>NW_024609835.1:87718550-92518550 GCF_016920785.2 Ixodes scapularis
TGATGATATATATGACGACGAGATACCCATATCATTATTTTATGTACTCCAATTCCTTAGTTCAAGAGCACAACTACAATTCAGCTTTTAATACTGCGATGCAAAGTTGTATCAATCACGGGTATTTTAGGTGACCTACCAAACTTCTTGACAAATATATGTGACTGAGGTAAACAAATGAATGTTCAGTCGTATGAACACGACGTTTTGCATGTTTACGATTTTCTTTTACTTTTGCGTCAGAATGAAATAACGCAATTTCTTATCTTTGGTGCTTGAAAACAAAAAGTAGATTGCACCTACGAGAAAGAAAAAAAAAAAAATTAGTTTCTCGTTTCACGGCGGAAATAGTGCTTATTGCAAAAATAACGCGGAAAATATATTCTCAATTTAGCTGCTCAAACCGGTTCGCACCGGTTTGTATTTTTGTTCCCCGGTGCTGCACCGGAACTGAACCGAAAGTCATGAGCCCGAACCCGAACTGATAAAAGTTTTGGTTCGACACTATGGTTCAGACAGTTGCGTTTGCGCAAAACCGACCGCGTAGTGACCGCTTACAATGAGGTCGTTGATATGGCCACCGAGATCAGCGCAACGCTTCAGAGTGGAACGCAAGGAGCCGTCTTGTGCGGTTGAGAACGCATATGCCTGAACCAGCCTCATGGTAAAACGGAGGGAGAGGTCGCTCGAAGAGGTTCCAAGTTCTCATCATGTCGGCAACAAACTCAAAAACGTCCGGAGCAAAAAGACCGCAAAGAGAGAGCGAAAGAGAAACGGCTCCCCCCAAAAAGACGCAAAAAAAAAAAAAAAGCGCAATACTTTTTTTTTTTTTTTTTTTTAGGCGAGGGCATGGGCGAGGGCTGTTTCACGCGCGCGTAGCAGTTGGCGTAGCGAGGCTATCGAGTTTTTCGCGAGAGCGTTTACTCTGGTGGTGCCGCCTGTGGAGAGTGTCGCATACTTTTTCGCCTATCCGCGACCTACAGTTCGTCTTGCTGCCACCATGGGTCGGGCTGATAGTTTCGCTTCACCGTGTGCACGTGGTGTGCGTCTCGAGAAACTCTGGGCTGCAGCAGCGTGCACATTGTTACGAGTACGCCAGCGATCGACAAGTGTGATGCGGTTCTCGACACGTGAGCTCCTATTAATGTCTGTGAAATTTTATATTGTGGTCCATAAACACTTCTAATAGATATGCGAAACGTTTTGGAAGCCGATGCACGACGGGTTTTTGTTGTGTCGGCAAAACGATGCACGCAGAAGCCGATGCACGACAACATGTCGTGCGTAAAAGAACATAATTTGAAATTTGTGCGAGTATTTACATTTCGGCCACGCAGTGACTTTATGAACGCCTCTTGAGACTGTCTATTTGGGCGCGCTGATGGAAGTGTTAATTTGAACAACCTCTACGGGCTGTGGAATCGATGCTTGAACCTAAGCACGTCGTGTTGGAGAGTAGAGACTTAGGGCTGTGGAAAGGACTGTTTATATGTTGACTCAGCACGTAGCCAAGAGGAGCGCCCCCCCCCCCCCCCCCCCCCCCCCCCCCCTCGGAACAAAGTCCTGGCTACGTGCCTGTGTTGACTGCATATATGAGACGTTTTTGCGGGGCAACCTTAATCAAGAGAATTGTGGAACCTTTTCAGTGGTGCTACTTATACTTTAAATTTGTTAATTTGACTAATCTGACAGAGTTCCTGATTGTAGATCACGAGGCCGGCCTTAGCAAACAGTTCAAAACGTGATCAACATAACGTTGGTAAATACTCGTGGTTCTGTTTTCTTGTTTTCATGTCTTGTAGCCTACCAAAGAACATTTCAAGAATGATCTAGCTGACTGTGCTGGCACAAGATCTATCAACAGAGAGGACAGTTTAGATTAAGATTTTAGGCGGTGCAATTCGGTACATCTGCAGTATCCCCAAGCACCTACTTTGGAGTAATGTTTTTACATTACGTTTTCAAGCCTTCTCCAGCAACAACATTTAGACCTTATTCTTTGTGCAACTAATGTAAATGGTTGACCTATAGACCTTTGCAGAAACAGTGCGCTGGCCGCCGCCATTTTGCGACTCGAGCGACCCCTATCAGCCAAAAAATTCTGCCACCCGCCTGAGCTGTGGAAACCCGGTCAGCGCGACTCCCCACCTGCATTGTGTGTTCGGAGTTCGCCGGATTTCTTTGAAAGTGTTTACTCTATTTGCCGGTTTAGGATGCTTGCGTGTTTTTGTAATCTTCCACTGTGAGAACTAGGGAATACCAGGGCTCGTAGCCTGCTCGACCTTCGCAGGAAACGAACGAAGAGAGCGAGCAAAGAGAGCGAACGTCAAGCAGCCCGCGACGCGGGCCGTTCGACGTTCTTCCAGGATTATTTACGTTGAGATAATCTCCGAAAAGCCTTCCCGGTTATGTTCCCGGTCTTGGCGAGAAGTAGCTGATAGGGTCCGAGGTATAGGAGCTGAATAGACGCGTCCGTTAATTTGCTTTAGTGCTGTGTAAAAATACATCACTCTTCAAAACGTACCCCAAGACAAGCCGGATTCCGTCCGATCGTCGTGAAGTGACTACCGTCGACACTATTTTGGACAGGCTGTTTTATTTGAGACCTTTCTCAAATCCTGTTCGGATAACGCGGGTACCGTGGGGTACGTACAATATATGTTGTTCGATTGATGAGACTCGTTGAATTTCATATTGTGAGCGGGCAATACCCATGCAGTTCGGCTATCCTCTTGTGTGGTCAAATATGTTTGGCAGTTAAGATCTCTGTAGATAGACACGCCTGAGTGTATGGTGCCGTTAAAAAGATCAGCATAAAATGAAACAAACATCCCAGTTGCATTTGTTCTGTCGCGCATGGACTCGCCGAAAATAGCTTTCATTTGCTTGTTTCTGTTCCCAAAAATAGTTCAACGCTTTCTTAAAAACTTCGAGAAATTCTCTTCGCCATAGAACACAGAACTAAAAATAAAGCGAGGTGATCTTGCCGCCACCAGCGTTCGAATTTGCTCCTACGCAGGCTGCCACAGCCTACTGACGAGAAAACCCACAGCTCAGCGCAGTCGGGCAACACTGACGTACACTCTCAAAACCAGGGACGCGCGCTGGAAATCGCTTCGTTCGAGACTGCCGCTGGAAAGGTCTATACACACATTCTGATACAACTGTTTGCATGGGTTTACACAAATGGACTCCTATTTGTGAACAGGTTCCACATTTACGCAAATCCTGTACAAACAATATCAAGTAAGGCATTGCTTAAAAAAAAAAAAAAAGAAAAGAAAACTACAGTTGGGTTAGCATGGGCTTGCGACTGTGGCGAGCCAGAACATGCTCATGTGAAATGCCTTTTTTATTGGAAGATTTATATAGATATTTCAATAAAAATGCAACAAATCTCTAATATAGAGTTTTTTTATGTCTCTTTCGCAAGAGCACTCTGTAAAAGTGCCATAGATGTGCACATATTTTGGGAAGTTGAATGTTGAACGAGCTAACGCGCAACAGATGCAGCTTCTGGTGCTGTATAATCAATCACTGACAGCACAGTTTCTTTTTTTTTTTTTTTTCATTCCTAAGTGTGATATAGGTATGGTTGACAAATAAGATAGAAAACTTATCACGAAGAGAATAAAATAAAAATGATGTGGCTTACCTAAAATGTGTGGCAGCGACATTTTTCATTCCAACGATTTGTATTGGGTTTAGAAAGCAAAGTATCTGATTTCTGCCCTTACTCTTTATGTCACAAATAAACATTGCGCTCCCGCAAATGCAGTTGTATCCTCAATGCAGCTTCTCTATTTCGTAGGACACGCTGTCAATCAGTTGCATGCTGAACGTCATTTGAACGAATGACAGTACCGTGAAGACATTTGAATAATCAATTGGGAGCGACTTTAAAACAACTTTCGCGCTCTGATAGAAACTGCTCATTCAAAGGTTTTGACTAGTTCCAGCAATGAGTGAATACACCTTGAATAAACTCGCTTTCACAATCTTTCGAAGAATGTTCCTGGCTTCACTACAATCTTTTTTTTAAACTAATAATTTTAATCTGAAAAGATACCTGCTGGTGGTTAATGTTCCCTCGCAGGCAAGCAGAGAGTGCTTTGTTTATGCACGAAAGTACCCTACTGCCTTGGCTTTTATTTTCTTATCTTCGTTGGAACCGCTTCGGTATTGCAAATTACAAAAACAACGAGTAACTGGAGCAGCACTTTGTATAAACTATATTTTGAACACAGTCTTTAAACAAATGAATATTGCCTAAATGCCCATAAAGTTATAACTTTAAAACGTCTTGTAAAATATATGCTTTCAGAAATACAGAACCTTGCATAGTTCAGACGTCTCTAGATAAAAGTTATTTGTTAAAGTTTGTCCCCAAGCAACTGGGGCCATATATAAACCACCATTTATGTATGTTTTTTGCACATCTGTTGGAACTCTGATGTGGACATCCCTAGGACATCCAGTACATCTCCGATTTGGATGTGCATAAATGGATGTCCTGTGTACACCCATGAATGGCAGTTCTCCGGATATCTGCTGAAAGTCTGATGTGGACATCCCTAGGACATCCAGTACATCTATAATTTGGATGTACAGAAATGGATGTCCTGTGGACCTCCACGGATGGAAGTTCTGCGGATATCCGTTGAAAGTCTGATGTGGACATACCTAGGACATCCAGTACATCTCCGATTTGGATGTACTGAAATGGATGTGCTGTGGACCTCCACGGATGGAAGTTCTGCGGATATCCGTTGAAAGTCTGATGTGGACATCCCTAGGACATCCGGTAAATCTCCGATTTGGATGTACAGAAATGGATGTCCTGCGTACGTCTATAAATGGAAGTTCGGTGGACATCCGTTGAAAATCTGATTTGGACATCCCTAGGACATCCAGCACATCTCCGATTTGGATATACAGAAACGAATGTCCGGTGTACGTTCTACGGACGTCCGCTTCGGGCACAGGATATTCGCACCTTCCACGGACGTCCGACGGATATCCGTGGTTTGTTGGGAACCCTCACTCACCCTCACACTCATGAATTTTCCTGGTTCAGAAACTCACTCACCCTCACCTCACCTGTGAAGATGAGGGTGAGTGAGGGCCCTCATGAGTGAGGTTTGCCGAGGTATGCTTGTGTCTATAGGTCGACCTCTAATTTAAGAAAGCTGTGCTGAGAAGGGAGAATAAATGCGAGTCTATATTTTAATAAACACGTTAAAGTAGTTCCCATACAGCGGTCAATGGAAAGGGCAGCAAATTTTGACTCAAATCTGGTTCAAACGCTGCTAAAGTGCATTGTCACTTTTTTAATATTTTATAATATATTTGGGGGTGGTGGTTTTTGAAGTTGATGAAATTAGAATCTTGAGTTTGGTGTTCATAAACCTTGGGGGCGGGAGGGAAGGGGGAGGGGGTTGTTGTTGATAGATGCTTCAGTGGAAATGCTTAATTTTGAGGGAATATTACACAAATTATATTTACGGGCTACATTAAGTATTGAGTGTAAAAGGGACAGGGAGGAAGAGGCTTTATCCCAGCTGAAGTGTAGTGCCATGCTTTTTTTTCAACAGTTTTTTAAATGCCCATTGTAAATTGAACCTGCTCTGACCCGAGCCTCATTACTAAAGAAGGCTTTGTTCCTTTTGCGTCGTATCCATCTACAAAAGATAATAAGTAGTGTGCTTCAGTATCGAAGAGGAACCCTCAATCACTATCAGACATGACTCATTCAGTGACGTCTGCACATTTGAATTTTTAAGCGATATGCTAACAGACAGCGGCGTCCGCTTCAAAAACGTCAGTGGCTGCTCCAAAGCATTATTTTGCATGCTACAAAACTCACTGCAAAAGGTTAAATGCCAGTTCCATCACCAGAAACTGGCCACTCAAGCTCTAGAAATACCTGTATGTTTTCTTTCCTGCAGTACGTGGGGGGAGCAAATCACTGGGCAGGTAGAGAGTGACAGCTCAGAATAGTATTGAGCACTGCAACATGCACAGGAAAAATGAGCAATAGACGTTGTGTTCATTCCCTGCTCCTGAACAGTGTGGTCAACATATTTTCTAGATGTAGTCCTATTCCGATCTTCGTAGTTCGCAGCGAGTGGCTGCCTGCAAAGTGTAAACAGATTATTTTAGGGATTGTGACACAAACATCCTCCGGTCTTAGCAGGCTTTGCACTACGTCAGTCAAATCAGAACTTGTTGCATAACAGCTTGCACGCACATTCTGCTACTTTTTATATGTTCGAGGATGTTGCAAATAATTAATGTGACAAGTCAGGTCGTGGCATCGCAGCACCCCGAATTCAGGTCAATTCAGTTTGTAATAAATTGGCCCAAACCTAACACAAGCCCAAATAGGATTATCGTGTGTTAACCTGCCCAAACCTGCACAGGCAACTGTGAAAGACCTTGCTGCTTTTCATTCTAAAATACCATGATCCAAGTTTTGTTTTACAAACATCAGTTTCCCGACGTGTTCAAGGGTGCAAGTGGGGCGTAACTGATTGACTGCTCATGTACCCTAAAAGATCCTCATGCTTATGCTTCCTCACACAGTACAAACCAATGCCTGCATCTATGGAAAGATCTTGATAGGTATAATGAGGGTGCAGGAGCACTCAGACCTCAGAAAGAGGTTCACGCTTTAAAATTGAGAAAGCCATAAACTTGCGAGCCGTCATTCCCCCAATGCAAACCACTGTCAAAAAAAAAAAAAAAAAGATTTTTTTTAAAATAAATTTTATTTTGGTGATTCTTTACGTGCTATGCAGGGGAACATGCTGGTGCATTTTTAGAATAGCTGCACCCGGTGCAACCTTATTCGCGACTCCAGCAAAGCGGACGCCACCAAGCGGGAAAACCGGGAACCCGCCGGTCCAGGTCGCTCCGCGCCCCTCCGCGTCTCTGGTGGCTTTCGCGGACACGTGTTGTCGGCGCGGTGGCGAACAATGAAATTTGACGAGGGTCCGATAGTCTGCCTGAGTGTTCATTAGTGTGGTGAAGCCTCAGTAGATTGTTTCCTTCCATCGCGTGTTTGAAAGCCCATTTACTCCACAACAGACGGTCGCGTGCTTTCGATTTCCTGAATGGGGAGGAACCACGGAAAACCGTTTAGATTTCTTGTCTGTCTCGAATCGCATTCAAAGTAACGACTACTTGGGGACTGATAAGTGGTTTATTTTTAAGGATGTAGAACAGTGGACTGAGGACGACAGACGAGACGTTTCATTGGAGGAAACACCAACGTTGCAGTCAAGTGAATGGGAAGGTTCGACAGCTGCTTTTCTTGAGTTTGGTTGTGTTTGAAGCTTCAAGTTTGTGCCACCCACGCCGGTCGGTGCGTTGGCTATTCATCTTGGCTGCTTTTCGCCGAAAAGGCCTCTGAACCACATTGAAGGAGTTGGGCTGATTTTGCAATTACTTGATTCAGGAAAACCTGCTCGTTGCATATGATTAATGAGGGAAGTTATCTGCTTTCAGAAGGGGAAGGACGCGTCTCGCAAAGTTAGAAGCTGTCGCGGCATTATGATCTATCGCGCCTCCAATATTTATATTATACCCCCGTCGAAGCCATCAGCAATATAAGTCTACATTGCTCAGGTTTACTGGCCACAGAAAATGCTAATTTTCTCTGTTCATGATTCGAAGTCAAGTTCAATGCAGAGGGGTTCTGCGTGAATCTCCGATAAAGACTCTCTTCAGTTCGTCCGCATTCGTCTCCGTGCTACCGGCTAGAACCATTTGGCTGAGTTTAAGTAGTATCTTTCTGTCTGCCAAATATTATTCAGCAGTTCATCTAATAGCTAGTCAACTAAGCTCATATTCCGACCCGAAGGATATACTAATATCGCTTTAGTGGGACATAGTTCGTACTATAATACATAACCCGCTCGTCAAAATGAATTCTCGATTGCTATACTAAAACCAGAATTGAAATAAAGAGTATCAGCTGCGTAGTGGGGCGTCAGCGGGTTAAAATGCTCCTCGGCTCAAGAAGCGCTCACTCAATTTTCGTAATTTTCCCGCAGCCTGTGTTGTTGACCGCACAGACGCTCGATTTCGTGGACAAATAAGTCGCATGGTCGAGTCATGCGAGTTAGCTGAAAATGGCTCTCGGTGGAACGATTCTGTGGTCATCGCCGCTTTCCTTAAATGATCAAAACTGATTACAGTCTATTACCGTCTCTCCGGAGCCCATAGTTTCGGTTTTGAATGAAATCTCCGAAAGTTTGACATGGAAAGAGCAAAAAAACAACGGGAAAACAAAACTATGCTTTGCAAGTTTAGGTGCACCGGCTACACGTAACCATCTCAGTTCAGATACCTATAAAATTTGGCATTAAACAAAAGAACATCTGTTCAATTGAATGCGCCACCCGTTCAGGCAGCCCGGCCAAGCCGACGCGAGCTGGACTCAGCCGCCATGTTTGTTTGGTGGTGGCGCCCCCTATAGGTCGCTGAAGTCGCGAATACATGGTGTTAAATTTTAATTTAAAGCTTTATTAAAAAAACATAATGGTAGTAATGCAGTTCGTGCAGGCAAGTTATACGGCCAAGGGGGACATAATTCAGGGGGTTAATCGTCACAATAAGATGAATAATTAACTAATACTTGTTATTTATCTTTTTAATTGGTGAAAAAAAACAAAAAAACACATGGTTTCAATTTGAAACTTGATGAACGTCACCTAAACCACCAAAACTTTAGGATTTGAAACACGAAAGCGTTGCGCTGCACTAAAGTTTCTACTCACGCAACAGGTGCAACGCTGGCGGTCAGAAATTCTGTTCGACAGTCTTTTCATCCGCCTTTTTGGACTGCCCGTTGCACGAGTAGAAACATTTTTGGTCGGCCTAGCGAGAGGAAAGTAGCTTTACCGATGAAGGGGCTAAGCATAGGTTGCGATGTAGAAAGCCAAGGACGCGATTCGCGTCATTAGCTATGTTCGTTATGTGAGATGACCAAGTTAAATCGTTTGAAAAGGTAATGCCTAGGTATTTATATGAAGGTACAGGAGATATGAGTGAACCACAAATGGACATAGTTAGGAGACGGGTAAAATTGACTACGATGAAACGAAACGAGAAATGTTTTGTTTGCATTCAAAGACATAAGCCATCTAGCACACCAAGCCTCGATATGGTGAAGATCAGACTGCAGAGCGTGAACGTCAGTGGTGTTATTTATAGGACGATAAACAACGCAGTCATCTGCGAATAAGCGTATGTTAGATGAGATATTAGCAGGTAGGTCATTCATGTAAATTAAGAAAAGTAGGGGTTGCGTTGTCAAGTTGCGTAAAGAAATTACCCTGTCTGAAGCAGACCCAGGACTGAACTTGAGAGGTCCCTAAACAAACAAAAGTGGTGGCGCCCTCCATTGTTTTGTTTCAGAACAAAACCATAAGGGCCACTGCACTATTAGGCATGTTGATCGTCAATGAATGGTGCAGAAGGCTTTTGCTTTTCCTTACCTCGTTTAAATCGCAAAGTATGAGTACATGAGGGATGATCTTGCAGGGTGTTCTAGATAGTCTTCCGATTCAGGCCAGTCTTTAGCCTGAATGAATGCGGCAGTTGACATGACAGCGCCACGCGAATCTTAGTGGCTTGTCTTGCCTCGATCTCGCACAAGAACGAAGAGTAGGAAAGAAACACATGGGGCACACATAAGCACCAATTCGCAACCGGCTCGAAAGCTCAAAAGCAAAAAAGAAACATGTCTATAACTTCCTGTAAAGCCGAATTAGAGTGCAGCTCTTCAGGAGGAGGGGCAGAGGGTATGGAGAGGAGCATATGCCCCTCCTCCTCCTCTCCTTTCCCTCCCTCTCCTCGTGACGTTGCTTGTAAAGGTCGTGACCTTAGTGACGTCATTATGGGAAACATCCCATAATGCAATGCGTGGTTACGCCGACACTGCTCAAGCCAGAAACTGGCGCCTAAGAGCTGCGCTCTGAAAACTAGACTTTATTTAGCCCATGATGTATTCTAGCCACGTGTCCCAAAACAGCGCACATGACAGTTCTTCGTGCTTCTACAGCGGGTGTGATGTACTGGATCCTAGTCACATGGTGGAAACTATGTTAGGCTGGACAGTGTGTTAGTGACCACCTTCGAGACCATCACCACTCTTTACAAGACAGTGGAGGGTCATCTTTCTGTGCATTGGAGACACCTTAATTAGTGCAAAGTTGAACTAAATTTCAAAAAGCGAAACAAGGAAAGGCAAAAATGGTTTTTGTGAAAAGTGGAACTATGAAAGCGCACACGTTTGAATTGTATTGATGTGGTCTTGACTTCAAACATCCAAACATTAAGGATTTGTAAAAGAAAAACGGGTAAATTTGCTTTTACCTTACTCAATATTTGCGAATAAGGGCCCCCTATTTGGAAAGTTTCCAATTGTGGTATTGTTTTTCTCCGAGCTTCACATTTTCTAGATGAACTCTTGAGGTTCTTAGTCTCCTAATAAAATACTGTCGATAACCTTACGATAGTTTCTTTATTATCGATAGTTAGACTTGGCTTGCACCACTACTTCAAAGTGTTAGTTTCCACGCTGTAAAAGACAGGAACTTTTCTATGTTACTGATGCTACTACTGCAGACGACTTCGATTTTGTTGCGGCAAGCTTTCTCTTGAGGTAAAATAAGCGAGAGCCAGCATCACTTGGGCAGCGACTAATTCTACCATTCTGCTATTGCAGCTATCTGTACAGCCACGAGGCCAAATTCGCCAACGTTGAGACGGCGCTCCTCACCAAAAGGGCAGCGCAGAAGTACCTGGAGCTTGACCTTGTCGGCCTGTGCACAGAGTTCGTCAGGAAGAGCATCAAACCTCAGAACCTCTGCTTCATTCTGGACCTCTTTACGGCTAGCCATGAATCCACAAATGAGTATGATGACATCATCAATATAACCTTGAAAATGAAGGCTGGTGAGGTTCTGGACTCAAAGTCTTTCCTCGCGGCCTCGGAGAGCACCATCTTAGAGGTCTTGAAGAGAGAGAAAGTGATCTCCGAATATGAGATCCTTTGGAGCATTCATGCATGGGCATTTGGCAAGTGCTCAGCGGTAGCGAGCTTGTCGTCTGACAAACTCCTGGAAAGCTCGATGAAACGTTTTTTGTCAGAGATAAAGCTCCTGAGCTTGACTCCTACAGAATTCGTTGAGGGTCCAGCAACCTGGAAGATCTTCACAGTGGACGAGGCCTATTGCATTCTGAGTAATATCATCAAGAGAGGGTCCATGCCGCTGCCCGAGTTCTGCAAGGCCTAAAAACGTTCACAAGCTTGTTCATGTCTCACTCTGTTATGTCAATCCTGCACGTTCTTCAGACAAGACGTGCCTGAAACTGACAAGACGTTGGTGTTCATTTGTAAATTTATTATAATAAATTGTAGATACTACACACCTACCATCCATGCAGTCTTGTGGGACACCTTATCCAACAAAACTGACAATGGGAGGAGCCAATTTAAAGTGATGTTCTTTCCTTCTTTCCCTATTCTAATTTGATATGGAGAATGCTTATCTCTAATATTCATTAATAAAAAATTCTAGTTGTAATGTTTGATGTTTCTTGCGAGGGATACTTAGTGGAAACATGTAATGCAAAAGTGTAACCAGATAAAAAAGCTATAGCGTCACCACTGTAGCTGGGATTCCTCGTGGATGGAACCTCAAACCTCATGTCTGGCATAAGGGATCATGACCATAGAAACATCCAGTGGCATGCTAATCGGAAGTCTCGGTACATAAATTATTACACCGAAATTTACCGACTGAAAGAGCAATCTTTTGTTGGTACGACCGAAGTACGGCTGTAGATTTTATATTTCTAACTCGATTAAGGCAAGGTGCTTCTACTATATTTTCATAAAACAAATGCATCATCTGGCAGCACCTTGTGGGTAAATTAGTGATTTAACATGATACAAAATTTGGGAATTTAATATGCTGAATTTACTTGGTTCACGATGCAGAACTAACCTCTCGCCACTGTTCCTTTCCCTTTGTGCGTAATTTTAACCATGTATAATCATTACCAACCACCTTATTGCAGAACTAAATTCGGCGGTGAACCTGAATGATTTGGCACAGCCAAAGTTTTGCTTTATTCTTTTACAAAGTCATGCAGGGTTATCCACCATTGCTGGTTTTAGTTTTAGCCACTGTTTTTTCCAGGATAGACGAAATTAAAATATAAATTATAGCATTGAAACAAAACAATGCTACTCTGCTAGTGACTTTCCAAATTGTAAGCCTTGACACGGTATTCTGCACACGAAGCCATACAAATGAACTTTCACTGTCTGCATTTTGCAATTATCAAATTGCACAGGAGGCTTCAATATGTTCAGTATTTGCATAGAGCTCGGGTGAATTGAGAATAAAATCTAATCTTGAGGGAGATGAAGCCCAGTCTCAATGAATGGTTCCGACTGCATCTTTTACATGCAGATGGGTCATAAGTAGGGCTCCTTGTTTTTGGAGTTTATTTCTCGTGAAATTCGGACGGTGTTTTTCGGAGTTTATTTGTTAGCAAAAATTCGGTGTTTATCAGAGTTTATTTTTCGTAAATCACCAATTTTCCGACATTCGGAGTTTAATTTCGCAGTGTTTCCTATTAAAAAATAATAAACAATAACCAGATGCAAACGTATGCCAGACAAAAAATAAAACACGCTTGTATCAATTAAGATTTCTTCAGTTGAATTTGGTGTTGGTGTCATTGGCAACACTAATTTGTACCACGACAAAAGTCGCACACAAGTGTGGCTTCGATAAACGTCGATACCTTAAAATCAATAAACTGCCGGAGGCAGCTGCAAGGAAGCTTGTAGTCATCCTATCAATCTATCCTGCGGCCGCGCGAGGTGGAGTGGTTAGTTATGTAATAGAGAAGTTTCAACTTCCCCTCTTCCCTATTTTATACAATCTATGGTCCATAGCTTTCACTGTTACCCCCAGAAACATACCCTCTCCTTTCTCTAAATCCCAAATCCCATGGCCCAAATTGGAAACCAAAAGAGTGGCTTTCGTCGTGACACGAATGGTACGATGACCTGTTTCCCAGGACCATTGATCCTGCGCTGCTCAAATTAGAAGAAACAAAAAATTACTTTTTCTTTTTTTGCTGTGTGTGTGGGGTGGGTGGGGGTGGCATGGGCACATAGCATTTCAGCGTTTATCGGATAAATCCGAATTGACAAAAATTTTAACGGCGGGTCTCTTTCGGATTTATCCGAAAACACTGAGCCCTAGCCATAAGGCATAGAGCAATGCTGGTGAGCTCAGGAGAAAATTGCGATATAGAGGTTCAAAAGCTTGGCAAAGTCACATGAACAAGTCAAGTATGAATGGTTTCATTTGATATTAGGTAAAATAAGTTTGGTTGAAAAAAAAAAAAAAAAGATCAAAAATCTATAAAAGCAGCATAAAAAAATGATCACAGCGAATTGCATCATCTTAATTTTTTTTTTCCTAAAGCTCCATTGTTCTTAAAAATTTATTTGAAACTAATCTTTTTTTGTACAAACTTTGGATGTTTGGTTGCTATAGCAATCCAAGTTTAGGGCAAACAGACTGACACAAAGCATCAGTATTAGACATAGGCTGTTTGGTGATATTAACGAAAATTTTTATGTCGCCAAATATGGAGGAAAGCTAAAATTAAAGTATTTTTAAATGTTCTTGAAAAGTAAGCTTTTAAAATATGTTTTTCTTATTTATGGTTACGAATAAACTGAACATAAATAGCCTCTGTTCGCCCTTTTGTTAGTGGGGCTTTCATCTTTTTTTTTTTCTTTGACTCTCCCAACTCCGTATAGTGGCTTCACAGCAAGGGTCAGCAATAACATGTGGCTGAAAGCTACTTTACCACAAAGTGTTGTTTCCTGGTATGTCCTGCCGATCCCACCCAGGCTTCGCCCCCGCCAGTCTTCTGTCCTCTACAAGCCGGGTCCATATCATATGAGCTAATGACAATTTAGCGAACAGCGACATTTGAGCGAATCAACGTTTTAGCGAATAACGGGTGCGCGCGTTAACCCATCCGCCGCGCTGCGCTTTATGCCGCTTCGCGGCGACAGTCTGCGACGGCTCATTACAAAAATGTGAACCCATTTGGCCCGGGCAGCGGAGAAAAGATCACCGGAGAAAAGCTCACCGGAGATAAGCTCGCCGGAGATAAGCTCACTGGAGAAAAGCTCACTGGAGAAAAGCTCACCACAAAACCGGCAGATGCGGAAAAAAGCTCACCGATTTTTCCATTTTCTTTTTTTTTTTTTTTTTTTTTGACTGACGGATTTTGCGTGAAGCGTGGCAATTTAACACAATTCGCATTCGCCACTTCATTTAAAAAAAAAAAAAAATGTTCTCTTTTTTGTAATATTTTTGAAGGTCATTGGGCATATTTACTAATTCCTGAGAAATTAGTAATCCCCCATTCTGTATATTAATAAAGCCGCAAAAATGATATCGGAACATCGTACACCGGTAAAAAAGACAATTTATTGACAACTGAGGGTGCGCCGTCGGTAGCTCTTCAAATAAAGAGGTTCTTTGTGAGCTAATATGAATAGCGGTGTGTGAACCGTTTCAGCTCTAAATATTCTGTAGAGCCTAATAGTTAAGTAGGTATTTGTTGATGCAATCAGTGTCGGCTACGCTGTTTTCTTTCTGTTAATTTCACTAAGAAAACTTTAGTTGCGAGAACAGCTTCGTCCTGTCGTGTTTGTTGTCACGAGTAACAACGGTGCCAGTGTGCAGCTCCGAAAGTCATGGGTGGCTCACCTTAGAAGGGCACTATCACACAAAGGCAACGTGCGGAAACACCAGCACGAACGGCTAGGAAACTCGCATGTCCGCGGAAGAAAGAAGCCTGATATCCTACTGACTGTTTTATCCTGTTTTCATAGGTTAATAAAAGCTTCAAAGAGAATTTCAGGCACCGCGTTGTTGCGCATGCACTTTCGGTGTTTAAAGTTTTGATTTTTAGGTTTTAGGGAGACATAAGTTTTCGAACTTTTTCATGTTATTCAAGTTCATAAAATTTTCAGTTAGGCTTTAGTTCCCTAGAGAGTAAGCCGCAGAAAACACTGGCCCGCCGTTATTAATTTGGGAGCAATATACTTAATAAGCTTGGCAAATAATACAAAAAAGGACATTTTCTTTTTGACAAAGCTGACAAACTTTAATGATAATAAATTGATATATGGTACGCATGATCCAACAGCCTCCATATGAAAAGAAAAATAAATCGGTGAGCTTTTCTCCGCATCTGCTGGTTTTGCGGTGAGCTTTTCTCCAGGATTCATTTGGCCCACCCGAAAACGCCGCTTCGCGGCGTCCGACTCTTAAACGTCATTCCATCGAGTGCCTCCCCTACAAGCCACATTCCAGACTGTAACAGGGTCTCTGACCTGGCACGAAGGCCTAACTTCCAAGTCTTCTAGTCTCCATTTTGCACAGCCAGAGGCCCTTGAATAAATTTGAAATTAGCCTCGATTAATAAACTTCCCACCTCCAGCTTAACACCACCCCTCGTAATAAAAAGCCGTCTGCAAATATTAACATATTTTCTAGTGATGGGCTGAACTTCTGCCGAATCGAAAATTGCGGCGCCGCATCTTGGGATTCGGCAAAGCCAAACTTTTCTAAAGATTCAGCAGCAATTTGGAAAAAAATACATTGTTACCAGACTTATCACTGATATTTAATTTTTTTTTTTTTTTGGCAAAAAAAGGTTTTAAGCGCGAAACACATGTACGACAAAACCGTCCGATCTGACGTGCGAACTGCCAGAATGACCTTCGAGGGCGAGGGTTTTCGTAGCACCGGAGAGCGTTGAGAACCCTCACCTGCCTCACCTCTGACCGCCGTATTGCCCGATTGGACGTCGGATCGGACGGTTTCGTCGTGATTGTGTTTTGTGCTTTGTTTTAAACTTAAATGCAACATGTAATGCATATTGACAAAGTTATTACTGAATAAGGTGATATTCTACATGATAAGTGTATCAGTGTCATTTTTGTCTGTTTACTGGCAATTTTACAGTGACTTCTTGCAGAGGTGGCATGACAACGAGGCTGGCTAGTAGTGGACACAGTCACGAACCACGATACAAGAGTTTTGGTCTTGATGCCTCAGCGCAAGCCTGCAAGAGTGTACATCGTTAGAATAAAGGAAATAACACTGTGTTCTTACTTTCTCTGAAAGTCACCGTTTTGTGTGCAAAAAAAAAAAAAAAAAAAAAAAAAAAAAAAAAAAAAATACAGTGGTTGCTGAGCCTCCACCAGAAGAGATAACAATATTATTGTAAACATGTACGAGTTTCGATTTGAGCTACTCAACGTCTGCTTTGCATGAAAGTGTGCGTCCCATATTCGCAACGTCTCATTTCTAACCTTGAAAACGCCGGTTTCTGATGTTGGGACACACACGGAAGTTTAGGAGGATGGGCAGAGTTAGGGATGTCGGATGTGCTACGTCGAGCATAATAGGTGTGTTTAGTTTTATGCAGATGCATGAAAACCGCGAAATAACGTCAAGTAAAAAGCAATATTATTTCGTTTTGGCACAAACTACTTGCAAGCCGAAAACAGGATTGTTTGCGAGGTGTGCTTTAGTCGATGTTTCAACTATCTCGCTGCATCACTCGAATAGTCAAATGAAAATCACGTTATCCAGAATGTACATCATCACTTGTCACTTGCGCAGCGAACTGTGTAAATTCCTGGTAGATCTTCTGTTCTTGAGGCGGAAAATATTGAAGAGAACCACACTCGCAAGGGTTTAAAAAAGCAAAGTTAGCGTGTTGCCTACTCCACATCTCACTAACTGCTGTTTGTACTACACTGTACAATGGTAACTGCACGGCGTCCATTTGCAATCCATGGCCCCATCGCGTTCTCGGCCGTGCACAGACATGCTGAATCTTTGCTGAACGTTCCTTTAAAAGTTCGGCATGTGCCAAACTCTGCCACATCTAAAGTTCGGCAGATTCGCTCTAGTACCACTAGTATTTTTTGGCAAGTACAGTCGCCGACATATTTTTCGGACGCCGATAATTCAGACTTTTCCGATTATTCAGATGTTTTGCCGAACCGTCACTCACCCCATAGAGTTAATGTACAGTCTAAGCTCGTTATAACAGACCTTGATTTTGACCAAGATTTCGGTCTCTTGTAAAAAGAGTATGTTGTATGCAGATATGGGCCGTGTTCCAAAATTTACTCGATCTTACTCCAGCATTTTTCAATCTGTGTGTCACGTGACACGGCCTGCTGGAGTAACTCCGATCCTTTTGGGTCAGATTTAGAACACAGCCATGAAGTTGAGTCGCTGGTGTGCAGAGAAAAACCAACCGAACTTCACACATGGGTATGTTATATCCAAATGTCTGCTGTAACCAGGTCTGTTGTAATGAGCTTGCACTGTATAATATTGACCAAAATTTCGGACACCATACAGCGTACTGCTAGATATTTCGAACATAATTTGCATGATTTCCACAGTTTACAGCCACAAAACAGCCGCCACGATAGTGCCGCGAGCTTAGTCATTGCCATTTTGGTTTTGATTTTGCCCTGTAGCCTCGATACCACGTCCCACGCAATAAACAAGCTGGGTTGAGGCTATAGTCTGGTTTTCCGGTGCCCCTATAGCTAACGAGAGGCACTCACTTGATCGAATGACGTTTTCGCGAATGCCCACGTTTCACCTGATGACACTTTAGCGAATAGTCAGACGCTGCGAAGCGGCGTTTTCGGGTGGGCTAAATGGGTTCACATTTTTGTAATGAGCCGCCGCAGACTGTCGCCGCGAAACGGCGAAAGAGCAGAGCGGCGGATGGGTTAACGCGCGCCCCCGTTATTCGCTAAAACGTTGATTCGCTCAAATGTCGCTGTTCGCTAAAATGTCATTCGCTCATGTGATTTGGACCCATAGCCAACATGGCCGCCGTCTGCCCATTCTTATGGTTTTTCCAGTTCTCGTGGTTCGTGTTTTTCGAGTGCGACCGCGAGAAGAGCGGCTAACTGCCATTCTTGTGGTCTTTAAACACAAAGGTTTCTTGCCAATAGGTTTAGTATTGAAGCGAGCTTGGTGAACTAAACATTGTCTCCAAATAGTGCCAAATGGCAGACCTTCAACTTTGCCATTTGTGCCAAAGGCGGCACCGACAAAGTACAGCACCGTGATCAAACAGATCAACAAACAAGTAAAAAGTGAACAATATAAAGCGGAAGTTACATGCAAACTTAAGGTTGACATCAAGCAAGTGGAAAGTGGCCACTACACAGCGGAATATGCGCGCAAACTTGATATCTTGGCTGAAATCGATTTTTCGTACCGCTTGATTATTTGGACAATTTCGAGGTCCCCTCGGAGTCTGAAAAATCTGTCCGCGACTGTATTAACGGCAGTTATCAGAAACAACATTGATGTATAAACCGCAGCTATATATCTGTACGGTCGGTGCGGTGAAACTGCATTGTATTGCGTGTTACGATCGCAATATACGTGCAAGCGAGAGCAAGTTTCAATATTCTCGATAATTCGAACGAGAAGCCCAACTCCTGTGGCGAATTTCCGCAATTAAAATCCACACCTGCAGAAAAAAAAAAAATGCATACAAGTCTTGCTGTACAAGACACACCGAAAAAAGTTTTGCAAACAGAAAGACTTGCACACCTGAAAATGCGGCAATCATATTTGCAGTCAACTGTACACAATCCATGTTAAGTATGAATGAAAGCAGTTGCAGCAATTTAATATTAGATAAACAATTATAAGACAACAATGGTTTCATAATTTCTTCACCGTATGTCGAGTCTTAAGTGCCCTCCATACGTCGGCCACTCAACCGAATGAAAATGCCAAGATCTGGATGAGATACAATTTTTATTTTTAAAACTAGCAATTGTTTCCACATAACTTACAATTTAAAACTGCAAGTGAAAGAGTCCATAATTAATGTAGTCTTTAAATGCTGAGAAAAAGAAACTTGCACTGCATCACACAATTGGCTGGACACACAGCACTGTAAAACACAAACGGCCTAAGATCGGAACAAATATTTGGACGCTGCTTTCTAAACTTTAGTAGATTAGAACTAGTATGACAGAACTAAAGGGCTACCTAAACTCATCCATTTGGATAGTCTAAACTTGCATCTGGAAACTTGCACACATTTTGGAGCAAAAAGGCTTTCAAAACTGTGTTAAACAGGCAGTTATGTACAGACATGTCACTCAGTCCAAACGCAAAAAAGGCTGTGGAAGTTTTGAACAGACTTGAGGAAACGCTGCTTCAGCGACCTTAGCGCAAGGATCAAAGTCGCCTAACTGGGAGAAACAAAGTCCGTCTGAGTTTGGCTGAACGTCACACCATATCCTCATCTCCTAAGCCACATTTGAAACTTTCTTTGCTTCAGAGCTAATGCAATAAAACCGGAAACCATTCTAGGCTGACATATGGGCAAAGCCACAGGTGGGAATGAAGACAGCTGAAATAGAAAATGTCTGAGGAAAGATAGAAAAGTAGAACCAGATCTCTCTCACGATTCAAGAGGACATCCAGAAACTTGCGTGATTTGACGTTTGTGACCCGCCTTTTGGCTAGGTGCAGTCTCGATGACGACGGCACAGGTGCAGGCGGGGTTGTAGGAAGAAGAGAATTTCACACTTAGCGCGACAACATTCTCACACCAGCACAGCATCCTCAAACTAGTACCCCGGAACATGACTAAGCAAGCCTGCGCATGCCAAAACAAAAAGAATCGATGGGAAACTTGGCAGGAAAATGCCGAGCTACGGGACCTTTTGGTGGTGTTACGAGACAAATTTTGAGTTACAGGAAGCTTTGCCAGAACACCAATGGCATGGACAGCTTGTTTAAGGAGACCTAGATAACAATTTGAATGCTAACGCACCTCCATTTTTCAATCCTGTTAATGAGCACGAGGAAAATCTAACCCGAGTTCTTGCACGTCACCATTTCACCTGCTGCAATTACAGCTGGGCAGTTTTGCAGCAGACTGACTTCGATTCTATCCATTTGCCTGGTGCTTTACAGATCCAATAATGACACTGAGCTGACACTAATTTGCCTCTTCAGAAAACTTGTCTGGTGCAATGGATGGATAGGCAGATGCATAGCAACGCAAACATACTTTGGATGCAAAACCACAAAAATCTGGTCAAGCGTGGTTTCCTAGGTATACTAATGTCATGTACAAGCAGATTGGAGGTTATACAATTCACATGAGGAATGAACACAAACCCGTTTTGGCATAATTATGTCTGGGTTCGATGACTGTGATATGTCCTGGGCTTTCTGTAGCAGAGAAGTGATTGTAATCCATTGCATGTATACAGGTAGGCCATAACAGAACATGAACACCGCACACGTAAAAAGAAAAGAAAAAATAAATTCACACGGTGTTGCTGAAGTATTTGCTATTAAAACGAATGACTGCTACCACTCACTCTGGGCACACTTGTTTCCACAACTAAGTTCCAAATGGTATCCTCTGTCTTGGCCAAGAGCCTTGCTGGCAAAAGCTTGACCAACAACTAAAAGCTATACAAGACCCATAGCGACATAAAATAAAAGAAGTGTACATAACGGCAAAACCAACAACTGTGATGCACTTTCTTTGAGCAGCTCCGTGCAAATGCACACTTGTCCATCACAACTGACACCCCGGAAAGCGCGTAAGGTGAACAAAAACAACCTTCCCGCAAGGTACGGCTGCCAGCATTCCCGATGCTTGGGTGGCACACCATAACACTGTCTAAAATACAGTAGGAATTGAAAGAATGCCCTTGGTGCTACTCAAGCAAAAACTGAAGCTCAGAAAAAGTTATTTGCTCACACTTCCAGTCATCACAACCAGATTCAAAAAGGATGGAACAAGGCCTGGAACATCCCTACAGGTAAACCCACACATTGCTGGGAAAATGCACCACTCTCCACTTTCCAAAACTAAATTGCACATGTTTTAGGCTTCACCTGCGGCAGTGGTTTAGTCCGCATTAATGCCAGCAAGCTCGAACCAACCTCAGTCTGCCAATCAGCTGATCAAATTTATTCTCCTCTGTACGTTGAACCCACACTGACAAAAGACAAGCCCACGACCGTGCTTTCAAAGTTATACCGTCCGTGGTAAGACTAGCATTGGTAACAAAAACAAACTTGGAATAGGGGAGAAAAATACAGCAGCTACAACTGTGCAAAACACACCAGGTAGACAGGCACACATACAAAAACGCACGCACATCACGAGGAAATGCCAAAGTCCTTGAGGTGCTCCTCGATGTCCACTCTGCAGATTGGGCAGCGCTTGTTGGTCGTGAGCCACTGGTCCACACACACAATGTGGAACAAGTGCATGCAGGGTAGACGCCTGTGAAGAAGAGATGCATGCATTGTGTTACGACTACCTAACTACTGTGTTGTGTTGCACTCTGTAACCAAAGTCTATGAAAGATGGAGTACACCAAGCGCAACAGTAATTGGGAACAAAATGGCAACATGTTTCTTTCTTTTGCTGATTGAGCACCAACAGCAACTACATCCTCAATGTCCATATTTTAGGAATATGCATGTAACCATTTACGCCAAGCATGACATCCGAGCTTTGCACATTGGGTAGTAAAATAAAAGAAATTGTAAAGCCCATCCACTTCACGTGAACCTCGAGTACGATTCCTAGGGGATGACGTCTAGGATGACCTCGAGGATGATGTCTAGAGGACGACCTCAAGGACGGACTTCTAAGACGACCTCAAAGACGACGCCTAGAGGATGACGTCTAGGACGACCTCAAGGACGACTTCTGGGACGACACCTAGGACAACCTCTCAGATAACCTCAAGGACGACTTCTAGGACGACCTCGAGGAAAATGCCTAGAGATGATGACAAGGGACCAGGACCTTATCTAATAATGCCAAGGAAAGCTGACTCGCGCTGATTGCCCCCTCTTTATATTTATTTATTCATACTTGCCACGACCAATGGGGAGTTTTCTGTTGACATGCGAGGACACATTTTTCCCTAGACCCTAGCCCCATTACAGCACAAACGCATCTGGTGGTGGCATTAGCTTGCTGCCTCGACGTGATCCGCTGCAGGCTACATTTGGCAGTGAAGTGTGATTTCCACTACCACACTTTTTCAATCACAAATGCCCGGCTCTCGCGCTCACCGGACATCTTCGTTGTCTTCAAACTCGCTTAGACAGATGGTGCACTTTTCGACGTTGTCTTCGCTGTCTCCACCGCTGCGCGGGATCTGAAAAAAGAAGCGAGAAGCGCGAGATGCACGACAAGCAAAAGAGGTCTAGCCGTGTTGCAGGTCTGTCAGAACTGATGGCACCATCCGAATATCAAAAGCTAACGAAAATGTAGCGTTTCCCCGTCTTTAATGTACCACCCGCTTCATCAACTGTTACGACAAACGGCCTTCTCAAAAGGTTGCTTTCCCTTCCCTTGTATCTTTACGGCATCAAAACTCCAATGTCGGTTGCAGCCCGAAAATTGTGTGCAATTTAACAAAGCTCCCTCCAGCTGCTGCATTTCCAGCAGAAAATGAGTAATGCGGTTCCGTATCCGGGCAGGTTTGAGAAAGCAGGATCGCACATACTAAAGCTCCATGTACTCCGATTCGAGTGTAAGAACAGATGCGCCCCGCTACATGCTAGTCCCCAAAGTTCCTTGCATACTGTTTCGTGCATCGACTTGCTGCTCCGAAAAGTTTGAAGCGTAGGGAAGAGGTACCAGCGGGGTCAAAGAACAGGTCGAGAGCTGCAGTGCCTGCACCCACCTTCTTGTACTTGTGGGGGAATGTGTTCCTCTCAATGGTCCCTTGGGAGGCGCCCCGGTTCACCACCATGCGTCGGTGCTCAAACAGCCTCATCGACTCCTGCACAGGTGGGGAGAGTGGAACTTTCTGGTGATTGTGTGGATATCGCTGCATTCCAGTCGTATTGCAGCAAAAGCAGCACGAGCTTCCCTCCAACGTGGCATCATTCTGATGCCTTCGAAAACAAACTCAAAGATAGGGTTTTGTTTAAGCATTTTCAGGTACACTTCTGGAACTTGGAAAACGTCTCGGACGTCTTCCTGTCCGACAAGAGTTAAATTTCTTATTGGCTAACTGAATGTCCATAAAAACAAACATGATGCAAAGTTTTGAAAATAATTCCATCCTATCTATGCTGTCTCCAGTTGACCCACTGGTCTAGAATGAGAATTTTCAGACTTCCCATTGGCTGTAGAAAAAGTGCTGCGAGACAGCCTACCCTAATATCCCGAAAGATGCCCCACCACCCAAAAGATAACTCATCCCTATTCTTGACACTATTTGCCATTTTTTCAAAAACATAGATAGCCCACTTTTAGTAATTACAGTGCCCTGGCCAAATGTGACCTTGGCCAAAATGGGATTAGATAGCTTATGTGGGAGATGAGCGAACACTGTTGACCGAGAAGGACAGTTGTCTATGCTCCATTGCTTCTCAACGAGAAAACAAGTTTGGCAGGTCACAAAATACAAAAATGGCATTTTTACAATTGCTCTTGAACACACTCCTAACTTTCCCCCGATTTGTTCTCATATTTAGGTGGGTTTTCTCTCGGGATATTCAAGGGAAGCACTTGTTTCAAAAAATGAGATAGAGGTTGATTTTAGCGTCGTTTTATCCCATGAATCTGAATATCGCGCTCATTTTCCCCGAAGATGTAACTCGACGTGAGAAAACACGAAAAACCTCCAACCAGTCGTGACTTCACAGAAGGATCTTTCGGCCGCCAAGCACGTGCGTGTTGCTCGAGGGCCGCGCGTGCAATTGCAAGCTTGCCAGGTATATTCCCCAGCACTGGTATCAGTCGTGATGTCTTTTTCGGCCCTTTCTAAAAATAGCGAGTGTGTACATGCACAGCTTTGATAGGCACTGAAGATGTGCGACAGAGCAGATTACGAAAGCTCCTTCTGTGTGTCGCGCTCTGGAAAGGAGGGCCTTCAGCGGTACTTTGAAAATAATTTTCTGCAGCCTCTGTGCATCAAATTAAAAAATAATTTTGATATTTTTAATCCTGAAGGTCAAATACAAAACTGCTTCAGCTTCCCTTTAAGGGGGGACACTACCCAGAAGCAAAAACAGACATTTTGAAAAATGCTGTATTTATATCCAAAAACATCTAGAGTGTATTTCCAGAAAGTTTCATTTGTTTACACTGCATAGTTAATTTTTTATAAATTATTTTCGGTGTACCAATGCTAAAGAAAAGGTAGAGGTTGGAGCATATTGAATGAATTTTTCTCCATTCCACTTTTTGGCATAAACTTCACTTTAGGAAAACTATCGTTTGGTAACGGGACAAGAGGAACAGCTCACTCATTGTTTTTCCTAACCAGAATTCAATGCAATTGTGGCATTGCTTTTTTTACTTTGTGAATGTCTTTTATTAAAGGCGATAAGATTTTGTTTACGACATAAGACAAAAAATACATTTGATTTTTTAGAGCGATGATAGCGAAAAGATAAATTACTTTTTGAAAATAGTTTTTACACTTGCACTCTACAGGCACTCTGCTGCGCATCTAATGAAGAAAAATGTTGGGCAATACGTTAGTTTCCTAACGACAGTTTTTCTAACCAATGTGAGTGTGTTCCTGATAAAAACAACTATAATTTCACTCACAATCGATGTACAGATTAAATTTTGCACTGCATTCTGCCTTGCAACTGCCAGTATATACTGTAAATTTCATTCATATTAGGCCAAAGGTTCAAAAGTTCACCCTTTTGGGTAGTATCCTCCCTTAAAAAGTCCCTGAAAAGAAAATGTTTATTTTTTAAACAGTCATCTTGGGACACACGAGTCAAAAAATTAATTTTATGCGAAAAAATATTTTTTAGAAAAATATTGACAGCGTGAGACGTGATTTAGGCGTTTCTCACCTCCTTTCCACTCGTTTTTTCTATCGGCATTTCGAGCACGTGGAGGAGAGGCGGATCGGTTTGGCCATCACGTTGACGTGGAGAAAGTGGATGACCATTCCGTGACGTCATAAACTTTGCGGGCAGAATTTAAAATAAATCTCGTGCCGTCAATATTGCTCTAAAAAATTATTACTTTTTTTTGCGTAAAATTAATTTTTCGACATGAGTGTCCCAACCAGACAGTTAAAAAAAAATTCTTTCTTTTCAGGGGGTAGCGTCTCTTGAGTGGAGCCACCATGGGGAAGGTGGAGAACTGCATTCTCTATTGAGCTCCCACGAGCAACGCCCTTCTATATCTTTCTCTTACGCTTTTCGTTACTTTGGGAATGCTTTCTGTTGCAATCAGTTTTAGAAACTTTTCTGCCTTCTCTGTCATATTTGTTAACTTCCAAGCAAAGGGGAGCAAAGCGAAACTAAAAAGGGAGGCTATGGCTGGGCGGCCCAACATGTCGTGTCGGTCGCATCCTACGGCAATTTCGAGACGTAATGACCAGGGATGCAAAGGCAGCTAACGCGAAATTAATACGCACACTCGTAAGGGTATCCAAGAAGAATGGCACTTGCAAACGTAACGGCCGAAACGGCCCATGATTTGAGGACAAATCAACAAGGTTCCACTGTAACAAGGTTCCACTGTAACAAGGTTCCCCTTTCGACTCACCTGGACGTGCCTGGAGAGCAGGGGCATGTAGTGGGGCAGAGAGACGTAGTGAGGAATGTCGGACAGGGCCGAGATGGCATACATGTCCGGGAACCGCTGCGACATGGTCTGAAAGCATGTGCAGGCCTTCGATAAACCACCATGGAGACCCTAAAGAAAATATGCCACCCAAAGTTTCTGTCCCCGACTAAACGCCGCGGCCGCTTAATGCCAGCAACCATGCTTGATTTTCCTTTCTCGTTCGTCAACAACATTGGCCTCTCAACCCGACGGGTCAAATTGTTTCACAGTTCGACCACCTCCACGCAGAAACCCAAAACTTCCACAAAATAAAAAATGTCAAGCCCAGGAAAAAAAACAAAAAACTTACACGTGTGCATGCATTCAACTTGATACACCCGCCAGAAAAAACAACGTGCCTTACCCGATGCTACAAATAACGCCACGGAACTAGAGCGAGCGTCGTGAACGGCCAGTCAGTCTTAAGCATTACTTGGAGCCCAAGTTTATTCACAGACTTAGAAACAGCATTTATACATAGTGTTTAAGAATGGTGTGCAGATAAGTGAGTATCAAACAAGCAAGAGCCAGGAAGGACGGTACATTATACTAAAAATAGCCCATAGGTTGTCAAACTCGGTTCTTAGGAGATTCCTGGGGCCCCATACTACGGCAGGACCAAACGGAACCAAGAGACGGGGACAAGGCCGTCTGCTGCGATTGGTCAGTGCCGTGCCGCTGACCAATCGCAGCAGACGGCATTGTCCCGGTCTCTTCATTCCACTTGGGCCTGCTGTGAAGCCTAGAGACCCTGGAGTACCTCCTAAGCTTCTGAACACCGTTTATTTCATTTTCCTTTTTATATTCGAAATATTTTTGGTTATTTTTGGCTAAGGTTCTCCCAGTCTAAGCACTATTCCAGCAGACTTAAGCCACCATCAATGCACAACTACAAGCAATATACTTCCCAGTACGTCCATTATTGTTCGCAAGCTTCGTAGGCTCACGAACTGCCTTACTACCTCAGTGCCAAGATCGGGAGAGGTTCCTCGGCTATCAGTGAGGGCAGGTAAGGGCATCTCGAGATGTAAAAGTTCGAATGGTAGAAAACGTTTGTCTGGATTGTTTAGGGGCGACAGAGAGAGGGGAACAAGTCGACCTGCTCCCCATACCGGACTTCGGAGGAGCCTCCAGGAAAGTTGCCCACTCACCACGGTGGGCGGCAGAGCCAGTGCCAGCGGCGGGAAGTGGTGTATTCGTGGCGGGGTGGGCGGATGGTGGTAGTGGTGTTGGTGGATGTGGTGGTGCAGGTGGGCGTGGCCAGGCTCGCCACTGCAACAAGTGGGGGAAAGGGAACACGTTAGAGCGGCCATGGCACATTCGCTGCTTCTGGGGGCACTTCCGAACAGAGTGGGGTGCCCAAACACCGCATTGAAATGCCGCAAGTTCAAGTTGCGGAACGTTTCTGAAAAAAAAAAAAAACAAAAAAAACAAAAAAAAAACTAAAACCGCCACGGTCGCAGACAGAGAATGAGAACAAAAACGGCAGGGCACGTCTTTCGAACGTTCAAACCTCCAGCACGCATGCCATGCCTTCCACTCCACTTACACCGAGCGCCATGCCTTCTAC
Source organism: Ixodes scapularis (assembly GCF_016920785.2). Classification (NCBI taxonomy): domain Eukaryota; kingdom Metazoa; phylum Arthropoda; class Arachnida; order Ixodida; family Ixodidae; genus Ixodes; species Ixodes scapularis. Next base: position 87,745,885 of record NW_024609835.1, read on the forward strand.
TCTTCTTCGGCTGCGCGTGCGCTTGAGCTGCGAAAAGCTTTGAAGCGTCGTCGAAGGTAGGAAGCTCGCGCCGGAGACTATGGGAGCTTCCTACCACAAGCGGGCGTAAGCCGTGAATGCGACGGCTGGCCGGCTTCTAGCTTGCTCTTTCCGTATTGTGCCCGCAAGAGTTCGCCACCCCCGCCGGCCTACTTTCTCACTCCCCTGCACGGCTCCAGTCTCGGGGGACCCGCAAAGGATCGTTCGCTCGGAGTTGACATTCCCTCCTCCAAAAACAGCCGTCTGGTTGGGAGTCCCGGAGTCGACTCCGGGCGACGGGTCGAGTAGCCACGCGAGCTTGTCCGACCGTCGTGTCTCGTTAGCGACCCCCTTTCCCCATAAATGCCATTGCACACCGGGATCATTGGCACGGTGTTGGCAAACCCGGTGCGGTGACTGCCCTCACCGGTAGCCGTCGACCGTGCGGTGGGACGGGTGTCAGGCTCCCATCAAAAACCGGTCCCCGTATACAAAGGTACGTAATGCCCACAAGGCCAAGCGACTGAAGCTGCTTCGAGGCATGGCAAACAAAATTTCGAATTTCTTCATGGAGACGAGCGTGCAAATATAAGGCATCGGTATAAAATAAATAGTTGCTAAAAGCCCGACCTCCACACGAAGAGCCTCCACGTAAAATAAACATCCTCCTTTTTTACTTTGGTATCCTGAAGGAGACCATAGTAAGAAAACTTCTTTATAGAACACTAGGTTAATCCGGGACAGGCCTACTGTATAAGGAAAGAGTACCTATGTGCTCGCTTAAAAATACGATCACCTAAGAAACACTTTTTACTCTACCGGGTGATTCAAGGAGACGGCAGGCTCTTTAAATTGACCGGAAAATTCGGTTTTTTAACCCATCGCGCTAAAACTTTGTGCAGCGTTGCCCACAGATAGTGCATTTTTTTGTAAAATTTGCAAAGAGCGAACTTACCTGAGGAAAGAGTAAAGAAAGAAAAAGGCTTAGCTCCTTTGGAAATGCAGCGACGCCACCGGTCTGCAAACAACACGGCGCCGTTTCGCACGGGAGACAAGAGACGGCGCAAGCGGTCACGACGCCAACTGCCGCCAACGAACGAGCAGGCGACGCCGAGAACCGGCTATTTAGCAGACAAGGAACTGCAGTTCCTTGTTGTTACCGCACTTGTTTTTGCTTCTGCGACTGTCGCCGCCCGCGGAACGCGCTCTCCTTGAGAGTCGAAAAGATTGTCTTCTAAAGACGCTGGCTCTCGGCGCCGTATGCTCGTTCGTTGGCGGCGTTCGTTGCGCCATCTCTTGTGTCCCGTGCGAAACGGCGCTGTGTTGTTTGAAGACCGGTGGCGTCGCTGCGTTTCCATAGGAGCTAAGCCTTTTTCTTTCTTTACTTTTTCCTCAGTAAGTTTGCTCTTTGCAAATTTTACAAAAAAAATGCACTACCTGGGGGCAACACTGCTCAAAGTCGTAGCTTGATAGGTTAGGAAACCAAATTTTCCGGTCGATTTAAAGAGCCTGCCGTCTCCTTGAATCACCCGGTATAACAGATAGATACCATATTTTGGTGGTGATTCAATAAAGTAATTTAGATACTTCTCTAGTAATTTGTACTGAAATTGGATACTTTTGACAGTTTTTCGTAGCTGTAATTTATTACGATTGAATAATTGTAAAATATGAATTACAGTAAGAAGTAAATTTTTTACGATTTATTTTTCACTCTGGAGCATTGTTCTTTAGTCGGTGAAAGGCAAAAATATATCGAGTGTCAACCTCCTTGCCCTTTGGCCAATTCGTCAGACTTTCGGCGTGCCGAGATCGTGCCAGGCTGTTGACCTGGAGCTAAAAGAAATGACGAGCACTTTCGCCGAGCATTATTAGATATGAGAACAGACAGGGTTAACTGGGTGTTCAGACCGTGCGCAATGCCACCACATCTTATTCTGCACGAGGCAGGCAGCAATGCACAAACTTTTGCCGTCTCGTGCCCCGCACTCGTGCAGCATCTGCAAGGTTGTTGCACGTGCAGAAAGACTAAAGTTCCCTCAATGGACCACCGCGGCGAACGCATCGCTACGGCAAAGGCGTAGCCAAACCGGTTGACGATATCGGTCAATTGTTGCGCGTTTGCTTTCCTCACTACGCGAGTTTATTACGAGGATTTCACAGACGACGTTGAGACGAACCTTTGGCGCCACAAAGGCCTGTCTAAAGGCTCGGTAAGGAATAAGGGAGAGCTGCCAACTATCTGTCGCAGTCCTGCTCGCAGCAGACCTCGGCGTTTGCCGAAATATCATTCCCAATCGCTATTCGCGTCTCCAGCTCAACGCTCGCCCTCCCGCGGCAGGAACGGGAAGCGCTCTAGTGAGGGTCCCCCGATTCTCCTGCTCAGCGGGCATGGCGGAACTGCTTGCGATCATGGCTCGCGAAATGTCGTTTCCGAATGCAAACAACACTCTTCACTGTCCCAACGTAGTGCTGCAACCGGTATGGGATTGTACCTTACTGGAGAGTTTTAGTATTGCGCATAGAAGCAAACGCAAGCGGTGTGCGTTTGCGTTAGTTGCGTGCCCCACGTTGTGCGTGCGCCTCATCGCCATGCGCCATCCAAGACCGCAATTCCGGGCTCCGCGCACGCGCAGTGTGGAACGCACAAAGCTAACGCAAACACACAGGGCTTGAGTTCGCTCGTACGCGCAATATTAAAACTCACTACTGTTTCACCGGCTTCCAACACCAACGAAACGTGCTGCAGTGAGCAGACGGGCAAGCAGGTAGGCGTTCCTTCGAACTGGAAAGGCTGAGATTGGCAAAACGACGGCGAGCAAATACAAAAGTAAATAAATATTATGAAAAAACTAGTAATTAAAAAAAGGCTTTTTTTAACTTTTGGGCATTTGGTCTGGAAGTATATTGGCGGCGACTATGGACGTATCGCCAATTGTCAAAAGTCGCGACTTTGATAGCGCAATATACTTTACCAGGGCCGGCGCTACATAACGCAAGGCCCAGGGCAAGAAAGTAAAAAAAAAAATGTCAACAAAAGTTTAAAAAGCAAAATCTGAAATTTAAAAATAACTTCGCTTATACTAAACATGAAGAAAAACGAGACGGGTACATTATCATGCGGGATATCTCTGGTGTGTATTTATTCAGTAGTGCTATGTGCAGATTGGCTTGGTTTTTTATATATGCAATAAATGAACAGAACAGAGAACTGAGCAATTACAAAGGTGCTATCGACGCACGCCAGCCATAAAGTCACAACAAGGAAAACGAGAAAATAACATTACAAAACATAGACTATACGAAGATATGAAGGAAAGCAACAATGCACTACGCAAGTGCCCAGCCCAATGGGAATATCACAAAGTCTAGGACGGGCAAGTTCATCGCTTCGGAGAGCTAACACGGCACGTGCCACGTCCATGATGGCGCTATCGAAAAGCTCTTTCTTGAAAATTTTTATATACATTGCAGCGCGTCTTGTAATGTAAATATACTTTTTGTAAAAGTATATTTTCGTCATCATTCGCCGTGCTTGGCTCAGCGCGTGCTGTATGTGCAGACAGGCGGGAGCGGACCTTTTGCCTGCCTGCAAACTTAAAAGGCAACTTTTCTCACCTTTCTTGCACTGAACATATTTACAACACTAGTTTTATCAATGGTCGACAAAATTTCCTGCTCTATGGAGAGCACAGCCAAGCCAGACAGACATTCTTGTTTCATCGTTGAGCGGAGGTATGTCTTGATCAGTTTCAACTTCAAAAAGCTCCTTTCCGCGGAGGCAACGGAGAGCGGTATGGTTAGCAAAATTCGGAGAGCAATGCATGTGTTCGGGTAGGAGCTTCGGAGTTCGCCTTGCAGCAAGTATACCAAGCATTCATTGACTGACGAGCGCTCTTTTAAAACAATTTAAAACAAAAACAACAAAATTGGCGAAGGGCCCCGCGCCCGTCGGCCAGCTATTTTTTCCTTTTGAAAACTCCACGAGGAGAGGTTAGTTTTGTAACACAGGAATTTTTCTGTCCGGGTGGAGCAATCCGCAAATTGGCGAAGGGCCCCGCGCCCGTCGGTCAGCTAACTATTTTTTTTTCCTTTGGAAAATTCAGCAATGAAAGTTATCTGTAGTGGCGATGTTGAAATTTTACAAAAAGTTCAACTGGCGAGTGACCGCGGGGCCCCTCTGTCACTTGCGGGGCCCTGTCGTAAGCGTGGGGCCCAGAGCGCCCGCCCCGCTCGCCCATGCCTAACGCCGGCCCTGTACTTTACCCACAATTAATGTAATTTTACATGGATTTCTCACATTAGCTAGAATGTTTTCATTGATTTTAGACTATTTTTATTTTATTTGTAATTAAAATGCAGCAATTGGAACCAGTGATGATAATTAGCACAGTTTTCATTGTCATATTTCTTTGCACGTTTAAAATTAGATCATAAGCAACAAATTACATTAGACCTTGAATAATTATTTATTCAAATATGTGAATTCTAATATCATTATTATAATACAAATCGCGGCAATGTATGCCTCTAATTAACGCCAAGCTCACGAGAACACTCTATTTAACCATAATAGTCTTCCCAGAAAGGTATAATTCTGTTTTCTTTTTAGCATAGGAAAAACTCTGACATAGTTATCACGATAGACAAACAGTTAAATGCCGGATGTAAAATGAAGTCCTACACGTCACACGGTGCTATAAAAACACACACACACACTTCAGCTGTCTGACTCGGATTTCGTCTTGGGCTGTTGCAGTGAGAGCAGCGTTTATTAGTTTATGCGTTTCGTGGACATATTGTAAAAATTGGAATTATTCTTTTATTCTTGTGCTGGGATAATTGTCATTATTTCCCATGACAATTATCTGAGCGAGAAAAAGGCAGCGAGAACGCACAGCTATCAGCACTGACTTTTTTAAACGACGACGAATATCAGCCTGGATCCAACAGTATGTCACAAAATAAAGTTTCCGCAAACAACTTTTCTATGTAAATAATTACGATGTGAGACACATCTTGAGCCATGAAAGAATCCGAAATTAAGACCTCTGTCGAGAAATTAAATCCGAAGTACAGGTAAGTTTCGGTTTCGCTCCAGAATTAAAACGCGCATCCTTCCGTAATTAATACGCTAAACACTGTTCTTGTTTTCAGGTTAAAGAGGTGACCTGCGCTCATAAAACATTAGCTTCCTCGTATAACCAGAAATAATTTATGTCGCTCAGTGAAGCCAGCACACTAGACAGGCTCAACAGTGGCACGCATTTCTGACCCTCACTAAACCCGCCATCTTGGAAAATGAGTGGCGCCACCTATAGTTAGTTGGAGTCGCGAATACAGTTTGGGAGGAAGACAATATTTCGCACGAGGATGACTCGAAAGTTCATCTTGTGCAGCGGAAAGGACAATTCATTTCTTTGGGGTTGATTTTTACGCACCGGCGGCGGGCCTAGCTATTAGTACAGCGATAACTCCACTCGTTTTTCGCTCGACATGAAGTCACGGGAGGCTGACTTCTGGTGAACCATACACTGCTTGAGAATCAAATGACCCGATTCAAGGTCAGTTTGTTCCCAGTTTAACCCAAATCACATCACGTCCCCGTTTCGACGGGGAGATGGCAATTTGACCCAGATCACATCGAGAAACGAGAAGGGGGAGTGCCCACCTGGAGGGGGAGGCGATGACCACCTCGGCCTGAACGTTGGGGTCCAGCACGACGGCCTCACTGGCCACCTGGATGGGGGGCGGGGTGAGGGCCGAGCAGCGGGCACCCATCGGGGAGGGGGCCCCCTCGGGGTGGGCTGGGGACGGGGAGGGGCCCCCCTGCGGCTGCTGGGCGCCGCTCGGGGGGTGCAGCGACGGGGCCAGGACGGGCCCCGCCCCGTCAGGGCACAAAAACAGGGGCGGGGCGCCACTCGGCCCACCCTGCTGCTGGCTCTGGGCCTCCATCAGGCGCTGCAGGGCCAGGGCCTCCTGCTGTTGCCTGCAGCCACAACACACATTGCAGTCACTTATCTTCCAGAAATGGAGGCGAGAAACAGAGCCGAGCAGTGGGGGAGGAAGAAATCATACCGGCTCGATCGTGCCAACAAGGACCAGGAAGCACACCATGTGTCCCGCACAAACCTGCTTCGTGTGGGGTTTGTGCTAGATTTTTATTATCTTTATGATCTATTTTTTTTTGAAGATTTTTGTAATTTATTTTTATTTTATTATATATATATTTTTTGATGCTTGTTTATTTATTTTATCAATTATTTTTATCCAGAACCTGCCACTCTTGCCAGCACCGTTCCATTCAAATAAAATCATTTACTTTTCCAGACCACCTGTGATAGCAGCTCAGTGGCTATAAAGGGTACTCACTGGACACCATATTTGAGTGCGCTGTTTGCAGTGCATACTCGGAACGAGCTCATCTTATTAGGCTACTAAGACCGACAATCTTCATGGTGCAGAATGCACGTGGCAAAAGAACTGTGGAAGCTTGTCATTAGCGTGTGCTCAGCAGTCGTGCAAACAGCTATGGCCACCATCATCTTGAAATACCGTCACTTCCAGTAAGGGCGAAAACATTGTTTCGCCGTCGTCACACTAATAGAATACATTTAGCATATAAGCGTAACCATCACCCATTCTCGTTTTGTCTGCCCTTCATTTTTTTCCTATTCACAGGTTGAAATGTTTTATTATTTTTTCGTCACCCATACTGGATATGCCTACCGGGTGGCTAGTTACCAGAGTAAGTGAAAAAGTGAAAGCCGTTTACAGCTCCCTGTATCACCGAATTAGAGCGCAGCTTTTGAGGAGGAGGAGGGAAGGGTACTGAGGGTCACGTGACCAAAATTTCCCCGCTAGATTTAGCGGGGAAATTTTTCTGCTAGATTTAGTGGAGAAAGTTTTCCGCTAGATTTAGCGGGGAAACTTTTCCGCTAGATTTAGCGGGGAAACTTTTCCTCTAGATTTAGCAAGGGAAATTTTTCCGCTAGATTTAGCGGGGAAATTTTTCCGCTAGATTTAGCAGGGAAATTTTTTAGCTAGATTTAGTGGGGAAATTTTTCTGCTAGATTTAGCGAGGAAATTTTTCCGCTAAATTTAGCAAGGAAATTCTTCCGCTAGAATTAGCGGGGAAATTTTTCCGCTAAATTTAGCGGGGAAATTTACCCATAATGTAGCGCACTGTGACGGCGACGCCACTCAAGCCGGAAACGGGCACCTAAGACCTGCGGTCTACAAGGCCTACAGCATCTGACTGCCACTCCACCAGCCCAGTTTTGAGCCCCGGAGCTCAAGCTTTATGACTTTATATAGTTTTTTTTTTTGTCAAATACCGTAAATTTTGAAAGAACGCCCACCCAAAATGAAGAGATAAATGGTGAAAAATATGGGGCAAACTACCTTTGGAGATGCTACAGCATAACTTTATCAAAATTAAAAGAAACATTCTGGCACTGGACACAAACCACGTGACGTGGGAGCCGATACCGCAAATCATGGACACTGCAAATTTGAATTTCGTGATGCGATAAACATGCGGGAATTCACTATGAATTCCTGCGTCACAGAAAAGGATACCGCAGGTTGTGGCGCGGAAACCCGCCGAGAACTCTCATTTCACGGGAACAAACACCGCAAATCATGGACGCAGCAGATTCACGTTTCATGGTGCAATAAGCACGTGAAAACCCCCTACAAACTTGCCTGTAACGGGTACCGATATCACACGCGCAGATCGCGAACAAAAAAGCGAGAATTCGCTACAAGTTTTATGTCATGGGAACGAATACCACAGATTGTGGACGCAGCAGATTCGCATTTCCCGGTGCAACATACGCGCGGGAACAACTCGCGTGTTACGGGAGCCGATATCGCACACGCAGATTGCGGACAAAAAAGTGGGAACCTGCTACGAACTTGCGTGTCAGACGTGCCGTTACAGCAAATTGCGCAGTTGATGCGATTCCCGTCGGACATCGTGTGACATCCGACGGAAATCGGGGGGTGGGAGATGATTCGGAATTTTTATACAGTAGACTCTCAGTAAACGGAACTCCAAGGGACCAAAAAAATTTGTTCCATTTAACAGGAGTTCCGTTTACTAAGAGAGATGTAAAAAGTGACGATTTTATGTGTGCACACTCTCTTAATACTATTTTATGAATGTCTAAACACTATGAGGTGAATGTAACTCATAGTTTTTTAGAAAGCAAGGAAACTACATGAGGTTTTTACATAGCATTCACAAGTTTATTAGGCAGCAGTTAATCACTGTGGACTGAAAAATGCATCAATTTTCTTTTGTTTGAGTCCTTGCATCTTCATCTTCAGAATCTTTTTCTCCATGTCACTTAGGCTTTGGAGAAACACTTCCGATTCTGGCTCCTTAAGCCAACAAGAGTTTGGCACTAATCCGTGCCAAACTCTTCTGCTTTGGCACGGATTAGTGGCCCGTTGATGGGAATGCTCTGGCTCCGGGCTCCCCTAAGCCACAAAACCAGGCACTTCTCCAGTTCTTCGTGGTCGCCGTGTCGCAGACGCTTCCTTTGGGGGGCCCGAATCGCGAAGTTTCGAAGGCATCTTGTAGTTTGTCCTTGTCGTGCAGGATCCTCGTTAAGCTGCTTTTCGGGACGCCGTGCTTCGTCGCGAGCGCCGTCTTCGAGTATGAGCCGCTTTCGAAGTCAAGAATGACGTCCATCTTCTTTTCCAACGTCAGCGCATGGTGTGCCCGCTTCTGTGTCGCCATTGAAACAACGGAGGCAAGGCCTCAACTTCGCGAGCGCTTACTAGCCACCGAAGTTGGAAGACACCAACGCGGCAATGAAGCACGATAGGCACCACGACGGCAGGAACGATGCGGCTGTAACCTAGGCAACTCGAACAGAGACCGAACGACTTGATCAAGAACAGCAGTGTTGCATTCGTTGCGCCGACTACCAACGAGGCGAGGCCAACGAGGCTTACGAGGCTAGAAAAGAAAAAAAAAAAGAAACAGCCGGAACCGGAAAGGGCTGATGCTCATGGCAATGGGTCTGCCAGAAGTTCTATTTTCGGTTCCGTTTACACAGTGAAGCGCAAATTTTAGTTCCAATTACCGAAAGTTTTTTTACCTTATCTGAATACAAAACCAACCAACTTACGGGCTACTGTTCCGTTTAAGCGGCAATTCCGCTTAAGCGATTTCCGTTTATCGAGATTCTACTGTATTAGATATTTAGCCAGAAAAAAAAGATGGGCGATCTCTCGGGGGCGGGCGTTCTCTCGGAACTTTACGGCACAGATTTTTCTAAAATAAATCTGTGAAAGCTACACAAATGTGGTTTCTGCAAATGAGTTCTACGGACAGGCAGACATTATGTTCAAGAGCGAATTCAACTAGAAGATGACCAGTAATTACAGATGAATTCTCCAATTACTTTTTTCATTAGGCGTATTAGGGTACATGTTTATATAGAAGAAATGAAGGCAATCAATGTCGAAGGCCGGCCCAGTATTTTATAAACCCTGGATCGAGCATGCAGTAGGAGTTATTAAATTTCATTCTGGAAATCTGTCGACGCCGAAACCAAACTTGCGACGCCCGCCGAAAGGACAAGCCTCGTTTGACGCTGGAGCCGATTGCAGTCGGTGCTCCGTGGCTGGCAAACTAAAGCGAGAAGCCACCTTAGCGGCTGTGACGAGTTGCTTTGCTGCACGATATCCCCGACTCGGACCCACAATTAAAATATTTTTCAGCGATATCGTGCAGCAAAGCAAAGCAACTTGTCGCAGCCGATAAAGTGGCTTATCGCTTTAGTTCTCCAGCCACACAACATAGACTGCTATTGGCTCAAGTGCGCTGCGACGCAAAATAGCGATGCAAACTTCGTCATTAACACGTGAACGTCCGGCGTCAAATGAGGGTTGTCCTATCGGCGGGCGTCGTGCATTTGGTTTCGGCGTCGACAGATTTCCATAAAAAAATTTGACAATGAATAACTCCAACTGCGTGCTCGATCCAGGATTCTTGAACTGGGCTGGCCTTCAACATTGATCGCCTGCATTTCTTTAATATACCGTAAACTACAGGGGAAGCGCCCACCCCACTTTTACTGAAAACTGGGTTAATTTAAACATGTGCCCTAAAACATCCAATTAAAAAAATTAATTACTGTATTTTCGTTAATTAGTAATCTTTTAATTGCATTCTCTCTTGAACATAACGTCCACCTGTCCGTTTAACTCGCTTGCACAGACTGCATTTGTGTAGCTTTCGCAACTTTTATTAGAAAAATCTTTATTGGATAAAAAGGAACCCACCCTGTATATAACCCAACGTCTGTAACGCTTCCAGAGTGTCGCTCGTTCATAAAGCTGGCTACGATGTTCGTTCATGATTATCTAACAGAAAACAACTCGTAGAACACATTGTGTTGAAAGGGGAGGGAGAAGAAAGATGGTCCACGGTACCAGGCCCCAACGCCTGGAGACGGACGAAGCGGAAGCGGCTACGATAAATCTAGTAAAGCCAGTTCACACAGCCCCATTTTGTTACGTCACATTACAACAAACTTCCGCCTACGTCGAGAGTCACCGGGATATCCGTGCTTTGTGTGCAGTGCGGCAACTAGTCGAAGGAGTAGCCTTGCACAAATGTATAAAGCGCGGATGTCTCGGCGATTCACGACGTAACTGAAGAAAACTGAAGCAAGTGCCCCCGTGTGAATGGGCCTTCATAGCGCGACATCCTTACATAGTTCGGGTACGCTTTGGAACTCGGCCAAAGCTGGAAAAGTGGAAAAGTGTTCGACGTCAGTTTGGTGTAGGAAGTGTCGAGCACGCTCGGGTGCTCGAGCGATGCCCGAGGACTCTTGACCGTGTTTGAGGACGCCACGGACAGATTTTTGTTAGGCGCAATGCTTTGGTGAGGGGTAGGTGTCACTTACCGCTGCATGTACAGTGTGTGCTGGTACATGCGCCGTCTCTGCATATCTTGCATCCGTTGTTGGGCCTGTCAAGAACAAAATGAAGCACATTGCACACCACAAAGACAGCTTTTAAGAAATGACAATGAGTATCTTCTAGTGGCTTTACCTAAAGCCCCTTAATGTCTTTGCTTGTCTTATGAGTATGTAATGTGAAAGGCACCAATGCACTACGTCCGTGTCTTATGCAGCCTTTGGAAGCATATGGCGACGCACCATTTGCCTGCGGTACATGTCTTGTGCAATTGCACAACAATGGTTCTCGGTGCTTGTAAGAAACATATTGTGCGGCTCGCTGCCTTTGGTGGTACCTCGGCACCACATAAATTTGGCACGCACGGACATCCAGGTTTAAACTAAGTCTTCAAAGAGACTGCACGGTCATCCAAACATTCATTTTACAGCGTAGCTGTTAAGGGCTAGTTTCCTGAGGATCGTGTAGTCCAGCAAATAAATGTCGACCCCAACACTCCGGACAGCTATCCCCATCTATAAGCGACGGAGGCAAGCAGCTTGCCAGTTGTCTGGTTGCTGCCGTCGCTCATAGATGGCGGCAACCTTTTCAGCCTTTTCCACTCTGGCTTGCCGACTTGCAGCCGGCCATTACTTCATTCCCACCATAGTACAGCTTCACTGGTCTTCCTTTTTCACCAGAGTGGAAAGGCTGGAAGTTTTTCGATACCTCTTTTGTGGCTATTGCAACAATAATTCAGAATTCCTGCTGTTATTGATATACTGCTTATATTGCTGCTCTCCCGTACGATTCAGTCACCTTTGAAAAAGAAACAAAGTAGGTTTCGAAACGTTGGGTCACTTTTTTTAGGGCTTCGTTTGGATAATTTTTATTTATTTATTTTTTAAATTTTGTTATTAATTTGCGCACTGTCCCACCGACTTTGTTATAACAGGGGCTTGCTGCACTCGTAAGTACCACAATTACTGTATTTACCTAAATAATGAATGTACCCCCCAAATCACTTATCAATATTTTGATTTTTTTTTTCTCCCGTCACCTAATGAATGCACTTCCATTTTTTGCCTTCAAGAGTTTTGAACTGCGTCTGAACCAGCCAGCCACCAAGCCGATTAAGTCGCCAAGTGGTCAGGCCAAGCCAAGCATGCCAGCACAATTGCCCATTATGGCTGCAAGTGGAAAATTGCGGAAGTGATTACACCGGAAGCAAGCGGCGTGCACCACCAACGAAGCTGGTGTTGAGGAATCACCCAGCCCCCGTCGTCCATCGGATGCATTGATGTCAAAAAACACAGTCATCTGTGGTTCGCTTTCGAACAACGAAGTCACGAAAGCGGTTAGGCCAAGGAATGCTTGTGTCACTCTCCGCACGGAGTGAGCTTCGGAGGCAGTCTTTTCTTTAGCAAGAATAATGTCGAACGTGCTCTAAAAAAGGTTTGCACTTTGTAGTGCACGGTTAATGCGGTACGCCCATGACTGGCTGCAGGTACCCCTCCGTCGGTAAACGCGTGTCGCAGTAATACTCCTGTCAGATGGGCCCCCATAGTGACATTTACACAAAATGAGTAAATGCCCAAAATGAAAACGATAGCTGTAGCATCGTCGCATAATGCGGGTGGAATGGTGCCATTATGTAACTGAAGACAGAGGTGTGACATAGCTAATCCTCATAGCCGTCGTGGTAGGCGTCATGAATGCCACTGCCGACCGCCACCAGTGCTCAATGAAGTGAGTGGGTAAGGGCAGTGGAAGCTTTTAAAACCATCCAATATTACACTTAGCTACTGGATACTGCCAAAGTGGGATTTCACATAACGCGAATAATGTTTGAAAACAAGTCTATCAAGCAGATGACACGAGAATTCTCCCATCATCGCGCCAATCTCGGTGGGACGCCAGAGCTGCCCTCTTCGCTCTGTTCAAGCAGCACGGCCAACGGGAAGTCTGGACTTCCCTCTCCTCGCGGCAGGAGGGGAGAAAGTTTTTACATTCTTCGCATGCGCGACGACGACGACAATCTTTCCAAAGTGTAGCCCATAAAGCTACTGGAGCGAGTTTGCTACGCGAGTAAATATGGTATTTCCCCACCTACCTGCCATAGCCGTGTGTGGGTTGGGTTCATCCTGGCAAACATGGCGGGGGCGGCTGTCGGCGGCCGGGAGAAGTCGTGGTGGGGACTGGGGGCAGTGGGGCCATAGGCAGCATAGGGGGAGGCACCCGGGTTGAGGCCCAGGTTGAGGGGAGGCCCAGCACTGGACTGCGTGGCCGCCAGGTAGCCCAGGTGCGGGCTCGCCGAGGCTGCAACGGGACGGCGACACGTTCGGTAAGACGGGCGTGGAAGCGAGGAAGCACGACGAGTGAAAAGACGTAAAGAAAGAAACCGACACGACTGAAAGTTACAAGGAATTAAGCAGTGAGCTAAAGTTTCAGAAGGCAGGACAACTGAAGCTCCTCCCTGCTGTTCTAATCAATAGTTTGAACAAGGGGGTCAGGGGCTTCCTAATAGTCTTTCCAGTAGCAACCGTCGTTTTGTCCGCAGGATCAAAGACCAGGTTAACCTATGGGCTCCTCAGAGATTGATTACGCTCCATTGACCCCGTCCTAGCGATGTGTTTATTGAGTTTGGACAAAAGTTCAGTGGAGCTGACTTGTCAACTGATGCACAACTATGAGATAAACATTTCAACCTGTCTCCAGGGTGTTTACCCTATTTGCTCAAGTAATAGCCCCACTTCTTACGGAAGAGGTCCTAGCATCTATTTTCCGGCGGAACACACGTACAGCCAATTGTTGCACTCCGCATAAAAAACGTGGCAAATAGTGACATCGAGAATACGATTCTTCTTAAAAATGCGATCCGAGCAGATGGCATTTTTGCGTGAAGGCGTCATCTCTGTCCAGTATATCGCTGCCATTTTTCTGCAAATCGCAGCAATTGGCTATCAGTAAAGTCACGGGTTCAAGTCATTTTGGAGCACCTTTTGGAGCAGCTAAGACTCCATTTTGGAGCACCCAATGGAACTTTTGGGGCAGAAGTTTACATTTAATTTTAATTCCTACAACTGCAAATATCTAAAGTTAAGATTAATCTGTTGGCCTGTCATCAAAAGACATTGTCTACTTTGCTTTCTAAGTATGTGCAACTTTTTGCTATCATCATTTGCACAGCAGGTTTAATTCCCTTAAACACGGAACGAGCTGTTGCGTGTAGAAGTACCAGTGATATTGTGAAAAAAAACGGTTGCGTCGCTCTCCGCGCTGAGTGAGCTTCGTAGGGCACTTTTTCTTCAGTAAAAGACACGCCAAAAGCGCCCTAAAAAAGGTTCGCAATTTATAGAGCATTGTTACTGTGGTCTGCTTACGACCAGCCATGGGTGCGCCTCTGTGAGTGGGGACATGCCACAGTACTCTGCCATGTCATATTGGCACCTAATATGATATTCGCGCAATGTGTGTCAATTTTTCCAGAAAGAAGTGTGTTCTTTATGCGAGTAAATGCGGTAATTAAGGATTCCAAGATACCAGAAAGCTTCACTATCTCTGATCTAATCGATAAAAGAACACTATCTATAGTTTCCTTTATCGATTCACAACGGGACCAAATGCTATTAAATGACTCGTTAATGACTATGCACGAGTGGTGTCACAAATGGGATATGAAGATAAATTTTGAAAAGACAACTTTTGTAACAATCACAAAAAAAAAGGTCGCCTAATATATTTCCGTATTCCTATAATGGTGCACTTTTGAAACAATCCGAAACTTTTAAATACTTAGGGGTCACAATTTCTAATGATCTAAACTGGAGGGTACATATAGAAAATGTCTGTAGTGCGGCTTTGCGAAAACTTGGGTTTTTAAGACTGGCGCTCAAAAATACGACGCCTGAGGTTAAATTATTTACGTACAAGATTCTAGTTCGATCATCTGTTGAGTATGCGTACGTGATCTGGGATCCATATGTCAAATATCAAATAGAACAACTTGAGCGTATCCAGCGGCGGGCAGTAAGATTTGTTTATTCAGAGTATCGCCGCACGGAATCGGTAACAGAACTATTAAAAAAAAGCGGGGCTGCCAACCTTCGGTCAGCAGAGAAAAATTGGAAGGTTAAAATTTTTCTATCAACTCTACAATGGGCATTATAACATCAGTTCGAGTGACTATATAGGTATGCAGCTTCCTGGTAGAAGGTCCCCAAGAGTTAATAATCAGTTTGGAGTCGAGCCGTATTCACCAAATCTCAATGTTTTTAAGTACTCTTTTCTTCTAAGAACAATTGAGGAGTGGAATAGTTTGGATGGCGACCTCTTTGTTGGGATTGGAAGTGCCGATAAGTTTGAAGCTCTATTATTTGATTTATATGCAGAGAAATACTAGTATTCCTTGGTAATGGTGACTTTCGGTGGTGTGGTTCAACCGAAATTGTACTCAAATGATTGTATTGCGGTGATTGTTCTTTATCTTTGGTTCTTTATTTCTGTTGTTTTATTGCTGTACACTCCTGCAACAGCCCGAAAGGGCTTTCGGTATTGTAAATAAATAAATAAAAATAAAATAAAGTGAAATACGGCTTGAACAAATGAACCTCTCAAGAAAAAGTTTGCTTATTAGGTGCAAGTTCATTCAATTGAAGGCCAAAATGCGGTCTCCCTAGGGAACTTTATGAAATTTTGCTTAAATACCGTATTTACACAAATGGAGGTAGACCCATTTTTCAATTTTTTTAAATCTGAAAGGGGGGGGGGGGGTCAACTTATAATCGAACCAAAGCATTCCACCTCCGACAAAAACAAAACAATCATGATATCAAGAACACCTCCACTTGTTACGAGTTCAGCCAGCTGTGCCAGCTGTGCCTGCAGTATTGTGCTATTCTGTGCACTCAATTTACGAATTTCTTTTTTTTTTAAATTTGCGCAAACGATTATTATTAATAGCAATTCGCAAATGAACCCGAATGTACGGCGGTGAACAGCGCACCGCGCGCCCGACTTCTGGGGGTAGCGACACTTCTTGTAACAGCCACTCTGGAGGCTGCTGGAACAGCCTCACGGCTCCCTCCCCACGGCATCTTTTTGCAGTTTTTCGAGCGATTCACGGTCCCACATCGTTCGATCGAGTGTCGAAATCATGCTGGAGTGCTAACTACGTTTTTCTTTGTTTTGACATGCATTATCCGGGCAATTTAGGTTTTCGGTGCTCGTTTATCGTCATTCTTCATCCAAAAACAATCAACAACTGCGCTATTGGACACAAGTTCGACCCGTCGGAGCGGGTGATGCTCCAGTGGAGTCTGCAATGGCGCGGCATCTTTAAGTATGATGGCGAACGAAGAGGCTTCTGCAGGCCAAAGACTTGCAACGTACGCCGCAAAAGTGAGCAACCTGTCCCTAATTACCTGTGACGTGCAACGCTATCAACGAGCGAGCGCGGAAGATGCGGTCATTTGAAAACTGGGAGATTTCGTTGAATGACACCGACGACGTGCTTCGTGAACGTAGCAGTGATGATGATGGGACTGACATCACCAGTGAGGATGAGTCATAGTCTAGTCGTGGACAGAGTGAGAACAACAGGGAGCTTCGGTTGTCCCGCCTCCAGCGTGAACTTCCTGGTTTCGATAATGCCTGGGCATCTCATGCACCTCGCACGTGCATGCACAGGAGCATGCCAGAAGGCATAGATTGCATGTTGTAGGCTGGGCTTTCGAAACAGATACTTTGCCGTTCTCACATGTTCGCAATAAAATGCACATTTTTTTTTTTTTTTTTGCCGAGGTGCATTGTTGGGGGAGGTCGACTTACAATCGTGTAAATACGGTAGTTTGTTAGACTGGAGTTCGTTCAAGTGGCATTTCACTGTACAGACATCTCGCATAAACCAAAAGGTTATGTCCAGAAAGAAAAAACGCATCAGCACCACAACAGTAATCCCGAAAAGTCAGAAGACACCTAAGCACCTCTTATGAGTTGTGAATGCAAACGCATCAATGTCTAATAAAACGCCGCGGAGTGATCCGCAGACTTTGTGGCGCGAGTAATGTTTTCAAGTTGTGGCAGAAGCATTGGCGACGATGTGGATGATGGAGGCGATGGCATGTTGGTCGGTGGCGCCAATGTATCCGTTTTAACCGGCGCGGGGCCCGTAGTGGCATGGGGCTGCTTCAAACTGATGACGTCGGCTTGCTCCATGGGACAGTTAATGCTTTCGCATTAAAAAAGATGAAGAGCTTACTTGGGTAGACGTGAGCATGGGCCATCATCATGCTTGGAGGAGGTGCTGCATGGCCGAAGCAGGGCCCGTAACCCCGGCAAGGGTCACCGCTGGGGCCGGCAGTTCCCTGAAACCGCGGGGGCACCCAAAGAGAACGGGCACTTTTAAGGTACATTCAAGAATTTACAACAGTATTGGCAAACTCTTTAAAACCGAAGACGAAACAAGTACAGGCAGCACGAAGTGATTTCAAATAAAGTTGACGCTCAGCAATTCCAAGTCACAATTTCTTTGTGGTGTTCGTGTTCGTTGTACACGCAACACCACCGACAAACTTCAAGTCTACCTTGGCAAAGTCTGACTTTGCCAAGGTAGACCCGAGAGACGATGGCAGTATCTGAAGAGCTCGTTCCCAGCTATGGCCTGGTATAATGTAGTGATAAACATAAGTCATAAACATAATTGGGGGTTCGAGCCATTGCTTGATTCAAACATTGTCTATTTTATTGTTATAAAGACAAACCATTGTGCTGCTTGCATTCAAACCAAGATCGGGACATCTGGGTATTTGGTCTGTTTTTGAATTTTTAATTTAAATATTTCGCATATAAAAAAACCACAATTCATGAATTGAAGGGAAGCTGCCCTTGCAATCAATTTTTATACAAAAACTTTACAGCTGTTACAAATTATTAAACCACTGCTGCAATCAAATAGTGTGGACAATATTCAACCCTCTTGCGAGCGGTTTTGTTTTGCCCGCCGAGCGGGAGAACTGGGGGAACCCTCACTAGAGCGCTTCCCGTTTCTGCCAGGAGAGGGCGAGCGGTGAGCCGCCGGAAACGCAAACACCACTTATGCGTTGGGAGAGATCCCAAAGTAGCAACAAACTATGTCGTGGCAGTCGTGCTGTCGGACATCGCGATCTCTGCCGGCCGTCGTAAAAACGCCGGCCAGAACCTTCTGCGGACTGTTGAGCCAAGAGCAAACTACGGCAGAAGAGAAGTTCACCGCACCCGCCGCCGCCAGGATCGCAGCGGGCAGCAGCACAAAGTTTTAACTGTCATAGCCACTCACCGTGGTGCGGGCGCATGAGTCCCCGGCGTCCCCCGTGCAGTGGGGCTGCTGCGAGTGGGGTTGCTGGTGGGCCTGCTGGGGGTGCTGCTCCGGCCCCGCCGGGTGGTAGCGGCAGCCGGCCAGCCCCGGGGGTCCCAGGGCGGACTGCGGGTAGCCGTGGTGCAGGCCGTGCAGGTGCGAGTGCAGCTGGGCGGCCCCCAGGGGGCAGAAGGGGGCCCCGGGGGGACCTCGGTGCACCCGGATGCAGCATCCCTCCCTGCGTTACACGACCGGGACGCCCGCTCAGGGAGAGGGAGGGGGCAAGGAGGCCGTCCTAACGAGCCAAAAAAAAAATCGTCAATTGTTTCTTTCATTTTTTTTTCCCCCTCAATGATTGCACAATCTCCGACCAACGCTTCCACCCCGCGTGCGTCTCCGTCCTTACGGGTCAAACAGGAATAAGAACGATCTGAAAAACGAATGAGATGGGAGTTACGAAAAACAATCTGCAGCTTTTCGCCTCGTTGCACGACGAAGCGACGGCTCGGCAAGAGCGGGTGTTCACGCTTCACTTCGACACTTTCGTATTCCCTCTTGTCTGAGTGTGTCCCAACTCTGTGCGGTTCCCCCTTAAGCTGAAATTCGGAGATCCGCCGGTGTAACTCCTCCTTTGCAAACGTCCTGAGCAGGCACATAGCCAGGATTTTGTTTCGGGGGGGCCCGCCCATGACAAAATGCTGTATGAGGGGGAGGGGGGAGGAGGTCCCAGCAAAATGGAAGATATTGGGGGGGAGGCTGGGCCTTATGGGCCTCCCCCCTTGCTACGTGCCTGGTCCTGAGCCTGGTGCCGGCCCGTGGCACCGCCATTGACGATCGTTTGTGGCTCTTCCCTTTCGATCGGGCAGTCCCGCGGTGCTAGGAACCTAGCCTGCAGGTTTTCTTGTCCCATTTGCTGAACCGGCGGCCGCGAATTTCCTCGAGTTCCCTCGGTTGCCTCCAGTGCATAGAGCAGGCTCAAAGCCCAATGGCCCTGCCAGCGTGCAGTCACTGGACACATGGCCGCTATCTCTTGTCCTAGGGGTGAACTTAAGTTTTCTGCCTAGTGCAACACCGATGCTGCGAATGCAACTGTGAAGTCCCTATAACAGCCATTGTTCTAAAATGAGAAAACAAAATAAGATACATAATCTAGTATAATCTTTTAACAAATTCGTCAGACTTATGGATGGGAGTTTGGTCTCGAGAGATTGGATATGTATATATTTGCTGCCTTCCAGCACTCTCCTCCAGTCTACCGTAAAATACCGTGGAAGCGCCCACTGTGAGAATCGGCCCCGCCATCACCGTGGGTGGACGCGGGAACAGGACCGAGCTTCTTTTTCTTTCCATTGCGTGTTGGCGTTTGCACGTGCGCCCCTGTGTGTGGGTGAACTGGCGACGCTCGTGCGAGCTGGGGCAGGGGAGGCTTTGAGAAGAGAAGAAGACAAGGACAGCACGTGCTGTAACCTTCTGCGGCGACATTCGAAAATGAGCTTCGCTTGTAAATAGATGTGTTTTTTTTTTCCCCTCCTATCCGCGGAGTCCTGTCTGCTTTACTATTCCGTCAGCGACCATCAGCTGCCTCCGCCGTCGGGTCCCGGCGCAATCTCCAAGAAAGAACATCTTCACTGGCGCAGTCGACAGGATTGCGTCAGCGGACCCCGGCGGCGTGATCTTCACAACGGAATCGGCGGACAGCGACTTGACGCGGCACTGGTGGAGCCTTCCACAGAGAAGACTGGACCACCGAGCTCCTTGGAGATTGGACCACCGAGCTACTTCGTGGTGACAGAGCTACCTCGGACCTGATGACGTCCCACTCCAGCGAGGAACGCCTGAGTCTGCAGCTCGGACATCATTTTCGTGCCTGACTATTCTGAGCAGTAGGCTGCGTCTGTGATCCAGCGGCAGTCGTTGACCTTACGGTAAGGTAATTCTTTGACGTGTGCCCGCCATGGATACAGACAGTGCAGAGCGGCGGATGCCGGTTCTAATGCCCGAGCGGAATAGGGGTCGGAATAGGGATGTTGACGGGCCAGCTGAATCGTCACCTTCGAGTGGATTAGGGGCAAACTCGCAGACACAAGGGGAGGGGAACGGAGGAATCCGATCAGACAGCTTAATTGAAAAGGAGATAGAACTAGTGAGGGAGAAAGAACGGCTGTTACGCCTCGAGCTAGAACTAGAACATCTACGCTCAGAAAACCGAAGGCGAGCCAGTGGAGGCGGCATGGAGTTCAACCTCCGAGATGAAGTTTTTCGCTTTTCGAGATTGATGAAGGGAGTGCTGACTCCCATGCCGTCGTCCGACATATTAGTGCCGAGCTGGTTTGATGGCGTAGAAAACGTCTTCGAGACATATCAAGTCCCTGAGCGGCTCAGAGGATATCTTGTGCGACCATATTTCACGGAGAGCATGCGTGCACTAGTGAATAGGATGAACACGGGTGAGAGAAGTGGGTATGGTGCGGTCAAAGGATGGGTCTTGTTAGAGCTCGGACTGTCGCGAGCTGAGGCCTGGAGGCCCTTTATTGAAACCACCACTTCTCTCAAGGAAAAACAAGAGAACCCAAGGCAGGGCATTATACCTGAATATTATCGGGTGAAGTGTTTTAAATGCAAGGAATTGGGGCACCTTTCCCGCGAATGTCCCCGGACGAAGACACCACTCGAAGAACTTCGGTTTCACAAGAAAAGAGTAGACGCCAAGAATGTCACTGTGGAGGAAGACTCCAGGCGTGAGCCCGACAAGGTGACGACCGATGTGGGCAAGACCGACGGTAGCAACTTGAACCTCCAAGGCCAGAAGAGGCTGCACCCATGGGTCCGCGAGGCGCCTCAGATTCTGTTACAAGCCGACGACACGAAGCGGTCGTCAAAGAACAATCGCAGCTGTGTGTCTGTGCAGGCGCACGTTGACGACAGAAATGAGCTGAACGTCTCGCGTGCCTGGACGACGTCCCAGCGAGCCCAGGACGACCACGACAAGCAGGTGAACGTCGACGACGAAAGGCCGTACTCTTTGCCTGGGCGGCAGGCGTCCCGGCAATCTGAGGACGACCCATGTGTGAACTTCGACAACGTCGAGGCCGGTCCCGACATCTTACCTGAGTTGCACAAGTTCCGGCAAGCCAATGACGACCAAGTTGAGAACATGGGCGTCGGTTGCAAGGAAGAACCTAGAGTATCTCCTGGGAGGTGGGCGTTCCGGCAAGCCGAGGACGACGACGGCGAGAACGTGGACGACGGCAAAGGACCGAGCTTATCGCCTGGGCGGCAGGATGACCATGACGAGAACGTGAACAACGACGAAGGACCAAACTTATTGCCTGGGCGGCAGGCGTTTCTTCTAGCGGAGGATGATTACGACGAGAACGTGAACGTCGTCGACGAGAAAGAACCGAATATCTTGCTTTGGCGGCAGACGTTCTGGCAAGCTGAAAGTGACCACGGCAGGGAAGTGGGTGTCGGCAAGAAGCCGGACATCTTGTTAGGGTGGCTGACGTCACAGCCGGCCGGTGAAGATGTCAGGGAAAGCGGGGACAGCGACGAGGACGCCATCTTCGAGATGAAGTGGTCAAACAATATAGCTAGGGACGCCGATGAAAACTCGACCACCTACCAGCCGGCCACGTGTGAGAGAGCTGAGAGCGCAGAAGACATCGACAACGACGACCGCCTGCGAGGCCCCTTTTTGATTCGTAAATCAAGACAAAGTATGAACTGTCGTCACTCTTGCGCGAAAAAATTCCGGAACCAGCTATACACCGTCCGATTCAAGCCCCGCCGAAATCTGGGTGGCTTGAATAACCTGTCGGCAAAGAGGCCGAGGCTAGGAGGCTAGATGCTGCGCTAGTCTCGGCGCGAGATTTGTCACTGCTTTGGAGCCTTGGTGGGCACAGTAAGAATCACTTTACTGGCGTGTGATTTGCATTTTGGTGTAATTTTTTTTATAGTTTGGATTCTGACACAGTGATGGAAGTGCCATTTGACCTTTTGGAGCAGGCCTTGTAGCAGGCAAAATGTTGTTTTGGAGCAGGTAGTGGCCCTTTTGGAGCAGGGTCCGGCATATGTTGGCATATAACTTGAAAATGAAATAATGCTGCATTGCCATATAAAGCCCATCTCTATTATTGGAACACAGCGCCTGTCGCCTTTTTAAGACAGGGTATATCAAATTCAACAAAGTAAACACAAAAAAAAAACATTTTTTAAAATAAAGTGTATCTGCTCGTCAGATAAAAAATACAATTAAATATGTCACACTGAGTTCTGATGGTACAGGATATTTAGTTTTATCAGCCTGCACTTCTTTTAAGGCATCTGCAGCAGAATCTAACGACCCTCACTGTTGTGGAATGTTTCAGTTCAGATTATAGAGTTGTCTTTCCTTGGCATGCACCGACGCGCTGCAGAGAAGCGACACCCGCGGAGCAGATACCGCAGTCGCGCGAGTCCCGCAGTGCTTTGTGCAGCGAAAAGAATGGTGAGGCTTTACCAGCACTACATCCAGAGTTTGGTGCAACTCAACTATACTTCGTTTCAGCTTCGGTGCGAGCACAGCCGAAGTTACAAGCGCGCCGCGCGCATGGAGCCCGCAACGGTGCCCACACTGCACGAGCCCACGCGCGAGTCAGGAATTCACAGAGCATTGGGCTCGCGCTAGCTTTGACTTCGCTGGTAGCTAGCGCATGGAAACAGGTTGGGCCTACATTAAAAACATCCCCAAGCTCAGACTTTTTTTTTTTTTTTAAATAGGCTGCTTAGTGGGATGATTCTTCGCTTAGCCTCTGCGGCTTTGGTTTCAGATGTTGCTAACGTTGTTCCTTTCAATGATGATGATGATGATAATGCTCCCTCGCAGTTTCGGTTTGCGTAACAGTTGCGGCGCGGAAAACACCGCGGCACCGCCACGCGCTCTGATAAGACTTCAATTTTTATTTTTTATTGCTACATCTCATCTCGGCGCAGGAATGGCGCAATTCGTCGGTAAAATGACAATTTGGCGCTACATGTAGCAGGATTGCGTCCTTGGCGCAATTTGGCGCAATTGGCGCAGCACTTCCATCACTGCTGACAGGTTGAGTCACAAACTCTGTGTAAGGTGTGTCTGATATGCGTACGCGTTTGAGTTTAGTTGTTATATATTATTTTTGACATTTTGGGTCTAAAAAATATACTTAGTCGGGAGGTGTGAGAATCGGCCCCGCCATCACCGTGGGTGGACGTGGGAACAGGACCGAGCTTCTTTTTCTTTCCATTGCGTGTTGGCGTTTGCACGTGCGCCCCTGTGTGTGGGTGAACTGGCGACGCTCGTGCGAGCTGGGGCAGCGGAGGCTTTGAGAAGAGAAGAAGACAAGGACAGCACGTGCTGTAACCTTCTGCGGCGACATTCGAAAATGAGCTTCGCTTGTAAATAGATTTTTTTTTCCCCCTCCTATCCGCGGAGTCCTGTCTGCTTTACTATTCCGTCAGCGACCATCAGCTGCCTCCGCCGTCGGGTCCCGGCGCAATCTCCAAGAAAGAACATCTTCACTCCCAGTTTCTTCAAGTGCCCACTGTTAATATTTTCCCAAACTTGGGAATTCCGAAAATTATACGTTTAGCGCACAATTTGACCGGACAAGCGGCCATCTCAAGATTAACCTAGTTTTCAGTGAAAGCGGGGCGGGCGCTCCCCCCGGTATTTTACGGTACATTTGAAATAGTATTCTGTCCCTTCCAATCTCTCGACCATATACTATTACCTCATCTTTGAAGAAATACGAGTGCATTTACGCTGCCGCGTAATGTGTGTCACGACGACAGTAGCTCCGCACTCGGACGATTCACTATTATCGTGGCGTCGTCGTAGTCCGTGTGCCTCCTCCTGAACATGATTCCGAACATCTGCAGGCCATTTCCGCTTCTGCCATCGATTCCCACTCCCGTGCTCGACTCGCACTTTGTCTACGACGACCCTACTCAGCACGCCGTAACCGAAAGTTGCATTCTTTGGACCAGTTACAAACCTTTCGTAGGGCGTGCAGGTTCGTCTTCTCGAATGGTCGTGCACGTGCGCTGTGTCGTGGAGGTTTAGGCTACACCCGCTGTCAAGGGGAGGACCAACGTTACTAGATCAAAGTTGGTGAGGACGGCGTCTGTTCTGAATGCCTGGCCTCCGGCACGCGCTCATTTTTCGACGCATACTCTGGCTGCGTGTGCACGCTTGGGGCACCGGGAGTTTCCGCAAAGGACAACCACGCAACCCCCTGGTGAGAATCGCACTAACAGCTGTCGCTATAAAAAGAAAAAGAAAAAAAACTAGCAAAAGTTGTCTGACCTTACAAAGACACTTCCAGGACTTCCTTGCATCAATTGCAGTTCGCTAAAATGTTGTCTTTGCTCTTAAATTTTGTACACCAAAAGCTCAATTGTGTTTTTGCAGTGCCTAAACTTCACTCCTCGTCTTTAAAAAAATAGTCCAGAACAAAGTTGATCATGCAATAAGGTTTTCAGCAAGCACATATGGCAAGCAATCCCACGTAAATTCATGTTAAAAAGCCCCTAAAAAAATTTTTTTTTTAAACAGTCTGCTTGGGACACGCATGACAAAAAATACGTTTTACGAAAAAAAAAAAAAAAATTTCTTAGAGCAATATTGACGGTGAGAGATTTATTTGAAATTCTGTGCGCGAAGTCTATGACGTCATGGGTCATTGCGGAATGACCATCTTGGTCGTAAAGGCGAAGCCGATCCACCTCTGCCCCAGGCACCCGAAATGCCGAGACAGAAAGCAAGTGGAAAGGAGGTGACCGCCAACTAAATCACGTCTCGCGACAAGAATATTACTCTAAAAAAAATTTTTTTTTTCCAGTCAAATTAATTTTTTGACACGCGTGTCCGACCCAGATTGTTAAAAAAAACTTTTCTTTTCAGGAGCTTTTTAAACCTATATATTCAAGAAAAAAAAGAAAAAAGAAACAAACCTAGTTACACATTAATACTATAATGAATGCTTAGCATTACCAGCGATTTTCTTTTTCTATTTCTCTAGCGTCTTTTATTTCTGAAATGCTTCCAATTATGTAGCTTCTCATTGCACAGTGGGGCGCAGTTCCCACATGTGGCACCACTAGCAGTGTCAGTGCTGCCTTCTACCGGTCACTTGGCAGATCACATCGACACCAACGCCGGCTATGTAGCCTTTAGAACTTCGCGGCGATACTGATCTAGTCGGCGACGGGTGAAGAGTTTGGTAGATTGTCCGCCTCCAGCACGAGCTTTCCGCTTTCGTCGCATGCACAGCCAAAGTATGGCGGAGGCCAACGAGCACTGGACAGGGCCCGAGCTACTACTCCTATGTTTTTAACCCATCACTCACAAAAGCCGGTCATCGACTCTCCCCGCACCCCAAACGACCAAATGCGTCGCAAGCGCAAAAGGGACTGCAACTCGGCTAGTCCGGCACGCTCACCCGTTGAGGAAAGGCGGGGGCAGCGGAGGGGGTGGGACGGCAGCCGCAACCCCGAGGTGGGAAGCCAAGGACACCGGCGGCACGATGGAAGGCGGGGGAGGTTGCACGCAGTGGCTGGCGGGGTGGGCCGCACCCCCGGAGGACTCCTCGTCGGACTGCGTCAGGTCCACGAAGGCGGTCACGACGCTGCCCCGGGTGGCCCCACCGTAGACGCAGGGCAGGTGCCGCGCACAGGCGTCGGACTGGGGCCGGGGCGGGCTCTCCCTCGAGGGCCGGTGGTGGGCGCAGGAGGGGAGCTGGCCCCGACCGGGAGCCGCCGCGCCCGCCCGGGGCGAAGCGGCCGCCAATCTCTCCGAGCCCGGCGGGTTTCCCACGGGGGGCACCCGACTCCCCTCGCCACTATTGCCACTGCCGGTGGCTCCCTGAGCTTGGCGACGGGGGGACCTGCGAGGAACGAGTAAGCGCCCGAACGACGTCATTTTTGCGAGGACACTGGTTTAACGGCAAATGAGTTCTAGGCTATAGTGTTTCGACTCTAGCGTCAATGGAGCAAAGTAATGTAATTAAGTTATCTGCTACAGTTAAACTGTACAGGATAGAGACAGTAACTCAGTAACATTAACTTATTGATGCTAGATTTATTAAGGTGTGCAATGCCATGATTTTCATATACCACTTCTACACAAGATCATGTGAATGTTTTTGTTCTCTCTCTTTAGTTATAGATTAAGAAAGTAATATTTAGCCACATACCACCGTAAAAAACCTAACAAAGTGTTTTCTTATTTTGTATGCAATTGCCGGCAGCCCTAATAGCAAAATGAAAACAAGTTTGCTGAAACAAGTTTCAATGTCTGTTTGCCTATGTACAGTGATTCCTCGTCAACTTGAAATCAAGTCTATTGAAGTTTTTCTTGCACCGCACAATAAGCAACACGACATACGTCATCCATGTTTGTCTTTGTGGATTTTCAGAAGGGACCGTGTGCATTAATTTACTTGTTCACTACTAGAAATGAGTACAGTAGCTAGAACAGTGAATATCAGTCAACAAGGCAGCTGGCTTGTAGCTTGGTGCATATCATCAACTTGAAATGCCTGTTATGACACAGACCAAAGCATAAAATAAAAGTATGATACAGTGTAGACCACATATAACATATGTCGCGAAAATCCGCACTATAAGCGGTACCGCGCTATAACCAAAACATCAATTTTTCAGGCCAAAACACATGCCATGAGACAACTTACGTTTGTAAAAGAATTTATTTTATGCTAGATTAAAAATAAAGCTTAGTTTGAGGAAAGTCTTTATTTCACGAGACTAGTACACTTCTCTCATGTGTGTCTCACATTTTGAAAGAAATGAGCGACTTTCGCCTGGCGCAGCCTTTTAACGGCGTTGCGGGTTGCGGACGGACGTTGCGAGCGTTCAGGATTGCTAACCCTAATCACTTTTCTCCGGTGATATAAACGCGTGAAAATTCGCATCCTTTATACAGTACGCACCAGTAATACCTTCAACTTGAGCACAGGCATGAAATGCTCCAAATAAGAAATCCGGGCGATGTTCGAAAACACAAATGCTTAGTGTAGTCGAAGTAAACAAACACGACGACACGGGCGTTTCTGCCGTCTTGAGAGTGCCGCCACGACATCACCGCACGAGTAGGTGGATCTTCCCTTCTAGTACGTGCTCGGTTATTCGCCCACACAACACAAATTCACAGTCACGGATAGTGCTTTTACGCGGAGGTCTACGTCGACGATTACTACCGACGCCATGTTTGCGGATAGAAGCAGCCGGCCCGCGACCGGCATGCAACGCGCGCGAACACTTCTCCTCGACCTGCGATTGGTCTGTCGTTGCGGTTGCTTTCCAACGCAGCAGAGGGACGCACGCACGTGAACAACACGTGCGCGCGTCCCTCCGTCGCTATGGCAACTGAAGCCTTTCTCTTCGCTTCTCCCCGTTTCTTCGAGCAACTTCCTTGCCATCCTTTCCCCTTGCGAGTGCCACTTGCGGCTAGCGCCGTTATCTAGTGTCACACAGTGAAGTGTGCTCGCTGCGTTGGTCAGTCGGCGGGCTGTTCCAGAAACCGCACTATAACCGGTATTTCCCTTCGCGCGCCTGCATTTTAAGCGGTATGTAATTACATGGAGTTCTATGGGAGGCGAACCGGTGGTTTAAAAAAAACGCGTTATACCCGGTCCTGCACTATAAGCAGTTACGTTGTAAGTGGTCTATACTGTAACTGCTTTTGAAGAGCAGGTTTCATATTTCACAAAAATTAAACTGTTCAAAGAAGAGTCTTCTTTGAACAGTTTAATGTGCTTTGTTTGCAGCAACAGGACTTTTGGAGGTTGGTCACTATACCTTGGAAACAAGACAACCAAAAAATGACCGCATCTCCACGTGGTGAATGATGTTGATTGGGGCAAAGCTCTGGGGGTGCTGATGATACTGATTTTGTTCATAGATAGTGCTGATGATGCCGATTTTTGTTTATCCTCTCCAAAGCAGCTTGCTGTCTGTGTAGACGCTAAGTCGTAGCATGCCGAGCTTTTTCTTAGTTTTCATTCATGTAAGAAAGAGAATGTGTGGTATGGAACGTGGTTATATATGCATATGAGCATTTGACCGCAGCGCCCTCTCGTCTATACACGTTGAGCCAATGCATGCAAAGTTTAACGCGATTATATACGCATTTGACCGTAGCGCCCTCTCCTGTATAGACGTTGAGCGGCTACATGAAATGTTTCATCCATGACATCCCCAGCTCTTGAGTTACTACCACATCTCAGAGCCCCCTACTCGTCCCGCAGTCATGGCCGAGTGGTTAAAGCGATGGACTAGAAATCCATTGGGGTCTCCCCGCACAGGTTCGAATCCTGTTGACTGCGCAAACATTTTTTCTTTTTTGACAGATGGGATGGAAATCGATGTGAGCACGGACGCCGGACAAGGCTAGACCCTAAGGAGCTTTGCCCCTAAAATCACTTGAAGGGCTAAAAATATAGAGCTGGGCAGGTTAGCAATTGACAAGACTGGTAACCAAGTCAACATTTACTATATCTGTGAGAACGGCGCCCAAACAAAGAAAAAATGTTCAGCTTTTCCACTCTCGTGAAGAAGGAAGACCAGCGGAGCTGTACTCGGTACACTGTGTGCTGCTTCTTCGTCGTCATCTGTATTTTGCACTGTTTCCTACAATGAATTCCCACAAACGCGCCCAACTATCCATTCTTCTATGATATCTGGAAAGGTTGCCGCCATCTACGAGCGATGGCAGAAACCATACTGGTTGTGTGCTTGCCGCCGTCGCTTATAGATGGCGGCAGCTGTCCAGGTAGGTTTGTGTCGACATACATGGACACGATCCTGGGGAACCTAGCCCTTAACAGCTCCACTGTAAAAAGGAAAGAGCAAAAAATCAGTATATTGACTGGGTCGAGAAGGCCCAACAGACATCTTTCACCGTCACGTGGGTGTGCCTAAAACCTCAAAGGCAACGACCTAAAAGTTGCCCCCTCTCGCCTTCCTCGTAGGCCTTGCACAGCAATCAACTATTAATAAAAATCGCCCCGCAAAACTTAAATACTTTTCTTGGCAGCCCTTGCTTTGCCATCAAAGATGGCATAGCTAGCTAACACCAAAGATGGCACAGATGGCTAGGGTATAGTTGGCAGTAACTGCCAAGCTTACTTAAAGGAGCTATGCAACAATTTTTGTACTTTGCGCAAATACCGCTTAAAACGCATCCCTAACGTTAATGACCTATGAAACACCCGTTCGTTTCTCACCCCACGCAATAGAAGTCCCAGAAAAAAATTAAAGAAAAACGAGCAGCGTTCACCCCCTCAACTCGCCGCCAGAACAAGCGGCCACGTGATCTGGAGCCGACTATATGCCGCCAATGTTGATCATAGCCACGCGCTGGGGTTGGCAAAGCACAGGGCACGCGCTGAGTTCCAGACATTGTTATGGCTCGGCTATTGTCGTCGTTGCAGCGATTGGACACGGGCCACTACCCGAATGCTTCTCGAGCTAGTAATTATCACGAGCCCAAATCGAGTGCCCACGCAATGCTCGGGTCCAACCTATGAACAGCATTCAAATATCGTCACTTGGGTGTTCTGTGATCCCCACGTTACGTCATGAAATTTTGCAAAAGAGAGATTGAATGAAAATGATCGCTTTTGTCCTTGAATTCACACCGTAACAAAGGAGTTTCTTGGCCAGCGGAGTTGCGTGCGAGTATCCTTGAACCCCACTAGTCCTAGTAAGCTCGTGTAAAGTGAAAAACATTCCAACTGAATATCGTTGCACAGCTGCTTTAAGCATAACTGCAGTTTAGGATGCCACCGGGCACCCTTAACCGCAGTTAAGGGGAAACACTGGTCTTGGAGCTTTTTGCCTTATATCTTGATATTGTTTCTTTATTTTGTTTTTGTGCTGATTTCAAATAACTGGTTATTTTTTCTATTAATAGATTTGTACTCAAGGTAATTAAAACTCGTCTACCTTTGTTTGCTAGAACAAAAGGGAAGAACTGCTTGACAAAAAGTTCTGTTTATCCTATGGGTAGATACTGTAAAGAATAAAGAATAGAATGTTGGAAGTATGTTTAAGATTGAAGAATTATAAAAAGATATGACAAAACAGTGGCGTTCAGTGTGCAATTTGTAGCTATTAAGTAATAAAACAATATAGATCAATTGAAAAAGTTTCAAGACATATATTGATAAATCTGCCCTCAACATTGTATGACTTGCACATTTAGCTACATGCTGCAAAAGAAGTGATATTTCTATCTACCCAAGATGCTGACATCCCTTTGCGCAAATTTGCCGATTACAAAATTTGCGTTCTGAGAATGTGCCAATGTTGCACCACTTTCAGTGCTATTGCAGCCTGCATAGGTATTATAAACTGACATTGTGGCTTAAATACTAATTCACAAAAAAAAGAAACTAGACAGATGAGAATAAAAATACTAGTTTTAGACTTCAAAATCACCACTTCCCAAAATATGTTTTTCTTAAAAGCTTTTTTTGGCACCAAAGACGCCATATGTCTCCCGTTGAGTCTGACCTCAGTCACACTTACTGCAGTCAAGGGTGTCTGTGTAACTAGGGTTATTAGTGCCTCATGCCAAGCGTCAAAATAACCGACGAACTTGAAGCAACGTAAAACAAACACAAATTTTGAACTTTGCAGTTCAATATCGTTAGAATATCGAGATGTGAAGTGGCCAGAAGACCCTCAAATTCAATCCGCTTTGATTCTCGGCATGCAGCCCTTTTCTCTCAAAGGGACGGCGGAATTGAGCATCCTACCGCCGCTGGTCCGCCTCACCTTGGGAGTTCAACGCTGACCAACTCAACGCTGCTGCTGTCGTCGTCGTCACTTATGAGGCAGTCCAGCTGGAGGTCCGGTGCCTCCGGCCAATCTGGTTCAGGGCTCCCCTCCTCAGTCTTTGTACGATCGGCCGCACGGGAGGTCCCTGGAACGACCCAATTGCCGATTGACATAGCTGAAGATCAGATTCCTTCAGCTAAGTAAAGCTAACATTTGATTTTTTACTATTCGTTTGAACTTAAAATGAAGAGCAAAAAAGGGAGGTGACCCAATGTCAATTAACAGAATTGAAGATCAGGTTCCTTCGGCTAAATAAAGCTAACATTTCCTTGTTAGTTTGAACTGTGCACCTCGAGCGAGACCAGAGGCGACAATGCAGCCCGAACCACTGGCAGTCTCGTTAGCAGTCCCACCTTGCTGGTGACTCCTGGTGGCCAGCCTCTTGCCGTGGCTGGGCCAGTGGCGCTCCCTGTCGCGCGAGCTGCCCCCGCTCTCCGAGTAGCTGTGATCCTGGCGGCAGGGGTCCCCCCTGTGAGCCCCCGTGGACCCCTGGCTGCTCCTGTGGCCCTTCTGCTGGCGCTGGTGAAGCGGCAGGGCACCGACGATGTCCACGTCACTGTCGCTCTCCGTGGTGCCTTCCATCGGCCGGTGCTGGTCCTTGGCGCTGGGCCCCCTGTGCCTCGACGAGTGGCTGTGGTTTTCCGACGAGGCATCTGCGCAGAACCGGAGTTGTTTGAGACGACGACCAGAAGACAAAGGGGCTGCCTGCAGGCTCATCCCATCTCAACAAAGAGCGAAATGTATGCGCTTCGGGTGACAGAGTACAGAAAAAGGAAGAAAAAAACTGGGGAAGGATACTCGGCCAGGATACCACAGAGTGTGGTGCATCGGGGTGGCTCCAAATAGTGGGGATATCTGGCCGATTCATGGCGACATACGAGGCTTCGGGGACGGCCGCACGAGGAATTCCCGATGTTTGATTTGCTTATCCCTATGTCAAGGAGGTGGCTCATGACATGTGCTTCCACCCGTAATCAGAAATACAACAGGAGAGCGATAACTTTGCAATGGCCCGGCGTACACCTTACAGGATCAGCAAGCAACAGATGACTAGTCTGTATGAGCCAACCTCATCCGCTGTACAACACGCGTGGTTGCGGGTTTTTGGATGATCAATCGGGCAGTGCAATAGCTGCCGACTGTTTGCAGAGTAGTGAGCACTCAATGGAACAGGGGAATCAAACCAAATGAATTTTCCGACTGGCTAATGTCGGCCATTATGACTCTGAGAGAACAGAAATGAGACGTCTACAAATCTGTAATGCGAAATTAGATCGCAGCTCTTAAGGAGGAGGAGAGGAGGGTATGGAGGTGAGGGTATGTCCCTCTGTACCCTCCCTTCCTCCTCCTTAACCCGCAAAATTTAGCGGAAAAATTTTCCTGCTAAAGTTATAATTTTCCCGCTAAATTTGGTGAGGAAACTAAACCCGCTAAATTCAGCCGGGAAATGTTTCCGCCAAATTTAGAGGAGAAATTTTCACGCTAAATTTAGCGGAAAACGAAGCGACCGGAAGTCGCTTGGGAGGCAAGCAGTGGTTCATGTTTGTAAACAGCAGAAGGGTCTACAGAGCGTCCCAGAAAATATATATACAGGTTTCCCCCCAGGTTTCCTCCGACTGGTAAACTTTTTCAAGAGGGCAAGTGGAAATCTAAAACAAAGAAACAGCAAGAGTTTTTTTTTTTTTTTTTTTTTTAACTCTTTTTCTTCAAACTGAGACTTTTAAATTAAAAATATTTGCTCGTGCTGTGCAAATACCACAAAGAATCGCAAATATTTCACCGAAAGAGGTAACGCTGCCCAAAGGCAGACAGCACTGTACAGCAGGGCCGTAACCAGGGGGGGGGTTAGGGGGTCCTGACCCCCCCCCCCCAAAATTTTTTTCTGGGTACGGCCCTGGTCGGTGCACTTGCAGCCAGCCGATTTTAATCTCCACCTCTGCGCACGCGCAGCGGCACCGGTCGGCTACCGGGTACCAAACCGGGACCGGTTCTTCGGTTTGCTATAACTCTCCATTATATGCCACCGATGCACATGATTCATAGGCGAAATTAAGACAAAATGGCCGCCGTTGTCCCCGAAAACCCCCCCCCCCCCCCCCCCCCCCGAAATTTTTTTCTGGGTACGGCCCTGCTGTACAGGATACAACTTAAAAACATTCCTCCTAGCTTGTCTTCTTGGTTGGCAGCCATGAAATCCCATCAGCCCAGCCTCTCCTATAGCTCATTCACCAGAGGTCTAAAGGGGTTTATACGAGGACATTTAATGAAACATTTCACACCAAAGGTAATTCGATTCACTATGTATTCACTTTGCTTGGGACAAAATGCTCATGTTCGGAAATGTCTGGAATTCTTGCATTGTAGGCCCCCCTGTGCAGATACAAGCCCATCCTGATCTTGCCGGATACCAGAAAAGTACCCACATGAAAAATTCATGTCCAAATTAAATGTTACTCGAAATTGAACCTACCTAATAGAGTTACTGTTAACACAACTATGATGACCTAGGTTTGTAGCAAGTACACGGGAGTATGTAGCTCCTGATATGCAGCGAGTGCTCGTACCTAGGCGTTACGCTGACAATAAGGGGTGCATGACTAAAATTGTTCACTATCTAGTGTTATAAAATGCAGGTTCTAGAGGTTACTGGTTTTCTTCAGCTAACTAATCAAACGAGAAAATAAAATATTTGGGAATAGTAGCAGGGTGGTGGGATGGAGTCAAGCTACTTTTACAGCTCTGAAGTGGCCATGCAAACCAACGTCTGGAGAATGACACAGTTAACCCAAGAAATTGATCATCATTCTCTTCTGGTTTTTCTCAAATGAAAAACCAGAAGCCCTGAGGGTCTCCATTAAAACTAAGAGTGTAGTGGAACGTGGTTACCCGTGGCAACCGCTTAAGCGGTATTATCAGGTACTCATCACTACTTCTATGGGTGTCTGCATGTGTGTCAAACATTTATTGACTGGGAAAGACTAACAAGCAACTAGTACTACAAAGTACCAAGCAAAAATGCCCTTTTTTCATTTCCATACGCAGAAGTTTTTTTTAAAATGGCATGCATTGTCTTAGGGGTAATGGGGGTGCATCAGTTAGCTATTTTCGGAAATGGCATTGAATATTGGATGAAGTCAAGCGGCCACAGGGTAGTTGTTTTGCTCTCATTGACAGACTATTTAACACAATCAACTTGTAATGCACAATTACTTGTTGATGAAGCATCATTTTCTCATACAAATTTAACAGGACCAAATTTCATGAATATACTTTGAAGTTGAGAATTGTACTTTACTCAAAAAGTACCAGAAGAAATACTTTAAGGAGGGCACTACCTTGGATTGCACCTTTTTTCCCCAAAAAATGCATATTAAGAAGTGCAGTTCCCCTTTAAACAAAAAACGTTTTCAGGCCGAGCTGGCCCAAGACGGCCCGGGCCGTGCCTGGGCAGACGTGTGCCGTAAATTCTAAATTGTTGAGAACAAAAGGTTTGCTTATTCATCTTTGAGGTTAATTGAAAACAAAAAAGGCAAAGTGCAAAGTCACTACGCGCCGTTCACAACAACAAAAAGGCGCCTTGTAGTTAGAAAGCTTTCAAGCGGATAAGAGACAACGTATGGACTCCACCAGCATAGTGGGAGAGTGTGGGCTAGAAAACAAGGGCACTCCGGTCGCAGGGTACAACATGATTGTATTTTTCCTCTGCTTTTCAAATTAAAACAGAAAATACAAAAGAACACATTATTTTGACTTAGTGTTTTCTGTGGGGGCCTTACTATGCGACCAAAGACTAGCTAACATACCCTATATATATATATATATTTATTTTTTTTCCGTAGTCTTTTGAAGATGCACTAGCGAGGTTTTGATTGTCTCTTCTTTACTTCTAAAATCTTTCCGGGATCGAAATTACCAAAAGAATCGACTGTTGTCCTGCCCATGTTACCAACCGTCTAATAAGAAATAGACGCTTGACGAGTCCATCTTTCCAAAGAAACTTTTCTTTTATCATCATTTATTTTTTATACTGCAACTTTCTATCTCGGTGGCAGCAATGGAAGATGGATGGTGCACCAATATCGACAATCGGCAAGCTTGGCATCACCTGCGCTCTGCAAACTTGCTGAGAAGACAAACTTTAAGAGCTCTGTGTGGAAAAAAGTTCCCACAGCCATGGACTCCAGAACGTCCGTGCCCAAAGGACATGTTCAGTGTCGTTTGTTCAAGGACCGGGATGTCTCATCTTACTCGTCACAAGTGCAAGGTTTTATTGAATAGCCTAAGTATTTCTTCTTTTCTATTACCTCAATGCCCTATACCTCCCGTGCCCGTGGACGTAAAGGAGAAAGTGACAACTGCGTGCGCAAAAGGTATCCATGCTAAAGTCTGTCTGTTCTCAGTTGGAGGAGATAGAAGCTCTACTGGAGTCAAGGAACAATCCAGTGATGGAGAGCGTGAACAAGACAACACTCAACAAGTTAATCAAGTTCCTGCAACTCTTTAAAGATGCTAGCGACGCGCTCGAGGAAGAAAAACGTCACACACTTCCTCTGGTTGTACTTTACGCTTCCCTGTAGAGGAACCATATTGAACATGCTCCGGTGCCTGCAGTAGAGGCAGTGGAAATCGAAAAAATCAAGGCCCGTGCTCGTCATTTCCTGGATATGAAGTTGAATATTTCTCTCCTCCACAAGACCGCCATATTTCTTTGGCCTCAGTTCCGCCAGCTCCACATGTTGCCGGAGGACCAGCGCCTTGTAGTCTACGCACACGTCAGAAAGCTACTTGCCCGTGTCACTGAAGCAATGACCCAAGATGAAGATGAGACTGACGATGAGGTTCGAGATACCGCCTCGAAAAAAAGGCGCCTGGGTTTGTTTCAAGACTGTTGTGACACGGAGGACGACAACGTAGCCACCAACGAATTGGAGGAGTATCTGCACGGCAAGGAGGACTACTCGTGCTCACGAGTGTTTGAGCTTTCCGACTCCTGGAGAGCGCATGAGAAGGAATTCCCGAAACTGTACCTCCTATCCAAATGCATGCATCCCTGAATGCTAGCAGCGAGAGGAACCTTAGTGCGGCGGGCTACGTCATGCAAGCTAGGCGGACCTGCCTGAAGAGTGAATGGATAATTTATTGTTTCTCCACAAAACCATGTAGGAAGGAAAGTTCTCTGTGAAACAAATTGAATGGAACAATGAAAAGTGCAATATCTGTTCAAGAAAGTCATAAATAAAAATTTTCCTTCTTTTGTCTCAAGAAATCTCGGTATGACACGAGTTCAAAGACTGTCGCAAATGATGCGCATATTTCGCTCATATTCTAGAAAATACATCTTCTAAGTCGGCATATTTATGGTGTAAAAAAAATCTCGGTCGCAGTTTTCCAGTCGGGGCCGGGCTCAGGCTCATATATTCAAATTTTATCGGGCTCGGGTCGTGCCTCTACCGGGCCGGGCAGGGCCGAGTCGGGCCTGGAAAGGGCATAATTCTGTCAGGCTCGGGCCGGGCCTGGAAATCCCGGCCCGTGAAGTGCTCTATACTGATTATCATAGAAGAATGTTTCTACTAGTGTGCCAGGTCTGTATCACGTAAGGCAAACGGAGCCCTCTTTCCTAGAACTGGGGTAGGCCAAGGTCCTAGCACCTTCTCAAGTGTCAAGTGGCGGTCGTCAAGTGCCATGAGTCATAAATTCAGCTCTTTTAGACAATTTTTGAATATTGAGCATTCTATAGTTTTCACCGCAAAAGCATAGTAAAAAGAGTGACTCCTTGTGGAACGTTATTAATTTGACCCTTCATGTGATAAATTAAGATATATGCAGCTGCATCTTAGATTAGCTTTACGTTATTTTATCAAGACATTCCAAACGCTAAAAGTACCACTTCTTACGTCAAGAACCACATCTTGAAAGAAGCACTTCGGGCTGTGTATAAATAATGTGCACAACTTCCTTTTTTCTTGAGGTGAAAACGAGTATAGTGGGAGATGAGTTTCATCTTCGACTGCCTGTCTGGATGCACACTCTGCAGGTTATTTTCGGAAAAAATGTTTTCAGAAATGGCGGCTAATATTGGATAAAGTCAGGTGGGTGCATAGTAATTGTTTTACTCTCGCTGACAAACTACTTAACACAATAAACATATAAGGCACTTATTTGTATCCGTCCTATAGTCACAATTACCTCACTCAAAGAAATGAACAGATGAGCAATCTGTTGTCTGTCCGCACTTCTGGTGATGGCAGAATATCGCGCACAGTATTCGCAACTCCAGCGCGCCACTCGCCCTCATGCAGACGAACGGAGAACCAGAGGAGCGGGGACGGCAGCGGCGACGGCGGCGCGGAAATGGTGGCAGGGACTGTCGGCCTTGATGCGTGAAGCCGTTTTAACGAAAAAAAGTGAGCGCGTTAAAAAAGGAATTCCTGTGCTCCGCCTTGCAACAGCGTTGCACAAAGGACCGGGATGTCTAATTTCATTAGGGAATCAAGACCAGAAATCCGCAGCATACGCTGCGGATTTCTGGTCTTGTGCATGACCGCCAGCTCAATCTGTGCTCAACGTGACGGAAAACGCTCCCGCTAATGAAGAACTCTATAGCACGGTCTACGGAAAGTCTATTCTTTGCCATAAGTAGGAGAAAAGCTCGTCGCGCAAGGGGTATGTCAAGCAATACAAATCGTTAATGGGTTCGCGTTTTAAGGCCTTTACAAGGAACATGACCATTTATTCCTAGCACTTTAAAAAGACAGAATACCCGCACTTGCTTTCAGGTCATTACAAAGCAAATAAAGAAATGCTCGAAGCATCTTAAGCGGGTCTGTGTGAGCCAGCCGTTTGTTACGAGAGCTTAGAACGCGCAGTTTTGGCCAGAGGCACCGCAATGTTGCAAATAACACGGTACAAAAAATGTACGGTGTACTACATTATTTCTTCTTGATAGAGCAATAAATAAAACCCCTAAACACTCCGATTATGTAAATAGACAGTCTTTGCATAGCGCACAACACCCCTAAACTTCAGTTGGACGTACAGCGCACTGACGTTAAACCGGCGCTACCAACTTTCACGAGCGGCTTAATAGCCGAGTTGTGCAACTTATTAAAATAGCTTAAGTATAA
The DNA here is from genome assembly GCF_016920785.2 of Ixodes scapularis. Lineage (NCBI taxonomy): Eukaryota > Metazoa > Arthropoda > Arachnida > Ixodida > Ixodidae > Ixodes > Ixodes scapularis. Next base: position 87,784,159 of record NW_024609835.1, read on the forward strand.
ATGACCACAAAAAAAGTAATCTGTGTTTTTTTGGCCCTACTGCAGAACCTCTTTTTTTTTTTTTTCGGTACTCCTTAATGCATACTTTAGCTGTTTCATATCTTATATTGAACCGTCATCAAGCCTCTCGTAAAAGTTGGGGCCGTCAGTTTGACGTCAGTGGGCTGCACGGCGAACTGAAGTTTTGGAGTGTCGTATATGTGACGAGGGGTGTAAGGACTACAACATCTTTTTTTCTTTCTTTTAGAGTGATGAGCACGGCAACGCTCCTGGAGCGCACTGAAAATAGTGCTTCAAAGGCGCAGCGCGAGCTTGTGGTTGTAAGGCTACACCGCACAATAGCCTGCGATTACAAACTTCCTATCAATAACCATAGAGCAGTTTGATTACGTGTTGCAATACACTAAAACCGAGACGGTGAGCAGCGAGTTGTGAGGCTGGGACGCGAAGACACCAATACTGTGAACGCTGCTCTTCCGAAGCTTGACGGTCACCGTTCGCGGCTCACTTTTTAAAGAACTAATGGCCAGGCAAAGCGCAAACATGATACCTTCATCACCCTCAAAACATATTCTGCCACAAACAGCAACGTGGCCGGTGCCTAAAACGCGCTCGCTCACCACAAAGCTTCGCAATTTGAGGTTTCTGCGACTTTTAAATAATAACATGCTCGTTTTCTTAACATGCATTAGCATCTCCGTCACCTGTAATATGATCCCTCCCAAACCGCTTCGCATTTGTAGAGAAATAAATCCTTTTTAGCGCGCTGAACAGCGTCAGCGAGCAGGCGCACGGGATATCCTGGAGAATCAATCCCCGTCTCTTCCACCATCTTGGAACTACCGTCCCGCCACCTATAGGGCGTTGGAGTTGCGAATTGCTTCAAAGTTGGCAAAGCATCATTTTGCGATATAAATTTAACAAAATCAAATTCGGGGAATGCACACTTTGAACCAGATTTGTACTTTCCTCAGAAAGTACCAGAAAAAATACTTAAAGAAAAATCCAAGTACATACCCAGAGAGTGTACTTCGAAACCTAGTTGAAGTGGTACTTTAAGTACAATGTACTTAAGGTACTTCCCAACACTGACTTGATGACCAGTAACATCAAACCCAAACGGCATTTTCTGGCATCAAAATTTTCGTCCCAATGTCGAAAACTGATTAACGAATTTGAATGGGAATTTGAAAAGAACCAAAATGGCTCTTTCTTTTTATCGTTTTAAAAATGGCAAAAGTGGCGATTTTAGATTCTGTGCTTCAACCAGTGTTGAACCGGAACCAAACCAAAGCAAAAACTGGAAATGGACAGTTATTTTTGACCGATCCAGAACTGAACCGAAATCTCAGCTGCCACTTTGCAACTGAACCAGAAAAATTAAACACTAACCGGCTCATAATTGCTCACAGTCATTTTTTGTTTGTTAATGTCCCAAAGCAAAAAAAGCTTTCAGCCTTTCCACTCTAGTGAAGAAGGAAGAGCAGCGGAGCTGTAGCTTCTGTTCTCGGCGGTGGTTTTCCAGGCGAGCCCCCTGCTCTTATTTTGCAAGGGTACCTGAAGCGCTCGACACAGTGAAACTTTAGGCAATAGTGGCCTCGTGGTGGTTGCGGAACCATTCGCGCTGCTGCGCACATCGTCGCTTGTTCCATTCCCGTTCTTCCTCCTCCGGCAAACACAACACTCTGAACAGCTACAGTCATCTATGAGCGATGGCGGCAACCAGAGTGTTGTGTTGGTATTTGTTTGGTATCGCACACGATCCTAACGAAACTAGCCTTTAACAGCTCCGCTGTAAAAATTGGCAGAACTTTGTATTTCTATGTACTGATCATATCGTCATATACAGAACTGCAATGTACGAGAAAGTGTAGGCTCTTGTGGCGGTTTTGCATTGGCACTATGATTATTCATGTGCAACGTGGTGATGTGATGTCATCGTGTCAAAACATGCTGTCAAGTAATGTCACGTGGCCTCGTGACGTCACGTGACTTACTTTGTTAATGTTGATTTAAATTTATAACGTCACTCGATTCATTAGCGTTGCTGACACCGTGATGTCGTACGACATCATAACTTCGCATTGCGAGTCACGTGACACACTCGATTGTCATGAGCCCGAGACGAATGCTCGGGTCCATGACGATTAGCATTGCCAAACGTTTGGCTAATGGCTCATGTTCAATTGAAGATGACAGTAGCCTAACTCTAACAATGTCTGGAGCTCAGCCCATGCTCTGCCAATTCCCAGTGCACAACTATGACTAACTATGGCAGTATATAATTAGCGCTAGATCATGTGGCCGCTTTTTCTAATTGCGAGCTGAGAAGGAGAAAGCTGTATACTTGCACATGGTTGAAAAAAAACCCGAGACTGCGGGTAAACGACACAACACTAAAAAGTCTCTATAACAAAAAAAGTCTCTGTAACGACAACAATAAAAAGTCTCGGGGTTTTTTTCAACCATGTGCAATGTACACCAGCTCGTTTGCGCCCTTACATTTTGTACTGTATACTTCCTCTGTTCTTTCTGCGTCTGTCATTGCGCGAGGAGGAAAACTAATGAATATTTTTGCAAGCTACGGACGGTCAGGAATTGGTTCTTAAAGGTATTTACTGAAAATGCGAAAATTGTTGCATGACCCATTTTACATGTACATATCAGTGAGGCACCCAAACATTTTTTCGTTGTAGGAACTTGGTGCTGTACTGCCTCAGAAAGTTGTCCCCGAGAATAGAAGCATACATATTAATTCAACGTTACATAGAACTAAAAGTGTGCACGGGAGGGATACCTGAAAAGAGAGATCTATAGTGGAAAGCCAAACGTTGTCAACCACTCTAAATCTCACAGGAATGTCGTTCTCAAGTTCTTCCCCATGATTCATCCACCTCTGTATTTTGTTTAAACTTCAGTCTTTGGGTGCAAAATAAAAGCAATGGAGGATTACTTATAATGAGCGACACAAACGTGACTGTCGAATTAATATTCTCAAACGAGGAGGGAGTCCCTAAGGAATAAAACATTCTCTGAAAAAGCAGCGAAAAAAAAAAGGGGGGGGAGGGGGGGGGGTTAACATATTGTGTTGAAGTTTCCTCCACCCCGTATCGTCGGCACAGACAAAAAAGCATGGCCCCGGAAACTACTATGTCTGCAACAACAATTTTGCCAGAAAGCGCATTTTCCTAAAGACTGATGCTTGCACCTATCTTCACGATGCTGCACCAAGCAAGAATAATTTGCGCCACCAAAATACATGTCTTGCACTGAACACAAACCTTCTACAGCGTGCATTTTACACCACCGGTCTGGATTTTCTCAGCAGTACATAGTTCAATGACGTCACGTGCAAACCATGTTAAACAGTTCAGTTTTCTTGTGAAATGTGATGTTCGTAACGCGAGCAAAAGTAGATGTCCCAATTGTAAAGTTGTGCAGTATATATAGCAGTCTCGCGATGATATACGGCAGCCTAATAAAATGTTGGAGAGCGTGACTTATAATTTATAAAGCAGAGTTGTAAAGTGAGGGCCCCGAACAGACTTAAAACCGAAAAAAACATAAGCCTCCCGAGGCAGTATTTCTGAAGTTTCGAGTTCGTGCAAGCTGATGCCCACATGTGATTGATGCTAGGATTATAAGAGCGTTCCTCTCTTCTTCACATTATTTATGTTTAATTAGAAATATCATCACACTTCTACATATTCATTTATTTTGTTGCCGTAAGGCATCGTGTATCCGATTCTTTTGAAGAATACCATTTATTATCTCTCCCTTTCCGCACATTTGTGCAGAAAGAGAGAGATAAGGCAGAAAAGGAGAGACACCTTCAGATCCATCATGTGAGCACAAAATCATTTCTGCCACACCCCGCGACCTGGTGTTTCAAACTGCCAAGCAGCGAATAAGAAGAATGTTTCCGCAGATTGGCTCAACAAGTGGCGTATTTTTGAGCATCGTCCTCCCGTGTCAGTATCAAGCGATCACATGAACTTCATATAGTCAAATTTATTGATGATAATTAATCATTTAATTACAGACTGACGATTTCACAACATAAAGAGCCCTTCTCTTTTCTGGCCTTTTTATCCTCAATAGCGATGCATAAGCGATTTCGGAGAGACATAAACAAACTTCTGATTTTGAAGCCCATTTAAATAACTGTGTTCCTGACGTATATATAGCTTCTCAAACATAGAGAAGTCTATTATTGCCTTTTATGTTATGAATAGCAATTTTATGTATCTGTGGGCTGGACAGAAACTTAGTACACAGGGGTGCGTGGTGGAAGTATGATTACGTACGCAGACCGTCAGGAAGTGACCGTAACTGCCATGTCGAATACACTTTGTTCTGTTTAGCAAAAAAATCATCAATTAGCAAGAGTAATGCTTGTTTGCAAACTGAGTTAGCCGGCATCTTATTAAGAGCAAACCTCAACAGCCTGGTCAGGTCAGTTTATTCCGTATAAGAAAATGTTCACTTGGGTACACGCTAGTTTAGGTCAGATTCTAGTACAAAGGTGCGTATTAGAGTGAACAATTTTGATCACTCCTTTTTACATGATTCTTTTCCCGCATCACGGTGCTGAGTGTAAACAATGTCAATTAGGCGAACAAGTGCTGTGCTTGCTGCCCTGTGTTTCTATAAAAGGTAGAATGAAAGAGGTTGTCTTAAAACTTCTGTGACATTTTGAAAATATTATTGCTTTTAGCTGTGGCGTCGTCGTTACACATATTGTGAAATGTATTTCGTGAACTATATTTCACAATGTATATGGCAATGGGGTGCCCGTTTCATGATTTAATGCACTGCAATCAATTCCTCAGTTCAAGGGCACAACTATGATTTCAATTTTAATACTGCGACGAAAAGTTGTACCAATCACGGGTATTTTAGCTGACCTACGACACTTTGTTAAGTAAAATGTATGGGAGTGAGGTAAACAAATGAATGTTGAGTCGTATAAATACTATGTTTTGTATTTTAACCTAGATTGTCTTTTACTGTTTCGACGAAATTAAATACCGAAATTTCTTTTTTTGGTACCTAAAAATATAAAAGGATAAATGTTAAAAAAAACAAAAAACAATACAGTTACTTGTTTTATGACAGAAATAGTGCGCATTGCAAAAATATATTCTCAATTTTGAAGTTCAAACTGGTTTGAGCTGTTATTTTTGCTCCCTGGAACTAAACAGGAACTGAACCGAAATCAGTGAACCCGAACCTGGCACTCTGGCTCCAACACCTCTGAACACCAGCAAAAAAACAAGTATCTGGTGACACCTACATAATGTTTCCACTTCTTGAGTAATACAATTTCATCTCATCGCTCATCATTGTGTCTCTGCCGTCGAGGTTACTCAGTCGCTCCGAAAGCCATCGCGAACGAGTTCTGCGAATGTCGTTAAATGTTCTCTCGTGGCAGCGCACAGACGACATTCGGGGCCAACTGCATTTGCCGGAAATGACATTAATCTTCCCACGCGACAGGTGCGATAAAGTGTTAGTGGGCGTTGTGCATGCTGCTGCCTCGTTCTTAGTTTCTCCCACCTCGTGCTTTCCGACGTAAAACATTGGCCTGCTTACTTTTTCTCTATGAAGCTACAGCCAACAGCCAATCCTTAAAGGGAAGATGGGGCACTTCTACATTTGAGAAAAAACGCTTGAATTGCATTCATTTGGCCTTTAGAATAACGGATATCACAATTATATTTCAATGCGACGCGCCGGAGAGCCATAAGAGCAATTTGAAAATAGGGCTGAAGCCCCGCCTCCCTAGCCTTGGGCAGCCAAACGAGCCGTCGATGACGTCACGGACAGCGACCTGTCTTTCGCGTTTTTCTCGCGTTTAAAAATACTTGTGCGGCAAATGGTTTTGGTATTCGGGTTCACGAGGTAAAAATACACTAGAATTCACTTCTAACTCATTTTTTTTCAAGAAGCTCCGTAGCTTCCCTTTAATGGGAAACTGAAGCATTTCTGTATTTGAGGAAAGACACTTAAATCGTCTTTATTTGGCCTCCAGGATCACAAATATCGAGATTATTTTTCAATTCGGAGCACGGAGGGTGCAGATAATCTTTTTGGAAGTACCACCGAAGCCCCTCCTTCCCGGAATGTGACATCATTTCCAGAATTTTCGGAATTTCCGCTCTCACGCATCTTCAGCGCCTATCAAAGCAACGCAAGTGCACTCTTGCTACTTTTAAATCAACAGAAAAAGACTTCACGACTGGTGTCAGTGCAGGGGAATATACCTATAAGCTTGCAATTGCCCTGCGCTGCCCACACGAGCGAAGCGCACTTGGCGGTTGAAAGATCCTTTGATGAAGTAACAAATCGGAGGTGTTTAGCGTGTTCTCACGTTTAGTTACATCTTTGGGGAAAACGAACGTGGTATTCAGATTCAGGGGATAAAAATACTGTAGAATTTACCACAACTTCAGTTTTTTCAAGAACCTCTTCAGCTTCTGATTAAGGCTAGTTCACACATTTGCATTGAGAAGAGAAATCCAGGATAGATAGAGAACGCTTCCACAAGATACTGCCTTCTGCACAGAGAGATATATCGCATATTGGCTGAGTCAGACCAACAGCAGCCATGAGCACCATCACGTCACAAAATCACAGTGTGCGCTCGCTTGTAACCATTTACAACGAGAGATCATGCTGGTGCCATCTATCAGGTCACCCTGGAACACTTTCCATGAGCAATTTCTTATTTCTGTGCCCGTCATTCTTTTACCGAGGGCTCGGAATACTTCTGACAACACCGTAAGCGACAATCGATAGTAAATGGTGCATAGATTTTATCTCGCAAATACTACAAAACCCTCGGTCTAGTCACATACATAGTTCCAGGTCTTCTTCGAAGGATGACACCAGTGAGTCCCACTGATCTTTGGTGTGCACTTTCGTCGTAAGCCCCCCTCCGAGAGATTGCGAAGCGTGCTCCGACACGGTCAAACGGAAACGCACGAACAGACCTTTACTTTTCCTTTACGATGCTACGGCCTTCTTCGACTCGGTTGGCTTCCAACGGTAAAAGTATGGTGCCCGGAACGCGTCTCCGACCAACGCACAACTGCCGCCAATGTCGTAAAAGCATCACGCTGTTGCTCGCCGCGATCCCCGTGCCGTCACGACGGCAGCGGTGGACGTGCAAGATCCCCGTCTCGCTGCAAATCGCTCATCGGTTCTAGAGCCGCGGAAGGGTTGGCAGCCAAGAGTCAGGACCATGCAACGACGGCAATGCTCGCATTGGCACGTGCTTTCTGCCCAGCTACTACGCCTGACCGCTGGGATTGCGACGTCCGACGACGAAACGCTCCCTTTTGCGACGCCGTTTGTTGCCACTTCGCGACCGTTTTCTACGTACAGGCGCATGGAGGTAGGAAGCTTCTGGAGGCGACACGAGGCCACCAGCTTCACCTCTGGTGGCCTTGTTTCGCCTCCAAAAGTTTCCCGCCTCCATGTATGGGCGGGACAGCTAGGACACCAAACGTGCTGGCCGAAGATGCGTTCCGGGCATTGTAGATAAAGGGCAAGAAGGTACCGAGAGCGCTCACCAGGCGTGCCGCAGCCCCTCCTTCTGCCGGACGTTCTGTCCCGGGAAGCGGCGTCCTCTGCCATAACGTTGTCTTCGGCCGCATGCTGCTGCCTCCAGAGCACGGACGAGGACTCGGCCGTGGGTGGGTACATCTTGCGCGGCTTCTCCTTCTTGCGGTGCTCCGTCTCGCTCTCGCTTAGCAGGCGCTTGCGGTGGCGTGCCTCGAAGCTCTCCGCCCTGCACCAGTCGTGGTTCACCGAAGGGGCCTCCGCACTGGCCAGGAGGGCACCCCCATCTGCGGGGACGGCAACGGGAAAAATGCGGGTCAAAATGTGCAGGCGAGTCGCATACGTGACTCTGGTGTCCTTTGTTCCCGAGGAGGCGGGTGCAATAATGAACCACGAGTCTCATACATTCGCACGGCGGGGATTGTCAGTACTTATAAGAATGCGAAGCGTGGACTCTACTTGGCAAACATTCATTTTGTATTCTGCCTGTCCTAATAATAGGCAGAAAAAAAAAATTTTTTTTCTAGGTTTAGTGTTTTTTTTGAGAGGCTTTAGTTAGCATTAAACCTAAAGCCCCTTAATAAAATCCACACTTTGCATTCTTATAAATACCGACAATCACCGCTGCGTGAACGTGCGAGACGGGGGAGTGCTTTGCCGTCGTTTGCTTCCAAGGGCCGCACGAGGCAAGGGCCTTGTGCATTTGATGATACAGTGAAACCTCGTTGTAACAAACTTCCATGTAACGAAACCCCCGATGTAACGAAGTACATAAATTTTTTCTAACCGCAAGTGTATGCACGCCATGTATTTTTGACTTCCAAGTAACGAAGTCCCGTTTGCCGAAGTTTCAATGTAACGAAATTTCATTGGCAATTTGTTACAAACTTCTGGGTCCCAAAGAAAATTTTGGGAAGCACATGCGCTGAAATGGGCTTCCCATAAAGCGGAAAGGGTGAAACGGGCCGAATCTGGCGAGTGTGGTGTACAGAACGGCTACTAGAGGACACTAGAGCCACCGCCGCTTCATCCGTCGGCTTCGTTCGCGCTGCATAGTTTGTTTCGAGGCCTAATTAAACACATGCGTTTCTCACTGTCCTGGGTGATGGAGCCTTGAAGGTGATGGAGCCGCCTCTGACAATGTCCACCTCGACGACTTTCTATTCGCGACTCCAGCAAAACGGACACCACCAAGCGGGAAAACCGGGAACCAGCCGGTCCAGGTCGCTCCGCGCCCCTCCGCGTCTCTTGTGGCTTTCGCGGACACGTGTTGTCAGCGCGGTGGCGAACAACGTAATTTGACGAAGGTCCGAAAATTTCTCAAGTTTGCCTAAGTGTTCATTAGTGTGGTGAAGCCTCAGTACATTGTTTTCTTCCATCACGTGTTTGAAAGCCCATTCACTCCGCAACACACGGTCGCGTGCTTTCCATTTCTTGAATAGGGAGGAATCGCGGAAAAACGTTTTGATTTCTTGTCTGTCTCGAATCACATTCGAAGTGACGACTGCTTGGTAACTGATAAGGGGCTTCTTTGTAAGGATGTAGAACAGTGGGAGGATGACAAACGAGGCCTTTCACTGGAGGGAACACCAATGTTGCAGTGAAGTGAATGGGAAGGTTCGATAGCCACTTTTTTTGAGTTTGGTTGTGTTTGATTAGCTTCAAGTTTGTGCCACCCACGCCGGTCGGTGGGTTGGCTATTCATCTTGGCTGCTTTTCGTCGAAAAAGCCTCTGGGCCACTCTGAAGGAGTTGGGCTTATTTCGTCATTACTTGATTCAGGAAAACCTGCTCGCTGCAAATGATGAATGACGGAAATTTTCTGTTTTCAAAAGGTGGGGGACGCGTCTCGCAACATTAGAAGCTGTTACGGCATTTTGATCTATCAAGCCTCCAATATAAATATTATACCCCCGTCGAAGCCAGCAGCAATATATGTCTACATTGCTCAGGTTGACCGGCCACAAAAAATACTTATTTTCTCCGTTCAGGATCCAAAGCAAAGTTCAATGCGGAGAGGTTCTGCGTGAACTCCAGTGAAGACTCTTCATTTTGTCTCCGTGCTGCCGGTTAGAACTATTTGGCTAAGTTTAGGTAGTATCTCTCTGTCTGTCAAATATACTTTTATTCAGCAGTTCACCTAATAGCTAGTCAACTAAGCTCATAATTCAACCTGAAGAATATACTAATACCGCTTCAGTGGTACCCCCATAGTACGTGATATAATACATACCCGCTCGTCAAAATGACTTCTCGATTGCTACAAAACCTGAATTGAAATACGAGTATCAGGGGCTTAGTGGGGTGCCGGCGGGTTAACATGATCCTTGGCTCAAGAAGCGCTTGCTTAATTTTCGTAATTTTCGTGCAGCCTGAGTTGTTGACAGGGCAGACGACTCGCGGATACGCACAAAAGCTCGATTTCGCCGACAGATTAGCCGGATGGTCGAGGCATGCGAGTTGGCTGAAAATTATTGTCGGCGGAAGAATTCTGCGGTCATTGCCGCTTTTCTGAGATGATCAAAAGTGATTAGTATATTACCGACTCTCCAGAGCCCATATAGTTTCGGTTTTGAACGAAGTCTCCGAAACGACAGTTTGACATGAAAAGAACAAAAAACACCGGGAAAACAAAACTATGCTTTGCGAGTTTATGTGCACCGGCTACACTTAACCGTCTGAGTTCAAATAGCTATAAAATTGGGCATTAAACAAAATAAAATCTGTTAAATTGAACGCGCCACCTGTTCAGGCGGCCCGGCCGAGCCGACGCGACCTGGACTCAGCCGCCATGTTTGTTCGGTGGTGGCGCCCCCTATAGGTCGCTGGAGTCGCGAATATGCCGACTCTGCTGTCATTGCGATGGAGGAGGTGACCGACGAGGCGATAGCTAGCGATGTTTGTGGGAACTCGCAAAACGGGGACGGACATCGAGCCTGATGAGCAAGACACCTGCTATGTGCCCAGTAACCGCGAGGTGGTGGACGCGATTGATGTCTTGTGGCGGTTCGCGATCACACTGCAAGACGAAGACGCGATGCATGCCGTCTGGCTATGCGAACGTCGTGTGATGCCAATAATAATGCCAAGAGTGGCCCAGAAAAAGGTGACGGATTACTTTCAACCGAAATAGAGGCGTCCTTGGTGACTTTTGTGCACCGGAGAAACATTTGGGGAAACTTTCTTTAATGATAGCCTCGAACTTCTATGTAGCAGAATTTCAATGTAATGAAGTAAATTCCTAATTTTACCAACTTCGTTACATCGAGGTTTGACTGTACTTGTAAGAAAAACACAAAAACATTGAGGGGCTTTAGTGCAACTGCAGGTAGCTCAGTGACATTTTGCAACATAATGGCTGCATTATGAAGTGCAGTTTAGTGTGCTTCTTGGTTCATGAGGTCTCTGGAACTGTCTGCAGTATCCCTAGTGACTGTATGTTGGGTCCTCCAATTTGATCTGGCAGCTGGTTTAAATGAGTCAACTAACTGTCTTTGGGCCCATGATTTGACCAAAAGAAAAATATTCTCTTATAGGCAGGGCTATCAACCTTTAAGAAGAACTTTAGTTAGAAATACAATCTCATTCTTACAACTCTTTCCCGTCAGTTATTTGCAGAAAATTAATGTTCCGATTACTTTTATAATAACTCGAGGGATCAACAGGTGCTGCGAATGGCCACCAACGACTCATTTTTATATGCAAGAGATACCTGCATAGTTCCCTTTTCGTTCAGCACTCTGCTCACGGCAGTGTTTGGGGTAGTGACTGTATACAGCATCGATAATACTAGATCAATGTGATTTTGTGTAGTTTTCAGAATCATCATGATAAGTTATTAACCAAACTAATTTCCAAGTTGCCCCAAACTATAACCAAGTGACACTTAACTTTCATTGAAACTTACAAAACGTGTGTTAGTTAACAAAATTGTAACTACCGTAATATCACGACAAAGAGCCGACCTAAAAGCGAAAGCAGATCGGGTGAGTATATGGAGTAAGCTAACTTACAATGTGTGATAAAAAAATGATAAAAAAAAAATCTAGTTTTAGATGTTGCGGTTTGCGAAACTTGCGATTGCAGGGATGAACCAAAGACGACAGTCCTTCCCTCATCTCCCGTCGAGGCTAAGTAACACTGTTTCTGCCGAGGTCACCACTGGCCAGCGTCCTGCAATTACTAGAAGTTGGCCATCTTTAGGTGTCTAAAAAATAATGAATACTGCCAAAAAGAGTGGGCGGGTAATCTTTCAAGGTAGGGCTGGGCGTCCCTCGGATGTTACGATAATTAAAGCAGCCTAAATGCTTATTAGTCACTTTAAAACAGCTAGCCCCCCCAATTAATTTTGATACTTTAAAACAGAGCTGCAGCTAAAGAGAACTTTTTTTTGTGCGGGGAAGAGGGTTGGATTTCATCCCCACAAGCCCCCTCCCCCTTCAGGCTATGCCACTGCTTTCCAGCTCTGCCTTTAGGAACATGGGGCTGCCGAAGCCGCGACTCCCGAGGCAAGGCCCCACCTGACAGGTAGACGGAGGCCTCCGGGTGGTGGGCGGCCGAGAGACGCACGTCCATGCGGAGGTCTGCCAGGGAGAGCAGCGAGTGGGGCGGCCCGGGCCCGTACGGGTGGTAGGGGCTCAGGGGTGCCGTGGCCGCCGTGGCCCGCCGCTGGTACTCGTGGGGGTGCCGGCGGCGGCTGTCCGCGGCCTCGCTCTCCTCTTCCGCAGAGGCAAACAGCGGGGACCCACACTCGATCGGGATTTCCGGCACTGCGGCGCCCCACAAAAAAAGAGGGTAAGAAACTTCTCTAGCTTTTTATTTTTCTTTTTAAGACAAAGCAAGGGTGTTTTTATAGTAACTGACAGTTTAAGAACGGCGAAGAGGTCTTCGAGTCATCCCGCCTCCAGAGAGGGCTTCCTTCCTTTAAGGACGCTTCGGCGCCTCACAATTTTTTAGCGTCCCATGCAGTCGGAGCGTTATGAAGGCTGGGCGGCCTGAAGACACACCCTGCACTTGTCCTGTTGTTGAATACTATAGCTGTCTGAAGAATGCGGTCACTGATCCTAACACTTTTCTAATTGCGTAGGAATAATACAACAATTTCAAGTCCTATCCCCGTCTCCTGCCGGTAAATTCCTCGTTATTCACATTTCCTCTACTACCGTCTTGTTCACTGGCCCCACTTACACTTGTCCATTCGTTGTGTCATTTCTTCTCTCCCGCGTCTTGCATATTTCTACTTCTAGCAGTGCACATGCCCATTCAAAACAGAGTTAAATCAACTAGCACCTACTAAAGCTTTTCTCCACCAACTTCTGCGTAAAAAAAATGAAAGCCGTTTACAAATCCCTGTAATGCCGAATTGGAGCGCAGCTCTTGAGGAGGAGTAGGGAAGGGTACTGAGGGGGGTCACGTCACCTGTGGGTAGTCACGTGACCTCGGGGGGGGGGGGGGTCACGTGACGCCCCCCCCCCCCCCCCCCCCCCCCCGGTTACGCTGACGCCGCTCAGGCTGAAAACGGGCCCCTAAGAGCTGCCGGTTAAAGTACAGGCGAGCTGGTGTGAGTTATACATGATGATTAAAACCTGAGACTGTGGTTTGAAAAGCAGAAAATCGCGAAGTAAAAAGAAAAAAGGACAGACAACGTCTCAATTTGAGACGCTGTCTGTGCCTTTTTCTTTTTACTTCACGATTTTCCGTTTTTCAAACCACAGTCTCAGGTTTTCAATCATCATGTATAACTTCTTCGTGCTGTCGGTGCAGAAACTTCACATTGTGGCAATTCCCCGGCTCCTCTTTGATGCGACCTTTCCTCAAACACGCGCAGAAACAAGCTCGGAAGTGTTGCAACTGTTACGGATGCATATGGTAAACTCTGAACATGGCAAACCACCGGGAAACAGAAGCACTTTAGCGAGATCTGCACTACCATCGGATGATCCCACTTAATTTTTTTTTTTTTTTTTACCACTTCAACAGGCCAGGGTAAGTGTAGCTAAACAATGATTCTTCTGAAACTAAACCAAAGCAATGCACCAGAATCAAGCTAAACTGCAATTTCCTACAAAGACAAGTAGCTTAAAGAAAATGACTTCCTTGCTCCTTTAAGAAAACTATAAAATGATTTTGTGGCATTTACTAAATAGTAACGCCAATAAATCCTCAATGTTCACAGGACCCAAAGCAGGAATCTGTTTCCATTTCAGTGTGTTAGTTTCTACAGGAAGAAAACAATTAAGACACAAGTTGGTTTTCTTCTTTATCTCGCCAGCAAGATGTGTGGTCACGCGTATTGAGACAGTAAGGGCCCCAGAAGTGCTTTGGCAGCCATTCTTCAGGCTTGGCGTTCTCTCACCGGCTTGAGGTTACAATGTTCATCGGTGTTACACGCCTGCGTTGGCAATGCTTATGGCATGTGCTGTGCATCGACATTGTTAGTTATTCAATTTTTGTCACGGCTTTTATCGTCAATGAATATGAACGGAACAAATTGATTGCTACAGAGTGCAGTCCCGAGTGATGCAGATGGATTTGGCTGATGTGCTTGGACATTGCGGATGAATCCCGATGAAAGGGCAGAGAGCTTTGCAAACGAAAAGAGAAGAAACAGACTGCCCTTATTTCTAACACTTCAGTGAACATCATGTGTTGCTCTCTACCGTAGTGTGCTTGATTTCTTTTAGCCCACTAAACTAAACAACAGCAGCAGCGGTCGGTAAAATGAAAACCCGACAGTGTTTCATGGTTCCTTTAATGCTCATCTTCATTCATATTGCTGTCTCTGGTTTCCTACCATGTCTATACTACATCAGCTTGTTTATACAGGGTGTTTTATTAGTCTCTAAAAACTCATGCTGCAATCCTGCAGCTTTTTTCAGACCCTAGTCACAAATGTATGGTTTGTGGAAAAAATAAACTGATATGATTTGATTTAAAAAAAGATACGAAAACTACAATAATGCGATCTGTGCAGGTGAGTTATAAGGCCAGGGGGCATAATATATAGGGGGCGAATCGTCACAATAAGTCAAACAATTGACTAAAATTTATGTTTTTAATTAGTGAAAATAAACATATGGATCCACATTTTCACACTGCCAGCCTTGTGGCTGCTGCATGAGTGGCAATTTTAGTGCACCATTTCACTTCCCAAGCGCTCCAGATCCTTCTATAATTTGCTAATGTAAGGTTTTCGACAAAGGTTAGCTAGTTTCTAATTGGAACTATATATGTTAATTTTCACTAATTCAACAGTGAATTAACAGATTGTAGTCCATTATTCGGCTTTTTGTGACGATCAGCTGTTATGTCACACTGGCTGTATAACTTACCTGCAAAGAGCGCATTAGAGTAGCCTGTCACAGCTTTTCTTTAAAACAAACCTGTAAAGCCTCGAAAAAAACACCCTGTACACCCAAAGTATATGAAATAGCTGTTTGGCAAATCGCCTGCATGCACAATCCACGCACAAAGAGCCGCCCGAGCGGGCAGACGCACCATTGGGGAGCTCGGCGGAGGACTGTGTGACCGTGGCCCCGAAAGCTGTCTCGAAAATGGACGACAGCGAGGGTGGAGGGCTCTCAGGGATTCTCTCCTGTGCCACCTGAAGCCCAACAAAGTATGCCGTTGGAGACGCTTCGCCACACAACCTCTTGGGCACCTTTACTGTAGTCACTGACAAGGTGGGCATGGCAAGGAGGAGTTTCAGTTATCCCCGTCTCCAGCACGAGCCACCTGCCTTCAACAATGCTTTGGTGTCTCGCGAGCATCGAGCACCCAAAGCACAATGAAAGGCAACGAGAGCGTGCCGAAGGCCGGGCGGTCGAGAGGACGCAATGCTGCTTTCCCTTGTCAGTGACTACAGAAACCTGCAACGCGTTTACTCATGACGGCGGAAGAAGGTTGTCGAGAAGGGTTGAGAAAAAGAATGATGGCCGCAACACAGCCGTCATTTTGTGCAGCATCGGTTATAAAAGACAGAGAAGTGGATTAGAATTGATGAAACAAAATTGGACAGAAAACAAGACCGAAGCGACAACAGAATTGACTGAACAGAAATAATGAGGGAAAGCAATATAATAACTAATTAGGAAAGATTCTAAAATGGCAACTTTTTTTTCTTTATTAATTTAACTGAAGTTTCGATAGCAATTATGCCTACACACCTTTTAGGTGGACATGACTTTAGGCAGGCATTGCTTGCATTATTTTTTTCGGTCTCAAAACACATGAAACCCTATAGACTTTTTTCTATGCATAAAATAAATTGAACATATTGCTTGTTTGTTGTCTTTCATTTTAGGGGGAATAGAAAGGAGATACCAGGAATAATGTCAGCACTGGTAACCGCCATCAGTCGTCTGTGCACCCTAGCTTTCGAAGTCTACAAAAGCTGTTGGTGTTTGAAAAATGCATTGTGAACACTGTGATGCTTGTTTCTCTTCCAAACTAGTGCAAGTTTTGTGGGAATCAATATATCAAAGTGCATCATGAACGTGGTGAGCCCTTGCTAACAGGTGCAAGCTTTGTGAAGATCTGAGGCGCTACGCATGATGTCTCCTCCGACGTTGCTTGTTCTAGATACCACATAATAAACACTGTCCTCCTCAATGAGCTACTCATGAAAGTTGCAGTCTGCAAGATGTGTCAAAAGAGGCAGCCATAAACTTTGGACAAGCACGGTGGTCTCATGTCGGCTATCTCTGCAACCCGAGATTTTTGCGAAGAGGTCTACATCTTCTGTACGTCACACCTTGTCAGAAGCGCTTGTGAAGTGAATATTTGGGCTCATATACCCAACAAAGTAAGAAAAAAAGAGTGAGGATGTAGGCTCCGGCTTTAAGTGTCACGCCAAGTGTGTTTTGTGATGTGACCACGATCCGCATGTACGACGCCCGGATAAAAAAGGCAAACTTTCAAGCCCCTGCCGAAAAACAAAAAAACAAAAAAAAAGGATCAAGGCAAGTAAGTGCTTGGGGAGACTTCCCAAGGCAATGCAATTAAAATAATACAGAAGACTATGCACCAGGCACATTATAGGATTGTGATTGAGCAGTCAAACTTTCAATTGCGATTTTTGAAAAACACTACTTTTGCCAAATAGGAGGACCATTTTCTCCATGACGAACACGCGTTTCTCAGAGATTTTCTTGTCAGTTGTTACTACATGCCTGTTGCATTGGCTGAACCAAATTAATTTTATATAATTGCCCTAAAGGACAAAAATTTAACCCCTATTATATGAGAGTTTATCTTGAAAGAATGATAAAAGCAATTATTATTATTGTGCTTCAAAAGAAAGCTCACACTGTTGGGAACAACTGGGAAAGATTTCAGTGGCTTAGTTAGATTAGGCATGTCTAAAATGTTCCTTAACTAGAGTAAAAAAATTGCAAAATTGTTTTTTCAGCAAGTTTAACATGTTTCAGTGTTTCTAAACTAAACTTGATATGCAGCAAGTGAAAACCCATAAAAAAAACGTCCTGGGAGGTTTAAACTTGATTTTTAAAAGGTAGCCGAGACAACGGCAAGACAAGTTAAAGGGGCGGTGCAACGATATTCAATTGGAATGTTTTTCACTTTACACGAGCTTACTGGCACTAGTGGGACTCAAGGATACTCGCACGCAACGCCACTGACCAAGAAGCTCCTTTGTTGCACTGTAATTTCGAGGACAAAACCGAGCGTTTTCATTCAATCTCTCCTTCGCAAAACCTGATGACGTAGCTGGGCGGTAGCAGTACCGCCCAGTGACGATATTTGAATGCAGCTCATAGATTGGACCCGAGCATTGCGTCGGCACTCGATTTGGGCTCGTGATAATCGATAGCTCGACAAGCATTTGGGTAGTGTCCTGTGTCCAATCGCTGCAATGACGACAACAGCCGAACCATAACAATGTCTGGAATGCAGCGTGTGTCCCGTGCCTTGCCAACCCCAGCGCATAGCTATGATCAACATTGGCGGCATATATTCGGCTCCAGATCATGTGGCCTCTTGTTCTGGCTGCGAGTTGAGGGGGTGAGCTCTGCTCGTTTTTCTTAATTTTTTTCTGCGACTTCGATTGCGTGTGGTGAAAAAGGAATGGGTATTTCACAGGTCATTAACGTCAGGGATCCGCTCTAAGCGGTATTTCCGCAAAATACAAAACTCGTTGCATCGCCCCTTTAAAGCCCCATGTCAGCCCCCAATCAGTAGACATAGTTTCAGTTTCATAGTGCTTAATTTTAGAGTAATTTCTGTATTATAAATTCGAATAAATGTTCCAATTATAGACGGTTATCATACTCAAAATTATGGGTACATTCGTTCACAATAAACTCCAATTAGGAATTCCCAATCTGGAATGTCGTTAAAGCACTCGTGACATGGCAGCACATTTGACTTTTTTAGTGCAACGAAGAGAAATTGATGAATTAGTTAAAACATGCCAATGAAACAAAAAGTACTTTCCCTTATGTCCAGTACAAAAACTCTATACATACTCTAGAAATAGCACACAAAATCATATTTTTCCTAGCTATACTTTCACCTAATATTTTATCTAGATGTCACCTATACCCCATGGTGTCCACATTAATTCTCACTGATTTGTGTGGTATACTACAGGAGAAAGAAAGGAAGTACAATAACGAAATCGACACAAATATGAAGAGCAACTTGGAAAACCTGAGACTTTCATTACTCGCCAGCACCACTCAACAATGTAAGAGCAAGTAATAGAGTTTGATCAGCAAAAGGCGCAAGTTGTCGTGTGGTTCGCCAGACATGAATCGGCCCTTAAAGTACAGCGTCTAACCAGGCAAACATATGAAATCAATCCACCTGGCAGGAGCATTATCACAAACTTTTGGAGACTGGCGGCGTGCAGAGGGTGTAAGGCAGTGGGACGAAGGCTTTGGCAGCAGAATTAAATTACCCACCAGCGCCATTACCTAGGTGGAGCTGGAAGATAGTGACATGGACGGATAAGGACACCGTCAATTTGAAATGCAGACAACGCGAGTTGCTCTTCATACTGCATGGTGTCGGTCTTCTTATCATACCTCGTTTCTTTTTTTCTAACACACCGCACAATTAGGTGAAAAGCCATAAAGGCATCCTGTATTTAACACCACCTCTCCAACGCTTTTACTCATTATTCCATATTGCAAAGGTCCTCACTTTTCCTGTTCAATAAAAACCAATCTAAAAAAAATCCCATGGAAACAGGCTTTCACGCATTTAATCCATTATCATGTCGCACGGAAATTAAGAACAATATGTACAAGGCTGTCGCCAGGGAAATGTGTTCCAACAGCACACTCGTGTTAACGAACGCGACCGACTGCTCAGTTGGCAGCTGTTCACAGCAAAAGCTTGGCAGAGACCAGCTTTGTCAAGTGGAAAGAACTTAATTTCTGGAATGGAAAACAATTTTCAGCCTACATTACAACATCTTACGCCCAGTAATTCAGCCTTCAATCTTTGGTTCGATTAGAAGAAAGAAAAATAATTCTCTGATTGTCTTCGATTGACAGGATAGTGGGTAGACTTCAATCCTAGAAATAGTGGGTAGACCTTGAGGTCTACCCACTATTTCTTTTTTTTTTTTTCAACCAGCCAATAAGAACTTGGCATTCTGACATCATTGCAACTCCTGTTCAAGAACACAAACTTGCACTCCACACAGTATGCTGCAACATAAGAGTGGAGAAGCCTTGCTTATAAAGCTCTGCTCAACACAATTGGTGGTTTCTTCTCTGGTGAGGTGGAAAGAGTAGAGGTCTTTGTGGAGGGGCTTGTCCTGCTATTCTGTGCACCCCAATCATGTAAAAGCTGCACATACCCTATACCCTAAGGCTTGTTAGAAATCCGAAGGATCAATAACATAACAAATCAAATGCAACAAACCACAAAATACACTTTAAAAAAAAAGAAATGGGTTTTGAGAAGTATTTGCTCACAATGTTCCCTAAAGCAAAGTAATTGAAATTCGATTAATGTCACCTCCGAATCCCCACCAGCTTTGAAAATGACGCCCAAATGTCACTCGCTCCCACCCAGTCCGAGCCATCTCAGAACATTCAGAACAGAGTTGCTTGCCTTGGGCTGCCCCTTGACCAGGTCTGAAGAGTGGGTCCACTGCTCTGTCTGACTGCTCGGAGACAGCAGCTGATCTTCCATTACTGCGAGGAAGTCAAAGACGTTCGTCAAACACCACAAACGTTAAAAAAAAAAAAAAGGGGGGGGGGGGGGTTGATTTTAGGCAGATGTTTGAATGACATTTCTTGGCCCGCGAGCGTGTTATCGATTCGTAATAACGACGCGTGCAAGGAAAACGACGAGCAAACGCTAAAAACTCGGCCCTGAGGACGCAGTCTGTCAAAAAACAGCGCGAAGACTGTAGGCGAAGCTCGCTGCCACACCGAACAACAGCGAGAACGGCGGCTCGGAGCATGATTCACGATGCGCCAGCAGCGTACAGAGACTATCAACAGATGTCATCGACAAAGAGAAGAATCGGGCAGATGCACGTCTGCGAGC
Organism: Ixodes scapularis; assembly: GCF_016920785.2. Lineage (NCBI taxonomy): Eukaryota > Metazoa > Arthropoda > Arachnida > Ixodida > Ixodidae > Ixodes > Ixodes scapularis. Next base: position 87,804,249 of record NW_024609835.1, read on the forward strand.
GAACAGTTTGCGGCAATAACGCCAGCCTGGAAAGCAGACATCGCTTTCACGCGTTAACACAGTCAAAACTTTGAAATAAAAAAAATAAAAAAATCAGGAAGAACTGAGAAGTAAAAGTTCCCCCCGAAAGCCAATACACAAACAGGAAAAACAAACGAGGTACTACACAGCTCGATACCTATATGCGGCGCACAACTTTTTTTTCTTTTTCTGCACTGGCTAGCGAAACGGAAGCCGCGAAGAAACAGACCCGTCGTCCGTGCGGCGCCGAAGTATCACGAGCCAACGCAGGCATACCGCCCCAAACCAATCCTGAAATCTGTTTAAAAACACAAAAGCGTGCTTCGCCAAAGCAGCTAGTCTCCCAAATATCCAGTCAGGGCTAAGCTGATTCGTGTTTCCTTTGTGGGAATCGCTGTAGGGCTTGGAAATCAGAGAAACGCGGCAGCGGGCAACAGTTTCAGCCGAGGTATCGGCGAAAACGTTGCTCCATCTTTTCCGTACCTCAGGCGTTCGGAGGCCGCAATTTACACCACATCCGGAGAAACACAGCGGCGGCAGCGTTCGATTAACATCTCGTCGCTTCGGTGCCTCTGGCATACAATACCAAGCCCCCTGCGGACGCGAGCAAAGCGGCGCGCCTTACCTGGTTTTTCTTGGAAGACATAGCCGACTTGAAATTCAGCCGAATGCGACGCTGAGAGTGAGCAAAATTATTGTCAATCCGAAGCGAACATCTCCCACCCTTCCGCCATACCAAGCTCACGAACACAATAGCCTCGTTTACTGTTTTTTGTCCTTTTGATTTTATTTCTTTCCGCTTTCCGCCGCGAGCTGCCGCTCGTTTATTACCTGGCGTCGAGAGTACGCGGCGTCGTAGAACTGATGTCAAGATTAGTCAAGATGTAATATTGCCAAGGTGAAATAATTGGAACTTTAAATAAGCGACAAGTAACTGTGACGTAATTAGTTTTTAAAGTAACAAATATAGTCACGTGAGTGACAGGAGCTCACTCAAGCTCACTCTCGAGTCACAGGAGTCAAATGGCCGAACGCCGCGCACCCCGCGCACGTCGCGCTCGCGAAAGGTGAGCGACGCCAGCCGAAAGCTGCGGCAGCCGACAGAATAAAAAAAAAAAAAAAAAAATATACGACGCGTGTGTTCAGCAGGCGTATTGCATCACTGGAAGAGTGCTGCGCTCATTCTAAAGATACCTGCCTAGAGTTTCACTTTGTGAGCGTTACAAAAGCGTTTCGACAATCGCGAGGAGTTGCGAAGTCTGCTGCCGGGGTCGAAATAGGAGGTAGGCAATTTCGCGGATGCTCTCTTACCTAACGGCGTACGCCGCCAGGAAGAGAACGACCGAATCGGCTCAAAAGCTATGTTTAGAAAGTGATGTATAGTATTCCTTCGGCATCGATCGTCTCCCAGCCGCACATGTCGCCGTGATCTGTGTACTCTTTCAGCATTTGGAGCGTAACATAGCTTGGATGTCAGGTGAATGAGGCGGCAGACGGTATGGGAGGGAGCGTTTCTGCGCGCGAAGTAGAGCTCGCTTCCGTGAACGAGATGGAACGCTCACCTCCCTTCAGAGCGATTAACAGGTGGTTGGGACAGACTCGCGCGAGCTTTCTCGGCGGGTGTACTCATACTCTGACGTGTAAACTCCCCGAGGTAGCCGCTGACGACGGGAACCTGGGTTGCTTTTGTTTGCAGGTGCTCACCCAATTCCGCAGGCGACGACAAAACGCGACATGAAAACAGTCTTCGTCACCGTGGGCACAACGTCATTCGATGACCTAATTGACACCATCATCTCGTCGGACGTTCTTAACGTAAGGACTTACACGCGTACATCGCTGTCAAACAAACTATACATACTTTCCTTTTTTTTTGCAGGTCTTGAAATCTCAGGGGTACACCAAAATACTCCTTCAAGTTGGGAAAGGCAACACTCCAAAGGTGGACAGTTACGTGGAACCGTCCGTGGAGAGCTACAACTTTAAAGATTCCATTACAAGAGACATAAATGAAGCCTCTTTGGTGATCAGCCATGCAGGTATATATGCTTAAGCCATCAAACAATATTCTATCACCAACAAACCCTTAACATGTATGCATACAAATGTGTCGGAGAAATATGTGAGGAGTGACGCAAACAAGTCGGACTGACATTCTACCACTCAAAATCCCATACACATTTCCGGATTATCAGCGGCTATACATCGGAACAATTGCCAAATGTGAAGGAGGATACATTACCTAGAAACAAGCATCCTGGTTTCATGTGCGTCGGCATCTGCTTTGCAGGAGCAGGCAGCATTCTGCAAGCACTGAGAGCTGGAAAGAAACTGATAGCGGTGGTGAATGAGTCGTTGCTGAGCAATCACCAGAGTGAGCTTGCCAGCCAGTTGCACAAGGAGGGCTACCTCCTTTGCTGCACTTGTGGGTAAGTCATTCTTCTTTTCTTGAGAACGGGCTGGCGTGCACCCACACTGCAGCGTTTGCGACACTGCCAGTTGCTGGAACAATGTCGCTTCGTCCCCTCACCTTCCTTGGGGCTGTCTCAGCAAATAATTAGGCCGTAGACTCTGGCTTCTACTGAAAAACTCAGTAGAAACGCCTGTCAATATAAAAAAACAAAAAAAATTTGGTTTAAGTTGAAAATTTGTTGGCATCAAAAATACAAAATCAGTTCAAGCCAAAAAAAACTTTTTTGAAGTATTTGTCCCAGCTAGGACTTGTTTTTGTCGAAAGCCTGCGACTTAAAGGGGCACTGAAGTCAATTTTCGAAAAGTTCGTTTTTGATCTTATATTGTTTAAAATATGTTAGTTCTCACATTTACCAAGTCCTATATTACAAAACCGCCTATTCATCTCGGGGCAAGAGAAAAACATGTAGGCTCTTTTTTCTCGCGGACTACACTGTGTGGACTAATGAAAGCCCTACACGCAGATTCCGAATGATTTTATTATAACTCGTTTCGAAGAGTCTTATAGGTACACATTCGAATAAGACTCCTCTTTTTCACCGCGGGCGAAGCCATCGCTTGTAACTTGCCGACAAGCGCCCTTTGTCGACCACTTCACTTGGAAACAAAATTCTTCCCAAAAAGGGCGTGTTGCGATCTTTGAACATGCTTTTAACGAGGAAATAAGCTATGCACAATTGTGATTTCGGGCTTGTTGGGATGCTTAGAGCATATAGATAGAGTTGTCACCACAAAAGGACGATCTCAGAATCGACTTCAGTGCCCCTTTAAGGTTAAGTGCCTTGAAACCTCTTAAAATCTCTTACGACGAGAGGACACACTGGCGCCATCTATTGGATTGCAGTGGAAAAAACAAAACAAAAAACTAAAACTTTTACCTGTGTCGGCAATCTGAACTTTTGCTGACCCCCGTCTCGAAAGCGGTTCGGTACCGCCAACTAACTGACAAAGTAAACTTGGCGGTCCCATATATTTCCTATTTATCTCGCGCATCATGTTTGGGACGTCTCTTGAAAGAGGCGTCCTAAATGTTTGTAATCCCCTGGATAACATAGGATAAACATGCTGACGGCATAATACCTAAACAAAGGTCTCCTTTTTTTTTTCTTTTTTTTAGTTTGTGACCTTATAATTTTGCTGTCATTGCAGTTGTGATCAGTGAATTCCCTGGTTCAAGCGCACTGACCGTAATGTATTGTTTCAACGTTTGGGAAAACAAAATGGGGCTTACAAAATGTATTATGTCGTCAACCTCCGTAGGCTGCAGGTCCGTCAGAGGTGCCACTGTCGTCATTTGCAACTACTTCCAATGGCTTTCGAAGGAACCAGCACTAGCTAGCCTTTGTCGTATTTGCTAATACTACGTAGGGTCTTAGAAGAGAACTGCACGAATAGTTAGAAAAATTTATCCACTCACCAGCTCTGGTCACTTGTTGAGTGGATAAATTTTTATTTATCCACTTGACACCAGCTATTGACATGTAAGGGCACCAGGGCGCACAGGTGAGATTAATGAGGTGCACCCAGAGGTTTCGGAGGCAATGGTACTTGCTTTTTCTGAAGAGCTCGGGAGAGGAGAGGGGGGGGGGGGGGGGGGGGGGTTTGATGAGTTTCGACATCTTCAGGATCTCTTGCGCTGAGCCGCAACACCTTTCAGTTTCCTCGCGGTAAAAAAGAGGCCTCTTAGCACCTCCTTACTGAAGCCAACCCTCATCTTTTCAAAGCCGTTTGGAAAAAGATGTACTTTGCCGATACAAGGCATAACCTTCGTCACATTTTCACAGTAACTTCCCCAAGCCTTTCTAATGCAGTCAGCGTGCACAGGACCCTTCGGTGTGTCGAAGCCAGTGTCTAACAATCGATTTAACAAACATTTTACCAAAAATAAAAAAAAAAATAAAAATGTAGATTATGATTGTTATCAGCTGGGCGGGGTCACTTGCACCTGATGCTTGTGGTAGAGCCTGCATTACATGAAGAAGAGTCTCTTTGTCACTCCTTTTAATGTTGCGGGACCATGTCTCACGCCGATTGAACTCGAGAGGGGCACGAAAAAGGAAACGGGCTTCTTTGCAGGACCGTTCGCCACTGTTGCACCCCGGCACAAAACAAGTCCTGTCTCTCTTGTCCCACCGTCTCTCCGTCATTGCACACGTTGTCTACATGCCAATCAATGGCACCGATGGAAATCAAATTCACTCAATCATTAGAGAAAAAAACACTGCAGCAAAACAATGTGTTGATGCGAATCACACGAGCACAAACAGTACGACAACTCGACAATTTGAGCGGGAAGGAGCACGCCTTTTACCCGCAGCGCCCCCTGCTGTCCTTATGCGCCGTCATCGCTGCGCCAACCTCCTTCCTTTGTTGCTTCTCGGCGTGGATGACACACTGCCCAGTTCTAGTACACCAGAGTTGTGTCTACATTTGTTTGCTGGCGGACATGATCCTGGGGAAACTAGCTAGCCCTTAACAGCTCCGCTGTAGAATTAATAAACACAAAAACATCTGCAGACTTCCCTTTTAGATAAACACCAGAAAATTATGGCTCATGAATAGAACTGCTCGGTCTGAATAATTGAGTGAATATTACAGGGAAGCTGAAGCACTTTTTAAGAAATCCGACTTAAGTTATCTTGGGGAGAAGTCAACATAAACCACATTTATATTGAAAAAGATGTTCAGCGATTGCCGCCGGGCGTGTGGCGATTCTCTCTGCTGCCTGGTATCTGTCCAGAGCGTTGTGACGTCATTGACAGCACCCTCGAACCAACTTAGTGGCGAGCAAGGGTCATCTGACCCCGCTGATGACGTCACTTTTGATAGTTTCTTTCTCCGCTCTCGCGCTTTCCTATTGTCAATGTGCCGCAATGGCCGGGTCTACGTCAAAATATTAATTGGCTATTACGACGCTCCTACTAAGATCAAAATAAAACTTGACATATAGTTTTTAAGGTGTCTACAGTTTTACTGTCTGTTCGAATTCAATGATCTCTTCAGCTTCCCTTTAAAGGGGCACTGACACCCCAAAGGTCGTATTTATTTTTATTGTCTAAAACGATGCAAGTTGCAGTCAAAGACACGCAAAAAAAACCGCATCGCGAAAAAAAATTTTCCCGCGCGCGCGCGCGCCTTTTTATTTTTGGCGTTTGATTTTCCCGCCTCTCGCCTCCTCGCTTCTTTTGATCGGTGACGTCAAAAATCAGGAAATTTAGAAGCTTTGTAGGCGACATCTCTATAACATTTAATTACGGCAATCCTAAAACATGTTTTTTAACGCAATTGCGAACGCACTACGGCCCTTCTTTTTGAAATACCAAAAATCGGGAGTTCGTTGTGGTGCCGTCTCCTGGATTTGTATCCTCCAACGGAAAACAGGCGACACCGCTCAAAACCGGTCCGCCGCAACGCCGCCGCGCACTCCTTTCCTCCTCGCTTTGGGTCGCCATGGCAACAGCAAGGAGTGGTGAAAGGAAGTCGACTCTCAGGTCTCCGCAATTTTTGACGTCAAGGCACCGGCGCCGACCGCGCGGGAACTTCGAATTCGGCATTTGGAAATTGTTTTTTTACTTCACAAATACTGAATTCCCAAATTTCAAATTTTGAGGGTAATGTCCCGGCATCGTTTTCAATCGTTTCGGATAATAAAAAAAAATATGATTTTGATGTGTCAGTGCCCCTTTAAGCAAATAGCATAACATTGGCCCATGTGCATTTTACCCAGTTAGCTCTCAAACCCTCCTTTATACTAGACACGCTGGCTCAGTTAGCTTTGGTCAGTCATTGTTTTTTTTAAAGAAATTAATTGTTTCGAGTAATTTTTTGGAGTATGTTGATGTGCCCAAACAGTTTCCCATGCCAAAAGTCTCAATTTGCAGAGGTTTGCAAACTCTTAAAGCTCTTCACATTATGAACTCTGGCACGAGATTCTTTGGGCACAGCATCCAATTTTCCGATGGTTCGGTTGCCTCTTTCTTGGCCAATGGTTCCGCCTCCGAGTTTTGTGTTCAGGCATTAGTTTGAGTATAATGCTTCTGTTAGCACATACCATTTCTAAGCTCGAGGTTTTCATACAACATTGTAAACATTAACATTAATAAAAATGTTTTATACACATGAACATTGTTTGTACAATGTTGCAAACATTAAGGGACGATATGCATGCAGGTTGAAAAAGGAAAATCAAGACGGTTTAAATCGCACTAGCTTTACTATTAGCATGCTTTAAATCAAACCTTTTCTGCAAAAATAATTCTGAAAATATATTTTTTCATTTATTCGGTACTTAAGTCAAGGAGTCATCAAACAAGAGAGATTTATATCAGGCTGAACATGAACACAAAGCAGTTATCTTCCGAGCAAATCGGAACGTTGAGCTTTGTACCATCCACTTCATTCGTCAACTAGTACTTCACGTCCTACTGCAAGTAAATAACATGAAAGAAACTACTAACACTTGAGAAGTAATGTCTTATTGCAAGAAAATCTAAATGCAAAAAAAGAAAATAAAGCTTTCACTTACTAAAATATATTAGACTATTTTTGTCCTACCATGGCCAGTTTTCTGGGTTTTTTTTAGTATTTACATACATTAAAATCTACTATAGTTATGGGAAGTGCTCATTTGGTGGCGTACTGACCCAAATGGTCAATTTTGATGTTTGCAAGTAACCTTTCAGAGTGAAATGCGAAAAAGCACCTAAGTAATGTTTGCACTAGCAGTGTTGTGCAGCTTACCTATGCTCCCAGCATCCTCTTTGGTTCTTGTATGGTTCGGCAAGATATATTGTAAAAAACGCATGCCGACACAATTCACTCTCCAAGCAGGACAGGACTAACCTAAATTCAAGCGTGTACCAAAGTGAGGTCTGGAACACAGCACGCCACAAATCTCGCCAATGCAGGGAACTGCAGAAGACGCTCGAGGAGATGGAACCCAGCCGGCTCAGAACCTTCCCAGAAGCCAACCTGAGCCGATTCCCACAACTTCTCGATGGCATCATGGGCTGGTCGGCATAGAAACCGTGCCGCCGTTTGTCCAGAGTCTCGTGGGCTGGTCACAGAAGCTCCAGTTGTGTTCATTTCTACACTTCGCAGGCAACAACGAGCCAAGAGTGACAGGCTATGACCAGCTGTACCCTTCATTTTTCTAACGCAATTGTCGTTTGCTGCAATACTATTGATTGGCCGAAAGAAGCTCGGGGCATGCAGTCAGGCCTGCCATTTTTCGCTTGTCAGAAACCGACGATATTATCCCTCCTTTATAAGCGAAAACAATGTCTGCAATGAGGTGAATTGAACGACGCTTTTAAGACTTATTTATGTTAGGTTTGGTCAATCTAGATGTTTTAGATATATTACGAGTCATTAAAATGAACATATCCATTGCTCGCAGAGTTCTCCTCTCCGAGTTGTACGTATTTGGACTGTCCCATAAAGAGTGTTAATAAACTCCTTCAAACTACTGTGTTCTGTCTGTTACGCTATAAGCAGGTATTTAATCGTGAAAAATATCCAGACCTATATGCGTCAGTCGCTGGGAAAAGTCGATGGAATGGGAAGTTGCAGAGTGTGTGCAAGTAGTACAGTCTAAATTGGTTAGAACAGACCTTGATAGTGACCAAGATTTCTGTCTGTTGTAAAAGGAGTATGCTGTATGCAGACGCAAAGTTGAACCAACGGTACAGGTAGGAAAACTAACCAAATTTCACAAAGCAGTATGTTATATCCAGATGTCTGCTGCAACCAGGTCTGTTGTAACAAGCTTATACTGTAGCGGTTCAAATTAACTATGCTGCATCAGCGTGGGCACTGGTCCTATTGCCTTTGTGATGGAAGCAGTGCCCAAAATATAGCGACCAACAATACTGCTAGGTGGTGTTCTGTAAACGGCCTATCGTAACACTAAAGTCGCACTTCCTTGTCGTAAATTAAAAAAATTTGTAATGCAACTGAAAAAAAAAAAAAAAGAAGATGGCTTACATTGACACATTATTTACAGACAAACCAAATTTAGCCCACACCTTGGTAACTGGTTTATTATTCTAAGTAACCAGCTCCTTTATTAACCAAGAACAAAATTTAAAGGTTTTCAATGGCCTTCAGATTACACTTTCAAATACGAGAGTTTTCAAGGACTCTAACAAGCCCTGTATTGCATATCTAGATGTTCTACCGGGGTTCTCCCGACGCAGTACCCTCATACTTGTCCCCTAAAAGGCGAGACATTACAGAATGGTCGGGGGAAGCTGCTACAAATGTGTAAGGATGTGTAGGACACTCCACTTTTCCTTAGTAAAATGTATCGATTTGTTTCTGAAACACTTTTAAGTTCCGACTGAGCGGCGGTTCTTATCGTTGGAAATATTGAAAAGGTTGGAAGAGATGGGATCGGCAGTTTTATCCTTTCGGCCTTAAAAAGGGTGGACACCGGTGCAGTTGGAACACACAATATGGTTGCAGGAAAGTTTGAATGGGGTTTTGAGAAGCATATATATGTTTTTGTTTGTCCATGAGATAGGTCATCTCCATAGCAGGTGTGGTACTCTTTATTCCAGATGTGATGTTAGCTGTCGAGGTAAGACTTTTCAAATCTGCACAAATCCTATTAGAATATCTACTGCAATAAAGCCTCGCACAAAGGTATACATCCCAGAAACGCACCAATCGTGAAAAAAAAAATTGAGCCGTCCCGCGCGACTCCACATAGTAGAGAAGTATAGAACAGGTTGTCAACGTCGGTGGCGACGCCGAAGCTTCGCACGTTGCGGACTTGGGTTTGATTCTTGCAGGTGGCAGGCTATCTTTCTCGAGGATTTGGCAACGACGACGGAGGATGCCCTACAACAACATCTAATAGTACAACTACAACAACAGACGTCATTTCCAGCAGTGGGAAGAGCTCATACAAGCTGTTGCTGTAAAACAACACCGGACCTCTCGGTCATGTGAAGCGACCTTATAATGGAAATTCCACAGTTTATTTTCGCAAGCTGGCAAGTTACAAGTTATGCACACGTAATCGGACACGAGCACAAAAACGATGTTACCCGTTCTGATTACAAAAACAGTGTTTGCCGTGCAGCAAAAGATTGGTACGCAAGCTGAGGCAGTTTGCACCTCCGTATCAATAAAACAATCTTGTGCTCGATATCCTTCAAATTGCAACAGCAACGAAACTTTTAAACAAATTAAAACTGAAGGATGTGGTGGGACCCTGTCCCATCAAGAAACAAACGAGTGGCCGAGGGATCAGCTGAACTGGCAGGCCGCCAGACGCTCCAGTGTGTGCCGGTACTCCAGCTCCAGCTCCCGGTACTGGCTCTCGAGTTGCTCGATCCGGTTCTGAGCATTCAGGCACTGCATTGTTGCCTCAAACTCTTCCGGCGACATGGTCCGTCGCAGCTTCTCCACGTCCGCCTTCTGCCTCTGCGTTGCAACGGGAGCACAGGCTGCGTGTGACGCTCGCTCTATGACAGGTTCTCGAAATCCGTCCTAGTACCGGGCCGGGTTTGGCATGCCAGCCCTGGCTGCACCGCTGGACGTACTACTGCTGGTACTATGCAAAACATTTCGTGCGACGCCGGCTAAACTTTACTAACAAAGTCTACGCACCACACAGAAAGAAAACACTGATGCCATACTATTTCCCACTGCCAAGGGGTCAATTTAGAGAGGTACAGTAGAACACCAATGACACGTTTTTCGGGGGACTGCAGTAAAAAAGATGCACAATTCGGGAAAACTTGGCGACCGATAATACTTTTGGAAGACTCTAGATGAGACGGGCAGCAACTTTTGCTCTGTAATTTACTTTCTGTGGCTGCAGAGGACTACCATATTTATTAAAATATAGGAACTCCCGTTTCAGAACCGTAAAATTATGGGTCGATCTACCGTAATATCCCGAGTCATCGCCCACCCCCCTACCGCCTGAAATTCGTTAAAAAAGTGGGGTGGGCCATGTCTCGGTGGGTGAGCACAAACACTTGAAAAAAAGCGGAAAAAACCGCCTATTTTTCTCAGCGTATCTAGCGCTGATGCACAAGAGACACATCAAACTCAAAACTCGATTTAGTTTCATTGTTTTATAGAAAAAATGCTCACGAAAGAATATTTTACTATAGCGAAGTCCGTTGCTTGCATACGCGCTAGAAACACCGCCGATCTGCATATAGCGCGAACGTTTGTTCCGTGAAAGAATGTCACCATTATGTTCTCCTAGTTAGTAATAGTAAAAAAGACAGAAAGAAAAGTCTACAAGAAAATAGAAAAACCGACCAGGCGCAACGAGCGAGCGAGCAAGGGAGCGAGCGGACCAAAGAAGCGACCAAGAGTAATGCTGGGAAAGCGGGAAAGCCGGCGGTCGCGTTGGCAAATACTTTGGCGTCGGGCCAAGTCGGGCGCCTTGTCAATTGCAAGCTCTTGCGCAACTTGTTTGGTGCGTACATACGTGCGTCCGTCCACGGCGGGCTATCAATGCACGCGGTTGGGACGCTCTGCAAACGTCTGTGTAGGACGTTCCAGCAAAGCTTTATTTACGCTTTGGCTTTGCCTAAAACATTGCACAACCGCGGTCGCGACGGGCGGGAAGAAGGAGCGGGTTCGCGGTGACCTTACTTGGGCGGAGACAGACTTCGACCTAACACTCCGCGGTTAGGTTAACAAACTCTTATTTTGTTATCTCCATCGTTTTCTTTTCGCACGGATACACGACCACTTTGGGGTCGCTCACGGAGGAAATGCGTAAACAAAAAGAAGTGTCTTTCCCTCCTTCGTTTTACTTTGTCACGGACGTCCTCCAACTGTAAGGTCCGCGACCGCGTCATTCGGGTAGGATGAGTGTTCGCGGATCACAGAGTCCGCGCTGGGGTATTTGAAGGGGTGGGCGATGACTCGGTGTTTTTTCGGAAATCGATATTGGCCCAAAAAATGGGGTGGGCGATGACTCGGGGATGGGCGATGACTCGGGATATTACGGTATAACTGCAACCAAAGAATGACGACCCATAAAAGTGAGTCAAGCTTTCCAAGTCGATCGAGCTAAGTCAGACATTAAGTCGTGTCAGCTGCTGCTCCTAACACGCCGGTGCAAAACGGTGAAGATCGACGTACGAGCCACGTCGATGCTTAGACAGGCGCACACTATGTGTGGTGCATGATTACAAACTCTGTGCAAAATGGAACTCGTTGAACCAGGGGAACCGCGCAACTGAGTACAACAGAAGTGTGTACACATGCCACAGGAAAAGGTAGAAAAATGAGCGGGCTATTGTGAAAGCCTGAATTCCTTTCAAGCCTCGTGCTCCGACACAAGTCTCTATGGGAGTTTAATAGGATGCAAGATGCGCCACTGCACTGGCGCCAAAGAAAACACACTAGAATCGCCGGTACGTCCTTACGTCATAATCGTTCGAACAGCCTACCGTTTTATTTAGCTGATTCGCACCCCATTTCAGTATCTCAGTAGAGGGAGGTTAATTTCTTTAGCCACCTCTTTTTAACGCTGTACTACATCCTTGCATCTTTTTGAAATGGGCCTATTTGATGGCTTTCGATGGTTCCCAGAAAGATTTTAATTGAAACTGCACCTTTATCTTGCTCAACAAGATATGTAGTGAAATGCTCAAATATATTTAACCATTCCATTATCTCAAACATAATGAGTCTGCCAAAGGGCCCTAAATGGGCCTTTTGGCAGAGACAAATACACTGACAAACACTTGCGACGTAACATTCAGCTCAGTTAACTTTTTTAATTGTCTTTGTAATAAAACAATTTTTCTCTCATTGACAAACCCTTTTTTCCTGTGAGATGTATAGTTTTCACAGAAAAAGTTTGGCTGGCATTCCAGAAAACACCCTGTATCGGCTTTACATGAACAAGCAAACGCAGCGCTGCGACACACTTGCCTGGTATGGTGCATTGAGCCGGTTCTTCACCTCCAGCCTGTATTTCTGGTACTGGCCGGGGTTCGCCGTGTTGGTGACGCGCAGACGGAGAATCTCGTACACTCTTCGTGCTTGTTTCTGCGAAATTCAACAGATCTTATTAGTACTACCATTTTTGCCGTTTTGTCATCCCTAGTCCTCTGCCTTGTAGCAAGTGGATAACTAACTCAAATTACTTGCCGAAAACAAGAGCATAAAAGCATAGACTGAAAAGTGCAGTTTGCATTAAACAAAACTGCCAGCCCCTACCCCGATTGTCGGCTCGCGAATACCGAGCTCTTTTACCGCAGAGCATGTGAGAGCCAATTTGCAATTTATGGAAGGAGCTCAGTGAGGGACGAGGCACTAAATGTTAGGATTTTACACAGTCAATCAATCAATCAATTCTTTATTTCACATCAGAAACTGATGTAGGCTGCAGGGGCAAAAAGTCAAAAGTTTGACTTGACAAGGCCTCTGCAGCCTTACAATTGGCACACGGCGACATACTACACATGAAGTAATAATATTAAGTTTTCAGCTTTTAACATTAAGCAAATAAATAAATAAATAAATAAAAAAAGAACCAGAAGAACAGCATAAGTTAAACACGCTGTTAAAGATAACAAAAAAATCATATATATGTATGTATATATATATATATATATATATACACATATATACATATGCATATACATACATATATATACACGCATACATACATACATACGCATCATACACACGCGCATATACACACATATATATAAGGCACATAGCATATTTAGGTACATGACAGGACTAGAAATAAAAATCGTACTACTTCAAGGATAACTGAAACATACAGAACACACGACCTCACAATACAAGCGAAATTTTAATACAGGAAAAAATTTCTAATTGTACTAAGATTCAGTCTCTCGATATTTGTTAAATTATGCTTCTGAAGTTTATTTAGAATAAATGGAAGATTATACCTTAGCATTTGGAAACCGTAATTTGTGCGATTTGTTGGCATTTTCCAATGCTCCCCCTCACGAACGTCATATACCCGGATATTTGGTGTGAGGTTTGAGATATGTGCAAGGAAAGGCTCGTTAGAACGGAGGGCTGATCTATATCGTGTTAGTAAAGTATACTCATATAGATTAGGGACAGTTATTAGACGTAGTTCTTTAAATAATGGGGGTGTATGTGTATCGAAAGGAACATTGAGTATTGTGCGAACAGCCTTTTTTTCAAGAAGGTGTAACTTGTTAACATTTGACAGAGATGTGGTACACCACACTAAATTACAGTAGTTCAAATGGGGTAAAAAAAGGGCCCTGTATATAAGCATTTTTATGTGACGAGGCAATAAATTTCTAAATTGACATAATTTCCCAAGCACTCTTGATAGTTTTTTAACAACATAATTAACGTGATAATCCCAAGACATCTGTTCATTAAAATACACTCCGAGCGTTTTGACGTTCGGCACCATTTCTATGACGGAGGGGCCCAAGATGATATTAAAAGAAAAAGAAACATGTCTATTCTTGGGTTTGAAAAGGACAGCCTTGCTTTTGGTCGTGTTAATTATTAATGAGTTAACTTCACTCCAATCATTCAGTTTCTCTAGTGAGGCATTCGTTTCTTTAACAAGGTCTTCTATCTCTGTACCTGAAAAAAATAGACTGGTATCATCGGCATAAATGATGAAGGATGGTGCTTTGCTGATATTAACAATATCGTTTATGTATAGATTAAATAACAAAGGACCTAAAATGCTACCTTGTGGTACTCCAGCTCTAATGGGTAGGACAGAAGAACTCTGTCCATTTATTACGACATATTGCTGGCGAAATTTAAAGTACGATTGTAAAAGGTTTAAAGGTACACCGCGAATTCCATAGCATTCGAGTTTTTTTATTAGGGTAGTATGGTCAATACGGTCGAACGCCTTGGAAAAATCAATGAAGACGCCTAAAGTTAACTTTTTTTCTTCAAACGACTTTAAAATTAACTCCTTCTGCTCTAGCAAAGCGAACTCCGTTGATCGACCTCTGCGAAAGCCGTACTGTGAGTCAGAAATTAATGAAAATTTAGTGCAGAAACTCGTCACTCTATTGTGAATAATCTTTTCAAGACATTTCGAAAACACAGGTAATATTGATATTGGCCTATAATTCGAAAATTCATTTTTGTTCCCTCCTTTAAACAAAACAATGACTTTTGCAGTTTGCATCTTTTTAGGAAAAATACCACTGGACAATGAGAAGTTCATAATGTGTGTTAACACAGGTAATAGAACGTCCAAAACATGCTTAATTGGTTTTATCTGCAAATCGTCTATATCACAGGAGTTGCTATTTTTAAGAGATGACATAATTAAAGTTATCTCATTTTGATCAGTTGGAAAGAAAACTGCGCTGTGTTCGTTTCTAGGCTTCATATACGTCATTGATGAAGGTATATGTATGCTACTAACAAGGTTAGTTAAATAACAATTGAAAGCTTCAGCGAGAGCTTTTCCTTGCAATGTTACCCCATCTCGTTGTATTGCGTGTATAGCTGGTTTAGAGGGACACCGTTTTAATACTTCATTTAGCCGTTTCCATACCACATCTGTTCTATCCATGCATGACTCGTTGAATAAATTATTAAGGTAGGTTTGTTTTGCCTGACGTAGAGCATTGTTCAATGTATTTCTAAATTGTTTAAAAAGAGCAAGGTCCTCAGGTGCTTTTGTTTTAAGGAAGACATTATAGAGTTTATTTTTTTTCTGAATCATTTTCCAGCACTTTCTATTTACCCAGGGCTTGCGGTTTTTTTTAAACTGTTTTATTTGTTTATACGGAAAACACTTGTCGTAAATATTTTTGAAAATATTCAAAAATTCATTGTACGCTTCATTGGCAGTTGTTGCAGAGAATACAGAGTCCCAATTAGTATTAGAAATAATTAATCGGAATTGTTCTAATGTAGTGGGATTTATACTTCGGGTCATGTTAGTAGGTTTCTTATCTTCATTAACAAGCTCAGTGGCCTGGGGCACAGTTTTGTGTATAAACATAATAATTGGCAAGTGATCACTTAGACCATAACCTAGAACACCAGCACTGATGAGACTTTCCTCGCAATTCGTCACAAACACATCAATCAATGTTGATGACGTGGTTGTGACACGAGTGGGAGGGACAATGACATTACAAAAGTTATTCGACGTAAGTAAAGTAAGAAATTCATCTCTAAGACGCGTTTGCTCTAGCAGATTTATATTCACATCTCCACCAAGAAAGAGCGTACATCCTTCCTCATTTGCAAAGTGAGGATGACATTTACATTCTCGGAATCCCAATGCAATCACATTTTCAAGCCTCATTGTAATCAGTGTCTTGTCATTCATTGCTCTCCTCCTACAAAAGGTAATGATTTGCCACAACAAGCTGTACTGAGCATGCTGCAGAAAACTACAAATGTGTTTGTCCCCCTTCACATGTTTCAGAGTCTTTTTTTTGCCTCCTCAGAATGCAAAACGTCCTGTACGAAATGCTTTGCACCACCAAAATGTGGGCTTGTTATCGAATAAGTACCGTATTTTCCGGTGTATAAGTCTCAGTATTTTTTCAAACATTTTTCTTGGTGCGACTTATACAACAATGCGACTTATTTGAGATTTTTCTTTAGGTGCAACGCCTTTTTTATTCGCTGCGCGCCATTTTTTGTAGAGCACCATAATAGCGTAGCAATAGGTGGTGTTTCTTCCTCCAGGAGGCACTGCTGTCGCCGCACTATTTCGACTCGGAATGCGAGATATTTTAATTTTTATGGTTTCCCCGAAGCGGCTCAATGTGCAAATGCAAGACAGTGAGAATAAAGCTTTTACAGCATGTTATTGATAATGCTTAATTAAGCCATGGTTCTGTATTCTTTTGCTTCAGTCCAGTAACATTGAAAAGTAAGTGGGCTGGCATACACGCCCCCCCCCCCCCCCCCCCATTGCAGAATATTTTCTCACGTATTTCTTAGTTTCCGTTTGGTGAGCAGTCTTTTTGTGTCACGCTCCAGCTGTGTTGCTACATGTAAAAGGAAGGATTGTGGCTAGCCAATCTTTTAGAGGTACCAGAAAAAAATATGTCAAGGTTTATCTTTCTGCCTGCGCATCAATGCTTGCGTCGTCTCCAGGACTTGGCCAGGCCTAGTGCTCCAAAGCTTGGTTTGCGAGTGTCTAGCTCCTTAAACTTTTGTTCACTCGGCATGCGTTCGCTCGAATAAAGTCAACTACCCTCTCATTTTGCGCATTTTACATCCTTTTGCTGCGAAACACTCGACTGCGCCGTCCAGACAGCACCATACTATGGGCATTTCTCACGAGTTGAAATGTACGTCAAACATTAAGTGTGATTTAGCAATTATGCGAAACTCTGATTTTGCAATAACAATGCGAGTAAACTGAAGAAATCATGGTGTGAACCATGCAAAGAGGTGCGACTTATATACCAACTTTTCCACGAAAACGGCTCAATATACGGATGTGCGACTTATACAAGGGTGCGACATATAGTCCCGAAACTATGGGTACTAACATGCCTACATAGATTATGTAACACCGCAAGTGTTGGTGCTGGAGGGTACCACATTTGCTTCATCGAGCGTAATGGCAGTGACTGCCCTCATGGCAATGAGAATCCCTTTCCGGTTCCGAAGTATGAGCTTTAAAATGTCCATTCCTTAGAAAATGTTTGGAGCATCGCTTTGAGTCTTAGTTTCTTTGCTCATGAAAGCACCAATATTTTTGTAATGACACTTTGTATCCATCAGCTAGCGACAGCTCAAATCTTCCGTGCAACTAGACTTCTAGAGCAGTGGTTCTCAGGGGTCCGCAAAGGCATTCTAGGTGTCCACGAAGCCCTGCCTCGTCAGTCAAGCTTGGCAATAAAAGTTGTCTTTTATCCGATTCAGAAGAAACATTCCAATTTTCGGGCACGTCTTCTCGTGTGTTTTGTGAGAAGTCTACTTTGCACCAGCCCTTAGCTATATCCACTTATTAAATCATTATCACAATTAACTTATACCTTCCTCTTCCCCCCACCACAAACAAGGTCCTCCATCATCTCCACCAATCCACAAGGAGTCCGTGAAACATCAATGGTTGAGAACCACTGTCCTAGAGTATAGCTGGCTGAAAACAGCAGCCGATTAAGCAAAGATAGAGGCACTATTTTTAGGTAACGTATGGGATGTTTTCTAGAAATTAAGAGAAACAGTCTCTTGTAGCAAGCAAAATGCTAACCTTATTCAGCTTGAACTTTTCCTGGGCCTCTTTCCTCATCTCTTCGGAGAAGCCCTTGTGTAGATGTTGCCTGCTGTAAGAGGGCAGGGTCAGGCAGTTTTTGGAATCCACAAAGTCTCGAAGCCGGATGAATGTGCTGGACGGATCTTCCACTGTAAGCAAGATTCAGGCCATCTTAAAAGGCCTGTGCAACACTCTAGGGTTGGAATGTTTCTTACTTTACACAATTGCTGGCACTAGTGGGACACAGGTACACTTGCATGCAACATCACTGACCGAGAAGCTTTCTAGTCGCCATGTAACTTCAAGGATGGAAGAGGACTCACTTTCAGTCTCTCCTTTGCAAAACCTGATGATGCAGTCATGAGGATCACAGTGTTGTGTACAAGTAGCCATTGATAGCACATGCGGCTCAGACTGCAAAGCACTCCGTGAGCACCTTATTCGGCTCATGACAACCAATGTCTTGACGAGCACTCGTGATCAATTGCTATGAGGGGAATAGTGGCCCTGTAACAATGTCTAGAACTTAATGCTTGCCCCGTGCTTTGCCAACCCCAGCGTGTGGCTATGATGAACGTTGGCGGCATATAATCGTCACCAGATCACGTGGCCACTTCCTCCGACTGCGAGTCTGAGAAAGTG
Source organism: Ixodes scapularis (assembly GCF_016920785.2). Lineage (NCBI taxonomy): Eukaryota > Metazoa > Arthropoda > Arachnida > Ixodida > Ixodidae > Ixodes > Ixodes scapularis. Next base: position 87,822,592 of record NW_024609835.1, read on the forward strand.
AATGTTGCTCCTGCTCTAATTTTTGTCTATGATAGTCACCACGTGAAGGTAAAATAACACATGTTTTGTAGGTTATGACCATCAACGAGTAGCTCTAAGCAATATTTACCGGGAGTACAAGACTCCTTGCATCGTCCCTTTTAAGCTCTACCAAAGCCAGAAATAAGAAGCCAAGAGAAGGTACTTTACAAGGATAGCACCAGCTTTCAACATAGCTACTTTTTCCATACTACAGAATTTTCATGAGCCTCTGGGCATATCTGAAGTACCGCTGCATCAACAAAATGCCATTATGGCCCTAAAGGATTGGCCAGCTTCACAGCCTGTAACCACGATTGTCCTACAAGTTTTTGGACTTCCAGGTTCTGGTGACAATAACATTCACTAAAAATCTGAGATTGTGGTCAGGAAGAAAAGACAAAAAGCATACTCATTTGCAGATTGATCAGATGCTTATTTTCAACTGGATGCACCCGACTGACAGCAAACCAAACTTGCAAAAGGTTTTTGTGCCTTTATCTTTTTGTGTACAGCAGCCTACCATATATAATGCCAAGATAGTAGTACTTACTGAAAATGGAGATTATTTTAGCGCACTTCTGCAGTAAATGGGTTGCTCAAGCTGAATCTATGCCTTTTATATCCTGATAGTGTCTAGGGGTTTATTCTACATAAATTAACTCCACCGAGCTATTTTCCAACCGTTTGAGTCCTAACTTTCTTCTTCTCGCTCGTGTCCGGCCTGGCGCACGCTCTGCTGTCCCATTGCATTGTCCCCCGTGAGCAACAATGCCTTGATGTGCCACCCGTTGGGCAGGGTATGAACTCCGTGCCCAGCATGGTGTGTGGCGCGCGAGCGCCTATGTTCTGTGCATAGCCGTCGCACGCACAGCCCGCACCCCTCACAATCCATAAATTAAATCCGCAGGTATCAGGTATTGTGAGAGAGTATAGGTACCACGATTTAGCATTTACACCATTTTGTTAACTGTTACACTAAATAACATATAATTTTGTTTCATAAAGTAAAGTCAACATGTTTCAACCTTGATCAGCCATCGAAGTCACACCTTTGCAAAGTGATCGCTATAGTCACTGACAGAATGAAAAGGGTGTGTCTTTAGAATGCCCGGCCTCCAAGATGCGCTCCGTGCCTTCTGTCATGCCACGGCTGCGTGTGCGCTCGAAGTGCACAAAATGCCCAAGTGTTGTCAGAGGTGGGGCAACTGCTGTTCTCACGTTGTCAGCGACTGTAAATGCTTGCATAATGAGAAGCTTACCGGTGATGTCAATGACATCCCTGCGTCCTGTGTAGTAGTTGTAGATGCCCTGGAGCATTTCTGCTCCCAGCCCTTTCTTTTGGAATGGTGGAAGAATAAACATTTGGCTAAAAACAAAAAGGAAAGCATGACAACTGAATAAAAAGAGCTCTCCATATTGCATAGTTCTAGAGCATTGTCTGCTGTCTCATCCACAATCAAAAAATTTAAGAGAAAAACCGGTCTAACATATACTGCAAACGACTTATTTTTCGTGGGCTCAATATTTCGCGTTTTAGGTCAAAGCTTAAGTTTTGGAATGATTTGCGGGTTCTAATTTTCGCGATGCAGTGGGGTCCCAATATAGATTCCAATGTGTTTACATTTTACCAGAATTGTTTGCGGGACCTATTTTTCGCAATTAAGGCGATTCGCGACATTTAGGTTCTTGCGAACATTAAGTTGTTTACAGTATAGACTTTGAATACAGGTATCGCACACCTCTCAAAAAAGGAGAAGAGTGACGTCCGACAAAGTTCCCAATTGCACTTCTGAAATGTTGTCTGCTGCCTCATCCACATTCACAAAAATTAAAGACCAACATATTTAATTTGCAAAAAGGGATCTTGCACCTCTCCATCCAGTTAGAATTGCAAGGGCAACTAAAGGAATATTAGTATGTTTGTTACAGGCTAGAAAGACAACAACAAACAAAGAATCTCATGCTCAAAATGTTTCAAGAAATGTTTTTGAAAGAATTAGAAAAGAACAAGCGAAAGAACCTCAACGTTCCAGCATTGCACACTTGTTGCGCAGTGCGTGAAAAAGAGAAGAGAGCCTATAATTGTGTACTACACGGTGTGTACACCACCTTATCCTGGGCCGGATGTTGCTGGGATAGGCATAGTATCTGTAGACGGTGGCATAACCGGCGAAGGGGTAGCACACCTTGCCATTGACAAGCTTCTTTTCGTGCCTGTTCCAAAAGAATGAAGATGATCAAGTGGTCTGCCAAGTGCACGTCAACAATGAAAAACAAACAGATGCAGAATGAGCATAGAGAAGGCACACTTACAGGACAAAGTACTCCCACTTCTCATCGTCCGAGTCTATGTAAGAGGCAGCATCGATAAACCACAGAATGAAGCTCTCCATCCTGGCATGATAGTCGACGAAACCGGGAACGGTGATGTCAGCCTTGTACAGCTTAAAAGTCTGTGCCGAGGCTGTCCCTGGAGCAGAGCAGAGCCTTTTATACTGGGAGAGTTCGGCGGTTCTTTGATCCAGCCGCCAGTCTGGCAGCACTGATCAAACAGTCTGGCAACTGTGCGCCTCCGCCATGATGTGCCTTGCCGTCTAGCTTGATTGCACGTTTGCATTTAATTGCATTATAATTATAACCTTAAGATGCAAGCTTCACCTTTGTTTGGTGTAAGGCTGGTGGCGGCTGATAAAACCCGTTTGCCCTACTGACTCGAGCCGGCAGTCGGCTCGCTAGAGTCCATGGAGCGAGAGACGACGATGAAAATGATCGTTCTGCGCTGCGCTCTGCCAGACGTTAGATGAAAAAGAAATGGGGGGCTGCAGTGCCGTTGGGTGCTCAAACAACGCGAAAAAGGGGTTCAGGATGTACCGGTTCCCGCAAGGAAAAGAAAACCGCACAAGGCACAAGATCTGGGAAACCAAGAAGGGCTGACTGGAAGCCGAGTTCTCGATTGTGCGAGGTAAGTTTATGATTAACGTATGATTAACGTAACAAAATGCTTGATTTTTCGACTTTCTCCTTACGCCAACAAAAGCGCAAACAGCAAAACCTACACGCGTATACATCGCATGTCCATGGGGACCCACTCGCCGGGAGGCACATCATGGCGGAAGCGGCGCCCGCTGAGTCCGCTAGACCTAGCGGGCCGTAAGCCCCTCCCACCCGCCGAACTCTCCCAGTATAAAAGGCTCTGGAGCAGAGGTATGAGCTACAATCAGAATAGATTCTTTTCGAAATTTCGAAATGATACAAAGATTATGAGCGGCCGCCATTAGTTGCTCATGTATTGCGAGCACACATTGGACATGAGCGCTTTGTCAGCATTCGGACTGTACTCGGATCGAAACACATTCCACACGAGTGCGGCGTCAGTGCTTGACACAAACTCGGAACCAGTCACAGGCTTCACATTGGATGCGATGAGACCAACTAATGGCGGCTGTGCATAATCTAAGTATTGTTTCGCAATTTCGGAAAGGGTCTATTGTCTCAATATTGCGACCCGGTTGTCCAATTACTTCGTCGATAGTGAAATCTAGAGATTACATCAGCATATGTAATGCTCCTTCAATAAAATGTGACGGTGTCGGAAACTGGCAATGCGGTGGCATTTCTTTAAATTCTATAGAAATAGAGGTCCAGCTAGTACAAGGGGTGATCGAAAAGTTCCGGGACTGATTTTGTAGTGTAGAAAGCGAGACCAGTACAGTGAGGCGTGTGCAGCAGTCAAAGTAAAGAACCTTTGTGTTTCATTATACCAAAGGGCGTCACTCTGTGAACATTCGGAGCTGCGCTACATTAGTTTGTCTGACCACATGCACGAGCATGATGGCGATCTTTCCATACACTGCAAACCAAGGCGAGAACGAACACCAATTTTACGTCAAGCTCAGCAAACATAAAACAGAGACCTCTAAAATGATTTAGAAGGCTTATGTGAAAAAAAAAGTGGTGTGCGCGGTGTTTTGAGTGGCACTTGCGCCTCAAGAATGGGAGAACGTCACCGAAGTCAAGGAGAGGTCGGATAAAGTCGCCCTACCACTCTTCATCTTCCAGTGATGTTCTGCCGTTCCTGAAGTGCGAGTGCCACTTAAAAAACTTCGCGAAACTCACTGCTTTTTTACACAAGCCTGCTGAATCATATCGAAGGTCTCTGCTTTATATTTGTCGAGTTTGACGCGAAATTGATGTTCGCTATTGCTCTGGGTTGTAGTCTATAGTAAAATCGCCGTTGCGCCCATGCACATGGTCACAAAAACTCGTGAAACGCAGCTCCAAATGTTCACAGAACGGCGCCGTTTGGTATAGCGAGACACAAAGGTCCCTTCCTTCGACTGCTGAGCATGCATCACTGTGCTGCCCTCTCTTTTTACCCTACAAAATCAGGCCCGGAACTTTCTGATCACACCTCGTATATGAGGCCCATCTTACGTTGTCACTCCTGCGACTATCTAAAAAATGTGAGAAGAAATTCTTAAGTAAACTGCAAAACACCTATATCACAAACACAACATCAACATTTTTGTTCACATTACTTGGAAAGAGTATTTGGCCGACAACAAATTTTACCGCTTAGGATAGTGTCCCAGATGACCACTATTAGTCATGATGACAGCCTTTTAATTCTGAGCTATAAAAAAACACACAAAAAAAGGTGAGTCACTTGTTCACATTAGCACTGTCGTGTCACATACTTGTAAAACCATAAAAATAAGTATGGTTCTAGATTAAAAAAAATGCACAAAATTAAAAAAAAAAAAAAATGTGGCTTTGAGAGTCGATTTTTGTGCCTTTATTTTGTGCACCATGCATTATGTGTCTTATCTCTAGCACGGCAAAATAAGCTGTAATCCAACTTGTCCTCAATATTCACTCTTCAAAGCTTAGTATCAGATTCCAAAGCTGCTTCTTTGCACTTCTGTGTCTGATGAGAAGGCAAGATGTCCATTAGGGCTTGCTTTTCTTTACCTTTGTTGACGGTGAATGAGTGCAGGTGGGTCCCGAAAGGTCGGAAGGACGGCTCCTTGGGGAGTGTTGCCACAAAGTCATCCAGGTTGGAGAGCACACCAGGGGGCAGCTTCTCACCAATCATCTTCAAAACGTTATCCGCCTGTGGACGGGCATGGGACGGGAACCTTGGACATGTCTACAGCATGACTACAATGGGCTGAACATGCATTGAACTTTTATTTTATTAAAAAAGACCTAGATTCAGAATATCTGGTCCTTGGTACAAGTACAACACTAGTTTGGTTTGGTTCCATTTAGGACAAAAAGGGGAGACTGCTTCTTTGACACTGCAAGAGAGGAAACATCCAATTTTAAGTTGATCTCCACTTTTGTCTTAGAGGATTCCATGATGTGGAAACACAAAGTTGCCCGCAGACACGCAGTTAGGGTTCGGCGTTTTCGGTTTTTATTTTTTCAAAATTCGGCATACTTTTTTCGGCGTTTATTTTAAAATTAAATTTTTGTTTTTTTTCGGTGTATACTTCTTCCCAAAAAGGTTTGCCGTTTTTTTTTTCGGTGAATATCAAAGAAACACCATCGGACACCGGATGTGATATTTGTGATTACTCAAAGAATAACGGCCTATATAGATACGTCGTCTTCGCTACAACTTTCCGTCAGGACACACCTCAAAATCACGGAATTCGCGGGCATAATCTTTACCATGCTTCTTTTTCCTTCCCCTTCTAACGACGTGACCTCTGAGGTGATGACAGTACAGCACTCAGCGGAATAACAGAAAAAAAAATCCACTGTCGTTATGTTCTTAACAACGGTTTTCCTCGATGTCGTCTGAAGTACATGGAACGAAAATTCTTATACTAGCTCACATCCAAACTTTTTTTTTTTTTAGGACTGGGAACTTGACACACTAAGCCCGATAACAGAAAGGACACAGATGTCCCGTGAAGACCAATCCAAGACCTCTTTTGTTGAACGTTGAATCTTGGAAGAGGGCGATCACGAAGACGTCACACAATGTCGAACCTTGCAAAGCCCTTTCTCTCTCCCCCCCTCCCCCACCCATCTCGACGCGGCCCTAAAAAACTGACCTTTTTCGGTTAAAACTGAATTTTAGAAAACGGATTGGACGTAGTTTTATTGGTTTTTATCAGTTTAAATCGAACTCGCCGAACCTACAAACTGACCTTTTTCGGTTAAAACCGAATTTCTGAAAATGGATTCGGCATACTTTTATCGGTTTAAACCGAAAACTCCGAACCCAACACGTAGTATGCTCATGTGCAACTGAACCAGGTAATTTTCATCACCTTTGCATAGTCTCTAAAGGGGAAAAAGTTGAAATATGCAGACAAGTCAATTGTACGATTGAATGGAAATAAAGATTGGAAATCCGCCGAAAGACGAAATTTAGTAGCGCCGCTATTCTGGGTCTCAATATCGGTGCCTTATGCTAACCGTTACACCACACTGCCTTGTCTTTTGGCATTTCCTATCTGTTTTATGAATGTACCAAAATGAAATGTATCCAATCAAAGGAACTTGCAGGCACATGCCACGACAGGAATACATTATGACATTTTTTGGCAAGTGGTGCGTGTGCGCTCTGCTCCAAAAGCTTTTTCAAAAATTATAACACAGTGCACAAAAGACAAGAACACGGAGTAAATAATAGAAGACAGGACAAGCGCTGTCCTTCTATTTACTTTGTATCCTCGTCTTTTGTGAGCTGTGTTACAATTTTTTGAAGACATGCACCAACTAGCCCGCATTGCCACCTTAATCCAGAGGTCCTCTCACTGCTTATCCCACCAGATGTACACTGCACAACACTGTTAGAGCAAATACGACGGCAGCCCTTTTCGCATTTTATTACGAAGGAATTCTGGCGGGCATCTAACTTGACTGCTTCGTATAGTGCCCCAAATGAGCACTTTCTACTGCACTAGTGGCATTTGTGACAACTCTACGATGCTAAGAAACAGACAGCCCAAATCGACAACTGCTTCTTCACGCTAATCGTGTAGCACTGGGCACACATTGTTGGGACCGAGCTGTTGTCCGGGAACTTGGTGTACAGCAAGGAGCCGAGCCAGGGCAGGACCTCATGAGGACGCAGGAATAGCGAAGGACCAGGGAGCAGGAGGGGTGTCTTGTATAACTCTTTATACATACATATGGACAGGTTACATCAACAATGGAAGCACACTAGAGAACACTCGCTAGCAGCCGCCTGCTGCTCCTTTTATGACGTCACATTTCCCTATATCCCTAGTAGGGAATCCCTATCGTCCCTGCCTTGACCAAAACAGCGTGGTCAGTCTTCGTCACGTTCAGGCACGCCCCTTCCCTCTCCCTCACCCCCCGCCACATGCGTCACGCACATCGAGGGCCAGACGTCCTTGGTCGGTCACCGGTGCCGTCGAAGTCCGAATGGGGCAAAGATATAATTACCCCCAGGTGCAGATTCTTGGTTTCCACGCGCTAAGCAGATAATCCCATTAGCGCTCGAAGCTGGAAAAAAGGGCGCAAGGCCCCCTCCCTTGTCCAGGGCGTCCGAAGACCGTAGATGGCGCCGTGCTTCGAGGCGAGACAGAAGCAACAAGGAGAGGGGCAGGAAGTAAGGACGCGTCGGTCAACTCGATGATCCCCTCGCACTTGAGGTGCGTTGGTGTTATGTACCGGCGCCACCGGCAGGTGGACTAAGCAGCCGATGCCGCGAGCCTCGTGACAATCGCGTGCTAGCGAGAGCTTGGGCACTTGTTCCTGGACCGAGAACCGCGATGGACGCACCGTCCACACTCTAAAGCTGACAGTAAAGCTTTAGAGTCAAATCAAATCAAAGAATCAAATCAAATAAAAAAATCAAAGAGTCAAATCAAAATCAAAAGGCGACCCCAAGTCGCCTTTCGATTCAATTCCGGGCACAGCTAACCGGAGCCACGTGGCGACAATACTCAAGGCGTTCATCGGCGCCGGTCGAATCAGATAGGGAAGGTCGTTTCTTGGGGCCTTTCGCAACAATGTATGTTCTTGCTTTTGAGCTTTAAAAATGCGGCATCACAATTCGCGAGAGTCAAAACCTACGTTAAATCCCAGGCGAAAATCAGTCCACTTCCAGCTGGATTATGGAACTGGAAGTGGACTGATTTTTGCCTGGGATATATCGCGAGTCTTTTTTTGTCGTCTTTTCATGGTCCCCAAAGAAAAAATAGTTGAAATATGCCGACGGATTGACCGTACGATTGACTTGTAATAAAGGTTAGAAATCTGCCGAACGACGAAATTAGGCAGGGCCAAGATTTTAACTCTCGGTCTCCTTACTACCTTTACTGAGGCAGATTTGCGCCCATATAAACAAAAGACAAATATGGTTGCATTGGTGGCATCGAGGTTGGCACTACAGGCTCACGCGCTAACATCGGACAGTCCGATGCAGAAGGTTGTCGCTGATTTTAGTCACACGCTATGGTCGAGAGCATTCTGGACTAGAACAGACAAATGACCCCCAAGCTAGACCATATTTTCCAGGATAACTGATGAAAGATAAAGAGAAAGTGGCCAGCGGCAGGCTTTGGACCCTGCACCTCCTTGCAGGAGCCAAATACAGCATGGAAATGACTTTTGACCGTTTAAAGCAGGTTTTGTACCAGGCAAAATGTTAGTTTGGAGCAGCTACTGACGCTTTTTGAGCGGATGCTAACGTATCTGTTAGCACATCAGTTGAGTTTAATAAAAAAAAAAGAAATTGCATCACTAAATGAGTTTATCTTCGATAATTTAGGGTTCCTCTTTGATATTGAAGAGCTATATATTACCTTTTGTAATAAGACCAGATAGGACACAAAAGAAATACACATCCTTCTTTTTAGAAATAAGGCTTAAGGGTCGAAGTAGGCTCCCTTTACAATGATAATTAAAAAAAAATGGTTGCAAAAGTAATCAGCACAACACCTCAGTTGAGATAAAGCCTCTTTCCCCCTTCCCACTTTACACTTGGTAGTTTACATAGCCTGTAAATATAATTTCTGTAAAATGACGGCAAAAACCAGCATATCCTAAAAATGCCTAAAAGTATGTCCTCCCAAGTCTCATGAACCTAGCAAAATCAAGGTTCTAATATCACAAGCTGCAAAAAATGAAAGGCGCTTACACGTCTGTGTAATGCGAAGTTAGAGCGCAGATCTTGGAAAGGGGACGGTACCCTCCTCTTCCTCCTTCATGCCCTCCCCTACTCCCACAGTTTCCCTGCTAAATTTAGCTGGAAAACTAATGCCATGTGACCTTCCGCCAATTCAGTTTTCACGCTAAATTTAGCAGAGAAAATGACGTCACATGACTTTGTGTCATGTCACCCATGAACAAAATCAGTTTCTCCGAGCGAGAAAATTGACGTCACGTGACCTCAACTCCAAATTCAACTTCCCACTAAATTTAGCAGGGAAACTAAATTAGTATTGGTCACATGACGTCAATATTACCGCTAAATGTAGTGGGGTTATGCCAACGGCGACGAGGCTATACGTGGAAACGGCCCACCCCGAAACTGGAAAATATAGTCTATCTTGGAGGACTGGGAAGGAGGATCTTCCCGGGTCACAAAATATAAAATTAGCATTTTTTTCCAACTTTTTTGATCGCACATTAAAAGTTAGCCCACTTCTTACTTTCTCCCGATATGCTTTCGACTTTAGGTGGGCCATCTCTAGGGATATTACGGTAGTCTGGCTTTAAAAGCGACACTGCACTTTAGCTGGATTGGAACCAGAATTGAGTCAAAGTTTGCAGCTCTTTTGATTGACCATACTACACAGGAAGCACCCTATCATATTAATTCAAATATAGACTCGCTAGATTCACTTTTTTGTTTTGTTTTTCTTGCCTTTTCCTGGTAGAATTTTTTCTTTTAAATTAGAAACCAACAAAATTTTGGGTTTTTTTTTTTACGTGCTAAACCAATGACGGGTATCTAAACTAGAGACCAACCTACTCTGCCATACTAGGTCAACCTGCATAGTGCTGAGCCTATATTCTGAGCCCGTCACACTCACCTGGGTCGACCAATAAAGAAATTAAAATATTTTTATTGTGACCCAAGGTGACAAACAATAAAATTAAAATATATTTTTATTTTTTTGCTTTGCCCATTTTGGCACAGGTGTGGAATAATACTTTGCAAAAATGGCATTTTGGCACACAATGAAGCAGCGGCTTTTGTTCATGGCACAATATGCTGCTATTGTGCAGCACTTTCATCACTGCAAATACTCTGCTGACTGGAAATAACGCACAATGCGGCAATATGTAAATTCTAAAAGCAGTAGTAATCCATTTTTTTTTTATGCAGCACGACTCCATTTTAGTGGTTCCACTAGAAGTTTCCCTTAAAAGTTTTTTTTGGAATTAAATGCACAAACGTATGTCCTTAGCTATAACAAAAATATCCGATTAGTACAGGGCTACACTTGATGGCAGTAGAGGTGAAGAATGGGCAGATGGTTAAAAATATGATGCATAACTGGCATGGCAGGGTAAAGCTTGGCCTTACCTTGACACCATCACTCTTTTTTAAGGTGATCTTTTCGGTGTATGACATGTGAAGGTAGGTGGTGAGGGAGCATGCTGCATAGTAGAGCTGCACTTTTAGGTCTCGATAACCAAAGATGCTTTCTCTGTTCGGGCAAAAAAAGAAAAAAGTACTGTTACACGTCTTTTTAAACGAATGCTTACGACAATGCTGTCAAAATCGTAAAAGTAACTGGGAATGTTAGGCACATTTTGGCTGCACGGCGGTTTAGCAGCTAGGCCATACGGCCATACGTATGGCGCAAAGAGCTCTTGCCATTTGGGTCACCCTCTTCAGACGGTGCATGTATCACTAGGGGGCGTGCTAAGCCACTCCCCTGCCTGCATTCACACCGCTTTACAGCGACAGTCTGCGGCTGCTCAATACAAAACTATTAACTCTCTTGGCAACCCAAGCCCCGCCGTCCCCCATTGCACCTCCGAAAAGAGAGTCCCATATCATTAAGTTCAGCGAAGTTTCGTCAACAAGATTAATTTTTTTCAGTGTTAACTGTAAAAAAAGAAATGTAATAAATATTGCCAAATGCTCGGAAAAACAAAAAAAAAAAAGGATCCCCACTTTGTGGATTGAACCTGGGTCCGCTACGTATGAAGCAGACACCTTTCCACAAAGGTACGCTACCGCTTTGGAAACTCGTAACCACTTGTTTTGTAAGAGACCCACTAATTTTAGTGTCGTGCGTATAGCCATTTCCGGTCGAGGTGCACGAGCTTGTGCGTAGAAGGGGTATTCACGCGACGCTATTTTGTCGGTCGTCGTTCGCAGCGCATGCTCAGAACGATTTTCGAGTACAACTTTATCAGCCAGTTCAGAAGAAGCGAACACGGCTCGCTCGTGCACAGCTTTGATCGACGCCAGGCACGTAGCCCCCCCTGGCTGCGTGCCTGGCGTCGATCTATTCCCCCCCCCCCACACCCCCCCCCCCCGAAATCTTCCATTTTGCTGGGACCTCCTCCCTCCCCTCCCCCTCATACAGCATTTTGTCATGGGCGGCCCGCCCCCCCCCCCCCCCCCCCCACCCCTGAAACAAAATCCTGGCTACGTGCCTGATCGACACTCAAGGTTTGCGAGCACACGGGTACCCATGGCTTTGACTTCACTGTCTCCGAGGAATGCATAAGGATCCACGTGCAACATTCATTCCACAGAATCAGAATCGCAGTTCTTGGAAGATAATAAATAAAAGCTAGTTCTGAGCATGCGCTGTTGAACAAGGTCCAACAATATGGCCTCCCGTGATTACCCCTATAGCCTTACACTCTTTGTAATGAGCCGCCACAGACTAAAGTCGCCAAGCGACGTGAACGGGTGGGCTAAAGCGGCGTGAACAGGTGGGTCGGGTGGGCTAAAGCGCCCCGCAGATACACGCGCGACGAAATGTCCCTACAGCGTGCGTAATGAGTGTCTACGAGACGTTACTATCGACGAAATGTGTGTTGATGAAACTTGTATCCACGAAAAGTTTTCCATGAAACTCGGTATTCTACCGGCAGTTGTCACGTGATTTTAGGCAGCCAATGAAAGGCGACTGGCGATAGAATTTCGGGAAATTATTAGGGAATTGTAGTAGACCGTTTTTCTCCTCCGCTACGGTATCCCTGAAGAAAACGCCGCAGCTGCGCCTGCGCGCCGCCAGCCTTCTCTGCATAGTTCAAGGTCTTGTGGCGGATTACGGAGCGCTATCCGGGTGCTTAGCGGGCTGCGGGAACGGTCTACTACAATTCCCCATTCTCCCGACTCCCCGTAGGATAGACGCTACCATTATCATTGCCTGCGCAATCTTTTATCAAAAATTCTTCATAAAGAACAAAATAAAAGCACGCTACAAACCCTTCGCCGAAGATCTGGTGGGACATTTCAGGAGGAAACGCTATGTCGTCGTTTTCCAGGTCGTCTTCATTCAAAACTGCAAATGCCCACAAAACCATTCAGTCGTGGGCACGACCATGCACCTTGAGATTCGCAAAACCTACCTAGTTTGAATTCCACCACTTCATTTCCGGACAAAACATAGGCGTCGAGGACCCCTTTCGACATGAAGACGTCTGGAAGTGCGAAAGGCACGCATGACACTACGTAAACACTCGGCCTACGCAAGGGAATCGAGCAACCCGCGCATACATCATTCGAGAAGCCATGACCTTTGCTCTTTTAAAAGGTGATTGCCGTGAGAGCTAGGCGAGTGCATTTCAAAACGTACGCTACCGCGCATTCAGTGATCTTTAGATTCACGGAGGCTGCAGAACTAAAATGTAAAGGAACGGTTCTACATGTGTTACGTTGACCGGCTTTTTCGAACGAGAGTACCGTTCCGAGCGAACCGCGTTGGCACTCACGAAACGTGAAGAGTTTGACATGGCTTAGCGCTCAGATGAACCTCGATGTCCCCCAAAATCTAGATTTGTTCCGCTCAGAACACGTAATTTAAAACGCAATGTGGATATTATTGTTTGTTTTCTAGTTGTTTTTTTTCTGGAACTCGCGTACGGTACTCACCCGCCATCTTCGCGCTTGTTTTCCCGCCGAGTCACGTGACAGAAACCTCGGAAGTGACGTGTATCTTCGTTTATTATTTCGTTTATTTCTTCAAAACGAACCACTCACGAGGCGCAGCGGAGTTGGCCAATGAGAGGGCGAGATGCAGAACACTGCTTCCTCTTTCACATCATGGCCACTGAGAATGCTGAAGTGACCTTGCTCGAAGAAAAGGTAACGGCAAAGTAGCAATATTTGGCGATTGAAATGTCCAAATCTTTTGAGTTAAGTTGATTTTTAAGTTGTTATACTAGGGTTCTGATTTATTTGCTGCCTGTTTTATTTTGTTTCCCCCCTGCATTTCTTTACCTTAGGCCGGTATGGAGGATTACGGCCTCTTGAGCTTGCTCCTCACCCGTGCATCATGCGAGGTATGAAGACCGCCGCCGATGAGGCAGCTTCCCACTTGTTATATTATATTTTATGCCTGGGTTCGGTTGGTTTGTTCGACCCTGTTTGTAGCGTGAGACCGTGCCAGTTTTGTGCCAAGCTATGTGATGCCAACATCCGAGCTGTTTCGGAATTTGTGCATAGTCCAGATACGGTAGTGTGCTACACGGATGTCTGACCCCTTTACACGCAATCGTAGCGAAAGCAGGGCACTTGCCGTTATCGGTCACCGAACGCCAGCAGATTAGCGGCGTTAAACAAACGATTCTCGGACGCCTTGTGGTACACCGGTACACTGTCACGTTACGTGGTGTGTTGCAATGCTAAATCAATCTGCAGTCAGTCGCTAGCTTGACGGATCCCTGGCGCTACAGGGTCAGGGAGCCAAGTTTCAGCTGGAATGTTGAAAGTCGTGTAGTTTTAAAGCGACTGTGTTTAACAGCAGATTCTTTTTCGGATTTGAACTGTGACCAGCATCGTCTTGATTACTTTGAAAAGACAACAGCACATAATTCCTCTTTTGAAACTTTGTGCGCTGAATTGTCAGGGTTACACGAGAAAATCGTCGAGTTTCGCGTGCCTATTTCGTGCGTAAAAGTCTACAAAGGCCAAGGTGTTTGCTCTTATCTCTAAAACGTCGTTAAGCTCTTACACTTGCTGACGTGATAACAAATCTCGGGTGCGTAAAGTTGATAAGCTGGATGACTTCAAAATGATCTAACTGCGAGTACTGTAGTGGTACAAGTCAGCTTAGAACGGTTACCGCGTGTATGCTGACTTCAATTGTCTGGTTTTCATAAGATTGATTTGCTTGGTTAGATTCATATTAGATGTCATGCATTGCCTCACAGCCGTATTTGCATACACACAGTGCTAGTTCAATTAGTGCCGACGCCAGGACACATATATATATATATATATTATTGCGGTCTTTAGACTAGTTCTTGATATTCCATAATTTTCGGCTTAGTATTTGTAAATGTGCAAGCCCTGCTTGTCAAGGACATTTCAAGAACTTGAGGCAGGGTCATCAAACTTCAACTCAGTACTTTGGAATTTACAAGCTTGAATTCTGTGCATGAACAGACGGATGGAAACTGCAACAACCACGTGGTGTATGTTAAATGGCTATATACTGTAAACGACTAAATTTTCGCGAGGACCTAATTTTCGCGAATCACCCACAATTCGCGAAAAATACGTCCTGCAAACAATTCACGCAATATGTCAACGCTACGGAAGCTACACTCGATTCGCGAAAATTAGAACCTGCGAAATCATTTAAGATTTTCAGCTTTGGCCCGATTCGCGAAAATATGAGCCCGCGAAAATTAAGTCGTTTACAGTATGTTGCCTAATTGCTCAAGTAACTTGAGACAAAACTAAATAAACTCAACAAAATCAAGACCAACAGAATCTTATGTATGCGTGAAAACTACAAAGCGATTTTCTTAATTTGACTTCTTGAGACTCAAGATAAATTCCTTGCCTTCCTAAAGCATGTAAAAGGTATCAGCTTTTGTTTACACACTCCAGTTAAAAAAAAAAAAAATCAAGAAGGTATATAAAAGGTGTATATTTCCTTTAATAGGTTCATATTTACTTTTCATCACAGCTATTTCTTTTTTTTTTTTTTCTTGTGATCTCTGACAGTCACATTTTATCACGCCTTAGAATTGGCAAAAGAGAAAAGAAGTTTATTTCAACATCTTGTAAACCCTGAGATGGGGAACGATAAAAAAACGGACGAACAACAAACGGACGAACACAACGAGATTTTGTTGTGTTCGTCCGGTTTTTTTTATCGTTCCCCATCTCAGGGTTTACAAGATGTCGATTGATTACCAGCTCGCCTGCACTCTCTCACTGCTTACAAGTTTATTTATAAGGATGACCCAATGAAATAATCTCATGACTGGGGGAGTAGGACATTCCTGTTGTCCACTGCTAGATTCTTTTGCATGGTTTCCTTCAAAGATGAGAGCCACAGTTAATTTTGTTTATAGAAAGTGAAACCATGTTTTCACTCTGCCATTATCCAACTGGCTGAATTATTGTTTTGTAGCTTGTTCTCCCCAAATAATTGAAGATGTTGAATAATCGTTGGTTTTTCAATGTAACCCAGCTCACCGACGCATCCGCTTTTGCAGGGAAGCCAATATGTCCGACGGGCCGACACCGACAGGTTGCAAGATGTGTTTAACAAGGTAAGATAGTCTTCTTTGCATATTGCATAGTGTGTGTGACATTGGAACTGTGTGCTCCCTTTTCCAGTACGCCAGCATCGAGAAGAATGAAAACAAGTTTATGACCTCGACCGATTTTGTGCGAGGGTTCTTGGGTCTCTATGAAGGTCCGCAGTACAATCAGGAGGCAGTCAATATCCTGGGGAGTATACTCGATACCTCCAAAGATGGGTAAGTCATTCAAAAGATGAAAAAAAAAAAAATAATAAAAAAAAAAACATTAAAGAAGGGTAAAGTGTTTTTAATTTTTCGACCGAATGATGTAGACTTTTTTGCGGATTAATGTAAGTGCAAAAAAAGATCTAAATTTGTGTTTCATATATTTTCACACCAGTTGTACAATTTGTGAAGACACCTAAGGTAAAAACGAGTCTCAATGAAGAGCTGCCTCCTTTTTGACATCTTATTGGGCAGTAATGTACATAATATAATAGCTTTTTAGTGTTGCACTGGTCTCTTAAATGAATGGTGTGCGCCAGTTCATATAGAAGATTATGTTGGCCAGTAAAGAGGAATAGATTGAAAAGTTTGTTGGATAGGCAAGTCTTGAAACAAGTGAAGCTAGTTTCTTTTATAACTTCAATTTGCACACTTTGCATATCTTGGTAAGTGCTGGCCAGTGTTGTGAAGTTCAGAAGAGAACTAGGCTTTAATCTGTTATACAGAATATTTTGACGGAATTTACTTTTCTTCTTTGCTAGTTTTCCACAATTGCTGTATGTGGGACCGTGAGCATTGCAGACAGGTGGTGCAGCACTACTAGACCTATTAAACAAATTTTAGGCCATAAAATTTGAAGGCACTTGAGTTCTGAAGTATTGACATAATCAGCTTTTGAGCGATGCAACAATCAAAATCATAAGCTCCAGAAATGTGTCATTGTCCTTCTTTTTCATGGTTCATTTTTTGCCAATTTTTATTTCGAATAGTTGCAACAGAGTTTCTTAGGTCCTGATAATATTAGAAAAAAACAAAAACAATTGGGTATTTATAAAAAAAGCAATTAAAACATTGCATCTTGAAATTATGATTAAAGTTAGGTATTTCTAAAATAACCAACCCAGTGTCATGTTCTCCTTGTACGTGTTCAATTATAGACTCATCTCCTTCACGGAATTTCAAGCTTTTGAAGGTGTTCTCTGCCAGCCTGATGCACTTTACAAGACAGCTTTCCAGATGTTTGACACCAATGGTTCTGGCTCCATTACTCACGGTGAGAATTTGGTTTGTTGCCTTTTGCCATAGTATGGTGCTACTGGTTTGCATCTTCTCTGCTGTAGCTCTGTTTCAGAAGATAAAATGGAAACAATGGCTAAGGTTCCTTTTAATGTGCCCTTTTTGTCTTCTTGTTTCCCAAGATGAGTTTGAAGACATCATCAAGAAAACGACGCTATACACCAAGATCCCCTTTGACTTCAAGAGTGAGTTTATGGCGCTGCACTTTGGCGGCGACCGCAAGAGGACTGTCAGCTATGCTGAGTTCTCCCAGCTTCTTCATGTAAGTGATCTGCATGTGCTTTTGCATTTAAAAGGATGGAATGTTGGGCTAGTTGGTACGGTAGCATACGATAACAAAAAGCACAAAAAGGCAACCGACGAAGAAAAGGAACTGTTCTTCGTCCATTGTCTTTTTGCACTGTTTCACAGAAGGCTTTTTTATTGAGTCTAACTTGCACCTTGTATTGGAATATTTCCTCTGAGCACTAGATTCGCAATATAAAGGGATAGAGTCAATTTCCTGGGGTTCTAAACTTCAGGCAGCTGAGCTTTAACCCGTTAAGTGGGGAGTTTTTCTTGGGCAGGTAACCATGCCATAAAAAGTTTTTTTTTTTTTTTTTTTTTTTATTTAGAAATTTGTAAAATTATTTTCAGGCAAAAGTTTTTTTTTTTTTTTTTTACCTAAAGAAATAACATTTTGCATCTTCTTTTGCTGAGGTACGGGAAAGGGGAGACAATGTTCATTTTTACACTTTTGACTTTATAAGGTAGGCCATGAAGACTGATGTTGTACAAGTAGATTTTTGAAAAATATATAATAGCAGGCTTGGTTTGTAATTATTCCACGGTGTTTCGCTGCTACTGAGCATGTCCTCATTTTCAAGTCACCGTTGTCGCTTCGCTACAGCAGTGGCACGTTTTCCGCATCTCAATGCCTTGTCCAATCCAGAGCAAAAACAAGAGGAAAAAATTCCTGACAAAGCATATAAATGATTTCTTTAGCTGGCAAACGCAAATAAATCTAAACATGCTTGGTATTGTGTTTGATAGGTGGCAGTAACTATGACCGCCATCAAAACATATTGCCACCTGTTCCACAGTGCTTTTTCTCCCTCCTTCCAAAGGAAGTGTCGTGCGTCTTTGTGTCGAGATAAAAATAGAGGAACGTCTAAAGACGTGCTTCCCAGTTGAGGGGCTAAGATGGGGTGCAGAGGGCAACTTTTCCGCGAAGGACAAAAAAAATATATGGTTTGCGTTAAAAATAACATATTTTATAGTATATAAGACACATCGATGTACAAGATGCACCCTCCACTTTTTGCAAGTTTTAAGTAAAAATTAGTATATAAGACGGACCTGTGTATAAGACGCGCCTATATTCATGCACTTGCCGCGAAAAAAACTTCATATCATGTGGTTGTTCAAATATTATGAAATGCCGTACTTACCGATTAACGTCTCGGAGAAATAGTCTCTAAGAACACTTATAAAGTGCCAAATTTGCAAGGAAAAAACTTGCACAACCTCGCATTTTTTGTTTTTTTGTTATGGAACTCTAGTTTTGGAAGGTTGACTTGCATTTATGATGCATCATTTGCTTTGAGCTGTCATAATAGTTAAAAAAAGACTAATCAGCATCAACAGGAGTTCCTTCAGAGTTTGTCAAAAAGTAAAAGATATACATATAAGACACCGCCAAAAATTTGGGGAAAAAAGTGTGTCTTATACATTGAAAAAGATGGTATATACCGTAGTTGACACTCGAGCAAGCACCCGGCCAACATTGAAGATAATCGTGAAAAAACTGGGGAATAGGCGAATGTCAGGTCCAAGAGCAAGGATTCAGAAGGGGATGTGGAAGGGTGGGCTCCACCGCTTTGCACCGGCGTGCTTGAAGTGGTTGACGAGGGGGAGCACCTCAGTTAAGGGGCTCAGAAGTCTGCGGTGGGCACTTGAAGCATCCTTTGCTTAGCTTTCAAACCTTTCAGAAGTAGTGGGCGGGTACTCA
This sequence comes from Ixodes scapularis, assembly GCF_016920785.2. Classification (NCBI taxonomy): domain Eukaryota; kingdom Metazoa; phylum Arthropoda; class Arachnida; order Ixodida; family Ixodidae; genus Ixodes; species Ixodes scapularis. The sequence continues at coordinate 87,841,571 of NW_024609835.1, forward strand.
TTGTGACCTGGATGCATCCTCGATATTTTATAGTACTTCACAGTCGTAAAAGTCCAAGGTTCTGGTAATAGTTTGCGTTCGGGAAAGCTCCCTAAGTGACATGCGAGGTTATTTTTTAGGCAAGTCTTCATTCAGGCCATAGCCAGGTGTTTGGTATACCAAAATGCTCTGTTTGTGCCTTGGTTGTTTAGGAAACCCATCATGAAGAAGCAGATCTCGGTGGGATGCTGTTTGTACCTACAACCTGCCGGGTATCTTAGCTTCGAGTGTTTAATTTTAACTATGAAGCTAAGCATACTTTTGGAATGCGGTGCAGTACACTACCTATATCATGTTTTGGTTGCAAAAGCGGCCTACTGTGCTGTGTCTTTTGGTCAAAAATGCAAACTTGTATTTTTTTAGGATTTTCACGAAGAGCATGCCATCCAGGCGTTCAAGCAGTACGACAAGAACCGCAGTGGAGTCATTGCTGCAATGGACTTCAATGATATCATGGTTTCTGTCAAGAGTCACCTCCTTAGCGAAGATGTGAAAAAGAATATTGTGGCTGTAAGCGAGACTTAATACCATTACGCTACTGTGGGCAATCCATGCTTGTGCTCGGGTAGCATCTGCATGATATTTCTGTGAATCGCTGGAACAAAACCTAAATTCCCTCCTTGTACATGTCTTTCGATGGCATCACTATCGCAAAGAGGCTTATATTTTGTGCCTTACATATACTGCATATTTTTTGTTATTCGTGGATGTGTCCCTTCGATTTATTTGTGTCTTTCAACTGTCTGTTTCATTGTGTTCTTCCCTGTCATTTGCTAACAAGACCCTGTCACCTTTTGAATCATTTGACTACACTTCTATCATTTCACCTGAATATTATCTTCTATGTGTCTTTTATGTTCTTATTTCCCCACCTCTTCCTTCTCTAATGCCCTTTAATGGGCTTCTAAGATGCCAGAATAAATGAACTTATAACTTTAAGGCAATGTTTGAAGCCCTTTTAAGTTGCATGTTGGGTCAAGGTGCAGATAGACTTGTCAGTTCACTTTATTAAGCCAGTATAAAGCTTGGCCTTCCCTGGCTCCCAGTCTGTACCATTCATAAACGGGCAGTAAATGGGATCAAAGGAAATGCCAGTACTAACTGTACTGGCATTTGCCTTGGGCTTTGTTAGTAGCTACGCTAAGATTTTTCATTTAGGTTGAAATGCAAGAAAAAATTAAAGCATTAAATATTTTTTCTTCTTTGCAGCATTAATAAATGGTTCCCCAGGGGTGGAACGGCTGCGCCATTTGCGCCATTTTGCGCCAGACGGATGTGTCTGCGCCATCCTGCGCCATGTTGCAGAAACTGCGCCAAAGCCAATACCTCGCGCCATTATGCGCCAAATCGCAAAACGTCCGCCCAAAAAAAAGTTCTATTTTGTCTTGGTTTCGGTTTTTATCGACTCGATTGTCAACAATGAGGGCGTTTAGCCTGGTCGGCCTTGCAATCCGTTGTTCTGTTTATTCCCCTTGTCTATCCCGAGTCGGAAGCGCGCGAAACAACTCGGATTCTAAGCACTACACCACCTGCGACTGGATTGTTACTCTTCAACCATAAGCGGTAGGGCAAGTAGGCCAAGGTGAGGTCGAGTCGTTAAGCGTCAGATTGCATGAGGCTCTGCGGCCCGGGATCCGGACGTCATCCAGTCGAAAGCAAATGAGCAAAATATTCCTTTTAGTGCTTCATCGTTAGGAGTTGGAACCGCATTCTTGCAAGATAAATCGTGATTTGATAGAACTGAAACACGGTCCGATCCGAAACCTTGCCGGTCAGCAGCTCTACTTATCTGCTCGGCGTACTTTAACCTTGCTCCTGCTTATCGCTTCAAATACGATAACTTCGTTAATCGCAGTCTGCTGCTTCGATATCGAGTTTGCACAATAGGATAAACTCGAAATTTGTTGCCCTGTTCCTCCGTGCAACTGCACGTCCGTTGCTTACGCACGTCACGTGGTTCGCACATGTAATTACTATGTCGAGCACGTGTGGGTTGTGCGATAAGCAGAGCTGGTTTGCATCTTGAGCGTCTGAAAGCCACTCAGAAAATATCAAGGACGCTATCTTCAGAAACATAGAGTACTTGCTGTTTGATTCTCATTAAGGCTCACAAAGTTTCAAGTTTTCGCATCTGTTACACTGTTATCCCATCTACCTAGGTCCCTAACCGCTCATGTTCATCTCTGCTGCTAAGCACGATTGAAATTGCTTTCGTGCTTGTGTAAGATACAAGCTGAAGTGCAATGCAAACTGATCTGAGCTGCTCCTAGCCTGCTCCAGAATGTAGTTTCAGCTGCTCCCAACCTGCTCCAAAACAGCTGTTTCAGCTGCTCCCGTGGCTGCTCCCAAGTACATTTCATGAGTTCCACTCCTGTTCCCAGGCGAAAATTTTCAACTCCAACTGGTCCCAGTTGGAGTTGGTCCCAGCTGGAATTGGTCCCAGTTACAACTGGTCCCAGTTGGAGTTGGTCCCAGTTACCGCTGGTATCAACTCCAGCAACAATGAAACACGGCACGAAATGGAAGGTTGACAAGACTTTATTGTCAAAAACTTGGAGAGTGAAGCTAAATAATAGGTTCGGTGATGTGCACGCTCTGGGTTTAGCCACTTGCTTGCAACGGTTGAATCGCTTTTTCAGAGGTAGTATTTGTGAGATGAAGGAAGATTGGCCGCTGGCGTCTGTTAGTGAAAACGTCCTCAGCTTCTCTCCCCATCGCGTGAAGAAAGGTGCTCACCCGTGATACCCCGTTGCGCTGGTGAAGTCCTTATAAGGTTCGGTAGCGCTCCCACCTTGCAATCTCTGTCACAACAGTCAAACATTTTCAAGGTAGACCTCCCGCCATTTTCGCCATTGTGCTCTCCGCGGCGTTTTCTTCCGTCCGGTCTATCTGCGTCCGGTCTTTCCTGGGTGCCCTCCGATCGCTGAACTGCATCTTTCCATCCTCGAAGTTCACCACCGCCACCATGGTGTGTGTACAGTTAGGTTCAAAGAAGTGCAGCTGTAGTTTTGACATTTTCATAATGACGCCAACTTGGGCGATGGCGATCCTTCTCTACCGCATCCGTCCGACTCCGGCATCAGCATAGGCAGTGCCACCTGCCGACAGCGCGTACCACTAATCCGCACCCGCGTGCCACGGCGGCCGGCTAGCTCCGATTGGCCGAAAGATAAATTTATTTATTAAAAGAAAAAAAATACTGTAGGTATTTAAATAAATGTTTTAATATATTTTAATGATGCACTACATGTTCATTTAGGTGAACACATTTTGTCATTAATTATATTTTCCAATTAAAAAATTATTTTGTTAATTACAATTTTTATATTATTTTTATAAATATAATATATAAATGTACCCAGTAATTAAAAATTTTCCTATTTGTATAAATCTAAAAATGTAAATGTTTTTTAGTTTTCTTCATTAGCAAAGGTCAATGCAACCCCAACTTGTCAAGATTGTTGCCCCGTGTGAACTGGGAACGGGAAAGGCATTTGAAGTCCGACTGGGAATCGCTCCAACCAGTTACTTTCCTAACTGGTCCCAGTTCACTCCATTCCCTACTGGGAGTCAAACTAGTTGACTCCCAACTGGGAATGGTTCAAACCAGTTGACCCCTCAGCTGGTCCCAGTTGGACTCCTATTGGTCCCAGTTGGTACCAGTTAGTCCCAGTTGAAACCAGCTGAGGTGCCAACTGGTCCCAGTTAGAAATTTTCGCCTGGGGTGTGTAGGAAGTTACACACTCAGTTTACTTTTTATTTCAATTTGAGATTGCTGCATTCTCGAAAAGCAGCCCAGTAATGAGTGGAGCTTTCGTTTTGTGTTCCTTTTGGCAGCGTCACATTTCAAAGTGACATTTCTTGAAATGCAGGTGGCTGGCTCTGGGGCGGGGGGCCACCAGGTGTCCTTCCCTTACTTTATGGCCTTCAACTCCCTGCTCAACAACATGGAGCTCGTCAAGAAGATCTACCTTCATTTCACCAAGGGAAACACCGCTCTGGAGGTCACCAAAGGTCAGCAATGAATGGGCTGGCTTAACATCAGAAATAACTGACACCAGCTCTGCAAAAAAAGGAATATGCACTCACTTTGTTTTTAGTACTGGGGATTTTAACACTTTGACTGCCATGAGTATGTTTCTTTTTTAGAGCTTGTTTTGCGCACTCTTATGAAGATGACAGGGCTACCACTGTTGCTCCATTCCTTACAGGTTCTTTTATTGTCTGTTTAAAATTTTCACTGAGCGAGGACTACATTTTCCTCCCGAAAAAAAGTATTTGACGTGTGCAAGTGCAGGGAAAGGCGACATGGCCACATGACCTTTCCGCTTTAGATAATGGAGAAATACAGGCGCTTCTATTTGAAAATGATGAGTGCTCTACCATTTCTGATGACAAGTCGAGCACCTTTCCAATGACTCGGAAACTTTGTTTAAAATTGACAACCTGCACGAAACTTGGGAAGCATTGACTTGACCCCCAGATGTTTCGTGTTGCTCACTGCCTCCTTGATAGTATTTGCAACAGCACCACATAGTGAAGAACTAATAAATGGAAACTTCAGATGGCCAGGAAATAATAACAAAGAACTGTAGGGAAGGTGAACGCTTCCTTTTACGTTGGCATAAATTGCCAGTTTTAAATAGGATTTGTGGTACGTTTTATGAACGTGCCGTGGGCTGAACAAGTGCAAAATGTGGAGAACCCCAGCGTGAAGTATGACGGGTTCCAGAAGAAATGCCCCACATAGTAGTGTGCAGAAATGTTACAGTTTATAGAAGGCCAAATGTTGGTTTTACAGATGGTTTTCTTGCAGGCAAATTATTGTATCTTCCAAAGGCACAACATACCTTAGCTTGTGTGCTTGAGGACAGCATTTTCTTCGCATACTCCAATGCACAGAGGAAAGGTGGCAGTTTGGAGAGTTGATATGTGTAATATGGTTTTCTGAAATGTTTGATATATCGGTATTCTTTAACACAAAATGTGTTTATGGCCTGGATTTTATGGAAACGTGCTACGCTCGAGTGCGACGAAAAAGCGTTGCACGCGGGCCAAGACGACATAAAAGATGCTTAGCTCGTAGCAGGCCATGCATAAGTGTCCAAAGCATATGTAGGAGGCGTAATTAGTCATCATTATTCATACATAATCATAACTGGGAACAAGCGATCGAAACCAGAGAGGTTCACCAAGGAGCTCAGCAAGAATTGAACCCTGGACCATGCAATCTGCAGTCCGACATCATTGCTTGGTGCCACAAGTAGGAGATGAATGAGAGCACAAGGCAACCGGGTTAAGTAGGACTTGCCGCTGATCGTGGGGAACCAGCGAGTGTCCACCTACGCCAGGAACCAGCGGCGTCCGTCACCGCACGCTGGTGGTTCCCGACGAGGTGTAGCGCCCCGCGTGGACTCTTGACATTACGGGGTTGGATAAAAACATACCATGGGATACTGTAATGGGCGTATGACATCAGAACTCCCGAAATAAGTAAATTGATAGAGTAAAGGACATCCTAATTTTCATCCCCTCGCAAGTAATCGCAACTTCCACTGGGGTTCCTAAAAATCCAAGAGTACAAAGAATTCAAAAGCGTACACGCACACACCGAAGAAGCAGAAACCGGGGAAAACTTCTTATTAAAACATGCTGTGACAAATTCTACTCCTGAGGAAATTCAGACTTGTCTCAAGCATATCGTAACCCACACATAATATATACATGCACCCCCGGGTTTATCAGAATGATTAAAGTGAGCTTAATTTATTATTTGGATAAACAATTCCATTGCTGCTGTACGTACCACTCTGGTTCCTGCATTTCTTTTTCAGAGGAGTTTTTGTACGCAGCACAACAAATGTCTCAGGTCACACCACTAGAAATCGACATCCTCTTCCAACTGGGTGGATTTCTCCACCAGTCCACAGGGTGAGCTCTTTAACCCGCTCTGTTCTGACAGTCGTCAAAAGCTGTTTGCCTTCTGACGTGATGTGTGGAAATCTTTCAAAGAGTGCAACCTCTCATCTTTATTTTTTTTTTAGTTTATCTTGTGAGAGCAGTTTGGTATTGATGTATTACTCTGAAAGTATCCCAATTTCAATTCTCCGCTATATTTTCGTGATGTCTTTGCATTGGTGTTTCATCTGTGTTAACGGAGTGTGAAAGTTAATAATTTGCCTGAATTTGTGCCATCTTTTAAATTTATTTTCTGGCAACTGAGTCATCCTGAATTGCTTTTGAAGAAACAATTGCATGATTTCTCTCCAAGATGCTGATGTTTAAAGCTAATTTAGACTTGACCGAGTCTTATTCCTCAACTCGCATGCTTGATCTGAATAACGAGTGAGATAGCCCTTTATAATGGTACACATAATTAAATTTACCTACTCATATTACACAGAATCTCGACTCCACTGTAAGTATTTCATTTTGCTACAATCGTGCATACTTAAATGCTCGTGCACCTTCTCTTTAACGCGAGTGTAATGCAATAACTGGAAAAAGTTTTTTTCTTTAGATCTTTGAGTTGGGCACTAAAAATGTGCGCAATCTCATTGAGTCTCGATTTTAGCCTCGGTGTTTTGAGAATGCACATCCTTGCATTATATGGCAATGCCCGGAATGCGTCTCTGACTGGTGCGCTTACTATCATATCCCGCCCACGCATTGGTAGTGGTCCTAAAGTGGCAACAAATTTCATTACACAGTCTGCATGTCATGTCCTTGGGTGTCGCGATCCTGGCAGTCTGTGGTAGAAATGCTGTTGATAAAAAGCTAGCAAGGGTCGCCGTTGCGGCGTCTCGTCTCGCGCCTGCTTTGGTGTCCGGCAACTGCCTGGCTGCGGAGTGACCTAGAGCAGGGCAGACTGTGCCACTGCCAGGATCGTGGCTGGCAATGGCCCGGCCCTTTTTTTGACCTCGTCAAGCAGTAATCGAGAGACTACTTTTGGGGACGCTGTATGCGCAGCGGGCGAAGACGCTTTCCGGGGGTCCAATCTCGGTCGAGGCGAGAGCGAGAGCATTTTCTTGGCCGCTGATCGGACGTGGCGCCGCAGCTTGCACGTAACCGACCGACGACGATTGGACGAGGACGTCTCGCCGACGTGCAAATGGCTAGAGGGGTCTTGCAACCTCTGATGGACCTGTCCTTGGTACTTATTCGTCCGCCGGTCGACACCGGCTTGTGTACGGCGGCGGAACGACTCGAGATTTGCCAACAAGACATGGGCAGTGGCTTCCAACGTGAAATGGCGGACGATCGCAATTTTCAGCTTGCTTTCGATCTCGCTTCGCCGCGGCGCTCTGTTAATAGCAGACGGTCAACTTTCTTTCCGATCTGTACGGTGTTTTTTCATTTTATTTTAATCTGCGAATAACGCCTCGTAGCAGACAAACCACATTCTTCGCTCGCGTTGGCGGACGAACCGTCTTCTAACGCCGTCTTCACTCGCTCCGTGAATGCAAGTTAGCTCTCGCTCTCGCGATGACCGAAACCAGACCCTAAGTGCCGCACTTGTACTTCTCGATGCAACCTTGCCTTTCTCGCGACCTGTTCTGGAATTGCCCGAAAGCTTGCGGCTCGAGCTGGCCGGCAAGGGAAGGGCAGTCAGCGCGGAGCGTGAGTGCCGCAGGAGCCCCTGGTTTTGTCTTGTAGAAACACGGGTGTGTAGGCGAGAGGCGCCCCGGCGTGCCCCGAAGAGCACAGACGGGCGCGTCCACCGCAGCTTCCTCTTGTGGGGCTCGATTCCACGAGCAGAGGTGTGAAGAGGTTTCCAGGTAAAGGACCTCCCGCCTCCCCCGCCCGGGCAGGGAGCAGGCGGTGCACTACTCGTAAACTGAGGCTGCCCCACCGGCACGGGGGTGGTTCTCTCTCCTTATCTCTACTGTCAGTCTTTACGAGAAGGCTAGATGTCAGGCGGGCAGTTTGATAGTAGCATGTTACCTAGAGTCCTAGTGTATCATCTTGTTTTGGAGGCAGCTCTCAGTTGTTTAATCCACGTGCTAGCCCATGGGTTCTCAAACTGAGTTCCTAGGAACGCAGGGGTTCTTTGAAGCACCCTCGTCGGTTCCCCAAGTTTCTTGAACCGTTCCTCCTCCTGACTGAAGGTGTAATATTTCCAGTTGATGCACTGCTTTAGCAGATCTGAGCCATCACCAGATGTGAAACTGTTAGCCAAATGCTCTTTAGTATGTACGTGAATGTTCACAAGGTCTGCGGGCACTTGCAACACTTTATTGGATCGGTGCCGAGGCAGGGAGCGGTTCCTCGGCCACCATTCGAGGCAAACGGGGGTTTCCCGAGATTAAAAAGCTTGAGAGCCCGTGTGCTAGCCTCTAACTAGGCTGTATATTTTCCAGTGTTTATTTATATCAAAAATCGGCGGATGTTTTTTGGTGTTTATTTATTTCCAAAATTCCAGTACGTTTCGGTGAATTATTTTGTGCAGATGCTTAAAATTGTTCTTATTGACGGAAGAAATTGTGAATAGAAACGAACAATCAAGACGAGATATGGTTACTCTTTTATCTAAATCTGATACACAATGCTACTCACACCTCATTATTGTAATATATGCATGCATGCATTCCAAGTCTCGCATCTGTCATTCCTGCCTGCTTCTTCCTGTTGACGAGGCTCAATTTTGAGAATGCGTGCTCTACATTTGCGCTAGACACGGGGAGTCTCATAATGTCTAAAGAGGCTTGGGAGAGTACTGACCAGTCTGGTGAATGCAGCTTCCAAAACAGCACAGGGTCAACAACAGCACTGATGGCGTACTGGCGGTAATGGAGGAACTCAGCTTCCAGGTCGCTGAGCTTACATTCATCGTGCATGACAAGTCTGTAGATGTTTTCATAGGGAACAAATTCCTCTGGCAGCTCCATCTTGTTGCAAGGATTAACTATCTGCACACAAAACTAGAAAGAGTCATTCGTGAACTGGCTGCATCTGGACTTGAGCTGAAACAAAGTATAAAGAAACACCAATGTCACCCCTCCCACAGACAACCTTTGACCCAAGCAATATGAAAGACACTTCAAACCACCCAACTAGGGTCCACAAGGAAGGAGGGCAACCTTCAACGGTCAATCTACAAAAAGGCACTATGAGGCCGAACTTTCGGGGGCATAAACTGAAGGTCAAAGTAACTGGCAATGACAGAAAAAAACATATCTCGATTACTAAGAGACCTTGGGGGACCTATGCTGACAGTCAACCCATAACAAAAAAACGTAAAAAAAAAGATTGAGTTTGACGAACATCTACATAAGACTTTTTGGGTGAAAAAAACTGCCGCTTTTACGAAAATATCCATAAACCAATATTTTTCGCTTTTAACTTTTTATTTTTTTTCCGACACTGGTGGATGTTTATTGGTATTTTTCGGTCAAAATCGGAAAGTATACGGCCTACCTATCACAACTGAAGAAGATTCATGCCTAGGGAGAGGGCAACAAAAATGGGCCAGACACGATCGTGTTTTTTGTGGAAGCTGATCTGCTAAAATTAGCTGAAGGCTGCAATCACATGTATTGCTTTTTACGCAGGATGAGTGCTTTATTAGGTACAGAAACCTGACGAGACTGTACTTGCCGTCGGCCGTACCACAGCTTATGTTTGATCGTGCTACGGCACTAGCATCGTGAACTACGTTTTCTGAAAATTCCAGTTTGTAACTCGTAAAGTTTATAGTGCGTAGGCTTAGAGATAAAGTAGGTTTGAACTAGACTATCTCTACTAATGTAATTTTGATCCTCCCTGCAGTAATCAATATTGTCATCCTTCCCTAGTGCTAAAGAACTGCCCTCGGGGTTCATGAACTAATACTACAGGGTTTTATCAGATTTTTTATTTCTTTTGACAAGTGTATGCAACAGTACTTCTTACTACAAGGCTAAGCTTAATTACATTTTAACATTGGTGTTGTGCTTTAAAAAAGAAATCTGGATGTTGCAAAATAAAACAATAATAATCGGCCAGTGTTGTTGGTCAACACCTGAAAGCATCTTTATTTTGTTTCTGTGCTTACCTCATTTCAGACGCGTAACTTACGAAGACTTGGAAAGGATAGCTCCGTACCGACCTACTCGATTCCTCTCTAGGCCCATCGCAGAAGTAAAAGCGGTCAAGGTTGGTATCAGCTTGTCTTTTTACCAGGAGTCAAATGAATAACTCGGCAAGAAGAAAACTAAATGACCCAGGCCACCTTCCTACATGGTTGCCACAATGCTCTGCTGCCAGTAAAACCTTTTGACTGGCGGGAATATGCGTAAGGTGTGCATTTTCCCATTGTACCCATCTCGCTAGTGGAAACAAGATAAAGAAAGTTTCGAAGCATGTATTATTGAATGTGTTTATGCAAGCGTGAAGCCATCTGATGCATGCGTTTGCTTAGCTCCCGGCATTAATTTTTCCAGAGCCCCGACGAAAGGGGGGTCGGAGTCCAGTTTCTCGAGAGTGCCTATCGCTTCACGCTTGGTTCCATTGCCGGTGGTAAGTGGTCATCGTCAAAGCAATCAAAGGAAGCAGTCGAACAGAAAGGTCAATAAGATGAGCAGTTGATGCCAATCTCATGCGGTCAATTTCCGACGTAGACATAAAGGATGGAATCAGGCACAACTGTTTACTTGTGCCAACAGATGAGTTGACAGTGACTGGTGGCCAGAGCATTTTGCATGAGGATCTGGAAGGGGATCAGATAACTGATCAATGGTTTCTTAAAGTCATCGATCAGGATGAAGTATGAATTTTATTATGAAACATCTATAGACATGTGCAAATAGCAGTTTCTGACAGCAGATTGAATGTTTCAAGAGTGATGGCTCAAATAATGTTGACCTGAGCTGTATACTACTAATTTAAAATGTTGACTTAAATAATTGTTTGACAAAATGTAGAACCTGTCTTAAAAAAATATGTAATTCAAAATTTGTTTTTTATAAAGGAGGTTTCTTAGTTTCTCGTGGTTGTTTGCATGTAAACAATGCTGCATCACGAAATTGGTATTTAAATTGCAAAAGCTAAAATCAAAGACATAAATTCTAGTCCTGGGCAACAAATCCTCATTTTAATCAAAGAGATGGCATATTTTAGAACAGTGGTCCTCAGATGTTTCGGAGACCCTTTCTAGATCGGTCGAAGTGATGGGGAACCCTATCTGCCGAGGGGCAGGAGGCGGTATTGAACGATTACAATAACAGAAGGATAAATGAAGGAAACTAAATGCATGCAAACCAACTTTGCAGCTCTGAAACAGAGTAATCAACCCTACTCATTCATGTTTCGTGTATTTAGCTTTGTGAGGCAGTGAGCATCATTAAAAGGAAAAAGTTTTTGAGGTAGGCTCGGTTTCACAAGCTTTTGGGGTCCCTGGAGGCCTTCAGGGTCCCCAGAGGGTTCGCGGACCCCCATTTGAGAACCACGGTTCTAAAACTTTGCTTCAAAAGGTATAGTATAGTTAAGTTTCTAGAACTCTGCAACATTTATTTGTTATATGCAAATTTGGCATGAACTAACTGCTGTCTAAATTGCTAATCTTCACATTTACAGTGCTGAAAGGCAATGTGGGCTGTCAGTGCAGATTCATATTAGCCATAATAAGAATTTAGCTTTTAGAAGAAAATAGAAAGATAGAATTGTTATGTTTGCAATTCACCTGGAAGGTATGCTTCTGCCCCCTGAAAACTATGGCAAAGTGGCATCCACAAAGCCACTGTCATGAGTGATGCTTTGCTGCATTGCACATGTTCTGCACAAGGTGCCCTCATTGGAGCATAGATGAACCTTACGATAGCAAGTTTCGAAGACATTTTCATATTGAAGTGTCCAAAATATTTTAATTATGTACTGCTGTACATACTATTAATTTTAAAGGCCAAGTTGAAAGTACTTATGTTCTAATTGGCATTTTACCTTTTAGAATATCTGTGCATGCCCATAGATATTCAAAGGACTACTGGGAGTTTTTAGCAACAAATACAAATATTCAGTCATGGGGCAAGCTGGAATCATTAACTATACTATGTTGCATATAGCGAAAGTTTAACCTAGCATTATTCGACCCGTGGGCACAGCCGACTTTGAAACGCAGATTCTCGGTTGATGGGTCAAAATCCTAGCTAGGGCTTGTGCCATCTGACAAGAGCCAGTTGCAGCGTAGGACCTGTATATCATACTTTCTGATTGTCACGCCCCCGATATACGAGCGTTTTTGACAAAAAAGTTATTATATAAGTTGCACTTATATGTTTGTACTGTCGACTTAGAGAAACTGCATTGATAAGCCTGCATACGTGTATTGCGATTGTGGTATAGTTTCAACAACCTTGTCAGCAAATCGCTCAAGAAAGAGAAAGCCCCACATCAAATTTGCACCGTTAAGATTCATACTTGAAGAACAAGAATGCGTAGCTATTATAGAAGTCACACCGTTGTATAAAAAGCACCAACTAAAAATTTGTAAAAAAAAAAAAATAAACACGACTTATGCACCAAAAAATCCGGTAAATTAGATTTTGCTTTCTCGTCAATAATCTCCGGATAATGTAAACCAATCCTGAGTCTTTTGCCGGTGCAAAACCATAGCTTTTAGTTGTTTTGAATCATAAAACCCCAATATCTACTTTTAATCAATGCTGCTTGTTGGGCAAGTTGGTGCTGATATTTTAAAAACATGGTATTGCTTTTAGACGCCAACGAGAGGGGAGAACAGGACCACACAATGCGCTAACTTTGACCGCTTATCATTCAGAAAAAAATGGGTATAAATACTCTTCGCCATCACGCCACTCAACCAGTACCCTGTCTGTTGTCCTGTTCTCGTTCTCGTCTGTGTCTAAAAGCACTACCATGTTCTCAAAATTAATTTTAGTTTGTTTTTCTTTCTCAAAATATGGATTGGAAGTATATATATGCCATCCTGAACCGGCGCTCTTGTTCGGCCGCATTCAAACGCCCCCGTTCTTTGGAGGCGGGCTCTGCCGTAGAGCCGACTTGCTGAGCGCGCCATGGCCCTGCAGCGGCGGGAGCCACGGTGGTGTACCCGATCGACCTGGTGAAGACGCGGATGCAGAACCAGCGGACGGGCTCGTACATTGGGGAGCTCATGTACCGCAACAGCTGGGACTGCGCCAGCAAGGTGATCCGGCACGAGGGCGTGTTCGGACTCTACCGGGGCCTGCTCCCACAGCTGGTGGGCGTCTGCCCGGAGAAGGCCATCAAGCTCACCGTACGTTCACCCCCGCCCCACTGCGTGGCCGCCGCACGGTCGCCGAAAATGTTGCTACAGTCATGTCTTATTAGTACGGACACCCGTGTCAACACCACCTGGAACAGCCAAGGCCCGCAGACATCCTCCTCTTTCTCCGTCCAATGTCGTTGCGATTGGACGGTGCCCACTCGACAATCGAACCCGAGCCCGATGCCGAGCGTCCTCCGACGCATTCCTTACGAGGTTCGACCAAACACTTTGTCCGATCCGTGTCTTTGTTTGGTCAATCTTGCCGTGACGACAAGAAAATTCTTGTACACGGACTTTGACCATTCTAGGTGGTGTTGCCTCCATTCCCTTCAAAAATCATCCACAATGCAAGTTGTCCTTTTTGAGGAAAAAAAATGCATGTATTTAGTTGGATCGTTCCAAAAATGTTGCCTGTGTAGGGGGGCGTCCATATTAACGGCGTTCATATTCATGAGACGTGACTGTATTAGAGCCACTATAAAGTAGCCGATGATAGGTAAAGAACACTGTAGATGCTCTGCCTCCAATTAATAATTTTCAGATATTCTAAAAACACAAATTCTTTGAACAACGGAAGTGCGCTGCGAATTGAATCAGACAGCACACACAATTCACAAATTATTTGGAGTTTCAAATACAGTTCGGATGCAGTATTTACAATTTTTCTCATTTTTATAGGTTAATGACCTGGTTCGTGACAAGCTCACCAACCCAAAAGGAGAGATCCCGGCGTGGGCAGAAATTGCTGCTGGAGGCTGTGTGAGTCACCCGTCTCAAATCACCCTAGACTGCAATATAAATAAAAATAAGAAGTTTCATTATACAGGGAAACCCGTTTAGAACAAACCCACATACAGCGAATTATTGTCAATATCGAACTCATGAAAAATTTAAATAAAAATGCACGTAAAAAGTATGTTTTATAACAAACAACATATTGGCTATATCAAACTTTTCGCCCCCGGGAAGGCTTGCAAAAATGCACAAACAATCGTCTTGTGGCCTGTCCCTTCCTCCCACAAAGAAGTAGGAAAGAAAGAAAATTCCGAAAGCTGAAGTTGCGAACAAAATTGAGCTAAGAGAAGCGATTCAGGAGAGAAAGCTAAAAAAAAATACACTGCATGCACGCAAAAAAAAACAAAAAAACTTCATTTCAATGCGTTTGCCCACGAAGAGAATCAATTCAAAAGGGAAAGTAAGCTAAAAAACTGGACACATGCAAAAAAAAAAAAAAAAAAAAAATCCTTCCAGCACGTTGTTGCAAGGCGGAAATGAAGAGATGAGAAAGAAAGAGAAGGCTTTCGCCTTACAACAAACTCGTGGAAGTTCGTTGTAAATGTTTGCTATATCGAACTACTTGCTATATCGAGCTGATCATGGCGTTTCCTGCTGTTTGTTATAAATAGGTTTAACTGGAGTAGTATGCGACGCTTAGCATAGGTGTTTTCTGTGAGGTGCCATTAGCATCCCCGGTTTTCATACGTTGGCCAAACTGGTGTCATGTTTAATGACTAAACCTTGGAGCACCGAGGGATATATTCATGTCAAAATCAGTGAATACAGAAGTGGTCCAGCATTTAGAAGTCTATAACAATCGTTTCTTTGAATTAGACAGAGGTAATTATTAGTGAAGAGAAGGACCAGTTTATGAGGATGCAGCGAAAATCTAATTGCGATTTAATGCGTTACTACCCTTCCCTACCCTATTCTTTCCTGTGATGTCCAATTAAAACACACTTCTTTATCCAGTGACCTTGGATAGAGAAGTGTGTTATTTTTTGCTCTTGTTACCTTTTTTTTTTTTATTAAACTTCTTACATTCAGATAATGATTTTTTTTTTTTACATTTAGTGTTTGTTTCTGCTTGCTGTGTTGGGGCAACTAATTCTTATAGGTTGTGCTTTGCTTGTGCATGGTTTTAGTGGGAAAGATTGTCCTTCTGTCGCCAAAGTTCTACCTCCTAGTTGGTGTGGCCTTGTTGAACTTTGGCACAGTTGCTTGTCCTTTCATCATTGGCAAATGAAGCCTTAAATGGTGTGACATTGAGTAGTATGTGTTTATCAGAAAGATTCATTAGGACGCTAAGCTTTTAAAGAAGGTGTCTGGGAAATAAACTCTCTGCTTCTTTTTCTGTCTTACCCCCTTGGAGTTTTAAGCACAATGAAACAAGGTTTTTTTTCTTTGTGTCCACTATAGTGGCAGAGGTCTGCTGCTTTTCTTGGTTTAGTGCTTGTGCAGGTTTCAGTAATTTTTTTTTTCTTTTGGGTATTTTGAGATTTTATCTTAGGGTATGTTTAGTTTGTGCACAAGCATTTGGGTAATATGTGCCTTGAACTCCTGTGGCCAGTTTTTTAATTTCTGGAAATCTTTCAAGATAAGTGATGCTGAAATACTACATGGTGTCATTCATTATGTGGCAGATATCAGATTCTAAGTTAACTAGGGATTACTAATGTGGATCAAATTTAAAACTAGGGTTTTGCAAATATTCAAATATTTGAACAATCGTTTCAAATATTATGCTCTCAATATTCGCTTTGACATGAAAGGTAGTAGTCACACTCTTCGGAGTGATGACGAATTCAAGGTTGCGGCGAGTTAATTGGCGCCATTGCGTTGCCTTCTCATCAAGTCCCGATGTGGTGCGGAGAAGCGATACCCAGAGTGGGCAGTGAGAGTCGCTTTTCCGCAACGCAGTCGCATGTGTAGGGGAAGAGCACCCTATCAGAGCAGGGCACCACTCTAGGTTTGATTTTACGTCAAATCTGTCGTTGGTTTGCCACCGCTATGTTGGTCAATGAACTGTCCGAGGCCGCAGGCAAGAAAAAAATAAATAGTTTGGTAAAAATGTTTAAATGAACAATTGACAAATGGAAGCTTGGGAGCAACCTTAACATGTCCGGCTGGATTTTCAGTTTAGCTTGGTGTGACGTAGCCAAACGCCCCCAAAAAAATGCAACAACTACTCAATTTTTTATAAAAAAAATATTCTGCCAAAATAACTACCTATTCACACAAGTTTGCTTCAAACTCTGAATCCATTATATACATATACTTAAATAAAGCCCATTTCAACATTGTTTTTCTTTTTATTATTTTTTTTTATCGAGGTTGTTGATTTTGTGGATGAAAACTGTTTGACTGAATAACAAAACATATACGTAGTCTTCAATGGTAGTAAGATCAGAATATGAAAAAAAAAAAAAAAAAGATCTGTTACATAGCAAAGTTTGTGAAATGAAGATTCATTATAGTATTGAGGTTTAACTGCAGTACAACTGAGCATGTGCTTGCAGGTGGTTTACCTTTTTGCACACATGCAATTGTATAACACTGTAAGTGCAAACAGAAAATCGACTCTTTTTTGTATTTTGCTCACAGGGAGTAACGGCGGGCATCGAACTTGACTGCTTATTGTACTGCCCCAAGTGAGAACTTGCCACCATACTTGGTAATGGTTTTTGTGGCAGCTGTCCAATTTTAAGAGGAAGATGGGAAACACTGGTGATCGCGTGTTTGCGCTAACAGTCGCACTTTGTACACCTTAATTTTGTGGAGCAAACGGAGCTGTTCATCTGCAGGCAGGAGCCTCTCAAGTAATGTTCACCAATCCGCTGGAGATTGTCAAGATTCGTCTGCAAGTGGCCGGGGAGATTGCTTCCATGGCCAAAGTGAGGGCCTGGACAGTCATCAAGGACCTCGGCATCAGGGGACTGTACAAGGTGTGTCTGGGCCATGGACTCAACGCCCTTCCTTTTTATTTTCTGCTGCTGTGCTTGTGGAGTTCAAGGTCAAAAAAGTAGCCCCCCTGCACTGCCTGCCTTCTCTTGTAGGGTGGAAGGTTTTGGAGGAAGGAGTGATCAAAGACCATAAGCTGCAAGGGCAGATTTCGATAAAAAAACAAAACAAAGTTTTTTCTCAGGTAGATGAATCTGTTGCATAGTGTGCATCTGCGGTCTAGTCTGCACGTAAACAGTTCTCGTGCACAGCACGCCCTAACAAATACCTACTTCACTAGCTCCCAAGGAAGCTTGAATTATGCAAAGTCATCATTAGTACGGTATGTCTTTTACAAACTTGGTCATATCTTGTCATAATGAACGACCTATGAAGAAAGTCACATTTTTCGCCCAAAGTGTGCGAAGAAACGAAAGCGATAGCTGTCGCATGGTCGTGCAATACTGGTGGAATGGTGCTGTCACGTACCTGAGGACGGAGGTGGGATGTGGTTAATTTTTATAGCAATCGTGGTCGGCGGCGTGGATGCCAGTGATGACCACCACCAGTGATCTGTGAAGTGGGTAAGCGCGGTGGAAGTTTCTTAAACTGTCCAACATTATGCATAGCGACTGGATACTGCCAAAGTGGGATTTCGCATAACGTAAGTGATGTTTGAAAACAAGTCTTTCAGACAGACGACACGGAAAAGTCTCCTTTCGTCGCATCGAGGCGGCCGCCAGGAAGGCCCGACTTCCCTGGCCTCACGCCAAGAGCGGAGGGAAGGGTTTTTTCGTAGCGACGACGAGACGAGGTCGAAATTTCTGTAAAGTGTCGCCCGTAAAGCTATCACTTCAAAACAAATCCTTGTATAATCTGTACCTGTAGATAGTCGGCACCGCATAAAATTTCAACCTTTAAATGTGTATAGTCTGCTGACTATTGTTCGGAAAATATGCTATCCTTCATTGCTCACTAGCTCATCAGTGATGTTGAGATTGATTTACCCTTTAAGTACCTTGAACGAGCTGAGCTCGTCGGCCGCTTTTTGGCTAAAAATGGCATGAACGAGCTGAGTTTGTCCAGTGTTTTTTTTGGTAGCCCTCAATTCCACAGACGAGCTAGGCTCGTTCGAGTAGTTTGCGGCGCTGATCATAGATGGCAGCACATGTTTAGTTGGCACATCTTTTTTTTTTTGCTGCCACTGATTTTTGCGTAGTAAACTTTGGAAATTTTATCTGCATTACTAGCGGAATAAAACCTCTAAATAAAAAAAAATATGGCACTTTTAGGTTACTTTTTGAAGAAAAAAAAAGGGGGCACTTAAGGGGTTAAAGTTTTCAAACTTTATATTTCTAAATCTTTGTTGTAGATTGCAAAGCATGTTTGTTAGAAAGAGGAGGATATTAGATCAAAGGAGTTGGCTTGCCTATACCTGCATACTGGTGCATCAGTACCATAATGCGCCACAGACATTTGAAGAGCGGAAGGACCAAAGCATCAAGGTTAGAAGACAGAATGAATCACCAGTCAGCAAACCTCTGGCACCAGTTTATGCATCTGATTGTCAAACCATTTAGAGGAGGAATGAGATAAGAAGAAATGAAGAGAAGGATAAAAGTAGCAGAAAAGAGCTCAGTCAGGCAATGCGGCTCCCTGAATGCATCCATTACACTGATTCTCCCCACTTGAAACCTTCTTATGCTCTGTCATGTTTGGAAAAAAAAAAAAAAAAAAAAAAAAAAAAAAAAAAAAGAACTCTTAGCAGCAATATAATGAGCACACTTACTCATTAAGAAAGGGCTTATAGTTTAATCTAACAAAGCTATATCATCTGCTAGTATGTTACTTGCCTCGTGGCTCGCTATTTTGGAATTATATAGTGGCTTATTGTCAC
This sequence comes from Ixodes scapularis, assembly GCF_016920785.2. Taxonomy (NCBI): domain Eukaryota; kingdom Metazoa; phylum Arthropoda; class Arachnida; order Ixodida; family Ixodidae; genus Ixodes; species Ixodes scapularis. The sequence goes on from NW_024609835.1 coordinate 87,860,467, forward strand.
AAAATCTGGAGACAAACCAGTCAAACTAACATTATTTGCCTCTAATTGAATAACTTGTAGGCACATGCTTGGTGTTTATGCTTTTTAAATAGAAATATCTGGCAGTCTAGCATGTCCTAGCGAATGTGAAAATGTTTTTGTGAATGCTGTACAGACAACGTCAGCAAATGATGAATGGAGCTCGCTCAATAGGTTCTGGTTAGCATTCTTTCGGTGCACACTTTTCTTTTTTTAGTTTTCTGAAGGCAACCCAAGTGACCCGGCATCCCCTGCCCCGTTCTGCTCTCTCTTATTCTAGGGATCTAGGGCGTGTTTTCTGAGAGATATCCCGTTTTCAGCGATATACTTTCCCACCTACGCTCACTGCAAGCTAAAATTCGCCGATGACAACGGTCACAACGGCGCCAGCTCTCTGCTGCTCTCGGCCGTCATCGCAGGTGATTGAACAGTTTATGTCTCCGGGCTTTAGGGTGTATTGCTAGCGACTTCTTTCCGGCATTCATTAAGTGCATATTTTACGAGCACTCTACTTTTCTGTTAAAAGTTTGCCAAAACAAACAAATGGACAGAGCAGACTGTGACATGCCTCAAAGGTGCCCTTAAGGCTGGTTTAAGCTGGAGAGACTTAAGGCCGGTTCACACTATAGCGACCGACCACGACCGACTCTGACACAACTGGTTTTTAAGCTGTTTGTGGCTCGTCGTAAGCAGTCACAAGCGACTAAAAAACCGGTTGTGTTGGAGTCAGTCGCTAAAGTGTATACCAGCCTTTAAAAACCGATAGCGACTGACTGTGCGTGGCAGCAGCACAGCCAGTCATAAGCAGGAGTCACAAGCGACTGGAAAACCGGTGTTAGTGTAGTCGTTCGTAGTCAGATGCAAGTGTGTGAACCAGCCTTTAGAGATAGCGTATTTACAGCACCATATTTCCCAACTATAAAAGCTTCAGAAAGGCTTCTATTTGCCACGGCATTGCAATGTAAGTGTCTGCTAATAGTGCTGTACTGTTTGTTTAGAGTGACATTTCTGCTCCACAGCTCTAGGCTCTTTATTCAGTTCAAACTTTTTGTTTTAGGAATTTGCCCTCGCAAGATTTGAACATGGCAGCTTTGAGGGATATCACACACTGCTGATTGATTAAACAAATTTTACGAAGGAGTAGCATGTAGAAACAAGTATCTATTAGTGTGTTACATGCTCGAAATGTGGCACATATCTGGAAGCCATCGCTATCTTGTAGGTGTGCCTGCGGCGTACTTGGTGACTCCTGCGGACGTCATCAAGACTAGGCTTCAGGTGGCGGCTAGGAAAGGTCAGACGACCTACTCAGGCGTCCTAGACGCCTGTCGGAAGATCTGGAAGGAGGAGGGCGGACAAGCCTTCTGGAAGGGTGGCCCAGGCAAGTGCCGGCTTTATACCCGGTCTACCGGTTCCTCGCAGTTCAGCTTTGTTCAAAAGTGGTAACAGCGAGGTAAAAACTACAAAAGCTGAAGGACAAGTAACGAGAAGCATCCTTCACATTCAATATATTGGTTAGAATGTTTAGAAAACAATTAAAAGAAACATAAAATAATGTTTTGCGACATCATTTTCAGCGTTGCAGCCATGACTTTGTTCACTTCATCGTACGAAGGGAACTTCCTTCGGTGCAGTTCTTTCTTTTGTCAGACGGCAATAAGTCCGGGTTATATGAAGAGTCGCAGCGCAGTTACCACTGCTTAAAGTTTAATGTGAAATTCAATCACGCAATTCCGCCATACTCTCACAAGCACATCTTCATCATTTGCCTTGATGACGTATTATGGGTGCTGTAACCACAGACAACACTAAGGACGAGGACTAGTAGAGCAAGTGGACAGCATCTGTCCTGTCCACTTCTTCTACTAGTCCTCGTCCTTAATGCTGTTTATGTCCATAATATTATGAGGTACCGTCGCTCGCTGTGTCAGAACGCTAAAGACTGTGACAGTCCGACTGCAGGTTCCGGCCTTCACTAACATCGACACTACATTGCTCGTGTACCTCTTTGCAAAGAAAAACGGAAGTAGTTTCATTACTTCTCAGTCAGCCCTCGTAGTGTTTCGTACATTTTAGCGAGTTTCCTTATAACAGTGTTTTTCGAGACTGTTTCATTAAAGTTCTGTTTCCTTTCGCTCGTTCCAGCTCGAGTGTTCCGATCTGCGCCTCAGTTCGGCTTCACACTGTTGACCTACGAGATCTTGCAGAGGCTTTTCTTCATCGACTTTGGCGGAAGGTTAGTTTCTTTTCTTACACAGGTCCAATTTCGCATGTCGGTATGTACGGGGCTTCTGCAACATAATTCTCGAAAGAGTTTGCTTTAAAACTGCAGGGCCCAACCAAGCGGCCGAGCAAGTACACAACTTTAGCATTCTTTTGAGTCCTAGTATTTAGCTTTGCCTTTCAATCAAATGACACATATTTTTGTTCGGTTAGTATACCTTGATTGGCAGATCTAAGAAAATTATTTGCAATAACTATAGTGGTGCCTATCACTACAAGTATTTTTGGGTATGCACATATCCAGAGATATAATTGAAGACATCATAATTTGCTAATTGCCTGTGGCCTGCATCTCTGAAGGCCATTTTGCTTTAGATATCTACGTTTTTTTTACACATTTAACTAACTGCTGAAAGGTGAGTTGGTTGTAGATTCTAGAGAATAAAAGCGTTAAAAAACATGAAGGAGAAGTAGAAGAACGAAGGACACTACAGGAGCGTTTAACTAACTGTCGTCATACAGTTTTTGACTGACCTTGACTGGCTAAACCTATTCCCACACAACTCTGTGCAGGAGGCCGACGGGATCTCAGGGAAAAGTGCCGGTGCAGGCCGGAGAGATTAAGTCACACAATCCCGATCACATTGGCGGATATCGCGTGGCCCTGGCAACCTTCAGCGGAATGGAGACCAAGTTTGGGCTCATCCTGCCCAGGTTCAACAGTGCGTCCAGTTAAGCACGAGTCGACTGGTTGGAACTTTGCGCCGGAATGAAATCGAGCAGGGACTAGCGGATACACGTGTCGTCCATAGGAGTGGTGCAGTGTACAGCGTTGCCGTCTAGGGAAAGTACACTCCGCGTTCACTCTTGTTTTTAGCCATACTTTAGCCGGAGAGTTGTTACACAATGGAGAGTTTGTCGGAATGCCAAAGACGAGACTGGAGTTGCTAGGGTAGAGATATTGTGCATATCCCTATCAAAGGTAATCGGCTACAAGGTGGGGCTGCGACGGTGTTTTATGTTGGTTTGGTTGCTGTAGACGCCTTTTGGTCTTTCTTTTGCCGGTCCATCTTCCGAGCACATCTAGGTATCCTGTAGCAGTGGCCCTACCGGAAGGTGGCCATTCAGAGTTCAGTTTGATGTGCAGCAGCACTCGTTAAACGAATGAAGCAACTGAATCATTGAACGTTACTGCCAGTTTGGACGTTTTAGTTCATCCCTTTGTTCATATGGAGTGGTTTGATCAACACTCTTTTTAGTTTATGATGGGCTAGGCTTGAAGTCGAGGATTGTCTGCCACGCATTTGTTAACCGGAGCCCACACATGTATCCTTTCTGCTGGTATGCTTTTCTAACACATTTTCAATGTTTTTGTTTGCTCAGCTGTCTAAAGTGTGCAGGCTTTCAGTATGTGCAATGCCTAACTGAAGGTGTACATTCTTGCCAAGAGAGCTTAGGTGTGATGACATGATAGAATTATGTTATCTGAGAGAGGCCACTTTAAGGGTTCTATACAATTATTGGGGTCACAGTGGGCTTACATTTTGGGAGTTTGTTGCCCTTTTCCCACTGTCTGACTTGGTGCTTTTAGCTTTGGCAGCTCTAGTCAAACTGTCTTTTAGCTTACTGCATTGGCATTGCATGCAAGGGGCAACATGTTCCCTACCTTTAAATGATCGTCGGATTGTGTACAGCATATTTTAACTGATTACTGTTCAAATTTGGTGGTAGCATTGCAGGTTCATCTGTACAGAAGCATTAAAGGTTCAATATTAATCTTTCACTACTGTGGTTGTCTCATCCTTTATCTGAAAATGTGTAACCTGCTGAACTGAGTGGTGTTACAGGCAGTGCTTTTCTAATTATGAGCTGTTGTGCTTGCTAAACTTCTATAGTCCGTTGCAACTCAAGAAGGTAGGGAGAGGGGTAGGAATGCCGGGGAGGAGGAAGCAGGTGGAATGCTAGAGAAGAGGAGGAGGAGGTTTCACCCACTTCCCTCGAGCATTCCATCTGCTTTCTCTGCCTTCCTTTCCCTCGCCCTACCTTCTTGAGTTGAGCAAATGAACGGCCTTTACTGGCAAGAAATAACATACAAATAGCATTTTATGTAGAGTGTGTCACTCATCCAAGCAACTGTATATCTTGCAAGCTCTTGAGAAGTCTGCCACTTGTCATTTTCTTTAGAAGCAAGAACATTGGCTATCTAAAAAAGTTTAATACTTTGAAGCAACCAACTTTCAAGAATGCTAAACATGAAAGGCATTCTACAAGTACTAAAGTAAGTATCACGTGTCTCATATAGAGGGTGTCTCAATACGTGAGCCGAATCGCTTCTGCAAAAAGAGCACATTGTTCAGAAAAAAAGTTTGTTTCATGGTCTTATTTTTAAATAGGCAAAAGGGACTATTATAAGAAAGTTAACGTTCGGTATAATTAGGTTTCTATTTGCATTTGAGAAATTCATTTTCTGGCTTGTATTGAAAACTGCTAAATCAGTGCACCTGCAATCAGAGCAGCAAGCACCATTTCTAAAAGTTGCGTGTGTGCAAACATACTTGTGAGGAAAGCTCACACTAACATTTACCCCCGGAAAAGTAAGTATTCAAGAAAACTTTCTGTATGGGGAAGTTCCCACATATCCAAAACTAAATCTGTTAAACATGCACATACAAGCATGTCTTGCTTTGCAGTAGTGCAGCCGCATTGGCCGTGTGCCAAGGGGAAAACACTCCCCAAGAGCTGGTTATTGGAATTATCATACTTTGCAGTTTGTTATTAATAGAACCATAGCTATTACATATACATGTAAGGGTGCTGATAGCCACATCAAAAGACTGTCTTTTTTTGCTACAGCCTCCTAGACACAGGTGTGTGAAATGCATTAAAATTAAAGATGGGCATAGCTGGGCTGTACTTTGCTTAATTTTTATTTGAAATCTTGTAGGCCTTCAGCTGTCTCATGGCAACCAATAAATAGTTCAAAAAGCAACTCTGCTTCAATTTTGTTTTAAAAAAACAAAGCAGTCCTCTTCAGTATCACCTAGGAAGACCACAGATAAGATGTTACAACCTAGCTCTGTCTAAATGTTCCTTAAATGGTTCGGCAAACTTATCAACTCGCCAAGTTGCCAAAATCGGCCAACTCGAGGCACAACCAACAGCGCAGTCAAAGCTATGGCGTGGGCGTAGCCAACATTGGGAGCTAAACGTCATCACCAGTGCCCCTTTTTGTTTGTTTACTTTTCCGGGCAAGGGTAACGGGTGACGTAAGCAACATTTCCTCTCGGCTCTCAGCGGTGTCCACGTGATTGGGAGCGCGCTTCTTGGGAGCCGTCCGGATGTTCCGCCATGGTCCCGTTGCCATCGTCTCCCGCGTCACAACCGCCGTTGTCATCTCACCGTTTGTGATTATTGTTTCTCGGAGTTTCGTTCACACTATGGACACTACGTGCGCAGTTATGCTGCAGTTGTGCAGACGTCGTCGAATGTTATAGACACCACAATGTGGTGAAGAGTGCAATGCAGACGACACTTGCGCCTGGCACACACTTGCCCCAATACCGCTTGTCGTTGCGTAGAGGATCATGTGACAGACATGTCCTTGGGAGCCCAAGGCTAATGTTGCCAGATGGAGCTGAAGTTTCAGTTTCTGCTAGTGTTTAAAATTAGATTTAACAATATATACCCCATTTTTTGCAAAGTGTCTTTCACTAGTGCTTTTTATTGCGAAATCACTCATTATCTCGAAATCTTCGGAATTGAGCGGAGTTGAGACCCAACGACATAGGAAGTTTTTTTCATGTGCTTCGCCCACATCTGCGCAGGCGCGTGTTGCTCGAGGTCACCTACAACGATGTGACGCGCCGGCCAACGCAGAGATCTGGCTGGGACAAATATCTGCATGGAATGACACGCGCTGACGCCGACATGGGCAAAGCGTGTGAAAAATGCCCCATGTGGTTGGCGTTTTCTATGCTTGAGCAGTTGCCACATGAAAGCTTGGGAATGTGGTCAATGGGTTCAGCTAGATCTCATTTTAAGCATGTTTATCGACGGTCACATCTTAAAACTCTTGACAAAGTGCCAATGCCATCCAAACAGTGCAATTACCTTGAATCGAGTAAGGACACCCACCCATTTTGAAGAGATAAAAAGTAAAACATATCTAGTGAACAATCTTTGTGAATGAGACAGCAAAAGTTTATTAAAACCTATAGATAAACACCAGGCAACAGCTGCCACAGGAATTGATATTAAAGATCGCGGACGCAGATTAGTGTTGCAGGGTGCAATAAACAACGTGGGAACTCGCAAACTCCCATGTCATGGGAACTGATACCGAACGCAGCAAGCTTGCGTTCCACGATGCTATAAACTCCCTACAAACTCCAGTGTCATGGAAAAAGATACCGCTGGTCGTGGACACAGCAGATTTGCGTTTCATTGGTCAATTAACACGCGAGAACTTGGTACGAACTGACATTTCATGGGAACTGGTATTGCGAACGCAGCAGATTCGCGTTTTATAGTGCGACAAGTATGCAGGAACCCGCTACAAACTCGCGTGTCACTTGACTTTGATATTGCGCGCATGGGTGATGTGATTCGGGTCGGAGACAATGTAATGACCGACGGGAATGAAGGGTGGACGATATTTCGTGACTTTTAGCCTATGGATATTTGGCCAGAAAAACGGGATGGGCTATCTCTCGGGGGAGGGCGCCCTTACGGGATTTTACGGTAAGTAAAGACCAGTGTTTGCTTGTGCCGATGCAATGACATTGTCAGGGGGCTGCGCTTTTGTGAGACTCCATTTTTTAATGCGAAAGGATTAAGTGTCTCATGAAGCAAGCTGATGTCCACGGTTTGAAGTGCAAAAACGGCACCTATTTTCCGCGATCGCCTTCAGTTCCATTGGCTGGCGTGCATCAACGGGGCTCCCATTGGCCGCTGCGCTCGTCAGTTTCCACGACCGCTCACTAGTGGTGCAATACTATCGATAGTCGCCAGAAATTTCACTTTCGATAGTAAAAAAAGCTCTTAGCAAAGAAAACTATCGATAGTCGACTATTGTAAAAAAGCGATTGATAGTACTATCAATAGTCGACTATCGGAAAATTATTGTTAATCGACTATCGTAAACCTATCAATAGTACTGTCTATAGTTTTGTGACACTAATAGTTAGTGTCGCTCCCTCTTCTGTTTCTCGCTTTATTTTTTCAAATGGGACACGAACTAGCTGAAGCGCTGACCATCCCAACTTTGGTTCAGCTTTCAGTGATGACGAAGACTGCGAGTGGCGGTGCGGCAACTGTGTTCGCTCTATAGACTGGCATGCTGTTTACAAACAAGCCCTCGTTTGCCCACATCAAGTCTGGGCACTGCACGTGCGCAGAAACCGAATGCGCGTGAACTGAATCGTCCGCGCATGCACAGTGCCGTCGACAGCGCCACCGCAGCTGTGCGACGTCAGGGCCGCGTGTCGGTCTATACTCGCGGTCAGCTTTCTGTGGCAATCCGAAGAGAGGATGAAAGTGCGTGTACAGCGGTAGGTGCACCCTTTTCCCTAGCATTGACTGCATTGCCACAGATAGCTGACTGCGAGTATAGTGGTTCAAAACTATCGATAGTACTATCGATAGTCGCCAGAAATCCGACTATCAATAATAAAAAACTATTGATAGTCGACGATAGTTCTGCAATACTATCAATAGTTCTGCGACACTATCGATAGCTTTGATTCACTGCTGCCCACCTTATGGCGCTGTGTGTCCATCAGGGCGCTGTTAACACAGAGCGTCCAAGGTCACCAGGAAAGCATGCGTGCTGACCGGCGACGAAAAGTATGCAGCAGACAAAAAAAGGAGCGGAGCGACTTGCATGCTTTTGCATTCAGAACTCATTAGAAGTGCTTAGGTGTACCTCGAGCTTTTTTAGAAACCTTTGCACATATCGCAGTGCAAGAACATCAGAAATGCAGTCACGAAGCTCCGCGGCAAGAGTGCCGTTTAGAGCAAAAATATTGGTTTTTGTGCAGCCCCCCTCTTCACAAGAGCCTGCATTTGAGATTAGTTCCAATTTTTATCGCTGAAGCTAGGATTTCGGACACTGGTCTCTACGTATTTACTTCATACGCTCATGCTATCATTCATCAACCAACATGCATTTCGAATAGCTGCTGCAATAAAGCTTTCTTTTTTAGAAAAAGGCTGGCTTTTGTTGCACTATTGTGTACCTGGTGCTTTTACAACAGGTAGTCGAGTGATGGAGGAAATTAACTGTTATGCTACGAGGACCTCCCTACCTCTTATGGTTGGGCAGGCTAACACTCATCTTGATAAATTAAGGTATGCTTGCACTCTAATGTGGCTAGGACCAATTGCACTGTTGCAGCAGTTAGTACAGCATGCATCGGTGTTATTTCACTTGACTCATTGCTCAGCTTGCTGCCCCAAATGAGCCCTTTCCACCCATTAACCAATGTGACCAAAGTGAAAAATTCACTTTGTACATTCATCAACCTACCGTAGAATACCGTGCACACGCCCATTCCACACTAAGCTTCGGCAATATTATGGGGCAACTCCACTCGGTTAGGAAACTCGCCCTTGAAACCTGGGCCGCTGGCGTCCACAGACCGAGCTAAATATGATAACAGCGCCACCCTTTAGCAACGAGTTGAAACACAAAAGTTGCTTTATACGACTGCTGCGAGATGGCGCCACCGGCCCTTCCGCGACTCGACGGAACCAGTAAGTGCAGCCATGCAGTTCTTGGAGTGGCCGCTGCGGGAGAAAAGACAGCGTTGCTATCACAGTTAGCCCGATGCTGGGATGAGGGTCGGTGCCACTTTTTCTGAGCAGGCTTCATAATCGTTTCCCAACTGAGAGGCTCTAGTAATGATAAAACAAACCTAAGCACCGCTTTTCAAATCTGCAAGATCTGAGAAAATATGCACAGTACATTGATATGCAAACTTGATGACCGGACAAGCACCCACTCCCTTTTTTCGCGATTGGGCGCTTGGCCAGCATTTTGCAGCAGCCTACTTTATTTTGCCCTTCTAGGAGCATTGGTAAGTTCCACACTGAAGTGTGCGAGGCAAAGTTCCCAAGATAATCCACAATGCCAAATGTGTAGGTACTGTAAGGAAAACTGCACATTATCACGATGCCCGCATAACTTGGTAATTAACTGCCACCAGATGTCTTTAACATCTGCAATATTTTACTAAAGCAGCTATTGACAATGCCCCCTTGAGGGCAAACAAGTGAAAGCCCAAGCGAGAAGGCAGCCTGCTACGGATGCGAAGCATTTTATTTCCGCAGTATGTCCTGCTCCACCGGTCACTTCTTTGCCGGGGCCTTCTTGCCACCCTTGGACTTGGCGGCAGCTGCCTTCTTGGGGGCAGCGGCAGTGGAGCCGCCCTTCTTCTTGATAGCGGCAGCCCTGCGTGCCTCGAAGGACCTCTTGAGTGCCAGTTGCCATGGCTGCAGCTTCTCCTCTGGCAGCTTGACCTGCAACAGAGCCATGCTGCTATTTAAACCTCAAGTATGCCATACCAACTTCACATTCTTCAATGAGCAAAAATTCCCAAAACTATAGTCTCCGCCAAAAATGAAAACGGCGGAGAAAAGTTTCGGTTGTCCCATTTCCAGCCTGAGCTCTCTATCTTCGCTAATGCTTCAACGTCTTGCAAGCCTCGAGCATGTGAGCACAGCCAAAGCACGGCAGAAGGCAGCAAATGCGTGCTAAAACACACCCTGCCGTTCTCACCTTCTCAGTGACTATAGCTTATTTCGTAAAGAAGCTATCCAACAAATCACTGAAAGACAACTAAAAAAAAAAAAAAAATGTAACAAAGATGGCGATTCCAAAAGTAAACTTAACAATGGACCGAAATCGCTGCCGCCGCCAGGCTGATTCCTGAAGAAATGCAGTTCGCGATACGTGTTTTAGCTCTCTGACCATCTGGACGCCGCCAGCCGTGATCCAGTCGTGCACTTCATGCATCTCAAGCCATTTTAAGCTCCGTAGGACTATTTATGGTTCAGACAACCCTGCAGTTTACCACCATTTGGTGTAGCTCTGTGTTCATTTAAGGTTGCATTGAAACAATGTACTTTTCAGTAATGCCGCGTGCATAACTCAAAAGAAATGCTTCTCCGTGCATCTAGAAGTTTCGTGTTTATATCTACAGCGAGTGTAAGAGATGAGGACGTCAGAATGACCTTGCCTAGTCAGTCTCACCCTAGCTCTTTCCCAAACAGTCTAGGTTGAATATTCGAGTTGACGAGCACAGTAGATAAGGAGCCAAGCTCGGCATTGCAAATGCATTTACTGATTCACTCTTGCAATAGTCAACTATGACGCTCACGCCTCGTTGTTTTGCTGCTGCTTTCTCAACGCTCGTTTTTTTTTTTTTCTTTGTTTCCGTTCGCCGACTAAACTTTATTTTCAGTTCATCATTCGTCCTCTCTTCGCCTTCATTTGTGACAGTATAACAAAGCATGATAAATGCAGCCTCTCAGCGATTTTTGTGTGGGGTGAACATTTAAAATCCCCTCTTCTCCTTAACGTAGGCACATCAGGTTACTTTGCACGTGTACATGATGCATGGAAAGCAACAAAGCCATTATATACAGGGGCGATGACACGGTGCACTTACGACCCGCTGACATGGTAAGACGTGTCAAAAATGGCGTGGCAGGCCGAAGCACGTAACCGCAGCCCGCAGGAGCTTCCCAGAACGTCCAAAGCGCGCACCCCCACTTTAGCTGCTTATTTCGAGAGGCTATAGGCCAGCGGTCTCAAACATGCGGCCCGCGACTCGATGGGACACGGCAGGCAGGAAACCGGCTACTAGTCCAACCAGCTTTTTGTAATGACAACAATTCCAGTACTAAGCTGCAAGGGTGAGCTCTTTGTTGAAGGATGCATCTTGGCTGCGCAAACTCTCGATCAGCAAGAGCCACTGCCGAAGATAAAGCTACGAGCTCGGAATTCTCGTCTTAAAAAACGTATCACCATTAAAAGACCAGTATGGGTGTTGTAATAGAAATCTCCAGGAAAGTAAGAACTGTCAAATAACTGATGTTTTTCAGAGACACGTCGAGCTTATGGCCAATTTGTCTGGGCCCTCATCGCACCGGTGCAGTGCAGTTCGTGGTACACGGAAGGCTAGAGGGGAGCTTCCTTCTCTCCCCGCCAGTCTTTCGTGTACCAAAGTGGAAAGAGGTTACTGCATTGGACGGCTGTGGTGTGCCCCAGACGAATAGTCCACTAGTTAATTCCTGAGTGAATTGAGCAACGGGAACAACAGTGTACTTGCTCTCTTGTTCTATTAAAAATATGAGGACGTTGGCGGGGTGGTGTCATTTTAATTATTGTTATCACGTCAAGTCAGGGCCTGAAGTAGTCTTCTAAACAAACCAAACGTAAAAATGGCACTGGAAAAACTGAGTTTACATAAAGCATAGAGCACGAGGTGTCTTCTCTTTTAAACCTTTTGACCCACCCATCTAACTTTGGCCCCCGATCTTCCCAGTGTCCGCTATCTGGCCCCCATGCTCAGATGAGTTTGAGACCACTGCTACAGGCCAACACGCCATTTACAAACAAGCCCGAACGAGGTGTGGGCACTGTGCATGTGCAGAAAACAGATTTGCGTGAAGTGGACTGTTTGTGCATGTCAATAGCAGCACCACTGTACCGGCGCGACGTAAGGGTCATGTGTTGGTGTATTCGCGACTCCAGCAAAACGGACGCCGCCAAGCGGGAAAACCGGGAACCAGTCGGTCCAGGTCGCTCTGCGCCCCGCCGCGTCTCTGATGGCTTTCGCGAACACGCGCTGTCGGCGCGGGGGCGAGCAATGTAATTTGACGAAGGTCCGAAAATTTCTTAAGTTTGCCTGAGTGTTCATTAGTGTGGTGAAGCCTCAGTAGATTGTTTCTTTCCAACACGTGTTTGAAAGCCCGTTTACTCCACAACACACGGTCGCGTGCTTTCAATTTTTTTAATGAGGAGGAATCACGGAAAAACGTTTTGATTTCTCGTCTGTCTCTAATCGCATTCAAATAGACGACTGCTTGGTAACTGATAAGTGGTTTCTTTATAAGGATGTATAACAGTGGACTGAGGTCGACAGACGAAGTGTTTCACTGGAGGGAACACCAATGTTGCAGTCAAGTGAATGGGAAGGTTCGATACCTGCTTTCCTTGAGTTCGGTTGTGCTCGATTAGCTTCAAGTTAATTTGAGCCACTAACGCCGGCCAGTGCGTTGGCTATTCATCTTGGCGGCTTTTCACCGAAAAAGACCACATTGAAGGAGTTGGGCTAATTTTGCAATTACTTGATTCAGAAAAGCTGCTCGCTGCATATGATTAATGAGGGAAATTATCTGTTTTTAAAAAGGTGGGGGACGCGTCTCGCAAAGTAAGAAGCTGTCACGTCATTAGGATCTATCGCGCCTCCAATATTTATATTATAACGGGCCCTGTCGAAGCCAGCGGCAATATACGTCTACATTGCTCAGGTTGACCGGCCACAAAAAAAATACTCATTTTATCCGTTCAGGATTCGAAGTCAAGCTCAATGCAGAGAGGTTCTGAGTGAATCTCCGATGAAGACTCTCCTCAGTTTGTCCGCGTTCGTCTCCGTTCTACGGGCTAGAACCATTTGGCTAAGTTTAAGTAGTATCTCTCTGTCTGTCAAATATACTTTTATTCACCAGTTCACCTAATAGTTAGTTAACTAAGTTCATATTTGAACCCAAAGAATACACTAATATCGCTTTAGTGGGACATAGTACGTAATATAATACATAATCCGCATATTCGTCAAAATGACTTCTCGATTGCTACTAAAACCTGAATTGAAATACGAGTATCAGCTGCTTAGTGAAGCGCCAGCGAGTTGACATGCCCCTTGGCTCAAGAAGCGCTTGCTTAATTTTCGTAATTTTCCTGCAGCCTGTGTTCTTGACCGAGCACACGACTGGAGCTGTTTCTTGAAACGCGGACAGGCACAAAAGCTCAATTTCGCGGACAGATTAGTCGCATGGTCGAGGCATGTGAGTTAGCTAAAAATTACTCTCGGTGGAACAATTTTGTAGCCCTCGCCGCTTTTCTTAGATGATCAAAACTAATTAGAGTCTATTAACGTTTGTCCGGAGCCCATAGTTTCGGTTTTGATCGAAGTCTCCGAAACGAAAGTTTGGCATGAAAAGAACAAAAAACACTGGCAAAACAAAACTATGCTCGGCAAGTTTATGCGCACCGGCTACACTTAACTGTCTCAGTTCAAATACCCATAAAATTGGGCATTCAACCGAAGAAAATTTGTTAAATTGAATGCGCCTCCCTTTCAGGCGGCCGGGCCAAGCCGACGTGACCTGGACTCAGCCGCCATGTTTGTTTGGTGGTGGCGCCCCCTATAGGTCGCTGGAGTCGCGAATAGGCGATCGAACGCATAGCAGTGGCGGCCACATACGATTGGATGGTTATAGAGCGCGACGGCGTGACGCAACACCCAGCAACCACGGTGCAGTGGGGAACAGCGGGGCTAGGGCGTACTTGGGCCACTGGCGGGGTGCCGTGTATGGGTGGGCCGAGGTGGGTTAATACTTTGCAATGAACCATTCGCAGACAGTCACTGTGAAGAGACATGAATGGGGGAGCCGGGATGGGTTAGCACACGCCCGTGATATGCCCGCCGTCCTCGGTGCACGACCCGAAAATGAGCGGAGGCGGACGTCGTAGGTGATCTTGAGTTGCTAGGTGTTATGTCATGTCATCGCTCCCTATCACCAGCCCATCCAGTGCTGCCTCCTTTGCTATGCGTATCATCGCCAAGCCTTGCAAAAAATACACCCTGCCGCCATCCGTTGGCGCTTGTAGAAGGCGTTTCCGAGCCAGTGGGGCTGTTGCACCATCCCGTGGCGATGTTGCAAACTTAAATATGTGCGCTCCAAACCAGTCCAAGGTCAGTGCATGTACCAGGTCACCAATGCTAACGCATTAAAAAGAAAGTACCTTCCCTATTTATATTTGAGAGGTATTGAAAATGTCAAGACTTACGCCTCGCTTCTCAGCCAGGAGGAGACGCTTCTTGAGCTTTTGCTTCTGGTTGAGCAGCACAGATGCTCTGCGGGTCACGGCTGCATATGGGTTCAGCCTCAGCATGGCATTGATGTTCTTCAGCGGGTTCTTCTTTTGAGTACGGCGCACAACCTTCTTGCTGCATTGAGGGGAGCAAGACATGCACAGTTTCACTTGAGAACTCTTTAAATCCCCAAAAGCATGGGCCCTTCCCAACAGGAAGGACCAGCAACATATGAAGCTCAACATATTGGAAACATCTCTTACCAAGGAGCCCTGATGACCTGTCGGATCTCGTCGCTCTTCAGGATACGACTGATGTCAGAGTTTGTCATCTGGGGCTTCGGAAGGCTGCAAGAAAAACGTTGGATCAATTGAAAAGGCTGTATACTCTTCAAGGACCGCTCAAGCAAAAACTTGTCAGACAGCCGATGTGACCCACCTAAAGTTCTTTTTCTCGGATGAGGGCTTCCTGTAGGTGCCGTACAGCTTGTCAAGACGGCGGAAGGCACTCTCCGTCCAGATGACGAAGCGTCCGACGTGGCCACCAGGAGCCATCTTCAGCAGGTTCAGCTTGTCCACACGTAGCGTGTCCACGCCTGATGCAGAGAGCACAATCATACTCATGCATATCCAAGCTAAGAGCCGTACAGGCTATACTCCGTTCAACCCTAAGCTGAGACTTTGGTAGAAGGCATGTCCTCGTTGGACCAGCCATACGCCTCTCTTTTGCCACGTCATCATGCTCCTGGCCATACCCACGTGCAGAGAGCCGGGTCAGGTGATAAGAGGGAGGCAACCGATTGGTACAGTGGGCATGCAGCTCCCACTGCAGTCGCAGCTTAAGGGTGAACCGAGGATAGAGATGCATCCGCAGAATATCCTCCAGTTTCTTCTGCTTACCCCACAGTAGTATTGTGCACAAAGAGTTAAGAAGCAAGCTCAGTTTAGCTCATCTATCATTAACCCCTTAACTGGGGATCACGTTTTTAGAAGCACTGCCATTTTGACCTTGAAATGGCAGAGTGTCTAAAGATGCACAACACTTCCTTTGGATGGCGGGAGCATGAGGGGAAACAGGTGCCAATTTCTGGCGGGGGTTGAATGTGTTTCCATCTATCGGACACAATGCCAAACACGTTAAGGTCTGTTTGCGTTTGCTGGCTGGAGACACAATTAAACTGCTTTGGTAGGTAATGTCGGTTTTTCTTTTCGTTCTGAAGGATACGCGGACGAGGTGTGAAATTTTGACAGTCGCAGAAATTGCGGCGTCGCACGAGGGAAGTATTGATATAGACTCGGACGCAAGTATGCACTGAGAAGCTGGAAAGAGAAGACGAGCGTGCGCAGAAATGTCATAATGCCGAGCTCTGGTTTGAATGACTAGTGGGAAGACCTAAAGCTAGCTGCCATTATTTCCACTGCACTCGCCGAACATGTTTGAATGTGAGAGCCAAATGTTGAATGCTGGTGTTTGGCGAGCGCAGTGGAGACAAAGGCTGCTAGCTTTAGGCCTACCCTCTAATCATTCCAACCAGAATTCAGCGCTCCTCAAAACTCACTTGCGAAAATGCTCGTCTTCATGACCTCCAGTAAATATGAAATATGTAAAAATGAACAGTGTCTTTGTTTCTCTGTGCTTAATACAACAAGAAGCAAACATGTTATTCCTTTACATTATAAACAAAATGGAAAGCTTAGTGCAAATAAGGGTTTCAAGCCTTTTGGGCGTGCGTCCATGACCCAAGGCAAGGTCACACACTCAAGAATAATATCTCACCACTTAAAGGGCAACTCCGGTCCATACTTTCGATTTAGGGATTATGACTGTTTTTAGTGCAGTCAGCGTCCCCGAATCGCAAGGTCTAATTTTTTTCTTGTTATTGTGCATAGTTTTAAAGATATCGACGCCTCAAAGTTTTGCTTGGGGCGAGGCCAACAAAACCGAAACTAGCCGCTCGAGGCTCCGGCAACACTGAAAATCAGCCGCTATGTGAACGTGACGTCAGGATCGTTCTCGTTCAACGAGTACGCAGGCCGACCGACACCTACCTCTGTTGCGCTAGCCGTCTAAAGATAAGAGGTAAGTTGATTGTGTTTTAATCCTGTATACGTGGTAGTTATCCAGCATATCTAGCAAGAGTTAGTGCGTATACCTAAGAAATAGCGACTGGAAAACCCGTGAACAGGGGCGCGGTGGCCATACTTGGCGGCCGCCACCGTGCGTGCGCTATGCCGTACTCGTCGCTTGTATACCTAAAAGCTAGCGACTGGAAAACGAATGAACTCGTTCGGTGCCGTACTCAGCGGCTGTCGCCGTGTGTGCGGTCTTCCGTACTCGTCGCTAGGCCTAAATTGCCATCGGGGCTCCGTGGATGGAGCGGCGCTGCTCTACGCCGCGCCGCCAGTGACGTACAGTACTGGGCCCTCTCGCTTTCGCGCTGCGGGTCAGTCCCAGACACGAAGCTTTGAGGCTCTCCGGCGTTGGCTGCGGCGCCCGAACACACGTGTGCTGGGCTGTACATGTCTATTTTTTCGTTCTTTTTTCCTTGGGCTCATAAAAGCCGAAGTCCAAAGTCCACTCGTCGAACAGCGTTCACCCACACCTTCTCCAATTTCTTGTGCATTGGAAACTTGTGAAAGAGCACCTCCGTGTTGCGCGGCGGGTTGTTTGAGCAGCCCACAGCGCTACAAGTTGCACTCGGCATCTTGAGAGGAACAGCTGGGCAGTCTTGGGCGCACCGAGTTGCTCGCTAAAAAGAGTCTTGGAGTCCTCACATGGGGGGCAAATAAACAAAAGGCTATACCGAAGCTACACGGGCTACAGATAAAAGCAACGGCTAAACAGGCCAATCACGAGCCGAAGTAGCGGTTGTAACGGCTCAAAGAAGCGCACTCCGCGCAACGCCCGGACCGGAGGAAAAAAAGAGAAGGATACTGACGTCACGGCCCAGTGTTGCTTTAGCGATCGGCAACCCGCTGGCCGCCCGCTAAGGAGCAGCGGCTCGCGGCGGGTCGCTTTTATATTATCGGCATTAGTTGAGAATGCGGCGTCCCACGGACGTAATATTTTGGCTGGGGTCGAATTTTGTGTCACTACAGCTGTATAGCTGTAGTGACACAAAATTCGACCCCAGCCAGTAATTTATTTCATTTTGAGTTTTGGCCGGAGTTGCCCTTTAAGGGGTTAACAACTCATCAATTAGTGCCACAATGAAATTCTGGCGAGTTACTACGATGGCAAACGCTTGAGAGTGCTCATGTCACCAGGGTACAAATGATTCTTGTCACCAACCTACCTGGGATGTTCCTGAATGCACGAGTAATTCCGTTGTCGGCTTCAAACACCACCAGGGGACCCAGCCTTTGGATGCGCCTGCGGTTCCTCATTTTACCCTTGCCAGCACGCAGCCGACGGGACTTGTACACCTGTGTGTATGCAAGATCTGTTTTCATCTGTCCTTGAGCAGAACTCGTCTAAACTCTTTTTGCAAGTTTCTAACCCTCTCCGTTCAATCCTCCCCAACCTCGAGAAAAAGCCACGCGCAGCGGTATGCCAGTGTTCACGCACGCAGTATGCGCACAAAGTTCCACTCTTCCGTGCAGAGGGAAGACAGGGTTTGACTGCTAGAGAGGTCCATAGTGCAGTGCTACCAGCAATGACGTGGCTTGGTAATTCTTTGCAGCCTAGATTGGCATGCCACTGGGACCTACAATCTCAATTATCCCACAATTAAAGGATCAATTCCAACTATATCAGGGCAGGGGCAGTTGCTTTACACTACCACAGAAGATCCTATTTTCCAACCCCCTAAACGCTTTGCCTGCAAAGGAAAGCAACACATCATGAAACCCCGGCATCTTAATAACGGCCCGGGACGTCACTCCAGTGGCAGTTGATCTTTTCCGCCAGAGATATGTGTCATTCCACATATGCAATATGTGCAAGTTTTGCATATTCCCTCCCTTTCTGAGCCAAATAACGAAGTAACTAATACAGTAACTGAAGTAATAACTACCCAACTGAAGTAATGACCAAGTGCCTAGAAAGCAAACAGGCTATCCCCTTCACCTAATGTAGGTGTACTACTATAAGCCATGTTCAGACTGATTAGGTTTGGTAGAACTATGGTGACTGGAACGCATCATCAACTGGTGTCTACAGCATCCTAAAAAGCGGTTCCCAAATTTCTGCCCGACGATACCATGGAAGTGGCACGTTGTCGACGGCTGCGATCCTGGCGTTGTAACAGCAATGGTGGCGGATCTGGGAGAACAGCATGTTTGGCTGCAGGTTGCTCTTTAGCTCGACAGACCGCAAAAACCTAAGCAGCCACGAGTTGGGACTCCGCGACGGTTGTCTGTACTTTTTGCCGTGGCTTCTACGACCAACCGTGCCAGGATCGCGATAACCGACGTGACACTTTGGCTTCTGCGACATCATTTGTTGGCCCCTCGGGGCCACTTTCGACGTGTGGGCGGGATAGGATGCGAAACACGCCAGATGAGGACGCATTCCAGATACCGTAGTGGTACAGCTACTCTGGAGGCATGAGGGGCTGAAGAAAGCCTCACCTTCTCAACATCTGTCCATGCCTTCACCTTCTTGAGGAAAAGCACAGCCTCCTTGGTCTTTTTCAGGTCCTGGATTTTGTCACTCACCACCAGAGGAACCTCAGGAATCTCCTCAATCTTGTGGCCTGTTCAGAGAAGCACGCAACATTCTCGACAAACTCCCTACACCGGCCCCAGAAAAACTATAAACAGACGCAGACACTGGTAAGCACACGTGAGAGACAAGGAAATAAGGTATGAACTATATACATAAACTCGCGTTTCTAATGTCACACATTCTTCATTACTATAAATGAGCTTTTGCAGTTTTTTTGTTTTTTTTTATTCTTCTCGAAATTAGGTTCTTTTTTCTCCCCACTAATTTGGTGTTTCTAAATCTCCATAAAAAAAAAAAAAAAAAAAAAAAGAACAATTTAATTTTAAAAGTTGGGGGGATTGGAGGCTGAGTGGGCTAGAGCACACCAGCTCAGAGCGAATGGAGCGAAAGCTCGCACTGCAGAACCCAAGGATCCTGGGTTCAATTCCCACCTTTGCCCATTTTTATCTGGATGAGCATCGTACCGGCGTGCGGTCGTGCATCACTAATGCGTGGTGCATGTTAAAGGCTCCAGGCTAGCGGTTGTACTGCACTGGCTAAATTTCTCGTCTACACCTGAGAGACAAGTTGCCCGCTGAGTTAGACTAAGTTCTAGGCTGTATAAACATGCACACACCCCAATATTTTTCTCTAATTGAAGGCTTTGACTGGCTTCTGCAGTGATCAAATACTACAGCAGCGCTGATCATCTGTCGTAAATAGATGCTGAAGATTAAGACAATGCTTTGTCAATCCTTTGAGGTTAGAAAGGAGACTGGAGCGGCCTCTCCTCGGGAGCAACAGTGACTTGGCGCCCTATGAAAATTAGCGTAAAGTGCCCTGGGATTTTTCTTTGTCATTCAGATCTTGGGCTTTGTGTGAACGACAAATCAGTACTCGCCGGTAATAAAACATGAAACCCCACATAAACGGTGAATTGGTGGTGTATACTGTCAGAATATTGTAACAACCCTTGCTTGTAGAATATTTGTCGTGAGAATGCCATTTCCAGAGAAGCCAGACTAACATGCATATCATTCAAGATTCTACTGAGATCAAAAATTTTTTTTTTTTGCCCAATACTTCTGTAACATCACAACACTGTTGGTACAAACAAGCACTCACTATGTCTTTTTTCTGTTCATCTCCGAGAATCTAAGGGCCATCATCAAAACTACTAGTGATTGAAAAGTGCTCATTTGGGACATTAAACTAAGGGATAAAATTCTATGCGGTGTTTGCATTAAGTGTACATGCAACATATACACTCTGCAACATTATTGGTGCGAAGAAGCCATCACCAGTTTTCTCTACTTTTCTCTCAATACCGAAGGACCGTAATTAAAGCTACTACACTGGTGGGAAGTGCTCAATTAGGGGAACTAACCCATGTGGTTAACTTTGATGCCCACCAGTATACCCTTTCGAAGATGAAAAAAACAATGTTGCGCCACGTAGCTGCCGAGTCAATGGGGGCGGCCTACATACCCTTGGAGAGAACCAGACCGGGAACTCCGGTGGCAGCCACGGCAGAGCAGATGGCATAGCGCTTCTGAGCCACGTTGATGCGGCGGTGCCAGCGGCGGTAGGTCTTGGTCGGGGCAAACATGCGGCCACCTCGGCACATGTTGCCAAAGGCACCCTGGCCGGAACGGTGGGTGCCTCCACCACGCACACGTGGGATACGTGCCACCGCACGACCAGTGCCCCAGGACTCGGCAGAGGTCTGGTGCCCTGTGTTCCGAGCAACACTCCAGTAAACGAAAGTACACTAAAATGCTCGTCTCGAGAAGGCAATCGAACGCTCCTTTTTGCAAACAACAAAATGTGTGCTTGAAAGAGTGTATTTGTGAATACAATGAAAACAGAATTGTAGCTCTTTGCTTAGATATGGGGTACTGAGAAAGTGCCACTCGTTCAATTAAAGGTGCAAGCCAACATTTGAATTCAAATTAAACGAAGACTAAATCGTACAATCCAGAGTCACGGACAGAATAAAATGGCACAAAGGTCTTTCACTTGATCCGCTTCCAGCACAAGCCTCCTGCCCTCAGACACGTCTCGGGAAGTTCGAGCGTGCACACAGAGAAAAAGCACGATGAAGTCTTCCCATCCAAAAGAGTCACTTGGCCCTTGTCCCGTTCATGACAAGTGCAGGGAGTCTCTTTCGGATGGCCAGCCTCAATTCGTTCACAATTTTATGGTTATGCTGGCACGTTCGAAGTGGATGCACTACAACTAAAAGACACCCTCCCCTTTTTCTTTCCCGTCAGTAACCATAGTGGAAGCTTCTCATCTCAAGCTCTGTTGGAATGTTGCCGACGGCCTATTTTCCATGTGAAGCCATGGAAATAGGTGACTGAAGGTTTTGCTCGAGTCGATTCCCAAGAGATAAAACATTTGGACCCCCAGTGATACACCTTCGACATAGCCACTTCAGAAACAGTAGTTCGAGATCTTTCAAGAGGCAAGTCGTATTTCAACACTACCGTGCAGGAGCTTGCAAAAATTTGCTGAGTACCCGTTCCAATTCGTATTCATCAGCAAACATCCTGCTGTCGGATACCACCTCCGGGCTCTTCAGATAAAGGGGTGTCCAAACAGGACACTAGAAAACGCACGACTCCGACAAATCGTGAAAATTGAAGCGGGCTTGAAGCGGGCGCGTCCGCTTCAATTTTCACGATTTGTCGGAGTCGTGCGTTTTGTAGTGTCCTGTTTGGACACCAAGACAGGCGCAAAGAGTCGGTCGGCGTACCGGCTTCCTTCGAGACGGCGTATGGCTGTCGGTTGTTCTTGGACATGTTCACGTGAACGAAGTTCACGATGTCCGGCCTGATGGGCGCCTTGAAGACGGCCGGCAGGGCCACGTGGGTCCCGGACAGCTCGTTCTTGTCATTGTACACGTTCACGAGGGGCCTCGCTATGGTATACGCCTGCGAAAGAAGCACGAATAAGACCAGTCGGTTTGCCACCAAGTCATCGGGTCAGCAATTAAGACTATCGCAGCGCTAGTCACTCGATGTTTTTCGCGATACTGACAATACAACTACAAGATCGCGTTCGAAGCGCGAGGAAAAGTACGAATTCAGTTTACCACGTGGCGGCCAACTTTGTAGTAAAACAAAAAATAAAGGTGCTAAATAGAAATACTTGCGCTTCGCGTTTGTCTAAGCGAGAAATTTTAGTATAACCAATCTGTGCAACAAGAGCCGCTTCTCCACTAATGCCAAGGCAAAGAAAAGCGGTGGCATTCTTGCTGGCACAGAAAAAAAGTTGCTTAGGCTTACGGCCGGCAAGCGTGGTAATTGAATTTGACGATCATACACCAATAAAACAAAACTACCAACACGTTAACAAAGTCGGTAAGCACACAATTATTGCCATGTTAGATATCCAACTTGAAATCTGTAAAAAGCCTTACCATTTTAACGCTTTATGTTACAGTTGTCACCGATCGCCTTTGCATATGGCGACGTCGGAGATGAAAAAGGTCGGAGGAATACATGGTGCGCATAGACACGAACTACATGCTTGGATCCAAAAATAGTTCCGTCTATAATAGACTCTAGCCACAACTGTTCGCAAACATTTACGTGAATTATTTTATAAAATTGTATTTATTACTTATAGCTTTACAATAGCTTTAATGTTTTGTCAAAAAATTACTAGTCTTCCTCAGAAGAATCTATAGAAGTCGCTAGGTAGCGGAAGCTATCGCCCGTTATAAAAGGCAGAGCTATTATTATTTATCCATCCATCCCCAGTTAGCGCAAAGTTGGCGCCATCTCTCGACGCTCCCAGCAGGTTTCGTTTGTGCTCTGCAGGAAAGACGTTTACGCGTTTGCGAAGGAGCTCTGTAAATATCGTAAATATGGTAAGTGGAATTTCGATGTTGCTGGTTTAAAACGAAACTGGAATAACATCCTAATCGCGTTGTTTTCTCGCCTCTCTCCTAAAACATAATAATTTATTTTGTCCTTGCGAAGGCTGAGGAAGTGAAGCTCAGTGATGCTCACCAGAGTGTCGTGGTCAGCTACTTGAAATTCGCGAAATCTCAAAGAGCACAGAGGTTGAAAGTGATCGACAGATGCTTTGACGACGTGAAAAGCTCGAGGTAACCTTTGCTCAAATGGGCGAACGTTATTTTGATTTGTGTGGAGGCCGGTGTCATGGAAACGATCCGATCAACTCTGCGCCACAGGCTCTTGGACGAAACGTACACGGCGGAAGAAGTGAACCAGATCCTGGACGATCTCTGCCCCGTGATCCGCGCGGAGGTGGAAAGCGAGCTCATCAACGCGGTGCACGCCAACGTGATTCTCGTGCGACAACTCTGCAAGCAAGCAGAACAATGGCACCTCCAACTCCAGGCAGATGTGTCGGAACTTGAAGATGGGTGAGCGAAGTTTTGCCGCACTTTTTGAAAACAAACACCTTTTTCTTGGCCTTCGTCCAAGTACCATACAACAACACATCTAATAATTACAAATTTTCCGGTAAAGGACAAAAGAAAAAAAAAATTTTAGTCACTTTTCTTTTATTCTTGTAACTCACCAACACGATTTTATTTGTCGGATGATAAAACAAGACATGTAACAACAGTTGCACTTTCTTCTTTTGGTAGAGAAGGGGCCTCCCTTCCCTGTCCCGCTGACATTTTTAATAAGGGACAGCATCGCCCCCTGGCAGGTATTTTGCAAAACTCCCTAGAGAGAACATAGCTTCTGAGATTGTCAGTGCACAAATTTAAGCTTCCTCTGACTGCTCCATATCGGGAGAGACCTTAAAGCTAGGTGAACTCCGCTCAGTTCCAAGGGATAAACCGTGATTTCGCATTAACAAGCCCTAGTAAAAGACACTATGTCACTTTCTTCGTGAAACATGGAATATATTTTTAAGTCTAATTTTAAACACGAGCAGAAATTGAAACTTAGGCTCCGTCCGGCAACATTGGCTACAGGCCGCCAAGAACATAGCTATCACGTGGTACGAGATGTCACGTGATCCTCTACGCAACGACGGGTAAGATTGGGGTGGGCGTGGGCCAGGCGCAAGTGTCGTGTGCCCCACACTTTTCACTAGGTTTTGGTGTCTACGGCATTTGACGACATCTGAACAACTGCGGCATAAGTCTGCGCACATAGTGTCCATAGTGTGGACGAAACTCCGAGAGACGATAATCACAAACGGTGAGACGACGACGGTGCTTGTGACGCGAAAGACAGCAATAACGGCCGGACGGCTCCCAAGAATAACACTGCGCAGGCGCGCCAAGATTAAACATTGCTGATGTCACCTGTTACGCTTGCCCAGAGAAGTAAAGACAAGCAAAAGGAAGCATGGTGGTGACATTTAGCTTAATGTTGGCTTTGCCCATGCCGTAGCCTTGACTGCACTGTTGGTCGCGCCTCAATTCGCCCTTTCGAGTCAGCCGATTTCGGCAAGTTGACGAGTTTCAATGTTTGCCGGACCGTTTAAGAAACATTTAGACAGAACTACGTCATAATATTTTACATGTGTTGTTCCTAGGTGATACTGAAGAGGACTGCATTGTTTTTTCACAAACAAAAATGAAGTGGAGTTGCCCTCTAGTGGAAAGTGACTCGTCGTAGTAGAGCACTGATTACTTTAGCAGCAGGTCGGTAGTTGGGTTCTAGCCATGCACAATGTTATCTACTGTCCCTGCGCAGTGGCAATCATTGCACAGAGGGGTCCTGCTCTCAGGACACAAGCCCTGAGCTCATGGCCCCCAGCAAGCGGTGCTTTCCTTCAAAGTCCCTTGATACAATGTGCGCTTTGCGACTTTTGGATGTACCGACAACCATATTGTTGTGTGAATGCGCGAGACACGTGCCACAAGTGGGTGTTTCGTGCGTTCATTTAGCTGTTAGATGTGGGAATTTTGATCGAAACCAGTGCCAATAACTCCAGGCTGTACAGTCAAAAAAAATAGTAAACAGAATAAATAAGTTTACATTATCTTGGGTAGTGTAATAGACGATATGCGAAATGTAGAGTGCCATCTAGTAGCGTGCCGAGAACTATGTCTGCCATCTTGGTAGCGGCGAGAAAACGAAACCAGTCACCCGACCGACCGACAAAGGCCTCATGTAAACAAGCGACCGCGCTTTGTGCAAGAGATGCGATGCCAAACGTGTGGCTGCATTCTACTGTGGATGCAGCGATAAACATTAAATTTGTGCGTGACCTGAATGCAAACAAAAACAGGGTTCACAATTGTGTTTTAATTTTTATTCATTATTGAGATGCAGCTTTTGACAAAAACAATTGGTGACAACGCAAACAAACATGCGGTTGTTATCGTGCAGCGTCAAGCCATTTACACCTATTGAACTGCACCCTAATCTTTTCACAAAATTGTACCAAATTATTTTCTGAACAGTTTTCTTCTTTTATGCACGTTGTGGTGTCAGCCTGCATTTTTCTTGCTGCACAAGCAGCTCAATGTATACAAGCAAGACTATGGCACGAACCATATTTGAAGATGCTTATGGTTAACAGCAAACAACAAAAGCTGAAAGCACCACAGAGCCCTCAATTTAATGTCATATATTTAAAAAAAAAAATAATTATTTTGGAAAGCCAGAAACAATCTCATTGCTTTGCAGCGATTTCTATACACTTGATCTGGTTGTGGCTAACGAGGTTTGTAAAGCACCTCTTAAACTAAACAGGAGAATTTGCTGATATAATATCCTTGAAGATTTAAAGCACGGCCATGTAGAATAGAGAACACAGCAGACACAGACGACGTGTCTTTTTGCTGAACACTCACAGAGACGTTGAATGGAGTAGCACGGGCAGTGCAAACCTCATTTCACAATCTCCTTTTCTTTTTTTTTCTCTCTTTTTTCTTTTTGTCACAGCCGAGGTAAAAATTTTGTTTAGTGCAAAGAAGTTTGGGGAGTTGTTTTAAGAAAGTCAGTGCAGTTATTCTACGAGGGTTGAACAAATCTTCATTAATAGCGCAACATCTGCCAACTGCTTGAGGTCAATGCTATCTGAAACCAATTTGAGCTCTTTTCAATGCCTGAAAAATGTTGCCCATGGGACAGTTTCATTTAGAAGAACATAGAGCTTTTCATCAAAAAAAGCTTTCGCCAGTAACAACTAGAAAAAAAAGAAACTAAACTTGAGTTGCATGTATTGGCCTAAAGCAGTCTACCGCTAAACAGTACGACTTTGTGAGTATTCGCATTGAAAAAAGAATTAGATATGTCCTCAGAGATGAAAGGCATGACAGCCTAGTCCTTTGTCCATGTTCGGTTATCGGAAGTCAGAAAACAATAAAATTTTCGAATTTCAGCTTAGTGGCAGAGCATCCAAGACCTGGAAATGCTGAGAAACCTAAACTCAAGATACTTGATGCTACCAAGATGGCCGCATGCACAGGGCTGCCAGACCACCAAACAGTTTCACCTATTGTCTATTACTGTGGGAATAAAAGTAAAAGCAGCTAAATGAACTTGTGCTAAATTTGATGTCGTGGCAGTGCGTATCACATCAAAGGTAGCCCAAATCCTTAATGCTCATTGGTAGCACCAGTAATTAAAAAAATGGTTAATTGACATATTGCATACTGCCACATACATATGAATTCCTACGTTATTTGCAACCCCAATATGGCATGCACTTAACCGTTTTTAGTTTTGAGAAATTTCTGACCCTCAACTGCTTAATTGTTGTTTTTCAAATTACATTTAGTGCCTTCAAAATCAAGTTTCTAACAACAAACAACATGAAGAAAAAAAAACAAAAAAAAAAAAAACAACAACAGTGCTGCCATTTGTTGGCAAAGCTTCAAGCTAAGCCCTGAGTGAGCCTGGAAGGCAGATGAGACAAGCTGTACTCGTCCTGAACGGTTTGGGAACGGCTCCAAGTTGACGAGCTAGGGTTTTCCAAAACGGTTAAGGGGTTAACTCCTTTCTTCTGTTTCACATTTTGACTGTGCACCACACCAGTTTTTGCTGCACACTGGGAGGCCCTTCTCTCCATCACATCTTTTCTACTGGATGGCATTGCTTCCTATGGAGTTGCAAATATTCGTGAAAGATAGTAAGGGCAAACAAAATAAACGAAAAGAAAACTTAGTACTCCCTTTTGGATTTTTGGACTCGGTGGTCAGTCTGCGGTGGTCCTTCACTGCTTTGTCATCTTTTCTTGCCAGTTTAAAGGGCAACTCCGCTTCATTTTTGGTTTTGAAAAAACAATCCAGTCCTCTTCAGTATCTCCTAGGAAGACCACACGTGAAATCTTAAGACGCAGTTCTGTCTAAATGTTTCTTAAACGGTCCGGCAAACTTTGCAACTCGCCAAGTTGCCGAAATCGGCTGACTCGAGCTGGCGAATTCAGGCGCAACCAACAGCGCAGTCAAGGCTACGGCATGGGCGGAGCCAACATTGAGCTAAGCGCCAATGTTGGCGCTAGCGGCAATGGGGTGCTCTGCATGAAATCAGAGGTTCAATCAGGATTAGAAATTCGGCAAAGAAGCGTAGGCAGATTGGCACTGGGAGCACATGGAAACACACCAAATGAGGGAGTACAGGGGGACATGGGCTGGTCGTCTTTTGAGAGCAGGGAAGCAATCAGTAAGTTGAAATTTGAACAAAGGTTGACTGAAATGGATGATACGAGATGGGCACGTAAGGTGTACAAGTATTTATACATGAAAAGCATAAACACAAAATGGACAAATCGAACCCGAAAGCTTACATTTAAATACCTACTCACTAATGATGGGGCTGAGCAGACTACTTCAGTGAAAAAGGGAGTGAAAGAGGCAGAGAGGAAAATGTGGGAGGGAAGAATGCAGGAAAAATCGACTCTAACGGTTTACAGGTCACAAAAAAAGGACATACGAAAGGGAAATGTGTTTGACAACTCGCTGGGAAGTTCTTTACTTTTCGAGGCGAGAACGGGAGTTTTGAGGACGAAGACGTATAGGGCTAAATTTCTGGAGATAGACACATTATGCGCTGCATGCCGTGATGAGAGTGAGACACTTGAGCACCTAGTTTTAAGGTGCACGAGGCTTCGTCCTGCCCCTCCTGAGGGTGTGACGGGTTTGGCCGGGGCCCTGGGCTTTGCTGGCGACGATGGAAGGACGGAGGAGAAGAGGATCACAATAACAAAGAGGCGGTTAGAAGATTGGTGGAAATTATCTAGGGAAAATTGAATGATGCACAACTAACTAGCACAGCTGGGGACAGGCGGGACAGAGGAAAATTGGGACTCCCTCCCGCGTGGCTCAGGCCCAAAGTCTCAACCCTGTCCCCCAGTGGGTTGGGTGCAGGGGTAACGCCGACAAAGTTTGACCAGAGGAAAATTGGCGACTCCCTCGCCGGGGGGAAGAGGCGGGGGGTGATGTTTTTAGTTTTTTTGCCCGATCCCCCAAAGGTCAGCCTGGCGATATCCCGCGCTACCTGGTGATAGTTAGGAGGGGGGGGGGGGGGGGGGGGGAGAGAGAAAATTGGCTTAGAAGGGCGGGGGAATCAAATGTTTGTCTTTATTAGACGTAGGCTAGGTGGCGCAAGCTACCGCCCGATACAAAGGGTATAGCCAGTAGCATCCATCCATCCATCCATCCAACATGGCCCCCTTTTGCTTGTTTTTACTTCTCCGATCGAGCGTAGCGCGTGACGTCAGCAACGTTGCCTCTCGGTGCTCAGCGGTGTTCACGTGATTGGCGTACGCGCCTGCGCAGCCCGCTTCTTGGGAGCAGATCAACCGCCCGCCGTGGTCCCGCCGTTACCGCCGTCTTCCGCGTCACAACCACCGTCGTCGTCTCACCGTTTGTGATTATTGCCTCTCGGAGTTTCGTCCACACTATGGACATTACGTGCGCAGAGTCGCAGACTTATGCCGCAGTTGTGCAGACGTCGTCGAATGCCATGGACACGAAAACGTGGCAAAGAGTGTGGTGCAGACGACACTCGTGCCTGCCGCACGCCCGCCGCCCCCATCCCGCCCGTTGTTGGGCCGAGGATCACGTGACATCTCGTACCACGTGATGGCCATGTACTTGGCGGCCCGAGGCCAATGTTGCCGGACGGAGCCAGAGTTTCGGTTTCGATTTCCGCTCGTGTTTAAAATTAGATTTAAAAGTATATATCCCATTTTTCGGGAAGCAAACGACGTAGTGTCTTTTACTAGGGCTTTTTAATTCGAAATCACTCATTATTCCGAAATCTTCGGAATTGAGCGGAGTTGCCCTTTAAAGAAAATGGCGATGAGCCTCCTTTTAGCGAATTCGGCCGCTGCTAAGCGGTGTGTACGGATGGTTCAGGTGAGTCAACATTTTTGTAATGAGCCACCACAGACTGCCGCGGCGGTGGCTGCGGCGGCTCATTACATTAGAGCTCATCACTGGGGTGAGTTAAGCGTATGCCCCAGTGATACACGCGCTTACCAGGGAAGCCTTTTTTTAAACAGCGTTTTTTTCGATAAACAAAGTTTTTCTAACTTCTGGCTCCGCTTTCTCTAAACCGAACTTCGATAAAACGTGCTTGTTCTCTGAAACATGTTTCAATGAAATGGTGTTCAATCAACTGTAGTAAACCTGAGAAATTTAGCCAATGCAGTACAAACGCTAGCCTGGGGCCTTTAACATGCACCATGCAGTAGGGATACACACCGGTACTGTGCTCATCCAGATCGAAACAGGCAGGTATGGGGATTGAACCCAGGATCCCTGAATTCAACATCACGAGATTTCGCTCTGAGCACTCTGAGCTGTGGTGCGTTAAAACATTTGGCCACCGATCCCTCTTTTTTATTGTTAAACTTTTAGTTTGACATTAGAAGTATCTGCTTTTTTTAATAAGTTCTTGTGTCTTTCAGTTCACTCATTGAAAAAATACGGGACTTTGAAGAGCACCAGCTAACCTCAGGAAGGCCTCTTCAAATCTCAACATCGAAAGTCACGAAGCTAAGCCCATTGGAAGATGCTCATGGACCTGGAATGCTTTTAAACAAGGTAGTCTATTTTATTATACAGTGGCTATGACATTTTATCAAATGATCTTTGGGGACCATTATTTCAGGAAATCAACAGGCTGAAATCTGAAAACGTAATGCTAAGAAACCGGCTGAAAGACGTTGAGGGCCAGGTATGTCGAACTTTTCACTTAGCTGGTTTTAATATTGAAACTGCACTCAACCTTGTTAATTATTGCAGGTGTCTCAAGTACTCAAGCAGAAGTCTGAACTGGTTGAAGAGTTGAAGCAAAAGCAAAGTGAACTGAAGCACAGCATCGAGACGCGGGTATGTAACTTAAAGGGGCACTGACACATCAAAATCATATTTTTTTTTTATTATCCGAAACGATCGAAAACGATGCCGGGACATTACCCTCAAAATTTAAAATTTGGGAATTCAGTATTCGTGAAGTAAAAAAACAATTTCCAAATGCCGAATTCGAAGTTCCCGCGCGATCGGCGCCGGTGCCTTGACGTCAAAAATTGGTGAGACCTGAGAGTCCACTTTTTTTTCTCCACTCCCTGCTGTTGCCATGGCGACCCAAAGCGAGGAGGAAAGGAGCGAGCGCCGGCTCGTTGCGGCGGACCGGTTTTGAGCGGTGTCGCCTGTTTTCCGTTGGAGGATACCAATCCAGGAGACGGCACCACAACGAACTCCCGATTTTTGGTATTTCAAAAAGAAGGGCCGTAGTGCGTTCGCAATTGTGTTAAAAAACATGTTTTAGGATTGCCGTAATTAAATGTTATAGAGATGTCGCCTACAAAGCTTCTAAATTTCCTGATTCTTGACGTCACCGATCAAAAGAAGCGAGGAGGCGAGAGGCGGGAAAATCAAACGCCAAAAATAAAAAGGCGCGCGCGGGCCCGGGAAAATTTTTTTTCGCGGTGCGTTTTTTTTTGCGTGTCTATGACTGCAACTTACATCGTTTTAGACAATAAAAATAAATACGACCTTTGGGGTGTCAGTGCCCCTTTAAAGGCTACATGCCACTGTAACTGTAGCGTCATTTTGTTCTAGCTTGTTCTATGTGTTATACACCAGCCTACTAGGTTACATTATATGTTGGCAAGGTGGGGAGAACTTACATTGCATTGGCAGCTACAGACTGTCAGTGGGTAGCTTTTATTGTCCCTAAATGGAGGGAAGCAAACATTTAGAAGAACTTATGTATACAACCCTTGTAGCCTCTAGAGGGCACTTTCTTTTGTGATGAGATTTTTGTCTCCTTAATTTAGGTTGAACGTTTCCATACTTCATTGAGGGAAACAGCTTTCAAATAGTTTAGATTTGGTATTTAACTTACTGGGATCCATTGACAATGTTTGTGTGTTAGCAGACATTTCTGATCATAAGGCTGTGGTAGCAGCACTACTAGTTCACCAATGGACATACAAGCGCAAGCCAAAGAATTGAGAGAGTTAAGTGCAATGGTATGATGAAGGAAAATAACAGTTCTAAAAGAAATAATTGGCACTTTTTTCTTGTATTTGTTTTGACTATCAGATGAGACTAGCAGCGATGCACTCTGGTATGTACAGGGTGGCACAAACAGATCTGACGCTGTAAAACAAGCCGGAAGAATCAACTTTTGCACATAGATAGCACAAACTTTCACCGAATGTGTACTGAACAGGTCAGTGTTACCGTGCGAAATTTTAAGGCATAGTCTCTTGCCAAAGTCAACATTGGGTGCATTGGTAAATGACTGAGTTAGTGATGCCATTATCTTGTGGTGCCATCTCCCGATAGGTGCAGCAAGCAGACAACGCACTTTGTTGTCTGCTTGCTGCAGTTATCGGAAGGTGGCACCACACGTTAGTAGTGTTGCTAACTTGGTCACCTGCAAATGCCCCCGACATTGACTTTGGCAAGTTTGTTGCTCTCATTTCTTACAGGAAGAAAAATATGCCTTAAAATTTCACAAGGTCAAACTGACCTGCTCAGTGCACATTCGGTGAAAGTTTAAAATGCAGATTTTTTTGGCTCATT
The DNA here is from genome assembly GCF_016920785.2 of Ixodes scapularis. Lineage (NCBI taxonomy): Eukaryota > Metazoa > Arthropoda > Arachnida > Ixodida > Ixodidae > Ixodes > Ixodes scapularis. The sequence continues at coordinate 87,892,450 of NW_024609835.1, forward strand.
TTACAGTATTAGATTCGCTTGTGCTGTCCATATAAAGGGTGTATTTTTTTGTCGGTTTAGAATTCAAGGCCGGCAGGGAACCTGCATTAGGGTTCTAGAAGGGCTAAGTTGGTGGCCATAGCAGCCACTAGAGAAGAGGCAAAATTGTTTAATAAATTAGCTAATTAACTAAAAACACTTAAAATTTTTGTATTTGAGGGCATATTGTATTTGGAGAATTGAAGTTTGACATGAACACAGTATAGTTGCGCCGTGGAATATGGATTAAAGAATTCATAGTGGGCGCTACGGGCGAGAAATGTTACTCATACACGGCTTGAAATGGAAACTAACCGGGCAAGGATTGCCAGTGATGTCGATCTCTCCGACTTCCACCGACACTGCAAGTGATGCCAGCTGCGGGCAAGAAACGGGAACTAACCGGGGAAGGAGCGCCAGTGATATTAATCCCTCTGCCCTTCACCAGCTCCGCAAGGGAAGCCGGCTGCGGTAGCGCTGCTCTTTCTTCAGAACTATTGAGAAATGGAATAACTTGTCTAAAGATGTGTTCTTCATGAATACTAAAGGTTGTATTTGATGTAAAATGATTTTAATATTCCACTTACATTGACAATTCTTTTGTTGGTCTGCAGAATTTATGAAATTAAGACCAGATGACAAAAGTGAAATTTGAAATAGAAGGGCAAAAGTGTGCTGATAATTTTACATTCTTTGTTTTTTTCCTGAGTACTGTTGGAGAATGGAATATACATAGATTGCCTAAAGATGTGTTCTTGGCGGATTTTTTAAAATAATGTTGCATTTATGTAAAATGTGTTCTTTTCTTACAGTTATGTTGAATATCTTTTGTTTGTATGAACCCACAGCTTGAACTGCTAATGTGATGGTGACACAGATTTATCTTGTGAACATATAAATTTACCATAGCCTTTCTCCTATAGGAAAAAAAGCTAGATGCATCTACAGAATTTATTGAAGACCAGATGATGAAAGTGAAACTTGAGATGGAGGAGGCAAGTGGTCTTTACCATTTGCATATCTATCTTTTGCTGTACCAAGCTTACATATTAACCCTGCTAGTTCATTCTTCCAGAGCCTCCGCAAGAGCAGCGAGTCGCAGCAAAACTTGGAATCTGATCTAACACTTACGAAGCATAAGCTGCTTGAAGTGCAAGCACAGCTAGATCTGGCTGAAAAGGTTTGTGTCAGCTTTGGTTTGAAACTCTTGCCTCTCTTGATAGCAGACTATTTGTGAGAGGCGTGAAAGTTTGCAGACAAGGTGTTGCAAAATGGTCCAACTTAATGGACTGTATTGGTATGACTTCTGCAGCATGTCCCACAGCAATTGTTTGACAGTGGTGGGAGAAAGTGCACGCTCATGTCGTGCACCTTCTCCTGTTGTTAAAGCATAATGGGCATGTGTTGTACATTCTGCACTGGTACAAATCAGCAGATGGTTTAATTTGTGCCATGCAAAGCTTGTTTTTCTATGTGACAGTGCCATAAAAAGTGAAAGCCGTTTACAACTCCGTGTAACACCGAATTAGAGCGCAGCTCTTGAGGAGGAGGAGGGAAGGGTACTGGGGGGTGAAGTGATCTGGGGGGGGGGGGGGTCACGTGACCTTGGGGGGTCACGTAACCATGCCGATGATGTCATCAGTGACGTCACTGATGACGTCATCAGTGACGATGACGATGCGGACTCCGATGACGTCATCAGAGATGATGATGCGGATGTCGGTGACGTCACTGATGACGTCATCTGTGATGATGACGATGCGGATGCCCCCCGAAGTCACGTGACACCCCCAGGTCAGGTGACCTCCCCGATGACGTCATCGTCACTGATGTCGTCACCGGCATCCGCATCGTCATCGTCATCATCACTGATGACGTCATCAGTGATGATGACGATGCGGATGCCGGTGACGTCATCAGTGACGATGACGTCATCGGGGAGGTCACGTGACCTCGGCGGGGGTCACGTGACCCTGGGGGTGGTCACGTGACCTGGGGGGTGTCACGTGACTTGGGGGGGTCACGTGACCTCGGGGGGGGGGGTCACGTGACTTTGGGTGTCATGTGACTTTGGGGTGACCTTGGGGGTCACGTGACCTTGGGATGACCTTGGGGGCCCCGTGACCTTGGGATGACCTTGGTTACGCCGACGCCGCTCAAGCCGGGAACGGGCCCCTAAGAGCTGCGCTCTAAAACAATCTCATACCACAGTGAATATCTTTATTGTTACCCTCTGCCAGAAATCTGGTGTACGTCCCCGTTCCAGGGGCCACAACATTATGGGCCTGCTAAGTTCTGTGCTCTGACTGCCGTTGAAAAAAATATAGACGAAAAGGCAAACAGCGCGCAGAAAACGGGGACTAGAGGAAGTGCAGACAGGACAAGCGCTGACTCTCAACTGAAATTTAATCACAAGGAAACAAAACAAAGAAAACAGCAACTCCGCCCACGTCACATGACAAATTCACCACGTGTCCAAAAAAACATCTCTTTGCTACTCAGGCCCAGTGACGTTTGGCTTACGCAGTTCGCGCCGGCTTTGATGATTGCATGCGCCTCTAAAATTTCTCTATTCACTCTTTCCCTACCTTTGCCAATGATACTAGTCTTACTGAAGATAGGTTTGCACCCACAACTATGACAATGCAATGGCAAATGCCCCCCTACAGCTCCAACCACAGATCGCAACGACAAGTCATGCTCCCGCAATCTGTGATTAACACATCTGCCCGTCTGTCCGACGGAGGCTTTCCCGCACGTTAGTGGAATCGTGTAAACAACTCCCACCTTGCAAATAACATATTGATGCTCATGCTTCACCGAGCAGGCGGGGCCTTTGTCCTTCTTATCGGCAACTCTCGCGCATAATTGCGACAGCTTACACGGAGCGGAAATGGCGGAAATGGCACAAAATATAGGTGTTCCCAGAAACTTTTATGTAATGCAATGCTTGTATTGATATCAGTGTTGTAAAATGGGCACCCTTGTTTCGTTCCAATTCAGGGGAATTCGAGGTTCCCACAATTCCATTCCTTTCAACTCCTCGGAATGACACACTGGGCCCATTTCCACTCCTGGAATGGCTGAAATCCATGATTCCACTCCTAATTCCTAATTGTAAAAAGTGAAAGCCGTTTACAACTCCCTGTAACACCGAATTAGAGTGCAGTTCTTGCGGGGGGGGGGGGGTCAAGTGACCTGGGGGGTCACGTGACCTTGGGGGTCACGTGACGAGGCCGATGATGCCATCAGTGACGTCACTGATGACGTCATCAGTGATGATGACGATGCGGATTCCGATGACGTCATCAGTGACGTCACTGATGACGTCATCCGTGGTGATGACGATGCGGATGCCGGTGCCGTCATCAGTGACGTCACTGATGACGTCATCAGTGATGATGGCGATGACGATGCGGATGCCGGAGACGTCATCAGTGACGTCACTGATGACGTCATCAGTGATGATGACGATGCGGATGCCGGAGACGTCATCAGTGACGTCACTGATGACGTCATCAGTGATGATGACGATGCGGATGCCGGTGACGTCATCAGTGATGATGATAATGCGGATGCCGGTGACGTCATCAGTGACGATGACGTCATCGGGGAGGTCACGTGACCTCGGGGGGGGTGTCACGTGACTTCCGGGGGAGTCACGTGACCTCGAAGGGGGGGGGTCACGTGACCTTGGGGGAGGGGTCACGTGACCTCGGGGGGGTCACATGATCTTGGGGTGACCTTGGCATAACCTTGGGGGTCACGTGACCTTGGTTACGCCGACGCCGCTCAAGCCGGGAACGAGCCCCTAAGAGCTGCGCTCTAAAAAATGGCCTTTGGAAGCCACATTGTGTTACCGTAATAAAGCAGCATAAAGCTGCTGACGTTATCAAATGCAGGGACGACTTCAAAAGTATGCAAAAGCTTCCTCAAAGCACTCATTCTACTAAGCCAAAGGGTGGTTGCACAAAGCACTTTGTGGCATCTGGTGTCACTTTAGACATTGAACGCGCAATCAAGCGTAAAAAGCTTGCGAGTCGCGACGGATGCCCAAAATTAAAACCACCCATTTTAGAGCACAGCTCTTAGGGGCCCGTTTCCGGCTTGAGCGGCGTCGGCGTCGCCGTCGGCGTAACCGCGCGGTGCATCATGGGAAATTTCCCATAATGCACCGCGCGGGCCCCCTACCGGGTTCACGGGACCTCGTGGGGGGACACGTGACCCCCCCGAGGTCACGTGACTCCCCTGAGGTCACGTGACCCCCTCCCCGAGGTCACGTGACCTCGAGGAGGGGTCACGTGACCCCCGCCGATGTCGCGTGACCCCCGATGACGTCATCGTCACTGATGACGTCACCGGCATCCACATCGTCATCATCACTGATGACGTCACCGGCATCCACATCGTCATCGTCATCATCACTGATGACGTCACCGGCATCCACATCGTCATCATCACTGATGACGTCACCGGCATCCGCATCGTCATCGTCATCATCACTGATGACGTTACCGACATCCGCATCGTCATCGTCATCATCACTGATGACGTCATCAGTGACGTCACTGATGTTGTCACCGGCATCCGCATCGTCATCATCACTGATGACGTCACCGGCATCCGCATCGTCATCATCACTGATGACGTCACCGGCATCCACATCGTCATCTTCATCACTGATGACGTCACCGGCATCCGCATCGTCATCATCACTGATGACATTACCGACATCCGCATCGTCATCATCACTGATGACGTCATCAGTGACGTCACATCACTGATGACGTCATCAGTGACGTCACTAATGACGTCACGGGCATCCGCATCGTCATCGTCATCATCACTGATGACGTCACCGGCATCCGCATCGTCACCGTCATCATCACTGATGACGTCACCGGCATCCACATCGTAATCGTCATCATCACTGATGACGTCACCGGCATCCGCATCGTCATCATCACTGATGACGTCACCGGCATCCACATCGTCATCGTCATCATCACTGATGACGTCACCGGCATCGTCATCGTCATCATCACTGATGACGTCACCGGCATCCGCATCGTCATCGTCATCATCACTGATGACGTCACTGGCATCCGCATCGTCATCATCATCATCACTGATGTCGTCACCGGCATCCACATCGTCATCGTCATCATCACTGATGACGTCACCGGCATCCGCATCGTCGTCGTAATCATCACTGATGACGTTACCGACATCCGCATCGTCATCGACATCATCACTGATGACGTCATCAGTGACGTCACTGATGTCGTCACCGGCATCCGCATCGTCATCGTCATCATCACTGATTACGTCATCAGTGACGTCACTGATGACGTAGCCGACATTCGCATCGTCATCGTCATCATCACTGGTGAAGTCATTAGTGACGTCACTAATGATGTCATCGGTATCTGCATTGTCATCGTCACTGATGACGTCATCAGTGACGTCAGTGATGACATCATCGGTATTTGGGGGTCACGTGACCCCCAAGGTCACGTGACCCCCCTGGTTAGTTGAACCTCCCCCCCCAGTGCCCTTCCCTCCTCCTCCTCAAGAGCTGCGCTCTAATTCGGCGTTACAGGGAGTTGTAAGCGGCTTTCATTTTTTTATACATGGTTAGCGTGTTGTTCGTTAGATAAGGCCTTAAAAATGTCTACTTTGTGCGTGGCGCAAGAAGCTGCCTTGCTCTTTGCTTTGATACTTGCACAATAGCACCACTAGTGCGCTGCTAGGAGCATGCACTGCGGCAACAACAAAAAAAAAAACGCTGACAAAGTGCAGTCGGTATATGGTGACAGCAAAAAGGACTGTAGCACCATATTATGAAACCTGCCTTGAAACAAACTTTTACCTCTTGGTATGCGAATGCAAAAGGAGACAAGGAGACACACTCTCCTAATTCTATCTATAAACTTTTACGTTTGCTGCACGATTCTTGCGATTTCTTAACATATTCAATCCAATTACTTATTTGGGTTCCGCAAAAACACCAAAACAGGGGTGGCCAGAGTTACAGGGGGTTAGAGCCGCAGACATAACAATGAGAGTTCAGAGAGCCGCAGGAAACAAAAGCAGAGGGGGGGGGGGGGGCTACTAATTATAACAAGAAAGGATATGGAGGGATTTTGTTTCCAAAGGGATGAGGTGGAGAAGTGTAATTGTTGACTATACAACAAATGCCACCAGGCGGCAGAAAGTTTTTTTAACTGCTAGCAAAAATTGCATGGTTCGCTATCCAGCCGCTGCTCCTGACGCCCGTTATGCGTATACGGCTAGAACTTATTGCAAGGACAATAAAGGAAACCGGTTCACTGGACACATCTGTGTCAAAAAGCAGTCCAGCTGTGTGTAGGTAGTGTAGTACAAGGCTGCCAAGACTGTGAACTTTTCTTTTAATTCTAGAACTCTTTTCGTCTTGTGGACTCAGGAGGGAAAAGGGGGGCACACTTAAGGGCTGTTTATACTCCAACGTCGACAAACGCAACAAGCGCCAGCAAAAACCGGTGTTCATCGGCCACTGTATCACGCCGCGCCGAGAAGTGCCCGAACGATGGTGTTTACAGTCCAGCGTAGAACAGCCACTGTTGCCAGATGATCCCAGCCAGTGGTCCCACCAAAAAACTGCCAAATGGCTAGGAGGTGTAGCCCAAATATAGCCAAAGTCCTAAAAAATATGTAGCCAAAATAGCCAAAACAAGCATTTTAGGCTTTTTATTGGCAATTTTGTACACACATACAAAACATGTTACATTCTCTTTGTCAACCCTCAGATATGCAACATTTCGTGTACACTATGTCGCTTGTGAATTTTTCGGAAAAAGCTTTGGAAAGATGAAAATTCATACAACACTGATCCTTCGTAGGTTTTCAGAAGTATGAATCACACACGAAGACAACTTTATTGTGAAGCCCGGAAGGTATGATCATACAGTAAAAGAACAGAATACAGAAGCAGAACGGTCAGAACACTGGGAAACACTGGGAGTTTTCAAACCAGAACCCCATTATCTAAGGTCATTACCAATATCTCACCCATCTCTTTTTCTTTGTGTAGAATATATGAGTGTCCCCCATTCCGGTTGCCCTTTCTTTGGGTGGGCGACGACTGGAAGGTAGTCAATTTTTTTATCGGTGAAGCTGCGGACTTCTCATTTTTATGAACTTGCGTACCTAAGGATTTCCCCAATGGGCACCGAAGCAGCGTTTGGAGAGTTCAGTCTATGTCCGGGTAGAGGATGCGCTACCGGGCCTGTGGTAATAGTGCAATCTGTTTGGATTGTTAAAACTTTGGTTTGTTAAAACTTTGGTTTGGGCTAGTTGGTCCATGGTAGGTATAAGATTTAAAAGCGCAAACAGACAGGGACAATAGACAATAACACAAACGACAGGGACAAGGCGTAGCGCCTTGTCCCTGTCGTTTGTGTTATTTTCCCGACAGCTCCCAATCGCACCATACTTGCAAACTACCCCCAACAAAACAATTTAGTCATTGGTTATTTGGTCTGCTAGAGTATGGCAACATTTTTACCCGCTGTAGATGTAAAATTTAGCCAGTGCAGTAGAACTGCTAGCCTGGAGTCTTTAATGGGCATCATGCTGTACTGGCATGACTGCACGCCGGTACGATGCTCATCCAGATCAAAAGGGAAAATCACCCACATTGCTCGCCGGAACGACTTGCTCGAACAACTGAGTTGAAGAGAAGAAATAAGACGTAGGCCGGTCTAAAGACGATTGAAACAAAAAAGGACATAAGAAAGACAGTGGGTAACTAGCTGTTTTTAGAATACGCACATACATACAAAAAAATTGTTTCTTCGAGCAGCGCCCAGGACTCTGGGCGACTGGTGTCCCAGCGACCGGCGCCGTAGTCTCGCTTGTTGCGGCTTCGCCTCTTGGTGCCTCCAGATTTCGCCATGGCAGAACGAACACGTCGACAGCCGTCAACTTTTTGTTTTTATTTTGATTTCTATGTTTGCCTTCTTCTTTCTTAAAAAATATTGCTTACCAGCAAAAAAAAAATACACACATACAAAAAAAAAAAAAAGCTTTCCACACCAACTCCCCGAGGCGAATTCATACTGCACGATGTGAAATATACTTTTTGTTTCATTGTTATTGAGCTGTCTCCATGTTGTTGTTGCCGTTTGTCTAGTTAAAACTTAGCCGCTGACACCCCCGTTGCAAACATTTAATTGACTTTGCACCGCCACTGGCAAAAATGCCTGGCTCAAAATTTATTACGCCGAACCATTTCCCATGAACTTGTAACCACCACATGAGATTACGGTTCTTTTTTGGTTTGGGTTCAATATCACGTGTTTGATTTCATTTACATTTTTCTTCCGGATGAATTAAAAATAACGGTTATGCTCCCGTTTCTGGTCCGGGTTCAGTCCAACACCCTGGTTAAAAGCTACATGCTAATCTTGCATGATTACAACATCCACTTTGTCATGTCTTGCGGCACCAGAAACGACGCCTTGACCGTCTACAACTATTCAGTTTTGGTTGCTTCACTGAGGGCATGCCATTTTCCTCCTTGAAGGAGCATAAGCCAGTGAGACAATCACGCCGTCAGTCACCTCTATTGCAGTGATGCTGTTTCAAGAGCAGCTTTCATGCGCTAGCGAATTGTGCCATCAGCCCGTAGGCCCTAGATGATAATCAACAAAGTTCGCATAAGAGCGGAGCCCCATTCCATTCCCATTCCATTCCGGGCAAAAGGCACCTAATTCCATTCCCATTCCATTCCCCCAGCACTGCCGCCATTGCATTCCAATTCCGGGGTCGCGAAAATGTGGAATGATTTCGGAATCATTCCAACTTTGGAATGGCAACTCTGCAACACTGGTTGATATGTGTCCAGTTCAGTATCCTAATAATGTTACCTTATAAAATTACATTACATGTTACAAAAAAGAAAAAAAGCATGTTATTAAATTGTGAGTTCCACTGCACCAGCACCACTTTGCTTTTATATATTTTCAATGAATATTTCATTAACAAAATCATAGGCTAGTGGATAAACTTTTTGACTTTCAAGGTGGAGCTTTGCATCTTCATGGAAGTACTATACCCCAGTTGTAGTTCTCTGAAACACGCAAGTGCGAGCTCAGACCCCTGATGTGGTTCTTCCACTACGCACAAGCACTTATGCGGGAAAGCCTTTTCTCAGTAATATCAACTTGTGTTTGTTTTTCTTAGGAGCTAGAGAAAAAATTCAGTCAAACTGCGGCATATACCAACATGAAGAAAATGCTTTCAACCAAGAATGATCAAATCAAGGAGCTCCGCAGTGCATTGGCTACGTAAGTTCCTTCGTCTACAGATACCAGCAGCTATGACCAGCACACAATGCATCACTTCATGCACTGGTTTGTGTTTGCTTTATTGCACTATCTTTACATGTGCCAATGTTTATTTCCCATTTTGTAAGAGAGAAATTTTGATACACAAGTTTTGTCTTCCATCAGGTTTCAAACTGGGGACTCGTAAGGAGGTGCCTCACCGAGCTGATACGACAATCTAGTGGAGAGGTATATTTATTTGGAAGCTCAGGATTTTTCAGCATTTTCTGCTGAACTTTCTAACAGAGTGCAAATTTTGTCATGGCTTGAGACCCAGCTAGCAAGATACCACATTGAAATTGATATGATAGAGCACTACTAGATAATATATTACTCTGCTGCACAAGCACATGGGAAACAAGATAATTATCGCAAATAGAACTTATAGGAGTGCTTGTAGCAACACCGAAAAGATGGCAAAAGTGTTGGTTGTTTGCATATTACTTGGAAACAAAGCTAGTCAAAAGCAGAGCTACAACAGCTGTTGGAAACTCAGGTGATGGAGCATATGCCTGTGATATATGACGAGAATTGGGGGAAGTTTACAACAGCCAGTAACAGCTGCTTGATAAAAGAGCAGCAAACTGCTCAGAAATCCTGTAATCACTGGTTGTGTGGGGGCTTATTTAAAGTCATCCCAGTTTGTTGAAGAGTTCATTGTTGTACTGCCCCATTTTGTCTCTTCAAGTCTTTTTACAAATGTGTTATTATAATGTTACTGCTCGTCATTTTACTGTGCTTCTTGCTGTTACATGTACCTGATGTCCTCTGCTCCACTTGTTTATTGTTTATTTTTCTCGAGTACTGAAGTAGACTAGGTATTGTTACTTGTACCTCATAGTAAAATAAATTGCATATTTTAAACAGAAATTTTATGTGCATATTTTCTGTTTTGAATTGGGTTGTTCACTCGGCAAAGCAAAACATAAAGGCTTCAAGTCCATGGTAATAAAATATTGTTTTTATTACAAGTCACATTCATAACTTAGCACATTAAGTTTTTATAAGAATAGTCAACTTGTACAGGCATTGGACATAGGAAAGGAATACCAGTCCATGCATTTAAATAACTTACGGGACATTTTTATGACATTAACACACTAATCTGCTTGCTATAATACACAAGTCACACTTAAAGGTCAGAATATTTTACAGTACTCTATAAAAAAACATCGGCACAAAAAATGTACAAGTCTAACTCAATAAAAATATCCACGCAGAGGTACAACTTTACAAGCAAATGGCCTTGGTTAAAATATTGAAGCAGCGTTGCTTCATGTCTGAATTGTCTTGGGTTCCGAAGAGTCTGGCTTGCGCAGGTGTAGCTTGTAAGTGACCTTCTTGGCAATAAACCTGGAGGTAAATCAAAAAACCCCAACAAAAATCAGCAATTTGGTTCATTCTGAAACACTCATTATATGAACCACGGTTTGTGCCATATCTCTCTTCGTGGATAAAATTCTCGCATCTAATTTTCGGTGCTAAACACAAGTACCAAGGTTACCTATTTCTTAAACACTTCTTGTACTTTGTGCCCCAAAAGGTAATTACATGTTGAAAGTCTATCACTGATGAATAAGAATAATAAAAAAGTTGTTTATGTTTTATTACAAAATTTTATGTTACACTTTTCACCTGAAACAAGTCTTGTTGCAGTCTTATTTGTAAGGTATTAAGCCTACTAAAAGATTATTAAATCTGTTTTCACACAAAATTGAATATTCAGAATCCGGAAAATTTTCCGAGATAACTTGTGAAAAGTAGTTGGATTGATGCAACTAACTAAAAGTGCAGATTTTGAGTGTAATATATAGGTATACCTTGTAGTGTGTGAAAACCATACTTTAATCTGCCTTTAGCTTTTCGTGACCAGTGCCTCCTTTTACACTAATAAGGTTTAATTGTTCTAGGATTCTAACTACAGTCGGTGACAGGTCAAGCACGAAGTGGAAGCTCCTTCCTCCTCCTTCCCCTTTAGCAGAACGGACGCTGGAGAGGAGATCGTGGAAGGAGGTGGGAGGAGCTTCCACTTCGTTCTTGACCTGTCACCGACTGTAGACTACATACCACAGAAGTGCAAAAAATAAATTGTTTTCATATCTGTTCAACCATATAAAAATCAGTGTTGGGAAATACTTTAAATACATTGTGCTAGAAAACTTGTATTTTGCTTGAAGTACATTCTCTGAGTGGGTACTTACTTTTAAAGTATTTTTTCTGGCACTTTTTGAGGAAAGTACAACCCCCAACTTCAAAGTATATTACCCAAATTTAATCTTGTTAGTTTTGTATCACAAAGTGATGCTTTGTCAACAAATTGGTGCCTTATAAGTTGATTGTGTTAAATAGTTTGTCAGTGAGAGTAAAACAAGTACTCGGTGGCCATCGGACTTCATCCAATAATTTCCACTATTTCCAAAAATAACTAATGCACCCCGATTGCACCTAAAACAATGCATACCAGTTAAAAAAACATTATAGGGGAATGAAAGGGCCTCATGAAGATTGTGCTGAGGTGGCTGAGAGGTCCATGACTTGGGTTGCAAAAGGGGAGGGGGGCGGGTTCAAAATGCATCTGTATATTATAGGGTTGGCTGGCTGGTGGGGGGAGGGGACTGGACATAAAGACCCAAATCCCCCCCCCCCCTCCCCCCGGCTACACCACTGAGATGGGTAAAATGTGTTCACAATTTGTTCATCAAACTTGAGGGTTTGCTTACTTCGAGTGCTGGTTGTCAAACATCAGCACATACACGCCAGCCTCCCGAACCACAAGGTGGCCCTCCATGGGCTGGACATCGGCTTGCACCCTGACGGATGGCAGGATGACTTCCAGGGCACTCAAGTCCAGGTCTTCACTCAATGGCTTGTACTTCAGCTCAAAAGAAATGCTCTGCAAGGATGAAAGGAGGGCATTAGTTACAAACTATGGGCTGTCTGTTTTAGGCAAGGCATCAGAACAGCACTCTTTCAATAGCTTAAAATGTCAATTATATATTTAAAGAACTATCAATAAAGATAGATCAATGACCCAGGACGGTGCCAGTTGCATATTACCAAGAAAGTGAAACTGTCATAAATATTGATTGGGGTAAAGAGGCATCATCATCTATAATGGTCCAGTGTCAAATGCAACTCAATATTTGTTTATCGAGGAAGATCACCTCTTGAACTCATTGTGAATGGTGTTATCTTTAGATTAAGACCAGTGCAAATGAAACAATAATTCCAATTTTAGGTGAAATGATTCGGTCTCATACATAGCTGATTTTACCTGAAATATGACGCTTTAGTTGACGTGCAACCTCACCTAATTTGCCGAAAATTCTGGACAAGTTCCATTGATTGCCAGAAGTGAAGCAAAAATGGATTGCCATATCCCAAGTTCAGAACCATGGAGCCAGGAAGAAGAGGTGACATACTGGCTCAAACGAGCCAAACAAGAATTAAAAGCCCAAGTGAAGCCAGAAGTAGAGGTCGCAGTCGGTGGAAACGCCCCAAGGGTGCTCCCCGTCCAGTAGCGTTTGTCAGTTTTGTTCGTTTTTGGTCATCATTGGGGGCATGTCCCTCCAAACCAGAAGTCTCCCCCGGCTTCACCTCTGGTGGCATCATGTCGCATCCAGAAGCTTTACAGCTCAATGTTCAGAACTAATGTGCCCTTAGTGCTTTACCTGCAGCAACATACTGCTTGGCACTCTGAGGGTGAATGTAGAATCCCCTTATGCCATACAAGCAATTCCTGGGAAGTCAAAGTCGAAAGTCTGAACTTCCCAGTCAAACCGTGGCTTGGGCCAAGAACTATACTTTCACAAAAGCCTTTATTGAAACCGAATTCAAATGTCACATGCAGAGCTGACACTTAAAAACGAATAAACCAGATTAATTTTTTTCAGACGATTTTTTAAATTCAAATTAGATTATCTTTATTTAAATCACTAGCTACAAATGAGAAATTCTTTATCACTAGATGTATTTTCAAACATGGCAAATTGATGGTCAATTCATCCGATTACTGAAACTGCTGAAGAGTTACAGTAAATTTTGTAGAGTTAAAATATAATTCAGTAGAGTTACGAACTTTTTAGTTCGTAAAAAAAGTTTTCTTTGCTGTTAATGCGTCAGCATTAGAACGCTCGTTTCGACGAAAACCCGCGGTGCCTTCTTTGTCAGCGCCGGGGAAAGGGAAAGGGGGGAGAGAGTGACGCGTGCGACGCTCCCATCGGTCCGAAGCGCTGACGACAGCACAAGTCAAACTCGCTCTCTCCCGGGCGCTGACAGACTGACAGACACCGCCAGGATTTCGTCAAAATACGTTCGTTTTCGTCAGTCGCGCGCACAGCTGGCCCTGAGCCAGGGGAGGCGGCGGCGCCGCGCAGCACTTCCTACATAACAAAAATGTCGTAGTGCTGAATGAGATGGCTTAATCAGAGAAGGCCAACGCTGGGGCTCTAAACTCGTCGAGCACAAAGTTGAGGCCGAAGTTCACAGACCGCACCGATTGGCTTATCACGACGATGACTTCGCGCTTTTTTCGACGTGCAATCGGCGCGCTCTGCGAATTTTCGGCTCCAACTTTGTGTTTGACAAGTTTAGGGCCCCTGGACACACGGTGGAAACGAGTGCTGCGTCAGCGCTCGACTTCGAGTCAAGTTTGAGCCGGGCGTTGACGCAAGTGTCGTGCGTGTCTAATATGTGCCCAGCGTTGGCCTTCACTGATGACGCCATCTCATTGAGCACTACGGTTTTGTTATCTATAGTGTTGCGACGCGACGCGGTGGAATGCGGGCGTGCTCAGTCGCCGCTTTGCCGTTGCCGGTTGTTCTTCGCTTTTGGTTTCCGTAGTAGCGGTGCGTGGGCTGTGATGTGTGTGTGGTTTCCCCAGGAATTAAAATTAGGGTATTTTTAAGAGGGGGTTAGGGGGAAAGGGGGGGGGGGGGCATTGAGAATGGAGGAGTCGTTGCGAATTAAGGGGGTGCCTTAAAAAGAACAAGGGGGTATACACCACCCCCCCTTAAAGGTATACTACAACGAAATTTTGGCGCTCATTTTTTGGTCTATATGTGTTCAAAAGAGCAGTATCACATGGAACATACCAATCTCTTGTTAAAAAAGTCTCGAAAAGGAATTTTCAAACGAATTAAGCGATTAGCAAAGAGCACCTGGTGGATGTCGCTAACGCCTCGTTTGTAATGCTCGTCTAGGAACCTTGACAGCTAGTGACGGAGGTTGTCTCGTCTCCGGCCACGACGAGAGAAGGGAGGAAGGAGGAACTTCCCTCTTCCCGAGAATCCCTTTTCTGTGTCGCAGAAGTCGCTATTGTCCCCCTAGAAGATTATAGAAGATTAACCCGTCACTCAAAATTCGTACAAAAGCAGCCGCTTCGGTGGCTGGAACGACTAGGCCATCCTCTCGACGTCAGCCTCGCCGTAGCTTTGCTCGTCTTGAGACGACCTACGTCACGATTGCGTTGGATGTCACGTGCTCTAAGCTGGGCCTTCTCCGAGCGCTTGCCAGAGTCGGCCGTTTATAACGAAAAATACAGCCACCAGGATTAAAATACAAACGTGCGATTGTCATTTTCGGATATTGTGGATCATATTCAACCTATTTTTGAACACGACGGGAATATTTCAAATTTCGTTGAAGTATCCCTTTAAAGGGGCCCTGCAATGACTTTTTTTACTAATTTTTAATTTACACCGGACCTGAGCGCACTGAACGTAGTAACTTCGTGAAACTTTTCTTTTGTCGAAATGCTCTTTATTTTAAAAGTTTTAAGCAAATTAAAATTACAAAAACAAGCAAAAAATAACGTCCCTCATGACGTCCTTGGTTGCTTGAGAGTGGCCGTGATTTAGAGGAGAAGTAGTGAGCTCATCAAGCGCTCACGGCTGCCGCACTCCGAGTCGACGGCGCGAGAGGGCACCATTAAAGGGATACTACAACAAAATTTCGGCGCTCATTTTTTGGTCTATATGTGTTCAAAAGTGTAGTATCACATGGAATATACCAATATCTTGTTAAAAAAGTCTCGAGAAGGAATTTTAAAACGAATTAAACGATTAGCAAAGAGCACCTGGTGGATGTCGCTAACGCCTCGTTTGTAATGCTCGTCTAGGAACCTTGACAGCTAGTGACGGAGGTTGTCTCGTCTCCGGCCACGACGAGAGAAGGGGGGAGGGATGAACTCCCCTCTTCCCGAGAATCCCTTTTGTGTGTCGCAGAAGTCGCTATTGTTCCCCTAGAAGATTATAGAAGATTAACCCGTCACTCAAAATTGGTACAAAAGCAGCCGCTTCGGTGGCTGGAACGACTAGGCCGTTCTCTCGACGTCAGCCTCGCCGTAGCTTTGCTCGTCTTGACACGACCTACGTCACGATTGCGTTGGATGTCACGTGCTCTAAGCTGGGCCTTCTCCGAGCGCTTGCCAGAGTGGGCCGTTTATAACGAAAAATACAGCCACCAGGATCAAAATGCAAACGTGCGATTGTCATTTACGGATATTGTGGATGATATTCAACCTATTTTTGAACACGACGGGAATATTTCAAATTGCGTTGAAGTATCCCTTTAAAGCGTGTTCTGGACAGGCTGTATGCAGCGGTCAGCCAGAGCGGCTCTCATTGCATTTGCTGCGCGATTAAATACTAATTCGGCATGACACTTCATTGGCCACAAACGACAGCAAACACGGGGTAAAGATCAGTTCAGAACGGGAGCCACTTCGCGCTGCCATACCGCCAAAGGGCTAAATCGCCAGCCATGCCCGCGCCGAGAGCCTTGGGAACGCTCGGAACCGGTCGGATCCTCGAGCCGGTATACGACCGCAGCGCCGCCGCGTACATCCGGGAGCTTTCCGTGTCGGCGCCTGATCCCACTATTCTTTCTAGTATGCGCCACTTTTTCAACCGCTTGGTGGCGGGTATGTCGACGGGTCAATTCTTGTTTCCGTACTTTATGAACTGCATTCGTTTCTTTCTTATCTAAAATACTGAACAAAAGCTACTTTTATAGATAATTGAAACGGTTCGCGCCACTTATATTTTGTATTTCGACTAAAAAGAAGCTTTTAGCGGCTCTGACCAGTAGTAAGCCCAGGACCAAAGACGTCACATTTTGCGCGCTTTCGGTACCGCGGGTCGCCCTCGTCGGTGGAGGAGATGACGCACTGATATTTAGTTACTCTCTCCGTGCCCGCTGGCTTGCCCGAACCCCAAGAGACGTGGAAACCGCAAAAAAAGATGGACGCTTGAATATGATTGCAGGGCCCCTTTAAAGGGGTAGGAAAACAAAATTCCAGCGCTCAGTTTATAGCTTTGAGGTGTTGCGTGTTGCAGCATAACCTCAAAAACACCAGTCTTGCGTCGAAAGGCACATGCAAACTAATTTTAAAGCTAATTAAACGATATTTCAATGTGCACCTGGTGGACGCATGCGGAGCCTATTTGGGAGGTAATCTATCAACGTTGGGGAACTTTCTACGTAGTCATGACGTAGCAAGTTCCATCAGAGCAGCGCCGCTTGTTCTTCGCTTTCCTCCTCAACTTACAAATCGCGCATTGAACCAAACAGTCCAAGAAGACAGAAAAGAGGGACTCCCCTCTTTCTCGGACCCTCGTTTGTGCACCCGGATACAGCCATCCTCCCCCATTAGAAGGTTAGCCAGTCGCTCATAATTTGGTTGCTTTTCCCAGCTTGTTCACCACTAAGCTGACAGTGCTGTGGAAGCTATATGTGCTCCTTGGGGCAGCCACACGCTTGTCACCGCACGGGTACTTTGAATGGCTCGGTTGTAACGCGTAGGGCTACAACCGAGCCAACGAAGCAACCGCTACTGCGCCGGCGCGCCGATGGCCTTGACTCTAGAGTTCCGGCTAGCGTAGCTGGTTGCGGAGAGCGTTGCGGGACAGGGGAAACGATCTACGAAAACTCCCTATGAGGGAGTTTTCGTAGATCGTTTCCGCCATCCCGCAACGCTCCTCCGCAACCCGCTACGAGATCCGGGTTTCTACAGCCAAGGCCATCGGCGCGCAGGCGCAGTAGTGGCTTCTTCGTTGCTGAGGACTTAGCGGAGGGGAGAACGCGGCCTACGAAAACTCCCTATGGACACCACCACAACGCTGACAACGCCACCAACGGCAAAGCTCATAACCACGCTAGCTTTGCTACGCCACGAACGGGGGAATTTTTTTCTTCCTGTTTTTGTTTGCGTCGGATATCCCATGACGCATCGCGCTCTCCGTTCGCTTCTCTTCGAGCGCTTGCTCGAGTGCACAGCTTGGAACGAGAAATATAGCCAGTCGTTCAAAATGCAAACGTGCGATTTTCATTTACGGTTATTACCCGTCATGCTTGACTCATTTCCGAACGAATTGTGAATATTTCAATTTTTGTTTCTGTACCCCTTAAAGGGAGGGTGTGTAGGGAAATCACTGGTTAAAACGATAGACGCGGTTCCCTCCACGAGTGATATGGATGTGGTTCTTTTTATGAGTGATAGGGATGACGTATCCAAGGGCGTCGATGTACTCGGACAGGCAGAGTACAGAAAAGGGGCGAAAAAAAGAAAATACAGGAAGATCCATTGGCTGATACTTAGAGAATCCGTTAACATGACCTCTGGTAGACGCCAACAGTGACCCCGTAACAAGGCCCAAAAGAGGCAAAAAAAAAAAATAGAGGAAGCAAAAGATAAAGCCAAAAGAGAAAAAGTGAATGGGTCAGCGTTAGTGTTTCGCAAAGGGGGACGTGTGCGGCATCTCCAAGGGTCATGCTAACGCATTCCCTAAGAATCCATCAAGGATCCTTCTGCAATTTTTTTTCTTTGGTAGTCTGTTTTTCCTGCAACAAGACATTACTTTTGTTGTTTAATTCGTTCTCTTTCGTATTCTTATTTGGAATAAGACGTCACGTAACTGACGAACGAAGTGGAGGGAAGAGAGAGAGCCCAACGTTCCGATTTGCTCAGAAGACCACTGCTTTGTGCTCATGTTCAGCCTGATCTAAGATCTCTCTTGCTTGATAATTCTTTAATTTTGATACAAGGCAAAAGCACATAAAGATCATGAAGTAATATACATACAGTAAACAAATATTTTCGGGATTATTTTCGCGGGAAAGGTTTCACATAAATTTGTAGTCTGATTTAAATCACGATTTAAATAGCTTAAATCACCTTGAGTTTTATTCTCCACCATGGCCACACACACATATGCCATTCCCAGGCAGCATAGACGTCCTGTTTACATCTACAGGACTTCCATGGGACACTAGGACATCTTGAGAACATCCATAGAACCACGTGTGCTGCCAGGGTCAGAAAGAGAGAGAGAGGAAGAAACCCAGGCTATTTACCTTTGGCTCGCATTTGAACTCCCAGAAGAGCACCGTCTCGGGCACCTTGAGGAGCACCGGAATGCCGTAGGTTCCGCCAGCGTTAACCCAAATTTCTCCCTGAACTCCTTCAGGACCGCAGTCCGCAATGTCCTCCACGGTCCGCGTGGTGCTCATGTGGAACGTGTTCTCCTGCTGGCTGTTGCTGGGTGAGCTGTTGTAAGGGCTGCAGGCAGACAGGGAGCGTGCTATCTCCTCGTCGCTAATGATGTCAAACTCCTGCTTGCGTCCTCCGTCGTCCAGGCTACCAGAGCTCTGCAGGAACTGCAGCTTTCTTAGCTTCGGGAACGACCTGCCGTTTGGAAGAAGGAAGCAGTGTGTGGATTGGGCGTAGCGCCTTAAAAAGAAAAAAAAAAAAAAAAGAGAAACAAAAATTGAGTACAAGTAAATTGACAGTGATCATTAATGGGTTAATTTATTTCTCAATTTATAGACTATTGCGGTAAGGATCGAAGATAAAGAAATGCGCTGAAGTAAACAAGATCAAGCAAGCTTTCGTGTCCCATAGAACCTTTCAGCTCCTCTTGATGCAGTATCACAGGAGCAGTATGATCTTACTATGTGATGAGTCGCCTTATTTTTTTATTTAATCGATTGATGTTTCTGTATTCTCACAAATCTTTTACAATTGCAAAAACAGAATGTATAGTTTTCATGCTCGCAGTCTTGATTGCTTACTACTGTCGAAAATCTAGCAAAGATACAAACTCATACGATCAATCTCTATATTTTCAGTGTGATACGACTATTGGGGGAGCTTCTCTATGACAATTACAGTTCGTATATTTAATGTTACATTACATTTGTCTCCCTAAATTTCACGGGCACAGATTGAGATTTGCCATGCTTACATTAAAAAGGTTTCAGTAGCTTCGGTTGTAGTTTGTTTTGAGCTATGATAGCAGTTGCAATATGAATACGAACACAAAGCTTCAACTTTTTCAAAATTTGCATGCACACTTTCGCCCGAAGGAGCAGCATTTTTCTATGCGAGCTGTTTCGATGCTGAAAAGCGGGAGAGTCGCTGTGGAAAGAAACTAATTTGGCCAAGTTTAGTGCACTTCCTACGCGTCACGGGTGCACTGCGGCAAAGCGACATCGGCGGTAGCTGCTTCAGTACTTTGATCACTGTGAAGACAGAGCTTTATCAGCGTCTGAAGGAGCTCGCGCTAACAATTAATTTGAGAAACAGAACTAAAAATTGCCTTACCAGTTTCGAACAATTTTCGGGGTGCTGACTCTTGGCACCGCCCCTCCGTTGGCAGGTGCAGATGAGCTCATGATGCCACTGTCGGCTGTGTTCTGCCGGGGCCGGCCAACTGCTCGAAAGAGCAGAATTACTTAGAACTGTGTGTGACTTATTAATACAGATCTTCATTTATGTTTAATTTTGTTTCTTCTTTCGCTTATTTATTTGCAATAGGACGTTACTTAACTGACGAACGAAGTGGAGGGCAGAAAGCAAGCCAAAGGAAGAGTTGTACAGTTAGACGCGGCTTCTGCTAAAAAATATTTGACATATTCGTTCCTTAGTGTTAATTTAGTTAAAATGTCCCATCTGTCTTTACAATCAAGACAAAAAGGCTAAATTACAGTATGTCTAGGGTCACATCTGAGGTGAAGTTTGGCTAAAGTACAATATTTTTTATTAAAAAAAATCTTTGGAGCCGTTTAATTATGCATCGTATTTAAAGATTAATACAACTTAAAGGGATACTACAACGAAATTTCGGTGCTCATTTTTTGGTCTATATGTGTTCAAAAGAGCAGTATAACATGGAACATACCAATATCTTGTAAAAAAGTCTCGAAAAGGAATTTTAAAACGAATTAAACGATTAGCAAAGAGCACCTGGTGGATGTCGCTAACGCCTCGTTTGTAATGCTCGTCTAGGAACCTTGACAGCTAGTGACGGAGGTTGTCTCGTCTCCGGCCACGACGAGAGAAGGGAGGAAGGAGGAACTCCCCTTTTCCCGAGAATCCCTTTTGTGTGTCGCAGAAGTCGCTATTGTCCCCCTAAAAGATTATAGAAGATTAACCCGTCACTCAAAATTCGTACAAAAGCAGCCGCTTCGGTGGCTGGAACGACTAGGCCATCCTCTCGACGTCAGCCTCGCCGTAGCTTTGCTCGTCTTGAGACGACCTACGTCACGACTGCGTTGGATGTCACGTGCTCTAAGCTGGGCCTTCTCCGAGCGCTTGCCAGAGTGGGCCGTTTATAACGAAAAATACAGCCACCATGCTCAAAATACAACGTGCGATTGTCATTTACGGATATTGTGGATCATATTCAACCTATTTTTGAACACGACGGGAATATTTCAAATTTCGTTGAAGTATCCATTTAAAACATGGTTTGGATCAAGAATATGCCTCTTTGTAACGTGAAATGATAGGCCATGCATTTTTGTCATGAGTCATATTTATTGCATGCCTGCGACAGTTTTACTCAAAAGGTACCTACAAATCAACATCCTCATGACATGGATGTTGAGTTGATTGATGCAAGATATGGATGCACATTCATATTAAGTGGTGCCTTTTTGTATGGGTGTCTGTAGAACGTATTTTTAGGTTGACGTGCAATCCTATTTTTTCAGAGGGGGTCAACTCTATAGAATTATGGGGCATACGCATCTAGGCCCAACAATCCTAAAGGCTGGGTTAGGGGGGGGGGGGGGGAGGGGGGGGGGGGGCTTTTGCGCCACCCCACCTCCGGACACCCAGGCCACTGTGGCTGATTACCAACACCGTTTCTAAAGATAGTCATCCGCTCGCGGACTGTAAAAATTTCACATGAAAAGAGGGAAGCAGTTAAAAACGCCAGGCTGACCTGCCGAGTTACACGAAGTTTGGCCATCGCTGCATTTGGGGGTGTTGACTTCACCAACAAGGTCGTCCTCCTCACTCTCAACCGAGATGGTGGTAGAGACCGAGGGGTTCCGGGCTGCCCTTTCGAGCCTGTCGTGCTCCACTGCACATGCGTTGCACACTCTCGTAGGCCGGCTAGAAATAAAGAGGAAAAATACTTCACTTAGAAACAAGTAGAATATAGTTCGTTGAAGCAGCCTCAAAGGAACGCTGAAAATAAATATGATGTTTGCTTTCGACGGGAACGTTCCGTTTATGGTGCACATGTTACTCAAGGAACTAGGGTATGTATGCCACGAAATTTATGCCCGGAAGATTTTTCCTCGATCAGGAGCAGATAAAACGCAGTGGAAAGTTATACACAACTAGCTTTGATACTAAAAAAAAAACTAAACTGTTTTGCAAAATTGGCGATTTCAACTTGGAAGCTACAGTTGAAGGGCTCTACATAATGTTTTGCACAATACACCCAGGTTAATTTTTCTGAAATTTATTTTTTAAACATAGGTGCAAACAAACTAAAGTGTGAGCTGTAGTCGACAACACACCGGTTTGCAATTGCAGAGAACATTTGAACTCGTGTGCGCAAACATCATTTGCATCACCGATTTGTTGGATCAAACAACGTCCTTTAAACTGGTAGGCACAAACGTTGCCGGTGGAGTTAGACAGCGCTACATGACAATAACAAAAGTGCCATGTCGACTCCATCAATGAGAAGATATCGCCGACTGTGCTCTCATGTAGGTTTGGTGGCCGTTTAGACGGAGTTTTATTGCAATATCTTAACTCTAGTTTTGATAGCATCATCATTTTTTGAATAACAAAAGTTGAGTAGAGTGGACTTTTAATTGATCTGGCAAGCATGTGAACTTACAAACACAAGGAAATCAATAGGAAGGGGAACCTTTACATAAGTGCGAGAGATTCAGAGTCAGTATTGCCGCGCGCGCGTAGCTGGCCAAAAAGGCAGAGCGGCCGTGGCCTAACGGTTATCGTGTTTGCTTCCCACGCGAAGAGCCAGGGTTCGGTTCCTGGGAGCGACCCTGGTTCTTCGCCTTCTACACCGATTGTTACAGAAGCCCACGTGTGTAAAAAGGGGCTCCGCGTGGCGAGCCGGAGTCAATCTTGCCCTAACGTTCGATCCTGCTGTTACGCCGCCATCGACGCCGCCACGTCTTCTGTTCCCTTTTTAGAGCGCAGCTCTTAGGCGCCCGTTTCCGGCTTGAGCGGCGTTGGCGTCGGCAACGTTGGATACAACATTTGACCTCACGAGTGCCCCTGCTCGTTGTTGACAGCAGAGCGGCAGCAAGTGATTCGAGGTGCACGCGTAAACTTCAAAAGAAAATTTCTAGAAAGAAAATGAATATTTTGACTAAATATTTCCTAAACATACAACCAAGTGGATACTTAGTACATAGTTAAAATTTTATATAACTCAATGACCATCAATATTTTGCCTTTAAGGGATTTGGTTGCATTTGTTTTCTAATTTTTTTTTCTCATATTAATTAAGCATAAATTTGTACCTGCTTGCAGTTGTCATCAGCCAGTTGTTAGAACAGCTATGGCAGAATATTCTGCCACATAGCCTGCAGTGGTGCTGTAAAAGAACAGGAAACTTTACTTGACATCTCGCTAAATATATTTGAGATCACACAGGGCAATGCAGAGATTTCAGACAAGATTTACAAAAATCGCATCAGAAACAGACTGCGATTTTTTGGAATTATGCGACACTAAAAGCTTTTCCTTTCCCCGAAAGGTTGATGGAATAATTTTAGTTTGCTTAGAATAACAAGTTAAAACTGTTTTGCGGTCTTTCAATGCTTACCTTCCTCAGAGTGAAGCTGAATGCAGTAGAGCACTGAAGGCAGCTGTCAGCTTCGTCATTGTCCATCCACTTGTCTGTGGCTTGTAGTTTTTGGAGAAACTGCAAACTATCATTTTGTTTCCACAAAGTGTCTTTCTCCCTGAAGGAAGAATCAAGAGGAAGTTTTTTAAAAAATATTTCTTTGTGGAATCTGGGGGATTGCCCATATAGTTTTGTGGTTTAATTTGTTATCGATGAACTGTACTGTGTTCAAGGAAATAATACAAATGGACTTTAGTAAAACTCAGGCTTACCTCACAAGCTTGACAATTTTCTTCTTCAGTTCAACTGAATCCACCTTGAGCTGTTTCAGTTGGTCCTCGAAAGAAGTTATAATGTTGCTGCTCTCTTCAAGCTGTTGCTTTAGGTGGTCACTCTGTTCCCTATCTTGGTCAGCCTGGATGCGAAGCTGCACGGCAGAAACTTCCATGAGCGATACTGCTAGAATGATCTAGCACATCGCATTATAGCCACAATTTTTAGCGATTCGTTTGCGTGGGAGTTTGTTGGATCTCGATGACTGACCTTTTTGAGTTCGTCACTTAAGCTCGAGCATTCTTCTTCTCTGGAGGCCAAGTCCAGTTGCAACTTTTCAACCTACACATCAAACAGATCCAAAGGTTTGGTAGGGTTAAACAAATCTTCAACACATCCCTACCGAAAAATCCGGTATAAGTTTTCGCTATCCGGATTATGGAACCGGAAATCTATCTGGATTCTATCTGGATTTTATCTGGAATTTAGGTTTTCAAAAAGTATTCCTTTGTCTGCAATCTGGATTTCGGGTTTCCAGAAACAAATTTCCGGTTCCATAATCCGGATAGGGAAAAGTTAACCGGATTTTTCGGTAGGGATCTTAGAGAAATTTTACAATTATAGAAAAAATATTTTAGGCACCTCTTTTAGGAACATTGTCTGCTCAGTCACTTGGTCGTCTTTCAGTTCTTCCACTGAGTGCTCAAGTTCCCCAATCATTTGCTCTTGCTCCCCGATCCGTTTCTTCATTTCTTCTATAACGGTTTGTTGAGTCACATAATTCTGGAACGAAACACCATTGTAACATTGTTACTAATGGTCGAGATCGAGAGCAGTGAGATGCATACTTAGACGTCCTTCCAGGTGGACAAGTGGTGCTTTATTAGCATAAGCCAACTCATTCAAAACTGCTTTTTCCACAAGCGTGCCAATGACAAGGATGTTGTAGATTGGCAAGAATGAAGATTACACCACACATCACAGTACGTTTCTTTGCTGGCTTGACTGTGTCATTTAATAGAAGGTATTTTAAGCTTCTCTCTGGACT
The DNA here is from genome assembly GCF_016920785.2 of Ixodes scapularis. NCBI lineage: Eukaryota > Metazoa > Arthropoda > Arachnida > Ixodida > Ixodidae > Ixodes > Ixodes scapularis. The sequence continues at coordinate 87,917,280 of NW_024609835.1, forward strand.
GAATTGGGTATTGAGAATTTATTCAGACGTACACATCGCGACACTGTTAGCGCGAACACGACATCGGCGCATTTTCGCATTTTAACTCTAACTAGTATTAGCGAGCACGAAATTTTATCGCTTACATTATAGAACTAAATAAGCTCTTTCCTTAGCAATAATAACTTGGATGACATTCCTTAGGTTCGAAGAGAAAAACTGGAAAAACCGGCGATCTCTTGTTCGTGCTAACAGTGTCGCGCTCTGTACATAGAAGGAAAGTTAAAATGCGCTGTCATAACATAAATATTCAAGACCTCTTGTTTGGTAGTGTTTGACCTGAAAATGTGTGTGCTGAGCTATAAATGGTAACTCTACTAGGTGACCGGTTAAGAATTCAGCAGATATTCCGCCTCCAGCTTGATCTTTCTGCCTTTGATAACACTCCGTTGCCCGCGCAGCAAGACCAGCGGAAAGGAACAAGCGCGTGCTGGAGACTGTGGTGCTACGGCATTCTTAGCCTGTCACGGACCATAGAGTTACCCAATTGCTGCTTACCTCATACAAGTGGTTGTGGGATGTCGTCTGGTTATCCAACTTCAGCGTCAGAGTGCCGACCTCCTTTTCTAGAGTCTTCTGCTTCTCGAGGCTTTTCCGGCGACATGCATCACTTTCCGTGAGCTCGTTCTCTTTCTGTTCCAGCTTGGTCTCCAACACTTTGTTCTGCTCCAGCAGCTGTTCTCTTTCCCTCGTGATATCCTTCAGTTGGACGCTCTTCAGGTTGCGTTCCGTGCGGAGCATCCCACTCGCCCGCTGCCTGTAGACAAGCAGACCGAAGAGTATATTTTTGTTAAGAGTGGAACGTATAAAACTAAGCTACAATTTACTAGTTTTATATACTTGTTAATTGCTTTACACGATCGAAATCCCACTGACCCAATGCGTTCGCATCCGCACTTATGGGAAGCATTTCCCACAAGCACTGGTGCACTACAAAGTAGTATCAGGTAAAGTCCAGCAGGGTTGCAGGGTTTCGCTTCATCACGCAGGCGCACAACGAACATGAATAAACCCATTGCGAAGTTTTTTATGAATGCTTTATTGCAGGCAAAAGTGTACTTATCGAGTGCATGGGACGAATAAAGGAACACAGATAGAATTTAGAAAGCCGCGTTGACGCTACAGTGTTTTTAATCTTCACTTAAAATGGTCGAAAAACGCCGCCATATTGATTTTTTTCTTCTGGAATTCGGTTTTTAGGAAAACAGCTCTGAATAAACATTCCCTGCTCCCAAACTTAGAACGTGATTAATTTTCGATGCTTGTGTATACCACCTAAACTTTCTCGAGCATCGCCAATGAACGAGACATTTTATAAGGCAGAGATCCGAGTACTCCTCTGCCTACATATTTAGGCCTAGAAAATTAATCAAATGAAATTACTAAGCTGGTTAAGGAGGGCGACTCTCCCCTTTAGCTACCGGCTGAAAGAAAAAGCCCCATAGTGCACGTTTCGTTTTTTTTATTTTTTATTACGAAGTAAATAGCAAGACTGAAAATTCATTTCGCCATAAAAGGCAAGTCATAAACTCAGACTGATGAGGAAAATGCGGCTCCTTGTCTTATACTTACTATCGTACGTCTAAGAGACATTAGGCATACAAGGTTCAAGCGTAGTAGGTTGGGCATAGACCTATATTTTTCTCGTCAATCATCTACACTAACTTTACCATGCACTAAAAAAAGAAAAAAAAAGAGCGAGAATGCAAATAATTTTACTTCTGCTCATGCTTACTTAAATGCAAATAGCTTTTTTAGAGCTGCTCATGTTTCGCTCATCGTTACTCCAGGGCTGCTATCTGCATTAGTAAATAATTGGTATAAGATCTACACACGCGCAAAAGGCGTACAATCAATAACTGAAATTATATACTGAACACTGATAATGCTTCGGAAATACAGAAATCTTTAATAATCGGCAAGACTGATAAAATACGCACCTCATCTCATTTTCCCGTTGTGCCTTTTCTTCGGCTTGAGCCAAAACCTGGCGGCGCAGACGCTCGTTTGCAGATTGCAGTTCAGCAATGGTTGACCGAAGACTAGATATCAGTTCTTCACTCTGAGACCTCTCCAGTTTCACCCTATGCACAATTGTGTCCAGGGTCTTCTTTCTTATCTCGGGCAAGGATTCGTCTCTTCTGGATGCTTCCACACACTCCGGAGAAAATGGCACAGAAATGTCGTCACTCACTACATCACAGCCCTCTAGAACGTCTGGCTCCTCCTCGAGTCCTTCAGAAATATCCTCAGTCTCCACTGGAATGCTAGGAGCGTTGTCACTTGCACCGATCACCCGGGACGCTGCCTCGTTGCTGCCTTCGAGCAAACTGTGCAGCCGCATTTGGAGGTTATTGCTTCGTTCACTACTCCTGACCAAGCTGCTGTAGAGAATCTGGCACTGCTGTTCCAGGTACTCCAGTCTTTGCGAACGAGCACGGTATCTCACTTCCATGTCTGAAGTCGAAATTGGAATGGAGCTGGCTCCTTCTTCTGGAATTTCGTCGACGTTGAGGGAGTCGGACCGGTCCTCTTCCTCAACAGAGTCAGGGTCGTCCTTCTCGGACACTTCTTCGCTGCTTAGCGGAGTTTGCTCACGCGTGCTATGTCCGTTGTCAGAGACCCCACTGTCCTGGCTGTCTTGCTTTTTCCGACTCTGGAACTCCTCTCGAAGGCTTCGCCACTCCAGTTCAGACTCTGCATTCGATCGCATAACCCTGACACAGTCTTCTCGAGTGCTCTCGAGCTGTTGCTTGAGGTTGTGGAGCAGGTGCTTTTTCTCTTGAAGCTCGTACCTCATAACAGCCTTTGCAGTCTGGAGTTTGTAACGAGTGTCCTCCATGCCTGCCAGCAGCACTTTCGTTCGGTCTAGTTCCTGCACGAAGCCACAAAGCTTACGTTCTTGTTCGTGTACTTTACCAGAAAGAAGCCCGTTGAGCTCCCTGCACTCTGCAAGCTCCTTTTCTAGTTGAGATTCAGTCTGCATGAGGCCTTGCAGCTTGGAGTGGTTTCGACAAAGAGTTTCAAACAGCGACGTCACAAAGTCGCAGCCTTCAATGCGAGGAGGGACCAGCTCTTCTGAAACTGTTGCAGTCTCTTTGTGGTTCAAGGTTCCCTCGCTCACTGATTCGCTCTCCTCATCATTGGGTTTAATGCTGAGAACTTCTCGGAGAACATGCAACTGTAGATTAATACTGTGGCTTGTGGAAACTATATCTTTGACCTTGGAGTTTGCCCTGTCAATGAGAGACTCCTGGTGCAACATGGCAGACCCCAGGTACCGTAAACAGTGCTCGTAGAGTTCAGAGTTTGAACTGCCCGATGATGCTTTTGTACAATACTGTTGCAGGACGAGGCTAAGATCATCAGGAGACACATCACTGGTTCCAGACGTCAGAATCTTTTCCAGCAGGGTCTCGTCACACTCTTTTCCGTCAGTTGAGATTCTAGGGGACTGCTCTTTTGAAGACGTTTCTGGCTGAGAACTTTCTGGTGACCTCGCAAGGAGCTTCCTTCGAGCAGTACGCACTAAGGATACCAACCTTTCTATCTCACGGTCTTTCAATGAGCTAGCGTTGATAGTCTCACAACATTTGGACCGAACTTTGACAAGCTGCTCTTCTAGGCACTTGCATTGGGCTTTCTTTTGCTCCAGCAGGTAATGGCTGTTCTCAACTTCCTTGTCCATCACCAGCACTTGCTGCCGCAATATTACGGTCTCCTCCTTCACTGCATCAACCAGGTTCTTGAGCCCTTCGTTTACAAGGGTGAGTTTTTCAACTTTTGTCCGGAGCTCTAGTTCAGACTGCTTCACAGTGACAAGTGACTCTTCTGTGTCTTCCAGTTTTTCTAAGACCTCATTTAACTTCCGTGTCAGAAAACTATTCTTCAAGGACATATCTTCTTTGTCTGCGGTAAGTCGTTTCACCATTTCTTCCAACATTGTGTGCTCCGAACTGCAGCAAGCCTGCTCACTTTTGGAATTTTCGATACCTGTATCTTGTGCCGATTGTTGCAGTTGCAACGAGTACAGCTGGTCTTGAAGTCGTGCTTCCCTTTCTTGCCATGCTTGCTCTTTATGGAGGTGGTCCTCCTTCAGCTTCGCTAGTGTTTCAGCACAGGTAGACGCTACTGATTCAGCTTCTCTTAGCCTTTGCTTGAGCTCGAGCTCTCGTGGAGAAATATCCTTGGTATTTATAGGTGTTGCCCCACTTTGGTTTTCTGGCAGGTTGCTCTTGAAGACGACAGGAGAAAGGGATCTGCTTTTCATCTGCACAGGAGAAAACAAAAATAATTAGCTTCTTACTTCTTAGGCTGTTTTGCACACTTCTGCACATACTGGAGCTTTCAGAGGATTGCAAATTTAGATTCACTACATTGCATAACATTGCGAGCTCTAGGGGTTTAGTTTAGACTTACACAAAAATGATGGGTAAATATTTCAATATATACTAACTAGAACCTTGGGTCTTGTCTGGGAACCGCAACTTGCTTGTTTGTCCTCTTCAAAGTCACCAGAACAGCCGGCGTTATGGCGCTCAAGACTAGGAACAGCCAGCTGAACCTCGTCCTGAATTGCAGGCTCATTTTCAGGCATGCTGGGCGCTGGCAAAAGCGAATCAAGCTGCGGAGCAAAAGAGATAGACCAAGGCTGTCGGTTAATGCCTGGCTTAGAATTATAAACATGGAGGACCTACTTGAGAAACTGTGCTGCTTATACTGGAAATGCTCGAGGTTCTGCTCAGAGGCACCCAAGAACTACTGAAAACTTTCCTGCAAAAGATATACAAAAAATATCCAGCTCACTCAAAACAGAAGGCACATACGATTCACTTTGATTAAAAATGAATTCATGTTGTTATTTGATATAGAACCTACGCCATAGGTTGTCATAGGTTTTCCCGGCTGCTGTATGTTTACGAACTCCGGTCCCCTTGAACTCTCATAGTAATATGTGTATCAATTTTACGTCTCCCGGCGCGCCCGACGCGACACATTGGCCCGCTCGGTCGCGGCCGCCCTATTCCGTTCCCTTCGCGTCCTTTCTTTTACGCCTATTTGCCTCTCTGCTCTGTACTTCTCGGCGAAGCTGGCAGGGCCCCGGACAGGTTGGACTTGGACTAGGACTAGGCTTCAAAGAAATTCAGGCTTTTACGATAACCCGCTCTTTCAGTCTTCTACTTCGGCGCGCGCGCGCGCGCTTTTGTTGTGTACGATTTTTTTTACTTCGCAAGTTTAATTTCGCGTAGAGATTGGAATTTGTAACTATGCACTGTGCTTGACACGTTAGGGACGCGTCTAGCTTTGCAGTTTTGCACCCCAGGAGCTCGCATCAAGCTTCACTGCTTCCCACCAGCGTGCTAGGAGCAGTGACTGGGGCGGGGGAGCATGTGGGAATTAGCTCTATGGGCTCAGAAATTTCGCTAAATTTTATAGAATAGCCTTTTTTAGTTTCAAATATACTTGAATCCCCCTTAAGAAAAAAGCATTTTCCTTTGTTCCTTTTCACTTTTATTTTTAAATAGAAAATAAGAACGAAAAGAATGTTGAACTGGTAGCTCCCCACAGGTCGGGAAGTCCACAGGTGGAGAAGTCAACATTAAATAAATTGCTGTATGAGAGTTGCTTCTATCGATTGTTACGTTTTTTTTTTCTTTTCATTACTCGTGCATCTTTCAAAAAAAAAAGTGAAAACTGATAGTCATGGTGGCATTAATCAGATAATACTAAAATACCAATTTTGAAAAAAAATAATATGCAGAAATGAAGTTGTCGGTTTTTACCTTGCAAAACAAGGCCAAGCTGCGTCAAGGTCATTTCCACTTGGTGCAAGGTCAAAAGAGACATCGTTCAGGTCATAGAGAGACGACATGAATGCCTGGAAGTCCTCTGGCTTACGAAAGACTGCCCAGTCATGATAATAGTCACTGTAAAAAAATACACACAACAGAACATAACGTTATTCTAGAAACATCCCTCACAAGGTACCATTAAAGACTTTTCAGCTTCCTGCTACGTGTATACAGACAAGCAGTGAGACGCTAGTTGCTTAGGTAGTGGTTCACGTTGTAGATGATCAGTGGCACAGCCAGGAACTTTTTTCGGGGAGGGGTTGGGGCCGAGGTGGCTAGGATGTTATAACTTCGAATGCGGCGAGAGGGAGGAAGGGTCAAAATGCATGTGCATATTATAGGGCCGGCTGGATTTCGGGGGACCGGGGAAGGGGCGGGGGGAGGGGGGGGGGGGGGGGCTGAAGCCCCATAAGCCTGCCCCTGGCTACGCCACTGTAGATAATGTATTTATCTAGTGTGGTACGACTGTGTCAGCCTGGAGCCTTTAAGGCGTATCACGCAGTGCTGGTAACACAACTGCACGCCAGTGCGATATTCATCCAGATCGAAACGGGAACTGGCGAATATTGAACCCGGAATCCCCGTGTTCTGCACCGCGAGCTTTCTCTCGACGTGCTGCGAACTGTCTAGCTTGCTTTTTTCTGATCACGACTTGACTGAATTGTATAAATTTTTTTTTAAATTAGTGATAGGGCTTTTTATTTCTTACCTCGTAGCTTTTTCGTTGACGGAGCAAACCTGAAGCGTCTCAGCGAGGCATTGGTGCATCAAGCAGTACCGAACAACAGCTCTTCCTCTGCCAAGGTTTGTCTTGAGCTATATTGAATTGAGCCAACTGTCAGCTTCCACTGTCTAGTCACGGTTTCTTATCAAATAAAAATGCATGTTGGTACGGAACATACCTCTGTCAGGGACTTTGCATACTTGAGGGCTGCATACCCTTGCAGATTCTTTTCGGATGCCAAACAGCGACAGAAGTAGTTCCAGTAGTTCTTAGCGGCACCCAGCAGGGATACCTTGTCTAATTGATGGAAGCAATACAAACTCGTGAAATTAAAACATTTTTTTACGACACGTTCAGGGTAACCGCTGTTCACATTTTTGAGCAGAGCGTAGTTTATACAAGACAAGTTTAATATTAAGCGCTTGCATCGGTTGTTTGGCGCATCACCGAATTTCAAAGTGCTCCTAATAAATAATGATTTTGGGTGACTATCTTACATACGCATGAAGTTTTCTTTTACTTCTGTTTTTATGACCAACAGTTTTATGAACAGTACACCGTGCGACATAGGTGGAGTAAACGTAAAACTGGCGCATTTTCGCATTTTTATATACAAGGTTTCCACGGGCATCATTGTTTATACCGCTTATGTTGGTTCTTCAAATTAACACGCTTATGTTGGTTCTTCAAATTAACATTTTTCGCCACACTAGTAGTTTTTATGTCAACTTATAAATTAAAAAAAACGCAATAGGTTAACCATTTTGTTCTTAGCCCGAGACTGAGGCAGGAAAAGAGGAAAGTTTCGAAGTAGAAGAAAAATGAACAGTCGAAGACACGTGTCTTCGACTGTTCATTTTTCTTCTACTTCGAAACTTTCCTCTTTTCCTGCCTCAGTCTCGGGCTAAGAACAAAATGGTTAACATCCACCAGCTCGCGTGCGCAATCACTACATTAGCAATAGGTTGTTTGTGCGCCTTGTACAACCCGCTTTGCAAGCGATGCATATATTCGTACTTTGTTATAAGAATAATGGGATTTCCGCACTTTTTTTTTCTTCTTTGAACAAGATTAGGGTGAAGAAACCGGTATACTTCACAAGAATTATATAATCGATATCGGTAGCTATCTTGCGTAGGCAGGAATCCTTCAGACCAAATCACAGGAAAAAGAAATAGCACAATAAGCTGAGATAAACAAAATAATACGAAAATGCTTTGCACTTTTATTCAATTATTTGATTCAGCCTTTAAGATATCACTCTGTCTAGCTAGAATGTCTAGCTAGAATAATATAAAAATTTCCACAAAAAGAATATTGAGTAAATACAATTTAACGTAAGAGTTGGCTCTAGCAACAGCACGTGAATACAAAGTTGAAGGAAGCGGTATCTTGCGTGAGGAATGTTAATAATTGATATAGACATGCTTTTGGTTTATGCGATACAGTAATATAAAACCTTTAAGTACCCCTTTGGCCATGCTGAAGAACAACCTCAAGCTTGGCGCAAAACTTGTTCAAAGATGTGTCGTCGTCATTTATCGGGGTTCCTCGTTCCTGGAACTCTTGGTATAGTTCCTTCACACATTCTGAAAGAAAAAAAGTTCAGAAATAGTCGTATTTGAATTCTTATTTAGGAGAGTAATTTATTCATCACAAGGACTGATTCCTTGCAGCCGTTTTCTTGTTTTCACGTCGACCATAAAGCTTTGTGCTGGTGAGAGAGTAATTTAGTTATTAATTCAAGGAAAGGGTACACAGCTTTAAATTCACCGTTTTTTGTGAATATTAGTGACTTTGCCAGTGTTTATTTTTAAATGCTATCTAACACGTTAAAGAAAAAGTAATTTTTTTTTTATGGTAGCCATTATGTCAACAGGAAGGCACTATTTCCTCTGCACTCGTTATTTCTCATTGAGATCCAGCTTACGAATAGGCATTCATTTAACAAAAATTCACGTTTACATTTGTTGAGATCAATCTTTTAAATTTTTCTTTAAGTGCTGAAGATATGGTGTACGATATTGCTGCACGCAGGGCCGAACAAGTAAAGCGCTCGGTCACGGAATTCTAGAAGACTCGCGTTTATTCTTACTCAGGCTGTAACTTATAATTTCGTCTTAGTTTCTTGTTCTCAAAAGTGTCTCTTCATTGTCGCCCCGAGCGCGCAACGCTCGAAGCTTCTTTGCCGAATTTTCGGGATAGTCAGGCACATTAGATAAGGAGCTGCGCGGTACCTTGTGGAGTCAGTCTCGCTCTCGCTTGATGTTACGTCACCAAATCCCCTACCGCCTTTTCTGCTCTCTCGACGCTCGTTCTTTATTTTGTTGGGCACAAGTTCACCGATTAAACTTATTTTTAGATTGCTGTTAATCCTCTCGTCGTCATCTGTGACAATACTGCTTAACAAATACCCAAGATTGGATAAACGTTTAGAACTATTGGCGGGAAAAAAATTGAATGTAACAAAAAGCTTTAATTCGCAAAAGCGCGCTTTGGGAGTTTTAGTTTTTCGATTGGGCATTTCAGTCGCCTTTAAGGTACTTATTTGTTTTTAACGCTAAAAAATGTTCGAAGGATGGTGGACCAAAAAATGATAAGCAAGTCACAAATAGAGTAAACAATTGGGAGCAGAATTATAACGTCCGTCATGCGCGCTACCCTTGCGACAGCGGCAGAAAGCGAGGCTTTAATCTTGTGGTGCATATGACAAGCATCTATCAGTTCACTTAAAAAGAATCACTTGGCATTCCCATATGTACACGAGTACATGCTTTCGCCGTCTTCATAGTAATCTCGCTCGACTTGATTTTGAGTTTACAAACTTACTGGAACGCGTCTGCGAGGGTGTCAATAGCATAGATAGCCTCGTTATCGATGACGACCGCACAATATAAGCATATACAGTCATCCTTCCGCTGCCTTCGTCACTGAGCTATTGGATATGAATTTTTGAGTTGCAACTTGCTAGTACGCTAAGGCCCACAGAGAAATGAAAAAAAAAGTGCGTCAAATGATTAGAATTAGAAATTTTGACAAAGTAATGCCAGTGTCCAAAAACCAGGTGCGCTTTTGGAGCAAAGTGCACCTCGAAGCTTTAAGTGAAAAGAGCAAAGACTATTTTCGCTCTTGTCACTCGCCGCTCTTTTCGCAAATCAACCTCCGTTGACATCAAAGAAACACAGAATCGTGGGAGTTTTCGAACTGCATCTAAGTTTATACATAAATGTACACCGTCCCCGCTTCCTGCGGGATTTTGTTACTGCACTTGGAGGAATTCGGACAGTGCATTATATAAGCGAATGGCTATAATGAATCGTACCACCAATTTTTGGATTGACGTCTCTTGCTGCGCAGCATGTACTTAAATAATGCTCCGGCACAACAAAGACCCTATGTTCCTAGGACAGGCAACAGAGCATAACGTCTCAGAGACAGCCTCAGGGTGCGCGTGCAATTGTACTGGATCTTTATTAAACCGCGTTCGCAACCACTTTGCGAACGCGGATCCGCTTCCAGTGGGAATGAGCGGGGAGAGTCTCAGAGACAGCCTGAAAGAGCGTCTCAAAGAGCGTCTCAAAGAGCGTCTCAAAGAGCGTCTCAAAGAGCGTCTCAAAGAGCGTCTCAAAGAGCGTCTCAAAGAGCGTCTCAAAGAGCGTCTCAAAGACCGTCTCAAAGACCGTCTCAAAGACCGTCTCAAAGACCGTCTCAAAGACCGTCTCAAAGACCGTCTCAAAGACTGTTTTTCGGAATCTCCACTCTCGTGCCGTGCACAGCAGCGCGCACACGTATAACCAGAAGCACGTGTTCCACGTGGTTGCCGTATCAGACTATACTTATCCAGCTTGGGTCAAGAGTACAGAGAGTTCGAACTTATGATATCTGGTGATGGTCAAACACGGTACCCCCAGAGCATACAAAAATTTGGGTATCTTTCTGTTTGTCCCTCGCAGGGACGCACGTGCTTTAAGTGTTGTTGACCTTAGACCCGTGCCTTTCGGTATTTTCCGGCTCTTGGTCAGCAAAACAAAAACCACGTGATTTCATTCCCCAGGGGATCTTTGCCATTTTCCAAGTAGAGTTCGTTTAACTGCCCTTAAAGTACAAAGTACACTATAAAAAATAATTAAGCGACAAAAACGTGCCTAATTAAATTAACTAAAGCTTTTGTTAGTAAGCTTGAGCTTCTCTAGAAATGTGATCTTAAATCGTAATTGACCTGGGAAGGTGGTTCCTGTCATTTCACATTCTTGACAAGAACGCTACAGGCTTTTGTTGCAGCTTGGCATTCCAACGCTGTGAAAAGAAACGTGGTGTACTAAGTAGCATTAGAGCTGAAGCATTATTCTCTGAAGAAGGAATGAGTTGCGCTAATACGTTTTGTAGAGCAAGAAGAGGCCAGCATTTTTATAACGCAAAGTCAATATAGAAAATGTTAAAATGCTTTATTTGGACCCTAAAATCAAACCCTGTCAGACAAAAAAAAAAAAAGCATTAGAGCGGTTTTTTAGAATGTTACCCACAAGCTTCCAATTTACCAATACAATGCGAGAGATATGGTACACCCGTTTTTTAATAGGTTATAAAATATCAAGCAAAATTGAACCAGATAGTTTCCGACCAGATAGTCTCCGAAGAGTTCGCTCGTCATATACAATCTTCCCGACTAGGCTAAAGACAAAGGAGCTGCTATTGTCACAGTTTAGAACATCTTTCTCACGCTATCTAAAGTTCTTGGTTTTGTTTTCCTACAACAATCGTTATCCTTTTCCGAACGCTACAAACACCAAAGATTTTCCCGCTCGCGTGCTCGCTCCCCCGCGCTTCGTTATCGCAGGGGCTCGCGCAAGAGGCACTGTGTGGGGGATAGCCCTCTTATCTGGTCCAGCTAGACCAGCTAGACTTTCCCAGACGTAAGAGTGTGGTCGAGAAAAGAGTAATATGCCACTCTTTTAGGGCAACGAATCTTGCATGCCTCAGTCGCACCAAATCCATTTTGCCAGCTTCGGACTTTTTGGTTGCTTTCTAAAGTACTCCCGCAAGGACGACCAGAGGCAACAGTTTTCGAAATGAATTTAAATCGCACCTGACATCGAACATTTACAACTTGAAAGTTGAAAAGAAGAGCCGGGAAGAACGAACATTTTTGTGACGAGTCATTTCCGAAGGAATTTATCAACTTGTAAGATGTGAACGAGTAATCTCCCCATTTAAAGCAGATTTTTTAAAAATATTTGTTTCTTTCTTCGACGCATATTTTTACAACATTCAAATATTTTTCTAAAGAAAAAACAGCGATTGCATCATCACGTAAGCCGCAAATTAAAAACTAGGGCTATACGCGTTTGAAATTCGAATAGCGCCGTTCAAAGCACCTAAGTTGGGTTTCAATAGTTGAAGCTCACACGGCGTTATTTACTTTCGCAAGTATGCTCCGTCGGCTTGTTGTCTTTTTTCACACAGATCGCGTTGTGCGTGGTTGGCAGTTTCCGAAATTTGAGATCTAGAAGTATAAAAAAATAGTTCCGTAATGTTAGATGTGAGGCAATGAGAAGTCATTGTATACTTTTTAACTAGACGGCCCCAATGAGTTATGCAGCACAAAGCATGTTAGCCATTAACGTTATTCGACGAATCGCTCACTAAAAGTGCTGTTATTGCAACTCCTCATCCGATAAAAAATGTATCGTTTAGTACGATTTAAGGAAACTGGCATTATAAACTCTTCCTTACAAAAACCGAACTGTCTTATCTCACGGTATACGTCACTGGTATATTCGCATAGGTTGAAAAACCCTGTTTCGGCAACGCAATTCTTTCTTACAGATCCCTATACATTCTTAGATTATTTTGACTCCAGTTTTCTTTTTCTCTGTTTTCTTTTTAATATACTTATTCTCGAATTTCGTGGGAACACGCGGAGCAATCTTTCAAGGGTGCTGGTCGCCAGGCAACGGGCGCCAAGAAACAACAAAGCGGTAGGACTTCACTTCGTCCATTTGGCAACAGTAACAAGTGAAGTACGCTGCAGCGTGCCTGCTATCGCGATAATCGCGCTTTCAGGGCAACCTACGGACGTCCATGGGAGAGCCTTGCTGGCAGATGACACATCGGCCACTTGCACGATTTTGTTATGCTACGCGTCACTACCGCAAGAGGGACATCCCGGTCGAGGTCGTTACAAAGATAATAAGCCAAGTTTTCATATGTGTACCGCATGCGCGCTTAACGTTTTTGTTTTGCAAACTCCCTAAAGCTTTCGTAAAGCATGAAACTTCGACTGGCAATTTAACGCCTCCATAAAGCGAACATGACACTAACCTATGGCAGGCCACCGGTTTTCGAACAGCGCATAAAGATAGAAATGAACGTGATAAATACATTGCAATCTAAACCCACGGGAAACGCGCCTGCGATAATCGAATTATTTTGAGTCAGTGTAAGGAAACGTAACGGCGGAAATTTCAAGCGATCTTAAAAAGTCTGCTTCTGTCCGTTATATGGAGGTATAACGACGCGATCACTTGAAACCGGTTGAAGCTCGGCAGCTTCGCACGTTTTAGTTACTAAGGCCGGATTATAATTCACAAAATTTGTTACATATTCAAGACCTAGTTTACTGAACAGGTCTCTTGAGCAGCGAAAGTTCCGGTCTCACCGCGTACACGCTTGTAGCTTTGCACCGTTCGCTGTCAACTAAACGAACTTTGAACTGTTTGTGTCTAAAAATTGATCTCCACTTTTTTTCTACTTCCGAAATCGCGGTTCAATACACCAGACAAAGGCTGAAAGAAAAAGAGAAGCGGGGAAAACCATGCAAAGCCGCGATCGGTCCGCATCCTCTAATGGCGATGCAGATGTCGGTCAAATGCAGCAGTAACAACGGAAAAAAAAATCTCACCTTTGACGTCGTTTACTGCCTTGTCTACGTGTACTCCAGATGCCATTGGAGGAATTGACGTGTACTCATTGGCCTCTTCCTGCAACGCGAAGGAGACCAGAGCACGACACAGAGGAGTGAGTATCACTGTGCGACGATGGAGAACAAAAGCGGAGCCGTGTCCCGAAAAACCACACCAAGTCTGAAGAGGAGAGCACCCTCGTAACAAGAGACAGTCTGGTCCGCGCGATCGTAGCACAATAGACAGGCCGGGCGCTTAAACGCTCTTAGGCCGGTTTAGGCCGGGCAGCCAGTTATCGAAAAGAAGCGGGATCGATAACATTCCTTCGTGCCGGCCAGATAGATAGATAACCCGGTCCGATATTTCCGAAGATACTGGCCTATCGGACGCTCCGCTCGCGAGAGCAGTGATTCACCTGCGTTACGGAGGACTCGCTTTGAGTGCAACACAATGCTGCCCGCAACGCGGTCGCACAATCGCCATTGTGCGCCTTATCGGCCTGAACTTTCAGCGAAACGGGCGTTTCTTTTATTACATTTTTTTCTACTCACACAGCTGCCGCCCACTGCGCCATCCCCATAAAATAAAACCTAGGACGGTGATAAAAAAAAGTAGAGTTTCGTAGTTTTTATTTTCCCCAGTCGGCTAGGTGGTTCGCCACATACGGTTACGAGTGATGTTTTGGTACATATTCCTCTGCTTTGCCTATCCCCCGTTTCGGTGGGCGACAATCATTAATAAGGGTACAACAAAACTTCAGACGGACGCACTGCGGCCCATCGCGGGGTCCAGGATCCGCATACTCAAAAACAACTGTCCTATTGTTGACAACCCTTCCACACCTTTCCTTTGACATGGTGTCTGGTGAAACGATACACAATTAAAAAAAATGTTCAAAATATCGTTGAAGCAAACTGAATAGTGATCCTTGTACTGCTTTCACCTCCAAATTATCTCAGAGTAATGTTTACAAACGCACGAAGGATAGTATAGCAAGTAAGTCGGTCGATCTTCACCGAGTATTACATTTAATATGATTAGTTTTTGCGGAGTATTGGAGCCTTTAAAACTTTTGCCATATTCTACGGCAATAAAAAGTCATATGGCAACGTCAAAAGTTTATCTGCTATCACTTGCTTGTGTTAAAGTTACGCGACCTCGAAGTTGCCCCTAGTGTGGACAAGAACAAATAAAAAGAATTACCGGAAGTTCGGTTATTGTTGGACACCAACGATGATGGCTGTTTAGAGTTCAAATCTTCAGATCGCTTTATTATCTCGTCGTGGTTAAAACCCGCGTTTGTACACGCAGATAAGAACAGTGACGTGTGCTTTAGGGCTTCGCACTGCGCAAGCGCAATGCGAAGCACCAAGCTGCTTGGAAGCCCAAAGCGTTTGGGCCTCCTGTTCTAGCTGTGCAACGTTGCTTCGATCTGTCTCGTGTCCCGCGCCGCGCCTCCAACGGCAGCCCGTGGCAGCGCCCGGAGACTATTCCAGGCCCGAGCCACGTATAGAAAGGGGCCTCGTGAGCAGAGCCCGGGGTGCCATTTCGGTACGGGTCTGGGAGGGGCCCCGTTTGCAGGTCCCGATCCTCGGGCAGATCGTTTCGCGGCGTTTTGCACCGCGATTTCCTTTCATTTCGTTTACAATCTGTGGCGAATAAACGCTGAAACAACTTAATGCTTGCAGATGAACGCACACTCAGCCGTCTCAGTTGCGTCAGTGTTCTACAAACACGCAAAACGGGTCTGAAAAAAAAATCTAAAACGAAAAAAAAAAAATACGACACGGTTTATGTTTAGGACTCAGGGTTACTAGGACGCAGAACAGAAGGACATCGTAGGGGCAAATGATAGAGTAATTAAGAGATTCGTCAATATTTTGGAGCTGTCTCGGTGGTTCCTATATGCAAAATGGCGGACTACGTATCCATAGTTGGTGGGTCCGAATCCCGGCAGAGAGGACTGTACTTTAACGGAGGCTTGATGAGAAAAAGGCGGCGTGTAATTGAGATTTCGTTTGCACTACAAAAGGTCCCTAGGTGGTTCAAGTTAATCCTCAGCGTTTCGCGAGGACGTGCCAGATGCCGCTCGTTAGTTGGGCACGTAACCTCCCAAAATTAGGTATTTTGTTATTTATAGTTTTTTGGGCATTGGTTAATGACCAGCTTGTCGCACCTCGTTCCTCCCGAACGGCAGGCGTGCCTCATGTTCGAGGCATGTCCGGCTTTTTTCGCTTGGTCCATCAAGGTTTCGTGACGCTTACTTAGCACAATAAAAACATGCCAGCATTATGAACTGCCCGCTCTATTTCACGCCACTTCAGTGGAATTGCAGACTAACGCCAAAGTAACCAGAGAGAACGAAAGAGAGAGGGAGACGTGCCTCATGTCAATATGGAGCCTTAAATTTAAACGCGGCAGGAGGACTCCCCCAGCCCCACGCTAGTTTTTGGAACGGTTGTTGTTGTTGTTGTTAGCGATGTAGTTTCGAAAAGGAAATAGAGGCAAGCGTGGGTGTAGGCTCAAAGGCCCGTCTGTCGCTGCCTCAATTTGTTGTTGTTGAACGGTCAAGCTGACTATTCAGGCGATGAGGAAAACCTACGGCTAGATTGCCAAGGGCCGAGCCAGGTTCTCATTGATCGATCGGAGTTGCGCTTTCGCGTGGTGCCATTGCTCCATGATGGCGGCCATTCCTACATATTCTTGCCGAGAAAAAGCGAATTCGGTGGTGGGAAATGTATTCTGCAGAAGGCAAGCCCTCAGCAGCACCGCGGCCACAATGGCCCCTGATGCGACGTCAATGCAAGCTTATGCTTGCGCTACATAATTCCCCGATATGTTGTATCGCCGCCCGCCCTCGAGCTTTGGACGAGCACGCGACTGCTGCATCGACAGTGTGCGCCGAGACCTTGATGTAACTCGACAAAAGGGGGAGTCTCGTAATGTGCGAATCTTTTTGCGATAACTCTGCACGAAGGTTCGAAGTACAGCGCGAGCAGAGTGCGGAACATCGCGTGCAGCTCTGCTGCATCGGCCACGTGACGACAACGAGAGCGCTCCCGTCGCTCGTTCACCGATAGCACAGCGGCACAAAACAGTCACGCGAGTGACGCACAAGTTCTCGAAGCTTGCATTCTCGGGATCCTTAGCGTGCACACACCTCGTCGTTCTGACTAGCCGGTACAACGACAGCACGGCAGAACGTATATCACACGGCCTTCTGCTGAAATTGCTTCAATATATCGGGCGGGCGTTTTTGTGTGCGCTGAATTATCTTTTCACCTGCTTGCCATTCATTCATTGATATCGAGGTAGAATCAAACGCCCCTTGTTTCGAGGAAACCGTCCATACCTTCACCTCAAGATAATCTGCTGTCACGTATTGGTGCAACGGGCCCTTTTTTGGTTATTTCAGTCTGCAGCAGATGAGCCACAGATGATTGTTCTTGAGGAGTGGCGTGGTCTTCGTGTATAAAACAATGAGAGCCCTCAAACCGACAGTTCTTCGCGGCTTTCGAAATCTGTATCGGAGAGCGGCAGGCGTACGCGTATTTCAAGTGCAATACTGATCTGTGCTGACTGATGAGGAGGTTGTGCACCGTCCTATAATTGATAAGGCAAAGCTCCCGAAAACACACTTGATAGCGGCATAGATTACTTTCATTTGGTCATATGACTCGTATCTTAGATTCTGTGCTATGTTCATCCACTCCCGTCTATTCATATACGCCCCTGGTCTTTTGGAAACTCGACAAAATTATGGAGTTTCGTATGGTTTTCGTTAAAGTCACACAGGTGAAACTTGTTAAAAACATATCCCGCGTCCCGCCCAAACTAAGACGCAGAGCCTAACTGTGAGTCTGAGTTTATACTGCAGCGCCATTAGAGAGACTGCTTGATTAGGATCGTTCCCTCGCCAGAATGAGGTCCATTTTTCCCTGAATTTTTATTTATGTTTACATGAACACGTTGCTGGATGGAAGTACTCTTCGAATTAGCTAAATGTAATAAAATATCAAGTTCACACACCTTTAGCGTATCTTGAATTGGTAATAAAAGCATGAAAAGGATTGACTGGAACGTGAGGAAACGTTGGTGTGCCGATCTGAGAGTCCTTCGAATTTATCTGAATAACTAGATTACCCACTGGATTACTTTATAAATAAGTCTATAATCGTATATGCGTTTAAGTTTGGAACAGCAAAGTTAAAAGCAAAATTCTTAACCCACGCCATGAATAAGGGTACGGGGATGAAAGTACCTCGATATAAAGATGTCACCAAGCTTAACTCCAAATAACAAACTTTCCGTAACCTGCCCACAAGTTTTAGTTGTATGACGCAACCGCCTGTCAAGAGAAACTCGAACCTGAACGAACGCTTCCGCGCACAGCGTCGAAGCAACCATGCAAAGCTTCGCAGAGCTTCGACGCACTGCCTTTGTAGTTAAATAGCGCGCGACCTTAAAATTAAAGTATAGGTATAACAATGTCAAGTTCATGTATATGTATTCATTGTGTTGTGCATATGTTTGAATGTCATAATGTACTACATACAAATGCTCGAGCCTGGGTCGACTGATGGGGCGTTGCGACTGTTTTGTTCCATGAGGCTTCGCTGCAAATCGACTCGGATACGACGATGTATTAAGTTCCAGTTAGCCGCGTAGATTTGATCGCGCCCAGGGAAAAGGTACAAGGGCGGCAATGATCTGACTTTAGGACGGATTCTTGTCAAATTCAACTGAAATTCCGGATTATGTCCGAAGCGCGCACACGCCCTGGTGATCGTGGTAGCAAAAAAAAGAAACAAAATATCGAAGTATGCTCACCCAAAAGAATGCTTCGTGAGATATCCGATGCTGATCGGGGTTAGCACTGAACCTAAAACCCGAGTAGGTTGCGGCAGATATTAAACACTATTACGTTCCTTACGCGGACGAGGGACCACCCAGTCTTGCGAGGCACGGGATTGGTTCGCAGCTAGTCACACCGACGTCCGTTCAGTGCACAGAACCAAGTTTTTCTGAACTTCGCTCGGCACAGACTCCGAATCGTACTCCCTTTCTTCTCCCAGGATGCTGCGTCATGAAGTGACTCCGTCGCTGGCGCACCGCGATGAAGCCAGCCCCGAAATCGGCCCCGAAATAGAACTCCCCCCTTCTGGTGTCTTTTATCCCCTTTTTTGTTTTCTTTGTTGTATTTTCTTGTATTATGTTTTGTTGTTTTCGTTCTCCTTGAAGTCACGTGACTCAATCCAGCTGTCTTCCGTCGTCGCAACAGCCTCTACTGAGAACACGAGCTTGCGTGCGCTGCAGATCCTCTGAAGAAACGGGAAAGGGGAGGGGGGGGGGGGGGGGGGAGGCTTATGCCCGCACGGCGGGTTTGGGACATTACGTTGGGAAAAGCGAGACTTTAACTTTTTTTTCTTTTTTTTTTTTCACTCTTTCGTCGACTGTGACACAAATGATCGAGCGCATGGAACACGTGTTTTTAATTTCTCGCTAAGTTGCGAAGTATAAGCGGTTGCGCTCAAAGGTTAGAGGGTAGAATGTTCCACGAAGTGTGCATTATGATTATATCCCTCAGTTAGTTAGGCAACCTCCGTATGGTAGTAACTCACCTTATATTCTTTACTCTCAGTTTGCAGATACGTCAAAATGACCGTGTTAGCAAGCTATATTAGTTAAAAAGTAACCGTGTTAACAAGCTATCTCTGTTACATTAACCGTGCTATAGATATTTCAGTCATTAACCGTGTTAGCTGTCTCGGCCAAAAGAACCGCATCAGTCGAATTAACCGTGTTAGCAAGATATTTCAGTCACATTAACCGTGTTAGCCGGCTATCTCAGTCAGATTAACCGCGTTCGCAGGCCATTTCTGTCAAACTAAAATGGACAATGTTAGCAATCTCATGTTGTAGAGTCAAAAACTGGTTCAAATGGAATAGTTTGCTATATATTCCTATGTACCACTTGTTTTCGAAGATGTGAATGAGTGTGCCACCGAATATTTCTCGGTTCACCCAGAGCAATGATTCTGCTTTGTCGGCGAACCAAATTCTTTTTTTTTTTTTTTTTTCTGTCGAGCTAGGCTTTTAAACTTGTCCAACACAACGTTGGAGCAGAAAGTTCGCGGATTGCGCCGATTGGACGTCCGCGAAAAAAGTGCGAAGTCATCGTCGTGACAGACCAATCGGTGCGCTCTATTAACTTCGGTCCCAACTTTGCGTTCGACGAGTCTAGGGCCCCTGGGGCCCTAGACTCGTCAAACACAAACTTGGAGCCGAAAGTTTGCGGAGCACGCCGATTGGACGTTGGCGAAAAAAGCGCTAAGTCATCGTCGTGATAGGCCAATCGGTGCGCTTCGTCAACTTCGGCCCAAACTTTGCGTTTGACGAGTTTAGAGGCCCTGGTCGATGTAGGCCAACTGCTTGCTGCGTTGGTAATTGATGTGACGACAATTCAGAGATAGTCCTTTGTAAAAGATTCCTTTTCAAAAGATACATTTCTGACGGATAGGGATTTACAGAGCGATGTTTCATACAGCGCTTGTCCTGTCTGCACTTCCTCTAGTCCCCGTTTTCTGCGCGCTGTTTGCCTTTTCGTCAGTATGAACCAACTAACCCACATCGCCACCCTTATGATGTTTCATACCTCTGAGCGCATAATAGCGTAGACCACTCAAGTCCTATAGATTTAATAAATAGACAAAGATATTCTGAAATAAGAAGACTGCATTTGCTGACGACGTCTCGGCCGGGTCCTTTCTGGAAATGGTCTGATGCTTGTTTTGTTGAAAAATGTCGCGCCAACACCGTTAGTTCGTTGACTCATTATTTGTGTGCTCGAAATTACATGATCGAAAGTGACCCTCGGAAGCAAAAACAAAGAAATAAACCACTAAGAAGAAATAAGGCCAGTTATAATACAATAAATATATACACAATATATATATATATATATATATATATATATATATATATATATATATATATTCTTTTAACGAAATGTATATATCTATAGATTAAAAAAAAAAAAAGAGAAAACACGAAGAAAGCTTGAGCAATTTATTTTCTGAAAACAAGCGTATGGGCGTCCTTCGAAGGCGCCCTTCGAACAAACTCCACTCGGTTGTGCTTTGGGAGGTCATTTCATACCGATTAAATGAAGTGGCGTTGAGAGAAACACAAAAGTGAAAACGCAACAAAATTATTTTAGGACCCATTGACTGATAAAAATGTCGATTAGCTATCGTTTTTTTGAAGGATAAATCTCGTCACAAAAGAAATCGTGGCAAACGCTTTTATCTTTCCCCTTAGGCGGCACCATTTTAGTCAATGTTCTAAGAACTAAAGCGCACTACTAGAATGAAAACGTACTATGACCGAGCCTGACAATGCCCACATTTCCATGAGAGGCTATGATAGTATAGCTGCTGTTGTCGATTTCTACCTGAGCTTCATCATACCATTGTTGCGATGGTACGTTTTTTAGAGGGAGCTTCAAACAGGGCTGAAACTATTTATTTATTTATTTAAATACCTTACATACCCTCAAGGGGCATTATGTAAAAGGGGGGGGGGGGGGGGCGGGGTTGCAAAGCAGAGTAAATCGAAAGTACAGAGCACAAAAACAACAAAATCAGCCACACTTAAGTAGACATACATCAAGGGCACCAAAAAGAAGTTAAATCTTGGCGAAAAAAAACTTGGGATTACGTTGACAAACAATGTTATCGGGCAAGTCGTTCCAGTCAGCAATGGCGGATGGCAAAAACGAGCAGAAAAATAAGGATGACTTACAAGAGATAAGTTTAATCTTAGATGAGCTATCAATGCGGGCTGAGACATAAAACGGTTGAGAGAAGTGATGAGTGAAGTGATGGCGAGTAGTAAATTTTATGCAGAATACATAGCTTTGATACCCTACGGCGTATCTCAAGTGAATGAACGTCAGCACGAGTTTTAAGGTTAGTTACACTGGTATGACGTGAGCAATCAGAAAAAATGAAACGAACGGCCCGGTTTTGTAGCGCTTCCAGTGAGGCAGATAAGTGATAATAATGAGGGTTCCCATATGCTTCAAACGTATTCCAGGATCGGTCGAACAAGCGTGACGTATGTTAGTCGTTTAAGAAAAGATGGGGCAGAATTAAGGTTACGTTTTAAATAACCGAGACTACGGTTAGCTCTTGAAAGAATGGAATTAATGTGCATGTTCAATGATAGATCGGAGGTTAGGCGAACTCCTAGGTATTTCTAAGATTGGACGAATTCCAACAGGGTATTTTGGATGTGATATTGACTGTGGTACAAACACGACTTATTAGGGCGAATGAAACGAACGCGCTTGCATTTAGAAAAGTTTAAAATCATAAGCCGGTTAGTACGCCATGAGCTTATATTTAGTAAGTCGTCTTGAAAGGCAGTATAATCTGATGGGTTACTGATCCGACGATAAATAACGCAGTCATCGGTGAAAGGACGAATTTGGGAGGTCAAGGAGTTAGGCAAATCGTTTATATAGTTAGAAAAAAGAAGAGGGCCCAGCACACTACCCTGAGGAATACCGGAGATAACGGGAACAGGATTTGAGCGATGGTTGTTAGCGATAGTGTACTGGGTCCTGTCATGTAAAAAATCTTTAATCCATTTGAATACATGCGACATGCGACCCCAACCTCCTTGATTGACCCCGTAAATGATGACGTTACAACATGGCGCTATGCTCGAAACAAATCGTTGCTACAACCGTTGCTATGGACAAATGCATGGGGGCTCGACATGAGGTTATAATTTGTCTGATAAAAAAAAAAAAAAGTAAATATATTTTTGTAAGTATTGTCTTCTCAATATCGTATGATGCATATTTTTCTGTCGTTTCAGTGCCATATAGCGACGAATAGATGGAAGTCCATAATAATGTTTTACAAGCGTTTTTTCTTTGCTGTAGACGGCACGATGGCTTTTTTGGTCTAGTGGTCCTTTCTGATAAAGCGCGCGACTGCGTTGCATTAAGTTGGGGACAAGCAACGGAACTTTTATTCTCTCGGACAGCTTTCTGTGGTATTTCGGAAGCGAAGACTGCCCGCGCGCAGCCTTGATGAACGCTCGAGGTGCGCGAATTAGCGCGGACGCCTGCCGGAGGAGCTTCGGTATTGCTATGGCTGTGTTCTAACATTTACTCGAGCTCACACTGGGGTAAAGGTTCTGTACCTTGGCGTTCGAGAACCTACCCGCGTCCAGCGTTTATCTGATTGTGTTGTCACATGACATGATCCGCCAGAGTAACTCAGATCCATTCGAATAAGATTTGAAACGCAGCCTCTGAAAAAGGAGGAAACAGAGTGCCATCGCATAATTAATGATAAGTTACTACGACGATGTGAAGCGTATCACCGTCGAAGTGCAGGCCAGTTATGACGACACAGAAGGCGGTTGCTTTAATGCACGTTTGTCGGATCATTTATGATCTGTCAGTAAGGTACACACTTATCTGATGTTCTTCCAGTTAATTCAATAGCTATCTTGGGTCTTGCTAAAAAAAAAAAAAAAAAAAAAAAAAAAACAGCGATATTTTTTTTTTTTTGTGGTGGTTACAAACAGGTACGAAACACTACCATATCGCGAACCTGCAAATGAAATTTGCGGTCTCGAAAAATTTAGTGCCATCTATTGACCCAAATATCAGTCTAAATTTGGTATGCTAATTGCGGTAAAAATCCAGAGGCTATTTGTCTTGAGCAGACGCATGAAAGTGACGGTGTTCTTCGCTACACTGTTATATTTCTATTCGTTTCGATTTCGAACGTAACGAAAAACATTAGTGGCACGACCAGGCAACAGAACACTTGACTGCAGGTACGGTAAAAAAAAAAATAGAGGAGGTTTATGCAGCTTGATGCGAAGCTAACGCCAGTCTTATAGATTACCGTATTTACTCGAGTAATAGCCGCACTGTTTATGAAGAAACGCCGAGGGTTCGCTTTTCCGTGGTGCACGCGGCTTGCCAATGACCTCGATCGACAGCATGATTCCAGGGGCCCTAAACTCGTGAAACACGAAGTTGGGGCCGAAGTTGACGGAGCGCACCGATTGGAGAATCACGACGATGACTTCGCGTTTTTGTCGCCAACGTCCAATCGCTGCGATCCGCGAACTTTCGGCTCCAACTTAGTGTTTGACGAGTTTAGGGCCCCAGGGGCCCTAAACTCGTCGAACACAAAGTTGGAGCCGAAAGTTCGTGGAGCGCGCCGATTGGCCGTCGGCGAAAAAAGCGCGAAGTCATCGTCATAATAGGCCAATCGGTGCGCTCCGTCAACTTCGGCCTGAACTTCGTGCTCGACGAGTTTAAAGCCCCAGCGGTTTACAGGACAGAGATAACGTCGTCGCGCGAAGATACCATCTGTGAAGATTGCATTTGTATGGAGAATCGTGTTCTCGATCTGGTTATTCGCTATGTTATTTATGCTCAACGCAATGATTGGCTGTATATGTGCTTTACGGGAACGTAGACTCAAGGGCCTTGTTCGTAAGTAGGGCGTCTATTCGAGTAAACACGGTATGAAAATCAGAGACGATAAAAGTATCTAGTGATAATGCCATTTTATAGTTCCCCTAATTTTGGTGCCACATCAGATTGTTAGATGAAAAAAGTGAATGTTGAGAAGGAGTAACTTGATGAAAACAATATATAAAATTCCGCCGAAATTCCGCAGCAGACTGTTGTTGAAACATTTTATACCATTTTACACTGTGTAAACGATTCTTTTTGAAACTTCTTAGGAACTGCTATAGAAAATCTGGGAATCTTTTCTGTCGACGTCCATGCAGTATTCTATCACATTTAAAACCAGACGACATAATGTCATGATATAACTGTCTTCCTCCCGGAGATGGGCCTCTCAAGACCATCTAGTGGCATTTGTTGTGGCATTAACCCAATTCAAAATGTTTCTTTCTTACGAAATGTATATAAAAATAATAAAACCCTCGGTAGCTCTACTTGCCGTTCAGAAGAATATATCTGATCACATTTGTTGGACGCATTACCCCCTGTATATTTAATTGAAGCAGGTATATAATGAGATGTCTGCCGCCTGCTTCGTTGGTTACAAACCAGTCGACGAAAGCAAAAGCTCAAAGGGTTCGCGCAGGTATGCCATGGCTTCTAGAAGCTTCACGCGTATGCAACCAACAAAAATAAATGAATTTTTGTTGTCTATTTTGAATAATTATATAACAAAAACACATTCGACAACGACCAGTCTCTGTTTCTTTTTTGTTTTGTTCTGTCTTTTGTGGCACGCATCGAATATTGAAAGCCCTATTTATAACGTCGCGCCACTCTTGTCACGATACTCTCCTCTTCCAAAATGACAATACAATTGGACCTTGATAAACAGAAGCACTTTAACCGAGCACTCCGATGGTTCTGGAGTGCTTAGTCGCGGTCAATTATGGGGTCTTTTATCTTTAAACTGCTGCAAACAGAAATCGCGTGATGGTCCCATGACCCTCATCAGGGTTGATTCTAAAATGGTTTAGAAAGACGAACTGGAGTTCACTTAAAAACAACCATGCGTACCTATTAGGATCGTGAGAAGTTAAGACGATATACAAGCAACTGCTACGTTATCAAGCTATTGTCGATATATATATATATATATATATATATATAAATAAGTGAACGTTTTATATGGGAGGAATTTTTGTGTATATGCTTTTTGCATACTGGTTTTAAAGCGAAGGCGCTACTTATTAGCAGTAGTTAATTGTAGCTTTAAGATATGCAACTTGAAATCAGTGTCCACCAAACTAGCCATTCTTTGTGGCAACATAAATGCAAGAGAGGCCCGCTCCCAAATGACATCGAAAAGTTTCGAAAATTCCGAAACTCGTTCAGGTTCGAATTCGAAAAGTTCACCACATCCAAAGCCCGCTGAGGTTCGAGTTCGACGAGTTCTAATTTCAAGACAAATGAAGTTCGAAAAATTCGAGAAGTTCAATTTTTAAAAGGTTTAAGTGTGAAAAATTGAAGGTCTTAAGTTTCTTCGAGATAGAAGTTCGAAAGGTGCGAAAGTTTCGAATCAATTAGTACGAAGTCTTCGAATTTGAACGGCGGAGATCGAACTCCGCAGTTTTAAATAAATATTTCCCGGGTTAATATATATATATATATATATAAATTCGAATTTTTCAGTGAAATTTCTAGATATTTCGCTGAAAATTTCGCACATTTCTTTTATGCCGTAAGTACTTCTTTTTTTCCCAGCACTATGGTCCTGACGGTATTACCTGCACTCCTCTTTATTTATCGTAACTCATATGAAACAAGTGTCTAACTGGTTGAACGGTTTATCGAAAAGCCTTATGGAAGTGTGAACGTGCTTTCTACCTTTTGCAAATTAGTAGAAATCCGATCAGACGTCGATTAATTGCGATGCTGGCATGACACATCAACATATACAAGATAAGGCATGCACACATAGGCGTTCAGGTTTGCCGAAAGTGTTCATAATTCCTCTATGCGTGCATTTTCGCTAGGATAACCTGCAGGATGGAGGAAACACTGGACACAGGCACAGCCCCCGACACAGCTCAATGTTCAGGAAAAAGCAAGAACACTAAATTAGGGGGCTCCCCGACCCCTTATAACATAGCTGACCAGGGTACGACCGGCCGTCATCGAGTTCACGGTATGACCGGTCTTCTTCGATGAATGAATAATTAGCCGCTCTGAAATGTAGTGCCGGTTGCTAATGATACTAGCGTAAACGCCGATTCAGCGTTCGTTGTAGGACGTCAGCGCCGCGCTCCGCGCCTTTTTCCGACGTTTTTACTCGACGAAATTAGGAGACTTCCGTTCAGAAACAACTAAGGCCCCCATGGACGCCCCAGCGAAGCGTCTCGTCTAAATTTCAATCCTGCAGACCAGTGATTTGTTGGCCTGCTAGTTACCTCGGGGCAACCTACGAAGTTATGCACGGGACAAGCTCTGTGCGGATGCCGGATGAAAAAGGTACGAGGTAGGAGGCCGAGGCCACCCCAAAAGTGATCATTCGGCGCGACGACCGGCTAAGAGAAACGCGCAGTATTTAACTCCACTCAACATATTTGGATCTTGCGTTATTTTTATTTGTCGCCTTAAACGTTTGGGGTAGACCTGGTTCAACTTTGGTCGAACTTTGGTTCAGAAGGTTGAAGTTCGTCGCACTTTTGAACTTAGCAGGCTTGAAAGTTCGAAAATTGTACAATTTCTTAGCGTGATAAAGTCAAAAATTCAAAAATTAACAAATTGATTAATGTAAAAAAAAAAGCGCAAAATCTTGGATGTTTGAAAATCGTCGAATCGTCGGCATCTCTATTGTGGGTAGACTTTCTCCTCCAGTTCTTGTGCTTCGGCAGACTACTTATGTGGCGAGTAAGTGTTCTAAAATGCATTTTCGGCTCGTCGGAACGAAGAAGGACACGTCAATCAAAGAGCAACATAAAGAATCCACGTGGAGCGCGCGATGGCGGGAAAACAGCCGCCCTGCCGTTACCGAAGGTCGGCTGCGAGGATCCCAGCAAGTCGAAACCGTATACATTGATAAGCATTGAGGTCGGAGCTCTGCTGTTATGCTGCGTTGACAGTAAGAGCTAGTGCGTCGTTGGTTGCCCCAATAGGTGTATATGTCTCGGGACGAAGTTTAATAGTTTATCAAGTGCCCCTTGCTCTGTAGGGCGACGACAATAATGGATCCCCGCCGTGCGACGGAAGAAGTTCGGCCACCGAACGCCTGCCATTGTCGGCACAGCAGACCTATTCTACTCCGTTGGTTTGCGCGCTGTTTTTGTTTTTATGCCAGTAACGTATGCATATTTGATCGCCGACGAGACGGACTGGAATCCTGCAGTTGCTTCTCCCACCTCTTTCCACTTTAGCGGAGCGGACGCTGGAGAGAAGACGACCTCCTTTCCAGCGTCTGCTCTGAGAGTGGAAAGAGGTGGGAGGAGTTTCCCCTGAACTCTTGCCCATTTCTAGAGTTCCTGTATATAGCTACCTACGGTAGCAAAGTTGCGCATTCAGCCTCGGCGGGTGGCCATAGCGCCGGCTTTCCTGCACGCCCTGGATGCTTTACTCCTCACGTAACTAAATTTGGCGAATAGCGGCGCCGCGCGCGCCGCCGCGCATGGAAAATAGGAGAGGAGGAGAAGGAGGGCGAAAGCAGGGGAACATTCGCCGGTGCGCGAGACACGTCGGCGGAGCGACCGTAAAGGTGGCTTTCCTGCACGCCACCGGATGTTTTGCTCCTCACGTGATGGATCTCGGCAAATAGCGGTGTGGCGGCGCGGGGAAAACAAATGCGCAACTCTGCTCTCCCTTCGGGGGAGCATATCGAGGAACTCTAGACATTTCGTTAGAGGGACGCCCCCTAACGACATTTTGTCCCCATTGTACTTGCCCACGATACTTCTCGACTATTTCTGCATGGGGTCTCTACTTCCAGAAGAAAATTTTGGACGGTACAAATGTGAGAAATGTGCATCTATGATTAAACTTGGAATCGCTGAACAGTCGACGTTTCAATATAGCATTTTTGGTGTGCTGAATTTCGTTTTTATTAGCCCCCTTTCAGACGTGGTAATCGTTTCTTTTTTATATATATTTAGGAATGCCAGTAGGCTTGCACATGACGTCATGTCCGATGACCTCCAGAAAAAAGGGGAAGAAGGACCTCCCTTCTTATCAGGATCCTCCTTTGTGCCTCCCGGATAAGCACAGACGTCGCTATTCTCCTCCCAGAAGATTATAAAAGATTAACCTGTCACTCAAAATTCTTACAAAAGCAGATTCCTTCTCCTCCTTTTGCATGGTGGTCAAAAGTATGCGATGTGACGTCAGTGCAAGGAGCCTATAGGTCACGGCCAAACTAAACGCGGGAAACTGAGCGAATGAGTAATGGATTAATTTCAGGATTGCATCGTGGGATTTTCTGGAAATTGCAGTTTTTGTACCGTCCAGAGTCCGGCTTCTGAAAACAAGCCTGCATAAAGAACAATTCCCTTATATATAAGCAGCCGAGAATAGCTTAATCATGCTCTTGCACATCTTCTTCAGCCCTTGCTTGGGCGCGAAGAACAGAAGTTTCTCCGCATACGCATTCCGCCGCAAATGCGTCACACGAAAAAAAAAAAAAAAAAATCCGCTGCAGGTTGCTAGATTAGTGCCACCTTAAATACAAGGGCTGTGCCTTTCCACCCCAAACGTCATCAGTAGTAGATCGACGCAGCGCCGCCTGGCTTGCATCAGCATCGCTTCCAGTGTGCCATGCAGCGTCTCACACATAACGCGACGCTAGCGCTCGTCGACGCCAAGACGGATGCGTCTGCCACTTTGCGGCGATTCTGGTCGAGCTTCGGCGTGTTTTCCGCTTGGCTCGAGGATCCACTAACGATGACGTCATGCGCAGGCCTTGTCTTCCAGGGGGTATGCGGAGCGCAAGATTTCGTCTGCTTCTTGCACGGGGGTTGCGATGGTGTCAGAACGTCAAACTCTTATTGGCTAATTGAAAACAAAATAGTGGGTAGATTTCAAGGCGTCTAGCACCGAGGTCTACCCACTATCCTTTCAATCAAAGCCAATCAGAATTCGACGTCGTTTTGATGTCAACACAACCCCTACGCAAAAAGCAGACGACTCCGTATTAATTGAACGCACCTCACGGTCGAACACCAGCTCCTCCGCTAGTGGTGTTACTCGCGTTTGTCAAGGCACCCTGTATGTAGTATATATGGTTTCCACACGGAGTCTATGTGCGGAGAAAGTGAGGGAAAGCAGGAGACGAGAGGGGACGTCAGAACGCGGAGCTTTGGTTGGAACGGTTAGTGGGTAGAGCGAAAGCTAGCCAGCTTTGTCTTCACTGTACTCATTGAACGCGTATAGAACGAGGAACGCCGGCGTCCGGCGTTTGGCTTCCGCATTCGAACGCGTTGGACGAGTACAGTGGAGACAAAGGCAGTCAGCTAGCCTTAGATTTACTCATTAATCGTTCGAATTAACGCTCTGCTTTCTGACCTCCCCGCGCTCTCTTGTCTCCTCCTGTCCCGCACTTTCTCGGCGCATACTAAAGAATACGAGGAAAAAGTAAGCGTCCGGCCGAAACATATGAAACTATGTGGAGCTAGTTTTTTATTATAATTTTGTTGGGCCATTAGGAGCTTGTACACAAGAGGCACAAGAAGCAGACGTGGCAATTACTTCTCGTAATCTTCCAACTATTACGAACGAAGCTAAACCGTCCATGACAATGGATTGACCGATATGTGAAAGCCAGGAGGTTGGCTGACACGAGGCCGGTGATGATAATACTCGCTAACAGAAACGGGCCGTTTGTCGAACAGCCGGTGCCTTTCGCTGGCGTGTGCCAAGCGAGAAATCGTAAATAAGGTGCGGAGAGAATGTAAGAATTGGCATGCTCGGTGGTGGGAGCGGGAAACCCTTTTCTACAAACTCGTAAGCGGCGTTCAAGATCTCGTTTCTTTAGGGCGAATTCGCGTAATCACTTCCATGCGTTGTGCACGCTAACGACCGAATAAGCTCTGAGGCAGCGCTGGCCTGAACGAAACTTAGGACTGATGCAGCGCTGTACCGACACTGCATGAGCAAGCTTAGTGCTATTTCCGGCTCTGACTACTAGCATTGAGGTCGTGCTCTGGTGTATGTGCGGACAGGATTTAAAGGGGTACTCCGTTGTTTTCTTCATAGTCCCCGATTTGCCTGAAAATTTGCTAAACACACCAACAAACATCGCTGAAATAGGTACCCAAATATTGGGTCAAATACATATATTTTTTTTGCGTAGTTATTGAGTTTACAATTTTTATCCTCACCGTGTCTTTCACAGTGAAAGTCTTGACTGGCAACAATGAAAAAGTGACGTCAGGGGAAGGCAGGGGGGTGCAGGTGTTCACTCTTTGTACTGTTCATGGTGGCAAATGAATGCTTTGGAAGCTCGAGCTCCAGGACCCGCGAAGCAGCCCAAAACAAATGCTTGGCATGGTTCATTTTTAGAATGCCCTCTCGATCTGCAAGCCTGCCTTCCCCTGACGTCACGGTTCTGAAAAGCGCGGGTATATTTCAATGTTGGTTTTGGCATCATTTTCACTTGCCAATTTCACAATAACTATCTCGAATTTCGCGATACTAAATAGCATACCGGAAAGGGTAAAGGTCGGTGATTCCGAAAATATAGTAAATTGCGGTAAAAAAAAAAAAAGAATCGCCGAAGTATTGGCGATTTCAGCGAAATCGACACCGCGTAGTGGCAACGTTGAGAAGCTCAAAAGAGGAGGTCGTTTCGGCTCTTTTATCTGCTATCGCTGTTTGGTTCTTGTAGGCAGCATAGAAACAAACATCGTGTCCAGTGATCATTTTTATGCTTCCGACGTGTCAGTCCTACCACTGACTAGAAGAAGGTTTTTACCGTCGAAATATCGCTTTGCTTTCGCATGTAACACCGATTTTACGCTGCAGTGCAAGAAATGTATGGTAGTCCGCGTGCTGAACGACGAAAACGACCTCCTCTCGTCCGCCATTGTGCCTGACCAGCGCGCCCCCTGTAATTCGCTGGAGTCACGAATACCCCCTATAAAGCCATAGTCACACCAGCTCGTGTATGATACAAAAGACACCGCGTTCGATGAAGACACGACGCCAGTATTGTTTGGCGACACGCCTCGAGTGTATGATGTATTGGCAGTGGGAACCCATGCTTGTAATATTCCTGGGCAGTTGCCTTACTTTGCTGCTGAAATATCTTCTCCACAGGGCGGGAAGCCAACTCTCAAGACATGCATTCACTACGCACTCTTTTTAACTCATACGTATACTGTATGATGTTGTCAAGCTACGGGCGCGAGTGCGAGACTTTACCTAGCTTTTTATTTGCAGGAGCCTACGGACAAATAAAACGCTGGATCAAGCAACTCGTTTGCGCCAGCAGCTTTGGCAACGTTGTGCACAATTTATAAAATGCAAAACAGATAAAAAAACAACTTTTCTTGGAAAAGGGGGGCGGGGGGTAGGGGGCGTTAGGGGGGGGGGGGGGGGGGCAAAGCACGCGATTTAAGAAACTGCTAGGAAGGATACGGAAATATGCCTCTTGCTGGATGGAGAGCACCAAACCGTCAGCTGACGTTTTGCTAAAAAATTTGCTAAAGTTGCTAGGTGTCTTAACGTGACATCAAGTTCCATCCTAAGGCGCTGAACGTTTTTTTTTTTTTTTTTTTTTTTTCTGGATATATGCAACGCAATAGGAAATTGTGTCAGAGCATGACGAATAGGCCTAAGCCCTGCGATCGATATGTTTAGTTTATTGTTAGTCAGTTATCGTCTTCTTTTCACTGATCTCCCGTTACTACATTACATAGTCATAAAATTATAAAATAAGGTGTTTTCACGGTTCTTTGTGTATATGTTGGAGATGTCTTCATTCTGTTTCGAGGTTTACAGGTGCCGTCGTATGGGGGGGGGGGGGGGGGGGGGGGGTGACAAGAACGCGCAAGCACAACTCTCACTCAGAGGGCTTAAATTAGAGGGAGTCACTAAAACAATGGAGAGTTCTTGCAATCTAAAACAAAACTGAAGACGTTCTTAAAAGAAATAAAAAAATAAACGAGTTAAAAGTAAATTCTAGCGTATTTTTGTCATGTGGATCGGAACATTAAGTCCAGCGGTTGGTTTTTCGGTTCTTCTCGGGTCTATTTATACGTTCGAGTGAAATGCTTGTGGTATTCCGATCCACATGACAAAAATACGCTAGAATTTACTTGTAACTCGTTTATTCCTTTTTTTTTTTTTTTAAGAGCGTCTTTAGTTTTGTCACATGATGTGACGTCATACCCCGAGGTTTCAGCTGCCTTGCGAAGATGACGCTTGTGAAGGAACGAGTGCCGCATCTTTGACTGCTCGGCTAAGGCTTGCAGAGGGCGCGGCAATCTGGAGATCTCTGTATAATACGTCACGATTCTCTCCTTGCACCGTGGGGCTTATTCAGCGCTATTTTGGGAGCCCTATCTATTGCGTGGCGCAACAGATAGGGCTCCCCACATGGCGCATCAATCCGAAGATTTATAATGTTGATATTCGTAGACTTGGAGGCGAAACAAAGACGATTTAAGCGTTTTTTCCTCGAATACAGAACCGCTTCAGTTTCCTTTTCATAGCGAACGCCTCCTGCGCACGTGCGTATATATGTGCACGCTGTCGCGTGGCAAGTAGGATTACAAGCGGAGTGGATGAGCAAGGCAGACGCTTTCGCCTCCTTCTCGACCGTAAACCGCGTAAGCCCGTTCGGGCAGTTGGAAACACTCCCACACCTATTAGCCCCGAGAGCGAACACAAGCGTCGCTGCGGTCGCCGCGCCCTGATTGGGTGAAGTGTACCGTGACGTCAGGGGGAGCACTCCGCTCCGCGATTTCGCATTGGCTCGCTTCCCATTACCGATTTCCTGGTTTGGCGTTGTGTGTCGCAAGCTCTTCGAGGAGCTGGACTTCGTTTACCCGGTGTGCAAGACGTTGAGTTATGCCGATATTGACGTGCTTCCGTACATTTTATAAGCCTGCTTGTCCCTTTTACCTTTAAAATTGGGTTACAAATCCCGAAAGCTATCGGCGGAGGCAATTCCGCCGATGAACCTCGTCGTCCGTCCACTAGACACACGGCAATCTTGCGAGGGGTCGGTGAAGCGGTGGCGCAAATGTTTCAGACGCTAGAATTCTGTTCCTTACATGTTCATGATTTAGGACAATATTACATCCCGCTTTCAATGCATTTGAAGTGGCTTTTATATCATGGGCCTTTGGGTGGTCGGCAAATTAGCTCGCGACCCCGACTCTGCGCTGCCACTCTTTAGCGCTGGTTCGCAGATGTTTTAAAGGCCCTGCGTCTGATGATCTTGGAAGTGCTCGTTGAACAGCGTTGTTTTACATAAATGTAGCTTCTTCGGGAATTAATTATATGGTTTATACACATATGCAGGCATATTTCTTAGAAGATGCACGATTACTGGAAGTTAGTTTGTATGGTAGCAGCAAAAACGGCTGAATTTCACCCCAGTTGCCTGTGTGATAGGTATTGAAATGCCAAAAATATGCATAGCAATAGTGCCGTAATTTGGAATGGTTATACGTTTTCCTGACATTCTTTATTTCAGCCTTTGGTATTCGGAAAATACACCGTTGGGTCTGAATTGCCATTTCCAATTAAAAGAGACACTGCTGCAGGTCCCCAAAAGCTTCCTCAGCCTCCAAACTCCCTACAGCTGGACTCTCTGACAGCTGAGGAAAGCAGGAGTAAAAGCAAGCATTCGAACGGCTGTCCAGTGGTATAGGTGCAGCACTAGTAGCAGAAAATGTGGAACCTGTGTAGGGCGACAGTCTGCGTGAGAAAAGCTTCTGATATTTTGGCTTCAGAACAATTCGATTTAAGTAAAATTTCAATTTTAGGGCTTAAGCGACTAATAACAAGCTAGACACCTTCGCTTACGTTTCTTATACATTACTCGAGGGTTGATATAAACAAGTTCACAGATACCACCCATGTGGTCCATTGAAATACCGTCCGAATCCAACAAAGGTCAAATGCGAGCAATGTATATTATAAATGTATCTTGTTTTTTTACTTTGCCCCCGCAATTGGGCTGTCGTATTTGTGATTCTCTCCCCATGGCCCAAACTGTATTTAGTATGTTGCTCGAACAGCATGCAGCTTTTCTGCTTCGGCGATCTTGTTTAAAAACAGAGATACAAAAAAAAAATATTATATGTAACCTGCTCATTCATTCAGACCATCAGCAGCATGTATTGTGCGAAATGTAAATCTATAGTGATGCTCCTGCAATTGTGGCCATATTTCTTCATTTTCATATACCAGCTGCGATTCATGCGTTGCCTGCGCTGTCAACCATGCTTCAAATGTTGGTTGAAGTTTCGCATGTAGCTACAGGCCATACCTCAATAAAGGCACATATAAAAATTTACAGTTCCTACGGAAAACACGCCAAAAAAAGATTAAATAGAAACGAGCGCGCCGACAGCTAGCCTCGTCACAGCCTCCAAAGTGCTTGGAGAACATAATAGCGCTTCACGACAGGGACGAAGGGTAGGAACAAGACAACACAATGCGCTAACTTCAACTGGTTTAATCGTCAGAAAATCAAAGGTATAAATACTCTGCATCATCGCGCCATTCAACCAATCCCAAGCCACGCCACTGATCGCAAGAACTGTATCTCTTTGTCTGCCAAATCGATCGACGCCACGCTGACACATCGATCCCCGTAGTTTCTTATCAGGTCCGCCTCTATAATTTCCCTTACCGTCTTATCTCTATGTTTCCTAATGACAGTGCACAAATTAAATTCTCTTGAAAATTCAATGAAAATGAAAATGAAAATGAAAATGAAAAATTCAAATGAAGCGCTATTATGTTCTCCAAGTTTCAGTACCAACTCGCCCAAGAATCCGCATTACTCAACTCCAAAGTGCGACCGGGGCGAGTCTGGGAAAAATTCTCTCCTCGCCGTGACGTCACCCCGGTTCGCCGTAAGGGGGCGCCACGCGAAGTTCTCGGGGCTAATAGCCTGTTCACTACACTCGCTAACTCGGTCGTGAGCGCTGTCGTCCGCCGTTGACCGTGGGAAGGGTCTTGGTCTCATTTTTTGCTGAACGTGAGCTTTACCAAAATTACTTTATATAAAAAAAAATACATCTCAGTGCACGAAATATATATAAATATATATCGGCGCAGACAGTTTTTGCATAGTCCTAACGGCTAGACGCGCAGCAGCCCGAAGCTCCTCGATGAAATTCGTGCTTCGCGTTTCCTTTAAGTATACCGACGACCATTGTTGTGCGAAGGCGCGAAACACGCGAGAATATAACGTAAACATTTTTATACGTCTTACGAGCCCACAGGTATACTGCAACGCCTTGCACCGGTATATGCGTGAGGCCCCGAATATTTCAGAACCGGACACGTCTTTTCGCCAAACCCCAGCTACAAACGTTGGTTTGATTGAGAAAGATATGCCACAAGTAAATTCCCAGACGAGACTCAGCGCTACATGATGAGGATCTGGGGTTCACCTGAACTCAATAAACACCACAACCGTCCTGTCTCCCCCCCCCCCCCCCCCCCCTGCCCTTCGGCCCCACAAAAAAACAAACAAAAACAAAATGAATTGAGCGAATGCTGTAACGTAAAACGCGTGCTCAGCCTCACCAATATAGCCGTTCCTAGATGAAACAACAATAACAATAACGATCGTAAAGTAAACGTTTCGAAATGTGGACGCCCCGCCGGCGGGTCCCCGATGTCGGAGCTCGGTGCTCGCGATCGTTGACACGCCGCGCGACGACGTGCCAGGTGGAAGCGACACGGTCGCTCGACCGACAGGCTCCAAATATAAACTGCCGGAACAACGTGGGAACCTTTGCCCCGGTCGTTTTCGTCTGGCCGCCGCCGAGTTCAAGCCTCGGGCTGATCGGCGTCCCGCCTCCCCGCACGGCCGCCGGATAAACATTCGCTGTTGCGACACACGTTGCTCACTTTTTTTCCCTCTCCGCGTGTGGTGGCCCTCATCTCTCTTTCCTATACCCTCACCCCTTCTATGGCGACGGCCTCAAAAAGCCCCTATAAAAAAAAAAGAAAGATTTTTTTTTTAACAGTGACTGGTACACGCGTAGCATAAAATAAATTTTATGCGAAAAAAGAATAATTTAGAGCAATATTGACGGCGAGAGGTTTATTTGAAATTCTGCGCGCAATGTCCATGACGTCACGGAGTGTTCATTCGCCCAACAAAATGCGGATTCGCTCTTTCCACCTGAACGTGAAGGCGAAGCCGATCAACAGCTCTTAGAGGAGAAGGCCGTAGCGCAACTACGCAAAAAAAATTTCTGGCATCGACGTAAAAAAAAAGAAAAAAAAAAAGAAAGTTCTTTGCCGAGAGGCGCGGGGTTTTCGTGAGCGTTTATCCGACATTAATATAAGTTTTAAAGGCGCAGTATTGTACAATTTATTATATATATAATATAAACATAATATACAACGTGCTACCGAGGTTGAAAGTACAAATTTTATATTTCTGATTATCCCCGTAACCGCGGGACTACGTGCAATCCCGCAGGTCCCCGCACTTTTCGAATGAACCGCTCTGCTGCGACGTTTACTTTTCTCGTACGGGCTCCGATTTCGGTAAATTTACGTTGTGTGTGAGCTGCTGACTCTCTAATGGCGAATTCGAGTGGTCAATCGCCGGCGAGACCGAGCCGGCGGAACCGGCAACCAGAGACGCGCCGGCGGCACACCACGTGACCCTCACCACCCGAACACCAAACGCCAGACGGTGGCAGTTTACTTCGCCTCTTGCACGCGCGACAGCGCTAGCGAGGTCGCCACCTATTTCCCAACGCCTTCGATTGACTCGAGTAGTGGCTGCAGAAGTGACTTCAGATCAGTTTCGTTTTTTCGTCCATTTTTTCTCACTGACCTTCTCTCCCATTTCGGAAGTGACGACACCGGATACAGTCTGCGCCTGCTCGCCCGGCCGTTTGGAGCTCGGGCGGAAAAAGCGCCGGAAAGTTGCCGGTGCTTGCTGGAGAACCACCACTCGAACGGTGCGCGCCGGCCGGAAGCTGACCACGCGAACACTATTGCCGGTTTTCCGGCAAAAGAAGTTGCCGGCGACTGACCACCCGAATTCGCCATAAAAAGGAACGCTGACACTTTCCGGAGGGGAAGGGAACCGAAAAAAATCCAGTCATCGCCGCAGGGAGCGCACGCGAGCAAGAGATGGGTCGACGCCTCCCACACTGCTGCCGCTGCTCTCTCTCTCTCTCTCTCTGCGTGCGTGCGTGCGTGCGTGCGTGCGTGTGTGAGTGTGTGTGTGTGTGCGTGCGCGCGCGCGTGCGTGCGTGCGTGGTTCTTTTGATCCTTTCCGTCGTTTGTTGGTCGTCATCGCAGTCTCGTGTTCAAATGCAATCGTAGTCTTCGTGTTCAAATGTTTTCGTCACGGATATTGTGGGACGAGTGGGTACGATCGACAGGTGAGAAGCAACATATTTTCGGGCTTTCTTGGTCATGTGGGACGCAAGTAAAGTGCTGCAGTCGTTTTTTTTTTTTTTTTTTTTTTTTTTTTGTGTGTGTGATAGAATGGTATCTTGTTCGTCGTTATCCTGTGCGGTTGCGTCGACACTTCGTAAATATGCGTGGTAATATTCTAGTTTTCACTGGAAGGGGAATAACAAGTCTGTGTGATTATACAAAGTCGGTTGTTTGTGTTTATCTATACTAATGTTATTTCATTGCCTTTACCGCTTTTATACTAGAATCTCAACTGTATTAAGGTATTAATAGTATTAGTGAATACAGAATAATATATTTTGTTCTAAGGCAGCTCGAGCCCATAGGGAGAAGTAAATTAGTTGACTGTAAATAGTAAGTTTAGTACCCCAGCCACACGGAAAAGTTAATATATTTTCATTCAGTGATATAGGATTTAATCAGCTCGCGGTCTTGAGTGATTATACGAGCGTCGCAAGCTGATTTGTCGACCCCATAATGTCATTCGATCGAAATTACATTACTTTTGTCACGTGGCCGGGGTATGATGCGAGAATTCAGTGACTGCACGCGAAGAATTGAGTGACTGCACGCGATAACATCGCTTACATGATCGTAAGTGACACTTGTCTAGCCGTGTCCGCGTTGACTACGTCTACCGGATTTTTAACTGTGATCTGTTTTGCTGTGTCCAACCACTGCGTTTCTCGCCATTTTGTCGAAGTATTTCTGTATAAAATATGCATTCCTACAGCAATAAAGCCGTGACTCAATGTGTTGTCTTATACGCCTACCTCGCACCATTTCATACCGATTATTTAGCGGTGTAATAATTTGCCCGCGTAATAAAATGTTTTTCTAGACCCGTTGCTCTGTGCAGCTTTCATTTTAGCTAAAAAGACACGCGTATGTGACTAAAAGCGCGTTACGACGGTCGATCCACGCGCTTTGCCTTCGCTTCGAGGCGCGCCCCCGATGGCCTTCCTTCGCGACGTCACGAGAAGAGCGCCACGGCCTTCTCTTGTAGGAGGTGTTGAGCCGCTCCTCTCTCCTCCACGCGCCCGAAATGCCGAGAGAGGAAACAAGTGGAAAGGAGGTGACTACCGACTAAATCGCGTCTCGCGCCGTCAGTATTGCTCTAAAAAATATGTTTTTCTTTTTTTCGCGTAAAATTATTTCTTTGACGCGCGTGTCTCACCTAGACTGCTTAAAAAAAACATTTTTTTTTCTTTTTAGCGGCCCTTTAAGGCTCTGTCAGAGTAAGGCAACAGTAGGACAACTCTATCTGGCAACACGAGGAAAACCTGTTTCCGGACACCCTATCACATCGCGGCAACAACCAGTTCAACAGTCGGGCAACATGTTGCTGCCGCCCGGCAACTGTGTTGGCCGATTTGTTGTCCGACAACGTTGTCACGCCGCGCTGACGGCGGGGCCAACACGGGGAAGACTCCGCCATCTTGACTGTTTCTTCTCGTTTGTGTGCGGCGCGGCGGCGCTGGAAATGTGACTCTGCGGAGGGCCAGAAATCACCAAGGGACGACACCAATCAGTGACTGCTATTAGAAATCTTGACACGGGGAATATTTTGCACCCTTTATTTTATATATGCCCAGGATTTACGCCACCTTGTGAAGTGTTTCTCTCCGGTTCTTTCTTTCGTCTAATTCCTATTTTTACTGTAAGATTGAGTTAGCACCGGCAGTACCCCAAAGCGTCTTTCGTAGCGTGGTGTTGAGCTGAGTTGACTGTGCTTAAAAACGGTGACACCGACACGATCGGCCTTTACAAGAATCGGTGGAGTAAATATTTTTCAACGCTGGCTGTTTGCCTATCGCCTGCTATATGATCGCATCGGGCGGCGGAGAAAAGCTCACCGGAGAAAAGTTCACTGGAGATAAGCTCACCGGAAAAAAGCTCTTCGCGAAACCGGCATATGCGGAGAAAAGCTCATCGGCCTTTGAGCGGATGCAGAGTAAAGCTCATCGCTTTTTTTTTTTTTTTTAGCTATGCGGATTTTGCCTTAAGCGTGGTAATTTAACACCATTCGCATTCGTCACTTCATTAAAAATATGTCAAATTTTTGTGATATTCTTGAAGTTCATTGGGCATATTTACTAAATCTTTAGAAATTAGTAATCATCCATTTTGTATATTATGAATACGCATCAGAACATCGTACACCGGTTAAAAAGACAATAATTTATTGACAATTGACAGTGCGCCGTCGGTAGCTCTGTCAAACAAAGTTTGTTCTTTGCGAGCTAATATGAATAGTAGTGTGTGAACCGTTTCAGCTCCAAATATTGCGTAGTACCTAATAGATAAGTAGGTGTTAATGTAATCAGTGTTGGCTACGCTGTTTTCTTTCTGTTAATTTCACTAACAAAACTTCAGTTGCGAGAACAGCTTCGTCCTGTCGTGTTTGTTGTCTTCAAGCCGTCGTCGTAGTGTGAGCGGTTTTCATAATGTATAACGTTTACCAACTCGCCCTAATCGCTATCTTACAGAATACTAGTTCTTATACACCTCACGAGTAACAACGGTGCTAGTGTGCGGCTCTGAAGGTCACGGATGGCTCACCGTGTAGAAGGGCACTATCACACAAAGGCAACGTGTGGAAACACCAGCACGAACGGCTAGAAAACGTGCATGTTCGTGTAAGAAAGAAGCCTCGATATCCTACTGACTGTTTTATCCTGTTTTCAAAGGTTAACAAAAGCTTCAAAGAGAATTTCAGGCACCGCGTTGTTGCGCATGTACTTTCGGATTTTCGGCATTTACAGTTTTTATTTTTAGGTTTTAGGCAGACATCATTAAGTTTTCGAACTTTTTCCTGTTCTTCAAGTTCATGAAGTTTCCAGTTAGGCTTCCGTTGCCACAGAAAACACTCGCTCGCAATTATTAATTTGGGAGCAATGTACCCAATAAGCGAGACAAATAACACAAAAAAATATATTTTCTTTTTTACAAAGCTGAGGAATTTTAATGATAACAAATTGATATATGTTACGCATGATCGAACAGCCTCCAATAAAAAGAAGAAGAAAAAAAATCGGTGAGCTTTTCTCCGCATCCGCCGGTTTTGCGGTGAGCTTTTTTCCGGTGAACTTTTCCCCGGGATTCAATCGCTTCATTCCCCGAAAGCTCCTGGGGAGTTGACTAACGTAGAAGTTTGGGCTAGTTGATATTTCAATATTAAAAATTAAAACAGCGCAAGGACACGGGGAAGAAGAAGAAGGCAGACGAACAAGGCGCTGACCCACAACTGGAGTATCTAGGTGCTAACATTAGCCACCTCAGTGGCTTCGAGGCGAGAGCGCCGGCCTACGGATCCCAGGTGGCGGGTTCGAATCCCGACCGAGGTGGCCGCAATATGACGGAGGCTTAAGCGCGAAACACATGTACGACGAAACCTTCCGATCCGACGTGCGGACTGCCGGAATGACCTTGGGGGGAGAGGGTTTTCGTAGCATCGGAGTGCGTTGAAAACCCTCGCCTCCGACCGTCGTATTGCGCGGTCGGACGTCGGATCGGACGGTTTCGTCGTACGTGTGTTTCGCGCTTTATTGCGGAAAAGGCGCCGTGTAACTGAGCTTTCGGTTGCACGTCAAAAGATCCCCAGGTGGTCCAAATTAATCCTCAGTCCTCCGCTGGGGCGCGCCAGATGCCCGTCGTTGGTTTGGCACGTAAAACCCCCAAATTTGTTGGTGCTAACATCAAGTATAAATACTGTAACGTCAGAACAAGCAAACAAAGATTAAGTACATGACATGGACGCCACGTGCTCAATGATCGCTTGCGAGAGCATAAGTATAACGTTTTGAGAGCTGTGTCAGGTCATCTTGGCCTGCATTGCCGAGATTGTTGTTGCACTCCCGTCTTCGACAAGTGTGAAATGATAAGGAAAAATATAGACAAACTCACTCAGAAATTATTGAGGCGCTGGAAATTGGAAAATTGGGAGAAAACTGTGTCAGCGCTCCTTCCACTATCTTTATCCAATGAGGAATGTTGCTTTTTAGACACACAGTGACAGCGCGTAACGGTGGCTAAGGAGCAAGTGGCGTCCATGTCATGTATTTTATCTTTGTTTGTTATGACGTTACACTATTTATCCTTGTTAGCACGAATAAACCTAAGTTGTGAATCAGCGCCTTGCTTGTCTACCTTCTTGTTCTTATCCGTGTCCTTGCGTTGTTTTAATTTTTCATCCTGGGGGGGGGGGGGGGGGGGGGGAGTTTTGAAACAATTCAGGTGTCTGCTAACTGCTGTTTCTCAGTTCTAAGCATCAACCACCATGATCAGAGCGGTCGTTTTATAGCTCTGATTTTTCAACATTTACTTTCCTGGATTATTTTATTATACTTTATCAGCGGGTGAGTAGACCATGCCATTTTATTTCCCTAACAATAATGTGAGCCGGTCTCTCGGCAGTTATGATTTCAACACCAGTCGGAACGTTCACGACCGCAGCTGTGACCATTTCGACAATCGCTTTTTGCAATTACGTAGTAAAGACATTCATCAAATTATTTTTGCTGCACCGTCTGCCTTAATTAATGTCAAATATTGTTTTCCAAGCTTTTATTTGAGCAAGACGTTATTGATAGGGAACTAGCTGTACCATCGAAGCTATCTGTGTTGTCGTGTTGACGGCCCGAAATTCGCTCAGTGAGCGATCAGGGCAACACACGGTCTCCAACACGATTTGCTGCTGTTTTTGTTGCCGAAAGTTGTCATACCGAGGTAACATTTTCGTTGTTGTCCATGTTGTGCTGCTGTTGCCGCTATGTTACAGGGTTGTCGGACAATAAGGGGAGCCAGCAACAAGTTGCCCGTCCGTTTAACAACATAGTCAACTTTCCGCGGGGGAAGGGGCCCGGTCAGGATGGTGACGACCGATGATGGTGTTCGCCCGATGGTAGTCCCCCGGGAAGTCGAATAAGAAAAAAAAAAAAAAAACTAAAAGTTGTTCGATCCCGCTGGACACATTACGACGTTGGTAGGTTTACGGTGGCCAGTGTGGCCACGTTTATTTTCAAAACAAAACGACAAGTCAACGGTAATACCAAAACTTCCAAAATTAAAACCCCATACTTTAGTCCCCAGTCTCAAGAGCCGAATTCCCCCGAGAACCCTCTCGGCAGCCCTTTTCTAGCCTCGTAGATGCCTCCTTTCTCTCCAGAGATGGACCAATCACTTCAAATTTCACCACTCCCACGTGGTACACTGTCGTCCAATGGTCGGCGAGCTGTCATCCTGTCGCTGTAACGGCCAAACCTAAATTCCTTGTAGGGTTGTTCTCTGCAATTTTTCCAGTCTGACTGGCGCCAACCGCTAAGTTATTGCATCGGGCAAAAAGCGACAATTTTACACTAAGCGGCGAAACCCTCTATATACAGGCACATTCGTCTAAAAGTCACAACCAGCTGCAAGGAGGGATCTGTCCGAGCAGACCACCGAAACCCGAGACGTTTCTTAACGAACGCGGGGAAGCCGCTCCCCACTCCCGGCCGCTCTGCCCCCGCAGATGCTTCCTCCAAAATGCCGACACTCAAAAAGAAAGCTAAAAAAAATAAAACGATGCCGACGCAACTGTAGAAAGATAGACTTTTCTAAAACAAACTTTACTTATTTCTAACAAAATCCATCGTTACTTAACACCTCCCCACCAAGAATGTTGGAAGTACACTTGCTGTTCGCGCAACATCTGTCCCCCTTTTCGAGACAGACGCGTAGCATACGAAAACAAAACAGCAACAGAGGAGCTATACCCCCTGACAAAAAAAAATAATCTGTTGGGCGACAGGGAAAACCAACAACACACAAAAAAAAAAAACACACACACACAAGCAAACACAGTCCGGTGAGACCCAAACCCGTACGTTCCGGGTTGCACCATGACCAGTATTTATACAAAAGCAGAAAAAAATTAACGTTGGCTACAGGCAAGGAAATCCAAACGCAAACAGAGAAAAAAAAAAAAAAAAAAAACGTTTGCTATACCTAGCCTATACCCGAATCTGTTTCTCCATGCCTGCGCGTCCCTGTCGTCTCAAGTGTCTCGCGTGACCGAGGCAAAGGTGTTGCCCCCGCACCCAGACACGCG
Organism: Ixodes scapularis; assembly: GCF_016920785.2. Classification (NCBI taxonomy): domain Eukaryota; kingdom Metazoa; phylum Arthropoda; class Arachnida; order Ixodida; family Ixodidae; genus Ixodes; species Ixodes scapularis. The sequence continues at coordinate 87,961,018 of NW_024609835.1, forward strand.
GAGGCCGGTTTGTTCCCGGAGTCCACGGCTCTATGCACTATTCCAGGGCAGTTCTGCTTCAGGTGCCCCAGCCTCCCACACGAAAAGCACCCTTGCGGTCGAGGTTTCTCAACCCTTCGCTGGTCGCCCCCAACTTCCGCAGGCCCACCCCGCATGTTCACCCGTGGCTCCTCGGCCGCCCTCTGGGGCTCCCAGTTTCGATCGTGACTCTCTTCGAATTTCTCAGCAAGTTCCGCTACTTCCTTTGGCCTTAGCCATTCTTTGGTTTCATTCTGAAGTACGTAGGCCCGGACATCATCCGGCATGACATGCTTTAGCCGATCTGAAATGATCAGCTGCCTTAGATCATCTAGTGTCTCTACTTCGCGGCTCTCCATGTAGTAGCCGAACATGGTAGTCAGATCGGTAGAGAACTGTGCCCACGACTCCTCCTCTTGTTTGTGTGCGACATGAAACCTTCGCTTATACTCATCCCGAGTCATCCTGAGCTCGTCGAGGATAATGTCTCGTAGCTCCTTGTACTGCAATACCCGTCCCTCTGCTCTGTTTGCCACAACGGCGCTCGCTTTCTCGTTTAGAAAAGGTAGGATGATTGCTCCGTGTAGGTCCTGTGGAACCTCACAACTCGCCAACATTGTTTCAGCGCCTTTAAACCATGCAGGTACCAATGTGTCTGTCTGGGGCATTGGCGCCAGCACCGCACGTAGCTCCTTTGCATACCGTCCGACTCCCCCCGTACCCCGAGTGTTCTCTTCATGAGGCTGCCCCGTTATTTTGAGCTGCACTAGTTTTATTTTCTCGAGTTCTATCTTTAGTCTCATGAGTGTTATCTCAGCACTAAGGTCATTCGAATCTGTTGGCTGCCCTCCCTCACTGGTGCCAGCGTCTGGTTCCGAGTCGGCGCCACTGAGGGAAGACCCTGCGGTCCTCGATCTAGTCTCTCTGGTCATGGTGAGCCTCGGAGAAAACGGGAATGGGACTCACCCACTGTTGCCTGGCAAAATCCAATTAGCTAGCTGCTCCTCCAGTCGCCGCCACCCACTTGCCGCAGTGTCCCCACTCGGCCTGGCGATCGTGCCCGTCGTCTGGAAGTCTCACCTCCTTCTTCGTTCACCGAAAAGAAAAAGAAAAAAAAAATCACAAAAAAAAAACGCACAATTTTCCGGCACCACAACGAAGTTCAGCACTGCAGCGACGATCTCGTCTCTCCTCTTGAGGCTGGCCCCGATATTCTGTCGCCGCTCGCTGAAGATGCTTTGCCGGTCCGCAGGTGAAGCCACAGGTCGTCCTGTTCTCCGACGTAGATGACGCCCAGGACCACCTGTCAGCTGTTACCACTCCTTTTGGGTAATTGTACCCCCCCGGGCTTCTCGCGTAGATATTGCCACGGTCCTCACTCCGGCAGGAGCGAGCCTTGTCCGCAGTCCAGCAGACGACTTCTTTGGGTAACTGTACCCCCCCCGGGCTTCTCACGTAGATATTGCCACGGTCCTCACTCCGGCAGGAGCGACCCTTGTCCACAGTCCAGCAGACGGGACCCTTGTCCGCAGTCCAGCAGACGCGACCCTTGCCCGCAATCCAGCAGACGAAACACTTGTCGCATAGAGCCCAGGTACGCTCCGCCGCCTCCGTTGATGCCGTCGTTTTCGCTCACCGCCCGTCGCAGGAAGTCAGCAGGATCCTGTCGACTGCGCCAGTCAACTTTCCGCGGGGGAAGGGGCCCGGTCAGGATGGTGACGACCGATGATGGTGTTCGCCCGATGGTAGTCCCCCGGGAAGTCGAATAAGAAAAAAAAAAAAAAAACTAAAAGTTGTTCGATCCCGCTGGACACATTACGACGTTGGTAGGTTTACGGTGGCCAGTGTGGCCACGTTTATCTTCAAAACAAAACGACAAGTCAACGGTAATACCAAAACTTCCAAAATTAAAACCCCATACTTTAGTCCCCAGTCTCAAGAGCCGAATTCCCCCGAGAACCCTCTCGGCAGCCCTTTTCTAGCCTCGTAGATGCCTCCTTTCTCTCCAGAGATGGACCAATCACTTCAAATTTCACCACTCCCACGTGGTACACTGTCGTCCAATGGTCGGCGAGCTGTCATCCTGTCGCTGTAACGGCCAAACCTAAATTCCTTGTAGGGTTGTTCTCTGCAATTTTTCCAGTCTGACTGGCGCCAACCGCTAAGTTATTGCATCGGGCAAAAAGCGACAATTTTACACTAAGCGGCGAAACCCTCTATATACAGGCACATTCGTCTAAAAGTCACAACCAGCTGCAAGTCCCTTTTTCCCACCCTCCACTCCAAGTGAGGCCCCCAGGCCAGGCGTGTGGATTCAAAATAAAATACGTTTGAAAGAAGGAGGGATCTGTCCGAGCAGACCACCGAAACCCGAGACGTTTCTTAACGACCGCGGGGAAGCCGCTCCCCACTCCCGGCCGCTCTGCCCCCGCAGATGCTTCCTCCAAAATGCCGACACTCAAAAAGAAAGCTAAAAAAAATAAAACGATGCCGACGCAACTGTAGAAAGATAGACTTTTCTAAAACAAACTTTACTTATTTCTAACAAAATCCATCGTTACTTAACAAACATGTTGTGTTGCTGCTGTTGTCATGTTGCCTCAGTGTGAGAGGGCGTTAAAGGCCCTCTCACATCGAAGTTTCGCAGCCAATCCAGCGTCTGTTTCGTGTACGTACACAGAAGGGCAATATGAGCCGACACACGTGATCTGAATGGTTGCTTCGTCTACAATATTTATACTTGATGTTAGCACGAATAAACGAACAACCACAATTTCACAAATTGTCAGAGTTTAATGAGTGAGACATAAGCTTAGCGTTCCAAGTAAAGTTTGAAGCATAGTTTCTTTGAACAGTGGCAGACAAAGCGAAGAAGGATGGAGGGCTGTTTCAGCTATTCGAGGTGTGCACGTCGTGGCCTGCTAAATGTAGCGGCACAATGTCTCAATCGCAGTGTCGCGACGTTGCGAAGTCACCGTGTAACCTCACAATTTTTGTGATAAATTTAGCGGAAAATATGTTCCGATAAACGTAGCGGAAAAATTTCTTTGCCGAAATTAGTGGGAAGATTTCTTCGCTAAAATTATGGAGGAATATTTCTCCGCTAAATTTAAGGGGAAAACTGCTTCACTAAGTGTTGCGGAAAATTAGTGTAACGTGACGGCATTGTGGTCACGTGACGTTTGTGTCTCGTGATGTCATGGCGTCACGCGATGTAGTAGCGCTAAGTGACGCCATGGTGCCACATGAACACCGCCCGGTAAACTTGAACACGGCAGTGTCACTGTGTAGCAGCGTGTGGCGTCTCGAATGCCGACGCGGCAGCTCGTTTGCAAAACACATTTTCCCTGCTGTTGTTTGGAGATTTGATTTGTGTTTGTCCTTTGTCCCTCTTGTCCCCCCTTTCCAGGGATTATTATCGTTTATTCTGTCCAGCTCGCTCGCCTGTACCTTTGCATTCATCGCATTAAAATGTGTTTGTTTGCTTTGACTTCTTCTCAGCCTTCCAATCGATCCTTCCCCGCTTCGACGGACAAACAGACTGACAGGAGACGTCTTTGACTAGAGACAAAGCGACCAGGCGCGCCCGTCGTCAGGCGATAAACCGGGATTTGTTTGAGCTGGCGGCGGTGGCGGCTTCTATCTGTCCGATCGCACTCTTATTCTCTTTGATAGGCAAAGCACCTGTGTCACGCGACATCGTCAGGCGAGTTTGCAATCGGGCTTTTTATCTTTCGCTCCGAGAGGCGGTGAAGCGGTGTCTGCTGCTGCTCAGTACCGTGCCTAAAGCTGGAGTCTGTTGCGAGAGAATTTAGCACGGCGTGAACCTGTGAAACCTTAAGGGCGATTCACACACTTGCGTTGAGTCCGACCGAGCACGAGGGTTGCTATGGCAACGCTAGCACTCGGCCGCACTCAACGCGAGTGTGTGAATCACCCTTTATGCTCACATCCCAGACTTTTTTTTAAAGCATTTCTGAACGAACCTTGACCACTCTTGCGTCCGCCAATCGGTTTGCAACCAACGAAGCAAGCGGCACGCGTCTGTTACGGTATACTATAGTTTAATTATGCATACACGAGACAATGCGATAAAAGTGTATGATACACTAGCTTCTGAACGGCACATATAGCTACCAAGGGTCTTATAATGTGTATATATATATATATTCATCATTACGTTTATATCGCTATAAACGCTATATCACTATATTTATAGTAAGGAAGTATATATCGCTATATTTATAGTAAGAAAGAAATATTGGAATCGCAGTAATGCTAATATAAACGCCGCTGGTGGGTCACGGGAGGCCCGTCCACGGGACAGATCGATCAGGAAACTATGTGAATTGGTATTAAATGTAATATGAGACTTTATGAACGTTGACGAACGATATTCCTGGAATTTCCACAGCAATTTCTACGCCGTTTAATAATAATAAATCGTTTACGCAGTGCAAGATGGTACAAAATGCTATATCATTTCAACATCAATCTGCGCAGCGACTTCAGCAAAAAGTTCTAGTTGTTGAAATTTTTTTTCCCTTCTAGTAATTTGTCGAGTTCCTTGCGCTCATCTCAGTAATTCGCGCTTCGAGTGCTCTGGGGAAAAGTGTACGCAGGTGCTCGAAACAATTTCCAGACTGGCTACATAGAGGCCTGCTTGCTACACCCTTAACTTCGTACAAATGAAAAAAAAAACAGTTTTAATTACATAACTGTAGTACTATTACTTTCCCATGTACTTTTTATGTGTTAGATCTTATTACAGAGGTGATAATTTCGATACTGATGAACTTGTGAAAGTTTTACACGGCAGTTTCTTTTACATCGCTCTGCTACTTCGGCCGTAAAACACCCAAGGAATATCAAGCCCAGAAAATAAATACACTTCAAAATATACAGGCTTTTAAAGCATATATACGGTAGTAAGCGACAGAGAAAGGCATTGATCTTGCTGTTATTGCTTTTTGTAGGCACGCTGGTCACAGTCGATTGGGGTAGGGTTATGGGGGTCAACCTCTTCTGTCTCCCGTTATTTTCGATCACAATTCGCACGTCCATTGAAAAATATTTTATGTTCATTTTGTACTGTTTTGTATTTTTTTTGTTGAGTACATGGAAATTATGTATTCATTCAAATCCAGTATTTACTAATATTAACGCACGATGTGACTGTTGCAGCGCATGAAAGAGGAATGATCGAAGCGTCGTCAGGTGGCTTAGGCCGCCTTTTTTTCCTTCTACCCTCCACGACAAGATTGTCGAAATAAACATGCATTAATTGTGCTGATAGAAGAACAGGATTGGGGGGGAGTAACTCCAGTGTCAAAGCGTGCCCTCTTTCTGCACGAGCGCGTTCAGAGTGATCGTAATAAATATAACAGGAAATGTTGCTTGTGGATTGACCAGGATTGACCTACTTTTACCATAAGAACACGATTTGGGTCGCATCTGCAGGGAGCACGAAGAATGCCTGTATTTTGTATTGTTGCTGACAGCTTAAGAAACGCAGGACGCGTGCGAGTCTCCTACATCTAATTATCGTCCCGCAACTAATCAGATTGCGACATCAGTCAATAACAACGCCGAAGAACCAATCAGGAAGCAAGAAGCGTGAACATGGTGTGCCACGCCCTACGTTTTTTAAGCTCTCAGTGACTTTAGTGCACGCACATATTTGAACACAAGTTCACCATGCTTTTTTATGCTGCGACGATGTAAAACAAGGCTCTCAATAATAAAAACAAATTTGGTTCACGTATAATAGGGAATCGACTGCAAATTTGTCGTATGTAAATTTATATGGTCGGAAGTTCGTCCGCTTTTGAATGGCGTCTGATGTCACTGCTCTGCGGAGAGAGAAAAAGAAAGAGAGAGAGAGGGAGAGAAGTGTTGAAAGGAAAGGAAGCCTGGAATGCTGTGCGTAGAGCGGTAATTTGGCCAGTGCAGCACGAGAGTGGATCGGGGCGGATTAGCTAATCCACGTTCGCTTGTCGGCATGATGTCCGTTCAAACCAAAACCTACAGGGGCGGGTATTGTTGGGCGACTGATCGAGTTTGGAATAATTTTCTTTTTTAGCGCGAGCGTTTGGCTACGCTTAACCTGCCCCGAGCTACGACGTGCGCGCTCACGGTGGATTTGGCGCCAATCACGAGTGATTGGCGCCACATTTTTTTTTTAAAGTTAAAAGCATGGTTACAAATAGATTGCTTAAACATGAATGCATCAAAAACAAAAGCAGTCGTGTTCAGACCACGTGGTTTGGGTGAGAGACTTCCCACACCCATCAGCTTTGGATCTTTAAATATTGAGTTTGTACATAGTATTAAAACGCTTAGAATTATTGTTCTCAAAAATTGCTATGGAATGATCATATTAAATATATTTGCGCTAAACTAGGAAAAGCAGTAGGAATTATGAATAAACATGGACATGTTCTCCCCTCGAGTGTAGAAAGGGTGCTATACAATTCGTTATTATATTCCCATTTGTGCTATTGTAACTTAGTCTGGGGCAATACATCCTCGTCAAAATTAAATTCAATACATTTGCTGCAGAAAACGATCGTAAGAATAAGTGCAAATGTTCTTTACGTACATTTAACACCAACTATTGTTCAAAATCTACAAAATTCTTAACATACGTCAAATGATTGAAAAAACCCCGAGACTGCGGGTAAACGACACAACACTAAAGAGCCTCTATAGAGACTTTTTAGTGTTGTGTCGTTTACCCGCGGTCTCGGGGTTTTTTCAACCATGTGCAATGTACACCAGCTCGTTTGCGCCCTTACTTTTTGTTCATACATCAAATGCATGATCATCGATTAACAATCAAGTATAAGTATGCGGCATGTGGACGTAACAATATAATCTTTGAACTCGCTGATTTAAAAAAAAAAAAAAGTTACTATTACTCATCTAGACATCGCCAGCCTTGGCAGATTCCGAAATGCAGAACCAATTATGGTAAGCAGAAAATAAGTTACGCGCTACCTATGTTATTGAATGATTATTTTATTCGGAATATAGATCTTATTCAGCTTTCGAAGAATAATATCCTCGAATTGTTTTTTCTTAAATCTTGATCGTACATGTGTTATTTGTGCTCATATATAAATGCACAAAAAATGAAATGTTCATTGTAAATACATTATGTGTAGTGTCGCAGCTGCTGGATGGGGCGTCCGGACCTTCGTCAAACTGCGTTCATGCAGCTTTTTCTCTGGCCTCCCATTCACCACATGTATCTGTGGTGAAGAATAAAGTTATTATTATTATTATTCCGCTTCTGTGCCATTAGGCCTGTTTTAAAACGTATTCCGATGCACACCTTGCTACGATGTAAACTAGGAGAATAAAAAGATTCTATAGTTGCGCTAATTGGCAACATAAAAACAAAAACTGGTGCGTGTAGAATGAACGAACCTGGTAGCTCAGTTAACCTTGACAGTTCCGTTTCCTTCTTTCGCTTACTTTAACGTTTTTTCTGGTTTATTTTTCTACATTTTCCCACTTGACTTCAGGTCAACTTGCCTCGTAATTATGAGTGCATGATCGAGCTTCATGGAGGTTCATCAAAATATCATAGATGATTAGCCTGCCACATTAAAAGAGGCATCAAAGTAAACAAAGTTTAGCGTAACGTTAACTTTTTCCCGCCCGCTTTAGTTTGTTTAATTGATATTAAATAATATATAACCAAATAGTGTAAGATGAACACGTCTATTGCCATTTCAAATAATAAAATATTATAAATTTTAGCATAACAAACTGTGTCTCGTGCAAGGGAACATCGATCATAAATATGTAATGTAAATAAAAAGAACTCCGTTTTCAACATGTGGTGATAATAAATTAGGAATGACAGTGATAATCAAAAGAGTGATGATATTATTTAAAAAAACACCCGGCACAACCCTTTTCACAATTGGCACATCCGAATCTTCCCTCGAAAGATGGGACGCCGTTTTGTTATGCAACGAATCATGGCCTGTATGGTCAGTCTCCGCATCACCACAACAGCCATTGACGAGGGTAAATGTCAGTGAGGGATGAGACATCGACATTCCGTCTGACCTCGCCTTTGGCTCGGCGCGACTTATCAATGGGCTAGCATTCGGGATCGGGTTAATTAAATTTGGAAGTGTTCGGTGGTACCTCGCATTGAAACGGGCTCGTTGCTAAACTTGGGACCCTCGATCTGTTCAGACAGTGAGGTTGGACAACGTTATTCAACTGCCTTTCATAGTCTTCAGCAAAATCGAGTGATCAAAGAACAAAATCGTGTTTCAGGCAATATGCGTATTTTATTATTTAAAGATGCCTCGGCGCAACCTTAATAAAATCAAAAACAAATTCTCTCAAAGTTTTGTTAATGCTATAGGTCGTCGGTTTGGCAATCTTATACTTTAAAATGCTAATGACGAGAGGCAACTTATCTCTGGCTCATTTGCTATAAGAGCTAGGCCATATCGTTCCCGTGTGCTGTTTAAAAAGCGATTCTCGCGAAAAAAAAAAAGAATAAGGAATCGAAAATATCTGGCAGGAGTAAACCTTTAAATGCAATTCAAGAACAGTGGTAGTGATACGACTGTCATCATAAAGACACATAGCAAAAGTGCTTGCCTTTGTTACGTGAGTTCCCTCGCTTTTTCGGTGTTGTTTCTTTACCATCATTGGGGATACTAAATGATCTTGACCAGTCAGCCTTCAGTCCAAACATGCTGTATTGAACACATTAAAATCCGCTTTGTAATTTTGTTCCCATTCTGTACCAGGTACGTGCTAAAAGATTTTTCTTTTCTTTTTGTTTTTAAAGAGGGGCGCGGGAGCCCTTAGCAACTCAGTTCTAATTCTAGCATGACAGAACGTCTGAGTGAACTGTTAAAAGCCACTTTCCCCGTTTTAATTTTTTCCTCGTGAGCGCCCTCCTTTCTGTCAATTGTCGCTCGGCAGTGCACCCAAGCCAAGTCACCCCTGTCGCCTGCAAGGCAACGCCTTCCGCTTTCTGCGCACGCGGCCTTGCCCGTTGCGTTAACCTCGCGCATACCGACTGATCACGCGCTGGCGTTTCATCGACGCATTTCAGCGCGGCCAAGTTTGCGCAAAAATAAACCGAAGGCATGCCGGCAACTGTTGCTTGCGTGGTGTTGCTGTTTTTATGCCGACTGTTTTGCAGAAACAGTGAGCAGGCGACGGAGCTTTCATCTTGTTATTGTATGTTTTCCGCCTGCGTTGGGAAAATACATCATGTAGAGGCAAAACAAACGCGGTCCCCATTAGTCCGCCACGCGTTTTGCTCGAGTCAAATTGGTGAAGTATATTTAGATTCTGACTTTTAGTTGTGACGACTCCTTGCGTCTTCGTTGTAGACAAGCCATTTCGTCAGCGCTGTTTTGAGGCCCGTTCACACACTTGCGTTTGACTAGAACCGACTGAGACAAGACCAATTTTTAAGCCCCTTGAGACGTCTTGCGACCAGTTCCGCAGCAGCCCATCTGGTCGGCTTAAAAACCGGTCTTGTCTCATTCGGTCCTACACGGTTGCAAGTGTGTGAACGTGCCCTTACTGGTAACCCGGGGTTTTTAATGTTCATTGCGTGATAGTTACGCATGCATCAGCACTAGTACCTACGTGGCGGGGTAAAAGCTGACACCATCCTCCTGCGGACAAAACAGCAGAAAGGAAAGCGCGCCGCTCGAGAGAGGAGGAGAGTACTGAAGGACAGGCCACGTCACGGGGCGGGAGCCAATGCGCGCGCGAAAAACCGGTGAACAGCGAAAGCGGCTTCAGGCAGTGGATGCCGCTGCTAAGCATGCGAGGCGGGCGAGCGAGACAGAAGAGCGGAAGCAGCGCTTGGCTGGCCGAAATGCGGCACAGGAAGCGGCAAGCTGACGCGGGCCTGCGTACAATATCCATTGGTGGATCCTTAGGGAATGCGTTAGCATGACCCTCGGGAAACGCCCACACTGAGGGTCAAGCTAACGCAATTCCTAAGGATCCACCAATGAATCTCCCTTTAATTTTACATCAGATTCTTTATTTTTCTCGAGAGAAGAAATAATCATTGGCACTGCCATTATGAAGTTCGTACCATTGGCGCAGGTTGACATTCCGCTTTACATTAATGAGTTTAATACCGCTTGAGGAATTACGGTGCAATCGATTGACCTGCGGATAGTCATGCCGCAACTCTGGTCTGAACCGTAGCTGCTATCGTACAGTGGCCAATCTGACTGTGCTCTGCGATACCCTGTTGTCTCCAACCCGAGAGCGATGGCGCTCTGGAGAAAGTACTGAACAGCATGAAGATATGACGGGAAGTACGTACATTTGCAGTTTAAAACTTTAGCAATAAATAAGAATGGTAAGTAAAATCGACAAAAAAAGGCTTTTATTTGGTTGTTTAAATATAATACGGTTCCTTCCAAGTGGCGCGCTGGGATGAGCGCTAGACGTTTTTGAGCTCACCACGGCGTAACTCCGTACACTTACGGAGTTACGCAGGTTTTGACTGCATACAAGTTGATCGAAAAGCGGTTTCTCTGCCCATGAAGCATCGCTTCCACCCGAGTTCATACCCCATCTACAGAGATTAATTCAAAACAACAATTACCGCCGCACGCGTATAGCACAAATAGAAAAACAAATAAAACAATAGAAAAACTGGCTACGACGTGCCGTGCGGGGAAGCAAACAAATCTTGTCACCACATCGGAGCGGCTTGATTTATTGGCTTTCAAATAATTACGGCATCAGCGTTTACTTTTTACTAAGAGATTCATCCTTTGAGCTTTTCACAATACTCTCAGAGGTATGACATTACAGAGAAGAAAAAAAAAATATCAACATTTTGGGAATATTATTTATTGCTTAGGTGGTCACCTTCAATATGAGTTGGAAACGCAGAGCTCAGAAGTAATGATCGGGTTAGTGTGCTGTTGTATTGATGTTTGTGTGTGCAGTATATGTGTTTGCGCTCAATGTATATGTTCAGCTGATGCTAGTGGCATGCGTAATGCATGTGAATGTGTGTATAATCGGTGCCCGAAGGGCCCGAAGCGCATTGGTAGCTTGAGCAAATAAAAATACATGAGTTGGGCGGTACCTAGCGCCATCTAGCCTAGCTACTTGCAATTACTCTGCATGTCTCTGCCATCTGGTAGCAAGCGATTTAACCTTCGTTCAGGCTTCGCCATAATTTCTTGTTACCGTGCGTGCAACAATGAACCAAGTAGGCTGCTTCGAATTCGCTCTTTTTGAGTGCGGCTTTTAGTTTCGCGAATGGTTTACCACTCCTCCGTGATGTGCGGTTGACGAAGGAATTGTTGCTCGAGGAATAACAAAGGTAAGACGTAAAGTGCGCGAAGTAACTGGGTGCCGGTCATCTCTGTTTAACATCGCAGCGCTGTCAATGAGAAGACTGAGTGACTGTCTTCGGGACGCAAGTTTCTGTACGTGCAGGGGGAAGCCGGCTTCAGAAGTAAATACAGTTCGCTGGAAGCTCGTGCTACGCTTTTATTTGCTGCTCCTCTTTCCCCGTACAGTAGACGTAGCGTCCTCGTTCAAGATTATTGAGATCGATTTGCTAGATTCGGGGCCGCCATAATGAGATGCAAACGACGCAGGTATCTTGCTCCGCTGCTTTCAGGACGAAAGTTTCTCCCTCTCTAAAGAAACATAGGTTACAATAGCGTCCCTCCTTTTAGAGTAAACTATAGTGACTATAGTGTTTTTTTTAATGGGAAAGCATTAACTGTCCCATGGAGCAAGCTGACGTCAACAGTCTGAAGCGCGAAAACGGCAGACAGTTTCCTTCGGTTCCATTGGCTGGCGCGCGTCGACGGGGCTCCCATTGGTCGATTTTCCACGACCGCTCACCCCATTGCGCTGCGTGTCCATCAGCGCGGAGCGTCCAAGGGGGAGCACACTCGCCGACCGGCGACGAGAAGTACGCAGCAAACGAGAAAGGGAGCGGACGAGCGGCTTACATGCTTTCGCATTCACAACCCATGAGGAATGCTTATAGTGTACCTCGATCTTTTTTTCTAAGAGTGTACCTCTCTTTGATCACCCTTCTTCCCTCAGGAGGATGCAGATGTCCCCATATTGGGAGGCTAGCTCATCGTCCTGCACTCCGCGCTTCCTTATTAATAATTTTTTAACTACATCATGATCACCACCTGATTTCCGGTATATCATTTAATAGGACTTATGAAAAATAAGATATTTGCATTATGCTATTAAGTAGTAATGCATGTTAATAGTATTTTGATCCATCGCATGTTTGATTAAAAACTGCGCTTAGTCAGATCGCGACTTTTAGACCAGCAATGGCGGACATATTCGAAATATTTGCGACACTATTAATTTTTCTTCTGTCATTTTCAGTCGTATTTTTACAGTAGTAATTTATTTACACAGTGCACTCGTTGAAACCTGCACAGAGGAAAAGACCTTACCATGGAACTAAGTAAAAAATAAGGATTTGATTGTCAGGAACACGAGCCGAATGCTCACGCAGTACTCGTACCCAATTGGACACATCGCGATTCTTGCGACAACATAACGCAATTTTGCGAAATAGAAATTAAAAAGGGTGGTCCGATTATATACTTCAAATTACACTGTGAGAGTGGCGCTTCTGGATAAGTGACGCTTGGGGAGAATATACCTGTGTCATACTATGGGCCCATCTGGTTGTGTACTGTAAGAAGCTTTCAAACCCAAAATAGTTCTATGAACTCTTTAAACTTGCAGTTTCGTAAGACAAAAAAAGACCAGAATTTTGAACGTTTTTAATTAAAAGGCCATAGGCCCGTAAGTTGAATAGATAAATCTAGTAGCAAGGCTTCTGTCTCAGGAGCGTTCAAAAGCTTCGAGTGTTCCTCGGACATTCTTCAAGGACTAGACAAACCCTTCTTTTCTGGGAAATCGAGAATGAACTTTGCGTGACTCATGCGTGTTTCTTCAAAGCAGACCGACAGGACCATTGTCATTTTTCAAGGTGTATTTTTATCTTGCACTCTTGGAGAAGTTCCACCGGAAACTCATCAGTTCTGAGAAGCCAAAAGAGCCATCCCACGGAGACGTTATTCATCACTGCCGTAGCAGTCCTGTTGTAACATCAGTCTGCGTAGATTGACAAACTAGTTTTGGAGGTAAATTATGCAGGGCGTCTTTTAGACTAAAGGAAAATATAAGATGATATAAATGAAGAAATACTTCCTTTAACGGAGGGCTATCGACCGCGGCGGATGTTTGGGCAAGTCTGTGACTTGATAATTAGCGAACCAATTGCTTACATGTTTCGAAGCTTAAAAAAATATTTTAATTATTAAAAAAAATAAAAATAAACAACATCTTGTGTGCGCCATTTCTGTGCGTGCTGTTGTTTCCGTCGTTACGCTTGCGCAACATGAACTAGATGTTCGTCTTGTCTTACTCAAAGTGACTCTGCAACATGTCTCAAGCTACCTGAGCTTCGCACGTGGAGCGTTAGAAGGAATATACGAGACATCAGCAGTAGTCCAATACAACAATAATCACTAAGAAATTATAATTTATCAGAAGAGAATTTTGAAATATCATTGATACATAAAGTTTATTTTTGCCGGTGACGCAATATGCTGTGCAACGTCGTCCACTGTTGTTTTTTTTGTTTGGGTATTAAATATGAAAACGTAACTGCGCTAACCTCTTATAAGAAAAAAAAATCAATGGCGGCGCTTGATCTAGCCACCGAGTAAACCTGCACACTTTGCATCTTATCGAAATCTTGGGCTCACGTTTCCATCATGTTAGATTAAATACTTAAACCAACAGGCGTGATGCAACTATGGGCAATTCTCGTTACTGTTATGAGGTCTTGCAGGCTACCAGCTGTTTCGAAGATGGTGGTCAGTCAGAGTCTGGCACAGCCGTGGTCTTTGAGCAAATGTAAGGCTCTCATGCTACGAAACCAAACGAAGCTCATTTGAATCCTTTCAGACTGTCTTGTTTTTTGGATGTCAATGGCGTCACTGGTCATCTTGTTCCTTAGCTTATTTTAAAATAATCGATTTCTAACTTAGCGTAGCCGTAGAAGTCATTGAGGCAGCCTCAAAAATGCTACGTCGCTACGTTCGTGTGACCGTTCTTTGCATGTTTAAGCGCCAGCTAATCAAATTAAGTGTAAAGAGTGTGCTCTGACCTTGCAACTTCGTTATTTACGTATACATACTACTAGCATTTGACTACGCTCTTATGGTGAAATGGTAAACGGCGACGATGTCGGTGATTCCAGTGGTCATCGTGATGAGTATGTTGAAGATTTTGATGATTATGATGATTATTAAAGTGATAATTATAAAAATGTTAATGGCAAAAAATCGACGAACGCACGTCAAACTTAGAATTCCATGACTTAAACAAATTGCAATACTTTTAGTCGGATGAAAAACACCGCAATTCAGTGAAAACGTATACAGTTTAACGGGATCAAGGTCAACTAAGCTCTCTTATGCAAACAACAAAACAAGTCTCGAAAAGTTTCACCTTCTTTTTATTTTGTGATTTCGTTTGTACTACCTACGCTCGCTTCAACCTCAGGAACCGTGGTAAGAAAATACCGGCTAGTCGCGGAACATATACTTCTCCCGTTAAGTGATGAATTCATATACGTGTATGTAATATATATATGCGTTACTTGTTGTCCTACCAAAACGTAGCGCTCTAAAATCCAAAAAAAGAAAAGACACCTCAAAGACCGTAGTGAAAAAAGTCCGGCGCCTCGTGGAGCGTTACTAATTTCCCCCTTTATGTATATGTATAATTAAGATATATGTAGGTGCACTTTATATTAGATATATCTCATCTTATCAAGACGTACACGTTTCAAAAGCCAACAGCATCGCTTCTTCCTCTAATAACCAAATATCGTAAAAACTTTTTTCGCTCGTTGTATGAACATTGCACAAAACTTCATTTTTCGTGTCGTTGTCTCGGAGAGGAAAACCTGGCGAGCTCATGTGTCAACCCATCTTGCAAAGCACCTGCCCCTGGTGCATTGTGATGATCCATACAGAATTCACAACTCAAAACATCTTATTGCTTATCTTGAGGAACATGGATCCGATTCGAGGTAGTTTCTGGATGTTCCATTGACATCCAGAATATGTTCTATTCAATACCCCACGCCAGTCTCATGCCAATTTTGCGACAAACCATCTAGGAGCACAGCGTAACTCCTTTTCGAACCGCAGCAGGGATTAGCATAGACTCCTTCTTGGAACTGCTCGGTGTATATATGTTTACGGCGACCGTGGTCTCATGTGAACGTCTAGTGGCATCTGTGTGGTAGTCACATCCAACCTATCCTGAACGATGCCGGAATCGAAGCCATCTTAAGTACTTGGACGATTTCCTGATCCTGTGCAGCACAGACATCGAGAGTGTAGAAAACGAATGCAGGAGCACGATCATGAGAATCTTCCAAGAGTGGTGCCCCGACCTGGTCTTCACTCACGAACTGCCCGTAGGCAAGTCTATTAAGTTTCTCGACCTAGCACTTGAGTTTAAGGATGGACATGTGTGCTGGAGCTTAGCCTCCTTTATACTGACAAAGACTGGCCAATCGCCACGAAACGCGTCCGCCGAAAATGAAAAAGGTAGAGCGGCAGACAAGAGTCATGTAACGGGCGCACCGCAGCGGCGAGACTCCGAAACACACTTGTCCTGAGCAATAGAATGTCCACTCGTACTTCTCGCGTTCCTCGGGCTACCGCTTCTTTTCTCGTCGGGTTTGAAAACCATGTTTCGGGTCCTCGCCACTGCAAAAGCTGTGCGCTGAATACCAGACTCCCCAAGAAATGCTCTGTGCTACCAGATCCTTGCGCTCCAAATTTGCGACCGGGCACTCTATGGCTTCGTTATCGAACTGCCAGGCTTTGTTAGTATAGAGGAGGCTACGGTCGGAGGTAGGAACCTCGTTCAAGTAAAGGTTTTTTTGTTTGCATTTGGCCTTTCAAAAGCCATCAAACGAAGTGTTACAAACACAACACTCGTATCAGCGCTGCGCAAGTAATGCCACCACCAAGCTGACGCTAGCTTTCAGAAACAGATTGCCCCGCTTCGTGACCCTGGGTATCCAAATGTCCTTGGAGCCGTATGTGAGACGATATGCTGAAAATTTCCTCAGGGATCACCAAGTAACGAGCGACGAAGACAGACTCCACAAAAGAACTTCGCGGTAGTCGCCTACATCCACGGTGTCACCCACCGACTCAAAACTATCGCTGCACGACAGAGTGTCCGGGTCGTGTGCTTGGCACCGAATAGAGGGAACTCTATGTGCCGCAGAGTAAATCAGGCCAAGAACCGCCAGCCAATCTGCAACACTGCGCACAGGACTAAAGACGCCGCGTGCCAGACATGGTGTTGTGTACAAGACCCCAAAGTGATGCGGGAGCTGCTACATCGGGCAGACGGGACGCTGCATTAAAGGAGCGATGCAACAATATTTGTACTTTGCGCAAATATCGCTTAAAACGGATCCCTAACGTTAATGACCTATGAAACACGTGTTCGTTTTTCACCCCACGCAATAGAAGTCCCAGAAAAAATTTAAGAAAAACGAGCAGCGTTCACCTCCTCAACTCGCTGCCAGAACAAGCGGGCGCGTGATCTGGATCCGATGATATGCCCTCAGTGTTGATCATAGCCACGCGCTGGGGTTGGCAAAGCGCAGGACACGCGCTGAGTTCCAGACATTGTTATGGCTCGGCTGTTGTCCTCGTTGCAGCGATTAGACACGGGTCACAACCCGAATGCTTCTCGAGCTAGCAATTGTCACGAGCCCAAGCCGAGTGCCCACGCAATGCTCGGGTACAATCTATGAACCGCATTCAGATATCGTCACTTGGGTGTATTGCGATCCCCGAGTTACGTCATCAAATTTTGCAAAGGAGAGATTGAATGAAAATGATCACTTTTGTTCTTGAAATTACACCGCAACAAAGGAGTTTCTTGGCCAATGGCGTTGCGTGTGAGTATCCTTGAGTCCCAGGTGTGCCGGTAAGCTCGTGTAGAGAGAAAAACATTCCAATTGAATATCGTTGCACCGCTCCTTTAAATGAGCGGTGCAACGATATTCAATTGGAATGTTTTTCACTCTACATGAGCTTACTGGCACACCTGGGACCCGTGCCTGGGACTTGAGGATACTCACACGCAACGCCACTGGCCAAGAAACTTTTTTGTTGCGGTGTAATTTCAAGAACAAAAGCGATCATTTTCATTCGATCTCTCCTTCGCAAAATTTGATGACGTAGCGTGGGGATCGCAGTACACCCAAGTGACGATATTTGAATGCGGTTCATAGATTGGACCCGAGCATTGCGTGGGCACTCGACTTGGGCTCGTGATAATTCTCGAGAAGCATTCGGGTAGCGACCCGTGTCCAATCGCTGCAACGACGACATCAGCCGAGCCATAACAATGTCTGGAACTCAGCGCGTGTCCTGCGCTTTGCCAACCCCATCGCGTGGCTATAGATCAACACTGGCGGCATATAATCGGCTCCAGATCACGTGGCCGCTTGTTCTGGCTGCGAGTTGAGGGGGTGAACGTTGCTCGTTTTTCTTAAATTTTTTTTCTGGGACTTCTATTGCGTGGGGTGAAGAAGGAACGCGTGTTTCATAGGTCATTAACGTTAGAGATTCGTTTTAAGCGGCATTTGCGCAAAGTACAAAAATTGTTGCATCGCTCCTTTAATGATAGAGTCAGAGAGCGCGCGGCGTCGGTGCACAGCCCATGGCCGCACGTGCGGGTGCAGGCAAAGTTTTAGCAGCGTTTCCATTCTTAAAAAGACACAGAAATGCCTTTGCGCGCGAGATTGTCGAGGCCCTGAAGCCATTGAGGAAAGCGCCGATGAGTGCGTGAGCATGCCCTCCATCACGGTCAGCAAGAAAGAAAGGCACTTTTTGCAGTGTGGCACGGCCCCGTGAAAGGGAATTAGAGGGATACGTGTCGGGTGGTGGCTTGCGGGTAGGGTCAGGGAGGTGTAATTGGCAAAATTTAATAATTTAATTTAATTTAATTTAGTAGTGTAATGTATGTATTTAGTGTAATTTATTGGCATTACTTTAGGTGTAATCTTTGGGTTAAAGTGATGAAAAAGTATAAAGTGTCAGTTGATAGTCAGCGGTGTGTATGTTTGTTTCTCCCTGTCTGTGGATTTTTCCCTATCGTTCTAGCTGACCGTTTACTTTTGCTTTTCCTATTTTCTTGAGGTAAAAACGAGTATAGTTCTCGCAACGTATTAGGTGCGCGCAAACAGTTATTTTTGTTTCTCTTGAGATTACAACGAATACATGTCTGATACGTGACGTCATTACACCCAGAGCTGGCCAAATTACTCATATTTTGTAATTAAATTACATTACTAATTACTTTGCTGAAAATTGCTGAAATGTAATTAAATTACATTACAAATTACCACAGCCAGAAAGTAATTAATTACCATTACAAATTACTTTTAAAAGTAATGACATTACTTTCGCATTACTTTTGTATACTTTTAAATATAAAGGTGCTATTGATAACTTCCTTTTACAGATAACTTTATTTACATTATTTACACTGTTCATGGCACACAGCTGGAACTCTCTGTTGCATGTTTACCGATGGACAGAGGAACGCACGCGACTGATCCGTTTCCCACTCCAACCCGGACAACTATTTTTGGAAATGACTGGGGACCCTACGCGGATTATCTCTGGGAGGGGGAGAACACTTGTCATTGTTCGCAAAATCGCGTCGAGGGCCGTTCCACCAGGGGCCTTGGTTCGACCTACTTCCCCTCCTTCGTTTCCCGAGAATATCGAGCAGAGAAGCTCGAATGGAAGGCACTTACCAGCCCTATTTCTCACAGTGGACGATAACACAGAGAGGGTACGCAGTATGCATCAGAAAAAGTAAGCGGAAACTTTCAAGAGGGGCCAGAAAACGTCGAATGCAAAACCGCAAAACATAGGTAGAGAATCGCGCTGAGCGGGATTTCACAGTTCAAGAGAGTGGCAGAAAATGTCTAGCTGATAGCGGGCGCGAGAGTCGCACCAGCCGCATCAGCATCAGCAACATAGCGGCGGCCAAAGAGCGTTTTTTGGAAAGGTGTAGAGGAAAAAGAAAAAAGTAAAATAAAAAGAAAAGCGCCTTGTGTATTGTGGACACAAAAAATGTGCCCGGTGCGAAAAAGTAATTAGGTAATTTAATTACATTACCGTCGCTGGAGTAATTCATTACATTACCAAATTACCTGCTACAAAAAGTAATGAATTACATTACTAATTACTGGAACAAGTAATTAAATTACTGTAATTTCATTACAGTAATTACATTACTGCCAGCTCTGATTACACCGCACTGGTTCATCACTTGTTTTTGCTGAACAATAACGCAGTCGTTGGTGCGAAATGCACACGTAAAAAAAGCTGGGCAGAAAGGCCACAACAGCCGCTGCTGATATGACGTCGATGCAAGCGATGTACAACTAAAAATCTTGACCTTCCAAATGCGACTCCTACGTGATATTTTCTTTATGTGCAAAGCGATAGCACGTGCTCCAAAGAGATTTGACGAAGCTTTCAGCGTTGGTCCTTCTGTTTGAGGGTGGGACCCTTGACCAGTGAGGCCCAAGTGTCTGAGAGACTGCGCCGGACACGCTCGTCTGATAGAACATTCCAAATGGCCGCACCAATGCCCGAAAACAACAGACCGCGATAAGGGCGCCGTCATGTTGTCTACGGAAGAAGCGATTGTTCTGAAACTCGGTCGCGCGCGATTACCTGAATTAGGTAATCGTGCGCAAAAAGTCAGACAACAACCTTTTTGCTCGCTTTTTTTGCGCAATGATAACGGCAGGATTCGGATGCAGGTAAGGACATCGCGGTCATTATATACTGCGCGTGAAATGTTTTTGCGTCAAGGAGGAAGCATCGCAGACCGGAGTCACATTTGCAAAGTGCTCTTTACATACCATTTTGTATATACAAGGTGTCCCTCCCCCCCCCCCCCCCCACAAAAAAAAATAAAAAAATAATAATAAAGTAGTGTTTTGATTAGTCGGAAGAATAAACTATGCACTGTCGAACACTCAGTTTCCGCCTAAGTGTAGCGCTATGGTGTTCCGAACCAGATGAAAAGGTTTCAGAACGAACTGCTGTCTTATTCCAAAATTAAAAGCGATTCTCAGAAATTTTCATTGGTAAAATGGTGGCCGACAATGCCCATGAATACATGGGGCTGAATGAGGTAAACTACCAAAAACTAGCCCCCTTTTCTCGCTGAAAGTTCCCGGAAATTACCTGTAACTTTTGAATAAGATAACGGTTTTGAAACTTTGCCGTCTTGTCCGAATAGCCAGTGATATAATTCGGCGGAGAGTGGGCGTTGGCAATGCGTACTTTATTTTTTGCAACAAAAAAGGAAGAAATCGAAGAAAACGATTCGCATATAGTGACTCGTTTTTTCTTTTGCTGTGCCCGTATGGTAGCAGTCAAGGGTAACGCTTTGTCGGGGCTATGTATAGGAAACGAAAGGAAAACCTTCTCTAGTCAGGCGATAAGGCTACCATATATATGAAAGTGCACAGTTAACCGTGAGCTCCCCCGAAAGAAGTTGATTGCATTTTTTTCCCGCAGCATATTTCTATGCGTCTTGTAAATTTGCATTGCTTTAGAAGGTTTCTTGGCGATGTACCTCTCATTTTGATCATTCCATATGCTTTCTAGGATATATTTAGTGCTGTCTTTTGTGTGAGAGAAACAAAAAAAAAAAAGTGGTCGCACTGCCGCGTGACTTCTTTCACGGGACTTTCCTCCTAGAAAACCTCCTTCCTAAATGTTCTGACGGAGGTCGCCCGACGTCAAGTAATTGAGCAGGGTCCATAAGATTCGGACTCGCCTTTCAAAGTCGCCCGCCAGATCTGATCCACTCCTCGTAGGAACTAGGAGTGTCTTGGCCCAGCTGGGCCAAGCATCCCTCCTGTGTGTGGTGAGAGCTTCACATTCCCAAATCAGGTGCTGTCATAAAGCTGTGATCATGTGTGTCAGTCAGCACACCAGGTGCATTTTGCATTTTCCTACAAAACGAACATTTTGTAGGAAAAATGTACTGTCGCTTTTAGTAATTGCAATTAATCAGAATCTTAGGTAAATACAGATCCTGATTATTTGGATCTACATTAGGTAGGAGCATAATAGAATTGGGTTCGATACACTAATATAAATTACTTACGTCACCTTAAGATGAGAGGAAGACTTTAACAACGAGTGTTGGTAAGATTGAGGAGCTTGTGCGTGAACGCCCGGGGGATTCAACATTGCACACAACGTGGCTTTATTAGGAGCACGGAGATAGAGCCGAAAATACTTGGTGGATTGAGCCACCACGATTGCGAAGACGTAATTTTCCGTTTCCTGTAGGGTCTCGGCGGCGACTTCAAGGAAGGCATACAGCGATGAGCATTTTTCGTGGGTATGTGAACTCTACTGCATGCTGTAAAACAATTTAGAAACAATGAACTGTTTTGTTGAAGATACCGGAAGGTAGTACTTTAAAATTTGATTCCACAGTCTTAACGAAAACTACATTACTAGACGTGTAAATTGCATATCCAGTGAAGGATATATAAAATACTTAATTGGTTTTATTCTGTCAAGACTGAAGTTTGGACTATTCGGCGGTTGTTTTGTTAATTCACAAGTTGAAAAAGAGTTCTGTTAAAGTAACTAAATTAAAGTCACCGTTTGAAAGCTTCTTTTGCTGATTTATCATAAAAATAGGCATATTTTTTACAGGCAATTCTGCATATATATCTAGCGTGTATTTATTTATTTTTATGCATTGCTGTTGTATTTTCTAATATTTGTCAATGCTTCTCTTATTGAATGAATGCCTAACAAAATTTTTGTTTCATAGCGACAAGAAAATAATATAATGAAACCTTTCACCTCGTCCACTTCGGTCATAATTTGGACACCTTCTTTAAGGTGGAGATTCAGTGTGTATACTGACCTAGAACATGCCTCATGATTCCGGGAGATTTCATGTTGTTGCAAACGAGTGGTGGGGCTAAACAAATAAATTTGCAAGCTAAAAGTTTATTTAGAAAAAGTAGCTTAGCGAGGGAACTATTTTGTGACCACATATAGCAATTCATCATTGCATCTTTCGGGACTCAGAATGTTTTCGATGTCACAGGAAACGGCTGTAAGCGTCGACCACGCTTGCAGTTCGCGCTTCATATCGGTGTGGAGATGGGCACAGTTTTCTCTGCGTTGTGCTGAAAAGGCATGTCGCAAGAAGTGACGAGCCCTATGGCATATAGAAAACAGGGGACGTAGAAGAAGCAAACAAATCGTGAAGATGCCCTGCGTTTCTGTAGATGTCAGCGACCATAGACCAACACGCGGCCCTGACGTCACCCAGCTGCGGTGGCGCTGTCGACAGCACTGCGCATGCGCAAACGCTTCACTTCACGCGAATTCGGTTTCTGCGCACGCGCAGTGCCCACGCCCGGTGTGGGCAAACGCGCGCTTGTTTGTAAACAGCGTGCCGGTCTATAGAGAACACTACGCAATGTGCCAATCATGTTGCTTGACTTTCCGTATACTTCTTGTCACTAATACAAGGCGGATGCAGAACAGAAAATTAATATCGGCAAGATTTAGAAAAATAAGACACAGCACTCCTTTTTTAAAATGTATAATTCTATGAGTAATTGCCAAAATGTTTAAAGAATCGAAGAGAAACTGAAGCGGTATTCTCGATATTTGTGATCCTCCGGGATCACGAATATCCAGATTATTTTTTTAATTTGGTGCACGGAGGTTGCAGAAAATAATGTCCAAAGTACTGCTGAAGCCCCTTCTTCCCGGAGCGTGACGTCATATCCAGAGTTTTCGGAATCTCCGCTCCCACGCATCTTCAACATTTATCAAAGTTATGCACGCGCACTTTTACTATTTTACAAAAGGTTATAAAAAACGTCACGACTGGGGTGCTATGTTGCGCTTTTTGGACTCCCAGGAGACCAGAGAGAAGGAAGTGACGTCAACGATACAGCAACCGCAGATTGGATGTTGACAAAAGAAAACAAAATCACCATCCAATCTGCATTTGCTGCGTTGTTGACGTCACTTCCTTCTCCCTAGTCTCCTGGGAGTCCAAAAAGCGCAACATAGCACCCCTGGTCTCAGTGCGGGGAAATATACCTGACAAGCTTGTAATTGCACGCTCTGCCCAGACGATCGGCACGCGCTTGGCGGCTCGAAGATCTGGGTATGACGCACGGCAGTATGACGTACGTAACACTTAGTCGGAGGTTTTTTGTGTTTTCTCGCGTTTAATTGCATATTTGGGGGAAACGAACGTGATATTCAGATTCACGGGATAAAAATACTATAGAGTATTTTTACTCCAGGGAATTTTTTGATTCAAGTGTTACTCGCAAATAAACGGACAGACAAAATCCTTCCCGTTGGCTACTTTGATGTGCGTTTTGAGTTGTATATAAACAAACTTACAAGTTTTTTTTTTTAATTATTAGAAGAGCGCGTCTGTACCACCGTGGTCCGTGTAGTAATCTGTCAAGCACATCAGCAACACGAATCGCGTGCATTCTTTCCGACACACGGAGATTGCATAGTCGTCGAACGTTGGGGGGGGGGGGGGGGGGGGGGGGCGGATCGGTGGCCGAGTGGTCTAGCGCACACCAGCTCGGAGCACGTGGAGCGAAAGCTTACATTGTAGAACGCAGGGATCCTGGGTTCACCCACCCCTGCCCGTTTCTATCTGGATGAGCATCGTACCGGCGTGCGGTCCTGTATCACTACTGCGTGATGCACGTTAAAGACCCCGGGCCAGCGGTTGTACTGCAATGGCTAAATTGCTCATCTACAGCCAGGACACAAGTCACCCGTCAAGGCAGACTAAGTTCTAAGCTGTGTAAACATGCACACACACCAATTATTTGTTCGTCGAACGTTTTCCATAATTTAATTTGTACGGGGATTTTGGAACGAACGCATGTTAAAGATTTATAGGCCACGAAGCGATAAAAGTGCACGTCCTCGTTTAGATCATCACACAAATAAAGCGCAGTACCGCTGTGTGGAAATAGTCTCTCATCATCTAAGATCATCTTATTATTTTTCGTATTTTTTTTTTTTAAATTCAGAATTGTATAATCTGAGACGAAGCTAAACTTCGTTTAAGACCGACCAAAGCCAAAACCTCGATCCGACGAAGCCCATCAAGAAGGGCCAAAAGTGCAACGTCATGGCGCGCTCGTTATGCGTTTGCTATCACCAACTAAACCGATCACACACACTGACGGCGGCGTGATCCTACGTCTTTCATTTTTTTGTCTTTTTGGTGCGTGATTTGTTTAGCCGATATAAACGCACAAATTGACGACGACTGCCATAAGGATGCACCTGTTGCGTTGCTTGATCTACTCCATTAAAGGAAAGCTGAAGCACTTTTCAAGAAATTTAAGTTAGGAGTTGACTTCTATGGCTTTATGTCCCGCGAATTCAGTTAGAGAACTTTTCTTAGGTGGAAGCAAAAGGAAACCGCATTTATTTTGAAAATAGCGTGCAGCGATCGCCGCCGGCCATGCGGCGATTGTCTCTCGCCTCGTATCTGTTCAGAGCGTTGTGACATCTTTGATCTTTGACGGCATTCCCGAGCCACTTAGTGACTAGCAAGGGTCATCTGACCCCGCTGATGACTTCACTTTTGCTATAGTCAACATCCCTAGATTACCTCAGTTGTGGAACTCCCGCGGAAGGGGGTACTCCCACTCACTCACTTAAGTCCGCCTCCCGTCGTTGGAAACGCATCTGGATTGTCGTTTACGAACTGTGTGTTTCATAAAGTAGAGTGTCTTCATAAACACGCGCGCTTTTGCTTGAGTGGTGACATCTCAGCCATTTTTCCGCCCAATCGTTTTTTATGCATTTTGAAGCGCGCGCAATCTGGTGTCACTCAGCTCGAGCACGTAGCTTTGGCTAATGCATAGACGCCATTTTACCGCCCAAATCACGCACCGAGTGCGCGAGAGCGTCACGGGCTGGCACATTCAGGGCAACAATCGATGTCTTCACCCTCAGACAAACAGACAGACATGTAGGCACCCTATCATAGAGTACGTTGAAACGCCATCTAGACGCTGCACTTTGAAACGTACGTATCCCATAGAATCCACTGCAGTTACCATAGCAGCCGTCCGGCGCGTCGAACGACGGGAGGCGAGTCGTGGTGAGTGAGGGGGGGGGGGGGGGGAGGGGGAGTTACTGCTCGTGCATGCAGAGTCTATGAGCAGTTCCATAACTGGGCTAATCTAATAACCTTGCTATAGTGCGTTGCAGCTCAAAAAAGTAGGGCGAGGAAAAAAAAAACGGGAAAGAGGAAGCAGAAGGAACGCTGGAGAGGAGGAGGATTCCCCACTCCTCTCCTGCGTTTCGTTTGCTTCTTCCTCCCCGGCCTTCCTTTCCCTCGCCCTACCTTCTTGAGCTGTAAATTACTACAGTTTTAATGCGAAAGCATTAACTGGTCCCATGGAGCGAGCCGACGCATCAGCTCCCAGCTATGAAACCACGCGAAAAGCCTAGCCAAACGGCACCTAGTTTCCCCGATCCCAAAGGAGCCGAGTAAAGCTGATGGATTTTGGCTTCGGTCCCATTGGGTGGCGCGCGTCGACGAGGCTCCCATTGGCCGCTGCGCGTCAGTTTCAACGACCGCCACACCGTGGCGCTGCGTGTCCGCGAGGCAGCGGCTCCACCGCTCCACGCCCAAGCTAGGTCAGCGCGCCGAGGACAACGCACGCGCTCGACGTCGACGCACGTACACCGCAGACGCGGAAGAGCGGCATCGTGCATGCTTTCGCATTTACAACTCATAAGTGCTTAGGTATACCTCGATCCTTCTTTTTTTCTTTTCCGCTCTCGCGGTTTCCTACCGTCGGCGCGCAGCTACGGGCGGGTCTACGTCGAAATTTTAATATGCTATACGACCGCTCCTACTAATATTATCGAAATAAAACTTACGAGATATAATTTTGTAGGTGCCTAGATTACAAATATTACTTTTTGTTCGAATACAAGAACCTCTCCAGCTTCCCTTCATAGCTCCTTGATGAAAAATTGGGTTGTGTGTATGTTTATACAGCGTAGAACTTGGTCTGCCTCAGTGGGCGACGAGTCTCAGAGCTGTAGATGAGAACTTTAGCCAGTGCAGTACAACCGCTAGCCTGGGGTCTTTAATGTGCATCACGCAGTAGTGATACACGAACGCACGCCGGTACGATGCTCATCCAGATCGAAACGAACAGGGGTGGCGATTGAGCCCAGGGTCCTGGGATCTGCAGCGCGAGCTTTCGCTCCATGTGCTCCGAGCTGGTGTGCGCTAGCCCACGCGGTCACCGATCCCCCTACCCTTGATGCGTTTGCGTTTATTTTGCAAGTGAAAGTAGCGTGAAACGCGTCAGTGCTCGAGGCCTGTGTTTCGTGCGGTCCTTGGAATCAAATGGCGGAGCAGCTAGCACTCAAACGAGTTGTTCAGAGACGTTCATAGTGTATACGATTCAGAGTAACAACACTCGAACCATCTTGGTGCCTAATATTATTGTTGCCAGTTACCTGGAGCTTATCAGGAATCATTGGAAACGGGTTTTCGTTCTTTGGAAATGCGAAAGCGGTCCGCCACAGAGCAAAACGCCGACGCCCGAACTTCCCGACGCTGTGTCTCGAGCTCAGGGACTTGCATCAAATCGTAACTATCGCCAGTTGCACCCGCCCTGTATAAATCCTCAAGATGGCGGCGCCCAGAGAGAAAATCGGGGAATGAAGTGCCCATACTCGAAGCGTCATATTTAGTGGCTCTGGAGCGGCACTTGGAAGCGAATGGCGACGGAGCGTTCGCTCGTGGCACGTTTCTTGCGCGTTCTCATGCAACTATGGTCGGTGCTGCTTTTAAAGGTACACTGATCGGGTATTTACGCATCGCGTGAAGTACATTTACTACGTCATACTCAGCATGGTGACGTACCGCGGGCTGGACGACGCGACGGTGGCGCACGACGGACCAACGTTACGACGGACGTGGGGCCGCTACTTCGTAACGGTCGTCCGTGGTACCGGCCAATCGATCTTCAAGCTCAGAACGTCGAGCGGGAAGGATGTAAGTGCGAAACAGCCGCACGACGAACGGTGCACGAAATTTCGTCATCGTCGTCTGCTTCACATACCGGAGAAGCGGAGAAAAAAAAAAAAAAAAGAAACGCGGTTGTATGTAGCCACGTGACTTCCGGCAACGCTCTCCTCCTTTACATTTCTCCCTCCTCCTCGGTGCACATCATCCACATGTCGCGGCCATGAGCTTCCGTGCTCATGTTTCGGTTTCGGTTTGGAGCCGTTAAGTTTTTTTCTTTATTAAAAATATACCTGACTCTGTAAACAAATATTGAGTGTGTAGTCTCGTAACACCATATTAAATTGCCTGTCAAAGAAAAAAAAATTTTTTGTGGGGGCGGGGGTTGCGACGTCACGTGTTGGAGTTCCTTTAAGGAAATCCAAGCTTAAATATTGTCGAGGGACTTTAGGTTTTGTCGGACCCTAGCGTTGCCTGCTCTCGGACTTAATGTGCAACGGAGCATAACACTGCTTTAATCTTAAAAAAAAGAAGAAAAAATGAGTGATGTGCACGAAGGTCGAAGAAAGTTTGCCTATAATTGGCCGGATGCCAAATGCCTGCGCTGCGAACACCACCCGTCACACATCACAACTGTGAGAACAAAAAATGAAGTGATAGATCAAAATAAAATTGCACATTTTTATTAAATAAAAGTAAAATAGAAAGGTGGGAGTTACAGCCTGTTCATCTGGTTTTATTCCTCCTCCTCATTTATTGTCTCGGCGATCTTTTTTTTTTTAGCTTTTATTTTGTTATGAGGAACCATGAGTTGTGCACATGGCAAGCGAACTACATTGGTACTACGCATATGTAATAAACGCTAGAATATGTTCATTTTGAGACCACTATACCCACTTTTTTCCCAAACGCTTTCGCGTAGACAAGATCTTTAGTAGAGGTATGTTTTCATAGAATGGACTTTCGATTTATTCCAGTATATCCTTCTTTTAAAATATCTGTGTTGCGCGATAATTTGTCAAAAAAGTTTCCGCTGTATAAATATTTTTTAATGAAAAAAGTAGTATTTTTTATAGAACATGATGATACAGCATTTGTTTTACAGCGAACGCTTTCGGGGTTGTTTAGAAAAACAACCGTTAATTCCAGCAGTTTGCCAGACTCCTCCCTTATTTATTTGCCTTTGCTATCCTCTATTCGCATTTTTCCTTCAATCTTTCGTCCGCACTGAAGGTTAGGCGCCAACCCCAAACCAGAGTCAGATCACTGTCCTCACGCATCAAACCGAAAAAAAAAAAAGAAGAATTGAGACAAGGCCTAACAAAACGAGCCGTAAAGTTTCTTAAAGCCAGGAAACTAATTCTTTTTTCTGTTAACGATGTTACAATCTTCTTGTTTCTTGTCAAGAATTCAGGCTGATGGGCAAGGTTATTTCCGTTCTTTTTCCAAGATTTCTCGACGAGTCTCGGAAAGAAAAAGAGAGCGATCTCTCGGGGGCCTTGAGGTGCCCCACTGATGCGCAGCGCAAAAGTGAGGATCCCGGAAAGACGCATTTAGCCCGCTGTCCGGGGCGACACTGACACGTCAGCGCTACAGCCTTTCTTTCGTGATATACGCGCTTATGCTATAAAGCAAGGCCAGTTGTGGAGTGCCAGACGTAGTTCCAGTTTGGATTTATTTTTAAATATGCGGCACGACCGTGGATACCGAACAGACGCGTTATAGCTTTGTCGGTAAACACTAAACGAAGTTTACAGCTCTAAGGGTGAAAATCGATTTGTACCAGGGCTAACACAATAAGGGTGTTACAGCTACACTCTTAGAAAGCTGTTGAACAACAGAAAAATAGGATGCTACCGATTTTGGCAGCATTGTAGGGATATTAATTTAGGAGCAACACGTTAACAAGCAGTAACCATGGAACACCCTCCAAAAATGAAAGGTGTTCAATGCGATTGCGTCAGCGTCCTGTTTTCCGATTAAAAAGGGTACGTATTACTCGAAATAAAAACGCTGAAAGGGATTTCGGCCCTTGGTTTAATCGTCTAAAACACGCCTTTTTAAACCATTAAGGCTGTAAAGTTTTTTTGAGTGTGTAACCACTTGGTGTCGAATGTCCGGGCAGATTGCTTGTAAACTGCACATGCCAAGCTTTAGAGCACTCCGATCTGGAGCGTAGTACGAGTTTATTTGAAGAATGTTGTGTGAGACAATACTTGGTTCAGGTTTAACTTACTGAATACCGCGTATACAGTGGAGTGCACGAGAAGTAGCATTGGGGGAAAAGGGCAGAAACGTGATGTTTGCTGCGAAATTTTGAAGGTACAGAGCGAGATAATTTTCATCACTGCTATTCGGAAAGCTTTATTACTTTATCGTAATCTTCCTAACTGTTTCGAGCTCGTCACGGCTGAATGCCAGTCACAGACTACACACGAGCACAGTCTGCTTGCAAGCGGTCGTTAACAACCAATTTGTCGGCGACTATTAGGGGTCACGTACGTGGCCAAAAGGTTGGACTCCATGGGGCGAATATGTTGCAGGCAAGCTGCGACTTCTGCCCGGCAGCGTTCGCACTATAATGCGCGCCCTCGGGACAGTTACTGTCAACGCCGCACTCGAAGGGAACTCGCCGCCAGGTGAAGTTCAGCGGAATGTTCCACGTGTATTCGCTCCATAGAGTTCAGCGTGTGGGGACGGAAATTGCGAACTCGATCGATGTCCGGGGCACAGCACCTTTCTTATCATCGCACGCCTAAGCGCGCGTGGCTGTGCTTTACATTGCGGCACGAGTTGGCGAAAATCGCCTGACAGCCCTTTTTCGGGTCAGGATTTTCCGTTGCATTTCGTGACAGCTTGTTTGCGCGTTGAGCTAAAGGAAACCCCGGTCTTGTACATTCTTATGATAAGGAGTTTTGTCTGAACGCTATCTAAGTACAACGGGGTGTTTTACTTTAAAGTTAAAGTCGGACCGCAGACGCCGGTATGCGAACCGATAGAGTCAACCAAGCAGCTCCAAGAGTGCGTCGTCATGGCGCTTGTCGCCTTTGTAAGTTTGGTACCACCGACTAAACCCAATAACGCGCAATGAATGCACCATGATCTTGCAATTCTTTTCTGCTTTTTTTTTTTTTTTGCTCGAGGGGTGGAGTTGTTGATAACAAAGGCACAAAAACGGCGAGCGCCGTGGCGAAGCACTTGTAGCGCGGCTCGATCGGATCGTAGCGTCGTCTGCGGTCGGACTTCACGTGAAACAGAGTACTGTAAAGTAACCGACACAACTTTTGGATGGTCCTCTTCATTGGACGCGTATTTCGCACATTTGTATGCGACATTCGTATAATTGAATCTCGAGCGAATTTATGATTTTGCCCTAACTTATATTATGCGCACGAAAAAAATATATCAATATTCGAACGTTCTTTGGGAGGAAAAGGGGGGGGGGGGGGGGGGGGTAATGGTTTGGGAAAGACGCACGTCTTGCAGGCGAAAATAATATTTTTTTTCTTTTTGCGGAGCACTTGATAGCGAGCCAAATGATTCATTCGGTGGAAATTCATGACTGATCTCGGTTAGTCACGCGCCAAGTTGCGGCCTCTTAATCTGTAACCACGCGTGCGCTTGCGTAGCTCACTGCAACCGAAGGCCTTCTCCCATTAGCGAAACAAACAAGATTCTTTCGCAGATATGCCAGATACGTGCATCCCCAGCAAACGTGTTTTTCTTTTTTTAGTGTTTGAACCTTACCAATTAACTTTGCCAAAATAACACGTTTGAAAACAGGCGCGCCTATACAAAAAGAAAATGCTCAGGCTACAAAAAAAAAAAGCTAACATAGCTGATGTATTGTCACTGACATCTTAAGAAACACTGAATCACAAAGCAAGAAGCGTCACCATAACGGGCCACGCCCCGCGTTTCTAAAACTGTCCAGTGACAGCTTAAGAAATGCCTCGTTTCAGAGCAAAGCGCCATAGACGAGGATCCTCGTTTTCACGCAAAATAAACGCTTTAAATCAACCGATCGCGGCGTATACACGTACCAGCGCACACCAAATGCAAGCGAGCCGGCAATTCGGAATGCGCTAAATTAGTTTCTAATCAAAGACCCTGCAGCCTCGCAGTAACTCCTACCGATGAGTAACAGGTGTGAGGGCAACGTTCCCTGCCTCAGGCTCTGCACGTCGCCGAGAGGGAGAGGGGGGCAGGTCACTGTTTTTTTCAGCGCAAACGAACTTCCGAAATGAACCCAGCAGCCAGACGTCAAGCCAGACCTTCAACCGAAATATCGACGCCGACGTGGCACCACCCCCCACCCCCCCCCCTCGCCTCCACTTTCTCTTACCTTTCTCTTTCTCTCCCCCTCTCTTTCTATTTCCCTCCGACTTTGTTCCTCGGGACAACGACACACGCACGGCATGGCGACAGTAGAGAAATACCAAAAAAACACGCGCATGTTCGCTCGCTATTTTTCCATCATAATGACCGACCTTTTTTTTTTTTTTTAACGTTGCGTTTTTTTTTTTGTTTTTTTTTTGTTTTTTGGTGTTTAGGTGGAGGGAAACTTTTCTGCGAGTTTTTATAACTGTAAAAATAGACAGGAACACGGAAAGAGCCTCAAGGAACACGAGCTTTCAAGTACGACAGAGTTGGCAGGGACGAGTGTCCGGACCGCCTTTCAGGCAGTCCGTAAATCGCGATTGAGACCATTAGAAATTTTGTTTTAGCTCAGTTCGACTTTCTTCCTGGTATACGTTTTTATCATGAACGAATACACGCACGCACCTTCAAAAAAAAAAAAAAATTGTGGCTCTCAGTTGCTGATACTTTCTTTTCCTCTTGGAACACCTGGATGGTTCCTCTCTTGTTCTGTTCTCTTTGTGTATCGTGGGGCCGAGACAGACTTTATTGCATCAAGTGCCGTTATTGGGAGCGTGGATGACAAACAAAATTGGTTGTAAGATTCCATCAGACATAGACATATGGCAGTAAGGTAAAGAGCTGCAGATCTTCACACGCGTAAACATAATTGCGGTCCGTGTGTAGCCGGAAGTTAGTCGGCCCCCATAGCGGTCTGGTATCTCAGCTGAACAAATGAGAACTTTAGCCAGTGCAGTACCATTGCTAGCCTCTGGCTTTTAACGGGCATTACGCAGCAATGGTACAGGACCGTACACCAGTACGTTGCACATCCAGACTGAACCGGGCAGGTGCAGGTACAGCGCGAGCTTTCGCTCCACGCGCTCCGAGTGCATTGACATACAGGCACAAATCCTCCCCTCTTTTTGTAGGTGGCGGTTAATGATATTTTTATGCCAAATGCTCGCGGTCTCAGTGCTCCGATTCGTAACACTACTGCTGAAGGCGTGATTTTTATATGATGCGTGGGACCTGTCCACACACTTGACCATTCGCCCCAAACCAAAAGGGGCTCCGATGGCGCTCTCTTGGAGAGCGTGTGGTGTTTGGTACGGGCTGTCCAGCAGCGCATTTAATATTTTTGAAATCGCGATGCTACGCTTTCACCGTGTTAATTTTACAGCTTCAAAGTTGTGCTTCGCAAGGCGTAATATTGGACTTAAAGGGGCACTCAAGTGGATACTGAGATCGTTTAGTAATAGTGATTACTCATTCTACGGGTTCCAAGCATAGTTCAAAGAACAAGGAATTACACTTATGGGCGGTCGATTTTCATATTACAAATCTAATCAAAGATCGTGACGCTCCCTTTTTTCTGCGCCTGGGAGCAGAAACAAGGGCCGCCGTAGGACGGCGTTTTTAAACAATAACTGCTGTATTACGTCTACTAGACCCAAAGGTTTAAAACAGTGCTTGTGTAGTTTTATTGCTGCGTTTACTAGGACGTCTTGCCATCTAGAACTGGTTATTTTTATTGACTAAAGCCCAACAAACAATGTTCTATCAAGAATAAACTTCTAAAAAAAGCACCCGAGTGCCCCTTGAACCTATACCCGGTGCGGACTATTTTGTACCTGTCAAGGCTAGCGTATGCGGAGGGCAAGTTCGTCTGCTCCTTGCGCAGGGGGTAGCGGAGACGTCAGAACGCCGAGCCCTGATTGGCTGATCGAGCCCCCCTATCTGAGCGTCGTCTGCTTCTTTGTAACGTCGTCTGCTCGCAACGTCGTCTGCGTCTGTCTTACGTTTCCTGCGACTTTCGGAAGTGCAGAGGCCAGATTCACGAAACGATGTTACGGCAAAAATGTGCGTAAGACAAAACTTAAGAACAAATTCGTATTCACGAAACGAAATTTTCGTAAGTTTTGCGCAGGTTACGGCGAAATCCTACAATAGCTCCGAAGCTGTCTTACGCACTTCTTACGATCAACTCAGCATGGCCGACAGCGTCGCGGTCGCGACGACCCACGGACGTTTATTTTTCTACGTGAGCTTCTCACGCGTCCTGACTTCAAGCAGCAAGAAAAAAGTAAAAATTACTTGAAACAGAGCACGACGAACAAGAACGCTGGATCCACAGACACCGGGAAAAAGCTCCAACGGCCACGATTTCACCGAACGCGACCAAACGAGCTGGGCAGTTAGGCCTAGCAGGCACTCCGCGACTCGGCGACCGTCTGCCCACGACCGGCTGACGTGCTGAATGGAATATGCCCGCGCGACCCTTGTGAACCCTTCCCGTGTTATACTTTGATCGCTGACCTCAATTTTAGATTAAGAGGTGAATTTCTTCCTCTTGTTATTTCCTTGTTTACCGAGGCAACGGTGACTCTCGCCGGTTAAAAAGCGGTGAATCTCCGACAGATGCAGGAAAGGTAAAGCAGCCATCGCTTTGACTAGCAGACGTAAAGCAGACGACGTTAACTGGAGGGCAAAAGTGTTTGGGAGGGAACTTGCGGACACTAACACGCTCACTCTCGTTTCTAAGCAAACAAACCTCGGCGCCCCGGGACACCTCGCCAGTGAGTCCTTTGACTTCCCTCCTTGATGCGCGTCTGCTAGTTGTTAGACGAAAACAACGTACCGCTCGAGTTATTTCGTCTGCCCTCCCTTAAAGGCGAAGTCGAGTTCGCTCCGAAAGTCGCAGGAAAGGTAAGACAGACGCAGACGATGTTGCGAGCAGACGACGTTGCAAAGGAGCAGACGACGCTCAATAGGGGGTCGTGATCAGCCAATCAGGACTCAGCGTTCTGACGTCACCACTACTTCCTTTCTCATGCGCAGAAGACGAAAATGAGCCCACTTGCAAGGCGTATAGCCTCCACACGATTTCACCGCGTCTCCTTGGCACAACAGTGAGTGTAAATGAGATGCAAGACGAAGTCACGTGCTCTCGCAGCATGTGCAGGGCTGCAGCATTATGGAAGGTAGGGTAGCCTTGGCGACGTGGCAAAAAACAGCTGACACCGAGTACAGAGCGTGAGCAAATGACCGCATATGCATAGCTCACGCCTGCATTAGGCCGTTTTACCCACGTGGACTGCCGTTTTGTGCGACATCACAACAGACTTTTACCAAGTTTACCAATTGACCCTCAATATTGTCCATGACGTGGGGCAAGTTCCCCAACCCAAATATTTAGCCGATGATCATGTGCGAATGCCTGGTGCATTGACTGTTCACAGGAACTGGGTAAAAAAAAATAAAGATGGATTAAAAAACAATAACATAAGATTGTATAAATGATTTAATATAACGCGTAAATAGAATAATAGCGAAGACAATTTGTTTACCTAATTTGCGCTGTGTAATTTGATAATCTTCAAAATAAGACTTCCGAAGTGACTGACTACATTGAAATCGGCAGGACGTCTCTTTCCAATGCCTGGCCTCGAGTACTCGCTCGTTGCCTTCCACCGTGCTTTGTCTGCGCGTGAACGTTCGAGGCTCACGGGACGCCGAGGAGTCACCGAAGGCCGGAAGCTCGCTCTGCAGGCGGGACAACTGAAGGAACTTCCTGCCATTCCCATCCTGTTAGTAAGATGCAGTCGTTCTTTTCTTGTCACCTACTTTTGTATAGTGACAATGGTCGACCCACGCGGCCTTAGCACTTACTTTCCTCTAGTTTTACTCGTTAAACGCAAATGATGACTCGACATCTTTTTCTTTTATAGACTCGAAGCTTGAAACAGGCTAGTGCGTTTCACTCTTGTGATTCCGGTTAATGTGCGTTCCTGCGTCTTCCGCAAGACGCACTGACTTGGACAGAAATGTAACCGCGTCACGGCTTCAACATCGCAGTCGGTTCGCAACAAGAAGCTCCGCGGGGCTCCCAAGGAAACAGTGAGGCAAGAGATCGTTGGCAGGGAGAGCCATACGGCTTGTCCTTCGCGAAAAAAGAGTAAAGGGAAGCTCCGGGCGACCTCGGAAGAAGCGTCGAAAAGAGCGTCAAGTACCTCGCTAGATATTACGCAAGGGCGTCGCACTGTCTCGCGCCGTCTTTAAATTTAGCCGCACTCTCCGAAACGCACGCTGAGCCACAAACTTAAAGACCTCGTGCTCTCGGCTGCTGCATCGTTGTCACGTGGAGGCCCAACAGGCGACAATTCCGCCTGGCGCTCGTCGTCCGGTCTCAACCGGATTCAGCAGTTTCTTAAAAGAAAATGACCCGTAGATGCCGTATTTTCCCCTCTGTAAATATCACCGTTGTAATAATGAACCAACATTTGGTGAATAACTGACTGGAACCTATGGTTCCAATCATAAATTTGCTGAGTGCCATGTAAAAACCCCGAACCAGTCAATTTCGTAGAGGTTTAAAGCACGTGGGCAGCGCGGGGGTGCGCTGAAGCTGGGGGGATCGGTGGCTGAATGGGCTAGCGCACACCAGCTCGGAGCACGTGGAGTGAAAGCTTGCGCTGCACAACCCAGGGATCCTGGGCTCAATCCTCCTTTGCCTGTTTTGATCTGGATGAGCATCGCACCGGCGTGCGGTCGTGAATAAGTACTGCGTGATGCACGTTAAAGACCCCAGGCTAGCGGTTCTACTGCACTGGCTACATTTCGCATCTACAGCTGGGAGACTCGTCGCCCCTTGAGGCAGACCAAGTTCTAGACTGTATAAACATACACACAACCCAACTTTTTTTTTTTTTTTTTTTTGCGCTGAAGTTTGCATTCGTGCACGGGAGCAACGCTGCCGGACCGAAAACGCCAATGATAATCTTTTCATTCAGGTTTTCGCGGCCCTAGCGTTGTGCCTTTTGCGCAATTTTAGCGCACCTCTGCGCTTACCACGTACCTCAAATCTTTAGGAAGTCGGTAATTGGAGCCATATATTTATTTTCAACAATTAAAAAGTTAATTATTAAATCTTAGATATTGATCGGATTTATCGTGAGGAACATTACCCTGTACACACTCTTAGAAATAGGGGGTGTAACACCCCGAAGCAACAATTCGCCGTTCAGTATGCCGACATCGATCCGACGATGCCAACTTTCACGAGCGGCTTGATTGATAGTCGAGCGATACAACTTATGAAAATAACTATATACGCATTAAAGGCTAGAGTAAGACAATCAACGTGTTCTTGGAGCTGCTGCAAAACCTTAGTGTTTTTTTTGTTTTTGTTTTTTGTAGTCTTTGATACGCACATTGGCTACTTACTAAGTTATATCCCACAGCTATCAAGCCGCTCGTGAAAGTGGGTATCGCCAGCTTGACGTCAGTTAACTGAATGTCGAAATGTAGTTTTGGGGAGTTACATTTCTGCTCAGTGCTAATAGAAAACCACCGCTCTATGCGACAAGCGCATCGTCGAGATTAATTTAAATGCTTTAAATTGTAGAACAGAGCTGCTTAGTGGTGCATTTGTCAAGTTTCCAAAGTATTAAACGACGTCAAAATAATCATAAAACAAACGCATAATTGAGACCCTCTGAGCACTTTTAGTAAGGAATGTGTATTTTACCTGCTTTTTGATATATGGATTACTAGGAAACTACAATCAAAATACTACGTTTTAGGTTGAAATGTGGCTTGGGCGCGTGCCAGCGAAGCCTTTAGTGTATTATTATATTTCAGGAGACGCTTGTCGACGCGTGACGCCGCAACTTCCACTACGTTGCCGGCAGGCTTCGGACACCAGCATGGCAGACGTCCTGTGCAAGCCACATGTAGATATGTGGCTTGCACATATCTAATCGCGCATCGGTTCAGGTTGGTAACTTTGCCGACGCGAACCAGGAAGCAAAAACATATATTATAGCGTTTTTTTTTAAACTCTAGTGTATGCTGACTCATTTTTAATGATAGCCGAACCTCAAGATAGCTCTTAAATGATAGGACAATAGAAAGACAGCAGAAACACCGTGAATCATACCAAAGGTCTTTCGTTTTCGGGTAAAACCCTATATTTCCAATTTTTGCACCTGCAACGAGTTTTATGAAAACCGGGTTAAAGACGATTTCTTCCCAAAACCCACTTTCCTTAGAGGCGAACACCAGCTGAAAGTCGCTAGTTCAAAAATCACGAATATGTTTTTTTTTTTTTTTTTTATTTGCGTGACCGCCGACGCGGAAGCGCGTCGGCGGTCACGCAGTTACCTGTTGTCACGAAGCTATTGCGTGATACTCATATCGCGCCGACAATTTATTACGTTAACCTCAGCTACTTCAAGAAGAATGTCAATTTCTTTTCTAACGTATTTTAATTGCTCTCCCGCCACCGTAAGCTCAGGTCATTTGTGGGGAAATGAAAGATGGGGAGTACCGTGCGGGTCAAATGCTTAAAAGTGGTGCAGGAGTGTCTACATCAGTTATAGACATCATGTATAAATAAAAATAAAAATGCGAGAAACAAGAAATATCATGTGGGTTCGGGCACAGGTTTGTGCGTATTATCTGCTTTAAACTGTTTAATTTTCATAGCGTAAAAAAAAAAAAAGAAGTCATGCACTGAAACCGACGATGCTATAGTGATTTTATTTGAAATTACGTATCTTTCCTAAAAATAACCCGTCAAGACCCGAATTCTGGAATGACTCCTTGAAAATGCCCGGTTTCTCCCCTATTGTTAGGTAATATCGCCCGAGTTTTACTCCTTGATTTTTCAAAAATATAAAATACAAAACGAAGACTCTAAAAACACACACTATCAAAATTGTACCAGTAACTTCGTGCTGATTAGCAAGAGTGCAGAAAAAAATGCATTCGAAATACGTAGACATAAGTTATAAATCATAAGGGCTGACGTGCAAAGCCCATTTGATACAAAATAGGTTTTAATACATCGATACACGTTGTGTGGAAGATACATCGATAATCGGTTATAACGATTGATATTTTGAATTATCACGTGATTTTTATAAGTAGATTGCAGTTACCAAAAGCGTGTTAGTCACTTATATTCTGAACGCAAACTAGCCTTTTTCAAACGTTTTTTTTTCCCTAATCTAAGCTTTGTCAAGATCGCTGGCAACGTTTGAGACACCCGCCGTTTCTAAAGTAAGAGGGCTATAAAAATGTCTCTTCTGTCAAACGCAGCGACGCGTGTTGCCATGGCGGGTTTATTGTCGACATCTGTGATGAATAGGCAGTAGAAGTATCTACTGTGCTGGCTACCGCAAGTACGCGAAGATGAAGAAATTACCGCGAGCAGGCCAGGAACTCAGTCAACAAGGGGTCCCAAACATTTTTTAGTTGTCTCTTTTGTACTTCGCGTGAACCCCTTCGTTGCGTTGGTCGCCTTTGGCACATGTTTTTGTCGGCACACATGTGGCAGTGATTCAGAGGACTCCAAATGATAAACTTTAATTTGGCAACCGCAGGTGAAAACTTCTATCACTTTCAAAGGGGAGAGACAGAAATGTTTCGGTCATCGTGTATTGGAGCAAAATGAGGTCTTTAAAACAATGCCTTTTTGCCGTTACGTGTTTAAAACAAGCAACCGTAAGCAGCCGACTTTCTATCAAGAGTCATACAAGAGTGGAACGCGATAGCGCTATCGGGCCCCGTTCGCATCGCCTTCTCATTCGCTTCTCAGTGCAGCGTACAAGTCTAGTCAGTAACGTGTCTGGCTCGCAACCGTAGGGTCGTGAGTTTCGAATCCCGCCAAAAATTCTTCATATTTTGCGTTAAGGCAAATGAATTACCTTATAAAGTGAAATCGTTTGCTACATGCGGCGACCTTTAATTCGCATTACATGCCATGTTTTAATCACTCATTCCACGCGTGACGTCACGTTTCATGTGAGCGTTGTGGGTTAATTGTTTGAAATTCCCGCGCGAGGTCATGTGGCTGTGACGTCATGACCCTATCGACCAATCAGGATTTTCCCGTAACGACGCCCCCGCGCCGACACCGGCTTTTCTGCGACACGAGTTCCTTAACGCTGTCGCGTTAAAAAAGTCAGTGACCTGGCAGTTGGGAGAATCACTCTTTAACGCGGAGTAGGCGAGACCTTACGTCGCAATGGCACCTCTTCAGCCGTATTCTGCCAATAGCTGAAATTATAACGGCCAGAAGCGACGGGATCTCAACTCCTGCGTTCGCTCTGCTGAAGTAAAAAGAAGTGGGAGGAGCTTCCACTTTCCCCTTAAACTGTCACCGACTATTGGCGACGTGCGCAATCGAAAGTGTCGTTGTGGTCGGCCTTCCGCGATTGGCCGAATGCTGACTACGACGCCATGCAAAGGATTTCTCATCGACAGAAATAGGAGTGATGCAAGAACTTTAATTTTGACGGTGATGGCAGTGTTGGTTTGAGAGCGCTATGTTTTCAAGCTTCCACCACGCTCATTACAAACACCATCGAACTTGTTGTTCGCAAAGTAATGACGTCACGAGAGGGAACCATAGGAGAACGCCACCGAAACATATTGCCGCTAATAGTTGGTAGTGCTAACGGCCGATGGCAGTATAGGCATGTAGCTCTAAACGGCTCTGGTAGCTCTCAAGTAGAGTTCCTGTATAGCTACCTACGGTAGCAGAGTTGCGCATTCAGCCTCGGCGCGTGACTGTAGCGTTGGCTTTCCCGCACGAGCTGG
The DNA here is from genome assembly GCF_016920785.2 of Ixodes scapularis. Classification (NCBI taxonomy): domain Eukaryota; kingdom Metazoa; phylum Arthropoda; class Arachnida; order Ixodida; family Ixodidae; genus Ixodes; species Ixodes scapularis. The sequence goes on from NW_024609835.1 coordinate 88,001,200, forward strand.
ACGCTTTGCTCCTCACGGGACTAAATTTGGCGAATAGCGGCGCCGCGCGCGCCGCCGCGCATGGAAAACAGGAGAGGAGGAAAAGGAGGCGGAAAGCAGGGAAACATACGCCGGGGCAAGAGAGACGTCGGCGGAGCGACCGTAAAGGTGGCTTTCTTGCACGCCAACGGATGCTTTGCTCCTCACGTGATGGATCTCGGCGAATAGCGGCTTGGCGGCGCGGGGAAAACAAATGCGCAACTCTGGCTCCCGTAGGGAGCCTATACAGGAACTCTACTCTCAAGGTTTGAGCAGCGCCTCTCGCGGGCAAAATCTAATATTTCTAGGTCGCGTTTCGATTGGGCATTCTAAAAAAGAAAAAAATTAATAAAAGAAAACAAACGAAACAGCTCAAAGGAATGCGTTCTTGGCGTTTCGATAGGACGTTGGGGCCACTAGTTGTACATTTTTGTTGATATTATTTTGTTTCTCTTTAGGCGCATGCACAGACGCTGACCGACGCTAACATTCGAACGTGGCTCATGCCTATGCCCATGCATGATCGAACGCTACAACGCCGGCTTAATGGTCGCGTCTTGCAGACACCGAAGCGAACATTACATGGTCGTGTATTCTAGAGGCGCTCGCGCCCCCTGGCCGAGTACAACAAGCCTATAGAGAGTCCCTAATGAATATACGCGGTGCAGAGGGCCACAGGTTAGGCTTAGAATTCAGTAGTGACAAATCAGCGGTCATGGTGTTCAATAATGACGCAATTGCAGAGCTAAAGACACAATGATTATAGGTCGTCAAGTCGATAAATACGTGTATCTAGAAATACAAATATCTAGAAGCATCGAGATCTTTTTCGACTTGAACAAAGCATTTGATAGGGACCCTCATTCCAGTCTCTTATTCAAACTTAATTACGAACTTGGCTTTCCCAGTTGGGTTGTAAAATGGATTTTTTCATATCTAGACATGCGCAAACAATTTTGTCGATGTAGACGGTCATCATTCAGATCTCCTTTTTGTTAATTCTTGTGCCCCGCCATGAAGTGTCCTTGGTCCGCTACTTTTTTTCAATTTATATTATCGAATTAACCCAATGCATCGACGAGAGCGTGAGTATTCGTTGATTTGAAAAGTACTGCTTACTGTTCGTGGCAATTAACTCGAATAGCGGCCAGGTTGTGCTGAGTGAGAGTCTAAATGCAATTTCTAACTGGTGAGATCTCTGGGAAATAAAACTTAATCAAGACAAGTCTGTGTTTGTGCGTATCACCAACAAAAAGTGTACCCCCCCCCCCCTGTGTTAGATTATTCTATTGGCAATACAATCATTTCTCAAACTGACAGTACCTTGGCATTACGATTACTAACAACCTCTATTGGTCCTCACACATTGAACGAATCTCTGCATCTGCACGTCGTAAACTAGGCCTAGTGAGGCACAAGCTTAAATACGTACCCTCTCATGTGAAACTTGCGGCCTATAACACACTAATAAGATCTCGGTTGGAGTACGTTTGCTTTGTATGGGATCCTTTTACGAAGAAAGACATTAAAAGGCTTGAGCAGGACCAGAGACTGGCAGTTCGTTTTGTATATAATCGTTATCGCTGGCATGACTTTCCTACCGAATTAATTATAACTAACAACATAATTCCTCTAGAATCCCGCAGAAAGCTAGCAAGATTAAAATTCGTTTTTCAGCTTTGGTTTCACAAACTTCGCCTTGGGTCTTCATCCAACATTCAGCCATCATCTACTAGACAAACTAGACATGACCATAACAAAAAACAACTTCCATATTCGCTCGCATAAATGCTTTTAAATACTAATTTTCCCCCAGAAATGTAACAGACTGGAACTCCTTGCCTCCCCATATTTTTACTTTGGACAATACTTTACGATCAATTAAACACCTTTTTGAAGTGTAATTTGTGTTTTATGTGGTTTATGTGTTTTAATCGCCCCTCCCTTTCTTTTGATATATAAGTTCTAGGTATCACTGAAGAAAAACCGTATCCACTTTTGCTTGGGCCGGATTACTGGCCTGTAGTATCTTGTAAATAAAATAAATAAATAATAAATAAGTATGGATTAACGGGGGAACAAAATACCCCAGTGAGCGTGCAAAATGTGTAACTTGTAAGGGCAACAGAAACGCAGCTGTAATAAAAAAAATTAAAGCCGTTTACAACTCCCAGTAACGCCGAATTAGAGCGCAGCTCTTGAGGAGGAGGGGGGAAGGGTACTGAGTGGAGGGCATACCCCTCCTCCCTCCTCCTCCCTCGTGATCCTTCCTCCTCCCCTCATCCTGCTCCTCCACCCCCTCCTTCTCCTTCACCTCCTCCTCATCCTTCAACCTCCTCCCCTCGCCTCCTTCTCCTCTCTCCTCCCCCTCCTCCTCCACCTTCCTCCTACTGCTGGGGCTCCGACTGCTGGGTTTGGAGGGGTCACGTGATCACGTAAGGTCACGTGACCTGGGGGGTCACGTGACCTTACGGTTACGCCGATGGCTAGGCCGACGGCGACGCCGACGCCGCTCAAGCCGGAAACGGGCGCCTAAGAGCTGCGCTCTAAACATATGAAGCACTGTGGAGCTATAACATGCAGGTATGAGGCGGTGAGGGAAATCTGGAAACTAGTTATTGTTCCCAGCCTAACTTTTGCAAATGCAGTTTTGTGCACAAAACTGGCCGTCCAGACCAAGGCTGGAAATAAAGTAACTTGAAGTAGGTAGATTGGCCCTGGGAGCACATTGTAAAACACCAAACCAAGGTGAACAGGGAGATTTGAGATGGTCCTCATTCAAGGGCAGGAAAGATAGCAGTAAGATGTGGTATGAGGGTAGGCTGAGACATATAGAGGCAGAATGATGGGCACGAAGAGTTCTTAGCTATTTACAGATGAGAAGCGTCGATACAAAATGAAGAGAGCGAACTAGAAAACTTAGATTTAAATATATGTACGCTAGCAGGATGGCGAATGAGAAAATAAAGGTTAAGAATAGAGCTAAAAAAGCTAAGATGGAAATACGGCAAGCAGGCATGCAGACTAAATCGGCCTTGGAAATTTACAGATCGTTTAAAAAGTACATTGCTAAGAAACCCATCTTTGACAATGCTAGGGGAAGCTCCTTGTTGTTCGAGGCAAGGACGAGGTTGTTGCGGACTAAGACATAGAGAGCTAGATATCAGAAAGTTGATACGGTGTGTGGAGCTTGTGGAGAGGAGGAAGAGACGGCTGAGCACTTGATACTTTATTGTAAGGGGCTTCACCCTGTAGTAGCTAAAGAGGCGACACATTTAACAAACGCACTGGGATTTAGGGAGAGTGCGGGAAAAATACACATGGCGAAGGTGGAGAAAACCAAGAAGGGATTATCCGACTGGTGGCATAAGTCGAGGGAAAGACGAATATTTTCTTAATCCCTTCCAGGCGACTCGTAGGGCGTTAGGTGAGTGCACCCGGTTGCGTAGAGGCACCTCCGTCGTACAGATCGTAGCTTTTAACAATAAATATCTAGATAAATAACTCTATGTTAAATAAATATTAGGGGAAAAACACTGGCTTGGTGTAGCAAGCTGCCGCCCGATTCAAAGGGTTCAGCCTCATCCATCCATCCATTAATCGAGTGAACGGAAGAAAACCAATTCATTATAAAAGTTTGACGATAATGCAAGTACTGGGGCCCTTTCTTCAAGATATACTCTGCAAGTATGTATCGGAATTGGCAAACGTTGTCCTTGGAAGTGAAACCATCGAGAGTACCAGCTGGCACCTGGTGACTGGAGTCCGCCTTTCGCAGAGCAACATGGGAAAACTCAGCGGACCATCTCTGAGGTGCCCACTGTCGGACATCCCGGGGGTGAAATCTGTTGAATATTCAACAATGACGTTCTTGCCGTCCTGCGCAGCACTGGGCAAATATATGAAGAAAAATTGTGTTTTACGTTATAAAAGACGGAACCTAGTGTTGAATTGTTTTATAGGACTTTAAGGACTAAAGCGGCAAAGACACCGACGACCGTTATGTCACGTGCAAGCGCAACGGGCATGCTCGACAAAATCTGACTAAAAAAAGAATGTTGATATTCAATGTGACTTTTCAAGAACTGAATTGTAAATATAAACTATCTTAACATTTAGAAGTTAAAACATTGAAGGTAGTCATTTTGCAATTTTTTCTTATTTCGTGCTTAGGTATATCAGTACGTCGACGTTAGTTGCGGCGATACAAAGGAACACTTGTCCGGGTATATTTGTACACCTGTCAGAAACGCAAGCAAGTAGCGATAGTACGCCGCGAAATTATGTCACGGACCGTTGAGTCACAGACCAAAGTTTGCAACAACAAGGCAGCCACAGTGGGAGGAGAAAAAAGAACGCCGCCTTACACGTTGTTCTTTACAAACAATAACGGCGTCCGATGACGAAAACCCAGAACGTGATTTCCGCTATCTGAAAGGGCGAGTAACTATAGGCACAAGAGAAGGTCAATTCGGTCGAACAAGCCTCCGATCCGAAGTACACAGATTGACCTTAACACTAAACAGTTCAAAAACGCTTCTTTAAGGTTTAGGTCAACTGTTTTCAATGCTCGATATGAAAGAAAAAAGCTCAGGTGAAAATATATTTAGTACAGATAAAATACAGGTATTATTAAACTACGCGCTTTGGGAAAAAAAATCAGAGAAGCACTGACTTCCCGAATTGCCACCATGTTTTTACTGAAGGGACAATAAATGAAGAGTGGAAAGATACAACCCTCCCTCTAACACACGACAAGAAAGGGAATATACATTTTGTACGACTTGCGGATGTGTCACCTGGCGCCTCGAGCACCGTAGTAGTTCTGCATGACCCGTATGCCATACAAATTGTGCACCTGAGCTTCGTGCAAACCACACAGATATATACAAACGAGAAAACGCGGCTTTATCGATAATTTCGAATTGTTTCAACGTAGTTTAAAGGCTTTAGGTCACATACACTTCATCTTGTTTTAGCACGCTTTTCTATTTTCAAGTTAGTTATCACCATCACTTTTCACAACTCCAGGACGTGACATTTTTTTTTATTGGGAGTCATATGTGACGCCCTAGTCTTTGTTAATATTTTTGCGAACAGCTATATGGTGTATGGCGGTGTTGTTTGCTATGGTATGATCCAGATTTGCAGTATAAAGAACTGTTTTATGACTTTTCTCGGGTCCACAGGACACTCTAGAAAAATTGTTGGCTAATCGCCAGCGTGTGCTTTAGCAAAAAAGGAGGTAATCCAACGCGTTTGCTGGGATACTCTGGTGCGATGATAACGGAAGAAGGAGGATAACTGCGTCCTCATTCTAAGCGGAGATGCAAGCGTCTGCGTCCTCGCTGGGGAGAGTATCTGTTCAGTCGCCGGCTTACATTTGGTGCCTATTTTCCACAACCTCTGCATTTGTTTCCGTTAATTGCCGGTGTCTTCAAACATATCGAAGGAAAATACTAACCAGACAAATAAAAGTTGTCTTTTCGGAGGTTTACTCCTTCGAGATATTTTCATGCTAGCCACCTAGCAGCAATACAAATAGCAAAATAAGATTTTCTCTCATGTAAAGCTCATGCTGCTAAGTCTAGGGATAATTCTTCGTTTTCCGTTTTTATCAAGGTGGGGATCGGCGGGTCGTGTAGTCGCTACAGTCTGAATCAAGCGGTCGCAATACCTCAAAGGCCTCCCCCCATGCTGATATTTTACAATCCAAACATTCAACGTCTATTTACCTTGGCAGTATATGTAACACTTCTGCAGTGCTCATTATGCCGTAGAAAAGCTCTTTGCTTTCTACTTTTTCAATTTCATGAAACTAAAAACAAAGCTAAAAAATAGAGGCGTTAAAAGATTACTTCATACGCGAAACCCTAACGAGTAGACCATTTCAAAATGTGTTGTCGTCGGTGATGTTTTCGTTGGTTGACGTTTTTTTTTTATTCTTTAGCTTTGAAATTCACTTATATAATTCACTCCCGTATCTCATAGGCTATAGGTCATCGCAATTTGTTTTATTAAAAAAAGAAAAAAGAAAAAAAGGTGTTTGTTAAGATGTTCAGAACCTCAGAGTTCCAATTTCACTATACTTTATGCATAAATACAGAACACCATTACACTTTAAGTTCTTTATAATTTCCTTTTATCTGAGAATAAAAATTCAACACCATGGCACTTAATTCAGAGGGAATTAATTAGCGTATTGAACCAATGAAATAAAAATCTAAATTAAAAATAGTTTTATTCACACAAGCATCTAGGAGGAGTCATCTAGGGGACATGTGGACTGACTAGTCTCCATTCCACTGTATAGTTTAACAGCACAGCAGCACAAAAAACAAATTGAAAAAAAAAATCAATAGGTCACTTAATGCATCATATAGGAGATATAAAATTATATTTAACATTTAACAAAATAATGCACCATATATAATAATGGTTCTTCCATGCCCGAGTTATTGTAATACTTCATGCTAAACCTAAGAAATATATTTTAAATGCTTTTAAATCTTTGTATTATTTTTGAGTTACCTACACATCATTGACGTTATTTCTGGGTGAATTTAATATATGTGAAATTTGATGAGACATATGTACCATTGTTCGCTTGTGCTCTTGGTTGGTGGTAACGCAGGTGGTGTAATATGTATATTGTTGTTGATTTGATATAATTGTGATGTATGTATTGAGCATCTGATTTCATTCTGTGGAACATGTATACTGCCAATTTTCGGGTGAGTGATTGTTCTATTTTAAGACGAAAATAATAAATGAAGTATGGGCCAAAGTCTGCGTAATACAGAACATTGGCCATTGATATGTTCTGCTCGTTTATTGCGAAACTTGGTGTTCGCACGTAGAATTTTTTGAGCAAGTCCCCATAATAGAAGACAATAATTGCAATTATACTGTGTTGTGCTTATTTTGACCGGTGAGAAACTCGCAAAGAGAAACCACACTGTATCCTTGTGAGCCCTTAGAAGTCAATTCCCAAAACCTCTCTAACCAACTCATCTTGACACGATTTGTTTTAATTTTGAGACGTTTCCCGCAAGTTTGGACGACGCAACCTCCAAGCTCTAGGTATCTGGTTTCTCTTCCTACTTAATGCTATTACTCATCTTATCGGAGGCTCAGTGAAATATTTACGAAAAATTTGTTTAGTGAGTCATCAGACTAGGTTCTTGTGGGTCATCTTCCTCACAATGTGTTTTCCTCGAGAAATAACGGGCTACAAAATTGTTTGGCGAGAAAGTACATGGTCTTAGTGCAACATAACAATGTACTGAACTATATTTAAGCGACAACTACAAGAGCGCTGTGACCTGTAAAACGAACGTTACGCAGCATAGCACGGGGCAATAGGAACGTGAGCCCACTTCAAACAAGGTGTTTAGACAACTTCTTGGCTCTTAGCACACTAAGTTTTAAGATAGAAAACGGAGCTAAACTCAAAACAAAAGAAAGACCTTTGATACTTTCCAGAACCACGATTAGAGTGGTCAACATACACAAATGTGGAAGGTGCACTGTGATTTTAAGTCATAAATCATTAAGAAATCCGCAAACAGTTTTAAAAGCTTGTTTTTACTGGACTGGAGGAGTAGCCTCTATGGCGGAAGGGGCATAAACTTCTGGCTTTTCTTATCCGTGGGTGTTTGCCTGTCAGTGCTTCCGTTCTCACCCTGAACGCAATGCCTGTCTGTGCATTTGTTATATTTATTTACTCTTTGCAACGATGAACAAAACAGATGAAACCCTTTGGGCGTGTTTCTTGTAGCTACACAGTTATACAACAATCTTAGCCTATATTGGCCCAAGCTTTTCTTGGGCATTTCTGATTAACAGAACTTTTGGTGCACACTGCACATTAAAGAACTTTATACTATTAAGTTTGTAAAAGACTGTTCCAGAAACTTACATCACTACACCCTTTAGGGGGGCACTGACAGCCCAAAGGTCGTTTTTGTTTTTATTAAAGGATGCAAATTGTAATCATAGACACGAAAAAAAAAAAAAAACACACCGCAACGCGAAAAAACATATATCCCCTCGCGCTCGCGTGTCTTTTTATGTTCGTTGTTTTTCTCTCCCGCTCCTCACCTCCTCGCTTCTTTTGATTTGTAACGTCAAATATCGCGAAATATAGAAGCTTTGTAGGCGAAATTTCTGTAACTTTAAAGAACGGCCTTCGTAAGACATGTTTTTTAACGCAATTGCGAACGCACTTCGGCCCTTCTTTTTTAAATATCGAAAATCAAAGTCCGATGTGATGTCGCCTCCTAGATGTTTATCCTCCCTCGGAAAACACAGCGGCGCTCGACGCACCTAGCAGAGGATGATCAGTGAGTCGGGGAATCGGACGAAGTTCTTTTTTTTAGGTGCCCGACGACATCTCAGATTTCGAAAAGAAAATCGCCAAACGGTCAAAACAAGTGGGTTGAGTGTCTGTGTTTCGTTGTGACTCCGTCGGGCAGCCTTCCACGCAGAACCGGCGAGACGTGGCCCCTCACGTCTTTCACAGAAGTTCACTGCGCGTTCTCTTCAACATCACACCGTTTGAAATAATTTGAGATCGCTGAAAGAACCCTAAAAGAACTTCAAACTCTAAAGTCAAGCGTCGTCTGCTCGCAGCGACAGGCGTCACGGCACGCACGGGCGAAACTGGTTGTTCGCGCGACGCCGGCGAAAACGACGCTTCGGGTCGCGCGGCAACGGCGGTTCGGAGCGTAAATGTGAAAGAAGCTCGATTCGCCGGACGGCTCAATACTTGACGTCACTGCACTGGCGCGGATAGGGTGGGAACTTCAAATTCAGCTAATAGTTTTTTTTTTTTTTTTTTTTATTTTACAAATATTGAATTCTTGAGTTTCGTATTTTGAGGCTAATGTGCAGGCATCGTTTTCAATCGTTTCGGATAAAAAGAATATTTTGACGTGTCAGCGCCCCTTTTGATCTAATGCGCTCTTTTCAGTTGTAGAATAGGGCGCTGTTACATTGAAACTTTCATTATTGAAGGGTGTAAACTGGATGTGGAAAATTATGCTATAGTGAAGTGAGGCGAACGCCTTTTTTGACAGGTGTTCGCACCACATACAAAGGATGTCTTAGACACCATTACAAATAATTCTGGCCTATGCCAATACTCTCTACTTGAAGAGACATTTCATAAACATAGATATATAGTGCAGTACGCAACCTTTTGACGAGAACAATGCAACGTACGTGTAAACGTCATAATCTTGGAGGCGGTCACCCGCGAATGAGTACCTTTGAATCACCGAGTATATAAGGCGGTGTAGCACTCACCAGGGCCGTGATTCCTCTCTCGCGCATGATCAATTGCATGTGCATTTGCTGCTTCTGTGCATGTGAGAAGTGCACATTGTGCTTATTGCTTCTAAACTTTCTGCTTGTAAAAACTATCCCTTGGATGCTGCTAAGGTCGCCAGCATCCAATTTCTTTTGGTGTTCACTGGCAGTCCCTGTGACCAGCTAATTGGACTTTGCGAAATAAGGCCGCAGAAGTGTTGGACCGGACACTCCAAACTCCAAAATATCACTCATACATCGATATCTCAAACGGATGGCCGTACCTTTGGAAAAGAAGGGCGCGATTAAAGGGCAACTCCGGTCCATACTTTCGATTTTGGGATTATGGCTGTTTTTAGTGCAGTTAGCGCCCCTGAATTGCAAGGTGTAATTTTTTTTCGTTATTGTGCGTAGTTTTAAAGATATCGACGTTTCAAAGTTTTGTTTGGGGCGCGGCCGACAAAAGCGAAACTAGCCGCTCGAGGTTCCGGCAACACTGGAAATCAGCCGCTATGTGGACGTGACGTGAGGATCGTTCTCGTTCAGCGAGTACGCAGTCCAAGCGGCACCTAGCTCTGTTGTGCTAGCCGTCTAAAGATAGAAGGTAAGCTGATTTTGTTTTAATTCTGTATACGTGGTAGTTATCCAGCATATGTAGCAAGAGTTAGTGCGTATACCCAAACGCTAGCGACTGGAAAACCCGTCAACTCGTTCGGCGGCATACTCGGCGGCCGCCGCCGCGCGTGCGCTATGCCGTGCCGTATTCGTTGCTTGTATACCCAAAAGCTAGCGACTGGAAAACGAGTGAACTCGTTCGGTGCCGTACTCGGCAGCTGTCGGCGTGCGTGCGGTCTCCCGCACTTGTCGCTAGGCCTAAATTGTCATCGGGGCTCCGTGGATGGAGCGGCGTTGCTCTACGCTGCGCTGCCAGTGACGTACAGTGCTGGCGCTTTCGCGCTGCGGGTCAGTCTCAGAAACGAAGCTTTGAGGCTCTCCGGCGCGTTCCGCGACAACCGAACAGACGTGTGTCAAGCTGCAGACGTCTGTTTTTTCGTTATTTTTTCCTCAGGCGCGTAAAAGCCGAATTTGTAAGCTACGACACTAATTCACCACATAAGTTCGTCCAGGTAGTGAATCTTTGTACAAATTAAAAAAAAACTTGCCGCACTAAAAAAAAGTTCTTTGGGCAGTCATTTTCTTCTCAAAGCTAGCAAAAGTTTTTGTGGGTGATAAAGGAAAACAGAGAACGTTAGCAAGGTGAGAACACTTTCTTTCCCTTCCGCATTCCCACCCCCACCCACAACATTTTTTTTTTTTATTAGAATACATAAGATTTTAAGTTTTCCTTCGTAACTTTTGACTAAAACAAGTGTTTTTTTTTTTTTTTTTTTTTTTTTTTGCATTTTTAAGTATTATACCTACCTCCAGCCGCCCTCGGGCATATTAGAGAGTTGTAACTTACAAATCCGAACTTTCGCGATTTCTTTAAAGTCCCTTGTGGTATTGACAAGCGCAATGTTAATTAATACTGCTGCGTAACGGGTTCGAACGATTGAGAGGCGAATCTTTATATCGCATGAGCTTCACGCGCCGGCTGTTCGCTAGTAGTCGTTACGGACCTGAATACTACGCACGAGATTGCGTAGTAAACAAGCAGTGACGCAAAGCAGAAGATTGTTTTTGTTTTCATTACAACCTTCAGTGTTTGGAGCTAGTTAGTGGTTGTACTCTACATGCCCACCATTCCCCATTCAACAGACATTCAATGGAGCGTGAATGCTCAATCTTCAACACTGCACTTGACAATGACTGTTTTATTTATTGATCAGGATACTTTTATCATATTTACCTTTTCTGTACATGTACGATGGGCAAAGAGCGACGGCACGGCATCCGTTTTAAGCCTCGACCCCTTCGCTGACAAGCCACAAGCAACTAACACCTGTAGGTTTCGTTCGTAACTCTCCGGCGAAAAATGATCGGAGCAGAGCTTCGATCTGGGGGTCGACGTCCAAGGCTTTCCAAAGTCCACTCGTCGAACAGCGTTCACCCCCACCTCCTCCAATTTCCGATCCGTTGCAAACTTGTGAAAAAGCACCTCCGGGTTGCGCAGCGGCTTGTTTGAGCAGCCCACAGCTGTACTCGGCATCTTTCGAGGAACAGCTGGGCAGTCTTGGGCGCACCGAGTTGCTCGCTAAAAAGATTCTTGGAGTCCTCACAAGCAAATAAACAAAAGGCTATACCGAAGCTACACGGGTTACAGGTAAAAGCAACGGCTAAACACGCAATTACAAGCCGAAGTAGCGGTGGTAGCAGCACAAAGAAGCGCGCGCGACGGCTGCGCCGTGCGCCCGTCCGGAACGGAGGAAAAAAAGAGAACGATGTTGACATCACGGCCCAACGTTGCTTTAGCGATCGGCAACCCGCTGGCCGCCCGCTGAGGAGCAGCGGCTCGCGGCGGGTCGCGTTTTTATTATCGGCATTAGTTGAGAATGCGGCGTCCCACGGACGTGAAATTTTGGCTGGGGTCGTATTTTGTGTCACTACAGCGATACCAGTAATTTATTTCATTTTGAGTTTTGGCCGGAGTTGCCCTTTAAGCGAGGGCTATGACGTCATTGCCCCCCTGGAAAGTTCGAGGATAAGGGGACGCGCCCTCGCTTCTCTCCTCCTCGCTTCTGATCACCAGCTCGACGGGACGTAGCGAGGAGAGGGAATGAGAATTGTGCACGACGTGACTTGCCTGGTCGGCCTCGTCGGCCGTGTTCAATCGCGCGCCTCTTTCCCAAAAGTACGGCGATCCGTTAGAGCTATCGCTGTATCAGTGCTCTTTCTTGGGTTTCGGTCGTAATTTCGGTCCAGTGTCCCTTGAAAGGTACAGGATTTTTTAGTGTATACTCTCAATATTTATGTTCAAATATTGTTTCTCTCTTCAAGGAGCCAGTCAAAGTCACTTTGCAAAGAGGATGAAAACAGGTGTAGTTGCCCGAAGCCGGTGGCGTAATTGTTGTCGTAAGCAGGTAACCTAAAGTGCCATTGAGGCCTTCATAACAAAGATAGCGAATAGACGGAGAATAAATACCGCAACGTTTGTACACACATCACTGAACCGGCATGCTCTTTCTCTTTTTGCTTTTGAGCCCCTTTGTTCTTCGACCTGCTCAAAACTAATTTCAAATGCTAGTTACAATGTTGCTGACCAATGACGTCAAACAAAATAGCTCAAATTTTCATATACTGGCCACAGTTACTGCTGCTGTCAGTACAGATCTTGTGTCTTTTTTACGTTTTATTACTAAAAAAATAATTCTTGACTTTATATTACGAATTAATTAGACACGATATTTTTGAGGATGACCTAAAACATTCTTAAACCAGAGTATAATATAATTCTAAAAGATCGAAATATTCACTGATTTGTTGCGCCGAGGCTTTAGGCGTCATGCGAATATACTATACACAAAGTAAGAAGAAAAGAACTCGACATTTGCAAAGTTAGCGTAGGATCTCATGTTATAGAACAGGGAAGAAAACACTGGGGCTCCGCATTACCAAGCAACTAAGACCGTAAGTGTTCTTTCCCAAAGTTTATTTTGAAGGAGACACCATCCTGGGTCCCAAGCCTACGCCTTCCAGGAGTCCAATGAACGCCTCGATGCTATACGGAGGCGGGCGTAGTTACCCTGCGGGGAGTGACGTGTTTATTTTTACAATAATTCCATCATTCTGGCAAACTTCACGTTACTATTGTGATATAAAGACGCGTTTTCCTCTGGTATGGTAGCTTGCAAGTGCAAATTTGTGGCGTCAGAGGCCCCTTATGAAGCGTGTTAGGGTGCCTCTATCTGCCGGCCGATTGAGCCACCCTAACGGAGCCGCGGATCGAAGCGCCACCTACACCGTCTTCCAAGGAGTGGCCGTTCCCGATGCATGGTGGAGGCTACGCGGTAACTACACCACCCCCTTTAGGCCACTGTACTCGTTCGTTGGCGGCAGTTGGCATTGCGACTGCTTGCGCCATCTCTTGTCTCCTGTGCGAAGCGGCGCCGTATTGTTTGAAAACCGGTGGCTTCGCTGCGTTTCCATAAAAGCTAAGCCTCTTTCTTTCTTTACTTTTTCCTCAGGTAAATTCGCTCTTTGTAAATATTGCAAAAAACGAAAAAAAAAAAAGCACCATCTGTGGGCAACGCTGCGCAAGATCGTAGTTCGACAGGTTAAGAAACCGAATTTCGCGGTCAATTTAAATAGCCTCGCCGCTCCTTCAATCACCCAGTATATTTAGGAAATAAATAGCTTTTACACACACAATAACGGAAGTTTTTGAAATAAAATGTTATTTAATAAGCTTATACGTTTTCACTCCTGGAATCTCACTGACCGTCTACCATGCACCGAAACCTTTTTCGAGCTAAAGATACACAAATGTGAAAGCCAAGGGAAGAAAATGGTCTGGTGGCATTTTAGCTTACTGTATGTATGTTCATTGAAGGCCTGTTCACACATACAGCGGAGAGCTAAGTTAGCGCTACGTGAGCGCTCCAAAGAGCGCTCATCTGACGCTTCCTAGTGCGTGACGCTTCCTAGCGCGTCCTAACATAGCGCGCGATTAGCGCTTATGTACCGCCATAGGGTGCCTCAATGTCCTTCTGTTTAGGGTGATGCCACCCTTTGTAGTACCCGATGCCGACAGCACGCGCTCACGAGTAAAATACAAAGAAATCGACGAAAACAAAATGTCGCCATAGCACAGTCAGCGCCACAAACGCGTGCAGGGACACGCTCTTTCACGCGCTTCTAAACAAAAAATAAAAATAAAAGTGTGGGACAAAATGGCGAGATGTCTCCACCCTAAGCAAAGCGCACATGAAGGCACCCTAGTACCGCCCTGTTAGCGCTTTAGTATAGCGCCTTGTTAGCGCTTCTTGTTCGGCTCTTATTGCCGTGGGTTAGCGCGTGCACTGCGGTTCCGGTTCGTGTGGTTGGGTGTGCACCAACAGTACCATGGCGGACACGTGGGGCGCTGAAATAGAAACGCGACAAATGCTCTTACATACGCAATTAGTGCATATGTGTTTGGACGACTCAACGCCCAGAAGAGCCTTCTGGGTGCGTGAAATCTCTCGCCACCGAGATAATGACGGGTGTCCGGCGAGCCTCTTTCCCAGGCTGAGGGGCCTAGACACAGAGCGTTTTCGAAGGTGATAATTTTTTTAACTCTGTGTCTTTGAAACCAGGGTCACGCATATCGAATAGAACGCGATGGAGTCGTACCCAATAAATTAGTCGCTCAGAGTTCATGACTCTGGATCGTCTGCCCAACCCTTTGCTTGAAGAGCGTCTCTTTTACTTCCTCTTCTTTTAATGTCAAAAGAAAAACAACAACGGAATAGACCGATCTCACCAAGCGTTCGGCGCATGCGTGACGCCACCATAACTTTAGTTCACAGGAGGCAGACGGCAGTGCACGAGAGGGCTCGTGGTGTCTCGTGCTCCACACGCGCAGAGCTCCAGCGAGGTTGTCGCGCGTGTAGAAAGACTGAAGTTCCCTCGATGCATTGCGGCAGTGCTGGTGAGATCGGTCAGTGGATCGCTCTATTGCCGTGCACGCGCTGTTCCGCAGCAGCAAGCTGGGTACAAGGAGCGTAAGAGCGCTTATGCTGCGCTGCTGAAGCGCTAACCGAGTGCCTATATAGACGCTTTACACACGCGCCAGAATACAGCCGCCATTGCTGACCTTCTCTTGTTTTACCGAGATACCGCGCCACTGAAATTGGTGTGGACGAGCCTCCACAAAGGTCAATACTGGGAAGACAGAATAAAATCTAGGATGGCAATGACCTAGCCTGCTATGGTAATAATAAAGTGAAGTAAACGTAACAAGGGGAAACAAAAACTGAAGGTCAGTTATGGCGGCACCCATGCGCAGCTGCTGCAAAGCGTCTATACTGAAACGCTTCTCAAGCGCTAACTGAGTGCCTACTGGAGCGCTTCTGAAGCGCTAACCGAGCGCTACGTCGTGCAAGTCGGTTCCACATGAGCGCTGCTTCCAGCGCTCATGAATGTTTTTCAGCTTACACGAGCTCACTAGCTGGACTCAGGGATACTCGCACGCAACACCACTGGCCAAGAAACTCCTTTGTTGCGGTGTAATTTCAAAGACAAAAGCGAGCGTTTTCATTCAATCTTTCCTTCGCTAACTCTCATGACGTAACTGGACGTTCGCAGGACCGTCCAGTGAAGGTATTTGAATCCGGCTCATAGATTGGACTCGCGCATCGCGAGGGCACTCGATTTGGGCTCGTGATAATTCGGGAAACATTCGGGTAATGGCCCGTGTCCGATCACTGCAATGACGGCAATAACCGAACCATAACAATGTCTGGAACTCGACGCGTGTCCTGTGCCTTGCAAACTCCAGCGAGTGGCTATGATCAACATTGGCGGCATATAATAAGCTCTATAGGTCACGCGGCTTCTTGTTCTGGCTGCGAGTTGAGGGGGTGAACGCTGCTCGTTATTCATTCATTTTTCTGCGACTTCGATTGCGTGTGGTGAAAAACGAACGGGTGTTGCACAGGTCATTAGGGAGTTTTAGAATAGCGCACGCTAAAGTTTCGCGTACGCAAAGAACAGCGTCGTCGCACTGCGCATGCGCCGAACGCTAACCACGGTTAGCTCTTTGCGTACGCTATTTTTCGGAAATTGAGTGCGTACGCAGATAGCCTTTGCGGGCTCCTCCAAAGAGGATTCGTAATGAGAAGTTAGATAGAGCCAAGACGAGCTCAATTAAAAATGGCGGCTCCCAGGACCATGCATGTCTGCGTACGGCCGCTTTGGCGGCGGCGTGTGCGCGATGTCGACGGCATCCTCGCGACTGCGATTTTCAATACGGGACGACATTGCACTCGGTTTAGCAACGATCACTGGCAACTTGAAGCTTGCGACGCGCGAATCGCGGCGGACGTATACGGTGTGCGAAGGTCAGCACACGAGACCTCTCTTGCCGAGGCGACGCAAGTGGACACGACCGGTCGACCGCTCGCGTCGCTTTCTCAAGCTTAAACAAATCTAAAATGGTACTCTAGACCAAAAACTTGTTTTTTCTCGAGTTACAGCAGTTAGTGTGAAATAAGAATTGTGACTGTATCTTGGTGGCGTTGCAAGCGCGAGATGCTTGGGCTTTTGCGTCGCGACGGAGAAACGCTATTCTAAAACTCTCTTGCGTAGCGTGCGCAAACGCAAGCGCTAAATTTAGCACAAGCGAGCGCTAAAATCACGTACGTTATTCTAAAACTCCCTGTTAACGTCAGGAGTCCGTTCTAAGCGGCCTTTGCGCTAAGAACAAAAATCGTGGCATCGCCCCTTTAAAGAGCTTCTGGTAAACCTCAGAACGGCGTGCCGTCGTCCTACTAGTAGACCTAGCTTCCTCAGCCCGGAAGAAGGTGTCCTAGTGAAACGTCGGCATGTCGTTCTGAGGTTTACGTTCTTCTGTCATCTGCGCTCCCCTTGGTGTTTTGTTTGTATGTCAATTACTTGGACATTTAAGAATTAGTTGTCAAGACAAGATTAATTGCTAGACCCGATTTGAAAACAACCACAACAACCTGATTTGAACAAGATCCGATTTAAATCCCAAGTGAAAGTTGAGGTCTAGCCCTGTAGCTGCGAACATATCAGGACAAAGAGCTCGATTGACTAAGAGCATCCCTGGAATGTTTCTTATCTTGGCATCACATAGGTTTACACCTGCCATCTCGATGAAATACCTTTCCTCATAAAAGAAGCAACAGCCTTGGCGCATTGAAGTATTGATACGGGGATGCTGGAATGCGGTAGATAAAAGAAGACCTTCTGTTAGATACGTTGGCTCGGAGTCCATCGAGCTCGAGAACCGTGAAGGACACCGGAATGACAACAAACTATCTCGAAATAGGCTGCTACAAGTGGCATTACTCGTGCGCCAATGCGATATTGGGTACACACCAGTGCTGCAATCTATGCTCCGTTTCACGAGTCCGAACGCAGCCGACGCTGCGATCAATCAAACAGCGCCAAAGGCACGTCGTTCACGGGGCTCGTCGTTTTTGTGCGTTTAATATCACCGTCCTACACCAATAACGAGCAGTAAATGTGGTGTTATCATTTTGCATGTGATTGGTTTAGTGCGTGATTGGCAACCCAGACAGCTTTTCGTGCGTGAGTATCAAACCCAGACAAACAACGAGCGCCGTGACGGTACATTTGTGTAGTTGCTTGATTGGCTCCACCGGATCGTATACAGTAGCGATAGGGTATACGATGGGCTCTCCGGTACGAACTGCGCATGCGCTACCGCGTAACACTCGCGCATGCGCAGTGCGCACCGGACAGCCCATCGTACCGTATCGGATCTGCAAAAACGGTTGCCAAAAAACTCCCTACTAACAAGAAAAAACAAATAAAACGTAAAAAACGCGAAAAGATCAAAAATACAAATCGCTTGGCGCCTCGAAACACGAAAAAAAAAATGTAAGGGTAATTTCCTAAGTCTTAGGAATAATATGTAACGAGTAACGTAACTACGTTACAGGTTACTCTAAATAAATAAGGTAAGTAGGTTACCCGTTATCGTTTTGAAAATGTAACGAGTATACGTCACAGCGTTACCGGTAACGCCGTTACTTGTAAAGCGTTACCGTCAACACTGCTGGCGGGTCACGAATAGCTGGTAACCTTACATCCGGTGTGACACTGCTCATCGCGATATCCGTGGTTCGAATGCCGCGTGTCAAGTGCCTTCTCGAACTCGTTGTCATGCGGCACATCGAAGCACGGATCTTGTGGTGACTCGTGTTCGAATCTGTTTGCAGCTTGTCTTTTGTATGATGCCTGAGCAGTGTGACCCCGACTTAAGACCAAACTAACGTACGCAATCTGCCACTGGATACCTGGCATGGTGCTTCATTCGTTCAAAGGTGCAGCATTTATAGACCATTCAACTTTATGTCACTGACAGCTTAAAAAACGCAGGGCATGCCCAGTTCCGAGCATCTAATTATCACTCCGCAGATAATAAGATTGTTGCACTTGCCGATAAGACAAAGAAAAAAAAAACGAATTGCAAAGCAAAAAGTGTAAACATAATGACACACCGTTTTCTGTGCGCTATCATCTCTGTCTATTGGGATCTGGAATGTGTTCTGAGCATGCGCAAAAGTTCTCCTCTGTTGAACATCGGATACCGCGCATCCGTCCACAGCCAACACCTCCTAAATAACAAAGCCGTAGTGCCGAATGAGATGTCGTCATCAGCGAAGGCCGACGCTGGGCACAGATTGGACGCGGCGATTGCGTCAACGTTCGGCTCAAACTTGATTGGAAGCCGAGCGCTGACGCAGCACTCGTTTCCAATCTGTGTCCAGCGCTGGTCTTCGCTGGTGACGCCAAAATGTCAGCACTATGGCATTGTCTTCTAGGCGGTGTTGCCACATCCCATAGAGTTATTATATTGTACGCGCTGGAGGCTCAGCTGGCGCTAGTGTCTACGGGACTTCCGGTTGCAAATTGAAGCAGACAGCATGCAGTCTACTTTTCCAGTCTTCCTGTGTATTCCTATGGGAAAATGCGCGTGAATTTTGTCTCTTCGCCGGAAAGTAACATTATTAACTTTTGTTATTTCGGTTGTACCGGGTAGTATGTACCTTTACTAATAATGTGAAAGTGTAATTGCTTTAGTTACAGCATTTTTCCTTTACCACTGAACGATGTTAAGCTTCGCTATATTTCAGGCCCAAACCTATGTTCCATGGCAGGTATGTAAAAACGAGCGATGATTCTAAGCAAACTAACGATCGAAAGGAATGTAGAGTGTGTTCAAAGTTCGACAGCATTCCGTTGGTGCTTATATATTGCTAATATGCCTGTCCTCTCACCATATGAAAATGCCCCCGTCGTGCATCTTTGCGAGGGGTTCAAAAAACGTTCGAAACGTAAAGAATAAAGTACGTGGGCTACGAAAGGTGCATGTTCTTATTATTTCCTATGTCTGGCAGTTTTTATCGCGCACCTGTTCTCTGGCTTCCCCCTGTTTGCAAAGATTTGGAGCGTGCGGGTGATGATTTGAACACAGAACAAGCATCTTCGCATATATTCATAAGCAGAAAGAATAAAGCAGTACTCATTTATTTCAAATCCGACTATATTACGTGACTTTCAATTTATTTTGATCGTCTGCAAGCACAAGGAGTTACTTATCCAGTGTTACCGCGTAGTTCTTGCCGTCTCTCTTGGTTTTCCACATGTCCTTCGTTCGTTTGGCACGTATACCCCCATGCTGGAAAGCGCCGACGCCGTGTTCGCGCTAACAGTGTCCGACAGTGCACATAAATACATGTACGAAGCGGTTTTAGCACAGTTTTTCATGCCACAATTTTAAAATAAAAACGCCGTAACTGACCATATATTTCATCTGCGTGCCTGGGAAATGTTCCAATGTGCCTACTAGGTACGAATTATTCGTGATATTTGCTTTTATAATCGAGCGCAGAGAGGAAATGCACTAGCTTTTTTCCGTAGAAATGCATTACCGGAAGTCAATTTCGGACTGCGTGCTGTCTGCTTCAGTTTGCAACAGCACACTAGCCCCTATTGAACCTCTAGCGTACATTATAATAACTCTATTCCACATACCAGTGTCTCGGCATTTTTCGCATGAACGATAGCCGCTCCGTATTTGTTGGACTTCTGTTGCAGGTTGCAGTGACGGTACCTTGGACATTTACTCTCGTTACCTCTTACGCATCGTTAATCATTTTATATACACCCCAAATAAAAATCTAAAGAGTTGTAGTTTCAAAAGACGCCGCGTACTATTCATAAAAAAAAAGAGAAGGACATTGCCTCAGTTGACTGCATTTTGAGAACTGACTGGCAGCGCTGCGGAAATCGGAGCGTCACTTCCCGGAAGTCGCCCTCCTTTCTGGCTCCGGTTAAACGCGGTGTTTGCGCCTGCCAGATCTCCAAAACTGAGGCCAGAAACAAACTTAGTTTGCATTCATGTGACGGTTGTTATGACGCGCATCAAAAGAGCCCCTATCCCCGAGCCGTGAAACTGGTCCGTGGTGCCAAACTCGTCGGCCCGAAACGCGCCTCAAAGGCCCCACATGAGAGACGCCTGCATCCATTGAGGCCGCCAGCCGACAATGGAGTTATTTTTGCTCCCGTCCCAGACCCCGGCTTGAGCCGGATGCCGCCAAAAAGAAACAACACTAAAAAGAAGGAAATAGAATAAAATAAACACAACGAGGAACCGAGTTTTAAGGGCGTCTTTCCTTCGCTATCTGAACCTCATGACCGGGGCGAATGCAGCGCGCTGTAGTCTGGACTCTGGAGTCAACGCGCCGTGCATTAGGGCTGCCCCCAGAGTAAGGCTAATAATAATACTGAGCTTCTTCCCCGGGGGTTTTGAAGCCGCAGCGGGGCGAAGCCGTTTTCTTGTCGTGAGCATCCGTACTATCCCAGCAACGTAGGACAGAAATAGCCAATGGGAAGCCGCCTTTGAGCACGTCTCTGCTGACGTCTGGGCTTACTCTGGCTCTGTATTGGTGCTCGGGTAAATGAATTTCACTCGTAGTTTCTGCTTGCACGCGGTAGTTTTTTTTTTTTTTTTTTTTTTTTTGCAGATGGTGACGTCGGGGCAATAGACCTATTGCTATATTACCGAAGCATCAAGGAAAATGCAGGGATTGGTGTTCCACGCGCCGCACGTGCTGGCCTCAGCAGTAGTAAATTGTCTAAAGCAAAATCTAAAACAAATTATATCTTGCGCGCGAGTTCGTCAACACTTTATTTTGGTTATTTACTACGAATATTTTATACGGGGAAGGCGTGCGCGTGTGGCGCGTGGAACACCAATCCCTGCATTCTCCTTGGTGCTTGGGTAATATAGCAAATGGCCTATTCTTTTAATGCCTTTCATGTTCTACGTTTCTCCGAAATTCACGCGCCTTGCGGTCTTGCGGCGTGAGCCAACGGCTCTAGCTTATGCTGGCATTGTGCAGCCGTATTGTGTGTTCAATGGTATAAAATCTAAGTGCGCCCTAAAGAAACAATGCGAGAGAAAAAGCTCTGTTTTTTAGTTACATTAATAATACTTCCAACACAAAAGTTAACTAACACCGAAAACACGTTTCTGCAGGAGCTTCCTGATGCATATTGAACATGATGATGTGAGCGAAAGAATGTGAATATTTTTTCGACGAACTTTTGGGTACAATTAAAGATTAAAATGACGCGTCGGTTAGACATAGTGAGTAGATAATAAATGATGGGATCGTATCTGTCCTGATTTTTTTTTTCGTACAGTTCTCGGCCTTATTTTTATGTCAAGTGGGACGCACATCCGCCTTTTTTAAACTCTTAATTGTTGATGAGTACCAAAGAAACAATAATGAAATAGACACGCCAGACATTAACCGATTAACCCTGATGTCGCTTGTAATTAATAAACAACGAAGTGCATAAAGAAACTAATGTGGAAATAAAAAGAAAGTGATGTCGGACGTTTATTTTTGAGAAGGAAGCAAGGACAAAGACATGCTTTGTCGAGAGTTTGTACTCCGGTGGTCTTGGCAATCTTGATGCCTGCACTACTGTTCGAGCGAGAATCTTCAAGAGCTCACGCAGGGAGAACAAGTTTACGAAAAGAGAGAGCGAAGAGTTGTAATAAAGAGAAGCTCCTGTTGTACCTGTTTTTGTTCACAATTTATATATACCTTGCCCTCCACCGAGTTTCTTAAACGGCGTTATTGTTTTCTGGAAAGGTTACGCAAGATCCAGTTTGAGTTGAACAAAACAAAGACGAAATAAAGCGAATCTATCTTCTCGAGAAAACAGGATGTGCCAGGTTACCGTGGTTCGGCGACGCCATGCTTGTGCGCAACGCCGTACTTATTTCTGGAACTTTGTTTCCGAAATGTAGTTCGGTGAATCCAGCATTCGCTGCTAAGGGGCGCTCCGCAATTAGCTTTCATGGGAATCGATCTCATCTTCTGCTGTCTGGATCAAAAATAGGATTGGCAGCTGCCAGTACAACCCCAAACTTTTGAAATGGGTTACCCATTACAACATGCTCTATTAAGATGTACATACAACGCCATCAATGTATTTTCCATCCCGTTTGAAAAGTTCGATTTGCTGAGCAAATCATAGGCCATCTATAGCGCTTCAAAAACTTAAGTAATTTACGAAATAACGGGTCAATGGAAACCTTTGATGCTTCGCAAGTACTCGAGCTTATTTAGGACTAAATGAAAATTCTGGAAAACACGTTTTGAATATTTTATACGAATGTATAAAAGTTTATGTGTTAGACACTTAGACCTTATGAAGTCATTTGATGATATTCGATGAAGCGGTAGGCGTAGACACGTTATGTCGATACGTTTAGTTCTGCTTCGTCGTATACTTCCGGTTTCGTCGTAAATATGATTTTTGCAGTTATCGACATTTTGCAGTTCAACCAAAAATTAAAAAAAAAAAATTTTTTTTTTTAGGATATGGAAAGAAGTGCATTTGACGGATATGAAGTGCCAAGACCGGATAAATGGATCTGATGATTATCATGCTGCACGTTTGCTACCATGGAAAGTGCTGTAAGGTAACAGCAGAATAGACTTCTGCCGTATTCACCTCCACTGCCATCATAGCAATAATAATTGCCCTAAAAGATTGGTCTTCACCCTTTACCTTATAATAACATAACTTCTGGGTTTATTGTAGTTTTATAGTATTACGGAGTAATGTATTATTTACATATTTAAAAAAAGGAAGAGTCAATTTCGCTCCAAAATCTCCACTTCGCACTACTCTGAAGTCGGTTTAATCAGGGTTTCCGGCTTTGAGAAAAGTGTCAATGAAAGATGTTTATTACGGGTAATTAAAAAAAAAAACACTTCTTGGCCTTTAACTTTTTGTGTGTGTGTTACTGACGTCACAAATAATTCGTCGTACAAAGTGCTAACTAATATCAGTATTGACGCTGGTTATAATTGCACCTTTTTAACGAGGACATGCCCGGTTTAAGAATGAAGAAGGCCAGTTATTTGGAAAAACTCGGAACTTCGGTGAAGGATCTCGTTGCCAAAGTTATCTTCAAGACCATTCTATTGTTATCAATTATTATTTACGCATGACTTTATTGGTTTCTAGTTTTTAGTCATTTTGCTTCCCTCTGAAAAAAGTCTTGAGATGGATGTTTATTGCAATGATTTGGTTCTATTTTTTAAATAGCATATGGTATTAAATGCGCTAAGGTAAAATCATCGGGTGTTTTGTGTAAGCATATTGAATAAATAAAAAAAAAATGACGAAATGGCTTGCGTGGAATGCAATATAAAGAGTGTAAGAACATGTCTTTGGGTGGTGCATACAACCTTTGGTCAATGTTAACGAGCTTTTGAACTGTTGTTAGATTGCAACCAGTGTGAAGTGTTTATTCGTGTGTGACATTTTCAATGCTTAGCCTCACAAATTTAGAAAAAAAAAAAAACAAAAAAAAAAAAAACTCGCAAGCGAGGTGAATTACAATTGTACAAAAACAAAGCATTAAAAAATAAAACCTGCTCCTGCGACCCCTTTCAGAATATTAGGATACATTGTCTTCACGCGAAAATGGCGCGAGGCGGCACACCACAAAAAGAAAGAAAGAAAGAAATGCTTTCATCGACAACTTAATTTCGGCATTTTTGCAGGTATTTCCAGCTGTTACTATTACCTCTCAAAAATTTTAATGTTTAATCCGGAGCAGCCTTTTCACATATCCCACTTCATGTTCCAAAACCGCCTCTCAAAGAACGTTAACCTTAGGAACGCCGATAAACAGTTTTAAAAATATACGGCCGGACAAACTTTTGCACCATTGTGCTATGCATAACAATGCTACGCGATACTAATGTTTTCTACGCCAAGTTTAGGCAGATATTTTTGCGTATCTACACGAGCACTCGGTACGCGATTTGTTCAGATTATTGTAGGTTTTGCATTGTAATTTAACTTTTTATATTTTCAAGATAGCTAACCTTTTTAAAATTAATATTTATTTCAACTCGGTACGACACGGAAACGTCTCGTCTTTTTATAAAATCTCGGAAGAGCAGTCAAAGACATTTGCCTCTGTCGAATCCAGGAATCCCGGGTAGAATCCCCACCGGCCGTTTTAAACTGAATGAGCATCGTACCGGCGTGCGGTCGTGCCGTGGCGCACTCTAAAGTTCCGAGGCTAGCAGTCGCACTGCACGGTCAACATTTTTTTATCTACACCGGAGACACCATGGCGTCCCTTGGGGCTGACTAATTCCCCGCTGTCTATAAAAACACAGCATAACTTCACGCGTTTCAGTTCGACAACTCCAAGGAGGCCGGTCTCGAAATATTCGCCCGCTTCCAGAATCTTGTTAACAAAACATGCTTGGAGTGTTCCAACACCCCCCCCCCCCCCGCCCCCCCCCCCCCAAAAAAAAAAGAATAAATAAAAACAAATAAATAAAAAAAGGCGTATTTTGGTTACGTGACGCCCGGAAATCTGCGACGTGTTGATCTGAAGAGCACGTTCCTCTTTCAAAACTCATATTTATTTACGAGATCTCTCCACGACGCGAACAGACCACTCTCCGGCGAAGACCTCACATGCGCCGCGCATTGTGCGGAGTTTCCAGGCTTCGACCCCTCGACGGGTTTTATTGAAGCGGTCTCTTTCTTAGTCAAGTGTATACAAGCCGGGCAGGCCAGCGCACATGACACGGGTGCAGTGCCAGGCTGGCTGACCGCCAGGAGGTGTCCGCCTCTGGTAGTTCTCTCCAAGTCTCGCTGCGCCATCTCCGCTCCTTTCTGGACCCGGGCTGAAGCAATATGCCAGCTAGAAGAGAAGGCCTGCGCATGACGTCACCGTGTGTGGTTCCCCGAAGCGCCCCCAAGTGGCAAACACGCCGAAGCTCGACGAGAGCCGCCGCAAAGCGGCAGATCGCGTGCGTCTTGGCGTCGACACGTGCGTACATCGTACTTGTTGTGCGAGTCCCTGCAAGACGCACTGGCGCTGACGCAGACGCGCGCTAGGCGACACTGCGTGGGTCCACTGGTAATGACGTTTGGCGGGGGGGGGGAAGGGGGGAGCGCGGGTGGATTGTCTTACTGGCTGAAGGCGCGGTCCGTCTGCTCACGCTTTTATAGTGCGAACCCGTTCTTGAAGTGCAACTTTTCCTGCGTATACCGGTGGATTAGGACCAGTCGTCTCTCCGGGGGAATTGGTCGGTGGCTCAGAGTGTTAGTGCATCGCAGCTCGCAGCACGTGGACCGAAAGCTCACGCCGTTTCGATCTAAATGAGCATCGTATATCGACGTGCGGTCGTACAATCACTACTGCATGCAGTAGTGATTGCACGTGATTGCACGCTAGCCTGGGGTCTTTAACGTGCACCATGCTAGCATGGTGCACGTTAAAGACCCCAGGCTAGCGGTTGTACTGCACCGGCTAAATTGTTCATCTACAGTTGAGACGACACCAGACGCCCCACTGAGGCCCACTAACTTCCCGCTGTCTAAACAAACACACGACACAATTTTAAGTCGTCTCTAGAAAATCTGGGGGTCGTCAAAAAGAGACAGCAGGTCCGGTTCTCTGGATACTTTTAAATTGTCTATAAGCAAAAATAAAGAAAAAGTGACCAGCCAGTAAATCTCCGTGGCTCCCTGCAAGCGAATCTTATAACTCAAGCTTTTAAAAAAAGTGTACTTCATTTAGCACTGTTTTTTTTTTTTAAGTATTCATGACATTTGTTTTACTGACCTCCTCCCACCAGCAACACACACGCAAAAAAGTAGGTGCTTCTCAGGGATGCTGACTGACGCATGAATTCTCTTGATTTCGCCATTGAGTCCGTCAGTCAGCAGGAGATAAACGAGAGCATATATTATTTCAGCAGTTTAGTGAGCTTTTATATATATATATATATATATGGTCCTTGGCACAAAGTCTATATCACCCAGCGGACGCTGGAGGTAGGGTATTCTGGTCTAATTATACCCTCACTAATTTATTCACCCAAATTGATATTGTCATGGGAGTGACAAAAGAGCGAGGAGAAAAGTTTTACTTGGTGAGCTAACTGAACAATATATGTAATAGATTGGAGCTCGAAGTCAATAGAATTTGTTGCATGACGTTCAGACAGCGGGAAAGTTTTATTCAGCTCAGCAAGACTAAATATTAACACTGGAAGTCAACATCTCGAGGATAAACGGGGTTTATGGACTTTTGAGATATAGTAAAGTAGGACGGCATTTAAGTGCTTAAAAACTTGCGCAGTGTACAAATAGTTTTAATAGCCTCTGTCGCTGCTAGTTCTAATGGTGATCAAGTTCAGATTTGCGAGTAGATATGAACACATGAAAAAGCGATGTGTGCTATTCAAGTTCAAGTTCAAGTTCATGTTTTATTCGCCTCAAAGACGTTCGTTCGAACGTATTACATGAGGGGGGGGGGGGGATAGAAAAATACAAACAAATGCAAGATGCAATGGCAATCAAAGAACTAACTAAGGTTAAAAATTAACAACAAGCAAAAACAAAGAACGAACTATACAGCATTCGGAACAAAGTTTACACGAACCGGGCACAGCAGAACTGGGGACACAGTGCGCAATTTATAGTAAACACAAGCAGGCATGGCGCTGAAAACATATCATGGTACCAAAGCCGAAGATTTTTCGCGGAATATTATTTCGTTCTGTTCAGTGACTATGTCGTTTGGGAGAGAATTCCAATTTTTAATGGACAGAACAAGAGGAGAGTATTTGTATCTGTTAGTGCGACCGAATATAGGTGCAAATTTTAAGGAATGATCATGACGCAAAGAAATGTATGAGGCAGGCTTACAGTGCGTGAGCATGAATGATGGCATGTTGTAATAAAACTCATGAAAAAGAGTAAGGCGAGCGACTGTCCGACATGATTCAAGAGAAGTTAAATTAGAAATAACCTTTAGTTGGGAGACACTGATTTTCGTACTGTAGTTTCGATGAATGAAGCGTTATCCAACTGCATTTCGACGTTAATCAACTGCAATTCAAGTTGTCACAAATTTTACAGTTCGACGAATTGCTTTTCGAATATCATCAACGGTATTGCGAAGTCAGAATGAGCACAGGGTGGTTTGTCAGTAGGAACAGTTTTGCGCAGTAAAAAAATACATATCCAAAAAATCACGTTGGTAATTCTAATCTTCGAATAATACGTTGCAAGAAGAGTCGACGCTCCCAGAAGGTTGACGCCAAGTTTGTCGTCACAAGCCGTCACTTAAAACGCGGTACAATGCTGCTATTGAGTACAGTATATTGAGGGGCAGAAGCCAAAGGGGAGGCTCTGTTTGCGAAGCGGAAATTTGTCTGCTTCTTTTGGGGTTGTGGTGACGTCAGAACAACGCCGAGCTCTGAGTGGCTCTGATTGAAGGATAGTCGGTCGACCACAAGGCAGCTTGCTTTAGGGTCTACCCCTTATCCTTCAATCAGAGCCAATCAGAGCTCGGCGTCGTCCTGACGTCACCAGAACCTCTGCGAAAGAAGCAGATGAACTTGCGATCCGCATACCCGCCGTTACTCCGAACCCCCCCCCCCCCCCCCCCCCCCCAAGAAAAAAAAAAAAGAGTTTGATATTGATAATAGGGTTCGTTTCCTACAAGCTCAGGTTGCTTGCCTCACAGTCACTTCTGATGGAAGTCGATAAGCGACGAGTCATGCAATTTATTAGAGTTCTCGGTGTGTTTCTATTAGCGAGAGATCGAACTATAGGGGGCGCTCGTTTTGTTTTCCACGGAGCTTGGTCTTTACCCAACATAAGGCGCGTCGACTGAATTTGTTACGTCATCTTCATCGAAGGAACGCGGGGCATAGAATGGACACGAGTGCCGCGTCAGCGTTCAGTCGGAACACATGTTTAATCGGCGCTTCACTGATTGAAGACGAGCCCTGCAATCAATCGCAGACGCCGCGTTCGGCTACGTCAGCTGAGCCCTGCGTCCTCAGAAACATAGACATATAATTTACGTTGTTATTGCCTCTTCACGGTTCTAGTTCCGACCTCCTCATATATAGGGGCTCGACGGCTGGATATCTTTCCGAGTAGGCGCTGTTAGGAAAAGAGCGCAGGGCATCTCTTTGGACTTCCTGGCCTTCAGGACGGGCTCCAATTCCCCTCCACCGCGTTTTGGCTCGCGATACACCGAAGTAATATCGAAGGTAGGAAGCTCACACTGGGGGCAGGGGTTCTGTACGTTTTGTCTCCGACCTTCCTAATCTATTAGTAAATATAGGATGAGACAATCAATGAAACTTGCGCAAGAGCTTGATCTTATAGCATTCGCTCTCACTGAGCGAAAATTAGTTTAAGTGCTTATAAAAGGTTCACCGATTTCTTTCTTGGTTAGTTTATTTCTGTGAGAATCTTGGGTATGTTTATCAAAGTTACAGGGTTTTAAATAAAAGTGTGGATAAAAGGAATGTTTATCTTTATAACTACGGACCCGTTTTGTTGTTAAGTACGCTTAAAAAGGTTTTTGAACGTTTTTTTAAGCTAATGTAACGTTCCTGGGATATTAATTAGTTCTGGTAAAATACCAGATTGGCTTTTAATCCGAATACTGCGGACAACTTCCACTCATTTTTCTTAAATTTGCTACTGTAATGAATAAAAATGGTCAGGTGTGTGTGAGTTATTATATGCTCGCGAAGCTTTTTGACATTCTTAATCATAATAATAACAAGAATAGTTTATTTCATATACGCATGTTTCTGGAGGGGGCTGCAGCCAAAGAAGGCAAAACGCCCTCTGACGTGGCCGCTAACCCCCTCCGCTCATAGCAGTCAACGGAAACAAGATACAATAATTAAACAACAAAATTAAAATCAACATAGACATCTGTGAACCATTCAGATCAAAATCATCCATATAAACATAAGCAATACGTCACAATAAGAAAACAAGAAATAAAAAAAATCATGAAGAAAAAAAAAATGCATTCACTAACATTAACATCGTCAAAACAGTAACATCCAACGCACGTCTGACAAGAACGCATCACAAGACTTTATAAGACCATGAAAGGAAGACATTGAAGGCACTATATCTGCATTGTGAATTGTAAAAGGAAAGCTTAAACAGGTAGTGAAAACTGATTGTCCTTTACGATGAACTAACCTCATCTGACTCTTCGTCAGCAGTATATGCTGTTGCCAAAGCGAAGTTTACACAATTTATAGGGTTTTTTTCTTCAAGAGAAACTTAGGGCTCTCGTACTCGACCTTTGCTTTTCTGTATTCATTATTCTGCGAATTGGCAAATCCAATGTACAGTGTAAGTTTTTTTAATGATAACTGCGTTTTGTTTCCGAATGAATCATGTATTACCGACCAAAGTTGTTCAGGTGATAGCCTGAATATAGCATCTCCCTGGTGCCGGGAGTGCCAAATGAACCGCGTTGTGAAATTTGAATAATGCCGAGTGAATAGTTGTACAGATGGATTTCTATCGTTTGTAATGCGTCGCCGTGGGCTTCATTGGCAAGGGTATCCGCTTTTTCGTTCTTGTGTACCCCTACATGTGATGGGATCCACCGAAATATAGGTGCTTGATTTGCCGTACTGCGTACATGTTGGGTAACGTTTTTTTCCAGTGGTGTTGCCTTTTCTAGGTTTTAAAGTAGTGATAAGTCCCCTCTTGAGCCCGTGAAGGTTACAAGCTGATCGTTCTTCTTGTGTTCCGTTCTTTCGGTGATTGCAAGCCACATGGCTGCAAGCTCCGCTGTGGTTGTGTCAGGGCAATAACTCAGTCGGGCCTTGGAAAACTAGTCACTGTCAGGTACAATGTAGGCAACTGCGGCGGATACGTTTTTTTTTACTGTCGTCTGTATAAACGCGTGAATCATTCCAGAATAAGACTGGATTGTGCCATTTGCGATAACCTGCGCCACAACATCTGCCACGTGACCACGACGTGGGAGGGAGACGGTCGTCCTGCAGGTTTGAAGGTAACAAGGGAGGGACATTTTTGGGGCAACCGATGTGATTGACGATCAGCCTCATGGTTGTGGCAAAGTGAGAATGATCGCGTGACAAAATTATGTCGATGAGCATCCCAAATGATGGTACTACGAGCGTCAGTACCTTAGGATAGTCACTTTGTATAAGTATTGGGGTTCAATAATTACGTTTAATTTGAGCGGTCTGCTAACTTTGGGAATATTATATCAATTGCGTACTGAAACGCAGCGCTACGCAACGTTTGTAACCCAGAAACGAAGCTCGTGGCGTAAACTTAGTTGATTCGTCCTTTACTAAAATATGTGGATATTTCATGAAGCGATATTCCCTATCATGTATTGACCAAATGAAAAGCGTCAAAAAAGGCGCTTCATTTGATTTATAATGCATACGGCAAAGAAGCGTCGGTATTATTTGTGTATTCCTCATATGGATTACCCCCTTTACCGAGTCGTAAAAAGGGGAAGCGCTTGGAGTTGTTTCTATAGTATAATAAATGATAAAGAATGCCTGCCTAATATTCGACAATTATTTCAAGTAGATTGAGGTTGAAGCCTAGGAAATCGCACCATAGGTTTTGATTATTTTTTATATTAATTTTTCCCGGAATTGTTTGAGATTGGAATGGATGCTTTGTAGCGTTAATGCATTGCACGTATAAATTGTTTGCAAGCGCTTTAGGTAACTTTTTTTTAATTACAGGTGACTAACCTAATGCCGACTAATATTTATTGTAAAATAAAATGCCTACATTTTTGTATTTGTGAATGACTCTGATCCTCATGTTGTATACACCTCTATGCCAAAAGGTGGCCGGCAGTATTCAATAAAAATAAATAAAAATTAGAAAAGAAGTAAAATTAAAAAAAAAGCCAAATCCTGCTAAGTTTCTTGTTTTGGTATTAAAATGTTGATAACCAAATTGACTAAATTTAGAAATTTTGAATTAAAGATGAAAGACGTTTACAATCCCTTGTAACGCCGAATTAGAGCGCAGTTCTTGAGGAGAAAAGGGGAGGGTACGGAGAGGAGGGTATGCCCCTCCTCCTTATCCGTACCCTCAACCTCCTCCTCGTCAGTTCCTTTCCCATTTAGCGGAAAATTTTCGCTAAATTTCCGGCTAAATTAGCAAACCAAATTCCCCGCTAAATTTAGCGGGGAATTTTTTTCGCTAAATTTTGTGGCGAATTTTTTCCGCTAAATATAACAGGAAAATTTTCCGCTAAACTTAGCGGAGAATTTTTTCCGCTAAATTTAGCGAAGAAATTTTTCCCCGCTTCATTGCCGCTTGAGCGGCGTCGCCGACGGCGACGCCGCACAAGCCGGAAGCGGGCGCGCAAGAGCTGCGCTCTAAAAAAAACACAAAGAATAAAAGTGAACAACAATTCTCTTGGTTGTCTATCGTCGCTTGCATGCTATGGCCGTTACGTATCTAGTCTGAAAGTTGAGAATTTTCATAACATGAATTTCCTTAATTTTTAAAAATTATTACACCTTCAAAAGACACATAAAGATGTGGAAGCGGTAGACCCCGGATTTTTAACAATTTCACTTCTCAAAGTATTGCAAATGCAGAACATCTTTAAAGCTAATCCTTTGTGCCATGGCTGGACAAAAAATTAACTTTTGCTCAAAAAATGTTGTTTTTTCCCCCACAGCCAAGCGAATCTCTCTTGAACTTCGAAATCTTAAATTCATAATTCAATTTACAATATCGCATTTAGCTTGAGTCAAGGAATGGGCGTATTTCAAAACTGTAAATAAATGTCACTGCTAATTGCCATCAAGTGCAACCGTATAAGTAGCGGTATAATTGCAGGGATATAATTGTTGCTTTCGGAAGGAACGGGAACGCGTTTATCAATAACGGCTTAATAAATGCAGCTGTGAGTTTATAAAAGCAATATATACCTGGGTATGTATGCTTATTACTTCACGTGCAACTACTCACCATTTTACAGCTGCTTGTATCTAGACACGATTTATATGTCCTCTGCCTATTGTCATTTGTTAATGGCGATGCACATTGCGATATTTCTGTAGTTTGCCGCAGATGAAGCGGCCGATGTTTGTTCAATATTCCAGGCAAAAAGGTACGAACTTCCGGAAAGTGAAACTAATGCGCAGGTCCTATAGTTCTGAACTAGGGTATCAAGATTTAAAAGAGGGAGCAACTCAAACCTTGAAGAATGTTTGCGATATAATGGCGGACACCTCCTGAGCAGATTGGTTGCCGATGCTCACGCGTGAGTCGCTTCGTGGCGAGGTGGATAGAGGGCCAGATGTTGGACGAAGCTTGGCCCGGAGACGCCTGCAAACAATCGAAGCTTTGGGCAAATAGTTTACATTAAAATACATTCTACTCCGCTAATATGCATTAGACAGCCACGCCGTACAGCACCAAATAATCCCCCTATCTGCGTCGACAGCCCGCCTCCGAGAAAACGCATACGCAATGAGCACGCTGTCAATCTTCTGTGCTGCGCCGAGGGAGGGAGCTGCCTCGCTTAAATGTAGCGCTAGCTATCCAAGCCAGATGCCAAAGCTTCAGGAGTAACCGTTGCCTCGAGTCAAACGTTATAGGCGATTTTCTAAAAAAATTCAATGGAAAAAATAGGGTCTGTTTTCGTCCGTTCTTTGGTAACTGGCGCCATTCAGATCCACGTATTAAAAGGTCCATCGGCCGGCATTTTTCCATTCATCTGGTTCGGACCACTAGGGCTACATTTAAGCGGGGAATGAGCGTTCGGGGATGCGTAATTTATTTTTGCAAAAAAAAAAAAGAATGTGAATTTTTTTTGTTGACATTTTGTATTTGGGTGCGCATCGCACCTTGTACCGTAAACGCGGCCTATAAACCACGTGATTCTGACGGAGCAGTTCGAAACCTTCATATCTAGGCACATAAGCGGAACCGTATAATTGTGGCGCCATCTCTGAGGGCGAATATCAACCAGCGCCCACGGGAGGGAAATGTTTGAAATTTGGAACTTCCCTTGATAAAATACCGAGAGGAATATGAAGTTTAATGAAAGCAATGGAAACATAAAATTGAGCAACTTAATTCGTAACCAGACAAACGAAAACAAAAAAAACTTGTGATGTCTACTTTTCTTTTATCTGTGAGCTCATTCTTTTGGTGCTGTTTTCAAATTCGGTTAAGAGTGATCCTGACGTCACATAAATCTGCCTCCGTGCTACGTGTGAATCTCAATGAAGCCTACTCACTTACTGTTGTTTGTGATTTTATTTATTTATTTTTTTGCCTATGACTGAGTTGTGAAGCTCGGATTATTCTGTTTATTTACAGTCAGCCATCTATTGACGTACCCTCGAATTACTGAGCACTTCGATACCTTACGGTGTCAGCGTGCCAAGATTCAGCGCCGTAACGGTAACACCCCTCGGAACCTTCGATCACCCGGACACGCGCGTCGACAGCATCCAAATAGACATTGTCGGACCGCTGCCGCCATCACAGACACGCCTACCTATTGAAGTGCATCGACAATTTTACACGCGAAACGATTCCGCTTCCTGACATCACCGCGGAGACCGTGACCCGTGCGCTGGTGAGGCAATGAACTTCAAGGTTCGGCTCGCCGTCAACTATTACCACGGACCAAGGCCGACAATTTAAATCCAATCTTTTCTCTTAGCTCATAAAGCTTATGGGGTCAAGAAGAATTCGAACGAGCGCATTCCACCCCGCGAGCAACGGCGTGGTGGAACGATTCCTAGACATTTGAAGTCTTCTCTCAAGGCCCGCCAACGACAAGATTGTGTGGAGGTGCTGCCCCTCTTGCTCCTCGGCATCCGCACGGGTGCAGCGTGGCCGAGCTGGTCTACGGACCAGCCTTCGCCTTCCGGGTGAATTCTTTGCGTCAGACCCAGCCGATACCTGTACAGACCCCGCAAGTCATGCCACCAAACTCCGAGAGGTCATGACGCAGCTCCGTTTCACAGCACCTCGCTAAAGTCGCGGCCCCTCTACATAAATCAGCGATGAATTGGTGACAGGTACTCATGTCTTCTTGATACCTAACGCCGTGCGGAAACCTTTACAAGCACCCTACGACGGCCCGTGTGAGGTGCTGGGAAAACAGTAAAAAACAACAACATATTGCACATCAGCGGACGGCAGGAGGTTGTTGCATTGAACCGCGTGAAATCTGCCCATCTGGAGAGCGCTCCACCTAATAAACCACCAAGTGGCATACATCAACCGGAAACGTCGTCAGCACCAACGCCGATCCCACCACACCACCTACACCCCCAATCACCACTTAATAGCTCCCGCAGCCGCTCCACGAACGCACTACAGCCACACACAAGGACACGTTCAGGACGACATGTACACTGGCCACTGTCATCGTGGACCCTCAAACACAAGCCGCTGCCCGCCGTCGCCCATCACCACGGTGGATAAAACACATTTAATAGGAATTACACCTCAACAAAGGAGTTTCTTGGTCAGTGACGTTGCGTGCGAGTATGCTTGGGTTTTCACGTGGGAAACTCGGGGGCGCGCCAAAGCTACCCCTCCTGAAGCAGGCGCAAAGCTACCAGTGGCGGAACGCGGATGATTAGATCATTATCGCATTCAGCCACTGCTACCTTTGCGACTGCTTCACGAGTGGTAACTTTGGCCCTCCCCCGAGTTTCCCAGGAGCTTCAAGTCGTTCTAAAGAGAGTTTATTTATACTTCGTTTCAGCTTCGGCCCGTGCACGGCCGATGTTATTAACCGAAGGGCCAATAAAACAGCGAAAGAGTCACCACGTCGTAGCGTGCTCTCTGCAGTTGATAGGACCAGCCGGTATTCGTCGTCTCTCTGTGCGTGCTCCTCCGCCGGCTAGTCCTATCAAGCGCAAGGAGCACGCCATGACGTTGCGCTCTTTACGCTGTTTGATTGGCCCTTTGGCTCATAACATCGGCCGCGCTCGGACCGAAGCTGAAACGGAGTATTATGGTTTGCGACAACGCTTTTTAACTTTCTAATTGGAACCATGTCTATTTTCACTAATTAAAAGTTAATTAAGCAATTTTAATTAATTAGCCGACTTTTCTCAAACATTAGCCACCCGCATAATGCCCCCCCCCCCCCCCCCCCCCCGCCGTATAACTCACTCGCACAAACCGCACAAGTGTAGCTTTCATGGCTTTTTTTAAACAAATCTGTAAAGAGTTAAAAAAAAAAAAAAAAACTGTATTTGTTTGAGGAGGCGATTTCCCTCAGTTTTCCCGAGCACTTGCAACAGCGTACGGCTCAAGATGGTTCGCTTGGGTGATGATCTCCGTTGGGCCCGAGCTTTCGATAGGGCGCGGCCAACGACCTCCCACCTAACGTGCCACGCCAAATCTCCTGGTTGACGTGGTGGGGAAAAGAGGTCTCGTTTGGACAGTCCACTTGCGTGGAGGCCTCGGGGCCCCGCGACTGTTACGACTGGCTTCCTTGGCTCCGTCCTGGAGTTGGCCTTCCCGTGTCGCCAACGACAGCAGAGCCTACTGTCACGTTGGGCCTCGGCGCGCGCCAACGACGCTAGACAGTCACGTTCAGATTCCCGAGACCGGCCCTTGAGTCATCGGGCCGGTGGGGGCCTTCGAGGAGGGCTCTAAACACAAAAAGAACGTTTCCGTAGGCCACGAGACCATCTGGGACCGCCAGCCTTCGCAAGGAGAAATACGGGCGAGCGGGTGCGTGCCTGTGTGTGTGGGTCTGTCGGTGTTGGGTTTCAGCAAGGGCGTCGACTCCTTGCCACCGAAGCGGGGCAAGAACGTGGAGGGATTGCATCATCTGCTCTTGGTGAAAGAACACCCGGAAATTGCATCAGCCGCCCCGAACTTTGAACACCACGTCAACACTCGAACGCCGGGAAAGGCTCCTCTCTCGCTCCGCGGGCCTTCTCACACTCGGAGGGTTATATAACATGAGCTCAGAGAGCCCGAAGTCGCCGACTGCCGATTAACCAGTCGACCATGCTACTTGTAAATTCACTGTACATAAAATTTCTACTTCAGTAGCCCCACTCCAGGCCTGTTTCGTCGGGGCCATGCTAGCAGCGAGCCACAGCCCCGACTCTTGGTCCGCGCCTGAAATCGCCATATCCTAAAATGCAAATTCAAACGCGTATACTTCGCTGGTGGCGACGGCACGTAGTTCCGCTCGGCATGAAGAGTTTCCTCGATGAAGCAGGCGCCCCGGGCTAGCTCTTCAAGGGTCTCAAAGTGCGGTTAATAAGATAGAAGTGGTATCTTTGGTGGCACTGTCTTCTGACCCGAGGTATACTCTGTCCGACTCCGGTGTATTCGGGTCCGCCCTCTTGAAGAGTTCTTGCATGACCCGAACGTACCGGACCAGACTTTGTCCGGGTGCTGCGTCCTTGCCTCGAGCTCTCGGAGAATCTGCGTCGCGTTGCCTGCAGGCAGGAGCTCTTATCGTAGTCTGTTCTGGAAGTTCGCCAGGCTGGTGAAGGGGGTCTCCGACCCCACCAGCACCTGGCGCTGGCTTTCAACGCTAGTGGACAATGCGGTCCACGATGAAGGCTCCCGACGCACCGGAGGCAAGGTGGTACATCTGCAACTCGCCCAGAAAGTCTGTCACGGACTTGGCGTCGTCGTACCCCGTGTAGACTGGAACAGTCAAGTGTGGTCGGGGCTCTCGTGGTGGAGTCTCCTGCTGGCCAGGCGTGAGGGCCAGGCGCTGCATCACAGAGTCCCACATTCTCCGTGACCTTCGTGAGTAGGGTCACTTGTGCTCCTGCGGCCACCGTGGCTTCCTGGTTCCGTGTAAGCTAACTTGCAAGCAAAAAAAAAAGAAAAAAAGAAACGCCTCCATGAACTAACACAAACGCAACAAAAGCGAAAAAAAAAAAGAGAGAAACACCTCGAAAAACCAACACAAAAGCGCAAAACGATTGCCGCGGTCACAAACATACAGTGAGAAACACGCCAACACAACAAACGCGAACGTGACGGAGGCACAGAACGACGGTAGGAAACACGGGGACTGGGAAAAAGTCTTACCGAAAGAAGAAACCAAGCCCCGTGAAATTCCCGCGAGTGGGTAGCATACCACGCTTGGGCGCCATTGTGGTCGGCGTGCT
Source organism: Ixodes scapularis (assembly GCF_016920785.2). Classification (NCBI taxonomy): domain Eukaryota; kingdom Metazoa; phylum Arthropoda; class Arachnida; order Ixodida; family Ixodidae; genus Ixodes; species Ixodes scapularis. The sequence goes on from NW_024609835.1 coordinate 88,038,699, forward strand.
TTGCTGCATACCTGAGTCGGAGGAATAACACGGAGCCAGCAGTTTCAAGAACAAGAAACTACATTTAATTGGACATGCACGAGACGATCAATACACTAACATCGTTACCGGCGGCGCTTGAGTCCAGGCCGCGACTGCGTCGCCTCTGAACCGCCTTATCAAGGCAGCGCGCGCGATGTGCGCGTGGCCGGTGTGACTCCGCCGCCACGCGGGAAAGCCCCCCGTGCACCGTAGTCGAGCAACTGGGCTGTGGAGCCGCCAGGGTGCCCACACCCTTTGGGAGTCGCGTAAGCAGTATGTCGGGTCGAAAACGTGCTGCTGTGTAGGAACCAGTGTGTCGAACCGAAAAAAATACGGGTTCGGTTACGGTTCAGGTTCAGGTAAATTGATTTTGTTCCGGTTCAGTTCCGGTTCGATTAATTCGATCCGCGAACCGGTTCGCGAACCGGTTCGGAAATTATAAATGACAAATCGCAACATCAAAATAAATTACAAATAAAACATCTGAAATCAGCACATACGAAACGGGATACATCGTAGTGTAAGGCTCAGGGATTTCTACCAGGAATGGTTTCTTTATGTGCACTCAAAGGTTACCTCACCGACGTTTACGCATTCGGACTTCGTCTAATTGGGTCCGACGCAGTAGCTGTAAAATCCGCGACCTCCTTACAAACCCACTTACAAGTAGAACTCGCTAACTATCCCTCCACCTCGGCGTGTAAGCAATTGAAGAAACAGTGGGGAGAAAATACAGCTTTCTTTATTTGAACTAGCCTTCGGTAACTCAAATTAGACCCTTAAAGAAGTTTTCATTAAACAAGATACGGAATGTGAAAAACACTTCACCGAACGCAACGCCAGAAGGACGTAATAGGATAAATATTAAAATAGAAGAGTTCGCTGTCTCACAAATATGTTAGCTTCTAAGTGCCTATACGAAACCGGATGCATTATTATCAAACTCCACAGCCTTTTCTTTTCTCATTCCGATGGAAGCAAGCTTCAAGAACTCGCGCGTTCTAGAAACGTGTTATGGAATGAGCACACAGCAGCATTTAGGATTTACGAGATTGTAGAAAAATGAAATCCCGTGACGCGATTTTTTTTTTTTTTTTTTTTTTTTGCACAGCCTTCCAATTCTTTTTCTTCCGTGCAAGCCGCGACCAGAGCAATACTGGTTCCTATGTCAAGATTCATGGATGCAGCGTTTGTAAAGATTCATGGATGCAGCGTTTATATTCCTAAGACTGAGTGGAGAAGAAAAATATGTAAGCGAGGTGTGTGTCAGTTGACGGCACTTTAAAAACAAATGGCATTGGTAGCACATTCATTGTCAACAGCGCGTGGCCGAACCGTTTTGACATGAGCCGGTAACCGTTATTTTTTTTCCGGTTCAGTTCCGGTTCGGGTTCATCGCGATAACAATATAACGGTTCGGGTTCGGGTTCAGTTCCGGAGAAAATACCGGTTCGGTTCCGGTTTTCGGTTCGGTTCCGGTTCCGGTTCGACACCCTGGTAGGAACATTTCTTGAGCAAGAAGGGCAAGGGTGAAAGAGCAACTTGTAAAAGTTGTGGCAAGGAAATGCAGGGTCTGGTAGAGCGATTACAAAAACATTTGAGTGCATGTCCTGCTCTTTGAAACGCGGGGCAGGATACTCAAGAGGACGCTATAGAAACGATTCACTTGGAAACTCCACTGTTTGCCCTTGAAGAGGATGTGTCAACATCAGGTTAGATCTGAAGCAATTCGTTATTTGAAAATTGACAGCGAAAGCCTAGAATACTCGTTTTTCGTAACATGTACTTTTATGTTTTGTTTCCCATTGGCTCAGAAAGCAGCCAAAGCAGCCGTGGCCAGTCTTCAGAACAGAGGGGGCAAGTGGTCTGCCAAGCGCACGGCGACCTACAGCCAAAGACAATAGAGTGTCGCAGAAACTCTTGGACTCTTTCATCGTTCGAATGAGTGCAAGTTTCAAGCGTGATTTAGACAAGCAAGTAGCCAGACTTGTGTTCACCACAAACACATCGTTTCGTGCGGTTGAGCACCCGGAGTTTTCTACACTCATGGACATGCTGCGTCCCGGGTACAAGCCGCCTTCCCGACGCTTAGTCGGAAATGCATTGCTGGACGAAGTTTACCATGAAGAAAAAGCTAAAGCATATCTCCAGCTGCACAACAAGGTTGTCATTATGAGCATGAACGGATGGTCAAAGTGCACAATGAACCAGTCATTTGCGTCACTGTAATGGATGAAACTGGACAGACGTTTCTAGTTAACATTATTGACGCCACAGGACACTCTCATACTCCAAATTACCTCCGTGAGCTCGTAAGAAACGCAGCAAAAAACAGTGAAAACGAGAGCAAATGCAAAGTGAGAAGTTTTGTGACGTACAACGCAGTAAACATGGCGAAAATTTGAAAAATATTTGTAGAGTGAGTCCTCAACGGACACCCTGACGTACGGCTTCTCTGCGCACAATCTCAACTTGCTGTCAAGAGACTTCGCGCTGAAAACTGTGAGGGAATAGGTCGTGCACGTGGTGAAATACTTCAGAAACAACCAATTTACCGGAAGCAAGTACAAAGAGGCCGGAGGAAAACGCTTGGTTTTGCCTTCTGAGATTCGCTGGAACACCTTGGTATATAGACTGCTCGGAACTTTATTTGTCAAACTGAGTAATGTTCATGAAGGTCTGTGACGAAAACAAACAGAAAATTGACAGTGCCGTGCAGCAAAAAGTGAGAAGCCTACGAATGTAGTGCAGCGCAGAAGAGATGCTCAGCCCAATGAAACCTATCGCAGTTGCCTCAGATATCGCGCAGCGTTCCCAACCCGTATTTAAAGGCGCACGCACTAAGCAAGATCCCTCGCAACTTTCTCCTCCTGCTTTTTCGTCCCAAACCTAGAAAGTGCCCGTCCCCCGCTTCTTGCGATTATGTCTGAACTTTGAGCGGGCACTCGATCAATATGTTACGGGAAGGGCAAAGTTGACGTGTGCTTGTCATAAATATGTGCTCTAGGTTTCAGCCTGCCATCATATCTGCGCTGCCTGTGCGATGTATGAGACGAGGCTGAAAATTCGTGTCCAAATTTGATTAGCTACAGGGACAAGGGACAGTGGTATCGGCCGATTGAAGATATATACTTAATTCTTTGTATTCTGCGTTCCACGTGAATTTTTAGATATGCGATCTCCAATTGTTTCTTGCACTTGTCCATCTGTGAATGTGCGGCGTTTCAAGAAAGGGGGCAGATTCAGCTTCCCACCTTTTTTCTCGAGCAAACCCTTATCTGCCATCACAGAGTCATTATCTTCAAACGTCAACTCTAAAAAGCCGCTCCTTATGACAGTTTCTCTGTCTGAAGTCGATCCTGTGTAAAGCTGGGACACGAAGGCCAGAAGCCCGTTAGGCAGTACACCGACAAGCCCTTGAAAGGTGTTTGCTGATTTGTACATTGAGTATGTGCTCGACTGAGGCAACGGAGAAGTCGGCACTTCCCTTTGTACCTCCGTTGCATCCAAAATTGCCCTCATTTATGCATATTTCTTGACAAAATGAGGAAATTAGCTCACCTTTGCATACAGGAAATTCAACCAGGGCTTGCAAATCCTTGACACTCTGGACTGCGCAATGGAAAACCTGTGTGCCAAGTCTGCTTAAGATGGACCAAGACGTAGTCTCACAAGAACCAAAAAGAGTTCATTCTCTGTAGTTAGCTTTCGCTTGCGGCCCCTCAAAGAATTCTCCCCGCTGCTACTTTCTGTCGGCAAGACATTGCAGCCATCTTTCCCAGTGCCCAGAAAACGCAGCAACGCCGCGAAGTGTTAATATCCCGGCAGACCGGTGTAAAACATGAAGACTTCATCGCAGTCTTTGAAGCGTTCAATGCAAAAGGAAGCTGATTTCCCCTGCTCTTGCGAAATCTGGGACCCTATGTTGCACGTTTGGACTCCCACGGCGACTATAGAGAAGGAAGTGACGTCAACAGCGCAGCAAACGCAGATCGGATGTTGATTTTGTTTTCTTCTGTCAACATCCAATCTGCGTTTGCTGTGTCTTTGACGCCACTTCCTTCTCCCTAGTCGCCGTCGGAGTTTAAAACGTGCAACATAGGGCCCTAGGTACTCAATGCGAAATTTTTCTGCATGAAGCTCGCGTATTGCACACCTTTCATTTTCCAGTTGCTGTCTCAGCTGCTCACATTCATCACGAAGTCGCGCTATTTCTCTGTTCTGCTGCTCAACTAAACTTGCAAGATGCTGGGCTTCTGCAGCCCGTGAAGAGCAGTCGTGAACAAGTTCCACTGGGCTTGCAAGAGCGGCATCCACTCCATCACTGCTGCCCATCACTGCGTCTTGATGCACATCTTCACTTGTTTGAGCTATATCGGTGCCACTGGCTGCAGTGGCTGGCCATTTTTCTTTGGCAGTGGTGGTGCACGTTGTTTTGGGGGCTTCCGATCATTGTTTTGCGGTTTGAAGGCGAACACTGACGGTACTGCAGTGTCCCTAAGGAGTTTGTGCCCGCTAGCCAGGCCAGGTATAAAGTCGCATGTACGGAAGTGCTTGGAGCACACTTTCGTTGATTTCATGCTTACCTGGAAGTTAGCACCTTCGTCTCTTTTCATTGCGATAATTCATATCTTGAAAAGGATGGGATCTCTCGGAAAACAATGAAAAGATACCTAGAACAAAAAAAAAAGAATATTGAATGCAGAATTTAGAAGCGAATCACGACTATAGCGCGAGAGTCCGCGCTGCCGCCCTATCGTACGAACAGTTACGGTAAGCCACGCCAATATCTCGCGACGAGGACGAAAGCTCTTGGCTTTATATTTTACTGCAGTGACGTAGTCACGCTAGTTTGCGGTCACGTCACCAACTAGATACTACGCCGGCGGCTCAAAGTTGAAAGGTCAAAACACCCCGTCAAAGTATATCCCCCACACGGTGCTCTTAGGTTGCACACATATATATACCTTGTTCCTGTCGCTGACGCTGATGCCGCGCAGCTTGCACGGCGGAACACAGCCATGCAGCGCCATCTTGCCAGCGTCAAGAAACCTGTTTACTGCTACACGCATGTATACAATAGAGAGTTTTAGAATAGGGGGCCCCAACGCTTTGGGTAACCCAAAGCTTTGGGTTACCCAACGCAACGACACCTCACGCAGCGTGCTTATAAAATAGGGTTTATGACGACGCAACGCGGCACGCTCGCCTTTTTCGCATGCAGCGCCATTGTGGACAACGAACGAACTTCTTAACAGTAAAAAATTATTAAAACGCAAAACATTTCCGCCGAAACGACACTTTATTGTGGCTTGCGGTTCAAATAATAGGGAGGGTAACACCAGTTGGAACGGCATAGCAAGGCCCATCTGCCGACCGTCTCTGAATCAGAAGATTTACTTCTCTGGTCAACAAGAGAGTGCACGCTTTCAAATACCAGGCTATCATGTGAGCCAATGGAATTATCTGAGAACTGGACGGGCCATTCCCCGGTCACAGGCACGACGCTGGTAGGTGTAGCTTGCTGTTAGCTCATCCTGTAGCTGAAGCAGCACGACAGTTATAGAGAGTTCTATAATCGGGGGTCCCAAAGCTTTGGGGCCCCAAAGAAATAGGGGCTCAGCACTGCGCATGCGTAGAACCCAAACTCTGTTTGGGGTTTTGGGTTGGCTCGCGCCCCCAACGTGAAATTCGAGAAATAACGTGGGGCCCCCAATTGCTTGGGGCCGGGTTGTATATCGGCAAACATGGCGGCGCCCTTTTCGCTCGCTTCGGTGCAAATTCGTCATGGTCGCTGCAGTATTAGCCAATTTCATTGCCAATGAATAGTGCAACCGGCTTTCGCTTTGCTTAATCTCGCTCAAGTCACAAAGAATGAGCGGTGGGCTCGCCCCATTTTAAAGATCGTACCTGAATCTGGCCGTTCCTAAGCCTAAACATACGTCGTAACTGTTGACATGGTGACGTATTGCTACTCCGCGGCTAAAGGCTCGTTCACACAGACCCGTTTCTTTCTTTTTCTTTTTTTTTTTTTTTTCACGTTAAGTTACGAAAAGTAACCGGGAAATCTGTGCTTCGTGTTAAACTGTGCCAGCAGCAGGTCGACCCGGTCGCGGATGGCCCGCGTGGGGAAATTTCTTCCGATTGCTTCGGGGACCCTTTCGGCCATTCAAGTCCATCTCCTGGAAGTCTGGAATGAGTTAGTGGCATACACTTCGCGTAGCACATAAATGTCATCGTCGATCGAGAAGCGAACGCGCGCGGGAGCCTTCTCTTCCTCCATTTTCTTTTGGCCTTGGATCGGCCTCGGCTCGTTCGGCCATCCCATTTCGGGTGTAGTCGAAACAATCCAATCCGTAGCGCTCTAATTTGGCGCTTGTTCTCGTAGTAACATAGAGAGTTGAGCTAGCTTGTACATAGAAGACATACCTAAAACAGCGCACAAGTACAGGAGGAAGATAACAAAACACAGGAAGGGGCGCTGACTCCCAACTTATGTATTGCGAAATAAAAAGAAAGAGGAAGCTTCAGATATGAAGCCCACGTTGTTGTTTTTCTTTCTTCTTTTTTCTCATCTTTTTTTTTCTTCGTGACCTTATAATGTCAGTTTTCTCCTTTTCTACTGCAATTTAGTAATTTATATGTTTTTATTCTTTCTTCTTTATACCTTGTTAGTGCGCGTGGGCTTCATGTCTGAAGCTTCCTCTTTCTCTTTCTTTCACAATATATAAGTTGGGAGTCAGCGCTCTTTCCTGTGTTCTATTTTCTTCCTCCTTTGCTTGCGCGTTGTTTTAGGTATGGCTCGTTCTCGATATTTTTGGGTGTGCGCTTTGACCATATGCAGCCAAAGATTTTGGCCTTCAACTATGCCGAGACTGAGACGAACGCGAGCGCGCATACTCTGCGGGCAGTTGCACTATTTAGATCTGAGCTCGAGCGACTTTGAAGCCTTGAAATACTTGTTTTCAAGATGCAGGTATCGTGCCACCGAGTAGCAATACGTTGCCATGTCAACGGTTACCGCGTATGTTTAGGCTTAGAAACGGCCAAAATCGGGGACGATCTTTAAAATGGGGCGAGCCCACCGCTCATTCTTTGTGATTTGAGCCAGATCAAGCAAAGCGAAAGCCGGTAGCACTATTCACTGGCATTTAAATAGGCTAATACTGCAGCGGCCATGACGAATTTGCTCCGAAGCGAGCAGAAAGGGCGCCGCCATGTTTGCCGGCGCAACCCGACTCCAAGCGCCAACCCAAAGCCACAAACAGATTTTGGGTTCTGCGCATGCGCAGTGGTGAGCCCCTATTTCTTTGGGGCCCCCAAGCTTTGGGGGCCCCTATTCTAAAACTCTCTAATTATTTGTAGAATACCGAGGGTACGCCGCCCATACGAGCCCGCGCGCAAAGCCGCCTGCCTGGCTACAGTGTTAGCCCGGCCGTTCCTCGCCACTACCAAGATGGGGGAAGAAAAAGAAGTTACACAGACATGTCTCACATCGGCTCCCGCTTCGAAGTGTCCTAATTAGCGTCTAATTTGCCTAATTCTTCCGAATTTTGGTGCCAACGTTTCGGGTGTGACGCGAAGAACCTGTGGATACCAAATTTGTAGGTGTGGACCCAGGATTTTTTATTTTGTGAGGACTTTGCTTCTGGAGGCGGCCAGGGGCCGCGAAGCCTAACCGACCGGGCCCGCCGACGGGGGGACTTGGACGTCGGAAGATGATGGCCAACGTGAGTACAAGTTCTGGAAACACTATCGTGGAGGTTCCCGGCATGGAAGTCGAGCCTGAAGAATGCGCAGGATGGCTGCATGTTAAAATCGGCAAGAAAAACGAGGTTCAGGAAGCTAATGGCGAATTCGGGTGGTCAATCGCCGGCGAGCTCACGCCGGCGGCACAGGCAACGAAAACCGCGCCAGCGGCGCACCACGTGACCCTCTCCACCCGAACACAAAGCGCCTGCAACTGGCGTTTTCGTCTGCCTGGGTCGCGCGTGAACTTCGTTAACTTCTTCCACGATTATTTTATGATACAATAGGCACGCTCTAGGCATCAGCAACATATATTCGGACTCTGAGATGTGGGTAAACAAATTGTAATATATTTTGTTTAGATTCTCGAGGAACTGTTGCCATCTTACAAGGATCCTAGAAGGCTCACCAGCGTCGCCATTTTATATTCCATTTTCTTGTTATTACCTTTTTGCTGGAATCCTCAGCATTTTGATTTGACCCAGCCCTCTAAAATAGTAATGCGCGTTCAAGTGTCGAGCTGCAGCACTATCAATACATTTTTTACAGCGGTGTAATAACACGCTGTGTCCCATAGGAAACTGATCTTGCGGAAGCTTCCTTTAAAATATTTTATCTTTATCTCCGTTGTTTTTGCTGTCTTTCTCGGACCACAGAGGGGTGTCTGTCTCAATGGCTTCGTTTTCTACTCGAACACGCTATTGGCGACCATTGTTTCGTTTGGTTCCCTTTCCCGATTCGGATATGACGATACCGGATACAGTCTGCCAGACAAGCTGCCCGACCTCTTGGAGCTCGGGCAAAAATTGTGCCGGTAAATTGCCAGCACACGCCTGAGAACTGCCACCCGAACGGCGCGCACTCGCCAGCCTTTGACCACGCGAACGCCCTTGGCGGAGATATGGCAAAATATTTTGCCGGGAAATGACCACGCGAATTCGCCATAAGGCTAACACGAGGGCCGTTCGGCGAACAATGGCGGCGTCGACTAGGGCGGCCAGGATGCCGGGGCTATTACCGAAGGAGGAGAACAAGATTATCGTCAGGCCTCGCGGGGGCCTAAACCTCGCCAAGACGTCGGCTATTACGGTCATGACGGCAATTAGAACGGCGGCGAGCCTCACGTACGCGAGCCGAGACCATGTACGACACCCAATGCCCGAACGTACAGCAAAACATCATGGTAATCAGTACGCCCGACGACTTGCGAGCAAGGAAATATGCCGGGGTGAAGGAAATCAAGATCGAAGACCGAACCTAGGAAGTGAGTGCCTACGCGGCCGCACCAGACGGAGCCGTGAAGGGCGTCGTGACGGGAATCCCCGTGGAAGACTCGGCAGAGACGATAATGGACAACATTCTGAACGCAAGAAATCCCAAGGCAAGAGCGGCGCAGAGAATCGGGTCATCGACTACCATCATCGTGGTCTTCGAGGGTCCGAAGTTGCCGAACTACGTGTACTACGAAGGCGGACTGCTCAGGTGTACCCTATACCGCAAGCACTATGAGGTATGCAGAGGCTGCGGAAAGGTCGGACACCGGGTAGATGTTTGCCCGACGCCGGAGACCAAGGTGTGCGTCGGGTGCGGAGAAAGGACGGACCGGGACCACCAGTGTACGCCGAAATGTAAGCTATGCGGGGGTCCACACGTTACCGGGAACAAGGAATGCAAGAACCAGTTCAAAACGCCGTACATCGTGAAGCGAAGGCAATGGGAACTAACGGCCGAAAAGGCGGGAACGGGGAATCCCCCTCCGAACAAGACGGTGGAGGACTTCCCGCAGCTGCGCCTCCGAGACTCGCGATCGCGGACGCCGAAGCGAACCGCGTTTCGCTCGAGAAGCAGGAGCGCAGGCGGCAAGGCGAAGACGTCATGGGCACAGGTGGCCGAGCAGTCGGGGAGCAAGGAAATGAAAGCGCTCAAGGAGGCGAAGAAGCAGCAGGCGAGGAAGATCGCCGAGCGCGAAGAAACAATAAAAAGAATGGCGGCAGATATGGCGGCGATGAAGGAAAGAAAACAGAAGACAGAAGAAAAGGCTCCGGCAAAGGAGGACGAGGTTTCCGTGGAAATGGTCGAAGAACCACCGGCTAAGCGAAAAATCCCGGATGGGAGCAGATTCCGAAGACCGGAAGAAAACCAAGGGCTTAGGCAAGAATTCAAGTCTCTGTCAGCGCGGGTGACAGACTTGAAGAGAAAGTGGATAGCCTGGACAACCGCCTCACGTCCATGGAAAACCGGTTCATGGCCATGTTCACCAAGATGACAGAACGACTGGACACCCTAGCAAGTCTCATACCGGCCCAACAGTGGCAGCAACACTAAAGGTGTGGATATGGAACTGCAGGGGCCTAGGAAACAAGAAATTGACGCTGCAACAATACGTCCGCAACCAGACCCGCAAGCCGGACGTCATCATGGTGCAAGAAACCATTAATCAAGAGCCGAAGCTGTCGGGGTACCGGGTCCACGCCAAGGGTCCGGAGCAAGGCCAGCGAGGCATATGCACCTTCGTGAGGAGGGTCGTAAACTCGCTGGAGCACGACTGCAAAGGGGATCCCAAGCTCGAGAAGCAGACGGTGGAGATAATCGTCGGGAAAGAAAGCATATTCCTGGCGAATGTCTCTAGCAACCCGAAGCAGAACAGGCAAAGTTTCAAGCACCTATTCCACGAGAACTTGAGACGGGCCGGGGAAAGCACCTTGGTAGTAGCAGGGGACTTCAACGCCCCGCACACGTACTGGGGCCACAAGGAGGTAACAGTGAAGGGAAGGAACCTGCTGCAAGACGCGACCGAAGCTGACCTACAACTGATCACGGATCCTCGGCAAAACCCTCCCTAATGGGAAGGAAGTAGACGGACCGAGACACTACGCCCAACCTGGTCTTCACCAACGAGGGGGAAACCACCTGGACCAACACGAAGGAAGACCTAGGAAGCGACCACTTCATCGTGGAGATCCAGATCCTGCTGAAAGGCAAAGCGAGAACCCCCAGGAAGCTAACCTTTACAGACTGGGAGGTATTCAGAAAGGCGGCACCAAAGGTAGAAATCACCGACATCGAGGCCTGGACGAAGAAACTGCAGCGAGCGGCCATGGCAGCCACGCGGGAAATAGAGACGACCGAAGACACCGACGGGAAGATGGACAGCAGGCTAGCACACCTGATCGAGGCCAAGCAGTCCATCACCAACCGGTGGCGGCAACAGAGGCTCAACAGAAGGCTTCGCAAGAAGATAGCGGAGCTCAATAAGAAGATCCAAGAGCACTGCACAAAACTCTCGTCGCAGCAATGGGACGACATGTGCCACAAGGCGGACAAGCAGATGCACAACGGGGCGACGTGGCGGCTGCTCAGGCACCTGATCGACGAAACAAAGACCAAGGGTTACCAACATAACAGAATGGCCGGCATCGTCCAAATAGCTATCAGGGAGCTAGGAGAGGAAGAAACCAAGAAGAAGCTGCGAGAGAAATACCTTCCAGAAACCGAAAAAGTGGTACACGGGGACTACACAGGAACGGAGAACGAGAAGCTAGACAGAGATCTGGAGCCCTGGGAGATCCGAAATGCCCTCCAGAGGGTGAACGGCAAGTCGGCGGCAGGACAGGACAAGGTGAACAACAAGACTCTCCGGAACCTAAGCGATGAGGCGGTGGAGGCTCTCACGGAGTACTTCAACGAGTGCTGGAGAGCCGGGAAGCTTCCGAAGCAATGGAAAACAGCAAAAATGATCCTGATTCCGAAGCCAGGGAAGCCACCGGGCATCGAGCACCTAAGACCCATCTCGCTGACGTCTTGCGTGGGCAAGGTGCTAGAGCACGTGTTCATGAACAGATGGAAACGATACCTGGAAGACGAGGGGCTCTTCCCGAACACCATGTATGGGTTCAGGGAGATGCTCTGCACGCAAGATGCGATGGCGTTAATCAAGAAAGAGGTGGTCCATGCGAAGAACAGGGGACGAGCACTGCTAGGCCTTGACCTGCAGAGCGCCTTTGACAAGGTGAAGCACTCGGCCATCCTCCAAAGGGTAGCGGAGCTAGGCTTTAGCCGGCGAAGCTATGACTACATCAGAGACTTCCTGACGGGCCGGACGGCAAAGCTACAAGTCGGAGAGCTAGACATCGAGGAGAGAGAGCTGGGGAGTGTGGGGACGCCGCAGGGATCCGTCATTTCTCCGCTCCTCTTCAACCTGGTCATGACGAAGATTGCGAGGCGACTCGAAACCCAATCGGTCCGCAATACGATCTACGCCGACGACATCACGCTGTGGTCTGTGAGGGACGAAGAACAAAAAGAGCAAGACGAGCTGCAAGAAGCGGTGTTATCCATCGAGGAAGAACTGGAGGGCACGGGCCTGACCTGCTCTCCGAGCAAATCAGAGCTACTCGTGATCAACCCGAAGAAAAAGACCTGGGACCAGCTAACCGTCCAAACAGGAACGGGACAGGTAATCCCCAGAGTCAAGAAAATCAGGATCCTGGGCCTGATAGTAGACGAAACCAGGAAGAACATGGAGACGGTACACAAGCTAGAACACAAGACAAATGCGGCAATACAGCTCGTCAAGCGGGTGGCGAATCGCAAGGGGGGCATGCGGGAGAATAGTCTCATGCGCATGGTCCAGTCCTTTGTGATCAACCACTTGGCCTACATCGCAGCCTTCCACAACTGGAATTACAACGAAAAGAAGAGACTGAACTGCATGATCAGGAAGGCCTACAAGAATGCACTGGGGCTCTACGCCAGCACGAACACCGAGAAGATGGAATCGCTGGGGGTTCACAACAGGCTAGAAGAGGTCATCGTGGCTCAGCGAACGGCTCAGGTCGCCAGGCTAGAAAAAACGAGGACGGGAAGGGAAACGCTAAACCAACTGAAGATAGAGGCCCAAACAGGCCCAGAAGATCGACAGGTGGACTCGACGGCGATGGGGAGGCTGGATATCCGGCCAATACCGAGACACATGCCTCCGGTACACGACGAAGGGAGACGCAAGGCGAGGGCCCAGGCCCTCACCAGGGAACGCGGGGAAGACAGCGGCACGGTCCACGTCGACGCAGCAAGACACGGCGACCACTTCGTGGCGGCAGTGGTGCGTGCGAAGGACGGTGGACTAGTGACAGCGGCAAGCATCAGAACTCAAGAAGTGCGCGTGGCGGAGGAGGTGGCCATCGCACTGGCGGCCTCCCTGCCAACAGTAAAAGTGGTGCTCAGTGACTCTATGAGGGCGCTAAGAAACTTCATGGCAGGACAAATTAGTCAGGCCGCAGCGAGGACACTGGACGATAAGAGTTGCGGGAAAGTAACACTTAAATGGTACCCTGCTCACGAGGAGGGAAATGCAGTGGCGGACGCCATGGCTCGCGCGTTGGGAGACCGAGCCGGCAGCCAGTCATCACATTACGAACCTCGTGAGTATGGAGAAATGCTTAGGACATTCAGGCTAGACAGGCAGCTACTACCAGCACCCCACCCCAACCTCACGAGGAAGGAGGCGGTGGTATTTCGTCAATTACAAACAATATGCCTGATAACCCCAGTAATAGGGAAGCATATTCTCCCAGACCTATTCCGGGACGACGTGTGTAAGTTATGTAAAAGCGACAGAGCAACGCTTGCGCATATCGCGTGGGACTGCACCAAAAGAAGACGGGAAGCAAGCCAAGAGGAGGACCTTCCACCGGAACTCAAAGACGCCACCGAAAGCGACAACTACGAGGTACAACTACAGGCAGGGCCGTAACCAGGGGGGGGGGATAGGGGGTTCTGACCCCCCCCCCGAAATTTTTTTCTGGATACGGCCCTGGTCGGTGCACTTGCAGCCAGCCGATTTTAATCTCCACCTCTGCGCACGCGCAGTGGCACCGGTCGGCTACCGGGTACCAAACCGGGACCGGTTCTCCGGTTTGCTGTAACTCTCCATTATATGCCACCGATGCACATGATTCATAGGCGAAAATAAGACAAAATGGCCGCCGTTGTCCCCGAAACCCCCCCCCCCCCCCCCCGAAATTTTTTTCTGGGTACGGCCCTGACTACAGGCCGTCCAGCAGATCGCGGCACTCCTAGAGAGGCAAAGTTCTCGGAGGGTGCTGGCGACGACGTGAGGCCGCGTCCGGTAGGCTAGGGCTACTGCTGCAGGCTCAATAAAAGTTTTACACACACACACTACCAAGATGGCGATCGAGGTTCCTCTCCCCTTCACTAGATGGCGCTAACAATTTCGCATATCTAAAGCCCCTGTATACGGAAAAGTAGCGACGTCCTTTGAAGAATGCCGCCTGCTATCTTGGAGCGATCCAGTCGGCGCTACCATCGACGCGCGAGCGCGAAAGAGCAAAATATAACATTAAGAGTGTGCATGAGGGACAAGGAGGGAGAAGGAATGCCTATGCTGCCGGAGTGCACTGCAAGCTACGAGCTCATGTTGCCAATCAAATAACACCTACTGTGCTACGTCACGGCTTTCACCGTGTTTCTTTGAGCACATTCTTCGATCCTGGTAGACCATGACAGTGCGTTTTTGAGCCTGTGTGTATGTATTTTGCGTGTCTTTCAGCCTTTGACTGTGCTCTGACTCTGATATCTTGGAGCGACCCAGGCGGCGCTACCGTCGACGCGCGAGCGCGAAAGAGCAAAGGATAACAATAAAAGTGTGCATGAGGGACGAGGAGGGAGAAGGAATGCCAATTCTGTTGGACTGCATGGCATGCTATGAGCTCATGCCTCCAATCAAATAACGCCGACTGTGCAACGTCACGGCTTTCATTGCCTTTCTTTAAACACATTCTTCGCGGCTGGCAGACCGTGACAGTGCGCTTTTAGCCTGTGTCTATGTATTTCCGTGTCTTCAAGCCATTGACTGCGCTCTGACTCAAGTATAGAAAGGACGTCTGCTATCTTGGAGCGATCCAGGCAGCGCTACAGTTGGCGCACGGGTGCGAAAAAGCAAAAAATAAAGATAAAAGGTGTGCGCGTCGAAGGAGGAGGGAGAAGATGTCGCTACCTTTCTTATTCAGGGACATTACGCATATCGCCTATTCACGGCCGACACGGTGCGGAGGTGCGACACGGTGCACGCCGAGCTAATTCACGGCCGACTCGGGGCTACATGGTGCCGGGTGGCCGAGCTCTGCAGAGCCAGAGCGGCCAGAGGGCCGGAGCGCGACGGCCGCGGGCGCGCCACCCTCTCCCTTTTACTAGCGTGCCGCCTGCAGCGCCAGGAAGATGGCTTCTCTGTGGGGTGGCGTTCTTTGGAACTATGACGCGTCGCGGCGATTTTAACTGCCGCTTGGGGAGGAATTTAGCACGCGCGCCACCCTCTATTTTAACTGCCGTTTAGGAGGGAAGTTAGGAGCCGTTTTTTTCGCGGTCACAGACAATGCCGGCTGCGCTCCATAAAACTATTAATGTTTTCGCATGAAAAAGGAGAAAAAAAAGCTAGAAACGGCCCAGCAGCTTCGGGTAGCGAACGTACAGTACGTACAGCCCGCGTCGCAATGGGGAAAACACGGCGAGAGTGGCCGCTCTGGGGTGCTTTTTCTGGCGGTGCTTTTTGGGGAGAAACTGAGGTGCATAATGACGTTTGCAAAAATCGCCTTCTGACCGCTGCCATCTTCGTCTGCTGGGCTGTGGAAGATCGTCTGAGCATGCGCTGTTGCTCTGCTGTGCGGTATATCAGACACTGCGCATGCGTTCAGAGCTCAGTGACTCACCATTTTTCGCCCGAGTGTTAAGCGATGCATAGTCTATACTCCATGACGCTTTTATTCCGAGCGCAGTCGACACTACAAACCGATGGAGCCCACCAAGCAGCGCCAAAAGTGCATCGTTGTCTTTATCGGTTTGTTATCACCGGATAAACAAATCACTCACAGCAACAAGGGGAGGATCGGGACGCAGTCAAAGTGCCTGATTAGTTCAGTTGGTGATAGAAGCAAACGCACAAAGGCGACGATCCCCGTGACGATCCACTCTTGGCATGGCTTGAGTGGTTCCGTCCGGATCGTGTACCAATGGCTGCGGTCGAGTTTAATTTAAGTGAGACGCAGTCATCCGGGTGCCTCTCGTGGTGTCGAAGGGCAGAGACTCAATTCTTGGTGCAGGACTCGCGTAAAGGGCCTCGCCAGTGGCGTCGCTGTCACAGAAAATCCGTCGGATGTCGGTGGCGTCGGTGGCGTGACGGGAAATTCCTGAGTGGTCGATAGCGTCGTGACGTCAAAGCCACATGACTTCGCGCGGGAATTTCAAAGAACCCACAACGCTCATGTGAAACGTGACGTCACGCATAGAATGAAGGTGGTTAAAGACATACGAATTAATGGTTGCCGCATGTTTCAAATGATCCCACTTGATAAACTGGTTCATTTGTTTTAAAGAAAAATTTGAAGAATTTACGCAGGATCGCACCCACGACCCTTCGGTTGCGAGCCAGACATGCTACCGAGTCCCGACTAGGCAACGGAGGGCTTGGGAATGGCACTGCCATCCTGCCGTCATTAGAGTGCCTCGATGTCTGTGTCAGGGTAAAGGCCTTATCGCATCGAGTGTTGTTAGCGCGTGCCGAGCAAACAGATAAATAAACCTTGCGGGGTAAAATGGCATCGAAGCACTGGCAAAAGCTCCTCGATCGCGCCGGGAGTGTTGTATCATAAGAACTAGGTCGTTCTGTCACTGAAGAGCGTGAGAAGCGATTGAGAAGGCCATGCGAACGGGCCCGATAACCCTATCGCGTTCAACTCTTAAAGGCGAAGGTTAATCGTCCTCCCAGTTTTTTTTGTTTTTTTTTCTTCACAAACATTTTCAGTTTTGTAAAGTGGGAAATTTGAGTTCGATTTATTGCGTGGAAACACTACGTGATGTTAAATTGCTTTACGACTGTAATTATAATTTATTTTCAGTTATATGTTATATTGCATTTTCTAAGATTTTGACGAAGTGAATAGAAAAGTACCTGTAAAAAGTAACTTCACTATGTTACAAGTTACTGGAAAATGCACCTAAGATACAGAAACAGATACTGAGAAATGAAAGTACGTAGGTTTGTACCTTAGGTACAACAAAAGTACCTAGATAACGATTTATTACTACTATTTATTACTTTACAACCCCGCTCTCTACTTAGGACAATAGAACCCTGGCGCCATCTATGCGGTCATCTTGGAACTGCATTTCACTAAAGCGAAGGTTTTGCGATATTGGCGGGATCAAATGTGCGTATTGTCATCGAGAAATGTTTGTTCATAACACTGACAAAAGTATTTCCATCCAAGAAAGAATGATGTGCAAAATAGGAAATATACGGGATGCGGCTGCCCGACAGATGACGCCAGTGTGCTCCCTCGCCGTGAGACATTTTAAGAGGTTTCAACTTTCGAGGCACACGGCCCAAAGGAGCTGCAAGTGTGTAAACCAGCCTTTCAGGCCAATCGGCTCGGGAGTTGATAGCCGAACGCGGCTTGGGGGCTAGCTACAGATATACTAACAGTGACCGGCAGAACCCCACATATTCAGATTCCTAGCTTGCTCGCAGACTTTGCCTAAAAAAAATAAAATAAAATAAAAAAAAAACATTTACAAAAATGGCCTTGGTAAGAATGGTCTAAAGTGGCAAGTAGAAAAAAATGGTCCCGAAATGTAAGAAATAACAATTTTTCCGGCGGAACCAATTTAGAAACAGGAATACATTAACCACGCAAATTTCTCCCAACACTGTAATCGAAATTGTACTGAGTGAGTCAAGAGGATCGATGGCTGTTTGAAGCGATGGCGTAAATCGATTTCTTAACCTATCAAGCTAAACGTTGTCACAGAGGAGGTCGACGAACCTTCATTGAGGGTATAAAAATTTCACTGATGAAACCTGAGTAAAAAGTTAAAATTTAAAAACTTAACATTTCTACCTACGGCGACAATGTGCGAACCAAAGGTGTCTGATTGGCGCAACAGTCGACAGATGTCACTCCCCGAGTCAACAAAAAAAAAAAAAAAAAAAGGGGGGGGGGGGGGGGGGGCAGGGGTCAGTTGTGAAAGCACCTAGCCATCAACGCCACTGCGTTGATGAGTGGGGGAGACATCTTCCAGCTACGTCTTGTTTTGTTTTTAGCTCTTATGGTCATTTGAGCCCCTTTACAAGTGCTACCCACTGTGACTCTGTCCCGCGCGTTCTGCGGAAGCAATGTCTAAGATAAGCCGTGTTCTGTCTTTCTGTATGTTTCAAATACATTTTGGTATTCGTATTCGATTCGACATTTCGACCACTATTTGACACTATTCGATTCGAATTCTATTATAAATAAAATACACTACTCGCACCTCCCTACTTTTAGTAGATCGTTCCGATAACGGTACGATACACGCGTAAAGGTGTCCGCGGAGTATTAGGAGTCGTTATCGCAGTCACCGGAACGACCTACTAAAACTCCCTCTTGACCGCCCCGAAGCAACACGGAAGTTACTGAACCTCTTGGAAATAAAAGAGGAGTAGTCAATGGCAAGGAGGCGGCTCTCCGCGCTCCTTATGACTGACCGATATCATCTAAAATCGGGCTGTTTCGCGCCAGGCGGTGTTGTAGAATTTCTCCCCAAAACCATAGGTTTCGGGGAGAACTTCTAACCCGCAAACTTATAGATTTGCGCCGAGGCGAACACAGAGAAGTTTGCACTTTCGAGAGAAACGCCTGAAACATTGGAGGTGAGCATATCGATCTGAAAAAGCAAAAAGAAAAAAAAGAAAGAGAGAATAATATTTAAAATTTAAATTCAAAAAGTTATTACCCTTCAAAACAGCTTACTAGTCATAGCAAGTTAGCTTAGCATCCTCATTTTATCGTAGTTGTGCGTTCTCGCCAATTTTTTTTTTACATCTGGCAGTTTCAAATTCACGAGTCAAATAATCCTGGTTTATGCGCTACAACATCGACGTTTGTCGCTATAGCCTGATTTCCCTACGTTCCTTCGCACGTCAGCACGCGTTTTAAATTCATTCCGATTTTCTTTTGAACCCAATCTTTTCTTAAGACTATGGCTGTTGAAAATCATTTTATTGGATTATATATGCTAGGATTTTATACTGACGTAAAATCATAAAGAGAAAGGTAATTAGAGGGAAAGAGCGTCTCCCGCCTCCAATTACATTTAGGCGGAGGTTTCCCTATAAGGCAGAAGGGGGAAGTGGAAACGATCATGATAGCGCAAACTGTTCAAAGTTTAAATCATTTCCATTCGTGGTTTACGTGGGTAAATAGTTATAAAATTTTTAGGCTGCATTTTTACACATCGAAACACCGGATAAGTAAAAAAGCTGTAACTTCTCGCCTTTTCGGTTTCGATTGATGGAAACCTGCACCTCCGGATAACGCAACAAATGAGCGCCACTGTGGTCAGTGCCATATGGATGAAACTGTGACGTTGCACATGTGCGTCACTCCATGGGGTGTGATCAGAGAAGACAAGGCGTGACACGTTTCGCGGCCCACGAGGCCGCCATCATTGCAGCACTGTCGGCATAATATGCCATGTGGTTTCCAACTGTCTCTTGATTGGATCTGGCATCCCGTATTTTAGCCGTTAGTCCACCGTTGGGGGAGACAAGGTATAAGAAGAAATTACGCAATAATATGTTGTCTAAGCATCAAAAAACAATAACTTCTGACGTAAAAGCACTTCTATCTCGAACTCAACCTTATTTTCTTTCTTCTGTCTTTATTGTTAGTGTAAGCCCCTCCTTTTCCATGATGCCTCCAGGTGCTGAAAAATATAACAAACGAACAAACAAAAAAACACGCTGTGGTCTCTCTGTGTTTTGGTTTAGACCAACACGCCTCCGGACAATGCCTCCGGAAAACAGACGAGCACGCACGCAGGTGTTGCACTCGAGTTATACTCTAGCGTTCCCTTTCGACCTAATGCAGGAACAACATCCGATTGCGTCTGGAGCCGAGAACGTGCATGGCGTTCCTCGAGGAACGCACGCTCATAAGAATGCCCGCGGAGTTGGTGTTCTGAACTGCCCAAAGTCGGGCGCAAAGCGAGCTTCTAGTTATGTGTTTCTAATGGCAAATATAACATCACCTAATTTATGTACGTTCAACAGCAACGCAGCACCAAAAAAAAACCGGTAATCTTAGTATTATAGACGCAAGCTTTCTTGAAGAGACTGAAAGAGGAATTGCCCGCATCTACTCTTTAAATTGCACCAACACAAACAAATTCCGTTTCCAGTAATATTGTATGAGTGTATATACCCTCGTACAACTCTCTGCGGCTACGCCGTCAAAGCTAGCTGTGCGCGGGCATTCTTCACGTATTCTGAAATGCCACAGAAAGTTGTCCGCGAGTATAGTCGTTTCATAATTTTCTCAGGACACTTATGTAAAGTGCGTAACATTCAAACCCAATATCACATTAAGGCCTCTTTAGCTCAATGTTTCCATGTACAAAGTGGTCTTTGTAAACAAAAAGTTTATACAAAAACATAACACAAATATCGTATTAAATCGATTGAAAGCAATCCACTTATACTTTTTATTTGCATTTTTGTGTTCTTGGTATATCAGCGAAAACATAATAGATCATAATTTCGCGCTTTAACTCATTCACGACTCTTGAAGTGCCTAGCCATAGGTCAACAATCGCTTTCAAATGAAGCGTCCCTGTTTAGCAAAAATTCACGGTACAATTTCCACGAACAAGTGGAGTCTGTCGTTTTCGATAAACCCTCGACTTTCGATTGAATCTACGGTTTCCAAGAAGGATCCCAAGCCCGTGTTTCGCGTTCCTACTGGCCTCTTGAAGTTCTCCCGATGCTCCGGTTTGTTTGCGTGAACTCTGGCCAAAATTTTAGAGTGAGTTCTCGGGTGAATGAGACCCACGTGGCAGTCGTACTTAAAGGGCCACTCAAGGTCGTCGTCGTTCTGGCTCGCGTGAATTCTCATGAAGGAATGCAATCTCAGCCGCTCACCTTGCTTTTTCATCTCTATGTTCTGAGAGACTGCGTACCCGTACAGCGACTGCACTTCACTCTCCGCGTAGGCAAACGGCTTCACCAGCGTTTCTTCCTTTATTTTTTCCCACCCTTCGAGGTACCAGTGAATAATTCTGGACCTCAGCTGACGCACACTACGCGCAATGTCCATCAACTGAGATGACAGGTTCTCCCCCAGTCTGAGTATTTGCTCTTGACAATTGGCTTTGGTCGTTTCGAGACCGCTAAGAACTGAAGACCGAACTGCACCCATCTGTTCAAAGACCCTCGCGAATTCAGCTGTTTGATAGTGAGTACTTTCTAGGAGGTCATTCAGGCTACTCTGGAGGTGGAGCTGCTCGTCATTCATTTTTCCAACGGCATCTCTCATTTCACCGATCGCTTTTCCCACGTCATTGACCGATGTACCGCCGCGCCTGTTAGAGGACGTCCCTGGTCCGTCTTCGATCAAGAGTGCGGTGCATCCCGACTTGAGGTGTCCCACCACGTCGCTGCGAAGCACGTAGTGGTCGCAGCGAGAGCAGCAGACGGCGTGGAAGGTGCAGTGCTTCTCGAAGTGATCCAGGACGCCGATGCTCGAACCCGAGAATGTGCAACCGTGTGGGGTATTCCAGCAGGCCACCTTGTAGCAAGAAACAAAACAAAAATAAAAACGTTAAATTAGGTTAATGAATTATTTTAATGTTTAGATGGCATATTTGAAGACGCAAGTTAGATGCTTCACGGCATCTTCAGGTTTTGAACTCAAGGTTTTAGGTACCAGGGCACACATAATTTGTCCTCCTGCAATGTCGTGCCGTATCAAAAAAAAAAAAAAAAAAAACATTAATTGTATTACGTAAACGGCGGACCTGTGTAACTTCGTGTCTAAAACGAGATTCGAAACTTAATCTCAGTAGTGTAATTCTTAACCAAAGTTTTGACATACCTGCTGCAGGGAAGGACATTAGTTTTTATTTTATTTATAACTGCTGCAGACTAATTTGAGCCCAAGCAGGTTGTTACAACATAGAAAGACACACAGAAACACATTTCAGATACTATAATTAAAACACGTACATGAAATAATATGACTATATTGTATATCGTGTTTCTTTAGGTATTAGAAAATGTGCATTTTGATTGTATAGAAATAGTGGCATTGAATTTCAGATACAATTTTATTCAAATGAAAATTTTGACACATTTTTTTTTGCGATGTGAGTTATGCCAAGGGCATGATTCATAGCCGCGCTATGAGGACAATGAACATTAAATAAAATGCAAGAAACTTACAAGGAATGCACGAGAGGAATATAATTGTTTACTTCTTTTTAGGGTGATTTTTGTGTTCGAAAAGGCGTTAACATTAAGATGATGTAAATGTTAAAAATGATTTGTTGCCGTTATAAAAATACTTGATTAACCTTGGCAATTGAGCTCACACTTAAATTATATGCCGAATATTTAGTTTTTCCGAATGTTGTACCTGCCCATCATTTGGTGGACTTGGGAGCTAAAGTTGTCTGTAATATTTTTGAAGATAATAAAATACCTCTCGTCATATATTTTTACTTATATACATTTCTCAAAAGTGTAACTGCACTTTGTTTGAATTCAATGTTATCACTGTTTTTTGTATTTTCATTTTTTATACATTTTTTTTTATTATTATTTTGCCCATCCGTCACGTGCGGTTATAATCAGAAAACCGCATGTTCGTTCATTACTTCCAACTTTTAATGGTATTTTTTCAACATCTTGCGTATATGATACTTAGATCATTATGAATACCATTGTTATTCAAAGAGCATACAGATGGTTCTATATTATATTAAGGTTGAAGTTTGTGCTAGTCGGTATACAGATATAGCAAAAACAAAAACGGCGCGAAGACAAGGACAAAGTAAAAGGTAACCGACAGCCTCAAGATATCCATATACATAATTGGTCGCATCCATTCGTTGTATTTTCATATTTGAGTTTTTCGCCTTAATCATTGTCTAACTAGAGTTAAGTTACTACTTGCGAAAACGTGGAGGATAAAGTTATCAGCCGTGTTTTCGTGGAGCTCTCCTGGGCCTGTTGCACGGGTGGAAACTAACGCGCCCCCGCGCTGCCCACGTGCTTTAGTTATTTTTGATGGCGTTCAGCAAGTCTTGAATTGGAACCACGTGTTTTGGTTTCACCAATTAAGAAGTTAACAGGTTTAGGTAAGTATTAGACTCGCCGCATTGAGTGGCCCCCTATTTACGTCCCCTTGGACGATTTTATTTACTGCATAAAGTGCAGTAGTCAACCTTTCGCGGCTTATTTTTTCTAAAATAAAATTGTCCGAAAATTAATCGAGCACTCTGTACATATAATACCAACCATTCTTTGAGCGTTAAAGCATTTTTCCATACACATGAGCTAAAGGGATATGAAGTTGTAGAGGCTTGTGGCGACGACACCGCCTTCCCCGAAACACCGTCTCCCGAGCCGCGGAGGGGGCTGGCACGCACCGGGGATATCCGTCACCAGCTCGGGGCGCCCGGACGCGGGCCAGACCTCCGGAGGGTAGAACTCAAGTCGCCCCCACCGCAAGAGAAGAGGGTAGAGACGCCGCAAGAGCAGCGCCCGGTTAGGACGCATGAACATTGCTCGCAGTTTTGATCTTGTTATTCTTATGGAATCTTTCGAAAAATAAAACGTATTCAGTAGAACCTTATTTGTATGTATAAAATTTTCAAAGCAATCATTTTTTTTTCTCTTTTTTTTTTTGCGGGTTTTTCCGCCCAGGGCGCAGAGATAAAAGCGTGAAGCCTGACAAAGTCTCTGCCCCTTAACAGTTCAACAGTCAACAGTGCAATGAATACATTCAGCAAAACATGGCATACTCAGTAAAAAAAAAAAAAAAGAAGGCACAATGAAACAGATAGTTCGACATTCAACAGTGTGAAATGTAAAATATAATAAAAGGACACACGTAAACAACTAGCAAAATTGCGTGTTACACAACAAGCATGATTCGTATGGTATAACAAATGTAACGTGGTAGGACACAGAAGCAACACATCACTAATATAGGCATCAAAAAGAGTCTTCCATGGCAAAAAAAAAAGAGAGAAGGACACAGCATAAAATAGGACTGATGGCCGCCATTTAGTCTAGCAATGAAGAATGATCGAATATATATCCAGAACCACATTTGTAGTTAAGTATAAGTACATAAACAAAAATAATAACTTAGCCTACATATCACACAACAAAGAAGCTGTTATCACTGCCCATTAGAAAGCTTCGGCACTGTTTCTTGAAAGCATAAAATGTTTTACTGTTATCTATAGTCATATCAGTTCTGTTTAGCATCTTGGTTATCTGAAATGACAAGGTTTGGCGGCCATAATTTGTTCTTATTGAAGGCATCCTTCGCTTTGGGTCTCGTAGTTGGTAAGGACCTAAACTCTCTTTAGATGTGGAGTATATTCTGCGTTTGTAAATCCATTGTAAGAGCTTCAAATACTATACTTGGTCTGCCTTAAGCATATTATATTTGACGAATAGTGGTTGGGTTCTTATGTTTCCGATATCTCCTTTATAATTTTCGCACATGCGAAGAATCCTCTTCCGCAGGGTGATAAGTTTGACATAGTTCGAATTGATCATCTTCCCCTAAACTAAAATGCCGTAACTGATTTTAACATAGAACAAAGAATAGTACAACCACTGTTTTAGACAGGTGGGCAGCAAGCTTCGTATTTTATATATACTTCCCGTAACACAAGATAATTCACCTTTGAGCTTATTCACGTGAGCGTTCCATAAAAGGTCCTCAGCAAACCATACGCTGAAAAATTTTTGTTCCCACACTTGCTCAAGCACAGTGGCATCAAATTTGAGACTGCCATCTAGTTTATTTACTGGCTTAAAAATAATATATTTAATTTGCTTGTATTTAGTTTTAAACAATCTGTCTCTAACCAATTGTATAGCTTCAATAGGCAGACATTTGCAGCATTTTCTATACATTTTTTCGTCATTCCCGAAAGGAGTACGCTAGTATCGTCTGCATACATTATTAGATCGGGGGAACCGGATATAGTCGTTATATTATTAACATATATAAGAGAAAGAAATGGGCCCAAAATTGACCCCTGAGGAACACCATGCTGTATTTTAAGTATATTTGACGATTCGCCGTTTATTAGTACATATTGGTAACGATCCGCAAGATACGTGTCAATTAATTTTAGAGCTATTCCGCGCACACCGTAAATTTCAAGCTTTCCAAGTAGAATATTCTGCTGCACAGTATCAATAGCTTCGCTCAAATCTAAGAAGAGACCAATAGTAAATAATTAGTTCTCAATATTTTCAACCATTTTCTCCTTTATGTTAAAGGGACACTGACAGGGTATTTATGCTCGCCGAGGTTGTTAGTTGTACGTGACATATGAGGGCTCAACTACCCAGAACAGAATTTGCGGCTCGAAATTCGGTTTCTTTCCGCCCGAAAACCGCCGATCAAGAATTGGCCGGTTCGAGTCTCGCTCACTCTCTTTTTCGCGGTCACGGGCCGTTTTCTAAGGTATCGATGCGACCACCAAATTTAATCAAAGTCGTGGGTCACTGAAGGCACACACTCAATATTAAAAATAGAAAAAAATATGAAACCCATTTTTGGTGGCTTCTAAAAAACTGTAAATACGTTGATTGAAAAAAAAAGTTCCACAGACAACCGGAAGCATTCTGTGCGTTCGTCGTTTCGCGTATCGTGGGACTCGCGGGGACGGCGATGGCAGCGGACGACGGGCGTGGGACCTCTATTTCAGAACTGTCGTTCGCGGTACCGGCGAATTCTGTCTACCGTTAAAAGAGAAATTTGGGACTGATCAAAAGAATTGGTATTCATCCCGTACGACACGCCCGGCCACCAAGCCGATTTGCACGAAGACGTCGCCGAGCCGTCGCTCCCTTCTCGTGGCTGAAGACATCGCTCGCGCAAACGTCAAGCACGACGTGTCTACTTCGAGTTGAATATGCACGCGTACGATTTCTTTACTAGGTGCGAATGTCCCCAAAGCGTGGTGCTTCCCGACTTCGACCCGGGAGTGCTTTTGCTAGAGAAAAATCGACAGCAAACTTTCAAACTTACAGTTTACCGGCTGAATTATTACTAAGGAATGAGATCCATCAGAAACGAGATCCCCAGTAGCTCAGTGGGAAAGACGTCCGCTTCACACGCCGTAGGTCCAGGTTCGATCCCCCGTGAATTTTTTTTTTTTTTTTTGCAAACAATTTCTGATGTTTACATATCTTTTTCTTTTTTTTTACAATCATCACTGAAGAAACAAACAAAAAAATAACAAACAAATGTTGTGGACGATACTTCGCTGAATTAAACTGTATGGGATTTCCGTTTTGACACCTGCGAACTCAATGTAATCATGTTGAAAGTAGTGAAAGCGCACAATAAAGACGAATACGAAGACGGAGAGGCAAACAGCACAAGCGCTGACTATCAACTGTCTTCGTATTCGTCTTTATTGTGCGCTTTCACTACTTTCAACATGCATAACCAACTCGCCTGCATCGCCACATTAGTTCAATGTAATCACTTTCCACAAAATGCAAGGAGCATATAAATCAGGTAGCGTCCGCTTTCCGAGGTGCCCGTAAATGTTCTACAGGAATTGCAGCCAGCCATTGGTCCCGATCCCGTTGATCTTTCGACAATGCCACTTTTTTTCGGATGCAGGACATGTGAGCCAGCTCTTCACGCAACATCTTGGGTTTATTCTTTTCGGAGCCGATCATGGAAATTCACCACGGGCACTTACTACTCATCTCTAACTCCTCAATGTACAAAACAACTCATCTTGGAGTACATAACAACGAGCGGAACAAACATAACTGCAAAAGAATCGCACGGCAAGCAGTTCCCGCACGCCGCATGTCGCGTCGTCTGCTACCGGAGAGGAGAAAAAAAAAAAAAAAAACGCACGGTCGGGTGTAGCCACGTGACTTCCGCCACTCACTCTCTTCTCTCCACTTCTCCGACCTCCGTCGGGTTTCGGTTTCGGTTTCGAGCAGTTGCGTCTTTTGGCTTTATTAAAGAAATACGCTACTCTGTTGCAAAATATTAATTAGGTAGTCCTCCGACACCATAATGAAGCGCCTGGCAAAAAATAAAAAAAATTTTTTGGGGGGTGTCAGTGTCCCTTTAAGAAGCGCCAGCTCCACTGATTTTGGCTTTTGAAAGTCGTATTGGGACTGCGCTATTATATTATGCTCTCTGTAGAGGTGTTCGCTTTTATTTATCACTTTTTTTCGACCGACAGGACGGCATACCCCGCTGTTGTTGTGTGTTTTTTTTTTTTTTTTTTTAGCCGCCTGGCGGCGCTTCGGTCGGGAATGGGGAGGCGCTTTGGGAGTCGAGTGTCGCGTTTCAAGGGTTCCCGTGCCGTTACAAGTTGGAATTCTGCTTGTTTATGAGCTTTTCCCGGTATCGGGAAAATGGCCGCGGGCATGTCGCCCTCTTCGTTGCATTTCATGCAGAACTCCGGTTTTCGAACCCACGTGAAAACACTTAACTTGCCGACGAGAGGCTGCTGTCTCAGCGCCGCGTGCGTCTACCCCTCGACCCTGAGACGCGGGGCCAGACGTAAAGGTTAATGGGGAACCCACGGCCGAGACTTTAACACGTCACCGGTAGCCAGGTCGTTTGCTGGGAGACAAAGTGCTTCAGAGCTCTCGGAGTCGTGTCTCGGAACTCTTCCATGACGCCCGTAAACCAGGCGCTCCCCATATATTCTGCATATGCCTGGCGTGCCTTTCTTTTTACTTTGTTTCAACGGCATTTCGTGGTGGCATAGACGTGAGTCACGTGACCCTGCCGACATGACTCGGTGGTTCTCGCCGTTCGCGAATGTGTATCTTCTGTGGCAGATAAGAAAGCCATAACTCGTATTTTATCCTCGGGTTCTGAGAATCAAGGCTTGGCTTATGGTTCACTCCCGGAGCAATGACCTCTCGCCCGATTGGTCGAAAGTACGTTGGTTCCTCTAGCCAATCGGACCAGGGTCGAACCGTGATAGGCCCGGACAGGTTCGAGCACGCTGTTTTAGACCCTGGCCGGACAGGGAAATCTTTGAGTTTTGGAACGGGCTCGTGAGCGACCCCACTGACGTTCAGCTCCCGCGGTGCGCCGCGTTACCAGTCGTGCGCGACAGCGTCTTCGTCTTCGCGGCTACAAGGTAGTCGCCGTCCTTACCGTGCGCGGTAGGACCATCTGACGCCGAGGCGTCTCAGTCTGTAAGCCGTGCGCGGCAGTTTATTACAGCGCGGAAGCTGTTCGCACTTGTCTTTTATGTAACTGTTTGATATTTTTTTTTTTTTATAGAAGTAAAGTTTTATTGATCTCGTTAAGCCCTCCGAGTTGTCCGTCGCCTCGGCATCACCACCGACGCATCCAGCCCTTTAGCAACTAGCTTCATCCACGATCCCCCGGTGCTCGACGGCAACTTGAAGGTGGTCCATCGAGGTCGGGGAAAACAACTTTCCAACTTTCCCTCTATCTATCTCTCTCTCTCTCTCTCTCTCTCTCTCTCTCTCCCCCCAAAAAAAAACAAGAAAAAAAAAAAAAAACAAGTGTTAATTTATTAGAAGTCACACGCTTAAATATTTTAGAAAAAAACTGGAACACCTGAAACGGGTCTGTAGTTATTAATGTTTGTCTCACCACCTCCTTTATACACTGGAGTAACCTCGGCTAGATTTAGCTCGCCAGGGAAATCACCGGACTGAAACATCTTATTTACTATATTCGATAGAACTGGACTATGGTCAAAGTATACTTAATAGGTAGGGTTATTATTACATCTTTTCTAGCGGCGACGTCATTTTTTAGGTTTCTGATTATTTTATTAATTTCAAATGGTGTCCCTAGAGTAAGCATAATCGACCCAATTTGGTTTCCTCTCAGTGTACGCACCCCCCCCCCCCCCCCCCCCCCCAATGCTGATAAAATATCTATTCATTTCATCGCCAAGTTCTTTCCCAGTGACACGTTTATTATCTATTAGTATTTCTTTCAGATTACATCGTGCCTGATCTCTGTTCGTGAGTTTGTTTACTGTGTCCCACACTTTTCTATGGTTATGTGTATACGTAGAAGTTCTTTTTGATAGTATTCCCCTTTCGCTTTTTATTAGGTCGGCACTCAATTTGTTTCTACATTTCTTAAACTCGATAAGCAACCGCGGATCACGATGCCAAATAAAAACATGATACTTTTCATTTTTGCGCCTCATTCTTCCATACAGGTCTCTTGTCATCCAAGGCTTTCTCATTTTTTTTTACATTTCCCTCTCCGTTCTTGTGGAGGAAATGCTGCCCAAAATGTCCCTATATCTTTGGTATTTTCTCTAGCAGAAGAGGACTCAAGGCAGAAGATTGGAAGACGGTTAGTAATATCACAGGTGTTGGCACCTGCTGTAATATGACGAGTGTCGGTATTCGTTATGCGTGTGTCTGCAGTTATTCTAGTGGGCAATGCTATCACTTTGCTGAAGGCATACTGGTTGACAATATCGCGAAAATTTTGAGCGTGAGGGTCATCGGAAATTGTGATATTTACGTCGCCGAGAATAAAGAATAGCACAGATAGCGTTCCAACGAAAGACAGTGCATTCTCAAGAAAGGTCATGAATTCATATATATCCCCTAAAGTGGCCTTATAAAGGAAGAACAACAGACTTAAAGGGGCACTGACACATCAAAATCATATTTTTTTTTATTATCCGAAACGATTGAAAACGATGCCGGGACATTACCCTCAAAATTTGAAATTTGGGAGTTCACTATTTGTGAAGTAAAAAAACAATTTCCAAATGCCGAATTCGAAGTTCCCGCGCGATCGGCGCCGGTGCCTTGACGTCAAAAATCGCGGAGACCTGAGAGTCGACTTTTTTTCACCACACCCTGCTGTTGCCATGGCGACCCAAAGCGAGGAGGAAAGGAGTGAGCAGCGGCGTTACGGCGGACCGGTTTTGAGCGGTGTCGCCTGTTTTCCGTCGGAGGATACAAATCCAGGAGACGGCACCACAACGAACTCCCGATTTTTGGTATTTCAAAAAGAAGGGCCGTAGTGCGTTCGCAATTGCGTTAAAAAACATGTTTTACGATTGCCGTAATTAAATGTTATAGAGATGTCGCCTACAAAGCTTCTAAATTTCCTGATTTTTGACGTCACCGATCAAAAGAAGCGAGGAGGCGAGAGGCGGGAAAATCAAACGCCAAAAATAAAAAGGCGCGCGCGCGCGCGGGAAAATTTTTTTTCGCGATGCGGTTTTTTTTGCGTGTCTATGACTGCAACTTGCATCGTTTTAGACAATAAAAATAAATACGACCTTTGGGGTGTCAGTGCCCCTTTAATATCCTAACACACAAGCTTTCAATGTTTGCGTCCACTTTAGATAGGTCATCTACAACCTCTTGCTGTAGTTTATCTTTGATACCAATCGCGATACCGCCGCCCCTTTTCTTATCTCTGCTCCTGATTTCGAACTTATAATTAACCCTGAATGATGGGCGGCGTATCCTCTTTTGTCAGCCAGGTTTCCATTAGTGCTATAATATTAAAGTGTGCAATTAACGAATGCAAAAAATACTTCGAGGTTAACTTTATTCTTAATGCTTCTTACGTTTAAATGTATTGCTGAAATATGGCGTTTACCTTCTTCGTACTTTTTTTATTTAACGCACTGTAGTCATAATAACAATCACATTCGACAGTTTCCATTGACGTAGTGTCGTGTACACACCAAGGCACTAGCTTATACTTATAGTTTATTTAACAATTTTTTCCACACCACACAGGCTAGCAATTCCGATAGCGTTTGCATGTTCGTCCTTTCGCGCAAAGACTTTTCCCCCAGATGACCACACAAATTTCCACCCATCGACTTTCTTTTGGGCGATCGCAGGTCCCAGTAGCTTTTTATTTGCACCGGCTAAAGGCTCATTCACAAATATGGGGCGGGGGCGCCCACCATAGTCAAAGATGTTTTTTTTTTTTTTTTGCCTTTTTGCAAGAACGTATCGCGTTTGGACCGTCGCACGAAGGGGACGATAATTTTCTTTTTCTGATGTTCTTAATGTGGGTACGCGATGGCACACATAAATTCCAGGGTCTGAGGTTGATTCGTTCAGAATTCTCCCAATTCTTTAAACTACGTCGTAGACGTTACCTTCCTCCGGTACGCCCTTTATCTCGAGGTTGTTGGACCGCTGATACTGTTCTAGTTCCTCGGTTTTATCATTTAACTTACAATTGTCAGCGGTAAATTCTTTATTTT
The DNA here is from genome assembly GCF_016920785.2 of Ixodes scapularis. NCBI lineage: Eukaryota > Metazoa > Arthropoda > Arachnida > Ixodida > Ixodidae > Ixodes > Ixodes scapularis. The sequence continues at coordinate 88,069,782 of NW_024609835.1, forward strand.
TTTTTATATACGTTCTGGACCTTTTTCCGAAGTTCCTTTATGTCGTTTTTAATCCCGGTCACTCTGTCGCAGGTGTCATTACAGCATTTGACACACTCTTTTAGGGCTCTAAACTCCGCTCATCTCGCGTCTCAGCTCATCGAGAATTTTCCCAATGTCTGAGTTCTTATGTCATGTCAGCGACACCCGACCTCACCGAACTTCACACGTGCAGAGGCGTAGCCAGGGTCGAGCCTATGGCGCTTCAGTCACCCCCCCGAAGTCCAGCCGACCCTGCGATATACACATGCATTTTGACTCCCCCCACTCCCCCGCCCCCCCCCTGCCCCCCCCCCTCCCCCCCCCCCCCTTCGCAGTCCAGCCGACCCTACGATATACACATGCATTTTGACCCCCCCCCCCCCCTGCCCCCTAGCCCCCCGCGCCGCCGCCCCGTCCCGTCCCGTCCCCCCCCCCCCCCCCCCCCCGTTAAAAAAAAAAAAATAAAACCTGAATACGCCACTGGACACGTGTGATCGGTAACGAGTCCATCCCGTGTTAGGGACTGCAGATCAAACAGTCTGCGTGTAACAGCGCACCGTCGAGTAAATCACTGGAGACGCGACGACGGAGCAACGTGGCGTAGGGAAATCCGACTAGGGAGAAACGGCGATGTTCTGACGCACTTATAGGGATTACTCGTTATCAATTTGGTATGGACTCTGGGTCAATTTTCAGAACATTCTTGTAAGGGCACACCCCAGATTAGCAATTAAGAAAAAATATATATACATGTATAAATTTAGAATGAGTGTACGGTCATTGGTCATGATAAGTAGGCGATCGTGTCTAACTTAATACGTAAGCAGAGAAGCTTCCTCTCTCTGTTTTCGGAAGAGTTCACATACCTGCCATGTCGCAAGTTTTTCTTCCGAAAGCGTCAGCTTCTCTACGCATTCCTGTCCCAGCCGTTCTTGGTCGAGCAGACAGCGTTCCCCGTCTTCGAGGCACTTGTCGAAGCACAGCTCACAGAGCGAGTGCGAGCACGGCAGCAGAACCACGGTGTTGGGAACAACGTTGCACAGGCTGCACACTCGGATCTTCTGAACCGTGTCCTTGAAGTTGATGGGCCTCATGTCGAGGCCTTTTCCAAATCCAGAAACGCAGTACGTAGTTCCGCCTGACATCGCGAACGCGCTCCCAAGTTGCAGTGACGACGCCACGAAGCGCTGTTTACGGACTGAGTCAGCGGCGGAGCACGTGAATGCGATGAGGAATGATTAGGCGAAGTGGCGAGCGTTTCCGTCGAACCCTCTCGCCCTCAACGAGTAACAGAAGGCGGACGTCCGTGCAGACGCTTGCTGTGGATAGGCCTACGCGCGCGACGATAAATTTGCCAGAGGTTTGCTTTATCTGAGCCAGAAGCGCGTAAAAATATATTTGACTGCTCCGAAGGACTTGTAACACGATCCTTCTAAGTCAAAATAGGGTTGGTTTCATGTGAGCTTATATCTACGGGGGCTTGCTTGCAAAACGAGCGGAGAACTGGTGAAGCACTCAGGGGGGAGGGGGGGATGCACTGTGGCAGTGAAAGGGTGGGGGGCGAGAGGGCGGGGTTTGTCGCGGCGTGCCACCGCCTCGTGTGCCAGACTCTATAAACGCCGCTGGCTTATCCTGTCCCAAAAGACTTGGTAAGACGGCCACTGCTAATTATAGCGCTGAATTACAAGACTGAAAAATATCTTGGTCTAGAAGGTTGTATAGTGAAACAGCACGTGATATGATCATATAAAACATGGTGCCGTGTTCAATTTCAATTGAAAATAATTACATGCGACTGTATTTAAGTAATTACATGCAACTGTTCACATTAAAGATAGAATCATTACCAATATTGAAAATAAACAATACACAATCAGAATATTCATTGACTTTAAAAAGCTTTTGACACCATTAAGCACCGAACACTTTTTAATAAACTCAAACGGAATAAGAGGGAAAACACTCGAATTAGTGTCTAGTTACTTGAGCTGTCGGTCACTACTCACCATTTTTGACGGCGTTAAATGAGATATTAAACAAATAGCATATGGTGTTTTGCAGGGTTCCATTTTAGGACCATTGTTGTTTCTTGTTTTTCATAATAATATAGTTAATATTTCTCAAAACGTAGAAATAGTATTATATGGAAACGATTGGAACGACTTTTTTTTTTTTAACACCGTGATCTCTGAGAACTTGAATACACATCCAATTAGTGGTTAAATAAATTATCTATGAGGCTAGTTACTTTTTTATATCGAAATTGGTGTTGAACAGAAATAAGTGCTCCGTACAAAAGGAGGTGCCTGAGTGCTGAAGAAAACAAGCATGAATTTCAGAGCAGGATCAAACAGACGAACAAAAGACACAAATGCTTTTATTTTCCAATTTTGCTGCTTGCTCATAGACCCCGCGCACACCAAGGCATTTCGTTGAACACATCACGAAAAGACTCAAATCTGTGTAACCGCGGTAATGATGAATATTGTTTAGCGTTGCCGTCATAAGCTTGAATCCTGTTTGGGGTTTAGGCTTTCGTTGCGACTCAAGATATGCGTCAATTCCTAGCCCCGGGTGATAATTACGGCTACATAATCCTTCTATAGCTCGGAAATGTATTTTGCGAAAAAAGTATAAAATATTAGGACATGCACTTAGGGTGCAGTACGAGACACTCAAATATGTCGCCAGGACACTAAAATATCAACCAACAAATTGGTATGAAATGCGTATTCTTGGGGGAGTTGAGTACGTTGAATAAGTTCGTCTGCTTATATTGAACACCCACTGGAAGCGTTCACCCGCTGTCGACTCCGCATCCCTCCCGAGTCGCTTCCACTTGGTCCCACGCAGCAGGAAGGCAGTAAAAAGGTTTCGTGACTATTCCCGAAGAATAAACTGCTTTAAATATTCAGCAGCCCTGTACCACACATCAATGGAAGTGCCTACCCGAATCGCAAGCATGATGATATTAACTACATTATTTTTCACATTTACTGAAAGGGCTTAATCTTCTACTTGACCATGTTAAATCTACAGCATCGCACAATTTGTTTAAGCCCAGCATTTCTATGCCACCCTCAAGCTACATTTTGTTGACTCTTTCTTTCTTGTTAGTGCAAGTAATTTATTTCCTGTAATGACTTGAGGTGCTGAAGGGTATAACAAAGAAAAAGAAAACAATTAAGGCAACAACAAACAAACAATCTGCAGGTTTTTTGTGTATGTGTGTGTGTTTTGGTTTAGACCACTGATCTCCACTAGAGGGCTGGATGGCTCATTGAGCAAACAGGTATGAAGCCACAGGAAGTAAGCGACTTGTCCCGGAAGTGAGCGCTTGACAGGCTTTTTCATTCTTAGGAGCGGTGGTCCAAAGAGTGTCCAAGGCTCTTGATTTGCTTTTATTATACAAAGAGAGCCTGCTTTTTGCGCAATAACAGTTCATGCAGGCCCGAGAACTCTTCTTGGAAGCCATTTGATGTCTGAAAATTTCTAGATTTTAGTTGATTAAGTGTACATGCCCCAAATTCAAATGCCTCATTCTCAAGATTAATTATTAAAAGGGATTATTAAAACCAACGTAAAAATGCAAGAAACCGTGGACCAAAATATTAACTAAATGCACTATAAAACCCAGCAGACACTCGACTTCCGGGACAAGCATCTAACTTCCGGTGGCTTCACTCGCGCCCGACTCGGAGCGCGGCTAAGCGCCATCCAGCCCCTTTTAATAGAGATCAGTGGTTTAGACGGTTCAGACCAACGCGCTTCCGGACAACGTGTCCGGAGGACAGACGAGTGCGCCACACATGTGTGTCTCCAGTTGCACTCTAGCGTTCATTTTCGCGCTGTTGGAAGAACAGCGTCTGATTGCGCCGTGCTACGAGGATTTTATCCTCGTGGGACGCGGGCTCAAGAGAACACCCGGGAAGTCGATGTTTCGTATTGTCTGGTGTCCGGCACAGGAGGCGTCTCTCCTTATGTATTTCTTCTGGAAAACATAACATTGCCTTAGTTAGGCATGTTCACTGAAAAAACGTTAAAAAAAGGATTAATATTAGAATTATTGACCTGCCGCAGGCAAGACACTGAATGAGGAATTGTCAGTTTCTACTCTTTAAATTACACAGCGAGCAAGAAATTCCTGGCCTAGTGAGATTATATTATATATCGTCCCGGACAACTGTGCGTGTCATTGCCGTCAAAGCTATGGGCGCACGTGCGCTTCTGTATGTTGAGCGCCCATCAAATTTTGTACGCGCACTCCTCACATTTTCTGGAATGCCACAGACGCGAGTATACAGTAATTACTGGTTTTTCTCAGAACGCTCGTGTGAAGCGTGCACCACTGAAACACAAAATCGTTTTATGGTTCCTTTAGTTCCATGTTTCCACCAGGGATTGGCAAAATACTCGCAAAAATATGTCGAAATACAAAATACTTAGCAAAAATGTATTTGTCTTCCAATTGGATTTTCTGAAATAGGTATTTAAATACAAAATACAAATGTGTATTTCATATTTTCAAATACTTTTACATATACTTTTTGTGTCCATAGCTTTACATCTTAGACTTAAATTTAAGCCCGGGTTGAAATAGCGTGTTCATATATAGTAGTGATGGACCGAGGCACATGCCGAACTTTTGAGGAAAGTTCGGCAAAGATTCGGCAAATGTCTCCGCACGCGCGAGAACGCGACGGGACCATGGATTGCAAATGGACGCCATGGGGTCGTGCGGTTACCATAGTACGGTGTAGTACTATTAGAGGTTACGGTGAGGTGTGGAGTAGGCGACATAGTAAGTGTGTTTGTCAGCCTTTGTGAGTGTGGTTCTCTAATATTTTCTGCCTCAAGAACAGAAGATCGATTTGGAATTGACGCAGTCCACTGCGAAAGTGACAAATGATGCAGTACATTTTGGATAACGTGATTTTCATTTGATTTTTCTAGTGATATGCAACGAGGTAGTTGCAACATTGACTGACAATTACTTTAAAGCACTCCTTGCCAATAAAGCAATATTGTCTTCGGCTCGCAAGTCGTTTGTGCCAAAAAGAAATAATATTGCCTTTTAATTAACATTACATCGCGGTTTCCATCTGTCCGCATAAAACTAAACACAGAACTATCATGCTCGACGTTGCACATCCGACATCCCTAACTCTTGCTATCTTCCTTAAAGTCCGCGTGTGTCCTAACATCAGAAACCGGCATTTTAAAAGTTAAAAACAAGACGTTGCGATTATGAGACGCACCCTTTCATGCAAAACTGAAGTGACTCAAATCGTAAAACATGCATATTTACAATAATATTGCTATATCTTCTGGTGGAGGCTCAGCAGCCGTCTCGCAGAGAAGGAAAGTGTGACCGTCTTTATTTCAACAAAGTGCACACTTCCGGGCTTGCCCCCCTGATGAGGCCTCAAGACCAAAATTCGCGTATCTTGACTGCGACTGCTACTACCCAAACTCTTTGTCACACCACTTCTGCAATAAAGTCATTTTAAAATTGCCAGCAATGCCATAGTAATGACACCGATACAATTATATTGTAGAATGTCACCTTATTTAGTAATGACTGTGTCAATACGTATTTAAAAATAACCTACAAACTTTTTTCGCCCATAAAAATTAATTATAAACTTTTAGATCTGGCAACAATGCATTTTTGCCGAATCTTTAGAAAAGTTCGACGAAAATTCGGCGCCGAATTTTTGATTCGGCCAAAGTTCGGCCCATCACTAATACATAGGGTGGAGTCTATATGTTCAAAGAATCAAGTTCACAAAAAGGAAATTTCAGCTTTAAATATAAAGTATATTTTGCATATGGTAGGCGGATACAAAACATTGTGAAAACCAAATTATTCAGTGCGAGTTTAATTTAAAAGTTGTAATTGAAGCAACAAAGCAATTTCGAACTTCCTGTCGTTAATGTGACATCCTTAAAAAATAAATGCACCTAACTAAAAAATTAACATTTCTTCCTATATCGTTCATTCCTCGTTCTAATTATTTCTGCAATGTTCATTGTCGTAAAAAAATATTTTATCGGATTGTTTTCAATAAAAAGAAAGTGGTTAAAATTGTAGTTGCGCAGTATTTGAAATACAAGCATTTGAAATGTTCAAAAAGTATATCTAAATAAAATCGTCAAATGCATCCCTGTCATAAAATTAAAATCAAAATACAGAATAATCAAGTATTTTAAATATTGTAAACGGCTTAATTTTGGCGAAGACCTAACTTTCGCGAATCGCCTACAATTCCCCCCCCCCCCCCCAAAAAAAAAAAAAAAGGTCCCGCGAACAATTTTAGTAAAGAAACACATTGTAACATATACATTGAGATCCAACCACGTAGGGAAAATTCCAAAACTTGATTTAGCTTTCACCTAAGTCGCAAAATACCGAACCCGCAAAAATTATGTTAGAAACACTGCTCATCCCTTGTTTCCATGAGCAGCTGCTTGCGAAGGACTGATACTAAAGCATAATACACAATCTGTGTGGATTTTGCATTTAGCTACCAACAGAGGTATCGACAAAGTAACCAAAGGGTTATCTCAAAAGCGGCGGCGATCTTAAAGGAAACGTCAAACCTAGTAGCGCGGTTCCCACATCTCCGCGGCAATGTAGACGGTGTTCAGGGCCACATCACCGCGGGTCGGTTCGATAAGTTACCTCCGTCGGTGCCAGTGATCGACTACCTTGTCTCACTCTCTCGAATATAGCCGAAGACACACGCACCAAAGTAAGGACAGAGTTCAAGAGCGTTTATTAAAACTCTCTTATAGCACCTTCGATCAACTCGCACCGGAATCGCCCTGAAACCAACACAGTGCACAGCGCTCCTCGGTCGTGCAGCGCGATGTCGGTGCAACATCGAGGACAAACTGCGCCGCGCCGGTGCACCGCGGCTGCCGCGGCGAGCTCCACCTTGCGTCACTTCGCGTTTTGTTCGTTTATTTTGCGTAGGTCAGCACACGGTGCCCGTCTGCTGTCAATTTCTTCTATTTTTTTACTCGCGCATTTGACGGTCCCACAGAAATAAACATCGTGGACGTGATTGTCGATGGGGTCACGAAGCGGGTGACAATTCCACATGTATATGTTGGCCATCATTATTAGTTCAAGAAAACGAAACACCAGATAATAGCCGTACCTCGCAGTCATCGAAACGCCTCGCGCCGCTTTCCACGAAGTTCGTGCTCTTCGGGCGCTCCTTGCCACCGCAGCAATCGCCAGTAATCGCGGCGATGGTGAGAAGCTCGTCGTCTCGCCGTCAGAAGACCCGAGGAAATCATCTAGTGCAGCTGCGAGGCGTGTTCGTTTTTGCAAGATCGCCATCTCGATAGTCTGCGCGTCTGCTACTCCCGCCATCTTCTCGATTCCCGCTCCTGGCCGCAATGCCTGATGGGACTGCACCCCGGCGCACCGCCGATTTTCTTGGTGCGCGTTGGGGCAACGAAAAGCCGCACCGGGAGGGTGCGCTTCGTTGATCGAGGACGTACGGTGCGCACCGGTGCACTTGATCGAAGATGAAGGGGCGCACCTCAGTGCCCCGGTGCGCACCGGTGCGGATGATCGAGGATGCTATTAATGATCTACTATGTCCCAATCCAAAATGCCCCCCGCGCCGGCAAGGTAAGGAAAGGTCCTTACTTGCCAGACGCGAGGTTCCGGAGAGCCAAGACCGGGGTAGCATCGGAGAAGTCGCCGATACACGTTCTATCTCTTTCGCGGTCGCCGGACGAGTCCTTCTCCTGAAAGCGGGAAAACAAGAGGCGAAACCTCCTCGCCTGTCAGTAGTGATCCGCTTACGAGGTTCCCAGCGGGAGAACGGAAAGAGGTCCCCCCGTGAGAGAGTAAGTGGAGGGCCCTCCAAGGCAGGGACCCTCCGTTTCACGAACAGGTCGGAGCTTACGGCGAAGGAGGCCGAGTTGTCCAACCCGCGGCCGCTATCGCAGCCATCGGGGAAGGGAGACCACAGGAATCCCCACAAACTCTTCGCCTCAACAAATTAACATCCCAATAAATTGATTGAAAGCACCGTACGTATACATTTTATTTGCCTCTTTGTCTTCTTGAACTACAGGGTGTTTAATGTTAATTCGCACATGTCTTTTCGAAGTAAGTGGCGATAGTCGTACGAGTTGCCTTCACCATATATTTATCAGGCTTGGTGGACATCAGATGAGGGGATGATCGTCACGCTAATTTTAATCTCTCAATTTTTGAATTTTGTTTAAAAAAACGCGAAAATATTTTGAAAAAAAAAAATTAACTTTTCGCAAGCTATTTTTTATTTGGTCTGGTCTCAAATAGTAATTGCCGTCAATACTGCAATTCCCACATGACCCCTAAAATTAATAATGAAATTGTTAATTAACATACTTGAGTTATTCAAACAACTTGCCGTTACGAGTATTCCCCCATGTTATGTCCGCCGATCCTGATAAATACATGTTCAAGACAGAAGTTGGTTGGCTATAAGTCAGCTATTGCTTTCCAAGAAAGCGTCACTGTTTAGCAGAAATTCACGGTACAATTTCCACAAACAAGTGGAGTGTATCGTTTTGAATAAATCCTTGACTTTCGATCGAATTCACGGTTGCCAGGAAGGACCCCAAGCCCGTGTTTCGCACTCCCACGGGTCTTTTGAAGACCTCTCGGTGTTCCGGTGTGCCAGCGTTAACTGTGCAGAACATTTTAGAGTGACGTCTCGGGTGAATGATACCCACGTGACAGTCGTACTTAAAGGGCCACTCAAGGTCATCGTCGTTCTGACTCGCGTGAATTCTCAGGTGGCAATCTAATCTCAGTTCCTCGTTCTGCTTCCTTATCTCAATGTTTTGAGAGACTGCGTATCCGTACAACGTTTGCACTCCACTCTCCGTGTAGACGACTGGCTTCCCCAGCACTGCTTCTTTTATTTTTTCCCACCCTTCGAGGTACCAGTGAATAATTCTGGGTCTCAGCTGACGCACACTACGCGCAATGTCCATCGTCTGCGATGACAGGTTATCCCCCAGTCGGAGTATTTGCTCTTTACAATTAGCTTTGGTCATTTCGAGACCGATAAGAACCGAACACCGAACTTCATCGACGAGTTCAAGGACTTTGGTGATCTCAGCTGTTTGGTATTTAGCACTCTCCAGGAGGCCGTTCAAGCTACTCTGGAGGTGAAGCTGCTCGTCTGCCATTTTCTCAACGGCGTTTTTCATTTCACCCATCGCCTTTCCCCCGTCACCGACGGATGTACCGCCGCGCCTGTTAGAGGATGACCCTGGTCCGTCTTCGGTCAGGAGTGCACTGCATCCCGACTTGAGGTGTCCCACCACGTCGCTGCGAAGCACGTAGTGGTCGCAGCGAGAGCAGCAGACCGCGTGGAATTTGCAGTGCTTCTCAAAGTGATCCAGGAGAGCGATGCTCGAACCCGAGAATGTGCAACCGTATGGCGTATTCCAGCAAGCCACCTTTTTAAAAAAACAAAAACAACAACAACAATAAATTAGAGTAATAAATGCATTCTCATGGTTAGATATTTTTTGAAGGCGCAACTTCGGTGCTTGATTGTATCTTGAGCTTTTGGACTAAATATTTTAAGTGCAAATCCAAACACTAGCTCATCTGCGCGGACTGTTGCGCAGTTTAACAAAATTGTTTTCATTTTTTTTTTCTTTTGTAATGGCGGACATGCATATCTTCGTGCCTGAAATGAGACTAACAAAATAATCTCATTGCCGTAATCTTTCAACAAAGCTTTGAACTACCTTCTGCAAGGAAGGACATATCATTTACTGTATTTATCAAGACTGCAGACTAATTTGAGTTTAAGCAGGAGTGTACAACCACAGAAAGATACAACGAAACTCTTTTCACACAGGGTAATTAAAATGAGCCTATTAAGTATTGCTACTATTTTGTTTTTTGTTTATTTAGATATTAGGAAATGTGTTTTTCGCTTGTATTTAAACACTGAGAATGGTTGAGAGATACTATTTTAACAAATATAATTTTGGTCACTTGTCTTTGTGAAGACAGTCATATCAAGGGTACGAATCTGTAGACACGGTTTGAGCACAATAAACATGCAAACGCAAAAAAAAATGAAGATAAGGACAAGAAATGTACGCGTGGACTAGAATTATTTACTCTTGGTTGGGCTGCTTTTTGTATTCTAATTTGTTGCTTAAGTGACCGTTATACGACCATTTGATGAACCTTGGCTATTAAGGAGGAGCCGCACTGCTTATACATCACGCAAAAACCAGTCTGCAAACACAAGTCACCGCAATATCCGTAGTTCGAATGCCGGGTGCCAAGTTTCTCCTTGAACTCGTTGCTAAGCGGCATTCGGAGCACGAATCCCGTGGTGACGCGTTGGAGTCTGTTTGCAGACTGTCTTTTGTACTTATTAGCAGTGAGACCCCTAATTAGAGCGCGCGCACTGATGTTATACACGAAATTTTTAAATGTTATTGATGTACCCGTTCATCATTTCCTGAACAAATGTGATTGCCAAAGTTGGTAGTTAATATCAACCACTTAATTGTGCTAACATGTATACTTTTTTTTTTTTTTTTGGCGGGCGTGGTATATATTTGTGTTAAATTTTTACGTTCGTTGGCGAATATTCCACTGGTTGTTTTGAAACGCGCCGGGGTCAGTAGAGCTGATCCGAGATTGAGCACGCGATCCGAACGGAGTCGCTCCGCCTACGGATCCTCCGTGGAACATGCCGACTCCTCCGGGATCGGTGGGTGTAGGTGCCTTCCCGCCATTCACCTTCTCGGAAATCTCCCACCCACGGTCCCGGATCTCGAGGCGAGATGCCCGGCGAGAAAAGAAGTCACAGCCAAAACCGAGGAGTGACTTTTCTCGAACCCGGATCCAGATCTGGAGTGGGAGCTAATCCAAAACGACTTGTGGAACACGTGCGCCTCGATCCCGATCGCCGGTAAAAGAGGCGCGCTCCGGAAAAGTCTATTCTTGCACGCTCCAAAGCGACCAATTGAATTCGCTATGCGATATCTAACTATGGGAGCAAAAAGGGGCGGGGGCAAATTAAGTACAACATTTTCAGTTTAAAACACAAATACAAAAAATAAAATAGAAAGGTGTTACGGTTGCTGTGCGTTTAAGAATGTGGTAAGAGAAGGTCTAAAACTAGATGATTCTTTGATGAATATGATTACAATATTATCGGGAAGGAAGTTCCATACATATGTTACTAGCTGTAGTGGTGAAAATTTGGATAGGTTTGTCCGTGGGTTGACCAAATAAAGAGTTTGCAAATTGTCAATACGTGCGGAAATCTGTGCTGCAGCCCCGCAGTAGTTATCTCTTCGATGGACAATGGTAATACAAAGTGTGTAATGATGTAAGTCTTGAAATCTTCTGTCTGCGAGACGTGGTACTCCAAGGTATTTCTCTAGTGAGGTGATGCTTGTGCGCGTGTAGTTTTTGAGAATGAAGCGTGTGGCTCTGTTTGGCACCGATTCTAGTTTCTGTATCCAATAAGACTGATGTGGATTCTATATTAAAGAAACGTATTCGAGGTGAAATCGAATAAGGCTGGTATCTGCTACAAGTTTTGTTTCACAGTTGGCCATGTGAAGGTTTTGTCTTAGAAAACCGAGGCTTTGGTTTGCCTTTACAATTTTCGGATTAATGTGGGCTTTCCAAGATATGTTTGATGTTAGATGAACCCCATTATATTTAAATGTATGCACATGTTCAAGAGCCCTATAGAAGGAAGTGTAGCTAAAATCTGTCGAACTTCGCTTAGTACAAAAGTTTTTCAATTTTGCTTTTGAAATATTTATTTTTACTTGCCAATTTAGACATCATGTTTCAATTGTGATTGAGCAAGCAATCGAGTTATGCCTAATGCCTAGCTCGAATATAAACTGCCCGGAGTTTTTTACTGCTGCTCCAATTAATGAATCTGAAGTCTTGGAGGCAATTAAAAAATTGAAACCAAAGTTATCTACGGGAATAGATGGAATTCCCAGCTTCATAGTAAAAGGTTGTGCTCCACTCCTCTGTCCAGTTTTGGTTCATATCTTTAACTTATCGCTTGCATCTGAAACATTTCCTACCGCTTGGAAGCGCTCTGTTGTTGTTCCATTACATAAATCGGGTGATCGATCCATAGTTAACAACTATAGGCCAGTCTCCCTCCTTTGTAGTTTTTCTAAAGTTTATGAAATTGTTTTGCACACCCGCCTTTATGCATATTTTTGTCGGAAGATTATTCCTGAGCAACATGGTTTCATGAAAGACCGCTCCACAGAAACAAACCTGTGTTTCTTCCTACATCAGATTGTACCATCTGTCCATAGCGGAGGACAAGCGGATGTAGTCTACTTTGATATGAGCAAAGCTTTTGACAAAGTTAATCACCGATTACTGTTGAGTAAACTCTGTAGTTACGGTCTGTCCCTTAAGTACTGTCGTCTCCTCGATAGTTATACTTATCTCATGGGCTGAACTTTGTGCGAGTATCCGGCCGATTATCTGCTCCTTTTTTATCTACTTCAGGGGTTCCTCAAGGCAGTAACCTCGGTCCTTTGCTGCTTTTAGTTTTCCTAAATGATCTAACTTCCTGTATTAAACACACGCGGTTTTTGTTATTTGCTGATGATATGAAGTTGTTTACAGCGGTTAAAACGGTTTACGATTGCGAATGTCTTCAGCGCGATATAGATTCTATTTCGGCGGGTTTTCTCAAATGACCTACTCTTAAATGAGTCAAAGACGAAAGTTATGTTCTTTTCTAGGAAGCGTGAAATTCTGAGTTTTCCCTATGTATTAGATTCCACCAATGTTACTCGCGTTGAGGTCATCCGTGATCTAGGCGTTTTTATGGATCCTGCAATTAATTTCAACCATCACGTGACCACAATTACGAATGCTTCCATTACACGAATAACACGCGATTTTTCTAAACCACTTTGTATTTTACGTTTGTTTTCTTCACTGGTGCGTAGTCGTGCTGAATATGCCTCAGTTGTCTGGAACTGTATTGGAGTGACAAATTCAGGTTTAATTGAGAGTGTTCAACGTAGGTTTGTTCGTATTTTGTTTGATCGTTATTTTCAACCCAATTATTTTTATAGTTATGAGAGGATTTGTGAACTCGTGAAGTTAGACTCGTCGCACAACAGGAGAACAATTCGTGAACTGACATATTTGTATAAGATTGTAAATGGTATAATTGATTCCCCAGAGCTACTCAGTCACATCTATTTGCACGTTCCTCGTCAGTCTTGTAGACTTTATACTTTGTTTTATCCTATCGACTTTTACCATGCTGCACCAATGACACGCCTACAACTGACTTATAACCATTTAGAACAGATTTGTGCGAATGCTAGCCTTGATATATTTGATGAAAAGCGTAAATTTCGACAGTGTGTTGAGGCTATTGTTTTTTCCTAACATTTCGCTTTTATCCTGTTTAGCGTTGCATTTCTGAAGGAATAAGTGCACCACTAAGGAGGCGTCAAGCTGTTGGTGGGTCACTGAAAATAAGAATAAACATAAACAATACCATAACGAATGCTAGATATTTTTTGGTACACCACACAATCCTCGGCATACAAACTGATGGTGTACTAAATAGTAGCAAGCAAATAGTTCACGTGCGAAAATAAGAGCAGTGGACTTGGCACGGTGCCTTGTGGTGCTCTTGATTTTATTTTCTGATAAGATAAGGAGTCACGTTCATAGCAGACACTTTGCAAGCGGTCAACGAGGAGGTTCGATATTCACCCTGGCAGATGATTATGCTTGTGAAGCGCGTATTTAAGAAGTCGTGTTTGACTTACCTTGTCAAAAGCTTTTTGAAAGTCGTTGAAAATTGCATGGGTTTAGGTTTGAGAGAAGGATTTGATGTAGGTCTGTGACAAATTTAAAGAGTTCAGTTTCACGGGAACGATACCGCCGGAAACCGTGCTGATTTACAAAAAGCGAGTTTTTGACCGACAAGTGATCCATAATATTTGAGGAAATTACATGCTCGATCAGCTTGCTAGGAACACTTGCCAGAGGAACTGGTCTATAACTTGTCACACCGTATATATGATACTATTTTTAAGCGTTCCAGACATGTTTGCATACACAGGTTAAAACAATGTTTGTTTCTTTTTCGATGTAAACTAATTTGATTACACCTGTGTTGAGTAATGTGTTCCATCACTTGTTGCGGGCTGCAGATAAAACTGCGCTTTCTCTAACTGGAATCAGAAGGATATGCACCGCGACGGCCGAATGACGTGGCGTAGGGAAATCCGACTAGGGAAAAACGGCGATGTTTTGACGCATTTATAAGGCCCGCTTCAGACGGAGCAATTTCACCCAGCAACTTGACGTCGCAACACCAGCAACACAGGCCACCTGCGTTCACACGCAGCAACCGAAGTGCTCCGACTTGCCATCATCATCATTAAATTTGATTCTTCTTTCACTATTTAGACGCCCAGCTACGCGCTAAAGACGCGTTCTTATATCTTTGAACGGCGTTGAGAATACTAACTCATTTTTCTGAAACTGTTTATTTCCAAAAACAATCGATTCCGAACCAGAACAAAGTATTTAGCTATCATCATCACCACCACAGGGGTGTCACGTGAAAATATCGCGTCTCTGATTGGCTGCAGCCGCTTCAACCAACTTCGAATTGCTCCGAGTTGCTCGCTCGTTCGAGTCGGACGCGATCTCAGCGATTCGCGTCAACCTAGGGAAAGCTAGGGAACAACCCGCCAGCAACCTCGAAATTGCTGTAAAAGTTGCCCCGTCTGAAGCGGGCCTCATAAATTTCATGCGAACTCGAGGTTAATTTTTATAAAATAGTTTTATGGGCACGTACCGGAAACAAGAAAAAAATATAAAAGAGTGGAGGGTCACCGGTCATGATTAGTAGGGTATCGTGAGAACTTTACTCTCTGGTTTTAGAAGAGTTCACTTACCTGCCATGTCGCAAGTTTTTCTTCCGAAAGCGTCAGCTTCTCTAAGCATTCCTGTCCCAGCCGTTCTTGGTCGAGCAGACAGCGTTCCCCGTCTTCGAGACACTTGTCGAAGCACAGCTCACAGACCGAGTGCGAGCACGGAAGCAGAACCACGGTGCTGGGAATAACGCTGCACAGGCTGCACACTCGGATCTTCTGAATCGTGTCCTTGAAATTCATGGGCCTCATGTCGAGGCCCTTTCCAAATCCAGAAACGCAGTACGTAGTTCCGCCTAACATCGCGAACGCATTCCTAAAGCTATAGGCTTCCAGTGGCGGTGTCGCGACGGCGCGAAAATGCTTTGGAGGGATTGAGTCAGCGGCGCACGTGATGGTTGATAGGGCGAGGTGGTGGCGAGCGTTTCCGTCGAACCATCTCGCCCACGACGAGAGAGGGCAGCAAGGGCAGTGCGATGACGGTTGCCGTCGTTGCCGTCATGGCAACGACGGCGCGCGGTGATAAATTTGTCGGTGGGATACTTCATAGGCGGAGAGTTTTCAACTTCCCGGGGGAAAGCAACGAAGCCCCCCCCCCCCCCCTTCCCAACACACCCCGGAAGGGCGCATTGCCAAGTTAAAAATGCAATGTCGTCTAGCGAATGATTATTCGAAATAGATCATTTTGCAGTGCAAACTGACAACGAGAATCAAGCTCTAGAAACACAACCAGCTGAAAACTAACAAGGTGACAAAGCTAAATTAAGCATACTCATACTAATATGCTTAATTTAGCTTTGTCATCTTGTTAGTTTTGATCGCAAACATTGCTTTATGCATATTACTCCGCCCTAGCACTACTAGCAATTACTTTCGATTTGTTTGCGATATTGCTGGAACAGTATTAGCATGCGAGGTCCCACCTTACTGCTTCGTGTCTCGAATGTCGAAGTTGAAGGGAACGAAGACAGTGAGAGTATTGAAGACAGAAAAAGACAGAAAAACGAATTGTTTAAGCAAAACAAAAAAATGCGGCTTACTTGACGCCTGTTTGGCGTTCCCCTAACAAAAAAAAGACCTCCCTTCTTGCCCTCCTCATCACCCCCTCGTAATTAGGGATGTAGCGAACCACCCTAGGTTGGAATTCGAAGGGTTTCGATATTTTTGAACCAAACACAGGTTCGAATTCAAAAGATTTCGATATTTTCGAAACGTGCCAAGGTTTTAATTCGAAAAGATTGCCATTTTCGAACACCGTTAAGTTTCGAAATCGAAAAGTTTGAAGCTTTCACGATTTCTAAAAGTTCGGGTCCGAATATTTTTTTTCTTGAGGCTCAAGAAATCGAAGATTTCGAACTTTCCTAGCTTGAAGATTGAGAAATTCGAAAATTATGAATTTCTTGGGGTCTGAAGTTTGAAAAATTCGAGGATTTCGAATTTACTTGAATCTGAAGGTCGCAAAATTTGAAGATTTCGAATTTCTTTAAATCTGAAATACGGAAAATTTGAAAGGTTTGAAATTTTATGGACATGAAGGAAGATTTTGAATATCTTTTTACATAAAGTTAGAAAAGTTCGAAGGTTTCAATTCTATTTTAGGGTTAAATTAAAAAAAAAAAAGAACTTCGAAGATTTCGAATTTTTTTTCAAGTCCAAGTTCGCAAAGTTCGAAGTCCGGTTTCATGTTCCTCTCCAGTTTCAAATAACGTTTTCGCGTCTCACTGGTTTCACGAAATCAGGTTTAGAAAAGTTCGGGTGTGATATTTAGACTGCGCGAAGTTGGTCAGGCAATTAAATGAGACGACCTGTGTCCCGGATGTGCTTGAATATTTGCCAGTGCAGTGTGACATGAGACCATAGATTTATGCAATATTGATCACACGAACGCACTCTTTTACGACACTCATCCAGTTCGAAACGGCCAGGGGCGGGCAAGTGGTTGAGTTTCAGAAAAACCTTGAAGCGATCTGGCAAAACTGCCCCCCCCCCCCCCCCCCCCAACCCCCTTGCACGTTCGTAGTAATCCGATCGAACGTCGCCCGAGTGACGCCGGCATATAGTAAGTTTAGTTTGTAATTGCTCTGAAGGTTTATTTTCGGACACGCCGAACAAAAAGCACAGAAGCCGACACGCCTCGAGGTCGAGGAGCGTTCTACCATACCAGTAGCGTCAGAAGAGGAGGGGCAGGCCCCCCCCCCCCCCCTCAGATATTTTGGAGTGTTGAAGAAAACAATATGGGGGGGAAGAGGGCGTAGTCGAGCTTCTTTTAATTTGAAGTTATTTGTGCGTACGTATAGCTACTCTCGCTCTTCACTGCATAAAAGATCGTAAATAGTCATTGTCGGAAACTCGTTGTCAGAAGGCACTACTCGTCACATGCCTAGTGGTTCTGAAGTTCATGGCCATGTCTTTTCGATCTAAATAACTGTGTCATTGGTAAAAAATATAAATCATAATAAATGCGGGGATGAAAAGCTGGAAAGAGAAAAAAAATATCAAGAACCCGCTGGAAGTGTTGTGTTCTCGCATATTCAGAGGCTCAGAACTTTGACACAGGTTTTAGTCCTACCAGAATGTGTACAGAGTAAAAGAGGCCTCCCAAAAACGCAAAACGAAAAAAAAAAAATTTCATGACGTGTTCAATTTAAAAATATTTAAAATCTTCCGCCCTAAGATAATTTCTTTCTCAACGTGAAAAAAAACAATAAATACATTATTTTGTATTTTGTGGACGGAAATGATATGTACTGTCTGTGGTGTTAATTTAAATGTGAGACCTAAAAAAATCTAGACGGAAAACATTTACCATGTTTGAACATTTCTTCAAATTTAATCGTGAATAACACTTACCTAATTCTGGCAGCAGCGGCGACAGACGACAGTGCACAAGCTAATCCGTCCTGTTACATCATTGCAGTTTATCAACGGTGTGCCCGATCCTAGAAGCAAGTGAAACTGCAGCGTGCTGCCTGCTGTGTCGGACGCCTTGCTCCACAACAAAAGCGACTATCGTGGCCAGATTGCAACGAGCTGAAGCGTGTGGCCACGCCCACGACACCAGACACGGGCGACGCCAGCGGTACATCGTGCCATAAGAATCATCACAGGCGCCGGACCTCGGCATTCTGGCAGCAGCGGCACGACTGTGCACAAGCTAATCCGTCCTGTTACATCATTGCAGGTTGGTTTACGTTACTTATTTCGCGTTAAACATTTCTAGCTCTGTCGCTGCTGCTGCCTGCGGTGTTTACTGTTTGGTGAATGTTTTTATCTGGTAATGGCTGACGCATTGTGTTTGAAATGCCAAGAGAAAATTCTGAATGCCGAACAATCTATTTCGTGTAGTGGATGCGAGTATTCCTACCACTGTGGTGTTTGCGCGGGGGTGTCCGAAGTCACGTTAAAAACAAAAGGCGAGGCATATCGTAAGACATGGAAATGCCCCACTTGTCGAGTCTCAAGGTTGAAAGGCGGGGCTGTCAGTAAACAAAAACCGGATGACGACATTTTAATTTCAATTCTGTTGGCTGGCATGAACGAAAAGCTAGATGAGCTGTTGAACCTTAAAGAAACTGTTGGGAGCATTGAGGCATCTATCAGCATGATGTCTGCTCAGTATGATGAAATTCTGAAATCTGTGAATGAACAAAAGAAAGAGATGAAAGAGGTGAAAAGTAGACTTGCAGAAATCGAGAAAAAGGATCAGGAGGAGGAAGTGAAAAAGCTCAAGGCAGAACTTCACGACATGGAATGGCGAAGCCGTAAGCTTAATTTGGAGTTCCATAGCATCGCAAAAAGTAATGACGAAGACCTTATAAGCAAGGTAAATGAAGTGGCGCGAACTCGAGAAGTGCCCGAGCTAGCTGGATGCGATATCACCGCGATTCACCGACTGCCATCGAAACCAGACAAAATTCCAGGCGTCATTGTCAGGTTTGCATCCCAAACAACTAGGGATGCATGGCTCTACCGGAAGAATAAGCTAAGGGCAACCGGAATGAGGGTGTACATCTACGAGAACATGACTAAACAAAACAGGGAACTCCTAGCGAAAACAAAAGAATGGGCGAAAGCGAACGGTTTCCAATACACTTGGCACAGAAACTGAAAAATCTTTGCTAGGTGCAAGGATGGTGACGATGCGGTTGTGATAAGGAGTGAAGACGACCTGGAAGTGACTGGTTTGTATTTTTTGGCATGGATCTTTATTTACACATTGGGTTTTCAATAAATGTACGATGGATTCTTCATACTTGCTTCCGACTGACTTTGCAAAAATTCTTGAGGGTGGTTTTGAGGCTTCACTCAAACTTTTTCACTTAAATGTACGGTCGGCTAAAAATAAATCTATGGAACTCGACTGTCTTTTTAGCCAACTTTCAGTTAGGTTGAACGTGATTATGTTCACCGAAACATGGTATTCCGACGAAACTGATGCATTTCATATGCCGTCCTATAAAAGCTACTGTTTAAACCGGACTACAGGTCGCGGGGATGGTGTTTGCGCATTGGTCCAAGAAAACATTAACTCTCAATTATTATCAAATTTTTGCGTTACCACTGGAGACTATGAAGTGCTATCTCTTATAGCAGATAATATGCTTATTTCTGTTGTTTATCGCCCACCGGATGGCAATATGGTGAATTTTTTTACGTTTTTCGAGAGGCTCTTGGGATTCGGTAGTGACAATAATTTTAGTGTGATAATTGGGGGGGATATCAATATCAATATGCTAGTTAATAGCACGCCTAAAAATGAGTATGAAGTATTGCTTGCCACATACGGATATCTTAATACGATAACCAGACCAACACGAATCACTGTTCACACAGAAACCTTAATAGACCTTTTCATTACAAATATTGATAATACACGTCTAAAAGGAGGAATATTTAGCACCCAGATCAGCGATCATCTCCCGATATTTATTTGCATTAACAAAGCCCTTGACCCAAAACGAGACATTCGGTCATTAAGAAAATTTCAAAACATAACGCCTGACAATCTTGATATGTTTCGCAACGATATTGTAAGCGCGAGTTGGAATGATGTTCTAACAGAGACTGATCCCAATATAGCATACAACGCTTTTTTGAATAGGTTTCAGACGATCTATGCGAAGGATTTCCCCTATAAGATATGTAAATCGCAGGGTTGGGCAGTATCGCGATACAAATGTATCCCGATAGTATTTCAGGAATACATTTCGTATCTGTATTTCTGTATCGCGATACATTTTTTTCACCAGTATCTGTATTCCTGTATCGAAATACATTTAGAAGTTTTCTTTGTATCGCCATACAATCAGGATAAAATGTATTTCGTTACATTTCTTGAGAAATACTCCCACCCCCCCTCCCCCCCGAAAAAAAAACAAGTTCGAACGCATTTTTTTTTTTACTTCTAAGGGCACCAGAGTTAAGGAGATGTTGGGGTATTGTTACTATGCTGACAAAGGTTCCTTTTGATTCTGCAAACTATTTTTCTATGCGTCCTGTTCTCTCTTCTGAGAAGTGTTGCGTAGTCGGGGACTCGAACCAGGTGGCGTGCCAGGAGGGGCGTCAGTAGAGTAACTGTATAGGCTCTGCTTGCAAGCGGAGCATATACAGTTACTCTAGGCGTCAGAGCATCTTCTGCCGCAGGTCCTTTGCTAGGGATTTCTTGAGTCATTGTTTGCTGGCATCCAATGGCCGCTGCTAACCGTCTCTCTTGCCTTAGCGTACAGAGTACACCCAGCCGGCAAAGCTGAGTCACATTCCGTTGCAGCATGAGCCTGGCGATGGTTGACTTGAAAGGGTTGGAAGACTCACGCTGTGAAGTTCAACACTTCGAATGCATCTGCGTCTGCGCCCGTAACATTGCACGGCTCAAGGGTACGTCATCAGCCGACGTGAATGTGACCCGCTGCTCTGGTGATCCGAAACCCAGAAGGAGAACAGAAGTGGCCTCGCTGTGCCATCCCAGACTACGACTCGTCTCAAGACCGCTGTTTCTCGGACAGCTCGCACCTGTGCCGGCAATATCAGCTCGCAATCCACGAGGTCCCTGTTTGCATGATGCTAGGCAAAACTTGAGGACTGCAATTCGTGTGTCGGTGACGGAGGGTCGTTAGTAAAGACCTTCAGAACAAGGATGCTACCGTATCGTTCTTTCAACCGTAACAGAAGATAAGGCATGTATTCCAAGATGCTTCAGGTGGTCCACTATTCTCAAAAAATCCAAATGACACTGCATGCACGATCTTCAACTAGGTAACCTACAACGAAAGTACGTATTGTCCTTTCATACAGCAGCGTGGTAAAGTTTCATGTTCAAGGCCACACCTACAGACAAAAAATACTAGTTCATTCCACCGTGACATCATGTGATCAGTGTTGACAGGATTCCCTCGTCAGACAGAGAGGATGTCATGGAAGGGGGGATACGGTCCATTCGTCGCATGCACACTCGTCACAGGACGATTGGTCACAGGACGATTCGTCACACAGGAACATTCGTCATAGGATGACTCGTCACGCGGCCAACCGGTCCCACAATAGATCGTCCCCCCCAAAATGTATTGGTCAATTTGGTTGGGGCGGACAAAGGCGAAGAATTTGTAACGAACGTTTTCGCTTCTGATTCGGTCCCGAACATTGAATGTTGGTTGGGCCTCACAAAGTGGGTCACCTCTTATCTTAGCATGTCTTTCGCTTCTCGAGGTCAAAGAATTTGTGACAGACGTTTTAGCTGTCTGGGTCCGTCCTGAACGGTGAATGCGGAGGCCATAGAAGAGCGACTATTTTTGAACTACATTCAAAAGGATGGGGGTGATCGCAACAGAGAGAGGTGGAGCCATGATGCTGCACGAGGGGTACTCGTACACATTCGGCAGAAAAAATTCCGATACTTGTTGGTTATGTCGAATAGGTGTATGCAAGGCAAAACTAAAAACTAATTTGGCTGCCAGTCGAATTATTGCTCGTTCAAGCCTGCAACTGAGATCAACCTGCTGAAGACCCGTAATATAATGAAAGGAAAAGCGGATGAGTATTGTAATATTAGTTTATATAATCATTGGTTTACGTGACAGTGGAAAATCGTGAAACTCCTCATCAGGGTATGTGGGCAGATGTTGAAATTTACAATTTACTATCGTCCTCTGCTCGATCAATGTGACCAGTTTCCCGCATGACGAGTCATCCTGTGACGAATGTTCCTATGTGACGAATCATCCTGTGACCAATCGTCCTGTGACGAATGCGCATGTGACGAATCGTCCTCATCCCCATGGAAGGGACCGCGGTCAGCCCTTGATGGAACGTTTTTTTGGGCCCATTGAAGACTCCTTGTCGTCCGACACCATTACCTTCAAGGCAAAGTGCCAAGCCTACAGAAACGTAATTTCAGGATCGCAAACATCCACCTCAAACTTCAAGCTTCATCTCAGTTGGCGTCTCAAAAAATTTGGAAAACGTATTGCACTATCAGTATTTCTGTATTTGTATTTCTGCCCTCCCTAAAATGTATTCCTGTATTTGTATTTCCAAATACTTTTTGCTTCTTTTTAAAATGTATTTCCGATACGTATCGCGATATATTTTTAGAGACGTATCTTAGTATCAGTATTTTAGCTACTATTTTGATGTATCCCAGTATTTGTATTTCCAAATACATTTTTGAGTATTTCTGCCCAACCCTGGTAAATCGTCGCGTAAAATTCGAAAGCCGTGGATTACCCCAAACCTTTTATCACAAATTGTTATAAGAAATCAGCTATTTCATAACTTTAACAAAACTAGAAACCAAGATGATTTAAAAAAGTTCAAATGTTATAGAAACCAGCTGTCAAAAGAATTACGAAAGGCTAGGGAACGTTATTACCATAACAGTTTTACCTCGACAATTAGAAATGTTGAGATCACTTGGAAAAAAGTGAATACGATTTTACGGGGTAGTCAAAGAAATGAACACCTAGAGAAGTTGTATATAAACGGCGAAGAAATAAAGAATACTGCTTTAGCTGATATGTTTAATGACCATTTTGTAAATTTAGTGAATATAAATTACGATGATGATGCTTGTAGGTATATTGAAAAGAGAAGTGCAAATTCAATCTTTTTGGATCCGGTTGACGATTCCGAGGTTTTTAAAGCATTTATGAATTTAAATAATACTCGTAGCAGAGATATAGATGATATACAGATTAAACCTGTGAAATACGTTTTAGAGTTAATTATGCCTTATTTGACTTATATATTTAACTTGTGTATATCTGAAGGTGTATTCCCTGAGCGTATGCAAACAGCAAAAGTTTCTGTGCTGCATAAGAAAGGCGATAAAAATGATATAAATAATTATAGACCAGTTTCCATACTGCCTGTTTTTTCAAAAGGGCTAGAAAAACTTATTCATACACGGCTCTCAAAATTTTTTGATAAGCATCAGCTAATTACAAAGTCCCAGTTTGGATTTCGAAAGCACCGTTCCACTGAGCTTGCGTTACTTGAAGAAAAGGAATTTATTTTACGTAACCTAGAAGATAGAAAACTAGTCTTGGGAGTTTACATTGACTTTACGAAAGCTTTTGACTATTTGAACCACACGCTCTTATTACAGAAACTTGAATGTTATGGAGTACGCGGGCAAGCCCTGCTTTTATTGCAATCATATCTCAAAAATCGTAAACAATATGTGTGCTGTAGTAATTTTTCATACAGTATAAAACCCATAGTCTCTGGAGTACCACAAGGAAGTATATTAGGCCCTTTTCTCTTTAACGTATATGTAAATGACATTGTGAATATTGACCAAACAACTAAATTGATAATATATGCTGACGATACAACACTTCTGTATGCTGCGGACGATCCTGAGGAGCTCGTGTCAAAAGTAAACCTATTGTTAGGTCAGATATCGGTATGGACAAAAAAGAACGCTTTAAAAATAAATACAAGTAAAACTAAAGCCGTACTGTTTCGACCTAAGCATAAAATTCTCCCTTCAATAAATACCATTACTTTAAACTCGGTAAATATCGAATTAACTGATAATTTTAAAACACTTGGAGCAGTGTTTTCTCAGAATATGTCCTGGGATAGCCATATTGAACATTTAAATCAAGAATTGTCAAGAACTGTGGGTATTATATGTCGGCATCGGTATTTACTTCCTACATCTGTTAAAATATTACTATACAAATCATTATTTTATTCCCATTTAAATTATTGTTCGTTAGTTTGGGGTACTACCACTGCAACTAATCTTGAGAAGGTGCACCTGCTTCAAAAAAGAATGTTGCGAGTAATTGCAAACGTACATTATCTTTCGCACACGGAAAACCTGTTTAAAAGTTATCATATACTCAGTATTCACAATCTTTATAACTATAGGCTATCCACAAAACTTAGAACAGAATTTCTTTACAACACTTCATCCCTGGTAAAATTGTCTGCTTTGCAACAACATCTCGTACCATACCAAATTCGTAATCCAGATTACTGGCACGTACCAACGTGTCGGCTAAACACTGGAAAGGAAATGTTAGCATACCGAATCCCAAAGCTTCTAAATGTATTGCATTCTAAAGGTGTCTTTATAGATAGATTAAGCCTGGGTGGATTGCGATCTGTCATGCATGATTTTGCATATATAGATTGATGCGATTTCTTTTTTCTTAGTTTAAAAGTGTGTTTTGTGTTGATTTGCGAATGTCAACTAATATGGTGCTCAGTGGCGTTTTCTAGTTTCATGTTGTTTTCTTTTTTTTTTTTTCGTATTCATTGTGATTATATGCACGATTTTTTGTATATTGATATTTCCGACGCTTCTGCAGAATGTACTGGGGCCAAGAACTCGTCAAGCCGCGTAACGCGGCTTTTTTTCTTGGCTCCACCATTAGGTGTAATGGAAATAAACTGTTATTATTATACATAGATCATTCTTAAAAAGTTTAACATCTCCAGCATGAATGGCTTCGGCTATAGCGTGCTTCAAATATGGCAAAAATGACAATCGTCAAAAACCCGTCGTCCTTCCTCGCTCCTTCGGGGAGAGATATATATATATATATATATATATATATATATATATATATATATATATATATATATATATATATATATATATATATATATATATATTTTTTTTTTTTTTTTTTTAACTAAGCGTGTTAGAACATGAAAGAGCGGCAGCCATGCAGACGCACCAAATCATGTTCTGCTTTCTTGTGCAGATTTTCTCGGGGAACGGCACGTGCCTCCCTCCTTTTCGGCGTGGTGCGTCAGCGAGTTTGTCAAATCTCATGGATCACTCATCGCAGACAAGTCAACGTTGTCCAGCGTCTTCATTTGTTGGCTCCGCCTGCGTTTTGTCACCATCTTCGGCTTCATCGATTCCATCGGCACAGACGTCAAGTTTCCAGCGGCCTTTAAAGCAAGTGCCGTCGACCTGTTTCGCCAGTGGGCATGAAAGAGCGGCAGCCATGCAGACGCACCAAATCATGTTCTGCTTTCTTGTGCAGGTTAGTACAAGCTCTTCTTTGCATTGTAAACGAACAGACAATGTGAATCTGCTGCTCTTTCCATGCCCAACCGTTCTTCTTAACACTGCCTGTGAATGCCTGTATGTTACGAAGCTGCTACTTTTGGGTGGGGACATTGAACTAAATCCCGGGCCTAATAAGGGGGACTCTGTCGCGAAATCCAATGATGTAACATTCTTTTTGAAAGAACTGTCGGCGAAAATGGATAAAAATCACTCCGAGGTCCTCTCGCAACTTAGTGAAGTTAAACAATTTCAAATAAATCTGGAAAAACAAATGACCGGCATCAATGAGCGGCTAACAACTGTAGAGCAAAAGATAGCTGCCTCAGAGGGCTGCACTGAGCAAGACATTGCCAGCACTGTATCTGTTGCTGTACGCTCTGAGACAGCTAATCTTGCACGTCGTTTAGACGAAATCGAGGACAGGTCGCGGCGAGAAAATTTGCTGTTTCACGGTTTTCCCGACGTACCCTCAAAGTCGTGGTCTGATTCAGAAAAACGTGTCCGTGAAGTCCTTTCGTCCACGCTGAACATGCAGCTTTCTGAAGAGTCGATTGCACGAGCTCATAGATTGGGCAAGTACCAACCGAACAAGTGTCGTTCAGTGATCGCTAAATTTTCCAGTTTTAAGGTCAAAGATGCTATATTTGCGGCGAGATCAAAACTGAAAGTTGCCGGTATCAGTGTCAGCGAAGACTTTTGCATTGCTACTCGCACTTCACGCAGGAAACTAACTGAATACGGCAAGGCTAGCGGTCAGCAGTTTTCAATTCGGTACGATAAGTTATTTATTAACAAGAGGTGTTACGTTTATCTTTCGTCATCTGACAGTGTTTGTGAAATGCTTTCTCACAATGATGAACCTGATCCCGCTAGTCATGTTGAAACCGTGCCAAACGAGCCTGAATCGTATTCGACATAACAATCACCTCGTGCACAGAATCCTTTCCGTGATATCTGCTTTCTTTTTTCAAACATTCGGAGCGTTGTAAACAAGCGTGATTCAAATTCTTTATTTGACATTCCTTGTCGAACAAAAAATGCCAGGGCAGGAACAAAAAGCTACAATACAGTAGCTTGACGGGGTTCCTGCCCCTACCTTGGCATAAGAAACAACCAAACCGACAGTTTAAAATTGACAAGACATATTCACAGAAATTCAAACCATGAAAAATATACATGTAATCAATTTACATCAAATATAAACTAATACTGACATCGTGCACACTAAAACATGTATTCCGACAGTTCATACTATACAGGAAAAATATAAAGCAAATACAACAGAATTTTTGCACAATTATTCACTGTGTGAAAAAGTGTTCTTCCAAAGTTTTTTTACAAAGGGTGTGTATATCAAGGTTCCTTTTCTCTAAAGAGTTTAGACAACTAGGCATGCGGTGTTGCAGCCTGTCTAACCCATGATTAGTACGGGAAAAGGGTACCAGCCAGGAATCCTTTTTTCTAATATTATACGATGCATCATGAGGCCTTTTAAGGTCACACAACTTGATAAAAGTGGAATTGTTATTTTTAATGCTAAGTTTATATTTCATTATTAGATTAAAATTGTATAAGTGCTGGAAGGGAAGCACATTGAGTGAAGCAAATAATTCTTTTGTGTGGGCATCGTATGGGGCATTTACTATATGACGAATAGCTTTTTTTTGTAATAAATGCAACTTAGTTTTGTTAGCTTGCGACGTCACTCCCCAGACAAGGTTGCAGTTATATATGGGATGCAAAAAGAGAGTTGTAGAGCATTAGCTTGACTTTAGTTGTTAGTATTTGTCTGAATCTACAAAGTATACCGCAAGCCTTTGCCAAGGTCCCAGCAACACGGTCCACGTGTGCATTCCAGCTTAAATGTTGATTAAAAGTTATTCCTAGTGTTTTGGCTTCATTTGTAACTTTTATCATTTCTGATCCAAGCTGTATATTAATATCGCGAGTTATTAATTTTTGCACAGGCGCAAATAGTACGGCTTTTGTTTTTGAAACATTAATTTCTAAGACGTTTACCCTTGTCCACTCAAGCAGTTTATTCAGAGTAACATTTGCCAAACTAACGAGATCATTAATGTTATTTGACTGGAAAAAAAGACTGGTATCATCTGCGTAAATTAAGCAATTTGTGCACTCAATGGAATTTATTATATCGTTGATGTAAATATTAAACAACACTGGTCCAATACACTTCCTTGTGGGACTCCCGAATGGACACTTAGAAGAGGAGAGCGTTTTTCGTTAATTACAACACATTGTTTTCTATGGGTTAAGTACGATTTTAGAAGGTCGCCAGGGATTCCTCGGAAACCGTAATGATCTAGTTTAGTGGATAGTATTACGTGATTAACTCTATCAAATGCTTTTGAGAAATCAATAAAAATACCTAATGTCAATTTATTGTTCTCAAATCCGTTTAGTATGAATTCTTTTTGTGTCAGTAAAGCTAATTCAGTCGACATGCCTCGACGGAAACCGAATTGCCGCTCCGTAAGTATTGAGTGCTTGTCGCAGAAGGAAGAGACTCTTTTGCATATAATCTTTTCTAAACCCTTCGAAATAACAGGCAGTGCTGAAACCGGACGATAATTCGAAAAGTCATTTTTATCGCCAGATTTAAACAAGACACTCACTCTAGCGCGCTGCATGCTTTCCGGAAACGTCCCCGTGAGTAAACAAGTGTTGAAAATATAACAAAGCACAGGCGCTAAGATGTCTAATACAAACTTTATACGTTTAATTTCTAAATCATCAATGTCACGGGCCTTGCTATTTTTGAGTGTCATAAAAGTAGAGCTGATTTCCTCACAAGTTGTCGGCGCAAAAAATGCCGTATTTGAGTTAGGCGTTTCTAGAAATCGTTTTACCCCACTGCTATCAGTTCCAGACACCACTGAGACTAAGTTCGTAAAATATTTGTTAAACGCATCTGCAAGCTCATTGCCCACTACTGTTTTACTATTTACTGTTAAGCGTAGTTCTTCATTATGGTGAGAACCACAGTTTAAAAGTTTGTGGATTTCGCGCCACACCACCTCACTCTGAGTACTTGAGAATACATTCTCGTAATATGCCTTTTTAGCGCTACGCAAAACTTTCATCACAAAATTTTTATATTTTTTGAATTTGGAAAGATCATTCAAGTTTCTCGTTTTGACAAATTTCGAATATAAAACATCTCTTTTCTTGACCATTCTAAAGCAATCATCTGACACCCAAGGCTTCCGTAATTTTTTAGATTTCCTTACTTCCTTTAGCTTAAAGCAAGTATAATAAACCTGCTTAATGATGGCTATAAAATGTTCATAAGCTTCCTCAACATTTGTAGATTCAAGCACTATACTCCAGTCTATGTTTGTGATTTCACCTCGAAAAATTTCCAAAATTTTGGCATTAATTTCTTGCATTATATACGACTCAGTATGTCGTGCCTTTCCCTTGAAAAATTCACTATCTTTAAAAGACATGTAAATTGAAAAATGATCACTTAGACATGTTATAACCCTACCCGACGTTACATCGTCATTCATGTTATTTGTCAAAAACAAGTCCAGAAGGCTTTCAGAGTGACAGCTAATTCGCGTGGGCTCAGATATAACATTCCTACAGGAGAAGGATTCAATAAGTACCTGAAATTCACGTGTGGCTGCCGTATTCTGCAATAGATTTATGTTGCAGTCGCCGCCTATAATAACGCGCAAACCATTTGTACTCACAAAGTCTAACAACCTATCCAGAAAATCAAAAAAAAAATTAGATTTCCGTTAGGAGGGCGATAGATAACAGCAAATACATATGTTTTGTATTG
Source organism: Ixodes scapularis (assembly GCF_016920785.2). Taxonomy (NCBI): domain Eukaryota; kingdom Metazoa; phylum Arthropoda; class Arachnida; order Ixodida; family Ixodidae; genus Ixodes; species Ixodes scapularis. The sequence continues at coordinate 88,099,097 of NW_024609835.1, forward strand.
AAGCGTCAGAGCTTCATAATGTATGTTAATTTTTGAAAAATCTGATAGCAGGCTGCATGACAATTGCTCAGATTTGTCGTCCCTTATTGATACTTGTAGTGCTGATGTCGTCATACTGACAGAAACGTGGTTATCTGCCAAGATTTCTAACAATGAAGTGTTTGAGTGTGAAAAGTCATTTAATATCTATCGCTGTGATCGCGGTACTAGGTCAGGAGGAGGTGTCCTAATCAGTATTGCTGATCATATACAATCTTTTTATGTCCCCGATGTTTCGTGTTTAGAGGTGGTCTGCGCAGGTATACGTATTAACCACCGTGACGTGATTTTCTGCGCCTGTTATCGGCCACCAAATGCATCCTCCACTTTCTGTAATGACCTTCATGACCTGTTAAATAATACTGTCGTAAGGTACCCTCATTCGCCTATATTTTTGTTAGGGGACTTCAACTTTCCGAAAATACTTTGGAATGATTCATGCCCGTTGTTTCCGAGTCACATAGTGAATCTACGGCATTTGTAAACCTTTGCTCTGATTTTAATTTTTCCCAAATGGTAACGGAGCCTACACGAACTTCATTATCGAGTGCCAATATTCTTGATCTCATTTTGACAACATCTCCTGACTTGGTTAACTCAATAACCTACTTGCCCGGTCTAAGTGATCATTGTTTTATTAATTTCACTCTTAAAGGATTTGTTCATCGTTCAGTCAGTAAGCCAAAGTATATTAGGGACTACAACAAGGCCGACTATCAATCCATAAACAGAGAGCTTGTAGTGTTTTTAGATGAATACATGCTGGATTTTTCGGAACGCACTATCGAAACTAATTGGTATCTTTTTAGGAACAAGGTCAATGATTTAGTACAAAAATACATACCTTTACGCGTAATCTAATGCAAGCATCGAGCCGCTTGGTTCAACGTTCCATTAAAGCGTCTTTTAAATAAGAAAAAGCGATTATATCGCAAAGCCAAACAGAGTCAGAGTGATGTCAACTGGTGTGCTTATCGTCAATTTACAGCTCTGTTTAAAAGCGCAGTGAAAGAAGCTAAGAGGGTTTTCTTGCATAACACACTTCCTTCGTTGCTGATAAACAACGCTAAAAAGTTCTGGAACGTCGTTGGTGGTCCGAAACAGAATAAGATATATCTAAACGACGACAATGGTGTGACTATTCCTCAGTCTGATTGCTGCTCTGTGTTTAATGAAGTGTTTGCAATGTCGTTCTTGAATCTATCCTCCGTTTGTCTTCCTGATGTTGCTGATTCGATCTTTTTTCCTATGAATCCTGTGCTGATTGACTGGGTTGGTGTGATGCATTTAATCCGAAATTTAAAAGTTTCTTCGTCATCTGGACCCGATGATATTAACTCAAAGTTCCTGAAGAACACCGAAGTATATTCCTCCATAATTTTGTCGAAACTTTTTTCACAGTTCCTAGATACCTGCATTTTGCCTGGTGATTGGAAGGTGGGCAAGGTGGTACCCTCGTTTAAATCAGGAATTTCGCATTCTCCCCTTAACTACAGACCAATATCTTTAACTAGTATTCCTTGTAAAATCTTAGAGCATATAATTTATTCTAACCTTGTTAGTTTTCTTGAAAGTAATGCATTTTTTACATCATGCCAGCACGGCTTTCGTAAGACGTTCTCCTGTGAGACACAACTCATTTCATTTACACATGAACTTTTTGCTGCTTTAGATAATGCATCTCATGTTGACTGCATATTTCTGGACTTTTCTAAAGCTTTCGACCTCGTATCTCATCAGCTACTCTGTTTGAAATTAAGCAAATTAAATATTGACCCTAGCATTCTCGCACGGATTGAAAGTTTCTTGTCTAACAGAACCCAATTTGTAGTTGCTAACGACTTCAAATCGTCCTCGTCCCCCGTCACTTCAGGTGTGCCGCAAGGGTCTGTGCTTGGCCCTCTTCTCTTTCTCATCTACATTAATGACCTTCCTAACTCTATCAACTCATCCATCAAGTTGTTTGCTGACGACTGCGTCATTTTTCGAGTCATTTCTACTAGTTCCGATTCCTATGTGCCTCCTGTCTGACCTTAACAAAATCTCTGATTGGTGTGATATCTGGAAAATGCGTCTAAATACTAACAAGTGCAAAGTAATGAGGATTACGCGTCAGACCGTTTGTGGCAACATTTACGATTATCAACTTTCAGGCAGTGCACTTGAACAGGTAACGTCATACAAATACCTAGGGCTTCACATAACACCTAATCTGTCTTGGCAAATGCATGTTAAACATATAGTAAATAACGCTAACCGCATGCTTGGATATTTGCATCGTATACCTTTTCTATGGCACCATCATCTTTAAAACTTCTCCTCTACAAAACTCTCGTCCGCTCTAAACTGGAGTACGCATCTTCGGTGTGGGACCCAGGCCTGGAATTTCTTACTAATAACTTAGAATCGATACAGAATCGCAGCGCGCGTTTTGTCTTGTCGAACTACTCCCGTTCACCTAGTTATCCTCTATGAAGGCATCCTTGAACCTTCCGAACCTCTCTCTGCGCAGAAAAATATCGCGACTCATGCTATTTCATAAAATACATCATTATAACCCGCACCTCAAAACTGAACTTTTTTCAGAGCCATCATACGTCTCATCTCGTTCGGACCACCATAACAAAGTAGGCGTGCCACTTTGTCGCACTAACTTGTTTTTCGATTCCTTTATCCCAAGGACTAGTAACGAATGGAACCACCTGCCCGCCTCCATCGCAATGATTACCGACGATTTCACTTTCAGATTCGCCATTGAGTGTTATGTACTTTCTTAATAACCGGCGTTGTCTGCATTTTTCATTCTCTGTTTCAATTTCTGCATTTACTACCTGTTGTTTGTTTTTATGTTTTCCACCACTCCCTTCTGTAACGCCCCCTGGGCCTTGAAGGTACTGAAATAAATAAATAAATAAACATTGAAATAAACGGCTTGGTCTTTCGCAAGGAATACGGCACCGCATGTAAACATTTGAAAGAAAATAAAAAAATACGAATGTACCTCACTGCCTGAATCCAAGTGAAACCGCCCGCCGAACTTCGAACTTTTATCCTAAAAGGTCGAAGTTCCTCGACCTTAGGACTTTTCAGGATTCGGAAGTTCGAAAATTTTCATATTTTCAAGATATATAGGTTCAAAAGCTCGAAAATCGTCGAATTTCTTAGCGTAGCAGGGTTGGGTCCCCGAGTTTCTCGTAGTCGGCACCTATGGACTTTAACTGAGTCAGAAGCGTGTAAATCTATTCTATTTCTCGACTGCTCCGAACAACGGGGTAGAGGGCCTTAGAGCGATAAATTGGCAGCTAAAAGTGACCCCCAATTGGCCGCCGCCATGTTGCACATTTTTGACCACTAGAGACGTCACCTTATCGTTGTACGTCACCGATATCTATAACAATTGTTGGATTGCACATCCCCGCTTGCTTAGCCGCTGCAGCGCGAGTGCGGCCACCGGACGTCTAGCTTGCATGCAGCAAAATCGCGTTTTTTTGCTAGCGTTGCAGGGGCTGGCGACAGCGTGCTGAAGACACGTTTTCTACTTGTTCGTCGTCAATTGGCGGAGAAGTTCTTTAAAACCCTGTGTAAGCCGCGAGACTTGCCGTTGAGAACACGTGGAAATTTTACGGAAGCGCAGTGCCGCAGGAAAAAGGCACAACTCGTCGAAAGCAAGTTTCGCCGATCTCGCGGCTCGATCAAAGCTTCCTTGGCAGACCAAAGCGCTGCGTCTCTGTGCCCTCGCAAGCTTGGATCGACACCGTGTGGTGTCGATCCAAGCCAAGATCCAAGCAAGAATCGACACCGTGTGGATGCGTTTCGGCATAGTCTCCTTTATACTCACAAAGCCTGGCAGAGCATCAGAGAACCATTTCTCGGGGGAACCTGAACTGCAGCGTACAGCTTTTGCAGCGGCGAGGACCTGAAACACATTTCTCCTGTTCGCTCGGGAAAAGTCTGTTTCGGCGTCTCGCCGCAGCCGGGCGTCAGTCACGTGGCTCTCCTCTCATCCGTTGTCTGCCGCTCCATCTTTTTTTCATTTCGGCGGCCGCTTCTCGTGGTGATCTGCCAGGCTTTGTCAGTATGTAGGAGGCTATGGTTTTGGATTGCAACGTGCGTGAAGCCGTATGTGCCTCTGGAGCAGCGTTTTACTGTGAAATTTTGTACTGTCAGAAACGTTTCAACTTCTATCGTAACGACAGGGAAGAAAGAAAGGGTGGCGGGGTGTTGGTCGCGGTAGCAGAAAATGTACCATCGTTTCACATCAATATTGTTTCAGAACTCCAGCTACTATGGGTTGGTCTACAGTTAAAAAATAAATAAATAAATAAATATATATATATATATATTGGTGCGTCATTGCCCTCCTTCTAGAAATACCGCGTTTATAACGAATCTTTACAATGCGATAAACACAGTCATTGTTCGTTTCCCGAATGCACCGACACTATTCTTGGGTGATTTCAACTACCCAGCTATAGTATGGTCAGACGGGGGTGCAAACCTTAGTAATTTTTTCTTCAGTGGCGGATCCAAGGGGGGGGGGGGGGGGGGACGAGGGCGCCCCCCCCCCCCCCCAAACAAAGTCGACTCCCCTCCCTCCCCCCTTCTCAGAGGGAAATTTGACATGGGTGGACCCCCCTTGCACAAGAAAGAATGGGAGAATAGTACCCTTCAAAATTTTCCGCCCCCCTCCCCAAACGGAGTTCTGGATCCGCCCCTCATTTTCTTCCAAATGTAGTGAGTTAGTTTGTTTAGACTGTAATTTTTCTCAAACTGTTACTCAACCGACGCGTAAAACTTCAACAACTGCTGATGTGCTTGACCTCATATCGACAACATCGCCTGAGCTGGTCTCCTCGTTAACTTACATGCCTGGCCTTAGTAATCATTCCCTACTTCATTTTTGTTACATTCCTGGACAAAAAATATTTTGACTATGCTAGAACTGATCTTGATTCAATCAACAATGAACTTTGTCGTTTTCTAGATGACTACATAGGTTGCTTTGCTGAGCGCTCAGTTGATAATAACTGGTGTTTATTTAAAGAAAAATTATGTCACACTTGAACGCACATGTTTCCCTTCGCGTGGTATCTTCTTCACCAGAATCTCCATGGTACAGTGTGACACTGAAAACGCTGTCAAATAAAAAGAAACGATTATTTCGCGCTGCAAAGCTATCGGAGAATGTACAACGCTGGGAAGCCTACCATGTTGCAGCTAACGTATATAAGAAAGCAGTCGAAGGGACAAAATTAGATTACTTTAACTGTACGCTGCCGTCAATGTTACTTAACAATCCACGCCAATTTTGGGAAAGTTATTAACCCTCCTGCTAGTCCTGGATAGCACTTAGGGACACCGACGGAGAGGAGGTGTTCAGTGAACTGTGTCCTTTTGTGCTAAATGAGGTGTTTGTTGGATCGTTTTCATGCACGGTAACCTCAGATTGCCCGGTATTTTGAAGTTATGATTTTTACCATGTTTCCTGTTATGATAGACTATGAAGGTTGTGGGATTTGCTAGCTACCAACTAACACAGGTACCGATAGAGTAACCAAAGGGTTGTCTCAACAGCGGCAGCGATCTCAAAGGAGCCGTCAAACCTAGTAGCCCGCGGTCCCCACATCTCCGCGGCAATGTAGACGACGTTTAGGGCTACATTACCGCGGGTCGGTTCGATTAATTACCCCCGTCGGTGCAAATGATCGTCTACCTTGTCTCACTCTCTCGAATATAGCGGAAGAGAAGACACACGTACCAGAGTAAGGACAGAGTCCAAGAGCATTTATTAGAACACTCTTAAAACGAACTACAATATCCCCATCCAAAATGCCCCCCCGCGCCGGCAAGGTAAGAAAAGGTCCTTACCTGGCCAGACGCGGGGTTCCGGAGAGCCAAGACCGGGGAAGCATCGGAGAAGTCGCCGACACACGTCCTATCTCTTTCGCGGTCACCCGGACGAGTCCCTTTCCCGGAAGCGGGAAAACAAGAGGCGAAACCTCCTCGCCTGTCAGCAGGGATCCGCATCCGAGCGGGGGAACGGAAATCGGTCCCCTCGGGAGAGAGTGAGAGGAGAGCCCCCCCAAGCCAGGCGGCCCTCCGCCTCACGAACAGGTCGGAGCTCACGGCGAAGAAGGCCGAGCGTTCCGACCCGCGGCCGTTATTACAGCCATCGGGGAAGGGAGACCAGAGGAATCCCCACAAGGTATATGTAACATTATCGAAAACCTTGAAACCTCTTCGACAGCAGGCATTTATAGTATTATTGCTAAGTTTTTGAAAAATACTCATGTGTACTTATGCGTTATCTTATCTAAATTATTTTCGTAATCACTCGAACAAACAGAATTACCAAAAGATTGGAACGTGGGGAAGGTGATTTTTCCCCAGAAAGGAGACAATAAGCATAACCCTTTAAACTTTGGTCCTATTTCTTTAACGAGCATTCCTTGTAAAATCCTTGAGCAGATCATTTTTACTAATCTTTTCAATTTCCTTGACTTCAACTCCTTTTTTAACTCAGCGCAACATGGATTTCGAAGGTTTTATTCACGTGAAACTCAACTCCTAACTTTTACTCATGACCTTCACGTAACACTTGGCCGGGGTTCCACAACTGACTGCACATTTCTGGATTACTCAAAAGCTTCCGACAAGGTTCCTCACGCGCTGCTTCTTCATAAACTCCGTAAACTTAATGTATATCTTAATATAATTGCTTGGTTAGAATCGTTTATATTAGACCGTTACCAATTTGTTCACGGTAACGAAACTAATTCTTCAAGGTCACGGGTCAACTTCGGTGTACTAAAGATTCCGTACTAGGTTCACTTTTATTTCTTATATATATTAACGATCTTCCCACGCATGTATCCTCTTCTATTAGCTTATTCGCTGATGACTGTGTAATTTATAAGGAAATTATTTACGACTCTGACATATCTGCTCTTCAGACCGATTTTAACGTCACACACTGGTGCGATAATTGGCTTATGGAACTTAAAACCTATAAATGTAGATCCATGAGAGTGTCCCGTCAAAATAACACTTGTCCCTCCACGGCATTAAAGGGATAATACAACGAAATTTCGGCGCTTATTTTTTGGTCTGCATGTGTTCAAAGGGGCAGCATCACATCGAACATACCAATATCTTGTTAAAAAAGTCACAAAAGGGAATTCTAAAACAAATTAAACGATTAGCAAAGAGCACCTGGTGGATGTCGCTAACGCCTCGCTTGTAATGCCCGTCTAGGAACCTTGAGAGCTAGTGACGGAGGTTGTCTCGCCTTCGGCCACGACGAGAGAAGAGGGACAGAAGGAACTCCCCTCTTCCCGAGAATGCCTTTCGTGTGTCGCAGAAGTCGCTATTGTCCCCCTACAAGATAACAGAAGAATAACCCGTCACTCAAAATTCGCACAAAAGCAGCCGCTTCGGTGGCTGGAGCGGCTAGGCCATCTCTCGACGTCAGCTTCGCCATAGCTTTGCTCGTCCTGAGACGACCTACGTCACGATTGCGTTGGATATCACGTGGTCTCCGCTGGGCCTTCTCCGAGCGCTTGCCAGAGTGGGCCGTTTATGACGAAAAATACAGCCACCAGGCTCAAAATACAAACGTGCGATTGTCATTTGCGGATATTGTGGATCATATTCAACCTACTTTTGAACACGACGGGAATATTTCAAATTTCGTTGAAGTAACCCTTTAATAACTACACCTTGCTTCCTGTGTCCACCAATAAATGCTTCGGTGTTCATAAAACTAACGATCTCTCCTGGAACATTCATGTCGAATATTTTACAAGCGACGTTATCGCTTATTAGGCTACCCCAGATTAAATTTTCCCCTTGCTCTTGTTTTACTTAAACTTCTCCTATATAAAACTTTAGTGCGCACCAAACATGAATATGTAGGCTCTATCTGGAACCGCGGCGTCACCCTAGCATCATTTTTTTTTAATCCATTCACAATCGCTCCGCACGTTTCATACTTTCTAACTATCACCGTACAGCCAGCGTCACCTCCATGAAAGCGTCTCTATATTTTCCCAACCTCTCCTTTCGTAGAAAAATATCTCGCCGCTGCTAACTTCACAAGATTTATCACTCTAACCCAGCACTTCGAACCTCACTATTTTCTGAACCATCACACATATCGCCGCGTACCGATCATCTACTAAAAGTAGGAATCCCCTACTTCATCACCTCCACCTTTTATGCCTCCTTCCTACCCCTGACCTCTGTCGACTGGAATCGTTTTCCCGCATCCGTAGTCTCACTTACCGACGCTGCTGATTTTAAAAACCGCCATCAATGACGTTGTGAATAATGTTCCACAGCGATTCTGCATTTAGTGTTTTTTTTCTTCCTTTTTATTGTTTAATTTGTATTGATGTATAATTCCACTCCTCTCTGCAATACCTTCGCGCCCTGAGAGTATAATAAATGAAATGATATGAAATAGATTCCGCACCGCCCCTACTTATCTGTGCTATTTAAAGCCCAACCCCGAGGTAATTAGTGACGGAGCAAAACCAGTTCATATTGCACTTAGGTGTTGTCACCCATGGCCCTAGCCAAAACCCAGTTGATTTTGAGGTGCTCATTTTGGCCCTTGATATGATACAAAACTGATTTATATGCTTGACAGTGAACTCCAACTCTCGTTGAGAAGTGCACACAATGGCGACGTCGTCTGCATAAGCAAGTATCTTAGTTTGGAGCTCACCTAGATTCGCGCCGTGAATATACGCATTGGCTATGATTGTTTTACACAGGGGGAAACGATACCTGCGACATTGGTCACCCTTGTCTGACTGACGATTTTACCCGGATAGAGGCAGTCCTGCGCCCGTTAACTAATATTCGAGTGCTTATGTCTTTATAGGCCGCCTGAGAGATCGACTAACTAGATACATTAAAACATGCTATAAATTATAGCATATTTTAATGTATTTAGTTAGTGGATCTCTCTGGCGGCAACGTTCGAGCAGAGCGTAGAGAAAAGAGTGTGACACCCTGTCAAAAGCTTTGCTTAGGTCTATACTTGCCTGCTATGAAGTGTTGCACGCGCCTCCGCTGTCTCACAGATAATTCTCGTTCTATGCTCGTTCGATGCAACGGACCTGCCTTTGAACCCATAAGGCTGGTGGTCTCCTACACTAAAACCTAACCCATGATCAAGGCGCTTAGTCTGAATTTTTGCAAGAATCTTGTAATCAGTCGTGAGTAAGCTGATTGGCCTGAGGTTGTCCGCATTTGTAACGCTGGAGGCCGAGAGTTTTTTCGGAAGAAGGACAGTCAGTGCTTGACGGATCGATGAAGGGAGCAAGTTTCTTTTTAGAATGTTTTTGTATACGTTGCGAAGCATAGGAATTTTAAAACTTCTTTTAAAAGCTGACCCCAATCCAACCACTTCAGGACACTTTCCAGCTTTCAGCTCCTTAATCGCGGCTTCTATTTCTGAATCGGTAATTTCTCCAATCTTGTTTTCCGAGACGTTACGAGGAATTTAAAGACATCACTTGAAGAAACTTCTCTAAAGTAGTTACGTCGGTATGTCTACGCTCACTCAGCAGCTCTGAGAACGTGTCTGCAAGTTCCTTTTCAATGTCGCTCTCCTCTGAAACGGTCTTGTCCCCGGTTTGTAGTGATGTTATTTTATTGCTGAGTGGTTTCATTTGAAATCGAACACGCTTGTCGGGGTGGGTCTTTCGATTTTTTATTTAAAAAATATATGAAATTGCCCCATTTCCAGAAAAAACAAAATCTCTTTTCAAAATTAAAAAAAAATATATATTTTGCTTCACAAAAACTATTGAGTGGAGCAGGGTGGAAATCTGTGTTTTACTCCGTAATTTTTCTACCCAGTTCTGTACGCTGGTATGAATACGGGAAGCATACAAAACTTACAGTAATTTTTTGTGCTCTTGTATGTTATTTCGACTATTTTTTAGTTCAAAAGAAAATACTTTTGTATTTTTGTTCATTAAGGTAAAAAATGTCAAACATCGTCTCTTTGACAATCCAGTGACATCTTCAGAGCCTCGTAACTCATGAGTTATTATATTTGTCACTTATTAAATACTATGCTGGTGTAGCCCTATACACTCCGTGCGACGCGACTGGCGCGCCGCCGCGCGGCCGGTACCGAAAGTAGGCAGTGAGAACCCCAGAGAAAACGAAACCGAAACCACGCCGCGTACGTTGGTACGCATTGAAGTCGGAGCGGTGCGGTTGCGCTGGGTTCACAGCATGAAGTGCTGCCTGTGCTGTGCTTCAATAGTTATTATGCGTCGTATCTCACGGGGACAAAGTTTCACATTTTTTCACCTCGCCGATGTTTTGTGGGACAGCGACAACGATGGAGCCGTGCCGTACGACGCGAGAAATTTGATCTCCGATCATGTCTGCAACTGTGTCGGCACGGCTGACATATTCTACACTGCCGCTTTGCGGTCTGCGTTTGTTTTCGTACCAGTAGCGCCTACATGTGTCAGCGCCGATAGGACGACCTGAAATGCCATCCCACACTCGCGGGTATGCAGTGCCACTTTCGTTGGAGGAATGCCCTCCAAAGAGGTTTCGTCCCCATCGTACGTGTCGATGATATTTCCTGACAAGTATGGCACGCAATTTGTACTTCATGAAGAAAGATTCGAACGGTAAAAAAATGTGACAAATAAAAATCTAATGAAAACAACAATGAAACTCGGAATCACTGGAGAATCGACGTTTGAGTATGGAAGTTTATGTGGTTTGCTTTCTTTCTTGATCAGCTTCCTTTTGGATGTGGAAACGCTGACACCCCGAGTTCTGTCGACAACATTTTTTTTTCTCGGCTTTAGAGCCACCTATCGCAAAGTGGTTCGAACTGGAAGCACCGTCTACTGGTCCCTTCCTACCTGTAAAGTGTGCACCTCCCACGGTGAGTGGTAATAGGGAGTTTTAGTAGATCGTTCCGATACCTCCGATAGCCCCGATAACGATACTATGCATGCACAAGGGAGGCGGCGGCGAAGTATCGGGATATCGTTATCGGAGTCATGGGAACGATCTACTAAAACTCTCTATTATCTCGACAGCCTTTGACGATCAAAGCCAGTTCCCATTTAGTTACGCCGCCCAATCTAAATTTCCACCTGGTTTCGCTGTGTCGACTCTTTTTGGTGTAATAAGTGTTGTGTCAAGTTACGGTCATGTCAAAGTACCTGCGCGCCGAAAATCAGCACCTCGCACAACAGGTTATTACACAGCAGCTGACCGCAAAAGCCTTTGACGGCCATAACGTGTGTTGGCTGGTTTCCCTATGTCACCTTTTTTTTATATATAATAAGGGCTGTGTCATGTTATTGTCAAGTCCAAGCACCTGCGTGCCCAAATCTGAACTGGGTCGGTACAGAGTCGTCTGGCGTCGCACCAGGCTCGAGGAGGAGGAGGAAAGAAGGAAGGAGAGGAGGAATAGAGAGAGAGAGAGAGAAGAGGAGGGGGTGAGGAGAAAACTGGGGAAAACCCCCCGAAAAGTTTGTTGTAAAAAAAAAAAAGGGGGGGGGGGGGCATGCGGTTGGGGACGTCCCCCGCCTATTAGTTGTGGGTAAGCGGACGATTTTAATGTTTCACTAAACGATAGGAACAGCCCCATTCAAGAAAGTTTGGGAAACAAATGTTTACCCAAGATTGACCCAGTGCTAAAAATAACTATAATTTACGTTGTGAAATAAAATAAAAGACAACCTAAATTCCAAATTCTAAGAAAGCAGCTATACGAAATTAAACCATTAATCTAGTAGGTTCTTGAAAACCGTGAAATGGGCCAATTATCTGTTCATCATGCACAAAATTATCATGCACAAAATATCGGCGGGGAACGTCCCCAACCGCGTGCCCCCCCCCCTTTTTTTTTTTTTTCACGACAAACTTTTGGGGGCCTCTTTCCCAGTTTTCTTCTCACCACCTTATCTTCTCTCTCTCTCTATCCCCCCTCTCCCTCCTTCTTTCCTCCTCCTCCTCGAGGCTGGTGCGACGCCAGACGAATCTGTACCTTATGGGTCCAATAATGGATATCCCGTACAGCTTTATTTCTTCATTCGTCAGAAACCTAACTTTCACACCAGCTGTCTTAATGAAACTTGGCACACTTCGTGCACAAACTTAGTGAACATCTCATTCGCCTCCAATATCATCGTTCCAGCAGTCCTACCTTTACAGCGACGAGCGAAATAAATTTCCCACTCAGAGCATTTATGGTGGCGGCCGTCTTGCTTTTGGGAAAATTGCTCCAACTCCTTTTTCGGTCGCAACTAGAGAAATTACCCCTAATAACGACTCAAGCTCAGTATATAAGAAGTGGAGAACAGCTAAACGCCCTTCTGTCCCAGCACCCATGCAACGTCACCCACAACGTATCGGCTCAAAAAGCAAAAGTTTCGTCCGTGCGCGTTTCCGCCACCACAGCTTGGCATGCGAAAAGGCGCCACAGGCTGCTGAACGCGCCTCACTGTCGAACGCCAGCTCCTCCGCTAGAGGCGCTACGCGCGTTTTTCAAAGCGCCCCCTATAGTTCCCGCACGGAGTGTATACATGGGCTATCGACGGGCATAAGTTTAGTTTTTTTTTTTTTAATATCACTGAATTTTTATATAATTTTTGAATTATTGTCGAAAATGAAATTAACCGATAATTTGAACCCACTTTATCGAAATAGGGCATTTATTATTTCGTTAAATTTTTTACTATTGATGCCGATCATATCAACTCTTTATTGGCTTGATCCGATTTCCTCCTTTTTTTGTTGTATCTTCTCTAGAAGTGATCGAAATCGCTCTACGTTCTCAGAACGGCCAAACGCAGTTTCCGCAGGTCGGCTTCGCTGCGAAGACTATACTGCTTCTTTGTGTCTTCAAATGCAGCGGGTAAATTCACTTCGATTGAGAACACTCGTGCTTGGCTACATATTGTATTTTCTTAATTTTTTAATAATGGCAACTGACATTCCTTAGTCTGATAGTTAGCGGATAGAGCCTATTTTACACGTTTTACGGCATTTATTCATCTACGACAGCGTTGTATTTTCCACGGCCTCGACAGAAACCTGCTGAGCTTCCGGGGTTGTGACAGACAGGTGCGCAACAGTGCCTACAGCTTCGACGCGTTTGCTCTTCTGCGACATCCGATAGCAATGTGAAGAATAAAAGACCAAAAGCGCACTAATCAACACCTTCAAATTGATGTGTGAACAGCTCCACCAGCAAGCAGGCTAGCGAAAGGACATTCCTAGTGTTGCAAATATTTTGGGCTAGATGGCGTAACGTGTCACAGGATTTAACGAAAAACATATTTCTCGGACACTACACCACAATAGTTTTCCACACTTTGAAAAATGAAGGGTAGGTAAAGGGGGAGAAAGGGGTGGACAAAAAAAAAAAAAAAAAGGAAAGCTCGACGTTCGACAAGGCCCTTCGCTTTCGTCATTTTAAAACGCGCGCAAACAACGTTAAAAAACATAAAAAAAAAAATAAAAATGCCTTTCACTTTCACTGACACCCCCCCCCCCCCCCCCAAGAAAATGTGTTTTTTTTTTATTTTTTTTATTTATTTAGGCGATTCATTATGGTGTTGGAAGATTACCCAATTAATATTTCGCTACAGTCACGCATATTTTTAAAAAAGACCCCCCCCCCCCCGCCCCCCCCCCCCCCCCAATCAAAAAAAAACCGCAACTGCTTGGTGCCGAAACCTAAACCTCGGCACACCCAACCGTCTTTTTTTTTTCTTTTTTTTCGCGCGCAGCAGGCGAAATATTTTACGTGAACCGTTTGCCGTGCGATTCCTTTGCAGTTATGTTCCGCTCACTGTTCGGTACTTCAAGAAGAGCTGTTTTGTACATTGAAGAGTTTGAAATGAGTAGTGAGTGCCCGTGATCGGCTCCGAAAGTACCCCCAAGATGTTGCGTGAAGAGCTGCCTCACATGTCTTGCACCTGAAAGAGTTTCCGAAAGGTCAACGGGATCGGGACCAATGGCTGGCTGCAATTCGTGTAGAACAGTTACGGGGTTCGGAAAGCGGACGCTACCTGATTTATATCGTCCTTGCGTTATGTGGAAAGTGACTATATTGAGTTCGCAGGTGTCAAAAAGGGAGTCCCATACCATTTAGTTCAGCAACGTTTCGTCCACAATAATTTTTCTCCAGTGATAATTGCCAAAAAAAAAAAAGTGTAAATATTGCAAACTGATTGACCAAAAAAAAAACAAAAAAAAAAAAAAAACAGTACGCCCACATTCGGGATTCAACCTGCGCCCACTGCGTGTCCGCTGCATGTGAAGCGGAGCTACTGGGGAACTCGTCGTAATAATATTGGTAATGTGCAGCCGGTCTACTGCAGGTAGGAAAGTTTGCTGCCGATTTCATTCCACCAAAGGCACTCCCGCCTCGAAGTCAGGCAGCACCAAGCATTGGCCACATTCGCACCTAGTAAAGAAATTGTTCGCGTGCATATTCAACTCGAAGTACGCACTTCGTGCTTCGTGCTTGACGTTTCCACGAGCGATCGTCTTCAGCCACGAGAAAGGGCAGCGGCTCGGCAACCTCTTCGGGCAAATCGGCTTGGTGGTAGGGCGTGTCGTGCGGGATGAATACCAATTCTTTTGATTGGTCCAAAATTTCTCTTTCGAAGGAAGACAGATTCGCCGGTACCGTGAACGACGGTTCTGAAGTCGAGGTCCCACGTCCGCGTCGTCCGCTGCTATCGCCGTCCAGCCCGCGAGTCCCACAATACGCGACCTTAGAAAACGGCCCGTGACCACGAAGAAGAGAATAAGCGCGACTCAAACCGGCCAGTTCTCGATCGGCGGTTTTCAGGCTGAAAGAAACCGAATTTCGAGCTGCAAATTTTGTTCTGAGTAGTTGGGCTCTCATACGTCACGTACGTATAACTAAAAACAATGGCGAGCATAAATATCCTGTCAGTGTCTTTTTAAACTTTGCAGTAATATCGAGACATTCAATCTTGTTCTGCTAGTTTCCGTTCTGAGTTTTCTCAACCAATCGAGGAAGGCACCTATTAAAACTCCCAAATACTAGAACCACACAACCGCACAGAATAATATATTTAATGTTTGATAGATTATATTAGAGCGCAGCTCTTAGGCGCCCGTTTCCGGCTTGAGCGGCGTCGCCGTCGCCGTCGGCGTAACCGCGCGGTGCATTATGGGAATTCTGGGAAATGTCCCATACTGCACCGCGCGAGCCCCCCCACCGGGGTCACGTGACCTCGTGGGGGGGGCACGTGACCCCCGAGGTCACTTGACCCCCTCCTCGAGGTCACGTGACCCCCGCCGATGTCGCGTGACCCCCGATGACGTCATCGTCACTGATGACGTCACCGGCATACACATCGTCATCATCACTGATGACGTCACCGGCATCCGCATCGTCATCATCACTGATGACGTCATCAGTGACGTCACTGATGTCGTCACCGGCATCCGCATCGTCATCATCACTGATGACGTCATCAGTGACGTCACTGATGACGTCACCGAAATTCGCATCGTCGTCGTCATCATCACTGGTGAAGTCAGCAGTGGCGTCACTGATGTCACCGGCATCCGCATCGTCATCGTCATCATCACTGATGACGTCATCAGTGACGTCAGTGATGACACCATACTGCGGCATCTAAGGATACATTGAAGGAAATGTATTACTACGCACACCACTAAATATGGCTGAAAGCATATTATACATCTGCGCACTGTATTGCTGCTATTAAGCTCAAATAACTTTCACACTAATGTTAATGACAAGTAAGCTATTAAATCTGTCTAAGTTTAAAACATCAAAATTGACTGCTATACAAAGCTCAATGCATCAAAAGTAGAGAAGAAACAGTAAACCTTTTCTCGGCTTATTATTTCCTGTCGATATACTTTTACCAACATACTCTTACTCAAATTTAGAACCCTATGTTTTTATTAAAACTTGGGTTTGGGCTAGTTGGCCCACACTGAATTAAAAGGACAAAAGCACGAACAAAACGAGGACAGTAATAAGGCGGAGTACCGGGCCAGCTGGTTGACGTTATACATGTCCGGTCGTGTTTGTTCCTCTTCGTAGTCCGTGTTTTCTGAACTGTTTTCCCCATCATGTAAAACGAGGACAATGAAGACACGAAGACGGCGGGAGAGGCGCTACCTCTTCACTAAAAAATAGTTCACATCAACCCTTTCGCATTGACACAGTTTAATTTGAAAATAATTGCAATAATTTATATTTCATATTTTGGCTAGCATTTTTCCCTTTCCCTTGCAGTGCTTTTCCACCAGGGAGAGAGGCACAACAGCAGATGCGCGTCGATCTCCTGCAAGAACGACGGTCGCTTCCCGCAATGCTAGGATAGTAAATGGCGCACCATCGCAATTTATACGATTAGGGAATTGTAGTAGACCGTTTCCGCAGCCCGCTAAGCACCCGGATAGCGCTCCGTAATCCGCCAAAAGACGACAAGGCTAGCGGCGCGCATGCGCAGCTGCGACGTTTTCTTCGGGGATACCGTAGCGGAGGAGAAAAACGATCTACTACAACTCCCTATTACCAGAGGCCTCCACGCTTCCCCGCTCCCCTTTGTTCGGCAGCGCCATGAGATAAATTGTGAATTTTACGACAGCGTGAAATGCGGGACATTTTGAACATTTCTGGATTATCTTGCGGGACGCGGGACACAAGCCCTCAATGCGGGACAGTCCCGCTAGTCGCGGGACGGGTGGTCACCCTACCCTAACACGTGACATGCGAGAGACCGCGGAAGTTCTCTTGCAAAAATGCAAGTGAGCTGGACAAGAATGACGATAATATTAATCCCTGGAGAAGGGGAAAAGGGGGGCGACGGACAAAACACAAATTTCTAAACACAGCTAGGTGTCTGCTGTGCCACCGAAAAAGTCCGCCTGGTTCAGAGCACAGACACACTTCGGCGTGCCAAAGAAGCTTATCACGCCGTGGGACAGGCGGAACTTGCGTTTGACTAGTTGTGCATCTTGCCTACGGCGTTGTGCTTTCGTAAAACTTTCCACGTGTTCTCAAAGGAAATTCTCACCGTTTACAGAGCGTTTTAGCACACGTCTTCCACGAATGACGACGGACGAGCAGAAAACGTGTCTTCAGCACGCTGTCGCCTAGGCTCCGCAACGCTCTACACGGTCGATTCGCCATTTCCCAAGATGGCCGTCTGGTGGCCGCACTTGCGCTGCTGCTACCATTGTATACTACTACTAATCAAATTTAAATTCAATACATTGTTCAGTGGGATAATAAAATAGTGCAGTAAAAAATAAAAGTAGACAGTTGCCTAAAGTTGAAATACAAATAATTATCATAAGTACAACCAGGGAGCTGCTGCAGTGCTGGTCCCGCAGGTAAACAAATGGCGCCTTTCTACATAAAATTACCGGGTCCAGTCCAGAGTTCGTCTTGAGCCTCAGAATACGTAATTACAGCGTTACGACGTCAGTTACCTTTCTCTAACGTAGATCGACCTTGTCTGCCAGAAATGGAAACTGAAAATCCGGCACGTCTGCGAAAGTTGGCAGTGAAATTCGACAACATTTCTCGGCCCGACGGATCGGCACTTCTGGCACACGGTAGGTCCACGCCGGTTTCTTTCGACTTCGACATCCCCCGGTGGGGTCCTAACGCTTGCGTTTACTATTCATTATTAATTTTTAGGGGAGACAGTAATCCAGGCCGGAGTCTACGGCCCCATCGAAGTGCGCCAGGCTCGGGAGCTTGCAGAGAAAGCGACGGTGGAGGTCTTCTATCGCTCAAAGACTGGACATCAAAGTAATCGAGAGTGTTCCGCTCGTTTCTTCTAAAACTGGCCATGTCCGTGTGCTGCTCGTGTAAACTATGGTGTCTCTTTTTTTTTTTTTTTTTCAGGTTAAATAAGGTTGGACAAGCTCCTCCCACGAAGCTTTTTGCACTTTCCACTTTAGCAGAGGTGTAACTGGAGAGCTTTGTGGGTGGGGCTTGTTGCTCTTTTCGTAACATGCAGCTCCAAGCTTCCATGGTGCTAGGCACCATTGGACTTACCGTTGTAACGTCTCAAAAGGTTTCACCACCCCGTGTTTTTTGTTTATTGGCTCTCAAGAATGACAGCTTTCATGGAGTTGGGTGCATGCCAGGGAGGTGTTCTGTAAGCTGCTTGCTTTCGTTACATGCTCAACACCAACGGACACAGCTATGGTGGCCAAGAGACATACATTGTGTAGTGCACTTTTGGGCAATGTAGCTTAAGCTCGGTTCAGACAGTTGTGCTGGTTGCCCTCAAAGCGACTGAAAAGACTGCAACCACAAAGGCACCGGAACGGCTCATTGTATTGAACCCATCAAGCAATTAAATTTTATAATGATGAACTCAAGACTGGGTAAAATAATAAGACGGACGATCAAACATGCATAATTGAAAAAGTGACTTCGTGAAGCAATGATGAGTCACGGCTGTCCCAGTCTCTCGGTCGTTGCTATCTTCTGGGTTGCTGTGGCCGCAACCGACGCAGATCTTTGAACTAGCCTTTGTCGTCTGCTCAAAGTGACAACTTGTGTGGTCAAAGCGTATTACCAGTAAGCTCATTTTCATCAAGTACTCGGTAAAACGCGAGGAAACAGTGCTGGACAAGTTTCTACTGTTAAAAGCGTGACCCTCTTGTCACAGCAGTGAGTGGAGTTTATGCCAAAAGCCCTCTTTGATTAGTTGTATTGAATGAGGAATTATGTGCCATTAAGCATGCAATGAGAATGATAAAATGTCAAGTGTGGTGTCCACAGTGAAATGCCCCTCTCTCCTCTCATTTTCCCCCTTCCTCCCTCATCTCTCAGACTCTTCCGGCCCAGTAGCATGGCCAGGAATTTCTTTCGGGGATGAAGAGGGTTTTGGTTGGTTGGAATGTTTATAGCTTGAGGTGTGTGTGGGGGGGGAGGGGAGGGAAAGTAAGGAAGAGGAAGGAGCATAATGCATGGTATGCTATACAGTCAGTCGGATGGGGGGCTGCAGGAGTCTTTAGCTTCATAAGCCCCTCCCTTGACTGTGCCACTGTTTCTAGACCATTTAATTTATAATTTTTATAGGGATCATTGTTGTTTAGCAAAGAAAGCCTAAAGAAGTATGGTTTTAGAATTATATAAATTCCCAACTCTGCCAGCAGAAGCTCTGGAACTTAATGAAATATATGCAACAAACTTTTATGAAGCGTATCGTTTTTTCTTTTTTTTTTGCCTAAGGCAGATTTCTAATGATTTTGCAGTGTGCCACTAGTAGATCTTGGCATTTGGCAAGCTACTTCAGCTACTCCGCCGAAAATAGACGGGTTGTCTCTAGTGTGATTGAGCGAGACGAAGTTCAAACCCCAGTCACTTGTGGCTCCTCCGTTTTCAGACTTCATCTACTATTTACGTGCCAACAATGTCAACCGCACTCATTTTGATGGACGTTCCCAACAACAGAATAAAGAGATATATTAGTGAACCATTGATGTTTCGGCTAGAGAGCAATTCTGGAAAGAGGTAACATCATGGATGGAGTGTACATCCTTTTACCCTGTAAATTTAGCAGGAAATGTTTCTGTGGGAACCACATATCATTCCAAACCTCAACAGAGACAGATTCTTTGGTCACATTAGTTTGACAGGAGCCTGAGCATTTTTATGGGCAAAAGCAGAATTGGTATGAGTGTTTCCAGCTTTAGCGGTGACAAGCCAGTTGTACCAAGCAGAACCGAAATTCCCTCTCAATCGCTCAGTGACAGTCAAGGTGTAAAGTATCAAACAACGTACTTGAGAGAGTAGGATTAACTTTTATTGAAGTGTAAAGGTATTTAGCTTAATTGTCTCACAGGCTGAGGTAGCAAACTAGTAACATGTTCCTCATTGTCGATGGATGGTTCTTCCTTTCTTGCCCCCACCAACTGTAGGGTCTAAAAAAACTAAGCTTTAACGATAATAATTTCTGGAGAAGGGGAATAAGGGGACAAAGGGCAAACGCAAATATTCAAACTGAAGATTTGTTTCTGTCCTTTGCCCCCCTTCTCCAGAGATCGTTATAATTTATCTTGTTCAGCTCAACTGCACCTTTGCATTAATTGCATTGATGTTATAAGCTTCAGCCTTCCTTCTTTGTACAGACTGTTCCGACCGATTGGTGGAGAAAGTCGTCCGCAGCACCCTGGAAACTGTCATGTTGGTTGCGCTCCATCCACGAACGTGCATCTCCATCTCTCTGCAGGAGCTTCACAATGACGGCAGCGTATCCTTTCGTTGCTCCCCGTTTCTTTCCGTGTTTTATCTTTCAGTCCCCTGTCGATAATCTTCTACCTTAACCCGAGTCTGGGCAGTTATTGGCCTGCTGCATTAATGCGGCCTGCCTGGCTGCCATAGATGCGGCCATTGCCATGAAATGCCAGGTGGCTGCGGTTTCTGCAGCGATCACCCACACAGGCATCGTTGTGCTGGATCCTAATAAGAAACAGGAAGAGGTAAGACTAGTCGTGTAACAGACCCAAGTATGCCAAAATCTTTTCACGGCGATGGCCGTTATTGGCGAGGTTTTGCAGCAGATACCGGGTGTGTTTCGGGTATGTGTGTCCTGGCCTGCTAAATGTAGCGGGAAATTTTCTCCGCTATATTTGGCGGGAAATTGCAGTGTTACGTCGCAATGTCGTGACGTCACGTCACATGACATGATATGTCACAGTTTTCCAGCTAAATCTAGCAGAGAAATTCCCCGTTAAAACTAATGGATACATTTCCCGCTAAATTTCAGAGGAATTTATTGTCATGTGAAGTTACGGCCGTGTTGCGGCAGCCGGTGCAGAATCGTCGGGAAGCAATGGCGACAAACAGCACAGCAAACAGTGTCCCCGTCGTGATTACGACGGGCCTTAAGGCATTTACGAATTCAAAAAGTTTCTCCGGTAGCCGGTGCTGCCGATGCAGGGTCATCGGGAACTAATGGTAATGAACACCACAGCAGACAGTGTCCCTGTCTGGGTTTAAGGGGATTACGAATCGGGAAAGCTTCCTCAGTAGCCAGTGCACAGTCATCGGGGGGGAAGCAATGGCAACGAGCAGCACAACGAACAGTGTTCCTGTCGTGGTTACGACGGGATTTAAGGCAGTTGCTAATCCTGAAAGCTGCTTCCGTGGTGCCAATATGATGAATGGAAAGCTCCTTCATGAATCTAGCCACGTGTACGACATAAAAGAAGGTACGTTTCGACGGACAAGTGGATATCACGGTGCCCCGTACTCCATATACGAAATTAAGCGCACCCGCAAAAAAAACTTTGAGCTTCGCGTAATTAGGTAAGAGAGCTTTCTTAGTTGGTGTTGAGTGGACTGCACTAATTATGTACATTTATTACCTTCTGAATCAGCTTGACAATAACTGAGCGATTGTTTTCGCGCCGTTCTGCGATTCCCACTACTATCTTCCTGTGGGCTGATGGAAACATTCATAGGTGGGCGACCGCGTTCCGCTTCTCGATTCCGGTGAAGTATTTGCTGCATATTTTAGAGTTTGCCGTAGGTGTCCATGTTGTTCATCATTGCTAGAATAGAAAAAAGTTAATTGTATTATTCGTCAGTAGCTGAAAGGAAAACGCAAACTCTAAGGAAAGAAATGCCACTAACCTGTATGGACACACAAGTCGCACCCAGGTCGCGCGGTACTCCGCCTCGTACGGCTTCCAAGGAACAACGTAGATCTTCGTGTCGTGCGCGCTCTTGCAGGTACTGTTGCAGCCGACCACGCTGCAATTGTTGCAGCTTTCTTGGTGCGGAATAGCCACCCAGAAATTACAGCTTTAACCCGCTACATTGCACAACCAACGCAGCGACTGGCAGTAGCTCTCCTATGCAACGGACCTGTTTGCCTCTAGGGGCGCCCTGGTCGGGGCTTGCATTAGATTGGCACGGTTCCTATGTGATGTCACAGTGTTGCATGAACACCGTCCACTAAATTTAGCGGGGTGTAAAGGGGTGTCCAAACAGGACACTACAAAACGCACGACTCCGACAAATCGTGAAAATTGAAGCGGATGCTTCTATTTTTACGATTTTTCGGAGTCGTGAAAATGTTTGCAGGAGTCGTGAAAATTTTTACGATCACGACTGCTCTCCTCGTTAGATTGACGTCACACACCACCTGCGTCTGTCTCACCTCGCCAACGCCCTCGCGTACCGCCGTCGCCTCGGCTCGAAGGCCAAGGAGGTCCGGCTTCGGGTGGATTTGGGACATTCCTGCGTCGAAGGGTGCGTTTCGCCCGCCTCGGATCTGCTTTCTTTGTTGAGATTCACTTTCGTCGTGATGGTGTCTGATGTGGTTCCGTATTCTGAGCCAAGGCCTTGAGCGATTGACCGATAGCCAACAAAGCGTGTGGGTGGCTCTCCGGACCCACGTGATGAGCAGAGCAAGGCCACCGTGGAGGAAGCGAGGGGGAGATTTGACGGGGGGGAAGTTTCCCCCCGGGAGCTTTGACGGAGGGAAATGTTCCCCCGACGGCCGGAAGCGGAGCGCGGCACGATTTGCCGGAGTCGTGAGTTTTGTAGTATCCTGTTTGGACAGGCCTTAAGTCTACTAAATTTAAACGCAGCAGTGTAACTGTGCGCAGCAGTGTGCAGCGTCTTGGCTGTTGCCGGTAGTTGTTTTTGAGGACACAGCGAGGAACCAGGAAGCTTTTCTTTTTCTAAGGGCTTGGAATCCGGATTTATTACTTTGGTGGCCTAGCTTTGATGTGGCAAAGACAGTTCCATCTTTGAGTGTTTTCTTAGTGGGGACTAGAGCGTCATCAGTCGTTCTGCAGTAGAGCACTGCACGAGCCCGAATTTCTAGGCCCGGCCCGGCAGAGGCACGGCACGGGCCAGGCCCAAGCTTGACAGAATTATTTTCTAGGCCCAGCCCGACCCAACCCGGAAGAGGCACTGCCCGGGCTTGGCAGAACGTTTAGACAAAAGCTTGAGCGCGGCCCGAGCCCGACAAATTTTTGAATATAAGCCTAAGCTCGGCCCGAACCTGACAGATTATATACATGAGCCCGAAAAAGTTTGCAGGCTTTAACCTCAAAACTGTGTGAGCATAAAGCAAGCATATTCTATTTAAATTTCTTTTAAACTCGGACTGAGTTTTTTTTATACGATAAATATCCCGACTTAGACAATGTATTTTCGAGAATATAGGCGAGGTATGGGATTCATAAGTGATCTTGAGAAAAAAAAAGTGGCCATTACGCATTTCTAAAAGAGATATCGGACCTTTCGTTGTTCAGTTCATTTCACAGAGAACTCCTTTTTACATGTTTTTTGTGAAAAAACAATCACAATCACGCTAGTGAATTTTCAAAAGGCTGTATAAGCATAAAATTATCAATATTTAGCTTATCTTTGGTGGCATAGTAAGGCTCCCTGCACAAAGTGCAAAGTCAAGGTCACATTTTTTTTTTTAGTTTGAAAAGCAGAGAGAAGAGACACTCACGTTGCGCCCTGCGACTGGAGTGCCCTTGTTTTCTTGACTGCACTTTCTCACTACACTGGTGGAATCCATATATTTTCTTTTATCCATGCAAAAACTTTTCAAGTGCAAGACGTCTTTTTTTTTTTCTGAATGCCGCCATAGTGATTTTGCATTTCGCTTGTTTGTTTTCATTGATCCTAAAAGATCAATGAGCACAGTTTTTGTTATCAACAATTTAGAATTTGCGGCACACGGCTGCCCAACCACAGCCCGGGTCGGCAAGGCCCGAAAATTTTTTTGTTCAAGCTTGAGTCCAGTTTGGCCGGTGCTCAAAAGGGCTCAAGCTTTTTTGAAAGTGTGTCGGGAGATCATCATCATCGCCACGACTGCCGGGTGACCCTGGACTCTGCCCGCTGCTTCCGCGCACGGGCCCTCTCTTCACCGGATCGCAGCTGGACACGGCGCGACTCGCATCTGTATTGCTATGTTAGAATAAACCTATGCAGTTCAGTCAATCTTATCTCAACCACGACATAGTGGCCGCGGTGCTAGCGTAACAATTCATTGGCTACAGTTCCCCACCCCTTCACATTGACACCGTTGCTCAGTCTGAGCAGTAACCAGATGCAAGGGCTCCAATGCCAGTCTTCAACCCATTTGTCGTTGCTCTCCCAGAGAAGCTAGACTTCTGCTGTCCAGACAACTGGCAGCCCTGGATCACGCATTGAGATCACTACCGAGTCATCTCAGGACTCAGCAAGCAAGACAGCGCCCTAAGTTAATTATTCTCCTGTATGCCATGGGACGCAGGGTGGAGGACATTCTAGCATCTCCCAAGGTCGGTGATGAACAGAAGCTCGTCTACGACTGTGTGAAGAATGCATTTGAAAAGCATTTTATTGTGCAGTGAAACATCATATACAAGCGCGCTACATTCAACCGCAGAAAGCAACAGTCTTCACAAGACAGTCGAAAGTTTTGTTACCGGTGCCAGGTGCCATCTTTCAAGGTGCCAGTATGGCACCTTGAAAGACGAGCTTATCAGGGACCGATTTGTGATAGGCCTCCTCGATACGGCTCTCAGCTAGAAGCTACAACTCGACTCTGCGCTTACCCTCGAGACCGCTGTGGCTGCTGCGCGAAACTTTGAAGCCATCAAGCAACACCACAAAGAAATATGAGGTGCGCAATGTCAGCACGACGCCACCGTCAATGAACTGAGCTCTGCACACAGAAAGAAGAACTGGAGCAAGAGAACAACACTCACACTTCACCAAAGTGGATAGGGGGACGGCTCACTCGTCCACTCTTTGTGACGATAGGTGTCACAGCTGGTTGCAGGTGTCCACTTGTTCGCCATGTAGTACCAATCGTCGTCTGCACCATGTAGGATTGGGGTTGAGGCGCTGGCCCTACAATGTGGCTATGAGACTCTGCTCTCTTGAGAATACTAACCGCAGTTCCTAGTGGAAGGGTGTCGAGCTGACGCGTTCTGCGGCGCTTGTCATGGTGTTTCGCAAGTGAACAGCATCTCAATCATATTCTATAGTCGGTTACAACT
Organism: Ixodes scapularis; assembly: GCF_016920785.2. Taxonomy (NCBI): domain Eukaryota; kingdom Metazoa; phylum Arthropoda; class Arachnida; order Ixodida; family Ixodidae; genus Ixodes; species Ixodes scapularis. The sequence goes on from NW_024609835.1 coordinate 88,124,195, forward strand.
CAAGAAAGTACGAGAAGCTCCTCCCACAAGCGTGATGCACACGTTTCAAATCCCTTTGCAGTCGGAAGAAGAGTTCACTGGAAACACTCCTTGTTCCGCTTCAATGGATTCTAACTTGTCTCCAATCCCACTTTTTAATAAAGCAGCCTTTGTATCCATCGGAGGGAGAACCTAATCCCCAAAAGTTGTATTTGTTTCCATCGGAGGGGGAAAACTCTAACCTCTCTCTCGTAGCTTCCACAATGCTAAGTCAAAGTCGAAAGATAAAGCAAATATGTACAAAAAGGCAAGACCCTCCTCGCGCGTTGGCCGCTATGTCATGGAAACGATGGGACGCTATTGGATACGGAGGTGGCGGAGGGATATATGATTCCCTTTGAGATGCATTTGCCGCTACCTTCTTGACCTGTAACTTACTATAGGTCGATACGGGTGCCGACGTCACTGCCATTGTGTCGTACGACTACAATCGCGAAGTGATAGGCCCTTTGCGATAGCCAGGAAAGGCACTTCTCTGTCCAGGTCTTCACAAGCTTTCGACCGCTGGGCACTTCCAAGCTTCTATGTTTAACAAGTTCAAGAGGATGTTTTCATAGTCGAAGGCCTACAGGAAGCTTTTCTCAGAAGGCCTGCCATCAAATCTCTCGGAGTTCTCCGACAGCTCCTCAACCTGAGTGGTGAGACAAGCTGCACAATGGACATCTCCGAACTCCTTGCCAAGTATCCTCAGCTGACTTTGGGACTCGTGCAGATGAAAGTTGAGTACAAGGTGGTTCTCCGACCAGATGCAAAGCCCTTTGCTCTTACGTACCCAAGGCCTGCGCCACTGAAGATGCTGCCACCTGTGAAGAATGAACTTTCCAAGATGATAAAGCACCATGATATAGAGTGCATCACCAAGGCCACAGAGTGGCGTGCTCCAATTATCGTCGCAGCAAAAGCAAATGGCGAACTGCACCTTAGCATAGCCTGCACTGGGCTCAACAAGTACCTCGTCGGAGAGCTAGCAATCGTGCCCACCGTAAATGAATATCTGGCAAAGCTCTTCAGTGGCACACACTTCAGCAGACTTGACGCTCGAGCTGGATACTGGCAAGCGCCTCTGGCGGAAGAATCGCAGAAATACACAACATTTCTAATGCCATTCGGGCACTTCAAAATTCTTTGCCTTCCCTTCGGATTCTCGCCCGCAACAGAGTTTTTTCAGCGCAAAATGCTGAGAGTCCTTGAGGGACTATAAGGCCAAGCTTGCTTGCAAGACAATATCATCGTCTGGGGGAAAACACTGGCCGAGCACGACACAAACCTGGTTAAAGTCTTCGAACGACTCTGCAAAGCCGGCATAACACTCAACATCGACAAGTGCACCTTCCTACAGCAGACAGTCGAGTTCCTAGGCCACATAGTTTCTGGCAAAGGTGCGAAGCCTGATCCTGGAAAAGTCGATGCAATCACACCACAGAGATGACGCCACCATCAGATGTGAAAGAAATAAGATTGTCCGTGGGGACGGCAAACCACATTGCCAAGTTTGTACCTCACCTGGCACACACAACGAAGCCAATGCGGGATCTCCTCTGTATCGACGCTGCGTGGCTCTGGGGAGCCGACCAGCAGCAAAGCTTCGAAGGAGTGAAAGAAGCTCTAGCCGAAGCACCGGTTCTGACACAATACAATCCGAAGAAGCCTCTCACAGTCTCAGCGGATGCACCATCTTATATAATTTGTGCCGTTTTACTACATGAGCGAGTTTTAGGTTATAATTTTTGCACGTCCGATGTGGTATGATGGGCCTTCCGGTACGAGCCGCGCATCTGTGAATCCTCTGCGGTAGCACATGCACTGTTCAAACCGGAGGTCCTTTTGCACTGTGTCGGATGTGCAGAAACAGTTCCCTAAAACTTTACTGACGTCAAGCAGCTGCCCATTGTCTATGCATCGTGCTCCCTCACTAAAACGGAGCAATGCTATGCTCTGATCGGGAAAGAAGTGCTCGCGATGACATGGTCTTGTGAGCACTTCCACGTGTACATCCTAGGACTGCAGTTTTACGTTGAGGAAAACCTTAAACCGCTGGTTCTCCTTATGACAACAAAGCGACTCGATGAGCTGAGCCCACGACTGCAGCGATTCCGAATGCGACTGCTCCAGTACGATTACACCATAGGACATGCGCCTGGAAAAGCGACATACTCAGCCGACATGCTGTGACACAAGCCATTACTCAACATAGCCTTTTGACAAGAATACTCAACACCAGAAAGTATGAGCTCCTCATGCTGGAACAGTTTCCAGCTTCCCAAAAAATGATTGACCGCATCAAGAACGAGCTACAGACAGATTCTATAATGAAAGAGGGTAATCGAGTGCACACTCTGGACATGGCCGGATAAAATGACGCTTCCCTGGGAAGTCCACCAGTTCTACGAAGTAGCTGGCAAACTAACCACAGTAAAGGCCTGTTGTTCAAGGGTAATCGACTCGTCATACCGAAAGCCTTTTGCTTCGAAATCTTGGAGAAGCTTCACGCAGGTCGCCAGGGTGTGTCCAAATGCCGCACCATAGCACGAGAATCAATCTGGTGGCCAGGCATTGGCCTCCATATCGACAGCTTAGTCCAAAGGTGTTCTGTTTGTCAAGACCACTGGAAAGCAGGTCAACCTCCGTTTTTGGCTACTCCACTGCCAAACCACCCCTGGGAAGTCGTCGGCATGGACCTTTTCATCCATGAACGCAGTAACTACTTGGTTACTGTCAGTTACTATTCAAGGTTCTTTGAGCTTAAACCTCTGAGGACAACGACATCCAGAGACGTCATCGCCGTCCTCGACGCAATGTTTGCACAAGATGGAGTGCCGAGGATTCTCCCAACAGACCAACGTACTGAAATTTTCCTCACGCGAATTCGCAGTGCTTCTGCAGGAATGGGGAGTGACCCAATCAACGTGAAGCCCGTACTAACCACAGAGCAACGGGGTGGCCGAGAGGACAGTCTAAACTTCTAAGCAACTCTTCAGAAAATCGATAGACATCTACAAGGCATTGCTGGCCCAGCGTGCGACCACAAAAATCTAAAGTTACGTGCCAGCGGAGCCTTCATGGGATGAAGACTGTGCACAAACGTGTCAGTAAAGCTCAAACCTCTCGAACCTCGCTGTGATGACGCCAACTTTCGCTCCAGAAATGTCTTATACAAGGAAAAAATGCGCCAAATGCGGTTCAGTCAGTCTTATCTCGACCACGGCAGTAAGGACCGCTTCATCGACCATTCTTTCAATGTCCCATTTGCCTCCAAACGATAGAGTAGTAATGCTGACAAAATTTTGAGGCTCACTCGTGCATGCCGCGAGAGGTTGTGGGCTAATTCGCAAAACAGCCTGTATGAATCATGGCTGCTTTCGTGGGAGCATTGATGCCAGGCCTTGGGGAAGAGTTTGCATTGAAATTGGTGCTTGCTAATGATTGCCGTAGCTGCGCTGTGCCGAGACTGGCAAGGGCCTACTGAATTTTCGTATCAAACCAGGTGGTATGCCTTAGAATCTTGCACAATCAGGAGCATACTGCACGTGTAGCAAAGGGTGTCGAGGACATATCTTTTGTAATTTCTATAGTTGTGTGTGGAACATGTTCTCACTGAAGCATTTCTTATCATGTACTTGATGCTACACCCTGGGCTGTCTTGCTTACCTTAAGGTGCTATACTTCAAAAAAAAAAAAAGGTTGGCCACTTTTGGCTATGTTTTTTAGGTTCTGGCTCCTTTTTTAATGTGGGTTTTATAGCACCAAAGGAGTTGCCAAGATGTGCCATTGGGCACGTTCAGAAGCGGCTCCGGGAGTCAAGGAACTCGAGCTCCTTGCACTAGGTGAAAAACAGCGACTTCCGGTGCACGTTACTCTGGAGTAAAGGGGTCACGCTTTCGTGCACCGTATCCTAAGACGGTGCGCGAGGAGTGAAAGTAGCGCGGTATGGCGTATTTCTGGAGTTGCTGATGAAGTTCCGGTGCTGAAAGAGAAAAAGCAAACAAAATGGCTGGTTAAGGTGCATCGGTTTGGGGTTTCCTAGTTTTTGTCAATGAAAAGTGCTCAAGGTAAGAAGAATAACGCGTTCAAATTTCGTTTCCAGCCAGGCTCTTTTCAGAAAGTGCCCTGGAGCATAGTTCGTTTGTTTTGGATATGCTAATAAACCGCGTAAACGTTCATTCGACGCCATGTTTTGATCGACACATTGCATAGAAACTCGTAGGTGGTCACGTGATTCCTGTTGTCACATGACTGCGCCCTGTCAATGTGCAAAAAAGGCGTCCCCTGCCAGCCATGGGGACGGCATCACACGTTTTTTTTGATGCCCAGCCATCAAAAGTTTGAACTATACTTGTACCTACGTGGGGTACACGTGACCCTGTCACATGCGAGTTCGGTGGTTGGTTGTTTCGCCCTTTCTTGCGCAAGTTAAAACGTGGTGGCACCAGTGTGCGAATAGTCCCCAGCCACATCCGGTTCTGAACTAGTTGGCGGGTTTTGCAGTATTTGCGAAGTTAATGATACATGCTATCCTCTGGAAATAGTTAGAGCACTGTCAGGCTTCATTCCCTCTTATGATAAAGGAATCATGCATAAAAAATGAGAAAATATATGTGAACCATAAGTGTGGCGTTGCTACTCTATAGACCGACACGCGGAGCGGCTCTGTTTACCAACACGGCCGGAAGGCCGCGCATGCGCGGTGGCTATGTGGGCAAAAGCGACCCGGCCCTCCGTGTTTTCGCCATTGCGTTGTGTGGCGTGCGCTCGTTGTTGGCGTTGTAAAGACGCTTCTAGCTTTATTTGTGAGTCGTATTTCCTGGCAACGTATGTCGTATGCTATGCCCGACTATTTGAGCTCGCTACCCGAGCCTGAACGGCGGCGGTATCGAAACAAACTGTGCGTGGACGGCGTTGCCTACGAGGATCCGTGCGCCGTAAACAAGGCCTGCTGGACTTTCGACGTGAAGTTGCTGCCACCGAAGTCGACGGCTCACTTCGTCGTTTATTTAGTTTTTTCGCCAAGCCAGTTCACGGCCGACCCGGAGCAGACGTACAAGTCTCTCGAGGCCTACGATTACTTCGAGTCGGTTTCCGCACTGCCGGCGGGAGCAGCAGACTGTGGGTCTGCGGAAGTATATTTATTAATTAAATAAATACACACAGCGTCTTCAAGTCAAGGTAGGCTATTTTTCCCACCCTCATGACCACAAGGCATGACAAGCAGTAACGCTTTGTCCGTTCTGCAGTCTTGACGGTAACACGTTACAAGTAACGGCGTTACCAGGAACGCGTTACTTTTTTGAGTAACGTAGTAACCTACTCGTTACTTTTTCGACACAGTAACTGTTAACGTACTTACGTTACTATTTCAAGTAACGTAGTTACGTTACTCGTTACTACAATTTCACTTCAAGTTTTTCCGCGTTTTTAGGCGTCAAGCCATGTTTTTCTTTGCGTTTTATCTCGTCAGTATTTAGGTGAAACCCTAAAAAGAGATAAATTATGTTCTGTTTCTGCATGAACATTATGTTTCTTGATATATGAGCTTATGCATACCCGTATCGTCAAAACCGTAAAACGTGTTAAATCATAATTTAAAAAGTAACGCAGAAGTAACCTGCGTTACTTTTTATCGGTAGCGGTAACGTGTTCCTTTTATTTTTAGGCAACGTAGCTCAATAACGCGTACCTTTGATTTGCAAATAACGAGTAACGTATTTCGTTACTTTTTTTTCGGTAACGCCTACAACACGGCCGTTCTGTCGCCGATCCCCTTCTGCTGGGTAGCACGGGCGTAGCGAGCCTCCGACGAGCGCTTGGCCGATGCTTTGTGCGCGAACCCCGTGGGAACAAAATCCGGGTGGTCTCGATCAGAGGACGGTTTCCCTGTAGATAAGCAAGCCTCGGGACGGAGATTGAAATGGAAGCCTTACTTGCTTTCAAGAAAGTGCTCACCGCACAAACGCGCGAGGCGACCATAATTTTTGATCCACGGATATTATCCACCTTCTATGCCTTTCAGAGTCTGCCGGGAACTTGTAGAAGCTCACTCCGCTACTTTTCTTGTACATTTTGGTGAGATTAACGGCAACACAGCTTCGCGGCACGCTGAAATACTATGACGCCCACGCGAAACGTGCACCCTTTTGCCCACACCCCTCGGCTCCGGCGCGATCGCAGCGCCGCTGGCGCCGCCGCAGCGCCGTGACGTCAAGCCCGCGTGTCGGTCTATAGATGGCGCCACTGAGTTTGTTGCCAAACAAAAAAGGGCAAATAGAATGTAGCCATAGCATTGCGCTCGCTTTCGCCCCGTAGGATTTATGTGAGCGAAGAGTTGGCAAGGCCGAGGCAGCGAGGCCCCGACCGGCGCCGAGGAGCAGACAACGGACCGTGCCATCAGCTCGTCGCGGTCCGTCGTGCGTCTGGAATGTTTTACCAAACAAAACTCGAGGAGCGAATGTGGTGCGCGATGTGTCAGCTGTTCGTGCCCTGTGCTGTTGGGCTTTGAGGGTAGAGGAGGAAGACGAGGCATTGTAAATAAACATGGTGTTCTGACAAGAAGCTGCTGGGAGCTCTGAGTTAGTAATGACGAATAACACATGGTGTCAGAAGCTCAGGACCCCAAGCTTGGATAGGAACGGGGAGTGATGGCAGCCGCCAACTCACTCCAGTGCCAACTGCCCGAGGAATTCAACTTTACGAGCCCAGATGGATGGCCTCATTGGAAGCGGCGATTCGAACGCTTTCGCATAATCAGCGGTCTCTCCAAGAAGCCTGAGCAAAAACAGGTGAACGCTTTAATCTACTTTATGTGTGGTAAAGCTGACAATGCCCTCATATTGTTGAACCTTAACACAGAAAAGATGGCGAAGTACGAAAAACTACTTTTAAAATTTGAACGGCACTTTGTCGTCCGTTGAAACATCATTTATGAAATTTCACAGAAGCCAGCGAGAAACTGAAGGCGTTGAAGAATTCATCATTGACCTTCATAGCCTTGCCAAGACTTGCGACTTTGGAGTTCTACATGAGGAGATGATTCGAGATTGCATCGTCATCGGCGTTTGCAACCACCAGCTGTCGGAGAAGATGCAACTAGATACGGAGTTGACACTTGAGAAGGCTACAAACCAGGCTTGACAGTCAGAAGCTGTCAAGAAACAGCAAGTTACTCTCAGCACTTCACATGAAGAAAAGGTTGACAAAGTAGTAATGTCTCTTGAAAATAATGGAAGTCAAAGAAAAGGAAAAGACGACACCGTCTCATTCCAGTTCACAAACAAACGAAAAAGTTTGTTTGAAATGTGACTGCTGGCTGCATCAGAAGGACAAGTACCCCACACGTAAAGCTGCGTGCAACAAATGCAGAAAAATTGGACGCTATGCGAGTGTTTGCAGAAGGCCTGCCACACTGCAGGAAGTAACGACCGTGGAAACAGCTTTCCTCGGCACTGTGTCAACTTCAGAGGGAGAGCGGTGGACACTCGAGGTCGACGTCAGAGATGTCTCCAGAACATTCAAGGTTGACACGGGTGCTGACGCCACCGTGGTCCCTGACAGGATATACAGAAACGTTTTCAAGAATGTTTCTCTACAAAGCCCTGAGAAGGTCCTAAAGGGTACAAGTCAGAAGACCCTGACTGTTCTTCGTGTCATGAACGAGACTCTTCACTACAGAGACTAGAACTTCAGTGTGGATCTGTATACTGTAGAGGAATTGCACAGCCGCTGCTCACGAGAGATGCAAGTAAACAACTAGGCATCGTTCATCGTCTTGACCAAGTTGACTCCTGCGGAGTAGTACGGTCTACCCAAAAAGAGAATATCCAAAACTGTTTACTGGACTGGGCCACATCAAGATATCATACATGATCAAAATCAGGCCCGTCACTGAGCCTTTGGCGCTGATGACACCTCGAAGAGTGGCTATTCCACTTCTCGGTTTGACCAAAACAAAACTTGGTGAGATGGTTAAAATGGGAATCATCGAGCCCATTGAAGAGCCGACTGAGTGATACCCTGGCATGGTGATCGTTCGAAAACCCAACGAAAAAATCCGTATAGACCTTTTCCGCTTACTCTCGCCCCCGACCGCTAAGTAGGCATATTCAGTATGGGTGACGAAAAAATATTGAAACGTTTCAATCTGGAAGTAGTAAAAAAAAATAGGGGGGAGACAAAACGAGAATGGTTGACGGTTACGCTTATCTCCTAAATGCATTCTATTGGCATGGCGACGGCAAAACAATGTTTTCGCCCATACTGGAAGTGACGATATTTCAAGATGGCGGCACCCTTATAAAAAAGGTCTATAGGTGTAGACTTGACTGAACTGAACAAGTTCATCCCCTTCCAATAAGAGAACATGTTCTTGGGCAGCTTGCTGGAGCAAAATATTTTTCGAAAGTTGACGCAAACTCCGGATTTTAGCAGTTCGAACTTGCTAAAGAGTCTCAAGCTCTAACGACCTTCATTACACCCTTCGGAAGGTCCAAGTTCAAGAGACTGCCTTTTGGAATATCATGGCCAGGACTTTCAGCAGCCATCAAGAGCATGGTATGCAGGTGTCCTGAATGCATCAAGGAAATCTCCAACCATCATGAACCTTTGATTCCATCAAAGTTCCCGGAGTGTCCGTGGCAGAAAGTCGCAGTGGATCTGTTCTATCTGTCAGGAAAGAATTACCTTCTGGTGACCGATTATTACTCGAGATATCCAGAAATTGCACTTCTCACCAGTATGACTGCGACACGTGTCACAACACACATAAAGTCAATTTTTGCACGACGTGGAACGCCTGAAGTTTTGTTCAGCGACAACGAACCATAATTCCATAGAGTTGTCGGAAGTGAGTTTTACCAGTTTGCCCAAGAATGGGGGTTCGAACTTAAAACGTCCAGTCTAGGATATTTGCAGAGTAATAGATTTGTGGAAGTTGCTGTCGGGATTATTATGAAAAGCCTTAAGAAGATATCAGACAGCTACATTGTGTTGCAGTCTTATTGTGCAACACCGTTAGGCGATGAATATAGTCCCGCCGAGTTGCTTATGGGCCACAAGTTGGGAACGTCACTGCTAGCGGTTTCTTCTAGTTTGGAACCGAGACTTGTGGACCCCCAACGACCTTAAAAGTGGGAGAAGAGAAAAATGAATGGACAGAAGACCAACTAGTATGACAGATGACATGGTGTATGACAGCACAAACCATTGAGAAGAGGTGATGTTGTCTGGGTTACCGATCAACGAAAAAGTGTAATTGTGCAGTGTCCAACTGAGAGTATGAGATCGTACTTAGTGGACACTGACACAACTACACTTCGAAGAAACAGCTTCCATCTCTCACCGATGACAGAGACTGAAGTCATGAAAGAAACTTCGGTACCCTAAAGTCACTGGATCCTAGTAACGCCAAGTTCCCCGTGTGGTCGCCATCTTGGTCCGTGAAATGAGCAATTTCTCCTTGACCCCTCCGTTCTTGGTAAGCCGATCTAGATTCGCTGGTGTCGGGTAGCTTTATGGAGTGGTTTTTTGTATACCGAGATTTTGCTAATTACACACCGGCGAAACAAGCGTACACCTCCGTACCACTACCAGATGCTGTGTCGGTGCTTGGAGGCACTGAAAAATAAGTTTACTGTATTGAAATACGCAAGAAGAACAATACAATTGTAAGAGATCCATGGAGATGGACATGAATAATAAGTTGATTGCATACAGAGTGCCAAAGACTCTTATATTGGCGAGGAATGTCTCCAGTACGATGATGCTCCATGGTAATCTTGGCGCGACTGGTTTAGAACGACCCTTTAGGAGCTTCAAAGATTTCAATGGACCAAGATGGCGATTTCCATGGCAACGTAGACCGATTAGCCAATCGCCTTGCTAGGTTTAGGTCGTCTGTATGTTAGTATCCGTTTGTGTCCAGCTAGCAGGTAGGGAAGGCAATGGCACTACTTTCCCAGGATCCAGTGACTTTACGGTACCCGACATCGGATCAACTGCGTATACTACACGCAGTGGACGACTAGTGAAACCTGGGGAGAGATGTGCTGTTGGGCTTTGAGGGTAGAGGAGGAAGACGAGGCATTGTAAATAAACATGGCATTCTGACAAGTAGCAGTTGGGAGCTCAGAGTTGGTAACACGAACAACACACGCCCAAAAACTGCGTTAGCTCCATCTGCTAGGTTCAACGAGAGCAGCGTGAAGGCAAGACCGGCGAGACGTGAGAGACCCCGATGGACAGGCGATGGACCACGATGAGAGGACGAGCCGAGCCGCTGAGCAAATGGAGGAAATAAAAGTGTGTGGCATTGCCGAGACCAAGATGGGACTTTGCAGTGTGATCGGCTGCAAAAACCTTACGCGGCGAGTTTCGTTCACCGGCACGACCCTGTTGAATTACGTCCTAAATCTTGGAGTAGCGTGGACTTATAAGTGGCTCTCTTAGATACAGGGCTGCTAAAACTATAGATTTTGGCCCTTTTGTTGGCAACAGTGAGCGGACTTCATTGAAGTGGAGTTTCGTAAGATTCAAATCTGACGACTTCGACAGTCGTGCCAGGTATGCCCCTGGATCGTGCTCTTGGCACTGCTGCAGTGGCTTTATCAACCCGTATAGCATTGACTGTGCTTTGAACTAAGGTAAAGCGAAGCCGAGGTTTGATCTTCGATCAAACCTCGGCAAATTAGTCTTAGAAGTGCACAGTATACGAAACCCAGGGTTCAAACTAATTACGGTACACAGCACCTTGCATATCTCGTACCAGATCTACTAAACAAACACCCAGACATAGCAGAAATGGCCCAAGTACACATTTCGTTTTTCCATTTTAAAAAAGGATTGTAGAATATATACTAAATCACTCATGATCTGCAGTTAGTACGAAGTTGACAGTTATGTGTTGTTGTCGATTTTAAAATTGCTGTATCTTTGTATATTTGTTTTTTTTTATCTTCCTGTGTCTCCTCCGAGTGCTGTAAAAAAGGGGCTGGAGCCTTGCAGAAGACAATTCGTCTTGTTTTGCCCCAGCCTCCCAGACCCTTTTTGTGTCTGAAATAAAAGATACATACATACATACAAATTTTCAGGTCTTGGGGTTTTATAAGCCAAACCAACGATGGTCATCCGGCATGCCCCAGCGAAAAATCCCCAGGTTTATTTGAAATTGAGTTGATCCAACGTTGGTCACGATACATATTAATAAAACACACTAGTCAGACTCAACTGCATGGTTCACTGTTGGTTGTGATGCATAACGAGAACAGCCCCAATTGTGAACTCAATTGTGTGAATGCTCCAGAAAATATTTCACATGGGCGTGCACAATATAATTGCTGTCAAAATTCACAAGTATAATTCCATTTCTTTCAATGCAAAACATATTTCTCAAGCTGAATAAAGTTATGTATGTCTTTACAATTCTCGTATCCACTTGCACGATGGTACAGGAGTGTAAAAAATAGAATTTCTTCAATTTATTGTTACATGACCAAATAAAAGGCAGCAGGTGCAGTCAGCTGCCATGATCATGAACAGAACCAGGGTGGAACCTGGTCCCACTCAGTTTGTAGACACAACCATGTACCATTCAGTGGTCACGTCTGGTTCATGTGTAGAAGGGAAATCGGAGGTTTGACGCCTCCAGCGTAACTGGTCTTCAGTGTTGGCGTCCCAGTCGTTCTTCTCCCGAGGCGCAGTCCTCCAATGTACTGTCACAATGACCTTGTTGATGCGCCGACCGGCCTATCTGCATGACGAAAACAGGGTTTTGCAATATGCTGATGACAGTTGTAGCACTGAAGTGAATGGAGACGGTACACTTCTGGATAGTGTCTACTTCTGCCACATCTGGAACACGACATTCCTGCTATTCCTTCCGAATTTCTAGGGGAGTATCCTCCCACTACGTGCATGCCCCCCCCCCTTCTCTGCCATGGCACATTGTGCCTTCTTGGCATTTTCTTCAGTCATCTCTGCTACTACGGCGATTTTCTCGGCTTTGGTTCTCGTCGAGAATAGCTTGGGCAGGGATTGCTGGTGCACAGCTGAATTTCAGAGGCTGCAGAGTATTCCAACTTTCAGCGTCCGGTCAAGTGCGGCACCAAAGTTGCACCTCTTGGTTATTTGTGAGATGACCACAACGAAGTCCCTCACCGGTTCAGCCTGCAGCTGGTTGCACGAGAACTTGTATGACTTGTATGCTGCTTGCACGTTGCACGGAAGTCCATTCACTAAGGCTCTATCTACTAATGATGTTCAGTGTTTGAGCTTAGCACCGCGACGAGCAGGACACATTTCTTGTCGTCCGTAACCCTGTTTCCTTCGAAGAACACCTGAAGTCTGATCTTGAAAGCTGGTCATTTGTTGGCAGTTTCACTGAACTGTGGTTGGCTTCAATAGAAATGCCATCCTATTTCTCGTCGCTGTTTCAGTGATGCAGTAACAACAGTGGTAGTGACTAGTAATGAACCAATGTTTATTCGCACAGCTTGCACTTTGTGTAGGTCCGAGAGGATCAGGGAAGGGGAGAAAGAAGGCGAGGAGATGAGGTAATAAGTGCCACCGCGCTTGTGGCAACGTGGCAGAGAAAAAAGGTGGGGAGATGAGGTAGTAAGATGTTACCACGCTTGTGGCAACGGGGCAGAGTCGCAACCTCCTCCTTATGGTCTTTTATTCCCACTGTCTCGCCGAATGTCGTATTCTTTGTTTGCTGCAGCTTTTTAAACCTTTTTATTTTTGAAGATATGGGCGGCACCTGTAGGTCGTCCGCAGCATGAAGGATAAACTTTTTTACATGTATGATGCACAGACAATAGTCTTGCAAATACGCTAAAAGATGGACAGTCAGTATACGCCAGTGAGAATGCTCACGGTTCTCGTGGCTGCCCATGCGAGTGCATGCACTATGGAAGTAGGGAGCTTCTGGAGGCGACATGACGCCACCAGAGCTGAAGCGAAAAGGGTGGAGGGACGCCCCCCCAACGATGACCAAAAACAAAAGACACTATTGAACAATATGGAGAGCTTCGGAGATCCGAGGTGACCAAAACAGCTGTTAAACAGCTCACCTATTTGTATTGCGGCTGTTGAGGTAGTCGGGATTCGCCCAATATTATCGGTGTTTTCATTGAGCACAGAGTGCCCCAGTTTGGTTGAAGCTCATGCATTGCCAAATTTTCTGCCCACAGGAAGCGAGGGCGACGTGCACCTTTTCCTTCGAGAGCAGGGACAGCAAGGTGGTGTCGACGCGCACGACCGGCCGCTTCTCCGCGCAGGAGTTCCAGAAGTGCCTGAGCGCATGCCGTGCCGCGGCGGCGGACATATTTGCATTCTATCGGGACGCTTTCCGCAGACGATACAGCAAGTGTCTTGAAGTGGGAGAAGACGACTGACCGTTATCGGTGCTTCTTCGTCATAATAAAGCTTGTGAGAAAAGGTCTGGTGCTGCATTCACTTTTTAATGTTGCGTGACCCACCTGCTTGGTCTGCCATTTTTCTCCCAGGTTTGAGCTCTGTGAAATCATCCTGGGTAATGTCCATGGTGGTGAAGTCTTTCCTCCCAAATGATTGCGAGCAACCACCATTGAGGTAGCCACCGGCTTTGCTTTTCCCACTGCAATGCCACAGGTGTCCTTTTGTACTGGTAAGGCTATGAACAACTTTGGAGTCTGAACCCGAATACTAAATTATGCCATTGCCGACTTTTCTTCCAGAAGACAATATTTAAGCTCATTACAACAGACCTGGTTACAACAGAGATTTGGATAAAACATACTGATATCTGAAGTTTGGTTGGTTTTCCTCTACATACCATTGACTCAACTTCATATCTGCATATAACATACTCCTTTTACAACAGACCGAAATCTTGGTCAAAATCAAGGTCTTATAACAAGCTTGCACTTTATCATTTTTTTCGATTGCAGTGTCCCAAACTCCCAATAGTCAAAAGGAAAAGGTTTACAAAACCATTTCCTTTAATAAGCAGAACTACCAGAATTATACTTACTAGAGAAGCAGAGCGATCAGTTCGTCCAACCTGTCAGTTCTCAAAACTAGGATATTCTGTTTTCAAGGTATATTTTTCTTTGACGAAACAAGCACGTGTATTAGTAGGCTCGTTCAATTTACCTGCACCACCTACACCGCTGCGGAAAAGTGTAGGGCAGAGTACTTCCGGTATGTGTATTGCAATACTTGCCAAATCGCTTGAATCGCCCAGGAGACTCCAGAATTTCAACCATTTCATACGGTTGTACGATTCACAGAAACTTCTCACGGAAAATGCAAAATAACCCCCCCCCCCCCCCCCTTGCACTTAGAGACACTGACACCCGGCAAAATTTTTTTTATTTTTCGTTAGGCGATCCATTGAGGTGTCGGGAGACTATCCAATCAGTATTTTGCTACAGCATCACATATATATTTAAATGAAGTCAAAAACGCAACTGCTTGAAGTCGAAACCGAAATTCGACTAGGGAGTAAGAAATATAGTGTGTTCCCAAAAATTGCGTAACTGTGCAACTTTTTTTTTTTTTTCAATCAACATATTTGCAGTTTGTAGAAGCCACAAAAATGGTTATAATATTTTTCTTCTATTTTTAATATTGAGTGTGTGCCTTCGATGATCACCTTTGGTGGTTCTGTCTAAACCATAGAAAATGGCACGTGACCACAGAGAAGAGAGTGAGCGCGACACAAACCAGCCAGTGCTCAATTGGCGGTTTTCGGGCGGAAAGAAAACAAATTTCGAGCTGCAAATTGTTTTCTGGGTAGTTGGGCTCTTGTATGTCATGTACAAATGAAAGCCTAGGCAAGGATAAATACTCGGTCGGTGTTCCTTTAAACGAGGAGTTTTTGCCATAGTAACAGAGGGCAGCAATGGTAGAGAGACCCAGCTGTAATTGGCTAGTACGAGCAGTGCAATAGAAATTTAATGACATTATCTTCATGTAAATCCATTGTCAATATTTCTTCTAAACCCCCTGTCTTAGAAAGTCTTCCGGATTTGGTTTCTCCAAACTTGGTAGATATGGAGATATGACCTGAAGTATGCCGCCTTACTTTTCTGCAGCAGTGCAGGAGGTAGAGGTAAATCGAACGAGCAATAGACCTCGAGAGCATTGGTCGTTTCGATCCACAGAGGGTTCTTATTTATCCCCTGCACTGTAGCACTTGTCTGTGTTATTTACCTTTCGGTGGCGTTACGATCATTGAGAGAGGAGTGGATAATACAGTCCAAGAATTATTAGAAGCATATGAAAAAAAAATAAGTATGGCAAAAACAACTGCTAAATCCAAACTTTTGTCTACTCGCACAAAAAAAGAGGCAGCCTAATTAGACAAGTGTTGATACGACAGTGACTTGATTGTTTACTTTGTAGGATTTCTTTCGATAAATGTTAAGTCATCAGTTCAGCGCTTGTCCCGTTTACTTCTTTACCATCCTCGTATTGTGCGTTGTTTCACATATCGCTTTGGGGGCATGTTTCTTTTTTCCTGCAGATCTTGTGTTTCGGGAATTATGTTGAAGAATAGGCGACGTGACAGGGGAATTCTTCGGACCCCAGGGGAGACGTGTGTGACCCAAATGCTGGGAGAACATCCCGATACCATTAAAAGAAGGAAACGAGACGGGTTTCCTAAAGGGAAAAGCAGCTTGCAGATGGTTTGTTGCGGGCTATGTTCAAGGTCAACAAAAATAAAGTTGTAGTTGAAATATTTTTTCCCATGAAGCTTGAACCTTTTCTCATTCGAGGACAGTTTTTAATCAAAATCTTCGCCTCGCCCCCCCCCCCCCCCCCCCCCCCCCCCCCGAGTTGAATATGACCGGCTCAAATTGAATTGAGTATAACCAGTACATACTGGTGTTGCACACAACTTTCAGGAAGAAAACATGGGATATCACGACTACATCACCACCTGTGCACAGTTGAGAAAGCACATGTTCTCAGGGCATTGCTGTCGTCCAGCTGTAATCGCCTTATCAACTATTGTGTAGTAGTGGCTCTTGTGTCAACAGTAGAGCAGGACAAAGACCTGGTGTTGTATTCATGGATCAAATGTGATGGGCGGCCATGTTAATTATATTTTGCTTAAACTATCGCGTGTTGTTGGCTTGATTTATCGACACCGCCATCTTTTACCAAGAAGCGTCAAACTTTTAATTTATAACTCTTTATTTTTCTCTCGTATAAACTACTGCCACCTAGTTTGGGGTAATAGTACAAGTACAAACTTAAATAAACTACTTCTGTTGCAGAAAAAGATGCTAAGAAACATTTCCAATGTCCCATACGACCACCCTAGTGAACCCTTATTTAAAAGTTTAAAATTGATTAATGTTAATAATATATATAAATATTGTTTGTGTGTGCGTTATAAATCTGAAGTACAAAAAAATCATCTTAATCTGATTGACCTGGCTTCTCTTGCTCCAAAAGTACCAACTTACCCCACTCGAAGTTTGCAAAACTGAAAGTTACCCAATATTAGAACGGCCTATGCTGAGCAAATGTTATCTTATACGCTTCCAAGCCTACTTAATTTTCTTAACTCCGAAAATATTGATCCCATTAAAGGGATACTACAACGAAATTTCGGCGCTCATTTTTTGGTCTATATGTGTTCAAAAGAGCAGTATCACATGGAACATACCAATATCTTGTTAAAAAACTCTCGAAAAGGAATTTTAAAATGAATTAAACGATTAGCAAAGAGCACCTGGTGGATGTCGCTAACGCCTCGTTTGTAATGCTCGTCTAGGAACCTTGACAGCTAGTGACGGAAATTGTCTCGTCTTCGGCCACGACGAGAGAAGGGGGGAAGGAGGAACTCCCCTCTTCCCGAGAATCCCTTTTGTGTGTCGCAGAAGTCGCTATTGTCCCCCTAGAAGATTATAGAAGATTAACCCATCACTCAAAATTCGTACAAAAGCAGCCGCTTCGGTGGCTGGAACGACTAGGCCATCCTTTCGACGTCAGCCTCGCCGTAGCTTTGCTCGTCTTGAGACGACCTACGTCACGATTGCGTTGGATGTCACGTGCTCTAGGCTGGGCCTTCTCCAAGCGCTTGCCAGAGTGGGCCGTTTATAACGAAAAATACAGCCACCAGGATCAAAATACAAACGTGCGATTGTCATTTACGGATATTGTGGATCATTTTCAACCTATTTTTGAACACGACGGGAATATTTCAAATTTCGTTGAAGTATCCCTTTAAGTCATTGAGACAAGATATTCGAGAATTTTTTTCCAGTGTGTCTTTTTAGTAGTCCTTTTCAGAGCTTTGCGATGTATAATGCTTTGTGTTTTCTGAGTATATATCTAAATGTATACATGTATGACATTTTCATTTTTATGTTACTGCAAAAAATGCTAATATTGCCGCCCGATTACTTTTTGAATGTCATTGTGTCTTGTTTATTTTTTCATGTGCCACTTCTGTTTGTGTGAGAGGGGGGCCGGGGACTCGTCAAGCTGCATGATGCAGCTTTTTTCCTCGGTCTCCCTCCATCATTTATTTGATAAAAAAATAAACATTATTATTATTTTTATTATAATCATGCACAGGACAGATAGAATTCTACATTTTCAAGTTTATCCCAATTCTATAAAATTCGGAGTTTCATTTCGCTATATTCCCGGTTTTCCAAGGTTGATTAAAGAAGCACTTGCTTATCTACAAGCAAAACTTGAAGAAACTATGGTTCTTTTACTGGACGATGATCCTTCAAAGTCTCTAAATTGATAGATGCAGTCTTTAGGAAGCTTTTGTTTCCCCAATACCCATCCAAGATCAAGACGCAGAAAAGTGCCATAACCACATGGCGTGGGGGCTAGCTAGATAGAGAAGCCCACTTTCATGAAACCTGCAAAACCCCTCCTCCTCTCTGCGAAAAGCACAAATGGTACAGTTTGAACTCGAAATCAAAATATTAGTGTTAGCCAAATGACCAGGCTTAGATTGCCCCATGACATGATCCAAAAACAGATTGAATTGTTGTCCTGAACAGACGTTGGCTAGCAGGGACCCCGGAACCGGGGGGGCAGCGGGGGCTTGAGCACCCGCTGACATTTTCCAGGGGGTGCTGGGAATATGCTGAGCCCCCGTGCGTTTGGCTGGAGGCGTACTGAACAATGCCTGCACCCCTTCCCCCCTCCCCTCCGTGTTCCCCTTGCTGCTCAGCTCCGCAAAGCCACGTACTTGGCTAAGGGCAAGCAAGTGGCTCTGTGTTGTTACGGCTGGTTGCCCACCGACAACACAACCCTCGCCCACAAAATTCCAGAAAAAAAACGAAGTAAAGCGAAGTGTCAGTAAACCGCGGACGACGCGACAGCTTCAAAAAATGGGAAAGAGAGAGAGAAAAAAAAAAAAAAAGAGCCGGCGCCTGGGGCTTGCGTAGCACAGTGAGGGAGTCTCTAGGGTGCCTTCATGTGCGCACATGAAGGCTCCCTACCCTACTCCACACGCGGGTTGGCCATGAGGGGGAACGCGCAGCGCACTGTTTTTGTCCACACAGCCAGCCGGCTTCTTCGTGTTGCTTCTATTTTGAGCAACGACGTTTCCCCGAAAATACAAAAATTTCTTCTATTTTTTTTTTTTTTTTCAATGGCGTTTTTTTTTTTCTCTCTTTTTTTTTTTTTTTTTTTGGGGGGGGGGGGGGAGGGGTCAGAGTAACCACGAAGGTTGGGTAATTGCTTCCGTGTGGAGAGCCGATCGCGAGGCGGGGAGACGGTCTGCGCGAAAAGAAAGCCCTTCTTGAATGGAGACTGCCTACAGATGTAGCGAGTTGAGGGGGAAAAGCTTCTCAACTCCCAAGGCAAGAGAAGGGCGACACAGATTGTAAAGCGAGAGATCGCACTGCAGTCTGTGTCCAAGCGCTGCTACCACGGTGGTCGTCGGAGACATCAAAGAATCGCGGCATCTTCGCCGGTATTTCTGCGTCTTTGTTTCCGAAACACAATTTTGGGTCTTGGCGAGCCAGCCTGCTATGTTCAGGCGGGCGCCCTATTATGCACCCAGACGGTTTCAGCCTATTTTCAAAGACGACCATAAAAACAGGAAACATGCTGAAATAAAAAAAGGCATCGCCACTGAAGGTGCTGGAACGAGAGGGATGTTTTTTACTCGTCTCCCGGAGTCCATCTGCTTCTTCCTCGCCAGCCTTCCTTCTCCTCTCCCAGTCACTTCACTGAAACTGCAGTTGTAGATTTGTCACTGTAAAATCCGCGGACGGTTTGTTTGGACATCTCAACATCAAAGGATGTACGTTTTTTTTTTGTTTTTTTTTTTTTGACGAGTGAAACGTTAAAAATACACAGTATTTAAAGTTTTACACTTTTAATCGTTATGGCTACCAAAAGGACGCTCCTTGATGCGTGGTTGCGGGGGCCCAAGAAATTGGCAGTTTCTCAGGGAAATACCCAAACCTTCGGCACGGCAGCAGCGGACCGTATCATACCAAGAGTCACCCAGAATTTACAAAAAATCTGGTAGGTTTTGTTTCAATTTTGTGTGTCTGCATGCGTAGCGAAGCAAGAGGGAATTGTCGAATCTTAGGTTGCATAAACTGCATTGCAGGGAGTTCACAATGTTCCGTTGTTCTATGAAATAACCGCATAAAACAGTTTTGTAATATATTGCGAAGGTATTTAGCACACAGACGTAGTTAGATGGTGGAAGTAATCAGTAAAATTTCAATAAAATTAGTTCACTAAGCAAAAAAAAAAAAAATTTTTTTTTCTTTTTATTTTCCGTATCAGCACCAAATAATATTTTGGGCCACTGGGGCGTTAATTCGGGCGAAATGAAGGCTATGTTATGTAATATTGTATTTTATTTCTATTCCACCCATTTTTTCAGTCATAATAAACGCCTCTGTTTCCCAGAAAAATGTTTGATAGTTTCGCGAAAAAGAGGTTTCGCAAATATTTACCCATAAAAAACTGCTTCTTTTGTTTTCCTTTTCTTTCTTTCACTAAAAAGAAAAATAGACAGGACGACGTCTTGAGACGTCGCCCTGTCTATTTTCTGTCTCTTCTACGTTTTGATGTTTCTTCTCTACCCCAGTCTCAGGTTAATTCAACATGGTGAAATTTGCGCGGTCACTTTAAGGGGCTAACGAAACATCTTACGTGAACTCCCGGTAAAGTATGTCAGATCCCCTAACCGCTTTTGGTGGGCATTGGTTTTAAAAGTCAGATTTGGGGGTTTTACATGCCAAATTAAGGATGGGCACCTGACGCGCCCCAGCGGAGGACTGGGGATTCATCTCGACCCCCTTGGGGATCTTTTGACCTGCAACCGAAAGCTCGGTTACCACGGTGCCTTCTCTGCAATAAGCCCCCGTCAGATTGCGGGAATTCGACCCTACCACCCGGGGATCCGTAGGCCGGTGCTTTGCCTCGGAGCCACCGAGACCGCTAGCTTGTCAATTTAATTTCCAAAAGCATTGCATTGTGGTGACGTGTTCTAAAGAAAGCCGCATTTCTCTTAACGTAGAAAAATAGTTGTGCGTTTGCCTAGGTCTGTCGTAGTTTTATCCCGCTTAAATTACGAAAAAAAAAAATAAAACTCATTCATTAAGAGAAAAGATTGTTGTAGAGGGCTGCAGCCTCGACACTAACGCGCACATAAATTCGCATTCGACTAATGTAGATTCTTCAACGCTATCGCCCAATAATGAGACCAATGGCGGCCTTTGTCGACTATTTTTTAGTTACCGATATCGCCCAAATCGATTAAGAGAGCATATTTAGAGTTCAATGTTGTTTATCCTGTGCAATTTATTGATCACAGTCGTTAAAATTGATAATAATTATAACGGGCAAAGTGTGTCTTCCGTTGAACCTCGTTGGTGTGGTACTCATTTCTGTCTTGTCAAAACGCTTCTAGATGCTAGCCAATGATCTAAAGCGCAAAGATGTTATCGAATTCGTTAAAAGAATTAAAATGAAAAAAAAACAAAAAACGTACGAAAAGCTGCAGGTAGATCACCCAGACGGCCACTAACTTTCAACTTCTTTGGCCGCGTGCTTTTTTCGCTTTTAAACCTTTTAATGAGCGTGAACCAACTATCCCAATCCAAAAAATTAATTCATGTTATCGATTTCTTTTTTGTTTTTTTTCCGGTTCCATTGTAATTAAATGCTGACGACCGCATCCACCGGTGGTGAGCTCGCTCTATATGGCGGAGCGGACTCATTTTTGAAATTTTCAAGATTGTTTGTCATAATTTTTTACAAGAACAGAGCTACGCCTAGAAACTTCACAGGAATACGTCCAGGATTAAAATACACCTTCGCTGAAAATGCGAGCTCTCTATGTGAAGGCGCCCGATTTTCCAGTGCATTTTACATCGACACGGTAGATCGGTGCCACTGTGTAGCTGCTACTATATATTGGATCCGACTGCGTCAACATTTCATTGCTTCGTGGCAAGAATTTTGGATAATGTAGGAATACACGGTATAGGAAATGATAATTAACCTTCTATAAACAGTGAAATTTTGGTAATAACTGTTTTTTCAATTTTCATTTTTGTTTCACCTTCTTCTCTCCCCCCCCCCCCCCCCCCCCCCCCCCCCCCTCCTTCACTTCCCCCTTTATTTCGGCCGTGAGCCCCCCCACGTAAAATACACTTCCGGGGTCGCTGTTGGCTAGGCCAACTTTTGACAATCATCCGCGACGACTCTCGAAAGGGGGAAGGTCTTGTCTCACCAACGCCTATTCAGGGCTAACAATAACCACATACTTTGTTTAACCGTAGCTTGGCAAAGAGCCAAGGCTACGGCCCCTTTCAGTCAATCGGTGATGGGAGTGAAGCATGTGACAGCCCTTACCAAAAGTACAGAGGCAAGAGTGTAGCCCGAGCAGTTGGAGAAGAGAGGAAGGAGGAACTCCCCGTTACCCAGACCCTCTTTCCTGTGTCCCAGACGTGGCCTCTGTACGCCTAGAAGATTAGCCCGTCACTCAAAATTTGAACATTGGTTTTCCTCCCTCTCCCACCTGTGGCGATGACAGCACTGCACAAGGCTAGTGAGATAAGAGTCCAGAGTCTTTCTCCGACATACCAATTGGCTTACTGGAATCATAGCCCTCGCCCTTTGCCAAGTTACGGTGAGACGGCCGATAACATTTGCAGTGGACAGTTATTGGTTTGACATGCGTATCAGAGTGGTGCACTGGCCCGTGGTTACGACTTTAGTGGACTACGGCCATGGCCTTGGCTGTAGTCCACTGTAGGATGACACGAGTTATGTTCTTTTTCATTTGCCTTTGGGAACTTTGCTTATACATTTTAACCTTTTTTTTTTAGTGAAAAGAGGCATATGGTTCTAATGAGAAACTTGCGAAGTGTCATCCAGAACCACTAAATCACTCATTTTCAGAAAGACTGAGCACGTGAGAAGCGCAGTAGTGAGTCAAAGTTACCACTCATGCAGCAGGAGCAAGGCTACCAGTGCAATAAGGCACGGCCCCAGCCTTGTACCTGTTGCACGAGTGGCACCTTCAGCCGACTACTCACTTCCCATGCGCTCGAAATATTTCTACAAATTATGGATTTAGTGGTTTCGGTGACCCTCAGCAACTTTCTCGCTGGAACCATATGTCTATTTTCGCAAATTAAAAAGTTAATTAATGAATTTTACTTAGCC
Organism: Ixodes scapularis; assembly: GCF_016920785.2. Classification (NCBI taxonomy): domain Eukaryota; kingdom Metazoa; phylum Arthropoda; class Arachnida; order Ixodida; family Ixodidae; genus Ixodes; species Ixodes scapularis. The sequence continues at coordinate 88,146,881 of NW_024609835.1, forward strand.
GACTGATCGTTGAGGTTAGCCCTATATGTATCTCACCTGCACAAACCGAAAAAATGTAGCTTTCAGTTCTTTTTAATTAGTGGCACTCTTGGAAAAACTTACCTGGTATATTCCCAGTGAAAGGCAAACACATAATGGTCGCAGGCCTGTCAAACTCGCCTTAGTAGCAACATTTTTACACCAACTGGCTGAAAAATAAAGTTTGTGAATAAACAGCACTAGAAACCTATTTTGCATTGTCGGCAGAAACAAACCCCCATTTGCGACATTTGTGGGAGTTGGCTACAACTAAACAGGTCTGTCTACAATCTGACATTACGGCCAAGTACTCTTACCAACTTGTTTTTATTTTCGAGTAAGTCTCTTATTTATATACTTGCATGGTGCTTCAATACACAAGAAACTTTCAATTCGTTGCACAGGTATGCCAGTGGCTTTCCACCAAATTCCCAAATAAAATTTTTACAAATTGAATGTAAAGAGTCATGTCCCGTTGACCCAAACACTGTGGTGTCCCACCCAGAGTAACTGAATCGTAATGTATTTGGACAAGCGAGTTATAATTAAAGAGAACACCGTAGGTTGTTCTCCTCACCAAAAACAAATCGGTTCAGAATAAATACGACTTGGCAAGAGTCAAGTAAGCAGGAACTGCAGTAAAATATAAAAAATATAACCAATGCCATCATAATCTCAACACAGGCGTAAAAAGAGTACCCCTAGCCTTCCACCACTGCATCGATCAGATGGAGATAGAAGTTGAACACAATATTGTTCTTTAATTTTGAAGGAAGTTGTACAAGACCTTAACACGCAGGCAGTCGGAGGCTTCCGACTTCATTTCAATTCAAGGCCGGGCCTTCCTCTTGCGCAACTGCATCCTGCTCCCTGGTACGTGCGAACACCCTGCCACTGGTTCGTCCACAATGTCCCGGACTTTGAGGTACGACACAACCCGCAGCAAGTTGTCAAATCCGATGTGATCTATCAGAGTCTGCTGCCGCTTACCCTGCCTGCAAATCACTTTTTCTTTCACGACACCCACCACCGTCATGAAGTTGTACCTGATGTATCGCAGACGCGTCTTGATCCTGTTCCTCACCTCGAACTCCGTCTCTCCAGTAACCTCTTGTAGCTTCTGGACTAGCGATTTACTCTCGAGGTGGCGTTCAAATGCTTCCGCATGCCGCTTCGTGCAAGACCCCATAGCAAACTGCACCGCATCTAGGAGCGTGGACCCGTTTCTACGCATCTTGTCCCTGATCTCGAACATGTAGTCGCCCAAATCGAGGTACTCATTGGTCTTCACGCTGAGCAAGAAATAATTGTCGACGAGGCACCTCGACAGCTCGGAAATCACCGCCAAAGATGTAGAGTGATCCGGCGACAGGAGGGTAATCTCCTGCAAGCTTCTACTCTCTTTCACAAGAGCCCCCAGCACAGAGGCATCCTCGTTCGTAAATTCGCAGTCCTCGAAGGCCAACGAAGAGATGCTTTTGTTGAGACGGAGTCCCCCTAGGAGGATCGGCATGGAATGCTCATTTGCGTCGAAGGTGAGGTACAGCGATTCCAGTACTTTGGTAGACGAAAGATAGCGTGCCAGCAGCCTCGCCGACGTGCAGCCCAGTCTGTCCAGGCGGATGCTGACCTCGACGAACCGAAATGGGGAGGCGAGCTTGTAGTACATGTAGTGGACTACCAAGATCACTGGGTCTTGTTGTGGCTCAATATAAACGCGTTGGAGGTTTGTGCCACTCCTCTTGTTGCTCGTGTGGATGGGAGGATCCGAAGTGTAGCAGTCGTAGTGCACCCTCTTCTCCAGGCCTTTCTGCTCCAACAGCTCGTGGAAGTCCCCAGGGACCAGCTCGAACACATTGCCCAGTGTAACCAGTTCGAGAGATTCGTTACACGCCAGAGCATTGAGGAAGGCCTCCGTCCTTTCCACACCTATGCGAGCACTTTGAAGGGTCAGCTTCCTTAGTGTGGTGTTTTTTTTAATGCAGCCTGCCAGTTCGTCGATGAGAAACGAACCCTCGATTTCGAGTTCCCGCAAACTGCCATTGCGTTCAATCAGATCCGCAAAGTCGTCCAGCTCATTCCCAAAGGCGATCCCAACTCGCAAGACACTCAAGGTGTTGTTCTCAGCCATCACCTGGGCCAAGAACCTGCCTTCTGAGGGCCGAAGAAAACAATAAGGTAGGTATAATTTCTCTAGAACTTTGTTTGTTCTCAGTGCGCCAAAAAGATCCAGCACTTCATTTGTTCGTTCCCTTTCACTCACTATGTAATCAAGAGTCAGCTTCTTCAGCTTGGTGTTGCGCGCCAGGAACTTGGCAAACACCGTGCTGTTGTCGAGACACCAGCCGGGAAGGTGCAGTTCTGCGACAGAAGAGCCTGCCAAAGCATCCAGCAGCCCAGATTGATTTCTGGGGTTCAATTTACGCACTTCCAGCTCGACAGATGTTAGAGATGGCATCTCTTTGATGGCCAGTTGAAGCTCGGCCACCGCATGCCTGGTCAGCGACACGTCACACAGTGCAAGCTTCTGAAGCCCCGAAAGAGTAGCCAAAGCAGTAAAAAAGGCCTTAGGGATCATCTCAAAGTTGGAAACCCTGAGCTTCTTGATTCCGACATTGCATTGCAGGGCATCGCCGATAAAGCGGAGGTCCGTGCCGAAAGGAGTCTCTTTCAGCTCAAGCAGCTCTATGCAGTGGTGATTCTTAAGGAGCCAATGCAGGAGGATGAAAGCATGAGATCTCTGGATCTCAGACACCCTTTTCCAGCTGCAGCCGAGTTGGTGGACAATGCCAAGTTTTCTGGGCACCACTTCTTTGAGTTCCAGATGAATGATCCAGAGAAACTCATTCCAGAGTTTAAGATCGACGAAGATGTGGCACGTTTGTGTGTCACTGTGGGTGCAACCAATACTGTGATCGATCATCCTCGAAGTCAGGACACTCCTGGTGTTGTTCAGGTCCCAAAGGATGGCCTCGGCTGTAGACATGCCTGGACAGAGCTGGTCGACGCGTTCAGCATACTCCTCGAGTGTCTCAGCCTCCTCACCCACTGCACTGCGGGAGCGTAAAAAGTGTGCAGGTTTTGTTCATTTTTATGTTGGATAGCATGCACAACACCACAAGTTCGTGTTTGTCCACACGATCTGTGAGCAATGCGCGTGTGCAAAATCCAAGTTCACGTCAAAAGAAGCATTTGCGGATATGCCGCGCCCGCAGCAGCACCATGCATGCTGCCTCCGCAGCGACCGGACATCCGAGTCAGCTAATCGTTTGCAAGTCCACCAAAAAATATCGGTTTGCATTGTCCAAAATTTAGTCAGGGCCAATGCCCTTTCGTTACCAAATGGTCAGGTGCCGTTTAATATTGAAGCTACGTATGTAGTACCTACTCCGTGCAATACAGAGAATCTCGCTTCAAACTTTCACGATTTGAACATGACCACCTTAGTTAAAATTTAATTGAAGATTTTCTTCGTTGACACAGTGTCAATAACCAGACTGCGGTATTCACACGACCAACACAAGAAAGAGGCCAGATACATTTAGAATCCGACAAAACACAAGGAGAAATCACAAAGCGCGACAGACGCACGAACCTGGCCGTCTCCAACCTCCTCGATTTTCTTGGAGGCATCTTTTCCTTTTTTTTTTAATTGATCACATTGGGAGCACCCGCGCAAGCACGTATCGCTTAATGGAGCACCTATTTCAGCATAAAAATGAACTCGTGCCTATTCAGCAGCTCATATTTTCCGTTACCGTCACTTCTGTCATCAGCCCATGTGCTTTCTACAAGCCTTGACCCCACGGGAGTCGAATGATGGCAACCGCAGATCCAGAGTGGCGCTCAAGAGCGTACGGTTTTACTCGCAAGGGACAACAATTAATTTTATAATATTAAGGTTATAAAACATAATTAGAATCATACCTCGTTTATGAGAGCTAAAAAAATTGAAGTTAATAAGAAAGTGCTGTAGAATTACCCACTAAATAGAATGCGCAATTAGATAACACCCGCCACTGCCTGTGCAACCGTGCAACCCATTGCTCTGGCAGCATGTAGGCAAGGGCTTCGAAAGCGGCAGGAAATATATGTAGTTACCCAAGGGACCTCGATTAATTAAACGATGCACAGGTAACTCTGCATACGTGCGCTGCCTATGTGATAAATCCTGTCGAAAGGAACCAATGGCTCCAAGAAAATCGAAGAGACCGCGGAAAGCGGCTATGCCCAGGTTCGTGCGACTGATTTCGCCGATTTTAGTAGAAAATTACCTTACAACGGGTTCACGATGTTACCGAAGAAAGCTGTACTAAACATCATACATTTTTACCCAGGACAAACGGTTCCTACTAGTGCGCAATCAAATAAGTATTCATCACCTTGGCAACTGAAAGCATATTGACACCGTGAAATTCTAAAGCTTGATTCCTTCTATGTTGTACAAGCTGGATTTGTCTTTAAGACGCACCTTGTCGTTTGTATCCTCAGTAGCTACACGGTCCGAGTTGTAGTGGCATGGTTGGCACAAGTAAAGATTGTACGTAGCTTACACTGACGTCACATCAGCTCCCATTCTAGTGACTTTATTTCCGAGTGCATAGCTTTTGCAGTATACGTTTTGCACTCGAATTTGTTTTTCTTACCAAGAACAAGTAGGAATGACCACCAGCATGGTGCAATCACATCACGTGCAAAACATGTATAGGAGTTGTTGATACATGTGCTTCCCGATGCAAATGAGCGAAATTTGTACACTTTTTTATGTTTTTGCAGCGAAGCAGCCGAGGAGACTCGGACGCTCGAGGAGTATGCTGCTCACGTCAACCAGCTCTGTCCAGGAATGTCCACAGCCAAAGCCATCCTTTGGAGCCTCAACAACACCAGGAGTGTCCTGACTTCTAGAACGATTGACCACAGCATTGGATGCACCCACAGTGACACTCAGGCGTGCCACATCCTGGGCGATCTTAAACTTTGGAACGAGTTTCTCTGGATCGTCCATCTGGAACTCAAGGAAGTGGTGCCCGGGAAACTTGGCATCGTCCATCAACTTGGCTGCAACTGGAAAATGGTGCCCGATACTCAAAGATCTCACGCTTTTATACTCCTGCATTGGCTGCTCAAGAATCACCGCTGCATAGAGGTGCTTGAGCTAAAAGAAACGCCTTTCGACACGGACCTCCACCTTATTGGTGATGCCCTGCGCCACCACATTGGAATCAAGAAGCTCAAAGTTTCCCACTTTGACTGGGTCCCGAAGGCTTTTGTTGCCTCTCTGTCTACTCTCCCTAGACTCGAGAAACTCAAACTCTGCGATGTGACACTGACCTGGCACGCACTAGTTGAGCTTCAGCGGTCTCTCAAAGAGGTGACGTCACTAAGATCTCTCGAGCTGGACGTACGTGAATTGAACCCCAGAAATGAAGTGGGGCTGCTGAATGCTCTGGAAAACTGTCCCGCCACGGCACTGCGCATTCCTGGCTGGTGTCTCGACAATGGCGCGATGTTTGCCGAGTTCCTGGCACAAAACACCAAGCTGAAGGAACTCACTATTGATTGCATTGCGAGTGAAAGGGAGAGAACAAATGAAATGCTGGATCTCTTTGGTGCACTGAGAACAAACAAAGTTCTGGAGAAGTTGTATCTGCCCTATTGTTCGCTTCAACCCTCAGAGGGAGCTTTCCTGGCACAAGTGTTGGCCGAGAACTGCAGCCTGCGCGTCCTGCAGGTTGAGACGGCTGATGGGGACGAGCCGGGGGCTTTCGCGGAGCTGATTGAACGCAACGGCGGTTTGCAGGAGCTTGAAATCGGAGGCATGTATTGTATTTCCGAATTGGCCGGCTGCATTCGTAAAAACACCACACTGAGAAAGCTTTGCCTTCAAGGCGCGCACATGTGCATGGAAGAAATGGAGTCCTTCCTCGGTGCTCTGGCGGACAACGAATCGCTCGATCTAGTCAGGCTGGGGAATGTGTTTGAGGTGTTCCCCGGGGACTTCCACCGGCTCCTAGAGAACAAAGGCCTGGAGAAGAGGGTGCATTATGACTGTTACCTCTCCGAGCCTCCCATCCACACAAGCAATAAGAGAAGCAGCACAAACCTGGAACGCGTTTTCTTCGACTTGCAACACAACGAGGAGGACATTGTCCACCTCCAGTATTTCAAGCTTGCCTGTCCATATCAGTTCGTCGAGGTCAGTGTTCGGCTGGACAAGCTGGATTACGTCGCCGCAAAACTGCTGGCACGCTTTGTTGCGTCTGCCAGCGTCTTGGAGTCCCTGTACCTCTCTTTCAACACAGACAAGCGTTCCATGCCGGTTCTTCTTGCGGGACTCCGTCGCAACGAGAGCATCTCCTCATTGGCCTTTGAGGACTGTAGCTTTACAAAGGAGGATGCCACTCTGCTGGGGGCTCTTGTGAAAGAGAGTAAAACCTTGCAGGAGATTACCCTCCTGTCGCCGGATTACTCTACATCCTTTGCAGTGATTTCTGAGCTCTCAAGGTGTCTCGTTGACAATTACTCGGTGCTTAGCGTGAGGACCAACGAATACCTCGATTTGGGGGAGTACATGTTTGCGATCAAGGACATTATGCGAAGAAATGGGTCCGTGCTGTTAGATGCGGTGCGGTTTGCAATGGGTTCCTGCACAAAGCGGCATGCCGAAGCCTTTGAACTGTACCTCAAAAATAAATTGCTAGTCCAGAAGATACGAGAGGTTGCTGGGGAGACGGAGTGGGAGGCGAGGGAGAGGGTCAAGGCGCGTCTGCGGTACCTCAGGTACAACTTCATGACTGTGGCGGGTGTTGTGAAAGAAAGCGTGACCTGCGAGCAGGGGAAATGGCAGCAGACTCTGCTGGATCACATCGGATTCGACAACTTGCTGCGTGTTGTGTCGTACCTGAAGGTCCGGGACATTGTTGATGAACCAGTGGCGGGGTGTTCGCACCCACCAGGGAGCCGGATGCAGTTGCGCAAGAGGAAGGCCCGGCCTTGAATTGATAGGGGGTCGGAAGCCTTTTGGGCTGCACGCCTCTTGGGGCCTTGTGCCTCTCAGTTGAAAATTAAAGAGTTATTTGTGCTTGGTTAACTAGACCGTGTCAATGCAGTGGTGCAAAGCTACCGATATCTTTTTAGAAACTATTGGTACCCTTGAAGAAATTATAATATTGACACCTATAATTCCTGTTCCCCTGTTTGGGGTGGGAAAGAAATTACACGGAGGGGTCTTGAGATCGATACCATGTTATATGATTGGCCTGGGTGGGGCATCAGCCTGTGTTTGGGTAAGACGGACATGGACATGGCTCTTGACAGTTGTTTGTTGTGTACCAAAGCATGAATTGAGAATAATCAAAATGAAAAAAGTTGATTTTTGTTTTAAATTAAGTCAAACAGATTTATTTGATTTTAATCACTAGTCATGAAATAATGCTTCTTAATCGCTAGATGTATTTTTGAACATGACAAGTTGATCAATCAATTTTTCCAATCACTAAAAACATTGCAGAAGAAAGAATTGCTGTAGTTTTAAGGTACATCATTATAAACTTTATATTGAAACCACACCATAGTATAACAAAAACCGCTTGATATTTTATTAGTGAAAAATATTTCTTTGCTTTCTCTTGTGTTTTGTTTTTCTTGCAACATTGCTTTCTAGTGTTAGTTTCCTTCACATTATTCTTTACTTGCAGTAGGGCATTACGTAACTGACAAACAAAAGTGGCAAAAGAAAGCTTGATCTAGTTTCTCAGGACCACTGCTTTGCGCTCAGTCAGTCTGGTAGAGATCTTTCTTGCTTAATAATTTTTTTAATTTAAATACGAAACGAATGCACATAAAAAGCATCAAATGATAAAAAGAATGATACATAAAAATATATTTTTTGAAGTAAATTTCAAAAAGGTTTGAAATCGTCATGGTAAGAGCGGTATGATTTAAATCATGATTTAAATTTTTATTCTGTGCCCTGAGAATAATAGCAGAAGTAGGAGTGTACCAATATTGCTTGGTATTTAATAGCAGTGTCATATCCAACACTGGAAAGAAAGCTGGCATGTTGTGGCTTCTTGGCCTGTGAGGGCTATGAATGACACCACTATTCAGACTCCTCATAAAAAGCCTGCGGGAATTGTCACTTTCATGCTTTAGCCCAATGTTCGAAGAAAAGCAAACTGGCTGCTGAATATCCAGAAATGCTTTTCGTGCAAGACTTCAAAATATTAGGTACTCAAGAAAATCGGTAATCTTCATGATGCCCTTATTTCAAACTTGTGTTCATACTCTGCCCATTGAAAAGCAAGACGAAAGATCCCAAGAATACTCTCGAGACCGGTTATAACGAAGTCAACGGGAATCGGAAATCACTTCGCTATATCCGCTATTTCGTTATAACCGACTTTGGTTGTAACGAAGTGCAAAAGGAAATGGGAAATCGTGATCGCTTTGCTGTAGCCGCTATTTCGTTATAACCGACTTTGTTATAATCGGTCTCGACAGTATACCTGATCTCTACACACCACCATCTCCTTGGGCACAATAAAGTCCATTTGCTACAATCGCCGTCACCAGGGCAACGAAGCATCTTCTCGATAGACCCGGACATGAACGCAGCTCGTGAAGCTGGCAACAGCTGGTGCCATTTGCCGAATGCAATCTGCAAACCGACGACAGAGTAACAGGCCGGGTGTTCCAAGCTAGGCTTCCGAACTGACTGCACTACATGCACTCTTCCGGAGCAAACTGGCTATAATCTCGGGCCCGAGCTTGCACCAAGCCTCGTCGGAACCGCTAAGGGTTCGCCAGGCAACCCATTCCCAGCATCGCCCCCGCAACTGCGTGTCCGGCTTTGGCTGGCGTCATCGCATTCACTTTAGCAGACAATATTCAGAAATTGGTATCGCTTGCTGGCTTCACCGTCTGCATGTGCATCTATCCAGGGGATGCTTGCTTATCACGGTAATGGTCAGCATAGCAGATGGACTTTATCATATGAAAAGAGACGGTGGTGTGGCAACGTCAGGTCCATGCTTGGGCTCTTTCACGCTTTTCAGTGAGTGGAACGTAAACAAATAAAGTTTGGAATAAGGGCTTCATGCAGACAACATAATTTTTTACAGTGCGGAATATTTTTACGAGCCTTGCACAAAAAGCATGCTTTTAACTCAAAATTTGGAGCCAGTTATTTTTCTTTGTTAAGGGCATAATGGGGCTAAACTATTAATGTGCCACAAAATCAATAAAACCACGTTGAAGTAACACAATAATGTAATCAAACTTGTTTCGAGGACCTAGTTTGCTAGTGTGACAAATTAAATTCTTGGTCTTCAGGTTTCACAACATTGTTTTTTTGCCAACTTGCTGTGCAGCGTATTCAAGGGCATGTCCTGCTGCCAGTTTTAAGTGTAAATACGGTCTCTAGTGGTGTGCTTGGCAGTTCTCCAAGCAGTGTTTGGTCGTCTGCCACTCTGTTGGGGGTGCTGACAAGTGGGGGGACTTTGTATTGCTCTGTTTCTCTCATTTTTTTTTTTAGAGCACAACTCTTAGGCACTTGTTTCTATCTATAGCGGCGTCGCCGTTGGCGTAACTATGTGCATTGCATTATAGGATGTCCCATAATGCAACACAGTGCATTCAGTTTCCCTGCTAAATTTAGCGGCAAAACTGACGTTACATGATCTCAACACCAATTCAGTTTCTCCGCTAAATTTAGCGGCAAAACTGACGTCACATGACCTCAACACCAATTCAGTTTCCCCGCTAAATTTAGCAGGGAATTGGTGTTGAAGTCATGTGACGTCAGTTTTCCCGCCAAATTTTGCGGGAAAACCGACTGTGTATAGCGACACGAAGTCGTGTGACAATATTTTCCCCACTAAATTTTGCGGGGAATTGAATCAGTGTTGAGGTCATGTGGCGTTAGTTTTCCCGCTAAATTCTGCGGGGAAACCAACTTTCTCTATAAGTCATGTGACATCAAGAGTGACATCATTTTCCCCGCTAAATTTAGCGGTGAAACTGAACTGGTGTTGAAGTCTCGTGACGTCCAATTTCCCGCTAAATTTAGCGGGGACACTGAATTTGTTCATAGGTGACGTGGCCCGAAGTCATGTGGCGCCATTTTTCCCGCTGAATTTAGCGGGGAAACTGAATTGGTGTTGAGGTCACATGGCATCAATTTGCCAGCTAAATTTAGCAGGGAATCTGTGATGTCACAAGCCATGGCTTCACAAGATGCAGCTCTTCACGAAATCCGGAGCAACTAGCCAAAAACGTTTTACATTGCATTGTGGGGCTTCCACTGTACCCTCCTTGTGCTCCCTGGTCTATCCTCAAACAAAACAAAGAAATAAAATATATACTGTAAACGACCTAATTTTAGGGAATCGCCTTCAATTCGCGGAAAATAGGTCCCACGAACAATTCTGGTAAAATGTAAACACATTGGAATTTATATTAAGATCCCATCGGGACGCGAAAAAATTAGAACCCGTGAATTATTCCAAAACTTCAGCTTTCACCTAAATCGCGAAATATTGAGCTCACAAAAAATAGGTCGTTTACAGTATATATTTCTCCCTCAAATTCTCTACCACAGTATATCACAGAATCAACATACCTCGAGAGCTGCACTCTAATTTTGCTTTACAGGGAAGCGTAAACGTCTGTAATTTTTTTACCCATCTCCAAATTTTGAATTATGTAAAACGCTTTGCTATAAGGAATTTGTGCGAGAATAAAAGTGGTTGAGGCCCCTAGGTTCGAGGCAGCCATTTGAGAAACTGCACCAGAGGGTTGGCATTCTGTACTTCTAAGCAGATAATATCCCATACAATGTTCAGAAATTCTTTCTGCATAAGCTACCCAAGTTTCAGCATTTTTGCATAAAGCGTGTCTTAACAAGGGTGTTTCCAGCTAGTATACACACAGGCTTGCGTTTCCTTTATAATCAAAACAAAAAAAATTTAACCCAGCCTACAAGAAACTACTGCACATTACCGTAATATTGCGCAAAAAGGCCGACCCCCAAAAGATGGTCCACCCCTATTTTTGACACAATTTGCAATTTTTTTTTGTTTTTAACATCAAAAGACTTTAGTAATTGTAGGGCTCTGGCCAATGGCAACCTCTGCAAAGCGGTGTTACTTAACCACGGCGGGAGATAAGCGAACACTGCCGACTGGGAAGGACGGCTGTCTGTAGTTCGTCGCCCTTTCCTGCGATCGCAACTTTTGAGGGTCACAAAATCTAAAACTAGCAGTTTTTCAACTTTTTTTTTTGTGGCACATCGAAAGTCAGCTTGTCCCTTATTTTCACCCGATTTGCCATCGATTTTAGGTGGGCTATCTCTCACGATATTACGGTAGGCAAAATATTTTGTCTTTGGCGAATGACCAAACATAACTTGAATGGGCAAAGTTGAAAGGTTTTTATTGGCGCAGTATGCCAACTTTTTCAAAGTGTGTTGCAAGAACTCCGTGCACTAAATATGTTGGCTATGTAAGAAACATGAAATTTTCGAGGGACCTAGCTCCAGCTTCTCAGCAAGTGAAAAAAAAAAAAAAAAGTTAGCAGTGAATAGGTTTATAATGTTCTAATTTTCCTTACGTTTGTAGGCTTTTATTTCAACTCTTACTGTGCACTTTCTCACAATAGGAGACACCCACTCAAAGTACCGTACCAAGTGCAACACAGCATGAACGCGTGATCTCGTTTGGACACGGTGAATGATGGGAGGCATATGATGGATCACTTTTTCGAGAGAAACGGCATTGAAGTGGTCTTGCATATTGAAAGGTTCCAGGAGTGAACGCGAGTGCAGCAAAAAAAAATGGAACATGCCTGCAAATATGGTTTCAAAATAATTCGTCTATACTCGCTTTCACCTGAAGAAAAAAAAGTAGGTTTTGCACATTGTTCATACGCTGCGTGAAGTAGTTCTCGAAAGATTTGGTTGTTGAAGGAATGAGCGATACTTTTGGAGTCTGAAACGTGCATGTCTCGATATGATAACATGTATCTAATCTAAATGCACCTACATATATCTTAATTTTCTACATAGAAAAGGAAATTAGTAATGCTCGGCGAGCAGCTCGAATTTTTTACTACGGTTCTTGAGCTGAAAACGAGTATAGGCATGCAGACTTTCTTAGCGAAACATTATGGTATAAAGAAGTACACACTAAAACCAAGGGACTTTGGAGCACAAGTCTCTTGCTTTTAGTGTCTTTTGACACTATGGATAAAGGCCTCTAAAGTGTGAAATTATTACAAGAAGGCTGATGGTGGTAATATCAGAAAGCATGCACTTACAGTGATGCGATTGGCCGGAGCCATTTTGGAGCAGCCAAAAGTCTATTTTGGAGCAGCAAAAGAAACTTTTGAAGCATAAGCCCACACTTCACTTTCACTATACCACTGCAAATATTATGTTAAGATTCATGTGTTAATCTGTTCAACTAAAAGGCAATGTCTACCTTGACTTCTCACTTATGTGCCATATTTTGTTAGCATCGATTGTACAGCAGATGCAATTCCCCCAAACACAGAACTAGATGTTTAGTTGCATGTAGAATCACCAAAGACGGTAACAAGGTGATGATTAATGAAGGACAGTACGAACTGCTGTGAATCACCACAATTATTTTAACCCGACACTGGGGCAGAAAGAGGACATCTTTTTACAGTTAAAGAGGAAGTTACGGGGACACACCGAGTCTCAAACTCAGCTGATCATTTTGTTCAACCAACCTCCTTATATACAGAGCTACAACCGCCACAAAACCACCAAACATCCTGTTTTTCAAGGTTGTGTGCACAATCCTCATCCACATCGCAAAACAAAATGATGTCACCCACAAAACACAACCACCTTCCGGTTTAGGCAAAAAACTTTCCAGACAGCTAGAGGTAACAAGAATTACACAATGCTTTTGAACTACAACATACACACACAGTGATACCTTTGGTTGGTTTAGACGAAAAGCTTCTGAACTACTATCTAGAAAAACAACGCTAAAAAAAAAAAGACTACTGCGACACCTAGCCAAGGTTTGCACCCTTGATGCATCATCTACACAGTGATCTTTTCAATAAAGTCTTGACTAAATAGAACATTTTTTTCTTGCACCTTTAACGCATCATGGACACAGTGATCTTTTCAATAGTCTTGACTAAACAGAACTTTTTCTTTCTAAAACAAAAAAGTAAAAAAAAACAAAAAAACAGTCATTGATAAGGGTGTACAGCTTCATGCTTGACCCAAACTTGCCGACTTCTAGTACACAGGAAAGACCATAAAGGGGACGAACAAACTTACAAAAATAAACAACCAAAACAAAGTGCAACTACTAGAGATGCAAAACTTTCTTTGAAGTACTACCAAGTTGCAAAGAGGCCTGGCTGATAGTTTCTCATTGTTCTCATCCGGATTGTCACTTCTACAACTCTCTTCATGTTATCTACCTCTTGGTGTACTATTTCAGTTCCTTACCATTGTGCACTACAATTATTGCATTTGTCTAAGTGTTTAGCGAAATCCGAATTTGCAGCATTATATTTTTTTTTACGTTTCTTTTCTGTTTCGTTAACCTGTCATTGATACACATTGAAGTTTGCCCTATGTACTTAAAACCACAAGCTAAAGGTATCTCGTAGACCACTCCACTTTTGCAGGGGACAGAATTCTCACGGTGGGCTTTTTCTACATCCACTTGAGCCTGTCTGAAATGGCGTGAGCCTATACAACTTAAAATCTGAACTGAAAGTGGTGAAAGCATAAAATATTATGCAATATTTTATGGTAATACAGGATTACAGCAAAGTTGTTTGATTTCTGTTCTTCACTTTTGTCTGCAATTTGTAGACATAATAGTCTTTTGATGAACTAATCTTCAGAACCGGCTTTGTTAAATCTTTTGCACTGTCTTTTCAAAAATTGAGTCACAAAATGAATACAAGAACTGTCTAGTGCATTCCTGGTTAATGATTTAACTACCCGTGCCTTCACATTTTTGAGTGGCAACTTTATTTTGATAGCACTGGCTCTGAACTTTTTTTGCCATACTCCCAGCACAACCCGTCTTCAGTATGAATGAACAAATATAAAAAAAAATGAAGGACTCCATTCTTGGGTTTTTACACCGTGAACTGAAGATCAGGTGCAGCTGATCCAATCAATGTTTTTAGCAGGGGCGGATTCAGAGGAAGGGGGGAGGGTCCGGATGTCCTGACCCCCTTCTCAAATTCTGCATGTGTAAAAACTTAGCGCGTGGAAACAGGGGGGAGGTCTTAAACATAAGATAAGCTGACCAACACCAGACCCCCCTTTCTAGAAACACCTGCGTCCATCCCTGGTTTCTAGGCTGCTTGATAGACCTTTGCAAAAAGAGAAAATCACTATGTCATCAACATATTTTTCAAGAAATACATGTATGTGACAACTCTTGCAACCTATCAGGCACAACAGAATCCAAGGACTTCAGTAAATTTCAGCTAATGCCGGTGAAACAGACGACCCTATGCATAACCCTCCTTTTGTTTATACTTTTTTCCATCATATATTACATCTGTCGACTGGAGATAATACTTAAAAAGAAAACCATCCATGGAAATGCCTGATTGGGATTGAAATCTAACCAAATTCAACTTTAGAACACCTTTCACTCTCTTCCGTAGACAACTCTGTTCCAGTAAATAATAGAGATCTGTGATGTCCATCAAAAAAATTGTATGCTCCTTTCCATGGTAATCCTTGAGTAGTTCGATCAACTCATTTGAATCCCTTAGCGACAGAGATTAATCTAAATGAACATGTCCTAAGCCCTTTTGAAGAAACGTGGAAACAGCCTCCTGCTATGTTCCAGTTTCATTAACCGCTCAAAATGACATCTCCATTTCATGATATTTTAGGAAAACCCTCACACTCAATGCCGACCTCAACGATTCCCCCAGATTCTTCGCCACACCCTCGAGATTGTCTTCTTTTAGGATTGTACTTATATTCTTCCTCATTTTCCCCATGTTACTACCCCATTCATGAACAAGGAGTTCATGGCTGCCTCTGTTCTCATCTGAAAGGAGGACTCAGAAAGAATAGCAAATCTACAGGACTTATCAGTTTTATGTTGTTAACTTATCATGTTGCAGAAATTTCTTTTCTCACTTGGGTATGCATTGCCCATTACATTTTCTATTTTACTGACAGCAAGATCTACAAACGCCGCTTTATCCTTGGGACTGACCATCTTAGCAATTGTCTCTATGAATGAAAAAACACCCAACCTCAATGGTCTTGCGCCTTTTTTGTCAAAAGTACACCACTTGAGTTAACTATAAAGCCCTAAGACCCATAACTGGCATAATCACAAAACCATGACTTTCTATTAACTTCCTTCCAAGAGTTCACCTTAACACTATTCAAAACATGCCTTCGTTTGACATACCAAAGTCTGTCGAAGGGGCCCGCCTGATACTGTTCCAATGAGTGGAGTTCCTGTGATGCTTGAAGTCGCCTCCCAGGAGGAGGATCCACAATCTGTCACATGCACTGCAGATGTCTTGAATCCGGCGACTTGAGGTCTCTCTATATGTTTTGAGGATCTTCTTGAAGCTCCATGGGATTCAAGAAGTTCAAAGATGCTTGAACATCTCCAGGTTAACAAAGATTTTTTTGATGCTCCATGGGTGCCCGCGGTGCCGAAAGCACGCAATATGTGAAGTCTGGTCCTCGCCTTATCACTGGTCAGAGCCGCTAAACGCTTCTTTTTAGTCAAAATACAAAATATAAGTGGCACAAGCCATTTCAATTATTTATGAAAGTAGTTTTTGTTCAGTATTTTAAATCAGAAAAGAAACAAATGCAGTTTAGAAAGTATGGAAACAAGAAATGACCCGTCGACATACCCGCCACCAAGCAGTAGAAAAGGCAGCGCATACTAGAAAAAGGTAGTGGGATCGGGCATTGACGAGCGGCGAGCGTAGAAAGGTGCTGGATGTACGCAACGGCGCTGTGGTCATATCCGGCCTCGAGGATCCGACCGGTTCCGAGTGTTCTGATGTCCTTCGGCGAGCAGGCTTGGCTTGTGGTTTGGCCGTCGAAGTGGCTCCCGTTCTGAACTTACCTTTATCCGTGTTTGCTGTCGTTTGTGGCCAATGAAGTGTGATGCCGAATTAGTGTTTAATCGTGCAGCACATGCAATGCGAGCTGCCCTGGCTGCCTGCTTTATACAGCCTATCCAGAACATGCTTTAGTGACGCCCCCTCGAGTCGTCGACACAGAGTGCGGCAGCCGCGAGTGCTTGCTGAGCTCACTACCGCTCCTCTAGTTCACGGTCACTCAAGCGCCCAAGGACGTCATGAAGGAGGTTATTATTTGCTTGCTTTTGTAATTTTAATTTGCCTATATCTTTAAAAGTAAAGCAAAATTTGAGAAAAGAAGTTTCATTAGGTTACTACGTTCAGTGTGCTCAGGTTTGGTGCAAATTAAAAACCAGTAAAAAAGTCCTTGCAGGGCAACAGTTGCATAAAAAATAAACCCACAAAAGTAAATATAAATCTTCCTATACCCAAGTATCTTTTAAAAAATCTTCAATAAAAAAAAAAAAAAAGAAGATATCGCCAGGATAATGCAGTTTATTATGTATACTAGTGAAAGTTTACGATAACGAAAGAGGGACATGGAAGACAAATAAACAACACGGCTTTTGACTTGCAAGGGAACGTTTACTGGTTTCGCTTCGCCACCCGAAGCTCTTCGGGGGAGCCTCCGCGAGGTAGGAGGAGAGGGTGGTGGGCGAGAGAAGCAGGAGTCATGTGGCCCTGCAGCCCCGAGTGCCGGCGGCTTCTTGGGGAAAGAAAGGAAGAGGGGAGGGAAAAGGAAGCAGAGAAGAGCAGTAGAAGATACGGGAATTTTGTCTGTTTTATGTATTTGGAGGACCTGCATGTAATGACCAGGTTCCAGAACGCGTCTGCAACCACGGTTGGTGGCTTCCTCATCTCCTCCGGCTCAACCTCGGCTCCACCCCGGTTGAGCATGAGGGAAAAGTTTTGATTCAGAGGTCGGGGGTGTGTATCACTTCCTGCCTCGCGCCAATCCTCAGTGAGATTTCTCCCTTTTTTGTGGATCTCGCGGTGCAGGAGCAGCTTGGTTGCTCGGGCACTGAATGTAAGATTTTCCGGTACGTTGACGACTACCTCGTTCTTCATCATATCTCCATCTCAGATGCTTCCATCCTTCAGGCATTCGAAACTAATGCCAGCAGTCTCACCTTCAAAAAAGAAAACCGCCACTGAGGAGGGCCTCCAATTCCTCAATCTTCGACTAGCCCACTCATCTCACGATCAATGCTAGTCTTTTCCACAGCGCTCCCGGAAACCTGTCCTCCCCTTCTTTAGCCATCATTAAGAAATAGCTAAGTCAGAAATTGTTCAGTCTCTCCTCCTCTTTCAAGAAGTATGGCTGTCCCATGATCAGAGTGAGCCTGTCGCTGCAGGCAACCAGGCTCCAAAAGGCGGGTTACCCAGTGGACCTCCGAGAAAACATCAGCAAGAAACTCATTCTGCAGTCTAGGAGTTGTTCAAAGGAGGCCCCTGCGTGGATCCCTTACTCCCACAACACGGCACACTGACTTTGCACACTTGCACATCGATTCAGCATCAGTGTTCTCTTTACATGTAAATTTAAATTGGGAGGCATATGCAAGCGAGTCATTAACCCAGAAGCCCCACCCACATGCACAAAAAAACATGCACAGTACTTCCGGCCCTACACGAGGGAGAAGGTTCCTCTCGCGTGCGGAGCCGAGCACATTGGCTAGACGGGGCGCTGCATGAATGACCGTCTCCGCGAGCATGTTAAGAAGATCTCATCTCCTCCTCTGGACTTCTTTCCTTCAATCGTGGCTCAAGCAAAACACTGCCCCTCGTGCACCCCCCCCCCCCCCCCCGCCCCCCCCTTCCCCCGAGAACTCAGGGTGGGGGGGGCCCCACTCCGAGTTCTCAGAAACCAAAATTCTCGGGGGCACAAATCTCGATTCGGCAGGGAAATCGTCAAGTCCCTACACATTAAATCTTCTCCCTCAAACCTGTTCAACCCTTCCCTTTCTCTTTGGGATTGAGAGATTCACTTCCTGCGGGGCGAGAGGAATCCTTTAAATACATAAAACAGACCAAATTCCCGCATCTTCAGCTTCTCTTTTCTGCATCCACCTTTTTCTTTCCTTCCCCAAGGAGGTGCCGCCAGCACTCTTGGGGCTTTGTGTAACGTGGACGTGTCGAATGGCACACAGCAGACGCCCACCTAGCTGCTGCAGGGCCACCACGACTCCCACTTCTCTCGCCCACCACACTCTCCCTATACCTCGCAGATGCTCCCCCAACAAGCTTCGGGTGGCAAAGTGTAACCAGTAAGCCTTCCATTGCAAGTCAAAAGCCTGTGCTGTCTATTTGTCTTCCATGTCCCTCTTTCGCTATCGTAAATTAGAAACCAACACGCTCGACCATCTACAGACAAAGTTTTATTTAAGAATTGTGGCCAACGTCCCACTCTGGAAGGGTTCTTTCCCCTTAGCATGCAGGTGCGCTGCGGCGAAGCAAGACACGCAAAATTGGGATGCCTGCTTTGGGGTTGTTGCTTCACTGCAGCACGCCAGTGCGCGGTAAGAAGCGCACTCAACGAACTAACCCGCCAGAACAGAGCACGAGCGTGAGAAATAAAACAACAATTTTGAGTACTGTCAGAGCTTTATAGAGAGATCAAATCGAGTAGTATATTATTTGAGGTGATAATTTTAAAGTTCAGAAAATTCTGAGCAGCCTATCGCACCGATCTGGCCAGGTAGCAAGGCCATGCAGAGCTATTATAATCGCAGTATTTTTACAAAGATATTAATGTTGGTGCAAATTTCTCACCTTTTGGCAAAATATACAATGGCAAGCACCTTGGTGCAAATGGTACAAAGGCACATCATTGCATTTACCATCTCTAGACATTGCTTTCCTCAATAGTCTACCAGTCCTCACAATTGGAAAGGAAGACCCGTAGTACTTAAGAATTGTCTTTTCATCTTGTCTGCAACACATTGACTCTCGCCTCCCAAAGAAGGATAGGCCTTTCAAAGAGCAACTTGCAATTAAAGGGGCCATGAAACGAATTTTGGGTTGAGATGAATGATTTTAAATTGGGACTTTACTAATTGCATATCGTTTAGTTGGCCAAAAGAAAGAAGCTAGAAAGTCAAAAGCCAGCTTTTCGGTACAAACATTTGAAAATATAGCGGACTATTTTGTACCTTCTTGCCTTCAATGCTCTCCGCCTTTTCACTATGATACATCCGCGGTTCCAAAAGCACGTCACCGGTGCCAAACTGACGTCAGCAGAGCCCAGCTCACGCATTGGACACAAAACTGTGTCACCCGGACGTATGCGCTCATCAACAATCAATCAGTCGACGAACATTTGGATTCGCGTTCGTGGCCAATGGGTGCCCCGATGGGACTTATTGTCACTGGGGAATGACAAGTACTATGGTGTGCATAAAAAGCACGGTGGAAGCTAGGAGTCATCGCACCGGTGCCGAAGGAATTTCACGACCACGTGATTTCACAATTCGCATTTGAGTTGAGGATTAAAGCTAAGGAGGAAGTAGGAAAATTGTTTCATGACCCCTTTAAAAATATATGGCCGGTTTCATTTGGATTCAGGCAACGAGGTGCAGTCATATTTTTTATTTTGCTTCAAAGTTCTATATTTCGTGGCACATGTTCCAAGAAGAACAATCATTTTAATTTTAATGCCCTGACATGCTTAGTTGTTGAGAAAAAAAATCTCACAGAAGCGGGAAAGAATGACGAGGTTTTGACGATTGTTGTGTGAATACTTTGGGATTGAGAGTGATTCAAAAACGCCACGTTTTTGAATCACTCTCAATCCCAAAGTATTCAAAAGAGAGCTTCCATATTTTTTATTGTGATATATATGCATGTCCGTAAAACGAAATTCCAACTACTATTTATTATTCGTCGATCCAATATTTGTAAAAATCCCCCCCCCCCCCCCCCCCCCCCCAAAAAAAAAATCCGCAGTTTAGGTCACCGTTGTTCGCGGAGGGCGAACAACTGTGACCTAAACTGCGGATTTTTTTTTTTGAGTCGATTATGTTTAGTATTGTTTTTAAAATAACGCCACGTCTAGAATCTTTCATTGCCTTCCAAATTAAGCAAAGTTTGTGTCTATCATGTACGAGTACTGAGAAATAAATTATGAACCGAAAAAGGTTTTAACTTTTTGATCAATATCAGCACTATATAAAAAAAAAATATTTTTAGTTTTTTTTCTTGCGTCGCATTTTCCTTACACTGATCTTTTAGCCAGAATACATTCCGTTAGAGGTATATGCCCTGGCTTTGAGTTTTAAGACTCTAAATATGCTAAAAAAGAGCAAATGCCGATGATGGGTTTATAGGTCATAGCTGCATATTTTATTCTTTATTATCTAAGGGATATTTAATAAATAATCATATAAAAGACATCGATGTCATTAGGTGTACATTAACAAGTTTGCAATTCCAAACTTCTAAACACTCTATAAAATCGCAACTGCCAAAAGCAGGTTCAGACAATTTCCGCCAGTCCCATGACTGGAGAGGCCTCAAGCCTCTCCAATCATTGCACCCTATGAGCTACAATCTATACTTGGCTAGCAATGTCAAAGTATAATATTGTAAAACATCAGAGTAAAATACACTTCCTAATGGAAGCCTAAATTTTTAAATGCAAAATTTTATATTTTTAATGCGAAATTCATGTTGAAACACAACAGAATAACTTTTATTTATTTTTGCCACTCTTTATTTTTTACGTTTTTATTTTACTCTGCAAACAACTGGTAGATTTAAAAAAAAATTAAAAATGTTTTTTTTTTATACAGCTCCTTAAACTGAACAAAAAGTGAAAACCTCTATTTCATAATTTATTTATCAGTACTTGTACATGATTAAGACACACACTTTGCGTAGTGTGGAAGGCAATGAAAGGTTCTACATGTGGTATTATTTTAAAAGCAATACTAAACATAATCGACTAAAAAAAAAAAAAATCCGCAGTTTAGGTCACAGTTTTTTGCGGAGGCATGTTTGGGGATTTTTGCAAAGATTGAATCGACAAATAATAAAAAGTAGCTGAAATGTCGTTTTACAGACTTGCATATATATCACTATAAAAAAATATAGAAGCTCTCTTTTGAATATTTTGAGATTGAGAGCGATTCAAAAACGCCACACACGACAATCGTCAATTTAACCCATAAACCCACCATCAGCAGTTGCTCTTTTTTAGCATATTTAGAGGCTTAAAACTAAAAACCAGGGCATATACTTCTAACGAAATGCATTCTGGCTAAAAAAAAGGTGTGAAAAGAATGCGACGCAAGAGAAAAAAATTAAAAAGGAATTTTTTTTATACAGCATACTGAAATTGAACAAAAAGCGAAAACTTCCTCTGTTTCATAATTTATTTCTCGGTATTCATACGCGATAAAGACACAAACTTTGCTTAATTTGGACGGCAATGAAAGGTTCTACACGCGGTATTATTTTAGAATACTGAACATAGTCCACTCAAAACAAATCTGCAGTTTAGGTCACAGTTGCTTGAGGAGGCATGTTTAAGAATTTTTACAAAAAATTAGAGCGACGAATAATACATAGTAGTTATAATGTTGTTTTACCTACTTGCATATATATCACAATAAAAAAGTAAAGACGCTCTCTTTTGAACACTTTGAGATTGAGAGCGATTCAAAAACGCCACACACGACAATCGTCGAAACCTCGTCATTCTTTCCCGCCTCTTTTATCTTTGAAACATGTCAGGACATTAAAATAAAAAAAAGCATCCTTCTTCTTGGAACATGTGCCACGAAATATAAAAATTAGAGGCAAAATAAAAAAATACAACTGCACCTCGTTGCTTGAATCCAAATAAAACTGCCCACATTTTTTTTTTGAGGGGGGTGCATGTTTTGTGTGGTTGCAAGACTTCATTTATGGGGTGAAATGCCCCCAGAAATTTTTGTGAGGATGCAGTGTTGCAAACCTCGTTTCAACATCACGACAGCCATTTTCAGGACGAAACGGGTGATCCTTTTCCCCTGGCGGGGTTTCCCATGGCCCGCAGATTTCTTACGCTCCCTACACGCATCGACAGTAAACTCTTTGAAAACCTTTAGCAACTTGTGTTTACACTCTCGTTGACAAGCAAAAGCCCCTTGGGCCTTCTAAGCTCCCTCCGTCACATCAGCTTTGTCTTCTAATGTGAATGGAGGCCGATTCTCCCGATTATGTACACATTTCTTACGACACATGTGCCACAAACACTCTGCCCAATCGTGCCACAAAGCAGAACAGGGCAGGGAGAGAAAATAAAAGATGCAGGGAGTTTGGCATCTTTACAGCTTTATTTGGCTTCCAAAATTTATTGTTTCAAGCCATGCACCTATGCAACTATACATCTCGAAGAAACCAGCTTAGATCTCGGGCCGTTCGGGCTTTGGGAGTTCGCTGTAGTCCTTTGTGGACCAGAGCTGGAAATGAGGAACCCGACGTTTTAAGCTCCCGGGACACAACTTGAGGGTAGAGGGGGCTAAGGACAGCTCACCTTGTACTGCTTGTTGCTCCATTCCTGCCATGGCTCAGGGTTGGTCTTCTTGTTCCAGCTGGAAGAGGCAACACACTAAATATAAACAAAAAGCCTTTCTGTGAAAAACGGAGAATTCTGGAAACTTCACAAGACCCTCGGAAGCAGTGTAAAGTAGTCTGCTCTGCAGATCACACGCAATACGACATGAGGCACCTGCTAGCTAACAAAGTTGAAACACTATCGGTAAAGTTGGTTACTCAGGTTAGTACCTTCTATTACAGTGTGCATTATCTCTGAAAGGAGGCATATAGTATCCAGCAATGATAGTTTTGCCTTCCAAAAATGTATGGAGTCATAGCGAATCACTATGCCCAACTACAGCTAGTAACGTGTCCTTGTGAGGAAGCAACCTCCACACAAAGGTGTAAGGAGGTAGCTGCACATATATTACAAATCTCAGGTATCAAAGATGCACTATGTGCCTTCTGCACATTGCCCGAGGTTCATCGAAACGGTTCATGTGTCAAAAGCCAATTCACTTACACAGGCATACTAACCCACATCCTGGAAAGGGTAGATGGGAAAAGTGTAGAAGAAAACATAGAAAACCAAGAACTCCAAAGCAGTACCCCATCTCACAGGCTGTGTGCAGGCAGTGCTACCGACACTACAGATGCACTAAATATTCTTTTTATGAGCACCCATGCAAAAACAAAGCAGATGTTTTTAAGGCTACACACTCACGGCCCTGCTTTCCCCAACACCGTGCAGAACCCTCGGGATGAAAATTTGAGATCCCCAAAGTGTAATTAAAGCTGAAAAAACTAAAAATATAATATTTATTTTTTCTTTACCTCACATCGGGATTTCTGAGAGCCAGCCGGGCAGTGTACCAGACCGCTCCAAGTCCTCCAAAACCGACAATAACCACAAGGGGGATCAACTGCAACAGGATACAAAGAATGGAGTTGGTTCTGTCACAGTGGTCATGGCCAGCTGATTCAATATGGAGCTTTGTGTATTATGTTTAAAGGTTTAAGGGCACTAAAGCAACAAACGACAAAGTGTGCCAGTATGGAGAGTGGCAAAAGACAGACTTCACTCCCTCAATAAAAAGACACTGAAATATTATTCACAAGCAAGCAAGTCGAATTGCAAGGATATTCTAGATCAGCTGCAAAACCTGGGTCGGACTTGGTGGGGAAGAGAGATCAGCTAGGAGACTTGGGGTGAGCAGAAGGGTATAGGTGTAACAGCGCGCAACAACGAAGACTAAGAGAAGGAACACACAACACAGGACTAAGAGAAGTAACACACAAGGAGGTACCCATTGTTATGGATGGGTACCCCCTTTGCTCCAATTTAGCCCAAACACAGGAATGAATAAAGATAAGATGTTTAACAACGCCAAACGAACATACAGTATCTGTTGCCTACTCCGAGCATGGAACTGCCAGTTTCGTGGCATGAACACAGTAGATGCCCCTCGTCAACACACGACCTTGATCACAGTAAAATCGCCCCCCCCCCCCCCCCCCCTTTTCTTAATCTGGCAAGGTGATAAACAACTGTAAAAAGCTGATTAAATATTTACCTGACCTAACTTGAGCCCTTCCGAACTGGAGCATCTAAGGAATATTCCACGCCCAACAGTGCAGTGATGAGCTCACTTGTTCGTGAGGGACGTGTGTTGGCGGCAATGCACAGCAAGGAGTAAACAGTGATAGCATCTGGATTGTCTCTATGCAAAGCCTTAATCAAGATATCGTTAACTTCTACAAACAAGCAATATAATCTCAAGTGGGATCACTTTATACAAGAAACTGACACCCATCGACGGATATTAATTAACCTTGGCCGGCGTGTGACGGGGGCAGGTAACACCTGCTTTACAGAAAAATGTTTTAATGGTAGAAGTCATTCAAATGATGTCGTATGCCAGCTACAATGCTCGAATGCGTTTGAGGAATGCGATATAATCATTCCAGCTAGTGAATATTCGATTGCGCATTGCGGTTGTGTTGGGAGGTTAGGCTTAGCGATACCGTACGTTAACACGTTTTAAATCTACCGGTGCCGAGTCAAGCTGTAAAGCGTGCGTCATTTACTTACGGAGGGATGCCTCTTCATGCCCTGAAGTGAAAAACTTTTCATCTTGAAATTATATGCTCTCACGGAGCGTTTGCCCTCTAATTCTCCCGACGAAACTTGCCGTAACCTGCGAACGCAAGTCGAAGAAAAGTATCTCGACCGTTTCTCCTTTCCCTTTAATCAGCTGTCGCGCCCCCTGCCGGATGAAAGAAAGAATCGCGGAAAACCAGAAAACCTGAAGCACTCTGTAACCGTTTCAAACCTCCCGAATTTGATGAATGCTTAAATATTGCCGCAATCAAAAATTAACTGAAATCTCGGACAAAAAAAAAAAGTTCAGTGCATAACTGAGTCCGTGCCTCTCACGTGGCGACGTCGTTTGGCGGCTTATTTTAATCATTCACGCAAAACGAAACTGACGTGCTTTGCGCAGTTAGCAGACGACAAAGTATTGACACGGGCGTTGAAAACAGGTTGAAACGAGGACTCTGTCTCTGGTTCCAGTATGACAGATGTGGTCGTATTTTTCTTTAAAAATCCCAAATTCGAGTCACTTTTGACCGTGAAACTGGTGTATGACGAAGGCAACACGCCCGAAGATATGACAAGGCAAAAACATATTTACAAAGCAAGGTGGTCGCCCCCTTCAAACACGCGTCAATGTGCGGCACCCAAGAGGAGAAAGTAAAATGCTCTTATTTCTACAAATTTTCCCACAGGGAGCTCCTTTTTACGGATAACCAACTGATTGCAACGCCAACGCTCTACTTGCCGTACTCCGTTACAGCAATTTTAAAGGTATGTAGCGCCGACAGGGCAGTATTCCATCTTTCCTTGGGTTTTGTACTATCGAAAACTTATTCCTAGATATCGTATTTTGAGAGCAAGCTCTTCCAAGACCAGCTGAGGAGGATGAACCTTACCGTCGTTTCGACATACCCGGTGGTTCCGAGCGACTTCCAGGCTTGTCTTCGTTACACCACGCTTGCCAAAATGGCTCCACTTTGGAACAAAGTAGGCCAATATCTGTGCCAAGGTAATAATTTGTTTTACTCGCCAATCATTTTTTACACACCAGACACGTGGACCAGACACAACTTCGAAGGAGAATGCTGGCAATGTAAATCTACGTGCCGCACGCGCTCGGCTTCCCCGTGCGAAAGAATCGAAGTAAAAAAAAAAAAAAATAATTAAGGCGTTTACGAGCGCGCGCGCAAGATGCCGCATGTTTTAAGCTTTTACGTGTACTTTAGAACAGTTACTGCTGCAGATGCCAGCACGTGCAGCGCGTGTGACCGCACTCCGGCACGCTCCTTGATGCAATTGGATAGCTTGAACGTTAGACCTTTCCGAAAAATCCCAGGAGAGATTGCAACGAGGGGAATTGTGGGGCTGTTCGTATGTACGCTCGAGCCGGCTCGAACGCTTCGTAAAAAGAGAGCAAGTAGTCTGCTTTTTGCGCAGGGATTCCGGTTACGTCAGAACGACGCCAAGTTCTGATTGGCTTTGACTGGACGGAGAGTGGGTAGGTCCCAATGCTAGATGACCTGAGGTCTACCCACTATTCTCTTCAACCAGCCAATAAGAGCTGGGCGTTCTAACATTATTGGAACCCCTGTGCAAGAAGAGGCGAACTTGCGCTCCGCGTATCCTGGTAGCGGCACAATTAATTATTTCTTATCGTTAGAAACTTAAAACACACACACACATAAAAAAATAATAAAAAAAAAAAACGGAAGAGGAGGTTATCACATACTATGTTTTGCTTTCCTTCCGCCTTCTCTGCGTTCCGAAATCACGAACTGTTAAACCAACGTCAACTTCGGCTTCGCTTCTTGTATAATTTCATGAGCCGTACATCGGCACGGTCCAGTGCGTGAAGCAGACGCTGGAGGCACCACATATTTCCGGAAAGGTCTATTTAGCGCCCCAGGGCAGCGAACAGGCGGTGCCTCGGTCGACTGCTAGTCAGCTCCACTGATGGCCAAAATGAGCAACTTTCGGACGGCCTACGTCAAAGTTCCGCAAGCACTCTGAGATTCGAACTCGAGATCGGGGCCAATGATTGCGGCCGCGGGCCGTCTCATCTTTGCAAAAATCATGCATAAGGTGGCGCCACCTGCCAAACCAAACTTCATTGCCCGGTGGTTTACGTCAGAACGCCGAGTTCTGGTTTGGAATGATTAAAAGGTAGACTCTCAAACTAGCTGCCTGTCGTCACTGCATGTCACTGAATTCGACATACGCCGGCGTCCGTCGTTTGACTTTCGCATTCGAAGGCGTTCGACGAGTGCAGTGCAGTATGTCCGCCCAAGCACTAACCATTCCGACCAAAGCTCGACCTTCTGACATCCCCTGCACTCTCGTTTCCTCCTCTCCTTCAATTTCTCGTCGTATTGATGTCATTCGAATCCGTTCGTGTGGCAAGGAAACAACCCCGTCCAGGTTAAGCAATAACTTATAAAGCTTACCATTACGTGTTTTTCTTTAATTAGTTAATTGTTGGGATTCAAAATTAAGTGACGATCACACGACGTCATGCGTTTAGACAACGTCAGCTGTGCCGCAATTTGACGATGGCATTGGCATTACGCCGATCGTGCGTCATGCGGTGATCTGATATTGAAATGACGTTGCGTTGATTTAGTCTCGATACGTTGTTGATGAATTTTGAGGTTGGGGAAACTGAATCGGTGTATCGGTCACGTGACGTCACTTTTCCGCTAAATTTAGAGGGGAACCTGAATTTGCCTGTAGGTCCCTTGACGTCAGGTCCCGTGGCATCAAGTTTCCTGCCAAATTTAGCGGGGAAACTGAATTGATCCGTAGGTCAAGTGACATCAATTTCTCCACCAAATTTGGCGGGGAAACAAAATTAGCACATAGGTCACGTGACGTCGATTTTTCCGCTGAATTTGGCGGTGAAACTGAATTGGTGCATAGGTCACGTGGTGTGAATTTTTCCGCAAAATTTTTTGGGGAAACTTAGTTTACGCTCACGAAGTAGAAAAACCGGGGAACGGGCCACTCACAGCTGACGCTGTAAAACTTTGGCTGTGCGACGATAGGCGCTGCCCGATATAAAGGGTTCTGCATCAGACTTCGGAAGTAATCCGTTACTTTTTAAAATAATTTTGTAATTGCCACGTTACTTTTGGCGGCAGTAATTTGTAATGTAATTTCGTTACTAAATATTAGTAACGAATTGCTTTAATACTGGTTACCCTTTTTTATATATGAATATAATACACAACACCGGAGCAATTCGAGTGGGCAATTCAGCAGCATAAACGTAGCAAGTAAAAAGAAAACATTGTGAAGAGGAGAATTTTAGGAAATAAAACAGGATTTTTTCTATGACCGGTCACTAGAACCACTAGAAAAACGTGCAAAGCATATACAACCATACGAAACACAAAGATCAAGACGGCAACACCGACTCGGCTCTGCCTCTTTCCAACGCCTTCCGTCGTGTTTTTCTTCGTACGACCCGGACGGGTTCGGGGTAACTTTCTAACATTTATTCATTCGTTCATTGTCCTGCGTACGCGGAATGGAAAATAATGTTGCAGAGCATTTTTAAACAACAAAAGTTCTTCTATTGCTTTCTTGATAGTGCACGGGAAGAATAAACGTGAAAGTAATTTGGAACGTAACGAGTGAAGTAATCCATTACTTATCAGCGAAAGTAATTTAAAACGGTAATCCATTACATTTGAGGCTCGGTAATTTGTAATTGTAATCCGTTACATTTTTCAAGTAACGGGTACAAGTCTGGTTCTGCCGTATCCATTTAACCATCGATCTAGCAGAGAATCGAAAAAGGTATCCGCTGACTGTAAACTGGAATGTACAGTTCAACAGCCGTGGTAGCGTCATTGAGGTGTCCAGGTCATCTTCAATGAGAGCTTAATACGTGAAAGAGACTGCGGGTAAAGGAAATTACTCACTCGCTAAAACCTTCATAAAACCACAATTAGACTCTTTCCAAAAGTTCATCGAGCAACAGTAGCAATCGCCATTGCTTGGACACGAAGCGCGTGTTTGGACCCGAGTCATCTCCGAACTCTGACACAGTGATCGATACGTGCTGAGCCGTGTTGACGCCGAACGCAGACACAGGTCACGTGTCCAATCCATGCTCAGAGCATGTGAGCACGAAGTGGCGGACTGGTGTTGGCGCGGACATTGGAAGAAGACCTCGATTGCTTATCCCTCACAATGTGCTCCTTTGTTTACAGGAAGGGATTTTTTGCTGTCAACTGGAATTCTGCCTGCCATCGGTAAAGAATTGAAAACTACACTATATCATTTGCAGTTATGTCTATCAATATTACCGTTTAATAGTAGTACACTATATTACGAGCGTGACGAGCGCGTTTAATAGTAGTAGAATATATTACGAGCGTCTTCTTCCCTCAAAAGAATGGAACATCCTCGTGACTGAAACCGAAACCGAAGTAACCTTGGCGGCTTGTGGAGTCAAACTGCAACTGATGACAGTACGTAGGTTTTCCTACTTTTTTTGTTTTAGCGTAATTGAAAGTAGAAGGTTTTTCGAACTACGGGAGAGGAGGAGATGCGTCCTTCCAATCCGGGCTGGTGCTCTTACGTGCCCGCACTTTCTCCTCTCTTCCTCTCCTGCAGTTTCTCTCCGTATAACGTTTCTATTCGACTTGAAAATAACTTTTCACAGTTGTCGGACATCTGGGAGATTCAGTCCCTCAATGCTGAGCTCATGGACCGCTTACGTTGCTCAGAAGTGGAAATCGAACCGGTGCCTTGTTTCGTCCTGCCAAGGTAGTATCTTTGTTGCTTTATTGTTTTAACCTTTCAAATTCCTTTAACTTCCGGCGTGTGGCGAATATAGAGCAGCTACGTTCCACGGATTTCCCTGAGATCAGTGGCGTCACAAGGGGGGGGGGGGGGGGGGGGGAGGTGGACCGCCCCGGGTGCAGCGCTCAGGGTGTGATCGCGGCGGGCCACGAGAGAGCGGGGGGGGGGGGGGGGGGGGAGGGGGAGCTTGCGGCGGGCTATCGCTCCGGGTGCCGCTGACCCTCGTGACGCCACTGCCTGAGATGTCAGTGGTTGTAAAGCCAACACCGTAACCTGCGCATACACAGGTTACGGAGACCAAGGCTGACCGAGGCATAACACGAAGAACTTCTACTAAGTATTCGAGCAATTGTAAAAAAAAACAAAAAACTTGCAATTGGACAATTTGCCTTAATAAGTCAAGTAAAAGAACTCAGCGAAAAGCAGGCGCATACGGACAAACTTGTAACAAGTCTAGGTTCCCGACTAAACAGCTTAGAGGCAGATATGGCTACGGTAAAATCGAATCCTGTGTCGGTTCACGCTGAGGACGCCAACACTGCTACCGCGAAGTCTCATCTTAAACAGTTTGAAGCACGATGTGACGACGCAGCGAGCTGAGCGTGCCGGTCTGACCTACTGTTTTATGGTCTGGACGATAAGCAATCAGAAACTTGGTCTGAGTCAGAGCAGATTATCCGAACTATGTGCGTCGAAAACCTTGGCATTGTGCTAGACGACTTCGCCATCGACAGAGCACATCGTCTTGGCCAATTTGCCCCCAGCAAACATAGGCCCATATTTGCAAAGTTTTGTTTTTTGAAACATAAACAGGCCATTCTTTCCGCCTGTGTTAAACTGAAGGGCACTAATCTATCTGTTCGGGAAGATTTCTCGGTAAACATAAGAACTGCTAGGAGGGAACTGCTCGCGTATGTGAAACTCAAAAACTGTCGATTTAAGCTCCGATATGATAAGCTCTACGTAGATAACATCTGTTTTGTTTATGATCACGCTAACCAATGTGTAACTGCCAAAGACAAATAGCAACCCAAGAATAAAAAAAAAAAAAAAGATGTTCCACTTCGTCTGCCTTGTCATCAAAACAAACCGAAGATTCGTTCTACACTTACTCTGTTCTATTTACAAACATAAGAATTGTGCTTCCTAAATGGGATGCTTTGTATTCTCTTATCGACTCAACGCGAGCTTACATTGTTCTTTTAACCGAAACGTGGCTCACCCGGGATTTATGACTCTGAAGTTTTCCCGTGTATAAATTACAATTTGTATAGATGTGATAAAATGTGCAAGCGGGACGGGGGAGTACTGATTGCTGTGAACAACCACCTGACGGTATCACGTGTGTCTACTGTTAGAAATGGTTGGTTATACCTTTCATCACCTTCTTTTCAAACAGTCATTGGCCTCTGCTACAGACCACCTGACAGTAATAATACCTTTGTGCCTCTATTACAAGAGTGTCTCAATGATATATCTTTAAAATTCCCCAAAGCAACGCTTATACTTTTAGGAGATTTTAACTACCCCTCCATCGACTGGAACAAGTTAACAGCAAATGACAATGAGTCAAAATATTTCATCAATATGTATTGGTATTTTAACTTTACACAACTCATTACTCGGCCAACTCGAATCACTAATCACAGTAGCAACATACTTGATATTTGCTTATCTATGGATCCCAATGTGACTAACAACCTATCACTACTATACCTGGGCTCAGTGACCACCTCATTGCACATTTCAAATTTTTGTTTTTTATTCTGCGCAAATGTATTCTTCATAAACAAATAAGGGATTACAAAAATGCCGACTGCAATTCTACTAACATTGAACTAGAAGCATTTTATGTGTTTTTCAGGGAGGCGTTCCATAGTTAAACAATTGAGGAAAACTGGATCCGTTTTGAAAATAGGCTATAATTCTTCGCGAATAAATACGTGCCACTGATGAAGATCAAAACAGATAGTCACAACCCCTGGTATACTAAAACAATCAAGCGACTAGGCAACAAGAAAAAAAAATTATTCAAGCGTGCTAAACAAGAAACCTTAAACATAAAGGCTCAAAATAAATATGAAGAATGCGAAAAATTATATCGATACGAAATTACAAAAGCCAAATCTAAATTTTACGGTACCGATTTATTACGAGTATTGGCCGACAAGCCTAAACAGTTCTGGAACGTAATCAATCCGAAGCCTTTCGCCCTCTTGCACCAACCGATGACGAAGGTCTAGTTCTCTCCGACGACCAGTGTGCTGATTGCCTAAACAACTATTTCTCTTTCGTGTTCACGAAAATCTTGACAACATTCCGGAACTACCTGCCCTTACTCATCCATCTATGGAAACCATTACCATCGACTATTCTGGGGTTATCAACACTATTGAAAATCAGAAACTTTCCTCGAGTACTGGCGATGACCTCATCAACTCAAAAATATTAGAAGATACGAACCGTGCATCATCTTGGTTTTTAACCGACATTTTTTGTGAATTACTTTCATCAGGTAACGCCCCTAATGACTGGAGAATTAGCCGTGTCCATAGGCGTACCAACCGGGGGGGGGAGGCAAAGGGGGCGCTTGCCCTTTCAGTTCTCAGAGGGGGGGGGGGGGGGGGGCACGGCTTCCGTTTTTTCCCCCTGAAACAGCCGCCACTGGGCAGGGCAAACACTGTCCGGCGGCACCCCAGGGATACCAAGGGCACCGCTCCCCGGCCCTGGGGTGGTCTCGTTTGCCTCCCCCCCCCCCCCTCCCCCCACACACACACACACACACACTCAGAAACAAGTTGGTACGCCACTGGCCGTGTCATCCCTATACATGTGTCCGGAAACCGAAATTCGCCTTGAAATTATCGCCATATATTTCTAACCAGCATTCCTTCAAAAATCTTGGAACATATTATATTTTCTAACGTTATGAGATATATCGAATCTAATAACCTTCTTAGCATAAACCAACACGGATTCAGGAAAGAATTATTATGCAAAACTCAACTCCTCGAATTTGTGCATAACATTCATTCTAATTTGGACCATAAATAACAAACTGACGCTATCTTACTTGATTTTTTGAAGGCCTTCGATAGAGTACCTCATAACCGCCTTATAATGAAACTTCACCAGATAAAAATTGACCACTTCATCATTACTTGGATTTCTTAATTTCTTTGTGATCGCTGTAAATATACCGTCGTTAATAACTCAGTATCATCTAAAACGAGCGTAACATCTGGCGTTCCTGAAGGAGGCGTCCTCGGACCACTTCTTTCTTTAATCTACATCAATGAGCTCCCTCTTTTTGTTGTTCCACAATCCGCCTTTTCGCAGACGACCACATAATCTACCGTGCTATTTCGTGCACTAGCGACCACTTATCCCTTCAAACTGATTTGTCAACCATTGCACAAAGGTGTGATAATTGCCAGATGTCACTGAACCTAGACAAATGCAAAGTACTCACCTTTTCTCGCCTTTTGTCACCGTCTTATAACTACAGCATTAACGATTTTGTGCTCGGTTCATCCTCATCTTATAAATACCTTGGTCTCCATATAACCACCGATCTAACATGGATCACCCACGTCAATCTCATTGTTGCTGAGGCGAACAGCACATTCGGTTTTCTGCTACGGAATTTAAAACTCGCCTCCCCCCTAAAGTAAAACAAATGGCCTATCTAACACTAGTACGCCCAATACTGGAATATGTGCATCCATGTGGTCTTCGTGGCAAACGTGCCTCAAAGATGAACTAGGAGGTATCCAAAAAAGAGCGTCACGATTTATTCATTCCGATTACTCCTTTTACACAAGTGTGTGTGAACTGCGTAAACGAGCAAAAATCCCTGAACTCACTTTAAGGCGGAAATATTTTGTTTGACACTGTTTTACAAGATTTACCACCATAATCCCCCAATTAGAAATAAACTATTTCCTCCTCCCACTTCATTTTTTTCCGAGATTAGATAACAGCTGTAAAATACAACCCATGCATGCATTCACAACTTCTTACGCTAACTCTTCCATACCTTTCGCAATAATTGAATGGAACGCGTTCCCAACAGCATTGTCACAGCTAACAATATAGATGTATTTAAAGAAATGTTAGGCGAACTTTTAGAACCCACGATTAACTAGTATTTTTGAATATAAGTGTGTTGAACTTTTTGTCACCTTTTGTTTTAATGTTTTGTTGATTCTTTTTGCTTTGATGTTCATGAGTGTATATGCTTCTTTTATTGACCTACAAATATGAGCTGCCCACCCCTTGTATAATGCCCTGCTTAGGGCCTTTAAGGTACTGATAAATAAACAAATACGCCATTGTAATGGCGAACTGAAACCATGAAAATAATCTAAATACATACAATGAAAATCCTCTGGATCAAACGAAATCTTGCATCAATGAAAAAAAAAAAAAAATAAAACCACAACTGTCGTGGATATAGTTGTTATGTTATTGTTGGATTTTCATCCGTTTACCTGGAAGTTCGATAGCCAAGTTCCTTTCGATCAGTGGGACCAGTACCTCAAAGAGGTTCCGCTGGGGACATGCGAGGGCTGAGGTTTTTCGGAGAAGGCACGCTTTCACCAGCTGTTCGAACAGGAGCATTGATCAGCTCGGCCACCAAGAGAAATTCGAGCGTTTCGAATAGCTGTTTTCCTAGACGAAAGTCAATGCACTCGTAGGTGACGTTTTTTGCTCATACAAGCTCGCCTTCTGTCGTTACCATGTTGGCAGCATGAAGGCCGCAAGCATAGTCTCCGTCTCCTTCAAGGGTTTCGCACACTGCCCGTATTCAAGTTACGACAACCTGAGAAAGTTCTGGAAAAACACCGTGAGTGCCGTTACGCCACTCATCTCGGCGCCTTGAGTACGCACGCTTGAAGGCGTAAAAGGTGGGTCCGGGAAGGGAGGGAGGGGCGTGACAGGCTAGAGGTGCACTAAAGACGTTTCTGAGATCGTCTGTTCTTGGTGTTAACTGATATAAGCATCCCAAAAATCGAAAATTTATGCTCGCGCGCCATCTAGTTCCCTACTAAAATGGGATCGATCTCGTGCCACGCCCTTTTCTGAGCGGGAAAATCGTGAGTACAGAATTCAGCGGAGGCGCCGGCGGCGTGACGACGGGCGCGCGTCAGACAATCGCAAGCAGAGGCACCGGCAGCGGAGGCGCCACCGGCGCCTCCGCCACATTTTGTGCTTCAGATTCTCCCGCTGAGAAGGGGGTAGGGCATGAATTTCTATCACATTTTTACTAGGGGAATAGACGTCGCACAAACATAATTTTTGGATTTCTAGGATACTTGAAACTTGTAAGACAATTTATCACCGAGAACACACGACCTCAAAAACGCCTTCAGTTTAAGAGTTCGGTGAAAGCTTGTCCCACCTCTCTCCCTCTAGCAGAGTGAACGCCGGAGGGGAGGCGACCTCTCCTCCAGCGTTCGCTCGACCAAGGTGGAAAAAGGTGGGTTCCCTGAACTCTTAACCTGGAACCGAGGTGTTGGTCCGGCACAATTGCCCGGTCCAGATTGAGCTCGAGTGCCGCGTCATCGTTCGGCTGGGCCTCGTGTTCTCACTGACCTAAACCGAGTCCCAGCCGAACGGCTGACGCAGCACTCGTGTCTAATTTGGGCCCCGCGCTGGCTTCCGCTAGGTGTGGCAGAAAATTAAGAACTGAAGCCACGGCATTTTGATTCCCTTCGTGGCTTTTCAGAGACGGAACTTGAAAATCCTTCATCTTTTTTTCTCTCTCTCTGGCCCACTCAGTACGGTTACCGCATCCCCGAGGAAGCCCGCCAGACCATGATCTACGTGCGCGTCCTGTTCGGGGCGTCCCGCGACTGCGCCTACACGTACCCGATCCTGTGCGTGCGGCCGCGGCAGC
This sequence comes from Ixodes scapularis, assembly GCF_016920785.2. Lineage (NCBI taxonomy): Eukaryota > Metazoa > Arthropoda > Arachnida > Ixodida > Ixodidae > Ixodes > Ixodes scapularis. Next base: position 88,182,367 of record NW_024609835.1, read on the forward strand.
CCCTCGTCGTGCCCCGCGTCAACCCGTACCCGATCCTTGGCACCTTCCTGCGCTGCTTCGAGGCCAAGTTGAGGGAAGTGTGCGGCGAGGGACTGGCCCTGGTCCTGCGGAAGCCTTCCTTCCCGACGGCGTCCCTCAAGTGGACCGCGTGGGATGCCCACCAGGTGACACGCCGCAGTGACTTACAACCCCCAAACACTTCCCTACAATCCCCCAGGTTATGTACGACACCCCAACGCTTTCCTACGTAAAGTGCACTATCTATACTTATATAGCACGCACACTCCCGGAATCCCCTCCCCCTATAAAGTTTTATGCAACACCCCCCGTATAAGAAAGCCAAAGTGCTGTTTTGTTCAGCGTCACCAACGAAGGGCACCGTATATGGTCACAGATTGTACACGACTACCACGTCAGCGTTCGACTAGGAGTCGTGTTCTCACTTATTGGACAGGAGTCCCAACCAAACCCTGACTCGTCTCCAATCCGTGGCCTTCGATAGTGACGCAGAAATATTCATTTCTCAGGCTTTCTTTCCTTGGAGATGTTATTTTCGATGCGCGAAACGATATTACCTGAGCTTGCTGATAGCATATCCTATAGGTTCGGAAACTGGCTTTTTCAAATGGTAATTCTATCGCCAATATACCTTGTGCAAAGCGTACGGCGCCGTCCGCGGCGCCGAAGGGAATGCTGGGAACCCGAGGTACAACCGGTTGTAGCAGGCGGCAGGAACGTCCAGAGGACAACGCGCGTGGCGCAATAGGTCCGCACTAAGCCCGCTCTTCAATAAAAGACTCGAATGGCGGGGCTCACAATAGAGTCAGAAGATGCATGGAATGCCGTTTCGCATTTCGACCTTGGTTTTTTTCACAGACAGTGTGAACAGTGGATTCTGTTTACCTTGTGTCTTCTACTCGCAAAGCAGGTGAAAAGCAGTGTTGTGTAAAGTACTACATAAAAAAATTGTAGAAATCATCCTTGCACACAGGGGAGGTCTCCGGTCTCGACGAGCAAGAACTGGGGCACATCTATTTTATTTTTAAGGTGGGGGGGGGGGGGGGGGGGGGTGGAGGGGGATGTTACTATTTCTTTGTGACGTCAATTTTTTTGTTAAATTTAGCGGGGAAAATGAATTAGTGCGAAGGTCCTGACGTCACTTTTCCCCTCCAAATACAGTGGGGAAACTGAGTTGGTGGATCGGCCGTAAAGTCAGTTTTACCGCTAAATTTAGCAAGGAACCTGAATTGGTGCGTAGGTCGTGACGTCAATTTTTCCGCTAAATTCAGCGGGGAGCCTAAATTTGTCTGTAGATCCCGTGACGTGGTGCAACGCATCAATCTTCCCTCCAAATTTACCGCGGAAACTGCATCGATGCATAGGTCGGGACATCAATTTTTCCACTAAATTTAGCGGCGAACCTGAATTTGTGCCAAAGTCGTGACGTCAATCTTTCTGCTAAGTTTAGCGGGGAACTGGGATTTGTCTATAGGTCGCATGACGCGAGTTCACGTGACATCAATTTGTCCGCCAAATTTAGCGGGGAAACTTCATTGGCGCATAGGTCGTGACGCCAATGTTTCCGCCAAATTTATGGGGGGAAACTGAACTGGCGCATACGTCGTGACGTCAATTTTTCCGCTAAATTTAGCAGAGAAACTGAATTGGCGCATAGGTCGTGACGTCAATTTTTCCACTAAATTTAGCGGGAAAATTGTTTCCGAGGCTAGGAAACAGGCTAGCCGTATAACTGAAAATCTTTAGTAGTGGCTTAAATAACGCTATCGCATTGAGACTTCAAGTAAAGTACAAAGTATCTGAGAGGTTATGTACTTCAAGTAAAGTAGTAAGTACAACATGCTCAATCTACCTGAAGTAAATTACTATAAATGCAATGTACAGGGAGTATCCGAGAAACGAGAACCTTGTTTTTCGGCTTCAGAAAATGAACTCAAAATTCGTGATAATGTGACGCTGGAAGTTGGTACAGAACGCGAAAGTTTGGGAACATGACGTCACTTGGATCAAAAGATAATTGAGAAAAACGAAATTTCTCTTTGGGCCGACGTCCGGCTAAAGACTAATATCGTCAAAACAAGAAATGACTCTGTGAGCGCCCTGAAGTGCCTATTTCAATGAAACAAACTTAGCAAAAAAAATCATTTTTCTTATGATACTGCAAGTAATGCAAAGGTGCAAGCTTGATGGACAAATAATATAATAATATAAAATAATAAAACAAATAATACAAATAACGTAATGTTATAATAATAACATTAAAATGCAGGCCGTTCACTTTTGTTGGTGTTAGACTGGTGGCAGCTGATATAATCCGTTTGCTCTACTGTCGTGTAACTTTTGGCTAGCTCAGTTCGCAGAGCGCTCCACTGGAGATGGAGAGGCCCCTTTTCCGATACTCGGACCAGGCGGATTTCTTCGGTCGCGCACCAGTCACCTAGCTGTGTTTGGAAATTTGTGTTTGACCTATTCCCCCTTCTCCCCCTTCTCCGGGGATTATAATCATCATCCTCTTTCTTGCTGAGACGTTTTTTTTTTCTTCACAGAAATAAATGCTACATTGTCCCGCAGTATCATTTCTTGCTTTAACGATACTGTAAAACCCTTTATTTTCGCGGCCCCTATTTTTCGCGAATCGGTCACAGATGACATAATCGCGACCACTAAATTTCGCGAATTCCAGACGCCTGCATTGAAAATCTTAAGGACTGAAATTTTCGCGCGCCCTTAAATTTCGCGAATTCTTCAATTCGCGAAATTCGCGAAAATTGAGGGCTTGCGAACATAAAGGGTTTTACAGTATTAGGTTTAGATGGACGTCGGCTCGTACAGAAATTTCGTTTTTCCCAATTTCGTTTTGATCAAGAAAACGCCATCATGCTCTCAAACTGTCGGGTTCGACCCGAACCGCCAGCGTCACATGCTCACGGAGTTTTAGCTTTCTTCGATGCTTAGTTTATTTACCTGGGCCGCAATACACGGTTCCCGCTACTCGGGAACTCTGTGTACTTCCAAGATAAAGCGGAAGTACTTTTTAACGCTATCTTTCATAATGCCCTTCCAACCCCTATACTTTTTTTTTTTTAAAGTCGGTAGGCGTTGTTTGAAGAGTGATAGGGGTGCATTGCAGTTATTTTTTTTTAAATGGCGGCGAGTAAAATCAGGTGGCCACAGAGTAGTTGTTTCACTCTCACGGACGAACTATTGAAAACAATTCACTTATAAGGCACTTATTTGTATTTCTTATAGCCGCCATTAATTATCAGAGATATCACCGGATGACGTCTTGAAAGACGAGAGCAAGATTTCTCATGACAAAGCATAATTCTGTTTCTTTTTTTTGTCACGAGTTTGTGAATTTTTATACTGGACCTCATAAACTGCGTATAGTACTGGCGACGTCAAGAACGCGAGGGTGTCGTCCTTGAAATAGCTTAATTTCACGTAGACCAAATTTGGGGAATGTACTTCGAAGTCGGGAGTTGTACTTTTTTCGGAAAGAAAAAAAATGCTGTACTTACTCAGAGAATTTCCTTCAAGCCAAGTACAAGTTTTCTAATCCCACTTGAAGCAGTCATTTAAGTACAATGTACTTAAAGTATTCCCCAAACACTGGTGGAAACCACCATGTCTGGTTTGCTAAAAACGAATTGAGCAAAAATGTTGTTTGAAACGGTTTGAAAAACTGAAATTAAACCACACTTTCAAGACACAAATTGTTACATACCACAAGTCTGAACAACGTAGGAAGTTGGCGATAGATCTAAGTAAGTGCATTCTATAAACAAGTATACGGTATTTAGGTACCGGAACTGTCACCGAAGTTTTCGCTATCTTCAAAGCTAAATCGTTAAAAAAGAATGTGCAAAAATTACTGATAAAGTAGTGAGTGCGCAGGCGAGCTGCTGGATGTTAACCATTTTGTTCTTAGCCCGAGACTGAGGCAGGAAAAGAGGAAAGTTTCAAAGTAGAAGAAAAATTAACAGTCGAGGACACGTCTCTAACAAAGCCAAAGACAAGTTTATTTGGTTACCCTCTTACTCCACGGACTTCACCACAGAACCTTCTCGACCTCCAAAGCCAAAAGATAACAAATGTCTCATCTCTTTCCACCACAACTGTCAAACGACCTTCAAGGTAGTTTGACAATTCAAGGTCGTTTGACAATTGTGGTGGAAAGAGATGAGACCTTTGTTGTCTTTTGGCTTTGGGGGTCGAGAAGGTTCTGTGGTGAAGTCCGTGGAGTGTATATAAGAGGGTAACCAAATAAACTTCTCTTTAGCTGTGTTAGAGACGTGTCCTCGACTGTTCATTTTTTTTCTGCTTTAAAACTTTCCTCTTTTCCTGCCTCAGTCTTGGGCTAAGAACGAAATGGCAAAAGTTACGCTTCTTTTTTTATGAGACACCTGCGTTCCGACCTTTTAGGCAAAAGCAGTACCGCACAGACCGAGGTATACAATCATTTTATAAATATGCGTCGAAATTTTATTCGTTTTGTACGTACGTTATTGCGTTGTATCGTGACCAAAAACGCTACTCCACTGATAACCACTCCATCAATAAATTGATGCTTGTGCGTTCCCCTTGAGACGTTGAAAATTTTGAATCGACACAGCCTACGGAGAGCGCACGAACTATGTCAGTCGCTAACCGCTGTAAAACCTTTGCGGTCGTTTCGTACAGGTCGGCATCGAGAACGTGAGCTGGACCAACAAGCCAAGCGGAAAACCGATTCCGTACAAAAAAAGTGTCTCCTACGAACCGCACCCGTCCACCAATTTTGTGGGAAGGGCGGAAGCTCCCACCGAGGTCCCTAACGTCGAAAACGGCTCACAGCTGCCAGCCGCATCCTCACAGAAGATTGTGCCGCACTTTGCGAGCAAGCAGCAGGCCTTGGCAAAATACGTGGCCCCGAAGAACGGCTCCATCGTGTCCAACACCGTAGCAACACGGCAGGGGATACCCGGGAGGGTCCACGCGATGTCAGCTGGTCCGACGTCTCTTCCCACAGCACCCAATTCCAAACAACAGATTCTTTCGGCGACTATCAGGGAGACACCACCTTGCAGACCGCCTCCGATAGCTGCGAAGACTCCCATGGCACCTCTGCAGCTTAGTCAAGTAAGCGTTCATTGTACGAGCGTGTCGTTTTGTTCCTAGAGTTCCAGTGTTTCCTAGGAGCATAGAAGGCTCGCACCTGACGTCATCTCACCATGCTGGTGGTTATTCCTAATTGAGTTTTTCCAACGAAAACAAATGCGGTGAAGCGGCAGCTATGCTGCAAAAGTTACGCTAGGAGTGTAGAAAGGTCACCCCAGTGCGTACTTATACAGTACTCATTACAAGTAATCAATTGTTACTTGTAATCGATTACTCGTTGGAGTAATTTTGTAATCATTTTTTTACTTTTATTTGGAATCAATCGCGAGAGTAATCATTATGTTTGAAACTTACTGGTAACTTTTGCTATTTTTTCCTCCCCCTCACAATGGCGCCCTTTGTTTCTATAAGTTTCCTACCAAGGAATCATCGAAAAAGTCTACGACAGGAGAATGGTTTACCGAAATTGGTGTACTAATTACTAAGAGGATAGTTAGTTCATAGTTCTGCGATTCTCATCCAATAATGGACGGGACGAAAAGCCCACTTTCAGACCAGCAGAAAAACATATGTCGTTCGGTGAAAATCTGCAGTAATCAGAAAAATAAGGGTTACTGTATTTAAAAAAAAAAACAAAAAAAAAAAAAACAAAACGGTCGATTACTTTTTTTCTTGACCAATGTAGTAAACAAGACTGGTCCAGTGGAAGTTTTTGTGACGTCAGTGCGAGTCATGCATACTACGTCTAGCTTTCTTAGGAGTATGTATTACTTCGTCTAGCTGATATAACTCCCATTGGGTGCACCCGGGGCACGCGGCTCCTGCGTCAGAAGCGCCTTCTAAGGCATTGTAAGTGTGATGTATCTGCTTATGCTATAGCAGATGGCGGGACATGTTGGGAAGCGCGCGGTCCCCGCGTGCTGAGAGCGCGCGGTTTGAAAGAGCACGGGTCTCGGTCAGTCGGGAGCCATGATTAAAACGAACGAGTCGAGCGACTAACGGCTGCAGCTTGGTCTTACTCGCGATACATCACAGTAAGCATATAGTAATTACATCAGATTGTCTGCAGTGGAGTGTGGCCTTCACGATTATTGACCTCAGCATCGCGAAAATCTAAGCATCTTCTGTTGACCGCGCTTATGGCCAAGAGGTCCACCGCGTCAAGAGATCCAATAGTCACGTGACAGCCGTGTCAAGAGGTCCAACGCGTCAAGAGATCCAATATGGGTAAAGAGATCCAACGATGCAGGAGGTCAAACGCGCCAAGAGACCCAAAATGGGTTAAGAGGTCCAACGAGTCAGGAGATCCAACGTTCGATCTCTCGACTCGTTGGACCTTTTGACTCGCTATGTGATCGATTCCGAGGGGGGGGGGGGGGGGGAGGTATGCTGAAAGCGAAAGAATAAAATGAAAGCAAAACGCAACCAATCACGCAATATTGGGGAGTTTTAGTGACCGTCCGATAGTTCCCGTAATGGTACCCGATAACCAAACGATGCACGCGGAAAGGCGCCGGAGGAGGATCGCGGGCATCGTTCTCGGTGTTATCGGGACGGTCTACTAAAACTCCCTACATTTAGCATGAATCAAAAACACAAACAGAGAAGGAAACAGGATTTTATGTTTTATATTTCATGTGTGTGGCACAAGTGCTCCCGCTAAAAGGCACTTTTAAAAGCCACGCGTCTGCGGCCGTGCCTTTGCTTCTGCTGCGCGCAACTTATGAGATGAAGTATCGTTTCGGCCGCGTTTGATTGTGCTGTCACGCCGACATCAACGCCCGCAACATCAGTTATTATTCCCTTCTGTTTATTTCTTCAATTATTTGCCACCTCCTTTCCTGTCATTTGTGACAATATTTTAGCAGTAAGTGGTTGTCTCATTTAAATTTACAGGATGGAAAATTGACCTCTAACTCATTCTTAAGAACCTCTTCAGCTCACTTTTCATGAATTACTGGAATTTACAAAAATAGTCTGTCAGTCCTTTTGTCGATCATACGGGTTCCGATTGCTATCACTGGCTGCTAGTCAGTATCACTGGGTACTTCAAATATTTGGGTACTTTTGGAAAATACGAGTTCTACATATCGCTGTTGGTGACAACTGGATATATACTATTAGTCAGAATTTTCAGTTTTTTCAGCATTAACTACTAAAGGGGTACTAAAGTCATATTTGAAAAAAAGATCATTTTTTATTTTACATTGTTTAAAAGGTGTTAGTTCGTATACCAAGTCCTATATTACAAAACCGTCTATTCATCTCAAGGCAATAGAAAAACATGTGGTCTCTTTTTTCTCGCGGACTACATTGTGTGGACCAATGAAAGCCCTACAATACGCGCAGATTCTAAATGATTTTATTATAACTTGTTTTTTCCCAATCGCCTTGCATCTAAGATCTCGTGGCCTTCTTGGCCGCTTGAACTCGCAGGTTGAAATGTTAAGGCGAGATGCGTATACGTATGTAGTTAACGTCTCTCTACAAAATTAGGGGCACCTTATGCTTGAATGTTTAGCTTGATCAACTTGGAACGTTCAGCTGAATTGAAGCGTGGATCTAGTCAAACTGAAGCATGCAGCTGAATGACACGTAGCCGAACTGAAGATCTAGCCAAACTGAAGCCTGCAGCGAAATCGAAAGTTCTAGCCGAACTAAAGCGTCCAGCCAAATTGAAACTTCTAGCCGAATTGAGGATGCAGCCGAACTGATGATGTAGCCGAACTGGAGCGTGCAGCCGAATTGATGCAATAGCCGAATTGAGGCTTCAGCCGGATGGGGATGATACCCTTGCTTTTACATCTACGGCTCCTGTTAGCGATGCTGCTTCATCGCTTAGGTACGCTCTAATCGCCATGGAGAAAATGCAGGATTAACTTCCGTACACCCGTGAGCGATATGAAGGTGAACAGCCCTCTTCTTCTTTTTGAAGCTCCTACATGTTTTGGAACAAGCTCTGTTCGAGAAGATTGTTAGAACGCAAAGTTTAGACCCCAAGTCACGCACCGTTTGAGACGTTGAGAGTGAATATAGCTTTAGGGAGCCGTAAAACAGGCAAGAAACCAGGTAAAGTGTTCACCTTCACATTGCTTGCGGGTGTACGTATCAATGTGTCTCAACCTATGCGAATCGCTTTAAACCTCATCGTGGGCTCGGAAGCGCAGAGCAACCCTTGCATGGTGCGGCCGCAGAAAGGATAATGGGGAAGAAATTCACATTCCAGAACACCCAACCCAGGACAAAGAAGCCGAAAGAAAGCAGGGTACGTTCTGTCAGCGACATCGATGCGCTGTTGAAGGACAAAAAGGTTTGTTGAACTTCCAACGACGCTTGCTAGAAACACAAGGTTCACTATACGGGGCCGTATACCCGTGCGATCGGTGTGTTTGAAATTGGTTGCTAACAGAGACTGTTTTATTAATAACATAGAATGATGTAACCAAGTGTTATTGGAACCACCGGACGTGCATGTTTGTTTTGCTACAGGCGGACTGAATCACATTTTGACTTCTCGAAAGTTAGTAGCACCCATAAATGTAGCCATTCCTTAAGTTTGTAGTGTGCATTTTATTCAGCCTACGTTAAAGTTGTGCCCTGTGTGTTCTCGGATAAAACAATCTGGCAAACAGTACCACATCCAGTGTGATAATTTTGACGTTCAACCCGTTGTGTAGTAATTGCAGGACCTTGGTGTAATGCCCCTCCATGCTGAAGCCGTCAGTGATTGCATCGTCAGCTCTTGCTCCACGTGTTATTGAGAAAAAGAAATACAAAAGGCCTATATTAAGAAAAACGGGGACGATGTCGGTAAAAACATCGGCTTCATATGTTTATCATATTAAGGGCGTGCATACGCCTTAAAAAGAATCGCATGGAACGCACAGCTATCTTTAAATGATTGGTGGGCTCCTTGTATTTATTTTCTTGGCTCTCAAAGGGAATCACAAAGCGATCTTTGTCATGTAAAACCATGTCGCGATCAGTAACCGTGTTTGTGTGTGCATGTGCGCGCGCGTGTGTGTGTGTGTGTGTGTGTGTGTGTGTGTGTGTGTGTGTTTACACGAGAGCTTTACAATTGCAACAAGATTTTTCCTTCGTTACAAACTTCGTACTTTAAAACTGTTTATACACTTCAAGTTTGGTTTGCCTTGATAAAAGTGAAAACTTTGCATTGTGCTCTTGCAGCAGTCGATTGGCGATCGATGATGTGGTTTAACTGGGTCTAGGTGTGCGTGAGTATGAACTAGGACGTTTTTGTTTCGGTTTCGTTTTCTCCGTGCGCAGTATGAGCAGCTGCGGAAAGTGAACGCATCGTCCCTCATCGGCTGGCTCCGAAGCAAAGGAGTCTCGTGCAGAGTGAACGACAAGAAACAAGACCTCGTTCTGAAGGTTGTGCAGTCGTTCAAGGAATGACGACGTTCAAGACAACCGAACCACTTTTAACCTTTGTTGGCGTTCTTGTGCTACAGAAATAAAGTGCATCAATATTTTGCTGGCTTCAATAAATGCGGTTTGCTTTAACGTCTTTATACTAAAAAAAAAAAAAAAAACAAGTTGACATCTTTCGCAGTTTTTTTTATTTTTCTTTTGTGATTTTTTGTTTTAAGAACATTTTTAATGCAAGCGTCTCTATGCCCGTAACAAAACAGCAATAAACAAATAAGGGTAACAATATCACCTTGACACCAAGTACTCTCCTAGGAAGTACAGGGTGTCACAAAAGAAAATTTACAAGGTCTTTTTTACCGCAAAAATGAACTAGGCATGGCCGAACGCTCATTTTCTGCCCAAAGGTAGAGCTAGAGGTCACAACCAAATGGCAAAGTTTTAGCCCAATCCGATAACTTAATCAAAAGTTGCAAGTGATTTTCAGAACATTTCAATGGGAAAATGGAGCCGATTTTTGCCCGTTTTCGGTTTCTGGTGCCATAGAGCCCCGTGTGTTTGAAAACTCCGTCGGCCGCCATTTTCCCACTGAAATTTTTAGAAAATCACTTATAACTTTTAATTAAGTGATCGGATCGGGCTGAAACTTTGGCATCTGGTTGTGACCTGTAGCGCTACCTTTGGGCGGACAATGAGCGTTCGGCGATGCCCAGTTTATTTTTGCAGTAAAAAAGACCGTGTAAGTTTTTTTTTGTTACACCCTGTATATATTAAAGGGCTGGACAGTTGAGCGATAACCTTTCGATATTGTGATTAATGCTTTGGTCGCGTTCAATTTCTTTTACTGGCTATTTCATTGAGTTACGAAGTTTCAAAATTTCTGGGGAAATAAAAAGGCCCGCGTTATTAGTTGGCGCTCGTGTTTTCCTGTTAAGAAGCAGCACTGTGCGTAGTCTTCTAGAGTAAAGCACCTCAGAATTCCATACCATAGGGCTGTCATCAAGAGCGACTATAAGGACAAAATTATAGCGTAAAATATTTAATTATTAACACTTCTAGGTGTGTGTGTGTGTGGGGGGGGGGGGGGGCGGCGTGCGTGTGTGTATGTAAGCTTGAGTTATTTTTTAGATCGGGCTGTAAACTGCCTCATTGATTACGTAATAAAAGAAAGGTAGTATTTTGGGCATGCATCGCCATATCGATTGCTTATCCTGTCCTTCCATACGTTTATGGTGTTATTTTTTTTTATTTACTTAACAATAATACTAGCCCGAGGTCGGGGTGCACTAGGAAAGTGATAGAATACAGACATGAGTTTGTGACGAATACCATTGGTCACCCAGTCGTGTAAAACACGCGGGGAGTGGCTACGCCAACGGGAAAGTTTTCGAATAGGGGTCTTGCACGCAGCCTGAGCGTGCAGGCCACCGTGCTCTCGCGGCGGGCCACGAGATCACGGGGGGGGGGGGGGGGGGGGGTTGAGCTTAGGGTGTTTCTCTGACCCTAGTGACGTCACTATGCAGCCAGACTCTTTGATGAGTATGCAAGTGAACGACACACGTGCACGCTCCGAAAAAAAAAACCTACTCGAGGAGAACAGCCTCTGTTACTGATTAACAAACAAGAGCGAGTACCTTATCTCCCAGGCAAAAGCGAGAAAAAGAAACTGCACTTTCAACCTGTAAAATAAAAATTGTTACATATATTAGGAAGGACAAAAGGAAAACACAGGAAACAGAGAAGAGTTTCCACAAAACCACGACTAAACCGACTTACCCTAACCCCTTCTGCACCAGTTTAAACCATTCTTGACGTACTGAGCTCAAAATGGTAAAAATTGCAAAATTAGAATCCACTACTTTATGAATTACTCCACCAGACAGAAAAATGGTTTTGAGAATTTTGAGGACGAAACAATGCGCGCATTTAGAATCAGATAAAAGAAAAGCTTTCGAACGAGGCACACAATGAGCTTCGGGGTAACCCGATCTAGTTCACTGCAGCTCAATAAAGGCAGCAGGATCTATACTCGTCTTCACCTCAAAAACCGTAGTAAACAAAGCACTGCTTCTCGCGGATCATTGCTAATGTCCACCTTTATGCTGAGAAGTGGGATATATGTAGGTGCATTTTGTATTAGATATATAGGGTGGTCCAAGTCATCAGACTCGATCTAAAATGGACCGTAAAAATCGACGCCTGCACGTAGCATTCTAAACTTTTCGTGAAAGGTGTAATTCACAGTTCTGTTTTTGCTTGTAAAATTACAGAACGTAGCTCTCTTTCTGTAAAAAAAATAAGGCCAAGAAACTTGCCAAGGTCTACGGCGGGCAGCGACGCAGACGACAGGGGTCTAGTAGCGGGGTGTGTTTGGCGTTCGTATTGATAGATGGCACTACCTCCTCATCGCGACGGCTCGCGACCTCCGTGACTTCCTCTTCTGCCTCTGATGAGTGCAGACGTGTTTTTCTCGCCTCGGTTTTTTAGGCCTAACATGCCCAAGCGAAAGACCTTTGCCCGCGTCAGCGGTGCTTGTCCCGAACCTCAGCAGCCTGGAGGACGCAGAAAATGGAACACCCTGTCACCAAGCCGACCCAGATAGGAATCCCCAAGTTTTTTCGAGGACAGTTCTCAAGACCCCAGGAGGCACTCTCCGAATAGGATGGAAGAGCCGCGTCATGACAAACGAGCACTTGCCCGACCGGAAGCAGCAGTCCGGGAAACTCCACCCACCGAATAATAGCGGGACAGGCTACCATCGCCTTCACGATAGTCGCACAGCATGAAGCCCAGCTATACCTGGGGTGCTATGTTGCACGTTTTGGACTCCCAGGAGACTTGGGAGAAGGAAGTAACGTCAACGACTAGAGCAAACGCAGATTGGATGTTGACAGAAGAAAACAAAATCAACATCCAATCTGCATGTGCTGCGTTGTGGACGTCATTTCCTTCTCCCTAGTCTCCTTAGAGTCTAAAACGTGCAACATAGCCCCCCTGGCATCCAAGAACAACCGGTAGGGGATAGAGGAATGTCTCACGAACGAGCCAGAGATCGAGGCCTTCCTCAAAAACAAGAGCGCTTTCGAAGCGTACTTGGAACAAAAAGAAGAAAACGACAAACTGACGTGAACATTGCAACGTTGCCGACATGACCTACCGGGAGATGAGATGCTGACAGAGAGCGGCACAACTCCGGTTAGGCCAGTGCATACTGCAACACCAACCTCCAAGAGTAATGAAGGAGCATGGCAAGGAGTGAAATATCGGAACAACGGTCACGATATCAAGATAGATCAATCTCAACCAAAAGAGAGAGAGAGATGAAGCTTTACTAGGCCCAAAGAATATGAGCAGGGGTCCTCAGTCCAGGCCCCCTCTGGTGGCGTACTCCAGAGAGGACTGGATGTACGCAGCCAGGTAAATTTGGTCCGATAACGTGGTGGCCGTAGTCAGCCACTCGGGGTTGGGGGGGAAGGACAGGGATATAGAGAGCGATTAGCAGTGGAGATAACGTGACTGATATGAGTGGCCCAGGAAAGATCAGATGAGAGGTGGACTCCGAGATACTTATAGGAAAAGCTTTTCTGCAGAGGTACGTTATTAAGTGAGTAGGAAAACACGGAGGGGTTTACACGACGTGTAAATGACACGAGCTGACATTTATGAACGTTAAGAGACATCTGCCATTCTTCGCACCATGCTTGATTGCGTATGAGGTCGTCTTGAATGAGTTGGTGGTCCGAAGGGTTAGTTACTTGGTGGTCGATGACGCAGTCGTCAGCGAAGAGGCGAATATGCGACGTGATTGATACGGGTAGGTCGTTAATGTATATTAGAAATAGAAGTGGTCCAAGGACCGATCCCTGAGGAACGCCTGAGGTGACTTCGGCAATAGAGGATGATGACTGGTTAACGGTAACAAATTGATGTCTATGCGTAAGAAAGCTAATGATCCAGTTAAAAATCGCGGGATCTAAGTTAAGTAGAGTAAGCTTGTATATGAGACGTCTGTGACGGACCTTATCAAAGGCTTTAGCAAAGTCTAGAAAGATGGCGTCAGTTTGAATGTTAGAGTCGAGGTTAACATGCAGGTCGTGGACGAAAGACGCGAGTTGAGTTTCACAGGAGAAGTTTTTTTCGGAAGCCGTGTTGGGAGGAATGGATATAGTTGTTCTCTAACAAGTAATGAATGATTTTGGAGTAGATGATATGTTCCATTAGTTTACACGACACGCTTGTTAGGGAGATGGGACGGTAGTTAGAAGGGGGGCACTTGTTTCCGTTTTTGTAGGTTGGGACGATCTTCCCGACCTTCCAGTCGTATGGCAGGGAACCAGTAGAAAGTGACTGTGAAAAAAGCTTTGCCAATATTACGCTAGATATATCTTTAGTATTCTTTAAAACTTTTACATTTATTTCGTCAATACCCGCTGATGAAGAAATCTTAAGGGTGTCGATGATTTTCACAATGCCAGCCGGTTCAAACGTGATCCCAACCTTGGATGTAGGAAAGGCAGGAGGAGCCATAGAAAACATATCATTGCACTCTTGTGTAAACACTGAACAAAAAACATCATTGAATTTTTCTGCACATTCGTCATCAGGAACCGAAGAGTCATCGTCGTTTTTAAGATTGATTACAATATCAGGTTTCGGATTAAAAACTTTCCAGAACTTTTTAGGGTTGCTCTGCAGCATGCATGGCAGATCAGCATTATAAAATGCTCGTTTTTGTGTTCTGATTTCGCTTCTGAATTCTCTGTCGGCATTATAGAACTTATGAAGTGGAAGGCCTCGGTTTTACAATATACGCTGACGATATCACTTTCTGGACTGCCGGCGCCCTACTAGCTGCACAACAGAATACACTTGAACATGCCCTGGACGTGACCTCACAGTTCCTCGAGGACAACGGCAAGGCCCTGTCCCCCACTAAAGGTAGTTACATGATCGTAGCCATCCGCCAAGGGCGCTGTAAAAGCTACAGCGATATATTCAAGCTGTATCTTCACAGAATTACACTCGAACAGCCGTTTGGCCTCACCATCCTGGGCCTCACTATCGATCAAAATGGAAAGGCCCAGAGCCCCGTGGCCCAACTCCACTCTGCAGCACAGCTCAACTCGATTAGAGAGATTGTCGCTGAAATGCTCTCAGCCAAAAACTCCGTCTTCAGGGAACCCAGGCCGGCCGGCTTATACCGAGTCACCTGGGAGACCCCTTATCCCAGGTCCCCAGCAACGCCCCTCCTAACCCTCCGTGGGAGGACACGCTACTTGTAAAACTAAAACCACACCCACAGTCACACGGCCCGCGTCGTGTCAACCGCAAGAGGGCGGCTGCAACTCGGCACATCAAAGCCATTACCATACTGGAAGCGGACAAACAAAATTTACTAATTTACACTGATGCTGCCCGGGCGGATGACGGAGAAACCATTGTTGCCTATTACTCACACACCACCCGGCAAACATGCATCAAAGTTGCACCGTACACCCCAAGTTCCAAGACTGCAGAGCTCCAAGAAATTCTGTGGGCCATTCAGTAACACTCACATCACCACGGTAGGCGTATGCACGTATTCACAGACTCACAGGAGGCAGTGCGAGAGTGCACTCGCCTGACCAGCCGCGATGAAACCATCCGGGAGCTCCGATCCGTATGTAAATTATTCCGCTCCAATGGGGGCCAAATAACAATAGCTTAGATACCCGGCCACGCCGACATTCCGGGTAACGAGAAGGCGAACACAGCCGCGAAGGGATTTATTACTTACCTTTAAACCCTCACAAGGCTGTGTCCGCCCCTCCGATTCCAATACAGCCCAGGTTCCCATGGATTCATTGAAGCGCAGGGAAGCCGCTCGAGGTGCCAGAAAGGCGCGATTTGCTGCTGTCCTTCCTCAGGAGGAATGTCCCCTCCCGTCTGGATACACTAGATGGGAGAGAATTTGCCTCCATAAGCTTCATACACAAACGGCACTGACACCAGTGTGGAGGGCCAGATTTCACCGCCCTATTTCCGAGGATTATGTTGGCCCTAGCCCACTCTGCCCCCAATGCAAAGTGCCGGCGAAGTGCCCTCACATTTTATGGGACTGTCCTAAGCACTCCATGCACAGGGCTACACACCTCAATCTTATCCCGGCAAGCTATCGCCCCACAAGTTACGCGGAATAGACATGCCCACACTCCACAAAGCCACCCGACCACCGGAAACACATTCTCGACTCGCTGCTTGCCTTTGTGCGCAGAGCGAGCCTTCCCCTGTACATATAATTCTCTTATCGTGGTTTATTAAAATTAACATAATCTTCTTGAAATGTACCTTCGGTTAAAAATTAAATGCGGACAATAAAACTAAAACTTAAAGTAAAAAAAAGAAAAACGCGTCTGCATAACGGTGGCGCTTTTGCTGCCAACGGATTTCGTCTGCGTGTCGTCTGCTTTTTTTCGCTGGTTGGCTGCACCTTCAGACGCTGCTCCCGACGCCATCTCTCAATAGGAACGCCAAACACACCCCATTACTGGACTTGGTCATCTGGGTCACCGCCCGCCGGAGACCTTGGCAAGTTTCTTGGCCCTATTTTTTTACTAAAAAAGAACTACGCTCTGTAATTTTACAAGAAAAAACCGACCTGTATAATTCACCTTTGACAAAAACTTTGGAAGGCTACGTGCAGGCGCCTATTTTTACGGTTCATTTTAGATCGAGCCTGGTGACTTGGACTACCCTATATGTTACCTTATCAAGACGTACACGTTTCAAACGCCAAAAGCATCGCTCTTCCTCCGACACCCAAATCTTGTAGGAACTACTTCGCGCGATGTATGAACATTAAGCAAAACTTCATATTTTCTTCAGGTGAAAACGGGTATAGCTTCTTTGACCGAGGAAATGACTGTGCTCGCACGAAAACTTGTTCTTGCATTTTCATACTGGAAACCCCTGAACGTGCCGTTTCCGAAAATGGTTTATTGTGATCGTACCGAGCGATGATTTCACAATCCTCTGCTAACAAAATTTAAGTCCCTTGATAAAATACACGCTTTCAAGTACCGCCAACCACTGTTGTAGGAACGCGCAAGACACGCGCCAGGAGTGGGTGCTCCGCCGCCATTCGCTTCCAAGAGCCGCTCATTTCAGTGCTGCGCCGCCATTTCCTTCCAAGGGTTGCTCGAGACACGGGCCTCGTGCACTGGCCCATTTGACGCTACTTGCAAGACAAACGCATAGACATCGAGACGCAGGGGGGATCGGTGGCCGACATTCCATTTTCGAACGCACGAGCGCACGGAGGTGAAATCATGAGCTCCGAAGGAGCGGCGATAACGGCCCTCGCCGACCGCGGTGATACTGTTTTTCTCGGCTCAAGTGAGTACAGGTTTTTGTTGCCCCAGCTTCCATCAGGTGATTCAATGAAGAAAGCGGTCGTCCTTCACTGCGACATGGCCGGGAGGCCATACAGGATTGAGGATTTTCGGCAACCGCTCAACGAACTGGGGGTCCTCAGGGAGGTAGCCGGAATTGGGGCGTACCAGATGTCCCATGTCTGGCTGCTTGACCTGAAGACCGACGCGGCCAAGCTCAAGCTGGTGAACGCGGGGCGGCTCGCTGTCAAAGGACGCACCTGCATCGTCGTGGACCCCTCCAGGCAAGAGGTACGCGTCAAGTTGCACTGGGTGGCGTTTGACGTGTCGAACGACACCATTCGCAAGGCTTTCTCGGAGTACGGCGAGGTGAAGGACGTTGCGTCCGATCGCTGGAAGGTGCCGGGCTTCGAAGGAGCCGAGTCTACCCCCCGGATAGTGCGGCTGGTACTCCGGGAGGGTGTCAACCTTGACCGCCTCCCCCATCAGCTGCGCTTCGGAGGCGGCTTGGTATTGGTCATCGTGCCTGGGAGGGCCCCAGTATGCCTCCGGTGCCGTAGGACGGGGCATATCCGTCGAGACTGCCAGGCTCCCAGGTGCTCCGAGTGCCGCGCCTATGGCCACGAGCGTGACGACTGTGTCCGCTCCTACGCCCGAGCCGTGGGACGAGGAGTCAACGAAGACCACGTCGACGACATGATGGACGAGGAAGAACTGGAGAGAGCGGCCGCGCCCGTGAAAACCCAGGCCGAGCAAGCCAAGAGCGACGACGCTTCCGGCACCTCCCCCGAAGTGAGCAGCCCCGTGCTACCGGACAAGCCGTCGACTGCGGCTCCTGCAGATCCACCTGCAGTCGAGCGCTTGACGGTACCTCCAACAAGGAGCGCCGGTGGCGCAGCTGGTGCTTCGCCATTGTCAGGCGAGGTCTCCATCACACCAGAGATGGACGTCGAGCTGGGCTCTGCGAAGCGTAGGTTCGAAGACGTCACGGACACGACTGGTCAGGAACTTCGGCTGCGTCAGCTCGAGCGCAGGTGGAGAATGGTGTCGGGCGGGAGCGGAGTGGATGGCCACCAGCGGTCCGGCGCAGTCCGCGGAGGATCACACGACAAACTGTCGCAGTGAAATGCAGTACAGGCGGGTTGGTCCTCACTAACCCATGGTCTCCTTACAAAGTCCTGTCCGAATAGCGACCCTTAATGTCCGAGGCCACTCAGATCGCAGGAGGTAGAGGCAACTCTACCGTCTAGCAGTCGAGCAGGACCTCGACATCATCGCTGTGCAGGAGACCAAGGTCGAGAGTGAGGACCAGACCAATTTTATGGTTAGACCTTTTACGGCGCGTTATGAAGTGTGTGTTAGTCACGCGGTTGGGTCGTCGGCGGGCTGTATGTTGTTAGTGCGCCAGAGTTTGGGTGCAACAGTCGAGGCGGTGACGACGTGTGCTTCAGGACGCTTTGTTGTATGTGATTTTTCTCTTTCATCGTATGATTGGAGGGTCATTTGCGTGTACCCCTCCAATAGGGTTGATGAGCGGCGGGTGTTTTTTGATTTCATGCATCAATATTGCAAAAGTGATCGCCTTATTATTTTTCTTGGCGATTTTAATTGCATCTGCTTCCTGGGGACAAGTCCAGCTCAACGCCCTATCGCGATTTAAGCACCGAGAGCCTTCTTAGGTTAATCAACGAGACCGGCTTAGACGACGTTGGGGAATGTTTGAGGAATGGCCGCGAAATTCAGTACACCCATTTCCAAGGGTCGAGTCACGCCCGTCTAGATCGAGCGTACGTTTCTTTAGATTTGATACCATTATGTTATGAATATCGCGTGCACCCTATTTCCTTTAGTGATCACTGTTTAGTTTCCTTTTGTATGCGTAGTAAATCCCAAGCCAGGAAAGTCTTCATCTGAGAATGATGGAAATTGAACGCGAAACTTTTGGAGGATGACGTTTTCACTGCGCAAGTGCAGGCCGCGGTTGAAACACTGGAGAGCCAGAAAAATTAGGGCTTTTTAAGCAGGAAATAGAAATGAAAGCATTAGAGCGGGCAGGCGTACTTAAAAGCACTGAAAGAAGCAACGAAATGCTATTACGTAATAATTTGCGGATATTGCTAAAAGAAGAGACTAAAATGCCTGGGGCATTCAAAGAGGATATTTCTTTTGTGAAAGATAAACTCGAGATTCTAGATCGGGAACGATATTGTGGGGCGATTGTTAGAGCCAAAGCCGAAAGATGGTCAACAGGCGAAGCGCCAACTACGCGTGCGCTGAGCCTTGAGAAAAGATATGCTCGGCGCAGTCTTAGGTAAGTTCCTTTTAAAAAGTAATTCGTTACAGTTACAGTTCCTTTCAGAAAAAAGTAACTAAGTTACCGTTACACTTACCACAAAAAAGAGTAACTCGTTACAGTTACAGTTACTTTTAAAAAGTAACGACGTTACTTTTCAGTTACTCTTTTATAACAAAACAAATATTAGAAAAAACTTGGCACCCCGGCAGGCCCTGGCGAGATGTCCGCGGTTTCCACACTTGAAGCAAGTAGCCCGCCGGTGTGTGCAGTCTTGTGGCAGGTGGAACTCATTACCGCACCTTCCGCAGGGTCCTCGGCTATTTCCGGTTTTG
Source organism: Ixodes scapularis (assembly GCF_016920785.2). NCBI lineage: Eukaryota > Metazoa > Arthropoda > Arachnida > Ixodida > Ixodidae > Ixodes > Ixodes scapularis. The sequence goes on from NW_024609835.1 coordinate 88,201,872, forward strand.
TTCCCAGGTTTCGGCCTGTTTTTCTGGTAGCGTCCCGACTGAACAAGGTGAGCGCCCTCTTCTACGCTAGCCCCCTGCTTCTGCATGCGCCGTGAGCTTTCTGCAGCCTTCTCGGATGCAATGGCAAAATCTTCAGCCTCTTCAAGGGTGAGAGTCCGTCTGGTGAGCAGATGTCTGCGTACGTTGTCAACACGAAGCCCACAAACCAGGCGATCTCGTGTCATACGTTGCAGCATTTCGCCAAAATTGCAGTCTTCGGCCAGTCTACGCGCCTCCGTTACGAATGCTTGTACGGATTCTCCATCCTCTTGGTTTCGCATGAAAAAATTGTAACTTGCTGCGATCTCGTTTACTTGCGGGGCATAGTACTCTTCCAGATGCTTTACGACGTCTTCGTAGCTTAGCTCGTTAACCTTCTTGGGGTGACAACGGCCTAGAAGCACCTTCACCACGTTGTCGCTGAGGGCAGCGACCAATAGTACCCGCCGTTTCGGTTCCTCGGTGCTGTGGCCTTCGAAGTAGGCCTCCAGCCGTACCTTGTAAGTGTTCCATGAACCCGTTGTCTCGTCAAACTGCGGTGGACGGGCTGTCATGGCTGGAACTGTGACAAATTGCGGGGTTGCTTCACCGTCTCGTCGCCAACTGTTACATCGCAGCCTAAGTAACGCCGGGTTAGAGACACAATCCCAAGAACACTTTATGAAAGGAACATAATGGCTTTTTACAGATGGCTGCTCGAGCGAACACCGCGAGATCCCGCCCGAGTTTGTTGATGATGATTATATGGCCTCGCGGATATATACCTGGGACCCATTTCTATCGTGGGAAAGATAGAGATGACAGTGAAGTTCGGAGGACAAGCAGTGGCAGGATCGTTAACGGTGGTGAATTGCACGGGGCCTATCCTTTGTGGCAGAGACACGATCAAAGCATTTAACCAGTTGGGTGTGCCGGTGCTTTCCTCGGGAAACACACTGGCAAACTTGCATGTAGCCAAGCCTGCTGAGCCCAAACCGGACACATTGAGGATCCTACTGGACAACTTTGCTGACGTGTTTCAGCCAACTCTAGGTCTTTGCAAGGGACCTCCAGTTCACCTGAACATAAAAGATGGAGTCACTCCGCGTTTTTTCAAGGCACGTACAGTGCCCTATGCCCTTCGTGAGAAAGTGTCTAACGAAGTCGACCGACTGGTGAAGGAGGGTGTACTGTCAGCGGTGACAGTTTCCGACTGGGCTACACCCGTCGTGCCGGTGGTGAAAAAGAACGGGGACATCAGGCTCTGTGGAGACTTCAAACTAACAGTCAACGCCGCTACGAAGACGGAACAGTATCCACTGCCCAGGGTGGAAGATATTTTTGCTGCGTTGAACGGCGGGGAAGTTTTCAGCACCCTCGACCTTAGGAATGCCTACAACCAGTTGGTCTTGGACGAAGAATCTCGCAAGATGACGGTGCTTAACACCCACAAAGGGATGTTTTGCTTCAACAGGCTCCCATTTGGGATTGCGTCAGCGCCTGCTATATTTCAGCGTCGCATTGAATCCCTGTTGAATGACCCACCTGGAGTACAAGTGTACCTAGACGATATCATTGTCGCAGAAAAGAAAAATGAAGACACGGCCCTCCGCCGAGTGCTTCAGCGATTGCGAGAGAGTGGACTGAAAGTCAACCGAGAGAAGTGCAAGTTTCGACAAGAGGAGGTGACATTTTTAGGCCATCGCATTGACGCCAGGGGTCTGCACCCCACAGGAGACAACTTGTCAGTAGTGGCCCAGGCGCCAAGGCCAACTTCGGTGACCTAGCTAAGATCATTCCCGAGTCTGGAGTGCTGCGACGCAATGCGTACTTGCGTTGCGATGCTCCAGGTAGATTTGGAAAAGGCTTTTGACCGCGTGCCTCACGATCTGCTGTTAACCATTCTTGATCATGTAAACGTCGGCTCTGTTATCCGCGAAGGTGTCAGCATGGCGTACAACGGTTGCTCGACGAGACGTATGGTTAACAAGTCGGTTGGAAAACGTATACAAGTGAATCGATCCGTCCGCCAAGGGTGTCCTTTGTCACCACTTCTTTTTTGCATTTACATAGAATCCCAATGCATTAGTATTTTTAAAAACAGTACTATCAGTGGTTTTAAGCTTCATTCGACCGAAGTTAAAGTGTTAGCGTATGCTGATGATATTGCAGTGTTTTGTTCCAACCGCGAGAGTATTGTTCAAGTCATGCACACGCTTAAACGTTTTTGGGAAGTCAGTGGCAGCTCTGTTAACTGGGCCAAGTGCCTGGGATTTCGGCATGGAGAGTGGGGTTCTACTCCTTGTTCGTTGGCCAACATGCAGTGGGTGACCACCCCCGTAAAATATTTGGGAGTGCCTCTATAAAATTATCGCGATAGCGAACCCTATTGGCGCCGGCAGGTGGTGGAGCTTCGCGAAAGAGTAGAAAAAAGTCGGAGGTATGATCTGTCTATTTTTGCACGGGCCACAGTTTGCAATTTGTTTTTTGTCAGCAAACTGTGGTACGTTCTACAAGTTTTGCATTGTTCGCGGGTAAATGTGCAGAAATTGCACCGGGTATTTGCAGTGTTTATTTGGGGCTCCACGTGGGAGCGATCAAGTAGGACGAATCTTTTCCGGTGCGTACATTTGACGCATTTGTTTTCACGCCAGGTTGTTAATCGGTTCATGTATTTTAGGGACATGAGTGACTCCTTTTTGCGCACCGTTTGTCAAGTGAGAGTTGCAAGCAGGTTGCCTGAGTCGATTGTTTCCACGTCTTCGATGTCTGGTGGCATTCATGAATATTTAAAGGAAGTCGTTGCCTCATGTAAATTTCTGTTATCTCGTTTTTCAGTTAAGTATTTGAGTGAGGTTCTTCGGAAAAGATTGTATAAGGCTGTGTGCGATACTCTGTTTCCTGTACCTCTATACAGAGCCTTATACCGTGCAAGCCCAGGGCAGGACGTCTTGAAGCGCGTTAAGCGTATGGTGGTGCCCGCAGTTACCAAGACTTTCTTGTTTAAATTAGATTCAGGTACACTGCCGGTAAAGACGTGACTAAACGAGAGGGGACTTTTTGTACCTTGGGGGGATCACTGCTTTTTATACAAGAAGCCAGAGACGGTCGAACACGTGTTTCTTGAGTGCTGGGATGGGGTCTTCTTCTGGGACGTCCTCCAACGTACTTTGAAAAAGCACCTCCCCCTAGACGCGCATGGAATCCGTTATCTATCGGTTAAAAACGAGGAAGGTTTTCCCTTTGACCTGGTTATGCTGTTGGGTCTGCACAGTATTTGGAAGTCCCGAATGGCTGTACACAACGCTGACAATAATGTACGGGAGGCGCGGGAATATTTTCGTGAAAGTGTATCTTTGTTAGTTGAAGTCATCAGAGCACAGAAGTGCGAGCCTGAGTGGCTTCCGCGCATTGAGGCACTTTTGTCCATGAAAACATTTTAGCCTCTGACGCCAGTCACTTCGGACTGGTTTAGTTTAGCCTTGCTCTGGTTCCTATGGTTTGAGCGATATGCCTGCCTATTTGACAATTGTTAACACACGAGACCCTAGTTGGTCGGAGACCAGTTTATTCAAGCGGCCTGGCCGCTACACAAGACTGAACAACAAGTCACGCCCACCAGGGCTGTTATATCATATCAGCACAGTGTTATCACACTAGCATCGGCCCCCTACTGGGCTAAGAATACAACACTTCTCTTCCCTTATTTCGCGACCACGAAACATGTTATACAAGACCACAGATAATCAGGTGTAGCCATATCTGTCAGGTTTTCGTTTGGTTCGAGTGGATCGCCGAGGCACCTCTGGTCCTACTTGCTGCGGAGGCGAAGTCGGTTCCTCTACAGTCCCTTCTCTCGGTTGATCCCGACTTATTCCTTCTTGATTTGCCTCCTCCTCATGCAGCGACATTTCAGACCAGGGGCCCCTTGGTGCATTCACTTTACATCGGAGGTGATCCGCGTGACAAAAGCGAACGACACCACCTACGAGCACCAAGAATGTAACGGTCGACACCACTTTCACAACTTTTCCCGGCCACCAATTCACCTTTTCGTTCCTCACGGTTTTCACATACACCTCTTGACCCCTGGAAAACTCGCGACTTCTTCCCCTTTTTTCATCCACCTTGAGCTTATTTCTTTCCACTTTATCTTTCCACGCTGTCACCGCGCATGGTTTAAGCATGGACAGTCTTGTCCGAATCTTCCGACCGAGGAATAATTCGCTCGGCGCTTTTTCCGTGAATGAGTGGGGTGTAGTTCGATAGGCAAACAAAAAGTTGTCAATCCGGTGCTGCAACGTGCGCTTGCGCCCCAACTTTTCATCTTCCAGTTGGGCTTTCAAGAGTCCCCTTTTGGTCGTCTGTACCGATCTTTCCACGGCACCATTAGATTGAGGATGATATGGTGGCGTAAACATTTGCCTCACCCCATTCTCACTCAAAAATCGCTCAAAGTCGTGCGATCGAAACTGCGGCCCATTATCTGTTACGACAACCCTTGGTAGGCCATATGCGGCAAATACGCTTCTTACGGCTTCCACCGTTGCTGTGGCCGTAGTGGTGTTCATGAGTTTCACCTCTAGCCACTTGGAAAAGGTATCTACTATCAACAACAAAGCCTTTCCTTCCCATTCCGCAAAGTCCAAGTGGACTCTATCCCAGGGATTGCCCGTTATTGCCCACGGCTGAAGTGGTACCGGCTGAGCTGCACTTCGCACGCTTTGGCACACCTCACAACTTCTGACTATTTTTTCTAAATCTGTGTCAAGTTGCGGCCACCAAATCCAACTACGAGCCAGCATCTTAATTTTACTAATACCGGCATGCCCTTCGTGGAGTAGGGAAAGCACGCTTGGCCTTAGTGACTGTGGAATGACGACTCGAGTGTTCCACAACACACATCCTTGCTCGATCGAAAGCTCGTGACGACGACTAAAGTATGGCCGGAAATTCTCCTCCGTTTCGTTTGGCCAGCCGCGCCACGTCATGTCCATAACTGCTCTTAGGACTTCGTCCTTTTTTGTTTCCTGAGCCACCTCCCGGGCTGTGAAGGGAATTTCGGTTAACGGTGAAAAGAAATCCATTTCCTGCTCCTCCCCGGCAGTCTCTTCCAACGGCAGTCGCGATAAGCCATCTGCATGCCCCACACTCTGGCCTCTCTTATACCGGATGGTATATTGATAGGCAGCCAACAAATTTTTCCAGCGCTGTACCCTGGCTACTGCCACTTGACTAGAATGCCTTTTGGGGTCAAACAACTGCGTCAAAGGCTGGTGATCAGTCACTATCTCAAACTGCCGCCCGAATAAATACTTGTGATACTTTTTAACGCCGAAAACTATGGCCAGTGCTTCGCGCTCTACTTGCGCGTAGTTTCGCTCTGCGGCGGTAAGTGTGCGTGACGCGAACGCTATTGGCCGCTCGTCTTGGTTTTCGTTGTGTGCGAGCACCGCGCCAAGACCGTATGCGGACGCATCGCACGTGAGGCGCAGTGGCTTACTACTATCGTACAGCGCTAGCACTGACTCATCACTGATAAGCCGTTTGCAATGAAGAAAGCTGTTTTCGCATCCTTCCGTCCATTCCCACTTTGCTTCTTTGCGTAGTAGCCTGTACAGTGGTTCGAGGATTGTCGCTGTACCCGACAAGAATTTGGCGTAAAAATTTACCAATCCCAAAAAAGCTTTTAGCTCTGTGACGGACGTGGGTTTGGGCGCTTTCAGAATAGCATCGACTTTCTCCTTAGTTGGATGAATGCCTGCTTCATCTATTTCGTGACCCAGATACCTCACGCGGCTTTGGAGGAACTGGCACTTGGCAACATTTACTCGAACACCATGCTGACGGAGCCTTTTTAGCACCTGTTCCGTGCGTCTAAGACACTCCCCCTCCGTCCTTCCGGCAATCAACACGTCATCAAGATAGCACACTGTGCCTTCCAGCTCCTTCAATACGCGGTCCATTACAGACTGAAAAATTGCTGGCGCACTGGCAACCCCAAAAGGCAGACGTGTGAAACGAAAGAGACCCAGGTGGGTGTTGATTGTCATTAGTTCTTGTGATTTAGCTTCCATTTCAAGCTGCAAATACGCTTTTGATAAATCGAGCACAGTGAAGCTTGTTCCTCCCGCCAGAGACGCGAACACATCTTCCGGCAATGGCAGCGGATAATGTGCCACCGTAATGCAGGGATTCAAGGTCACATGATAGTCTCCACATAACCTTACTGCGGTGCCGTCGCTCTTTGGCACCACCACAAGAGGAGTTGCCCATTCGCTCTCTTGTACAGGATACAATACCCCCTTCGCTTCGAGATCTCGCAACTCCCTCTCTACTTTGTCTTTCAGAGCGTACGGTACCACTCGGGCCTTGCAGAACACCGGTCGCGCTTCCGCTTTCAGGGCAATGGACCCACGGAAGCCTTTGATTGTGCCAAATGGCCCATGAAACACGTCATGGAACTTGTCTAGAAGAAACTCCTGCTTAGAGCTTACTGAGTTCACTCTCAGCACCTGCGACCAGTTTAAGCGGAGGTGTTTCAGCCAGTCCCGCCCCAGCAAAGTGGGTACCGTGCGCTCCTTGTCCGTAGCAGCTACCACTATTGGCAAACTAAAGCAAGCCCCTTCGTGTTTCACGGTGACCGTTACTTTGCCCTTCACTGGTACGGTTGTGCCATTATACGTTCGCAAAGAAAAATTCACTGGTTCATACTTCATTTCACTGAAATAGCCTAGCAGTTCCTTTTCCGGAATAATAGACACGGCAGAACCTGTGTCTATTTCCATCGGAATCAATTTTCCATTCACTTCGATCTGAACAACGTACGGTGGACAATTTGTTTCTTTAAGTACGTACAAGTCAACACTAGACACTTCTTGTTCTTCTGTGAAATGGCTTCGTTTAGTCCTACACATCGACGCTAAGTGTCCAAACTTCGAACAGTTAAAGCACCTTGCCTTAATGTGCCGGCAGTCCTGAGGTTGATGCTGTCGACCACACCTGAAGCACGACGGCTGTCGGTCCTTGGCCGATGTTGGTTGCCCTGGCCCCGCTGTCCCCCGTCGAAGCTGGTCGCGGCGTTGCCAGTTGGCGTCCACGTCCGGCTGCCGTGAATGGGTTGGCGCCGGAGCCATCTCCTTTGCGTGTCCCTCTGCCGCCTCCATCGATGTGGCGATGACACAAGCTTTTTCCCATGTCAGGGCGTTGCCGTCTTCTACGGCTAGCAGCTTGCACCGGATCCCCTCGCTGCGCACACCCATGACGAGCTGGTCTCGCAACGCTTCGCTCAAAAATGCACCAAACGAGCAGTTCATTGCCAACCGTTTCAATTGCACTATGAACTCGTCGATAGGCTCTTGGCTTCCTTGGGTACATTTGTGAAAACTGTACCGCTCCGTCACAATAGAACGTTTTGGCTTGTAATGCTTAAGAAGCACCTCCTTTATCTGCTGATAAGTTTTCTTCTCTGGCGTCTCCGGGAAGACCAGGTTCCGTAGGGTCATGTAGGCTTCGTCACCCAGTACTGTGATGACTACATCTGTTTTGCGCTGTTCGTCGAAATTATTGACTCTTGCAAAAGCTTCAAACCGCTCGAGGTAGACTTCCAGGTTACCTGTGGCGGTGCAGAATTCAGTCAACCGACCGATGAGCGGGTGGGTGACGCTGGCCGATGCTCCCGTGTTGCTGTCCATGGTGCTTCTCACTCCGGCTCGTCTCGTTTACGCCCGGTAGTTCCGTAACATCCTCGTCGCCATTGTTAACACACGAGACCCTAGTTGGTCGGAGACCAGTTTATTCAAGCGGCCTGGCCGCTACACAAGACTGAACAACAAGTCACGCCCACCAGGGCTGTTATATCATATCAGCACAGTGTTATCACACTAGCATCGGCCCCCTACTGGGCTAAGAATACAACACCGGAATAAAAAATCCGGCAATAAAGAAAAAGAAAAAAAAAAAGGATCAGTGGCCGAGTGGGCTAAAAAAGTGGCCGAGCTGGTGTGCGCTTTATAGCGCACACCAGCTCGGAGCACGTGGAGTGAGAGCTCGCTCTGCAGAACCCATGGATCCTGGGTTCAATCCCCACCCCTGCCCGTTTCGATCTGGATGAGCATCGTACCGGCGTGCGGTCGTGTATCACTACTGCGTGGTGCACGTTAAAACCCCAGGTTAGCGGTTGTACCGCACTGGCGAAATTGCTCATCTACAGCTGAGACACCAGACGCCCACTGAGGCAGACTAACTTCCGGCTGCATAAACACACACACAACAATTTTGCATCGAGACGCTTTAGACAGAACCACTCGAGAATCAGACAAAAGGTGGGGTCTGAGTGTAAAATCTGGATGACGTCACTAGCACTTTGCCAGCTCCAAGCGTAACGTGGCAGTAATGGTTCATCCGTTGGGTGAATAGATGATGACTGCCCAGCAGTGTCTTGCGGGGACAATCATTTGATGAGCCTTGTTCGGTGAGTGATCAGAGGAGTGCGACAGATGCGGGAGGACTTCGTCTAAACCGTTTATTTAGACATGACGAGCTATTGTACACAGTACATACAAAGCAAAGGAAATTCGCCGTCCTCCATATTAGTCCAAGTCCAAGCCAGAAAGGGGCCTCTCTCTCCCCAGTCACGGGCTTTTGAGGGCGCTGACCCCCTCACTCTCGGGTGAGGATCAACCAATCATTTCAAAGTTCTACTGGAACCACGTGATATCGACTGTACAATAGTTGGCAAGGGCGTCGATAGACTCGATACACATTCATTAACTTGCCAACGGACTACAGCCGACAGCTCCGTAACTTCGTCCGTGCATCCCGTTGCAGACACAGCGGCGCCTCTCCTGAACCCCCCCCCCAAGTTGAAACCCAAGAAGCCCCGTAGAATGCGCAAGCCTCCAGATTCAAAAGAAAAAGGGGTCATCCCGATGGGGGAGACACAGGAAGACGCTCTCCAGGGGGTCCGCATCGGCGGAAAAGATCAAGCGGTCCCTCGTTCGAAAAACAAACCCACACAAAACGACCGGGGAGGGGGCATCAGATACGCCGCCAGACAAGACGACCGTCGCCCGGCCGATTGAGAAATTAGCCGTCTTTCCCAGAACCCTTACAGAGCCCTTAAAAAAAACGTGAAAAAAAAAAGAAATTAAAGACGTTTACCATTTTTTCTAACGCCGAATTAGAGCGCAGCTCTTGCGGATGAGAAGGGGAGAGTGCGGAGGGGAGGGTATAACCCTCTTCCCTCCCCTCTAAATTTAGCGGGAACATTGGCAATGTTAGAGCGTATGACGTCACGTGATGTCATATGTCACCTGTTTCCTTTAGTGACATCACCCGTGACATCACGAGTGATGTCACGAGGGTAACCCTCGTGACCCTAGTGAGGGCAACCCCCATGAGGGTAACCCTCGTAACCCTCACGAGGGTAACCCTTCTGACGTCAAGATTGGAAACGTCCCATAATGCAACGCAGAATTGCACCGACGGCGACGGCGTCGCCGCTCAAGCCAGAAATGGGCGCCTAAGAGCTGCGCTCTAAAAAATGTAGCCAAAAAAACACATAGAGGCGGGCGTACTTGGGGTTATCCATTTGGTCATTGTTGACATCAGGGGCTTCCCCAGGAATCGAAATTAGGGGAGGGGGGGGGGAGGGGGACATTGAGAATAGAGGAGTCGTTGCGAATTGAGGGGGGGTGCCTTCAGAAAAACAGGGGGGGGAAAGGGGGTGAACACCCCCCCCCCCCCCCCCCTAGGGTGTGCGTAGGGAAATCACTGGTTGGCATTTGGAGGCTTTGCTCGTGCCTTGTTTTCTGTTTTTTGCAATCGGTTCAGCTTGCCGAGACTTCAAGCTCCGCCTTCAACGCGAGCCTGCTGGCTTCCGCATTGCTTTGGTTACGCATGCCTGTGCGTTCACACTTGTGTGATCAAGGGCAAAAAGCTCGCGCTGAAGGTGAAACTTCTAATCTCAGCTTGAAGGTGAACAAAGTAGTTCCGTATAGACTGTTCCGGCGAATATTTTTTTTTCTAAAGTTGAAAAATGTATTTGGGATACTGAGTACAAAATAATGAGAAATTTAATTAAGATACACTAACAAATACTCTTGACTAAATGTATTTGCAAGATACGGAAATACTATACTCCGTTTCACCTTATGTTGTACCGCAGCGAAGGCTAGAAGCGCGAGCTCATAGCGTTGGCAGCTGCCCTTAATGCACAAGAGCTTGTGCCGCCGAGATCTGCCCCAGAACAAGGAGCTCGCGCTTGTAGCCTTTCCTGCGGTACATCATAAAGTGAAACAGAGTATACCAAAGGCAGTTGAACTACAGTATTCTGAATAGAGCACTTAAGATACGCTCAAGTCTGCCCTGCCTGCGAGGAATGCACGCTCAACATCCATTCCTCGCAATCAGAATCGTCTTTCTTGGAAGACGATAAATGGGAGCTAGTTCTGAGCATGCGCTGCGAACAACGTCCGACAATATATGGCGTCTCGTGAGTACCCCCTATTAGCCTATAAGTGTGAACTCATTCAGAGCAAGGGCGACTAGTCTGTGCCGTCTTCAGTATTTGTGCGTGTGCCGCATGTCTTGCTCGCATTCCAAAGCGACGAAGTTGCACATGCTGAGCTTATTGACGTCAATTCAATGGAACTAGACACGTACATAACACACACACTGGTCTTCAAGCTTATTTATAGTTATTGGACCCTTGGATACAATGAGTACACTTTACACAAGAACTGAACACAGTATCTTACCTCTCGCGCAAAGATAGCGTACCAAAGACACTGATTCAGGAAAAAGAGAAAAATACGTGAGGATAGATAAAAACTTCAAACTTGGATGCCATTTCAGTAAAGGTCTTATCACACCAAGGGAAGTGGCGTGAAAGAAAGAAGGATTCGGCCGTTGGCCAACCGGACGTAGTGGGAGGACCATCGTCTCAGGAACTCCTGCTCTCCCAGTCAAAAGAGTTCGCGGTCTAGATAATGGTATAAGGAACCACGAAAACGGGGCAGCAGAGGCCACATGGCTCACGTACGACGCTGCTGGCCAATCCATATTCCCTATATGTGGAGTTCACTATAAACGAACTTGGGATACGGATATAAGTGAATGCATAACAAAGAGAGCCCACATATTAGCCACGGCAGTGGTCACACCCTCTTTAAGTAGGTTGCGTTTATAAAGGCACTCTACGTTGGGGGACGCTTTGTTGGCATTTTGAGAGGTCATCCAGCTTTTAGTTCGTTTCCTGTTTTGTTCTCTGCTTATCAATGTTCGCTTGCAGATAGTGTTCGCGAGAGCAATAATTGACGGATTGACGACAAAAGGAAAATAAACAAAAGAAACTTAGATGTTTTGCCTTAGCGGGGTTAAATATAGAACTAGCAAGTTGCATTTTTGTCGTTAATCGTTTCCCGGTCTGCGTTGCGCCTCACTGTGGCAATCTTTTCTTCCGTAGAACCACCCCTTTTGTTTGAGGATTTTTCGGGGGAACTCAAGGAAACAAAAGGCGCCTTTAGGAAGGCGAGGGGAAAACCTTAATTGTACCAGCTTGAGGCTGAAATATGAGTCACAATCGGTAAAAAAGCAATGTTTTTTTTCACGAGCTATATCAAAGTCACCGTAGCTAATCGGAGCTAGCAACAGGATTTGGTTGCTCGAAAGAATGTTCACGTTTGCTCGCGTCACGCCCACGCCACTTCATACCGAAAAACTCGGAAAATGGCGGAATGTCAAAAACGTATTTGAGATAATGAGTACAAGATACTCAGAAATGTAATTAAAATAGAGTATCAAATACTCTCGACCCAAAGTATTTGCAACCTACGAAGATACTTTGAAAAGTATTTGAGATGCAGTAACTTGAGTAGAGTATTTGAAATAGGCACAAGTCTGTAATGTAGACCAATAAATGAGCTGCGCTTAGTGTATCGGATTCCGTTCCCCAACATTGCTGTGACCGCCGCATTGGTTAAAGTCTCCCGTAAGTTGAGGGGGGTCCCTACAAGAGGGTGATGGGGGAGGCGGGGGGGGGGGGGGGTTCTTACGAGATTAAGTTCGGTGTTAGGAAGCTCATGTAATATTGCTCAGCATTAAGTTCGGTGTTAGGAAGCTCATGTAATATTGCTTTGCTTTGTCGCGAACTGCTTAAACATTTGCGGAGGACAGAAAAACGGTTCCTGGGATTTCAGATAAAGCTTCAGATAACTGGAAACCATGATTTTAAACCACAATGTGGCAAAGGGTCATTACGTTGAAGCGTAGTCTATTTAGTGGCACTGGTTCATTCCTTTTACAAACTGGAAGTTCTATGGGATGACGATGATGATGATGATGCGGCTGTTCCCTTCAGATTGGGCGGGCTCGAACAATATTCATGCGCAAGCCTGGGGGCATTTGCGTGTTATTGCCTTCTAAGGTAGATCTTTTTCCACCAGTCCTCTAATCGTCTCTTTGTTGCCTCGACAGACGGCCTATGTAGGCCGCTGGAGGCCGTAGTCTCGTTCGAGGCAGGCCAGTCCTCTGGTGCGGCTGGCCTAACCCCAATGGTTTGGTGTCCATCTCTAGTAACAGTGAAGCCCAATACTTCGGCAAGCTCCAGAGGGCTTTGAAGGTCTCGGTCGTTGTCTCGTGACCGGGATTGCCGGAGTCCTGCACATTCCAGTACAATGTGTGCTACTCTTTCGTCGTGGGCCCCGCACACTCGGCACACGCTCGTGGTCATGGTAGAATCGAAGTGTCGTCTGCAAGACAGAGTCCTTAGTGTCCCGGCTCGTGCCTCAAATAGCAAACGACTACCCAAGCTATTATCGTATAGCCTAGTCTCCGAGCCGGCGGTCCTCTTGTTTGCAACATACACATCGAGCGTAGTCTTCACTCTGGCATTTTTGAGCCACTGCTGTGTTTCCTGGTCGCGAACCTTTTTCCGGACCTCTCTCTCCCATTCCCTGGCCGACGACGCTTGGACAGGGTCGGCAAAAAAACCGTACTTGCTTTTGAGCTGGTATAAGTGTTTCTGCCAGCGGGTCTGCAGCCCAGTCATCTGAGTGTACCTGAACAGCCTTTTGGCCCACCGGCAGGTGTCCATGTGTCGGAGACGTCCGCCGTAGGCGATTTTGCTGGTAGCTTCACGGGCTTCAAAAGAGGACCATCCCAAATCACCCTGGACAGCTTCATTCGCTACTGTACTATGACAGCCTAGCACTTGGCGCTCGACCTCCCTCTGCCTACGCTCCATGTGACCTCGGATATCTCCAGGGACACACACCACAGCATTACCAAAAGTCAGTCCTGGTACCACCACCGCCTTCCACAGCTCCCGGGTCACAACGAATCTATTGCAACTCCAGAGATTTAGTCTGCGCAGAATGTTGGTTCCTCTGATGGCTGCTTAGCGGGGGTGGGCGTGGTGCTCTTGCAAGTAGTCCTCTGTATTTGTGCCTGTAATGCCCAAGTACCTGTACGAGTTCATTACAGGTACACAGTCCACCCCGAGTCGAAGACTGCCAAATGTTGGATCTTGTCAACCTGCAAACAGCACCGCTGCTGACTTGTTGGTGTTGAATTTTAATCCAAGTTCTGTTGCTACCTCGGTACAGATATCTAGGAGTTTCTGCATGTCGCAGACTGATGCCGCGGTCAGTACTACATCGTCTGCGTAGGTACGTCCGGGTAGAACCCATTCGACGGTCAGACCATCTTCTAAGTGAGCCAACGAGAAGCCCAGTCCAGATCAAATCAGTTGCGTTTCGAGTCCGGTTACGTAATTATGTCTCTTATTCTGCGCAAGTCAGCCTGAGAAATTTTCTCCTGGACGAGTTGCTTTGCGGCTTGCTTTTCCGCTTGGTACATCTGCCATTTTACTTCGACATCGTCTCTGGTTCACATGTGAAGGCCCATCCCTATTGGAAAAACGTACAAGAAACAAACCTGCTGCTTGTACAGTCCTGGTATGACACCACCATAATTTATTGTTATTATACATGCAGCTAGTTTGGTTTTGCGTTCTCCATAACTGGAGATACCGGCACCGCTATGGCTCCGGGTCTGTCTATACTGGCAGCCGGTTTGCTCGCCGATATGACTCGGTATGGCTGGTATGATTTTGCGTCCGATGACGTAGGCGACCGCCATCTTTCCAACGAAACGCCTATACCACAAGACCACCGGTATAACTAAACCATACATGCAGAAAGACGACCGCCATCTTCCAACAAAAACGTCCATCGTTTACCACCGGTATCGTTACATACATCATACATGTCGAAAAATAACATAAGCCGCGTTTACATGAATGCGACTTAGTCGCATTGAATCCAGTTGCCGCATTCAATATGCGGTCATGTAAACGGCATAATGCGCAAAGCGCATCGCATTAAAGTCGCTAGACAGAGGTGGATCGAGATGGCGAGTGCGCATTCATTCAGCCCATGTAAACGAAGATCGCATCGCATTTTGGAACGGGGAGGATTATCGGAAGGCGCTCGCTGCGGGAGCGAGTGAACAGCTGAGAACATGGTGGCGGCCAACCTCGTCGGCGGCGCGGAGAGCGGTCCCGCAATTTTTTTCCCGAGAACAAACGCAAGCTTTTATTGCGATCATAAGTAAGCGGAATTTAGCGGAGCTGCTCGGTGAGGGCGGCCCCGTCCAAACCTTTGCGAAGTACGACTTGCGCGTCCGAAGGGGTCACAAAGGCTTCGGTGCAAGCACGCATGACACCGAGAGCTCCGATCACTGTAGAGCACTGCATGGTTGCGCAGAACGAGCAGCTCCTACCTCGCTGCCGTTCCTGGCTGCGCAAGAGCCTCTCGGACTCGGGGTCTGGTCGCGATCGGCGAGGTCTGGCGCGGCGAAACGTGGAGGCTTCCTCAAAGCGTGCACACACACGTCGCCTCTCGTTCAGAGTGGACCGGCGGCCCGGACTGGAGTCCTAAACGCCTTGGTTTTGATGCTTCTTCCGTCTCCCAACTTCTTCCACAGCACCGAAGACAGCGGGCGCGATCTTTACGTTCACTGAATGCGTCGAAAGGCCTCCACGTGCGATGCACCGGAAAACGTGGTGCGGCTGGTGCCGGAACGGAACTGACGGAACTGCATAACTTCGAGCTTTGAGTCAACGTGCACGGCAACAAACCGATCGTGACACTAAGCCGCGGATACCGCATCGCCGGTCGACAGGGGCAAATGGCCCGTTGCTCGTATCGTGGGCCGTGACTCGTACTCGGCCAACTCGGCGTCTTTTCGTGGCCCCTCGCGTCGTCGCAACCAGCCGCAAACATACCAGCCCGCGACCGTGGCCGATGTCGGAGAAAAGCGAAACCGAAACGTAAAGCTTCCGCCCAGTGGCTTCCGCTGCCGCGCCTTTTCTAACTTCCCGGCCAGTCCCGGTTTACACGCTTCCGGTCGTCGTGGAGATGGCGACGCAGCCAGACGTAGCGGTTTTGGCGCTGGCTCCTTCTGCGTTTTACGGGACAGATGTTTTACGGTCCGTTTCTACTGCGTCTCTGGCTCTCAACTCGACAACGCCTCTCATGGTTCAACCAGGCGTGGTCAGCCGGGGTCAGCACAGCGCGGCCGGCTCAACTCGTCCGATCGCCGGACCGCAGGCGACTTCCGATTTCGGCCGTTAGGCCTAGGATCCGAAGGACTCTGTTTCCGTGAAGCGGTAAGCGAATCTCGTCCCGTTTTCGTTCTACTTTTAAATTACGTTAGGTGCGCTACAGTGTAAGCATGCGTGCCAAGTGTTCGTGACAATTTTGAACTAGAATAATTGTGCTTCATTGCGGTTTGTCATTTACGAAAAAGTAAATCGAGCAATGAACGAGGAGCCATGCTTGAAAACGATGTATGTACGATGTTAACTTCTACCTGGGCGGCTTAAAAAAAAGTCAAGACCGGTTACGGTTGGATGCGAGGCTGGTCCCAATGCAATGGTAACCACTTAGAGCACCTTTCTGAACAGCATGTAGGCAATATAGCGATCAACGAGACGAGCGACGACGAGAAGCTACAAGTGCCGGCGCCGAGCGACGAAGATTTCTCACTCCCGCTGCTTGCGCCGCTCGGTTCTTGGGCTTCTAGAAAACGTCGCTCATCACCTTGATCGCTCGCACCAATCGCTTTCATAATGTGTGTCTCGTCGCGCAGCTGACTACCGTGTTTATTCAAATATATGTCGACCTTTTTTCTTTTCTTTTATTTATTTATTTTTTTTTTCGGAAATCGCGACTAAAGAATTTCGACCTACATTCGCGACCAAATTTTGCGACCGTACCGGAGGCATGAAGCTATCGAGTCACCGAGCCGGCGTTTCCGTAGAGCTGCGCCGCTTCTTGTTTCCAAAGGCTTTTGTTAAAGAGTAAAGCTATACGCACTCCGGAGTGCGCTTCGGACGGAAATGGCTATACGCACTCCGCTTTTCTCGTATAAAAAGAGTGGACACAACGAGTTTCCCAAGCGGTGCCATGGCGTAGTGGTTAGGGAGTCCGCTTCATACGCAAGTGGACGCGGGTTCGATCCGCGGTGGGCCTACTTTTTTTTTTTTTTTTTTTTTTTCTTAGATATTTTGTTTTGTTGAGGCATTTGGCGATATTTACGACATTTCCTTTTTTGCAATGAACAGTAAAAAAAAAAAAAAAAAAATCGAATGTTGTCGAGAAACTTTGCAGAACTAAATGGTATCGGACTCCCTTTCCGGAGGTGCGATCGGGGACAGCGGGGCTTGGATTGCCGGCTGGACGCCGCGAAGCGGCGTGTACTGGTTACGCTTAGTAATTAGCAGCCGATACTGTCGCCGCGAAGCGGCGTGAACGCAGGCGGGGGGCTGTGTTAACGAGCGCCCCAGTGATTCACGCGCCGTTCGAAAAGGGTGGCCCGAGCGGCATGATCTCTCGGAGGAGTGCGTATAGCCATTTCCGCGCGAAGCGCACTCCGGAGTGCGTATAGCTTTACTCTTTGTTAAACAACCGAAAACAACAGCGGTGGCCGATGCCGCTATCGCGCGCACCTCTTGGGGCATTGGATTTCGCCATCGCACCTCTAGCGTTCCCCTTGCTGGGCAATGGGGAAGGAGAGGAACGCGATGCGCCATGCACTTTGTCCTCCATCCTCGCAAACGCGCACAAAAAACAAAAAAAAAAAGAAAGATGTTACTTTTGTTAGTTGCTTGAGGCGGCTCGGCTCGCGTGTTGCTCATGGCGACACGGCGGCTTTGTTTGCGTCTTTGTAGTTTGTCTTCCGTCGCTTCGCACCTTCTTTCGTTTCTTGTCGTCATTTTACAACAGTGTCAGTGAAGTATTGTGGCGGATTTGCGAGGATGTCTACCAAGCTGTGAAGTGATGTAAATAAAGGTTTCTTTCTTTTGCCCAAAATTTCCCCTGTTCTTAAAAATAAAAAAAAAAGTCGACCTATATTTGAATTTTTTTTTTTTTTATTCTCGGTGGGTCCAACAAATAGAGTTCGACCTATTTTCGAGTAAATACGGTAACTTTAATTTTTATTTTGGGTTACGTCGGACGTAACTCGAATGCTTGACAGTTACGTTGGGCGTAACTTTAATTTTTATTTCGGGTTCCGTCGGACGTAACGTTAGACACTGCGTTACACTTAAGAAAAATAGGGGCTGATGGTTCATCATATAAACCAACCATTTGTGTTTAATTAAAGCGAATCACTGGCCTAAAAAAAATACTGCTGTCCTATAGGAATGTAGCGCTTCAGATAAATTTGTTAATTTTTGCTTTTAGTCTCTGCCCCACCAGATACAACATCTGGCCTAAAGCAGTGTTCCGGATCTCCTTCCAAGACCTCAGGCGGGTCGTCATTCAATCCAGGAGGCGGCGGCGTCTCATGGGCGTGTTGCTGGTGCTTCTTACTGGATGGTGCTACCGAGGGAAAAGTGGTCGTGCTTGGGAAAGGCAAGTATGGCCGCCGTAAGTATAGATATTGTTTTTACCTTTGCTCGAACCCACCTTTAAGAAATGCACAGTTCGCATGTGTGCATCTCTCAATGCTTCTACAGTCGGCTGTTAATATTTGGAGTGCTCCAACTCTGTCAGCGCTAGTTTCTCTAGATTATGCAAATGGGATGCAACACTAAACCACATATGCTCTCGCAACAAACAGTGCTCTGCCGAAGCACGCACTGTGGAATCTACTCTGGCTTTATAATGCAGCACAAAATAGTTGACGCCAAATATAGCTACTTTTGTGACTCCGTTTTACCAAAAGCTCTGCCGAAATAAACTTGCCACCTTATAGGTAGTGCAAAAGAACCTCGCGTGCCTAACCTGGAGAAGGGCATTTTTTTCATAGGTCAATTTTTTCTTAAACCAATACCTTCAGCCTCCTTGAAATGTTAACATCATGTGACACTCAGAAGAACAGTAAACCCCTTAATGTTGGCGAACCTTTAATTTTCGCGGCCTTTAATTTTGCGGAATTCAGTGACTGCGATTATGTCCTCTGTGACCGATTCGAGAAGAAATAGGGGCCACCAAGATAAGGGGGTTTTACTGTCCATCGGAGGAGAGAGGAAGTCACCTTTGTTTGTATGCAAGAGTAAAACCAACAACAACAATCATGGTGCCGACACTTTGTGAGCCTATCTGTGTCTATTGAATGATATCAATTTTGTTTTTGTTCGTTAAAAATTGTTGCCTGTCCACTGTGGGATGTCGTCTTCAACACGAGCAGTGGTTTTCCTCTGAAGCAGGCAGCATGGACGCGTGCCGCAGCACAACATAGTTTATTTGCAGGTGGTACCGCAGTTTGAAGGATGGTTCGCACAATATGGGGGAATCGCAATTCAATGTTCTACCTCGGGCGTAGACAAGATTTGCTCATTCTAAATCATTTTGTCTACAAATCGGGAACTTGCAACGAATGTACCCGCATGGTTGGAAGGGCCAGACAAGCCTTGCGAGCGCTTCGTTTTCTAGCCTCTCAGTCCTGAACCTACTCACGCACCACATGTGTAGATGTTCCGGTACGTGGGAGCACTTATTTGGAAAATGGTGAATGGCAACTGTTGTTATCTTTAAGGTGGACTGCATATTTGCAGTACTTTTCCTCACTTAAAAATATGTCTTACTAAAAATATGTAGTATAGCCGATGACAAAAAGAGAATGGCTGGGCGTCCTCCAGCACATGCTTGTGCTTTTCACCCCGCTTTAGACAGATGTGCTCGCTCCAGGCTCATCAGGCGCTGAAACGTCATCGAAGGTAGCAGACGGGCTGGAGGTCGAACAACGGAGACTTCTCCCTGCCTTTCAGATGGTGTCAGTGAGCATGTACTTCTATACTCTAACTTAGCTTAACCTGCACAGAGCTGAGTAGAATAGGCTTGGCAAGTGCCCTTATTGCATATGCATTTGTACAGCTGAGGCACTTTCTAAATCAAGAACATTGTGTACCTTACCTTCAAAAACACATCATTTTGGGGGTGCAAAAGGAATTCTAAGGCATATTTTTGTTTGTATTGTCCTATTACGCATCGACTCCTTCAACTTAATGCAGAGTCGACCCAGCCTCTTGAAAAATTTAATGCTTGCCAGGTAATTGTTTTGCATTTAGTTGATATATCAGTATTCAGTTAGGTATCCCAAGTCATTAGTCGTTGAGGTGGAGTCTCTCTGTAAGTCAGTCATGTTTAACAGTCATAGAAATGCTTGTCAAATAATGGCACTGTCGAGGACATGTATTCAGCTCGAACAATCGCTGGGCACAAGCTGGTCGTGTGGTTACAGGCAGCAAACATCCCGGTTGGAACGTCCTATTTCGCAATGTAGCTGCAGACTAAATGAGGGCCCCACTCATAAACGTCTATACTTTTAGTCTCTTTAAGCTGGACCACTTTTGAAACTACAAGCCTTTGCAGCAAAAACAGCATGACGCATGATTATAAGCTCGACGTACCATGGCGTCCAACTAGAAGGTCACATGGCTTGCTTTGTGCACTGAATTTGCAAGGATGGCTTGAAGCTTCTGTCGTGGTTAACTTTAAGCTGAGATAGTTTAAAATAATGCTCTCAGTTTTTAGTGTTGCCCGGCATGGTTAACAAGTTGGTGATATAGCGCTGCATTGAAAAGTCTATGCATTCATGACTGTATCACCTTATGAATGCAAGCTACCTATTAAACTCTTCGTTTTTCAGAGAAATGAAATGCACTTTGCTTCCAATTGCACCCGCTTCTGTAACTTCATGGTATGAAGCACCTTATGGCTGCAAGCTCTGACCGATCTTGTTCTGTGGTCTGCGCAGGCCCATATGAGGGAGTCACTCCGAGAGCCTCACCAGAGTTTCCTGCCCGTGGTCGTTCTAAATGTTTTTGTTGTAGGTATGCATCCTTTCTGTCTTTCCCTTAATTGTACTCAAACGTCTTCTTTTCACTGTCGCCGATTTGCCTCAAAATTGGTTAAGCACACAAATGCACGCTGTACAACTGTATTGTACATATTTTTTCCAAGGTAACTTTTCTTTGCCAAAGTTAGATTTTTTTATGAAGGTTAGTCTTTTTTGTTTTTATTTTCAAATTTATGTGAGTTTCCATGGGCAACACTAAAACGTTATGCCAGAAGCAAGGACAAGTTCACTGCTCTAATTTGTTCTCAACTGATTGCAAGAAATTTCGTTAATGTCGTGAAACCTCCTTCCAGCGCTTGCTTTGCAGCATAAAAAAAAATTATACATAGGACATACTCTGTTTCTTAAACTGCTTGCTCATTCTGCAGGTCTGCCTGCCATAGATGTCCTGCTACTGGAGAGCAGGCGAATTCAATTGCTGGTTTTGCCATTGCTTTTTTTTTTTTTTAGACGTTGTCTTAGTAGTTCTTGTAAATTTGGAGATTTTCCTAAAAAGCAAGCCGGGAAGAATATTTAGTTTAGTTAGGAAGCTGAAAATAATGATTTAGTACCCCTTTGTCACTAAAATAGATACTGTGTGCCGCTGTTAGTGTCAAGCCGAGATCCACGCTTTTTTGGCATTTTGCTCAGAGTGGTACCCATTCTTATTCATTAGCCTCTTGGTGTGCCAACTAAACTCTTTGTATACAGACACCTGCCCTCTGCTGGTACACTCTACCCTCGTGTTCAGCGAGTGTATGAACCAGAGTTGTATCCACAGTCGACACTCGCTGAGCACGAGGGTAGGAAAATCTTTCCATTGCAGCAGAGCCATATATGGGGAGAGTCTGGCAGTTTATGATTTCGCTGCCGTAACGTCTCCCTTCCGAGTGAGCTGATCAGCCCGCGGCACAGAGCAAGAGGCGTGAGCGCATGCGCGTGAACTCTAGGCTGCTCCCAGCTGAGCGGGGAGGGCCGCCATTTTCATTCATTCGCCCGGCATGGGATCGATATTCAAATTTCGGTTCTTTCCTTTTATTTGGCAGGCTCTGGCAATAAAATGATATAGTGTTATTCCTCGGTGGCTTAAAAACCTAAAGAAAGAAGTTCCTCCATGTTTGAACGCACTTTTATTTAGGCAAAAAAAATAAATAAGCCCGTAGCAGACGACACGTAGCCTCAACAGTGCTCCGTGCAGACAGCTTTGCGTCAAAATGGTGGTCGTCTCCTCTTTGTTTCTCTGCTGCCTTCTCTCTCCCTCCTTCGGCGTTCTCCTCCCTTTCCTCCTCTCCGGCGCCTTCGTTGCCACACCCGCTGGCTAAACTCTCCCACTATACGGCTTTGCATTGCAGTAGTAGTTTTATTTGTAGTCTTTACAGTTGAATGTGAATATTTGACAGAAGTCTCAGGTTGGGGTGAAAGGGGGTTAAATGAATGCATTTGATCATACACCTAAATTCGGTACCCATCATTTTAACGCCTACGTAGCTTTGTCCTGGGGGGTGACTATGACTAAAATAAGAGGATCTATGTGCTGATCACGAAAGAATATGCTAGCCATTCTAATGTAGCTCTGCCAAGTACTTGATTGTGATTTGTTTTTATTTTCAGCTACTTGGGTGCCTCAAGATCTGGAGATCCTAGTGGCCACAAGCTTGGACTCAATCTTTTTCTGTGGTCTGGGCAGGACCATGGGGGAGGTAATCCCAGCAACAAGAGCATCGCAGTATCTCCCTGGCTGTGACTTTCGGTCTGCGTCACGACAGGGGAGTCCTCGTGCCACCAGGTGTTAGGTATGCCACTTGAAATAAGCATTTTTCTTACCTATTAATAGAACAGCAAAAGCACTACTGAGCCTAAAATGAAAAAAAAAACATATTCAAATCTTGGGTTGGATGAAATTCCAATTACAGAAAGGAGTCTGCAGACATGATTAACATGTGAACTTAAAGCCCGCGGATGTAGGTTCGACGGTGTCACAGAAATAACTTCCCGCAGATCTCCTTGCTCGTGCTATACCCAAACAAATTCTTAAAATAATCATTGTGTTTCGTTGGTGTCATCAATCTTATGTCCCTACCACACTCACCAGTCGGGACATGTGAAATATAAAAAAACAGGAACTTGCACATTGTCAGCTCTGCAAAGATTTATATAGTAAACAGAGCATAGCACGTTCAGCTTAAGAAAAAAATTCAGTGCAGGCCTATATTCATGGTTCACATATGTGTAATTGCTCTTTATAATGAAGTGAAAACTGCTTAAGTTGTGGCCCACTACAGGCTTTCTATTAGTGTTAAAAAGTGCGGTAGAAAATATGATTGCGCTTGGAAGACGGGGACATAGGAAGGACAGACACAACAGAGCGCTAACTTTCAACTGATTTAATTCAAGAACCTCAGCGTAGAAACGAACTGTGTCGCCTCACCACATCTCAACCAATCCGTGGCCCTGCCACGGACCGCAAGTACGCCAAATCCTTATCCGCCAAGTCAATTGACGCCACACTGACACAACTTGCGCCGGAACTATTTATAGTGTCAGCCTCCATATTCTCGCTAACAGTCCTATCTTTGTGCCTCTCAAGAACAATAGACGAAACAAATAATGGTTTGCACCCGCAGTCATGACAGTGACACGACAGATCATGACTGCGAGTGCAAACCATTATTTGCTCAGTCTACTGTTCTTGCTAGGCACAAAGATATGACTGTTAGAGAGATTATGGAGGCTGATGCTATAAATAGTTCCGGCACGTGTTGTGTCAGTGTGGCGTCAATTGACTTGGCGGATAAGGAGTTGGCGTACTTGCGGTCCGTGGCAGGGCCACGGATTGGTTGAAATGTGGTGCGGTGACGCAGTGTGTTTCTACGCCGAGGTTCTTGAATTAAATCAGTTGAAAGTTAGCACTCTGTGGTGTCTGTCCTTCCTATGTCCCCGTCTTCAAAGCACAATCATGTTTTCTAACGTACCGTACCAACTTGCCCAACAATCAGCACTTGCTAAAAAGTGCTATTGTGTTTTAAGCAGCTCGCACCAAATATTTTCTTGAAATACATAGGTTCATGGAAATTATTATGTAGATGTTGGCAGACAGTCATGGTGAGGCCAATCCTTAATGCCAAGTGGTCCACTTATTCAGAGTTAATTGAGTTTGTAAATATTGTAGGTCGCAAATTAAATTTTTATGGTACGCAATGGGCACAATCATCCGTAATGACTAGCTCTACCTAGGGGAACTTCATACGTTTACTACGGCAAGATGGTTTCGAAAAACAAAGTATTTAGTTTATTCAACTCCTGCACTAACCTTGTCTTTAGAAACTTTTTATATTCTTTGCGATGCTGAGATAAGATTCTGGAAATAGTTTTTCTAGAACTACTCTAGATATTTCCAGTTCATCATTTTTCTCGCAAAGCATTCGAGAGAGCCAAACCCTGTAATGTACGGAGGGAACTCACAGAATGATGCGACTGACAGTTTGGAACATTCGGTACTGTAACAGTAATAATGACATGTCACTTATGTAATGTTCATTATCGCAGATCAAACTGCTTTTTCCGTCTACACTCATTTTCAGTAGACTCATTCAGCGAACTCCCACCTGAGACTGCAGCGCTGGGTTCTGCAAAGTAATTTGAATGAATATAGATGCAACAGGTTTCTTTGAGCGTGCGTCTAACACATATTTTTCATATTGAATCTGCTAACTGTATTCATGTCCATGTCCATAATTCCACATTCCAGCTTATTTTTATTTTGACATTTGAGTTTTCTTCAGTACTTTTCTCAACATCTGTGCTTGCTGAGCCGTACTCAAGTCCATACATCTTGTCTTTCGCTATTACATTAATATATAAAACTGTTGGTGCCGAGTGAGAATTCGAGGTACCGAATCTGTCGTGCGAGCTAAATAAGAACCAATAAAAAGCTCTACAAAGGAAATTTTGTTAAAGGATGCTTTATGGGCATTAGAATAGCACATGCCATGCTAAAAAAAAATACAAATTCTTGTTAGGTATGCGAGGATGACAGTGCTGTGCTGTTTCTGATGTGTCACAAAAAAAAAAAATCAGTGCCATACAGTGTTCCTTACGGAAGTACAAACTGTTGAATTCGAAGCCCAGAAGTTTTATTCAAGAATGTTCCTCAATACAAATGTATTTAGAGATCTGAGCCACTGACTCATACATGACTATGTGGCAAACATTAATTTTCATGTGGATTATAGTTTACAAGGTCTAGTCTGCATTGATTTATTGCATTCATGCTGAAACTGGGAGGTGTTCTTTTTGTATGAATAAAGAGATAAACATTTCTTGAAATCAAAACATTTGAGAACGGACAAAAGGAAGGATCTGAGAACGGTATCTTAGATTCTCTTCTTTTTCTTACAGTATCTCTAATGTTCACTTTATTTCACCTGATGCATTTAGTTTTTAGCGCAGCTCTTAGCACCCGTTTCCGCGTTTTGCGGCGTCACTGTCGGCGTAACCACCCAACTAAACTTGGCAGGAAATTGAATTAATGTTGTGGTCATGTGACGTTAATATTTCCGCTAAGTCTAGCTGAGAAACTGAATTTTTTTATGGCTGACGTGACACGGTCATGCGACGTCATTTTCCCTGCTACTTTTAGCGGAAAAACTGCATTTGTGTTGAGGTCATGTCACATCAATTTCTGCGCTAAATTTAGTGGGAAACTTAACCAGCTAAATTTAGTGGGGAAATTTTCCCGCTAAATTCAGGGAAGTTTCCTGCTAAATGGGAGGGAGCAGAAGAGGAGGAGGGGAGGGGGAGGAGGGGCATACCTTCCCATCCTCCTCTTCAAGATCTGTGCTCTAATTTCACGTTACAGAGAATTGTAAACGTCTCATATTTCATCTCATGTTTATTCAACTTTTATATTGCAGGTGCGCTCGCAGCACAAATCTGGGTTGTGCTGATCCTCTACGCACAAGTTAGGAACTCCTGAGTGGCAAGAGTGGGAGTTTGGTCTGACAGCTCAAGGGACACCATTGTTCAGTATTGAATTTTTAATAATCTTCTTTTAAGCAAAGTTAAGCTTTGCTGCATGCAGTTCTTGTAAAAATAAATACCTGCAACCAAATTTACCAGGTCACGACATTTCGCCTCTGCTCTTAGTGGTCCTGGTGAGCCTCGGATAAGAGCTTACTGGTGTGCAAACACCATGCTTGTTTGAAACCACTCACTGATGTAGAGACTCGCTGACATCCAGCATTCCAATGAAACGCTGGATGTCCACAAGTCTTTCTTGAACAATGCAAGCGGGGAAGGAACCATACAATCGTATCGTATTGGGGGACATTCTACAGTTTTTTTTCTATGTTTTACAGATTTTTTTTTAAAAAAGCCGTAAAAGCTACATTTACGCGGTCTGTGCACGTGAGTTATATGGCCAGGGCGGCATAGTATAAAAGGCTAATTTGTAATGATCCGTCGGCTTATTACAGAGATGTGCCAGACTTCTTTCAGAAAACTAGATGGAGGTTCATTCTAGCGTAGTTTTATCCCGCGAATCTGAATATCCCGTTCGTTTTCCTCAAAGATATAACTAAACGTGAGAAAAACACAAAAAACATCCCACCAACAGTGACATCGTAAGAAGACCTTTCGGCCGCCAAGCGTGTGTCGCTTAAGGGCCGCGCGTCCAATCGCAAGTTTTCTAGGTATATTCTCCGGCACTGGCACCAGTCGTGACACATTTTTCTGCCCTTTTAAAAATAGCATGTGCGTGCATAGCTTTGATAGGCGCTGAAGGTGCGTGAACAAAGATTTTGAAAGCTGCTGTTGTGACGTCGCTCTCTAGGGAGGTGCTTTCACAGCGCTTTAAAAATGACTATGCAGCCCTGATTAATTAAATTAGCAAATAATTTTGATATTTGAGATTCTGGAGGTCGAATGAAGGAGATTTAAAAGTGTTTTCTCAAATACAAAACTGCTTCAGCCTCCCTCTAAGTATAGTATGTTCGTGAAATTTTTAATCAGTGAAAATAGACCCATGGTTCCAATTAGAAACCTGCTAAGCATCATCAAAACAAACTAAATCAATTTTCTTTGTAAAGATATAAGACGAGTAGCATTTTATGGCGTTATAAAAAAATGGTCAATTTGGACGCATTTCCAGACTTCGGTTTCTTACCAGAGCGCATCTTTGCACCTGCGGTCCAGCTGCCCGGTGACCGCAGTGCGAAGCCGCCCCCTCGCCTCCCTCGTAGGATGAAGGGAAGCAAGGCGCATGTGTGTTGCGTGTCTATGCCCCTGGGGAACAGGACCGTGGGTGCAGAGATGAGCTCTGATAAGGAACTGAAACCTAGAAACTCGTCCAAATAAAGCTTTTTACAGAATGCATAAAACGCTACCCCTGAATTATATCCTTTTAAAAAGACATTATTTTGTGGTTTTCAATGACTCAGCAAGTTTCTAATTGAAACCATATTTTCATTTTCACTAATTAAAAAGTTGATTAACAAATTGTATTTAATTATCTGACTGATCGTTACGACTAGGTCCCTATACTACGTACGCCTGGCCGTATAACTCGCCTGCACAAACCGCATTAATATAGCTTTCACGACCTTTCTAAACATATATGTAAAGCTTAAAACTAAATCGCCCTGTACAACAGTGAAAAGGCGAAACCAACACGCTGGAGCCGTATGGCTCCACCATGCTGGTATCGCCTTTTTGCTGGTATAGGATGTCCCATATTACGTTATGCATGTATGGTTCCGTCCGCCTACATGGTTCCGCCTATATCCACTACGCTGGTATAGGATGTCCCATAATACGACACGCTTGTATGGTTCCGCCCACCTGTATCGTTCCGCCTTATTCCACTATACTGGAGCCGCCTTTTTCGCTTGTATAGGATGTCCCATATTACGGTTACGCTTGTATGAGCCTTTTCCGTCATCTTTCCATCATCGAGATTTTCCAATAGGGATGCGATGTTCTCTGTTCAGTTCTTTCCGTACTCGGATGGCGGCTTGAACCTCCGCGTCCCACCAGCGCTTTCTCCGCCTTAGCCCATTTCGGGCCTTCGTGGAGTGTTGCTGGATGATTTGCTTCAGTTCTTCTACGTATCCCATGTAGTCAGCAGCACTTTTCCTCGTGGTGCTGTTTTCAAATTCCTCCACAACTCTTTCAACTGCACTTGAAGATAGCGTGAGACATTTTGTCGGATGGAGCTTTCGTCTTGTTGTTATCCACGTTGCTTTCGAGAATATTAGCTTAGTTCGTTTATGGTCGCTTCCGATGCTGTGTTCACCAGCCTCGTCTATGTGGACTTTAACAAGATAACGAGCAAGTTTATGTGACACAACAGCGTAATCAATACATTTTTTGCTTGCGCGAGCTTTCCAAGTAAATTGACCCTCACATGAACCTCTTAGATTAACTACTTCCACGGCGAGATCTTCACTCATCTGCAGCAGCAGCCGTCCATTTTCATCTTCCCAGCCATCCAGTTCGTGCAGATGTCCATTGAAGTCCCCCATGATGAGTAGTTCTTTCGTATCAGCCAGGGTCCTAGCATCATTCATCACGCATGTTATTAACACTTAGTTTTCCTCTCGGCGAGCAGCCCCCCCGACAGGTACAGTACGCAAACGGCGACCGGAATACCGAGTATCGCTCCTGTTACCTAGATGTGATCCCAGCACTCTCCTGGCTCCTTGTACCATATGGACGAACTACGCCACACCACTCCCACTCCTCCACCTCGTCGTGTCCCCTCCAGTCGGTTGCGTCCAGCCCAGTACCAGCTTTCCGAAGTCGGTGGTTTTTCGAGATCACGAAGGTGGCGTCTCAGCTACTCCGAAGAGGGTCATATCTTCTCCCTCCAACTCGCCGTAGAGCTCTTCCCATTTCTGCTCCCGGCGCGCTCCTTGGAGGTTGAGAAATCCCACCGCTTCCGTGGTTTTCTGACTGCATCTACGTCGCCTCTGTCTTTTTAGAGCGCAGCTCTTAGGGGCCCGTTCCCGGCTTGAGCGGCGTCGGCGTCGGCGTCGCCGTCGGCGTAACCGCAAACCTCGTAACCCTCGTGAGGGTTACGAGGGTTACGAGGGTTAATCTCATGAGGGTTACCCTCACGAGGATCACGAGGACCACGAGGGTTACTTACCCTCGTAACCCTCACGAGGGTTACGAGGGTTAGTTACCCTCAAAAGGGTTACCTTCACGAGGGTTACCCTCACGAGGGTTACTTACCCTCGTAACCCTCACGAGGGTTAGTTACCCTCAAAAGGGTTACCTTCACGAGGGTTACCCTCACGAGGGTCACGAGGGTTATGAGAGTTACCCTCATGAGGGTCACGAGAGTTACCCTCACGAGGGTCACGAGAGTTGTTCTCACAAGGGTTACTAGGGTTACCCTCACGAGGGTCACGATGGTTACCCAGGTCACGTGACCCCCCGTTGACGTCATAGTCACTGATGACGTCACCGGCATCCGCATCGTCATCGTCATCATCACTGATTACGTCATCAGTGACGTCACTGATGACGTCACCGGCATCCGCATCGTCATCATCATCATCACTGATGGCGTCATCAGTGACGTCACTGATGACGTCTTCGGCATCGTCACATGGCCCCAGGTCACGTGACCCCCCCGACGTCACGTGACGCCCACAAGGTCACGTGACCCCCAAGGTCATGTGACCCCCGCCCCCCGAGGTCACTTGACCCCCCCCCCAGTACCCTTCCCTCCTCCTCCTCAAGAGCTGCGCTCTAATTCGGCGTTACAGGGAGTTGTAAACGGCTTTGATTTTTTTTTTTACCCCGTTCGCCGCTTGTCTTCACCACCTTGCCTGTGAGCCTTCTCACTGGCGGTGCCATTGGCCCAGGTAGCTCAGTTGTTGCCTTACAATATCTGCCACCATACTGCGCAGGTCTTGTGGATGAGGCAGAAGAGGCTGGCACAGTTGAGCAACACGCGCAGGTGTGAGGAACGACGGAGATGGGACGTCAAAGACGGGAGCATCACCTGGTGGCGTTTGCCATAAAAGGGTCTGTAGTGAAGTGGGAAATTGCTGCAGGTGCTACCAACGGTGCTACCACAGCTTTGCTGTGCAACGACCTTCGCAGCGTGAAATGGAATCTTAATTTTTTTAATTGACCGCTTTGCCACGACGACGACAAAGAAGTGTCTCAGGAGTTCACGTGGAGGTGTCGTTGGTGTCTCCACGAGATCGTTCGTTCAATCGTACCGCAACGGCTCCAGCTCATTTCTCAATGCCTTCCGCAATGTTTTCCCACCTTTTATTACTGCAGCTACTGGCACTTACAGCTGCTCTAACGTTGACGCCTCCTCCTTCGAAGCTGAATGGCGAAAGTCTTCTAGAGAGAATAAGGAGCCTTGCCGTGCAGCAGCAGCAGCAGCATGAAGTTCTGGGCGGCACTGTCGGCGCGGATGACAATGACACCTTTTGGAATGCTTCGGCTGTCAACACCTCCGTGTTCAGAGACGGGCGTCTCTCACCCGAACCGGGAGGGGCCTTAGACGTCATGGACAGAATACTCAAATTCATTCACGCCAATCAGGTGAGGGTGTAGATTGTCTTTCGGCTTTTGTGAGATAAGCTGGACGAATGAAGCCGAGCACGCACTGGGGCTGAAACACCCCCGACACGGGTTGCCCGGGAAAACCGCAGATGAATGGCGTGCACTTTGCTAAACTGATTATACTCTCGTTTCTTCGTGTTCATGCAGATTATGAAACTTATCAACATAACACCTGTCCGAGAAATTACTGCGTGTGAATCTCGTGGAGAGGTTTCAGGGCGATTATTGTTATCCGATTCAGAGAGAAAGATGCGACCCTTGTGCGGTTGCTAAAACAATAGACAAATACGTATAGCCCAAATACATCCGTTCGACTAAAAAGACGCTTGAATGCGTGATTGGGAAGGTTATGTAAAAGAAGACGATATAAAAAGGCGCCGTCGAAGTGACGTCATTGGTGGGAACTCATCTGCGTGGCGTAACGTATCGTTCACGTCGTCACATCAGGTGAACCAAGTGGCGTGATGTAACGTGAGTCTAAAGGTCTCGTTGCAAACAGAATCGCATTGATGTTAACGACCTTATCAGTTAGTATTGCTTGCACAACGATTTTGCCAGGGATGACTAAAGCGGGCCGTTTTTTTATATTACTTTTGTGATTGAAAAATGTATCAATGAGAAAATTTGTTACTGAGAAACGTTTGAAGTGATTTAGGTCTTTCTCTCCATAGAAACTCTCTCCAGCACTGAATAAATCATTCAACATTATGGATGTGCAGTTTCCACCAATATGAAAGATCCGCTCGGAGTGCGTGGCCGAGACGGCGGCTTTTGAGGGCTCCGCTCAGGCTCAGGGCAATTCAACGTCCCTCCGAGGAAAGCGCAATGGCGCGCTTCGTCAATGCGCATCCATTTAACTCGACTGCTCTTTCGAACTTCGCTTTCGTCAGATCGATATGAAGCGGTTTACAACGCAGAAAGATATGAACTTGGGCGAAATGATTGTACATTGTAGATAATTAAAAGCGCTAAAAGTCACGAAGGAGATAGAACGACGTGCCGCACAAAGCGCTTTGTTGTGTACGTCGTTTTGCTACAGTGAAACCCGTTTAGAATAAACCCACGTACAGCGAATTATTGTCGATATCGAACTCACGAAAAATTTAAATAAAAATGCATGTAAAAAGTACTTTTTATAACGAACAACGTATTGACTATATCGAACTTTTTCCCCCCGGGAAGGCTTCCAAAAACGCGAAAACAATCGTCTTCTAGCCTGTCCCTCCCTCTCCCCCCCCCCCCCCCCCCCCCCCCCTAAAAAAAAAAGTAGTAAAAAAATAAAATTTTAAAAGCTCAAGTTGCGAACAAAATTGAAAGAGAAGCGATTCAGGAGGGAGAACGCTAAAATACACTCTGCACGCACGCACAGAAAAAACAACAACTTTTCAACTTTGAATGGTTGCCCACAAAGAGTAGCGATTCAGAAAGGGAGATAAGCTAAAAGAACAAACTCTGCTTACAAGGAACGCATCGTGGAAGTTCGGTGTAAATGGTGTTTGCTATATCAAATCACTTGCTATATCGAACTCATCGGAGCGTTTCCTGCTGTTCGTTATAAACGGGTTTGACTGTATTCGTCTTTTTTAGCGCTTGTATTTCTCAACAAATCACAACGCACGCCGCGCTCTGTCCAGTCACAATTAAGAGTTTAATGAACAGTAACCCGACATTTCGAGACCAGACGGTCCCGAGTTTGGCGAGAGCTCTTTGGAGAGGCGGAGCCGGACTCGTTTTGCTTTGGGATGTTTTGGCCCTAGCCCCTCGCCATAATTTAAACAAAACGGCAAATAAGAAGAAAGAAAAACGCTGGAAAGGAAAAAAAAACGATGAAATTTCGGGGCACTTCACGAGTGACCTCAACCGCTTTTCTGCACTTCAGGTGGTCTTCTACGCAGCCGGTTCCTGCCTCCTGCTCGGCATCATTCTGCTGTTCACGCTCACGGCGACGTACGGCGAAGGTCGCTCGTCGTTCGACTCGTCGCGTCAGGGCAGCGAGATGTTCCCACTGCTGGACGTCGTGGGCGGGGGCTCTTCCTCTTCCGGGCCTGGCCGCCACGACTTCGGCGGCGACGAAGAGACCGCCTTTCTGGCCGACGAGGACTTCGACTCTCCCCCGAGGACGACGCCGTCTCCCAAGGGATCCCTAGTTCATGGCGGCCCCCCAAGTAAGTTCACGCGAGACGAGGTATTCCTGCTGGGACATCCAGGCTTCGTGGAAAGCGCGGCACCCACTTCAAGGAGTAGTTTTGTTCGCGTCATATTGAGCACATATGTATCGGTAACTTATAAAAATTCCGCGTTTTTGAATTTGTTGTTTTCACTCCGTCTTCGTCGCTTGAGCGGTCTTCATCGTGTATAACGTTTACCAACTCGCCCAATTCGCTGCCTTACAGAAGACAAGTTCTCATATAGGCCACGAACAACAACGGTGACACTGTGCAGCTCTGAAGGTCATGGGTGGCTCGCCGTAGAAGGGCACTATCACAGAAAGGCAACGTGTGGAAACACCAGCACGACCAGCTAGAAACATGCATGTCTGTGGGGAAAGAAACCTTGATATCCTACTGACCGTTCTATCCTGTTCTTAAAGGTTAAAAAAATCTTTAATGATTTTCGGGCACCGCGTTGTTGCATGCACTTTCGGATTTCCGGCAATTAGAGTTTTGTTTGTTAGGTTTTAGCGAGACATTATTAAGTTTTCGAACATTTTCCTGTTCTCCAAGCTCATAAAGTTCCGTTAGGCTTTCGCTGCTTCGAGAGTATACCACAGAAAAAACTCGCCCGCAATTATTAATTTTGAAGCAATATACTGAATAAGCTTAACAAGTAATACAAAACACGAAACTTTTTTTTACAAAGCTGACGAATTTTAAAGATAATAAATTCATATATGTTACGCGTGATCGAACAGCACTAAAATATTTAGGTGGGCTAGTTGGTTTAACATTTTGAATTAAAAAGCACAAAGGACAGACACTGTCATGAAGTAGACAGGACAGCGCTATACTCACAACTGGGGTTTTAATATAAAAATAAGAAAGAGGAGAAAGAAGCGATAGAAATTACACGGAAGACAAAAAGAACGAAAATAAAATAAATAAATTAAGGAAGTAAGAGAGTCATAGCAATTTTAAATATAAAGTAAAATAAAAAAATAAAAAAAAAACATTAAAGACATTAAAAATAACATTATTGTAGCACGACTTCGAAGGATGAAGTTTAGATACACATCCCCCTAACTAGAAACCTTCTGACACCTCATGTAGGGTGATGGAGGTATAACAGCTCTTTCTCTGATAGACACAGAAGGCTCACTGACACAAACGTCACCACAAGCCTTGATTGACTGCGCCTCGTAAAGTTCTCTTGATCTTTTGCCAACAGCCTCCATATAAAAAGAAGAAAAAAATCTGTGAGCATTTCTCCGCATGAGCCGGTTTTGCGGTGAGCTTTTCTCCGGGATTCGAAGCTTCAGTTCACTTGAATCTGGTTCGTGCGCACGCGCAGTGCGGACTTGCTTGTAAACGTCGTGTTGGTGTATAGACCATTCTAAAAAAGAGCTTCCGGACGGGCCGAGAATTCAGTAGAAGCAGTACCTTCCGCCGAACTTTAGCTGCGTGTACGACGAGGTATCGTAAAAAAGGCAGAAAGCCCGCGCTGGAGGCGTTTGTCGTGTACGCTCGGTACGTCACTTTGCACGAGCGACCAAAAATAAGCTATGCAACGCTCGCAGCATCGGCACTCCATTACCCGGTTTTCTGACAGGCGCCGCCATTTCGGTGCTTTGTGCTGAGTGGGCGCAGTTGGCGATAGTTACGATTCGAAAATGCGACCTTAAAAGGTGACAGGAAACTCGGGCGTTATCAGGTTTCGCTCTGTTGCGGGCGGTTTTATGATTATTAAAATACAAAGAAACGTGTTTTTTTTTTTTTTTTGCGATTTCAGAAGGAAAAAAGAAAAGGGCAGGCTTTAAAAAGTCAGCTCAGCCGCCATCGATGAATGGCGGCTGAGCACAAAACGTGGATCGTTTTTTATGGGAGCTAAGCTTCATTGTCGCGCAAAGCAAACATGCGTCCGTCGCGCCATACTGTTAGCCTTGCACGGCTCGAGGAAAGCGTGAGGTAAAGCTGTAACGAAGGTTAAGTACCTTCACGGCTGAACCGATATTTGTGACTCAATGATATCTGGTTCAACGTTGATCTGGATCACTTTATTAACCCTTATGTTTAGGATCAGGCTGTGTTCGAAGATTTAGTCGATCTCACTCCAAAGTAGGCGTTTTGTACTTTGGCGTTCGAAAATCTTTGCGCAGAGAAACTGAGGGAGAAAAGGAGACGAAAGGTGCGGGGGCACGTCAGAGCGCCGCGCAGACATGTACAGGCCATGCAGATACTAAATAACTCCAAACAAACGAGCTTCTTTTTTTCTGAGGGGCGTTTCATTGGTTGCTTACGTGTGAACCAGCGCCGACGTCAGGACTCGTCCACGTGGAGCAGATAGTGGAAGCCCATCAACGTGAACTGCCGTTTTCATCTAGGCCTGTGTCACCGCGGTCCGATTGAAAGGGGGAGAGGATTCTCGAGACGGCAGATGATAACGGCAGTTTGCGTTGATGGGCTTCCCAGCTCCCCCCTATCTGCTCCACATGGACGAGTCCTGACGTCGGCGCTAGTTCGAGCGTAAGGCAACAGTCAAGCTCTCCTCAGTGAAAAACGCCCGCTCACGTGGAGCAATTTAGTACCTGCATGACTGTACGTTACGCGTTACTAGTAACGAGTTATTTGTACCTAGTTACTGTTTCGGTAACGAGTAAGTATTTAGTTACTTTTTTTAGAAAAAAACGAGTAACGTACTTAGCTACTTCTAAGGCCACGTAACGAGTAGCGGTTTTTCATTATTTTTGAGGAGTAACGTGTACAGCAATATTAAAAAAAAACAACTTCGTTTTAACTTTAATCTTAGTGTGCGTCTTGGCAACAAACGCAGATGGGCAACCCGAAAAACAACTGAACAGTATGACAGTATAACAACGTTTATCGCTGAACACGTCAGTCGAAATCTACAGCTGCAGGAATGTCCTTCGCCCAGAGAACGCAATAAGGTATCCGTTGGTCGAACCTTTCCAAAATCGTGTACATACCGAATGTAAACCCGGAGGTTGCCAACACGAGATAATGCACAGAACCCATTGTGAACTTAGAGCTTTAGAAGCAGAGGGGACAGAAGAGAAAGGGAAATCCTAGATTCACCAGCTCTCCCTGATGCACAACGCATGCCGTTCCTTTAAGCGCGTCAGCATAGAACGACTCTTCAGTGTCGCCGCAGATGAAGCGGGGAAACATAACTGATGGACACTTCGAGACGCAGGCTACGGCTTAAATGTAACGACTAGCGCAAAAAAAAAAAAGAACAACAACAACAACAATCAAAACAATAAACTATGAAACAAAAGCAGTTGTGTGATTGTCGTCAAAGTAACGAAAAAAGTAACTCGTTACTTTTGAGGTAACTCACGCGTTCCTTTTGTGAATCAGTAACGAGGAACGTATTTAGTTACTTTTCGAGCAAGTCGCGAGGAACGGTATTTAGTTACTTTATTGGGGTAACGTGTACATGTCTGCGCCGCGAGACGTGTTCTATCATCCCTGAACAAATCATAAACAGAAAGGGCTAGCGACTTGCGCTCTTGATGCTGCTTCATTGGTTGCATTACCTAGCGTCGTCTGCGTCTGGACTTAAAGGGAAGCTGAAGCACTCTTAAAGAAACATGAGTTTGATGCGGATTTCTATAGCTTTTTGTTCTGTGAATTCAGTTATCGCGCTTATCTTGGGTAAACGTAAACGCAAACCGCATTTATTTCGAAAAATACGCGCAGCGATTGCCGGCGGCATGTGGCGATTTTCTCTGCCGCCTGTTTTCTGTCCAGACTGTCGCGATGTCACCGTCGTCATCCCCCAGCCAGCTTAGTGGCGAGCAGGGTGTAAGATAGACAGGTGGGGAAACGAGAGCCAAATGAGCGACCGGATTGTGTCCCCCTCGGTTTTCTCTTTTTCTGTGGCGCCATCTATGTGGAGCACTGCGAACTCTCACTCCGGGTGGGCGACTGGCGGCGACCGGCTAAACTGACGGAGATGGTTTCTCGTGTATTTTCAAGGGAGGACTGTCGTGCTCTCGGTTTATTTTGCGCACTCTCCCATCGAGTTCCATGCAAATCCGATTCCGATTCTTTTCCTCTCGCCGCAGCGCCATCTGTCGCAACTCGGGGGTACCCGCAAGCAGACGAGTACACAATCCGGTCACGGCGCTGCGGTAGGCTTCTATGGGCAGTTTCCCCACCTGTCTATCTTACACCCTGGTGGCGAGCAAGGGTACCCCGCTGATCACGCGTCATTTGTGCTAGCCTTCCTCTCCGCTCTCGCACTTTCCTACCCTCGCCGCGCCGGAACGGACGGGTCTACGTTGCAATTTTAATTTTACGACGCTCCTATTTCTAATAAGATTGAAAGAGAACTAAAGACATAGTTTTTAAGGTGTCTAAATTACAACTTGTACTGTTTGTTCGAATTCAAGAACCTCTTAAACTTCCTTTTACGCTGAAACAAAGTATAAAAGCAACAAATCATAAAAAAAAACCACAACAACAACTGAGAAGTATGGGTACACGTCGAACGCGTTCGAATGCGTACACCAAACGTCGTACACCGGCGTTCCATGTTCCAACGCGTTCCACGAGTGCGGTGGAGACAAAGGCTGCTAGATTTAGGTGTACCCACTAATCCTTCCAGCAAGAGCTCGGCGTTCTGACTTTTCCGCCAGCTCTCGTCTTCTCCTTTCTCTTAGTTTCTCGGCGCATTCGCGTCCAGCGTTCCTCGATCTGTGTCATCACGTGATATGCCACGTGGGAGTAACTCGAATCTACTTGGGCAAAGTTTGGAACGCATGCCATGAAACGCAAGGTTTAGCTTGACGCAGCTCGCTCAAGAGGTGAATGGGTATTTCGTTCATAGCTTTTCCCTATTCGCCTCATGATATTCAGGTTTATGCCGCTCTGTAGCATACCGATTCCTCCCGGAGCCTCTTTTACTCGTAATTTTGAATGTTCAATAATACTTTTTTAGGAGGTGAACATCACCAAAGACTTGGCTTGTACAGACCTGCTGCCAAACATGTAAGTCTGCAAGTATATATGCGTGTGACCTAGAAAACGAAAACGGTTTATCATTTTGAACCATTTGTGTATAGTTTGTACTCAATCCACACACAAAAAAAGACAAAAAAAACCAAAAAAACAACAACAACAGTACGTCTTTACTCGCTTTCCCTGCAGTCGGTTTCCACGTTTCCAGCCCGTCTCCTGGAGCTGTGCAACCAAGAGGTTCCGCTGTCTTTCGTCGCTTTCCTTCCAAACGGGTAAGCGCCCTCCCCCCTCCCCGGGTTTGCTGTGTGCGAATTCGTGCGTGCAGACGATAAACGTTGAAAAATACCTTATCACACAGATGGTTCGAATGTACAAAAACGTTATTTATCATGCGCACATCACAGAACGTGCGCCAAAAGCTTCTGTAGTTCTAATACGGTTTATCAATTTGAACCACTTTTGTATAATTCGTACTCAATCCACACACACACAAACACACCTATTATCGTCTTTCGGCGATAATACATGAAATAATAAATAAACAATAATATTTGAAAATATGATCTAACAGAGATGGTTTGAGTATACCAATACATTATTTACATTTACGCACGCCGCCGGATGTGCACGGCATTCAGGTTCTGCTATTGTTAATCCGGCGAGTTTTTTGGCTAATGCCAATATGTTAGAAAAAGAAGAACATGGCGGCGCTTGTTTTTCATCGGGAGACATGTTCAATCCTTAGCAAGGTACAAACACCTTGTTTTGGATATTTAGTTGCGGATGTCGATACATTTCCAGTGTATACAGTTGCTTTTGTCGACCACCTAAAGTTGTAGAAAACATTAGCAGGGCCAAGCGTTCTGACCCCTTCCCTTACTACTCAGACACGCACGCGCATGCAAGTTATCTTTCTGATTTTCATTCTATGGGACTGCCGACTATCTGCGCTTGTTCTGTCTTGCACGGAGGATGAGAGCCTCAAGCGCCTTTCCTCAGTATATAGGCTCCGCTAAATTAAATTTCTCGGTTGAAAGAAGGGTAACGTGGGCTTCCTCTCTTTCTGGAATAAATGCCAGAGAACAAAGAATTGTAGAAACACCAAAAACGAACCTTCTACTGTGTTTACATAATTCTCGTATTTATGCAATTGGCTTTATCGGTACCTGTATTTATACACTTCCGTTTAGTTGCAGACATCGCTTGCGCGTCGTTACAAAATACATTTGCCTCGATCTTGATGTCATTTTCACCTCTATCAACAATATATCAATGATCCTTTGACAGCACCATGCAATGGGATCGTCGGCATATTCGGCGGCTCTATGCGTATCAGAGTAGTGGCAGGAGTTTGACATAATGGCCGAGCTTCGAAGCTAATTAAACGCTAAATTTGAAAGACACCTAATCGTACTCATTAGGACAGCCTATACTCCGCGTTTCACTTTAACCAACGTTACTATAACACTAAGTTGAAAAACTGCCATAGAGACCTATCTGAAAAAGTGGCCCCGATCTGTCCTCGTGCACCGAGCTAATGACGAACGAAACGCCGCCATTTCTCCCGCAGCGGCCACTCGAGGAACTGTACGTTGCTTCTACGTTACTTCTATTTTGGCTTTAATCGGCCATTATGGAGCCGAAACAGATACAGCGGAAGAGATTACAGGGGGTAAGAAAAATTTATTTGACACCACTGCGAGTTTATACAATGTTACAAGGTGACGATATATGCTCTACACAAAACAATGTTTACGCGACGCAATGATCACTCCGGCCGTCGCAGCCGGTTACAGCATGTCCAAGGACAGGCAAGCCAAATGTACCTGGCCGTTGATCACCGTCAGGTACTGGCACGACCAACGCCGCAGGAACTCACGCTCCCCAAGGAGGAACAGCTCACACTCCAAAAACGTGACCCTCTGTGTCAAACAAATAGGAGCCGTGACGCAGCAGTTCATGGTTCAAGACCACAATACCTACGCCGCACGAACGCTGCGATGCAAAAGAAAAAATAAGACGTCACAGAAAAAACAGCCTCAAATTCTGCAACCTCACGCCGGCTTGAAAAATTTGTTTCCTGAAGGCAGAGGATATCGGCAGCTGCTTGTTTGGAAAAGTGTAATATCTCCGTCTGCTTCGCCCGGTTGCAAAAGCCGCGAACGTTAAAGGAAATAATTCGCAGACTAGCCAGGGAAAAAAGCAGAAAAAAAAAAATAAAAAGAAACAGTACCTTGTAACATCTACACACTAAACGTCCTCAGCCGAGCTGAACGAGGTGTCACGTGAGCTTGGTCGCGGCTTCTTGGGGCGACGACCAGCCTTGTCTCGTCCTCGAGGGGAATGAGAGCCGCTGCTTGAGATGGCGCGCTTGGCGTCTTGGGCCTGTCCTCGGCGTGCGTCTGTCGGGTCCGAGTTGCCTGCGAGGTCCGAGGGCTCCGAGCTGTTGGTCGAGTCCTTGTTGCCCGCCGTCACTGGCGCCACGGAAGTACTTGGGGCTCCCAGAGAAGAAAGGGAGGGGTCCTCCGCCACAGGCGACTCGTCCTTCATGATGACGAGGCGCTCGCCGTCGCTAGAGACCTCGGGGTCCTCCGTCACCTCGCTCCACGGGGTGTGGGTGTCCACTGGAGACAGGCCAGGTGCCGGTGCGACGAGTTGCGTCTCGGGGGCCATCGCACCCGCCGCGTCCGGCAGCGGAGCCGGGGGCGGTCGTCCCCCTGACAGCGCGGACTGGGAGTTCTTCGGGTCGACGTTGGCTTGGGGCTTGGCCAGGGCTGTGGGCGCTGCTCTCTGGGTGGCTGGGCGAGGGAGAGTCACCTCACGTGCTGGGGACAGCGGAGGAAAATCAGACGGGGCTGTCCTAGCGACCATAGACGAGTAGCTCCGCCGAGCCACGCAGTCCACAGTTGCGTGGGAGCCGCCGCATCGCCGGCAATCAGACGTGCAACCCTCCGTAGCGTGTCCGAAAACAGCGCACAAGTCGCAGTGCTCTGTCGTGCAGTTGGCGCGAATGTGTCCTTCCAGTCGGCACCGCCGGCATACCCGCTTGATGCCCGGGTAGTCGAAGGTCGCCCGGTGGCCTCCGATACGAAGGAAGTTCGGGACCGGGTCCGACTCCTTCATCTCGATTCTCACATATCTTGTCCCGGTCTTCACGATTGGTGTGCTGCGGTACGTTGCAGGCGTGATTTCCAGGACCTTCCCATGAGCGGACAGGGCTTGAACCAGGAGGTCGTTGCGGACATAGGTGGGCAGGAACATGCAAGTGACGTTCGTCACCTGCGGTCCGGCTGGAACGATGGGGACTTGGGTAGAGGCGATGGTGATGACGCCGGCTTCGGTGAGCTTGGCGGCGGCGATACGGCTGTTGATAACGATTTCAAAACTTTGCGCACCAAGGTGCTGCGCTGAGTAGAATTCAGGAAGTCCGACAACGCCGGCGACAGCATGGATGAGGTCGTCCGACGAGGTGCCCAAGGGCACGACAACGCCGAAGGCGCGAGCCTTCGGCGGGGGGGAGTGCGGCGCTGACGCAGCAGCCATGACGATGCGTCTCTCTCAACGCAAGGAAACGTACGACGGACCAGGTTACCCCTGCCCCGCGATCAGCAAGGAATCCGAGGGGTGCCACCCCCGTCTCCCCAGCGGACGCGCCGCGACTTACTACCGAAGTTAAAATGCACCTAGGTCGGGACGCGCTACCTGAAAGCACCGCTGAGGCATGGTTGTATAAAAACAATATTAATTGTGCCGCAAAACCCTGCAAACTAGAGATTTTAAAAACATCATGAGCCCATCTTTTTGTACAAAACTCCAATAACTCTCATACAAAAAGAGTCTTTTCCCTTTGTTTTTACGCAAAAACATGCTTTTTTAGGTGACCAGAGTACAGACAACGCCAGCGGCCCAAGTTTCGACGGCAAGTTTCCCAACTGAGTGTTCTAGTAACGTTGACTTTAACTGTGAGCGTGGCAGAAGCTGCAAGACAGCTCCGGGCTTTCAGCGTCCCAGCCAGCGTGCTCGTGCAGTGCAAGCAGTGTTCAGGGCCACATGCTCGCGCTTGTAGCTTTGGCCCCGCCTGGGCTTAAAATGAAACGGGCTATAGTTTAACCAACTTGAATTGTTTTCCTTTTTTTTTAGACGTTAAAGTCCTTGCCTTGTTGTGCAGGAACCACGACCGTTCCAAATGGCTGGCCCACGGACACCACAGCGAAGTCTTCCAGGTGGTATCGCTGCTAAAGCGTACCATTCTCAAGGTCGTGCCCATCATGAGGGACTTCACCGCCGCCGAGTTGGAAGCGCTCACGCTGGGCATCGAATCCCACCTGCGAGTACCTTCTCTCTTACCCACTTTAGCGCGCAATACGTCGATGACGCTCATTGTTTCGCAGTTTGCACTGGTAGACATGCACTTTTTCGTATCGCAGACGTGTGGTGTCGCAATCACTTTTATGATTCGTACCACTATGCGGCCTTGTATAGTCGCAATTCGCGACCGGCAAAGTGCTCACTGCGACGACTTTATCTGAATTATTTTTTCTTTCATCGACAGAAATCAGCGGAATGTCAGAGTGTCAACTGTGATGGTGTAGGTTTTAGCATGTGATGAGTTCAAGGTTCCATTGCTGTTTATACACAGAGCATCGAACTTTTAGTTCACAACTGAGGATGATAAATAGTCAAATATTACAACTCATGACGCCATAGCGAGGAAAATTCTTGGTGTGACGTCACGGCCCTGCCAGTCGGCGCCGCCAGGTGGCACTGCCGGCATCGACTCCCAACACGACGGGGCCTCCGTTTCCTAGCCTGTTCGTTGCTCTTGTGACGTCCTCGTGCTCTAAAGGCTAGGAGGCGCAAGTTCTGGTTCCGGCCGAGTTGGCGGAAACAAATCACCGAGGGACAGGCCAGTGCCCTGCTGCCCCGGCGGCGCGCCAGAGATGAAGGCTACTTTTCAGAATAAGGGATAGAATTGTTTGCGACAAATGTCTACCATTTCTACTGTCGCGCAGTTTTTTTGTGGCCCTTCATATCCACAAAAATACAGAATAAAAAAATGTATTCTTTTGATAAAACTGTCAGGAATGCCTCGCGCTCGTTTCGCTTCCACTTGACCTGGATTTTGGAATTCGCCGTTAAATCATATGCGGAAGTTCGAAGGTAGATAAATTTTGCTCGTTCATTAAATAAAGCTCATTCGTAAGGGGCGTAACTACAGTATCGATGTTACCAAACTGTTCTGACGCGGGCTACAGAGCAACCTGAATCGCCTATCGCTCCAGTTATGATGCAGCGTCGCTGTATATTTATCGCAGGGGCCTCAAATAAAATCCCAGAATTCAGAAATAAAATAGATATAAACATTTCTGTACTTGCCTTTCAACTCAAACGATCTTAATTTTTGTTAATTTTTTTATTTGTTTTGTGTCTATATTAAATGAGGCACTCATGCTGCATACCGAAGCTCTTCGGAAGAACTTGAAAACTTCAACGATATAGGACACACGGCGAAACTTCAGATTTTATTTTGAGCCTTTACACACTATTTATTTCTTAGCTGTGTCAATATAATTGTCTCAAGTCGTTCGCGTTTTTGAAGTGATGTACACTGCGGGGCACCGTTAGGGCGAACCAGACATAGACGTTTTTTTTTCGTATTTTACTTCGAAAGGTGTACCAGATGGCATCAAAATATATCACTTAGGCTAGTACGCCGACTAACCATTTTCTGCGACAACAGTAGTTTTGATAAAAATACTTCAACAGTCCGAGCTGAGAGGAAAACAGAAAACCGGCTATGGCTTGTTCGCGCTTACAGTGTTGGTGAAAGTACATATCCAAAGCTATTAATTCTTCCGCAATAAATATATACGATCGCCGTTGTTGTGTATAGTTGTCATTTTTATTGAAGTATTATCTACATTTATTTTATCCTATTTACAGCAAGCTGAGCACGCTGAGATATGGGATGCAATACAGGGCTACAAATTTTATAGAAATTCAAAGGTGAGTTTTCCTATACCTCCTCAACACCAGTTTGTTTCCCATACCGTTTAAAATAAAAAAGAAACGAAAACGTAAATGCCGCTGTTGCATTGGAAATATTCCAACGTCGCGCGCACTTGCCTGTTCGGCAACACGCGCTAGACGCGCAGTATATCTGAATCAAGGACGTTTAAATAAGACAGGACCAGGGATGACGTCATACCCAGCGATTACGTAAAAAGAACTCAATCCCAGACTGCCTTGCGCACCGACGCGCTCTCATCCGAGCTCCCATCGTCAGCTTGCCGCTCGGTCGACTACGTTAGGCTTAAAGGCGATTCACACATTTGCGTCGAGTCCGACCGAATGCAACCGCCTCGGCTTGCGACGTGCGGGTTGCTAAGGCAACAGCTGCGTCGACTCCAGCAAAACGGGGTAAAAACCGGCCTATCTTCTTCTGCTCGCTGTTGCGGCTGGCTTTCGATCGGTGCACCAAAAGAAGTTAAGATGCAAACCCGCATGCCCATCACGACGAAGGGAAACGAATACCTACTGGAAGCAGGGCTCGTACGGCTTTCTCAACACGCGATGGCATTTTCGGCGTTCGAGCGTCAGCTTGCCGCTCAATCGGACACACGCTCGCTTTCCAAAGTCGAGCTATGACGACTCGCTCTAGACGACGCTCCCGGCGCGGTGTCGACAGCGTCCGCTACACGCCTACTTTCTATATTTATCAGGCAAGTGTTGGGCTTCAAATCTCGAGTGTTCACTTTGGGCGGGCTAGTTGGTTCATGCCTAGGGAAATAAAACAACTGTGCGAAGGACGAGGACAGAAGCAGAAACAAGTACGAAAAACGGAGTGCAAACTTTCTACAAATTCGGCGCAGACACAGCAGTGTAAGTATCAGTAATCAAGTCGGAGACAATAAAAGGGAGAATAAACATGACCGTTCAAAAAATCTATTTCTTTT
The DNA here is from genome assembly GCF_016920785.2 of Ixodes scapularis. Taxonomy (NCBI): domain Eukaryota; kingdom Metazoa; phylum Arthropoda; class Arachnida; order Ixodida; family Ixodidae; genus Ixodes; species Ixodes scapularis. The sequence goes on from NW_024609835.1 coordinate 88,245,925, forward strand.
TTTGATAGTGAAGCTGATTGCATGCTTATGCATTCGTCACCTTTCTTTTTTATGAAGTAGGCTTCCACGAGTTTTCTTTTCGTTACTTCCTTTGCTCTTGCCAGAACACCTGACCTTCGCAAATCAGGGTTACAATGCACTGGCAGATACCGTATTTGCACGAATATAACGCGAGTTTTTTTTTCGAAATTACGTGCTCCTGAACGCACCTCGCGTTATATTCGGAATCGAGTTCAACCACGGGGCGCGCGAGTCTGGAGAAAGCCAGAGGAGAAAGTCATCCCTCCGGCTCAACGCAAAAGGTCCAATGGAAAAAGAAGTGGGTGTGGAGGGGCATTTTCTAGCCATTCGGCCACCTGAAGGGGCGAATAGAAAACATAAAAAAGCATTTTTATCGCTTCTGTGTTTTTACAACGCGCGCGCGCACGCCGCACGCGCGCGCGCCATGCGGGAATGCGGGCATTGGCCAATTCGAGCCAAGCCAAGCCGGGCCAAGTCAAGTCAACACCAGCCAAGCCAAGACCACCGACCGCGTTTACGCAACCATGCAACACGAGGCATTTGTTTACGAAGAGGGACCAGAACAAGAAGTGTGATCGTGTATCGGGTTCAGCTGTCTTTTCTCTGCCTGCGCATTGTTTAGTTTCTGCTCCAGAGTGGTCTGGTGTTTGTGTGTTGGTGCTTCTGCTTCCTGCGCCTTGTTTGGATTGTGGGCTGCCGAGGAGCTCCCATGGAAGAAAAAAGAACTACCGGACAAGCAGCTGCCGTGCTGCTGCATACCTGCGTAGTCGCCAAGTGGATTGTAAACGGAAGGACCTGAGCAGTGAGGATAAGTGCAGTCAAAACATAAACTGATATTTCTTCTATTTCCATTGACTTTTCACTTCTGCTATGCCCCCGAGTGCGAGAAATTGACGCGGCATCGGTTCGCGTTATAATAGTAATAATATTTTTTTTTTCTTTTTGGGGGCATCAAAAACTGCCCTCGCGTTATATTCGTGGTCGCGTTATATTCGTGCAAATACGGTAACCACCTGAGTTGTTTTTTGTCGACAGAAAGTGTTCCCGGGCCCTCAGGTTGAAACATCGCCCAGTCTCGCCAATGTACACTCGTCCGCAAGAAAGCGGGATTTCATAAACAACACTTGAAGGCTAGAGCGTATCCCATGTAGCAATTACTGTGCTCCTTTTTCATTCTTGTGTGCTTGCTTTTGGCTTCATCATAGGCCACACTTTACTGAGTTTGCAAGGTGCCGAAAAGACAAGCGAGACACCGTATCTGGCTGCCAACTTTTTCAGGTTATGGGACAGGCCATGATGATACAGAATTGCTTGCAAGGGCATTTTTGTTTTTTTTTTCTGCTTTTTAGAATTGGTTTTTAGCCTTTGTAGAAAGCGCTCGCATATAACAGAGACCAAGTGTTTGGGTACCTTGCAGCAATAAGGCGGTCACACGGGCCACGGACATCGGTCGCCATTTCATGTACACATGATTTCTGTAACGCTGAGGTACAGCTAGCTCTCTTAACAATTGTAAAGTGGGCACTGCCATAGGGCAACAAACCCTTCTTGGTCCTGGGATATTATGACCAGCAGATCTGGTTGTCAGGTGACGCTAGTTTGAGGTCTAAAACCTGAATTGAACTGTTTACGGTCACTTCATGGGTAAAATTGGGGCCATCGGATGCTGAGATGAAGATGGATGGAATCCCAGAAACAGCGTTTGACAATACAATAAGAACCTATAATATTCAAAAGCACAAGGTAGTCATACAGAATTAAAAAAAAAAAGCGCGCAGTACATGCTGATCGTAAAGGAGTTGTTTCAAGCGCCTGTCTACAAAAGACAGATATATATCACAAAGCACGGGGTCAACCGCGAACCCAATACAAATGCCAGTCTTTTGAACATAAAATCTCTTCGAAGATTGGTTTAACGTCATCGTCAGAGACGGCGCTGACAGCAGCGCCCATGATTCCCGCTGAATTGTGTACAGGAAGGGAGCTGCTGCCTTAACCGTGTTTTTAAGGCAAAATATGATATCGTCACTGCCTTTTAAGAGTCGTCCACTACGAGCGTGGGGACAGTGACAGCCGTGGGAAAGTCCAACTGCAGCTGAAATTGAGAAGGTCCTAACTAAAGACCCGAAGTTCTCTTTTGATCCTTCTTCTGGTCGGTCCCAGCTGCTCGCCATGGTAGGGCACGTTGGTGACCGGGTGCGTGAATCGAGCAGAAAATGAACCACCTCAGAAGGGATAGACCGCCTGCTACGCGCTGTAAGTAAAAATTCACTCAGGAAGCTTCTCTTCAAAAAAGTGGTGATTTTTCTTAAAAACAGTGGCCTCAGCAGTATGCAGGCAGACAAGAAAGACGGCTTTGTCGTCATGCCTTCGGGGATGTTTGACGAAAAGGCACTTTATGCAGGTGGATGTTTGTTTTGCAAAACAAAAGGAGGTAGCTTTAAGGCCTCTGAGGGAGGAACTAGCAAGATTTTCAAGAAGACAGAAGTTAACTACATGGAAGTCTTCATCACGGGGACTACCCACAAACCTGAATGCCCCATTCGCGTGATTGTTTTCAAGAAGGGAACTTGGCAAAGAGTCATCGTGTCGTAACTCCAGGGACATCTAAACAAGATTGTGGGGGCGGAGCCTTTCCTACTTCGAAGTTCCAGTGAGATGGTTTGCGAGTTGGAGGTTGGTTTCCCGTCTGCAAAGGCTGCCTTCTCAGTGGACATTCAGGACCTTTTCTATTCTGTGCCAAACAAAGGCTTGTTCACTGCTGTCAAGGAGAGCATAGAAGAGTTTGATGAAATTAGTTTTCGGAATGCTCCTTGTGCCAGCACCGACAGTTTCCATGGATTGGTGCGATTTTATTTTGAGCTCTACGGTGATTTTGCTCGAGTATTGTTTTTATGTACAACAAACCGACATTTATATTGGGTTCACCGTTGCCCCTGTTCTTTGTGATATATATCTCTTTTTCGACAGGCGCTTAAAACAACGTGGATGACTACCTTGTGCTTTTACGTTTCGTACGTTCTTATTGTATTGACATTTTTGTTTCTATCACTTACCGCCGAATTCACAAACCTCACTCCCATTGAGACGTCCCTCCACTTTCTCCAGGACCCTCGCGCCTTCTTTGAGGTAGTGAAGGTGCGCCTCAATGTGGTACGCGAGCGCCGTCTACATATGATAAAAACCGGTTCCAACGAGCAGAGGCAAAAACAGTGATGGTGCTTTTGTAGCAGGATTTGTAGCAGGCAAGATAGTGGGGTGGAGCAGCGACTGACGTTTTGAAGCAGGCGCCAGCATCTGGTAGCCCGTCACTTGAACATAAAAATGTGATTTCCTCCCTAAATGTCTTAATATCAGATAATGATTGAGAGTTACCTTTTGATGCTGAAGCATAATAGTTATTAAATTTTGTATTAAGAACAGATAGAACGCAAAAAACACAGTCTTTTTTTTTTTTCTAGAAATGAGGCTGAGGTTGGAGTAGGTTCAATTTTGGATTAGTACTAAAAAAAAAAAACTTTTGAAAAATAAAGCTTAGCGCAACACTTCAGTTGAAAAAAGACTTCACTTTTTGTCCCTATTTTACGATTGGTAGTTAATTTAGCCTGTAAATCTAATTCCTGTAAAATTCCAGCAAATATCAGCTTATGCGCTAAAACTTCTTTAAATAACAATATCCGCCCCCCCGTTTCCCCCCCTTCACAAGCTTTATGAAACCAAACTCAAGATTACAATTTCATAAACTGCAAACACAACCAGCAATGATTACGAAAACCTACATTTGAGCTTTAAAAGTGACACTGCGCTTTAGCGGCGCTCGAACCAAAGTTTGTTGCCCTTACGATTGACAACTGCAGAGGAACTACTTTGGCTGAAGTATTTAATCAGGTATAGACCCGAGTTTCTGTTTTGTTTTGTTTTGTTTTTTCTCCTATCTGAGCACAGTTTGTTTCAAATTAGAGTCAGCCCACAGTCAATACCAAATAAGGTTGATCTGTAATAGTACCGAGCACAATTTTCAAGCCAATGGTGCAAACCCATGCACTCCCCCACGTCAGCCGCTGCTCCTAGCACTTCGGTGCAAAGCGGTGAATCTCGACGAGTGCACGCTGGTGGGAACCTGTGAACGCTGACGCGAGCGACGCAAGTGCCATGGTACACTGAAGCCACGGCATGGAGGCATGTGGCAAACACGATAATCAAATGATATCATTAGGAGTAAAAAACCTTGGTTCTGTCTTGTTACACTAGTCGCTATCCCACTGCACGATTTTTTTTTGTCGCGATTCTTAGCTCTTGACATCGAATACATTGTCCGGAAATTCAGACGATGACGGAGCCAGCGCGGTTGACGAGTAACCTCGACACTTCGCTTCATCTTAAGCCAAAACACCAGCGACGCTACCAACCAACGGGACAATTCAAGCAGCGTCAAAGCCGCGACATCATGACATTCGTCGTCTATCTGTGCGTGCTCTTTCATCGGCTAAACCAACCACGAGCAGCAAATGCTCCTAGACTTGCACTTTCATGTCTTTGTGATAGTATGTGTTTGAGCCTTCGACTGTGCTCCTACCTAAGATGAAACAAACTATACGGCGGGTAGTGTAGACGCTGTGAAATAATGTTTGCACCATTTTGATTACCTTCAACTTCTCTGAATAATAAAATCGACCAATAGTATTTTGTGTCCTTGGTTTAAGACCGCTTTGGTGCAGGTGTGGCGCAATGTTTAGCAAAAATGGCGCTTTCGCGCAAGATGTAGCAGACTCGTTCATGGCGCAATTTGGCGAAAAAGGCGCAGCACTTCCATCACTTTCAACTGCTTAAGTGTAGGAATGCGGAAGCATTCCTACCCGCATCGCATTCCTACAAGCACCCCATTCCTACAAGCAGCACGCCATGCCTTCCTTCTCCACACGGCGCTCCGGCGGTGACATCATTCTCCTCTATCCTCTACAGCGCAGGTGCTGCGCACCCGCCGGATCCACGGCTTCAGTGATCTGCGTTGCTGTGCTTTTCTTTCTGTTTTATTTCTGAGGCTCCTCCGCCTTGACCTTGAGCGCCGGCCGGCTTCCGTGACGAAGAATCTGACATGACGCGTCGCAGCCAATGGGAATTCCGCTTGTAGGTGCCGTTTTTCTGCCACAAACTGTTACAGACAACGCCGGCGTCGCTCCATGGGACAGTTAATGCTTTCGTGTTAAAAAACTGCTCGTGCAAGTAATTCCGTACCCATCATGGTCTGTCCCATTACCTATAAAGGAGTGGCGGTCAGGTGCAGTTTCTTGCTGATCTTTTCGGCACTTTGCAAACTCAGTCAAGTGTGCCATAGGATGAAGCAAGAAAGCGAGCACACAAGAATGCAAACTGGAGCATGCAGTCGCCAGATGGAATGCGCTTCAGGTGTTATTTATAAAATGCTGCTTTCTTGCGGTCGAGTGTATGTACATTGCAAAGACTGGACGAAGTTTCAACCTGAAAACCTGAATCATCAGTCAATAAAAAAAAACAACAAGAAACTTAGGCGGCCATTTGCTAGTGCATTGTAATAAGTGAGGTTGCTACCCTAATTTACAAAGGCCACGTGTTCTCGCAAAAACAAAGGAAATAATGAAAAAAAAAAACTCGTGAAAGCCCGTTTCATTTAAAAGGTAACGACTGCATAATCATGCAATCAGATTCACTATCAAATAAAAAAATAGCTTTTTTGAATGGTCATGTTGATTCTCCCGTTTATGATCGCGCGCTGATTACTGCTACTTATTCGGCTGTGTCTGCGCCGAGTAAACAGTTGGAATTCTGCGTTTCGTGTGTCGTACTTGTTTCTGTCTCGGTCCTTATCCTTTAGTCAGTTTAATTAGTTTCCTCCAAATCTCACCTGTTCGACACCGATTAATTGGACGGCGCCATAGAAATATGGGATAAACAGCCACGTTTTCAAGGCAATGCCTTGGCAACGAGGATATTTGCCCCACATTTTCATGGCGGCATCCGTTAACTGAGTTTCCTAATCACGATGAAAATTACACGAGACTATGGTGAAAGGTGGGAAACTTCGCACAAGAAAAAAGACAGAAAAATGATCATCTCAACAGCCCAGAGACCAGTCTTGAATAGTAACGCGTTACTAGTAACGCGTTACTGTAATTTCGTTACTTTTTTGGTAACTTGTAACTGTAACAAGTTACTTTATTCAAAATGTAACTTGTAACTGTAGTTCTATTACTTTTTCCTGAGGTAACGATAAAAGTAACGACGTTACTTTTGTCGTTACTTTCCAGTGTTTTATGAATACTATATCACTGAACGAGTACAATTTAGGTATTCCTTGCACTTTTCAAATCGTCTATTCCGACATTTAGAGTGTCAAGTTGGCCTTGCACAAACTTGTGAATACGTTCTTTCTCACGAGTCACGACCCGAATACAGCGACGTGTAGATTTCATGAAAAACAAAATCTAGTTATCTTTACGCTCGCGCTTGTACTTTGTGACTGAACACTTACATCTTAGTGTCTTGAAGCACTATTTATGGTGTGGTTTTTCTTTTTTCTGTGAAAACGCTGTTCAATCGGGTGAATCAACCGTGAAACAACAGTGCACGCGGAAGGCACTGTGCATGTCTCGTATTTTGATTAGCGCCAGTACTCCGCACTGCGCATGTTTCGTATTTTGATTTGCGCCACTACTCTGGAGTGGAAATTTCCAAAAACTGATTTCGAGAAGCAACTTCTGCTAAAATACAATATGAAGTAGAACGCATACTTTTTAATTTTTTGCAACAAAACTTGGTGAGGGGCGTTTTCTAGTTTTTCCTAACTTTTGTGTTATAAAAAAGTAACTGAAAAGTAACGTCGTTACTTTTTAAAAGTAACTGTAACTGTAACGAGTTACTCTTTTGTTGCGGTAACTGTAACAGTAATTTCGCTACTTTTTTCTGAAAGTAACTGCAACTGTAACGAATTACTTTTTAAAAGTAACTTACCCAAGACTGCCAGAGACTCAGGAGACATTTCATGGCCACACTTCCGTTACACCTCGCTCCATCTATAGAGAATACGGACGTCACCTCCTGTCCACTATAACCTCCTTAAAGGGATACTGAACCAAGGAATTTAGTGGCCATAATAAGTGGCGCACGTTCTTTCCACGAGCCAGCGGCCGCCGGTGTGCGCGAGCACACGCAACGAAAATGACGTCAAAGACCTCCAATCGCGCTTAAGAGGAATGTGAAATGGATGGGCTTCGTCCAAAGGAGAATCAAGACAGGCTTTTCATCTCTGCAAGTGAAAGCTACGTGCTTGTTAGACCAACTAATCGCTTACCTTTTACACCAGACACCACCGTGTAGATGAAAAACTTGTCTTTATTCTCCTTTGGCCCGAAGCCCATACATTTTACTGTCATCTTAACCGCGAATGGAGGTCTTTGACGTCATTTTTCTTGCGTGTGCTCGCGCACACCGGCGGCTGCTGGCTCGTGGAAAGAACGTGCCCCACTTATTATGACCACTAAATTCCTTGGTTCAGTATCCCTTTAGTATAAATGAAAAGATTCAAAAACCTCCCACGAGCGCGTGCTGGAGAACAAGATTCTGTGAAGATCTTGCGTCGCAAAAGACTATATCAACCTTCCCATTGTTAACGAATTTGCAGCTCAGCTTACGATGCCCACAGCTCTGCAGCGAGTGTTCGTGGCTTCGGAAACCGAACGAAGCACGCGCCATAGCATATATATGACGAACTTTGAAAATGGGGCCTGCCAGAAGCTCTTGAGTGGAATGCTCTAAAAATGTTTCCAGCCCATGCACGTGCATGCGTGTTATTGGCTTTGGAGCGCAAACAAAACACTCGCTTGCACCAACGGTCAATACCGTGAGCGCATTGCGTTTAGCCATGCCTCGGCCTGTATACGAGCACTCGTGCGACGGGAGGAGCAGGCAAAGCTGCTCGTTTGAGCTTGTAGCCTCTGCGGAGTATGAGACAGTTGCAGTCAAGCTGACAGGCTAAGAAAAGCAGGGCGTGGTTTATATAGACTTTACACTTTTTTTTTTTCGCAAATCGTTGTTTTGTGGTCTCACCGGTTAATGCCGAAATCTCAATGACATGTGGAGTGATAACGCCCGAGTCCCACTAGAGCGACCGACAGAAACAACCGACGCCGACGAGCCTCAAACACGTGCAGCATGCACGCCAAGATATCTTTGGCAGGCTTGCAGTCACTCTCGTTTACTTCACGAGTACCGAGAGAGACTGCAAGCCTGCCCAAGGTAGCATCGCGGGCATGTTGCACGTGTTTGAGGCTCGTCGGCGTCGGTTCTTTCTGCTTGTCGATCTAGTGGGACTCGGCCATAAGTTGCTCGGGACTCACACGCCTCACGTTTTCCTAAACTGTCAATGACGAACTAAAAAAAAAAAGTGTACATCTTTTTGCAGAACAGGAAGACAACCCATCGCGGAGAACAATAGAAGAATCCCAGCGAATGACGAAACTCAGAATACGATTAGATCCCCCCTCTCACACACACACAAACACACAAAGTACGATGTTCACAGTTACAATGAGCGCGTGAAACGTCACGTTTATTGTCCTGGCGCGCATCAATTTTTTTATTATTTTTTTAAAAAAATTATTGTCTTTTTGTGTTTTGTGATTTGCCAGAATCCTTCTATGTTATCGCCGTGACTGGCGGTCTTCTTTTTTAGGAAGACAAACTCAGGCACTTCTGAGAGTTTCCTCGTTGCCCATGCAGGATCGGCTGCGTCTACGACCGTTTTCCAGAGTGGCTGCTGAAGAACGACAAGACGAGTGACTCCTGCGAGTCTCTGGTCGAGAGCTTGGCTTCCGATATGACCGGTGAAATTATAACCCCAGCTTGATCGCTACTTGGCGCTTTGGGCGGTAATTTCAGGCAAATGGGTATTTGCCCCCCGCAGCCTCTGGATTCAAAACTAAAGCTCCATTGTTTCCCCTTTAAGTTGCCATGAAACGATGTTGTGTTTGGGTGGTATATATCACATGCAGGCACAAGTTTAACAATTATGCTTATTCACAACGCCACTAAGTCAAAGGCTTATTTCTTGCGGCGCAATTATAAAAATATAGCTACGCTTTTTTTAAGTCTGTCCTCAAAACTTTCTAGTCTGGTCGTTGGTATCACGATGTTAACATATAAACGGCAAGAGATCGTGTGCTTCCTCGATCAGGCCGCGAGTTGAGGGGACAAATGCTGTTCGTTTTTCTCAATTTCTTCTCCGTCTACTAGTGCTGCGACAAAAAATAGATGCGCGTCTTTTATGTTGTAAACGCTAAGGATCCAGTCTAAGCAGTAATTCAGCAATAGTAAAAAAAAAATAATAAAAATATTCATGGCTTTTTTAAGAGCTCCTTTAAGAAACATATAACCAAGACAACAAAGTTCTAGTAACCGTGCCCCCGCCCCCTCCCCCCAGCACTCCCCCCCCCCCCCCCCCAAGAAAAAGAAATAAGTATTTTTTTACACCGCAAAAATGACGCATGCATAGGCGCGTTCACTACGGCGATGTGGAGCAGATCGCGTCGCGAAACAATCAGGTGGTCACACTGGCGCGCGCGATGAGCGAGTTACTTCTCGAAGACTCACACTCCGAACGCCGCTGATTGGCTCAGCCGCTCCGCGACTAGATCGCATCCAACGAGGTAGAGGGCCTTCGACCGATAAACTGGCAGCTGCAAGTGGCCCCTAATGGGCCGCCGCCATGTTGCACTTTTTTGACCACTAGACACGTGGCCTTATAGTTTTACTTCTAGATTTTAACGGAGTACCGCGCACAAATAATTGCTCATTGATATTTAATAACAGTACCGATGAGATAAGATATTTTTCGCTTGTTTTAAGTTCACAATGTGCTTTTGCGAGAAAAATTCGGGCAGCTTGGCCATGCTTCCGCTAGATGTCGTCAGCCGTGGTGCTATATTTTGGGGTTTTATGAGAGCTAGACACTGATCTCTGGGGCTAAAAGTATCGAAAAAATAGTTTCTCATGTTTTTTTACAGCGATCTGAATACAAATCTCGGCCGAGTTTTGCGTAAAAGTCTCAAGATTTGGTACGGTCACATGTCTAGTGGTCAAAATTGTACAACATGGCGGCAGCCAGTGGGGTCACTTTTGCCCAGTGAACGGGATACCATTTTATCGCTCTAAGCCCTCTACCTCGTTGATCGCATCGCAAAAACGTAGGGTCAGCTAGCGACTGCTCGAAACGCGTCGCTTTTCTCCCGCGATGGTCGCTTTTGCGATGAAAGTCATCGCGCGAGTGCTGCACATCGCCGGTGTGAACGCGCCTTACAGCTTTCTGAACACTCATTCTCCGCTTAGATGCGTTAGCAGTCCGAATCAGATGCTCAAGTTTCAGAAGAACCGTAATCTCAGTCAAAAGTCACGTCATTTTTTGGAAAATTTCAATTCGACAGTGCATGTCCTTGCCTTCGCTTGTCTGTGGTAACTGGCGCCATTCAGCTCCGCATAAGTGGCGGTAACATTTCCTTAAGTCACCCCTCCCCCTTCCCTACCCATCGCCCTGAAAAAACGTCGCTTGTCACAATGAAATGTATGCGAATTCGTGGGACAGGCGTGCCGTTCTCATCTACGTATTGCCCCCATACGCTTGCGCTGGAAAGAGGTCATCTGCTGTTTTCGTCCCCTTATCGCACGCGTGTGAAGGTCGTGGGACGAGGCGCTCCCTGGGTGTGCTGCAGCCGTCATCGTAGTTGATTCCCGACCGGCCCCCAGGGGGCAGACACGTGCTAGCCTGACGAGAACCCCCGCAAAGCTGCAGATGCGTTCGTCTTGGCGCAGAGCCGTTTACTAACGCCGTGCTCGTTGGGGACGCTGAGAGACGCGCTATGGTGTAATTCTAGCTGCGCAGCGTAAGTCTTTGTAACACAAGTAATCGTAGTATTTACTCGTGTATACACAACCACGGTTCTTGATCTTGGTATCTTTACCCGGCAGGATGTTTCTGTTTCTTTCTTTTTTAGGAACCAACAGGTGCTGCCTAACGTATCGTTTCATTGTCTTCGAGCTGTGCTTCGCCGGAAAGCCATTATCACGAATTACGGTGAGGTTTGTATTCGACTAAAATGCGCCACTTAGAAATTGAAAGCTTTCACTCGAAGATACACTTTAAAAGAGGTTTGTACTTCTACTTTCACGCGCAACACCTCGGAGAGCCAATCACCACAACTTACGGAGGCAGCTCAGCGAATGGCAATGCCGAAACATATGTCTAGACCAAAAAACGCAGTCTGGGTTGTGACATTGAGCAATGCAAAAGGTCTCTCTTGCATCGCTTAATGTCACAACTCACACTGCGTTTTTTGGTCTAGACATATGTTTCGGCATTGCCATTCGCTGAGCTGCCTCCGTAAGTTGCGATGATTGGCTCTCCGAGGGTTGTGCGGGAAAGCAGACGCACGGGATTTTTTCTAGTGTGTAGATTGGAATTAGGGGGGAGGGGGGGGGGGGGGCGCAGCGCAAGTTTGTCTGCTTCTTGCACAGTGGTTGCGATGATGTCAGAACGCCAATCTCTTATTGGCCGATCTAAAAAAAAATAGTAGGTAGATTTCAAGGCATTGAGGCATTCAAGGCATTCATAGCATTGAGGTCTACCCCCCATCCTTTCAGTCAAAGCCAATCAGAGCTCGGCGTCGTTATGGCGTCACCTGCGCAAGAAGCAGACGACATGGTCTCCGCATTGTCTGCCGTTAAATATAAGTTATAACGCCCCCCCCCCCCCCCCCCTCCTTCTGCCCCTTTTTTATCGAAAATAAAGAGAACTAACGCAGTTTTGCTACTTTTTGTTTAACCACAAATGAGTAAGCGTACTCGGTTGCTCCTTTTACCGTCGTCTACACCGTCTAACATGCTTTACATGCAGTCCCGAGCGCTTTCTTGTCCGTGTCTGGGACGCATAACCTCGATAGTGACGTCATGGTGCACGCGGCAGCTTTTGTCTGGCCGTGGTGCTGGAACGGAGACGAGTCCCAAAATAGGGCACTCCGGGGTCATCGTTTGTCACTGGACACTGCAGGACGTGGCGTGACGCCATGACATAAGATGACACCGAAGTCACTTGAAACAATGACATGACCTGACACTACTACGTCACGTGAAACCGTGACGTCATATGACATTGTGAGGTGACTGAGAACCTATAAATGCTGCAAATTCGGAGCGCTTTATTTTTATCTTTTTTTACTTTTATTTTTTTACAGTTGTGTCGCAATTCAGAAGTTCCAGAGCACTCAAACTGCAAAAAGCGCGCTCGAAAATGGCAGTGGTCCCACTAATACCTCCGTCAGACCTAAAATGCCATTTACGCCGAACGACATTCAGTATAAATGTCATATAGTCAGCGCCACAGGGCCACTCAAACGGCATAGTGGTATTTATTTAGCCTTATATGCCATTTGGGTTGTCACGCGGTCCTGGCTAAACAACCTCTATACTGAATTTCATTTGGCATAAGTGGCATTTGGAGTGCCCGTCTGGCAGGTATTATTGAGGAACATTACTTTAGCACAATATTTCTACAACTAGCTGCTCTTCGCGCAAGCTTTAAAACCAACGAACCGCGACGCGTTTTCTTTTTCAATTTAGGGAAACATTTTTCTGTTTAAGTGCATTCCTGTTCGTCCCTCCTTGTGCAAAATGGATGCCTCTGTCTATTTTAAATCACATATCTGCAGATATCACTAGGATTAAAAACAGCGCATTCTCTTCAAGGGCATTAGTGGAAACGTGTTAGCCAACAAAAGAGTGAAAAAAATATTGGTAAAGTTAGATCGTAAGGTAAACGATAAGTAAGACTATCCCATAAAAAACATATTTCCGTTTTCTTTTGTTACATTAGGCACTTTTAGCAAACGGTTACCATGTTCCGCGTAGCGCGGAGCCTTTGAAGTACGCTTTTAAACGCGCGCACCGCGGTCATGGTAACCTTAAAAGCACGCTTCAAAGCTAGGCTACGCGGAACACGGTAACCGTTTGCTAAAAATGTCTATTAACAAAAAAAAAAAAAAAAAAAGAAAAAAAAAACGCGTTACCGCTTTTTTTTTGTTTGTTTTGTTTTGTTTAAGTTGGCACGATATTACGCAAAAGAACACCCTAGAAGAAGGCTAATGAATGTGTGGTCTCGATTTTGTTGCACCGTAGAACAAATTGTCCAACTTTGGACGCGTAGATGCCTGTGCCGCGTTCCGTATTATTCTTGAGGTAAAGTTTACATGCCTTGTGATGTTTTCAAAAACGAAAACATTATTTCGAGCGCAATGCGCGAACATATATAAATAAAACAGCCTTCAATGCGTTTGGGAATGTATATTTTAATTCATAATTCATATTTTAACTCATATATGTACAGCTTAGAAAGGGCTGTTTACAGCAGTAAAACATTTGCTAAAAAGAAGTTTGTTTTCTCGCCTATCAAGTGAAGTTACCAAGTATGCTGCACGCGGGCTTCGGCGTAGCATAGAGCCAGCATATATCTGAGTTGCTAAAAACTTTGAAAATTAGACGTCCCGTTTTGGCGGGGACCGTATCATTTTATTGGTTCATTTCTGGAGTTCCGTCATGTTGTCTCAATGAAGGCTAATGTCCGGTGTTTTCTTTCAGGAACATGCATAGTTGCGAAATCAATACTAGCTATAGAGTAGCAGGAAACCGAAAGAATTTTTTTTTTGTTACATTAGTAATTTTATAAGAACATATTTATACTATAAAAATGGTACCTCCAATACACTGCAGTTCGTAGCTTTTCGTGTAATTACGCGTGCCATTTTTTTTATCTAGACGTGTGCATTAAAGAAATCCTTCCATTTGCAATTTTCTCTCATTTTTTTTTTAACTGTGGAAGAAATTAACTTGTTTCTCGACCAACAACGCCGAAAATGTTTCCTTTTATTTTGGACTGAACAGTAGCAGAGCTCCTCTATCTGCCTCACATCTCCTGCATTCAACTCCCATCTCATGGCCCAATGTCCCATTTTCTTCTTTGAGGAATGTGGCCACCGTATATTCCGCCAGCTAAACTACCGGAATACACCGAGAGACAGCTCACCTAAAATCGAAAGCAAATCGGGTAAAAATAAGAAGTGAGCTAACTTGCATTGGTGCGATCAAAAGAAGTTGAAAAAAAGGCTAGTTCCAGATATTGTTACTTGCGAAACTTGTAATGGTAGGGAAGAGCGATAAACCAAAGACGGCTGTCTTTCTCAGTCAGCAATGTTCGCTTATCTACCGCCGTGGCTAAGTAACACCATATCTGCCGAGGTGGCCAGGGCCCTGCAATTACTAGAATTAGGCTATCTTTTGATGATTAAAAAAAAACAAAAAAAAAAAACATGAATAGTTCCAAAAATAGAAGGCGGCTGATTCTTCCGGGGTGCGGCATCACTTGAAATATTACTGTAATCACTAAACAAAAGAAAAAAAAAAAGCGCGTGATCTAGGGGCATTCACCGTGCGTGATTGCTCTATAGTCGGTGACGGCAAAGGCACAAAGGCAATGATTGACGTGACAATGGGCTTTTGGCGCCACTTGATTGGCTCCGTAGGAGATAGTAGCGTCGGCTGCATGCGGTCGTATACTCGAAGTGAGACGGAGCCCTCAGGGCAAGATGTTCCCTTGGGTGCAGCTCCGCAGCGCAGTGCAAGGCCGCAGCCTGGTGCAGCAGGCCGCTTGCTGCGTGGCCGTGGCCGAGCGTGCCCTGGGCTTCCGCCAGCTGACCGGGGACGACGCCGACAAGCTGCTCGTGACGCCCACGGACTCCGCGCACCTCGAGTACCGCTTCCCGGGCAGGCAGAGCCTGTCCGTCGAAACTGCGGGACTCAAGGCGCACATCGCCGGATCGCTCTCATTCGCCGTCTCCTCGGGTTAGTTGTGTACATAGGACGCGCATTTTCTGGTCTGTATGTTTATACTGGAAATCGGAGGATTTCTTTGTTTTGTTTATTTACTGTTCAAATATCGTTGGTGTATTGGTGATGTCTTTCGGACGGACGCTAAAAACAATGGTTATCGATGAAAAAAAAAAAAAACATTTAATGAAAAACTAAAGTTCAAGTCGAAAGGGGGAGGCTTTTCACCAAAAAGTAGTCCTAGCTTGAGCTAAAATTTCGAGAAATCGGTGTTTATCGGTTTTTGCCGATTTTGTAGTTTTGATACTGACGGGTGTTTTTCGATGTTCATTTATTTTTTTTTTTAAACATCGGTATATTTGGGTTATCTGTCTAGGACGGACGCTAAAACGATTATTATCGGTGAAAAAAAGAATCTAATGACAAACTAGTAATTTAGTTCAAGTCTAAAAAGGAGGGCTTTGACAAAAGAGTCCTAGACAGAATGAAAATTCCCATAAATTTATGTTATTCCTTTTCAGATTAACCCAATTTTGCATTTTGGACACCGACGGATGTTTATCGATATTTTTCGGTCGGAACCGGAAAATCCCTGTACAAAGACATCTCTCTCCTGCTCCTTGAAGAGCGTGCGAGAGAGCTTGGCAAAAAATGCGGTCGAAAAAGTCGTGGTTGCAAGTGACAGCGAACATGTCTGCGTGATTGGATAACCGCAACTGAGTTTTTTTTCTTCCTTTATAATTGTGACGGATGTGTTTGTTAGTGCTTTGTACGGTTGGTTCGCGGAGAGCATGATGTCTCCTATCAGGAAGGTCTGAAAGGCGGATGGAGGTAACCTCTTGCCCCAAAAAATCTATCTAAAAATATTTTTCACTTAAACAAAAAAATGTCGTTTTTATTGATGAACGAACACTGTTGCCTTGTACAACGTAAAATATTGTCCTCTCTAGGAGTATAAATAGTTTCAAACAAAACACTGATTACTGGAAAACAGGTGTACTTCACTGCCAACCCCATTCTAACCCTGAAGCATGCACTGTAATCGTTGAGCATGGAGATCGACAGTACAGACACGAATTCTGCCCCTCCCCCCACCCTATAGTGTTTTACTTTACCTAACCAGCTCGCTTGCATACTCGCTTCGGCCGACACTAATGCATGTCGCTAGGGCAAACTTGGGCACTAAGCGGACCCGCGTCCGCAAAGTGGTTGCGAACGCGGTTGTATAAAGATACAATACAATAGACTGATCTCACCAGCCAGTTTGACTACGCCACCGCTGCCGCTATGCATCGAGGGAACTTTATTCTTTTTCCACGTGCGACAACCTCGCTAAGGCTATGCGCGTGTAGAGCACGAGAAGGCACGACCCATCGCATGCACGGCCGTCTGCCTACTGTAAACTAAAGTTATGACGGCGTCACGCATGCGCCAAACGCTCAGTGAGATCGGTCTATTGCACGCGCACTTGATGTCATCGAGTGCGCGTGCAATTGCACTTGATCTCTATACAACCGCGTTCGCAACCGCTTTACGAACGCGGATCCGCTTCCAGTGTGAATGAGCGGTAAGGGCTACGCCTCTCATGGTTCCCCACAAATCACGACAGCGATGAATCACTAATAGGCGCATTTTAATAAATCATAAAAACGCAGCGGTCAGCAGGGCCACTGTGGGGTCCTGGCTTTGCCCTTTTCACTTTGTGACTGTTTGGTGTGATGCAATACGTTTTCTCTGCCGACACTCGTGGAAAGGGAGATGTGAAGCATGAACTTCTCAGAGATTCCGCACATGTCCTTTGGTGACAATAATTCTACTAAAGGAAGTGAGAAGTAGAAGGAAGACGTAGGGTGCGCTCAAACAGGTCGGCGCTTACTCCAAAAAGTGAGCCTTGAGACTGCGCTTAGAAACTGTCACTTTTTCTTTGTACTTTTCTTCTACGCAACCACCTTTTGACTACGGGCTGATGCATGCAAAAGAAACTTCCACACCCTACAGTGCTGTTCTTCGCGTTTTCATCCGGCAGAGAATGACGTGACTACAGTCGACGACTCACTCTTCGATGAGAGACTACCATCACAATATACGTAAGTTTCGAATCGGCACTGCGCTTCAGACCCAACATACAAAAGCGACGCAAATAAAGGCTGGCACGTTACCCTAGCAAGCATTTATCTGCCTTGACCCTAAAGCAAAAACAAAAGAAAAACAACCACCGATGTACCGTAAACTACAGGGTGTCACAAAAGAAAAAAAAAACACACAAAAGACACGGTTTTTATTACCGCAAAAATAAACTAGGCATCGCGGAACGTTCATTCTCCGCCCAAACGTAGCGCTAGTGGTAACAACCAGCTGCCAAAGTTTCAGCCCTATCCGATACCTTAATCAAAAGTTATGTGATTTTCTGAAAATTTCAATGGGAAAATGGTGGCCGACGGAGTTTTCGAATACATGGGGCTCTATGGGCACCAGAAACCGAAAGCGGGCAAAAATGGGCTCCATTTTCCCACTGAAATTTTCAGAAAATAACTTATAACTTTTGAATGAGGTATCAGATCGGGCTGACACTTTGGCATCTGGTTGTGACCTCTAGCGCTACCTTCGGGCAGAGGATGGGCGTTCGGCGATGCCTAGTTTATTTTTGCGGTAATAAAAACCGTGTATTTTTTTTTTTTTTGCTGACACCCTGTATTATTGTCTATATTTATGGTAAGACAAATTATTTTGTAGCATCAAGAATTGCTTAAAGGGGCGATGCAACAATTTTGTACTTTGCGGAAATACCGCTTAGAACGGATCCCTGGCGTTGACGGCCTGTGAAACACCGGTTCGTTTTTCACCAATCGCAACCAGAAGCCGCAGAAAAACTTAAATAGGAACGAGCAGCGTTCACCCCCTCACATCGCAGCCAGAACGAGAGGTCACGTGATCTGGAGCCAATTTTATACCGCCAATGTTGATCATAGCCACGCGCTGGGATTGGCATGGCACAGGACACGCGTTGAGTTCCAGATATTGTTATGGTTCGGCTGTTGTCTTCATTGCAGTGATCGGACACGGGCCACTACCCGAATGCTTCTTGAGCAATCGGTTATCACCAGCCAAAATCGAGTGCCTACGCAGTGCTCGGGTCCAATCTATGAGCCGCATTCAAATTTCGTCACTGGGCGGTACCGCTACCGCCCAGCCACGTCATCAAGCTTTTGTGAAGGAGAGATTGAATGAAAATGCTCGCTTTTGTCCTTGAAATTGCACCGCAACAAAGGAGTTTTTTGCCTAGTGGCGTTGCGTGCGAGTATCCTTGAGTCCCACTAGTGCCAATAAGCTCGTGCAAAGTGAAAAACATTCCAATTGAATATCGTTGCACCACCCCTTTAAGACAGGTGTCAATCAGATTTACTTAAGGTTGCTCCACATAGCACCGTACCCTTACGTTGCGTTATGTTACGAAAGCTTACGTCGGCTTAGGTCGAAAGTCACTGATGTTCAGCTATATTATACGTAACCAGACTTGTGCTCGTTACTTGAAGAATGTAAAGGATTACAATTACAAATTACAGAGCCTCAAATGTAATGGATTACCGTTACAAATTACTTTCGTTGAAAGGTAGCGGATTACTTTACTCGTTACGTTGAAAATTAATTTCACGTTACTTTTTTTTCGTACACTAATCCAGAAAACAATAGAAACAATTCTGATATTTTTCCAAAATGTTCTGCAACACTACTTTTCATTTCTCATACTGCCGTATTCTGGTAGTCCTTTTAAAAATAAAAATATTGTATTTGAGAGAGAGAGAGAGAGCGTAGGTGCACTGCGTTCACCATGTAAGCTGACAAGGCACCGAAAGCTGCAACCACACCCGCCATCGCGCTAGCTTACAGACTCCGGAAATGATCCCTGGACATATGCAGACAAAGCTAGCGGTGCGCATGCTCAGTAGCAGCGTCTACCTCCGCTACGACATTCGGAGCTAAAGAAGCGATCTACGAAAGCTCCTCTTTTGACTCGGGTATTTCGCCTGTTATTCACAAGAAAAGAAAAACTTGGTTATAACGTTACAATGTATAGCTAGTGCAGAATGCAGGTGTCCCAGCTTACCTTGATGTGTTTCCGTAGATTAGAGTTCGTTCTTCTTGCTGATGACAATGTGTATTTTTTTGGCAAGCAAAGTATGCGCCGAAACTCTCCTTAAAGGGCATCTTCGCCGTAATTTTTATAGTCACCGATTACTATAAAATTTTCACCGTGCATTTGGATTCCCTTCCTGAGCATGTGTACGAAATATCTCAGAAAAATATTAATTTTTTTAGAAGAAAATGAATTTTGAAATTTACACGTCCACACCCAAATCACTTGCTGCCGCCCTACTGGCAACACTGAGGAAGAGCGGCACACGGAGGCTGCCATGATGGCACTGACGTTACCGTGACGTCACATGTTGGTCAGGGTGCTTGCTTTGGAGCTTGTTGGTGCTAGTACTGTCTGGTTTTTGCTTATTTTATCGGTTTATACAGCACACGCGAGCGCGCTGATGAAATGCACGTTCACGAAGCCGAAGCTACCTGCGCGAATGATGTCTCAAACGACGCTTTTACAGCGCGAGAATGGAAATTGAGGTTACGAGGCCCTAACGATCTTCCGTCCCCGCGCTCGTGCCTTCTGTCCATAGGGAGTTTTAGCAGATAGTTATCAGAGGCCCGCGACCCCTCCGGGCGCGCGCTAGAGCACGCTTGGAAGTGGCGGCGCGAAAACGTCGCCACTTCCAAGGCGTCGCTTGAAAACACGGTCTACTAAAACCGTAGTAGCCTGGACCTCCAGGTAGCGGTCGTCCAGTAGGCCCGGCGTCTACTGCGCAGGCAGGTCCGACCTCGGGCCCCCTGCGCTGGGGCGTCGGATGGTGTGGGCCGCACCGGCTAGGCTTGACCTAGCTCTGCAGGCAAATAAAGACGTTTATTCCTCCTCCTCCATCTATTGTCAGACAACAAGATATAACAAAAAGTGCCTCCTATTAAAAGGCATAACGTCGATCAGTTTTTCTTGGCGTGCCAGCAACAAAAACTGCCTTACCATTCCGCTTCGGAAGCGGCATCTGGTTCCACATGGCGGCGGATCACGAATGCAGCCGCCGCTGGCGCTTCCCTCGGAGGCGATGCCGGCGGATCGTATGAAAACGGGTTATCGTCATCGTCCTCAAAATCTAGCCGCATATCCTCATCGTTGCTCGATTCAGACGAGTTTGATGAGTCCATTTTCATCGGCGGCACGAACGCAAAACAGTGACCTGCTGCCAGGCTGGCCAGGCTCAAACTGCACACGTGCGAGTGTTTATACCATATGTGACGTCACATCAAAATGGCGGACCAGTCGAGTGGCAAGTTAGTTTCGGTTTCGGTTTCAGCGTATTTTAACGATTATAAATTATGTAAAGAGTTTTTTAATGATTTAACCGCTGCTATAGGCTAAATTTTTAGTACCCTTTCCGAAAATATGTTTCGATAAAAACGCTCAAATTGACGGCGGAGCTGCCCTTTAATGCCCTGAATTTTGAGCATCTCATCAAGAGATGGCCATGGAGACGCCGGACATTCCATGACGGAAAACTCAACCAGTCAAAGAAAAAGTGGCATTTACGGGTTATTGACCGTTCATCGCTTCTCACTTTCATACCAAGATTCATGGAGGCCAGGGGAGGCGAGAACATAGAGCGCGAGAGAAGCGGTGGCCATCGGTCTCACAAAACAATAGAGGATCACACCACTTTAACGCGTTCTCTCTCTCTCTCTCTCTCAGCACTTCTTAGATGGCCTAACCCCCCCTTTCCCTTTTATGTTGACAGTTGACTGTAGAGTGAGGAGTGGACTCGACCACCATACCATAGACAAGTAAACTAAAATAACTATCGTCCTTACCCTCAAAGACGATGCTCTTAGCCTCGCGCCGGGCGCTTTTCAGCCGTGCGTCAAGAGCGTGCTAGAATAAAGTAGCGCGCATCAAAAACAAAGAGAATTCGACCCCCTCGCTCGAGGCTGCATCGTCTGTAAAGGGGTATTCACACGAGGGAGGAATCCCGGGGATTTCTCCCCGGCACGCGCATCCTACGACGAAAACGTCAGGCTTTGCGATGTGCAAAAGCCTCGCGTTTTCATCTCGTGATGCGCGCGTGCCGGGGAGAAATCCCCGGGATTTCTCCCTCGTGTGAATACCCCTTTACGCGAGTTGTGACTTTATGAACCCGCGAATCGAGGGGGTACGGACCGGCGTTTGATGTCTGTGCAGATGGCGGAAGACGTTGAAGAAGTTGGAAAGGGTGAAATGGTGTAAAAGACAAAAAGAAATAAACACAAAGAAATAAACTTGCCCCAAAGAAAAACAAAACAAAAAACAATGGAAAGCGATGGAGAGCCTACTCGGCGTTGTCGTCTTTCGTATATTTGTACATTGCCCGTTTTTCTAGTGGTTGTAGTGACCGGTCACACAAAAGTTAATGTGTTCTTTTCGGCAATTTTTTTTCTTTTCTGATGTTTCTATTTTGTTGTTGTTTGTCTCTTCATGCTGTGAATGTTCTGCTCTTATGCTTCAGTTACTGTATTATGCTGATATTTTTAAAAAGTAAAGAGTAATTAAAGTAATCCGTTACGAATATTTTGTAATGACATTACGTTAGAAATTGCTTCCGAAAAAAAGTAACGTGGCAATTAAAAAATTACGTGAAAAAAAAAACCGCATCTCCACGTGGCGAATGATATTGATTGGGGCGAAGTTCTGGTGGTGCATGTCTGCGTAGACGCTAAGCCGCCCATGCCGAGCCTTTCGTTCGTTTTCATCCATGTCACGCTGCGGTCAAATGCTCAAATGCGTATGTAACCACGTTCCATTCCACACATTCTCTTTCTGACATGGATGAAAACGAACGAAAGGCTGGGCATGCTGCGACAAGCACCACCAGAGCTTCGCCCCAATCAACATCATTCACCACGTGGAGATGCGGTTGTTTTTTCTTGCTTTTTCTTTTTGCCCGACACGAGCACGGGAGCACGTGCTCACGTGCTCGTGACCCGACGGCCGACGGACATGCGGACATGGCTAGCCCCTAAGGAGCTTCGCCCCTAAAAGTGGAGGATTACTTTCCAAGTCTGTACGTAACATAAGAAAACAGCAGGAAACGATCCTGTGTGATTACTTTATTGCGTAACGAGCCAGTGTTACAGCCGAGCGTGGTGGTTGGGTGTTAGAGGTTTTCACGGAAAACTAGCATGTGAACACATCCTGTAATAATAATGTTCCACTGTCATATGACCTTGCGCAGCACCAGATCGCCAATGTTCAGCACGAACGTGAAGTGGCTCATCGCTGTTTTAGACTGCGTGATGCTCAAGCTTCGGTCCGAGGTGCCTGAAACTAGAGCCTCTGCCGAAAAGGCCGTATTCGACGAGCTACAGTCCTGGCAGAACCAGCTTCAGCGGTGCAGCTCCGTTGACGAGTTCATCATCATATCACGACTGATGTGAATAGGCGATGCTTTCATATATTCTATTCTACAGAGTAAATAAACAATTTCGTTGCTATTTCTGTTGTTTTCTCTCTGGCATGGTTTTGAAGGCGCCCTTCCTCATCATTTTTTTCTTAAGTCGCGACATTCTTTTTCTTTTTAGATATTGCCAACTTTCTGGGACATTCCGCGGAATAAAAAAAAAATGTTTGGAAGGAAATTTCAAAATTTTAATTGATTTGCGATCTATTATATTCACGCAATTACAGTCCTGATAACATCGCGATATTTTGTCAAGAAAATCAGAAATTGAGAGTCGTGCAATAAAAAAAATACGCGTCCAAAAGTTTAAATACTGCTCATTGGTGTCTTATGACTGTCATCTACAATATTTCTGGGGAACATTGGGATGTTTGTTGTTCAGATGAAATTATTATTTTAATGCATGCGCCGAGGTGTTGATGACCATAGAAGTTGGGGATGAAAGGAAAATATGCATTCGGGTATACTAAAACTAGATTCCAAATCAGCCACGATTTTTTTCTCAAAGTGAATAAAGTCACCCCCATTTGAAATTTGTTGACGGCCTTCACGCAGCATGAGGTAGCACGTGCTAGCTTTGAGCCTTTCTACTTCGTCTCATTTTAGCATGGACTAATTGGGGTGTGTGTATGTTTATACAGCTCAGAACCTAGTTTGCCTCAACGAGCGACTTGTCTCCCAACTGTTGATGAGAAATTTAGCCACTGCAGTACAACCGCTATCCTGGGGTCTTTAACGAGCACCATGCAGTATTGATGCACGACCGCACGCCGGTACGATGCCCATCCAGATCGAAATGGGCAGGTGTTGGGATTGAACCCAGGATTCCTATACTCTGTTTCCTACTTAGCGTGCAACGCTGTCAAAGCTACTGGCGCGAGCGCGTGGCTTCATCTATGGTTTTGTTTGCGCGAGAACACGTGGAAATGGTCAACGAGGTGAAGCCCCACGCTCGCGCCTGTAGCTTTGTCCGAGTTGCACGCTAAGTATGAAACGGAGTATAGGTTCTGCAGAATGGACTAACTGCAAAGGCTGCGCAAGCCCGAGTGGGTAGCCTTGACTGCCTTGAGTGTAGTGCTCGCTGCACGAGCGCTCAAGCAGCCAACGAGGCTATTAGCGGCGAGATGTTTTGGTGACGCCCTCCTATGGCTTCCCCTTGTGACGTCATTACCTTACAAACAACAAGTTCGACGGTGTTTATAATTAGCATGGTGGAATCTTCAAATCATTGCGCTCTCAAAGCAACACTGCCAACACCGTCAAAATTAAAGTTCTTTCATTCCTCTTATTTTGTCAATGATATAAATCCCCTTTCCGACGTCATAGTCGGCATTCGACCAATCGTGGAAGGCCGACCACAGCGACGCTTTCGGTCGCGCACGTCGCCAATATCTAAAGGAAATAGCTCGCGCTTTTAGCATGCGTAACTACAATATTCCCGGGCACGGTAGAAAGAATACATTTAGGTGATGACTCTCTGCCGACGCGGCGGCCACATTATGTTCGGCGCACCGAGCGCGTTTCACTCGCACTGGGATAAATGGCGCCCAAGTATCGGGTCCTTCGCAAACTGACCGCTCCAATTGTTTCTCCCAGCGGTGCTCCCGCCATTCACTCAATCATCGCTTCTTGTTGTACCTCACCGCTGCCACGCTGTCACCAAGTCGCCAGAGTTTCTAAATTTGTGTTCTCTTCCTTCTTCTTCGGGTTAAGGCTCTCCCTCGTACACGATTGTGACACCTGTGATCAACACAGCACCAAAGCAAAACACGAGGCCAGTCACTGGCCGCACACCACCTCCACACCAACACGCCGCGAAAAAGGCGAGCACGCTACGCCGCCGACACCGTGGCCGACGAGGCGGGACCTCATACCGCAGCGCCCACCGAGGAGGCGCGGAACTAACCTCCTGGGTCGAGGCTAGCAGAGAACACGATCTGTTCGCTCGCTCCCCGCGGGAAGAGCGGCGGCCATTGGCATCACCTAAATCTGTTTCTTCACCGTGTTCCCGAGAAACACTTGGCGAAAAAAACAAACACTGTTCAGCACAGAATAACGTTATAGCGTCAACCTTTACTATACTTCGTTTCAGCTCAAGTCCAGACGCAGCCGATGCTACAAGCGAGAGCTCCGGGCTTTCAGCGCCCTAGCCAGCGCCCCTGCCGAGCACGCGCACTCGTGCAGTGCAAGCACTGCTCAGGGCCACATGCTCGAGCTTGTAGCATCGGCTGTGTTTGGACTTAAAGGGGCCATGAAACAAATTTTGGGTTGGGATGAATGATTTTAAATTGGGACTGCACTAATCGCATATCGTTTAGTTGGCCCAAAGAAAGAGGCTAGAAAGTCAAAAGCCAGCTTTTCGGTGCGAACATTTAAAAATATAGCGGACTATTTTGTACCTTCTTGCCTTCAAAAGCTCTCCGCCTTTTCATTATGATACATCCGCCGTTCCAAAAGCGCGTCACCGGCGCTAAACGGACGTCAGCAGAGCCCAGCTCAGGCATTGGACACGAGAACTGCGTCACTCAGACGTATGCGCGCGTCAACAATCAATCCGTCGACGAATATTTGGATTCGCGTTCGTGGCCAATGAGTGCCCTGACGGAACTTATTGTCACTGGAGAATGACAAGTTCTATGGTGTGCATAAAAAGCACGGTGGGAGCTAGGAGTCATTACACCGGTGCCGAAGGAATGTCACGACCACGTGATTTCATAATTCGCATTTGAGTTGAGGATTAAAGCTTAGGAGGAAGAAGTAGGAAGATCGTTTCATGACCCCTTTAAGCTGAAACAAAGTATAAAGCGCCTCGATGTGTTTGCGTTTGTCTTGCATCAAATGCGCCAGTGCACGAAGCCCGTGTCTCAAGCGGCCTTTAGAAGAAAATGTCGGCGCAGTACTGAAATGAGTGACCCTTGGAAGCGAATGGCGGCGGAGCACCCGCTCGTGTTGAGCGTCTTGCGCCTTTCCACTACAATGTTTGGCGGTAGTCGTTTAAAACGCCTTAATCAAGAGGCTTTAACCTTCCCTTCGTCTAACCTTAGCATAGACTATTGTTAGCCGCGTATGCTAAAAGCGCGAGCTATTTGCTTTGGATGAAGCCTCGGCGGCTGCACGAGCACTCCTGCAGCGAGTGCTCCAGTCAAGGCAGTCAAGACTACCGGCTCGCGCTTGCACAGCCTTCGCAGTTAGTCCATGGTAAGGTGAGACTAAGTTTTACACTAGACTTCGCGTTCATTTCGTTCATTGTTTATGTTGTGAATGAATTCGTTGTGCCTGGCGCTGTCCCTTTGAGGAACCAGTTGGACTACTTTGAGCGTCAACACGAGGGAAACATGTTTCCGGCAACCTTGTCACATTGAGATAATATCAATTGTTTGGAAACATGTTTTTTTTTTTTTTTTTGCTTGCAACTATGTCGGCCGATTTGTACTCCGACCCTCAAAGAACAAACACCCTGTCGCACCGAGAGACGGAGCTGATGGCGCGGCCAAGACCATTCCACCATCTTGTTTGTTCACCTTCTTTCCTGTCCGATGCGGCGTCGCTGGAAATGCGCCACTACAACACTTTTGAGCGTTCGAAGGATCAAAAATAACATGAGATGATATACACTTACAGGGGTAGCAAAAAGTGCCATGAAAGGTCTTTAATGGTACTTATATTATCGAAATGTTCTTCATTCGCGAACAAAGAACCTAGCCCCAGCCGAGGAGGACATCACTGCTAATTTCATGATTTACGCCAGGCTTTGAGGCCGTTCTACGTTTTATGAAATTCCCCTTTCTAATGTAAGAGACACTATCGTCCATTGTACCTTAAAGCGTTTTCTTTAGCCTCGAGCTTAGTTGTAATCATTCAACAAGTGCGACTGATGGCGAGGCCGTCGCAACGATCGGCATCATTATTATTTTTTAGTGCTGCCTATTTGTATTTTCTGCCTGCCAATCATGATCGCTTTGTTCGCCGACTTTAGCCAGTGCAGGACAACCACTAGCCTGAGGAAGTGACGATATTTTAAGATGGCGGCACCTTTGTAAAAAAGGTCTAGACGTGGCTTACAGTGACGTAATATCAGCCGCCATTGTCCGTACCATGCTTCTGTGCCCGTACCTTCTGCACCATACATTTGGCAGCATTATCTCTGTTCTTCTTGGCAAGGCGTTTGGTGAAGAACAGATTAGATAGTACGGAATGTATGATGGAGAAGGCACGGGCGCAGGATCATGGTATGGAGCAATGGCGGTTGGTACGGTGGTATGTATAACGTCATGTGCAAAGCATGTATATAAATACACGGTATTTATTGCACACTTTAGTGAATCGGCGGAACGTCCTATCTCAAGATTAATCATCTGTGGATTATTATGAAATCTACGAATTTTAACCATTTCTTTTTGTAAACACACCAAAGAGATAATAAAAATTAAGGACTATATTAAATCGACGTGGCCAGTGAGAAGTGATGCGTGATGTGTCATTTTATTTCAAATGTTTGGCACTGTGGGACTCTATCGCTTTACTCGCCTGTTGGATTCTTTTAGAGTCGTTTTGAAAACTGCCACCGGGCCCAATATAGATGGTCATTTATCATATCACGTTTACAAGCTAACCGCCGAATTCAGAAACCTCACTCAAACTACACTCAAACTGAAGGGCCCCTCCAGTTCCTCGAGGAAGGCGCGAGGGCCGGCGCTGGCCAATCGCGAGGACGGATCCGCAGTCGCGATTGGCCAGCAGCGGCCCTCGCGCCTTCCTCGAGGAAGTGGAGGGGCCCTTCAGTTTAAGGGTAGTTTGAGTGAGGTTTCTGAATTCGGCGGTTAATGTACTAATTGACCCCGTAAGTGGGACGTTACTCCTCCAAACAAATTTTTGCTAGGGAAGTTGCTATGGACGAATACATGGGACAGGATTTCGCATTATCATCGCCGTATGGTACTGAGACAATAGAAAAAGTATCCATGATTAGATATAGAGAAGACACAATGCTTACAAAAATTTTTTACGTTTTCATCAAACAATTTCTAGCCTCACGTTGAGCTACTATATGCATTTGTTCGTAACAACGACCCTAGCTACTGTTTGTTTGGAGCACAGCGCCATGTTGTGAAGTCAACACTTACGGGGTTCAATTCATATGACTGTCAATATAGCTTGATTAGCAATAACTAAATTCGGGCTGAAATTCTGTTCTCGTTTAAGTTAAAATTATGAAATCAGTTCATGTGCACACTCCGTGCTTTGACACACGGACTTTGACTTCTACGAGAACCTGAGTTAAGCGTGAATTCATTTATCGCTAGTCGATCCATATTTATCGTCATGTAAATACTTACATTCAGGTTCAGCTCTTCTTCTTATATACTGTACAAAAGACGAGCACCAAATGTTGCCTGAAGCTTTCTGCACATATGCCCAAATCTCCGTGGCTCGTTCTGTCAAATCTCGAAACAAGGTGGAAATAGAAGACAAATGTTTTGGAGATACTTATACGTATACGTCCAAGTGCATATGATGAAGAATAAACCATAGGTGAGACATATACCCCATTTATATCATTATAAAGGTACCTATTAGCGGCGAGATATTTTGGTGGCGCCCTCCTATGGTTTCCTCTCGTGACGTCATTACATTACGAACAACAGGTTTGACGGTGTTTATAATTAGCATGGTAGAAGCTTGAGATCATTGTGTTCTGAAACCAACAGTGCCAACACCGTCAAAATTAATATTCTTACATTACTCTTATTTCTGCCGATAAGAAAACCTTTGCTGACGTCATAGTCACCATTCGGCCAATCGTGGAAGGCCGACCACAGCGACACTTTTGATCGCGCACGTCGCCGATAGCGAATGGACCTTTATGGTTGTTTTTCTACTTATTTCGTGGTCGCGCATCGTATGTGCTCGCGACTCAAGATTACGGGTTGATTTGCTACCTAATCTCATGAGATTAGGTAGTTGACGGTTTGTCATGACATTCAGTATTTATACTTGATGTTAGCACGAATAAACTTTAGTTGTAAGTCAGCGCCTTGTTCGTCTACCTTCTTGTTCTTGTCCGTGTCCATGCGCTGTTTTAATTTTTAATCAGGAAATACCAACTAGCCCAAACTTCCACGTTAGTCTACCTAATCTCATGCGCCCCGAAAAGAGCGCCCGAAAGCGCGCTAAAACTAACATGTCAAAATTGATGTCCTCTTAATGACCATGGTACCTACCATCCTTGATGGTGTCCTGATAGGTTCCTAGTTTTCAAAAGGAAATAAATGTGTTCACACATTTTCTTTTTCCAACGTAATAAGGATAACAACATAAGCACTGCGGAACACTACGACGCCCTTTTCCTGAAATCGGACAAAGTCGTATCAAAAACGCAGATCCACCGGAAAAAGGATTACATTAGACACACCTTCTGCAAACATTTTACTGGTATTAACAATCAAGAAGGCTGTTGCTTATTTGTCTGCGCTATTTAGATAGTTCAAAAACTGACTGCACAGCTAATTAATTTCCAATAAACTAAATCACACAAATAATCAAATTGGGAACACCCGAAATATTTAAACAAGAATATCCTAAAGGTATGCAGGCAGTACAAAACCGAGTGGGTTTGTACAAACGCTCGCCATGCACGAGAGTGGAGAAAAATAGTTGCAACTTTATCGCGCCTGTCACATACACGACCATCTGACCTCTTTCTCTAAACTAACTGATAGAATACCATTTGTCGAATCGAGTCCGATATATTTGTTTTGTGTTTAAAAGAAGCAAAGCGTTAACCATTCTACACCACACCCATTCGGTTTAGACGGAATATGTGATTAAAATGATCGAATATGTGAGCCCGATACGTACAAAAATCACTTAATCTTTCTAGCGAAAATGTTCAACTCTACGTGTTCGAATTTATAATCAAAATCTTGTTCTCAGTAGAGAAAACAGAAACCTTACTCTAACCAACGTTGCATTGTTTATACGCGGACCTGCAGTCAACATGAAACGTCTTAACGCCCTTCGGATTTAAACTTGAATCGCTTCCAGACCGCACATTTCTTCGCGGGGTTCATGTAGGAGTTCGGTCGGCATTCAAACACTTTAGCGAACAGTTTCAGGTTCCTCAGGGGTACGTTGACTCTGAACCGTGGTGAGGTCTCCCCGAAGAATTTCAACTTGGCTAACTTGTCGCTGTCACCGCTCTCACAATGAGCAGCTGCGAAGTTGTAGAAGAACATCTTATCGACTGGTATCTGTTGACGGCCCAGGGTGATGAACTTTGTGGATGTGTTCAGTTTCGCCAGGTCGGTAACGTACATCCGAAACAAAGGGTAAAGGGCAGCATTGTCCAGAAAGTTGTCCTCCAT
The DNA here is from genome assembly GCF_016920785.2 of Ixodes scapularis. Lineage (NCBI taxonomy): Eukaryota > Metazoa > Arthropoda > Arachnida > Ixodida > Ixodidae > Ixodes > Ixodes scapularis. The sequence continues at coordinate 88,275,749 of NW_024609835.1, forward strand.
CGCGGAAACGGAGCTCTGTCTCGTTTCCGGCGTCTCGTACTGGCTCTGGAGGCAGGCGCTGATGTTGATGTAGGCATTCGTCGTGGCACCACTCCACCAGGCGTTGGAGGCGGACTGGTCATCGATGAAGGATCCCGCCCTAGTGAGGCCTCTCAGTGCGCCCCGCATCACGTGAATGGCGACGACGGGGTACAGAAACGGATGAATCTTGTTGGTGATGTGGTTCATGAACGACACAACTGCATGAGGAACGAAGAGCAGGTTACTAAGTTCCTGGTACTCGTGGCTTGGTTGGAAAACTGTGGAGGTGTAGAGGTTGTCGTACGCCTCCGAATCGTTGGCTAGAGACTCCCAGTACGCGGCGGACGCGAACGTGAATATTCTAAAAATGGTGGCCGGCAGGGCTTCAGTCTCGTCTATAAAAAGGGTCGATGTTTTTCGGTAGAGTTCGTACTCTAGAAGGTTGTATTGGGCTCCGAAGACGAAGTCCATGGTGTTAAGCTTTTGCAACGCGATGCCGCTGTCGAGGGGGTCGATCCAAGAGCGCAGAGAAACCACCATGTGGACTAACAACGTTTTGGTGACCCGGAATATAGTTCCCAGTTGCGAATTGAAGTGTGTCCGGTAAGTCGTCGCAAAGTCTTTTCCCAGCGTAAGTCTGGCGGCAATACCAATGCCGTGGTGGTATAGTTTTTCGAGTAGCACCATGCACGCGACTTGGAGCTCGCTGAGGTCGGTTATGTGGTAGTCGTGAGTTAGGGGCTGAAGGTAGTCTGCATCTTGGCCCAGAGCAGAGGACAGCTCTACAACTGCCTTGTACCCAATATAATTAGCGATGACGGTAGTCCACGTGTCGCTCAAAACGCCACCGATATTTCGGAGGAAAATTATGTCACTCAGGGCGACTTCAGTTTCATTGGTTACGATCGTATTGTTGCCCTTGGTAAGTACACGAAAGTAGGTTTCCCAGTCCCAACTGCTGGTCAAGAACAAGTCGCCTAAGCGTACAAGTTTGCTTCTTGGTGGAATCAGGAGTTCCTCACTAAAGGCGAGCGAAAAGCCCTCTAGCAATTTTTCCAATTCCACGATTCCCTTCGCTGCCCCGGTTTTTTTCGTCGAGGTCCACAGATGCAGTGTCTTGTCCACGAGGCCCAGATAGGACTCTTCGTTTGTACTTGAAGATTTCCTCATGAAGCGTCTATAGTAAGTGATTGGCGGTGAGATCGACATGGATAACGCACTCCGTCTACCATTGATCTTCTGGATGGTTACTCTGAATAGCGGATACAGCCTCATCAGACGGTCCCCGGTACCAATTAATGAAGTCAGGTCGCCAGTGTATCTGTCCAAGGGCCAACCCGTGATACCCAGGTTTTCAAATATTCGCTCTATGGTTGCGGTTACATTAACCGTTGTACTTAGACCGGCCTTGCACTTGCCATAGATCCAGATGGCCTGCGAAAGAAAGTTGTCCCCAGGGCGCTCGTTATTGCCCTTCAAGTGGAGGAAGCTCTTGAAGAAACTCTCCACATCCAACATGAGCTGAGCAGCGCTGAATTCTCGGAAAGGGCGCGACGAGACGTTGCCCTTGCGGAACCAGGCATTGCTGCAGACGTGCACGTAGAAATCGTCGCAGGGTCTATTATTTTGCTCCACCTTGAAACAAAGCGAAACAACACAGAGAAATAAGCGACATGCTGAAGGACCAAGTACATATTTTAAATAAACGTTTATCTCTCATTTCATTATCCACTCAGAGGAAGTTTAACGTGAGATTTCACCCAAGCGTTTTGTTTTTCAAGCATCAAAATCAAAATACCACGTTACTATTCTGGCTTTCTCTGACAAAGATCTAAAAAAAGAATCCAAGCACAGTTTCATTAAAAAGCTTGATAAAAAGCGTACGATAAAATTAAGCTTAAATGAAAACGTACCACTGATTATAAATCAACTTCCACATATAATGCAATAAAAGCCGGGAGATAATATACATTTTAAATTGTGGTTTTCTCGAAAATAGTTTGTGTGTGTTTAAGGTACTGGTTTTTTTATCTTAATCAGATGCAGTTTTCTGGAGAATAAGCTTTTTTATGTCTGAAAATGTAGTGTGACTTGTTTTTTCATAATTTCTGAAGGTTATTATTTTAACGACCTGGGAAAAAAAGAAACGGGAGCACACAAACAAATGACGGAAACCCAACGGCCGTTGAGACCCCTGAATGACTGTCTTTTTTCGTATTCCTGATAAGTTTCATTTTAAGATAATAAAAAAGGATACGATCAAAGATGTGAGGGGACTACAACATACATCGCACGTAACTCACGAGAAGTAAATTATTACGCCAGAAATTAATAACAGGCAACACCCACTGAATGACTTATACCATAGCGTCCTCCATCAAGAAGGCTATGCTTATACATGGCATGAACGTGGCGTCATCAGACCCTGATGCTGGCCGCTCCAACTTATTTTTGCCGAGAAAAACAAATTCGGTGGTGTGAAGTGTGTGCTGCAGAAGGTATGTGCTCAGAAAGAAGGCCACCCCAATGGCCACTGCAGTGACGTCAGTATAAGCCAGGATCAACGTTACTAGATTACCTCAGTTGTGGAACTCCCGCGGAAGGGGGTACCCCCCTCACTGACTTCAATCCGCCTGCCGTCGTTCGAAGCGCCATCTAGATTTTCGTTTCATGACTGTGCGTTCCATAGAGCAGAGCTGAAACGCCATCTCGACGCCTTGCTCCGAAACGTATGTATCCCATAGAATGCACTGCATTTACCAAAGCAGCCGTCCGGCGCGTTGAGCGACGGCAGCAGGCGAGTCGCGGTGAGTGAGGGAAGGGGGGGGGGGGGGGGGGGGTACTGCTCGTGCACGCAGCGCCTATGAGCAGTTCCGTAACTGAGCTAATCGAATAGCGTTGGCCAGGAGGTATTCAAGCACCCAACAGCAACGAGCTGAGTTATGGTGGCCAGTGGATAGCACTTTATGGGTATCGTATTTACTCGAGTAATAGCCGCACTATTTAAGAACAAGGCCCTTCCGTCTACTTTCCCGCAGAGCACATATACAGCTAATCATCGCGGTGCGCATAAATAACATAGCAAATAACTAGATCGAGAACACGAGTGTCCACACAAATGCAATCTTCACAGATGGTATCTTCGCACGAAGACGTTATCTCTGTCCTGTAAAATGCTGGAATCATGCTGTCAATCACGGTGATTAGCAATCCGCGTGCTCCGCGGAAAAGCGAACCCTCAGGTTTTCTACATAAACAGTGCGGCTATTACTCGAGTAAATACGGTACCCAAAATCGAAAACAGTGCGCACTTCAGACCTTGGAGAAGATGTAACCGGCGTTCCAGTCGCACAGGGACGAGCGGCACTCGTTCGCGTCCTGCCGAGGCACTCCTCTGCCCAGGAGGGTCTGGATGCCGGCACGATTGCCCCGCAGGTCAGGTCGCGAGGGCCTCTGGTCTGCCTGGGAGACGTACTTCTTGCAGATTACGGCCACCAACAGTGCGATAAGGATGACGGCGACTACCAGGCATATCACCAGGTTGAAGGCGGGCGCCTGCACGTCCTCTAGCAGGCTCCCCCGTCGGCGAAACTGGTGGCGCTGGGCCATGATGCCGCTCTGCACCGGCGATAATCCAGATATACCAAGTGCCTGGAGTCCACTGTATACGGCCTCTCAGAAGAAGTGAGGAGTGCGCATGCACGGCTTTGGTCGGTGTTTGTTCTTTGGTTGTTGTTCACGAACAAACGTTCGGAAACAAAATACACACACAAAAAAAAAGAAGAAATGCTCGGGTTGTGCCCGCGCTGAAGGCCAAGGATCACATTCCTCCTTGGCCAGTCCTCTTCTTCAATATTCGCCAACAAACAACCACTCAAGGACAACAACAAACAACAATGACAAGAAGATGCGCGAAAACATAAATTGTGTTGTGAGTATGTTTATACAGTTTGTCTGCCTAAACGGGCGACTTGTCTCTCAGCTATAATTGAGTAATTCAGCCAATAAAATGCAACCGCTAGTCCGGGGGTATCTAACGTGCACCACGCAGTAGTGATACACGACCGCATGCCGGTACGATGCTCATCCAGGTCGAAACGGGCAGAGGTGTGGATAGACTTATTCCAAAACTTGAAGCGCCTCATCGCGGCGTAATCCCACGTTCCCACGCATCGTGGGAATCAGTGGTAGATTTTACTAAAACTAGAACCCTTCTAGTATATCCTATCAGTGGAAAGCAAAATCCATACGCGCTCCACTCCTGGTTCAGAGGTTCCCAGAGCCGTTTATACTGAGAGAGTTTGGCCTTCTTAAGGAGATTTTGACAGTCTGACAACCACAGCAGCGTAGTCTGACAACCGGGGGATGACTACTTCCGTCCGCCATATTGTGGTTCTGACTCATAGGAACTCTACGCGATTTCTCAGGAATGAACAAGACAAAGAAGTAACGCCATATTGTGTTATCGCGAAATACGCTTGTTCTAGCGGCCAACAAGCTCCGCCCATCGGCCAAACTCTCTCAGTATAAACGGCTCTGGAGGTTCCCAGAATGCAACGCTCGCGTGGACGGATTTATGGTTTTCAGTTAGCTGTGCATGGGCGCCGCCATAACGGACCTTCTGTTTTTTTTTTCTATCTTATTTCGTTCGCTCCACTTCATTATTACCACAAGTTAGAGCTAATGTAGACTCCAAGGTTCAGCACGCAGCTCCATTGGCGACGTGCGCGATCGAAAGCGTCGCTGTGGTCGCCCTTCCACGAATGGCCGAATGCTGACTATGACGCCAGCAAAGGATTTTGTTGTTGTTTAGCTTTACTTTACTTATTTTGTAGAAAACAACGATGGGTTGCGCGACCATGCAGGCCCGTAGGTCACCGTTGAGGGGGAGGGGGAGAAAAGGATAAAAGAAGAGACGAAAGGAAGAAAATAAAAGTGAGAGTGTGACAGTCACAGTGCCGTCATCGTTGTCGTGTATGGATCAGGCGTATCATGGGCTGCAGTGCAATTGTTCGGCTAGGCGGAAGAAAAGCCGGACTGTCCCTGCGTATGGCGACTAGCACTCGGTAGTGAGGTTCTATGTCCATCTTCCTAGGCGGTTAGACCTTCCTGGAACGTCAGTACAGCAAAGAATTCCTTATCGACAGAAATAGGAGTAATGTACAAACTTTAATTTTGACAGTGTTGACAGTGTGGCTTTAAGAGCGCAATGATTTCAAGCTTCCACCATGCTCGTTACAAACACCATCGAACTTGTTGTTCGCAAGGCAATGACGTCACGAATGGTAACCATACGAGGGAGCCACCAAAACAACTCGCCGTTAAATATGTCCGAGTCACACTAGAGCAGAACTGATCTCTGGTTCCCCAACCGGTACCCAGGCACCTGTCCGGGATGTGGCAGCGATCACCCTAACCTGTACCACTCCATCTGGGAATGCCGTCACCCCCTCGGTGAGGGTATCACCCCCATTCCTTCCCCCACCTTTTCCTCCTGGGAGGCGGCCCTTTCCGGCACAGAGCTCGATGACCAGCAGCGACTGGTTGAGCGAGCCCGCCGAATCTGGGCGGCCAACGGAGCCCTGGACTAAGGGCACCGACCAGAGACCGCAAGGTCCTTTCACTTTATCAATTAATAAAGTTTACGATGATGATGATGACACCGATAAGCCTCGAGCGCCCGCATCATGCACTCGAAGGTAGCTTTGACAGGCTTGCAATCGCTCGTGCTTATTTCACGAGTATGCCGATAGACTACAAGCATGCCCAAAGGCACCTTCGCATGCATATTACATGTGCTTGAGGCTTTTCGGTGTCGGTTGTTTCTGGTTGTCACTTCAGTAGAGCTAAGGGCATTGCAGTGCAGCTTTATTTCAAGCCCCTTCATGTTTCAAAAGTAGCGCAAGGAACGTCGATGCAACAGACACTTGCAAACGTGCAGCTTTTGGGAAGATGATGGCGGCACAGTGCAGCACCGAGCTAGATCAATGTTACTTGAGCAAGCTCAGTTTCACAGCTCCGCCTGCGACGTGGGCTCAGTGGCGGTTACAAGAACTAGAAGTGCTGCAGTCGAGCCTTGCTTCCGGGTTGTCTAGCCCGCCAAGTTTGAATAGCAATACTTGAGCTTGGGCGAGTTGTTGATTCATACTAACACTTCACAGCGAAAGGAAACAGACGCACACAAAAATAAATTTCAAACACTCTAAGAAAGAACACTGACAATGCGCTGACTCTGATCTCTGCGGTGTATCACACTTTATCTTCATCAGCTTTTTTTTTTCTATTATACACATGAAAGTAAAAAAAAAGGAAGAAAAGAAAACGAAAAGGAAGCTTTCAACGTGGTGGTAGTAGACGACGCGCGAGACAGGGGAGCAAGATCCGACTGCAGCGCCGCTAGTTCTCGTGACCGCCACCTGGGCAACTAGCCTCTGCAGGCGAGGATAGGAAGCAAGGTGGTTAGAAGTACTAGGAGGGGGCACGTTGCAATATTGGTGAAGCCTAGTCATAAAAAGTTTAAACGATTTCGTGCCCAGCGTGACCGCAGATCTCTCTGGCGATTGGTGCGCGTGACATGTCACGTGTGAGATGCATGGTTGATTGTAGAAGGACTCCTTGCAGGCTTGCGCGCGCTCCGTCCGGTAGGTTTTATTAGGGTGCCTTCATGTGCGCTTTGCTTAGGGTGGTGGCATCTCGCCATTTTGTCCCACACGTTTATTTTTATTTTTTGTTCAGAAGCGCGTGAAAGAGCGTGTCCCTGCACGTGTGTGTGGCGCTGACTGTGCTATGGCGACATTTTGTTTTCGTCGATTTCTTTGTATTTTCCCCGTGAGCGCGTGCTGTCGGCATCGGGTACTACAAAGGGTGTCATCACCCTAAACAGAAGGACATTGAGGCACCCTAGGTATTATTAGGTTGAAGTCTAGACTGTGGTGTATTCTAGTACCCCACAGCAAGGCGAAGTCTAGCTACGGTCACGTGATGTGATCACGTTGGCATGGTAAGTGAGGAGAGTAAGGAGGAAAATGAGAAAGAGGCGAGGCGTCAAGGGAGCATGGCTTGTGGAGGCTACGCGGCCGACGTCATGCCCTCTCCTACCCTTCTATTCTCCATGATAGGAAGTATTCACTGGCGGCCATAGCTGTGTGCGCGACTGCTGAGCGCGTGCTGATGGCGAGCTTCCATAGTTCTTTTGTAACGTGCATTCTGCACCCTCAAGATTGCAGGACTTAGCAGCCTATTAATGTGGGCTCTTTCTGAGCATGCGCTCTAAACAGCACCCACAAATATGGCGCCCAGTGAATACTTCTTATAGGGAGCTGCGGAACTAAGCTTGCTCCAGCAACGTTGAGCTCAGGGAGTGTCAAACAAAGGTTTATAACCCTGTTCACGGACGTCTGGGTTAATCCATGGAATTTTTGTTTTGACCAGATTAGCGGGGTTTGTTTGGACGATCTTTTGCCTTTTCTTGGAGTCCAACCTAGCACCGCGAGGAAAACACTTGTTATACTTTTTTTTTAATGCTATTCGATATTTAAAGTGGGATAATTAATTCGTTTTGCGACCTTCCCCGAGTTCCCGCCGCACATAGATTAATGAATGAATTTGTAAAATATAGTTTACTTTGATTTTTAAGCATGACAAAATCCCCGAGACTGCTCGTTAAAACGACACATAAACTAAAAGGTTCATTTTTATTTTAATATTAACCAGCTCGTTTGCGCCTTGACATTCGGTTTAATTTGTTTTGTGTGCAATCTTGAGATTTTATGCTGTTGCTGTGCATAATTTGATGTTATATGTGTTATGTGAAACTACAAAAGCAAGGGGTTCATATCGTTGTTTCTGAACCTTTTCTTGGCACTCACCAAAGAGGGATTGGCCAAAGATGTGGAGGATGAGATCATGTGTTATTTTTGGTTATTTCTGGTATCCTTCTGGTACATAGTGCCATGCAACAGAATGGCACATGTACCATGAACCACAATAGAATATGAAGTTCTTAATTTCCCGCATTCCACGACAAAGAAGATGCTAAGACTGCGGAAGCACCTACCACGTGCGCGCACGAGCACTGATCGTGGCTTGGAACACTCCGAAGGAATTCTTCGAGATCACGGATTAGACGAAACCTGCAGCAGGCAAGGCGACATTTACTATTCCGTTCCCATCTTAATACTGTTCTATTGAGGAATATGCGGTGTGCAGGTAATAACTTTAGTGAAGAACATGCAAAATGTTGAACCGGCGCATTTATAAACACGAGTAGAGAAAGTTTGATAGGCGAGCTGGCTAGAAAGAGGCAAAGTGTAAGGAACATGTTATTTTGTTTTCGTTTTCGCCTTTTTTCGAGGCTTACAATAGGCAAATCTATAGTCGTTTTGGCTTGTTTGGGTTGCTAGGGATCTCATAAATAGTCCCGAGAGCTAGAATTGTGTTATATGTTCATGGCGTGCATTCATAAAAATTCATCTTTAAATATCCGTGCAGTATTTTAGACTGGAATCAAGTATAAATCTATGTGCTCAGTTCTACTTTCATTTATAATTGTTCTTGTAAAAACCCTCTAAACCATAGAGAAAAAAAAAAAAAAAAACAAGAGTGTTTTTTTTGTAATATTTTGAATTAAAGAGTGAGGCGCAACGGTGACTGCGGAAGTCTGGAGTCCCGGCACACTTCTCCCCCTGATACATGCGCCTTGGTCTTCTTACACTGCAGCCATGCCCTTCCTCGCGCACTTGTTTCTCATCTTCTGGAAGAACGTGTACATGATCCAGATTCGCCGCCACTACCTGCTTACGCTCCTCGAGATCGTGGTGCCAGTCATCTTGGCCTACATCTTCGGCTACGGCGGCCTTGTCGCGCATTCGCACAGGGACTTTGCCACGCTCCTTGCGTCTGGTCCCAAGGGCCTTCGTGCGGCATTTCATGAGCACAGGATCGGTAAGCCTACGCAATTTTCTATAATTTTCATCTTAAATAGCGCAACGTGTTCTATTGTAATAAGGAGCATCGCGGTCCTCAGATTTTCTTTTGTCTAGAATCCTTTCATCATGCTGCTGAAATGTTTTTTCCTAGGGAAAAATTGAAGCACCAGAGGCGCGCTGCCGATGTTCGGAGTCAACCAGTTAGATCGGTAATCTAAAAGATAGACGTGGGTTCAGAGAAGACACCGTGGAAAAATTTGTTGGATGCCTTTATTGTTTTCTCTAAGATAAAACTTCGCGAAACCTCTGAAAAAATAGACCAGGGGTCTCAACCACGCGGCCCGCGGGCAGCATGCGGCGTGCGGCTCGCTGGGACGCGGCCCGCGGGCAACCGGCTACGAGTCCCGGCTCCCATGTCTTGAGCGCTAGAATTGGCACGCGCCATAGTAATCTCACCTCGTGGATCACTTTTCGCTCGAAAAGTAGCTCTGCTCTTTTAACGTATTCATATAGTTGATACTTTTCTGTGTTCATTTGCCCCTTTGTTTTGCTTTATATTTTGCTTCCCAGCTTTTTGTAATGCACAACGATTCTGCTACTAGGCTGCAAGCGCAAGTTATTCGTTGAAGGATGCATTTCGGGCGCGAACTCTCGAACAGCAGGAGCGAGCAACTGCCAAAGATAAAGCTACGACCTCGGGATTCTCGCCCTTAAAAACATATCGCCATTAAAAGAATAGTATTTGTTCGAGTGTTGTAGCAAAAATTGTCAGGAAAGCAACAACTGTCATATTAACTGATTGTTTTTAAAGACATGTAGCACTTGATGAGCTACTGGGTGAAGTGAGCAACGGGAACGAATATACTCGTTCTATTAAAAATATCATCACGTTGGCGGGGCGGTGTCATTTTAATTTTTATCACATAAGGTCAGGGCCCAAAGTAAACTTATAAACGAATCAAATATAAGAATTTTACTGGAAAGACAGTGAGTTTACAGAAAGCATAAAGCACGAGGCCGTGCCTTACGTTAACCCTCGACCTTCCAGGTGTGGGATATCTGCCCCCACACACAAATCAGTTTAAGACCACTAATATAGACGATTAGAAACTCCGTCTACTTAAGATTTAGAGGTAAAGTGTTTTGATATAATTGACACGCCGCATAAAGCGGGTTACATCTGCTTTAAAAAATTATTAAAAAAGATTTCTGAAAATGTTTTATGCAATAAGAATTTATTTTAAATATTTTACCCCTACTTGCAGCAACTTCAATTCTGGCAACAAAATTTACTAAAAAGGGGGGCTGGCGGACTTGTCGAAGTCTACAGACCAGCAAGTAGTTTATCTAAGGGCCGGTATAGAATTCACTGGCGGTCATAGTTGCGTCCGTTGCTGGTAAGCGTGACCTTATAATGACCTTCCACAATGCTTCCATACCGTGCATTCAACAGCACCCAGATTTTAGTACTTCGAAGATAAGTTGGGGTTCGTTTTTAACATGTGCTGGGAATACTGTGATTAATTATGGCTTCTGTAGTCACTGACAGAGAACGGTAGGGCGTGTATTTTCAACTAAAGTAACTTGAACGTGGGAAAGTATCGCCAAGCTCCTCGTATGGTCGCCATTTTGGCTCATGGGATGCACCTTGACCTCTCCATTCTTGGTAAGCCGAAATAAATTCGCTGGTGATGGATAGATTTATAGAGTCCTTTCTTGTATACCGAGAGTTCGCCAATTACGCACCGGCGAAACAAGCAATTTTCAATGCTTGGAGGCATTGAAAAATAATTTCCTTGTTTCGAAATACGGAAGAACAACAATATAATATATCGATATCACCAGTCAGTTTGACTACTACACCGCTGCCGCAATGCATTCAGGGAACTTTAGTCTTTCTGCCCGTGCGACAACCCCGCTGGAGCTCTGCGCGTGTGGAGCACGAGACGGTACGAGCCCTCGTACCGTCTCGTGTGCCACCTGTGAACTAAAGTTATGACGGCGTCGCGCATGCGCCGAAAGCTTAGTGAGATCGGCCTATTGTAAGAGATACATAAAAATTGGCATTATTGATAAGTTGATTGGATACACATTGCCAAGACGCTTAAATTGGCGAGGAACGCCTTTAGTACACTCTAAATAAAGTCTGTGCGCCTACTTTCCCGCACAACACTCGGAGAACCAATCATCGCAACGTACGGAGGCAGCTCAGCGAATGACGATGCCGAAACATATGTTTAGACTAAAAAACGTTGACTGAGTTGTGACATTAAGCAATCAAGCGTGACGTTTTGCATTGCTCAGACTGCGTTTTTTGGTCTAAGCATGTTTCGGCATCGTTATTCGCTGAGCTGCCTCCGTAAGTTGCGCTGATTGGCCCTCCGAGTGTTTTGCGGGAAAGTAGACGCACAGACTTTTTTTAGAGTGTACGATGATGCTCCATGGCGATCTCGGTGCGACTGGATTAGAACGACCATCTCGAAGCTTCGAAGATTTGAAGGGGCCGAAATGGCGATTTCCATAGCAACGGAGACCGCTTATCCAATTAGTCGGCTGGGAGGCAGGGTAGGCAATGACGCTACTTTCCCCCGGTGACCTAAAGCTAGCAGCATTTGCCTCCACTGCACTCGTCAAACGCTTTCGAACGCGGAACGGTGGTGTCTAGCGATTGGCTGCTGCATTCAAACGCGTTCGACGAGTGCAGTGGAAACAAAGGCTTTAGGTGCACCCACTCATCCCTCCTCTCAGAGGTTGGCGTTCTGACGTCCCCTTAGGTCTCCTCCTCGCCCTCAGTTTCTCGGCGCATAGTGAACATCATCTATTCGAGATGGTGTTTGATCACCGATGGCTTTCAATGTCCACTGGATACATGGCAGTCAAAGGAAGCTGTATGACGCAGTCTTATGAGACTACTCCAAGGCGTGCGACCAGAATGACAAGTGGGCAGCCTGACGCCGCAGGATATCTACTTATAAAGATGTCTTGCCGATGACGTTTAGAAATGAAAGTTTTCCCATGCTGGCATGAAACTTAGAAATATTGACGAGCTTTATTTAGATCTCGTTACCACAGAACTACTTGATCTTTCGCGCCAATATTGCTTTCTTTTAGACTGCAAAAAAAGAAGACTTGACAAAAAGCAATTTCTACGATTCTAGTGCCATGAAATTAATTTATTTTTAATTTCAGATTTGGCCTTGACTGGTGAGTTGGATCTGGCCAACGATCGCTATTTTCCGAGGCACGGGATGTCCAGAGGGTCGCTAAACTCGGTAAGGGGAAATGTCGAAAGGCAAAATACATAGGAACAGGGTTGATCCTCGGAAGCAAATAGGTACACATTAATTTTACAGAGAGACGCGAAGCATATATGTGATCGGCGACACAAATTGTCGAACATTTCCTCGCTTTTAGTAAATTAAATTTTTATTAAATAAAAAGAAAAGCGAATTTTTGGTTCAGAGAAGTCATTTTTACAAACATGCATAGACGAACTCACAAGAAAACAAAGTTCACCATACGCAGATAGAATGGCACCTGTGGAGATTTGTAAAAGTAAAGCCTATAGATACTTACGCAGTAATTACTCAACTAAACTTCTTCTTGATCGGAACTCAAATGACTTTAGATCCAATGACTTAAAGGGGCGATGCAACAATTTTTGTACTTTGCGCAAATACCGCTTAGAACGGATCCCTGACATTAATGACCTATGAAACACGCGTTCGTTTGTTACCCCACACAATAGAAGTCCCAGAAAAAAAGGGTCAAGGGTACTTGCGTGCGAGTACCCTTAGCTCCCACTAGTGCCAGTAAGCTCGTGTATAGTGAAAAACATTGCAAATAAATATCGTTGCACAGCTCCTTTAAGAGCGGTCTGCTCCATTAATTTGAAAACAAAGTATATTAAATTTTGAGGTCACAATGTTTGTAGCTGATGGAAGATAATCGCCTTGACGTTATTAGCGTTCTCTTGGAGAGTGACGTTGAAGGCAACATGCAAAGCTCAGGATCTACGTTTGTCGCAATATTTGTGCACAGAAAGTTTTGGTTTAGGGCACTTTATCGATGGCTTTTAATTCTGGCGAAAATAGAAAGCCCAATGGTACTATTTATTTTCATTCTGTTAAAAAAAAAAAAAAAAGCTTTGAAACACAGGGGTTGAATGCTTTTTATGGCCATAATTATAACTAAACCGCAATAGTTTTGACATTATTATTCTAGCTTGTCGGACCCCTAATTGCTGTAACAAACAACATAGTAAACACGGCCGTTAAAAAAAAAAAACTGGCTTTCCGATTTTTTTTTTTTTTTTTTTTTTTAAATTACGAAGAGTAGTTCGCATGAGAGTGAAAAATCCGAGTACAGCCGAACTGAGAGTATACAAGATATAATGGAGATGTCATTAGTCGCCTCCCGGGGAACCCTTCCGTCCGGAATTCAGAATACAGGAAGGAGTCCGCGTAATATTTCTTACAGTCGGCGCGGTTTCGTCAGCCGTCCATGCTTCGACAAGTCAAGAACAAGGCATCGCCGGACGACGTCAAGAAACGAATTCGAGAGACGGTGTCCAAGAACCCCGTTCGCCACACCCTGGGAGCCCTCCCGACCGTCGTCGGATTTCTCTTCATGCTCCCGGTCTTCGTGAAGCGCCTCTGCGACGAACTCACTTCAGGAGCAAAGGTGTGGACAAATCACTCGGCGGCCCGAAACGATATCCGGCACTTCTCGAACTCTGGAGCGCCTACTTTCCTGCAAAGTACTTTGATGGCCAATGACAAGGCTAAGAATACCTTCAAATTTATATTAAAAAAAAGACAGTCCGCGCAGTGGCACCGGGCATGACGTATGCCAAAGCACCGACTTCTTTTTTTTTTATGGTTTAGGCTCGAAGCTATTTTTAGCTCCGTCATTCGCCGAGTGGTTTCCGTAGATTGCAGCGATTGGTTCTCCCGAGTACATTGCGGGGAGAATAGACATTTCAGATTTTTTTTCGAGTGTATGTTGTCACGGATAGCTTAAGAAAAGTCGGGCGTGTCACGTCCCCAACATCTCATTATCGCCCCGTAGCAAATGAGGTTGCGGTATTGGCCAATGAAACGCCGAAGAACGAATTCCCTAGCCAGCCCCGCCCTGGGTCCCATTAAGTTGTCCGTGAAGGGTTTTCACATGCGGGCAACTTGCATAAGCACATTTACAAAGACTTACTCGAAGCCCGAAGTTCAATAGACAGGGTCGATAAAAGCTCGATGCAATAAACGATAAATTGCATATATTGAACGTGTGAACAAAACCCTCGGAGCAACAGTGAAAATATATTTAAAAAAAGCGAAAGCCTTACCGCAGTCAGTTTTGATAGCCGCCGTAAGGCGAGTGAAGTGGCACATTAGCTCCGTTCTCTCGTAGGTTTGTCCTGCTTCGCGTGCTTCTCTCTCTCTCTTTCTCTCTATTAAGCTATTGCCACAAATTTTGTGGAAAAAAGATCTTGGGGTGATCACTCACTCATTTCTCAAAAGTATCATAGTGATTCTTTTTTTTTTTCATCAATAGTCCCTCGCGTAATACCTTACGACTCAGCAAGTATATAAAAAAAAGAAGGAAACTTAAGCGAAAGCAAACGTTGGCGATATGAATGTTTACTAAGGCCCGCTTCAGACGGGGCAATTTCTCCCAGCAACTTGACGTAGCAACACCAGCAACACGGGCCGCCCGCGTTCACACGGAGCCACCGAATTGCTTCAACTCGCCATCGTCATCACATTTTAATTTTATTGCACCATTTTGACACAAGTTACACGTCATAAACATGTTTTTATATTTTCAAATGGCGTTGAGAATACTAACTCATCTTTCTGAAACGGCTTATTAAAAAACAAAATGAAAAAGAGATTCATTTCAAACCAGAATCAAGTCTTTAGATGTCATCATCACACCACGGGGGTATGACCTGAAAATATCGCGTCCCTGATTGGCTTCTGCGACTTCAAACATATTCGAATTTTTCGAGTTACTCGTCCATTTCTGGCCGGACACGATCCTAGCAATTCATATTGCACTAGGGAAAGACAACTCGCCAGCAACACCAAAACTGCTGGGAAGGTTGCCCTACCTGAAGCAGGCCTAAGCGAGAGATCAATATGCCCCTGACAGTAGCGATACGGACCCAACGTTCTGGAGAATCAATTTGGTCAGTACACCGCGTGCTATTCTAAAGCATTTAACGTGAAGCCTCGCAGAAGCGATTGCATACCTGTGGAGGGTGTATTCACTGGCGGCCATTGCTGTATGCGCGACTGCTGAGCGCTTGTTCACGTCGAGCTTCCACAGTTCTTTCGCCACGTGCATTCTACAGCATCAAGTTTGCCAGTCTTGGCAGCCCATTAATGTGACCTCTTTCTTTGTATGCGTTCTAAACATCGCCCTCATAAATGACGTCCAGTGAATACCCCCATATATATATATATATATATGGGGTGTATTCACTGGACGTCATTTATATATATATATATATATATATGTCTCTGACTTTTCCGAGCAATCACAAGCATTTGCAAGCCTGCCAAAGCTGCTTTAGCGCGCATGCCGCACATGCTCGCAGGAGCGAGGCATCAGTCAAGAACAACGTCACTAGAAGCACCTCGTGTTTCCGTCGCGGAGCTTCCTATCTTGCCAAAGCTTTGCGCCCGAGCCAAAATATTTCTGGCGCCAACCCTGGATGGGTGCGTGGATAAGGCTGAACCCTTTGAATCGGGTGGCGGCTTGCGCCACCAAGCCCGCGTTTCTTTTTTTCCTCCAAAATTTATTTACCATAGGTTTATATATCTAAAGATTTATTATTAAAAGCTATATACACGTTTAAATTTGGGCGCGGCCCTAATCCGATTACGACGCCTTAACAAGGCGTCGTAATCAAAATATGACGCTCCCCAATGCAAGATGGCGGCGCCCTGAGGCCGTATTTGCAAATGTGCAAACGACCCGTACGGCGGAAGCGTATCTATGCAACCGTGTACACACGCCTTCCGCTCTATGGTTGGCCTGGAAGGGAATAATAAAATATTCATACTTCCCTCGACCTATGCCACAGTGAGATAATCTCTTTTTGGTTATCTTCATCTTACCCGTGTCTATTTTTCCCTCACTATCCCTAAATTCCAGTCCGCTCGTTAAAATTGTCGCCTCTTCAGCTACTACAAGGTCAAGACCCTTAGAGAAGTATCATGTGCTCGACCGGCTCCTCTTCGTCTCCACAAGCTCCACACACAGTTTCTATTTCCCGATATCTAGCTCTATGTGCCTTAGTCCGCAACACTCCCGTCCTCACCTTCAACAAGAAGGAGGAGCTCCCCCTAGAATTGTCAAAGGTAGGTTCATTAGTAAGGTCCTTTTGAAACGATCTACCAATTTATTTTGCATGCATGCTTCCCATATTTCTTTCTCACTTTCGATAACTCTCTTCTTAACCTTTATTGTCTCATCTGCCTCCTTGTTATCCCCATATATTTAGATCTTAGTTTTCTAGTCCGCCTTCTTCATTTTTTATCGACAGTTCTCGTGCGTCAAAAGCTAAGAACTTTTCGTGTCGTGCATTGTTCTGAAACTATATTTCTCACCCTATCCTCAAATTCTGTCTTACTGCTAGCTTCCCTGTCCTCAAATGAGAAATATCTTATATCGCACTGTACGCCATGGTTCGTTGTTTTACCATGAATCCCACGGTCACTTTACCTACTCCACGTTGATTCATTTCCAGCCTTGCTTGAACGTCCAGTTTGTTTCACAAAAATGCATTTGCTAAAATCAGGCTCGGAACCATAACCCCAATACGCGGTGCGAGGGCCACGCGTGGCTGGCCGAGCACTGAGGTCGCCGCGGGAGCCTCTGGTTTTGTCAGCTCCACGTTTAATCCTGATGCATGATCTAGGACCTTGACCCTCGCGTGGGCGCAGACAGGAAAAGCCGTAGTTTTGGAATTTCCGCATCAGTTGTGGAACGAGCTCGCGTCTTCCTCGCTGTATACTACACAATGTCATTGCCTATTTTGTGTTTGTAAACTGTTAGAAAATCCCCGCAGTTGAAGTGGAGATTACACATAAGGCAGCTTTCTGAGAAGAGCTTGCCTATGCGCGGAATAACGTGGGCCAATTTTTTTTTTTCGACGTTTCACGGCATTCATATAAAGTGCCGTTTATCTTTGTTGCTCTTGTTACAGCTCGTACACCCGGGTACACGTCGGCCTAACCAGAAATCTATCCAACTTCAAGCAGATCAGATTCCTTACGTTCTTCTCTGTTCTTTTCTTCTTTAACGGATTCTTCTTTCTATCGGTTTTCTTCGTTTTTTCTGAGGGTTTGTTTCTTTTCCGAGGAAATTCGGGGCAGGGAAAGGGAAGGGCGGCATTATTTCATGTCGGTTACAAATTGAAAGAACTGTACTGTCTTCGTCCATCCACATGCTTTATTCTATCGTGTTTTTGAAATTCAAGAAGAATGTTTTACTGAACCATACTTCACAAGCTGTACATTTTCGATCCATGCTGAGATGAACATGCGAGATATTGCGCACAGGCCGACACGGCCGCCTCTGCATGACGGTGTCAGTACCAACGTACAGAACCGGAACATGCAAATGTTTGGACGCGGCGCTGACGGAGCCGGGTGAAGCCATCGTCACTCTTTATGCTCAACCAGCCACTCGAAGCGCAAGTATTGACTGTAGGGTTCGACCGATAAATTTGTTTCTGGCTCGGGCGCAGAGCGCGAGCACCGCAACTGAAACGAAGATTCTACTGACGTTGAGTCGAGAACAAATACACATGTATTCATTTAATGAGAATGTTCGCATTTCTCGCTAAGTTTAGCTTAAAAAGTTATTGAATGTACATGCCACCTAACCATAAAGGCTGCATTTGCGTGACCGTAAAGGCTGCACCAACCAGAGGTACGAGTACTCGATCGCGCTGGTATGCCTCTGCAGTTAAAGTCCATGTTAGGGTGAAACGAAGTTTACGATTCCTTGCTTGAGACTGGGGTTTTGCGCTGGCGCTTCTATCTCCAGGAACTGATGAGCATCAACGGCCTGTCGGAGTCCGCCTTTTGGATGGGCAGCTCCGTGGGCGCCTTCTTTGAGATGTTCCTGGTCCAGGCGCCGCTGATTGTGCTGCTCCGGAGCAACCCGCTCACGGGGGCCGTGGGCCTCTGGCCCCACAGCGACGTGACGGTGCTCGTCACGTTCTTCACCGTCTACTCGGCCGCAGCCACCTGCTTCGCAATCGTCATCGCCATTATCAGCCCGAGGCGTAAGTCTTTCCACGCGGGGTACGACTTCGTCGATGGAGCTTGACCGTTTTGCTAAATTGCTTTTACTAAGAATGCCGATAAGAATCATAGAATGCGGCTTGTTTTTCGCTCAATGAAGTAACAAGAAGCGGGCGTTTGGCAAACAAAATCCGTGAAGGACTCAAAGTGATCAAATTTATATTGTGGTTCACCGGTATTAGAAAGGAGTATTGAAATTGAGCTCAAAGATGAAACCGGGAATAGAGGAGAGGGGGGGGGGGGGGAGAAGGGAGGTTACTAAGCCGTCTTACTACGTTTGCATACGCACGCACAATATCGGGCATGTCGGGAACTAAGAGAAGTTCCCCGGTCTTTCTTCCATATCGCTCGAGAATGCTTAGAGTACTGCATATTCGTAGGAAGTCGGATAATTGAAAACGCAAGCAGCGCATACGGTCACGGCATGATAGCATGAACTGAAGATGCTCGCTCGAAACCGAAACTGAGTGGCCAACTAGTTCCGTGAGTGCGTTCCGCGGAACTGCGCCGCAATGGGGTGCTTCGAATTTTGCAAATAATCTATTGAGGAACCCCCGTTAGTGATGACGTATCAACACCTTTACCAGGACATACCGGAAAACTTCAATCTGCGAAGCGCTCAGATGACCCTGAGTGAAAAGCTAACCCACAAGAGAGTAGTCACCACGAGGAATGTAACACAGGTTTTTTTCAGCATGATTAAGCTTGAGTACTTCTTGTTTTAATGATTTACATCGAATCTTTCGAAGTCCTATACGACCGCGTGCAGCGCTGCGTTGCCGGCATTCTTCTTCGAGCTGGGGAGATTGGCCAAAGGATATATTGCGGCATCAGTACAATACTTCAGTCAGTAAATAAATGCTTGTTTTATTTTCAACCTAACTAGATGGCAGGCCTGATGATGAGTGCAAGTAAATAAAAAAAATACCAGCACCAAAGCAGTGTGTTGACATTATTTCTAAAAAAAAGAACAACAACAACAACAACGTAGTTTCTACAGAATCAGAGTAAAACACACGGATGTCTTGGAGTCGGGGTTATGTGCGCAGGACCGGATCCATGCACTAAATGCTTATTCTTGCAAAAATTGTAATCGCATCATTGCTCCCCAAAACATCAAGTTAAACACTCACATTTGTTTAAAGCGTGAATGCAAAATATTCACACGAATATAGGGTTGTACAATCTTTAAATTATATCATGAAACAACCAGACTGCGTAACTGTGGCTATTTGTTTCGTGATTTCAAAGACTCTTGTATATAAATAAAATGCGCATGATTGTTTTTTTTTTGTTTTTTTGGTCGCAAAAGAACGTTTTACGTTGACAAAACACATCGTGTTTCCTTGCAGCCAACATTGCTGGGATCCTGACGTTCGTGATCATGGTGATGACCCTGATTCCCGCGATCATAATGATCGTGGCCACGGGGGCGAGCCTCCAAGACAGTGAGCGCGTGTTCACGACGCACGACTACGTCTACCGGGTGATTCTTCTGATCCCCAATATCGGCTTCACTTACGGCATTACCTTGATCTGCGAGAGCGAAGAACTGGGTGAGTACTTTCCGAAGGAGACATCTCCCATTCAGACTGCCACACTGCCATTGAAAAAAAACAAAAACAGGCAAGTACCATTCACTAGCAGAATGAGAACGGCAGGGCGTTCTTTTGCGATGCCCGGCTTCCAGCACGAGCTCGCTGCCCTCCGCTCTGATTGGGCTGTGCGCGTACACTCTCGAGGCGCACGAGACATCGAAGCGTTATCGAAGGAGCTTGGTGCTGGAAGCGGGACAGCTAAAGGGCTTCCCCTACCGTTCTAACTCTGTCAGTGACTATAGACCTACACAATGTCGATAAACAAGTGCGCGTTGGCCCACACCACGTGTGGGCACTGCGCGTGCGCAGGAACCATATTTGTGTCACGTGACAAACCTGTGCATGCGCAGTGTCGACAGCAGCGCCACCGCCGCTACGCGATGTCAGAGTCGCCGTGTTGGTGTATGCAAGTTACCATCATGCACGGCGCACTTCAAGTCTGGTTTATATGTTAATCAGGACGGTATACAGTGCCCCCCTGTTCTTTAGTCACATCGGTGTCTAGTTTGAAACGGATAAACAAACGCTTCGAACAATCGTAAAATGTAAATCAGACAGAATTCCATACGTTCACTTCGATCATTTCTCCAGCTGAGTATATCTGAGAATGAGCAAGGAGCGTTTTAAAGTTAAAAAAAAAAAAAATAATTGTGTCTGGTTCTTCCGGCTTTACTGACTAGCACCACGTGACTTTCTCTCCCTGTACGCTCCAGAGACAACAATTCTTAAAACACAATGCAACTTTATCCGTCTACAATAAGTCCTTTTCCCAGAGATGGTCTGCGATAAAATGACAAGTTCAGTTTTTTTTATTAAGTTACTATACCTAGTGCAAGCATATCTTGCTTTATGAGTGCAACGTAAATTGACGTTTAATGTCTATATGTCAGGAGTGCTCTTTCTTGTACACCTTGGCAAGAAAAAGCGAGTCGCGCATTCTATACGCGCTTGCGTATTGCAGGGACTGGCATTACGCTGAAAACGTTCAACACGCATCAGAGCTTCCACAAGCTTACGCTTTCCAATATCTGCCTGGCCCTCCTCAGTTCTTGCGGCGTTAGCCTCACACTTGCGTGGTACCTCAAGAATGTTTGGCCCTTGGGATACAGTTTCCCTAAGCCGTGGTGGTTCGTTATAATGGTGAGTACATGCCACGAACCCTATTAAATAAAAAAATAAATAAAAAAACAACACTTCGGTTTGTACTCAGGGCCAAACTTTACAACCTTAAAAGGCAGTAAAGCTTGAATTTGCCGCTTCATAGCACTTAAGCTAGTCCTACGAATCTTTTCTGTGCTCAAATGTTTTAAGCTCAAGGCACAAATGCGTGTACAGCAGAAATTGAATATTGTTCTCTCTCTCTCTCTATATATATATATTGCTTAAGTTTAAAAGGCTGTGCCCATAGGCGCTGTTTGTTATGTGCGTTTTGACTTTTTGTGCAAGCATTGTGTGTTCACTGCTATCTTTATCTGTTTCGCAAGGTTTGGGGTTACCGTCTTATCGCATCCGTAGCGGTGTTTAGCCTTTGTGTACCTTCTTCAAAGTCGTTCATATTCGCCCAAAGTTAACGTTTCTGCAGAGTAAACTGTTACTACTACAAAAACAATGAACGCCAGAGGAAAACATTACATATTGCCCAGAAAACACTCAAAAAGCAAAGCACACAAGAACAAATATTTTTCTGTCTTGTTTAACCCCCCCCCCCCCCCCCCCCCCCGGCCAAAAAAAACAACAAAAAAACACGGCTGTTAAAAAAAAAAAAAAAAAAAAAAAACCGGCCGCGTACGCTTCGCATTTCAACTTACGCTGGAATGCGAAGCGTACGCGGCCATAGCTACAACCACTTAAAGAGCCGTAATTTGTGCTGATCATGGCAACATTATTCACAAAAAAAAAATCAGTCCCTATATACTTTTCCAGCGCTTATCACCCAGGCGAAAAATGCCGAGTCACTGGGCCATGACGCATGGACGGCATCTCAAATTTCGTGGAAAAGACCTGCTGCGCACGCTCAGAACGCCTTCCACAGCCCAGTAGACAAAGATGGCAGTTCCCAAAAGGCGATTATTGGAAAGGTCTATACGGCGAGCAAGTGCTCCAAAACGCGTGTTTGGCGCATCGGCACACAAAGAGTAGCACGCCAATCAAAGAGCAACATAGAGAAGACGCAGGGAACGCGCGATGACGAGGCAGTCAAGCGCGTCCAGTCAGTGGTTGAGGCAGGGGCAAAACAAAAGCACGAGATGCGCAACGTGCAGACAAGCTTGCACACCGTATGCTTCGTTTTACGCTATGGTCAGAGCGCAGAAGATGCTACAAGCCAGTGGGACCAACTCAATGGCGTCAAAAGCTGAACCAGCGGCGGATTCAGGGGGGGGGGGGGGGGGGGGGGGGGTTCGGATGTTCTGAAACACTTCTTGAATTCCACATGTGTAAACTTTTAGGGCGGCGAAGAGGGGCGGGGGGGGGGGGGGGGGGCTCTTAAACATATCTGATATGCAGACACCCCCTCCCACCCTCCTTCTGCAAACACCTGTATCCGCCCCTGAGCTTAACGTAAGGGCGTTCAACATCTTCCTTTACGTGTTCTATCGTCGGCTGAACCAATAAACTTCAGTACGCTTTTACTGGGTGTCCGTGGTTGTATGTGTTCGAGCCTTCAATTGCGCTCTGCCGTGCGATAAAAGTATGTGCAGTGTTTCTGCTAGTGCTAATGAATGCCTGTTTTCCCTTTGACAGCCGGGTTATTGGGGAGTGTTCACGGGCGTTGGCATTACGGCGGAAAAAGCGAAGACCATTAACGAAGACCCCCTCCTCTTTGAGCCGGTCCCTGCCTCACTGGAGTCCGCCATCGTTATATACAAGCTCTCCAAGGTGTGCCCATTGAGGGAAGGAAGTGGCCGAGTGGGCTAACGCGTCTCAGCTCGGAGCGATAGCTTGCGATGGCAACCTCCTGGGCTCGGTCCCCGCCGCCCCCGCCCGTTTCGCTCTGGATGAGTTCCGTACCGGCACGCGTTCGTGTGATCACTACTGCGTGATGCACGTTGAAACTCCAGGTTAGCGGTTGTACTACACTGGCTAAATTTCTCATCTACAGCTAAGAGACCGATCACCCGTTGAGACCGTATCTCATCAAGGCTGTATAAACATACAAAGCAAGCCATTTTTTTTTCTGTGTGTGTGCTCACTGAGGTTCTTAGAAGGCTTATTGGGAGAATCTCATTTGTGAGCACGAGATATTTGTACTACATTGCGTCGAAGAGCAAATGCTGTTCTTTCCTATATCGGGACTTCAACAAAAATGACAAATTTAACGCGTTGCTTCGTGTTTCGATTTGTAATTTCTTACGGGCTCGTTCTCTAATTTTATCTGGTTTACCAATAAGTTTGAAAGTGAACGGATTCCGATAATACATATTCTTAAAAACTATATTTTCTTCGTTTCACCTCAAGTCCGGGCGCAAACAAAGCTACTAGTCGATGGAACCAATCAAAAAGCGTCTAAAGCGCAACGTCATTGTGTTCGTCCTGTTTTTCTACGTGATCTTTTATGGCTAAGCCATTAATGTATAGGGAAGGCCCGGTGACTTGCGCTTTTAGTACGTGTGTTCGTGGTTGTATGTCTGTTTGTGCTTTCAACTGTGGTCGGACAGATGACGAAACGAAGTACAGCATCAGCGGACTGCAAATTCTTGCCTGCGCAACAGCTGTACTAAAGTCCCTAGATAAGATTATCCTACAAGTAGCGACATTCTTGGAAGCGCCGACTGCGTGATGATGCAGGTTCTAGGGAGCGAATGGCGGCGCACAGCAGAGGTTTGAACTGAATGTTGCCATTTTGTTCCAGCGGAATGTGCTTTGTCATTTCTATTGGTTGTCGTTGCTTGTAAAAGACGTATCAAGGGACTTTAACCGGTACTAATCTGTCGTCCATATAACAGCACTAAGGGCTACAGCAACCGTGATGTAGCGGATGGTTCTACACATACAGGCACTAGGGTAATCTTACACCTCTTTTTTGGGCCTCTCAATGGTACCCAAACAGAACTGCCAGACACTATCGGGTACCGTCTCCGATGTATTGCGTATACTATAATTAATTTTTGCATAGAGTCATCAAGCTGCGAATTACATACATATTTTTAATTGCGGCTCGATGCGGTTCGCAATGCAAACTGGTTCTACTCTGAATACTGTCAGACATTGTGAGCGTTCGACCATTTCCGTTGCCGCAGAGATTGGACATGAGTCACAACCCGAGTGTAAACCGAGGCATTGACTAACCGTGGCCAAACCGAGTGACCACGTAGTTCCCGTGTCCGAGTTTATCAGTCGCATTTAAGTATGTCGTCGCTTCGGGGGTGATCCCCGTCACTTTGTCATCATAATGATCCCAAGACCACGTCAACTAGAATTGCGAAGAAAAAAAATTTCGTTCCTATTTTGTATTAAGACACCGCAACAAACAAGCTTCTCGCTCAGTGCAGTTCCGTGCGAGTATGCTCGTACAAGCGTCAGTATCTCATCCTTGTGTAAAGTGCAGAACATTTCAGCACACAATTTTTCGGCCTTTTTAAAGATAGAAACAGGCGGAGGTATTCCACGCATGCGCTCAGAATCCGGTCGTTCCTGGGACGGTCACGCTAAATTGAGCCGCGTTGTCGCGGTTGCCTGTTATTGTTCATATACTGAACGACCGTACAGTAAAGGAAAACATGTAAAGCTTGTAAAGCTAAAACAGAATATAGCACTGCATTAATTATTAAACATTATGCTAGCTGGCGACCGGTTTCTTTCTTACAAACTCGTCACTGAGTGATAGCACAGAAAAAATTAATATTTCAATTTATTTTATATTAAACGCGCCCGAATTTGTAGGAAGTCTTCATTTCCTAAGTACTCTTATAAATTAAAATGTTAAAAAAACTATCCTCTGACTTTTATTCACTTATGTTTCAGACTTTCGGACCGGTTGGTTGCCGCACGGTTATTTTGAAGGACATAACGCTCAAGATCTTCCAAGGTCACATCACGGCAGTACTGGGCAGAAACGGCGCCGGCAAATCAACGTTGCTGAGAACGATTATCGGTCTGGAAACTGTTTGTTACGAAATTCTATTCAATCTCTCTCGGTCCATCGTGATCTAGAATTGTCGCAAGCTTCTTGTGGATATATCATAAGCCTGGGACATAAGAACTGCGGAACACACCCCACCCACGTTAAAGAAAAATATGTTCGGTGTTTTGCCATCTCATGCAAATTAACATCGGTAACAACCGAGCCGCCGCACACAGTGCTGCACACAGACTGCACAGAACAACATTGCACACTGAGACGTCATGTGACGTCACAGTTACGTGACATCAATGGACACCGTGACGCTTAGCGAATCCCTTCAAATTTACTAAGGAACTAAATTTATCGAAGAAATTTCTATCCACGACGACCCCACATAAATAACACCCAGGGATCCGTTTCAAAACCTCAGCAAACACGTTTGTCGCCGCAGTATTTCTGCATACTCAGTGCAATGCTATGAACAACGAGCTCAGTTTATAAATGCATTTTAGGCTGGCTTCATATTGTTTCGTACCTTGAAAATAACGTTTTGCACTTGCTTTCATTTCTCTTCTTGTCTGGTTGCAGGCTCCATCAGGCCGTCCAGTGGGACCGCCTTCGTGCAAGGTCAAGACATCCGCAAGAAAAAGTCAGCGGTTCGGAAGACCGTCGGCTATTGTCCGCAGCACTTCTCCCTCTACAGGGAGATGACGGTCCAGGAAAACCTGTGGCTTTTCGGACGGGTGCGTTAACTTCGCACTCAAAACGGGAGCTCACTTACTGGGTGAAGACAGAAAACAAATGCGTGCTCTCTGTGGGTTTGCATTTTGAACCCTTCTTTTTTCTAATTATAAATTCTCCGGATACCAAAAACCATATCTTCCGAAACAGTGTCACTCACAAAGCGGGATTCTGAGTTTAAGCTAAAAATAATTAACATGTTTTTTTGTGTGTGTTTTTTTAAACGACAGCTTTTTCTGGGAACCCTCCACGAACCTTGCTTGCTGGTGTTGGTCTCACCCAGTGTTACTAGAACTACTCAGTTGGGAAACTGCCACAGAGCCTGCTTTAAAAAAGTGGCTCCAATCCGTACTCGAGAAGCGAGCTAATGGCGATCGCAACGGCGCCATTTCTCCGGCAGCGTCCATTCCGGGAGCTGCAAGTCTGCATGTCGAGTCGGGCAAGGGCCGGTGGCGCCATCTCGCAGGGCCATCTCGCAGTAGCTATGTAAAGCAGCTTTCATGTTTCAACACGTCGCTAAAGAATGCCGCTGTTATCGTATTTAGCTCGGTCTCGGTAGACGCAAGCGGCCCAGATTTCAGGCGTGAGTTTCCCAACTGAGGGTTTTAGTAACGTTGGTCTCACCACATGACGTCTCTATATGACGGGACGTCGTGGTATCATGTAGCATCACAGTGCCATATGACGTCAAAATATCGCGTGACATGGTGTCATGTAACGTCACAACATTGTGTGAAATGGTGCCACGTGACGTGGAGTCACGATTACAACACCAAATTTAGTGGAAAATATCTCCGCTAAGTTTCCTTAAAAAATGCTGCTAGCCGAGAAACCCAAATGAGTGTCTTTATTAACCTAAGCCGAGCGACTTTTAATTATTTTTTTTTGACGTAGTGAAACAACGAGGTCCTTGAAAATCCTAGCTCTAATGATAAAAAAGAAGTATCCTGTCTATCATATTAATGTGTCAGAGGCAGTGGTGACCGCATGTGATACTGTGTACATATGCACAGACAGGATGGCGCGAATGGTAGCTGGGTGCAATCTTCTGCGGTGGCCATATAAATGCGACTTCCCCAGAGCCAGCCATTCGCCTCGAGAATCGATCAATACGGCTCACTTGGTGAAAGCCAGAGCTACGCTTTGTTTTACACTTACTTGGAACAAAACGAATGCTATACGCACGCGAGGCCGGAGCCATGGGAGGCGCCAATGCAGCGCTCGCGCACTGCAATCGACTGCTAAGAGCTCGTGCTCTGTACCCTTGCCCGTGCTCTGCGCCGTTAGTGTGGATGCTTTGTATCCACCCGCATTGCGAACAGATGCATAACCTCCTCTATCGGCGACGTGCGTGGTCAAAAGCGTCGCTGTGATCGGCCTTCCCCGATTGCCCGAATGCTGACCATGACGTCAGCAAAGGATTTCTCAATGACAGAAGTAAGAGTAATGCAAAAACTTAAATTTTTACGGTGTTGGCACTGTTGGTTTCAGAGGGCTATGATTTCAAGCTTCCACCATGCTAATTACAAACACCTTCGAACTTGTTGTTCGCAGAGTAATGACGTCACGAGAGGGAACCATAAGAGGGCGCCACCAAAACATCTCGCCGTCAATACTCACAAAGTGTGGCAGTTCGACAACAGAGTCATAGAGGGCCCGGTCGCAAATTCGGAGCTCGAGGATCTGGTAGCACAAAACATTTCTCGGGGAACCTGGTCGTCAGCGCACAGCTTTTGCAGCGGCGAGGACCGGAAACATGGCTTTCAAACCCGGCGAGAAAAGGAGCGGTAGCGCGAGGAAGGCGAGGAGCACGAGCGGACATTATATCGCTCGGGAGAAGTGTGTTTCGGCGTCTCGCCGCAGCGGGGCGCCCGTCACGTGGCTTTCCTCTTATCCGTTCTCTGCCGCTCTACCTTTTCAATTTAGGCGACCGCTTTTCGTGGCGATCTGTCAGGCTTTGTCAGAATAGGGGAGGCTATGACAGATAGAATCAACATGTGCCTCATAAAAAACCATGGAGAAACAAAAGCAGGCTTCCACACAATTCAATCTGGGTCTCGAGGCAAATACCCCTGTTACATGGTCACCCTTAACCGCCGTTACCTCAGATTTAACGGCTGTTACGCGGCACCGCAGTTACCGCACTATATTCTCGGACAGCTATTTCAGAAGAAGTGAAGAGCGCGCGGACACTGCTTCGATGGGTGCTCAAGGTGCTCAAGCACACGTTCACGCATGGCTTTGACTGCTTGGCCGCAGAACGATGTATCCAACTAGTGTGCGCTAACTGTGATTTATCGTAACTGCAGTTAAGTGTGCCAGTGTAACAAGGGTATTAGACATGGTAGAAGGGGACACGCGGAAGACAGAACAATTAAAACGCGACTGCGCCGAGCAGAGCTTGGCACTGCCGCGGACGCTCCAGCGAACTTGTTGCTGTTTCTTGCCAGGGGATTAGACTAGAAAATTCTGCACACACTGATAGATACGACAATGGGTGAATAGGTACCTTGCTGCTGTGATGGCCTTCACTAAAGCTGCATGTTTTCGTATCTGTCAGTTTGCGTCAGAGTTTCCTAGCCTAAACATCCTCGCAGGAAACCGCAACAAGTCCGCTCGAGAAATCCTAGACGCCCTTGCTATTGACACAAAGGCGGACAATTGTTTGAGTGCGCCTTCCATCGCGCTACCACAAGTAAGTTGTCTATCTTAGAGGGGCCGCACCCATGACGGACAAATAAAAGAGGGGAAGATGCTCAATTATGTGGGTAAAAAAAAAATGAAAAAAAAATCGCTATTAAATTATATGTAATGTAGCTGTAGATAAAGAAAAAAACAAGTGAAACTCAATTTAGATAAAGAAGAAGATGATCTTAATAAACAGTTGCTAGTCCAGTGGTGTGTATTTTTTTCGATCTCTCTCTTATTCTTCTTTTATATTTAGCTGGCACTATATATAGCAACGAACCAACTAACTCAGCTTCAAGCCATCATAGGTCAGCAGCTCTGGTCAACGGAAAACTTCAGCTCCTCTGTAGATCGGCGTCTCTTTAGTAACATTTGGCAATTGCTGATCGCCTATACGGTGTTTTCGTATCACGTAAATTTGCCATTTTGTTGTTAGCTTTTTTTTTTAGAGCGCAGCTCTTAGGGGCCCGTTTCCGGCTTGAGCGGCGTCGCCGTCGTCGTCGGCGTAGCCGCGAGGTCACGTGACCCTCCCCCCCCCCCCCCCCCGAATTCTAGTGACCTTTGGGATCACGTGACCCCCCTGAGGTCACGTGACCCCCCTCTCCCCGAGGCCACGTGACCCCCCTGACGTCGCACGACCCCCTGAGGTCACGTGACCTCAAGGAGTCACCTATCCCTCAGTACGCTTCCATTCGCTCTAATCCGCCGTTACAGGGAATTATAAACGGCTTTCATTTTTTTCAAACATATTTATTGATTATAAGGATTAAATCGCAACCTCTTAAAGAGATGTCATTGAGGTAAAATATAAAATTTTGTGCACTAAAAAATCGTTCTTTTAAGGTTCTTTGACACCATAGAATTTGTTTAGCTCGTGAACGGTTTCGCCACAAGCCCTATCGCCCCGTGGCGCACTAGCAAGTCGACTGGGCGATGAAAAACTCTGTCGCTTCTAAAAATGAGGTTAAAAGAACTTCTTGCAGGTTTTTAACGACGAACCCTTTTGCTTAGAATAATTTTGCAGGGGGGAAAATACGGACAAGGCAGAGAAACCGTAAGAGTTATTTTATGACTCCATTTTTTATAGTGTACGCGTTTGAGGGATTTTGTGAATCCTTGGATTGCTCGCCTTCCGCACACACCAGACAACTCATAACAACAGAATGGTGGACGAAGGTACATCATTGAAAACACACTATAATCGTTTTCATCTCAAGAAAGAAAAAAGTTTTACGCATTGTTCATACGACCCGTGAAGTTGTTCTTACGAGATTTGGCTATTGTGGGAAGAAGCGATTATTTTGACGTTTGAAGCGTCTACGTCTTGATAAGATAAGCTATATATAATCTAGAATGCACCAACATATACCTTAATTCTTTACATAATGGGGGAAAATAGTAATGCTGCGCTAAAAGCCAGATTTTTTTTACTACGTTTTTTTAGTTGAAAACGGATATAGAAACTAATACACTTTATATGCATAACTGTCACGAAGGATCTTTTCGTTGTTGCGGTTTGCTTTGTTTGTATTTCTTTTTTCATTTCGCTCTGGTTCTGACCGTTCTTCAGACATCGTCGCCATGGTTTTGTGATCTCTGAGGTCGAGTGAGGGTATCTGAGCCAAAGTGGCGCTCCCGATTTCAGGTT
Organism: Ixodes scapularis; assembly: GCF_016920785.2. NCBI lineage: Eukaryota > Metazoa > Arthropoda > Arachnida > Ixodida > Ixodidae > Ixodes > Ixodes scapularis. Next base: position 88,305,751 of record NW_024609835.1, read on the forward strand.
CGTGGCATGAACAACAAGGACGCCGACGAGGCGCTCGCCCTCATTCTGATGTCCCTCCAAATGAACGACATCAGGGACAAACTGGTGAAGCGCCTGACCACTGGGCAGAGGAGGAAAGTACAGCTGGGAATTTCGCTGATTGGGGATCCGCAGGTATTGGTCATAAATTGGCCATATGACTGTTTGGTTATAATTAAATGTTTGAGTTCTCTCATTCAAATTCGCTAAACACGCAAGAAATGGTAACGCACTACAACCAACCGAAAAAAAATTGGTGACCAGGTTTTGATGTTTTAATTTGGAAGAGGAGAGTCCGGAATGTTATGTAGCAGTTAAGGATCGAGGAAGCAAGGCCAACTTTCCAAGCAACAGCAATCTTTTTTTACCTGTTGAATGTTCGTGTTCCGTACGGTCTTCATCTCGGCTTCATTCTGAAACATGGGTCGAGTGCCAATTTGCTCGTAAAGCAGAGAGAGAGAGATGTGGGCTGGGTTGATAAGCATGCAACGTCCCACGTCTGATCTTGTTGTTAGGACAAAAAGTTTTCGTTTCGGTTTTATCCCTCTCAATTGCTGACATCCGTTGTCCAAAATAATGACTGCCACCCTGTCTGACGAAGCAGACACGCGGTCATTTTAGTTGTGGTTGTTTTCTGTATTCATCAAAGGTCGCGAGGACGAGCTTTATAATTAGGCAAAACCTGCCTCCGATATTTGAGAAAATCTTCCATCTACCAAATGCGAGCAAGCTGGAATACCATAATTTCGTCACAGCTGAATCGACATTCTGGTGACTTCAGGTGCCTCGTCCTCGGGGATATATTGTGACAAATAAAAACAAATTTAGAACTAAAATGAAGGTTTAACAAGGCGAGCTTATGTCATTAACTCAAACACAAAGGAACCGTACATTTCGCGACTTTAACGGAAGGGTGACTGTCTCGAAGCAGCGTTTTACCGCTGCTTTTATGCACGCAGAAAGTTCAGGAATGTTCTAAACCAGAACGCCCGATAACAACGAAGAATAGGCTGAAGGCTGAAACTCTCTAGAAGGTTGCAAGTTAATAGAAATATTCTAGCCCAGCTGGGTTCGAAATTCGCACCTTCGCATGGCAGCCACGTAAATGGCCAACTCCGCCGCGCACATATTTTTATTCAGGGTATAAAAACAAGTTGCCCAGAATCGTTGAAGGACTGCTGTGGATTAATTGTCTTTCCTATGGTACAAATTCACTAGCAGAAGTGCAGACTCAAGTATATCATCGTGACTGTCATACACACGTTTCACGTAGGATACAAAATCACGAAACAAAAATGAGCGTTTTTTTATTGGGTTTCGCTTGTCGCACCATCATTCGCAATTTCCGTAGGCTAAACAAGGTCAAAATCTTAATCATGCCGTAAGAAAAGCTATCATGCAAGTTAGCAGGAAGACAACGAGTAGTAGGCGCGCTTATACAAGTCTTTGTTAGAGTGAGTTGAAAGTTGAAACACATCCCACAAAGAGACAGCGTACCAACAATCGATAAAGACAAGCTCGATTGTTGTTGGTTGCTTGCAATACGCCATCAGTTAACGGCTCAAGAACCCTGTAAAAGATCGGTACAGGAGTAGTAATCAAAAGGTTTTATATACAATATTTACATTTAAAAGGCGTTGAGGTCTGTTAAAGCATTTTTTTTTTTTTTTTGCGATTACGTTTTTATTTTTTTTTTGTCGTTCCGATTGAATTTTCGCGATCAAGTATTTGTCCTCTTCTTTGTCTCCAATGAAACCGATATAAGTTCATATAAACATTCTACAGTCCCCTCCATCATACCCCTCTCGCCCATCCACCCTTTAAGAGATGATATGGTGCTATGGAAACAAGAAAACAATTCTTCGCCACAGAGGGTACGGCCATCCTGTTTACATGGACCACGACATCCTGTCCTCCATTGGCGAACAAGGACCAATAGAGTAGTGCAGGGAAAGTGTGGTCATTGAGATAGCGGTGCTGCTTTTTAAACGTTACCGTAAATAGGTACTCAAGCGAGTGTGGATTGTACCGTCAAAAAATCAAAAGCATTTACAACTTCCTTCAAAAAGTCAATCATCATCTTCGCGGGGGGACAAATCCTTAAGGATATCAGGTAGGAGGGCCGCCAATTTTGTCTGAAACCTAATCTGAAGAAATGGTTGCTTTCGGTCTCTCAAACAAAGAACTTTTTAGACGATCTGGCGATAAAACCGGTGCGATATAATGCAAGTCTATCGTGCGAAACCCTCCAAAAAAGCGATTTCCCCGACGTATTGATTTACCCTGAATTTTCCAAATGAACACCGTGAAAACTGTGTTTTTATGTTAGTTCACACGCAATGTAGTACCTGAAGCACGTACCACAACTTCACCACTAAAAACGCATTACAAACACTTGCTCTTGCAAATATCGATATGTCGGGATCACACCAATTAAAGGGGTCATGAAACGGTTTTCCTACTCCTTCTTCCTTAGCTTTAATCCTCAACTCAAATGCGAATTGTGAAATTACGTGGTCGTGACATTCCTTTGGCACCGGTGCGATGACTCCTAGCTTCCACCGTGTTTTTTTATGCACACCATACAACTTGTCATTCCCCAGTGACAATAAGTTCCGTCAGGGCACTCATTGGTCACGAATGCGAATCCAAATATTCGTCGACGGATTCATTGTTGACGAGCGCATACGTCCGAGTGACGCAGTTCTCGTGTCCAATGCGTGAGCTGAGCTCTGCTGACGTCAGTTTGGCACCGGTGACGCGCTTTTGGAACCGCGGACGTATCATAGTGAAAAGGCGGAGAGCTTTCGAAGGCAAGAAGGTACAAAATAGTCCGCTATATTTTCAAATGTTCGTACCGAAAAGCTGGCTTTTGACTTTCTCGCCCCTTTCGTTTGGCCAACTAAACGATATGTGATTAGTAAAGTCCCAATTTAAAATCATTCATCCCAACCCAAAATTTGTTTCATGCCCCTTTAAGGGCACGTTCCCTCAGAACGCCAGCCACGTGTGCCCAATATCCCGTAGTGTTTTGCATGTGCTGGAGAGGCGCACTGGAGGCATTTACAAAGAGCAAAGCCTTATTGCGTTCCTTCGAAATTTGTTGGTTATGTGACTCACTCACATTGCCGTATGCCGCAGATGTTTCTTTACTTATATTTTAAAAAAGCGCGTGTTTAGTCAAAAGTTAGTACGCAATTCTAATGCATTTGTGACAGTGTATTTGCCACTACAAAACACAGTGGTATTATTTGAATCCGTAAAAACTTTGGTTTTGAAGTTTTTCATCCACACACTTCGCACTCTCTCAGGCTGAATAACGCTCAAAGAGAAAGACTCTAAATACAAAGCGACCAAAGTGACGACAGTCGGTCTTTCGCCGCACAGAAGAAAAAAAAAAATTTATTTTTTTGTAGTCAAAGAATTGCTTACCAATAGTCTGTCTGTACAGACGTGGTGTGCCATTTAAACCCCTTTAAAAATTATCTTTCAAGAATTAGCATGGATTAATATCTTCCACAGTAGTTTTAGCACGCCTGGTAAAATGTCTTCTTCTAAATCGATTTTTGATCCGTAGCATCCGGACATCTCTCGTCAACGGAACATTCCAAAATAGTCCGCTCAACGTGCGTATTAGTCTGGATTGATCTACCTTGAATACCACTCGTTCGATGCTCTCCTATAAACTTGGCAATAACCCTTCGCAGCCTTCTGAATAAAATACTTGCAAAAACTGTGTGCTCATGATTGCTACGAGCTATCGGTCAATAGCCGGTGCCACGCTGTCGTCCAACCTCGTCATTAGATTTTAGAACGAGGAGTGTGTAGGATTGCAAGGAGGATGGTAAGGCTTTAAGCTTTGACTAAACTTCAACAAACAAAGGGGGCGAAAGTTTGTTCCCAAAATTTTGATAAAAGTTGCCACAAAGACCATCAGATCGAGGGGTTTTGTGGGATGATAATCCGTCAATCGCGTGTTCTATTTCTGCCAATGTAAAAGGGTCTTCTAATATTTATTCAGTCTTTCAGGTGCTATCTGTATTAGACTCCTGATGACTACCATACCTTTTGATGTTTTGTTTATTTCAAACAGTTTATCCTAGCACTCAATAAATGCCGGTTCATTGACGTCTTTATTGTGGCTTAGAGGCTTAAATACCATTGTACTCATGGGCTGCAATTTGTCTGGACAAAGCAAGCGTTCCATTGTGGCATCCAAGCTCATGTCACTCTCGTCTTCGGCCATGCACTCTCCCTTAGACTCTTCGACTTCGAGGTTTTTTGTAGCCTGCCTGAAGGTTTCATCCAAAACTGTCTTGTCTTGGAGTGGCAACGCAAGGCTTCTATTCCTCTCCCTTCCTTGTTTGAGAAGGTCTGCGGCATCGCTTAGGGGTCGCCCTGAATTTACGCTCTGCTCGTTAAGCATGTCCGTCAGTCTCTCTCCTCCGTACCGCTGCGTCACCGGCACTGAACCTGCAGCAGCGTCTTCTGCTTCTGCTGCTTCCATAATTATTTCGTTGTCTTCCTGGCGCGCTCCAGCAAAGGAGGCATAGGTTTTCAGGCACACCTCCTCCCAAGGACAGCCGAAAGTAGATACTCTCCGCCACGCACGCGTCAATGTTTTCCCAACAACCTACAAAGAGTTCTGGTCAGTGCCTGTTTGGGCGGGAATGTGTCGAATGCACGCAAAACTATTCCGTGGTAAACTACTTAGGAGCATGCGCCTAAAAAATTCGGAAAAAACGTGGACGCGTCTAGAGCACTCTGTTTCCTTACAAATAGTGCGAGAGATGCGACACTTTTTAAATATGTTACCAGGCGCAATATAGACGCTTTGCAGCAGCTGTGCATGGGCACCGCCATAACTGACCTTCAGTTTTTGTTTCCCCTTATTACGTTTACTTCACTTCATTATTACCATAGCAGGCTAGGTCATTGCCATCCTAGGTTTCATTCTGTCTTTCTCCCCAGCATGGGCTTTTGTGGAGGCTCGTCCACACCGATTTCAGTGGCTCGGTATCTCGGTAAAACAAGAGAAGGTCAGCAATGGCGGCTGTATTCTGGCGCGTGTGTAAAGCGACTATACCTCCACGCACCAAGGAGCCTGCTGCGAATGTAGTAACCCGCGCTGCACGTGCTGGCGTCTGCAGTATACTCCGTTCACCCTTAAGTTGAGACTATAGAAGCTCCACCTTCAGCGCGACCTCGCAGGCTTCTGCGGTGCTTTGGTTGCGCGTGCCTGCACGTTCACACTTGTGTTAGCAAGGGCAGAAAGCTCGCGCTGAAGGCGGAGCCTCTAGTTTTAGCTTATGGGTGAATAGAGTACAGTAACTATTCTAAAGCAAAAGCCTAAGACAAATTCCATCTTACGCGCGTGTTCGCCAACGCCTTATTATGGTTATTTACTTCGAACCTTTTATACGGGGAGGGCGAGCTCATGCGGCGCGTAGACTTAGATTCCCAGTATCCTCCTTGATGCTCGGGTAATTCAGCAACAGGTTTATTGTGTTGTATGTTTGACAAAGAAAATTTGGCCAGCACCAATGGTCGACTGGGGTCGTAGCTGTAGATGAAAAAAAAACATTTCCAGGGCAGCTACATACAGCTAGCCTAGGGTTTTTAACGTTAATCACGCAGTAGTGGCACACGACCGCACGGATGCCCATTCAGATAAAAATGGACCGGGGAGGCAATAATCCCAGTGTCCCTAGGTTCTGCATCGCGAGCTTTTAGTCAAAGTGCTTTGAGCCTCGAAGCGTTAAAAAAAACTCGGAAACCTCCTTACGTTGAAATAAACCTGAGATTGAGGTGATCCTTCTCTTCCACGCTCACATCCCAAACCTTTCTTTTCCATCATATCTTCTCGGTAGTCAGGAAGACGGACGAACGAGAGCGGCCTCGATCGGTTCTAAAACATCGTACTGTTGCGATGTTCCAGATGCTGCTGCTTGACGAGCCGACTGTGGGTTGCGACACGGACTCCCGCAACGCGCTCTGGCACTCGATCCTCAAGATCCGCGGCCAGAGGGGCATCCTGCTGGCCACCAACAGCATCGAGGAAGCGGACATCTTGGGGGACCGCGTCGCCATAATTTCCGCCGGCGTTGTTCGCTGCTGCGGCTCGGCGCTTTTTCTTCGCAAGAAGTACGGTGAGTGCCATAGGCAAACTCGTCGTGCGCCTTCTTGAAAGGAGCACATGCCTGCCTGTCGGAGGGGACAGCGTGGCTCGCGCGCTTTGGTACAACGTGCTTAGCGGGTATAATAATCTACGTTATCTTCAGTCAGTAGTGAGTTACTGTCGCCTCTATGTTTGCCACTTAATCGTGCTGTAGCGTTGTGCTTCGGTACGAGTGTGTGTATTCTCGAATAGTTTAAAAACAACGCCCGTTTTTCTACTGAGCTTCAGTCACACGCTACGGTTTTTACTGGGCATCGTAGACTCCCCGAAATTTGTTGAGTGTATAGTCCTACAAAGCATATCAGTGTCAGAACGCAGACCATTCTTTAGGTCAAAGGTATTAAAAGCCTATTAATTCGCCTAGCGCCCTTTATATACTGTAAAACCCTTTATTTTCACGGCCCGTATTTTTCGCGAATTGGTCACAGATGACATAATCGCGACCACTAAATTTCGCGAATTCCAGACGCCTGCATTGAAAATCTTAAGGACCGAAATTTTCGCGCGCCCTTAATTTTCGCGAATCCTTCAATTCCTGAAATACGCGAAAATTGAGGGCTCGCGAACATTAAGGGTTTTACAGTACACGAACTCAGCACTGTTACGTCCCGGCACGGTGGTGGCGCGTTGGGCGCACTTCCGGTCTGAAGCTGTGGGCGGAAGTTACTATGCGAGACGTGCATTCCTGCGTTGTTTTTTTGAAGAAATCGGACAAAAATCTGCTTTCTCGTCAAAATGCCGGGACTAGGGCTCTACCAAACGAGTCGAGAAAGGTTTGAAGGTCAGTTTTTACGTATTTTCTGCCTGCTCGGTTCGTTCGAGAACGTTTGATAGGTGCCGTAAAAAATAAAAATCAGACGCCGACGGACCCCGACTGCTTGTGCGGGAAGAACTTTGGGTGGAAATCACAGATACAGCTTTCTGGTCGTCAGATTGATTTCTTTCGCGCCAACATGAACGCCGGAAAACCTCCAAGTTGTACGGACCACCTACGGACTACGTTCAGTGCGTCAAAGTTCAAACCGTTGCCTGACCGTTCGAACTGTCGTCTGCTCAAATGGCCGCTGTCAAACGACAGCGGCCCGTAGATCAATCATTTACCCGCTAATTACAATACGAAGTAAGCGCAGGCCCCAAAAGACTTAAGTTTGAAGTTTGGTTGGGGTAAGTATGCTCGGTGTAAATAGTAGAACCAAGGAGATGTTGATACTTTTTACCAGTGGCCATAATTGATATGCCTGATTCACAAGGTCCAATTCTGCTTACGATTTTCAGTATCGACGTCGATCATCTCAGCCACTGTTCAGGTTTTTTCAGCCCGAGCGATGTTATTACCGAAAATAGCGAGCAGAACTTCATCATGAAAATCAGGCTTTAGCGTCCATTCTGCGGCGTCCACGCGGAATGAATCGCCGCATGTCACATTACCCACGCAAAGTTTTCGGTATATATAGAACGAGCGCCAATAATTTCGCTGAGGCCGCGAAAGTAGTCAGACATCGTCAGGAAGACGTACAATCAACAATTTTTATGCGAAAAAGAGCACGGAGACTCACAGCGACGCCGACGAGACCGCAGTCCAATGGTTTTCTTATCGGCGACTTCTTACTCACACCCCACCGCGCATGTGCGCCGCCGGCGGCATCCGCTAGGGGCGCTCCAGTTTGGTTGTAAGCATGAGTTGGTCTATAGATTGCAGCGATGGGCTCTCCGAGCTACTTTGCGGGAATGGAAATGCTCCGTATTTCTTATAGTGCAGCGATTATTTAGCGAAGTAGTTAACAAGTTGGGAAGGATTGTCTTCTTGCAGAGTCTCAGTTGCGAAAGCACTTATTCAAGGACGGTGACTTCGCGGCGTGTTCACATTTCTTCGATCGACTTAAAGGAATGCTGAACCGGAAGTTGGATTTTGCAAAATAATGCCGCAGAAGCGTTGGACGGTACGCTATGAACTCCAGAACACCACTCACACAACGATATCTAGAACGAATGACCATGTTTTTAGTAAAGAAGGGCGCGATCAAGCGAGAACAATGACGTCACGATCCTTCTGGAACAGTAGAGAATGAGGGGAAGCGGCCTCGCTTCTCTCCTCCTCGCTTCTGTTTATCACTGCGAGGGGACGAAGCGAAGAAGAGACGGAATGAGAATCATGATGTCACATGTCTCCTCGGTCTCGTCAGCAATGTTCAATTGCGCACATTTTCCCCCAAAATACGACCATACGTTAGAGATGTCACTGTATGAGTGATGTCTTGGGGATTTCCAGCGTTTCGCCTATGGCTCTAGCCTTGCTTTGTGAGCTGTAAATTTCGGTTCAGTACCCCTGTAAGCCGTGCGCCCAATTTCGGCCCCAGGCATCGGCTACCGGCTCCACATGACGACAACCGAGATGCCCAACGTGAAGCACTTGGTGACCTTTGTGACGGGCATCGTGGAGCTTGCCAGGGTCTTCCTGGAGCGCCGCGGCTACATCATCTTTTCCCTGGGCAACCCCGAGCACACGACGCTGATCCAGCTGCTCAAGCAGATCGAACAGAACCGGAGGTCACTGGGGGTCTTTACCCTGGGCCTGGCAGCCACCTCGCTCGAGGACGTGCTCCTCAAGTATGAACCGCTGTGGTACTCGAGAAACAAACATATCTCTAGTTGTCCGCGAACGGCGCTCTATTTGAAGTTCGGTAGCCTGCCACCTAATGCTCCCCCAAAAAATGCACAAATTTTGTCATGCTCACATTTGAACAACTCCTGTAGTTTTCTCAGTTGGTTCTAATTTATTTAAACACAAATATTCCCGCAATGAGCATAGTTTTACAAACCGTCCGCCCTTGTATGATAGGAACTGTCACCGAAAATGTTTACCGTGTCCGTTTGAGCAAAAAATAAACTAGACATCGCCGAACGCGCAGTCTTCGCCTAGGCATAGCACTAGCGGTCCGGACCAAATGCCAAAGATTCAAAACTATTAGTTTTCTTATTACGGAATCATAAGCGACTTTGAGATATTTTCAACGAAAAAATGGTTGCCGGCAAAGCACGCGGTGAACAGCGTCAACTACCCGCTTAGTCCGGAGTAAGTGCCATTGGCTATCATTGAAAATGTGACAACCCGAGATTAGCATACCTCGACAGAAAGTTCAGGTGGTATAATTCTGCTCTGTCGCGGGTTGTTTTCCCCGTTTCCGAAGAAACAAAAAGCTATTTTCAGTAATTTCAATTCAAGCTTCAAATAACTGCCAACAGTTACTTTAAGCAGCCAGGTGGCTTGAGTGTATATCTTCCGAAGCGAAGCTTATTATTGATTTTAATTCAAGCTATATCAACGCAGGTGCTTAAACATTAGACGAAGCACCGATTGTGTCGTTTTATTTGTCACTGCGATGTAATCAGCGCCCTTTTGTTTCAGAGTGGATGAAGCAAGCAGCATAATGGAAACGGACGCCGAGTCCAGCGAAAGCAGCGCAGGAGCACTGGGAGGGGGAGGCGAAGGAGGAGGAGGTGGTATGACGACAACGGACGTAGCGGACGACAAAGACAAGACCAAGTCTCACTCGATCGAGAAAGACAGAGAATGTGAGTACTATTTGATAATCCTTTCTATGCTTTTTGTTTCTGTCGCCATGGGCGAGCGCTACAAAACGCTTGGTTGCAATGTTTCGTTTCACGCTGCACACAAAAGCAGGCTATCTTGTTTAAGTTTCTAAATTTGGAATCAGAGCTGGAGCACACAGCGTGATGTCGCGCGTGTTGGGTGGTCGACGTCAAGCCTTAAGATTGAAATACATGTGATCAAAACAAAAACCAGTTTCTTAATGAATTACCCGAGGCTGTGGCGAGAAAGCTAGAGACATCAAACTTAGGCGAGAAAGACAAAGGTGACAAAAATGACCTCCTGTCGCAGTTGTCTTGCGCTTCTACGGCGGTTCCATGTTTCTCGCCCAGTCTTGGGTAATTCATCAAGCCGGCACGTAGCCGGGGGGGGGGGGGGGGGGGGGAGGGGGGGGGGGCATGGGGGACACCCCCCCCCCCCCCCCGAAATCTTCCATTTTGCTGGGACCTCCCCTCCCTTCTCCTCCTCATACAGCATTTTGTCATGGGCGCCTCCCCCCCCCCCCCCCCCCCCCTTCCCGAAAAAAAATCCTGGCTACGTGCCTGTCATCAAGGTAGTAAATATGCACCGGCTGGCCTGCGCTCTCAATGTCATTTAGTTAAAAAACAGGTTACGTCGTGCCGCCGAGCGTGCTTCCATTGCAACCGACGTCCACGCTGTGACATTATGTCACGAATGACAAGGTGAAACAAAGAATAACTGGAGAAACTGAAACATTTATTGGGGCGAATTTGAACTCAAGAATAAAAAGGGAACAGAAGAAAGCAGAGCGCCGTGGGCGTCGAAGTCGGCGTGACAGCAGAGTCGAACGCTGGGGCTAAACTGACTCCGTGTGTCTCTGGAACATTAAGGCTGGAACATTCGGCGCGTAGAACATTTGTAACTTGATCACAGGAGAATTTTCTCGAACTTACGAGACCGTCAAGTTGTAAGAATAAATGAAAGGGCAACCCGCAGATTGGAATCGAACCTACACCTTCCGCGCGACAGTCAAGCACAGTAACCACTCGGCCACGCACGCGCTCGCTCGCCGACGCGCGTGGCATTACTCCCCCTTTTAAAAGCGCATTGTCTCGATGCGACGTGCCGGGAAACAAAAACAGAAAAACAAAAACAAACAAAAAATAATAATGGCAAACTATGTAGCCTTGTGCGACACAATCCTATCTGGCGTATTATAAAATACAATTCACAGTCCTATCGATCGTAGTACGGCTTGACGACGCGCACGACGTGGACGACTTACGGTCGTGGAGGCCGGCGTGATGAAGTTCGTGTTCCGTCAGGCATCACCTCGTAGTTCAGATCCCCGAGTCGACGAAGCACTTTGTAGGGTCCAAAGTAGCGCTTCAGGAGTTTGTCGCTGAGACCGCGGCGGCGAATCGGTGTCCACGCCCACAACCTGTCTTCGGGCTGGAAGTGGACGTCCCGACGACAAAGGTTGTAGCGGCCATTGTCGACACGTTGTTGGGCCTTAATCCGAAGTCTGGCGAGCTGACAGGCTTCTTCTGCCCATTGGGCAACCGCCTGGGCGCCGTCGCTTCCGTCGACGGCCAGTTCGTGGGATAATATCGCGTCCAGCATTCTCGTTACCTTGCGACCATGCACCAGTTGACAGGGTGTCACCCCGGTGGTCTCTTGTACGGCCGTGTAGTAGGCAAATATGATGTACGGCAACACCTCGTCCCATGTCTTTTGCTCCACGTCGACGTACATGGAGATCATGTCGCATGGTCTTGTTGAGTCTCTTCGTGAGCCCGTTGGTCTGCGGGTGATACCCTGTGGTGCGACGATGGCTGGTGTGGCTGAGACGAAGGATTTCTTGCGTCAGCTGGGCCATGAACGATGATCCACGGTCAGAGATCAGAGCTTCGGGAGTGCCGTGCCGGAAGACTATGGGCTCGATGAAAAACTTGGTGACTTCCACAGCAGTCCCTGAAGGAAGGGCTTTCGTTTCGGCGTACCGCGTGAGATAATCTGTGGCGACGATTATCCATCTGCTTCCTTATGTCGATGGTGGGAAAGGACCAAGTAGATCCATCCCAATCTGCTAGAACGGTGCGGTCAAGGGAGAAATCGGCTGCAGGAGACCTGCCGGCTTCGTCGGTGGTTTCTTGCGTCGCTGACACTCGTGGCACGGACGCGTGTAGAGGTGAACGGTCTTCGGGAGCTTGGGCCAGTAATACCTTTCACGAATTCGGGCCACCGTATGGGTGTAACCAAGGTGCCCGGACGTCGGGTCGTCGTGGCAGGCTTCGAAGATCTCTCCAAGATCGGTAGGAATTACCAGCAGCCATGCCGAGCTGTTGTTTCCAAAGTTCTGCTTGTAAAGTACACCTTGTCGGAGGGCGAAGGTCGGCAGGGCTCTCGAGAAGACACAGGGGATAGTACCCCTCGTCCTTCGAGGTGTTCGATTAGCGCGCGCAACTCAGGATTATCCCTTTGACGTCGTGCTATGTCGTCGGTGTTCACTGCGCCTAAAAAGCACTCGCCGTCATCATCGTCACTGCTACCGGGAGATGTCTCGACAGGGGCTCTGGACAGGCAGTCGGCGTCGCTGTGTTTGCGGCCTGACTTGTAGACCACATTCATGTTAAACTCCTGCAGTCGGAGGTTCCATCGAGCGAGGCGTCCCGAAGGGTCCTTTAGGTTCGCAAGCCAGCAGAGCAAGGGGTGGTCCGTGACAACGCGGAACGGGCTCCCGTATAAATACGGGCTAAACTTCGTGATTGCCCGGACGACCATAAAACATTCCTTTTCAGTCGTAGAGTAATTTATCTCCGCTTTGAACAGTGCCCGACTTGCGTAGGCGATGACTCGCTCGGTGCCTTCTTGCACTTGAACCAGTACCGCGCCAAGCCCTGCGTTACTTCCGTCCATATGAATCTTGGTTTTCGCATCTTGATCAAAGCGTCCAAGAACCGGAGGAGTGTGGAGTTGTCATTTCAGCTCGTCGAATGCCTGCTGTTGCTCCTCGGCCCATTTGAGTTTTTGAGTGTCTTTTGTGAGGTCTCTGAGCGGGGCCAAAATCTTTGCGAAATCGCGAACGAAGCGCCGATAGTATGCACATAGTTCAAGGAATCTTCGCACAACCTTCTTGTCTGTCGGTGCTGCAAATGCCGCGACGGCGCGAGTCTTCTCTGGGTCTGGGCAAACGTCATCATTGCTAACCACATGGCCAACGAACCTCAGTTCGTCATAGGCGAACGGACACTTCGATGGCTTCAGAGTGAGGCCGGCGGTCTGTATGGCCTAGAGAACAGCTCGGAGTCGTCGCAAGTGGTCGTCAAAGTCGCTTGAAAACACTACGACGTCGTCAAGGTAGACGGGACAGCTCTGCCATTTCAGCCCAGCCTGTACGGTGCCCATGACGCGCTGGAAAGTTGCTGGAAGAATAAATAAAAGGGTAGTCCGCTGACTGGAATCGAACCTACAGCTTCCGCGCGACAGTCAAGCGCGGTAATCACTCGGCCACGCACGCACTCGCTCGCCGACACGTGTGGCAATATGTCAACGTAGCATGCGGTCGAGTCAGCGTCAGCGGCGGTTCCTAAGGATACGCCGCTCGGCGCAGCGACGCAACGCGATTTTTTTTTACGTGTGTTTCACACTTACTGCTGGTGCTGCTCATGAGACAAACATACGTGTAAACATTTAAAGTAAACAATAAAGTTGAGATCGAAGATCATTGACGCACCACTGTGAAGAGGTGCCACGCCTCATTCTTGATCAAGCGATAGTGTTGATGATTTCACTTAATAAAGCGGCGTGGCAAAAATAGATTTAAAAAAATCATTCTCGAATAATATCAGTGAATAAAGGCCTGTTCATACATGCAGCGGAGTGCTACAAACATAGCGCTGACCTAGCGCTAAGCGCGTGCTTTTGGGAGCGTTCACCAGGTTTGTATCGCACCAGCAAAACTGCTGCTCATGGCAGAAGATAAGTAGCTGACGACGACACGTGAGAAGCGCTACGCTGCATGTGAAAACCGGCCTTAAGTCTATTGGCGACGTGCGCGACCGAAAGAGACGCTGTGGTTGGTCTGCAACGATTGGCCAAATGCTGACTATGACGTCATAAAAGGATTTCTTATCGACAGAAATAAGAGTAATGTAGGAACTTCAATTTTGACGGTGTTGGCAGTGTTGGTTTCAGAGCACAATGATTTTAAGCTTCTACAATGCTCATTACAAGCACTATCGAACTTGTTGTTCGCGAAGTATTGACGTCATGAGTGGGAATCATAGGAGGGCGCCACAAAAACGTCTCGCCGCTTATGGCAGTGCGTCTGTCTCGGTTATTCTGCCTCCAGCACACGCTCGTTGCCTTTCACTTGCTTTGGTTGTGCAAGCACACTCGATGCCCACGAGACGCCCAAGTCTTATCGGGGTAGAAAGTACAATCCTTGGGCAGGCGGAACAACTGAAAAACTTCCCCTGTCGTGCTCATTTTCTCCTACCAATATTAAATTAATATCTGCTGCGAAATAACTTATAAAATAAAAACAATCTAATCTGAATATCTTGAAGACGTGTCCGTGTAATCGATGTCTAGTACACGCGGTAAAGCTTGGTCAGATGTCGACGCCCAAACCGATTCTAGCAGCGTTCGCAATTGTTTTGACTGAAGATAGCGAAGAAAACGCAGGTTAGCTGCTGAATTACATCCATATAGTGCGCCCGAAACAAAAGAACAGAAAAGAAAAAGAGAAACGGACTGAAGAAGGAAGTCTTAAAACTTCCTTGTTGGATCATTTTTCTTTCTCGTTTATTTCGTGCACGGTGTGGTCTCGGGTTTGCTATGGTTGTTTTTACTGTCGCATTTTACCATAGACGGAAAACTTATCCTTTCGTGTCCTTGGTCAAAGTTGACCAGTTATTGCCGCATTGTAAATGCCAGAGTGGTAAAAAAAAGCATATTGTTTACCTCACGTAGACGGCCTTTTTGTGTGCCCATTGCACTAAAATGCCTTGTCCTTCCTCGTCCAGCGTACAACAGGGACTTTGTGCCCGTCACGGGGTTCGCCCTCCTGAGCCTCCAGATCAGGGCTCTGCTCTACAAGAAACTATGCTACTATAAAAGGAGCTACCTGTCTATACCCATGCTCCTCATCTTCATATTTATGCTTGTCGTCATGCGGACGATTGCGTTGGGCCTTCTTCCCTGGCAAGGGCTTAAAGAGCTGGATCTCGCCGAGATACAGGCTAAAGTGATCACCACCAATATTGGTAATTCACCTTTCAAATACTGCGTACCCCGCTGGGTTGTTTTGGGGTGAAGTACAGGGCGTAATCACTGGCGGCCATGGCTCTGTGCGTAATTGCTCAGCGCGTGCTGGCCACGAGCTTCCCCAGACTTTTTTAGAGCGCAGCTCTTAGGCGCCCGTTTCCGGCTTGAGCGGCGTCGGCGTCGCCGTCGCCGTCGCCGTCGCCGTCGCCGTCGGCGTAACCGCGCGGTGCATTATGGGTAAATTTTCCCGAAGGAACCCGAGGTCCTAGGTCCTTCGGGAGGACCTCTGGTTCCTTCGGGAGGACCTCGGGTTCCTTCGGGAGGACCTCGGAAATACCTCGGGTTCCTTCGGGAGGACCTAGGGGGGGGGGGGGGGGGGGGGGGGGTTACGTGATGATGACGTCATCAGTGATGATGACGATGCGGATGCCAATGACTTCATCGGCATCCGCATCGTCATCGTCATCATCACTGATGACGCAATCGTCACGTGACCCCCCCAGGACCAAAATGAGTTGCTGGGCGAGTTGGATAGACATCTTCACTTAAACAGCGCAAATAAGTTACGTAAGGAAGAGACAAGAGGAAGGAAAGAGCGCTGACTAACAACTGAGGTTTTAATAATGATGTAGTGAAAGAGAAGGAAGGTGTCAAGTGCTGTAATATTATTAAATTAAAGAAAGTTACAATTATTAACCTCTTTCTAAGGGCCAAATTAACGGAATGACAATTTGCATTTCTAAGTAACCCAAGTGAATATATCTACGTACAAATATTCAGAAGTGAACTACAAAGTTGTCGGTGATCCAACGGTTACTGGTTTCTGAGACTAAGGTGCTTAAAGGAGCTGTGCAACGATATTCAATTAGAATGTATCTCTCTATACACGAGCTTACTGGCACACCTGGGACTCAAGGATACTCACACGCAACGCCATTGGCCAAGAAACTCCTTTGTTGCGGTGTAATTTCAAGGACAAAAGCGATCCTTTTCATTCAATCTCTCCTTTGCAAAATTTGATGACGTAACTCGGGGGTCCCAGTACACCCAAGTGACGATATTTGAATGCGGTTCATAGATTGGACCCGAGCATTGCGTGGGCACTCGACTTGGGCTCGTGACAATAGACCATTTGCAGTCCTCCCAAGCGCCCCGGCGCGCGCGCGAGGAATCTTGGGATCGGTGTTCTGTCGGCCCCCGTCGTCTGGCTGCTCTCCGTTGGAATCGCATCACCTCGCTCTAGACATACTTTTCATCTTCGTTGTTTATACTTAATAATCCTCTTTTTTATCTACTCCAGTGTATTTTTCTTGTTCATAAGTGTATCTATTTCGTTCAGCGCTTTGTATTTCTTCTGTATATTACGTGTTTTTGTGCATATTCCATCGTTTTCGACGCGGCCGTCGACGGACACCACGCCGCTTCGTTCGCCGCTCCCGGGGTGAGTACTGACTGTTGCCGTTACGCTCTATCCCGCTCCTAGGCCGTTCATTTAACTCGTGTGCGGTCGCGAGAGAGCAGTTTCGAACATCACTACAAATGTCACCGCTGTAAGCAGAGAAATAAAGTAGTCATCACGAAGCGAAGGCCGACATGCCTTCGCTTCGTGATGCGCTCGCCCTGTGAAATGTGAGCGTGGGATATCGAGTACTGCTTGCGTGCTCAACATTCGGGACGGTGCTTTGTCGTTGCGATCTTTTTGCCCTTCGGACGCTTGCGAAGCTGTACCAGCGGTCGGCGTGCCTCGGCAGCGCTCGTCAACAACCGTCCGCGCGGCGTCACTTTTCTCGCGTTCGCTGACCGTCCGCGAGCGCCGGTGATTCATCGTCGCGGCTGGTATGCGTATGTAGTACATCGCATAGCTTCACAATCGCTCTTAACAGCGGTTGTGAGTTGAGCGGGCCCTTAGCAAGCGAGTTATGTCAGCAACTGCAACTTTGAAACTGATGGTCACTTCACTTATTTATTTCACTATTCGAGATGTCAGCTGAATGTAGTATCTTCTTAGGTCACCCTCAGAAGCCACATGACGGGCGGTACAACCTGCTGTGTACCGGGCTGTGCCCACACCACTCTCACTGCCAAGCATGTGTCCTGGAATCGCTTTCCGAAGAACAGCCATCTACGCAACATTTGGGTACAGCGAATCAACAGGAAAGGTATTTACCATATTTTTTTACTTGTTATCTACACTTTCCTGACAATGATCAGGAAGGTACAGTGTGTGTACTGTCCGACGTGGCCCAAGTCATTTTACCCATATGTACAACATACCTGCGAAACACATTTTTTTTAAAAATAAAAATAGCATTCATTATTTTTGACCTATAAGTGCAACATACGACTGAAACAAAAAAGACAATCTCAAAGAATCCCAGATGTTGCATGTGCCCTTTTCACTCTCTTGGCCACTTCCACCTGCACCGACATACCAATATTTGATTGCATCGCAGGAATGTCGCTTCATCTCACTACCCTACAGCTAAAGCAAAGATACTCTCACAGTGCTTCTATCATTTTCAGCGTGCATCCACTCCAGGTTTGTTAGGCATAAACTATGTGCTTGTTCTTAGTGCCCGCTGCACAATGGTACTGGAAGTGTTTAGAAGGCGGTGGGGTGACGATGGGGGAGGAGGAGAACTGAATTCTACCCCCTTGCCCGGATAGTTTACTGACGCCCCTGTTCAGACGCCACGGCTGCTGCATCCATTCTTACCACTGAGATTGAGTTGCACTTGCTCCAAAGTTGAATGGGTGAATCTTAATATGGTGCTAACTGCTTCTTTTGCATGCAGGTACCACTGGACGGTTCTCTCTGTGGACGCCAACCTCTGACAGCAGAATATGCGGCGCTCATTTTAACGAAACTGGGAGAAAGAAGTACGAGGACAAAGCTCCCCGGTTTTTTCCAACCAGGACATTTCCGAAGTGTATGTTATTTGCCTATTTTTGTTTCTTTCTGCAATAGTTGTTTTTCCCTGCTTATATTCTTGCTTGTGATCACTGTATACATGGGTCGTTTCTCACGTGAGCTACGTCACTGCTGGTGGCGTCTGGTGATTTGTGGACAGCGGTGCTACCCAGTGAGCATGGCGAAATACGTGACCTACGGAAGCAATCATCGCTCTCATAGAAAAAGACGGAGCTTCAAGCAATCGTAATGTCAGATTTTGTAGAGCTGCAGACATAATAACAATGTTTTGTCTGAATACATGAGATCTCTCAACGGCTAGACGACGCAAATGGACTGCAATCGAAAAGAGGTTTTGCGACGTGCGGTTAAGTAGCATCAAGGATATCACTGAAACTGAAAAAGTATAACATTCTCGTCCGTCATTAAATTTGCAGTGGGAATAGGTGGCATATAAACCTACTGACTGCCTTTTTCAAGGATTTGGCTTGGCTTAGCTAGCTTGCTGCTCAAGGCACCAGGGGATGTCGCTCTGCTGCCTTCATCTCTGATGGCCCCAAATGACAGCTTTTAATCCAGCTCTCTCGTTGTGGAAAGTAGTGAAGGCTCTGCATGTTTCCTGTCGTACATTGAAGTGCCAGCTCATCTCGACTCTAAATAACAGCAGTGTGTTTGAACGGTACCAGACGATGCTTCTTTATATTTCCGACTGCTCTATCTGACACAGTCGGTCACAATGCAAGAGGACTTCAGCGAGCTGGAAAACACTCTCTTAGCACATAGAAAAACATAGGAGAAAATGTACCAACATGAATTCTAAAAATATTTTGAGCGAAAACTGACGTCAGGTGCAAGGACTCTATAATTACTGTCCACCGTGTTTGCTTGACTAGGCAGCTTCCTAGTGACCATTCAAGCAGATAGAGTTGGACATGCCTTGTCAGGAGTTTGCGGTCGTAATATGCTTGAGCCAACTGCTTTGTAAGAAGTTGCAGCTGTGCATATCGTTCGTGTCACAAATGGAAACACATATGAATGCGGAAATATAATTATGTTTAATAAAGGGCCCTTTAGGCAAGTATGGACAGCCTAAGATGGCACCGAATATAGTCGATTTCACAGTAACATGGCAGGTGGCAGACTCTATAACCCCTGTGAACTGATTGAAGTGTTGAAGTCAAATGTATGTGACAGCTCTTTACTAGAGAAGTGTACTCTGATTGGCTCGCTTGGGACAAACCTTTTGTTGTGTGCCAAACTATGTTGAATAAGGATATAAACTTTGTTCCCTTCTTTTATACGCCGGTGGCTGTTGAATGCACTTCGTCTCAGAAAGAACTGCAACAATCGCTATTTGGCTACAACATTCCAGACCAGCTACCAAAGGGTAGAAACAGTGACCGCTATTGATCCAGCTGAGCTCTTGGTTGTTTGACATGTTATGTGCTCCGTACAGTGTAAGCTGTGCCCTGTGCTAGACAGAATTCCAGCCGGTATGTAATGCTTATAAAATAATTGCGTGAACAATTGCCTTATCCTTGCCTGCAGATGTTGCGGCCTGCCCAAAGGTCCCAAACATGATCTGCGCAAGGAAGCGCCATGCGCTGCAGCCGCTGCCGGCCTACTTTCTGTCGGACCTTGACCTGGCACAGACCGTGACCCTGCCTGCTAGCCAGGAGCCAGCACAACCCGGCAGCCCCTTGGCCTCCGCTGGTGCCCCTGACACTGATGATGTAATAGCTAGCGGTAAGCTCCTAACATTGAGCATCAGTGTTGCTCGTCTGTTTATTTGGCATCCCTGTCAACTGTGCAGCAGTCCCGATAGGTGCATGGAACACTTACATGCAGTACGTCGAACTTTACAAACTGTACTAACTCAGTCACCGCTGGCTATAGCACGCAAGTTGTGGCCGTTCCATACTCGCAGCACCATATGGCACGGTGCACTCTAAGATACCGCACATGCAAGGTACCCGCGGAGTTGTTCTTTCAGATTGCGGTCACACCCTCACTTCATTGTCTGCCAGGTACAAAGGAGATGCTGCCACAGCCCTGCTTGCATGTTATTTGCCTCAAGATCCAGATTGAAAAGTGGGGACACATGCTTTTGTTTATCCATTGTTTCCTACAAGACAAGCGGCGATTCTCTGGCGTCCACAAAAAAACCATCCCCACTTTTGTTATGGAGCACGGGCAAGGCTATGCATGCTCTTAGAATTCGCAGTTGACTCCAATGCATGCGCACGAACGCTGCACCGGAGCCTCTCAGGGCTTCGAGTTAGCGTCCGCAGCATTCTCCGTGCTCCAAGTAAGTGTAGAACAAAGCTTAGTTCCGCATTTCCCCGCAGCACCCCTGACGATCGGATCTCAAGGCGAATAGCCAGCATTCCCATTATAGCTCCTTCGTGTGGAACAGAGCAGCATTAAAGAGGTCATAAACCGACTCAGTTACTTCTGCTAAATGCTGCTGTCGCACAATAAAGCTTGAGAACAAGCAATATTCTGCTCTTCCTCACAGCCAGGTAAAATAATCACATGATTACTGTTAGGGGTTAGCTGCTACTGTTGGCGCAGTGATTAGACACAAGCCCAAGCCCCAATAGTTACCATGGCATTGATTGTAACCAAATAGTCAGGTGCTCACTCAGTGCTTGGGTCCAGTTCATAAGCCGTCTGTATTCAAGTGTCGTCACCCTGGTGTGAACCCTAGGCTTTCTCAACATTGTGATTTCTGACTGTAAATTAGCCTTCTATTCCTCAGAATATAACCTTGGCAGGGGAGCCTCTGGTTTGTGGTATATAGATTATTATATAGATTATATTTGTGCTACAGACGTCAGTATGCTTGTATGAGGTGCAGAACATCCAAATGCATATCGTTTCTTGGCCCCTTTAACATGTGATGCTTTTTTTGTATGGCACATGATATGCTATTTGGCAGAGCCAAGGCAATTACAAGGAGAAAGCCTAGTTTTTTGTTTTGATATTTGACTGCAAAAATGATGTGATATTTATTTTGCTATCTCCCCATCTGGCAGACCACCAGTACAGCATCACAGGATGTATCGATCAAGCCCTGCGTGATCGCATCAGGCAGCTAGAGGAGCTCGCTTCTGCAAACGAGAAACTGCGCAAGGACAACGACCGTCTACAGAAAGAAAATGAAGCTCTGCGGAAGAAAGTAGCCCATCTTGAGGAGATGTATGACAAAGCAGAGGAGGTCATCGATGCTACAATCCCCTTTCAGAACTTCACGCTCACAGCCGTGCAACAGGACCCAAAGAAACTGGCCTTCTACACGGGATTCGACTCCCTGGAGAGATTTCTCGCCTTTTACAAGTTTGTTCAGGCAGGTTATGAAGCTCACAAGGAAAGTCAAGGTCCGCAGAGAAGGTCACCTTATCTATCCATGGATGATCAGCTGCTGCTCGTGTTGTCCCGCCTGAGGGTGGGACTTTTGGAGCAGGACCTTGCATACCGGTTTCGTATCCACATCAGCACAGTCAGCCGGGTGTGGACATTCTGGATTGGTTACCTAGCGGACTACCTTGCTCAACTCAACTACTGGCCGTCGCGACAGGTTGTGAACAAGCACATGCCGGAGTGCTTCATCGAGGCGTATCCATCGACGAGAGTCATTCTGGATTGCACGGAAATCTTCATCGAGACACCTAGCGACTTCAGGGTGCAGAGTGATACCTACTCAAGCTACAAGTGCCACAACACTGCCAAGGGACTGCTGGGCATCACCCCCAATGGGTTCGTGTCGTTCGTGAGCGACCTTGCCCCTGGCCGCGTCTCTGACAAAGCCCTGACCGCATGTTCCGGGCTATGCAACCTTCTTGAGCCCGGAGACTCTGTCATGGCGGACAGAGGCTTTTTGATCACTGAAGAGGTCGAAGCTGCAGGGGCTAACCTGAACATTCCACCTTTCCTTGGGGGAAGGCTACAGCTCTCCCTGGAGGACGAAGCGAAAACTAGGGCGATTGCGAAGGTCCGGATCCACGTGGAACGAGTGATTGGACAAATGAAGTGTTTTCGAATCTTGAGGGGTACTTTCCCAAACAGTATGAGCAAGAGCCTGGACTCTATCTGGAAGGTCTGTGCTTTGCTGTGCAATTTCACGAGAGAGCCACTGCTCAGTCGAAGCTAGAGCTGCAGTCTTGTGGCTTCGTAGATGGTCGTGGAGAAAAAAGAGGCCATATCTCTCTATCTAGCTCACTTCAGCTCCGGCAACTTTTTGTGCCCACACGCCCTCATGACCCATGACGACCATTAGCACCGACTACGGCCCTCGGGACTTTCCTCTACCCAACGAAATGGACTCACAACCCACCGAGGCCACGCTGGCTTCTCCCGCTGTCTGAAGCTTACCGCTCAATGCACCACCCACAGCCGGTGCAACCACTCCTGCCGTCACGTCGCTTCTTGATGCACCACTTGTTGCCGCGTGAATTCAACCTGCGGTCTTTACTCAGAATCCATTCTCCATCCTCGGCGACGATGATCCCGAAAGCAAGTTGTCGCCCCTCAACAACAGTTGCCACATCCGCACTGCCGCCAATGAAACGAAGCGTGCTCGTGGCATTTTTTTCTTCGGCGCCGCTGCGACTAAGCTTACCACCTCACCCCGGTGCATCCAACGTGACTCGAACCCTGACTCGTTCCCCCTGGAGGACGGATGGCATCCTGTCTCTCGCCGACGTAAGGCGGCCCCGCCCGCGGCGCCTCCAGCAGCATCGTTCTGCAGTGAGTTCTCCCACACTGTCATTCTACGGCCGGCCAAACCATGCCGCATCATGGACGGGGTCTTTCTTGCCATTGACTCTGCAGTTGCTGCACAGATAGACCTCAGGTCTCCTACACCATTGCAGCCCCCTACCAAGTGAGGTACCTCGACTGCAGTAATCAACTTGCAGTTGATGCTGCTTTGTCTCAAGTGTGCGATGCATTCCTCAATGTAACATACATCCCGATCGGCACTCTGCAGGTCTCCGTGCAAGGCTACGAGGCCATTCGCCGTGGCCAGGTTCGCGGATTCATAAAAAAAGTCTGGCGACCTGGATTCTGCGTCCTAAAAAACCTTCATTGCCGGAAATCTGCTATCCTCCAGGCCGGTCCTCTCACAAACTCTGGGTCGGCACTCATTACATTCGACGGCACCAGCCTCGCGTTGCCCAGTGCCCCAACAACACCCAAGCCAACGGCACAACACAGCGTCGTCAGTTGCCTTCATCAACATCCAAAGAGAAGCCGGCGTCACCACCAGTGACGCCTGAAACTAGCTCCTGCTCAGCAAGCTGTGCTGTTATCTGCGCCCAAAGCCCTCATCGCAGCACCGAGGTCTGCGAAGCAGAAGACTGACTCCCGCCCGGTGCTCGCCACAAAACTCCTAACGCCGGCACACAACATCACCGCCGACCTCACACAAGTCCCAACATCAGAACCGCCTCGGACCACCTTCGCAGAATCAGCGAGAGCTGTCAACAGCACTAGTGAGACGCCTGCCCTACTTCCGTCAGGGTCAGACTTTACTGGCTTGCAACAACAAATCACCCTTTTCACAAAACAAATGCTGGCAGCCACGCAGCGAATTCCGACGATGCAAAACTCGCTGTTTACTCTCGTGGATACCTGCACCCGTGCAGTAATCGGGCGCCTC
This sequence comes from Ixodes scapularis, assembly GCF_016920785.2. NCBI lineage: Eukaryota > Metazoa > Arthropoda > Arachnida > Ixodida > Ixodidae > Ixodes > Ixodes scapularis. The sequence continues at coordinate 88,329,362 of NW_024609835.1, forward strand.
GCGATGCAGGGCATCATTCCGTTCGGCGGCCCCCCACTATCACCACGCAAACATGGTTAGCGCCCCCAGGATTGTTCAGTGGAACTGTTGCTCGCTTAAACAGAAGAAGGCAGACTTCATCGAAAAATTTTATCTTCACTCGTCATCCGACATGGCCGCTGCGTTTGCTCTACAAGAAATCAACGGCCCCCTCCCTTCTTTGCCACAGTACGATGGACTTGCTCCGAACATTGAGACTAGTGCCCCCTTGCCTTGGATTCGTTCCGCCCTGTACGTTCATCGATCAGTGTGCTTCACTCTTCTCGACACCTCACAGAGGTGCTCTGCAATGACCAGCGTTACGGGTTGCCGCCAATTCCTCAACGGCCCGTTTTTCTCTTCTCTGTCTATGTGGCTCCAGACACATCGCTAAACCGCTGGACAAGGCAGCCGCTAAACATCCCTTTTTTTAAGCACTTCGCCCGTCTTTATCCAAAAGACGACGTTCCCGTTTGCGGTGATCTTAATGCCAAACACACGCATGGGGCTACGACATTGACCTTCCCCACGGCACGCGGCTTCTTGCAGACCTCACAGGGCTGAAACTTTCGTTCCTCAACATCCCAGACACCCCCACACGTATCAAACAATCCTCCCAACAGCAGGACACCTGCCCCGACTTTACCTGTGCTCGTTACCCTCGACGCTGGAGATGGCATGTCGCCGGCGACCGCCTCGGCGGTGATCACCTCCCCATTATTTTACGCTACGACTTCCTATCCGCAACCCTATCTCACTGTCGCGCCTGCTGCGACACATTCTTCACTAAGTGGGACAACTTCCGAGCAGCTCTTTCTTCTGTCATGGAACTTGCTGGCTTTTCCGACATTATACAAGCTATCCAGTCCGCCCACAAGTCTGCCACAAAGCGGCTAACCGTACCGGACGATGCCGCTTTGACGAGCATTTACTTACTGGACCGCCGCATTCACCTGTTGGCCTGTTACCGCCGTTCTCGCAGACCACGACGACTCCTCAAACCTTCACATAAACTCCAAAAGACTATCTCGTGCTACACTTCGGAACTCGCTTCCAACTGCTGGACTTCCCTGTGCAGATCCATCTCCGGCAATAGCCATCTTTCGAAAGTTTGAAGGCTCCTCCGTTCTCTCCTCGGGGACCACAAACCTAGGCAATTTGCTGCCACTGTTGCCCTTCGCAAAGGTGTCTCTCCCGAGGAGCTAGCTGAACGGGCCTCGGACGTCTTTTTTCCGCAACCAGCGCAACATGACTCTGGATGCTACACTTGTGTTCACCCTGTCACCAAGCTCTTGGGATGGATTGCCCGTTCACCCTCCACTCGCAGTGCACCTGGCCCCCAACAACGTCACAGTCGGGCAACTTCAGAACCTCCCTACGGCACTCAAGGAAACCATACTCGCCGAGATCAACCAGGTGACTCCAGACTACTGAAGCCCCAGGAGTCCCTGATCGCTGCCACTTGTCTCATTCGCCCTGGAAGCTCCCGAGAAGATTAAAAGCTTTTCCTCTTTTTATGCCCAAACAGCAGGGCAGATATGGTGGCCACTTCTTTGGTCGTTAAATAAATGTTTCAAAGCAAAGGTAGATGGTCATGATGAAAGAAATCAAGGACGTTAGGATTCCTGTCAGAAGTACTCAACGCAATAAAATGTTGTCCAAACTTGCCAGGTTTTAATTTTAGATTGGTTGCACACTACACGACAGAGTAGCGAGCATTTGATTATTCTTAATTTTTAACTAGGACTGATTAAATTAATTTCAATACTTTTGGATGTTTTATTTTAATACACACATATCCTCTAAAAAGGGCGGAAATGTAGTGGTTAATAAAGAAAAATAGACGTAATGGTGGGGCCACAGTCGACTCCTAGCAGAACTGTTTGGTGGGGCAACAGGCAGACTGAGATTAAAGCCCCTCTATCCTGGGAAAAGTGGCGCCATTCATTGTTGTGGAAATTCTCGAGACACGTACCGTGTGCCACTTCTGGGAAGGACATGGCGTCTGAAATCTAGCTCAGTGCTGCGCTGTGTCGCCATGATCTTCCCAAGGGCTGCATGTTGCACGTGCCTCGTGCATCGACGCACTTTGCGCTACTTTTAAAACATGAAGGGGCTTTAACTGAGATGCCATTGCGTGTGCCACAGGCAAAAATTCAAGATGTTGAAAACAAGCTGTTGCATTGTAAATTGTGCGAATTACTAAAATTCTCCGTCAATATGCCCCAGCAAATGAAGATTAGAGGGTTTACAGATTAAACCAAAGGAAGATGTCTGTCACCCCAGAGGAAGAACATGTGGGGACCTTGACGTGCAACCAAAATTTCACCATCAATAGCGCTGAAATCAGTAACGACACTACCGTAAACCAATTTTGCTCCCAGGTGGGCCGCCGGAAGCGGCGTTGGTAGCCACAGCACATGGTCGTTGTTGGAACTTTCGCGCATAATGCAGAAGAGGATCATGCCCTCTTTAGGTGTCACACGCTCTCATACCATCTTTAGTGTTTGTGTGTATGGCGCGTGCTTTGGACGGTTTCACAACTGACGACCACGCGCATGCTAGGCTGTGAAGATTACACGCTGGGGCGTGGGTTTGTAAACAATGGAAAAGTGTATGAAATTTAGCATGCACAGTGCACAAACTCTATTTTCAGTACACAAATATTGCGACTACTATATCGGACAGAGGTACGCGCTACAGTTTGCAACAAATTCTTGTGCCGACATGAGCAGTCTGAGGCATTCCAACTACTTGTCATGACAGCCACTTTCAGTTCACAAAAGTTGGTTTATTATATGTTCTCCAAGTCTTTGGCATTAAAAATGAGGTTGATTCCTTTGTGACACTGCCGTGCCGGGCTGTGGCCGGCGGTGAAACTGCACAGCCCACCAGCGACGGCAAGCAACCAACTGAGCGTCCAGAGCTAGGAACCAAAAGGCACCTTTATCACACGAGGCAATGGCTTTTTACACAAGACGTGGGCACAGTGTTTGCAACCCGATTACCGAAAGTGTCCAAACTTGGCACTAGCACCGCCCGCAAAATCCCCCCTTTAGAATGTTCAAGGAGAGTATCGGACACCTTGGCTGTGAAAAAAAACAAAGTTTTACAGATTGAGTCTCTTGGGAGCGACCACTTGTCTTCCAGAATGGGTTGAGTAGTGTCGGCCCGTACCATCACCACGAACACGTGGTGGTGATGCTGGACGAGGCACATCACGATGACGCGAGTAGACAGGTCCACCTGAGGCCGAACCGTCGACGGAAGCTAGGGGTGACGCCGGCCTCGGAGAGACACAACAGCACCTGCCGCAGGCGTTGGTCATGTTCCTTTTTCGTTCTGCCGAAGACTAGGATGTCGTCGACCATGTTGACCAATCCGTCTAGGACTTCCAAGATCCACGCCACCTGTCGCTGGAAAAACTCAGGGGCCGACGTGATGCCAAATGGGAGTCGGCAAAAGCAATAACGCCCATACGGCGTAATGAACATCGTAAGCTCTTGAGAGTCCTTGGAAAGCTTGACCTGATGGAAGCTTGAGGTAACTTTGAGCTTCGAGAAGACTGCCGCATCGCCCAGAAGTCCCAGGACTTGATCGACGGTGGGGAGCACATGACGTTCTCTCGGGACAACTTGATTTAATTTTGTAAAGTCGATACAGACACGGTAACCTCCCGACGACTTTGGAACCATGAACAGTCCAGCGTCCCGAGGTGTGGGGTTGGTGACACGCCGAATGGCTCCGTCTTGCTCCAGTTTGGCCAGTTCTGTTTGCACCACCTCGCGCAGGGGTATCGGTATGCGGCATGGAACACTAAGTGAAAACGGAACCGCATCCGGGCGTAGCCGAATCTTGTACTCCTCCTTGAGCGTGCCGAGACCTCTGAAAAGTCCCTGCGGTGCCGGCACTTTCATGTCGTCCAAGAACTTTACCACACCCAGAGCCTGGATGGCTGGGAACCCGAGCAGGGGCATAGAGAGGGACTTGATCACGTACAGACGCTGATGACCGGTCTTGCCTCGCCACAGGAGGGTAGCCATGAAGTACCCAATGACTTTTAGCGACTGGTCTCCTGGTGCTGTCAGCAGGTCGTCGACCTTGTCCAGATGATGAGGTAAGTTCGGGAAGGCTTCCGAAACAGCAGACGCCTCCGCGCCGGAATCTACCTTGAATATCGCCGTGTAGTTGTCGACATTGACCTCAACGTACTTGGCCTTGGCCTTCTCAGTCTCGAGGATTGCGTGGAGCGGTAAGGAACGCCACCTTGCTCTGCTTTCGTTTCCGAGCGCAACAGACGTCCGCGAAGTGGCCCTTCTTCTTGCAATAATTGCACAGAGACTGCCGAGCAGGACAGTCTGAGCGTGTGTGGGGGGCCCGACTGCAGTAGCTGCAGGAACCTGGGTCGTTATCGCCAAGTGAAGACACTGCTGATGCGTCGTCTGACCGTTTTGTTGTCTTGCGTTGGTGCGTCGGACCATGACAAGACTTGGTGGCGTCAACGTTGACGGTGACCTGGACACTCTCGACTCCCGCGAGCAGTTTTTTTCTTTTTCGGCGTCTTCGATCTGCCTCACCTGCGTCCACGCGTCCTTGAGGCTGAGCTTGGCTTTCCAGCAGAGCTGGCCGGACAGGCGTTCGTCGCAAAGACCAACAACGAACCGGTCGCGAACCAGGCGTTCTTCGACTTTGGGGGACGGGTAGTTGCACCACTTGACAAGCTTGCAGAGCTCGGCGTAGTAACTGTCGACGCTCTCTCCCGGCTGCTGAACCCGCTCGTGGAACCTCGAGGACTCTTACACCTCGTTGACGGGGTACAGGAAGTGTTCCGAGAAGCGCTTGACCACCGTGTTGTAGTTGTTCAGGGAGGCGGCGTTCAAGCCGAACATGTCGAGAAGGACCCGAGCCTCGGGGCCCATGCAGTAGAGAAGTGTCCGCACCTGAATGTCCGGTGGTGCTTGGCGAACTACGGAGGCATAAGCGTACTCCTCGAGTTGCGTAAACCGGGTAGGCCAAGAACCGGTGTTGTCGAAGTCGAAACCAGCAGGCTGACGTACGGAGCCGCCCACCCACGCGGGCAGTGTTTGCAACCCGATTACCAAAAGTGTCCAAACTTGGCACTAGAACCGCCCACAACAGACACTACAATTTTATGATCAACACTCAGTCTTTCCGATATTTAAAAAGAAGTCTGTCAGGCGTGGCACCATAACGTTCACCCAGAGTGCCTCATCAAAGGGCACCCGTGTGACCCAGCAGTCTTTCGCCCAGTCAACAACAAGGTCACACCACTCCAGTCCTGTGAGCGCAAGTTGTCCTGTCACCTGGTAGTAGTGCTTGTGCTTTTTGTCGACACTCTTGTCCGCATGGATAAACTCCACAAACCCTCTGCTCATCACCTCCTCGAAGGTCGTCAGGTTCGCATCTATCGCCCGTGACACGGTCTTCACTTCGACTAGTCCGTACTCCTGTATATCTTCGTCCCAGACCAGCCCGTCTGGTGATGCCCCCAGCATGGGAAGGCCAGGGTTGATGCAAAGGCCAACACTGAAGACTTGGACCTTTTGCTTGGCCTTGTAGCGCTTCAGAGCAGCCGCCTCATTCTGAAGTCCCGCCCTCATGTGACGTGTCGTGCCATGTCCGCCCGAGAAAATCGTCCTGAGAAACTTTTCGTTCACGGGTGCTTGTCGTTTGACGATGTCTCCGAACTGTGATGCCGTGATCCTTTTCTCACGTTCCGTGTGCCACAGCATACTTCTGCTTTGGCCACGTGTCTGTTCCTCCAGGTGCTGAGCTTGTGTAAGAGTCAGGGTGCATGGATCGCTTGGTGGCATCTGGTGATTCCAGCACTCTTTTATGGGCAAGCTGATCCGTGCTGCAGAGGCCCCATCATCCGTGTTCGAGTGCTCCTGAACCTTCCTTGGCAAGGGTGTGAAGGCAGCTTCTTCCATCACGTCCGCAAACATTGGGAATATTCCCTTCTCAATGAAATCTGTATGCAGCCTCTTGACGGTTGCCTGCGCCACGTCCACATGCACTTCCGTGGTTTTTCTCGCACTCTTCGCCTTGTTGCTAGAGTCGTGCTTGACGAATTCTAGTTCGTTGAACGACACCGTACTTGCACCTCTCTTTGAAGATGGGCCCCACTGCCTTGCTCCCTCAGTGCAGGCCAGAGCATCCGGGATGTAGGACCTTCCCTCCCTTATCAGGTCTAGCATGTGCCAAAGCAGTGCTGCCACATGCTTGCACACACCGCCTTGTCCAGCCTTGCAGGAACAGGAAGCCTTGCTGACCTGCCCATCTTGGCAGAGCACAGCATGCACTGCGTATCGCTTCGTAAGGGTCATGGAAGCCTCCACGTTAGCCTTGACAATTGTCTCTGATGCACTTGTGGTGTGGAGGAAGATGTTCTGCACTTTGTGGGCCTTGAACATTTTGTAGCCAGAACTTGTGTGCTTCTGTGCTCCAGCTGCTTGGCCATGCCCTTGGATGTGGCTTTCCGAGAATGCGGAAGGAAAGTCCTTCAGCTGCTTGGTCCAAGGTCCTGCTGGAAGTGGTAGCTCTTGCGGCTCTGGTACATCCCGTGTCGCCATAGCCTTCCCTGAAAAAAAGGCAGCTCAGTCAGCGTTTTAAAAGGAGGACGGAAATTTGACCAACACAGTTTTTTAATGGGTTTGGTGTTGTTTTGACAGAATTAACCTAAACTTGCGAAGTAAGAGTTCATCTAGGGTAACAACCCCTCAAAAAAAGCCTGCTGTAAACTTTGTGCTAAAAAAAGAGCGTTTGCTATTAGGCAAACATGCCAGCTTTTGTAATCTACAACTTCTTGTGCACTTTCGAACATTACACAGTCGAAGGAGCATTCTGAAAGCAAGCCACGCACTGGCATTGGGGACAAGCATCTCCAGTGTCACTGAGCTGCTTGTTGCTGCTGCCCTGTCAGTGTCCATGATATAGTGCAGCTCTGAATACGAAGAACGCGTTTTGACCATAATCCGTTTCGTGCCAGCAGCATAAAGCTGCTGGCACGACCGTGAAGTGTTGTACAGGAGTGGCAAAGACACTCCAGCTTTCAATGCGTCAGTGTTCGTCCAAAAGAAGCAGTTCGCAGAGCCACTAAAAAGTGTCTAGCATTTCATATGCACGCGCTTGCGTGAAAACGGGATGATCAATAAAGATATGCACTCGCGGGACGCTGTGTTAGCGCGGTTCGCAGGGGCAATCTTGCCTCACCACAGTGAGCGCGCTAGCTGAACTGTAATTTCGATAAACAATGGAATCTCCCCCATACTATGCATAAAACGCAGTCAGAACCCCTTCTCCCGCCGCGACGAAGAACCGAACGCGAAGGATGTGATGCTGCGCGGACGGTTGTTGACGAGCGCTGCCGAGGCACGCCGACCGCTGGTACAGCTTCGCAAGCGTCCGAAGGGCAAAAAGATCGCAACGACAAAGCACCGTCCCGAATGTTGAGCACGCAAGCAGTACTCGATATCCCACGCTCACATTTCACAGGGCGAGCGCATCACGAAGCGAAGGCATGTCGGCCTTCGCTTCGTGATGACTACTTTATTTCTCTGCTTACAGCGGTGACATTTGTAGTGATGTTCGAAACTGCTCTCTCGCGACCGCACACGAGTTAAATGAACGGCCTAGGAGCGGGATAGAGCGTAACGGCAACAGTCAGTACTCACCCCGGGAGCGGCGAACGAAGCGGCGTGGTGTCCGTCGACGGCCGCGTCGAAAACGATGGAATATGCACAAAAACACGTAATATACAGAAGAAATACAAAGCGCTGAACGAAATAGATACACTTATGAACAAGAAAAATACACTGGAGTAGATAAAAAAGAGGATTATTAAGTATAAACAACGAAGATGAAAAGTATGTCTAGGGCGAGGTGATGCGATTCCAACGGAGAGCAGCCAGACGACGGGGGCCGACAGAACACCGATCCCAAGATTCCTCGCGCGCGCGCCGGGGCGCTTGGGAGAGACTGCAAATGGTCTATTGCTAGCTCGAGAAGCATTCGGGTTTTGACCCGTGTCCAATCGCTGCAACGACGACAACAGCCGAGCCATAACAATGCCTGGAACTCAGCGCGTGTCCTGCGCTTTGCCAACCCCAGCGCGTGGCTATGATCAACACTGGCGGCATATAATCGGCTCCAGATCACGTGGCCGCTTGTTCTGGCTGCGAGTTGAGGGGGTGAACGCTGCTCGTTTTTCTTAAATTTTTTTCTGGAACTTCTATTGCGTGGGGTTAAAAACGAACGCGTGTTTCATAGGTCATTAACGTTAGGGATCCGTTTTAAGCGGTATTTGCGCAAAGTACAAATATTGTTGCATTGGTCCTTTAAACATTTTGAAGAACAAAAGACTAGAGAGGTGTACGAGGCGTGCAAGATCGCGAATAAGGGCCTAGCCTGCATAAGTACGCCTTCGATTGCTCTGACGGCGAAAGAGCTCCAATTTTTGAATTTTAGTCCCTAAATTATTTTTATTCCTGTTTTCTTCTTCTTTTTCCTTCTCAATTTTCATTTCTGTGGAAGCCAACGCCCTTGGGATCACCGTCGACATCGTGATTCTTCTTCTTTTTTTCTGGCTGTGACAACCAGTAACCGTTGGATCACCGACAACTTTGTAGTTCACTTCTGAATATTTGTACGTAGATATATTCACTTGGGTTACTTAGAAATGCAAATTGTCATTCCGTTAATTTGGCCCTTAGAAAGAGGTTAATAATTGTAACTTTCTTTAATTTAATAATATTACAGCACTTGACACCTTCCTTCTCTTTCCCTACATCATTATTAAAACCTCAGTTGTGAGTCAGCGCTCTTTCCTTCCTCTTGTCTCTTCCTTACGTAACTTATTTGCGCTGTTTAAGTGAAGATGCCCCCCAGGACCTCGGGTTCCTTCGGGAGGACCTCGGAAGCACCTCGGGTTTCTTCGGGAGGACCTCGGAAGGACCTCGGGTTCCTTCGGGAGGACCTCGGAAGGACCTCGGGTTCCTTCGGAAGGACCCCGGGAGGACCTCGGGCTCCTTCGGGAGGACCTCGGGAGGACCTCGGGTTCCTTCGGGAGGACCTAGGGGGGGGGGGGGTCACGTGACCTGGGGAGTCACGTGACGATGACGTCATCAGTGATGATGACGATGACGATGACGTCATCATCACTGATGACGTCATCGTCACGTGACCCCCCCAGGACGTCGGGTTCCTTCGGGAGGACCTCGGAAGCACCTCGGGCTTCTTCAGGAAGACCTCGGAAGGACATCGGAAGGACCTCAGGTTCCTTCGGGAGGACCTCGGGCTCCTAGGGGAGGCCCTCGGGAGGACCTCGGGTTCCTTCGGGAGGACCTAGGGGGGGGGGGGTCACGTGACCTGGGGGGTCGCGTGACGATGACGTCATCAGTGATGATGACGATGACGATGACGTCACCAATGACGTCACTGATGACGTCATCAGTCATGATGACCATGGCGATGCGGATGCCAACGACGTAATCGGCATCCGCATAGTCATCGCCATCATCATTGATGACGTCATCGTCACGTGACCCCCCCAGGTCACGTGACCCCTCCCCCGAGGTCACGTGATCTCCCAGGTCACGTGACCCTCGAGGTCACGTGACCCCCGAGATCACGTGACCCCCCCCCCCCCTTCCGAGGTCAACTGATCCCCCCAGTACCCTTCCCTCCTCCTCAAGAGCTGCGCTCAAATTCGGCGTCACAGGGAGTTGTAAACGGCTTTCATTTTTTGAACGTGCATTCCACACCATCAAGATTGCCGGTCTTAGGGAGCCTATAAATGTGAGCTCGTTCTGAGCCCGCCCAGTGAACAGTGCACTAAAATATGGCGTCCAGTGAATACACCCTATGCATGGCTCGCTTGTAACGTCGTCGCACCATGCTGGTAGTCATTCCTACCTGTTCTTACTTGGAAAAAGAAATTCACTGGCGCGATACGCACGCTGCGGGAGGTACGCGCTAAGTTGCTAAGGTCACCACGATCATCGCTGATGCGACGCCAGCACAAAGCATATGTCGCAGTCCGTCTCAAAGCTAAGCATTCTAGAAACTCCCCATGCGTTTTGTTTTTGTTATTAGCATTAAACTGGATTGACTCATATTGACCAACGCTGTTTTGGTCGCGTTGAGGTAGAGTGCACGATTGCGAAGTTCGGGAAAAGGTAATGATCTCTAAATTAAGAAAGCTTGCGATTATACGGGAAAAAAATATAACCAAATTAATAAGAAACGTTCGAGCGACATTAAAAAAAGAACACACACACACACACACACACACACATATATATATATATATATATATATATATATATATATATATATATATATATATATATAACTGAGAAGAAAAAAACCCTTAGTGAAAAACAGCAACAACGGACGATTTAATCTTCGACGTTTCGGCCGGAGTCCGGCCTTCGTCAGGAAGGCCGGACTCCGGCCGAAACGTCGAAGATTAGAATGTCCGATGTTGCTGTTTTTCACTAAGGGTTTTTTTCTTCTCTTTTTTTCTTCTCAGTTTTATACCCACGCCTTCGGCCTCCCGCCACCATGCCCGTTATATATATATACATACATACATACATACATACATATATATATATATATATATATATATATATATATATATATATAGGGTGTTTCAGAGAACACAGGCCAAATCGCTCCTGCGAAAACTACTCATCTCAACAAAGAAAGGCTCGTGGGGTTGTGGTTCTGGGCCAGGGGCCCATTTAAGAAAATGATTAAAGTTCGGGATAATTAACTTGTTAATTATTTTTTCCTAATAAACTTTTTTAATATTGTGTTTAAGGGTTTAAATTAGAAAATTGCTCAGCATCATCGAAACCCACTAAACCAACAAATTGCAGAACTATAAAAGGCACGCAAAGCATTTTACGGCTTTCTGAAAAACCTCACAAATTCGACCGGTTTTTAAAGGGCCTCTGACACGCCAAAAAAAAAAAATGTTTTTTCATGCTGTGCTCAATGCAGGATTTTTAAAAAACTGGGTTGGTCAACATTGATTGCCTCCATTCCTTCAATATAAACATGTGCCCTAAAACTCTAAAAAAAATAGTGAATTTTCGTTAATTACTCCTATATGAGTTGCATTCGCCCTCAACTTAATGTCCGCCTGGCCATATAACTCATTTGCAGACCGCACAACTTTTTTTTAGGAAAAATCTTCATTCGATAAAAGGGACACCCTGTATTTCAATCAGCTGAAGTTGTATTCAATTCCTAATTTCTGCCCTTTTCTTTCTCCTCTTAGCTGCAAGGGACTTCGAATATCTACGTAAGTTTCTGCCAAAGAAAGGTTTCTCGTAGAGAATGATTGAAAACCAAGTAGATGATGGATTCTGGGTATGCATTGGAGTTCTCAGTTGAGAGTGCCCACATCAGCAGGCGACGCTAGCAATGGCCGACATTCCCGAGATAATACTTCAATTATCCCCATCGCTTAATGAAGAGATTTCAGGAAACAAAATTGCAGGGACAACATGGCGAGCTCTTGGCCTTCTTACAATGGCAAATGGTGAGGTTGACAAAAAAAAAAATTTAGGGGGGAAAAAACATAAAGCCAAGGAACTTGCGAAAACAAAATTGCAATCATAACCTCACGGAATTAAAAGCCGAGCTTGTGTACATGTTCGCTACAAAACAACAGAACTCGCAACGGAAACTACAATATACTACGAGTTGGGCTGTCCTAAATGTGACTGGGTATTCTACAAGTAAATTACAATGACTAGATGCAACAGGAGCCCTTCGTGTCCTGCTGAAATTATCTCCGTATGTCTTCTCATGTAATGTTGAAAATTCTAAGAAATGTAGTTTAATTTTTTTTATATTAAAGGTGTCATGAAACGGTATCGGGTTAGAATGTTAATGACTTTGCAGAGGCGTACTGGTCCTAGCTTCATCCAAGTATACTCGCACAGAACGCCACTGATTCAGAAGCCTCTTTGTCGCGGTGAAATTGCGAGGACAAAAGGGGACTATTTCTTTCAGTCTTGCCATCGCGAAGCTTGATGATGTAATTGTGGGATCAAAACCACCCGCCTGACGGCAGTCGAGCGCGACTCGTGGATTCGACACGAGAACTTGCGCAGAACGCACGCCTTTCACTGGCCGGCGAGAGGGAACTCAATATCAGCGACCAATCAGTATCTCTTTGCGCTGATCTACGCCACGTTTGTTATGCGCTCGACGTTGGAGTTTAAACGAGCCTTAAAGGGGCGATGCAACAATTTTTGTACTTTGCGCAAATACCGCTTAGAACAGATCCCTGACGTTAATGACCTATGAAACACGCGTTCGTTTTTCACTTCACGCAATAGAAGTCCCAGAAAAAAAAATTGAAGAAAAACGAGCAGCGTTCACCCCCTCAACTCGCAGCCAGGACAAGCGGCCACGCGATCTGGAGCCGATTATATGCCGCCAATGTTGATCATAGCCACGCGCTGGGGTTGGCGAAGCACAGGACACGCGCTGAGTTCCAGACATTGTTATGGCTCGGCTATTGTCGTCGTTGCAGCGATTGGACGCGGGCGACTACCCGAATGCTTCTCGAGCCAGTAATTATCACGAGCCCAAATTGAGTGCCCACGCAGGGCTCGGGTCCAATCTATGAACCGCATTCAAATATCGTCACTTGGGTGTTCTGCGATCCCCACGTTACGTCATCAAATTTTGCAAAGAAGAAATTAAACGAAAATAATTGCTTTTGTCCTTGAAATTTCACCGCAACAAAGGAGTTTCTTGGCCAGTGGCGTTGCGTGCGAGTATCCTTGAGTCCCACTAGTGCCAGTAAGCTCATGTATAGTGAAAAACATTCCAACTGAATATCGTTGCACAGCTCCTTTAAAGTTTGGTTAACACAGGATCGCTTCCTTGCGCTTTCTTACGTTAGGGATAAGACACCGTATCATCAGTGCCTGGAATCGGGCGTGGTAGTCTACTCTTTGAATTGGTTGCCACGCTTCATTCGAAGCACAGATGTTTCGGTGGCTCTCAACGTAAGCCGACGTAAGCTTTTGTAACATATGGCAACGTAAAAAAAACGGTGCTGTGTGAACCGGCCTTTACTCTTCGATCGGCGTTGCGATAACCAAAGGGTAGTGTTGCGATGCAATGCACCAAAGACGTGTTTTGGAACATGCGAAACACATTCTCCCCTGGATCCTTTCAGGTCAAGTGATGCAGCAAAGGGATAACCAAAGCAGCATCACCTACAGCATCGAGACGGTCGAAGACACCGTGACGGGCCCCATGTACACGACGGCGCTGACGGCCCGCATCATGGACTCGCTGATCCTGCCGCTACTGCTGTCCCTGCTGGCGGCCGCCTACATCGCCATCCCGATCGAGGAGACGGTCAGCAAGGCCAAGATGCTGCAGCTCCTGACCGGCATCTCGTCCACCCGCTACTGGCTCATCAACTTCCTCGTCGACTTCGTCACGTACAACATCGCCTGCTTCGCGGCCTTCTTGCCCATCTACGTGGGAGACCCGAACAATCTTCACGGCAGAGAATACACCATTATTTGTACTGCATACCCTTACTACCTTTTATAATTCTCGAGATTGAATTCCACTGGGGATAAACACAAAACCGCGGGGTCTCTACTAAAAGGAACAATATTTTACCTGTATCTACAAGAATTTAAAATAATACATTAGTTGTAAATAAGGGTAATAGTTTATTATACCATCTCATATGTCCTTGCGTGTTTTGTGGGAACTTATTTATATTGGTAATTTGTTTTCCACTGAAGGGGGTTGTTGGGGGCGGAGGTGAACTTCTCACTTGTTTATGTGTGGGCTTTTTCTCGTTTTCAACACTTTCTGAATGTGTGAGGAAGGGACGTTTTAATATCGCACGCTACATTTCTAGAATAATATAGATAATGACAGGATGCACGAAAAACTGTTCCACACTGGGAGTTTTGCTCGAGAAATCGCACACGCGTCATCCTTATCATTTCTGTTTCCAACGCCAGCAATAAATATACCGGTGCGGTGGGGAATGTGTGGACCCGGAGGTCACATAGTGCTGTTGGCGTTGTCCAGAAATGACACGTTTCTTGTTTTGTTTTTCGCCACACGATAATTGGTAATTGGGGGCTCGACAGCATCTTATCTTTCTCTGACAGTTTCTTAGTATTAGTGTGTTTGATTCGTACATTGCTGGCTCGTTCTTTGTAAATGGGGTTTTAACACGTAGTAGAGTTGATTAGTACTAAAATCAACTTCTATTCAGAATTTATGACCGTTTTTCCCGTAGTGTACGCTTTCAGTTTTCATTTCACTGCGCTTCGCCGGCCTTTCTGTACTGCTAAATGCAAACAAGCTTGGGACCAATTTAAATTTGCGATTCGTGCAAACGCAGATTATTTTTCAAAGCATCGTTTCCCAGTTTTTATTTGTTACATTATGAGTTTTACGCAAGAAATAGACGCACATATCACTCCAGAAATTAACGTACCTTTTTAGAATATGGCCAACTTCTTTTCGGCTGCCTTCCAAGAATGCATTGTGTTATTTCTTAAGGAAAGCGTATAGATTCAATAATAAAGCATGGGTGAAATGCCGAAATTATTGCAGGTTTTTAAGTGTACCAATAGTCATGTGATGGAGAGTTGAATGTGACTCCGAACTCCCTTGTGCAGCACGCTACTACTTCCTGTTCGCCTTCTTTGGATGGTCCTTCATACCGACCACTTACGTCATATCCTCCTCCGTGGAGACGCCCACAGTCGCATACTTCGCTCTTATCGTTGAAAGCTTCATCACGGGTAAGTGTTCCGGAAGTTGACGACTATTATCTCAAGATAAAAATGTCGTTTTGAAAGAAGCCCCTCCGCTAGCTAATTGGTAGGGTTACTTTTTAATACATGCTTAAAAATGTCATCAACAAGGATAGCATATCTCTAGGACATCCTATTAAAATTCGCAAATGTGGTAGATGCGAGAAAACGGAAAAGGCTTTGATTTCATGGCCAACGCGCGGTAACTATAGGCAGTGACAATGGTTCCGTGACTATAAAGTTTAAAGAAGAATTAAGTCGTTTTTTTTAATGTTTATTTTGCATGATTAGCTAAAGTTGTATTTTTCTTCTTTCCTAACGAAACGAAATTCAAGCAAATTGGTTAGCGCCCGCAAGGGCTGAGTGAGTAACAAATTTAGAATTTAGTGGCCTAACATACGAATGGTTTGAGGTTCTGAAAACACCTTTCCTTTATAACGATAGATTATCATTCTTTTCATTTATTATTGTCCTTGAAGACCCTTACGGACATTACAAAGGAAAAAGTTTTTTTTTCGAATATTTTTGTACGCAATTTTAACCCAGTAGAAAAGGGAATTATTCGGATAAAGCAGAAATTAAAGTAGTTGCAGAAGCAGCAAATTTATGTGTGTCACTTATTTGTGACAATGTCGTTTGATAGTATGTTCAAATCGTTGACGGCCAAGGGTAAAGTTGAATTACTGTATAAAGTAGTTGACGAGAATATAGGCCGTAATTACACGAGTGGTCAAAGCGGGGGAATATTTGCCACAGGGGTCAAAGCAGTGATTAACGAAAAGACATGTTATGATGAAAGATACGGTGAAGGAGAAAGAGACGGGACACTCGGTGCCTTAATGAAAGTATGTGAAGGTTTGCAATTTTGAGCAATCCAGATGTGCTTGTGAATGGTAAATAATTAAAAAAAAAAAAAAAAGAAAGAGCAGAGTTCTGCTTTGGAAGGATTCAAGGGAACAATACAGAAGAAGCGAGTTAAAGCTTAGACCGAACAAAAGTAGAGTATGCTAGTTGTTTTATCTCTGGTTTGCGGGTTTCAGGTTTCGGCGCAAAAAGCCGAGGGTACTGATTGCGTTTGCTACTATATTACTGATGTGAGACGACCATGAAAGGTCAGATGCTAAATTAATACCAAGATACTTAATGAACAGCAAACGGTGATTTGGGAGGTGCCACGATGGTAAGAAAAAAGTCGAACAAGAGCACAACGAGAGAACAAAAGGAATTTCTGTTTGTCAAATTTTAGGGCTATCTGCCATTTACTGCACCATTGAATAAGTTGTGAAATAGCTGTTTGCAATGTATGGTGATAGTCGGGAGAGAGATAATAGGCCTGTAAATTACGCAGTCACATGCAAACAACCGAACTGATGACGCGATGTGCCCCTATATGTCATTCATGTAGATTAAAAAAGTAAGGGTCCCAGTAGACTGCCCTGAGGGACCCCTGAGGTTACTGCGCACGAGGGTGATTTAGAATTAATTATGGTTGTGTACTGGGTGCGGTTAGTCAAAAATTTAGATATTCATTTACCGATAGCCGGCTCGATGTTAAATTCGTTAGATTTATTATAAAATTTGGATGAGGGACGTACCCTATCAAATGCATCGGAAAAGTCGACGAAAGTGGCGGCGTAAGTCTGAATGTTTGTATTAAAGCCAGCGTGAATGTCATGAAGAAAAGCCGTTAGTTGGGTTTCACAAGAGCATGCTTTCCGGAATCCATATTGATGATTAAAAAAAAGGTTGTCATCTTCTAAATAACTGATTATATTGAAGTCAATTAAGTGGCACATGACTTCGGATGATAGTCTAGTTGGGGAGATGAGGCGAGAGTTCGTAAATAGGTGGTAATCACCAGATTTGTATACAGGGGTTACGTTGCCAGTTTTTTAATCTCTCGGAATTTCCGAATGGCAAAGTGAGAATATAAGTCAAAAAGGAAAAATACGGATGTGGGTTTAGTGTTTTATTGGAATCTTAGGATTGAGTTGGTTATCCCCTGAACTGGAAGACAGCTTGAAGTTTTCACTTGCTTTCAGGACGCCGGCATATTCAATGGTGATGGGCCCCATCGGAGTGTGCAAAACCCGGCATGAGACGGGAATACCCGGAAGGTTTTCATATGTAAAGACATAACTAAATTAATTATTAAGGGAAATAGCACTTTGGTGTTCCCTACTGAAAAAAACCATTTGAAATTCAAACGGGTGGCAAACTGGTCGCCCGTTTGAAATCAAACCTGTCGATCCGTTTGGATCAAACGTGATTATGGGATACGGGTACCCGTTTGGAAACGGTACCCGTTCGAAACGGTACCCGTTTGATACAGGTGCCCGTTTGATACGGGTGCCGTATGGTACGAGTACTCGTTCGACATGGCACGTGACCACACGTTTGAACGTGCCCTTCGAAATGGCAAATTATGCGCTAGCCCTAAATGGGTATCGTCTGGGAGGTTGGTTATCTTAAACATATTTAAGACGTCCCGAAACTCATAAACGTATTTATAACATGGAGAAAACACGTAGAACAAATGCACTCGCGTAGGTGCTTGTAAGTGGACAGGAAAACCGACACAAAAGATTGTTTTCAGTTCTCCTCGAAGTTTATTACCTCTTCTGTAGACAAGTACAAACGTGCAAGCGATCTGTGAACACTATACAGGTAGACTTTCGGGGAAATTATTCTCCTGGCTGCCGCGCGAATAGGCGCTGCATACTTCTTTAGATAATTTAGAAGAGTACGCGTAGAAGAACGGTCAATCGTTGCCAACACGTAGGTTGCAGTGCACTTACCATAACAATAGCGGACTTGAAAGAGGTAATCCGTGATATTTGTCGACACGGTCAAAGCAGGACAACCACACAAACACAAACGAGAGGGAACGGCTCCTTGGAAGTTTCAACACGATGCGGCGCACAAGCTGTCATTTGCCGAACCCAACCAAACCGCGAGAATTTGCGGCTTCTTTGAAGAATCGCTCGTTGCCGACATACACGTGGGTCTTTTCGAACACTGATAGCTTTGGTGCACATCCAATACGTTGTGGAGAGACATCCCAATAAGACCGCAGGGTTAGGCGACAGATTGAAGCAGGTAGGACGAGCGAACTTCGAGCAGCAACTGACAACAAGCAGACAAAGAAAAAAGCGGCTGCAAGGCGCGCCCTTCCGGATCTCTATGCTTACCAGCGTGTAGCTCGCGCGCTGCTGTGGGTCACGTGACAGGGGTGACAAGAGAGGAGGGAGGGGGCGAGGTCAAGGCGCTGGGACCACCGGGACAGCCCCTCTCCCTCTCCCCAGGCATTCCAGGGAGATGCGTTTTTGTAGAGTGCCTTCATGTGCGCTTCGCATAGAGTGATGCCAACTGCCTGTTTCCCTTTCCCACACCCTCTTCCACCGCCATTTTGTTTCTCTCATTGTTTCCCCGTGCGCCGGAAAGTGGCCTTTGTGTCCATCGGTAATCCCATCCGAGGGGGAAAATGCTAATCCTCCCTCCGTGGGTTCCACAACGCTGCTCCGAACTTCTGAGATAAGGTGCTTGTTTCCGGGAGGGTTATAAGCCCCACGGATTATCGCCGAGGAACAAAATGGCTGCTGGTTTGTCGGCGATTGGTATTACAAAGGGTGGCATCACCCTAGCAAAGCGCGCATGAAGGCTCCCTACGTTTTTGTAGTCCCGAAGAACAAACGGGCGCGCGCGCGCGCGCTCGAACTTTGGAAATGGCGGTGGGGCTGCCAGAAGCTCGGCTTGCGCCCGAGCGAAGAAAGAACTCAGCGCAAGCTCGTAGTTTGAGTGCTGCAACGGCGGGCCTGCTCTCGCAATGCTCGATGTTCTTGCAGCCGCGTGTACACGTGCTACCTTCGCTGCGTCTTGAATTAAAGTGAAACGGAGTCTAGACGTACATTCTTTCACGCGGTCGCGTCTTCTGCGAGAGAGATTCGAGCTGAATAAGTAAATTGAGGCAACAAAGATGGACAAAGTATTAAAGGTCTGTCAAAAATATCGGCTCACCAACGTTGCGCGTTTACGTAAAACAAAAAAAAAAGGTGTTAGTTTTAGTTGCAGTATAATCGAAAATCAGCGCAATTGAAATATAAATATAATTACTTGCATTACGCGGACGATCTGAAATCGATGAACCGGCGCTCCCAGCCTTCCGGAAAACATTGGCTGCCACGGCTGAAACGCTAGGCATGCCCACGCCGCCGATCTGTACGTTCAATATCAAACGGGCTCCGGAGAGCCGTTTGATAAAACCGGTGCAGTTTGCAACATGGTCGCCGGTTTGAGCAAACGTGCGACAACTTTGCCCAAACGAGTCGCCCATTTGCCCAGACGAGCGACCCGTTTGCCAAATAGGTGACCGTTATGGCTCATACGGGGGACCCCTTTGAGCCATACGGGAGACCCCTTTGACAAACTGGTGACCAGTATGGTTAAACGGTTACCGGTATGGACCCGTTTATTTTCATATGGGCGCCAAATGGTTTTTTTCAGTAGGGTTCGGATAGATTATGTCCGCTGTCTTCAGTGAATTAGGGGGGAATCGACATACAAGGATTAACAACCTTCCGAAATTTCTTTGACTTGTCAAACAAATCGTTGTAGAGTGCCCGAGTATAGAATTTAGTTTGTGCTTCATTTATAGCTGTTTTGTATCCTGTTGCACACTCGTGGTATTTGTCCCAGGCTTCCAGTATGTCGCAACACTTAGACCATCTATAATGTCTTTTCTTTTTGTTGGAGTGTTTATAAAAGGTTTTGTTATACCACGGATTGTTATGACAAGGGATGACACGAGTGAGTGCACTCTCAAGAAAAAAGGGTGTAAAATGGTGTATCGTTACACCCTTTGTCCCATATAATACACCCCAAAACTTCATTTCGGCGTATAGCGCCCTACAGTCGAACAGACGGCCCGAAATTTTACGAGGGGATTGATAGCCCTTTTGGTACAACTTATTAAAATAGCTAATGTACGTTTGCTGACTAAAAACGAAATAATCGGGGTTTTCATGGCCCTACTGTAAAAACTCGGTGTTTTCTTTATGTGGTACTACTTTATGTGATACGTACTTTAGCTATTTAAAAAGTTGTACCACACGGCTATCAAGCCCCTCGTAAAATTTCGGGCCATCTGTTCGACTGTAAGGCGCTGTACGTCGAATTGAAATTTCGGGGTGTATTATATGGGACAAAGGGTGTAACGATACACCCTTTTACACCCTTTTTTCTTGAGAGTGTGGTATGAAATACTCAATGAGTTCAATTAGTTTATCTTTGTACCATGTCCAGTTAACGTTGACAGATCTTTCCTCGAAACCGTTCGAGAACGTGTCATAGAAGTGTTTCAGATGTGGGTTGATAGAGGCATAGTCGGCACTCGCGTAGTCCCAAATGAATTTACTGCAGCGTGGTTTATGAAGAGTTCTGAGGAAGAATGTTTATCCGATTATAAGATGGTCACTAATGCAGGGTAAGTATATGATATTACTTATAAGGACTAGCTTTTGTGTAAGGCACAGATCCAGCACATTGATACCGTTTCGGGTATTTTTGGCTAGTTGAGTGATAACGTTGGAAAACTTAAAGTCAAAGTAAAGGTGAACGAAAGCATCTAAAATACGTAGACAAATGCGTAATACGGGGGTAAATACAAAATACGTCAAATATCGGCAAAGATCAACGAAAGCATCGGAAGATACGTACCATCAAAAATACTTTCCCATCCGGAGTTTTTCATTGCCCCATACCTCCTACAGACACGTTTAATGGCATGCAATGGATCTTAAAATAAATAAAAAAATCTAACACAGCAGAAATTAAGATTTAAGCACCTTTCTTTTGTGCCCCGGTAACAAACAGAAAATAATCAAGTTGCTATTAGTGATGAGTGGTGCGATTCCAACATAAACTTTTCTGAGCAAATATGAAACAAATGAACAAATTGTGATAAAGTTCAAACAAACTATTAAGGTTGTCGAAGCTAAACTTGGTTTCACCTCACATCCAGACGCAGCCGACGTTACGAGCTGGTGGGACCATTCAGACAGCGTCAAAATTGCCCCATCATAGTGTTTGACATTTTTCTGTATACTTTTTCTATCATTGCTGAACCGACCAGAAGCAGAACAGGCCCAATGACTTGAACTTTTAACGCTGCTCGATTGGTTGCTTCAGCTCGTAGCGTCTGCTGCGTATAAAACTCAACTGAACGTAAGTAGAGTAGAAAGAGTTTGAAATAGAAAACATCCTAAACGCCTTAAAATAGAAGCCGACGTATCTCTAATGGAATTGTCAGTTCCTTAATGTTTCTGAATGCTCCTTTTTTAAATTGTGATGAGTCATTCGGTCAGAAGTGTATGGTCCAAGACTCACCAAGACAAAACCACCCATAGGCTAATCACAGCCTGATAATGTTCTTTTTTTGTGATTCTTCACCTCTACGACGGCGCCAATTCAGCAATAGGGCCTGAGTTAGATGTCGATGCACCAAGTGAACCCCAGCCGAGCGCTCACACAATACTAGCGTCCAATCTGGGTCCGTGCATGGTCAATGTCTGCTGGATAACAATACAGGGCTGAATCATTTACGTCAACCAAAGAGAAAAACGCGTGCTGATTGTTGGGCAAGTTGGTATGGTACGTTAAAAAACATGATTGCGCTTTGAAGACGGGGACATAGGAAGGACAGACACCACAGAGCGCTCTGTGGTGTCTGTCCTTCCTATGTCTCCGTCTTCAAAGCGCAATCATGTTTTCTAGAGAAAAACGCGGCGCATATGAATTGGACGCGGGGGCTGCTTCAGCATTCGGGTGGGAGTCGTAACCGGATTAGATACGAATCTCAGCCGAATGCTGACGTAGTACATCGTGTCCAATAAGTGCCCCTCGTTTACCTCCTTGGGTGGCCTTCAAGGCTCAGCACGACGGCCTCGCTATCTATAGTCTCTGACAGGCTAAAAAGTTGTAAGCACCCAGTAGAAGCTCCGCCTCCAGCGCGCGTAGGTTGCCTTCTGCCGGGCCTCGTCTGCGCTCGCCAACGAGTGTTATCGAAGGCAGAAAGCTCGCGCTCTAGGTGGACCGTCTGCTCGATTGTTAACCTGTCACCAACTATTAGCCCCGAGAGCGAACACAAGCGTCGCTGCGGTCGCCGCGCCCTGATTGGGTGAGGTGTACCGTGACGCCAGGGCGAGTACCCCGCTCCGCGATCTCGCATCGGGTCGCTTCCCAGCACCGGTTCCCTGGTTCGGCGTTGTGTGCCGCAAGCTCTTCGAGGAGCCGGACTTCGTTTACCCGGTGTACAAGACGTTGAGTTAGGCCGATATTTACGTGCTTCCGTACATTTTAGAAGCCTGCTTGTCCCTTTTACCTTTAAAATTGGGTTACAAATCCCGAAAACTATCGGCGGAGGTAATTACGCCGATGAACCTCCCCGTCCGTCCACACGACGTAAGGCAATCTTGAGAGGGGTCGGTGAAGCGGTGACGCAAGTGTTTCAGACGCTGGAATTCTGTTCCTTGCAAGTTCATGATTTAGGACGATATTACATCCCGCTTTCAAGGCATCTGAAGCGGCCTTTATATCATGGGCCTTTCGGTGGTCGGCAAATTAGCTCGCGACCCCGACTCTGCGCTGCCACTCTGCATGCGCTGGTTCGCAGCTGTTTTAAAGGCCCTGCGTCCGATGATCTTTGAAGTGCTCATGGAACAGGGTTGTTTTACATAAATGTAGCTTCTTCCTGAATTAATTATATAGTTTATACGCGTCTGCAGGCATATTTCTTAGAGGATTCACAATTACTGGAAATTAGCTTGTATGGTAGCAGCAAAAACGGCCGAATTTCCCCCAGTTGCCTCTATGATATGTAGTAAACTGCCCAAAATATGCACAGCAATAGTGCCGTAATTTGGAATGTTTATACTTTTTCCTGACATTCTTTATTCCAGCCTTTGGTATTCGGAAAATACACCGTTTAGTCTGAATTGTCATTTCCATTTAAGAGTCACTGCCGCAGGTCCCCAAAAGCTTCCTCAGCCTCCAAACTCCCCGCAACTGGACTCTCTGACAACAGAGGAATACAGGAGTAAAAGCAAGCATTCGAACGTCTGTCCAGTGGTAGATGCAGCACTGGTAGCAGAAAATATGGAACCTGTGAAGGGCAACAGTGCGTGAGAAAAGCTTCTGGTACTTTAGCTTCAGGACAATTCGATTTAAGTATCATCTCAATTTTAGGGCTTAATGGTCTAATAACGAGCTAAACACCTTAACTTACGTTTGTTATATATTACTTGAGGATTGATATAAACAAGTCCACAGATACCACCTGTGTAGTCCATTAAAATACTATCCGAATCCAGCAAAGGTCAAGTGCGAGCAATGTATATAATAAATGTTCCTTGTTTGTTTTTTTACTTTGCCCGTGCACTTGGGCTGTCTTACTTGTGATTCTCTCCCCATGGCCGAGACTGTATTTAGCACGTTCCTCGAGCAGCATGCAGCTTTTCTGCTTCGGCGATCTTGTTTAAAGACAGAGATACAAAAAAAAAAAATAGTCTACATAATTTGCCAATTCATTCGGACCATCAGCAGCGTTCATTGTGCGAGATGTAAATCTGTAGTGATGCCCCTGCAATTGTGGCCATATTCCTTTATTTTCACATACCAGCTGTGGTTCATGCGTTGCCTGGCCTGTCAGCCATGCTTAAAATGTTCGTTGAAGTTTCGCCTGTAGCTACAGGCCATACCTCAATAAAGGCATATATAAAAATTTACACTTCCTACGAAAAACACGCCGAAAAAAATAAATAGAAACGAGCGCGCCGACAGCTAGCGTCGTCACAGCCTCCACAGGGCGAGCGGGGCGAGTCGGGGAAAAATTCTCTCCTCGCCGTGACGTCACCCCGGTTCGCCGTAAGGGGGCGCCAGGCGAAGCGTGCCTCCGACGTTGCTCCACTGCGGTGGCGCTGCTGTAGATACGGCACATGTGCAGACGCTTCACGCGAATCTGGTTTCTGCGCACGCGTGGTGCCCACACCTGATGTGGGCAAACGCTGATTTTTTTTTTTTTTTTTTCTAAATGCGGGGTGCAAGTCGTCTGCTTCTTTTGCAAGGGTTGTTGTGACATCAGAACGCCGAACTCTGACTGACCCTGATTGAAGGAGAGTAGGTAGACCTCAAGGCAGCTTGCTTTGAGGTCTACCCACTATCCTTCAATCAGAGAGAATCAAAGCTCGGCGTTCTGACGTCACCATAACCCCTAAAAAGGAAGCAGACGAACTTGCCCTCCGCCTAGGCTTTTGGTCTATAGGAGATAAATTGGCTCAGTTTCATAGTGCGATGGCGTCAAAATTTCGAGTGTACGAGACCTTCCGATTCACCGAGGTTGCTGTTCGCGTACTTCGCCATGCAGGCACCGTGACCAGCATCGTGCTCTTCCTGTTCGCCAAGGACCTGGTGATTAAGCAGGCCGAACGGGGCAACTACCATAAGCTGATCACCAAGCTGGAGTTCCCGATGCGCATGGTGCCAAACTTCGCAGTCAACAGGGGCTTCGGTGCCATCAACCGGGAGCTCATATCGCAGCTCATCTGCTGCAATTTTCCCCTGGACCTGCAGCTGTTTCTTTGCCGCCATTCGAGAGGCGAGCACGTCCACATCATTTTCTCGCAGAACGAAACGGAGTACTGGGACCGGCTGGCCAAGTCTTGTCCGAGTGAGTTTGACGCTCCCGAGTACTTCTGTGCCTATCGCTAGGCTGGGCTGGGCGTGGCCAGTCATCTCATTATCGCCCAACAGTCAATGGCACTGCGGCAGTAGAACGCACAAGAACCAATCATGAACCAGGAAGCGTGAAGATCACAAGCTACGCGTTTCTTAAAGGGACGCTGAAGGGGTCCTCAAATTCAAAGAAACAGTAAAAGTTCTAATGTAGACACCTTAGAAATTACGTTTCTTAAGTTTTATTTTGATCTTTCTAGGCATAATGGTCAATTCAAATTTCGACGCAGAGCCGCCAGTCGCGGCGCGCCGACGGTAAGGAAGCGCGAGTGCGCCGAGAAAAAAACTACCGTAGCAAAAGTGACGTCATCCGCGCGGTCAGATAACCCTTGCTCGCCCCTAAGCTGGCTCAGGGATGCCATTAGTGACGTCACGACGCTCTGGACAGATACCAGGCGGCAGACACAAGCGCCGCATGCCCGGCGGCAATCGCAGCCCGTATTTTTCAAAATAAATGTGGTTTAGGTTTACGTCCAGATAAGTGCGATAACTGAATTCACGGGACAAAAAGCTATAGAAGTCCGCTCCCAATTCAGATTTCTTAAAATGTGCTTCAGCTTCCCTTCAAGCTGTCAGCGATTATAGATGTCACTGCATGCCATCTTAATAGAAGGAAGGCAAGCAGGCTAATGGTATTCACCATTCCAATATTTACAAGTCCTCAGCCCAGCGTGCGATCTTCTCAGCCCTGCACGAGCATGTTCGTTGCTTCGCAAAGTGAGCTAATCATGCATACAAACGAACACTGAAAATGGAACCGGCCAGAAGCCTTTTTTTAAAAGGTCTGAAGAACGATACAGATATTTGGATACAGTTTTACGCACGATCATTTATTTGTAGTTCGTATTTGTTTTCAGTTCATAAACCAGCCTTGTGTTCTATAAAAACACTCTTGCATATGACAAATCTTTATAATATTTCGCTAACTTCTATAACGTATCGGAAAGCAACTCGTTTGCTTCTTGCGCAGGGGTTGCGGTGACATCATAACGACGACGAATCCACATAAGCTGTGATTGGAAGGATAGGGGGTAGACCTCAATGTTAGATGCCTTGAGGTCTACCCACTATTGTTTTTCAATCGGCCAATAAGAGCTCGGCGTTTGACAACATCGCGACCCGCGTGCGAGAAGCAGACAAACTTGCGCTCCCTATATGATTCCTTTTTTATTTTGCAAGATGTACTTCTGGAGTAATTAAAATAAAGGCACCATTCCAAGCTATAGGTGGTATAGACCCGCTGCACTAGGGCAGGGGGCGCGAGCGCGTGCGGAAGACTTACGCAAGACGCGACCATGCTATGCTGAGTGCTCCATCCGTGTGGCGCTGTAACGTTAGATTTTGCGCGTGCCACGTTCGAATATAAGCATCTGTCAGCGTTTGTAGATGCGCGGTAACAAAATGTCTAGAAAAAGAAAAGAATTATGCAGCTCGTGGCCGCTGCGTCCCAATAAATATTCCTTTTGTCTTTCCTTTCTTTCGTAGCTTCCGCGAGCACGCATGTTTCACTTTACGTGATAGCGAAGCCGAAGCTGCTCGCAAAAGCACGTCCTCCTGAACGATGCTCGCACAGCACAATGGCGCGTGCTTGGCAGAGACGCCTAAAGCTTGCAGCTTGCTCTTGTAGCCTCTGCTACGCTGGCACTTAGAATGGAACGGAGTATAAAAAAACTGTAGTGGGAAGGCTTTTTGACGCATGCACGGACGCATGTTCGAAACACGAGCCAAATATTCTATTTTGCTCGCCTGGAGCGCTGCTCAAAACTTGAGAGCCACAAGCCTATTCACCGGGCGCCATGTTGGAGAACGCTGTTACACAAGGCACGATCAAAACAAGTCCTTACTTATCTCCTGAGAAAAACTACAACCTTGGCGGCGTTGAATGAACATTACAAAAGTGCTGTGAAAGTTCATCGTATACCTTGCGCTCTACAGCAATCGTTTCAACTATGGCAACCAGTGAATGCTGTCTATTGACGATTGCAAGCAGGGCAACTCGCCGCCGCCATGCTTCTGCTCGTGCGGGCACGCCCGTGAAATTGCAAGCTCGTCAAAGCTATGTTCACGCGCACGTGCTTTAAAGCACGGGGCACCAGTCCAGGCTCCATGCCTGCAATTGTTTATATTTGTCTGGTAGTTAAAATTTACGCACTGTGTTTACACAAAACTTCCGCCTTTTTTAGATATTTGTGAGCACAGCGAACGGCATATAGCCCAGTCCGATGACTGCTACTTCGACCGATTCCTGCCCCCGCAAGTGATCTCCGACAACAATTGGGATCTCGTCGTCATGGGCATCACGGGACTGGTCCTTTTGGCCGTGACCATATTCTTCGACGCCAAGTTCCCGTCCAAGACCAAGTCCCACGAACTCATGTCGAGGGAAGAACTGCGCCTGAAGCGCGCTCAGGTCCACTTGTTGGACCCGACGGTAATCGAAGAGCGCGACCGCGTCGAAGACCTTGTGCAGGCCATGGTCCACGGTGAAGAGGACGGTCTTCTCGGCCTTCTGGTCCACAAGCTGGGCAAGACCTACGGCGATACGAATATCATCAACCAGCTCAGCTTCACCGTGCAACCCGGCGAGATTTTCGGGGTGCTGGGTCTTCAGCAGTCGGGCAGAAGCACCGTACTGGGCATCCTTGCCGGAGACCGCGAACTGGGTCGAGGCAACGCCTACATCGAGGGTTGGGGCATCAGAAGGAACCCCAAGCAGGTGAGTGGTTATGGTCTCATATGGTTCGCTAGTCTGGGTCTTTTGAATGATTTGTGAATCACAGGCCGTACAAAGTGCTGCAACCGTGATCCTGAAGACGGTATGCGGTGACCTCTTTCCACGGCTGGTGTGCTATTCATTTTTTAAGCTACTAAATAGTGAAAAGCCCTGCAACCATTCCGCCATTTATATGTTTTTCATGTTTAATGAGTTATGTGTTATGCATAGTGTTGATAAGTATTTTAAGTACATTGTACTTAAAGGGGTGCAAAAACGAAAACTGAAATATACGAATTTCGTTCGGAAATGAGTCAAGCGTGACGGACAATAAGCGTAAATGATAATCTCACGTCTGTATTTTAAATGACTGGCTATATTTTTTTGTTCCAAACGGAGCACTCGAGCAAGAGTTCGAAGACAAGCGAACGGAGAGCGCGATGCGTCATGGGATATTCGGCGCAAACAACAACCAAAGAAAAGAATCCCGCGCATTGGTGACATAGCAAGGCTGGCGTGTTTATGGGGTTTGCCGTTGGTGGGCTTGTACAGCCTTGTGATGGCGTCAATAGCGTCAATGGGTTACAACACAGCTGTTCGAACTTCCAAGTAGCCGTGGGTTGACGAGCGTGTGGCTGGCCCAAAGAACATGTAGCTTCCACACCACTGTCAGCTTAGGGGTGGACTGGGTAGGGAAAGCAACTTTTGTCCGGGTTTTGAGCGACAGGCCAATCTTCTAGGAGGAGAATGGCGGTATCCGGTAGCAGAAACGAGGGTTCGAGGTTCCTCCTTTCCGACTTCTTGAACTGTTTGATACAATCCGCGGTTTGTGAGCTGTGGAAAAAAAGAAGAAAAAGTTGAAAGATTGTTTCCTAACCCCTTTAAACAGTTAAGCGTACTTCCAAAGAACGCAGCTGCTCCGACGTTTAGTGCGGCACTTGCTACGTCATGGCCTACGTAGCAAGAACGCCAACGTTGCTAGATTACCTCCCAACTACGCTTCACGGGCATCCACCAGCTGCACACTGAAAGATCGTTTAATCAGCTTTAAATTGAGTTTTCTTGTGCCTTTCAACGAAAATGAAGACTGGTGTTTTTGAGGTAATGCTGCAACATACAACACATTTAAGCTAGAAAATGAGCGCTGAAATATCGTTTCCGTACCTCTTTAGTGTACTATTTTAGTTAGGCTCAGAAAACTTATGATTTACTTAAAGTAAATTCTCTGAGTATGTGCTTGTACTTAAAGAACTTTTCTGGTACTTTCCGGGGAAAGTACAACTCCCGACTTCAAAGGAGGTTGCCCAAGTTTGGTCTTGTTAAATTTGTATTACAAAATGATGCTTTGTCAACTCTAAACAAATGCCGGGAAGGACCTCAATAGAAACGCGAGCATACGACGCATCGCTCTGGTAGTTCTGGGGGCTACCTTTTCCGTAGCAGTATAGACTCTCGCTACTTCTCGCTCGGTCAGCACAAGTGAGGAGGTTGAAAATCTTAGGAGAAGACAATTAATCATAAATTAATACTTAAAACTGTAGTGCAAAAAAAAAAGAAGAGATTTTTAAGTCGAAGAAAAGGGCAAAAGGAGATAATGTCTCCATATTTTTGAAAATCATATCTTTTTCTTTCGACTTGAAAGTTCCTTAGCTTTTCCGCACCAGTCTCCAGTGTTACATATGATTAGTTATCATCAGATCACCTGCACACTCACTGTTTATTCGTTAACAAGAGTACACTCCTCTACAAGAGGATTGCTTGCGGAAACTATGGGGCCGACGTCATGCTCTCTCCTATTATGTCTAATTCACTTGGCTCCAACAAACCAGTGCACCCGGCGACAGATTCAGAAGTCGGAGGGACTTATGAATTTGGCGCCATTTCTGGAAATTACTACTCTGGGGCCACTAGACCTTTATTCAATATTTGCGGCCATTTTTAAAAATTAGTGATGCACCCCCGAATAGCGATTTCCCCTGAAGCAAAGCATACCTATAAAAACAATCACTCTCAGGGGAATGAAAGGGTGTCATGAAAGATTGTGTCAAAAAGATCTTGCACTTTACTTTGAAAGTGTATTCTATTCATAGTACTTCACTTCAAGTACATTTCACCCAGTGTACTTACTAATTTACTTCACATATATCAGCTCTTATCTACTTCGTACTTTACTTAAAGTACTTTTTATATGTTACATTACCCAACACTGACTATGCATGGCTAACATAATGGAGTACAAAAACAACTGCATTTATCCCCTACTTCCTGCTCTTTTTTTGTTCGTAGTGATCGATCATTGCCGGGAATAAATATCATTGTAGTCGCCAAAAAAACAAACACGTACCTTAGGAGCGCTTTAATAGTAACTAACGTTTTGCTAAGAGTCGTTGCATCTTCAGGGCTATGATTAAACTAAGCCTTTCTTTATGGATAGGTCAGCTGCCAAATTAAGGTTCTGCAGGGCTTTGTGCAGGCCCATGGCATCAGGGGGAAAATGTGCAGTGGCCAGAAGGTTTCAGACTTGTACACAGTTCAAGTACTCTACTCTGCTTACTGTAGTTCAACTACTTTTCTGGGTAGTTTAGTAACTATCAATGACATTTTTATTTTGGTAATTTAGTAGCTTACTTTAAAGAGATACTACTACAAAATTTCGGCGCTTATTTTTGGTCTATACGTGTTTAAAGGAGCAGTATCATGTCTAACAAACCAATATCTTGTTTAAAAAAAAAAAACACGAAAATGAATTTTAAAACAATCTATACGATTAGCAAAGAGCACTTGGTGAATGTCGCTAAAGCCTCGTTTGTAATGCCCGTCTAGCAACCTTGACATGTAGTGGCGATAACTGTCTCGCCTAGAACTGTGCATGTTTTGAACCTGACGTCAACCCGACAGCTCTACGGCCAGTAGAGGAGAAGAGGGGAGGGAGGAACTCCCCTCTCCCCGAGAATATGTTTTGTGTGTCCCAGTCGTCGCTATTCTTCCTCTACAAGATTATAGAAGATTGATCCGTCACTCAAAATTCACACAAATGCAGCTTTGCAGTTAGTTGCGGTGGCCCGATCGCTGGCGTGCTTCGACCGCTTCGGTGGCTGGAACGGCTAGGGCATCCTGACAATATCTGCCTTGCCGCAGCTTTGCTCATCTCGACACAAACTACGTCACGATTGCGCCGGATGTGACGTGCTCTCTGCTGGCTGCTCTCCCTGCGCTTGACAGAGCGTTTGCAGAACTACAAAAAAACGAAAAATACAGCCATCAGGCTCAAAATACAAACGTGCGATTGTCATTTACGGATATTGTGGTTTATGTTCAGCCTATCCTTGAACACGGAAGGTGTATTTCAAATTTCGCTGAAATATCCATCTAATTACTTTTTCCGGCTAACTTCTACTCAAGTTACGAAATACTTTCGAATTTTAGTGGTAGGTTTGCTTATCAACAAACATTGTTCCTGCACAAAAAGAGATAAAATGTTGGAAGATCAGCTGATAGGAGCATGTGGCATAGCCAGGGGGGGAGTGGTTTGAAAGGTTCCAAACATTTTGATTTTTCCCAAGCCCCCACCGCAGCAACCTATAAACCATTCCATTAGGGTCATAGCAGAGAGGGTAAAAGAGAAAAAAATGCACTCCCCCTCTCACCCCGTACATCGTCTGCTCCGCCGAGTGGGCTGTAGCTAGCGCCCGGCTGGTGTGCAAACTCTGCTTAAAATCGCGTCATTTTGGAACTTTCAAGCGCAGATGCGCAGATTTTGGTATGCCAGTTGTCGTGTAATACTATGCTAGATAAAAAGACTCACAGGGTCCCATTGCGCTGTTACCTGCGTGCAAATAAAAAAAAAAAAATAGGGAAAACAGTGTCAGATTGGCCGGTCTCTTTGGCGGAAAGTAAATCCGATTGCTGTACCTTTTTTACTATACTAAGTTCGTACTGGTGTAGGCCTGAAATAATGTAAGTGTAAGTCTGAAATCATAAATAAAACAGGCTCTCCTGCCGCAATACACGCAGTAGTTGAGGGTTGTACTGCCGGCTGACTCAACTGCTATTTAAGTAACCGAAAAAGGATATGCTAGTTGATCATTTAGCGAAATAGAACAGCAGAGAGCTCTAGGCTGATTTTGGAGTAGCCACAACTATTCTAAGAACGCGAACCCCTTCCCAACGGCAGCCACGAGCAAGAGTTCGATGTTCCGTACTGCCCGCCGATACAGCCCAAAGATGGAGAACAGCAACCTCCCGGTTTGTCGTCTGCTAGCGGAGTCGGGCACGTGCCCTCTCTTTCGTTTTACCCCGACGAACCCGCTGAACCTCCCGGATGTGTGGAGAGGGCACTGCGGTCGAACAATATGGTGCCGCCCAGAGAGCGCTAAATGGAATGGTCTATACGAGGCGCGGGGAGCGGACAGACACGTCGCAAGTACGGTCGAGAAATTGCGGGATTAGCACCGAAAACTGTTAGTTCTTTGTGTCCCCAAGCTCAAGGAGACGACGTATTTGAAAAAAAAAAAGGGTTTATTCTCGCTTCTCCCTAACGTAAGAACTCTCGCCCACTAGAGGAGGTGTACACACTACATCCTCACTCAAACGAGGTGACAAAATGCAGCGGCACTGAAGTCCTTTTTGATAAAGGTTGTTTCGATCTTATATTGTTTAAATGGTGTTAACTTCCGCATATACCAAGTCCTATATTACAAAACCGGCTCTATTCATGTCAGGGCAAGAGAAAAACATGTGGACTTTTTTTTCTCGCGGACTACATTGAGTGGACCAATCAAAGCCCTACAATATGCGCTGATTCCAAACGGTTTTATTATAGCTCGTTTCGACGAGAGTCTGATAGGTACGAATTCGGATAAGACTTTTTTTTTCTCCGTGGGCGAAGCCATCGCTTGCAACTCGCTGACAAGCGCCCTTTGTGGATCACTTCACTCGGAAGAAAATTCTTCCCAAAAAGGGGGTGTCGTGATCTTTGAACACGCCTTTAACGAGGAAATAAGCTACGGACGATTGTGATTTTGGGTTTGTTGGGATGCTTAGAGCGCCTAGATTGAGTTGGCACCGCAAAAGGACGATCTCAGAATAGACTTCAGTGGTAAGCAACGAATTCCGGACGTCGGTCAAACATTTGTGGAAGTTGACCTCTGACTTTTCTGGAGTAAAAAAAGAAAAAAAAAAAACGATTTCGGCTGCGTGCCCTAGTTGTTGTGTAAAAACAGAAAGATAAATATTGGCATTTCTGGCACCCCTCAACTCACTCCCAATTTTCGAGGTCACATCTGACCCCTAGTGATGTCATTGGGGGTGCCTTGTAGCTTCCCGTGTGCTCTCTCAAAGGACGCTTACTCTCCCTTTCTCTGCTGACATTAGCGGGCGTTATGCTTCAGCTTAGAGCCGAGCGAGGTTACGTATACGCTTCTCGCCGTAGTTCCTTCGGCTACCACTCGCGGCTGCAGGTGGGGGAAAAAGCTCGACTTTTGCTTTGCGATTATGGAGCCGAATCGCGACATTTTTTTAACGAAAGAGATGTTTTTTCTATCCTCCGGGACACGATAAACAGCGTTAAAATGAGGAGATGCAAATTCTTTTCATCTTAAAATCGTTGCACCCCCCCCCCCCCTCCCCCCTTCTAAGCTCATCTGATGCTCCTGTAGTTCGTGATGTATCGTTGCCTTTCCTCCCAAAACTCAGAATAAGCTGGTCTTCCAAAGTTGAAAGGTCGTTTGATAAACCTTATTAATTTACCCTACGTTTTTACATTAAAAAATAATAAGGAAGCAGTGTTGGGAACTACTTTAAGTACATGGTACTTAGGTACTACTTCAACTAGGCTTAGAAAACTTCTAGTACTTTACTTGAATTACGTTCTCTGAGCATGCTCTTGTACTTTACTAAAGTATTTTTGTCTGGTACTTTTAAAGGAAAGTACGATTCCCGACTTCAGAATACATTCCCCAAATTCGAAAACAAAAAAAAAAAAAAAATGGCTCATCGTCATGTGAAAACGCGCAATCGTCTTCTCAGACATCATCAGGTCATTTCTCTTGGTGAGGTATTGGCGACTATAAGACCGAAACAAATAAGTGTCTTATAACTTGATCGTGTTAAATAGTTTGTCAGTGAGAGCAAAACAACTATGTATTCGGTGGCGACTTGACTTTATCCAATATTTGCCGCCATTTCCGAAAAAAAAACTGTTGCTTTTTCGATTACCCTCATAGAGAAATGCATACCAATAAAAAAAAAAAAGAAACACTGTATAGGGGATGAAAGGGCGTCATGAAAGATTGTGTTAAAAAGTACTTGAGCTTTTCTTTGGAAGCGAATTGTAACTATGGTACTTCAAGTACTCGACGCAACACTGTAAAAACGCAAACTCTGTCTACAAAATTAACATCAGGCATTGCTAAACCTCAAAGTAGAATTAATACATCCGCAGTACATTATTGACCAAAAAATAAAAAAAAGTACAAAACAATTAGGCACGCGCAAGCAGTACAAGCTATTCAAGCATTTCTGTGGAAAAAAAAAAGCCGCTTTACATTTGGCTAGCAGAATTTCGCTAAAGGATCAAAACCTATGCAGTTTCTTGTTACCATAAAAAATATATATATATAAAAGTGATTTCAGAAGTAATTCGCTACTTTTACGGTAGTTAGTCATTTACCCGATTGCTTACCATTTGAGCAATTTATATTCTACTCAAATTGCATCTGAGGCTTATACTCAGTAATTTAGCTAAATTCCATTTTTTTTAGTAAGTTGTACATGTCGAAGGTTTGCAACACCGTCTTGTTCGGTGCTAGCTTAAAAAGAAACCCGACTGTTTATATGCTGCGAAGTATTGCGTTAATTACTGGTTCTGTTTTAATAAAGATGTGAAAACGTCCGGCCAAAAAGGTTGAGACCGGCTCAAATAAAACCTCCGTTATATAAAAGAAACGAGATTCATTGTTCAAAATGTTCCTTCCCGCCGGCGCCTTCACTCAAAGATGGCGTTGTGCAACCAGGGAAACAAGTGCTGGGAGAAGGTGAGGGAAGCGCGTCCGCCAATCACGGCGTTATGTGAGCACATGTAGCGTTCGTAGATCGTTTCCGCTGCCCCGCAATGCTCTCCGCATTGTCTTTGTCGCATAATTGAATCTCTTCATTTGTGCCCATCAACCCAGTACTTGAAGCGCGTCGGGTACTGCCCCGAAGAGGACCCACTCATCCTCAAGCTGACAGGGCGGGAAATGCTCAATCTGATTGGCCGCTTGCGAGGCATTTCCGGCAACACGCTGAATAAAGAAGTCCAGTACGTTCTACACCAGGTGGGGCTTCTGAGGCACGCCAAACGCTTGACCATGGATTTCGGGTATGTGAACTTCGTTTTGGCTCCTATAGGCCTCCTTGCTTGCCCAGGAGGCGCTGCGAAAAGGGACTTAGGACTTTGTTTTGCGGTAGAACAAACGTGACCGTCTCAAACCGCCACACATGTAGAAGCGTGCCTGTTCTGGTGCGGAACGCGGGATCACGAGGAAAATACAAAGAAACAACAAAACTTCGAACGCCGTCGAAGCACAAGTCAAAGCTAAGCGCAAACAGCTTGAGCCAAAAAACGCCTTAAATCACGCGTTTAAAAAAAAAAATAAAAAAAAAACCACTTCAATCCATTGGTACGCCACATGTTTTCACGTCACACTTGAGATAAGAGACGCGTACCCTAGAGGTGCTAGCCTGAATCGGAAACTTTCGATTGTTTTGCGGCCCTAAATCTAGCTTATTTCGAAAGTTGAAAAATTATTTTTTTTTCGTTCTTCAGCACTACACAGAAAGAAAAAAAAAATGGCGGTGTGGGAATATTATTATTTTCGAATAAAAATTGAATACGAAGAGTTAGCTTTGAATATCGAATCCAATATGAAATAGTCGAAGGCAGGTGCATTTATTCACATCATTTTTATTTTCTCATGTCGGAACTGCAGTTGATTTTTCCGCATGACAACTTGTAATCTTCCCTACAACTAGAATTTTCGTTTTTGTGTGCTTATTCTCGTTAACACCAGTGAGGCACTGGTATTAACCAGTGCCTCACTCGCACTGGGAGAATATAAACACAAAAACGAAAATTCTAGTTGTAGGGAAGATTACAAGTTGTTATGCAGAAAAATCAACTGCTGTACATGGTCAGGTAGGAAGCGCTCCCTTCGAGCGGAAACTACACTTCCAGCTACAGGAAAAAACTCTCTCCCTCGGCACTGAAGTAGCAGGTATTATCAGGTATTTGATGCAGAGCTTCGCCAGACTCGGATATCTTAAGCAACCGACAGTTCGCCACCACTCACACAGATCACTTTCTTTAGCAGTGCCTCCTCCGCATACGCTACAACTTTCCATTCTGAAGCTGAATTCACTTTGTGTTTCATTGCACTTTTGGCTAAATGGTCAAATAATTGCCAAACATTGCTGACGGCGTTGAGCCTTGCTCTTTTGATTGTGTTGCAGCTTCCGGCTAAGTTTTTTTTTTTTTTTTTTTTTTTTTTTTTTGCAGTAGCACTACATGAGGCTAGCTCTTGCAGCACCAGAGCTTTTAGCCATAAGAATTTCTCCTCTTCAGCTTTACAAATAATGGACTTGAAGCGTGGGTCCAAGAACATAGCAAGGCATGCTTTCTTGTCCTCCTTATACGGAGTAAACCTTACCTTGATGGATCTTATTAGTTCTGCGGGAAACTCTGATGCCCCAGCACAGTTACCTAGACAGTGGGGCATATCAAAAATCATAAGAGCTTGTGAGGACAAAGACGGACGCTTCTCAGCACTGGCAATAACAGTGGCATCGAGAAATGTATTCAATGCTTGGACATATTCAGAAGCATATTTCCACTCTGATGAACCAAGTCCATCGATGTCACAGTCCGAGGTAGCAAGCTCCACAGTGACTGCTTCTTTGAGTTCCAGGAGGCGAGACAACATTAGATACTGGATGTTCCTTCTCGTCTCCACGTCTTGCACCAGACGTAATGCGTCCTTTCGCATCTTCTTTTGGCACTCCTCAAGCCTTTTCTGAGCTGATGAACTGTGTTTGTAACGTCCCACAATATGCCTCACTTTCTTGCACAGGCGATGAATGGCCGGCGAAAGGGATTTCGCGTCATTAATCGCCAGTTGAAGCGTATGCGCGAAGCACGCTCTTTAATACCCTAGTTACACGGGCGCTTTCAACTGCCATTGAGTCAACGACAGTTGACTCAATCGCGATCGGCCGGAGTTACACGGCGGCGCCAACTGTCATCCAGCCGCTAATGACAGTTGAGTTCAACTGAGCTCCCCTACCTCAGTTCAACTGAACGGACTTCCCCAACTCGGGTAAAATGGCGCCTGTCCGCGGGACCGCTGCCGCCGACAATCGTTTCCGAGGCACTTACTGATCGGAATGCAGGGGGAGGCGTCTAAAAAGAATCGTAGCAGCAAAATATCCGGGAAGGAATAGATTTAGGCGTCCGAGCTGCCGCTAAAACGATCCCGGCTAGCCGGCAAGCCACCAAACGAGCGAAGATGGCGGCGGGACCAGCTGTGTGAATGGATAGATAGCAGTGGGTGCACCCATCGTAGCGGGTGGTAGCTAGCTCCACCTAGCCTGAAATATGCTCAACTTAGCCCTGAATCTGCTTTGGTACTGATGTAAACGCCGCTAAAAAGCAACAAGGTAATGAACATAATGTATACGATATACTTATAGTAAATAAAATATGTTTCTCCGAGTAGATTACTTTAACAATTAGACTGATCACGTGGCACAAGAACTAGCTTCGTTTTAGCTTCAACTAGGTTCTAGAGAGCCGTGTGAAACCATCTCAGTTCAGTTCAGTTCAATCACAGTTGGAGCCGATACTGTGATTGAACTCAACGACAGTTCAAAGCGCCCGTGTAACTAGGGTATAAGTCCACGGAAGTTTCCTTACTGCAGCACGGATGTTGCGCCCATTATACGTTACGATAAACTTCGCACATTCATCGGGCATCTCCCAGTCATGGCACATTTCGCCCAGAATAGTTACGATGTTGACAGCAATGTGACTGGCAGCCATGTGTCGAGTGTTCAGTGTGGACCGCTTCATCATGAATTTTGGAGTGAAAAGATGACAGGTGCAGCTCACGCAACTTTCGCTAGCACGCGATGTCCACATGTCCCTTGTGAAGGCAACAGTGGTAGAGCCGTCTTCCAAGGCACTGTTAACTCTGCTTTCAGTTCTTTCGGGTGTGGTCATACATCCGTGGCACAAGCACGCGCGAATGTGTAGAGCGGGATGGTAGGCGATAGTTGAAAACGGCTTCTGTCAGAATTTATTTGAAGCAACGGTCTTCCACAATGCTGTAAGGATGTAAATCAAGCGGCACCATGGAGGCCACCTTGTTGTTTAGCGCTTGCGCCTTCTTTTCTGGCAGGGGCTTCTTGCGGCGTACAAAGTCCGTCAGCGTCCGTTGATCTTTTCCTGGCGTACCAGCCATAGTCCCACGATGCTCTTTCAACAACGCAGGACGTACGTTGAAATGGTTCACAAAGGGCGTTGTTGTACCTGTGGGCGCTTTAAGCCTTGACTCGCATGCCGTACATTGCGCCATCGATGCCGTCATCTTCGCGAAATATTTCAAAATAGCGCTCCTCTCTCCGTTTTGGTGCCGTTTCCTGTTCGTTTCTCCGCTTCGTAGATGGTTCCCCACAAACACCTCCATCCGCCATAACACGGGTGGGCGAACGCGAAAGGGAGCAGTTTAAAAAGTCAGGAGTCGCGAGGGAACAGAAACTCGCAGATCACCGCTACCGACATTGACGCCACCAATTTAGGTTGAAGCCGCCAGAAGGAGCGCAAAGCCAATCAAGCTTGTACTACCCAAAATGAGGGCGCCGCAGTTCGTTCAAAGCTTCAACGCAGGAGGCATATACTCACACTAAAGGCTGAAAAAGTGCCGTCGCTTACTGTGTTCGCGTCTATTCGCGGTTCATTCCTCGGCCTCCTTATCACCTTACCAAAATTCGCCTCCTGCGCGCTGCCATATTTGTCTGCTGGGCTGTGGAACGCCTTCTGAGCATGCACATGTGGCTCTGCTGTGCCGTATATCAGCCGCTGCTCATGCGTCCACAGCTCAGTAGTTCGGTATTTTTCACCCGGGTTATGAGCGGTGCAAAGGTCTACAGGCGATTGTTTTCTTCTGACCGGAGGTGGCACCAGGCCACTTTTTATGCTGTGCACACTGCCTATTACTGACTGTGCATATGCGAAGAATATTTATTGCCTGAATTAAAAGTCACGCTCGTCTCTTAGGTATTTGTTATTTCCTGGCCCATGAACTTCGTCAAGGTTGATGGAAGGTATAGACCTTTGCATCGCTTATCACCCGGGCGAAAATGCCGAGTCACTGAGCTGTGGACGAATGAGCAGGTTCCGATATATTACATAGCAGATGAACAGCGCATGCTCAGAAGGCGTTCCACAGCCTAGCAGACAAACATGGCAGCGCGCAGAAAGTGATTTTTGCAAAGGTTTGGCCGCTTATAGTCACTCGAACTATTAGTGCGACGCCCGGCTGTCAAGGCTGAACGCTATAAGAAATAAAATATTTGTAGAGGAATACTGTTAACGTCTTGCTCCTAGTAATTGCGTCGCCAATAACTAAAACATTCTTTTGATATTATGATGATCCTTACTCCCAGAATACGCTGAACGCGCTGCTGACTCAAATAAATTGAAATTCCACTATAACGTTTTCATCGTACAGATAACACAATTTGAAAATATGAAAAAAAAAAAAAAAAGCATGTCTGTGGAGACAGAATTTAATAACTAGCCTCTTTTAAACCTCAAAATTTCAACACGAAATTCCGCTGAGAGACCCATGCCTCAGGTTTAGCTCATTACGACGTCTCTTCGCGAAACTTCGGCTACCGCTCTGATTGATCAAGCGTTCTGTTTTATTACACCACACTGCGTGTCTAATTGTCGTTAAAAATTAGGAAATGTATAAGTAGTCTAGGCAATATAATCCTTGTGCCGGTCATGCAATAACGAGAAAAAAAAAAAAAAGGAAAAAGAGACAGGGGGGTGGGAGGTCGAAGGGGCCCTTCGCTTGTTTTTAGCAGCCCCAAACTAACTTTATTTTCTGAATTCCTGGGGTTTCGTCTTTCCAATAGGCTATGACGTACCATCTGAATTCAGAGTAGCTGTTGAGATAACGGCCAGTAAAGGCATTTACAAAAAAAAAAAAAAATTCGCATTTTCTTTCGCTTTCTGCAGTTTGACGTCACTGGCAGGCACGAGCCGGCAGTTTAGGTAGAAAAAATAACGTACACCCGCGCATTATTTTTTGCTACCTACCGAGTGCAGAAGTGAGCTTCCGCGGACTTCACTTCCCACAATCAAACCTCTTGAAATCACTTAAAACAATTTCTATACTGCCCGAACAGCGAACTGGTGCCTCCAGCTGGCGTTGCTTTTTCAGTGTTGCCAGTAGAGACGCTCAGTTTCAACTAACCACTGAGGACCACAATTGAAACTTAAATAACTTGATAAAAAATTATTTTTACGTAATATTTTAGTTGCTAATTGAACCAAATTGCTCGGTGTGTTGAGCCAGTTTGGAGGCAAATCAACGACCAAGAAAACTAATGTGAATACTCGAGCTCGTTGGTGCCTCAGTTACGAAAACAGAAGAGTGACACAGAAGACAAAGCCCGCGTCCTCTATATCTTCCATGTGCCTCTTTTGTTTTCGTAATTAAGCAAATTACGCGTGTATGTATCGTGTATCAGGTAAACTTGGAGACGCGCACACAGAATATGTTGGCTGTAAGCTGGGCGTGTGCTCCGTGTCTGTGTGTTTGTGTGACGGCAGTGACGCCACGAGGGTACGTGATATAACCTCGCGTGACACAGACGCGCCACATGTACCCAAGCTCAACGTCACGTTACGTTGCGTCACATGATATTCGGGCTTGACGTAAAGTTACGTGATGTCAAACTCCCGTGACGTCATGAGGTCACGTAACCTGTGTGTCGGTCAAGCGTGTCACTTTTCTCGTGAAATCCCCTGCCTTAAAAAGACATGGCGGAGTACTTCGCCAAGGGCGCGCTGATTTCGTTTGCGTGCACAGATCCGGCAGCAGGCGCAAACTGGCCCTAGCCATGAGTCTCGTAGGCGACCCCGCGGTGGTGATTCTGGACGAGTGCACCTCGGGCGTGGACCCCATCTCCAGGGGGAGGCTGTTCCGTGCCATCACTCGCATCCAGATGACCAGCGGCATGGCCGTGCTCTTCACCTCCCACTGGCAAGAACCGCCCTGGCTTGATTAGGAGAAGGCCTGCGCGCACCAGTTGGTCATTCAATATAAACATCAACGGCGCTAAAGGACGAGGACAGTAAATGCAGACACAGGAA
The DNA here is from genome assembly GCF_016920785.2 of Ixodes scapularis. NCBI lineage: Eukaryota > Metazoa > Arthropoda > Arachnida > Ixodida > Ixodidae > Ixodes > Ixodes scapularis. Next base: position 88,370,145 of record NW_024609835.1, read on the forward strand.
AACGTGGTGCGCAGATTTAACGTGTTTTTCGTTTTTCTTTCGTGCCATTGCTTCCCACATAGAAGTAAGACATGAACTTACGAATTGTAAGTGCTGTTTTTTTTTGTTTTGTTTTTTTATTTTTTAGGCTCCATCTGTTACCCTTGTGTTTTTCTAGCCAGGGAGGAGCAAAATTCTCGAAAAATTGTATACAAATACAAAATACTTTGAAAATTTTGCTTAGTTACAAATTCAATATCCTTTTTGAGAAAATTATTTAGATACAAGATACGTATAAAACGTGGGTGTTTGATAATACTGAAATACTTTTCCAAATACATTTGTTTAATTTTTTTTTTTTTTAAATAAAAAATAAATTTAATTCATGAAAAAATATCGAGCTCAAATAAATAATGTAGTTTATATACACTAAAAATCAAGTGCTTAAAAAGGATATCCCTAGCTCTATAGATTCAGGGGGGTTACGTGACCTCTGGGGGGGGGGGTCACGTGAGCTCACGGTTACGCCGACGCCGACAGCGACGCCGTTCAAGCCGGAAACGGGCGCCTAAGAGCTGCGCTCTAAAAACGGCTTACTTGAGCATCTGTTAGTGTCCTCGACTGTCAGGGATAATACACCGAAGAATGAGAGCTGTCTTAATTTTTTTTTTTAACCGATCGTAAAGGTTTTGATAAACCTGCTTTCCCGTGAGCTTTTGTTTCACTCTATCGTGACGTCCGCGTCTTTAATTTCTGACTGACTTTCAATTCGTCTATATAAATACGCACCAACGTTCTCGGTTTGTCCCCCCGTAGCATGCGCGAGTGCGACCAGCTGTGCACGCGCGTGGGCATCCTGACCAGCGGCGAGTTCACGCGCGTGGGCGACACGGTGGCGCTGAAGCAGGGAGCCACCCAGGGCTGCACCATCATGGTCAAGCTGACCGTGGAGCAGAGCGCCCAGGACGGCTTCATCACCGAACTCAACAGGGGCGTCAAGCGGGAGTTCCCCAACTCCGTCATCGGCGAGAAGCGGGAGGTGAGCGAACACCAACCGATCCCGTACCTAGTGGAATGTGGGAAGGCCGCAGTCACGAGTCTGACGCGTCACCCTCCTGGGTGCATAGGTTGGGCACATAGGTTGGGCACAAGTTACGTGTCAGCGTTCAGCGGGAACTCGGCGTTCTCACTGATTGAGCGCGGGTTCCAGCCCAACGCTAACGCAGCACTCGTACTCGATCTCTGCCTCGCGCTGTCCTTCGGTAGATGACGCCGAAAATTCGGCCCAATATCACGCAGGGCCCCCTCGTTACGTGGAGGTCCTCCGGCGGGGGCCCTCGAGGACAAAGATGCGTGGACGCAAAAGGTGGTACTTTGCATCATAAAAAAAGGGGGGGAAAGGTTTAACTAAAACTTCTTACAGCAACAAATTAAGGTAATAAGTTTCATTTTGTTTTTCTTTTTATTTACGTTAGGATTATGAATGTGATTTCCCGCTTTAGGAAAACACTTGAAAGCAAACGATAGTCCACTTCAGATAATCTGGACCCGAGGGCAGCCGAAGCTACTATCCTAGGGAACCAATAGAGCAGTGCCAAAAAGTGTCTCGTCATGGCGCTCGTCGTCATCTTTGTGCGTTTGATATATCGCCGGCCAAACCAATTGTGCACGGTAAATGTGCCACGATCCATACGTTTTCTTTTTTTTGTTGTTACTGTTTGGTGTCTTACTGTGACAGGAGACGCGCAAAATCGACGATCACCGTGCCGATCAACTTTTGGCGTTGCGTGATTGACTCCATGTAAATCTTAACGTCGGCTGCGCTTGGACTTTGTGTGGAACGGAGAATGGCGCGGTACAATGCGCTGTTTCGAGACAACGAACACGGTACCCAAATGCGCCTCAAATCGCATGTCGCCTGACAGTGCAAAAACAAAATCGATTAAAAAAATGTTTTCTGATACCCCAAGAACTCTTTCACATCGCGAAGAACGGTTTCGCCTCAAGCACCATCGCCGTCTGGTGCACTAGAAAGCCAACCGGACGATGAAGAACTGTTTCTGATCAAAAAAGGAGCCTTATGGGTTTTTCCCAAAAAGCCCTTTAAGGGGGTGATTAAAAAAAAAATTTTATAGGCTGCAAAATATAGACGAGTCGAAGAACCCCTAAGAGTTCTTTTACGTCCAGGTTTTAAGAGTGTACAACAGCGAGCGTTAGGTCGTGCAGAAGCAATGCCAAAGTGTCCAGCAAACCGCGGTCCTGCTGCGTGACAACGCAGGACCAGATGCGGTACCGTCTGAAGCCGAACGCGGAGCACCCGCTGGTCTGGAGCGAAGTGATCCAGAAGCTGCACCTCTTGCACGAAGAACTCAAGTTCGAGGACTTCCTGGTGAACGACGTGTCCCTGGGAGAGGTCTTCATTGGATTCGCCCGGGAGAGGAAGATGGTCGATTTCGGACAGAACGAGATCAGATACTTCGACAAGGACGCTCCCGTCTAGCGCTCACTATACCTTCACTCACACCAAAGTATAGTAGTTTCAATAAATTGGCAATATATATATATATATATATATATATATATATATATATATATATATATATATATATATATATATATATATATATATATATATATATATATATATATATATATATATATATATATATATATATATATATATATGAGCTGACCACTTGTCAGAAGTAGTAGGTCGGAGAGAGAGAGCGTGTTGAGTGTAAAACTTTAAAGGTTGAGGCCACTCCGCTAACTCCTAAAATGGCAGTTTTTTTTTTTTACTTTTTAATTGATTTATGATAGGTTACAACTATTGTTTTGTCAGTATTTTATTTCCCTGCTGGCTATATTAATACTTGAAGTATAGCTGTCGCAGATGATTTGAAGGCTAGCATTTTACACACGAATATGCAGGTATACAAAAAATAATCTCTGATTATAGGTTTCGTGTATCGCTTCCGATGTCTGTGTGAATTAATTAAATAAACCGTTTGACCTTCACTCCAGTCCACCATTTTCCTATTTTATAGTTATCTTTTTTTATTTTTTTTTACGAAAACATGATCGCGTTTTACGAACTTACGAGCTACAATGGCAGACTTTCAAGCGAAAAACCAAGTCTCTAGAACCGGCGATTTTGAAACTGACGAATTTTGACTATACGTATAATATTATCAACATCTATATGAGCTTATGAAGCGTGAATGGACTGGTCTAGTGGAACAATCTAAAAAAAGAAATTACATTTCAATTGCAATTTATTTTATATGGAAGTCTTAAGAGTATTTTTTACCATGTCGCAGATTTATGCACCAGTGCCACTCTTCTGCGAAACCTTTCTCAGTACAGAGGATATAAATCTTTAAAAAAAAGTGTTTCTAAACGGTTCCATTTTCAGTGTCCGTGCGTATGGCACGTGATTTGCTCGCTTTCCGAAGCGACAAAAATGCGCGAGCGGGACTGAGGAGATCTCACGCTGGTTCGAGGGCTTCAGTAAATATTGGGAAGGTGTATATCCGTCACTACGCAAAACAAAACATTGTTTGATTGCGAACAATGTCTCTTGACCCCGCATACAATGCTCTACGTTCAGTCATTCTCGATTATATTGTGGCATCCAAATTATTACGTTATTATTGCCTTTCAGTCTCGACGCAAACTATTTACTTTAAAACCAAAATCTAGCTACGTGGACGACTTTTATTTTAACACGAAACTCGTTTTAAAGGGTGGTGCATCGATATTCAATTGGAATGCTTTTCACTTTACACGAGTCACTAGTGGGACTCAATTATACTCGCACGCAACGCTACTAACCAAGAAACTCCTTTGTTGCGGTGTAATTTCAAGGACCAAAGCGAGCGTTTTCATTCAATCTCTCCTTCGCAAAACTCAATGACGTAGCTGAGTGGTCGCAGTACCGCCCAGTGACGATATTTGAATGGGGCTCATAGATCGGACCCGAGCATTGCGTAGGCACTCGATTTGGGCTCGTGATAATCGATAGCTCAAGAAGCACTGCGGTATACTCCGTTTCACCTCGTGTTGTACCGCAGCGAAGGCTAGAAGCGCGAGCTCATAGCGTTGGCAGCTGCCTTTAATGCACGAGAGCTTGTGCCGCCAGACTGTGCCCTAGGACCTAGAGCAAGGAGCTCGTGCTAGTAGCCTTTCCTGCGGTACATCATAAGGTGTAATAGAGTATAGTAGTAAAATCACGACAATAACCGAACACTAACAATGTCTGGAACTCGCGCGTCCTGTGCCTTGCCAACCACAGCACGCGGCTTCAGGTCACGTGACCGCTTCTCCTGGCTGCGAGGTGACGGGGTGAACGCTGCTCGTTTTTCTCCAATTTTTTTTCTTCGACTTCAATTGCGTGCGGTGAAAAACGAACGGATGTTTCGCAGGTCAATAACGTCAGGGATACATTCTAAGCGGTATTTGAGCGAAGTCGAAAAGTCGTTGCATCGCCCCTTTAACGGAGCTCTTAATCTCAGAAAATTTTTCCTTCGTCCGTCTATTTCCCGCTAAATTAAGTGGGAAACTTGAAACGACCTGATATCGCGTGGCCTCTACACCAATTCAGTTTCCCCGCTAAATTTATCGGGAAAATTGACGTCACGTGACCAATGCACCAATTCAGAGTCCCCGCCAAAATTTAACTATACTCGTTGCCGTTTCACCTGATGGGCGGTATACGAGCTACACAACTCAATTCATAGATCGCAGCTTGTCTCGCGACTTCGCGCTCCCTGCGTCGTTCAGCCCAGCCGGAAGGACACGTGGCACCCTCAGAGTTATGAATTGGCACAATAGGCTTGTAGCGACCTTTGCAGTTGAAATGCCGCATTTTATGCGCTACTTAGGACTTTAAAAATAAAAGACGCTGCCACTTTATTTTTTTTTTTTAATATCCCCCAGCCCTTGCCCCATTCCCCGTTTTGCTACGCACCAACTACTCAAGGACGACGACAACGCATATTCCAAAACAAAGCGCGCGAGCAAAAGCCTCGCTCGCTTCGCGTCTCATGCGTACATGCGAATATCTCAGCAAATACAAATACCAATTACAAGAGCGCCAAAAAATGTAAAACTATGTAAAATTATCAAGTAATATCTTTTTATTTTTTCGGACTTCTGACTCTGGCTCTTCAAGCCAGGTGTGTATGACACAGTGCTTTCTTTTCTCTAATAAGTGTTTAAAATATAAAAGACAACAATCATGAAGATTTTTTTTCTAAAAGTCCTAAAATAATCAGTTGAAATGCTGTTCAACACCCCCCCCCCCCCCCCCCTTTTTTCTCTCTCAACCTGAAACAGACAAAAAAGCGCGCTCATAAATATGCATGGCGATTTAATTGCGCGTCGCCTATCTAAACGGGCTGAGTGGCGGCGACAAACTCGTCGACGGAGCTGCACTGCAAGAGCTGGTTCTGCCACAAGTGGAGCTCGTCGAAGAAGGTCTTCTCGACCAGGGCTCTAGTCTCCGGCACCTCGGACCGGAGCTTGAGCACCACACAGTCCAGCACCGAGCCCAGCCACATGACGTTGCTGTAGAACCGAGGAGACCGGCCGCTGCGCAGAACCACGGACAACCGGGCACGCCGTGGGAAGCTTTAGGTGCCTCGGCTCATAATACGAGATTTGCGAATAAGCTTCAACTTGTCCTAATCACTGTGATCAACCCGGGAAGCAGAAGGTGTGCTATGCGTGCATAATGCGTGCGTTATGCTTGGTTACATGGAGCATTGGGTGTTTTCTGAGACGTTGCACGCCTTACAGACGCGTGTGCTCCCAGGGATTTCCGGAGTGTTTGAAGAGTGCATATGCTTAAACGAGACGTTTAAAAGGATGTTGCTTTTTCTGAGAGTGTATGTAGCGCCTTGAGTTCTTAGTGTTCTTGGATGATCAGGAGCCCCTTGTGGTAACTGAAGTAACTTACGAAGTTGTGACTAGGTGATAAATTTTCTGGCGATTTATTATAAGGAAATTTAGCAGATTCTTTTCGGTGTTTATTGTTTTTTAATATCTGTGTATTTTGGGTGATTTGTGTGGAAGGGAGCCTGAAAAAAACGGTGATTATCGGCGAAACAATTTCACGAGAAACTAAGAAATCAACTCTAATAAGGAAGGTTTCAACAAAATGAGGTCGATTATGAAAAAACATTTCCAAAAATCCGTGTTTTTTCGGTTTTAACCGAGTTTGTATATTTGACATCTGCGGATGTTTATCAGTGCTTTTCGGTTAAACCCAGAAAGTCTGCGGCCTCGTTACGGCGTCCAAGTGATTGACGTATCTCGTGAAAACGATGTCATACAACTTCTGCTCTTGATCGTGGACATGCCGAGTCGGTTTCGCATGGCTGGTTTCGCATGGCGGAGCTGTTATCACTCGTGGGTACATGAACTCTGGGAATCACGAATCCTTGTGAGCTCCGACGTCGACGTTCAATTCGTCACACAGCATTATGGGCATCTCATAGTTTCCGGAATCCAACTACGAGCGACTCCAACTCGACAAGCGAAACCGATTGGGCATATCTACGACCAGAAGCAGAAGTTTCTGGTCGTAGATGTGTTTACAAAATCGCAGGATGCTCCGTCTATACCTATTAATCTTTTTGTCTACTGCTTGTAAATATCCATAAAGATCAGAAAAAAATTTGTAATCGTGCAGATGACATTCGTAAAAACACGGCATATACTTGACGGTGACAGCGCAGGAAAAATCAATCTCACATTAGACACCCAGGAAGACAAGCACACGCGCTGTCTTCCTGAGTGTCTGGTGTGAGATTGATTTTTTCTGCGCTGTCACCGTCAAGTATGGTTCAACAACTCGCCCAAGCTTCCATCCTATCAAAACGGCATATACCTCACTATTCAGAACGGGCTTGCGCTATAACTACAACCGGCTTAGGAATAAGATAGTGTAGCCAACATACTCTCTTAGAAAAAAGGTTCTATATATTCCCTTATTAAAGAAGGACCGACCTTGTAACTCATGTTCCTACAGAAAGGGAGGAAATGTCGTCCTCAAAACCAGAGGGCCAAGTTTCTCCTTCGTCTGCATCTCAATATGGCGACCCCAAATCTAGCGAATCGAGCTCAGTAAGGCTTCATGAGGAAGCTACATCTATTGTCGCTTTGTAGACGAAACGCTGCCGAGACTCGACCGCAAATAGTTGGCTTAGTTTTCGAAGCGCCTGGGGCAACTAACGACCCCCCAGTGCCTGCAAGCAGCAATCGCTAGGGAAGCAGTCAGCTGCTTCGCATCTGTCTAAACAGGTCACTGCTTTTGGGGCGAGAGAAGGAGCTCAGTCAAGGCTACGGCGTTGGTGCAGCCAACATTGAGCTAAACGTCATCGGCCTGGCCCCTCTTTGTTTATTTTTAAAGCGATCGTTTTACGGGCGGCACTTTGCAGAGATTTCGGCTTCGTCTCCCGTCGCCGCCGCGCGCCCGAAAAAGGGGAAAAGCCTTATCTCTCCCTTCTTGCTGGGAGGATAGGGAAGTCGGGACGTCCTTCTTACCTCTCCTCTGTCTATATTGCCGCGCGCAAGGCTGAGAAAGCAACGCTCGGTCACGGTCCTCCAGAAAGTTCCCGTTTATTCATGTACCGCACGTAACTTCTATCATTTATCCCTGCTTTTGTTTTCTAGAAAGTGCGTGTTCATTCTCGCCCCGATCACGCGACGCTCGAACCGCTTTCGCCGAATCTTCGAGATAGCGGCGCACCCTAGATAAGAGGCCGCCCGCGACCTTGTCGAGTCAGTCTCGCCCCAGCGTTCGACTCTGCTGCCACGCCGACTTCGACGCCCGCGACGCTCTATTATTATCTTTTGTACTCTTTTATTTTTGGCACAAGTTCGCCACATTAAACGTTTATTTCTTCTTGTTTATTTCCTGTTTTCTTTTGGTCACCACCCGTGACATTTTGGTGGAGGTGCGGGGTACCGCATGCCCGTGCAGCGTTCTCCTCCAAGGGACCGCAGTGCAAGTCCGATTCCCGGCTCGGTGAGAAGACCACTCACCGCAGAACCTGAAATTCGGACCAGCCGCCGCACCAAGGGAGAGGATCCTGAGTACGGTTTGCTCCTGGACAAGCCCAAGCCGCAGAAGACGACGATGGCCAACCAGTCGCAAGCCCCCGCCGCTTCTCCCGTCGTCTACATGCCCGTCGCACCGCGGACGGCTGCCCCCTTCCACGGTGAACTCTACGAAGACGTCGAAGACTGGATTGACCAGTATGAACGCGTTGCCCGCCACAATGGCTGGACCGACGAGCAACGCCTGCACAACGTTTACTTCTCGCTTGAGGGAACCGCCAAGCACTGGTACGAGAACCATGAGTCCTCTTTGACGTCGTGGGACATCTTCAAGACCGACCTGAAGGCTACGTTCGTCAACCACCACCGCCGAGAGAGAGCCGAGGACCTACTGCGAACCAGGACCCAGGGCCCCAATGAAAGCGTCACGAGCTTTGTGGAAGACGTGCTCCGCCTGAGCTCCCGCGCCGATCCTCAGGCCACCGAGGGAAAGAAGCTGCGCATTTTGATGCGGGGCGTGAAGGACGACATCTTCGGAGGCCTCGTCCGCAACCCGCCGGCAACCGTCGACGCCTTCGTCAGCGAGGCGACAAACATCGAGCGCGCCCTCCAAGCGCGCGCTTCCCACTACCAGCGGCAGCCAAGCGTCACTGCAACCGCGCTGCTTAGCGGTGAAAACGTGCCTGGTACGGACATCCGCGAAATTATCCGGGAGGTTGTCCGGGAGGAACTGCGAAGGTTGCTGCCAACCACCAGCCGTCCGCCAACCATTTCCATCGCCGAGGCTGTCCGAGAAGAAGTGCATCGCGCGCTCCAACCAGAGGTTCCCGTCACCAGGGTGGCACCGGAGGAACCGACGTTAAGCTACGCCGCCATGGCCCGACGACCGCCGCAAGCTTCCCGCCAAGCCACGGCGCCACCCCGAAGAGACGCCCCAACGCCGCAGTACCCCCGACGGCCGGAAGATCAGGCGCACGTTCCCCCAGAGCGACCTGCGCCGAGGAAGACAGACGTCTGGAGGACGGCCGACCGACGCCCGCTGTGTTACCACTGCGGGGAAGCTGACCATGTGTACCGCCGATGCCCATACCGACGACTCGGGCTGCGCGGATTCCATCCAAGCGACCCGCGCCCCCGGTATGGTGAACGCCCTCGGGAGATCGACGAGTACCTGCGACGACCCCAGTCCCCCGAGCCTGCGTCACGCCGAGAGTTCCGGTCGCCGTCACCACGACGTCCAGCTTCGCCGATGCACCGACTCCGACGTGAAAGCCTGTCACCCCTCGCTCCACGCCGGGGAAACTAGGCGCGGCAACCCCTGGAGGTGGAGTTGCCGAAGACGACCGACGCCAAGATCCTCCACGAACGTCGGAGGGCCCCCACTCGAACGCTACCGGAGACCGAAACGACGTTCCTGAAACGGTGTCCAACAACCTAAACGTCATCATCGACGGCCACGACGCATCGGCACTCGTGGACACCGGAGCAGACTACTCAGTTTTGAGTGGGAGGCTCTCCCGCCGCCTTCGAAAAGTCACGACGCCGTGGGATGGACCTCAAATACGAACCGCCGGTGGGCACCTCATCACACCAGTCGGGCGATGCACCGCTCGCGTCGAGATCCACGGTGAGACGTGCCCTGTAAAGTTCGTCGTTCTGCAAGACTGTTCGAGGGACGTTATCCTCGGAATGGACTTCCTCTGCGAGTATGGCGCCGTCATCGACCTCGGAGCAAACCGGTTGACGCTGCGAAAGCCTGTTTCACCACCGGAGGAACCCAAAGCGACGTCATCTGCGGTCCGAGTCCTCGCCAGCCACGTGAACTTACCGCCGCGGTCGAGTGTTTTCGTACCCGTCGGGATCACCGAAGATTTCTGCGGCGAAGTTCTGCTCGAAGGAAGCCTCCAGTTGCTTCTGGGAAGAGGAATAGGCGTCGCAAGAGGAGTTGCTGAACTTCAGGATGGCCGCACTGTGGTCCTCGTCACGAACTTCCGAAATGAAGCGCAACACCTCACAAAAGGTGCAGCCGTGGGCCAGGTCGAGGAACTCCAGAACTCCGCCGCTGTCGCCGCCATTACTGACGAATTTTCGCCACCTCAGCAAGACAGTGCGTCGCCAGCGCAGCTCGACATTGACCCTAAACTCCCGGGCCCGAAACGACGACAGTTGATTAACCTTCTCGCCGAATACCGCGACTGCTTTGCCACGTCGTCGAAGGTGCGCCAAACCACCGTTGCGAAGCACCGCATCGTTACCGAGGACGACGCGCGCCCGGTGCATCGATCGCCATACAGAGTCTCCGTTAAAGAAAGGCAGGCGATCCAGGAGCAAGTTCAAGAAATGCTGAACGACGACATAATTCAACCTTCAAGCAGTCCTTGGGCCTCTCCAGTCGTACTGGTTAAGAAGAAAGACGGGACGCTTAGGTTCTGTGTAGACTACCGGCAGCTGAACACGGTGACGAAGAAAGACGTCTACCCACTCCCCCGCATCGACGACACTCTAGACCGGCTGCGCCACTCTCGATATTTCTCATCGATGGACCTGAAGAGCGGCTACTGGCAGATCGAAGTCGACGAAAGGGACCGAGAAAAGACAGCCTTCGTCACGCCGGATGGACTGTACGAGTTCAAAGTGATGCCCTTCGGACTGTGCACGGCGCCAGCAACTTTCCAACGTGTCATGGACACCGTACTGGCAGGACTAAAGTGGCAGAGCTGTCTCGTCTACCTCGACGACGTCGTCGTGTTTTCCAGCGACTTCGACGAGCACTTGCGACGACTCCGAGCAGTTCTCCAAGCCATACGGACCGCCGGACTCACCCTGAAGCCGTCAAAGTGTCGGTTCGCTTATGACGAACTGAAGTTCCTCGGCCACGTGGTTAGTAACGAAGGTGTCCGCCCAGACCCCGAGAAGACTCGTGCCGTCGCAGCATTTCCAGCGCCAAGAGACAAGAAGGCCGTCCGAAGGTTCCTTGGGCTATGTGCCTACTATCGGCGCTTCGTTCGAGATTTCGCAAGAATTTCCGCACCGCTCACACACCTCACGAAGGACGCCGAGAAGTTCGAATGGGCCGATGAACAGCAGCAGGCATTTGACGAGCTTAAGCGACGACTACAGACTCCTCCTGTTCTTGGACATTTCGACCAGGATGCGGAAACCGAGATTCACACGGACGCAAGTAACGCAGGGCTTGGCGCGGTTTTGGTTCAAGTACAAGAAGGCACCGAGCGAGTCGTCGCCTACGCAAGTCGGACATTGACCAAGGCGGAGAGAAATTACTCCACGACTGAGAAAGAATGCCTTGCGGTCGTCTGGGCAATCACGAAGTTTCGTCCGTACTTATACGGGAGCCCGTTCCGGGTAGTCACGGACCACCACTCGCTCTGCTGGCTTGCGAACCTCAAGGACCCGTCAGGACGCCTCGCGCGGTGGAGTCTCCGACTACAAGAGTTCAACATGACCGTCGTCTACAAGTCAGGCCGCAAGCACAGCGACGCCGACTGCCTGTCCAGAGCTCCCGTCGCAACACCTTCCGGCAGCAGCGACGACGATGACGACGAGTGTTTTCTGGGCGCAGTGAACATCGACGACATGGCCCGGCGTCAACGAGACGATCCTGAGCTGCTCGCACTAATAGAGCACCTGGAAGGGCGCGGGAGTGCGATGCCACGTGTTTTTTCACGAGCGCTGCCGACCTTCGCCATTAGACAAGGTGTACTCTACAAAGAGAACTTCGGGAACAACAACTCGCCATGGCTGCTGGTAATCCCGACCGACCTTCGGGAGGAGATCTTTCAAGCCTGCCACGACGACCCGACGTCCGGACACCTTGGTTACAGCCGGACCCTGGCACGTATTCGTGAAAAGTATTACTGGCCCAAGCTCCCCAAAACCGTCCACCTGTACACGCGATCATGTCATGAATGCCAGCGACGAAAGAAACCTCCGACGAGGCCGGCCGGACTCTTGCAGTCAATTCCTCCGCCAACAGCACCCTTCCAGCAGATCGGAATGGATCTACTTGGCCCTTTTCCGCCGTCGACGTCGGGAAATCGCTGGATCATCGTCGCCACAGATTATCTCACGCGGTATGCCGAAACGAAAGCCCTTCCTTCCGGAACTGCTGTGGAAGTTGCGAAGTTTTTCATTGAATCCATCGTCCTCCGGCACGGCGCTCCCGAAGTCCTGATCTCAGACCGTGGATCATCATTCATGGCCCAGCTGACGCAAGAAGTCCTTCGTCTCAGCCACACCAGCCATCGCCGCACCACGGCGTACCACCCGCAGACCAACGGGCTAACGGAGAGACTCAACAAGACCATCGCCGACATGATCTCCATGTACGTCGACGTAGAGCACAAGACATGGGACGAGGTGCTGCCGTACGTCACATTTGCCTACAACACGGCCGTACAAGAGACCACCGGAATGACACCCTTTCAGCTGGTGCATGGGCGCAAGGTAACGACAATGCTGGACGCTATGTTACCCCACGAAGCGGCTGTCGATGCAAGCGACGACGCCCAGGTGGTTGTCCAAAGGGCAGAAGAAGTCCGTCAGCTCGCCAGACTTCGGATTCAGGCTCAACAACGTGTCGACACTGGCCGCTACAACCTTCGTCGTCGGGACGTCCACTTCCAACCCGGAGACAGAGTGTGGGTGTGGACACCGATCCGTCGCCGCGGCCTCAGTGAGAAACTGCTGAAACGGTACTTTGGACCATACAAGGTACTTCGTCGTCTCGGCGAGCTGAACTACGAGGTGATGCCCGACGGAACACGAACATCGTCACGCCGCCCACCACGACCTGAGGTCGTCCACGTCGTGCGCCTGAAGCCGTACTACGCTCGATAGGACTGTGGACCTTTTGTGCTCCAAAAGACTCTTTAGTTTATCGTTCTTTTTTATTTTGATTTGTTTTACACTGCATCGGGGCGATGCACTTTTAAAGGGGGGAGTAATGCCGCGCGCAAGGCTGAGAAAGCAACGCTCGGTCACGGTCCTCCAGAAAGTTCCCGTTTATTCATGTACCGCACGTAACTTCTATCATTTATCCCTGCTTTTGTTTTCTAGAAAGTGCGTGTTCATTCTCGCCCCGATCACGCGACGCTCGAACCGCTTTCGCCGAATCTTCGAGATAGCGGCGCACCCTAGATAAGAGGCCGCCCGCGACCTTGTCGAGTCAGTCTCGCCCCAGCGTTCGACTCTGCTGCCACGCCGACTTCGACGCCCGCGACGCTCTATTATTATCTTTTGTACTCTTTTATTTTTGGCACAAGTTCGCCACATTAAACGTTTATTTCTTCTTGTTTATTTCCTGTTTTCTTTTGGTCACCACCCGTGACAATATTAAGTACCCATTAATGTCCTCATACCCACCGCTCTCGTCGCGTTGGTCGGCCATCGCACACTCGAGGCAGCTCCCCCGCTCCGCACGGATCCGCCGGCTCCGCGATATGCTATCAGTCATCGGGTACTTCGACTCACTCCGTGTAACAGTCGCGTGCAGTACAGGCGAAGGCAACGCCAGACGAGGGGAGAAAGGGAAAGCACTATGAAGACTGGGCAGGAGGAGACAAACCTTCTCTCCACTCTAACGTTCCTAGTGTTCTCCCTTTCTCGCTTAGCCCTCCATTGCCCTCCTCTCCCGTCCCGTCTTCCTAGTGCTCGCCCTTTCTCCCTTCGCCTGGCGTTGCCTTCGTCTGCACTGCGCACAACTATTGACGCGGAGTATAAGCGAGATTGTAACTCCAAGTGGCGAAACTTGTAACTACGGTACGCTTGGCCCTGCGTGGCATAAGGACGTAAAGGCCGCGCAGGATCTGCTGGATCTCCCGAGATGCATCGCGCCCTTCGATGGCTGATTTTGAAGCCCTTACCGAAATCCCGACATTTAGAACGAAAAATAGAGCTATCCGCTTAAAATAAAATGTGATTATCACTTATAGGTTTAGCTGGTCCTATGGGACCTATTATCGTATGTTTTCTGTATATTTCAAGTTTCGATTCAGTATCCCTTTAAAGAGCTTAAGGAGACTAACGCATAAATTTGGGCTAGTTGGTTTTCATGATTAAAAAATGAAAGCCGTTTACAACTCCCTGTAACGCCGAATTAGAGCGCAGCTCTTGAGGAGGGGGGGAAGGCGTGGAGGGGGGGGGGGGGGGTCACGTGACCTGGGGGTCACGTGACCCCCCCCCCCCCAAAGACAGGAGTGATTTCACATTAAAAAGCACTAATAAAAGGCACTACGTCATTCGCTTCACAAAAAAAATGGGATATGTATTGTTAAATCTTACTTTAAACATGAGCAGAAGTCGAAACTGAAACTTCGCCTCCGTCTGGAAACATTAGCCTCGGGCCTCCAAAAACATGGCTACCACTTGGTACGAGATGTCATGTGATCCTCTACACAACGACGAGCGGAATTGGGGCGGGCGTGTGCCAGGCACAAGTGTCGTCCTGTAAAAAGGACGACGTCCAGGACGACCTCAAGGACGACGTCCAGGACGACCTCGAGGACAACTTCTAGGACGACCTCAAAGACGACTTCTAGGACGACGCCTAGGACGACCTCAGAGACGACGTCTAGAACGACCTAAAGAACGACGTTTAGGACGACCTCAGGGACGATGTCTAGAACGACCTTAAGAACGATGTTTCCTCGAAGACGACTTCGAAGACGACCTCGAAGACGACTTCTAGGACAAAATAAAGGACGACCTCAAGGACGGCGTCTAGGACGACCTCAAGGATGACCTCTAGGACGAACTCGAGGACAACCTCTCGGACGACCTCAAGGACGACTTCTAGGACGACCTCAAGGACAACTTCGAGGACGACCTCGAGGACGACTTCTGGGACGACGCCTAGAGAAATTCAACCCTTCCACTCTGGTGAAAACCAGAGTGGAAAGGCTGGAAAGGTTGCCGCCGTCGCTCATAGATGGCGGTAGCTGTCTGGAGTTTTGTGTCGACATTTGTTTGTCCACGGACACGATACTGGGGAAACTAGCCCTCAACAGCTTCGCTGTAAAACATTACTCATACAGCGACATCTCTAAAGGATTGCCGTATTTTTGGAAAAGAAGTGCGCGATTGAACACGGCCGACGAGGCCGACGAGACAAATCACGTCACGATTCTCATTACCTCTCCTCCTCGCTACGTCCCGTCGAGCTGGTGAACCGAAGCGAGGAGGAGAGAAGCGAGGCCACTTCCCCTCATTCTCAAATTCTTCAGGAGGACAATGACGTCACAGCTCACGCTTGATCGCGCCCTTCTTTTCCAAAAGTATACGGCCTCCCATTTGAGGTCTCAAAGTCTAAGTCATGTTTTGGAGTTCGTAGCGTCTCGTTCAACACTTCAGCGGCTTTATTTTGCGAAATCCAAATTCCCGTTAAGTATCCCTTTGATCCGCTTCATGTTTAAGCAAAAAGATGAACTCAAGAATTTGGTTTTCCTACCCATTTAATGTACAGCACAATTCCAACCTGCGATGGTATACGTCATCTCATCTTGGTGTTACACCACTGGTACGCGAAACCCATAATGACGTATCGGCGGGTCCAAGATTCCAGCCTTCGTTCGCAACGCACAGCACTTCCAGGGCGATTTTGGTTGCACGCGGAAATACAAAACCACGGCGATCGTCGTTGGCACTGTTGGCCCCCGGTTTGCGGAGTTGCGGAGACGGTAACTTTAGTTCAGTGCACGTAGCACTGCTGGTACTGCTCCGGAACTTCACCGCTTCTAACGGCTCAGTTTGCTTGTTTGGCAAAATTAGTGGTAAAAACGTCAGTGCAACCAAGGTGTTCCGCGTGCTTAGACTGGGAGACTGAATTACAGGCGGCCTTTGCTACCACTGACGCTGTATCAGCTCAACAGCGTTTCTTAAACAACTCGTGCGACGTGCCCGAAAAACGAAACCAAAAAACGAAGCCAAAAGAAGAGGAGGCGGGAGGGCGGAACATTCCTCCCGTCTGCCTGTAGACGGAGAAACACGTCTTGTTCCTCCCTTGTTCTCGTGTCCGCTTGGGAGCGCGTCAGTAGAAGGAAGGAAAACGCGTCGTTACTACCATTTTTCTCTTTTTTTTTTATTAGAGTGTGGTTCATCGCATCATCTCTAGGCAGCGAATGAGGTCTCATCATCACTAAAAGCAATCAGTGACCAAACGCAAAGAGAAGAACGCCGTTAGAATACTGTCATTCTCAAGCTGTCAAAGACTTTAAAAGCCGGAAACTATCCACCGTGTTTCATTACCTTTAACAAACGAGTCACGTAACCAAGAGGAGAGATGCGGCGCGCAGACAAAACATCTAGCCAAGGGCTAGTATGCAAGCTCAAATAAACGGTCGTTAAAATGCAACCAACTTACCTGCAGTCCGACGAAGGGCTGCTATGGAACGAATCCAGGGCTCTAGCATAATCTTCTCCTGTGCCATCTGAAACGATAGGATGCTGGTAACATATGCAAGACATATTTTAAGCATAACAAGCGAAATGGCAGGCAAGATTATATTAAAAGTGTTACCATTCAGTATAGACGCTTTGCAGCAGCTGTGCATGGACGCCGCCATAAGTGACCTTCAGTTTTTGTTTCCTCTTATTTCGTTTATTTCACTTCATTATTACCATAGCAGGCCAGGTTATTGCCATATTAAATTCAACTGTGTCCTTTTCTAAAGCATTGGCCTTTGTAGAGAATCGTCAACTACCGTTTCAGTTGCTCGGCATCTCGGTAAGACAAAAGAAGGTCAGCAATGGCGGCTGTAATTTGGCGCGTGTGTAAAGCGTCTATAACTTGAACACTGCGAACTCCCATTCGTCCCGGGCTCCAGTTACACAAAAATAGGGTTCATATTTTCTTTTCGGCACCTACTTAATACTACGATGTCTTCAACGCTCAATGGGGTACTTGCCAGAGCGTTTTACACCGGATGAGTTTGGCTGATGGACTGAACTTTCTGTACAATTTGCCACACTTGTTACCTTCTTGAAGTGACTTCCCTTGCGCGACATTGATGATCATTCGATGCTTCGATTATTTTTGTTTGTTTGTAAATAAATAAAGCCAATATTACAACGCGCTCGCACAAGAGCCCCATATAATGATTTTTTTTTTTCTGTGCTCTTGCTTCCGTTCACATCGCACTTTAAGACGGAAAGAACATCGTGGCAATGTATATGGTTGCCATATTGCCGACTCCGCAAAAAAACTACAACCCCCCCCCCCCCCCGCCCCCCCAAATTAAGATGCCCTCATTATTAAGGCACGCAGGTTTGATGACTAACAACTCAGTCACAAAAAGAGACTGATTTACGCCGGTACTTGAACTTCCTTTTGTATATCAACGATGCCGTAATCTATTTGAAATTAACCATAGGTGCCGTACGCAATATAGCTTTAGTACTTTTTAATTAAAAAGAAGCACAGAAAGAGAAATAAAAATAAAGAGTAATTAGAGATAAAAAAGAAGACATTTGTAAGCGTTCACATGATCGATGAAGATCGCGAGGATGACCTTATAAGAAGCGAAAGTAGGCAGGAAAGCTGGTTAGAAAGCTTCATAGTCTAAACCCACTAAAATAACGCAGCACGACGTGTCATGTTGTCCGACATTTTCTTCCTCCTAGTCTCAGGGAATGACCTTACTGTTTTCTTTTTAAACAAGTAATGGAGCTCAACTTACCACTTAAAGGGAAAGTGGAGCGGGTCTAGATTCGCGAAAAACACATATAAATCGTCTACATTTGGCCGCCACGGTCACGCGCGATTACGAAAACTATATTTTAGATTGGTGCTCCAGGATAGCCACAACAGCGCTTTCAAAATAACGCTGAAGCCCTGCCTTCCCGGCGGGTTCGGGTTAAGGAGAGAATCGTGACGTATTACACAGATATCAACATTTCCGCACCTTCCGCAAGCATTACCCAAGCAGTGAAAAATGCTACACGCGTTTCCTCGCAAGCGGCAAGCGCAAGGCAGTTCAAACCTTTGGATATGGCGTCGCTAAAATTCAGCTCTAACTCGATGGGGAAAACAGCTCAGAAAACACGGACTAGGAAGAGGAACAAACACGACAGCATTGTCCTGTCGTGTTTGCTTCTGTTCGTAGTTCGTTTTTTCTGAGCTGTTTTCTCCATCATGTATAACGTCAACTAACTGGCCCAGTTCACCAGCTTATTACAACTCTGACCCGCTTTTTTTTTTTTTTCAAGACTTTTTGGCTTTTTTTTAAGCTCGGGACAGCGGTTGCGGATTCAGCTTGAGATCTCATCGACGAATCGTCACCAAAGTTCCCGGCGAACGCAGTGTGCATTTTATGCGTTGCTCACCCATCGAGACGACGAAGGAGAGCGAGCCGGCGATGTGGGCCTTGAGTCCCGCGGTGGCCACCGAGACGGGCTGCCTGCCTAGGAAGCGGTACTCGAGGCTCGCAGAGTCCGTGGGCGTCACGAGCAACTTGTCCGCGTCCACAGTCAGATGCCGAAACCCCAGGGCACGCTCGGCCACGGCCACGCAGCAGGACGCCTGCTGGATCAAGCTGCGGCCCTGCTCCGCGCTCCGAAGCTGCAGTTGGACAGGCATTCCTGTTAGGGTAAATCTCCCTACATGTACAGACTGCAAGAATATGAAAGACCCATTCGCCGAGGCAGTGTTTGGGGCGGTGCTGAGCCAACAGCATTTAAAATAATGAAGGCCTCCGAACGCTCCTTTTTTTTCCATGGAACGTATTCACAGATGAGGGCCAACTCAGCGACTGGACCCGAGCCCAATGCCGAGCGTCCTTCGACACGTTGATTGGACAGGAGGCCCAGCCGAACGCTGACGCAGTGTTCGTATCCAATCCGTGACTTCGTTCGATCTCACTGTGATGACGTCAACATTCTAGTTCAAAAACTTTCATTCTCCTATAGGTGGTGTTGGCTGAGCACACTTTGGTCAGGTGCACTTCGTTTTTAGAAAGCGAATAAAATGACTGTTATTTTATTTCCTCACCCCAAGCGATGTGGGCCTGGCCATAGGGAATCCAGCACAGTCGCCTGAAATTACCTCGTTGAAGGATCGTTCATGTTCTTGGAGACTGTGCGCAACACAATGATACTTTCAGAACTCAAATTAACTCACAGTAATCTGTGACAGGGGTTTTCCCGCGTAGCATAATTCATATATGATGAAATGGCGCGTGAGGCAACACTGGTTGGTTCCTGGAAAAAAATAAACATGTTCCAGTCATTAAAGGAAGTATCGCGCTTCAAAGGACTAAACCACATACAGTAAAGGCAAAATGAGATCGGCTGTTAACCATATAGTAAACAATAACAGTCGAGGTGAAACTAAAGTTCGAGCAAAAGAAAATGGGCGCATAAGGCCACGCGAGGAGTGAAAGGTATGTCAGCTACCCCTGAAGGCATATTCACTTCCGTGAGCATAATATTTTATTTCGTCAATTCGGTCAGGCAATGCGGTACGAAACCCAGCGCGAAATTCCCACAAATCTCCAGTCAAGTATAGACTAAAGACTCTCGATGCTGTGCTCCTTCCTTTACAGGTAATGGCCACCAAAACATTTGACGAAGCACATTTTGAGGAAAGAACGTGTCGTTTTTCAATTCAGTCTGCTGCTCCACTAATTTGGTATTCATCGGGTCAATTTTTTTTTATATTGTTCAATATATAAAAGTGCCCCGAACAAAGGTCCATTTGAACAGAACATATGAATAATAAGTTTATTAATCATAACATATAGAGCCACAAAAAGGAGCTCAAAATTGACTCTATAGGAGGTAACATTTCTACAGTAGAAACAGCGTCTCAGCTGAGACTGTGGGAAGGAAAGAAATGCCAAAGCCAGCGCACGAGCTGAGCGGGACTCAAGCCGCGTTTCGCGAAGCTCGCGCGCCCCACCTCATCCACCGCTTCCTTTCACTCTGTGACGCAGTTCTAGCAAGCGCGCCCAGGATCACAACTCATGAAGCTTCCCCGCGCTTCTCTTTTGTTTTTGGAAGTCCCCGCAACCAGTGTTGTGAAATAAAATCAAGCAAAGTGTCGGGGGATCGGTGGCCGACTGGGCTAGCGCACACCAGCTCAGAGCACGTGGAGCGAAAGCTCGCGTGGCGAATCCCCACCCCTGTCTGTTTCAATCTGGATGAGCAACGTACCGGCGTGCGGTCGTGTATCACTACTGCGTGATGCACGTTAAAGACTCCAGGCTAGCGGTTGTACTGCACTGGCTAAATTTCTCATCTACAGCTGGGAGACTCGTCGCCCGTTGAGGCAGACCAAGTTCTAGGCTGCATAAACATACACACAACCCAATTTTTCGCCGCATCCACCTACCCGCACTTTCAGGGACGGTGTCAAAAGCTATCTTACAGTCGCATTTTCTGTTTCACGGCTTGACTTGAAAAGTATTTTTATTTGCGATGTAAAACAGGGGCAGGGGTTAGGGGATTTTCTCAGTGACAGCGAGGTCTAGGTGGTCTGTTTCACGAGTGACAGGCCTATACCATCATCGTATCACGATAAGATATATAGCTATAATATCGTCTAAATCTGCCGCTATTCGGGTTAATTTCTAACTTCTAGTTTAACACCATTTTTTTTTCTTGACTATTCGAATGCCTACCATTGTTGCCGGCACCACCGGGAGATAATCCCTATCGGGAGACCTCCGAAGGTGCAGCAATGAATGATATAAAAAAATATCATGCCAGCATAGACTACGATACAGACGCGAAACAAGCTCCTGGCCGTCTCTGGAAGTATGGAACGATGTATGCACCCAATATCCCACAAATTTTCCTTCCCCACCGAAACATCGGCCAAAGCCAAGGTCTCCACTCTCCTTCCGCGGTGTTCGCAGATCGCGACCTATCTGGTAGCTATAATTTACCACAAGCCCGAGGGGTGACACCATTACAGGGTCGCCTCCCGCTGTTCCCATTAGAAAAGACGGGAGTCTCTGCTTACCCTCATGTTTAAACGTCTGGGGGAGACCAGGAGGAGTCGCGCATTTGTTCAAGTCGGAGGGCAGCTTGTATCCATTCATACATTCGACGACAGCACTCCGCATATATTTTCAATGACGAATTCGCCATTGCTACGAACGCTCTTAATACCACTAGAAGTCACGTATAAGCGCACGATCACATGACCGATCATCCCCTACAGCACACATGGTCTGGCCTATATCATCAGGAAGCCGTTGCCTGGGATGGTAATTTTGATTATACTTTATTCAGCTCCACGATACACGATTCGCCGAACACGTCGCTTATTGCTTCAAATGACGCCGTGCAACACGAGGAGCGCCAGCTCGTCATTCGTAAAACTCAAGCGGTTGAAGTGTACATTATTCATCAAACTCTCAAGCCACGAGCTGAAAACAACAACACTAATGACCTACTCTTGTGAACGGACACAATACTAAACCTTTTTACGTGACAGAAAAATATACAGCTTTTCGGCGACCCAATTCCTCTGGTGCAGTAACCTCTTGTTCAAAAACATGCTTCTCTACGGTCATCTACGCTTCATCGCAGGGAAGCCTTGCCAGTACGGTTTACTCGAGACACCTGCGAGCAGTGGCCTAAGAAAACAGGAAGGTAACAATGAATGCTCAAAGAATCGTCTATTGCGAGCGCACGGATGACGGAAAGGTATACGGAACGTAAGTGGCAGAGAAGAGGAGTTGAGGCGCGGTGAGAGGGTGTGATGACGTGTGCGGCGAAGCTCCGACCCTCGGAACTGCTTCTCGGTCTGGAACAGGCGACGTGTCAGCCGTAGGCTTTTTGTTAATTAGAACGCGTCTGGTGGTTGTTAGTCGACGAAAGCATCGGCCCTTCGAAGTATTTGCTCTCCCCTTTCTCAGAGGCTAAGTCCTCGTTCGTGAACCAGGAAAGAAATACCTCGAATGGTGCGTACTTTTTCAGACGGGTTCCAATGAACGAGAACACCACAACCGAGACGTCGTCTCCTCTGGACCGAGAGGCAGCTTCGGGGCGGAGCTACATTACACGCGTGATTCCTCTCTCTCACACAGCCCCGTCTCCTCCTCCCCTTCACTTGCGCTGCGTATAGAGAGCGGCATGTAGAGCTGCGGGTTGTGTATGTACCCTTCCATTGGCGGAAGGCGGCGAGCATATAAAAGGCAGGGCCGGCTTTACCGGCCAGCTCGGACGCCAGGCTCTCGGCCAGCGAGTCACTCGAGCCACTGATCACGTCGCTCTTCAGCAGCCACTCCGGGAAGCGGTCGTACACGCACTGGATCCTGCACCAGTGAGCGAAGCGGTATTTTACCTTCTGCAGCAGTTTCTGTAGCAGGCAAAATACTGGTTTGGAGCAGCCGCTGACGCATGTGGAGCAGCTGCCAACATCTGTTAGCACCAAGGGTTTCCCCAGGAATGGAAATTAGGAAAGGGGGGGGGGGGGGCATTGCGAATAGAGGAGTCGTTGCGAGTGAAGGGTGTGCCTTCAGAAAAACAAGGGAGCTGTACACCCCCGCCCGCTCTCTTCCCCCTCCCCTAGGGGGTGTATAGAGAAATCACTGGTTAGCACATCATTCGAAAATGAAAAAGTGATTGCAACGCTAAATAAGTCCATCTCTGATAACGACCCAGGGATTCTTTTTGATTCTGGACCATACCACTTCTTACCTTTTGTAATAAAAATGGACAGAACGCGAAAAGAACAAGGAGCCCTATTTTTAGAAATAAGGTTCTGGTCAGAGTAGGTGCCATTTAAAATGAGTGCTAAAAAATGTGAAAACTGAATAATATCCCAACACTTCAGTTGAGATAAAGCCTCTTTCCCCTCCCATTTTTAAAGTCGATTTTTTTTTTAGCCTGTGAATATAATTTTGCAAAACGACTGCAGAAACCAGCATATGAGCTAAAGAATGTATATCAATAAAAATATGCCTCTCCCCTCCAAGTCTTAAAAACCTACCAAACTAAATTATTTTACATTAACTGCTTTAAAATTTACAGTGCTTTTTAGCGCGTTAGAACCAGAGTGAAGAAAAAGTTTGCTGCTTTTTCGATCGACAGCTGAGCGGAAACTACATTGACTACGGCATTTATTAAAAAAGAAATATATACATGCATACCCACAAACACACACACACACACACACACACACACACACACACACACACACACACACACACATATACATATATATATGGGCCTGTTAGCTTGGAGGCCGGAGGCGTAGAGGACAGAGATGCAGGGTGACGGTAGAAAACAAACCAGGAGGATTTGTTATAAACTACTAAAAAAATTATTAATGATATAAAAGCGCAACAGGACAACGGACACAGAAGGAGACACAGACACAGCGCTACTTACAACTGAACTTTATTTCCGCTGCAGCTCGGTATATATTACCGGCAACAACACAAACAAGTTAGGAAGATATAAAATACACATCGTAAAAATCTTTAAAAACAACATAAAATGTCTAAAAATTCCTGCATCACTCATCGGCAACCACCCAAAACTAGTCATGCTTGGTCAAGAAACTGCAATTCTTTTTCTGATAACGATAAAGAGGGTGCGCTTACACATTGCAGCCCTAATCTAGCAATTTCTCGAGCCTCGAGTATTTCCCTTGTGGTTTTGTTTCTGTTTTTGTTCAGTACTGTACAATACTGTACTGTACTGTACTGTACTGTGCGGGCGTCATTATGTGGGGCAGACTGGTCGCTGCCTAAATGAAAGATTGAGGGAACACCGTTACAACGTTGATGCCGTCATATCAGGACACCTCGTTGTGCATTGCCGGGATTGTGGTTGTACTCCGATTTTCACAGATTGTACAGTACTGAACAAAAACAGAAACAAAACCACAACGGAAATACTCGAGGTTCGAGAAATTGCTAGATTAGGGCTGCAATGTGTAAGCGCACCCTCTTTATCGTTATCAGGAAAAGAATTGCAGTTTCTTGACCAAGCATGACTAGTTTTGGGTGGGTGCCGATGAGTAATGCAGGAATTTTTAGTCATTTTATGTTGTTTTTAAATATTTTTACGATGTGTATTTTATATTTTCCTAACTTGTTTGTGTTTTTGCCGGTAATATATACCGAGCTGCAGAGGAAATAAAGTTCAGTTGTAAGTAGCGCTGTGTCTGTGTCTCCTTCTGTGTCCGTTGTCCTGTTGCGCTTTTTAATCATTATAAATCACCAACTCGCCCAACTTTCTACCCTCGTCAGCTTTATTACTAAAAGAAAGGAAATAACCCGGATATATATATCCGCGTTATTTCCTTTTTTTAGTAGTTTATTAAAATTATAGATCGGCCTAAAATCAAGACCAAAAAGGTAGACCTGGAACAGTTCTCCTAGCACTCGGGTGCAAAGCGGAAAAGCTCGACGCGCGCGCTGGTGACAGGCGCTGAGAGGCGGCACAGAGGCATGCAGCGAATATTATAATCAAGTGATTTAATTAGGAGTACAAGACCCTGATTCTATCTTATCAAAGTAGCCGCCATCCTACTATTTTGCAATGTTTTCTCGCGACGTTTCGCTCCTGACATCGCCGACATCGTCTGGAAATTTAGACGACGTCGGCGATCAACCCGACAGCGCATTACCGGCCAGTTCGGTTGATGACCAATCTTTAAATATTTTTTGACCGTAATTCAAAGCCCATCCTACGCTATCAACCAAACAGTGTCAAAGCGCGACATCATGGCATTCGTCCATCTTCTGTGCGTGTTCTTTCATTGACTAAAGCAATCTAGTGCAGCGAATGCCCCGTGACATGCCTTTAGTCTGCTTGTTCGTAGTTGTATCTGTTAGAGTAGGTGAGAAGAGACGCTGTGAAATATACATTTGCATCATTTTAGTTTCTTCCTACTTCTCTTAATAATAGAGTCGACCAGTAATAGATATTTTTACGTTTTGCGTTGCTTAAACCCATCTCGGCGCAGGCTTGGCGTAATTCTTAGCAAAAATGGCATTTTGGCGCAAGATGTAGCAGACTTTCGTTCATGACGGAATTTGGCGCAAATGGCGCAGCGCTTCTATCACTGCTGCACGCACGTTCCGAGTTAGGGCCTCGCGCTTGGCGATGGAGGTGCGAGCGCTTTATTATGCGCGTCTCCCATTTTGCCCAGGGTGCCTTCATGTTCGCCTTGCGCAGGCTGATGCCATCTAAAAATTTTGTTCCAAACTTTTTTTTTTTTGCTGAAGCGCGTGAAGGTGCATGTGAAAAAGCGTGCGAAAAGCGTGAATGGACGTAGCGCTGACTGTGCCACGGCGACATTTTGTTCTCAGCGATTTGTTTGCAATATCTCAGTGACCGCGTGCTGTCGGGCATCGGGTACTGCAAACGATGATATCACCTATAAACACAGGAACATTAAGGCACCCTAATTTTGCCCAGCTTGTGCACTGTGTGCATAGACGAGGAGGTACTAAAAAGATCCCAAAAAGTAAACATGAAAAACATGTCTTTAGTTGCATTTGGTTGTATAATTTCAGAACGTTTTAAGTAATTATTGTAACTTATAGTTTGCTTCACGTTATGCGCGAGCGAAGACGTTGACCTGAATGATGCTCTCACTGCACGAGCTTGCGTGCTTGGCAGAGACGTTGAAAGCCCAGAGCTCTCTGGTGTAGCTTATGCAATACTCTCACTTAAAGTGAAATTGAGTAAAAGACGAAAGCTGCGGGTCAGCATCTATTTGCGAGAAAAATAAAGTAACACTTGAGAGCGACAGAAAACGTAACGCCAAAGATGGGAGACGGTATACTTTACCTTTGGACTTCGACGAAGTTTGGAGCCCGATATTGCATTCCGTATCTCAGCGTGCTGAGCTTTCTGAAAGTAAAACTCTAGTTACTCAAGCGCTAAGGCACCGCAAGGTATGAGTAAAGTGTGAAACACTTTCAATACAAGCTTTTTGTAATACATTTTCTAGACGTACGGCTGGTACGGCTGTGCTGGGTATCACATAACAAAAGCCTGAATAAATTGTACCTCTTTAAACCAAACTCATAAAATCAAAAACAAAAAATGCACAAACGACCACGTGACGTGATGCAAGTGGACAGCGGCAGCTGGTGCGATATTTCGGTGATATTGCGTAGGGATTGACTGAAAATTCCGGTGATGATGTGTTACGAGGTTTCTCGCTTAACCCAAAAGCGATCACTCACAGAACAGCTGGTACCAAACACGTTCTCGCGGACGCGCTGCACAATTTGCTTGGTACCAGCAGCGTGTGCATTTTTCGCTCGGTAACGTTCTCTTCTACGTGCCGCCTCACGTTCACACACAGCATTATATTGACGTTCAATGCGATCCATCCTAACACCCATGGCGAGACCGTCGGTACCTACATACCGGCGACGTTCTCAAGGGCGCGCGTACGCTTCGGCCGCCTCATCCTTGCGCACAAAGGCTTCGAGCGCCGAGGGAACGGGCGACCGAAGGCGAGAAAGAACAGGTGGCGATAAACGTGATCACATGACCCCCGCCGCAATCGCGAATGGCTGAACGCGCTGCACCTCCACCGCGACTATAATCAGCGCAAAGGCGAGGATATCACTGCTGTACTCGCACTCTCCCGGCGCCAAAGCCTCCTTCGATAAACGCGCACATGCTCTTTTTTGTTTTCAGCAATACGAACAACAAGCCCAGAACCGCTGACGCTGTAAAAACACGCGACATTAGCCATATTAGAGACTTTTTGTAAATCGTTTCGATGACTCGGATAGCGATACCCGATTCTCCGCCGCCACGTTTGCGCATGCATCATATCGTAATCGGGTATCGTTATCGGGAGTATCGAGGTATCAGAATGACCTACTAAAACTCTCTATTGTCGCTGCTGGTAACTCACAGACTGGCTTCGATGCCAAGAGTCAGGGTCTCCACCTCGTCCCTGGTGAATGCCTTCATAACGGGCACAATCTTGAGGATGGTACGCTTCAGTAACGACACAACCTGAAACACTTCGCTGTGGCCACCGTGTGCCAGCCACTTGGACCGGTCGTGGTTCCTGCGCAACGGGGAGGTCAGGTCGCCACCTTTGGAACAACTCTACGTGTGAGAAAGTCCCGAAGAAAGGCGGGCGAGTGGTGAACTATTCAATACGGCAATGCTAATACGGTGACATCAATTTGACCCGTGTTTCTTACAAGTTCAATATAAATGCGACGTTATAAAGTTTTCGTTTTGATTTTCATTAATACGCAATACGCAACAAAAAATTACATCATCATAGTGGAACAGAAGATGCCGACAACGTGTCCTTTGCCTTCCCTTTAAACTTTTTTTTTTTGTATATCAAGAAGAGGAAGACATTTTGAGGGTAAATTTCTGAAGGCGCTTGGTAAAATCAAGTTTGGTAACGAAGAGTCGAAAAATCCCAGAGTAACCAAAGCTTTGGCTATCAAACTAAACAATGATCTGAAAGCGATGGGTCAGCTACTGGATTGTGAAGGTAAAAAACAAAATAAATAAAAATGAAAAAAGATAATATCAGCAGCTTTCATATAAAACGAAATATTTCGTTTTCAGCATTTGATACAGAGGCACAATCAAACTTTCACCATTTCATGGCTCCCCTTAGGTGCATCCAGAGGTGCAAGCGCGTGGCGCTCACCCGTTCGGCAGGAAAGCAGCGAAGGAGAGCGGCTTGTCCTGATTGCACAGATCCAGGAGGTGGTGTGGAAACACGGCGATAGGCTGAGGGGCGGCAGGCACGACGTCACAAACTGCTAGGGTCAAAGACAGCTTAAGCGCAATCAATGAGGTTGCGCTATTAGCTGGTAAGAACGCCGCAGAGCCAATCGCAGAGCAAGAAGTCTGGACAGCACAGGCCACGCCCCGCGTGTCTGAAGCTCTCAGTAACAGTAGACCAACGTTACTAGATTAGCTCAGCTGTGCAACTCCCGCGAAAGGAGGGTACCGCTCTCTCACCCGGCAGTCCGCCTCAGGTCGTTTGAAGCGCCATCTAGAGTTGTGTATCAAAGCTGCGTATTCCATAGAGTGTGGTGAAGCACCATTTAGACGCTGTGCATCAAAACATATGCATTCCATAAAATACCGAAATGGTAGCGCGTCGAACGATGGCAGGCGGATCGTGGAGGAAGGGGGAGGGTATTGCTCGCAGAAGCAGCGCCTACGGGTAGATTAACTCGGCTAATATAGTAACGTCGCTATCCGCAGAGAAACTGAGGGAGGGAAGGAGACGAGAGAGCGTCGGGACGTCAGAACTCCTAGCTCTGGTTGAAATGATTCGTGGGTGGATGCAAAGCTAAGGCTAGCTTTGCTCACTGTTCACTGTTCGAACACATTCGAACGCCGAACGCCGTCGTCCAGCGTTCCGCGTTTGCTTTCGAAACGTGTTCAAACGCTGAGTAGATCGACAAAGGTTTCCATCGACCCACTCATCATTCCAACCAGAGCTCGGTGTTCTGACGCCCCTGGGCGCCGTCCTCTCCTCCTCTCCCTCAGTTTCCACCCGAAATAGGAGAAGTCTTTCGCTGCTGTCCCGTTGTCGTCGCAAAGCCACTGGTCCTGACTCCTAACCAGTAACCATTCAAGCAACCTTGAGCCGCTTGAGCTCTATGTACACACTATACTTCTTGAATGAGATGGCTATCATTGCAGTATTAGTGAATGAGGCATTAAAAAATTATACTGTCTATCGACACACATATTATAATTTTCAACAATTTCCAGTTAAAGTCGCAATTATCAATCGAAGTTTATTTACAGTATATATAGTGCCATTAATACAATATACGGGGCGTTTGTTTTTTTCATTCCAACATATCTATTTTAAAAAGTCATGAAAGATAAACTAATGCGGTCTTTGCACGACCGGATGGACATAGTGTAAGGGGCTGATCGGCACGATAAGTGAAGTAACTATCTCAAATTTGTCGATTGTTAAAATAGTCGAGATGAGCATACGCTATTAATTAGGAGCACGTTGAGCGTCATTTAAAACCGCTATAAGTAAGTAAATTTTAGTCAGATTTGAAGCATGTTGTCAGCACGGGGGAGCGTTTCCATTTGTGCAAGAGGCGCAACTCTACAGCGGTCTGAAAACGTGGATAATCTTTTCACGCGCGTTGACTCGCCGCCAACGTTGCGTCTGTTGCTCCAGTGGAGCTTTAACCCGCCCCGCGCTTCGCTTCTTACGTGTTCCGAGTTTTGTTTTTCTTTTTTTTTTTTTAACGGAATGATTTAGTGTATTTAGATGACGCTCCACGTTCCACGAATTTTTAGTTGGTACCACGTGTTTATTTTTAGTTATTAAAAAGTAATTAACAATGTTTAGTCGATTATCA
This sequence comes from Ixodes scapularis, assembly GCF_016920785.2. Lineage (NCBI taxonomy): Eukaryota > Metazoa > Arthropoda > Arachnida > Ixodida > Ixodidae > Ixodes > Ixodes scapularis. The sequence goes on from NW_024609835.1 coordinate 88,399,505, forward strand.
AACTTATCTTAAGCACTAGCGTCGCTCTTTTTTTTTTTTTATAAAATTGTTGGAGTTTAAATCACACACCCTACATAAACAGGCGGATTGTGATGGCAGTATAGTTCCTAAACAATACAAATAAAATTGAGCCTACTTACGAAGTGCTTGTAAAGAGCTTACCCGTCTTGTGATATATTCATGACTTGAAAGAGCGTAATTATTGCTTACTGAAAAAAAAAGCACAAATAACAACAATTCATCAAGTTAGAAAAGAAAGATAAACGGTGAGCGCCTCTCCCTATTGTTTTTTCATCGCTTTACAAATAACAGAGCTGAGATAATATTTTCAAACGAAATATCACAATTCCTTATAATCACAGCTGTACAAAAAAAAATGGTTTTCAGAACAGATACTTTAACAAACGAAACTACGCAGTCGAGCTGGTTAGGAAACACCATAATCTAAATCATGAGACACGGATTAAACAAATACGCCTTGTTCGTTTGTTGTTGTTGTTGTTTTTTTTGTTGTTTTTTTCAGACAATTCAACTCAGTCAACGTTAGGGCGATGAAGTAGTATTCGTAAGAAATATTACCTTAAGGAAATAAATTCTGCTCATTTCCCGATTGCAGAACTTGTGCAGACAGTACTGAAATCATGATGTTGACTTCTTCACAACGTTACGTGACCTCACTGGCGTTGACTTGCTATTGGTCGGGACTGGCTCTCGACATATGCATCTTTGCCGAGGTCGCTCAACACAGTTGCGGTAGAGACGGAATCAACGGGAGTTCACAGTAGATAAAACAAAGCATGTACAAAACATCTCGGTGAAGTATTTTTTTTATTTTTTTTTACAGCAAAAACCGGCGGTGAACGTTAACAAGACGTACCACAGATCAGCCGATTTCTGCGGTTCTCAACTTTCTGTATGCGTGTACTCGTCGGGACAAGAAATTTAAGAGATCTTGCAATGAATCCGCTAATGTGACAGATTTTCGTGGTTCGCTAGAAGCCGACGCTTTTCCCAAATCTGCTATCCCCCCACGGCACACCCCGGCGTTCGAACTCTGCATTCAGTTTCCCATCTGGTGAAAACTACGCTGCCCGGAACCCGTCTTCGACAGTGGTGTCTTCAGCGCTCTATTTGTGCAGAAACCTACGTTACTAAAACACTCATTTGGGAAACTCACCCTTGAAACCCGGACCGCTCGCGTCCACCGAGACCAAGCTACATACGATAACAGCGCCACCCTTTAGGGACGAGTCAAAGCATGGAAGTTCATTTATATAATGCTACTGCGAAGTGGCACTGTCAGATGGCACCACCGACCCTCTGACAGTTACTAGAGTGGCCGCTGCAGGAGAAATGGCGGCGTTGCGATCGCCTTTAGTTCGATTCTCGGGTACGGATCGAAGACACTTTTTCAAAGCAGACTCTATGGCAGTTTCCCAACTGAGTTGTTCTAGTAGTGTTGGCAGAAACTGAAGGAGTGGAGGAGACAAGGGCGCGCGGAGACGACAGAACACCGAGCTTGGTTGAAATGATAAGTGGGCAGACTTATCATTAAGTTAGCTGTCTTTGTCTCCACTGCCATAGTACCCTCTATACCGACAAAGCCAGGCAGATCGCCACGAGAAGCGGCCGCCGAAATGGAAAAAAGAGAGCGGCAGACAACGGATGAGAGGAGAGCCAGGTGACTGGCGCCCCGCTGCGGTGAGACGCCGAAACACAGCCGAGCGAACACGTGTGTTTCGGGTTCTCGCCGCTGCAAAACCTGTGCGCTGACGCCTAGGCTCCCCGAGAAATGGCTCTTTGATGCGCTGTGCCTCCAGATCCTCGCGCTCAAAATCTGCGACCGGGCACTCTATGGCTCCGTCGTCGAATTGTCAGGCTTTGTATGGAGGAGGCTATGCCACAGCACTCGTCGAACGCGTTAGAACGCGGAACTCCGGCATCCAGCGTCTAGCGTTTGGCACTCGCGTTCGAACGCGTTCGAACGATAGAGACAGAGGCAGCTAGCTTTCTGTCTACCCACTAATTATTCCAACTAAAGCTCGGTGTTCTGACGTCCCTGCGAGCTCCGGTCTCCTCCTCTCAACTCAATTTATGCCCGCAAACCGCCCATGCATCAAAAGTGGTCAGGCACGTAGTCGCCACAAATGACGTCACAGAAACCGGCGTATTCTACGGTCGGATGTCGCGTTCCTGGCGATTGGTCGTGAAAATGCTGGCAAGAGAGGCGAGCGGACGCAAGTATCGATGTCCTCACAGCGCCCCAACTCCTGGCTGTTGGAGCTTCCGTGGACTGTCTGACTCAACTGAAGTTGAAGTGAGTGCAACCTGCGGCAGAACAGGCGTTCTCTGCATCCGCCTATTCCACTGCGCTACCGCCAGGATCCCGGCAGGTCAAAAGCACGACACTTTTGTAACGCGTTCAGGCGGAAATCGAGGGGACCACGTATACGAAGACGCGCAAAACACACCTGTCGTAGACGCGTTCCAGGCACCCTATTCCTATGACGTTATTAAGAGGAAGACGAGGAACCCCGTTTCAGGACATAATAACCACACCGGTCGGAGACTGCATGGTTTCATATATTTATACGTACCGCCGGAACACTGACCGGTCGGCGAGACCTCCGGCGTGGACATTATGTGCGCCCTCGTGTCCAGTTCCTCGTCACCAACGCAGGTGGACATTTCGTCGCTGTCGTTGAGGCCGGACTTGGCGAAGAGGTTCCGACTGCTGCCCAAAAGGGGATGGGCTTCGCCGCGTGCACGGATCGAACCCATGGAGTTGCGGGCGCTGCCGCAACCGCCATACACTGTCACCAGCGTGAAGAGCAGGGCCACGCCGATCAGGACGCACGAGCAGGCCACGTAGAACACCACCTGGGCATCCCGATGGAGGGCACGTTGTCCGACGTGGCAACGACGGAAGTGAAACACCATCTAGAACAGCGGTGGCCAAACTGCGGCTCGCGAGCCGCGTGCGGCTCTTCGTGGGTCAAAGAGCGGCTCGCGTGATGTGAGAACTCCCCAATTAAACCTTTTGGTACCAAACACTAAGCTTGCTCATAACAACATTACAGGAAGAAACGGGTGAAAAACACAACAGATAAGATTACTGGATTTAAAGCTGCGGTTTTCATTGCGAATAAGTACTTTGTAACAAGATGTAATGGTCAGAAAGGGGGAAAACAAGCGGAAACGTTTTCTCGCTTTTTAAATTTGCCAAATTCTTCGCAATTTCACCGCGTACTAAGGCAACCCGGTTCGCCGAGACAAAAGCCCTTCCGTTGGAAACAGTGGTGGAAGTCGCCAGGTTCTCCGTCGAATCGGTTGTCATTTGACATGGCGCTCCCCAAGTACTGGCTAAGGTCGGAGCAGAATTAGTTTAGTGAAAACAATATTCGCCAAAAATTGGTTTCTGAACTACTTTCGCTCCATGCATTTGTTTCTTTCCGTACAAGGGAACGCAACTGCCTAATGAAAAAAAAAAAAATACTGAGCTCACCGTTCTATAAACGCACGTAAAAAATAGCAAGTCGTATCTAGTGGCAAGCCTCGTCTGGCTTCTCCTTTAAATGAAAGCGTTTTGTTTACAGGACTTGAAGGTAAGTTATGGTAAAAAGGCAACCACGGACGTAAGGCTGAAAGCACAGGGAGTGAGCGCTATTCTCACCTCATCACCCCTAGCTCCTCCCCATTTCTTTTTGCGGCTTCCTAAAAAGTAACACTTGCGCCTCTTGGGCGATTTACGTTTCGCCACCCCTGACCTCGAATATTCGAGGCGTGCGAACAACCTCCTCTTTCTCCATAGAACGTCGTCACACCCGGGTGACGCCAACTCAGCAATTGGACCCGAGCCCGATGCTGAGTGCCCTTCGACGTGTTGATTGGACACGAGGCCCAGCCGAGCCCTGACGCAGCGCTCGTATCCAATCGGTGTCTTCGCTCGATCTCACTGTGATTACGTCAACATTCTAATTCACAGGCTTTTAATATTTTAGGTGGTGTTGGTCTCTCTCTCCTCGCTACAGACGATATCAGTCGGTCTCATCTAAAATCAAGGCTATAGGGTGGGGCGCTCGATCACTCCAGCTTTCGCAAAGCTGCTTTTTTTCTTTCAGCACGACTCTTCATTGGGCTGGTGGCTTCGTACTGATAGTCAATTAATAGCGTTTTATTAAGTTTCTTGGGTACGCTTTGCAATAGAAGCAGTTGGAAGTTGGCGCCAGTCCTTGTCGTATATGTGCCTATTTTTTACCCTTATCTTGCTCGCGGTTCTTAATAATTAACTTCGATTTTAGCCTGTCGCAGATAAAACAAAAATCACTGATTACCTAAACATTTCGAGCAAGCCGACCCGGATGTTTAACATCCGTTAGCGTCCCTGTAAGGCAGGTATGTTTCGGGTGTAATTTGTTCGGTCATATTTGTTATCGGCCGCGAATGTATGTAACACCGAACTCTGGCTGCGCTTCTTTCTCGCACTCAGATCTCGTACAGTAGCGTGAACGTAATAAATGGAAGCAGCACCAATACGACACAATGACATTTGGGAAGACTTTGAAACAAAAACGAGGTGCTATGAAAGTCCCGAAATCCACGAGACGCCTCCTGTAGATTTCTTCTCGGATCTTCAGAATGAGTTAAGTTGTTTGGAGGGAACAGGCGCAAAAAGGACGTAGGACGAGGTCGAAGAAACACACAGACAGAGCGCTGACTTACAACTGAAAGTTTATTGCTCTGAAGAAAGAGAAATAAACACAGAAAGGAGGAAGGGGAGAGAGCAAACAAATCAAACCAATAACATGCGGCATCACCCACGCCCACGCTCCGTCACACGAACCTGCCACACTTTCTTACAAAATCCACCTCGTCATTTGCGGGCAACCGTAGGAGCGCTCGGTTGCCCTTGCAAACGACGAGGTGGATTTTGTAAGAAAGTGTGGCAGGTTCGTGTGACGGAGCGTGGGCGTGGGTGATGCCGCATGTTATTGGTTTGATTTGTTTGCTCTCTCCCCTTCCTCCTTTCTGTGTTTATTTCTCTTTCTTCAGAGCAATAAACTTTCAGTTGTAAGTCAGCGCTCTGTCTGTGTGTTTCTTCGACCTCGTCCTACGTCCTTTTTGCGCCTGTTCCCTCCAAACAGTATGTACCACCAACTAGCCCAACTACATGCCTTGCTGAGTTAAGTTGAACCTTTTTTCATTTCATAACCCCCCCCCCTCAACCTTCCCAGGGGGAAGGGGGGGGGGGGGGAAATTCGGGCTATGCCACTCAAATAAAAAAAAAAAATATATATATATATATATATATATATATATGTGTGTGTGTGTGTGTGTGTGTGTGTGTATCACGACGGTAACGTGCACCTGACAAAGGGCCCGAGAGAAAGAACATCGGCCACAAATACGAATTGTGTAGCCCATGTCACCTACCAGCTATCACCATTAGAAGTAGGTTTACGAATACTCTGTTAGACACACTAGGCGCAAAGTCCGCGTGGGTGTAGGGCATACCATGTCAGCAGCGCCGAGCGCAAAACAATATTTCAAGTTACTAATAGAGATATTCCAAATCAGAACAGTAGAAACGCCGCCTAATGACGGTGGTAATATTATCATTTTTGAAGAATGAACTAAGAGAAGAAACATCTCTATGCGGAATTTCGTGAATACTACACCAATAAGAGCGCATCTACATACCGGCCTGGAAGTAGTGCTTCTCCCTATTCACCATAGCCAAAGGAGAAGCGGCAGAGCAAGGGGAAGCTTCACATTGCGTACAACATTGTGCACGCTTCCAGCACGAAGTAAGCACCATTGCGTTTATCAGATCCCATAGGACGAAGCTAATCTTCTTTTATAAGCTTAAAACGCGGTAATTTGCACTAATTATAAAATAATGTTTAATTGTTACCAGGTCGATTTAATCTTTAAAAAATTGGGTTTTAAAGACGTTTGACGTTGAAGGCTGAACGGAGTGCACGAGACAAGAGAAGGCTGTGTAATTTATCCCATGTTACTAAGAGCAGCGGTAACCGATCTAAATTGATTTAATCTTTATCTTACTGTTTATTTTTTGTTACTCAATTGCGTTAAGAACAGCAAGCAGGCTTGTGGCATCGAGAAATTTCAGACGTCGTGACCAAGCAGCCCCAATGGGGAGAACGCTGTTATAAAGAACCACGGACGACCCTATCATCGATATATTTAGTTTATTATTGAAAACGACTGAAAATGGTTCCTGGCGATCGCCTTAAGAATATTAAGCTTGAGAACCTGTATTTGCCGATAAAAAAAAAAAAAAAAATTTCAGAAAGCTTGATTTGAACCGTTGCCCGAATCTATGACGCCTTTAGGTAAATGGTGCATTCCTTGCCTTTTCGGATGACTTAAAACAGGAAGTGTCGTTTAACTTTCTCTTTCCCTCTCATCGTTCATGGACAGGCACCCGGCCACCCGGCCAACCGCAAGAATATTTCGAGAGACCTATTTTCGCTTGCAGACGACGCATCACTTTTCAGTTCCTCCTTTTTTAGCAGTGTTAGTCCGTCTAAAACGTTTTTAAAGGGGCAAGAAAGAAAACGACGTGTAGCAGATCTTGGGGAGCGACGTGAGGGGTGATGCCGCAAACGTGCTGCGTGAAGTTCTGCTCTAGTACTACCAAATCTAAAAGTGCCGTCCTACACAAGTTTTCCGAGGAATGAAGCACAAAGTAATGCTTGGCTGGCTGCAACCCCCCGAAGAACAGCTGTAACGGCCAGTCTCATACCCCATTATCTAATTTCACCACTTTGTTGGAAAACGTATTTGATGAATGACGATATTAATTATTACAGACGGAAAACTTGCTACACCTGTTAACGTTTTTAAAAATAGCTTAAACAATTACATCAACAAAAAAAATAAGAAAGAGGGGCTCAAACAGACCGATCTCACCAGCTAGTTTGACTACGCCACAGCTGCCGCAGTGCACTGAGGGAACTTAAGTATTCGGGCACGAGCGACAACTTCGCTGGAGCTCTGCACGTGTGTAATACGAGCCCTCCCGTGCACTGTTATCTGCTTCCTGTAAGCTAAAGCTCTGGCGGCATAACGCATGTGCCGAACGTTTAGTGAGATTGGTGTATAGCCAATGGACCTTTTGCTAAATTACCCAAGTATCAAACAGAATGCTGGGAACGTAGGTACACACGCTGCACGGGTTCGCCTTATCTCTTTTAAATATTCGAAGTAAACAACCAAATTAAGACGTTGGTGAACGCGCGTGCAAAGTGCCATTTGTTTTGGATTTTTACAGTCACTGCTGCAGAAGGCAGTACGCGTAGCACGTGTAAAAACAATTGCGCACAACTTTTGAGCTTGGGTAATTTATCAAAAAGTCTCTTGCAAGCTTAGCGCCCCGAATGGTGCCCCATGTGCACAAGCATGCGGAGCGTTTGCGTGAACGTGGCCTTGACAAGCTTGCAATTGCATGGGCTTGCCCGCACGTGAAGAGACGTGGTTGCGGCCAGACGCCCTGCTTGCAATCGTCTAGAGCAACTATAGCGTCCGTGCAAACCATCAGTGGGAGAGGAAGAGGGGTAATTTTGATTGTCCAATGTTGTCTCCAAAAAGGAAATAGTCGTGATGTGCCGATGGATGAGCCGGCACCGCCCATATTGTATATCGTCGGCATCGTAACATTTATTCCATTCCATGTGTACGGTTAAGTCATCCACATATTTTTTCCACCATGTGTACATTTTTCCAAAGTTTAGAGATGCACAGCCCATCCTGCGATTCCTAAAGCTGGGTTCACACTGCTCATATATCGTACAAACGACAATATGCAGAGACGAGTCACCGCAATATCCGTGGTCCGAATGCCACGTGCAGTGTCTCCTTGAACTCATTGCCTTCCGGCATTCAAAGCACAGATCTCGTAGTGACTCGCGTTCGAATCTGTATGGAGACCGTCTTCTGTATGATGTATAAGCAGTGTGACCCCGGCGGGGAAATGCTACAATTTTAATACTTTGCGCAAATAGCGCTTAGGACGAATTCCTGTCGTTAATGACCTACGAAACACGCGTTCGTTTTTTACCACACGCAATAGGAGTCGCAAAAAAACTAGAAAAAAAAACGTCCAGCGTTCACCCCCTCAACTCGCAGCCAGAACAAGCAGCCACGGGATCTGGAGCCAATTATATGCCGCCAATGTTAATCATCGCCACGCGCTGGGGTTGGCAAAGCATATGACTTGCACTGCGTTCCAGGCATTGTAATGGTTTGGCTATTGTCGTCATTGCAGCGATTGAACACGGGCCACTGCCCGAATGCTTGTCGAGCTATCGATTATCACGAGCCTAAATCGAGTGCTCGCGCAATGCACTCGGGTCCAGTTTATGAGTCGAATTTAAATATCGTAACTGGGGGTACTGCGATCCCCCAGCTACGTCATCAAGTTTTGCGAAGGAGAGACTGAAAGAAATTGCTCGCTTTGGTTCTTGAAATGACACCGCAACAAAGAAATTTCTCGGTCAGTGGCGTTGCGTGCGAGTATACTTAGGCCCCACTGCTGCCAGGAAGCTAGTGCAAACCGAGAAACATTCCAAGCGAATATCGTTGCACGGCCGCTTTGAAGCGTAGCACACGATTCGCGACTTCGAAAAGCGAGAAGAGCGCGTGCCTACTCACGAGCTCTGGAAATGAAGGCTCCCAGCTCCAAAGTTTGCCCTCTATTGAAATGGTTGATGGAATTATAAATTGAGAAAGTGTGAGAGAGAGATAGAGAGGAGGGGATCCAAATTTGCGGGGACACCAGAGAGCCAGGCTCTAGAATGATTAGTGGGTCGACGCTAAGCTAGCTCCCTCTGTCTCTACTCACTGTTCGAACCCGTTTGAACACAGAACTTGTTACAACCGGACGATGAAGAAGAAGCAAAGGAGCTTGTGTTTTTATTATTATTATTATTATTATTATTCTTACGCAGTCTGAAAACAAAAAATAAAGGATAAGGTGGCACCGACCGATTGTCAAGCGTTTTTGCCTTGGTGTTCCTTGGTTCCTGAACGCTGCTTTCGGTGTTCTCGTTTCGAGCAGTGAGTAGAGAGAAAGGCAACCAGGGGCTCTATGTTGTGCTTTTCGAACTCCCACAGAGACTAGGGAGAGGGAAGTGACGTCAACAACGCAGCAAACGCAGATTGGTGAAAGTCGCTGATGACGAATTTCCGTAAAAGAGAAAACAAAGCTTGCTTTTTCTTTGTTTTCTGCATCGGGAATTCGTCATCAGCGACTCTCACCAATCTGCGTTTGCTGCGTTGTTGACGTCACTTCCTTCTCCCTAGTCGCCGTGGGAGTCCAGAAAGCGCCACATAAGACCCCATCTTTGCGTCGGCCCACTAATCATTCAAGAACTCGGCTCTTTGGCGTCCCCGCACACTTGGATCCCTTCCTTTCTCTCAATTACTACCCGCATACCAACGTTGGTTTATGGGGTCATTCAAAGTCACAGGATCCTGAGAACAGGGGCGTAGCTCCCCCACCCCTCCCCTCCCCCTGGCTACACCCGTGCCTGGGAAAGTAGCGCCAAGGTCACCGTATGGTCGTCATCTTGGAACATGAAATGTGCAGTTTCTCCTTGACTTCTTCATTCTTGGTGATCCGTTTCGAATTCGCGGTGACAGCTTGCTTTATAAAGGCATTTCTTATATATCGAGATTCTGTTATCCACACACCCGCGAAACAAGCGCACGTCTTGGCACCGCCACCATATGCGGCGTCGGTGCCTGGAGGGAATGAAAAATAGTTTTCCTGTCTTCAAATACACAAGAACGATATCATTATAAGAGTTCCGTGCAGATAAGCGTGATTAATGGGTGATTAATGGGTGAATGGGTATACTGCCAACGACACTTATATTGACGAGGAGTGCTTTCAGTACAATCATGTTCCATAGCGATCTCGGCGCGGCTGCTTCAGAACGACCCTTTCAAACTTTCAAAGATTTTAAAGGACCGAAATGGCGATTGCCATGGCAACGAATACCAATCAGCCAATTGACTTGCGAGGTTTTCGGTCGTCTGTATGTTAGTATGTTTGTGTCCTGCTAGCAGGCAGGGAAGGCACAGGCGCTTCTTTTCCAGCATGAATATTTGAGTGTGCTAGCCACACAGCACATGCTCAGAACTATACGCTGTTGCAGATTAAGAAAAACAAGACAAGCCTTCTGCGAAGCCCTTGACCCTTTCCACTGAGCCGAGCAAACGCCAAAGAGGCGAGTCTTGTTTTACGATGTCTGTTCACCACAGATGGTGAACAGACATCTGAACAGATGGTAGCAATATACTGGCGGCCGTATACGGCCGCCAGTATATTGCTACCATCTACCTACCCTGTCAAGTACAATACGCATTTAGGTCATTTTCTTGCCCATTTCACCGCATGGCAAGGCGATTGGTGCTCACCTGGTTAGCCTGAATAAATTTTAGCGCTTCCGTCATGAAGCCTGGGGCGTTTCGCTTCGACTGAGAAAAGGGGTGTTCATCCCGGAGCACAGAAACCTTAGCGAGACCTGTCTGCAAGAGGGTGGTGTTGTCATCCTCCTCGGGAGGCTGGTCGAGCACTGGCTGCTGCTGCTGCTGCTGTTGGTCGTCGATCCTGCGCTTTTCCTGGATGCGGTAGACATCGTAAACCGGAAGCTCCGAATGTTGCCTACTGAATCGCTGTGGTGGATTCGTTAAGGTGTTCGCGAAGGCGACCGCCAGGGTTAGGACGACCAGCGAAGAAAATATGGGCCGATACATTCGGGGATACAACACACACTATGGAACGAAACAGATTGACGCTGATGGCTCGTGGTGCGTCGTAGACCTCTTTCAAAAGCCACGTGCAGCACGCACTTATGCATCTAAAGAACCTTCTTTAAAAATTATATATATTTTTATGTAAGTTTGACCACCGTGGTTTGACCTCATTTTTATCCCGCGAACCCGAATAAAACGATGATTTGCTTCAAACGTACATGATCCAACGCGCCAGATATAGCCAAAAAATGGGAAAGAACAAGTTCATGGTCTCTGAAGATCTAACGAATCTAAAGGCAGCTCAGCGCGTGCCACTCGTGTGGTCAAGCATGTGAAATCGCACACCTACCGAAGTTACATTCACGCGTCTGCCTAAAGGCTGTCTCGGAGCCAAAGTAGAGCTACGTTGAGCCCCTCGGTGTTTTTTATGCAGTAGCGACGAACTATGTCTGGCGGCGGTCGCTCTGCGCATGAAATCCAAAGTGACTTCTGTGCCGCGCGCCAATGGAACGTGCCCCGGGTGAAGTTTGTCGGTTATTCAGTCAGTGAACGTTATATTAGTGGCTAAAATCAGTGACATGATCGGCACAAACACCTTAACTCACCAGCGAGTACGCGTTTTTTTTTTAAATTTCTCTAATGCATTAGTATTACTGATTTTTATGACAATTAGCTGGATCGCGCGTCCCCTTTGAGTCGTTGCAGCGCAAGAGCGGCCAGAGTACGGCCATCTTACGTGTAGCGGAATAGACTTATTGAAGCGTTGCAGAGGCTGGGTGGCAGCGTGCTGAAGACACGTTCTCTCCTTGTTCGTCGCCATTTGCCAAATAAGTTTCTTGAGACATATAAATAAGGGACGACCATAAAAGGTGAGGACGGACAAGATGTTTCCGGCTTGTCCGTCTTGTCCGTCCTCGTCTTTTATGCTCTTCCCTTATTTATATTATACTCCTACCAGCACGCTCTTCATTCCAAGTTTTCTTAAAACCTTTTGTAGATGGTGCAAATTTCCTTTGAGAACAGATAAAACAATATTATAAAACCGCAGCTCCGCAAAAAAAAAAAAAAAAAAGAAAAAGGCACAACTTGTTTAACGGAAGTCTCGCCGGTCTCGCTGCGCGATTAAAGCTTCCTTGGCACCCCGAAGTGCTGAGTCTCTGTGCCTTCGCACGCTTGGATACCGATCAAGAATCGACGGCGTGTGGATGTATTTCGCAAGTGAAATGTCCGTGAAGACGTATGTGCCTCTGGAGCGGCATTTTACTTTACCCTGACGACTGAATTTGTAACTTGCGACATTCGCAGTCCAGAAGCGAGGTTCATCCAGTGTCCAGTGGCGACAAAAAAAAAAAAAGGAGGGGAGGGGGGGGGGGGGCGCCTTTTTTGTTTACTAGACGCTTATGGCAATCAACTGTAACCGACAAAGAAGCAGCAGATAAGATAAATCAGCATTTCATAAATGTAGGGAAGTACCCACTAGTACAGATAAACAGTGGCGAAAACTTGAGTATAGATAGCCTCATGGATTCTATAATGTTGGTCCCGGTATCACCTTCAGAAATTGATGAAATAATAAAAGAATCTAAAAAATGATTCGGCGGCCGGTGAAGATGACATTAAGCCCCAACCTATTAAATATGTAGCATCGATAATAACTCCGGTCCTGTCTAACATAGCAAATAAAATGCTATAAAGCGGAATTTTTCCAAACAAACTTAAAATTGCCAGAATTCATTCTGTCTACAAAGGAAGGGGAGTAAACAACATAAACAACTATAGACAGACCAGTTTCTGTTTTATCGATATTTTCAAAAATTTTCGAAACTACTATAAAGAATAGGTTGGAATGTGTTTTTAATAAACACAATGTTATAACGTCTTCACAATATGGATTCCAAAAGCATAAATCTACGGAGCAAGCTCTTCTAGATATCAAAGACAAAACCATTGTAAATATTGAAAGTAATTTATATACTCTTGGGCTTTTCCTGGACCTAAGAAAAGCATTTGACACTGTCCAGCACGAGATATTATTGCATAAACTAGGTAGGTACAGTATACGTGGAATCGCGCAAAACCTAATAAAAAGTTATTTAACCGATCGATATCAATATGTAACAATTAATAAGATATCCTCCTCCCACTTAAATATACAACATGGTGTTCCCCAGGGATCAATTTTAGGCCCCTTATTATTTTCAATATATATAAATGATCTGACCAAAATATCTAGCCCGCAGGAAGTAATCATGTATGCTGATGATTCTAACATATTCTTTAGTGGAAAAGCAAACAAAGTATTGAACTAGCCGCAAACGCATATCTCTTAAAACTGTCACAATGGCTTCAAGGAAATAGATTGCAATTAAACTCAAACAAAACAAAATATATAATTTCTAAACCAGTAAATAAACGGGAAGCCGATAGTATAAGCATCAAATTTGAAGGCTTAGAACTGGAGCAAGTAAGCGAGAAAAAATTTCTTGGTGTTTGGTTTAGTGAGGAATTGTCATGAAGTACTCATATTACCAAGTTAAAAGGTGACCTGTCTAGAATTATAGGCACTTTGTATAAAATCAGAAATTTTATCTCGTGTTGGCTGCTTAAAAATATGTATCACTCTTTGTTTCATTCAAAACTAAGCTACGCAATTTTGGTCTGGGGGACACCAACGGCCTCAAACTATAATAAATTAATAGTCCTGCAAAAAAGAATTTTACGTATGCTCCAGGACTACAAGGGGGATTACAGGAATCTATGTACGGAACCTGTGTTTTTAAAACACCACATGCTTAGGGCAAATCAAATATTTTACTTTAAATTGCTTCAATTAATCCACAGAAATAGAAGTTACTTAACGCCAGAAAGTGAACTAACGCCAGTGTGCGATATTCGACGACCGAAACGTAAAATACGTATAATACGAACAAATTACGGACGACAAACTTTAGCCTTCCGGACTGCTACAATTTTGAATCGTGACGTACTCGAATTAAAATTTGATGTATCAATATCTCAATTTAAAAGAGATTGTAAAATAAATTTACTGTGCAGTGCTCTCACATATTGTTAGATACAGCTTGTTTTTCTTGAAACTGGAATCAAGTTTTGTTAGCAATGATCTTACCTTTCTCGTCACTTCGTCTTTCGAACGGTCTTTTCAGTCTATGCAGAGTTATTGTATAAAAATGTTATTTGTATTTTGAAATTCTTTCTTTTGTAGCTTCACGTTTTTCGACATAATTGTGTCATATTATATCTCGTATAAACTTGTGTGAAACTGTTGTGATCTAGACTTTCTGATCATACCGCACATATGTATATAATGCTTATCTGTTTTAGTTTGTCTAAGCTAAAAAACTGTATATTTGGCAGTATTAAGATTTGGCTATTGAACTTGTATGAATTTAATGTATATGTATTTAATATGTATGACGTATTATATGTGTATGATGTATTATGTGTATATGATGTATTGTATATATATGTCGATGCTCGCTGCATACCAAGAGGGGGTTAAGGCCTCGTCAGGCACTCGTCCCTTTAGCCTTAGACCCCCTCTGCGGAACATGTATCTGCAGACACAAATAAAGAAAAAGAAATTAAGTAGAACAAAAATATTTATTTTTGTACCACTCCCCCCCCCCCTCCCCCCCCCCCCCCCCCTTCCCTGTACCAAACACTTCCGACGCCCCTGGTTCAATTGTTCAAATAAGTGGCGATGTGACTTGAAAAAAAAGCCAAAGAAAAAAAAACAAATTCAAACAAAGCAAAAGCGCGCCGTCTCCTATTGGTCCACGTGACTATGACGCCATGGCTGTTCCCTTTAGCGGCCCCAATCTCTTCGTTACTTTTGTTTTAATTACGTAATCACTGTAGTACACAAGATAGCCCACTCCCAGTAATTGTAGTTTTTGGATTAACGATGACGTTGGCGTAAATGAAAAGGAACTTCGAGAGTATTAATGTAACAGCTCTTATTTGCAGTAAACATTTCTGAATTATATGTTGGCTAATATTTATGACACACTGCGGTATTCTAGCGATATCTTTTTTTAAAATTGCGATTTAGCAAGAAAATTTATATGAGTTTATTGGTTTAATTTTACTCTATGGGTTTATTTTTATTTAAAGTCTGTTCTTTAGTTGTCACCTTATATATGTTTTATCCCTTTGGGGTACAGTCAATAACCCCGCAGGGGGCACCTGTGAAAGCAGGTGTTTGGAGAGTGGCGTCTCCACGGACCCCGAGCCCCGCAGGGGGCGCCTGCACCTTGTGTGCTAGGTGCTTGGTGAGTAGCGTCACCACGGACCCCAGCCACGTGGGCCACCATACCAACACCACCTAGACAGAAGGCCTCCACACGCGTCATCATAGTCAGATCGATCGAGGCGAGAGATTGGGCACGAGTGCTGCGTCACTGTTCGGCTGCGGCTCGTGGCCAATCAGCGCGTCGAAGGTCGGACTCGGGTCCAATAGCCGACCGAGCGCGATCCGACTGTGATGACGTTTCATAGAAGAAGAGGAAACCATGCGGAGGCCTTCTGTCTAGGTGGTGTTGACCATACCCGCACGCAGGGGACCTACTTTAGTAGGTGCTTGGTGAGTGGCGTCACTACGAACCCCGAGCCATGTGGGTTCGCCCAC
The DNA here is from genome assembly GCF_016920785.2 of Ixodes scapularis. NCBI lineage: Eukaryota > Metazoa > Arthropoda > Arachnida > Ixodida > Ixodidae > Ixodes > Ixodes scapularis. Next base: position 88,414,938 of record NW_024609835.1, read on the forward strand.
CCACGTCTGGCTGTGCGTGGCTTAACCCGTGTCTGGGGAAAAGGGGACCCTGGTAGTTGAGCTGAGCCCGGGGTATGTTTGGACCCTTCGGGGCCCCCCGGGCGAGGCAATACACCGCTTCGGCCCCTGCTTCTCGTAGACGTGTGTCCTGGTTTCGCCCGACCAGGATGATTCAGCCAGTCGCCTCTTCTATCCTCATCTTCCTTCTTTCACTTTTCCTCCCACCTCTTTCTCTTTTCTTCTACACTCTCTTCCTTCCTTTTTCACCTTCTTATATAGGCGGCAAGGGCCAGCCTTGAGTGGAAACAGGTTCTGTCCCTGCAACCACACTAGGGTATAGTGCCCGGGCAGCACTGGTAGAGTAATTGTGTCAACCAAGCCCATCTTGCTATGGCACATTACCTACCCCCTTGCTGGGCTCCGTGGTGGGCGGTGCACCCGGGCACTGAACATCCTTTCCCATCTGTATGGGTTCCAAAACTAAACCAAACGATCGGGCCCTGAAAAGGACCCGCACCGAAGCTCTACCAACTTTTCTTTCCAAGGACAACGTAAACGACCATCTTACAAGATTTTTTGTTCTTCACTCCGACGACGCATCCAAACCACTTTCAAAACTGTCTCCGTTCCTTGTTGCCAAAGTGCTTCAAGGCACGCTAAGAGCAAAGTATGAAGCCAAAAAAGCTCTTCTCAGGTGACCTTCTTGTGGAGGTTTACGAGAAATACCAAGCTACCGCTTTGGCAAATCTCCAAATGATCCAAGACTTCAAAGTGACAGTGTCAGCTCGTCGAACACTGAACACCATCCGCGGTGTGATCTCGGAAGACGATTTGATAGACAGTACCGAGGAAGAAATTGTAGAAGGTCTGCAATCCCAAGGAGTGGTTGCTGCGAAGCGGATCACAATCCGTCGAGATGGTGAGCAACGACCCACTAAACACGTCGTTTTGACCTTCGAGAGGCACACTTTGCCTCCATCTATAAAGGCAGGCTACATTAATTGCAAGGTACGACCTTACGTCCCAAATCCACTCCGCAGCTTTCGGTGCCAGCTGTACGGTCACGGATCGCGCACTTGCCGCGGTCGTGATACATGCGCCAGGTGTGGTGGCAGGGACCATACTGCTGATGGCTGTAAAGTTGAAAACAAATGTGCCAATTGCAGTGGCAACCATCCTGCCTACTCCATATCATGTGAGCACTTCAAAAAAGAAAAAGAAATCCTTGCATTTAAGGTTAAAGAGAACATAACCTACCAAGATGCAAAGCGTCGCCTTTCCGCTTTCCAGAAAGGCTCTTTTGCCGAGGTGGTGTCCAGCAGGGAACCTGCGCCGTCCAAGGTATCAGTGGCAACCCAGGTGTCCCTTGGGAACCCTGGGAAACCACTCCAGTCCTCCACGCCCAGGTTGAAGCTTTCTCTCCCTGGGCATTCCCTCCCGGCTGCCAAGGCAGTCGAGGCACTCGGTCATTCCAAAGACTCGGGTGCCATTGAGGCAATGGAGGTGACTCCATTGCCCACACCTCGCAGGTCGTCCTTGGAAGAGAGCGAGCGAGCCCCTCGTTCCTCTCAGAAGAGGACTTCCTCACCCAAGAAATCTCCAGCTTCGGGGGGAAGCACATCAGCTGACTCCCGGAGTCAGAATGGGCAGGCAGTACCTGTCCGTGGTTCGAGAACTTTCTCTGGTGAGGAGCGGCACTCTCGCCAAAACTCGCTGGAGAGGTCCTCCTCATCCAAAGGGCAGCATCGGGCTGCCCCTTCAGGATCTCAGGGGCAGGAACAGAGGGACTCGGGCAGTATCACGCCCAGTATCTCCCCTGCCTCTTCAGTGGGGGGTGGTCGTGGACGAGGTTTTCCACCCCGCGCTGCGGACCTACCCAAAACTCTAGGAAAAGTATAGTCTAGGGGGTAGAGGCGATGGACGAGGCTACCGATCCGGCTACTCCTGCGTCTGACCATGAAGACATGGAGTGGCAAACCCCAAACCGTAAATCGAAAGGGAAGAAGCCTGTGACTGCTCCCAAATAGATTATACCAATTTACCTCTTTAATCGCGAGCATTAATATTCTTTTTCTTCCCTTTTTTTAATTTATTCGTGTACTTTTTTACTTAAATGAGAAACCTGCATTTTATGCAATGGAACTGTCGAGGTCTCTCACCCAACATCGATGATGTTAATTATTTTATGGATGAGCTTCGGCCAATTGCCCTTTCTTTACAAGGATCATCTTCAAACACATCATACACAAAGTTTGCGACATAATCAAGTGTTCCGCAAAGACCGTTCGAACTCCAGTTCTGGTGGGGTAGCAGTGGTCGTGCAGAGTGGGGTTGCCTGCTCGGAGGTTCCTCTTTGCACACGTACCCCTCGAAGCTGTAGCGGTACCCCTTCTTTTAGACCGCCTCATAACAATTGTGTCCGTTTATTTGCCACCAAACGTTCCATTGCAACTTCACGAATTCCAAGGGCTTGTAGGGCAACTCCCTCAACCCTTCTTAATTTTAGGAGATTTTAATGCTCATCACCATATGTGGGGCAGTACTCGCCTTGATTCTCGAGGCCGAGTAATTGAGCGGTTTTTATTATCATCTAACTTGTGTATTTTTAACGGGAAAGAACCTACTTTTTATAGTTCTGCTCACAACTCATTTACATCTATTGACCTTTCTATTACTTCACCTTCATTACTTCTATGCTTTTCATGGAAGGTTTTTAATGATCCTTTTGGGAGCGATCACTTCCCTATCGTTTTAGAGAGTACTGTCTCTCTTCCGACTCTTTTAACGCGAATGCCTCGGTGGAAGCTAGACAAGGCAGATTGGTCCATCTTTCAATTGGAGGCACTAATCGATTCTTCTTTAATCTCGAACATGAACCCAGATGAAGCAACACTGTATGTCACAGAGGTTATAATAAGCGCTGCCACACGGAGTATTCCTCAAACGTCTGGTCGTCTTCCTAAAAGATGCAAGCCTTGGTGGAATGGTGATTGTAAAACAACACGAAAGTCCCAGAACAAAGCTTGGCGCATCTTTCGTAGATATCCAACTTCTAGGAACTTACTTGAGTCAAGAAAAGAAGAGCTAAAGCTCGCTGGACAAGACGCCAGGCGAAAGGAAGCTCCTGGAGGAAGTATTTGACGTCCTTAAGTAGCTTTGTACCTGCAAAAGAAGCGTAGGATCGGCTTAGAAAGGTTAGGGGTGACTACTTACCCTTCAGAATTCCACTTTTCCCTGCATCATCTTCAACGTCCCTGAAAGATCAAGCGAATGTTCTTGGGGAACATTTCCAAGACGTGTCTAGTTTACGCAACAGGAGTGAAGCATTTAAAAAGTTCAGTTCGACAGCAGAGAAACAACCAATCATTCTGTCTGGGGCTCGCGACGCTCCGTACAACAGGCCTTTTACACTCTCTGAGCTCGAAGTGGCTCTCAGTGTAAAGAAACAGTCTGCTCCTGAACCAGACAATATTCATTATGAGATGCTAAGGCACCTGTCACCTGATTCTCTAGGCAGTTTGCCGACCTTTTATAACTCATTGTGGCACTGCCCTGCATTCCCAGAGGTTTGGAAAAGAGCACATGTAATCGCTCTTCTGAAACCTGGTAAGGATTCTTCTCAACCAACGAACTACCGTCCCATTGCACCCACAAGCTGCTTGGGAAAAACGTACGAAAGAATGATTAATCGACGTCTCGTTCATTTTCTGGAGACTGAGAATGTGCTTGACATTAATCAATGTGGTTTTCGAGCTGGACGTTCCACCCTTGACCACTTAGTCCGCCTTGAAACCTCTATTCGGGAGGCATTTGTACACCGCCAGTTCTGTCTGTCTGTGTTCTTTGATCTGCAAAAGGCGTACGACACGACCTGGCGCTATGGGATCCTACGGGATCTCTATGCTTACGGTGTTCGGGGTCGCATGTTGCGATGTATACAAAACTTCTTAATGGGGCGTACCTTCCAAGTACGTCTGGGCTCCCCCTTATCGGACGTGTTTTTTCAAGAAAGTGGGGTCCCTCAGGGAGGGGTGCTGATTGTCACACTTTTTGCTGTTAAAATCAATAGCCTGGCTAAGGTGATACCACCGACAGTGTCTTATTCTCTGTATGTGGATGATGTGCAAATTTCAGTTTCGTCTTGCAATCTGCATAGTTGCGAGTGTCAACTACAACTGACAATCAACAGAATGAGCAAGTGGGCAGCCGAAAATGGGTTTCGTTTCTCCCCCGACAAAACCGTATGCGTTCCTTTTTCGGTGCGTCGAGGGTTGTCACCGGATCGTACCTTGCATCTGAATAACCTTACCATCGCTGTAAAGGAGGCGCATAAGTTTCTAGGCGTGATATTCGACAAAAAGCTCACATTCGTACCCCACTTGAAAGAACTGAAACAAAAATGCCGACGATCTTCCAATATTCTTAAGGTGCTGTCACACACCACTTGGGGGTCTGACAGACGATGTCTGCTGCGAATTTATAACTCTCTAGTGCGGTCCCGGTTAGATTACGGTGCACCGGTATATGCGTCGGCACGACCATCTGCTTTAAAGATGTTAGACCCAATCCCTCACTTGGGGCTGCGTCTAGCCACAGGTGCTTTTCGCACGTCGCCCGTGCTGAGTCTGTAGGCTGAAACGCATCAGATGTCGCTTGAGCGACGCAGACAATATCTTAGTCTCTGTTATGCCTACAAAGTTTATAGTGATCCGTACCACCCTTCATTCTCCGCTCTGCAGACCTCTGCATCACTGCGCCTTTTTGAGAATAAGCCTAGTATTGTTCGGCCCTTGAGCATTCGGGCTGAGAGCATGGCAAGGTCGATGCACCTTTCTTTTGATGAGCCTCCCTTGTTGAGACAGGCCTATAGGATTGCTCCTTGGGACTTGGTGCCAATCTCTTGTGATTGGTCCCTTTCAAGGTACAGCAAAAAGGATGTTCCTCCTTTTGTTCTCTTGCGGGAGTTCGCAAAACTAGAGCAGAAATATAGTGACCATCTCCACTTTTACACTGATGGGTCGAAAACATCGACTTGCGTAGGCTGTGCAGTTTGTTCTCTCACTTTCAATGAAGTTAGGCAACTCAACCCTCTAGCAACTGTTTTTACCGCCGAATTGTATGGTATCCTGATTGCTGTTGAATATATTCTAGAAAATAACATTAACAAAGCAGTTCTGTTTGTTGATTCCCAAGGTGCTCTCTTAGCTATTTCATCTTTAGCAGACAGCAAGAATGCTCTTGTGCAGCAGGTTCGCTTTCAGATAAACAAAGCTTTCCATCTAAGACAACTTATAAAATTCTGCTGGGTGCCCAGTCATGTGGGCATTCCTGGTAACGAGAATGCAAACCACCTTGCACTTTCTAGAAAAAACTACACGGAAACGTCTTTTGGCCTGCCACATCAAGACCTCAAGCCAGCCTTAAACAAGTCAATTATTAAGTTATGGCAGCTGGATTGGGACACACAGATCGATAACAAACTCCACATTATTAAGCCCAACTTAGAAGCATGGGAGAGTTCCTCCCATAAGGACCGCCGTTCGGAAGTCCTTTTGTGCCGCTTGAGAATTGGTCATTCTCGATTGACGCACCTGCACTTGCTCTGTGGTGAAGATATTAAGCTCCGTGAAAAGTGTGGGAAAGTGTTAACTGTCCTTCACATCCTTTGGAATTGTAGATTTCTTGATCATCAACGTCGAAGATATTTTCCTGAACTTTTCAGAAACCACCTTCCATTTCATCCTTATCTTTTGCTTGGTGATAGACCTTTGGTACCATTTTCTCGCGTTTTAAGTTTCCTACATGCAATTGGCTTTTTGCACCTGATATAGGTAGACAAGTAAGTTTAGACGTAGCTTCATGCTAGGCTTTTTAAATTAACTTTCTTGGCGCAATATGGCCACAGTCGCTCTTGCGCCATTAAAGCCCAATCATCATCATAACAGTCAATAAAATAATTAAAACTATATTAGGTGAAGTAGTAGAAGGAAGCTTGGGAATAACCTGAACAACTTAGGCTGGATGCCTTTAAGAAGGCATGCACATCGTTCACATGCCGATGTCTGCTATTATTAGGTTCTACATAAAAAATTACAAATTTCCATCATTTAATGAAAAAAGTTTTATTTTAATCTGAATTAAGAATTTCTGTTTTATTAGAACCTTTAGAACTTGAATGAAACATCAGTTTGTGTGCCCAAGATTATTTTAACATTATTTCAGTGGAATATACAACTTGGTTTACATTTTATTTTGTACCTGAAATGACCATTCACAGAAGTCCATAATGTCCTCAGCATCTTGTTGCCATGCCTAGTGCTTGTATGTGCAATAGCTAGTTCCATGTTTAAGGATATCGAACCTGCCGTTGCACAGAAATGTGAAGGCAAAGCATGCACATTTTTTCGTTGATAATATTCACAGTGATATGAATAAAAATTAAGTGTGTGCTTGTGCTCCAAAAGCACTTTTTGCTGCTCCATAATTGACTTTTGGCTCCTACAAAAGGTGCGACAAAATGACTCTGCTCAATCGCATCACTGTACTGTGCATAACAAATTGCGAGCCTCTTGCGCTAACCCAGACGCTCCCCCATGTCAGCCGCTGCTCCTAGCACTCCGGTGTAAAGCAGAGAAGCTCGATGCCCACACTCTGGTGAGAGTCGGTGAAGGTTAACGCGAGCGGCGCAAGTGCAAGGGTACTCTGTAGGCCACGGCACAGAGGCATGTGCCAGACGTGACAATCAAGTGATCTCATTAGGACTACATTACCCGGGTTCTGTCATGGCGGATACTCTGCCATCCTAATATTTTGCAAAGTTTTCTTTCGACTTTTAGCTCCTGACATCACCGACATCGTTTGGAAATTTAGATAATGTCTGCCATCAACAGGCCAACGCTTCAAGCGGCCAGCGCCGGTTGACGAGAATTCTTAATTTCACCCTAACTCAAAGCGCAGCCGATGCTTCAAGCCAATAAGACCAATCAAACAGCGCCAAAAGTACAACATCATGACATCCGTTATCTTCCTATACATGCTCTTTCATCGGCTAAATTAATCGAGGGCAAAAAATGTCCCGAAACTTGCACTTGTAGTATGTGTGTTCATGGTTGCATGTGTTCGAGCCATCGACTGCGCTCTGACCTAACATGCGACAAGCAATATGGTGAGTAGAGACGCTGCGAGATGCATACTATACCATTTTCCTCTCCTCCCACTTCTGTAGATATTAAGGTCAATCAATAATTAAAAATTTGTATTATTTTTCTTTTTTTTTTTGAAGCCCGCTTAGCGCAGCTGTGGTGCGTGCAATTCTTAGCAAAATTGGCATTTCGGTTCAAGATGTACTACGAGACATTCGTTCATGGCGCAGATGGCACAGCACTTTCATCAGTTAGAACTTCTACGCCCACCCACCAGAATTAACCCGTCTGACAGCACAACATTCAGGCTTTTGTTACGTCATTTGTTGACGTTTCCGGTTCACTTTCGATGCATTGGCGGTACAGAACACTAAGCACATGTCGGAAACTCGTTCCAAGAACCGTAGCGCTACAAACACTGTGGGTGTAAAGAAAAAATTGTTTATGGCAGCGAGCTTACCGGCGTGATGATTGGTGCCATCCTTTGTGAGTGGAACGAAGATACTACTGCTGCAAACAATGATCGAGGTATACATACCTTATTTTACTGGTAGGTTAATAAATACTGCAGGGCACTCCTATACCCTAGCTGAGGTCTTACACACAATTCGTTTTCTATCTTCCACAAAATCAAATTTAAAAATAAAATATTTTTTCCACTTGGTATGTTTATCTTGTTCATCACCCGATAATATGCCAAAAAAACACGGTCAATACAAAGGAAGATCTGGACATGTGGCAGCGTCCTGTCCAAATCTTCCTTCGTATTGTCCGTGTTTATTTTTTTTTTTTTACATATTATGCAGTGATGAGTAACCGACTACCCTAAGTGGGCACCTTACCTTGTTCATTTATTTTAAATTAATTTATTTTAAATTGACTTTAAGTCTGCTGTGCTGGACTAAGGTATTTCCTAGTATTTTTGCTAGCCACACCATCACAAAATCTGGAATTGTGAGAATGTTGTTCAATAAAGTTGCTTTGCAATCGTTTTGTAATATGCGTAGCTAGAAAGACCTCTCGGTTAACTGTCCTGATCCGAGTGGATGACAAAAAAAATGGCCTGTACCTCGTCACGCTAATGAAAGCACAAATGAAAGTGACAAAAGTGTGATAAACCATGCGTGTCTGTCAAGGTGAGAGACCAGCTATCATCAAAGACGAGAGGGCACGCCGACCAACAATTCACAGAAGTAAATGAAGGAAAGCAGCAAATGCAAATTGAATACCATGAACTTGGCATTGCTGCAAATAAAAAGCCGCAGCAGAAATTGCAAGCAGCTGTCATTAACAGGTAAGACAACCATTGTTAGATGGGTCTCTACCAATTCGTCGGAACTCGTTTCGTGGACAACGTTTCATGGACACATGTTTCAAGGACGCACGTTTAGTCGACACGAACATTTCATCGACACTCGTAACGCGAACTGCACGTTGTAGGGACATTTCGTCACGCGTGTATCGGCGGGGTGCGCGTTATTTACAAAAAATGTTAACCCACCTGACCGACCCGTTCACGCCGCTCCGCGGCGACTATCTCGTGTAGCTTATCACGAAAAAAAAAATATATGAGCTGTCGATGAAACGATTTGTTGATTAAACAATCTGTCGATGAACCAACGTGTGTCGACGAAACGATCTGTCAATGAAACGTCGTTCGATGAACTGATTGCCACCGTTGTTAGATAACCACGAGTCACAGAAGCAGCAATAAGAATGGAGGCTCTTGCTGCTACAGAAAAGAAAAGAAATATATGTGGAACCACCATTACATAGTTAAAAACAAGGTCGCATGTGATAATGACAACATAGCTGAATGAAGTACATAGGGCTGGTTCAAACGTTTGTGTTCGCAGCAACCGAAACCAGATAGATGACAAAGTAACCGGGAAAAGTGTTCACCGTAAAGCTGGCAAGCGATGCAAGAGGTAGCTTTGCGAAGCAGTCACAGGTCATGGCTGTGCCTGTCGTTTCTGTTATTTTTGCTTGTTATGAACGCAACCGTCGTAGATATGTTAACAAGGCTATAGTGCGACACAGCACAATCAAGCAAGTGCTTGTTTTCCATTTGTTTCTTAGATTTAAAAGGCTGCGATTAGTTCTAATGGAGCATGCTCGCTGGGGTCATTAATACAAAGAGTAGTTGTTTTTTTGTTTTTTTTTATGGTTCACAATACTCTGCCCAAGTAGAGTGAATTGCCACCAATTGTCCTACTTCAGCTAACTGTAATCAGCTAACTAAATCCCTCACCTTAAGTGGTACAGTAATCGACATAGTTAAGCACCACAAAACGCTGGGCGTAATTTTCTCGGAATCTCTCATGGGATTGCCATATTGATACTTTGGTCAGCAGGTTGTGCAGAGTCATTGGCGTTGTTAGAAGATGCCGCTCAATATTGCCTGTTTACATTAAACTCATGATTTATCACGCCCTTTTACGGTCTCACATAAAAGTTCGAATTTAAACAAAATACTGATACTTCAATAAAAGATACTACGTATCATCGCCGATGTACACTACCTATATCACGCTAAACCGCGGTTCGAAATATTCAGGATTATTGCCATAACAAATACGCACGTGTATCGTCTTTTGTATGCTTTCCTTTTCGGAACAAATGAATTTATTGAATTAAAAGGAAATCTCGATCAGTGTGCGCTGCTCTGAGATATGGTATGCTCCTTATTTCCGCACAAATCATGATTTACAATCCCTTCGCCATATATGTTACCTTCTCTACTCAACAGGTACCACCTAGAAAACCATAGATATATACTCTCTCACTAGAGCTGAATTGTATATGTGTTCTATTTAACGCGGATGTCTCTGTATGACATTTTCCTTTTTCTTTTTCTCGCTCTCGCATAATATGCTTGCTGCCGAACGTTTCTGCGCTCTTGCTTGTTTACACTGTTTATTGATACTGAAATGCATGCCTAGTTGATAAGAGAAACTCTATATGCTGTATAAAAATGCTTTTCAATGTATCCCACTTTTCTGCCACATTGCTATGCTTGTTTTGCTTTAGGGCCGCATACCCAGTCAAGTTACCATATGGTAGCTTTTTGTCTGGATGCCCGCCAGGGTAAATTTCTGGAAATAAAGGTTTCATTTCATTTCATTCATTTCATGCAGTGTGTAACCGCAAAACTGGTGGAACACAGCTTCGGCAAGGATTGCGGGATGTCGAACGCTATGCAGGACACTGTGACATATCTGTAACAACAAAGTGCCCGAATGGTGACCCGGGAGGCCTGAAGACAAAAAATCTAAAGCAGCCACAACTGAGATATCAAGTCTACACCAACCGAGGACAGTATGACTTAACTGTTTACATCATTTCCCAAATGTACCACCTTTAATTCGACAATGGTGCAGCTGATTCCTTTTTCACTCAACGGCGTATTTTGAAATCAGTTATGCGTGGACTAGTCCATGGTGGGGCTAGGGTCACTGCGGGTCTAGGCCAACTCATCGGCGGCCCATTCGTCGAATAGGCAAATTCATCACAGGACAACTCGTCGAAGGAAAACTCGTCGAAGAGGCCAACTAGCCGCAGCTTTTTCAAAGTCAGAATGTGTAAGTTTTGTCCTAAAATTTTAAAACAAATACTGTCCTTTAGTAATCCGTAAAATTGTTGCACGGTAATGAACTTCCAGTATGCTCTTTCTTGTCGAAGATAACAACTTGCCGCTTTCGCCGCTTTCACGGTGCAGTGGGGGACGGTCATTATGTAAGGCGACAGTCTGCGGCGGCTGATTACAGAAAGTAATAGAGAAAATGAACAAAAGAACGATCCCGAGATGACATATGTCTCAACTTGTCTCGGTCTGTCCTGTCTTCACCCTCCTGTGATTTTTTTTTTTTTTTCGGTCTTGTAATCTGACAAGGGCGCCGTCCCTAGTCCAAACACAAATAAAGAATTAAGTTAAAAGATAACAAGAAATCACGAGCTGGTACCTCGGGTTGTCATTAAACCCCTTCGACGTATCACCCTTCGACAGATTGCCCCTTTCGACAAGCTGCACTTCGACGAATTGGCCTATTCGACGAAGTGGCAATCGACGAGTTGACCGGATCCTGGTCACTGCATGCTGAGTTAAGAATGCCTCTCCATGCCTGCGGGACGATTTTAGGTATCTCACAAGAATCACAACAGCTTTGGTAGCTGTTCCTACAGCGTGGCCCTTTTATATTAAAGACGGTGGTGTGCCCAATTCTTTCGGAGAGCATTAGATACAGGAATAAACGGAAAGCGACAAAGACAGGACATCTGGAAAGATGTTTTGACCTGTTTCCGTCTTATAAGTCGCTTTCTTTTTATCCCTGTAACGTACAAGCGCGCTCAAATTCGTCGATAACACTAGACAATTTAATAAAATAAGGCGTGAGATTGGCAGCTGGTTAGAGGTCAGTCCGAGAAGGATAAATATATAAAGAACCATATAAGCATAAATAGATCTTTCACGAACGACCCGTCGCGACTCCGTGGTACTCCTGACAGTAAAATTGCCTGAAACTGCAATCCTATTTAAGTGTCTATTTCTTTTTTTTTTTTTTTTTGCGGTTTCCATGTTGTTTTTTTGTTGTTTTTTTGTGATTTGGGCAACCCAGCCGGCACGGAGAGAGTAACTAGATATCAGTGCGTCATATTTTAACCGGACGACGCAGAAACCTCCTCCTCCTACGGGGGCGCTCCGTGGTGTTGAACGCATGCGGCATGTGACGAAATCTTGACGTTGAGGATTTGTTGTTGCACCACCCGGTAAAGGGCAACGACAGAGCTGCCCTTTACCGGGTGGTGCGTAGCCTCTTAAGGCCCGTTCACACTCTCGCGACCGAGTAAGACCGAGAGAGACCAGACCGGTTTTTAAGCCTTTTGCGACTTCTTAAGCGCGAGACACATGCGCGAAAAATCCATCCGATCCGACGTCCGATCCGGCAATACGACTGCCTGATCCGAAAAATTTGGTCGCTTCAGACGTCGGATCGGCGATCCGACGTGCGTCCAACTCGCCAGATAGTTTCGCACGGCGGACGGATTGTCGGATGCGTCCAGCCAATGACAGCACAGCTAGCGCGAACGTCATGATGACGTACTGGGTCTGGCGGGACGAACAAGAAAACGGGACGGGCGCCGGGAAGCCGGACGCGTGGATTCCGCTGACCTATTCAAGAAAGATGGCCCCGGCAAAAAATGCACGCGCTAACGAGAATGAGCTTCTAACTTCGTTCGTGCGAGCTAAACCGTCAATCTGGGACCAGAGATCTGTGAACGCGGACGTTCGCTGGAATGCTTGGATCTCCTGGGCGGAGCCGAACGGATCGTCGTGCCGCATGCAAGGTCGGAAGCGTGTGTCTCAAACTGTCGCATGCGGCGATTCGGAGCGGCGTTCGGACTGTCGGATCGGACGTCGGATCGGACGATTCTGTCGTCCATGTGTCTCGCGCTTTAGGACCGGATGCGCTACAGCGGAGCTGGTCCTAAGAGATCGCAAGAGGCTTAAAAACCGGTCTGGTCTCTCTCGGTCGCACTCGGTTGCAAGAGTGTGAACGAGCCTTTAGGTAGCTCTCTAGATCTCTCTCCTCAGCCTCACCTCCTTTTCCCGTCTTCCCCTCCCTCCCCACATTCCTCAGTCACCGCGGCAAGGGGAATCCTCCGGCGCGGGAAAAAGGGGGGGGGGGGGGGGGGGGGGTACAGTGGGGTGCAGTGCAGCAGTGCGTCAGCGGACCGTCGGTGACGCTATTTGTAAACAAAAAAAAAATGTTTTTGCCTTAGACAATGAAAAAAGGAAAAAAAAAAGGGGGGGGGGGGGAGGGGGGAGCACGCGCCACGTGGATGACCGGTGCCCTATGTGATAAGGCAGAACGGTTGGCGCATTTGTAGATTGCTGTCTTACGTGTTTACTTTTGATGTTTTCTGTAATAAAACCTTTAGTTGCGAGTCAGCGCCTGTTCCGTCTTGGTTGTTCCTTCCCTTTTGTCTCTGTCGTTCTGTACTGTTTTACCTACATTATGTTTAGCCATAGCCTCATATACTCACAAAGCCTGGCAGTTCGATGAAGGAGCCATAAAGTGCCCGGTCGCAGATTTGGAGCGCGAGGACGTAGCACAGAACATTTCTCGGGGAGCCTGTGGTCAGCGCACAGCTTCTGCAGCGGCAAGGACCCGAAACGTGGTTTTCAAACGCGACGAGAAAAGCAGCGGTAGCCCGAGGAACGCGAGAAGCACGAGCGGACATTCCATCGCTCGGCACAAGTGTGTTTCGGCGTCTCGCCGCAGCGGGGCGCCCGCTACATGCCTCTTGTAGCATATCGAGGAACTCTAGCCTCTTGTAAAGCCCCTCTATCCTGGAAAAAGTGGCGCCATTCATTATTGTAGAAATACTCCAGGCACGTGCCGCGCGCCACTTCTGGGAAATTCATGGCGTCTGAAATCTAGCTCAGTGCTGCGCTGTGCCGCCATGATGTTCCTACGGGCTGCACGTTGCACTTGCCTCGTGCATCGACGCACCTTGCGCTAAAACATGAAGGGGCTTTAGCTTCTTGTAGCCTCTTGTCTGCCGTTCTACCTTTTCACTTTCGGCGGCCGCGTCTCGTGGCGATCTGTCACAAAACGCGTTCATCTCGCGTTTCTTCTTTTTTTAAGAAAATGAACAGAATTGAAGAGAACAAATGGACACGCCACAACGGGCGTTTGTCAATATTTGTGCACTAACTCTCAGATGCAAGCGTAGAATACGTTTGCATCTGAGAGTTAGCGCATGAATTAATCTTAAAAACAGTTAATTGATTTGTGTCCATTTGCCAAGTCGGTACATTGCAAGAAATATCTTCACTTCCTTAAACTTCGCGCAAATACCGCTTAGATCGGATCCCTGACGTTAATGACCTGTGAAACACCCGTTCGTTTTTCACCACACGCAATCAAAATTGCAACAAACAAACAAAAAAAAACGAGCGGCGTTTATTTTTTTTAATTTGCAGCCACAACAAGCGGCCACGTGATCTAGAGCCGATTATATGCCGCCAATGTTGGTCATAGCCACGCGCTGTGGTTGGCAAGGCACAGGACACGCGCCGAGTTCCAGACATTGTTATGGTTCGGCTATTGTCGTTATTGCAGCGATTGGACACGGGCCACTCCCCGAATGCTTCTCGAGCTATCGATTACCCTGAGCCCAAATCGAGTGTCCACGCAATGCTCCGGTCCAATCTATGAGCCCCATTCAAATATCGTAACTGGGGGTACTGCGATACCCTATTAGCGGCGAGATGTTTCGGTGGCGCCCTCCTATGGTTCCCTTTCGTGACGTCATTACATTGCGAACAACAAGTATGATGGTGTTTGTAATTAGCATGCTGGAAGCTTCAACTCATTGCGCCCTTAAACCGAGACTGCGAACACCGTCAAAATTGAAGTTCTTACAATACTCTTATTTCTGTCGATGAGAAAACCTTTGCTGACGTCATAGTAAGTGTTCGGCCAATCGTGGAAGGCCGACCACAGCGACGCTTTCGATCGCGCACGTCGCCAATACTCCGTTTCACCTTATGTTGTACCGCAGCGAAGGCTAGAAGCGCGAGCTCATAGCGTTGGCAGCTGCCCTTGGTGCACGAGAGCTTGTGCCGCCGTGTTGTGCCCCATAAAGCCCCTCGATGTGTTTACGTGTCTTGCAAGTAGCGTCAAATGCGCGAGCGCACGAGGCCCATGTCTCGAGCGGCCCCTGGAAGCAAATGGCGGTGCAGCACTGAAATGAGCGGCCTTTGGAAGCGAATGGCGGCGGAGCACGCGCTCGCGGCACGTGTCTCGCGCGTTTCCACAACAATGGTTGGCGGTACTTGTAAAAACGGCCTTTATCAAGGGGCTTTAGTGGCCCAGAGCAAGGAGCTCGCCCTTGTAGCCTTTCCTGCGGTACATCATAAGGTGAAACAGAGTATAGACGCTTTGCAGCAGCTGTGCATGGACGCCGCCATAACTGACCTTCAGTTTTTGTTTCCTCTTATTCCGTTTATTTCACTTCATTATTACCATAGCAGGCCAGGTTATTGCCATATTAGATACAACTCTGTTCTTTTCTAAAGCATCTGCCTTTGTAGACGATCGTCAACTACCGTTTCGGTTGCTCGGCGTCTCGGTAAGACAAGAGAAGGTCACTTATGGCGGCTGTAATTTGGCGCGTGTGTAAAGCGTCTATAGTTACGTCATCAAGTTTCGCGAAGGAGAGCTTGAATAAAAGCGCTCGCTTTCGTCGTCCTTAAATATACACCGCAACACAGGAGTTTCTTTGCCAGTGGCATTGCATGCAAGTATCCTGAGTCCCTTTAGTGCCAGTAAGCTTGTGTAAAGTGAAAACACTCCGACAGAATATCAATGCATCGCCCCTTTAATAGGTCTGTGAAAAATATTGTGTTAGTTCGACAGGCATAGCCTGAACCATATTTTTAGTCGACACAAGTTGGCTGAAACATCCTGCATAGCGTTTGTTCATGTGTGACGATATGAATGGGACTTAAAGGGGTACGGCATCCAAATTCTAGATTGATTGATTGAAAACGTTTATTGGCCATAAACTAAGGGATGAGGAATAAGGGCGGTGTCGGTGGTGACGGCGACCTGGACACTCTTGGCACTATGCTACATACTATATACACTACATGTGAACATCGAGTTTAGCCTCAAAGATAAAGTCCAAGAGACTCTTCAGGATGTTCACGTTGTCTGGTGGTCTTGGAGGTGGGCGCACCCATTCCTCCAGCGATGTGATGTTTGTGGGCTTGTGCTTTGTCCTCAAGTCCTTGTAGTATGGGCAGTTCCATAGAAGGTGGACAGTGTCCGCCTTTGCTGTTCCGTTGCATTTTACGCATGTGCCTGATCGTCCTTTACCCCACCGGGCAATCCGGGCCGGAGTGGGATTGGCGTTGGCTTGTATGCGAGTGAGGATTACTCGTCCTCTTCGTCCTAATCCCCCTGGAAGGGGATCCGGATCCGGGGGCAGGCGATGCTTGTATTGCTCTTTGATGCGAAGCTTTTCTTCACCGGGGTCGTAGTTGTTTTCGTCCGCGGACTCCTGTGCTTGATTACAAGCGATGGAGTAGCCGTGGTCCAGCTGGTGTGAGGGCATAGCGAATTGCTCGCGGAGGGAGATAACGGCGACGCGAGCAAGCTGATGTGCCTTTTCGTTGCCTTGGATTCCGGCGTGACCCGGAACCCAGCTGATAATAGTCTTCGTCCCCTCCAAGAGGAGACGAGCAGCAATTTTCTTTATTTTCCTCACCCTTCGGCACGGGCTGTTGGCTTTTTTACATTCTGTGACTGCTTCCTTAGAGTCGGAAAAGATGTGTAGTTCTTTTGGTCTGGTGGTGGAGTTCTCCAGGACAGATTCTAGGGCCACTTGAATGGCCGCTAGTTCCCCTCCTCGAACTGTCATGCTAGTTGGAAGTTGCGTGCTCGCATCGACCTGAATCTCCGGAAAGCAGGCTACTGCCGCCCCGGGGCCGTCGTTGCTGAGAGCAAAATCCGTGTATGCAGCGAGTATGGTACTTGGATTTGTCCAGGATCCGACTATTTTGTTGTGGGCTTTTACAAGTCTCGCTTGCTTCTGTGTGTCGCCCTTCCTGAGCTTCCCCAGGGGTTTGTGTTCCACGATGTCCAGCAAATCCTCCCAGGGGGAAAGCTGTTCCGGGAGTGCTGGCCAATCCTCTTCTTTACTGCCGAGTCGGCAGAGAATCTCTCTGCCTTGTCTAGAGTGTTTCAGTCGGTCCCAGTGGGCCCGACCTCGCGCATGCACCGTGTCGTAGAGTGAGTTGAGATGAGCCTTCTCCTTGAGTCTTGGAAGTGCCGTGTAAGCCGGTAGACCGGTGATTACGCGCATCGCTTGGTGGTTTAGCGTCTCCAGTCTTTTCCATTGTGCTTTGGTGAGCCTGCAGTGAGTCGCGCCGTAGCAGACACGTGACACCACGAGCGCCTTGACCATCCGCCTGGCCCCTTCTTCTGTTGCTCCTCCTTGTGCCGAGCAGATGCGGCGAATAAAGTTCAGGGCCGAGTTGCATTGCTTGATAGTTTGTCGAAGCCAGAGGTCTGCTCCACCGGTCTCATCTATTAGGAGCCCTAGGATCTTGACTGATGGCGCTGCGACGATCCTCTTCCCTGCCAGCACCAGGTTGAAGGCGTCGGAAATCTTGGCATCGCGTAGCCGTTTCGGGCCAAGAACGACGAAACTGGTCTTCTCTGGTGACGCTTGTAGCCCGACGCGACGAAGATGATTCTCTATCGTGTCAAGGCCGGCTTGCAGCGTGTCTTGTTGTTGGGATAGGCTCGATTCTCTCGTCCAGATTGATATATCATCTGCATATATCGTAAACCCAAGTTTTGGCACCTTGTCAAGTTCGTGTGGGAGTGCTGCCATGACCATGTTGAATAGCATAGGCGATAATACAGATCCTTGAGGTACCCCTACCCGGTTCGCCCTTGGTTCGCTGTGACTAGAGCCACACTGAACCGAGTATACGTTCTTCCCGCAAGGAAAGCTCGTATAAAGTTGAGCGGTCTCCCACCGAGGCCGAGTTTTTGTGCCTCGCGAATGACTGCGGCGTGGGGAACCGAATCAAACGCCTTCTTGATGTCCACCGTAACAATGGCACGCACGGCTTGGCGTGTGGCTGTTGTGATGACTCCCGCAAATATGAGCGTTAGGCTCTCCTGCGTGCTTAGGCCGGGCCGGAACCCAGTCTGCACGGAGTGGAAAGCCCCGGTCGTCTCAAGGAGCCATTCGATACGCCGCAGAACCATTCTCTCCATGACCTTACACGTGCACGACGTGAGGGAGATGGGTCTGCAAGGTCACCTTTGTCTTTCCCTGGTTCAGGAATGGGAATCACTGCAGAGTGTTTCCAATCTTGCGGTAGTTGTCCCGTCTCCCAGATCTGATTGATCTGGCACAGAAGCTCTTGTCCGATGTGGTCAGGTAAATTCCGTAGCATGTTCGTGGTGACTTGGTCGGGCCCTGGTGCGGTGTTGGCTTTCCCAGAGTGCAGGGCGCTCTCCAGCTCTCCCCTTGTAAATGGTCTGTCCAGATTTGAGTCTGGTGCAAGCACTTCTTGCGCGTAGGAGTCATAGTCAGAGGAGTCGGCCGCCGGTTGCGGAAAGAACAAGTCCCCCGCCATGACCGTCAGCTCCTCTTCCGTCTTTCCCATCTTGAGTGCAAGGGTGCCGGTAGCAGCTTTTGTCCTCTTTTTTCCAAGCATGGAGCGGCTGGTGGCCCAGAGTCGAGCCACCGACGTCTTCTCGGAAAGCGTCGAGCTGTAATCTAACCATCGCTGAAGCCCAAGCTTCTGGGCGTAGACTTTAGCTTCAACCGTCGCTCGCGTAATGTTGCGTCTTTTGATTGGAGTGCGTGGTCCCTTTCTGTAAGTCTGCACCGCTCGCAGGCGGTGAGCCCAGAGCTGCAGCAGGCCCAAATCGGGTGTAGGCGCGTCTTCATCCACTTTGGTCTTGATTGTGGCTTTTTCAATGGCGCTCCGAAGTCTCAGATCTAGGGAGGCGGCCTCCATAGTCTCGTCCTTCAATGTTTGCCTGAACTTATCCCAGTATATTGTCTTAACTTGTCGTTTCTGCGCTGGCCCATCGCGTGCCTTCCGAGTCAACGAAAATTGAAAAGTGATTGGAAAATGATCGCTCCCCCAGTTGTCTGGAAGGCACTTCCATTTGTGATGCTGTATGTAAGGATTCGCTACCCAAGTAAGGTCCGGGGTAGTGTCCTTCTGGCCGGCGCCACCGATCCTCGTCTTGATTCCTTTTTTGTTAGTAAGATGCATCTGGTAGTTGCTCATCTCTTCGATGAGCTTTTCCGCTCCGCCTCCGCTGCTTGCGTAGCCCCAAAGAGTGTGCTGTGCGTTGAAATCTCCTGCGTACAACTTGTGGTCCCGTGGGTACAAGTTGTGCAGATAGGCCACCCAGCCGTAGTCTCGTGGAGTACCTCCTCCTCGCCTTGGTCTGTAGTACGCCGAGACGACTACTAGGTTTTGGAGCTGGTACGATACCCTGATGACTACCACCTCCTGATTTTCAGTGCAAAACTTTGTAGTGTATATTTGGTGCCGATGCCAGTCCTGGCGAACGTACACCATGGCCATCCCGGGAGGGTCAACGATGTGTCCGTTCGCCCGCCCTGGTATCGATGGACTTGAGTATGATTCGTACCCTTGGAGTACAACGTTCGTTGTGTTCGTCTCTTGCAACAGCAGGATGTCAGAGCGTTCTGATGGTCTGTCTGCGTACCTTGCCTTGAGCTCCGCCGCCCTGCCTCGGAGCCCCCGACAATTCCATTGCAGGACTTTTATCATTTAATGAATGCTTGCAAGGCTTGTAGTACGGCGGTATTCCGTGCTTGCCTTTCTAGTTGTTCTTCAGTATGCTTCGCAATGGCTTCCGTCTCTGCTCGGAGGTAGAGATAGAGGTTCCTGAAGTCTGGTGGTGCTGCTCCATCGGGCTTCGAGGAATCAGAAGACTGCTTCCCGTTCTTTACTCTATCTGCCCAACTTCTTCCACTCGGGGGTAATGGAATCTTAATCAGTCGTTCCCGCGGGCCGGGGTGCAGATGTGTTTGCTGTTTCTGCTGCTTGCGAAATCGCGGGTGTTCCTCTCGCATCTTCATGTTGGTTGCTTTCCTTATGGGACAGCTCTTGCTGGTTGCTAAGTGTCCTGCTTTCTTGCATCCCTGACAGAAGGGCGTGTCTCCAGCGCATTGCATCCTTCCAGTGTCAGGGACGAGAACCATCGCATGTTTCGTCTGGCCACACGTCGTACATACCCCTGAATCGGGGCAGATGTCCTCCTTATGGCCGAGGCAGTGGCAGTTGGCGCATACCACCACTTTTGGTTTGTATGGGAAAACCCGCTTGTAAATATTCCCGTATAGGATCGATCGCGGCAGATGATCACCATCAAAGGTGATAATTGCCGTGTTGGTCTTGCCAAGCCGGCGCGCTGCAACGATCTGGATCTTATTCGATTCTAGTTCGTTGTTTAGAGTGTGGTCGTCTCTGTCTTGGGTTAAGGAAAAAAGGTCATAAATGACCCCTTTGACATACGTATTGCCATACGTGCGAAACACTTGCACGGGGAGCTCCTTGAGGTCTTCTGCTTGTACCGTTTTGATTTCTTGGATGTGGCGGGCCACTTCCTCGGAGTCAGTACGAATCGAAATGATGTTGGCGTTTTCTAGAAGGTGGAGTGTGAGTGCGACTTTCTTGTCAGGCAGGTATTAACAGCACTGCATCTTGAATGACTGGAGGTATGGCTTGATCGAAGTCTGGCTTCTGGTAAGTCTCACTTTCAGTTCAAAAAATCGATTGAAGGTCTTGTTTGGTGGTTTCAGTACCTCCGCAGGTTCTTCGCGACCTCGCTTAGGCGCGCGCTTGTATGTGACGTGTTTCCACGGATCTCCGGTGTCTTCCTCCGTTCTTTTTTCTAGCGGTGCTTGGCGGTGCGCAAAATCTTGCGCCACCATCTCCGCAACTTCCTTGAGTGACGTCAGGCCTCCATCTGCAGGTGTTGCACCGTCGGTGTCGACGGGGCACCCGCCGGCATTACCTGATGGCTTCGTATTCGGTAGTGGCGCTGCTTGCGTTCCTTGACCTGGACGGTCTTGGTTCGCAGCCACGCTACCGTGACCTTGGGGAGCACCCTTGGTTTTCTTTGATTTCTTCTTTTTCTTGGGTTTGCTCGTACTCTCGCTATGCTTCTCTACGAGAAGCTTCTTGAGAATTTGTAGTTGAAGCTCGTGGGGTAATCCCTCGAGCAGTCTTCTGATTTCGGTCTCTGCCGACAATTCAAAATTTCTTGAAGATGGCTGAGTTTGAGCCTCTTGTAGTGTAGACCTGTTTCCGTGGTCTTCGGAGATTTCCGTATTCTCGGTAACCTCCATGACCTCGGACCACAGCCCTATCCTCGGCTCTCTGACCTGGGCTGCGTCAGGTGCTACAATATTACTGAAAGTAGCCTCACTTGCCTGACTTGCAAAAGGCAGAGGACCTTCTTCCGTCGAAGGCCCAGCTTGCGGGGTGAGTTCCGGGAACTGGACAGGATTCGCCATGTCCCCCGAAAAGAAATTCAGGGGCCATTGGTTAAGAGCAAGAAAAATGCGTCCGAACTGGTCGGCAGCTTCTTCTTTCTCCCCCCAAATTCTAGAGCCCATCTTTTTGCTTGAACATAAAGAGGGTTAAAGTAGGACTTCATCAATACCAATATTCCGTAGGAGAACGCGAGAAAACGAATTTTAAACTGAATAAAACGATAACCAAAAACCACCTCGTGGATGTCTGTGAAGCTTCGATGGAATGTCGTGACGACAATATGCCTCTAAGAGCAGCGCCACAACGGGAAGTACGGTCACTCATAGGCATTACTTAGGCCTGAACGTAGTACCGAGGCGCTTTGGTGGAGAAAGCAACAGCAGAGTTGGCCACCGTTCGTTTTAGTATCGGGTGGTCTTTCCGGCAACGCTTCTTTGGGCTGGTTTGGAGATCGTGTACGTGCGATGTAATATTCACGCTACGAAATGTCTGTTTAAAACGGGCTCGCATGCCCACCTTTCCTGATTACGAGATAGCTGCCTTCGTCGACCGCAACTGATAACGAACTCGATCGCTAAGAAGTGAACACAACTACCATCGTTGCTAAAAGGAGACGGCCCGTACGTCTCTGCAAAGCGGCGCGCATGTAAACAAATCTTTGCGGCGCTTTTCGGGGATGCGGGAGAGAGCCAACGTCCAGGAAGATACGGTTGGAGTAAAAGAATGTCAGCGTTCTTGGTAGCCGCTTCGGGAACGGTCTTTTACAACCGATTTTATGAACCGCTGGGCCTCTAGACAATCGCAACTCGATGCTGACGAGACGCTCGGCAGAGAAAGATTGGACCGGCATTGAGTCGCTCCCAAAAAACTGCTCTAACTCGACATGTGTTGGCGTATCATGTCGAAATAAAATGGACATCTAAACAAAAGTGTACGTACCCATGTTGCGAAGGCAATTCATATGGCGTTTATTTGAGCTCCATAACACACACACAAAAAAGGAGATAGAATTTATAGGAGTGTCTCCTTTTTCGACGAAACATTGGTCACCGCTGCATCTGAAAACAAGCTAGGGACGACGGGGGGAGAGACTGACCTTTTTACCCCAAAATAGAGGCCAGGGATGAAATTATTCATACGAGGAGGTCCACAAAGGTCGCGTAGGCGTATTCCATTCATCAAGCCAGCCGGTTGTGTGCAGATGGTCTTGCCCCGGATCGTCGAAGTGTTTTGCTAAGCCTAGCGTCTTCGGTGGTCGCTTGGTCGGTGGGTCCTTGTCGTTGTAGCTTTTTTCAGGTATCCGTGGTTCTTGCGTTTGTCTCCGCCGCGGCGTTCAGTTTTAGTTACTTTTTTTTTTTCTTCTTTTCTCTCGTTGGGACGCGCACAGAGAGCACATAGAAATGCATGTTGGTCGTCGCGCCGACGTAAGCGTGCGATGTGGCTGGCGATGTAAATTTGATCACAAAAAGTCCGTAAAGCTTTGTAGCTGTCGTAGGCGTGGTCGTAGGATCTCATCGTAGCGTGCGAAAAACTTGCGATAATCTCGTTTCGTGAATACGGAACTTTTCTTAGGTTTTGCTGTAAGATCGTTTTGTGAATAAGCTCTGTTACCTGTTGCGGACGATGAAGACAAGACAGATGGGTCGTACAAATATACGACTCTAGGCAGAATCGCTTCTCGGCCACCATGGCCTGGTGATGTAGCGGCGTGGCGGCATCTTCGTCCTTATTAATGTCATCTACCCACCGCTCTCGTCGCGTTGGTCGGCGACCATTCACTTGAAGCCGCTCCGCCGGCTCCGCAGTATGCTACTACAGCCCTCGGGTACTTCGACTATGCGAGATTGTAACACGCTGACGCCACCAAGTGGCAAGACTCATAACTACGGTACGCTTGGCCCTCCGAGGCATGATGACGTCAAGACCGCGCCGGATCTCCCGA
Source organism: Ixodes scapularis (assembly GCF_016920785.2). NCBI lineage: Eukaryota > Metazoa > Arthropoda > Arachnida > Ixodida > Ixodidae > Ixodes > Ixodes scapularis. The sequence continues at coordinate 88,438,099 of NW_024609835.1, forward strand.
GATGCATCGCGCTCTTCGACGGCTGATTTTGAAGCGCTCGCCGAAATCCAGGCGTTTAGAACGAAAAATACAGCCATCCGCCTGAAATATGACCATGCGATTATCAATTACAGGTTTATCTGATTCCATTTGACTTATCTCTAGGTGTTTCCTGTATATTTTAAGTTTCGATTCAGTATCCCTTTAAAGGGGCACTGACACCCCAAAGGTCCTTTTTTTTTTATTGTCTAAAACGATGCAAGTTGTTGGCATAGACACGGAAAAAAAATTTAAAAAAAACGCATCGCGAAAAAATCATTTCCCCGTGCGCGCGCGCCTTTTTATTTTAGCGTTTTTCTCCCCGGCTGCTCACTCCTTCCCTTGCTTCCTTTGATTGGTGACGTCAAAAATCATGAAATTTACAACCTTTGTATGCGACATTTCTATAGCATTTAATAACGGCAATCGTAAAACATGTTTTTTAACGCAATTTCGAATGCACTACGGCCACTCTTTTTGAAATGAGTCCGGTGTGATGTCGCTCCCTGGATTTGTATCCTCCCTCGGAAACCTTGGCGGCGCTCGAGCAGAGGATTATCGGTAAGTCGGGGAACCGGACAAAGAAACCGGTTTTTCCCAGTCCGCCGGCGCTTCGGGTCGCGGTGGCAACGGCGCTTTGCTTTGTAGCGTGGAGCGGAGGTCCGAGAGAAAGTCGACTCAGAGGAGACCGCAAAATTTGACGTCACTGCACTGGGGCGGATCGCGCGGGAACTCCAAATTCGGCATTTGGAAATTGTTTTTTTACTTCACAAATACTAAATTCCCAAGTTTTGAATTTTGAGGGTAATGTCCCGGCATCGTTTTCAATCGTTTCGGATAAAAAAAAAAAAAAATTGATGTGTGAAGACGAGGCGGTGGAAGCGAGCGCAGGGATGCGCTCGCGACAGAGGACCGAATGCAGTGACCGAGAACTAACGCACTGCGACACCGGCGAACGACACAACCGACTTAAACACCGGACAGTCGTCGAAATTTCCTGTGGCGGCTGAAACCAGGCTTGCTGGGGATCTGCCGTCTGCTCAGAGTCATCGCCCTGAAGAATAAACATCGAGGCTCAAGGCCGCGGTGCTTCCCAAAAACGAGCGGCGCCTCGTAAGCGGAACCTCTCAGAATGACTTTAGCGGACTTTATAGCTCGCCGTGCTTCCCATGGTTTTTGATTCCACTTTTGTAAATAATATCTATTCTTTTGCACACTAAGAAAAAAATTTAGAGGTGCACAAATAAGAGATTTTACTGCTAATTATTTTACATTTATGTGCAATACTTCAATATATCTCAGCTGGAATTATTTTGTTAGCAAATATATTTGAGAAGGAACGGCTTTACTGTACGACGAACAAAACTTAAATAACACGAGTCGAGCAAGAAGTGACGCAAAATGGAAAGCAAAGCAATCATCACCTTATTCATCCAAATAAAGATTATAGTTTTCTTGCAGTGACCTTTAAAACTGGTTGTCAACCTGTGAATGCAATCCAACAAGGCTGTTCTACAAAACTGAGCAAAAGTTCCGAGCCCACCGAGCCGCCAACCGAGATGCTCCGCCGTGTCAGCTTTTTCGAGGGCGCTAGTGCAAAGCAGTGAAGATTGACACGTGCACACCGGTACAAACAGTACTACCTAGAGGACAAGGCCTGCGCAGGACATCATTGTTAGTGGAACCCGACCCGCCCCAAGTGGTAAACACGTTGAAGCTCAACGAGAGTCGCCGCCTGCTATAGTCCGTTGCAACCTAAGAAGATAGATTGAGGGAAAGGAAGGCAGGGGAGGAGTAAGCAGATAAAATGCTGGAGAGGAGGATGTTTCATAGTCTCCGCTGCAGCATTCCGTCTGCTTCTTCCTCTCCAGCCTTTCTTTCCCTTGCCCTACCTTCTTGAGCTGTAACTTACTATGACGTCACATTCATTAAAAATGCTGCAAGACACACTTTTATATTTTTTTGTATAGCTGCGATGTTGATGCAAATTAGGTGGCACTGCATGGATCCACTAGTGATGTCGTTTGGGGGAAGGGGAAAGGTGCAGGTCTTATCTTCGAGGTGGTATTGATGCAAAGCGGTGAAGCTTGAAACAGTAAAAGTGTGTTGCAAACCAAATGAACAGCGAAAACCATTCGCAAATTATTTGAAGTTTTGAATGTTATTAGACAGTCAAAAAATGATTTATCTAAAAGGAGTGGAGATGCACTAAATTTGTAGACCTCTAAAAAGAAATATGTAAAAGAAGCGGGGTTAAGTGAAGAAGCAACGCCAGCGCAGGAGGTGCCCCATGGAAACTGTAATGTAGTGATCATTGTTGTATTATTGTTGTTGCATAATACAACAATGATCACTACATTACAGAAACATTACAGGAGCTCGTTCACTGACCGAGTTACCAGCCTGCAATGAAACAACTTTATTTAGCTTAGCTAAGACTGCAAGGAGTCTATGCTACAAGAGAAACTGCACTGCCCTACGCAGCAAGGCCGTTCTTGTAAAGAGCCAAAAACCGTTGGAAGGCGACGGGACTGAACCCCTCGAGGCCCGTCTCGTGGTTGCAGCTCTCGTAGAGGTCGTGGGGCCCGTCCACCCAGACCTGGTTCTTGATGCCGTTGTCCTCCCGAAGGTCTAGGGTGTTCAGCTGGTACGCCAGGAACCCGAAAGACTTGACATCACTGAACGTACACTGCACCGCCACAGGCTCAGGAGGGGTCACCGTGTCTGCCTGCGTTGCCACAGCAGTTATGTGATTACTCTTACCGTAGAATACCGTGCATCCGCCCACACCACACTAAGCGCCCATTCCCAAATTTGTAGGATCTGAGAAAATACACAAAGTACATTTATATGTAAAATTGATGAGCAAAGAAGGCCCTTCTTTGCTCATCAATTTTACATATAAATGTACTTTGTGTATTTTCTCAGATCCTACAAATTTGGGAATGGGCGCTTAGTGTGGTGTGGGCGTGAAAAAATCGGGGATCGGCCCGATCCCCGATTTTTTCACGATTATCTCCAAAGTTTGAGTGGGCGCTAGCTCGGTATTTTACGGTAGTCATTTTAGAACACTTTATGAGCAGCAAAAGTTACTTTAGGACAACAGAAGCTTACAATTCACCCTCCTTACACTGAAAATATGATCATCCTCAATCTTTTTATTTCTGTGCCCATCACCAATTGTCTGTAATATGGCATGACGTAAGAGAATGTAAAGCGTGCTGAAATAAATAAAAGGCATATAGTAGATATATTATAAAAAATTAAAATGTGAGCAAAGGAAAGAAATGCATAAGAGAGAATAAGCATCTAATTCAACTGCCTGATAAAATTACCTTGATTATCAAAAATATTGAAGCTTGCATGACGGATTGTTTACACATGTCTGAATTCTTGTTATTGGTGATGACACATACTGATTACCAAGATGATGTGTTGGCTCGACCAACTAAAAGACAATATACTTTTTGCTTCCTCACTGCTGAGCAATCACTCATTAGTATTCACTGCACAGCAGACAGTTTTTTAGTAATGTCGGAAATATCACTATGATAATTGACGGTCATCAAACAATTGTTCTCTGGTGATTCTTGCAGTAGTAAGCATTGAACGAGATGGAATTTTTTCCAAGACCGTAACTGTCTCAGCACTACGCAGGTGGGGACACTGCATCAATACACACATCTACTACACAAAAAACTAAATGCTCATTCGTCACGAAACATTCAGGGGGGTTCCTCCTCGCGAAGCAGGGAGTCAACTATGCAACAACAAACTGACAGAATTTCAAAGGTGCTGAGCATACGGAGGGGAGCTCACCCCATAGAGCTGCCTTGCACGTGCGGCGGCAAAGGTGAAGCACGCGAGGATGGCCCTGGCCAGCTTCTGCTGGGGGAACCAGAAGTAGTCGTAGGGGTGGGTTACGTGCAACGTGTGCGGGTGCTGGTTGCCCGACGTCCGTGGCATTGCTGCACAGAAACACAGCAGGGAAGCACCCAGGTCAATCCACACAACTTTCAACATAAAAAAAAAAAAGCAGCACAAGTGCCGTATTTGTTTTATTATAGCCCACAGACCCAATTCTATGTGGTGCGGACTATCTACAGGTCTGAACTATACAATAATTTGTTTTTCTACATTGTTCATCATGACGAGACCCAACAGATTTTTAGAATGAGGGTGAATGCTAAAGATGATTTACATATGATACAAGCTTCTCTGTGAGCTAATAAAGAAGGCATTTGCCAAGGTCTGCTGTGTATGAGTTTTTTTACGTACAGACAAGGCACCAGAGGTAGACTATGCACAAGGTTGCAATCTAAGAAAAAACCTTTTCTTTCAACCAAAATCTGCACCTGCGCATTATACACTGGGTGCAGACTATAGTCAGGAAAACGTGGCATTAACTTATTTATTAATAAAGCAAGCCTCGAAACGAAAGCTGTCACATGGAGATTTATACTATATTATTACATACTTTTACGATAGCATACTCCTGCTCTTCTGTTGGTACAGTCTAAGCTCATTACAACGGGCCTGGTTACAACAGACATTTGGATATTTGCAACTCCAGCCCGCTGCTCACACTCTCGCAGACGGACGTAGAACCAGAGGAGCGGGGATGGGAGCGGCGGCGGCGGCGCGGATACAGTGACAGGGGCTGTCGGCCCTGATGCGTGGAGCCATTTTAGTAAAAGAAGTGAGCGCGTTAAAATAAGAATTCTCGTGCTCCGCCTTGCAACAGCGTTTCACGAAGGACCGGAATGTCTAATTTCATTAAGGACTTTTCGTATATCGCATACGCTGCGGATTGCTGGTTTTGTGCATGGCCGCAAGTTCAATCTGTGCCCAACGTGACGGCAAACGCTCCCACTTATAATGAAGAGCACTATAGTATGGTCTACGAAAAGTCTATTCTTTGCCACAAGTGGGAGAAAACTCGTCGCACAACGGTATGCCGAGCAGCACACATCGGGAATGGGTTCGCGTTTTAAGGCCATTACAAGGAACATAACTATTTTTTCCAAGCACTTTAAAAAGACAGAATACCCATACTTGCTTTCAGGTAATTACAAAGCAAATAAAGAAATATTCGAAGCATTTTAAACGTGTCTGTGTTAGCCAGCCGTTCGTGACGAGAGCTTAGAACGGGCAGTTTTGGCAAGAGGGGCCGCAATGTTGCAAATAACAAGGTACAAAAAATGTAGGGTATATTAAAATATTTATTTTTGATAGAGCAATAAATAAAACCCATAAATGCGCCGATTATGTTATTAGGCAGTTTTAGCATGGCATACAACACCCCTAAACTTCAGTTGGACGCACAGCGCATTGACGTTCAACCGACGCTACCAACTTTCACGAGCGGCTTAATATCCGAGTTGTACAACTTATTAAAATAGCAAGTGTAAATGACAGTAAAAAAAAAGGGAATTGGGGTTTTCTTGGATCTACTGCAAAACCCAGTGTTTTTTTCTGTACTCTTTGATGCATACTTTGGCTGTTTAATTTCGTAAATCGCACCATCATCAAGCCTCTCGTAAAAGTTGGGGCCGTCAGTTTGACATCAGTGCGCTGCACTGCGAACTGAAGTTTTGGGGTGTCGTATATGTAAAAAAAGTGTAAAAACTACAACTTTTTTTTTTTTTAGATGGATGAGCACGGCAACGCGCGTGCTCATTTACGCACGGCACTGCTGCACGGCAACGGCAATGAGCGCGAGCTTCCGGTTGTAATGCTACACCGCACGATAACCTGCGGTAACAAACTTTCTATCAAAAACCATAGAGCATTTTGATCACGTGTTGCAGTACACTAAAACCGAGACGGTGAGTAGCGAGTTTTGAGTCTGTGACACGAAGACACCAATACTGTGAACGCTGGTCTTCCGAAGCTTGACGGTCACCGTTCGCGGCTCACGTTCTAAAGCACTAATGGCCAGGCAAAGTGCAAACACGATATCTTCGTCACCCTCAAAAATATTCTGCCACAAACAGTGATATGGCCGGTGCCTAAAACGCGCTCGCCCACCACAAAGCTTTGCAAATTGAGGTTTCTGCAAGTTTTAAATATCAGCATGCTCGTTTTCCTAACATACATCAACATCTCTGTCACCTGTAATATGATCCCTCCCTCGCTGCTTCGCATCTGTAGACAAATAAATCATTCTTAGCGCGCTGACCAGCGTCAGCGAGCTGGCGCACGGGAAGTTCTGGAGAATGCATCCCCGTCTCTTCCGCCATCTTGGAACTACCGTCCCACCACCTATAGGGTGTTGCAGTTGCGAATACCATAACCATTTGCAAAGTTCGGTTGGCTTTCCTCTACACTCCACTGACTCAACTCCATATCTGCATATAACATAGGGTACTCTTTTTACAACAGACCGAAATCTTGGTCAAAATCAAGGTCTGTTATAACGAGCTTAGACTGCAGTGACACTGTTGTGATGATAACACAAAAGAACTCAAGATAACAAAATACTACTACCAGCAGTCAGATGGCACTCAGCCCCACCTCACTTCTGTTTTGGTTCTTGCGCTAGACCATCATATAGGCTAGGCGTGAACAGACGGGCAAACTCAGAGCTAGAAAAAGCAACCATTTTAAGAGAAGAGCTGCAAAAAAAAAAAAGGAGGCCTGGCACTTCAAAGAAAGTTTTCTTTTTTTTTTCTCAGTTGGCTCTATGTATGAATCAATGAACTGGTTCATTGGTTGAACAGTGATGGAGGGACGTTGTGGTAAGCAAACCCTTTTGGTTCCGCAATGTGGCACAAAAAGGAGCTCTCACGGTATAATTCGTCCATCTTGTAGATATTCCTCGACTCCAGCTCCAAAGTGTACTTGGCAGGATAGAGGTCAGGGAGCTCGGTATCTGCAGTCGCTTTCACTTCCTCTGGAGAACTGAAGGGTCCTAGGGGCTCCTTCGAGGTCAGCACGCTATCCACATGGGCAGTGAACACCAGCAAGTTCCCATCTGAAAGACAAAGCAACAACACAGAGAATGAACCTGCAGTAAGATGTGGTGACGGGGCCACTGTTTGGTACATTGCAAGAATGCTAAAAGAGCCAAGGAGCAAGGATTAGAAAGAAGATAAAAAGTGCACTATATTAAGAAATAAACTCAAACCTTCTGGGGTCATCTCTTGGGTATCTCCCAACCAATAAATATTCCCGTTCTAGACAAGTGTCAGGGCTCCCCCGAAAGGCCCATGTCTCCTTTGCTGTCAAACGTCGGACGCCTCCAAACAATTTCAACTTGCGCCATCTCCTGTCGGGTATGTAAACTATGCATACTTAGTTTTTTTTATACCTCCAACAAGTGCCGTAAGAGGTGCGACAGATTTTTTTACCTGGATGTGCGAGTGGGAATTTTGCGCGCTCTTTTGGGTGTTCAATATAGCAGCCTTTAATCCGTCCGCATTTTACGCACAGGCCTGTGACTCAAGTGACAGTGAAGGTGATTTCAGCGGTGAGGACAGCTGCGATCCCAAGGAGGCCCCCGTGATATTGTCCAATGTATCTTCAGAGAGTCACAGTGAGAGAATAGAAAATTATGAGGAGACAGAAAGAGACGCCATCGAGTTTCCACGCTGGACATCCTACTTGGATACAGACCAAGATATCAAGACCCACTGTTTTACAGCGAGTCTCGAAATCATTTTGAAATCTGAACATGTTCATTGTATATTAAAAAGTTGAATTTAAAGTCACTCATTGATTTGATTTTTTTTTTTTTTGCTTAAACTAATTTTGTTTGGATTAATGTGAAAGACAGAAACCCTGAAGCGAGCTCTGTATTTGAGAACAAACCCTTTAATTGTCTTCATTAGGCCTGCAGGATCACAAATATCGAGATTATTTTTCAATTTGGTGCACGAGGGGTGGAAAATAATTTTTTAAGTACCATAGAAGCCCCTCATTCTCCGGAACATGACGTCATATACCTCGCGAGTTTTTGGAATCTCCACTCTCGTGCATCTTCAGCGCCTATCAAAGCTATGTACATGCACTCTTGCTATTTTCGAAAAAGGTAAAAAAAAGTCCAGATCATTGGACCTTTATGAAGGTCCAGATAGATTGGTTTCTTTACCTATCGAGCTTAGACTTTGTACGGAGGTGGCCGAAAATGGTGCATTTTGTGCGTCAAAATTTTAAAGAAAGGAGTATCAAGAATTAAGAATGTGAAATTTTTACCCATGGCTGCTGTTTGCAAATGAGGGACGCCTGGGTAACGCAACAGCCGAAAGATGGCGGTGGCCATTGACATGTAGCCGTACTAGCCTGACAAGGAATCTTGTTGGTTTTGCGCTCACTCAGTGTGCTTTATTAGTGATGATAACAAAATCATGCACCCGACCGGAAAATCCAATGCCACATTTGACTCAAAGACAGTGTCTGCTATTAGAAAGAAGTGTCTGCGTTCTCACTTTCACCTGCCTCCGTCTGTCGGCTGTCGCGTCAATAAACGCCGCTTGTTTGCAGGTGGGCATCATAGGTAGCAAAATCAGGTTCTTAATTTTTAAGTCTTTTCTCAGGTCAGTTAATTCTTCGATAAAATTTTGATGCATAAAATACACCACCTTTGTCCCCCCTTGTAAAAAAAGATTGTCTTATGCGATTTCTTTAAAGGGCCAAGGACTCACTTGCCTCATGCGTTATACATCAGTACCTCAAAGGCCTGTGCCAGCATAACAAGCATGCTTCAACACTGCTTTGCTTTATAGTATGTACCCATATTTTTGCAATGTTTATCTTTATGATAGGGAGTTTCTATTACAACCTCCACATTCAGTTAACACCAGAAAGTTCCTAGTCTAACATATACATACTAATTTGTGCTTTTAACAAGGCCCATCATTCGATTCATGCATCCCACCACACTCACCTGCCTTGTGCACACAGGCTCTAGCTTCAATGTCCCTGAACAGGCTGCGCTCCAGCACCCCAGGTATGGAGCTCGTCATTTTCTCGCAGAGCCGGTTGAAGTTGGCGAGCACCACCGGCCTGCAATGTGGAAGCCGCATTCAAAAGGCTTGACATGCGTTCACACAAGATAGAAAAAGAGCTTGAGCATAGCCAGGCATTGAAACAACAATTAAAACATAGAAACAGCAGCACTTACGACTTTACCATACGAACCCATAGTTTGAAATGAAAGCACAGAAAAGATGAAGGCAAAGATGTATGTATCATCACCAGTGCATGGGGTAGCAGAAACACACCTAAGAGATAAGGAGGGACCACCGTACATACCAGGCTATTCCTGGATGAACACAAAGGCGGAGGTCTAGGCATGTTAGTTAAAGGACAAGACTGGGAAAGAAAGAGGGAAGGCTGCAGAGAACACTTATGGTTGAAAGGTAGGGTAACAGGTCTGAACACTCTTCTGGGGTTTGCTTACCTAAAAACAGGAAATGACTCAAGGGAGGAAAATACAGAACACTTTACATGTATATCAAAAGGCATCAAAGAAATTTGCCTTAATCAGGAAATAACTATCATAGGAGACATAATTGCCCATTTAGAAGAGTTTGTCGAAATCACAGATACAACCGGAAAGTTGCTAGAAGATTTCTGTGATGCCCTGGACCTAGTGTTAGTGAAAACACAAGTAAAATGCGATGGGAAAATAATGTGGGAATGAAAACAACTCAAACTCAACAATCGACTACTGCCTCATGTCCCACAAACTGTATGACAGGCTAGGAAGTATGGAGATAAATGAGGAAGGTGCAAAAAGCTTAGGGAGTGACCACAAGAGAATTAAGATTAAATTTGGTGCATCCGAACCAGGACAACAAGCTCGGGAACGAGCAGGGAAGCCGAAACTAAGTGAAGCTCAAATTCAAAAAGAATCTAAAAGCCTTAAAACATAGTATTGAAACAATCAGAAATAGATTGGACATATGAGGACCTAATAGGAATCTTTAAAAAAGAATTAGAGAAGCATTGAATGAAACAAAGAGAACAGCAACAAAGACGCAAACCAAAAAGTTGGTGGGATAAGGAGGCCAAAGCAGCCATATTGCAGCGCCAAGACGCATCTAGGGAGCATAGGTGGAGGGAAGCCTTGCCAACTGAGGTAGCATCAAAATAGGAGAGCTTTCAAGATAGAAAAAGGGAGGCATCAGATTTAATACAGGCCAAATTTGGAGTGCAGTAGTGCAGTGGATGATGGAAATAAATAAAAAAGATAGGAATGCAGCAAAAAGGTTTTGGAGAAACATTAATGCACAGGGGAGAAATACAGAGGGCTTTCAACACGTGCTAACCACACAGGAGGGGAGAAGAGTGGAGGAGGAAGAGGCAAGGGAATATATTAGGCACACAATCAAAGAGGCTTTCTCCCAGAAAAAGCAGGTAAGGGGTCCTTACCTGCTTTGGGAAAGCATAAGCATAACATAAAAAACAAGTGCCCACAGGAAACATACCCTGCATGCCTCATATGGCCTCCTTAAATTTTCCATACAAATTTCATTTGCCACCGATCAGCATTTATTGACATTTGGCACAGGGTGGTGGTAAACAATTCCAAAATTAGTTTTAAAATAATATTTTCTGCTTTTGAAGGAGCCCAATATACTACCTAATGTTTACAAAAAATTCAACAAATCATTTTATTAAAAAAAGAAACAACATCAAAGTGTGCAAAAACAAGGGGTTATTGCCAAAGTAAAAACGAAATTACTGAAATTAAGAGAGAGAGTGAGAGAAAGAAGAGAGAGAGCAGGGGAGAAAGGAATAGAATATTAAGTCTCGTTGACCTCGAAGTCAGACTACACGGGACTAAAATGGCACACGAGCGTTTGCATTATCTTCTGTTGCACGTGCAGCATCAAAATGGAAGTACACTTATTTAACGTTTACCCGATTTACCGGTCAGAGAATCCTGGCCCACCGATTGGATTAGAACTTCGTCATAATTGCGCAAGGTACCTCCGCTATGTGTGCCATAATAGACCTTCATTACTTTTGACACCATCTACCGCAAACAGGAGGCGACCATCCCTAAAATACAATAGCGTGCCTGCGGGTTATCGTGATATTTGCAACGAGAGGCATCGATCGTGCAGAATAAAATGAAACACTTTTCAAATTTTTTCCTGTTTAGCTTTCCTCCTCAACTCATAATCGCGTATTCTCCCAAACAGTTCAAGAAGACGGAAGGGGGAGTCCCCTCTTGCTGTGACTCTCGTTTGTGTACCCAGACACAGCCATCCTCCCCCTAGAAGATTAGCCTGTTGCTGAAAATTCAGACAAAAGTTGCTTTCACCATGCCGTTCACCTTGAAGCTGACAGTGCTGTGGAAGTTGGGCCAGCCACATTGTTACCACATACATGATCACGGTCTCTCGCGCATACCGAAGATTGCTACCAGAAGATTCCTACCTCCATGGTAGAATCTAGAAGGTTCCTACCTCCATGGTTTCCGTCGACCGTACGGCTGTGAAGCGACCTACAGCAGAACAGGTGTTTGCCGCCAACGCTTTAACTGCTGTGTCACCGCTAGGACGGCGGCGGGCAACAGCTCGACAGCCTTATAACGTTGTCGGGCAGAAATCGAGGGACAACATTTTGACGCCAGAGTAAACGCACCAGCCGGAGACGCGCTCCAGCCACCATACCTCGAACAAAAAGAGTGTATGCAACCCAGACAATGCAACGTGTGTAGAGGGACGTACACCTTGCGGCGGACGGGCACGCCATACTCCCTGGGGAAGACCCAGTGGGGCTTGCTGATGTCCAGCTTCTTGGGCAGCTTGACCTGGGTGCAGTCCCACAGGTGGGCGTGAAGCAGGGCCTCCTCGGCAGCCCTGGCCTGCTCCTCCGTCAGGGGTCCGCGCTCTACCGCCGTCGAGAGGGACACCGGGAGGCCCTCATAGCGGAGGGTCTTCGTGAGCAGGCACATGTGACGGTCTCCTGGTTCCAAAAGGGAAAGGTGCGATGGTCGGATAGTTTGACGCTCTTTCGCGCCTCGACGCAACTTTTGTTTTTAATGATTGCGCAATAAATTCTGCGCACCCTATATTCCTTAGAGATGCAAAACAGCTGCGGGAATTCTTCTGTCGAGCGCATTTGATAGTTTTTCTTATTTTCTTAGAGATGCGCTTATTTGATTTATACGTGGATACACCAGAGGTTTCTTTTTGCTCCTGCATGCATCCGTATTTTTTCTACAATTGTGCCGACATTGCGCGTACTGTTGTAAACTGCGGAAATTTGGGACCTCAGTCAGGTAGGGGGTGCCTTCTGTCTCTACCTCCCTAGTGGGATTGGCCAGTGAGGATCCAAATAAACTTCAATTTGACTCGAGTTAAAAATGTTGCAGATAAACTCCGCCCCGTACCAGCCACGACATTAAATTGCTCCACAGATTGACCGAGAAGTCGGTGCAACATGCTCCTCGGCAGCAGACCGTTTGGAAATTGCAGAAGAACGGTTGCTAGAGGCAATGAGGGTGTGGAAGGAGTTCCTGGTGCATTCTTAACTTGTATCCGACTATAGTATTCGCCTTTGTTGATGTTTCCAGCGTACCACAGTTCACCGGTGGCGCATCCTGCACCTTTGTCACACCGCACTGTAAAACGGTAAACTACTGACCAAGGAAAACAAAGAGTGCATACCATCAATGCATTCCCTAATTCAATGGCTTTGGCGGGTTTCCTCCCGGACTATTTCTGGCAAAATTTGTCGAATAATTTGGTGATGCAAAAGGTTCCAAGAGACTACAATGCCAAAGGCAGTGCATTAGACTTCAATCCCACGACTGCTTGAGGACTTCCGATATTGGCTCGGACCAATAAGGACGACGAAGCAGGTGGTGGACCTCTTGTTGCCGAGCGTTTTCATAGAAAATTAATTAAAAATAACCCCGCGATCTGTGATGCAACCCTGGAGGATGTTTGAAGATGTTTCTTACAAATAGTTTTTTAACGCTCCTGCGGTAAGGTATGGGGTTTCCTTATGCGTAGTGGACGTGACTAAAGGATACCATTCACGGCCCATACTGAGCGATTGCAGTGACGACAGGATAAATGAAGGCCACTAACTGCTCACATGGAATGCATTTGCTTTAATGTCACATACAGAAGAAGCATCACATAGAAATGTGATGTTTCTACTGCATATGACAGTTTTATTACTTGGTTTGACTGGGAAGCAAAGACTTTGCAGACAGTAAAGGTGCCTTTGGGGAGCCCATAGGGCTCATAACCCCCATTTAAAAACCACTGGGGTATTAAAGGGCACATATATGCTAGTGGCCTCTGAAGGCAGCACTTAAATTGCACTGTTCCACTGTACTACAATAAAATGCGAGACACAGGCTCAAGGACACATCAAAATGACCTCTGCACATTCCATGCGTAGCTACTGACCAGTGTTGACGGGTCAGATAAATTATGATTCAGCATTCTTGTTTCTTCCCTTTATGACTATAAGTACCTAACTTAAAAAAAAAAAACATACATTCATTCCAGTGACTCAAGACTGCAACTCCCCCTAACAGTTTCAAGATAGCACGACCCTTAAGAACTTTTATACCCCTTGCCTTTTTGTCCTTTCATACTTTAAATTCTTTTTCCCAATGCCCTGTAATGACAGACTCCTCGAAGAAGGACCTCTTCTAGCTTTCCCTTATCTTGGCATGTCAAAATAAAAATAAATAGAAAACAGCTTCATACATAAAAATTTTACAGAGTAAGAAAATATTTTTTTTAAAACTAAGCACCGTGTGGTTAAACATGAGGAAGATACATAGAAAGGGGGACAAAGGGAAGGGCAAGGGAACATTAAAAAAAAGTCTGCCATTGTAGGGTTAGTCAGGCAAAATGTCTCACTGAATGTTCACTCAGAAGTTATATGTACTAAGAATGGCTCGGAAATTATACCACAAGAAATTAATAAAGTTATGCTGTGGCACACCGGAAACTGATGGATAAGCCACTGCAGAAGCAAGCAACCTGTGGTGACCCAGCTAAAATGGCAGGCGGGCACATGGATGGACAAATGGATGAATGGGTGACAGTTCGCACCACTTAGCCTTAATTTAAACCCCACCCCCTAATTTTTCTACTCTGCCCTTCTCTTTTCCACCCCTCTAAGGCCACTCCAAGTGATCTTATTGCACACTTCCTTTAAATTTATCGACTAACCTTCTAATGGCCCCATTATGACTGCAACCTTTTCATCATCTGTTCCTCCATCCTTGCCAGTGAGATTGAGCATTCCAGCCATGCCTGTTCCATTCACTTCTACATCACCCTGGCAGTGGTCTCACTGTCCAAGAGTTGCAGGACGGAACTTTTTAAATAGGTTGATTGTACCTTCGAGGAGCCTTGTTTTATTGTGCAGGACATACGCTGCTTTGTCATGCCAGTCTGGATTTCGGCTGTCATTGCGCTGGTGGTCTGGAACACAATGCGGCTCCGGAAGCTCAAATCTGAGTAAAAAAAAAAAAAAAGAGAAGTTATTTGTGAGCATTCTACAGTGAAATGGAAAAGGATAATCATGAACATTCACAAACTATGTGAGCATAGATGTCTTCATAAAAACAGGGGCAGGAAATGGCAACAAATGAATTTATGCAATTAGACTGAAGCACAAAATCATCAACATACAAATGAGAAGCCCCCTTTGCTGTTGCCTGTTTCAATGCCAAAGCAACATACAAATTTTATAAATGAATATGAGTGATTCCACTCGCAATTTCCCAACTTTAACAGCAATATTAGTACTGTAAAAAAATTTGTCAGGAATAGCCAGAATACCATCCAAATGCATTTTCCAACATGAAAAGACAGAGTGGTCTTAAACTTTAGTGTCAACGAACATGAGCAAATCAAATCGGGTCAACAAGAATGTTCTGTAAACCTTTTTCATAGCAATGTATACAATCCCATAGGCACCACGAAGATGTTGGTGTTGCCACCATGTTGGTAAATATGCCATCTCTTTTAAATGACCCAGAATTTACTTTTAGTCTTAGTTTCATCAAGGTTACATGTTAAGTCATGCAATATGCAGCAGTTCTCCAAACTGTGATTGCAACCGAATGAATCATGCTCAAAGCTGAACAGCATGACTAATGCTATTGAGGAAAATCCAGGTCCAAGCTAGAAACCCTTGCCCTATGTGTTTCTAGGTGTTGAGATAGTGTTCTAGCTTGCTCAAGTCCTCTTGCATCTTGATCAACAGCGACTGCCGAAGGAGTCAGCGACGTGACAGAGCCTTGGTTGGTACTCCACTTCCATAGACACCAGCCTTCATTCAGAGTTAAGATGAGCCGACAATGAAGTATTCAGCTTGTTGGCGGCCAAATACGGCCCCGGCAGATGCTGCGAGGCAATCTCCGAAAGGGGAAAAAGTGACAAAATGTACCCCACCATAGTTGACGAGTTCTGTTGTCGACAGAGCTATCACTCTGCTTCTGTGTTAGACCAACACTAAAAACGACGGCAAGGAAGAATCACTTACGTACAAACGAATAGTGAAAACAACAGAAAACCTTCCCAGCATAATTCCAGATGGCTTACCAGAAGAGAAAAAACGTTTTCTGACATCACCCTAGAGCATTCGGCTAAAAATGTTGGCAAAAATGTGAAGAGCTGGCCTTTTCATAAGCACCTGTTCAAACACTTGTGACTTCTTGCGAACAGAGAGGCTAAAAACCGGTTTTTAAGCTTTTCGTGACAGCTTACGACCGGCCTTGCAGCAGCGCAGTCCGTAGCAACCCGCCACAAGAGGCTTAAAAACTGGTCGTGTGAACTTATCTGGCACCGCCGACACTCACAGGCACAAGAAATTAAGATTTTGATGCAGACAAACAATTATCAAAGAGCTTCTCATATTCAGTTGATGAATGAGTTGAGGAGAGGGAAGAAACATGTTTTCGGAGCTCAATCTAGGTCACCACAGCTCAATGGAACCAACAAGATCTAGCTTAATTCGTTGCTGGAAGGAACGTTCGCGCTCACTCGTGCTCACGCAAGTACGGAAAAACTCTCAAATTGGGAATCCAGAAAAAGGTGGTTATTTGAGAGGATCGTTGTTAGTCCGGTTCACAATTGCCAGGCGTATCCTTACGGCTCTAGGCGCTCTCTGTCGTCAGCCACGTCCAAGGCGTCGTGTATCGCGACTCCCTTCTCGAGCAGAACGCTCGGCGTGCTGTACTTCCCAACCTTGCGCAGCGTTTTCCTGTTCTTCCACAATTCCTTTCTGATCCATCTTTCGCTTTGCTTGCACAGAACCGCCGTGAGCCTCATCGTGGGTTTGAGAGATGCGTTGCTTTAGTCCAGTCAGCCCCGACGTAGGAATCTGTAAAGTAGAGCGTGTAAGAAACCGCACGCTTTTGACGAGGAGGTATGCTCGGTCCAAGGCACTGTGGTCCAAGGTGTGTGTGACTCATGCAATAAAGCCCAGTGCACGAAAGGAGGGGCAATACTTCGGCAAGCGCGGATTAGAGCGTAAATTTAGATGAGTAGAGTGTTTAAAAGATGTACATACATCGTCAGTGGTTAATTTTGATTCTTTCTTAAACACACATTCGATGATACGATCACTCTCACGACGCTTCGAAGGCTTGGGTCGAAACAAAAATAAAACTCACGCGTATATACAAGAGAAATACTTCTGCACGTTTGGAATAGCGTCAAGATTACCTCAAATGCAACCTTCCGCGCACACGCTCGGAAAACAGAACATGGGCGCGTCCATGACAGTTCAGATGACCGGAAGCACAAATGAGGAATCCGGAAGCTTGCACAGTGTCGTTTTCAAGGTTTTCATCTTTAAAACTTAAACAAAATTGATTTCTACTTTTTAAGATAAAATTATTAAACATTTTACGCAAAAAAGTAATGCTGTTTGTTTAATAAAATTTTATGTTTTCACTAAAGAGATTCTTTTTTTTTTTTTTTTTCAGGTTTTGATTTGCTCACTACACGGCGTCAGTGTCGTTTCCCTGCATTCAGCGCGAACGCCCCACGTTGGTCCTTTTCTGCCGAAGCTCGTTGTTCAAGGTATGATTAGGCCTAGCACTTCCCTCGGAAATCTGGCATTTAATGTCACAAACACAGGTTAATTTCTGGAACGCGACATCGGAAGCTTTGGAAGAAACTTCGATGTGCTAGAATTGCATACCGCACGCCTTGGCAAAGCTGTAAATATCACAGAAGCGGGTGCGGTGTGCCATGTGACGTGAACTGCCCTTCGGTGGCTTCCACGAAATGTTGTCAGCGAAGCTTCCGTTTTTATTTCAGATGCCGTCTGTCGGTGTTAAAGACGTTGAGCAGCAGGCCTTCGTGCGGGCACTTTCCGCGTTTCTCAAAAAGTAAGCTCTTCTTTTCCTGAGTTCGACAGGTAACGCGATGAGCGTGCTTTGGGCAGACTGCGGCCTAACCGGTGTTCCGATTCCTTCCCTTTCGCTCATCGCTAGGTCGGGCAAGCTAAAGGTTCCGGACTGGGTGGATGTTGTCAAAACCGGCATCTACAAGGAACTGGCCCCTTGTGATGAGGACTGGTTCTACACACGATGCGGTGAGATTTTGGCAGCGCAGCGGCGCCATGTCTGCTACACTCAATCGTCGGCATTTGGCCATATCTAACCATGTTGACGAACCAAACTCGGATTAGCTAGTGCTGTTGTAAACTTATCAACGGGTTCCATAGCTGGCGGCAGCAATGCAACTTAAAGCTATATTGCATAATGTTGCGGGAGGGTAACATGTGGTCAGCGCTTAGTCCAGTCGGCATCAACATGGGCTGGCTCGGCGGAGCGACGGCCAGAACTGCATAAGTTCTGCATGGGGAGCCCCTGTCGCGATAGGCCGTTAAGAGCTAGACTGGAACGTGCTGCTGCGATTTCATGTACAGGGGACATTGGTAGTAATTAGCCGAATAGATCAGTGCTCTAAAAACAAAAACTGATCGTAAAAGAAAAAAAGCGTGATTATTCATTAAAACTAACAGCCGGCCACGCAACGAGAGATGTCAAGTTCACCCTACAGGGTGTTTTCACTGACTTAACTCCGTCCACCATTTTGTTGTGAGCTGTCTGGCGTGTGCCGAAAGCGATCATTCCTAGGATTTACGTGACCCCTGAAGTGCGTAGAATACAGAAGCTTGTATGTCTTATTAATTGACATCTCAACAGGTTGCAATATAATCCTTCAATTAGTAAATTTGTTGGAGAAACGAAACTAACAAGATGGCGATCGGCGTCGTGTGAAAACACCCATACATGCTTTGCACTGAGGTCACATCATCCATTCCCACCATCACCAAAGCGAGAGAGGGAAAGCTGCTTTTGTACCAATTTTGAGTGAAGGGTTAATCCTCCACAACCTTCTAGAGGTGACATCTGGGCACCTTCTGGGACACACAAGAGCCCAGGTAAGAGGGGAGTTCCTTCTTCCCCTCATCTCTGGTGGGGATGATATCACTTCTACCAACCCCCCCATGCATCGAATTGCCGCAGTCCCTTCCAGTCTCACTGTCAGTGACTTGTCGCGACAGCAGTGCCACTTGCAGGATTTTCGCCACTCTGGCCAGCGTTATGCAGTGATGTGATTGCTGCGCCAAACTGCGCCAAGGGGCTAACCCTGCTACATCCTGATACATTTTGCCAAAATATAGGTAATCTGCGCCAAGCCTGCGCCAAAGAACCAATTTTGCTCGCCTTTCAATACCGAATCTAAGCTGAGTACCGTAATAAGCACATGTGAGCTAGGTGGCGCAAGCAGGCACCCGACACAAAGTACCCTGCATCATTCGTTCATCCGGTCTTGCATGGCTTTTCCCGCCGTCTCTCGTTTCACGCTCTGGTCCTCTCGTTGTCTCGCGTCTTTTCAAAAAAATTTTTAACGATAGACGCGGGTGTCTGCGGACGCTCCGACACCAGCGTGGGTACCAGCCATGTCATCATGCTGTGAAACGAAACCACGTTTTTGCGCGGCGGTAGTTACTTTGTGAGGTGAAGCACTTGCTCCTGAAAGCAATGGCCGTGGGAAAACTACATTTGGTACCTGCCTGCCAGTCGCCGTGGTCGCGCGACGTCAAGTGTTGCCGTCGCCACGTCGCTGCAGATATGGCGCTTTCTAAACTGAAACGCAAGGCCTGCCTTAATCTTCACCAACATTCCTGTTCTTGTTTAATGGACTACTACAAAAATTCCTCTAGATCAAAGACTGCTGTGTCGAAGTTTTGCTTGGGTTTCTCTCGGTAAGCTTTTTTTTTCGAGGGGTCGCCGGTACGTGAAAAATCTGCCGCGAGAGAGTTGGTGAAGAGAAGTGAGCTAAAGCAAAGAAGGCAATGTCTGCACGCTGAACTCGCACAGCGCGCTTGTTTGTCTCGAGTTCAGTCGTTGCACAAAGCGCTCCAAGAACTTTCTGACCCTGGCTCGTGATATCTTACACATCGATGTGCTCAGGTTCTTTTTTTTTCTGTATGTTTAGCTTATACCTCGCCAGCCGCTCTGGCAAGCACGTGCGGCTGGGCTGTTTTTTGTCGTATGCTGGACAGTTACATTTTGTGTACAATTTTGGCAACCAGTTGGCGATGGAGCGGAGTGGCATGGTTTCGATCGAAGAGCTATCTCCGCTCGCGTGACAATTTTGCATTGCACTGCAGTGGTAACGTGGATCAACAGTTAGAGACTGCTTCTATTTATTATATAACTAGTCAACCTAATGCTGCGATATTTAATACTAAGCTGCATGGTCACTTTAAAATAAATTTTAATAGATGCAGTTTGGTTTTTAGTTACCTATAGCAGGTACATATATATGTACCATTTTACTGAAGCATTGAAATATGTTCCATGTGATTGGCACTTCAGTTACATGTTGAAAGACTCTCAGGTGGTCTAACTTGACTATATTATGTTTACTGCGGCAGCAAAGTGTCCTTCGTTTGTCCAGCACTTGAAACAAATATTTTTATTTTTCTAAGAATATCTGCTCCAAAGGCCACATTTGTT
This sequence comes from Ixodes scapularis, assembly GCF_016920785.2. Classification (NCBI taxonomy): domain Eukaryota; kingdom Metazoa; phylum Arthropoda; class Arachnida; order Ixodida; family Ixodidae; genus Ixodes; species Ixodes scapularis. Next base: position 88,458,095 of record NW_024609835.1, read on the forward strand.
GCTCCAAAACGGCTTAGGCCAATCACATCACTGGTTATGATGAGCTAGCTCATTTTGATGCCGACTGTACTTGCCAACAGTCAATCGGTGGATTTGTCGTCCCTTTATGGTTATTACGAGTGTCGTATGCGGTTTATCATCGGCTTGTAGGTTGCATTTTTCAAGAGGTGCTAATTCCATTTTGGACACCATAAAAGCAACTATTAGATGTGTTGCAGAGGGATGTAGGTCAGGCACCTGTGTGATACATGCTGAATTTAGGCAAGTTCTAATATATTGTTTGTTCTGAGCAAGTGTCACTAGGATTGAATGTTTCGCCCTGTCTGCTACCAGACAGGGCGAGGCATGCAGACAGCTTTTGCGACTTCAACCTCGTGCCATGGCTTTCTCTCTGTGTAACCAACATTTCTTGTAATATCTGGGGAGCCGCTTGGCAACTGCCTTAACTCTACAAATAAAGTCATCCAACAGAGCTTAACATTAAAAAAATCAAGGAAGGAACATTGGCTGGTTTTGTAATGATAGTGATGCTATTATAAATTCTTTGGACCATACGTAACTGAGTTCTCAGGTCCAGAACTTTCTGCAAGTCATGGTGGATTGCTCTAAGAAATTTTCGTACAATGTGTGCACCAACAACGTAAGGTCATTTCCAGAAGGACTAACAGTGGTTTGACCTCATGACCTGTCTTCCTGCAGCCTCAGTGGCCCGGCACCTGTACATGCGCTCTCCGTCCGGAGTCAAGGCCATGCGGAAGATCTACGGGGGTCGGTATCGCAACGGAGTGAAGCCGTCCCACTTCTGCCCTGCCTCTGCCAGTGTGGCCCGCAAGGCGCTCCAGGCCCTCGAACAGCTGAAGCTGGTAGAACAGGACCCCAGCGGGTCAGTGCCCTCTACTTTTCTCTCTCTCCCTGCGAGTCTTCGTAATGCCCTTCAGTAGACCCTTTTCAAGAGCCTGTCTACCCACTCTGACCAAAGCCAAACCCGACTCTAATGGCAGTCTTACGCGGCTTTTCCGCACCAGGAAAAGCGAACGTCTTCTAAAACGTAAAATAGAAATTAAGGAATTGATTCTAGCAAGTTGATACATGTGTGTGCTATTTGATTCCTGAAGTCTATGGTACTTGAATTTAGGCAATCCCGTTCTCCTATCACTGCCATAAGTGGGGAAATATTGGAGCTTTTGAGACTACCACTAGATAGCTGTCTTTTGGAAAGGGTCAGTTAAACGAATTTGGATTGCGGTTGGAATGCCCGCAACCTAATGGGATTCGGTCGCGCATTTGGGTCGCAGCCGAATGTCCCTTACACCCATTCTGTTCACGCATATTTTTCGGCAGATATAACGCCTTTCAACCACATCTGGCCACTTCAGCATAATTTATGAGCTTCTGGCGCATGACTAAAGTCTGGTGGTATTTGTTATAAGTCGTTTCCAAGGGCAAACACAACATTTTTTTACTTCTTTGGACATTAAAAATGTTCGGAAACGACCGGCTGCGACCAAAGGTCATTTTCTTTGACTAAAAGTGACAATCTTGCAAGAAAACAATGAATATACTCTGTGTGAACAGCCCTTTAGTTAATTTTTTTTTTTTATGTATATACAGTGATCCCTTGTTATAACTAAAATTCCGCGTTTTCGTTTTTTTTTTTTTTTAAATTTGGCATACTTTTTTTGGTGTTCAATTGTAGTACACACACATGTACTTTCCCAGGTTCTCCTCAATGACCGCACTCTTTCTTTGAGAATGCCCTCTCAACGCTAACACTGGCAGGCTGAGGAGATGAAGCGCTGTCTGAGCCAAAATTGGCCAATTAACCAATTGTGACCGCCGAAAGAGATACAGTGCAATGTTTTGAAGCACAACACAACATGCAGAGCTTGCATCATGTCAGTCTTCCTTACAATGAGTTTGAAAACACGCTCGTACATGGCGAAGTCATGGGGTATTTCGGACTTCACATTCCGATCGATATGCGCACACAACCATAACGTCGTGATGGCATCCGTGTATCCCATTCATTCGGAGACTTTTCGATAGACACTGTCATTCCAGTTTTTTGCCACGGCTCTGCGGTGCGACTGGAAAGTCAGTGACCTTTTCCGGTTAAAACCGAATTTTAGAAAATGGATTCAATGTATTTTTATTGGTTTAAATTGAAAATGCTGAACCTAAAACCTGACCTTTTTCGGTTAAAACCGAATTTTCGAAAATGGATTCGGTGTACTTTTATTGGTTTAAACTGAAAACTTCCGAGCCCTAGTTAAAACGATATCGCTTTTGTCAAAGTTCAGCATGGTCCCGACTCAGTCGCATCCTTATTTTACAAAAATATAGCCATCCGTTTGAGATATCTCTATGAGTGGTGTATAAGGGTTTGTGGCTCCCCGTTGAACACTCCTGCTACCTTATTTCGTGAAATCCAAATTTTGGTTCAGCATTTCTTTAAAGGCAGCAAATGAAGTTCCAGAGAACAGCTTTTAGGTTGCAAATTGGGACCTAAAGAAATGTGGGGATGCCTGCCAAGACTGAATGGGGAGACCGCATGCTGTCTACAAATGCCACAATCTGATTTGTTAGATGTTGACTACTATTGACCACACAACTTGTATGGTAAAAGGGCTGAATTGTAGTCTTATCTTTGAGAGAATATAATACATACTACAAAGCAAAGCTGCTTGTCTCAGTTTGTGACTACTTCCATTTTACTAGTGTAACGTTTATAAGATATACTTATCACCCCTTCATACAAGAAGGCATCTTGTGTGCCTTTCATTTATTCACAAACTACTATGGTTCTTCAGCTTTTAAATATGTTTTGTTGCGGCCAGCTAACCATATATTGCACCATTTAGATCCCCTTTTGATAATTAACCCATATATGCACAAACTAGCGTGTTCAAAAATTTGCCTCTTGCCATTTTGGATGGGAATAGCCTTCCAAGAAAAATTGCCTCCATCAGTGATCATGAGTCATCTATTGCTGCCGTAAACATGATACTGCTTGAGTGGGCCAAGTTGAACTGAAATTTTCGTCTTCTGTTTTGTGTACCTATTCTTATGGTACCTTTTATATACATGTTTAAACTACTGCTGAAAGTGCCGAAATGCATCAAGATGTTTTTTTGTGTGCATGCATTATTTTTTGTTTTTGTCTCTGCTTGGTTTTTGTTTTTCAAATTACTGTACTCTTATTCCCCCTAATTAATGATCAGGAGGGCCTTTAGGGTGCATAAAGAAATAAATAAACTTGTATGGTGAAAAGGTGGAATTGCAGCTCGTTTAGATGTGTATTGGGCACGGTGCGACTCCATACCAGAATTTGCTCTAAGCATTAGTTTTGTTCCCATGCAGGGGCCGCAAGCTTACCAGCCAAGGCAGGAAGGACTTGGACCGGATTGCTGCTCAGATCAAGATCAAGGCTTCTGCTGCACCCGTGGTTGCGAAATAGACAATGTGCGCTGAGGAATAAAAAGTTTTCCAACTCTTGCCTCGGAGATTGTCATGTGTCCTACTGAGCTGCAATTAGGGTGACAGGACGATTACTGTTTAAAGGCCGACGTACATCCTCGGTTTTCTGCAGGGAAGATAATCCTCTTAGCGCTGCCCCTCTCCTAAGCTGCGAGAAGGAGCCATGTTGGGGCAAGCTAAAAGTGGAGAGGAGGTGGGCAAAAGTAGAAAGCGTGAAGTGTACGTCGGGCCTTTAAGCCGCAGTTCACTCGCAGAGGTGGCAATTGGAAGCTTGTCTGACTAAATGAACAACTAGTAGGAACTCGTAGCTCTACTAAAAAAATTTGTGTCATGTCCAGGAAGAAGGTTCCATCTGAAAGACTGTTCTTAGCTGCCTTTTTCCTTGGTACTTCTGGACTGTTGTGAGTGTTCTCTCTGATTAGTCTGGTTAATTCGGTAATTGGTAAAAGTGGGTCAGTTGATTGAGGTTTCTGTGCTATTACAAACTTTTGAATTGCACAAACATCTTAATTAAAAGAGGAGGTCGACTATCTTGCACTGCTTGCTACACTGAATGGAGCTTGTGAGCCTTGGTAACCCAGATGGACCATTCCGGAAAAGGGCTTCTGGCTAGTCCAGTTATCGGCGTTGGTGTCCAAAGCACATTTTTCGTTGCCTTCCGAAGTGACAAAACACCTGCGCGTGCTGGCCACTTTTCTCTCTCCCTCTCATGTGACGGTTTGGTGTTGGACTGGGGTTTAAGCGTTTGTTTACAGGCGCGCTCGCGCACCGGGTTGCCATGGGTAACTGCGGTAGCGAGCGCTGCTATGGCCCACCGAGTTTTCGACGTTGGCATCGGAGTTTTCATTCTAGCGGTCCTGTGGTCGTGTACTTTCCTGCTTTGCGGATTTCTCTCGAAAACGAAAGGGCAGGCGTCGTAAGTGAATTTCTCTTCGTCTGAAATTGTTGCGAGATTGTGGTGGTAAGAAAGTTACGGTCGAATGGATATGGCGTGCGCGCAATCGGTAAAAAGTGGTGGCGATGTCTTGTAAGAGATCTCGGTCTCTACAAACCAAAACATTTGTAAGAACTACGCATTTATTATCTGCGCACGCACATGCCCACTGGAAAAGCGTAGGATTTATAGCCACGTAATGGTTTCGGTTCGCAGATGCCCCGCAGCCTGCAGCGGATGCATTCACAGTACCACACGTTGGCTTCGGAAGCCAATAATTTGTAATTCAGGCACTGGAACATTCGCTCCAGGGCCTGAATTACTGAAACGAAGTAACGTTTTTCTTCCGATCTTGAAAGGAAGACGAAGGTGTTTTCCGAGCACATATATGCGCTCTTTGGCTGAAATTTAATCTGCGCTAAATATTAAGGTTTCCTCGAGTTTGGTGTTTTTCACAAAAGTAGAATAGAACCAAATGGAATGTTGACTGTGATTGGGCCAGTTTTGCATTTCCACTGCAGAGCTGCCGGTGTCTTCCTCCTGGCAGTGGGCCTGACAGCGGTGCTCCTAGCAGTGCCTCGAGGCGAAAGCCAGCTGCCAGGCGAGCAGGAAGATACGGACCCGCTGTTCATCTGGCGCAATGCCCTGACGGTGCTCTTGGGACTCTGCAGTCTGGTGTCACCATTTATAATGCTCAAAATGCACTGGGCTGTACCAGTGCACGCCAAAAGCCTCGACAGACAGAGCGCGGTCATCAGACGTCGCACCGTCACTCTGGCATCCCCCGAGTTGAGCAATAATTCGAGATCCGCATAGGAATCATTTCAACTAACAAAACAGAAAAAAGTTCTTTACTGCCCGTGGTCCCCACGCTCATTAAAGTTGTGAATGTTTTGGCTTGAAAACGTTGAAAACCCTCCACGTTCGAGCAGCCAAAAAATTTTCAGAAATGCTTAGTAATCTCAATTTCTTGTTTCAGGCATTTTCAGGCAATCAAATTTCGTTTATTCTCCATATATACTTTTTAAATAGTATTTTTAAAATTTTTTTTTATGAAAACAAATATATTGATTTGGTATTTATCAAAGCATAGATAAATCTGTGTCAACTGCCATTGTGCAGTTAAGTGGAGGAAATAGGCATGATAATGCTAGCATTTCTGATCAGTCAGGCTGGAGCAATGTACTGAATAGTTGGGGAACACGTGTCATGTCCTCTACTATATAAGACTTACCCCAGCTTGTGCATCACTCTTTTTCCAACTATTCATGTCCAATTTAATTTGTTGCAATCATACCCACACCATGCAGGTACTACCCATAAATGCAAATTGCTTGCCATTGAAATAAACACCCATTCATTAAAGGGGTAATGTAGATGGTTGAGCGTGTTGGTTTCTAATTTACATGTCCTTCTTTCATTATCACAAATTAAGGGTTAAGATATTGAATTTACGATTTTGGTCCTCGCCGTATTTTTTAAAGTGAAAGCGTCTACTGGCAACAATGAAAAAGTGACGTCAGCGGAATGCAAGGGTTCACTCTTTAGACTATAGACTTTGTTCCTAATTACAAGCAGTTTGATGATGTCAAATGAATACTTTGGAAGCTGGCTCCAGCACACACATAGCAGCACGAAAAAAATAGTCTATTTTTAGAAAAAATACATAGTCTATTTTTAGATTGCCCCTCGACATACAAGCCTGCCTTCCAGCGACGTCACGGCACTGAAATGCGTGCATATATTTAAATGTTGGTTTTGGCACCATCTTCATTTGCCGATTTCACAATAACTATTTTGAATTTCGCGACACTAAATAGCATAGCGGTAAAGGCCGGTGATTCCGAAAATATAGTTAGTTCGAGTAGCCCAAAATGAAAAATGAAAGCCGAAAGCCCGAACTGTAAAGACATCAAAGACATCTCCGGCCGGTATGTTTACGTCGTCTTCGAATGCAGTCCCTCGGTTTCTGCCAATCGACAAGGTTGTAGAAGTTTCATGCTGTTGCCTGTTGCGATCCTGGCATTGGCACCGTATCAGAGGTTTATGTGGCAGACACCCGTTCTACTGCCGGTTGCTGTGCAGTCGACCGGTTTGTTGAAGCCTCAACAGCCACAAGTTGGGACACAGCGACGACGGCAACCCTCGCGTCTGCTTGTCTTTCTCGCTGGCATGCCTACAACCAACTGCCACAATCACGATGTCCGACAGGACGACGTGCCAGCTCTTGCGATGTCGTCTGTTGCCACCCCGGGACTGCTTTTGATGCATGGGCGTGGGCACACCAGTTTAAGAAGAGTTCCAGGCATTGTAACACAGGTGCTAGCCTGGCCTCAAAGGCCATCGATCAAAAGAAACAATTCGAAGCAGCAGTTGTCTTTATTCCTTGAATCTAAGAGAGTGCGGGGCCTCACAGCATTCCCCCTCCTGCCCAACATGTAGTAACACATGGCAGATCTTCACTTGAAGGCCAGAATGGCCCCCAGCACGAGGCTGATGGCGAGCACGGTGTAGCCGCTGGCGTAGAGTTCCTTCAGCCGGAACCCAATGCCCAGGTCCCAAGTCTGCAATATATCACACCCTCTTGTTAGTCACCTCATGCACACAACGTGATGCTATTAGTATGAACAAGTGATTGCCGGGTTTTACTGTATTTCTGTCGCAATGATGTGCCTTAATCAAAACTTCTAGTGCAGTAGAATGTGCTTATCACGGGCGTCAACTATTTTAGCCTACATCGTCGAAGCTTGAATAGCTTCTGCAGTGTTCCAACTCTGTCGTAGCTAGTTGCGCGAGCACAAGCGAATGTGATGCAAGATGATGCCACGTGCTCTCGCAGCAGTGCACGGCAGCAGCAATGTCGAAGCAGCACTAGCCTCGACAGTGCAGCGCAAAGGAGTTAACGCCGAGTATAGGTTGGTGTCCCCAATAAAACTTACTGTGCATCGATAGCCTGCCCGAGTAAAATACGGATATATGTATTAAGTTTCTACTGAAGTGTTGAGCAGTGTCCTACTATAACAATGGCTTTGGGTACTATTGATCATGGCCGAGTGGCCAGATATAAACACGACATCAAGTCTATTTCTTTTGATGTTAGGCTACATATACAAATCTTCCATCTGTGGTGCAGAATGGCAAAAGAGCATCTATAGTATACTCTGCCTCAAGTTATAGAGAAAGGGCTATTTATTCAGTATCTCCGACAAAAAGTTTATTGTGTTCTTTGGTGCATTGATTCAAAGAAATTTGTTTCTGTTACTCCATTTAAAAAAAAGTCATTGGCGACTTTATTTTGTCTCAATTTTACGAGTGCTAATTCATTTTTATGAAGTTTTGAGCCAAATTATTAATCGGACAAGTTCGAAATGCATCTAAAGCCAGCGAAATTAAGTTTTATTTAGTATTTCATTAGCCGAGTTCCTTTGGAGAGGGAAAATGCATAACATTCATTTTTGGATCATCTAGCTCCCAAAATAAAAGTTTCTGAAATAAATATGAATTGTAAAAACATCTGACTGCCACATGTGCATTGGACATTTAAGAATTGATAAAAAAAATCCAGAACACTCTTTATAGTATTGAAAGGTAAATAAGACAATTCAAAGTAAACTGAAGAAAATGAAAGAAAAAAAATTATATGCGAGATGGCTTTGAGCATTGTTGGACCGTCAACAACGAAAGAGCTCCAGCATTTCTTGCTTGGTGCCGTCTGCAACAATTTGATTTGACGGAAATCACTTTCGAGCAATGCAGCTCTGGTCTAACAGCAGTCTGACGAAGGCAACACACAATGATGCTTACACACGCCACCATATAACCACTACAGGGAAATTTGCACCCTCACAGGGAAACGTGGGTGCTTCTAGGTCTCGGACTTGGGCCGTGTGTCTCTTAGTGTAGCCTACAAGATTGCAGAAACAGATGTTCCCCCCGCCGATCCTAAGCGCTCTGCTCTTCAGTGGAGGAAGTCCAAGAGCATGTGCTGTTCCGTCAGAGCACTGTAAGGTCAGTGTCAATCCATGCATACGTCCATTCTTCAGGGTGGTCACTCTCCGTACAAGCCGGTTTCATGAAACGCCTTTTCACTTCCAGTGAGCTGCATTCCACCCTGCCGATCAATGGCGTTTACTGCCTTGCCCATCAGTTTGCATGCAGATGATTAGTTACTGGTCTTGTATTTGGTGTTGTTGAAATGCGCAGGCATGATTAGTGGCTTCCGCCAAGACGAAGCCAAGTATGACTAGGACCTGCGATGAATTTGGGCCGCATTGGCCCACGCTCACTCTGCTTTCTTCCTCTCCAAGCCATCCAAGCGGCATCTATTGGGCCAATTCGGCTGCTCATGGGTTAACTTCTCGATTAGCGGCTCGTCGTAAAAAGACACTAACACTCCCCAATTTTTTTTTTTTTTTTACGTTTTGCCAGGCGATTTAATATAATGTGAGGACACTACCCAATCAATATTTTGCTAGAAAAACAAAAACAGCTTGAATTTAAGGAAGAAACATAGAGAGGCAAGAGAGATGAGATGAAATGGCTGACTACTAACAAATTTTAGTGATAACTTCTTCCTCCTCATGCCGTGGACCTGTGGGGTCCTCCAGCAGAGGTATTTTTAATAAGAAATAATCTACAAAGAATTCCTTTTTTAAAAGAAATTAAAGAGGAAAACATTTCGTCTACACTGCCCCACTCCAGCTCATGCTGCCCAACGTTGGGTGGGGCACACCGGAGAAATCGTTTTTCTGAATGGTGTAGACCAGAGGTGGCCAGAGTGACATGGGGTTAGAGCCGCAGACAACACTACAAAAGTTCAGAGAGCCGCAAAAGGGGGGGGGGGGGGGAGGGGGCGGGCTACTTTTAACAAGAAACGATAGGGAGGGAACAGTCTTTTCCAATGGGGACAAGTATAATTGTCGAATACAACAAATAACACCAGGCAGCAAAACGCTCCTTCAACCGCTAAGGAAAAATGAATGAGTGGTTCGCTAGCAAGCCAAGTTATGTGTGTACAGTTCGAATTCTCTCTATAACAATAAAGGAAACGGGGTCACAGGACACCTATGCATCAGAACGATGTCCAGCTCTGTTGCACATGGCACATACTGTGACCGGAGGGCAGTGTTGCAGGATTCTTTCTTGGATGTTTTCCTGTTTACTCTGCTGCACATTGAGTAAGCTTTGTTAGGTTTCTTCCTAGGGTTTTAGCATATGGTCTCGCCGACTGTTAGCAGGAGGTTTTCTGGATAACCGGCTTCTCATAGCCATGATACTTGTCGGCCAAAGCTTTGCGATAGTTGGTGTCGACAGGATTTTGTGTCACGCAGACATTAGAGCCATGCTGACAACACTTCTCTTGATAGTTTCTGAATGCCCGCATGTGTACGGCAGAAACCCCTTAGCTGAGTGAGGCTCATATTTCCAGCACACATGTTCTGGAGTGAACATAGGCATAAGGTCTGGGAATTTTATCTTTCTGTCTGGGGATTCATGTGTGAAATTGAGGTCAGGGCAACTTTCTTGGAAACGCTGCAGAACTGCATCTCTGCATCTGCTTGTGTGGTCATCAATCTCCGTTCCACAAAGTACTAGGAAATCATCCACAGAGTGGAAGATGGCCATTACCCTTGAATCCTCCAAATTGTTCTCAATCAACTTGCCGCAGGCAGCCAGGAATTATCACATAATTTTGGTGCCAACCAAAAACCAATCAAAACTCCACTTCTTTGCAGATAATGAATAATTTCCTAGTACTTTGTGAAACAGACCTCGCAAGAGGATTGCTGTTCTATCGTACATCTGCGGGATCATGCACAAGTTAAAAAGGACAGCTGCACAGAACGACATTCAAGTTGTGTGTTCTGCTCCTAACAAAGCTTACTCAATGTGCAGCAGAGAAAACAGGAAAACATCCAAGAAAGAATCTTGCAACACTGCCCACCAGTCACAGTATGTGCCATGTGCAACAGAGGTGGTTTACAAAATCCTCCTCTGCTGCGAAAAGTGTTACATCGGGCAGATTGGTTGATGCATAAAGCTTGAGAACATGCAGCGTCTTGGAAAGGAACGGGAGCAGGTAACTTGGCTTTCCATTGCAGAAATTGCCAGCGCAGCGCAGCTTTCGAGGACATCACCATCCTAGCTAGACACCAGAATCCTCAGTCCCGCAAGGTGCTCGAGGTGCTTGACATCGAGGATCACGCCAAAGATTGTGTCGGCGCACTGTCTATTTGTCTACACTATTCGGAAAAACAATTTCTCCGGTGTGCCCCATTCAACGTACGGGCAGCATGAGCTGGAGTGGGGTAGTGTAGGCAAAATGTTTTCCTCTTTAATTTCCAAAAAAAAAAATTCCTTGTAGATTATTTTTTTTTTAAATGCCTCTGCTGGAGGACGCTGCAGCATGAGGAAGAAATTATCACTAAAACTCGTTGGTAGTCAGCCGTCTCGTCTTATATCTCTCGTCTCTCTACGTTTCTTCCCTAAGTTCAGGAGGTTTTTTTCCGAGTTTGCTAGAGTCATCGAAACATAAGCACGGAGGCTCATGGCCGGAAGTCGCGTTTCTACACCCGGCTGCAATATTTTTCCTCCGCTCCTAAGGCGTGTGAAGCAGACAACGAAGTTGCGTGTATCGTTTGTCATGCAATTGTTTTGCACTTATGTCCCTTCAGCTCTATGTTCTGCGCTTGCAGATAGATTGGCCAGTACCACGAACAACGGTTCTGAAGTGGCGGTCCCAAGTCCGTTGAAACGTTGGTCTGTCGCGCGCCGCTATCGCATCGTCCAGCTTGTGGTATGCCCACGGTATGCTGCCACATGTATATGCTCTTTCTGTAATCCGTGCAACATTTCTTTTCTTTTTTTTTTTCGATCAATGTATTTGCACTTTTTGGCAGGCCACAAAAATGGGATTTGTATTCTTTTCTATTCTTAATATTGAATGCATGCTTTAGATGACTCACAACCTTCAATCTATTTGGTACAGATAATTCAAACGCCAGGTGACCATGAAAAAGAGAGTGAGTGTGACTGAAACCGGCCAAGTCTCAACCTTTGGGCGAAAAGATAACTAATTTCGAACCGCAAATTGTGTTCTGGGGTGTTGGGCTTTTATAAGTCATGTTCAAATAAAAACCTCGGCGAGCATAAATACCTTGTCAGTGTCCCTTTAAGTTAGAATAAAGACTGGCACGTATAAACATGAAGCACCAGACAAAGCTCCTTTATGTTGCAGAATCTTGCGGCTAGCGCATTCCATTGCGACGCAAAAGAACTTGAGCAAGCTGGAACACAATGCCTCCACGCATGAAAAGACATGGGGCGAAAGTTTGTCAACATGGCACCCCACGAGATTCCGAGCCGGAAGTATATGTCAAGTTCTACCGCCCTATAGGATGTCCTACGGAAGACTTTGCTCAATGACAGTATCTTGAAAGCCATACTAAAGAAGAATGAGGGATTGGGGAATTTACCAGATGGCGCATGCCATTGAGGGTGTGGTAGCAGAGTGCCCAGGCCAGTGCAAACTTGAAGGGCACCAGCAGCACCGGAGAAATGCTCATGGCTTTGACGGCCTCCACGTAGTAGGGAAACTGGTGGGCGGTCAGAAAGGGAGCCAGGCCCAGCCCGTAGACACCTGTGTCCAGTGTTTGAGTCAGTTTCGAACTGGGTGGCAGGTGGCACCATCTGGCCAGGTTGGCACGAAACTGAACTGAGTAATTGTAAACGGAAGATTTCGCAGTACAGTTTAGAGCATATTGGTCTCGAAGGCCTTCACATTCTTGTACTACTGTATGGAAGCATCGTTAGCAAACTTACATTTGCAAATAAAAATTAATTTATAAAGGCAGAAATAAAATAGCTGCTTTAATTAGAGGTGTAAACTCCATATGAAGAATATCTTTTACTGTCCTCAGTATATTTGCCATACTTCATCTCGCCTCTATGCAAACGGAAGGCCGCAAACACAAGTTCAGAGCTTTCGAATGTGTCTCGACTTCACAAGTACTCCCCCTCATACAGCTTTTGGTGCAGTCTATTAAAGTTAAATTTTAAATAATATAAAATGGGCACTTTTTAATATTAGCATACGTTTTTTAGGGTTTATGAAATGACACCCTACACTTAGGACGTCAAGAGTGTACCGAGGAGAGCTGCCCACAAGGAGAGGTCATTGGGCAACACCATATATATATCATACCATAGCCTCCTCCATACTGACAAAGCCTGGCAGATCGTCACGTAGCGGCTGCCGAAAGTGAAAAGGTAGAGCGGCAGACAAGAGGCATGTAACGGGCGCCCCGCTGCGGCGAGACGTGGAAACAGACTTGTCCCGAGCGATAAAATATCCGCTTGTGCTTCTCATGTCCCTTGGGCCACCATGTTTCGGGTCCTGGCCGCTGCAAAAGCTGAGTGCTGACTACGGGATCACCGAGAAATGCTCTGTGCCACAAGACCCTCGCGCTCCAAATCTGCGACCGGGCACTCTATGGCTCCGCCGTCAAACTGCCAGGTTTTGCAAGTATAAAGGAGGCTATGGTCATACTAGTCCGCTCGTAATAGGTCGTACGATACAGAAGAGTATCACTCACAAAGTCCAAGACCACAGCCGGTGACACGGTGTGTGATTGACATCACGGTCGTTATCTGATACCTGGAAAAGTGCAAATGTGAACAGGTGCTATTTAATGTGTGGGCCACATTGACCGCAACACCAGGAAAACAGCACAGGGCACCAACCTTCAAAACTTTTAGGCTTCCAATAAGTGTTAGTAACATGCGCACATTGTGAGGCCTAGACGTCGCGAAATTCTACTACTGTAAGATACTGAGCATCCGCCCATTCCACACTGAGTGCCCGTCCCTAAATGCTGTAACACATGAAAAAATATCCGCGGTACAAATAGAGATAAAATTTGTGACCTAACATGCGCCCATCCCCCACTTTCTTGCAATTACCTCTAAATTTTGAGTTGGCACTTGATTGGTGGTACTTTACGGTATTTCTTTTAGCAAAACAGAAAAGTCAACGTAGTAAAGTTAAAGCTATCAACCTGCATGCTTCCACAACTCGGACACCTTACTTAAGTAAGACGTGCTCACCAGTGGCATAGCCAGGAATATTTTTCAGTGGGGGGCTGAGGTGATTGGGATGTCCATGACTTGAGGTTCAGAGAGGGGGAAGGGGGGGGGGGGGGGGGGGGGGGGGTCAAAATGCATGTGTATATTATAGGGTCGGCTGGATTTTGGGGAGGGTGACTGAAGTCCCATAAGCCTTCCCCCTGGTGCTCACTGGGTACCAACCTACCGCATGTCATGGAACACCACACGGGACTGTCCCCATCCGAACGGTCCAAGTGCATAACGCAGGTGTCCGAGTTAGGATGATTTTGCATTGTATTGTTACATTATGGTGACAGGAAAAATTATTCCACAATGTGTTTACTATGAAATGGTGTGTGAAAACTTTTGTATCGAAGGGAATAGCTCTAAAATAGTCGGCTGGAACAAACCAATGACAGCTCTATCGCACTTGATTTTCATTTTGACCTAAAACAATATATTTCACTACTGTTATTAAAGATGTGATGGTTTCCAAGGGCAATCCAATGTTTAAGGGCTTCATTTGAAAACACAAATTTTATAGGCAAGGTTCTTCAAGGATGTATAGAACGTTGGCCACACTATATCTCACCCTACGACGAATTGCAATGGATGCTACCAAACTCAATCTACCGATGAAAGCAAGTCACGTGACATTTGGGTTGGGTGCAGCGATGTGGGTTGCACGAGGTCACATGGCACGCTCTCGGCACCGAATTGGCTAGGATGGCTCGATAGCATCTGCTGCAGCCCACATCAGGGCAAAACAGAGCAAAGCAACAACAAACAACCATGTCTCATCACTAATGGACACCTCCATTCCCCCCAAAAATGTCCATGATGCGAGTCGTCCATAATAATGAGACAAAAAAATTCACATATTTACTTAGTTCGTTTCCGAAACTATTATCAATACAGCAGGGTGACCACATTAATGGGTGACCACATTAACGGGGTCCACATTAATGAGACATGACAGTAATGATGAAGAGTTTCCTCTTAGTTTGCATTAACAGCGCTCAAGGGGAGATGTTTGCAATGCTTCCGTTTTAGAATGCAGTAGTGTCTGCTTGGAAAAAGCGTGACAAAAGGACTGCAATGCATAATAAAGGCACCGATAAACTTGGAAGGGTTTGTTTTGTAACAATAATTTTGCAACAGAAGGGCTCGGATCGTGCAGCAGTACAAGTTTACACGCAACTGAGTAAGCTCGCAGCTGCACGCTTCCATTGGAGGACGGGCAAACCTAGCCCTTTAGGCTAGACCCTGTGCTTGTATCAGGTCAAGTCAAAATGACTCGTAGCTTCTTCAGCAAGGAAGCTTTATCCGGATTGTGGCCCAATGCAGCCAAGTATACGCAACGTTTTCTCCCGTAATGTTTTCTCTTAGCTGCAATGTTCGCTCACTCATAAATGGTCAGGTGCGGAGACAGTGGCCTCTGAAGTTTCTTGTTCTTCTGGAAAAACTCCGCGGAGGCGGGGGCTTGTCCTCCCGTTGCGGCTGACATTGGAGCCAGGCTGTTCCAAGGCAAAAGGGAAAGAGGTTGTTTACGCCAAACACATTCACAGAGCCCAATTGTCTTGTCTAAGATGGCACAACTTCCAGAGCATACATGGTGACAGAGTGTGCAAACTTAGTTTTCTGCAAGGTAGATTATCCTTTATAGTTACTCCTTAAAAAACCACTGAAAAGAAAAAAAAAAAAAAAGTTTTTTTAAGCAGTTTGTTTCTGAGGGACACGTGTGCCAAGAAATTAATTTTAAGCGAAAGAAAATCTTTTTAGAGCAATACTGACGGCGCGAGACGCAATTTAGTTGGTAGTTACCTCCTTTCCACTGGTTTTCTCTCTCAGTATTTCGGGTGCGTGGAGGAGAGGTAGATTGGCTTGGCCATAACATGGAGCTGGAGAGCGTATGACTATTCCTGATGTCATGAACTTTGCACGCAAAATTTAAAATAACTTTTGCGCCGTCAACACTGCTCTGAAAAAGATTTTCTTTCGCAGAGAACTAATTTCTTGACACGTGTGTCGCAACCAGATTTAAAAAAAAAAGAAAATATTGCTTTTCAGGGGCCCACACTAGATGTTAGGACAGTAGTGCCAAATGAAACGGTTTTCAAACGACTACAAATACAAAAGTAAGCCATAAAAATAATAATTTTCGTCATTACATCTTTACTGGCGGCAGGTTGGGTGGGCCTGGCGGTTCACAAGGTTAGGCGATAGGCTGCAGCCCGTACACATACCGTAAAATCCCTAGAGATGCCACACCCCCGAAAGAAAGCCCACCCCTAATTTTGGCTTGATTTTATATATTTTGTTTAAACATCAAAAGATAGCCCACTCTTAGTAATATTAGTGTTGGGATCAATGATGGCCTCTGCTTAAAGGTGGCTAGTTAGCTATGGCGGGAAATAAGCGAACACTGCTGACTAGGAAGTAGTCATCTTTGCTTTGTTGCCCCTCGCCACTATAACAAGCTTGGAAGGGACACAACCTAAAAATAGCATGACAAAACAGCGCACAAAACGCAGAGGAAGAGAAAAGGACAGGTAGAACGAAAAATTAAAAGATTGCTAAAAATATTAATGTTTTACTATTTTCTTGATTTTACGTTGAAAGTTAGCCTACTCCATATTTTCACCCGATCTGCTCTTAAAGTTAGGCGGGCTATCTCTCGGGATTTTACGGTAAGTGTCTGTCAGCCAGTCACCCGAAGGTAAAAATGAAAATGATAAATAATAAGCAATGAACGATGCAATTCACTGAGGGTTTGGTCTAGTTCGTGAACGCAGGGGACAGCGGGGCACAAAAGCGTCGCAGGCAGTGTGGGAAGGCACAGGTGAAGGCGGTAGAGTCAGCCCAGTCTTGGGACAGGCAAGAACAAATTGATAACGAAGTGTAAGCTTTGACTCAATACCTTGCTTTACTATCAGGTTGCTCAACGCCAAAGCCGTACCACCAATTTTCATTCGGGCGGCGGGCAAAGCTTGCATGCCTGTTAGGTTTCGTAACGATAACAGCAGATGGCACATTTCCGAAAAGACTAGTATTTACCAATTTGCCATCTCGTCTTGCAACCTTAGTAACTGCGTAAAAAAAAAAAAAAATTTGAGGCATTTAAAAGTTTGGTTTTTAGCTACAGTTTTGTTATGGAGATAAACGCCTTTCAACATGTGGCATGACATGACAAACAATTGATTACAACCATTTGCAAAACATTTTGGACCAGGAGATCCTAGACAGCTATACCTAAAATGTTTCAGTGCCAACCTTTAACATAACGACTACTAATTACATTTTATTGAAAATACAGTTAGGGCGCAGGCGAGCTGGTGTAAGTTTACCATTTTTTAGACCACCTGAGATTGGGTGGAAGAAACACGACGACGTAGAAGAAACACGACGTCGTCGTGTTTCTTCCATCCAGTCTCAGGTGGTCTAAAAAATGGTGCATTTTATTACCAGGCCGTAATTGATAAAAGCACTTGCAACTTTAAAAGAATACTGACAAGGTATTTAGGCTGTGGCAAAGTTTTCATTGAAAAAACAAGGGCCCGACTTGCCAGGAAAAAATGCATTTCTCCCTGTGACTCCAGTGCACTCTGAAGTCACAGTGCCCCAAGCTGGCCCTTTGATTTCAATCCAATTTATTTTCTTTTTCAGCAAATATTTGACATGCGACAAGAAAAATTTCGGTAATAAACAATATTGCATGAAACGGCTAATTTCTTTTGGTTTGAATTTGTAGCCACTGTGATTCGGCAAAAGTGCACAACTGTTGCCATTTCTGGTTCGACATGAACCGCACCGTCTGCTGCAAATAGACCGATCTCACCAGACTACGCCACCGCTGCCGCAATGCATAGAGAGAACTTTAGTCTTTCTGCACGTGCGAGAACCTCGCTGGAGCTCTGCACGTGTAGAGCACAAGATGGCCTTCGCCTCCTGTGAACTAAAGTTATGACGGTGTCACGCACGTGCCGAACTCTGCCAGATTGGTCTATCCACATATAGCGAGGAAATCTATCACGGTGGAGGCACCACGTTAAAGGGGTGCCTCGGCAATTTTCTAAGCTACCCCAACTAACCATATTTCAGAAATCACTGACCTTTAACCTTTCCAGTAACCTATTCAGTATCGCAAAATTCAGAATAGTTATTGTGAAATTGGTAAGTGAAAATGATGCCAAAACAGACATTTAGATATACCGGTACCCCCGCTTTTCAGTGCCGTGACGTAAGGGGAAGGCGGACTTCCAGGTCGAGCGGGCAGTCTAAAAATGGACCATGGTGAGCATCGGTTTCGTGCTGCTGCTGCGCGACAAAGCATTCCTTTGGCACAGAACTGTTTGTAATCAGTTGGGAACAAAGTCTACAGTCCAAAAAGTGAGCCCCTGCCTTCTGGTGACGTCACTTTTTCACTGTTGCCAGTAGAGACTTTCATTTTGAACGAAACGGTGAGGACGGAAATTGTAAATTCCTCAACTTCGCAAAAAAAATTAATTTTGGCCCAATTTTTGCGATACTATTTCAGCAATGTTTGCTGGTGTGTTTAGCAAATTTTAAGGCAAATCGGGGACCATAAAGAAATTGCCGGAGTACCCTTTAAAGAACCCCTGAAAAGAAAAAATAGTTTTTTTTAAACAGTCTGGTTGGGACATGCGTGTAATAAAAGCTACGCAAAAAAAAAAAAAAAAAAAAAAAAAAATTTTTAACAGCAATATTGATGGCGCGGGATGCAATTTATTTGGAAGTCACCTCCTTTCCACTTGTTTTCTCTCTCGGCAATTCAGGCGCGTGGAGGAAACATGGAGCAGCTTCGCCATCATGACCTCTTAAGATGGTCACTCCAAAATGACCTGTGACATCATGGACTTCGCGTGCAAAATTTGAAATAAATCTTTCGCTGTAATATTGCTGTAAAAAAATTTTTTTTCCACATAAAATTTATTTTTTGATAAACGTGTCCCAACCAGACTGTTTTAGAAAAATTTTTCTTTTCAGGGCCCTTTAAAGGATCCCACGAGCATACCAGGTGCCAGGCAATGCCGCTGAAGGTCTCAGCAAAGTTGACGCCGCCATCCGGTTTGCAATTCTGCAATGGAAGCAACACAACAAGCACTAGTACTCGGCCGAAAGTATGTAATGAGGTTGGGGCGACCTAATGAAGGCCCGTTGCATTTACATTCATATATACATAAAATGATAGTAGCCTGTATGGATGCGGCAAAAGCACAGAGTTTGTTTCTGGCACATTTGTGCATGCTTGTCGTTTTGCACCATTTTCTCTCTCATTGTTCTTGTGGGCAGAGTAGCCTGGAAGTACTCTGCCCTTTTTTCTTTTCCCTGCCTTAAAATATAACTTCGTTCACTGACAAGCTTTAGACAACCGATGGTGGCAATTGCCATGAGGTGTGTGCTTAGGCCCGCTTCAGACGGAGCAACTTTTCCAGCAATTTTGAGGTTGCTGGCGGGTTGTTCCCTAGCTTTCCCTAGATCGACGCGAACTGCTGAGATCGGGTCCGGCTCGAACAGGCGAGCAACTCGGAGCAATTCGAATACGGTTGAAGCGGCTGCAGCCAATCAGAGACGCAATATTTTCACGTGACACCCCTGTGGTGGTGATGATGACAGCTAAAGACTTAGTTCTGGTTTGGAATGGATCGTTTTTGGAAATAAACAGTTTCAGAAAAAAGAGTTAGTATTCTCAACGCCGTTCAAAGATATAAGAACGCGTTTTTAGCGCGTAGCTGGGCGTCTAAATAGTGAAAGAAGAATCAAATTTAATGATGATGATGGCAAGTCGGAGCAATTCGGTTACTGCGTGTGAACACGGGCGGCCGGTGTTGCTGGTGTTGCGACGTCAAATTGCTCCGTCTGAAGCGGGCCTTAGACGGCTTTGGAAAAACAGTCCGGTTTACTGTGCTTATCTAAGGGCTTAGAATTGGGTCGGGTACCATGGAAGTAATCTGGTGAGCACACTGACGAGCGGAGCAGATTATGTTCAAATCAGATCAGCAGTAGTCTAGTCGAGTTGTGCCAGCTGACAAGATTCGGTGAAAAATCATGTAGTGGTCAGGGACCTGTCCCAAAGCACCCAGTTAAATGGTGATCGTCTTCGTTGATGAGAAAAGCTTTGTAGTGGGCTGTCTCGAGACGGTCACCGTTTGACTTCTAATGTATTGGGAGTATTTGAGGGCCAGCCTGTTGACAAGAACGAAGAAAAAATAAGCGCAAGGCGACGAGCGCGTACACGCACGCCAGAAACGAACTCGGTCCTACCGCTGCACCCGTTCAGTAATGTCCCAAGAATCTGGGTCAAAACATGTCACAGGCTCGAGCTTGGAAGTTCATCCAATCCTGCTCTTACAAATATTCGCTGAAAGGCAGTAATTTATTTAGCTGAAATTTTCAAAAAAAAAAAAAGAAACATTTTTTTTTTTTGCATTGTGTGCTAAAAGAATATAATAAAAACGCGAACAATCTTTACGCGATCTGCCTGTCTTTTTAATAAACAGCACTTCTGTTTTTAATCGAGGTGACCTTGTGATGGTACTGGTACTGCTACAGTGGCGTTCACGCATGCTTCGTAAGACAACAAATCAGTACAGTACATAAAACTGAAGGGGTTCGCATATAACGAAAGATCATACCGTACGATTCTGAGTACATTGATGCTTCCTCACGAATTTGTTTCCCAAAACAGGCGTTTCCGTGTTTTCCTTACTCACGCAGGCAGGTCGAAGGGTTGGCCCAGTTGTACGGATTGCAGCCTAGTGTTCGGCTGCGAGACTCACACAAAAACGATCTATTAATACTTAAATTAACTCACCTCAAAGCGTATGCCATGATTGAAGACCAAAAAGGATCAGGTTCGAGACACAAGGCCACAACCACCACGACCAAAGCCGAACGCCAGACGAGCGGCAGGCGGCAGGACCTGATCTGGCCCTCATTCGTCTCGGTCGAGATACACTCTCAAGTCTACTGAGCACGCGCAAGCCAAATCTGCTGATGACGCTCCGGGCGCTCCTGGCGCTCATTGGCAACACCTTGCTCAAGCGCATGCGCTCTAGCATAGAAAAATTCTTGATTGAGGCACCTATGTTTTGATTCACTTCTGGATCCCGTTGGATTTAGAAAGCGCAATTTTTCGCCTCACCGCGATTTGCGTCATCTCAGTTTATGCACGTATCTTCTATCATTTTTTTTAAATATTTTATAACAATTAATATTGTATTTTTGAATTTTCTTATGATATTTGTAATTATGCCTTAGCCATGCGCGCTTAGCCGACACTAGCGCCAGTGCTGTCGATTTTGTGTGCACTTGGACTAATCGCGACAGGTGCGGGCTTGACGGGCTTCTTAGGGGCTAGTAATATTTGGGTGTTTTCGGTGTTAGGGTTGGTGCCCGCAGTTTCTTTAAATTCCTGTAGTGCTCCGAAATCCACCATGGAGGCGAGAAGAGCGGAATTGGAGAGGAAACGGCAGAAGCTCGAGCAGCTTCGAATGGAAAGACTCAAGAAAAAAGAGGAAAAGGAGAAGAAAGACGGCAGGCTGAATGACGTAAGCTGGGATTTTTATTTTCCTGTTTTTGTTTTGCTCGCCACTGATCGACGCTGTTTTTTGACATTTGTGTAACTTTTTAAAGCCTACGAATAGAGCATAAAAAATTGGTGCGAACATGGCTGAGCAAACGCCGCCGACTGTTCGCGTCGGAGTCCGGTTAGTTTTAGGGTGGTGGGTAGATGTATACCAGCCATACGACTCGGCGACCAACAGCAGTAATTACCTGAATTACGGAGCAACGCAGGTCGTTAAGCAGTTTCCGCACTCTCTAGGCTGTTCCGGGTGTACTGTACATACATTTAAAATAATGATCTACCTTTTCCTCTAGGCGGACGATCCGATGAAGTTGAGACAAGAGAACTGCATAGACCCCGACGAGTTGTTATCTTCTTTCGGAATTACGTTGACAAGAGGTACGTGCTATGATGTTTTTGTTGTTGTTCTCCCTCTTCGTTTTTTTCTTAGCTAGAGAGGCTGACAGCCTCAGGTTCCACACTGAGTGTAGTCAGTTGCAGGTTAACAATAGCAGTACAAGCTCCTCCCATACAGTCCTCCACTCTTTCTACTTTAGTAGAGTGAATGCTATAGAAAAAGATCGAGTTGAGAAAAGGAAACCACCATGGCCAGCAGAAAGCTTTTGCGGGAGGGGCGTGTCGTGCTACTCTTAACCTGCAACAGACTGTCGTTAAGGCTCACCTAAGTTAGACGGAGATTGCTTAACTATTTCCACCGCCACTAATAGTTTGCATTCCTTGCAGACCTGACTGTGACGAGCGTTTCCACACCCCCCACCGGTTCGCCTATCCCGAGCAATGCGTCCAGTCTGGTGGACATGCAAACACCGTCCCCGCCAGTGCCAGCAAAAGCCCAGAAGTGAGTGGGTTTTATCTGTTCAGACTGAAGCTTGGGGTAGTTTGTCGAGCATGCTTTCAAAAGGCGAGAACAGCACGCTCAAAAGGCAGCTACGGAAGAAAGGAGAACAGACACACGGTGCGAATCGTGCAAACAGCACTTTATCTGCATCTGACAACAGCCAAAAAATGCGCAAAGAAATCTAGAGCCCTTGGTTACGTTGCACAGCATACTTTCATTAATTGTCTCAACAGGACACAGGAACAGATGTGCTTGCAGTGGCAATAACGAACACTAATAGATTTGGATGAAGCGTCCCCATTTTGGTCGAAGGCAGACTGTCATATCTCGGTTATTGAATAACAATTTTTGAGTAATTGGGGGTCTTTCAAGTTGCACCAGTGGCATAAACTGAATTTCCTATTTCTTGTGCTAATATTTCGCACGAGGAAATGGTGTCTACGAATATTGTAAGAGGTGTGCTAATTGTATGCGTCCTGAGCACTGTGTGTGAACCACGGTGTACAATGTATATAGGCGTGGACACTGCACACGCTGCAGATGCCAGATAGTCTTCCCCTCAGCTTGGTTGCAAGCCACTACACCATACAACTATTCGGTACGTGTCTAGTGTCAGCTTGCCCCGGGCCCAGTTTCCCATGCTTCTCTAAGGGAGACACACTTTTTTTTTTTTTTAACGCCACATTCCAGGTGCTCCACATCACGTAGCACTTGGTACTTGCACTACACGTGTTGCTTAGACAGTGCTTTGTCAGTGACCCTGGATTTGTGCCTCAACGATGGCAATAACATTTTTACGAACATGTTGAAGTGGAGAGAGATCTCTAGTGCTGCGTTCAAGCCGGCAGCCATCAAGATCGGAACGGATGCTCTAAACTGACTTTGAATGAAAGGAGCGCGCTCCAGGGTGCGTTGAGCACAAGACACCTTTTCATTTTCTGTGTTTCTGTTGTGTGTCCTCACCTATATATGTCTTACACTGTAATGTAAGTACAGGATCAGCATTTTCTTTCTTAGGTTGTAAGACTGTTTGTGCCTCTGTTTACCCAGGCTGTCTACCAACCTGGGAAATCTGGAATTGTCGAGATTTTCAATGCATCTGGGAAGGTCGGGAAATCGTTGTGGAAATCGTAAAAAATTCTGCAGTGATGCGAGAAGGTGTGGTGGCGTGGATGGCACACCAAGTAACGGTTGCCCAAGGCATTGCTAGGCGTCGTAAGCCACCACCCGACTCGCCGTATTAAATGGGAACAACCCGAACAGCTGCCACAACTCCTATCCTCTGAATTTTCCCCTTTGTAATGGTCGGGGAATTTAATCAAACTATTTGGGTAAAACCTTGAAAAGTCGGGGAATTTGAGAGAGGAAATTTGGTAGGCACTGTGTTATTTTGCCCACTGAAGGGCACTGAGATGTTGGCAAAAGAAAAAAATTTTAACCAGACAATGATTCTTTTAGTTCACTATCAGTGGAATACAAATCCAACTTGAGTCATTTTCAAATGTTGCTTAGGTAATTAGAATCTAGTGACTTCTAATCTAGTTTATTTGTAAATGTAGGGATTACACACTGACTGACTTGATCTACAAACAATTTAATAGCTTAAGTTTAATGAAGTTATTTGCAGTAAGAAAAATAGTATTGAGAGATAGATAGTGTGTAGTGCAGGGTGATTCATAGATTAACTTACTGATTAATCAATTAATGCTTTAATCGTGATTAATTTCTTTAAGCGGTTAATTGGTAAAAAGTTTGACGAACCAAAAGGGAAGTAAAAACAAATTGTTTCATCATGCAGACGTGAAGGAGGGAGAACACCTGTATGAAGGACAAACTTAAGGTGAAACTTGATCCTAAAGTAAACTGTTGGGACAAGATTTGTAGCTCCAGACAAATGCAGAAGGTTACACTATCCCGGCCACTTCAACGCGGTGCGAGTGTCCGTTTAGCACAGCAGAGACTATTGTGAACAATGAAAAGAGGTTGCACTTGCTAGAGGGTGTCAGCAAACTTCTTTGCCTCATGCAACTCAAGTAATAATCTGTGTGTGAGTGTCTTTAAACATCTCGTAACTGCACATTGAGGTCGATTCATAATCGAAAGAGTACCGTAAAATACCGGGCAAGCGCCCACTCAAAATTTGGAGATAATCGCGAAAAAATGGGGGATGGGTGCTTGTCCGGTCATCAATTTTACATATCAATGTACTGTGCATATATTCTCAGATCTTACAAATTCGGGTATGGGCGCTTAGTGTGGTATGGGCGGATGCACGGTATTCTATGGTATACTCCGTCATTTGTCACATTATCAACAAAAGCAAAAAAGATTACTTTTGATTTTTTAAAAAGTTTGCAGGAATTGAACAAGACGATTAATC
The DNA here is from genome assembly GCF_016920785.2 of Ixodes scapularis. Classification (NCBI taxonomy): domain Eukaryota; kingdom Metazoa; phylum Arthropoda; class Arachnida; order Ixodida; family Ixodidae; genus Ixodes; species Ixodes scapularis. The sequence continues at coordinate 88,482,438 of NW_024609835.1, forward strand.
AATTAGTTAATCGATTAAAGGGTGGCAATTTACCGGGTTAAAACTTTTAATTGGTGCTTAGCCCTAATAGTATTATGACAGTAGTATCTGATTAGGCAGTAGCTTTTGTGGCCTAGCCTAGAGACATTTATATACCCTAAATTCTGCCCCCAAATGGCCTCTCCGGTTAAATGATCTATCTTGTCAATTTCTCATTTAACTTTGCGGTTCCCTGGGCCTTTTCCACCATTTTCCTTACCTCCTCTTTGTGATTGTGATCTGTCTTTTAATCTTCCGTCCTTATCATCAGAACCAAACCTTCTTGACAGACCTGTTATTTCTTCTGTGAGGGTTGACCAAGCTCCATGCATTTTAAACTTCATCTTCTATTGTTTCATTCTCACTTTGGCTTATGGCTTATAATTTGTTCATTTCCTTATATTTTGCCCTGTATGTTTTGGTTTTTGGCGCTCCTGTTCTAGCTTCAAAAACAAAAAGCTCCCCCAAATTATTGCTATACAGTTAGTGCTGATCTCCCTTGCATTCTTTCCTCCCACAATTTTTTCTTGGATTCGTTAACCAATTTTTTCACAGAAGTAGTTGATCAGCACTAACTCTTGTCTTTAGGTGCATAGGCCTTTTCATCCTCAGTTGCATGGGTGCTGCCGTCTTGGAATCACGTGATGCGGCCGCCATTAGGTTGCTTCAGCTTGTCGCACTACTCTCCCCTCCGGCTCCCTAGCCAAGATGTTTGGTGGCCCCTGTTCTAGGGGGTGACACCCCCCTGTCAATTAAAATTCAGCTGTGTTTATAAATTCTCTCTGTTTGTGTCATCTTTTAAAAAATGAAAGCCGCTTACAACTCCCTGTAACGCCGAATTAGAGCGCAGCTCTTGAGGAGGAGGAGGGAAGGGCACGGGGGGGGGGGGGGGGGGGTAAACCAACCAGGGGGGGGGGGTCACGTGACCTTGGGGGTCACGTGACCCCCAATGCCGATGATGTCATCACTGACGTCACTGATGACGTCATCCGTGACGATGACGATGCGGGTACCGATGACGTCATTAGTGACGTCACTGATGGCTTCACCAGTGATGATGACGATGACGATGCGAATGTCGGTGACGTCATCAGTGACGTCGCTGATGACGTCATCAGTGATGATGACGATGACGATGCGGATGCCGGTGACGACATCAGTGACGTCACTGATGACGTCATCAGTGATGATGACGATGCGGATGCCGGTGACGTCGTCAGTGATGATGACGATGACGATGTGGATGCCGGTGACGTCATCAGTGATGATGACGATGACAATGTGGATGCCGGTGATGTCATCAGTGATGATGACGATGACGATGTGGATGCCGGTGACATCAGTGATGATGACGATGGGGATGCCGGTGACGTCATCAGTGATGATGACGATGACGATGCGGATGCCGGTGACGTCATCAGTGATGATGACGATGTGGATGCCGGTGACGTCATCAGTGATGATGACGATGTGGATGCCGGTGACGTCATCAGTGATGATGACGATGACGATGGGGATGCCGGTGACGTCATCAGTGATGATGACGATGTGGATGCCGGTGACGTCATCAGTAATGATGACGATGACGATGCGGATGCCGGTGACGTCATCAGTGATGATGACGATGACGGTGGATGCCGGTGACGTCATCAGTGATGACGATGACGATGTGGATGCTGGTGACGTCATCAGTGATGATGACGATGACGATGTGGATGCCGGTGACGTCATCAGTGACGATGACGTCATCGGGGGGTCACGCGACATCGGCGGGGGTCACGTGACCTCGGAGGGTCACGTGACCTCGAGGAGGGGGTCACGTGACCTCGAGGAGGGGGTCACGTGACCTTGAGGAGGGGGTCACGTGACCTCAGGGGAGTCACGTGACCTCGGGGGGGTCACGTGACCCCCACGAGGTCACGTGACTCCGGTGGGGGGGCTCGCGCGGTGCATTATGGGACATTTCCCATGATGCACCGCGCGGTTACGCCGACGGCGACGCCGCTCAAGCCGGAAACGGGCCCCTAAGAGCTGCGCTCTAAAAACCCAGTCTTGGGTAAATTCAGACTGTTCAATTTACTGATTGCCTCCCTACCACCAAATGATGTCTGGTTCATATCCCTCCATACTCCTCCATCACTTGGTACATTTCCATGTGCTCTCATTGCTAACCCGCTTATGCTGCTTTGTTCGATTTCCAAGCTCAGTTCAACTTCCTTCCTTGTGCACTGTACCACATTGTGGAACAGCAGTTTCAGCACCGTGACTCCTTTCCATATACCGGTAACAGCTAGCATTTTCCTCTTGTTGTTTACAGGAAAGCCAAACTGAGCATCTGTGTCGTGCATCAAACCAACATTGCCCCGAGAGAAAATGTCACTTACAACAAGCAGACGCAAACAATCCCGTCGGCCGAAAGAGATGGTAAGTTTCACCGCATCTTTGCTTTGCATTCTGCTCGCTTGTTGCTCTGCTCAGATAGAAAACTCTGTTTGTCCAGAACTAAGCACAAATCCACCTTGTAGGTTGAAGTAGTTCTGGCTGCAGGATACTGACTGAGACCACAAAATTAATTTCTTATCACTTGCAAGGGAATTAAGCCATGCTGCTTGTCAGTGCTCTTTGGCCTCCTTGTCGTTTTTAAATATTGTGCTCTTCATTTTCTCGGTTGAGAAGTTGTTGCGGGGTAATACACCAGCTGGTTTCAACTGGACTTGCTAGCTTGAGCACTGTCCAAGATGGTGCCTCCTGGTGGTGCCTGCTTGAAGATGTACTCTAGCAGTTGCCGATGCACATTATGGAACGAGTGCATGCGACAGTGCACTAGAGAGAAGGCAGACTTTGTTTCTTCAAAGCACGTTTGAGGTAACTGGAATCATGGCATGTTGTCACATAGTATTTTGTTAAATTTCACAAGCTTTATTTCTTAGGCTGGAAAGAAGCGCGCTAAGCATACAATGTTGCAAATACATCAGTAGGGCATTTTGCAAGGTGCTGTGCAACTCTCTGATTGGCACATAGGTCCTGAAATCATTGTTTAAAAGTTGACAAATGGTATTAAAAAATGATAATTGAGGCTCAATAAAAAAAAATAGTGGCACTTTTGCTAAACGTTTGATAATAAAATACAGTTGGTTCAATTTCGGTAGAGTGCTCCGCTTTTTTTTATAGCTTGGCGCATGCTAATTGGGACAGCCTGTGTATTTGGGATGCAATGGTATGCCATCCATGCAGCCAGCCATGTCTTTGTGTGGCTTTTCTTCCTTTATCTGCTGATATTTCCTCATTTAGTTTCTCGTCCAGGTTTGCTCGATCAAGGGTGCCCTGATTCTTGTGATAACTCTCACTTTAATATTGGCCTGTGATTGTTTTTTTTTTTTTTTTTTTTTTTTTTTAATATTATGCAAGGCAAGCATGAGCAGTTTGCAACTCTGAGACAGCAACCTTTAGTTTGTTTCATAATGTGCAATTAATTTCTTTTGCTGAACTCTTCAGCGATGTAACAGTTACAAAACACAAGAATAAGCGTTTTTTTTATCCTGTTGCAAAGTCACTCTAGCGACAGAAGGTTTGTATGGATTGTTTCATATGTGATGGCTTCTCAAAACTTTTGGCTATGAACTTATAAACTGTCATTGCAAGAGGTTTTTTTTTTTTTTTTTTTTTTTTTGGTCAAAGAATTTTTACTTGTTTTTCGCCGTGGCAAGTTTCCTCCTATGGCCGAGAACATTATCCTCTTAGCCTTGATCATGCAACTTCATACTTAACTGCTAGGCTGCATCTTGTGGCGCTGGTGCACTGTGAGAGGCCCTCAGCAAGGTAGAAGCGCTGCCTACGCACTTCTCTCGGAAGTTGTAGAATGCCTATCTGAATGGTTTTCTTTGTTACTTTTTCTCTTAATTGCTGCTCGAAGGCTCTTTAACATCCTCTCCTAGAGAGCATGGGCACTTTTTCAAGACCCGCAAAGGTTGGTCCCTGCGAACATGGTTTCTAGTTCCTGCTGGTTTTTTGAGTGTCTGTTAGGAAGTGGTCTTTGATTGCTTGGGAGAAGAGCATGTTGGTTCAAGTCATGGATGAAGAAAGAATAAAACAATTAAAGCTGGGACAACGCAACCGCATCTTTCAACTAGCAACAGACGAGTAAAATTTCCAACCTTCCTGGTTATGGTTGGCTGCTCGCTGTTGGAAATTGTACTCGTGTGTTGCTAGTTGAAAGGTGGGATTGTGTTGTCCCAGTTTTAATTGTTTTATTCTTTCTTCATCCATGGCAAGGTCTTTGATTGTTTAAATATATGTTTGTTTTTTGTCCCGTGGAAACCCGTGAATGCTTGAAGTTGGAATGTTGCCTTAGATGGCTGTTGTAACTAGCATATTACTTGTACCTACTAGGTTGCAACATATGGGAACATTTTTCTGACGGGTTTATGTGGGGTTCAGTTTTTTTTTAGCGCGCGTGCATACAGGGAACTTGTTTTTGTCTTTTAGAAATGCACTGTGAAACATTGAATGCCATCGCTGCTAATTCAAGAAACATTTCTTTGACTAGAAATATTTCTTTGTGTTCTTAAAATCAGTGCAAAGCCTAACAGAGCCCTTGCTTGAAGTCATGGACATTGAAGTCAACAATCACTATCATATATCTTTCATTCACATTCATTGTCACCAGTACTTTATAATTCCTTGACGTCGACTCTTTTTTTTGCTGGGAGTGGCCACAAAGATGTAAAACTTACCCATGAAGCCACAATTGGAATGCATTTTAATATACAGGAAGATGACTTGCAATGTTAAAGACAAATGTATGTAATCTGAAGGAACTGTATATGTGCAGATATTAGCAGTGATGTCATTGCTGTGTCAAACTGCACCAAAGTGCTTAACCTGCTACATCCTGCTACATTTCGCCAAAATGTGATGAATTTGTGCCAACATTGCACCATAACATCATTTTACTTTATTAATATTGAAAATATAATAGGTGAGGCCCCGCTACACGGCCGGATCATTACATTAGGCTTTTCCGAGTTTTCAGACCTTTAGATTATCACCTTGAATAACATACTACTTGATTTTATATCTGTATCAAGCACTGATAGTGCTCGGAAGTCGTGCAATATTTCTCATGCTTCTGGCCTGCTCTGGTGGGTCAGGTCTCTTTGTTGAGTGCGCTTCTCGCCACGCTCTGGTGTGTTGCACTGAAGTGAGAACTGCAAGGTAGGCATCGCAATTTCGCGTATCTTGCTTTGCCACAGCGCAGCCGCATACTAAGGGAAAAGCACTCTTTTAAAGTAAAACAACAACAAAAAAAAACTTGATAAGTGTTGATGTAACATCTCCATCTCGCAGTAAAAAGTTCTGAATAATACTGTGGCTAGTAAATAATAAACCACAATATTCTGACAATATATTTTTCAAAAATATATTTAGCAAGGATACTTGTGCATTGTGGGAAGTTTTGTATGAATGGCTTTGTAAGCTTATATTTTATGTCACCTTTCTGGTTTAGTTATCACTGCTGCATAGCTTTCATCTTTGTGATGGCACATTGAACAGAGTAAATTAAAACTAGCTAGAGCAGAGGATAGAAACTTAAGATTAATTTGAATGAGTTCCACTGAATTGCTTTTCAGGTTAGTTTATCATCCACATGCCAATTTTTGTTATCATAAAGTCATACATATAAAAGACCATTGTTGTTAATAATCAAGTAAGAAAAGCTTTGCTTTTATCCAAATTAATAATTGCAGCTTTATTGCATCCTTTAGGATTTTAATGAAACATCACTTTGGGCGCTCAATGTTACTCCATTCCGACATTATTTCTATGAACTATAATTTGGTTTACCTTTGCCTCCGTACATTTTAATAATCATTCGCAGCAGTTCATACTGTTCTTCATCACTTAGCTTATTGTTGTCGTGCCTGGTGCTTTACACACAACTAAAGAGCTGGCTAATTCTGTGTTTGAGGCGTTTGAGGGAATTGAATCTGCCACACAATTGATGCTTACAAAAGGTTGCACAGAAGTGAGAAAGCAAAGTAGACAATGTTTTTTGATGGACAGGTCAACTTGTAAATCTTAACATATAATATATGCAGTGGTAGGAAGGAAAATGAAGTGTGTACTAATGCTCCAAAAGTTTGTTTTGCTGCTTCAAGATGGTCTTTTAGCTGCTCCAAAAGGTGCCCCAAACCGCTGACCAGTCACATTACTTGCCTTTTAGACGTAAATATGTGTGCACATATTTACCATCTAAAAGCATGTATACATGTAACACATACCTGCAAACCTAAACCTGGTGACTTAAGGGGGGACACTATTTTAAACTGCACCTTTTTTTTTCTAAAAGCGCATATTCAGAACTGCAGAGTTCTGGCATGAATGGATAACAAGGAACACTCTCACAAAGTCTTGTCAATGTGCACTGACAAACAATGTCAACAATAATTATTCTTCATATGTTGGTGAGGCGTGCTGCACTGCGTAGCACTCGTCATCCAGAAGTGAAAATAGCTGAAAGTAATGTCAGTATATCAGAATAAGTTTGAGGAAGATATCACCTACACTGCTGGAAAGAATTTCTGACATTTAAGATGCAAAAACAAATTTTTAAAATGTCATTTTGAAGCTTCAAGTGCATTTATCTCACCTTCACTTTTTGGCAGCAAATCCCACCTTATAAAAACATTGTTTCAGTATGAAACTACCGAGGGCTTACCGTAGAATACCGCACATCCGCCCATTCCATATTAAGCGTCGATATCCAAATGTCTGAGATATGAAACAAATATGCACAGTACATTTATATGTGAAATTGATGACCAGACAAGTGCCCATCCCTCATTTTTTTGCGATTATCTCTAAATTTTAAATGGGCGCTTGCCCGGTGTTTTACGGTAATATTTGCAGATTATATGCCGAAATTTTATGGGGTCGGTTACTGTGAACATAGATTTTCTGCATTTTCATGTTCCTTTATTATGAAAAATTGTATTTTGCATAACTTGGCTAATGTAAAAAAAATAATAATAATTTCATAAATTTTTCTAAAAACTTCTTTTCATAGTAATTGGCAACAAGTATTTCAGTATGCATTTCACCAGAAAAATATCTGGTGATCAACACCATTTCTCAACAATAGATTCATTGAGCAGATTCCATGCAAAACTATGCTTTACTTCGTTTGGGGAGGTATAGAACCTCATAAAATTGGTTCACAGGCTGAAACTTTGCACGCCCTCCTTCTATAGGGCTGCAAACACCACCTACAAATTTCATTCCAATTAAGTGAGCAGCGGTTCAAAAGGAGACATGCCCATGTAGTGTCCCCCCTTTACTTTGTGAACATGTTGTATTGGGCTTGTATACTAGTGACCAGTGGTCTGTGCCAGGATACAATCTTGTGATGTTGCCTCTTGAGAAGCATACATATCACTCCCTACAACGTTTCGTCCTTTGTTGTTTGCTTTGAGGTAGAATCTAAGCTTGGTTCCATTGGTCTACAGTTGCACCTGTCAGGAAAAGGTAATTCTTGGTAAAAGTTGTAATTAATTTGGTTACTAGCCAACCAGATGCTAGTTTTGGGAGTTGGTAGAGTTCTTTTATTGAGTTTCTCATGCCTTATCAGCTTCAGCTGCCTCAGACTCCTTCAAAATATTTTTTAGAAAGTTTTGAAATAATTTTGGTAGTTTCTTATTTTGTCATTTGAAATTAGTACTTTTTAACAGTTATTAACAGTAGCACCATAAAGAGTATATAGCAACCAATTTTTTTTTTTTTTTAATTGTTTTGGGAGGACTCGTTTACTAATGGCTCAGTACTTTCTCAAAGTTTTTGCGTAAAGCTGAGGTTGTTGCAATGCTATAAACTCTTAGTGACACTGGTGTAATTCCACGCTCCAAGCCTCATCCTTATTCATTGTTTGCTCAGCCACGGAAAAGGAATTGGAGTCACTGGCAGTTCAAAATCGTGGCAGTTTTCGTTGGATACGAGTGAATTCAGCTTTTCAAACATCACAAATTGACGTAAACTGTAACTGTACCAGCTCATTTTTTTTCCCCAGCCACGGGGCCATCGCCAAAAAACGGTATGGCAGCATTTGTACATCGTAGGAGTAGCGCATAAATTGAAATTTTTTTTTTTACACGTGTTGGCATTAGTGCGGTAAGGCTAAAGACTCAATATTTCTGTGATGTAGATTTTATATCCTGTCCAGCAACCTTGTGTTAGGTAGAGTTGCTATGATTAAAACCTTTTTCAGAGCAAATTGTTCTTGTTATGGTGGCTTGATGGAAATGTTTTCAGTAGCTAGGTTTTGACAATTGTTGCTAATTTTGTTTGAGTTTGTAACATACAGTCTTATCTCGAGAGCTTTCGTGCAGTTAGTTTAGCTTGGGGTCAGTGAAAGTTTGCTGTCCACTAAGTAATATAACTATGTTTCTCACTGTGTAAAATTTATTGACATCATGCATAGGAGAGATATTGTTAATGTAATGTAAATATGTCCCATACATCTGGACCTATGTATAAAAATAGGGGAACTACTTGGCAATTGTGAGAGATATTTTGTCATTGTCTCACAAAAAAAGTTTTTTATTTTTTATTGTAACTGTTGTCATCAAAATTGCATTTTATTTTTATGCTTACATTTCCAGATTTTAGGCCCCCTTGATTTTCCTTTTTTTTTTGCAATCTGCTTACAAAAAAAGGTGTCCTATCATTGTTCTTCTTCAAACTGAATTTGTATTTTTTCATGCACATTTAGAAATTTGGCATTTGTCTTCATTGCATTCTGGTACACATACTACAAGTTAGTAAGAACTGACATTTTTCAAACATGATTGATTTCTGCAGCAAAGTATACACAAACTTTTAGCAGTCTGGCATAAAATATCTAAGGTATGACAAGGATTATATTCTTGGTCTTCCTTCATCATTGAAATTGTAGTCTAAACAAGTTTACTACTTCTAAGTCCTTTGGTAGTGAAGGACTATGAACAGTTCTTAAATGTAGCTTCAGCTAAATCATGTAGCTGTTGGTCTGAGTCACTCAGCCAGATCCCAAAATTTGAATGTGAGGTACCTTTTCAATATTTGTAGCCTCATTGTTATGAAGAATGAACCCTTGTTTACTCCTGGTAGGGAAGAATTCAGTGAAACCACTGTCACTAAAAGGAAAATCAAGGTTATCGAGGCGATACCATACTTGAATGGTAGCACTATAACTTTGAAGCACACATTTAAAATTATTTGAAAAGTGGAGGTCAAAATCGAAGATAGTAGTGGAAAAAATTTGTTTTGAGCCGAGTTGAAGCATGTCTAGGAGCAACTTCCAATTTCTAATCTTGAGACAGAATGTTGGACAGCCAGCAGTGTGTTAGCATTTTAGGGTTGTTATAATCCTTGTAAAGTACTTGTCACATCAAATTCTGTAAAGTGTCTCATTATGAGTGTAGTCGAGGACAATTTTTATAGCGCAGCTTTTAGGCGCCCGTTTCCGGCTTGAGCGGCATCGCCGTCAGCGTAACCATGCGGTGTATTAGGGATAAATTTCCTCGCTGAATTTAGCGTAAAACTTTCCCCGCTAAATTTAGCGGAAAAGTTTCCCCGCCAAATTGAGCAGAAAATTTTCCCCTCTTAATCCAGCGGAAAAAATTCCCCGCTAAATTTAGGTGTCGTAGCCCCCCTCAGGTCATGTGACCCCCCTCAGGTCATGTGACCCCCCTCAGGTCATGTGACCCCCCTGAGGTCATGTGACCTTAGGGAGTCTCCTATCCCTCAGTACCCTTCCATCCTCCTCCTCAAGGGCTGCACTCTAATCCTTCGTTACAGGGAGTTGTTTTTCCTGTTTTCAGTAGTGCAGGAAAATGTATGCTTCCACAATTGGGATTATGCGAATAATAATTTAATTTGTCTTTAATGGGGCAAAGTTCCTTCAATAACCTTTCATGCGTGGCATAGGTTTTGAGACTGGGTTTCTTAAAACACGGTTAATCTCTTAGTGATCCCTACCCCAAGTGCGGCCTACTTTGTGCACAATTCGAGCATGACTGAGCCATGCATTTATGCATGACACTCCACCTTTTTTTGTCTCTGCAGTCTTGTAGACAATGCTCCTGTGCTGCAGATACTAGTCTATCGCTTTCTTCAGCGTTGTGTAAGAATGTCGGAAGACAGATGGCTTGCCTAAGATTGAGGGGTTTGAGGAGCCCTGGTGTGCAGTGTAAGATGGTGTTTCCTTTTAGCGTCGGTTGCTACAAGTTTGTTGACATCAGTAAATGTTGTCTTCACACTTATAAGTAATTTTTAGTGAGGTATGTCACATTGTGAATGCTTTCTTGCACTATGTGCTCTCTGCTCATAGAAATTAATGCAAAATTTCCTCGTTCTATAGTTGTCAAATGGAACATTTGTCCGAGTTCTGTCTTCAAACCTGCTCATGCTTGTTGTCTTGTAAAGGGTATAGTTCCATGTGAAAGAGTCTTAACTAATGATAGAGAATTACTTCTTCCCCCTTCTCTGCATCGTTGCCTTTGCCTGTTGCGCCTTCTAAAGCACACCCCTTGGATTATTACGGTAAGTGGAGCTTGCAGCACTTTTTTTGCACTTCCAGTCTTAGCGTGTGCAAGGATCCTTTTAAAATAGGCAGTGTGCCATTTTGTAGTGCATGCAGACAAACATACTCATGGCCTGTGCTTGATATCATTGCTTTAGTCTTGGAGGGCTTTAGGAATCATTGATTGTAGAATTTTAGCAGCAGCAATCATTGTCTAGAATAGACATACCGAATACAGTGTCTTCTTGTAGTGTCTTCTGGATTAAAGAACAATTGACATGTTTATGGCAAAGATATTGTAGACTACTAACTTCAAAAGTTTTTTTCAGTATTAGAATTTCACATGGAATGAAACAATGTTAGTTATAAAGGGAAAAAACAAATGTTTACTATGACAGGCAGCCTGCATTGGCTCTTGCTCCCACACTGTTCTGCACTTTCACATTTTTTCACACTGCTTCTGCTCTTTGCCATCACATTTAGTTATCACAGTTAGAGAGGACTGCCTGTAAATTAACGCATCCTTCCAGAAATTGACCAATGAGGCCATTGGTTGCCAGCAGTAGGTGGCTTTGCAAGTAAAGTTCAAACACTGCTGTATATATTATTATTTTGCCTCTTGCAGAATGTGTTTCAGTTTTAGCCATGCGAGCATGGGCAGTAAGAATCCAGTGGTCATTGCAAGGGTCGTTATTCTGAACAATTTACTTGGAGTGTAAGATATTGTTGGTGATTACAGTGCAAGTCTCTCTCACATTTGTGACTTTATGCCAAGAAATTAAAATTCGTAATGTTCCTTGTTGGGAAGTTTGCACTTCGAAATAACATACTGTTTTAAGTAGCTTATTATTTTAATTACATAGTTTAACTGCATTGCTTCAAGACCCGTCAAAGATATGGCCCGATTAAGGGGTTGTGTATTAAGCTGGGGGACAACTGCAAGCTACTTGCGAGGCATTAAAGGAGAGAACACAGATGCCTGCTAGAAACCTTATGTCCATTCCTGTTTGGTTCTTTCATATCCTATGCTGGAGTATTAACTCAAATGCAATTAAGTCCTACAACACAATGAGGTTGAGGACTGTGAAAGCTAACGGAGACATATTGAAAAGAACATCCACTGCAGTTTCATCGGCAATATCTGAGACTCTTGACATTTTTTTTAAAATTTGTTTTAAAATAAAAGTAATTGCGTAAGGTGTTGCATTGTTTTCATGGGCCTGTTTTTTCAAATTCAGTATGCCTCTTGTTCCCTAAGTGATTCATTGGGATGAAGGTACGTTGACAAACTTCTTGTCTGCACTGCTGTGCTGTGTGGCATGCTGTGAAACCACCTAATTCATTTTCACGTCATTCCTTGTAGTTAGCCTCATTTTTTGCTTCTTTCCCTTTCTCTCTGTCGGCATCCCCTTCGTTTCTCTTCCCACCTATGCCATTGACAACTCATCGCAACCCTTTGCTTGTCATCCAAACTTGCGGCTGGCTGCTGCGTTTCTCTGCATTTCTTTAGCTCTCCTTTTTATGTTTGGTTCTCACGTAGGGTCACGACGTAACGTCAAGGACGACATTTCCTTCCATCCTTGTTAAGTCCTGTAACTGCCGTCGAAATGTTGACAAAATCATCTTGCCAACTCTTTCAGTGAAGCTTGTTCTAAACGTGGTGCCTGCTCTTTTTGCGGCAGAAAAGGTGCACACACGGCGAGTCAGGCGTGCTCAGGGTTAAGGAATGCGAGCTGGCCAACTAAGCGGTAGGCGTGGAGTGTAGGGGGGAGCGGGGCTTGCGATGTCTAGTGCCCCCCCCTTTCCTTCCTTTGTGTGTGCAATTGTGTCCCCGCATTAAGGGGGGGGCATCCCATTGAGTCTTTCTTTTTGGCCCGCAGATGTTGTGTGTGAGCAAATTGTTGTGTCTGGAGACAGAGCGAGAGAACCAATTTCCAAGGTCTTCACATGTCTTCTTGTATTTGTTCCTTTCCCGAAACTCAAAAGACGACGGTCACTTTGTTTTTCCTACCGCTATAGAGTGGGATGACGAGTTTCAAGGTAGGTCTGCTCAGCACGCTGAACACCCTACCCTCCTTTTATACTTATTTATTTATTAATTGTCTTAATTTTTTCCCCTTACATGTGACCGCCTTTTTCTTTTTGTTTCTAATTACATTTAACACCTCTGCTTCCTCGGTTCCTGTCGGTTACTCTTGGCTGATGCATTTGCCCCGTCTCACCGGGTGTTTTTGTGACCGTGTGTCCCGTCTGCTTTGGTGCCGCATGCCCTTCTCGTGTAGGCCTACCGGCGAAAGGGGAGGCTCTGCCACCCTGCCTGCTAACTAAATAGCTGGCCCCTACTGCTAATTTTTTAAAAAGGCTGTTACATCTCCGTTTTTATTTGAAGTCCCATGTACATACACACTAGATACACTCTTGTTGAAAGGATGGTTATTCCCTGGAAGGTTGCGTTAATTGTGCCGCGTTGTCTCCGCCACCACTGCATGTACAAGCGTTTCGTTTTTCCCCATATGGTGCTTGGCACTGTTTAAGTTTGTGCTGCTGCCCTAAGTGCGCTTCTTTTTTATCAGTTTCTGTCGCGACTGCTTGTTCCATTGTTTATTGTTTTATTTGGTTCCTTCAGTTTTTATGTGTGAGCTGGCCCGTATATGGGGGCAGTCTTGGTTGCTCCCTCTGCTTGATGCTTTCGGCACGGACGTTGCAGCACCATGAATCAGTGTCGTGTGTTTTCATCTAGTTTTTCTCTCTTAAACGCCCTTCCTCTTTCCTTCATGTGGCTTATGGAATTCTGCAGTGGACGATGGTAAGAGTATATGTTGAATCCATTTTCATTCATTCAGCCTGCGGCATTGTGAGAGCTACGCAGCAGCTTCTGCTTTGTGCACATGTCAAATACAATTTTTGCCTGTGGCTAAGGGGACCATGAAATGATTTTTTCGACTTTGGCTAGGTAGCCCTCAGTATGAAACCTGTATTCTGCAGTAGGCTTGTTTGATTTACCTACACTTTGTGCTCACTGCTGTATTAGATTTACGAATGCAGCGTATCTTAAAACAGATATGGGAGTATACTTCCTCTTTTCTACTCCGTTGCAGGCTGGTGCAGGTTAATCAAATGAGCCCAGTTACAAGAGATTGTGTTTGCTTTTGGATTCTACATTCAAGATTTTGTATCACAACTAAAACAGAATTGAGTATATCTTTTTTTATCTACTCTCTGTAGAAGGGAGGAGCCATATTTCTGCGGTAAAAGTTGTATTGACACTCCAGACAAGGAATACATAGTGCATGCAATACTTCAGGTGCTCATATGTTACTGTGGGGCGAGAGAGAGAATAAATGTTTTTATTGAAGAGTTGTCCCTTGTTCGGGTACTCTTGGCTAGCAAGACTAGCCTTTTAGGTTGAGGTGCTCTCGGGTCTTTTTGATATGTCGAAGGGTTTCATTGGGGGGGAGGGGGGGAGAATGACCAGTAAATATATGTTGGTTGTTGGGGAACCTTCCGCAGTGTGAGCAGACGGGCAAGCCGGGTTGGTGGCGAGAATGATGCAAGGACGGTTTAGATGGCCGCCGTTCCTCAGCTGCTATTCAAGGCAGTTAAAAGTTCCTCAAAGTCATGTTTGAGAACCCTTGTCTTATAAGTTGCACCTGTTAGGCAACTTGTGGTCAAGGCCGTGATAAATACATACTGTTCTCAAAAATGTTTAAGTTTTCGCAATGAAATGTAAATGTTTTGAACTCTTTGGTCTGTGTGGAACACCAACCTTTGTAAAGCCCATTGGAAGTTGTTTTTCTCAACTCCATTTTACCTCGATGTGTATTGCAATAAGGTTAGAAGCCCGAGCTCTTGTCTGCAACAGTTGTTCCCACTGCGCGAGAGTTTGTGCGGCCGAGGTGCATTCTTGAGCAAGGAGCTCTCGCTTGTAGTCTTCCCTTTGCTACACCTTGAGGTGAGGTACAGTCTAGTAACTTTTACAATAACGAAAGGAGTTACAAAGAGTTGTCGTAGTGCAGCCTCTCCAATGAAAATCTGCACCTGAAAATCATTTCATGGTCGTCTTCGTTTCAAAGGCACTAGTTGTACAAGTGCGAGTACTATATAATGCCAACTACAGTCGAGCCTGGATAAATCAAATTCAAAGGGGATCGTAAAATAATTATATTCATAATTTGATATAAAAAATATGTTAACTGAACCTCCAGATGAAATTTCCGCTTGTCTCTGCCACTACCGAAGGCTGCAACAAACGGGACCTTACCAAAAAGAGCCTCTAAGAGCCGCTAAATACAGTAGAGCTTAGTTGGTGAAGATCGCAAACGGTGTTTGTAATTGTTTACCGGCGTGCCTGGCCACGACCTCCACATTGCACCAACGACAAAACACGAAATTAATTTAAAAAAAAAAAAGCCAGCCTCATAAAAAAAAAATCTAGAATAAAATTAAGCAAGCGACAAAAAAATAAAAAAAAAAAAAAAAAACTCACTAAATTAAGGCAGCAAAAAAAAGAAGAAAACTGGCAAAGCATTAATTGTTTTATGGAGCGAGCCGATATCATCAGCTTTGAAAGCACGCTGAACGGCACCTTAAATCCTTTCTCCAAGTGAAGCCAGCGCCCAGCTATGAAACCACACGAAAAGCTAGCCAACGGCACCTAAATTCTTTGTTCCCAAAGGAGCGGAGTAAAGCTGATGAATTTTCGGCTTCAATCCCATTGGTTGGCATGCGTCGACGAGGCCCCCATTGGCCGCTGCGCGTCAGTTTCAACAACTGTTCACCCCATGGCGCTGTGTGTCCATTAGCGCACTGTTAACGCGAAGCGTCCAAGGTCAGCGCACCGCTTGCGCGTGCTGACCGGCGACGAAAAGTATGTAGCAGACGAAATAAGGGAGCGGAAGAGCGGCTTGCATGCTTTCGCATTCACAACTCATAAGAAGTGCTTAGGTGTACCTCGAGCCTTTTTTTTTTTTACGGTTGTCCTCTTTTTACAGCTGCTCCTTTCACTGCGCTGCGTATCCCCTGGCGCGTATGCTGGCTTGGCAGTCTGCCAGCCCTGCTACCAACGCGAGCTATGAGCTATTTGCTCGCTGCCGGCATAATCCGACCGCGGGAGAAGCAAGGGCTGCTGTGCTTCGTTAGCTATGTTCGCTGTATTGAGTTTCCCCCCATGGGAGTTCGATACAGAAAAACAATGCTCCTATACTATTACATGGGATTTTGAAGGGGTATGTTTGAACTGTTCGATATAAACAATAATTCGAAATACCGGGGTGTGATATAACCGGGCTCGACTGTAGTAACGCAGCACTTTTTAATTGTTTGTTCCAGAGTATTGAAAAACAAAGTTTTGAGGCTAACCATATTTTGAAATAAGGTTGGGTCTGGCAATTGCTTGCATGGAGCAGCCAGGACTGACCCACTGCAAATACTATGTACTAGTTGTGCTTTCAGCGGTTGCATCTTTTGTGAATCAGCACTGCCGTAACAAGTTGAACACTGCTTTCTAGCACTTGTATGTTGAACACACGCTTTCTTATGAGCTCTCACACAGTTGCTGCCTTTATTCTTTGATACTGTCAGTTAGTGGATCGTGCTTTATTGTACGAAACCATTGAGACTTTCAAACCTTGCCTGGTATCAGGTCTTACCTCAGCATAGCACGGGATAGCTCGAGGTTTTTTTCTGCCTTGCTGTAATATCAGAACAACTGTGATAAATATTTTTGTGGTAAAGCTTTGTTAGTCGTTTGCCTTTCTGCTAAAAATTTTGCGTATATGATACTAAAAAAAAAAGAATTAATTTTTTAATTTCTTAGTTGTTACTCGTGAGTTGATGATATTGTGCTGGGTTTGGAGGTCTTCTTAGGCCTTTTTTTTTTAGTTATGTCAAAATGGAAACTTGTGGTTGGAGCAGGTATAGTGAGAGTTGAATATGCAGTGGACTCTTCTCATGATGCATCATTTTCACTCATAAAATATGTTGATGCTGATTGTCAGTTTTAATGCACGAGCATGGTGCATTGTATTTTTGTAGTATGTGTCTTCCTTCCCCCAAAGAAGCAATTCTTCTGTACGAATAAAGAAAGCAGTTTCTAATATTGCTTTTCAATGAACGACTTGAATTCTTAATTTTCGACACTTTTAATAAGCTGGATCGTTCCTCCACTTGATGTTTGCTGAATTGTGTCAGGCCTAGACTTCTGCTCACTGATGTAATTCTGAAATTCACCTCTCTTGTGGGCTGTTGCATCCTGGGAAGAGTCGGCACCCTAGAGCATTTCTCTGCATATGAAACAAGGCAACCCAACTCGCAATGCTTGCTCATTTCATGCTCACAGCTGTCATCTTTGAACTGCATTGTTTACCATAACTATAGCTTTGGGAAAGCCATAAAGTTGTTTAGAAAAACTTGCCAGAATACTTTACCCATTTGAATTCTGATTCTTTTTAATACATCTGAATTTTAATGGCATATAGATCATTTTGATTAAAGCATACTGTAAAATCCCGTAAGGATGCCCATCTATTTTGAAGAGATAAATAGCAAAAAAATATTGTGGGATTGATCGTTGGGAATGAGACAGCAAAAGTTGATAAAAAAGACAGATAAACATTGGGCACCCGCTGACATAGGAATTGATATCGCAGATCGCAGACACACAGATTAACATTGCACGGTGAACTGATACCGTAGATCGTGCACACAGCAGATTCGTGTTTCATGGTGGAATAAATACCCGGGAACTCACTACGAACTCTCATGTTACGGTAACCGATGCCGCAGATCACGGACACAGCAGATTTGCGTTTCATGGTGCGATAATGCAGAAATCCTCTACAAACTCTCTACAAGCTCATGGTAATGGATATCGCACGCATGGTTGATGTTATTCGGGTCCGATGCCGCATGATGACCAATGGAGATCGGGTGGGTGATGTTTGGGGATTTTTAGCCTTCAGATGTTTGGCCAGAAAAACCGGAGGGGTAATCTCTTAGGGGAGGGCGCCTTTACGGGATTTTATGGTAGGTACTTTTTTTTATAAAAATGGTGACAAACTGTGGTCTCATACCATATCAGGGAAAAATAGAAGGCAGAGTTTGGTGCTTAAAATTGTTCCAAGTTGTATGTGACATACATGCGGACAGGCTGTGAACAACATTTATGACATTGGTTTTAGTGAGAATTACAGAGTTTAGTAATGTTTATGTTTAAGGGGGGATGCTACCCAGAAAAAACAATTTCTGCAAAAAAATTAGAGTTTTGAAAAAGGCATATTTATATCCACCATCTAAAGAGTATTCCCAGAAAGTTTCATTAGTTTACACTGCGTAGTTAATGTTTTATGAATTATTTTTGGTCCACCAATGCTAAAGAAAAGGCAGAGGTTAGAGCACTTTGAACACATTTTTCTTTGTTCCACTTTTTGGCATAAATTTCACTTGAGAAGAACCGTCGTTTGTTAATGGGACAAAAGGAAAGACTTGCTCATTGTTTTTCCCAACTGAAATTTTATGGGCAATGCAACTGTGGAATTGCTTTTTGACTTTCTCAATGTCTTTTATAAAAAAAGTTAAGATTTTGTTAACGACATAAAAGGCAAAAAGTTATTTGATTTTTCACTGTGATGTTAGCATAAAATAAATTTTAGGAAATTCTGTTTTCACAGATGCTCTTTCAGGCATCCTGCTGCAGATCTAGTGAAGAAAAACTTTGGATATTGCGTTAGTTTTCTGACGATAGTTTTCCTAAACAAAGTCAGTGTGTTCCTGATAAAAACAACTATAATTTCTTTTACATTTCATGTAGACAGATGAAACTTTGCACTGCATTCTTCCTTGCTACTGCCAGTATATATTGTAAATTTCATTCAAATTGAGCCAAAGGTTCAAAGTCAACCCTTTTGGGTAGTTGCCTTAAAGGGACACTGATACCCCCCAAAAGTTTTTTTTTTTTCCTTTTTTGCCAGGTGCTTTTTTATGGTGTCGGAGGACTACCCAATTAATATTTTGCAAAAGAGTAGCGTATATTTTTAATAAAGCTAAAAGACGCAACTGCTGGAAACTGAAACCGGCGCACGAAGGTCGGAGAAGTGGAGAGGAGAGAGGGAATGGTGGAAATCACGTAACTACACCCGACCGTGCGCTTTTTTTTTTCCTCTGCGTAGCAGACGACGTGCGTGACGGCGTAGCAGGAACTGTTTGCTGTGCGATTCTTTTGCAGTTATGTTTGTTCCGCTCGCTGTTCTGTACTTCAAGATGAGTTGTTTTGTGCATCGAGGAGTTGGAGATGAGTATAGTGAGTGCCCGTGGTGAATTTCCGTGATTGGCTCCGAAAAGATTACACCCAAGATGTTGCGTGAAGAGCTGGCTCACATGTCCTGCGTCCGAAAAAAAGTGGCATTGTGCGACAGAGTTTCCGAAAGATCAACAGGATCGGGACCAATGGCTGGCCGCAATTCCTGTAGAACATTTATGGGCACCTCGGAAAGCGGACGCTACCCGATTTATATGCTCCTTGTATTTTGTGGAAAGTGATTCAGTTCGCAGGTGTCAAAAAGGAAATCCCATACCATTTAGTTCAGCGACGTTTCGTCCACAACATTTGTTTGTTATTTTTTTTTGTTTGTTTCTTCAGTGACACTTGTAAAAAAACGAAATGTAAACATTGCAAAATGTTTGAAAAAGGAAAAAAAAAAAGTATGCTTTCACTGGGGATTGAACCCGGTCCTGCCGCGTGTGAAGTGGACGTCTTTCCACTGAGCTACTAGGGGAACTCCCTCCTCAGTAATAATGCAGCCGGTAAACTAAGTTGGAATGTTTGCTGCCAATTTTCCTCCAGCAAAAGCACTCTTGGGTCGAAGTTGGGGAGCACTATGCATTGGCGACATTCGCACCTAGTAAAGAAATCGTACACGTGCATATTCAACTCGAAGTGCACACTTCGTGCTTGACGTTTGCGCGAGCGATGTCTTCAGCCACGAGAGGGGAGCGACGGCTCGGCGACGTCTTCGTGCAAATCGGCTTGGTGGTCGGGTGTGTCGTACGGGATGAGTACCAATTCGTTTGATCAGTCCCGAATTTCTCTTTTAAAGGCAGACTGAATTCGCCGGTACTGCGAGCGACAGTTCTGAAATAGAGGTCCCACGCCCGTCGTCCGCTGCCATTGCCGTCCCCGCGAGTCCTACCATACGCGAAACGACGCGCGCACAAAATGCTTCCGGTTCTCTGTGGAACTTTTTTTTTTAAGCAACGTATCTGCAGCTTTTTAGAAGCCACAAAAAATGGGTTCCATATTTTTTTAATTTTTAATATTGAGTGTGTGCCTTCAGTGACCAACGACTTTAAATTTTGTGGTCGCGTCAAAACCTTAGAAAACGGCCCATGACCACGGAAAAGAAAGTGAGTGAGACTCGAACCTGCCTGTTCTTGATCGGCAGTTTTCGGGCGGAAAGAAACCGAATTTCGAGCTGCAAATTGCGTTCTAGGAAGTTGGGCTTTCATATGTCATGTACAACTAAAAAACCTCGGCGAGCATAAATACCCTGTCGGTGTCCCTTTAAGGTGCAGCTATTTGTTTCGAATGCTCAATGAAAAAGTTTATATTTTACTTGGTCTGGACCTTCACTCCACAACTTTTGGTTTGCAGTGGATGATCCCTATGAGCATAAAGTGAGCTTGCTGCATTTTGCATTGCACTGTTTGAGTGTGGTGAAGTTGGGTAGAGCACTTTAGTTGCCCCTCCAACAACGCCAACGCAAGGGATTGTAAAAAAATGCCAAATGTGCCTATGTATTCCCACCAACCTTTATTTTTTTTACTACTCTGTGCAGTGAGATTTGATAGATTTTTCTCGCGTGTGCTTTTCTTGTAAAAATGATAAGGGCTCACCCCATTCGCCGAATTGTGAAGGCTGCACAGCTGGGCTCGTTCCTAAGAGGACTAAGGTTGAAAATGTCTCGGCTGCACCTGATGCACCAGTGTGCACTGAGTGGAGCTTTAGGCCAGATATACGGGGCCCCATTACCCGCCCTTTTAAAATGTGTCTCGCCTCAACCAACTCTGGTTACTAGTCGGTGGCCAAAGCAATCAAGTCATTCCTGAGGCTTGTTTTCAAGCAATAGTATATCAAAAAGTGTGTACTTGAGCAAAATATTGTACCCTCCCCCCTTTCTGGGACAGGGACAGCAACACCCAATCTGGCCTTTTTTGCGACTGCAATTCCCACAACTTTTTGTTATCCCTCTACTTGTAGAGTTCAAGGAATGGGACCTAGGCTTCATATTCTATAAAAGAGTATGGAACGAATTGTTTTTTGGAACAGGCAGGTACTCAAAAAAGGGTGAAGGGCTGTACAAAAAGCGCCCGTTGAAGGTTGTGGCTTGGCTTAATGCCGTCTCCCTTTTCCGGGAGTGGGGTGGGCCCGCCGTGAATGTGGCTGGTGTGCCCTTCATGCTTTGTGTGGTGGACGGGGCGTGAGCCTTACTGATTCACGGGGCAGTGCTGGCTTTTGGCGACGTCCTAGCGGAAGAGGACGGGGAAGGGGCCCCTGGCGGGGCGCACCCGGATGCCAAGGCGGCCCAGGCGATGCTCTTTCCGCACAAGGTGGCCGGACTGCCCCACGTCGAGATGGTCAAGCCCGCACAGACCCCTGGGGAGGGGCCGGACCCCGCCAGGACACCCGGAGCGCAGGAGGCCAAGGAGCCCAAAGGTGACACCCTAGCTCCTCTGATGCAATTTGTTGCCATTTTGGGACCCCTTCCGGCGCATGGGCGGGATAGGACGGTAAACACACCATACGAAGACTCTTTTCAGGCACCGTAGCCGGTCCTCAGATTGCGCAGAATTGGCTCGGCATGAAATGTTTCGGTTTCGGCATGGTTTCGGCACAATAGGAAAGGAATCTCGATTCAAACTTGTAGCGAAACTGTAAAGTTTTAGAATGGTCCCCGTTCAGTCCAAGGAGATCTTGGCGCATCCTGGATATGAGCCTAACAGAGCTCGAAGAAAGCCCGGACCAAACTCGACAATTGGAGTAAAGTGGGTTTTTGGGCCACATTAAATTAACCTGTTCATAATTTCGACATTCATTGTGCAATTTCGTTATGATGCGAATGATTTGTCCAGATCTCAGTGAGAATGTTCTTATGTACAAACTCTAGTTTTCGGGATGCATGTAGATACCCGTGTACTCATCTCGCTGCATGTGCTGAACTTGGAGGCACCTGTGTCTGGTTATTAGACAAAATCATGCACCTATTTCCTGTGTGGCTCGATGCCAAGTTGGTCTGCCCATAAACCCAGCAATGTTTCTTCCAGCTCCCAGGGAACTCAGTGAAGAAGAGAGGCAGCAAATCTTGCTAAACGAAGATTTCCGCACGTTCATGGATCGGTCTTCGAGGATCGTGGAAAGGGCCCTCTGCGAAAGCTCAGACATTTGTGTGGACTACACGGGCAACACAGAAGACCAAGACAGGTCCGTTTTATTTCTGGGGGGAGAGGAGGGAAGGCAGCTGTCACTTTATTGAGTCCTCTTTTCTGTTGTGCAGTTGTACACTGCACAAAAACAGGACTTTGCAAAGATATTCAATTTCGCGGTTTTCATTTGGTTCAGCTTTAGGATTAGAAAGGACAGACATTCGAAGTTTGTCTTTTCAGCATTTGTACAAAGCATGTACACTTTCAAGTTAGCTAGTGATTGTGTATTGTGAAACGGGTCTCTCCCACACCTGTCTTGGAAAAGGTGCTTTTTGTGATGAGCAAAAGCACAATTACGAGGAGATGTCTCGAGTCTTGCAGGAGCGGGGTTCAGATTTGCAAATGAATTTTGTATATACATAGTGAGCTCAAGGGAGGGTCTTGCAACTAGAGTGAAGTATATTTGGTCTTCCTTGGAAGGAATAGTCATCTGTATTTGATGGATGCCAGCTCTACCACCTGGAATGTGAATGTTCAGCAGTGTTGTCTCTCAGTAAAAACTCGCAACCAAAGGAGTGGATCTTTCTTTTGCTCCTTTCAGTGACGACAAGAGTGGGATCAAGCTTTCACTCAACAGGGTGTTCTTCGATGACCGATGGTCCAAAAACAGGATGGTCACGAGCTTCGACTGGTCTTCACAGGTTAGAGTTTGTCTCTGGCTCTTGTCCGGGTCTCTAGAATGGAAGTACATCGATGACAAGCCACACTCTGCAAACAGTTTCCAGAGCTCCTGGTGGCTTCGTACGGAAATAATGACGACTCTCCTAATGATCCGGATGGTGTGTGCCTGGTTTGGAACATGAAATTTAAGAAATCTACACCAGAATACATCTTCCATTGTCAGGTAAGCTTTCTTGACTGTTCTTGGCATTCAATTCATGATGCAGCGGTTGTCTCTGCTAGGGTTGTGCATTGTTGGCTTAAACTAATACTAAAACAAAAACATTTATTTTTTGGGAACTGGGTTTTAGATTGTCAACTGTTTATTTTTGCTTTTTTCAGGAAAGCAAAAATTTATTTGAAGGATCTGTGCAACAGTTTCTGTGCTTTGCTTAAATAATTTGGGAGTTGGTGTCTCAACCTTTCTGAAGTAGAGAAGGAAAAACCGCTTTTGCCTGCATGTCATAGTTTTTATTTTAAAAATTAACAAAGATTGAGGTTTTCGGCACCTGTCAACTCCTTCACCATCTTCCGAGTCACGTGCGCTGTGACGTCAATGGGGTTGGCGCGGGGTTCCAGTGAAGGTCTCTCTATAGAGCCATCCATGAGCAGAGAGAGCTCATCCTCTCACGACCGTGAGACCACCTGCTGGCGGGCGCAGCATGAACAATATGGTAAAAGGTGGAAAGTCTCATTCGGGTCCGATCATACCCGTCTGGCCCTGTCCCCCTCCGCCTCTGGCTTCTGGCGGCTGTTCGCGGTAGCAGATAGAGCTGACGGTTTTGTGTACCTAGGATAGACGGTGCCACTAAAACTCCGTATAATAAAAATTTTGTCAATGATACCAGGTTTTCGACGCATTTATATTTATGTTGGAACGACAAGATTTGTAGAAAACTTACCTTTTATCGAGCAGGTATTTGCACAATTTGCCATCTTTCTACAAGACCCCCCCATTGACGCAATGCCGCGTGTTTCTCACGGCCGCCGCTCGCGGCTGCAGGTCGGGGAATATTCTTTTTCTGTCCTTTGTGACAAGGTGAACAATTTCAAAAATAGAAGATGCCAATTCTTTCAGCGTCAAAATCGTTGCACAGCTCCTTTTAAAAAAGACTCACACTTTACAAAAGTAATTTAAATGTCACAAATGTTAATTTTTTTATCAGTTTTATGGACAAGGTGCATGAGCAGCGAGTTCCAGTTGGCAATGGCAAGGGAAAGCAGAGAGTTTTGAAATTTGTTAGTCCTGGAGAAGGGAGGCTGAACTTTAAAGGGATGCTGCAATAAAATTCTAGCACCTATATTATTGCCTAAATGTCAACAACGTTCTGGCCACACCAGAGACGCCAATATTTTGCTTGAAAAGACACTGAGACATTATTTAAATGGAATGAACCGAATGTCGTTGTGTCGGTTTATTCCATTTCCTGAAGTTAAATGCAGCGCCGCTCCGTAGAAGTACGGCGGCGAGCTGCGTGCGCACAAGCCCCGTCGAACCGGATATTTTTTCTTTTCCGGCTTATTTAAATCCCTTGTGGAGCAGGGAGGGGCAACTAAAATGGCTGGGTTGTAACGCACCAGCGACACCAAGTGGCGGAGCTCAAAACCACGCCAGCCCCCAAGGAGCGTTGCCCATGCTGGGCCAGTTGGCGTAGCGTCGCCCAAGATGCATCGCGCTCTCCGATCGCTGATCTTCGAGCGCTCGCTAGAGTCGGTCCTTTGGAACGCAAAATATAGACATCTGATCAGAATACAAGGTGCGATTGTCATTAGCAGGTAGAGCCAATCATGGTTAACCCTTTCAGATTTTATGTACACAAGAGTGTACATCTAGAAGATTTAGAAGACTTGCTTTTTTCAATGATATATTGTATGTCAAGTCATTTTAACAATTTAGCAGAATTCTATGTTCTATGTCTGGCAACCAAAGTTTGTGAAGAAAATTGGTTAAAACTTTTCTTCACGAATGAAGTTTGTGAAGAAAATATTTTCTACGATAAATGATGAGCGGCGTTTGAAAGGGTTCACTTATTTCTGAACGTGAGTGGTGTATTGTAAGATTGAGTTCAGTATCCCTTTAAAAGGAAGCTGAAACTCTCCTTTGAAAAAATTAGATGGAGGTTAATTCTAGCGTAGTTTTATCCCGTGAATCTGAATATCACGTTTGTTTTCCCCAAAGATGTAATTAAACGGGAGACAACTAGAAGAACCTCCGACCAGTTGTGGCGTCATAAGAAAATCTTTCGGCCGCCAAGTGCATGTCACTCAAGGGCCTCGCGAGCAATTGCAAACTTGCCAGGTATATTCCCCGCACTTGCCCCAGTTGTGGCGTCTTTTTCTGCCCTTTTTAAAAATAGCTGAGTGCGTGTGCATAGCTTTGATACGTGCTGAAGATGTGCGAGAGCAGAGATTCTGAAAACTCCTTTTGTGACGTCACGCTTCAAGGAGGAGGGCCTTCAGCGGTACTTTGAAAGGATTTTCTGCAGCCTAATAGCACCCAATTACAAAATAATTTCGATTTTCGAGTTCCTGGAGGTGAAATGAAGATGATTTAGGTGTGTTTCCTCAAATACAAAACCGCTTCAGCTTCCCTTTAATGGGATGGTCAATGCGCTTGGAAATGTCGGGTTAGTTAATTGTGCCTTCCAGTCGGTGAAACACGTGCGATGACGAGTTTGAAATGAAAACCTAACGTCCAATACTAGTTTTCTCTGGCGCCTGATAATTCGACTAGACTTGCCCGAAAACCTTGTGTTTCGGGTAGGTCTAACCTTTCTTTTTTTCACTCTTAATATAATCAAAAATTATAAGCTATGAAAAAAAAAAAAATGATCTCATGGTTTACAGAGTGGGCTGCAAAAGAGAACATTAGTAATATTTTTCTATAGAGTTGTATATATAAAAAAAAAAAAATAGAAGGCAGAAAAAATATTTCTTTAGTGCTTCTTTTGGCTCAGTCCTGCTGTTGGCACACATACCTACAGGGTGTCTAGCGACCGGGAAAACCGTGAAGACCGGAAATTTTCAGGGAAATATTAATTACCAGGAAAAATCAGGGAATTGTCAGAAATATTGTCAAAAAGCGAGCCCAGTCAGGGAAAATGAGCCGTAAATGCCATTGAGTGCCCTGAGCAAAGATTTGAGGACTAGGGGGCAGAAAAATAGGCAATAAATTATGCTTAGAGTGGAGCACGGGCTCTGCTCACCCAATGTAGTGTGTGCTACCCAATGCAAAGGGAACAGCCGACAAATCCAGTCCAAGCCTTGGATTGGATTGAGGGCACGACACTAGGCTAGATCCAGTTAGAGCTACTAGATTTAGTAACAAATCGAAAAGCCGCAGACCTCAATCCAATCCAAAAGTATCCGAAAGTGTGCATCTGGCGGCCATGCTACCATTCGGTTATTGACGTGCATGGTTGAGCGTCATGTTTTCATTGTGTTTCCGGAAGTGGCCTCTTCACTGACGATGTCGGCGGCAAGAAAATGCTCGTTTAGTCTGAACTGGACGAACCCAAATATTTTGGAATATTCAAGTTGGATTATGCCCGTGCAAAATTATCCTCACGGTGCTCAATGCCTTGTGTTGTAATGGTCTTATATATTTAACCGCCTGTACAGTGGTCAGGGAATTTCACCTGGAGTTGTCAGGGGAAACCTGGAAAAGTCGGGGAATTTCAAAATGATCATTTGCTAAGCACCCTGACCTAGTTTCCCAGTTTACCATATCTCTTGAAAACTCTTCTGGTGCTGTTTCAGTCGTCGGTGGTGTCTGCCTGCTTTGCCAAGTTCCACCCCAACCTGATAATCGGGGGCACCTACTCTGGCCAAATTGCGCTCTGGGACAACAGGAACAACCGAAGGACGCCCGTGCAGAGGAGTCCCCTGTCCGCAGCCGCACACACGGTGGGTGCCCCAAGATGGCCTCGTTGCCACAAAGCACCAGTCATTTGTATTGAAGATAGGAGTGTCTCTTGTTTCCGCTTGGGTCGCGTGAATGCATATTCGCAACCTGTTGGTCGTCTGTCATGGCGGGCTTTTGCTTCAGAGTGTTTTATAATAAGATTTTTATAAAGATGCATCTAGGTGGTAAATGAGTTTTAAATTTTGTAGGATACTCTTATATCTGAAGAGGAGTCTTGAACAAAAATGGTTACTTTTCTGTGTACCGAGGCTTTGTCATTTTGCGAAAAATGCATCATCATCAGGTGGTGAGGAATGTTTTGCAAAATGACAAAGCCTCGGTCCATTACGACACCCAAGGTCAAAGAACTAATTTGTAGTCCACTGAAGCAATGGCACATTAAAATGATTTGCGACTTGCATATCTGTCGTTTGCTTAGCCCTCAAGGAAGAGATTTCTTTCTACAATTTAGTTGATACAACACTGGCATTTAACTTAAAACTCTTCATTTTTTCTTAAATTAAAGTTAAATGGAATTGGAAAAAGCTTCTCTTGGGAGGGGGGGGGGGGGGGGGTGGGGGGAGGGGATATTGCTCAATTGCTCAGTCTTGATAAAACGAGGAAAAATGATGTTGCTTGAGGTGGGATTACGAGATATACACCCAGGATAACCCGCTGTCTGACAGAGCAGTTGATAGTGACCATGATGGGACATACCTGCGTCATAAGGAAGGTTAAATGCGTGTTGCAGCACCCCGTGTACTGCGTGCAAGTGGTGGGCACCCAAAATGCCCACAACCTGGTGAGCATTTCCACGGATGGCAAGTTCTGTTCCTGGAGCTTGGACAT
Organism: Ixodes scapularis; assembly: GCF_016920785.2. Lineage (NCBI taxonomy): Eukaryota > Metazoa > Arthropoda > Arachnida > Ixodida > Ixodidae > Ixodes > Ixodes scapularis. The sequence goes on from NW_024609835.1 coordinate 88,509,899, forward strand.
GCTCTCTGCACCCCAGGTGAGGCTGTTACCAGGGGAACTTCATTGACACATTAGGGCGAAGACCTAGCTCCAAGCGACAAGTTTAATCTAAAATTATGATAAATATTTTTTAAATACTGAATCTCTTATTTTACGCACGTTTAGGTCACATTTTCTTTTGTCCCTCGGAGCTAGGTTTAAGGGAAATTTTCCACGGTTCGCTGAGGGGACTCCGTCTGCCTCGTGCCTCGTGCGTAGCTTTGATGAGTCGAGTCGGACTTTGGTATTGGCATGGCGGGCGCCAATAGGTGCGGGCCGCAGAATCGACATCTGCAAGCGACATACCATCTTTCAGAGACTGCCACTGTCGCTCCGTTTCGAGGATGCAAGGTGCTTCGTTGCGTGAGCCTGTTGAGGAAGCAATCGTCTGCTTGGTTTGGCTACTTTTGTGCACGCTTTTTGTTCCATTTTATTTGTTGTATGCAAAAACCCATGGCGAAAAAATTGAAAAAAAAAAAAAAAAAAAAAAAGATTAGGTAATGCGCGGAGTTGCAGCTCATTTAAGAACCGTATTCACATACTCTTCCGAAGAAGAAAATACGAGCTCCTGCCATAGGAGCGGTGCCTTGGCACCGTCAAGGGTGTCCACACTCCACTCTGTACACTCCCAGGTACATAAAAATTATTCCTGAATATCAGTAACTACAGAAGGACTCGCTTAAAGATTCCAACCCATGAATAGTGGCTTCCAGTCAATGTGTTATTGTATGTATTCGTTGCACTTGCTGAACTCGACTGGTCTATTCTAAAAAACATAGTGTCGTATCCATGCTACGTCTTTTCTACTCATACAAGCGCCAGAGTGAGCCTAAGTCGTTGTACGAGTGCCGGGCATTTTGGCTTTACACTTTTCTAGGACAGCATGGAGTTAACGCAGCAGAAGCAGTCGCGTGCCATAGCAGTGACGTCGCTCTCTTTTCCCACGGGCGACTACAACAACTTCATCGTGGGCAGCGAGGAAGGTGCCATATACACAGGTATGGGCAGCAGTTGTTTAAACCTGGAATGGATATATCGGCCAAACAAAGGAGCTGTTAGGTTCTTCAGAAAACGGAAAGGTGTTTTGTAATGCAAAATTTGTTTTATGCGGCGTTTTCAATGAAAAAATCCTCACAAATGAGCGGCATGAACGAGTGACATCTTGAGAGCCTTACAGACTTAAGATTTTATGTAAAGACTGTATATAAAGTTTGGGGCCTTGGCAAAGCTCGGACCTAGGTCGGTGCGGTGGCAGTCGGATACTATAGCTGCCGAGTAACTGGGGCAGCTAACATGTATGGGACAAGATTTTGATATTTGAATGCAAAAGTGCCGGCTACAGCGACAGGGTTTGGATAAAAATAAAGTAAGTAAATAATAAACAAACAAATGAAAATAAATAAAAATTATGAAATATATCAAGAAATAGAAATAAAGAAAATTATGAGAATAAAATGAAAATACATAAAAATTGAGAAAAAATAACAAAAAAATTAAATAAAAAAAACAAAAGTTCTGCACCAACGACACGCGGAGAGTGCTTTGGGCGGGGCATGTTCTGTGCTCCCCGGTCTTTGTCAGCATAATCAAGCCTGTAGATTTTTTTTTTTGTGTGTGTGTGTGTGTGTGTGTGCACAGATGTTTTTATTTCGAATTCGCATTGCTATGTACCAAAGTAGGTTTAGTATCTGAAATGCAGATTTTCCAGCCTTTTCATTTTTAGGGTCTGGTTTGTGGTACTACACGTCTCCTGGTTATTTGTCCGAACTTTCGCAGTAAACGAGGGTGCCCTGATAACGATCGATAAAAGCTGAACTGAGCTAAATTCTTCTGGGTCAACCTTCCTCCGGTAACGTTTTTTTATCTATACTTCATTTTGCTTCCTCAGTTCTGTTATCTTGTGCCAGTAAAGATTTCTTTGTACAAATGTATCTGCCACCCCAACTTGCTTCTCCTCTTAAAAAAAGTAAGGGAAAAAATATTGATTTTAATATTTGGATGAAATTGTCGTTACTTTGAACACGATTACCTTGAACACGATTACCTTGTCCTGAAGCGAGCCTAGATTTTACTTCGTTTAGAAAGCAAAACTTCCTAGACAAGTTTACAAAACTCTTCTGGGGAAGTTTAGTTCAACGTCTCAAGATAAAGACCATAATAAAAATTGCATCCAATAAAAGAAAAGCTTCTAGCTCCTTCAAAAAGTGTGTCAATCCCCTCTTTCCGTCCTCCTTTTCACTCCATTTTTCTAGTTTTCACGCGAGCATCATCATTTCTCTTGGGACAGAGGTAGTGGAAGATCCTTTAAACACGCCACAAAGCAAGCATCCGGCTAGCGGGATTAGCTTAGAATGTCAGTTTCATTTCTTTTATTTCGGCTGTTTTTTAACAACATTTCGGCGACAAGACCGATGGCACACACGAGCTTGTCCCCTGTTAACGAAACCAAGCAAGAAACGGCTAGAGCCTCTCGTGCACTGACTTCGCAGCCTGCCGGCACGGGAACAAGGCCGGCATCATGGATGGCTTTGAGGGTCACCAGGGCCCCGTGACAGGGATCCACTCGCACAGCTGTCAGGGCCAGGTGGACTTCTCCCACCTGTTCCTCACCTCCTCCTTCGACTGGACCGTCAAGCTTTGGAGCCTCAAGGTGTGTGGGCTACGCTCCTGAGTCTGCCCAACCCGGCAGCACAACTGTCATGCGACGTGACATCACGTGACATAGCGGTGCCACGACCGTGACCTCCTGCTGATGTGGGTCTCAAGTCTCTAGCATGGAGGTAGAGGAAGCTTCTGGAGGCAACATCTCCACACTTCTGGCTTCACCTCTGGTGGTGTCATGTTGCCTCCAGAAGCTTCCTACCTCCATGGTCTCTAGATTCTGTTCATATGTCTGTAGAAAACTTTCTTTTTCCTACAACTCGTAAAGCATGCAATCTAGTTCGAGCCCTGAAAAAAGGACGTAGTTAGACGAAAACTTTAATTCTGGCGCCACATTCCTTTCGTCCCCACCAGGAGTCCAAGCCCATCTACTCCTTTGAGGACAATGGAGACTATGTGCACGACGTCAGGTGGTCTCCTGTCCACCCAGCTCTGTTTGCCTGTGTGGATGGCACGGGTCGCTTGGACCTTTGGAACCTCAACAATGACACAGAGGTAATGTGTCGTCGGACGTCGTCTTGACCAGATGGCTTGTTGCTTGCTTCGACCCACGGGGGGGAAGGGAAAATCTGCGATTGACATAAGACGGCCCCAGAAATATAGAATGAATGTTGCAGGGTCCTTAATTAGTGCTTTTGAAGCTGGGGGAACCTGTTATCCAGAAATTGACAACTGATACAAGATTCCCATATGTTATGAGGGCTGTATATAATTCTGTTCGTGTTGAAAAGTACAAGATTTGCGCATTTAGTTATTAGAGAAATTTGTTACCTGTCCGTTGAGCTTCACACCAACCTCTTTGCAGGATGATGCAGCCTTTGCAATGTCGTTAATTTTAGAAAAGTATAGTTTTGTGAACAGCAAAATACCTACGCCCCATTTAATGGTGTACAACCATTGTTTTATCAAATAAGAGTACTGCTAGTATATAATAACCTATGTGTAGATGCAATGAATTCCAAATTATTAGCTGCCTCACCCAGTGACAGTGCCGATGTCATGATTTGACCGTGGCAATTTCGAGTTTAGGGTAGTGAGCAAAAAAAAGCAGCCGAAAGGTTGGTCCTGCGGTGCTGTTTTACGTTAGCCTACTCTACAGTGCTAGAGCAGTTTTATGACGTTCAAAGAAAGTGTCTTTCCTGAGCGCACACCATTCACAAATTTTTTTTTTTTCCCAGCTTCCGACAGTGAGTGAGGTTGTGGACGGTGGGCCTGCTCTGAACCGGGTCATCTGGACGCCGTCCGGCCACCAGGTAGCAGTGGGTGACGACTCTGGAAAGGTGTGGGTTTACGATGTTGGAGAGGTGGGTGTTTTCTGGAACTGTTGGACTGGTTCCTTCCCTCTGCACTGTTCCTGATAAACCTTTTGACAAATTACACCATGCTCCAAGGAGCATGCCACGAGTGCAGTGAAGCACGCTCCACATGGTGTCTGCACCAATGACTGTTCTAAAGCAAAAACATAAAGCAAATGACACTTAGCACGTGCATTTGTCAATGCCTGATTTTGGTCATTTGCTTCAATATTTTGTACGGATGAGGCAAGCTTGTGCAGCACATGTACAGTGCTAATCACACTTGTCTATAACGCGCGAGCGTGCGGCTTTCTCCGAGGAGCGCTAGGCTGGTGCCATTTGCGGAAACTAAGCTATTCACGTGGCGCAATGTGGAACGGCCCGTTGAGGGGTGTCCGCCCACCCTATCAGCTTGACAAGCGATAAAAGTAAAGTGCCTTATGATATATTTTTTTGTTTTTTGATGACAACATCGTTGATACGCCTTAATGCTTTAGTTTGTTTATTGTTCGAGCAATGATGTTTGTAAAAAGCATGCAAGCAGCCTTCCGCGTTGGCCGCCAGCTGTTAGAGTGGGCAGTACACCCCTCAAGCGGGCCGTTCCATGTTGCACCACGTGACTAGCTTAGTTTCTGCGAATGCCATCAGTCTAGCGCTCCCCGGAGAAAGCCGCACGCTCGCGCGTTATAGACAAGTGTGATTAGCACTGTACCTATGTTCCCAGCATTCTCCATGGTGCTTGGATAATTCACAGAAATGTCTGTTTGGATAACTTGCGTGAGGAGCTCTGGAGGTTCGTTGAATGAAGCATCACTCTTCAGTACAGTATTTCTGGAATTACATGTTATGACGTACTGATATTTACCTCCGTACGGGACCGTGTTTTTTGTGATTTTGAGGTTGGCTGTGACTTGCCGGCCACCGGTATTGCTGTAGGTTGAAACCGGCACTGTAAGTTCTGCATATTCACGAGAGAATAGACTTCTTCCAAAGCCGACGCGCCCCATTGCTGCGAAATATCACGCAGCGCACTCTGGGAACTAGTTGGCCACTCAGTTTCGGTTTCGAGTGAGCAGGTTCATCTCATGCTATCACGCCGCAACCGAACGCGCTGATTGCGTTTTCGATTATCTGACTTTTTGCGAATGTACAATACACTCATTCTCGAGCGATAGAAAACGAAGACCAGGGCACTTTCCTTGGTTCCCGAAACACCGGATATTGTGCGTGCATATGCAAACGTAGTGAGACGTGGCTTAGTCACCTCACCCCATGAGTGCATCTTTGAGCTCAATATCAGTAATCCCATCTAGTACCAGTGAACTACAACTGAAATTTGGTCACCTTGAGCCCTACACATATTTTGTTTGCCAAACGTCCGCTTCTTGTTACTTCATTGGGCGAAAAGCAAGCCGCATCTTCACAGGATTATCAAAGTTGAGCCCAGCGTTGGCGCATGAACTTTTAAGGAAATTCAATAAAGTCGACCTCACTACTGCACAAAAGTTACTGTGATGTCTTCCTCGTGCCATCACATATCTCACACTCAAATTTTATGCTGATAGGAGATTAAGTTTTCACAAACACTGAGATTGGCTTGCTACGACGGAGGCCCTAACAATCGTCCCCTACTCCTCGGTAAGCCTTTTTGGACGAGCTTTCCCTGTCGCCCAAGATGTGTGCCTGAACGGTGTGTCTGAAATTATCTCGGCATACTCAGTCAGGAAGAAAGCAAACACATAACAAATACTATAGCCATTAGCAACTGTCAAATGCGCTTTGAATAATTTAGTTCGTTTGGCGCACCGCATAAGGGTTCATGCCCGTCCGGCGCACTTCCGGCGAACGGTGCGACATTCTACATGCAAGTGCTCGACTTTTGCTTTCTTAAAACGGTTTGTATGTGCGTATGTGCCTGTATGATTGCAGGGTAACTTATGTGCACATGCGATGTTGAATATTAGTGGAATGCAAGCGGGTGGAAACTTCACTTCGTGCAGTGCTGCGGGGCAGTACAAATAAGAGATGAGAAGTGTGTTCAAATGGAGCTTTTCAATGGCGCCTCCGAGTTTTAACTTGCGTACTCAGGCGTATTAAGAAAAACGGTAATCGCAAAAAGTTATATTTTGTCTATGGACGCACGAAACAAACTTCCTGATCAACAATACTAATGTAAAGGCTCGAGCCAGATGTATGCATACTTATTGGTTGCTACAGCTTGCTGATTCGCACCCAAGCAAGATCTCCGAGCTTCGCAGCGCCGAAATTCCCAGCACTGGCTCGTCCACATACCTCGAAACGCTAACAGAAAGGCTCAGGTACAAAAATACAACAAGCATGCATTAAGACAAGCTATACGTCTCAGGCTTGTGCTAAAGCTTCGTGGTCTGGCCATTTAGGTAAGTTTAGAGATCACAAATGACGCTCTCGGGACCAGAAAGCATGAGATAACGGTTGTTAATAGTCTACGCTCTATGTGTGACCTCTAGTCGACGTGTTGATCGAAACCGAAACCATGCCACTCTCCTCCCTGGCCAACTAGTTCCCAGAGTGCAACGCGTGCCGTGTTGCATGCAGGGCTTCATGGAAGTAGTCTATTAACGAAGATCCAAAGCAGTTTTTATCTGTGCAAGTTTCCGTGTGTGAATGTTGGACGTGTTGTAGTTGGCTTGTCAAAAATATTTTTTTCTTGAACCTGCTTATTTACAGGAACTGTAGCAAAACATTTAAAAAAAAACCCTTGTGTGTTTGTTGCACAAATTATAGGTAATCTGAGGCTGCAACAGCCTGACAACATGGCATCTCTTTGGCCCTATAATGCTCTGACGGCATCCAGCAGATATATTTCGAAAAATTATCTTAAAAGGAGAAATAGAAGCCAAGGACCAAGTTCTTTCTAGCTTAGCATTGCTTCTGCTCAATATGGATCAATCTGGACAAGCTTCAAATCATCATTGAAGTAATTCACAATACATGGCATACCAAGTGCATTGAGCACAAGTACTATTCCATAAGGCAAAGCATAAAAAAAGTTATTTTCAGTGGTGAGCTTTTAATATCTGTATCTTCCCACGTCGTGCTACTATTTCTCGGCATAACAATAAATTTTATTTCACGCAATATTTTTTTTTTCTATCAAAAATATGTTTCTGCATGAATATACTATTTGTAAATGAAGCTATGGCTAAAAGATAATGGAGTGACTTTATGATTAAAGTCTCCGAGCCAACATTAAATGCCCGCCCTTATGCATGAGGAATAGTAAAGGGGCTGTCAAGCTCAAGTTGAGTTTCTCAAACCATGACACTCTTCAGGCACAGACACAAAGTAACCAGTGGTTCAGCTGACTGAGCCAGTAAAGACTGGTTCCCACATTTGCATTTGACTGTACCAAGTCTGTTGTGATTTCTGGTAACCTCTTAACACACCGGCACACTGGTGTCATCTGCCCCGGAACACTTCTGACCTGCCCATATGTTTCAATGAAGGCTTTAGATAAATCATTAAAGATAGGGTGGTTGAGAAAAAAAACAACTTTGAGAACAAACTGCCAGCCACGGAGGACGTCAGGGAGTGCAAAGACTATACTAATTAGCTAAATAATTAAGTAAAATTTTTGATCAAGCAGTGCTTGCAGGTACAGTGAAACCCATTTAGAACGAACCCACATACAGTGAAATATTCTCGATATCAAACCCGCGGAAAATTTAAATAAAAAGGCATGTAAAAAAATTTTTCAGCCTTTCCACTCTCGTGAAGAAGGAAGACCAGCAGAGCTGTACTCGATACACTGTGTGCTTCTTCGTCGTCGTCTGTTTTTCGCACTGTTTCCTACGATGAATTCCCACCAACGCACCCAACTACCATTCTTCTATTATAGCTGGAAAGGTTGCCGCCATCTACGAGCGACGGCGGAAACCATACTGGTTGTGTGCGTGCCACCGTCGCTTATAGATGGCAGTAGCTGTCCAGGTAGGTTTGTGCCAATATACATGGACACGATCCTGGGGAACCTAGCCCTTACAGCTCCGCTGTAAAAGTACTTTTTACAACCAACAACATATTGGCCATGTAAAACCTTTTTTCCCCCAGTCAGGCTTCCAAGATGTGCAAGCAATCGTCTTCTAGCCTGTCCCTTCCCCCAAAAAAGAAATAGGAAAGAAAAAAATGCCAAAAGCTCAAATTGCAAACAAAATGTAGCGAAGAGAAGGGATTCAGAAGGGGGGAGAAAGCTAAAAAATACATTGCATGCATGCACAGAAAAAAAACACACTTTATTATAAAGCATTTGCCCACGAAGAGAATCGATTCAGAGGGGAGATAAGCTAAAAAAAAAAAAAAGAAGAAAACCTTTTAGCGCGTTGTTACAAGGTGGAAGTGAAGAGATGAGAAAAAAAGAGAAGCGCTCGCCTTACAACGAACGCATCGTGGAAGTTCGTTGTAAATGATTTCTGCTATATTGAACTACTTGCTATATTGAACTGATCGTATTGTTTCCTGCGGTTTGTTATAAACTGGTTTGATGTAGTCCAGATTGAGAATCATAGAATGAAAATATTGACGGTGGAAAGATGCCTCCTTCCTTCCATTCGGTTTCATTTTGGCGGTCTCAAGACTCTGTTGAATGAGGAGCTCTCATTCTCTGAATTCAATAGACCCTTTTTGCGAAATTCATTCGGGCCCTCTCAATAGCTATCATCACCTAAGTGTGTATCGTCTGTACATGCGAATGGCGGCCTTTTGATGGCTGGTGAAGGAAAATTATGAAGACTGAAACCGATGTGGAGCTCGAGCATCTAGATGTTAGGTCGCTTTACTCTTGTTCTATGTCACTGTGACGAGACTTATAGGCTTGTATGCGCTACGCATCTCAGGCTGTCATGTCAGTCCTTGGAATTTTTGGCTTTGGCGCGCCCCAGATAGCTCTTGACAATGAAATGTTCATTTTATCTAGAGGTTTACTCAACTATAAGCACCTTGTGCAGGGTTGTAGTTTCTTGACACCATTGAAACTGAAGCAAATAGAGAAATTACTGTATGTCTACCGTTGATGAATAGGTGCCAGATTTTATCTGCCATAAGCATGGAACAATTTGGACGGATATTTCAGCCACTAGATGGCACTGAATTTGTGAAAGGGTGTGTTCCGAGAAGTGTTAAGAATTCTGAACTCGAAGAGCCAGGGCAGTCTACGAGTGAAGCAACCATCTAGCCTGTATCATGTGCATGTAGCGTCTAATTTCAGAACTATGAATAGCCTCAGCAATGTAGTGGATATAACTATTAGCTCTTTCTTGGGCAAGTTGAAATGTGGTGGTGCCAGTGTGCAAATAGCCCCCAACCACTTCCGGCCCTGTACTAGACGGCGGGTTTTGCAGTATTTGCAAAATCAAATAAACACGCCGTCTTCTGGAAATGGCCGCTTATAGCACTGTCAGAGTTAATTTACTCTTATGATAAAGGATCGGTAAAAAATGAGGAGATATACGTGAACCGGAAGTGTGCCGAGGTTTCCCAATAAATGGTGCCACTAAGTTTGTTACCAAACAAAAAAGGGCAAATAGTTCCTTAAAGGGACACTAACACCCCCCCAAAATTTGTTTTCATGTTTTGCCAGGTGATTCATTATGGTGTCGGAATACTAACCAATTAATATTTTCCTACAGAGTCACATATTTTTTTACTAAAGCCAAAAAACACAACTGCACGAAACTGAAACCGAAACCCACGTACCGCACAGAGATGTGGAGGAGAGAGTGAGTGGCGGAAGTCACGTGGCTACACCCGACCGTGTGATTTTTTTTTTTTTTTTTTTTTTTCCGGGTGCAGCAAACGAAATTTGTTCGAGATTTGTTTGCTGTGCAATTACTTTGAAGTTATGTTTGTTCCGCTCGCTGTTCTGTACTTTAAGATGAGGTGTTTTGTACATTTAAGTGTTGGCAATTAGTAGTGAGTGCCCGTGGGGAATTCCTTTGATCGGCTCCGAAAAAAATACTCCCAAGATGTTGCGTGAAGAGCTGCCTCACATCTGAAAGAGGCATTGTGCGGCAGAGGTGTCAGAAATGGAATCCCATACCATTTAGTTCAGCGACGTATCGTCCACTACAGTTTTCTTTGTTTTTTCAGTGATAATTGTAAAAAAAAAAAAAGAAATGTAAACATCGCAATATGTTTTGAAAAAAAAAAAAAAATATTGTATGCCCACATTAGGGATTGAACCCGTGCTTGCTACGTGTGAGGCGGGCGTCTTTCCACTGAGCTACTGAAGGAACTCTTTCGTTCGTAGTAATGCATCCGGTCAACCATATGTCGGAGAGTTAGCTGCCGATTTCCCTCCAGTACATGTACTCCTGGCTTGAAGCCGGGCAGCACCACGCATTGGCCACATTCGCACCGAGTAAAGAAACCATACGCATGCGTATTCAACTCGCCGTACGCACTTCGTGCTTGATGTTTGAGCGAGTGATGTCTTCAGCTGCGAGAAGGGACGACGGCTTGGCGACGTCTTTGTGCAATCGGCTTGCTAATCGGGCGTGTTGTACGGGATAAATATCAATTCTTTTGATCGGTCCAAAATTTCTCTTTAGAAGGAAGACAGAATTCACCGGCACCATGAACAGCAGCTCTGAAGTAGAGGTTCCACGCCCGTCGTCTGCTGCCACCCGCGAGTCCCACGAAACATGAAACGACGCCATGTTGAGAATTATGCAGTGAATGCACAGAATGCTTCCAGTTGTCTGTGCAACCTTTTTTTTTGCTTCAATCAATGTATTTGCAGCTCTTTGAAAGCCACAAAAAATGGGTTCCATATTTTTTTCTATTTTTAGTATTGACTGTGTGCCTTCAATGACCCACGACTTTGATTAAATTTGGTGGTCGCGTCGTAACCTTAGAAAACGGCCCGTGACCACGGAAAAGAGTGAGCGCGACCCACACCGGCCAGTTCTCGATCAACGGTTTTCGGGCGGAAAGAAACCGAATTTCGAGCCGCAAATTCTGTTCTGGGTGGTTGGGCTCTCATATGTCGCATAAAACTAAAAACCTCGGCAAGCATAAATACCCTGTCAGTGTCCCTTTAAAGACTTAACAGATAGGAGCCCCACAGGGCTTGCACAGAGTTTCGCATTTAGGCGGGAACTTTCAGATCTGTAATCGCCGCCGTACATATACAGCGGCAACCATCTAGGATTATCAGAAGTAAATGGAGCAGTTGAGCTCAAATGTAGTTTTTTGTATTGTGACACTTGTTAGGCATTGAAATGAGGTAATCGAGTGCTCAATTGACTGAAACTGTAATATGCGCCATACCTGTTTGCAGCAACTGGCCGTGCCAAAGAACGACGAGTGGTCGAGGTTTGTCCAGACTCTGCAGGAGCTCAAGAACAACCAGGCAGATCAGGATCTGGACAACTTCAACCTGTCCTCCATGTCGGCAACTCCGCCCTCCTTCGCCTGACCAAAAGACGCCACGCTTGCTCGCTTCTTCCTGGTTCATTTTGCGGTGCAGCTAATTTATATGCTACCACCTTTATTTAACTTCAGCTCACAGAAGTTGGAAGACACAGTTCTTGTTGCGCAGCGAAGGGAAAAGTATTTTTGTGTGACATCAATCTTGTGTGTACACATGTACAGTGTAGGCAACATTTCATAGGGAGCAAATTAAATTGCAGTGTGTTTTTTTATTTCATTTTTTTAAAACTTCGCACGAAGGCTGTTTTGTGTTCCGGTTATATGTTTTCGGGATGTTTTCGGCTTGTAATAAAGTGACGGAACACAAGATGCGGAGTTGGAATGAGTGATGTTGATGAGCTTGTGCCCATGTCAAGTAGAGTGATCGAGCTGTGAGCAGTGCCACACAGATTATTGGGTCATAGTTCTTTTGGGAAGACCAGTTTCTGGTTAGGAGTGAGGTTGTCCTGTCGTACAATCGACCAAGTTTATTTGGCAATTGCCTCTGAAAATTGCTGGATGTCTGCACCAGGTATAGTGAATTCGTGAGAAGAATTTTCCTAAACCTGACACTGGATCATCCACTTCTCCTGTGTTTTAAAACGCATTAATGGAAGCCCTGCACCATTTGCAACAAACTGCGCCGTGGACTCGAGCCTGCTCTATGTGGCACCAAAAACGCCATTTCTGCGGAAACTTGTGTCATACTTGCACCAAGGTGACAAGGTGAGCTTCAGCATAGCAAAGAAGGGAAGAGGGTTCTCATATGGGAGTGTGCACGAGATCGCATCTGCCACAATTGTGTACGAAAGTTAAAATTCTGGATTAAAACTTGTGTTTGGATGAGTTGGTTCATACTGATTTAAAAGGTTAAAGAGCGCAACAAATCAAGGACAATAAAGACGCAAAGACGACAGGACGGGCGCTAACTCACAACTGACTTTATTGGAAAAAACACTCACTTTTGTACACAAGAAGAAAGTGAGTGTTTTTTTCTAATAAAGTCAGTTATGAGTTAGCGCCCGTCCTGTCGTCCTTGTGTCTTTATTGTCCTTGTTGCGCTCTTTAACCTTTTAAATCAGTTAAAATTCTTCCCTTTAGCCTGAAAGTGAGCAGACCGGTTAGTCTGTTAAATGCATACAGGCATTGACGTTCCAGACCTTATGTTCACTGCTCGTGGGTTGAGCCTCGCTGCTTTGCACTGCTTTCAGCAGTGGCCGGCGCAAAAGAGCTTCCATTATCTCGATAGGCTTAGAAAGCAATCTTTTTTTTTTTTTTCCCAAGACCACAGCAGGTGCTTAAAGGGACAATGAAGACGATTTTAATTAAATTTTTTAAATGGTGTTTTTAGGCTTCTTAGGAACCTGGCATACTGCCCAATTTTTTATAGACATTTGTGAGGCGTATTTCTGTACCTACGAAAGAACTGAAGAAACCGAAACTGAACTATCTGTTTCTCAATTTTGGGCCTCCGAAAACGGAGGTGACGTAGGGAGTGACGTCACATGTGAATTGTCGGTACCGGTAGCATTTAGGGCGTCGAGACTGGTTACCGCGGTGGGTTATAGCAGCGCTGTGTTCTTTATTTTATATATTTTGTTTGCCCATAGTTGTTCGTTGCCCGTTTCGCGTGCAGTGTAGCAAAGAGAAAAAGAATTATGGTGTTTTATTTGCGGTTTAGTTATCATTTTTGGTTCGATTTATAGTTTTCATGGTTATTCAAGTGGAATTAGAACAGTGTTCATAAAAACCACGAACCAAAGCGTGACCGAAAGCACGTTTCTCATTTCGACCAATCGCTGACGCGTCTCTTGTGACGTCACGCTTCCAGGCCCCGCAGGGTCACGTGACCTCCGCTTCTGCTGGTTTCTCCCGCAACGCTCGGGGCGTCGCCTCGATCGATCCCGGTACGATTAACCGCGACTGTTTAATTGATTCGCGCGGCACACAAGCGCCGGTTTCGGCTGAAATTTTGGCAACATGGCCTGAGACGTGCCGGGAACCCAGTTCAGTCGCCAAAAAAATATCCGAAATTGCCTTCATTGTCCCTTTAAAGGGGCCCTACAAGGACTCTCTTACTGATTTTTAATTTGCACCGAACCTGAGCGCACTGAACGTAGTAACTTAGTGAAACTTTTCTCAAATTTCGCTTTATTTTAGAAGTTATAGGCAAATTAAAATTACAAAAAACAAAAAATAACCCCCATGACGTCCTTGGTTGCTTCAGTGGCCATGAACTACACTAGAGGTAGTGAGCTAGCGAGCACGGCTGCCGCACTCCGTGTCGACGGCTCGAGAGGGCGCCACTAATGCATGTTCTGGATCAGCTGTATGAAGCTAGGCAAAGCGAACATGAATTTGCAGTAGCTGTGTATGTGCGCCGCCATAACGGACCTTCAGTTTTTTGTTTCCTCTTATTTCGTTTACTTCACTTCATCATTATCATAGCAGGGCAGCCGGCAAGTTGATTTCATTTTAGATTTTATTGCTTCCTTCTCGCCATTTGCTTTTGTGGAGGCTCGTCAACGCCCGTTTCAGTGGCTCGTTATCTCGGTAAGACTAGAGCACTATATAGCTCCTACGGAGCAGAGTAGCGCAATCCTTTGAACCCTGTGTTTTGCCGACAAGATGGCCGACAGAGCGGCTCGGCGCGAGTCGCGTGGTACTCAGGGTTCCAGGAGGCGGCCCGCCCTATGGGAGAATACATGGAGATCGATACAACACGGCTGATTCAAAAATGAACGCCGAGTTCACACTTTTCAAAACTAGTCAGCCGTGAAGTTAGTAAAGCACTAAACACTTTGTCAAAGTTTTAATGACATCGGATGCGTGTGCAAATTTCGAGAAGGCAATTTCCAAGGCAATGGCGTTTGAAGCAGACGATTTTTGCTCGCAGCGGAGATGGGCTTTTCAGGTTGGCCGGAGCGGGTCACGTGAATGGTGTGACGTTGCCGTGTCGTCTGCTGCATGATGCCGCTCAAGCAATTTTTTTAAAAAAAAAGTCAGGTTCTTGCGGGGCGCAAAACTTAGCGCAAATTATTCTAAAATGTTTCATTATTATGTCAAAAACGATTGCCATTTCGTATATTCCCACAATACTGAAGAAACAACGATTTTCTCACGTTCTCCATGCATTTCTGACCGCAGTTGGAACCTCCGGGCGTTCGCCGCTAGTCGCCGAGATGCGGCGTTCTAGATTGCGCTACTCTGCTCCGAAGGAGCTATATAGTGCTCTATGTAAGACAAGAGAAGGTCGGCAATGGCGGCTGTAATCTTCCGCGTGTGCCAGGGCAGCTCGCATTGCATTTGCTGCGCGATTAAACACTAATTCGGCATGACACTTCATTGGCCACAAACGACAGCAAACACGGGGTAAAGATCAGTTCAGAACGGGAGCCACTTCGCGCTGCCATACCGCGAAAAGGCCAAACCTTAAGCCAAAGCTGCTCGCCAAAGGCCTTGGGAACGCTCGGAACCGGTCGGATCCTTCAGTCCGTACCACCGCAGCGCCGCCGCGTACATCCGGGACCCTTCTACGCTTGCCGCTCGTTGGCGCCTGATCCCACAACATCTTTCTATTATGCGCCGCCTTTTACACCGCTTGGTGGCGGGTATGTCGGCGGGTCATTTGTTGCTCCCGTACTATAAACTGCATTTGTTTCTTTTCTGATCTAAAAATGTCAAAAACTACTTTTATAAATAATTGAAACAGTTCGCGCCACTTATATATTGTATTTCGACAAAAAAGAAGCTTTTAGCAGCTCTGACCAGTAGTAAGCCCAGGACCTAAGACGTCGCATATCGCGCGCTTTCGGCACCGCGGGTTGCCCCCGTCGGTGGAGGAGGTTTCTGCGTCGTCCGGGTTAAAATATAACGCTCTGATATTTAGTTACTCTCTCCGTGCCCGCTGGCTTGCCCGAACCCCAAGAGGCGTGGAAACCGCAAAAAAAGGTAGGCTCTTAAATATGATTGCGGTCTTCTCTGCAGTGCTAGTAGCGTCCTGCGGACCGGAAGCCCGGGGAATCGGCGGCCTAGTGTGTTAGCGCACCGCAGCTCCGAGCACGTGGAGCGAAAGCTCGTGCTGCAGAAAATCCCCACCTGTCCTCGTTTCGATCTGGATAAGCGTCTTACCGGTGTGCGTTCGTATATCACTACCGTAAAATCCCGTACGACGCTCACACAAAATGGAAATAAATGGGGGAAAAAAACATGTGGTGGGCTGTCTTTAAAAATGCGACAGCAAAAATTTATAAAAAAAAAAGCGAAAAGACACTGGGCTTTTTGCTACAAAGCGCATAAAACGGGAACTGATAACGTGGATTGCGGACATGGCAAATTTGCGCTTTATGATGCGGTATTCACGCGGTAGTTTGCTACATCCTGTGTCATAGGTTGTACATGGATAAACGTGCAGGCAGATTAGTAGTCTATTCACACGATGCATCTTGTTGGCGAATCTTTTGTCGCGAAACTTGGTTTCGAAAAATGAATTCCCCGTTGTTTTTTTTTTTCCAGAACCGATTTAATGTTTAGTGGGCGTGGCCAATGACGTCACGGATGTCAAAATAAGTTTTTTTTTTATTTTGACGTCTAGGACGTCACAATAATATTCACTGTTATTTTGACGTCAACCACACAATTTATTTTAGATGCCGCTGACTGCATTTTGAAATGTCGGCCGCTCGGCGTGTGTGTGGTCAGGTGCTCAGCGGTGTCCGCGCTCATCCAATTAAAGGAGCTCCCATGCAACAATTTCAGTGCTTTGCTTAAATAATTTGGGAGTTGGCGCCTCGACCTTTTTCAAGTAAAGGGCATCAAAACCGCTTTTGCCTGCATCTCCTAGTTTTTATTTTAAAAATGGACAAAAATTGTGGTTTCCGGCACCTCTCAACTCCTTCACCACCTTCCGAGTCACGTGCGCTGTGACGTCAATGGGGGTCGCGTGGTGTTCCGGTGAAGCTCCCTCTAGAGTTATCAGTGAGCATTGAGAACTCATCCGCTTGCGACCGTGTGACCACGTGCTGGCGCAGCGCGAACAATATGGTGAAAGGAGGAAAGTCCCATCCTGGTCATAGGGGCCTCATCTGCCCCCGTCCCCGTCCCCCTCCAACTTCTAGCGGCTGTTCGCGGTAGCAGATAGAGCTGACGGTTTCGTGGACCTAGGATAAATGGCGCCACTAAAACTCCGTATAATAAAAGTTTTGTCGATGATACCAGGTTTTTGACATATTTATATTTATGTTGGAACGACAAGATTTGTGGAAAAGTTACCTTTTATCGAGCAGGTATTCGCACAACTTGCTATATTTATACAAGACCCCCATTGACGTCATCCCGCTTGGTTCTCATGGCCGCCGCTCGCGGCTGCAGGTCGGGGAATATTCTATTGATGGCCTGTAGTTGAGCCGGTTGGTTATCCATGCTTACTGATTACCAGCTGAACGTTAGGAAAAGCGACGAAGAGAGAAAGAAACACACTGCTGGACTATCAACCCTTTTTAATAAACTTCCTTTTCCTCAACCCAATCCTAAAAAAAGTAGCTTCTTCTTCAGTCAGAGCTTAGACTTAAACTTCCTTTTTCTCCTCACAAACCGTGGTGTTCTCCACCTCTTCGACTTTCCCCATCCTAAAAGGGTAGCTTCTTCTACTTCAGTCGGAGCTTAGACAGAAACTTCCTTTTTCTCCTCACGATCCGTGGAGTTTTTGTCTTCTTCGACTCTCGGATCTTGAAAAATTTCCTTATTTTTGTCTTTTATACTTCCGGTGGTGTCACCCTCGTTTTACTCGGTCGGATCTTGGAGTCACAAGGTCCCAACTTGGTTCATCCGAGGTGCCGCTCTCCTCAGATACATTTTTTCTTTGGGCAAGAGCGCAATGGAGGCAACACTGACGCATTCTCCCTCCCCCTCCTCAATGGCCAACGCCTCAAGGAGCTCCCTTCCAAGCTGCTTTCGGTGTTTTGCTAAGACGGTTGCGCTCCATTGCGCTCTTGCCCAAAGAAAAAATGTACCTGAGGAGAGCGGCACCTCGGATGAACCAAGTTGGGACCTTGTGACTCCAAGATCCGACCGAGTAAAACGAGGGTGACACCACCGGAAGTATAAAAGACAAAAAGAAGGAAATTTTTCAAGATCCGAGAGTCGAAGACAAAAACTCCACGGATCGTGAGGAGAAAAAGGAAGTTTCTGTCTAAGCTCCGACTGAAGTAGAAGCTACCCTTTTAGGATGGGGAAAGTCGAAGAGGTGGAGAACACCACGGTTAGTGAGGAGAAAAAGGAAGTTTAAGTCTAAGCTCTGACTGAAGAAGAAGAAGCTACCTTTTTAGGATTGGGTTGAGGAAAAGGAAGTTTATTAAAAAGGGTTGATAGTCCAGCAGTGTGTTTCTTTCTCTCTTCGTCGCTTTTCCTACCGTTCAGCTGGTAATCAGTAAGCATGAATATTCTATTTTTGGACTCGTGATTACGCGGCGGAATCGCAACGTTTCGAAGAAAAACGATATGTTTTCTATCTTTTGTGACAAGATAAACATCGTTAAAAGCAGAAGATGCCAATTCTTTCAACGTTAAAATCGTTGCACAGCTTCTTTAAGGCGGCGGTCCCACGGCGGCCATCTTGAACAAGCCATTAGTTCAACCACTAGATGGCGGCACTCATCCGTGTGGCCAGAAAACGGGCTTGTGGCAGTGGTTCCTCCTCTGCTCTTAATTTCCTCCTTTCTGCTGCTCGCCCTTGCACGTTCAGCGCTCAGCGCGTGCTCCCGCCGACACAAATACCAGCAAACGTGCCAGTGGTGCTTATTAGCGCCGAGATGTTTAGGTGGCGCATTCTTATGGTTTCCATCCGTGACGTCACGACTGGGATTTGCCTCGTCGTGACGTCACCAGTTGTTATCCTGGCTACTTACCATCAGATGGGACGACGAGTTCGGTGGTCTGTTTAAAAAGCACAGTGGAAGCTAGGAGCCATCATAATCCGAAACTAACACCGTCAATGTTGACGATCTGACAATGCTGAAATGCCCATGGTTTGGCCAATCGTGGGAAGCTGACCGCAGCGACGCTTTTGGTCGCGCACATCGCTAATAGTGCCCAGTTCGCACAGAAGCGGAGCCCAGCTAGCTCATCGACCCGATCGAGAGTGCCCAGCTGGGCAAAATGTGTTCTTTGATACTGGCTTTGTTTCGCGCTACAGGGTTGGCAACGCGATCTCGTTAGAGACTCACCAGCCAGTGGCTATCGTTTTAACTATTCAAGAAATAAAAACATAGTCAATCAATCAGTGAAGAATGTTATCAAATGTTAAAGAACATATATAATACCCGTGCCACACGGGCAACTCGAATGCCATTTACAACGAATGACATTTGAGCGGACGTCCAATCAGCGCGCGACACTGTAGTGCATGCATTTCACGCGCGACAGATTGCGAGCTGATTCGCCGATCACACAAATGCGAATGAAAGAATGCGCGCGATACGAACAATATAAATACTAAAATGGCGAAGGATGAATGGATGGATGTTAATGGTCATACTCTTTGTAACGTGCGGCAGCTTGCGCCACCTACCTTAAGTCTAAAAGGACAAACATATGATTCCTCTTGCCCTTCTGAGACCAATTTGTTCCCCCTAGCCGCCACCAGGGGTGCTATTCTGGTCACAAACGGTCACGTTCGTGTTTCTCGAAAACTCCTCCCCCCTACGAACCGCGCGCTCCTATTGGCCACAGCCCGCGTGATAATTCCACGTGGTTCCCATGGGAACGTTCGCGAAACACGAAAGCAACTGTTTGCCGTAACTGTCACTCTTCGAGCTCGGACCGTGACGACAAAGTGACGTATGACCACGTCCGACCTACGTAGCACATAGCGGAAGTCGCGTAACTAGATTAACTGCGGTATTACTCGACACACCCTACTCTCTGTTTCACTAAGAGTGCGAGCTAGTGCGGGTGTAGGAGCTACAAGAACGTGCTCCTAGCTTTCAACGTCCCTGTCGAGCAGGCGCGCTTGCGCAGTGCAAACCAACGTTCGTGCAAGCATCGTTTGGGGTGATGTGCTCGTGCTTTTAACTTCTGTTTCTATTGCACGAAGGGGAACAAGCTTTGGGCAGGATTCTAGAGCGTAGAAAATGGCGGCGATGCTTGTTGCGCAACGATGGCTCGATTAAGGCGTACAATGACGGGTTTTCCGCGAGCACCGGTAGCCTTCGCGATGCACGGCGACTGTTTCTGACGACAATACCGCTTGTCAAAAAGCACCGTGTGATCGCAGTGTGACCAGCTGCGCGACGAGAGACGGCGACGATGAGAGATGATGATCGTCGAGCAGCAGCAGACCAATTGGATCGCACTAATGGCGAATTCCACTGGTCGTTTTGGAGCGCGCCGGGATCGACTTTTCTGGAGCGAGCCTATTTCGCTGGGCGATCGGGATTGAGACCGACATGTTTCACTGGTTGTTTTGGATTAGCTCCCGCTCCAGATCTTGATCTGGATCCGATGGCGAATTCCACAGGGCGTTTTGGAGCGCGCCGGGATAAGTTGTCCAGATCCGGAATGGAGCTCACAATCCGAACGGGGTCGCGCCGGCGATGGATCCCTATGTGGAACATGACCACTGCTCCCGGATCGGCATTTGCCTTCATGTCATTCGACTGGCGGGGAATCCCCTTTCCGCGGCCGCCGCGGTCGTTTTGAAGACGTTTTCGCAATCGCGGTGCTAACACGTGTTCAACAACAGTCGGGCAACATGTTGCTGCCGCCCGGCAACAGTGTTGCCCCATTTGTTGTCCGACAACCCTGTCACACCGTGCTGACGGCGAGGACAACACGGGGAACACTCCGCCATCTTGATTGTTTACTTTCGTTCGTGTGCGGCGCGGAATCGCTGGAAATGTGACTCTACAAAGCGCCAGCGCGTCCGAAGGGCCGGGAATTACCACGGTACGACATCAACCAGTGGCTGTAATTAGAAAACTTGACACGGGGAGTATTTTCCGCTCTTTATTTTATTAAGATGTTCTTCATTCGCTGACAAAGCAGATAGCCCTAACCGAGGAAAGTGACATCGCTGATATATGTTCGGCATTTACGCCACCGTATGAAGTGTTTCTGTCCGGTTCTTTCATGCAATTCCTATTTCTACTGTGAAATTGCGTTAGCACCGGCAGTACCCCAAACCGTCTTTTGTAACGTGATGTTCAGCTGAACTGACAGTGCTTCAAAACTGCGACACCGACACCATCGGCCTTCATAACAATCGGTGGAATAAATAGTTTTCAACGCTGTCTACTTGTCTACCGCCTGCTATGTGATCGATTCATTTCCCCAAAACGTCCTGGTTTTTTTTTTTTAAACAAATGAGGTGTCTGGGGGGCTATGTGGCGCTTTTTGCACTCCCAGGAGACTAGGGACAGGGAAGTGACGTCAACGACACAGCAAACGCGGATTGGGTGTTGATTTCGTTTTCTTCTGTCAACATCCAATCTGCATTTGCTGTGCCGTTGACGTCACTTCCCTCTTCCAAGTCTCCTGGGAGTGCAAAAAGCGCTACATAGCACCCCTGGTAGCGGCTGGTTCCAAGTTCCAAACATCAACGTTTTCGAGATCGCGGCGCTAACACGTGTTCGACGCACGAGCGGAAGGAATGGCTCAGGAGCGTCTAGCAAAGATTGCCGGAATGCCCGTAGCGCGGCAAAATCTTTTCTTCTCTTCTCCTTCCTTGAAAACGAACCGGCTGTCGAGCCAAGGGGTAAGCAAGCGGCTATTACCATTTCTTCTGAGGCGAGATCAGGCGAGATGCCCGCGAGAAAGGAAGTCACGTGTGTGCGCCGAGGGCTGACCCGGCTGGCTTCCGGTTGAATCCGCCGAAATCGGGGGAGCGAGTTTTCTCGGATCCAGATCGAGATCTGGAGCGGGAGCTAATCCAAAACGACCAGTGGAACAAGTTCGTCTCGATCCCGATCGCCCATGAAATAGGCTCGCTCCAGAAAAGTCGATCCCGGCGCGCTCCAAAACGACCAGTGGAATTCGCCACGAGAAAAGTCGCTCCCACGATTTCGGAGCCCTCGGCGCACACACGTGATTTCCTTTCTCGTGGGGCATCTCGCCTGATCTCGCCCATTTCGCCTCAGAAGAAGAAGAAGCACGTCACGGGATGGGCTCCTAGATTGTCTCGACATCAGAAGAATTCCTAATGGCCGCTTGCTTACCGCTTGGCTCGACAGCCGGTTCGTTTTCCAGGAAGGAGAAGAGAAGGTATTTGCCGCGTTACGGGCATTCCGGCAATCGCTGCTAGAAGCGCCTGAGCCATCCCTGCCACTCGTGCGTCGAACACGTGTTAGCTCCGCGTAGCGAAAACGTCTTCGAAACGACCGCGGCGGCCGCGAAAAGGGGATTCTCAGGCAGTTGAATGACGGGAAGGCATCCGCCGATCCCGGAGCAGTGGTCATGTTCCACTGAGGATCCGTAGGCGGCGCGACCCCGTTCGGATCTTGTGCTCCAATCCGGATCTGGTCAACTGATCCCGGCGCGCTCCAAAACGCCCAGTGGAATTCGCCAATAGCTAATGCCCAGTGGATGGTGATCAGAGCCGTGACGGCCGTCGCGAGTGTCGCTGTCAACCGGCTGGAAAGAGGCGGCTGGGTCGACGAAACCCCGAACCGAGGCAGCTGAGGCATGTGCGAAAGAAGGCTTTTGTCGCCACCACGACAAGCGCACCGACGTCGTGGGGTGTGTTGACTGAACCTAGAATCTAACAGAACCTTCGTCACCATCATCATCGGTCTGAAGGAGATCGTCACCGTTCTGAAGGACTCCCAACACTTTTCCGCAAACACCACTTTGTCATTAACAACTTGGTGGTAAGTTTACGTTAAAACTTCAGGGTTTCTACCGCTTCGAATTTAGTGCACGCTTAGTACCTATGTCTTCAGTTGACCATTTGTTGCGGTTTGTAGCTACTGTCAGTCACGCAATAAAATCTGAATGGGTTGCTGATGGCATTTTATTGTATCAACTAGATATTTTACCCTTTCACGCCAAGCTTCTGGAATTGCATGTCAGTCATCTGAAAGTCATAAGAACACTTTTCGATGCCCTGCAATAAACTACGAACAGGTCTGTCCTAAAATAAATCGTTACTTGTCTAGACAGCAGCAGTTTAGTCTGACAGAGTATGGTAACATTGCTACCCACTGTAGACGAGAAATTTAGCCAGTGTCTTGTGGATGGTTGTCATCTTCGTGACCAAGAAAAGCAATAAAAATAGAATTGTCCTACATTCAACACACGTGTGTTAAATGTAAAGGTTGATATAGCAATTAAATAGATTGTCGTTTCAAAAGTGACAGTAACTCATTGAAATTAAAGAGTAGTGTGAGCTGGATTTTTGAAATTTGCCTGTGATGCAGAGCAAATACGCACTGTTGGCTTATCACCATCAAGCATAAACGACAAGCGGAGGCAGAGTAGATGTGTGAAGGAAATGCGAGCATATGTACTAAAGAAAGAACTGCTACGTAACGTGAAGAATGTCAGCAACTATCTTGCCATTGTGGTACGAGCTCAGTGGCTATGCACATGCTTATAGCAGCCTGTAAATGTAGGATGCTCCCCTTATGTGGCAAAGCCAGAGGGTAGGGGGGGGGGGGCGAGGGGGGGGGGGGGTTTATGGGGCTTCGCTCCTTCCCTCCCCAAATCCGGCGGGCCCTAAAATATACACACAAATTCCGACACCATCCCCCCGCACCCCAAGTCATGAACATCCCAGCCACCTCAACCCCCCTCCATCCTTACCCCCTTAGAAGTTCCTGGCTACGCCACTACTATCAACAGCACTCAATAGATAGTAAACATTATCAAGATAAACGAAATTTATTTTATTTTATGCACCATATAGGAAGTGTTTTTGTCTTTATATGCATGCAGCCAAAGCACACACTGTAGGAAACACTTGTGTGAAGCCTGCGTTCACAATGCAGTCCCCGTCAAACTTTCAAGGCGTTAACGAATTCCACAAATTAAATTTTCAACGAAACGAATTCGTTTTGCAAAACGCTGGCAAACTTACGTTGCGTTTTACATCATTCACCTTTGTCGTCCGATGAATCAGTAGTCAGCACTACGCAAACATCAATGAGCTTGTCGTTTGTTTTCTTGCCGTTGGGGCGAACGCTGGCGGTCGTGGCGGCGGCAATATTCTTTCTCAGACCGTTGGCTGCTGCCTCCGTGCTCCCGGAAACGTGGTTCCCTTTGTGTCAAGGTGAGGTTTTGAATCTTAATGCACGGCAACGCTGAATAAAGGTCTATTACCGTCTTCATAATCTCAGCAACGCTACCGTACGAGCCACAACAACACCACCACTTTCAAGCTTCATAACACCGGCACAAATAGAAGCCAAGTCTTGCATCTTGCCAAGCGTTACATCAGAGACGTTAAACGCCAGCTCACTGTGCTCTTCGACCCGGTCCTGCCGCCGAATGGGCTCATCCAACAGCACCAAAGTATTCGTGTGCGCGTTGATCAAGTGACCGATCGCATGTAAAACCCCAGCCGCGGTCGATCCGACGAGCATCGCGGCCATGTTCTTTCGAGTTTAACTCGCCAAGGGTACGGTTGTCGAGTTAAAACAATGCAAATAATCCCGTGCATTCTTGTTCTTACGTCATTTTGTCGTCACAACCCGAACTCGAAAAATTACTGTTTGCGGCAAACAGAGGCTTTCTAGTTTCACGAACGTTTCCATGGCAAATGGCGTTGAATCGTCACGCGCAATGAAGCCAATGGGAAAGCGAGGTACCTATGTAGGGACGTGTAAAAACGTAAAAGCCGTTTTTTTTTTTTTTGCACGAGCTATTCTGCAAATAAAAATAAGTAAAAAAGACTGCCCGAGATTATGCCGTCGCGTGCATTTCTTCAGCGCCGAAAGAGAAGAGCATGGTTTATGGAGATTATACCGGCATAATCACTGCAGTGAGCAAAGGAGCAAAGCATTATTAAAACTGCCCGAAGAAACTTTCCTGCATCATCCACACAATGCTCACAACCGTTGCACTCTGCGACGATCTCATGACTTGTCATATACTACCACAGAGTCGTCGTCAGCTCTGTATCCATTTGAAGACCCCTTCACTGGCAAACAGGAAATTTCATTTGCAGCTTATGTTCACGGCGGCTTCACAAATGATGATCGGTGTCGCAGCGCACCTTCACGTAATATTTTTTTCTCTCGTAATGCCATCCGTATCGTGCAGAAGCAGGGAAAGCAACGACGCAAACGAGACACAAACACCACAAGGTCGTTACCGCGGTTTTCGCCATGTTTGTTTTCAAAGACCGTAGCGAAAGACTTCGAGAAAACAAGCTGAGACATCTTGGCTAAATTTACTTTACGTCATAATTATTGTAATAATCTTTCGTATTGAGGATAATATTATTTTTCTCTGTTTCCTTCAATTTTCCGGAAGGTAGCCTTTTCTCCGTTATTCGCTCGTTCTAAGTCCCGGAAGAAAGGAAGAAGATAACAAAAAGAACAGGGGGAAATGCAGGGATTTCTTCGCCCCAACTGGGTAGACACGTCACCGCGACGTAGGGCATCGTCAGATTCTAGCTGACCGCGTGCGTGAACCCGAACGTCGGGGCGGAGCCTCAAACAAGAATCATTCTAGTTTGAGGCTCCGCCCCTTCTTTCTCGATACGTCACAACTCGAAAGGTACCCGTTTGCGACCAGAATAGCACCCCAGGCTGTGTGGGATATCACCAGGAAGACCTTCGAAAGATCGAGCAACTAACATCTAACAACAACTAACTAAAGATCGATCAAACAACTAAAACATCACCCGGCGAGGGGTTCAAACCTTGTTGCGTTACCCCAGCACCGGACCCGCTGGGAGACAGGGTTGAGACTTGGAACCGGAGCCACGCGGGAGGGAGTCCCAATTTTGCTCTGTCCCGCCTGTCCCCAGCTGTGCTAGTTAGTTGTGCATCATTCAATTTTCCCAACATAATTTCCAAAAATTTTCTAAACGCCTCTTTGTCACTCACTGTAATCCTTTTCTCTTCCGTCCTTCCATCGTCGCCAATAAAACCCAGGGCCCCGGCCAAATTCGTTACCCCTTCAAAACCAAGTGCTCCAGCCAGGGCCGTACCCAGAAAAAAATTTCGGGGGGGGGGGGGGGGGGGGTTTCGGGGACAACGGCGGCCATTTTGAAAGTGTCTATTGTCTTATTTTCGCCTATGAATCATGTGCATCGGTGGTATATAATGGAGAGTTGGAGCAAACCGGAGAACCGGTCCCGGTTTGGTATCCGGTAGCCGACCGGCGCCACTGCGCGTGCGCGGAGGTGGAGATTAAAATCGGCTGGCTGCAAGTGCACCGAGCAGGGCTGTACCCAGAAAAAAATTTCGGGGGGGGGGGGGGGGGGGGGGGGGTCAGAACCCCCTATCCCCCCCCCCCCCCCTGGTTACGGCCCTGGCTCCAGCATCTTGCTCTCATTATGGCAGGCGGCGCATAATATGTCCGTCTCCTGAAATTTAGCCTTATACGCCCTCGTCCTCAAAACTCCCGCTCTCGCCTCGAACAGCAAAGAACTTCCCATTGAATTGTCAAACATATTTTCCTTTCTTATGTCCTGCTTTCGTCACCTGTATAGGCAGTTTTGCTACAGACGTAGCATCAAACCAAATACAAATCACAGAAGAAATCATGTGTTCAATACAATTATTAATGCAATTTTCTCAAATGAGCCAGTCTAGTTGCTGTGCTTGAAATAACAAGTCATGAAATGCTGTTTTGTCGTTCATTTTTTTGTTAAGCTGCAGTGACATGTTCCGATGTAACTTGTGGGAACCGCTCCGCGTTCCCCACGGCCCTCTCCCGTCCTCCTTTCCCCGCCGCGCGGAATCCCCCTCGCTGCCACGCCCACGACACGGCCTTGGGGCAAGTTGCAAAGCGGACGCCCGAGTTGGCGACGGTGGCGCTGGTCGGCGCGCCCTCCGCGCACTTTCCAGGCCGCCATAACCGACCTTCAGTTTCTCGCCCTTGCTCCGCGTTGTGTGCTGCACAGGCCACTACCAGAGCTTCGTTTCCGTCTTCGTTGAAATCTTGCATTTTCTTTAGGTCTTTTCGATATTTAGGACTTTCATTTAATCATTTGATATCTATATTTCGACATAGCTTTCTTTTTTTTTTCTTCTTATTTATGGAATGGAATCGAACAGCGAATGGATCGACAATACAAGATTATGAGGCTTCAATAAGCATGCATGTAAGTTCATCCAATTCTTACGTTTTTAAAGGGCAGTCAACACTACTGCGACATATGTAAATTTCAACGGACGCAGTAAGGCTATCGCAGTCGTCCTTCTCACTGCATGTGTGTGCTCGTTTCCGTAACGCCGACCCGCATCTAAGCGATCTAGCGTGCGACGAGACGAGCGATGAGCGACGGAGATTTCTCACTGTCGCCCGTCGCATCGCTCGATTTTGGGATTTCTAGAAAACCTCGCTCACCGTCTTGGTCGCTTGCTCCGTCGCTTCCATGCGGTTTGCCTCGTCGCGCGACTGACCGAGCGACAGCGAAGCGGGTTGCCTTCGCTTATCTCGTCGCTCGCCAAATCGCTTACATGCGGTTTATATTCAATGAATTTACAAGCACACAACATTGAACTCTTGGCGCCTCGATATTAAGTATAAACTGCATGCAAGCGATTTGGCGAGCAACGAGTCAAGCGACGGTGACCCGCTTCGCTGTCGCTTGGTCAGTCGCGCGACGAGGCAAACCGCATGGAAGCGACGGGAGCGAGCGACCAAGACGGTGAGCGACGTTTTCTAGAAACCCAAAAACCGAGCGACGCGTCGGGCGACAGTAAGAAATCTCCGTGGCTCGTCACTGACTCTCGTCGTTGTCGCCACCGCTCGACTCGTCGCACGCTAAATCGCTTACATGCGGGTCGGCTTTACGGAAACGAGCGCGCACATGCAAGGAGAAGCACGACTGGATAGCCTTACTGCGTCCGTTGAAATTTGCATATGTCGCAATGGTGTAGACTGCCCTTTATTAGCGAGAAAAACGGTAGAATGGGATGAGCTTCTATGGTCTCTGAAGCCATAATCTTGTATCGTCGATCCATTCGCTGTCCGATTCCATTTCATAAATACGAAAATACAAGAGCTGGTGTAAATATAAATATCAAATGATTAAATGAAAGCCCGAAATATCGAAAAGACTTAAAGGAAACACACAATTTCAACGCGGAACGTAAAAGAACACGAAAACAAAGCTCCGGTAGTGGCCTGTGCAGCACACAACGCGGAGGAACGGCCAGAAACTGAAGGTCGGCTATGGCGGCAGAGTCACGTGACGTCAAGATGGCGGCGCCCATGAAATGTTGCCTGTAGTGCCACTAAATAAGCTACGCTTCAGAGTAACGTCACTTGGCCATATTGTGTCTTAAAATCATGGTTGCCAGTTATCTGAAGCTTTATCTGAAATCACAGGAAGCGCTTTTCCGCCCTCCACAAATGTTCAAACAGTTCGCGGCAGAGCAAAGCAATGTTACATAACCTTTCTAAAGCGCGATCCAAACCAACGCTTCTTTTTGCGCCTGTAGGTCGTGCGGCTGCGGATGTGACGCATTTCGTGGCGTTTTTGCTGTTTCCGGGCGCGCTTTCTGAGTCAGAACCGCGCGCTTTGGTTTGGACGGGCGAAACTTCGGCACGAGCGCAGAAGCAAAGTGCAACTGCGACAGACTGGCCACTGGCCGGCCAGACGGCGAGAGAAAGAGAGAGAGAGATCGCGTTGTCATGTTGGAAGAGAATAAAAGGGGGGGAGGAGAGGGCAGCCAACGGCGAGAAACGCGGAGCCGGAACTAGCTTGCCCTCCACCGATTGGCGGGGACACAGGAGCGCCCTACTACGTCACCGCGCGTTTTTGTGCGCGTTGAGAAGTTGAAATTATCCAACTTTCTTGTGCGCGCCCGGAAGGAGCGAAGAAGCGGCGCGACGTCACGAAAATACGTCACATCCGCAGCCGCACGACCTACAGGCGCAAAAAGAAGCGTTGGTTTGGATCAAGGCTGCGGTCCCACGGCGGCCATGACATATGACGCTTTCAGCACGTTTTCGAAATGCGATCGTGGCGTGTTCAAGCTTGCTAAAATTATGTGTTATATATCATCTTGTAGTGTACAACATTATCTTTTATCTGATGTAGGATTTGTTTTCCTAGTGCAAAACGCGAATTCAGTGGGCACCCGCGAACATTAGCCTTTTCGGCAAAACATGGTTTCGTAGTACAGTGGTACAGGGTGCACTATTGGAGCAATTTCTTTCAAATTTTAGAATGTTATAGAAGAAGAGTGCGTTCATTGTCAACGGAGGCCCTTTTTTCGTTTTTTATTTTATTTTGACAGATATTTACTTTAGAAAAATTGACTTTGCGGAAGCACTTCAGTCGCGAAGTTTTGGGCGCCTACTCGGTCATTTTATTTGAAACTTTTTACATCATTTTGTAATTATGGTCGAAAGAGTTACGCTAAATTTCATTGTAATATGGCTTAAACTTTTTTCGGAATGCTCACGTGAAAAGTGACAAAAACCGTTAATTTTGGCAAACTTCATTTGGTAGTACAGTGGTACAGCGCTTAGGGATTGGCACACATGAATAAAATTGTAGGCCCGCAAAGAAAAACATATTCTGCTTTGCAAAGCGAGGCCCTTTTTCTAAATTTCACTTTTGATTTTCCATTAAAAAAGTTTGAATATAAGTGAAATCACGTATTTGTTGATAGTCAAAAACGAGTATTTTGACCCCTTTTGGCAGACATTTAGGCCGATCTTTTTAGTATTAAATGGAGATTACTGTTCCAGGTCCTGATTATTAGCCCACATTTTCACTAATCGAGCCTATTTATTTAAAAAAATCATAAATTATACAGAAAACACAAATTAAATAAGGTCCCTCTATACTGGAAAGGTAGCGCCATCTCTCCTCCTCACCCTTTACGTTTCTCTCTTTCTCTCCTTTTGGCGCCGCGCGCGCCGCCTAGGGGGTACCAAGAAGGAGAACTAGCAGACGACGGCCGTGTCCTCTCTGCGCATTCAGAGCGCACAATCTTTCGTGTTGCGTATTTGAAAGTGCAGGTTTCTGATACATTCTGACATTGCATAGTACCAAGCAAGTGTTAAACACCAAGAAAGAATGAGTTAAACGTGACGGCAACGTTTTCAACCTTCGGATAAAGCTCACAGAACTGAGTACATAGAAAATAGAACACAGCTTTATCTACACGAGTAACAATGCAACGATATGGTTCTCACGACTGTTGTAAGCACCGTCATTGTCAGTGATTAAATACGCAAGATTGCCTTCATAATATTCGGCCCCACATAATCGCGAGAACTTCTAGATCCTGCAGTCTTCCACGAGCTTAACGACTACAAGCGCGAATTGCGATTGCTGCTGCCTCCGCGCTAAAAAGAGCTTGAAACGCTATAGCAATCATACCGTAGATAAACATGCATGAGCTATCAAGGACGCCGGACTATTGCGATCATTACTGTCGACCTGGTTTCGACCGGGGCTTTACGAAATTCGGGTGACTGCATGTATAGCAGGGCTAGTTTGTCACTCGTCGCTCTTCATATTCGTTTCCCTTTTTTTTTTTTGAGGGGGGTTGGGGAGGGGGAGGGAGAGGGGTACGGTTGACGTTGATGCAGTGCTATTGTATTCCGATCTGTAAAGCCCTTCTGTACTTACGAATCGGCGGTGTCGGCTGGCCATACTACTGCAATACCGTTGGAAACTAGTGTTCCTTCGATTGTACCGTAACTTCAAGCACTTTTTTAAGTTTAATGGATTTTACAGTTATTTGCCAGAAATAAACATAATCTGCACAAGCTACGTAAAAAAAAAAAAAAAAGAAAAGATCGTGATAGATTATTCATATGATGTATTACATAGCATCACAGTTTAGAAGTTTTGCCCCCTTTATATTTACTAAAAGTAAAAATATCCAACTTTGGTTTTGGTTATTACCAGAATGGGGAAAAATAATTGCAGAGAAAAGGCAACTGACTCGAGATTAAAATATGGGGCATATATTTATTTTCAAATTACCACAGACTACCATAGCCAAGACAGCAGTGAATGGAAGCACTTATACACATGCTCAGATATACTTTTTACAACAAAGACAATGGATGAAAAATTATTAAAAGGAGTCACTACACAAATCTAACAGGCAAAACATAAAATTATAAAAAGGTCTCACACTAGCCAGTTTTAACAACAAACACAGTACACAGAAGTATTATTACAAAAAAGCCTCATCTGAAATTTATGTATACAACACTAATATATACGGCAACTCATTACAAAAATGTGAACCCATTTGGCCCACGCGAAAACGCCGCTTCGCGGCGTCCGACTATTCGCTAAAGTGTCATTCGGTGAAACGTGGACGTTCGCTAAAACGTCATTCGATCAAGTGAGTGTCTCCCGTCCTTCCCCGGCCGTCCGACAACGCAATCCGTGGCGAAACGCGAAACGGACGTCCAGCTACAAAAAGAAACGAAAAGCTACACGACCAACGACAACAGCAAAACTGGCCCGAACGTCTAAGCAAGTACGGATCTGTCCGACGCAACGCGAGTCCGGCGTAGCTTGCGGCGCAGCTGGCGACGGGACACACGAGACACGGGAGAATTTGCTGGCTGGATCCTTCATGGCTGCCAAAGGGGCGGAGCGCTAGGAGAAGGTCACGTGCCACACATCGGCCTACCGCTGAGCTCGGGGGCGTGATCAAAGGTTGTCGCTACTTTTCCAGTATGGAGGGACTTTAAAATTAGATGTCTGGTTGCGCCCTCTATGTGGCGGTGGCTGAAATGTGACTACGCGAGGTTCAGGAAACTGCCGAGGATGGCGCTGATTCCAGCTGTGGTTGCCAGCTTCGGAAACTGGTTGTACACTTGGCTTCTTCCGTTTCTTGCAAAATAACGTGCTGGAAAACTTGGTCGAAACTCGTGAGGTCCTTTATAACACGGTACTTTCTGCTAATATTCGCGACTCCAGCAAAACGGACGCCGCCAAGCGGGAAAACCGGGAACCAGCCGGTCCAGGTCGCTCCGCGCCCCTCCGCGTCTCTGGTGGCTTTCGCGGAGACGTGTTGTCGGCGCGGTGGCGAACAATGTAATTTGACGAAGGTCCGAATATTTCTTAAGTTTGCCTGAGTGATCATTAGTGTGGTGAAGCCTCAGTAAATTGTTTTCTTCTATTACGTGTTTGAAAGCCCGTTTACTCCACAGCACACGGTCGCGTGCTTTCGATTTCTTGGGTGGGGAGGAATCACGGGAAAACTTTTTGATTTCTTGTCTGTCTCGAATCACATTCAAAGTGACGACTGCTTGGTAACTGATACTGGAGGGAACATCAATGTTGCAGTCAAGTGAATGGGAAGGTTCGATAGCTGTTTTTCTTGAGTTTGGTTGTGTTCGGTTAGCTTCAAGTTTGAGCCACCCGCGCCGGTCGGTGCGTTGGCTATTCATCTTGGCTGCTTTTCGCCGAAAAAGCCTCTGGACCACACTGAAGGAGTTGGGCTGATTTTGCAATTACTTGATTCAGGAAAACTTGCTCGCTGCAAATGATGAATGAGGGAAATTATCTGTTTTCAAAAGGTGGGAGACAAGTCTCGCAACGTTAGATGCTGCCACGGCATTTTGACCTATCGCGCTTCCAATGTTTATATTACCAGGACGTCGAAGCCAGCAGTAATATACGTCTACATTGATCAGGTTTACCGGCCACAAAAAAAAATACTAATTTTCTCCGTTCAGGATTCGAAGCAAACTTCAATGCAGAGAGGTTCTGCGTGGATCTTCAGTGAAGACTCTCTTCAGTTTGTCTCCGTGCTGCCGGCTATAGAACCATTTGGCTAAATTTAAGTAGTATGTCTTCGTCTGTCAAATATACTTTTATTCAGCAGCTCACCTAATAACTAGTCAACTAAGCCCATATTTCAACCCGAAGGATATACTAATATCGCTTTAGTGGGACCATAGTACGTAATATAATACATAACCCGCTCGTCAAAATGACTTCTCGATTGCTACTAAAACCTGAATTGAAATACGAGTATCAGCTGCTTAGTGGGGCGCCGGCGGGTTAACATGGTCCTCGGCTCAAAAATCGGTTGCTTAATTTTCGTAATTTTCCTGCAGCCTGTGTTGATGACCGAGCAGACGACTGGAGCTGTTTCGTTAACGCGGATACGCACAAAAGCTCGATTCCGCGGACAGATAAGTCGCATGGTCGGGGCATGCGAGTTAGCTGAAAAGTTACTATCTGTGGAACAATTCTATAGTCATCGCCGCTTTCCTTAGATGATCAAAACTGATTAGTATATCACCGTCTCTCCGGAGCCCATAGTTTCGGTTTTGAACGAAATCTCCGAAACGAAAGTTTGACACGAAAAGAACAAAAAAACACCGACAAAACAAAACTATGCTTTGCAAGTTTATCTGCACCGGCTACACTTCACCGTCTCAGTTCAAATACCTATAAAATTGGGCATTAAACAAAAGAAAATCTGTTAAATTGAACGCGCCACCCATTCAGGCGGCCCGGCCGAGCCGCCGCGACCTGGACTCAGCCGCCATGTTTGTTTGGTGGTGGCGCCCCCTATAGGTCGCTGGAGTCGCGAATAGCTTTTAGGAAGAATTTCAGTCGCTTTCATATTGTCAAACGATTTTTTTTTTTATGCGAGGCTTCACCGGTTCAGTTTGCTGAATAAATTGTTCACGCAATCGATATCGAAGTTTCAAATTACCGAAATGCCAAAATCGCCAGTTCCGCGTAGATACGCAGCGTGACGCACGTGCTTCTGGTGCGTGTGCACGTACGTGTTTGCTGCGTGGTTCTTCGGTTGCTGCGAGTTTTCGCGTATTTATTGTGCACTGCTTACCTCCGTCTGCGCACGCCTCTCAACCTTGTAACTACCCCTGCTCTGTTTGCCCAGAGTGAAGTTTGTGTCTGTCTTTTCGTTCGCTGACTAAGCTCGTGTCGGTGTCCTTCCTACTGGCTGCTGTTCGTTTTTGCGTACCGTGTGTGTCGCTTTGATTACTAGGTCCCCTGCTTATGGGGTGGAGCAAGCGGCGGGCGTCGCGCCAGGTTTGGGTCGTGATTGGGGAAACAGCTTAGCAGCCGACGCCGACTTCGGCGCGTTTCTTCTGCGCACGCGCGTACTGTCATTGATATCGCTACTTCGCGCCGTGACGATGCGCTGATCTACAGGCCGGTCGGCGCTCGCGTGATATTGTTGAAAATTCTCGAGCGTGTATTTACGTTTCGAAAGCCATAATAGAATTAAAGTGACTATTTGGCCGGCAGCCGGCATACCGTGGCTCTGAAAACAAATTGCTAGGAGTGTCCTCCCATTCGGGTGCGCGCAGTCCGTGCTTCTGGCCGCCCCGGCCGCCCAAATGCGTTTTTCTGATGCCTGTTTTGTTTTCAGTAAACAGACAATAGATTCCTGCTGATATTCTCCTTTATAATCTTCACTCTTGACAACTCTTTAGTGTTGGAAGGAACTCCGTCAAATTTGACGATAATGCATGTGTAAGTACAACTGGAACCTCATAGTTGCAAAAATACTTTTCCTGGATTGTCTGCATTAGAGTGCCTCCATGTGCGCTTCGCGCACATGAAGGCTTCCTAGTCTGCACCTTTCTGATAATATGATCGGTCTCCATAAA
Organism: Ixodes scapularis; assembly: GCF_016920785.2. Taxonomy (NCBI): domain Eukaryota; kingdom Metazoa; phylum Arthropoda; class Arachnida; order Ixodida; family Ixodidae; genus Ixodes; species Ixodes scapularis. Next base: position 88,544,074 of record NW_024609835.1, read on the forward strand.
TTGCACTTCCCCGCTTCGGGAGCACGGCCAGCGGTGGTTCTCTGTCGGTCATCGAACCTCACATACGTGAAGCGTTGTCAAAGCTGTGATATACCGGGCGTTTTATTATTATGTTTTGTTTTGTTTTGTTTTTTTGGCTGAAAGAAATTATACTTTTGGTATTCCCGGGGATAACATTATCGGCTGCGGCGGACGTAAAGGAACGAGAGTAAATTGACAGTTAGTGGCCTAATAAACTAAAATTTGCCATTTGCGAACGCTGGAGAGGGGGCGACCTCCTCTCCCCCGTTCGCTCCGCTGAAGTGGAACAGGGTGGGAGGAGCTCCCACTTCGTTCTTGACCTGTCACCGACTACAGTTGCGAATTCCACTTGTCATTTTGGAGCGATGACGAGTCGTGTATTGCCTTCTCTGAGATGAAGAACGCAATGCGCGCGGAGTTGCTCCACGTATGCACCAGTCACCAGTAAAAACGACCTGTCCTCCGAGGAGGTCGAGCGAGACGCCGGCTGACATGGGGGTCGGTCACCTCACCGTCACCACCGTCTACCGTGCCTTCAAAAACACGGGGCGCAATGTGTTTCTGCAGTATAACAAAAAATTGAACAAACAAGGTGCAAACTTTCATTTTTTTCCTAAGTGTGGTTTGCAGGGCTGAACCGAATACAAAAACGATACGCCGTGCTGGGATGACGTCGACTACAATGGTACACGATCATAACAAGAGCACAAATCCTGCCACATTATTTTGCTACAGTGATAAGAGCATATATATCTTTGTCCGCGATGCGGCAACAGAGACATTATTTCCAAATTAGAATTCGAAGTTAGCCTTCGATGCTAGCACTGACCAACTCACTTCACTCACAGGGTGAAGACGTGAAACTTTGTATCATTCGGACAGAGATCGAAAAATAACACGCACCGCTTCAACTTGGACACCCCAAAAATAATTAACTGTAGTGGATCGCACGCAAAAGCTTCGCGTACGCAATACAATTGCCGGTCAGAAGTACGGTTCCGCAAACAAAATCAACATATGAGTCATCAAATTATGAAGAAAAACCAGGTGTGAGCGTGCCAAAAATATTCGACATTTATTGTTGTCAATATTTGTTTTTCTATCCACGTGCTTATGTCGCAGTGGAAAGCCGTGAAACTCCCTATAAAATTATTTTGGGCAGTGTTTCCGACGGTGCTCGCTCGATCGTAAAATGCCGCTTTGTTGCTACTTTGGCGAATCAAACAAGGAAGCCACGTTCACCTACAATGCCCTGTCCGCAAGAAAAGAAATCAAAATTTTCGCTTCGTTTTCTTTTTATTTTTTTTTTAATATTCTTCTCTTCTGCACGATATAGGGTATGAATTATTATCCTTCCCTGTACTCTCGCTGCGACGAACAGTCCGATAAACGAGTCACCCTATGACAAAGATGGGGGTCCCGAAAATCTCCTAAAATCGTGTCTGTTCTCAGAGACACATCCGTGTACAAGAAAAATCGCGGCCCTCTCCACGAAGTACGGACATATTTGATAAATAGCGTTGACTTGAGGTTGAACTTTTCATTTGCTTTGTAAACACAAGCGTGACGTCACGTGCGCATCCCACGCGACCCGACTGAAGTCTGAACTGGTGTACTATGTGTGGACAATAGGGCATTATTTTGACTTCCCGGCCGCGACGACCTTGGCGAGGGAGGACAGATGGGGGTCCCGAAAATCCTAGAATCGTGGTTAGTTCGCAGGGACACACACATCCGTGTGTAACAAAAAACGCGGCCCTCTCCACGAAGCTTACACAGGCATTGTTGTGTAACTACTGAAGATGCCTCCCGCAAGGGAGGCGAAACTGGTCAGAACTTCAGCTTGGGCGAGTTGGTTATTCATGATTCATGGAGGCGTTTATTCATGGAGGCGAAACGTCTAGTGAAATTGTTTTTTCCTGTTCTGTGAAGTCGGTGCTTTTATTTTAATTATGTTACCAGTCGGCCTGTGTGACCAGTGCTCATTTGAAGAATCGCCTTTGTCTTTCCTGAACCCCAACAAAAACACCCTCATAACATTTTTTTTTACTGTTCGGCTACGTTGGCATAGCCTATAATCGACATAATTTTTGTGAAAGCCTACTTTTATTTTATAATTATTTGTAACCATTTCTAATTGAAGAAGTGACAAGTATAATAATCATATTATGATTTCATATCAAAATTCGACAAACCGGGAGATGCGAAATTCGGTGAAACAGCTTTTCAAAAACATATCCGGTGCCCGAAACTTGCTTATATTAAAATGTCTAACATGTGCATGTGTTCTAATACAAAAGATGAGTGCAATGTGGAAACTGAATGGCCTCACAGACAGTTGTCAACGAGTTGGAATTTTTGATGAATTACCCTTTGTCCAGTCATCCTACTACCGATTGGCCTCTTCAATCAATTGCCCGTCGACAAATATTGTTGTTGGTTTATTTGCCATCTGCTGTAAGGGGAGAGTGTGGGGCTCGTCAAGCCGACATCTGCCAGCATTTTCATCACGCCTCCAGCGCCTGTACTGACTGACGCCGACGAGTTGGCCTAGAAATAAATACCCACGGACTATACTATAGCCGCTAAATATCTCTCCGCGAGCATGATTTGTTTTCAAAGGGGCACCCGCCTGTCGGTGCTTCTTTGAGTTATAGATACGTCACGGTCAAAACGTTCCGCAGCTAATGAGTGAAGGCCGACCAACCTATTTTGTCCAAATGTCCGTGTATGGGAGATGATATTCCACTGCGTCAAAGACAAGACGTGTGCGAGCGTTGCTAAAAATAGAGACCACTATCGATGTTTTAGTATACATGGTTTCATTCTTAGTCAGAGCGCAAACAGAGGTTAGATGTCACGAAAACACATGCACAAAGACAAAAAGCACTTTATCACGGCGCATTGTATGAGTTGTTATATTAGTGGGTGGAATCACCCAAACAAAGATAGTGAACGCCGTGGCGTTTAGGTGTTGAGCTGTTGGTGATGCTTGATCGGCGCAATGTGTCAGTCGAGCTCCAACTGAGGGTGATATGAGGCGGGGCAGCTCTGTGGTTTTACTTGTTGTTTATTCTGGTGTCTTTCGTTTTTGCGCGAAATATTGCGGATCACAACAGCTAGGCATCTTCGTCCGATGAAGCTCTGTTTTATTGATTGGCGTTTCATCGAATAGTGGACATTTCATTGAACACCGCTTCATTGAACGCCAACTCATCAAGTAGCTTGATCGAATTATGTTTCTGCTATCAAATTATTGCAGATATAATAACTACGCTCGTCATATATTGTAAATAACGGTAGCCTTTAGCGAAAATTGTGTTGCATAGTTAGTTTCGGCCGTCAGCAAATAGTGAAAAATATCTATCTACCTATCTCTCTTTCTCTCTCTCTCTCTCTCTCTCTCTATATATATATATACAAAGGCAAAAATGCGTACTGTCAGAGTTACTAATTCGAAGTTTACTACGACGTTTCGAGCGGGGACCACTCTTCATCACCTAATGAAGAACGGTTACCGCTTTGAGACTGTGTTGCGCTTATCCCGCTCTTATTTATTTATTTTTTGTTTCTCTTGTTTCTGGCCTTTTTAGTATAGGCTTCCACCAGCTCGCTTGCGCGTGAACTCTAATTTCAAGTGAAACAAGTTTGAAAATTAGGGCGACACTATATAGGTTTGAAATCCTATACCAAGTTTATTGCCATTTGGTGAGCCACGTACGAATTTTGAAATATACCTTTTCATCCAAATAATCGATTAGTAAATCGAATAGCGATTCGGACGAATTTACTACGACGGCAAGAACGAATTTTCAAATCTCATGGCAATTAGGAAATTTCAGCCATCCTTAGTTTCCGATTGGTCGCGCTCAGTAGCGGCTCCCTCCGCACAGAGTAGCCTCGAGTCAGAATTCGCGGAGTCTCTACTGACCGGCCAAAAAAGTGCGGCGCTTCAACTGCTCCCGCCCAGACGACTTGATGTATTTGTATACGCCCATGACATCGGCCGCAATCGGCGATTGAGGTTCCGTTAGCCGACGCAAGCGTCAGCGGATGTCTCATATTTCCATACTCTCATTTAACTACAGAAACAAAAACAACAAAAAAATCATCCAGTTCATGCTCACTATGTTCACCACTGACAAGATAGTCGGTAGTCGACGAGTTTCCGTGCAAAGCCGATCAAAACGAGGCACCAATCAACTTTTACGGCTGCCATCAGGAAAGATCTGGCTTGTCGCGTTCCCTCAACGTCACTCCGAATATTGTTTGTGCCCCGCGCACCATCCTCTTGTAGCAATATTTTTATTGTCCCCATGTGATTTCTTTTTTATGTTCTTACTGGTGTTTGATCATAATTCGGTCATTGAAATAGTTTTTGCTGCCAACCCTACCATTATTTTGACCCTCTGGCAGCAAAGGAATATTATGCCGGCATTACACACGAAATAAGAATGTAGACACTCCGTCCCATATCTCAAATTACATCACAATGTGTTTACACAACTGTAGTGCAGAGGTACGATGAGCAGGGTCTGAGAAAATATTAGTTTCAGTATTTTCAAAAGAGCGACGAAACAAAATAAAGAAAGGACCGCCAATCGGCAGCGCGTGCAAGCAGAGGCAGTAGTGACAGGAAGCGCGAGGTGTGTCTTTCGTACGGCCGGCATCAACTCACGCACTGTCCAAAGATGTACTCTGTTTTACTCGTAGGATTGCAACGCTGCGGAATGTAGGCGTGTGATTTCAGAAAGCGCGTCCTACCATTTCTACGCGCGAGTGCTCCTGCAACCCAAGCATTGTATACAGTTACGTCCTCGCACCCGTGCCTTGGCCAGCCCCGTACACAACTTATGCAGTATCGAAAAGGCATAGTTCAAAATTGACGGTCCCACTTTTCCATACCGCTTCAAAACCCCATCTCGCTCAAATCACTTGGCAGCCGGACAATTTTGGCAGGGGGCCTCAAGTTGGGGATTATCCGGTACATTGTCCTCCCAACATTGAACGTGGGCGCGACGCGCCAGAGGGTGAACACGTGAAAGGAGGGGCGTAAGAGTGGAGAAGGAAACTCAAGGTCGCAAGCGACGGGAAAAAGGGTTTCGAAATTGGCGCGCAGGTTTTGCAGCATTTGCTCATACGGACAGCCAACGCCGCCCTGGTGGTTCAACTAATGTTTTGTTCAAGATGGCCGCCGTGGTACCGCAGCCTTAACACCGAACCGAATGCCGAGGAAGTCGCACTTTTGAATCATGACGATCGGCAGTTGCGTCTGCTCTACATACGAGCCAAAATGGCGGCGCCCACAACAATGTCGGGGAACGGAGTGCCGATACTCTAAGCGTAGCTCATTTAGTGGCTCTAGTTGCCTGAAAGGGTTTATACACTCCGTGCGGGAACTATAGGGGGCGCTTTGAAAAACACGCACAGCGCCGCTAGTGGAGGAGCTGGCGTTCGTCAGTGAGGCGCGTTCAGCAGCCTGCGGCGCCTTTTCGCATGCCAAGCTGTGGCGCCGGAAGCGCGCACGGACTAAACGTTTGCTTTTTGAGCCGATACGTTACGGGTGACGTTGCATGAGTGCTGGGGCAGAAGGGCATTTAGCTGTTCTCCACTTCTTATATATTGAGTTTGAGTCGTTATTAGGGGTAATGTCTCTAGTTTCGGGCGAAAAAGGAGTTGGAGGAATTTTTCGAAAAGCAAGACGGCGGCCACCATAATTGCTCTGAATGGGAAATTCATTTCGCTCGTCGCTGTAACGTAGGACTGCTGGAACGATGATATTGGACCCGAGTGAGATGTTCACTAAGTTTGTGCACGAAGTGTGCCAAGTTTTATGAAGACAGCAGGTGTGAAAGTTATGTTTCTAACGAATAAAGAAATAAAGCTGTACGGGATATCCAATATTGGACCCAAAATGCTGTGTTATAGCGGGCTGTGCAAAGTGCAGATTTGGGCACACAGGTGCTTGAACTTGACAGTAACATGACACAGCACTTATTATACAAAAAAAGGTGGCATAGGGAAACCAGGTGGAAATTTAGTTTGGGCGGCGTAACTAAATGGGAACTGGCTTTGACCGACAAAGGCTGTCAGATAATACCACTCATCATGAGAGGTGCACACTTTACAGGTAGGAAGGGACCAGTGGACGGTACTTCCAGTTCGAACCACTTTGCGATAGCTGGCCCTAAAGCCGAGAAAAAAAAAATGTCGTCTACAGAACTCGGGGCGTTTCCACACCCAAAAGGAGGCTGATCAAGAAAGAAAGCCCACCACATAAACTTCCATACTCAAACGTCGATTTTCCAGTGATTCCGAGTTTCATTGTTGTTTTCTTTAGATTTATATTTCTCACTTTTTTACCGTTCGAATCTTTCTACATGAAGTATAGATTGCGTGCCATACTTGTCCAGAAATATCATCGACACGTACGATGGGGACGAAACTTCTTTGGAGGGCATTCCTCCAACGAAATTGGCACTGCATACCCGCGAGTCTGGGATGGCATTTCAGTTCGTCCCATCGGCGCTGACAGATGTAGGCGTTACTGGTACGAAAACAAACGCAGAGCGCAGAGCGGCAGTGTAGAATATGTCAGCCGTGCCGACACAGTGGCAGACATGATCGGGAGACCAAATTTAACGCGTCGTGCGGCACGGCTCCATCGTTGTAGCTATCCCACAAAACATCGGCGAGGTGAAAAACTGTGAAACGTTGTCCCCACGAGATACGACGCATAACTATTGAAGCTCTTATTGACGTAGCACAGGCAGCACTTCTCACGCTGTGAACCCAGCGCAACCGCACCGCTCCGACTTCAATGCGTACCAACGTACGTGGCGTGGTTTCGGTTTCGTTTTCTCTGCGGCTCTCACTGCCTACCTTCGGTGCCGGCCGCGCGGCGGCGCGCCAGTCGCGTCGCACGAAGTGGTAATTCCAGGGCGCCGCCATGTTTATCTACGCTCGCGACACCACGCGGAGAGAACTGGCAGGCAGGAGGGGGGGGGGGGGGGGGGGGGGGGCTGCGTTGGCGGCGTTCCCAGTGGGGTGAAGCTCTCGGCTACTTCCGTCCCGCCGCGTATACTTTTGACGTTTGTCCGGTCCGGCGAACTGCATCCGATTGCCGCGCTCCCAGCGGCTGTTGGCACTTGTTATTTCATTTTAAATAAGATTGATTCATATATTTAATGAGGCGAAATAAAGGTGAAGTTGTTTTGAAGGTGTGAATGGCTTTGAAGCTAGTTATCGTAACTTTCTCTTTCACTCTTTCAACGTGTCTGGGCAACACCACCTAGATGGAAAGCCGCAGCGCTTCCCTCTCTCCCTTCAAGGAGCGTCGGCGTGAGTAGGCTGAACTGGTAGTGCGCTTCTCCGCAAGGCTCCCCTTGACAGTTGGCTTCTTTGCAATGCACGTTCTCTTTTACTTTTTCTTTCCCTCTACGCTTGCACGGCTTGACGCGGCGCAAACAAAAAAACAAAAAAGGCGCCACAGCGTCGCGTTTTTTTTTCTTTTTTCTTTTTCTCCTCAACGGTCGTCCGTCGCGTTCCTTTCTTCGACGGCTTTTTTAGCTACTCCTGCGAGTTGGGTCACGTGACAATAAGGCTGGAGGAATCAACTAGAACAACTCTAGAAGCGAGTAGGTTTTTGGACGCAGAGGGTCGAAAGTTCAACTCTCGAGTAAGATCGAGCACATTTTGGAATACAACACAACTGCGGCCTGTTGTGTGAACGTCATGGTATGGTGCCTGGAACGCGTCTCCGACTGGTGTGTTTACCGCGGCCAAAAAAGTGGTCCCTCGATTTCCGCCTGATGACGTCATAAATGTGTCATGCTGTCGCCGGTCGCGACCCTGGTGGCGTCCCAACAGCTGTGGTGTATGTAGCAGATGCCTGTTCTGCTGCAGGTCGCTTTCCACTGTGACAGTTCACGGTAGCTATTCGCGACTCCAGCAAAACGGACGCCGCCAAGCGGGAAAACCGGGAACCAGCCGGTGCAGGTCGTTCCGCGCCTCTCCGCGTCTCTGGTGGCTTTCGCCGACACGTGTTGTCGGCGCGGTGGCGAACAATGTAAATTAACGAAAATCCGTTTCTTTTTTTTTTTTAAGGTTTCCTGAGTGTTTATTAATGTGGTGAAGCCTCAGTAGTTTGCTTCCTTCCATCACGTGTTTGAAAGCCCGTTTACTCCACAACACACGGTCGCGTGCTTTCGATTTCTTGGGTGGGAAGGAATCACGGAAAAACGTTTTGATTTCTTGTCTGTCTTGAATCACATTCAAAGTGACGACTACTTGTTAATTGATAAGTGTTTTCTCTATAAGGATGTAGAACAGTGAACTAAGGACGACAGCCGAGGTGTTTCACTGGAGGGGAACGCCAATGTTGCAGTCAATTGAATGGGAAGGTTCGATAGCTGCTTTTCTTAAATTTGGTTTTGCTCGATTTGCTTTAAGTTTAAGCCACCCACGCCGGCCGGTGCGTTGGCTATTCATCTTGGCTGCTTTTCGTCGAAAAAGCCTCTGGACCACACTGAAGGAGTTGGGCGAATTTCGCAATTACTTTATTTATGAAAACCTGCTCGCTGCCTATGATTAATGAGGAAATTATCTGCTTTCAAAAGGTGGGGGACGCGTTTCGCAAAGCTAGAAGCTGCCACGGCATTAGGATCTATCGCGCCTCCAATATTTATATTATACCCCCGTCGAAGCCACAGCAATATACGTCTACGTTGCTCAAGTTAACCGGCCACAAAAAAAAAAAAAAAAAAAAAAAAAAAAAAAACACTTATTGTATTCGTTCAGGATTCGAAGTCAAGTTCAATGCAGAGAGGTCTGAGTGAATCTCCGATGAAGACTCTCCTCAGTTTGTCCGCATTCGTCTCCGTTCTACCGGCTAGAACCATTTGGCTAAGTAGTATCTCTCTGTCTGTTAAACATACTTTTATTCAGCAGGTCACCTGATAGCTAGTCAACTAAGTTAATATTTTTGCCGGAACAATATACTAATATCGCCTTAGTGGGACCACAGTACGTAATAAAATACATAACCCGCTCGTCAAAATGACTTCTCGATTGCTACTAAAACCTGAATTGAAATACGAGTATCAGCTGCTTAGTGAAGCGCCAGCGGGTTAACATGCTCTTTGGCTCAGGAAACGCGTGCTTAATTTTCGTAATTTTCCTGCAGCCTGTGTTGTTGACCGAGCAGACGACTGGAGCTGTTTCTTAAACGCGGATAAGCACAAAAGCTCGATTTCTCGGGCATGCGAGTTAGCTAAAAATTACTCTCGGTGGAACAATTCTGTAGCCATCGCCGCTTTCCTTAGATGATCAGAACTAATTAGAGTATATTACCGTTTCTCCGGAGCCCATAGTTTGGGTTTTGAACGAAGTCTCCGAAACGAAAGTTTGACATGAAAAGAACAAAAAAACACCGGCCAAACAAAACTATGTTCGGCAAGTTTATGTGCACCGGCTACACTTAACCGTCTCAGTTCGAATGCCTATAAAATTGGGCATTAAACAAAAGAAAATTTGTTTAATTGAATGCGCCATCCGTTCAGGTGGCCCGGCCGAGCCGACGCGACCTGGACCCAGCCGCCATGTTTGTTTGGTGGTGGCGCCCCCTATAGGTCGCTGGAGTCGCGAATAGCAGCCGGATTTGGGACGTCTAAAGGGACGCCGTGACGGCAGCGACACTCGCGTTCGCTCGTGCTTTTCGCCAGCATTTCTACGGCCAACCGCCAGGATCGCGACAGGCAACAGCATGACACTCGCGTCATTTGTTGCCACATCGGGACCACTTTTGATGTATGGGCGAGATAGGACGCTAAACACACCAGTCAAAGACGCGATCCAGGCACCATAGTCATGGTGAACGAGAACGTTGCTTTTCGATTGTGGTAGCTTTCATTCCGTAGAGATGTTGTTTATCCGCGCGTTGTGACGAAAAGCTGGATGTAAAAGTGTCCATATTTGAGTTTCTGCAAGGGTGACTACGAAAGCGTGGACTACACAGCGAATCGATGGGAAGATCTCGCTCCTTGACGGCATGGCAGGGTGAGAACCTTTTTACTTTTATGATCGTGGTTTCGTTTCTTGTTTTTACTTTTCGCTGCATGCATGCTTGGGAGTGATTTGGTTGCGGCCTGGAAGCAACATGTTCAAATGCTGGCGCTACTTGTAGGTACAGAACTAAATAGAAATGACTTGATTTATGAGTTCAGGTTGGAATGTTTTCGCAAGGTATGCAAGTGATAGGTTATCGCGGTTGCAACCAACACATCAATTTAAAAAAAAAAAAAAAAAAAAAAACACAAGTACATTGTGTCGTTTCTGCGTATCCTCATCGGAGCGCAGAAATGATCCGCTAAAACTAACTAGTACGATCTATATTTTAGCGGGTCTCTGAGCTGTAGTTTGGTGTGCACGCAAGCCGGAATATGGTTCATTGATCAGTTTACTTATCCATACACCAGAGCCATATACTAACACCCAATTTAGTTGGAGCCCCTACAGGCTCCCCAAGGAATCTCACCAACACCCAATTTAGTTGGAGCCCCTACAGGCTCCCCAAGGAATCTCACCACAAACCAGGAAGCTATTATATTATTATTATTATTATTATTGTTCCAATAAAAATTATTATTATTATTATTTATTATTATTTTCTCTGCCTGGTTTTATGTGCTCGTGCAATAAGCATTATTATTATTATTATAGCGCATTGGGAACATCAAATTCAAGAATAATTTTGATGTTTGTGATCCAAAATACCAGATCGAAACACTGCCAGTGTTTTTTTATTATTATATTATATTATTCTATTATATTATTATTATTATTATATTATTATTATTATTATTATTTATTATTTTCTCTGCCTGGTTTTATGTGCTCGTAAGCATTATTATTATTATTATAGCGCATTCGGAACATCAAATTCAAGAATCATTTTGATGTTTGTGATCCAAAATACCAGATCGAAACACTGCCAGTGTTTTTTTCTCAAATACGGAACCACTTCAGCTTAAGGAAGAGCATTTTTTTTTATAATAATTTTTGATTACATTACCTTTCTTTGGATTAATATGATTTCCTCCTTTTTCGTTCTATTTCCCACAGAAGCGGTCAAATACACATCCCGGATACTGCTTTGATGAACTCGGGCTTCTGTACGGCCTCCATGGGACAAGGTGAAAACTGGCACCTTAGAAGAGTGCTTCGGAATGTATAGGCAACTGGCTTGCTTCTAATATCACGTGTCTACAAGGCATATTTACGAAGATGAAAACAAAACACTGCTGTGGAGCACAATGTCAACGATCACTACAGCTAGCAAGGATGGAAACGAGAAAGATCTTCCCAAGCGAGCGGATTCTTGACGCCCCACCTGCAACGTGGTATACATGCAATGTGACCCTGGGCTGTAAAAAATAAGACACAGCCTCCCAGCCTTGGGCTATGTGGCCAGCCGTGCAGTCTACACCACCTTGAAAAACCTAAGGGGCGAAAAATGCAAGGCCGCATCGACAGCACGAAACAAGTTGGCTACAGTTTGCTTGCACAGGAAGACTGTGCTGGTGTAAGTGCTGTAGAACACATTTATGCTGTTCACCAATTGGTGATGCCCGGCCAGTGCCGACTTGTTACATATCTCATAATGGAACTACTCGCCAAGAAAAAAGACTTCCCACTGTGAAAATTAACGTACGAGTGAGCTCGTTTTAAAACACGTGTTGTTGTCGCGAGAAAATGCCCAAGCATTTTCTTGTGACATGTTTGCAGCAAAATGAATGTTCACATTGATGCCAAGAATTCCAAACAAAAGAAACGGACAGCTGAAACTCTGCAATCAAAGACACTCGCTGCCAACCGTCACGGATGTCAAGAAGCAAACTCAGACCAAGGAAGAGTATGTCTGACGCCTGGGGTGATGAACCCATCGTGAGTTCGAGCTGAAGCATGCGTTGGACTGCAGTGAAAACATTCAACTGAGAAACCTTTTGTTGCAAGGTGACAACAATATAAATGCCAGTGCAGCATCTAAAAAAAAAAAAAGCTAAGGGGTCAAGGCTAAACAAATTAGTTCCTGTCCGGCCAGCAACATGCTTGCGATTCATTCTCATGCAAAGGCAACTGCTCTCTGAAGTCGGTGAATCTGTGTGTGTGTGTGTGTGTATGTGCAGATAGTCGGTGTCCTTCTAGCAGTCTTGGGTATCTTGTGGTGCTACACCGTAAATGCCAACATGCTGCACAGCTATTGTGTGTCTCGGTGTCACAAAATCTACAGCATCTAAGATGCACGTGTATAAATTTTTTTCAAGACGGATATTTTCAGAGCCTATGGATACCAGGAGGCTTGTTTCGCAGTGTTCAAAGGTGACCAGTTTCTTATTTATGACTCTTCTGTATTGTAAATTCAAGCAACTTTGAATATGAGGCTCCCATGCCCACTTCTGTTTGTGTACAAAACTTGTTTTTAGCCGCCCTAACTGTGTCGTTTCGCAGACTCGGTACTGTTGAAGTACATCAGCGTATGGGGCAACGCTCGGGTATTACGGTACTTTTTTGCAAATATAAAGTTTTCACATTATGACATTGCCAAGAAATAAGTCACAGATGTTTTTTCGATGTAGTAACCAGATACGTTGCTTGCTGCAATACAAGTACTATATTTGAACTGGCAGAGTGTATTGAATTGCTGAACCTATGCAGGTTTATCACAGGTCTAAGAAATGTTTGTCAAAATATGTGCAATACATTTTTCAAACTATGTGCAATACATTTTTCAAACCAGCACATCACAATTTTAGAATGTTATGCGCATTTTTCAAACCAGCACATCACAATTTTAGAACTTTTATACTTGTCTGGCAATTCGCGTCCTGTTGCTGTTGCATCAGGTGTCCCTAAGGGTAGTGTACTCGAGCCTCTATTTTTTCTAATATATATCAATGACCTATCATCAATTAAATCGACAATTAGACTTTTTGCTGATGCTTGAGTTTTTTACCGGAAAATTAATACACCTATAGTGATCACAATATTGTCCAAGACGATTTAGATACAATATCATGATAGTGTTCCCTATGGCAGATGAACATTAACACATGTAAATGCAAAGAAATGTCCATAATTAAGTCCACCAAAAAACTAACCCAGTACCCGCTACTTTCCCAACCACTAGAACACTCATTGTCGTACAAGTATTTGGGCATGTATTTTACAGACTCATTATCATTGATTGAGCAAATAACAAATAGTGCACTAAAAACACTTAATTTGTGAAAACGCCATTTGTATGAGAAAATGTTTGTGTTCAGTAAACACATGGATGATACAAGATACATAATAACCATATAAGAACTGTATGAGAACTGTATAAGAAACTTCTTACAAGTTTCTTATATAGTTTTAATCTAGTTCTTATGTGGTTCTTATAGGGCTCTTATATGTTCTTATATATCTTTTATGATTTATATGTGTTTGTTGGACACAGAAATTTCTCATACAAATGAGATTTTTCAGTAAGGATTAAGATGAAACTACTCGCATACAAAACATTTATCCTCCCAACATTAGAATATGCAAGCATAATTTGGAATCCACACATAAGTTAACGAATCTCGAGGCTCGAATCTCCAGAACAAAGCAGCCAGATTTATATGCAGTAATTATTCTTCCGAAACTAGTGTCTCCGCTTTAAAAGCTAGCATAAATGTTCCTAATCTACAAAGAAGACGAAAAATAGCCCGATTGTGTTTTTTTAATTTTTTTTTTCAAGATGTATATTACTCAGATTCCAGTTTTCAATCTACTTAGTGCTGGGCTGCCAATTTCATATTATCCATATTAGATGATTCCTGCAAGATTGAACCATTTCAGTGCCGTACTTACACTTTCCTCTTTTCTTCCTGAGTACTTTGCAACACTGACTAGAACCAACTACCTGACCATTAATTATTATGCAATTAAATTACATTCGTCATACCTGACCATATTGTAACTGAGAGGTATTCCATTTCATTGAAAAAGAAGGGCATCAATTTGTGTAACTGAACCTTGATTTGTAAAACTGCATCATAACAATAACCTGCTAATAAGCGTTTTTTGTGTGTGTGTGACATTTTTTTTGTTGGTGTTTATTTTTTATGTTTAATTACTTTTTTGTCTATTTTTGAATCCCCCCTGATGTAATACGTCTTTGGATGCCTCTGAGCTGAATAAAAGTAAATGAAATGAATGCCTCTGCAACATTTATCCAATTGTTACTTTAGGTCATTTTATCTGGTCTTTCTACTTCGATTATTGTCATTTCATAGGGATTCTTTTTTTTTTTTTTTATACAACTCCCATGTCGTTCAGAAATAATTACACCACCCAGTTTAACGCTTAAAAAATAACAGATTTGTCTCAAGATATCACTTTCTTGTATTTCGCGACAATAATTATAGGTTATAATAATTTTCTTTCGTTCTAAAATTGGTTCTTTAAATCACTCGGCGTTCACAGCTCTCATGTTAGCTCATAAGAAATAAATAGAGCGAAAACCCGCGTTTCTACGACGTAAAAGCTACACGCGAAGCCTTCAGCTCGGCTCTATCGCGCGGCGCTCGTCAGCCTGCTGCCGTGACGTCACCGGAGGCGTGCGCTGGCCTTCTCCTCTAGGTGGTGTTGGTCTGGGCGCGCTTTCTCTCTCCGCGCGGCTATCTTTTCTTTTTCGTGGGAACTTGTTGTTGGTGTAATGTGGTCAAGCATGGATTTTCGTCATCAACACACCACCTGATGTGCCAAGTGGGGAAACAATGACTGCCGAAAACCGAGATACCAATGGTTTCGAGTTCGAATGGACGTGCGGTACGCTCTTTTGGTCTTCTCTTGCTTAAGTTTCTGATTAGATGTTTGCAACAAAACCTAACTGTCGCAATGGTAGTGAGTATTAATTGTTTGATTTTGGCCATAGCTACAATGGTTTCCAATCACAAAACCAAATCCTATCATTGTTCAGGATTGCTCTTCACTCGCCGCGAGGAATATGTCATTGTCAAATTACTGGAGACTTCTATGTAGACTTTTTCATATCAAGATCGAGCACATATGCTCACTTTAGAAGATGGCAAACTTTTTGCTCTGAGCTGTTTATTTTGCACTGTTGTCAGCGATTCACGCGTCTGTTCGCGAGGAGTGAAAATATGAGCCTAAATAATTTTCAATTAACTGAGGATGAGCGATAGAGCGATCCGCTCTGGTTTCCCGTTTCGTTGAGCAGTGACTCACTCCTAAATTTAAGTGATAATATTAAAAACGAATGGGCAGGTATCGATGAAGACTCAATACCAAAGAGCTGAGCTGTTTTTCTTGGCACTCATTGCTTAGTTTCCTTTAGTTGCAATTAAGACACCGTCGTCGGTCTTTACTTATATGCTTACTTATATAATCAAATTTGCAAGGACGCATATCACCTTTGTCGCACGTAACCTTAACGTTTTATCCTGTTTTGTTTTTCATTTGTTTCTCGTGTGCAAAACAGTGAGAAATTTCGGCTGTATTTTCTACTGTCTGTTGAATGAAAATGAACGCAAAAGGACAAACATTGCATATTTTTTGTGTATGTGTCACTTTCGTTGCTTTGCTAGGTTTCTGCTGCTTTGCTGCTGGTCTCGCTTTTCAGTGCTGGCTTGTGTACGTTTCAACGCACATTAACCAGCATTGAAATGCGAAAACCAGCCGCAAAGCAGCAGAGCCTAGCAAAGCAACGCGCAAACCGGGCAAAAAAAAAAAAAAAAGCTACAATATATATGTTTTTAACTCTAGGTGGCGCAAGCTACCGCCCATCCATCCAAACACAATGGCGCTGCCGTGCAGTTTCGGTTTTGGTTTCGCTGTGCCGCCATGTTGATTTTAGTACAGCCACCAGATACCAGGGGATTCAAATGGCGCTGCGGCCTCTTGGGTTTTCCAATTTGCGTTCCATGGGCGGCAACGTTACTAAAACACTCAGTTGGGAAACTCCCATAGAGGCAGCCCTAAAAATATGGCCCCAATCTGTCTCCGAGCACCGAGCTAATGACAAACACAACGCCACCCTTTCTCCCGCAGCGGCCACTCGAGAAACTGCACGTGACTTCTACAGGGGTGAACCCCCGTCTCCCCGGCGGACGCGCCGCGTTGAAGTACTGAAGTTAAAATGCACCTAGGTCGGGACGCGCTACCTGAAAGGCCCGCTGAGGCATGGTTTTATGAAAACAACATTAATTGTTCCGCAAAACCTTGCGAACTAAAGATGATAAAAACATCACGCGCCCATCATTTGGTACTAAACTCCAATAAATTTCATACAAAAAGCGTCTTTTCCGTTTGTTTTTACGCAAAAACAGGCTTTCAAAAAGCTCGAGGTGACCACAGTACAGACAAATGATAAAGAGTGGCGCTGTTGTCGCATTTAGCTCGGTCTCGGTGGACGCCAGCGGCCCAGGTTTCGACGGCGAGTTTCCCAACTGAGTGTTTTAGTAACGTTGATGGGTGGTATAGGAAGTTGCACTCCTCTGGCGTTCCTTTGAGGAGCTGGATGCGGCAGGCTGTCCGAATGCACCGGCACATAGTGAACGATGTCTTCACGAGAAGCCTCCGCGACCCGTTCTTCAACAGATAAGATGTCGTGAACATTCGAGAACCCATCTCGATCAAGAAAACAAGAGAAAACCTTTCTTGTCTTAAATGTTCTCGGTGTTTGCTGACCCTTGACATCCGCGTTTCAGTCCGGGTTCATTGCGTAGTAAATATTTCGCTACCGCTTTCTTGTAGCTTTCAAATGCCTGATTGTTGGCTTCTTGTATACGACATTACATTCGTGGCACGTTTGAGACCGATTTTCGCGATCTGCTTGCCTTTCTGCGGCAGCGCGGCTCTACCGAGCCGAAATAAGTGGGAGGCGTTCACTTGATCGAACGCCGTTTTAGCGAATGAAAACGAGACCACGACGTTTCATCGAATGACTAGCGAATGGGTCTAGTTACATAGACAGCTCGGTTTAGCTTTCTTTTGTAATGTGGCGCCTTGTCTGCCGCTGCGAAGCGGCATAAACGAGGGCTCCGAGTATGTTAGCACGCGTCCCCCCCCCTCCCCCGACCCACACACACAAACACACACTGCGAGCGTCTGGGTTCGAAACTATTAATTGCCAGTTCTAAAGGATGGTACTTACTTGAAGTGGGAGCTGGAATTCTACGAGGTACCAGGAGACACTCATTCGGGTGCCTGTGGGGGCACCCGAATGAGTGTCTCCACGGTGCCTGTGGGGGCGGAGTCTAGGAACGCTACTGATTAATATTGTGACAGGCGATCAGTTATGATAGCAGACGAAACTTCGACTCGTTTGTTCAGAAGTTCGCGGTGATATTTTATTAGCCCTCGTTACAGCACACCAAGGATCTTAGGCAGTGAAATTCCCATCACGCAGGCTCGTCCGTCGTAGTCAAATGAGCGCAGTCGACGATGAGGTGTAATGAGCTACTAAGCTTCACAAGGAAAATGCGCGTGAGAAAGAGTTTTGAGGAAGTCCAAAACACCGATCCAGCAGATGCACGTACGTACGTTTACTCCGGACTTCATGAACCCAACGGCGCAAGATCAAAGAGCACCGCCGCCATCGCCACCCGGTTTTTTCTGCACTTTGCGCGACGACGGCACTGCAACGGAAGGCACTCGCCTCGGCGTTAACAATCCGCGAAATAGATTAATTTCCCACTCTTGAAGCCATTCCAAATGATAAATGAAAATACCTCGGCGTTGTTGAACATCTGACGACACAACCAACACAACTGTGCCGAGGGCCTGCTCGGCACCGTTGTTGCTCGTGAAGGCCTGCTTATTTGTAGTTGAGACGATGATTCCACATCTTTCGTGGTGCTTCCAATAACTTCGAAGGGCAGGGGAACCTTCTCACAAGGACGTTGAAGACACTCAACACCGGAGCCACCAAAGCAATCGCACAAACCGTCGCCATGTTTGCTTCTTCTTCGTCACTCGCGGCGCGGTCAACTCGTCGAGAGATCTTTTCTGGCTCGGCTAGATGGAAACCAACAGCGGCAAAGTGGCCTATGGACACACGGCTCTCACATTACGGGCACTATACATACCGCGGTAAACAGGACCGATGCCGGCGAAACGGCAGTCGGCACACCAGCGAAGAAGCCCTTAGCGGGAAGCGGCGGCGCAGGCCGACGCAGCCCCCCCTCCCCGTGAGTGTCTGGGTTCGAGATTATTGTTCGCTTTTGCTCCTTGCGGTCGAGGCTAAAAAGAGCACTCTGCTTGCAGAGCCAGAGTAGCGCGTTCCTTTTAGGCTCCTTGCACTGACGTCACGTCGCACACTTTTGAACACCAAGTAAAAGGAGGAGAGGGAAGCTGCTTTTGTAAGAATTTTGAGTGACAGGTTTATCTTGTATAATCTTCTGGGGGGAGAATAGCGACGCCTGTACAAATCCAGAAGGCAGAAAGGAGGGTCCTGATAAGAGGGGAGCTCCTTCTTCCCCTCTTCTCTGGGGGGCAACGGAAATGACGTTATGTGCAAGGAGCCTTCGTGCGGGAAAGCGGCCTTCCCGAGCGCCGAGTTTCGGGGGGAACATATTTTCCGCTTTGCGTTCGCAAAATATAGGTCCTAGACCAAAATCGAACAAACCGAAAGCTTCCTAAGTCATTGAACATTATGTGTATCAACTGGGTACAGTACAATCCCGTTCTTTATAACGCGAGCGATGTTTTGAGACATTCGTTTTCAGGGTGTGTGAAGCAGACGACACGGACGAGGATCGCGTTCCCCGCGTCTGCGGCTCTCGCGGAGTGATATGCGATACCGATACGCGACCGGCACATCCGGCCATCTTGGCGAGTTGGCGAGCTCTCGTTTGAAAGCGGGGGTACGGCGTTTTCGTCAGCCGCTACGTCGTTTACCGCATTAAATTTTGCATGCGCGTAGAAAGAGCCCCGTGAAAATGACAGGCTGTATGTAGTGTTACCAACTGCTCAAATCGCGCAGACAGCGGCAAGAGCTTGTACCGGATTCCGACGGCGAGACAGGATGTGAGACGCCGCCTCGTCTGATATACTGGTCAATAGGAAAACAGTCAATCTCGGCATCATTCTGGTTCCTGCAACGAATTGGACTGCGTTTTCAAAGACTTGTCCGCAATAAAAGTGGAACGTCGGTGGACTTTTGCGGCATCTCCCAAAGTTTGGAGCACCGTCTAACATTTATTATTCGCGAGCCCCTAATGTTTGCGATTCAAGCGAATTCAAAATTCAGCCAAACTTAAAAGCATGCGAAAATTTCGGTCTCCAAGAGCTCTCAATTCGGGCGTCTCGAATTCGTGAAATGGCAAAAACTTCGGATAAAAAAGAAGAAAAAAAATGTTGTACACTATTTTAGCATGAAGTGGGGGTGCTCTACATTCCTCAGATTCGCATATAATTAGAACGCACGAAGGTAAAGCACTGTTCCGTCTACATAATATCACATAAACTGTCTGCAGAAAAAAAAAAAAAATTACAGGCTGAGCAGCGGCACTTGCTCTTCGATTGAACACAAGAGGAAAATAAGCAGGCCTGCTTTCTTTTGCTTCTTGCGATCGCTCGAGGGGAAAGGTCCTCCAAAAGTTGGACAGACAGAGGGCTCACGACGCTATCTGCGTCCCAGCAACAACGACTTGACGACTTCACTTCACACGCGACCCGCGGGACCCGCGGGTGCGTACGCGGGTGCGGTTTTTGCGAGAGGGAGACAGGAAACGACGGGACAACGATCACGGCGCATGCGCGGCTCGTCGCCGCAGGCCGCACTATTTTCCTTCCGCAGCGCGCCACGGTACGCCGCAGCACGACGCCTCGCGTCTGCGCCTTCGCGCCCCTGCAAAACCCGACCATGGCTTCCCGCAGTGCTTGGCTCCAGAATGGCACCATTGCGGTACTCTGCTCCGCAAGCGGAGCATATAAGGCCCGTTCACACTCTTGCGACCGAGTACGACTGAGAGAGACGAGATCTCTTACAACTTCTTAAATGTTTCTAGAATGAGGGAACACACCGACATTGTGGCGCCATCTATGCGGTGACCCTAAAACTGCATTTCACAAAAGCGAAGGTTTTGCGGGATTTCCGAGGTCAAATGTGCGTAGTACCCATAGAAAGGCTCGTTTATAACATTGACAAAAGTTTTTCGAGCCAAAAAAGAAAGGATATTGCGCGAGAAATAAAAAAAAAATATGCCGGACCGCCGAGTTTACACTGCTCCCAATAGATGGCGCCAGTGTGTTCTCTGGTTTAAGAAGTTTTAAGGAACCCAGGTTTAAGAGGTCGCAAGCAGTTGCAAGAGTGAACGGGCCTATACAGTTACTCTAAGGAGGGTCAGGACAAAGCGCGGACGGGGCAGGTTTCGGGGGAATTCGAAAAAGTGCGGGCCCGGATCGGGTGAGAGGCCACGGGGACGACGCCTCTCCTTGGCGGACGGATCACCTGAGCCATGGGGGAGCACGACCGGCCGCGTGGGCACCGGCGGCGCGGACCGCCACCAGCGGCCCTACGGACCAGCCCGGGTGCGACAACATCGGGGCAAGCTAACGCCGGCCGCAGTTCGGCGATTGACAGCATTCCCCGCATGGACGTGAGCTTCAAATAAACAGTTGCACCGAGAGTTGTGTAGCCTGGTCCATACGTAGGGTTGTTCGTTTTTCGGGTTTTATATTTTTCTAAATTCGGGGGGTAAAAATCGGGTGCTATTTTTCAGGCTGATAATCGGGGAGAAATCGGGTTTTTTGAGGAAGCATTCGGAAATTCGGGTTTTTTTCGGGTTAAATACACAAATGTACTCAATAATACAATAGTTTTTTTTGTTATTGGAGGGTATTACGAGCTGTTTATTACTAACGCGTTAAAATTAGGGATGTGTTTCAAGCTGGTAACTGGGGGGGGGGGGGGGGGGGGTTCCAGCTTCGACTGCCGTCGGTCGCTTCAAGGGAAGTACCGCCCAAGGAATCCTCCTCTCTCTCAGGTGTCAACAAAAGTCCCGACCGTTCGAGGAGCGGTCGTCTTCGATCAGATATTTCGCTATGAAATAAACTTGTTAAGTTTTCCCGTTCTGTTTACGTGACTGACTGGCTCGAACGTTGTTCGTGAGAAAGGTTGGGCGTCAGCGCGATGGCCATGCTACCCGAGAGACCCTGTTGGGCGTCGACACCTCAGCGATCGAAGGGGGATTGATTTGATAGTGCATTTCACAAGCCGCGTGCAGCAGGGCCAAAGCTACGTGGCGTGCCGAGGCGGTTCCACCAGCACAGCGGGGGGACGGAAATGTCCCTCCCAGGCTCCAACGCTTACTGTCGCGTTTCCTCAGCCGGCTTGTTGGCGCGCTCGTTGGGCGGTTGGTTGAGAGCCGTGTAGCGTCCACAGTGCTGCACGCAGCTTGCGAAATGAACTACAGGTTACTGTTGTCCCAAAGTAGGGTAGATACCGTGTGTGCACGGCAAACTCCGTGCGGCGTAAAAATAAAGAGGTTGGTTATGTGGTTTTGGAATTCGGGGAGAAATCGGGTTTAACCCGATTTTCCTGAAACATGTTCGGGGTGTAAAAATTGGGTAAAATCGGGTCTTACCCGAAAACGAACAACCCTATCCATACGGAGACAAACGGCCGGGAATGGGAAAGAACCCCACATAACTGGCGCCCAACGTGGGGCCCGAATCTCATGTTCAGGGCAGCGCACCATTCCCGGCCGGTCTCCGCGTGGACTGCTCGCACCGCTCGGTGAGCTGTGGCCCTCGGGGCCAGTGCCGGCCCGGCGGGCCCGATATCGCACTCGACATCCTGCGCTCTTTCTTTGTTGGAACGTTTGGGCCTTCCGTCGTCTCTCTTGTTTCTGTCCTTTGTCCGCGTGGCTAGGGCTGGCTCCGCCAGGTTCTGGCTAGGGCTGGCTCCGCATGGGCGTGAGCTTCAAATGAGCAGTTGCACCGAGAGTTGTGTAGCGTGGTCCATACGGAGACAATCGGCCGGGAATGGGAAAGAACCCCACAAACTATACCTCTTCCGATTTATGCAGCCCTTGCTTTCTTCGAGGTTTGGTACAACAATGTTTACTTCTGGGCTCTGAAAAAGCATGCTGTTTTTCAGAGGACAAAGAAATGCAATGTAGTATACACTCTTCAGTCTTCACACTGCATTGCAAAATGGAGTATGCCAAATGAGCACACCGGTAAATCAATACCACGCAATTTTTGTTTTTAAAATCGGTAAAAAGTGCTATAGAGTGGACACGACCGACCCGTGTGGCAGCATGATGACAACTGAGGTTTATTGCCAGAAAAGAAAGGCTTGAATAAAGAAGAAGAAAACAGACATTCAATTCAATTCAAAGAGCGTTTATTGATGCCATTAAGCAGGGAAAGGGATGTAAGAATGCATCGGTGGCTAATAGTCGAGGCCTGGATGCGGCATACTATTTAAAACATGTACACTAAATAAACGATTCCAGCTTTGCCTCGTGGAGGAAGTCCAGGAGACTTCGCAGGATCGCTCGTTGTTGGTTCTCATTTCCAGGGGGATGAGTCCAGCCTTCCAGAGTGGCAATGTTCTGAGGTCGAAATTTTGCCCTTTCTGCTTGATACTTGGGGCACACCCACACTTGGTGGTATGTGTCCGCCTTAGCGTTCATGTCGCACTGGGAACAGAGGCCAGACCTTTTGCCTTTGTTCCACGATGCGAGTCTCGCGGGTGATAGTGTTGCTTCTGTGCGGACTCGGGTGAGCAGAACCTGCCCTCGTCGTCCAAATCCCCGTGAAGGGAGCAGGGGATGCGCCGGCTCGGGCAGGAGCTCTTCAAGTTTCGCCTGGTATTCATTTTTTATCCCGGCCTTTTCTTCGGCGGGGTCATATTCTTGTGACTGCCAATCGACGATGGATGCTCGATCTCGAGCGGTCACGTCATATTGGTGATCTTGAAGTGGAAGCGTTTCATCTCCGGGCCCGCGGAAGGAAGGGGTAGCAAGGGCGTCGCGGGCCAGTTGATGGGCTTCTTCGTTGCCTGGGATCCCCGCATGACCAGGAACCCACTCGATTCTTGTAAAGACACCCCGCGACCTAAGTGTCGCGGCGAGCTTTTTGATCTTGCGTACTTGGACGCTAGGGCTATTCTTGTTTCGACACTCTTTCACCGCCTCCTGTGAATCCGTAAAGATCCTGAGGTTCTCAGGGAGGTCGGTGGCTTGAGTGACGACCGTCTCTAATGCAAGGCGGATGGCTGCCAGTTCTCCTCCCTTTGTCGACACCGTAGGGGGTAATGCTTCAATTGCCTCGAGTCGAAGTGCTGGGAATACCACGGCAGCCGACTTGAGGATGACGGGGCCTTCAAGTGATGCAGTGTCCGTATAAGCAGCAACTACGGTCTTGCTTTGCTTCCAGCTCTCCACCATTTTGTTGTGTGCTTTTACCCGGCGGGCCAGTTGTTTGGTGTCCCCTTTTCTGCATGCCCTTAGAGGCTTGCTGCTTGTGATGGCCGCGAGGTCTTCCCATGGAGGCAGTTGTTTCTGCAGCTCTGGCAGGCCATCTACCGATTTTTTTAGGAGTCGCATGATGCCTCTTCCTTGCGGTGTCGTCTTAAGGCGTTCGTCGTGTGCGTTCCTTCTTGCTTCCACGACGTCGTGCAATTTGTTCAACTGCACGTACTGCCTCAGTTTGACGAGAGGAGTGAAACGGGGCAGTCCAGTGATAACTCTCATAGCGTGGTTGTTCAAAGCTTCGAGACGTTCCCATTGCCTTGCAGTGAGCCAATAGTGGCGTGCTCCGTAGCATACCCGGGATACTACGAGAGCCTTGACCATTTTTTTGGCAATGTCTTGTGACGCTCCCCCGCGTGCATTACAGATCCGTCTGATCATGCTGAGCACCGAGTTGCACTGTTTGAGTGTGTCGCGGAGCCAAGCGTCTCCTTTGCCGTTCTCCTCGATGGTGATCCCCAGGATCTTTACCGAAGGGGACGGCTGGATTCGTTTCCCCGCCAGGACCAGGTTGAGTTTGGCTGCATAATCCTCCTTCACGCGAATTCTCGGGCTGCGTAAGACTGTGTACTTCGTCTTTTCTGGTGCCGCCTGCATTCCCACACGGGCCAGGTGAGCCTCGATTATATCTAGTCCAGATTGTAGTATATCTCGCTGCTTTTCGAGATTTCGGCTAGCATTCTCATGAGGTAAAAGTCATAAGACACAGTTTGTATGTTCCGTATAAGCTGCGCTGTAAATTTGCTTAAACGTGGTCTTTCTATCTTTTTTTTTTTTAAGTGCTGCATGTTTAGCGCTATTTCATGCAGCACTTCTTAGCTGCTGTCAAGATATTCTACACATTAGATTATATAGTTCGCATTTTCTACGTAATTTCAGTGAGCACTGCCACTGTTCATTTACCATAAAGTGTCCGTTCTAGTCATTTCCCGAGTGCCGAGTTAAAACATGCTGTTATTGATTTTTTGTTTGTTTTTTGAAGAAGTTGTTCTTCGCTTATTGTGATCTTTATTGGAGCTTTCATGTTTACATTCGTCTAAGTATTTATGTTATGATAATTAAATAAATTTGAAAATTCAAAGCCTGCTTCTATTGGCGACGTGCGCGACCGAAAGCGTCGCTGTGGTCGGTCTTCCACGATTGGCCCAAAAGCTCGGAAAGGGTATACCATCGATGGAAATAAGAGGAATGAAAGAACTTTAATTTCGACGGTGTTGGCAGTGTTGCTTTGAGAGCGCAATGATTTCAGGCTTCCACCATGCTATTTACAAACACCATCGAGCTTGTTGTTCGCAAGGTAATGACGTCACAAGGGGGAACCATAGGAGGGCGCCACCAAAACATCTCGCCGCTAATTTGAAGTTAGTAGCAATCATTGATTGCACGAGCACCAGCATATGGCTTGCCGCTGTGCAAAAAAAAAAAAGTGCCTTTTCTCTTTCTGCCCTTTCTTGAGCTCTCTCTCTCTCTCTTTTAGATGCGGAGCATCTCTTGCTCGGGCTATGTCCCGCGGCGTCGTAGTCCGCACTCAAACTACGCATCCGCAACTCTCCTCGCTGCGCGTGCGTTATCTCTCTCTCCAACAGCTGCGCGAAGTGCACGCAGCTACCAGCTGCGTCCCTCTCTCCAACAGCTGCGCGTGAGTTCTCTCTCTCTTCAACAGCTGCGCGAAGTGCACGCAGCTACCAGCTGCGTGCACTTCGCGTGCGTTCGCTTCTACTCACACCGCGCGCGCAGGCGCAACTCTCCTCCTCTAGTTTCTTCTCCTTCAAGTTTGAATATAAGCAGCGGTAGGCGCGCTGCGCGCGTTCAAGGGGAGGAAGGGGCCGAACAATAAAGAAAAAAGAAAAAAAAAAAAAAAAAAGGAAGTGGCCGAGTGGGCTAACGCGTCTCAGCTCGGAGCGTGGAGCGAAAGCTTGCGCTGGGAACCTCCTGGGTTCGATTGCCCGCCACCCCCGCCCGTTTCGATCTGGATGAGTTTCGTACCGGCACGCGTTAGTGTGATGACTACTGCGTGATGCACGTTAAGAATCCCAGGTTAGCGGTTGTACTGCACTGGCTAAATTTCTCATCTACAGCTAAGAGACCGATTACCCGTTGAGGCGCATCTCCATCAAGGCTGTATAAACATAAAGAGCAAACCAATTTCTGCGCGCGTTCAGTTCACCGCTGTTGACTCTACTTCACTCCGTTCTTCCGATGAAGTGTGATGGAACGATGCTCCGCATCACCCATGGTTCCCCTCGGGAAGATGGTGTAATTTTTTTTTCCCTCCCATTCACGAACTCGTTGCTCGTGCTTGTTTTTGTCGGGGGCCAGGTGCTCCTCCTCGAGGACGAAACGCTTCTTTTCGAGTGAAATGCGCCGCTCCTCCAGGTTGTTGTCCCTCTCCTGTGTGCCTTTTTCAAACTGCAATCTTAAAAGAAATATTAGATTCTCATTTTTTTTTCTCTGTAAAAAAAACTCGTAAAGTGCACGTTAGACGAATGTTTGTCCCAGAAATGTGCACAAACCTTTCCTGGAGGTTTACATTGTGGTCATTTTGCCCAGCCGCATATCTGATCCGAAAGAAGAACGCCGGGCAAGGATATCACGGGGTTGCAAATTGACATGAACATAGCAAGTTTATTTACGCGGCTGCAGCCTCCTCGGCTTCCTAGAAGAAAAGAAGCCTCACAGCGACACAGGCGCAGGAAACATGATGCAGACATAAGGTTGTCGGGAACGCGCCAATTAATACAAAGACCATGAACGAGCACAGAATGATCGAAGGAAGCACTAAGGCAACATGAACGTCAGACAGCGCAGTCGTGAGATGCGCACTCGCGAGGAGGCTGCTGCCGCTGCTGCTGCCTTCTAAGTCACCATTTGTCTATTCCTGCCGGATTAGAACATGGATTGTCTTGGCTTTAGCCCTCTCGCAACTTATCTCGCATTACGAGAACGACGCAAAGACGATTTGCGTACGCACGCTATTTCCAAAAAACAGCGACGCTAAAATAGCGCACGCAAAGCACAAAACGTGGTTAGCGTTCTACGCATGCGCATTGGCGACGACGCTATTCTTTGCTTACGCAAAGCTTTAGCGTACGCTTTTCTAAAACTCCCTAATAGCATACGTTAAAATAGCGCACGCAAAGCGCAACGTATGGTTAACGTTTGCGACTGCTTCAGAGCGACTCTTTCGAAGATCTGAATGGACCGAAATGGCGATTGCCATGGCAACTTAGACTGATCAGTCAATCACTTTGCGAGATTTGGTCGTCTGTATGTTAGTATCTGTTTGTGTCCGGCTAGGAGACGGGAAGGCAGTGGCGCTGACCCAGGGTCCAGTGACTGTGCACGTTAAAGGGATGCTGAACCGAAATTTGGATTCCCCGAGACACGCGGCAAAAGCGTGCAACCGGGATGCTACAAACACAAAAACATCACTCATACAGCGATATCTCGAACGGATGACCGTATTTTTCAAACAAGGAGGCGAATTCGGCAGAAATGTTGACGTCATGTTTCTCCGAAAAGGAGAGGAAACGACCTCGCGTCTTCTGCGCCTCGCAGCCTTGAGGGAGCGAAGCGAAGAGAGGAGGAAACAAGATATCTTGACATCACGCACCTCGTCGGCCTGGTTCAATCTCGACCTCTTTTTCCAAAAATACCGGCCGTCCATTCGAGATATCGCCTTACGAGTAGTGTTGTAGGGATTGTAGCGTCCCGCCTACATCTCCTGCATTGTTTTTCTGAAATCCAAATTTCGGTTCACCATCCCTTCTAGGCTGCGGTCCCACGGCAGCCATCTTGAACAAGGCGTTAGTTCAACCAATAGAAGGCGACACGCACCCGTAGGGTGGCCGAAACATTGGTTCACAGTGGGATGGCTCGAGCACCATCACGTTCCCCTCGTGGCCTTGCTCGCGCCGCTGCCAGCTGTGCTCAGCTAGCTCAAGTAGCGTGGCCCATCAAACGGATGTATGCGAGAATGTCAGGCTGGGTATAAATTGATCTCTGATATAGGGAGATGCGGTTCGGCGGTTCTAACGAGCTTTCGCAATAAATCTTACCAAGAAGGATACAAATGTTGATTGACGTGTTAATATTCTATCAATGAAAATTTCTTCTGCAGGAATGCACTCTCAGTAGACTCAATCTTCCAAGACACCAGTGGAAGCGGACGTCAAGTAAACTGCTTCGCGATTTACGGTACTTACCTCACCATTTTAATGACGACAAAAATAACGTCACGAAATATTGTGTTTCACGGGGTCCGGAAGATGTTGTAAAGGTTGTTACATTATAGTTCCCAGAAAACAAACGCCGTTGCAATATTTTCGGAAGTACCGACACGTTGTAAGTACAGCTTAAAAGGAATATGATGAAAACCATCAGAAGAAATAGGAAGACGTTTATTTGCAATGATGACGCTATGAATGAACGGCGTTTAGCGACGGCAAGTTATGAGCGTTCGGGAATTTATAACTTCACGTGATTGCTAACTATGGACATGCGTTTTTGTCGGGAGATGGTGTTGCGGTGATGACCTGATATCGGACGACTCGTGGCAGACGAACAAGCAAGTTGCTTCTCAGCGAATGGTAAGTGTCCAATGTCAAGCACAACACGTGGCTACCGACGTTGTCGACGTTTCGAACACTTACCGCTTTCGACAAAAGTCCTGGCACCTGGGCTAACTTTCTGGAAAGACTCGAAGTCTTCCTTGAGTCCAACGCCATCATGAACAGTAACTTAAAACGATCCACTATATTCAATCGGTGGGTGGCGAAACGTATCCGCATCTGCGGAGTCATGGGCGATGCGTATACTCTAAGTGGTTGGAAGTTTACACGATGCCTGCCACGACGTCCAAACACGTCATTGACGTTCTACGGTCTCTTTTACCTACTTTTTCCCTACCGAAAACACTTTTCTCTGATAACGCGCCAAATCTTGCTCCAAATAAAATAAACAAGTTTTTGAAGAAAAGAAAAACGGCATCAGGCATCACATTAGTGCACCATACCATCCTGCAACTAACGGGCATGCAAAACAAATGGTGAGCGAAAAAAAAAAAAAAAAAAGCCCTTTTGAAGTTTACGGAAGAAGCAGTTCAGTGAAGAATCGCCAGGCTGTTGTTCCAACAGCACGCCGACGGTCTCATCTTATACGATCAAAAAACCCGCCGAAGCAATATTCGGCGGACGAAGAGCCACACCCCTCGATCTCATGATACTATGGCTTACGAAAGAAGATCGAGAGATTCCCAGATCAGGAGAAATTGCAGTTTATTCGGTCGGACAACTCGTCTACCAAAGGAATCTCAGCGGAAGTCGGGCCTTCCATGTAAAACTTGAGTAGAAAAGGCTTTATGTTGGTTGACCAGAAGGTGTCATCCCTCTGAATACGTTGGATATCAATGCCCTTGAGTGTAAATATAACTAAATCACAAAACCCTCTTTGTGTATTGTGTAACTGCCCTTGTATTTGATAGTAGAAGCTATGGTGGTGATTTGGACCTTTCACCCCAGGCTTCTATTTCTTATTTTTCGCCTCATACTCCTTTGCAGTTTAAGTATGCTTCAAGAATCTTTTGGAACGGGGACACTTTACGTCAACGACGCCATTTGTTCCAAGTAGTCAATCAGGGAACGCTGCTAGAAATCCGTCCCTCATATTAACGAATAAACCGGACTTCTGCACAGTGCAGTTTTCCTGTTCCACGTACAGTTGTAAAGCAGCATCGTCATTGATTCTACCAGATTCTGTTGCGGGGGAAGAAAGTCTTTGGGCACACGATACTTGAAACAAGTCTGGCACTGTACGTTGTGGTTCGACACCCACTAATGTCGTCGTCCTTATAGAGCCTCATCCTTTAATCATTACCTCGTCACGTCATATTGCTCTTCATCAACAGTAAGTACAATAGGCTGCCGCCATATTACATTCCAAGAATTGAAAAATTCAGTCGTTCAGTCCATCAACAAATTTATTATTACGCTACATTACCTCGAGACGATCGACGTCCATCGTCTGTCTTCAAATACTTATACCTGTATATAAATTAGACAGCACAAAGGGGGGGGGGGGGGGGGGGGGGGGAGTCGGTGGCCGAGTGCATGGTCTAGTGCACACTTTAGCGCACACCAGCTCGGAGAGCTTGGAGCGAAAGCTCGCGCTGCAGAACCCACCCCGCCCCTGCCCGTTTCGATCTGGATGAGCATCGTACCGGCGTGCGGTCGTGTATCCCCACTGTGTGGTGCACGTTAAAGACCCCAGGTTCGCGATTGTACCGCACTGCCTAAATTGCTCATCTACAGCTGAGACACCAGACGCCCACTAAGGCAGACTAACTTGCGGCTGTATAAACATACACACAACAATTTGCAGTTAGACGCATAATAACAAAGAACACAGCGTGCCGCCTCTTTTCTTTGGATGCCTTTTTTAAACCAGCGAAAGCTTGCGCGTTCTCTCTTTAGAGACGGTTAGAACGGTCGCGCATAAAAGCTGCGTTTCTCCTACCCGCCCGCTTCCTCCTCTCATTATGTGTATTTGGTTATAACTAAATAAGCTATAATAATGGTGTATTATTCATATTTACTTTCAGTTTCAGTCAGAGAAAAGGAGTTTCGCGGGAACTAGAGCCAATAAATGAGCTGCGCTTAGAGTATCGGCACTCTCTTCCCCGACAGTGTTGTGAACGCCGCCATTTTGGTGCTTGTGCAGAGCAGGCGCAACTGCCGATCGTCATGATTCAAAAGTGCGACATCCTCAGCATTAGATTCGGTGTTAGGAAGCTCATGTGATGTTGCTTTGCTTTGTCGCAAACTGTTTAAAGTGGAGGACGGAAAAGCGTTTCTTGTGATTTCAGATAAAGCTTCAAATAACTGGCAATCATGATTTTAAGTGAAAAGACGGTGAGAGTGCAGGCGAGCTGGTGGTAGCTAATCGCCATGGTTGAAGGGAAATAAGCCTGCTTCCGGAACTATTAGTGAAAAGACGGTGAGAGTGCAGGCGAGCTGGTGGTAGCTAATCTAGCGTCTCAAACTCAGCTAAGCTGAGTTTGAGACGTTCTCTGTGTCTGTTCCTTCTACTGAAAGTTCTTCCGATTTCTTCCACCGCAGTCTCAGGTGTAATACGACATGATTTTAAGCCACAATAAGGCCAAGTGTCACTATTCTGAAGCGTAGCTTATTTAATGACACTATTCAGGCTCTTGATCAAGAGGCTTGTATTACCTGGAGGGGCCATGACGTAAGCCCCGTGGATTGACACCTGCCTCTTCCTTATTGTTCCCGCTTGTGCCAGTAAAGTAGCTACGGTTCAGAGAAACGACACTTGGCCATATTGTGGCTTAAAATCATGGTTGCCAGTTATCTGAAGCTTTATCTAAAATCACAAAAAACGCTTTTCCGTCCCCCACAAATGTTTAAACAACCCGCGACAGAGCATTGCAATATTGCATTAGCTTCCTAGCACCGCATCTAATGCTGAGGAAGTCGTACTTTTGGATCATGACGATCGGCCGTTGCGTTTGCTCTTGACAAGACCAAAAATGGCGGCGCCCAAAACAATTTTTGGGGAACGGAGTGCCGATACTTTGAAGCTCATTCGGTGACTCTAGGCATGTAGTGAACTCGGGTGTATTCTTTTCCTCTTCGTCTTTACTGTTTATTGATTTCAATCATATCAAATAATGAACACATTATATCACGCTACACTTGTGTAATTATGTGTCTTAGATTTATTAACCTGACTCACTACTTAAACCATTCATTTGTCGATAGTAAATCTTCCAATATATTTTTTTAATGTGAAGGTAAAAAGACACGGAGATTGATGATGATACAGACGCCAACGCCGCCCTCGGAAATTTTTGGAACATTAGAAATCAGCAGTTTGTCTGCCATCCGCCAGGTAGCGCAACAAGACACCCAAACAGTTTTTAATTGTTTTTAAAATTATCTAAGCTCTACACCTATTAAAAACCAAAGCAATATCATTGTGAAAATCTAATACATTGCAATGTATATCTATTCCAAACAATAAATGTTATTAGATGCCAATATATATGTTTGATGTCCAAAAAAGATATCGTCAAAAACAGGTAAGTTTGAAGGGCTCCTGGAGCGTTATGACTTTGAAAATTAAAAAAAAGCCATCGTCCACCTCTTGGGCAACCATTGTAGCTCTAAATGATATAAACGATTTTATCATAGTTTAATTATTTCCTCAGCGGCATTTGAAGTACCATAACTCGAAGCACCAAAAAGTGCTACGTTTGATATAAAATATCTAAACAAAAAAATTTTACACATCATTAAATTTTTTTTTGAATATTACCAATAATAAGCACTACATCTGTAGCTGATTTCATTGTCCTAGCGCTTGTCATTAAAAACATATTTGTGCTGAAAAATGTCAATTTTAGGGCAATGTTTGGAGGGATGAAAAAAACAAAGTAGTGCAAATATCAAAAAAGTGTATCGTCACATTCTGCTCCGACATCATCTTAACAATACTACTATATTGGAACCGTGTTATCTTTAATGGATCGTTCATAAAACATGAACTAGCGGAGCAAGTGAGGGCCCGCGACATCATATTCGCAACGCTACAAATGCGCATGAAGAGTAAAAACCAACACACACATAATATCAAATGAAAGAGGATTGCGTTGCCTTTCGAATTACATCAATTCCACAAAGCAGTATTTAAAAGGAGATGAGTAATGACCTGCCAAAAAGTACCTAAACTGACACACTCAGTGGGACCGTGGCCTTAAGAGCAGCTCCCAACGCTATGAGCTCGCGCTTCTAGCCTTCTCTGCGGTACAACATAAGGTGAAACGGAGTAGAGTTACTACATTTCACGTGACGACAATACGCGGGGGACACGTGGTCATTGTTTGTGGTGTCACGTGCACCACGTGACCACACTGATAGTTGCAGACCAATGGGGTCCACAAGGTCACGTGGCCATGAACAAGCTGACAGTCAATTTTGTTCTACCCTTTACGGACAAGAATGGTTCTTGACGGAATGCTACCAGAACAGCCCCACCCCTTTCCAAAAAAAATTTGTATACAAAGGAAGCACCTAAAGCTCTCAGAAATTTGTGGCACAGAAATATTGCGAAGTCGTAGTATCTTTCCTATTGTTTAGACGCGATACGGATAAAATAAAATATTCTGTTATAGATCATAATTGTTATCAATATCTATGACCCCAAAATACAATTTATGTCTCCTTCCACGAATAGAAGGACCTTGCTATCATGGTGCAATTATCAGAAAAAACATGGTCAGCAGAAAACGTGCTGACTTGTGAACCGACAAATGATGTTTCATGGCGAGCCTTTGTGGCCTTTGTGTGAATTTAGCTGGGACTATCTGTTAAAACATGCAAATGGCGATGGACTGTCATGTTCTAGATGGATGTCGCTTAACGCGAGACCTCTGTTTCTTTGACAGGGCTGCAGTGATCTTAGTCGAGGGTGAGCTCCTTTTCCTGAGACGTTCGAGCAATATTGCAGCTTCCCTGCAGTCCTTGCGACTCCTTTTTGACCGTGGGAACGCTGTCTTTCTCAGCCAGCTATTAATTTCGAAATGATGCCGCGTAAAAAAACATTCCCTTTTCGGCAGGTACGTAGGGCTGGGCGTCGCTTAAAAGTTTTAACCCGATTAATGATTACCCTTTAATCGATTATTTATTCGATTAATCAGCCTCGTTCATTTTCCTTCATAATATTTTTTTTAAATTCAAAATTACATTTCTTTTTACTTCGCTTAATATGCGATAAATGGAGCAATAAAATTACAGGAGGACATTTAAGACGGCGATCCCATGGCGGCCATCTTGAGCAAGCCTATAGTTCAACCTCTAGATGGCGGCACTGATCCGTGTGACCTAAAGCCCCTTGATGAAAGTGTTTTCACAAGTACCGTCAACCATTGTTGTGGAAATGCGCAAGACACGTGCCACGAGCGGGTGCTCCGCCGCCATTCGCTTCCAAGGGCCGCTCATTTCAGTGCTGCGCCGCCATTTGCTTCCAAGGGCCGCTCGAGACCTGGGCCACGTGCGCTCGCGCATTTGGCGCTACTTGCAAAGACAAACGAAAACATATCGAGGGGCTTTAGTGTGACCAGAAAACAAGCTCGTGGCAGCGATGTTCCTCCTCTGCTCTTAATTTCCTCCTTCCTGCTGCTCGCCCGTGCACGTTCAGCGCTCAGCGCGTGCTCCCGCTGACACAAATGCCAGCAAACGTGCCGGTGGTGCTAGCAGTGCCCAGTTCGCACAGAAGCGAAGCCCAGCTAGCTCATCGACCTGGTCGAGTGTGCCTAGCTGGGCAAAATGTGTTCTTTGATACTGGCTTTGATCCGAAGTGTATGGTTGTCAAAGCGATTTTGTTAGAGGTTCGCAAGCCAGTAGCTATAGTTTTAACTATTTAAGAATTAAAAACAGTTAATCAATCAGTGAATAATGTTATCAAACGTTAAAAAAACATATATAAGACATGCCTTGTCAGCATTTCGTGAATGAAAGAGCTTTTGCCCGACATAAATGTGTAAATTCATTTTCGCTGTAAGTCAGAGCGCAACCGACATAACAGGTCAATGAGGCCAATCAAGCAGAGCCAGAAAACACTATGTCAAGGAGCTCAACGTCCTATCGTGCGTTTTTTGTTCCCGGTCAAAGCAATAAAGCGCAAACCATGAACCATGGCCTTGCGCTTTTAGTATGCGTGTTTGTGTTAGTGTATCTTATAGTCTTGCACTGCATTTTGATCTATAATAAAACAAGCAATAGCAGACTTTTTTTTTTTATTTCAAGACGGGTGTTCAGAAGGGCGCTCTATATAACTCATTATTTTGATGGTAGTTTGATTAAACTTGATTACCAATTATCTGACCCTATAAATAACCACCCTAATATTGTTGAAATAGTGCGCCGAGAAGGAAGAGATCTACATGTTCAAGAAAAGAGTAAAAGTGTATTTTATAGGGCCAGTGGCTTAACATTTGTTAGGCGAGTGGGTAGCTGATTTCAAAGTGCTTTTTATGGTGCTTTTGATATTTTTTGCATTATTAATTAGGTCTATTTACAATTTGATGTTGAAACAAATATATCAACGTCTTACATGTATCGTTATAGGAGAATTTTACAGTACCGCTGACATTGTATGTTACTGAATGTTATATATATACAGGGTGTTTCCGAAAACGCAGGCCAATTCGCTCCTGCGAAAACTACCCATCGCAACGAAAAAAGGCTTGTGGCGTTGTGGTTCTGGGCCAGGGGCCCATTTAAGAAAATTATTAAAGTCCGGGATAATTAACTTGTTAATTATTTTTGCCTAATTAACTTTTTTAATATTGTGTTTAAGGGCATGGTTTCAATTAGAAAATTGATCAGCATCATTGAAAACCACTTAATCAACAAATTGCAGAACGATAGAAGGAACGCGAAGCATTTTACAGCTTCCTGAAAAACAGCACAAATTCGACGGGTTTTCAAGTTTCGGTTTGTTATCGGAGCGCATCTCGTTCCCGGCAGCACCGCGCCCCGTGGAGAGATAGTGCAACCAGACACTGCTGCGTCGCGCGATGACAGCGCAGCAGAGGTTGGTTGCAGAGAGAGAGAGAGAGAGAGAGAAAACCTTTATTTTCGCTCCAAGTCCGGAGCTCCCTTTTTTTTTTCACCATTCATCACCAAGCATGGTTTTGACATGTCGGACGAGGAGGGGCCATAGTGTAGCCTCGAGTGTCTTGGGTGGGTTGGCCCATTCTGTCCAGGTCTGAGGGAGGTGGTGGGAAGGGAGGGGTGAAAGAAGTAGGTTACGCGATGTGTGGGCATTAGGGCAGTCCCACAAGTAGTGTATGTTATACACTCCGTGCGGGAATTATAGGGGGCGCTTTGAAAAACGCGCGCAGCGCCGCTAGCGGAGGAGCTGGCGTTCGACCGTGAGGCTCGTTCAGCAGCCTGCGGCGCCTTTTCGCATGCCAAGCTGTGGCGGCGGAAGCGCGCACGGACGGAACTTTTGCTTTTTGAGCCGATACGTTGAGGGTGACGTTGCATGAATGCTGGGGCAGACCTAAGAAGGGCATTTAGCTGTTCTCCTCTTCTTATATATTGAGTTTTAGTCGTTATTCGGGGGAATTTCTCTATTTGCGGCCAAAAAAGGAGTTGGAGCAATTTTCCGAAAAGCAAGACGGCCGCCACCATAATTGCTTTGAGTGGGAAATTCATTTCGCTCGTCGCTGTAAACGTAGGACTGCTGGAACGATGATATTGGAGGCGAGTGAGATGTCCACTAACTTTTTGCACCAAGTGTGCCAAGCTTCATTAAGACAGCAGGTGTGAAAGTTGTTTCTAACGAATGAAGAAATAAAGCTGTACGGTATATCCAATATTGGACCCAAAATGTTGTGTATTGCGGGCTGTGCAAAGTGCAGATTTGAGCACACGGGTGCTTGGACTTGACAGTAACATGACACAGCACTTATTATAAAAAAAAAGCGGCATAGGGAAACCAGGTGAAAATTTGGTTTGGGCGGCGTAACTCAATGGGAACCGGTTTTGACCATGAAAAGGCTGTCAAGAGAATACCACTGGTCGGGGGAGGTGGATACTTTAGAGGTAGGAAGGGACTAGTGAACTGTACTTCCCATTGAAACAACTTTACGAAAGGTGGTTCCAAAGTCGAGAAAACGAAGTTGTCGGCCAACACGGTTTGGCCGCCAAGGGCTTTTGCGGTCAGCTGTTGTGTAATAACCTGTTGTGCGAGGTGCTGATTTTCGGCCCACAGGTACTTTGACATGACCGTCACTTGGCACAACACTTATTATAACAAAAATAGTTGGCATAGCGAAACCAGGTGGAAATTTAGTTTGGGCGGCGTAACTAAATGGGAACTGGCTTTGACCGTCAAAGGCTGTCAGAAAATACCACTCATAGTGGGAGGTGCACACTTTACAGGTAGGCAGGGACCAGTGGACGGTACTTCCAGTTCGAACCACTTTGCGATAGGTGGCTCTAAAGCCGAGAAAAAAAAATTGTTGTCTACAGAACTCGGGGTATGAGTGTTTCCACATCCAAAAGGAGGCTGATCAAGAAAGAAAGCACACCACATAAACTTGCATACTCAAACGCCGATTCTCCAGTGATTCCTAGATTCATGGTTGTTTTCTTTAGATTTATATTTGTCACTTTTTTTACCGTTCAAATCTTTCTTCATGAAGTATAGATTGCGTGCCATGTTTGTCCGGAAATATCATCGACACGTACGATGGGGACGAAACTTCTTTGGAGGGCATTCCTCCAACGAAATTGGCACTGCATACCCGCGAGTGTGGGATGGCATTTCAGTTCGTCCCATCGGCGCTGACACATGTAGGCGTTACTGGTACGAAAACAAATGCAGAGCGCAAAGCGGCAGTGTAGAATATGTCAGCCGTGCCGACACAGTGGCAGACACGATCGGGACACCAAATTTCTCGCGTCGTACGGCACGGCTCCATCGTTGTCGCTGCCCCACAAAACATCAGCGAGGTGAAAAACTGTGAAACTTTGACTCCAGGAGATACGACGCATAACTATTGAAGCACTTCATGACGCATCACAGGCAACACTTCATGCTGTGAACCCAGCGCAACAGCACCACTCCTACTTCAACGCGTACCAACGTACGCGGCGTGGTTTCGGTTTCGTTTTCTCTGGGGTGCTCACTGCCTACCTTCGGTACCGGCCGCGCGGCGGCGCGCCAGTCGCGTCGCACGTAGAGTTCCTGTATATGCTACCTACGGTAGCAGAGTTGCGCATTCAGCCTCGGCGCGTGGCCGTAGCGCCGGCTTTCCCGCACAAGCTGGATGCTTTGCTCCTCACGTGACTAAATTTGGCGAATAGCGGCGCCGCGCGCGCCACCGCGCATGGAAAACAGGAGAGGAGGAAAAGGAGGCGGAAAGCAGGGAAACATACGCCGGCGCAAGAGAAACGTCGGCGGAGCGACCGTAAAGGTGGCTTTCTTGCACGCCAACGGATGCTTTGCTCCTCACGTGATGGATCTCGGCGAATAGCGGCGTGGCGGCGCGGGGAAAACAAATGCGCAACTCTGGCTCCCGTAGGGAGCCTATGCAGGAACTCTAGTCGCACGGAGTGTATAGTCGGTTACAAGTCAAGAAGGTAGGAGAAGCTCCTCCCACAAGTGTGATGCGCCCGTTTCAAATCTCTCCGCAGTCGAAAGAAGAGTTCACTGGAAACGCTCCTTGTTCCGCTTCAATGGATTCCCACTTGTCTCCGATCCCACTTTTTAAGAAAGCGACCTTTGTATTCATCGGAGAGGGAACCGAGCCCCTGAAAGCAGCTTTTGTATCCAACGGGGGGGAAGCTAATCCCCGAAAGTCGTATTTGTTTCCGTCGGTGGGGGAGAACTTTAATCTCCCTCTCGTGGCTTCCACAATGCTAAGTCGAAGTAGAAAAATAAAGCAAATATGTACAGAAAGGCAAGACCCTCCTCGCGCGTTGGCCGCGACGTCAAGGAAACGGTGGGACGCTATTGGATGCGGAGGTGGCGGAGGGATATCTGATTCCCTTTGAGGGGCATTTGCCGCTACCTTCTTAACCTGTAACTGACTATAGATGGATAGCCGGTACAATGTGGGCAGACTGGTCGGCCAGGACGTCCTTGGATGAAGTGAGTGTAGTGTGGTGTCATGAGAGTCTGTGTTTGTGCACGTCTAATAAGGGTAGAGTCAGACCGGCTAAATATGAATGAGGGAGTGTGTAAAGTGGTGGTGTGTTGTCTGAGTTCGAGCAGCAAGGCTGTACGTTCCTTGTGCATTTGTTTCCGGTGTTCTTTGGGGTCATAGGGTTCGGGCCAGAGGGTGGGAGGTCCCGGATTAGAATTCTCTCGGGAGAGTGTGTGCGCTCGTAGATTTCCTCCAAGTCCCCGATGACCCGGTACCCATTCTATATTGATGTGTAGGTGCGGGTGTGCGTGAAGGTGTCGTTGTAGTATGGAGTGTATGTGGAAAGGTAAGTCATTGTCTCGAAAGCAGCGGCACGCTCCCTGGTTGTCTGTGCGGATAAGAATTGTATCGGTTGAGTGGGTATGTTCTGTGATGGCTTCGGCGATGGCGAGTATTTCTGCGGCCGTCGAGGAAGGGACTCCTTCGTGTTCACGGGATGAAGATGATCGGGGTCCAATCACTGCCGTTCTGCTCCTGGTAGGTGTGTGGCTCGCGTCTGTGTAGTACACGTCTGTGTCTGAAGGGGTGCGTGAGAGTATTCGGCGGGCATGAGCTTCGCGGCGGGGTTGGTGGTTGTCAGGAGACATGTTCTGTGGAATGGGGAGAACAGTTATGCGTGGGAGCGAGTCCCAGGGTGGGGTCGGGGGTGGGAGGGGCGGAAGTTTGGATGTGTCGTATTGTTGATGGGCGAGGATCTGGCGCCCCTGTTGTGATGTTGTCAATCGCTGGTGCTGTGCATGTTCGTGTATAGTGATGCGATCATCTAGCAAGTTAAAAAGGCCAGTGTCTGTGATTAGATGCACAGGCGCAAATCGGGGGACCAGCCAGAGCCAGTCGCTTGCATTTCCGGAGTGCGGTTTCTAGCTTCTTTGTTTTAGTTCGAGTTAGTGTAACATATGGGAGGTGATACATGACTCGTGTGTAGACGAGCGCCTCGATAGTCTTGCGGAGCTCATGCTCCTTGAGGCCTCGACTGCGTCTCGTAACGCGTCTAAGCATGTTGTGTATCTGGTTAATTTGGCGTATGATGTATCCTATCCACACATCGGCTTTCCCATTCTGTTGGAGATGGAAGCCGAGAACTTTAATAGTGTGCTTTCGTGGAATGGGTTTGCCATCTATGTGGAGGTGTATGAGGTCTCTATATGTTTCAGCTTTCTCGCCTGTGCCATTGGTAACGACGACATATTCGGACTTGTCGGGTGAGCAGGTGAGGCCTATAGTCTGAACGTATTGGTGTATGATATTGAGGCCTGCCTGTATGGTTTGTTCCTGTTCCCCCGGTGAGCCTGTGTTGCTCCAAATGGTTATGTCGTCCGCGTATAGATTATGGTGTAGGTCGGGGATAGTTGCGAGAGCCTGTGGGAGGTTCTTTAAGGCCAAATTAAAAAGAATGGGAGAGAGGATGGCTCCTTGAGGCACACCTGCGGTGAGTGTGTATTTTGGTGAAGTATAGTCATCGACTTGTATCTGTATTGTGCGGTTCGTCAGTAAGGGTGCGATGTAGTTGTACATCTTTGACCCAGGCCTCGTGTCAATGAGGTTATCCAGAATGGCACGGTGTGTGACGTTATCAAATGCTTTGTGTAAGTCTATCCCTGCAATCGTGCGTAGTTGCGATGAGCTGGGGCATTTGTAGATATCTTCGTGTATGCGCATCATTGTGTCCTGTGTGCACACGTGCTTGCGGAAGCCAGTCATAGTGTAGCGTAGTGCGTCGGTGTTGTCCAGATGCCATTCTAGTCGATGTAGGGCCATCTTCTCCATCAGCTTACCTGTGCACGATGTAAGGGAGATAGGTCGGAGGTTAGTAATGCTATCAGGTGTTTTTCCTGGTTTGGGTATGAGGATCACGAGCGACTCCTTCCATTCCTGTGGAAGAATGCCCGTATCCCATGCCTCGTTAATATACTGAAGGAGTGAGTCCAAGTAAGCCTCCGAAAGGTTTCGGAGCATCGCGTAAGTGATCTTGTCCATGCCGGGTGTGGTGTTCCTTTTTAGGCTATGGAGCGCCGATACTAGTTCGCTCATGGTAAAAGGGGAGTTGATCCCTCTGGATTGGTCCTCGAGTGTTTCGGGGGGGGGGGGGGGGGGGGGGGGGTAAGAGGGAAGTGGGAGGGGGTGGGTTTTCTTTGAGTAGAATAGTTGCTGAATGTCGTTGGCGAGATCGTTCTTTGTCTTGTTGGTGTGCATTTGTAATTTCGTAATAGTGTGTCTCGGTTTGGATTGACCTAGTAGCGTACGCAGGATTTGCCATACTCGCGGCGTGTGGAGCTGGCCGTTCAGTTGATCGCATAGTTGTAGCCAGTTCTCCGTGGCAAGTGAGTAAGCGTAGTCCTGTGCTTCCTCGGTTATGGTTTGAATGACTCTTTCGAGACGTCGATTGGTCTTGTTTTTCCGCCATTTCTGAACTATCCTGTGACGTTTGTCCCAGAGGTTGACTAAATGGGAGTCCACGAATGGATGGTCTATGTCGCGGGCTATCGTGTTTGTGTGCTTGCTGTACGCGTTGTGCACTGCTTTTGTCCAGGCGGAGAGTGTGGCAGGAGTCGAGGAAGCGGACTCTAGTTCTTCTCGAACCCGGGTCCATTTTGTGATCTTGGTGCGGGGCCCTCGATTTGGTGCGTTGCGGTCCCTGGCAAATGTTAAGGTGGTTACTAGTATGCAGTGGTCACTGCCCAACGTCTCCAATGTGTTCTCCCACGACGCTGTTGGGTTACCTCTGTACCAAGTCAGGTCTGGGTTGGTGTCGTGCTCGACACTGCTTCCCACCCTTGTAGGTATTGTGGTGTCGTTTAGAAGAGAAAACCGGCTGTCAGACATAAAGGCCTCCAGTCTTCGCCCGTTGGGTGTTGTGCGTGTGTAGTCCCATGCGGTGTTGTGGCTGTTGAAGTCACCGGCCACGAGCAAGGGGTGGCCCCTGTATGCGGCGGAGTGCTTCGACAGCCAACTGAGAGATACGTTGTGGTGATTAGGTAGCCAATAAGTGTTGGTAATTATTGTGTCCTTGGAGTTTTAACCCAGGCGGCATTGAACAGTGAGATGTTCCTGCGTCGTTGTGTTAATGTGGGACGTGTCGATCTGCACAGCAGCTACACGATTAGCGACGTACGTGGCCACAAGTGTGGGTGTGGTGGTGCCGGTGTGTGAGGCTTTGTCTCGTCGAGTAATACTGGGTTGCGTGAAGAGCTGATAGCCTGGGAGAGCTATCGACCCGATTGTTTCTTGTAGGAGTATGATGTCTGGTTTGACTGCGGCATTCTGAATGTGGTATCTGAGGAGTCCTTTTTTCGTTTTAGTCCACGAGAGTTCCATTGCCAGATAGTGCTGTGTTTTGTGTGAGATGAAGATGATGGGGGCTGTGTTGCATTGGGTGTAGGTTGCTTAGCCATCGTGTGAGAGTGGGGAGCTGGCCGCTGCCTCGGAGACGATGATCTTGTTTGGGCTATCCGGAGTGGCAGGGGGTGTCGTGTGTGGGCGTTTTCGTAGAAGCATTTCGTTCCTAGCGAGAGTTGCCTAGACGTTGGCTAGGATTGAATCGGACTGTTCGATTCGTTGGGTGAGGTGGGCGACTTGTTCCGCGAGACTTTGCATAAGTGCGTCGCGTTTCTCCATGGTTTCCTGCAGCTGAGTTATATTGTTTTGCATGTGGATCATGGTGGCTTTGATTTGTTGCAATTCAGCGAGGATTGGTTCAGTGTTTGGAGTGGTGCTGGGGGGTGTGGGGAGCGTGAGGAGCGGGGTTTGTGGTCTGGTTGTGTGTGGCTGAAGACCTGCCTGCATAGCCTTGACAATATTGTCCGTGATTGGGGCGGCGCGCGCCTGTTCCAATGCCTGGCTGTACGTGAGATGGGGTTGTGTTGTGCTGCTATTTTCTCTTAGTCGCTGTTCTGGTCCCTTGAACGAATTTTCTTTCGAGATATTTCTGGTTTGGTTTTTGTCGATGGTGGTCTTGTGGCGTCGGCGAGGATTATGGTTCAGTCCTCTGCTTGGCGCTGATGCGACCGCTTCGGTCGCTGGCTTTTTAGTGGTGGTCTGTGCTGTTTCAGGTTGATGCCCCGGGCTGCGACTGCGGCTGCGGCTGGAGTTATCGAGTGCCGCAAACCGGTTCGATGTGGGCAGGGCAGGCCAGTGCACTGTGCTGTGAAAGTTTGGTGGGTCCTTGCGGGGCAAATGAGTTGTCAGGAATCGCTCGCGGCGGTATTGTAGGCCTGCTTGCATATGTTCGTCGGCTTGCGCACGGGCTGGGCATGTCGGTGTTCCGGGTGGGTGCTCGCCCTGACAGTTCAGACAAAATGGTTTGCACGTGTGCGGTGTTGCGATGCCTGTCGCGATGGGTAAGGTCGTGCTACATGTGGGACACGTTATTGATATTGTCTTTTTGGGGCACACATCGGCTTGGCGGCCGATCGCGTAGCAGTGGTGGCATTGGAGGCTGCGCGGGCGATAGGGGATAAGTCGCATCACGACGCGGTTGTACAGCGCGTAGCGTGGAAGTTGGGTGCCCTCGACTGTAATGAGGATGAAGTTGGATGTGCCAATCCGTCTGGTGTGGAGAATTTTAGGGCCTTGTACTTGTAGTTTTTGTCGAATGACTTCTTCAGATATGTGTGGTTGGATGCCGTGGATCACACCCCGCGCGTTGGCAGCACTGACCGCGAGGTAGGTTCGGACCGGGTGTGCGGCGTCGGCGAAGCTCACTTGTTGTAGTTGCAGCAATTTTCTTTCTACGGTAGGGCGATATGTGTCAATAGCGACAAGATTTTGAATGTCTCGCACTTTGATATATGTGTCTGAATGTTCGTTGGAGGTTAGGGATGCGGCTTCGATGATTCGATCGCCGATTTCGTGGTGGGGTAAGGCGGATAGGTTGAGGCCGTCGGTGAACTTCACGATAATGGTTACGTAGTTTGTGTAGCGGGTGGCTTGACCGTTGGCCGGTCGCCACTCCGTGTCCATGGCTTGGGGAGATGATTGCATCCTAGTGGGGTCACGAGGGAGGCCGGCCTGGGTGAGGCCTCGCGGCGCAAACTCGGCCTCCGAACGGTTTTAGGCGTAGCAGGCCTAGTATGGAGTTGACTGATGTGACAAAAAGTATGACGACGTTGGTCAAATTGTCACACTCACCGAATGGCAGGAGGGTTCCTGGATCCCTGTGTTGACGTTCTGTGAAATCGGTGCGAAAATCTTGGGTTAGCAGCGATATTTGGGGAAGCCCGAAGGGCATGTATTGACTTGGTGGCACCACTTCTTCTTCCTCTCTGGTTGCAGAGGTTGGTGCGATTTTCCAACTTCTTCCTTAACTGTAATCCTCAACTCAAAAGCGAACTGAGAAATCACGTGGTCGCGACATGCTAGGGAACCGGTGCGATGACCCCAGGCTTCCACCGTGCTTTTTAAGCACACCATTGTGGTGATTGTTGAGTGACCCACGTCCGACGTGGCTGGCACGAGACACGTGCGGACGGCTCAAAAGGAATGCACGAGATAAAGACGTTTTTTCTGCCTGGGAGTCTGGACTGGATGGTCGCTCATTTCACAGCTGTTGTGGGCACCCCAACCGAGGAAGCTCGACAACCATAGAAATTGGCATTCGCAGGTGATGATAAGTTCCTTCAGGTGCTCATTGGCCACGAACGTGAATTCAAATATTCTTTGACGAATTGATTGTTAACAAGCGCATACGTCCGAGTAACGCAGCTCTCGTATCCAATGCATGAGTTGAGGTCGGCTCACGTGCTTTGTGTACCACTGACGTGCGTTTGGCACCGCTGATGTATCATAGTAAAAAGACGGAGAGCTTTCGAAAAAAAAGGAGGTACAATTAATAGTCCGCTATATTTTCATATGTTTCTGCCGAAAAGCTGGTTTTTTACTTTCTACCCTCTTTGTTTTGACCCACTAAACGATACGCGATTAAGGAAGGCCCAATCTAAAATTATTTACTCCCGCCCAAAATTCATTTCATGACCCCTTTAAGACTGCTTACGTGTAGGAATGCGAAGGCATTATAGTCCCGCGGGTGAAATGTTTTCGAGTAATGTTTCTAT
Organism: Ixodes scapularis; assembly: GCF_016920785.2. Taxonomy (NCBI): domain Eukaryota; kingdom Metazoa; phylum Arthropoda; class Arachnida; order Ixodida; family Ixodidae; genus Ixodes; species Ixodes scapularis. The sequence goes on from NW_024609835.1 coordinate 88,588,416, forward strand.
AAGTGTTAAAGTTTAGGACGACGTATAGGACGGCGTTGAGTACGCCGTCCCAGAGATGGACGCCAAGTAAGGCGTCTAGGACGACCTCTAGGACGACCTCTAGGACGACGTCGATCAAGGACGATGTCATGGACAGTGTCTAGGACAACGCCAAGGACGACCTATCGGACGACCTCAACGACGACGTCGAGAACGACGCATAAAGGACGACGTCTAGGACGAGCTCTAGGATGAGCTCAAGGACGACGCTAGAGGACATCTAGAACGACCTCAAAGTACCGGTTGACGACGTTAGACCTCAAGGCGTAACGTTAGGCCTAACGTTAGGCCTAACGTCAGGCCTAACGTCAGGCCAGCGCATACCCGCCCCCCTCCCTCCCCCTCTTTTTACCGCTGCGCCGCCAGCAGTTCGGCTAGCAACGATGACGCAGTTGATATGGAGCCATATGATGCGTCGCACCCAATGGGAATTTAGGTGGCGTTTTTTGCCGGCTTCACTACACTGGACAGTTAATTGTTTCGCATTAATACATATTTCATCCGTTAAATTGTAAATATTCACGAATTGTTTTGGGCGGGAAATCTCTGCTGGCCCAATCATGTTTTCGCGCTATTGCAAGCTTTCGATTATTACGGAACTTCAAACCTCGATAACTCAACATTGAACGTGAATTTCAAAATGCTCTCCTGGAATTAATTAAAGCTAAGATAAATAAAATAATCGTATTTCAAGTGTCTGTGGCGCTAAGATTTTCTTCCTGGGAGGTGAGTGTCATGGTCTCGTTTTTAATGGGGGCCAATGGGAACCGGTTCATTGATTTTGGAAGAAAATCTAATGGTCGTGTGGCATTAAAATTCTTGAAATAGGCGGGCTAATAGGTCAATATTTATTAATTTGAGTGCAAAAAATATGTGGGTCTTTTATTGAATCACAAAAGTAAAAACCTTTTTTTGCCCATTGAGTTATGCTGGTGCGCAGACGTGACTGCCGAGAGATGGCGTAAGTTGTAAGCAGCACAAAGCGCGCGTGTGCATGAAGGCACTCTAGCGGCAGCTAGAGAACCTGTATAGGCTCTGCTTGCAGAGCCAGAGTATCGCGTTCCTTTTCCTTTCGCCGCCATCTCCGCATTGGCGGAGGAGTGGTCACGTGGGCAGAACTGGATCCGACCTTTGTGCGGGAAAGCGGCCTTCCAGAGCGCCGCGTTTCGGGGGCAACATATTTTCCGCTTTGCGTTCGCAAAATATAGGTCCTAGTCCAAAATCGAACGAACCGAAAGCTTCCTAAGTCATTGAACATTATGTGCATCAACTGGGTACAGTACAATCCCGTTCTTTATAACGTGAGCGATGTTTTGGGACATCCGTTTTCAAGGTATGTGAAGCAGACGACACGGTCGACGATCGCGTTGCTCGCGTCTGCGGCTCTCGCGGAGTGATACGCGATACCGATACGCGACCGGCACATCCGGCTATCTTGGCTAGTCGGCGACTCGGCGAGCTCCCGTTTGAAAGCAGGGGGCGCGCTTTTTGCAATCGAGAGGGAAACAGGAAGCGAAGGGACAACGATCACGGCGCATACGCGGCTCGTCGCCGCACTATTTTCCTTCCGCAGCGCGCCGCAGCCTGCCGCAGCCTGCCACAGCACGCCGCCTCGCGTCTGCGCCTTCGTGCCCCTGCGAAAACCGACCGTGGCTTCCCGCAGTGCTTGGCTCCAGAATGGCACCATTGCGGTACTCTGCTCCGCAAGCGGAGCATATACAGTTACTCTAGCGGCAGCTAAGGCCCCTGAAAAAGGGAGATAGCGACATCATTACCCTCCTTCTCTGAAGCGGACATTTTTTTATTTTTTTTTGCAATTTCGCATTTGCGCACCACCAACGAAATCACACCTCCACCTGTCAACAACGGCGAACCGCGGAGGGGCCCATTCCGGTACGGCGTCTCTTTTCGATGCGAGCTGCGCTGTTTTGCCCCGGTGCGGCGATTTCGTTAAACTTTCGCCGGGTCCTCAAAGATGGGGCTACCGTTCACGCCGGACTTTAAGACTTCGTCGAACAACTTTAATCAAGCACGGAATATCACCCACGGTATAGTGTACTAGACCCACGGCTATTTTTATGACAGTCTGCCGCCACAGTGCTGTCCGCCGTATTAGTATGATGGCTAGAGATAATATAACTCTATCAAAAAGATGGCCGACCGTGGCCGCCATTGAGATCATACATACTAACTCTAGAGAAAAAGGTCCGCCATTTTCCTATGCATTCTGGCTGCCGCAAGCGGCGGAGAATGCAGGCAGACCCTCGGGGTCCCACACATGGTTACCAACTGCCTTCGAGTTCATAATAGCGGCGCGGCGGCACGTGGAAAACACACGCGCAACTCTGGCTCCAGTGGGGAGCCTATACAGAAACTCTAGTCAGCCCAACGAGGTAGAGGGGCTTAGAGTGATAAACCGGAAGTTCGGAAGTGGCACCCCCCCGGTTGCCGCCATATTTTACGCAAATGTGACCACTCGTCACGTGACCTCCCAAGAGCCGTGACGTCAAAGGTAAGATGGCAGCGCCCAGAGCTGGCGGATGCGAGTTTGTTCGGTGCGCGGTAGCCGTGATGTGCAGCTGGTTTCCGACGACTTCGGGCTTCTTCGTGCTCGCTGACGCAGTTATAATGTGAAAATATGAAGGAATGAGACTTTATACCGTTTTTGCGCAAGATCGCTCTGGATCATCTGGATATTAACGCTTGTGAGACAGCATCAGCTCTGCATCGCCGTACCGGTGCTCGGATTCCGGGATGTGTCCGAGGACCGATAGAACTTTGAGTGCTTTTAACATGAAATTTTCGCATTCTCTTAGCTTTGTTTGAACGTTGAAATATCTGAGAATCTACGCGAAATGTATACGTCGCGTTAGGGCCTAAGGGAAGTTGTTTCAGCCTTCCGTAACCGAACAACCATAGCAACTTTTAGCGAGGAAGCTCCTGCGATTCTTTTGTGCTAATCCACGATTCTACATTCGATCGCTTTTCTTCCTTTTTTTTTTTGTGTGTGTGTGAGTGCGAAGTGCACCCTTATTTTCAGCTACGAGGATGGCGTTTTATTGAGTATTTGGAAGAATAAATCGTTGCAGGCACCTGCTTCAAAGCTATTCGACTTGGTGCATGCATAGATTAACTGCGCATTTTTTTCTGTTTTGTAGGATTTATTGCAGCTATACTCTTTTCCATCAAGAGTGCATTGTATTAGTCGGTCAATTATTTAATTGTTCTAATTACCTGGATAAGATGATTCATATTTGTGTTCATCCCTTGCCTGGAGAGCAGTCTTGTTGAAAAATGTTGACTACCATTCCTTTCGGTCTCTTCAATAGACTCTTTTTAAAAGTGTGGGCTGTCTATACTTCGCATCACCGTAACTTGGAAAAGGCCAACCGCCACAGCCCCCTCGAGCCAATCAGAGAGACGGAGCGAAGGTGTGTGACAAATCTGTGCAGACGAGCACTCTGGTGATATGTTGTCATGTGCCTCTCTCCAATGTGTGTATTGACTCACCGAGACCGTAGCCTTTGCCGTCTGCCAAATTCTGATGAAACAAATTACAGTAGCTACTACTGTAATTACCCCAAGCTTTCAGACTTTGGGCATTTGCTCGACAAGAATGTTATGTCCGCCATCCCTGTGAATTCGGCTCAGCACGTACTGGACTCGAATGCTGCATTAGCATTCGACGTGAACTGGGGCCCATTCGTGTGCTTTACGCCGAAAAAAATGGTGACAGTTGTGTTGCTTGATAAGGTTCTGCAAAGGGTCTATTGTGTCATACATATAGGAAGTGTCATGCTATATCACAATGCATCAACACATACTATTAAACTATATGCTCAGAGGTGTGTTTGTTTTTCCAATTAACAAGTTACAGCAGTGTGCTTTAATGCTATTATCATGTGTGTAGTTTTAATTATCCTCTCTGCAATGCCTACGAAGGCCCCTGGAGGGAATAAGTTAATAAATAACATTTTCACATCACTGGAGTTGGTTTTCGGATGTGCCACATGTTCAGGAGAAGTGGAATGAGTGCAGCCCAATGCAACAAGTCTGCCAGTCTGGTATGTCCCATTAATTATTATTGAAGGGTCAGTGATGCGAGTGCCCTCAAAAGGACCTGCGCGTGCGGTGAACACAATTCTTGGTGTATAAACTCTCGAGGTGTAAAGGCAAGCGGAAATATGTTTATCTGGTTAGTGTATCAAATATATTTATTTCCACTTGATTACATAATTATTGATTCTTAGGAAATGGTTCCATAACGAGTTCTTTCTGCGACAGTCTCGTGTCAGGCGTTCAGTCGTAGTACCTGTGGACCTTGTTGTCGGATGACGCTCCTGGCACGTCGGTGTTCATTTTGGGCGAGTGGCAACTTTGACCGACTGATGCTGTCTTGTAATCATACGTCATGTGCGGCCACTGACGTCTGATGCACTGAAGCTGCAGGGCTGGCTTCTAATCCGAAAATTTTCTTGGTAGTTTTCGGCATCAATGCAGCAAGCTCGGGCATGTATTGTTTACGTGGCTGTGCCTTTTGCTGTACCGTTGACTTGATAGCTGGCAACAATTTTTGTTTGCTATCCAAGTCTGGTGATGCTTGCAGTTCACTTTTGAGAGCAACCAACCATTCTATTCCTTCAAGTCACTCAGGGGCATTCTCCCTCAATGTTGGAAATTGTGTGCTTCGTGGAGTGGACACAGAAAATTGATGTCAGCAAATTTTTAGGTATTGTCCTTGGACGACAACCGACACCAAATCCACTGTCACTGCATCGCCGCTCACCTGCTTTGTCGTGCTTACCTCTTGTTGAGGTGATGGAAATGAGGAGCTTCGGGGTAATCAGGGATTCAGAATCTTCGATTCAGCACCTTCGGCATCAGGGACAAAGGTGGCCGAAGGTAATCCTTAATCTCCCGTGGTCGCTCCTCGAGACGTAATCGAGGGTCGTTTGGCACGAACCCTCGCAGACCAGTTCATTGGTACGGGCTGCTTTGGTAGACATGGTCGGCTTCATGCAGTGGTAGCAAAGTGATTTTCGGTCGCACATTCGCATCACCTACGTTTTCCTCGGTGTACTCTGTTGAGCACAGACCCACACACGATGTCGGGAATGCTTCGGGAATGCGGTCGTCGTGCCATTGTGGCGTAAGTTGCCCTGGGTTTGTCAGATGCCGCTTCGCTCGCAGAAGTCTCGGTTGAAATACCTGTCAAACTTGTTCCGAAACAATCTCGGCAATCAAAATAAAAGCCGGGCAACTGATGGCAGGAAGTAGCTTCCTGATCTCCTCCCAGACAACGTCGTGGATGATGTCGTGGATGCCTGGGAGGCTGGCGTCTAAGTATTAGCTGGACAACTCGAGTGTCGAGACGCCGGGAAGTTGTTCATAGTGGCAGGCTCGGGCATGCAGTGCGCATTCCATGTTGGAAGCCTCGGTGATATGAACACTTCAACTGTTGTTGGGGGTTGCGGACAAGGCTGCCGAAGGTGTTGTCCCTCACGTGAGGGGCATGGGATTCTTAGGTTCTTGTCTTCTGTAGCATCAAGGTCGGCGTGGGCGTGGGCGCTCGATCAAGCGCAAAACATCCTCCATGAGTGCGGTGGCGCTCTCCTTGGGGCAGTGTCCTGGACAGAATCAAGAATGCGGCTCTCTCTCGTTGATGGTGGCTGACGAATGCGCGCTTCAGCTCGATCTTGCAAACTTCCCATGACGTTAAGGAGGATCCATGGTTCTCAGACCAGTGCCGGCAGTTTCTTCCACGAGAAGTATAGGTTCTGCAGGAGCTGGTTGTCTGTCCACCCAATGTGGCGGGCGACACTGTCATATTGTTCAATCCAGTCCTTGACGTCTTCATACAGCTTGCGTGAAAAAGCGTCAAAGTGTGATTTGCGACGGGCATGCAAACAATGGTGGGAGGGGACACGGTTTGCTGCTACAGGTTTGTCATTGTTGGCTTAGTCAGCTTCGGATTTTCTGACAGGAGACTGAATTCCGGTGGTTTTTCCTGGTAGCAGCAACTGGCTCGGATTTCAGGTGCTTCGTGGTGTATTTCCGAGGTTACTCCTTGTGGTATTCGGTCGTCTTGCGGTTGTTCTGCCAAGCTCGGGTCAGGACTTTGCTTACGGCTCGACAGGGGTATAAGACGCAGGATAGTCCGCCAGCCGTGTCCCATTATCGAGTATCTCGGCTGAAGAGCCGCCGGGTTCACACAGAGTGAAGGGCTATGGGTGCCCAGCACCTCCACCAGAACATACGATTACAGCTGAGCATGACCTGCAGTGTCCCAGAATAGTGAATATTGATAAAAGATAGGACTGGAACAAGGATCCGTGACAGTATAACAAAACTCGCAGAAGAGAATCTATCCTGACCACTGAAGAAGCTGCATTGCTTTAGTGGCATTCTGTCCGAATAAATCCTCTCCTTTGGGGTTTGGCGACTGCCGTGGACGAACTGAACTGAAATGGATGTGGGACCACTTTTCTGGTAATGAGCCACTGTAGACTGTTGCCACAAAGCGGCGTGAGCTGGGTACGTAAAACGCTCGATGAAATGTCCGGACAGCTTGCAATTCGCGTAACGAGTGTGGATGAAACGTTTGTGTCGACGAAACGTGCGACAGACCAGCGGGATCAATACCAACTGCAACACCTGTGCTCCGTGAAAGTGCACGTCTACGCCGGAACAATTTCGGAAGCAGCACAGCATCACCTAAAGCATGGAACAGGAACTACCAGCTTGAAGGCAGCTCTTCGGTGCGCCGCACACCTGTGCTCCGTGAAAGTGCACTTCTACGCCGGAACAATTTGTATGCAGCACAGCACCATTCAGCACGGCACGGGAACTACCAGCTTCAAGGCAGCCTTCCGGTGCGCCGCGCAACCGAAGTGAGCCCTCGGTTATTTGATCGAAGCTGCACCACGATTGCACACCGCCAAGCACGACTCACGCAATTTCTGTCGCTAAACTGTGTATCCAAATATATTGCACACGCTTCACTGCAAACCTCGAAGATTCCGATGGTCAACGAGAGCACAGAAACGTCGCCTTAAATTTTATCCTAGCGGTATCCGAATCAATCCGAGGTCCGAGCAACGTAGGTCAGATTGTCTCTTTCGTGGCAATATCCCGGTCGGTCATCGGCGAAATGCACACCGTTCCTCCGTATTTTCACGTTGTACCTACGTCAAACACCACGCTGAACTCTGGACTCGCTTTCGACCGGCTTCATATGAAGGCTTCCGCGTCTGAAATCAACTCGCCGAGACGAACGACAACCAACAAAGCATCCGACAAGCTCCGGCCCAGCCACCATACCAGCTGGGGCCAGCCGCTGCATGGGCGCTGCCATCTTTCCTGTGACGTCACGTATTTGGTTTGGTCATGTGACGTGTGGTCAAATTTGCGTACAATGGCAGCCGCCTTATGGGGGTCACTTTCGAGTGCAGACCGGAACCCCGGTTTATCGCTCTAAGCCCCTCTACCTCGTTGAGTCAGCCCCAGATCAGCGCCAGTCAGCGCACCAACACGCGTAGAGCAAGAATCATGTACATGCTTTCGCATTCACAACTCATAAAAAGTGCTTAGGTGTACCTTGATCTTTTTTTAACCGCAAAAATGAACTACGCATCGCCGAACGCTCATTTTCCGCCCAAAAGTAGCGCTAGAGGTCCCAACCAGATGCCAAAGATTTATCACGAACCGATACATTATTCAAAAGTTGTGTAAATTTTTTTTTTTAGTATCAATGGCAAAATGGTGATTGACGGAGCTCTGATTACATGAACTTCTATGGCCCCAGAAACCGAAAATAAACAAAAATTGGCCCATTTTCCCGTTGACATTTTTATAAAATCATTTATAACTTTTTAATGAAATATCGGTTCGCGCTGAAACTTTAACGTCTGATTCGGACCTCTAGCGCTACCCTTGGGCGCAGAATGAGCGTTCGGCGATGCGTAGTCGAATATGTTTTTGTGATTAAATAAAAGTAAGGACTTCAATTTTGACGATGTTGGCAGAGTAGCTTTGAGGGCGTAATGATTTCACTTGTTTTTCGCAAGGTAATGACGTCACGAGAGGAAACCAGAGGAGGGCGCCACCAGACCATCTCGCCCCTAATAGCGCCAGTATATGCCTTTGAAAAGTGGAAAGATTTTGGCCCAATTACCATTGCAGACACCCAAAGAATACACAGAAGGATATTCGCTGATAATGCGAGCTAAAAAGCAAATTAAAAAAAAAAAAAAAAACACTCGTGGCATTTTAATTAGATATGTATTTAAAAAAATATACTATAGTATAACATTTACATCCGAATACTTTTTTTTTTCATTGTTCAAGAATTAAAACAAACCAAATACACGATATAGCTGGCGAACACGGAATATCCCGCTTCATTTCTTCCGTGCGCGTAAGGCATGCTCCAGCGCAGCCTGGCGCATCAGTCATTAACGTCGGACACCTTCAGAAAGGAGGTGATCACGTAGAGGCAGTACACGTTCAGTTGGTCAAGCTGAGTGGTGAGCGCTGTCCTCCTATGCGGCCTCAGGCAAACCAGCTCGTCCTTGACCATACCGGTGATCACGAAGTAGTTCTCCTGGATGTACTTGTTCGCTTCTCGGACAAGTGAATCAGCGGACAATGCTGATTCACTCGTCCGAAGCAGAGAAAGTTCGTACGTGAAGTACTCGCTCCTCCGATATACCTGGAAGGCTGCCGCAGAGCTCTTGTCCGTCGCAATCTTGAGCACGAACTGGAGCACGCGGTTGAGGAGGGCGCAGTTCCTTTGCAGACATTGGCTGACACTGAATCCAGTGACGCTAGACGCGGGATAGGCAACGGACAGCTTCTGAAGAACTTGATTGGAGGACAGGTCGCCCGCCAGGGTTACAAGGCCAAGTTCGGCAACGGGAGCATCGTTCAGGATTAAAGCGCTGAGCGTGCTGTTCTCCACAAGCATCGTGGCAATCGTTCTGCAGAGGCTGACGCCTAGTTTGTTAGAACCAACGCGGAACGTCCAGATGCTCGAGTTGAACGCCAGTCCGCGCACGAGCCACATCAGGGACGTGTTGCGAACCTTGTCCGAGAGAGTTATCGAGCGGGTGGTTTTTGTGACGCGAAAAAGATTCACCAAGGCCATGTGACTCCTCAAGCTCAGGACACTGTCTATTTCGAATGTTTGCACCGATCGGTTGGAGGCCAGGGCGCCGAACAGGAGACTCGTGTCGAGTCCGTCGGTCTGAATAGAAAGGTCTCGAAGCGTTTCGTGGCATCGCAGCCTTTGTGAGAGGGTCTGCATCGAGCAGGGGTGCACCACAGACAATTTGATGCCTTCAAGCCATCGGTTGAGCGCCAAGGCTTCGACAAATTCGTTGAATGGCGCTGCTGACCTGGGACAGAATCCCGGCGAGGCATGAAAGTTCTTCAGCGTCTTGTTGGAGGCGACGAGGCGCGCAAACGCCACAACCGCTTCTTCAGTGAACATGTTCCCGTCAATGGAGAGCTCCAGGAGCGTCCTGTTGTTCGTGAGTGAATCAGCGAATGCAACTACACCGTCGCTGCGGATGAAACTTCTGCATATGTCAAGTGTCCGAAGCGTCTTGTTGGATTGGAGCATCCGAGCGAGAAAAACGGCACCACTGTTATCCAGGTCATTGCACTGAAGATCGAGGTAGGTCAAGGAGGTGTTGAGCCCAAGGGATGAGGCGATGACTTGAGCACCTGTGGGACCGACGGAGTTCCCGCCTATCACGAGGAACTCGAGTGTGCTGTTTGCCGCAAGGGCTTGGCCAATTGCAACCGCGCCTTTGTCATTTATATTCGTCTTGAAAAGGCTAACACTCAGCAAAGTCTTGTTGGTTCTCAGCAACTGGGCGAAGCGCTGCACTCCTCGTACGCCGACCATATTGGAATCGAGCTTCAGGCATCTGATGGTATTGGAAGTCTCGATGGCCTTGAGCAAAGCTAGGCAGTCGCGGCCCCTCAGCCTATTGTCGGAAAGATCGAGGTCTGTCAGTCGCGTGTTCGCTCGATCGATGCTCTGAACCATCGAGGTCATTTCGGTGGCACCGAAACAAACGTGGTGGAGCTTCATTTGGGCGGGATCTGTAGTATTCTGAGTTGAGCGGTCGTACGGCTTGAATTCTGAACCAGAGAAGCGCGTGCCACACACGCAGTGTCGCGTGCTCAGCTCGTGCATGCTAGTGTCGCTTTGGAACATTTGACCCTGAGATTCGGAATAAACAAGTCGACGGTCACCGGTGTCCTTCCTCGCCCTCGGCGGGGTCCGCGCGGACGCGGGCCCCCGCCGTTACCTGGTCCCCTTCGCGGATGAACCCGACTTCTACTCCCCGACCACGGCGACGGCTGCAGCAGCGGCTGCCACCTTTTTCCCCGACATTGACAAGGCAAGACATCGCCACCACCGGCATTCAAGGCCATTTATGCAGCCCTGCGCCGGTACCCGACAGCACCTCACTACCAACATCGGCCACCCCCGAAAATACAATATGGCGACGATATATGCGCCTTCCTGCGCATATATCCTAATGCAGTATAGCCCCTCAAACACTACAGGATCTCCTCGGAGCATGGCGCGAACAAGCTGACAAAGTTGGGGCTTGTTCATTCGATGTCCATTGAGTGTGATTTGCCGGATGCCAGCGGTAAGGTGGATCTGACTCAGCGGTTGGCTCTCGTCGTCGAACAGTTCGCCCGCGTAGCTGAGCTCAACTTCCTGAACACAGTGGTGATTGTTCAACAACCGCTTCATCAGGAAAACGGAGACGACACGATACTCCAACGCGCTTGGGTTGAGTTGAAGAACGTTCGAAGCATCAGCCTCCCCGAAACAGTTTCTAGAAGTTCAATGCCGACAGGGTGCAGGAGTCTGTTCCATATGCCAAGCTTCTTGGCGATCCAGCAGCGCTCTTGCCGAAATTCCATGATCGATGCAGACGTAAAACTGTAAGTATTTGTGCAAGGCGCATTTACGTCCAGAAGCCGTTCCCTGAAGTATGAGTGCAAGTCGGGAACGCTTGTGGGTCTTCGCGAATCTTGTGGACTCGACGAACGTTTACGATTTTGTGGCGGCGGCAAGTCTGGCGACGTTTGTGCGGGCGTTCTGAGTTCGGAAACCACGCCAAGATGCGAAGGTTGTGGAATTTGGCTCACTTCTTGTCCAAATGGAGGGCCCGAGTAATGGTGTTGCCGATGTTGTAAGCCAACGTTGGTGAAAGGCGATGTTGGGCTGCTTGCCCCACGGCAGCTGTACAATATCGTTCCAGGCACGTTCAGTCCCGCGCTTTCGCCCGGTCCTCTTGCTTCCCAACGCGACCGCTCTTCGTCGTTTTTATGGTTATAAATGAAAAGCTCGCGAACAACGTTTGCTGTAGAAGCCAGGAATGCTGTGTTCAATCCTCTTCCGTTTAGTCCTGAATCAGGTCCCCATACTGGCGCGCGGTCGTGTACCCCGTAACGCATCAAGGTTAGCAGGCGTACACTTCACTGGCTACATTTGTCCACGTACTAGGGAAACACTGTTTAAATATCTAGCGTCTTATTTTTTTTTAGCCGAAATGGTTAAAGAAGTGTTCCACAGCGGCTTAATAATTTTGTTTATTAAACAAGCCGGAAGATGACGATTACCCTCTAATTTGTTGACTGGTTCAAAAAAAAAAAGGGACAGAAAAGTTTGGAGGTGAATATTAAACCCTCTTAGGCAATGTTTGAGGCTTCCTGAGCCAGGGGCAACAGCCCCGGGCGACTTGCGGTATGAGGGAAGAGATTGAGAAAACCACAAGAAAGTAATTATTATAAACATAAAATTGCTTTCTTGAAATATTACTTGACATAACAGCTACGCCATAGAAGAAAATTGAATCTCCTCAGGTGATTTTTGTGGCTTTCTGCGCCAGGGGTACAACACCGGCAGTGAAGTGGTCTTCTCAAACAGCTCGCTCCCCCCTCAAAGGCCACGTGAGAGCGTTTCTGAGCGGCCATTGGCGGCGCCCTCAGAGTGATTGACAGGACTCGGCAAAGTTTCAGCAAAAGCTCGCTCCAGAAGCGAGGTGCGCGCGCAACTTTTTTTAGATGCGCGCGTCCTTTTCGAACTCGTTCAGACGGCGCAACCATTTCGCGAAGCTCGTTTCGCGACACTATCTGCGCGAGAAAATTGCATCGTGTGAACGGGCCTTTAGTTCATCTGCGGTGTACTGGTGTGGGCGGCCACGACTCGCTACTGCCCAGGTTGCCGAGCGCGCGCTCTCGTGAAGCGGCTGCCAACGGCTGTCTAGGAGTCGTTTTGCTCAGCCAATGGGAGAAGGGGCATATCTTTCGCGTTTTTTCACGGTTACAAACACTGCCAGATCCACTCCATGGGATAGTTGATGCTTTCGCATTAATAATTATTATAAATATCAAAATGCTCTCCCGGTGTATTGATACCATTCAGGCATACCCAATTACGTGGCACGTGTGAATTTCACCTGCTCACGCAATTTCTTCCAATTTCTTAACCTTCCGAGAATAGCTCCCGGCAACAAGACGACAGGATAGCCTAATTCCCACTTTTTGCCTACTGCTTTTCCTTTCAAAAGCTTCCTCAGCAGCCTCCTCCCGCAAGCTCTTTTGCAGTAATGTTTGGAGGTGGGCTAGTCGGCGATGCATTGTAAACATAGAAATAAAACAGCGCAAACGAACACAAGGACAAGTAGAAGAAGGGACACAGACACAGCGCTGACTCACGACTTACTTTCTTTCTCATCTTTTTAAAACATATCAAAATAAGAAAACAAGAAATGAAAAATAAAAGAAGAAGAATCCAGCATGTAGGACATCCTCTCTTGAGAGCTTCTTTATTGAAATCCTGTGTTCACAGAAGTTTCAACAGCTTTCTGTGTCAAGTCGATAGGTTAACAAAAGCGGGTTTCCCGAAACTTGTCATAGTGGGGGTAGCGGAGTCACTTTTAAAATTATTCAGGAATCCCCTTAACATACTTGACAATGTTAGACAAAAGCCTGCCTCTCGACCGGTGGTAATACCATATTTGCACAGTTTTTCCCACAGGATCAAAAAAGTGGCTGTTAAATACGGAGTTCCCATAGTCTTTTCAGCACCTTCCACGCTATCCCGTTTGTGTGCGTCTATTGAGAGAGCAGGACTTCAGCGTGTAGGGTGTGGAATAAATCATCGCATCAAATATGTAGCTTGTGCTGTGGGGGTCGTTTATAAAATACCCTTTTAATGTGGTAAAGTGTATATTGGGCAGACGGGCAGGTATATTAATGTTCGAGCTCGGGAGCATTATCTGTCTTTGAGGTCTTCACCTTCGGGTCACCTAGCCATTCATTGTGATAGGTGTGGTTGTTCCCCTCGGTTAAGTGACATTGAAATTTTGGCTAAACATTCACAAAAAATGGCAAGGGAAATTTATGAAGCTTTTTACATTCGACAACACGGTCCCGATCTATGCGTCAGTTCAGAGTCTGTGACGTTATACAGTGAAGAGTTCGAGTTTCTTCAGAGTTTGGGCACGTTTCTTTAATACTTTCTTTCTGCTTCCATGGGAGTGATCCTATAACCACAGGCGCGTGCCTACATGCAGCCAGAAAAGGGTTCCGACATACCAAGAGACCGCGTGCAAGACAGGTACACTGTTAGCAAAAATAACACGCCCAGACGTGTAAACCGTTGTCCCATAGCGGACACGTCGAAACGTGTTCGTTTTACACGGAGCCATGTGTGTTTTTCGTCTACACATGAGGTGCTGTGTAAAGTTAACACGCTACACCGTGTTTGCCTTCCGAGAAGCACGGTTCAACGTGTTCCTTATGAAACATGGCGGCCAGCAGCCGAGAACAGGCGAGGGACGAGCCCAGCCAGCCGCGCCTTTCAGCCGAACTGAAAGCATACAGGACGCGTTCGTTCTCGTTCGATGTCTTTTATGCACAGTAAACAGTCTCCGAGCGGCGGACGTAGCTACGTGCACAGGTGCCTACGTGCATCGTCGGCGGTCGGTGGCGTCGGCAGCTACGACAAAACCGCTAGACAAAAAAAAAAAAAAAAAAAAAAAAAAAAAACGAATATTGAACTTACATGGATAAATAGCTCAAGCAAACTCTTGTAATCGGGCGGTAACTTGCGCCACCTAGTGCGATTTCTAGCAAACAATGAAAAAAAAGCAGGTGTCGGTAAATACGGGTTAATACGCTGGGAACTATCACGAGTAGACTCCTACTCTCATACATCACAGACAACACGAGCACCACGCAGAACACAGCAGCGACACATACACAAACACAACACCGACACTACGCCCGACACTTCCTACTAACAACGGACTCTCCCCGCGGCGTATATATGCTTGACATGTACGGGTGAGCTCTTTGGTCGCTGACCATTACCGCTTTATAGAAGAAGACACAAAACACGGCACAATGGACAGCCGTATGTAAGAACTGTTTGCATTTAAAAAGTATGGAGGCAAAATCTGTAAAATTAGTCCTTTGCGAAAAACAACGATGTGCTAACAATAAATCTTAAACCAGCCATGAAAAAGTTCAAATTTTTGTTATTTTCATGCTCGACCAGTGTTATGAGCAGTCCGACTCGCTTGAATCAGATAGAAAAACAAATGATTGGGATTTTATCAGTACGTATTCAATAATCAATGGAAATTATACTTGCGCAAGGCACTTTTTATATATATTATTGTGAAGGACATCCGCCCAACACTTCACTTCCGCTAGTTGTAGTACGCGCAGTACGCGTACGGGAGCAGACGCCTTCACTTTTGGGGCGTTTTGATGCAGATTGTTGTCGTATGTCGTGTTGGTGTCGAGCGAAGCGGTGAGGCTTGGGAGTTTGTGACCGGTGTTATTCGTGATAATTAATGTGGCGCTGATACGTTTTTTTTTTTTTTTTTTTTTTTTTTTTTTTTAATATTTCTATATAGCCACATTGAAAATTCACGAGCCCGTGGCACTGCATTATGCTAAAATCGCGAGCTCCTTCTCGGTTGACGTCGTTTTTCTGGTAGCACTCGTGGATACTGCAAGCGTTTAAACAGTGCACAGTCTCGCCTACATCCGCGGTGACGTAATCGACCTGTTGAAACTTATTGCTTGCGTCATTTTGGAGTACGCAAGGCAATTATCTCGCTGCTCTGGTTTCGGTTATAAAAGCAAGGCAAAACGCTCGTAGTTCCCGCCCTCAGTACACGTTGGACATCTTCCACACTTTGACACTGGATAACTGGATGAACGAGGATTTACATTTACTTCAGAGTTCACACTCGCCGCTTCCTCACCGTCGAGCAGCAGGATCAGCTGGCGACAAGCCGCGTATGAAAGGCTCGAGCATCAACAGCCCAAGTGCACTCGGTGCCGATGCGGGCGATGCGGGTTTCTGTCAACCGCTAGCCCAGCACAGACCGTGACCGTTCCAGCTCTTCGTCATGACGCGGTGTTGCAGAAAGCAGCGTATAATACCACTACACGGACCACCGAAGCGAACGCACTGTTATCGTAAATCTTGGCTTGTGATTGCGCCAAAATTTGTAAATAATCTTATTCTTTTTTCTGGAGACGCAAACGAAGGGCATAACAAAATCGTTTGCATATTCCGCATACCTCGCAAAAGCACCAGTCACCTTGCGAGAAGCGCAAAACACGGTGTCCGCACCGTCCTGACTTCCCAGTCTTTTACCTGCTTTAGAGCAGTTTGTACCTGTTAGTAGGTATGTCTACTGAAACTGCAACTTGAAACTTGGGGCAGTGCCAGAGGGAAAAGAGACAAATTCGGGCCTCTTCCTAATGTAAAGAAAAACCACTATGTTCTCTACGTAAAAAATTGGTCTCAGTTCATGCATCTGTGGGCAGGTAGAAAATCTTGCCCTAGTTTATTCACACCGCATGATGAGCGCAACAAACTCACACGAGTCACACGAGATTTACAGGAAAACATCGGTGGTGACTTAAGTTTCCCTGAAATTCTGTATAACCGGTCGTTTGCGGGACCGAATCATCTAATCGAGCGGTGTGCGTCGCTGTGCGAACACGTCGCTGTGCAAATGCAGTCTAACGACACGAAGCATAGAAACGGCAGATTTAGGGAAACTATCCGAAGTCCCTTGTTCAATTAAAACGACGTAATTTTGTTGAAAACGTCCGCAGCATTTTACTCACGGTATGCGTCGGGAATCTTCCACATTTTGAAACGGAACGAACGAAGATTTACTTTTAAGAACGCTCGCTGCGTCCTCCCCGACCAGCTGGACCGGATCAGCTGACGACGACGGGGGTAAACCCGTCAAACGCAACCCCACAACAACCAATATGAGCTCCGCGTTAGTGCGGGTTTCTACCTACAAGCACCGCACCACACACCACGAACGTTTCGGCCCTTTCTCGCATCGCCGTGTTGCCCCAAACAGAACGAGATCGCCGAAGAACGCAGCGCTGTCGTGAACCTTGGCTTGTGGTTGCGCACTCGTGGACCCTGTGACTCCCCTCGCTTTCAAAGCACACACGACGAATGGTACTTTCCGTCTTCCGGGAACATCACAGGGGCACTTCTCCGGTCACGTCTTCACTATGTGCTCGCAAACTGCGAAGCTCTATGCGAAGCTTCTCGCGTCCCGTCAAACCAAAACTATACACTCCGTGCGACGCGACTGGCGCGCCGCCGCGCGGCCGGTAGCGAAGGTAGGCAGT
Source organism: Ixodes scapularis (assembly GCF_016920785.2). Lineage (NCBI taxonomy): Eukaryota > Metazoa > Arthropoda > Arachnida > Ixodida > Ixodidae > Ixodes > Ixodes scapularis. The sequence continues at coordinate 88,605,174 of NW_024609835.1, forward strand.
GAGAACCCCGGAGAAAACGAAACCGAAACCACGCCGCGTACGTTGGTACGCATTGAAGTCGGAGTGGTGCGGTTGCGCTGGGTTCACAGCATGAACTGCTACCTGTGCTGCGTCATTAAGTGCTTCAATGGTTATGCGTCGTATCTCGTGGAGACAAAGTTTCACAGTTTTTCACCTTGCCGATGTTTTGTGGGACAGCGACAATGATGGAGCCGTGCCGTACGACGCGAGAAATTTGGTCTCCCGATCATGTCTGCCACTGTGTCATCACGGCTGGAATAAATATTCTACACTGCCGCTTTGCGCTCTGCGTTTGTTTTCGTACCAGTAACGCCTACATCTGTAAGCGCCGATGGGACGAACTGAAATGCCATTCCACACTCGCGGGTATGAAGTGCCAATTTCGTTGGAAGAATGCCCTCCAAGGAAGTTTCGTCCCCATCGTACGTGTCATTGATATTTCCGGACAAGTATGGCGCGCAATCTGTACTTCATGAAGAAAGATTCGAACGGTCAAAAAAGTGACAAATATAAATCTAAAGAAAACAACAATGAAACTCGGAATCACTGGAGAATCGACGTTTGAGTATGGAAGTTTATGTGGTGTGCTTTCTTTCTGGATCAGCCTCCTTTTGGATGTGAAAACGCTGACACCCTGAGTTCTGTAGACAACAATTTTTTTTCTCGGCTTTAGAGCCACCTATCGCAAAGTGGTTCGAACTGGAAGTACCGTCCGCTGGTTCCTCCTTTTTACCTGTAAAGTGTGCACCTCCCACGATGAGTGGTATTATCTTGACAGCCTTTGACGGTCAAAACTGGTTCCCATTTAGTTACGCCGCCCAAACTAAATTTCCGCCTGGCTTCGCTATGCCAACTCTTTTTGTTATAATAAGTGTTGTGCCAAGTGACGGTCATGTCAAAGTACCTGTGAGCCGAAAATCAGCACCTCGCACAACAGGTTATTACGCAACAGCTGACCGCAAAAGCCCTTGGCGGTCAAACCGTGTGTTGGCCGACAGCTTTGTTTTCTCGGCTTTGGAACCACCTTCCGTAAAGTTGTTTCAATTGGAAGTACAGTCCACCAGTCCCTTCCTACCTGTAAAGTCTCCACCTCCCACAATCAGTGGTATTCTCTTGACAGCCTTTTCATGGTAAAAACCGGTTCCCATTGAGTTACGCCGCCCAATCCAAATTTTCACCTGGTTTCCCTATGCCACCTTTTTCTTTTTGTATAACAAGTGCTGTGTCATGTTACGGTCAAGTCCAAGCACCTGTCTGCCCAAATCTGCACTTTGCACAGCCCGCTATAACAGAACATTTTGGGTCCAATATTGGATATCCCGTACAGCTTTATTTCTTTATTTGTTAGAAACATAACTTTCACACGTGCTGTCTTAAAGAAACTTGGCACTCTTCGTGCACAAACTTAGTGAACATCTCACTCGCCTCCAAATATCATCGTTCCAGCAGTCCTAGGTTTACAGCGACGAGCGAAATAAATTTCCCACTCAGAGCAATTATGGTGGCGGCCGTCTTGTTTTTCGGAAAATTGTTCCAACTCCTTTTTCGGCCGCAACTAGAGAAATTACCCCTAATAACGACTCAAACTCAATATATAAGAAGTGGAGAACAGCTAAATGCCCTTCTGCCCCAGCACTCATGCAACGTCACCCTCAACTTATCGGCTCAAAAAGCAAAAGTTTTGTCCGTGCGCGGTTCCGTCTCCACAGCTTGGCATGCGAAAAGGCGCCGCAGGCTGCTGAACGCGCCTCACAGTCGAACGCCAGCTCCTCCGCTAGCGGCGCTGCGCGCGTTTTTCAAAGCGCCCCCTATAGTTCCCACACGGAGTGTATAGCGGCTGCCAGAAATTTCTCCGGTCAAACAAAAAGAACGAAAGCCAACCGGCTCTTCCTTCCTCCGTACATCGACGTTGCGCTTGCGTTGCTTGCGTCATGGCCAGATCGGCCAGATCGCTTGCAGTTGAAGCAGTTGAAGGTTGAAGCAAAAACGAAACCAACTGCAATGTCACGTGTTCACATCGAAGACACGCTTTTTATATCCATTTTAACTGTTTTGAACGAATAATTGGACCCATGACTCTACTTGTGGTGTGTAAGAAACTATTATCAAGAGCCCTAAACTAAATGCAAACATGGGCGACATGAGGGAAGCCGCATTGCCATCGACTAGAAAATGGCGGCGAGCCACGGTAAGCGCGGGTTTCGCCAACGTCCCGCGACATGGCGTAATTGCTTTTGGTGCTTATCTGTTTCCGAGACATGTTTCTTTCCGCGGCATTTGTCTCGACGGTCCTTTCTAAGTGTGTCCCCAAGCATTCCGGTGCTTCGATAGCCGGCAATGCCGCGGTCGTCGCCGGAGGCGATGCGTGTTATCGAGGTCGGCTACACGGTTATGCGTGTATGACCGAACCAAAACACGTTTTTTACAACCTCGCATGATATCTGAACGTATTATCCGTTACTCATCGTGTAAATTTATGGTAATTTGTGTAAATAGCGTGTTTTTCACCCCAAATATTCACCAAATACACGGCACTTGCTAACAGTGTACGCACAGAGCATTAGGGCTCGCGCTGTGGTTTTTGGCTTTTTAATTTGTTTTTTTTTGTAATGGTATATAATGTATAGCTGTGTGAAAAATTCCTCAGATGGCATATGACAGAGAGGATGTCCTACATGCTGGATTCTTCTTCTTTTATTTTTCATTTCTTGTTTTCTTATTTTGATATGTTTTAAAAAGATGAGAAAGAAAGTAAGTCGTGAGTCAGCGCTGTGTCTGTGTCCCTTCTTCCACTTGTCGGGGGATCGGTGGCCGAGTGGTCTAGCGCACACCAGCTCGGAGCACGTGGAGCGAAAGCTCGCGCTGCAGAACCCAGGAATCCTGGGTTCGAGCCCCACCCCTGCCCGTTTCGATCTGGATGAGCATCGTACCGGCGTGCGGTCGTGTATCACTACTGCGTGATGCACGTTAAAGACCCCAGGCTAGAGGCTGTACCGCACTGGCTAAATTGCTCATCTACAGCTGGGAGACTCGTCGCCCCTGTGAGGCAGACCAAGTTCTAGGCTGTATAAACACACACACAACCCAATTTTTTTTCTTCTACTTGTCCTTGTGTTCGTTTGCGCTGTTTTATTTCTATGTTTACAAGCTCTTTTGGTATATACTCTGGTTCGGTGCACCACGTCCCCACACAAGAAATATCCCACAATTATGCTCTGTTTCACTTTATGATGTACCGCTGAAAAGGCTACAAGCGCCAGCTCCTTGCTCTAGGGCACATCTTGGCGGCACAAGCTCTCGTGCGTTAAGGCATGCGGTCCCACAGCAGCCATCTTGAACAAGGCGTTAGTTCAACCAATAGATGGCGACACGCACCCGTAGGGTGTAAAGCCCCTCGATGTGTTTGCGTTTGTCTTACTGTAAAAGAGGTTTATATCCGTCTCGTCTCGTCTCGTGACGTGAAGTCTCTCGTTATCTTCGGGTCTGTGCTGACGTCGTTGTCGCCGATTGCCAGTCAAGGGTCTCTTCTCTTGGGTTTTAGCGATTTCGGGATCGTAGACAATTTTAGGGTTGAATAACTTGGTTTAATATGCAGGTATTATACACAAAAATTACAACATAGTTAAAGTTCGCTAATTCTCAAAACTCGATGGCCCCTGCCGTTTAACTCTCTAAGTGACACCTCTGGACCTTATCTACTCGATTTTCCGCACCGCTCTCGATGGGACTTTATCTCCACACCTCCTGCATCGCTCTCGATGCGTCTCCTTTGAAATCTCTTAGTTGACTCCCCTCTCTATCAACTCTCCTGCTCCCAACATAGCTACCCTCATCTCTCTCTCTCTCTCTTTCACTCTCTCACTCTTACACACATTCTCGTCTTCGTGGTGCGGCTACACAAATCCCGACAAGCAAAATAATAAATGAGTTCAGTTGACGCTATCCAAAACGAAACGGCCCTCCGCCGCCGACTCTGTAAACATTAAAGTCATCGACCCTTACAAAAGCACATTAGCCGATTCCCGGTACAACCCCGAAAGGTCGGCAACACGAAAGGGACATGCCATCAACGGCATAAACCGCGTACACAAATCAGTACACATTCCGAACGAAGCTGTCAAGAGCAGCTAAAATAATAAAAAGCACATCCCTACACGGAGAAGACGCGGCACCGGTACACGGGTGTAAGGTTACAACGTTCACGTTCGCGCCTCCACTTGGGGCCCATTAACCCCGGGAGGGGAAACGCGCCGTGCCGCAAAGATGCTGGAACCCCCCAAGAAAGCAAAAAAATAGAAAATAACACGACACTTACAAGTAGCGTCAAATGCGCGAGTGCACGAGGCACGTGTCTCGAGCGGCATTTGGAAGCAAATGGCGGCGCAGCACTGAAATGAGCGGCCCTTGGAAGCGAATGGCGGCGGAGCAACCGCTCGTGGCACGTTTCTCGCGCGTTTTCATAACAATGGTTGGCGGTACTTGTAAAAAACGCCTTTATCAAGGGGCTTTAGTAGGGTGGCCGAAACATTGGTTCACAGTGGGATGGCTCGAGCACCATCACGTTACCCTCGTGGCCTTGCTCGCGCCGCTGCCAGCTGCGCTCAGCTAGCTCAAGTAGCGTGGCCCATCAAACGGATGTATGCGAGAATGTCAGGCTGGGTATTAGCCCCGTGCGCGATCGAAAGCGTCGCTGTGGTCGGCCTTCCACGATTGGCCGAACGCTGACTATGACGTAGGAAAGGGGATTTATCATCGACGGAAATAAGAGGAATGAAAGAACTTTAATTTTGACGGTGTTGGCAGTGTTGCTTTAAAAGCTCAATGATTTCAAGCTTCCACCGTGCTATTTACAAGCACCATCGAACTTGTTGTTTGCAAGGTAATGACGTCACAAGGGGGAACCATAGGAGGGCGCTACCAAAACATCTCGCCGCTAATAAATTGTTCTCTGATATAGGGAGATGCGGTTCGGCGGTTCTAACGGGCTTTCGCAATAAATCTTACCAAGAAGGAATCAAATGTTGATTGACGTGTTAATATTCTATCAATGAAAATTTCTTCTGCAGGAATGCACGCTCAGTAGAGTCAATCTTCCAAGACACCAGTGGAAGCGGACGTCAAGTAAACTGCTTCGCTATTTACGGTACTTACCTCACCATTTTAATGACGACAAAGATAACGTCACGAAATATTGTGTTTCACGGGGTCCGGAAGATGTTGTAAAGGTTGTTACATTATAGTTCCCAAAAAACAAACGCCGTTGCAATATTTTCGGAAGTACCGACACACATAATGTTGTAAGTACAGCTTAGGAGGAATATGATGAAAACCATCGGAAGAAATAGGAAGACGTTTATTTGCAATAGGGAGTTTTAGAATAACGTACGCAATTTTAGCGCACGCTAGCGCTATATTTAGCGCTTGTATTAGCGCACGCGACGCAGAGGAGTTTTAGAATAGCGTTTCTCCGCCGCGACGCAAAAGCCTGAGCATCTCGCGCTTGCGACGCCACCAAGATAGTCAAATTTTTATTTCACACACGAAATGATGTAACTTTAGAAGAAAACGAGTTTTTTGGTCCAGAGTAGCATTTTAATTTGTTTAAACATGAGAACACGACGCGAGCGGTTGACCGGTCGTGTCCGCTTGCGTCGCCTCGGCAAGAGAGGTCTCGTGTACTGACCTTCGCACATCGTTCCTTCGCCGTGAAATGTTCCGGTGATCGCTTCCAAACCGAGTACAATGTCGTCCCGCGTTGAAAATTGCAGTCGCGAGGATGCCGCCGACGTCGCACTCATGACGCCGCCAAAGCAGCCGCCGACATAATCCTGGAAGCCGTTATTTTTTTCAACTGTGCTCGTCTTGGCTTTGGCCAACTTCCCATCACGAATCCTCCTTGGAGAAGCGCAAAGACTCTTTGCGTACGCACGCTATTTCCGAGAAATAGCGCGCGCTAAAATTGCGCACGCAAAGCGCAAAACCTGGTTTGCGTTCGGAGCATGCGCAGTGGCGACGACGCTATTCTTTGCGTACGCAAAGCTTTAGCGTGCGCTATTCTAAAACTCCCTAATGATGACGCTATGAATGAACGGCGTTTAGCGACGGCAAGTTATGAGCGTTCAAAAATTTATAAGTTCACGTGACTGCTAACTATGGACATGCGTTTTTGTCGGGAGATGGTGTTGCGGTGATGACCTGATATCGGACGACTCGTGGCAGACGAACAAGCAAGTTTCTTCTCGGCGAATGGTAAGTGTCCAATGTCAAGCACAACACGTGGCTACCGACGTTGTCGACGTTTCGAACACTTACCGCTTTCGACAAAAGTCCTGGCACCTGGGCTAACTTTCTGGAAAGACTTAAAGTCTTCCTTGAGTCCAACGCCATCATGAACAGTAACTTAAAACGATCCACTATTCAATCGGTGGGTGGCGAAACGTATCCGCATCTGCGGAGTCGTGGGCGATGCGTATACTCTAAGTGGTTGGAAGTTTACACGATGCCTGCCACGACGTCCAAACACGTCATTGACGTTCTACGGTCTCTTTTACCTACTTTTGCCCTACCGAAAATAGTTTTCTCTGATAACGCGCCAAATCTTGCTTCAAACAAAATAAACAAGTTTTTGAAGAAAAAAAAAAAAAAAACGGCATGAGGCATCACATTAGTGCACCATACCATCCTGCAACTAACGGACATGCAAAACAGATGGTGAACGAAAAAAAAAAAAAAGCCCTTTTGAAGCTTACGAAAGAAGCAGTTCAGTGAAGAATCGCCAGGTTGTTGTTCCAGCAGCACGCCGACGGTCTCATCTTATACGGTAAAAAAACCCGCCGAAGCAATATTTGGCGGACGAAGAGCCACACCCCTTGATCTCATGATACTATGGCTTACGAAAGAAGATCGAGAGATTCCCAGATCGGGAGAAATTGCAGTTTATTCGGTCGGACAACTCGTCTACGTCAGGAATTTCAGCGGAAGTCGGGCCTTCCATGTAAAACTTGAGTAGAAAAGGCTCTATGTTGGTTGACCAGAAGGTGTCATCTCTCTGAATACGTTGGATATCAATGCCCTTGAGTGTAAATATAACTAAATCACAAAACTCTTTTTGTGTATTGTGAAACTGCCCTTGTATTTGATAGTAGAAGCAATGTTGGTGATTTGGACCTTTTACACCAGGCACCTTTTTCTTATTTTTCGCCTCATACTCCCCTGCGGTTTAAGTATGCTTCAAGAATCTTTTGGAACGGGGACACTTTACGTCAACGAGGCCATTTGTTCCAAGTAGTCAATCAGGGAATGCTGCTAAAAATCCGTTCCTCCTATTAACGAATAAGCCGCACTTCTGCACAGTGCAGTTTTCTTGTTCCACGTACAGTTGTAAAGCAGCATCCTCATCGATTCTACCATATTCTGTTGCGGGTGAAGAAAGTCTTTGGGTACACGATACTTGAAACACGTCTGGCACTGTACGTTGTGGTTCGACACCCACTAATGTCGTCGTCCTTATAGAGCCTCATCATTTAATCATTACCTCGTCACGTCATATTGCTCTTCATCAACAGTAAGTACAATAGGCTACCACCATATTACAATCGAAGAATTGAAAAACTGAGTCGTTCAGTCCTTCAACAAGTTTATCATTTATATAATGTTATTACGTTACATTACCTCGAGACGATCGACGTTCACCGTCGATCTTCAAATACTTATACCTGTATATAAATTAGACGCACAAGGGGGGGGGGGGGGGTCGGTGGCCGAGTGCATGTTCTAGCGCACACCAGCTCGGAGCACTTGGAGCGAAAGCTCGTGCTGCAGAAACCACCCCGCCCCTGCCCGTTTCGATCTGGATGAGCATCGTACCGGCGTGCGGTCGTGTATCAGTACTGCGTTGTGCACGTTAAAGACCCCAGGTTGGCGGTTGTACCGCACTGGCTAAATTGCTCATCTACAGCTCAGAGTCAGACGCCCACTAAGGCGGACTAAATTCCGGCTGTATAAACATACACACAACAATTTGCAATTAGACGCATAATAACAAAGAGCACAGCGTGCCGCCTCTTTTTTTTGGATGCCTTTTTTTAAACCAGCCCAAGCTCGTGCGTTTTCTCTTTTGAGATGGTTAGAACGGTCGCACATAAAACCCGCGTTTCTCCTACCCGGCCATTCCTCCTCTCATTATGTGTGGTTGGTTATAACTAAATAAGCTATAATAATGGTGTATTATTCATATTTACTTTCAGTTTCAGTCAGGGAAAAGGAGTTTCGCGGGGACTAGAGCAAATAATTAGCTGCGCTTAGAGTATCGGCACTCTCTTCCCCGACAGTGTTGTGAACGCTGCCATTCTGGTGCTTGTGCAGAGCAGGCGCAACCGCCGATCGTCATGATTCAAAAGTGCGACATCCTCAGCATTAGATCGGTGTTAGGAAGCTCACGTAATGTTGCTTTGCTTTGTCGCACACTGTTTAAAGTGGAGGACGGAAAAGCGTTTCTTGTGATTTCAGATAAAGCTTCAAATAACTGGCAACCATGATTTTAAGCCACAATATGACCAAGTGTCGCTACTCTGACGCGCAGCTTATTTAATGACACTATTCATGCTCTTGTTCAAGAGGCTTGTTATACCTGGAGGGACCACGACATAAGCCCGGTGGATTCCACGAGCCCCTGGCTTTTGACACCTGCCTTTTCTTCATTGTTCCCGCTTGTGCCAGTAAATTAGCTACGGTTCAGAGTAACGACACTTGGCCATATTGTGGCTTAAAATCATGGTTGCCAGTTACCTGAAGCTTTATCTAAAATCACAGGAAACGCTTTTCCGTCCCCCACAAATGTTTAAACAACCCGGGACAGAGCCATTCTGATGTTAGCCTGAGACTGAGGCAGGAAAAGAGGAAGTTTCAAAGTAGAAGAAAAAGGAACAGTCGAGGATACGTCTCTAACACAGCTAAAGACAAGTTTATTCGGTTACCCTCTTATATACACTCCACAATCTTCACCACAGAACCTTCGCGACCTCCAAAGCCAAAAGATAACAAAGAACTCGTGGACCCAGCTGCATTCAAACATCTGTCAGCGTCGGGGGGCCATTGGAGCGGCAAGAAGAGGATCCTCAAGGCGTACAGAGAAGCCTCAAGTCACCGGATCAAAGAAATATTTTGAGTTCTTTGTTATCTTTTGGCTTTGGAGGTCGCGAAGGTTCTGTGGTGAAGATTGTGGAGTGTATATAAGAGGGTGACCGAATAAACTTGTCTTTAGCTGTGTTAGAGACGTATCCTCGACTGTTCCTTTTTCTTCTACTTTGAAACTTCCTCTTTTCCTGCCTCAGTCTCAGGCTAACATCAGAATGGTTAATTTCCACCAGCTCGCCTGCGCACTCACTACAATACCGGGACAGAGCATTGCAATATTGCATCCGCTTCCTAGCACCGCATCTAATGCTGAGGAAGTCGTACTTTTGGATCATGACGATCGGCAGTTGCGTTTGCTCTGTACAAGACCCAAAATGGCGGCGCCCAAAACAATTTTTGGGAACGGAGTGCCGATACTTTAAAACTCATTTAGTGACTCTAGGCATGAAGTGAACTCGGGTGTATTATTTTCCTCTTCGTCTTTTTTGTTTATCGATTTCAATCATATCGAATAATGAACACATTATATCACGCCACGCGTGTGTAATTATTTGTCTTAGATTCATTAACCTGACGCAGTACTTAAACCATTCATTTATCGGTAGTAAATCTTCCAATATATTTTTTAAATGTGAAGGTAAAAAGACCCGGAGATTGATGATGATAGAGACACCAACGCCGCCCTCGGAAATTTTTTGAACACTAGAAATCAGCAGTTTGTCTGCCATCCGCCAGGTAGCGCAACAAAACACCCAAACAGTTTTTAATTGTTATTAAAATTAGCTAAGCTCTACACCAATTAAGAAACTAAAGCAAGATCGTTGTGAAAATTAAATACATCGCAATGTAGATCTATTCCAAACAATAAATATTATTAGATGCCAATAAATCTCTTTGATGTCCAAAAAAGATATGCGTCAAAAAACAGGTAAGTTTGAAGGGCTCCTGGAGCGTTATGACTTTGAAAATGGAAAAAAGCCATCTTCCACCTCTTGGGCAACCATCGTAGCTCTAAATGTTATAAAAGATTTTATCATAGTTTAATTATTTCCTCAGCGGCATTTGAAGTGCCATGACTCGAAGCACAAAAAAGTGCTACGTTTGATATAAATATTTAAACAAAAAAAATTTACACAACATTAAATTTTTCATTGCATAATATCAATTATGAGCACTACAGCTGTAGCTAATTTCATTGCCGTGGCGCTTGTCATTAAAAACATATTTGTGCTGAAAAAATGTCAATTTTAGGGCAATATTCGGAGGGATGAAAAAAACAAAGTATTGCAAATACCAAAAAAGTGTATCGTTACATTCTGCTCCGACATCATCTTAACAAAACTGCTATATTGGAACCGTGCTATTTTAATGGATCGTTTATAAAACTCGAACTAGCGGAGCAATTGAGGGTCCGCGCGATCATATTCGCAACGCTAGAAATGCGCATGAACAGTAAAAACCAACACATTCATAATATGAAATGAAAGAGGATTGAATTGCCTTTCGAATGACATGAATCCCACAAAACAGTATTTAAAAGAAGATGAGTAACGACCTGCCAAAAAGTACCTAAACTGTCACATTCAGTGGGACCGTGGCCTTAAACAGAACCAAAAACCGCTAAGTTTAGTGGGAAAACCCCTAAATTGGCAACACTGGTCACCGACTATAACGCTGCAGAGTAAAGCTCGATTTGGCTTCGAAGCACACCTGCAAGTTTTCACATAATTTGGGGGCGATTCCCCTTTCAGTTTGTATATAAACTGGGTGAATGTATTTTCATCAGTCCACATTGTAGAGAATTGCTGGTTTTCGCTGAAATTTTACAGGAAGGACATTGGAGTTAGGAAGCAGACATTTCATCCACTTTTTTCTCTCGATACCAACTATAAACAGACCATTTCTTAAATGACCGAGAAAAAATAAAAAGGATATATTGGCTGTCTCAATAAAAACTTTGTTTTTTTATGACTTCTTAATGTAATCCTTGAAAAAAAAATAATTATGTCTTTCTATAAATACAGATGGGCTATTCATGAGCGTTATTATGTCATTTTCAAGTAACGTGCTAACACGTATGTTGTTGGCAACTCCGAAAGCATCAGTGGCGGCTACACATTTTGCCTCCTACGAGACCTGCTACAAAAAGACAAATGCCACTGCCATCACTGAGAATCTGTTTTAGGGCTGGGTTTCATAAGAAAAGTGACATGTTACGCTCGACCGACACACATGTCAAGCTCATTGTATAAAGTAGTCGTTAGAGGTGCTATATTGCTTATATGTGCGTATGGGTATAACTAAAAAGAAAAGAAAACCCTTGGTCTTTTAGAGCGCAGCTCTTTGGCGCCCGTTTCCGGCTTGAGCGGCGTCGCCGTCGGCTTAACCGCGCGTTGCATTATGGAACGTTTCCCATAATGACGTCACACGTGACGTCACGAAGGTCACTTGTGAAGGTTACAAAGAAGGTCACAACCTTCACAGTGAAGGTCTAGACGCTAGACCTTCACGAGGGTCACGAGTGACGCCACGTGGCAGGAGGGAGGGAGGAAGGGGAAGGAGGAAGGGAGGAGGAGATGAGGAGGACAAGAAGGTCCTCCTCATACGCTCCTCTCCGTACCATCTCCCTCTCCTCAAGAGCTGCGCTTTAATACGGCATTACAGGGAGTTGTAAACGTACTTCGTGTTTTCACCAATTTTTTTTAGTTATATATATACTTAATTATAATCAATCTCTTCCCTCTTTGTTCGAAATGTATACTGTAAAAGACTAAATTTACGCGGAGACCTAATTTTCGCGAATTTCGCGAATCGCCTACAATTCGTGAAAAATACGCCCCGCGAACAATTCGGGCAATATGTGAACGCTACGGAAGCTACACTCGATTCGCGAAAATTAGAACCCGCGAATAACTTCAAATTTACAGCTGTGGCCCGATTCGCGAAAAGTTTAGCCCGCGAAAATTAAGTCGTTTACAGTATATATATATATTTCAAACGTAGAGGGAAGAGAGTGATTATTGAATTTATTGCGTTAAAGTTAGAGAAAGGAAAAGGGAAAAAGAGCTGGCGAAAAATTTGGCCAGGTGTGGGGATCAAACCCGACACCTTCGCCTATCCGGGGCGACGCCTTAACCGATTAGGCCATCCTGGCCACTGGTTTTCGGCGGACTCAATTCCCTTCTCCTAATTTTAATGCAATAAATTCAATAATCACTCTCTTCCCGCTTCGTTCAAAATATTACTACGGCTGCACTTGTTAATCTTCCCTCACTCCCAATATAGAGGGTGTTTTTTTATTCTTACATATTTGTTTAAAGAAAACGAGAAAGCTACACTAATGCGGTTTGTGCAGGTGGGTTATACGGCCAGGCGGACATTATGTGGGTGGCTATCTTTGGGACAAGTCGGCTAATTAATTAAAATTCGTTAATTAACTTTTTAATTAGTGGAAATAGAGATATGGTTCCAAATAGAAACTTGCTGAGCGTCATCCAAAACCCCTAAATCAGTCATTTTCAGAAAAAAAAACGTTCAGCTGTTGAGAAGCGTAGTAGCGCACTAAAGTTAGCACTCGTGGAGGAGGTACAAGGCAGGGGGGTAAAGGTGGGTGAGGAGGAGTGGCAAATCCCGCGCGCCGACATCCTGGGTCCCGAGTGAAAGATCGCGGAAGAGAGCGACAGAACACGAGAGAAAGAAACCAATGTTGCCAGCTGAAGTAGGACAGTCGCAATGGTAATCGCGAAGACTGAAAACTCTCAGCAATATAAACAGTGATAATTTAACGTTGCAAACTAAATTCTGAGCTATTCTAAGGTTTATAAAAAAGCAGCATACTCAAAACGCAGCATTAACTTCCCTTCTGTCGAAATCTCGAAAATCTGGTAGTTGCGCGATTTCGTATTTCCGGGCCCGGAAATACGAAACTAAACCAGATAACTGAAGCCGGTTACCTGGTTTAGTTTAGTGTTGACGGGAGGCCGTACATCTGCGTGCTATGCAAAAAGAAAGCTTCGAAAGGAACGCGAATATCTTTCCACCGGTAAGTTTCTGGATTGTTGAAGTTCATGAAACTGCTCTGATGATATATTTGCGAAATCGAAGGCAGTTGGTAACCATGTGGGACCCCGAGGGTCTACCTGCATACTCCGCCGCTTGCGGCAGCCAGAATGCATGGGAAAATGGCGGACCTTTTCCTCTAGAGTTAGTATGTTTGATCTCTATGGTACAAGGCTAGAGGTTGCGGTATGGCGCTCGCGAAATTTTTCCGTCTCTTATCCGCGACCGCTCTTATCTAGCCCCAGCCTTGTGCCTGCTCCAGAGTGGTACCTTCAGCGCAGTACTGCGCTTCTGACGCTCTCAAAGTCTTTCTAAAAATGCTTATCTAGGGGTTTTGGATGACGCTCAGCAAGTTTCTAATTGGAACCATATGTCTATTTCCACTAACTAAAAAGTTAATTAACAAATTTTAATTAATTAGCCGACTTGTCCCAAAGATTAGCCAGCCACATAATGTCCGCCTGGCCGTATAACCCACCTGCACAAACCGCTTTAGTGTAGTGTAGCCTTCACTTTTTTTAACAAATGTGCAAAAAAAAAAAAAAAAAAAACACCGTATGTACGGTGCAGTTTGTCCCTATGGGTTGGATTGGTACCCTATATATGTCTTGAAGACGGGCCCTTTCCGACACTGGCAAGCTGAAATGACGTGCCAAGTCACTGCCGCAACTCGGAACACGTATGAGCCTTAAATCAGCAACGGCAATCGTCTGCCCACTTAAACAAATTCGAAACTAACAGCACACAGCGGACGGGTCAAAAATTGAGGCCGCCGAAAACCAGTGGACGGGATGACATGCTCATAAAAATGATGCGAAACTTCTATTGTTCACTGTCATTTCGCAATGGGGATCCCCAGTCGGTGGACTGTCCACACACAGCTTCAGGACGTAGACTTTGAATCGTGCTGGCAGACAAGTCTCTCGCCGTGGACGGCGTCGCGCCTCTGATGATGATGACGTACAGGAGTAGAGGGGTGCGGCTCGGAGTCTTCGAAGCGTTGTAGTGGAGCGTTCGCTTACAGAAGCCGAGCGAAAGTATTCTGCAGGTTAAAAAGAAGCTCTCGCAATCCTATGGGCTTGTGAGAGGTGGCATGTTTATTTATGGGATCAACAATTCAGTATCCACACTGATCATCATGCTCTCTTAACATTAATGTTCACTCAAGAGACAGGTGTCCGTTCACGACGTATCAGTCGCTGGACGGCTAGACTTTTCAACTGTAGCTTCGTCATGAAGTACCGCAAGGTGTGACAATGTAGTCGCTGACGCTCTTTCTTGTCTTCTAGCTCCAGATACCGAAGATGGTACGGCTTTCGAAGAGAAAGTCGTATCCCTTCTCAATGTGTGCCACACGCAGAACGATTTCAAGAATGCAACGGTCAATGACATAGTTTTACCCTTGATCATTACTTATCTTTCAACATCAGGGCCATCGGAGGATAAACTACCCCTGACTTTAGACCGTACTTTGTTGTACGTGATCAGGGTCGCTAAACTCGTGGAACTCAAATATTCTTTGCGTTATGACGTAGCGCGGAGAGTGGCTGAATGAACGCCGCAAAATTTTCTCACAATCCCGCAGGTTCTTTTATCTTTGTGGCGTTTTTCATTGAAGCAGCGAAGAATCTCTACTGCTCTTTAGGCGCCGAAAAAGAGCAGCGCGAGGGAGCGCGCAGAGACGACCGTGGTTCATACGTGTGACGTCACGACAAACGTTGTCAGCTGCGACCAACATGTTTGATGGTTTCTAAAAAGCACGGCGGAGGCTTGGGGTAATTATTTTCTAAAATCTACACCGTCGAGTTTGAAAGTCTAATATCCGACGTTTCTTTCCTTTCTCTTGGCCCGACGGTGGCTAGGTCAGACTTTAGTCAGAACCAGCCGTGTGGCGTTGCCCATCTTCGGACGGATTTCCCCTCCTTGCGGATTTTGCCTCTAGGCATTTGACCTTCCCCCTCCCCCCCTCATCGGCTAAATAAAATAATTTTACTCCTTTTTTTTATTGCACACGTAGGCTACCAAAAGCGTCGGTGTAGTCGGCTTTTTAAGATTAGCGAAACTTGGATCATTGCCCATACCAGTACCAACTGGTATGGGCCTTCGGGCTTTCTGCTGTACTCCCGACTCTCCTGAGCCAAATAAATGAAATGAAATGAAATGCTTTCATCAACGGAAATAAGAGTAAAGTTGCCATTATTGACGATGATGTTTTAAAAACGCAATGACTTCAAGCTTCCATCGCACACAATCAAACTATGTCACCGCGTCGATTAACGTTCAGAGCTCAAGACATAACAGATGCGGAGGAGATCTCCATCACTCTAGCTGCCGCAGACCAAGACTCGCAAGCCATCATCACCGACTCGAGAGGGGCCTGCAGAAATATTGAACAGAAGTACATTCTTCTCTTTGCGTATTGCATCCTTAAATATAGCGACTACCTCGGGGCCCTCGCGTCTCCAACAATCGCCTCGGCTCTTGCTCACGTGGGTCTCGAAGGCAATGAAACGGCAGACACCGCCGCCCGCGCGCTCACTCTCCGGGCAACACCTTCAGACCCTTCCGAAACGGATCCCGAACCGAATCTGTCCCTCACTTTTCGAGAAATTACTCAATTATACCAATTCGGCCACGCAACTTATTCTAAGGCCTGTAAGGGCCCTACAAAGGCTGAGGAACGCACATCCTTCCGTCTTTACACCCAAACCCTGCTGTGCCCGACAGTTTTAAAACACTTTGATCCTGCCTATGCAGGAAAATTCCCGCACTGTGCGGAGAAGTCTTCGGACATCTTCCACATGATGTGGGCATGCCAATCAACCCCGAACCTTGTCTCAAAACCCAACTTCACCCTGGAGGACTGGCAAGCAGCCCTGCTTGACTGCTCCAACCTGGAGAGCCGGAAGGTCCTGGTCGACCGGGCCCGAGCCGCGGCGGTCGCCATTGGGCTCCTTTGTTGAGGAGCCCACCTATAGCCGGTGGCAAGTCAAGAACGAAATCGAAGCTCCTCCCACATCTTTCCACTTTAGTGGAGCGAACGCTGGAGGGGAGACGACCTCATCTCCACCGTTCGTTCAGCTGAAGTGGAAAGGGGTAGGAGGAGCTTCCACTTTGTTCTTGACCTGTCACCGGCTGTAGTGTTCGTGAGAGGTGACCCCCTCCGGGCCACCTCAAACTTGCTCTCTGATATACCTGTAATAAAGTTTTTCAGACAGACATACCGTCGA
This sequence comes from Ixodes scapularis, assembly GCF_016920785.2. Classification (NCBI taxonomy): domain Eukaryota; kingdom Metazoa; phylum Arthropoda; class Arachnida; order Ixodida; family Ixodidae; genus Ixodes; species Ixodes scapularis. Next base: position 88,621,619 of record NW_024609835.1, read on the forward strand.
TTCCAAGACGCACCATCGAATTTGTAGTTCCCACCTGATCACCCTTGTGAGACAGACTCTTATATAGCGCTGTAGTCTCGTTGTATGCATGTAGGCACAGCTCGTAGAAGAAGAGCTGGGCTGACCGCAGTGACATTCTCCAGGGCCTTGAAGGTGTTGCTTGCCACATGAACGATATATTTTTCTGGGGATCATCGAAGAAATAGCACGAACAAAGACTCCGCGCTAGTCTCGAGCGAGCTCGAGACGCAGGTGTAACCCTGAACAGGGACAAATGCCAGTTTGGCGTCACGAAGATGCAGTACTTGGGGCACATCACCGAGAACAACCACGCACGTCCGACCTGACGAGAACAAGGTAAAAACAGTCACTGAGTTGCCGAGGCCAACCTGACTGAACTCCGACGATTGATGGGCATGGCAACCTACTTAGGTCGTTTTGTACCTATAGCGTGAGAGTTGCTACAACAACTGTCAAGTATATTGTCATCCAAGCAAGACTTCGTCTGGGAGACCGCGCAGGAACAAGCATTTTCAAACTGGACAAAACTACTTTCGTTAGATCCAGTACTCGCGATGTACACCCCGAAGAGTCCAACGAAAGTCACAGCGATGCCTCCTCTTATTGTCTGGGCGCTGTTCTATCACCAGCAAGACAACAGTCGCTACGCTGTCATTGCCTATGTTTCCCGAGTGCTGACCGAGGCTAAACGCCTTTACTCTCAGATCAAAAAGAAAGGCCTTTCTTTCGTCTGAGCCTGCGAGAAGTTTCACGTCTACGTCTGCAGAACTAAGTTTTGCCTGGAAACAAACCTCAAACCTCTTGTCTCGATGTTCGGGTCGAAAGCGATAGACGACCTGACACCTCGACTGCACAGGATCCATATGCGGTTAACGCGGTACGCCTTTGAAATCACGGACATTCCGGACAAAGACATCACCGCCGCTGGCGCTTTTTCAAGGTCTCTGCTCCAAGGGGAAATTGAGGACAACGAGCTGGAAAAAGAGATCGAAGGCTACATAAACCAGCTGTTTTCAACGCTGCCAGTTTCAGCCCCTTCGCTGCAAGAGCTGAAAACGTAACAACAAAAAGATGAGTTCTGCCGCCAGCTCTGCTCTTTCATACAAAAAGGCTGGCTAAGCCGTCGTGACCTTCAGCCTTGCCTAAAGGAGTTCTGACCGCATAAAGGCCAAGTCACCGAAGTCGAAGACGTTGTAATGCATGGCACCAAAATCATCATCCCGAAAAAGTTCCATTGCTGCTCTTCACATTCTGCACGAAGGCCATTTTGGCATATATAAATGCCCCGTGAGGACAAGAAACGTAGTCTGCTGGCCGAAGATCGACACTGACATTAAAAACTTGGTGAGATCATGTCGGACTTGCCTCCAACACAAAGAAAACAGGAATACGCCGCTGAAGCCCACAGAGCTCCCAGAAAAACCATGGCAAAAGGTCGGCACTGGCCTTTTCTTCGTTGGAGGGTCGTGGTGGCTGATTGTCACGGATTACTACTCGAGGTTTCCCGAGTTAGTGATATTCACTGACTTGAGTGGTAACGCCGTCGTCAAGCAATGTAAGCCCATCTTTGCAAGGAACGGCATATTGGACGTATAGTCATCAGTGGCAACGGACCAGAGTTTTTCAAGGAACCCGATTCTTTGTTTGCCATTTTTGCGAAAGAATATGGGTTTAGACACATAACTTTAAGTCGCACAATCCACAGAGTAACGGTATTGCAGAAGCTACCGTAAAAATAATCAAAAAGGGATCTCTCGAAAAGTGGGGCGACCCGTACCAGAACCTTCTCACCTACGCCAGCCCTCTCTTACCTACAGGGCCAGCCCCATCAAGAACGGTTGCTCACATGCGAAGTTGCTAATAGGTAGACGAATCAGAACAACTCTTTCAACTTCTTCAAAGAGCCTGCTTCTTAGTCTCCCAGACAGAGAGAAACCTTACGAAGAAGGAAACAGGAAGAAGCAGAAACACTGGTTTGATTCTCGCCATCGTGTACGAGATGTTCCCGACTTTAACATCGACGCAAACGTCTGGGTTGTGAACCTCGAGAAGTTCGGTACTGTCCACAGCTCAGCTGAGAAGCAGAGATCATACTGGATAGACACTGGAGATGCGTCCATTCGCCGCAATGCGACACACTTTAGGCCCGTTCAGACTGTGCCATTTTGGTTGTTCAACCAAAAACGTTATGCCACCTGACCTTTCCTTGTTAGAAAAGGGAAGATGTGAGACAGACTCTTATATAGCGCTGTTGTCTCGTTGTACATAGGCACAGCTCATAGAAGAAGATAATAAAGAGCTCTGGCTTTCGCCTCGCGCTTCGCGCTGGTCTGGGCTAGAGTTGCTGTATAGGCTCCCTACGGGAGGCTACGGGAGCCCCCCGTAGGGAGCCTACACAAAAACTCTAGGGTGGGCATTCTGTCAAACAATATTAAACCTAACGTCAAGGGTAAGAACCATAAAATGACATCACTCCACGCGCCTGCACAGTACGAGCCCTGGCACGAGCCTCTCGCTGTGTAGTCTGTCATGGTCGCTCGTGAGTTCATGAAACGCGAACCGTTATCATTCCAGAATCCCTAGAAGCATTATTTTGAAAATCGCACTCTGTAGGGGGCAGGCAATCGTCCGAGCCCGGACCATAGCCTCCTATATAGTGCCCAGACATTTCAGGGAAAGGGATATCACACCTCACTACCATCACCCCCCCTCTTCCTCTCCCCCTCCCCCCCCTCCCCCCGCACTGTCTCCTGGACATTTTCTACGGCACTTCCTGACCGCTGGTTTCTTTTTCATGTGTGTTGGTCGTACGCGTTTTTATTTCCCCTCCCCCGGTTTTTCTTGCCATCCCCCGTCGCCCCGTCATTTCTCAAACACCACCGACTTCCATACCCACACCGCCTCTCAGTGACCCTCTCTAGCGTCGCATACATCGCGCACGGCTCCACAGTATCACAGAGTTCAATCTTTGCCTTGATTCCGAAGCGATGATTTTATCCCCAAACGACTCCTTCCCCAAGTTATGAAACGTCACTTTGTCGTCGCCGCGATAACTTCAACAGACAGCGATCTTGCTGAGTATCAGCGGCGTAGACTTTCCATTTTCCGGGGGGGGGGGGGGGGGGGGGGTCAGGCTGAAAACTTCTCCATTTCCCATGTATTTTGTCAATAAAGGCAACGTGGGCGTTATTTTGTTTACATGCCACTACTATAGAAGCTCGTTACATGGCACGTAAACAGCGCCTCAGTAAGGATCATGGCCGGGGCCCGGAGAAGGGGGGGCTCTGCCCCCCCCCCCCCGCCGTATTTCACCAGGGGGAACACGTGCACCGGTGCCCCCCCCCCCCCCCCCCCCCCCCCCCCTGCGAAGCCCGCCTAGGGACAATCTAGACAGCATTGACTCAAACGCGGCGTAGGGATGACAGCATTGACTCAAACACGGGCGCGACGTCATCAGTGCAGCGTTCAATCTTCTGGTCCCACCGTGTTACTCGCTCGCGCTTCAATGAAGCTGGCTACGACTTTGTGTTTCACAATCTGGCTGAAATTTGAACACCGATAGTTTAAAATATTGACATCTCGTCCTGCGTAACACCATCGTCGCGAGAGTCCAATCAGCATACTCCGCTAACTTCGGCCCCAACTTTGTGTTTTACGAGTTCAGCGACCCAACTCTCAGTCATGGATGGATTGTTGCTTCAGGGGGAGAAGACAGTCGTCCCCTCCACTCTTCGTGATCAGGTTGATGATGTAGCACATGAAGCACACCAATGCGTCTTGCGTACCACCAGTTTTATCCAAGAGCTGTATTGGTGGCTTCAGATTAACCAACATGCCAAACCGAAGTCCAAAAGTCGAAACCAAGACAAGCCTGCAAAGGCATCCCCTGCAGCTCTTCACCCAGTTGACTTCCCAACTTGTCCATGGGCATAAATTTGTATGGACACCGTGGGTCCCTTCAAACGAGCTCTTGCTCAAGAGTCATTTCTCATCACGCTGGTAGATTATCACAGCAAATGGCCTGAAGTGGCACCAGCCCATAACGCCATGACTGTCACAGTCATAAAAGTTTTAAAGTCTGTCTTTGCCAGCGAGGGTCTGCCGCAAAAGATCACGACAGACGACGGTTTACAATTTGTTTCGAAGGAATTCAGAGAGTCATGCAAAGCCATCCTATCTTCGTCGCCATGGTCACGGATGGCCACTATGAAACTGTGGGTAAGGATATCGCAAAGCTAAGCAAAGGACAGAGCCTCAGAAGGCCTGCGCAGAAATGAAAAGGCTTACGTGGCGTACGTGGCGCGCGGGACAACGAGAAGGCGGTGGTATGGCACCAAGCAAGGACACCGTGGAAAAAAACAACACTTCAGACCACGTCGGAGGTAGAAACGTGACTGCCGTGTTTTCAACAAATGGCGCAGTGCTTGCGCTCGGTGCGCGAGCCCGCCGCACACGAACGTGGCACGGCAACGAGCGCGCCACGACAACATAGACGGAACACTGCAGGACAGATATCACGTGCTTTACTACGTTGCTCTAACTGCTTGATCGATTATATGCAAGTCAAGGCCACAAGTACGAGCATCTTGCCTTGCCAAAGGACGCACTTCAGCTGCAACTATCGCAAAACATGGAATAACTGCCAAAGCTATGAGCTCAGGCTTATTGCCGTCGCTTGCTTCACTGCGATTTACACGTTCGGCACGTGATCTTTGAAAGTCATTCATTGCGGAAACGACGACAAGAACGAGGTGTTTCGCAGTTTCCGTTGTGTAGCATCAGGCGGCCGCCGCCCTTACCAGTCCTCACTTTACTGTCCTCACCGTTTTAGCCGGGGGATGGGCGGATTCAGCATATCACTATTTGGCATGCACCTCCCCATTCTTGGCGGATTGCTAGTCTTGACCCCGAGAGAGCGGGCCTGGTCGGCCACCGTACCTCATCAGTTTCCGAGCCTCAAGAGGAAATATTCTGAGCTCCCAGACTACGACGCCTACCGCCTCCAGGAGAAGCGGTTGCTGGACGAGCGCCAGCGGACCCACACAGCCATCCATCTCCCCGAAGGGAACGACACACTTCTGCTACTGCGAGCGCATCCCACCGAGGCCCTCATGCTGAGCTTCTTGGAACAGAAGGGAACGTCTAAATCAAATTTCATGGCGGGGGTCTTGAAATTCCTTCAGGCTAACAAGGTGCGAATCGATCGATTAACAAGCTGACGCGTGATCAATGGATCATTAGTTTATCGAATTGCATGTATCGAATATAGGTGGAAATGATAACGTTTATAACAATCTCTTGACTGCGTCGTCACAGTCGAGGGTTTTCGTAACATCACTCGACAAGACACGAAGCATGCAAAATTTGAGTACATTTTTGTTTAAACTTCTTTTCTGAAAACAAGGAACGAGCAAGGCACTCGTCTAAGAATTTCAGGAAAATACCCTACTGCTTTCTGGTCCTTTTAATCGTATACGCGTTAATCAAAAATTATTAAAACTGATTATAACCGTCAACTTCAGTGAGAATGAAACGTGGATGACACAGCCGCAATTATAGGCCATATATGGCTAAATTTGTTAATATAAAAGCGACAGCGCTATTATCAATCCCTTTGCCAAACAATACGACGCAAGACCTGAGTATCTAAAGCCTGGTTCGCACATAGAGTATAACAGTTTTAACGCTAATATAGAACCAGCCTCAAAACTGTTAATCAAGCACTGACCTTAACACTTTTCTGTCACAGTAGTTTGCCACTCACCAACACGCTGCTTACAAGCAAATTTGCGTTTCCAGTGTGGGCACTGCATGCACGTGCGCAGAAACCAGATTCGCATGAGCTGAAGCATTTGCACATGCGCAGTACGAACAACGCTGAGGTGGCGAGTGTAACTCACCTAAGCTTTGCTGTCTCCGCTTTAACTCCCTTTCCATTCTTATCAAAGCTGTCTGTTGGGCTAGTTGGTATTGGTCTTGGGTTGCCAAAGGCATGGTAGCGCTTTTTTGGACGAGGACAAAAGAAAGAGACAGGACAGACACGAGCGCTGTGGGCGTGACGGTGGATGACTTTTTAGATCTACTCTTGTTTTATCTTAAGTCTACTTTCGCGGAATGGAACAAAGACAGGTACCTACAAAAGGAAGGTATTTGTATCGGCTCATGTCTAGCGCCAATTTTAAGTGACATATTTTTAGCGTATCATGACAGAGTCCTTTCGGACTGCCTGAGCGATTTTAACGTAAGGAAGTGTTTTAGATTTGTTGATGATTTTTTAGTATTTCTTAACTACGACTTGACACATTTCCATTCGGTGGTGGATAGTCTTTAACTATGTTTAGTGATGCCCTTCATCCCCTGAAACTTACACATGAAGTACCCGTAGATTGTGTCATTCGTTTCCTCGACATCAGGCTTACTTTCGTCGAGAATCATGTATGTTGGATGTATCAACCTAGAGCCAACAAGCCCCTGCTGCCTTTTAAAGGGCAACTCCGCTTCTTTTCCAGTAGTGCAAAACTATACAGTTCTCTTTGTTATCCTCTACAAAACCCCCATGGCAAATATTACGACGGAATTCCGCCTAGAAGTTCATTAAAATCGCTGTCAAAGTTTGACAAGCGCGAATCCGCTGGTTTTGGATGAGACGTGCGGGCCAGACAACACTGCCCGGCTGCATTTCCGCTTCCTTCAAATTCCTTCTCCCGGCACGTCCGCGACGTCATCAAGCATGTACAGCCTCTTTTTGTTTTCTTTTTTTTTTTTTTCAATTTTGTTTTCTTTTCCGGGGAGAGCACGGGTGGCGCCAGCGCCGTGCTCTCCCCGAAGAGGGAAGCTGCTTTTGTAAGAATTTTGAGTGACGGGTTAATCCTCTATAATCTTCTGGGGGGAGAATAGCGACGCCTGTGCTAATCCAGGAGGCACAAAGGAGGATCCTGATAAGAGGGGAGCTCCTTCTTCCCCTTGTATATCACGTGGGTGTACATGCTTAGTGATGCCGAATATACAATGTTGTCCGGCTTTGCCACCGTTTCGGTTTCGGTTGGTGATCATGGGTAGAGTAAAATTACACGAAAAATATTTTATTTTTCGCGAAACAAAGGATTTGGGATTGTTTTTGAGTGCTTCAAAAAGCAAAATCGGCCACTATCTCAAAATTTTTGAAATTAAGCGGTGTTGCCCTTTAAGTCGTTCCACTCAAAACTGGTTAAGAGAGGGATTGTTAATTTGTGCTTCAAGAATGCCCTTCATAAGTCATGTCACCATGTGACACATTTGAGTGTCCAGGAGCAGTCTGAACGTCTGTTGGCGGCTGGTTACCCGGAGGCTGTACTGGTGTCGGTAGCCGAGGTGATCCTTAAGAGGCTTCGAGCAAAGGGCATTACCCGTCCAGAAGAGGCCAGGAGTAAACAAAGGATTGCAGTCGTGCCTTATATGCACAAGACGGCGCATAACCTAAAGAAAATAGCAAGCCGCATAAACACTAAGGTGGTCTTTTCTGCGCCAGAGAAGCTAGCCAGGCTGAGTCATTTTACGAACCCTTTCCGCAAAGCCTCGCTGGGTTGTGTGATTAGACACAGAAATCCGTTTGTCGTTTGTGTTGAGGGTGTGGTATATCAGATTCCCTTAACATGCGGTAAGAAATATGTAGGTCAGACTGGGAGATGCCTGAACGATAGGCTCCGAGAACATAGTCTAAACATCAAAAACTATCGGGATGGCCACCTTTCAATGCATTGCCATGACTGCGGGTGCAAACCTTTGTTCGACTTATGCTCCGTACTCGCTAAACATAAAAATAGAACTGTTAGGGAGATTATCGAAGCGGACGAGATAAAAAGGGCAGGGCTGGGGTGTGTCAGCGTTGCATCTATCGACCTTTTCGATAAGGAGGTGCAGTTCATGCAAGTGGCGGCTAGGCCTGGGGTTGGTTGATTGATAGGATCGAAGCGTGTATATATGCCTCATTTCCATGTTGATTAAATAGTCGCAGTCAGCGCTCGTGTCTGTCCTGTCTTTCTTTTGTCCTCGTCCAAAAAAGCGCTACCATGCCTTTGGCAACCCAAGACTTTCCATTCTGTTTCTTTTTTTTTTTTTTCTATGGCACTTTCGAAGCGATGAGGTGTGCGCTTAATCGGTACTGAGGATGCGCCAACGAACGCGCTCCCGTACTATGACTGCATTTTTAAAGAAAGATATCCCGACTGTGTAGGCGTTTCATCCCATCCGAGATGAAAACATGCAGAGCGGGCTCTCTCTCTTTCTTTATATATTTTCGCATCGCTACTTGTGGCAGTCTTGACCTGTCCAGAGTAGCGACGAGAGTGGGGAGAATCTGCAGCTGTCAGGACCTCACGGAAAACCGAGGTTGTGCGTTGGACTTCAAGACGGATTTAATGTTCAAGTCCTACGAGGTTCAGCTCTTATATAACGATTTAATGCTCAAGCCTCAATGAAGGGTTCAATGTTTAGGTCTCATGTGAAATAAAAAGCCAAGAAAACAAGTAAAAAATAGATTGCAATTAATTTTATAGAAAACTGATTTCTTTCAGAACCTAAACTTGCCGCTTTCTTTTCAGGTTTTAATCAAGTAGAAGTGCGGAAAAAAAGCATAGGCACAATAGTAACACTAGTGAATTCAAACAACATGGCTACCCCAGTGTTTCTGTCGGAACGTCCGACAGAAACCGCAGTAATCCTCTTTAAGTTCAAAGGAGTTTGTTATGTCTATGTTGGGACGGATTATGATGATTAGACCGGATTACTGGGAGCACGTGTTTATAATCGGTTCGTTATATGATCGGTGGTAGTCCAGTGTCTTACCTAGGCTTGGTCCTTCTTTGAGCACACTGTTGGTGGCGCTAGTGACGGGCTAACAATGTACATAACACGACCTTTTTTTTAACTCTTGAAAATCTGCAATGTTAAAAAAAAACGATAAAGTGTAGACAGTTTTGTCACTCCTTAAAGCGACTTGGAAGTTTCACAACACGCCCCGAAGGACTGTATAGGTTTCCATGACGATGCTGCTGGTTCTGGCACCTTTGTAGCTGCTTTTGGTACTGGTTGTGTGGGGACCGCGGTCGTAGCAGTTGCGGGTGAACTGGTAGAAGTGTTCTCATCCTACGGCCCATCAGCTTCTCCGCTGGCGATGGAAGGCCGTTCAGGGGGGATGAACAGCAGTCTAGAAGCACTCCGAAGATATCCTGATCGTTTTGTGTAGTCTTACGGAGGGTTGCCTTGATTGTCTGTACACATCTCTTCACTCACCGATTGGAACGGGAGTAAAGTGGTGACGGTGGGTTGTGGCGGATGTCCCATTCCTTGTTGAAGGTCGTGAATAGCATGCAGTCAAATCGTGGACCCCGATCACTGATGATCTCTTCAGGTATATCAAACCGAGCGTAATGTCCTTCATGGTGTTCACCAGAGCTGCTGCCGTGCACTCGAGACATTCTTCTAGAGTTTAATGTACTTCGAACAGTAGTCAATGACCACCAAGTAGTTCATCCCTCCAGGGTGGAAGAATCTGTAAGTGTCCTTTCGTAGCCATCTTCCAGTGGTGGGAACGCCAGGGTTCTGTAAATCTCGTTGAACTCCGTCCCGCCAACTTGGAAGAACAACGACGTTCTCGTTTCTTCATCATCGGTGTGATACTTGCACGCTCGTTCAAATATGGTGAAGCCTCGTCGCCAATGTGCTTATGCCTCCGCCGGGTTGGTCGTCACCGAAAACGGAGCAATTTGTTGTAGAAATGCGGCCATGGCTTCGTAATCTGTCTTCTGATACCATCCCAGGTAGCACCAAAACATTATAATAATGTTGTTGTTTTTTTGTTTGTCCCAAACGTTTGAAAAATGTCCTTAATGTAATTTAATTTAATGTTTTCACAACGTTTATGTGTACGTTCGATTAATGTTTTTCCAAATATTATTTGAGCACAGAGGAAACATTCCTACAACATAAATTTAATTTTTACAAAAAATTACACTAATATTGCCGCGCGCAGGGCTGAGAAAGCAACGCTCGGTCACGGACCCCCAGAAAGTTCTCGTCTATTCATGTACCGCACGTAACTTCTATCATTTATTCCTGCTTTTGTTTTCTAGAAAGTGCGTGTTCATTCTCGCCCGATCACGCGACGCTCGAGCCGCTTTCGCCGAATCTTCGAGATAGTGACACACTCTAGATAAGAGGCCGCCCGCTACCTTGTCGAGTCAGTCTCGCCTCAGCGTTTGATCGTGCTGCTTCGCCGCCTTCGACGCCCGCGACGCTCTGTTGTTATCTTTCTTTTGTACCCTTTTATTTTTGGCACAAGTTCGCCACATTAAACGTTTATTTATTCCTGTTTATTTCTTGTTTATTAGTCACCACCCGTGACATTTTGGTGGAGGTGCGGGGTACCGCATGCCCGTGCAGCGTTCCCCTCCCAGGGACCGCAGTGCAAGTCCGATTTCCGGCCCAGTGAGAAGACCACTCAGCGCGGAACCTGAAACTCGGGCCAGCCGCCGCACCAAGGGAGAAGATCCGGAGTACGGTTTGCTGCTGGACAAGCCCAAGCCGAAGAAGACACCGATGGCCAACCAGTCGCAGAGCCCCGCCGCTCCTGCCGTCGTCTACCTACCCGTCGCTCCTCGGACACCAGCTCCCTTCCACGGCGAAAGCCACGAAGACATCGACGACTGGGTGCAACAGTACGAACGAGTGGCTCGCCATAATGGGTGGACACCGGAACAGTGCCTCCAGAATGTTTACTTTGCCTTGGAAGCAACCGCGCGGAACTGGTTCGAGAACCATGAAGCATCAATCACCACCTGGGAGCAATGCAAGGCTGAGTTGGGAAGAACATTTACCAACCAACACCGAAGAGAACGCGCCGAAGACCTCCTTCAAGCGAGGGTTCAGGGCCCTAATGAGAGCGTCGTTAGCTTTGTCGAAGATGTTCTTCGACTGAGCAGCCGCGCGGATCCTGACGCCCCAGAAGAAAAGAAGCTGAAGATCCTAATGCGGGGCGTGAAAGAAAACATCTTCGGGGGCCTCGTGCGGAGCCCGCCTACCACTGTCCAAGGTTTCATCACTGAAGCCACCAACATCGAACGTGCCCTTCACGCACGGGCCTCGCACTACCAGAGACTTCCCGGCTTCGCTGCCCTCTCGACGTCCAGCTGCAGCATCCCGGACATCCGCGACATCATCCGGGACGTCGTGCGGGAGGAAATCAGGAAGCTGCTACCTGCTGCCACAAGCCCGGCTACGGCCTCAGTCGCCGAGATTGTCCGGGACGAAATTCATCAGGCGCTGCAGCCAGAAGTTCTCGTCGGCGCCACTCCCGTGCCGCCCACGCTGAGTTACGCCGCAGTTACCCGACGACCATCGCCCCCAGCTCACCAGTATACGGCGCCACCCCGACGTGAGCCTCCAGCGCCGGAGTATTCCCGACGCCAACAAGATCGGGCGCACGTCCACCCAGAACAAGCTGCGCCGCGAAAGACCGACGTGTGGAGGACGGCTGATCGACGCCCGCTCTGCTACCACTGCGGGGAAGCCGACCACATCTACCGCAGCTGCCCCTACCGTCGACTTGGGCTGCGCGGTTTCCACCCGAACGACCCACGCCCGAGGTACGGCGAACGCCCTCGCGACATTGAGGAGTACCTCCGACGCTCGCCCTCCCCAGTGTCGTCTCTCCGCCGTGGAGCCCGCTCCCCATCGCCACGACGTTCAGCGTCCCCAGTGTCACGACCCCGCCGAGAAAGCGTGTCTCCCCTGCGTCGCCGGGAAAACTAAGTGCGGCAACGCCTGGAGGTGGCGTTGCCGAAGACGAACGTAGTAAAGAGCCTCCAAGAACGACGGAGCGCTCCCACTCTCTCGGCGCTACGGATCACAACGACGTCCCTGCATCGGTGTCGAACAACCTAAACGTTATAATCGACGGCCACGACGCATCGGCACTTGTGGACACCGGGGCAGACTACTCAGTCTTGAGTGGGAGGCTCTCCCGCCGCCTTCGAAAAGTCATGACGCCGTGGGAAGGACCCCAAATACGAACCGCCGGAGGACATCTCATCACACCAGTCGGGAGATGCACTGCTCGCGTCGAGATCCACGGTGAAACGTGCCCTGTCAAGTTCGTCGTTCTGCAAGACTGTTCGAGGGACGTTATCCTCGGAATGGACTTTCTCTGCGAGTATGACGCCGTCATCGACCTCGGAACAAACCGGCTGACGCTACGAAAACCAGCTCCACCAGCGGAGGAACCCCAAGCGACGTCACCCACGGTCCGAGTCCTCGCAAACCACGTAAACCTACCACCGCGGTCGAGTGTTTTCGTACTTGTCGGGATCGATGAAGCTTCCTGTGGCGAAGTTCTTCTCGAGGGAAGCCTCCAATTGCTCCTGGGAAGAGGCATAGGCGTCGCAAGGGGAGTAGCTGAACTTCAGGATGGGCGGACTGTGGCCCTCGTGACGAACTTCCGATACGAAACGCAACACCTCACGAAAGGTGCAGCCGTGGGCCACGTCGAGAAACTCCGAAACCCCGCCGAAATCACCGCGATTGCTGACGAATCCTCGCCGCCCCAGCAAGACAGTACGTCGCCAGCGCAGCTCGACATTGACCCTAAGCTTCCGGACCCTAAACGGCGTCAGCTGGTTAACCTCCTCGCCGAATACCGCGACTGCTTTGCGACGTCATCGAAGGTGCGCCAGACCGCGGTTGCCAAGCACCGCATCGTTACCGAGGACGACGCGCGCCCTGTGCATCGATCGCCGTACAGAGTCTCCGCTAAGGAAAGGGAGGTGATCCATCAGCAAGTTCAAGAGATGCTGAATGACGACATAATTCAACCTTCAAGCAGTCCATGGGCCTCTCCAGTCGTGCTGGTTAAAAAAAAGGACGGAACTCTTCGGTTCTGCGTGGACTACCGGCAGCTCAACACGGTTACGAAGAAAGACGTCTACCCACTCCCCCGCATCGACGACACTCTAGACCGGCTGCGCCACTCTCGATACTTTTCATCGATGGACCTGAAGAGCGGCTACTGGCAAATCGAGGTCGACGAACGGGACCGAGAGAAGACAGCCTTCGTCACGCCGGATGGACTGTACGAGTTCAAGGTGATGCCCTTCGGACTATGCACGGCGCCAGCAACTTTCCAGCGTGTCATGGACACCGTACTGGCAGGGCTGAAGTGGCAGAGTTGTCTCGTCTACCTTGACGACGTCGTAGTATTTTCAGCTGACTTCGACGAGCACTTGAGACGACTCCGAGCTGTTCTTCAAGCCATTCAGACCGCCGGACTCACACTCAAGCCGTCAAAATGCCGGTTCGCCTATGACGAACTGAAGTTCCTTGGCCACGTCGTTAGTAACGAAGGCGTCCGCCCAGACCCCGAAAAGACTCGCGCCGTCGCGGCATTTCCAGTGCCGACAGATAAGAAGGCCGTGCGAAGATTCCTTGGACTTTGTGCCTATTATCGACGCTTCGTTCGGGATTTCGCAAGGATTTCCGCACCACTTACGAATCTCACGAAAGACGCCGAGAAGGTCGAATGGGCCGAGGAGCAACAGCAGGCATTCGACGAACTGAAACGACGACTCCAGACTCCTCCTGTACTTGGACATTTCGACCAGGATGCGGAAACAGAAATTCACACGGACGCAAGTAACGTGGGACTGGGCGCAGTACTAGTCCAAGTGCAAGAAGGTATCGAGCGAGTCATCGCCTACGCAAGTCGGTCATTGTCCAAGGCGGAGAAAAATTACTCCACGACTGAGAAAGAATGCCTTGCGGTCGTCTGGGCAATAACGAAGTTTCGTCCGTACTTGTACGGGAGCCCGTTCCGTGTAGTCACGGACCACCACTCGCTCTGCTGGCTTGCGAACCTGAAGGACCCGTCAGGACGCCTCGCTCGATGGAGTCTTCGACTACAGGAGTTCAACATGACAGTGGTCTATAAGTCAGGCCGCAAGCACAGCGACGCCGACTGCCTGTCCAGAGCCCCCGTCGAAACACCTTCCGGCTGCAGCGACGACAATGACGACGAGTGCTTCCTAGGAGCAGTGAACACCGACGATATGGCACGACGTCAACGGGACGATCCTGAGCTGCGCGCATTAATCGAGCACCTGGAAGGGGGCAGGAGTACCGTGCCACGTGTCTTCTCACGAGTACTGCCGACCTTCGTCATCCGACAAGGTGTACTCTACAAAGAGAACTTCGGCGACAACAACACACCGTGGTTGCTGGTAATCCCGAATGACCTTCGAGAGGAGATCTTCCAAGCCTGCCACGACGACCCGACATCCGGACACCTTGGTTACAGCCGGACACTGGCCCGTATTCGTGAAAAGTATTACTGGCCGAAGCTCCCCAAGACCGTCCACCTATACACACGATCATGCCACGAGTGCCAGCGACGCAAGAAACCGCCGACGAGGCCGGCCGGACTCCTGCAGCCTATTTCTCCTCCAACTGCACCCTTCCAGCAGATCGGAATGGATCTACTTGGTCCTTTCCCGCCTTCGACGTCGGGGAACCGCTGGATCATCGTCGCCACAGATTATCTCACACGGTACGCCGAAACGAAAGCTCTTCCTTCGGGGACTGCTGTGGAAGTTGCCAAGTTTTTCATTGAGTCCATCGTCCTCCGGCACGGCGCTCCAGAAGTTGTGATTACAGATCGCGGATCATCGTTCATGGCACAACTGACCCAAGAAATCCTCCGACTCAGTCATACCAGCCATCGTCGTACAACTGCGTACCACCCGCAGACCAACGGGCTGACGGAGCGACTCAACAAGACAATCGCCGATATGATCTCTATGTACGTCGACGTAGAGCACAAGACGTGGGACGAGGTGCTGCCCTACGTCACGTTCGCCTACAATACGGCGGTTCAAGAGACCACTGGATTCACCCCTTTCCAGCTGGTACATGGTCGGAAGGTAACGACCATGCTGGACGCCATGCTGCCCCATGAGCCATCTGACAACGAGAGCGACGACGCCCAGGCGGTTGCTCAACGCGCCGAAGAAGTTCGCCAGCTCGCCCGACTCCTGATTCAAGACCAGCAACGCGTCGACGCCGGCCGCTACAACCTTCGTCGCAGGGACGTCCACTTCCAGCCCGGAGATAGGGTGTGGGTATGGACGCCCATCCGTCGCCGCGGCCTCAGTGAGAAATTGCTGAAGCGCTACTTTGGGCCCTACAAGATCATCCGACGCCTCGGCGATCTGAACTACGAAGTTCTACCCGACGGAACGCGCCCATCTGCAAGACGTCAGCCGCGACCCGAGGTGGTGCATGTCGTCCGGCTGAAGCCGTATTACGAACGATAGGACTCTCCACTCTCGTCGACGAGTGAACTGTGGACTGTGAACTCCGGCTAGCAATTCTGCTGTCCTTTTGTTTTTTTGTTTTTTGTTTTTTTTGTTTTCCGTTTTTGTGCTGCATCGGGACGATGCACTTTTAAAGGGGGGGATAATGCCGCGCGCAGGGCTGAGAAAGCAACGCTCGGTCACGGACCCCCAGAAAGTTCTCGTCTATTCATGTACCGCACGTAACTTCTATCATTTATTCCTGCTTTTGTTTTCTAGAAAGTGCGTGTTCATTCTCGCCCGATCACGCGACGCTCGAGCCGCTTTCGCCGAATCTTCGAGATAGTGACACACTCTAGATAAGAGGCCGCCCGCTACCTTGTCGAGTCAGTCTCGCCTCAGCGTTTGATCGTGCTGCTTCGCCGCCTTCGACGCCCGCGACGCTCTGTTGTTATCTTTCTTTTGTACCCTTTTATTTTTGGCACAAGTTCGCCACATTAAACGTTTATTTATTCCTGTTTATTTCTTGTTTATTAGTCACCACCCGTGACAATATTAAAGGAAGAATTATATTAACATTCGTAAAACACTTTTACAACCGGTATGCAACGTTTGTAAAACATTAAAATAACATTGCAGGGAACATTATCATAACGTTTCTGGAACACTCCTCAGACCTATATGCAAAGTTTGTAAGTCATTAAATTCACACCAAAGAAAATGGTACTGCTACACTAGCAGAATATCCACAAAATGTTAGAAAGAACTTTTCAGTTGACGAAGACAAAAATATTGTAAATCAGACGCAACCGCTACCCATGCAGTTACGCCTCTGCTGTGAACGAGGCGAACTGCATGGGTAGCAATTGCGTCTGATTACAATACTTTTGTCTTCGTCAACTGAAAAGTTCTTTCTAATATTTTGTGGATATTCTGCTAGTGTAGCAGTACCATTTTCTTTGACGTGAGTCTAATGCTTTATAAACTTGTGTACCAACAAAACCATAGGCATTAAAAGGTGGAAGAAAAGTGTTGGAAAGTAACCTCCTCGAAACCCAATGACAGACAGTGTTTCGCTACAGACATGGCTTTTCCAAGGACTGAAAAAGCTAAACCTTGCAGCAAAATATTGCGTCCTGGGTCTTCGAGGAGGTCCTTTTTCGCATACATAGCAATGTTTTCCAGAAGATGAACCACCGGACTCCAGTGCACTATATACATAACTGCAGAGAATTGACTGTATGCACCTTTTGAAGAAGCTTGATCATAGCATGTCCGTTAACTGAGGAAAAGAATGTTTTTGAAAGGCACAATACTGCACACTATTAACAACAACGCTAGAATACACCACCATTATGAAGCTCCTTTTCATCACAAAACATATTGAGACGAAATTAATTGCAATTTACTACCCTTGCAAAGATAAAATCATGCAGTCAGGTACATGTACTAAAACAAATTTATTGTGGTTTCAAACTAAACCAAAAGAAGCATACACATACGAGCAAGGATGCTGCTAGACTCAGCTGTTAAAATGACTCACTAATAATTTAAAACAAATCTGTATGTACTACAGAAACAAGCTTGAAACTGACTAGAAGTGGTGAACAGAGCAGGTGATTACAAATGAACAAACAAGAGTATAAAATGTGACGGCTTGAGGCTGAGCCATACCTACTTGCCACAATACCTTTATTGGAAGAAGGCATGCCTTGCTTTAACTTTGGAGAAGATTTACGCTATAGTTGTCCTTGCGCTGGCCATCTAGATGCCCCTCCATGCTTGTGCTTATAGTTGTCCTTCAGTTGAAGACTTCTTCGGTATCTTCATGGTGCATGTAAGTGCAGCTTGAAATAAAAAGCAGAAGAGGATTAGAAATCAAGACAAAATCACACTAAATTGTATGTGACACACATGGTTAAAATCAGCGAGCAACGTGCTTACCAACTAGCCCAGCTCCCCAGCTTTCTACTGTACATGACATATAAAACCAACCTTTCATAAATTGAACCAAAGTAAAAATTTGCATTGATTTGAATACCGCATACAAAAAGTGCTTGAGAAATAAAACTAGCAAATTAGAATTGCACGACTATTCAGTGATATTAAGCACATTAAACTGAGCCAGATCTCCCTTCGTGTATACAGTAGGCTCACGATAATTCAAACTCGGATAGTTAATACTTCTGGTTAAGTCAAACAATTTTCAAAACTTGGGTTGTCCCGCTACTTTTTTAATGTATTCATAAGCCGCTTCACTCGAACAGCGTTTTTGTGTAATTCATACTTTTTGATCTCGCAGCACCGTTGAGCGCACCTCTTTCCGAGCTCTGGTGCACTGCGGAGAAGCAGCATCCGTGGAGCTTGCTTCCGCTGGTATTGCTTTTCCGCAGTGCACCAGGGCTCGGTAAGAAGCGCGCTCAACAGGGCTAAAGCAGAGCGGAACCATATATAGACCGTTGTACCGAAAGTGGGCAAGGGAGAAAAGGGTAAAGGCCTACCGGCGCTTTCCTTCTTGCTGGAGCGTTAGAAAGACTGAAGGTCCCAGATGAAAGGCTCTGCCGCGAAAACGCGAACGAAGTTCGCGTTTTCCTCTTGGTTTTAAACTCCCTAACTTAATTAGAAGCATGGGCTTGGATAGCGACAGTCCCGCGGTCATCGGGACACCGTTCCTCAGTTATAAGATGCACGAACAATGACAGAAAGCGTAAAACACTGTTGAGGACCCATGTAGCTCGTACAGAATTCGGCAAGGTGGGTGCGGCTGCAGTGTCTTTAAGCTCCATCGCTTTCCAGATGACCCGAATTTCCGGCGGCAGTGGCTTGCGTATCCATAAGCCGAAACGACTTTTCCCCAACGCCAACCTCTCGACTGTGCCCGGGAAGATTTTGTGAATGGAGCGCGCACCGCACTCGACGCTGTACCGTCGATGAACATGGGGTACGCTCGCAAGGCGCGTGCAAGTTTTCTCCTGATAATCGTTATATAAGCTTGTAACTTTTTGAAACTGAATTCATTTTTATATCAATATTTTGAAGTGGTGGCAGTGACTCGATTTTATTATCTACAGCACTTGGTTGAAGGCTGATTTCAGCCGCCGAGTGTGGCTAGAAATTGCTGAAAGTTAGTTCTATTGCTTTTCCTGAATCGCGATCTCCTGCGCGATATGGCCGTGAACCTATGTTCACCGTCACAACGCGACTAGATTCCTCTTATTTTCAAAATTAGTACATAATTTAGCCGGCAAGAAACCTTCGATTTCTTTTGCTCGTTGGTTCCAACCAAGCTCATTTGACGCAACGTGAACGTGCTTTTTTTAGTAAACTGAAATTCAAACTTTCAAATACAGAAAGCTGGTTCAGCTGAAAGCAGAAAGTGCCCCCGCCTCCCCCCCCCCCTCCCCCCTTCTCCGGTGGGACCTTTGCCTCTGGGTGAGTTCCAGCAATCTGACTGCTCGCTCAGTGAAAGGTCGGTTCCGGGACTTCCTTCGCAAAAGCTCGAGGGTCATCCAATGCGGAAAGCACGTGTGCGACAAGGAACCGCACACGTTTGCTTTCACGCCGACTACACACACAAGAACACGTCATAAACGCTCCGAACAGAAAGAACTGAAAAAGTAAAACGAATGGGCGAGCACTCACCAATTAGACCCGAATCTACAGCTGGTTCCATGGAAACGCCGGCCACCAGGACACTTCCTTTTCCCAAAAACGTTCTTCAATGTTTTTTTCCGAAAGTCTGAAAGCGGCCGCTCGCTTTGTTTTTGTGTTTTGATACGATGGCGATGGAGATGCGGCGATAGTCGTTGCTCGTTGGTTCCGACCATTGATCTCAATGACAATTGCTGGATCGCGCTTCCCGTTCCCGCAAGTGAAGCCACCGGACGGAACCTGGCTGGGATACGATTTGCGGTTTTGCCAGCGTTTTGCTGCGGTTTTCTAGCGTGCTGTAAACACGTTTTCTACTCGTTCGTCGTCATTCGCCGAAGAAGTTTTTAAGACTCTGTGTACTTGAGACTTGCCGTTGTGAACACGTGGAAAATTTTACGAAAACGCAGTGTCGCACGAAAAAGGCTCAAATTGTCGAAAGCAAGTTTTGCCGGTCTGGCTGCGTGTTCAAAGCTTCCTTGGCACGCCGAAGTGCCGTGTCTCCGTGCCTTTGCACGCTATTGGATACTGACCAAGAATCAACGCCGTGTGGATGTGTTTTGCGAGTGCAATGTGCGTGAAGCCGTACGTATATAAAGGTACAACTCGTCGAAAGCAAGTATCGCCGGTCTCGCGGCGTGATCAAAGCTTCCATGGCACGCCGAGTGCTGCAACTTTGTGCCTTCGCACGCTTAGATACCGATCAAGAATCGACGCCGCACCGAAGTTCTGAACGTGTGTCGCGCGTAGATGCCTTTAGATCATATATATATATATATATATATATATATATATATATATATATATATTGGCCACGGAGTTCTGGATCGTCCAGCTGTTCCGGTGAGTTGCTATCAATAGAGGGGGGGGGGAGATCTATACGTGTTCTTATGTACTATTAACCATGGCTATGTTCCAAATCTACTCTTATAGATCACATGGGAGCACGAATAGAGCAAAGCTATGGAGCAAGGAGGGTTTTCGAAGTCAAAAGTACAAGACGGCGAGAATGAAAATCTTTGAAGCGCGGCCCATATGGTCGTGTGCAATCTGTTGACCAACCACAATTAGGCAAGCCGCGCTCAAACGTCAAGTGCAAATAAGTAGACAATTTTCAGATAATTAATCCACCACTTTCGGGCATATCTGTAGTAAATCGTAGCGTGATGCCGGTCCCTTCAAGAGGGTCAAGGAAATATAGTGAAGACCTTAGAAGGGCCTAGCTGGCAGGCAGAGACTGACCGTTTATGAAGAAGGGACGAAAGGGCTGTCGTGATACACATCATCGCTTTACTTATGCACAAGCTCCATAGTCGGCATAACCACCACCTCTCCCCTCAGACCTCCCTGGTAAAGGGAAGTGAATCTATTCACGTGAAACCAAAAACAAGTGAAACAAGCACATTCTATTTATGGTCGTCTTTCTATGGATCGCATTTCACATTTAGGTTTTCATCTTTATAGGGCAAAAGACATGAAATGCAAAAAAGTAGCATAGCACATATTTTCATTTTCCTTGCCATTTTTTGTACCTTCACTCTACATTTCAATAAACTCTGAAACTAAAATAGTGTACTACATTTTCTTACAACATTTGCAAAAATGTTAGACTATTTTTAAACCATTATACCAATAAATGGTTACTGTACGTGGTGTTTCATTGTTAACTGTGAAATAATGTTAAAAACACAATATTGTCAAATAATTTCTTGAAGGGTTCGTATTTGGAACAATTATTCGAAGTTTGAAAAACAAATATGTGATCAAACCAATACGTTATTTCAGTGTTACTATTTATAACATTTATTTACTATTTTTGCATTGAATGTTATGTTTCCTTGTAAACTTTAAAATAACATTGAAAATATATGTTAAAATGTTATTTCGATGTTACTTCCTGCAACATTATTTCACGGTTTTGCATTCACTGTTACTATAATGTTTCATTGTAAGCTTCAAAATAATGCTAGGAGCATAATGTTACTAAAGGTTACTTTAACGCTAGTGCTCATGACATTGCTTTACAGTTATGTGTTGAATGTTGTTATACCGTTTTGTTCACAACAATATCGCGTTAGGTTTAATTTTAACGTTACACTAACATTGAGAACATACCTAAAACGTTTTGTGTTTTGTTTGAACGCTGCTGTAACATTTACACCTAACACAACACGTTATTTCGACTTACACAACAAAAATTAATGTTATTGTAACGTGTTGTGCTACCTGGGATGTTATGTCTATGTCGAGACGGATTATCAGAATTTGACCGAACTACTGGCAGCACATGTTCATAATCGGTCTATTACATGATCGGTGGCAGTCCAGCGTCTTGACTAGGCTTGGCCCTTGTTTGGACACACTATTGGTGGCGCTAGTGACGTGTTAACAATGTACATAACAGAGTTAAGCTATATTACTATTATTTATTTTTACGCCTAATAAGTAAACTGCACCCGATGTTTTTACAAACCAAGAGCTAGAAGGCCGAACAAACTCACATGTTTCAAGCCTGCTTTTTATTTCTGTGCGCAGATACTACTTTACGTGGCCTGTTCTTGCGTTCTGACCGGAGTGGTCCTGTTATTCACGCTGATGACGGTATACAACGACGGCGCCCGGACGTTCAAGGGACCGTCGTTCAGGTACTACGAGTCGCATCCGCTGTTGGACGGCCCGGGCATCTTCGTGAAATCGAATCACGACGACGACAGCAGCGAGGACGTGTCCACCAGGATAGACGAAGACGAAATCGATACCAGAGCACCCGCCACGTCCTTCCTGGATCCGTCGACAGTCGCCCCCTATCTCGGAGGTTAGGATAACATCAGTGGACGAAAACTTGAGATAGCATGACGCTAAAAAAAGATTGGCAGGTATTTTTGATCTATTAAGCAAGCCGTCATATGCGGAATTGCAATTAAGTAGGAGGAGAAGCAGGCATTTTTCTATTGTCACACTCCGATTAATCACGTGACGCTTCGCATCACGTAACGTCACGTGAGGTCACAGTGTCACGTGACATCGCGTCCTGTGGTACAGTGTTACGTAACACCGTTACTTCACTTAGCGTCACGATGTCAAGGGACGTCATGACACGTGGCACAGTGTTGCGTGACCCCGTGGTGTCACGTGGCACATTGTTACGTTACACTGTGATGTCACGTGACATGACGTCAGATTTCACCACGACTTGACAGCTGACGTCACGGGATCCAATAACGTTGACACCGTTACCTCACGTGACACAATAGAGAGTTTTACGGAACCGTTTTTGCACACTGTATACGGTAAAATGGGCCCTTCGGTACGCACTGCGCATGCGCGCTACCACGGAAGACTCTTATATGCGCAGTTCGTACCGGAGGGCCCATCGTACCCTATCGGATGTACAAAAACGGTTCCCAACAACTCTCTAATGACCTCGCACCGTGAATCACGTTATGTCAGGTCATGGGATGGGCCAGGAACGCAACGGACGAACATTAATTTTGCATTAATATACCATAGGAAGTAGCGGAAGTTCATAGGAAGTCCTGGAAAGGAAGCAACCTTCCGTGTGCCCATGAGTGGCGGCCGACGTTTCGAAAAGTGGCATGTCTTTCTGACGTTGCCAAGTCTCTCGGTGAAACATCGGATGCCGATGTGATACTTGCAGAGTTTTTAGTCTTCCATTGTTTGTTGTAATTATAAAAATCGGCAAGAGCGTTTTTTTTAAATAACAAGGAAATGTGTCAACCAGTCAACTTTTCTTTTAACAAAGGCAACAAGATACAGTATCGCATAGAAGGCATTAATGAACTACGACTGCTCAGAAATGTAGACCCATTTGGCTACTGAGTAGAGTGTTTCACGTACAAAATACCTAAACAAAAATGCACATAAAAAAAAAAACTTTTTCAATAACGTAATTGACCGCGACGGACCTCGGGTTCAAGCGTGAAGAGATAATTTTGAACATATTACTTAAACTTGCCAATTAACTGATTACTTATTTTTCTGAGGTGGTACACTACAATTCGATATTGGATGCCCGTCGTCGAAAGACGTGCCACAGCCGTTCTAGGATTGCGAAGGATGAAATCTTTTTCGCTCTATTTCTGTGGTGAAGTTAGTCCTAGTGTCCGGCATACTAAAAAAGATGAAAGACGTTTACAATCCCCTGTAACGCCGAATTAGAGCGCAGCTCTTGAGGAGGAGGAAAAGGTACGGAGAGGAGCATATGCCCTTCCTTCTGATATGTACTTTCCCCTCCTCCTCTCCCGCTCGCCTGTCATTTAGGAGAATATTTTCCCGCTAAATTTAGCGGGGAAAACTTTCCGCTGAATTTGGCGGGGAATTGTTTTCGCCAAATTTAGCGGAGAAATTTTTCCGCTAAATTTTACAGGAAAATTAAGCCCCAATGCAACGCGCGGTGACGTCATCTATGACGTCACTGGTGACCCTCATGACGTCATCATAGGAAACGTCCCATAATGCACCGCGCGGTTACACCGACGCCGAGGGCGACGCCGACGCTGCTCAAGCCGGGAACGGGCGCCTAAGAGCTGCGCTTATAAAGCAGGAAGGAAAAAGTACTGCAAGCTTCGCGTCCGATGAGACATCACAGTGTGGCGGACTATGGTGCGATGACGAATATGAAAGGAAATGTTAAGTAACTAAATTATGCAACTTAGCAAAGAACCTCGTCCTGAAGCTCGTAGCAAAATCAATTATGTTAATTAATTTTTTTTTCATAATACTGCGCAAAGCTCGTCGCGCAAGTACATGCAATCTAATTCAAGTGATCAAATGCGTAACAAGTACACTCGAAGCCTATGCGGAGCGGAAGTTCGTTTGCTTCTGACACGGGTTGGGATGATGCCAGAACGCCAAGCTATTATTGGCTCATCGAGACCAATAGTGCGTAAATGGACTAAATGTATAAGCTACGTACCGCCGGGTTCAATCACGAGCCACTTATACATTGCGTGGTATTTCGCTTCGAAGCACGTATCGGTTCCAACGTCTCAGATCACCGATAGGAATTGTCGGACAGTGGTTCGGATCGAGAAATCATTGACTCAACAGTTTTATATTGCAAAGAAAGTCACGACGTTCTGGTTCTTTGCAGTGTCGAAGCTATAAAAATGACGCAGCGTTTTGGGATTCGGAGCATTATTCGTCCAAACCTAATCAATGCTAAGCGTGTCATAGTTTAGCGTGAAGCGTGATTGGACCTATAGCGGCCCGTGGCTTTGGCCTTTAGTCCATCGCAGGATGAGACTAAAAATAGCTTTGAGGTCTACCACTAAAATTACAATCAAATTCAATCAAAACTCGGCGTCGTTTGAACGTCACCGCAACCCCTGCGCAAGAAGTGGACCACTTGCTCTCCGCATTGCGGTTTCTTATTGTAGGACTGAGTGCCTAAAAATTCACTTTTTTTACTCGCACCTTTAGTGACTGGAATAATTTGCCACAATAATTTAAGGCTTTTTTTTTTTTTTTGGTGATGATCGACTGTTTTGTGCGTCATCTTATGCCGTTCTGTTGCCGGCTCACCCGACCTGCCTTGACTGCGAAATGGCGGCTGTCAGTATGTTCAAGTAAATATTAAATAAATGATTGGCTACCCGCTCCAACGCAGTGGAGGCTGACATCACTTCCGGGTTGGACTTCCGTCAGTCATTTATGTCTTAGCTTCGGTATCTCATCTCCCCTCAATGAAAATAGCAAGGAGCAGGGTTCAGTTGTCTGAGCGCTGACAACAGCTACGGTTTCCTATGACGACGTGCCAAAAATCCGTAAGTGAAATATGTAAGTTAAAAGCGATTATTTCAAAAATTGACTAGGGGATTTGATGTAAATAATACGCGAGTTTACACTCGTAACCTGATGTCTGCTGCGTTCGATAATGTTACCCCGAAGTAGTCACCTATTTATTTTAAGTGCCCCTTAAATCAATTTCAGTCGTTGACGATACGCCCTGTATATATCGATCAAAAGCATACCTAGTTCTTGAGACCTTGCGAAACGTAACACCTGCTTAACTCCCAGGCTGGACGTGCGTAGAAAGGTTTGGCCTTATTGACTTGAAAATCGAAGTTTCTAGAAACCCTTCATTGTCCGGCGTGTGCTCAACGTGTAACTTTTTAGTACGAGTTGGCAAAACAGCTTACGCCTCATTCGTCATTCATAATGCAATAACATTGCCTTTCAGTGGCCAATCGCTTTCAACATATGTCTGAACGAAGACCTACCGCGAACCCAGTAAGTAATGAAGAGGTAAATCGATATTCACGCGCTTGATGGATACCTATGGGTTCCCCTAGTAACGATCGATAAGGACTCCCGCCCCCCCCCCCCCCCCCCCCCAAGCACAAACGCGCACACACTCATACACCAACACTTAAGGTCTTCATAGTTTCATAGATACGCGTTGCGTGTCTATGAAATTTGCGTTGTGTGTATACGAATAGGGGAGAATTCCGTGCTTTTTGGTGTCATATATTCGGAAGAAAGAATATCTAAAATGCGCACAATGGGTTTTCTTTATATTTTGCCTAGCTTTCAAATTAGATCAGGTCTCGAAAATAAGCATACCTCCGTTTTCCCCCAAAAATCGTTCATAACGTGAGTCGTCTATAATACGAGACATGAAGGCGTGTATTTCCCCATATCGGCCCCGAAACTCGCATTTCTATGGCGCAGTATCTGGCAGCTTTCCTAGATCGTTCCCGCCATCCTGCAACGCCCTCCGAAACCTGCAATGAAATGTCCAGAAGCCTGCAGGCAAGACAGTATTATGGGCTCTGGGCTAGTGGCACGCCTGCGCACGCAGTTACGGCACCTTTGTTTCAGAGAGCGTAGCGGACGTGGAGAAACGGTCTGCGAAAGCTGTCTATGTTAATCAGACATGACTAGGATAGATAGGGGTGTCATTTTTTATTCATGTTACCCTGTCCGCTGTCATTTTGCCCAGCTTCGCGGGCAACCAAAAACCTTCCTTTAGTTTTTTTTTTTTGATATTAATTGTAACTGCGTTTTGTTTTGTAGCCTGATGCCTTTCCTAAAGATCTTCTGGAAACGTGCAGCCAGGAGGCGCCACTGTCATTTACCGCCTTCCTTCCCAACGGGTAAGCCCCCGTGTTACTTGTTCTAAGACGCTTTTCACTAAGAGCGCGTTACTGATTTGGCGTAGAAAATCCCGTCTCAAGAGAGCGCTTTTACTAACTTACGACGTGCGTTCACTGTGGAGCTGTCGCCTTTTGGATTTCACTTTCGGAGCAGTCTTGCTAATGCTAGACAACAAAGCCGTAGTGTTGACGTTTCGGCGCCACCTCAAGAAAGCCAACGCAGGACGCTAACTGGACGCGAGTGCTGCGTTGGTGTTCGGCCGGGGCTCGTGTTCTTCCTGATTGGACACGAGTCCAATCAGGAAGGCCCTGCGTTGGCCTTCTTTAGGTGACGCTGAAAATACACTGGCCTGCCCGCTAGAACGGATACAATTGTTCGCCACATTTGAACCCTTAATTTATCCTCATTTAATATGTGATATCTTTTCTAGAATTGCAACTACAAAAAAAAAAGAAAAAGAAAACACTTTCTTTGTCTTTTCTTTTTGCTCATCGTACCAAAGGTACCAAAGAAAAAAACAAACAAACATACACAAAACTTCGAAAATAGAAACACTAAAAATACCGGCAACTGCGTGTAGTGTATCCGTATATGTTCAACACCGCACTTGTGGTATAAACTCTAAGTGAGTGTGAGATGTTGAATGTATTAGCTAAAAACAAATACAAACGACGGTGCCGAATTTGGTTCACCCCTTTTCTCACGCTAAGGGATAGTGTTTAAACTTTCTGCCTTTAGTTCTCGTTTGGAATCCTGTTTTCCTTCTGAGGATCTGGGAAAAACTTTCTACATGTTTATTAAATTTATATAAAAATTAAGTTGTATATTTGAATTAGAAATTTTTTTAGCTTCCTATGGGGTCTCTGACTACTGAGGCACCGCAATACACTGTAGTTCGGTAACAAGCAGACAAATCAGAACATCGTTTTGAAGAATAGCGTCTTCTATGCATTATAGTGGATATTTTGAGTACCGCTTCTTATTTCACAATCTAGGGTGAAGGAAATACAAATATGACATGTTGGTCAAACCAGGTTCTTTTAACCGAAATATTGTGTTCGTCTGGGGAACGAACACGTGGACTGTAAAATATGTTATGAACAATATTCCAGCTGCCTGTCATCGTTGGAACACTGGTTAATAATGTGCCATGGGAAATGACCATAATTGAAATATTTAAATTCTTTGGTTCGGTTTGTAGCATGAAATTAACTTTAATTTCGCGGAAAGGAACCATACATTTCTTATTCACGATTGACGATTAAAGACGTAATATGCGTTATGCAAATTAATTTTGGCACTTTTTTGCGCACAAAGGTTAGTGCTACATGTATTTCATGTGGAGAACTTCGCATCGACTCGAGCCAACTAATTCCTTCAGGCCACAGATAATAAATGAGAATGTGCTAATTATGTCTGGCATTTAAAATTATATGGTGCTCGCCAAATAATTTTCCATACAAGCTTACCTTAGTAGCAAAGCGAACGTTAAAGTTGCAATAAGTTTTGTAGGGAGTGTTTTTTGGCAGAGTTAACCAAGGTGACGACAGGGCACTTTGCGCAGGAGCTCTGGCCGTTCCATTTGGCTGGCGCACGGTCGCCACAGCGAAGTGTTCCAGGTGACGTCTCTGCTAAAGCGAACCATCCTCAAGATAATGCCCATCATGAAAGACTTCACCGACGCCGAAATTGAGGCGCTCAAGCTAGGCATCGAAGCCCACCTGTAAGCTACTGATTTGAGCTCCTAGGTGACGGGAGTGCGGACGTTTTGTACGAATATGTAGTATAGGCAGCCGGCAATGGCCAGGCGGCGCCGCAAGCGGAGGCGTCTCTGCTAATGGGGCGGCCAGTTTGCCCGTCGGGCAGTTGCGAGCGGCGGCGACCCCGATTTCAGCAGTCCCCGTGTGCACCTGCGTCCCATGTTCCTGGTTCTTTTATGCGGTTTTTTAAGACCATCGGGAGCCTTGATAGATCCAAGTATTGAGAGAATATTCTAGAGTCGTCATTTGGACACCAGTTTGAGTTGTCTTCACTACTTGTGGACGCCTGATCGGTCTGTGCTTCGCTCGTCCCCCAGGAAGTGACACAACACAACGAGAAGGCAGCGAATGGGTTTATTGTACATCCCGGTTGCCCGTCGTCGAGAGCCGGCAGTCCGGGCCCGCCGACCCTAGTTGTCGCCCGTCGTTCATAGCTCAAAGCCGGAGCCCGTGTCCAGGCCTGCGGATCGCCCTTCCCACGCCAGTGCTGCGTAGGTTAGCTGTTCCGGGCTATCACAGCCAGAGTCTCGCTGCGGAACCAGTCCGGGATCGTCATGGACTAGGCCAGTATGGTCAGGGTTCGCCGCTCCCGCCGGTCCTGATCCGAACTTCGCTGGTGGAATGCTCCCGGGAATCGCCATGGGCCACACCAGCCAGAACGGCTCTATCGTTCCTGCCCGGCCCCAGCCTCGCGCAGCACGCTCTTCCTCTTTCCTTGCCGGCTGGCCCCCGCTCGCGCCTCGCTCGGCCGTCCTCTCCTCCCGACGCCCACACATACTAGAATAAAATTTGGGTAATTAGAACCAAACTCTGCATGCTACAGATCCGTACGCACATAGCAAAGCCTGGTGTAAAATGGCGACAGGCAACGAAGTGTACGTGTAAGAAGGATATTTACGCTTCGCACGAGATTTTTCTAAAGAAAAACTTTAGCATCCTGCTTTTTGTACGCCGTCACATTTGTTACCAGACTCAGCATTAAATTTGGTTGCTGAAACAAACAAAACTTTGGGCTACCAAAATCCACTATTTGAAAACTCGCAGGTCGGGAAGGTTTTGGTTGCGACCACGCGTGCCGAACGGCATTAGGAGTGCCGGAACGGGCCGACGGGCCTTTCGCTTGAAGACCTGATCGCCCGATTCTCGCCACACAGCGAAGCAACAATCGCCCCGATTGTTCCTATCGTAATTCCCTAATGTGGCTGTCAAAGCGACTCGTAATACAACTTGTATAAATATGTTATTTTGGCGACCGTGTAGTCTGCAAAGTGAATTCGTCCGACCACTTTCCAAGCCTGCACAAATATTTTCGTTCACTTCCGCCCCAACAGTTTCTGTAAAATTCACTTGTTGCGTCGCACTGCAGTAATCCACGAGGAATCCACTTCTGTCGCCGTGTCGCTTCCCAAGATCTCGAAAGGAAGCGGTGAAGTTTGACGCTTGAATCACCTTCGCGACTGTGGCCGTCTTTCATGCAGCAGTAGCAACGTTTATTTTTGGGGGAACTTTAGGAGCAGGCGAGATGTCACAGGACTCCAGTGAGGTCATAGAGACGTGAAGTTGGGACTTACTTTTACGAAAAACGGTTCCAAAAAAGCTCACGCCGATCCGAAGTGCAACGTTCACTTGTGGTTTCTGAATGCGCCCGTCCGCAGCCACCGCGACCCGCGAGTCCTGGCCTACCCAGTTTCTTTATTTTGCAGCCACAAGATGGCGCAACCTGTAGCGCCAAACTGCATTGCAGGTTGCCTATATATTAGGGTGTATACCCTCGGAACATCCCGATCATTGAAGGACACTCAGATGGCGTTGTGTCATTAAGTGGGGAACTAGGCGAGCGGTAAATAATAATAAATTGTAGAAGGAAATAAGCGTGCAAAAACGAACAGAATTGCTTTAGGCGTCGGAGTAAAGGGGAAAGAGGGCTGTTTCTTTTTTTTACCTGAGCAATAATTGTTTTGTTTGATCATCATAACTCCGCTGTATTATAAAATATGTTATACAGATTTGATGTTTCGGGATTTTATCGGGAGTACCTGCCACATATATTGTGCGAGATTGCCCGCTATTAAAACTACGCATCTTCCGAACCAGTAGTATACCGATTATATGTTCGACTCACATTGCACACCCCCTCCCCACAAATGGTTGTTAATTTACTTCTTGCGCCTTTCAGACAACTGAGTACGCTGAGGCATGGAATGCGGTATAGAACTTCCAACTTTGTCGAAGTTCAAAGGTAGGCATTTAACGGCCCGAACTCCGATGGAGACAATCAAGCACAGCGCCGAAGTGCTGCGTCGCCGCGATGCGCCTATGTTTGGTATGATTGACTGGACTAATCACGCACAGTATATGCGCCGCGCTCCTGCGCTTTTTTTTTTTCTGTGCGTGATTGGTTTAGTTGGTGATGGGGAAACCCACGAAGAAAACGAGCGCCGTGACGATGCACTTTTGATGCTGATCAATTGACTCCCTTCCACCGTAGCGTCGGCTACAGTCGGCCTGAAAGTGAAACATTTTTTTTAGTTAGTTAAAAATATGATGCCATTATAGGAAGATTTTTTTTTCAATTGTGCTAATTAATAATAATAATAAAAAAACATTGGCACAGGATCGCGTGCGTCTACGGCAGTTTCCCGGAGAGGCTGATGAAGAATTATAAGTCTAGCGAATCCAGCGAGTCCTTGACTGGGAGCTTGGCCTCTGAGATTGCAGGTAAGGCAAAGTGTGACGAGGTTCGTTTGTTCGGGCTAATTTAAGACCGTAAAATAATCGAATACGAGACCAGTTCAAATTTCAGCAATTTGTGATCATAAAAAAAGAAGCTAACCATAGAACGTAAAATAAGGTAAATAAAAACAAAATGTTTACGAAAGAAGCGGCAGTGTTTAGTTCGGTTTCTTCCAGAGGAGGTGTTGCTCTTTACACGTCAGTCTTCGGGTTTCCGATGAGCTTTCTTAGCTCATTCATGCGCAACGCACACAATTTTCACGTAGTTGCAAGACACGCTCTAAGTTTAAAATTGTGGCTCTTGTAAAAACATATTTCTTTTGTTGATCGTACGTTTAGTAACCGTACACACTACAGGTGACTGCTAACTTAAAAATTACCATCTTTACGCAGAGAAAATATTTTGCTCGTTATTAATGACCAGGTTTCCTCGACAGAGCACACTAGTAATTACTTTCGTGAGGCATCAGGTGAACTCAGATTTGTACGTAAATCAACTACTCGACTCATATTACTGTAGCTTAACTACCTTTGTGAGTAGTTCAGTAACTTTAAATCACATTTATTTTGATAATTAGTAGTTTAATTACTTTTTCCGGCTAGTTTCTACTCAAATTACAAATTACTTTCGAATTTTAGTGGTAGGTTTGCCTATCAATAAACACTGTTCCTGCACAAAAAGAGATATGTTTGAAGAACAGCTGATATTTGGAAAGTGGGGTGTAGTAAATAAATAGAAAGGCGGTCACCCGTAAAATAAAAAAAAAGCAGCGCCCACGCGGGCCTGCGGAGAAGACGAGGGGTCTCACATGACGAGGTGGTGGCCGGCGGGGCCGGGGGCGCGGGAGCCCCGGAAGAGGCGCCCGACACGGATGGTGGCTGGGAGCGTACTCATTTACATAACGGTAAACAAACATGGAGGTCAAGCGCCACGGGGATGCGACCCTGACAACACGGGCGCCAGAGCGGTATGTGGCGCCACCTGGCTAGTGTATATGGAAACTGCGAAAACAATTAAATACGACAAAGGGAAAGCATGTGGCATAGGCAGGGGTTAGTGGATTGAAGGGTTCCAAACCCCCTAAATTTTTACAATTCCCCACTGCAACAACCTACGAGGCGCGGGGAGCGGACAGACACGTCACAAGTGTGGCCAAGAAACTGCGGGATCAATGCCGAAGACTGGGGTTTCTTCGTGTCCCGAAGCTCGAGGAGACTTGACGTGTTTGAAAAAAAAAGGCTTCTGCTCGCATCTACCTGAGGTAGGAACTCTCGCCCACTGCAGAAGTTAACACACTGCATCCTTACTGAAAGGAAGCAAGAAAATGCACAACCCGCTCTTAAGCTCACCTGGTGTCCCCGTAGTTCGTGCTGTATCGTTGCCTTTCCCCAGAGCACTCAGAATATGCGGGTCTTCCAAGATTCAAAGATTGTACGAGAAACCTTAGTAATTCACCCAACGTTTTGACATAAAAAATAATGAGCATGTGTCTAGGTTTAGATACCTTGTAGTACTTTACTTGAAGTATGTTCTCTGAGCATGCACTTGCACTTTACTAAAGTTTTTTTTTTTTTGGTACTTTTCGAGGAAAGTACGACTCTCGACTTCAAAACGCATTCCCATATTTGAAAAAAAAAAAAGAAGAAGCTTATTGTCCTATGAAAACGCGCTATCGTCTTTCGATACATCATCAGGTCATTTCTCTAAGTGAAGGAATGGCTGCTCTAGAACCGATACAAATAGGTGCCTTATAACTTGATTGTGTTAAATAGTTTGTCAGCGAGAGTAAAAGAACTATGTACTCAGTGGCGACTTGACTTTATCCAATATTTGCCGCCATTTCCGAAAAAAAAAGAACAAAAAAATTGATGCTCCTTTGATTACATCTGGAGCAATGCATACCAATAAAAAATAAAAATAAGACGCAGTATAGGGCATGAAAGGGCGTCATGAACGATGTGTTCAAAAGTAGTTGAACTTTACTTTGGAAGTACAATGTATTTATAGCAGTTTACTTCAAGTACATTGCGCCTGGTGTATTTACTCCTTTACTTGAGATACATAACCTCATTTACTTTCCGCTTTACTTTAAGTACTTTACGCATCACTGTAAACAAGAAAACACTGTCTACAAAACCAACATCAGGCAGTGCTAAACCTCAAAGAAGAAAGGATACACCCGCAATACATTATTGACCAAAAAAAAAAAAAAAGGTATAAAACAATTAGGCACGCAGAAGCAGAACCAACTATTAAAGCATTCCTGTGCAAACACAAGCCGCTTTATATTTGGCTAGCAGAATTTCACTAACAGATTGAAACCCATATAGTTTCTTGTTACAAAGAAAAATATAAAAGTAACTTCAAAAGTAACTTGCTACCCTTTACGGTACTTAGTAATTCACTCAATTACTTACCATTTGAGTAATTTATATTCTACTCAAATTACATTTGAGGCCATTACTCAGTATCCTAATTTAATTCAATTTTTTTAGTAACTTGTGCATGTCTGGAAACTAAACAATGACTCCTTAAGTGCACTATGTTCGCCTTTAGAAATCGTATATATATATATATATATATATATATATATATATATATATATATATATATATATATATATATATATATATATCTTTAGCAACCTTTGGAAATATTTACTCTGCTATGTGTTATTCCTTTTTTAGAAACCAATCTGTGCTGCTCCACGAACCACTTTATTGTATTTGAACTGTGCTACTCTGGAAGGCCTCTTTCACGAATCACGGTGAGTCTAATACACCCTTTGTTGCTCTCTGTCTTCGGTTTCCTTCTGTTGTAAGGGGCACAATTTCCACGGAAATAATCTCTAAAAGGAGTCTAAATAACCAGCCAATCCAACCCACACTCGGGCCACTCCGAGAATAAATCACCGTGATCTACGAGGGAGGCTTGGCAAATGTCAAAGTTGAAAATATGTTTACACCAAAAACGTGAAGTCTTCCATGTGACACTAAGCATGATGTTCTATGAGCTTAGGTCATACCCAGTTTCACACTACAGCCCCCCCCCCCCCCCCCCCCTTTAATGTTTAAGTCTAAACAAAATTTCTATTTCTTGTCGTTGGTCAAACACTTTCTGCTCTTTCTGTAGATCTCAGCAATGTTCCCCTTTCAAAAGTCCGTCAAGCAACATTGGCGATCGCCATTGCTTGGACACGTGGCGCGTGATTGGATCCGAGTCCTCGCCGAACGATGACGCAGCGTTCGGTTTTAACACGAGCGGAGCCCATTTCACGCCGAAGGCTGATGTAACGCTCGTGTCCAATACATGCTCTGAGGTCGTGCCGAAACAAAGGCGGACAAACGATGGCGCGAACTTGAGAGAAGAGTCTATGCGCCGAGAAATTTTAAGAGATGAGGATACGAGCTCTGATTGGAATGATTAGTGAGTAGACCTCAAAGAAACACTGCATTAAAAACAAACAAAAAAGATTTAAGGCTACCTTGGGACACATACTTTTTCTTAATTTTTTCAGAAAAAAAATAAATAAAATAACGCGATGTTTAGGCTGTTGGACGCAGTTTAGGTGGAAGTCACGAACCACTCTAAGCCCCGCTCACAGATCAGTGGCCCCGCCCATTACTACTTGATGGACTTGGCTGATCGGCCGAACACTCTGGAAGTCTATACTTTGTTCAGCTTTAAAGGGGCCCTGCAATCCTGTTTAACCGTCTAACTTTTTGGCGGTTTTCACTTCTCTTGGGGTTCGGGCAACCCAGCAGGCACGGAGAGAGTAACGAAATATCAGTTTGTCAAATCTTAACCGGAAGACACGGAAGCCTCCACCACCTACGGGGGCGCCCCGTGGTACCGAACGCGCGCGGCATGTGGCGACGTCGTGACGTTGTTGGTCCTGGTCAGCTGCCTGGCTTACGACTGGTCAGAGCCGCTAAAAGCTTTTTTTTTAGAGCGCAGCTCTTAGCCGCTTGTTTCCGGCTTGAGCGGCGTTGGCGTAGCCATGAGGTCACGTGACCCACCCCCTTTTTTTTTCTGAGGTCACGTGACCCCGTGACGTCATAGGGGTCACGTGACCTCAGGGGGCCACAGGGAATGAAGGAGGAGGAGGGCAGGAGGAGGAGGAGGAAGAGGGAGGAGGGCAGGAGGAGTAGCAGGCAGGATGACGAGGTGAGGAGGTGGGAGGAGGGGTGTAAAAGGGGTATACCCTCCCCTCAGTATCCTTTTATCCTCTACTCAAGAGCTGCGCTTTATTTAGGCGTTACAGGGAGTTGTAAACGGCTTTCATTTTCGTTTTAGTCAAAATACAAAATATAAGTGGCGCGAACCGTTTCAATTATTTATGAAAGTTGTTTTTGTTCAGTATTTTAGATCATAAAAGAAACAAATGCAGTTTATAAATTACAGAAGCAAGAGATGACCCATCGACATACCCGCCACCAAGCGGTGGAAAAGGCGGCGCATACTAGGAAAGTGAAGTGGATCAGTAGCCGACGCGCGCCACGCATTACTGTGAAGCGGCGAGCGTAGAAAGGTGCCGGATATGCTCGGCGGCGCTGCGGTCGTATGGGCTGAAGGATCTGACCGGTTCCGAGCGTTTCCAAGGCCTTCGGCGAGCAGCTTTGTCTTGCGCTTTGGCTTGCGGCTTGACTGTTTAGCGGTTTGACAGCGTGAAGTGGCTCCGGTTCTGATCTTTAACGCGTGTTTGCTGTCATTTGTGGCCAATGGAGTGTCACGCGAATTAGTGTTTAGCCGCGCAGCAAATGCAATGCGCGCCGCCCTGGCTACCCACTTCATCCAGCCTGTCCAGCATATACTTTAGTGGCGCCCTCTCGAGCCGTCGTCACGGAGTGCGGCAGCCGTGAGCGCTCCCCTTCTCAAGTTCACGGCCACCCAAGACAGGACCAGGGACGTCATGCAAGAGGTTATTTTTCGCTTGTTTTTGGAATTTTAATTTGGCTATACCTCTTAAAATAAGGCGAAATTCAAGAAAAGTTTTACTAGGCTACCAAGTTAAGTGAGCTCAGGTTTGGTGCAAATTAAAAGGCAGTCAATAAGTCGTTACAGGGCCCCTTTAAGCTGAGACTAGAAGCTCGCCCTTCAGCGCGAGCTCTCTCTTCCGCAGTGCTTTGGCTGCGCGTGCCTGTGTGTTCACACTTATGTTAGCAAAGGCAGAAAGCTCGCACTGGAAGCGGAGCTTCTAGGTAGAGTATAGTGTTTCCTTTTCGCGACATCTTGTGCGTCTAGTCTGGCTCCTGACACCGCCTGTTAGACGCGCGAGCAGACGAGCGGAGGCCTCCAATATCGTCTGCTATTTAACCACCGCCTATCGTCGTCTAGAAGGCCTGTGATACGCGGACACGATAGCTGCAAGTCAGCGTCCGTTTTCGCCTCCGTCCGTCTGCTATTCCGCCCCCGTCTAAAACTTCTCCGACACTCAAAAGACGCGACCATGAAAGCGATGTTCTAGTGTTTCATCATGCAGAAGTCACGGTCCAATACAAGCGTCTGTCAGCGTCTATCGATGTGCGGTAATGGACCCTTTCCACATACCGACGGCACCAGGCGGTGTCTGCACGAACTAAAAATCGTGAAAGTGACGTACCTGCGCTACCAATCGATAATGGGAGCTACGCTACCAGTTTCTTTGCTCTCTGAGCAGCGGCGCCTGCCCAATGTGACTTGAAAGAGGGGCATCCGTGTCGTCCACCCAAACGTCGTGTTTTCCTTTCCGTCGACGTTTTTTTTTGTGTAACACAATTATATATATGCTGCAGTTACGTGTTCTACTCTCTGATATACAGCCTCCTTCCGAATTTCCTCGATTTTTCGTTCCGACTTCCGCCGCTTGGCATCGGGCGCTCGCGCGTGCGCAGAACGCTTGTCGGAAAAGGTCCATCAGCGACCGAGGACTAAAAAAATCAACAAGATGAATATGCCATTCTTTCAGCTCTACTGTCATTGATTTTTTTTTTCTTTTTATGTGGCATCCGCAAGCAAGGTGCGTGATCGTCATGACGCACAAATAAATCGCGAGGTAAAAAAGAACATATTCCCTTTAGTAGGCCAGCTGCACTGCAAACTTGAGAAGTACTTGCATTTCGAAGCGAAATGACGGGAACTTAGAGAAACTTGATGCGAGCCTAACGCCCGATTGCCTCCAGCCAAATGGCTCCCAAATTATTACCTGTGTAGGTATCTTCTCGGTATTAAACCTTGGTTGCAATCACAGCTGTTGCTCTATTGACAAAGCAGTGGGGCTGCTTTTACGGAAACAAAATTTTTATTCAACACCAACACGCGCAAAGGAACAAATCAAGCTAGATCAAGCAACATAGTTCACGTGGGACGCTATGCTCAGGCCAGTCCCGCTACAGATCCAAGCACCCGCACAGCGCTTCCGAAGACTCGTACTTGCGTACTAGGTCGGTTCAAAAGAACTTCTAAATACATCGGTGAAAGCAGGACGACTCGCACTCTTAAAAATCAGCGAGCTCAATGAGCTACGCTCGCTGATCACGTCGCAAACACCGGCAGCCATGTATGGCCTCGTTTGAAGCAGAGGCGGAAAGGCAATCTCGGGATGTTCTTGAAAACAATAGAGAGTTTTAGTAGATCGTTCCCATGACTCCGATAACGATACCCGATACTCCGCCACCGCCTCCCTTGCGCCTGCATAGTATCGTTATCGGGGCTATCGGGGGTATCGGAACCATCTACTAAAACTCTCTAATAATGAATCTACCTAGATCATTTGTTTCTGAAACATAAAATTATTGTCGATATAAATACCATTTCGGCACGGATAAACATATTTACAACGAACATTTCACACATTAATCATTTCTCCAACCAATGAAGGCCGAGAAAAGGTGATCAACACCGGGCGGGGCCTAGAGCACGGCTACCCTCACCTTAATTGTGTCTAACGGCGTGAACTATGATAATCTGTTTGTTTCGTTTGAAAAATTAACAATAATATTTAAAAGAAAACCTTTTAAAAATATGTTTATTGTCATTTTAGTTTTTGTTTTTTGTTTAAAGAGTTGGGCAACATTTTCAGTTCTTTGCTTAAATAATTTGGAAGTTAGTGTCTCGACCCTTCCGAAGTAAAGAACAAAATACCGCTTTTCCCTGTATGTCCTAGTTTTTATTTTAAAAGTGGACAAGGATGGAGGTTTTCGGCACCTCTCAACTCCTTCACCATCTTCCGAGTCACGTGCGCTGGGACGTCAATGGGGGTGGCGCGGGGTTCCGGATAGAAGGTTTTGGTTACGGTGAAGCTCCCTCTCTAGGGCCATCAGTGAGCAGCGAGAACTCACTCGCTCGCGACCACGTGACCACGTGCTTGCGCAGCGCGATCAACATGGTGAAAGGAGGAAACTGGCTACGTGCTTGTCCGGGTCCGGCTATCCCCGTCCGGCTTTGCCCCCGTCCCCTCCGGCTTCTGGCGGCTGTTCGAAATATCAGATAGAGGTGACGGTTGTGTTGACCTCGCATAGATGGCGCCACTACAACTCCGTATAATAAAAGTTCTGTCGATGATACCAGGTTTTTGACGCATTTATATTTACGTTGGAACGGAAAGATTTATAGAAAAATTTCCTATTTATCGAGCAGGTATTTTTACAACTTGCTATGTTTTTACAAGTGCCCCTTTGACGTCACGCCGCGTGGTTCTCATGGCTGCCGCTCGCGGCTGAAGGTCGGGACATATTTTAATTTTGCCACGCGATTACTCGGCGTAATTGCGACATTTCGAAGGAAGGAGATGTTTTCTTTCCTTCGTGATAAGATAAATAATGTGAAAAGTAGAAGATCCACTGCGTCGAACGCGTTAGAACGCGGAACTCCGGCGTCCGGCGTTTTGGTCTCCTATTCGAATGCGTTCGACGAGCGCAGCGGAGAAAAAGGCAGCTATAGCTTTAGGTCTGCCCAGGAATCATTCGAACCAGGGCACGGCGTTGTGCCGTCCCCGAGCGCTCTCGCCTTCTTTTCTCCCTAAGTTTGTCGGCGCATTAACTCGGCTAATGCACTTCGAGAAAATATACTCAAAGACAACTTTTAGGGTGCATACCGACGCTGCAGAGCGATTTCCGAGGTAAATCTAATGCATTTCTTTTAAATAAAAACTTAATTGTGCTTAGATACAGAGTACGCGGGACATATAGGCGGTATTCGCTGCACGCCATATTTGAGCTAATTTTTCACAGCGCATGCTTACAACTAGCCCCCATTTATCGCCTGCCAAGAACAACAGTCTTGATTGGTTTGAATGCATGATTATACACGTTCCGCGTGCATTCCATCAAATCAGGACCTTTCTTCTTGGTAGATGATAAATAGTAACTAGTTCTGCGCCTGCGCTGTTAAAAATGCGCTCAAATATGGCGTCCAGTGAATAGATAACGTTCTTGGGTAAAAATAACTGTCTTCTGTTTAACTCACAGCTCAAGAAAAATGGAGCGTGTTTATAAGTACTTTTAGATCAAAAGCCCCCGGACTTCATCTTGCTCATGCACGCGTGTTCTTGTTTTTCGGCTTCCAGGGACGCGTGATACAGTTTTATCGCGCAAGGCAACATGTTTAATGAAGTGTACATACGGCTCACGTTCTCTGCGAACCTGTAATTGAATTGATGTGCGGCTTAATCAAATGCATGCAATAGCTGTTATCTCGCCACGAAAAAAAATAAATATTTTTTTTGTAGCTGCTTGGCTCCCTTTACAGCGGTAATCTGGAGCTCGGTTTATAGAGAAGAGTGATTAACACCACGGAGGCTATTGCTGACTTCCGCGAAATCAACGCCAATTAGCGGCTAGTTTGGAAGTACGCGATGAAAATCGCCTATAAAGAAAGGAAGACGGATAGATTTTTTTTTTAAACTCCCATTAGTGATATAGCAACCAGTTAAGAGTTTTTGTCGCCTGATGGATGCAGCGATCGCTCCGATGGCCACATCAGGCTGACACGCGGATAGTGTAACGTTTCCCCTAATGCAACCGTTCTTCTTTTCTTTCCCGGAACGCAGCTTCGGAGTGCCCTGCAGGGCCGCAGCCTGGTGCTGCAGGCTTCGTGCAGCGTGGCGGTGGCGGAACGTGCTCTGGGGTTCCGACACCTGACCGTGGACGCGGACAAGTTGCTCGTGACGCCCACCGACTCCGCTAGCCTCGAGTACCGCTTCCTGGAAAGGAAGCCCGTGTCCGTGGACACCTCGGGGCTGAAGGCGCACATTACGGGGTCGCTCTCATTCGCCATGTCCAGAGGTTGGTTTTGGGTTAAGGCCACCCTCACACCGCGCGTACGTCATCCAAAAGACACGACGTTCGCTGCAGACATGAATGCCAGAATTATCGGCGAACACGCTTTCAGCGTGTTCTAAGCATATGATGTCTGCATACAGCTTTTATATGACCGCCGTGACAAGGACCGTCACACGATGAAGAAACAGGCCTGAAGCTGCGTCTGAAGACTGTCTTTTGTATGTTAATATTTTGACCACGGCTTAAGAGCTCGTTGTCACTCCCGAACACTGCACATTTTGTTCACTTAGCTCATTGCGTTCTGGTTTTGAGGGCGTCTCAAAGCAGTGTCGCACACTGCACCTATGCTGATGCGCTTGACAAGCAAATGGTGGGAGTGATTTTGTTGGGGGTTTCGTTCGGAGCATGAGTGAGTATAATGAGTATGATTGGTTTACGTGAAGTTATTTCGCTTTAACTGAATGTAAACGCTATTGCAGGAGACCACCACGAGGAAACTTACGTATCCCAGGAGGCTGCGGCTGCAAAATCTGTAGATAGCATTTCATCGGATGGCAGGTTCGTGTCACTCTTGGCGCTTGAACGTTTTACACGGGATTAGCTGAGTTTTGTTCTCTGGTACTTGGTTTTAAAATTTTCATTTGCTTAATTGTATTCGGATAACTTTTATCTTAGGATTATTGCTTTGTTCAACAGCGTATAAACATGTATGTCGAAAGATATGTTTGTCTACTATGATAACCGCGGCGAAATAGCTTCGTCTTCGATATATCTTCACACTTGCAGTGACATAGTTACTGAAATTGTGAAGTAAAAGCGTGCGATGGTGTCACAAAAGAGTCCGCGTAAGGTTTACTTACGCGGACCAAGGCAATTATCTTGGCCTTGCTGATGAGCTTGTGTTGTTACTTACCGATATCGAAATACGCAGTTATGAGATGAATATTGACATTGTGTTGAAACTCTTTAAGCATGTGCTTACTGCTTTAATTGATGCCTATATTCCTCACAAGGCAATTGCACAAAAAAAACAACGAAAAAAACAAACACGAAGTTACAAATTTGAGATAATTAAATGAAGAGTTACGCCGGTTATTAACTCAGAAACAACGTGCGCACTTGACTTTCCGAGGAACATCCAATGCTGTTTCGCTTGCACGGTTACGAGACCCCTGGAAACTCTTGAAAAACAAATTGAACTGCTAAAAAGACTTTTCACGGCACTCTACGTGATCGCCTAAAGAAGTCTCAAAAAAGGTTTGAAGCTGGGAAAGGGTAACAGAAAGGGGCAGGTTGACATACCAGCAATTTAAATATTTTCACGAATGACAAATGATGAGGCGGCGAATAACTGAAGAGACTGAACGTTTAATGGGGCGAACTTGTGCCCAAAACAAATTAGAAGAAGGTTAGCGTCGCAGGCGTCGATGTCGGCGAAACAGCAGGATCGAGCGCTGGGGCGAAACTTACTCCGGCCCGCCACGCGGAGTCCCTTATGTAGACGCGTGGGCTTCTGGAACATTCGGCGCGGAAAGTTCGGCGCGTAGAAAATTCTAACCTCGAATAAGCAAAAAGGTTCTCGAATTTACCAGAACGCGACATTACAGAAACAACAAAAGGTGCAACCGCGGCCAAGCATCGAACCTCGGTTTTTCTAAAGTTGAGGCTTGGGCGAGTTGGTACAGCCTCCACGGAAAAAGAGTAGCACAAGTGACCGATGACCGGAGCGGCAAAATCGCGACACGCGGCGCTCTTGTTCCCAAGCGTGCCGATAGCGAGAGTGCCAGTCACGTTCCATGTCTTAGCGCGGGGGTGGCCGGCAGAAAATTGAGAGATAAGATAGCTGTTAAAATGAGGGCTTTAGGATGGGCTGCTTTCTGCCGCCCCCCCCCCCCCCCCCCCCCCCCCCCCCCCCCCCCCCGTTGAGACATGGAACGTGACTGGCACTCTCGCTATCGGCGCGCTCGGGAACAATAGCGCCGCGTGTTGCGATTTTGCCGCTCCGGTCGTCGGTCCCTTGTGCTACTCTTTTTCCGTTGCAGCTGTACATACTTCGGAAATTAAAAACAGCGCGGAAAGACGAGGACCAGACAAAGAAGTGACACGGACGTAGCGCTGACTTACAACTGAGTTT
Source organism: Ixodes scapularis (assembly GCF_016920785.2). Classification (NCBI taxonomy): domain Eukaryota; kingdom Metazoa; phylum Arthropoda; class Arachnida; order Ixodida; family Ixodidae; genus Ixodes; species Ixodes scapularis. Next base: position 88,663,612 of record NW_024609835.1, read on the forward strand.
ATTGAACGCAAACTCGCAATATTTATTTGCGGTGTCACGAACAAAAGAACATAAAAAATTCAGCCCATGTGATGCATCACCAATAAAAATAAAACAATGATAAAAAACATTGAAAAAAAAAAAAACATTGAAAAAAATAATAATGAAATGCGCCATGACACAGCCGTACAGAGTATGTGCCAAAAATCGAGCAAGTCACGGAACTAGAAAATTCATCTCTTTGCCTGATAGGGCCACAGAAGGACTGCTTACACATGCTGCACCCAGCCTCGCTATCTCAACAGCCTCTAGAATTTCCCGAGTAAGCTGGTTCCTATGACGCTTAACAACCTCACACCGTTGGAAGTCGGGAAGGCAACCACAGTCGCGGCAATGAATGCCCAGGTGACCAGACACGGTTGTGGAGACGCTGTAAGCGTGCTCTCTCAACCTGTCGTTGAGACAGCGGCCCGTCTGGCCAACGTAGCGCCTGCCACACGTCAGAGGGAGAGAATAAACAACCCCCTCCGAACACGGGACGAAGCGATCTCGATGCCTGGTACTGCAAGCCGTGGCCGCCCTCGAAGAAGGGTTAACAGCTCTGCACAACCTGGACAGCTTGTCCGGGGCAGAGAATAAAACGTCGACGTCACACCTGCCAGCAATGCGTTTTAGGTTGTGGGACAGGCCGTGTACGTAGGGAATAACCACAAACTTTCTTCTTTCCCTTCCCTTTCTGTTGTTGGCCTCTTCTTCACTTCTCATAGGGCTGCTCTTGATATCTTTCAGCAAAGACTCGGCGACCGTTGTTAACACGTGAGAGGGAAACCCGGCATCTGCGAGGCGTTCAGTTTGCCTGTCAAAGCTATGTTTAATTTTATGATAACAAGACCTACGCAGCGCATGTGTATAGCAAGTCCTTGCAATCGCCCGCTTGACAGTTTTTGAGTGAGCGGACTCGAAAGGCAACAATGGCTTTCCAGCACGGGGTTCATAGCTCCAACAAAGATGACCTGGACATATAGTTAAATTCAAATCCAAAAACCGGATGCATCCTGCCTCAGGCACTTCATGAGTCAGAACAAGTGGCGAAAGGCAATGACTAAAAATGCCTAAAACGTCAGTCATTGACGAAAGAAAGGATACGGCATCGGCATGAAACAAAATCAGAAAATCATCTACGTACCGGAAGACCTTTGCAACTTTGGTTCCCCCAAGCCGTTCAAAGATGAGGCGGTCAAGGCTCGCTAACAACAAGTCGCTAAGTACGGGGGCAATGCAAGAACCAATACATACCCCTTGCCGTTGCAAATGGATGTTACCCTCCCAAGTCGCAAAGGTCGACCTCAGATACATATCAAGGAGTTCCATGAAGCCTTCAACTGAAATTCCCGCAGCATTTTGAAAGGCAACTACACCAAATACATCGATGCAGTCACGAATGCAGGTAAGGAGTCCATTATGTGGCAAGGAGTAATACAAATCCTTAATATCGAATGAACAGGCCATAAAGCTAGTGCGCTGGTTGTCTTTAAGAAAAGAAATGACATTATCGGAACTCTTCACGAGAAAAGGATCGTGAATCTCAAACAGCTTCAAACTCTTTTGCAGGAACAAGGCAACCGACTTCTGCCAAGTACCGGCCTCCGAAACAATGACACGCAAAGGGCAATCTACCTTGTGCGTCTTTGCTGCGAAGAAAAGCTCCAAACTGAGCTGTTTCCCAGCGTCAATTTTCTTAACCAGCTGTTCGAGGTTCAGCCTCTTACAAAGTTTTTTCGCCTCAGATTTTTGTTTAGTTAGGGAAACGCTGTCCTTAGGCAGGAACACAGACGAAATAGCCACAAGTGCCTTGGATTTATAAAGGTCAACAGGAAGGACAAGGAACCCCCCTTCTTTATCTGAGGCTAATAAAGACAAAGAGTTATCTTTCAAAAAGGTTGACACCTTCTTAACCGGGATCTTGCTAGCGCCAGGCGTGCGTCTGGTCAACACATCCAGTCCCTCAGAGACGCACCTCTCAGCCTCCGCTTCCGGAACTTTCCTGGCAACATCCCGGACGAGGCTCAGAAGTTCCGCCCGCGATTTCTTCGGCTCCACGGCAAACTTTGGACCCCGGTCCAAAACACGACGGATGCTCTCAGGCAGGGAGACCTGACCCAGCGTGTGGACGGTGGACCTGCTTGGCGCAGCCCTCTTGGGAGCCGAAGCACGTAGCTCCGAAAGCATGCGTCGCCAATGGAACTCAGCAGTAGCATCAGCGAGTTCGCGGTACTCACGCCACCTCCTGCCTCCGTGACCGTTGGAAGTCGTGCCTTGAAGCATGAGAAAAAGGCACTCCTTGTAGAAGCGGGCCTGTCGATGCCATTCCGAACTGAGGACCTTGCACATCCTGACTCCGTGCCCCTGCGAGGGTTTGAAGCCGCCGAAGAGTAGGATGATCTCTGGAGGAAGCTGCCGGTGGCGAACGTGAAATGAGAATCTTCGTGCGTTGCAAACGGCGATGGCGTAGACGGCGACGATGAAACAAGGCTGAACAGTGAAACAATTAAAAGGGCCCATTGTACTAGAAATGAATGATGCTAAAGTTGAGGCTTGGGCGAGTTGGTACATACTTCGGAAATTAAAAACAGCGCGGAAAGACGAGGACCAGACAAAGAAGTGACACGGACGTAGCGCTGACTTACAACTGAGTTTATTGAACGCAAACTCGCAATATTTATTTGCGGTGTCACGAACAAAAGAACATAAAAAATTCAGCCCATGTGATGCATCACCAATAAAAATAAAACAATGATAAAAAACATTGAAAAAAAAAAAACATTGAAAAAAATAATAATGAAATGCGCCATGACACAGCCGTACAGAGTATGTGCCAAAACTCGAGCAAGTCACGGAACTAGAAAATTCATCTCTTTGCCTGATAGGGCCACAGAAGGACTGCTTACACATGCTGCACCCAGCCTCGCTATCTCAACAGCCTCTAGAATTTCCCGAGTAAGCTGGTTCCTATGACGCTTAACAACCTCACACCGTTGGAAGTCGGGAAGGCAACCACAGTCGCGGCAATGAATGCCCAGGTGACCAGACACGGTTGTGGAGACGCTGTAAGCGTGCTCTCTCAACCTGTCGTTGAGACAGCGGCCCGTCTGGCCAACGTAGCGCCTGCCACACGTCAGAGGGAGAGAATAAACAACCCCCTCCGAACACGGGACGAAGCGATCTCGATGCCTCGTACTGCAAGCCGTGGCCGCCCTCGAAGAAGGGTTAACAGCTCTGCACAACCTGGACAGCTTGTCCGGGGCAGAGAATAAAACGTCGACGTCACACCTGCCAGCAATGCGTTTTAGGTTGTGGGACAGGCCGTGTACGTAGGGAATAACCACAAACTTTCTTCTTTCCCTTCCCTTTCTGTTGTTGGCCTCTTCTTCACTTCTCATAGGGCTGCTCTTGATATCTTTCAGCAAACTCGGTTTTTCGCGTGGAAGGCAAGCACGATAACCGTTAGGCCACGGGCGCGCTCCCTGCTCGGCCAGCGGCACGTGCGGTAATATCCGGTCGAACTGTACATAACGACCAGAATAGGACAACATGCTTTAGCAGCTACTTCCAATCAGTCTTTTTTCCTGTCTTCAACGGCGGTCCCGCTTTGGCTTTTGCCGCGAGTCTGCCAAACGACATGAAGGAACTTGTACTTAACTTCCATGGTCTTACTAAACTTCTAGAATCACTTAATTCCGATACGTCACCCGGTCCTAACGGTATCCCAAACAGAGTCTTTAAGAAATGTTCATTCGTGATTTTGTAGTTTTTGTATGCGTTATTCACTAAATCATCCTCAGTCAGTTGTTTGCCTAGCGACTGGAAGAAGGTGCACGTTAGTCCCTGTGCATAAAGGCGGTCCCCAAAAGAACGATGAAAATTATGGGCCAATTTTGCTTCTATGCATGATCTCTAAACTTATGAATCATGCTATATATAGCATTATATTACACACAAATAATTTTCATTACTCCCTTTCAACATGGATTTTAACCAGGCCTTTATAGTGCAGCTCAAATGGTAAAGTTCTATCATGACTTAGAGTACGCATGCGTATGACAAAGTTCAATATTGTGCCGCACAAATTGATTCTTCAGAAAATATAAGACACTAGCGATATATGACCACGTTCCCTGATGATCAGCTTACTACCCAGACGGTAGGACTCAAGCAGTATAAATTAACGGCATATCATCTCATTTTATTCCTGTCACTTTGGGCGTGCCACGGGGCATTGTTTTTGGACCGCTTTTATTTTTATTATTAATTAACGACATTGTTGTAAACATTTCGTCGTTTATACGTCTATACGTTGATGACTGCGTTATGTATTGTGGAGTAAGTGCCCTTGGTGACTGTGCGGCTCTCCAGTTGGAGATAGATCGAATAGGGAACTGGTGTTCCACTTGGGGATGTATCAGAATGTTTAAAAATGTAGTTTCGTGCGGTTTATCAAAATGCGAAATCTTGTAATCAGCGTGTACACCATCAATAACATCAACATCAGTTCCTCAGTGCAGGTAAGATATTTAGGTGTTCACTCCTCCCACATTCTCTCCTGGAACCACTATATAGTATAAATTATATGACTGCTAAGGCAAACCCAATGTTAGGCTTCATCAAACGCAACTTTACAGGTGGTCCTTGAAATGTCAGATCATATATATACCAGATCAATACCTGAATATTCATTCGAACTCTGGGATCCTTCCGAGCAGTACTCAATCAACAATAAAAAAAAAATAAAAATATTCAAAATACATCTTCCAGGTTTGTTTTAAATTATTACTGGTGTTGTGAAAGTCCAACATGAAATCCTGAAAGTGCCTTTGAGTGTGAACGTGGAAGCCTCCACAACCTCCTGGACAATTATGCTTCCGCTTAAAATTTCTTCACATAATTTTGTATGAAGAATGTGGTATCGAAAAAACCAAATGCTTACTTCAGTCTCACTTCATTTCTCACAAACTGGATCAAGAAAAGATAAGGCCTTTTTCATCTAAAATTCACATCGTCAAAAACTTTGTTTTTTATGCACCACTGAGCACTGAAGTGGGCTAACAAAAATATAGTATTTCGAAAAGAAAACTCACAATTTAATCAATCCTTGCTCAATCTGAAACACTTCATATATATTATATTTGGCGCATTTTTATTTAGCACGTAAGCATATGTTATAGTCTTCACCCTTTTTCAAGTCTTGTGCTCGCTGTAGAGAGTATGCTTTCTTTGATGTGTTGTGGCGTCATTTACTTGTTTGCCCCTTCCCCATATAATGCCTTCACAGGCTTTGTGGGGTACTCGAAATAAATAAATAAAAACTTTGCTTTCTCATTTATAAATAGGAACGTTCATGCCATCGTAAGTTCAGTATGTGAGAATATGACTTTGTTCTTGAAGACAGCAGACAAACACTTAGTTTTATTTGAGACAGGTGATACATATGTTTAATGAAACATGTGTTTCACCTGAAATCATATCAAGAAAATGCGTTTGGTGGAAGAATACGACCGCAGTCTCGGGTCCCTATCATATTCGAAATTGAACATCCTGCAGGATCACCCTTATTTTGTGCGGTATTACTGTTTTAAGGGGATACTGAACCAAAGAATTTAGTGTCCATGATAAGTGGCGCACGTTCTTTCCACGAGCCAGCAGCCGCCGGTGTGCGCGGGCACACGCAACGAAAATGACGTCAAAGACCTCCATTTGCGCTTAAGAGGACAGTGAAATGCATGGGCATCGGGCCAAAGGAGAATAAAGACAGGCTTTTCATCTCTACAAGTGAAAGCTACGTGCTTGTTAGACCACTTAATCGCTTACCTTTTACACCAGACACCACAGTGTAGATGAAAAACTTCTCTTTATTCTCCTTTGGCCCGAAGCCCATACATTTCACTGTCATCTTAACCGCGAATTGAGGTCTTTGACGTCATTTTTGTTGCGCGTGCTCGCGCACACCGGCGGCTGCTGGCTCGTGGAAAGAACGTGCGCTACTTATTATGGACACTATACTCTGTTTCATACTTAGAGTGCAACGCTGTCAAAGCTACTTGCGCGAGCGCATGGCTTCACCTATGTTCTTTTCGTTTTTTTTTTTGCACGAGAATGCGTGCAAATGATCAGCAAGATCAAGCCCCGCGCTCGTGCGAGTAGCTTTGACAGCGTTGCACGCTAACTATGAAACACAGTATAAATTCCTTGGTTCATCATCCCTTTAATGCGCCTGTTTGTTTTGAGCATGAAATTGCGGATGAAATGCGTTCTTTTTACGTGTTTCTGAGGATAATCTTTTGCAGTTTTGTACCCCAGACCTGCAAGGGCCTATCCAAAGGACCCGCAGACAGGGCTGGGCAGTATCGCGATAGTATTTTAGATATACTTTCGACAATCTGTATCTCTGTATGGAGATACATTTGAAAAATGTATTTGTATGTCAGTAGTGAAATACATTTAAGATGTATCGCTTGTATCGCGATTTTTTCTCAGACTTGGGTATCTCGTTGCATTTGTTGTCCTTTTTAAGATAAATTTAAAAGTTAAACATTTGTTTTGTGCAAGTTGCTTCGTAATTTATAATATGAACCCGCCCTATAACAGTATCCCATCTGTCACCCACATTATAAAAAGAACTGTGGTTTAAAAAAGGTTACGGGCAAGAATAACAGAATCAGCTCCTCCCACAAAGCCCTCCACTCTTTCCAATTCAGCAGAGAGAAGCTGTAAAGGAGTTAAGTGAAGAAAAAAGTATGATCCTGTTGTCCAATCTCCCTCCACTATGGGTGACTTAGAAGCTTACAATACGACAATTTGAGATGCTCCCTCACGATAAAACAGGGTTCATTTCGGGCAGACGTCTTTTGTCAAGCTTGGCACGCAGTCTTTACCGTTCGGTAACTAGGTGGTTCAACGGGGGTGTCATGTTTTTTTCTTCTTTGAGCGGCATTAGTGATAGATAAAGAGTTAGAGGTAAGGGGAACAGCGTAAAATGGCACAGCAAGGAGCACAAGCATAATTTACTGTTCATATCCGCCTCAAACTCCCCCCCCCCCCCCCCCCCCCCCCTGTTCCCCCGGCCTAGCACCGTTCGGGAACAAATGTATTGGTATCTCTATTCCGTAATAGTTTTTTTGCCGGTTACGCAGAAGTATCTCAGGGATATCCGCTTGCATAAAAGACAAATGTATCTCAGTATCTGTATTTTGAGCCTTAAAACATATGTATCTGACTATTTGTAATCCCGAATACTTTTTGGAGTATGTCTGCCCAGCCCTGCCGCAGTATACGTTCCACACACACACACACGCACACGCACACGCGCACGCGCACGCGCACGCGCACGCGCACGCGCACGCGCGCACGCGCACACGCACACGCACACGCACACGCACACGCACACGCACACACACACACACACACACACACACACACACACACACACACACACGTAATTTTGACTTTGCTGGTATCCTTTGAGTCGCGTAAGAATACTATACTGGTTGAAAGAGTTTGGATTGAATCCAAAAAGCGCGCAATTGAGAGAGAATTCGAGACTTAGAACTAACTGTTGCATCCTTAATAATTTTCCAAAACTTGTCCCCTACAGTCACTGAGAGCTTAAAGTGATGCTGAACCAAACATTTCAATGTCTATAATAAGCGGCGCACTATCTTTCTATGAGTCAGCAGCCGCCGGTGTGCGCGAGCACACGCAACGAAATTGACGTCATCATATCTTCCATTCACGCTTAATGCCGGTGTGCTCGCGCACACCGGCGGCTGCTGACTCATGAAAAGATAGTGCGCCACTTATTATCGACACTGAAATATTTGGTTCAGCATCCCTTTATTAAGAAACAAAGGACCTATTCGGAGCGCAAGTTCGTCTGCTTCTTGCGCAGGAGTTGCGGTGACGTCCGAACGACGCCGAGCTCTGATTGGATTCAAGTGAAGAAAAAGTAGCCAGACCTCAATGCTAGACGCCTTGAAGTCTACCCTAGATATATTTATATTTTCTAAATCAGCCAATATGAGCTTGGCATTCTGACATCCTCGCAACCTCTGTGCGAGATGCAGACGAACTTGCGCTCCGCATAATGTCACGCTTCTTGTTTTCTGATGTGTTCTTTAGCGTTCTTGTCGGCTGATGCCGCGCTCTGATTGGCTACTGAACGGTATGCTCGGGACTCATCACTACGCCCTTGGCTTGTGAAACTATCGGTTACAGTAACTGTCTCCGATGTGCGCAGTGGCAGTACGCCGCGCTTCTATAGCAACGTGCTGTGGCTACTAGCGGTAATGGACCGCGTCCTGTTCAAGCTCCGCTCCGAAGTCCCGGAGTCGAGGGTCAAGACGGAAAAGGCTGTCTTCGAGGAGCTTCAGGCGTGGCAGGATCACCTTCAGCAGTGCAGCTCCGTCGACGACTTCATCGCCACGTCGCAGAGCTTACGCGACGACAACGTTAGCCTTAGTTGTTTCCTATAGTGGTCAGGGTAAATAATCTCGGCAAGGGGAGCTTAGTTTTCATTTTCTTAAAAAAATAAAAAAGTTTATGTATTTATTTAGAAAATTTTAACTTTTTTTTATTGATTTACCACCTGCTTGGTGCGACAGGACCACTCATTTAAACATAAAGTTTGTTGAGAATGTATAAAGAATATTCGGTTGCGATTTAAGAAGTCTCGCCCCTTCATCCTGTTGGTGCGACTACTATTGTATACATCAAAATCGTGGAGCAGGAAGGTTTTCTACCGCGCTTCTCTCATCAAAGTTATATGTCTGCATTTAATATAGGACTTGTTATTATGAAATAAACGTGGGCCACAAAGCGACCACTTGCAACCTTGGACTCAGTACCGCACATGTGACCAACATCGAGCGTTATCACAACCTAGGATTTAGCAAAGTTGCCCTTGAGTTTCTGCTGTTTTTTTTCCTATAAGTAAATATAAAACATTGAAAAAGAAAATTTGAAAGAGTTTAATTCCTCGCGTTTCTCTTCATCACCGATGCCATGTAGGGAAGATATGAGACCACCTTGGTGAACACGGTGGGCATATTTGGAAGCGCGCAGTAGACCGAGTGAGACACCACACCGCCCAGATACCACACCTCTTCGTCAAAGGTGCACTGGAGAGGACCACCGGAGTCGCCCTGGAAAGAAGCAGAAAAACAATTCGGCAAACGTTAATGCACATCTCCCTCATCCCCCTCCTTCGTCTGGATTGCTATAAACGTTTGGAAGTACGGCCTCCCTGCGCTGCCATCTTGCTGCTGGTGCGAGTGGATCGTCTGATAGTGAAGCCTTGGTGAGGCGTACTCATGATTTTCAGACTGTCACCGAAACAACACGTTTTTCATCCACGGTGGCCAGACTAGCTCACGGAGCGCGGCTGCTTGAAAATTCTGTACATGACGTCATCGTTAGTGGGTCCCCTACTACCTACCTCAAGCGGTAAACAGCGCTGCGTGGATCCACTAGTGATTATGTTTTGGGAGGTAAAGGCGGTATGAAGCCAGGAACCATTCTCCGAATGGTGTGTTTAACGCATACCTCGATCTCCGCCCCATGACGTCATCAAAAAGGTGTCTCGTTGTCGCCGGTAGCGATCCTGGCGGTGTCCCCGCAGCATTGCGGTATGTAGCAGACGCCTGTTCGGCTGCAGGTCGTTCTCCAGCGTGGCAGTTCGCGGAGCCTTCGGCAGCCAGAAGCTGGGACGCCGCGACGACAGCGACACTCGCTTTCGGTCGTGCTTTTCGCCTGCATTTCTTGGAGGACAACCAGCCGGGATTGCGACATCCGAGAGCGTGACACTCCAGCTTCGATGACGTCATTTGTTGCCACTTCGGGTCGGGACCATTTCTGATGTATGGGTGGGACGGGACGCTAAACCCACCGGCTGGAGACGCGCCCCGTGGCGCCATAATAAGATGCATTCGCGAGACACCATTTCGTAGGACGTTTTTTGCATCGCGCATGCTTAGAACGTTGCTCGAGGTCCCTTGAGTGCACGGGTACCCATAACTTTGGCATCACTGCCTGCGAGGAATGCCAGAGGATGCATACTTAGGTAGTAATTCAATTACAGCAATCGAATTACCGTAATTTATCTACTTTTTGGTAATTTGTAGTTGTAATTAATTTCTTTCGGCTAAAATGAATTGTAATTGTAATATAATTACTTGCCAGGGTCAGTAAATGCAAAATTTCAGTTACAAATACGATTACTTTTGGAAGACCTCCCGGCTCCGACAGAACCTGTCTGAAAGCCTCAGCGCTTGCACAAGCGGCCTAGCGCTCGGTGACACGCTCGCACACACAGACATGCACGCACACACACGAACAACAAAAGTAGTGTCGCGTTGTTTTTTGTTTTGTTGCTTACGCTGAGGGCTGAGAGACAGTCCTTTTTGGGTTCTACCTCAACGGCGCCGTGTGGAGCCGTCTGCCATACGAGCAGAAAACAATAGCCTAAACACTCCAAATATCGAAAGATAACAAAATTCGAGATTGAGCTTTCAGCTGACGTTCGGAAGTTTTAATATCTATAAAGTTATTTTTCTTCCTTTGCCTGTCTTACGTACCCCTTCCAGTACTGGCTCGTATTTATTTCTTTGTATTATTTTTAAGTTTGTCTTGTGGATATTACTTCGGATATTATTTGCCTAAGTATTTTGGAGACTGACCTCGCACCTGTGAATAGTGACACAGTTGATTCGGGAGCCCCGACTCAGTTCTTTTATGTTTCTGAGCCATTATAATTTAAACTCAATGTAAATAATTGACAATAAAATGAAACATTTGCATGTGAATGTGGTCGTATTAACGCTTGTGGATTGGAGTTTTATATTAATACTATTAAAATAGTGAGATACGACTAATTGTTGCATTTTTGCTTGCTTGGCTTACAGAAGCGTGTCAACCTAATTTTCCTTTAGTGTTTTGACGTCTTCGAGTATATAAATTAATTTACTATTATTTATTGAAAGGTTAAGAACGCAGGACTTCATTACTCCAAACTGTCAGGTTCTATCATTCATTTCACAAAATTCATTAAAAAATACAATACAGCGGTGCTTACGGTATTCCTCCTCAAAGATTGGGGCGAGGAATGCACAGATGCATTGTTTCCTAAGCAACTCGTTTCAAGTTATATGGCCCAAGTTGGGTCGCTCTCATAAATAATAGTAAAGTAATTGCATTACTTTTTAAAAGTAATCTGTCATTGTAATTAACTTAGTTTCACGTAGTAGTAATTGCAATTGTGGTTAAACCACATTTAAAGCAAAGTCAGGCCTCCAGCACGCGTTCGTTGCCTACCATCGTGCTTTGGCTGAGCGCGCAAGCGCGAAGCTTACGAGGCGTTAACGAAAGTGGAAAGCTCGCGCCGGAGGCGGTGCAGCTGAATGAACTCCCTGGCGTTTTTATCTTGACGAAAATAATCCCAGAGAAGGGGAACAAGAGGGACAAAGGACAAACACAAAATCTTGGAACACAGCTAAGTGACTGGTGCTCGACCGAAAAAATCCGCCTGGTTATGGCATTGAACCCGGGGCCTCTTCATTAATGGAGAGGTCCCGAGTTCGATAACCGGACCAGGCGGATTTTTCCGGTCGAGCACCAGTCACCTAGCTGTGTTTGGAGATTTGTGTTTGTCCTTTGTCCCTCTTGTTCCCCTTCTCCAGGGATTATTTTCGTCATTCTTGTCCAGCTCGCTTGCACCTTTGCATTTAATTCCATTATAATTATTTTTACCTTGCCAGCGACTATTAGAGACGTGCGCGATCGAAAGCGTCGCTGTGGTGGGCCGGCCACGACTGACCGAATGCTGACTATGACGTCATCAAAGCATTCCTCATCGACGGAAATAAGAGGAATGCCAGAACTTTAATTTTGACGGTGTTGGCAGCGTTGCTTTGAGAGTGCGATGATTTCGAGCTTCCACCATGCTAATTACAAACGCTATCGAAGTTGCTCTTCGCAGGGTAATGACGTCACGAGAAGGAACAATAGGAGGGAGCCGTCAAAAACAACTCGCCGCTAATGACAGCCCTTAGGTATTAATGGAATACGAAAATATGCCAAAGACAGATTTTGCGTAGAAACACTGAGAAAGAGGAGGAGACGAGAGGGGACGTCAGAACGCCGAGCTATGATTGGAAGGATTAGTGGGTTGACCTAAAGCTAGCTGCCTACGCTTCCACTACACTGGTCGAACGTGTTAGAACGCGGAACGCCGGTGTGCAGCGTTCGCACTTGTCGAACGTATTCGAACGGGTTCGACGAGTGCAGTGGAGTGTTCCCTTCCAATCATTCGAACCAGAGCTCGACGTTCTGACGTTTCAACGCCGATCCCGTATCCTCTTCTCCCCCAATATCTCGGCAGACAGCTTAATTTCTTCTGTGCAGAAACCAGCATGGTGTCTTATTTACAATTTTCGCATAATATGTGCGAGGCCAGCTGTGATCGCTCATTCTATTTGCTTTTGTGTGGTTCCGTATAGACCGATACGCTGATTATCAAAAGACAAAAACCGCATCTCCACGTGGCGAATGATGTTGATTGGGGCGAAGCTTTGGTGGTGCTTGTCTGCGTAGACGCTGAGCCGCTGCATGCCGAGCCTCTCGTTCGTTTTCATCCATGTCACGCTGCGGTCGAATGCTCAAGTGCGTATATAACCGCATTCCATACCACACAATCTCTTTCTGACATGGATGAGAACGAACGAAAGGCTCGGCATGCTGCGGCCACGGTGTAAGATGATGCTCTTTAGGTGAGGACCAGTGTTGCCAACTAAAAAATTTAAAACCCGCAGTCGGAATCCCAAAAACCGCTAAAAAAACCGCTCAATCCAAAACACAGCGCAAAGCGACTTTTTAAACTTTTTTTTTTTTTTTGCTTTAATTCTTGACAAAGGTATAATAACAGTATAGATCATATCAATGCCATCTGAAAGAAAGCTTTCCTTTTGTTTTGACTAGAAATCTGTCACGCCACGCCACAGTTCACCCAGGTGATCCGAAGCCAAAATTGCAGAGTGAGCGCATACGAACATGGCAAGGGACCCTTCAGCAGTGCGTGACTAGTAAGACCCGTTCAAATTGTAGAGTCGTCTGCTACCAGAGGAGAAAGGTGCAGCGGCCGAAACATGCTTCTTCGTTGCAGCGTGCATGACCAAATCCACATTCTTCGCAGATAGTTCCGTTTTGAAGTAGCGGCACCTGGCTCGTCTGCTATTACCTCCAGTAGCCAGTCTTTAAGTTTGGGGTGCTTTCTAAACATTTGAGCGTACTTCACCGCGCCCATTTCACGAAACAGTGACAAAAACGTCAAAGAAAAATTGGAACATTCATGCTGTTCAAACGTGCGCGCACAAAACGGGGAGGCATGTTCTGATATTCGACGTCTTAATGTTTTGATGACGTCACAGCCGTCACTCTCACAAACCAGAACATTACTGAGGGTCAGCGAAGACGACTGTGGCTTATTATCCTTGTCTTTATGGATATGAAAGGTGCATAGTCGACAATAAATCGATATAAAACTTCTATATCTCTAAAAAACCGCCAAGATTACATAAAACCGGCTAAAAATCCCACCGCCCGCAAAACAATAATTTATCCCGCTAAACAAAACAAAAAACCGCTAAATTTAGCGGGAAAACCGCTAAATTGGCAACACTGGTGAGGACAGCGCGCTCCTCGCGCAGTGCAGATAAAGTTTGTTTTTCACTCTCTCTCTTTCTCTCTCTCACCATGGTTTCAAGCGGCGCCGGCGATGACTCGTCGACCCGTGGGCACGGCAAAGACGGCTCGTGCCGCCTCATGCTCCACACGCGCAGAGCTCCAGCGAGGTTGTCGCTCGTGCAGAAAGACCACGGTGCACCGGGGTGTCATGGCAACGAGATAATTTTTTTCGCTCTCACACAGTTTCGCCGTTTGGCCGCCGGCGACACTGTCAGCCGCGGGTACGGTGGCCGCTCAATAATGCAGCCTTTCGGATGCCCGTCGAACGAACGCTATCTGATCCCTCGCGCCGCGCGTTCAGCCCCGCTGTGTCCTTACCTAAACAGTGTATCTTACACCGTGGCTGCGGCTCACCGTCTACGCAGACAAGCACCACCAGAGCTTCGCCCCAAACAACATCATTCACCACGTGGAGATGGTTGTTTTTTTCTTGCCCTACACGAGCACAAGAGCACGTGCTCACGTGCTCGTGAGCACGAGCACCCGACGCCGGACATCGGACGGACACACGGACATGGCTAGCCCCTAAAGGGGTATTCACACGAGGGATAAATCCCGGGGATTTCTCCCCGGCACGCGCATCTTACGACGAAAACGTCAGGCTTTGCGATGTGCAAAAGCCTCGCGTTTTCATCTCGTGATGTGCGCGCGCCGGGGAGAAATCCCCGGGATTTCCCCCTCGTGTGAATACCCCTTAAGGAGCTTCGCCCCTAAAACATGTGGGCTTTTGCTCACACACTGCGAGTATATGGTGCCTGGAACGCGTCTCCGACTAGTGTGTTTACCGCGTCCAAAAAAGTGGTTTCTCGATTTCCGCTTTGTGACGTCACAAAAGTGTCATGCTGTCGCCGGTCGCGATCCTGGCGGTGTTCTAGCAGAGGTGGTGGATGTAGCAGACGTCTGCTCTGCTGCAGGTCGCTCTCTGGTGCGACAGTCCACGGAAGTGTCAGCAGCCAGAAGTTGGGACGCCATGTCGAAAGCGACACTCACGTGCGCTCGTGCTTTTCGCTATCATTCGTATGACCAACCTGCCAGAATCGCCACATCCGACAACATGACACTTCGGTTTCTGTGACGTCATTTGTGGCCACTTCGGGACCACTTTTGATGTGTGGGCAGGATAACACGCGAAACACACCGGCCGGAGACGCGTTCTAGGCACCCTACTGCGCGTGCGCAGAAACACGATTGGCGTGAGGTGAAGCAACTGCACATGCGCCGTGCCGACAACAGCGCCACCGCAGCGTCTTTACGCCAGGACCGCAGTGGGTAAGGCATATGAGTGAGATCTTCTAGGACGAGCCACTCTCTTCCGCTTCATCCGAAGAGGGCAAAGGCTGCGAGCCTGAACATGTAAATTCGAAATGAGCCTACAGATTACGCGTCCTCGTGCGCTTTAACGCCTCCCGTCGGATGTCTCGGGAGTTCTGTGTATACACGATTGCAAGCTGGGCGACTGGCCGCCGCCATGTCTCTGCTCGAGCAGGCACGCCCGTGCGATTACGAGCTTGCCAAAGCTACGTTCACCCGCGCGTTGCACGCGCTTGCACGCATGGGGCACCACTTGTGGCGCCATGCTTGCAATTGCCTATAGTGTTGGGGAATTTTTGTAGAGATACGCTATCGCCAGCAATCCTGCGATAGCGTTCTTTACAACCTGCGCAATAAAACGTAAACCTTGTTTACTTCATAATGTTCTCTTTACACCTTTACCTGCATAAATGTGTGTGGTTAGTGAGAATTTGAAAGTAAACTTTTGGCAGAAATCTGCCTGGTTGGGTAAGAATAATTAGAAGAGGAGGAAGGAACGAAAATAAAAAGGAGCCCAACGTTTCGAAACCTGCTTGGTTTCTTCTTCAGGGGCGACTGTGTGCGCGAGGAGCAAGTGGTCTTCTTTTACGGCGGTGGACGTGATGTTTTCGCGATCGTAATGTGGCTGAGCCCGCTGACGTAAGCCGACGGTAAAGCGCCAAGCGACCGATTGATGTTTTGCGGTGTGGTTTGAATGTGCCATGACTCGACGAAGAGCCTTTGCCGGGAATTGGTCTCAATGCCGAGGATGCGTGTGTCGTCGAAGTCAATGCGGTGGTCATTCGAGTCACTGTAATCCGCAACCGCGCTGCGCTCGTGATCGAATTTTCGCACGTCGGTTTTGTGCTGGCGAAGTCTTTCTTTAAAGTTTTTGGTTTCGCCGATGTATGTGGCAGGGCAATCCGCACAAGGAATCTGGTAAATAACGCCTTGCGCTCTTTCCTTCGGGGGACGATCTTTTGGCCGGGGCATCAGGTGTCCAAGCGTTGACACTGGTTTGTGGGACATCTGGATGCCTTCTTTTGCCAGCACACGCGCGAGCGCTTCGCTGGTTTCCTTTATGTAAGGGACGCAGATGCGCGTGGTTGAGCGGGGATGTGCGATTTCTTGTGTTTCGCCGATTGGTCTTAGGCGTTGATCAGATTTACGTTGACGACGAGCGATTCGCTGAATAAAACTGCGTGTGTAGCCGTTATTTAGCAGGTCGGAGATGCTGGTTTCTTCTTCCTTTTTTCTGTAGTCCTCCGACGAGCAAATAGTCTTCGCTCGGGACAGGAGTGCCTGAACGACCGATGCCTTGTGGCTCGCAGGGTGGTTTGAGTCAAATCGGAGATAGCGCCCAGTGTGTGTCGGTTTTCTGTACACCGTGAATTCCAATTGATCTTTTTGTCTTTTGACCAGCACGTCAAGAAACGGCAGGGCGTCGTTTTTTTCAGTTTCAACGGTGAACTGGATGGCCGGCTCGATGGAGTTGAGGTGTCCCCTGGCAGTCGCCACAACCAGAGCTGCCCTCGAGGGAGACAAGAAGCTGAGCGAACGGACCACTCTTACGGTGGACGAACTGTGCCGCCTGCTGGAGTTCTGCCTGGGGAGCACCTACTTCAGCTTTAAAGGAGAATTCTTCAAGCAGACCAGCGGAACCGCAATGGGCGCATCCATCTCCGTCACCACGGCCAACCTGACAATGGAAGTCATTGAACATCGCGCGCTGGAGTCTCACTGCACGCCCTAAAGTGTTTTTACGGTATGTCGACGATTGCTTCTGCATTATGAAGAAATCAGAAGTGAACAACTTTTTGGCACACCTCAACTCCATCGAGCCGGCCATCCAGTTCACCGTTGAAACTGAAAAGAACGACGCCCTGCCGTTTCTTGACGTGCTGGTCAAAAGACAAAAAGATCAATTGGAATTCAGGGTGTACAGAAAACCGACACACACTGGCCGCTATCTCCGATTTGACTCAAACCACCCTGCGAGCCACAAGGCATCGGTCGTTTAGGCACTCCTGTCCTGAGCGAAGACTATTTGCTCGTCGGAGGACTACAGAAAAAAGGAAGAAGAAACCATCATCTTCGACCTGCTAAATAACGGCTACACACGCAGTTTTATTCAGCGAATCGCTCGTCGTCAACGTAAATCTGATCGACGCCTAAGACCAATCGGCGAAACACAAGAAATCGCACATCCCCGCTCAACCACGCGCATCTGCGTCCCTTACATAAAGGAAACCAGCGAAGCGCTCGCGCGTGTGCTGGCAAAAGAAGGCATCCAGATGTCCCACAAACCAGTGTCAACGCTTGGACACCTGATGCCCCGGCCAAAAAATCGTCCCCCCAAGGAAAGAGCGCAAGGCGTTATTTACCAGATTCCTTGTGCGGATTGCCCTGCCACATACATCGGCGAAACCAAAAACTTTAAAGAAAGACTTCGCCAGCACAAAACCGACGTGCGAAAATTCGATCATGAGCGCAGCGCGGTTGCGGAACACAGTGACTCGAATGACCACCGCATTGACTTCGACGACACACGCATCCTCGACATTGAGACCAATTCCCGGCAAAGGCTCTTCGTCGAGTCATGGCACATTCAAACCACACCGCAAAACATCAATCGGTCGCTTGGCGCTTTACCGTCGGCTTACGTCAGCGGGCTCAGCCATATTACGATCGCGAAAACATCACGTCCACCGCCGTAAAAGAAGACCACTTGCTCCTCGCGCACACAGTCGCCCCTGAAGAAGAAACCAAGCAGGTTTCGAAACGTTGGGCTCCTTTTTATTTTTGGTTGGCGTTCCTTCCTCCTCTTCTAATAGTTAGTGAGAATGGCAATCAAACGTGAAAAAGTTTTTACCGTGGCGGGATAGGTGACCAAAATGTAGTAATGTATACGCCTCGCAAGTGGGCTCATTTTCGTCTTCTGCGCATGAGAAAGGATGTAGCGGTGACGTCAGAACGCCGAGTCCTGATTGGGTGATCGCGACCCCCTATTGAGCGTCGTCTGCTCCTTTGCAACGTCGTCTGCTCGCAACGTCGTCTGTTTCTGTCTTACCTTTCCTGCGACTTTCGGAGCAAACTCGCTGGAGGGCAGACGAAATAACTCGAGCGGTACGTTGTTTTCGTCTAACAACTAGCAGACGCGCATCAAGGAGGGAAGTCAAAGGATTCACTGGCGAGGTGTCCCGGGGCGCCGAGGTTTGTTTGCTTAGTGTCCGCAAGTTCCTTCCCAAATACTTTTTACCTCCATTCGTGTGCGGCGAGACCCCTCACTCGTTAACGGCGCCGGCGGGTTGGCGCAGTTAACGTCGTCTGCTTTACGTCTGCTAGTCAAAGCGATGGCTGCTTCACCTTTCCTGCGCCTGTCGGAGATTCGCCGCTTTTTCACCGGCGAGAGTCACCGTTGCCTCGGGAAACAAGGAGATAACAAGAGGAAGAAATTGACCTCTTAATCTAAAATTGAGGTCAGCGATCAAAGTATAACACGGGAAGGGTTCACAAGGGTCGCGCGGGCATATTCCATTCAGCACGTCAGCCGGTCGTGGGCAGACGGTCGCCGATTCGCGGAGTGCCTGCTAGGCCTAACTGCCCAGCTCGTTTGGTCGCGTTCGGTGGAATCGTCGCCGTTGGAGCTTTTACCCGGTGTCTGTGGATCCAGCGTTCTTGTTCGTCGTGCTCTGTTTCAAGTAATTTTTACTTTTTTTTTTGCTGCTTGAAGTCAGGACGCGTGAGAAGCTGACGTAAAAAAATAAACGTCCGTGGGTCGTCGCGACCGCGACGCTGTCGGCCATGCTGACTTGATCGTAAGAAGTGCGTAAGACAGCTTCGGAGCTGTCGCAGGATTTCGCCGTAACCTGCGCAAAACTTACGAAAATTTCGTTTCGTGAATACGAATTTGTTCTTAAAGGAGCTATGCAACAATTTTTGTACTTTGCGCAAATACCGCTTAAAACGGATCCCTAACGTTAATGACCTATGAAACACGCCTTCGTTCTTCACCCCACGCAATAGTAGTCCCAGAAAAAAATTAAAGAAAAACGAGCAGCGTTCACCCCCTCAACTCGCAGCCAGAACAAGCAACCACGTGATCTGGAGCCGATTATATGCCGCCAGTGTTGATCATAGCCACGCGCTGGGGTTGGCAAAGCGCAGGACACGCGCTGAGTTCCAGACATTGTTATGGCTCGGCTGTTGTCGTCGTTGCAGCGATTGGACACGGGTCGCTACCCGAATGCTTCTCGAGCTAGCAATTATCACGAGCCCAAGTCGAGTGCCCACGCAATGCTCGGGTCCAATCTATGAACCGCATTCAAATATCGTCACTTGGGTGTACTGCGATCCCCGAGTTACGTCATCAAATTTCGCAAAGGAGAGATTGAATGAAACTGATCGCTTTTGTCCTTGAAATTACACCGCAACAAAGGAGTTTCTTGGCCAATGGCGTTGCGTGTGAGTATCCTTGAGTCCCAGGTGTGCCAGTAAGCTCGTGTAGAGTGAAAAACATTCCAATTGAATATCGTTGCACAGCTCCTTTAAGTTTTGTCTTACGCACATTTTTGGCGTAAGATCGTTTCGTGAATCTGGCCTCTGCACTTCCGAAAGTCGCAGGAAACGTAAGACAGACGCAGACGACGTTGCGAGCAGACGACGTTGCAAAGAAGCAGACGACGCTCAGATAGGGGGTCGCGATCAGCCAATCAGGGCTCGGCGTTCTGACGTCACCGCTACCCCCTGCGCAAGGAGCAGACGAACTTGCCCTCCGCATAGGCTCTTTCATAGAAGCAAACTTGGGCGGAACCTTTAATTGTACTACCATAATTGTACTTCCGTACGTTTTAGGGAAACCCAAAACAGATATGCTAATCAACTCGTAATTAAACGTGCGAACTCCGAAGGGAAACAAAACAGGGCATGCTTTTGCACACTCTTAGTAGTATTCACTCTTGGTAGTTTAAATCTTTTTACACTCTTCGTAGTTTTTTTTTGTTTAAAATTAATGCCAGTGGCAGCTTGTAACTGTCTAGGCCATTTCAAACGTCCCATTGCATGGAAGGCTAGATTCTGAATTGGAACCATACGAAAGAGTAACCCGAGACGCACGCTGCACGAAGACTTCTTTCCCGCCTTGTAGCCAGCGCAGAACATTTTGTCCGTGATCTTGTTGTACTTGACGTAGGCCCTGTAGCAGTCCTCGTGATTCCAGACAGGGAGCATCACCTCCATCAGCAGCTCCGAGTGGCGACCCCCTGAGACCACATTTTTTTTTTCAGATTCAGATCTCCGATGGCATCATATGAACACTTCTTTCGTCTAAACAAAGCTGGCTTGACACATTTTGTTTCACGTGTTTTCTGCGAAACATATCTCTGGTCGGTTCCACTAAGCCGCACTCAAGCTGCTCAAACATCGCACAAAAGACGCGGTGTTTTCTCAAAACATGTCTGCAGGCAGTTTTTGTATGTCTAATGTGACAAGAAAGCCACACATAAAAAAAACACAACTCAGACAGGGCCTCCAGATTGTTTTTGTTTGATGTAATGGCAGTGTGACCTCGGTTTTATTGTTCTAGGTTTTCGAATAATTGTTTTTATTTGCTTAATTTCATCTAATAAAAGAAAATATTTTTTTTCTCGCTTAGGTTAAAAGAGATTAAAACGAACACTTATATGCTTTCGCAATGCAAAAACACGATTGTAGCATTAGAACGAAACCTCGCAGTAGGCTCGTATAAATGAAGGACTAAAAGCGGCATCTGTATGTTCGCGCCAGGAGGTTTGTGTGCTCGCCAACGTAATTCTGCGGCATCGGATTATTAGGGTGCATAAAATGCAAAGACGCTTCGTTTTCAAGGACAGCTGAGTCAAGGGGACGTTTTTTTCGATCAATATGCGTGTTATCTGTACGCTGTGCGTACAAATTAAAAATAGCTCGGACAAGCCGCGGGATTCTAGAATCCTCTGGCTCAGTCTCCAACAAGACAAACGAAGACTGAAGAAAATCATTCGTCTAGTTTACCACGACGGCGCTATACTTCAGGAAAGCACTAATTAAATTTAATGGCTCATTTGTTACAAATGGTGTACTTACGACGGTAAGATTGGCAACTAAAACATTTCAATGCTTTAATTTTGTTTTGACTTCGTTAAACATATTTACATGAGTATGTTTCGTGAGTTTATGTATCGCTGTGATTACCTTGTTTGAGGAGGAGGAGGAGGAGGAAAAACTTTATTTGTATGCCAGCAATCGGTGGTACCTTGCCCCGCACAGGGGGTGAGACATTGAGAAGTTTATTATGACAATTGACCCCGGACTAACACCCATGGCCATGAATTCAAACGATTGTTTTTGAACTTGTCTAAAAATATCTCAAATAAAAAAATGAAAGACGTTTACAACTCCCTGTAACGCCGAATTAGAGCGCAGCTCTTGAGGAGGAGGAGAGGGAGGTACGCAGAAGAGGCTATGCTCCTCCTCCTCTCCTGCTCGCCTCCCATTTAGGGAGAAACTTTCCGCTAATTTTATTCGAAAAATTGCCCCACTAAATTTAGCAGGAAAAAAAATCCCCGCTAAATTTAGCGAAAAAATTTACCCGCTAAATTTAGCGGAAAATGTTCCCCGCGGTTACGCCGACGCCGACGGTGGCGGCGACGCCGCTCAAGCTGGAAACGGGCGCCTAAGAGCTGCGCTCTAAAATAGTTTGAATCGGATTGCGGGAGATTTCTCCAACCTGAATGTTTAGCAACCCATACTGCTCGTGCAACGGTCAAACCTCGTGGTGAAAACCGTATTATTATCACACGAGCGAAATATATGAAGCCGTCTCCTAGCTAATTAGAAATAGCGCCAATAAACCTGCAGCGTCACAAGTAAGCAAAAAGAGAAGTAAACAAGCGGGTACGTCTCCGTCCATCTTAAATGATATACCACTACTTTTTGATAACACAAGAAGCGTAGTTCATGGCCGCGATCACCTGCCATCGGTTATTGATGCGTCAAAGAGCGATATTGTTGTTTTGGCTGAAACGTGTCCCACGTTTTGTCCACGAAAATAACATTTTGATAGTGCTATCAGCTATAAATTTTACCACTGTGAAAAAGTAAATAAGCCGGATGGTGGTATCTTAATCGGCAGCAAACGAAACCATGGATCGTTATCACGTGAATATTGCAACTCCGCTGGAACTTGTTTGCGTACGTCTGCAATCTGCCGATGGGCACCCTACGTCCGCTAGGAGCCGCTACCGATCGACAAGTGCTGATTGTTGGGCAAGTTGGTATGGTACGCTCTGTGGTGTCTGTCCTTCCTATGTCCCCGTCTTCAAAGCGCAATCATGTTTTCTAACGCTACCGATCGCCTAAAGCCTTTCGATGTGTTTCCGGTAGCGTCAAATGCGCCAGTGCACGAGGTCTGTGTCTCGAGCGGCCCTTAGAAGAAAATGGCGGCGTAGCACTGAAATGAGCGGCCCTTGGAACCGAATGGTGGCGGAGCACTCGCTCGTGGCACGTGTCTTACGCGTTTCCACGACAATGGATGGCGGTACTTGTAAAAAACGCCTTAATCGGGGGGCTTTACGACCGCCCAGTGAACAGCGCCGCGCGCGGCCACTTTTGAATTAGCGTAGGGAGAGCGGTAGAGTTCAGCCGCCGCTCCCGCTGCTTCCGCGCTTTCGCCAATGTGGTAGCCCAAGCAGGCAGTCGACCTCGCAACATCCACAGGTGTACCACCGCAGACGAGCTGCGACTGCCGAGGTCGCTTCCCGATGAGTACGCGCGACGCCGCCACGAGAGGCGCGCGTATTGGCACTGAGTAAGATCTGCAGCGTGCCCATAGGCAACCTGTAATGTTATTTGGTTTGGCGTTATCTAGCAACTGAAGTAAAAACAAACACTGGCTATGCCTGGAAGTGGCGGCTTCATTGTTTAAATGCGATCTATTACTTAAGGGCATCGCTTAGCCTAGTGTCTGATGCAAGAAATGCTAAGTAGGCCAGGAAGCCGTGGGCGTATTACTTGCCAGTACGGCGGAAGGTGCGGCCCCTGAGGGCCAATCAGAACAACGGAATGAGGCACGCGACTAGCATCGCCGGAGTACGCTTTTGCTGCGAAGAAATTTCAGGCTTTTTTCTGCGTCATGTTCTAACGCAATGTAGGGCATAACGTTCACCTTTTGCCAAGTTACAGCGGGACAGGTATAACCGGCCCTCACCTTGCTGGCGCCGCCTGGCTGTGGCCGGCTGGCTGTAAAAATGTTATTCTATGCGCTTCCTACCGTCTCCCCAATGCCTCCGATAATTTTTTCTCAGATGTACATGATTCTTTAAACACCATTTCTTGAACAAAAAGTAAGGGCGCAAACGAGCTGGTGTACATTGCACATGGTTGAAAAAACCCCGAGACTGCGGGTAAACGACACAACACTAAAAAGTCTCTATTTAGACTAGACTTTTTAGTGTTGTGTCGTTTACCCGCAGTCTCGGGGTTTTTTCAACCATGTACCATTTCTTCGGGTTTCTGCTTTCTCCTATGATTTGGCTAAGTGATTTTACCTCTTATTTATTGGTCTAGGGCATACCCGACTACCTCTCGTAGTTTGTCTGATTATGCTTATTTAATCGGTCTGTTACCAATTTTTCTTTTCACCCACGTGCCACAAGCCCTACTGGAGTAGTAGTAGTAGTAAGCGTTTTATTGGAAAGGAAAACCTGAACAGTTGGCCACTCCTAAAAATGGGGGCGAGTCAGTTCAGGGTTGAGGAATGGGTTAGAGGAGAGACAGATTAAAAGAAAAGAGAGAGAGAGAGAGATAAAAAACAAAGGGAAGGGGTGGATGACTGTCACTTGTTGGCACTCTGCACTTAAGGTCGGATACTTGTGGTTTATAGGCGATCGAATAATTCAGTGTCTTCTAAAAATGTGAGGAGACGTGCGAATGTTTTAGAAGCGGTCCCGGCCGGACCCGGAGGAAAAAGAATTTCCTCTGTAGTGGCATGTGCGACGCCGGCGCACTGCAGGCCGTCGATGAGGGATCTTCTCTCTTTCGTTAACGCCGCGCAGTCCCAGAGGAGGTGGTCGAAGTCCTCAGGAACATTGCAGGTTGGGCAGAGGGGTCGACGGTAGAGTTTATGCGGTGGAGGGCTTTCGCCGTGAAAACACATCCGGTGCGTAGCCTATGCAGCAAGGAGGCGCTGGATCGTTGTAGCTTCGGTGGGACACGTACAGGAGGTTTTCCGCAAGAAACCCGTGGGTCCGGGTGATGAACGATTATATCTTGATGTATAAGTAGTTTAGCTTCGTGTATTTTAGGTATTGTTACCACTGGGACATCAAGGTGATGAGCCGCTGCAGCGAGTTGGTCAGCGGCCTCATTGCCCGAAATGCCAGTGTGCGAAGGCAACCACTGAAAGGTTAATTGCCAGCCCTTTGCTTGTAAGCTTCTCGCTACGTGCGCGACAAATCGAGCGTATTGCGGTGCGTCTTCAAGACGATCTAGCTGTTGCAGCGCCATCTTAGAGTCTGTGAGGATTAACGCTTTGCCACATTGAGGGAGGTTGTTAAGTGAGTCAAGGGCAAGCCAAAGTGCCACAAGTTCGGCAGTTGTCGACGTAGTATAAAAACTTAGCTTCCTGGACTCGGTCATGTTGAGCGCTGAAATACACATGGCAGCAGTAGACGACTTACGGCTATGAAGCACAGAGCCATCGGTGTATACCCGCAGCCAACCAGCGAAGGACGTTTCCATGTGGTCTTCAACAAGGCTCCGGACTACAGGTTGGGCTGTGTTCCGTTTACTTTTGAGAGCGGGAACAGACTCATTGATGTTTAGTGGTGGAACGTATGGTGGTGGAGTCATGTAGATTATGTCTGGGTCACCAACGAGTGCTCTGAATTGCGCTGCCAGTTGTCCGAGGTGCGAGAGTGGACGCTGATGAAAACGCTTTAGGAGTGGACCTGTTGATTGACAAGATGACTGTCTTGCTATGTGCCGAAGTGTCAGCTCCCTGCCGTGATTTTCAACGAGATTGACCCTGGCTTTTACTAACGTTGGGTTTATTTGGGGAGTATCTTGGTAGGCCCAAGCATAAACGAATTGCGACTCGTTGAAGTGTCTCTATAGCCGAGGATTGGGTGCTGCTGGTGCGGACCAGCGGCAAGGCGTATTGTAGACGTGAGAGGATGAGCCCTCTATAGAGCTGCATCATCATGGCCTGGGGTGTTCCCCACCGACTGCCCATAATCATTCTGATGGCGTTGAGATGCCGGGGACACCTTATGATGGTTGTCTTCACCGCGGGGCGCCAGGAGACGCGGTCGTCTAACAGGAACCCCAGATAGGTGTATGTTCGGACTCGTGCCACATCAGACCCGTTGATGGTATAGACCCTGTTGATAGATGATCTGGCCGTCGGATGATATTGAAGAACTGCGGTTTTGGAGGCGGAAAGCGTAAGCCCTAGTCTTGATATTTCGTTTGCTGCTGCTGTTAAGCCTTGCTGGAGCGTTCTCTGCATAATGCTGTATGTGTTAGTAGGAGCTGTAGCCCAAAGGGCTACATCGTCAGCGTAAATTGCCATGTTGATAATCTGCGAATGGCTGTTTATGCGTCGTAAGACGTCTGGGAGAGCTGCCATGACTATATTGAACAGAAATGGGCTTATGACGCTGCCCTGGGGAACGCCTTGAGCAACGTTACGTAGAGAACTGAGCGTTCCGTTTAGGCGAACGCGCATTGTGCGCCCACTTAGGAATGCTCGTATGAATGCCAGCGCCCGGCCAGATACTCCAAACTTAAGAAGTTGAGCAATGATGGTTGTATGAGGAACGGCGTCGAACGCTTTCTTGATGTCAAGAAAGATGGCCGAGGTGGCTTGGCGCATCGCCTTAGCTTGCTCCATATCTGACACGAGGTCGCCAATCGCATCTGTTGTAGATCGATGTCTTCGGAAACCACAGAGCTGGTGAGGTATAGGGCACCAGAGGTCTCAAGTTGCCAGTCAAGGCGTCTCAGAATCATTCGCTCCAGAATCTTTCCGAGGCAGCAAGTGAGGGAGATTGGTCTGTATGAGCTCGTTTCACATGTGGGTTTTCCTGACTTGTGTATTGGAACGACCACAGATGTCAGCCAGGCGGGAGGGAGTACCGACGTTCTCCAGATGTTGTTTAGGTACGCAAGGAGTCCTGGGAGGGCCATAGAGTCAAGGTTCCGCAGTGCTTGAAAAGTAATTCCATCGGGGCCTGGTGCGCTTCGTTTGCGAGAGGTGCAGCGAAGAGCATTTTTAAGCTCCCGCAGCGTGAAATCCGAGTCGCTGGAGGACGAAGGTGGTGAGCGGAGCTGGGGGGAGGTCGTGCTGCCTGTGACAAATCCAGGAGGAGTTATAGGAGCAGAAGTGAATTCATCGGCGAGCAGCTCTGCCGCTTGAGCCACGGTGATGTTCTTGACGATGACAATGCCGAGGGCAGGTGAGCGGGGAATGGCATGCCCAGCTAGGACACGAGCCATGCGCCACGCTCGTCGTCCACCACCAGGAGTATGAAGCGTCTCACACCGCTGTCGCCACTGTCTTCGTTGCAAGCGATTGGTGTGTCTACGGAATACAGCGTCGACCCGCCGGTAGTGTTGAATGTCCTCCTGTCGCGATGTTTTGAGTGCGCGTCGCTGTAGCTGTCGGCGCAAAGCACGGAGCTTGATGTATGTCAGGTCTGGGTTTGGTCGATATATTGGAATGGTTACAGTTCGGGTTGATTTGGAGAAGGCCTGAGCTATTGCTGTCATGTAATCGGCATTGTCAAGAGACATTAGTTGCTCAAAGTACATCCGGTAGTTGTCCCAATTCGTCACCGTGCAAGCCTTGTGTGTGACGGGTGCGCTCGATAGGGAAGTGATCTTTATAGGAATATGATCACTGCCCCAGCTATCGGGTTCCGCTGACCATATTGCGCGTATCGAGTTGGTAGCAAAACTCAGGTCAAGTACACTACGCTCTACTCCTGGGCGTACAAACGTAGCGGTTCCGTCGTTCAAGCAGCGGAGACCAATGGCTGTGGTATATTCTTCCAGTAATCTGCCGCGTGCTGACGTTTGTTTGTCTCCCCAGGTCTCGTTATGGGCGTTAAAATCCCCCAGCAGCAGCGTGGCTGGTGCACACCTAGAGAGTATTGTACCTAATATCGTAGGGTCCCAGGAAACGTTAGGCCGTACGTAGGCTGTGACGATGGTTAGGTTTGAGTTACCTTTGTTGATTGTCACAGCCACGTATTCAGCTCTGTGGTCGCAGAGATCAGAAAGATCCACTTGTACTTGAGGTAAGTTCCGGTGAATGTACAAGGACGCCTTGGGTGCATCTGCTGATGTTAAAGTTGTTCGGGGCGTGCTGTTGTATATGACGTATGGTGATAGTCGGATCTCTCCCAGCTTGATGTTAGTTTCTTGTAGCGCTAACACTTCGACCTGGTGTCTTTGTAAGTGCTGCCTTAAGTCGTTTATTCGTCTCCGGAGACCGTTAACATTCCACTGGATAATTGATGGGATGAGGTTCGTTTTGGAGGGGCACGGAAGTCTATTTCTTGTTACATGTAGTTTTCCGTTGTTTTGGGCTGATTTCTCACCGATGCAGTCTAATGACACCAGGAGGTGATGAGTGGTACAACAATGTCAATTATTGTGATTAAGGATTGTGCAAATTGAGAATGTAGGGAAGCCAGGAAGGTGCGCAGCATTGTGGTAAGTGTGCAAAGCGCATTCCCGAGGGTTTGTGGCTTAGGTGCTGCGTCAGATCTTGAATTCTTGTAGGTAGGTTGTACGCTGGACTTCCTAGTTGGGTTTTGCTTATCTTTCAGAGGACCGGTCATAGTAGCTTCCTCAGCGCTTGAAGATGCTGAAGGCTCTACAGTAGTAACTGGTGTCTTTGGCGTCGTTGTGGCTGGCTGTTTCTTCAAAGATGGGAATTCATTCTCACTGTTTAATGGAATTGTGATCCCTTTGTCTTCATTTGTGCGTTGAGGACGCCTCCGAGGTGTCCAGTACCTTCCTGCGCCGCGGGTTTCTTGGTTGCTGATGATGGCTGACTTTGCTGAAGTGTAGTCCATATTGTTTGAGCTTTTGTAATTTGCAATTTGTTTTTCCACCTTGTAGATTGCACACCTTGGTGACGTGGCGTCATGGCGCTTGCTGCAGTTCGTGCACTTAGGTTGTTCTGCTCCGCACGTGCTGATGTCGTGTTCGCCTCCGCATCGGCTACAGCGCTGCGCTTTAGAGCAGGTACTTGCAATATGCCCGAAGCGGTTACACTTCGGACATTGTCGTGGCTTTTCCAAGTATGGGAAGACTTCATATCGAGTGTGGCCTATATAGACGTGCTCGCATGTCACTCCCGAGGAGAAGGTGAGCTTTACTGCCTCCGAAGTTCCAAGTCTTCTTACTTGAATTACAGGCGCTTTTTCTCGTAAAGATGCGCAAAGTTCAGCGTCTGTGATTTCAGTGGATACGCCGCGAATGACTCCAACGTAAGCAGATGGTGGAGGCGGTTCATACGTCATAACTTGAACCGCACCTAGGCTCTTGAGTCGGAGTAGGGCTTTCGTGGATTCCACATTACGTGTGTCGAGGGCCAGCAGATTGAGACGATAGTTCGGTCTGATCTGTATGATGCCGTCAGGAGCGACGTCCTCCAGTTTCTTTTTCAGAACCAAGGGGTTGAGGTTGGTTACGAGTTTCGTTGGGTCAGTAGGCTTGACAATGACGGTGAGATTTGAAAGTGGTTGACTTATGATGGTTGATTGACTCGAATTAGAGCCATGGCGTCTCTTCTTTGTCATTTGAGTCGTCCATTTGTCTCCATCGTCAGGCTCATCCGTCATAGAAGCATCGTCGTCAGTAATGGCGGGCTCACCAGATTCAACGTCGGCGGACGCTGGCTTCGGTGCTTCATGGATGCTCATATCCGTTGAACCCCGAAGGGTGGAGACGGATCTTTGGAGTGCCGAAGGAAGATGCTCCGAGGAGTTCCGGCCGGTACGTTGGCTGTTGATTATCTAAAATACTACGATCTCTCGGGAGCGATGAGAACGATCGTCCTTCCGCAAGCGTCGTCGTCGTCCGTTAAGCCCTACTGGAATTACTGATACTACAGCGAATGTACCTAGTACTCCACTGACTTCCATCTCGCATCTTCTAAAACTTATCTAGCGGGTATTAGCGATCATGCCACCCTGTACTTCATCCTACATGCTTCAGCGTGTTCTTCAAATACAACTATAGAAAATTGTGTTTTAATGCAATCTTGAAAAAAAAGAAAAAGAAATTGAAAACTTTTATTGCAATACATAGTGAGTTTGCTGGCTTCCTTTATGGTTTTCTGCTCTTCAGAACATTCAATTGAACCTAACTGGAGTATGTTTAAAAATAAACCCTCGAATCGCCTCGTTTGCTCCGTGTAAGAATATTATTTGTAACCATTTGTCTTCCTGGTTTAATGTTGTACTCAACGCCTTTCTTACAAGAAAAACGTCTTTTCTGTACCGCGAGGTCGTCTGGCTTTGGGGCACATTGGGAAGCTTATAAAACAACTGCAGATGCTAATAAATTAGCTATCAAGGCGGCTCAGCTATCAAATATAGCTATAATAAATATAGTTATAATAACTGTCAAATATAGATATAATAGCTATCAAATGTAGCTGTAATAGCTAGAATAATAGCTATGAAAGCTATTAGCTATGCACTTTTTTAATGCAACCCGACATTCTATGTTATCAAAAAGTAAAGTAATTTCGGCAAAAAAAACAATGTTCCACCTCTCACAGGGATAGAGGGGTTAACGTTCCAAAAGAGCAGTGCGCATCTGATTTAAACAATGTTTTGGCTGAGCCGTTTATTAGTGATACTAACTCTGATAATTAATTATATCCAGAGTGTGACCATTTTCACATAGATGCACTTGTTTTTGATTATGACAGAATTTCGTTAAACTGACTAATAATTAGAAAACAAACATCTTCGTTGGGCGTCGATGAAATTACGTCAAAATTTATAAAGTATACAAAACATTTTGTCTCAATTTTTGGATGTCTTGCCAGAATTGGAAAATAAAACAGATGGATCCATTTCACAAATTAGGTGACGAACATAAAGTCTTAGAACATATAATTTACTCTCATCTTGTTAAATGTTAGACTCTTAATTCTTCTTTTTTTCACCTTCACAACATGGTTTTCGGAAATATATGTCCTGCGAAACCCAACTTCTCACTTTCCCCATTCAACTGCTTTCCATTCTTGATCTGGGGTCCCAGGTTGATTGCGTCTTCCTTGATTTTTGTGAAGCATTAAAAAAAGTTGCTTATAAACTTTTTGTTTAATGCGCTAGCGTTAGTGCCTACATGACGACGAAAAGCTGACGGCGTTCATCTGTGGACAGAACAGTGGAAAGAGGAGCGCGCCGCTTGAGAGAGGAGGAGAGCAGTGAAGGACAAAGGCGAGAGGGAGGCGACGTCACGGGGCGGAAGCCAATACGCGCGCGGGAAACCAATGAACAACGAATGCAGCGACAGGCAGCGGAGGCCGCCGCTAAGCGTGCGAGGCGGGCGTACGAGACAGAGGAGCGGAAACAGCGCCTAGCTCGGCTGGCCAAAATTAAAGTCACCGGATCCTGGAAAAGTAGCGCCAAGCTCCCCGTATGGTCGCCATCTCTGTCCGTTAAATGAGCGATTTCTCCTTGACCCTTCGGTTCTTGGTGAGCTAATCTAAACTCGCTGGTGACGGGTAGCTTTATGGAGATGTTTCTTGTATACCGAGATTTCGCTATCCACCTACCGGCGAAACAAGCGTACATATTCCTATCACCACCACATGCCGCGTCGCGGTGCTTGGAGGCACGGAAAAATCATTTGACTTTTTTTTTAAATACTCAAGAAGAACAATTCAACTGTAAGAGATCCGTGGAGATGGGCACGATTGACAAGTTGATTGCATAAACAGTGACAAAGACGCTTATATTGGCGAGGTACGCTTCCAGTACGATGATGCTCCGTTGTGATCTTGGCGCGAATGGTTTAGAACGGCCCACTGGAAGCTTCGAAGATTTGAATGGACAGAGATGGCGATTTCCATGGCAACGTAGACAGATTAGCCAATCGCCTTGCGAAGGTTTGGTTATCTGTATGTTAGTATTTGTTTGTGTCCGGCTAGCAGTTAGGGAAGGCAATAGCTCTACTTTCCAGGCATCCAATGACTTTAGCCAAAATGTGACGCAAGAAGCGGCAAGCCGACGCGGGGCTGCGTGCGACAGAACCTGGGCCGAAGCGGGCTCGGCAAGCCCGCTTCGCCGGAAAAATGTTAAAGGAAGATCTATTGGTGGATCTTTAGGGAATGCGTTAGCATGACCCTTGGGAAAAGCTAACACTAACCCCGAAACGTTTCGTGCAAGTTCGTTTGCTTCTGGCGAATTTTAGGCGTTTGTTTACTCGTTTAACGCGTCGCACGTGCTCTTGTTTCCCCCTGACCCATCGTGCCCGGACCTCAACAAATGGCGGCACGAGCTGAGCTGCCTCGGTTTTATAGCCTCGCCATCGCGCTTTCCCTGTGCGTTCTTATGTTACGTCTTTGGCGTTTCTACGCGCCAAAGACGAACACTCGCTGGTCATAGGAGGCATTCACACGTCGTCAGCTAAAGAAAGCTATCGTGCGCAATGAACAACAGTTTTGACGATGGAAAAGAAATCAGGGGAACGCTCGCTGTCATCACGCGCTTATTCGCAAAACACGCAGGAAGGGGTTTCTTTCTTTCTTTTTCCAAAACTCGTAATTGTTTGTTTTGCACGACAAACTCAGCCTTATCCACTTTCTCGATATTTCGCCAAATCCACTTCCGTCTGCTATATTGCGACTTGCAAGACCGAGAAGGAACGCTTCACCGTACTTTGAAAATATTTGAGGTTACTCTTATTCCGTGTGTAAAAGATAAGGGGGCAACGTGTTTATGCCGGGTCAGTTTCGCCCTATCTCACTCCCGAACATTCTAGGTCGAATATTTGAGGTACCAAATGTAGTAGCATAGCCTCCTCTATACTAACAAAGCCTGGCAGATCGCCACGAAACGCGGCCGCCGAAATTGAAAATGTAGAGCGGCAGACAACGGATGAGAGGAGAGCCACGTAACGGGCACCCCGCTGCGGCGAGGCGCCGAAACACTCTTTTCCCGAGTGATGGAACGTTCGCTCGTGCTCCTCGCGCTACTTCTTCTTTTCTCGTGGGGTTTGAAAACCACGTTTCGGGTCGTCACCGCTGCAAAAGCTGTGCGCTGACGACCGGGTTCCCCTAGAGTTCCTGTAGAGCTACCTACGGTAGGGAGCCTATACAGGAACTCTAAGTTCCCCGAGAAATGCACTCTGCAACCAGATCCTCGCGCTCCAAATCTGTGACCGGGCACTATGGCTCCGTCGTCGAACTGCCAGGTTTGTAAGTATAGAGGAAGCTATGGTAGTAAATAAGAAGTCGAGCGTGACCTTGCGGCTCATTCTCTCTCACAGTCTCGCTTAAGTCGCCTGCCATGTGGACGCTGCGACGCCCGCTTCTGCTTTTCCGACGCTCATTCTCTTTTTTGTTTCTGGCACAAGTTCGCTGATTATACCTTTATTGTCAGTTTTACGCTCGTCAATCCGTTTCTATCCGCGAAAATATTTCTAAAACATAATGATTCAAGGCATCATAAATCCACGGCTTATGCCCGTGTCCCACTAGAGCGACAGACAGAGACAAAAGACAGCGAAAAGCCTCCAACCCATGCAGCATGCTCGTGATGGTACCTTTGACAGGTGTTTAGTCGTTCGGTGCTCGCGAGTAAGCACGAGCGATTGGAAGCCTGCCAAAGATACCCTCGCGTGCATGATGCTCGTGTTTGAGCATAGCCTCCGTACTCTACAAAGCGTCTCAAATCGCGAAAGACTCTGGTTTGAGGCTTGTCTTTGTCTTTTGTTTCTGTATGTCGCTCTAGTGGGACATGGGTATTATAAGTATACGGCTTTTGTTTTGTAACGTTACAAAAAAAAAAAAAAAAGAACGTGAAAGCTATTTCATTACGGTCTGTGCAGGTGAGTTATGCGGCCAGGGAGACGCAGTATATGGGGCTAACTGTTACGATAAGGAAGATAAATAACTAAAGTTTTATTCAATATTGTTCTCAATATCTTTCTCAGATATTTTCAATATCTGAGAAAGATTAGGAGCACTCAAGAAGCGCTGGCGTGCGCTAAAGTTACCATTCGCGCAAGGGGCCTAAGACTGCGGGTGCGAAAGCACGCCAGCGAGGTTTTTTCGTTTCTCATCACCCGTGTTATCACAGAGCCGGCTTTGTCCCCAAAACCTTTCATGTTTGACTTAATTAGTGGTTTTCGATGACGCTCTGCATGTTTGTAATTGTAGACATGTGTTTATCTTTACTAATTCAGACGTTAATCACCAAATTTTAGTTAAATAGCTGAATTATTTTGACTATTGGCCCACGATAATATATTGCCCTTGCCGAATCACCAACCTGCAGGGACTGCATTGGAGTAGCTTTCACGGTTTTATTGAAACACATCAGTAAAACAACAACAAAAACAACAACAAGCACCCCTTATAATCTTTCAGTTTGACTGCAGCTGACATTAGGATCTGATAGAGCCAATCAAACAGCGCCAAAAGTCCATCGTCATGGCGCTCATGTCTTTTGCGCATTTGTTCACCATCTAAACTAATCACGCATAGTAAATGTAACGTGACCCTGCGTGTTTTTTTTTGTGCGTGATTTGTTTAGTCGTTCATGGAAAACGCAGAAAGGCGACGAGAGCCATGTACTGGCCCCTGTTTCTAACCCTGTCCAAAAAGATAAATAAATTAAAAAGTGAACGATATATAAAACAGTGAAACTGAGTATGCTGCTGCCCCACTCACGGAACGACGTTTCTCCCCAGCCCGTCGCCATGCACCTGGCCCGCCTGAAGTCCATCCTGGGATCCGGAAGGCAGATGGTCTGGAGGTTCGAGTTCGCACCTTCCAGGTCCAGCGGCGTCGCCAGCCGAACCAAGGCGATGTCGTTGCGGAACGTACGCACGTCGAAGTCCGGGTGCATGATCAGCTGGGCACACAACGCGGATAACACGATCGGTCCTGAAGTGAGGCCACCCCGTCCTTTCTTTCCTGACCCCGGATGCCTGACCAAAGGGACTTCAGACTATAACACCTAGGACACCAAAAGACAAGGCTCGCGGCATGTGTCCCCCAAACGTCATCACTAGTGAATCCACGCAGCGTCACCTAGCGTGCTTCAGCGTCGCCGTGAGCGCGTCTCACAGCGTCTCAAAACGAGCGCGACGCTGGCAGGCAGCGTCGGCGAGACGGACGCGTCTGCCGCTGTGCGGCGTCTGCTGTCGAGCTTCGGTGTGGTTGCCTCCAACGTTATTAGATTAGCTCAGTTACAGAATTGCTCATAGAGGCTGCATGCACGAACAGTACGCCCCCCTCCCCCCCTCCCCCCCCTCACTCACCACGACTCGCCTGGCGTCGCTCGAAACGTACCAACATTACTAGAACCACTTAGTAGGGAAACTCGCATAGGGACTGCTCTGAAATAGTGGCACCGATCCGTAATCGAGAACCGAGCTAATGGCGATCCCAACGCCGCCATCTCTCCCGCAGCGGCCACTCAAGGAACTGCACGTGACATCGAATTAGGGTTTAGTCGGCCATTTCGGAGCCGAAACGCGCCGCCGGACGGCTGCTTTGGTAACTGCAGTGTATTCTATGGGAATCGGGGTACGTACGTTACAAGGTTACTAGAACCCTCATTTGGTAAACTCACCGTTGAAACCTGGGCCGCTGGCGTCCATCGAGACCGGGCTAAATACGACAGCAGCGCCACTCTTTAACAGTTGTCTTTACTTTGGTCACCTTGCGCTTTTAAAAAGCATGTTTTTGAGTAAAAACCAACGGAAAAAACTCTTTTTGTAGTAACTTTTATTGGAGTTTCGTACAAAATAAGGGGCGCGTGATGTTTTCTAAAATATTTAGTTTGCAAAGTTTTCCAGCACAATTAATATTGTTTTTATACAACCATGCCTCAGCGTTGATTTCATGTAGCGCGTCCCGACCTAGGCGCATTTTAACTTCCGTAGTATTTCGCGGCGCATCCGCTTGGGAAACGAAGGTGGCACCCCTAAAACCCCTTCCACCGCATCTGTTTCGGCTCCGAAATGGCCGACTAAACCCTAATTCGATGTCACGTGCAGTTCCTTGAGTGGCCGCTGCGGGAGAGATGGCGGCGTTGGGATCGCCATTAGCTCGGTTCTCGATTACGGATCGGTGCCACTATTTCAGAGCAGTCCCTATGCGAGTTTCCCTACTAAGTGGTTCTAGTAATGTTGGTACGTTTCGAAGCACGGCGTCTAGATGGCGTTTCAGCTCTGCTCTATGGAACGCACACTTATGAAACGAAAATCGAAATGGCGCTTCGGACGACGCAGGCGGACTGAAGTGAGTGAGGGGCGTACCCCCTTCCGCGGGAGTTCCACAACTGAGGTAATCTAGTAACGTTGATTGCCGCTTGGGGCGGGTCGGCGATCGCTTAACGATGACGTCATGCGCAGGCCTTGTCTTCGAGGTGGTATCGCTCGAGGCCGGTTCACACGGTACCGTTTCCTTACGTTTCGTTAAGTAACGGGAGCTTAAGTCTGCTTGCTTCGAGAATCACGAGGATATTCGTGCTTCGTATACGGAGCGTGGCAACCAACTCAAAGAGCAGCTTTGCAAGCGAAAGTCGACGCACGGGTGTACAAGTGACTCATAACGCACCGCAAAAAGAGTAATTAAACGCAGATGCGGGAACGAACCTTTATTGCTTGCGTTCGCTCAATACAACGAATCGACTTGCTCCACAATCGACTTGCCCCTCCCCCCCTTTTAAAAAAAAAATTAAATTACGATTTGCTGAAAGCTCATTTTCTACTTTAATGTAGCGCCCGCACTCTGAACTGAATGCCGAAGTTTCAGAACTAACCGTTACTTTATTCAAAAGTCTGGGGCCTGTTTTCGGTAACTAACGCCATTCAGCTCCATGTGTTCCACTTGATCAGTGAAAACTTCAGAAAGTCGCGTGTAACTTTTGAATGAGGTAATGGTTAGTTCTGAAACCTCGCCATCTGATCAGACCGGTAGTGAAACAGTTGCGCGTAGAATAAACGTTCGGCAAAGCTTATTCATGCAGAACAAAAAAAGTATTATTTTTTAAGGGTGGGAGGGGGGCATTAAAGGGGCCCTCCGAAGCTTCGTGAGATCGTCTGTTTATGTTGTTATATTGCGTGGTAGGTGCAAGTTCATTTGTATACAAATTTTTAGATTACAAAACCGTTTATTAAGCAGATCGCAGTAGAAATATATCGGGACTATTTTCGCTTGGAAGATAATCCCCCATTCCCTGCCCATCGCTAAAACTTGACCAATGGAA
Organism: Ixodes scapularis; assembly: GCF_016920785.2. Taxonomy (NCBI): domain Eukaryota; kingdom Metazoa; phylum Arthropoda; class Arachnida; order Ixodida; family Ixodidae; genus Ixodes; species Ixodes scapularis. The sequence goes on from NW_024609835.1 coordinate 88,700,160, forward strand.
ATGCTGCATCTCGCGGTGAATGCGAATGTTATTATTGCAACACTTTTTAAGCGTATTGTAAATTAGAGTTTTAGAAAAACGTAAACTGATTGTGGTGCGGGAAACATAGTCAGCAATTATCGCTCCAAAACCAGCGAACTATGTTTTCTCCCCGCAAGCTTGTTGCTATGGGATGATGCGTCGGCGCGTCGGCTCGTCTGCTTCCCGGGGCGTGTGCAGGAGTGCGTTTGCGAGACACGTGTTCCTTCTTCCCGTGGATTCCGACTCCGAAGCCAGCTTTGCGATCCTTCCACGTCAACGAGTCAAACGTTTCCTTGTCATCTGTGGAATGCGACTGCGTATTGCAGTAGCAGCGCGACGGTGCGGTGCGACGAACGACGACTGCCGAGCACAAAGTCACGGTCCGCGCGTGTTCGAGAGATTCCTCCGCGGGTCGGCGGTCGGCCGCGTTGGTGACGCACAGTGACGCCGGAATTCTTCGCTTGCTATTGGCTGACGCGTAAAGAGATGCCCCTCCCGCTTTCCGGGGTCATCTCAGGAAGGGGGGCGTGCCGGGAACTTTAATAGCAATTTTAATAGGGAAATCCGCCGCGCATTACCGTAATTTTATGATTTTTAGGATCCTTAGGGCCTGTAGATTGAGTTACCGTCATAAATAGACCATCGCAGAACGCTCCGGAGGGCCCCTTTAAGCATTTTTCGCTCGCGAAGGAGCTCTGTTCACCCTCAAGCAGGTAGTGCCGTGGAAACTACGTCCTCCTTGTACCAGTCATACGTCATTATTTGGCTACGTGATCACGTACAGAGAGCGCGGCCAGGTGATGAGAGGGACGCGTTTGAAAGGTTGCGAGTAGCTCCCACAGCTCTGGCAATTCTAGAGTTGAAACAAAGAGTAACATAAGCATGTCCACCGTGGAAGTCACTTTTCAAATTATCGCGGCGTGCTAGATGAGTTTTGACGGGAGCTTCTTGACACGGACCCGTAGGAGTACCGGAACCTGCGTTGCGGCAGCCGGACAAAGTTTCTGCAGTTTATTTCACGCGTGGAACCAAGGATCGCGCGACAAAATGAACTAGAAAACGCACAAAACACAAGAATGCGCCATTTTTGTTTTAATCGCCCAGAAACAAAATAAAACAACAGCAAGAAAACCTTGTACTGTTGCCAGACTAAACGCTTTTCAAGTCAATCTCCCGCCGAAAATCCGCGAGTAAAAAAAGGCGCTCGATTTTATCAGTCCGCGCATCCGCGGACGAGGAGCGGATCGCAGGAATCGATGACGTGCCGGTCACGGTGGTACACAGTCCGCGGACGAAAATCGCGATTCGGTCTGTCGTGTGAATCGGCTATAAGCACCGGGCAGTGTGGACAACACGCTCGATAAAGCGCGCCCTATAGTTCGATCTCCTGCCCAATAATACGCTTATTACAGCGAACATTAATCTACTTCAGGAAGCTTTAAAACGTGTATGGTGCTATGCTCGGGTAAATATTGCTCACAATTATACTGTATATTTATGAGATCTTATGCGGAATTTGTGTATTCTGCATTCTGAGCAATTGACGATACAGCAAAACTTGAATTTCGTTTCACGCCTCGTTGCGAAAAATTGGAAACGAAGCAGAAATAAACTTCGCTAAACGACGAATTTTCAATGAAACACGAAAAAAACGCCCTCTTAATTTTTACTAAACTGACTGCACCGCACCCCCTGGGCTGTGGGATTTCTCGTTTAAAAATAATAAAGATTAAAAATATAAGAGGTTGAAGTAATAGCTTAATAACTACGCTCTCGGCTCATCTTACAAAACGTGCATAGACTTGTGATCCTTCTAGAACTTACCTTGTCGCCTTTGACGTCCACCTCGCCTTCGTCAACAGCACTCTTGTTAAAGTCCCCGAACCGGAAAATATACCTCGAGAGGTTGAGTCGACTGCAAGGAATGTAGTTACTCTTGCTTTAAACGGGTATTCCACAGGATTTTTTTTAGCTACCTCAACTAACAATATTTTCTGACTTTTCGGCCTTTACCCTTTCCGGTATGCTATTTAGTATCGCGAAATTTATAATAGTTATTGTGAAATCGGCAACTGAAAATGATGCAAAAACCAACATTAAAATATAGCCGCACTTTTCAGTGCGTTGACGTCAGTGGCAGTCAGGCTTGTCAGTCGAGCAAGTAGGCTAAAAAATAAAATATACCAATCAGTTTTTCCGTGCTGGAGTGCGGGTACTGGAACGAGCTTCCAAAGCATTCATTTGACACCATGAAACTGCTTGTAATCAGTTGGGAACAAAATCTACAGCCCAAAGAGTGAGCCCCTGCCTTCCCCTGACGTCACTTTTTCATTGTTGCCAGTAGAGGCTTTCAGTCTGAAAAACACGGGGAGGACCAAAACTTTAAATTCAATACCTCCGCGGAAAAGGCAATATTTTGACCTAATATACGGGATACTATTTTAGCGATGTTTGTTGGTGAGTTTAGCAAAATTTGGAGCAAATCGGAGACAATAAAAATCCCGTGGAGTACCGCTTTAAGGCCCACCAAAGCCGCAAGCGTCAGTTGTTTTCATATACAACAAACAAGGCCTCTGGCCGCCGCAATGTTCCTGCTGGTGTGAGGAAGCACGTGAAATCGCAAGCTTGGCAAAGACATTTTCGCATGCATCCTGCACGTGCTTTAACGCGTGGGGCACCAGTCTGGACGCTATGTTTGCAAACGTGTATATCGAAAACAAGTTTAATATTATAGTAACTAAAAATAACAATTCGGCGTCGTGAGACCGTTAGCACACAAAAATTAAACGGGTAAATTATTCCTCAAAATGGAATGCTCATAAGCTACGTAGTCTAAAAAAGGGTTGTGTGTATGCTTATACAGCCTAATACTTGGTCTAGTATAAACACGAAGTTTTGCGATTTTTAGAGCTCCAGTAATTGCAATAATTAAGCTACGAATTTTGATCATTGTCGTCTGGCGACCAGGCAACACTGATCGAGTTAGTCACACCACGAAAAGGGGAAACCCCTGAGGATACAAGACATTGTAATGGACCATGCACGAAAATAGAAATATATGGGAGTTTGGCTCAATGAAGGAAGGAGATATCTAAAAGAACACGAGGAGAATATAATTAGAAAAGGGAAAATAAGTTAATCAATTATGAAGCTCACGAAACTATAGAACTAAAATACAGGGTGTTTGTTTTTAAAGCTTCTCATATTTGTTTAATAAAGCCGTGAAAGTAACACTTAAGCGGTTTGTGGAGGTGAGTTATACGGCCAGAAGGACATTATGTAGGTGGCTAATCTTTGCGATAAGTCTGCTCAATAATTAAAATTCGTTAATTAACTTTTCAATTAGTGAAAATAGACATATGGTTCCAATCAGAAACTTACTGAGCGTCATCGAAAACCACTATATCAACTCTTTTTAGAACGACTTGCAGCTCGAGGGAAACTCAGGGGCGCACCAAAGTTACCACTTCTGAAGGAGGCGCAAAGCTGATAGTGGCAAAACGCAGGTGATTAGATTATCATCGCGTTCCGCCACAGCCAGCTTTGCACCTGCTTCACGAGTGGTAACTTTGCTGCGCCCCCGAGTTTCCCACAAGCTTCAAGTCGTTCTGAAAAGAGTTGATTTAGTGGTTTTCGACGAGGCTCTCTAAGTTTCTATTGGAACCATTCCCCTATTTTCACAAATTAAAAAGCTATTTAACAAATTTTAATTATTAGCCGACTTATCGCAAACATTATCCACCCACATAATGTCCCCCTTGCCGTATAACTCACCTGCAGAAACCACATAAGTGTAACTTTCACGACATTTTAAAATCAAATCTGTAAAGCTTAAAAAAAATCACCCTGTAAATATGAAGTGGTCAGAGGTATATGAAAAGGAGTGATGGTACCAGGGCTGTCCTTTGGAAATAAAATTTTAGGCATGAAATCAGAAGTTCTATCAGGAGTTTAAATTCGACAAAGAAGCGTAGGCAGATTGGCACCGGAAGCACATGGAAAGACACCCAATGAGGGAGTACAGGGAACATGGGCTGGTCGTCTTTTGAGAGCAGGGAGGCAATTAGAAATTTGAAATTTCTACGAAGGTAGACCGAAATGGATTATACGCGATGGGCACGGAAGGTATTCGAGCATTTATTCATAAAACGTTTGCACACAAAATGGACAAACCGTACCCAAAAGCTTACATTTAAATACCTACACACTAGTGATGGGGCTCAGCAGAGTATATCAGTGAAAGAGAGTGAAAGAGCCAGAACGGAAAATGAGAGAGGTAAGAATGCAGGAAAAATCACCTCTAACAATATACAGTACACAAAAACAGGACAGTAGAAAATAAAATGTGCTTGACAATTCACAGGGAAGTTGCCTACTGTTTGAGGTGAGAGCGGGAGTTTTCAGGACAAGGACGTATAGGGCTAAATTTTAGAATTTTAGGAGACAGACACATTATGTGCTACCTGCCACAATGAGAGGGAGACACTAGAGCACTTGGTTTTGAAGTGCACGGGGCTTCGCTGTGCCATTTCTGAAGGGCTAACAGATTTGGCCAGGGCCCTGGGGTTTGCTGGCGATGATGGAAGGACGAAACAGAAAAGGATTGGTGACAAAGAGGCTATTAAAAGATTGGTGGAAATTATCTAGGGAAAGTTGAATGATGCATAACTAACTAGCACAACTGGGGACAGGCGGGACAGAGGAAAATTTGGACTTTCTCTCGCGTGGCTCCGGCCTAAGGTCTCAACCCTTTCCCCCAGTGGGTCTGGTAGTGGGGTAACGACGACAAGGTTTGACCAGGGGAAAAGTGCGACTCCCTCGCCGAAGGAAAGAGACGGGTGGTGATTTTTTTTGTTTGCATTTTTGCCCGATTCCTAAAGATCGTTCTGGTGATATACCATACTGCCTGGTGATGGTTAGGGGGAGAAATTGGCTTAGGAAGGACGGAAGGAATCATATGTTTGTCTTTTTAGACTTATGCTAGGCGGCGCTAGCTACCGCCCGTTTATTTTATTTATTTATTTATTTATTTGAAATACTATCGGTCCTACACAGGACCAAGATAGGAGTAGATTTTTTACAACACAAAAAAAAAATACACACGCTCAAAATGCACAGATTAATAACACGAATTTAACACAATGATGAAATGACAACTCTAGGTACTGCTGTCAGAAATCTCTGAAATAAGGGAACTAAACTCTTCTCGAGTTTCAGCGGTAACAACATGTGCGGGTAGCTTGTTCCAGTCTCGCGCTGTTTGTAAGAAGAACGAATACCTAAAACAGTCCTTAGAAAACTTCCGCTCTTCCACATATCGAGCATGCTTGCTGCGGGTTATACGCGACATGCTCTCCTTAATATACTGTTGCTTATTTACTAGAACCAAGTTATTCATTATGTTATAAAAAAGGTTAAGCCACTTCTGCTTCCTCCGCACCTGAAGGAGGGGTAGATTTGCCCTTTTATAAAGAGGTGACACAGAGTCCAGCCGTCTATAGCTAGAAAAAACAAAACGTAACGCACGCCGTTGAACTTGCTCCAGATTTGATATAAGATATTTAACATGCGGGTCCCAGACTTCACATGCGTATTCTAATAAAGGCCTTATTAGCATCTTGTATGCTGTGAGTTTTGTTTCTGGGGAAGCGAGTTTAAGAGTGCGCCTGATGTACCCTAATCTTTTGTTAGCTTTTCCGATTATATTGCTAACGTGCGGAGTCCAACTTAGGTTTGAGGCCATTGTAAGACCAAGGTATCTAAACTCTGACACTCGGCTTAAGGCCTTTCCTTGCAGCATATATATATATACTCTAACGGCTGTCGTTTATGAGTGATCGTCATACATACTGTCTTGTCTAAGTTTATCGACATTTGCCACTTAACACACCATTCATTGATCTGAGACAAATATTCGTTTAGCATAATTTGATCATTAACGGACGTCACTTCAGTATAAATAATACAATCGTCGGCAAATAATCTGGCTTTTACAGGTGAATCTTGGATAAGGTCATTAACAAAAACCAAAAACAGCAGGGGACCCAGGACAGAACCCTGTGGAACACCCGAGTTCACATCACATTCGTCCGAGCTAACCCCATCAATACTTACAAACTGTCGACGATCATTTAGAAAGGCCTCAATCCACCGAACAATCTTATTATCTCCCAAGATGGAAATCAATTTAATTAAGAGCTTTCTATGATTAACTTTGTCGAACGCCTTCTTAAAGTCTAAAAATATGATGTCTGTTTGTCCCTTACGATCCGATACCTCACAAAAATAATGCATGGTCTCTACTAGTTGCGTGACCGTTGACAGCCCCTTGCGGAAACCGTGCTGGTACTGGCTGAGAACGTTATTCGATAAAAGAAATTGCCGGATGTGTTTAGAAACAATATGCTCAAGAACTTTGCACGATGTAGACGTTAGCGCGATAGGTCTATAATTGCATACTGACATAGCATCTCCACTTTTCAGTATTGGAATTATCTTACTGAGTTTCCAGTCATAGGGTACAGTGCTAGTCATAATCGACTTATTAAAAATTAAGTGCAGATACATTGCCGTCCACTCTGCATATCGCTTTAGAAAAGAATTTGGAATTTCGTCCGGCCCCGTGGATTTGGAAGTTTTTAAGTCAAGCAACAGAGCCAAAATACCCTCAACTGACAGTTGCAGGTCATCATCAGCCCGTGGAATTTGAGCTGGTGATCTAAAATCTACAGACTGCTTATCGTCTTTTGTGAAGACGCTTGCAAAGAACTCGTTGAATTGAACTGCAATCTCTCGCTTGTCATTTATAATTCCTTGCTCCGTTTTGATCTCGGTAACTGACTTCCTAGCTGGTGCCAAATGCCTCCAAAACTTTTGCGGTGACTCACGGATAAACTTTTGCATTGTCACGTTATAAAACTTGCATTTAGATTCTTTTAGCACAGATTTCAGCGCCATGCTTAAAGCCGAGATATCATCCGATAACGCCGAACTAGGTGTACGACGACACCGCAATCTGCGCCGCCCTATTTTTCTTTTTAAGTGAATGGCTTCTCTCGTCACCCAAGGATTATGCATTCGTTTACGTTTTCTTTTCAATGGTATGTACATGTCTATACATTTATGAACGAGTGTTTTAAATTTCAACCAGAGGTCATTAACACTTACTGACTCCTCACGACTAAGTTCCTCAAACGGTCCATAGTGGTAATCTAGTTCGTCTAAAATAGCCGTGTCATCAGCCATGCCGAAGTCTCTGTAGGACGAAACGGGTCTGAGCGTTTTTCTAAACGGCGTCAAGGTCATGATCACGCTAACTATCAGGTGATCTGAAAAACCCGGGAAAAGTTCAACTTCGTACGGTCGAGATGCAACCCCTTCGCTTAAAAATACGAGATCGAGAACTGACTTACTATTGCCCTGAATGCGTGTATACTCTCGAACAACCTGTTTTAGCCCATGGGAAAAACATAAATCTAGGATCCCAGTGGCGGTTTCACGTTCCCGCGTTCCAGGCAACATTTCATCCCACAGTACACCCGCTATATTGAAATCTCCCGCAATTACAACATTTTTGTGCTGTACGCGCAAGTGGAGCAGGAAGTCATCTAATTTATTAACAGCATCCACACCTACTCCTGGAGAACGGTAAACAGCACCAATAACCAATTCTTGGGATCCTAGATACACCTTACACCACGCTGTTTCTATGTCAGGTGGACTCTGTAGCACCGAGTACTTTATTCTTTTATCAATGAAGATGGCCACGCCTCCCCCTCGACTGGTGCGGTCATTTCTTATCACGTTATATCCAGGCGGACAAATTTCGGAGTCGAGGATAGCGGGATGCAGCCACGTTTCGGTCATCACCACGACATCGGGTTGATGCTCAATCAGAATGTGTTCGAAATCACTACTCTTGTTGACAATACTGCGGGCATTAACATTTAATAACCGAAACTTATCAATGCGCTCCTGTCATTCCTGTACAGCAGCATGAGCCTCTGTCACACGGCCAGACGCCCTATCATTCACTCTGAAACGCTGACCCGTAACTTCGTCCCAGGCATAGATAACACTGTCTACCTTCAACTTATCAAAAACCAATGCGACTTTTTTTCCGTTCTTCCTGTCTTCAGAGGCGCTGTGCCAAAGTTTCTGCCTTTTCAGTCTGACAGTGCTGGAATAGTCTTCGTTAAAGCTGGAATAGTCTTCGTTACAAAAGGTATAGCCATTAACATCCATCCATCCATCCATCCATCCAAGCATGTTGCCTATAGATTACCTGATCATGCACGCTCTCTCACTCTAGGCGCACCCATGATCGCCTAAGCTCGGCTCCCCACGTTACGATCAAAGCCGCTCACGCAGCTCGGCTACTCCAACGCTATTGTTGCTCTCGCCCCCGGCTCTTGGACCTTCCATCCTGCATGCACCTGCGAGATTGTCACGGACGACGGCGGCCACGGCGAGTTTGTCCGTGATTCGTCGTCGCTGGAGCTGGACGCCTGCAGGTCGGAGTCAAGATGATCAGCTTCCAGGATTTCGTGATAACAACTCCTCTCATCGCTGCTGCAATCAGTACCGAAGACTTCGACAAAGCGATGGGTGCCGTGAACGTAATCGTCACGAACCGCATGCTCGAAACATGGAAGGCGAACGAGGAAGCTGAAGGACCCGATACACCAAGAGAGCCAAGTGAGTGTTTGAGTGCGTGCAAGGGGACGCCTCGCGTTGGGCAGGTGACGTCACCAACCCAACAACCACGGCGGCCATTTCCATTTGACGCTGTGGTTTTAATAATCCAGTTTTGAAATATAGGTTCTAATAATCCCGTGAGTTGGGTTTATTTCCGTTTCGAATTATATGCCAAGAACGAGGCATTCCAACGTGGCATATATGCACACTCGATTTACCAGAGTCTCAAAATATTCACAATAAATGGGTTGCCATCTGCCTGCGCTGTTAGTTGCAACAAGCAGGCTCTCTTGGGGTGACAAGCAAAAAATCCAGCGCCCTGGATTCTCCTTGAACGAGCACTCGCAAGAGTCGAAAAACCTGTCAAGTGCTCAATTCTGGGACAAGCCGCTTGCTTTCGGTGGCTTCATATATACCCGCTAACGCAAACATATCGAGGGGCTTTAATACCCGCTTGCTCAATGCGCCATCCAGTGTAGATCAGTGATTCAGGCGGTAGTCATTCCCATGGGTTTATAGTCCTCAACTTAGGCACTAGGGGCGCGATGGTAGGATATCCTCCCGAGTAGTTTGGCACAATGGACGCCGTTCCTCTGCGGCGGGTTACGGGGCCACTCACTGTTCGAAGCAGTGCGCCGCAGTGACGATCCACTCGCTGTTGAGCAAGGCGCCCCCGCAGAGATGGGTGAGCACGAAGCCGCTCTTGTACTTGATGGACACCTGCCACGGGTAGTCACCCGGCTTGGCGGCCACACCGCCCACAATCCGCGCCAGGGGTCGCAGTGGCCGTACGCCGCACCCTGGGACATAGCGAGGGACGAAACTTTACACAAGGTCTAAGCGGGGCCCGCAAGAAATTCTGGAAATAAGACTTTACGTGTTGATATGACGGCATAATTTATTCACGGCATCGGGTGGAAGTAAAAGGGCTTAAATGAAGATGAACGAAGGTCTCGCATAATATGCGTGTAATAAAAAAAGAAAAGGTCCCACATTGAGAGTTATATTAAAGAGGCATGCTTATAAATACGCGAAAAATGTTTATGGCCACTTACAGCATAAAAACGCAAGGGCATTTCTTTCCGACGACTGGCCTGCAGCATGTGTGCTCGTTGCCTTCGCAAATGGTATATGGTGACTTCGATCGCGAGTGCGGACTCGAGACTCAGGATCCGCCGACGCGTTATCGAAGGTAGGAAGTTCACGCAAAAAGCCGAAAAAACTGAATGACCTCCCTGCCCTTCTAACTATGTCAGTGACTAGCATATCACTTTACCACAGCTGCTGGTTACTCGAATAATAAACCACCTTGGTGAATAGACTGAAGTTTTAAAACATCTAGTGTGTAGGGTTGTCAGCGAAGCAAAAATGTGTACTACCGATGATTTCGATCTTTCCCGAAAAAGATAGAGAGAAAAAAAAAACTGTATTGATTGAGGAAATTGGTTATGGGCAATAGAGGACCTGATGGTGGTGGTGGTCGAGGGGGCGAAGGCCCGTTTTCTCCTGGACGTCTTCTCCTTGATTTAGTTTGGTGGTTCCGTGGTGGCTGCCGGCCGAGGCCTTCCGGCATCCCCTTTTGTCCTTTTGACCAGGCGGGCCTGTAGGCCGGGGTTGGGGCTGGGAAGCAAGGCCTTCCACCTTTCCTCAGAAGGGATGTCGGGGAATGAATCTTGGGGGCATGCCTAGATGATGTTGGTCAAATTGGCATGGGCGCTACATAAGGGGCACGCCGTGGTCGGATGAATCCTGGGGTGGAGATTGGTCATTGTCACATAAAACGGCAGGGATAGTATACGGAGGTCGGAGAGGGAGTGTCTGTCGACGTGAGCGGCCGCCTGGTCTGCCGGAGTCTTCCCCCATTTCCGAATTCTCCGACGCGTGCGGGAAGTGTTTTTCGGCACCTCGGCTCGGTGGTTCCTTTCCCCTCACCTCGCCCGCCCGGGCCCAGTGGGCTAACGCGTGTAGCCCGCGGTTCTTGACTGTCCTACCGGAGGCTCGGGTTGCTCCCGAGGCCAGGAGCCGCAGACGGCCGCGTCTGTGGTGGCCACAGGCATAAATATTACGAGGCATGCTGTCTCGTAACGCTGCCCGAAGACAAACCAAACACAACAATATAACATGAGGTCTTTGAACCTAGTGGAGTTGTGTTACATTAAACGGCACGGAATGTTTTGGTTTAGAAGGCAGACTGCTTTCAGGGCCAAAAAGCAGATCCGCAGTGCAATGACCGTCTGGGGGAGGGGAGTTTCCACACTTGGTGTGCGAACCTGGGTTCGGGTGCGAGGAACAAAGGGCAGTGCGGGAAGAGACTCGGAGGCGAACGGACGCATCGTGTCGACCAGCGGGGCGACGAGACCAGTGTCGACGGCCTTTCGCCAAGTACAGGACGGAGTTCCGCTGTGTGTGAGTGTGTCAGCTGAAGAAGTGGGTGTGAGGCCAGGAAGCCCCGCCCATAGTGAGCCAGCCGACCGACGGAACTTCGTCCACCTTGGACGGACCGCGCAGGGAGACGTCGATCATCGACTCGTCAAATAAGAATTTCCGCACTCGCTGTTAGCCCTTTAATTAGAATCTTTTGATTGGGTTAATCGTACCATCTTCATTAGTAACTGTATAAGCCTTCGTAAACCTAGATTTGCAAACCCTGTTTTCATAAGCGTTCTACCGTATATTACAGAAGCTATTTGTGCAGAGTGTGTGTATCATAATTTACTTTCCGCTATCTGCACTAAATTAAAGTTTCTTTGTGTTCTCGAGTTACGGCTCTGTCTCTCTTCATTGGTCAGACTCTGTACCAGAGCTTGGACCTATCGCTCGGTCAGTGGTCCACCCTTTAACAACGTCACACCCGAAGGACTCTCTCTCAAATTTTTTTTTGAGTTGTGACAAAAACTGGCGTCCGCGACAGGACGCACTGACCACGGTGGAGAGGCTACCATGGAGGAAGAGGAGAGAGAGCGATGAGAGCAAGAATGTTTAGCTAGAAGAACGAGATTTTGGATTGTGGGAAAACTCCTCAAAAGTAACTTGCTGTGGCCTACACATGGAGGTGGCAGACTTAATCTCGTCTGGAAAGCTGCTAGGGGTGGACAGGTTGTCCTTTATAGAATGGCTTAAAGAGAAACTCGCGTACACCAGGATCGATTACCAAAACGCGAAGGAGAGCGAGCGAGAAGACCGTGAATGGGAATGGGAAGCCCCAGAATGGGAGAGGAGAGCGCTCAAATGGGGCTTACTGTTAAAGCACGGTTATCGATAAGGCCGGAAGAAAGAGCAGAACGGGTGGCAGCAACGGCACGTTGCGAGGCTGAGTGCCATAGTCTAGAGGCATGAATAGGCCTTTTGGAAACTAGAAACGTGGAGAACCCACCCAGGGGCGAGGTAATCGGACCGCCTCCGGATGCGGTGGAGCTCAGGGCCTACCTAGCAGAAAAGCGCAAAGAGCGTAGCTCAAAGTGAACCCGCGAGAGACGCGGGGGACCCATCCACGGGTGAGATAGTTGGACCACCTCAGGACGCGGTGGAGCACACGGCCCGCCTAGCAGAAAGGCGCAAAGAGAGCGTAGCTCAAAGTGAACCCGCGAGAGACGCGGGGGACCCATCCACGGGTGAGGTAGTTGGACCGCCTCAGGACGCGGTGGAGCACACGGCCCGCCTAGCAGAAAGGCGCAAAGAGAGCGTAGCTCAAAGTGAACCCGCGAGAGACGCGGGGGACCCACCACGGGTGAGGTAGTTGGACCACCTCAGGACGCGGTGGAGCACACGGCCCGCCTAGCAGAAAGGCGCAAAGAGAGCGTAGCTCAAAGTGAACCCGCGAGAGACGCGGGGGACCCATCCACGGGTGAGATAGTTGGACCACCTCAGGACGCGGTGGAGCACACGGCCCGCCTAGCAGAAAGGCGCAAAGAGAGCGTAGCTCAAAGTGAACCCGCGAGAGACGCGGGGGACCCACCACGGGTGAGGTAGTTGGACCGCCTCAGGTCGCGGTGGAGCACGCCGCCCGCCTAGCAGAAAGGCGCAAGATGCATCGGAGGGCCTGTGATGAAGAGGTCTCGCCCCCTGAAGCCCAGGACGAGTCCCTAGAGAGGGAAGAGAGCTTAGAGCAAAAAGATCCCGCGAGAGACACGGAGGACCCACCCACGGATGAGGTAGTTGGACCAACTCAGGACGCGGTGGAGCACAGGGCCCACCGCGCAGAAAGGCGCAAAGAGAGCGTAGCTCAAAGTGAACCCGCGAGAGACGCGGGGGACCCATCCACGGGTGAGGTAGCTGGACCGCCTCAGGACGCGGTGGAGCACACGGCCCGCCTAGCAGAAAGGCGCAAAGAGAGCGTAGCTCAAAGTGAACCCGCGAGAGACGCGGGGGACCCACCACGGGTGAGGTAGTTGGACCGCCTCAGGTCGCGGTGGAGCACACGGCCCACCTAGCAGAAAGGCGCAAAGAGAGCGTAGCTCAAAGTGAACCCGCGAGAGACGCGGGGGACCCACCACGGGTGAGGTAGTTGGACCGCCTCAGGTCGCGGTGGAGCACACGGCCCGCCTAGCAGAAAGGCGCAAAGAGAGCGTAGCTCAAAGTGAACCCGCGAGAGACGCGGGGGACCCACCACGGGTGAGGTAGTTGGACCGCCTCAGGTCGCGGTGGAGCACACGGCCCGCCTAGCAGAAAGGCGCAAAGAGAGCGTAGCTCAAAGTGAACCCGCGAGAGACGCGGGGGACCCACCACGGGTGAGGTAGTTGGACCGCCTCAGGTCGCGGTGGAGCACACGGCCCGCCTAGCAGAAAGGCGCAAAGAGAGCGTAGCTCAAAGTGAACCCGCGAGAGACGCGGGGGACCCACCACGGGTGAGGTAGTTGGACCGCCTCAGGACGCGGTGGAGCACACGGCCCGCCTAGCAGAAAGGCGCAAAGAGAGCGTAGCTCAAAGTGAACCCGCGAGAGACGCGGGGGACCCACCACGGGTGAGGTAGTTGGACCGCCTCAGGTCGCGGTGGAGCACACGGCCCGCCTAGCAGAAAGGCGCAAAGAGAGCGTAGCTCAAAGTGAACCCGCGAGAGACGCGGGGGACCCATCCACGGGTGAGGTAGTTGGACCGCCTCAGGACGCGGTGGAGCACACGGCCCGCCTAGCAGAAAGGCGCAAAGAGAGCGTAGCTCAAAGTGAACCCGCGAGAGACGCGGGGGACCCACCACGGGTGAGGTAGTTGGACCGCCTCAGGTCGCGGTGGAGCACACGGCCCGCCTAGCAGAAAGGCGCAAAGAGAGCGTAGCTCAAAGTGAACCCGCGAGAGACGCGGGGGACCCATCCACGGGTGAGGTAGTTGGACCGCCTCAGGACGCGGTGGAGCACACGGCCCGCATAGCAGAAAGGCGCAAAGAGAGCGTAGCTCAAAGTGAACCCGCGAGAGACGCGGGGGACCCACCACGGGTGAGGTAGTTGGACCGCCTCAGGTCGCGGTGGAGCACGCGGCCCGCCTAGCAGAAAGGCGCAAAGAGAGCGTAGCTCAAAGTGAACCCGCGAGAGACGCGGGGGACCCATCCACGGGTGAGGTAGTTGGACCGCCTCAGGACGCGGTGGAGCACACGGCCCGCCTAGCAGAAAGGCGCAAAGAGAGCGTAGCTCAAAGTGAACCCGCGAGAGACGCGGGGGACCCACCACGGGTGAGGTAGTTGGACCGCCTCAGGTCGCGGTGGAGCACGCGGCCCGCCTAGCAGAAAGGCGCAAAGAGAGCGTAGCTCAAAGTGAACCCGCGAGAGACGCGGGGGACCCACCACGGGTGAGGTAGTTGGACCGCCTCAGGACGCGGTGGAGCACACGGCCCGCCTAGCAGAAAGGCGCAAAGAGAGCGTAGCTCAAAGTGAACCCGCGAGAGACGCGGGGGACCCATCCACGGGTGAGGTAGTTGGACCGCCTCAGGACGCGGTGGAGCACACGGCCCGCCTAGCAGAAAGGCGCAAAGAGAGCGTAGCTCAAAGTGAACCCGCGAGAGACGCGGGGGACCCACCACGGGTGAGGTAGTTGGACCGCCTCAGGTCGCGGTGGAGCACACGGCCCACCTAGCAGAAAGGCGCAAAGAGAGCGTAGCTCAAAGTGAACCCGCGAGAGACGCGGGGGACCCACCACGGGTGAGGTAGTTGGACCGCCTCAGGTCGCGGTGGAGCACACGGCCCGCCTAGCAGAAAGGCGCAAAGAGAGCGTAGCTCAAAGTGAACCCGCGAGAGACGCGGGGGACCCACCACGGGTGAGGTAGTTGGACCGCCTCAGGTCGCGGTGGAGCACACGGCCCGCCTAGCAGAAAGGCGCAAAGAGAGCGTAGCTCAAAGTGAACCCGCGAGAGACGCGGGGGACCCACCACGGGTGAGGTAGTTGGACCGCCTCAGGTCGCGGTGGAGCACACGGCCCGCCTAGCAGAAAGGCGCAAAGAGAGCGTAGCTCAAAGTGAACCCGCGAGAGACGCGGGGGACCCACCACGGGTGAGGTAGTTGGACCGCCTCAGGACGCGGTGGAGCACACGGCCCGCCTAGCAGAAAGGCGCAAAGAGAGCGTAGCTCAAAGTGAACCCGCGAGAGACGCGGGGGACCCACCACGGGTGAGGTAGTTGGACCGCCTCAGGTCGCGGTGGAGCACACGGCCCGCCTAGCAGAAAGGCGCAAAGAGAGCGTAGCTCAAAGTGAACCCGCGAGAGACGCGGGGGACCCATCCACGGGTGAGGTAGTTGGACCGCCTCAGGACGCGGTGGAGCACACGGCCCGCCTAGCAGAAAGGCGCAAAGAGAGCGTAGCTCAAAGTGAACCCGCGAGAGACGCGGGGGACCCACCACGGGTGAGGTAGTTGGACCGCCTCAGGTCGCGGTGGAGCACACGGCCCGCCTAGCAGAAAGGCGCAAAGAGAGCGTAGCTCAAAGTGAACCCGCGAGAGACGCGGGGGACCCATCCACGGGTGAGGTAGTTGGACCGCCTCAGGACGCGGTGGAGCACACGGCCCGCATAGCAGAAAGGCGCAAAGAGAGCGTAGCTCAAAGTGAACCCGCGAGAGACGCGGGGGACCCACCACGGGTGAGGTAGTTGGACCGCCTCAGGTCGCGGTGGAGCACGCGGCCCGCCTAGCAGAAAGGCGCAAAGAGAGCGTAGCTCAAAGTGAACCCGCGAGAGACGCGGGGGACCCATCCACGGGTGAGGTAGTTGGACCGCCTCAGGACGCGGTGGAGCACACGGCCCGCCTAGCAGAAAGGCGCAAAGAGAGCGTAGCTCAAAGTGAACCCGCGAGAGACGCGGGGGACCCACCACGGGTGAGGTAGTTGGACCGCCTCAGGACGCGGTGGAGCACACGGCCCGCCTAGCAGAAAGGCGCAAAGAGAGCGTAGCTCAAAGTGAACCCGCGAGAGACGCGGGGGACCCACCACGGGTGAGGTAGTTGGACCGCCTCAGGTCGCGGTGGAGCACACGGCCCGCCTAGCAGAAAGGCGCAAAGAGAGCGTAGCTCAAAGTGAACCCGCGAGAGACGCGGGGGACCCATCCACGGGTGAGGTAGTTGGACCGCCTCAGGACGCGGTGGAGCACACGGCCCGCCTAGCAGAAAGGCGCAAAGAGAGCGTAGCTCAAAGTGAACCCGCGAGAGACGCGGGGGACCCACCACGGGTGAGGTAGTTGGACCGCCTCAGGTCGCGGTGGAGCACACGGCCCGCCTAGCAGAAAGGCGCAAAGAGAGCGTAGCTCAAAGTGAACCCGCGAGAGACGCGGGGGACCCATCCACGGGTGAGGTAGTTGGACCGCCTCAGGACGCGGTGGAGCACACGGCCCGCCTAGCAGAAAGGCGCAAAGAGAGCGTAGCTCAAAGTGAACCCGCGAGAGACGCGGGGGACCCACCACGGGTGAGGTAGTTGGACCGCCTCAGGTCGCAGTGGAGCACGCGGCCCGCCTAGCAGAAAGGCGCAAAGAGAGCGTAGCTCAAAGTGAACCCGCGAGAGACGCGGGGGACCCATCCACGGGTGAGGTAGTTGGACCGCCTCAGGACGCGGTGGAGCACACGGCCCGCCTAGCAGAAAGGCGCAAAGAGAGCGTAGCTCAAAGTGAACCCGCGAGAGACGCGGGGGACCCATCCACGGGTGAGGTAGTTGGACCGCCTCAGGACGCGGTGGAGCACACGGCCCGCCTAGCAGAAAGGCGCAAAGAGAGCGTAGCTCAAAGTGAACCCGCGAGAGACGCGGGGGACCCACCACGGGTGAGGTAGTTGGACCGCCTCAGGTCGCGGTGGAGCACACGGCCCGCCTAGCAGAAAGGCGCAAAGAGAGCGTAGCTCAAAGTGAACCCGCGAGAGACGCGGGGGACCCACCACGGGTGAGGTAGTTGGACCGCCTCAGGACGCGGTGGAGCACACGGCCCGCCTAGCAGAAAGGCGCAAAGAGAGCGTAGCTCAAAGTGAACCCGCGAGAGACGCGGGGGACCCATCCACGGGTGAGATAGTTGGACCACCTCAGGACGCGGTGGAGCACACGGCCCGCCTAGCAGAAAGGCGCAAAGAGAGCGTAGCTCAAAGTGAACCCGCGAGAGACGCGGGGGACCCATCCACGGGTGAGATAGTTGGACCACCTCAGGACGCGGTGGAGCACACGGCCCGCCTAGCAGAAAGGCGCAAAGAGAGCGTAGCTCAAAGTGAACCCGCGAGAGACGCGGGGGACCCACCACGGGTGAGGTAGTTGGACCGCCTCAGGTCGCGGTGGAGCACGCCGCCCGCCTAGCAGAAAGGCGCAAGATGCATCGGAGGGCCTGTGATGAAGAGGTCTCGCCCCTTGAAGCCCAGGACGAGTCCCTAGAGAGGGAAGAGAGCTTAGAGCAAAAAGATCCCGCGAGAGACACGGAGGACCCACCCACGGATGAGGTAGTTGGACCAACTCAGGACGCGGTGGAGCACAGGGCCCACCGCGCAGAAAGGCGCAAAGAGAGCGTAGCTCAAAGTGAACCCGCGAGAGACGCGGGGGACCCACCACGGGTGAGGTAGTTGGACCGCCTCAGGTCGCGGTGGAGCACACGGCCCGCCTAGCAGAAAGGCGCAAAGAGAGCGTAGCTCAAAGTGAACCCGCGAGAGACGCGGGGGACCCATCCACGGGTGAGGTAGTTGGACCGCCTCAGGACGCGGTGGAGCACACGGCCCGCATAGCAGAAAGGCGCAAAGAGAGCGTAGCTCAAAGTGAACCCGCGAGAGACGCGGGGGACCCACCACGGGTGAGGTAGTTGGACCGCCTCAGGTCGTGGTGGAGCACGCGGCCCGCCTAGCAGAAAGGCGCAAAGAGAGCGTAGCTCAAAGTGAACCCGCGAGAGACGCGGGGGACCCACCACGGGTGAGGTAGTTGGACCGCCTCAGGACGCGGTGGAGCACGCGGCCCGCCTAGCAGAAAGGCGCAAAGAGAGCGTAGCTCAAAGTGAACCCGCGAGAGACGCGGGGGACCCATCCACGGGGGAGGTAGTTGGACCGCCTCAGGACGCGGTGGAGCACACGGCCCGCCTAGCAGAAAGGCGCAAAGAGAGCGTAGCTCAAAGTGAACCCGCGAGAGACGCGGGGGACCCACCACGGGTGAGGTAGTTGGACCGCCTCAGGACGCGGTGGAGCACACGGCCCGCCTAGCAGAAAGGCGCAAAGAGAGCGTAGCTCAAAGTGAACCCGCGAGAGACGCGGGGGACCCACCACGGGTGAGGTAGTTGGGCCGCCTCAGGTCGCGGTGGAGCACACGGCCCGCCTAGCAGAAAGGCGCAAAGAGAGCGTAGCTCAAAGTGAACCCGCGAGAGACGCGGGGGACCCATCCACGGGTGAGGTAGTTGGACCGCCTCAGGACGCGGTGGAGCACACGGCCCGCCTAGCAGAAAGGCGCAAAGAGAGCGTAGCTCAAAGTGAACCCGCGAGAGACGCGGGGGACCCACCACGGGTGAGGTAGTTGGACCGCCTCAGGTCGCGGTGGAGCACGCGGCCCGCCTAGCAGAAAGGCGCAAAGAGAGCGTAGCTCAAAGTGAACCCGCGAGAGACGCGGGGGACCCATCCACGGGTGAGGTAGTTGGACCGCCTCAGGACGCGGTGGAGCACACGGCCCGCCTAGCAGAAAGGCGCAAAGAGAGCGTAGCTCAAAGTGAACCCGCGAGAGACGCGGGGGACCCACCACGGGTGAGGTAGTTGGACCGCCTCAGGACGCGGTGGAGCACACGGCCCGCCTAGCAGAAAGGCGCAAAGAGAGCGTAGCTCAAAGTGAACCCGCGAGAGACGCGGGGGACCCACCACGGGTGAGGTAGTTGGACCGCCTCAGGTCGCGGTGGAGCACACGGCCCGCCTAGCAGAAAGGCGCAAAGAGAGCGTAGCTCAAAGTGAACCCGCGAGAGACGCGGGGGACCCATCCACGGGTGAGGTAGTTGGACCGCCTCAGGACGCGGTGGAGCACACGGCCCGCCTAGCAGAAAGGCGCAAAGAGAGCGTAGCTCAAAGTGAACCCGCGAGAGACGCGGGGGACCCACCACGGGTGAGGTAGTTGGACCGCCTCAGGTCGCGGTGGAGCACACGGCCCGCCTAGCAGAAAGGCGCAAAGAGAGCGTAGCTCAAAGTGAACCCGCGAGAGACGCGGGGGACCCATCCACGGGTGAGGTAGTTGGACCGCCTCAGGACGCGGTGGAGCACACGGCCCGCCTAGCAGAAAGGCGCAAAGAGAGCGTAGCTCAAAGTGAACCCGCGAGAGACGCGGGGGACCCACCACGGGTGAGGTAGTTGGACCGCCTCAGGTCGCAGTGGAGCACGCGGCCCGCCTAGCAGAAAGGCGCAAAGAGAGCGTAGCTCAAAGTGAACCCGCGAGAGACGCGGGGGACCCATCCACGGGTGAGGTAGTTGGACCGCCTCAGGACGCGGTGGAGCACACGGCCCGCCTAGCAGAAAGGCGCAAAGAGAGCGTAGCTCAAAGTGAACCCGCGAGAGACGCGGGGGACCCATCCACGGGTGAGGTAGTTGGACCGCCTCAGGACGCGGTGGAGCACACGGCCCGCCTAGCAGAAAGGCGCAAAGAGAGCGTAGCTCAAAGTGAACCCGCGAGAGACGCGGGGGACCCACCACGGGTGAGGTAGTTGGACCGCCTCAGGTCGCGGTGGAGCACACGGCCCGCCTAGCAGAAAGGCGCAAAGAGAGCGTAGCTCAAAGTGAACCCGCGAGAGACGCGGGGGACCCACCACGGGTGAGGTAGTTGGACCGCCTCAGGACGCGGTGGAGCACACGGCCCGCCTAGCAGAAAGGCGCAAAGAGAGCGTAGCTCAAAGTGAACCCGCGAGAGACGCGGGGGACCCATCCACGGGTGAGATAGTTGGACCACCTCAGGACGCGGTGGAGCACACGGCCCGCCTAGCAGAAAGGCGCAAAGAGAGCGTAGCTCAAAGTGAACCCGCGAGAGACGCGGGGGACCCATCCACGGGTGAGATAGTTGGACCACCTCAGGACGCGGTGGAGCACACGGCCCGCCTAGCAGAAAGGCGCAAAGAGAGCGTAGCTCAAAGTGAACCCGCGAGAGACGCGGGGGACCCACCACGGGTGAGGTAGTTGGACCGCCTCAGGTCGCGGTGGAGCACGCCGCCCGCCTAGCAGAAAGGCGCAAGATGCATCGGAGGGCCTGTGATGAAGAGGTCTCGCCCCCTGAAGCCCAGGACGAGTCCCTAGAGAGGGAAGAGAGCTTAGAGCAAAAAGATCCCGCGAGAGACACGGAGGACCCACCCACGGATGAGGTAGTTGGACCAACTCAGGACGCGGTGGAGCACAGGGCCCACCGCGCAGAAAGGCGCAAAGAGAGCGTAGCTCAAAGTGAACCCGCGAGAGACGCGGGGGACCCATCCACGGGTGAGGTAGTTGGACCGCCTCAGGACGCGGTGGAGCACGCGGCCCGCCTAGCAGAAAGGCGCAAAGAGAGCGTAGCTCAAAGTGAACCCGCGAGAGACGCGGGGGACCCACCACGGGTGAGGTAGTTGGACCGCCTCAGGTCGCGGTGGAGCACACGGCCCGCCTAGCAGAAAGGCGCAAAGAGAGCGTAGCTCAAAGTGAACCCGCGAGAGACGCGGGGGACCCATTCACGGGTGAGGTAGTTGGACCGCCTCAGGACGCGGTGGAGCACACGGCCCGCCTAGCAGAAAGGCGCAAAGAGAGCGTAGCTCAAAGTGAACCCGCGAGAGACGCGGGGGACCCATCCACGGGTGAGGTAGTTGGACCGCCTCAGGACGCGGTGGAGCACACGGCCCGCATAGCAGAAAGGCGCAAAGAGAGCGTAGCTCAAAGTGAACCCGCGAGAGACGCGGGGGCCCATCCACGGGTGAGGTAGTTGGACCGCCTCAGGACGCGGTGGAGCACACGGCCCGCCTAGCAGAGAGGCGCAAAGAGAGCGTAGCTCAAAGTGAACCCGCGAGAGACGCGGGGGACCCACCACGGGTGAGGTAGTTGGACCGCCTCAGGTCGCGGTGGAGCACGCGGCCCGCCTAGCAGAAAGGCGCAAAGAGAGCGTAGCTCAAAGTGAACCCGCGAGAGACGCGGGGGACCCACCACGGGTGAGGTAGTTGGACCGCCTCAGGACGCGGTGGAGCACGCGGCCCGCCTAGCAGAAAGGCGCAAAGAGAGCGTAGCTCAAAGTGAACCCGCGAGAGACGCGGGGGACCCACCACGGGTGAGGTAGTTGGACCGCCTCAGGACGCGGTGGAGCACACGGCCCGCCTAGCAGAAAGGCGCAAAGAGAGCGTAGCTCAAAGTGAACCCGCGAGAGACGCGGGGGACCCACCACGGGTGAGGTAGTTGGACCGCCTCAGGTCGCGGTGGAGCGCACGGCCCGCCTAGCAGAAAGGCGCAAAGAGAGCGTAGCTCAAAGTGAACCCGCGAGAGACGCGGGGGACCCACCACGGGTGAGGTAGTTGGACCACCTCAGGACGCGGTGGAGCACACGGCCCGCCTAGCAGAAAGGCGCAAAGAGAGCGTAGCTCAAAGTGAACCCGCGAGAGACGCGGGGGACCCACCACGGTTGAGGTAGTTGGACCGCCTCAGGTCGTGGTGGAGCACGCGGCCCGCCTAGCAGAAAGGCGCAAAGAGAGCGTAGCTCAAAGTGAACCCGCGAGAGACGCGGGGGACCCACCACGGGTGAGGTAGTTGGACCGCCTCAGGACGCGGTGGAGCACGCGGCCCGCCTAGCAGAAAGGCGCAAAGAGAGCGTAGCTCAAAGTGAACCCGCGAGAGACGCGGGGGACCCATCCACGGGTGAGGTAGTTGGACCGCCTCAGGACGCGGTGGAGCACACGGCCCGCCTAGCAGAAAGGCGCAAAGAGAGCGTAGCTCAAAGTGAACCCGCGAGAGACGCGGGGGACCCACCACGGGTGAGGTAGTTGGACCGCCTCAGGACGCGGTGGAGCACACGGCCCGCCTAGCAGAAAGGCGCAAAGAGAGCGTAGCTCAAAGTGAACCCGCGAGAGACGCGGGGGACCCACCACGGGTGAGGTAGTTGGACCGCCTCAGGACGCGGTGGAGCACACGGCCCGCCTAGCAGAAAGGCGCAAAGAGAGCGTAGCTCAAAGTGAACCCGCGAGAGACGCGGGGGACCCACCACGGGTGAGGTAGTTGGACCGCCTCAGGTCGCGGTGGAGCACACGGCCCGCCTAGCAGAAAGGCGCAAAGAGAGCGTAGCTCAAAGTGAACCCGCGAGAGACGCGGGGGACCCATCCACGGGTGAGGTAGTTGGACCGCCTCAGGACGCGGTGGAGCACACGGCCCGCCTAGCAGAAAGGCGCAAAGAGAGCGTAGCTCAAAGTGAACCCGCGAGAGACGCGGGGGACCCACCACGGGTGAGGTAGTTGGACCGCCTCAGGTCGCGGTGGAGCACGCGGCCCGCCTAGCAGAAAGGCGCAAAGAGAGCGTAGCTCAAAGTGAACCCGCGAGAGACGCGGGGGACCTATCCACGGGTGAGGTAGTTGGACCGCCTCAGGACGCGGTGGAGCACACGGCCCGCCTAGCAGAAAGGCGCAAAGAGAGCGTAGCTCAAAGTGAACCCGCGAGAGACGCGGGGGACCCACCACGGGTGAGGTAGTTGGACCGCCTCAGGACGCGGTGGAGCACACGGCCCGCCTAGCAGAAAGGCGCAAAGAGAGCGTAGCTCAAAGTGAACCCGCGAGAGACGCGGGGGACCCACCACGGGTGAGGTAGTTGGACCGCCTCAGGTCGCGGTGGAGCACACGGCCCGCCTAGCAGAAAGGCGCAAAGAGAGCGTAGCTCAAAGTGAACCCGCGAGAGACGCGGGGGACCCATCCACGGGTGAGGTAGTTGGACCGCCTCAGGACGCGGTGGAGCACACGGCCCGCCTAGCAGAAAGGCGCAAAGAGAGCGTAGCTCAAAGTGAACCCGCGAGAGACGCGGGGGACCCACCACGGTTGAGGTAGTTGGACCGCCTCAGGTCGCGGTGGAGCACACGGCCCGCCTAGCAGAAAGGCGCAAAGAGAGCGTAGCTCAAAGTGAACCCGCGAGAGACGCGGGGGACCCATCCACGGGTGAGGTAGTTGGACCGCCTCAGGACGCGGTGGAGCACACGGCCCGCCTAGCAGAAAGGCGCAAAGAGAGCGTAGCTCAAAGTGAACCCGCCAGAGACGCGGGGGACCCACCACGGGTGAGGTAGTTGGACCGCCTCAGGTCGCGGTGGAGCACGCGGCCCGCCTAGCAGAAAGGCGCAAAGAGAGCGTAGCTCAAAGTGAACCCGCGAGAGACGCGGGGGACCCATCCACGGGTGAGGTAGTTGGACCGCCTCAGGACGCGGTGGAGCACACGGCCCGCCTAGCAGAAAGGCGCAAAGAGAGCGTAGCTCAAAGTGAACCCGCGAGAGACGCGGGGGACCCACCACGGGTGAGGTAGTTGGACCGCCTCAGGTCGCGGTGGAGCACACGGCCCGCCTAGCAGAAAGGCGCAAAGAGAGCGTAGCTCAAAGTGAACCCGCGAGAGACGCGGGGGACCCATCCACGGGTGAGGTAGTTGGACCGCCTCAGGACGCGGTGGAGCACACGGCCCGTCTAGCAGAAAGGCGCAAAGAGAGCGTAGCTCAAAGTGAACCCGCGAGAGACGCGGGGGACCCACCACGGGTGAGGTAGTTGGACCGCCTCAGGTCGCGGTGGAGCACGCGGCCCGCCTAGCAGAAAGGCGCAAAGAGAGCGTAGCTCAAAGTGAACCCGCGAGAGACGCGGGGGACCCATCCACGGGTGAGGTAGTTGGACCGCCTCCGGACGCGGTGGAGCACACGGCCCGCCTAGCAGAAAGGCGCAAAGAGAGCGTAGCTCAAAGTGAACCCGCGAGAGACGCGGGGGACCCACCACGGGTGAGGTAGTTGGACCGCCTCAGGTCACGGTGGAGCACGCGGCCCGCCTAGCAGAAAGGCGCAAAGAGAGCGTAGCTCAAAGTGAACCCGCGAGAGACGCGGGGGACCCACCACGGGTGAGGTAGTTGGACCGCCTCAGGACGCGGTGGAGCACGCGGCCCGCCTAGCAGAAAGGCGCAAAGAGAGCGTAGCTCAAAGTGAACCCGCGAGAGACGCGGGGGACCCACCACGGGTGAGGTAGTTGGACCGCCTCAGGTCGCGGTGGAGCACACGGCCCGCCTAGCAGAAAGGCGCAAAGAGAGCGTAGCTCAAAGTGAACCCGCGAGAGACGCGGGGTACCCATCCACGGGTGAGGTAGTTGGACCGCCTCAGGACGCGGTGGAGCACACGGCCCGCCTAGCAGAAAGGCGCAAAGAGAGCGTAGCTCAAAGTGAACCCGCGAGAGACGCGGGGGACCCACCACGGGTGAGGTAGTTGGACCGCCTCAGGTCGCGGTGGAGCACGCCGCCCGCCTAGCAGAAAGGCGCAAGATGCATCGGAGGGCCTGTGATGAAGAGGTCTCGCCCCCTGAAGCCCAGGACGAGTCCCTAGAGAGGGAAGAGAGCTTAGAGCAAAAAGATCCCGCGAGAGACACGGAGGACCCACCCACGGATGAGGTAGTTGGACCAACTCAGGACGCGGTGGAGCACAGGGCCCACCGCGCAGAAAGGCGCAGGATGCCTCATAGTGCCTGTAATGAAGAGGTCTCGCCCCCTGAAGCCGAGGACGAGTCCTCAGAGAAGGAAGAGAGCTTAGAGTAAAACGATCCCGCGAGAGACGCGGAAGACCCACTCGCGGGTGAGGTAGTTGGACCGCCTCAGTACTCGGGTGTAGCACAAGGCCCACCTCCTGGAAAAAGCGTAGAATGCACCTCGTAGTGCGAATGGCGAGGTGCGCAAATCCGCTGCACAAAGTGCGAGCTCATTAATCGGTGAAGCGTCAGAAGTAGAGAAGGAGGACCTCTCAAAAACTGCGCAAGAGGTCGAGGTGATGAACCCCAAGTTTCTGGACTTGCAGACGTGTATAGAGAGGGCGCGGGAGAGGTCACCGAAACGCGACAGGAGAAGCGCGCAGCGGCAAGAGCTGATCTCACTACGGGTGAGGGAGAGACCCCGTTAGCTGTACCACGTACGAAGTGGAGGCCTTGCGCGCGCGGAGGCTCAGAAAAGGCCGTAGAGTCGGGAGGACTCGAGGAGGCCTTCCCGGTCACCAGTCTAAAACCCGCGGGAAAAAGCGGAACACGTGCCGTCGAGAAGCTCTGGACAGGGCTGTCTACGGGCAGTTAGATGCAAACGCAATGACACGAAGTAATCCCAGATTCGGCTTGAACACAGGCCGAGAAAGATTGAGAGGATAGGTTGCTGTAACGATGTATCCGAGATTTTCTAGATGAGCCGTTTTTAAGACGATTGGCGTGTTGCCCGACAGACTGTTGCATTTTCTACGTAGTCATATCCAGTCAGATTCTTATTTGCTGCCTTGTAATGGAACACTGCATAAGCGCTGAGTGCGAGTTCTGTGTAGGTACATTGTAGTAATTATTTGTCAGGAGCGTCATGGGACGTTTTTGTCAATAGACAGTTTTAGTAGACTGTACGCTATAGCTTTGCGTACGCAAGGAAAGTGCGGGTCGTGAGTGCGCATGCGCAGAACGCAATAAAAGGGCTAGCGTATTCCGTACGCACGCAACGCTGGGGATTTTGCGTTGCTGGCTAGCGGGCCTTGCGGGACGCTCAGGACGCTCTCGAGAGATCTCGGACCCAACGAGAGCGCCAGTTTCAAGATGGCGGTTTCCTCGACTGGCGCAGCAAGGGCGACGTGGTGTTTTCAAAGTTCTGTGTTACGTGAAATTGCGTGGTGTTCAGCTCGACGATTCTTTCTGGGACCTACCGCGGTCGAATCAGATCGCCGTGCAGCTGAAGGAGTGCACAGTGAAAATGCTCGCCGCTCGGAATGTGCGTCGACGCTGCGATATGCTCAACGCTAAGCCCATTCCCACAGTTCATCGCCGACGGACGAACGACTTTAAATGAAATCGCCGAAGTTCTCGCTATGCACTGGGCATCAGGGTCATGAATTTCATTCAGCGATACCATTGATAAAAGGTGCCGTTTCCACGGGACGAGTGACGGAGGCTCCGTGATCGAATTTGGCTACGCACTCGTACTCGTAGCCTCTGTACCCCGCAGAAAAGCGCGCTTGACGAGGCAGCTGTCGCTTTGTTTAATTTGAAATAAAATGATTGGACACGTTTTCATTTTCAATATTTCTTTCCAGGAGCATGGTTGCGGTATAAGCACGCTGAATTCTACGGCTCTAGCAAATCTACGGCTCTAGCAAATTTAAACAAGATCATGCGCGGTGTTCGCTCGAAAACGTAACGCACAACTAAATTCGGTCCGAGCAGGTCATTTTTAGCGAACGCTATACTATTGCGTATTGCGTACGTAAGGTCCAGCAACGCTATACTAAAACTGTCTAGTAACTCACTGCCCTAGCTCGTCGTCACCAAAACATTCGTGTCTCGAATGTCGCGTGCGAGGATATCTCCTTGAATTGGTAGCCACGCTTAATACGAAGCAAAGACTTCCCGGTGTCTTTTCGTAACGTAACGTAAGAAAACGGGTCTGTGTGAACGAACCTTTAGCGGTTGAATCCATGTGCTCTGGATTTAGGGGTGCTGTAGATGTTTAGGATATAGACGCTTTGCAGCAGCTGTGCATGGGCGCCGCCATAACCGACCTTCAGTTTTTGTTTCTTCTTATTACATTTACTCCTCTTCATCATAACCACAGCAGGGCAGGTTATTGCTGTTTTAGGATGTACTGCGTTCTTCTCCACAGCATTGGCCTCTGTGGAGGCTTGTCGATGCTCGCTTCAGTGGCTCGACATATGTGAAAGCCAAGAGAAGGTCAGCAATGGCGGCTGTAATTTTGCGCGTGTGTAAAGCGTCTATAGAGTCTCTTAGCTCCCATTTTGCGTGAGTGGACAGTAATTAGACAGTTTTAGTATACTGTTGCTGGCTCTTACGTACGCAATACGCAATAGTATAGCGTACGCTAAAAATGACCTGCTCGGACAGAATTTAGTTGTGCGTTACGTTTTCGAGTGAACACTGCGCATGCTCTTGGTTAAATTTGCTACAGTTGCAGAATTCTGCGTGCTTATTGCGCAACCATGCTCCTGGAAAGAAATATTGAAAATGAAAACGTGTCCAATGATTTTATTTAAAATTAAACCAAGCCGCAGCTGCCTCGTCAAGCGCGCTTTTCTGCGGGGTACAGAGGCTACGAGTAAAGGCCGGTTCAGACACTTGCGTTTGAGTGCGCTTGACTGCGTTGCGTCGAGAACCGAAAGCGAGTCACCGGCACATCTGTGCTTCGTGTGAAGCGTGCAATCCAATTCAAAGAATCATCTTAGCACGCGATATAAGTAGCAGGGATGTCCTGGTTTCTCGCTGCCGCAACGCAGTCAAACGCAGTAACTGTCTGAACCAGGCTTACGAGTGCGTAGCCAAATTCGATCACGGAGCCTCCGTCAATCTTCCCTTTGAAACGGTACCTTTTATCAATGCTATAGGCCCGTTGCTGTCGGGCAGGGGGCGCGAGCGCGTCCGCAAGACGCGACCATGGTATGCTGGCAGCACCATCCAGGCGGCGCTGCAACGTTCTATTTTGCACGTGCCACGTTCGAATGCAAGCATCTGTCAGCATCTGTTACCGCGCGGAAACAAAACGTATAAAAAAAAATTATGCAGTTCGTGGCCTCGGTGTCCCATTAAACATTCCTTTCAGCTTTATTTTCTAACTGCTTTCTTTAATAGCTTCCGTGAGCCTGTATGTTTCACCTTACTTGATAGCGAAGCCGAAGCTACTTGCTAAAGCCTGTTCCCCTGAACGATGCTCGCACTGCACTAGCGCGCGTGCTTGGCAGGGACACTGCAAGCTCGGAGCTCGCTCTTGTAGCCTCTGCTACGCTGGCACTTATAATGGAACGGAGTATAAAAAAACTGTAGTGGGGAAGCGCATTGACGCCTGTTCAGTACGCGAGCCAAATATTCTATTTTGCTCGCCTGGAGCGCTGCTCAAAACTTGAGAGCTACGGGCGTATCGCGGAATGAAATTCATGACCTAATGATGTCCAGTACATAGCGAGAACTTCGGCGATTTCATTTAGAGTCGCTCGTCCGTCGGCGATGAACTGTGCGAATAGGCTTAGCGTTGAGCAGATCGCAGCGTTGACGCACATTCCAAGCGGCGAACATTTTCACTGTGCACTCCTTCAGCTGCACGGCGATCTGATTCGACCGCCGTAGGTCCCGGAAAGAATTGCCGAGCTGAACGCCACGCAATTTCACGTAACACAGAACTTCGAAAACACCACGTCGCCTTTGCTGCGCCAGTCGAGGTAACCGCCATCTTGAAACTGGCGCTCTCGTTGGGTCTGAGATCTCTCGAGAACGTCCCGCAGAGCCCGCTAGCCCGCCACCTAAAATGCCCAGCGTTGCGTGCGTACGCAATACGCTAGCTCTTCTATTGCGTTCTGCGCACGCGCACTCCCGACCCGAAATTTTATTGCGTACGCAAGGCTTTAGCGTACGATCTACTAAAACTGTCTATCAGGTCGTGGGGAATGTTAACGCTGTCGAATCAGGTCCTATTGGCGACATGAGCGATCGAAAGCGTCGCTGTGGTCGGCCCACCACAATTGGCCGAATGCTGACTATGACGTCAGCAAAGGATGTCTCATCGACGGAAATAAGAGGAATGGAAAAACTTCAATTTTGACGGTATTGGCAGTGTTACTTTGAGAGCGCTATGATTTCAAACTTCCACCATACCCATTACCAACACCATCGAACTTGTTTTTCACAAGGTAATTACGTCACGAAAGGTAACCGAACGAGGGCGCCACCGAAACATCTCGCCGCTAATAGGTCGGTATATTTCTAAGTACGAGGACCGCCGTCTTGCTGTCTGTGCAGACTTTGAAAGGCCTTAGCAGTGAAATTTGACAACCCTTTGTCTCCTGGGTCGCTAAACTCGTCAACAAAAATATTCTTTGTGTTATGACATAGGGGGGGGGGGGGAGGAGCCGAAAGATTGCTGCGAAGTTTTCTTTTCTCACAAACCCGCAGATCCGTCTGTCTTCGTGACGTTTTTCGTTGAGGGGACGAAAAATCCCTACGCCTCCCTACCGAACAAGAGCAGCACTAGAGAGCGCGCGGAGACGACCGTGGCTCATACATGTGACGTCACAACAAGCATTATCAGCTGCGACAGTCAGGTTTCATGGTCTCTAAAAAGCACGATGGATGCCTGGAATTGCATTTTAAAATCAACACCGTCGAAGTTGATAGTCTGGTATCGTTCTTATTTCCGCCGATAAAGCAG
This sequence comes from Ixodes scapularis, assembly GCF_016920785.2. Taxonomy (NCBI): domain Eukaryota; kingdom Metazoa; phylum Arthropoda; class Arachnida; order Ixodida; family Ixodidae; genus Ixodes; species Ixodes scapularis. Next base: position 88,729,651 of record NW_024609835.1, read on the forward strand.
AATTTACTAAAAAGCGTCCCTGCCGTTCTTTTGATTTAGGAGTGTAGCCCGACCTGGCTAGGTCAGAACCAGCCGACTACCGTTGTCGACTTTCGGGCGAATTTCGCCTCTGGGCAGTTGTCCCTTCATCGGCGGGATAAAATCATTTTATGGTAGACATTCTAAGATCAGTCAGTTTGGGATTAAGTATGTTTATCAACGGAAATAAGGAAATAAATGTAATGTCAGGTTGCCATTATTGGCGGTGATGCTTCAAGAACGAAAGGACACTAAACTTGACATCGTCGATTTGAACACGCACCATCAAATTTGTCGTTCACAACTGATAATCCTGACTCCATCGTCAAAGGTATCAACTATAAAATGACGTCACTGAACGCACCCGCACACTATATAGACCTTTCCAGAAAAGGGCTGCTGGCCGGTTTCATATTCAGTGTTCGTGCGTAACGCGCATGATTTGCTCGCTTTCCGAAGCGACGCACACGCGCGTGCTGAGCTGTGGAGATCGCACGCTGAGCTGTGGATTTGTAAACATTGGAAAGGTCTATACGTGCCCTGGCACGAGTCTTTCGCTTGAAAGTCTGTCATGGCCACTCTTGAGTTCATGGAACGCGAGCCGTTCCAGAATCTCTTGAACCGTTATTTCGAAAATTGCAGGCTGTGCTGTTCCTCGTCATTGCTCATTGGAACACTTTTAAGCAGGGTCGTTGAACCAGGAGGATGGGGAGGGGGGGATTTAGCCCCCCCCTCCCCCGGTTGCGTCGAAAGAGGGTGCAAGGGGCATAAGGGTGGAAGGGGGGAGGTATCGCCCCAGCCCCGAACCACCATAGCATTTCAGAGAGTTATAATAAAATATTAGGGGAAAGAATATCCCCCTTCTTCACCTCCATCACCTCCTCTCTCTCTCTCTCTCTCCCGAACAATTTCTACGGCTCTTCTTGAGACTCCTATTTGTTTGTGTGTGTGTGTGTGTGTGTTGGTCGTACCTTAGTTCTTTCTTTAGAGCGCAACTCTTCGGCGCCCGTTTCCAGGTTTCGCGGTGTGGGCGTCGCCGTTGGCGTAACCAGCCCGCTAAATTTAGTGCGAAATTGACGTCACATGACCTGAACACCAATTTAATTTCCAGCTACGTGACTTCATCGCCAATTCACTTCTCCGCTAGATTGTCATTGATGTCCTTTTCCCTCCTATATATAGCGGACAAACTGAATGGGAGGAGGAGGGGAGGAGAGGAAGAGGGGAGGAGGAGGGGCATACCCTCCTCTCAGTACCCTCCCTTATTCCTCCTCAAGAGTCGAGCTCTAATCTCGCATTACAAAGATTTGTAAAGTCTTTAATTTTTTTTTATTTCCCTTTCTTCGGCTTTTCCTTTTTTTTTTTGTTATTCCCGTTTCCCCTCATCTCTCAGGCATTACCAACGTCTCTACACAAACCGCCTTTGGGTGACCCCGGTGGCGTTGTTGATATACTTCGGCTCACCTTATCTGCGTGCGAAGGCAAAGCTAAAAGCGCGAGAGCAGCGCTTTTAGCTCGCGCGCTCGAGCAAAGCCTGAACGCGCGGAGCTTTCGTGCTCGCGCTTCCAGCTTTGCCTTCGCTCGCACTAGAGTCACTAAATGAGCTGCGCTTAGAGTATCGGCACTCCGTTCCCCGGCATTGTTGTGGGCGCAGCCATTTTGGCTCGTATGCAGAGCAGACGCAACTGGCGATCGTCATGATTCAAAAGTGCGACTTCCTCAGATTTAGATTCGTTGTTAAGAAGGTCACGCAATATTGCTTTGCTCTGTTACGAACTGTTTAAACATTTGGGGAGGGAGGAAAGGCGTTTCCTGTGATTTCAGATAAAGCTTCAGATAACTGGCAACAATGATTTTAAGACACAATATGGCCAAGGGTCGTTACTCTGAAGCGTAGCTTATTTAGTGGCACTAGCTCGCACATAAGGTGAAACGAAGTATAGTGGCGGAAGATGAGCTCTATGAAGCCGCCCGCGTACACTGCGCACGGCTCCACAACATCACAAAGTTCAATCTTCGCCTCGATTCCGAAGCGAAGATTTTGGCCTCAAATAACTCCTTCCCAAAGTTGTGAAACGTCACTTTGTCGTCACCAATAACTTCCACAAACGACGATCTTGCGACGAGAAAGTTCAGAGTATTTACCGGCCGCCTAGGTACAATCTACGCAAGCTACCCTAACGGGGCGTAGGGATGTAGGGACACTGGGGCGAGACGTCATCAGTGCAGTTGTTCAATCGGCTGGCACCACGGTGTTGTTCGCACGCGCTTCGATGGAGCTCGCAACGACTTTGTGTTTTACATTCTCGCTGGAATTTGAGCACCGACAGAGCTTGGATGATTGACACCTCGCTCGGCTTGACGTCAGCGTCGCGAGAGTCCAATTAGCGCGTTCCGCAACTTTCGGACACAAAGTTGTGCTCGACGAGTTTAGCTACCCTGTAGTGCTATAATTTTTGGAAAAAAAGGGGGGGGGGGATCTAGGCTATGGACATGCATCTGTCAAATTGGATGTTTTAGCGTTTATACAGCGTAAGGTCGGTCTGCCAGGATGGGGCGACACTGGTTTACAATGTAGATGAGCAATTTTGCCAGTGCAGTATGACGGCTAACCTGGGGTCTTTAACGTGCTTACGCAGCATTGATACACGACCGCACGCCGGTACGATGCTCATCCTGATCGAAACGGGCGGGGGTCGGGCTCGAGCCCAGGATCCCTGGGTTTTGCAGCGCGAGCTTTTCGCTCCACGCGCCTCGAGCTGTGTGTGCGCTTTAGCCCACTCGGCCACCGATCCCCCTTGCTGCATCGATGCTCCATCACTGCGGAGTCGAGGCTAGGCCTGGCGGCTAAGCCTAGCATTAGCGTGGTCGGTGGGACATTAGCGATAAAATCCGGAAATCGTGTAGGACCCCCGAAAATATGGTGTCGGTCGGTTACTATCAACGTTCGGCGTACCTGGTGCATAAAAGGTTGGTAATCCGACGCTAGAATGTCTCGGGAATGGCAAAAAGCAACACCAGGGAAACTCCGTTTCGCGTCGTACAACGCCTCTTCTTTTTTCGATCTTTCCCGAAGCCCAGGTAACGTTTACTTTTATCTAACTTTCGAATGGCGATTCCCGCCTGTCCATGCGAACGCAACATTTCGGTAGGAAAGTATTTTTGATTGGCTCTGATGAACGTTACTAGATTACCTCAGTTGTGGAACTCAAGCGGAAGGGGGTACCCCCCTCACTCACTTCAATCCGCCAAGTGTAAAGCCCCTTGATGTGTTGGCACTTGTCGTGCAAGTAGCGCCAAATGCGCGAGTGCACGAGGCCCATGTCTCGAGCGGCCCTTGGAAGCAAATGGCGGCGCAGTACTGAAATGAGCCGGCCTTGGAAGCGAATGGCGGCGGAGCACCCGCTCATGGCACGTGTCTTGCGCGCTTCCACAACAATGGTTGGCGGTACTTGTAAAAACGCTTTTAACAAGGGGCTTTAGCCAAGTGCAGAGGCCAAGTGTCGTTCGAAGCGCCATCTAGATTTTCGTTTCATAACTGTGCGTTCCAAAGAGCAGAGATAAAGCGCCTTCTATACTCTGTTTCATACTTAGCGTGCAACGCTGCCAAATCTACTGGCGCGAGCGCGTGGCTTCATCTTTGGTTTTGTTTGCGCGAGAACGCGTGCAAACGATCAACGAGATCAAGCCCCATGCTCGCGCCAGTAGCTTTGACAACGTTGCACACTAAGTATGAAACAGAGTATAGACGCCGTGGTTCGAAACGTATGTAGCGATCCCGACCCGATTTCACCGTGCCCGATTTCCATAGAATACGCTGCAGTTACCAAAGCAGCCGTCCGACGCCGCGTCGAGCGACGCTTTGCGAGTCGTGGTGAGTGAGGGGCGGTACTGTTCGTGCATGCAGCGTCTATGAGCAGTTCCGTAACTAAGCTAATCTAATAACGTTGGCTCTGATGGAGCCAACTGAGTAGAGCAAAAAGTGCATTGTCGCCTTTGCAGGTTTTCTATTGCCGGCTAAACCAATCACGCACGGAGAAAAACACAGGATCTTGGAGCCTTCATTGTGCGCGATCGGTTCAGCCGGCGATAACAAACGCAGCGGAAGGCCGAGCGGCGTGACGATGTGCATCGTATTGCGCTATACAAGATAGCCACGCGGTGAAGCGAAGAAGTGCTCGCGCTACCAACGCGAGCGCCCGAGACATCGTTTGGAGCTTTTGGACTGAAGGGACACACGCTGGACACAGTGGGACATAACACCGAACTGATAATGATGTCGTAAGAATAAACATCGATACACGATGCACCTTTGGCGCTGCTAGGCTGGCTTCACTGGATTGGATAGCGTCGTCTGCACTTGGCCTTAATAACAGACTACTGACCGATTTTGGTGTCGTAGCCCTACGAACCTTCTACTATAGTGACTGCCGTCTTAAAAAGACAAACAAAAAACGTTTGGCTTATTATGTTCACGCTGCCTGTTGCGTGATTCGTTCTTTGACTCTCCCATCCCCACCATAAGTCACAACCTCGTTGACTTCGAAGAGACAATGACATGCTCAGGACTTGGCGCGCTTTGCGTTTCTTAAAGGGGCTTTGCAACGACATTAAGTTGGAATGCGAATGCTTTTCACTTTAGACGAGTTTACTATATAAAGGAATCCACATACACTCATACGTAACAGCATTGACCAAGAAACCTCTCTGTTGTGGTGAATTTCAAGAATAAAAGCGATCGTTTTCTTTTTATCTCTATCCTTCGCAAAACTTGGTGACGTAGTTTGGAGGCCGCAGTGTCCTCCAGTGACGATATCTAATCCCCCAGTGACGATATTTTAATGCTGCTCATAGGCCGGACGCGGAAATTGCGTGAGCACTTCATTTGGGCTCGCGATAGGGGTCTTGCGCTTGACGTCACTTCCGGTTAGCCTCGAAAGCGAAACCAACATTGTCGTCTGCTATTAGTGCCTCGGCGCCGTTTTAGATGATATCGGCGCTTTATTGCGGCAGCAGTAGTGCCGTGGAGTCAACGAGCCGTTTTTGTATAACCACATTTAAGAACATTTGCTAATATTTTCTACTTGTTCGCTTTATTTTTATGCATATTAATGATGCTTAGCTGAAGTGCAAATGCCACAAGTCCGGCCGGTCGAGTTCGTACGCGCTTCGTAGAAAATGTGGCGATGTGTGGAGCCGTCGATCTACTTTTGCTCGACGAGGGAGGCGCTATTGACGACGTGATCTTCTATTTAACATGGAAATTTACGACACGAAGTGCAGTCCAGAAACCCTTAGTTGGTACTAAGATTTTCTGTCGAGATTGTGCCGGCGAATCCGTCGGTGCCGTTCATGATGCCGACGAACCGACTGCTCAAACGTCACCTTGTCCTGGTTCCTAACAAATGCCCAAAATTAAAAAAAAACCTGCTGAACGTAGTTTTTTTTGTCGCGTTTAATAGTTAGAACAATTAATTACGACGCAAATTACAAGGTTAAACGCCGAGTGAGCGGACAAACTACAGCGCGAACACGGCTCCAAACCACACGAAACAGCATAAGAGCAACGGAAGCCTCCAACATGGAATCTAGCGGGTTCCGGCGAAATTTCCGAACCGGAAGTAACGTTGAATCATGGTCTCGTGCAGGAACCCTGTAATCAAAAGCTTGACAAGCGTTCGGGTAGTGGCTCGTGCCCAATCGCTGCGAATATTTCATTTCACTTCATTTCATTTATTATCCCTTAAAGGCCCCGCCAGGGGCATTACATAGGGGGGTGGGCAATACAAAGAAGCACACAAGTAGAACTTTTATTTATTTATTATTTTTTTTATTTAAGAATACTGTCAGCCTTCACTTGAAGGCTATTACAGGAGAGGTAACAACAATATATATACAGTCATATCAAAAATTTGAACTCTATTCATATGTACGTAATAGAAGAAGACTGTTATACAATTTTTAATTGAAGACAACGTGAACCATATCGCCACACTTTGTAAAAAGAAGTGAAATAGAAAAAAAAGGAAAAACGCCCTTTTTATTTATTGCTGGGTAAATATCTTTTCTAAAGAAGACTCGAATTGGGACATATTTGCAGAATTAATGACATAATCTGGAAGTTGGTTCCAGTCTTCAATTGTTTACACAAAGAATGAATATTTAAAAACGTTTATCCTACTATTATACGGTTGGATTGTTTTATTGTGATTTAATCTGCGAGATCGTTTATGTGTTTCATTTAAATATAGTTCAGGTTCAATGTTTAAGTGATTGTTATACAACGCAAATAAGAACTTTAGCCGCGCCTTTCTCCGTCTAGTTTCTAATGATTGAAGTCCACACTGGCTAAGCATTTCAGTCACAGAGTCTGTTCGTTTGTATTTATTAAGAATGAAACGTGCAGCCTGCCTTTGAATTTTTTCTAGTCTATTGATGTCTACTTTTTTGTTTGGACTCCATACAATGCTGGCGTACTCTAAAATAGGACGGATCATTGTCTTATAAGCTGTGATTTTGGCATTACTAGTTGCATGTTTTAACTTTTGTTTAAGAAAGCACTAACTTCGATAAGCAGAGGAGTAGACATTATCTATATGGGTGCGCCATTGCAAATCGTGTGAGATCACCACACCAAGGTACTTAAAACTGTTTACAACACTCAAATTAACATTGCCTATATTATAACAAAATTTCAAAACGCTTTTTTTGTTCGTTATATGGATATATGTCGACTTACGAAAATTTATTTGCATTTGCCAGTCCTCACACCATTGCCTTAGATTTTCCAGGTTCCTATTCAGAGCTAATTGATCATTACTATTGTTTATGACAGAGTAAAGAAGGCAATCATCTGCAAAAAGTTTTAGTTTTACTGGTTCTGTAATATACGTAGCTATATCATTTATATATATCAAAAACAATAATGGTCCTAAGACTGAGCCCTGCGGGACTCCTGAGGTTACAGATAGAGGTGGAGATATGTTTCCATTTATCTCAACCTTTTTACTCCGATTTGACAGGTATGCTTCTATCCAGTTAACGATTTTATCACACAACCCTATCTTTTTTAATTTGAATAATAATTTTTTGTGAGGTATGCGGTCGAATGCTTTTGAAAAGTCTATACAAATTACATCGATCTGTTCCTTATTATTTACAGATAAAGAAAAATCATGAAACGTTTCAACAAGCTGCGTTACGGTTGAAAAACCATTTCGAAAGCCATGCTGATGAGAGTATAACGTCTTTCGCTCCTCTAAAGAAGTAAATATATATTTTGAAATGACGTGCTCCATCACTTTACAGCAAACGCTGGTCAATGAAATAGGCCGGTAGTTTTCTATCGCAAAGCGGCTTCCTCCTTTAAACGCAGGGACGACACGTGCGGATAACCAATCTTGCGGGAGTGACTCCGTTTGTAATGATTTGTCGAAGATAATTTTTAAATAAAACGATAGCCACTCTGCATATCGCTTTAAGAATTCATTCGGTATTTTATCCGGGCCTGTTGATTTTTTTGTATCCACTGACAATATTAGCAAATATTCCGGACTGGCTTATCTCTATTTCTGGCGTACTCGTTTCAATATCAGAATGAAAGGCCTCATCGAGATTTTGTACCTCGTGGGCTGAAAAGACTGATTGGAAAAACACGTTAAACCGATCTGCCATTTCTGCACTGTCAGTAATTACCACATCGTTTTCAACAATCTGCTCGATCATTTCCCTCTTTCCTCTTAAGAAACGCCAAAATTTTTGAGGGGCAGTTTTTATAAAGTTGTGAAGAGTCACTGAAAAGAATCTCTCTTTGGCTTGTTTGAGTGATGTTTTTAATTTAATTTTTAGAGCATTTATATGTTCTTTATAACCTTTTCTGTGCCTTTTGATTTGACGTTTTAGGTGGATAACTTGACGCGTTATCCAGGGATTTGTGCGATATGTCTTTTTAGTTTTATTGGGAACAAAGGAATTAATGCAAAAGGAAGTAGTAGTTTTAAAAAAATTCCACAGATCATCCACTGTACTTGTAATGGTTAGTTGGTCTAATGTTTCTAAGGATGTCTCTAAGTAATCTATAATACTTGTATCGTCTGCGCGAGTAAAGTCTTTAACAATTAGGGGCCTAGCAACTCTGCAATGACCCTGTCGTGGTAGTGGAATCGTAAACAAAATCATTTTGTGGTCTGAAATTCCTTCTACAATTGAAATCTCGTAATCCGATATGTTTTCTGTAATAAAGACAAGGTCTAATGTTGACTGAGACTGGTCGGTGATTCTAGTGTATTCCTTGACTATTTGGGTAAGGTTGTGATTAAACGTTATGTCAATTATTTTTTCTCCGTTAAGGATATCAATGCCACCAGCTGTCAAAAGAGCCCAATTTACATGGGGCAAATTAAAATCTCCAGTCATGATTACCTTGGTTGTATCATTTACATATTTGCACAAAAACTCATTCAAGCCCTCCAAAAATTCTACTTCTACAAAAATTCAATAAAAACAAAAAAACAAAACATAGAAACAAGATGTGGCTGAGCACTGGACATAGGTAGGAGCATCGCACTGATTACGTATTAAATATAGACGATACAGCATGTCTGAAGAGGTCGGGGTCACTGATGAGCACTACATGGTCCGGTAGATTGTTCCACACTATTATGGCAAGGGGAAGAAATGAGCTGTTAAAGGTGACAGTGGAACCATGGATGCGACGTATACTAAGGGAGTTAAAAAGTCGTCGGGATGAGCGATGCGGTTCTAACAGTAGAGACTGTCTGAGTAGAGGGTGGTAATAAAAAATCTTCTGGAAAAGACAGATGCGTGATATTCTTCGGCGAGAAATGAAAGTGGGGAGGCATAAGGAAGGCCTTCATGGCCGACACACTGGCAGTGCGTTCATAATTAGAAAGAATGAATCGGGCAGCATGATTCATAATAAATTCTAAGGTAAATCTGGTGTGGGGACCAAATAGCAGCAGCATACTCAATCTTCGGACGCACAAAAATTTCGTAGGCCAGCTGGCGCAAAGCTGGAGGGGCTAAGTGCAGACAACGTCGAATGTAACCAAGCGTTCTGGAAGCTTCGGCATGTATGGAGTCAATGTGGAGGATTCAAGACATACGGGAAAAATGAACGCCAAGGTATCTGTACGTACGATTGAACACACTCGATTGTTGATGAGCCTAGAGAATATTTGAAAAGAGATGGGCAATGTTTTCGAGAAAAACAGACAAACTTACATTTAGAGTGGTTTAGTAACATTAGCCATTGATCACACCATTTGGTTATATTATCGAGGTCTTTCTGAAGAAGGAGTGATCGGAGGAGCAATTTATTTGGCGATAAATGACACAATCATCAGCAAATAAACGTATGTTAGAGGTGATAGAATTTGGAAGGTCGTTAATAAAGATCAAGAAAGGAGCGGACCTAGGACACTGCCTTGTGGGACCCCAGGCAAAACATCGGTACGGTTTGATTCTAAAGTGTTGACGACTGTATATTGGACTATGGATGAGAGAAAGCTGCGAATCCAAAATACGATTAAGGGATCAATATTGAGTCACGATAGTTTCGCGAGTAGGCGTAGGTAAGGAACCCGATCTAAAGCTTTGGAAAAGTCTATGAAGATGGCATCCGTTTGAGAGAGCGAGTCAAGGTTAGTGTGCAGGTCGTGAGAAAATTTAAAAAGTTGGGTGTCGCAGGAATAACCTTGGCGAAAACCATGCTGGTTTTGGAAAAAAAAAGTTATTACAGGTTAGGTGATTCATAACGTTAGAGAGGATGATATGCTCTAAAAGCTTCGATGCAATGCAAGTGAGCGATATGGGACGATAGTTAACAGGAAGGAATCGATCACCGCTTTTGAAGACAGGAATGACCCGGTCAATCTTCAAGTCCGTTGGAACGCAGCCGTCTGACAATGACTGGTTAAAAATTAGCTGAAGAAATAAACAGGAGATGTCTCTCGTGTTCTTCAGTATTTTTGAGCAAATTGTATCAGGTCCCGGGGCAGAAGATACCTTCAGTTTATCTATAAGATTAGAAATTCCAGATGCAGTGACAGTGATCGGGGGCATTTGGGAAAATGGAAGTAGAGGGAGGGGAGGGAATATTTTCTGGTGGCTCCGTTGTGAAGATGGAAGAAAAGTAATCATTCGTTACTGACAGGGCAAGTTCGCCGGGCACAACGACGCCGCCCTTGTCAACTAGCTCAATAGACTGCATACTAGGATTGGGTGTAATCGTTTTCCAAAATTTAGTAGGGTTGGTTCGAAGAATGTTGGGCAAGTCCTGATGAAAATACTTCTTCTTGAAAGTTTCAATTAACGCAGTGTACTCTTTTAGGCACTGAAAACACTTATTCCACACAGAAGGAGAACCACTAGCCTTCGCTCTTCGAAAAAGGCGCTTCTTTTTGTTATCAATTGATTTCAGCTTTTTTTTTTTTTACCATGGTTGCCCAACGTCTCCACGAATCCGCAGCAAGGGAACATGTAAGTTGATCAGGTCAGTAACCTTTTGCTTAATTAAATAACAACCAATTGTCCTCTACGGACCGCGACGGAAAACAAGATAGAAAGACGTAAAAAAAATGGTGAGCTTAGCATTAATACCAGCGTAAACAGCTTTATTAAAATCGCGTATGACTTTAGACATGGGCGATTTAACTAGAACAGGCAGTGTGATCAATATATTCATTATTCTATGGTCGTTAAGACCAGGCATGTAAATAGTAGATTGCACAAGATCGGGCGATGATACAAGGACTAAATCAAGGATATTATCATCACGGGTAGGCTTGTCGATCATTTGACTAAGATTGAACAACATGCAAACGTCAAGAAAGTGCTTTGAATCACGTGACGTAGCTGTGAGTAACTGCAAGTTGATTTCAGGAAAGTTGAAATCACCGAACAGTAAAAGATTCGCTTTGGGAAATCGTATCGTGATTACGTTTAGGGCAGTATGTGCTTTATTAACAAAAGAACAGTCAAAACCTGGGGGCCTATAGCACACTGCAAGACAAGAAGCGTTTTGCTAAACTGCGATGAAAGACAAACACAACATAGCTCGAGATCGCAGGATAGGTGAACGTAAAATGAAGGCATTTCTTTTTTTTATAGGAATAATCGAACCCTGAAATTGAGGAGGTTTCTGGAGATCGCTTAAATATGGCGAAAACTCACTCTGCTGGCTCTAAGTAGGGATGCCGTGAACTTCTTTCGAATCGAAGTTTCGATGATCGAATCGAAGTTTCGATGATCGAATCAAGCGGTTCAAAATGTTCGAAAGATTTCGAATTTTCGACTTTTCCATATCGAGAAGTTTGACGGAAGTCAAATTTTCGAACTTATTAAACTAAGAAGTTCGACGCTTTTCTCGAACTTATTACGCTGCAAAACTCGATGCTTCGAACTTCCTACGCTAAGAAATTCGATAATTTTTGACCTTTCGAACTTATTAATCTAAAGAATTCGAAAATTGTTGAACTCTCGATTCCTGAAAAGTCAAAAGTTCGACGAACTTCGACCTTTTAGGGTTTCATTTGGATTCAAGCAGTGAGGTACATTCGTAATTTTTTTTTCGCAATTTTACATGGGGTGCCGCATTCCTTGCGAAAGACAATGCCGTTTATTTCAATAATCTGGCATGCTTGGTTTTAGATAAATAGATTCCCGAAGGAGCGAGGAAGGACGACGGGTTTTTGAAAATTGTCGTTTGTGCCATATATTTGAAGCGCGCTATAGCCGAAGCTATATATGGTAGAGATGTTAGACTTTTGAAGAATTATATATATAGAGCCTAGGTGAGTGTCGTCTTAAGATTATTGTTGTTCAAGACGAGTTTCGAACAAATATCCAAACATGTACCTACGAACAATTATGCCCTAAACTTGGTAATTTTTTTTCGCCTACATTGTTTGGGTATCGCATTTAAATTAACACCAGAGACAGTACATATCATTACCATCTGCAGAATACAAAATAATGTATTTATTGTTTTCTTTTCACGTTGAGGAATAAATTAACTCATGGAGGAAGATTTCTAAACTTGATCAAGTTCACCGTGTCATAAAAATGATATATTTTTTTTCTCATTTTACGTTTTTGGGACGTGTTTCTTCTCCTGGCCTGTACACATTTTGGTAGGAGAAACTTGTTTCATAGTTCTGGGCCTCTGAATATGCAAGAATACAACACTTCCGGCGGGTTCTTGATAGTTTTTTTTTTCTCCGGCTTTTTATTTGTTGCATCTATTGTTATGTTTATTTATTGATTATTTTTACTAGTGGCACAGTTATTTAGGTCGAAAAGACATAGCTTTGAACTTTCGAGCCACCGATCATGTGACGAGTACAGCCTCCTGACAACGAGTTTCTAAAGGCCTGTTGACATATGCAGCGGAGCGCTACAAGCATAGCGCTGACCTCGTGCTAAGCACGTGCCGACGGGAGCGTTCACCAGCTTTGTATCGCACCGTCAAAACTGTTGCTCATGGCATACGATAAGTACCTCACGGCACGTGAGCAGCGTTAGATCAGCACTTCGCTGCATGTGAGAACCGGCCTTAAAGGGGCGATGCAACAATTTTTGTACTTCGCGCAAATACCGATTAGAACGGATCCCTGACATTAATAGCCTATGAAACACGCGTTCGTTTTTCACCACACGCAATATAATTCCCAGAAAAAAATTAAAGAAAAACGAGCAGCGTTCAACCCCTCCAGAACAAGCGGCCACGTGATCTGGAGCCGATTATATGCCGCCAATGTAGATCATAGCCACGCGCTGGGGTTGGCAAAGCACAGGACACGCGCTGAGTTCCAGATATTGTTGTGGCTCGGCTATTGTCGTCGTTGCAGCGATCGGACACGGGCCACTACCCGAATGCTTCTCGAGCTAGTAATTATCACGAGCCCAAATCGAGTGCCCACGCAGGGCTCAGGTCCAATCTATGAACCGCATTCAAATATCGTCACTTGGGTGTACTGTGATCCCGACGTTACGTCATCAAATTTTGCAAAAAAGAGAGTAAACGAAAATAATTGTTTTTGTCCTTGAAATTTCACCGCAACAAAGGAGTTTCTTGGCCAGTGGCGTTGCGTGCGAGTATCCTTGAGTCCCACTAGTGCCAGTAAGCTCGTGTATAGTGAAAAACATTCCAACTGAATATCGTTGCACAGCTCCTTTAACAATGACCATCTACGCGATCTTTTATGCAGTGAAGAGCGACAGTAGCTATACATATGCATAAATAATTTCAGATTAAAATAAGCTCGACCATGCCCTCTTTCCCCGTATTGTTTTTTTAACAGTCCTAAATAGCTGGGGGGAGGGGGGGGGGGGAGAGACTGGAGCTCCCTCCCCCCCCCCCGTTTTTCCCCTCCTGACGCCACTGGTATGGAAGAGCGCTCCTCGACCTCAAGTTGCGTGAGCTTCTGTGCTTTTTGCTCGGCGTTTCTTCCGCCCCGGAAAATAAACCTCCAAAGCGAGTACAAACAAAAAAATTGTCAAGGTGCAGGCGAGCTGGTGTATGTTGATCATGATGCAAAATCCTGAGACTGGGAATGAAATTCGCAAAAAATAGTGTAAGAAGAAAGAAAAAAAAAAGGGGGGCAGGACAACGTCTCAAACTCAGCTGAGTTGAGTTTGAGACGTTGTCCTGAGCTGAGCTTTTAGCTGACTTGAGTTTGAGACGTTGCCCTGTCCCCTTTTTTCTGTCTTCTTACACTTTTTCTTTCAAATTTCATTCCCCGTCTCAGGATTTTGCATCATGTACAAACTAAACTTACTATATGCCAGCGTCACTCGGGCGGCGTTCGATCGGATTGCTAGCAGCGTGCAAGGGGGTAGGGGGGCAGTTTGCCAGATCCCTTCAAGGTTTTTCTGAACCTCAACCACCTGCCTGCCCCTGGCCGTTTCGAACTGAATGAGTATCGTTAAACAGTGCGTTCGTAGGATCACTACTTCGTAATACACGTTAATGACCACCCCGGGCTGGCGGTCACAATTACTGCTCTATTGTTACACGTCACTGCACTGACAAATATTCCAGCACATCCGGGGCACTCGTCGTCTCATTTAATTGCCTGACCCAACTTCGCGCAGTCTAAATATCACACCCGAACTTTTCTAAACCTGATCTTGTGAAAACCAATGAGGCATGAAAACGTTATTTGAAACTGAAACTGGTGGCGGAACATGACAACCAGACTTCGAGCTTTGCGCACTTGGACTTCAAAAAAATCGGAAACCGTCGAAGTTTTTTTTTTTTTTTTTTTTTTCGAATTTAGCATTAAAAGAGAATCGAACCTTCGAACTTTTCGAACTTTATGTTGAAAGAAATTTGAAATCTTCGAATTTATCGAACTGTATGTCTTCAAAAGTTCGAAACGTTCGATTTTTTAAATTTTAGATCTAAAAAAATTTGAAACATTCAAATCTCTCAAATTTCAAATTAGGGAAGTTCGAAATCTTCTAATTTATCGAACCTCAAGTAAACAAATATTCGAAATAATCGAACCCGAACTTTTAGAAACCGTGAAAGCTTCGAACTTTTTGAATTCGAAACCCCACAATTTTGGAAAGTTGCGAATTTTTCAAATGCGAACTTCACTGCGGTCGAAAATATCGAAACTTTTTGAAATCGAAGATCAGTTCGGTTCAAAAATATCGAAACCTTTCGAATTCAAACCTAGGGTGGTTCGCGGCATCCCTAGCTCTAAGCATCCTATAAATCCCTAAATCACGATGATACGCGGAAGATTTCCATATTTAAAAAAAAACTATCAAAAATAAAAACGCACCGAGGTTCTCTCCGGCGATGGGAGTAGCATGTTTTGATACCAGGACAGCTGTCAGCTAATAGTAAGCGAAGTATCCTCGCGCCCCCGACCGGGAACCGCGGAGTGATGTCTCGAATGCGCGCGGCTCGTTGCCCATACACTCCGAAAAAAGCCCATGCGTCTACTTTCCCGCACCACACTCGGAGAGCCAATCCCCTCAATTTACGGAGACAACTCAGCGAATGAAGATGCCGAAACATATGTTTAGACGAAGGTGGGCAGTCTGAGTTGTGTCATTAAGCAACGCAAAACGTCACACTTGCATTGCTCAATGTCACAACTCAGATTGCGTGTTTTGGTCTAAATAGATGTTTCGGCATCGTCATTCGCTGAGCTGTCTCCTTAAGTTGCGGTGTTTGGCTCTCCGAGTGTTGTGCGTGAAAGTAGACGCACGGGCTTTTTTTTAGAGTGTACAGCCGGGACTACGATTCAACCCAGCGAGCGTGCGCACGACAGTCGACGACCGAACACATCACTCCCGCGAAAAAAACAAAAACAAAAAACAACAACAAAAGACAAATAAAAAAAACAAACATAGTGCGTTGCTTTTTGAGACGATTATTGCAGCATTATGTTTCCTCTCCGCGAAAAATGAACATTTTTTTTACTTTTATTATCTAAAGAAAACATGCACATTTTGCATAACAGCGTTTGCCGTCTCAACGTAATGTCGCGTTTTCGTTGGTCACATGTCGTCCTGGTTGCCGTAAGAATGCTTCTCCCATCGCCAGAGATGACCTCGGTGTGTTGCGATCTTTGATTGTTTTTTTAATGGGGAAATCGACCGCGCATACTTATGATTTATAGATTTCTAAGATGCTTAGAGCCCGCAGAGTGAGTTATTGGACTATTTAGGCGATCTCAGAAACATCCTCAGAGCACCTTGTACAATGCGTAGAACTCAACGCATGTCTTGTGCTTTGCCAACACCAGCGCGTGGGTATTATAAACATTGGCAGCATATAATCGGCTCAAGATCACGTGGCCGCTTGCTATGGCAACAATGGCTACACTAGCTGCTAGATAAACTAAAATGCTGGCAGTTTTCGTTTTTTCTTTATTTAAATGTGCGATTTACATGGCATAATGAGAAAAAGTAAGGCGTGTTTTATACGTTCTAAACTTCGGACACTTATTCCAGGTACTGTTTACACAAAAAAAAAAAAAAAAATATGGTGGCACCACCCCTATACGTTGTGAGAGATCATAATGGACGCTTTTTGTTGCCCGAATTGGTGTACACACACTCCTCTACTTTCACGTGTGCTTCGGAATTGTGACTCCGGGCGATCGCTCGCTGCAACGATCAAGAAATGTTTCGAAAAATGGTAGAAGGTTCTTCGGGGTTCGTCGATCAGATAGTCTGGTGGAACAGCAGGAAGACTACGGCAGGCCACGCGCTGTAATGGTGGATTTGAGCAAAAAACGGCTGTGCCTATCGCCTTCGATCTTGATACCCAAAAGTAAATAAAGACTTTCACGTAAATACTGTTCCAAGTTGGCTAAAAAATTTAAAGCCAAAAGCAAAAATCTGCAATTTGTTTATTTGAGTGAATAAAATATTTGCGTTATACTATAATGTACGTGCCAGCGTGGTAAACGATGTTTAAAATACATTTCAAGAAAGTTCGCTTTAATAGAGAGTTTTCGTAGACCGCGTTTCCCCCCTCCGCAAGGCCTCCGCAAAGAAGAAGCCGCTATTGCGCCTGCGCGCCCATCGCCTTGACTGTAGAGTTCCGGGTACCGTAGCGGGTTGCGCAGAGCTCAGCGGAGGGGGAAACGCGGTCGACAAAAACTCCCTATTATCGCTTTGATACGTAACGCCATGTTGTATCCGCAAATAAATGAAATGCCTATAGTAAATTTGGCAGTTTGTTTCCTGACGAAATTTCGGTATTCGCAAGGATGGCATGCACAGTGCACCCCAGACTTAACACCGCCACGGGGTTCGCAAATATTGAGCTCGTGTCGGCTACTTACAGTTAAATTTGCCACGAAAACGTTCGGGATGCCTTCTCAGGATCGGATAGAAATTGGAAAACCGAACATTCTTCAGATAGTTCCATCGGCCGACGCAGTGACTGTCAGAAACGACAAATGCCGTGGCGGCGTTAAGTTTGAGGCGCATTGTACACTGTTCAATGATTACTCACTCGTAAATGAGAGGAGCGTAATATATGATCGTAAACATAGCGTCAATCAAACGTCGCTGCCGATTACGGAAGTTGCACCAAAGAGGTGGGCCGAAGATCGTGCCAACTTTCACGAGATGCCCATAAATGTATTGATTTATGGGACTTCCTGCACTCTGATCACACCAGAGAGGATGTTTCGCGTATATTAGACGTGTGCGTAGTCACACGATTCATTACGGTTTTTTATTACTTGTGCCCACTCAATTTAATACATGCTATTGTAAAAAAGAAAAAAAAATGCAACACTGGAACTCAAAAACGACGTTTCGATAAGAGATTCCTGTCGCTGGGTCATATCACTGGCTGCTATGGGTATTCGTGCATGCCACTGACCCGTTAATTATGAGCTCTAGAATTACAAGTATTTTGAGCAATCCTGGAGCGTTTTGGCATCTCCTTAAACATGTATTTGATAGGTTTTCTTGCCAAAGTCTACACCTTTTGTCTTCTTACGCAAGGTTTTTAACGGTCGAATTATAGTACGCATGGGCATTAACCTTCTTTTCGGGTATTTCAACGAAAACCGTTCATATGGTGTTGAAAAGTAAACAAAAATCGCCGTGTTTTAGTATTTGTTACATGCAGTATACTTACACAAACTCACAACTATTACTGTACCCAAGTCAACTTTCCCGCAAATATCAGATAAAGACAATAACTGAAAAGGGGCTGTCAGCGTTTCAAAGCGGGATCTACCTTAGAATTCGGAGCATATGCTTGGGATCTCAATGTCCCAATTCAATTTCGCCTTTACACGTAAACTATTAGGGGTGCCCAGTCTACTGAAGACCTCATTTCGTAAATAGCAGTGGTTTGTCTTCGGGTGCTTTGCAGGGGAGTAGAATCCCCTCAATTATGTCCAACCAAAAAGGGTCATGCCGGATTCTTGTAAAGGCGGTATTATGAACCGTCAATAGGCTTAAGTGGAGCGTCTATAATTTGCCTCCATTTTGAGGTGACATTTTTTTTCCAGTTATAAAATCGGGAGATATAACAACAACGATTCATCCCTAAGATCTTGTATTCCTAATATCACGTTTCCCTTACCGAAATAATTATAATAAAATGTTGGGACTCCACTTCACGCTGTGAAGGTGGTGGGGCAGCGGAGCTGCGTTATCATCTGCAATGACTGTCCACTGCACCCCTAACCCTTCCCCTAGAAAATGCCACCAGGACGTCTAAACTTTGTATCTGTGTAGTTTTGGACGTCTGGAACGTCCAAAACTACACAGATACACATCACAGCCCACGCACTGCTACTACGGGAATCCAGAGCGATGAAAAACCTGGGATAGCAAGGCGGCAACTGAGCTCGCCGGCATTTCACCGCGCCGCGGCGCAACACCTCCTAGATAACAAAACCGTAGTGCTGAATGAGGTGGCGTCATCAGAGAAGGCCGACGCTGGGCACAGATTGGACACAACGATTGCGTCGACGTTCGTCTCAAACCTGACTCGAAGCCGAGCGCCAGCAGCGCTCGTTTCCCAATCTTTGTCCAGCTTTGACCTTCTCTGATTAAGCCATCTAATTCAGCACTACACATTCGTTATTTAGAAATGTTGCGCGGTGCCTTCCTCTCTCAGGCTCCGCGCCAGCTGTGCGCGTGTCGATAACGAAAGGGCTTGTTTTGACAAAAACGCGGTGGTGTCTGTCAGTTTGTCAGGGCCAGAGAGAAAGGGAGAGGTTGACGCTTGCTCACGCAACACCGCCTAGAAGACGAGGCCGTAGTTCTGACATTTTTTTTCGTCATCAGTGAAGGCCAACGCTGTATACATATCGGAAACGAGAGCTGCGTCAGCGCCCGGCTTCGAGCCAAGTTTGAGCCGAACGTTGACGCAATCATCGTGTACAATTTGTGACCAGCGTCGGCTTTCGCTGATGGCGACATCTCTATCAGTACTACGGCATTGTTATCTAGGAGGTGTTGGCTCACGTCAGCGGTTCAAACCAATGGGAGCGTCGCACGCGACAGCTGACAAACGAAAGACACCGCCGGGTTTTCGTCAAAACAAGCGTTCTAATGTTAGCGCATTAAAAACGATTAACGTGTGAATATGACTATCCCTAAGCCATATTTACGTACAACATAACCCATAAAGTTGGTAGGCAAGAAAGTTAAATTAGCCAAGTCTAAATGAATGGGACAGCTACGCTAGAATTGGAAAGTCTGCCGGGATTAATAAGTTTATAGCAAAAGAAACTACACAGAACAAGAAAAAGCCTTGAGAGTAGAGGTGAAGATTTGGACAACACAACACCGATCGTTCTCCACCTAGCCTGCGCAGTAACCCCTTATTTTATTGATAATTTGCCAGTGTGTACGATATTCCTGCAACAGTCAGCCTGTTTTCAAAGCCTAGTCGAGGACAGCTGTAGGAAAGCCGGGCGTAGTGGGCCCCCAGCACCTTATCAACGCTCCGCAGTCAAGGAGATTACTACATAAGCCGATAAGAACGCCGAATGACGAGTCACGAAGCGAGAACCGGGAACGTAATAAAACACGCTTTGTCGAAGCGTGCAGGACTTTAAAAGGAATCTTCTGTTCGCCTCAACATGGCAACCAATGTTTCGCTCTGCGCGTTTTGCTCAATTAAAAGACCCCGAAAAAAAGTTTTCTTTTAAACAGTGTATGTTGTAAAGTGTATTTTTCAACCGCGTGTCCCAACGCGGGTGAAAAAATACATTTTACGCGAATTGTTTTTTATAGCAATATTGACGGCGATAGATTTATATAAAATACTGCGCGCAAATTCGGAATGGTCATTCGCTCAACGAGATGGTCATTCGCCCTTTCCACCTCAACGTGAATGCTAAAAACAAAATCACTAATTCCATCGAAACAAACACTTGAGTGCAATATCTAAACCCGTTGAATGTAATGGGCAATTTGTTATGTCATGAAAAAGATAGGTTATGGAATATATGTAAGGGAAACCCAGACAATACTCAAATAAGAGCAGAATTTCGAAAGTTACGTAATAAGGTAACCGCGAAAATAAGACTAGCAAAAAAGTTTTATTACACTAATAGATTTCAGAAGTGCCAGGGAAACCTAAAGAAGACGTGGGACTTGATCAACCTCATCACCGGCTCAAAAAGGAAGCGAACAATTGATGAAACAATTGAAAAGGCTTTTGGGGGTAACGACATGGTCTCATTGTGTAATTTATTTAACGAATCTTTTGCTCAAAGGGTAACTGATCTTAGAAAAAGGATAAAATATCAAAGGGGAGGACGAGAGGATTACGACGGTAGTTTGCACTCTGCATACTTACCACAGATGACAGAAATAGACCTTGAAGATGTAATAAAAAATATGTCACTGACAAAACCTGCGGGGATTGATAAAATACGCTTAAGGGATATTCAACATAATTTTTGTAAGCTAAAAGTAGTTTTATTAAAAATAATAAACGACAGTTTTTTAACGGGGCATGTCCCGGTAGTGTTAAAAACCGCTATAGTTAGACCGTTATACAAAAATGGCGACAGAAAGGACGTTTTAAATTACAGACCTATTTCTATATTACCGGTTATTGCACAGATTATGGAAAAATGGATATTCAATGTAATGACTGCATATTGTGAAAAGTATGATTTAATACGCTCATCCCAGTACGGATTTCGTAAGAATAAGAGCACTGAACTTTTGCTGCAAGATTTTACAGATTATGTCAGTTTCAGTCTAGACAAGAATCATTTTGCGTTAGCCCTTTTTCTCGATTTGACAAAAGCTTTTGAAACAATCGATCGTGAAAAACTTTTATTAAAGCTAAAAAATATGGGTTTTAGGGGGCCTTTTTATACATTTTTTGCAGGATTACATTACAGAAAGATATCAACTGGTTAAAATAAGAGACTGTAGAAGTAATGTAATACGAATTAAATCGGGAGTACCACAGGGATCAACAATAGGACCTTTACTGTTTAATATTTACGTAAATCAAATTGGAGCACTATTTCTTGCATCTCAAGTGTATCAATATGCAGATAATACAGCCCCGGAACTAGAACATAGCGATGAAACAAGCGCACTTTCAACTTTTCAGAAAGATATCGAATTATTAATGACATGGTTTTCTAACAATCATATTTTTGTTAATTCTAGTAAAACTAAGTTGATGTGCTTTCACAGTCCGTACAAACATGTTAACTTGTCGACTCCACTGTTTCTTCATTCAGATAGTTGCAAAACTTGTAGCTGCGTACCTTTAGATTATGTTCTAACAACCAAATATTTAGGGATTCATCTGGATGTAAATCTTTTATGGAATGATCATGTAGAATATATCATCAAAAAAATAAGAACCGTATCAGCCTATTTGTACAGGTTACGTAGTGTTTCGAACGTTTCTCTGAGAAAGAGGGTATATAACGCACTGGGTGAGTCAATCCTACGTTATGGAATCTCGCTATACGGAATGTGTTCCAACTATAAAAAATCAAAAATCGATAATATCCTCTATAAAAATGCTTGTAATATCACATATGGGACAATGTACGAAGAAGTAGAAAAAAATAAGAAATTGAATGCAGCGGGAGTGTTAACTACTGAGAGATTGCACTGTTATGTAATTTTAGTGAAACATTACTTCAGGAGTGATTTTAAAATTCCTTTAACAAAGGAACGAATTTTGAGGCGAACAGAAAAGTTCATTCTTCCTAGAATTTATACTAAATATGGAAAGAATGCAAGGTCATACTATGTTCCTTTTTATTTTAATAAGTTACCAAAAGAGCTTCATAACCTGGATTCTCTAAAAAGACTAAAACAAGACCTGAGAGAATGGTGCTGCCAGACGATAGGTGACTGAAATGGACCACGTTTTTCCCTTGTTTTCTTGTCGGGTATAGTTCTCTTTGTTTTGGGTTTGTTTAGTTACATGCAAAAAATGCATGCTTTGTTATGACTATGTAAGCAACCTGTTGGATGCCAGGTCCCGCCGACAAGCATACCCATGCTTTTGCGGGCCGGTCCATGTACTGTGTTGAAAACGGGACAATAAAATATTTATGGGCAATTTGTTTTAAATGTTCTTAGCCATTAAAGTTAGTCTGCCCGAAGAGGAGTTTGATACGTGAACGGTGTAGATCAGAAATTATGTGCAGAATGACTGACAGGATGGGATACCTAAAGACGGGTCACACTGCGCATACATCCTACAAAACGCAGTCTGCATACAGATTCGTATGTGAGTCGCCGCGAGATCCGTGTTTCGGATGCCTCATGGCAATGAGTTCGAGGAGAAACTTGGCACGCGGCATTCGAATAACGTATACGAGTGTATTGTGGTGACTCGTGTTTGCATGACTGTCTTCTGTTGGATGTGTGAGGAGTGTGACCCCGACTTAACGCGTAACACAGAGCAATGATACTCGAACGCACACTAGTACGATGCTGAATGAAGAAGACCTTTATGGCCGTGTTCCAAAAGTTACTCGATCCTACTCAAGGGTAAGGGTTTTGTACCTTGGCGTACTAAAACCTACCTGCGTCCAGCTTTTTCAATTCTGTGTTGTCACGTGACACGACCCGCCGAAGTAACTTGGATTCATTTGGGTAAGATTTGGAAGACAGCCTAGAGGTGTCACTTTTTTATCTCGACACTTGATCTGGCTGCGTTGTGATAGGAGCACGTGGAACGAAAGCTCGCGCGGCAGAACCCAGGGATCCTGGGTTCAATCCGCACAACTGCCTCTTTCGATCTCGATGAGCATGATACCAGTGGGCGGTTGTGTATCCCTACTGCTTGACGCACCCCCCCCCCCCCCCCCCCCCCAGACAATATGAGCTAAAACATCCCATACAAACTTTTTCTACGTCTACGGTCCCCACAAGCTGTATAATATGAACTTTGAGCAAACCGTTACCGTCTTCCGCGCAGCGCACTACCGGAGCCTTTGAAGCATGCTTTTATACAGACTTGTATACGTCACTAAAAAAAGTAATGAATTACATTTACAATTGCACAAACCTAGATTGTAACTAAATACAGTTACAATTACCCTTCCCTAGAAGTAAGTGACCGTTACCACAAAATGTAACCCGTTACTTTCCCGGCGTTGCATTCTACCTTGCTGTCCTAGGGCAAGACGTAAAACACAAGTGTTATTGAAGCGTTTATTATTGCCGCCTGTCACATTTCTGCGACCTTGAGCAACAGCAGGCTCTCGAAAGTCTCGTCGGACATCTTGCCTCGTTTCTAAGCGAAGATGTCGTCCGACGCGCTGAATACCCTTTCAATTCAGGCACTCACGAGTGCCTGACGCACTCCATTGCGTGCTTCTTGAAAAAGGGAACAGCTATCTGCCCTGGTGAAAAGCGCAAAGCATCGTCGTTACAGCCTGTGTTGGACGCTGTTAGAATCGCAAAGCTATAGGAATTGCAAGGAAGGTAATGAAACCTCGAATAAAATAAATGTACCTGAATATATTATATAAACATATTTTGTCAAGTATATGTCGCCAAACTGTAGTACAGGAAGGTAACAAGAAACAGTAATTACACATACCAATTAAGTTATAGATGTTTTATTTCTATGTTTCATTATCTCTGAACAGAAGTCGTGCCTTAGTTGAGACTAGTAGTGAAAGCGCACAATAAAGACGAATACGAAGACGGAGAAGCAAACAGGACGAGCGCTGACTATCAACTAAATTTTTATTGAAAAAAAAAAAAAATAGAAACAGCAAAATAAAACCAGCAAAAGCCACACATACTACAAATGTGACTAGTCATTAATGACTCGGCCACCCACACGTGTCAATAAAATCCACTTCCTTCTTGTGAAGCAAAAGTGAGGGTTGACTGATACACTTATCAGGACATTCCTTCTTTATCATATAAGCCTCCAGTACCTCCCTCGCCCCCTTTTCTTTACCTCTCCCAACGATTGTAGTGCCTTGGAAGTTGGGAATGCAGCGGCAATCTCTGCAATGTATGTGTATATGGGCTCCTGTTGTGGAAGTGGATTTATTGACACGTGTGGTGGCCGAGTCATTGATGACTAGTCACATCTTTAGTATTTGTGGCTTTTCCTGGTTTTATTTTGCGGTTTCTATTTTTTCCAATAAAAAATTCAGTTGATAGTCAGCGCTCGTCCTGTTTGCCTCTCCGTCTTCGTATTCGTCTTTATTGTGCGCTTTCACTACTTTCAACATGCATAACCAACTCGCCTGCATCGCCACATTAGCTTAGTTGAAACGTCGGTGAATAATACGATGGAGCTTTTTGGGTACATATCCAGCAAAAACATCAAGGGATCCTCAGAACACAAAAATATGATGCGGATTAAAACGAAAAGGTAGACGCACGCCCACCGTTTTTTGATGCCGTCCAAAACGCATGTAGCACGGGTCGGCCGTACCACAGTTCAGTGTTCTTCTGCTAAATTTCATGTGAAGCAACGGTAGCGTACCCCCATAGCGACAGCAGTAATTCTAATTTTGTGAAATACGAGCTATATGGGACTCTTACCACAAACTTCCACGTCTGGAACGTGTAAGAAAGCACCTTCATTAAAAGCCGACCATCTAGAAGCTGGGGACCGCGATTTTCAGTCCACGGTACCATCATTGCTGAAAGTTGGCATATATTACCGACCACGTATCCTTATGTTGTAAAAAGAACACATGACGCATGAAAAGGGTGACAGGAATGTAGGCAACCTGAAGCTTCTTGAACGGTTAGGTGAAAAGCAGCACAAAATTGAATAAACCTTCGTATCTACCAAAGATGATAAGCGTTCGAATATATTTTGAGTAGCATGCCGTTTAATGTCACATTCTTTTCAGTTGATTGCTGCATTGAACTTTCTTCAGTGGAAAACAGAGCGTCCCCTTTTTTTGTGACACTATGCCTATCGTAGTCACTATAACCGATGAGGGCATTGTTTTTGGCTCGAGGTTTTGGAAGGCGCGCAGTCGACGATCGTGTTGTGTAATCTCGTCTCCGAAAGCTAACGAGAAATAAGGGAAGAAAAGAAAAGGCGAGCACATGTCCGCTACACCAACTCGCGTGCACTTCGACAGTTTTTTTTTTTTCGTTGGAAGGAAACATTTTGATCTCGGGAGTTTGCCTAATATTCTTTGCACCCAGAGTCAGGTTTATTATATTAGTGTGTTTGCTCCATCGCCATGGGCGGGCAAGCTCACGATTTACTATTTTCAATCAACCAAGCTACGAAAAAAAAAAAAGATTCGAATCGAAGAATTAGATGACGTGAAGAAAGGTTTTCAGCATCTGAAGAACGCCAGGCCTTGCGATTTGTAAGGGAAGGTGACAATGTGATTCTGGTAATGATTACCCTTACCAAAAAAAGAAAAAAAAAAAAGAAACAACAACAACAACAACAGAAAACAACAACAACAGCAAAAAGAAAACGTTCTTTTTTCTATTGTAAATTTTGTTGTTGATGGTGTTTTATATCCCCCCCCCCCTTTCCCCTGAATGAACGCGAAAAGGAACGGATTACAATAAATCCCTTACGTAAATAAGTAAATTCTTTACAGTTACTTTGTAAATAATGTCATTGTTACCTTACTATATTAGTGTTGGTGATAAAGGTAAGGGATTCCAAATAATTCCGTTGCTTGTAACGATTACGTAGAAGTCTGCTTTTAAGCGCGTACCACGCGGTCACGGTATTACACGGGCGCGCGCTTAACAGCATGCTACAAAACACGGTAACGGTTTGCTTAAAGTCCCTATCGTCTCTCAGTCTGCCGAATCGTCCAAAGCAGGAGACCTCAACTTCGGATGCCGTTTCTAGTTCAAACCACAGCTCTTTAAGAAGCTGGCCGGTACGCGAAATCAGCATAATAAACTATTTCACTTCAGATTATCCGTGGTAGTATACGTTAAAAATCGGAGGCAAGTAGTGGCACCGCAATGACTAGATTTCAAATCTACAGAAGATGCCAGAGGCCTATCTGTACTGACTAATTTCCTTCTGTTTAAACAGCCACACAAGACGATTACAATTAATTTTGCAATGCTAAAAAAAAACAAAAAAACACTACGTCACTTGTAAGTAAATGGTTCTATTTTTAATAAATCCTGGTTTAGATTTTTTAAAATATTAATTGATTACCAAAAAATATTTGTTACTTGAAATGATATTTCGGGATGAAACAACATGGCTGCCACTCGTGTTTATTTATTATAATATACTTAAATATATATTAAAAATTACGCCCAAGTTTAGATAGGTCAATCTTCCAGCAGGTATAGGATAACGCTCACCGGAGCCGCCGCCGGCATCAGCAGCTGTCCACAGCGCGCAGAAGACAGTCCATAGGAACGCCAGTGACAGAGAAGGCGCCACGGACAGGACGTCAGACCTGAGGCCCATGTCGCTCGCCGAGTCGCTTTGCGGTGGCGACGGCTGGCAGTCCGAGAGCGGGTTTCCGGCCAACGGGCCGCCGCGGCGAACGAGCTGCCAATTCCCGGGTTGCACCTTTTCCGCCCGCGGAAATAAATCAACGGCTTGCCGTGAGACGCATCCAGCTGCGCGCCATCGAGGAGTTCGAAAGCCAGCCGGGCTTTCCCGAAGGGCCCGGCGTGGGCCACAAGAGGTGCGACAAAGAAGCGACAGGAAAGAAACAAGCAAATAAACATCATGTACAAGGTCTCTATTCGCGACTCCAGCGAAACGGACGGCACCAAGCGGGAAAACCGGGAACCAGCCGGAGCAGGTCGCTTTGCGCCTCTCCGCGTCTTTGGCGGCTTTCGCGGACACGTGTTGTCGGCGCGGTGGCGAACAATGTGATTTGACGAAGGTCCGAATATTTTTTAAGTTTGCCTTAGTGTTCCTTGTGTGGTGGAGCCTCAGTAGATTGTTTCCTTCCATCACGTGTTTGAAAGCCCGTTTACTCCAAAACACACGGTCGCGTGCTTTCGATTTCTTGGATGGGGAGAAATCACGGAAAAACGTTTTGATTTCTCGTCTGTCTCGAATGACATTCAAAGTGACAACTACTAGGTAAAGTTGTTTCTTTATAAGGATGTAGAAAAGTGGACTGAGGACGACAGACGAGGTGTTTCACTGGAGAAAACACCAATGTTGCAGTCAAGTATATGGGAAGGTTCGATAGCTGCTTTCCTTGAGTTTGGCTGTGTTCGATTAGCTTCAAATTTGAGCCACCCACGCCAGTCGGTGCGTTGGCTATTCATCTTGGCTGCTTTCCGTCGAAAAAGCCTCTGGACCACACCGAAGGAGTTGGGCTGATTTCGCAATTACATGATTCCGGAAAACCTGCTCGCTTCATACAATTAATGAGGGAAATTGTCTGCATTCGAAAGGTGGGGGACGTGCCTCGCAAAGTTAGAAGCTGTCACAGCATTATGATCTATCGCGCCTCCAATATTTATATTATACCCCCGTCGAAGCCAGCAGCAATATACGTCTACATTGCTCAGGTTGACCGGAAAATACTCGTTTTCTCCGTTCAGGAGTCGAAGTAAAGTTCAATACAGAGAGGTTCTGCGTGAATCTCCGATGAAGACTCTCTTCAATTTGCCTGCATTCGTCACCGTGCTACCGGCTAGAAGCATTTGATTGAGTTTAAGTAGTATCCCTTTGTCTGTCAAATATGCTTTTATTCAGCAGTTCTCTTAATAGCTAGTCAACTAAGCTCATATTTCAACCCGAAGAATATACTAATATCGCATAAGTGGGACATAGTATGTAATATAATACATAACCCGCATATTCGTCAAAATGACTTCTCGATTGCCACTAAAACCTGAATTGAAATACAAGTATTAGCTGCAAGCTTAGTGGGGCGCCAGCGGTTTAACATGCTCCTTAGCTCAAGAAGCGCTTGCTTAATTTTCGTAATTTTCCTGCAGCCTGTGTTATTGACCGAGCAGACGACTGGAGCTGTTTCTTAAACGCGGATACGCACGAAAGCCCGATTTTGCGGACAGATAAGTCGCATGGTCGAGGCATGCGAGTTAGCTGAAAATTACTCTTGATGAAACAATTTTGTAGTCATCGCCGCTTTCCTTAGCTGAACAAAACTGATTAGAGTTTATTACCGTCTCTCCAGAGCCCATAGTTTCGGTTTTGAATGAAATATCCGAATGAAAAGTTTGAAATGAAAAGAACAGAAACACCGGGAAAACAAAACTTTGCTTTGCAAGTTTATGTGCACCGTCTACACTTAACCGTGGCAGTTCAAATACCTATTAAATAGTGCATTAAACAAAAGAAAATCTGTTAAATTGAATTCGCCCCCCGTTCAGGTGGCCCGGCCGAGCCGACGCGACCTGTTCTCAGCCGCCATGTTTGTTCGGTGGTGGCGCCCCTATGGGTCGCTGGAGTCGCGAATGCGACTCCAGCGACCCATAGGGGGCGCCACCACCAAACAACCGATATGCAAGAGGAAAGCCAAATATTTAGATAAAAAAAAAAAAGAATACCATGTATACGAACAAAGTGAATTTGATGCCGAGAGAGGGAGAGATAGAGAGGTAGAGCACTTTACTTTAATAAACAACACAAATTAAGTGTTCAAAACGTTCATGGATTGGTAGACCAAGGCCGGTTGATCTTCTAGTCGCTCTGGCGCTTGCCAGGCACTCGAGGCTGTTGGAGGGTGGTTTGGAGGAATGGGTTACATACAGCAACCGGGCTTTGTAGAAGGCCATGTTGTAGATGGGCGTGTATTTAGGGACAGCTGGGGCAGGAGGGACAGTAACGGCGTCGAAAGTGGTAGAGCCTAGGGGGAGTTAGAAGGGTATTTGTTTGGATCTTTCTAAGGGTGTGGGTTTGCGTGACATCGAGGTTAGGGTGGGTCTGAGGTTGGTGATGCTGATAGTTAAGGAGCTGTTGGGGTGGTGAGAATTGATTGAACATTTGTAGATTAAAGCCTCATCACTCGTCGGGGGGCTGGGCCAAGGTGTCACAGGTGCCCGGATATGCATTTCGCGGGCGAGTTGGTGAACCAGCTCATTACCTGCAATCCATGAATAATCTAGGACCCACCGAAGGCTGACCGAGGATGGGTGAAGTGTGTGTAGAGCCGCCTCAAGATTTGCTCGGAGACCTCGGGGGATTTTGCGCTGCTGCAAGGCGCAGGTACAGGGGCAAAGCACGTGGTTTGAGGGTAGGGGTGGATTAGGTTTCTTTAATGGGAGGTCAATGGGAGAAAGTCCTGCCTGGTCCAGGATCCATCTACACTGCGGTGTTCCCGAGAGGCGGGCTATTTGTCGATCTTGATGTAGGTGCAGAAGAGAGTTGAGCGGGAGAAACAGTTTCGTGTCGTAGAGTTTCTGGTTGGAGGTGGATATAGAAAGGTTTAGGTACAAGCATTGAACTCCCTTTCAGTGCTGATGAGAGTTTGGTGTGTTGTTGTTTGAGTGTAAAATATGGTATAGAATAGAAAATCTTATTGAGAGCTATTGCATGAACTAGTTGCCTTGCTTGTTTTTTTCATAAAGACCTGCAGGAATCTTGACCACTCTGCGTACCATTTACGTAACCAAGTGGCATGTGTTTACGGCCGAATTGTCATTGGCATGGTGTGTCCTCCACTGTAAATGTATGCCTAGAATTTTACATAAGAAGGCTCTCCGGATGGGATTTTGGCCGATGTGTATGTGATGATCAACAGAGTGCTGATGTTGGGTATCTGCAAAAAGAGGTTGTTCTAATTTGTTTGGGACAGGTCGAAGGCCTGCTCGTGCGAGGTATTCGCTTATGATGTCCAGTCCCTGCATCAGAGTTGACTCCACTTCCCCAGGTGACCCGTATGTGAACTAGACATTGAGATCATCCGCGTAGATGTGTGACAGATGAGGGATTTGTTGGAGGCGACGAGCCAGGTGGGCCATGCCGAGATTAAATAGAGTGGGGGAAAGCACCCCCCCCCCCCCCCCTTTTTTGGGGTGTCAGGTGTAAGCGTGACCGATGGCGACGTCTTATCAGGTACACGAAAGCTGGCTGTGCGATGTTTGAGAAAGTTGAGAATATATGGGTATAGTTTTTGTCCGCAGCTTGTTTCTCGGACTGAGGAGAGTAAGTGGTCGTGGCCGATGTAGTCGGATGCTTTACGAACATCAATAGTGAGAAGGGCGTGCACTCGAGCAGAAGATGGCAATAGACAGGTGTACCGAAGGAGAAGAAAAAGGTCATGGGTGGATACTTGGGGGCGGAATTCGATTAGCGTATGTCTAAAAACGAGATGGCTTCCAGATGGTCCAGGCAGCGCTCCAGGACCATCCGCTGCATCGTCTTTCTCACGCAAGAAGTAAGGGAATTTGGGCGAAAGTTGCTGAGTAATGGGGGTTTGCTTGATTTAAGTATCATAGTGACAGGTAGATAGATAAATATATAGATAGATATATAGTTTATTTCAGTGATTTTCAACTGCCGAGAGGCCTACAGTAAACTTCAACGAATAAAACACAGCGACTGCCGTTGCCAAGCTAGGCAGAGTAAAAAGAAAAGTGAAATAAACGTCATCAAAAGCGAACAAATCAATTAAGATAAGGCGGAAGTGTCTGTCAGACATATAATACTTTAGCGATACAATATATAGAAGGAACACTGATATCAAAAGTGCAGTAAAAACAAAACGAAATCAAA
This sequence comes from Ixodes scapularis, assembly GCF_016920785.2. NCBI lineage: Eukaryota > Metazoa > Arthropoda > Arachnida > Ixodida > Ixodidae > Ixodes > Ixodes scapularis. Next base: position 88,760,312 of record NW_024609835.1, read on the forward strand.
TAAAAATGTCGTGTTTCAAAAATTTTAAATTGTACGTCTTTTCGACAATCAACGTGCATATCTCTATAAAATGTGTACAGACATTTATGTGTTTTTCCAGATGGGACTGCGACGACATTAGCTCATCACAATCAAGTGTACCGCTTACAACATTGCGCATAAATATCATGTGACGTGCAAGCCTCCTGTCATAAAGAGTTTGATGGACAAGGTCTTAAAAAATTGAGCTGTAGTAATAAAAGCGGCGAATTTCCACCCTTGTGTAAGGTGCTTTCCGACCAGTGTGTACTGACGTTTGCTAGTTTTTCTTTGTCCTCCTCGGGGAGGTTGCGAAGTAGCGTATGCGTAAGACCATTCACCACGGGAGCTGACTTTTGTTTTGTTTTGTGTCAAGGCCCAATTTAGTTCTGCTAAGCTAAAAGTACGATCTCAGTCAGAATTTTCAGGGCCTGCGTAGGGTGGGCAGTTCGATGCAAGTGGTGTCGGGATGTACAACTTCTGTAGTGTCTGAGTCAGCTGCGTGGAGCCCTGAAGAGTGAGATATTTAGCTATTGCCGGTATGAGAGTTGAATGGGGACCTAGCAGGAATCGTAATAGGATCCGTATGGATTTTAATGGAGGGTTCCACTGATTTTGTCACACACGTTATTTCAGTTAGATATACCTAAGACGTTACAGTGCTTACATGATGCCCGCGTTGAGGTTGTATCATCGTTCTCGTAGTTGACAAGAAGGCTGATGCGTCTCAGGGTATATTTTCGTCGTTTCCAGAAGCACTTCAGTAATGATCAGGTTGTGTTGACGGGGTTGTTCTGTTTTCTGTTTTAGTGGCCGGTCCTTGAGCTTGCTTTATTGAGCGTTTCTAGGGCTCGTATGAGTCTAACTGGTTCTCAGAGGAGGCCAATATGGTACGAAAGATGTTAAAGTTGGTGTGCTTAATGGAGAATTTTCGGAGACGTGTGGAGGTGGTAAGTGTTACCGGAAGAACAAAATGACCACTGAAGAGTGTTTCCTGGGTGTTGTTCCAGGTGCCTTCAATTCGACCCCGGAACATTGTGAGGTCCGGAGAAGTGGATTGTTGCGGACCAGTGCCCTGTCTTGTCGTGATGTCGGGGTTGTTAAAAATTGCAAAGTGGTGCTGTGAAATGTAAGAATGTAAAATTTTCTCTGGGCGCAGAAAGGATCGATAACCCCAGATAACATTCAGTGCATTCAAATGTCCGCCCAGGAGGACCTTGCATGTGGATGCCAACTCCACATCAAAGTCAAAGAGGGGCTTGAATAAACGATGTTCTTGAGGGGGGTTGTAAAAGCTGAAAAACAGATGGGTTTCTTTGTGGGGGAGGGATAATGAACACGTACCACTAGATTATGTGAAAGTGCCGAGGGGATGTCCTGTGGTTCGTACTGGAAATCTCGTCGGATATATGTGGAGACTAGACGGGCCTTGTTAGGGTAAGCGTGCACAGCTCAGTTACCTGGGACATTTACCGCATGACGTGTTTCCTGGAGAAGCAGAATCTCGGGTTTGCAATGGAGGGTAAGTTGTTAAAGGGGAGTACGAGTGGGTTTGATGCTCCGGTATTTCCATTTTATGACAAGGAGTGCAGTATCTTTTACCATTACGGAGTTGTGATTAGGTCGGGTGTGTGTGTGTGTGTGGGGGGGGGGTGGGTGCGTAAGTGGAAGTTGTGTTCTCTCGGGGTCTTTTAAGGGATTGAGACTGGGCATCCAAGGGCGTCAGTGTTCATGCGAGCACGATTAAGGTATTCTCTAATGAAATTACCACTTTCGTGAGCTCATCAATACGGGAAACAAGGGGCCGACCGTGCTTAAGCTGTTGGACAGATGTTTTCCAGGTTCATCATACGTTGGGTGAGTTGGGGGTGGGGGCAGTATGATGGGTGGTGGAACGGGGGGGGGGGGGGTGAGGAGGGGGAGAGCAGGGGGTAGAGAAGGAGTGCCTGGTGGCGTCGGCGATGAAACTGTTCTTGGGGGGGGGGGGGTCTGTTGGTTGTAGCGCAGGTGCCAGTGTCGATGCTGAAGCCTCTGTTCTGAGATCTTTGGCTGGACACGGAAGGGCGGCCGGTTGGAGAGGTGGCCATTGAGTAATAAACCGGCTTTGTTGGTGTGCCGGTGGTTTAGGTGGTGGAGATCGGCGTCCCTATTCTGCCGTATGAGGGAGGTTTGGTGTTGGTTCGGGCGTCAATGTTTGACTTTAGATGGTTTTCTGTGGTTGCCCGGACTGTTTTTCCAGGAGGGGACGCCTCTTGGTGTGTTTGTGCCATTGTGAGCTGTGCTGTGTGCGTTGGTTCTGCCCGATGTCTCTGAGAGTCTTGCATGGGGGACGATGACGACCGCGGTATGACTCTCGGCAGGGTATTCGGAGATGGAGTCGCTGGTCGTGGGCTGCTTTGATGCTGTTTTTGTCCATCTTTTGTTGAAATTGGCATGCTGGTTCAAATGAGGGGCGCTCACCGCCGCAATGGTAGCACCAAGGGATGCATGGATGGGGGTCTTGCTGTTGTTGCAAAGGAGTGGTGCACGCGGGGCATCGCCAGAAAGTTGGCGTCTCGAGGCGATTGATGGCGCGGTGCCCGTAGGCCCTGCACCGTTCGCATTTTATGGCTATTGGTTGATGAGGGCGGCATCATTATGGTGCTCGTCGAAAGAAGACGGTATCGGAAACTGTGGTGCCTTCGAAGGTTATGATGACCAACTCGGTGGCCCCCATCGTTCTTGCCCTGATCGTGGTGACTAGATAGCTTTCCAGGGAGGCCATTATTTCATTGGAGGGGGGGCTGGCTTCGATACCATGTATAACGTCCTTGCTTGTGCTAAGCGGTGCGGTAAGATATAATGTGATCGGATGGCGCTGATTATTAATTCTGGTGTCGTCAACTTGGGAGAGTCGTCTGCTGTTTTTTCATCGGCGGTTTTGAATAGGATGACTCTTTGTACCAAGCCAGTATCTATTAAGAGATCTGGCATGCTCGGGTTGGAAGTGCCGCAGCTGAAATGAAGGCGGATAGGAGTGCATACTGTTTTATGTGTTCCAAACGGAGGATGTGGGGGACTCGTACCACGATAGTATGGAGTTTATCCCGCGTTCAAGCTACGAGGCGCGGGTTTTTGTTTTTGCCCAGCGTTGTCCATTCGTGATCCGCATCCGAATGAAAATTTCCAGTAGGGGAAGCCAAGTCCGAGTCAACGTCGATGTTTGCGGCGTCTGAGTAGTGTTCGGAGAGTGATGCGGCTTGTGGTGGCTGCGTTGACACCGTCTACGCGGCGCCCGTCATAGCGAAGCGCCACGCTGGGCAAGAGGCTTAACGAGGCTTAACGGCACCGCCGCCGCCGCTGAGATGAAGATGGTCGTTGATATAAAAATATGGACTTACCGACGATTACGTTGGTGCCAAAATAAGACTGGAATGATTTGGGGCACGATGAAGTCTATATTTCCGGTGGATGGGTCATCAATCAGAGGATTCTGATGGATTGCTCGGAGCACAGTAGTAAAAACGTCAAATCTCGTGGCGTTCAAAATTTTTGATGCCGAGTGCGTTGAGTCATCGCAACTCGGAGCACGTGGAACCAAAGCTCGCCCTGCATTCAATCCTTATTCCTACTAACACCACAGTGACGCTTTACACACGCGCCAGATCACAGCCGCCATCGCTGATCTTCTCTTGTCTTACGTAGTGCCATTAAAAAGGCTACGCTTCAGAGTAACGACACTTGCGCATATTGTGTTTTAAAATCATGGTTGCCAGTTATCTGAAGGTTTATATGAAATAACAGGAAACGCTTTTCCACCCTCCACAAATGTTTAAACAGTTTGTGACAGAGCAAAGTAATATTACATTAGCTTTCTAACCCCGAATCTAATGCTGAGGAAGTCGCACTCTTAAATCATGACGGCGGAAGTTGCGTCTGTTCTGCACAAGCACCAAAATGGCGGCGCCCACAACAATGTCGGGGAACAAAGTGCCGATACTCTAAGCGCAGCCAATTTAGTGGCTCTAGTCTTACCCAGATGCCGAGTCAGGGAAGCGAGCTTTGACGAGATCCCGCAAAGGCCAATGCTGGGGAGAAGGACACAGTAGAATCTAAAAATGGCAATAACCTGCCCTGCTGTGGTCATGATGAAGTGATGCAACCGTAATAGGAGGAAAGCAAAATTGAAGGTCGGCTATGGCGGTGGCCACGCATAGCTGCTGCAAGGCGTCTATACACTCGTAGCCACCTCAAGAACCATAGTAAAAGAACAGTTCTTTGCGGAACGTTAATAAATTCCTCTTTCATGCGTTGAATTAAGATATATGTAGGTGGCATCTCGCGTTGAAGGGACACGAGGTCCAGCAGAACGCTGAGGCAGCACTAGTGTTCAATTAATGTCTTAGCTTGATCTCACGTTGATGACCTCAAAATTAAAGTGCGCAGGCTTTGATCATTCAAGGTGGCGTACCCCCTGCATATTTTGATCTTGATGGTATAACGGAGCGCGGTCGTGTAACACCCTAGTTTCACTAGCGCTCTTAACTGTCATTAAAGGGGTCATGAAACGCTTTTCCAGCTTTTTCCTGTTTTGCTTTCCTCCTCAACTCATAAATCGCGCATTCCACCAAACAGTTAAAGAAGGCGAAAAAAGGGAGTCCCCTCTTGCTGGCACTCTCGTTTGCGTAATCCGGATACATCCATTCTCCCCCTAGAAGATTAGCCCGTCGCTCAAAATTCAGACAAAAGTTGCTTTTTCCACCCCGTTCATTCCGAAGCTGACAGTGCTGTTGAAGCTACGTGCTCGTTGGGCCAGCCACACTTGCCACGTGAGCGTGGCAAATGTGGCTGCAGAGAATGGGGTCAGGTGATGAAAGGGAGGCGGCTGATTGGTCCGGCAACCGCGTAGCTCCCACCACAATGTCAGCTTAGGGGTGAAGGGAGTAAGTGAGGTCCGGCTGCGTGTGACGTCAGTTTGGACCCGATGACGCGCTTTTGGGACCGCGGATGTATCATAGTGAAAAGGCAGAGAGGTTGCGAAGGGGAGGAGGTACGAAATAGTCCGCTCTGTTTTCAAATTTTCGCACTGAAAGTGCGAAAATTTGAAAACAGAGCGGACTCTGTTTTCAAATTTGAAATTTGAAAACAGAGCATCGTTCAAAAACGGAGTACATCCGCGATTGCGGATGTACTCCGTTTTTTGAACGATGCACGGTCATCAGTAAACAAAAAGATAAACTGACACGTGAGATTATAGAAGCCCGCGCCATTGGACAATGGGGCTCTGAGTGTGTTAGTGCCCCGTCACTTGCCTTGACGGAAAAGGAGTGTATTTTTCTACTCAGATCGGAGAGCAACGGCGCCTGCAGATGACTCTAGGAACACGTGTAGTCCTCCTCTTGTGTTTTTTTTCTTGGCTTTTGGGCCGGGCAAATTGTGTATTTATACAGGTTGTCAGTGCCAATAAAGCTCAGTTGTAAGTCAGCGCTGTGTGTGTCTACCGCCTTCTACTCTGTCCTTGTCCTTGCGCTGTTTGTTTTCCGCTAATATGAATGACCAACTAGCCCAATCGTCAACACTACTGAAAGTCAGGCTTTTGACTTTCTACCTTTTTTCTTTTGGTCCACTGAACGATGTGCTATTAGTAAAATCCCAATTTAAAATGATTTATCCCAACCCAAAAGTCGTTTCATGGGCCCTTTAAGCGAACGACAGTTGACTTAATTGCGATCGGTCGGACTTACACGGCGGCGCCAACTGTCATTAAGCTGATAGCGATAATTGAGTTTAACTAAGCTGGCCTACCTCAGTTATACTCTTTTTTACCTTATGATGTACCGCTGAAAAGGATACAAGCGCGAGCTTCTCACTGTGGGGCAGATCTCAGCGGCACAAGCTCTCGTTCATTAAAGGCAGCTACCAGCGCTGCGGCCCGCGCTTCTGGCCTTCTGTGCGGTAAAACATAAGGTGAAAGGGAGTTTAACTGATGGGGGTTCGCCCTAAAAGATTTAAATATACAAAAATGTTCCAGAAACCGGAACTAATCGTTATTAAACAAACTACACCGACTTGACATAGCAGAAACGACAATTTAATCAGACGTTTCGTCTCCCACACGGGAGAAGTAATCAGTGAAGCCAAGAGGCAGCAAGGATGCATCATGATTCCAAGTACCTTCGTGAACCCCACTTTTGTTCGCGCACCAAGGTCGACGCGTTCTCGAAGTAAAAACTATCACCCGTTCTTCAACAATGGTCAACCAGCTCCGACTTTTTCCTAGCAACATGCGTGGCTTTCGCCACGTCACGTTTGTGTTCTCTCATACGAGTGCAACGTTTGCGGCCGGTATCCCTAATATACGATGCGTCACAATCTAGACAGTTCAAATTATACACAATACCCCATTGGGACTCTGGTGGTGGTTTCGTCTTTTGGTTTGGAAACGAGGTCAAGTAGTTTAAGATGGGGTTTGGAAGCTGTTCGGATGTTTAAAGAAGCGAGGACCCTGCGAATAGACTCAGAAACACCTTTCTTATACGTAAATGTTACTTGCCTTGCTCTATTACGATTTTTATCCTGACGTCTCCCTTGTCCCATCTGTTTCTGCCTCCCTTGTCCCATCTGTTTGCGCGTATTTTCAATAAAACGTCTAGGATTATCCGGCTTCACCAGCTAGTCGACAATAACTTTAGATGCTCGCAGTTCTGATCAGAAGAATTGTGTTCGGACCATTGTAGCAGAGTTTTTACGACTGCTCCTTTGTGCTCAACCGAATGATGCGAGTTAAAATTTAAGAAGTTACCTGTGTCACAAGCTTTGCGGCACACAGTTTGTTTTGTGACCGGAGCTGTTTCGGTATACATTAACATCTAGGAAAGGCAGTGTGCTGTTTTGTTCTACTTCACGTGTGAGTTGGATTGACGGTTCAACGCTGTTCGAAGTTAAAGAAAAGTCATTCTCATGGTCTTTGTTTAGAATTAGGAAAGTGCCGGCTACATAACGCCGCAAAAACCTTACTGAGTGCACAATGCGTTGTCGAGCGGTTTCAACTTCCCTCCAAGACCAGATTGACGACCATGGCCAGATTCGCAATAGTCAGAGAAACCGGACTGCCCATTGGGCAGTCCGGTTTCCCCCCTTCAATCTGTTGATATACCTTCAATCTGTTGATATACGTGTCCACGAAATGGGAAGTTAGACTGGTTAAGACGAAACCGTAGCAGTATAACGATGTCTTTAAATGCTAACGATGTGCATGAGGGTAGCGTGTCATCATTACGTAGGTGCGTTTCAGCTACGTTCACAGCTAGAAGGGTGGGGCATTTGTAAACAATGACACAACATAAAAAAATACTGCCTCATCCTCGTTAAGTAAGTTCCCTCGAACGTGGCGCACAGACTCCTGAGAATTACGTACTGTCAACACTGGCGACAGCGGTGTACAATCTGTCGTCGATACACCTTTCGGAAGGTCATGCAAGTCTTCTTCTGAAAGTACTTGATTTCGCTCTGGCCCCACGCATTGTTCCTCAAAGAAAGTTTAAAATTAAAATTGAGGAGGCACTTCGTCACCCACAGGATACGATTGGTATCAATCTAGCACGCAGCTGCATAATGACTACGCTAATTGACCAGGCTATACCTCGTTTCACCTTACGTTGGACTGCGTCGGATGCTACGAGCCACCCAACATATGCGGTCTGCTCAACGCTGTGACCATATCCAATCGCTACGCGACACTCGCGTCGCTGCGCCTTTTCCAGACGTCACGTGGCACTCAAAACGGCATCGGATTGGCTTTTTGGCTCGCAGCGTACTGTTCGGTTCATCGTGAGATAGAACAAAGGATAGCTGTGGTATACAGTACAAGCCAAATTTTTCATCTATAGCCGAGACAACCGACATCCGTTGGGGTGACTAACGTTCCACTGTAAAGCCACAGAAGCACTTATTATTGATAGTTTGCAGGCAAATTTAGAATGCGCTGGGCTGGCTGTTCTTTGAAACGGACTGAATTCGACACGCTATATAGGCAGTCGATTTATCGGCATACACAGAGTCGACACGCCGATTTGCTCTTATTCGCTGGTGTTGCATTTACGTAGGCAAGTCGAATACAAGTACCCGGCTAGAACCATATGAAGAGTCGCTACCACTTGCTGCCAAAGCTCGTTCACTGGCTTTGCTGTTGTTTCTATTGAAACTATGTTTATTATTATTAATATTAAGATCTGTGCTCATGTAGCGTTGAACAAGCTGGCTTAGAAAATATGTTCACTGAAAGGGCGGGAATAAAAAAGAAGAAAATAAAAAAGAAGGATGTTTACAATTTTTTGTAACGCGAAATTAGAGCGTAGCTCCTGAGGAGAAGGGGAAGGGTACGGAGGGGAGGGCATACTTTTTCTTTTATGCTTCGCTCCCATTTAGCGGAAATGTTCGCTAAATTTAGCACTAAATTTAGCGAAAATTTCCCCTCTAATTTTAGCGGGAAATTAAACGAAAATTTCCCCTCTAAATTTAGCAGGGAAATTTTTTTATAATGCAACGCGCGGTTACGCCCGGTTGCATTATTCCCATAATACAACGCGCGCGGTAACTCCGACGAGAACGGCGACGGCGACGGCGACAAGACGCCGACGCCGCTCAACCCGGAAACTGGCGTCTGAGAGCTGAGCTCTAAAAATATATATACGACGATAGCACTATCGCTCGTGCTTCATCAGAGAACATTGTTCGTTATTGACGCGCTGAATGGCTCTGACATAAGCGAGACCGTGAATAGTTTGAGTGAGTCACATATGTCGACCGGAGTCAATTTGAAAGCAACGTTAAGCGCAGTAAACAACAAAACCAGGTGCGAGACGACGTCAGGTCTCGATGAAGAACAACCTTGTCCGTCTTTAGACATATATTTTGGACTCGACTGACAGCTGGGCGGAGCTACGCAGACCGGGGGTTGAAATCATAACACAATCCGTTTGTAAGTCCTTCCAGCGCAATAATTACACGCTCATCAAAAGACTCTAACGAAAGCCCATTGCTTCTTTTGTCTGGGGCGGGTTATGTTGACAATTTAATTAATCAAAAAAAGAAAAAGAAATATCCTTACCACTGAAAAAAAAACACACTTGTCATTGCATTTAGATTTCATGAATTGATTTTAAATAAAGTTGTGCCGGAGTGATCGTCTGATAGCATAAAAATAAAGAAGACTAAATACATAAATGTTTTGAAGAAATTAGCACCACGGAGGGTTGAAGAAAATGAAACCGCGATAGGACGACGAACAACCAGAAACGAGGAAAGTCTCCTTCAATTCCTCCTTTTCGCTCGAGAAAGAGGGAGGCTCCTTCATTTGGGGAAAATCGCGCAGAGATGGCAGAGACCCGCTCCTATGGGGAGAGGACGAGAGAAGAGTGCGAGAGGAAATGGAGGAAATGAAAATGGGAACAGCTTTTCTGCCCGAGAGAAAACGATTGTGTAGGTCAGTCTTTATGCTGCTGTTTATAAAAATAAAATAAAAAACAAACCTTGCGAGTTTAGTTACAAGTCAAGATTTATGCGGCAGTTCCCTGCAAAGTGCAGTGCAGTTCCCTGCAAATCCCTGAAGACAGGAATTTGAATGGCGTTCTTGATGCAACGTTTAATTTGTGCGTTGACTTATTGTAAGTAACGTGAGGACTTATCACTGTGCCATTTTTCTCCACTTACTTTCTCACAGTTGAAAGTACACGTGCACACATAAACGTTGAGTGGGACGCAGCTGTAAGCAAGCGCTTATTTCAATAACATTACGATCTCAAAAAAAAAAAAAAATCCTTGGCCAATCTTACTAGAAGTCATTAGCATAATCGCGGGAAGTGAAGCCCTTGTTTATTTTAGTTCACGGAGAAAGCTTGCCTTGATTTTAAAGCTAGAGTTTATCATGCAATCGCGTTACATTGCAAGATGCTCTTCGGGCACTGTCGTGTGAGTGAGTGTACGTAACGCATTTAGGTTAAAATACACCTTGGGCGCGGGATGAGGACACCTGTTGCTGAACTTATGGTGAAAAACAGCGCGACTGGGACGAGGACAAAAAATTACACCATCTTCCGAGGGGAACCATGGGGTGATGCGGAGCATCGCGGATCGTTATTAACGGTGTTTTTAACGGTGTTAGTAACGTTGTTAACTTGCGTGTTATTACGTTAGTTTGTGGGGTGGTGCTGACGCTTGCTTGCGCCAACCCACTAGCTGACGGGACTGTTGCTTCCATCACACTTCATCGAAGGAACGAGTGGAGTCAACAGGCGGGTGAACTGAACGCGCGCAGTCAGTCAGTCAGAGTCTTGAGAGCAAGGAAATACAAGGAGGAACGCGCGCAGCGCGCTACCGCTGCTTATATTCACACTTGAAGGAGAGGAGACTAGAGGAGGAGAGTTGCGCATGCGCGCGCGGTGTGAGTAGAAGCGAACGCGCGCGAAGTGCACGCAGCTAGTAGGCAGAGAGAGAGCGGAGAGAGTAACGCGCAGCTGTTAAAGAAAGGGAAGGAGGAAGGTTGCGCATGCGTAGTGTGAGTGCGGACAACGACGCCGCGGGAGATAGACCCGAGCAAGAGATGCTCCGCATCTAAAACACGAAGAGAACACAAGATCGCGCCTGTCTTTCGTTCTCTTCGTCTTTCTGTCCTCGTCCCAGTCGCGCTGTTTTTCAACATGCGGCACTTTTTCCTTCCACATCACAAATGAACCACCGGCGTCAACTCCGTATCTTTCTTAACCCCGGTAGAAGGTCGAACCAAAATAAATGGCTGTTATGAAGATAAAATATGAGCCCTGCCAAAATATTAGACAAACGGGAAACAGCGATATACTCTAAAACCGATATTCAAAATGTTACTACCAGCTTCTCAGCGGGCTTCCAGCAGGTTGGCTGTTTATCAAGAAACCTTGTGCCCTGATGTCACCTTCGCACTCAAGGAGGTTACTTGTTCGTACTGCCACTTATTTCACCGAGTTTTTCGGCTGTGGTTTCAGTCGCACCAGCGGACGATTTCTGCTTGCTCTGGACACGCGGAGGCTCCTTGGGAGATCAAGAACAGACGATGCAAGAGGGTATAGATGAGGTCGCTCGATATCTCTCTGAAGTTGGGATGGAGCCATCACCGGATAAAACACAGTACATGGTTGTGGCCAGACCAAGGGACCATAGGAAAGGAATAGCCGACCTGATACGACTAGAGATCAATGGACAGGAAATAAGTAGACGCCCACACATCAAGATACTGGGAGTCACCTTCGAGGAGACGGCGCGCACGACGAGGTGGATACCCGAGCTACAGAAGTGGTGGGCGCAAGGTCTCAAGCTCATCCGAAAGATCACGAGTAAGTCCTGGGGCGCTGACGAGAAGACCCTCAGGATCTTAACGGAGGCAGTACTCACACCCAAAGCATTGTACAGCTGCAACTGACTCAATCTAACCAGACAACACTGGAAGCAACTTGAAAGGTTGAATTACCAATTGATGAGGGCAGTCACAGGCCTTCCAAAATACACAGCTATAGAAGACCTGAGGAAAGAAGCCCAGGTGAACACTATCGAAGAGCGTGCCGAGGTTCAGAACATTGCCCAATTTCAACGGCTCGAGACAACAGAGCACGGACGCAAGCTCCTAGCAATTCTAGGATACGACATGCGAGACAGGCCCCCGCTAGAGGAACCGCAGCCTCCATGGCAAGATAACACCATCACCGACCACAAACCCATGCCGAAGACTCTCAATCAAGGGAAGCGGGCTCGAGCGGCCAAACTACACGCAAGCTGGTGCGAAACGCACGCGACAGAAGATGAGTTACGGTACACGGACGCCGCCAAGACAGAGGACGCCACGACTACTTCGTGGTACGATCCACGAAGAAATGAAGAGAGCACCGAAATACTTTCCGAAGGGACTTCTATCAGAGAGGCAGAACTGAGGGCTATCTTGGCGGCGGTGAAAGACGTGCTCAAGAAACAGACCCAGCCAGGCAAGGCACGAATTTTTACGGACTCACAAGAATCAATACGTGCGTGCCGATGCAGCAGAACAAAGAGTCGCACGGTAAAGCAAATAAAGAGAGTGGCAGTGGAGCTCCGCACGAGGGGCACCATACTTACAATCGAGTGGCTACCCGGACACAGTGGCATACCCGGGAACGAGAGGGCACACCGAGCCGCAGCGGAGACAGCCTGTAGCACTCGCTCCGCACCAGGCTCAACCTCTCGGGAGAAGATGAAGGCGGGAGCAATAGACCCGGAGGAACGGGCCGAACTCGCCAAACTAGAGAAAAAGGCCTACCTTCGCAGCCAGCTTCCGCCGACAGACAGCAACATACTGGTAGGATACAGTCGGTGGGAAACCGTCAGGATTCGAAGAATAAGAACGAATACTGCACTTACACCATCCAAACAAGTATTTTTTGGACTGAAAGAAGATATGAACCCAACCTGCACGAGCTGCTCGGAAGGAGCCGAGGCAACATTGCAGCATCTGCTCTGGGCCTGTAAGGGCCTCGAGCATCATAGAAATGATGCTCTGAACAAGATCCAGGGCGTAGACAAGCCTACGACGCTCGAGGAGTGGACCAATCCAACGGGCACTCCTCAGCACAGGAAAGCCATCCTCGACTCCTTGATACAGTATATCAGGGAGTCGGGTGTACATAGCCTCATCTAAGACGTCACTACCATCATCATGAAACCTCCCTCACCCCCTCACCCTTCACAACCCTTCCCCTCCCGTCTCAGGAGCCCAACTCCATAGCGGGTGAACCCCTCATCAAATAAAAACATGTCTCTCTCTCTCTCTCTCTGCTTGTTATGTTAGTTTTCAGCGGCCGTAATTTGTAAGTGCTTCTCGGCGATTGCGCACGAAGATTATTGACACTCTGCTCGCTCGAGCGCGTCGTAGTTCCGAAGTGGCATTCACTGGCGGCCGTACTTCAGTCCGCTCCTGCACAGCACGAGCTTAGGATTAGCTTTCACAACACTTCTGCAGCATTCATTACACGCTACCATGATTGTAGTTCTCCTCAGAACATAATGAGGGCGGGGGCCCGTTGTGAGTCTGCGCTGAGCTCCGTTCAGTGTGGCGAACTTGAGTTTCGGCCGGCAACTTTATACATGTGTAATAATGTTCGATAGATACGAAGCATAGCAGTGAAAATCTTGCCTGAATGATCGGAACTGCTCTTGCGACTAGGCCAGCCGTACGTTTTGCGGTACCGTGGTACGAACTTTTCGTCACACGATAGACATGCAGCTAATCACAGGTGTCGCCTTTATGCTTGAGCCGGTAGTTACGGTTTAGCCGTAGACCCAGAAGCAAAACATTAAAATACAATATCAAAGAAAAAAAATTACACGAGACATAAAATAAGACAGAACAATCTGACACCTCGTAGTCTTGGGAATTTTTTCTTCACTAAAAAGGGCCATAATCATAGAAACAAAATAAAAGAAAAAATACCGGTGTTAAGTTTTAATGTTTGCAGTTAGATCGTTGGGGCTTTGTTTCCACTGAAACAAAGGCACAACGCTCAACACAGCTTTTGTTAGTGCTGAACATTTGCACCCACTTTCGCAGGAAGTCCGCAAAAGAGCTCGTAAAAACGTTTGCTGCTTATAGTCACATGTTGGCGCCGAAATGTTTCGGAGGCGCCCTCTTACGGTTTTCGTTCGTCACGTCACAACTAGGATTTGCCTCGCTGTGATTGGCAGGATTTGCCTCGCCGTAAACCGGTGATTGGTCAGGCGTTATCAGCATACAGGAAATTATGGTTTGGCCAATTGCGAATGCCAACCGCAGCGACGCTTTTGGTCGCGCACGTCTCTAATACAGCTTAAGAAAGACAGGGCATGGCGCGAGTTCCGGGCACCTTGTTATCGCTTCGCAATCGATAAGATTGCGGCATAAGCACATAAGAACGCGAAGGAACGAGTCAAAGAAGCTTAACAAGCATGATTATAATGGCCATGCTCAGCGTCAGTGACTCTACTCTTCCTACAGTCTAAGAAATCTGCACGGCGTCACGTTTTCCCGCAAAGCACTTGATTGGGAAGGACAATCACTGCAATTGATGGAAGGAGCTTGGCGAATCACGAGTCTCATAATATAATTACACCTAAAAAATCTATCTGCTTTATATCTAGACCTATTATCAGGCTCGTTATACGTCGAGCTTAAATTTCAGTGATTGGCTCTTCCAAGTGCTCTACGGGACAGTAGACCTTTCAGTTTTCTTGGGGTGTAGCGTGAACTGGTTTTATCGATGAAAGAAGCATTGAATTAGCGCGATAATGATAAGCGTCCTTAATGTTACCATGCCTTTTGTTTTGAATGGTGATCATAAGAAAATAAGGGAAAATGGCTGTCATTCACGCTAGCCGGTCAGAATAACATCCACGTCGTTAACACATGTCTACAACGTTCCTTCTTTAGAGCAGCCTGGTCGTTTGTGACACGAGTCGGCTGCGTTGGACAGCTAAAACGCGAGCAAGACAAGTCAGGCGCCGGAGGTCTTGGTTGCTTCCAAAAAGCGGAGAAAAAAATATTCCGACTAAAAGGAAAAAATGGAATGGCTTATGTCACGATCTTTCTCGAACGTGGACGAAGGGGGCCGAAGCACCCGCCGAGGAGAGACGACACGCAGCCTGGTTGTGAGGGTGGATGATGACTGACCGGAGCGGCGTACGCTCAACGGCGTTTATTTACGCGGTGAACAATGTTGCCCGCCGAGCCAGGCGGCCGCAGACGGGCGGACTGGAGGGGGGCGCTACATACTTGTTATATCCCTCCCCCCCAGTTTGTTTTTTCTAAAACAAAATAAATGAAATAACACACACAACTGACACCACATGGCGTCTGGTCGTGCCAAGTCCTGGCCGGTCGATGTTGAAGGTCACCCCGGCGAGTAGCGGTCAGGTGGCCTTCGCTGCCGCGTACTCCGCCTGGGCACTGGTGTCGACGGGCCAGGTGTGGCAACGCCTGGCGCTGCCTGTCCCGGTCGCGCTCCACCCGGTGGAGCTGCAGGGACCGGATTTGGGAGTGGCACTGGTGCCACAGGAGTGGAGACGCTTGTCGCCTCTGGGGTGGGTGCCGCTCCACTGGCCGCGACTGGTGCTGTCGTTGGTCCCCAAGCGGGCTGGTCCTCCGAAGCGACGGCCAAGGGTGGAAGCCAGGTCCCGAGGCGAGGCCTGACATGGTCGGCGTGCCGGTGCCAGGTGGTGCCGTCGGGCATGCGGACGAGCAGCGATGAGGCGCTCGCTGGTGAAACCACATGTCCGGCAGACCAGGGTGGGCCAGGACGGAAGTTCCTGGCGTACACCGACGCTCCCGGCTCCGGCAAAGGCCCGGGACGGCACCCTCGGTCAGCAGCCAGCTTCTGCTTCAGCTGCTTCAGAAGCGCCGTGGACCGGAGGTCTGGATGCAAGACGTCCAGGGGGGTCTTGACCATCCGGCCCAGCAGACGCTCGCAGGGGGCACGGCCAGTGACCTCATGGGGTGTGGTCCGGTACTGAAACAGTACCCGGGCCACCTGCGTTCGGAAATCCCCGGGCTGGCTCTTCTTCAGCTTGTTCTTGAGGGTCTGTACCACCCGCTCTGCTGCACCATTGGAAGCGGGGTGGTACGGCGGAACCAGCATCCGGCGGATTCCATTCCTCTGCAGCCAGTCCAGGTACTCGGCGCTGGCGAAAGCGGGACCATTGTCAGACACGATAATGTCCGGCAATCCCTGCGCCGCGAAGACTTGCCGCAGCGCCGCAATGGTCGCGCTTGCCGAGGGACTGGTGACTGGCAGTGCCTCCACCTACTTGGAGAAGGCGTCCACTACCACCAGGAAGTAGTGGCCCTTGAAGGGTCCCGCATAGTCCACGTGCAAGCGGGACCACGGCCTCTGTGGGAACGGCCAGGGGGTGATCTCCACGTGGCGCGAAGCTCGCTGGCTCTCCTGGCAGACCTGGCAGCCTTGCACCTGGTGCACGATGTCCTGGTCCAAGCCAGGCCACCAAACGTGCGACCGTACCACCATCTTGGTCTTTTCCACGCCATGATGCCCCGCATGCAGCAACTGCAGCACCTTGGCCCGCAGACTTTGTGGAATCACCACCCTGGAACCCCACAGCAGGCAGCCTTGCTCCAAGCTCAGCTCGGCGGTCTTGTGGCTGTAGGCCTGGTGACGCAGCTCCTCCCCTCGGGCAACCGCCTTGACCACCTGAGACAGGACCGGGTCCCGGCTGGTCGCCTGCGCCACCGCAGTCCTGGTGAGCACCCCCGGGTAGGCCCGCTCCAGCAGGAACACGTCGGCTGGCCCTGGAACGGCAGCAGGCACCTCCGGCAGGGGCAGGCGGCTCAGGGCGTCAGCAGGTCCGAGGTCCTTCCCAGGGCGGTAGACCAGCTTGTACCTGTAGGCTGCCAGCGTCAAGGCCCAGAGTACCACACGAGGCGATGCTTGCACTGGGACTGCCTTGACAGGTCCCAGCAGCCCCAGCAGCGGCTTGTGGTCCGTGACTGCCTCGAACTGCCGGCCCCACAGGTACTGATGGAAGCGCTGGACCCCGAAGATGAGGGCCAAGCCTTCCTTGTCGAGCTGGCTGTAGCGTTGCTCTGCCGCATGTATTCGACGAGAAGTAAACGCCACAGGGCACCCTGACCATCCTGACCCCGGTGCGACAGGACGGCTCCTACCCCGTACGGCGACGCATCCACGGTGAGGACCACAGGCTTGGCCGGATGAAGTGCACCAGCACCGGAGCCTCGACGACTAACTCCTTGCTGTGCTGGAAGGCCAAGTCCTGCTCCTTCTTCCAGGCCCGCTGCTGCCCATTACGAAGCAGGCGATGCAGCGGCTCTAGATGCGTCGAAAGGTTGGGCAGGAACCTCCTGTAGAAGTTGATGAGGCCGAAGTAGCTCTGAAGCTCCTTGTTGCTCTTGGGCTTCTGCGCCTTTGCACGGCCTCAATCTTGCGGGGAGCCGGGGCCAGGCTAGCCTGGGAGATGACGTGTCCCAGGTACTCCACGCTGGGGGTAAGGAACAAGCACTTGTCCAGCCTCAGCTTGAGACCGGCGTCCTGTAATCGTGTCAGGACTTTGCGCAGGTTCTGCAGGTGGTCGCCGTCGTCGGTACCGGTAACCAGGATGTCGTCCAAGTACACCGCCACGTGCCTCATGCCCCTGAAGAGGTTGTCCATCTCTCTCTGGAAGATGGCTGGGGCTGAGGCCACGCCGAACGGTAGGCGCGTGTACTGGAAGAGTCCCATGGTTGTTGAAATGGTGACATACTTCCGGGCGACATCCTGGAGCACCAGCTGCTGGTAGGCATCTCGAAGGTCGAGCTTGGTGAACTTCTGTCCCCCGGACAGAGCCGACCAGAGATCTTCTACCCTAGGCAGCGGGTACTTCTCGACGGTAGCGACGGGGTTGATGGTGACCTTGAAGTCCCCGCAGATCCTGACGCGGCCGTCTTGCTTGAGGACTGGAACGATCGGTGCAGCCCACTCGAAAGACTTCACGGGCACCAGGATTCCCTCTCGCTGCAGCCGTTGCAGCTCCTGGGTGACCCCGTCCTTCAGGGCGAACGGCAGCGGACGCGGCTTGAAGAACCGAGGCCGGGCCCCCTCAGGAACGTGGATGCCAACCGTCGTGCCGGCGAAGGTGCCCACTCCCGGCTGGAACAGGGACTGGAAGTCGGTCAGGAGGCTCGGGACGTCTTGCACCACGTGCAGCGCAGTTTTTTGGTACTCCGGCAGCCGAACACCCAGCGAGTGAAGCCAGTTCCGGCCCAGCAGCGTCGGCGACGACCCCTTGGTTAAGTAAAGGGGAAGGATTGCCTCCCTGTCGCCAAGGCGAACGCTGACTTGGGCCCGACCCTGGACCTGGGAACGCTGCCCGGAGTAGCTGCGCAGCATGACGTCAGACGCCTCGATGGACACGCCGGGGAAGGTCCGCTTGAACAGCTTCCCGGGCATGACCGACACGCTGGCCCCTGTGTCCAGCTCCATGGTGATGGGGTGGCTGCAGATTTCGACAGACACCATGTATGGTGGCACAGACGATGAAATTCTCCTGGTGTGCCACACGTCGAAAATCTGCGTGTCCTCGGCCACGACGTGGACCCTGGCTGAGGAGGTACCCGGACCTGGTTCCGCTCGTCCCCGCCGAGTTCTCTTGCGACGACCACCCTGGCCGCGGGCTTAGCTGGAACCAGGGCTTGAACCCGGCTGCTGCTGCTGCTGCTGGCCGCCGCTCGTCCTCCCCCCTCGGCAGACACGTGCGAGGTGCCCTGTTCTCCCGCACGTGAAGCATTGTGCTTGGACGAACTGGCACTGTGAGGGGGAGTGGGCAGCACCGCAGCGGCTGCAGGCACCGCTCCTTGCCGCCATCTTGTTCACCGCCGCTTCCGTCGACGGTGAGCCGGCCGCAAGCGCAATCTCGCTGGCGTCGTTTGCTACGGCTTCCATCGCCTGCGCTGCCTTCACCGCGTCGTCCAGCGAGGGGTCGGGGAGCTCCAGGAGTCGCGTCTGCATGGCAGGGTTGTTGATGCCGCAGACGAACCGGTCCCGGAGTAGCGAATCCAACTGGTCGCCGAAGGCGCAGGTGCTCGCTAACCCTCGTAGCGCAGCGACGAACTGCCCGAGGGTCTCCCCGTCCTGGCGGCTCCGGTCGTTGAAGCGGAACCGCCCCATAAGCGTGGACGGCGCCGGGCTGAAGTGCGAGCGCAGCGTGGCGAGCAGCTCACCCAGCGTTTTGACGTGTGGCGTGGCCGGCTTGAGGAGGTCGAGCAGGAGGCTGAAGACACGGGTCCCGCAGCTGGCCAAGAAGATGTCCCGTTGTTTTGCCTCGGGCGTGTCGTTCGCCCGGAAGAACACGTGGACTTGTTCTTCGTAGACTGGCCAGGCGGACCCATCTCCGTCGAACGGCTCGAGCCTCCCGTACAGCGGCATGGCGACAGGAGCGGGGGGGCGGTGTTGCGAATCTCTCGGCGGCGTGGGCCGAACCGTGCAAGTTGGTGGCCTCCAGTGCCACGGTTCCTCGTCGCCAGTGTCACGATCTTTCTCGAAGGTGGACGAAGGGGGCCGAAGCACCCGCCGAGGAGAGACGACACGCAGCTTGGTTGTGAGGGTGGACGATGACTGACCGGAGCGGCGTACGCTCAACGGCGTTTATTCACGCGGTGAACAATGTTGCCCGCCGAGCCAGGCGGCCGCAGTCGGGCGGACTGGAGGGGGGCGCTACATACGTGTTACAGCTTAGAACGCACTCCTAAGCTTTTCTTTAAACAAAGTTTTGGCGTCGACGGCCAGCCCATTCTTTCCGTCCATACCGGGTGTCTCTTTGAATACTTTAAAAAAAATCGCTACAAATAGGCTTGTTGTAAAGAATTTCCAAAACGTTGAAAAACTAAACGCGCAAATTAGCAAAATAATAAATAATATTTAATGATTTTCTTTTGAATTAGTGATAATAAACATATGGTTTCAATTAGAAACTTGCTGAGCGTCATCGAAAACACCCCAAAATAAAACTTTAGCAAGACTCGAAGCACCTGCGAAGCGTGAGGGTTCGGTAAAGTTAATTGTCGTGCGGATGGAGAGGCTGGCGACGCAAAGACGCATATTATTTTCTTATCCATGTTTTCGAATCACGAGCCCCCGCAAGTGTTAATTTTAGCCAAGCTTCACACTTATGTGCTTCTTCCTAAAATTGATTGGTTAAGTGGTTTTCGCTCACGCTCAACAAGTCTCTAATGTTTAATTTCACTGATTAAAAGTTAATTACTAAATTGTATGTAAGAAGGACGCTAAGTAGAGTGTCTCTTGGAATCCACGTCGTCCGCCGTCGCTGGCATTCTGTTCTCCAAAAGAGTCCTCTTTTTTTTTTTCACAACCACCCTATCTGTAGAGATATTTTAAGCACGGCTTTGTATGTTCGCGCTTTCTGCTTTGGGATTGGTTCTTTGGCATTCTCTTTGGTTAATACCGCAATCTGATTGGCCGAGGAACGATAATGAGATGCTTGGCACTTGCCACGCTTTGCATTATGCTTAAGCTCTTGGAGGCTATGGCGGACCTTATCTTATGAGGCGCTGGTCAGCTGCAGGATAAACGAAAAAAAACGACGAAGATCACAGGCGCGAAGACTGCTCGGCACTTCGACCAAAGTTTTGCACCTCCTAAGAACAGAACAAAATTTAAAGAAGATTCATTGGTGGCATTTCTGGGGAATGCGTTAAAATGGCTCTTGGGAAACGCCGCACACGCGCCCCCCTTCGGGAGACGCTGACGCTGATACCTTCACTTTTCGGGTCTGGCGTTCTCTCTTGGTTCCTTTAATCTTTTCATCTTTATGGCATTTTTACGGGGTCAGTTTTAGCGTTTTACAGAAAGGGGGGAGGGGGGGGGGGGCGGGTGTGGCATTTCCCAAGGGTCATGTTAACGAATTCCTTGAGGATTCATCAATGAATCTTCATTAAATTTTTTTTGCCGCCTATTTGCACCAGCGTTAGTACTTGGTTCACACCTTGTTTTGTAGCATAGACGAAGCCATACGCGCTCCGCACACCTGCAAGTGAAGACTCGCCCAGCATCCGCGCGCACATTGGCTTCCGCCTCGTGACGTCGCACGCCTCCCTCTCGCCTTTGCCCCTTCACTACGCCCTTTTCTCTACGCGGCGCGCTTTCTTTTCCACTGTTTTGTCCACAGACGGACGCCGTCAGCTTTTTCCTGTCATATGGGTACTGATGCTAAAACGTTAATACATGCGATCTAAACATGAAAACATAAAGGACAACACCCCCCCCCCCCCCCCATCCCCCCCACCATTCCGTCGTCGAGGTGCAGGAGCAAACAATATCTTCAAAAACACATTTCAGGTTGCGGAAAAAAAAAGTGTGTAAGGACACCGAGTGGAGACGAGTACTGTACGATCAAAAGCCATTCCCGCTTTGTAGAATTACCGCTTGTTGTAATCGAAGTCTTCTTTTCATTATACCAGTAACCAGTAAACCTTGATTAATTCAAAACCAATTCAGCACTTTTAGTGCCAACCAAGAGATCTTAGCATCAGTCTTACTTCACTGGAATCACGTTACATCCGTCGCTGCAGAGCTTATCGTAAAGTGCAGGACATTTTTCCGTAAATTTTGAAGCCCGATTCTTGAGTTGCCATGTCATCTGAAGAAAGCGAAACAGGAAACAAATGATTGTTAGTTCAGTAAGGGGAAAACGCGGACTGCTACGTACTGTGAAATGCTGACATAAAAAAAACAACAACAGACAAATGAGTTCACACTTTCTTGCGGGCAGTACGCGAAAACAGTCATGGGATACTTATTGTACTTGAAATAATAGGCCTTGTTGCTAGGGGCCGTTGTGGCGAACTGACCGCAAACATTTTACCTCGAAGCGGTCAAAAGATCTTCAAACATAAAATGTTTGCAATCAACGTTCATTATACCATTACGCGATTCGAAAAAATTTTGTAGGATATAAAAATGTTTATTGTGAAGCTTATCAAAACGCGTCAGGTAATAAGATAGCTGCAATAGTTGCAATATAAGAAAATCTAAAACATGCAGATTACATTGTGTAAGCGGAGCAGTGAGTTTTAAGGAGGTGCTCCTTCCACACATGCGATTGGTAGTTGGGGGAAATACACATACAACGCACAACAGAATCACTTCGATTCTTTGCCTTTCAGGTTCCCGAAGTTCTCAGTTGTTCAGGTACAGGTTAAGTTCTCTAAAAGTTAATACAGAAGATTTAAGAATGTTATGTTGCTGCACATTGAGGCAAAACAATTCCCTCAAACTATAAGCTGTCGTGGGAAGCGCGAAATGAACGCAATGCACACATAAGCGTAATATTTTCACTGTGTTAAATGTAACCCGCTAGGTCCTAATAAATAAGATGCTGTGCGTTGTAAGTCTAAAGTTCAGATGCAATATTTGTTCCCACATAATTAATATCGTTTGCTCATAAAACAACAACAATTGTGCATATTCAATAGGAAGTTAATATTGTAAAAGATTGAGCCCTAATTGGGAATTTAAACAATTTATAAATAACCTGTTTTTATTCTGGTACTTGAATGCCGGAAACAAGGGAAATATCTATTGACGGAGCCCCTTGCTGCCTCGTAGTTTTATGTTTCACATATAACATCACATTATACACAGCAACAGCACAGAAGAAGCGAGTAAAAATAATAACCCACGTTCCCGCTTTATAATCTTAATTTATTCTTTTTACGATTAATTTTCTCTTCAATGCTCGCCATATTGCGTAGAAAGAAGCCGAAGAAAGTGTTAGTGCTGAAAGTTGTATTTTCCCCTTTCCTCTCGGCTTAAGTTGTGTTAGGGGAAAGCGAAGAGTTAAACAATATGCTCCCTTTAACCACGTTTGTGATGTGGGAGAGGATAATTAACCATTATGTGACTGGATTTATCGGAGGTTGAAGATTCAGGAACTGCTTTGTGCGTACAAGTGAGCCTATTCGATTCTTTTAGGGACGGGTCATTACCAACTAGTTAACAGTAATATTTGAACCGTTAGCTTCTCCTCTAATGTCATCGAACTGATAGGACGTCGGGGAAAGACGTGTGTGGCAGCTGCTATGCCACGATAACGTGGGCGCGATTCATCGTTTGCTCGGGAACGTGCGGACGCAACTTCCATTGTAAATGCGTACTCGTACGTGATTCTGACATTCACCTGCTCGTGAAAAATTGTGTGAGCACGTTCAAGTATCCCTTGTGCACAAAGCGACGAAGCCCGGAATCGCGGTCTGTGAGTATAGGGACGACTATGTCCCCCCTCAACATCGACGGTCTCCAGGGCGAAGTACCGCAAGAAGAGAGCGGTCTTCGAGAACTACTGACACAGTTCAGGTCTCAAACTCGATGGACTCTCTGAGGACGTGCGGTTTCTGTGACGTTACAACGAATAACTGTGACTGCAACTTGCACGAAACAGCTAACTCTTTCGGAAATGCCTTTGTGCCGATGCCCCTGGCCCTCCAAGCTTGAGCGCCATAGTACCTACGTACCCTAAGGCGCCGCAGCCCGACGCCTCCGTCCTACCGATGACCAAGGGACACGCCAACCATCTCCGAGTTATCAGCGCTCGACTCGAACACGACGTATCGGCAGTCTGCCTCAGCTGCATGACCTGAAGGAGTTCCTACTTTCGACGAGCGATGCCAAGGACAGCCAACTGGACGACGTAATTCGCCTTTGTGGACAAGGCCAGGCCAGCGAACCCCAGGTCGCGCCCAGTGCCGGCTACCGTACGACACGTACGCATCTTTCCATGTTTCCGTTCAGGGTTCAGAGATTGAAAAGTTACTTGTGGCCAAAAATTGGCCCAAAGGAAGTCTCTTCAAATCGTATCTTGGTCCTCTTAGGATGGGCAACGCTGTTGGCGCTTAGTCTACGCCCGACCCGCAGCGACGTGCAGGCCTCTAGATCTGTCTGCTTAAGCGCGCGAAGTGTCATAAATAAAACGGCAGAAATTAGATGTGTACTGTTCGATTTAAACTCTGACGTTTTTATAATCACAGAGACATGATTAAACAGTGAGATAACTAACTCTGAAGTGTTCCCTCTCTGATACTCTACTGGCGGGGGTTGCACTGATAGTGAAGAGCTCACTCTGTGGTTCTCTTTGTGGTATTCTTGTTCTATTATAAGCGCTTCAGATCGGTCTGTGCTTTGTTCCTCTCCCGGAGAGTGACACAACACAACGAGAAGACACCGAATGGGTTTACTGTACTTCCCGGTTGCCCGTCCTCGGAAGCCGGCAGTACGGGCCCGCCGACCCTGGTTGTCGCCCGTCGTTGAGGCTCGCAGTCAGAGTCCGTGCCCAGGCCTGCGGATCGTCCTTCCCACGCCAGCGCTGCGTAAACTAGTTGTCGAGGGTCAGTTCCCGAGGTTCCCTAGTCTCGCTGCGAAACCACTCCGGGATCGTCATGGCCCAGGTCGGTATGGCCAGGGCTCGCCGTTCTCTCCGGTCCTGGTCAGGACCTCGCTGGTGGACCGCTCCGAGGATCGCCATGGACCACACCAGCCAGACCGGCTCCGCCGTTCCTGCCCTGCCCCAGCCTTGCGCAGCACGCAACGTCTGGCGCCAGCTCGTGTCTTTTCGGTCGACCACCTGTCATGTGCCCTCCGCCCCGTCTCCTTCCACCCTCGTCTCTCACAACTGTCTTGCGTGACTATTCACGAATCGCCGGATCACGAGCCAGTATGGGCCAAACTACATTGTGGGTGCCACATTTTTTTTATTGGGAGAGTGTACAGATGTCCAAACGTTCATACCGATATCTTCGAGGGCATACAGGACTTACTTCGTGAGCAGTCACACCGATCTGTTTTTACCGTGTTGGCAGGCGACTTCAACCTGCCTCACATCGATTGGAACAGCATGTTGTCTTTAACAAACTGTGCTCACTCTGACGCCCTTATTGGTATAGCTTGGGGGGTTCTTTATGGAGGTCGCTCTACTAATAATTGCCGCCCGATTGGTATGCGTTTCGCTCGTCACCCAGGGAGTGACATAAAAACGAGAAGACAGCGAGTTGGTTTACTGAACCTCCCGGTTCCCCTTCGTTCAGAGCCGGCAGTCCAGGCACACCGACCCTTGTTGTCACCCGTCGTTCAGAGCTCGCAGTCAGAGTACGTGTCCAGGCCTGCGGATCGTCCTTCCCACGCCAGCGCTGAGTACGCTAGCCGTCCAGGGCTATCACAGCTCGAGTCTCGCTGTGGAACCACCCCGGCACCGTCATAGCTCAGGTCGGTACGGGCAGGGCTCACCATTTCCACCGATCCGTCTCCAAACCTCGCTGCTCCCGGGTTCGCCATGGGCCAGGCCAGGCGGCCCGGCTCCGACGTTCCTGCCCAGCTCCAGCCTCGCTCAGCACGCACTGTGTGCTGTGCTGTGCCTCATCTTTTACCATCGGCTCTCACACTCTCCTCCCACCCCCATTAAGGCCCGGACTTCGGGGAGGAGTTCTTCCACTTCGAAGCACGGGGGCACAGGTGGACACTCTGGTCGGCGCTGTACGAGGTGTTGAAGAGGCGGCCGCTGCTGTTGTTGCCGCGGAGTGGCCACGTTGTAGCGTTCGAACGCGGCGTAGGTGGTGGTGGGACCCTCGGCGTCGGTCTTTCTTGGCGCCGGCTACAGCTGGCTCTTCTAGCGAAGTTGGAAGACAATGCCGACCTGTCCGTCGCTGTCCCACTCAGCGCGATGTACCTGGGGGCCTGCTCTAAGCTGGTCCCCCCGACGCGGACGGACCTGCCGCGTTCCGCTTAGAGGTCGCAGCGGGCTTAGAACTTCCCGCCTGAACCCTTCGTCAGGCCTAAGAAGTTCCAGCCACCGTGAACACTTGGGAAAACCTCCCGGTGGCTTCCTGGGTTACGCCGTCTATGGCCGTCTTTCCAAGAAGCTATTCTGCGCAGAACAAAGTGTTAAAAAACACAGAACGAACAAATTCTCTGCCGAAGATTGTGGCAGTGGCCATAGCCTTCACCGCCAAATTGCTTGCCGACGGGTTCGTGTACATGCGGCTAACTCGGCGAGTCCGCATTCCAGAGATCGCTCCTGGGTCGCCAGGAACAGGGGATTTATTGTGTCTTACCGCAAACTCAAGCTAATCGTATTCCCCATTGCGACGACGGTAGTATCCTTTCAAGTCAGCGATGTGAACCGAGCAAGACTCCCCGTTTGTATCTCACCGAGTAAGCCTAGAAGTAAGACACGACTCTCGCGTCTTTATACCTCGGGTGCCCTTCTCACCTCGGAGCAAGCGGTGCGGCAAAACCACTAGCTGCGTTGCTCAAAGCGTGAGTTTTCTTCAGAAAAGGTAACGATGGTGTAAATCTAGTCCATCTTTTGCGCAAGCGAAGGGATCCAAAGCCTGTGGCGGGATGGCCATACACCATACCCGCGCTCCGCAACGAATACGTATACCATGTGCTACTCGATGTAAGCGTCAGCGTCCCGCTCCGTACACGTGCAAACGAGCTCTGGGGACTGATCGGTCCTCGTAGGGGGCGGCAGCTTAGCGAGCAAGCCCGCTTGAACCGTTCACGCCTCAAGGCAAGCTGGACAGCTACAAGCCACCTAAATGTCTACCGCCTCATCCCCGGCCTGGTCGTGACGCGACATAACTTATTAGAAGTATTGCTGCCACTGAAACGACCAACCAGAGTGAAATCGCAAAAGCGTCCTTTAAGTCGGCTCTGTAGTTTTCTATAGGGACGACCCCCTGAACGGAGAGCCGTTCCTCTGCCCTTCGTCGATTGTTGGAATGACGCGAACCAACTATAGCCGCCTTGGCCCAGCAGTTACAAATAATAGTGCTCATTAACTCGCCTGCCAGCGTTCCAGGGGTCATCTGCTGTCCCCGCAATTTTCCCGACACCTGCTGACAATCTCGTCCGCCAGTTTTCTCGGTGTCAACTGCCATTCCCCCAATATTTCCGACACCCACTGAAAAAAACCCATCTGCACCTCGGGCCTCGAAAAGCGCTTACTTGCCTACCGCATCACCCCAAACCTAAATCCTAAATCTGCAATGAGTCCCGGCTGTTTTCCCTCCTGTCAGTCGTCATCCTGCCTTCTAGCGAACATGCCGTGCCTCTCTACTCCCTTACAAAAAACTGTGATGCTTTTCTGTTGAAAGACTGTTGAAAAAAGTCATCAGAGGATATAAAATGTCACTAGCTTTTCATCTGACTTTCTCTAGCTTTTCTGTTGAATTTCTTTTGAATATTGGCCCACTTTGTAATAAGAAAGTCAACAGACTTTCTGTAGCCCCCAAGATGCTTTTTCTGTAGCTTTTCCATTGAAATGCTACAGCTTTTCAACTGAAAAGCTACAGAAGATTAAAAAGAAAAAAAATGCTTTACAGCTTAGCTATTCATTCAACAAAGTTTTGGAAGCTTACTGTGGCTTTCCACTCTCCTCCAAATTGGCTGCCGCAAAAAGACGTAATAAAAAAAAAAACGCGATCATTTCTTTATAATTTGTTAGTATGTTACTAAATCAGTAAATGTTAGTAAATTGCGTGATATTTGAAGGTCCCACTATTATATCCCACAACTACATATTAGAAACGAACACAAACGCAAACACCATGAAGCACTGAACACCTGAATCACACTCCCATTGACTGCTGCAGAGCCCTATATAGCCTGCGTATTGAAGGTAATCATTTTGCCGGTGACCACCTTAGCACTTATTAAGGTTCCAAGTCTTTGATCTTCTCCTCGTGAGTCTGTCAAAGAGAAAATAGTGTTTCGAAGTTCGTGGACGATATCTCTTACTAAAACGTATTGGTACAACTAATAATAATTCGGCGCAGTCGCTAAAACAACATCCACAAAAACGACTTCTAGAAGAAATATTATCGCTTCTTTGCATAGCACAACTCAGGACGAAGCGAGTCAGGGCAGTTTCTCCACTTTCAAATAGTTATCTTAAATTTTTTTACTAGTTGACTATTAATGTGATCATTGAAGTCACTATAGTCACAACGTCAGAACAGCAGGGCATGCCTTTCGAACACCTGGCCTCCAGGACGCGCCCCATGCCTTCCGTCGTGCTTTGACTGCACGCGCGCGCTCGAGGTGCACGAACGCCGAAACTTTGTCAAGGGTAGTAGGCTCGCGCTGGAGGCGGGACAACTGAAGCTGCTTCCCGTTCTCACTTCGTCAGAAGCTACTGAGAAACTTGGTGACTTTTGGCATCTAGTCGGGGTGCACTATGTTCAATAAAAAGTCAACAGAAAGTCTGTAGCTTTTCTATTGAGATTGGCTACCGAGAGTCAACTGAAAATTTTCAACACAAAGTAAACAGAACGTCTGCAGTCATTCTGATGACACTGTCAACAGAAAGTCAGCAGAAAAAAATCAACATAAACTTAATAGAAAGTCAACAGCTTTTCTTTTCCCTCAGGCTGAAGAAAATCATCAGAAAAGTTTAAACAAGAATTCAACAAACTTACTGTTGACCATGTCAACAGAAAGTCAGCAGAAAAAAGTCAACATAAAGTTAATAGAAAGTGAACAGCTTTTTTTTGACTAGGCTGAAGAAGATCATCAGGAAAGTTTCAACACAAAGTCAACAAACTTTCTGTTGACCACGTCAACAGAAAGTCAAAGTCGAAAGAAAGTAATCAGAGTCAACAAGAGGTCAACACGTTTTCAATAAAAAGTCAAAAATCATTTTTATAGGGGCTGCCTCCGAAGATGACTTTCTTACATCTTAACTATCATCGTACAGCCAGTGTAACTTCCATGAAATCGTCCCACTCCTTGCCTGATCTCTCTTTCCAAAGAAAAATATATCGTCTATGTTTATTTCACGAGATTTAATACTCTAAACCCTCTCTCTGTCAAGCATTGTTTTTAGAACCATCGTACATATCATCACGTGTACACCATGACCTAAACGTAGGGGTTCCCCATTGCAACACCTCCACTTTTAATGCCTCTTTTCTACCCCAGGCCTCCATTAAATACAATCACCTTTTCGCACATATAGTCTCAATAACTAACACTGTTGATTTTAAAAATGCTATTACCAACTTTTTAACAGATGTTGCGTAGCACGTGTTTTTTTGTGCTTTTTAGAGCGCAGCTCTTAGGGGCCCGTTCCCGGCTTGAGCGGCGTCGCCGTCGGCGTCGGCGTAACCAAGGTCATCCCAAGGTCACGTGACCCCCAAGGTCACGTGACCCCTCCCAAGGTCATCTCAAGGTCACGTGACCCCACGTGACCCCCTGAAGGTCACGTGACCCCTCGAGGTCACGCGACCCCTTCCAAGGTCATCTCAAGGTCACGTGACCCCAAGATGACCCCACGTGACCCTTTGAAGGTCACGTGACCCCCAAGTCACGTGACCCCTCTGAGGTCACGTGACCCCCGAGGTCACGTGGTCGCCTCCCCAGGGTCAAGTGACCCCCGAGGTCACGTGACCCCTTCCAAGGTCAACTCAAGGTCACGTGACCCCACGTGACCCCCAGGTCACGTGACCCCTCTGAGGTCACGTGACCCCCCGAGGTCACGTGACCCTTCCAGGTCACGTGACCCCAAGGTCACGTGGGGGTCACCTTTGGGGTCACGTGGCCTTGAGGTCACCCCCAGGTCACGCCTCCCCGAGGTCACGTGACCCCCTCCCCGAAGTCACGTGACACCCCCCCCCCGGAGCATATTAAAGAATGAGGGGAGGAGGAGGAGAAGGGGGAGGGGTCTACCCTCCCCTCAGTACCCTTCACTCCTCCTCCTCAAGAGCTGCGCTCCAATTCGGCGTTACAGGGATTTGTAAACGGCTTTCACTTTTTGTTGTTCTTCTTTGCCTCACTCAAATATGTTACTTTTATCTGGAAACCGCTCACTCCCCTCTGTAATGCCTTCGAGCCCTGAGGGAGTAATAAATGAAATGAAATACTGCGCGTATAGCTTTGCTCATGTGTGTGCAAAGATCGACCTATGTTTATTTCCGTGTTTACTTTTGTCGTATAGCTTTTATACAATGTTTCGTTTTGCTTTTAGTAATCTTTTTATTGTTTTGCCTTGGCCTCTTCATAGGCCGGCAATTTCCACCAATAAATACATAAATAAATAAATAAATGAATAAATAAATAAAAAAAATCTTTGGTCTCGATATTGATCTTGACGTCGAGAAATTGAGACTTGAGCCTACCTTCACCGGAGTGGACGAAAAAGTCGTTCTCGTCAAAATATTTAGCACTCACGGACATGCTCTAAAGAAACTTTGATGATATCGGCTTTACTATTCGTGTTTAAGTTTGCATTTTTGTTTCCGTGCTTAAAGCCAGAAAATCTAAATCGCAGTACAAGCAGAACCAGACAACGCCGACCGAATCTTGAATCAGCGATTTAGTAAGCTCATATGCCATCTTTGGCATCGCCGAAGCTTATGACTAGGGTTCCTTTCTTTAATAATTCATAAAAATAGATAAAAAGGAGACACTTGCTGCTGCAATTGCAGCGCCGGCTACCCCTTTTAGCTTGAGTGATTAGTATCCATTTCCTTGAGATTCCACAGTTGTCACATAATCTGAATACTGCACAGAACACCCTACAATGCACTCCAGGTTATCAAAGCACACTATTTACATCAGGGTGCAGTGACTTGCCATGCTATTTACCTATAATTCCAACACGCTACGTACGTGTTGTACTGTAGAATATGCACATTAGATTGCCCAAATACTTTTACACTAAAAGCTCACTTTAGCGCGATAATATACGTCCAAGGTATATGAGTATAGTCTACCGAATTTCACAGTTGAAGAATAAATGTATTGAAAATTTATGATATAATGATGTTTCTAGTTTGGTGTCGCGTCTGCGTTGTTCTGAGTGAAGATATATTACTCTAAATAACTGTCCGCTTTTCTGGCTTCAAAAATGGAATCGCGTAGGGCAAAGAAACCCTTCTTTTGTAGAACTGGGATCTTAGCACCTTCACTAGCGACAAATGGCGTTCGTCAAGTAGTATGAGCCGTAAATTACACACTTTTCGCATCTCGAGCATTCTAGTGGATGAGTTTCATCTTCGACCGACTTTCCGCATGCACATTCTGGAGGATCTGCACGGTGGATATGGTGCAAAAAGCTAGCGAAAAAAGCGACATTGAGACGAAGTCTGTGTAGTAGTGTTTTTAGGCTGCGTGTGAGAGAAATGGACATGCAGAATTTTATCTGAAGGTCGATTTCGTAAAGAAGGGAGCGTTTAGAGTTTTCGTCAAACCACGTAAACCTGCCCTTTTTTCGTACTACTGTCCTTAATATCTCCCGAGTTCCTCTATGGGAAAGGGGGACTCGTTGATATTGCCCTTCCCAGCGTGCCTTTTTGGCGAGGCAGTCTGCCGCTTCATTGTACCTTAGGCCACAGTGTCCTGGGGCCCACTAAGCGCACTGTCGTGGCCTGCCTTCATTTCCGCCAGGATTTCAATCAGAACTTTCTAAACGTATCCGCCGTTGTTACTTCTATAGTTCATTGATTGTATGAATATGAGACTCACTTGGAGAGCCACTGCATATTTATTTGTTATGCTTGCCTACCGAATAAATTGTAATGCTGACAGTATAGCAAGTAACTCAGCTGTTGTAGAGGATGATTTATGTAATAACCGGAATGACTGATTTGTGTCTAAAGATGGTATAACAAATGCAGAAGCTGATCTTTGATCATCGGTAGATCCGCCTGTGTACACTTGAGTGAAACTGGGGTACTGATTGTATACATGGAAAAGAGCCAGTTGTGCCGCCACCATACCGCTCACTGAGCTTTTCATTTCCATTCCATTTATTGTGGTCTGAACTCTTGGCATCGTCAACGTCCAGGGCCAGGTGAGGCTAGTGTTTCCCATTGAGGGACACCTTGTAGGTGGCGTTGATGTTGTAGTAGAACGTTTTGTACTCGTGCGCCTGTTCTGCTTATTTAGGTTATAAAAAAGAGAGTGATCGGTATGCTGTGTCTTTAATCGAAAACATTCCAGCAGGTTTCCTTTTTTCGAAGGAGCGAAATTGAATGCTCCTGTGTCTCTACAAAAGCTAGAACACCGGAGGTTGCGCGAGGCAAACCCAGGCAAACTCTTAGGCTACGAGCCAACAAGTAATGTAGACGAGTCTCGGAGGTGCGTGAGAGGCCATGAAGCACTGGTATAGAATAGGCTAGCGTTTGACGAACCAGTGTTACGCGCAAGTGAATTAGAGATGATGTTGAGCCTTCCCACTTGGTTCCAGCAATGCAGCGTAAGGCGTTAAGTAACCTATTATCTTTTTCTTCGATCTTAGTCACTTGCGTATTCTACGTAAGGGTTGGGTCTATAACTATATAAAAAAAAATCGGTGGGTCTTGGCACTTTCTAGTGGTTCTCCGTTCACAGAGAGCCTGAATTCTGTTTGGTCGTTTTAGGGTGAAAGGGAGAACGACCCATTTGGTCGCAGACAGGTCCATTCTATGCTTTCTTAAAAGCGACACAAGAATGTCTTGTGCGTTCTGCAATGATGTTT
This sequence comes from Ixodes scapularis, assembly GCF_016920785.2. Lineage (NCBI taxonomy): Eukaryota > Metazoa > Arthropoda > Arachnida > Ixodida > Ixodidae > Ixodes > Ixodes scapularis. The sequence continues at coordinate 88,792,373 of NW_024609835.1, forward strand.
TAACAGTATTGATAAAGAGGCTGACGCCCAGATGCATATGTCGTCTGCGTAGATAGAATTAATCTAGTCTTGATGGAAGAATACGCGATAGTTGAATCACGACCGCGTTGAATGAGCGGGGCTGAGTACGCTGCCCTGAGGAACCCAATTGCGAAGAGTATATATTGGCTTTAGTCTTCGTTTGTGTCTACAAACATTTTGCGTTACTTGAGAAAGTCTGCTATCCAATGCAGGTTGCGACCACAAACACGAGTTCAAAAAGTCCATGTAAAACGTGACTATGATTAATGCTGTCGAAAGCTCGTTTGGTGTCGAGAAATACGGCTACGGTAACGCTTCTTTCGTGTTCTACATGAGTTACTAGTATACAATTCAGTATACACTCCACTATGCATCGTCGTCTTCTAATACCAGCTCGGCGCGGTGAAAGCGCATTGTTTTTAACCCACCATTGCAATAATTGTCTATTATTTCTACAAAACTTTGCTAATACACCTTGTTAGACTCACGGGGGCGGAATGACTCCACTGTCATGGACGATTTTCTTGGTTTCAAAAGAGGGACAACTTTCGCTAGTTTCAAGTCCAGTGGAAGACGTTCTTGTTGCCGTACGTTACTAAAAAGTTGAAGAAAAATAGTTGCCTTAGGTCTAATATTTGTAAGGTATATGTACCATCTGGTCCTAGGACCTTTTAGAACGCAGCTCTCAGGCGCCCGTTTCCGGCTGGAGCGGCGTCGGCGTAATCGTGAGGTCACGTGACCCCCGTGACGTCATGTGGGTCACGTGATTTCATGGGGGCCACGTGACCTCAGGGGGGTCACATGACCTCAGGGGGGTCACATGACCTCAGGGGGTCACGTGACCTCAGGGGGGTCACGTGACCTCAGGGGGTCACGTGACCTCAGGGGGGTCACGTGACCTCAGGGGGGTCACGTGACCTCAGGGGGGTCCCGGGGGTTTAAGGAGGAGGAGGGGAGGAGGAAGGGGGGAGGAATAGTAGGCAGGATGATAAGGTGAGGAGGAGGGAGGAGGGGTATACCCTCCACTCAGTACCCTTCCATCCGCCTCCTCAAGAGCTGTGCTCTAGTTCGGCGTTACAGGGAGTTTTAAACGGCTTTCATTTTTTTTTACCGGGAATTGTTTGTAACGCAGTCTGCTGTTCGGGAATTGTAAGTGGGAAATCCAACTTTTAATGTGTTGACCAAGTTCGTGTATCTATCATATGTTGTACTTCGTTGCATGATATTGTGAATTATATAGTACATGTCGCAACGACCCGACCGCGTCAGCAGGTGGTGGTGGTGGTGGTGGTGAAAACTTTATTACAAATAAAGGAGCCTTAAAAATTACAATCTAAGTGTGGGTTGGCTCGTGGTCGCGGGAAATGGCCGGCAACTGGTGTCGCGCGGCGACTTCTAGGGCCCAGTCCACCAGCTGTTTTTGGACAGCTGGGTCGGAGCTGGTTACCGCAACCTCCCATCGCTCGAGGTCAGTGAGTAGCCACTCAGATGGTGGCTGTAGCTCGGAGCATTTGTAGAGTATATGATGGAAATCCGCTTTCGGGGCGTCGCAGAGGGTGCATTCAGGCGAGAACAGACCCGGATGGATAATGGCGAGGTGGGCAGGGGAGAGGAAAGTTCGTGACTGTAACTGGCGCCACGTTACCTGTTCAAGTTTGGTAAGAGATTTATCGGGGGGTGGGTAGTAGAGGCGCTGTTGGCGATAGTGGAGCGAGATCTCGTGGTAAGAAACCATTCTGTCCCGGGCGCATCCTGGCTCTAGTGTCCGCACTGCTCGGTCGACGTAAGCTCGAGCGATGGAATGGGCGGCTTCGTTGCCTGGGTGTCCGGCGTGTGCGGGGACCCAAATTATTTGGATGGGCCTTGGTGGGGGAAGATTAGCAGAGAGAAGTCTGAACGAGGGTGTATGAATTTGACCTTTGGCGAAGTTGCGGATGGCAGTTTTCGAGTCGCTAAAGATGAGTGTGGCAGTGGTTGAGGAGATCGCGAGCGCGATAGCCGCCTCTTCCGCTTCTTGGGAGGTGTCTGTCAGTAGTGAACCGGAAGCTATTGGGAGGAGACTTCTGTTAACTACGCTGAGGGCGTAGGCCGACTTGGAGGGGTATTCGGCTGCGTCGACGCGGACTGCCTCTTGGTGATGTCCATAGTGTTTATATAAAGCTTTGGCTCGTGCATTCCGTCTAGCTTGGTGGTGGATCGGGTGCATATTCTTGGGGAGTGAGAGGACTGAGAGCGTGCGTTGGATGGCTCCGGGGATGGAGTGTGTAGGTCTAAGGGAGTTGGTTGGGTTCAGGCGGAGCTTTTGGAGGATGCTGCGTCCTGTAGGTGTGGTTGAAAGGCGTTCTAGCTGTGCTGTTTTGTGTGCCTCTTTCAGCTCATCTAGTGTGTTGTGTATGCCCATCAAGAGCAGTCTCTTGTTGGATGTGTGCCTTGGGAGGGTGAGCGCAGTCTTGTAGGCTTGTCGTATTAAAGCGTTGACTTTCTCTTCTTCTGCTCGGGAGAGGTAGAGATAGGGTAACGAGTAAACTATGCGGCTGATTACGAATTCTTGTATGAGACGGTGGAGATCATGCTCGCGCATGCCTCTGTGCCGATTCGCAATCCTTCGGATGAGTCGCATAGTTTGATGCACCGTGGTGGTGAGTTTGTAAAGCGTGGCAGTATTCTTGCCATTACTTTGTATTAGGATTCCGAGAATCTGAACCTTCTCCGCTTCCGGTATAGGTGTGCCCTCCAGGGTGACTTGAATGTTGGGTGGGGGACCGAGGTCCGTGCGGCATCGGGGCGGTCTGAGGATGAGGAGCTCAGACTTTGTGGGTGAGCAGGCGAGCCCAACTTTAGCGGCGTAGTGCGCCACTGCGTTGGCCCCAGCCTGTAATGTTTCTTCTATGGTTCCGGCATTACCTGTGGTTGTCCACAGTGTAATGTCGTCTGCATAGAGGGAGTGCGAGAGGTTTGGAATGTTGGATAAAGCGCGTGCCATTGGTATAAGTGTGATATTGAAAAGAAGTGGGGAGAGAACTGACCCCTGTGGGGTGCCTCGACTGCCAAGTGTGAAGGCGGGGGTAGAAAGGGAGCCGAAGCTCAGTTCCGCAGTACGATGTTTGAGGAAAGCTGAGACGTAATTAAAAGTGCGTGAACCTACATCTAAAGCCGATAATGCATCTAGGATGGCGGAGTACTCTACATTATCAAAGGCTTTGGTGAGGTCTAGGGCTAGTATAGCCCTGGTGCGCTTCCCATGTCGTGGATGCAAAGCATAATCCGAAATCTTAAGCATTACATCTTGTGTGGACAAATGATTGCGAAAGCCAATCATCGTGTTAGGGAAAAGGTCGTGCTCGTCCATGTGGTTCTGGAGGCGTCTCAGGACCACATGTTCGAATAGCTTTCCAAGGCAGGATGTTAGAGAGATTGGTCTCAGATTCTTTATGTCGAGTGGTTTCCCTGGCTTTGGAATGAATGTGATGCGGGCGTGCGTTCATTGTTCTGGGAGCGCGCCCGCTTGCCAACACTCGTTGAAGAGATTTGTGACCGCGAGGATTGAATGTTCGTCAAGGTTTCTGAGCATTTTATTGGTAATTCTGTCTGCCCCCGGGGCCGAGATGGTGCGGAGTTTGTGCATAGCGGCTCGGACCTCCCATGGGGAGATGTCTTCATCCAGGAGGGGATTCGGATTGCCGGTGTATGGAGGGAGAGGGGTGGGTGGAGTGGTGGTTAGGTATTGTGTCTTGAGAGCGTCTAGCAGCTCGTTGTCTTGTAGAGGGAGTTGGTGTAGAATACGGTTTACGTTTTTGCGCTGCTGAGCTTTTGTATGTTCGGGGTCTAATAGGCTTCGAAGGAAATTCCAAGTGTCTTTTAGACCCAAATTGCCGCTCATGCGGTCGCATAGCTGCCCCCAATGTTGGCCTGTCAGCTGGCTCGCGTGGGCTTCAATTTCTTTGACTAGTGCTGCTATGCGTTGTTTCAAGGTGCGGTTATGTTTGTTGGCTAGCCACCGTTTGTGCATGCTGGCGTGTGCTTCCCACAGATGTAAGAGGCGGCTGTCCGCCACATCTGCTTCTGGGGTGTCTGGGATCGTGGACGTGGCAAGTGCCATGTCTTGCGTCAGTGCTTGTGTCCAAGCATCGAGGTTGGTGATGATTTCTGGGGCGCTGTTTCGGATCTGCCGAAACCTGTCCCAGTCCACTACCTCGAGTTTTCGCTTTTTGGCCGGGGCTAGGGAGGATAGGGAGATTTCTGTGTTGATAATGTAATGGTCGCTACATAGGGATTGTGCTGTGTTTGTCCATGTGCATGTGCTGATGTTTTTGGAAAGGGTGAGATCGGGACTTGTGTTGTGTTGTACGCTGGTGCCAATCCGTGTCGGATAGTTGGTGTCGTTGAGGAGTGTGAGCCCCTCGTTTTGGATAAAAGTCCAAACCGAGGTGCCCTTTCGGCAATTTTCGTGGTAGCCCCAGCTAGTGTGGTTCGCATTGAAGTCTCCCACCATAAGCAGGGGGCGGCCACTACTTATGATAAGGGCTCTTCGCATTGCAGCAATGATGGGGGCGGGAGGGTCCTTGGGTGGTCTATATATGTTAAGTATGAAAAAGCTTTTGTCCTTCCTGTTGCGGGGGAGAAGTTCTATTAAGAGGCCGTCTGCGTCGGGCACATCTAGAGGGTGTTCTAGCGCTGTGTAATTCCGATGTACAAGGGTTGCAATTCGTGTTCGTTGCATCCTGGAGGGTTCGTGTGCCGTGTAGTTACAGAGTTTGGTAGCGCAGAGTGTTTACTGCAACGCTATGACTGTCGGTAGCTCCGCGTTGGGGAGGGTTTGTAGGTGCAACTGCAGATTGCTTCGTTTAGTGCGGAAGCTCCTGCAGTTCCACTGCCACACTCTAATGCTGTGTGTGTGCTTAGCCATGTTGGGGTTGTAGCGGGGGATTGGAGGGGAGTGGGCCTTGGGTTGTGTGTGGGAGTGTTACGTTCAAGTGCGTTTTGAGAAAGGCGATGGCGGCTTCTTGCGTGCTCTGCCGTTCTCCTAGTGCGTCAAGGCGGGTGGAGATATTGCTCATCCAGGCTGTCGTATCCGTGCGGATGGCAGTTAGACCCTGCTCGATGCGTTCTATATCTAGGGCCAGGACGGCCATTTGTTCTGCCATGTTGGTCGTTTCAGATTCAGAATTGCTCTGTGCTTTCCGCTTTGAGGGGGGGGGGGGGGGGGGTTCGAACAGGTGACGCTGCGCGTGAGGAGGAGATAGATGGAGGGGAGGGGGAGGGGAGTTCGGGTGGGGGAGGGCGTTGCTGCGCTGGTTGCGCTGGGGGGGTGAACGTTTGGGGTTGTTCTCGCCCGAGGAGTGCTTGCACTTGTTTTCTGAGGTCGGCAATTTCTAAACTTTGGAGGTGAATTTGGGCTCGGAGCTCTGCATTTTCTTTCTCGAGAGGTGAGGGTTTAGGTCTCCAGCTCACCTGTGTCTCGGCGGGCTGTGTCTTTGATTCCGGTAGTGGCGGGAAGGAGGATGATCTGCTGCGGTGCCTGGAGCCAGTTCGTGAGCGGGCCCCGGATCTGCATGATGATCGCTGTCCGCTTTTGGACGAACGCGGGGTGCCGCCAGGGTTGGTCGTCCCCGCGCCAAGGGCCGAGGCCGGGAGGATGGGCGTTGAGTTTGGAGTCGGCTTTGGGTTGCCGGCGCACTCAAAGCGAACCTTGCATCGCTTGGATTCGGTGAAATGAGCACCACCACACAGAATGCATAGCGGAGTACAGTCCGGCGTTGGTGACGCGGGGTGGGCCAGCCCGCAGCGGTGGCATAGATGAGTCAGGGCCTGCGGGCATACGTCTGCCCGGTGGCCCGGTTTCCAACAGTTGAAGCACGCCTCTGTTTTGGCGCGAAACGGGTGGCAAGTGTAGATGGTTCCGTAGAAATTCATTTGTGGAGGCACCTCTTTCGTGTTTATGAACGTGACCAGGATAGATTTGGTACGACCGAGTTGCCTGGCGTCAACGATGGTGAAGGACTTGCTGGGGTTGAGCTCCACGAGGTCTTGAAAGATCTCATCTTGCGTCTGGTTGTAGATCGCGTTGTATAATATGCCCCGCACGGCGTTGTCTGGAGCCGCCACGTAGGCCTTTACGGGGTAGAGTTTTTCCGCGATGTGGAGTGATTGCACTTGCACGTACCTCTTCGTGCGGTCTTCGGAGGGTGTGCTGATGGTGTAGGAATTGTTGTATGGGTTGGTGCTAAGCTTGTCTTGGTTTCGCGCTTCTTGGTAGTCTAGTTCCTCTGCCGTGCAAGTGAGCGATAGCAGCATGCCGCCGTTCACATCGCGGAGGTTGAGGCCGCTTCCGGGCCGAAACACGATCTTGAAATCCGTTGTCGGTAGCTTGGGTAGCGGAGAGTGTCGGAGGGTTTTCTTGACTTGGGATAGAGCACGCGCGGGGGCGAAGGCCGATATAGCGGCGCCGGCCGGTGGTTGAGCGGGTGGGGCCGGCTTCGCGGGCGGAGTCGCCGGCTGGTTCGGAACGCTGAGGTTGCGGGCTTTAATAAGCCGCTCCCATCTTGAGTCGTTGTTGAACGTTTCGGGGGAGATTTCCTCCCCCATAACTTGATAAGGCATCGGCATAGTCGTTCAGGTGGCTCGGCAGGGCAGGGAAGGGCGACCGGCAGCCGTAGGCCTGCCCGGTTGCACCCGTCACGGCACACGAGAATCGCAAGCCAAGCGCTAGCTAGGCTTAGCGCGGCCGCGGCCGCCTCGGAGCGGAACTTATTCTTCTACAGTCGAAGATGGATGGATGGTGTCCAAAAAAGGTGGGAAAGGGTGCGAGGCACCTTCGCTGACCTGTTGGCGATGTTTTAGGTTATATCCGTGGAGTAATCCGCCGAGGAGAGTCGAAAATTTCGGAGCCGATGCGAGGCGCGTCCGCTCGCTCGTCAGCCGCCAGGCGGCTCCCTCAGCAGTTGGCAGAACTTATCCACAACGAGGACCTCAGAAATACCTCTGTGTAATGCCAACGCCCAGAATGGGTGAACCGAGATGACAAGCGTTCTAAGTCTTTGGCGTACCGTTCCAGACTTTTGGCATTGAGGTAAAAGGCGAAAAAGAATCGCAGTTACTGCGCCAGCGTTTTTCTGCTAGCTTTTTTAGCTGTCGACGCATGAGGGCAAGCGTTTGCTGAACCTCTAAGTAGTGCTAAACTTACCTTGATCGATTCTATTTTCGTTCAGTCCTTCGTCGTATAGCCCGCAAGCCGCTCATATTCGGCATCCACTTCAATACATCCCTTTGGAACTGATATCACACTGGTAGAGCGTTCCTTATTTGCGTTAATGCTTGTTACAACATTTTCAAGTGTGCAATCAATTTTATTTATGGTTTTAGTATTCAAGTGTCGATAAACGTTACAATTTTTTAATTGAGGTTTACGTTTCTGAGTAAACTGCGAATGTTTAGGTTGACAAATGAGGATAGGAGAATGATCCCTTCCCCTTGTCTTAATATCTCCGCGCCAGTCTATTCGAGAAGATAATTTGTGGGAACAGTGTTAGGTCTAAACAACTAGAATATGTAGTACCGCGCAAGACTGTTACGGATCCAACATCCAATACCGTTAGGTCAAGATTTTCAACTGCGTTGGAGATCATATCCCCACAAATATTACATCGATCCCTTCCCCAGTGAGGATTGTGCGCGTTAACGTCACCGGCAACTATGAATGTTTTCTCAAGCTTTCGGGTCATACGGGAAAACTCTGAGAGCGTTATAGGTATAAGGGGCTCAAAGTACACACTTGCAATGACTAGGCATACCTTACCGATGTTCACATTGCACGCCATATATTCCGGTGCACTCTCGTTCGATGTAGATACGAGAGTTAATATCAGGTTCTTTCGCACACACAACATAGAACGACTGGGGCCGGAAGGTCGTGTTGTTTGATAGGTCACATGGTTGGACAGTAGGAGCTGGGCTGCGACTCGTGATTCAGAGATGGCGAGAATCGGGAACTGATGGTGGGCAACTAACTCCCGAAAGTCGCTGCTCTTTGCTTGCAAACTATTGGCGCTGCATTGGAACAGAACAGCCTGTCGGTAGCGATCATTCATTTTGAGAATTGGAGTTAGTCGGTGCACTCGAACGTGCAAGGATATACTCCACTGAAAGTAGCATTTGCAACTTAGGAAAGTCTCTAGCCTCCGGTAGTGTAGTTACAATTGCCTTAAACGTAGCAAGCAGAATATGCAGCCGCAGCTTCTCCAGCTTTTCAAATCAGGCAGTTGTGTTTTGTCGGAGCGGCAATGGAGATGGATTGGTGTCGGCTGTCTGTGCCTCAACTTTTCTCGTTCTCATCATTGGCGTCTGCGTTGAGTCACGTATCGCTCACTTGCGTGAAAGAATTCCTGGAGGAGATCTTGGTGGTATTTCTGGTAGGGTGGTTCCGGCTTCGCCTCCGGTGGTGGTGCCCTTGGTCCGGCAGCTCCGATGACTTCGGCGTATGTATACTTTGATCTTTTCTGTATTGGTTTTGGAGGCGCAGTACACACGGGCCTCATTGCCTCTGGATTTTGCGGTAGCGAATGACCCTTAGTCGTCTAGCCGTGAACCAGTACGTGTTTGCGTGATGCTTGTATCTGTTTGCTTCGCAGACAACCCACGAATGATGCAGTATGTGGTCCACCACAGTTTGCGCACTTTGGCTGGTTTCTGGAGCTGCATTTTTTATGGTTATGTGGGCCTGCGCACACCTTCCGTCGCTGTGGTCCACGACAAGCATTAGCCACGTGTTCATTCCTTGGCAGCGGAAACAGCGTACCGCCTGTTGAAAGTATTCTTCCACCAGGTTACTGGTGAATCCTAGAAAAGCAATGTGGCCATTGGGAAGTCCTCTCTAAATTATAAGATAACGCTGTCCCGTGGATGCTTAACGGCACTTCCGTCGCTTTGAGGAACGTAGGCGATTTGCCATTCGAGAGACGTCACCCCTTTGCACGTGAGATACTCCAGAAGTTGTTCATCTATGTACTTGTTTGAGGCATTTTTTACTCTTGCCCAGATTGTTTGAGTAAGACTGCGGTACATTTGCTGCGACATTAATTCCAGCAGCAGTTTTCAAAGTTAAAATATTATTTGATGACGACAAAGGGGCAGCGCTTACCACAAGGCTTCCATTTTTGGTGATTCTATCTGAGCTAACTTTCTCTTGTTCTGTGGTGACAATTTCGTTTGCGATCCGGTTAGAGTTCACTCGCCAGAAGAACTGTGCCTTCGTTGACTTGAAGATGATGGGGATACCTTCAGAGCGCTTTTTTGCAATATGTCATTGTTGTGAAAGGTGTCTCGTCAAGATCAAGGTCGATTCAGTCTCCTACTGAGTGGTCGGAAATGCTTGCACCATCCGACGGCAGAAAGTTTTTTCTCTGGTGTCTTTCCAGAGTCTTCAGCTGCTTGGCGTGTAAGGGCTGAACAACCAGCTGTAAAAAAAAAAAAACAATTCAGGTGGTCCCAGTAAATGGGGTTGGCAAATCCGATTGCATCTGCCAAGCAGATCCCTTGCTCGCGGCCGCGGATTGGTGAGACAGTTTACAAACTACCTTGCAAGGCGAAGTTTTTCCTGCGCTGTTTAAACAGTAATTCGCAGAAAGCGTAGGAAAACTGGACGTTTCACGTACAGGCACTTCTTCTTCGACTAATGTTCCGAGTTTCCAAAGTTCATTTTTTAAATAAAAAAAAAGATTACAACTTTTTTTTGCCATACATTCGGAGTTCATTGAAGTTTATTTTTGTTCGATTCCCAATTCTCGGAAATTAAAAATTTAAGTTCCAGTGTTTTCTATTAAAAAACAAAACGAAAAAACACAAAATCATTAAGGTATAAATGCGTCTAGATTCAAAAATAATGCACCTGTAAGAAATAATATTTCTTGAGCTTCATTTGACATTGACACCCTTTCACACTGGCAATCTGTCCAACAAGAAAACTTGCAAACTTGTAGTGCTCCGAAAAACGTTGGTACCTTAAAATCAATGAACTGCTGGAAGTAGTCGCTGGGAAGCTCGTTTTTGGTCGTAACCCTATTCAGTCACCTTACCCCGCGGCTGCGCGGGGTGGCGTGGTAATTGGGGTTGTGGGGATATTTATACAGCGTGTAGTTGGTCTGCCATTAAAGTTGCGACGAGTCACACGCTGTAGATGAGCAATTTAGCGAGTGCAGTACAACCTCTAGCCTGGGGTCTTTAACGTGCACCGCGCAGTAGTGATACACGACCGCACGCCGGTACGATGCTCATCCAGATCGAAACGGGCAGGGGTGGAGCTCGAACCCAGGATCCCTGGGTTCTGCAGCGCGAGCTTTCGCTCCACGCGCCTCGAGCTGGGTGTGCGCTTCAGCCCACTCGGCCACCGAGTGGGCGGTATATTAATATAGACCTTCAACAAGTTCCCCCTCCCCGCCCCTTTCGCCCTTCTATGAAATATTTATGGTTCATAGCTTTCGCTGTTACAAAAACACAACCCGTCCTTCCTCTATGAAGTCCAAACTAGAAACCGGGGAAATGGTTTCGATCTTGACCGAGTGGTACAGTGACCTGTTGTCCTGAATGAACCTTGAATAGATAAACGGTAAGGCCGATTTTGCCAATAATACGAGACTTGAAAAAAAGAAATGAAAATAATTTTTTGGAACTATTGATTTCGTGCGCTTACCATACTATATTCTATATTAGCATCTCTTTGTTTGCATTGGAACATAGAAGTACGAAGTTCGTAAAATAAATCCGAATTAAGAAGAATTTTACCGGCGGATGTTTTTTTTTAAGGGTTTTTTTGGGGATTTATCTGAATGCACGAAACCCTAGTTGTGACCCAATGCGCAGGCGAATCCGGGGGACCAGCAGTTTGATTTTAAAAAGCAGGAGCTTCTTCGTTTCCACAAAACACTCCGAGAGTCATATAATTCGCCGTATGTAGAGCGGTCAGCGAATACGATCTCTCATCATTGCAAAGTAAGAAACGCGAAGCGCATCATATCCAAAACGCAAAAAAAAAAAAAAAAAAAACGTCACAAAGGAAGAAACGCACGCGAAATGAATAGGTCACACCTCGCGCATCTTACGCGTTCAGCTTCAGTGATTGATGGTCACCAATAGCTTCATTGATGATCACCATTGCTTGCGCACGAAGCGCGTGATTTATTCCGAGTCCTCGCCCAACGCTGACGCTATGCTCGTGTCCAATAGATGCCCACAATCAGACATGCACGTAACGCGTTAATGTAGTAACGAGTTACTTCTATCTAGTTACTTTTTTTCGATAACAACTAGCGTATTTAGTTACATTTCTAGAAAAGCAACAAGTAACCTACTTAGTTACTTTTAAGGCCAAGTAAGGAGAAACGGTATTTCGTTACTTTTGAGGGGTAACGTGCACAACACCGTTTAAAAAACCTCGTTTTAATTCTAACCCGAGTGTGCGTATATTGCGACAAAGGCAGATAGGCGACCCGAAAAACAACTAATCAGTATGACATATATAGCACCGTTTATCTTTAAACACGACACTAAGCCTCTACGGCTGGGAATGCCTTTCAAAGCGAACACAGTAAGGTTCGTTGGCTGAACCCAAGGACTCAAACCGTAACTGTTACCGAAACCGAAACCGAAAACCGTTTAGGAACGAAGTTTTTTCAGTAACCGTAACCGGAACGAAACCGTTATTTGAAATCTATTAACACCGTAACCGTAACCGCTACCGTAAAGTATTTACTGGTAACCGATATTAACCGAAAAATCAAAATACTATTTTTTCTTAAGAATGACCTCGAGGAAAGATCTTGAAATGCCGTGGCAATTTGAGAGAGTTACCGTCAGCGAACGGTGAATCTTGTAATATTCTGTTCAATCTAAATTTAGAGTTAACAATACTTAGGTGGAATCAGTGGTCAACCTTAGAATAAAAACGTCTCTATTCCTATATCTGCCACACTCCTAAACTCTGAAAGGTGCAGGCGAGCTGGCTGAGTATAGACATTATTTTAAACCTAGAGAGAGAGGGGACAAGCAGGACAACACGACACATGTATTACGCAAGTGTACCCTTCAGGGTATTAACTAATAAGTTAGAATTCTGCGACGTCCATCCAACTCGCTTCTTTCAAAACCAACGATGTTCCTGACCTGCAGTAGCCGGTATGAAGAGACGAGGTTAAGTGACTATCATGCAGAGGCGGCAGAAAACAAAACCTGTTATTCAGTTCGTCTGTGACTCTGTGGTTCGTCCTTTTAGTATTTGTCGGTTTGTAGCTCTAAACTCCACCACCGACGTAGGGCCTCGGTTTTCTACAGGAAAGATAATCATCTTTCCTGTAACCACCAAGCCATACATCAAGGTGCAATGAAAGGCGTATAGAATAAACAAATACACTTTCATCTTCAAGGAAATAATATTTGCTTAAAATATTGCGTAAAGTACAATATTGCATCATAAAATTTTAATTTAAAAAATTAACAAAGGTACTCCCCCGAAACGTTTCACCATTTTTTATTGTTGGGGTAGAATAAAACACGTTAATCAAACACTTATCCATGAGTGGACGTAAGGAATAGTGCAATTCTATATAATATTTTTTAAAAATTAAGTTTTGGCTTTGCGCAGCCTTCATCAGCTGTAAATTCGCATGCCTCTCCTCAACAACATTAATATTGCCATAATTTTAAAATCACTTCAGCACTATATAACATTTACCGTAATAGGATAAAATAATGACGTTTTCATTTCCTCTTTTGTGAGATAATATTGCACGCCAACCATTTGACAAACAGGCAACGGCTCTATCGTATATTAATGAAGCTCAACACCTGATTCATCAACCTCTGTATATACCAGACACGAATAGCGATGTGTCGAAACTCATGTCTAAACCCTGACTTGAACTTTGTTTAGACGTTTCACTTCTCGTCTTCAACAGATCGGCCGTGTGAGGGGAACTCCGAGAGTAGCCCGAGCTATAGATTCAATGTCCAAAACGGATGGGATGTTTGTGAAAAAAAGAACGAAAAAACACTGAAGCAATTTTGAGAAATAAATGTGACTGCTCCAATGTCAACTACAGTGCTAGAATATGCACGGTTTTTCTCGATATTATTAGCGCTCCTCTATGGACGGATGTCGTAGTAGTCACAGCCGCTTGAGTCAGCGCTTGCCGCTCTTGAAACGGTTTCAGCTGCAGACGGGCACTCAACTTGCAGCATGCGGCTATGAAGTACTCCCAGCATAAGTGAGAATGTTTCAAGTGACAATAATTCTCTCGGCACACAATTCGCGCAAATTCACCTTGTCGTGGCTGGCCTCCATTGCTGCAGAGGAGCGCTTTTGTATTTTTCTCCCACGAAAACAAGGGTATAAAAAAAGTCTTTCCCGGCACGGTTCCTACAATGTATCGCGGAGCACAGATTGCTACCGATTGCAAAGACTGTTTCAACCTTGAAGCTGTGAAAAAACAATCTCAATCGCTGGCGCCCAGAAAGCCATTTCGCGACTGACCGGTTCGCTCGTACGCCTGCCCGCCGGTGACGTACGCGGGTAAGGAAAAGTAGGGATTTTGTTTTTATCGCTGCCAGTAGAGAGTCGAATCCTGGAACGGCGTAACTTAAAAATCCAAAACTTTAAGGAATAATTTTGTTTGTATAAATATTTTGGCTATTAGATGAGAAAGGGCTATTGATTCGGTCTGACAATTTCCAGCCAAATCGAAGACTATACACAAATCGGCAGAGTTCCCATTTAATGCCATATGTGCGCTGACACTAGGAATGTCGCGAACCGGTTGAGGTTCCAGTTCGACCAGGTTTGACTTTTTTGAACTTCTATTTGAAAGTACGAGAAAGTTGAACTGGGGTTCGACGGTTATTCGCATGCGTGAAGGGTTGTATCAGTTGGCTTTAGATTGGAGGGTGATGACCAAAAGATGAGGTAAAACATTCTACTTTTAGTAAGGGCAGAAATGTTTGGTTGTTTCGGTAATACAGCAAAATTAAATTATGTTATTAACTTTTAGATTATTAGAAATATGTCCTGTTGATTGTAACTATTTATAAAATAAAACAAGCTATTCCGTAAATACATTTCCTGTCAACCTAGACATGCTTGTATCAGAGTCTAACCACACTCTCCACAAAGTTAAACCTTGTAGAACCTGGTTTAAAGTTCGAAGGTTTGTCCAACCAGTTGAACCCTGAAGTTCGACGTAAACATCCATTTCGACAAAAGTTCGTGACATTCCTCGTTGCATCTTATCTGTAGAAGAAGCTCCTCCGCCTCCAAACCCCGCAGAAAAGTGGTGCTACCATAGGAATGTAAAAGTTTTCTGACGACACAGAATCGGACAGCGAGAAGCGTGCTCTTCTATAAACACATGCATAAGCTTCTGAATAGCAAACATGACGTAGGTGTAACAGCGCACAACAACGAAGACTAGGGAAACAAACAAACAACATAGAATACATATTTTACAGCTTTCTGTGTTGTTCTTTCCGCTCCTAAGCCTTCCTTGTTTTGCGCTATTGCATTTACATCATGTGTGACTTTCACCAACTAGCCCAGCTCACAATTTTACTACTTTATACCGCTTAGCAGTATTTTACCCTTACAAAAAATGAACTGAGTTTCAATTGAAAGTGTAAAGGACTCACTCAATAGACCGCATTCAGTCTCAATTGAAACTCAATTGACTTTTTCTAATGAGTCCCTATTGAACCGTACCAGAATATTGGCCACCGAGTCTTAATTGAACTTTTAGCAATTGCATTTCAATTGAATTTTGGCAGTAGTGTTTCAATACAACTTTTGCTATTGAATTTCAATAAAAATATTGGAATTGAATTTCAATTGACTTTTTGCAACGGGTCTCAATAGAATTTATTACAACTGCGTTAAAAAAATGCAACTGGTTGAGAACTTCTTTGTATAATTCCTTAAAGCACGCAACATGAAGGAAACAAAGCACTTGGAGGAAACGAACACAAACATCATAACTAAGCACTCACAACCCAGTATTCCTACTCCCCTTGACTACCCCACCGCCTTATATACTCTACATAAGAAAGGTATTCATTTGAGCGGTGGCTACCCCAGCATTTATTAAGGTTCCCAGTTTGCTATTTCCTCGTTGGAAGTCTCATAAATGATAAACAGTGTTTCGACGTCATTGGACTCTATCCCTTAATAGAATAATAGAAAACCATTGGCACAAGCAATAACTGTTCGGTGCAGTAATCCACAAACGACCAAACTCAATCGCATTCCTATTGAGTAAATTCAATAGAATCGAAATTGAGTTTCTTATGACCAAACTCATTTGCATTCCTAGTGAGTAAATTCAATAGAATTCATATGGACTTTCTAATGATCAAACTCAATTGCATTCCTAGTGAGTAAAGTCAATAGAATCGATATTGAGTTTCTTATGAGCAGTCTCAATTGCATTCCTAATGAGTAAATTCAATAGAATCGAAATTGAGTTTCTTATGACCAAACTCAATTGCATTCCTATTGAGTAAATTCAATGGAATTGATATTGAGTTTTTAATGATCAAACTCAACTGCATTCCTAGTGAGTAAAGTCAATAGAATCGATATTGAGTCTCTTACGATCAGTCTCAATTGCATTCCTATTGAGTTAATTCAATAGAATCGAAATTGAGTTTCTTATGACCATACTCAATCGCATTCATATTGAGTAAATTTAATAGAATTGATATTGAGTTTCTAATGATCAAACTCAATTGCATTCCTAGTGAGTAAAGTCAATAGAATCGATATTGAGTTTCTTATGATCAGTCTCAATTGCATTCCTAATGAGTAAATTCAATACAATCAAAATTGAGTTTCTAATGGTCAAACTCATTAGACATTGAGTTTATATCAAGTTTCAATTGACTCTATAGGAACACAATAGAAAGTCAATTGAAACTCATTGATCATTTTTGTAAGGGTATACTAGGGGAGGGATATAGTTCTGATCCTTCCTTCAGTGTGGGTCGAAGCCTCCTCTGCATATTTTAGGTTGCAACAAACTATAGCGACGAGAAGGTGCGAATGGTCCTTTCAGCACACAGTGGGAACCTTCTAAGGGTTGTTTACAAACCTGCCGAAAAACAAAGTAGCGATGATTATTTTTATTTATTTTTTCTTTAGAATGCGATGATCCCCGAGTAGTGGGGGTGATATCTATAGTTGGATATCAAATTATAAAATGCAAATCGATGCAGTGAACGAGTGTTGGAGCTATAAACGTGTGCAATTTTTGACGGATTAGAAGGAGTAAGAAGATTTTGAGTGCTCGTTATTGTGGATGTCCCGTTAGATATCTGGGACCTACTTTGAACCGTTTTGTTATAAAACGGCTATCTATAGCATTTCAGTAAAATAAATTACTGGAGAAACCGAGAAAAAAAAAACAGTTTTTGGGAACGTATATCCGGTAACCGAAACCGTAAAAAAAAATAACCGTGAAAAACCGAAACGAAATCGATATCAACAGGAAACGGTAACCGTAACCGTAAACGAAACGTTATATTTTTCGGTTTGAGTCCCTGGTTGATCCTTCTAGAATCGTGCACATACCGAATGTAAACCTGGAGATTGCCAACACGGAAAGGCACAGAACCCATTGTCAATTTCAAACTTTAGAAGCCAAGAAAACAAGAGAGAGAGAGAGAACGATTGAGAGAGAGAGAAAGAGAGATAGAGAGCGAGAGAGGGGAATCACAGATTTACCAACTCTTCCTGAAGCGCTACACTGCCGTTTCTTCGAGAGCGTCAGCAGAACGACTCTTCAGCGTCGTCGGAGGTGTATTCTCAAAGAAGAGGAGAAACATAACCCATAAAAACTTTGAGATGCAGTTACGGCATAAATGCAACGACTACCGGAAAGAAAACACCTATAAAACAAAAGCAACTGTGTATTTGGTCGTCAAAGTAACGAGAATGGTAACTCGGTACGTTTTGGGTAAAGTAACGCGTTCCTTTTGAGAATCGGTACCCAGTAACGCATTTAGTTAATTTCTTAAATAATGTGTACATGCCTGCTCAGGGAACGTGCTCAAGAAATGCCGGACGGGCGATGGCGCAGAGTTTTTAATTGTTTACTTTTAGTTCGTGCGCAGTCGATGCTACGTGCCGGTGGGTCCAATCAATCAGTGTCTAAACCACAACGACAAGGTGCTTGCTAGCTTTCTGTCCGGTGAACGCTCCGTGTCCTTACCCTTTTTAGTATTCGTGTCCAAAGGCAGGACGTCTCTTTCAAATGCCCGACTTCGAGCACGAGCTCGTTGCTTTTCGCTGCACTTTGACTGCTCGGGCACGCTCGAGGCTCGCAAAACGATTTCTCTGAAATTTTCTTTGAGAAAATGGTGGCCGACTAAGCTGGCGAATACCTGGAGCTCAATCGCGCCAGTGACAGAAAACGGGCGGAGACCGGCTCTCTTTTCCCATTGAAATTTAGAGAAAACAAATCGCGACTTTTTAATGAGGTAACGTTTAGTTCATGACTGACAAGGAGACAGCGCACCCTCAAAACAAGCTTTCTTGTCAGTCATGAACAACCATTTTGTTCTTAGCCCGAGACTGAGGCAGGAAAAGAGGAAAGTTTCGAAGTAGAAGAAAAACAGGTCTGAAACAGAGATAATACACAGGGAGTTAAACGACATCAAAAGGGTTGTAAAAGAAACAATAAGAATGAAATCAATGGGCAACTGCATTAGTCAGGTGTCGTTACAGCTTAGCAGCAGCGCAAAATCATTCTTGCGGATTTGAAAGTTCTGTGAAGTGCTTGTTGAATGTGAAGGTGTAAGTGGTTTCTTCCTTTGTGTATCACGTGGATTGATGTCTTCTGTTACCGGGATGCTTTGTGATTATGGGTCGGAGAGTAGAGGGAGAGAGTGTACTGTGTACGCGAAGGATTCACAAGTGTCTTCCGGATGAGGGGAGCTATTGTTCATTGCTTTGTGGAAAACGTCAAGGTCGTTTGACAATTGTGGTGGAAAGATGTGAGACCTTTGTTATCTTTTGGCTTTCGAGATCGGGAAGGTGCTGTGGTGAAGTTTGTGGAGTGTATATAAGAAGGTGACCAAATAAACTTGTCTTTAGCTGTGTTAGAGACGTGTCCTCGACTGTTCGTTTTTCTTCTACTTCGAAACTTTCCTCTTTTCCTGCCTCAGTCTCGGGCTAAGAACAAAATGGTTAACATCCACCAGCTCGCCTGCGCAATCACTACATTATCATGAACAACCAACTCGCCCGAACCTCCGTTTTAACGTTCAGTTCTGAAACTTTGAATTTCGGATCACTAGCGCTGACTTGGGCGGAGAATGAGCGTTCAGCGAAGCGTTGTTTATTTTTTTTTTCTCTGATTTTCTTTGGAAAAAAAGGGGGGGGGGGGGGGTGCTGGCATTTTAGTTGTAGACGGTATCTTTGAAAAACACAATATACCATTCTTGTTTTATGAGTCAAAACATGGCTTTTTATGAAATGCGTGTAATTTATGGTTTCTATCCTATAACACTACATGCGTGGTGCTCGAAATTGGTCATTCGTTTTATTGGTGTAATACTATCTTATAGTGCCGCTAATGAAAGCAGAATTGCGATTTTTTGTGTGAAAAACCACAAACTCCACGTTTCTTTTCAGGGGCATTAACTTTTTGTTTCTTTCTCCAAAAAGTGGATCAAAAAGCCAGACACACTGTCTGCAGGCTTGGAGAGGTAATGCTCTCGTAAATAAGGTTTTCGATTTTGCTTTTATTTTATTAAAATGTAATCTAAGATCCGTGACCACATCACCTTGTTTGTTTACCGGTTTTGCTGTCTGCAATGTTGAATGAGACATTGTGAAACAAACGACAGCGACAAGCCTCAGACACATGCAGCATGCTCGCGAGGGTACCGTTGGCAGGCGTTTAGTAGTTCGATGTTCGTGAAATACGAAAGAGTGATTGCAAGCCTACCAAAGATACCCTCGCGTGCATGATGCCCGTGTTTTAACATAGCCTCCTTTAATCCACAAAACCTGCCAAATCGCGAAAGGCTCTGGTTTGAGTCTTATCGCTGTCGCCTGTTTCGGTTTGTCGCTCTAGTGGGACTCGGGCTTAATAGCACGCATACACTCATGGCGTCATCGGTTTCGATATGAGGGCTGTTTCTGAAGCATTGGCACATCTGGATGTGTTGTATGTACGCCGTGAGTGCAATAAACCAGGCAATCGCGTGCTACGAAACGTGCCGTCGGAAAGCTGACATTCAAAGTTGGTCATCTGATGCTACCACGTGTCTTTGCTTGCGTGAGCATCACACCCATGCTATATGCGAATACACACGACGGGAGTTCGCAGTCCGCGTTCTTTGCTTTGAGGCGCGAATTAGTTTTGGCGCGCGCGCTTCGTCTGCGAAATCACGTTTTCAAGAAGGGATTTCATGCTGCAGCCTTCGTACGTCATTATGCGTATACTTTTCGTCTGATGTGCGTGTGCGTGTTGGGCTGTATTCCTTCCATTAAGCTGGTAATTATTGATGGCATCGTGGGCGTGCAGGGTGCTTCATTTTAGTCCTTGAATTGTATATAAAACGTGTTAGTGTATATGCAAATGTAAGAACGGTACTTTGTCACTTTCACACTTCTGCTTGGGAGGGCAGACATTTGAAATCTTCATAAAATAACTCTGGCAGGCTCCGCTGTTTTCCTGCCGAGTAAAAGGTCCATGGGAGCAGTCAAATCTGCGATGCTGATAGCAGTCTTCCGAAAGCCTTCTATCCTAACACTTCACGTCGTCGTCAATATTATTAACTGTCAGTTGGTGTGCAAGTTTTCGATTCTGGCATGTGTGGGACTAGAGGCATACGTGTTGTTCTTTTTCCTTGTTGTAGAGCTTATACTCTTAGTCCGCGACAGACCGGAATCGTCGCATCTGACCATCTTTTTGCTTTAGATGCCTATTTACTGAAACGGGCGAGGGGGAACCCACACGAATCCTGCATTTGTGACATGAACACGGCGGTGTAGGCAATCACCTGTTTTGTGACTATAGTTATGACGTAGAGCGAACTGACGAAAAATACAATAATAAAAAGGTAAGTTGTGACTGCGCCATGCACATCTGCCTAAATCCGTCTCTAGTTGCAGTTGAATAAACTAAAAGACTTTGAAGTATGTTCATTTTAGATTTTCAAAAAAATTCAACGGATGGCGACTCAAGTTCTCTCCGCTATATTGCCTTGTTTGCAAAACAAGTTAGGACGCCTCAACCCTGTCTGCAGTCAAATCCACTGGAAACTACCAGGAGGTATGTTTTTATGAAGGATAGATTACGATGAAGCCGCCGGAAGCTCATTACTAATTACTACAGGAATCATCCAGTCATTCCCGAACAAAATATGTTTACAAGATGACCTCATAGATGGAGTTCGCGCCGGGAAGTGCCCCGGTGCATTCAAACATACCAACTGAAGGGAATCGCGGACAACAAGCTTATATATATATACCTCTACGAGAACTTCAACAATGGGTAGTGATCACAGATGTGTCCCTTGTCATAGCCCTTCGCCACTGCCCCCTGACGTCCGGAATGGGAGTCATTATTTCCATCGTTGTGATAGCAGACGAATCGAACAGGAGAGGCGTCGTCCGTCAAATCCAGCTTCTCCAATAATAGGGACGCCATTCAGCGGGCCCCACTATTGACAGAGCACGCAATGTCACGGGCAGGAAAAAAGGCCGACGCCGAAGGCCTTCGCCGGCAGCCTGGCTACAACGTCCGCCACCCCATCAAACCGGTTCTGTATTAGGTGCTAGTTCGAACCCGCACCGCTGAACTTTTGGACTCTTGACCGCGAGCGAATCTGGCCAACGTGAATGGTGTGAGGCATATAAGTTCTACACTTACGCGATCGTAATAAACGATTACTTTTTGTTAAACGTGGGCAAGTGTGCCATTAACGAGTCGTACGGAACAACTTTGCGTACAGTAAAGAAACAGCGTCGTCGACACTGCGCATGCGCCGAGCCCAAACCGCGTTTTAAATTGGCGCATGCCAAGGACTATATATGTATATATATATATTTCTTGTTTTTTTTTGCTTACGCTATTTTATTGTTTTTTTTAATTAAAACGAGTTGCGCATTTAAAGGAAACTGAAAAAAAGTAAGTCAATCGTGAAAGTCAGCGCAAAAACATGAAGATGCAGAAGAAACACGTGGGACAAGCGCCGTGTGTCTCTTCTACTTCCTCGAGTTTTCGCGATAAATTACCACCAACTCACCCAACTACTTATTCTTCAAAGTAAGTCCATTACGGCTCATCAATTAAGGAGCCCCTACGGTAATTGTGGATGTTGTGCAACATGCTACTGTCTCTGAGAGGACGAAAGTGCGTAGAGTGTCGAAGTGCCGTACACTTGATACATATTGAAACACTATAACGAAGGATCGGCGGACGAGTGGGCCAGCGCACTCCAGCACTGAGCACGTGGAGCGAACGCTCGCACTGCACAACCCAGGGATTCAGTGTTAAATCCCCGCCTCTGCCGGTTTCGATGTGGCTGAGCATCAGACTGGCGTGTCGTCGTGTGTCACTACTGCGTACTGCTAATTAAAAAAACCCTGCTGCGGCTGCATGGCAGAGGCTAAATTTTTCTTCTACAGCTGAGACACGAGACGCCCAAACAAAGACACAACGCAACTATTAGGCTATTACACGCCCTTGGCCAATTAGGTTCGTGCATAAAATATATGCTAGGTCCTTTTGAACTCACGTCTTGTTCTTCACCAGTCTATCCTTCACCACCCAAGACACAGGTCAAAAACAGACTTTCGAGGCAGCTTCCAAGAGACATTCTAAACGTTTCGATGGTAAAAATTGCGTACTTCAGGAGTGGGCAAAATAGAAAGAGCTCAGTGCATTATTTTGACGTTTCTTTCTTTCTTTTAACTCAAGAACTGCGAATGACGCTGTACATACTTAAATTCTAAAAAAAAAAAAAAAAATATAAGCGAGTTAGCTTTTATGCCGAACACAAAGATGGTCAGCGAATGACGAAGAACGAAATACGATTCAATCTCACAAACGTGATGTGCGCAAAGAAAATGTGCGAGTGTAACGTCATGCTCGATGTCCCCGAGCGCATCACACTTTTTGGTCTATAAGCTATCAGTGACTATGGGGAAGGACAGCTGAATAAAATCTCCGCGTAATGGAAGCCAAAAGCGGGCGAAGTGCTTACATGATAAACATCTGCCAGGGAGATCTGGCAGGAAACAAGGGCAAACGCGAAGCAGCCCCATAGATAAATGACAACTTGGCAGGTATTAAATTTTGAGGCCGTTATCTACGCTTGAAGGCACAAAGACGTATGCAAATTCAGGGAGGCATGTGTGATGTGTTGCGTGGGACATGAGGTTGTTCTTTGATTTGAAGTCACGACGCGTTGTACCCGGGTGGAGGGTCACAAAGACATGTGCATCTTCGAGGACACGCGTGTGCGAGAGATGGTATATGAACGGTTATGTCAATAAAAAAGTTTAGCAGCTGCGTTTAAGACATTTTCTATTTTTCCCCTTCTTCTTCCATCGTCTCCGGTTTTTTAAAAATATGTGTAACATCAACCAGCTCGCCTGTTTTTTTACTGCTCAATCCTCGGTTCGTCGGTTTTCAGCAGAAATAGAAGGGGAATCGCGACTTTCGGCTGGACTTGGGTACAGCGGCACAAAGATCACCTCGCGAACTTTTAATAATCGTAATACTGTAGCGAACTATGACTGTACATGTCTTATACGCCAGTCTTTTATTTATGTACATGCGCTTTCACACGAATCACTTAAATTGCAGACAGATGTGTCTAGACATTTATTTTCCTTGTCAAGAATGGAAAATAATGACAAAGCGGGCCCTGCCACAACAATCGAGATTTAGACCAAACATTCGACCTGATGAAACTTCAGCTGTGTTTGGAGCTCTCTGTTGTCCGTCCCGTTTTTCCAGCTAGCCTGCTCACTTTCTTTAGTTTCACTAATATAATATCTAAGTTGAGAGCTTTATTAGAAACTTAAATAAAGACGAAATCTTGGATTTCAATTCTCTGTTTAATACATTTATTATCATTCATTGTACTTGTATTACTTTAACGAAATGTTTAGTTTCCATAAAAAAACGATCTCACCAAGCGTTCAGCGCATGCGTGAAGCCGCCATAACTTTAGTCCACAAGAGCCAATCGGCAGCGCGTGAGACTGTTCATGCTCTGCACGCCCAGAGCTGCAGCGAGGATAAGGCACGTGCAGAAAGACTAAAGTTCCCCCGATGCATTGCGGCAGCGGTGGCGTACCCAAGCTGGCGGGTGAAATCGGTCTATTTTTAAAGGGGCTGTGCAACGATATTGGGTAAGATCGTCTATCACTTTACACCAGCTTACTTGCACTGAAGTCACCGGATCTTTGGGAAAGTAGCGCCATTGCCTTCCCTACCAGCTTGCCGAACACAAACAGATACTGACGTTCATGCGACCAAAAACTTGCAAGGCGATTGGCTAATCTCTGTACGTTGCCATGGAAATCGCCATCTCGGTCCCTTCAAATGTTTGAAGCTTCCAGAGGATTGTTTTAAACTAATCCCGCCAAGATCACCATGGGGCATCATTGTGTACTTATCTTACCTTAACTTATCAAGCATGACAATCTCCACGGATCTTTCAGTTATATTCTTCTTGTTGCGTATTTTAAGACAGCTAACTTATTTTTCAGTGTCTTCAGGCACCGACACATTATGTGGTGGTGGTATGAAGATGTACGCTTGTTTCGCCAGTATGTGGATAGCGAAATCTCGGTATAGATGCTTTACAGCAGCTGTGCATGGGCGCCGCCATAACAGACCTTCAGTTTTTGTTTCCTCTTATTTTTATCACTTGACTCCATTCCTACCACAGCAGGGCAGGTTATTGTCATTTCAGATTCGACTGTGTCCTTCTCCCCAGCGTATGCCTTTGTGGAGGCTCGCCAAAGCCCTCTTCAGTGGCTTGGTATCTCGGTAAGACAGGAGAAGGTCGGCAATGGCGGCTGTAATTTGGCGCGTGTGTAAAGCGTCTATACAAGAAACATCTCCATAAAGCTACCCGTCACCAGCGAATTTGGATCGACTCACCAAGAACGGAGGGGTTACGGAGAAATTGCTCCCTTCACGGACCAAGATGGCGACCAAACGGGGAGCTTGGCGCTACTTTCCCAAGATCCAGTGACTTTAACTCACACTAGTGGGACCCAATACTACTCGAACGCAACGCCACTGACCACAAAGCGTCTTTGTCGCGGTGAAATTCCAAGAATAAAAGCGAACATTTTTTTTCAGTCTCTCCTTCGGCAAACTTGATGACGGAGCTGTGGGGACAACGGCAACAATGCGATACCCTAGGAGTGAGTCACCACGTTATGCGATCCCCGTTGTGACGATATATAAGTGCTGCTCAAACAGTGAACACGAATACTGCGTAGGCATTCAATTTTGGCTCGTGACAATCAATGCCCCTACATGCATTCGAGTAGTGGCTCGTGCCCAGTCGCTGGGATGACGGGAATATGCTAAACTTAATAATACGCGGAACTCAACGCGCCCCCTCTGCTCTGCCGACCCCGACCTGTGGCTATGTTCAAAACATTGGCGGCATATAATCGGCGTCAGATCACGTGGCCGCTTTTTATAACTGCGAGTTGAGGGGGTTAACTGCGTTCATTCTTCTCTTTTTTTTTTGCGACTTCATTGCGTAGAAATAAAAAGCAATCTGGTGTTTCATAGGTCATAAATGTCGAGGGATAATTTTAAGTTGTATTTATTGAAATTAAAAAATGTTTTGCATTGCCCTTTAAATTCTAACACGCACTTTTAAAAAAAGTTAGTGAACTGGTATTGGATTATGCGTGTGTACAAATACACATCAGCTCAATGACTATCGCAAGCAACCAAGATATTCTTACAACGGCAAGCGTTTAAAATGGCAATACACACGATTCACCGTATTAGCATGCAGCGAATCCAACGCTATACGAGTCTGAGACCGGCGGTTCTAGTATGCATCTACTGTGCATAAAAGCTTGTAGACTCCAATAATAGTTTACGGTTATATTATCTTCCCTGTAGTTTTAACGTTGTCCGCATTTACGATGAAAACCAATATATTGTCTGTGTTAATAAGACGTAAAAAAAGAAAAACGAAAGAAAATGCTAAATATCTCACCCTAAAAAGCATTGCAGATAGGACCACCTTGATTTTTGCTACTTTACCCTTATATTTTATAAATTGAAGTTCCGTTTCTTTTTTTTTTTTTTTTTGGTCGGGCAAAACTGTCAGCTGTTTACAGGGTAAGTTAGACGACAGATTATGAAAAAGGTCTAGCCAAATGATTCGACGTCACTAAAATAGCCTAGCGTTCACCTTCAGTACTATTTCCACGCGCATTCGAGCTCGACACATTCGAGCGTAAGGTGAGCCCGTCTCGCGCACGTCCACATGGTGCCGTCAAATTGCGCATCCTTCTCGGTAATTGTAAGTTGGATCATCAGTGTCGGTAACGACCGCAGCGCTCAATTGCCAAGCAATAAAAAAAGCAGCGACTGAGAGGGGAATCGTCGAGCCTCAATGACATCTTCAGCGTATAATCCGTGATGCGGCAGTAGCCTCCGCTATGACGGTAGAGGCACGATAAAGAGACGAGCGACGCTTAGTTGACTTTCCCGATCTTTTCATCGAAGCAGCAATCAATTAGAGGGGCGTGAGGAACACGCAGCGCCTAATTACCTGTTTTCGTATTCTCTTCTTTTGTTTGGTTTTTAAAGTTGACGCGAACCATTTTGAATATCAACGAATACAGACATTACACTCAACGCTCAAGTAAAGTGGTTCCCATACCCGGGCGTAGGAAGGGAGGGGGGACGGGGTTATAGCCATTTTGTGCTGAATCGGCGATCGCGCCACGATACGTATATGAGTGATCAAGTTAGCGGCCTAAAAAATGGAGCAAAAACAATCTTTGACTGTCTCGAGAAAGTCCTATTCGCAGCTGTGCTGGCGGTTCTGACGACGCGCATTCCGTCTCACTTTTAAGTCGCACCGCAGCCGACTATAAACAGTTTGATGCAGCCAAGCGGCGGCAAAAGGCCATCGTCACGGCGCTTGTTCAGTTTTGGGCGTCCATTACCACCGTCCACATGAATCACGCACAGCGGATGCGCTGTTCTCCTGCGCCTTTTTTTCTTCGTGATTGGCTTTGCCCGTGACCGCCAAGCCAGAAATAAAACGAGCGTCATGATTAAGCACTTTTGGTGCCACGTAACTAACATCATCAAATCGTCGGCTGCGATCCGAGTTAAAGTGAAACGAAGTATAGAACATTCCAGCGAATGAAACTTGAAACTTGTCACGGCAGCGTAGCCAAGCTGTGAAGATTATGGAAGGATAACTTGCGATTAGGAAAAAAAAAAAAAAAGGAGAAATAAAAGATGCAAGACAGAGATAACGAGACAAGTCCACGGTTCTTTGTAAATCGGAGCCTCCAGGAAGTCGATATTTTTATTACTTATAGTGTGTTGGGGCTCGGTGGAGGTTGAATATGCGCACTTATATTTGCAGAGAACCTTTATTTACGGGATACATTTCGTGCGATGCGAGCTGCCAAACGTTGGCTTTCGCGTTGGATGGCGCTTCACTTTTTGGTGTAGATCATGTTGCAGCCCTTCGGACAGACCCGGTGGTACAGGGCTCGGGCGTTGTCGCAGGACTTCTCCGTGTCGTAGATCTTGTAGCTGACACTCGTAGTGCCTGTGGGCTCTGCGTAAAAAAGAAGGAAAAAAAAAAAGAAAGATACTTACAACGAAGCGGAAGTTTGCTATACTCCGTTTCACTTCACATTAAAGGAACACTGACGGGTATTTATGCACGCGACGGTTTTTACTTGTACGTGACACATAAGAGCCCAATTACCCAGAACACAATTGGCGGCTCAAAATTAGCTTTCGTTCCGCCTGAAAACCACCGATTGAGAACTAGCCGGTTTGAATCGCGCTCACTCTCTTCTCCGCGGTCACGTGCCGTTCTCTATGGTTTAGACATATGCACCAAATATAATCAAAGTCGTGCTCTCAGAAACAAACAGGCTATATTCTTACACCCCTTGTCCCATATACGACATTCCAAAACTTCAGTTCGACGTGCAGCCGCGCTGACATCGAACCGACGTTCCCAACTTTCACAGGCGGCTGATAGCCGAGTGGTACAACCTATTAAAACAGCTAATGTACGTGTTATTGACTACCAAGAAAGTAATCGGGGTTTTCCTGGTTTACTGCAAAACCTCAGTGTTGTTTTTCTGTAGTTTTTCATATGTAGTTTAGGTGTTTAATGAGGCATGTCTCACCGTTCTCAAGACCCTCATAAAAGTTCATGCCGTCTGTTCGACGTCAGCGCGTTGTACGTCGAACTGAAGTTTTGGGGTGTCGTGTATGGGGCAAGGGGTGTAAGAATATACCCTTTTTTCAAAGATTGTGGGTCATCAAAAGCACACAGTTAATATTAAAAATAAATAAATAAATAAATATGACACACATCGTTTTGTAGCTTCTAAAAAGCTGCAATTACTTTGGTTGGAAAGCAAAAAAAAAAAAAGTTTCGCAGAGAATCGGAAGCACTCTGGTGCATTCTCTGCGTAATTCTCAGCATGGCGTTGTATCGCGGGGCTCGCGGGCTGAACGACTGAACGAAGCTAACTTAGCGAAGGAGTTGGACCATGGGCGCGGGACTTCTACATCAGAAGTTCAGAAATGTCGTTCGCGGTACCGGCGAATCTTCTAGTTTGAAAATATAAATATTTTACCGATCAGAACAGTTAGGATTTAGCTGTTTTGATCGATAAAAGCGATCGAAACAGTTAAACCCTAACTGTTTTGATCGGTTTTACACCCGACCGACCGCTAAGCTGATACGCACAAAGACGTCGCCGAATCGTGACCCCTTCTCCTGGTTGAACGCTGAAAACATTCCTCGCCTTACGAACACGAATTAGTAAGAGCTTGAAAAACACGCAAACGTCAAGCACCCATTGCGTGACTTTTGATTTTTTTTTTTGTGTAAAGTGCGACGTGCACGTTTTTCGACTGCTTCGCACAACACACAAAAAAAAGAAAAAAAAAAAAAACAAAAAAAAACGAGGTTGGGTGGTGGAAATGCAGTCCCGTTTCGGTTTCGAGCAGTTGCGTTGTTTTTTTTTACTTTATTAAAAAGAAAGAAAGGAAGGCGTGGCGGGAGTATATAAACTCCCGCCACGTTCTAAGTCGTGGGGAGCGTGCATTGCGTGGCTTAATCAGTAGCGTGTCTGGCTCGCAACCGAGGGGTCGAATCCCGCCTAAAATTCTTTGAATATTTCTTTAAGGCAAAATAATTCCTTTATTAAGTGAAATCATTTCAGACATGCGGCGACCTTCAATTCGGATTACATGTCATGTTTTTTAATCAATTTCCTTCCACGCGTGACGTCACGTTTCCCGTCAGCCTTGTGGGTTGTTTGAAATTCCCGCGCGAGGTCATGGGGCTGTGACTTTTTGACCTTATCGACTAACCAGGATTTTCGCGGCACGCCACCGACGCCGGCGTTTCTGCAACGCCACCGATTTTCTGCAACACGAGCGTCACGTATATTAATACGTAACGCTGTAGGAAAATATTTTATTGGGTAGTCTTCCAACCTTATAATAAAGCGTCTAAAAAAAGATTTTTGTTTCGAGCGGAAGGAGGGAAGGAAGCGGTGTTCCTTCAAATTCCACCTTAGCAGACGTTGCAATCCGATGACGCCAATCAAGTAGCTCAAAACGTGCACCGTCATGGCGCTCGTCGTGTTTGTGCGTTCGCTCTCACCGACTAAACCAATCACGCACGATAAGAAGCGCAGGACCATAGGGCGTTCACTGCGCTTGATTGCGCGCAGTGAACATATCTTTACAATGCGCGGCGTCTGAAAGTTTGCAGAAGGGTGTTTGTGCTCATGCTCAAAACCTGTTCCACAGCCCAGTAAACGAAGATGGCAGAGCGCAGGAAGATAATATTGGAATCCTTCTGTGGCCACTGACAAGTTAAGACATGCGGGGCGACATTTGGTACGCTCCCGCTTCCCGCTTTAAGAGCTGTTCTTGGCCGTTCTTATCGGCTTGTGCCGAAACCCCGTTGGCTCCGGACCGATAATGGGATTCCCGCGACTTGACACCTCCTGCGTTTCGTGAACTGTCAGTGACGAAAGTAGCGCTTATTCACAAAGAATGACGACAACAAAACAGTAATATGAAAATATTCTCCAGGTATGGGGATTATCTTCTGAGAAATACTCTTCCGTAGTTAAAAAGGAAAAAAAAAAAAAAAACGATTTGGAAACAAAACAACAATCTCCATTTTCGTCTTGAGTGGCGCTTTAAGAAGTGCGTCATTGCAGCGAACAGGGGGCCCCACAGTCCGCTTTCAATTAGCGCGCGGCTGGAGATCAGAGGTTTTTGTGGCGAGAAATATTGCATAGGCGTTGCGTCTAAGTTTGGTCAAGATACTTGGGTGTTCGAGTTCAAGATGGCGGTTCAGCGAATGCGATTGTGGAGCGCCCCTGTACGAGAATAGGCACCGAAGTTTAAGAAACGCTGTGGCCGGCTCACTCTTCACACTTCCTATTTTGTGAGTCGTTCATCGGCGTCCTTATTGGCTCACGGTATACTCTCGTTGGCTGCGAGGGGATAATAAGATGCTCCGGATTCGACACGCCCTGCGGATGTTCCAGTTGTCCGTGACTATGGATTGTGCTGTGTGTCGAACAGAATGTCATTGCACTGCCTCCGTGCTTCGAATTGCGGCTGTCTTTGCACAGCTAAGTTGAGTCCGTATCACTGCGCAAAGGACACTCGGGGACTCTACCCGCCTGTTGCCTATAGGAGGAGAACCGATCAACGGGCTGGAGCCGAATGAACCCGCATAATCCCGATATTACGTTTTACTCCGATGTTGAGCATGAACTGTTAAAGCGTGGTGTACACTGCCCCGTTTTATTACGCTATACGTTACGAAAGCTTACGTGTTCTTACGCCACAAATGACCGAGACATCTGAGCTTCATATTAATTGGGGCTGCATGTTCGATGATATAGCCTGGCACGTGTCGATGGAGACACTAGTGTTTCGGTGTCTTATGCGTAACGTAAAGGCCCCTACGCACAGTTGCGTTTGGGAGCGCTTGAATGCATTTGACTGCATTGCGGCTGCGAGAAACCAGAACATTTATGCTTCTTATGTCGCGTGCCAAGCTATTCCTTGAATCGGATTCAGGCTTTATGCGAAGCATGAATGTGCCGGTGACTCGCTTTCGTTTGTCGACTCAACTCAGTCAAACGCACTTAAACGCTCTCAAACCCAACAGTGCGTAGTGGTCTTAAGAATAGAAAACATAAAAAAAGGTCATGCTAACTAAGCTTCGGTCATTTGCGTCCAGGTTTAGGTTTTAGTTTAGTGTCCGAGAACAGACCGATCTCAAAAAACGTTCGGCGCACGCCTGACGCCGCCATAACTTTAGTTCAAAGGAGAAAGGCTGCAGTGGAGAGGGCTCGAGCCGCCTCATACTCTGCATGCGCAGAGCTCCAGCGAGGTTGCTGCATGTGAAGACAGACTGAAGTTCTCTCGATGCACTGCGGCATCGGTGGCACTGGGCACAACCAAGATCGGTCTATTTCCACGAACCCGTCAGGCTCTGCATATTTTCCTTTGATCTCAGCCTGTTATCCAAAAAGCAAAGGCGCGAATCTTTGTGACTAATTAGTTGCTAAGCAATATTGCTAATATATTTCAATTTTATAAGAGTCGTTATGTTTGATTTCAGGCTTAGATTCACAGATAGACTGAACTAAATGTATACCCTAATTGAATGCCATATACATCTCACTGTAAAAGGGGTACGGAAACGAAATGTTTGCACTTGTAACTTTGTTTAGATGTTTAGATGTAGCCTCTGTTGTGCCGGCAGCCCAGAAACACTAGCCTAGGGTAGTGTTTCTGGGCTGCAGGCAGAGAAGTCGAAAAAACTAATTTTCAAACGAATTAACAGAACACGAAATTGCGTCTGGTGGCGGTCTGTGAAGCTCCGTTGGAATGCCGTTACGTCATGAGTTCCTAAGAGGCAGCGCCAGTTCCCGGCACTACGGCTCGTTCGTGAAGTTATGGCGAATTCCACTGGGCGTTTTGGAGCGCGCCGGGATCAGTTGACCAGATCCGGGCTGGAGCACACGATCCG
The DNA here is from genome assembly GCF_016920785.2 of Ixodes scapularis. Taxonomy (NCBI): domain Eukaryota; kingdom Metazoa; phylum Arthropoda; class Arachnida; order Ixodida; family Ixodidae; genus Ixodes; species Ixodes scapularis. Next base: position 88,823,710 of record NW_024609835.1, read on the forward strand.
AACGGGGTCGCGCCGCCTACGGATCCCCAGTGGAACATGACCACTGCTCCGGGATCGGCGGATGCCTTCCCGTCATTCAACTGCCCGGGAATCCCCTTTCCGCGGCCGCCGCGGTCATTTCAAAGACATTCTCGCAATCGCGGCGCTAATACGTGTTCGATGCACGAGCGGCAGGAATGGCTCAGGCGCTTCTAGCAAAGATTGCCGGAATGCCCGTAGCGCAGCAAATACCTTGTCTTCTCCTTCCTGGAAAACAAACCGGCTGTCAAGCCAAGAGGTAAGCAAGCGGCCATTACGAATTCTTCTGATGTCGAGACAATCTAGGAGCCCAGCCCACGATGTGCTTCTTCTTCTGAGGCGAGATGGGCGAGATCAGGCGAGATGCCCTACGAGAAAGGAAGTCACGTGTATACGCCGAGGGCTGGCCCGGCTGGCTTCCGGTTGAATCCCCCGAAATCGTCGGAGCGACTTTTCTCGGATCCAGATCGAGATCTGCAGCGGGAGCTGATCCAAAACGACCAGTGAAACACGTCGGTCTCGATCCCGATCGCCCAATGAAATATGCTCGCTTCAGAAAAGTCGATCCCGGCGCGCTCCAAAACGACCTGTCGAATTCGCCATTAGTCTTGCGTGTAGTGGAGAACGCTAACGGCGTTGGCACTACTCCGGTCACCCATAAGCTGACACAGCAGCCAAAGCTACAAACGCGAGCTGGCCCGCGCTCCTGGCTTTCAGACATGCGTTTCCAGCGCGAGCACTCGTTCTGCGGAAGAACGCTTCAAAGCAGCAACCTCGATTTCTCGAGGATGTATTAGCGGCGAGATGTTTTGGTGGCGCCCTCCCATGGCTCCCTTTCGTGACGTCATTACACTGCGAACAACAAGTTCGATTGTGTTTGCAATGAGCATTGTGGAGGCTTGAAATCAAAGCGACACTGCCAACACCATCAAAATTCAAGCTGTTACATTCATTTTATTTCCGTCGATGATAAATCCTTTCCTGACGTCATGGTCAACACTCGGCTAATCAGGGCCGGCCGACTACAGCGACACTTTCGGTCGCGCACGTCGCCAATAGCCACGGCCGGACTGCAAGCGCGCGATCTAAGTGAGCGCGCGCTTCCAGTGCGGCCGTGGTATAGCATTGGCTGCAGTCTCGGCTCCACAGTGCTCCGGCAACGTGCATTTCAGACCACCAAGATCGCCGTTCTCTGCAGACGTTAGGTAGGAGCGTGATCTGAGGATGCTGGGACCTCTGCCAAGCCAGCCATACCACCCCCCTCCCTCTTCCGGATGCGTTGTGAATAGCGCGCTCAATTATCGCACCGAGTGAATTCCTTAAAGGAGCGATGCAACAATTTTTGTACTTTGCTCAAATACCGCTTAAAACGGATCCCTAACGTTAATGACCTAAGAAACACGCGTTCATTTTTCACCCCACGCAATAGAAGTCCCAGAAAAAAAATAAAGAAAAACGAGCAGCGTTCACCCCCTCAACTCGCAGCGAGAACAAGCGGCCACGTGATCTGGAGCCGATTATATGCCGCCAGTGTTGATCAGAGCCACGCGCTGGGGTTGGCAAAGCGCAGGACACGCGCTGAGTTGCAGATATTGTTATGGCTCGGCTGTTGTCGTCGTTGCAGCGATTGGACACGGGTCACTACCCGAATGCTTCTCGAGCTGTCGAGTGCCCGCGCATCATCGGCGGGGGTCACGTGACCTCGGGGGGTCACGTGACCTCGAGGAGGGGGTCACGTGACCTCAGGGGAGTCACGTGACTTCGGGGGGTCACGTGACCTCGGGGGGTCATGTGCCCCCCACGAGCTCACGTGACCCCGGTGGGGGGCTCGCGCGGTGCATTATGGGACATTTCCCATGATGCACCGCGCGGTTACGCCGACGCCGACGCCGACGGCGACGCCGACGCCGACGGCGACGCCGCTCGAGCCGGAAACGGGCCCCTAAGAGCTGCGCTCTAAAACGAGCAGCGTTCACCCCCTCAACTCGCAGCCAGAACAAGCGGCCACGTGATCTGGAGTCGATTATATGCCACCAGTGTTGATCAGAGCCAGGCGCTGGGGTTGGCAAAGCGCAGGACACGCGCTGAGTTCCAGACATTGTTATGGCTCGGCTGTTGTCATCGTTGCAGGGATTGGACACGGGTCACGACTCACTACCCAAATGCTTCTCGAGCTAGCAATTATCACGAGCCCAAGTCGAGTGCCCACGCAATGCCCGGGCCCAATCTATGAACCGCATTCAAATATCGTCACTTGGGTGTACTGCGATCCCCACGTTACGTCATCAAATTTTGCAAAGGAGAGATTGAATGAAAATGATCGCTTTTGTCCTTGAAATTACACCGCAACAAAGGAGTTTCTTGGCCAGTGGCGTTGCGTGTGAATATCCTTGAGTCCCAGGTGTGCCAGTAAGCTCGTTTCAATTGAAAAACATTCCAATTGAATATCGTTGCACCGCTCCGTAAAGGAGCGATGCAACAAGTTTTTACTTTGTGCAAATACCGCTTAAAACAGAACCCTAACGTTAATGACTTATGAAACACGCGTTCGTTTTTCACTCCACGCAATAGAAGTCCCAGAAAAACATTAAAGAAAAACGAGCAGCGTTCACCCCTCAACTCGCAGCCAGAACAAGTGGCCACGTGATCTGGAGCCGATTATATGCCACCAGTGTTGATCAGAGCCAGGCGCTGGGGTTGGCAAAGCGCAGGACACGCGCTGAGTTCCAGACATTGTTATGGCTCGGCTGTTGTCATCGTTGCAGGGATTGGACACGGGTCACGACTCACTACCCAAATGCTTCTCGAGCTAGCAATTATCACGAGCCCAAGTCGAGTGCCCACGCAATGCCCGGGTCAATCTATGAACCGCATTCAAATATCGTCACTTGAGTGTACTGCGATCCCCACGTTACGTCATCAAATTTTGCAAAGGAGAGATTGAATGAAAATGATTGCTTTTGTCCTTGAAATTACACCGCAACAAAGGAGTTTCTTGGCCAGTGGCGTTGCGTGTGAGTATCCTTGAGTCCCAGGTGTGCCAGTAAGCTCGTTTCAAGTGAAAAACATTCCAATTGAATATTGTTGCACCGCTCCTTTAAGGCCGGTTCAGCCACTTGCGTTTGACTGCGTTTAACTGCGTTGCGTCGAGAACCGAAAGCTAGTCACCGGCACATCTGTGCTTCATATGAAGTGTGGAATTCAATTCAATGAATCATCTTGGCACGGGATATAAGCAGCACGGATGTCCTGGTTTGTCGCAGCCGCAACGCAGTCAAACGCAGTCAAACGGAAATGTCTGAACTAGGCTTAACAGTTTTGCTTACACAAATTCTAGAAGGGAAAGGTTAATTACGAAGTTTGACTTCGAGCGTAATGCGCGCAAAAAGTTTTTCAAGTCCCAAATTTATATCGCTGGTGTACACTGGCGGTCATAGCTAAGCTCGCTGCTGCTGAGTACGTGCTGACAACTAGCTACCACAACGCTTCTAACACTCGCATTGCACGCGATTAAGATTCTATTTTTTGTAGATCATAAATGAGAATTCATCTCGAGCATGCGCTGCGAGCAGTCACCTCAAATATGGCGTCCAGTGAATACCATCTATAGGCGTTAGACCTGCATCGACACATATCTAGGTTATTGACTAGCGCACATTGGCTTCGGACCAAGTTTTGCAATCAGCAATGACAGATACTTACTCTGCTTGAAGTAGAGTGCTTTTCCGTCGTGAGGGAATGTAAGGAGGGCAAGTTCTACAGTCGTGTCTGAAATTAAAATCGTGTAATTACGTTCAGCCGCGCTCTTTCAATGTGGCAAAGGTCGCATACTGAAAGCGAGAGGCAGATTGAATTCTATAGGATCTGCCAACATCCACTGCCAATCCTAAGCGTTTGAAGTCCCAAAACCTTACGAGTAGCAAAATACATTCCGCTTGCTCACTGTAGCCTCTACCATTTAAATATCAGAAGTAAAAAAAAAAAAAAAAAAAAAACAGCAGCGAAATTGTTTTGTCAATGCCCGAATGACGCAAATTATGTTGAATGGAATTCTTTCTGTTCAGGATTTATATAAAACCGAAATCAGCCCTGGAAGTTGTTCGGCTTATAAACGCGTTTTCAAAGTGAAACTTTCAGATTTGTTGATCTTTAACGTCGTACTTCTAATATTTTACTAAACGAAAGAAACTCTGGTTGTAATTTTGTATTGTTTTCATTATGAAGGGGTTTCTTTTCTCAAAGTTTTCCTCCAAGACAGCAACAACTGAAATTTGCCACAAAAACACACACGAATAATATATCAAGGACTCAAAAGGCGAAATGGGTCATGTCGTGCAGGTCGGAAGACGGCACGAAGCTGGCTAGACGGCCTGACCTGGATAATCGTAGTCCGTCCCGCTGGTTTGCTTGCGCGAAAATTACTTCGCGTCTGGACTGCCGATAAAAATACATGCCCTTGGTGGTCCTTACACGCCCCCGTCGAAATAGACGAAGGGCGTGTGCACCGAGCTAGGATATTGTAGCCAGGGCTACATGGATGTAGTGTTACTCGCGTTTTTTTTTTTGTTTCTTCCACAACTTTGGGATGGTAGTGGGAAGATGAAAGTCGTCACACGGCCTGCTTTTCATGAAGAGCAAAACTCCCTCTACGGAATGAACGGAAATACTTACTGCAGATTTCTGATATATAAATATAGAAGATAAAATCAAATTAATTTAAGAGCGTACAATAAATCTGGAACTTGAGCATATGTTCCGAATCCGCAGGTAGCGTGCTCGTTCATTTGCGAATGTATAATATTGCACTGCAAGTAAAATGTTTTCATCGTGTATTATTACATTAAATAACGCCTTTTTTCTGAAAGTTCTTTAATTAATATAAATTCTATTAATTATATTGCTATACAGCGACGTTGTAAATGATAGTTTAGTGTCTGAAAGGCATTTAAGCCTCCAGGGTTTTATTAATCACACAGAGTCTTGTTTCCTTCACTAGAATTACCCAGTGCTAATATTGATCAAAAGACAAAAATATACAGAAACCATTAACCTAAATTATGTGGGCCATCCACACCTATTGAAGCGTACTTACGGTCGTACGTAATAAAGAATGCAGAATCCTTAAGCAAGACACCTTGCTACCCAGTCGTCACAAAACTAGGAGTGGTAATTAAAAAGAAATTCTAATCAATTAATGTTAATATGACTGGCTTTAAACAACCTTTTTAATAATTGCTGGAATTTTTGTGTCTATCATGCTTTCGTACGCCCTGTTTTTGTATCAAGGTGAAGTCGCACTTGTTCGCTGCTTCGACTAGTAAATTAGTTGGAAGGATGTCGATACAAATGATATATTAAATGAGTACGATACAACCCCAACGTGGGAAATATTCGTTCCAAAAAATAAATTTTTTTCACTTACCTTTGAGCGTCAGGACTACTCTGTCTTTTTCTGGAAGGTATTCTGCATGAACAGTTGCGCTAAAAATAAAGGAAAGGAATACATAATGCTCCGAATGTTGAGGTAAATGTTAATAACGAATGAATACGCTCAAGAAACGTGCATATACAACTACCGCAGGAAGAGGTTTGCAGTGTTAAAAGAAGACAGTAAACCAAATATAATTTGACTGATGTCTTAAGGAGGCATAGCATAGCTAAGGTACAAGTGCGAAAAAGTTTATTTTTAATTCAACTTAAGAACAGAAAGCATACTGAATCAAACAAACAAAATATAAGCCCGATATTTGAGGTGATAAGCCGATTTTGTTTTAGAATTCCGTGCCCATGTCCGTTTGTGTCTCTGCATTAATTTTTACAGGGCCTACATAAATCATCCCAGATTATAATAGTTTTCACCACTACACCATTTAGTGTGAAAAACAGAGCACATGAAGAAGACTGAACATGACGAGAGCTTGTCCAGTTGAGTCTTCTCCATGCATTTTGTCTTTCGCGCTAACTGTTTTTGTGACGTTTAACCAACAGCCCATAAACTTGTATTGTTCCAATCTCCTTTCTGCGTAGAAATGTAAGTACTATGCCACTTTTTCCTCGTCTGTAATAACTCGCTTTCAATGTATTATTTTTCTGTTTTGTTATTTTTTAATACCAGTGTATGCTCTAAAACGGCAGTTGAAAATACTTTTTTTTATTCATGAGAAACACTGTATGAAAGAATAAATTGAAGACGGTCTAAAAGAAAAAAACAAACAAACAAAAAAAACAATGCGCAAAAACAAAATTTAGGACATAAAAAATAGTCAAAGGAGAATGAAAAGAAAAATACTTTAATCTAAAAAGACTCAGGTATAGCCTAGGAAAATAAATGGTTCAAGGAAATTTTACAAACAAGCAAGAAATAAAGCGAAGGAAAGTACAGCTTGGTTTTTACGTATATACACGCAGTGCATGTACACTCTCATGCAACATAAAAAGTATAGTTGACTTCTGTTTACGTGTATAGTTATTAATTTGCATTACATGTAGGCAGATGGAAACTATCGTAAAAGATAATATTAGAAGAAATTTGACGGGTCTAAATAAGAAATCTTTCAGCTATATGAAGTCGTAGAACAACTACCAGGAAAACGAGAGTTCATTGGAATGTTTAAGATGACGTGGATTTTGTATATGTATGTTAGTTAAAGAGTCAGAACTACAATCCGTCGACTCGTGCAATGTATGCTTTATAATACTGGTAACTTTTGTCTTAAGGCTTACTTCTTTTTATTACATATACCTTATAGCGCGAAAAAAACAACAAAAAGAAAAAGAAAACAACGGATCCGAGAAGTGCTATCAACATAGCAGAAAGTGGTGGCAGGTCATTCAATCAAGACATCAAGTTACTAAGCGTGCAATTTTACTAAAAATAGCAAGTTAATTTAACTAATCTAAAAATAAAAAAGAAAGACATTGAGGTGTAGTGTCTCTTTTCGATTGCTTCGTGGAGCTTCTATAAATAACGACACACGACTTTTGTTTTCTGTAAAACTCCGCATATTGTCGTTCAAGTTACATATAGCAGAAAATGAACCAAGTGAATGCCGGGGCCTAGAAAATGAATGGTAAAAACTGCGAACTGCAAAAAAATATGAGTGTGTCGCTGTACCATTCATGTGTCGCAGCACATATTATATTTTTTATCAGCTAGTTTTCTTCCCGTTGATGGCAATATGAGCAGAAGACCGCTCAATTCAGGTTAGAAAAGAAAAACGACGCGGAAAAAACCGAGGAAGAACAAAAAAGAATTAAAATGACAGCGCTTACTCTCAACGAAACATTGAATTGCTTAGTACTTTTTTATCTGTCTTTGTTTCTTGCGGTTTATTTGCCTCTTTGGCAACAAATCAGCTCACCCCCATTGCCATAATAATTGCCATTTGTTCCCCAGCTCAAAAACAGAAGAAATCACCCCGAACGTTTTGCTTATGGCACTGCCTTTTCCACGTAAATACTACGCACAGTGACTAGCATTATGGTCTAGAATGCTCAAACGGCGAAGAGGCAGTATGAACCACGCTGTCGCAAGGCTACCGTGCGTGCGGGGGTGGGGAGATGTCACGCGCGGCGGACGAGTAGATATATTTAAACACTTCCACTGCTGTTCTTACCGTTCCAATCGCTGCCTGTTAGAACGCATGGTCTCTACTGCCTGGTTGCCATTTGCGCATTTTAACTTATATCGCTAGCCACTGTGCACAGGAAAAAACAACATTTTCAAAAGGTACGCTCCCTTCCTGCGTCTTTAGTCCCGCAGTGTACACATCTGGAGATGGAGGTATACGGGCATTCGCAGTCTGTTCACAAACTGTGCCAAACATTCGAGTAAATGCTTACACACGCGTTGTCTGAAATCTTCATGTCCTGTGAGGACACGAAAGAAGGTGACAATCAAGCCATTACCTAACGAGAGAAAAGTGATTTATGTTCCCATGATTATGATCACGATGCCTTTCTCCAACACAGTTGCTATGCGGAGCGGAAGTTGGTCTGCTCCTTGCGGAGGGGACGCGATGGTCGCGGTGACGTCGCAAAGCCGATCTCTGATTGGCTCCCATGAGAAGGATAGCGGGTCGACGTCAAGGCAGCTAGCATTTAGGTCTACCCGCTACCCTTCCAATCAGGGCCAATCAGAGCTCGGCCTTCTGACACCACTACAACCCCTGTGCAAGAAGCAGACAAAGTTGCGCTCCGCGTAGCCACTGACAACTCGCTCAAATATTGCAGGATGTGGCATAGTATGTTTACGCTTTTTATTTTGCGATTCATTCTTTCGCGTTCGTATCTACAGGTGCAGCGATCTCATTGAACGCTGAGTGATATGATGCTTGCGGCTCGTCACCCTCTGCATTCTTCAAGTTGTCGGTGTCCACAGATGAGCTATGGTTTAACCAATGTAACCATAGGAACACAAGAATTTTGTTAGCACTTACGTGTTTCTGTCTTGGCTCTCTCCGAGGGAGTAGGAAAGCACGCAGTCCGCTTTGACATCTGGCTGTCCTACTCCGTCCCATTGCACTCTGACGTCCCTTGCCTCCTCCGGCTCGAGACTTGTTCCATTGCGGTAGCACTGATACGTCAGTATGGGGCTCTTGTGATTTTTCTGAAAGATGAAAGGGAGCGCGCGTGCAAAAAAACAAACACACTTTTTTATTTAATTAACGGCAAGTCTTTTTTATACCCACGAGCATAGCTGGCGGAGATTAAAAACACATATTTGACCATTCAGTTGACAATATTTTACCTTTTAATTAAAAATGAATAGGTTGGTTATTTGTTTCAACGAAATTCCGGATAGATGAAAAGATACATTAAATAAAAAATCTCAATGCATGCAGCGTCGAGGCATGCACCGCGCATTGCATGCCTTGACGTCGGTGCCTTCACCCCGACCACGAGATTAGCAAGCATCGTACGACGTTCTTTTTTTTTTTTCTTAAGCAGCTTGCGAGGTACACGATGCATTTTGATAAAGCCACATACGGTACTGAATGAATTCGTAACCCCCCGCTAGTGTCGACAGATAAGATATTTAAATTCATGAACGATGCTTGAATTACGATGTCGAAGTTTCAGTTTGTATCTTCATTACTTCCTTCTTGTACATGTGTTTTTTGTATAAATGTTTATCCTGATTTTCACGTATTAGTTGATGCCATACCTAATCCATTTTTTGTTTGTTGGTGTTTGCGTTTTTTCAGCAACTACCACATGTTGTCCTCTTGAATGTAACTGCTTCATCTCGGTGCCTTATACTGCGTTTCATCTAAATTTTTGTTATTTGTGAAATAAAAGAATTATAAGGATTCTTAAACTTTGGATAGTTTATTATTTCCCCTAATTGTTTGATAAATTACAAGTTTTACTATAACTATATATGACTACTCAGTACATTCTGCATCCTCTCGATTTTATTTTCTTGTTTTTGTCATGGCAACTTGCTTACAGCTGGCGAGGAGCAATGTAAAGGGCGAATGTGCAAAGTCCGAAAAAAGGCTTAAGTAAAATATACGATGCACGGCATGCACTAAGATGCTTGAATTTGAAAAGGCAAGGTCATTCAGTGGTATACGATTACTAAATAAAAATATTAAAAACGATAGAGGGAGTAGGCGCCGTTAACATCTTGTCAGAAAAGAATTTTGCCTCTTGGCAGTAGCTTATAAATAAAAAAAATACTGATTTTGCCCTTTCTTAATAAATAACTTCGAAAAAAAAGCTACGATTTTTTTAGTTTCTTTATATTTTAACAAATGATATCTTCTCATTTTACACCTCAATTAGCAGAGTGTATTGACTTGCATAGCGCACCATTAAAACACCAAGTCGAGCAACATAATATTAAAATAATACTTCAAGCATTGAAAACAGGCAAAGTTCACTAAAACTCTACTTTAATTTCCCTTTTTCTTTAACAAATGTACAAAATCAACATACTTTGTTGAACATATTTTTTTTTTCCGTAGGTAGCTGCGATTCCCCGATGTAGGTACCGCGATCATTTGCAGTACAATATTTATTCAGCAAACTTACACCGTGTTTCTTGATCCTATAGGTTGATTATTCTCTAGTCTCATACTAGGTATATATTTATAGTCTAGTTCACATATTTTGTGTGGAAGATTATGTTTATAGAACGGCTGTGGTTCTTGTAACTCTTACCTCAAAAAATTCTTTCAGAGGCGTTGCAGACAAGACAGCCTGGAAACTTGCGAAACCAACGACGCAAAACAGAATGACATGTCTGAAGGTTGTCATTTTTCACTGAAAGACCAAAGCAAAGAACAAAAAACCATAAGCCATCGAAAGAAGCCGGTCAGATGGTCGTTTAATAAAGGGTTCCAAGTTTCAATGTGTTTCTTTCTAAATGTTAAGATTCAAATGAAAAAACTCTGGGGCTCGAAAAAAAAAGTCTTAATGTTTGCTTCAGATCACTGGGCAAACTGATTCCAGGTAAGAGATTGTCTAAAATCTCAAGTACCAATAACTGGGCAAGGAACAAATTCCTACTGCAGCCTTTGCGCTTGAGCAGAATATACACCATTTAATTACATTTCAGTAGTCTGAAACGCCTTCATAACTTCTGTGCAGCTTGCGAAAATACCGCATTGGTGTTTTATTTATATTCCGTTTCATGTTAACAGATAACTTCACAATGTCGTTCTTTTATATACTCACTCACTGATTCTAGATATGCCTTTGCAAACTAAGGCCTTGCTGGCGTACTTTCTTCTACGTTAAAGAAGCAGTGCTTCACAAATTCTGCTACATTGGGACCTACTAAAAAATACAATAGCGGGTTGCAACCCCCCCCCCCCCTTTCCCTACCCCTCCCCCTTTTCTGCTTTTCGCGATGACTCAATCTTTTTGATTTAAGCGCATAAATAGTATAGTACAGAACTGACACCGAAATTTTATTTTGACGCGAACATTTTACAGAATATTGTCTGGTTGGGGATTATCCGAACCAGCGTGGATTGTCCAGCCTCGCAGATCGGCGAAACTAAAATCTTTTTTTGGAGAAAATCCGCCATCACCAAAACGACGTTTGCGGTTTTGATCTGGAGTGCAGAGCGGTCACTGAAAACTGCGACATAAAGGGCCACCACATTCACTTCAAAAACACCCTAATCTTCAGCGTCGAAACAAACCATCGACAAAGACTTTTCTTGGAGTCATGATCATGGCACATTTAAACTATACCAAAAGCAAATTTGGGGTTTTACACGCCAAATCAATGAAGGGAATCTGGCACGCCCCAGCGGAGCACTGAGGATTAATTTCGACCCCCTGGGGATATTTTGACGTCCAACCGAAATCTCGGTTACACAGCGACTTCTACACAACTAGCCTCTGCAGATTGCGGGCACTTCGTTCAGGACTTGAACCCGAAACCTGGGGATTCGTAGGTCCACGCTCTGCCTCGGAGCCACCGAGGCGGCTTTCAGACTACACCAGAAAAGATCACTAGAGTCTCTCAGAGCCCTACCGCCCGCCAGCGTCAAAGGTCTTCGCGATACAACCAACCCCCCCCCCCCCCCCCCCCCCCCAGATGCATTACCATAAAAGAAGGCAAAAACGTAAAAACGAAACTCCTGCTCCTCAGCAATTATCAACACCGTTACCTCTGAAGAAGACGCCTAGTGGGTCTCAAAACATTAAATTCATAATCATGGCTTGGTTCGGTGTCTCGCTTTTTCCATTCAAATTTTATTTGACACCTAACATAGTCGCAGTAAATCAGCTGGTCTAGAAACAATATATCGCGACCCAATTTTTGGTCGGAACCCACTGTGTGGAAAACACTGTGTTAATGTAAGACGGACATATGCATAGCTCCTACGATTTACCATCATGCCAGAAAAACGAGTAAGAGTTTCGGCGTTTTTGAGGCGAATGCCCGCTTGACGTTGAGCGAAGTGCAAAAGTCAGCCTCACCTTCGGCGCTGTGAAGCTCTCGTCACTGGAGAGGTTGGAGAACAAGTCCACTTCGATCTCCTGTCCGTTCCTTTATCGACGCAGCGACTCGATCGTTGCTCGCGTTCGTGGAACCGGTTTGCGAAGCATGGAAAAGCAAAAGATCCGAGCGCGTGAGTCGTGCCAAGGTAACAGGATGAAACTTCTACGTGTCCGGCAAACGTCCATTGCGATTATGTAAACGAATTTCACGTTGTGTACGGAACGGCGATGGGGTCCCTTCATTGTCTTCGATGGCTATATACTTGTGTATCGAGAAAAACCCGTAGGGACGGATGATGGATGTGCCTTTTGTGGTCGGCAAAAACAGGAAATGCACGCGTCCAAGGTCATTTTCCCCACTTTTGTCGTCTTTCGCGCTCGTACTTTAGAAGCGCGTTGTAAAAAGGAGCACCCCTGATTAGTTATGCTTATTTTCGGTACACAAACTGACTTATTGGCAAGGAGAGCAAACTTTACATTTAAATAAAAAGAAAACTCGGCCACGCTGCCTGGCCAACAGAGGAAAATCGGTGACCGCAGCTGGCGTGTCGCAGAAGATGCTCTCGGTCCTGTAGACTGGTGCTCAACACACCGTCAAGTTCGTAGGAACTCGGGCCAACTCGTTGCAAGGTTGGCACTTTAGGAGACTAGGTGTAAACCCCCCAAGCAGTTTATGAAGCCGAAGGCTGCTTGACGCATACAATACGCAAAGTGCCGAAGAAAACCCGGGTTGCAGTTTCATATTTCGTTGTCCGTACAGAGCCGCGAAGCACGCTTGCAGATGCATAGCGCTTGCTTGTTGGTCGGTACAAAACGAGAACAAAAGGAAGTTACCGAGAACCACAATTCAATATGCCTGAGAGATTCAAGACCAGACTCGACATACAAACAACGACAAAAGCCATTACGGTTACTCTGTCTAACATACTTTCATAAATTGGGTCGCTTTACGCAGCTTTCTTTCCAGAAAGCTCGCTATTTAGCCAACACAAGGCCCGTAGACTGCTCTCATCACCTCACCTTTCTGATCGAGCCCGGGCACACATTGTACACAAGTGATGCGTTATTGTTCGGATTTTAAAATTTGTGTATCCGTGATTGAACTAGAGCCCAAGCGGAGTGCTGACGAAGCGTTCGGATACACGCGAGCCGAGCGCTGCGTCCGAAACGCAAATGAATAGTTCGTGTTGTTTTTGTTTTTGTATCGGTTTAGTTATCAACTCAGCCTTTAGGGGCGCTACGGTTGGATTTCTTACCTAATAATGATGAACTTCCGAATCCACCGGAGGTGAAGTTCGTCATTATAATCGTATCCGAGGAGGAGTGTACACAGATCATGAACATGAATAGCGGTTTGTCTTCTCTAAGGTGTACTCCCAAGCGGACTTGTCCCCGGACAAGTTCCTACGAAGCCGGTGACGTCGCCTTTCCTGCGGTTCGAATTCCGCATTGTTCCAGACGAAAGGAACATGCAAAACTCAAGAGCTTCTCCGCGGACCAGAGGAACGTGTTCGGGGACAAGTCCGCGGATCTGTGGAATGCTGTGTATCACAACGTGGGCAAACGTCGCGAAATAGGCCCGCCGACTGTAGTACCATGGTTACCGAGATTTTAAAAGCAGACTATTGTCGCTTGTTCCTGGCCCGGCGATGTCTGTACCAGGTCCGCGAACTCGGCTAACTCGGAAGGAACCAATCGCGCTCAATAGACTACTTCCATAAAGCCCTGCATGCAGCACGGCGCGCGTTGCACTCTGGGAACTAGTTGGCCAGGGAGGAGAGTGGCATGGTTTCGGTTTCGATCGACACGTCGACAAGAGATTGTTTTCTGGACCCGAGATCGTCATTTGTGGTCTCTAAATTAACCTAAATGGCCAGACCTCGAAGCTTTAGCACAAGCCTGAGACGTATAGCTTATCTTAACACATGCTTGTTGTATTTCTGTACTGAGCCTCCCTGTTAGCGTTCCAATCGAGGTATGTGGACGAGCCAGTGCTGGGAATCTCGACGCTGCGAAGCTCGGGGATCTTGCTTGTGTAGGAATCAACAAGCTGTAGCAACCAATAAGTACGCATACATCGAGCTCGCGCAATTACATGAGTGTTGTTGATCAGGAAGTTTGTTTGCTTCGTGCGTCCATAGACGAAATATTACTTTTTGCAATTACTGTTTTCTTAATACGCCAGAGTAGGCGAGGTAAAACTCGGAGGCGCCATTGAAAAGCTCAATTTTAATACACTTCTTATCTCTTATCTGTACTGACCGCAGCACTGCACGAAGCGAAGTCCGCACACGCTTGCATTCCACTAATATTCAAAATCGCGTATGCGCATAAAGTTATCCTGATATTATATAGGCCAATTCGCACATACCGACCGTTTTAAGAAAGCAAAAGTCGAGCACTTGTGTGAAGAATGTCGCACCGTTCGCCGGAGGAGCGCCGGACGGGCATGAACCCCTATGCGCACCGCACAGGGGTTCATGCCCGTCCGGCGCACGGTGCGACATTCTTCACACAAGTGCTCGAACGAATTGAAAGCGCGTTTGGCGGTTGCTAATGGCCATAATATTTGTTATGTGTTTGTTTTCTTCCTGCCCGAGTATGCCGAGATAATTTCAGACGCACTGTTCAGGCACAGATCTTGGGCTTCAGTAAAAGCTCGCGCAAAAAGGCTTACCGAGGAGCAGGGGACGCTTGTATAGGGCCTCCGTCGTAGCTAGCCGATCTCAGCGCTTGCGAACATTTAATCTTCTATCAGCATAAAATTTGAGTGGGAGATATATGATGACACTAGGAAGACATCATAGTAACTTTTCTGCAATAGTGAGGTCGAATTTATTGCGTTTCCTTAAAAGTTCATGCGTAAACGCTGGGCTCAACTTTGATACCCTGTGAGGATGCGGCTTGCTTTTCGCCCAATGGAGTAACAAGAAACGGACGTTTGGCAAACAAAATGCGTGTCAGGCTCCAGATAAACAAATTTCAGTTCTAGTTCTCTGGTACTAGAAGGGATTATTGAAATAGAGCTCAAACATGCACTCGTGCGTGAGGTGACTAAGCCACGACTTACAACGTTCGCATACGCACGCACAATATCTTGTGTTTCGGGAACCAAGGAAAGTGCCCCGGTCTTCGTTTTGTATCGCTCGAGAATGAGTGTACGTTCGTGAAAAGTCAGATAATCGAAAACGCAAGCAGCGCGTTCGGTCGCGGCGTGATAGCACGAGATGAAGCTGCGCAGTCGAAACCGAAACGGAGTGGCCAACTAGTTCCCAGGGTGCACTGCGTGGTATTTCGCCGCGATGGGGCGCGTCGGTTTTGGAAGAAGTCCATTCCCCGCGCAACAACTGACTGCACAAACCGTTATTTTTGCTTTCTTTCCTACAGACCATTTTCAGCGTTCATTCATGTGGTTTTTGCTTAGCTGTGTTTTATGTAACTGTTCACACTAGTCGACACATCGTCCAACCGGATCTCTTTATACGTTATAGGTATATCTTGCGATTACTGTCTTCGTCCCTGCCGCAAGCAAAAACACATAAAAACGACTATGTTTTACGGCCTTCTTTATTGTACACTGCGGATATAGTCACTAACATTTCAGAGCAAGGATCCACTTTCAAAAAAAAAAAAAAAAAAAACAGAAAAAAAATTTATTACACTATAAAAAAAAAAATAAAGAAAAAAAGCCCGCGAGTCTGCTTTCCCGCACAACACTCAGAGAGGCAATCACCGCAACTAACGGATGCAGCTCAGCGAATGACAATGCCGAAACATATGTTTAGACCAAAAAACGCAGTCTGAGTTGCGACATTAAGCAATGCAAGCGTGACGTTTAGCATTGCTTAATGTCACAACTCAGACTGCGTTTTTCGTTCTAAACATGTGTTTCGGCATCGTCATTCGCTGAGCTTCCTCCGGAAGTTGAGGTGATTGGCTCTCCGAGTGTTGTGAGTGAAAGCAGACGCGCAAACATTTTTTAGAGTGCAATTGAATAATTAGTAAATTAAGAGGTCAAAGTAGTTATCTAAATACCCGAATCGATATCGTAACAAATATCCAGATGTAACAATGAGCGCCAATACCACAACGGGGAATCATGAGGTCATTCTTGGCTATCAAAAGAAATAGCGAAACGTGGAATGTACGCTTTATTTCGAGAAAAGTGTTAATATGCTTAGATTTCTGTTCTTTTTTTCATTTAGCAGCTGATTATGTGTAGTGCCTTCTTGAAAGGATCTTTATTTTGATTTAACTAGATTTTAAATTAAAAAGGGGCAGATGCTAACTGGGGGAAATGTTCAATGTGTTCAAGAAAGAAATGATGTGAAGGCTGAATTACTTTATAGAAAAATTGTTTATCTTCCTATACGTGTTCCTCGGTTGCAGAGCATGGCATTTAGGCGAAGCAGAATACAAAGCTCTTTATTCTCAGGCGGTTTAGGTGACGTTCAATTTGTTCAACGCTTCACTGTTACACCGAGTAAAACATGAGTTCATTTAATTTTCAGATCTTCCGTCACTATTCCAAAATTACCAACCATATTATCAAAAATGTTTGCCGTGAACCTTTTGGAAATTTTATTGAACGCATCTCTGCGCAATTCCCATCCGGAGGCTGAGTATTCGTCTACGTTTTTCTCTCTATTGCGGCGTTTTGGGCAGTTTCCAGTTGAGCCTGATGGCTCGATCCCCACGCGAACCTGGTGTTTCGCACTATTTGTGGGCTTAAGTCGTGTCAATGCAGGATGATGTCGTATCAGTCATAATAAATCTGAACTATCATCGCTATCCTCATTATCATAACCCAGTGTCTTTATTGTGCCCATAAGGGACCAGAAGTCTGTAATGCGGCACTGGTATATAAAAGTTAAGAAAATAATCATACACAAATTCCATATGCCAAAATATACATCCATGAATTTATATGAGGAGCAGAAATCTATTCGAGCAACTTATATTTATCACTAAGATTAACATAGCATATTATGCAATTGTTTTTTGAATTCAACGTAATTATTGAAAATATCTAAGTTTCCATTTCCAAAATTATTCACGCATACGTGCATTCTAGATAAAGGCGACGACATGAGGTTGTTCGGAGTTTAAAAAGTAAATTTACTCCTATTAAAACGAGCCGGAACATTAAAATTAACTTTGCATAAAAGCTTGGGGCCTTTATCATAATGATTTACTTTCTGCAAAAATACTAGATTTACGTTTTTGCTCTTAGCCCGAGACTAAGGCAGGAAAAGAGGAAGGTTTCAAAGTAGAAGAAAAATGAACAGTCGAGGACACGTAGAGACGAGGAACAGTCGAGGACACAGTAGAGACGTGTCCTCGACTGTTCATTTTTCTTCTACTTTAAAACTTTCCTCTTTTCCTGCCTCAGTCTCGGGCTAAGAACAAAATGGTTAACATCCAGCAGCTCGCCTGCGCAATCACTACATTATCATAGAATTATTGTCAGCCTTCTTGTGGATCAAATTTGAAGTCCTGACTTAGCAAGGAGAAGTTCACAATTTGTAAAATGTCTTCTGCTAAAATGTCGTTTATAAGTTATGTGTACTGGGCGCCTTTGAACAGACTATATTTGTTTTTCATCATGTGCACTAAGAGAACTCCAGACTATCGAACCTAATTTCAATCTAGACCTCATAAGGGAACATAACAAGCGGAGCAAGCAAGCATGGCTCACAAAATGTCGAGTTATACGAGTTGTCCTTACCAGCAATCTAACTGTGGTACTATCAATCTGGCTGACGTGCTAGCTGAACGAAAGCGAACTATCAAAATGAACGCCGACATCACGGATCAGAGACACTCGTGAAATAATCTTACCGTCAATCGCATACAAATATGACACAGGTTCCCGTATTCTACTGTACAAAAAACCTGTTTTTTCAGGATAAATTATTAAAAGATTTGCCATACACCTATCAATGTATACACGACGCATCATTCTGAAGAAGCACACAGTCATCCCTCAAAGAAATTCTCAAAAAGAATTTGACGTCGTCAGCAAATAGCAACGCATTTGAACTAGCTATGCAAGCTTCAATGTCATTAAAAAAAACAGAAACAAAAGTGGCACTAAATTAGAGCCCTGGGGTACTCCAGACGGGGGGAAAAAGGATTAGAAAAACGGCCTGAAATATGAACGACGCAACGACGGTCAGTCAGATATATTTTGAACAAATTTATAAGCACAGGAGAAACTCCGTTCTGCGATAGCTTATGCAAGTGGAAGGCATGATTAACTTTGTCAAACGCCTTGAGAAATAAAAATAAATAACGCCTAGCTGACCACGACCATGAACGTAGAGCGCCGAATAATCGAGAAAGGTACATAGATTCGTCTCAATTGAGCGTCCCTTAAGAAAACCACGATGAAAGGCAGTGATGCGTTGATTGAAATAAAAAGACACACGTGTGTGCCCTAAAATCTCAAATACCTTTGCAAAAGAAAAAGCAGAGACACAGGGCGATAATTCTTTGCGGCAGAGGTATTCCCAGCCTTGAGTACCGGAACAACAGCCGACTCCTTCCATGTTTTTCTGTCCCGCTGTAAAGCAAAGACGGTTTTATGAGTCAGGGCCGTTTTTCTTAACTATCACGGGCCCCGTGATAGTTAAGTCAGTTTTTACACAAAACCTAGCAGCTAAATGCCTTTCCGGTTCGCCTTTAAGGCTTTCTATACCCTGAGGCAACGTTTATGAGTGTGTTCTTCCAAACCTTGTCTCGTCGATGGAGCGTGAATCCGGCGCAAAACGTGACTGACATTCACTAGCATTAGCAGCTTCACTCGGCATGTACTTGGCATTTCACTAAAACAAGAGCTACCCGAGCGAATCAAATGTCAAATATTCAGAGCGTCATCAAAAGGAGAAAGAGGGAAATAACGTTTATTCATTCATATCAGTGAGCTTCATCTTGAAAGGAGAGGACCCCCCTTTCCTTAAGAAATTGTAATGGGTTTCAATTGAACTTGTTAAGCATTCACTCAATACACCGTGTTGAGTTTCAATGAAAAAACCTCGCTTTTCTTTCCTGTGAGTCCCTATTGAGTATTCACAGAATATGGGAAAGTAGGTTTCAATTGAATTTTTAGCAATTGAAGTTCAATAAAATTTAGGTAACCGTGTTTCAATTGAATTTTAATAGCCCATTTGTGGTTGTCTTAACAAAATATTTTGCAACTGCGTTAAAAACTCCTGAAACTTGGTGGTAATTTTCCCTTTATAATTTCTTAACGCATGGAACATTTCTGTTGTTTATTTTGTAATAAATAAATTTAAATACTACTAAATAAAATTAAAAGGAAAAGAAATAGAAGGCGTGGGACGAAATGTTACTCTCCCAAAGTTAGAGAGAGCTTTCTAGTACTCCAGGAAAAAGGAAAAAAGAAGAAAGATTTAGGTCGAGGAGTTTAGGAGGGGGAAAAAGATTGTTAATCTGAAAAGAAATGGAATCGTGCCTCCGAGCTAGAACACTTCGTCGTCTTTCCCATGGAATATGGATGAAACTAAGTACATAAAGAAAACGAACGCAAACATCATAATTTTTTTTTATTGTGTAAACATTATAAATAACTAAAAACTTTTTAATCACACTCCTCTTAACTTCACCATCACCTTATACACCCTACATATAAAAGGTATTCATTTGTCCGGTGACCACATCAGCATGCATTAAGGTTCCCAGAATGCTATCCCCTCCTCGGAAGTTTGATAATTAATAAACAATGTTTCGCCGTTATCGGACATTATTGTGGATATAGCAGTAGCTACATCCACAAAAGCGATTCCTAGCCGGTATGTTATTGCTTTTCTGCATAGCACCACTGAGGAAAAGACGAGGCACGGTAGTTGCTCGCTTTAAAACAGTGTTGTGCCCGTTACCGAAAATATGTAACGAAATAGCGTTACTTGTTAGCTTGGAAAAAAGGTAACGCGTTACAGAGCTCCGTTACATTTTTGCAAATGTTACAAAATACCGGTCTCGTTACTTCACATGACTAAGGGACGTTACTTTTACGGTCGTTTGTCCTTACTTTGTGTTTAGTGTTAGTATATGACAGCTGTTAGTATATGACTGTAGAGTCTCAACCACAAACGTCTCCGCAAAATTGTCGAACACTTGTTGAGAAACGGGAGCTTGATGCAAAAGGTTGATCTTCATCTGTTTCAGCAAGGGCTTGTCGGGAAAGTGAATTGTAGTCAGGCACGTAGCCAGGATTTTGTTTCGGGGGGGGGGGGGGGGGGGGGGGCGCCCATGACAAAATGCTGTATGAGGGGGAGAGGGGAGAGGAGGTCCCAGCAAAATGGAAGATTTTTGAGGGGGGGGGGGGCGGGCTTCATAAGCCCTATGCCCCCCCCCCCCCCCCCCCCCCCCCCCCCCCCCCCTTCCCTGGCTACGTGCCTTGTTGTAGCCTCGATCTTTCGTTTCTTTGGCATTACCACCAACTCTGACAGCTTCTGCGGATGGAGGGACTGGCGGAAAAGAAAAACAATTAGGACTGATGCGAAGCACGGCTGTTAATTTTTTTAAAAAATAGTCAGAGTGCAGGCAAGCTGGTGTAAGTTGAACATGATTGTAAACCTGAGACTGGGGCAGAAAAGAGAACACAACAGAAGGTAGTAAAAGAGGAGGCAACGTCTCAAATTCCGCTGCAAAGTTCATTTCGTACACGCTTTATATAGACGCTTTACACACGCGCCAAATTACAGACGCCATTAATGACCTTCAGTTGTCTTTCCCAGATGCCAAGCAACTAAAGCGGGCGTTGTCGAGCCTTCACAAAGGTCAGTGCTGTGGAGAAAGACGCAGCAGAACCTAAAAGGGCAATAACCTGCCCTGCTGTGGTAACGATCAAGTGAAGTAATTTTAATAAGAGGTAACAAAAACTGAAGGTCGCTTATGGCGGTACCCATGCACAGCTGCTGCAAAGCGTCTATACCCCATCTCCAACGCCGTCTCTACAAAAAAAAAAAAAAAAAAAAACATGAGTAAGCCTTCTCTTATCTCCCTTGACCTCGGCTGTGAGACACTCACCCAAAGGGTCACATTCTAGCATAACCACCGCCACCCGGCGAACGTAGGTGAAATCACTACCGAACACAAAGAAAGGGCTAGAATGTGACCCCTCGTGTGAGTGTCTCACAGCCGAGGTCAAGGGAGATAAGAGAAGGTTTACCCAAGTGTCATTGTCCTCTTGTCATGTGTGTTTTTTTTTGTAGAGACGGCGTTGGAGATGGGGTATATAAAGCGTGTACGAAATAAACTTTGCAGCTGAGTTTGAGACGTTGCCTCCTCTTTTACTAACTTCTGTTGTGTTCTCTTTCCTGCTCCAGTCTCAGGTTTACAATCATGTTAATCTCTAGTTATCAGTGGTGTGGAATAACGAAATATTAACAAAATAAACTGCATCACGAATTATAGTATAGAAAAGAAAAACTCTCTATATAAATGGCGAACTTAAACAAATATCAAATAGGCGTGTTTATATATAACTGCCAATATTGAATTACCCTCCTTCTGAAATATGCAAGTAAACTAAACTAAGCCGTTTTCGAAGACATTTCGCTAGCTTACATTAATGAGCATTATGAGATGTTGCTGAAAAACTGCGACTAACAAAACGATCTCGAAAGACAGGTGCGTTCTTTTGACTAAGAAAACTAAACGACGACATTTTAACGAAAAAAAAGTAAGCGACCTTGAAGAATAACTCACCTTAATGTGCTTTCTCAAATTCGAGTTCGACGTCCTGGATGTGCTCAGCAGCTTGAGTTTCGGCATAACGAGCAAACAGCAAATTGTCTGATCTCGTTTCCCTTAGTTTAAACATAGCACTTAGCACGGGCCATAATAACAGAGTTTCGGTGGCCGTTGCCGTCTTGCACGAAAAGTGAGTGAGAGATGGCAGTATAAGGGGCTTTTATAACAAGCGTTCCAAAATGGCCTTGTTGGTTAGAGGCAGACGTTGCGTGATAGAGGCAACTGTACAGTGCACGGACTGCTCAAAAACAAAACACCTCATAGCCACACCGGTTTTAGTCACAATCCGGTTTAGGCTACACAAGCAACAAAAAGAGGACACAGATCGCTTATCATAACCAATGATTATAGCCAAAAAGGAGTATTGGTTACTACAAACGAAGTATAGCACCGGCCATACTATAGGTATAATCACATGCATACTCGTAGTATCTTTACGTGTATATATTAATAAAAAAGGTGGCGAGCGTTTATAAGCTCTTTTACAACCAAATCTCTTTTTTTTTTTTTTTCTCACGTCGGCAGCAGCGAAGTAAGGGCGAAACAGACGAAAGCCATCACTAGTACTGCTACAAATGTGTCTCTCTAGAAGAATGGCGCAGTAGCCTTCAAACACAACCAGGAATTGCGAGTAGGATAGCGCGAGCGCAACGTCCAACAATAGGTAATTAGGTCTTTGAATGCCAGAGAGTTGGGGGCTTTCTGTTGTTGACGGAACGAGAATTTATTTATTTTGAAGAGCTGGATTTGACCAGCTGCAGTAGCTAGGAACGATTAGGTAGAACCCTTCGAGCGGCCGCAGACTGTTGCCCTCTGAGCGGATCTCTCTTTCCAGTGAGACGGCTGCTTTTTGAGGGCACGGCGACAGTGGTCTTAGTAGCTTCAATACAAAAACTGCACCAAGGACGCCTAGGTATTCCGCAAAGCGATAATCTCGCGTCTTTTGAGCCCCGTCGTCGGAACGTTGAAAGTGTCTTCCGAGGGAGTTTGAAATGATGCCGCTTATACACAGCTTTGTTGGTGTTTCTTTGCCACTTTTAGTAGTGCGCAGAATAAAAATCATTTTTCCTTTCAAACTATCATAGGTCATTTTTAATCAAAAGTAACGAGTAACGGATAACGTAATTTGATGGCAGATACCGTGAAATAATGACGATATTACTTTACTCGTTACTCATTTGGGGTTCAAACGACTACGTTAGTACGTTACTACAAAAACTAACGCGTTACCAGTAACGTTGTTACTTGTAACGAGTTAGTTCCAACACTGCTTCAAAATGTTTTATTGTTTCTTTTCTTTGAAGGTACTAGTATAATACGATCAGTGATGTCACTATAGTCACTGACAGAGTGAGCACGGCATGGCGTGTCTTCCAAACACCCGGCCCTCAGCACGCGCTCCACGCCTTCCACTGTGCTTCGCAGCGCGCTCGCGCGCTTTGTGTGCACGAGACGTTGAAGCATTTTTGAAGGGGAGGTTTAGGCTTGAGGGGAGACAAGTAAGCCCCTGCCTGTTGTTCGCACCTTGTCAGTGACCTTAGAGTTATTATAATACACGCTGTATGCTCTCGAAGATGTCGAACACCTGGATTCTTATTTTTAGCACAAATAAATTAAAGCAAATATGTTTATTCAGAGAGATATAAGTACACTCATGGTTATTTGCGGCTGTGCCCTTGCTGGGTTCCTCAACAGCAACGGGCGCCAACCAGCTGATGTCAACTACTCAACGATAAAACTTTGTTTGAATTTATTAAGGAGATAAAGAAATGTCTGTCAAGTGATAAATCTCAAGTACATGTCCAGTGACTAAGCTCGAAATAATGAATGATAAAACTTATTTATATACCTGAAGAGTAAATTTAAATGATTAATATTGAGCTCTTAATAGTGACACTTATTTGCAAATGTAGAGTAAATTTTAAAATAATCGGTATTTAGTTCCTGACGGAAAAATTTGTCTCCATACCAAATGAATAACTTCAAATGAATGGATATTGAGTTTATAATGAGCAAAGTGAATTGAGTTCTTAACTAATAAATACATATAAATCAATATTGAGTTCACAACGAGCAAACTCAATTGCAGCTTTAATAAGAATATTCAAAAGTTTATATATAGAGCTAATAACGAGCAAATTCAATTGCGTTCTTAATTAGTGAATACAAAATATTATATATTGCTTTCTTGATGAGCAAACTCAATTGCATTCGCAATGAGTAAATTCAATATATATACAGGATATTTCAAAGAACGCAGGCCAAATCGCTCCCACGAAAACTACTCATCTCAAAAAAAAAAAAAAAAAGGCTTGTGGCGATTTGGTTTTGGGCCAGGGGCCCATTTAGAAAATTTATTAAAGTTCCGAATAATTAAGCTGTTAATTATTTTCGCATAATTAACTTTTTAATATTGTGTTTAAGGGCATAGTTTAAATCAGAAAATTGCTCAGCATCATCGAAAAATACTAAATCAACAAATTTCAGAACGATAGAATGCACGCGAAGCATTTTACGGCTTTCTGAAAAACCGCACAAATTCCACGGGTTTTTAAGTTTCGGTTTTCTATCGGAGCGCATCTCGGCCCCGGCGGCACCGCACCCCGTGGAGAGATAGTGCAACGAGACCAGTGTTGTACGGAATGGAGTTCCAAGGAACGGCGTTTCTGGAACGCGTTCCTTTTAGAAGGAACGAAGGAACGCCGCCGTTCCATTTCGCATTGGCGGAACTGGAACGGGAATGCGTTAGATTTTTACTGGAACGGAAAATGGAACGGCGTTCCTTTTTTTCGACCAGTGGTGTATTTTTTTTATTTCTAAGAAGGAAAACTGAAATTCTAAAAGTATAAAAACAATATCTTTACAAAGAATAGGATCTCGTTAATTTTTTTGGTTACTTATCTTATTGTTCATTTTGTGGGGTTTTCGCTTGGTAACAGTCGGGTGCAGGAGAGCTAGTAAACATCGATTCTTTTTTCAGTGCCCGAGACTGCGGTACGAAAAGCAAAACTTTTAGACGAAGAAAACTACACAGAAAGAGGGAAGTTTTAAACACAGCTACTCTCTTTGCTTCCACGAATCCTCACACACTCAGAAATCTAAGGCCGACTATATACAGCCATCACTGAATTTCAGGAAAGAGACCTACAGTTACAACAAAAGGACAGGTTACGAGACATCGAACACACTCCTGTATCCCGAACACTGGCCACTTAAAAGATGCGCAAAAATTAACCTTTATTCATCCTCCCCTTGTCCCCCACCTTTAAAGTGAACAACGAATTTCACCATTACAAAGAAGGACGTGTAGTTTTCAAGACTGATTTTCCAAAAGCCCTACCCTCTTCTTCACTTGCTGGTTTTCCGGACAGCAACACCGAGAAGAAACTGTTGTTAAAAGAAAATTAAACAGTTCTGTATTTAAGAAAAATACCGAAATTGTCTTCATTTGGCCTTTAGGATCACGAATATTGAAATTATTTTTCAAGTTGGTGCACGAAGGCTGCAGACATTAATTTTTCAAAATACCGCTGAAGCCCCTCCTTCCCGGGGCGTGACGTCATATTAGGAGTTTTCGGGATCTCCACTCTTGCTCATCTTCTGCGACTGTCAAAGATAGGCACGCGCACTCTTGCTATTTTCACAAAAGGTCAAAAAGAGACGTCACAACTTCTGTCAATGCAGGGGAATCTGCAATCTGGCTTGCTTGCAATTGCACGCGCTGCCCACACCAGCGGCACGCGCTTGGTGACACAAAGATCCTATGAGGACGTCACGACTAGTCAGATGTTTTTCGTGTTTTCCTGCGTTTAGTTATACATTCGGGGAAGAAAGCGAGCGTAATATTCAGATTCCCGGGATAAATACACACCAGAATTCACCTCTAACTTGTTTTCTTCAAGAAGCGTTTCAGTTTCCCTTTAAGTTCAAACAAGGGACTTTGTTAGGTAGCTGTAAAACGCTCGTGCAATATGGCGTAACAGTACATTTGGCTCGTCTGAATCGTCCACCACAAACATGAATACGGTTAAAAGCTGAGCATTTTAAACTTGAATATATAAAAATAATGAAACCCTGCTTCCGCTTGTTTTCTTCTACTGGTGCTCTTCCATTACGGCATCCAAATTATTATGTTCCCATTTGATGGGATAGGTAAAAAAAATCCTCGATCTAACTATAAATGGTAATCAGCAAAATACAAATGTAACGTATATTTAACGATACGTTCCATTCTTAAACTGTAACGGGAACAAGTTCCTTTTTCACATATGAAACTTGTAACGGGAACGCTTTCCAAAAAATCAGAAGGAACGAGGAACGAGCTTGCATTCCTTTTTTTTTAAAGGAATGTGTACAACACTGAACCAGACTCTGCTGCGTCGCGCGATGAGAGCGCAGCAGAGTTTGGTTGCACTATTTCTCCACGGGACGCGGTGACGCCGGGCCGAGATGCGCTCCGATAGAAAACCGAAACTTAAAATCCCGTCGAATTTGTGCGGTTTTTCAGAAAGCCGTAAAATGCTTCGCGTGCATTCCATCGTTCTGAAATTTGTTGATTTAGTATTTTTCGATGATGCTGAGCAATTTTCTAATTTAAACTATGCCCTTAAACCCATTATTCAAAAAGTTAATTACGCGAAAATAATTACCACCCTAAATATCCCGGACTTTAAAAAATTTCCTAAATGGGCCCCTAAACTAGGACGAAAACGCCACGAGCCTTTTTTCCTGGCGATGAGTAGTTGTCGTAGGAGCGATTAGGCCTGCGTTCTCTGAAACGCCCTGTATGTATATATATATATAGAGTTCTTAATGACCAAACTCAATTGCATTCCAGATGAACTCAATTGCATCCCTAACTGAATTACAGTCGAAGTAACAAGAGTGCAAGATAACATCCGACTTAAAAGTGGCCTAATTAATGTTAACAAATGGCGCGATGACTGGTTGATGTCGCTAAACAAAGCTCAATGCATACTAATTCGCTTCACTAGAAAAATGTCTGTGCTGTCCTACCAATACTACCTGAACTCCAATTTAAATTAGACAGTTATTATGTATAAATATCTGGGTGTAAGACTAACACCGGACCGCTCCTGGAATAATCACGTTGAAGCCATCACCTCCACTTGTCCGCAGGCTGGCGTACGACACGTACGTCAGATCTAAATTACAATATGCCGCAGCCATCTGGAATCCCCATCAAATCGACCTAATTAACAATCTCGAAGCAGTTCAAACCAGGGCTGCCCATTTCATCTTGTCTACCTATGATCCTTCGTTTAGTGTTTTTTCCTTGAAAAGCCCATTAACCATGTCCTCTTTGCAGCTCTGCAGGAAAGTCTTTCAGCTCTGTTTTCCTCATAATATCTACTACCATATTACATACCTTAAAAATCGGCTGTTATCACCCCCCTGACCGAACATCTTCTCGTCTTAACACATGTGCCATCAAACGTGTTTGAGGCTCTACGAACGCATTTAATCGATCTTTCCTTCCTCGGGAAATGAGCATCTGGAAAAGTGGGTCTCAAAGGGGGGTCGGCGAAGTCATCCTAGGTGTCCGCAAAGCCCTGCCTCCCGGCAATTAAAGTTGTCTTTTTTCAGATTGAGAATAAGGGTTCCAATTGACGGGCGAGTTTTCTCGTGTATATGTCAACGAGAGAAGTTGCTTCACACCAGCCCTTACTTATATCAATTTATTAAATCACTATCATATTTAACCTATATTTTTCGGCTCCCTTACCACGAATGGCGTTCTCCATCATCTTCGCCGATCCACAAGGGGTCCGCGAAACATCAATGGTTGAGAAACACTGGCCTGGAACAACTCCCACCATCCATAGTCACCACACTCAACCCGAATAAGTTTTAGAGCGCAGCTCTTAGGCACCCGTTTCCGGCTTGAGAAGCGTCGCCGTCGGCGTCGGAGTAACCGCGCTTTGCATTTTGGGACATTTTGCCCTAATAATGCCACATGTGACGTCATGTGTGACGTCAGGAGGGTCACAAGGGACGAGGAGGAGAAAATTTTTCCCGCTAAATTTAGCGAAAAACTTCCCCACAAAGCGTCCTCGTTAATTTTTGCACAAAAATTTCCCCGCTACATTTAGTGAAAAAAATTTCCCTCCACAATTAGTGAAAAATTTTTCCGCTAAATTTAGCGAAAAAATTCCCCTCTCAATTCAGTCGATACATTTCCTCGCTACGCGGAGAAAATTTTTCTGCAAATTTTAGCGGGAAAAGTTTTCCGCTAAATTTATCAGGGAAAATTTTCCGATACATTTAGCCAAAAATGTTTCCAATAAATTTAGTGGAATCTTTTTTCCGCTAAATTTAGCGGGAAACTTTTTCTGCCAAATTTCGCGGAGAAGTATTTCTGCTAATTTTAGCGGGGACATTTTCCGCTAAATTTAACGAGCAATGTTTTCGCTAGCGATAAATTTCTCCGCTAAATTTAGCGGAGATATTTTCCCCAAAAATTTAGTGGGGAAATTTTTCTGCTAAATTAAGCGGGAAATTTTTCCGCTAACTTTGGCAGGGAAATATTCCCGCTTTTATAGCGGGGAAATGTTTCCGCCAAATTTAGTGGGGAAGGTTTTCGCCAAATTTAGCGCGAAAATATTCCCGCCAAAGTTAGCGGGAAAGTTTTTCCCCTGAATTTAGCGGAGAAATATTTCCGCTAAATTTAGCGGGGAATACTTTCCGCTATATTTAGTGGAAAAAATTCTCTCCTCCTTATCACTCGTGACCCTCGTGACGTCACTCGTGACCCTCGAGACGTCACGCGTGACGTCATTATGGGAAACGTCCCATAAAGCAAAGCGAGGTTACGTCGACGCCGACGGCGACGGCGAAGCCGTTCAAGCCTGAAACGGGAGCCTAAAAGTTGCGCTCTAAAAACTATGCTGCTACTTTAAAGAATCGAGCTAACATATGGAACATGCAAGTATTCGAGAGGGAAGTGAGATGAAGTAAAGAACCAAACGGAGAATTTCAAGATTTTAAAATTTATTTTATTCAGATAAACGTCTAAAAGGATGGAACAAAAGGCGACTCATGTCGTTTGATATAAAGGGTTTTTCAGAGAACTCAGGCCAAATCGCTCCTGCGAAAACTACTCACCGCAACGAAAAAAGGCTTGTGTCGTTTTGGTCCTTGGCTAGGGGCCCATTTAGGAAAATTATTATAGCCCGGGATAATTAAGTTGTTTAATGTTTTTGCGTAATTAACTTTTTTAATATTTGTTTAAGGGCACGGTTTCAATTAGAAAATTGCTCAAGCATCATCGAAAAACAATAAATCAATAAATTGCAGAACGATAAAAGGCACGCGAAGCATTTTGCGGCTTTCTGAAAAACCGGACAAATTCGACGGGTTTTTAAGTTTCGGTTTGCTATCGGAGCGCATCTCGGCCCCGGCGGCACCGCGCCCCGTGGAGAAATAGGGCAACCAGCCTCTGCTGCGCTATCATCGCGCGACGCAGCAGAGGCTGGTTGCACTATATATATATATATATATACTGGGTGTCACAAAAGAAAGTTTACAGAGTTTTTTCACCGCAAAAATAAGCTAGGCATCGCCGAACGCTCATTCTCCGCCCAAAGGTAGCCCTAGAGGCCACAACCAGATGCCAAAGTTTCAGCCCGATCCGATACCTTAATCAAAAGTTATAAATGAATTTCTGAAAATTTCAATGGGAAAATGGCGGCAGACGGAGTTTTCGAATACATGGGGCTCTGTGGCACCAGAAACCGAAAACGGGCGAAAATGGGTTCCATTTTCCCATTGAAATTTTCAGAAAATCACTTATAACTATCGAATAAGGTATCGAATCGGGCTGAAACTTTGGCATCTTGCTGTGACCTCTAACGCTACCTTTGGGCGGAGAATGAGCGTTCGGCGATGCCTAGTTTATTTTTGCGGTGAAAAAAACCCTGTAAATTTTATTTGTGACACCCTGTATATTATCATATAAATCAATGATTCTCGAATATGGGGTCCGCGAAGGGCACTCTAGGGCTCCGCTAAGCCCTGCCTCAATATAGTCAAGCCCGGCAATACAATTGCATTTTTTATATTGAGATAAAACTTTCCCATTTTCGGGTGAGCTTTCTCGTGTGTATTACAATAAGATAAGTTTACTTCACACCAGCCCACATCATAATTTACGAATACCTTTACCTTCCCCCCCTTAACACGAATGGGGTCCTCCATCATCTCCGCCGATCCACAAGGGGTCCGCGAAACATTAATGGCAGAGAACCACTGAATAAAACTATTCTATAAACTATTATATTATAGAATACTGCCCTTGTATGTGCAGGAGCACAGGAGCAAAATAAACTTCTTCGAATATAAATTTTAATAGATTTAAAGTGCTATTTAAAATTGCACAATATAATACAGCTTTTTGAATTATATATAATGGTACACTATATAAAATAACATTTCTAACATGACAGAGTTATTTCAATATTTTACGCTAAAATTAAAATACATCTATTCGAAATAATTTAAGAGTTATATATGCGTGTGAACTTAGGCATCTGAGAGTTGGCACCAACTCTAGGTATGTGTGAACACGTCCACGTAAACCTATGAGCCGTATGAATAAAAAAATTTGATGACGCAAGCTATCCACCAATCTTTATTTTGTTTTTGATGCAGTACACCCATAGGCGCGGACTGGTTTATGTCACGACGCAACGGCAGCAACTGAAATAATAGTTATCATTTGGCAGCCGTTTCTCCGAGGCAGAGGCAGAAGTATTCACGTAGAACGCCAAGAATAAAAGATTGAACTACTCCTATCCGGCGCTGGAGATTGCTTCCGTTTGTGCGTAGCTGACTGAGGCAATTATTACGAAATTCGCTTTCGAAGACAAAATGAGAGATTAGCAATAAGTTATAGGATGCCACATGTCTGGTTGTTGGACATTGCCTCAGAACGGTGTGCACGTGCCGGTGACGTGCACGGGCTCCGGTTATTATGAGCTTTTTTTTTTTAGACGAAATTTGATGGAAGTTTTTATGAGCTAACTTTTTATTGCAAAAACTACGTTTATCAGAATTTAGTTTTAAGCCTTGAACTAATTTTAAGGTTTTCGGCCAATGACAGGGTTTAACTTTGCTAGAACCACAATCCCCTCAACTCCACTTCAAGTAATCAATATCCAAAAAAAAAAAAAGACACATCTGAAAACAGAGGAAGTTCTTTTATTAGCCTGCAATGAACAATTACATTTCCACAGTAGAGGGTACACTATTACAAAAGTACTGCCGCTTTTGAGTAATGTGCTAGAACGTTATATTCTAACACCCAGAACGGTGGATAGTGCAATAGTTTTGGTCCCAACCCCGAAATGGAGCAACGCTCAACCGTTGCCCTGAACACAGGATAAAAATAAACCCTCCTCTGTTAATCGCTCGAGGTTAGAAACAAACTAGAGTGCTGTTTTCTCAGGACACTGACCCGGCGATCTACCATAACTGAAGCGCAAGTTTTGATACCCGAGTTTTTATTAAAAATTATAAACTATAAAATTTTTTCCGGCGTGTATTTTTTTTGGTGTCATCTAAATACTAGGTACCCTACCTAGTTGGTTCCCTACACGCGAAACTTCAAATATCCGGTGCTAGTGTTTGTTCCAAGAGCTTCGTTAGCCTTCTTTAAATAGTCCAAACACTGAAATATATTATTCATGATTACAGCCTTCAATTTTTTTCTCTCACTCTCATAATATTTTTAGCATTCTATACTACCAAGGGTAAAAAGTATGGCGACCAATGGGACTCTTTTGGTGGAAAGGAGTGAGCATTAGTTCTTCCGTCGACGGCAAAAACGTCACTCGATCAACTCAGTTGGTAAACTCCCACGGAGAGCGCGATTCCTTTTCGAACCCCCCAGCCGGGCTGACGCTGTTCGAAGCGCCAACCTTTTTGATCACTGCGGTGCGTCTTGCAACAGCAGTTCAAAACACGGCGGAAGCAGGCAAGAAGGATGACACTTCAAACAGTATTTCCGAATCTATATAAAAAAAAAAAAAATTCCGATGGCTTAGCTCGACTATGCCAGGATATACGTAGCGTGAGCTTATGCGCACAAAATGAGAGGCGCTATCAAGCGGCTCCGGTGCAGCGTCAGACTTGGCTACTGCGCAACGGAGGCGGACAGCTGGTCACGCGGTGGCGCCAGTGCGTCTGCAGCGGCTATTTATTTATTTATTTATTTATTTTACCCTCAGGGCACAAAGGCATTACAGAGGGGAGTGGGGAATAATAGCAATAAGAATACACAAGGAACAATGAACAAAATCTCAAACAACTCAAACAATAGGGAACATGAGGTTGGTAATAGAATTACAAAAAAGAGCGTGGTCAGTCATTGATGTGAGAGATGCAGGTAAGCGGTTCCAATCAATCGTTAGAAGTTCTTGGAATAAAAGAAGCGTAATAAACGTTAGAGTGACAAAATGGTACACCAACTTTTTGACGATGATCAAGGCGTGCTGAAATAAAGTATGGGGGGATTATCATTTGGGCTTTTAGGTAAGGAACACGGTGATAGATTTTATAAAAAAGGGAGATTCGAAAAACCATGCGACGATGTGCGAGGGTCGGAAGTAGTAATGTGCTTTTCATTGACGTTACGCTTGCTGTGCGGTTATAGTTGGCCAGTATAAAACGTGTAGCTCTGTTCTGAACTCCTTCAAGTAAGTTGATGAGGTAGATGGTTGAGGGATCCCAGATGGAAGCTGCATATTCGAGCTTAGGCCTAACTAGTGTTTTATAAAAAGTCAGTTTTAATGACGATAGACCTAAAGGAAAGTTACGTTTGAGAAAGCCAAGCATTCGGTTAGCATTGTTAATCACATAGTTAATATGAAGTTTCCAGGAAAGGTCGTCACTTAAGATCACACCTGGGTACTTGTAGGAGGTCACAAGTTCCAGGGGTATGTTGTGAATGTTATAAGCGGTAGTAAATTTAACTTTGCGGGCTATGCGCATGATTTTACATTTATTAATGTTATGCTATGACGTCACTCCTCTGGAATTCGGAGACTGGCGAGGCGGGCGCGGCGGCGGCGGCTCCGGCGCGCCAGCTGTGTGCCGTGTGACGTCACCGCTCCCCGTGCATGCCCAGCACGGCTCTTTGGGGGCCACGCGAAACTACTCAACCTCGGCCAGTGTAGCTTACGCTACAAAACTTCGTCTCACCCTATGATTGACTAAAGCCAGAAACTACGAACCGCCAGATCCAATCACGAGCCACTTGGGCATTGCGTGGTATTTCACTTCGATGCAGGTTTCGGTGCCCGCGTTTCGGATCACTGATGGGAATGGGCGGACAGTGGTTCGGATCAAGCAATGAGTGACTCAACAATTTTACGTTGCAAAGAAAGCCACGACGTACTGGCTCTTTGCGGTGCCGAAGCTATAAAGATGACGGAGCGTTTTTGGATTCGGAGAGTTATTCGCCCAATCTATAATTAATGCTAAGCATGTCATAGTACAGCGTGAAACGTGATTGGACCTAGCGGCCCGTGGTTTTGGCTTTTAGTCCATCGTTGGATGAGAAGAAGTATAAGGATTATCAGCCGAAACTGACGTGTGTCAACGCGTGTTTTAGAAGGGATCACGCTCTTCGTGCGAGTTTGCCAACTGAGTTGATCGAGTGCAGCGGCCACTCAGCTCATAAAGCAGGAGGCACCGCGCCGTGGTGCCTCCTGCTCTATGACTTTGCGCCGGCTGTACGAAGCTCCTATTAGTCCGAAGCGCTGACGCCATCCAGGCGTCACCTTCTTCCTCTCTCCCCGCCTCGGTGCGCACTGTGCTGAGTCATCCAATCTCTAAACACGACACTCCCTCTCTCCTCGCGACGTCATGCACGGCGCGGACACACCAACGAGGTAGACGGGCTTAGAGCGATAAACTGACAACTGAAAGCAACGTCACTAAAACACTCACTTGGGAAACTCAAGCAGGGGGGACACATAAGCGATGAAAGCCGGCGCCGCACGGCAGTATCATACCAACCGGTGCTTGCGCCCCTACGTCCTAAGCCGCACGGTGCGCATGTGGCGCGCCTAGCGGCGAGCGCCGAGCGACGCGCGGCGCTCAATTTCATTGCTCATGTGTTCCATATGCTTCACCCTTGAAATGAAAGTCTCTTTACATAGCTAATGCGAGATGACCCTGCGAGACGGCTTTCCTTCCGCGACTCGACGGAACCTGTACGTGCAGCCGTGCAGTTCCCAGAGTGGCCGCTGCGGGAGAAACGGCGGCGTTGCGATCGTGTTCAGTTCGGTTCTCGGGTACGGATCGAAGCCACTTTTTCTAAGCGGGCTCCTTCCTATAGTAATTTCCCAACTGAATACTCTAGTAACATTGGCTGAAAACAACGTTACTAAAATACTCAGTTAAGAAACTCACCGTTGAAACCGGGGCAGCTGGCGTTCAAACAGACCAAGCTAATTACGACAACAGCGGCACTCTTCTTTTTTCTTTATGTGGTCACCTTGAGCTCTTACAAAGCATGTTTTTGCGTAAAAACCCAATGAAAAAAAAAAAAAAAAACCTCTTTTCTTCGTAACTTTTATTGGAGTTTAGTACAAAATGAGGGGCGTGTGATGTTTTCTAAAATTTTAGTTTTCAAGGTTTTGCGGCACAATTAATATTGTTTTTATTCAAATATGTCTCAGTGGTGGTTTCAGGTAGCTCGTCCCGACCTAGGCGCATCCGAACTTCGGTAATAGTTCGCGGCGCCTCCGCTTGGGAGGCGGGGGTGGTACCCCTGAATCCCCTTCCACCGTATCTGTTTCGGCGCCAAAATGGCCGATTAAAGCCAAAATGGAAGTCACGTGCAGTTACTCGGGCGGCCGCTGCGGGAGAAATGGTGGCGTTGCGATCGCCGTTAGCTCGGTTCTCGAGTACGGATCGGTGCCACTTTTTCAGAGCAGGCTCTATGGCAGTTTCCCAACTGAGGGGTTCTAGTAACGTTGGCTGAAAGTGACCCCCACCCGGCTGCCGCCATGTTGAACATTTTGACAATTGTACGTATGACCTTATAGTTTTACGTTCAGATTTTAACAAAGCACAGCTCACAGATAACTGCTTATTGAGCTCTAATAAAAGTACCGACGAGATAAGTTATGTTTTGTTTGTTTTAAGTTCAAAATGTGCTTTTACGACAATAACTCGGACAGCTTCGCAATGACTCCGCTAGACGCCGCAGCCTTGGTGCTGTATTTTGGGTTTTTATCGTTGCTAGACACTAATCTGTGGGGCTGACCGTGTTAAAAAGTAGTTTATCATATTTTCTACAGCGATCGCAATAAAAATATCGACTCAGTTTTGCGTAAAAGCCTCAGGATTCGGTACAATCACGTCTCTAGTGGTCAAAATTGTACATGGCGGCAGCAAAGGTGGGCAAGGGGGGGGGGGGGGGGGGGGAGGGGGTCACTTTTGCTTGATGAACGGGATACCAGTTTATCGCTCTAAGCCTCTCTACCTCGTTGGGACAGACTGACTAAAACCAGTAGATTTTCGTCGAAACGAGTGTTCTAATGCTCACGCATTAAAAGATAACCTGGCCAGCATGGTTAAATTTACACTCTATTCATTCGAACATATTGAGAAGCCATCGGGAATATCGTCAGGTGCGAAATTGTCTGATCCTTTGATGCCAATTGGTAAAAAATATAAGTTGGTAATATAGCAAATTCTAAGAAACGAGCCCTTCCCGCGAAAACCTGCCTGAAAAAAAACATGATTCGTACGTTTACACCGATATTTTACATTTTCAAATTTGGATGCCCACGACTCGCCCGAGGACGTTTTGACATCGACCGAGTTGCCGAACGATAAACATATAATTTCGGGTTCCCGACTACAAGCTGATACTGTTGACGACTTAACTTTAGCTCTCTTCGAGGAAGGTAATATCAAGTAGTATCGTTGACTTTACAAAATACCCGCTTCAACGTATTCACTATTTCACTCGTGTACAGGAGGATAGGGAAAATTAATTTAATGCACATATTTTAATATCTGGTCAAACTAACACTTTTTTAGATGTGTACAATAAATTCATAGGAACAATCAGCCTCCTCGTAGCAAGATTCAACACCATAATATCCCCGTTTCGTGCGCTAAAATATATATTTTCTCGTAGAAACATATAAATAATTAAATAAATATATGTTAAGAACCATTTAAAACCACGACAATTTTTGTGAATAAAAATAGTTACATTTATGTTTGCTTGTTTATTGATCTCAGTAGCAGAAGATTGAAAATGATTCTTAACGGTTGGTTAAACCAGGACGAATGTTCGCAATAGGGCAAATTAGTCTGAAGAATTAAAAAAAAATCCTTTTGAGAAAAATAATATACTCGATGTGTTATCAATCGTTCTGGGTGCTAGAATTGAATTAAATGGTGCATTGGCTTTACTTCTAATCTTATCTTATAAACTTCACTGTTGGTCGGAAAGTTGCAAGAGGTGCTTCAGAAATACGTTTTTTTCTAAGCGTGTAGAAAATATTTTAGAAGCACGAAAATTTGTAATAAAATCGGAAAAAGGCTCTGTTTTAAATAAAAATATATACCAAGCGTTTTTACACCTAAGAATAAGCAGTATACTTTGATTGCTTATATACTCGGTATTTCAAGGAGCGGCCAGGCTCTTTAAATCGACAGCGAAATTCGGTTTCTTAACCTATCGCGCTACGGCTTTGTGCAGCGTTGTCCACAGATGATGAATTTTCTATGTAAAAATTTCAACGAGCAAACTTACCTGAGGAAAGGTAAAGAAAAAAAAGGCTTGGCTCGCATGGAAATGCAGCGAAGCCACCGGTCTTCAAACAATACGGCGCCGTTTCGCACGGGAGACAAGAGATGGCGCAAGCGGTCGTGACGCCAACTGCCGCCAACGAACGAGCATATGGCACCGAGAGCCGGCGCCTTAAAGGGGCACTGACACCCCAAAGGTCGTATTTATTTTTATTGTCTAAAACGATGCAAGTTGCAGTCATAGACACGCAAAAAAAACCGCATCGCGAAAAAAAATTTTCCCACGCGCGCGCGCGCCTTTTTATTTTTGGCGTTTGATTTTCCCGCCTCTCGCCTCCTCGCTTCTTTTGATCGGTGACGTCAAGAATCATGAAATTTAGAAGCTTTGTAGGCGACATCTCTATAACATTTAATTACGGCAATCCTAAAACATGCTTTTTAACGCAATTGCGAACGCACTACGGCCCTTCTTTTTGAAATACCAAAAATCGGGAGTTCGTTGTGGTGCCGTCTCCTGGATTTGTATCCTCCAAGGGAAAACAGGCGACACCGCTCAAAACCGGTCCGCCGGAACGCCGCCGCTCGCTCCTTTCCTCCTCGCTTTGGGTCGCCATGGCAACAGCAGGGAGTGTTGAAAAAAAGTGGACTCTCAGGAATCCGCAATTTTTGACGTCAAGGCACCGGCGCCGATCACGCGGGAACTTCGAATTCGGCATTTGGAAATTGTTTTTTTACTTCACGAATACTGAATTCCCAAATTTCAAATTTTGAGGGTAATGTCCCGGCATCGTTTTCAATCGTTTCTGATAATAAAAAAAAAATATGATTTTGATGTGTCAGTGCCCCTTTAAGCAGACGATCTTTTCTACTCGAAAGCGGCGCGCGTTCCGCATGCGACGACAGTCGCAGAAACAAAAACAGGCGCGGTAACAAGGAACTGCAAAGCAGACGACATCAGTACCCCGATAAAAACAGTCAAAATATCCCGACAAACCATTTTTTAATTGATTATCCGTCTATTCAATATGCCGCGTTTGAGTCGAAAATGTCGTCTTCTAAAGACGCCGGCTTTCGGCGCCGTATGCTCGTTCGTTGGAGGTGTTCGTTGCGCCATCTCTTGTCTCCCGTGCGAAACGGCGCCGTATTGTTTGAATACCGGTGGCTTCACTGCGTTTCCATAGGAGCTAAGCCTTTTTCTTTCTTTACTTTTTCCTCAAGTAAGTACGGTCCTTGCAAATATTACAAAAAAAAGAAAGAAAAGAAATTGCACCATCTGAGGGCAACACTGCACAAAGTCGTAGCGCGATAGGTTAAGAAACCGAATTTCGCGGTCGATTTAAAGAGCCTGGCCGCTCCTTGAAACACCCAATACCATCCGTAATCACAATACATAAAAAAATGTATTCGGCTGACGCTTGGAATACATTTTAGCGCTCAAAAAACAGGGACAAAGAGGCGAGAAACAGACAGCACAGTGCGCTACTAACAACTGATTTTATTACGTGAAACGACACTTTTATACCATCCGAGTTTCTGATTTTGCTCCACCACTAGCCAACCCGGTGCCAGGCCGCGTCATTGAGGAACGCACGCTCCTTGTCCAGTAAATCAATTGAGGCCACGCTGACACATGCTGCACCACCCTTCTTAATCTCATCTGCCTCGACTATCTCCCTCACAGTTTTTTCCTTGTGCCGTGCCAGAATCTTGCTCTCGGAAAACAACGGCATACACTTGCACCTTTCACAATGATCAGACAGATGACCGTCCCGATAATTTCCTACTTTAAGTTTGTGCTCCCTCAGCCTATCATTAACACACCTACCTGTCTGACCTATATACTTGTTTCCGCATGATAAGGGGATCTGATATACTACTCCCTCCGCACATTCAACGAAGGGATCCCTGTGTTTTACTGCGCAGCCAGAAGGCCCTTAGCAAAAAGAGGCCGTACTTCAAACGAAGTTGAAATATATTTAGTACGAATATTCATTTTGTATTTATTCTGTATTATTTTGGCCGCATTCGAAATACGCCCGTAAGGTATTCAAAATACATTATAAATATGAATCAAAAAATATTTTGAATATACCAAAAATATTATCCCTTAACACTCAAGATGCCATTTGTGCATTAAAAACCGGATACACTATTTTTTTTTTATTTTCGATTTTGTCAGCAAATGGTGTTCCTGTGGTATTTGAAGGCACTACTAAATACATCCCACAAAGCTACATTAGAAACGAACACAAACACAAACACCATGACGCACTGGACAGCTCATTCCATGTCCCGTTGACTGCTCTAGAGCCTTATATAGCCTACATATTGAAGGTAATCATTTTTTCGGTGACCACTTCTGCGCTTATTAAGGTTCCAAGTATTCGATCTTCTCCTCGGGGGTCTGTCAAAGGGGAAACAGTGTTTTGAAGTTCGTGGACGATATCTCTTAGTAAAAGGCATTGGTACAACTAATAACAATTCGGCGCAGTCCTTAAAACAATATCCACACAAACGGCTCATAAATTACATGTTATTGCTTCTCTGCGTAGCACCACTCAGGACGAAGCGAATCAAGGCAATATCTTCACTTTAAGATACTGTAAACGACTTTATTTTCGCGAGGACCTAATTCTCGCAAAGTTCGCGAATCGCCTACAATTCCGAAAAATAGGTCCCGTGAACAATTCCGGCAAAATGTAAAAACATTAAAATCTATAATGCGATCCCAGCGCGTCGCGAAAATTAGAATTTGCGAATTATTCCAAAACTCCAACTTTGACCTAAATCGCGAAATATTGAGCCCGCGAAAAAAAATATTTTACAGTAGTTGTTTTGCCAATTTCCATTTTAGTAGTTGACTATTTAGTATGGTAGTTAATATCACTATATTAAAGTCACTATTCGCATCACGTACAATGGTGAGTATACACGTTCAGTGAACTAACATTGTGCTAACAAAACCACGCCAAACGTATCTGTTCACAGCACCTGCTGAAGCTTTCCAGCATCAGCAAATGTTGTGGTTGTAGTTCCCGAACCCCGTTTGTGATTGGTGTGCAAGGAACTGATCAGGTGTGTTCTTGATAGAAAAAAGGAAACAATAATATAAACTGGGCTGATTTATCAGTGCGATGCTCCGCAATTCAGTTGACAAACTAATCAAATGTTGTATTTAGGCGCTTCAGTGAACTCGATATCTGCTTGAAGCGAACTTCTAGAAGGGGAGCTTTTCAATATTTTGGTAGTTTAAGTCAAACTACCAAAGTATTGCAGTCAAAAGGTACTTAGAGTATAACACAACAGTATTTACAATTTTCAGGTATTTTAAGAGTATTCTGCACGTATTTTTGATTGCTCCATTTTTTTAGGGTTGGAGTATATTTTGCATGAATTAAATAAATATTTCAAGAAATATATGTGAAAGGTATTTTGTGCCTATTAATTTAGTATTTACATATTTCAAAACGCATGAAGGGAACTTCAAATGTAGTTTAAGTAAAGGTATTTTAAAATGATTTTTAGAAGTATATTTTAGTACCGAGTAAAAAAAAATAAGTTTATAGTTTCGGTCTATTTTTCGTGTACTTGAAATTATAAACTGTATTTCAAATACACTCAAATTAGAATGTGGTATATTTCAAACATATTAGTTTTCGCTAAGGGGGGGCCTTACAAAAAGGATCTGTCATCCTACATAATCTACTAAGTTTGTTTGGTGCGGAAAACACTACTTTCACGTTTGATCTATTGGCCACCTTTTTCAAGCCATGCGCCGTTTTGTGAATGTACGGTTGTTTTCCGAGAGCAAGATTCTGGCACGGCACAAGGAAAAAACTGTGAGGGAGATAGTCGAGGCAGATGAGATTAAGAAGGGTGGTGCAGCATGTGTCAGCGTGGCCTCAATTGATTTACTGGACAAGGAGCGTGCGTTCCTCAATGACGCGGCCTGGAACCGGGTTGGCTAGTGGTGGAGCAAAATCAGAAACTCGGATGGTATAAAAGTGTCGTTTCACGTAATAAAATCAGTTGTTAGTAGCGCACTGTGCTGTCTGTTTCTCGCCTCTTTGTCCCTGTTTTTTGAGCGCTAAAATGTATTCCAAACTCCAAAACCAACTAGCCCAACAATCTACTCGGCTGACGCACCTGCAATTTATACGCTGGTATATTAAAAGTGTAGGGCAAAATTGTGTCATATATTGGATTAAATTAGAAACGTAAAGAATAGTTGAAAGTGTTACGTGGGGACTTTATTACCACAGTTCAACATTAAATACGTTTGCTTCAATGGGAACGCTGCTATAACTCGCCTAGAGATGGCGCAAGTGTGCAATAGCGCAGATTTGTCGGGATGGAATATTGACACTTTCCGCTGGTCGATTCGAAGCCTGTCTTAAAGGGCAACTCCAATCCATACTTTCGATTTTGGGATTATGACTGTTTTTAGTGCAGTCAGCGTCACTGAATTACAAGGTGTAATTTTTTTTTCTCGTTATTGTGCGTAGTTTTAAAGATATCCACGCCTGAAAGGTTTGGTTGGGGCGCGGCCAACAAAACCGAAACTAGCCGCTCAAGGCCCCGGCAACACTGGAATCCAGCCGCTATGTGAACGTGACGTGAGGATCGTTCTCGTTCAACGAGTACGCAGACCGAGCGGCACCTACCTCCGTTGCGCTAGCCATCTAAAGATAGGAGGTAAGATGAATTTGTTTTGATTCTGTATACGTGGTAGTTATCCAGCATATGCAGCAAGAGTTAGTGCGTGTACCCAAAAGCTAGTGACTGGAAAACGGGTGAACTCATTCGGTGCCGTACTCGGCGGCCGCCGCCGTGCGTGCGCTATGCCGTACTCCTCGCTTGTACACCCAAAAGCTAGCGACTAGCTGGAAAAGGAGTGAACTCGTTCGGTGCCGTACTCGGCGGCTGTCGCCGTGCGAGCGGTCTTCCGTACTCGTCGCTAGGTCTAAATTGTCATCGGGGCTCCGTGGATGGAGCGGCGTTGCTCTTTGCCGCGCTGCCAGTGACCTACGGTACTGGGGGCCCTCTCGCTTTCGCGCTGCGGGTGAGTCCCAGACACGAAGCTTTGAGGCTCTCCGGCGTGGGCCGCGGCGCCCGAACACACGTGTGCTGGGCTGTGCACGTCTGCCTTTTCGTTCTTTTTTCCTCGGGCGCGTTAAAACCGAAGTCCAAAGTCTACTCGTCGAACAGCGTTCACCCACACCTTCTTCAATTTCCGGTCCGTTGGAAACTTGTGAAAAAGTACCTCCGGGTTGCGCAACGGGTTGTTTGAGCAGCCCACAGCGCTACAAGTTGTACTGGGCATCTTTCGAGGAACAGCTGTGCAGTCTTGGGCGAACCGAGTTGCTCGCTAAAACGAGTCTTGGGGTCCTCACAAGCAAATAAGCAAAAGGCTATACCGAAGCTACACGGGCTACAGAAAAAAACAACGGCTAAACACGCCAATCACAAGCCGAAGTAGCGGTGGTAGCGGCTCAAAGAAGCGCACTCCGGGCAACGTCCGGACCGGAGGAAAAAAAGAGAACGATACTGACGTTACGGCCGAACGTTGCGTTACCGATCGGCAACCCGCTGGCCGCCCGCTAAGGAGCAGCAGCTCGCGGCGGGTCGCATTTTTATTATCGGCATTAGTTAAGAATGCGGTGTCCCCCGGACGTAATATTTTGGCTGGGGTCGTATTTTGTGTCACTAGAGCGATACCAGTAATTTATTTCATTTTGAGTTTTGGCCAGAGTTGCCCTTTAAGCAACTGTCGGTATTGGTGCAGTCAGTCCTCGTTTGTACATGCCGACGCAAGGAAATATGAAGTGAAAGGCGATTTTATGCTTATCCTAGTTCTCATAGGTGTAAACTTCGGAGGGTCATCGGGGCTCGTGTCCCCCCCCCCCCCCCCCCCCCCCTAATAAGATACGGGGGGGGGGGGGGCAGAGCCCCTCCCCCTTCTCGGTCTTGGGCCATGATCCTTACCGAGACGCTGTTTATGTGCCATGTAACGAGCTTCTAATAGTGGCATGTAAACAAAATAACGCCCACGCTGCCTTTATTGACAAAATACATG
The DNA here is from genome assembly GCF_016920785.2 of Ixodes scapularis. Taxonomy (NCBI): domain Eukaryota; kingdom Metazoa; phylum Arthropoda; class Arachnida; order Ixodida; family Ixodidae; genus Ixodes; species Ixodes scapularis. Next base: position 88,866,344 of record NW_024609835.1, read on the forward strand.
GGAAATAGAATCCCAGCATGCTTACCTTACGCTTCCGTGCTCGGTCTCCACTCGCGCAACCAACATGCAGACGAATGACTGTTCTTAACCCATCATTGTGACAGGGTTTAAACGCCAGGTATGACATTTGTGTTTGCAAACATTTAGGGTAACTTTAGACAGGGTAACTTTAGACGGGGGAATAGCATAAACACCGCGCTTGCACGATATAAGAATGAACCACTTCCGTTTGGAATCAAACTATACATAACGTTTTTACATTGTTCATGCTTTTTATTCCCTGGTGTCTTTTTTCCCTAAATATTATTTGTTTATTTTAACGCATCGTATTATAAAATTTTGATTATTTGAAGCTTAATACCTGTCGTAAATTTTTATTTAGTCCGCTCGAAATTCGGTTTCAACGGAAGCTTCCAGACTGCTTTATAAATCAGCTCTACAAATTTTATTTAATTACGTTTATCATGATGATTTTTTTTACGAATACCAGTTCTCTTGTTTATGTTTTAGAGGTGGATAGCTTCACGTTATGATATTTGGTGCATTTTTTAGTTATATTAGTTCTTGTTATTTATATCGACTGTTCTTTTTATGCTTTTGATGTGCTACAATTAGTTGTCGCAAATACTAGCTCCAATAAGATGTACGTCAACCGACCTCTTGCAACTCTCAGTGCACAGTAACGGCGACGATTCTCTTCTGTACTACAGGAGGGGTGCCGATGAACAGCGGCCCAACCATGCAGCAGAAACAGTACCTTTCGCCGCCACGCGCAATGAGAATCAATTGCTTGAAAATCGAGGAAGATTAAGTTGTGAAGTTTTCAACTCAGTGTGCTAATGTCTGAAACGCTTACTCAAACGATGGCGATAGAAACATTTTCTTTGCTACAGAAGAAATCCGGACATTTGTGCCTCTGAATGTTGTTTTTTATTCTATATATACATAGTGTTTCACTATGTATATTCTATATATACATAGTGTCAAAAATCACGAAACATAGGGGGTTGAGGGGAAAAAGAAAATCCTTCCGGAAATAAATTACCTGCCACGGCTGACGTCAAGGATTGCGAAAACATAGTAATTTGATACACAATTAACTACAATTTACAGATTCGTTTTTAATTAGTAAAAATTAAACAACATACGGTTACAATTACAACACTTTTGAGAATCATCAAATACCACTAAATCTACTCATTTTATAAAGACATAAGGGAGGTAGAACATTTTATTGCGTTACAAAGAAACGCTCAATTCGGACGCGTTTTTGAGGTTTCAGTCTCCTATGCGGATGCAAAACGCACCAAGTGTCCGATCGTTTTATTTTGCCTATTAAACTTGCAGGGCATTGTACCATCTGTGTGATTCAGATTTTGATTAGCGTTGGTCAAGAATTTTTCCTTGACCAGGAATCATATAAAGTGTCGCACGCTTCGCTACGCATTTAGCACCAACAAAACAGCTTCGTTCGATAATAACCCATGGAGAATTGGAAGGAAGACAAAGGACAAACACAAATCTCCAAACACGGCTAGGTGACCGCAGCGATCGAAAAAATCCGCCTGGTTTTGGTATACAAAGCAGGGACCTCTCCGTTTCCAGCGGAGCGTTCTACCAACTGAGCTAACCAGGAGTTAGGTGTCAGTAGAGCGAACGAGTTTTACCAGCTGCCACCAGTCTAACAACAAGGCCTGCATTATAAGGTTATTATGATAAGGAAATTAGCGCAAAGGTGTAAGTGAGCTGGACAAGAATGACGATAATAATCCCTGGAGGAGGGGAACGACGTCTAGGACAAAGGACAAACACAAATCTCCAAACACAGCTAGGTGACTGGTACGCGACCGGAAAACGATACGAGGTCTCCAATTAAATACCAGGACTACGCGGATTTTTTCCATCGTGCATCATGTCACCTAGTTGTGTTTGGAGATTTGAGTTGGTCCCTTGTCCCCCTTGTTCCCTTTGGAATATTATCGATACTATTGTCCAGCTCTCTTGCGAATTTGCATTAATCGCATTATCAACATTGACATTGCTTTCTTTTTAATGTGATTGCATTCTTTAGCTACTTCACCCTGTTTTGGCGATACGGTATCTGGCCTAGAAAGCCCCATGCGTATACGCGGCGCGCATATGCGGAGGGACCGCGAGGGGGCGAGGCGCCTCCGATACACAGGAGGTCCGCATACGCACGACGTCCGCATACGCAGGAGCCGCGCGTATGCGGACGTCATCCTCGGCGTCGTCCCAGAGGCAGTCGTTGAGCTCGTCCGAGAGGTCGTCTTTGACGTAGTTCCGTAGGAAGTCTTTCTTGAGGTCGTCCTAGAGGTCGTCCTTGACATCGTCTTTGACGTCGTCCTCGACGTCGTCCTAGCAACCAGATAAACTTCGCCGCATACTCGGAGCGGCAGTACGCACACATTCACATTTGCGCCGAAGCTACGAAGAAATTATAGGTTTGAGTTCAGTTATACTTCGTTTCTTCTTGGATCCAGACGCAGCTGACGCTACGAGCCGGTGGGACCAATCAGACAGCATCAAAAGCATACCCTCATTGTGTTCGTCATATCTCTGCATGTGCTCTATAATCGTTGAACCAATCATAAACAGAAAAGGTACAGTGACTTGCGCTTTGACACTGCTTGATTGGTCCCACTAGCTCGTAGCGTCGGTTGCGTCTGGACTTAAGCTAAAACGAAGTATAGTTGTTACATGGTCAATGATGATGGCGAAACAACTTGAGCATCAAATGATTACAAAGAGAGAGGACAGACACACACACACGAAGCTGCAATGATGGTGGACTACACAGAGAGAAGATGAAACGTTTATCACTCAATTTCGAGTGGAGCGCTGCAGTCGCGCTGATTTAAATGATTGCGTCGTAAACCATTATGAATATAATGTGCTTACTCAAATTTTGCTATCGGAGCTTATAGACAACGAACAATAGTGGTTTCTGCAGACAATTTTTTCCTCCTTTGTTTGTGGCACACGTTCGCCGATTAAGCCTTTATTTTCAGGCTATTATTCACCGTCTCATCGCCTTCATGCGCGACACTCCTGGTGTAGGTGTGTGGTAACCTTCTATGGTTCCTTCCTCGTATGCACCCGAGGGGCGACCGTACCAGATCTATTTCAAGCTCCGGAGGACTTCATTCTGTGAAGTCAGACGAATCCCGAGCAAGCCGCAGTACTCAAGGCCAGCCACCGCAATTTGGTCCATTGGTTCAACAACCAAGGAAGAAGAATTCGCAGAACCTGGAGATGTTTTTCCATGACCAGCCGACAGAGAACCCTGCTGGGGCACCTCACGTCGTCTTCCATGCCGTCGCACCATGTACGCCGATGCCCTTCCACGGCGAAGTTTACAAATTAAAACGTTGGCGACTGGACGCAGCAATACGAGCGTGCTTCCCGTCACAATGGGTACGCGCTTGAGCAATGCTTGCAGAACGTCTACTCCCCCTAGGGGGAACAGCACGTGCCTCGTATGACAAGCACTAGGGGGCGATCAACAACTGAAAAGCATGGAAGTATGAGCCCCGCCGAGCGTTTGCGACCCAGCAGCGACGAGAAAGCGCTGAGAAGGTACTTCAGACAAGGTATCAAGGCAACAGCGAGAGCATCGTCAGTTTCGTCGAGGACGTGCTTCGTCTAAGCAGCCGAGCGGATCCCGAAGCTTCTAATGCCAAGAAACTGAGGATCCTCATGCGGGGGTTCTTAGAAAATATCTTTGGGGGTTTTGTGAGCAGCCCACCTGCGATCGTCGAACATTTCGTCACGGAGGTCACGAGCATTGAACGAGCCTTTTAAGCAGGAGACTCGCACTACCAGCGACTATCTGGCGTCGCTGCATTCTCGTCGTCAAGCTGCTACCTTGGCCCCAGTGCATCGGACATACGCGAGATCATCCGGGACGTCGTTTAGGGCAGCTCCGAAAGCTGCTCCCCGTTGCTCAGCGCCCGTCCTCGCCGCTTTCAGTCGCCGAAGTCGTATGCGACGAGGTCCAGCGAGCTTTGGAACCGGAAGCTCCCGTGAACGTATATTGACCTACGCCGCAATGACCCGACGACCGCCCCCAGTTGCCCGTCAGTACCTGACGCCATTTCGACGCGACACGCCTCTACCACAGTACGCTCGACACCAGGAGGAAGTACCCCAGTACGTCCACCAAGTACAGTGGGTGCCAAGGAAGAAAGACGTCTTGAGAACGGCGGACAGACGCCCGCTATGCTACTACTACGGGGGAGCCGACCACACTTACCGGCGATGCCCCTGGCAACAACTCTGGCTGCGCGGGTTCCACACCAACTACCCACGCCCAACGCTACGGGGAGTTACCACAAAACATTGAAGGGTATACCTTCGCTGTTCGCCTTTCGCTTCGCCGTTCGCCGTCTTTAATGCCAGTTTCGCTCCGAGGATCTCGCACACCGCGTTCGCAACCCCCCGCGTGGGGGATGACGTAGGCTGACACCCCGCTGGAAAAAAGAAGTGCGTGAACGCTTGGAGGTGGAATTACCGAAAGCAACCGAGGCGAACATCCGCTAAAACGTCGGAGGGCTGCCACACTAGCGACGCGACGCATCGGAACGACGTTTCCCCGACGGTGTTAAGTAACCGCTGCGTTACCATCGACGACCCCGACGCGACGGCACTCATCGACAACGTAGAAGACGATTCCGTTTTGAGTGGGATGCCCTCTCGCCGCCTTCGAAAAGTGATTACGCCATGGGATGGCCCTACGAGGTCATTCGCCGCCTTGGAGATCTTAGCTACGAGGTGTTCACCGACGGAACCAACCCAGAACGCAACCAGCCACGGCCCCAAGTAGTGCACGTCTTTCGTCTCAAGCTGTACTATGCTCGATAGGACTGAGGACTATTTATGGTTCACTTGACTCCAAAGTTCATTGTAAACGGCCATTTGGTTTCGCCTTTTGTTATTTTATTTAAGCTTGCATTGGTACGACACACTTTTAAAGTGAAAAGTAGTGCTGCGTGCATGACGGAGAAGGAACACTTTTGCGCACAAGAAGATTCGTGTTTGTTCTTACCCCGAGAGTAAAAGATAAGGAGGCCAGAATGACTTTGCCTAGTCAGTTTTGCCCTTGCTCACTCCCAAACAATCTATGTCGAATCTTCGAGATATCGGATGTGGCAGATAAGGAACCGAGCGCGGCTTTGCCGTTTCAGACTCTCCGGACGACGAGGCACATTCACTCTTGCCCTAGCCCGCTGCGCCGACGCACCGTCGCTCGCTGCTACCGTTGTCGACGCCCGCTACTGCTTTCTCAAAGTTAGCTCTTTTGTTTCTGGCACAAGTTCTCCAATAAAACCTTTATTTTCAGTTTACGCTCGTCGGCCCTTTTTTAGCCGCGACATTTCTGGTGGAGGATATTGAAATAAATAAAATAGAGATAAATAAATATACAGTTCTTTCTTGCCTTCACGCATAAATATTATTCAAGGCTTGCCTTATGTCCCTTTAAATGATCGTAGTAATCCCGAATATTGTCCGTGTCGTTAACATTTGTTAATTTTCGCGCAATCAATGTATTTCGTATTAATTTAGCGATCGAGTCTTTCTTTTTCAGGAATAGAATACGAATTCTCTGATAGTTTGTGCTTGAATGGCGGTTTATTTGAGTGTGCATCCAGCGTCGAGAAAAAGTTTCTCGAAGATTTCGCGGACTCTAGACCTAGAAGTTCCTCGTAGGCTCCATACCGCATCCTTCCGGACACATTTCCTTGTACACCTCTTGAGCTTTGGTGCACTTGAGATCCACGTCGTAGATCTTGCCAACGGGCTCTCTTCCATGGACCACTTCGGCTAAAGCAATCAGTCATAAAAATAAACGGATGTCTTGATGTTTTAGGAGTACCACAGCCATGACATTATTTTATGCTTCGAAATATTTTGCATAATGTAAGGTGCCAGAGAAACGCCTAACTTGCCGGAAGCTTGGCAATCCTAGGAGCCTAAATTGTGCCTCATGCGGCTTTTCCTCCAAGACGTTACTTAGTGCCAAATTACTTTTCTTTTGCAGTTGCGTAGCTTCTTTCTAACTCATCACATATTGCCAAAGAGGTTTGATTCAGAGATGCCACTAATGAACCGAAGAAACAGCAGTAACGCCTAAATCTAGCACTTGTTTGACAATATGGGCCCAAAGTTGCCTTATAAAAACCGAACAACAAAACTGAAGCTTATCACCTGCATTTATTTGACGATTTAGGCTCCAAGATTCCAGATGACAACAAAACTACTAGCAGTGAAGCCAAGCTAGGCTTCATTGCTGGCCTAGGCACTTCTTTGTTGAATTAAGGTCATGATACCCAGACTTCGACCAAACAAAGCCAAGTTTGTTTCTGCCTCGGCTTCTTCGAACTTTGTAAGGCCCTAAATTCCTAGACAAAAGTAAAATTTTCGTCCAAAGAACTGTGCCATTTAGGGATAGACCGCTTTCAAGAGCGCGCGCCCTTCACTGGCTGATCCAAGGCCTCCATATTTTGGGTACGCATTTTGAGCATGCATTGGGCACGAACGCTGCATCAGCGTTCGGCGTCAATTTTGATCCAATCGCACCCTTGGCCAAGAAAGCGACGCCTAAACAATGGCGGCCCTCAGTGTTGCTTGATGCACCTTTCAGAAGGGTCTATTGAGCACGCGGAGGTAGGAAGCTTCAGGAGGCGACATGACGTCACCAGAGGTGAAGCAAGAAGTGCGTAGTGACACTCCCCCAACGATGACCAAAACCGAGGGACGCTATTGGACGAAAAGGAGAGAGCTCTTCTTTTCGTCCAATAGCGTCTCTTGGTTTTGGTCATCGTCGGGGCGTGTTCCTCCTCACTTCTGGCTTCACCTTTGGTGGCCACATGCCGCCTGCTGGAGCTTCCTACCTCCATGATAGAGCATTACAGAGTAATAATGTTGGTGATGTAAAATTCGAGAATCCAAAGCAGTTCCAATACCTTGCAGCGTTCAATGGCGTGTTTGCTTTTGATAGAACGGCGAGGAAAGTATGAAATAGAGGGTATAGCCCAAACTACCGTACTATCTTGCTTATTCATTACGTCAAAGTTGCGTACTCCCTCAGCGCACGTGTTTAATCGGGGAGCCGCATTATCCTAGACTAACTTAACACCATTGTTATCAAAGCACATGGCGAAGGTAAAGTTTTTGATTTCGCCATGTATGTTTTGTTTTATAATCCTATCGAACTGAACAATGCGCAAATTTTAATGTTGAGATTTAAAAAAAAATTGTTCCGTTTAGGCAAAGACAATTCAAAACACCTAAAAAGAAGTACCGAGTTAGGAGGAGTGTTTTATGATTTTTTATCTTCTGAATTCGGTTATCGTACTTAATGTGCACGGGATGTTGCGTAAACAATTTTTAAGCGGATAAAAGGGAAAGGAAAAGAGTGCCGGAAATACAGTTTGGCGTGCGGCTAGCCTTTGCCGCCGCACGCCAAGTTATCTGTAATAGACTGCGTGACGTCGTCGTTTGCATATGCGAGTCAGCTGAAAGGCGATCAAGGCTCATCTGACACGGTCTATGACGATACTTCTGCTACTTCACTTTCTTCCACTTTTTTCCCTTTCCGCTCGGTGGGTAGCAGAGAGCGGAGCTACGACCCAAGGTTACGTCGATTCTGCTAATAACTCTGAAAAAACTACTTTGCACCCATCTTAAGGTGCGAAGATCCTAACTCTGACAGCTTTCTACAAGATTAAAAAAAAAACAAAAAAAAACGCTTTAGCTTTTTTTTTTAACGTTTTAAAAGGGGCGCAGAAATATATCATTGTCTTTGACATCTGTATACACGAGCAAGGTATTTGAGTGATCGTCTTGCTTACTTATGTAGTGAGCCTTGAATTCCCGTAACGCCACGAGACTCACCTCTGATGTTGTTCCTAAAAGAAAAAAACACATTATTGACAACACGGCTTATATCTGTGAGCTGAAGAAAACAATATCTCTCTATCTCTCTCTCTCTCTCAATATATATATATGTTTATTTTAGATAGAAAGCGCACTCATCCCAAAGGTCAAGAACGTGAGTGGCTTTCGGTGTATCATCTCCTAGATATATATTAATATACAAACCATTTAGAAATTAGTTTCACCACAGTGGAAGATACAGACACTTTATATTTGGTTTCAAGGTGTGTGCTGCAGAAACACAAAGGTTCCGAAAAGGTTTTAGAAACGTAGCGAGCAACTCTAAAAAAAGAGAAGAAAAAAGACATGAAAAATTGTATGGAAAAAATGGTGAAAAAGAAATAGTAAAAATGGCGGACGAAAAAAACAAAAACGCAAGCGATCGATTTGCTCTAGAGTGAATGACAGCTTCAGAAAGGCAGGTTAATTATGTACATTCTTCTTGCTTCGTGGTTGGTTCTTCGGCGCTGGCTGCTGCCGCAGTCTGATTGGCTGCGATGTGATACTAAGGTCAAATACCATTGACTACCAATACTGGAAACTGGAGCCAAAATACATGGGGTTGTCGGGAGACACAGAAGTGCTGCCATCTCTCGGTGTGGGATGGTAAACTAAGAGTTCGAAATTAAAAGGAAAACAGTCATTCACTTCATTATATTTTCTCTTCACACTATCAGGAATTGTGAATATATGGCAAATCCCTGTGCCGATTTGAATTGAGGAAGAGCTGATACACGGTATTTCTAATAATGAGGTGCGCTTCATGTTAGCAGTAAGTATTTAGATTATATGGACCTATGTAGTACACCAGGTACAAACGACCTACTGGCAATTGGTCACTTTCTAGTAAGCTGAGTGTTTATGGACCACTCTAAAGGCAATCGCTCTTACTAGCTGTAGTGACTGGCTCTTTGCAGTTAGAAATAAAGCACAGCAATTCAAATATGTAATTACTCCATGGGTCATTATTTTAAATAATATGAGATTCACTTCCAATGAGGCTGGAAATGCCACGCGACGTAGTAATTACAGCCAGTAAATGCTACACTGGCTGTGTAACGAAGAGCCATATGTATAAGGAAGTAGAAATAGTGTCCGGTTCAGTTTTACCTGTCGTTTTGGGGGCCTGGTTAGCCTCCAATGACTGCAATGACTATTTGATTGTATTTCTGAATTATTTGGACGAGTATAAACTAGATTGCTTTTTAAGGGCTATTGATGGCTCTGGTCCAATATGCTAAGCTATTTCGGGGCATATAGACCGAGCAGCTGTTTATTAGGTAGTTACACTTGTGATAGACTTTAATGACCATTAGTGACCATTTCGTGATATTTGTAAGGTTATGTCTCAGACTGGATTTGGATGACTATTATTTGCTATTTTATTTTATTTCCTGTTTATATGGCGGATTTCGGTAAAAATGACTTTTAATGACTATCAATGACTACTTGTAACTGTTTTGAGTTATTTGATTGCGCGTGGACTGAGTTGGCTTTCAATGGCTAATTTTGGCTTTTTGATCAAAATTGGATATGGCAGATATGCATTCAAATGAATTCTAGCTACTTTTAAAGACTATTGGTCACTATTTTGAGTTATTTGATGGTGCGAAGACTAAGTTGGCTTCCAAGGGCTACTATTGGCTATACATTCATATTTATAATTATATGGCAGATTCGGGGTCCAAATGACCTTACTGACGGTCCATGATATTCAGTCCCTATTTCGAGTTATTTGATTGCGTGAAGACTGAGTTGGCTTCATATGGCTATTATTGGTTATATAATCATATTTATAAATTATATGGCTGATTCGGAGTTCAAATGACTTCTACTGACTATTAATACTATTGTTCACGATTTTGAGTTGTTTAATTGTGTGCGGGCTGAGTCGGCTTTCAATGACTATTATTGGCTATTTGATCCTATTTCTGAATTATATGGCAGATTCGTGGTTCAAATGACTTCTAGTGACTATGAATGCCTATTACTCACTATTTCGACTTACATGATTGTGTGAGGACTGATTTGGCTTTATATGGTTGTTGTTGGATACGTTTTATTCATATTTAGAAGGGGTACGACGCGACCGGTTTCATGCCTTGTCGTGAAGGGGAAGGGAATAAGGATGCAGGAATGGGAGAGGGGTGCGAGGGCGGGAGGGGGAGAGGGCTTACAGAAGGCCGGCCAGACCGGCCGTCCTCACGTAAGCCAAGAGTGAGTTGAAGACGCGCCTCTTGACGTCTGTGGGGCCTGTCGGTGCCATCCAGGCCTCGAACGTATATGATCATCTTTATAAATCATATGGCTGATTGGGGTCCAAATGACTTCCGTGACGTGACTATCAATCCCTATCAGTCACTATTTTCGACTTATTTGATTTCCTGCAGGCTGAGTTGGCTTCCAATGGCTACTATTGGCTATACATTCATATTTATAATTATGTGGCAGATTCGGGGTCCAAATAACTTCTGCTGACTATTAATGACTATTGGTCACAATTTTGAGTTATTATATTGTGCGTGGGCTGAGTTGGCTTCCAATGGCTACTATTGGCTATACAGTCATATTTTTTATTTATGTGGCAGATTCAGGGTCCAAATGACTTCTAGCGACTATCAATGACGATCAGTCACTATTTCGACTTATTTGCTTGCGTGCAGACTGAGTTGGCTTCCAATGGCTATTATTGGCTATAGGCATCTGTTATTGACGTGTTTGGCTGGAACTGCCGAAAAATGGCTATTAGTGCTCATTGGTCGCAATATTCTGCTATTCAATACTTATGAATGAAAATGGCTTCAAGTGGCTATTGTTGGCAATAGCCTATTATCTTAACAATATCGCCTTAAATCGCTTCAGAATGAACATTAGTGACAATCAGTGACATAGCATTCATGATGTTATGAATATGAATGGATTCAAGTGAATTAACAAGATTGATACGATTTTAAAAAGTATTCTCAAGGGAGTGGCATGCACCTCTTTGTCGACGCCAAGTGATGAGTTGTTTGAGTCTTTGTGTCTACCTCGTTTTTCAGTCCTCTTTAAAAGATGTGTAATCAGCAAACATTACTGGCTAAGTTCCTTTAAGATACCCCGTGTTCTAGAACGCAATCTGAGGGAAGGTGAACGTTTCGTCATTCCGCGCGTCTATACGAAGTATGGAAAACGTCATCAATCATTTTATGTTCCTGATCTGTTTGATAGCTTATCAGATCTGTTTTCAGATATTGATTTAAAGCGACAGTTAAAAAAAAGCTTTAAGGACAATATGCTAAAGCGATATTTCCTGTGTCATGAGTTTAAACCTTCTCGCCCCATTTTTCAGCTTGCTTCGTTCGTCTGTATATAATGAGCCAACAAATTCAGAATTTAGTTTTACTTTGTTTTCTCTTGCTAAAGTTGGACAGTTATTTGATGCCTTCAATGGCTTTTCATTAGTTGTTGATAAAACCTGCAACTTCGGCATCGGGTTTCTTTTGTGGTGTCTTTTGTGGTTCTCTCTCATTGGTGGTTATGTGACATCCTGCATGTGTTTTTGATCAATTCTGTTTCATTTTCTCCAATAACTAGAATGTTTTGAACTGTATCATTTTGGGTATTAGACTGTGCTTTATAATATTTCTGTTATTTTACGCCGCTGCCGGGTCCAGTCCCACAAGCCGCTATTGGCTTTTGACGGACCCGCATTCACATGTATTGAATTGAAAGCTGCAGTAAAATGATTGATTGATTGATTGAAGTGTCTACTATTATTGGCTATGGGCAGTTCTTGACCAAATCAGCTTGAAATGGCTAGACATGTCTATTAGTGACTAATATTGGCAATTTATGCAATTTGAGTGTGTATATATTTGAATGACTTTAACTGGATATTATTGGCTATAGGCATCTATTCTTAACTTAGTTGGCTTGGATTGGCTCTTATTGGCTATAATCATATGTTCCTCACCTGGACGGCTTGAACTGGCTAGAAATGGCTTAAAATGACTAGTATTTATAACCAGCATCTATTTCTTTGTCTATGAACTGAAATGGCTTCATGTGGCTAGTTTTCGCTATCACCATCTATTTTTTACCAGACTGGTTTCAAATGGCTATGAATGGCTATTGGTGAATATAGGTGACAATTCTATGCCATTTCGGTGTTTATAGATGAAAATGATTTGAAATGGCTAATATTGAATCTAGGCATTTATTTTTATTAGATTGGTTTAAAGTGGCTTTACATGGCTATCAGCAATTATTATTTACAATTTATGCAATTGGGGTGTGTATAGATTGGAATGACTTCAACTGGATATTATTGGCTATAAGCATCGATTCTTGACTTGGTTTGCTTGGATTGGCTATTATTGGCCATAAGCATCTGTTGCTGTTGTGGCTGGCTTGAATTGGCTGCAAATGGCTGTAAATGACTAGTATTTATAATTAGCACCTATTTCTTTGTCTACAAACTGGAATGGCTTCAAGTGACTATTTTTAGTTATTATCATCTATTGTTTTACCAGACTGGCTTCAAATGGCTATGAATGGCTGTTCTTGAATGTCCATTCAATGGCTATGAATTGCTATTAATAAATATCCACAATTATACTGGCTATAGCCATTGCTAGCCCATTGAAGCCAATCTGGTCAAAATGAATGATAATAGCCAACAACAGCTATTAAAAGCCAGTCCAGTTAGAAAACACTAAAATTGCTCATAACTATCAAGACTAGCCACTAATAGCTATTTGCAGCTACTTGAAACCAATTTAATAAAGAATAAATGCTTATAGTCAATAATAGCCACTTGTAGCCAGTTTGGTCCATAAACAGTGAAATGGCACAGAATTGTCAATTATTCTCGCTAATAGCCATTGCAAGCCATTTGAGGCGAATCTGGCCAGGAATAGTTGCTAATAGCCAAAAATGGCCACTAAAAGCCATTCCAGTTAGTAAGCATAAAACCTGCTTATAAATATCAACACTAGTCACTACTAGCCATTTGTAGCAATTTTAAGCCAATCTAAATTCTTATAGCCAGCGATAGCCACTTTAGCCAGTTTCATCCACAAACACTGAAATAGCACAGAATTGTCAATTGTACTCGCTAATTCGGCATGCCTACAGTATCGGTGACTGTTACGCAAAAATTAGCGGACCATTACTTTGTTGGCTGTCGAATAGGCTTCAAGGTCCAGTCACAAGTAACAGATCAGCAAAGGCAAATAACAGTAGTAAATTTCAATAAACTCGATAGACTGATTACCGCTTATGACTGGGACGCGGTAATAACAGATTTTGATTACACGAATACCTATATAAAGTTAGTCGATAATCTTTCGCATCTCAGGGCAATTAGTACGACAACTATTAGGATGAAAAAGCGTAGGCAGAATCAACCCTGGATAACCTCGGATGTGCTCTCTGCTATTAAAGAAAAAGATATTTTATGGGCAAAGTGTCGTCGTGCTCCGCGAAACGACGAGCTGAGATTACAATACCAAGTCTACAGAAATCGAGTGAATGCCATGATTCGTTTTAGAAAGCGTCAGTACTTTCAAGATAAGTTTTTTCTTTCACGCTTTGACGTTGCGAAAACCTGGTCCGTGGTGAACGAGGTAAAGGGATGCTCTAACAAGTCGTCTATTGATAACACAATAACAAAAAATTTTGGGTTCGATATAGAATCAATTGCTGACTCATTCAATCGCTTCTTCGCTTCGTTTTCGGGTACATCACGCGATGAATTTACCACGCCCACTAACTTTGAACCACCTGTCTCTGAGTCCGCGTTCCTACCCAGCATGACTGCCGCTGACTTGCACGCGTTTTTATTTAGTTTTAAACCAAACAAGGCCCCCGGAATAGATGACATTTTTGTCGGGGACCTGCGGCGAAATTTTGGATCTCTCAGCAATATTCTTCTTTATATTTTAAACGGAATTATCAACTCAGGAGCGATTCCTGCTTTATTCAAAAGTGCGCTTGTGAGACCACTTTATAAGGGGGGCACACGAAATAGTGTAGAAAGTTACAGGCCCATATCTATCCTTCCGTGCTTAGCCTTAGTGCTTGAAAAACATATATTGAACACCATGACCTCGTTTCTTACAAAATTTAACGTGTTGTCCCCGTCGCAGTATGGCTTTGTCCCAGGGCTGGGCACAGACTCGTTACTGGAGGATCTTGCCGATACGCTACACGCGACTTTTGAAGGGAACAAGTATGCTTGCGCTCTTTTTCTAGACGTTTCAAAGGCCTTTGACTCTATTAGTCACAAGGTGCTTTTGAAAAAAGTGTTCGATTATGGTTTCAGAGGGCCTTTTTTTCACCTTCTCAGGGATTTTTTGACACAGAGGTCACAACAAGTTTCGATTTGCGGTATAAAGAGCACAAGGGCAATTTTGAGATCCGGTGTTCCACAAGGTTTCGTGTTATCCCCACTTCTGTTTAATCTTTACGTGAATGACCTCGCTAAAACTATATCGGGCTGCGAAATATTTCAATACGCGGATGATACCCTGCTAGTGTCACGACATATAAACCTTCACAGTGCAACTAGTTTGCTCCAAGCTGATGCAATTCGTGCTATGGATTGGTTTGAACAAATATAATTAATATTAACGTTCATAAGACAAAACTTATCTGCTTCGCTAATCCATTAAAGCGCAAATGTCTAGATATTCCCTTTTTATTGCGCCCATCAAATTGTGAGCACTGCAGGTGTTCACCTATCGAATATGTTAATACAACCAAGTACCTCGGAATATATTTTGACAATGATTTATCTTGGAACTCTCACCTTACATATGTAGCTAAAAAGCTCCGAAGTATATCGTGCATGTTATACTCAACCAAAACCTTTCTTCCAATTTCAGTCAGAAAAATGATCGTAAATGCCTTGGCTTACGGCCTCCTACGTTATGGGATAACTCTGTATGCCAATTGTTCCTTATTTTGGCAAAGTAAAATTGATAGTATTTTAAGGGGAATTTTGAAAAGTGTCGCGTACAGCCCTACAGGTGTGCCAAGTGACGAGTTGTTTTCATACCTATGCCTCCCGAGTTTCTATGCGCTTCTCAAAAGATGTGTGATTTCTAAGCACTACTGGCAGAGTCCTTACAAGATTCCTCGTGTCGCCCAACGTACCCTAAGGGAGGGCGAGCGTTTCGCGGTGCCACGTGTGTGCACGAGGTACGGAGAGCGACTGCGCTCTTACTATGTGCCTCAACTTTTTAACGGTTTGCCTCCCTTGTTTTTCCACGCCAGCTCAAGGCGTCAATTGAAAAGGCTTTTAAATAGCGTTTGTTAATGCTCTGCTCTCTCAGATCGAGTTTAGCCGTGTTTCGTCGCGCACTGGGCTGGGCTGGTGCCGGGGTTGCGGGCCGCTGGGTCCGGCTGCTGGCGGGCCTGGGGTCACATGGTGGCTGCTTCGCCATGTAACTATCGGCGGAGCGGTTGCGGCGTGTTTGCGGGCTGGCTTGTGGTTGGATTTGGCGGCCCGTGGCACCGGCCTCCGGTACAGTTTGGGGTGAAACGGGGTATGTTTTCCGCGAATTTAACTCTCCCTCTGTCTGTCTTTGTGCGGCTGAGGATTTTGAAAGCGAAGGTTGATTCTTTTTTACTCCGGTTATTTAGTTATTCAGTTTGCCAACATGCTTTCGAACATGCTTTTGTTGTTTCTTTTTTCATCTTTTATTGTTGTCAATATGATCTATGCCGACGCAACAATTTATGCTCTCGAATCTTAGTTCTGCGTTTGAGATGTGTGTTTGCCCATTTGCTTTTCCTCTTATGCTGTTATACATTTTTTTGTTCGTGAGAAGCGCTCTGTTGGTTTTTTTTTTCTTACGTCATTAGTCATTTGTTTCGTGAGCTGCACTTCAGCTCCAAGACACCGTGTATGGTAGTCTGCATGTAACTTTTTGAATGTTTCTATGTACCACATTTTTACGCCACTGCCGGGTCCAGTCATACAAGCTGTTCTTGGCTTCGACGGACCCGCATACATGTATTGATTATGCAAAAGAGATGCAATAAAATTATTATTATTATTATTATTATTATTATTAATAGCCATTGCAAGCCATTTGAGGTGAATCTGGCCAGAAATCGATGCTAATAGCCAACAATAGCCACTAAAAGCCATTCCAGTTAGTATACAAAAACCTGCTTATAAATATCAACACTAGTCATTTCTAGCAATTTGTAGCAATTTTAAGCCAACCTAAATGCTTATAGCCAGTAATGGCTATAAGCTAGTGTAAGCAAACAAAAAATCACATAATTATTATTATTCCCTTCTAATCACTTAGAGTAATTTCAAGTCGATTTCATAAAAACATTGATGCCTATCGCCGATTATGGTAGTTGAAGCCAAGGACATCTAATAAGACATGTTTCGGTAGGAATAAAACAAATATATCAACAAGCTCAGAAAAGATTAATAATTATTTAGATTGTACAAAATCGGCTATACAAATCCTGACTGTTCTATACAACACACTTTTTTTTTGTCATCAAAATACCAAGAGGTCCGATATCACGAGCTTATGCTCCCTATGCTCCATCAAAAAAGGAAATATTTCGTAGACTATCAATTTCTCTAGTGAGTCACACCAACTTGATTCATTTCCGGGGAAAGTGGAGAGTTGTCCACTCCATACCGCCAGGATCGCTTTCTATTTCCATCTCCCATTTTTCCCCGGAGTTTCCTGTATTAGACTCTACGGCATTTGCTAAGATGCTCGTGGGACTCGCCACGCCCTGAGTTTGTCAAGCGGTTAGCGACTATACGGCGGACAAGTTCGTCTGCTCTCTTCGGACCTCGCACGTCTGTTTAGCGTCCAAATGTGCCCACGTGCTTTTGCTCCTCCCTGATCTCAACTAATGACGGAGCAGGCTTGGCTACCCTAAATATCCTGTACGCTCTCTACGTTGCCCTTTGATTGGGGTAACCTTTCTGCTCATATTTTGTTGCGCCAAAGACGCTTTTTGGAACACTTGCTCTCCGTACGTAGTCTCGCCACCCAAGATGGCCGACTGAAGCCTCCATCGACTTTTTTAGATTAGAAATTGCAACATGCGACGGTGCACAGTGTTCTAAGCCTTTATGAAATAATAATAAAAAAGGCGGCCGGATGATTACCTTTTTTTTCTCTTTGAATTTGGTTGGAACTGGGATGCGTGCCAAATGAGCAGTCATTTCTTTTTTAAAGATAGGCGATCTTTATTTATTTACGCCCAGTTACCTTTTTTATGTGCGTGAAACATATATGAGATTTTTTTCGTCGACATTAGGCACTCAAATATATATTAAAAAGAGAAGTATTAGAACGTGGACCGGACATTCTCTGAATGTTACCTGAAATCACCCCGTTCTTTAAGATTTGTAATATTTATAACCTCTGCGAAAAAAACACAACCTAAAGATAAAAATATATTATTTGATGCGAATTGAAAAAAAAATAGATGTATAAATATTTGCATTCGAATATTATATCGCTTTTTTACTGCATAGAATGTTTGGTGACCGAATTTATCCAGTTGCATGATTTTTGCTTCGGCTAAAAAGAGCTGGCACATTCCCTTAAGAACGGTGATAAGCTGATTAAAATCTCGACCTGTTACGGTACCTAAATATAATTTATCTGCAACCAGATCAACATAAAAAATAACCTTCTTGCGTCAGTTCAATGTAAACGAAGCGAGACAAAGGGAGGGGGTATCTATTCTATTGTGACGTCCTCCAACATTCATAAAAGTAGTACTTTTTTACGCTCTTAAATTGTTTTAAACAAATACAAGACACCAGTTTACCAACTTCTACGAAAATCTCCGTTGCTCTATATTAAACAAATATATATCTATATATGTATATATAGATATATATATAGAGAGAGAGAGATACATTACCTGTTGCGTCGAAGGTTACTGTGTGCGTAGGCGAATGAATGTGGAAATTGAGGTAAGCTGTGTCTCTGAAATGGGAAATTAAAGAAATAGTGTCGTCCTATTTCTTCTTTTAAATTACGTGTCTATTATTAAAATCAGGACGCTGTGAACGAGCGCAAATAAGAATTTAATAAAAAAACAAAACAAAAACACTCAGCAAACGTATGTTTTTTTAAGAAACAATTAACAGGTGATCAACGCAGGTGACAGAGGGTGACCGAGGTACAAAAAAGGTTATACTATTAGGGCTCCATCTCGGCAGAACAACAATTAACTTGATTGCACGACTACAAGCTACGCACTCGTTAGAGCGGTTGCACCCTTACCGCTGTTGCGCGTAAAGATTACGATCAATTTTGAGATCATTTCATTGCCGCGCGTACAAGAGTCTAGGATCCCACTCGCTTTCGGAAGGAAAATTGTGGGCATCCAACCGATTGCTCTACTTCAATGTACGAAATACGCGATAATGACAACGCTCGTTAATTCTTGCATTATTGATCAAAACCGAATGGTCGTAACTCAACGACACAGTGACAGCATTCAATCATTGTGAGTCAGATAGTTCCCATATAAATACTATACCTTTTTTTTTGCACACTGTCGAACGATTCAGTTTTGTTTGTTTCGTAAACAAAAATATCAGTTTTAAACCCGGTCGACGTGCCCGGCCTCTTGTAGCGGGGGAAAAGGGGGGTGACTTCTAACTAGTCATTCGGTCAAGTGTTCGAGATTTTTCTTGATGATTTCTGGCTCAAGCTCCAAAAAATCGATAAATCGCTTTGATTTTTTCTAACAAGTGCGTGATCTCCTTTCAATGGTAGTAGCGGAATTACTTAACTTTAGATTTTGTGTTGTATCATCATTGAAGAATGAACGGATACATATTAACAGCATACCTTTGATAACGGGAGGTAATTTGCGCCACCTTGCCTAACTAAATACTACCCCGGCCTTTTTCTTAAGGAATGTTTTCCCCTCTGTGTTTATGTAATTGCCTCAAACTAATGGGGGTAATCGCCAGGATGACCCTTGGGGGATTAGACAACAATAAAATATACACGCAGCACTCTCCCCTTATTTCCTCCCTCCCCCCCGGCGAGTGTATTCAGGTTAGCCAACATTCTAGTACGGACAGCTTCATAAGATCATTTTTATTGGGCTCTTTGTTTTCCTTCCTAAAGTTAGGGGTATGAGCACCATCGAAATGGAAGCTCCGTATATTTATCGGTGCCCTGAAAATGTGCTTAATTAAATGACAACGAATGGTTACACAAAAGCAAAACATATATTAGGCTGTCGATTGTTTTATAGTAAACAGATCAGTTCGATTTCTCGGGAAACGCTGCTTCACAGTATGCATAATTCACGTGAGCTCAATTTTGTAATATTCTAGAACAATAATCTAGGAATATACAGACATTTATTTGAAGAAATCTATCCATTGGTAAACTGTTTCACAGACACTGCACTATTTTTTTTTTGTGAAATAAATACACAAAGCTTCTCAACCAACCATTTTGGCAATAAAACATCCTCAAACAAATAAGTTTTGTCAGTAAAAATTTATAGGCGACCTAAAGTATCGTTTACGCTACCCCAATGTTGACCAATTGGAAAAAAAAATTGGAACGGTAGAAATAGTTGTGTAAACAATTCAGTACATCGGTAAACCGCCTTTTCCAGACA
The DNA here is from genome assembly GCF_016920785.2 of Ixodes scapularis. NCBI lineage: Eukaryota > Metazoa > Arthropoda > Arachnida > Ixodida > Ixodidae > Ixodes > Ixodes scapularis. The sequence continues at coordinate 88,885,934 of NW_024609835.1, forward strand.
CTATTTTTTTTATTAAAATCAATATAGACCCGATTTACAAAATCTTGGAACACTGCCTAAATTACAACAAAGGGATTGAAGGGATAACCTGAGGGTTATAATGAGGTATGGAGTGTGTTCGTGTAAACCCGGGCCAAAATCGCTCCTGCGAGAACTACGCATCACACAGAAAAAATGTTGATGCCGTGTCTGGTCTGTGTCAAAGGGCTCAAAATTTTGGCCATGGGAGTCGGATTTCTGTCGCCGAGATGCGCTCCGATGAAAGACCGAAACCTAGAAACCCGTCCAAATTGAGCATTATTTTGGAAAGCCTTAAGAATATCAATATTATTGCCTCGAGACGCGTCGTACGTTCAATATCTGAATGTTATATGCCCCTCTGCATGAGTAATTGATTTTATACTGCTTCAATCACATCCTAGCGTAAATGCTGCTTTTGTTGGCAACATTGAAGCTCTAACGTTACACAACGCCAAGCAAGCACTTCCGTCTTGTCGTTTGTCTGCTAGCGAACGCCGCAGCGTGCTTCGTTTTTCTTCTTACGCTCGACTTCTTTCGTGGATGGGTGAGATTTTTGGTGCGCGTTTTGATGTCACAAATACCGGGCAGCACATGCGAGCCAAGACGTGGCGTTCCACACTTTTCCGAGAGACGTGCAGTGACGAGCAAAATAAATTGTCGCCGTGCGTAGGGACTGGGTTCCCGCCAAGATAAGAGATCCCGCTTATGCAGCAAGCTGAGCTGAGCTCTGAGCGCACAGAAGGCTCGTAAGCTGAGGTGTAATGCTGTGCCAACGATATTTCAACCATGTTCACCCAGTCCTCGCCCAAATCAGATCAATCGGTTTGATTATCCAGCGAAACCGAAACCAGCCGCTAGCCCATTTGGAAACGATGCCAAAAGTTGTATTTTTCACGTGTGCAGGCAGATTCTGTTTGACCCGCGTGTGAAAACGGAGCGTGGCTACGATTTGCCAAGCTCGTCCAAGTCGAGTGACATTATGCATTTGAATAATTCGCCATTCACATTCGACCCTCGGACATCGCCTCCGAGGGAACGACCCGCAGCCTCATCACCGATCCAGTGGATCCGCCGATATGTGTACCCAGATGCCGCTTCAGAGGCAAAATCTGCATCCTTTGCTTTGCAAGCGCTCTTAGTTCGATGGGTGGCCGTCGTAGTTGTGTTGGTACGAGACGGCATACGTTTGCTCGAAGCTTCCCTATTGAAAATTCTATCAAGGTACGTAATTTGGGACACTGACTGCCAGTCAGCAGCCTTGGTGGAACGTGATGGACCATCAGACGTCATCTGATGGCCCATCAGGTGACGTCTGACTGCCACTGCCAAGGAAATTTCATCAACAAGGGCAGCATTTATATAAGAGTAAAGCTATACGCACTCTTAAATATCGCCAAATGCCTCGATAAAACAAAAAGTTCGAGAAAAAAAAAAAAGAAAAAAAAAAAAAGCAGGACAACCGCGGATCGAATCCGCGACCTCAAGCGTACAAATCGGACATCTTAACCCCTATGCCATACCACCGCTTTGGAAACTTGATTTGACTATTCGTTTTATAGGAGATGCTTAGTCTGCAAATGCAGTTAAGCCGTCAGCATGTTATGCAAGGCACTCGTACATCACTCGCCGTACTTCAGTTCTACTCACCTGCCATGTAGAGTACTTTCGCGTCGTAGAACGATCGTTTTGTTCGCGCGTCTCCGACCCAGTAGACCTGGTACACCTTGTCGTCTTCAACTACACCGCTGAAGTCCCTTACATCGTCGGAACTCACAACAGGCTGGGTCTTGTCGAGTAGAAATTCTACTAAAACATAAGACATTGTAGAGCCCGGGCAGGATCAACAGGTTGGAGCAAGCGGGCAAACAAAACGAGTCGAGAGCAATCGTTCATGAAAGCTCGGCGAAGCCTCTATGGGAAAAGCGAAGTGTCGTGTGTGGCGCTTCGTCGGACTTCTGATCAAGGTTGTCGGTCGGTTGCGTGTCATATCTCTAACGTCAGCGGTTTTATGGGCTCACGTCCCGAAATCGTTTTCTCGTGCATAGATTACTTTTCGTATTCATAGATTTGACAAAATAGTGGTATCCGAACGAACTTTACGTCCTTTGACCGTACGACTGTCTGCACGTCAAAGCGTTTTGACGTACAGTCAGAGACAGTCGATGTACAAGCCCTATTTCTCACAGTGGAAGATAACACAGAGAGGGTACGCAGTACGCATCAGTAAAAGTAAGCGGAAACTTTCAAGAGAAGTCAGAAAACGTCGAATGCAAAGCCGCAAAACATAGGTACAGAATCGCGCTCAGCGAATTTTCACAGTTCAAGAGAGTGGCAGAAAATGTCTAGCTGATAGCGGGCGCGAAAGTCGCACCAGCCACATCAGCATCAGCAACATAGCGGCGGCCAAAGAGCGTTTTTTGGAAAGGTGTAGAAGAAAAAGAAAAAGTAAAATAAAAAGAAAAAGAAAAGCGCTCTTGTGTATTGTGGACACAAAAAATATGCCTGGTGTGAAAAAGTAATTAGGTAATTTAATTACAATTACCGTCGCTGGAGTAATTCATTACATTACTAAATTACCTGCTACAAAAAGTAATGAATTACATTACTAATTACTCAAACAAGTAATTAAATTACTGTAATTTCATTACAGTAATTGCATTACTGCCAGCTCTGGTGCTGCTACCGTTGCAGACAAGTTCGTTTTGAGTTATCATTTCATTCTGGTTTTTACAGGGCCGCTGTAACACACAAAAAATTTTTTTTTTCATACAGCTTGGGTATAATTAACACGCATGTCGCAGGACATATTTGTTAAAAAAAAACAGAAATCATATTAATTGGAGCAATATTTACGGCGCTGGAGTCATTTCGGCGGGCCGGTGATAAAATGGCTGGCATTTGAGAGAGAGAGTCGTCTTTTTGCCGGTTTCCCATTGGTACTTCTATCAGCAGCCTCTACTTTGCTCTCTGCGAGCGGCAAGCAGCACGAGAGAAAGTAAGAGGGAAACCATGAGTTTAAAATCGGAGTCATGCGGTTTAGAAAAGCTCGTTTTAGCAAACGCCGTTTTACCGACCCCAGTTTATCAAATGCCTTTATAGAGAAACCCAGTTTAAAGAAAATGCCGATGAGCCTCTTTTTAGCGAATTCGGCCGCCGCGAAGCGTCGTGTGCGGATAAGTCAGTTGAGTTAAGGGGAGACACCCCCCGGGAGGGTCAACTTTTGAACCCTTGGCTTAAAATTAATGGAATTTACAGGGTAGGCTGGTGGTCATGCCAGAGGGTGCATAACAAAATTTCAGGTCTGTCGGTTAAGTGGGAAGGAAATTAGGGCAGCTTCTATCAGCAACAAGCCTACATTGTTTAGTTAACCTGTCGTTCAAAAACTATCACAATATTCAAGATTTTTATTCACTAGATGTGTAGCAGAATGCCTAGGAGGTTCGGCTATGGAAAGTTTTTTGTAAAACGTCATTTATTTCTATCAATTTTCTCTTCTGCAAAATCGGCCAACCTCTTGGTCTTCTGTATCTTTGACAAAATGTCAACATTTTTCTATAAAAGACATCTGTAAAGTGACAAAAACATTCCATTGCCGCATTCCTTATTAAATTTCAGTCAGGAAAAGTGAAGAATGAGCCTTCCCTCTATCGCCATTATCAAACGATTGGTTGACTAAAATGGAATTTATACCAAAAAGTGGAACGCAGAAAAACGCGTTCAAAGTGCTCCAAACCCTACCGTCTCTTCAGCCTCGGTGGACAGAAAATAATTTATAAAAAATTAACTATGCAGTCTAAACTAGTGAAAATTTCTGGGAATACTCTCTGGATGTTGGTGGATGTAGATATGCAATTTTTCAAAATCGGTGTTTTTTGCAGAATTTTGTTTTTCTGGGTAGTGTCCCCCCTTAATATTTTTGTAATGAGCCGCCGCAGACTGCCGCCGCGAAGCGGCGGGAGCGCAGCGGGGGGCTTGGGTTAACACGCGCACCAGTGGTACACGCGAAAAGTAGAAAACCCTTTCTTAAATAGCGTCCCCTTTTCGATAAACGACATTTTTCTAAACTGAAGCTCTGCTTTCTCTAAACTGTGTTTCGATAAAATGTGCCCGTTCTCTAAAACGTGCTTCGACGAGCGACGAAATGGCATTCTATCAACCGTAGTAAACCCCTTTAAATTTCGTCAGGAAGTGGAAGTTGTGCGTTCATTCAATTGCTTATTCTTTACAAATACATCTTCTGATACGCCTCTTCTGTCACAGCGATTTGAAATAAAGTTGATGCTGCAGCGGCCCTTTAAACGACTAGGGTTCGGTCGATTCGATGGGCCCGCCGTTCACAGACACGCAAAGCCGAAGTCGAGCTTCGAACGCCAGAAAAGCCCTTTCGCGCATCCCATCGTCGATCTCGAGGAACGCGCCCTCAATTTTTTTCTTTTGAGCTCTTCGATGCTGGGGATCCTCTTCTTGTAGACAAGTCCTTTTATAAATCCCCATACGAAAAAGTCGCACATATTTAAGTCGGGGGATCGTGGAGGCCTGTCTATATAATCTGATCCCCGACATATCCACCGCCGAGGGAACGTGGTATTGAGCCATGCCCTCACACTCTTTGCGTAATGGGGAGCCGCCCCATCTTGCATGAATATACAGTTTTCTTTCGTCATGTGGTACCTTTCAAGCTCAGGGAGCATTTCTGTTTTCAGCATCTCCAAGTAGGCACCTGCGTAAACGGTGCCATCGAAAAAAAAAAAAAAAAAAAAAAAAGAGGCCCACTATGCTTTCACGCCAAATCCCACTCCACACTGTCACCTTCGGTGAATGGAGATGCCGTTCGTCCACGGCATGAGGGTTATCGCGAGCCCATATCCTGCTGTTCTGGCGGTTCACACGTCCATCTAGGTGAAAGTTTGCTTCGTCACTAAATAAAAGAAATCGCAGGTGCCCCGGGTTGTTCTTAATTCAAAACAACTCTGCCTTGCAAAATTCTAAACATCGGACGTTGTCGCCGTCGTGCAGGGCTTGAAAAACTTGCACCTTGGACGGGTGCAAATTATTTTCCCGCAAAATCCGTCGTACGCTTTTTTCCGAAATTCCAAACAACCTGGCTGCTCGTCTTGTTGACAATTGCGGGTCACTCTCGAAGACAGCAAGCACCGCTTCAATGAGCTCCTCATTTTTCAGCAGGCTCTCACGTTCACTGACTGGATTCTTCTTTTTAAAGTCTTCTCCATTCACAAAACGATCCGCCCAAGTCAAAATAGTCGGGCGTGAAGGCGGGCGTTTATGAAATGCAGTGCGAAATTTTCGTTGTGCAGTGGCTACCGAGTTCCGCTCCACGTACCACTTGACTGCCTGGGCACACTCACTTGACGAGTATTGCGGAATCGCAGGGCGGCGCGGAAAATATTTTGATAATAACTCCAAAAGATAGTGCAACAAAAACAATAAATAGGAACAATCAAGATGTCTCAGCAGCGGCACTCTTGATTCCAAAGTTGAGCTTTCACCGGGAGCGGACCCGTCAACAGATAAGCAGACGACAAAGGAAAACACACGTTCGTCTGTTTTAGAAAATATTTTTATTAAACGAGGGCGTCCGTCCGTTTCTAAATTTCAAGTAAAAGGGCATAATCGTTCACATATTTCGGTAAAATCACTTTTTATCGCGATTATCTCACCCGACACCAGCCTTTCTTGCGGCGTTTCTCGCGTTCAAGGGGAATTTAGGACTGAAGTTGTCATGTAAAAATTTAACACAGAAGTGAGGCCTAAAGGACTTATTTTGCGAGTTACGGCCAAGATACCCTGACTACGGCTAAAAGAGGAAAGTTTGGCTTTAGTTTGGCTTCTTCTGGAGTGTTTAGACCCTAAATGAACAGACAAAAGAAACAATTTTTAGCCCAAAAAACTTTGGGGATGTCTGGGGATGCCCAACAAGCTAGATTAGAGTGACTTTGTCGAAGTTAGTACACACTTTGTTATTTTGTAAATTGCATTAAATAATAATGCCTGTAACTTGCATCTCCATAAAGAAGTGAGATGAAGCAGCCGTAGATCTGAGTTGGAGAACCGAAATTGTACTGAAACAAACCACCACACGCGTTCCTAGAAAACAATAAATAAGCAATAGGTAAAATGTCGCAACACAGAAGCTGCTCGTGAGAGCGAATTCATAGCTCGCTCAGCCAGTACCACTTTACCATTATAGTGGCTGCCACTTTTTTTTAACTCGTCACATTTTACAAGATTCGAACCTTGCATAGCTGATATCGATCGTAGTAGAAAGTTACTTACCTGGCTTCTACTTTTCGTTTGTTTTTCAGCAAGGGAAAGTTAACCAGATCACACGCACTCAACATTATTTGAAACAAAACAAACCACGCCATATTGTTGAGATATCCTTTAAAGAATGCCCACTTGCGGAAGGATTTTATGCTTTATGCTATTTCTGCTTTCTTCGTTCATTTAATGCAACATCTTGAGGTATCAAGAGACGTCAAGTAATTTCAAGCAATGCCATGAGATGTCGTGTGGCCGACAAGACTTCGAGGTGAAAACTCGAGACACTTTTCGAGGCGTGAAGTAGTCCGAGTCGAAGCGAAACTATTGCCCGAGCAGGAGTTCGGCGGACGATATGAAGCGATATCGTAGGTAAATATCTATGCTTTCAAGGTTTGACTGAGTCGAGGATACTCCGCACTGTAACTTGCGTCAGGTAAACTAAGAATGACGTGACAACTTAAGTTCGACGCTCCTTTATCGAAAGAAATGAATTGTAGTCGACTAGCTTGCACCCAAAAAGCACAGGTCTTTGAAAAAAAATTTTTTGTCTGGCAATTGAGGGTACTAAAAGCACAAGAAAATGACAAGGTTTATCCAAACTTGATATTTTTAGGCCCAAGTCTGGGTATCTTTTTTTCATTGAACCAGACAAGTGCCAGCGTTAGGTTTCACTGTCTAGTGTTTCGGTTGAAACATGACTACTTTGGGTCAAATTGCCAATCAAATGCCGGAAACAAGCTTTACTGCTGGTGGTTCGCTTCATACGTGGCCTCTTTGGCTCATGTCTGGCACTTTGGCAGTTTGGCACTTTGGCAGTCTGGCACTTTGGCACATACTTACATACTTTATTATTTCGTGCCCCTGAACGACCGAAGTCTTGATATGGGGCACATAAGTCTGTCCAATGTCAACAACACATATGTAGGAAAACAATTTGAGTATGAGGTTAAAAGAGATGTTTCCAGTTCACGTTTAAAAGACACGGTCTGTAAAAGCATCGAAAGAAGTATTTCATAATATAGCTTTAAAAGACAGTTGAATCGAACAAGGTTTCCCTTGTTCGAAAGACTGTGAGATCAAACAAAGTTTCCCTTGGGAGCCAGGATAAAACAAACTGGCATGTCTACTAGAACGTAGAGGCAGGTGGAAATTAAGACAACACAGCAAGTTGCTGTCTATCTCGCCATGAAGTCTTCTGTGTAACAGTCACGCCCAACTCTTTGACACGACCGCATTTGAAGCCGGAACTCTCGACTATGTACGCGTAGTCTCAAAGCATCTTTGTTTAACACTATCAAAAACGATTCCATAAACCTCTCCTGAACTTTTCCAATTTGCAATGCATCGGTTGCTGTGCTAGAATTCCACACAACTCTTCCAAACTCAAGCCAAGAACGAGTTAGACCGCAGAATATGCGAATAATACACAATGAATTAAAAAAAATTGTTTTGTCAAAGAAGAAATTACTTTCAGCAATCTTACAGCTGATGCGGCAATTTGAAAGACGTGGTAGGAAAGAGAAGAATGATAATCAAAATAAACACCAAGGTCGCGAACCCCAGACACACGCAAAATGGTAGCGGAACCAATAACATAGGTATTTAAAATCGACTTCTTCTCTCCGTGTACTACTAGTGATAACACTATTTTTATCGGGATTGAGTAACAAAAATATGAGGAGCACCACTGAGCCACGCCTGACACGTCGCCTTGCAGAAATGCGCAGTCATTGAGTGCCAGAATATTAAAATATAGCTTCAAGCCACCGGTGAATTGGAACAACCGAGATTTTTTCACGTACAATTCGTTATCATTAATATAAATAAGATACAATAGTAATCTCAGATTAGACCCCTGAGGGACATTGGCAAATAATGTAGGAAACCAAGGTAAAACACTCTGACTGTAACTAACGCCTTGGAATTAAAACTTCTTAGGCCTAAGTTAGGCACCAATATATGATTGCCTAACTTGGGCCAAGATAAGCGTTTGTCTTGCGCGCTGTCTGGGATATCTCGGGACAGTTCAGCACTTTAGCGAAGCAATTTCTTAAAGCGACTTGTGTTTTTTTGACAGTGTATGAAGTCGCTGAATCTCCCAGCAAAAAATCGGCTTCTTTAAAGAAGAAGATAGCATTTTACTAACTCTTCAACGCCTGATGGCTCAGTGATATTTCGGCTGATGATAGGATCTGGATTTCCAAGAGCCTCCTTTTTGAGTGGCTTCCGTTTTACGGTGAATTTGGATGACTATCAGAGGGGCACATATTGCCAACTAAACAAAACACGTGAATTAAGCCTAGACCACATTAGACCTTACCGCGTCTCATGTGAGTCTTTCGGTGCGTTTGTCTTTTAAGTTGCTTCGAGCGAAGATAACCAAGATACTCAGATGTTCGTGCTTTTAAGGGCTCGAAGACTGTGGCTATTGTTTGTTTTGTTCCTCCAATTGTTTTTTTTTACTTAGGAGCTGTGAAAGTTACGACGGAGCAGGTGACGTTTTAATGTCTCACGAAATCTCGTAAAGAAGACCGCGTTAGTGTCACGAGAGCTACCGGGTATGGTGGAAAGAGTTACGAGCACAATTCCAGCTGTGCTACTTCGTGCACCGCTGGGGAAGTCGCACGAGTCGGAAATATTAAGCACGTTGACACCTCGGAGCGTTGTCCTTCTGAAACTGCACAATGTATGCACCACCTGCTGTTTACTTTAAGAGGTAGTGTGAACTCGCTTAACCTCGGAGTACCGAACAAAGAAATTGATAGATAACTCCTCCCGAGTACAGTGACGAACGCTAAAATTTAGCAGTGAATAAGAAACTTTTCTCCGATGACTAACTGGTGACATTTTACATGAATATAGATAATGCGACTGTCACCAGAGGGGACTGAGACGCATTAGCATACAATGCAGGTCACCCCTTATTCCAGTGCCTACACATGGTGTTTCTTCGATGGACGAGAGTCAAGAAAGAAGAAAACTTTTGTGAGGTTTGTTTTTAGCCCGGGAACTAAGTTGGGAGCTATGAAGGACAAAAGAAAAAGAGGCAAAATTTAATAATTATGGTTTGTTCTGCGCAGGTTTTATTGCGCAACAGCAACGGAAGACATACTGCGCCAGACTAAACTAACTGACGAAGCTCCTATGGTCACGTCATTACAAAATGGCAATCTTGAAAATATAGCTAGGACTAGATCTTGTGTGCAAGGAAAGCGCTAATAATAAATGCCAGAGCTCGATCAAGATTGATGAGAGGGTGCTTTCCCAGCAAAAGAGCGGGATGAAATGAAATGCAGTATATAAAAAACTGATAAATGAGCACGTCGCTCAGTGTCAAATCCTGGGAAGAGCCACAAAATATGGAGAATAGTAAGATGGTCTCCATAGTGCTCGAAAACTGGTGGATCCCTCCCACAAAACAGATATCTGTGTGTAAGGAAAGGGTGACCAATTCGAAGCCGGCGCAAATCAACTTCGTGAATGTGGTTCTTAAGTGAGGAGCTCTCCCAAGACTCAAGGACTGGCTTGGTTACATGGAGCTTGTTATTGGACTCCACGGCCTGTCACGTACCGGAAAAGGACGACTCAAATAATGATTTCATATCCTGAGAGAATAAGCTAGTTCAATATTGAGAGAAGTTACCTGAGGATACAGCGAACCTGACTGCCTCCACTTTACCCTTTACTCCCACGTGACGTGGAACCCTGCAGAATCTTATATGGTTACCTTTACGTAAAGCTCCATCAAGTTTACTTCGCCCTTGTTCCACAGGCCTATTTTTTGTGACTTTTAGAGAACATATTGCAGTAAAGGCACTCTGAGAGTCCACAAATAATATGGCCCGTCTTGTTTTACTCTTCAAAATATAAACCATCGCAAAAGGCAGACCATAAATTTCATAAAGTAGCAAAATCAAGACGTTTTGCTCTTAAAACATTACCGTAGTGCACTGCACAACCGACAAAAGATAAAGTCTTAGCACCGTCAGTTCATAAATGAGCAGAGTGTTTATACTTCTCCTCCAGCTCAAAGAATTCCTGTTGAATCGCAAGAGCTGATAGGCCATTCTTATTAAACTCAGTGAAAGTTCAGTTGCAAAAAACAAGCACCACAATCAAGGGGACAACCGAAACTGCGTTCTGAATTGGTTAAGTTCATCGAAACGAGGTCAGAGCGAGGAACAAAATTGCTCTGTACGAAACCTTAAGGGTCTGACAATGTTTGGCTGCATGATTTTCAAAGAGACTTTAGTATTAAGACTTTTGTACGAAATTATATGTTGGGTAATCAAGTTTGAATAGGATCCTGGAAGCATATGTGGGACTGAAGTACTGGGGTCGTTTACGCAGTGAAATCTCATTTGATTCCGCATACAGAATAAGTACAGGTGATGCCCGGAAAGCACCCGTTTCCAAACTCAAGCCAAGATGATGTATAGGGTTCCAGTATCTTTGGAGCAGACGGGCGAGTTGATCCGTACACCACTGCACCATAACCAAGACGAGATCGCACAAGGTAGTTATACAAATTCAGGACTTTTCTGATCTACCCTTATGACTTATGAGCCAAAACTTTCAAAGGGTTTGTGAAACGAACACACTTTTTCTTGGAAAATTTTAGGTGCGAAATAGAGGTCAGTGTTTCGTAAATATAACACCAACAAGTTTGTGCCTCTTCCTAACCGGAATCAGAGTCCCATTTAGTTCCAAAGCTGAAGCTAAGGAGAGCCCGAGGCACAGAGGAAAAAAGACACAGGCTGTCTTTGCAACAGAGAACTTGAAATAATTTTCGTCTGCCCACTTACAAAATTTGTTCAAAGCCAGTTGTAATCGCCGCTCACAACTAGAAGAATTGCAAGATGTGGAGAACTGTATATAGTCAGCACAGGGTTCTCCCCAAGAATATTTTGGGGTGGACATAACCACCATGCGGTGTGGTGCGTTGGAGGGGGGCGTGTAGTTTGCAATGCGGCTTGATCTGGCTTGCCGACAGAACGCAGTTCGCGTAGGCTCTCTAACTTTGCGGCCCTGCGAGTGGCGTCACGCCGTGGTGGTAAAACCAAGACCAGAATGCATTGGAAAATATATGGGGAAGGAAAGGCGGGGACCGAGCGAAGAGGCGACGGTAAACCAAGCCAAGGCGCGAGTAACCATTGAGCTGTGAAATAAAAGTCCTCTCGGTTTTCTGCTCTCCGTCACTCGCCGTCTGCGGGGAGAACTGCTGCGCTGTCTTCGTCGGGTCTGGTTACTTTGTTTCTCCTCGGTCGAGCCCCCCCCCCCCCCCCCCGCTTCCCCCCCCCCCCCCCACTTTCCACCTCACCATCTTTGCATTGCCGTTTAATACAGAAAAATTGACGCAAAAGATTCCCCTTCTTGGGGGACTCCTTTTTTCCTGAACCAAGTGATTACACAGGGTGCTGCCAAGCCAGATTGAAACATTCCGTTTGTTAGAAAGTTGGTTATGCATTGCAACATCAACCATGGTTATTGCAAGCATAGAAGTCTTGCAGGATATCGTATCTCCAAGTGGAATAATACGTCTTGTCTAAATAAAACAAAAATAGTGCAACACAGTGCTGCTTGTTCACAAATGCCTCGCGCATCAGGGTTTCCAGGGAAACCAAGTTATCCGTAGTATATCGACCTCGTCGAAGCCCACGTTGATTTTTTATCAAGGACCCTTTGCTTTTCTGATATGTATACAAACGTCCTGTTAATTAGCCTTTCAAATGTTTTCTCGACGCAGCTCGACAGAGCAATCGGGCGGTAACTTGATGCTAGTGAAGTCTTTCTTTGGCTTTAGATGCAAGATGACATGTACATGCTTTCAGGCATGGGGAAAGACGGCTTTTCCCACAAGAAATTGAAGAACAAAACGAGGCTTTTCACAGACTCCGGAGACAGGCGACGAAGCATTTCATAGTGACCCGCGTCGGGCCCTGAAGCAAAAACCCTCGTTATCTCAAGTGCCATTATAAGTTGAAACTCTGTTAAAGACTGATTTTTTTGGGCTCCGAGTCACCTGTGCACAAGGAGACGTTTTGTCGCTTTGCGCGAAAGCAAAATCTATTTAATGAGTTACTGTAGTTCGTCGAGTTGGATATAATTATAAAATCGTTCAGCATGGACGTCGCCGATGTCCACTAAAGATAAAGGAGGGGAATAGGGGGTAGGAGTCGCAAAGCACCTTTATTATCGATTTTTTTTTTGCGCCTATTAAAACCTTTTTGGCTGGCACAAAACTACTTGTAGCAAAAACATACTTCATTCAAGTTTTCCATCTTCACTGCTTCTCAATCCAACGGGCTTTAGCTCTTCGCTGCCTGAACTTCGCAAGATTACGTGATGTGGAGTACTTGCGAAATTCACTTGAAGCACTGTTTTGATCCGCTAGGGTTGTGGCACATTCCATGTTCCACATTGCTTTACATTTATTTGGCACATTACCAGAGGTTCGTGGAATAGAAGCCTCAGCAGAATTTAGTATATGTTCGGTAACATAGAGTGTGGCATCTTCGGACGGCATAGAAGAAAACAGAGAAGGATCCAAAGTGGAATATAACCCAAAAAGTGACCAGTCAGCTTAATATAACTTCTACCTAGAAATTTGTTTAAAAGTGAGGGCTGCTGTACAACGTTCTCTAATACAATCGGAAAGTGATCACTACCAAAAGGGTTGCTGAGAACTTTCCATGTAAGGCAAGGGAATAATGAAGGTGATGAAATTGACAGATCTATGGACATAAATAAGGTGGTAGTTGCACTGTAAAATATAGGTTGGCTCTCTCCCATTAGGAAGGCATAGCCCAGATTCTAATAAAAGACGTTCGACCATACCTCCACGGGAGTCTTTCTTTATTGATACTGTCAATCTCTTTTGAGATCGTAGCAGCAGACACTTTCATGCAGACGGCGCTTGCTGCGACAACAAAAAAAAAATGAAAATATGAATATGTGGCAGCATTTACACCGTCAGGTGGTAGGCTGTTCCAATCGAATATTGTACGAGGAAAGAAGGAGCACTTAAATGTATAATTTCTATGTTTAAATGGCTTTATTATTTTTCTGTCGATAACTGGTAGGGCTGGGGCAAAACAAATTGTATATTTATCTTTTTGTATTCTAAGCTCCTCATTGGTGGTAAGGTAAATCCTTCTTTCTGTAGGGCTTCCAGGCCCTACAGATAAGATAAGTGGATCCCAAATGACGCTTCCATATTCTAGCACTGGCCGAACAAAAGTTTGTACAGTAGTATTGTATCACAGGAGGCCTGTCTCATATACCTATACGCAAGAAACCCAGCTTACGCATTGTTTTGCTAGCTGTTGATTGATATGAACTTCACATTTAAGATCAGATGTTATTGTCCAACCCCATATATTTATATAAACTCACTCTTTCAAGGCTACGCTTCTCAGTCGAATTGAAAGTGATAGGCTCTTTCCTTCGAGTAAATGACACGCATAGAGTGTTTGACCAATGTAGTTACATTTACGAGCCACCACACCATCTAGACAAGTTTTCTAATAATCACAGCCCGCAGAACTTTCGATCATTCTAAAAAGTAAACAATCATCTGAAAACAGTAGCATCTTTACAGGAATTTCACAAACAATATCATTCACGAATATTAAACCAACGAAGTCCCGAGTACCGATCCCTATGGAACGTCAGAAGTTACGTGTGTGATACCGAAGTATGCGGTGTCAACTTGAACAACATGCTGTCTCATATATAAGTTTAGTAGACCCGAGTCGAGGGACTTACTCTGATGTCATCCTAATAACGCGCCGACGCGCCGACGGGCCGATTCGTCGCCAACTGTTATCACTGGTCACATGACCCGAATCATCTGTACACTGTATACTTGTATTCACTGGTGTCTGAATAAACGGGACTGTTCTTTGCTCACCAGCGACAGCTTGCCTGACATGGTGTCAGAAGTGGGCGGATTGCGACCGGCTCCGACGGAATGTCGCTAACGTCGAGTACAAGCCCTTAAGCAACAACCGAAGCAGCGTCGACCTCGCCACCAAAGAAGCAGCCAGCGTCGCGTCGACATGGGAGGACTCAAGCCTCCGAAGCCGTTCGACTTCCACAACGCCGCTGACTGGCCTGCCTGGATAGACGAGTTCGACGACTACAGATTCGCATCGGGCCTGCACGAGAAACCTGAGGAAGTTCAAGTAAGAACTCTTCTTTATACGATGGGCCGGAAGTCGCGAGAAATTCTGCGTTCGATAGGCGTAAAAGACGAAGAATTTAAGAAGTTCGACCTGATAAAAGTCAAGGTTAGATGGATACTTAGTTCACACCAAGAACACGGTGTACGAGAACGCTCGTTTCAACCGACGCCGACAGCAACTGGGAGAAACGGTACACCAATTTGCGACCGAGCTACATAGGTTAGCAGAGCGCTGGGAGTTTTAGGACATGACAGAACGTCCTACAGAGACCGATTCGTAGTCGGTCTTTTGGACCAAACTATCTCATAGGAGCTTCAAATGGATCCAAAGCTGACGCTGCACATAGCTCTATCGAAATCTCGGACAAGCGAAACAGTAAAGCAACAACAAGACGAATAAGCAGGGCAAGAGTCCGCAAGCCCCGAAGCGTGCGTTTCGGCCGTGAAACATAAAAATACCGCTAGAAAGAGCGAAGTCTCAACCAGTCAAAGGACTGCTAACAGCAAGAAGTGCAGTTATTGCGCTGGTCCTCTACATCCCAGTACGA
Organism: Ixodes scapularis; assembly: GCF_016920785.2. Lineage (NCBI taxonomy): Eukaryota > Metazoa > Arthropoda > Arachnida > Ixodida > Ixodidae > Ixodes > Ixodes scapularis. The sequence continues at coordinate 88,900,970 of NW_024609835.1, forward strand.
GTTGTCCCACCCAACGAGAAAAATGCCGTTTTTGTCAAAAGTTAGGACATTTCGAAAAAGCATGTCGCACCGAAAAACGCGACGGCAAGAAACTCGACGTCATTGCCGCACCCGATAACGAGCATTTCTTGTGCACGCTCCAGCAGTCGAAGAACACGGTATCTGCGCTCTTCGTTACTGTGCAGATAAATGGCCATGAACTTCGAATGAATGTTGATACGGGAGTTGAAGTGACTGTAGTCAGTGATAAGTTCCCAGGCGTCCCACGCTCTCTAGACGAAGCAGAAAATTTTCCAGGGCCGAGCGATGCAAGAATATCACTGTAGGCAAGTTCCAAGCGAACTTCACCTGGAAAGATAACTGCTCACGACAGACTATCTACGTCGCCCGCAATCTGCGAACTTCCCTTCTTGAGTTTCCAACCTTGGGCATCGTTCGGTTTTTGGGCGAAAGAGAGAGCGCCGAAGACGTCGAAGCCAAGTATCTCAAACTATTCCAAGGTACGGGATCCCTGGCTGGTGAAAACACGATACGCTTCGTACCGGATACCGTCTCGTACGCGGTGTCTACTCCTCGTCGGATTCCCGTACCGATGAAAGAAGCAGTAAAGAAAGACCTACACAAGCTAGAGCTCGAAGGAATGATTCGAAAGGCTGAAGAACCAACAGAGTGGTGCGCCCCAATCGTGCCAGTACAGAAGCCTTCAGGTGACTTTAGACTTTGTGTCAACCTGACCCACCTAAACAAGTTTGTACGGCGGGAACGTTACCAGCTTCCAACGGTAGAAGAAATCGTTGGCAGCTTCCAAGATGCCCGTATCTTTTCCAAACTGGATTCCAGTTCTGGATTCAACCAGATTCACCTTTCGAAATCATGTCAAGAACTTACCACTTTCATAACGCCGTATGAAAGGTATTGCTACCGGAGACTACCTTTCGGCGTGACTTCGGCACCAGAAAGTTTCCGAAGAAAATTCCCGCAAGTCTTGGAAGGCTTAGAAGGCGTACTGAACTACATGGATGATGTATTGGTGTACGGAGCGAGCAAGAGTGGACACGATAGTCGTGTGCACAAGGTACTGGAGAGGCTTCAGCAGAAGGTCATGGTGCTAAACAAAGAAAAATGCTGCTTCTCTGTGGGGAGGGTGTCGTTCCTGGGAATGGTCTTCGACGCTTGTAGAGTGAAACCTGATCCCAAGAAAGTTTGGGCCATCAAAGAGCTCCCCGGCTTTAAAATGCCGTCGAACTTCGTTGTCTTTTGGGCATGTTAGCCACCTTGCAAGATCCCTCCCAGATGTAGCATCTACCACAGCGCTTCTTCGCAGCCTCCTCTGCAAGGATAACGACTGGTCATGGGGTCCTCAGCAAGAACAAGCATTCGCCGAAATCAAGGACACCTTAAGCTCGGAAAGGTGCCTTGCGCGGTACAATCCAAGCTACCCGACTATTGTCTCTGCAGACGCCTTGTCGCACGGCCTCGGCGCCGTACTGTTCCAAGATCAGCCATCCGGCGAGTGACGTCCTGTTGCATACGCCTCCAGGTCGCTGACGAAGACGGAACAGAGGTACTCTCAGATAGAGAAGATCTAACAAGGGCTGCAGAACGCTTTGACGAGTATCTGTGAGGTCTCTCGTTTTTGTTCGAGACTGATCATAAACCCCTACTTCCGTTTCTGGGCCGCGACCCGCTGGACACCCTACCCCCAAGAATTCAATGGGTCCGAATGCGCCTGATGAGGTACTCCTTCACCCTCACGCACGTTCCGGGTAGAACCATTGCCACGGCAGGCACACTGTCACGAGCAAGAAGCAACAGTTTGGCACCATCACAGGAAATGCTCTTGGAGGGGAACGTCTCGGCACACGTTGACGCAATCATCCCGGGACTGCCAGCATCCGGCCGTCTGATAGACCGAATACGTGTGGAGCAGAAGAATGACCAGGAATGCTCATTGCTGCTTCAAGCCGGCCGACAAGGGTGGCCAGACAAACACAAGCTACCACCAGTTCTTGGGCAGTACTGGGCACAGCGTGGCAACGTTACTGTTTGCAACGACTTGCTCCTAAAGGACACCAGACTTGTCATTCCAAGAAGCCTACGGAATAAGGAAATGCTTCAAAGACTCCACGAAGGCCATCAAGGCATCGTTCGCTGCCGAGAAAAAGCCAAAGAATTTGTCTGGTGGCCGGGACTCAGCAAAGATATAGCTAGAGTTGTGTCCGAATGCCGAGAATGCGCCACGAAACGCGTGCAAATCTCGGAACTGATGATCCCATCCGAAACACCAGAACAACCATGGGAGAAACTAGGAGTCGATTTGTTTGAACTAAATAGAGTGGTGTACGTTGTTGTTGTTCATTTTCACTCCAGGTGCCTGGAAATGGCGTTGCTGGACAGAGGCACGTCATCTGTAACCGTCATTCAACGCCTGAAGAGTATCTTCGCGCGACACGGGATTCCGAAGACCGTGGTTTCGAACAACGGGCCCCAGTTCGCATCGGGTTCGTTTCAAGACTTTGCGAGGACGTACGGGTTCAAGCACGTGACAACCAGCCCTCGCTGCCCGCAAGCAAACGGTGAGGTTGAACATGTAATAAGGACTCTAAAACTGTTCTTGCAAAAAGCAGAAACCCTTTCCTTGCGCTGCTGAACTACAGGAACACCCCTGGGGCAACAGCACGATTTCTTATGAGCCGACGACTTCGCTCAAGAGTGCCTTACGCTCCATGTTTAGTCAAACCTCGCACGGTAAACTTTTCTTGGGGGAAGAGAGATGAGGAGTATAAGCGGAAACAAAAAAAAAAGTATTTTAACAAGCGTCACGCGGCCAGATCTTTGCGCAGTCTGTCTGCAGGCAACCAAGTGTGGCTAAGAGACAGAGGCGCTACGGGTACCATCCTCCGCCCCGGGGACACACCAAGGTCCTACTGGGTCAGAACGAAGGACGGCACCTTCCGCAGGAATCGTCGTCAGCTGTTCCTGCTGCCGGACAACGATCCTGATCCAGAGCCAGAGTGTCAACAACCTGCCGAGCCCGCGGACAAGACCACGAATGATGCAGGCTTTTATGTATAATACGATCAACATTCCGCCGCTTTGTCGAACTCCCTGCGGCTCCACTCGGGCGCTCACGTAGTGCCGCCATCCCGCCGCCGCGGCATCCGGGGATCGGGTTACCCGAGCCGCCCGCAGCGCGAGTAGGCTGAGCCGTACGAAGATCGTGGAAATAAAAGAAGTTCATACTCAGCCAGCAACTAAAGTAGTCTCCCTCGATATACGGGCCGAGACACCCCAAACATTGGCGACGAGGAGCTGGATCCGAACCTACGAAGCCTGAAGAGTCGAAAGCGCTTCAAAACAGCAACATAGTATCAAGCATAAGACTGACCTCCCCCTAGTTCACAAGACATCGAAGGGAAAAGCTGAGAACTCCAGGCGACCGTCCACTCGACCTTGTTTTCGATGTGAAGGCCAGCACAGTCCTTCGACTTGCGGATTCCGTAACGAGGATTGCCGTTAGTGTCACAAGCGTGGAGACATCGAGAAAGCCTGCATCACGAAGAGAAAGCAAGGTAAAAGTGCAAGCCACAAAAGCACTAAGCACAACATGGACTTCACGCCCACAGCAGTCGAACGGCAGCGAGAGGAACATGTAGATTTTTACCATGAGCTCAACAGCGTGACACCGCACGGACCGTGTCCAAAATTCCTTGTGATATTGAAGATTGAAGGCAAATAACTAGAATTTGAAGTGGATTCGTGTGCCTCGTACGTGTACTCTGATCAGCTAGGAGACGTACCGCAAGGTGTGGCCCCATAACCCTCCTCAGCTCCACGAGGACAACCTGCAGTTGCGCACCTGGACTCGAGAATGCCTGCAACTTGTCGGTTCAGCGCAAGTGTCCGCTCGCTTCAAGTCCAAAGACTTCTTGCTACCACTGCTCGCCATGAAAGGGACTGGATGCAACTTTCTTGGCAGAGATTGGTTTCAAGAGCTTCGGGTTCGTGTCTGTGGCATAAGCCAAATGCAGCCAACTCCAGCAGCCGTCACGACACCCGAGATACAGATGGTCCTCGCACGTCACCCGGATGTCTTTAAAAAAGACATCGATGGTTACACGGGCCCTTTGGTTCACCTGGAACTGGAAGACGGAGCAGCACCCAAGTTTTGCAAGGCTCGTTTGTGCCCTTGGCCCTGCAAGGACCAATAGAAGAAAAACTTGATCGTTTGCAACATCAGGGCATCCTTGAACCGACGCAAAATGCCGAGTCGGCCACACCAGTGGTGTTCGTACGCAAAGGCGACGGCACATTTTGTGTTTGCGGTGATTGCAGGAGTACTGTTAACTCAGCCGCAAAGAAGGCATCGTACCGCTTCCCAACAACGACTAAAGTGTCCGGAAATCTGCGCGGTGGAACTGTTTTCTCGACTCTGGATCTGTACCAGGCATACCAGCAAATGAAGGTCGACGACGAAACTGCTGCTGTGCTCACCGTCAACACCACCAAGGGACTGTTCCAAGTCAAACGGCTCCCGTTCGGAATTTCTGCAGCACCAGCCATCTTCCAACGCATGATGGAGACCACACTGGCCGAAATTCTGAGGGTGAGTGTTTACCTTGACGACATCATTGTCAGTGGGAAGGGCACTCTCGAGCATGCGGAACGCCTAGACCAGGTTTTATCAAGGCTAAGCAAGGCAGGACTACGCCTCAAGCAAGAGAAGTGCCCATTTGGCATCGAGTCAGTTGAGTTTCTGGGATACAGAATTGACGCTAAAGGAGTGCACACTACCGAGGAGAAAGTGCAAGCTATCCTTCAAGCGCTCGAGCCAACCGACAAGACATCGCTGCAAGCTTTTCTTGGGCTTCTCGCATTCTACGACCGCTTTTTAGGAAACCGCGCGACAGTTGCCGCCGAGCTGTACAAGCTCCTGGAGAAAAATACGCCCTGGAAGTGGGAAAGGAAGCACCAGACTCCTTTTGATGCACTTAAGGGCTTAATTTTAATCTTCCACTGTACTTGCTCATTACGATGAGACGAAACCTCTTCTCTTGTCTGTGGACGCGTCACTGTACGGTGTCGGTGCCGTGCTCGCCCAGAAAGATGAACTCGGCAGAGAGGCCCCTGTAGCTTTTGCATCGCGAACACTGGGAGCCGCGGGAAAGAATCACTCCCAGCTCGGCAAGGAAGGCTTGGCAGTAATTTATAATGACAGTCATTTTCACCAGCACATTGCAGGCAGACACGTGACAGTTTTAACAAATCCCCAACCTCTGCTTCGCATCTTGGGAGGAAAAAAGCAAGTGCCCCAAGCCCTGTCACCTAGGATGACACGATGGTGCCTCAAGCTTGCCACTTACGACTACAATTTAGTCTACAGACCGGGAAGACTCCATCAAAAAGCTGACGCACTCAGCAGGTTGCCGCTTCCGGCGCAAGTAGACGAGCCCTGTCCCCCGGCGGACGTACTTATGTTGGCGGCACTTCCAAGTGTCGAACTATCGCCATGTAAACTCGCTCAAATGACCCGACAGGATCCACTCTTGTTTCGAATGCTCACAGATATTTCAAGTGGAGAACTGCATAAACTGCCAAAGAAACAGTTTTCACCATACTGCAGACTCGGTACAGAACTTTCAGTGCAACAAGGTTGCTTCCTGAGAGGTTCCAGAGTGGTCATTCCCACAAAGGCGAGGAAGGATTTGCTTGACTTGGCGCATGCAGGTCATAGAGGCGTAGTAGCTATGAAGGCATGCGCACGAGGTTACTTTTGGTGGCTAGGTTTTGACGGCGACATTGAAAGACTGGCAAGAAGCTGCGAAACTTGTCGGCGACACCAGAAGGCACCACCCAAGGCACCAATCCCCGAATGGACGCGCGCGACGACGCCTTGGCAGACTATTCATGCGAACTTCGCCGGCCTCGTGGAGGGGAAGATGCTGCTGATTGTTGTCGACGCGTACAGCAAGTGGCTAGAGGTACGCTGCACGCGCAACATACAGTCAATCACACTGATTGAGGAATTACGGGAACTCTTCGCAACGTTTGGAGTCCCCGAAAAGATGTTAACGGACAATGGACCATCCTTTGTTTCGTCCTAGGTGGAAGATTTCCTGAAGAAAAATGGTGTGACTCATATAACAAGTGCGCCTTAGCATCCCTTCACAAACGGAAAGGCGGAAAGCGTGGTCCTCGAGACGAAGCAGGCGTTGGCAAAAAGTGAAAACGAAACAGCAATATTCTCGTGCCGACTGCCAAGGTTCTTACTAAAACAGCACACAGCCGTCTGTACAACAACCGGAAAAACACCAGCGGCGCTCATGCTCGGCCGTGAACTTTCTACAGCTCTCACACGCATACAGCCCCGCGTGCCGGAAGAGTCGGCATCGGAACGCCGCAGAGAAAAATCACATAGAGAAGTTAGAGTAGGACAATCCGCCTTGGTCCGCAACTTCGTTGGAAACCCTACTTGGATTAAAGGTGGAGAACATGTTCTCCAAGTTTCAGTACCAACTCGCCCAAGAATCCGCATTACTTAACTGGATTAAAGGAACCGTTATAAAGAGACATGGACACCGCTCTTGGCTGGTGAAGTGGGAGAATGGAACGGTTCATCGACACCTGGATCACATTAAACCCGGTGCACAAAAGAATCAGACAACGAACTCGACATCGCGCAATTCCAGCAAGGAACTGGTGACAAGCCATGTTCCGGCTCCATATGTTCCACAGCCTTACTCCCCAGCATCGTCCGAACCCAATCGACCTCCAGCGCCCGAGTCCCAAGACGGAGCTGGGCCGCAATCTAAACCGTGCGGCACGGTACCTGCCGACCAGCGGAAGAACGAATCAGCGTCAGTTTCCGCTGCACTGCCAAGACCCCAGCGCGAACGGCGTCCCTTGGACCGCTACGGTGACTCAATCTGAGGAGGAGAGGATGTTATGTATACTACGAGCAACATTCCGCCGCTTTGTGGAATTCCCTTCGGCGCCACTCGGGCGCTCCCATAGTGCCGCGTCCCGCCGCCGCGGCATCCGAAGATCGGGTTACCCGAGCCACCCGCAACGCGACCAGGCTGGGCCGTACGAAGATCGTGGAAATAAAGGCAGTTCATACTCAGCCAGCGACTGAAGTAATCTCCCTCCATATACGGGCCGAGACGCCCCAACATAACATCAACAGACTGCCCCAGGATGAAACCGCGTCGCACGGTGTAACGACGCGATCTGGGCGTGTTGTAAAGATCCCTAAAAGACTTGAAATTGATGACTAGTTTGTTTACGACAAAGAACGATTTGTTATGTTTTCCTAGTTAAAGTAAAAAGGGAAGATGTGATGTCATCCTGATAACGCGCCGACGCGCCGACGGGCCGATTCCTCGCCAACTGTTATCACTGGTCACATGATCCGAATCATCTGTATATATTCACTGGTGTCTGAATAAACGGGACTGTTCTTTGCTCACCCACAACGGCTTGACTGACAATTACTAAAGGTTTATTCCAAAACAGCAGGTCGAAAGGGCATGATCAGCTGCCAGGTTTTCAGCTCGCCGAAGAATTGAACTATCGAGCTCCCGTGTCCAAGGTCGTGCTCTGCTGACAACGACGATCGTCTTTTGCCGTCACCACGTTTCTTTCCCTCTTAAGAAGGCTTGCAACGGTCCGGTTCGAAGCGGTTGTGGGTCGGATATCTCCTACTGGAGTCTGGGTGCAGTGGAGACCGCAAAGGAACTTGTGTGTCGGTGGCCTCCCGCTGGGTGTAAACATGAGAAGGCCCTGGCGGATCCATTGAAGTGAAGGGATCGTCTTATGTCACACCTTGTTTCAGGTGATCTGCAGGGACCCGCCGGATTTTGTGATCTTCATCTGAAACTTTGTAGACGACGTTGCCGATTTTTTTTTTGTGACAACGCCTTTTATCCTATGTTGTTTGTAGAGAGGATGTTGTACTCACAATTTCTGCTTGATTGTGAAGGTAGCGGTTCCTTCGTCCTTCTTTGCCATTTTGGCACTAGTGCGCAGACTTGTACGTAATCCGTTACAAGTAACGAAATTACTTGTAATCCCTTACATTTATCGGTAATTTAGTAACGGAATAATTACATATTTTCTAGAGTAATTTTAAAGTAATTCCCTTACATTTTTGACGTAACGGATTCCTTGTAATCCGTTACTATTTTTTCAAAACCAGCCCCCCCCCCCCCCCCCCCCCCCCCCCGTCTAAAGAAAAGGTCGTTTTATTTTGATGAAGTCAAGCGCAGTGACACTGTCACGCGAACTGACCAGCGCAAAGGGAGGCTTGGCGCTCTTCACTTCCGCAAAGCCCTTTTTTTCAACACCAAGCCCCTGAATCTAATTTTTAGACCCTAACAACAATGTCAAAAGATCCAAATAAACATTTCTACAAAAAAAAAGGGGGGGGGGGGCAAGTTATATCCGCTTTTTTTGGTGTTTGTTGTTTCTTTGCGATCGAAGGCGGGGAGAGGGAGACATCAAGTGATTGTATGCCTCTTCGAGAAGCTCAAGGCGTTAAGCGCACAGACAAGATTTAACAATGTCCTTCTCGATTATAGTCACTACTACCATTTTCATAATGTCACAACACGATGACAACGCTCCGTCTACCCTAAAACTAACTTAAAAAATGGCAATATGTAAAGGTGTTATTGCCATCCTCGTTCGTCGATGCACACCTATCATCTTCTCTTAGAAAGCAGGATGTATTTTTTTCTGCTTCTTTCACCTTATTTGACCCTGTTTTAAAAGCTACTTAGTTTTTTTTGTATTCCAACTTCTAGGGTAGGACCACTTTATTTGTGAATTCCAGCAGGATATCTGCAGCTCAGCCACCCTTTTTATGAGTCAGCTTCTTTCGAGCACTTCGAAAATGGTAATAGTCTTCCCTTTTCTTCATCCTGTTTTTACCCCAGCAGGACGCATCTTATCTCAAGCAGATATTTTTACAAATAAAACATAATGGTGCCTGGCGTAGACTTGATATTATGGGCTTTAGGAGAGAGTGAAACTCGTGAGTGGGGCCATAGTGCGGCTTACTTAGTTCTCTGCCCTTCGCTGCCTAGCTGTGGCATCAGCGGACGTCTATCTGGAGAACACCGGAGTAAACTGCAGTCGGTCCGTGCTGCATTGGTTTTTGAACGGCATCAAGAAAGGTACACAAGGCAAACGTGCGTTTACATTTCCTTGTTTTAACCAACGTTCTAATTAATTGTTGTTATGAGTGTCCTGTTTTTTTTCTCGATTAATTATATTTAAATATTGCAAACTTTTTTATCTGTTCAGAACCAAAGGAAGAAGAATATCGAGCCAAACCTTATGTATTATTTATCACCTTACTGTTACCAACTATATTAAAACTCTCGAATATCAGGCTACGGCTGCAAGGACGAAGCTTTGTTCTATCTTCGAGCTAAATAGTACTTCCATTGCTTCGCTGAAAAAGCTCAATGCAGAGCATGAAGCATTCGTGAGGAACAATATGGCACACCCATCCAATTTATACGCTGAACACGTCTGAGTTCAAGGCGTGTTCAACGTATCAGTCGACATCTTCAGTAAGAAATAACCCAAAATGTCTTACGAGACTTTCGCGAGTCAGCTGTTACTCAAAATACTCAAGGTCAATAAATGGAACACCTTGCAACTATCTTGAATAACCCTCTTCCCTTTGTTTTTTACTTGAGGACAGTAATGTTGAAAGTAACGCCACGAAAGTAACGGATTACTTTTGGGGGTAACGGTCAGTTACATTTATGGGAGAGTAATTGTAATTGTAATAAATTACAATTTAGCCTTGAGTAATTGTAAATGTAATTCCTTACTATTTTTCAGTAACGTGTACAAGACTGCTAGTGCGTACTATCGGGGAAAAATGAAATGCGAACACAGGAGCGCGTGGCTCGCGGTACAGGCTGCGCCACCTGGAAGTGAGCCTAGGAGCGAGGGTGCGTGGCCTACTCCGACGTGTTCACGGCCTTCCCTCTGCGCTCTCCCAGCTTCGGCAGTGCGCCTCTCAGTGCGCTGGAAGCTGACACCGCTATCTTTGCCTGCTCGGTGAGTGCGGCGAGCTTCTTTGCACCGCACGCGCTGAGCCAGCAAAGATAGTGGTGATAGCTTTCAGCGCATGAAGAGGCGCACTGCTGAAGCTTGGGGAGCGCAGAGGGAGGGGCGTGAACACATCGAAGTAGGCCACGCACCCTCGCTCCTAGGCTCACTTCCAGGCGGCGCAGACTGTACCGCGAGCCACGCGCTCCTCTGTTCGCATTTCATTTTTCCCCGATAGTACCTTGGAAGCCTTCAATAAGTTGAGAGCCGTCGAACAGGGCCTGCTCGTGAGCAGTTGACATGGGAGTTCTCCTGTTGAGGTGTGGGGGTGATCCGGTACTTAAGCAAGAAGTCTCGGGTGGCTGCCTTCCTCTATTTCCGAAAGAACGTCGAAGAGCAGTCTTCAACATCTTCACAAAATTCTCTGCTTGTCCGTTGAACTTGGGGTAATACGGCGGGGTAAAGAGATCAGTAATTTCGCCGCTGTCTAGGAATTCTTTAAATTCCGAGCTGGTGAACTGTCGTTCCTTACCGGTGACAAGTTGTTGTGGCAGGCCCTGACGAGAGAAAATCTCCTGGAAATTGTCGATGGTATCTGCCGCTGTTATGGATTTCATAGGCATTACCTCGGGGCCTCGGGCCATTTGCTAAACGCATTTATGACATTGAGATAACTCTGTTGATCTAGCTATGCAAAGTCAGCATGAAGTCTCTGCCACGGTAGTTCCGGAGGTTCCCAGCGGTGAAAAGGAACGTGTGGCTTGTTATCGCAAACACTGCTGCAGGGCTCGCATTGCTGCGCCGTGTGCTCAATGCCTATGTGGATATGTGGCCATCAGACGTACAACCGTGCCAACATTTTCATTTTTTTTTTGTCCCACGTGTCTTTCATGAAGAAGATCTATTACTTGGTGCTGGAACTTGCGTAGAACTACGGTTCGCGAATTCCATAGGATGCAGCCATTGAGGATGGTTAATTCCGATCTTTGTCTATGGAATGGTGTGAGGTCGAAGTCCGTCACATTTTCTGGCCAGCCCTGTCGAATGCACCGCTGTACTCGGGAGAGGAGCTCTGTAGCGCGTTAGTTTTTGTCAAAGCTAACAAGTAACGGTATTTTGTTACTTAATTTCGGTAACGGGCACAACACTGCTTTGCTTCCTCTATTTTCTTGCTGCCTATTTTGGCTTCGTTACGGGGGTCAGTGTTAGAGTTTCCGAAACGGGGACGTCTGTGGCGTTTCCCAAGGGTCCTGCTAACGAATTCCCTAAAGATCAACCTACGGATCTCTCCTCAATATTTTCCGGCGAAGCGGGCTCAGAGAACTCGCTTTTCCCCAGCCTCTGCCGCAAGCATGTCCGCGTCAGATTGCCCCTTTTTTCGCCACATTTTGGCCATCCGAGCTAGGCGCTGCTGTCATAAGAGAAGATCTGCGGTCCGTGTCCAGACCTTTACGTGTAATTCTTTCGTAAAAAATCGTTTCTGATACGAACGCGGTTTTTAAAAAGGTAACAAAATTGCGAGAATTCTTACTGCGGTATTTGCCTTATATTTCTGGGAATAACTATTTTCTGTCTAATAATAAAAATAAAAGCTTGCAAATTTTCCCACCGCGGTCAAGAAGTCAAGTAAACACACGATATATAAAAAGCAGTAGGAACATATTTCGTGAACATTTTCTTTTACAGCCGGCGCCAGTCGGCTTCGGTCGTAAAATCAAAAGGTTGCTTGCTTCTGTCAGGCGAAAATAATTGCTTACACCAGCTTACAGGCTAGAAACGAAAAAGAAACAACATCATTCTAAACTTAGCATCAACTGAAGCCACGAAAAGTTTCAAGTCATAATTTTAAACACCGAATATTTAGTTAGTTGTCTGCTTCACGCGACTTAATAAGCAGTCGTTGTGAATGTGATTTCGCTTCGCTGCTCTCTAGTGTGTTGATGTCCTTCCTTTTAATTGCCTAAGCAGGTGATTTACGTTTGACGCCCTCAAGAATTTGTAATGCAAAAAAAAAAAAATTATATGATATATGGTAAATCAAACATAAACCAAACGCGGTAAAAAATTATGTTCGAGAAAGCTACACGCAATAAACAAGGCCTTGTGAACTCCGAAACACAAGATGTGTGCGAGAGGACTAGCGCAAGTAGATCTAGAGCGCGCCAAAGCGCCCCTTTTGGAGCGCGGATTTTCCGCAGGCAAATGCAGTTCAATTCACTTCATTTTATTTTTCGAGAGAACATCCTGGAAAATACTATGGGCTAAAAGTTGCATTAACAGCTTGACCAGGCTCATAAACCTCTTCATCTGGCAGTCAGTTTTACAAGATGAGCGTAAATGTTTTTCCCATGATAGAAAAATATATTTAGAACTACTTTATGAATAACAGATACACATTTCTTACCATATAACCACGAAATTCTTAGACGAAGTTTATTATTCAAGGATAATGATAACAAAAAATGAGATTAGGGGAAAGAAGTAATGCACATGCACCAAGAAAACACTTTTAAGATTAAAAGAAACGAATCTACGGATATATCGCTCCATATTCATATATTCATTTATAGACTACTTCACCTTAGGGGTAAAGTAGTCGACATTTTTGTATCGATTAAGAAGAAATGGTAGATTGTGTAGTAATTAATGTAATTTATAGTTACAGAAAAACTTGAGAAGGAACCAGGCGTCGGTATTACGCGTGCTTAAGGTAGCAGGTTCGGGTTTTAATGAGGTACTACCGGTAAATAAGTCTTTAAAAATGCAAGAGAATATAAATGAGCGGTGAATACTGGAGTCATACATTTGTTCTACACTGGTCACATTATAATAAAGAAAAGAACTTCTGTTCGAAGAAGGGAAGGCAAGGTTTGCATATGATGAAGTATTTCCTGTTGTAAAATAAATATTTTTCTTATATTTGCTTTAGCTGTGGTTCCACATTCACAAGAACAGTAATGAATTAGTGAAAATATTTTTGGTTATCGTTAATTTATATATCTTGAAATAGCCGACCCAATGAAGTGTTCCTAAACTTGCCGTAACAGCTAGACCGGAATCGGCGGATTTGGGCGGACATCCGTGGCAACGCCCTACGTTTATTCCTTTAGTCTGCGTTGCGTATGCGCGGTTGGCTGCCAAAACAAAACTATATAACCGATTTTTTTTCTGTATGGGTTGTCGTTAGAACTTGTCTTACCTCGAGTTTCGACGGGTTCGGTGAACCTTTCAACATTTATCAAAATTCAAAAGAGGGTGGCCTTTGTATAGCTTTCTCCGACTTCAACACAAATAATCGAAGAAAGAAAATGTGGAAAAAATATGATATGGAAGCGCGTTTTGTGTTTGACAGAATACATATATATATATATATATATATACATATATATATATATATATATATATATATATAACAATACCATTCAAGTTATTGGCGAACTTTTTGTTAATAGTTCCAAAATGTCGAATCGGATTGACATTGAACTTTGGCGTGTTCGGCCCACATGAAACCTACGTACTGGTCTGACCAGTCATACGTCTATGGGTTGCCACAACGGTGTCAGAAAGGAGGTAGGCGAAGGTACTTCCCGTACGCTCTCCTGCGAGTACGCGGCCAGTTTGTGAACGCCCCTATCCTTTCTCCCAAGAGCTCTTCTCCCCGAGCGGCCGCAGTGGCACTGCAGCTGAGGGGGGGGGGGGGGGGGGGGGGCACAGGGAGCAGACGACGCCCGATTTGTTTGCTTGAGGGAACGTTGTACGATGCTTTCAATCATCGCTGACGTCATGAAAGGACGCAGTCACACACCGCCTTGCTGTCATACAACGTTCAGAGGTCGAACAAGCTTGTAGCTGGTCGGATCTGCGTGGAAGATTGACATTTCATGAATACTTATCGGTAAGTGTATGCCCTCCACCATGGCACTGCCCGAAACACAGTGTTGCGCAAGACCCGTCCCCGTGATTTTAAACAGATTTCGCGCATGGCACCGGTTCCTTGCCAATCAGAAATTGTCGTGAAAGGGAGAAAGTTTCTTGGTAAACCCGTAAATTGCCAGCTTGGACTTTCTCGCCACTCGCATGCTTGCATGCCAGGATCTCTTCATCTCCATGTGTCGAGCGCCTCGAAATAGACAAGAAATGTCTAAGAAATGGAATCGCGCGATTCCCCGCTCCTACCGTAAGCTTCAGCCCTGCGATTGGATTTGCAAAAAACCTTTCAGCGGACACCTGAATTTTGAGCCCCATTACGTACAACACGAAGGAAAAGTACCGCTGAACGCACCGAAAAGGTCAGTACTCTGAGCAGAAGCGGTGCCATCGATATTTTGAACTTTCCGAACTAATTGTCTTCGGCTTCGTCCCAGGCACCAAGGAAAGCGTCGAAGAAGCTACCGCTCATTTTTCGTGAAACCTCTGCAAAGCGACGCTGCTCGCAAATTGAGTCTAGCGCGGTGGCAGCAGTCGACACCAACCAAGCAGCGGTGCTCCTGGCGACCTGTCCAGACAATGAAGGAAGCCGCACGAACAAAGGCGGGAATAAAAATGAGGAAGCAGAACCACCAGTGACCCAAGCCGCGGAGGAAGAAAACGTCATCGCGGGTATGGTGTTCACAGAAGCAACACAATATCGTGAGATTACATAATTGTCAGGGATCACCACAGACAAACAGCAAACAATAAGGTTACGTTAGTGTTTTAATAGTTTCGCAGAGCTGTGACAAAAAATGACCTGTGTGTTAAAAATATATGCCGCAGATTTGAAGCCCCTGGGACGCTTTCAATGTCGAACACTGTAAATGCACAAGTTTGCACCAGAAAAAGCACAAAAAATGTGTTCTCTACTGATTTTTTAAAAGGGGGACAAGATTTAAAAAAAAGAGAAAACAGTGTAATTGATTGACGAGGTATCCATTGCGTTCGGCATTTTATGTTTATCGAGATACGAATTAAAACCTGATATTACTCACATGCAGTTATTAGTAACCGCGGCATCTTAGATGGTTACAAACGTATTTAAAAAATGACCGCATCTCCACGTGGTGAATGATGTTGATTGGGGCGAAGCTCTGGTGGTGCTGATGATACTGATTTTTGTTCAAAGGTAGTGTTGATGTCAGAAAGAGAATGTGTGGTATGTGTTATGTAGCGGCTGGCAAGCTGGCGCCCATCGGCTCGTGACCATCGGCTGCGCTCGCACCGAGCACTTGAGAGCCGCGGGGCACGAGCAGACAACGCCAGGCTAGGAACGTTGCGCCAGGCTCAGTCGGAGGCTCCATGAGAATAAATCGATTAGACAACCATCGAAGGTCTACATCTCGTATTTAACATTGGCGACGAGGGCGAAAGAGAACTCCAGCAGCTGTTCAAGGATGAATGCGACACAACGCAAGCTCGAAGAATTCCAAGGGACAGGATGGTCAGCCTGAGCGGAGCGATTAGAATTCTTCTTCCAGGCAAACGACATAACGGACCACGGGAAGAAGAGAGCCCTGCTGCTGACCCTTTGTGGCACTGACACCTACGAGACTGTGGAAGCGCTGACGGCCCCGAGGAAGCCCGGCGAAGTTGCCTTTGAAAGCATCATGTCCATGCCCCAACAACATTACGATCCACGGCCTTCGGAACTACTCAGCCGAAGCCAATTTCAACGCCGCGACCAACAGCGGGGTGAGTCCATCGCTACCTATGTGGCGGAATTAAAGAAATTAGCCGCCAACTGCAATTTCGGCAAGCTGACACCTCTCTCGGTGGCCACAACTAGCGCCGGAGCATCGACCGCTTCAACTAGCGCTGAAGGACGAGCGGCCGCCGCCCCTTTGACATTGAATCCAACCATGCTGCCACTGGATGTAATGCTGAGAGACCGTTTGGTGTGCGGTGTGCAAGATGAGCGTCTGCAGCAACGGCTTTTCGCAGAGCAAACGCGCACGTTCAAGCAAGCATGCGACATGGCAACAAGACTGGAAAGCGCGGTAAAACAGCAGCAGGAGCTCAAAACTCCGAAGACGGAACTGCATAGGGTCACACAACCACAGGCTACGAAACAGACCTCGGATCGAGATCAAACGCAACCGGATCTACGATGTTACCGCTGCCATGCACGGCACAGGCAAGACAGTTGCCCATTCAGCAGGGTAGCGTGCCGTTTCTGTGAAAAAATAGGACACATCGAAAAAGCTTGTCGAAACAAGATGAGGACTGGCACACGTCACTTAACCCATCAGATGGACTGCGGCGCAGAAGAGGACGCCCTAGAATCACAAAGTGGAGCTTCTGTTAAAAGCTACGGGATGGACATGCAAGAGCTGAACGCACAACGTGCAACCAGTTTCGTTCCCAAGTACCTGGTGACCCTCAAGGTCGGGGGAAAGTTACTAGAATTCGAGGTAGACTCAGGAGCAGCATTTACGGTAATCAGTGAGGCCACATACCGGAAGGTGTGGCCGACGAGACCTCCGTACCTGCGGAAAGAGAACGTCACCCTTTGGACATGGACCGGTGAAGGCTTGAGTGTCCTTGGTTCAGCTGAAGTGCGCGTGAAACATAAGTCCAAGGACTACGTTCTACCGCTGGTTGTAACGAGTGGAACCGGGTGCAACTTGATGGGCAGAAATTGGTTCCCAGCGCTAAAGACCCAGGTCAGCGGGATACACCATCTTTCGCCAGACAAAGAAGTCCAGAAGGTTCTCAGTGCACACAAAGTGGTGTTTAAGTCCGACATCACAGGATACAACGGCCCACCTGTCCAGCTGGAAATGAAGGAGTCAGCAACGCCAAGATTCCTCAAGGCACGCCAGGTACCTTTCGCCTTGCGTGCTGTCCTGGAATGCGAACTGATGACACTGCAAATGCAGGGCATCCTGGAGCAGGTCCAACATTCAACATGGGCCACGCCCGTGGTGGTGGTTAGAAAGACGGATGGTTCGGTAAGGCTCTGTGGAGACTACCGCAGCATGGTGAACAAGACAGCGAAACCGGTGACTTATCCGCTGCCGACACCCACTGAAGCCTTATCTAACCTCCGGGGTGGCACAGTCTTCTCGACGCTGGACCTTGCGCAGGCTTATCAACAGTTACGCGTGACAGACGACACGGCCGAGGTACTGACAATCAACACCATCAAGGGCTTGTATCGAGTGAAGGACTTCCCTTGGGAGTGGCGGCAGCTCCTGCAATCTTTCAGAAAGTCATGGACACAACATTAGCAGGCATCTCAGGAGTCAGTGCGTACCTAGATGACATCATCATCAGCGGGGAGACTACGGAAGAACATAACTATCGACTAGATGAAGTACTGACGAGACTAGAAGGTGCAGGACTAAGACTAAGGGAAACCAAGTGCCGCTTCGGGGTGAGTGAAGTAAAATTTCTTGGCCACCTCATCAATGCGGACGGCATACATCCCACGCAGGACAAGATTCAGGCCGTAGTACAGGCGCCCGAGCCAAGGAACAAGACAGAGCTGCAGTCCTTTCTGGGACTGTTAGCTTTTTATGACAGATTTCTACAGAATCGAGCAACGATTGCGAAAGAGCTCTATCACCTACTGGAACGGAAGACAGAGTGGCGGTGGGAGCAAAACCACCGCGAGGCTTTCCACAAGTTGAAGGATCTGGTGGTGCAGTATACAGTACTGGCACACTATGACGAAAGAAAACCACTACTGTAGTCCTGCGACGCTTCGCCTTACGGTGTGGGCGCCGTACTAGTACAGTTGGACTCCGACGGCCGAGAGGCTCCGATTGCGTTTGCGTCCAGGACCCTGGGAACCGTTGAGCGCAACTACTCACAACTGGACCGAGAGGGCCTAGCCATTGTGTATGGAGTCAGCCCTTTTCATCAGTATGTCGCAGGGCGAAGAATGACAATCTACACAGATCATCAACCTCTTCTTGGCATCCTAGGAGCTGACAAGCCCGTTCCACAAGTGCTGTCACCGCGGATGACCAGGTGGTGCGTAAAATTGGCCGCTTATAAGTATGAGCTGAGGTACAGGCCAGGAAACCACCATCAGAACACGGACGCTCTAAGCCGACTTCCCATGCCAACCACGGAGGAGGAACCAGAAGTACCCGGAGACATACTGATGTTTGAGGCTTTGACCCGCCCACCGCTCTCCGCAGACCAAGTAGCCAGGGAGACAGCACGTGACGCCGTCCTGTTAACAGTATACCAGGCAGTACAAGAAGGCACTATTCATCGGTATCAGTCCCCAGAGTACTCGCCGTACACAAGTAAAGCGGCAGAGTTGTCGATACACAGAGGATGCGTAAGCTGGGGGACACGGGTCGTGATTCCTAACAACTTGAGAAGAGAGACGATGGCTCTAATTCACTCGGGACATCGCGGAATTGTGGCGATGAAAGCTTGCGCTCGCAGCTACGTTTGGTGGCCCGGGATCGACGCCGATATTCAAGCATGGGGCGCTGCATGTAGCACCTGCCAGATACACCGGAAGTCACCAGCGAAGGAACCGATCCCTGTGTGGAGTAGGCCAACCGAGCCGTGGAACACTGTTCACCTGGACTTTGCAGGTCCCGTCGAGGGTCCTGTTTTTCTGGTTGTGGTGGACGCGTTCACGAAGTGGCTGGAAGTGCGCGTGGTCCGGAACATGACGTCGGCCGCATTCATTAAAGAGTTACGGACCATTTTTGCTACGTTTGGACTACCAAAGAAGATTGTGTCGGACAATGGCGCGGCGCTAGTTTCCGAGGAGATGAAAACATTTTACCGAAACAACGGGATCATCGCTGTAACTAGTGCGCCGTACCATCCCGCCACTAATGGCCAGGCGGAGCGCATGGTACAGGAGCTGAAACTTGCACTCGGGAAGACGGGAAAGGAAGAGCTGAATTGTGCGTTGGCCAGGTTTTTATTCAAACAGCACACTACCATTTACGTTGCAACGGGAAAAACGCCAGCATGGTTGCTTTATGGCAGGGAACTTCCATCAGCTCTTGAACGATTAAAAACTGTACTTTCTGAAGAGCCAGTCCGCACGGAAAGCGTCACTAACGCACGGGAACTGAGCGTGGGACAGTCGGTCTGGACTAAGAAGTTTCCACACGGCAAAGGCTGGGTTCCTGGCGTAATCGAACGTCAGATGGGCCTCCGTTCATGGATGGTGAACACAGAGGAAGGTTCGGTACGCCGGCATGCCAACCACATACGTCAGCGATGTACAGCAGCCAGCAACCAACAAGGAGCGAAGACTCCGTCTCCGGTGTGGGACCTCAAGATTGACCAGAGTCCAACTCCACCACGGGCACCATCTCCCGGCGAAGATACTCCAGCTCGAGTAGACGCATCACCCCAGCGAGACAATAGCAGGCCGGTGGCGTTTGCTTGCGAACCAGCGTCAGCTCCTTCGACGGCAGACGCTGGCCCTTTCACTGATACCCGGAGGGGCACTCTAGCGCGACAACAACCACAACGCTACGGAAGCAACGACTAGTTGGAGGGGGTGTTATGTAGCGGCTGGCAAGCTGGCGCCCATCGGCTCGCGACCATCGGGGCACGAGCAGACAACGCCAGGCTAGGAACGTTGCGCCAGGCTCAGTCGGAGGCTCCATCAGAATAAATCGATTAGACAACCATCGAAGGTCTACATCTCGTATTTAACAGTATGGAACATGGTTATATACGCATTTGAACATTTGACCGCAGCGCCCCCTCGTATATAAACGTTGAGCCAATGCACGTAAAGTTTAACGCGATTATATACGCATTTGACCGCAGCGCCCTCTCCTGTATAGGTGTTGAGAGGCTACATGCAACGTTTCATCCATGACATCCCCAGCTCTTGAGTTACTACCACATCTCAGAGCCCCCTACTCGTCCCGCAGTTGTGGCCGAGTGGTTAAGGCGATGGACTAGAAATCCATTGGGGTCTCCCCGCACAGGGTCGAATCCTGTTGACTGCGAAAACATTTTTTTAAGAGGACAGATGGGATGGCAATCGATGTGAGCACGGACGCCGGACGAGGCTAGACCCTAAGGAGCTTCGCCCCTAAAAGTGCTAATGCGCCAATAAATCCTTTGGTCAGGCGAAAATATACGATTTATGACTTTTATCGCGTCAACACCTTATGACTTTTAAGCAAGACGCTTTATCCAGCTCAGTGCCACAAAGCAGACTGTATTCGTACAACGACGTTGTATATGACCTGTTGGTCCGGTTTTTTCGTCTCCGTCAACAGAACAGTATTCGACACAAAACCTACGCACGCGCCTTATTACCGTTCGCGCGCGCCTTATTCCTTATCTTGTGGTTTTGACACTTGTTTGAGTGAAAAAAAACACAAAACAAGTGTCAAAACAACGTGATACACTGTTAGAAAAACCCCTGTCAAAATATGGGACACATACATGCTAACCTTGTTGCCACAACATCTACTGTATTACCGGACTACAGAACATGTTCCATACTTCTTTAGTACGGTACATGTTGTTGCTGTATGGGCAGCCACAACAAGTTCCATACACCATCATCACGGAACAAGTACTGTATGCTACAGGAAATGTACCATCGTGGTACACAGCAGCACATGTTCTGTTGCAAGCCATTCCAGAACATGTACCATTTTTACGAAGTACATCACATGTTCCAATGTGTCCAAAACGACACAGGTTACATTTCTTGTACGTACGGAAAACGTTCAGTCTTGTTTGTGATAGTACTCGCCCCATTTTATGTTACTGCCGCTATTCATGAGTACATCCGGGCTTTGTATGCCACCATGCCAAGCTCCTCCATGAAAAAGTTGATATGCGACATGCAAAACAGGGATGTCCTGGCAGTTTGCAGGCGCAACTTGATGCACGTCTTTGCAACATATAATTACCTGCAATGCGCAAATGTTCCCCAAACTTGTATGGAAAATTTGAACTGTCGTATCTAATGCGAGCACTATCCTGAAAACAGAACAATGAATCTGTGACATATTTACTCAATAGAACAGCCAGGAACGCCATGAGAAAGTGTTCACATGCTACGTCAAGTTTAGAGAGCATTGCACATGAAGTGACGGGGATAAAGGCAGATAAACATTTGTAAAAAAATCGTTATGAAACTAAGTTCACGCTTGGTCCTTTTGGTTCCAACCCATAGCAACGGACCCATTGCAAAGAAGACTGAGCAGTTTGCTGCTTCAAAAATATTTACATTTATTATAAAAAAAACACAGTTCGTGCCGCAAATATTTTGGGGGGCAGCTCAGCCATAAAAAAAAAGTATCAAAGTGAGCAGTCTCCTAAAAAAAATGTGACCAAAAATTATGCTGACATGCTACATCTCGAAAAGAACCATCTTGGCCTATACAACAAATTGTAATATTAACAATAGAAAAGACAGATTAATCTAAACAAGCACAGAAGTTTATTTCCACTTCTTTTGGAACTTCGAGAACTCTTGGAGGGCTCCCTGCGCCTTCAGATGCACCAGAGCAACTTTTCTTGACGACTGCCGGGACCCCTCCTGCGGGTTCATTGCCACAAGTGGCCTGAAAAAAAAGGTCACTTAAATAATGGGTGGGATTTCTTAGAGGAGGATGTATAACAGAAGCTAAGGAGTTCCTGGCTCCTTCTTTAACTTCTCTATCGGTTAGTAATCCAATCTGGACAAATTCTAAACCTTGTCTATAGTATACTTTCAAGCCGAGACAAACGCCCTTAATTTGGACAGTCCGTGCACACACCATGAGCCTCCAAGTTTGATCCTTGCATCAAGACGGATTGTGATTGTACACAAAAAAAAAAAAAAAACGATTCAGCTTCGTGGCATCAGTTCTCAGTAATAACTGGACACATTTCGAATCTTGTGTCAGCACACAACGCTAAAACATTCTACAACCCGAGACGGAGGCTACAAAGAAGGACGAACACATCCGTCTCAATTGAAACGTATGTCTTCGAAGCCTTCATCTCGGTTTGTAGAATGTCATATTAACCAGCTCGCCCGCCTAGTAAAGTTGCACCCAACGATACTTCGGTTAAAAAAAGGAATTCACAGTACCAGTAAATGCAATATTGGAAAAAAGCTTGCCTGAAGTGCTTAAGCAGAATATTGTGGTTATTATTAGAATGCTGAACATTCATGTCTTTTGGTTCATATTACTTATTCTAACTGATAAGCATAGCCCGGTCACAGGTATATTCATGTGCCCCTGCAGAACAAGGGCTCATGCATTTGAAGCCGATCGATACTAAGGCGGGTTAAAATATAAGTTGCATGCACCGTAGGATGCACAAGTTCTAGTATTGGTTCTATATGACAATATATCTGAAAACCAGATTCATACTGATTCTTTCATTTTATTGCAACATAATAATATGACTTACAGAGAAACGGTCCTCCCGAACAGGTCACGCAGTTACCGCAGCACATCCAATTAATGTGAGCAACGAATATTTTCAAGCGAATTGTGAATAAGGGTGTCTAGAAAGCAGCACGTTAACATCAGGCCTTTGCCTTTCTTAGTTCGAAGTTTCAACAAAAACATGGTACGACATGTTCCAGGTTGCTGTTGAACGTGAGAAATAAACACAAACCCTAACGCTAATATGCTGCTCTACAGAACATATTTCTTTCCGAATTGCTGCCGAAAGTTAGACACTTTGTTTAATGTAATTGACAATGCCTCAGCGAAAGTGTGACCAAGCTGAATGAAACCCTTAATATCTACATGGGAATACTGCAATACGTTTGAGGAATCGTTATGCGTCTGCCACACCAAACGTGTTTTTTTTTTTTTTTTTAGGGGTTTGTTTTAAGAAAAAGCCATGAAAGCTACACTTACCCGGTTTGTGCGAGTGAGTTATGCGCCCAGGGGGCATTATGGGGGTGGTTAATCTTCGCGATAAGTCGGCTAATTAATTAGAATTCGTTAATTAACTTTTTAATTAGTGAAAATAGTCATGTGGTTCCAATTAGAAATTTGCTGAGCGTCGTCCAAAACCCCTAAATCAGTAATTTTTAGAAAGACTTTGAGCGCGTGAAAAGAGCAAGAGTGCGCTGAAGTTACTACTCGTGGAGCAGGTACAAGGCTGGGGCTAGATAAGAGACAGAAAAATCGCGCAGGCGCCTCACCGCGACAGCTAGCCTTGTATGTGCTCCACGAGTAGTAACTTCAGCGCACTGTTGCTCTTTTCACGCGCTGAAAGTCTTTCTAAAAATGACTGATTTAGTGGTTTTCGATAACGCTCAGCAAGTTTCTAATTGGAACCATATGTCTATTTTCACTAATTAAAAAGTTATTTAACAAATTTTAATTAATTAGCCGACTAATCGCAAAGATTAGCCCCCCCCCCCCCCCATAATGTCCCCATTGGCGTATAACTCACTCGCAGAAACCGTATAAGTGTAGCTTTCAAGGCTTTCTTTAAACAAATCTGTAGGAATAAAAAAAAAAAAAACGCCCTGTATATGTACAGTACTCACCAAAGGAACACGCTTCTGTATTACCTCTGGAGATTACATCAATCCATGACGTAGCGCACAAAAATGTTGCATTAAGCAACATGTTATAGTTGTCGTTCGGCCACCAACAAGTTCGCGCTTTTATGAGGTGATGAACAGTTGGTGTGTTCCTATAAGTTTCGGAAACATTGCACATTGCCAAATGAAAACAGAATTTGAACTTCTTTGACTTGTACCATATTATATAATGTAAACGAAATATGTTTCGAGGGCTAAATATTTCGCGATTGAGGTCAAAGTTGAAGTTTTGGAATAATTTGCGGGTTCTAATTTTCACGATACGGTGGGATCTCAATATAGATTCCAATGTGTTTAAATTTTACCAGAATTGTTCGCGGGACCTTTTTTTTTTTCATATTGTAGGCGATTCGCGAAAATTAGGTTCTTGCGAAAAATAAGTCGATTACAGTCTTCGAAATTTCTAATTTTGAGCCAAATTGGCTTTGCCGGAAATACGTTGAAGAGCACACCATCATTCAAAAGTATGCCAAACTGCTTAGGATGTTGGCAAGGAAACGATAACAGATTAGCTACATAATTTATTGCTAACGGCCTATTATGTCATTAACGCTGTCAAAAAGTATTTAGCAGTTATTGCTGCTTCCCAGACAAAAAAATCGCCCATTTATTTCTTCATGAAATGCAATATCCACTAGACAATTGTACCACCTGAAGCAATTAGAACTGTCCATGCGATACATTTTTCCAAAGCAAATTCACAGCGCACATTTTCATAACTGAAAGGCACATCTATAGTTACCTCTAAACGAACTTCAACGCTGCTAGCAGCTCAGTAGGGTACTTTAGGTATGTGGCGTACATCAGATCCATGGCAGTGAGGAAGCTGGCGCCTTCGAAGCACCTGGTGCCATCCAGTGGCAGTCGAAGATGCTTCTGCCTGAAAAAAATCGATTTTTTTAGTCATAAAGGAACGCTGAACCGGACGTTTCTGATTGCAATTGTGTTTGAGAGCATTAATACCTAGGACTTCGGGAGTTATATTTTTTTCAAACATGGCACACCTTTTCAGTTTTTATCTGGGGAGGAGATTCTCAGTTTCTTCCGGTTAACATATTTTATCGTTTTATTCCGGTGATATATACAGTATTTTCTTTTAATTCACAAGGAGAAATCGCACTCCGTTGAGGTGAATGAACTTGATAAGCGATGAAAACAAGTCAAATCCCATCCTCAAAAAAAAAAAAAAAGTGAACTTGACATAGAAAACCCAATTACAATTCAAGAGCATGCTCCTGAATGTGTGAGGCTGCATGCATAATGCGCGACTCTGGTCGCATATTCACGAGCAATCTCGTGAATTGCGAGGTTGGTTAGGTCATGATGGGGCAAAAATATTTGTTTGAGGGCTCTGCAGTAATTTTTATTGGCAGAGCGAAGCTCTGCCACTATGGCCAGGATTCGGGTCGTCCAATCAAAGAACATCAACGCGCGTCGTGCGTACAGCCACTTCCGGTTGAGCTGCACGACGTCGTGCATGTAGCATTACTTTACATAAAAAAGGTGTCCTCAGGCCATAAGCGGGAGTTCACTCTGAGCATGCGCAGCGTTCAGAGAGCTCCGATGTGGCGTCCAGTGAATACCACCTATTACAATAAAGGTTTCAACTCGACCGGGGTAATTTCGAAGTAAATTCGTTTGTCAGAAGCTCAAGTTATTTAGGAAATATCGGTCCTGAAAAAATGGCATTAATTTAGTACGCAAAACGCCCGGAGCATCCGCGGCACGCACACCGAGTATTAGCACGACGGTGATTGATTACTGGCTCAGCACGGAAAAGTTTACTGGGCGACTCAAAATATCGCACGATAATGCGTTACTATTCGTAAGATGAAAAAACCTGCACTATTTCTCTGCATCAAGCAGGTGCCACCCTTATTTCACCGCATATTTAGCAAGCTGCCAAGATCGCTCACATGGTCGAGTAGCAGAGGAACGCAGTGCTCCATTATGCTTTCAGACACATTTAAAAAAAGAAAGTTAAAAACAAGCTCCGTTTCTCAAACGCTGTATTGAGAATATATTACGCTTTCGTACCTTATGAAAATACTTCGTTCCTTAAAACATAACTGACCAATGTGCACGCCTTCTAATCCAATCTTCCCTCATCCTCCAATTGCCCCATCCCCCCCCCCCCCCCCCCCCCCCCGCTCAAGCGCTAAATTTTGAAGCATGTGAGGTTGAACTTGGCGGCGGAACAAGTTTAATTCGACGCGCTGAAGCACGCAAGTTGACAGCGGCTTGGCATAATAATGCGGGAGTACTGCGGAAACTGTGCCCTCCTAGTGCCCAACTACTAAGTAGGGTCGGGCAGTATGCCGCCCCGAATCAGGAACTATAAAAGGCCCAGCTTTATGCAGCTGGGAAGACGAGACGCTACACGCTGGGCATCCCGAACTTGGAATATACGACACCCTTAGAGATAGTAAAATAACACTGCGTTAGAAACAACTTAACGTATACGTACCTTCGAAAACAAAGCCGTCTACGCACCGTTGAACGCCTCTGACGACGCGATAACAACGTCGAACTTGCCTTCCGAACGGGCAGCAGCACTCCGCAGCTCGCGGGCCCATGCCGGCCGGCAGCGGCTTGCGCATGTGCGGGTGAGAGATGTCTTCCTGCGCGCGGCGTAACACGGCTCACGGACACTGTACTTCCGCGGTCTGATAGAGTTCCATAAGAATTGCTGGATATCCGGCACTTTTGGGCGCGTTCAATTCGCTTATACCAGTTGAACCGACTATAAACTGTAGTCTTGTAAGGCTTTTTTTATTTATACGGATAAGCTCATACTTATTGCCTAAATAGCACATTTCAACGCATATGGTACTGTTCCCGTTTTTGAAAGCAAACAGCACATTGTATGCATTTCCAGAAAACGGGACATGTTCTATTCGGTTTTTCCACGTAGATTGATGGAATTTTCTAACAGTGTATAGCATAAGCACCTAACGCTCTTCGCATGCCTTTGTCAGTAAAGATTCTGGTTGCATAAGCTGTCGCGTTAACGGCAGAGTACAAAGTATGGAGTGACGCCACTAGCCCCATTAACAATGCGAAGAACGTAGCGCTCTCCGCATGTGTTCCTCGATAAAGATTGCGGTTGCTTAAGCTGGCGTGGTAACGGAAGCGTACAAAGCCTGTCATATATAAAAAAAGTTTTGGTACAGTGCATTTACTTTTCTTTCGTCAATCATTTGGCATAGACCACCCTTTTGCTGCTTTCAAACATGAACTGCCACTTGCGACCTAAGCGACTTCCGGTCGCACCGTCTTTGGAAGCCGTTTGAGCTTGCTTATATCACAAGTGCTTGAAAGCATAAATGCTACACGAACAACAAAGTTGCAGATTTAAGGAAGGACTTCGGCTATACAATATTACATCTTGGAGGAAGCAAGTTGGTTTAAAAGACTACTCGAAACATTTAAACAGATCTCACACTGCTTCGTTCTTTTGGCGTTCACCTGAAGAACTGGTGGTTAAACGTTTCATCTACATTTCAAGAAGCGGTCTGGTTAAACGTTTCATCTACATTTCAAGAAGCGGTGTTGAGGTGGCCTTTCTTAATTCTTCTTATAAACCGGAAGTTATCTGAGACGTCAAAGATGGGAGCACCACCCCATCTTTGCGTTCGCATAAAAAGGGGTATATAGCGCAGTGAGCAATCGTTGCAGGTGGTACCACAGCTTCGCTGTCCAACCACATTCACGGGGGTGGTTATCATTTGAGCCCCTTCTCGTTTCGACCTTCCCACTTGGCCCTTCTCAAAACAACCATTCTCAAAAAGATCTTCTCTCTTGGACCTGTCGCATTTGGCCCTTTCCCGTTTCGTCTTTCGCATTCCAACCCTCCTCATTTAAGCCCGTTCTCGTTTCGCCCTTTTCACCTGGCCCTTTTCGAAATACCCATTCTCAAAAATATCTCGCCTTGACCCGTCGCAGTTGAATTGTCTTTTTAGGGTAATATTAATACACTGATATAATGTGTGTGTGTGTGTGTGTATGTGCCACACTACAGGAATACTCTCTCTGCTAAGGATTTTAACAGTGCGTCGAGGACGTTGTGAAAAGCTACTAGCTGGCAATAAAACAGACCAACTATTTATCGCAGCCAGATCATATTCCGAAATGTCACGTTGTTTGCAGTCTCTCGACGTGGGACAACGCCACCACTTCTATAATGCAGTGGTTCTCAAAAGGAGGTCCGCGAAGGCCTCCTAGTGGTCTCTGCGAAGCCCTGTCTCATCAGTCAGGCACGGCAAGATTAGTTATCTTTCTTCACGTTGAGGAGACACGTTCCAATTTTCGGAAGAATACTCTCGTGTGTATGTCAATGAGATAAGTCCATTTCACACTAGCAATTAGTTATATTCATTTATTAAATCAGTATCATGATAACCTATACCTTTCTATTCCTCTCACCCCGAACGGGGCCCTCCATCATCTCCGCCTTTCTACAAGAGGTCCGCGAAACATCGATGGTTGAGAACCACTGCTATTATGTATGCTATTTCTGTTCAATCAAAGTTTCCAAATTAAATGTTCATCGTTCTTTTTTTCTCATTTGCGTAGAGGAAGAAAAGCAGGCGTCAAAGTACGATTCTTTAGTGCGTACCTCTACACATAACATATATCTGATAGTATGTTGGGGGCCCAAGCAAGGTAAGGCTCATCAACAAAGCCGCAAAGGCATAACGACGTTAGAAGCATGCCGAACTATACTCCGTTTCACCTTATGCTGTACCGCAGCGAAGGCTGGAAGCGCGAGCTCATAGCGTTGACAGCTGCCCTTACTGCACGAGAGCTTGTGCCGCCGAGATCTGGCCCGGAGCAAGGAGCTCGCGCTTACAGCCTTTCCTGCGGTACAACATAAGGTGAAACAGAGTTCAGTGCCATTCAGTCGTAGTGCGAACGGGCGAAATGAGATTGGGTCCAGTTGTGAAAAACACGATTCGGACCTTATGAGAAGGTTCCAACGAGAAGGACCAAATGAGAATGGGTCGAAATGTGCAAGGTTCAAATGCGAATGGGACGTTTTGAGATACACCCCATTCACGGAGTAGATTGGAACATTAATACTTTTAGTTAACTACATTCCAGATTTTTCATTTGCCGAGGTCACTCCTCCGTGCTTAACGGGAAACTATCGCTCAAGGCATTTTTTTTTAAATAATGCACTCTTATAAAATGGAATAGAAAACATATCTCACCGTGTAAGTCGTTTGCGTACTGTCCATCAGCGTAGCAAACGTGGAGATGAAGAGCAGGCCACCTGCCCAATAGTTTTTATTTCGCTCAAACACTTAAATACTATAAATTTTGCAGTGATTTTGGGGAATTTCGCAACTTAGAAATATTCGCAATTCATTTGACCACACGAATATATGGCTCCCGTTTCCAATAATGTTCCGTCCAGATACATGGTCATTCTCGTTCGTGGTATTTTGTCTCCACAAAACGGTACAAAAAGCAGCTTGTTTTCTCGAGCGATGATATTGTTTTATTAGGTAGTTGTTTCTTTACCAAAACAAATGCTGATCATTCCATATTGAAATTTCAACGATTAAAAGTTTAGTAGTGATCATTTCATATTGAAATTTCAACGATTAAAAATTTGGTAATGTCCTGCCGAAAGCTATATCAAACAAATGAATATGTCATGTATTATCTGAATTCCGGTAAAAAATCCGTATACACTTAGGAATCAATGAAATCGCAGAGACCCCCTCGGAACGAAATATTCCACCGCTTGTGTACTTACGACTCTACACTTGCACGCTGGTAACGTCACGCTCGTCAAAATTCCAATTAGGCATAAAAAACCTTAATAAAAATGTTTGGTTTATTTTTTTTTATTTTTTTATTTTTTCAATGGTTAAACATTCAGACGTTTTCACTCTTGAGTGCGCCAGGTCATCAAAACAATGCGGGCGGCAAGATGGATGCTTACTCTTACCGCTGCTGTCATGATATCAATATCTATGTGAATAAAGTCTTTCGATGCAAACCTAAAACGGTCATCGAAGCTGACAAGCGACAGCCAGCCAGCAGCCTTTTTCACATTGTCGCATGAAGAAAGGGAAATAAAAAATACGCCTAAGCACCTTGGCTTTTAGCACGGCCACGAAATCTGTTAATTGTTTTAAAAGCATGAAATGTTTTTTAACGGAATCTCTTAATCACAAAATATTGTACGTCCGTCCGTCCAATCATGCTTTTTCCGCTAGATTTAGCAGGAAAATTAGCATCAGGTGAGCTACGTCATGTGACCTATACACCAAGTGGAGAAATTGACGTCATGTGACCTAAACACAAATTCAGGTTTCCGGATAAATTTGGCGGAGAAAATCAACGTCACATGACCTAATTTCACATGGCCTATGAGTAATACAATTTAGTTTCTATGCTAAACTTAGCGGGAAAATATGCCTTACGTGAGACATTAATACTCTCTCCCCACTTCTAATCTCGCTCCCCCTCCTTTCTTTTGCCATTCCTACTTCTCCTCGTAGGGCGTCCTCCACATCCCTCCCTTTCCTTCGCTACCGTGTTCTCTCCTCTCACTCTCCACTTGTTTCGTTCGCTCCCTCTGCCTCACTTCCCCTTCCACCCTTTCTCACCTCATCTCTCCCCTATTTTCCTACGCTTCCTTCCTTCCCCCTCTCTTCGTTTCCCTTACTTTCCTTCCCCTTCCTTGGTTATGTGATACAGCAAATTCAGTTTGCCAATTCCTATGTCCTCCCTACCCTCTCCAAGTCCATTTTCTCACCGCCCCACAATGCCCTCTCCAGTTGCCTCCCTTCCCTTCTCTTCCCTGGTCACGTGACACACCAATTCAGTTTCCCCAAAATTGATAATACTATAGTTCCATAACTCCTCCAACGAAGTCCCCCAAACAATTGAAGAAATCGCTCTTAAATACTGCATTTCATGCATTATAGAACTGTGAAGCTGTAGGTCGCTGCCAATTGTGTCGTGAATTTTTTGTTTCTCATTTGATAAAGACACAGAGCTAGGACGTACAGTACATTTTGTGAATTAGAAGGGATGAGAAAAATCCGCGCGCAAAACATCTGGGGCGTGACCCCACCAGGATAGCACACTTACCGTTTTTGTACGTGCAAGTTGGTTATCTAGGAGCGATTTCCTTTCAAATCGTGGAAAATAACAAGGGGCCATGCATGAAAAAAAAAGTTTGAAAAAAATATATATTTGCTGGGAAAAAACTAGGATGAAACAAAAACTCGTTTTCGCGTCATATGTTTAGTTCTGAAGCTTTTTTTTTTCACTTCGACAGGACCAAAGGAGGATTTTTTTCTGGGTGATGCATAAGTCGCGCATTTGGAAGCTTCACCAGACTCAGATACCTTCTGCAGCGCAAAAAAAAATTTACATGGCCTTTTGAAATACATTAAACCTGTAATTTTTTTATGTTAGTACAAAATTTTGTTTTGCATTTTCGACAACAATTTACCAGGTTTAAATGCAGATGACGTTTGAAACATTCAATTTTATGACAAAATTTGTATATCAAATTAAAGCTTAAACAATTACCTATTTAAGAAGTACAACATAATCACAGAGAAAATGTTGCTTTACCAGAAACAAAAAGCTTTACTCTAAAAGTTCAAATTTCAATATCAATTATTCTCAAAAGGCTATTTTTAAATACTTTTTTGTGTTTTTCGTATAAAGAGATCTCGGAATAGTAAAAAAAAAGTAATCTGTGGTTTTTATTAATAAATTGGTACATGCAAAATTACGATATATTTGGAGTTCGACGTAAAGATGCAACTAGGGCTGAGCCATTTGTTTCTGCCGGATTAATTGTCAGCACTTACTCATACTGTTGGCTGGCTTCAATTTAACAAATAAATGAGACATTTATTTATAATATATCGAGGCCTTCATGCACATGTCCATCATTTTTTGCTTAAACAATATAACAATCAAAAGTAAAAAATACCCTAAATTGAGTATGGAAATACAGCATTTTATAAATATTACCTTCATAGGGTCTTATCCGCGATACTCAGGTATTCGGGCCAAAAATAAATATTGCTATGGTTAAAAAAAAAGGAGGCAGTCAGTGAAAAGAAGAGAGAGACAAGGAGGTTTGTTGAAAACTATTTTATTTGTTGCTCTGATAATTTATTAACTTTATTCCCGTAACACTTTGGCGAAGGTGCCGCGCCGTTTCCCCGATCTCTCTCTTCCCTCTACCTGGAACTCCGCAGCAGTCGGCTGCCTCCGACCGTAAGCACGCCTGCTGACGGACAAGCCAAGGGCTTACCAGTCAGACCACTACCGCCGATCGTCATCGCTCAAACCCGGGACCCAGGCTTCTTCACCAGTTCCGGTGACCAAAAAGTAGAGGACTGGATCGACCTTTTTGAGCGCATAAGCACGCACACCAGGCGGGAGAACATCATATAGTTGGCTAATGTGTTATTCTATATAAAGGGCACAGCCCGTGTGTGGTTCCTCACGCACGAGGAGGTTATCACGTCATGAGATATGTGCAAGACTAAGCTGATTGACCTCTTCGGCCGTCTAACTGTACGGAAGCTTGCGGCCAAAAGAAAGCAAGCCTGGAGCGTCCAATGCTCTACCGCAGTGTATCTCAACCACTGATGTTCTGTAGGCACCTTGTGGGTCGGCGGAAATGATGGAGGACCCCGTTCGTGGTAAGGGGAAGGAAAAGTATTGGTTAATTATGATAGTGATTTAATAAATGGATATAACTAAGGGCTGGTATAAAGCAGATTTGTTTGTTTGTCTTATACACGAGAAAACGTACCCGAAAATTAGAACGTTCATTCTTAATCTACAACTTTTATTGTCGGAAGAGAGGGTTTCGCGAACCTCCATTTGAGTACTACTGATCTACGGAAACGTACATGAGTTACACTTCAGACAACTTCTCTTTGTGCCGAAAATCGTACCCGGAGAAGCGTGACGCTCAGCGTGCTTCGCAAATTCTCAAAGGAATCGTTGATGACGCGTTCCAACAGCTTATAATTAAGGACTGCACAACGGTAGACCAGGCTGTAAGCTAATGCCGACGCTTCGAAGATGCAAAAAGTCACCGCATTGCTCACCAATTTGTCTGGCTACCCAAAGCGACCGCAACATCTTCGTGTGTGGACACTTGCTCCACTCCCGACCAGATAACCAAAATTGTTCGCCGAGAGCAAAAAGTTACGATGCCGGCCGAAGCTTCTGTCCGTTCTTTGGCTTACCAGGAACAAGCCATTTCCATATCCATCGTGCAAAGCTTTATTGACTGGAAGTAAGTAGGGATTCTGAAACCCACCAACGACCGCGGTTCCGACCACTACCAGACAATCACCGGCACAACGACAACTCGATAAACAACTTACCTTGACATGGAGAACCCCCGATAACAAGCCGATATGCTTCCACTGCGAACATGTTAAACATATTGCTCGGTTTTGTCGAAATCGAATTGTTCAGCCAGCACAATTTCCATTGAACCATGTATACCAATACAACCGATGTTGATCTTGCAGCCTCGTCTGCACTTCCCGTCCCCCAGCAGATGATCCATCCCTACAAGAACTTTCCCGTTTTCAGGACTAGCCGTCTCCACGCCGCCGCCATTCCTTGTCGCCTGCTCCCGGTCACTCGGATGTCGCCGTTCAGTTTCTTTGACCGATCGATTTCAGCACTTTTTATCGTGACCTCTCATTGCCGTCACGAAAAAATTTGGGTTGGGACTTCCTTTCTTGCCAAGCAGCACTAATCGACTATGCCCGACGAGAGATTGAACTTGACGTCGCCGACCTCTAGACACCACGAAACTAACGGAGCACTCTTAGAAAAAAGGGTTACTATTGTCCTCCCTAAAAGAGGGAGCGCTCTTGTAACCTGTGTTCCTATAGAAAGGGGGAAACTATCGTCCTGAAAGCAGGGATGCAAAGTTCCCCCGTTGCTTGCATCTCATTATGGCGGCCCCAAATCGAGCAAATCGAGCTTAATTAGGCTTAACGAGGGCGCTGCGTCTATTGTATGGGGCGACAGGAGCAGCAAACAAAATCTCAACACGAGCTTTCCGCGAACTGTATTTTATTCCCGAAGCTGGCTTCCCCCCGCAGGTAAAGAGACTTGCGTTTCACAACAGCCACTCGGTCTTCGCATCATCAGTTACTTCCCGTACATTATGTATTACCGTTGCTATTCCTCAAGCCACAATTCCTTCGTCAACCGTACATCACGGAAAAGTGGTAAACCATTGGCGAAACCAAAAGCCCATCTCAAAAAGAGCTAATTCGACGCAGCCTACTTGGCTTATATTTGCACGGTAACCAAAAATTATGGGGAAGCGTGAAAGAAGCTTAAATCGCTTGCCACCAGATGGCAGGGTCAAGCAGAGTAATTGAAAATATACACATAGGTAGATACATTACGCTTACCACTAGCATCACCTGAACATATAGACACACTCATGTTTGCAAGCAAACCGGAGCGCCCCTAGCGGACGCCGCCGACGCCGTGCATGCGCGATGGAGTGTGGTCAAGTAGTTCGCCGACATCCAGAAACAAACCATTGGAAGGTGATGTTGTCGACGTTGGGATGAGTCCCCGTAGCCTTTTTCGCGTTAAAATTGTCTATTGCACGTTTTCCTGGCAATGTCTGATTACTTTAGCGGTTTCAGCATGTTTGAATACTTTAGCGACCTTCCGCTTGCCTCTATCTTTTTCTTAGAGTGAGCCACGCTTATGTTGTACATACTTCTGTAGGATTCCACCGCTTAATGCTGCCTCTGTCAATATATCAGCCAGCACGTCCTTACCGGACGGTCTTAACACCGGTACGCCCAAACTATAGATATCCTTTTAGGCAAATACCTCACCCCTCCAGCAACTATCGCTTTTATATCTCACTCGATGATTTCCCTACGGGTCATCAATATTTGGCAAAGGCCGTAGACACAACCAACCGGAATATCTTTGGTACTTACGTCTCCCATGCATGAAGCTACTTTGTCTGCCGTCGTCGATGATCCATTTTCAGCCGACTCTTTTTGTCCACCACTGTTTTCTCAAGTTGATCAAGTGACAACTATGATAGACCGCAGCTTGGACAGTTCAAGAAAAGATCGACTTCAAACAGTACTTGAAGAATTTCAATACGTCTTTGATTTTGCTCATCGTTCTCTGGGCCAAGCAGCCTTCGTGTCTTACCGCATTGAAAGTGGCAGTGATCAACTTCCCGTTCACCACAGACCGTACCACGTGTCAGCGAGCGAACGTCAAATAATACTCACAGAAGTCGAGAAAATTAAATAATATAATTTAGAAGCTTCTGTCTCTCAGCGAAAGCTGATGATAAAATAACCGTCTGTGAGTTGCTAACTCAAACTCTACTACTTCTTTTCGGGCTTCTGAACCGCAGTGGTAAACGTATATCAGCTAGCAGATTGTGGAATCATTTAAACGAAATGCGACTCTCTAGAGTGCGAGACAGCTAGCACGAAACTGTAATCGCCGGGATTTCTGTATTTTTCGCAGAATCAGGAAGATGACACAAAACATGTGATGACAACTTTACAAACGGTGTTTAACCTTAAGAGGTAAAAACGCGGCGCTGATCAATACCACGCCCGAGTAAAACGAAAAAAAAAAACTATTTATTTTATTTAT
Source organism: Ixodes scapularis (assembly GCF_016920785.2). Classification (NCBI taxonomy): domain Eukaryota; kingdom Metazoa; phylum Arthropoda; class Arachnida; order Ixodida; family Ixodidae; genus Ixodes; species Ixodes scapularis. The sequence goes on from NW_024609835.1 coordinate 88,936,203, forward strand.
TTATTTAGGAATACAACTGGCTCCACTCAAGGAGCCATGGTAGGAGTGGGTACAAACATGTAAACAAGATGCAGATTTATAAATGAAAACTCAATTAAGAATAAATTCAAAAGCAGATACAAAATTAACAACAGTTTTGTTGACGACGACATCATTTGGTAACTCGCTCCATTGTTGAATTGCAGAAGACAAAATGAATATCTAAAACAGTCACTTTTGAACCTGTATTGTTTTAACGCTCTTGAGTGGTTTAGACGTGAGGACTCGGTCGATAATGGTTGTATATAGTTAGAGCTTTGTACATGAAGAGCGCCGTTAAGGATATTGAGCAGCAATTTCAATCTATAAATTTTTGCCCTCATTTGCAACGGTTGAAGCTTCGCTCTAATAACTAATTCAGTGGACGATGTTTCTCTACGATAATAATTAAAAATGAATCGAGCAGCTAACGTTTGGATACTTTCAAGCTTGTTAATACCGTTTTGTGTGAAAGGGCACTACACTGTACTAGCATATTGTAGCACAAGCCTAATAAAACATTTATAAGCAATAAGTTTAGTGTCAAAATCGCAAATTTTAATTTCCTACGACACGCAAACAAAGTGCCCCTCGCTTTGTTAACCGTTAATTCTAAGTGCTGGTTCCAGTTCAGTTTATTGTTAAAAAGAAGTCCTAAATACTCGTACTCCTCGACCCGCTTTACTGGATGTCCATCAAGTAAGTAAATAAATTGAACTGGCTTTTTTTACAGGATACTGCGATGACGGCCGTCTGAAATAGTTCAGCTTCATTTGGCATTTTTAGTCCAACGCACTATCTCATCCAAAGCTTCCTGCAGTGTAAGATTGTTGGTATGGCTTTTTATTGTTTTATATATAATACAGTTGTCAGCGAACAATCTAAGCGGGACATCAATATTGGTTGGAATGTCATTAATATAAATCAAAAACAAAAGTGGCCCAAGTACGAAACCCTGGGGCACTCCTGAAGTAACGAGCAGTTTGTCCGAATCAACTTTGTTATAGTGAACATATTGGCTTCGGTTTGATAAATACCCGGTTATCCAAATTTACAATCTGTAAGTTTTTGAGTATGTTGGAAAGTTTTGCCGGCAGCTTTGAATGAGACACGGTATCAAACGCCGTAGGAAAATCTAAGTATATTACATCAGTCTGGCCCCTCTCGTTAATGGCTTCAGCCAAGTCATGCGTAAAGTCTATGAGCTGAGTTGGAGTCAAAAGTGATTTCCTAAACCCATGCTGATTTCTATATGTAAGGTTTCGCTTATCTAAGTGACATGCAATATATGCAAAAATAATATGCTCTAGCAATTAGCACGTGGTGCTAGTTAAAGATATTGGCCTAAAGTTTGATGCTGTACTCCAGTCACCCTCTTTATGTATCGGAATTAATTTTGCTGTCTTCCAGACATTTGGTAATACTGCATGCTCAAGAGAGAAACAAAGCGGAACATGTAAATATTTGGACATCCATTCTGAGCACCTTTTCAAAAAAGTATTTGGTATCATATCCGGCCCAGTACTTTTCTTAGCGTTTAATTTATTTAAAATTAAATTCAAAAATTCCCTCCCGAGTTATGAAAATGTCACTAATTACGTCCGCATCGTTCACTTCCAGGCTTGGATAACTCCGTCGTCAGTAGTAAATACCGACTAAAAAAAGGAATTGAACTCCGTCACGGTAATATTACTCTGGACAGATGACTTATCCTCAGGTGAGATATAACGCCAGAATGTTTGTGGCGCACTTCTCATGAAAGAGCGGTGCGAACTATTACTTTTTTTTTTTTTTGCTTCTGAGATTTCAAGTTTAAGTCGTGCATTTAGTTCCGAAAGAAGCTGGCGACATGTTTCTGTCCTATTAGATTTAGAATTCTTTCTCACTCGGGCAATCATGCGTTTCAAATGCAAGATTTCTTGTTAATCCATAGATGATGAACGTTGTCTTTTTCTTTCGATGAGGCACATATATCAATATACACTTGTTTACAATATTCTTTAGTAGTACCACAACGCTTTAATGTTAGAGCCACATTCAAAAGACATTTGTTCAAACTTATCAAACGACAATTCTACAAAAATTATGATAGAAACGTCGTCATCATTGTTGAAATCTGGAACTGTTAATAGGACAGGTAAAGATCGCAATCATTGATCTAAAACAATTGACACAAGCACCATATCATGATCAGCAATACCTTCGCAAACTTCGCTGCAGTATTTTTTACTAAGCAAGTGATCATAAAAAAAAAAATTCTAGCAGTGATTTCTCTCTAGTAGGGCAATTTACTATTTGAACTAAATTCAGTGAGAACGTTAAATCAATCAAGGCCTCTCCACTCGCACGATGTTTATTGGACACAGTAAGTGTACGCCAGCCAATGTACAGTAGATTAAAGTCTCCCAGTAGGATGAAATTACTTCAGGGTTTGACGTGCTGAATTAAGTAATCATTGAGATCGCTAATCATACTAATAGCTGGATTTGGTGGTCTATAAACAGCACATACCGTTAATGACACATTATCGTACTCGAGTTTACAGAGCTACCGAGAAGAAATTAGTATTCAAGGACGCATTGGGCAATGAATATTAATCATTAGAAAGAGTTAAATAATGTAACCTCAACCATATACTCTACTCTTACACCTTCTTTCTCAGTGTAGTATGCGCGACTAGTTGTAAGCACCACTCGGTTTTGTGCTTTAGTCGCTGAAACTATAGTGGCAATATGTAAAATGTCACCAAAATTATGTTAATTTTTGTGTTTTGTTGAACATCCCCAATGCGTTCTCGTTTATAGCCTGATTTTCCGCTACACCGTTATTGCCTGGTTCCACACACAAGCCTTATAGGCGTCTGTGTAAATTAAGTTGTAAAGTATAAAAAAACACAAAGTTCGTTGTGGTGTAGCTCCAGCACAATTCGCAGTTTTTTGTTTTTTTTCATCCTGCACAAGTGGCAGACGGGAATAGTTCATACCAGGGAAAAATATCCTGTGAATAATTGAAAAGCACGTTGCTCTCTACGAGAATTCCCGCTGTGTTTAAGCAGGGGTGGCAAAGGGGCCAGTGTAATAGACCCTTTCCAAAATTCAGCCTGGCCACTTTGATTACTATCATCATCATCTGAAAATTAACATGCTGTAAACAACTGAATTTTCACAAATTTAGCGGCTCGCGCTCAATTCGCGAAGATTAAGTACCGCGAACATTTCCGGTAAAATGTAGACACATTAGAATCAATATTGAGACCCCCTGCGTCGCGGAAATTAGAACCCGCGAATTATTACAAAATTTCGGCTTTGACCTAAATCGCGAAATATTGAGCCCGCAAAGAATAAGTCGTTTGCAGTATATGCCGTACAAATAGCGGCTTTCTGTTTACTGTTGAAGGAATAAGTTGAAGATACTCCTAAGCTGAGGATTCGAGGCCTATGCATTTGAGATGTTAGAACGTTGCGAGGCAGGATTTGATTGCAAGAGCTGTATAAGCGTTAATTTTTATATTACTTGGGCACAGATAATCTGTTAGTAGTACAGAATTGACAAAAAAGCCCCTTGATGTATAGAACTTTATTAAGGCGCCTATTTGGGTTGGCACTTCGTTCGGACTAGCTGCATGTTTGTGGCCATCGACAGTGAGAGAGATGATCGGGAAAAAATTGTACAGTGAAGAGCATATTCTTCATTGCCATTGACTTGCGAAAGTGACGGTGCCCGATAGAATACCGCAGGCTACAGGTTCACTGCAGCCATTAGTACGGCAAAATTTAAACCGCCATTTCAGCCACCAGATGGCACTGAATTTCAGAAAGGGTTTATTGGCTCAAGCAATAACTTTCTGGAGGCACTTGAAAACTACTGGTACCCAGGGCTACCAATGAATTTCATAAGATTCATCGGCAAATAGCACGCTCTCGCACAAATCAGGAATTAAACTACGTACGGTGGAGTGCGGAAATGGATGTGAGATATATTAAAGAGCCGTGATATACATAAGGGCGAACCGCGAAAGCTGCCCACAAACTGCATAAACTTATTTTTCAATAGAGAAGAAGTTTTGTTCTTCTCTTGTAAAACATCAGCAAGCAGACGCTAAAGACGCCCTGCTCTTCAATGGGGTCTGATCGAGAGCAGCTAGAACCGCATGCGGCGTCGTTTCGTCTCTATGTCTCCGCCCTCAAATTTGTATGCGATTAATCTAACAAGAAATATTTTTCTACAATAACTGACCAAAAAATGCCACGCATTGCCAGTCCCAAACACCTCAGTTCCGCTCCATATGCAGTAGGTGTGCGGATTTAGACGATAAGGACGCCAAAGACCGAATCACAAAGAGAAAAGCCCAAGTGCCACCACCATCTTGGGACGACACAGGGACAAAGTTACACGAGAGGTGCTGGAGGCCTTCCACATCCAGAGTAGAGGAAAAAAGTGTATCAGCGCAGCATCAGTAGCGTTGTCAGGCAAGGAGCTGGAATTCCTGAACTTGACAATGAGGGCCCAGCGCGTGCCGTAGTCAGCTACCATGGGTGAAAGGTGCGCGTGCGATTGCGTAGAATAATGTGAATTTTTCGTTTTCTTTTCTGTATATTTTTTATCTTTTTTCTTTCTCTTTTTTGTTGAGTAAAGAAGCTTTAGTTGCGAGTCAGCGCTCTGTCCTGTCTGGTTTGTCTCTTCCTTTTTGCATCTTCGCGCTGTTTTGTCCCATTATGTACAACGATTACCAACTAGCCCAGCTATTAACTTTATTACAGAAAAGCATGAACATATTAAGTCCCGCCCAGCGTTGTTAAGTTGTCCGTGACCATGTGGAACGCAAGTCGTCTGCTTCTTGCACAGGAGTTGCAGTGACATCAAACAGATGCCGAGCTCTGATTGGCTTTGATTGGAGGGACAGTGGGTGGACCACAAAGCTATATACCGTCCGGTCTACCCACTAGTTTTTGCAACCATCCAATAAGAGCTTGGCGTTCTGACGTCATCGCAACCCCTGTGCAAGAAGGAGACTAATTTGCACTCCGCATAGACGTTCTGGAAACGATTGAGTGGTGCAAAACGTGAGCTAGAAAGCAAGGAATACAATTTTGTAGAAAGAAAAGTTCTGGAATGTCTGTTTAAGCTTTTGTAAAGATACCACTTAAAGCTTGTTCACACACTTAGGGCTCTTTACGAGCGCCTAAAAGGCCCTTTCACACTCTTGCGACCTAGTAAGACCGAGAGAGACAATACCGGTTTTTAAGCCTCTTGCGACTTCTTAGGACCAGCTCCGCCGCAGCGCATCCGGTCCTAAGACGTCGCAAGAGGCCTAAAACCCGGTCTGGTCTTTCTCGGTCTTACTCAGTCGCAAGAGTGTGAACGGGCTTTTAAACTCCTTGTGATCTCTTACGACGAGGAGCACGTTGACGCCATCTAATGGGTAGCTGTCGAACACTTGGGATTTCCGTACATATTGCCGCGTAACCGTCAGATAATTTCAATAAACATATTTGTCGCACTCCACTCCCATTTCGTTAGAGCATCATTCTTTCTTTATCGGGCTTGAAACAACGTTTGTGAATGTTATTAACGACCATTTATCATAGAGAGAGTACGTACATTCGATCTCGCAAGTTCTCCGAAACATCCGTTCTAGTGAAATGCTGTTCTTGAACCACCTCATAGATGGCGCCAGCTTGTCAGGCCTAGTTTCTTCTCTCGTAGAGAGAGGTGACTAAGAACTCCGTTATAAGCGACCGCGAGTATGCGAATCACTATTTAGTCTATGATAAACAAAACGGAAAGTTTAGCAATGTAGTCCGTGGCAGCTTATAAAGCGTATTGCTCGCCAAGTCTCGCCAATAGGATTGCCACATTCGCCAATAAGAACACCGAAAGTCGAATCAATTCAGGGAGCATAACATTGTAATTGGCCCCCTGCGTCTACTGTCAGTGACGATACAACAAAATACCTAGCGTTTGCTGATACATTATTTAAAGTCGAACTCAGATGCGTATTATCTGTGTTTTATTTCATTGTATGTGATTCCTTGCTAGAACGGCAGCTGTTGATTAAAAGAAAAATACAGGTGGACGCTGAAGCATCACCTTTCAGAGTGGATCGCGATAGCTAAACATATAAACACTCTCTCGTTCCCAAGTTGTGAGAGCGCTCGGTTGCGTCTGACTCGCAACCGAAAGGTCGTAGGTTTGAATCCCACCTCCACCTAAAATTCTTCAAAAATATTTTTAAGGCAAATTAATTACTTTATAAAGTGAAATCCTTACAGACATACCGCGACCTTGAGTTCGTATTACTTCTCATGTTTTATTGACTTTCATTCCGCGCGTGACGTCATGTTTCACTTGTGCATTGTGGGTTGTTCGAAATTTCCGCGCGAGGTCATGTGGCTGTGATGTCATGACCCTATCGAGCAATCCGGATTTTCGCGCCGCGCCGGATTTTCTGATACGCCACCGAGGCCATCGCAAGACGAGCTACTTAAACTTGCATTCAGAACAGATTTACTAGGACAGATGTTAAGAAAACTTCATGGGGCCCCTTGAGATAAAATTATAATTATAGTGATATGGCCGTCCGAGTTACCCGAGTTAGCTAAAGCAAATATTGACAAGCTTAATCATGCTGGCAATGATTGGTCAGCAGAAAATGTGCAATACGCCTTCTAGGAAAGAAGAAAATGGCTTCTTATCTGCACCGTCTGCCGAAGATTTGCTCTAATTTCTCACAAACTTCATAGTAATTGTAAGGTTGTTGTCCCGGACCTCGGTGGGAACCCTGGAGGTGTCTACCGTCGAGGGCCGGGGGACCGTGGAACGATGCTGGTTGCTGGAGAGCTAGCTGTAGGCGGCGAGGACTCGGGACAGGGACGACCAAGACCGCTTAGTGTTCGATTAAAACACAAAACTTTACTTGAACAGTGCACGATACAATCAAACAACTGGGAATAACTGGCCTCACAGGCTTACGATCGCGAGACACGAAGTCAAGTGTCCTACCGCGCACAGTGAGGGCGATGGCTAAGTAGCCGGCGAACAAGGGCTGCCGCGTGCGGCAGGTAACGCGGCGGACCGCGGGAGGAGAACAGCCAGGGGCTCGCAAGCCCGTTCCAACTCGAGGCTCACACGCTCGGTCAGGGCTTAAGACAGTGCGCCGAAAACCGCTTTGTCCAATGAGCGCTTCGTCTGCATCCCATTGGGTCGAGGCCCCGACGCACTCTCAACCTATCGCACGAGAGTTCGTTGCTGTTGCCGAGGTGGTCATTAAGATCGGGCCCTGCGGTTGAGAGTCTAAACCCCGGTATGTTTATGTTCCGAGGAAGATCTACTGGTTCTCGGTTTAGGCGAGAATCGTCGAAACGTGCCCCGCCAGCAAACGTCCTTTCCTCCGGAGCGCGGGCAGGAGCCTCAGCGTAAACGAAAAGCGCGCCTGGGAAGCCGTCTCGTGGATATTCCCACGATGCCGGGTCCACGCTGGCGTGTATACACCAGTTGCACCCGGTGCCTCTCGAGTCGAAGTCACGAAACACTGGAACATGACCCGAAGTCTTCGGGGAAGTCGTTGGAGCTTGAGACGCGGCCCAGTTTACGAAATGGCGCGCCAGCCGATGATAGCCGCACTCCGGTGCCTGCCCCGAACGCCCGCGTAGATTTGTGTGTCTGGAGCCCCGGGTAAGAGGCAAGGCCCGCGGACAACGACCCCCCGTGGGGGATATACAACTCCGTTCGTAGTAGACGGAACAAAGTAAGACACATGCAAGCGCTAAAGCAAAACGAATGACCGAGGCTCAGCGCAACATACCGATAAGCTAAAACTAAACGCCGTCTTGGCGGCGCGCGAAATTTGCCACCGCCTCTACATTCATGATATAGCGCGGCATTACAGGAAAGGCAGCGAAGAGCGCGACCACGCATTCGCGCGCCCCGCTAATGACTTCGTCTTTGCATCCTTCATTTTCCGACCTTTGATACCTCAGCCTGCGAACTTCTTGACTCACAATCTCGAGGTGCGAGCTAGATACCTGTAAAGGTTTCGATTCAGTTTCAATATACTATCACGTTTAAAATTAAAAATTACATTTAAATATTTTCAGGATCATATTTGGCATTTTTCATTAAAAGATATCTGGCCACGGCATCAATTCCAGAATATATATATTTTTAGTTTTAGAACTCGAAATGAAAGTAATTATCTCTATATTCCTAGTAACCTATTTTAGCTAAGCGTCGGAAGGATTTGTACGAAATTGGGTCGCCACAATTTTGAAATACCCTTGTCCCGGCAGCTGCTAGAAAAACATCACGTGAGGTTGTTCACTGCAATGTGCCAGTGCAGTGTGTGAGTCATTTCTAGATATGAAATAAAGTACAAAAAGCGAAAATTTCAGGAAAGCAATTACTTTAAAATTAAATGCTGGCAGATTTCTGTACGCGAAAGGAAGAAAAAAAAAACATTTATGTGGTTTCCATACCGATGGAGCGAATGAGAACACGACATTTTAATTGCTTTTCGCCGGCATTTAATGCTTCTGCGTTATAAAAGCTCGTTAGAAAGCTTAATGTGAAGAATACCGACCACTCTGCTCCATTGGATCTGCACTCAAGACAAAATAGCAAGAAGACAGATTTATTCTTGGGCCAATTGTATTCACGTAAGTTGCATCCGAAAATGTCCGCGATTTCTGTTGCGTGTTCACAGATCCTTAGGTTGTTCAAATTAATCTTCATTCCTCCACGAGGGAGTGCCAGGCGTCCTTGGTGTGTTTGGTTCCTAAAACCCCCAAACTTTATTTGATCAGCATTGTGTATTGCACGATCAACTCTTGAGTCAAAAGGACATAAGCAATTTCGAATCGACATCGGCCCAAATTTGGTACGAAAATATAACGTTATAACTATCTAGCATTTTTAACTTGAGTCTGGCTCTGATTTGGAGTCTGGAGTTGAGTCTGGAGTCTGATCTGGCGTCTTTGTGCCTTATCACAATAAGGACGGGTTTCTTGTCCAATGCATTCCCAAAATGTGTTTCTACACATTGGCAAACTCGGATAATTTACGCTGCAGCTACTAGATGGCGCGCACTTCCAAAAAGGGTCTGTACGACTAACTGTAGCCAACGTTACGAGCCACCTCAGCCCATTCAGCGCATCAAGCAACAAGGCGTCACGGCGCCCCTCTCGAAGGTCACGTGACTCGCGTGGCATGGGATGGACTTGGATTACTCATAGCGCCCTCTGCGGCCCATAGTTAGGTAAAACTGTTTCTTACATCGTGGGTAAAACGGAGTAGAAGCACAGGTGACGCTACCTCGTGCCCCGAACGATTTCGGACTAGCAGGAGGCATAAGAGCAAATTGTTTCTCAATAACGAACATTTTTAAAAAAGCGTCGAAGGAGTGGAAAGTTACCTGAGGCGAGTAGAGAGCCTCAAGTAAAAGTGTGTTCAACTCAAACCACAAAGAGCGTTTGCAATTTGATACTTATCCTATCGGAACAAATATGTGGTGTTTAAAAAAACATGTTATTTTATTCTTCGCGAAAATTACTCACACATCTCCAGGCGTGTTTATAACTTGAGTTACGTTGAAAAACCGTCCGTAGTACAGCAAAATTTGCAATTTAATGGAGCCCATAAACACGTACTACGGCGAGCAGTTGAACACACTCCTACTTGAGGCTTTCTAGCGGCGAGCAGAGAGCTATATAGAGGAAGTATGGCCCTTCATTATAAAGTATACACCTTTTCCACAAAGCAGCCTACTTGAATGTCGTTATTTCTGGTATGCGCTAAAACACCGTTTTTGATCTCTCCAGGCCGCTGTAAGATGTTTGCGAAAAGTGCGTGATTGTCACATATTCTTGTTTTGCCTCAATTATATTTCCTCGTAGATTCCAGGTTGAAATATTTTATTATTTTTGGTCACGCATACATGCTATGGGACCCACGGGACTGAGAACGACCGAAAACAAAAAAGTCAATAGGAGGCAAACGAGAAGGTGCCATTGGTCGAAAGCAGACGGCGTGTTCCAGGGCGCATTTGCAAATTCGAACGAGGTCAGCCAGTAGCCGCGAATAATGCCCTGCTGGTGGTCGCGAGAAACAAAATTAGTAAGTGCGTCGGAGTAACTCTTGGTGACTGAAAATACAGTGCACGTGATGTTTCGATCACGGTCATGCAAAATCATGATGGAAGTTATATAAAGATGTAGAAGAAATAACAAGCGTGCGCGACTAGCAGAACAATCGACGTGATCCGTACGCAGGCGCCGAGGGCCGGAAATTTCCCCTTCCGAGCGGTCAGACCCCGTCCCAGAAAACCGAGTTCAAGCGGAAAAAAAACGTTTCTTACATATTTTTGCTTGATTCTATTCGAAACATGACGTCCATCATATTTTCAACCATGAAGAGTTACTAAATGTAACTCTTACGCACTTATTAAAACTGTGTCTTGCTACCACGGCTAGGGAGATATTTTAGGCTTCTGGTTGGCCAAGAGGGCATGTCAAGCCTTCGTTCTGCGCCTGGTGACCGCCCTGACTCTGCCCGCTCCTCTCATTGACCAAACTTCCTCTATATACGGCTCTGGCGGAGAGTAGTTTCGGTGTCACCATCTGGCGGAAGCTCGGCACAACTCAAAGTGGGGACGTCGCCGTTGCCTCTCAGTGCTGAACGGGTTTCGTTCAGCCTCGCTGTCTAAATAATAACTTTTCGTATTTTATTTTTCAGTCATTTTTTTGCCGTCATTGCGGACGATTACAAATTCTGCGTCTCACAGGTGTTCATCCTAGGCTTCAATGCTGCTAACTGGAGTGTTCTTATTTTTATTTTATTTTTGTCCTGGGCAAAGCAAAGTGAAGAATTATTTTTGATTCACTGTTTTAAATTTTGATTATTTTCTGACTTTAATTGGCACTTTCAGAAACATGCCCCATTCCAATTCCGCGGATAACAATGAAAGGTGCCATAGTTTTTCCTGGTTTTCTCCCTTAAGATATACTTACTTTCTCTATCCCGATTGTTGCATCTTTAAAAAAAATCAGGGACATTTGTGTACACAGTTCCTTTTATACACAGCCGCAATTTACCAGACTTAATAAAATCACCAGGAGCACCAGGCCTATTATTGTAGTAATTGGAGTGAAGAATTGAACTTTCCCCGAATATAAAGTGTGGATGACTGAGTGCTTACAGCGTTCACGCAAAAAGAAATGTTTCATTCTAAAGAGACACAAAATTAGAAGAAACAAATAACCATAACCAAACTTATCGCGGAAATCGTTTTTTATTTCAAATTATCTTTATTAACAGGACAGTTTCTTAAGTTTCGCGTCTTTAAACTAACAAATGATTTGATCGACAGCTAATGCTTGAATGACAGCCATTTGAGACCTTGCATAGATGTAGATGTTCTGCGATGACCGTAATCACAATATAATTACAAAGAAAAGAGCCTTGGGATTTCTTTATAACTGACCACGAAGTGAATAGAGTTCTTTCGTAGTCCAGCTATAATCACTCTTAATAAAACGAAACAAACCCTAGGATCACAGTCAATATTTTGGGATGTTTTGTGACATTTCGTCTTGTTGGCCATAAATTGTCTAGGATAATTAACGTTCGTGTATTGAGCATAAACGTTAGGCAACACACCTTTTATTACCCCCGCCTTAAAAAAAAAAAAAAAAAATATATATATATATATATATATATATATATATATATATATATATATATATATATATATATATATATCCCAATGGCGTTTAGCGGTACACGAAATAGTAAACCATCCAGCATACGTTTTATTTTGTTTTTTTTTTTCTTGGTCACTAGATTATTTTGCAGCTGCTGCACCGTAAGGAAGGCAATACTTGTTCGCAAGTGGGATCCTCGGGACCTGATTTGGTGAACAGATACAGGAGGGTTGTTTCGTTTCGGACATCATAAAAGCGACTGTTTATTCTTTCCACTTAGCACCGCGACAGGTGACACGGACGACACGGAGAAAGAAATTTGTGTGTGTTAGAAAAGGAAAGGCAGATTATCGGATCATCGCTTGTTCCGAGTTCGGCCAGTGGAATCTGTATGGAGAACGAGACCGACACTCGCGAAAAAAACAATACATAATACAAAATGCAACTTGATTCGTCGAGAAAGCATCTACTAAGCTGTTCGAATAGATTATCGCGCTCGCCCAATATATTTTGCCTTGTTTTTTTCTGTTTTTTTAATACTTTATTCTTTAGTTGTTGTTTTTTGTCGGATATGGATGGATATATTGACCTTTTTCGGTCGCTTATGTTGTGTCACCCCTGAGGGAACAATAACAGGGCCACCGCCCCGAATCGGAAAGCAAGCAATCACGCCGTGCCGCTAGTACGCGCGCGATGCAAACAAACCGGGCATTCTTACATTATGGGTACCACGTGACATTCCCGGGGTGCTGAGTGGTGCCCCCTAGCGTAGTTACGGCTTCAATAGTTGGCGTCATCGGATCAGCTTCTGGCGTTCGTAACGCCGCAGCACATGGGGTAATGTTTACACCACACAGCGGAAGGCTCTGTTCACACAGAAAAGGGGTTTCGTTGAGGGGCTCCGTAGAGGGGCTGTATCTCCCTTTTCAATCATTTACGGACATACAGCATGTTTTTGTGTGGGATTGCGGCCGATATAAGGTTGTGTAGGTACTTGATACTTATATCATATTAAGGCAGTGTGTAAAGTGAAAATTATAGGAAAAGTGCAACCTGTGATACAGGTACATGATACAGGCCTCTGAAGTCCCAAACTATCGCTCATAGAGCGTGTTTGAGAGCGGTTATACAATATACGTAACGTAATAATTAATAAGTGGCTAATTAAGACACTCTAAAGTAGCATAATTTTAATTCAAAGGTTCAAAAAGCACAAGCAAAACGACAACAAACAAGACACGAAGACAACGCCTTGTCCTTGTGTCTTTTTTGTCCTCGTTTGATTCGCGTTTCTTAAAAGTTTTAATGAGAACTAGACGAAACCCAAGTTTTCATCCATAATTGTGACTTTTTCGATTTTTCAATACATTTCAGGCGAATCCAAAATACACTTACAAAAATAAAATGCTATATATCGTTTATGAGTATACAAATCATTAACTATCCGCAAAACAAGTTCAAACAAATACAATTTTATCTGTTAAAAAATTGCAGAAAAAACACTTTAATACAAAAGGGCTGCCCAAAAGAGCAAAGTTTGTCCATTTTTGTGGGCCCCCTGGCGGCTCCCCAGCCCAACTGCCCGACAGTGGGGCACATATGGCGAACTTTCCCACGTGGCGGCGGAATCAAGCCGGCCAGGCGGATATCGCGTGCGCCGCCTTGAAAAGGCGGATCAGAGGCGGCGCACAGGGAGTCGCTGCCTGCACTTAGGCGCCGCTGGCATCAATCTTAATTGTCTTGTCCATGTCCAATGAAATGTAGTTTCTTGTTGAAACCGTTGACTCCGTGTTATTTCTTGCATTCCTTGTCAAAATGGCTCTCAAGCTTGCGTTAACGCCCTATCGGAAAACGGGCTGTTCCATCTTTTCCAAGCCACGAATTTTTAATTTTTTTTTTCACGTAAACAAGAAAGTATTTTGCAAAATTAAAGTCTGTCCCTTTTTGTGGACAATATAAATTTCTTATAAAAATTATTTGGAAAAATAATAATGAAAGTGACCCCGCTACTTTTATGTACACAAACTATAATCATCTCTTGTCCGCAAACGTTATATTTAAATAAAAACGGATATAGGAAGTTTTCCAGCATATTGTATTTTTAAACTATGCAACAATACAATTTCATTCATTTCGGTTAACTAAAACATTGTATGTAATTAAAGCGCTAAAAGTGCCCTTATTTTGCTGTTTTGTTATTACCTGTCTATATGTCGCACTTTAATCTAAATTCACGTAAATTCATCGGCAAGACCATAAAGGTACTCAAATCTTTCACTGTGATTCCGGGTTATAAAAACCTCGTTAACCGTGCCTTCCAGATTCTTTAACGCGATGATTTCCGAACTGAGGAATGTCAAGCTTACATTGGATCGTGTAGGTCATTCCTCCAGATTCATATCAACAACCACAAGACTGCAAAATGTCAGGTATTTCTTGCTTCTTTTAATGCGGGAATTTGTACAAAAACAAACCGCCACATACAAAAAACAAAAGAGACAGCAGGGCACACGGCCAGGCTGTTTTCAGCCCACAACATCAACAAACAAAGAAAATAGAAAGGTAGTTGCCGGTTTTTATAAACGAAATTATATGCTTAACCATTTCGCAATCGTAATCGCGCGCCCGCGTGTGTGTGTGAGTGTGCGTCTGTTTTTGGTGTTGCCTTTCGCAGAATGCGTGCACGAGTGATCGGGCCTTTAAATTTTTGTTTCTGAAGAGGCAGTTCAAAGAATAATTCAATGCATACGATTTTTTTTTTTTGTTATTTAGCGGGGGACTGTACAGTGCTTGCAAGCTGTCCAGATCGAGATTCATCGAGTCGAAATACTGAATCATAGAATAAATAGAACAGAAAGAATAAAACATGACGAGTACATTGAAAGAATGTGCGGGTCTGTGTTTCGTCCTCTGCATCTTTATTTTTTCTGTTATCCAGTATAGCTTATTAACACGCTCGTTAGGAATATAAAAATATACTGAAAGCAAAAAGGTGCAGCTATTTTTCTACTCTGTTTCCTTTTGGGGCCTCCGCTTCCGCGGCATTCCAACGGTTTCAGACAGCGTACTAGAGGTCCTTTACAGATATCCGTGGGATGACGCGCTCTCATCCTCTGAATTCAATTCTGAGAAGCGCTAAAAGTCTGAATCGAAGGAACCGGCACCTCGATTGCCGGCACCGCCAGAGAAGCCGACAAGCAGAGGAACCATCTCGCGTGAATCAACTGCACCGAGGTCCAATATCAGAATTATCAATCGCGGAGAAACGCGGTGCAGACGCAATAGTTATGGTTCCCCAGACATATAACAAATAACAGAACTTCCTGGGGGTTGTGTGTGTGTGTGTGTATAGGGGGGGGGGGGGTTCGTTTATGTGTGATATTTTAAATGTGCACTCGTCGCCATACATGAATACGAGAATGACCCTCCGACGGCTAATGGAGTTATTGAAGGCGACAGGCATCTCTATTTCAGCTTGTATACGCTCGAAGAAATACACGTGGTGATTAAAATTAAAATATGTTTCATGGCCATCATTACATTTCCGTTGTAGGCTTTCAGAAGGCCTAACCAGTCAGGTTATGATGCGATTGGGGTTAAAGACTGGTTCCTCTCGTACTTTTTGCAAATATTTATGCACAGATACTGGTTAAGCGGACATTTCTTTCCGCAGCACTTTCGCGATTTAACTAGTGCGTCATCGCTGAAATAAATTGTAAACGTGCTCCTAATATTTTTTTTCCTGCTTCAATTAGGCTAGCCATTCTCCGCTTCAACTCTGGCTCAATGAAGGAACCTTTTTTATCCGTAATTGCTTTCTTCTCCTCAGCAGAGACCGACCTTCACGAATCCATAGTACGTCTGGTGCAGCCTATCTTAATTGCTCGGCTTTTCGTGACATAGTATATTGGCTGCTGTTTGAACCAAAATATCATAATTTTTTTATTCTGCTTAGTGTCACCTTCAGGTTCTACCACGTTGTATTGCCACCAACAATAGTTTTCAGTGGAGACTAATATAGTCTTGTGTTTCAGAAAGAAAAAAAAAAGAGTCGGCTTCATCTAAAGTTTAAAATTACGAATATTTGTTTTAAATTTGAAGCACGGATTTCCTAAGCTACGATGAATATAGCGCCGCAGATTCTACTTTCCTACGTGTTCAGGCTTGGGTCAGTTCAGTGGGAATCCGATGGAGGTACGAGCAAATAGGAGACGGTTTGTGAGCTCATCTTTAGTAATATTTATCGTGACGATGATATCTGTGCCTTCTGCAAGTGGTAAACTACCAATACTACACTAAGCATTTTTGTTGACGCTGTTTGGCGGTATGTTTTTTTAGCGTAGAAATTTCGCCTTCGCTCCTGTGCTTGCCCAAGATTACGGCTGTGTACTAGCTTTCGGCGATGTCACAGTGCTGTCCTTGTGTTCGAGAAAAGGCAGGTCGAGCTCTCTTTCTTCTACTTTTGGAAACGCGTCTGTCGGTGACATTGTGCATACCTAAAGAAGCACGTTCTTGCGTACAAGAGTGGTGCGCGTTGGGCAGTTCAAAGTTCTTGAGTTGAGGTCACGTCCAGTGGTCATTTCGAGGTTTTTTTTTCTCGCACAGTAATTTTCTTGAGTCTAGTCGTTGTCATGCTCAGATTGCAATAGAAAATGCTACAAATAAGGTCTAAGTCATTTCTGAAGACTTTTCCCCGATTTGTTCTTTAAAAGGAAGTTCATAAGGTTCTCTATTTCAGTAAAAAAAAATTAAAAACAAACTTTCCGCTCCCGCGCATCTTCAGCCCCTATCAAAGCTATGCACGCGCACTCTCGCTATTCTCAAAAAGGTAAAATAAAAAGACGTTACGATTGGTGTTAACGCGCCGGAAATACTTGGCATGCTTGCGATTGCAAGCAATGGCCACACGAGCGACACGCCCTTGGCGGCCGAAAGATCGTTTTGTGAAATAACGACTAGTTGGAGACTTTTTGTGTTTTTTGGAGTTTAGTTACCTCTTAGGGAAAATCGTACGCTTTGCTCTTGAGGGAGATTAACAATTTATAATTTTAGTAAACTGCTCAAATAAACTAAAAAGCGCAATTTCAAATAAGAAACTTGTATCTTTTTTTTTTCATATTTAGCCACACAAGGTATGAAGTGGAAGGTGATCGGAGTGGCTCACTCTCTTCCCCGTCTGACTTAAAAAGCGTATCCTACGCACGAGTCAAGAAGACACCACTGGCTGGAAGCCTGGTGGGAAATATTAAATCCGTTAAACCCGCCAACGAGGTAAAAATGAGTTACATTTTTTTTTGCGGGCAACTAATACAAATTTGTTACATCTTAGCGACATCATTTATTTTTACGTACGTAAAATGTATATGACTTCCACGTGATCAGGCATCAATTATCAGTGTTCCATTAGAGGGACACTGAAGTCGATTCTGAGATTTGTGGTGACAACTCAATCTAGACGCTCTGAGCATCCTAACAAACCCAAAACCACAACTGTGCGTAGCTTATTTCCTCGTTAAAAGCGTGTTCAAAGATCGCGACTCGCCCTTTTTGTGCAGAATTTTCTTTTGAGTGAAGTGGTCGACGAAGGGCGCTTCTCGGAGAGTTACAAGCGATGGCTTCACTTGCAACACTCCGACAAACGACAAGCCTCCTCTTTTTCTCCACGGAGAAAAATAGGAATCTTATCCGAATGTGTACCCATCTGACTCTATTCGAAACGAGTTATAATAAAATCAATCGGAATCTGCGCGTATTGTAGGGCTTTGATTGGTCCAAATAATGTAGTCCGCGAGAAAAAAGAGTCCACATGTTTTTCTAATGATTTGATATGAATAAGCGGTTTTGTAATACGGGTCTCCGTACATACGAGAACTAACACATTTAAAACAATATAAAAAAACGACCTTTTTAAAACTGACTTCAGTGTCCCTTTAAGTGACCTAACCTGGCTTACTAACTTTGTTGGCGTACACCCCCCTGCAACATAAAATACCCACGAGAGAACGCATTTTAGGGTGAATCTGCCGAATTCGCTTTAACAAGGACTACATTTCTTAGTACTAAATAATAAATTGACATTTCGTCTTGCTCCTCCCTCAAGATTATATGTGTCTGACGTCTGTGGGGTTAACACCAATGCCTAAACTGAATAGGGGAATGGGTCTTTCATATTGCAGGAGACTGTCCGTGTAAACATTTTTGGTAACATTTATTAGGCTTTTTTAAACCAAGAAATATCTTCTATGTCGCTGTTCAGAACGTGACAGTGTTTTAAAGCATTACACGGAACTAAAAGTGATTGCTCTTAGAGACGACCGGCCTAGGTGGTGGAGCCTTGCCATCAAAGTACGTGTGATCTGGTTTGCTAATGAGTTTACTCTTTGCGTTCATGGCATCATAGCGCCTATGCTATTTTGAGCGAAAGCATTATCTCGGTAACGTCGTTCGTCGGGTTTATTAGTTAGATTTCATTCTGATTTTAGAGAACGATACAGATAATACAATCGCGCTTTACTTACAGCAAGGAACAAAGCATTCCAACGGATTGGCATATTGAGTCGTGAACATCAGTGAAGGGCACTCTCACGGGCCAAGCTTCATGAAGACTCGGTTCTGGAGATGATTTTTCGGTTTCGTGGTTTTAAGAAAAATAAAGTATTGCTTGGTTGTGGTTAAGTCATTTTGCATGCGCAGTTCTAGTTTCTTTTTCACCCTAAAATATTTTATTCCACTATTTTTAAACTTCAAGAGATATGCACATACATCAACAAACACTGTTAAAGTTCTACTATATGTAATAGTTTTTACCTAATAATTCCAATATTTTCGGTTTTTTTGTTCATTGTCGCAGGTCGCGCGAGGCAACATTATCGGACCACGTTCCCTAAAACATATGGCACTTTATATTTGACCAACAAAAAGGCCTGTTATTTTTTAGTTAGAGCAGCGACTAAAGACCAATAAATAGTAGTTCGGCTAAGCGTATGTCTTGAGATCCAGCTATAAAACCTCTCGTGTTTCTTTCTTTTACTTTGTTTATTTCTTTGAGGCGGGGGCGGAGTTTTCGAACATCGTGTAAGCGTCGAGATGAACCCGGTAAAGAAAGAAATTTCAAGGTGCTTTAGGGACAGTTATTGTTCTACATCAAGTGTAATACTTTGGTACAGCAGTCTCACTGACAATACATTTTATTTTGAGACTGACAAAGTTTCTTGAACTAGTGCAAAATGAAACATCTATAATTGTCAAATTCACGCTTTACTTCATTGTATACCCTCATCTAATATTCTACTTACCTTTGCCTTTTAACCTTCGTTAAAATATTGAAGGTAAAACCAACCTGCCTCAAAGCAAGGGGAAACCTTCTGAGAGGTGAGCGAAGAAAAGTATTTTCATATTAGTATTCTTGGCTGCGTTGACATGCTTCAGTGGTCCAAACCGCACATTCCTACTATAAGATAAAAGTGACCGGGCTTATACAAATTATATTTTTGCTAGCAATTTATGGCCAAGGCAAAATGCCTTGGACAAGTTTACGCTCAAAACGTTCCTTCAAACCGCGTCATTTAAGTAAAATTCAGTGTATTTCTGTCTATCAGGCGGTAGCTTGCGGAATATTTGAAATGGATACAATTAAGTTTACCGAAATAAAATATAGATGTTTTAACTTGTTCTCTACGCAAATATAAAAGAAAGAACTCATTTGTATTGATTCGTCGTTATCGGGTAAGTACGGAACGTTTAAGCGCCGTTATGGTGTAGTATAGAAAAGCTTATTTTTGTAGCAGCTCTTTTTCTAGCGCGTACGTGCACTTTCAGGCTCCTTCATTTGATTCGTAGTTTACATTTCGAAAAGATCAAGCGGAGAACACTAGTGCCATGTTCAGCAAATGGCTTTTTGCGCAGCTGTTGTAGAGTGATTTGAAAC
Source organism: Ixodes scapularis (assembly GCF_016920785.2). Classification (NCBI taxonomy): domain Eukaryota; kingdom Metazoa; phylum Arthropoda; class Arachnida; order Ixodida; family Ixodidae; genus Ixodes; species Ixodes scapularis. Next base: position 88,955,844 of record NW_024609835.1, read on the forward strand.
CTTTGATAACGTTTGCAACCTTTCAGTGTCGTAATTTGTTTTGGTGCATTCAAGGGTAAATATCGTTTTAGAGAGTCCACCACCACTGCATAAAATGGATATCTAGTGACTATGCATTCTTTATTGCTAATTATTGAGGAATATTTTCAGGCCCGCCGTGAAGCGGGAAATAACGAACGTCGCAGTGGCAACAGCCACAAGTCAAGCCTTTTACGTACAAAACTAAAACATATTTAACAACGAACGAACTAAAATGTTAATGCAAACATACGCTTCTGCGGTAAATAAAAACAACAAAATGCAAGGCTTTTTTGTTTTTTTTTCGTGCCAATTTTCCATGATCTGCGTAAAAATACGAGACTGATAAAATGCTTTTATACATACAAAAGACAGATGCATACTCAAGCCGCTTCTCCACGTAATCACTGCACAAATTTAGGCAGTTATTATCGTTCTAGGAGCTCTAAGAGCGCACGCGCTGCTACAAAAAGCTGTAGAAGACGAAGAATAAAAGGGGGTGAGCTGGTCGTGCCCTTGACCTGGCTTGTCCTATTTCCTCGTCCGCTCGCCGGGACACTACATACCCAACAGAACATGGCAGTGTAACTACTCCACACCACCACCCCAGCACACGTCATTTAAACTTCATAAAAGGCGACGAAACAGATGAGCCAGCGACTACCGGCAAATCATCTCTTCTGAGCCATCTCAACATCCCGACCGTTCAAAGCAACATGGCAGAGACTGGCCCTGGTGAATCCGGCGCTTCGAACGGTTTGGGATGGTACGCGGATTCCAAAGAAAAACAAGCGTCGAACAGGAAAACGCTCTCATTTATTGCGTGAGAATCTGTCGCATAAAACGGCAAGGGTAGTAAACGAAGGTCGGGGAAGGAATGTCTAGCGACGTGAGCTACCACCTGGTTTCACGGAGTCCTCCCCTGTCTTCGAATTTTCCGACGCGTGCGGGAAGTGTTTCTCGGCACCTCGCTCACTGGTTCCCTCCTTCTCCTCACCTCGTCTGCTGAGGCTCGGTGGGAAAAGCGTGTGTTCCTTGGCTCTGAGCTACCCTGCTCGAGACTCGGGTTGATCCCAAGGCCATGGGCGGCAGACGGCCGTGTCAGTAACGTCCAGTCGTAAATATTGCAAAACCCTTCTTCTTTTCACTCAGGCCAACACACAAACCGCAGACAAAACATACAACACGGGGTCGTCGAGCCTAACAGGGTTTTGCCACATAAAATGGCAAGGTCCAACCCGCAGGACAATGACCCTCTGGGGGAGGGGAATTTCCACGCTTGGTGTGCAAACCTGGGTTTGAGCGTGAAGAACAAAGAACAGTGGCGAGAAGAGACTGGAAGGTGAACGGACGCATCGCGTCGTCGAGCGGGGTGACGAGACCACTAGCAGTCGACATCTAGCAGTGGCGAAACGCGGATGACAAGATTATCATCGCGTTCCGCCACTGCTAGCTTTGCGACTGCTTCACGGGTGGTAACTTTGGCGCGCCACCGAGTTTTCAACGAGCTTCAAGTCGTTCAAAAAAGATTTGATTTAGTCGTTTTCGATGACGCCCAGTAAGTTTCTAATCGGAACCATAAGATATGTGCAAGAGTAAGCTGATTGACCTCTTCGGCCGTCTAACTGGACGGAAGCTTGCGGCCAAAAGAAAGCAAGCCTGGAGCGTCCAATGATCTACCGCAGTGTATCACAACCACTGATGCTTTGCAGACACCTTGTGGATCGGCGGAAATGATGGAGGACCCCGCTCGTGGTAAGGGGAAGGAAAAGTATTAACTAATTATGATAGTGATTTAATAAATGGATATAACTAAGGGCTGGTATAGAGCAGATTTGTTTGTTTGTCTTATACACGAGAAGAGGTACCCGAAAATTAGAACGTTTATTCTTAATCTGAAAAAAGTCAACTTTTATTGTCGGAAGAGAGGGTTTCGCGGACCCCCATTTGAGAACCACTGATCTACCGAAACGTACATGAGTTACACTTCAGACAACTTCTCTTTGTGCCGAAAATCGTACCCGGAGATGCGTGACGCTCAGCGTGCTTCGCCAATTCTCATACAATCATTCATGACGCGTTCCAACAGCTTCTAATTAAGGACTGCACAACGGTAGACCAGGCTGTGAGCTAATGCCGACGCTTCGAAGATGCAAAAAGTCGCCGCATCGCTCACCAGTTTGTCTGGCTACCCAACACGACCGCAACACCTTCGTGTGTGAACACTTGCTCCACTCCCCACCAGATAACCAAAATTGTTCGCTGAGAGCAAAAAGTTATGATGCCGGCCGAAGCTTCTGTCCGTTCTTTGGCTGACCCGGAACAAGCCATTTCCATATCCATCGTGCAAAGATTTATCAACTGGAATTGAGTAGGAATACTCAAACCCACCAACGAACGCGGTTCCGACCACCAGTAGACAATCTCCGGCAGTACGACAACTCGATAAACAACTTACCGTGACATGGAGAACCCCCGATAACAAGCCGATATGCTTCCACTGCGAACATGTTGGCGTATTGCTCGGTTCTGTCGAAATCGAATTGTTCAGCGAGCACAATTTCCATTGAACCATGGATACCAATACAACCGATTTTGATCTTGCAGCCTCGCCTACACTTTATAAATATTTTTATGACTAGCCGTCTTCACGCCGCCGCCATTCCTCGTCGCCTGCTCCCGGTCGCTCGATGTCGCCGTTCAGTTTCTGTGACCGATCGATTTTAGTACTCTTTATCGTGACCTCTCATTGCCGTCACGAAAAAATTTGGGTTGGGACTTCCTTTCGTTTCATGCAGCACTAATCGACTATGCCTGAGGAGTGATTGAACTTGATGTCGCCGACCTCTAGACATCACGAAACTAACGGAGCATTCTTAGAAAAAAGGGTTACTATTGTCCTCCCTAAAAGAGGGAGCGCTCTTGTAACCTGTGTTCCTATAGAAAGAGGGAAACTTTCGTCCTTAAAGCAGGGTTGCAAAGTTCCCCCGTCGCTTGCATCTCATTATGGCGGCCCCAAATCGAGCAAATAGAGCTTAATGAAGCTTAACGAGGTCGCTGCGTCTATTGTATGGGGCGACAGGAGCAGCAAATAAAATCTCAACACGAGCTTTACGCGAACTGTATTTTATTCCCGAAGCCGGCTTCCCCCCGCAGGTAAAGAGGCTTGCGTTTCAAAACAGCCACTCGGTCTTCTCATCATCAGCACTGCGATGTTAAACGGAGGCCACCGGTACACAGTTACTTCGCGTACTTTATGTATTACCGTTGCTATTCCTCAAGCCGCAATTCCTTCGTCAACCGTACATCACGGTAAAGTGGTAAACCATTGCGAAACCAAGAGCCCCTCTCAAAAAGAGCTAATTCGAAGCAGCCTACATGGCTTATTTTTGCACGGTAACCACAAATTATGGGGAAGCGTGAAAGAAGGTTAAATCGCTTGCCACCAGATGGCAGGCTCAAGCAGAGTAATTGCAAATAGCTAGGCTAGGTAGCGCTAGACACGGCCCAATTCATGTGCTACAAGCACATTTTTATTTTGTTCACGCCCTCATTACAATTCGGGCCACTCGGGCACCCTTATTGCGCTAACCACTAGCATCAGCTGAACATATAGACCAACTCATGTTTACAAGCAAACCGGAGCGCCCCTAGCGGACGCTGCCGACGCCGTGCATGCGCGATGGAGTGTGGGCAAGTAGTTCGCCGTCATCCTGGCAATGTCTGATTACTTTAGCAGTTTCAGCATGTTTGAATACTTTAGCGACCTTCCGCTTGCCTCTATCTTTTTCTTAGAGTGAGCCACGCTTATGTTGTACATACTTCTGTAGGATTTTACCGCTTAATGCTGCCTCTGTCAATATTTCAGCCAGCCCGTCCTTACCGGACTGTCTTAACACCGGTACGCCCAAACTATAGATATCCTTTTAGGCAAATACCTCACCCCTCCAGCAACTATCGTTTTTATATCTCACTCGATGATTTCCCTACGGGTCATCAATATTTGGCAAAGGCTGTAGACACAGCCAACCGGAATATCTTTGGTACTTACATCTCCCATGCATAAAGCTACTTTGTCTGCCGTCGTCGATGATCCGTTTTCAGCCGACTCTTTTTGTCCACCACTGTTTTCTCAAGTTGATCAAGTGACAACTACAATAGACCGCAGCTTGGACAGTTCAAGAAAAGATCGACGTCAAACAGTACTTGAAGAATTTCAATACGTCTTTGATTTTGCTCATCGTTCTGTGGGCCGAGCAGCCTTCGTGTCTTACCGCATTGAAACTGGCAGTGATCAACTTCCCGTTCACCACAGACCGTACCACGTGTCAGCGAGCGAACGTCAAATAATACGCACAGAAGTCGAGAAAATTAAATAATATAATTTAGAAGCTTCTGTCTCTAAGCGAAAGCTGATGATAAAATAACCGTCTGTGAGTTGCTAACTCAAACTCTACCACTTCTTTTCGGGCTTCTGAACCGCAGTGGTAAACGTATATCAGCTAGCAGATTGTGGAATCATTTAAACGAAATGCGACTCTCTAGAGTGCGAGACAACTAGCACGAAACTCTAATCGCCGGGATTTTTGTATTTTTCTCAGAATCAGGAAGATGACACAAAACATGTGATGACAACTTTACAAACGGTGTTTAACCTTAAGATGTAAAAACGCGGCGCTGATCAATACCACGCCCGAGTAAAACGAAAAAAAAACAACTTTATTTTATTTATTTATTTAGGAATACTACTGGCTCCACTCAAGGAGCCATATTGGTAGGAGTGGGTACAAACATGTAAACAAGATGCAGATTTATAAATGAAAACTCAATTAAGAATAAATTCAATAGCAGATACAAAATTAACAACAGTTTTGTTGACGACGACATCATTTGGTAACTCGTTCCATTCTTGAATTGCAGAAGAGAAAATGAATATCTAAACCAGTCACTTTTGAACCTGTATTGTTTTAGGGAGTGTCTACATCCACGCGCGGGGATGTAGCCATGTCGGGAGGAGATAAGGCTCCATCCACGCACTACGTCACTTCCGGCGCCCACGTCACTTTTTTGCGTGGACGGAAGCAGTTCTTTTTCCGTCTTCTCGCCGTCCCCTCCGTCCACGCAGCAATCAACCCACGGTCTTGTCTCCCATTGTTTTGCCTTGTGCTCGGTGGCCACTGCTCCTTGCGTTCCTGCCATGCGCGGACTGCTGTTCCTGCCTGGTCTTCCCCAAGCGGGTTTATCTGAAGTGGTTTTTTTTTATTTAATGTTTTTTTGGTGAAGAAAACTGTGTATTCACACGGTCGCGCTTCTGATATGCCTCCAGTTTTGGTTGCCGGGGATTCGATGGTGAAATACTTCTCCCAGTATTTCACATCGAATAACCGGGTGGTGTTTAGTAACATTAGGATCAAGGCTTTACTTCTCAAAGTGTCTGACGCCCTGCTCGATTTTGGCGCAAACAACACCAGCGTTTGTGCCTGCGCGTACGTTGACAAGTACCGTCGGCTGGCCGCTCAGATCTTGGAACGGAATCCGACGACGCAGATCGCTTTTTTTTCCGAGTTGGGAGAACAGGTTATTTTCGGTTGGAGTGTCAGCGTAGGCAGAGTGCAGTGATCCAGGCGTAGAATGATCGGCACAGAGATGTGAACTGGCTCCTGCAGGAGTTCTGCCGCAAGAAGGGCTTCGTATTCATCGGTGATCTCGTGGAGGAGTGGCATCTGTGCATCAGCTACTGTTTTATTTGCCATAAAATAAACTGTTTCTGGAATCTTTTACCCAGTTTTTTCGATTGAATGCTCTCAATAGGTTTGTTATTACTGAGTCTAATGCATGCTTTCCCTTCTCGCACAATCTTTGTGAGATAGCGAACGTGCGCGCAAGTCAAGAACATACGAAGCGTGTGCTCGCACTTGTCCCCTTCGATGCACATAAGCTCACACTACAACGCCTTAAACGAATTAAGCCAATCACATACACGGCAAAGCCTCGCCGCCTCGCCTCAGCAGCGATGTGCACATGGGCGAAGGCCCCAGAGGCCGCAGCCACCGGAGCCGCGCCAATCCAACCAACCACATGGCTGCAGGCTGCACGCCCATACGCACGGATGGCACGCACGCTGCCCACACGTGTGTGTGACTCCTGGACAACATAAATATAAAGACATCTACGGATACTATTTTTATGACGCGTGATATTTCCTATCAGTGTCAGAAAACAGCGAAACATTGATAAACTGTCTAAGAATTTGTAAGGTCACGTGATATATTAACTTTAAAACAACAATAAAATGTAACCTCTTTATTTTTAGATCCTATATTTACTTGTAAGAAAGCATAATATGGATATAAAAACAAATTACGTCCTTAAATTATAAGTCACGTGACATTTTGCGTGGATGGAGCCTTACCTCCTCCCGACTTGGCTACGTCCCCGCGCGTGGATGTAGCCTTGGCCATTGTTTTAACGCTCTTGAGTGGTTTAGACGTGAGGACTCGGTCGATAATGGTTGTCTATAGTTAGAGGTTCCCTGTTGGAAAATCTCGTTGATGGAAAGATGCCGGAAAAGGCTCATACAAGCGTAACCGTAATATGGGACATCCTATACAAGCGAAAAAGGCGGCTCCAGTATAGTGGAATAAGTCGGAACGATACAAGTGGGCGGAACCATACAAGCGCGTCGTATTATGGGACATCCTATACCAGCGTAGTGGATTTAGGCGGAACCATGTAGGCGGACGGAACCATACATGCATAACGTAATATGGGACATCCTATACCAGAAAAAAGGCGATACCAGCATGGTGGAGCCATATGGCTCCAGCATGTTGGTTTCGCCTTTTCACTGTTGTACAGGGCGATTTAGTTTTAAATCTTCAGCACCTATCAAAGCTATGCACGCACATGCTATTTTTCAAAAGGGCAGAAAAATGTGCCACGACTGGTGCCAATGCGGGAGAATATACCTCGAAAACTTGCGATTGGACGCGCGGCCCTTAAGCGACAGACGCTTGGCGGCCGAAAGGTCTTCTTACGATATCACTATTGGTAGGATGTTTTTTGTGTTTTGTCACGTTTAGTTATATCTTTGTGGAAAACAAACGGGATATTCAGATTCGCGGGATAAAACTACACTAGAATGAAGCTCCATCTAGTTTTCTGAAAGAAGTCTGGCACATCTCTGTAATAAGCCGACTGATCATTACAAATTAGCCTTTTTATACTATGCCACCCTGGCCATATAACTCACGTGCACAGACTACGTAAATGTAGCTTTTACGGCTTTTTTTTAAAAAAATCTGTAAAACATACAAAAAAACACTCTCTAGAATGTCCCCCAATACGATACGATTCTATGGTTCCATTCCCGCTTGCATTGTTCAAGAAAGACTTGTGGACATCCAGCGTTTCATTGGAATGCTGGATGTCAGCGAGTCTCTACATCAGTGAGTGGTTTCAAACAAGCATGATGTTTGCACACCAGTAAGCTCTTATCCGAGGCTCACCAGGGGCACTAAGAGCAGAGGCAAAATGTCGTGACCTGGTAAATTTGGTTGTAGGTATTTATTTTTAGAAGACCTGCATGCAGCAAAGCTTAACTTTGCTCAAAAGAAGATAATTAAAAATTCAATACTGAACAATGGTGTCCCTTGAGCTGTCAGACCAACTCCCACTCTTGCCACTCAGGAGTTCCTAACTTGTGCTTAGAGGATCAGCACAACCCAGATTTCTGCTGCAAGCGCACCTCCAATATAAAAGTTGAATAAACATGAGATGAAATATGAGACGTTTACCATTCTCTGTAATGTGAAATTAGAGCACTGATATTGAAGAGGAGGATGGGAGGGTTTGCCCCTCCTCCCCCTCCCCTCCTCCTCTTCTGCTCCCACCCATTTAGCGGGAAATTTTCCTGAATTTAGCGGGAAAATTTCCCCACTAAATTTAGCGGGTTAAGTTTCCCACTAAATTTAGCCCGGAAATCGATGTTACATGACCTCAACACAAATGCAGTTTTCCCGCTAAAAGTAGCGGGGAAAATGACGTCGCATAACCGTGTCACGTCATCCATAAAAAAATTCAGTTTCTCAGCTAGACTTAGCACAAATATTAACGTCACATGACCGCAACATTAATTCAATTTCCTTCCAAGTTAAGTTGGGCAGTTACGCCGACAGCGACGCTGCGAAACGCGGAAGCGGAAGAGCTACGCTAAAAAAACTAAATGCATCAGGTGAAATAAAGTGAAAATTAGAGATAAGAAAAAGAAAAGAGAAGCTAAGATTCTGTTCTCAGATCCTTTTGTCCGTTCTCAAATGTTTTGATTTCAAGAAATGTTTATCTCTTTATTCATACACAGAGAACCCTTCCCAGTTTCAGCATGAATGCAATAAATCAATGCAGACTAGACCTTGTAAACTATAATGCACACGAAAATGAATGTTTGCCACATAGTAATGTATGAGTCAGTGGCTCAGATCTCTAAATACATTTGTATTGAGGAACATTCTTGAATAAAACTTCTGGGCTTCGAATTCGACAGTTTGTACTTCCATAAGGAACACTGTATGGCACTGATTTTTTTGTGACACATCAGAAACAGCACAGCACTGTCATCCTTGCATACCTAACAAGAATTCGTTTTTTTTTTAGCATGGCATGTGCCTCCTTTAACAAAATTTCATTTGTAGAGCTTTTTATTGGTTCTTATTTAACTCGCACGACAGATTCGGTACCTTGAATTCTCACTCGGCATCAACAGTTTTATATTAATGTAATAGCGAAAGACAAGATGTATGGACTTGAGTACAGCTCAACAAGCACAGATGTTGAGAAAAGTACTGAAGAAAACTCAAATGTCAAAATAAAAATAAGCTGGAATGTGGATACAATTATGGACATGGTCATGAATAAAGTTAGCAGATTCAATATGAAGAATATGTGTTAGACGCATACTCAAAGAAACCTGTTGCATCTATATTCATGCAAATTACTTCGCAGAACCCAGTGCTGCAGTCTCGGGTGCGAGTTCGCTGAATGAGCCCACTGAAAATGAGTGTAGACGGAAAAAGCAGTTTGATCTGCGACAATAAGCATTACATAGGCAAGTGACATGTCATTATTACTGTTACAGTGCCGAATGTTTCAAACTGCCAGTCACATCATCCTATGAGTTTCATCCGTATATTACATTGTTAGGCTTTCTCGAACGCTTTGCGAGAAAAATGATGAAATGAAAATGTCTAGCGAAGTTCTAGAAAAACTACTTCCAGAATCCTATCTCAGCATCGTAAAGAATATAAAACGTTTCTAGTGATAAGGTTAGTGCAGGAGTTGAATAAACTAAATACTTAACTTTGCGAAACCATCTTGCCGTAGTAAACGTATCAAGTTCCCTTAGGTAGAGCTAGTCATTACGGATGATTGTGCCCATTGCATACCAGAAAAATTTAATTTGCGACCTACAATATTTACAGACTCAACCATCTCTGCATAAGTGGAACACTTGGCACTAAAGAGTGGTCTCACCATGACTGTCTGCAAACATCCACATAATAATTTCCATAAACCTATGTACTTCAAGAAAATATTTGGAGCGAGCTGTTTAAAACGCCATAACACTTTTTAACACTAATAGAAAGCCTGTAGTGGGCCACAACTTAAGCAGTTTTTACTTCACTATGAAGGGCAATAACACATATGTGAACCTTAAAACTAGGCCTGCACTGAATTGCTTTCTTAAGTTGAACGTGCTATGCTCGGCTCAATATATTATCTTTGCAGAGCTGACAATGTGCAAGTTCCCATTTTTTTATATTTCACATCTCCCGACTGCTGGGTGGGGTAGGTACCTAAGATTGATGACACCAACGTAACACAATGATTATTTTAAGAATTTGTTTGGGTATAGCACTAGCGAAGCCATCTGCGGGAAGTTATTTCTGTGACTTCGTCGAACCTACATCCGTGGGCTTTAAGTTCACATGTGAATCATGTCTGCAGACTCCTTTTTGTAATTGGAACTCCATCCAACCCAAGATTTGAATATGTTTTTTGCAATTTAGGCTTACTAGAGCTTTTGCTGTTTCACTTAAAGAATACGTAAGAATGCTTATTTCGAGTAGCATACCTAACACCTGGTGGCACGAGGACTCCCTTGTCGTGATTCTAATCGGAAGTCACAGGCAGGGAGATACTTTGATGCTCTTGTTGCTGGGATTACCTCCCCCATGGTCCTGGCCGGACCACAGAAGAAGATTGAGACAAAGCTTGTGGCCACTAGAATCTCCAGATCTTGAGGCACCCAAGTAGCTGGAAATAAAAACAAATCACAATCAAGTATTTGGCAGAGCTACATTAGAATGGCTAGCATATTCTTTCATAATCAGCACATAGATCCTTTTGTTTTTATACTTGTACTTGTACCTATTAAAAAACTGCTCCTTCACAGCCAGTCATAGTCACACCCCAGGACAAGGCCACACAGGCCTTGAAATGATGGGTACCGAATTAAGGCGAATGATCAAATGCATTCATTTAACCCTCTTTCATCCCAACCTGAGAGATTTCTGTCAAATATTCACATTTAATTCTAAAGACTATAACAAAAAAACTACTACTGCAATGCAGAGCCGTATAGTGGGAGAGTTTAGCCAGTGGGTGGTGGTGACCAAGGTACCGGAGAGGAGGAAAGGGAGGAGAGCGCCGAAGGAGGGAGAGAGAAGGCAGCAAAGAGGAGACGACCGCCATTTTGATGCAACGCTGTTGGCACGGAGCACTGTTGAGGCTACGCGTCGTCTGCTACTGGCTTATTTCATTTTTGCAAGAATAAAAGTTTGCGTTTAAACAAGGAGAAACTTCTTTCTTTAGGTTTTTAAGCCACCCAGGAATAACACTATATCATTATATCCAAAGCCTGCCAAATAAAAGGAAAGGGCAGGTGTCTGGATAGAAAGAGTTTAGTTGGCGCACCAAGAGGCTAACCAATAAAAATGGGTACTACTCTGCACAAAATGCCTAAAAAGCGTGGATCTCGACTTGACACTAACAGCGGCACACAGTATCTATTTTACTGACTAAAGGTTACTAGATCATTATTTTTAGCTAACTAGTCAAACTAAATATTCTTCCCGACTTGCTGTTTAGGAAAATTTTTAAATTTACAAGAACTATTAAGACAACGGCTAAGAAAAAAAGCAATGGCCAAACAATCAAATTCGCCTGCTCTCCAGTAGCACGACATCTATAAAAGGCAGACCTGTAGAATGAGCAAGCAGTCTAAAAAACACAGTATGTCCTACGTATAATTTGTTTTCATGCTGCAAAGCAAGTGCTGGAAAGAGGTTTCACGACATTAACAAAATTTCTTGCAATCAGTTGAGAACAAGTTAGAGCAGTGAACTTGTCCTTGCTCCTGGCATAATGTTTTAGTGTTGCCCATGAAAACTCAAATAGATTTGTAAATAAAAACAAAAAAAGACTAACCTTCATAAAAAAATCTAACTTTCGCAAAGAAAAGTTATCTTGAACAACATATGTGGGATACGTTGTACAGCGTCCATTTGTGTGCTGAACCAATTTTGAGGCAAATCTGCGACAATAAAAAGAAAACGCCCGAGTACAATTAAGGGAAAGACAGAAAGGATGCATACCTACAACAAAAAAATTTAGAACGACCACGGGCAGGAACCTCTGGTGAGGCTCTCAAAGCCACTCCCTGCAATGGGCCTGCGCAGACCAGAGAACAAGATGGGTCAGAGCTTGCAGCCATAAGGTGCTTCATACCATGAAGTTCCAGAAGTAGCTGCAATTGGAAGCAAAGTGCATTTCATTTCTCTGCAGAATGGAGAGTTTGATAGCTAGTATGCATTCATAAGGTGATACAGTCACGAACGCAGATTTTTCAATGCAGCACTATATCACCGAATTGTTAACCGTGCCGGGCAACACTAAAAACCGAGAGCACTATTCCAAACTATCTCAGTTTAAAGTTAACCACAGCAGAAGCTGCAAGCCATGTGACCTTCTAGTTGGATGCCATGGTACGTTGAGCTTATAATCATGTCTCACACTGTTTTTGCTGCAATGGCTTGTAGTGTCAAAAGTGGTCCAGCTTAAAGAGATGCGAAGTATAGACGTTTGTGAGTGGGGGCCCTGACCTAGTCTTCAGCTACATTGCGAGGTAGGACGTTCCAACCGGGATGTTTGCTGCCTGTAACCACACGACCAGCTTGCACACAGCGATTGTTTGAACCGAGTACATGTCCTCGACAGTGCCGTTATTTGACAAGCAGTTTTATGAATGTTAAACATGACTGACTTACAGAGAGACTGCATCTCCACGACTAATGACTAGGGATACCTAACTGAATACTGATATATTAACTAAATGCAAAACAATTACCTGGCAGGCATTAAATTTTTCAACAGGGTGGGTCGACTCCGCATTAAGTTGAAGGAGTCGATGCGTCAGGCACGTAGCCAGGATTTCGTTTCAGGAGGGGCCCACTCATGACAAAATGCTGTATGAGGGGGAGGGGAGGACCCATGCAAAATGCAAGATTTTGGGGGGGGGGGGGGGGGCTGGGCCCCATGGGCCTCCCCCTGGCTACGTGCCTGCGATGCGTAATAGGACAATACAAACAGAAATATGCTTACAATTCCTTTTGCACCCCCAAAATGCTGTGTTTTTAAAGGTAAGATACACATTGTTCTTGATTCAGAAAGTGCCTCAGCTGTACAAATGCATACGCAGTAAGGGCACTCGCCAAGCCTATTCTCCTCAGCTCTGTGCAGGTTAAGCTAAGTTAGAGTATAGAAGTACACGCTCACTGACAGCATGAGAAAGGCAGGGAGAAGTCTCCGTTGTTCCACCACCAGCCCATCTGCTACCTTCGATGACGTTTCAGCGCCTCATGAGCCTGGAGCGAGCACATCTGTCCAAAGTGGGGTGAAAAGCACAAGCACGTGCTGGAGGACGCCCAGCCATTCTCTTTTTGTCATCGGCTATTCTACATATTTTTAGTATGACATATTTTTAAGTGAGAAACAGTATTGCAAATATGCAGTCCAACTTTGATTATAATACAGAGTTCTGATAAAGATAACAGTTGCCATTCACCATTTTCCAAATAAGAGCTCCCACCTATAGGAACATCTACACATGTGGTGCGTGAGTGGGTTCAGGACTGAGAGGCTAGAAAACGAAGCGCTCACAAGGCTTTTCTGGCCCTTCCAACCACGCGGGTACATTCGTCACAAATCCCCGATTTTTAGACAAAATGATTTAGAATGAGAAAATCTTGTCTACGCCCGAGGTGGAACATTGAATTGTGATTCCCCCATATTGTGCCAACCATCCTTCAACCTGCGGTACCCCCTGCAAATGAACTATGTTGTGCTTCGGCACGCGTCTATGCTGCCTGCTTCAGAGGAAAACCACTGCTCGTGTTGAAGACGACATCCCACAATATACAGGCAACAATGTTTAACAAACTAAAACAAAATTGATATCATTCAATAGACACAGATAGGCTCACAAAGAGTCGACACCATGATTGTTGTTGTTGGTTTTACTCCTGCATACAAACAAAAGTGACTTCCTATTTCCTCCGATGTACAGTAAAACCCCCTTATCTTCGTGGCCCCTATTTCTTCTCGAATCGGTCACAGAGGACATAATCGCAGCCACTAAATTCCGCAAAATTAAAAGCCGCGAAAATTGAAGGTTCGCCAACATTAAGGGGTTTACTGTACTTCCGTGTATCACATGATGTTAACATTTCAAGGAGGCTGAAGGTATTCGTTTAAGAAAAAATTGACCTATGAAAAAAATGCCCTTCTCCAGGTTAGGTACGCAAGGTTCTTTTGCACTACCTATAAGGCGGCAAGTTTGTTTCGGCAGAGCTTTTGGTAAAACGGAGTCACAAAAGTAGCTATACTTGGAGTCAACTATTTTGTGCTGCATTATAAAGCTAGAGTAAATTCCACAGTGCTTCGGCACAGCAGTGTTTGTTGCGAGAGCATAGGTGGTTTAGTGTTGCATCCCATTTGCATGATCTAGAGAAACTAGCGCTGACAGAGTTGGAGCACTCCAAATAATAACAGCCGACTGTAGAAGCATTGAGAGATGCACACATGCGAACTGTGCATTTCTTAAAAGTGGATTCGAGCAAAGGTAAAAACAATATGTATACTTACGGCGGCCATACTTGCCTTTGCCAAGCACGACCACTTTTCCCTCGGTAGTACCATCCAGTAAGAAGCACCAGCAACACGCCCATGAGACGCCGCCGACTCCTGGATTGAATGACGACCCGCCTGAGGTCTGGAAGGAGATCCGGAACACTGCTTTAGGCCAGATGTTGTATCTGGTGGGGCAGGGACTAAAAGTAAAAATTAACAAATTTATCTGAAGCGCTACATTCCTATAGCATAAACTCTAGGATAGCAGTATTTTTTTTAGGCCAGTGATGCGTTTTAGTTAAACACAAATGGTTGGTTTATATGATGAACCAGCAGCCCCTATTTTGCTTAAGTGTAACGCAGTGTCTAACGTTACGTCCGACGGGACCCGAAATAAAAATTAAAGTTACGCCCAACGTAACTGTCAAGCATTCGAGCTGCGTCCGACGTAACCCAAAATAAAAATTAAAGTTACCGTATTTACTCGAAAATAGGTCGAACCATATTTATTGGACCAACCAAGAATAAAAAAAAAAAAAAAATTAAATACAGATCGACCTTTTTTTCTTTTTTTAACACGGGAAATTTTGGGCAAAAGGAAGAAACAAACCTTTATTTACATCACTCTCAGCTAAATCACGGGGCGATGCCAAAAACTTAATCACCGTCAGAACTTCTGGGCATGTCATCGTCGTCCGAAGTTTCGTCAGCTAGGTAAACATCCTCGAAAATTCGCAACAATACTTCACTGACACCGTTATAAAATGTCAAGAAACGAAAAAAGGTGCGAAGCGAGGAAAGACAAACTACAAAGACGCAAGCAAAGCCGCCGTGTCGCCATGAGCAACACGCGAGCCGAGCCGCCTCAAGCAACTAACAAAAGCAACATTTTTTTTTTCTTTTTTTTTTGTGCGCGTTTACGAGGATGGAGGGCAAAGTGCACGGCGCATCGCGTTCCTTTCCTCCCCCGTTGCCCATCAAGGGGAACGCTAGAGGCGCGATGTCGAAATCCGACGTCCGAGGGGTGCGCGCGATAGCTGCACCGGCTACCGCGGGCGGGTCATGTTTGTTGTTTACCAAAAGCTTTTTGAAACAAGAAGCGGCGCGGCTCTACGGCAACGCCGGCTCGGTGACTCGATAGCTTCATGCCACCGGTAGGGTCGCAAAATTTGGTCGCGAATGTAGGTCGAAATTCTTTGGTCACGATTTCCGAAAAAAAAAAAATAAATAAAAAAAGGTCGACTTATATTTGAATAAATACGGTAGTCAGCCGCGCGACGAGACACACATTATGAAAGCGATTGGTGCAAGCGACCAAGGCGATGAGTGACGTTTTCTAGAAACCCAAAAACCGAGGGACGCGAGCAGCGACAGTGAGAAATCTTCGTCGCTCGGCGCCGGCACTCGTAGCTTCTCGCCGTTGCTCGTCTCATTGATCGCTATATTGCTTACATGCCGTTCAGAAAGGCGCTCTAAGTGCTTACCATTGCATTGGGACCAGCCTCGCATCCAACCGTAACCAGTCTTGACTTTTTTGTTTTTTTAGCCGCCCAGGTAGAAGTTAACATCGTACAGACGTCGTTTTCACGCATGGCTCCTCGTTCATTGCTCGATTTACATTTTCGGTAAATGACAAACCGCAATGAAGAACAATTATTCTAGTTCAAAATTGTCACGAACACACCTAACGTAATTTAAAAGTAGAACAAAAACGGGACGAGATTCGCTTACCGTTTCACGGAGACCTTCGGGTCCTAGGCCTAAAGAACTCGGAAGTCGCCGGCGGTCCGGCGATCGGACGAGGCGAGCCGGCCCCGCTGGCCCAGACCGACCACACCTGGTTGAACTATGAGAGGCGCCGTCGAGTTTAGAACCAGAGACACAGTAGAAACGGACCGCAAAACATCTGTCCCGTAACCGTAAACAAGCCAACGACCCCACACACCCCACACAACGCTCTATCTTCGCCATCTCCGCGACGACCGGAAGTGGAAGCCGCGAAGTTAGAAAAGCCGCGGCAGCGGAAGCCACTGGGCGGAAGCTTTACGTTTCGGTTTCGCTTTTCTCCAACGCAGGCTACGGTCGCTACGGTTTCGGGCTGGTGGTTAGTGGCTGGTTGCGACGACGCGAGGGGCCACGAAAAGACGCCGAGTTGGCCGAGTACGAGTCACGGCCCACGATACCAGCAACGGGCCGTTTGCCGCTGTCCACCGGCAATGCGGTATCCGCGGCTTGGTGTCACGATCGGTGTGTTGCCGTGCACGTTGACTGAATGCTCGAAGTTATGCAGTTCCGTTCCGGCACCAGCCGTACCACGTTTTCCGGTGCATCGCACGTGGAGGCCTTTCGACGCATTCAGTGAAAGTAAAGATCGTGCCCGCTGTCTTCGGTGCTGTGGAGGAAGTTGCGAGACGGAAGAAGCATCAAGACCAAGGCGTTTAGGACTCCAGGCTGGGCCGCCGGTTCACTCTGAACGGGAGGCGACGTGTGTGCGCACGCTTTGAGGAAGCCTCCGCGTTTCGCCGCGCCAGACCTCGCCGATCGCGACCGGACCAACCGGACCCCGAGTTCGAGAGGCTCTTGCGCAGCCAGGAACGGCACCGAGGTAGGAGCTGCTCGTTCTGCGCTACCATGCAGTGCTCTACAGTGCTCGGAGCTCTCGGTGTTGTTCGTGCTTGCACCGAAGCCTTTGTGACCCCTTCGGACGCGCAAGTCGTACTTCGCAAAGGTTTGGACGGGGCCGCCCTCACCGAGCAGCTCCGCTATATTCCGTTTACTTATGATCGCAATAAAAGCGTGCGTTTGTTCTAGGGAAAAAAATTGCGGGACCGCTTTCCGCGCCGCCGACGAGGTTGGCCGCCGCCATGTTCTCAGCTGTTCACTCACTCCCGCAGCAAGCGCCTTCCAATAATCCTCCCCGTTCCAAAATGCGATGCGACCTCCGTTTACATGGGCTGAATGAATGCGCACTCGCCATCTCGATCCACCTCTGTCTAGCGGCTTTAATGTGATGCGCTTTCTTTGCGCTTATGCCGTTGACATGACCGCGTATTGAATGCGACAACTGGGGTCAATGCGACTAAGTCGCATTCATGTAAACGAGACTTGTGTTCTTTTTCGACATGTATGGTGTATGTAACGATAACGGTGCTAAACGATGGACATTTTTGCTGGAAGATGGCGGTCGTCTTTCTGCATGTATGATTTGGTTATAACGGTGGTCATGTGGTATAGTGTTTTTGTTGGAAATAGGGCGGTCGCCTACGTCATCGGACGCAAAATCATACCAGCCACACTGAATCATATCGGCAAGCAAACTGGCTGCCAGTATAGACAGGCCCGAGGCCATAGCGGTGCCGGTATCTCCAGTTATGCAGAACACCGAACCAAACTAGCTGCATGCATAATAACAAGAAATTATAGTGGTGTCATGGCAGAACTATAAAAGCAACAGGTTGGTTTCTTGTACGTTTTTCCAATAGGGTTTGTACATGAAGAGCGCCGTTAAGGATATTTGGTTGGTTGGTAAAAACTTTATTGAATGCCTGCAGAGCTTTCGCTGACCGGGCCTAAGTCACCCGCTTGGGGGCGTTGCCGCTGGCCTTCTTCGCCCGTCTAGGGGCGTCGAAGTCCTGCCGCTTCACCGCCTCACAGGCCTGCTGGACGGCCCAGAGTTGATCGTCGAGGCTGGGGCTGCACAGGGCAGCGGACAGCCGCGGCGGGAGGGTTCCGGAGCAGTGTTGCCAATTTAGCGCTTTTTCCGCTAAACTTAGCGGTTTTTGGTTCTGTTTAGCGGGATAAATTATTGTTTTGCGGGCGGCGGGATTTTTTGCCGGTTTTATGTAACCTTGGCGGTTTTTTTAGCAATATAGAAGTTATCTCGATTTACTGTCAACTATGCACCTTTTATATCCATAATGATAAGAACAATAAGCCACAGTCGTCTTCGCTTACTCTCAGTAATGTTCTGGTTTGTGAGTGTAACGCCTGTGACGTCATCAAAACATTAAGTCGAGTACGCTCAAAAGTTTAGAAAAGACTGGAGGTTCCTGGTGATAGCAGACGAGCCAGGTGCCGCTATTTCGAAACAGAACTATCTGCGAAGAATGCGGATTTGGTCGCGCAAGCTGCAACGAAGAAGCATGTTTCGGCCACTGCACCTTTCTCCTCTGGTAGCAGACGACTCTACGAGTTGAACGGGTGACGCATTGCTGAAGGGTCCCTTGCCATGTTCGTATGTGTTCACTCTGCAATTTTGGCTTTGTATCACCTGGGTAGAGATCAGTGACCTGGGTGAACTGTGGCGTGGCGTGACAGATTTCTAGTCAAAACAAAAGGAAAGCTTCCTCTCAAATGGCATTGATATGATATTTACTGTTATTATACCTCTGTCAAGAATTAAAGCAAAAAAAAAAAAAGTCTAAAAAATTGTTTTGCGCTGTGTTTTGAATTTAGCGGTTTTTTAGCGGTTATCGGGATTCTGACTGCGGGTTTTCAATTTTTGAGTTGGCAACACTGTTCCGGAGTTAGCAGCGTGCGGGTCTTTGGTGCAGTCCCAGAGCATGTGGGTTAACGTGGCTACCTCTTTGCGGCAGACCTTAAACGTGTTCGTCGTGTATATTTCGGGAAACATTCTGTGATACTGTGCCGGATTAGGATACGTGCGCGTCTGCAGTTGTCTGAATGCGACCGCCTGTGCCCTGTCCAGCTTGTCGCTGGGCGGAGGGAGTGTCCGTCGGGCCAGGCGGAAGGCCTTGGTGATTTCGTTGTAGCTCGTCATACGGTCCTTGCTGCTGTACCACGGACGACCGTCGCCGGTGCGGTTTGTTAGCTCGCGCGCCCTGGCGTGTGCCGTCTCGTTGCCGTTACGATGCTCCTCGGAGACTTCCCCCACGTGTGTGGGGAACCACAGGAGTCGGGTTGGAGGTTCTGGTCCTCGGTGGACTTGGCGTTGGCTTATGATTCGGGCTGCTCGTGGCGATATCCGTCCTTTGGCGAAGTTCCTGATTACTTGTCTCGAGTCACAGAGGACTGTTTTGGACGCCGGGTCCGTAAGGGCGAGGGCGACTGCTATTTCCTCCGCTTCTTCGGCGCGTTCGCATGTCACGCTTGCCGATATCTTCGTTTCCCCGTCTGAATCGACGACCGTAACGGCAAATCGGGAGCCTCTCTCGTACTCGGCGGCGTCCACGAATCGCGTACCCACATTGTTGTTGTGGGCATTGAGGAGAGCCTTGGCTCGGGCCTATCTTCTGCCTCGGTTGTACTCCGGGTGAACGTTTCTGGGGATCGGATCGACTCTTATTGTCTCCCGGATTGCGACTGGGATGGTGACTTTGTGGCCCTGCTGTGTGTGGTATCCGATGCCGAGGTTCTCGAGGATGCGGCGGGCAGCGTTCGTGCCGGACAACCTCTCCAGTTGCGAGGTGCGCTGTGCCTCTGCGATTTCGTTCAGCGTGTTGTGGATGCCCAGCTGGAGCAGGCGGTCTGTGCTTGTGGATTCCGGCAGGCCCAATGCGATCTTTTATACCCTGCGTATGAGGACGTTGATCTTGTCTTCTTCTTTCCTGTACCAGTTGTGAAAGGCCGCAACGTAAGCGATATGGCAGACGACGAACGAGTGGATGAGTCGCGTGAGGTTCTCCTCCCTCATTCCGCTCCTTCTGTTGGTGATTCTCTTGAGGAGTCTCGTGGCGTTGGTCGTCTTGTGTACTAGTCTGGTGATGGTTCCGCCGTTGTGACCCGTGGCTTCGATTATCATGCCGAGGACTCTGATTTTGGGGACTGTCGGGATGGTCGTGCCATCGCTCGTGCGTAGACTGATTTCCTCACAGTTTTTTCGGGCTTTAAGTTTGCCCCGTTGTGCGGGGCGGTAGAGCAGGAGTTCTGACTTCTTGGGCGAGCACCGCAGGCCCGTGCCTTGAAGATGGGCCTCTATTGCGTCAATTGCTGACTGCAGCGTCGACTCAATATGACCGTCGCTGCCTCTGTGCACCCAGAGAGTGATGTCGTCAGCGTATATGGTGTGCCGGACGTCTTCGATGTCTTGCAGCTTCTCTGCCACCCCGATCATGACCAGGTTGAAGAGTGTGGGCGAGATGACCGAGCCCTGCGGGGTGCCGGCGCTGCCCAACGTTTGCTCTTCCAGCTGGAGATCTTTTGCCACTAGTACGGCGCGTCTGTCCGTCAGGAAGTCTTTCACGTAGTTGTAAGTGCGCAAGCCGAGGTTTCGTTGTGAAATTTGTCGCAGAATCGCCGAGTGAACGACCTTGTCGAAAGCGCTTTCCAGGTCGAGTCCGAGGATCGCCCTAGTTCCCCTGGTCTTGTTATCCAGCACTTGGTGTTTTAATTGTAACATGGCGTCGTGCGTGCCGAGGTTTTGGCAGAAGCCTATGAGGGACGGTGGGTAGATCCCTTTTTGTTCCAGGTACACTTGCCAACGGTTGAGCAGTGCGTGCTCCATGACTTTACCGACGCACGATGTCAGCGATATGGGGCGGAGGTTGTCGAGGCTTGGTGGTTTGCCGGGTTTTGGTATTAGGATCATCTTCGCGGTCTTCCACTGGCGCGGGAGGCTGCCTCGTCGCCAGCAGGTGTTGATGTAGTCTGTCAGCTGTTCCATTGAGCGGTCATCGAGATTCTTTAGGGCGCGGTTCGACACCCCGTCGGGGCCCGGTGCCGACCTGCTGTTGAGGTCGTGCAGTGCTGTTCTGATCTCTTCCACGCTGAAGTCTCTGTCTAATTCTTCATTGGGCTCGCCCGTGTACGGGCCGTGCTGCGCGGTCGGGGTCTCCGGAAGGTATTTCGCTCGCAGGCGGGCAGCCACCACATCTTTCCCGCATTCCCCGATCTCCTTGTGTATCAGGCGTGCGAGATGGTCCCTCTGGTGAGACTTGGTATTTGTTGCGTCCAGAAGATGCTTTAGTAGGCTCCACGCTTTGCCGTTGTGTAGTTGGCCGTCCACCACGTTGCACATCTCATCCCACTGCTGGCGGTTGAGCGTGCGGCAGTGCTCCTCGATGCAGCGATTGAGCTCCGCAACCTTTTTTCTGAGTCTCCGGTTGAGCCTCTGTTTCGTCCATCTGGCCAGGATCGAATTCTTCGCCTCAATGAGGTGCGCCAGGCGGCTGTCCATCTTGTCGGTGTCGACGTCGGTCTCGATCGTCTTGGTCGACGCTTTGGCGTCCTCGACTAACTCGCGGGACCACGCTTCGATGTCCGTGATCTCTTCTGCTTCGTGTTGTTGTTGTCGGTCGCGTTGCTTTCTGAAGTCCTCCCAATTCGTCCACGTAAAGGTGTGCTTGCGGCCATGCATTCTGTCCGGTGTTGGGACGTGTATCTCGATGATCGCGTGGTCGCTGCCCAGGTCAACCGTCGTGTTGCTCCACGTAACGTTCGCCGTCCCCGCGTTTCTGACGAACGTCAGATCTGGGGTCGTGTCCCTGGTGGCCGAGTTGCCCAGTCTCGTCGGGTGCGCCGGGTCCGTGATAAGCGCGAAGTCTAGCTCCTGCGTGTCTTGTGCGAGGTTCCTCCCCTTGGCCGTGTTATAACCGTAACCCCATGCTGCCTCTGCCGCGTTGAAGTCGCCCCCCGCGATCAGCGTCTGGGACCCGGCGGTCTTGAGTGCCTTCTGGAGCAGCGCCCGGAACCTCTGGCGGCGATTGGACGGGTTGCTGTACACATTTAGAACGAATATGCTCTGCTTCCTGCGTTTGGTCGGTATGAGTTCCACAAACGAATGTTCTACTTGAACGCCGCCAAGTTCGTGGTCGACGAAAGTAAGGCCCTTCCTGACGAGCGTGCATAATCCCCTTCCCTCTATCGTGCAAACGTGTTCCCTATAGCCCATTAGGGTGGGAGCGTCCGTGAGCGTTTCTTGGAGTAAAATCACGTCTGGTTTGCGCGCTGCGTGCCTAATGTGTTGTTGCAGGACTGCCTTCTTGCCGGCGAAGCCGCGGCAGTTCCACTGCCATATGGTTATTCCTGAATTACCGCTGGCCATGTTGATAATATGTTCAGTAATTTCCAATTGCGGACGCGTTTATGCGGCTTCTTGGCGCATCCCGCGTTTATAATTCTCCCCTAAGCGGAAGAATCATATTAAGCAATGATATGATGTTTCGTGCCCATTGGGCGTCGACAGAAGATAATAGGCTGTAGGTCATGCGAACTGCTTTCCTGAGAAGCGGAATCCAGCTCTCCCATGCATTTCCTTTGATTGGCGGAGCGTCAGAGGGGGGAGTAGTCTTCCGCATTGGATCAGGAGTGGCAGCCGCTGACGTCGACGGCCTTTCCTTTTCTCCCTTGGATTCTAAAACTTGAGTTTTGTGGTCATTTGAGGGAGGGGCCCCCTTCATGAGCTTCTGTGGATTCTTCTTTAAAGCTGCAGCGTAGCCATGGGCGCTTGGGTTCTGCTTGTTAGATTGCTCATTTATTGTGTTCTGTGAGTGTAGAGGTCGTTGTTCAATTTCAGCCGTTTGTTTTGTTTCCCTCTGTTGTGAGACGGCGGACCTTGCGGCGCGAAAGTCAACTGCGTGTTTGCGTGCATAGCTGCGGGTCTCACTTTCTCTCTGCCATTTTGGGCAGGAAGAGGACGTGGCAGCGTGAGCTTGACTGCAGTTCACGCATTTTTCTTGACCAGAACACGTGTCGTTTCCGTCGTGGGCTTCTCCACAGCGACTGCAGATAGGTGGGCGCTTGCAGTTGGCTTCGCGATGTCCATATCCACAATATCTGCGGCACTGAATTGGGCGTTCCTTGAACGGGGTCACCGGATGGCGAACGTGACCGAGATAAACAAAACTCGGCAACGTTGTTTCGCTGAACGCTATCTTTACTATGGAACTTTGTCCAAGCCGTCGAATTCTCGCCACTCGGCCTTCTGGTGATCTCATATGCTGTTCAATTTCGGCATCAGAAAGTGAAGTGTCCACGTCTTTGATCACTCCTACTGCGAAGTGCCGCGGGACGGGCTCGTACGCCCGAACTTTCAAGCCGCAGATCTGAGTACAGGCAAGGAGCGCACGGGTCGTCTGACCATTTCGAGTGTCCACTGCGATTAGATTTAATCTGCTGTTGGGCCTAATCTCGTGGATGCATTCGGGACACAGCTGTTCCAATGCAACATACAGTTTTAGACTGCTGATCGCTGTGATTTTCTGGTTTTCAACCGCTAGTACAAAAATTACAGTCAGGCCAACTGTCGTGGTAGGCGAGTTCGTAACTGTGTCTCCGCTTTTGCTTGAACTGGAGTTCTTTTTGCGCTTCTTGGATGTCTTGGCATTGTACCATTCACCTTGGTCGGTGTCGGCAATTTCCATGTCGCTAGTTAACATTTCAGCGTTGGGTGGAGATTTGTGGAGTCCATGGTCAGGCGCTCTAACTTCTACCAGATTAGTGACGGAGGCGTCGTTCTCTAGCTCGGCTATAGAGGATCCGCATGTTGAAGGAGGCATGCTGTAGCGCTCAGTTGGGGTCTTCTGACTTGCCGTTAGCGAAGGGGTTGCGGTAGCCATGGCGAAGTCAAATCAGGGTTTATACCCCGAGCCGATCGAAAGCCACCCCTCCGACAAGCGGAGGAAGCCTTAATAATTGTTCGCTGATGCTAGAATTGTCTAAACTGGTGATATTATAAATAGAAATAAGCACAAACAGATGAGCCGAGAAAGACACTGACCTGTTCGAAGCGCTTCGTCTTCCTCCTCCTTAAGGATATTGAGCAGGAATTTAAATCTATAAGTTTTTGCCCTCATTTGCAACGGTTGAAGCTTCGCTCTAATAACTAATTCAGTGGTCGATGTTTCTCTACAATAATCATCAAAAATAAACCGAGCAGCTAACTTTTGGATACTTTCAAGCTTGTTAATACTGTTTTGTGTGAAAAGGCACCACACTGTACTAGCATATTCTAGCACAACCCTAATTAAACTTTTTTAAGCAATAAGTTTAGTGTCAAAATCGCAAATTTTAATTTCCTACGACACGCAAACAAAGTGACCCTCGCTTTGTTAACCGTTAATTCTAAGTGCTGGTTCCAGTTCAGTTTATTGTTAAAAAGAAGTCCTAAATACTCGTACTCCTCGACCCGCTTTACTGGATGTCCATCAAATAAGTAACTAAATTGAACTGGCTTTTTTTACAGGATAATGCGATGACGGCTGTCTGAAATAATTTAGCTTCATTTGCCATCTTTAGTCCAACGCAGTATCTCATCCAAAGCTTCCTGCAGTGTAAGATTGTGGGTGTGGCTTTTTATTGTTTTATATATAATACGGTCGTCAGCGAAAAATATAAGCGGGACATTAATATTGGTTGGAATATCATTAATATAAATCAAAAACAAAAGTGGCTTAAGTACGAAACCCTGGGGCACTCCTGAAGTAACGAGCAGTTTGTCCGAATCAACTTTGTTATTGGGAACATATTGGCTTCGGTTTGATAAATACGCGGTTATCCAATTTACAATCTGTAAGTTTTTGAGTATGTTGGAAAGTTTTGCCGGCAGCTTTGAATGAGACACGGTATCAAACGCCGTAGGAAAATCTAAGTATATTACATCAGTCTGGCCCCTCTCGTTAATGGCTTCAGCCAAGTCATGCGTAAAGTCTATGAGCTGAGTTGGAGTCAAAAGTGATATCCTAAACCCATGCTGATTTCTATATGTAAGGTTTCGCTTATCTAAATGCCATGCAATATATGTAAAAATAATATGCTCTAGCAATTAGCACGTGGTGCTAGTTAAAGATATTGGCCTAAAGTTTGATGCTGTACTCCAGTCACCCTCTTTATATATCGGAATTAATTTTGCTGTCTTCCAGACATTTGGTAATACCGCATGCTCAAGAGAGAAACAAAGCGGAACATGTAAATATTTGGACATCCATTCTGAGCACCTTTTCAAAAAAGTATTTGGTATCATATCCGGCCCAGTACTTTTCTTAGCGTTTAATTTATTTAAAATTAAGTTCGAAAATTCCCTCCCGAGTTATGAAAATGTCACTACTTACGTCCGCATCGTTCACTTCGATGCTTGGATAACTCCGTCCTCAGTAGTGAATACCGATTAAAAAAAAGAATTGAACTCCGTCATGGTAATATTACTCTGGACAGATGACTTATCCTCAGGTGAGATATAACGCCAGAATGCTTGTGGCGCACTTCTCATGTAAAAGCGGTGCGAAGTATTAAACTATTTTTTTTTTTTTTGCTTCTGAGATTTCAAGTTTAAGTCGTGTATTTAGTTCCGAAAGAAGCTGGCGACATGTTTCTGTCCTATTAGATTTAGAATTCTTCCTCACTCGGGCAATCATGCGTTTCAAATGCAAGATTTTTTGTTAATCCATAGATGATGAACGTTGTCTTTTTCTTTCGATGAGGTACATATATATTATACACTTGTTTACAATATTATTTAGTAGTACCACAACGCTTTAATGTTAGAACCACATTCAAAAGACATTTCTTCAAACTTATCAAACGACAATTCTAAAAAAATTATGGTAGAAACGTCGTCAGCATTGTTGAAATCTGGAACTGTTAAGAGGACAGGTAAAGATCGCAATCATTGATCTAAAACAATTGACACAAGCACCATATCATGATCAGCAATACCTTCGCAAACTTCGCTGCAGTATTTTTTACTAAGCAAGTGATCATTAAAAAAAAATTCTAGCAGTGATTTCTCCCTAGTAGGGCAATTTACTATTTGAACTAAATTCAGTGAGAACGTTAAATCAATCAAGGCCTCTCCACTCGCACGATGTTTATTGGACACAGTAAGCGTACGCCAGTCAATGTACAGTAGATTAAAGTTTCCCGGTAGGATGAAATTACTTCAGGGTTTGACGTGCTGAATTAAGTAATCATTGAGATCGCTAATCATACTAAAAGCTGCATTTGGTGGTCTATAAACAGCACATACCATGAATGACACATTATCGTACTCGAGTTTACAGAGCTACCGAGAAGAGATTAGTATTCAAGGACGCATTGGGTAAAGAATATTAATCATTAGAAAGAGTTAAATTAATGTAACCTCAACCATATACTCTACTTTTACACCTTCTTTCTCAGTGTAGTATGCGCGACTAGTTGTAAGCACCACTCGGTTTTGTGCTTTAGTCGCTGAAACTATAGTGGCACAATGTAAAATGTCACCAAAATTATGTTAATTTTTGTGTTTTGTTGAGCATTCCCAATGCGTTCTCGTTGATAGCCTGATTTTCCGGTACACCGTTATTGCCTGGTCCCACACACAAGCCTTATAGGCGTCTGTGTAAATTAAATTGTAAAGTATAAAAAAAACACAAAGTTCGTTGTGGTGTAGCTCCAGCACATTTCGCAGTTTTTTGTTTTTTTTTTCATCCTGCACAAGTGGCAGACGGGAATAGTTCATACCAGAGAAAAATATTCTGTCAATAATTGAAAAGCACGTCGCTCTCTACGAAAATTCCCGCTGTGTTTAAGCAGGGGTGGCAAAGGGGCCAGACCCTTTCCAAAATTCAGCCTGGCTACTTTGATTACTATCATCATCATCTGAAAATTAACATGCTGTAAACAACTGAATTTTCACAAATTTAGCGGCTCGCGCTCAATTCGCGAAGATTAAGTACCGCGAACATTTCCGGTAAAATGTAAACACATTAGAATCTATATCGAGACCCCCTGCGTCGCGGAAATTAGAACCCGCGAATTATTCCAAAATTTCGGCTTTGACCTAAATCGCGAAATATTGAGCCCGCAAAGCATAAGTCGTTTACTGTATATGCCGTACAAATACGGTTTTCTGTTTACTGTTGAAGGAATAAGTTGAAGATACTCCTAAGCTGAGGATTCGAGGCCTATGCATTTGGGATGTTAGAACGTTGCGAGGCAGGATTTGATTGCAAGAGCTGTATAAGCGTTAATTTTTATATTACTCGGGCACAGATAATCTGTTAGTAGTACAGAATTGACAAAAAAGCCCCTTGATGTATAGAACTTTATTAAGGCGCCTATTTGGGTTGGCACTTCGTTCGGACTAGCTGCATGTTTGTGGCCATCGACAGTGAGAGAGATGATCGGGAAAAAAATTGTACAGTGAAGAGCATATTCTTCTTTGCCGTTGACTTGCGAAAGTGGCGGTGCCCGATAGAATAACGCAGGCTACAGGTTCGCTGCAGCCATTAGTACGGCAAAATTTAAACCGCCATTTCAGCCACCAGATGGCACTGAATTTCAGAAAGGGTTTATTGGCTCAAGCAATAACTTTCTGGAGGCACTTGAAAACTGCTGGTACCCAGGGCTACCAATGAATTTCATAAGATTCATCGGCGAATAGCGCGCTCTCGCACAAATCAGGAACTAAACTACGTACGGTTGAGTGCGGAAATGGATGTGAGATATATAAAAGAGCCGTGATATACATAAGGGCGAACCGCGAAAGCTGCCCACAAACTGCATAAACTTATTTTTCAATAGAGAAGAAGTTTTGTTCTTCTCTTGTAAAACATCAGCAAGCAGACGCTAAAGACGCCCTGCTCTTCAATGGGGTCTGATCGAGAGCAGCTAGAAGCGCATGCGGCGTCGTTTCGTCTCTATGTCTCCGCCCTCAAATTTGTATGCGATTAATCTCACAAGAAATATTTTGCTACAATAGCCGACCAAAGAAACCCCCCCACTCATTGACTGTCCCAAACACCTCAGTTCCGCTCCTTATGCAGTAAGGTTGCGGATTTAGACGATAAGGGCGCCAAAGACCGAATCACAAAGAGAAAAGCCCAAGTGCCACCACCATCTTGGGACGACACAGGGACAAAGTTACACGCGAGGTGCTGGAGGCCTTCCACATCCAGAGTAGAGGAAAAAAGTGTATCAGCGCAGCATCAGTGACGTTGTCAGGCAAGGAGCTGGAATTCCTGAAGTTCACAATGAGGGCCCAGCGCGTGCCGTAGTCAGCTACCATGGGTGAAAGGTGCGCGTGCGATTGCGTAAAATAATGTGAATTTTTCGTTTCCTTTTCTGTATATTTTTTTATTTTTTTTCTTTCTCTTTGTCTTTCTCTTTTTTGTTGAGTAAAGAAGCCTTAGTTGCGAGTCAGCGCTCTGTCCTGTCTGGTTTGTCTCTTCCTTTTTGCATCTTCGCGCTGTTTTGTCCCATTATGTACAACGATTACCAACTAGCCCAGCTCTTAACTTTATTACAGAAAAGCATGAACATATTAAGCCCCGCCCTGCGTTGTTAAGTTGTCCGTGACCATGTGGAACGCAAGTCGTCTGCTTCTTGCACAGGAGTTGCAGTGACGTCAAACTGATGCCGAGCTCTGATTGGCTTTGATTGGAGGGACAGTGGGTGGACCACAAAGCTATATACCGTCCGGCGTACCCACTAGTTTTTGCAACCATCCAATAAGAGCTTGGCGTTCTGACGTCATCGCAACCCCTGTGCAAGAAGGAGACTAATTTGCACTCCGCATAGACGTTCTGGAAACGATTGAGTGGTGCAAAACGTGAGCTAGAAAGCAAGGAATAAAATTTTGTAGAAAGAAAAGTTCTGGAATGTCTGTTTAAGCTTTTGTCAAGATACCACTTAAAGCTTGCTCACACACTTAGGGCTCTTTACGAGCGCCTAAAAGGCCCTTTCACACTCTTGCGACCTAGTAAGACCGAGAGAGACAAGACCGGTTTTTAAGCCTCTTGCGACTTCTTAGGACCAGCTCCGCCGCAGCGCATCCGGTCCGGTCCTAAGACGTCGCAAGAGGCCTAAAACCCGGTCTGGTCTTTCTCGGTCTTACTCAGTCGCAAGAGTGTGAACGGGCTTTTAAACTCCTTGTGATCTCTTACGACGAGGAGCACGTTGACGCCATCTAATGGGTAGCTGTCGAACACTTGGGATTTCCGTACATATTCCCGCGTAACCGTCAGATAATTTCAATAAACATATTTGTCGCACTCCACTCCCATTTCGTTAGAGCATCATTCTTTCTTTATCGGGCTTGAAACAACGTTTGTGAATGTTATTAACGACCATTTATCATAGATGGAGTACGTACATTTGATCTCGCAAGTTCTCCGAAACATCCGTTCTAGTGAAATGCTGTTCTTGAACCACCTCATAGATGGCGCCAGCTTGTCAGGCCTAGTTTCTTCTCTCGTAGAGAGAGGTGACTAAGAACTCCGTTATAAGCGACCGCGAGTATGCGAATCACTATTTAGTCTATAATAAACAAAACGGAAAGTTTAGCAATGTAGTCCGTGGCAGCTTATAAAGCGTATTGCTCGCCAAGTCTCGCCAATAGGATTGCCACATTCGCCAATAAGAACACCGAAAGTCGAATCAATTCAGGGAGCATAACATTGTAATTGGCCCCTTGCGTCTACTGTCAGTGACGATACAACAAAATACCTAGCGTTGGCTGATACATTATTTCAAGTCGAACTCAGATGCGTACTATCTGTGTTTTATTTCATTGTATGTGATTCCTTGCTAGAACGGCAGCTGTAGATTAAAAGAAAAATACAGGTGGACGCTGAAGCATCGCCTTTCAGAGTCGATCGTGATAGCTAAACATATAAACACTCTCTCGTTCCCAAGTCGTGAGAGCGCTCGGTAGCGTCTGACTCGCAACCGAAAGGTCGTAGGTTTGAATCCCACCTCCACCTAAAATTCTTCAAAAATATTTTTAAGGCAAATTAATTACTTTATAAAGTGAAATCCTTACAGACATACCGCGACCTTGAGTTCGTATTACTTTTCATGTTTTATTGACTTTCATTCCGCGCGTGACGTCATGTTTCACGTGTGCATTGTGGGTTGTTCGAAATTTCCGCGCGAGGTCATGTGGCTGTGATGTCATGACCCTATCGAGCAATCCGGATTTTCGCGCCGCGCCGGATTTTCTGATACGCCACCGAGGCCATCGCAAGACGAGCTACTTAAACTTGCATTCAGAACAGATTTACTAGGACAGATGTTAAGAAAACTTCATGGGGCCCCTTGAGATAAAATTATAATTATAGTGATATGGCCGTCCGGGTTACCCGAGTTTGCTAAAGCAAATATTGACAAGCTTAATCATGCTGGCAATGATTGGTCAGCAGAAAATGTGCAATACGCCTTCTAGGAAAGAAGAAAATGGCTTCTTATCGGCACCGTCTGCCGAAGATTTGCTCTAATTTCTCACAAACATCATGATATGGCGCGGCATTACAGGAAAGGCAGCGAAGAGCGCGACCACGCATTCGCGCGTCCCGCTAATGACTTCGTCTTTGCATCCTTCATTTTCCGACCTTTGATACCTCAGCGTGCGAACTTCTTGGCTCACAATCTCGAGGTGCGAGCTAGATACCTGTAAAGGTTTCGATTCAGTTTCAATATACTATCACGTTTAAAATTAAAAATTACATTTAAATATTTTCAGGATCATATTTGGCATTTTTCAATTAAAGATATCTGGCCACGGCATCAATTCCAGAATATATATATTTTTAGTTTTAGAACTCGAAATGAAAGTAATTATCTCTATATTGCTAGTAACCTATTTTAGCTAAACGTCGGAAGGATTTGTACGAAATTGGGTCGCCACAATTTTGAAATACCCTTGTCCCGGCAGCTGCTAGAAAAACATCACGTGAGGTTGTTCACTGCAATGTGCCAGTGCAGTGTGTGAGTCATTTCTAGATATAAAATAAAGTAGAAAAAGCGAAAATTTCAGGAAAGCAATTACTTTAAAATTAAATGCTGGCAGATTTCTGTACGCGAAAGGAAGAAATAAACAACATTTATGTGGTTTCCATACCCATGGAGCGAATGAGAACACGACATTTTAATTGCTTTTCGCCGGCATTTAATGCTTCTGCGTTATAAAAGCTCGTTAGAAAGCTTAATGTGAAGAATACCGACCACTCTGCTTCATTGGATCTGCACTCAAGACAAAATAGCAAGAAGACAGATTTATTCTTGGGCCAATTGTATTCACGTAAGTTGCATCCGAAAATGTCCGCGATTTCTGTTGCGTGTTCGCAGATCCTTAGGTTGTTCAAATTAATCTTCATTCCTCCACGAGGGAGTGCCAGGCGTCCTTGGTGTGTTTGGTTCCTAAAACCCCCAAACTTTATTTGATTAGCATTGTGTATTGCACGATCAACTCTTGAGTCAAAAGGACATAAGCAATTTCGAATCGACATCGGCACAAATTTGGTACGAAAATATAACGTTATAACTATCTAGCATTTTTTACTTGAGTCTGGCTCTGATTTGGAGTCTGGAGTTGAGTCTGGAGTCTGATCTGGCGTCTTTGTGCCTTATCACAATAAGGACGGGTTTTTTGTCCAATGCATTCCCAAAATGTGTTTCTACACATTGGCAAACTCGGATAATTTACGCTGCAGCTACTAGATGGCGCGCACTTCCAAAAAGGGTCTGTACGACTAACTGTAGCCAACGTTACGAGCCACCTCAGCCAATTCAACGCATCAAGTAACAAGGCGTCACGGCGCCCCTCTCGAAGGTCACGTGACTCGCGTGGCATGGGATGGACTTGGATTACTCATAGCGCCCTCTGCGGCCCATAGTTAGGTAAAACTGTTTCTTACATCGTGGGTAAAACGGAGTAGAAGCACAGGTGACGCTACCTCGTGCCCCGAACGATTTCGGACTAGTAGGAGGCATAAGAGCAAATTGTTTCTCAATAACGAACATTTTTAAAAAAGCGTCGAAGGAGTGGAAAGTTACCTGAGGCGAGTAGAGAGCCTCAAGTAAGAGTGTGTTCAGCTCAAACCACAAAGAGCGTTTGCAATTTGATACTTATCCTATCGGAACAAATATGTGGTGTTTAAAAAAACGTGTTATTTTATTCTTCGCGAAAATTACTCACACATCTCCATTCGTGTTTATAACTTGAGTTACGTTGAAAAAACGTCCGTAGTACAGCAAAATTTGCAATTTAATGGAGCCCATAAACACGTACTACGGCGAGCAATTGAACACACTCTTACTTGAGGCTTTCTAGCGGCGAGCAGAGAGCTATATAGAGGAAGTATGGCCCTTCATTATAAAGTATACACCTTTTCCACAAAGCAGCCTACTTGAATGTCGTTATTTCTGGTATGCGGTAAAACAACGTTTTTGATCTCTCCAGGCCGCTGTAAGATGTTTGCGAAAAGTGCGTGATTGTCGCATATTCTTGTTTTGCCTCAATTATATTTCCTCGTAGATTCCAGGTTGAAATATTTTATTATTTTTGGTCACGCATACATGCTATGGGACCCACGGGACTGAGAACGACCGAAAACAAAAAAGTCAATAGGAGGCAAACGAGAAGGTGCCATTGGTCGAAAGCGGGCAGGGTGTGTTCCAGGGTGTATTTGCAAATTCGAACGAGGTCAGCCAGTAGCCGCGAATAATGCCCTGCTGGTGGTCGCGAGAAACAAAATTAGTAAGTGCGTCGGAGTAACTCTTGGTGACTGAAAATACAGTGCACGTGATGTTTCGATCACGGTCATGCAAAATCATGATGGAAGTTATATAAAGATGTAGAAGAAATAACAAGCGTGCGCGACTAGCAGAACAATCGACGTGATCCGTACGCAGGCGCCGAGGGCCGGAAATTTCCCCTTCCGAGCGGTCAGACCCCGTCCCAGAAAACCGAGTTCAAGCGGAAAAAAAACGTTTCTTACATATTTTTGCTTGATTCTATTCGAAACATGGCGTCCATCATATTTTCAACCATGAAGAGTTACTAAATGTAACTCTTACGCACTTATTAAAACTGTGTCTTGCTACCACCGCTAGGGAAATATTTTAGGCTTCTGGTTGGCCAAGAAGGGATTCGAGCCCTCGTTTTGCGTCTGGTGAACGCCCTGACTCTGCCCGCTCCTCTCATTGACCAAACTTCCTCTATATACGGCTCTGGCGGCGAGTAGTTTCGGTGTCACCATCTGGCGGAAGCGCGGCACAACTCAAAGTGGGGACGGCGCCGTTGCCTCTCAGTGCTGAACGGGTTTCGTTCAGCCTCGCTGTCTGGATAATAACTTTTCGTATTTTATTTTTCAGTCATTTGTTTTTGCACTCATTGCGGACGATTACAAATTCTGCGTCTGGAAGGTGTTCATCCCAGGCTTCAATGCTACTAACTGGAGTGTTCTTATTTTTTTTTTTTTTTTTTTGTCCTGGGCAAAGCAAAGTGAAGACACCTATTTTTGATTCACTGTTTTAAATTTTGATTATTTTCTGACTTTAATTGGCAGTTTCAGAAACATGCCCGTTCCAATTCCGCGGATAACAATGAAAGGTGCCATAGTTGTCCTGGTTTTCTCCCTTAAGATAGACTTACTTTCTCTATCCCGAGTGTTGCATCTTTAAAAAAAAATCAGAGACATTTGTGTACCCAGTTCCTTTTATACACAGCCCCAATTTACCAGACTTAATAAAATCACCAGGAGCACCAGGTCTATTATTGTGGTAATTATAGTGAAGAATTGAACTTTCCCCGAATATAAAGTGTGGATGACTGAGTGCTTACAGCGTTCACGCAAAAAGAAATGTTTCATTCTAAAGAGACACAAAATTAGAAGAAACAAAACACCATAAACAAACTTATTGCGGAAATCGTTTTTTACTTCAAATTATCTTTATTAACAAGACAGTTTCTTAAGTTTCGCGTCTTTAAACTAACAAATGATTTGATCGACAGCTAATGCTTGAATGACAGCCATTTGAGACCTTGCATAGATGTAGATGTTCTGTGATGACCGTAATCACAATATAATTACAAAGAAAAGAGCCTTGGGATTTCTTTATAACTGACCACGAAGTGAATAGAGTTCTTTCGTAGTCCAGCTATAATCACTCTTAATAAAACGAAACAAACCCTAGGATCACAGTTAATATGTTGGGATGTTTTGTGGCATTTCGTCTTGTTGGCCATAAACTGTCTAGGATAATTAACATTCGTGTATTGAGCATAAACGTTAGGCAACACACCTTTTATTACCCCCGCCTTAAAAAATATATATATATATATATATATATATATATATATATGTATATATATATATATATATCCCAATGGCGTTTAGCGGTACACGAAATAGTAAACCATCCAGCTTACGTTTTTTTTTTTTTTTTTTCTTGGTCACTAGATTATTTTGCAGCTGCTGCACCGTAAGGAAGGCAATACTTGTTCGCAAGTGGGATCCTCGGGACCTGATTTGGTGAACAGATACAGGAGGGTTCTTTCGTTTCGGACATCATAAAAGCGACTGCTTATTCTTTCCACTTAACACCACGACAGGTGACACGGACGACACGGAGAAAGAAATTTGTGTGTGTTAGAAAACGAAAGGCAGATTATCAGATCATCGCTTGTTCCGAGTTCGGCCAGTGGAATCTGTATGAAGAACGAGACCGACACTCGCGAAAAAAACAATACAT
Organism: Ixodes scapularis; assembly: GCF_016920785.2. Lineage (NCBI taxonomy): Eukaryota > Metazoa > Arthropoda > Arachnida > Ixodida > Ixodidae > Ixodes > Ixodes scapularis. The sequence continues at coordinate 88,990,455 of NW_024609835.1, forward strand.
AATACAAAATGCAACATGATTCGTCGAGAAAGCATCTACTAAGCTGTTCGAATAGATTATCGCGCTCGCCCAATATATTTTGCCTTGTTTTTTTCTGTTTTTTTAATACTTTATTCTTTAGTTGTTGTTTTTTGTCGGATATGGATGGATATATAGACCTTTTTCGGTCGCTTATGTTGTGTCACCCCTGAGGGAACAATAACGAACCACCGCCCCGAATCCGAAAGCGAGCAATCACGCCGTACCGCTAGTGCGCGCGCGATGCAAAAAACCGGGCATTCTTACATTATGGGTACCACGTGACATTCCCGGGGTGCTGAGTGGTGCCCCCTAGCGTGGCTACGGCTTGAATAGTTGGCGTCACCAGATCAGCTTCTGCCGTTCGTAACGCCGCAGCACATGGGGTAATGTTTACACCACACAGCGGAAGGCTCTGTTCAGACACAGAAAAGGGGTTTCGTTGAGGGGCTCCGTAGAGGGGCTGTATCTCCCTTTTCAATCATATACGGACATACAGCATGTTTTTGTGTGGGATTGCGGCCGATATAAAGTTGTATAGGTACTTGATACATATATCATTTTAATGCAGTGTGTAAAGTGAAAATTATAGGAAAAGTGCAACCTGTGATACAGGTACATGATACAGGCCTCTGAAGTCCCAAACTATCGCTCATAGAGCGTGTTTGAGAGCGGTTATACAATATACGTAACGTAATAATTAATAAGTGGCTAATTAAGACACTCTAAAGTAGCATAATTTTAATTCAAAGGTTCAAAAAGCACGAGCAAAACGACAACAAACAAGACACGAAGACAACGCCTTGTCCTTGTGTCTTTTTTGTCCTCGTTTGATTCGCGTTTCTTAAAAGTTTTAATGAGAACGAGACGAAACCCAAGTTTTCATCCATAATTGTGACTTTTTCGATTTTTCAATACATTTCAGGCCAATCCACAACACACTTACAAAAATAAAATGCTATATATCGTTTATGAGTATACAAATCATTAACTATCCGCAAAACAAGTTCAAACAAATACAATTTTATCTGTTAAAAAATTGCAGAAAAAACACTTTAATACAAAAGGGCTGCCCAAAAGAGCAAAGTTTGTCCATTTTTGTGGGCCCCCTGGCGGCTCCCCAGCCCAACTGCCCGACAGTGGGGCGCAAATGGCGAACTTTCCCGCGTGGCGGCGGAATCAAGCCGGCCAGGCGGATATCGCGTGCGCCGCCTTGAAAAGGCGGATCAGAGGCGGCGCACAGGGAGTCGCTGCCTGCACTCAGGCGCCGCTGGAAACAATCTTAATTGTCTTGTCCATGTCCAATGAAATGTAGTTTCTTGTTGAAACCGTTGACTCCGTGTTATTTCTCTCATTCCTTGTCAAAATGGCTCTCAAGCTTGCGTTAACGCCCTATCGGAAAAGGGGCTGTTCCATCTTTTCCAAGCCACGAATTTTTAATTTTTTTTTCACGTAAACAAGAAATCATTTTGCAAAATTAAAGTCTGTCCCTTTTTGTGGACAATATCAATTTCTTATAAAAATTATTTGGAAAAATAATAATGAAAGTGACCCCGCTACTTTTATGTACACAAATTATAATCATCTCTTGTCCGCAAACGTTATATTTAAATAAAAACGGATATAGGAAGTTTTCCAGCATATTGTATTTTTAAACTATGCAACAATACAATTTCATTCATTTCGGTTAACTAAAACATTGTATGTAATTAAAGCGCTAAAAGTGCCCTTATTTTGCTGTTTTGTTATTACCTGTCTATATGTCGCACATTAATCTAAATTCACGTAAATTCATGGGCAAGACCATAAAGGCACTCAAATCTTTCACTGTGATTCCGGGTTATAAAAGCCTCGTTAACCGTGCCTTTCAGATTCTTTAACGCGATGATTTCCGAAATGAGGATTGCCACGCTTACATTGCATCGTATAGGTCATTCCTCCAGATTCATATCAACAACCACAAGACTGCAAAAAGTCAGGTATTTCTTGCTTCTTTTAATGCGTGAACTTGTTGTACAAAAACAAACCTCCACATACAAAAAAACAAAAGAGACAGCAGGGCACACGGCCAGGCTGTTTTCAGCCCACAACATCAACAAACAAAGAAAATAGAAAGGTAGTTGTCGGTTTTGATAAACGAAATTATATGCTTAACCATTTCGCAATCGTAATCGCGCGCCCGCGTATGTGTGTGAGTGTGCGTCTGTTTTTGGTGTTGCCTTTCGCAGAATGCGTGCACGAGTGATCGGGCCTTTAAATTTTTGTTTCTGAAGAGGCAGTTCAAAGAATAATTCAATGCATACGAATTTTTTTTGTTATTTAGCGGGGGACTGTACAGTGCTTGCAAGCTGTCCAGATCGAGATTCATCGAGTCGAAATACTGAATCATAGAATAAATAGAACAGAAAGAATAAAACATGACGAGTACATTGAAAGAATGTGCGGGTCTGTGTTTCGTCCTCTGCATCTTTATTTTTTCTGTTATCTAGTATACCTTATTAACACGCTCGTTAGGAATATAAAAATATACTGAAAGCAAAAAGGTGCAGCTATTTTTCTACTCTGTTTCCTTTTGGGGCCTCCGCTTCCGCGGCATTCCAACGGTTTCAGACAGCGTACTAGAGGTCCTTTACAGATATCCGTGGGATGACGCGCTCTCATCCTCTGAATTCAATTCTGAGAAGCGCTAAAAGTCTAAATCGAAGGAACCGGCACCTCGATTGCCGGCACCGCCAGAGAAGCCGACAAGCAGAGGAACCATCTCGCGTGAATCAACTGCACCGAGGTCCAATATCAGAATTATCAATCGCGGAGAAACGCGGTGCAGACGCAATAGTTATGGTTCCCCAGACATATAACAAATAACAGAACTTCCTGGGGGTTGTGTGTGTGTGTGTGTATAGGGGGGGGGGGGGGTTCGTTTATGTGTGATATTTTAAATGTGCACTCGTCGCCATACATGAATACGAGAATGACCCTCCGACGGCTAATGGAGTTATTGAAGGCGACAGGCATCTCTATTTCAGCTTGTATACGCTCGAAGAAATACACGTGGTGATTAAAATTAAAATATGTTTCATGGCCATCATTACATTTCCGTTGTAGGCTTTCAGAAGGCCTAACCAGTCAGGTTATGATGCGATTGGGGTTAAAGACTGGTTCCTCTCGTACTTTTTGCAAATATTTATGCACAGATACTGGGCGAGCGGACATTTCTTTCCGCAGCACTTTCGCGATTTAACTAGTGCGTCATCGCTGAAATAAATTGTAAACGTGCTCCTAATATTTTTTTTCCTGCTTCAATTAGGCTAGCCATTCTCCGCTTCAACTCTGGCTCAGTGAAGGAACCTTTTTTATCCGTAATTGCTTTCTTCTCCTCAGCAGAGACCGACCTTCACGAATCCATAGTACGTCTGGTGCAGCCTATCTTAATTGCTCGGCTTTTCGTGACATAGTATATTGGCTGCTGTTTGAACCAAAATATCATAATTTTTTTATTCTGCTTAGTGTCACCTTCAGGTTCTGCCACGTTGTATTGCCACCAACGATAGTTTTCAGTGGAGACTAATATAGTCTTGTGTTTCAGAAAGAAAAAAAAAAGAGACGGCTTCATCTAAAGTTTAAAATTACGAATATTTGTTTTAAATTTGAAGCACGGATTTCCTAAGCTACGATGAATATAGCGCCGCAGATTCTACTTTCCTACGCGTTCAGGCTTGGGTCAGTTCAGTGGGAATCCGATGGAGGTACGAGCAAATAGGAGACGGTGTGTGAGCTCATCTTTAGTAATATTTATCGTGACGATGATATCTGTGCCTTCTGCAAGTGGTAAACTACCAATACTACACTAAGCATTTTTGTTGACGCTGTTTGGCGGTATGTTTTTTTAGCGTAGAAATTTCGCCTTCGCTCCTGTGCTTGCCCAAGATTACGGCTGTGTACTAGCTTTCGGCGATGTCACAGTGCAGTCCTTGTGTTCGAGAAAAGGCAGGTCGAGCTCTCTTTCTTCTACTTTTGGAAACGCGTCTGTCGGTGACATTGTGCATACCTAAAGAAGCGCGTTCTTGCGCACAAGAGTGGTGCGCGTTGGGCAGTTCAAAGTTCTTGAGTTGAGGTCACGTCCAGTGGTCATTTCGATGTTTTGTTTTCTCGCACAGTAATTTTCTTGAGTCTAGTCGTTGTCATGCTCAGATTGCAATAGAAAATGCTACAAATAAGGTCTAAGTCATTTCTGAAGACTTTTCCCCGATTTGTTCTTTAAAAGGAAGTTCATAAGGTTCTCTATTTCAGTAAAAAAAATTTAAAAAAAAACTTTCCGCTCCCGCGCATCTTCAGCCCCTATCAAAGCTATGCACGCGCACTCTCGCTATTCTCAAAAAGGTAAAATAAAAAGACGTTACGATTGGTGTTAATGCGCCGGAAATACTTGGCATGCTTGCGATTGCAAGCAATGGCCACACGAGCGACACGCCCTTGGCGGCCGAAAGATCGTTTTGTGAAATAACGACTAGTTGGAGACTTTTTGTGTTTTTTGGAGTTTAGTTACCTCTTAGGGAAAATCGTACGCTTTGCTCTTGAGGAAGATTAACAATTTATAATTTTAGTAAACTGCTCAAATAAACTAAAAAGCGCAATTTCAAATAAGAAACTTGTATCTTTTTTTTTTTTTCATATTTAGCCACACAAGATATGAAGTGGAAGGTGATCGGAGTGGCTCACTCTCTTCCCCGTCTGACTTAAAAAGCGTATCCTACGCAAGAGTCAAGAAGACACCACTGGCTGGAAGCCTGGTGGGAAATATTAAATCCGTTAAACCCGCCAACGAGGTAAAAATGAGTTACATTTTTTTTGCGGTCAACTAATACAAATTTGTTACATCTTAGCGACATCATTTATTTTTACCTACGTAAAATGTATATGACTTCCACGTGATCAGGCATCAATTATCAGTGTTCCATTAGAGGGACACTGAAGTCGATTCTGAGATTTGTGGTGACAACTCAATCTAGACGCTCTGAGCATCCTAACAAACACAAAACCACAACTGTGCGTAGCTTATTTCCTCGTTAAAAGCGTGTTCAAAGATCGCGACTCGCCCTTTTTGTGCAGAATTTTCTTTTGAGTGAAGTGGTCGACGAAGGGCGCTTGTCGGAGAGTTACAAGCGATGGCTTCACTTGCAACACTCCGACAAACGACAAGCCTCCTCTTTTTCTCCACGGAGAAAAATAGGAATCTTATCCGAATGTGTACCCATCTGACTCTATTCGAAACGAGTTATAATAAAATCAATCGGAATCTGCGCGTATTGTAGGGCTTTGATTGGTCCAAATAATGTAGTCCGCGAGAAAAAAGAGTCCACATGTTTTTCTAATGATTTGATATGAATAAGCGGTTTTGTAATACGGTTCTCGGTACATACGAGAACTAACACATTTAAAACAATATAAAAAAAACGACCTTTTTAAAACTGACTTCAGTGTCCCTTTAAGTGACCTAACCTGGCTTACTAACTTTGTTGGCGTACACCCCCCTGCAACATAAAATACCCACGAGAGAACGCATTTTAGGTTGAATCTGCCGAATTCGCTTTAACAAGGACTACATTTCTTAGTACTAAATAATAAATTGACATTTCATCTTGCTCCTCCCTCAAGATTATATGTGTCTGACGTCTGTGGGGTTAACACCAATGCCTAAACTGAATAGGCGAATGGGTCTTTCATATTGCAGGAGACTGTCCGTGTAAACATTTTTGGTAACATTTATTAGGCTTTTTTAAACCAAGAAATATCTTCTATGTCGCTGTTCAGAACGTGACAGTGTTTTAAAACATTACACGGAACTAAAAGTGATTGCTCTTAGAGACGACCGGCCTAGGTGGTGGAGCCTTGCCATCAAAGTACGTGTGATCTGGTTTGCTAATGAGTTTACTCTTTGCGTTCATGGCATCATAGCGCCTACGCTATTTTGAGCGAAAGCATTATCACTGAAATGTCGTTCGTGGGGTTTATTCGTTAGATTTCATTCTGATTTTAGAGAACGATACAGATAATACAATCGCGCTTTACTTACAGCAAGGAACAAAGCATTCCAACGGATTCGCATATTGAGTCGTGAACATCGGTGAAGGGCAGTCTCACGGGCCAAGCTTCATGAAGACTCGGTTCTGAAGATGATTTTTCGGTTTCGTGGTTCTAAGAAAAATAAAGTATTGCTTGGTTGTGGTTAAGTCATTTTGCATGTGCAGGTCTAGTTTCTTTTTCACCCTAAAATATTTTATTCCACTATTTTTAAACTTCAAGAGATATGCACATACATCAACAAACACTGTTAAAGTTCTACTATATGTAATAGTTTCTACCTAATAATTCCAATATTTTCGTTTTTTTTGTTCATTGTTGCAGGTCGCGCGAGGCAACATTATCGGACCACGTTCCCTCAAACATATGGCACTTTATATTTGACCAACAAAAAGGCCTGTTATTTTTTAGTTAGAGTAGCGACTAAAGATCAATAAATAGTAGTTCGGCTAAGCGTGTGTCTTGAGATCCAGCTATAAAACCTCTCGTGTTTGTTTCTTTTATTTCTTTTTTATTTCTTTGAGGCGGGGGCGGAGTTTTCGAACATCGTGTAAGCATCGAGATGAACCCGGTAAAGAAAAAAATTTCAAGGTGCTTTAGGGACAGTTATTGTTCTACATCAAGTGTAATACTTTGGTACAGCAGTCTCATTGACAATACATTTTATTTTGAGACTGACAAAGTTTCTTGAACTAGTGCAAAATGAAACATCTATAATTGTCAAATTCACGCTTTACTTCATTGTATACCCTCATCTAATATTCTACTTACCTTTGCCTTTTAACCTTCGTTAAAATATTGAAGGTAAAACCAACCTGCCTCAAAGCAAGGGGAAATTTATATGCATCTCAGAGGTGAGCGAAGAAAAATATTTTCATATTAGTATTCTTGGCTGCGTTGACATGCTTCAGTGGTCCAAACCGAACATTCCTACTATAAGATAAAAGTGACCGGGCTTATACAAATTATATTTTTGCTAGCAATTTATGGCCAAAGCAAAGTGCCTTGAACAAGTTTACGCTCAAAACGTTCCTTTAAACCGCGTCATTTAGATAAAAATCAGTTTATTTTTGTCTATCAGGCGGTAACTTGCGGAATATTTGAAATGGGTACAATTAAGTTCACCGAAATAAAATATAGATGGTTTAACGTGTTCTCTACGCAAATATAAAGGAAAGAACTTATTTGTATTGATTCGTCGTTATCGGGTAAGTACAGTCACCGAACGTTTAAGCGCCGTTATGGTGTAGTATAGAATAGCTTATTTTTGTAGCAGCTCTCTTTCTAGCGCGTACGTGCGCTTTCAGACTCCTTCATTTGATTCGTAATTTACATTTCGAAAATATCAAGCGGAAAACACAACTGCCATGTTCAGCAAATGGCTTTTTGCGCAGCTGTTGTAAAGTAATTTGAAACCTTTGTTAATGTTTGCAACATTTCAGTGTCGTAATTTGTTTTGGTGCATTCAAGGGTAAATATTGTTTTAGAGAGTCCACCACCACTGCATAAAATGGATATCTAGTGACTATGCATTCTTTATTGCTAATTATTGAGGAAGATTTTCAGGCCCGCCGTGAAGCGGGAAATAACGAACGTCGCAGTGGCAACAACCACAAGTCAAACCCTTTACGTACAAAACTAAAACAAACATATTCAACAAAGAACGAACTAAAATGTTAACGCAAACATACGCTTCTGCGGTAAATAAAAACAACAAAATGCAAGGTGTTTTTTTTTGCGTGCCAATTTTCTATGATCTGCGTAAAAATACGAGACTGATAAAATGCTTTTATACATACAAAAGACAGATGCATACTCAAGCCGCTTCTCCACGTAATCACTGCACAAATTTAGGCAGTTATTATCGTTCTAGGAGCTCTAAGAGCGCACGGGCTGCTACAAAAAGCTGTAGAAGACGAAGAATAAAAGGGGGTGAGCTGGTCGTGCCCTTGACCTGGCTTGTCCTATTTCCTCGTCCGCTCGCCGGGACACTACATTCCCAACAGAACATGGCAGCGTAACTACACCACACCACCACCCCAGCACACGTCATTTAAACTTCCTAAAAGGCGACGAAACAGAAGAGCCAGCGACTACCGGCAAATCATCTCTTCTGAGCCATCTCAACATCCCGACCGTTCAAAGCAACATGGCAGCTCCAATGCTAACCCGCCAGCCAGCCACCGGAAGTGTTTGACTTCTCAACGTCAGAAGACTGGCCGTGGTGAATCCGGTGCTTTGAACGGTTTGGGATGGTACACGGACTCCAAAGAAAAACAAGCGTCGAACAGGAAAACGCTCTAATTTATTGCGTGAGAATCTGTCGCATAAAGCGGCAAGGGTAGTAAACGAAGGCCGGGGAAGGAATGTCTAGCGACGTGAGCTACCACCTGGTTTCACGGAGTCCTCCCCTGTCTTCGAATTTTCCGACGTGTGCGGGAAGTGTTTCTCGGCACCTCGCTCGGTGGTTCCCTCCTTCTCCTCACCTCGTCTGCTGAGGCTTGGTGGGAAAAGCGTGTGTTCCTTGGCTCTGAGCTGCCCTGCTCGAGGCTCGGGTTGATCCCAAGGCCATGGGCGGCAGACGGCGGTGTCAGTAACGTCCACAGTCGTAAATATTGCAAAACCCTTATTCTTTTCACTCAGTCACTCGGGCCAACACACAAACCACAGACAAAACATACAACACGGGGTCGTCGAGCCTAACAGGGTTTTGCCACATAAAATGGCAAGGTCCAACCCGCAGGACAATGACCATCTGGGGGAGGGGAATTTCCACGCTTGGTGTGCAAACCTGAGTTTGAGCGTGAAGAACAAAGGGCAGTGGCGAGAAGAGACTGCTAGGCGAACGGACGCATCACGTCGTCGAGCGGGGTGACGAGACCACTAGCAGTCGAAATCTAGCAGTGGCGAAACGCGGATGACAAGATTATCATCGCGTTCCGCCACTGCTGCTTTGCGACTGCTTCACGGGTGGTAACTTTGGCGCGCCACCGAGTTTTCAACGAGCTTCAAGTCGTTCAAAAAAGATTTGATTTAGTCTTTTTCGATGACGCCCAGTAATTTTCTAATCGGAACCATAAGATATGTGCAAGAGTAAGCTGATTGACCTCTTCGGCCGTCTAACTGGACGGAAGCTTGCGGCCAAAAGAAAGCAAGCCTGGAGCGTCCAATGATCTACCGCAGTGTATCACAACCACTGATGCTTTGCAGACACCTTGTGGATCGGCGGAAATGATGGAGGACCCCGTTCGTGGTAAGGGGAAGGAAAAGTATTAACTAATTATGATAGTGATTTAATAAATGGATATAACTAAGGGCTGGTATAGAGCAGATTTGTTTGTTTGTCTTATACACGAGAAAAGGTACCCGAAGATTAGAACGTTTATTCTTAATCTGAAAAAAGTCAACTTTTATTGTCGGAAGAAAGGGTTTCGCGGACCCCCATTTGAGAACCACAGATCTACCGAAACGTACATGAGTTACACTTCCGACAACTTCTCTTTGTGCCGAAAATCGTACCCGGAGATGCGTGACGCTCAGCGTGCTTCGCCAATTCTCAAAGGAATCATTCATGACGCGTTCCAACAGCTTCTAATTAAGGACTGCACAACGGTAGACCAGGTTGTAAGCTAATGCCGACGCTTCGAAGATGCAAAAAGTCGCCGCATCGCTCACCAATTTGTCTGGCTACCCAACACGATAGCAACATCTTCGTGTGTGAACACTTGCTCCACTCCCCACCAGATAACCAAAATTGTTCGCGGAGAGCAAAAAGTTATGATGCCGGCCGAAGCTTCTGTCCGTTCTTTGGCTGACCGGGAACAAGCCATTTCCATATCCATCGTGCGAAGATTTATCAACTGGAATTGAGTAGGGATTCTCGAACCCACCAACGAACGCGGTTCCGACCACCAGTAGACAATCTCCGGCAGAAGGAAAACTCGATAAACAACTTACCGTGACATGGAGAACCCCCGATAACAAGCCGATATTCTTCCACTGCGAACATGTTGGCGTATTGCTCGGTTCTATCGAAATCGAATTGTTCAGCGAGCACAATTTCCATTGAACCATGGATACCAATACAACCGATTTTGATCTTGCAGCCTCGCCTACACTTTATGAATCAGAGTAGCGATGTGGGCGAGTTGGTTCATGCTTAGAAATAATGGAAACAGCGCGCAAACGACAAGGACGGGAGGAAAAGGAGTACACAGGACGAGCGCTGAACTGACAACTGAATATTTATTGAAAAGGACCCAACGAAGAAAACACCCAGAAAAAACACACTCGCATCAACACGTGTCCATGAAAGTAATCTCCTTCTTATGTAAATACACAGAAGTTTGACTCACGCAGTTCTGTTCCCCCTCCTTCTTTATTCCATACGCTTCTAAAATTTCACTGGCTGTTTTATCTGCTCCCCTCCCCATGATTGTGATCTTATTGAAATCAGGATGACATTTGCATGTTCCGCAGTGCAGGGGCAAATGTCCTCCTGCTGTTGAACTAAGCGACCAGCCATGTTCGCGTGCCCTTTCATTTATGCAACGGCCCGTTTGCCCGATGTAAACTCTTCCACAGCTTAACGGGATCCTGTACACCACTCCGATCGCACAATCCACGTACTTCTTTCTGTGGTTTACAGTGCATTGGTTCCCACCCCCCCTCCTCTCGGCTACTTTAGAACAAAGGTGTGCCAGCTTACGAGGCGCCGAAAACACGACAGGGACATCAAACCTCCCCGCCACCTTTTTCAGGCTGTGGGAAATTCTGTGCTGATACGGGATAACCTGAGGTCTCTTGCTAGGTCTATCCAGCCGCTGATGAGGTCCCCCCTTAATCTTTTTTAACAGCGTCCCTTGATAAGTCCTGTCCCCATTCTATGGCAGAGAGCTTTGAACAGCAGACAGTGCGGCTTGCAGCAGGGGGATACCCTTCTTCTGTTTTGCTGGCGGTGGCGGAAACGCTGTTAAAAAAGATTAAGGGGGGACCTCATCAGCGGCTGGAAAGGCCTAGCAAGAGACCTCAGGTTATCCCGTATCAGCACAGAATTTCCCACAACCTGAAAAAGGTGGCGGGGAGGTTTGATGTCCCTGTCGTGTTTTCGGCGCCTCGTAAGCTGGCACACCTTTGTTCTAAAGTAGCCGAGAGGAGGGGGGGTGGGAACCAATGCACTGTAAACCACAGAAAGAAGTACGTGGATTGTGCGATCGGAGTGGTGTACAGGATCCCGTTAAGCTGTGGAAGAGTTTACATCGGGCAAACGGGCCGTTGCATAAATGAAAGGGCACGCGAACATGACTGGTCGCTTAGTTCAACAGCAGGAGGACATTTGCCCCTGCACTGCGGAACATGCAAATGTCATCCTGATTTCAATAAGATCACAATCATGGGGAGGGGAGCAGATAAAACAGCCAGGGAAATTTTAGAAGCGTATGGAATAAAGAAGGAGGGGGAACAGAACTGCGTGAGTCAAACTTCTGTGTATTTACATAAGAAGGAGATTACTTTCATGGACACGTGTTGATGCGAGTGTGTTTTTTGTGGGTGTTTTCTTCGTTGGGTCCTTTTCAATAAATATTCAGTTGTCAGTTCAGCGCTCGTCCTGTGTACTCCTTTTCCTCCCGTCCTTGTCGTTTGCGCGCTGTTTCCATTATTTCTAATACACTTTATGACTATTTTTATGACTAGCCGTCTCCACGCCACCGCCATTCCTCGTCGCCTGCTCCCGGTCGCTCGATGTCGCCGTTCATCAGTTTCTGTGACCGATCGATTTCAGTACTCTTTATCGTGACCTCTCATTGCCGCCACGAAACATTTGGGTTGGGACTTCCTTTCGTTTCATGCAGCACTAATCGACTATGCCTGAGGAGTGATTGAACTTGATGTCGCCGACCTCTAGACATCACGAAACTAACGGAGCATTCTTAGAAAAAAGGGTTACTATTGTCCTCCCTAAAAGAGGGAGCGCTCTTGTAACCTGTGTTCCTATAGAAAGAGGGAAACTTTCGTCCTTAAAGCAGGGGTGCAAAGTTTCCCCGTCACTTGCATCTCATTATGGCGGCCCCAAATCGAGCTTAATGAAGCTTAACGAGGTCGCTGCGTCTATTGTATGGGGCGACAGGAGCAGCAAATAAAATCTCAGCACGAGCTTTACGCGGACTGTATTTTATTCCCGAAGCCGGCTTCCCCCCGCAGGTAAAGAGGCTTGCGTTTCAAAACAGCCACTCGGTCTTCTCATCATCAGCACTGCGATGTTAAACGGAGGCCAGCGGTACACAGTTACTTCGCGTACTTTATGTATTACCGTTGCTATTCCTCAAGCCGCAATTCCTTCGTCAACCGTACATCACGGTAAAGTGGTAAACCATTGGCGAAACCAAGAGCCCCTCTCAAAAAGAGCTAATTCGAAGCAGCCTACATGACTTATTTTTGCACGGTAACCACAAATTATGGGGAAGCGTGAAAGAAGGTTAAATCGCTTGCCACCAGATGGCAGGCTCAAGCAGTGTAATTGCAAATAGCTAGGCTAGGTAGCGCTAGACACGGCCCAATTCATGTGCTACAAGCACATTTTCATTTTGTTCACGCCCTCATTACAATTCGGGCCCCTCGGGCACCCTTATTACGCTCACCACTAGCATCAGCTGAACATATAGACCAACTCATGTTTACAAGGAAACCGGAGCGCCCCTAGCGGACGCTGCCGACGCCGTGCATGCGCGATGGAGTGTGGGCAAGTAGTTCGCCGTCATCCTGGCAATGTCTGATTACTTTAGCAGTTTCAGCATGTTTGAATACTTTAGCGACCTTCCACTTGCCTCTATCTTTTTCTTAGAGTTAGCCACGCTTATGTTGTACATACTTCTGTAGGATTCCACCGCTTAATGCTGCCTCTGTCAATATTTCAGCCAGCACGTCCTTACCGGACTGTCTTAACACCGGCACGCCCAAACTATAGATATCCTTTTAGGCAAATACCTCACCCCTCCAGCAACTATCGTTTTTATATCTCACTCGATGATTTCCCTACGGGTCATCAATATTTGGTAAAGGCCGTAGACACAACCAACCGGAATATCTTTGGTACTTACGTCTCCCATGCATGAAGCTACTTTGTCTGCCGTCGTCGATGATCCGTTTTCAGCCGACTCTTTTTGTCCACCACTGTTTTCTCAAGTTGATCAAGTGACAACTACAATAGACCGCAGCTTGGACAGTTCAAGAAAAGATCGACTTCAAACAGTACTTGAAGAATGTCAATACGTCTTTGATTTTGCTCATCGTTCTCTGGGCCGAGCAGCCTTCGTGTCTTACCGCATTGAAACTGGCAGTGATCAACTTCCCGTTCACCACAGACCGTACCACGTGTCAGCGAGCGAACGTCAAATAATACGCACACAAGTCGAGAAAATTAAATAATATAATTTAGAAGCTTCTGTCTCTAAGCGAAAGCTTATGATAAAATAACCGTCTGTGAGTTGCTAACTCAAACTCTACCACTTCTTTTCAGGCTTCTGAACCGCAGTGGTAAACGTATATCAGCTAGCAGATTGTGGAATCATTTAAACGAAATGCGACTCTCTAGAGTGCGAGACAGCTAGCACGAAACTCTAATCGCCGGGATTTTTGTATTTTTCTCAGAATCAGGAAGATGACACAAAACATGTGATGACAACTTTACAAACGGTGTTTAACCTTAAGATGTAAAAACGCGGCGCTGATCAATACCACGCCCGAGTAAAACGAAAAAAAAAAATCTATTTATTTTATTTATTTATTTAGGAATACTACTGGCTCCACTCAAGGAGCCATGGTAGGAGTGGGTACAAACATGTAAACAAGACGCAGATTTATAAATGAAAACTCAATTAAGAATAAATTCAACAGCAGACACAAAATTAACAACAGTTTTGTTGACGACGACATCATTTGGTAACTCGTTCCATTCTTGAATTGCAGAAGAGAAAATGAATATCTAAACCAGTCACTTTTGTACCTATATTGTTTTAACGCTCTTGTGTGGTTTAGACGTGAGGACTTGGTCGATAATGGTTGTCTATATTTAGAGCTTTGTACATGAAGAGCGCCGTTAAGGATATTGAGCAGGAATTTTAATCTATAAGTTTTTGCCCTCATTTGCAACGGTTGAAGCTTCGCTCTCATAACTAATTCAGTGGTCGATGTTTCTCTACGATAATCATTAAAAATAAAACGAGCAGCTAACTTTTGGATACTTTCAAGCTTGTTAATACCGTCTTGTGTGAAAGGGCACCACACTGTACTAGCATATTCTAGCACAAGCCTAATTAAACTTTTTTAAGCAATAAGTTTAGTGTCAAAATCGCAAATTTTAATTTCCTACGACACGCAAACAAAGTGCCCCTCGCTTTGTTAACCGTTAATTCTAAGTTCAGTTAATTCTAAGTTCAGTTTATTGTTAAAAAGAAGTCCTAAATACTCGTACTCCTCGACCCGCTTTACTGGATGTCCATCAAATAAGTAACTAAATTGAACTGGCTTTTTTACAGGATAATGCGATGACTGCCGTCTGAAATAATTTAGCTTCATTTGCCATCTTTAGTCCAACGCAGTATCTCATCCAAAGCTTCCTGCAGTGTAAGATTGTTGGTGTGGCTTTTTATTGTTTTATATATAATACGGTCGTCAGCGAAAAATCTAAGCGAGACATTAATATTGGTTGGAATTTCAATAATATAAATCAAAAACAAAAGTGGCTTAAGTACAAAACCCTGGGGCACTCCTGAAGTAACGAGCAGTTTGTCCGAATCAACTTTGTTATTGTGAACATATTGGCTTCGGTTTGACAAATACGCGGTTATCCAATTTACAATCTGTAAGTTTTTGAGTATGTTGGAAAGTTTTGCCGGCAGCTTTGAATGAGACACGGTATCAAACGCCGTAGGAAAATCTAAGTATATTACATCAGTCTGGCCCCTCTCGTTAATGGCTTCAGCCAAGTCATGCATAAAGTCTATGAGCTGAGTTGGAGTCAAAAGTGATTTCCTAAACCCATGCTGATTTCTATATGTAAGGTTTCGCTTATCTAAATGCCATGCAATATATGTAAAAATAATATGCTCTAGCAATTAGCACGTGGTGCTAGTTAAAGATATTGGCCTAAAGTTTGATGCTGTACTCCAGTCACCCTCTTGATATATCGGAATTAATTTTGCTGTTTTCCAGACATTTGGTAATACTGCACGCTCAAGAGAGAAACAAAGCGGAACATGTAAATATTTGGACATCCATTCTGAGCACCTTTTCAAAAAAGTATTTGGTATCATATCCGGCCCAGTACTTTTCTTAGCGTTTAATTTATTTAAAATTAAGTTCAAAAATTCCCTCCCGAGTTATGAAAATGTCACTAATTACGTCCGCATCGTTCGCTTCGATGCTTGGATAACTCCGTCGTCAGTAGTAAATACCGATTAAAAAAAAAGAATTGAACTCCGTCACGGTAATATTACTCTGGACAGATGACTTTTCCTCAGGTGAGATATAACGCCAGAGTGTTTGTGGCGCACTTCTCATGAAAGAGCGGTGCGAAGTATTAAACTATTTTTTTTTTTGCTTCTGAGATTTCAAGTTTAAGTCGTACATTTAGTTCCGAAAGAAGCTGGCGACATGTTTCTGTCCTATTAGATTTAGAATTCTTTCTCACTCGGGCAATCATGCGTTTCAAATGCAAGATTTTTTGTTAATCCATAGATGATGAACGTTATCTTTTTCTTTCGATGAGGTACATATAGCAATATACACTTGTTTACAATATTATTTAGTAGTACCACAACGCTTTAATGTTAGAACCACATTCAAAAGACATTTCTTCAAACTTATCAAACGACAATTCTAAAAACATTATGATAGAAACGTCGTCAGCATTGTTGAAATCTGGAACTGTTAAGAGGACAGGTAAAGATCGCAATCATTGATCTAAAACAATTGACACAAGCACCATATCATGATCAGCAATACCTTCGCAAACTTCGCTGCAGTATTTTTCACTAAGCAAGTGATCATTAAAAAAAAATTCTAGCAGTGATTTCTCCCTAGTAGGGCAATTTACTATTTGAACTAAATTCAGTGAGAACGTTAAATCAATCAAGGCCTCTCCACTCGCACGATGTTTATTGGACACAGTAAGTGTACGCCAGTCAATGTACAGTAGATTAAAGTCTCCCAGTGGGATGAAATTACTTCAGGGTTTGACGTGTTGAATTAAGTAATCATTGAGATCGCTAATCATACTAATAGCTGCATTTGGTGGTCTATAAACAGCACATACCATGAATGACACATTATCGTACTCGAGTTTACAGAGCTACCGAGAAGAGATTAGTATTCAAGGACACATTGGGTAAAGAATATTAATCATTAGAAAGAGTTAAATTAATGTAACCTCAACCATATACTCTACTTTTACACCCTCTTTCTCAGTGTAGTATGCGCGACTAGTTGTAAGCACCACTCGGTTTTGCGCTTTAGTCGCTGAAACTATAGTGGCACAATGTAAAATGTCACCAAAATTATGTTAATTTTTGTGTTTTGTTGAACATCCCCAATACGTTCTCGTTGATAGCCTGATTTTCCGGCACACCGTTATTGCCTGGTCCCACACACAAGCCTTATAGGCGTCTGTGTAAATTAAGTTGTAAAGTATAAAAAAACACAAAGTTCGTGTTGGTGTAGCTCCAGCACCTTTCGCTGTTTTTTGTTTTTTTTCATCCTGCACAAGTGGCAGACGGGAATAGTTCATACCAGGGAAAAATATCCTGTGAATAATTGAAAAGCACGTCGCTCTCTACGAGAATTCCCGCTGTGTTTAAGCAGGGGTGGCAAAGGGGCCAGTGTAATAGACCCTTTCCAAAATTCAGCCTGGCCACTTTGATTACTATCATCATCATCTGAAAATTAACATGCTGTAAACAACTGAATTTTCACAAATTTAGCGGCTCGCGCTCAATTCGCGAAGATTAAGTACCGCGAACATTTCCGGTAAAGTGTAAACACATTAGAATCTATATCGAGACCCCCCGCGTCGCGGAAATTAGAACCCGCGAATTATTCCAAAATTTCGGCTTTGACCTCAATCGCGAAATATTGAGCCCGCAAAGCATAAGTCGTTTACTGTATATGCCGTACAAATACGGTTTTCTGTTTACTGTTGAAGGAATAAGTTGAAGATACTCCTAAGCTGAGGATTCGAGGCCTATGCATTTGGGATGTTAGAACGTTGCGAGGCAGGATTTGATTGCAAGAGCTGTATAAGCGTTAATTTTTATATTACTCGGGCACAGATAATCTGTTAGTAGTACAGAATTGACAAAAAAGCCCTTGATGTATAGAACTTTATTAAGCCGCCTATTTGGGTTGGCACTTCGTTCGGACTAGCTGCATGTTTGTGGCCATCGACAGTGAGAGAGATGATCGGGAAAAAAATTGTACAGTGAAGAGCATATTCTTCTTTGCCGTTGACTTGCGAAAGTGACGGTGCCCGATAGAATACCGCAGGCTACAGGTTCACTGCAGCCATTTGTACGGCAAAATTTAAACCGCCATTTCAGCCACCAGATGGCACTGAATTTCAGAAAGGGTTTATTGGCTCAAGCAATAACTTTCTGGAGGCACTTGAAAACTGCTGGTACCCAGGGCTACCAATGAATTTCATAAGATTCATCGGCAAATAGCGCGCTCTCGCACAAATCAGGAACTAAACTACGTACGGTTGAGTGCGGAAATGGATGTGAGATATATTAAAGAGCCGTGATATACATAAGGGCGAACCGCGAAAGCTGCCCACAAACTGCATAAACTTATTTTTCAATAGAGGAGAAGTCTTGTTCTTCTCTTGTAAAACATCAGCAAGCAGACGCTAAAGACGCCCTGCTCTTCAATGGGGTCTGATCGAGAGCAGCTAGAAGCGCATGCGGCGTCGTTTCGTCTCTATGTCTCCGCCCTCAAATTTGTATGCGATTAATCGCACAAGAAATATTTTGCTACAATAGCCGACCAAAGAATTGCCAGTCCCAAACACCTCAGTTCCGCTCCTTATGCAGTAAGGTTGCGGATTTAGACGATAAGGACGCCAAAGACCGAATCACAAAGAGAAAAGCCCAAGTGCCACCACCATCTTGGGACGACACAGGGACAAAGTTACACGAGAGGTGCTGGAGGCCTTCCACATCCAAAATAGAGGAAAAAAGTGTATCAGGGCAGCATCAGTGGCGTTGTCAGGCAAGGAGCTGGAAAAAAGTGTATCAGCGCAGCATCAGTGGCGTTGTCAGGCAAGGAGCTGGAATTCCTGAACTTGACAATGAGGGCCCAGCGCGTGCCGTAATCAGCTACCATGGGTGAAAGGTGCGCGTGCGATTGCGTAAAATAATGTGAATTTTTCGTTTCCTTTTCTGTATATTTTTTTTTCTTTCTCTTTGTCTTTCTCTTTTTTGTTGAGTAAAGAAGCCTTAGTTGCGAGTCAGCGCTCTGTCCTGTCTGGTTTGTCTCTTCCTTTTTGCATCTTCGCGCTGTTTTGTCCCATTATGTACAACGATTACCAACTAGCCCAGCTCTTAACTTTATTACAGAAAAGCATGAACATATTAAGCCCCGCCCTGCGTTGTTAAGTTGTCCGTGACCATGTGGAACGCAAGTCGTCTGCCTCTCGCACAGGAGTTGCAGTGACGTCAAACTGATGCCGAGCTCTGATTGGCTTTGGTTGGAGGGACAGTGGGTGGACCGCAAAGCTATATACCGTCCGGTCTACCCACTAGTTTTTGCAATCATCCAATAAGAGCTTGGCGTTCTGACGTCATCGCAACCCCTGTGCAAAAGGAGACTAATTTGCACTCCGCATAGACGTTCTGGAAACGATTGAGTGGTACAAAACGTGAGCTAGAAAGCAAGGAATAAAATTTTGTAGAAAGAAAAGTTCTGGAATGTCTGTTTAAGCTTTTGTAAATATACCACTTAAAGCTTGTTCACACACTTAGGGCTCTTTACGAGCGCCTTAAAGGCCCTTTCACACTCTTGCGACCTAGTAAGACCGAGAGAGACAAGACCGGTTTTTAAGCCTCTTGCGACTTCTTAGGACCAGCTCCGCCGCAGCGTATCCGGTCCTAAGACGTCCCGAGAGGCTTAAAAACCGGTCTGGTCTTTCTCGGTCTTACTCAGTCGCAAGAGTGTGAACGGGCTTTTAAACTCCTTGTGATCTCTTACGACGAGGAGCACGTTGACGCCATCTAATGGGTAGCTGTCGAACACTTGGGATTTCAGTACATATTCCCGCGTAACTGTCAGATAATTTCAATAAACATATTTGTCGCACTCCACTCCCATTTCGTTAGAGCATCATTCTTTCTTTATCGGGCTTGAAACAACGTTTGTGAATGTTATTAACAACCATTTATCATAGAGAGAGTACGTACATTTGATCTCGCAAGTTCTCCGAAACATTCGTTTTAGTGAAATGCTGTTCTTGAACCACCTCATAGATGGCGCCAGCTTGTCAGGCCTAGTTTCTTCTCTCGTAGAGAGAGGTCACGAAGAACTCCGTTATAAGCGACCGCGAGTATGCGAATCACTATTTAGTCTATAATAAACAAAACGGAAAGTTTAGCAATGTAGTCCGTGGCAGCTTATAAAGCGTAGGGCTCGCCAAGTCTCGCCGATAGGATTGCCACATTCGCCGATAAGAACACCGAAAGTCGAATCAATTCAGGGAGCATAACATTGTAATTGGCCCCCTGCCTCTACTGTCAGTGACGATACAACAAAATACCTAGCGTTTGCTGCTACATTATTTCAAGTCGAACTCAGATGCGTACTATCTGTGTTTTATTTCATTGTATGTGATTCCTTGCTAGAACGGCAGCTGTAGATTAAAAGAAAAATACAGGTGGACGCTGAAGCATCGCGTTTCGGAGTCGATCGCGATAGCTAAACATATAAACACTCTCTCGTTCCCAAGTCGTGAGAGCATCGGTAGCGTCTGACTCGGAACCGAAAGGTCGTAGGTTTGAATCCCACCTCCACCTAAAATTCTTCAAAAATATTTTTAAGGCAAATTAATTATTTTATAAAGTGAAATCATTACAGACATACCGCGACCTTGAGTTCGTATTACTTCTCATGTTTTATTGACTTTCATTCCGCGCGTGACGTCATGTTTCACGTGTGCACTGTGGGTTGTTTCAAATTTCCGCGCGAGGTCATGTGGCTGTGATGTCATGACCCTAGTGAGCAATCGGGATTTTCGCACCGCGCCGGCTTTTCTGATACGCCACCGAGGCCATCGCAAAACGAGATCCTTAAACTTGCATTCAGAACAGATTTACTAGGACAGGTGTTAAGAAAACTTCATGGGGCCCTTTGAGATAAAATTATATTTATAGTGATATGGCCGTCCGAGTTACCCGAGTTTGGTAAAACAATTATTGACAAGCTTAATCATGTTGGCAATGATCGGTAAGCAGAGAATGTGCAATAGGCCTTCTAGGAAAGAAGAAAATGGCTTCTTATCGGCACCGTCTGCCGAAGATTTGCTCTAATCTCTCACAAACTTCATGATGTGGCGCGGCATGACAGGAAAGGCAGCGAAGAGCGCGACCACGCATTCGCGCGCCCCGCTATTGACTTCGCCTGTGCAACCTACATTTACCGACCTTTGATACCTCAGCCTGCGAACTTCTTGGCTCACAATCTCGAAATGGTGAGCTAGAGACCAGCAAAGGTTTCCATTAAATTTCAATATACTATCGCGTTTAAAAATTAAAAATTACATTTAATTTTTTTTAGGATCCTATTTGGCATTTTTCATTAAAAATATCCGGCCACAGAATCAAATCCAGAATATATTTTTGACAGTCTTGGAACTCGAAATAAAAGTAATTATATCTATATTCCTAGTAACCTATTTCAGCTAAGCCTTGGCACGATTTGTACGAAATTGGATCGCCACAATTTTGAACTACCCTTGTCCTCGCAGCTGTTAAAAAAACATCACGTGAGGTTGTTCAGTGCAATGGGCCAATGCAGTGTGTGAGTCATTTCTAGATATAAAACGAAATACAAAAAGCGAACGTTTCAGGAAAGCAATTACTTAAAAATTAAATGCTGGCAGATTTCTGTACGCGAAAGGAAGAAAAAAAAAACATTTATGTGGTTTCCATACCCATGGAGCGAATGAGAACCCGACATTTTTATTGCTTTTCGCCGGCATTTAATGTTTCTGCGTTATAAAAGCTCGTTAGAAAGCTTAATGTGAAGAATACCGAGCACTCTGCTCCATTTTATCTGCACTCAAAGACAAAAAAATAAGACGACAGATTTTGTCCTTGGCCAATTGTATTCACGTAAGTTGAATTCGAAAATGACCGAGATTTCTGTTGCGCGTTGGAAGATTCTTAGGTTGTTCAAATGAATCTTCATTCCTCCACGAGGGAGTGCCAGACGTCCTTGGTTTGTTTGGTTCGTAAAACCGCCAAACTTTATTTGATCAGCATTGTGTATTGCACGATCAAGCCTTGAGTAAAAAGCACATAAGCAATTTTGAATTGACATTGGCACCAATTTGGTACGAAAATATAACGTTATAACTATCTAGCATTTTTTACTTGAGTGAGTAGTCGTGATCTGGCGTCTCTGTGCCTTATCACAAGAACGACGGCTTTCTTGTCCAATGCATTCCCAAAATGCGGGTCTACACAGTGGGAAACTTGGATAATTTACGCTGCAGCTACTAGATGGCGCGCACTTCCAAAAAGGGTCTGTACGACTAACTGTAGCCAACGTTACGAGCCATCTCAGCCAATTCAACGCATCAAGCAACAAGGCGTCACGGCGCCCCTCTTGAAGGTCACGTGAGTCGCGTGGCATAGGATGGACTTGGACAGAGTCCTTTATTGAGATAATTTGGCCATACATTGGTTTGAATAGGCGAACATCTCGGGGCCAACCACAGGCCGCAAAACAGCCCCTAGCGGTCGTCCTGTGCTCTAAATATGTGACATTACTAATTTGAGCCGTTCTAGCGTCGCTAGAGTTAAAAAGTTTAGCTCTCGGTGACTGAAAACTTTGTGCGTGTGAGGTTTTAGTCACGCCAATATTCAAGTGTAGAATAAACAAACGTGCGCTCCGAACCAGGGCCGACTTGCTAAAAACAGCGCCTCAGCTGAGACGGGGAAAGAGAGCATTGCCAAAGCCAGTGAACGATCCGAGCGGGACTCCGCGTCTCAAGACGATCGCGCGCCCCACCCTTTGCACTGTTTTCTTTCAGCCAGTCTCAGGACGCTGTTCTAACAAGCCAACATCAGCAGTGCAGACAAAGGCATGGGCACGAGCGCGTGGCTTTAGAAAGTGCCTCCTATGCACGAGTTCTCGCACAAACAAAAGCGTTTTGCTGAGCTAGGCTCACGCGTCTGTGCCTTTGTCTTCACTGCCGACATTCGTGAGATGAAGCAGAGACGGCAGAGAGGCCGAGATTGAACGCTTCTATTTCACACTTTGAATGTCGTTTGCAATATTGTGACGTCGCGGTCTCCTGATTGGTCGACGCTGTGTCACAAATTTAGTTTACGCTCTAAGCGCGGGGGGAATATTCGGCGCTGGCGGCGGCCTTTGGTCCGCCTATTGGCCAAACTCTCCCAATACACGGCTCTGGACTTGGATTACTCGTAGCGCCCTCTGTGGTCTATTGTTTGGTAAAAACTGTTTCTTACATCGTGGGGAAAACGGAATAGAAGAACAGGTGACGCTACCTTGTGCCCCGAACGACGGCGGACGAGTAGGAGGCACAAGGGCAAATTGTTTCTCAATAACAAATATTTTTAAAAAAGCGTCGAAGGAGCAGAAAGTTACCTGCGGCGAGTAGAGAGCCTCAAGTAAAAGTGTGTTCAACTCAAACCACAAAGAGCGTTTGCAATTTAATACTTATCCTATCGGAACAAATATGGTGTTTAAAAAACCGTGTTATTTTATTCTTCGCGAAAATTACTCACACATCTCCAGGCCTGTTTATAAATTGAGTTACGTTGAAAAACCGTCTGTAGTACAGCAAAATTTGCAATTTAATGGAGCCCATAAACACGTACTACGGCGAGCAATTGAACACACTCTTACTTGAGGCTTTCTAGCGGCGAGCAGAGAGGTATATAGAGGGAGTATGGTCCTTCATTATAAAGTATACACCTTTTCCACAAAGCAGCCTACTTGAATGTCGTTATTTCTGGTATGCGCTAAAACACCGTTTTTGATCCCTCCAGGCCGCTGAAAGATGTTTGCGAAAAGTGCGTGATTGTCGCATATTCTTGTTTTGCCTCAATTATATTTCCTCGTAGATTCCAGGTTGAAATATTTTATTATTTTTGGTCAGGCTTACAAGATATGGGACCCACGGGACTGAGAACGACCGAAAACAAAAAAGTCAATAGGAGGCAAACGAGAAGGTGCCATTGGTCGAAAGCGGGCAGGGCGTGTTCAAGGGCGCATTTGCAAATTCGAACGAGGTCAGCCAGTAGCCGCGAATAATGCCCTGCTGGTGGTCGCGAGAAACAAAATCAATAAGTGCGTCGGAATAACTCTTGGTGACTGAAAATACAGTGCACGTGATGTTTCGATCACGGTCATGCAAAATCATTATGGAAGTTATATAAAGATGTAGAAGAAATAACAAGCGTGCGCGACTAGCAAAACAATCGACGTGATCCGTACGCAGGCGCCGAGGTCCGGAATTCTCCCCTTCCGAGCGGTCAGACCCTGTCTCAGAAAACCGAGTTCAAGCGGAAAAAACGTTTCTTAAATTTTTTTGCTTGATTCTATTCGAAACATGAAATCCATCATATTTTCAACCATGAAGAGTTACTAAATGTAACTCTTACGCACTTATTAAAACTGTGTCTTGCTACCACAGCTAGAGAAATATTTTAGGCTTCTGGTTGGCCAAGAAGGGATGTCGAGCCCTCGTTTTGCGTCTGGTGAACGCCCTGACTCTGCCCGCTCCTCTCATTGACCAAACTTCCTCTATATACGGCTCTAGCGGCGAGTAGTTTCGGTGTCACCATCTGGCGGAAGCGCGGCACAACTCAAAGTGGGGACGTCGCCGTTGCCTCTCAGTGCTGAACGGGTTTCGTTCAGCCTCGCTGTCTCGATAATAACTTTTCGTATTTTATTTTTCAGTCATTTGTTTTTGCACTCATTGTGGACGATTACAAATTCTGCGTCTGGAAGGTGTTCATCCCAGGCTTCAATGCTACTAACTGGAGTGTTCTTATTCTTTTTTTTTTTTTTTTTGTCCTGGGCAAAGCAAAGTGAAGACACTTATTTTTGATTCACTGTTTTAAATTTTGATTATTTTCTAACTTTATTTGGCAGTTTCAGAAACCTGCCCCGTTCCGATTCCGCGGATAACAATGAAAGGTGCCATTGTTGTCCTGGTTTTCTCCCTTAAGATAGACTTACTTTCTCTATCCCGATTGTTGCATCTTTAAAACAAATCAGAGACATTTGTGTACCCAGTTCCTTTTATACACAGCCGCAATTTACGAGACTTAATATAATCACCAGGAGCACCAGGTCTATTATTGTAGTAATTGGAGTGAAGAATTGAACTTTCCCCGAATATAAAGTGTGGATGACTGAGTGCTTACAGCGTTCACGCAAAAAGAAATGTTTCATTCTAAAGAGACACAAAATTAGAAGAAACAAATAACCATAACCAAACTTATTGCGGAAATTGTTTTTTTATTTCAAATTAACTTTATTAACAAGTCAGTTTCTTAAGATCGCGTCTTTAAACTAACAAATGATTTGATCGACAGCTAATGCTTGAATGACAGCCATTTGAGACCTTGCATAGATGTAGATGTTTTGTGATGACCGTAATCACAATATAATTACAAAGAAAAGAGCCTTGGGATTTCTTTATAACTGACCACGAAGTGAATAGAGTTCTTTCGTAGTCCAGCTATAAACACTCTTAATAAACGAAACAAACCCTAGGATCACAGTCAATATTTTGGGATGTTTTGTGACATTTCGTCTTGTTGGCCATGAACTCTTTAGGATAATTAACATTCGTGTATTGAGCATAAATGTTAGGCAACACACCTTTTATTACCCCCGCCTTTAAAAAAAATATATATATATATATATATCCCAATGGCGTTTAACGGTACACGAAATAGTAAACCATCCAGCATAAGTTGGTTATTTTTTTTCTTGGTCACTAGATTATTTTGCAGCTGCTGCACCGTAAGGAAGGCAATAGTTGTTCGCAAGTGGGATCCTCGGGACCTGATTTGGTGAACAGATACAGGAGGGTTCTTTCGTTTCAGACATCATAAAAGCGACTTTTAATTCTTTCAACTTAACAGCGCGACAGGTTACACGGACGACACGGAGAAAGAAATTTATGTGTGTTAGAAAAGGGAAGGCGAATTATCGGATCATCGTTTGCGCCGAGTTCGGCCAGTGGAATCTGTATGAAGAACGAGACCGACACTCGCGAAAAAAACAATACATAATACAAAATGCAACATGATTCGTCGAGAAAGCATCTACTAAGCTGTTCGAATACATTATCGCGCTCGCCCAATATATTTTGCCTTGTTTTTTCTGTTTTTTTAAATACTTTATTTTTTAGTTGTTTTTTGTCGGATATGGATGGACATATATATCTTTTTCGGTCGCTTATGTTGTGTCACCCCTGAGGGAACAATAGCGAACCACCGCCCCAAATCCGAAAGCAAGCAATCACGCCGTGCCGCTAGTGCGCGCGCGATGCAAACAAACCGGGCATTCTTACATTCTGGGTACCACGTGACATTCCCGGGGTGCTGAGTGGTGCCCCCTGGCGTGGTTACGGCTTGAATAGTTGGCGTCATCGGATCAGCTTCTGCCGTTCGTAACGCCGCAGCACATGGGGTAATGTTTACACCACACAGCGGAAGGCTCTGTTCAGACCAGGGTGTCGAACCGGAACCGAACCGAACCGAAAACCGGAACAGAACCGTTATTTTTAGCCGAACCGGAACTGAACCGAACCGAAATCTTCGCCGCCATCTTGGAACTGAACCGGAACGGAACCGGAAAAAAATATAACGGTAACCGGTTCAAAACGGTTCACGGTATTTTTTTTTGCTAGTATTACAAATTTATTATTTGGGAATAAAAAATTGGCACGTGAATTCCTCTAAGTATTGATCAAATCGTCATATACAGAATTCCAATGTATAATAAATCCTGGTTTTTTGCGGCGCTTTCTTATTGGCACTATGAATAGCCATGTGTCACATCGTCACGTGACGTCATAATGTCAAGACATGGTGTCAAGTAATGTCACATTACGTGACCCCGTGACGTCACGTGACTCACCGCGTAAAGTCGATTCAAATTGAGGACGTCGCTAGATCTATTAACGTTGTTGATACCGTGACGTCACATGACATCACAACTTCGCACTGAGAGTCCCGTGACACCATGATGTACCCGATTGTCATGATCCCGAGTAAAATGCTCTGGTTCATGACAACCAGTATCTCCAAACATTCGGGTAACGGCTCGTGTTCAACTCAAAGATTATGAT
This sequence comes from Ixodes scapularis, assembly GCF_016920785.2. Lineage (NCBI taxonomy): Eukaryota > Metazoa > Arthropoda > Arachnida > Ixodida > Ixodidae > Ixodes > Ixodes scapularis. The sequence continues at coordinate 89,017,156 of NW_024609835.1, forward strand.
GGGCCCGAGTCCCACTAGAGCTAGAAGCAGAAGCAAACGAAAGCGACAAGCCTCAGACACATGCAGCATGTTCGCGATGGTACCTTTATACGGCTTTGAGTTGTTCGGTGCTCGCGAAGTTAGCAGGAGTGTTTACAAGCCTGCAAATGGTACCATCGTGTGCATGATACTCGTGTTTGAGCATAGCCTTCTTTATTCTACAAAGCCTGTCAAATCGCGAAATACTCAGGTTTCAGGCTAGCCGCTGTCGTTTGTTTCTGTTTGTCGCTTTAGTGGGGCTCATGCCCCATTATAGCCCAACTAAAACTATATCTGAACATTAGCCCATGCTTCGCTTTGCCAACCCTGCTTATGACTAGGATAAACACTGACGCTGCATATATTAGGATCAGATCACGTGGCTGATAGTTCTAATGGCGAGTTGAGGAGGGGAAAGCTGTTTCATTTCTTTCTTTCGACTGTCTCTCATTTCTCGGAGGAACAAACTAATGGATGCTTTTGCAAGTTATCAACGTCAGGGATTACAACGTGGCGGTATTTATTGAACTGAAGGTAAAAAAAATGCTGCACGGCCCATTTTACATGTATGCACACCATTGAGGCTCCCAAACATGTTTTCGTTATTGCTGAACTGCATCAGAAAGTTGTATCGAGAATAGAAGTGTTAAAGGGTCTAAATGTGACGTATTAGTCCGACGTTACATGGAACTATTAGTGTGTACGTGAGGGATAGCTGAAAAGAAAGATCCTAGTGGTCTCACGGGGATAGCCGAACGTTGGCAGCCGCTCTAAGTCTCACAGGAGTGTCGTTCTCAAGTTCTCCAAGTTTCGACCGCCCTGTATTTTGTTTAACCTTCACAGTTTGGTGCAAAGTAAAAGCAACGAAGAATTACTGTTAACGAGTGACACAAATATAATTGTCGAGCGAACACCACTCAATACGGAGCAGGCAATCCCTGAGGAATAAAAATTATCTTGAGGAGCAACTAAAGAAAAGGGAGTGGGGAGGGGGGTAGTTTTTAAGCATACTGTGTCGTAAAGATTCCTCTACCGCGCACTTTCGGCGCAGACTAGAAAGCGTGGCCTGGAAACGATAGTGACAGATGGGTAGTTGGTACAACTTTTATTTGTAAAAACACTCTTGCCAGAAAGAACGTTTTCGCCGCGCCAGATACTCGCGCCGTGTCTAACGACGATGCACCAAGAAAATTGTGTGTCTCTCAAAGACATAGCTTGCACTGAGCGCGAAAATTTTGCAGCGTGCATTTTGCCCCATCGGATTTGATATTCTCAGCAAGAACAACTCGCAATGACAACCAGTATCTAGTGCGATTACGTCACGTGCAAACCATGTTAAATACTTCAGCTTTCTGGTGAAGTGCGACGTTCGCAACACTAGCAGTAGACGCCCAAGGTGTAAAGTTGTGTAGTATTTATAGCAGTCTCGCGATGATATACGGCAGCCTAATGAAATGTTGCAGCACATGACTGATAAAGAACAGAGTCGTGAAGTAAGGTCCCAAAACAAGTGCACGTAAAACCTAAGATAACATTAGTAGTATCTCGCGACGTTTCGAGCTGAGGCAAGCTGATGCCCAAAAGTGACTTATATTAGGATTCTAAAAATCTTCATTTGCCCTGCGAGGAATCTATGTTTAATTAGGAATATCATTTTATGCATTTCTATGCATTTCTTTTTGGAGTAAAGCGTTGTGTAAGGGATTATTTAGAAAAAATTGCGTGTCATCTCCTTATTTCTGCACATTTCGTGTATTTGCCTTGCGATATATCATGTGACCACAGTGTTTTTTGGCATACCCTGCAACCCAGTATTTTACACTGCAAAACAGCTAACAAAAGCACGTTGCCGAAGACTCAACAGCTGGCGTATTTTCGAGTATCGCCCTTCCGTGTCGGTCTCAGGCGGTTATGTGAACTTCATAAAGTCACATTTATCGATGATAATACAAATACACTTAATTCCTGTCTGAAGATTTGGCAGCATAAATAGAAGATCCTCACCTCAAAGATATATAAGTAAATGCACTTTTAAATTATCTGAAAGATGCTCTGCAAATCTTTTTCGGCGCTTTTATCCTCTATAGACACGTTATAGGTGATTTGGAAAAGCTTTAAATAATGTTGTTGTTTCTTTATTTTGAAGCTAATTTAAATAACTATATGTGTTCCTCACGCATATATAACTTCTCAAATATATAGAAGTTTATTATTGCGTTTTTTATGTGTTTTTATTATCGCCTTTTTTTTACTGGAACGAATGATGGAACTATGACGATTGCACACTTAAACTCTCAGAAAGTGTCCAATTAAGTAGCTTCCGAATTGAGTAGAGCATGAAATCCCACCTTGTTCTATTTGACAAAAATCATCAATTAGAGAGGGTGATGCTTATTTGCAAATTAAATTGACCGACATTTTGTCAAGAGCAAACCTCAGAACCAGGCTATGCCAGTTTATCCAATATAGAAAATGTTCGCATGGGTAAGCACTGTTTTAGGTCAGATTCGATTTCAGTACGAGGGTGCTCATAGGTTAGAGTGAACAATTTCAGCCACTCCTTTTCGCATGATTCGTCGCCCGCATCATGGTGCTGAGAGCAAACAATGCTAGTTAGAAAAAACAAGCATTGCGATTGTCGCTTAGTGTTTTTATAAAATATAGAGTGGAAGGACTTGTCCCGTGACTTTCGTGACATTTTTAAAATTATATTGCCTTAAGATCAGTCGTCTCGTCGTCATATATATATATTGTGAAACGTATTCCGTAAAACACATTTTATGGTATATATGGCGACGAGGTGCCCATTTCATGATTTTATTCACTGTAATTAATTTCTTAGTTCAAGGGCAAAACCACGATTCAACATCTTATACTGCGATACAAAGTTGTACCTGTCACGGGTATTTTAGGCAACCTACTTCACTTCGCGAAAACATTTCGATTCAGGTACAATGTATGTGACTCTGGTAAACGAAGGGAGGTTGAGTCGTATAAACACGACGTTTGGTATGTTTATGGAGATATTCCTTTCTTGTTGTGTAGGTATAAATAACAGAATTTTATAATTTTTTTATCTGAAAATAAAACTGGATTGAACAAACGATAAAAAAAAGGAAACTATATACTGTAAACGACTTATTTTTCGTGGGCTCAATATTTCGCGATTTAGGTCAAAGCTGAAGTTTTGGAATAATTCGTGGGTTGTAATTTTCTCGACGCGATGGAATCTCACTATAAATTTCAATATGTTTACATTTTACCGAAATTGTTCGCGGGACCCATTTTTCGCGAATTGTAGGCGATTCGCGAAATTCTTAAAAATAGCTCCTCGCAAAAATCAGATTGTTTACAGCAGTTAGTTTCATGGCCTAAATAGTGCCCATTGACAGAACAACGCAGAAAATATATTCTCAATTTAGCGGTTCAAACCGGTTTGAACTGTTATTTTTGCGCCCCGGAACTGAACCGGAACTGAACCGAAAGCCGTGAACCCGAACCCGAACCGAACCGATAAAAATATCGGTTCGACACTCTGGTTCAGACACAGAAAAGGGGTTTCCTTGAGGGGCTCCGTAGAGGGGCTGTATCTCCCTTTTCAATCATATACGGACATACAGCATGTTTTTGTGTGGGATTGCGGCCGATATAAAGTTGTATAGGTACTTGATACTTATATCATATTAATGCAGTGCGTAAAGTGAAAATTATAGGAAAAGTGCAACCTGTGATACAGGTACATGATACAGGCCTCTGAAGTCCCAAACTATCGCTCATAGAGCGTGTTTGAGAGCGGTTATACAATATACGTAACGTAATAATTAATAAGTGGCTAATTAAGACACTCTAAAGTAGCATAATTTTAATTCAAAGGTTCAAAAAGCACGAGCAAAACGACAACAAACAAGACACGAAGACAACGCGTTGTCCTTGTGTCTTTTTTGTCCTCGTTTGATTCGCGTTTCTTAAAAGTTTTAATGAGGACTAGACGAAACCCAAGTTTTAATCCATAATTGTGACTTTTTCGATTTTTCAATACATTTCAGGCGAATCCAAAATACACTTACAAAAATAAAATGCTATATATCGTTTATGAGTATACAAATCATTAACTATCCGCAAAACAAGTTCAAACAAATACAATTTTATATGTTAAAAAATTGCAGAAAAAACACTTTAATACAAAAGGGCTGCCCAAAAGAGCAAAGTTTGTCCATTTTTGTGGGCCCCCTGGCGGCTCCCCAGCCCAACTGCCCGACAGTGGGGCGCATATGGCGAACTTTCCCACGTGGCAGCGGAATCAAGCCGGCCAGGCGGATATCGCGTGCGCCGCCTTGAAAAGGCGCATCAGAGGCGGCGCACAGGGAGTCGCTGCCTGCACTTAGGCGCCGCTGGCAACAATCTTAATTGTCTTGTCCATGTCCAATGAAATGTAGTTTCTTGTTGAAACCGTTGACTCCGTGTTATTTCTTGCATTCCTTGTCAAAATGGCTCTCAAGCTTGCGTTAACGCCCTATCGGAAAACGGGCTGTTCCATCTTTTCCAAGCCACGAATTTTTAATTTTTTTTTCACGTAAACAAGAAAGTATTTTGCAAAATTAAAGTCTGTCCCTTTTTGTGGACAATATGAATTTCTTATAAAAATTATTTGGAAAAATAATAATGAAAGTGACCCCGCTACTTTTATGTACACAAACTATAATCATCTCTTGTCCGCAAACGTTATATTTAAATAAAAACGGATATAGGAAGTTTTCCAGCATATTGTATTTTTAAACTATGCAACAATACAATTTCATTCATTTCGGTTAACTAAAACATTGTATGTAATTAAAGCGCTAAAAGTGCCCTTATTTTGCTGTTTTGTTATTACCTGTCTATATGTCGCACATTAATCTAAATTCACGTAAATTCATGGGCAAGACCATAAAGGCACTCAAATCTTTCACTGTGATTCCGGGTTATAAAAACCTCGTTAACCGTGCCTTCCAGATTCTTTAACGCGATGATTTCCGAAATGAGGATTGCCACGCTTACATTGCATCTATAGGTCATTCCTCCAGATTCATATCAACAACCACAAGACTGCAAAATGTCAGGTATTTCTTGCTTCTTTTAATGCGGGAACTTGTTGTACAAAAACAAACCGCCACATACAAAAAACAAAAGAGACAGCAGGGCACACGGCCAGGCTGTTTTCAGCCCACAACATCAACAAACAAAGAAAATAGAAAGGTAGTTGTCGGTTTTGATAAACGAAAATATATGCTTAACCATTTCGCAATCGTAATCGCGCGCCCGCGTGTGTGTGAGAGTGTGCGTCTGTTTTTGGTGTTGCCTTTCGCAGTATGCGTGCACGAGTGATCGGGCCTTTAAATTTTTGTTTCTGAAGAGGCAGTTCAAAGAATAATTCAATGCATACGAATTTTTTTTGTTATTTAGCGGGGGACTGTACAGTGCTTGCAAGCTGTCCAGATCGAGATTCATCGAGTCGAAATACTGAATCATAGAATAAATAGAACAGAAAGAATAAAACATGACGAGTACATTGAAAGAATGTGCGGGTCTGTGTTTCGTCCTCTGCGTCTTTATTTTTTCTGTTATCCAGTATACCTTATTAACACGCTCGTTAGGAATATAAAAATATACTGAAAGCAAAAAGGTGCAGCTATTTTTCTACTCTGTTTCCTTTTGGGGCCTCCGCTTCCGCGGCATTCCAACGGTTTCAGACAGCGTACTAGAGGTCCTTTACAGATATCCGTGGGATGACGCGCTCTCATCTTCTGAATTCAATTCTGAGAAGCGCTAAAAGTCTAAATCGAAGGAACCGGCACCTTGATTGCCGGCACCGCCGGAGAAGCCGACAAGCAGAGGAACCATCTCGCGTGAATCAACTGCACCGAGGTCCAATATCAGAATTATCAATCGCGGAGAAACGCGGTGCAGACGCAATAGTTATGGTTCCCCAGACATATAACAAATAAGAGAACTTCCTGGGGGTTGTGTGTGTGTGTGTGTATAGGGGGGGGGGGGGGGTTCGTTTATGTGTGATATTTTAAATGTGGACTCGTCGCCATACATGAATACGAGAATGACCCTCCGACGGCTAATGGAGTTATTGAAGGCGACAGGCATCTCTATTTCAGCTTGTATACGCTCGAAGAAATACACGTGGTGATTAAAATTAAAATATGTTTCATGGCCATCATTACATTTCCGTTGTAGGCTTTCAGAAGGCCTAACCAGTCAGGTTATGATGCGATTGGGGTTAAAGACTGGTTCCTCTCGTACTTTTTGCAAATATTTATGCACAGATACTAAGCGAGCGGACATTTCTTTCCGCAGCACTTTCGCGATTTAACTAGTGCGTCATCGCTGAAATAAATTGTAAACGTGCTCCTAATATTTTTTTTCCTGCTTCAATTAGGCTAGCCATTCTCCGCTTCAACTCTGGCTCAGTGAAGGAACCTTTTTTATCCGTAATTGCTTTCTTCTCCTCAGCAGAGACCGACCTTCACGAATCCATAGTACGTCTGGTGCAGCCTATCTTAATTGCTCGGCTTTTCGTGACATAGTATATTGGCTGCTGTTTGAACCAAAATATCATAATTTTTTTTATTCTGCTTAGTGTCACCTTCAGGTTCTACCACGTTGTATTGCCACCAACAATAGTTTTCAGTGGAGACTAATATAGTCTTGTGTTTCAGAAAGAAAAAAAAAAAAGAGTCGGCTTCATCTAAAGTTTAAAATTACGAATATTTGTTTTAAATTTGAAGCACGGATTTCCTAAGCTACGATGAATATAGCGCCGCAGATTCTACTTTCCTACGCGTTCAGGCTTGGGTCAGTTCAGTGGGAATCCGATGGAGGTACGAGCAAATAGGAGACGGTGTGTGAGCTCATCTTTAGTAATATTTATCGTGACGATGATATCTGTGCCTTCTGCAAGTGGTAAACTACCAATACTACACTAAGCATTTTTGTTGACGCTGTTTGGCGGTATGTTTTTTTAGCGTAGAAATTTCGCCTTCGCTCCTGTGCTTGCCCAAGATTACGGCTGTGTACTAGCTTTCGGCGATGTCACAGTGCAGTCCTTGTGTTCGAGAAAAGGCAGGTCGAGCTCTCTTTCTTCTACTTTTGGAAACGCGTCTGTCGGTGACATTGTGCATACCTAAAGAAGCGCGTTCTTGCGTACAAGAGTGGTGCGCGTTGGGCAGTTCAAAGTTCTTGAGTTGAGGTCACGTCCAGTGGTCATTTCGAGGTTTTGTTTTCTCGCACAGTAATTTTCTTGAGTCTAGTCGTTGTCATGCTCAGATTGCAATAGAAAATGCTACAAATAAGGTCTAAGTCATTTCTGAAGACTTTTCCCCGATTTGTTCTTTAAAAGGAAGTTCATAAGGTTCTCTATTTCAGTAAAAAAAAATTAAAAAAAAACTTTCCGCTCCCGCGCATCTTCAGCCCCTATCAAAGCTATGCACGCGCACTCTCGCTATTCTCAAAAAGGTAAAATAAAAAGACGTTACGATTGGTGTTAATGCGCCGGAAATACTTGGCATGCTTGCGATTGCAAGCAATGGCCACACGAGCGACACGCCCTTGGCGGCCGAAAGATCGTTTTGTGAAATAACGACTAGTTGGAGACTTTTTGTGTTTTTTGGAGTTTAGTTACCTCTTAGGGAAAATCGTACGCTTTGCTCTTGAGGGAGATTAACAATTTATAATTTTAGTAAACTGCTCAAAAAAAACTAAAAAGCGCAATTTCAAATAAGAAACTTGTATCTTTTTTTTTTTTCATATTTAGCCACACAAGATATGAAGTGGAAGGTGATCGGAGTGGCTCACTCTCTTCCCCGTCTGACTTAAAAAGCGTATCCTACGCACGAGTCAAGAAGACACCACTGGCTGGAAGCCTGGTGGGAAATATTAAATCCGTTAAACCCGCCAACGAGGTAAAAATGAGTTACATTTTTTTTGCGGGCAACTAATACAAATTTGTTACATCTTAGCGACATCATTTATTTTTACCTACGTAAAATGTATATGACTTCCACGTGATCAGGCATCAATTATCAGTGTTCCATTAGAGGGACACTGAAGTCGATTCTGAGATTTGTGGTGACAACTCAATCTAGACGCTCTGAGCATCCTAACAAACCCAAAACCACAACTGTGCGTAGCTTATTTCCTCGTTAAAAGCGTGTTGAAAGATCGCGACTCGCCCTTTTTGTGCAGAATTTTCTTTTGAGTGAAGTGGTCGACGAAGGGCGCTTGTCGGAGAGTTACAAGCGATGGCTTCACTTGCAACACTCCGACAAACGACAAGCCTCCTCTTTTTCTCCACGGAGAAAAATAGGAATCTTATCCGAATGTGTACCCATCTGACTCTATTCGAAACGAGTTATAATAAAATCAATCGGAATCTGCGCGTATTGTAGGGCTTTGATTGGTCCAAATAATGTAGTCCGCGAGAAAAAAGAGTCCACATGTTTTTCTAATGATTTGATATGAATAAGCGGTTTTGTAATACGGGTCTCCGTACATACGAGAACTAACACATTTAAAACAATATAAAAAAAACGACATTTTTAAAACTGACTTCAGTGTCCCTTTAATTGACCTAACCTGGCTTACTAACTTTGTTGGCGTACACCCCCCTGCAACATAAAATACCCACGAGAGAACGCATTTTAGGGTGAATCTGCCGAATTCGGTTTAACAAGGACTACATTTCTTAGTACTAAATAATAAATTGACATTTCGTCTTGCTCGTCCCTCAAGATTATATGTGTCTGACGTCTGTGGGGTTAACACCAATGCCTAAACTGAATAGGCGAATGGGTCTTTCATATTGCAGGAGACTGTCCGTGTAAACATTTTTGGTAACATTTATTAGGCTTTTTTAAACCAAGAAATATCTTCTATGTCGCTGTTCAGAACGTGACAGTGTTTTAAAACATTACACGGAACTAAAAGTGATTGCTCTTAGAGACGACCGGCCTAGGTGGTGGAGCATTGCCATCAAAGTACGTGTGATCTGGTTTGCTAATGAGTTTACTCTTTGCGTTCAAGGCATCATAGCGCCTACGCTATTTTGAGCGAAAGCATTATCACTGAAATGTCGTTCGTGGGGTTTATTCGTTAGATTTCATTCTGATTTTAGAGAACGATACAGATAATACAATCGCGCTTTACTTACAGCAAGGAACAAAGCATTCCAACGGATTGGCTTATTGAGTCGTGAACATCAAGGGCACTCTCACGGGCCAAGCTTCATGAAGACTCGGTTCTGAAGATGATTTTTCGGTTTCGTGGTTTTAAGAAAAATAAAGTATTGCTTGGTTGTGGTTAAGTCATTTTGCATGCGCAGTTCTAGTTTCTTTTTCACCCTAAAATATTTTATTCCACTATTTTTAAACTTCAAGAGATATGCACATACATCAACAAACACTGTTAAAGTTCTACTATATGTAATAGTTTTTACCTAATAATTCCAATATTTTCGGTTTTTTTGTTCATTGTCGCAGGTCGCGCGAGGCAACATTATCGGACCACGTTCCCTAAAGCATATGGCACTTTATATTTGACCAACAAAAAGGCCTGTTATTTTTTAGTTAGAGCAGCGACTAAAGACCAATAAATAGTAGTTCGGCTAAGCGTATGTCTTGAGATCCAGCTATAAAACCTCTCGTGTTTCTTTCTTTTACTTTGTTTATTTCTTTGAGGCGGGGGCGGAGTTTTCGAACATCGTGTAAGCGTCGAGATGAACCCGGTAAAGAAAGAAATTTTAAGGTGCTTTAGGGACAGTTATTGTTCTACATCAAGTGTAATACTTTGGTACAGCAGTCTCACTGACAATACATTTTATTTTGAGACTGACAAAGTTTCTTGAACTAGTGCAAAATGAAACATCTATAATTGTCAAATTCACGCTTTACTTCATTGTATACCCTCATCTAATATTCTACTTACCTTTGCTTTTTAACCTTCGTTAAAATATTGAAAGTAAAACCAACCTGCCTCAAAGCAAGGGGAAACCTTCTGAGAGGTGAGCGAAGAAAAGTATTTTCATATTAGTATTCTTGGCTGCGTTGACATGCTTCAGTGGTCCAAACCGAACATTCCTACTATAAGATAAAAGTGACCGGGCTTATACAAATTATATTTTTGCTAGCAATTTATGGCCAAGGCAAAATGCCTTGGACAAGTTTACGCTCAAAACGTTCCTTCAAACCGCGTCATTTAAGTAAAATTCAGTGTATTTCTGTCTATCAGGCGGTAGCTTGCGGAATATTTGAAATGAATACAATTAAGTTTACCGAAATAAAATATAGATGTTTTAACTTGTTCTCTACGCAAATATAAAAGAAAGAACTCATTTGTATTGATTCGTCGTTATCGGGTAAGTACGGAACGTTTAAGCGCCGTTATGGTGTAGTATAGAATAGCTTATTTTTGTAGCAGCTCTTTTTCTAGCGCGTACGTGCGCTTTCAGGCTCCTTCATTTGATTCGTAGTTTACATTTCGAAAAGATCAAGCGGAGAACACTAGTGCCATGTTCAGCAAATGGCTTTTTGCGTAGCTGTTGTAGAGTGATTTGAAACCTTTGATAATGTTTGCAACATTTCAGTGTCGTAATTTGTTTTGGTGCATTCAAGGGTAAATATCGTTTTAGAGAGTCCACCACCACTGCATAAAATGGATATCTAGTGACTATGCATTCTTTATTGCTAATTATTGAGGAATATTTTCAGGCCCGCCGTGAAGCGGGAAATAACGAACGTCGCAGTGGCAACAGCCACAAGTCAAGCCTTTTACGTACAAAACTAAAACATATTTAACAACGAACGAACTAAAATGTTAATGCAAACATACGCTTCTGCGGTAAATAAAAACAACAAAATGCAAGGCTTTTTTGTTTTTTTTTCGTGCCAATTTTCCATGATCTGCGTAAAAATACGAGACTGATAAAATGCTTTTTTACATACAAAAGACAGATGCATACTCAAGCCGCTTCTCCACGTAATCACTGCACAAATTTAGGCAGTTATTATCGTTCTAGGAGCTCTAAGAGCGCACGCGCTGCTACAAAAAGCTGTAGAAGACGAAGAATAAAAGGGGGTGAGCTGGTCGTGCCCTTGACCTGGCTTGTCCTATTTCCTCGTCCGCTCGCCGGGACACTACATACCCAACAGAACATGGCAGTGTAACTACTCCACACCACCACCCCAGCACACGTCATTTAAACTTCATAAAAGGCGACGAAACAGAAGAGCCAGCGACTACCGGCAAATCATCTCTTCTGAGCCATCTCAACATCCCGACCGTTCAAAGCAACATGGCAGAGACTGGCCCTGGTGAATCCGGCGCTTCGAACGGTTTGGGATGGTACGCGGACTCCAAAGAAAAACAAGCGTCGAACAGGAAAACGCTCTCATTTATTGCGTGAGAATCTGTCGCATAAAACGGCAAGGGTAGTAAACGAAGGTCGGGGAAGGAATGTCTAGCGACGTGAGCTACCACCTGGTTTCACGGAGTCCTCCCCTGTCTTCGAATTTTCCGACGCGTGCGGGAAGTGTTTCTCGGCACCTCGCTCACTGGTTCCCTCCTTCTCCTCACCTCGTCTGCTGAGGCTCGGTGGGAAAAGCGTGTGTTCCTTGGCTCTGAGCTACCCTGCTCGAGACTCGGGTCGATCCCAAGGCCATGGGCGGCAGACGGCCGTGTCAGTAACGTCCAGTCGTAAATATTGCAAAACCCTTCTTCTTTTCACTCAGGCCAACTCACAAACCGCAGACAAAACATACAACACGGGGTCGTCGAGCCTAACAGGGTTTTGCCACATAAAATGGCAAGGTCCAACCCGCAGGACAATGACCATCTGGGGGAGGGGAATTTCCACGCTTGGTGTGCAAACCTGGGTTTGAGCGTGAAGAACAAAGGGCAGTGGCGAGAAGAGACTGGAAGGTGAACGGACGCATCGCGTTGTCGAGCGGGGTGACGAGACCACTAGCAGTCGAAATCTACCAGTGGCGAAACGCGGATGACAAGATTATCATCGCGTTCCGCCACTGCTAGCTTTGCGACTGCTTCACGGGTGGTAACTTTGGCGCGCCACCGAGTTTTCAACGAGCTTCAAGTCGTTCAAAAAAGATTTGATTTAGTCGTTTTCGATGACGCCCAGTAAGTTTCTAATCGGAACCATAAGATATGTGCAAGAGTAAGCTGATTGACCTCTTCGGCCGTCTAACTGGACGGAAGCTTGCGGCCAAAAGAAAGCAAGCCTGGAGCGTCCAATGATCTACCGCAGTGTATCACAACCACTGATGCTTTGCAGACACCTTGTGGATCGGCGGAAATGATGGAGGACCCCGCTCGTGGTAAGGGGAAGGAAAAGTATTAACTAATTATGATAGTGATTTAATAAATGGATATAACTAAGGGCTGGTATAGAGAAGATTTGTTTGTTTGTCTTATACACGAGAAGAGGTACCCGAAAATTAGAACGTTTATTCTTAATCTGAAAAAAGTCAACTTTTATTGTCGGAAGAGAGGGTTTCGCGGACCCCCATTTGAGAACCACTGATCTACCGAAACGTACATGAGTTACACTTCAGACAACTTCTCTTTGTGCCGAAAATCGTACCCGGAGATGCGTGACGCTCAGCGTGCTTCGCCAATTCTCATACAATCATTCATGACGCGTTCCAACAGCTTCTAATTAAGGACTGCACAACGGTAGACCAGGCTGTGAGCTAATGCCGACGCTTCGAAGATGCAAAAAGTCGCCGCATCGCTCACCAGTTTGTCTGGCTACCCAACACGACCGCAACACCTTCGTGTGTGAACACTTGCTCCACTCCCCACCAGATAACCAAAATTGTTCGCTGAGAGCAAAAAGTTATGATGCCGGCCGAAGCTTCTGTCCGTTCTTTGGCTGACCCGGAACAAGCCATTTCCATATCCATCGTGCAAAGATTTATCAACTGGAATTGAGTAGGAATACTCAAACCCACCAACGAACGCGGTTCCGACCACCAGTAGACAATCTCCGGCAGTACGACAACTCGATAAACAACTTACCGTGACATGGAGAACCCCCGATAACAAGCCGATATGCTTCCACTGCGAACATGTTGGCGTATTGCTCGGTTCTGTCGAAATCGAATTGTTCAGCGAGCACAATTTCCATTGAACCATGGATACCAATACAACCGATTTTGATCTTGCAGCCTCGCCTACACTTTATAAATATTTTTATGACTAGCCGTCTTCACGCCGCCGCCATTCCTCGTCGCCTGCTCCCGGTCGCTCGATGTCGCCGTTCAGTTTCTGTGACCGATCGATTTTAGTACTCTTTATCGTGACCTCTCATTGCCGTCACGAAAAAAAATGGGTTGGGACTTCCTTTCGTTTCATGCAGCACTAATCGACTATGCCTGAGGAGTGATTGAACTTGATGTCGCCGACCTCTAGACATCACGAAACTAACGGAGCATTCTTAGAAAAAAGGGTTACTATTGTCCTCCCTAAAAGAGGGAGCGCTCTTGTAACCTGTGTTCCTATAGAAAGAGGGAAACTTTCGTCCTTAAAGCAGGGTTGCAAAGTTCCCCCGTCGCTTGCATCTCATTATGGCGGCCCCAAATCGAGCAAATAGAGCTTAATGAAGCTTAACGAGGTCGCTGCGTCTATTGTATGGGGCGACAGGAGCAGCAAATAAAATCTCAACACGAGCTTTACGCGAACTGTATTTTATTCCCGAAGCCGGCTTTCCCCCGCAGGTAAAGAGGCTTGCGTTTCAAAACAGCCACTCGGTCTTCTCATCATCAGCACTGCGATGTTAAACGGAGGCCACCGGTACACAGTTACTTCGCGTACTTTATGTATTACCGTTGCTATTCCTCAAGCCGCAATTCCTTCGTCAACCGTACATCACGGTAAAGTGGTAAACCATTGCGAAACCAAGAGCCCCTCTCAAAAAGAGCTAATTCGAAGCAGCCTACATGGCTTATTTTTGCACGGTAACCACAAATTATGGGGAAGCGTGAAAGAAGGTTAAATCGCTTGCCACCAGATGGCAGGCTCAAGCAGAGTAATTGCAAATAGCTAGGCTAGGTAGCGCTAGACACGGCCCAATTCATGTGCTACAAGCACATTTTTATTTTGTTCACGCCCTCATTACAATTCGGGCCACTCGGGCACCGTTATTGCGCTAACCACTAGCATCAGCTGAACATATAGACCAACTCATGTTTACAAGCAAACCGGAGCGCCCCTAGCGGACGCTGCCGACGCCGTGCATGCGCGATGGAGTGTGGGCAAGTAGTTCGCCGTCATCCTGGCAATGTCTGATTACTTTAGCAGTTTCAGCATGTTTGAATACTTTAGCGACCTTCCGCTTGCCTCTATCTTTTTCTTAGAGTGAGCCACGCTTATGTTGTACATACTTCTGTAGGATTTTACCGCTTAATGCTGCCTCTGTCAATATTTCAGCCAGCCCGTCCTTACCGGACTGTCTTAACACCGGTACGCCCAAACTATAGATATCCTTTTAGGCAAATACCTCACCCCTCCAGCAACTATCGTTTTTATATCTCACTCGATGATTTCCCTACGGGTCATCAATATTTGGCAAAGGCTGTAGACACAGCCAACCGGAATATCTTTGGTACTTACATCTCCCATGCATAAAGCTACTTTGTCTGCCGTCGTCGATGATCCGTTTTCAGCCGACTCTTTTTGTCCACCACTGTTTTCTCAAGTTGATCAAGTGACAACTACAATAGACCGCAGCTTGGACAGTTCAAGAAAAGATCGACGTCAAACAGTACTTGAAGAATTTCAATACGTCTTTGATTTTGCTCATCGTTCTGTGGGCCGAGCAGCCTTCGTGTCTTACCGCATTGAAACTGGCAGTGATCAACTTCCCGTTCACCACAGACCGTACCACGTGTCAGCGAGCGAACGTCAAATAATACGCACAGAAGTCGAGAAAATTAAATAATATAATTTAGAAGCTTCTGTCTCTAAGCGAAAGCTGATGATAAAATAACCGTCTGTGAGTTGCTAACTCAAACTCTACCACTTCTTTTCGGGCTTCTGAACCGCAGTGGTAAACGTATATCAGCTAGCAGATTGTGGAATCATTTAAACGAAATGCGACTCTCTAGAGTGCGAGACAACTAGCACGAAACTCTAATCGCCGGGATTTTTGTATTTTTCTCAGAATCAGGAAGATGACACAAAACATGTGATGACAACTTTACAAACGGTGTTTAACCTTAAGATGTAAAAACGCGGCGCTGATCAATACCACGCCCGAGTAAAACGAAAAAAAAAACAACTTTATTTTATTTATTTATTTAGGAATACTACTGGCTCCACTCAAGGAGCCATATTGGTAGGAGTGGGTACAAACATGTAAACAAGATGCAGATTTATAAATGAAAACTCAATTAAGAATAAATTCAATAGCAGATACAAAATTAACAACAGTTTTGTTGACGACGACATCATTTGGTAACTCGTTCCATTCTTGAATTGCAGAAGAGAAAATGAATATCTAAACCAGTCACTTTTGAACCTGTATTGTTTTAGGGAGTGTCTACATCCACGCGCGGGGATGTAGCCATGTCGGGAGGAGATAAGGCTCCATCCACGCACTACGTCACTTCCGGCGCCCACGTCACTTTTTTGCGTGGACGGAAGCAGTTCTTTTTCCGTCTTCTCGCCGTCCCCTCCGTCCACGCAGCAATCAACCCACGGTCTTGTCTCCCATTGTTTTGCCTTGTGCTCGGTGGCCACTGCTCCTTGCGTTCCTGCCATGCGCGGACTGCTGTTCCTGCCTGGTCTTCCCCAAGCGGGTTTATCTGAAGTGGTTTTTTTTTATTTAATGTTTTTTTGGTGAAGAAAACTGTGTATTCACACGGTCGCGCTTCTGATATGCCTCCAGTTTTGGTTGCCGGGGATTCGATGGTGAAATACTTCTCCCAGTATTTCACATCGAATAACCGGGTGGTGTTTAGTAACATTAGGATCAAGGCTTTACTTCTCAAAGTGTCTGACGCCCTGCTCGATTTTGGCACAAACAACACCAGCGTTTGTGCCTGCGCGTACGTTGACAAGTACCGTCGGCTGGCCGCTCAGATCTTGGAACGGAATCCGACGACGCAGATCGCTTTTTTTTCCGAGTTGGGAGAACAGGTTATTTTCGGTTGGAGTGTCAGCGTAGGCAGAGTGCAGTGATCCAGGCGTAGAATGATCGGCACAGAGATGTGAACTGGCTCCTGCAGGAGTTCTGCCGCAAGAAGGGCTTCGTATTCATCGGTGATCTCGTGGAGGAGTGGCATCTGTGCATCAGCTACTGTTTTATTTGCCATAAAATAAACTGTTTCTGGAATCTTTTACCCAGTTTTTTCGATTGAATGCTCTCAATAGGTTTGTTATTACTGAGTCTAATGCATGCTTTCCCTTCTCGCACAATCTTTGTGAGATAGCGAACGTGCGCGCAAGTCAAGAACATACGAAGCGTGTGCTCGCACTTGTCCCCTTCGATGCACATAAGCTCACACTACAACGCCTTAAACGAATTAAGCCAATCACATACACGGCAAAGCCTCGCCGCCTCGCCTCAGCAGCGATGTGCACATGGGCGAAGGCCCCAGAGGCCGCAGCCACCGCAGCCGCGCCAATCCAACCAACCACATGGCTGCAGGCTGCACGCCCATACGCACGGATGGCACGCACGCTGCCCACACGTGTGTGTGACTCCTGGACAACATAAATATAAAGACATCTACGGATACTATTTTTATGACGCGTGATATTTCCTATCAGTGTCAGAAAACAGCGAAACATTGATAAACTGTCTAAGAATTTGTAAGGTCACGTGATATATTAACTTTAAAACAACAATAAAATGTAACCTCTTTATTTTTAGATCCTATATTTACTTGTAAGAAAGCATAATATGGATATAAAAACAAATTACGTCCTTAAATTATAAGTCACGTGACATTTTGCGTGGATGGAGCCTTACCTCCTCCCGACTTGGCTACGTCCCCGCGCGTGGATGTAGCCTTGGCCATTGTTTTAACGCTCTTGAGTGGTTTAGACGTGAGGACTCGGTCGATAATGGTTGTCTATAGTTAGAGGTTCCCTGTTGGAAAATCTCGTTGATGGAAAGATGCCGGAAAAGGCTCATACAAGCGTAACCGTAATATGGGACATCCTATACAAGCGAAAAAGGCGGCTCCAGTATAGTGGAATAAGTCGGAACGATACAAGTGGGCGGAACCATACAAGCGCGTCGTATTATGGGACATCCTATACCAGCGTAGTGGATTTAGGCGGAACCATGTAGGCGGACGGAACCATACATGCATAACGTAATATGGGACATCCTATACCAGAAAAAAGGCGATACCAGCATGGTGGAGCCATATGGCTCCAGCATGTTGGTTTCGCCTTTTCACTGTTGTACAGGGCGATTTAGTTTTAAATCTTCAGCACCTATCAAAGCTATGCACGCACATGCTATTTTTCAAAAGGGCAGAAAAATGTGCCACGACTGGTGCCAATGCGGGAGAATATACCTCGAAAACTTGCGATTGGACGCGCGGCCCTTAAGCGACAGACGCTTGGCGGCCGAAAGGTCTTCTTACGATATCACTATTGGTAGGATGTTTTTTGTGTTTTGTCACGTTTAGTTATATCTTTGTGGAAAACAAACGGGATATTCAGATTCGCGGGATAAAACTACACTAGAATGAAGCTCCATCTAGTTTTCTGAAAGAAGTCTGGCACATCTCTGTAATAAGCCGACTGATCATTACAAATTAGCCTTTTTATACTATGCCACCCTGGCCATATAACTCACGTGCACAGACTACGTAAATGTAGCTTTTACGGCTTTTTTTAAAAAAATCTGTAAAACATACAAAAAAACACTCTCTAGAATGTCCCCCAATACGATACGATTCTATGGTTCCATTCCCGCTTGCATTGTTCAAGAAAGACTTGTGGACATCCAGCGTTTCATTGGAATGCTGGATGTCAGCGAGTCTCTACATCAGTGAGTGGTTTCAAACAAGCATGATGTTTGCACACCAGTAAGCTCTTATCCGAGGCTCACCAGGGGCACTAAGAGCAGAGGCAAAATGTCGTGACCTGGTAAATTTGGTTGTAGGTATTTATTTTTAGAAGACCTGCATGCAGCAAAGCTTAACTTTGCTCAAAAGAAGATAATTAAAAATTCAATACTGAACAATGGTGTCCCTTGAGCTGTCAGACCAACTCCCACTCTTGCCACTCAGGAGTTCCTAACTTGTGCTTAGAGGATCAGCACAACCCAGATTTCTGCTGCAAGCGCACCTCCAATATAAAAGTTGAATAAACATGAGATGAAATATGAGACGTTTACCATTCTCTGTAATGTGAAATTAGAGCACTGATATTGAAGAGGAGGATGGGAGGGTTTGCCCCTCCTCCCCCTCCCCTCCTCCTCTTCTGCTCCCACCCATTTAGCGGGAAATTTTCCTGAATTTAGCGGGAAAATTTCCCCACTAAATTTAGCGGGTTAAGTTTCCCACTAAATTTAGCCCGGAAATCGATGTTACATGACCTCAACACAAATGCAGTTTTCCCGCTAAAAGTAGCGGGGAAAATGACGTCGCATAACCGTGTCACGTCATCCATAAAAAAATTCAGTTTCTCAGCTAGACTTAGCACAAATATTAACGTCACATGACCGCAACATTAATTCAATTTCCTGCCAAGTTTAGTTGGGCAGTTACGCCGACAGCGACGCTGCGAAACGCGGAAGCGGAAGAGCTACGCTAAAAAAAACTAAATGCATCAGGTGAAATAAAGTGAAAATTAGAGATAAGAAAAAGAAAAGAGAAGCTAAGATTCTGTTCTCAGATCCTTTTGTCCGTTCTCAAATGTTTTGATTTCAAGAAATGTTTATCTCTTTATTCATACACAGAGAACCCTTCCCAGTTTCAGCATGAATGCAATAAATCAATGCAGACTAGACCTTGTAAACTATAATGCACACGAAAATGAATGTTTGCCACATAGTAATGTATGAGTCAGTGGCTCAGATCTCTAAATACATTTGTATTGAGGAACATTCTTGAATAAAACTTCTGGGCTTCGAATTCGACAGTTTGTACTTCCATAAGGAACACTGTATGGCACTGATTTTTTTGTGACACATCAGAAACAGCACAGCACTGTCATCCTTGCATACCTAACAAGAATTCGTTTTTTTTTTTTAGCATGGCATGTGCCTCCTTTAACAAAATTTCCTTTGTAGAGCTTTTTATTGGTTCTTATTTAACTCGCACGACAGATTCGGTACCTTGAATTCTCACTCGGCATCAACAGTTTTATATTAATGTAATAGCGAAAGACAAGATGTATGGACTTGAGTACAGCTCAACAAGCACAGATGTTGAGAAAAGTACTGAAGAAAACTCAAATGTCAAAATAAAAATAAGCTGGAATGTGGATACAATTATGGACATGGTCATGAATAAAGTTAGCAGATTCAATATGAAGAATATGTGTTAGACGCATACTCAAAGAAACCTGTTGCATCTATATTCATGCAAATTACTTCGCAGAACCCAGTGCTGCAGTCTCGGGTGCGAGTTCGCTGAATGAGCCCACTGAAAATGAGTGTAGACGGAAAAAGCAGTTTGATCTGCGACAATAAGCATTACATAGGCAAGTGACATGTCATTATTACTGTTACAGTGCCGAATGTTTCAAACTGCCAGTCACATCATCCTATGAGTTTCATCCGTATATTACATTGTTAGGCTTTCTCGAACGCTTTGCGAGAAAAATGATGAAATGAAAATGTCTAGCGAAGATCTAGAAAAACTACTTCCAGAATCCTATCTCAGCATCGTAAAGAATATAAAACGTTTCTAGTGATAAGGTTAGTGCAGGAGTTGAATAAACTAAATACTTAACTTTGCGAAACCATCTTGCCGTAGTAAACGTATCAAGTTCCCTTAGGTTGAGCTAGTCATTACGGATGATTGTGCCCATTGCATACCAGAAAAATTTAATTTGCGACCTACAATATTTACAGACTCAACCATCTCTGAATAAGTGGAACACTTGGCACTAAAGAGTGGTCTCACCATGACTGTCTGCAAACATCCACATAATAATTTCCATAAACCTATGTACTTCAAGAAAATATTTGGAGCGAGCTGTTTAAAACGCCATAACACTTTTTAACACTAATAGAAAGCCTGTAGTGGGCCACAACTTAAGCAGTTTTTACTTCACTATGAAGGGCAATAACACATATGTGAACCTTAAAACTAGGCCTGCACTGAATTGCTTTCTTAAGTTGAACGTGCTATGCTCGGCTCAATATATTATCTTTGCAGAGCTGACAATGTGCAAGTTCCCATTTTTTTATATTTCACATCTCCCGACTGCTGGGTGGGGTAGGTACCTAAGATTGATGACACCAACGTAACACAATGATTATTTTAAGAATTTGTTTGGGTATAGCACTAGCGAAGCCATCTGCGGGAAGTTATTTCTGTGACTTCCTCGAACCTACATCCGTGGGCTTTAAGTTCACATGTGAATCATGTCTGCAGACGCCTTTTTGTAATTGGAACTCCATCCAACCCAAGATTTGAATATGTTTTTTGCAATTTAGGCTTACTAGAGCTTTTGCTGTTTCACTTAAAGAATACGTAAGAATGCTTATTTTGAGTAGCATACCTAACACCTGGTGGCACGAGGACTCCCTTGTCGTGATTCTAATCGGAAGTCACAGGCAGGGAGATACTTTGATGCTCTTGTTGCTGGGATTACCTCCCCCATGGTCCTGGCCGGACCACAGAAGAAGATTGAGACCAAGCTTGTGGCCACTAGAATCTCCAGATCTTGAGGCACCCAAGTAGCTGGAAATAAAAACAAATCACAATCAAGTATTTGGCAGAGCTACATTAGAATGGCTAGCATATTCTTTCATAATCAGCACATAGATCCTTTTGTTTTTATACTTGTACTTGTACCTATTAAAAAACTGCTCCTTCACAGCCAGTCATAGTCACACCCCAGGACAAGGCCACACAGGCCTTGAAATGATGGGTACCGAATTAAGGCGAATGATCAAATGCATTCATTTAACCCTCTTTCATCCCAACCTGAGAGATTTATGTCAAATATTCACATTTAATTCTAAAGACTATAACAAAAAAACTACTACTGCAATGCAGAGCCGTATAGTGGGAGAGTTTAGCCAGTGGGTGGTGGTGACCAAGGTACCGGAGAGGAGGAAAGGGAGGAGAGCGCCGAAGGAGGGAGAGAGAAGGCAGCAAAGAGGAGACGACCGCCATTTTGATGCAACGCTGTTGGCGCGGAGCACTGTTGAGGCTACGCGTCGTCTGCTACTGGCTTATTTCATTTTTGCAAGAATAAAAGTTTGCGTTTAAACAAGGAGAAACTTCTTTCTTTAGGTTTTTAAGCCACCCAGGAATAACACTATATCATTTTATTGCCAAAGCCTGCCAAATAAAAGGAAAGGGCAGGTGTCTGGATAGAAAGAGTTTAGTTGGCGCACCAAGAGGCTAACCAATAAAAATGGGTACTACTCTGCACAAAATGCCTAAAAAGCGTGGATCTCGACTTGACACTAACAGCGGCACACAGTATCTATTTTACTGACTAAAGGTTACTAGATCATTATTTTTAGCTAACTAGTCAAACTAAATATTCTTCCCGACTTGCTGTTTAGGAAAATTTTTAAATTTACAAGAACTATTAAGACAACGGCTAAGAAAAAAAGCAATGGCCAAACAATCAAATTCGCCTGCTCTCCAGTAGCACGACATCTATAAAAGGCAGACCTGTAGAATGAGCAAGCAGTCTAAAAAACACAGTATGTCCTACGTATAATTTGTTTTCATGCTGCAAAGCAAGTGCTGGAAAGAGGTTTCACGACATTAACAAAATTTCTTGCAATCAGTTGAGAACAAGTTAGAGCAGTGAACTTGTCCTTGCCCCTGGCATAATGTTTTAGTGTTGCCCATGAAAACTCAAATAGATTTGTAAATAAAAACAAAAAAAGACTAACCTTCATAAAAAAATCTAACTTTCGCAAAGAAAAGTTATCTTGAACAACATATGTGGGATACGTTGTACAGCGTCCATTTGTGTGCTGAACCAATTTTGAGGCAAATCTGCGACAATAAAAAGAAAACGCCCGAGTACAATTAAGGGAAAGACAGAAAGGATGCATACCTACAACAAAAAAATTTAGAACGACCACGGGCAGGAACCTCTGGTGAGGCTCTCAAAGCCACTCCCTGCAATGGGCCTGCGCAGACCAGAGAACAAGATGGGTCAGAGCTTGCAGCCATAAGGTGCTTCATACCATGAAGTTCCAGAAGTAGCTGCAATTGGAAGCAAAGTGCATTTCATTTCTCTGCAGAATGGAGAGTTTGATAGCTAGTATGCATTCATAAGGTGATACAGTCACGAACGCAGATTTTTCAATGCAGCACTATATCACCGAATTGTTAACCGTGCCGGGCAACACTAAAAACCGAGAGCACTATTCCAAACTATCTCAGTTTAAAGTTAACCACAGCAGAAGCTGCAAGCCATGTGACCTTCTAGTTGGATGCCATGGTACGTTGAGCTTATAATCATGTCTCACACTGTTTTTGCTGCAATGGCTTGTAGTGTCAAAAGTGGTCCAGCTTAAAGAGATGCGAAGTATAGACGTTTGTGAGTGGGGGCCCTGACCTAGTCTTCAGCTACATTGCGAGGTAGGACGTTCCAACCGGGATGTTTGCTGCCTGTAACCACACGACCAGCTTGCACACAGCGATTGTTTGAACCGAGTACATGTCCTCGACAGTGCCGTTATTTGACAAGCAGTTTTATGAATGTTAAACATGACTGACTTACAGAGAGACTGCATCTCCACGACTAATGACTAGGGATACCTAACTGAATACTGATATATTAACTAAATGCAAAACAATTACCTGGCAGGCATTAAATTTTTCAACAGGGTGGGTCGACTCCGCATTAAGTTGAAGGAGTCGATGCGTCAGGCACGTAGCCAGGATTTCGTTTCAGGAGGGGCCCACTCATGACAAAATGCTGTATGAGGGGGAGGGGAGGACCCATGCAAAATGCAAGATTTCGGGGGGGGGGGGGGGGCTGGGCCCCATGGGCCTCCCCCTGGCTACGTGCCTGCGATGCGTAATAGGACAATACAAACAGAAATATGCTTACAATTCCTTTTGCACCCCCAAAATGCTGTGTTTTTAAAGGTAAGATACACATTGTTCTTGATTCAGAAAGTGCCTCAGCTGTACAAATGCATACGCAGTAAGGGCACTCGCCAAGCCTATTCTCCTCAGCTCTGTGCAGGTTAAGCTAAGTTAGAGTATAGAAGTACACGCTCACTGACAGCATGAGAAAGGCAGGGAGAAGTCTCCGTTGTTCCACCACCAGCCCATCTGCTACCTTCGATGACGTTTCAGCGCCTCATGAGCCTGGAGCGAGCACATCTGTCCAAAGTGGGGTGAAAAGCACAAGCACGTGCTGGAGGACGCCCAGCCATTCTCTTTTTGTCATCGGCTATTCTACATATTTTTAGTATGACATATTTTTAAGTGAGAAAAAGTATTGCAAATATGCAGTCCAACTTTGATTATAATACATAATTCTGATAAAGATAACAGTTGCCATTCACCATTTTCCAAATAAGAGCTCCCACCTATAGGAACATCTACACATGTGGTGCGTGAGTGGGTTCAGGACTGAGAGGCTAGAAAACGAAGCGCTCACAAGGCTTTTCTGGCCCTTCCAACCACGCGGGTACATTCGTCACAAATCCCCGATTTTTAGACAAAATGATTTAGAATGAGAAAATCTTGTCTACGCCCGAGGTGGAACATTGAATTGTGATTCCCCCATATTGTGCCAACCATCCTTCAACCTGCGGTACCCCCTGCAAATGAACTATGTTGTGCTTCGGCACGCGTCTATGCTGCCTGCTTCAGAGGAAAACCACTGCTCGTGTTGAAGACGACCTCCCACAATATACAGGCAACAATGTTTAACAAACTAAAACAAAATTGATATCATTCAATAGACACAGATAGGCTCACAAAGAGTCGACACCATGATTGTTGTTGTTGGTTTTACTCCTGCATACAAACAAAAGTGACTTCCTATTTCCTCCGATGTACAGTAAAACCCCCTTATCTTCGTGGCCCCTATTTCTTCTCGAATCGGTCACAGAGGACATAATCGCAGCCACTAAATTCCGCAAAATTAAAAGCCGCGAAAATTGAAGGTTCGCCAACATTAAGGGGTTTACTGTACTTCCGTGTATCACATGATGTTAACATTTCAAGGAGGCTGAAGGTATTCGTTTAAGAAAAAATTGACCTATGAAAAAAATGCCCTTCTCCAGGTTAGGTACGCAAGGTTCTTTTGCACTACCTATAAGGCGGCAAGTTTGTTTCGGCAGAGCTTTTGGTAAAACGGAGTCACAAAAGTAGCTATACTTGGAGTCAACTATTTTGTGCTGCATTATAAAGCTAGAGTAAATTCCACAGTGCTTCGGCACAGCAGTGTTTGTTGCGAGAGCATAGGTGGTTTAGTGTTGCATCCCATTTGCATGATCTAGAGAAACTAGCGCTGACAGAGTTGGAGCACTCCAAATAATAACAGCCGACTGTAGAAGCATTGAGAGATGCACACTTGCGAACTGTGCATTTCTTAAAAGTGGATTCGAGCAAAGGTAAAAACAATATGTATACTTACGGCGGCCATACTTGCCTTTGCCAAGCACGACCACTTTTCCCTCGGTAGTACCATCCAGTAAGAAGCACCAGCAACACGCCCATGAGACGCCGCCGACTCCTGGATTGAATGACGACCCGCCTGAGGTCTGGAAGGAGATCCGGAACACTGCTTTAGGCCAGATGTTGTATCTGGTGGGGCAGGGACTAAAAGTAAAAATTAACAAATTTATCTGAAGCGCTACATTCCTATAGCATAAACTCTAGGATAGCAGTATTTTTTTTAGGCCAGTGATGCGTTTTAGTTAAACACAAATGGTTGGTTTATATGATGAACCAGCAGCCCCTATTTTGCTTAAGTGTAACGCAGTGTCTAACGTTACGTCCGACGGGACCCGAAATAAAAATTAAAGTTACGCCCAACGTAACTGTCAAGCATTCGAGCTGCGTCCGACGTAACCCAAAATAAAAATTAAAGTTACCGTATTTACTCGAAAATAGGTCGAACCATATTTATTGGACCAACCAAGAATAAAAAAAAAAAAAATTAAATACAGATCGACCTTTTTTTCTTTTTTTAACACGGGAAATTTTGGGCAAAAGGAAGAAACAAACCTTTATTTACATCACTCTCAGCTAAATCACGGGGCGATGCCAAAAACTTAATCACCGTCAGAACTTCTGGGCATGTCATCGTCGTCCGAAGTTTCGTCAGCTAGGTAAACATCCTCGAAAATTCGCAACAATACTTCACTGACACCGTTATAAAATGTCAAGAAACGAAAAAAGGTGCGAAGCGAGGAAAGACAAACTACAAAGACGCAAGCAAAGCCGCCGTGTCGCCATGAGCAACACGCGAGCCGAGCCGCCTCAAGCAACTAACAAAAGCAACATTTTTTTTTTCTTTTTTTTTGTGCGCGTTTACGAGGATGGAGGGCAAAGTGCACGGCGCATCGCGTTCCTTTCCTCCCCCGTTGCCCATCAAGGGGAACGCTAGAGGCGCGATGTCGAAATCCGACGTCCGAGGGGTGCGCGCGATAGCTGCACCGGCTACCGCGGGCGGGTCATGTTTGTTGTTTACCAAAAGCTTTTTGAAACAAGAAGCGGCGCGGCTCTACGGCAACGCCGGCTCGGTGACTCGATAGCTTCATGCCACCGGTAGGGTCGCAAAATTTGGTCGGGAATGTAGGTCGAAATTCTTTGGTCACGATTTCCGAAAAAAAAAAAATAAATAAAAAAAGGTCGACTTATATTTGAATAAATACGGTAGTCAGCCGCGCGACGAGACACACATTATGAAAGCGATTGGTGCAAGCGACCAAGGCGATGAGCGACGTTTTCTAGAAACCCAAAAACCGAGGGACGCGAGCAGCGACAGTGAGAAATCTTCGTCGCTCGGCGCCGGCACTCGTAGCTTCTCGCCGTCGCTCGTCTCATTGATCGCTATATTGCTTACATGCCGTTCAGAAAGGCGCTCTAAGTGCTTACCATTGCATTGGGACCAGCCTCGCATCCAACCGTAACCAGTCTTGACTTTTTTGTTTTTTTAGCCGCCCAGGTAGAAGTTAACATCGTACAGACGTCGTTTTCACGCATGGCTCCTCGTTCATTGCTCGATTTACATTTTCGGTAAATGACAAACCGCAATGAAGAACAATTATTCTAGTTCAAAATTGTCACGAACACACCTAACGTAATTTAAAAGTAGAACAAACACGGAGACCTTCGGGTCCTAGGCCTAAAGAACTCGGAAGTCGCCGGCGGTCCGGCGATCGGACGAGGCGAGCCGGCCCCGCTGGCCCAGACCGACCACACCTGGTTGAACTATGAGAGGCGCCGTCGAGTTTAGAACCAGAGACACAGTAGAAACGGACCGCAAAACATCTGTCCCGTAACCGTAAACAAGCCAACGACCCCACACACCCCACACAACGCTCTATCTTCGCCATCTCCGCGACGACCGGAAGTGGAAGCCGCGAAGTTAGAAAAGCCGCGACAGCGGAAGCCACTGGGCGGAAGCTTTACGTTTCGGTTTCGCTTTTCTCCAACGCAGGCTACGGTCGCTACGGTTTCGGGCTGGTGGTTAGTGGCTGGTTGCGACGACGCGAGGGGCCACGAAAAGACGCCGAGTTGGCCGAGTACGAGTCACGGCCCACGATACCAGCAACGGGCCGTTTGCCGCTGTCCACCGGCAATGCGGTATCCGCCGCTTGGTGTCACGATCGGTGTGTTGCCGTGCACGTTGACTGAATGCTCGAAGTTATGCAGTTCCGTTCCGGCACCAGCCGTACCACGTTTTCCGGTGCATCGCACGTGGAGGCCTTTCGACGCATTCAGTGAAAGTAAAGATCGTGCCCGCTGTCTTCGGTGCTGTGGAGGAAGTTGCGAGACGGAAGAAGCATCAAGACCAAGGCGTTTAGGACTCCAGGCTGGGCCGCCGGTTCACTCTGAACGGGAGGCGACGTGTGTGCGCACGCTTTGAGGAAGCCTCCGCGTTTCGCCGCGCCAGACCGGTTGGTCCGATCGCGACCGGACCAACCGGACCCCGAGTTCGAGAGGCTCTTGCGCAGCCAGGAACGGCACCGAGGTAGGAGCTGCTCGTTCTGCGCTACCATGCAGTGCTCTACAGTGCTCGGAGCTCTCGGTGTCGTTCGTGCTTGCACCGAAGCCTTTGTGACCCCTTCGGACGCGCAAGTCGTACTTCGCAAAGGTTTGGACGGGGCCGCCCTCACCGAGCAGCTCCGCTATATTCCGTTTACTTATGATCGCAATAAAAGCGTGCGTTTGTTCTAGGGAAAAAAATTGCGGGACCGCTTTCCGCGCCGCCGACGAGGTTGGCCGCCGCCATGTTCTCAGCTGTTCACTCACTCCCGCAGCAAGCGCCTTCCAATAATCCTCCCCGTTCCAAAATGCGATGCGACCTCCGTTTACATGGGCTGAATGAATGCGCACTCGCCATCTCGATCCACCTCTGTCTAGCGGCTTTAATGTGATGCGCTTTCTTTGCGCTTATGCCGTTGACATGACCGCGTATTGAATGCGACAACTGGGGTCAATGCGACTAAGTCGCATTCATGTAAACGAGACTTGTGTTCTTTTTCGACATGTATGGTGTATGTAACGATAACGGTGCTAAACGATGGACATTTTTGCTGGAAGATGGCGGTCGTCTTTCTGCATGTATGATTTGGTTATAACGGTGGTCATGTGGTATAGTGTTTTTGTTGGAAATAGGGCGGTCGCCTACGTCATCGGACGCAAAATCATACCAGCCACACTGAATCATATCGGCAAGCAAACTGGCTGCCAGTATAGACAGGCCCGAGGCCATAGCGGTGCCGGTATCTCCAGTTATGCAGAACACCGAACCAAACTAGCTGCATGCATAATAACAAGAAATTATAGTGGTGTCATGGCAGAACTATAAAAGCAACAGGTTGGTTTCTTGTACGTTTTTCCAATAGGGTTTGTACATGAAGAGCGCCGTTAAGGATATTTGGTTGGTTGGTAAAAACTTTATTGAATGCCTGCAGAGCTTTCGCTAACCGGGCCTAAGTCACCCGCTTGGGGGCGTTGCCGCTGGCCTTCTTCGCCCGTCTAGGGGCGTCGAAGTCCTGCCGCTTCACCGCCTCATAGGCCTGCTGGACGGCCCAGAGTTGATCGTCGAGGCTGGGGCTGCACAGGGCAGCGGACAGCCGCGGCGGGAGGGTTCCGGAGCAGTGTTGCCAATTTAGCGCTTTTTCCGCTAAACTTAGCGGTTTTTGGTTCTGTTTAGCGGGATAAATTATTGTTTTGCGGGCGGCGGGATTTTTAGCCGGTTTTATGTAACCTTGGCGGTTTTTTTAGCAATATAGAAGTTATCTCGATTTACTCTCAACTATGCACCTTTTATATCCATAATGATAAGAACAATAAGCCACAGTCGTCTTCGCTTACTCTCAGTAATGTTCTGGTTTGTGAGTGTAACGCCTGTGACGTCATCAAAACATTAAGTCGAGTACGCTCAAAAGTTTAGAAAAGACTGGAGGTTCCTGGTGATAGCAGACGAGCCAGGTGCCGCTATTTCGAAACAGAACTATCTGCGAAGAATGCGGATTTGGTCGCGCAAGCTGCAACGAAGAAGCATGTTTCGGCCACTGCACCTTTCTCCTCTGGTAGCAGACGACTCTACGAGTTGAACGGGTGACGCATTGCTGAAGGGTCCCTTGCCATGTTCGTATGTGTTCACTCCGCAATTTTGGCTTTGTATCACCTGGGTAGAGATCAGTGACCTGGGTGAACTGTGGCGTGGCGTGACAGATTTCTAGTCAAAACAAAAGGAAAGCTTCCTCTCAAATGGCATTCATATGATATTTACTGTTATTATACCTCTGTCAAGAATTAAAGCAAAAAAAAAAAAAAGTCTAAAAAATTGTTTTGCGCTGTGTTTTGAATTTAGCGGTTTTTTAGCGGTTATCGGGATTCTGACTGCGGGTTTTCAATTTTTGAGTTGGCAACACTGTTCCGGAGTTAGCAGCGTGCGGGTCTTTGGTGCAGTCCCAGAGCATGTGGGTTAACGTGGCTACCTCTTTGCGGCAGACCTTAAACGTGTTCGTCGTGTATATTTCGGGAAACATTCTGTGATACTGTGCCGGATTAGGATACGTGCGCGTCTGCAGTTGTCTGAATGCGACCGCCTGTGCCCTGTCCAGCTTGTCGCTGGGCGGAGGGAGTGTCCGTCGGGCCAGGCGGAAGGCCTTGGTGATTTCGTTGTAGCTCGTCATACGGTCCTTGCTGCTGTACCACGGACGACCGTCGCCGGTGCGGTTTGTTAGCTCGCGCGCCCTGGCGTGTGCCGTCTCGTTGCCGTTACGATGCTCCTCGGAGACTTCCCCCACGTGTGTGGGGAACCACAGGTGTCGGGTTGGAGGTTCTGGTCCTCGGTGGACTTGGCGTTGGCTTATGATTCGGGCTGCTCGTGGCGATATCCGTCCTTTGGCGAAGTTCCTGATTACTTGTCTCGAGTCACAGAGGACTGTTTTGGACGCCGGGTCCGTAAGGGCGAGGGCGACTGCTATTTCCTCCGCTTCTTCGGCGCGTTCGCATGTCACGCTTGCCGATATCTTCGTTTCCCCGTCTGAATCGACGACCGTAACGGCAAATCGGGAGCCTCTCTCGTACTCGGCGGCGTCCACGAATCGCGTACCCACATTGTTGTTGTGGGCATTGAGGAGAGCCTTGGCTCGGGCCTATCTTCTGCCTCGGTTGTACTCCGGGTGAACGTTTCTGGGGATCGGATCGACTCTTATTGTCTCCCGGATTGCGACTGGGATGGTGACTTTGTGGCCCTGCTGTGTGTGGTATCCGATGCCGAGGTTCTCGAGGATGCGGCGGGCAGCGTTCGTGCCGGACAACCTCTCCAGTTGCGAGGTGCGCTGTGCCTGTGCGATTTCGTTCAGCGTGTTGTGGATGCCCAGCTGGAGCAGGCGGTCTGTGCTTGTGGATTCCGGCAGGCCCAATGCGATCTTGTATACCCTGCGTATGAGGACGTTGATCTTGTCTTCTTCTTTCCTGTACCAGTTGTGAAAGGCCGCAACGTAAGCGATATGGCAGACGACGAACGAGTGGATGAGTCGCGTGAGGTTCTCCTCCCTCATTCCGCTCCTTCTGTTGGTGATTCTCTTGAGGAGTCTCGTGGCGTTGGTCGTCTTGTGTACTAGTCTGGTGATGGTTCCGCCGTTGTGACCCGTGGCTTCGATTATCATGCCGAGGACTCTGATTTTGGGGACTGTCGGGATGGTCGTGCCATCGCTCGTGCGTAGACTGATTTCCTCACAGTTTTTTCGGGCTTTAAGTTTGCCCCGTTGTGCGGGGCGGTAGAGCAGGAGTTCTGACTTCTTGGGCGAGCACCGCAGGCCCGTGCCTTGAAGATGGGCCTCTATTGCGTCAATTGCTGACTGCAGCGTCGACTCAATATGACCGTCGCTGCCTCTGTGCACCCAGAGAGTGATGTCGTCAGCGTATATGGTGTGCCGGACGTCTTCGATGTCTTGCAGCTTCTCTGCCACCCCGATCATGACCAGGTTGAAGAGTGTGGGCGAGATGACCGAGCCCTGCGGGGTGCCGGCGCTGCCCAACGTTTGCTCTTCCAGCTGGAGATCTTTTGCCACTAGTACGGCGCGTCTGTCCGTCAGGAAGTCTTTCACGTAGTTGTAAGTGCGCAAGCCGAGGTTTCGTTGTGAAATTTGTCGCAGAATCGCCGAGTGAACGACCTTGCCGAAAGCGCTTTCCAGGTCGAGTCCGAGGATCGCCCTAGTTCCCCTGGTCTTGTTATCCAGCACTTGGTGTTTTAATTGTAACATGGCGTCGTGCGTGCCGAGGTTTTGGCAGAAGCCTATGAGGGAGGGTGGGTAGATCCCTTTTTGTTCCAGGTACACTTGCCAACGGTTGAGCAGTGCGTGCTCCATGACTTTACCGACGCACGATGTCAGCGATATGGGGCGGAGGTTGTCGAGGCTTGGTGGTTTGCCGGGTTTTGGTATTAGGATCATCTTCGCGGTCTTCCACTGGCGCGGGAGGCTGCCTCGTCGCCAGCAGGTGTTGATGTAGTCTGTCAGCTGTTCCATTGAGCGGTCATCGAGATTCTTTAGGGCGCGGTTCGACACCCCGTCGGGGCCCGGTGCCGACCTGCTGTTGAGGTCGTGCAGTGCTGTTCTGATCTCTTCCACGCTGAAGTCTCTGTCTAATTCTTCATTGGGCTCGCCCGTGTACGGGCCGTGCTGCGCGGTCGGGGTCTCCGGAAGGTATTTCGCTCGCAGGCGGGCAGCCACCACATCTTTCCCGCATTCCCCGATCTCCTTGTGTATCAGGCGTGCGAGATGGTCCCTCTGGTGAGACTTGGTATTTGTTGCGTCCAGAAGATGCTTTAGTAGGCTCCACGCTTTGCCGTTGTGTAGTTGGCCGTCCACCACGTTGCACATCTCATCCCACTGCTGGCGGTTGAGCGTGCGGCAGTGCTCCTCGATGCAGCGATTGAGCTCCGCAACCTTTTTTCTGAGTCTCCGGTTGAGCCTCTGTTTCGTCCATCTGGCCAGGATCGAATTCTTCGCCTCAATGAGGTGCGCCAGGCGGCTGTCCATCTTGTCGGTGTCGACGTCGGTCTCGATCGTCTTGGTCGACGCTTTGGCGTCCTCGACTAACTCGCGGGACCACGCTTCGATGTCCGTGATCTCTTCTGCTTCGTGTTGTTGTTGTCGGTCGCGTTGCTTTCTGAAGTCCTCCCAATCCGTCCACGTAAAGGTGTGCTTGCGGCCATGCATTCTGTCCGGTGTTGGGACGTGTATCTCGATGATCGCGTGGTCGCTGCCCAGGTCAACCGTCGTGTTGCTCCACGTAACGTTCGCCGTCCCCGCGTTTCTGACGAACGTCAGATCTGGGGTCGTGTCCCTGGTGGCCGAGTTGCCCAGTCTCGTCGGGTGCGCCGGGTCCGTGATAAGCGCGAAGTCTAGCTCCTGCGTGTCTTGTGCGAGGTTCCTCCCCTTGGCCGTGTTATAACCGTAACCCCATGCTGCCTCTGCCGCGTTGAAGTCGCCCCCCGCGATCAGCGTCTGGGACCCGGCGGTCTTGAGTGCCTTCTGGAGCAGCGCCCGGAACCTCTGGCGGCGATTTGACGGGTTGCTGTACACATTTAGAACGAATATGCTCTGCTTCCTGCGTTTGGTCGGTATGAGTTCCACAAACGAATGTTCTACTTGAACGCCGCCAAGTTCGTGGTCGACGAAAGTAAGGCCCTTCCTGACGAGCGTGCATAATCCCCTTCCCTCTATCGTGCAAACGTGTTCCCTATAGCCCATTAGGGTGGGAGCGTCCGTGAGCGTTTCTTGGAGTAAAATCACGTCTGGTTTGCGCGCTGCGTGCCTAATGTGTTGTTGCAGGACTGCCTTCTTGCCGGCGAAGCCGCGGCAGTTCCACTGCCATATGGTTATTCCTGAATTACCGCTGGCCATGTTGATAATATGTTCAGTAATTTCCAATTGCGGACGCGTTTATGCGGCTTCTTGGCGCATCCCGCGTTTATAATTCTCCCCTAAGCGGAAGAATCATATTAAGCAATGATATGATGTTTCGTGCCCATTGGGCGTCGACAGAAGATAATAGGCTGTAGGTCATGCGAACTGCTTTCCTGAGAAGCGGAATCCAGCTCTCCCATGCATTTCCTTTGATTGGCGGAGCGTCAGAGGGGGGAGTAGTCTTCCGCATTGGATCAGGAGTGGCAGCCGCTGACGTCGACGGCCTTTCCTTTTCTCCCTTGGATTCTAAAACTTGAGTTTTGTGGTCATTTGAGGGAGGGGCCCCCTTCATGAGCTTCTGTGGATTCTTCTTTAAAGCTGCAGCGTAGCCATGGGCGCTTGGGTTCTGCTTGTTAGATTGCTCATTTATTGTGTTCTGTGAGTGTAGAGGTCGTTGTTCAATTTCAGCCGTTTGTTTTGTTTCCCTCTGTTGTGAGACGGCGGACCTTGCGGCGCGAAAGTCAACTGCGTGTTTGCGTGCATAGCTGCGGGTCTCACTTTCTCTCTGCCATTTTGGGCAGGAAGAGGACGTGGCAGCGTGAGCTTGACTGCAGTTCACGCATTTTTCTTGACCAGAACACGTGTCGTTTCCGTCGTGGGCTTCTCCACAGCGACTGCAGATAGGTGGGCGCTTGCAGTTGGCTTCGCGATGTCCATATCCACAATATCTGCGGCACTGAATTGGGCGTTCCTTGAACGGGGTCACCGGATGGCGAACGTGACCGAGATAAACAAAACTCGGCAACGTTGTTTCGCTGAACGCTATCTTTACTATGGAACTTTGTCCAAGCCGTCGAATTCTCGCCACTCGGCCTTCTGGTGATCTCATATGCTGTTCAATTTCGGCATCAGAAAGTGAAGTGTCCACGTCTTTGATCACTCCTACTGCGAAGTGCCGCGGGACGGGCTCGTACGCCCGAACTTTCAAGCCGCAGATCTGAGTACAGGCAAGGAGCGCACGGGTCGTCTGACCATTTCGAGTGTCCACTGCGATTAGATTTAATCTGCTGTTGGGCCTAATCTCGTGGATGCATTCGGGACACAGCTGTTCCAATGCAACATACAGTTTTAGACTGCTGATCGCTGTGATTTTCTGGTTTTCAACCGCTAGTACAAAAATTACAGTCAGGCCAACTGTCGTGGTAGGCGAGTTCGTAACTGTGTCTCCGCTTTTGCTTGAACTGGAGTTCTTTTTGCGCTTCTTGGATGTCTTGGCATTGTACCATTCACCTTGGTCGGTGTCGGCAATTTCCATGTCGCTAGTTAACATTTCAGCGTTGGGTGGAGATTTGTGGAGTCCATGGTCAGGCGCTCTAACTTCTACCAGATTAGTGACGGAGGCGTCGTTCTCTAGCTCGGCTATAGAGGATCCGCATGTTGAAGGAGGCATGCTGTAGCGCTCAGTTGGGGTCTTCTGACTTGCCGTTAGCGAAGGGGTTGCGGTAGCCATGGCGAAGTCAAATCAGGGTTTATACCCCGAGCCGATCGAAAGCCACCCCTCCGACAAGCGGAGGAAGCCTTAATAATTGTTCGCTGATGCTAGAATTGTCTAAACTGGTGATATTATAAATAGAAATAAGCACAAACAGATGAGCCGAGAAAGACACTGACCTGTTCGAAGCGCTTCGTCTTCCTCCTCCTTAAGGATATTGAGCAGGAATTTAAATCTATAAGTTTTTGCCCTCATTTGCAACGGTTGAAGCTTCGCTCTAATAACTAATTCAGTGGTCGATGTTTCTCTACAATAATCATCAAAAATAAACCGAGCAGCTAACTTTTGGATACTTTCAAGCTTGTTAATACTGTTTTGTGTGAAAAGGCACCACACTGTACTAGCATATTCTAGCACAACCCTAATTAAACTTTTTTAAGCAATAAGTTTAGTGTCAAAATCGCAAATTTTAATTTCCTACGACACGCAAACAAAGTGACCCTCGCTTTGTTAACCGTTAATTCTAAGTGCTGGTTCCAGTTCAGTTTATTGTTAAAAAGAAGTCCTAAATACTCGTACTCCTCGACCCGCTTTACTGGATGTCCATCAAATAAGTAACTAAATTGAACTGGCTTTTTTTACAGGATAATGCGATGACGGCTGTCTGAAATAATTTAGCTTCATTTGCCATCTTTAGTCCAACGCAGTATCTCATCCAAAGCTTCCTGCAGTGTAAGATTGTGGGTGTGGCTTTTTATTGTTTTATATATAATACGGTCGTCAGCGAAAAATATAAGCGGGACATTAATATTGGTTGGAATATCATTAATATAAATCAAAAACAAAAGTGGCTTAAGTACGAAACCCTGGGGCACTCCTGAAGTAACGAGCAGTTTGTCCGAATCAACTTTGTTATTGGGAACATATTGGCTTCGGTTTGATAAATACGCGGTTATCCAATTTACAATCTGTAAGTTTTTGAGTATGTTGGAAAGTTTTGCCGGCAGCTTTGAATGAGACACGGTATCAAACGCCGTAGGAAAATCTAAGTATATTACATCAGTCTGGCCCCTCTCGTTAATGGCTTCAGCCAAGTCATGCGTAAAGTCTATGAGCTGAGTTGGAGTCAAAAGTGATATCCTAAACCCATGCTGATTTCTATATGTAAGGTTTCGCTTATCTAAATGCCATGCAATATATGTAAAAATAATATGCTCTAGCAATTAGCACGTGGTGCTAGTTAAAGATATTGGCCTAAAGTTTGATGCTGTACTCCAGTCACCCTCTTTATATATCGGAATTAATTTTGCTGTCTTCCAGACATTTGGTAATACCGCATGCTCAAGAGAGAAACAAAGCGGAACATGTAAATATTTGGACATCCATTCTGAGCACCTTTTCAAAAAAGTATTTGGTATCATATCCGGCCCAGTACTTTTCTTAGCGTTTAATTTATTTAAAATTAAGTTCGAAAATTCCCTCCCGAGTTATGAAAATGTCACTACTTACGTCCGCATCGTTCACTTCGATGCTTGGATAACTCCGTCCTCAGTAGTGAATACCGATTAAAAAAAAGAATTGAACTCCGTCATGGTAATATTACTCTGGACAGATGA
Source organism: Ixodes scapularis (assembly GCF_016920785.2). Classification (NCBI taxonomy): domain Eukaryota; kingdom Metazoa; phylum Arthropoda; class Arachnida; order Ixodida; family Ixodidae; genus Ixodes; species Ixodes scapularis. Next base: position 89,053,070 of record NW_024609835.1, read on the forward strand.
CTTATCCTCAGGTGAGATATAACGCCAGAATGCTTGTGGCGCACTTCTCATGTAAAAGCGGTGCGAAGTATTAAACTATTTTTTTTTTTTTTTGCTTCTGAGATTTCAAGTTTAAGTCGTGTATTTAGTTCCGAAAGAAGCTGGCCACATGTTTCTGTCCTATTATATTTAGAATTCTTCCTCACTCGGGCAATCATGCGTTTCAAATGCAAGATTTTTTGTTAATCCATAGATGATGAACGTTGTCTTTTTCTTTCGATGAGGTACATATATATTATACACTTGTTTACAATATTATTTAGTAGTACCACAACGCTTTAATGTTAGAACCACATTCAAAAGACATTTCTTCAAACTTATCAAACGACAATTCTAAAAAAATTATGGTAGAAACGTCGTCAGCATTGTTGAAATCTGGAACTGTTAAGAGGACAGGTAAAGATCGCAATCATTGATCTAAAACAATTGACACAAGCACCATATCATGATCAGCAATACCTTCGCAAACTTCGCTGCAGTATTTTTTACTAAGCAAGTGATCATTAAAAAAAAATTCTAGCAGTGATTTCTCCCTAGTAGGGCAATTTACTATTTGAACTAAATTCAGTGAGAACGTTAAATCAATCAAGGCCTCTCCACTCGCACGATGTTTATTGGACACAGTAAGCGTACGCCAGTCAATGTACAGTAGATTAAAGTTTCCCGGTAGGATGAAATTACTTCAGGGTTTGACGTGCTGAATTAAGTAATCATTGAGATCGCTAATCATACTAAAAGCTGCATTTGGTGGTCTATAAACAGCACATACCATGAATGACACATTATCGTACTCGAGTTTACAGAGCTACCGAGAAGAGATTAGTATTCAAGGACGCATTGGGTAAAGAATATTAATCATTAGAAAGAGTTAAATTAATGTAACCTCAACCATATACTCTACTTTTACACCTTCTTTCTCAGTGTAGTATGCGCGACTAGTTGTAAGCACCACTCGGTTTTGTGCTTTAGTCGCTGAAACTATAGTGGCACAATGTAAAATGTCACCAAAATTATGTTAATTTTTGTGTTTTGTTGAGCATTCCCAATGCGTTCTCGTTGATAGCCTGATTTTCCGGTACACCGTTATTGCCTGGTCCCACACACAAGCCTTATAGGCGTCTGTGTAAATTAAATTGTAAAGTATAAAAAAAAACACAAAGTTCGTTGTGGTGTAGCTCCAGCACATTTCGCAGTTTTTTGTTTTTTTTTCATCCTGCACAAGTGGCAGACGGGAATAGTTCATACCAGAGAAAAATATTCTGTCAATAATTGAAAAGCACGTCGCTCTCTACGAAAATTCCCGCTGTGTTTAAGCAGGGGTGGCAAAGGGGCCAGAGCCTTTCCAAAATTCAGCCTGGCTACTTTGATTACTATCATCATCATCTGAAAATTAACATGCTGTAAACAACTGAATTTTCACAAATTTAGCGGCTCGCGCTCAATTCGCGAAGATTAAGTACCGCGAACATTTCCGGTAAAATGTAAACACATTAGAATCTATATCGAGACCCCCTGCGTCGCGGAAATTAGAACCCGCGAATTATTCCAAAATTTCGGCTTTGACCTAAATCGCGAAATATTGAGCCCGCAAAGCATAAGTCGTTTACTGTATATGCCGTACAAATACGGTTTTCTGTTTACTGTTGAAGGAATAAGTTGAAGATACTCCTAAGCTGAGGATTCGAGGCCTATGCATTTGGGATGTTAGAACGTTGCGAGGCAGGATTTGATTGCAAGAGCTGTATAAGCGTTAATTTTTATATTAGTCGGGCACAGATAATCTGTTAGTAGTACAGAATTGACAAAAAAGCCCCTTGATGTATAGAACTTTATTAAGGCGCCTATTTGGGTTGGCACTTCGTTCGGACTAGCTGCATGTTTGTGGCCATCGACAGTGAGAGAGATGATCGGGAAAAAAATTGTACAGTGAAGAGCATATTCTTCTTTGCCGTTGACTTGCGAAAGTGACGGTGCCCGATAGAATAACGCAGGCTACAGGTTCGCTGCAGCCATTAGTACGGCAAAATTTAAACCGCCATTTCAGCCACCAGATGGCACTGAATTTCAGAAAGGGTTTATTGGCTCAAGCAATAACTTTCTGGAGGCACTTGAAAACTGCTGGTACCCAGGGCTACCAATGAATTTCATAAGATTCATCGGCGAATAGCGCGCTCTCGCACAAATCAGGAACTAAACTACGTACGGTTGAGTGCGGAAATGGATGTGAGATATATTAAAGAGCCGTGATATACATAAGGGCGAACCGCGAAAGCTGCCCACAAACTGCATAAACTTATTTTTCAATAGAGAAGAAGTTTTGTTCTTCTCTTGTAAAACATCAGCAAGCAGACGCTAAAGACGCCCTGCTCTTCAATGGGGTCTGATCGAGAGCAGCTAGAAGCGCATGCGGCGTCGTTTCGTCTCTATGTCTCCGCCCTCAAATTTGTATGCGATTAATCTCACAAGAAATATTTTGCTACAATAGCCGACCAAAGAAACCCCCCCACTCATTGACTGTCCCAAACACCTCAGTTCCGCTCCTTATGCAGTAAGGTTGCGGATTTAGACGATAAGGGCGCCAAAGACCGAATCACAAAGAGAAAAGCCCAAGTGCCACCACCATCTTGGGACGACACAGGGACAAAGTTACACGCGAGGTGCTGGAGGCCTTCCACATCCAGAGTAGAGGAAAAAAGTGTATCAGCGCAGCATCAGTGACGTTGTCAGGCAAGGAGCTGGAATTCCTGAAGTTCACAATGAGGGCCCAGCGCGTGGCGTAGTCAGCTACCATGGGTGAAAGGTGCGCGTGCGATTGCGTAGAATAATGTGAATTTTTCGTTTCCTTTTCTGTATATTTTTTTATTTTTTTTTCTTTCTCTTTGTCTTTCTCTTTTTTGTTGAGTAAAGAAGCCTTAGTTGCGAGTCAGCGCTCTGTCCTGTCTGGTTTGTCTCTTCCTTTTTGCATCTTCGCGCTGTTTTGTCCCATTATGTACAATGATTACCAACTAGCCCAGCTATTAACTTTATTACAGAAAAGCATGAACATATTAAGCCCCGCCCTGCGTTGTTAAGTTGTCCGTGACCATGTGGAACGCAAGTCGTCTGCTTCTTGCACAGGAGTTGCAGTGACGTCAAACTGATGCCGAGCTCTGATTGGCTTTGATTGGAGGGACAGTGGGTGGACCACAAAGCTATATACCGTCCGGCGTACCCACTAGTTTTTGCAACCATCCAATAAGAGCTTGGCGTTCTGACGTCATCGCAACCCCTGTGCAAAAGGAGACTAATTTGCACTCCGCATAGACGTTCTGGAAACGATTGAGTGGTACAAAACGTGAGCTAGAAAGCAAGGAATAAAATTTTGTAGAAAGAAAAGTTCTGGAATGTCTGTTTAAGCTTTTGTAAAGATACCACTTAAAGCTTGTTCACACACTTAGGGCTCTTTACGAGCGCCTTAAAGGCCCTTTCACACTCTTGCGACCTAGTAAGACCGAGAGAGACAAGACCGGTTTTTAAGCCTCTTGCGACTTCTTAGGACCAGCTCCGCCGCAGCGTATCCGGTCCTAAGACGTCGCGAGAGGCTTAAAAACCGGTCTGGTCTTTCTCGGTCTTACTCAGTCGCAAGAGTGTGAACGGGCTTTTAAACTCCTTGTGATCTCTTACGACGAGGAGCACGTTGACGCCATCTAATGGCTAGCTGTCGAACACTTGGGATTTCAGTACATATTCCCGCGTAACCGTCAGATAATTTCAATAAACATATTTGTCGCACTCCACTCCCATTTCGTTAGAGCATCATTCTTTCTTTATCGGGCTTGAAACAACGTTTGTGAATGTTATTAACGACCATTTATCATAGAGAGAGTACGTACATTTGATCTCGCAAGTTCTCCGAAACATTCGTTTTAGTGAAATGCTGTTCTTGAACCACCTCATAGATGGCGCCAGCTTGTCAGGCCTTGTTTCTTCTCTCGTAGAGAGAGGTCACGAAGAACTCCGTTATAAGCGACCGCGAGTATGCGAATCACTATTTAGTCTATAATAAACAAAAACGGAAAGTTTAGCAATGTAGTCCGTGGCAGCTTATAAAGCGTAGGGCTCGCCAAGTCTCGCCGATAGGATTGCCACATTCGCCGATAAGAACACCGAAAGTCGAATCAATTCAGGGAGCATAACACTGTACTTGGCCCCCTGCCTCTACTGTCAGTGACGATACAACAAAATACCTAGCGTTTGCTGCTACATTATTTCAAGTCGAACTCAGATGCGTACTATCTGTGTTTTATTTCATTGTATGTGATTCCTTGCTAGAACGGCAGCTGTAGATTAAAAGAAAAATACAGGTGGACGCTGAAGCATCGCCTTTCGGAGTCGATCGCGATAGCTAAACATATAAACACTCTCTCGTTCCCAAGTTGTGAGAGCGCTCGGTAGCGTCTGACTCGCAACAAAAAGGTCGTAGGTTTGAATCCCACCTCCACCTAAAATTCTTCAAAAATATTTTTAAGGCAAATTAATTATTTTATAAAGTGAAATCCTTACAGACATACCGCGACCTTGAGTTCGTATTACTTCTCATGTTTTATTGACTTTCATTCCGCGCGTGACGTCATGTTTCACGTGTGCACTGTGGGTTGTTTGAAATTTCCGCGCGAGGTCATGTGGCTGTGATGTCATGACCCTAGTGAGCAATCGGGATTTTCGCGCCGCGCCGGCTTTTCTGATACGCCACCGAGGCCATCGCAAGACGAGATCCTTAAACTTGCATTCAGAACAGATTTACTAGGACAGGTGTTAAGAAAACTTCATGGGGCCCTTTGAGATAAAATTATAATTATAGTGATATGGCCGTCCGAGTTACCCGAGTTTGGTAAAACAATTATTGACAAGCTTAATCATGTTGGCAATGATCGGTAAGCAGAGAATGTGCAATAGGCCTTCTAGGAAAGAAGAAAATGGCTTCTTATCGGCACCGTCTGCCGAAGATTTGCTCTAATTTCTCACAAACTTCATGATATGGCGCGGCATGACAGGAAAGGCAGCGAAGAGCGCGACCACGCATTCGCGCGCCCCGCTATTGACTTCGCCTGTGCATCCTACATTTACCGACCTTTGATACCTCAGCCTGCGAACTTCTTGGCTCACAATCTCGAAATGGTGAGCTAGAGACCAGCAAAGGTTTCCATTAAAATTCAATATACTATCGCGTTTAAAAATTAAAAATTACATTTAATTTTTTTTAGGATCCTATTTGGCATTTTTCATTAAAAGATATCCGGCCACAGAATCAAATCCAGAATATATTTTTGACAGTTTTAGAACTCGAAATAAAAGTAATTATATCTATATTCCTAGTAACCTATTTCAGCTAAGCCTTGGCACGATTTGTACAAAATTGGATCGCCACAATTTTGAACTACCCTCGTCCTCGCAGCTGTTAAAAAAACATCACGTGAGGTTGTTCAGTGCAATGGGCCAATGCAGTGTGTGAGTCATTTCTAGATATAAAACGAAATACAAAAAGCGAACGTTTCAGGAAAGCAATTACTTAAAAATTAAATGCTGGCAGATTTCTGTACGCGAAAGGAAAAAAAACAAAAACATTTATGTGGTTTCCATACCCATGGAGCGAATGAGAACACGACATTTTAATTGCTTTTCGCCGGCATTTAGTGTTTCTGCGTTATAAAAGCTCGTTAGAAAGCTTAACGTGAAGAATACCGAGCACTCTGCTCCATTTTATCTGCACTCAAAGACAAAAAAATAAGACGACAGATTTTGTCCTTGGCCAATTGTATTCACGTAAGTTGCATTCGAAAATGACCGAGATTTCTGTTGCGCGTTGGAAGATCCTTAGGTTGTTCAAATGAATCTTCATTCCTCCACGAGGGAGTGCCAGACGTCCTTGGTTTGTTTGGCTCGTAAAACCGCCAAACTTTATTTGATCAGCATTGTGTATTGCACGATCAAGCCTTGAGTAAAAAGCAGATAAGCAATTTTGAATTGACATTGGCACCAATTTGGTACGAAAATATAACGTTATAACTATCTAGATTTTTTACATGAGTGAGTAGTCGTGATCTGGCGTCTCTGTGCCTTATCACAAGAACGACGGGTTTCTTGTCCAATGCATTCCCAAAATGCGGGTCTACACAGTGGGAAACTTGGATAATTTACGCTGCAGCTACTAGATGGCGCGCACTTCCAAAAAGGGTCTGTACGACTAACTGTAGCCAACGTTACGAGCCATCTCAGCCAATTCAACGCATCAAGCAACAAGGCGTCACGGCGCCCCTCTTGAAGGTCACGTGAGTCGCGTGGCATAGGATGGACTTGGACAGAGTCCTTTATTGAGATAATTTGGCCATACATTGGTTTGAATAGGCGAACATCTCGGGGCCAACCACAGGCCGCAAAACAGCCCCTAGCGGTCGTCCTGTGCTCTAAATATGTGACATTACTAATTTGAGCCGTTCTAGCGTCGCTAGAGTGAAAAAGTTTAGCTCTCGGTGACTGAAAACTTTGTGCGTGTGAGGTTTTAGTCACGCCAATATTCAAGTGTAGAATAAACAAACGGGCGCTCCGAACCAGGGCCGACTTGCTCAAAACAGCGTCTCAGCTGAGACCGGGAAAGAAAGCATTGCCAAAGCCAGTGAACGAGCCGAGCGGGACTCCGCGTCTCAAGACGATCGCGCGCCCCACCCTTTGCACTGTTTTCTTTCAGCCAGTCTCAGGACGCTGTTCTAACAAGCCAACATCAGCAGTGCAGACAAAGGCATGGGCACGAGCGCGTGGCTTTAGAAAGTGCCTCCTATGCACGAGTTCTCGCACAAACAAAAGCGTTTTGCTGAGCTAGGCTCACGCGTCTGTGCCTTTGTCTTCACTGCAGACATTCGTGAGATGAAGCAGAGACGGCAGAGAGGCCGAGATTGAACGCTTCTATTTCACACTTTGAATGTCGTTTGCAATATTGTGACGTCGCGGTCTCCTGATTGGTCGACGCTGTGTCACAAATTTAGTTTACGCTCTAAGCGCGGGGGGAATATTCGGCGCTGGCGGCGGCCTTTGGTCCGCCTATTGGCCAAACTCTCCCAATACACGGCTCTGGACTTGGATTACTCGTAGCGCCCTCTGTGGTCTATTGTTTGGTAAAAACTGTTTCTTACATCGTGGGGAAAACGGAATAGAAGAACAGGTGACGCTACCTTGTGCCCCGAAGGACGGCGGACGAGTAGGAGGCACAAGGGCAAATTGTTTCTCAATAACAAATATTTTTAAAAAAGCGTCGAAGCAGCGGAAGGTTACCTGCGGCGAGTAGAGAGCCTCAAGTAAGAGTGTGTTCAGCTCAAACCACAAAGAGCGTTTGCAATTTAATACTTATCCTATCGGAACAAATATGGTGTTTAAAAAAACGTGTTATTTTATTCTTCGCGAAAATTACTCACACATCTCCAGGCCTGTTTATAAATTGAGTTACGTTGAAAAACCGTCCGTAGTACAGCAAAATTTGCAATTTAATGGAGCCCATAAACACGTACTACGGCGAGCAATTGAACACACTCTTACTTGAGGCTTTCTAGCGGCGAGCAGAGAGGTATATAGAGGGAGTATGGTCCTTCATTATAAAGTATACACCTTTTCCACAAAGCAGCCTACTTGAATGTCGTTATTTCTGGTATGCGCTAAAACACCGTTTTGATCTCTCCAGGCCGCTGAAAGATGTTTGCGAAAAGTGCGTGATTGTCGCATATTCTTGTTTTGCCTCAATTATATTTCCTCGTAGATTCCAGGTTGAAATATTTTATTATTTTCGGTCAGGCTTACAAGATATGGGACCCACGGGACTGAGAACGACCGAAAACAAAAAAGTCAATAGGAGGCAAACGAGAAGGTGCCATTGGTCGAAAGCGGGCAGGGTGTGTTCCAGGGTGTATTTGCAAATTCGAACGAGGTCAGCCAGTAGCCGCGAATAATGCCCTGCTGGTGGTCGCGAGAAACAAAATCAATAAGTGCGTCGGAGTAACTATTGGTGACTGAAAATACAGTGCACGTGATGTTTTGATCACGGTTATGCAAAATCATTATGGAAGTTATATAAAGATGTAGAAGAAATAACAAGCGTACGCGACTAGCAGAACAATCGACGTGATCCGTACGCAGGCGCCGAGGGCCGGAATTCTCCCCTTCCGAGCGGTCAGACCCCGTCTCAGAAAACCGAGTTCAAGCGGAAAAAACGTTTCTTAAATATTTTTGCTTGATTCTATTCGAAACATGACGTCCATCATATTTTCAACCATAAAGAGTTGCTAAATCTAACTCTTACGCACTTATTAACACTGTGTCTTGCTACCACCACTAGGGAAATATTTTAGGCTTCTGGTTGGCCAAGAAGGGATGTCGAGCCCTCGTTTTGCGTCTGGTGAACGCCCTGACTCTGCCCGCTCCTCTCATTGACCAAACTTCCTCTATATACGGCTCTGGCGGCGAGTAGTTTCGGTGTCACCATCTGGCGGAAGCGCGGCACAACTCAAAGTGGGGACGGCGCCGTTGCCTCTCAGTGCTGAACGGGTTTCGTTCAGCCTCGCTGTCTGGATAATAACTTTTCGTATTTTATTTTTCAGTCATTTGTTTTTGCACTCATTGCGGACGATTACAAATTCTGCGTCTGGAAGGTGTTCATCCCAGGCTTCAATGCTACTAACTGGAGTGTTCTTATTTTTTTTTTTTGTCCTGGGCAAAGCAAAGTGAAGACACCTAATTTTGATTCACTGTTTTAAATTTTGATTATTTTCTGACTTTAATTGGCAGTTTCAGAAACATGCCCCGTTCCAATTCCGCGGATAACAATGAAAGGTGCCATAGTTGTCCTGGTTTTCTCCCTTAAGATAGACTTACTTTCTCTATCCCGAGTGTTGCATCTTTAAAAAAAAATCAGAGACATTTGTGTACCCATTTCCTTTTATACACAGCCCCAATTTACCAGACTTAATAAAATCACCAGGAGCACCAGGTCTATTATTGTGGTAATTATAGTGAAGAATTGAACTTTCCCCGAATATAAAGTGTGGATGACTGAGTGCTTACAGCGTTCACGCAAAAAGAAATGTTTCATTCTAAAGAGACACAAAATTAGAAGAAACAAATAACCATAACCAAACTTATTGCGGAAATCGTTTTTTACTTCAAATTATCTTTATTAACAAGACAGTTTCTTAAGTTTCGCGTCTTTAAACTAACAAATGATTTGATCGACAGCTAATGCTTGAATGACAGCCATTTGAGACCTTGCATAGATGTAGATGTTCTGTGATGACCGTAATCACAATATAATTACAAAGAAAAGAGCCTTGGGATTTCTTTATAACTGACCACGAAGTGAATAGAGTTCTTTCGTAGTCCAGCTATAATCACTCTTAATAAAACGAAACAAACCCTAGGATCACAGTCAATATGTTGGGATGTTTTGTGACATTTCGTCTTGTTGGCCATAAACTGTCTAGGATAATTAACATTCGTGTATTGAGCATAAACGTTAGGCAACACACCTTTTATTACCCCCGCCTTAAAAAAAAAATATATATATATATATATATATATATATATATATATATATATATATATATATATATATATATATATATATATATATCCCAATGGCGTTTAGCGGTACACAAAATAGTAAACCATCCAGCTTACGTTTTTTTTTTTTTTTTTCTTGGTCACTAGATTATTTTGCAGCTGCTGCACCGTAAGGAAGGCAATACTTGTTCGCAAGTGGGATCCTCGGGACCTGATTTGGTGAACAGATACAGGAGGGTTCTTTCGTTTCGGACATCATAAAAGCGACTGCTTATTCTTTCCACTTAACACCACGACAGGTGACACGGACGACACGGAGAAAGAAATTTGTGTGTGTTAGAAAACGAAAGGCAGATTATCAGATCATCGCTTGTTCCGAGTTCGGCCAGTGGAATCTGTATGAAGAACGAGACCGACACTCGCGAAAAAAACAATACATAATACAAAATGCGACATGATTCGTCGAGAAAGCATCTACTAAGCTGTTCGAATAGATTATCGCGCTCGCCCAATATATTTTGCCTTGTTTTTTTCTGTTTTTTTAATACTTTATTCTTTAGTTGTTGTTTTTTGTCGGATATGGATGGATATATAGACCTTTTTCGGTCGCTTATGTTGTGTCACCGCTGAGGGAACAATAACGAACCACCGCCCCGAATCCGAAAGCGAGCAATCACGCCGTACCGCTAGTGCGCGCGCGATGCAAAAAACCGGGTATTGTTACATTATGGGTACCACGTGACATTCCCGGGGTGCTGAGTGGTGCCCCCTAGCGTGGCTACGGCTTGAATAGTTGGCGTCATCAGATCAGCTTCTGCCGTTCGTAACGCCGCAGCACATGGGGTAATGTTTACACCACACAGCGGAAGGCTCTGTTCAGACACAGAAAAGGGGTTTCGTTGAGGGGCTCCGTAGAGGGGCTGTATCTCCCTTTTCAATCATATACGGACATACAGCATGTTTTTGTGTGGGATTGCGGCCGATATAAAGTTGTATAGGTACTTGATACATATATCATTTTAATGCAGTGTGTAAAGTGAAAATTAGAGGAAAAGTGCAACCTGTGATACAGGTACATGATACAGGCCTCTGAAGTCCCAAACTATCGCTCATAGAGCGTGTTTGAGAGCGGTTATACAATATACGTAACGTAATAATTAATAAGTGGCTAATTAAGACACTCTAAAGTAGCATAATTTTAATTCAAAGGTTCAAAAAGCACGAGCAAAACGACAACAAACAAGACACGAAGACAACGCCTTGTCCTTGTGTCTTTTTTGTCCTCGTTTGATTCGCGTTTCTTAAAAGTTTTAATGAGAACTAGACGAAAGCCAAGTTTTCATCCATAATTGTGACTTTTTCGATTTTTCAATACATTTCAGGCGAATCCAAAATACACTTACAAAAATAAAATGCTATATATCGTTTATGAGTATACAAATCATTAACTATCCGCAAAACAAGTTCAAACAAATACAATTTTATCTGTTAAAAAATTGCAGAAAAAAACACTTTAATACAAAAGGGCTGCCCGAAAGAGCAGTTTGTCCATTTTTGTGGGCCCCCTGGCGGCTCCCCAGCCCAACTGCCCGACAGTGGGGCACATATGGCGAACTTTCCCGCGTGGCGGCGGAATCAAGCCGGCCAGGCGGATATCGCGTGCGCCGCCTTGAAAAGGCGGATCAGAGGCGGCGCACAGGGAGTCGCTGCCTGCACTTAGGCGCCGCTGGCATCAATCTTAATTGTCTTGTCCATGTCCAATGAAATGTAGTTTCTTGTTGAAACCGTTGACTCCGTGTTATTTCTTGCATTCCTTGTCAAAATGGCTCTCAAGCTTGCGTTACCGCCCTATCGGAAAACGGGGTGTTCCATCTTTTCCAAGCCACGAATTTTTAATTTTTTTTCACGTAAACAAGAAAGTATTTTGCAAAATTAAAGTCTGTCCCTTTTTGTGGACAATATAAATTTCTTATAAAAATTATTTGGAAAAATAATAATGAAAGTGACCCCGCTACTTTTATGTACACAAACTATAATCATCTCTTGTCCGCAAACGTTATATTTAAATAAAAACGGATATAGGAAGTTTTCCAGCATATTGTATTTTTAAACTATGCAACAATACAATTTCATTCATTTCGGTTAACTAAAACATTGTATGTAATTAAAGCGCTAAAAGTGCCCTTATTTTGCTGTTTTGTTATTACCTGTCTATATGTCGCACTTTAATCTAAATTCACGTAAATTCATGGGCAAGACCATAAAGGCACTCAAATCTTTCACTGTGATTCCGGGTTATAAAAACCTCGTTAACCGTGCCTTCCAGATTCTTTAACGCGATGATTTCCAAAATGAGGATTGCCACGCTTACATTGCATCGTATAGGTCATTCCTCCAGATTCATATCAACAACCACAAGACTGCTAAATGTCAGGTATTTCTTGCTTCTTTTAATGCGGGAACTTGTTGTACAAAAACAAACCGCCACATACAAAAAACAAAAGAGACAGCAGGGCACACGGCCAGGCTGTTTTCAGCCCACAACATCAACAAACAAAGAAAATAGAAAGGTAGTTGTCGGTTTTGATAAACGAAATTATATGCTTAACCATTTCGCAATCGTAATCGCGCGCCCGCGTGTGTGTGTGAGTGTGCGTCTGTTTTTGGTGTTGCCTTTCGCAGAATGCGTGCACGAGTGATCGGGCCTTTAAATTTTTGTTTCTGAAGAGGCAGTTCAAAGAATAATTCAATGCATACGAATTTTTTTTGTTATTTAGCGGGGGACTGTACAGTGCTTGCAAGCTGTCCAGATCGAGATTCATCGAGTCGAAATACTGAATCATAGAATAAATAGAACAGAAAGAATAAAACATGACGAGTACATTGAAAGAATGTGCGGGTCTGTGTTTCGTCCTCTGCATCTTTATTTTTTCTGTTATCCAGTATACCTTATTAACACGCTCGTTAGGAATATAAAAATATACTGAAAGCAAAAAGGTGCAGCTATTTTTCTACTCTGTTTCTTTTTGGGGCCTCCGCTTCCGCGGCATTCCAACGGTTTCAGACAGCGTACTAGAGGTCCTTTACAGATATCCGTGGGATGACGCGCTCTCATCCTCTGAATTCAATTCTGAGAAGCGCTAAAAGTCTAAATCGAAGGAACCGGCACCTCGATTGCCGGCACCGCCAGAGAAGCCGACAAGCAGAGGAACCATCTCGCGTGAATCAACTGCACCGAGGTCCAATATCAGAATTATCAATCGCGGAGAAACGCGGTGCAGACGCAATAGTTATGGTTCCCCAGACATATAACAAATAACAGAACTTCCTGGGGGTTGTGTGTGTGTGTGTGTATAGGGGGGGGGGGTTCGTTTATGTGTGATATTTTAAATGTGCACTCGTCGCCATACATGAATACGAGAATGACCCTCCGACGGCTAATGGAGTTATTGAAGGCGACAGGCATCTCTATTTCAGCTTGTATACGCTCGAAGAAATACACGTGGTGATTAAAATTAAAATATGTTTCATGGCCATCATTACATTTCCGTTGTAGGCTTTCAGAAGGCCTAACCAGTCAGGTTATGATGCGATTGGGGTTAAAGACTGGTTCCTCTCGTACTTTTTGCAAATATTTATGCACAGATACTGGGCGAGCGGACATTTCTTTCCGCAGCACTTTCGCGATTTAACTAGTGCGTCATCGCTGAAATAAATTGTAAACGTGCTCCTAATATTTTTTTTCCTGCTTCAATTAGGCTAGCCATTCTCCGCTTCAACTCTGGCTCAATGAAGGAACCTTTTTTATCCGTAATTGCTTTCTTCTCCTCAGCAGAGACCGACCTTCACGAATCCATAGTACGTCTGGTGCAGCCTATCTTAATTGCTCGGCTTTTCGTGACATAGTATATTGGCTGCTGTTTGAACCAAAATATCATAATTTTTTTATTCTGCTTAGTGTCACCTTCAGGTTCTACCACGTTGTATTGCCACCAACAATAGTTTTCAGTGGAGACTAATATAGTCGTGTTTCAGAAAGAAAAAAAAAAGAGTCGGCTTCATCTAAAGTTTAAAATTACGAATATTTGTTTTAAATTTGAAGCACGGATTTCCTAAGCTACGATGAATATAGCGCCGCAGATTCTACTTTCCTACGTGTTCAGGCTTGGGTCAGTTCAGTGGGAATCCGATGGAGGTACGAGCAAATAGGAGACGGTTTGTGAGATCATCTTTAGTAATATTTATCGTGACGATGATATCTGTGCCTTCTGCAAGTGGTAAACTACCAATACTACACTAAGCATTTTTGTTGACGCTGTTTGGCGGTATGTTTTTTTAGCGTAGAAATTTCGCCTTCGCTCCTGTGCTTGCCCAAGATTACGGCTGTGTACTAGCTTTCGGCGATGTCACAGTGCAGTCCTTGTGTTCGAGAAAAGGCAGGTCGAGCTCTCTTTCTTCTACTTTTGGAAACGCGTCTGTCGGTGACATTGTGCATACCTAAAGAAGCGCGTTCTTGCGTACAAGAGTGGTGCGCGTTGGGCAGTTCAAAGTTCTTGAGTTGAGGTCACGTCCAGTGGTCATTTCGAGGTTTTGTTTTCTCGCACAGTAATTTTCTTGAGTCTAGTCGTTGTCATGCTCAGATTGCAATAGAAAATGCTACAAATAAGGTCTAAGTCATTTCTGAAGACTTTTCCCCGATTTTTTCTTTAAAAGGAAGTTCATAAGGTTCTCTATTTCAGTAAAAAAAAATAAAAAAAAAACTTTCCGCTCCCGCGCATCTTCAGCCCCTATCAAAGCTATGCACGCGCACTCTCGCTATTCTCAAAAAGGTAAAATAAAAAGACGTTACGATTGGTGTTAATGCGCCGGAAATACTTGGCAAGCTTGCGATTGCAAGCAATGGCCACACGAGCGACACGCCCTTGGCGGCCGAAAGATCGTTTTGTGAAATAACGACTAGTTGGAGACTTTTTGTGTTTTTTGGAGTTTAGTTACCTCTTAGGGAAAATCGTACGCTTTGCTCTTGAGGGAGATTAACAATTTATAATTTTAGTAAACTGCTCAAATAAACTAAAAAGCGCAATTTCAAATAAGAAACTTGTATCTTTTTTTTTTTCATATTTAGCCACACAAGATATGAAGTGGAAGGTGATCGGAGTGGCTCACTCTCTTCCCCGTCTGACTTAAAAAGCGTATCCTACGCACGAGTCAAGAAGACACCACTGGCTGGAAGCCTGGTGGGAAATATTAAATCCGTTAAACCCGCCAACGAGGTAAAAATGAGTTACATTTTTTTTGCGGGCAACTAATACAAATTTGTTACATCTTAGCGACATCATTTATTTTTACCTACGTAAAATGTATACGACTTCCACGTGATCAGGCATCAATTATCAGTGTTCCATTAGAGGGACACTGAAGTCGATTCTGAGATTTGTGGTGACAACTCAATCTAGATGCTCTGAGCATCCTAACAAACCCAAAACCACAACTGTGCGTAGCTTATTTCCTCGTTAAAAGCGTGGTCAAAGATCGCGACTCGCCCTTTTTGTGCAGAATTTTCTTTTGAGTGAAGTGGTCGACGAAGGGCGCTTGTCGGAGAGTTACAAGCGATGGCTGCACTTGCAACACTCCGACAAACGACAAGCCTCCTCTTTTTCTCCACGGAGAAAAATAGGAATCTTATCCGAATGTGTACCCATCTGACTCTATTCGAAACGAGTTATAATAAAATCAATCGGAATCTGCGCGTATTGTAGGGCTTTGATTGGTCCAAATAATGTAGTCCGCGAGAAAAAAAGAGTCCACATGTTTTTCTAATGATTTGATATGAATAAGCGGTTTTGTAATACGGGTCTCCGTACATACGAGAACTAACACATTTAAAACAATATAAAAAAAAACGAACTTTTTAAAACTGACTTCAGTGTCCCTTGAAGTGACCTAACCTGGCTTACTAACTTTGTTGGCGTACACCCCCCTGCAACATAAAATACCCACGAGAGAACGCATTTTAGGGTGAATCTGCCGAATTCGCTTTAACAAGGACTACATTTCTTAGTACTAAATAATAAATTGACATTTCGTCTTGCTCCTCCCTCAAGATTATGTGTCTGACGTCTGTGGGGTTAACACCAATGCCTAAACTGAATAGGCGAATGGGTCTTTCATATTGCAGGAGACTGTCCGTGTAAACATTTTTGGTAACATTTATTAGGCTTTTTTAAACCAATAAATATCTTCTATGTCGCTGTTCAGAACGTGACAGTGTTTTAAAACATTACACGGAACTAAAAGTGATTGCTCTTAGAGACGACCGGCCTAGGTGGTGGAGCCTTGCCATCAAAGTACGTGTGATCTGGTTTGCTAATGAGTTTACTCTTTGCGTTCATGGCATCATAGCGCCTACGCTATTTTGAGCGAAAGCATTATCACTGAAATGTCGTTCGTGGGGTTTATTCGTTAGATTTCATTCTGATTTAGAGAACGATACAGATAATACAATCGCGCTTTACTTACAGCAAGGAACAAAGCATTCCAACGGATTGGCATATTGAGTCGTGAACATCAGTGAAGGGCACTCTCACGGGCCAAGCTTCATGAAGACTCGGTTCTGAAGATGATTTTTCGGTTTCGTGGTTTTAAGAAAAATAAAGTATTGCTTGGTTGTGGTTAAGTCATTTTGCATGCGCAGTTCTAGTTTCTTTTTCACCCTAAAATATTTTATTCCACTATTTTTAAACTTCAAGAGATATGCACATACATCAACAAACACTGTTAAAGTTCTACTATATGTAATAGTTTTTACCTAATAATTCCAATATTTTCGGTTTTTTTGTTCATTGTCGCAGGTCGCGCGAGGCAACATTATTGGACCACGTTCCCTAAAACATATGGCACTTTATATTTGACCAACAAAAAGGCCTGTTATTTTTTAGTTAGAGCAGCGACTAAAGACCAATAAATAGTAGTTCGGCTAAGCGTATGTCTTGAGATCCAGCTATAAAACCTCTCGTGTTTCTTTCTTTTACTTTGTTTATTTCTTTGAGGCGGGGGCGGAGTTTTCGAACATCGTGTAAGCGTCGAGATGAACCCGGTAAAGAAAGAAATTTCAAGGTGCTTTAGGGACAGTTATTGTTCTACATCAAGTGTAATACTTTGGTACAGCAGTCTCACTGACAATACATTTTATTTTGAGACTGACAAAGTTTCTTGAACTAGTGCAAAATGAAACATCTATAATTGTCAAATTCACGCTTTACTTCATTGTATAACACAGAGGTTCGGGCGAGTTGGTTGCTCATGATGTACAGGGGGAACAGCGCACCCGCAGAACAGTCATTCAAATCAACATACACACAAAAGAAAGAAACACTTACTCAGCGCTGAGTAAGTGTTTCTTTCTTTTGTGTGTATGTTGATTTGAATGACTGTTCTGCGGGTGCGCTGTTCCCCCTGTACTTCATTGTATACCCTCATCTAATATTCTACTTACCTTTGCCTTTTAACCTTCGTTAAAATATTGAAGGTAAAACCAACCTGCCTCAAAGCAAGGGGAAACCTTCTGAGAGGTGAGCGAAGAAAAGTATTTTCATATTAGTATTCTTGGCTGCGTTGACATGCTTCAGTGGTCCAAACCGAACATTCCTACTATAAGATAAAAGTGACCGGGCTTATACAAATTATATTTTTGCTAGCAATTTATGGCCAAGGCAAAATGCCTTGGACAAGTTTACGCTCAAAACGTTCCTTCAAACCGCGTCATTTAAGTAAAATTCAGTGTATTTCTGTCTATCAGGCGGTAGCTTGCGGAATATTTGAAATGGATACAATTAAGTTTACCGAAATAAAATATAGATGTTTTAACTTGTTCTCTACGCAAATATAAAGGAAAGAACTTATTTGTATTGATTCGTCGTTATCGGGTAAGTACGGAACGTTTAAGCGCCGTTATGGTGTAGTATAGAATAGCTTATTTTTGTAGCAGCTCTTTTTCTAGCGCATACGTGCGCTTTCAGGCTCCTTCATTTGATTCGTAGTTTACATTTCGAAAAGATCAAGCGGAGAACACTAGTGCCATGTTCAGCAAATGGCTTTTTGCGCAGCTGTTGTAGAGTGATTTGAAACCTTTGATAATGTTTGCAACATTTCAGTGTCGTAATTTGTTTTGGTGCATTCAAGGGTAAATATCGTTTTAGAGAGTCCACCACCACTGCATAAAATGGATATCTAGTGACTATGCATTCTTTATTGCTAATTATTGAGGAATATTTTCAGGCCCGCCGTGAAGCGGGAAATAACGAACGTCGCAGTGGCAACAGCCACAAGTCAAGCCTTTTACGTACAAAACTAAAACATATTTAACAACGAACGAACTAAAATGTTAATGCAAACATACGCTTCTGCGGTAAATAAAAACAACAAAATGCAAGGCTTTTTTTTTTTTTTTCGTGCCAATTTTCCATGATCTGCGTAAAAATACGAGACTGATAAAATGCTTTTATACATACAAAAGACAGATGCATACTCAAGCCGCTTCTCCACGTAATCACTGCACAAATTTAGGCAGTTATTATCGTTCTAGGAGCTCTAAGAGCGCACGCGCTGCTACAAAAAGCTGTAGAAGACGAAGAATAAAAGGGGGTGAGCTGGTCGTGCCCTTGACCTGGCTTGTCCTATTTCCTCGTCCGCTCGCCGGGACACTACATACCCAACAGAACATGGCAGTGTAACTACTCCACACCACCACCCCAGCACACGTCATTTAAACTTCATAAAAGGCGACGAAACAGAAGAGCCAGCGACTACCGGCAAATCATCTCTTCTGAGCCATCTCAACATCCCGACCGTTCAAAGCAACATGGCAGAGACTGGCCCTGGTGAATCCGGCACTACGAACGGTTTGGGATGGTACGCGGACTCCAAAGAAAAACAAGCGTCGAACAGGAAAACGCTCTCATTTATTGCGTGAGAATCTGTCGCATAAAACGGCAAGGGTAGTAAACGAAGGTCGGGGAAGGAATGTCTAGCGACGTGAGCTACCACCTGGTTTCACGGAGTCCTCCCCTGTCTTCGAATTTTCCGACGCGTGCGGTAAGTGTTTCTCGGCACCTCGCTCACTGGTTCCCTCCTTCTCCTCACCTCGTCTGCTGAGGCTCGGTGGGAAAAGCGTGTGTTTTTTGGCTCTGAGCTACCCTGCTCGAGACTCGGGTTGATCCCAAGGCCATGGGCGGCAGACGGCCGTGTCAGTACCCTGTTGGAAAATATCGATGATGGAAAGATGATGGAAAAGGCTCATACAAGCGTAACCGTAATATGGGACATCCTATACAAGCGAAAAGGCAGCTCCAGTATAGTGGATTACGGCGAAAAGATACAGGTGGGCGGAACCATACAAGCGTGTCGTATTACGGGACATCCTATACCGGCGTATTGGATTATGGCGGAACCATGTAGGCGGACGGAACCATACATGAATAACGTAATATGGGACATCCTATACCAGCGAAAAGGCGATACCGGCACGTTGGAGCCATATGGCTCCAACATGGTGGTTTCGCCTTTTCACTGTTGTACACGGCAATTTAGTTTTAAGCTTTACATATATGTTTAGAAAGGTCGTGAAAGCTAAATTAATGCGATTTGTGCAGGCGAGTTATATGGCCAGGCGTACGTAGTATAGGGACCTAGTCGTAACAATCAGTCAGATAATTAAATGCAATTTGTTAATTAACTTTTTAATTAGTGAAAATGAAAATATGGTTTCAATTAGAAACTTGCCGAGTCATTGAAAACCACAAAATCAACTCTTTTTAGAAGGATATAATGCAGGGGTAGCATTTTACGCGTTCTGTAAAATGCTTTATTTGGACGAGTTTCTAGGTTTCAGTTTCTTATCAGAGCTCATCTTTGCGCCCACAG
Source organism: Ixodes scapularis (assembly GCF_016920785.2). Classification (NCBI taxonomy): domain Eukaryota; kingdom Metazoa; phylum Arthropoda; class Arachnida; order Ixodida; family Ixodidae; genus Ixodes; species Ixodes scapularis. Next base: position 89,072,609 of record NW_024609835.1, read on the forward strand.
TCCTGTTCCCCAGGGGCTTAGACGCGCAACACACGTGCGCCTTGCTTCCCTCCATCCTACGAGGGAGGCGAGGGGGCGGCTTCGCACTGCGGCCACCGGGCAGCAGGACCGTAGGTGCAAAGATGCGCTCTGGTAAGAAACCGAAGTCTGGAAACGCGTCCAAATTGACCATTTTTTTAGAACACCATAAAATGCTGCTCTTGTCTTATATCTTCACAAATAAAATTGATTTAGTGTGTTTTGATGATGCTTAGAAGTTTCTAATTGGAACCATGGGTCTATTTTCACTGATTAAAAATTTCAGGAACATACTATACTTAAGAGAGAGGCTGAAGCGGTTTTGTATTTGAGAAAACACTTTTAAATCTTCTTCATTTGACCTCCAGAATCTCAAATATCAAAATTATTTGCTAATTTAATTAATCGAGGCTGCATAGAGTCATTTTTAAAGCGCTTTGAAAGCACTTCCCTAGAGAGCGACGTCACAAGAGCAGCTTTCAAAATCTTTGTTCACGCATCTTCAGCGCCTATGAAAGCTATGCACGCACATGCTATTTTTTAAAGGGGCAGAAAAATGTGTCACGACTGGTGCCAATGCGGGAGAATATACCTAGAAAAATTGCGACTGGACGCGCGGCCCTTAGGCGAGACACGCTTGGCGGCTGAAAGGTCTTCTTACGATGTCACTATTGGTAGGATGTTTTTTTTTGTGTTTTCTCACGTTTAGTTATATCTTTGTGGAAAACCAAAGGGATATTCAGATTCGCGGGATAAAACCATGCGAGAATGAACCTCCATCTAGTTTTCTGAAAGAAGTCTGGCACATCTCTGTAATAAGCCGACTGATCATTACAAATTAGCCTTTTATACTATGCCGCCCTGGCCATATAACTCACGTGTACAGACTGCGTAAATGTAGCTTTTACGGCTTTTTTAAAAAAAAATCTGTAAAATATACAAAAAAACACTCTGTAGAATGTCCCCCAATACAATATGATTGTATGGTTTCTTTCCCGCTTGCATTGTTCGAGAAAGACTTGTGGATATCCAGCGTTTCATTGGAATGCTGGATGTCAATGAGTCTCTACATCAGTGAGTGGTTTCAAACAATTATGATGTTTGCACACCAGTAAGCTCTTATCCGAGGCTCACCAGGAGCACTAAGAGCAGAGGCAAAATGTCGTGACCTGGTAAATTTGGTTGCAGGTATTTATTTTTAGAAGAACTGCATGCAGCAAAGCTTAACTTTGCTCAAAAGAAGATAATTAAAAATTCAATACTGAACAATGGTGTCCCTTGAGCTGTCAGACCAAACTCCCACTCTTGTCACTCAGGAGTTCCTAACTTGTGCGTAGAGGATCAGCACAACCCAGATTTGTGCTGCAAGCGCACCTGCAATATAAAAGTTGAAAAAACATGAGATGAAATATGAGACGTTTACAATTCTCTGTAATGAGAAAATACAGTACAGCTCTCGAAGAGGAAGATGGGAGGGTATGCCCCTCTTTCCCCTCCCCTCCTCCTCTTCTGCTCCCTCCCATTTAGGGGGAAATTTCCTTGAATTTAGCGGGAAAATTTCCCCACTAAATTTAGCGGGTTAAGTTTCGCACTAAATTTAGCGCGGAATTTGATGTCACATGACCTCAACACAAATGCAGGTTTTCCGCTAAAAGTAGCGGGGAAAATGACGTCGCATGACCGTGTCACGTCATCCATAAAAAAATTCAGTTTCTCAGCTAGACTTAGCGGAAATATTAACGTCACATGACCACAACATTAATTCAATTTCCTGCCAAGTTTAGTTGGGCGGTTACGCCGACAGCGACGCCGCGAAACGCGGAAACGGGTGCAAACAGCTGCGCTAAAAACGAAATGCATCAGGTGAAATAAAGTGAACATTAGATATACTGTAAGAAAAAGAAGAGAATCTAAGATACCGTTCTCAGATCCTTCCTTTTGTCCGTTCTCAAATGTTTTGATATCAAGAAATGTTTATCTCTTTATTCATACCCAGAGAACCCCTCCCAGTTTCAGCATGAATGCAATAAATCAATGCAGACTAGATCTAGTAAACTATAATGCACATGAAAATGAATGTTTGCCACATAGTCATGTATCAGTCAGTGGCTCAGATCTCAAAATACATTTGTATTGAGGAACATTCTTGAATAAAATTTCTGGGCTTCGAATTCAACAGTTTGTACCTCCATAAGGAACACTGTATGGCACTGATTTTTTTTTGTTTTTTGTGACACATCAGAAACAGCACAACACTGTCATCCTTGCATACCTAACAAGAATTTTTATCTTTTTTTTTTTTTAGCATGGCATGTGCTATTCTAATGCCCATACAGCCTCCTTTAACAAAATTTCCTTTGTATAGCTTTTTATTGGTTCTTATTTAGCTCGCACGACAGATTCGGTACCTTGAATTCTCACTCGGCATCAACAGTTCTATATATTAATGTAAAAGCGAAAGACAAGATGTATGGACTTGAGTACGGTTCAACAAGCACAGATGTTGAGAAAAGTACTGAGGAAAACTCAAATGTCAAAATAAAAATAAGCTGGAATGTGGATACAATTATGGACATGGTCATGAATACAGTTAGCAGATTCAATATAAAGAATATGTGTTAGACGCACGCTCAAAGAAACCTGTTGCATCATTATTCATTCAAATTACTTTGCAAAACCCAGCGCTGCAGTCTCATGTGGGAGCTCGCTGGATGAGTCTACTGAAAACGAGTGTAGACGGAAAAAGCAGTTTGATCTGCGATAATGAGCATTACATAAGTGACATGTCATTATTACTGTTACAGTGCCGAATGTTCCAAACTGTCAGTCGCATCATTCTGTGAATTCCCTCCGTACATTACAGGGTTTGGCTCTTTCGAATGCTTTGCGAGAAAAATGATGAACTGGAAATATCTAGAGTAGTTCTAGAAAAACTATTTCCAGAATCTTATCTCAGCATCGCAAAGAATATAAAAAGTTTCTAAAGACAAGGTTAGTGCAGGAGTTGAATAAACTAAATACTTTGTTTTTCGAAACCATCTTGCCGTACTAAACATATGAAGTTCCTCTAGGTAGAGCTAGTCATTACGGATGATTGTGCCCATTGCATACCATAAAAATTTAATTTGCGACCTACAATATTTACAAACTAAATTAACTCTGAATAAGTGGACCCCTTGGCATTAAAGATTGGCCTCACCATGACTGTCTGCCAACATCTACATAATAATTTTCATGAACCTATGTATTTCAAGAAAATATTTGGTGTGAGCTGCTTAAAACACAATAGCACTTTTTAACAAGTACTGATTGTTGGGCAAGTTGGTACGGTACGTTAGAAAACATAATTACGCTTTGAAGACGGGGACATAGGAAGGACAGACACCACCGAGTGCTAACTTTCAACTGATTTAATTCAAGAACCTCAGCGTAAAAACACACTGCGTCACCGCACCACATCTTAGCCAATCCGTGGCCCTGACACGGACCGCAAGTACGCCAACTCCTTATCCGCGAAGTCAATTGACGCCACACTAACACAGCACGTGCTGGAACTATTTATAGCATCAGCCTCTATAATCTCTCTAACAGTCATATCTTTGTGCCTAGCAAGAACAGTAGACGAAGCAAATAATGGTTTGCACTCGCAGTCATGATCTGTCGTGTCACTGTCACGACTGCGGGTGCAAACAATTATTTGCTTCGTCTACTGTTCTTGAGAGGCACAAAGATTGGACTGTTAGCGAGATTATGGAGGCTGACACTATAAATAGTTCCGGCACAAGTTGTGTCAGTATGGCGTCAATTGACTTGGCGGATAAGGAGTTGGCGTACTTGCGGTCCGTAGCAGAACGGATTGGTTGAGATGTGGTGCGGTGACAAAGTCCGTTTCTACGCTGAGGTTCTGGAATTAAATCAGTTGAATGTTAGCGCTCTGTTGTGTCTGTCCTTCCTATGTCCCCGTCTTCCAAGCGCAATCATGTTTTCTACCACACTTTTTAACACTAATAGAAAGCCTGTAGTGGGCCGCAACTTAAGCAGTTTTCACTTCATTATGAAGAGCAATTACACATATGTGAACCATGAATATAGGCCTGCACTGAATTTTTTTCTTAAGCTGAATGTGCTATGCTCTGTTTACTATATAAATCTTTGCACAGCTGACAATGTGCAAGTTCCTGTTTTTTTATATTTCACATGTCCCGACTGCTGGGTGTGGTAGGGACATAAGATTGATGACACCAACGAAACACAATGATTATTTTAAGAATTTGTTTGGGTAAAGCACGAACAAGGCGATCTGCGGGAAGTTATTTCTGTGACACCGTCGAACCTACATCCGCGGGCTTTAAGTTCACATGTTAATCATGTCTGCAGACTCCTTTTTGTAATTGGAACTCCATCCAACCCGGGATTTCAATATGTTTTTTTGCATTTTAGGCTTAGTAGTGCTTTTGCTGTTCGAGTAATAGGTAAGAAAAATGCTTATTTCAAGTGGCATACCTAACACCTGGTGGCACGAGGACTCCCCTGTCGTGACGCTGATCGAAAGTCTTGTTGCTGGGATTACCTCCCCCATGGTCCTGGCCAGACCACAGAAAAAGATTGAGTCCAAGCTTGTGGCCACTAGGATCTCCAGATCTTGAGGCACCCAAGTAGCTGAAAATAAAAACAAATCACAATCAAGTACTTGGCAGAGCTACATTAGAATGGCTAGCATATTCTTTCGTGATCAGCACATAGATCCTCTTATTTTAGTCATTGTCACCCCCCAGGACAAGGCCACGTAGGCGTTAAAAAGATGGGTACCGAATTAAGGCGAATGATCAAATGCATTCATTTAACCCTCTTTCGCCCCAACCTGAGAGACTTCTGTCAAATATTCACATTCAACTGTAAAGACTACAAATAAAACTACTACTGCAATGCACAGCCGTATAGTCTGTTCTCAAATGTTTTGATTTTAAGAAATGTTTATATCTTTATTCATACCCAGAGAACCCCTCCCAGTTTCAGCATGAATGCAATAAATCAATGCAGACTAGACCTTGTAAACTATAATGCACATGAAAATGAATGTTCGCCACATAGTCATGTATGAGTCAGTGGCTCAGATCTCTAAATACATTTGTATTGAGGAACATTCTTGAATAAAACTTCTGGGCTTTGAAATAGACAGTTTGTACTTCCATAAGGAACACTGTATGGCACTGATTTTTTTTGTGACACATCAGAAACAGCACAGCAGTGTCATCCTTGCATACCTAACAAGAATTTGTATTTTTTTTTTTAGCATGGCATGTGCTATTCTAATGCTTATACAGCCTCCTTTAACAAAATTTCCTTTGTAGAGCTTTTTATTGGTTCTTATTTAACTCGCACGACAGATTCGGAACCTTGAATTCTCACTCGGCATCAACAGTTTTATATATTGATGTAATAGTGAAAGACAACATGTATGGTCTTGAGTACGGCCCAACAAGCACAGATGTTGAGAAAAGTACTGAAGAAAACTCAAATGTCAAAATAAAAATAAGCTGGAATGTGGATACAATTAAGGACATGGTCATGAATACAGTAGCAGATTCAATATGAAGAATACGTGTTAGACGCACGCTCAAAGAAACCTGTTGCATCTATATTCATGCAAATTACTTCGCAGAACCCAGCGCTGCAGTCTCGGGTGCGAGTTCGCTGAATGAGTCCACTGAAAATGAGTGCAGACGGAAAAAGCAGTTTGATCTGCGACAATGAGCATTACATAGGCAAGTGACATGTCATTGTTACTGTTACAGTGCCGAATGTTTCAAACTGCCAGTCGCATCATTCTGGAATTCCATCCGTATATTACAGGGTTTGGCTCTCTCGAATGCTTTGCGAGAAAAATTATCAACTGGAAATGTCTAGCGTAGTTCTAGAAAAACTACTTCCAGAATCCTAACTCAGCATCGTAAAGAATATAAAAAGTTTCTAGATATAAGGCTAGTGCAGGAGTTGAATAAACTAAATACTTAGTTTTGCGAAACCATCTTGCCGTAGTAAACGTATAAAGTTCCCCTAGGTAGAGCTAGTCATTACGGATGATTGTGCCCATTGCATACTATAAAAATTAAATTTGCGACCTACAATATTTACAGACTCAACCAACTCTGAATAAGTGGAACACTTGGCACTAAAGATTGGTCTCACCATGACTGTCTGCAAACATCCACATAATAATTTCCAGAAACCTATGCATTTCAAGAAAATATTTGGAGCGAGCTGTTTAAACTGCCTTAACACTTTTTAACACTAATAGAAAGCCTGTAGTGGGCCACAACTTAAGCAGTTTCTACTTCATTATGAAGGGCAATAACAAATATATGAAGCTTAAAACTAGGCCTGCACTGAATTGCTTTCTTAAGTTGAACGTGCTATGCTCGCTTCAATATATTATCTTTGCAGAGCTGACAATGTGCAAGTTCCCATTTTTTTATATTTCACATCTCCAGACTGCTGGGTGGGGTAGGTACATAAGACTGATGACACCAACGTAACACAATGATTATTTTAAGAATTTGTTAGTGTATAGCACTAGCGAAGCCATCTGCGGGAAGTTATTTCTGTGACTCTGTCGAACCTACATCCGTGGGCTTTAAGTTCACATGTGAATCATGTCTGCAGACGCCTTTTTGTAATTGGAACTCCATCCAACCCGAGATTTGAATGTTTTTTGCATTTTAGGCTTAGTAGTGCTTTTGCTGTTTCACTTCAAGAAGAGGTAAGAATGCTTATTTCGAGTAGCATACCTAACACTTGGTGGCATGAGGACTCCCTTGTCGTGATGCTAATCGAAAGTCACAGGCAGGGAGATAGTGTGATGCTCTTGTTGCTGGGATTACCTCCCCCATGGTCCTGGCCGGACCACAGAAGAAGATTGAGTCCAAGCTTGTGGCCACTAGGATCTCCAGATCTTGAGGCAACCAAGTAGCTGGAAATAAAAACAAATCACAATCACGTACTTGGCAGAGCTACATTAGAATGGCTAGCATATTCTTTCGTGATCAGCACATAGATCCTTTTGTTTTTATACTTTGTATGTGCACCTATTTAAAAACTGCTTCTTCACAGCCACAGTCATAGACACACCCCAGGACAAGGCCACAGAGGCCTTGAAATGATGGGTACCGAATTAAGGCGAATGATCAAATGCATTCATTAACCCCCTTTCACCCCAACCTGGGAGATTTCTGTCAAATATTCACATTTAACTCTAAAGACTATAAAAAAAAACTACTACTGCAATGCAGAGCCGTATAGTGGGAGAGTTTAACCAGTGGGTGTGGTGACAAAGGTGCCGGAGAGGAGGAAAGGGAGGAGAGCGCCGAAGGAGGGAGAGAGAAGGCAGCAGAAAGGGGACGACCGCTATTTTGACGCAACGCTGTTGGCGCAGAGCAGTGTTGAGGCTATGTGTCGTCTGCTACTGGCTTAATTCATTTTTGCCTTTATAAAACTTTGCGTTTAAACATGAAGAAACTTCTTTCTTTAGGTTTTTAAGCCACCCAGGAATAACACTATTATTTTATTGCCAAAGCCTGCCAAATAAAAGCAAAGGGCAGGTGTCTGGATAGAAAGAGTTTAGTTGGCGCACCAAGAGGCTAACCAATAAAAATGGGTGCCACTCTGCGCAAAATGCCTAAAAAGCGTGCATCTCTACTTGACACTAACAGTGGCATACACTATCTATTTTACTGACTAAAGGGTACTAGATCATTATTTTCAGCTAACTAGTCAAACTAGATATTCTTGCCGACTTGCTTTTTAGGAAAATTTTTAAATTTACAACAACTATTAAGACAACGGCTAAAAAAAAGCAATGGCAAAACCAACAATCGAATTGGCCTGCTCTCCAGTAGCACGACATCTATAGAAGGCAGACCTGCAGAATGAGCAAGCAGTCTAAAAAAGAGTATGTCCCATGTATAATTTGTTTCCATGCTGCAAAGCAAGTGCTGGAAAGAGGTTTCACGACATTAACAAAATTTCTTGCAGTCAGTTGAGAACAAGTTAGAGCAGTGAATTTGTCCTTGCCCTTGGCATAACGTCTTAGTGTTGCCCATGGAAACTCAAATAAATTTGTAAATGAAAACAAAAAAGACTAACCTTTATAAAAAAATCTAACTTTCGCAAAGAAAAGTTATCTTGAACAAAATATGCGGGATACAGTTGTACAGCATCCATTTTTGTGCTGAACCAATTTCGAGGCAAATCTGCGACAATGAAAAGAAAACACCTGAGTACATTAGGGAAAGACAGAAAGGATGCATACCTACAACAAAAAAATTTAGAACGACCACGGGCAGGAACCTCTGGTGAGGCTCTCGGAGTGACTCCCTGCAATGGGCCTGCGCAGACCAGAGAACAAGATCGGTCAGAGCTTGCAGCCATAAGGTGCTTCATACCATGAAGTTCCAGAAGTAGCTGCAATTGGAAGCAAAGTGCATTTCATTTCTCTGCAGAATGGAGAGTTTAATAGCTACTATGCATTCATAAGGTGATACAGTCACGAATGCAGATTTTTCAATGCAGCACTATATCACCAAATTGTTAACCGTGCCGGGCAACACTAAAAACCGAGAGCATTATTCCAAACTATCTCAGTTTAAAGTTAACCACGGCAGAAGCTGCAAGCCATGTGACCTTCAAGTTGGACGCCATGGTACGTCGAGCTTATAATCATGTGTCACACTGTTTTTGCTGCGATGGCTTGTAGTATCAAAAGTGGTCCAGCTTAAAGAGATGCAAAGTATAGACGTTTGTGAGTGGGGCCCTGACCTAGTCTTGAGCTACATTGCAAGGAAGGACGTTTCAACCGGGATGTTTGCTGCCTGTACCTACACAACCAGCTTGTGGACAGCGATTGCTCGAGCCGAGTACATGTCCTCGAGAGTGCCATTATTTGACAAGCAGTTTTATGAATGTTAAACATGACTGACTTACAGAGAGACTGCATCTCAACGACTAATGACTTGGGATACCTAACTGAATACTGATATATTAACTGAATGCAAAACAAATTACCTGGCAGGCATTAAATTTATCAACAAGGTGGGTCGACTCCGCATTAAGTTGGAGTCGATGCGTCAGGCACGTAGCCAGGATTTTGTTTCAGGGGGGGCCCACTCATAACAAAATGCTGTATGAGGGGGAGGGGGAGAGGAGGACCCATGCAAAATGGAAGATATCGGGGGGGGGGGGGGGGCGGGCCTCATAAGCCTCCCCCTGGCTACGTGCCTGCGATGCATAATAGGACAATACAAACAAAGATATGCCTTACAATTCCTTTTGCACCCCCAAAATGATGTGTTTTTGAAGGTAAGATACACAATGTTCTTGATTCAGAAAGTGCCTCAGCTGTACAAATGCATATGCAGTAAAGGCACTCGCCAAGCCTATTCTCCTCAGCGCTGTGCAGGTTAAGCTAAGTTAGAGTATAGAGGTACACGCTCACTGACAGCATGAGGAAGGCAGGGAGAAGTCTCCGTTGTTCCACCACCAGCCCGTCTGCTACCTTCGATGACGTTTCAGCGCCTCATGAGCCTGGAGCGAGCACATCTGTCAAAAGTGGGGTGAAGAGCACAAGCACGTGCTGGAGGACGCCCAGCCATTCTCTTTTTGTCATCGGCTATTCTACATATTTTAGATGACATATTCTTAAGTGAGAAAAAGTATTGCAAATATGCAGTCCAACTTTGACCATAATACAGAAGTCTGATAAAGATAACAGTTGCCATTCACCATTTTCCAAATAAGTGGTCCCATGTATTGGAACATCTACACATGTGGTGCGTGAGTAGGTTCAGGACTGAGACGCTAGAAAACGAAGCGCTCACAAGGCTTGTCTGGCCCTTCCAACCATGCGGGTACATTCATCGCAAATCCCCGATTTTTAGACAAAATGATTTAGAATGAGCAAATCTTGTCTACGCCCGAGGTAGAACATTGAATTGTGATTCCCCCATATTGTGCCAACCATCCTTCAACCTGCGGTACCACCTGCAAATGAACTATGTTGCGCTGCGGCACGCGTCCATGCTGCCTGCTTCAGGGAAAACCACTGCTCGTGTTGAAGACGACATCCCACAGTGTACAGGCAACAATGTTTAACGAACTAAAACAAAATTGATATCATTCAATAGACACACATAGGCTCACAAAGTGTCGACACCATGATTGTTGTTGTTGGTTTTACTCTTGCATACAAACAAAAGTGACTTCCTCTTTCCTCCGATGTACAGTAAAACCCCCTTATCTTCGTGGCCCCTATTTCTTCTCGAATCGGTCACAGAGGACATAATCGCAGCCACTGAATACTGCAAAATTAAAGGCCGCGAAAATTAAAGGTTCGCCAACATTAAAGAGTTTACTGTTTTTCCGTGTGTCACATGATGTTAACATTTCAAGGAGGCTGAAGGTATTGGTTTAAGAAAAAATTGACCTATGAAAAAAAATGCCCTTCTCCAGGTTAGGCACGCGAGGTTCTTTTGCACTACCTATAAGGCGGCAAGTTTGTTTTGGCAGAGCTTTTGGTTAAACGGAGTCACAAAAGTAGCTATACTTGGAGTCAACTATTTCGTGCTGCATTATGAAGCTAGAGTAAATTCCACTGTGCCTCTGCACAGCACTGTTTGCTGCGAGAGCATATGTGGTTTAGTGTTGCATCCCATTTGCATGATCTAGAGAAACTAGCGCTGACAGAGTTGGAGCACTCAAAAAAAAAACAACAGCTGACTGTGGAAACATTGAGAGATGCACACATGCGAACTGTGCATTTCTTAAAAGTGGATTCGAGCAAAGGTAAAGACAATATGTATACTTACGGCGGCCATACTTGCCTTTCCCAAGCATGACCACTTTTCCCTCGGTAGCACCATCCAGTAAGCACCAGCAACACGCCCATGAGACGCCGCCGACTCTTGGATTGAATGACGACCCGCCTGAGGTCTTGGAAGGAGATCCCGAACACTGCTTTAGGCCAGATGTTGTATCTGGAGGGGGCAGGGACTAAAAGTAAAAATTAACAAATTTATCTGAAGCGCTACACTCCTATAGCATAAACTCTAGGATAGCAGTATTTTTTTTTTTTGAGGTCAGTGATGCATTTTAATTAAACACAAATGGTTGGTTTATATGATGAACCAACAGCCCCTATTTTCCTTAAGTGTAACGGAGTGTCTAACGTTACGTCCGACGTAACCCGAAATAAAAATTAAAGTTACCGTATTTATTCGAAAATAGGTGGAACCCTATTTATTAAATCCACCAAGAACAAAAAAAAAAAAAAGAAAAAAAAATCAAATATAGGTCGATCTTTTTTTTTTATTTTTAAGAACAGGGGAAGTTTTGGGCAAAAGAAAGAAAAAAACCTTTATTTACATCACTCAGCTAAATCACGGGGCGATGCCAAAATCTTCATCACCGTCAGAACTTCTGGACATGTTATCATCGTCCGAAGCTTCGTCAGCTGGGTAGACATCCTCGCAAATTCGCAGCAATACTTCACTGACACCGTTGTAAAATGACGACAAGAAACGAAAAAAGGTGCGAAGCGACGGAAGACAAACTACAAAGACGCAAGCAAAGCCGCCGTGTCGCACACGCGAGCCGAGCCGCCTCAAGCAACTAACAAAAATAACTTTTTTTTTTTCTTTTTTTTTTTTTGCGCGTTTGCGAGGATGGAGGGTAAAGTGCATGGCGCATCGCGTTCCTCTCCTTCCCCGTTGCCCAGCAAGGGGAACGCTAGAGGCGCGATGTCGAAATCCGACGCCCGAGCGGTGCGCGCGACAGCGGCACTGGCCACCGCGGGCGGCGAGCCATTTCGGCAACCAAAAGCTTTTCGAAACAAAAAGCGGCGCGGCCCTACGGCAACGCCGGCTCGGTGACTCGATAGCTTCATGCCTCCGGTAGGGTCGCAAAATTTGGTCGCGAATGTAGGTGTCGAAATTCTTTAGTCACAATTTCCGAGAAAAAAAAAAAAAAAAAAAAAAAGGTCGACTTATATTCAAATAAACACGGTGGTCAGCCGCGCGACGAGAAACACATTATGAAAGCGATTGGTGCGAGCGACCAAGGCGATGAGCGACGTTTTCTAGAAGCCCAAGAACCGAGCTGCGCAAGCAGCGAGAGTGAGAAATCTTCGGCGCTCGGCGCCGGCTCTCGTAGCTTTTCGCCGTCGCTCGTCTCTTTGATCGCTATATTGCTAACATGCCGTTCAGAAAGGCGCTCTAAGTACTTACCATTGCATTGGGACCAGCCTCGCATCCAACCGTAACCAGTATTGACTTTCTTTAAAGCCGCACAGGTAGAAGTTAACATCGTACATACACCGTTTTCAAGCATGGCTCCTCGTTCATTGCTCGATTTACATTTTCGGCAAATGACCGCAATGAAGCACAATTATTCTAGTTCAAAATTGTCACGAACACTTGGCACGCATGCTTATACTGTAGCGCACCTAACGTAATTTAAAAGTAGAACGAAAACGGGACGAGATTCGCTTACCGCTTCACGGATCCTAGGCCTTCGGATCCTAGGCCTAACGGCCGTACTTGGAAGTCGCCTGCGGTCCGGCGATCGGACGAGTCGAGCCGGCGTGACGCAGGCTGACCACGCCTGGTTGAACTATGAGAGGCGCCGTCCAGTTGAGAGCCAGAGACGCAGTAGAAACGGACCGCAAAACATCTGTCCCGTAACCGTAAACCTCTGCAGTAAACGAGCCAACGATGCCAACGACCCCCCACACCGCTCTATCTTCGCCATCTCCGCGACGACCGGAAGTGGAAGCCGCGAAGTTAGAAAAGCCGCGGCAGCGAAAGCCACTGGGCGGAAGCTTTAAGTTTCGGTTTCGCTTTTCTCCAACGCAGGCTACGGTCGCTACGGTTTCGGGCTGGTGGGTTTGTCGCGTTTGTGGCTGGTTGCGACGACGCGAGGGGCCACGAAAAGACGCCAAGTTGGCCGAGTACGAGTCACGGCCCACGATACGAGCAACGGGCCGTTTGCCGCTGTCGACCGGCGATGCGGTATCCGCGGCTTGGTGTCACGATCGGTTTGTTGCCGTGCACGTTGACTCAAAGCTCGAAGTTATGCAGTTCCGTTCCGGCACCAGCCGCACCACGTTTTCCGGTGCATCGCACGTGGAGGCCTTTCGACGCATTCAGTGAACGTAAAGATCGTGCTCGCTGTCTTCGGTGCTGTGGAAGAAGTTAGGAGACGGAAGGCGTTTAGGACTCCAGGCCGGGCCGCCGGTTCACTCTGAACGAGAGGCGACTTGTGTGTGCACGCTTTGAGGAAGCCTCCGCGTTTCGCCGCTCTAGACCTCGCCGATCGCGACCGGACCAACCGGACCCCGAGTCCGAGAGGCTCTTGCGGAGCCAGGAACTGCACCGAGGTAGGAGCTGCTCGTTCTGCGCTACCATGCAGTGCTCTACAGTGCTCGGAGCTCTCGGTGTCATTCGTGCTTGCACCGAAGCCTTTGTGACCCCTTCGGACGCGCAAGTCGTACTTCGCAAAGGTTTGGACGGGGCCGTCCTCACCGAGCAGCTCCGCTATATTCCGCTTACTTATGATCGCAATAAAAGCTTGCGTTCTCGGAAAAAAAAATTGCGGTACCGCTCTCCGCGCCGCCGACGAGGTTGGCCGCCGCCATGTTCTCAGCTGTTCACTCGCTCCCGCAGCGAGCGCCTTCCGATAATCCTCCCCGTTCCAAAATGCGATGCGCTTTGCGCATTATGCCGTTTACATGACCGCATATTGAATGCGGCAACTGGATTCAATGCGACTAAGTCGCATTCGTGTAAACGTGGCTTATGTTATTTTTCGACATGTATGGTGTATGTAACGATAGCGGTGGTGAACGATGGACGTTTTTGTTGGAAGATTGCGGTCGTCTTTCTGCATGTATGATTTGGTTATACCGGTGGTCCTGCGGTATAAGCGTTTTGTTGGAAAGACGGCAGTCGCCTACGTCATCGGACGCAAAATCATACCAGCCACACCGAATCATATCGGCAAGCAAAGTGGCTGCCAGTATAGACAGACCCGGAGCCATAGCGGTGCCGGTATCTCCAGTTATGCAGAACGCCAAACCAAACTAGCTGCATGCATAATACAAAGGAATTATGGTGGTGTCATACCAGAACTGTACAAGCAGCAGGTTTGTTTCCTGCACGTTTTTCCAATAGGGTAACGTCCAGTCGTAAATATTGCAAAACCCTTCTTCTTTTCACTCAGGCCAACACACAAACCGCAGACAAAACATACAACACGGGGTCGTCGAGCCTAACAGGGTTTTGCCACATAAAATGGCAAGGTCCAACCCGCAGGACAATGACCATCTGGGGAAGGGGAATTTCCACGCTTGGTGTGCAAACCTGGGTTTGAGCGTGAAGAACAAAGGGCAGTGGCGAGAAGAGACTGGAAGGTGAACGGACGCATCGCGTCGTCGAGCGGGGTGACGAGACCACTAGCAGTCGAAATCTAGCAGTGGCGAAACGCGGATGACAAGATTATCATCGCGTTCCGCCACTGCTAGCTTTGCGACTGCTTCACGGGTGGTAACTTTGGCGCGCCACCGAGTTTTCAACGAGCTTCAAGTCGTTCAAAAAAGATTTGATTTAGTCGTTTTCGATGACGCCCAGTAAGTTTCTAATCGGAACCATAAGATATGTGCAAGAGTAAGCTGATTGACCTCTTCGGCCGTCTAACTGGACCGAAGCTTGCGGCCAAAAGAAAGCAAGCCTGGAGCGTCCAATGATCTACCGCAGTGTATCACAACCACTGATGCTTTGCAGACACCTTGTGGATCGGCGGAAATGATGGAGGACCCCGCTCGTGGTAAGGGGAAGGAAAAGTATTAACTAATTATGATAGTGATTTAATAAATGGATATAACTAAGGGCTGGTATAGAGCAGATTTGTTTGTTTGTCTTATACACGAGAAAAGGTACCCGAAAATTAGAACGTTTATTCTTAATCTGAAAAAAGTCAACTTTTATTGTCGGAAGAGAGGGTTTCGCGGACCCCCATTTGAGAACCACTGATCTACCGAAACGTACATGAGTTACACTTCAGACAACTTCTCTTTGTGCCGAAAATCGTACCCGGAGATGCGGGACGCTCAGCGTGCTTCGCCAATTCTCATACAATCATTCATGACGCGTTCCAACAGCTTCTAATTAAGGACTGCACAACGGTAGACCAGGCTGTAAGCTAATGCCGACGCTTCGAAGATGCAAAAAGTCGCCGCATCGCTCACCAATTTGTCTGGCTACCCAACACGACCGCAACATCTTCGTGTGTGAACACTTGCTCCACTCCCCACCAGATAACCAAAATTGTTCGCTGAGAGCAAAAAGTTATGATGCCGGCCGAAGCTTCTGTCCGTTCTTTGGCTGACCCGGAACAAGCCATTTCCATATCCATCGTGCAAAGATTTATCAACTGGAATTGAGTAGGGATACTCAAACCCACCAACGAACGCGGTTCCGACCACCAGTAGACAATCTCCGGCAGTACGACAACTCGATAAACAACTTACCGTGACATGGAGAACCCCCGATAACAAGCCGATATGCTTCCACTGCGAACATGTTGGCGTATTGCTCGGTTCTGTCGAAATCGAATTGTTCAGTGAGCACACTTTCCATTGAACCATGGATACCAATACAACCGATTTTGATCTTGCAGCCTCGCCTAAACTTTATAAATATTTTTATGACTAGCCGTCTTCACGCCGCCGCCATTCCTCGTCGCCTGCTCCCGGTCGCTCGATGTCGCCGTTCAGTTTCTGTGACCGATCGATTTTAGTACTCTTTATCGTGACCTCTCATTGCTGTCACGAAAAAATTTGGGTTGGGACTTCGTTTCGTTTCATGCAGCACTAATCGACTATGCCTGAGGAGTGATTGAACTTGATGTCGCCGACCTCTAGACATCACGAAACTAACGGAGCATTCTTAGAAAAAAGGGTTACTATTGTCCTCCCTAAAAGAGGGAGCGCTCTTGTAACCTGTGTTCCTATAGAAAGAGGGAAACTTTCGTCCTTAAAGCAGGGTTGCAAAGTTCCCTCGTCGCTTGCATCTCATTATGGCGGCCCCAAATCGAGCAAATAGAGCTTAATGAAGCTTAACGAGGTCGCTGCGTCTATTGTATGGGGCGACAGGAGCAGCAAATAAAATCTCAACACGAGCATTACGCGAACTGTATTTTATTCCCGAAGCCGGCTTCCCCCCGCAGGTAAAGAGGCTTGCGTTTCAAAACAGCCACTCGGACTTCTCATCATCAGCACTGCGATGTTAAACGGAGGCCACCGGTACACAGTTACTTCGCGTACTTTATGTATTACCGTTGCTATTCCTCAAGCCGCAATTCCTTCGTCAACCGTACATCACGGTAAAGTGGTAAACCCTTGCCGAAACCAAGAGCCCCTCTCAAAAAGAGCTAATTCGAAGCAGCCTACATGGCTTATTTTTGCACGGTAACCACAAATTATGGGGAAGCGTGAAAGAAGGTTAAATCGCTTGCCACCAGATGGCAGGCTCAAGCAGAGTAATTGCAAATAGCCAGGCTAGGTAGCGCTAGACACGGCCCAATTCATGTGCTACAAGCACATTTTTATTTTGTTCACGCCCTCATTACAATTCGGGCCACTCGGGCACCCTTATTGCGCTAACCACTAGCATCAGCTGAACATATAGACCAACTCATGTTTACAAGCAAACCGGAGCGCCCCTAGCGGACGCTGCCGACGCCGTGCATGCGCGATGGAGTGTGGGCAAGTAGTTCGCCGTCATCCTGGCAATGTCTGATTACTTTAGCAGTTTCAGCATGTTTGAATACTTTAGCGACCTTCCGCTTGCCTCTATCTTTTTCTTAGAGTGAGCCACGCTTATGTTGTACATACTTCTGTAGGATTTTACCGCTTAATGCTGCCTCTGTCAATATTTCAGCCAGCCCGTCCTTACCGGACTGTCTTAACACCGGTACGCCCAAACTATAGATATCCTTTTAGGCAAATACCTCACCCCTCCAGCAACTATCGTTTTTATATCTCACTCGATGATTTCCCTACGGGTCATCAATATTTGGCAAAGGCTGTAGACACAACCAACCGGAATATCTTTGGTACTTACATCTCCCATGCATAAAGCTACTTTGTCTGCCGTCGTCGATGATCCGTTTTCAGCCGACTCTTTTTGTCCACCACTGTTTTCTCAAGTTGATCAAGTGACAAGTACAATAGACCGCAGCTTGGACAGTTCAAGAAAAGATCGACGTCAAACAGTACTTGAAGAATTTCAATACGTCTTTGATTTTGCTCATCGTTCTCTGGGCCGAGCAGCCTTCGTGTCTTACCGCATTGAAATTGGCAGTGATCAACTTCCCGTTCACCACAGACCGTACCACGTGTCAGCGAGCGAACGTCAAATAATACGCACAGAAGTCGAGAAAATTAAATAATATAATTTAGAAGCTTCTGTCTCTAAGCGAAAGCTGATGATAAAATAACCGTCTGTGAGTTGCTAACTCAAACTCTACCACTTCTTTTCGGGCTTCTGAACCGCAGTGGTAAACGTATATCAGCTAGCAGATTGTGGAATCATTTAAACGAAATGCGACTCTCTAGAGTGCGAGACAACTAGCACGAAACTCTAATCGCCGGGATTTTTGTGTTTTTCTCAGAATCAGGAAGATGACACAAAACATGTGATGACAACTTTACAAACGGTGTTTAACCTTAAGATGTAAAAACGCGGCGCTGATCAATACCACGCCCGAGTAAAACGAAAAAAAAAAACTTTATTTTATTTATTTATTTAGGAATACTACTGGCTCCACTCAAGGAGCCATATTGGTAGGAGTGGGTACAAACATGTAAACAAGATGCAGATTTATAAATGAAAACTCAATTAAGAATAAATTCAATAGCAGATACAAAATTAACAACAGTTTTGTTGACGACGACATCATTTGGTAACTCGTTCCATTCTTGAATTGCAGAAGAGAAAATGAATATCTAAACCAGTCACTTTTGAACCTGTATTGTTTTAACGCTCTTGAGTGGTTTAGACGTGAGGACTCGGTCGATAATGGTTGTCTATAGTTAGAGGTTCCCTGTTGGAAAATCTCGTTGATGGAAAGATGCCAGAAAAGGCTCATACAAGCGTAACCGTAATATGGGACATCCTATACAAGCGAAAAAGGCGGCTCCAGTATAGTGGAATAAGTCGGAACGATACAAGTGGGCGGAACCATACAAGCGCGTCGTATTATGGGACATCCTATACCAGCGTAGTGGATTTAGGCGGAACCATGTAGGCGGACGGAACCATACATGCATAACGTAATATGGGACATCCTATACCAGAAAAAAGGCGATACCAGCATGGTGGAGCCATATGGCTCCAGCATGTTGGTTTCGCCTTTTCACTGTTGTACAGGGCGATTTAGTTTTAAATCTTCAGCACCTATCAAAGCTATGCACGCACATGCTATTTTTTAAAAGGGCAGAAAAATGTGCCACGACTGGTGCCAATGCGGGAGAATATACCTAGAAAACTTGCGATTGGACGCGCGGCCCTTAAGCGACAGACGCTTGGCGGCCGAAAGGTCTTCTTACGATATCACTATTGGTAGGATGTTTTTTGTGTTTTGTCACGTTTAGTTATATCTTTGTGGAAAACAAAAGGGATATTCAGATTCGCGGGATAAAACTACACTAGAATGA
Organism: Ixodes scapularis; assembly: GCF_016920785.2. Taxonomy (NCBI): domain Eukaryota; kingdom Metazoa; phylum Arthropoda; class Arachnida; order Ixodida; family Ixodidae; genus Ixodes; species Ixodes scapularis. The sequence continues at coordinate 89,091,390 of NW_024609835.1, forward strand.
AGCTCCATCTAGTTTTCTGAAAGAAGTCTGGCACATCTCTGTAATAAGCCGACTGATCATTACAAATTAGCCTTTTATACTATGCCACCCTGGCCATATAACTCACGTGCACAGACTACGTAAATGTAGCTTTTACGGCTTTTTTTAAAAAAATCTGTAAAACATACAAAAAACACTCTCTAGAATGTCCCCCAATACGATACGATTCTATGGTTCCATTCCCGCTTGCATTGTTCAAGAAAGTCTTGTGGACATCCAGCGTTTCATTGGAATGCTGGATGTCAGCGAGTCTCTACATCAGTGAGTGGTTTCAAACAAGCATGATGTTTGCACACCAGTAAGCTCTTATCCGAGGCTCACCAGGGGCACTAAGAGCAGAGGCAAAATGTCGTGACCTGGTAAATTTGGTTGTAGGTATTTATTTTTAGAAGACCTGCATGCAGCAAAGCTTAACTTTGCTCAAAAGAAGATAATTAAAAATTCAATACTGAACAATGGTGTCCCTTGAGCTGTCAGACCAACTCCCACTCTTGCCACTCAGGAGTTCCTAACTTGTGCGTAGAGGATCAGCACAACCCAGATTTCTGCTGCAAGCGCACCTCCAATATAAAAGTTGAATAAACATGAGATGAAATATGAGACGTTTACCATTCTCTGTAATGTGAAATTAGAGCACTGATATTGAAGAGGAGGATGGGAGGGTTTGCCCCTCCTCCCCCTCCCCTCCTCCTCTTCTGCTCCCACCCATTTAGCGGGAAATTTTCCTGAATTTAGCGGGAAAATTTCCCCACTAAATTTAGCGGGTTAAGTTTCCCACTAAATTTAGCCCGGAAATCGATGTTACATGACCTCAACACAAATGCAGTTTTCCCGCTAAAAGTAGCGGGGAAAATGACGTCGCATAACCGTGTCACGTCATCCATAAAAAAATTCAGTTTCTCAGCTAGACTTAGCACAAATATTAACGTCACATGACCGCAACATTAATTCAATTTCCTGCCAAGTTTAGTTGGGCAGTTACGCCGACAGCGACGCTGCGAAACGCGGAAACGGAAGAGCTACGCTAAAAAAACTAAATGCATCAGGTGAAATAAAGTGAAAATTAGAGATAAGAAAAAGAAAAGAGAAGCTAAGATACTGTTCTCAGATCCTTTTGTCCGTTCTCAAATGTTTTGATTTCAAGAAATGTTTATCTCTTTATTCATACACAGAGAACCCTTCCCAGTTTCAGCATGAATGCAATAAATCAATGCAGACTAGACCTTGCAAACTATAATGCACACAAAAATGAATGTTTGCCACATAGTAATGTATGAGTCAGTGGCTCAGATCTCTAAATACATTTGTATTGAGGAACATTCTTGAATAAAACTTCTGGGCTTCGAATTCGACAGTTTGTACTTCCATAAGGAACACTGTATGGCACTGATTTTTTTGTGACACATCAGAAACAGCACAGCACTGTCATCCTTGCATACCTAACAAGAATTCATTTTTTTTTAGCATGGCATGTGCCTCCTTTAACAAAATTTCCTTTGTAGAGCTTTTTATTGGTTCTTATTTAACTCGCACGACAGATTCGGTACCTTGAATTCTCACTCGGCATCAACAGTTTTATATTAATGTAATAGCGAAAGACAAGATGTATGGACTTGAGTACAGCTCAACAAGCACAGATGTTGAGAAAAATACTGAAGAAAACTCAAATGTCAAAATAAAAATAAGCTGGAATGTGGATACAATTATGGACATGGTCATGAATAAAGTTAGCAGATTCAATATGAAGAATATGTGTTAGACGCATACTCAAAGAAACCTGTTGCATCTATATTCATGCAAATTACTTCGCAGAACCCAGTGCTGCAGTCTCGGGTGCGAGTTCGCTGAATGAGCCCACTGAAAATGAGTGTAGACGGAAAAAGCAGTTTGATCTGCGACAATAAGCATTACATAGGCAAGTGACATGTCATTATTACTGTTACAGTGCCGAATGTTTCAAACTGCCAGTCACATAATCCTATGAGTTTCATCCGTATATTACATTGTTAGGCTTTCTCGAACGCTTTGCGAGAAAAATGATGAAATGAAAATGTCTAGCGTAGTTCTAGAAAAACTACTTCCAGAATCCTATCTCAGCATCGTAAAGAATATAAAACGTTTCTAGTGATAAGGTTAGTGCAGGAGTTGAATAAACTAAATACTTAACTTTGCGAAACCATCTTGCCGTAGTAAACGTATCAAGTTCCCATAGGTAGAGCTAGTCATTACGGATGATTGTGCCCATTGCATACCAGAAAAATTTAATTTGCGACCTACAATATTTACAGACTCAACCAACTCTGAATAAGTGGAACACTTGGCACTAAAGAGTGGTCTCACCATGACTGTCTGCAAACATCCACATAATAATTTCCATAAACCTATGCACTTCAAGAAAATATTTGGAGCGAGCTGTTTAAAACGCCATAACACTTTTTAACACTAATAGAAAGCCTGTAGTGGGCCACAACTTAAGCAGTTTTTACTTCACTATGAAGGGCAATAACACATATGTGAACCTTAAAACTAGGCCTGCACTGAATTGCTTTCTTAAGTTGAACGTGCTATGCTCGGCTCAATATATTATCTTTGCAGAGCTGACAATGTGCAAGTTCCCATTTTTTTTATATTTCACATCTCCCGACTGCTGGGTGGGGTAGGTACCTAAGATTGATGACACCAACGTAACACAATGATTATTTTAAGAATTTGTTTGGGTATAGCACTAGCGAAGCCATCTGCGGGAAGTTATTTCTGTGACTTCGTCGAACCTACATCCGCGGGCTTTAAGTTCACATGTGAATCATGTCTGCAGACTCCTTTTTGTAATTGGAACTCCATCCAACCCAAGATTTGGATATGTTTTTTGCAATTTAGGCTTACTAGAGCTTTTGCTGTTTCACTTAAAGAATACGTAAGAATGCTTATTTCGAGTAGCATACCTAACACCTGGTGGCACGAGGACTCCCTTGTCGTGATTCTAATCGGAAGTCACAGGCAGGGAGATACTTTGATGCTCTTGTTGCTGGGATTACCTCCCCCATGGTCCTGGCCGGACCACAGAAGAAGATTGAGTCCAAGCTTGTGGCCACTAGAATCTCCAGATCTTGAGGCACCCAAGTAGCTGGAAATAAAAACAAATCACAATCAAGTATTTGGCAGAGCTACATTAGAATGGCTAGCATATTCTTTCATAATCAGCACATAGATCCTTTTGTTTTTATACTTTGTACTTGTACCTATTAAAAAACTGCTCCTTCACAGCCAGTCATAGTCACATTCCAGGACAAGGCCACACAGGCCTTGAAATGATGGGTACCGAATTAAGGCGAATGATCAAATGCATTCATTTAACCCTCTTTCATCCCAACCTGAGAGATTTCTGTCAAATATTCACATTTAATTCTAAAGACTATAACAAAAAAACTACTACTGCAATGCAGAGCCGTATAGTGGGAGAGTTTAGCCAGTGGGTGGTGGTGACCAAGGTACCGGAGAGGAGGAAAGGGAGGAGAGCGCCGAAGGGGGGAGAGAGAAGGCAGCAAAGAGGAGACGACCGCCATTTTGATGCAACGCTGTTGGCGCGGAGCACTGTTGAGGCTACGCGTCGTCTGCTACTGGCTTATTTCATTTTTGCAAGAATAAAAGTTTGCGTTTAAACAAGGAGAAACTTCTTTCTTTAGGTTTTTAAGCCACCCAGGAATAACACTATATCATTTTATTGCCAAAGCCTGCCAAATAAAAGGAAAGGGCAGGTGTCTGGATAGAAAGAGTTTAGTTGGCGCACCAAGAGGCTAACCAATAAAAATGGGTACTACTCTGCACAAAATGCCTAAAAAGCGTGGATCTCGACTTGACACTAACAGCGGCACACAGTATCTATTTTACTGACTAAAGGTTTCTAGATGATTATTTTTAGCTAACTAGTCAAACTAAATATTCTTCCCGACTTGGTGTTTAGGAAAATTTTTAAATTTACAAGAACTATTAAGACAATGCCTAAGAAAAAAAGCAATGGCCAAACAATCAAATTCGCCTGCTCTCCAGTAGCACGACATCTATAAAAGGCAGACCTGTAGAATGAGCAAGCAGTCTAAAAAACACAGTATGTCCTACGTATAATTTGTTTTCATGCTGCAAAGCAAGTGCTGGAAAGAGGTTTCACGACATTAACAAAATTTCTTGCAATCAGTTGAGAACAAGTTAGAGCAGTGAACTTGTCCTTGCCCCTGGCATAATGTTTTAGTGTTGCCCATGAAAACTCAAATAGATTTGTAAATAAAAACAAAAAAAGACTAACCTTCATAAAAAAATCTAACTTTCGCAAAGAAAAGTTATCTTGAACAACATATGTGAGATACGTTGTACAGCGTCCATTTGTGTGCTGAACCAATTTTGAGGCAAATCTGCGACAATAAAAAGAAAACGCCCGAGTACAATTAGGGGAAAGACAGAAAGGATGCATACCTACAACAAAAAAATTTAGAACGACCACGGGCAGGAATCTCTGGTGAGGCTCTCAAAGCCACTCCCTGCAATGGGCCTGCGCAGACCAGAGAACAAGATGGCTCAGAGCTTGCAGCCATAAGGTGCTTCATACCATGAAGTTCCAGAAGTAGCTGCAATTGGAAGCAAAGTGCATTTCATTTCTCTGCAGAATGGAGAGTTTGATAGCTAGTATGCATTCATAAGGTGATACAGTCACGAACGCATATTTTTCAATGCAGCACTATATCACCGAATTGTTAACCGTGCCGGGCAACACTAAAAACCGAGAGCACTATTCCAAACTATCTCAGTTTAAAGTTAACCACAGCAGAAGCTGCAAGCCATGTGACCTTCTAGTTGGATGCCATGGTACGTTGAGCTTATAATCATGTCTCACACTGTTTTTGCTGCAATGGCTTGTAGTGTCAAAAGTGGTCCAACTTAAAGAGATGCAAAGTATAGACGTTTGTGAGTGGGGCCCTGACCTAGTCTTCAGCTACATTGCGAGGTAGGACGTTCCAACCGGGATGTTTGCTGCCTGTAACCACACGACCAGCTTGCACACAGCGATTGTTTGAACCGAGTACATGTCCTCGACTGTTCCGTTATTTGACAAGCAGTTTTATGAATGTTAAACATGACTGACTTACAGAGAGACTGCATCTCAACGACTAATGACTAGGGATACCTAACTGAATACTGATATATTAACTAAATGCAAAACAATTACCTGGCAGGCATTAAATTTTTCAACAGGGTGGGTCGACTCCGCATTAAGTTGAAGGAGTAGATGCGTCAGGCACGTAGCCAGGATTTCGTTTCAGGGGGGGCCCACTCATGACGAAATGCTGTATGAGGGGGAGGGGAGGACCCATGCAAAATGCAAGATTTCGGGGGGGGGGGGGGGGCTGGGCCCCATGGGCCTCCCCCTGGCTACGTGCCTGCGATGCGTAATAGGACAATACAAACAGAAATATGCTTACAATTCCTTTTGCACCCCCAAAATGATGTGTTTTTAAAGGTAAGATACACATTGTTCTTGATTCAGAAAGTGCCTCAGCTGTACAAATGCATACGCAGTAAGGGCACTCGCCAAGCCTATTCTCCTCAGCTCTGTGCAGGTTAAGCTAAGTTAGAGTATAGAAGTACACGCTCACTGACAGCATGAGAAAGGCAGGGAGAAGTCTCCGTTGTTCCACCACCAGCCCATCTGCTACCTTCGATGACGTTTCAGCGCCTCATGAGCCTGGAGCGAGCACATCTGTCCAAAGTGGGGTGAAAAGCACAAGCACGTGCTGGAGGACGCCCAGCCATTCTCTTTTTGTCATCGGCTATTCTACATATTTTTAGTATGACATATTTTTAAGTGAGAAAAAGTATTGCAAATATGCAGTCCAACTTTGATTATAATACAGAATTCTGATAAAGATAACAGTTGCCATTCACCATTTTCCAAATAAGAGCTCCCACCTATAGGAACATCTACACATGTGGTGCGTGAGTGGGTTCAGGACTGAGAGGCTAGAAAACGAAGCGCTCACAAGGCTTTTCTGGCCCTTCCAACCACGCGGGTACATTCGTCACAAATCCCCGATTTTTAGACAAAATGATTTAGAATGAGCAAATCTTGTCTACGCCCGAGGTAGAACATTGAATTGTGATTCCCCCATATTGTGCCAACCATCCTTCAACCTGCGGTACCCCCTGCAAATGAACTATGTTGTGCTTCGGCACGCGTCTATGCTGCCTGCTTCAGAGGAAAACCACTGCTCGTGTTGAAGACGACATCCCACAATATACAGGCAACAATGTTTAACAAACTAAAACAAAATTGATATCATTCAATAGACACAGATAGGCTCACAAAGAGTCGACACCATGATTGTTGTTGTTGGTTTTACTCTTGCATACAAACAAAAGTGACTTCCTATTTCTTCCGATGTACAGTAAAACCCCCTTATCTTCGTGGCCCCTATTTCTTCTCGAATCGGTCACAGAGGACATAATCGCAGCCACTAAATTCCGCAAAATTAAAAGCCGCGAAAATTAAAGGTTCGCCAACATTAAGGGGTTTACTGTACTTCCGTGTATCACATGATGTTAACATTTCAAGGAGGCTGAAGGTATTCGTTTAAGAAAAAATTGACCTAGGAAAAAATTGCCCTTCTCCAGGTTAGGTACGCAAGGTTCTTTTGCACTACCTATAAGGCGGCAAGTTTGTTTCGGCAGAGCTTTTGGTAAAACGGAGTCACAAAAGTACCTATACTTGAAGTCAACTATTTTGTGCTGCATTATAAAGCTAGAGTAAATTCCACAGTGCTAAGGCACAGCAGTGTTTGTTGCGAGAGCATAGGTGGTTTAGTGTTGCATCCCATTTGCATGATCTAGAGAAACTAGCGCTGACAGAGTTGGGAGCACTCCAAATAATAACAGCCGACTGTAGAAGCATTGAGAGATGCACACATGCGAACTGTGCATTTCTTAAAAGTGGATTCGAGCAAAGGTAAAAACAATATGTATGCTTACGGCTGCCATACTTGCCTTTGCCAAGCACGACCACTTTTCCCTCGGTAGCACCATCCAGTAAGAAGCACCAGCAACACGCCCATGAGACGCCGCCGACTCCTGGATTGAATGACGACCCGCCTGAGGTCTGGAAGGAGATCCGGAACACTGCTTTAGGCCAGATGTTGTATCTGGTGGGGCAGGGACTAAAAGTAAAAATTAACAAATTTATCTGAAGCGCTACATTCCTATAGCATAAACTCTAGGATAGCAGTATTTTTTTAGGCCAGTGATGCGTTTTAATTAAACACAAATGGTTGGTTTATATGATGAACCAGCAGCCCCTATTTTGCTTAAGTGTAACGCAGTGTCTAACGTTACGTCCGACGGGACACAAAATAAAAATTAAAGTGACGCCCAACGTAACTGTCAAGCATTTGAGCTGCGTCCGACGTAACCCAAAATAAAAATTAAAGTTACCGTATTTACTCGAAAATAGGTCGAACCATATTTATTGGACCAACCAAGAATAAAAAAAAAAAAAAATTAAATACAGATCGATCTTTTTTTCTTTTTTTAACACGGGAAATTTTGGGCAAAAGGAAGAAACAAACCTTTATTTACATCACTCTCAGCTAAATCACGGGGCGATGCCAAAAACTTAATCACCGTCAGAAGTTCTGGGCATGTCATCGTCGTCCGAAGCTTCGTCAGCTAGGTAAACATCCTCGAAAATTCGCAACAATACTTCACTGACACCGTTATAAAATGTCAAGAAACGAAAAAAGGTGCGAAGCGAGGAAAGACAAACTACAAAGACGCAAGCAAAGCCGCCGTGTCGCCATGAGCAACACGCGAGCCGAGCCGCCTCAAGCAACTAACAAAAGCAACATTTTTTTTTTCTTTTTTTTTTTGTGCGCGTTTACGAGGATGGAGGGCAAAGTACATGGCGCATCGCGTTCCTTTCCTTCCCCGTTGCCCATCAAGGGGAACGCTAGAGGCGCGATGTCGAAATCCGACGTCCAAGGGGTGCGCGCGATAGCTGCACCGGCTACCGCGGGCGGGTCATGTTTGTTGTTTACCAAAAGCTTTTTGAAACAAGAAGCGGCGCGGCTCTACGGCAACGCCGGCTCGGTGACTCGATAGCTTCATGCCACCGGTAGGGTCGCAAAATTTGGTCGCGAATGTAGGTCGAAATTCTTTGGTCACGATTTCTGAAAAAAATAAATAAAAAAAGGTCGACTTATAGTTGAATAAATACGGTAGTCAGCCGCGCGACGAGACACACATTATGAAAGCGATTGGTGCAAGCGACCAAGGCGATGAGCGACGTTTTCTAGAAACCCAAAAACCGAGGGACGCGAGCAGTGACAGTGAGAAATCTTCGTCGCTCGGCGCCGGCACTCGTAGCTTCTCGCCGTCGCTCGTCTCATTGATCGCTATATTGCTTACATGCCGTTCAGAAAGGCGCTCTAAGTGCTTACCATTGCATTGGGACCAGCCTCGCATCCAACCGTAACCAGTCTTGACTTTTTTGTTTTTTTAGCCGCCCAGGTAGAAGTTAACATCGTACAGACGTCGTTTTCACGCATGGCTCCTCGTTCATTGCTCGATTTACATTTTCGGTAAATGACAAACCGCAATGAAGAACAATTATTCTAGTTCAAAATTGTCACGAATACACCTAACGTAATTTAAAAGTAGAACAAAAACGGGACGAGATTCGCTTACCGTTTCACGGAGACCTTCGGGTCCTAGGCCTAAAGAACTCGGAAGTCGCCGGCGGTCCGGCGATCGGACGAGGCGAGCCGGCCCCGCTGGCCCAGACCGACCACACCTGGTTGAACTATGAGAGGCGCCGTCGAGTTTAGAACCAGAGACACAGTAGAAACGGACCGCAAAACATCTGTCCCGTAACCGTAAACAAGCCAACGACCCCACACACCCCACACAACGCTCTATCTTCGCCATCTCCGCGACGACCGGAAGTGGAAGCCGCGAAGTTAGAAAAGCCGCGGCAGCGGAAGCCACTGGGCGGAAGCTTTACGTTTCGGTTTCGCTTTTCTCCAACGCAGGCTACGGTCGCTACGGTTTCGGGCTGGTGGTTAGTGGCTGGTTGCGACGACGCGAGGGGCCACGAAAAGACGCCGAGTTGGCCGAGTACGAGTCACGGCCCACGATACCAGCAACGGGCCGTTTGCCGCTGTCCACCGGCAATGCGGTATCCGCGGCTTGGTGTCACGATCGGTTTGTTGCCGTGCACGTTGACTCAAAGCTCGAAGTTATGCAGTTCCGTTCCGGCACCAGCCGCACCACGTTTTCCGGTGCATCGCACGTGGAGGCCTTTCGACGCATTCAGTGAACGTAAAGATCGTGCTCGCTGTCTTCGGTGCTGTGGAAGAAGTTAGGAGACGGAAGGCGTTTAGGACTCCAGGCTGGGCCGCCGGTTCACTCTGAACGGGAGGCGACGTGTGTGCGCACGCTTTGAGGAAGCCTCCGCGTTTCGCTGCGCCAGACCTCGCCCATCGCGACCGGACCAACCGGACCCCGAGTTCGAGAGGCTCTTGCGCAGCCAGGAACGGCACCGAGGTAGGAGCTGCTCGTTCTGCGCTACCATGCAGTGCTCTACAGTGCTCGGAGCTTTCGGTGTCGTTCGTGCTTGCACCGAAGCCTTTGTGACCCCTTCGGACGCGCAAGTCGTACTTCGCAAAGGTTTGGACGGGGCCGCCCTCACCGAGCAGCTCCGCTATATTCCGTTTACTTATGATCGCAATAAAAGCTTGCGTTTGTTCTCGGGAAAAAAATTGCGGGACCGCTTTCCGCGCCGCCGACGAGGTTGGCCGCCGCCATGTTCTCAGCTGTTCACTCACTCCCGCAGCAAGCGCCTTCCAATAATCCTCCCCGTTCCAAAATGCGATGCGACCTCCGTTTACATGGGCTGAATGAATGCGCACTCGCCATCTCGATCCACCTCTGTCTAGCGGCTTTAATGTGATGCGCTTTGTTTGCGCTTATGCCGTTGACATGACCGCGTATTGAATGCGACAACTGGGGTCAATGCGACTAAGTCGCATTCATGTAAACGAGACTTGTGTTCTTTTTCGACATGTATGGTGTATGTAACGATAACGGTGCTAAACGATGGACATTTTTGTTGGAAGATGGCGGTCGTCTTTCTGCATGTATGATTTGGTTATAACGGTGGTCATGTGGTTAAGTGTTTTTGTTGGAAATAGGGCGGTCGCCTACGTCATCGGACGCAAAATCATACCAGCCACACTGAATCATATCGGCAAGCAAACTGGCTGCCAGTATAGACAGGCCCGAGGCCATAGCGGTGCCGGTATCTCCAGTTATGCAGAACACCGAACCAAACTAGCTGCATGCATAATAACAAGAAATTATAGTGGTGTCATGGCAGAACTATAAAAGCAACAGGTTGGTTTCTTGTACGTTTTTCCAATAGGGTTTGTACATGAAGAGCGCCGTTAAGGATATTTGGTTGGTTGGTAAAAACTTTATTGAATGCCTGCAGAGCTTTCGCTGACCGGGCCTAAGTCACCCGCTTGGGGGCGTTGCCGCTGGCCTTCTTCGCCCGTCTAGGGGCGTCGAAGTCCTGCCGCTTCACCGCCTCACAGGCCTGCTGGACGGCCCAGAGTTGATCGTCGAGGCTGGGGCTGCACAGGGCAGCGGACAGCCGCGGCGGGAGGGTTCCGGAGCAGTGTTGCCAATTTAGCGCTTTTTCCGCTAAACTTAGCGGTTTTTGGTTCTGTTTAGCGGGATAAATTATTGTTTTGCGGGCGGCGGGATTTTTAGCCGGTTTTATGTAACCTTGGCGGTTTTTTTTAGCAATATAGAAGTTATATCGATTTACTGTCAACTATGCACCTTTTATATCCATAATGATAAGAACAATAAGCCACAGTCGTCTTCGCTTACTCTCAGTAATGTTCTGGTTTGTGAGAGTAACGCCTGTGACGTCATCAAAACATTAAGTCGAGTACGCTCAAAAGTTTAGAAAAGACTGGAGGTTCCTGGTGATAGCAGACGAGCCAGGTGCCGCTATTTCGAAACAGAACTATCTGCGAAGAATGCGGATTTGGTCGCGCAAGCTGCAACGAAGAAGCATGTTTCGGCCACTGCACCTTTCTCCTCTGGTAGCAGACGACTCTACGAGTTGAACGGGTGACGCATTGCTGAAGGGTCCCTTGCCATGTTCGTATGTGTTCACTCTGCAATTTTGGCTTTGTATCACCTGGGTAGAGATCAGTGACCTGGGTGAACTGTGGCGTGGCGTGACAGATTTCTAGTCAAAACAAAAGGAAAGCTTCCTCTCAAATGGCATTAATATGATATTTACTGTTTTTATACCTCTGTCAAGAATTAAAGCAAAAAAAAAAAAGTCTAAAAAATTGTTTTGCGCTGTGTTTTGAATTTAGCGGTTTTTTTAGCGGTTATCGGGATTCTGACTGCGGGTTTTCAATTTTTGAGTTGGCAACACTGTTCCGGAGTTAGCAGCGTGCGGGTCTTTGGTGCAGTCCCAGAGCATGTGGGTTAACGTGGCTACCTCTTTGCGGCAGACCTTAAACGTGTTCGTCGTGTATATTTCGGGAAACATTCTGTGATACTGTGCCGGATTAGGATACGTGCGCGTCTGCAGTTGTCTGAATGCGACCGCCTGTGCCCTGTCCAGCTTGTCGCTGGGCGGAGGGAGTGTCCGTCAGGCCAGGCGGAAGGCCTTGGTGATTTCGTTGTAGCTCGTCATACGGTCCTTGCTGCTGTACCACGGACGACCGTCGCCGGTGCGGTTTGTTAGCTCGCGCGCCCTGGCGTGTGCCGTCTCGTTGCCGTTACGATGCTCCTCGGAGACTTCCCCCACGTGTGTGGGGAACCACAGGAGTCGGGTTGGGGGTTCTGGTCCTCGGTGGACTTGGCGTTGGCTTATGATTCGGGCTGCTCGTGGCGATATCCGTCCTTTGGCGAAGTTCCTGATTACTTGTCTCGAGTCACAGAGGACTGTTTTGGACGCCGGGTCCGTAAGGGCGAGGGCGACTGCTATTTCCTCCGCTTCTTCGGCGCGTTCGCATGTCACGCTTACCGATATCTTCGTTTCCCCGTCTGAATCGACGACCGTAACCGCAAATCGGGAGCCTCTCTCGTACTCGGCGGCGTCCACGAATCGCGTACCCACATTGTTGTTGTGGGCATTGAGGAGAGCCTTGGCTCGGGCCTATCTTCTGCCTCGGTTGTACTCCGGGTGAACGTTTCTGGGGATCGGATCGACTCTTATTGTCTCCCGGATTGCGACTGGGATGGTGACTTTGCGGCCCTGCTGTGTGTGGTATCCGATGCCGAGGTTCTCGAGGATGCGGCGGGCAGCGTTCGTGCCGGACAACCTCTCCAGTTGCGAGGTGCGCTGTGCCTCTGCGATTTCGTTCAGCGTGTTGTGGATGCCCAGCTGGAGCAGGCGGTCTGTGCTTGTGGATTCCGGCAGGCCCAATGCGATCTTGTATACCCTGCGTATGAGGACGTTGATCTTGTCTTCTTCTTTCCTGTACCAGTTGTGAAAGGCCGCAACGTAAGCGATATGGCAGACGACGAACGAGTGGATGAGTGGCGTGAGGTTCTCCTCCCTCATTCCGCTCCTTCTGTTGGTGATTCTCTTGAGGAGTCTCGTGGCGTTGGTCGTCTTGTGTACTAGTCTGGTGATGGTTCCGCCGTTGTGACCCGTGGCTTCGATTATCATGCCGAGGACTCTGATTTTGGGGACTGTCGGGATGGTCGTGCCATCGCTCGTGCGTAGACTGATTTCCTCACAGTTTTTTCGGGCTTTAAGTTTGCCCCGTTGTGCGGGGCGGTAGAGCAGGAGTTCTGACTTCTTGGGCGAGCACCGCAGGCCCGTGCCTTGAAGATGGGCCTCTATTGCGTCAATTGCTGACTGCAGCGTCGACTCAATATGACCGTCGCTGCCTCTGTGCACCCAGAGAGTGATGTCGTCAGCGTATATGGTGTGCCGGACGTCTTCGATGTCTTGCAGCTTCTCTGCCACCCCGATCATGACCAGGTTGAAGAGTGTGGGCGAGATGACCGAGCCCTGCGGGGTGCCGGCGCTGCCCAACGTTTGCTCTTCCAGCTGGAGATCTTTTGCTACTAGTACGGCGCGTCTGTCCTTCAGAAAGTCTTTCACGTAGTTGTAAGTGCGCAAGCCGAGGTTTCGTTGTGAAATTTGTCGCAGAATCGCCGAGTGAACGACCTTGTCGAAAGCGCTTTCCAGGTCGAGTCCGAGGATCGCCCTAGTTCCCCTGGTCTTGTTATCCAGCACTTGGTGTTTTAATTGTAACATGGCGTCGTGCGTGCCGAGGTTTTGGCAGAAGCCTATGAGGGACGGTGGGTAGATCCCTTTTTGTTCCAGGTACACTTGCCAACGGTTGAGCAGTGCGTGCTCCATGACTTTACCGACGCACGATGTCAGCGATATGGGGCGGAGGTTGTCGAGGCTTGGTGGTTTGCCGGGTTTTGGTATTAGGATCATCTTCGCGGTCTTCCAATGGCGCGGGAGGCTGCCTCGTCGCCAGCAGGTTTTGATGTAGTCTGTCAGCTGTTCCATTGAGCGGTCATCGAGATTCTTTAGGGCGCGGTTCGACACCCCGTCGGGGCCCGGTGCCGACCTGCTATTGAGGTCGTGCAGTGCTGTTCTGATCTCTTCCACGCTGAAGTCTCTGTCTAATTCTTCATTGGGCTCGCCCGTGTACGGGCCGTGCTGCGCGGTCGGGGTCTCCGGAAGGTATTTCGCTCGCAGGCGGGCAGCCACCACATCTTTCCCGCATTCCCCGATCTCCTTGTGTATCAGGCGTGCGAGATGGTCCCTCTGGTGAGACTTGGTATTTGTTGCGTCCAGAAGATGCTTTAGTAGGCTCCACGCTTTGCCGTTGTGTAGTTGGCCGTCCACCACGTTGCACATCTCATCCGACTGCTGGCGGTTGAGCGTGCGGCAGTGCTCCTCGATGCTGCGATTGAGCTCCGCAACCTTTTTTCTGAGTCTCCGGTTGAGCATCTGTTTCGTCCATCTGGCCAGGATCGAATTCTTCGCCTCAATGAGGTGCGCCAGGCGGCTGTCCATCTTGTCGGTGTCGACGTCGGTCTCGATCGTCTTGGTCGACGCTTTGGCGTCCTCCACTAACTCGCGGGACCACGCTTCGATGTCCGTGATCTCTTCTGCTTCGTGTTGTTGTTGTCGGTCGCGTTGCTTTCTGAAGTCCTCCCAATCCGTCCACGTAAAGGTGCGCTTGCTGCCATGCATTCTGTCCGGTGTTGGGATGTGTATCTCGATGATCGCGTGGTCGCTGCCCAGGTCAACCGTCGTGTTGCTCCACGTAACGTTCGCCGTCCCCGCGTTTCTGACGAACGTCAGATCTGGGGTTGTGTCCCTGGTGGCCGAGTTGCCCAGTCTCGTCGGGTGCGCTGGGTTCGTGATAAGCGCGAAGTCTAGCTCCTGCGTGTCTTGTGCGAGGTTCCTCCCCTTGGCCGTGTTATAACCGTAACCCCATGCTGCCTCTGCCGCGTTGAAGTCGCCCCCCGCGATCAGCGTCTGGGACCCGGCGGTCTTGAGTGCCTTCTGGAGCAGCGCCCGGAACCTCTGGCGGCGATTGGACAGGTTGCTGTACACATTTAGAACGAATATGCTCTGCTTCCTGCGTTTGGTCGGTATGAGTTCCACAAACGAATGTTCTACTTGAACGCCGCCAAGTTCGTGGTCGACGAAATTAAGGCCCTTCCTGACGAGCGTGCATAATCCCCTTCCCTCTATCGTGCAAACGTGTTCCCTATAGCCCATTAGGGTGGGAGCGTCCGTGAGCGTTTCTTGGAGTAAAATCACGTCTGGTTTGCGCGCTGCGTGGCTAATGTGTTGTTGCAGGACTGCCTTCTTGCCGGCGAAGCCGCGGCAGTTCCACTGCCATATGGTTATTCCTGAATTACCGCTGGCCATGTTGATAATATGTTCAGTAATTTCCAATTGCGGACGCGTTTATGCGGCTTCTTGGCGCATCCCGCGTTTATAATTCTCCCCTAAGCGGAAGAATCATATTAAGCAATGATATGATGTTTCGTGCCCATTGGGCGTCGACAGAAGATAATAGGCTGTAGGTCATGCGAACTGCTTTCCTGAGAAGCGGAATCCAGGGGACCTATGTTGGACAAATGTTTCGTTTCTCCTAAAAGAAACGGAAGTGACGACATCACGTCTGATTGGTTGAGGCTCGAATGACGAACGTTCCCTACGAAAATGTGGGCGGAGACGGCGAACCGCCCCCACCGGAAGTGACAACACTTTGACGTATCGTTTCCTCGGTGTTTCGTCTGAAAAGGGAACGAGTCTGTCGATGGTCTCTTCGCGGTAGCGAAATTGGAAACACGGCGTCTCGGAGGCAGAGCGACAGTCTTTCTATTGTTCAACTTCTTTTTTCCCTCCGGAAAGGCTCCACCGGCTGCACAGCGACACCGCGATGCCTTTGAACTACCAGAGGAAGCTTTTCGGAGGCAGTACCGTCTCACCAAGAATGTGGTCCGTTGATTGTGCGACGAACTGCGCGAGAAGCCAGAGTTGAGGCTGCGAGGTTCGTGGACGGTGATGTCTGTGGAACAGCAAGTGTTGTGCGCACTTCGCTTTTACGCCACGGGGAGCAAACTGTGCGGGGAGCTTTCAGAGCATGGTGGCGAGCGACGAGCACATAGCGAGGAATCAGGCTACAGTCGGCATTGTTGTGCGGGCTGTGTCCCTCGCTATTGTGCAGCCTCTGGGGATCCGGCGCGGCTGGATCGACTTTTCCCAGACAACCGGCAAGAGGGAAGACGTCGAGAGGGGCTTCCAACGGCTCGGCAGGATACCCGGCGTCATCGGTTGCGTCGACGGGACGATGATCGCCATCGTCGGTCCGTCACAGAACGACCCCACCCTCACGAAGGCGGCGTATTGGTGCCGCAAACAATTCTACGCTCTGAACGCGATGGAGGTAGGTATGATCACATATATACTACGTCTCACCTTAGCATGAACTAACTAAGATGACTGCGAGCGCGAACGGCTTGACTGGAGCACTCGCTGCACGAGCGCTCGTGCAGCCGCCGAGGCTTTATCCAAAGCAGCTAGCCGTTCTGAATGGGTTTGAAAAAGAGCGTCGCTAATACGGTGTGGATATGCCATTTTAGAGAGTTATGAATTATTAGTACTCGTTCATTCTCCGCACAAGCGTTTGTTCGACGAAGGAAGGGAGGGTTTGTTAGCTGAAAAGCTTTCGATCTCTGTTTGTTTTCATGTCGTGTTAGGCTTTTAAGCATTAGTCCCTGTCCTGCATGATAAAGTGTAAACTCTCCTTTGAAGAAAAAAACAAATTTGCCTAAACTATTACGTGGATCAAAGGTAGTGGCTATTTATCATATAATTTTAATCTTTGTAACACAGACAGCGCTCTGTCTGTGTCCTCCTTCATCCAATATTCCGTCGTTTTTTTTGCGCTGTCTTAATATTTTAAGTTTGTAAACCACATAATTTATGGTGGTGTGTTGTTCAACATGTAAATAGTGTTTGACAGGGCCCCATGACAATGAGTGCAATCAACTGTTTGTGGATTCAGTTGAATTGATGTCTACATATGTCTCACTATTGCAGGTGTGTAACACCGACTGCCGGGTGATGAGCATCGACCCATGGTATCCTGGGTCGGTGCACAACTCCTTCGCGTGGTGCTACTCGTGGCTTCGGAGCAACTTCGAGCACGGCCGGCTGATAGACGACGGCAGGCTCCTGCTCGGTAAGCATGCTCCATTTGTTGGTTCTGTACATGATGGCTCTGCACCACTTATAAGCTACAATATCACACATATTGTTCCGAACATGGATAACTGGCATGCGCTCTGGCCATACCTGTGACACGTCTCCTTGGAAACACTCCGACGCAGCTGTCAACTACAGGGGGGAGAGGTTGCAAACAGCAGTTTTACCTGCTTAGTTGTGAGCAATTTTAAAGGGATACTACAACGAAATTTCGGTGCTTATTTTTTGGTCTATACGTGTTCAAAAGAGCAGTACCACATCAAACTCATCAATATCTTGTTAAAAAAGGCACTAAAAGGCATTTAAATAAATTAGGCAATTAGCAAAGAGCATTTTCTAGATGCCGCTAAAGCTGTAATGCCCGTCTAGGAACCTTGACAGGTAGGGATGATAACTGTCTTATCTAGAACTATACATGCTTTGAACCTGACGCCATCCCGACAGCTCTACGGCCAGCAGAAGAGAAAAGGGGAGGGAGGAATTCCACAATCGACGGGACTCTCTTTTGTGTGTCCCAAGATGATAGAAGATTAACCGTCACTCAAAATTCACACAAAAGCAGCTTTGGGGTTAGTTGCGGTGGCCCGATTGCTGGCGTGCTTCGACCACTTTGGTAGCTGGAACAGCTAGGGCATCCTGACGACGTCTGCCTCGCCGCAGCTTTGCTCATCCCGAGATAAACTACATCACAATGGACCTTTTCCAAATACCGACGGCACCAGGCGGTGGCTGCATGAACTAAAAATCGAGGAAGTAACCTACCTGCGCTACCAATCGATAATGGGAGCTACGCTACCAGTTGCTTCGCTCTCTGAGTAGCGTCGCGTGCCCAACGCGACTTTAAAGAGGGAAATCCGTAGCGTTCACCCAAATGTCGTGTTTTTCTTTCCTTCCACTTTCTTTTTTTATGTAACACAATTATATATATGCTGCAATTACGTGTTCTACTCGTCACTACAGCCTCATTCCGAATTTCCTCGATTTTTCGTGCCGACTTCCACCGCTTGGCATCGGGCGCTCGCGCGTGCGCAGAACGCTTCTCGGAAAAGGTCCATTGCACTGGATGTGACGTGCTCTCAGCTGGCTGCTCTCCGAGCGCTTGCCACTGTGGGCTGTTTATAATGAAAAATACAGCCCTCAAGCTCAAAATACAAATGTGCAATTGTCATTTACGGGTACTGTGGATCATATTCAGCCTATTTCTGAACACGACGGGTATATTTCAACTGTCGTTGAAGTATTCTTTAAAAAAAAACAGCATTAATATCATACATTTCCTTCTCCGACTCTGCAGGTGACAGCGGCTATGCCTTGGAACCTTGGCTCATCACCCCTGTCCCTGAATTCCACGCGATCTCCACCGCTTGCGGCCGGTTTAATAAGGCACATTCTTTGATAAGGTCCATTGTGGAGCGCTGCATTGGGCTGTTGAAAAGCAGGTTCCAGTGTCTGCAAAGACACCGGACTCTGTATTATCATCCAACAACAGCCACCGTCATTATATCGTCTTGTGCAGTGCTCCACAATATGTGCCTTTCATCGAGGGAGGCAGAACCGGATCCTCACGAGCCAGGGTTGGAGTCTGGGCCGAGCTCGGAGGGGTCAGTGGCGGATGACGAGAGGCTAGCTCCTGCCTACCCTCGGGTCAGCCTCTCGGACAGGGGGAGGGCTCTGAGGCAGCGCCTTGTTGCCCAGTTCCGAACCCGCCACAGCCGTGCCTCCCTGGAGCCCCACGCAAGCCACGATGGCAGTCGCACCCACCAGGGACACTACCAGTGCCAAGGAGTCCGTCGCCACAATGGAGGTCCCGCCCATCAGGGACACCATCGGCGACAGGGAGCCCCTCATCGTCCTCGCCACGGTGGCACTCCCGCACACCAGGGACGCCACCGGCGACAGCGCACCCCTTGTCGTCCTCACCTCGACTGACGCCCTCGCCACCAGAGAAGCCCCCCGTGGCAGTATGTGCCTCACGTGTTGCTCCACAGTCAAGGCCGTCCACAAGCTTCACAGTGTCAGCTCCAATGCCTTGCACAGTTCGTCGCACAACCACCGTGTTACCTTTACGGACATGTAGTACCGCCTCCGAATTGCTATTTGGTGCATCACGGTGATGTTGATAGAGCTTTTTTTAATTTGCAAGCAGGGTGCATAAAATGCCTGGAACAATAACAGAATGTTTTGTGGGTTATGTAGCTAGCCAACAGGGCATCTGGCTCGCCCTTGCAGGAAATGTATAACTCAATGAGGCTACTGGTGAGACCCGTTTTGCTTCTTTTACTGCAATATATTGTTCGTATCGGGTTTGGACATCGATGCATTTTCTCTACACTTCCATTGCCCTGTTCCATTTTACAATCTATTATGGTTACCACAGGGCCAGGCGTATTACTCGATAATCGCATATTAGATTTGTGTCAGTTTGAATGTATAAAGAAGACAACAAGCAGTGTCTTTGAAAGTGCTTTCTTTTTTTTACAACAATGCCGTAACATGAAAAATAAACATGTTTGAAAGCACAGGTTGCAATACTTTCTTTAAAATTGAGCATGGACTATTAAACACCGTATAAATTCTTTGTCATTATCCAGGATATATCACAGACATTATTTCACACTACACTTCACTTAATTCAGCACACTGCCATTTCGTGTGTGTTTTGTCACACATGGAAGCATGACAGATTCCATAGTAGAGCCATGTTGAGATCAACAATGATATAAGAAAACAAACAAACGAAAAACACAGGGACACAGACGAAGGAAACAGGACAAAATACACTCTTAACTGAAGTTTATTGAAAATTTAACTTCAGTTGAGAGTGCACCTTGTCCTGTTTCCCTTCGGCTGCGTCCCTGTGTTTTTTCGGCACTTTTTCTGTTTGCAATGAACGAACTGGCCCAAATCTCCACTTTATTTCGATAAAAGAAAAATGGCAAACCCGGAGGCCAGTTTCAGGCGGGTGGCAAGTTGTGGCTAGAGTGCAGACCTCTTGGTTTCAAATAAAGAAAACCCGGGAGCGCCCAGGGCCGAGTCTTCGCCCACCAGCGCCAAAATACGTGAGTATGATGACCCTAGCGAGCGCAACCGGGCGCCTCCGCCCCCTGTTTGCCTGCGGGTAAAGGAAGTAATTCAATAGCTTGGTAAACTACGCAAATTACCTCGCCTGTTTCGCCAGCTCCGTAACCCGCGCCCGCGCCTTCGACACCCGCATGGCCCAGTAGCGTTTCCAACCTTCCGGCTCCTTCCTTGGAGGCTTCCTTGGAGGCCCGAGGAAGTTGAGCCGGGAGGTTAGCTCGTTCCAGAGACGAACTTTGTCGTCTCTGGACAGCGCCGGGCTCAGCTTAGTTGCGCCGCGTATCCTCCTGTTCCTTGAGCAGTCATTAGCGCCAGTAATTTGAACTAGGCGCTCATCCGCGTCCCGCATGTTGTTCTAGCCTTTTATGCGAGTTTACTCTATCTAATATTTTCTGGAACCGCTACAAAATCAGTTGTTTATTTCAATAGAACACGTGTATTTTTTTAGTTTGACAAGTTTCTTTCAAATAGAGCCGATGTGAAGGTCGCCGCCGCAAGGGATTGGCTGCCATCACTTGACTAAAAGCAGAAAATGCTCCTCCGGTTACCAGAGAAACGGACGCTTGCGTAAGGACTAGGTTCCAGATAGGTACCGCCGAGAAAGCGTAGGTACGGCAGGGGGACAGCGTAGCTACTTCCGCTCTGCGGGGGTTGGCTCTTGACGCCTCTCAAGTGAGTGACAGACGCCAATCTTGCAGTGTCGTCACGGCGTCAAAGAAGGCGGTTTCGCGGTGCGCGCCGTTGCTTGGTTACGCTCCTCCTGCCGGTACGTCACTTCTGTTTCTAGTTTCTCGAAAGTCCAACATAGGTCCCCAGCTATCCCATGCATTTCCTTTGATTGGCGGAGCGTCAGAGGGGGGAGTAGTCTTCCGCATTGGATCAGGAGTGGCAGCCGCTGACGTCGACGGCCTTTCCTTTTCTCCCTTGGATTCTAAAACTTGAGTTTTGTGGTCATTTGAGGGAGGGGCCCCCTTCATGAGCTTCTGTGGATTCTTCTTTAAAGCTGCAGCATAGCCATGGGCGCTTGGGTTCTGCTTGTTAGATTGCTCATTTATTGTGTTCTGTGAGTGTAGAGGTCGTTGTTCAATTTCAGCCGTTTGTTTTGTTTCCCTCTGTTGTGAGACGGCGGACCTTGCGGCGCGAAAGTCAACTGCGTGTTTGCGTGCATAGCTGCGGGTCTCACTTTCTCTCTGCCATTTTGGGCAGGAAGAGGACGTGGCAGCGTGAGCTTGACTGCAGTTCACGCATTTTTCTTGACCAGAACACGTGTCGTTTCCGTCGTGGGCTTCTCCACAGCGACTGCAGATAGGTGGGCGCTTGCAGTTGGCTTCGCGATGTCCATATCCACAATATCTGCGGCACTGAATTGGGCGTTCCTTGAACGGGGTCACCGGATGGCGAACGTGACCGAGATAAACAAAACTCGGCAACGTTGTTTCGCTGAACGCTATCTTTACTATGGAACTTTGTCCAAGCCGTCGAATTCTCGCCACTCGGCCTTCTGGTGATCTCATATGCTGTTCAATTTCGGCATCAGAAAGTGAGGTGTCCACGTCTTTGATCACTCCTACTGCGAAGTGCCGCGGGACGGGCTCGTACGCCCGAACTTTCAAGCCGCAGATCTGAGTACAGGCAAGGAGCGCACGGGTCGTCTGACCATTTCGAGTGTCCACTGCGATTCGATTTAATCTGCTGTTGGGCCTAATCTCGTGGATGCATTCGGGACACAGCTGTTCCAATGCAACAGACAGTTTTAGACTGCTGATCGCTGTGATTTTCTGGTTTTCAACCGCTGGTACAAAAATTACAGTCAGGCCAACTGTCGTGGTAGGCGAGTTCGTAACTGTGTCTCCGCTTTTGCTTGAACTGGAGTTCTTTTTGCGCTTCTTGGATGTCTTGGCATCGTACCATTCACCTTGGTCGGTGTCGGCAATTTCCATGTCGCTAGTTAACATTTCAGCGTTGGGTGGAGATTTGTGGAGTCCATGGTCAGGCGCTCTAACTTCTGCCAGATTAGTGACGGAGGCGTCGTTCTCTAGCTCGGCTATAGAGGATCCGCATGTTGAAGGAGGCATGCTGTAGCGCTCAGTTGGGGTCTTCTGACTTGCCGTTAGCGAAGGGGTTGCGGTAGCCATGGCGAAGTCAAATCAGGGTTTATACCCCGAGCCGATCGAAAGCCACCCCTCCGACAAGCGGAGGAAGCCTTAATAATTGTTCGCTGATGCTAGAACTGTCTAAACTGGTGATATTATAAATAGAAATAAGCACAAACAGATGAGCCGAGAAAGACACTGACCTGTTCGAAGCGCTTCGTCTTCCTCCTCCTTAAGGATATTGAGCAGGAATTTAAATCTATAAGTTTTTGCCCTCATTTGCAACGGTTGAAGCTTCGCTCTAATAACTAATTCAGTGGTCGATGTTTCTCTACGATAATCATTAAAAATAAACCGAGCAGCTAACTTTTGGATACTTTCAAGCTTGTTAATACCGTTTTGTGTGAAAAGGCACCACACTGTACTAGCATATTCTAGCACAAGCCTAATTAAACTTTTTTAAGCAATAAGTTTAGTGTCAAAATCGCAAATTTTAATTTCCTACGACAAGCAAACAAAGTGCCCCTCGCTTTGTTAACCGTTAATTCTAAGTGCTGGTTCCAGTTCAGTTTATTGTTAAAAAGAAGTCCTAAATACTCGTACTCCTCGACCCGCTTTACCGGATGTCCATCAAGTAAGTAACTAAATTGAACTGGCTTTTATTACCGGATACTGCCATGACGGCAGTATCCTTCATTTGCCTCAGCTTCATTTCCATTTCCATATTCACCTTCATTTGCCATTTTTAGTCCAACGCAGTATCTCATCCAAAGCTTCCTGCAGTGTAAAATTGTTGGTGTGGCTTTTTATTGTTTTATATATAATACAGTCGTCAGCGAACAATCTAAGCGGGACATTAATATTGGTTGGAATCTCATTAATATAAATCAAAAACAAAAGTGGCTTAAGTACGAAACCCTGGGGCACTCCTGAAGTAACGAGCAGTTTGTCCGAATCAACTTTGTTATTGTGAACATATTGGCTTCGGTTTGATAAATACGCGGTTATCCAATTTACAATCTGTAAGTTTTTGAGTATGTTGGAAAGTTTTGCCGGCAGCTTTGAATGAGACACGGTATCAAACGCCGTAGGAAAATCTAAGTATATTACATCAGTCTGGCCCCTCTCGTTAATGGCTTCAGCCAAGTCATGCGTAAAGTCTATGAGCTGAGTTGGAGTCAAAAGTGATATCCTAAACCCATGCTGATTTCTATATGTAAGGTTTCGCTTATCTAAATGCCATGCAATATATGTAAAAATAATATGCTCTAGCAATTAGCACGTGGTGCTAGTTAAAGATATTGGCCTAAAGTTTGATGCTGTACTCCAGTCACCCTCTTTATATATCGGAATTAATTTTGCTGTCTTCCAGACATTTGGTAATACCGCATGCTCAAGAGAGAAACAAAGCGGAACATGTAAATATTTGGACATCCATTCTGAGCACCTTTTCGAAAAAGTATTTGGTATCATATCCGGCCCAGTACTTTTCTTAGCGTTTAATTTATTTAAAATTAAGTTCAAAAATTCCCTCCCGAGTTATGAAAATGTCACTACTTACGT
Organism: Ixodes scapularis; assembly: GCF_016920785.2. Classification (NCBI taxonomy): domain Eukaryota; kingdom Metazoa; phylum Arthropoda; class Arachnida; order Ixodida; family Ixodidae; genus Ixodes; species Ixodes scapularis. The sequence goes on from NW_024609835.1 coordinate 89,114,988, forward strand.
CCGCATCGTTCACTTCGATGCTTGGATAACTCCGTCCTCAGTAGTGAATACCGATTAAAAAAAAAGAATTGAACTCCGTCACGGTAATATTACTCTGGACAGATGACTTATCCTCAGGTGAGATATAACGCCTGAATGCTTGTGGCGCACTTCTCATGAAAGAGCGGTGCGAAGTATTAAACTATTTTTTTTTTTTTTTGCTTCTGAGATTTCAAGTTTAAGTCGTGCATTTAGTTCCGAAAGAAGCTGGCGACATGTTTCTGTCCTATTAGATTTAGAATTCTTCCTCACTCGGGCAATCATGCGTTTCAAATGCAAGATTTTTTGTTAATCCATAGATGATGAACGTTGTCTTTTTCTTTCGATGAGGTACATATATCAATATACACTTGTTTACAATATTATTTAGTAGTACCACAACGCTTTAATGTTAGAACCACATTCAAAAGACATTTCTTCAAACTTATCAAACGACAATTCTAATAACATTATGATAGAAACGTCGTCAGCATTGTTGAAATCTGGAACTGTTAAGAGGACAGGTAAAGATTGCAATCATTGACCTAAAACAATTGACACAAGCACCATATCATGATCAGCAATACCTTCGCAAACTTCGCTGCAGTAGTTTTTACTAAGCAAGTGATCATTAAAAAAAAATTCTAGCAGTGATTTCTCCCTAGTAGGGCAATTTACTATTTGAACTAAATTCAGTGAGAACGTTAAATCAATCAAGGCCTCTCCACTCGCACGATGTTAATTGGACACAGTAAGCGTACGCCAGTCAATGTACAGTAGATTAAAGTTTCCCAGTAGGATGAAATTACTTCAGGGTTTGACGTGCTGAATTAAGTAATCATTGAGATCGCTAATCATACTAAAAGCTGCATTTGGTGGTCTATAAACAGCACATACCATGAATGACACATTATCGTACTCGAGTTTACAGAGCTACCGAGAAGAGATTAGTATTCAAGGACGCATTGGGTAAAGAATATTAATCATTAGAAAGAGTTAAATTAATGTAACCTCAACCATATACTCTACTTTTACACCTTCTTTCTCAGTGTAGTATGCGCGACTAGTTGTAAGCACCACTCGGTTTTGTGCTTTAGTCGCTGAAACTATAGTGGCACAATGTAAAATGTCACCAAAATTATGTTAATTTTTGTGTTTTGTTGAACATCCCCAATGCGTTCTCGTTGATAGCCTGATTTTCCGGTACACCGTTATTGCCTGGTCTTACACACAAGCCTTATAGGCGTCTGTGTAAATTAAGTTGTAAAGTATAAAAAAACACTAAGTTCGTTGTGGTGTAGCTCCAGCACATTTCGCAGTTTTTTGTTTTTTTTCATCCTGCACAAGTGGCAGACGGGAATAGTTCATACCAGAGAAAAATATTCTGTCAATAATTGAAAAGCACGTCGCTCTCTACGAAAATTCCCGCTGTCTTTAAGCAGGGGTAGCAAAGGGCCAGTGTAATAGACCCTTTCCAAAATTCAGCCTGGCCACTTTGATTACTATCATCAGCATCTGAAAATTAACATGCTGTAAACAACTGAATTTTCACAAATTTAGCGGCTCGCGCTCAATTCGCGAAGATTAAGTACCGCGAACATTTCCGGTAAAATGTAAACACATTAGAATCTATATCGAGACCCCTGCGTCGCGGAAATTAGAACCCGCGAATTATTCCAAAATTTTGGCTTTGACCTAAATCGCGAAATATTGAGCCCGCAAAGCATAAGTCGTTTACTGTATATGCCGTACAAATACGGTTTTCTGTTTACTGTTGAAGGAATAAGTTGAAGATACTCCTAAGCTGAGGATTCGAGGCCTATGCATTTGGGATGTTAGAACGTTGCGAGGCAGGATTTGATTGCAAGAGCTGTATAAGCGTTAATTTTTATATTACTCGGGCACAGATAATCTGTTAGTAGTACAGAATTGACAAAAAAGCCCCTTGATGTATAGAACTTTATTAAGGCGCCTATTTGGGTTGGCACTTCGTTCGGACTAGCTGCATGTTTGTGGCCATCGACAGTGAGAGAGATGATCGGGAAAAAAATTGTACAGTGAAGAGCATATTCTTCTTTGCCGTTGACTTGCGAAAGTGACGGTGCCCGATAGAATACCGCAGACTACAGGTTCACTGCAGCCATTAGTACGGCAAAAGTTAAATCGCCATTTCAGCCACCAGATGGCACTGAATTTCAGAAAGGGTTTATTGGCTCAAGCAATAACTTTCTGGAGGCACTTGAAAACTGCTGGTACCCAGGGCTACCAATGAATTTCATAAGATTCATCGGCAAATAGCGCGCTCTCGCACAAATCAGGAACTAAACTACGTACGGTGGAGTGCGGAAATGGATGTGAGATATATTAAAGAGCCGTGATATACATAAGGGCGAACCGCGAAAGCTGCCCACAAACTGCATAAACTTATTTTTCAGTAGAGGAGAAGTCTTGTTCTTCTCTTGTAAAACATCAGCAAGCAGACGCTAAAGACGCCCTGCTGTTCAATGGGGTCTGATCGAGAGCAGCTAGAAGCGCATGCGGCGTCGTTTCGTCTCTATGTCTCCGTCCTCAAATTTGTATGCGATTAATCTCACAAGAAATATTTTGCTACAATAGCCGACCAAAGAAACCCCACTCATTGACAGTCCCAAACACCTCAGTTCCGCTCCTTATGCAGTAAGGTTGCGGATTTAGACGATAAGGACGCCAAAGACCGAATCACAAAGAGAAAAGCCCAAGTGCCACCACCATCTTGGGACGACACAGGGACTAAGTTACACGAGAGGTGCTGGAGGCCTTCCACATCCAGAGTAGAGGAAAAAAGTGTATCAGCGCAGCATCAGTGGCGTTGTCAGGCAAGGAGCTGGAAAAAAGTGTATTAGCGCAGCATCAGTGGCGTTGTCAGGCAAGGAGCTGGAATTCCTGAACTTGACAATGAGGGCCCAGCGCGTGCCGTAGTCAGCTACCATGGGTGAAAGGTGCGCGTGCGATTGCGTAGAATAATGTGAATTTTTTGTTTCCTTTTCTGTATATTTTTTTTATTTTTTTTTTCTTTCTCTTTGTCTTTCTCTTTTTTGTTGAGTAAAGAAGCCTTAGTTGCGAGTCAGCGCTCTGCCCTGTCTGGTTTGTCTCTTCCTTTTTGCATCTTCGCGCTGTTTTGTCCCATTATGTACAACGATTACCAACTAGCCCAGCTATTAACTTTATTACAGAAAAGCATGAACATATTAAGCCCCGCCCTGCGTTGTTAAGTTGTCCGTGACCATGTGGAACGCAAGTCGTCTGCTTCTTGCACAGGAGTTGCAGTGACGTCAAACTGATGCCGAGCTCTGATTGGCTTTGGTTGGAGGGACAGTGGGTGGACCGCAAAGCTATATACCGTCCGGTCTACCCACTAGTTTTTGCAATCATCCAATAAGAGCTTGGCGTTCTGACGTCATCGCAACCCCTGTGCAAAAGGAGACTAATTTGCACTCCGCATAGACGTTCTGGAAACGATTGAGTGGTACAAAACGTGAGCTAGAAAGCAAGGAATAAAATTTTGTAGAAAGAAAAGTTCTGGAATGTATGTTTAAGCTTTTGTAAATATACCACTTAAAGCTTGTTCACACACTTAGGACTCTTTGCGAGCGCCTTAAAGGCCCTTTCACACTCTTGCGACCTAGTAAGACCGAGAGAGACAAGACCGGTTTTTAAGCCTCTTGCGACTTCTTAAGACCAGCTCCGCCGCAGCGTATCCGGTCCTAAGACGTCGCGAGAGGCCTAAAACCGGTCTGGTCTTTCTCGGTCTTACTCAGTCGCAAGAGTGTGAACGGGCTTTTAAATTCCTTGTGATCTCTTACGACGAGGAGCACGTTGACGCCATCTAATGGGTAGCTGTCGAACACTTGGGATTTCCGTACATATTCTCGCGTAACCGTCAGATAATTTCAATAAACATATTTGTCGCACTCCACTCCCATTTCGTTAGAGCATCATTCTTTCTTTATCGGGCTTGAAACAACGTTTGTGAATCTTATTAATGACCATTTATCATAGATAGTACCTACATTTGATCTCGCAAGTTCTCCGAAACATTCGTTTTAGTGAAATGCTGTTCTTGAACCACCTCATAGATGGCGCCAGCTTGTCAGGCCTAGTTTCTTCTCTCGTAGAGAGAGGTCACGAAGAACTCCGTTATAAGCGACCGCGAGTATGCGAATCACTATTTAGTCTATAATAAACAAAACGGAAAGTTTAGCAATGTAGTCCGTGGCAGCTTATAAAGCGTAGGGCTCGCCAAGTTTCGCCGATAGGATTGCCACATTCGCCGATAAGAATACCGAAAGTCGAATCAATTTAGGGAGCATAACATTGTAATTGGCCCCCTGCCTCTACTGTCAGTGACGATACAACAAAATACCTAGCGTTTGCTGCTACATTATTTCAAGTCGAACTCAGATGCGTACTATCTGTGTTTTATTTCATTGTATGTGATTCCTTGCTAGAACGGCAGCTGTAGATTAAAAGAAAAATACAGGTGGACGCTGAAGCATCGCCTTTCGGAGTCGATCGCGATAGCTAAACATATAAACACTCTCTCCTTCCCAAGTCGTGAGAGCGCTCGGTAGCGTCTGACTCGCAACAAAAAGGTCGTAGGTTTGAATCCCACCTCCACCTAAAATTCTTCAAAAATATTTTTAAGGCAAATTAATTATTTTATAAAGTGAAATCCTTACAGACATACCGCGACCTTGAGTTCGTATTACTTCTCATGTTTTATTGACTTTAATTCCGCGCGTGACGTCATGTTTCACGTGTGCACTGTGGGTTGTTTGAAATTTCCGCGCGAGGTCATGTGACTGTGATGTCATGACCCTAGTGAGCAATCGGGATTTTCGCGCCGCGCCGGCTTTTCTGATACGCCACCGAGGCCATCGCAAGACGAGATCCTTAAACTTGCATTCAGAACAGATTTACTAGGACAGGTGTTAAGAAAACTTCATGGGGCCCTTTGAGATAAAATTATAATTATAGTGATATGGCCGTCCGAGTTACCCGAGTTTGGTAAAACAATTATTGACAAGCTTAATCATGTTGGCAATGATCGGTAAGAAGAGAAGGTGCAATAGGCCTTCTAGGAAAGAAGAAAATGGCTTCTTATCGGCACCGTCTGCCGAAGATTTGCTCTAATCTCTCACAAACTTCATGATGTGGCGCGGCATGACAGGAAAGGCAGCGAAGAGCGCGACCACGCATTCGCGCGCCCCGCTATTGACTTCGCGTGTGCATCCTACATTTACCGACCTTTGATACCTCAGCCTGCGAACTTCTTGGCTCACAATCTCGAAATGGTGAGCTAGAGACCAGCAAAGGTTTCCATTAAATTTCAATATACTATCGCGTTTAAAAATTAAAAATTACATTTAATTTTTTTTAGGATCCTATTTGGCATTTTTCATTAAAAGATATCCGGCCACAGAATCAAATCCAGAATATATTTTTGACAGTTTTAGAACTCGAAATAAAAGTAATTATATCTATATTCCTAGTAACCTATTTCAGCTAAGCCTTGGCACGATTTGTACGAAATTGGATCGCCACAATTTTGAACTACCCTTGTCTTCGCAGCTGTTAAAAAAACATCACGTGAGGTTGTTCAGTGCAATGGGCCAATGCAGTGTGTGAGTCATTTCTAGATATAAAACGAAATACAAAAAGCGAACGTTTCAGGAAAGCAATTACTTAAAAATTAAATGCTGGCAGATTTCTGTACGCGAAAGGAAGAAAAAAAAAACATTTATGTGGTTTCCATACCCATGGAGCGAATGAGAACACGACATTTTAATTGCTTTTCGCCGGCATTTAATGTTTCTGCGTTATAAAAGCTCGTTAGAAAGCTTAATGTGAAGAATACCGAGCACTCTGCTCCATTTTATCTGCACTCAAAGACAAAAAAATAAGACGACAGATTTTGTCCTTGGCCAATTGTATTCACGTAAGTTGCATTCGAAAATGACCGAGATTTCTGTTGCGCGTTGGAAGATTCTTAGGTTGTTCAAATGAATCTTCATTCCTCCACGAGGGAGTGCCAGACGTCCTTGGTTTGTTTGGTTCGTAAAACCGCCAAACTTTATTTGATCAGCATTGTGTATTGCACGATCAAGCCCTGAGTAAAAAGCACATAAGCAATTTTGAATTGACATTGGCACCAATTTGGTACGAAAATATAACGTTAAAACTATCTAGCATTTTTTACTTGAGTGAGTAGTCGTGATCTGGCGTCTCTGTGCCTTATCACAAGAACGACGGCTTTCTTGTCCAATGCATTCCCAAAATGCGGGTCTACACAGTGGGAAACTTGGATAATTTACGCTGCAGCTACTAGATGGCGCGCACTTCCAAAAAGGGTCTGTACGACTAACTGTAGCCAACGTTACGAGCCACCTCAGCCAATTCAACGCATCAAGCAACAAGGCGTCACGGCGCCCCTCTTGAAGGTCACGTGAGTCGCGTGGCATAGGATGGACTTGGACAGAGTCCTTTATTGAGATAATTTGGCCATACATTGGTTTGAATAGGCGAACATCTCGGGGCCAACCACAGGCCGCAAAACAGCCCCTAGCGGTCGTCCTGTGCTCTAAATATGTGACATTACTAATTTGAGCCGTTCTAGCGTCGCTAGAGTGAAAAAGTTTATCTCTCGGTGACTGAAAACTTTGTGCGTGTGATGTTTTAGTCACGCCAATATTCAAGTGTAGAATAAACAAACGTGCGCTCCGAACCAGGGCCGACTTGCTCAAAACAGCGTCTCAGCTGAGACCGGGAAAGAAAGCATTGCCAAAGCCAGTGAACGAGCCGAGCGGGACTCCGCGTCTCAAGACGATCGCGCGCCCCACCCTTTGCACTGTTTTCTTTCAGCCAGTCTCAGGACGCTGTTCTAACAAGCCAACATCAGCAGTGCAGACAAAGGCATGGGCACGAGCGCGTGGCTTTAGAAAGTGCCTCCTATGCACGAGTTCTCGCACAAACAAAAGCGTTTTGCTGAGCTAGGCTCACGCGTCTGTGCCTTTGTCTTCACTGCAGACATTCGTGAGATGAAGCAGAGACGGCAGAGAGGCCGAGATTGAACGCTTCTATTTCACACTTTGAATGTCGTTTGCAATATTGTGGCGTCGCGGTCTCCTGATTGGTCGACGCTGTGTCAAAAATTTAGTTTACGCTCTAAGCGCGGGGGGAATATTCGGCGCTGGCGGCGGCCTTTGGTCCGCCTATTGGCCAAACTCTCCCAATACACGGCTCTGGACTTGGATTACTCGTAGCGCCCTCTGCGGTCTATTGTTTGGTAAAACTGTTTCTTACATCGTGGGGAAAACGGAATAGAAGAACAGGTGACGCTACCTTGTGCCCCGAACGATGGCGGACGAGTAGGAGGCACAAGGGCAAATTGTTTCTCAATAACAAATATTTTTTTTAAAAAAGCGTCGAAGGAGCAGAAAGTTACCTGCGGCGAGTAGAGAGCCTCAAGTAAGAGTGTGTTCAGCTCAAACCACAAAGAGCGTTTGCAATTTAATACCTATCCTATCGGAACAAATATATGGTGTTTAAAAAAACGTGTTATTTTATTCTTCGCGAAGATTACTCACAGATCTCCAGGCCTGTTTATAACTTGAGTTACGTTGAAAAACCGTCGGTATTACAGCAAAATTTGCAATTTAATGGAGCCCATAAACACGTACTACGGCGAGCAGTTCAACACACCCTTACTTGAGGCTTTCTAGCGGCGAGCAGAGAGGTATATAGACAGAGTTTGGCCCTTCATTATAAAGTATACACCTTTTCCACAAAGCAGCCTACTTGAATGTCGTTATTTCTGGTATGCGCTAAAACACCGTTTTTGATCTCTCCAGGCCGCTGTAAGATGTTTGCGAAAAGTGCGTGATTGTCACATATTCTTGTTTTGCCTCAATTATATTTCCTCGTAGATTCCAGGTTGAAATATTTTATTATTTTTGGTCACGCATACATGCTATGGGACCCACGGGACTGAGAACGACCGAAAACAAAAAGTCAATAGGAGGCAAATGAGAAGGTGCCATTGGTCGAAAGCGGGCAGGGCGTGTTCCAAGGCGCATTTGCAAATTCGAACGAGGTCAGCCAGTAGCCGCGAATAATACCCCGCTGGTGGTCGCGAGAAACAAAATTAAAAAGTGCGTCGGAGTAACTCTTGGTGACTGAAAATACAGTGCACGTGATGTTTCGATCACGGTCATGCAAAATCATGATGGAAGTTATATAAAGATGTAGAAGAAATAACAAGCGTGCGCGACTAGCAGAACAATCGTCGTGATCCGTACGCAGGCGCCGAGGGCCGGAAATTTCCCCTTGCGAGCGGTCAGACACCGTCTCAGAAAACCGAGTTCAAGCGGAAAAAAACGTTTCTTACATATTTTTGCTTGATTCTATTCGAAACATGACGTCCATCGTAATTTCAACCATGAAGAGTTATAAATCTAACTCTTACGCACTTATTAAAACTGTCTTTTGCTACCACCGATAAGGGAATATGTTAGGCTTCTGGTTGGCCAAGAGGGCATGTCAAGCCTTCGTTCTGCGCCTGGTGACCGCCCTGACTCTGCCCGCTCCTCTCATTGACCAAACTTCCTCTATATACGGCTCTGGCGGCGAGTGGTTTCGGTGTCACCATCTGGCGGAAGCTCGGCACAACTCAAAGTGGGGACGTCGCCGTTGCCTCTCAGTGCTGAACGGGTTTCGTTCAGCCTCGCTGTCTCGATAATAACTTTTCGTATTTTATTTTTCAGTCATTTGTTTTTGCACTCATTGCGGACGATTACAAATTCTGCGTCTGACAGGTGTTCATCCCAGGCTTCAATGCTGCTAACTGGAGTGTTCTTATTTTTATATTTTTTTTTGTCCTGGGCAAAGCAAAGTGAAGACACTTATTTCTGATTCACTGTTTTAAATTTTCATTATTTTCTGACTTTAATTGGCAGTTTCAGAAACATGCCCCGTTCCAATTCCGCGGATAAGAATGAAAGGTGCCACAGTTGTCCTAGTTTTCTCCCTTAAGATAACCTTACTTTCTCTATCCCGATTGTTGCATCTTTAAAAAAAATCAGGGACATTTGTGTACCCAGTTCCTTTTATACACAGCTGCAATTTTCCAGACTTAATAAAATCACCAGGAGCACCAGGTCTATTATTGTAGTAATTGGAGTGAAGAATTGAACGTTCCCCGAATATAAAGTGTGGGTGACTGAGTGCTTACAGCGTTCACGCAAAATGAAATGTTTCATTCTAAAGAGACACAAAATTAGAAGAAACAAATAACCACAACCAAACTTATTGCGGAAATCGTTTTCTATTTCAAATTATCTTTATTAACAAGTCAGTCTCTTAAGATCGCGTCTTTAAACTAAAAAATGATTTGATCGACAGCTAACGCTTGAATGACAGCCATTTGAGACCTTGCATAGATGTAGATGTTATGTGATGACCGTAATCACAATATAATTACAAAGAAAAGAGCATTGGGATTTCTTTATAACTGACCACGAAGTGAATAGTGTTCTTTCGTAGTCCAGCCATAATCACTCTTAATAAAACGAAACAAACCCTAGGATCACAGTCAATATTTTGGGATGTTTTGTGACATTTCGTCTTGTTGGCCATAAACTGTCTAGGATAATTAACATTCGTGTATTGAGCATAAACGTTAGGCAACAAACCTTTTATTACCCCCGCCTTTAAAAAAATATATATAGATATATATCCCAATGGCGTTTAACGGTACACGAAATAGTAAACCATCCAGCATGAGTTGGTTATTTTTTTTCTTGGTCACTAGATTATTTTGCAGCTGCTGCACCGTAAGGAAGGCAATAGTTGTTCGCAAGTGGGATCCTCGAGACCTGATTTGGTGAACAGATACAGGAGGGTTCTTTCGTTTCGGACATCATAAAAGCGACTGCTTATTCTTTCCACTTAACACCACGACAGGTGACACGGACGACACGGAGAAAGAAATTTGTGTGTGTTAGAAAACGAAAGGCAGATTATCAGATCATCGCTTGTTCCGAGTTCGGCCAGTGGAATCTGTATGAAGAACGAGACCGACACTCGCGAAAAAAACAATACATAATACAAAATGCAACATGATTCGTCGAGAAAGCATCTACTAAGCTGTTCGAATAGATTATCGCGCTCGCCCAATATATTTTGCCTTGTTTTTTCTGTTTTTATAATACTTTATTTTTTAGGTGTTGTTTTTTGTCGGATATGGATTAACATATATACCTTTTTCGGTCGCTTATGTTGTGTCACCCCTGAGGGAACAATAACGAACCACCGCCCCGAGTCCGAAAGCAAGCAATCACGCCGTGCCGCTAGTGCGCGCGCGATGCAAACAAACCGGGCATTCTTACATTCTGGGTACCACGTGACATTCCCCGGGGTGCTGAGTGGTGCCCCCTAGCGTGGTTACGGCTTGAATAGTTGGCGTCATCGGATCAGCTTCTGGCGTTCGTAACGCCGCAGCACATGGGGTAATGTTTACACCACACAGCGGAAGGCTCTGTTCAGACACAGAAAAGGGGTTTCGTTGAGGGGCTCCGTAAAGGGGCTGTATCTCCCTTTTCAATCATATACGGACATACAGCATGTTTTTGTGTGGGATTGCGGCCGATATAAGGTTGTGTAGGTACTTGATACTTATATCATTTTAATGCAGTGTGTAAAGTGAAAATTATAGGAAAAGTGCAACATGTGATACAGGCACATGATACAGGCCTCTGAAGTCCCAAACTATCGCTCATAGAGCGTGTTTGAGAGCGGTTATACAATATGCGTAACGTAATAATTAATAAGTGGCTAATTAAGACACAGTCTAAAGTAGCATAATTTTAATTCAAAGGTTCAAAAAGCACGAGCAAAACGACAACAAACAAGACACGAAGACAACGCGTTGTCCTTGTGTCTTTTTTGTCCTCGTTTGATTCGCGTTTCTTAAAACTTTTAATGAGAACGAGACGAAACCCAAGTTTTCATCCATAATTGTGACTTTTTCGATTTTTCCAAACATTTCAGGCCAATCCACAATACACTTACAAAAATAAAATGCTATATATCGTTTATGAGTATACAAATCATTAACTATCCGCAAAACAAATTCAAACAAATACAATTTTATCTGTTAAAAAATTGCAGAAAAAACACTTTAATACAAAAAGGCTGCCCAAAAGAGCAAAGTTTGTCCATTTATATATTTTGTGGGCCCCCTGGCGGCTCCCCAGCCCAACTGCCCGACAGTGGGGCACATATGGCGAACTTTCCCACGTGGCGGCGGAATCAAGCCGGCCAGGCGGATATCGCGTGCGCCGCCTTGAAAAGGCGGATCAGAGGCGGCGCACAGGGAGTCGCTGCCTGCACTTAGGCGCCGCTGGCATCAATCTTAATTGTCTTGTCCATGTCCAATGAAATGTAGTTTCTTGTTGAAACTGTTGACTCCGTGTTATTCCTTCGGGTCGGGTATGCAGCAAGGCAAACCGAGCACAATTTTTAAATGTAAACTTTAAAAAATTACCCAACTTTTGTAGGAGATTTTGTGCGTTGTACATAACATATTTACGATGTAGAAACTTGTATTCCTTATCAAAATGGCTCTCAATGTTGCGTTAACGCCCAATTGGAAAAGTGGCTGTTCCATCTCTTCTAAGCCACGATTTTTTTAATTTTTTTTCACGTAAACATGAACGTATTTTGCAAAATTAAAGTATGTTCCTTTTTGTGTACAATATAAATTTCTTATAAAAACTATTTGAAAAAAAAATAATGAAAGTGACCCTTCTACTTTTATGTACACAAACTATAATCATCTCTTGTCCGTAAACGTTATATTTAAATAAAAACGGATATAGGAAGTTTTCCAGCATATTGTATTTTTAAATTATGCAACAATACCATTTCATTCATTTCAGTTAACTAAAACATTGTATGTAATTAAAGCGCTAAAAGTGTCCTTATTTTGCAGTTTTGTTATTACTTTTCCATATGTCGCACATTAAGCTAAATTCATGGGCAAGACCATTAAGGCACTCAAATCTTTCACTGTGATTCCGGGTTATAAAAACCCCGTTAACCGTGCCTTCCAGATTCTTTAACGCGATGATTTCCGAACTGAGGATTGTCAAGCTTACATTGGATCGTGTAGGTCATTCCTCCAGATTCATATCAACAACCACAAGACTGCGATTATACAGGTACGTCTTCCTTCTTTTAATGTGGGAACTTGTTGTATAAAAACAAACCGCCACATACCAAAAAAAAAAAGGAGACACCATGGCACACGGCCAGGCTGTTTTCAGCCCACAACATCAACAAACAAAGAAAATAGAAAGGTAGTTGTCGGTTTTGATAAACGAAATTATATGCTTAACCATTTCGCAATCGTAATCGCGCGCCCGCGTGTGTGTGTGAGTGTGCGTCAGTTTTTGTGTTGCCTTTCGCAGAATACGTGCACGAGTGATCGGGCCTTTAAATTTTTGTTTCTGAAGAGACAGTTGGAAGAATAATTCAATGCATACGAATTTTTGTGTTATTTAGCGGCGGACTGTACAGTGCTTGCAAGCTGTCCAGATCGAGATTCATCGTGTCGAAATACTGAATCATAGAATAAATAGGACAGAAAGAATAAAACATGGCGAGTACATTGAAAGAATGTGCGGGTCTGTGTTTCGTCCTCTCCATCTTTATTCTTTCTGTTATCCAGTATACCTTATTAACACGCTCGTTAGGAATATAAAAATATACTGAAAAGCAAAAAGGTGCAGCTATTTTCTATTCTGTTTCCTTTTGGGGCCTCCGCTTCCGCGGCATTCCAACGGTTTCAGACACCGTACTAGAGGTCATTTACAGATATCCGTCAGATGACGCGCTCTCATCCTCTGAATTCAATTCTGAGTAGCGCTGGAAGTCTGAATCGAAGGAGCCGGCACCTCGATTGCCGGCACCGTCACAGCAGCCGACAAGCAGAGCGACCATCTCGCGTGAATCAACTGCACGGAGGTCCAATTTCAGAACTATCAATCGCGGAGAAACGCGGTGCAGATGCAATCGTTATGGTTCGCCAGGCACATAACAAATAACAGAACCTCCGGGGGTTATGTGTGTATAGGGGGGAAGGGGGGGAAGGTTCGTTTAGGTGTGATCTTTTAAATGTGTAGTCGTCGCCGTGCATGTATACGAGAATGATCCTCCGACGGTTATTGGAGTTGGTGAAGGCAACAGGCATCCCTATTTCAGCTTGTATACGCTCGAAGAAATACACGTGGTGATTGAAATTAAAATCTTTTTCATGGCCATCATTACATTTTCGTTGTGGGCTTTCAGAAGGCCTAACCAGCCAGGATATGATGCTATTGCGAGGGAAGACTGCTTCCTTTCGTCCTCTTTAGAAATATTTATGCACAGATACTGGTTAAGCGGACATTTCTTTCCGCTGCAATTTCGCTATTTAGCTATTGCGTCGTCGCTGAAATAAATTGTAAACATGCTCTTTATAATGTTTTTTTTTTGCCTACTTCAATTAGGCTAGCCATTCTCCGCTTCATCTGTGATTCAGTGAAGAAACCTTTTTTATCCGTAATTGCTTTCTTCTCCTCAGCACAGACCGACCTTCACGAATCAATAGTACGGTCGGTGCAGCCTATCTTGATTGCTCGGCTTTTCGTGACATAGCACATTGGCTGCTGTTTCAACTAGAAAATAGCTTCATTTTTTTTTATCCTGCTTAGTGTCACCTTCAGGTTCTACCACGTTGTATTGCCACCAGCAAGTCTTGTGTTTCAGAAAAAAAAAAAAAAAGAGTCGTCTTCATCTAAACTTTAAAATTCCGAATATTTTTTTTTTAATTGGCAGCACGGATTTCGTAAGCTACTTTGAATATAGCGCCGCAGATTATTCTTTCCTACGCGGTCAGACTTGGGTCAGTTCAGTGGGAATTCGATGATGGTACGAGCAAATACGAGAGGGTGTGTGAGCTCATCTCTAGTAATATTTATCGTGTCGATGATAACTGTGCCTTCTGCAAGTGATAAACTACCAATATTACATTAAGCATTTTTGTTTACGCTGTTTGGCGGTTTGTTTTTTTAGTGTAGAAAGTTTGCCTTGGCTCTTGTGCTTGCCAAAGATTACGACTGTGTGATAGTTTTCGGCGATGTCACAGTGCAGTCCTTGTGTGCGAGAAAAGGAAGGTCGTACTCTCTTTCTTCTACTTTTGGAAGCGCGTCTGTCGGTGACAATGTGGATACTTAAAGAAGCGCGTTCTTGAGTACAGGAGTGGTGCGCGTTAGGCAGTTCAAAGTTCTTGAGTTGGGGTCACGTCCAGTGGATATTTGGAGCTTTTGTTCTCGCGCTCAGTAATTTTCTTGAGTCTAGTCGTTGTCATGCTCAGATTCCAATTGAAAATGCTAAAATTCAGGTCTAAGTAACTTCTAAGGACCTTCCCAGGATTTTTGTTTTTAAGGAAATTCACGCGGTTCTCTCTTTCAGTAAAAAAAAAAAAAAAAAAAAACACTCCGCTCACGCGCATGTTCAACGCCTATATATGCACGTGCTCTCTTGCTATTTTCAAAAAGGTAAAGAAAAGACGTTACGACTGGAGTCAGTGCGCCGGAAATACTTGGCAAGCTTGCGATTGCAAGCATTGCCACACGAGCGACACGCGCTTGGCGGCCGAAAGATCGTTTTGTGAAATAACGACTAGTTGGAGACAATTTTTATGTTTTCTGGCGTTTAGTTTCCTCTTAGGGAAAATCGTACGCTTTGCTCTTGAGGGCGATTAACAATTCATAGTTTTAATAAACTGCTCAGATGAACTAAAAAGCGGGACTTCAATTAAGAAACTTGTACATATTTTTTTCTTCTTTAGACACGAAAAATATGAAGTGGAAGGTGTTGGGAGTGGCTCACTCTCTTCCCCGTCTGACTTAAAAAGCGTATCCTACGCACGAGTCAAGAAGACACCACTGGCTGGAAGCCTGGTGGGAAATATTAAACCCGTTAAACCCGCCATCGAGGTAAAAATGAGTTACAATTTTGTTGTGGGCAACTAATACAAATGTGTTACATCTGAGCGACATCATTTACTTTTTACCTACGTAAAATGTATGACTTCCGCGTGAACAGGCATCAATTTATCAGTGTTCTATTGAAGGGGCACTGAAGTCGATTCTGAGATCGTCCTTTTGTGGTGACAACTCAATCTAGACGCTCTGAGCATCCCAACAAACCCAAAACCACAACCGTGCGTAGCTTATTTCCTCGTTAAAAGCGTGTTCAAAAATCGCGACACGCCCTTTTTGTGAAGAATTTTCTTCCGAGTGAAGTGGTCGACGAAGGGCGCTTGTCGGAGAGTCGCAAGCGATGGCTTCGCCCACGGAGAAAAATACGAATCGTATCCGAATGTGTACCCATCTGACTCTCTTCGAAACGAGTTATAATAAAATCATTCGGAATCTGCGCGTATTGTAGGGCTTTCATTGGTCCACACAATGCATTCCGTTTGGAAAAAGAATCCACATGCTTTTCTATTGACCTGAGATGAATAGGCGGTTTTACAATATGGGTCTTGGTACATATGAGAACTAACACATTTTAAACAATATAAAATCAAGAACAACCTTTTCAAAACTGACTTCAGTGCCCCTTTAAGTGACCTAACCGCGCTTACTAACTTTGTTGGCGTACACCCCCCTGTAACATGAAAGACCCATGAGAGAACGCATTTTAGGGTGAATCTGCCGAATTCGCTTTAACAAGGACTACATTTCTTAGTACTAAATAATAAATTGACATTTCGTCTTTCTCCTCCCTCAAAATATATGTGTCTGTCATCTGTGGGGTTAACATCAACGCCTAAACTGAATAGGCGAATGGGTCTTTCATACTACAGGAGACTGTCCGTGTCAACATTTTTGGTCACATTTATTGGGCTTTTTTAGACCAAGAAATATCTTCAATGTCGCTGTTCAGAACGTGACAGTGTTTTAAAACATTACACGGAACTAAAAGTGATTTTTCTCAGAGACGACCGGCCTAGGTGGAGGCGCCTTGCCATCAAAGTATGTGTGATGTGGTTTGCTAATGAGTTTACTCTTTGCGTTCATGGCATCATAGCGCCTATGCTATTTTGAGCGAAAGCATTATCTCGGTAACGTCGTTCGTCGGGTTTATTCGTTAGATTTCATTCTGATTTTAGAGAACGATACAGATAATACAATCGCGCTTTACTTACAGCAAGGAACAAAGCATTCCAACGGATTCGCATATTGAGTCGTGAACATCAGTGAAGGGCACTCTCACGGGCCAAGCTTCCTGAAGACTCGGTTCTGAAGATGATTTTTCGGTTTCGTGGTTATAAAAAAAATAAAGTATTCCTTGGTTGTGGTTAAGTCATTTTTCATGCGCAGGCCTAGTTTGTTTTTCACCCTAAACCTTTTATTCCACCATTTTTCAACTTCATGAGATATGCACATACATCAACAAACTCTTTTAAAGTTCTACTATATGTAATAGTTTTTACCTAATAATTCCAATTTTTTCGGCTCCTTTGTTCATTATCGCAAGTCGCGCGAGGCAACCATTACCGGACCACGTTCCCTCAAAATTATGGCACTTTATATTTGACCAACAAAAAGGCGCGTTATTTTTCATTTGGAGCAGCGACTAAAGATCAATAAATAGTAGTTAGGCTAAGCGTTGGTCTTGAGATCCAGCTATAAAACCTCTTTCGTGCTTCTTTCTTTTATTTTTTTTTCTTGGGGGCCGGAGTTTTGAAATATCGTGTAAGGATCGAGATAACTCGGTAAATGAAGAAATTTCAAGGTGCTTCAGGGACAGTTATTGTTCTACATCAAATGTAATACTTTGATACAGCAGTCTGATTAACAATATATTTTATTTGAGACTGATAAAGTTTCTTGAACTAGTGCAAAATGAAACACCTAAAATTGTGAAATTCACACTTTACTTCATTGTATACCCTCATCTAATATTTTACTTACCTTCTCAAGGGCGCGACACTCTAAGATACATATTTTATACTCATTTGGTTAAAATATTGAAGGTAAAACCAACCTGCCTCAAAGCAAGGGGAAACCTTCTGAGAGGTGAGCGAAGAAAAGTATTTTCGTATTAGTATTCTTGGCTGCGTTGACATGCTTCAGTGGTCCAAACCGAACATTCCTACTATAAGATAAAAGTGACCGGGCTTATACAAATTATATTTTTGCTAGCAATTTATGGCCAAGGCAAAATGCCTTGGACAAGTTTACGCTCAAAACGTTCCTTCAAACCGCGTCATTTAAGTAAAATTCAGTCTATTTCTGTCTATCAGGCGGTAGCTTGCGGAATATTTGAAATGGATACAATTAAGTTTACCGAAATAAAATATAGATGTTTTAACTTGTTCTCTACGCAAATATAAAAGAAAGAACTCATTTGTATTGATTCGTCGTTATCGGGTAAGTACGGAACGTTTAAGCGCCGTTATGGTGTAGTATAGAATAGCTTATTTTTGTAGCAGCTCTTTTTCTAGCGCGTACGTGCGCTTTCAGGCTCCTTCATTTGATTCGTAGTTTACATTTCGAAAAGATCAAGCGGAGAACACTAGTGCCATGTTCAGCAAATGGTTTTTTGCGCAGCTGGTGTAGAGTGATTTGAAACCTTTGATAACGTTTGCAACATTTCATTGTCGTAATTCGTTTTGGTGCATTCAAGGGTAAATATCGTTTTAGAGAGTCCACCACCACTGCATAAAATGGATATCTAGTGACTATGCATTCTTTATTGCTAATTATTGAGGAAGATTTTCAGGCCCGCGGTGAAGCGGGAAATAACGAACGTCGCAGTGGCAACAGCCACAAGTCAAACCTTTTACGTACAAAACTAAAACATATTGAACAACGAACGAACTAAAATGTTAATGCAAACATACGCTTCTGCGGTAAATAAAAACAACAAAATGCAAGGTTTTTTTTTGCGTGCCAATTTTCCATGATCTGCGTAAAAATACGAGACTGATAAAAATGCTTTCATACATACAAAAGGCAGATGCATACTCAAGCCACTTCTCCACGTAATCACTGCACAAATTTAGACAGTTATTCTTCTTCTAGGAGCTCTCAGAGCGCACGGGCTGCAACAAAAGCTGTAGAAGACGAAGAATAAAAGGGGGATGAATTGGTCGTGCCCTCGACCTGGCTTGTCCTGCTTCCTCCTCCGCTCGCCGGGACACTATATACCCCACAGAACATGGCAGCGTAACTCCCCCACATCACCACGCCAGCACACGTCGTTTAAACTTCCTAAAAGGTGACGAAACAGAAGAGCCAGCGACTACCGGAGAATCATCTACTCTGAGCCATCTCAACATCCCGACCGTTCAGCAACATAGCCACTCCAATGCTAAGCTACCAGCCAGCAACCGGAAGCTTTTGACTTCTCAACATCAGAAGACTGGCCGTGGTGAATCCGGCGCTTTGAACGATTTGGGATGGTACACAGACTCCAAAGAAAAACAAGCGTCGAACTGGAAAGCGCTCTCCTTTATTGCGTCAGAGACTGTCACATAAAATGGCAAGGGTAGTAAACGAAGGCCGGGAAAGGAATGTCTAACGACGTGAGCTGCCGCCTGGTTTCCCGGAGTCCTCCCCTGTCTTCGAATTTCCCGACGCGTGCTGGAAGTGTTTCTCGGCACCTCACTCGGTGCATGGTTCCCTTCCCCTCACCTCGTCCGCTCAGGGTCGATGGGAAAAGCGTGTGTCCCTTGGCAATGAGCTGCCATGCTCGAGACTCGGGTTACTCCCAAGGCCGTGGGCGGCAGACGGCCGTTTCAGTAACGTCCACAATCGTAAATATTGCGAAACCCTTCTCTCTTTCACTCAGGCCAACACACAAACCATACACAAAACATACAACGCGGGGTCTTCGAGCCTAACAGGGTTTTGCCACATAAAATGTCAAGGTCCAACCCGCAGAGCAATGACCGTCTGGGGGAGGGGAATTTCCATGCGTGGTGCGCGAACCTGGGCTTGAGCGTGAAGAACAAAGGGCAGTGGCGAGAAGAGACTCGGAGGCGAACGGACGCATCGCGTCGTCGAGCGCACAGTTTATCATACACAGTTTGCCCACAGTAGAATAAGCCTGTGGTAATCGCTAACCACGTGATCGAGGGCCTTGTGTTAATAAAAGTACATCTTAGAACTAAACTCATTACATATTACTCACACAATATAAATTATATTGATAACCAATTAATTCAAAAAGAGCGAAAGTTCTTTAAACAATTATTTAAACTGGTAAAAGCGCCTTCTCACCACGGATGGGGTAACTAACCACATTTTATGCTTCGTTTTTATTGTTTTGCTTTTCAAGATGGCGGCCCCCATGGCATTTTGTGTACCCGCTTCTCGCGTCCGCTTGCGTTGCGTTTTCGCTTTTATTGTGACGTGCGCACCACTGGACGACAATCACAGGTAATTTATTCACACAAGAGTTATTTCAAGCAGGCAAATGTTTATTTTCGCTCTACATAGTACAATTTATACGAAAACGTTACAAACAGCACATGCAATGATGCGGTTGCTGACGGGTATTATCGAACAGACACGGTAGTACAAACAGTTTGAATCTTAGCCGTCAAGCTATGTGCATAAAAAATGATAAACCTAAGATCAACAAACATAATCTAAACAGGTAGAGGTAAAGTCGCAGTAAAGGTATTTTAAAACAGCTTATTCATAAACCATGCAAAAACAAAAAAAAAACAAAAAACAATTGCACAGACGCGACACTGTTTTACATAACGAGTGCGATTTCGAACCAGTTGCTTTAACAGTAACTACAGGCTAATGTGGTAAAGAATAAAGCTGTGCTTGGAGGTGCTTTTGACCTGCCCGTCCTTTTCCCCCCCAAGATGAATGTTCAACACACCTGGGGGGCTATGTTCGACAAATGTTTTGTTTCTCCTAAAAAGAAACGGAAGGGACGATATTGCGTCTGATTGGTTAGAGGCTCAAATGATGAAAGCTCCCTCTTTCGTCATTTGAGCCTCTAACCAATCAGACGCGATATCGTCACTTCCATGACTTCCCTTTCATCTTAGGAGAAACAAGACATTTGTCGAACATTGCCTTCCTGGTCAGTTTTCTATGAGATATGTTGAATCTAGCCAGTCAATTTCTTCAGCACAATGTTTAGCTGTTAGGTTCGATGACAGCGCGCCTTTACAACTCTCCGTCTCCTGATCTGCCTAACGGGGCTACTGGCCCTTCGATAGAAATATCACTTATCATCGACAAACCGTAACCACCTAGAATGCCACTTTCTGACTGCAGCATCACCATCGAACATTGTCGTCGATGGAACCAACCTCCTGGCTGAGCATTCTTCACTCGTCGCCCTCGCCAACAACCTCACCTAATCCCATTATTGCTGATCACTGGTGATGCACACCCGCCGGCAATATGGAGGTGAACACCGATTCTTGCCTGTTTTACGACTCCCTAAAGCTATATATTAACTCTCAATGTCTCAAATGGTATGTGGCTTGGGGTCTAAACTTTGCGTTCTAGCCCTCATCTGGAACAGAGCTTGTTCCAAAACTTGCAGGAGCGTCAAAAAAAAAAAAGAAGAGGGCTGTTCACCTTCATATCGCTCACGGGTATACCTTCAAACTCCGGCTCACGTCCCGCCTGCCCCTGCTGTTCCCTGTCTGTGTTCGACAATGTCGCCACTCTCCAATGCGACGTTTGTGATTTGTGGTTCCACCAGAAATGTGAAGATGTATCTCTCGCTTTGTATAGACGCCTCTCCTCATTATCAACTGAGTGGCTCTGTGCGGCCTGCCAGCTCCCACCCCTGGCCGATGACCTCTTTCCATTTCCTAAGCAGCACGAAGCCCCTGCGTGCCCCACCATCATCGCCAGCTCTACCAAGTAGTTCTCCAACCCGCCTCCGGCGAGCGACATCGGCAGCGTTCACCTTTCGCACGACAACTCCGCGTTTGGCATAGTTGTCGTGTGAAAAGTGTGCGATCAAAGTCTACAGACTCCAACCACATTGGGTTTTCCAACGTTTGCTTCCTAAAGAACAACCTTCCTGACTTTAAAACGCTGAAGTAATCTTTCCCGAATACAATATTCGCTGTGTGCGAGACATGGCTGGACGCCTGTCTTCGGTGTGTAATTAATGGGGAATTAATCAATCTCGCACAATTCTCTTTATTCCAGCAAGAGTGTCCCTCCTTGGGGTGAAGGCGTCCGTCCTCGCCATGCCAAAACACCTGCCCTGCCAACGTCTCGACCACCTCACCCCTCCGGGTCTAGAAGCCATCTTTGTCGAGGTATTTTGCAAACATAGAAAGCTTCTTCTGGTGTCTGCCTACTGCCCAACCTCTCTCCGCGAACAATCGTACGCCCTCCTCCAAGAGAGCCTACAGCGCGTCGACCCCAGAAAGTTCTCCGCACTGTTCATCTGATCCACTTGATGACATGCTGTTAGACGTATTGGAAACTGCTGGCCTCACCCAACTTCATGACGCCTCATTCTACATTTCTCAAAACAGCAACAATCCTCGACCTCGTCCGCACCAATAATTCCACCTTATCCTACCGCTGCACAGTGAAATCCAGCCTACCAGGCAGTGATCGCAGTGCTCTCCTCACCAATATCCATTGCTCAGCCCCTAAGCGAGGTCATCAAGCCAAGAAGTTCCAGCAGTTCTAAAAAAACGATTCCCCTCATTTCAATCAGCTCATCCACCTCGCTCCCTGGTTGATCGTGTTTGATCACCCATCGGCTGACGAGGCCGACGACCTCTCGCTCAACATATGAGCAATTCAGCACAAATGTGTTCACCCTAAGGATCAACAGGAGGCACGGCAGCCTTCCATGGATGACAAAGGAGATTGCAGTCTTAATCAGACGTAAACACTGACTATTCAAAAAGCGCCTCTAAATCCCTCTCATCTTAACCAGCCCACCAGGCACATACCAAAGTCAAGCATCTCATCCATATCTCCCATAACGATTACCTACAGCAACTAGGAGCAAAAGCAATCTGCCAGCCCAAACTCTTGGGCATGTTTTCACTATAAAAAAAAAATGTTCCACGCGCCGGTTTTCACACATCACGGCAGGCCCTATTCTAATCTTGACGACATAGCAGAGCTCTTCTCTTACCCCTTTCTTAGGCTGCAGCATTGCTTGACCCTACTGCACCTAACCTTTGTCCCACCCAACCCACAACTCTGCCAGTCAATGCCACACCAGCAACCACACTCTCTTCCATAGTCATTCTTCAAAGTGAAACCTACGAAGCCCTTGCCTGTGTCAACTCCTCTCAACGCCCTGGACCGGACAGCCTCCACCCTGCATTGCTTAAATCCTGTGCTGGCCGTATCTCCCCCGTCCTCACTCGCCTCTTCAATGATTTTCTCTCCCGTAGCTCTGTTCCTAAATCCTGGAAAGTTGCGTCAGTAACGCCTCTCAAAAAGGGACACGGTGCCCCCTCAAGTCTAACGTCCATTGATACTGATCAATCTCCATAACCTCCATCGTATGCCAAACAATGAAGCCCCCACCAATATGGTTTCCGCCCGGCAGGGGCTGCGAATTGGCCCTGGCAGCTTTCACCCACGACAACCGAACTCCGTGCGAGATCGTCCAGTTAGACTTCAGAAAGGCTTTTAACAGCGCAGACCACAGCTTGCTCCTATCGAAACTCCAACACATGAGAATCTCCGGAATGAGGAATTAAAAATTTACTTGTTCACAACACTACCTTATTCTTTAAGGGCTCTTTTCGTGAATTAGCACGAACTGGAAACACTACTAACTGTTAGAGTGTCCAATGAGAAAGGTTATGTGTGCCATTGCATGTCAAAGGGCCTTTGAGAAAACTAATTGAACAACACTTTGTCCAAGCTCAAGAGAAAAAATCTTGTTCTTGACCACTGGCTAACACAACATGATGGCAGCAACTGGTTATTGTTTTCTTCCGGTGACTTCAGAACGAGGTCTACTGGCACGATAACCAGCTGTGGTTGTCGTGCTGATGGGAACAGTTCCAGTATTCAGGAGCTTGAAGTTCCAATTGCCAGAACTGCTCCACAGCTTGCATGCCAAATGCTGAGACCACTCGTACAAAGCAGGACTTGATCTAAGTCGTCCTCACAGTTTGCAACCTGGTTTGCACCTTGCAACTCATAGATGCCGGAAACTACTACGCGTCAGCGGTATCCCAGAAACTCCCCTTCAGACTAATGACTTGAAAGGGGTTTTCAAGACAGCCCACCCTAAGACAGATCGAGATGAGGAAGAGCTAGAGCCCTCCCAGCCACTGTTTTTTCCCAGATATGCAGAACTGCCGTTACTGCACTTACCCAACCATTTACGCAGTTTGTAATATGACGAGTTGCAGATTACTTGTGGCTGCGAAATTCATAATGCATAAGAAATCATAGAATAGATGCCAAAACCCTCATGAGGAATGTTATGTCGCAATGTCAATTTCGGTGGCCACATTATAGCTATAATCTGTTTCAGCCTAATTTTAAAAAGAAAAAAAAAAAAACACTGCCGCCCTTTGGAGCTAGTCAGAGCAATGAAGCAAGTTTTGTGAGAGCTCTCCGTAGGAGGAGTATACTCCCACAATATGTTGTCCCGTCCCTCAGTCAAATGTTCCGTTGTCTCGTTGGTGCCGTTGCTTTGGTAACGCCCTGTAAGCTGCAGAAGGATGAGTCGACCTAGTTCCAGTAACAGTTCACCTCACATACGAATATGACCAGAAAATGCTGATGCCACCCAAGGATGAGGGTCGACAAATTTCCCAGCGTACTGTCTCCGACTTTCTTGTGGCCCGGATGATGAGCTGCCTCTTGAGTTTTCTCACTTCATCCCCCTGGTTACTGAAGGTTCTTGTCTCTGGTGTCCGGCCCTTGCCGCTTGCCTCCACACGTTTGTCGCCCTCGTGGTATTCTCTGTCATTCTCTGAGGAACCATCGTACTGGAACAAGAAAGTAACAGCATACAGTGAAGGGACGAAGTGAGACACACCTTACACTCAGGGGCAGATCCAGAACTCCGTTTGGGGGGGGGGAGGGGGGGGGCAGAAAATTTGTAAGGACACTATCCTTCCCTTCTTCCGTGTGCACCGGGGGGTCCAGCCATGTCAAATTGCCCTCCGAGAGGGGGGAGGGGGGGGGGGGGTCAACTTTGTTTGGGGGGGGGGGGGGGCGGCCGCCCCCGTCGCCCCCCCTTGGATCCGTCCCTGCTTACACTTCTAAATTAGGTAAGTACTGTGGGTCTTACTGCATGACGTGCCAAGCGGAGATAAATGATGTCTGGAGCTTGACGGGGGGAGGGGGGGGGGGGTCTCGACGCATGCTGAACGACAGGTACCAGATGCTGCCATACCCACAGGGTATCCTGAGGAGAGAGAGAAGACAGGTCTGAGTCCAGGAAATTGGCATGTTTGAGCAACACTTTTTTTAGAGGTGCCATTCCCATTAATTCTCTTCAAGGGACATCCATCTGACTAGTTAATTCAGAATTATGTTCAATGTACCCAGTCAACTTGCTTAGCCTGTTTGGAAATATATAACAACTGGTAAATTCACTTTTTATAATGTTGCGTTTTTTTTTTGTTTTTTTTTATATTTTATGCTATGGTGACAACTTCTCTTTTATGATTTTACAGATTAGCAAATCTCAGGTTCGGTCCTGATCCGCGTCATTTGCCACGACATTTATATTTTTCCAGTAAAGTGGTGTGAAAGTTTCGATACGTGGAGGTTGCGCGTGAACAAGCTATTCATTACGTTCGACCGTTTTACAAGTCACGTCCGACGTACATACGTCTAAGAAATTAACCGAGTCACAAACACTGCGTTGGAGAAAAGACGATCGTGCCATGGCATGACGCGAAGGACAGCACGAGCACTTTAAAATGTTTGCACTCACCAGCAACGAACTTGAAGCGGAATCCCGGAATCTCGAACGGCGAAGTGAGTCCCCGGCTTTTTGGCTTCTTGCTTGAGGAGGCCCATTTAGAACACATTCATAGCGTGATTCGGTAACTCACGTGACATTAAAACGCCAAGCGAGGATCCAACCGAGAGGGAAATGTACTAGGAAAGAGAAATTCGCAGAACAGCAACACCGACAACGCCGACAACGCGACCGGCGACGTTTAAAAACATGGCTTCGGTTAGGGCAATGAAATTTTTAAAGCTAACGGTAACTGCTCGATTTTTTGTTTCCATATTAGTTTATCATTATCACTTTGATTATTATGTTTTCTGAAAATATTAACATTTACGCACTCACTTTAGTTAATTGCGATTCTTTTTCACTCTGTTTTTTTGTTTGTTTTTGTTTTACACCTTCAGTTGTCGCCATCCGGCTTGAGGAGCGCTGTGTATGCGCGATTACCGGAAGTGGCCTTGAGTGGGACCACTGGTTATGATTTCACTGTGATCGAGCGGGGCGACGAGACCACTAACAGTCAAAATCTAGCAGTGGCGAAACGCAGATGATAATATTATCATCGCGTTCCTCCACTGCTAGCTTTGCGACTGCTTCAAGGGTGGTAACTTTGGCGCGGCACTGAGTTTCCAACGAGCTTCAAATCGTTCTAAAAAGATTTGATTTAGTCGTTTTCGATGACGCAAAGTAAGTTTCTAATCAGAACCATATGTCTGTTTTCACCAATTAAAAAGTTAATTAACACATTTTATTTATTTAGCCGACTGATCGCAAAGGTTAGCTACCCGCATAATGTCCCCCTGGCTGTACAACTCCCCTGCACAGACCGCATAAGTGTAACTTTCACGGCTTTTTTTAATCAAATCTGTAAAGCTTTTTTTTAAAAAAAAGAACACCCTGTATATATAAAAGCTGATAGGCCATAACATCATACATCAGAAAGGAAAAGCAGAGAGGCCATAACATACAAAGGACAGATGGCTCACTTATGGTAAGACCTGTCGGAAAGCCTAAGAATGTCATTGCCACGCACATTCGGCGCGGTCGGATTTGAAAGATGCGTTGGCCATTTGTGTTACGTGTGTGTGGCGCGGAATTTAATTAGCAGTCAAACAATATAGGCGTCCCGCAAGTTCACGTGACTTATGTTATGGTGTCATTTGCAGAAGCCGGGCCGCATTCGGATATTTGTTTAAGAACGTGACGTCTTGATTGGCTGGTGCCATGACGGATTGTGGTAGTTTTTTGTAATTTTGTGACCTCGTAATGGGCTGGCGCCAGGTCGAAATCGACCGCCTCTCTAAATCCTCTGACGTGCTGATTGTCCGGCGTCAGGTCCGATTCTGCTATCTTTACGACGTGTCATACGACTCGTGGCACGTGTTTATTTGGACCTGCATAGGTCTCGCACTTGAGTCATCCGTTTCTGCGTGTTTTGTTACTTCAAAGACTCAAGAAAAAATTCAGCTAACGGACAGTAAAAGAAAATACTCAGCTACTAATAGGAATATTGCACATGCGCATTATTTAGTCGGCAGTTATAAATGTGTCGTCAGTCCCCGTTTTCCCGCCCATTTGTTGCTGAGTCATCTCTGATTTTTGCGCTACCAAGTATTCAACGGTGCTGTGGAAATTGTCTGGGATATATCTGCTGATATAGCTCGTGCAATTTCGCGTGAGCTTCGCTCATGTGCACCACCTCGTTTTTGTTGTTAATTTTTTTTTTCGTTTTTATTCGGAGAGCAAATCTTCATTACGAGGCGGTCACGGGAAAAAAAGGACTACACAACTAAAACTAAAAACTAAAAAATATTATAAATTATTGCCTTAACGTTTTATTTAGGAATAGTTTAAAACCAATAGATTCATACACTCTTAGAGAGAAAAAAAAGGAATCTATAGTCCTCCCTAAAGTTAAGGAACGGTCTTGTAACCTATGTTCCTTTTGAAAGGGAAAAACTTTCGTCCCGAAAGCAGGGAAGCAAAGTTCCCCCGTCGCCTGCATCTCATTATGGCGGCCCCGAATCGACCAAATCGAACTCAATAAGGCTTAACGAGGACGTTATGTCTCTTTCACGGGACGAGAGGAGCAGCAAATACACGATCTTGCCGCAAACTGTGTTTACTTCCGAAACCAGGTTCGCGCACAGGTAAACAAACTTGCGTTTAAAAAATTGTTACTCAGTCTTCTCTTCGTCAGCACTGCGATGTTAAACGGAGACAACCGATACCAAGTTACTTCGCGCACTTTACGCCTTACCTTTGCTATTACTTCAGTCACAATTCTTCGTCCACCGCACATAACGGAGGAAAGTTAAATCAATTCGCCAGACCAAAAGCCGCTCTCAAAAGGACAAACTCGAAGCCGCTGTTGCAAGACAACCAGAAGCTATCGCATAGCGTGAAAGAAGGTTAAATCGCTTGCAATCAGGTGGCAGGGTCAAACAGAGTAATTGCAAGTAGCCAGGCTAAGTGGCGCTAGATACCGCCCAATTTATGTTCTACAAAAATATTATAATTTGCTTACGCCGCCATTACGCTTCGGGATCTTCGCTCTTAAAGAAAAAAGGTTGCGTAAAGGGACCAATCGCCATCCTTCATCCCCACGACCCTAGCGCCCTCTATTCAGAAGTGGTAACTCGAGCAGTTCGTCCCTCAGGCATTTAGTCGCTCCCACTGGAGTTGCTCCCCTAATGAATACTTTAGTCCACTCGTCGATAATGGCTGCCGCAAGGCTTCGATGAAGTGGTTGAAGCATCATTCGGATAGCTCTTTTGAAGAGAAGCCTTGGCAAAACAAGTTTTTGGCCCCGGGATTTAGAAATTGTGACTACACGCGCATATTTAGTGAATTTCTCCGTCCGCGAAAAACATGAGAACGCAATCGGAGCGATGTGGAGGCGCCGGTAACGAGGCTACCTACTCTACAACCGCCGCTCCCGAGCCTGAGTTTGGAGTGGTGACAAACTGTGGTGGTGACGGCTGACCAGTGGTGGTGCGGTGGATGCCTCGTCGGATGCAGTCGGAGTTGCGACCGATTGAACGGTGAGTTTTGATTGTAGAGCAGCAGGAATGCTATAGGCATATCAGAAGGCACTTCACAAAGCCGCAGGATTGCCCTGTACGTTAGGCGCTCCCCCTCTGACGCGGTCGCGCGCATGCTCGCCCATGTTAGCGTGCAAACGAGGCCTAGCGCTTCAAAACTATACCCGGCGACAGTCAGTTCATCAAACAAACGATGTTACACCGGCATATCGTTTCGTCGAAGCAGCGGCGTTTTAATACGACTTAGGTTCATCGAAAAGTTCTTGTGTTAGTTTAATCGACCAACCTTGCGACGCTTCATCGAAAGCGTCTTTCCGCACATATCGCCTCGGTCGTCGGCGCGAAGGTATACCGGCGACCAAGGCGATGTGAGCTTGACGAAACCGTGGCGGTTCGTATGAGGCCTGCAGCGAGTTTGCGCCTGGAAATTTAAGTTTCGCCCTGACGCTCTTAGGCGAAAGGTATGGTTGTACCCGTTATGCGTAAATACGCATTTTCTCAATCAATATTAAAGTTTCCCCGACCGGAACGAGGGGTTTCAGCGCGTAAAGCTGACTGTTTGAAAGCGGCGATCGCTAATTCATTTGTGGAGTACCAGAGTCGCCTGGGCAAGTCGTCCTTTAGTTCAGGTAGGCTTTCAGCGCACGAAATTAAACCAATAGGGCCATCCCCTTGGAAAAAAAAAAAAAGAGTCGACGAAACGTTGTAGGAGCATGTGTCCACAAAATTGTGCGGTGCCACGAAGTCGTGCCCGCGCGCGTTTAATTAAGCATTACTTTATGTTTTTACTTTCTCTGCAGGTTTCCGAGTGTCGTTCGGCCCTCAATGTTTTATAGTTTAAACCATGGTCGGGAATCACTAAATTGGAATTCTACTTGAACGCTGTAACGATGCACTTGTTTATAGAGCCCAGCGTGGGGGTGTTTTGTCTTGTAGTACCTTAAGCTTTTGAGATCCTCACTTCGGAGTTTTGTTTCGCCCTGTGTATAACTTCTCTTGTGTTAATGGCTTCGAAATGTGTTTTGTATTGTTCAAAGCTGCTCTTGTAAATTTCGTCTAAACTTTTTTCTTACATGCTGTTTGTTATTTGATAGTTGTGTTTGCTTTGGGCTCAGAGCATTTTCATTGCTTCGGGCTCTGTGTGTGTCAAAAAATAAATTTCACGCGAATAAAAAAATTTTTAGAGCAATATTTATTTATTTATTCATGAAAGTACCCTCAGGGCCCGAAGGCATTACAGAGGGGGAGAGGCACACACATAAAATAAAGATAGTAATGTCGTAACAAGTCAACAATATTAAATATGCTACTAACAAAGAAATACAAAAGGTCATGGGTCACTGCTAAAATAGTTAGTGATTCCGCGAGACGCGATTTAGTCGGTAGTCACGTCCTTTCTACTTGTTTTCTCTCGGCATTTCGGGTGCGGGCAGGAGAAGTTTATTGCCTTGGTCATCGCGTTTATATGGAAAAGGGTATGACCATCTTATTCAGGTGGAAAGTGCGGATTACCATTCCGTGACGTCATGGAATTCGTGAGCAGAATTTGATGTCAATCTCGCGCCGTCAATATTGCTCTAACAAATGTTTTTGCGTAAGATTTATTTTTGACACTTGTGTCCCTTACAGACTGTTAAAAACAATTTTTTCCAGGGTTCTTTTAAAGGGGCCCTGCGAGGACTTTTTTACTGTTTTTTAACTTGCACCGAACCTGAGCGCACTGAACGTAGTAACTTAATGAAACTTTTCTTTTCTCGCAATTCGCTTTATCTTAAAAGTTATAGGCAAATTAGAATTTCAAAAACAAGCAAAAAATAACCTCCCTCATGACGTCCTTGGTTCCTTGAGTGGCTGTGAACTATAGAGGAGGGGTGGTGAGCTCAGCGAGCGCTCACGGCTGCCGCACTCCGTGTCGACGGCGCCAGAGGGCGCTTTCATTGCATTTTCTGCGTGATTAAACACTAATTCGGCATGACACTTCATTGATCACAAATGTCAGCAAATACGGGGTAAAGATGAGTTCGGAAGGGGAGCCATTTCGCGGTGCCATACCGCGAAACCGCCAAACCGCAGGACAAAACTTCTTGCTGAAGGCCTTTGGAACGCTCGGAGCCGGTCGGATCCTCCTGTCCATACGACCGCAGCGCCGCCGTGTACATCCGAGACGTTTCCGTGTCGGCGCCGGATCCCCCTACTCCTTTCTGGTATGCGCCGCCTTTTCCACCGCTTGGTGGCGGTTAAGTCGACGGGTCATTTCTTGTTTCCGTTCTTTATAAACTGCATTCGTTTATTTTCTGATCTAAATTACTGAACAAAAACTACCTTTATAAATAATTGAAACGGTTCGCGCCACTTATATTGTGTATTTCGACCAAAAAGAAGCGTTTAGCGGCTCTGACCGCTAAAAGCTTCTTTTTGCAAGCTTTTAGCTTCCAATTACGTCGCATTTCGCGCGCTTTCGGTACCGCGGGTCGCCCTCATCGGTGGAGGAGGTTTCCACGTTGTCGGTTAAAATATGATGCACTGATATTTAGTTACACTCTCCGTGCCCGCTGGCTTGCCCGAACCCCGAGAGACGTGGAAACCGCAAAAAAGGTAGACGCTTAAATATGATTGCAGGGCCCCTTTAAGGTGCCATTTTCTCGTCTTGACTGGAATTCAATTTTGCATTAATAAATTCTGGTTATGACAAACACTGGGCTGTATTACAGTATCTTAGATAAAGCATAGGGTTATACGACATACCATCGTCATTTTGGAACAGAAGTAGCCGCAAACAAAAATAAAAACAAGTCACGTAAAAATAAATTTGCAAATGCCATGAACAGTCGTCATCACGACACAAAATGTTGCTATAGCTTCATTTAAAAGACACTTTAAGTTTGAGTTGACCTAACGTCTCCTAAATACCAATACCTTAGCACTTGATTTTCTTTGTCGAGTATCATATTTCAGTGCAGGGTACAACGTGGACAGTGCTATGTTTGCATTGGCCTAGAACTCGTGTTCAGTTCAACAGTTGGTGAGAATACGTGTTCCAGCTGAATGCTAATGCAGCACTTTTTCTAGTCTGCTTTGCGATTACCTATGAGAGCAACACTAAGGCCTTGCGATCTAGGAGGTGTTGAACTAACCGAGTAGTATCTGATTATTGAGCTTCTTTAAACTATTGATTTCGGGCTTGTGGGCTTCGTTGTCACTTGAATGTTATCAGAGAAATACTTGTAATGTAGAAAAAGTATTCCGCCACAGGTGGAGGGCAGACACATGGAAAAGGGTTTATTTATAAACAGAAGGTTAGGGCGAGAACGAGCTGGTGCTAGTTAATTAAGGCTGTGTCCGCCTGTTCGTTCTTTTTCGTAATCTCGGAGTGTTTTTACTATGTTCAAGGTTGGTTTACTTCGTTCCTTCTAATATTCAGAAGCTGCAAGCATCCTGGCCCAGGAAGATTGACATTTCATAGCCGGCCACATGGACGCAATAAGAAGAGGAAGGAAGAAAACGGTTACGTGTATGGAGATGGTGAAAGATGCCATGAAGAGGACTTTTTGGGCAAAGAGAGTATATCACCAGACACCCTACAATCTCCAATATCATAGACGACTATCCAGCCCTAAAGCTCACAGACCAAATAATATGTTGCTTACTACCTTTAACACTCCATCCGTGTGTAACGATGTTGCTCATGCTTTTAGGAGCAGTGAGTACCCTGATAAGACCGCTACCTCCCCCTCCCCCGCACCATTATGATGCATTCGCGCTGCCAGCGCATGGGAGCTCCCACAGGTATATCTCTTTGGCTCGGTGACGCGGTTGGGGAAAATGTTCTCCAACGCGCAGATGTGCTTTGCGGTTGCGGCTCCAGTCCTGGCATAAACGCGCCGTTAGTCCTGTCATGGTGAAACCTGGCACCACGATGAGTCTCCTTTGTTATCCCACTGATATCAATTACGATTTTGTTACAACTGATAAATCATTATTTTTTTTCGATTTTTCTCTTAAAACGAGCAGTTTACAAATATCTTCAAGTAGACTGAGGTTACAAATATCTTCAAGTAGACTGAAGATGTGAAAATAATTTTTCTTTCTGATAATTCCAGTGTTTTTACGTATTAGTACTGGCTCAAGGCAAAGGAGTGATTTATAAATGATGCCTCATAAAACCTGCAAACTGTTCTCATGGTTATTGGGGGAAAACCAAGTACGGCACTGTTCTGTGAAATCATCGTAAGGCTTCATGATGCAATATATAAAAAAAAGTGCACTTTACTCTTTGTTGTATTACACTTCTCTTTTTCAGCACATTTGCAGTAAATAAAACCGTTGTTCGTCTAAATTTTGCTATTAATTTTTTTTCAAGGGCTCAGTTTACGGGTCGGCAGAAACTATGGGCTCTCCGGACAAGTATTTCATTACCTGACCCTGCCCTCATGCACATGAGTATGTGCAGAAAGCATGGTAACCAGTTTTATGACTGAAACTGGCTGGATCTGAGTGCATCCCCAATGTGATAACAAGGTTTACAATGGCACTGCCCTGCCAACCTGCTGGAAGTTTTCAACATAACAAGAGATCAAGCACACTGTCCTTGCCCCGTTTCTCAATTCAGTGGCAATTATTCAATGTGGGCATGCCTTGAAAAAAAATTATCGTCATAGGACAGTTTTTGCTTGCCTTTTTTATAGCTCCATTATAAGAAAATATTTGCGGTTTAGTTATATTTTCGGAGGGCTAGAAAACCATGCAAATAGCTTGATATTTTAGAAGGTTCCTCCTGGCTGAGCGAGATTTAGTGCGGCTGAGATGCATCTGATCGAAATTGGCCAACAAAAAACACTTCGCATTCTGCATTAGATGGCTTATGTGGAGAATAGGGGTACTTCATATTTGTTTTTATTTCTTTGTTTATTTTAAAGTAAGTATTAACACCATTTGTCAAAGCACGGGCAAAGCTAAATGTGATCACAAGCATAATGAAATGTGTTTTGAAGAAATTACTTTCAGAAAACTGATAAGAATACCATGATTTTATTAACTGGCACTTCCTCTATAACAAAAGCAAACACAAAGAGTTTTTTTTTATCCCACTGACATTTTTGCAATTATGATTCTGTTTCTCATAATAAAAGGGGAATATTTTTTACTTGCCTTCGGCTTTTACACAGGGTAGTTTACGATTTATAGGTTGACTAACGATGAACTATTTTTAGTTCCAATTTTAGTTGAGTTTCACATCACAATCATTGATGCCAAGCAACGCTTATTTGAGATTGCCTCAGAAAACCTCGAAACCGTCGTTGAACTGGCAGAGGGCAAGCCGAAGCCAGACATTTTCTACCAGACTGTTGAAAGGATGGATGATGTTAAAGAATCGGAAAAACAAGGTATACCTGCTTTGGAATTCAGCCTTCATTGATTGTCTCAATCCAGCTACCTTTCTATTGCAACCAAATCGGTGCTGACTCAGTTCATGTGATAGGTGGGTGCAAACTATGTAAATTAAATTTGAGATACCTAACAGTGAGCTGTACGGCATCTGAAACTCCAATTGCTTCTGTACATTAATTTCAAATTGTAAGTAACCGTCTGGTGATGAGTGACATTAAAACGATTGGTGAATGGCTGCAGTTAAAAAGAAATATATGAATTTGCATTACTGATGTGATGCTGAAATACAGTCTTCATGTTTTGTGTTGCATTGCCGTAAGACTTGGCACTGAGCGCAATTTAATGTATTAGTTTAAAAAATCTACTAGCATGGGTTATTAATTTGTTCATTACGTGTGTGCATATGAGGAAAACAATCAGGCCCTTATTTCCCACCTGGTAGGATTTGGCTGCATGGTATTCCTGTTTCACCCTCTGTCCGAATGCAGAGGATGCTAAAAGCAATCCAGGCAATCGTGCTCTTTAAACACAGCACGTAACGAGTGTCGCTGCGCCCGCTCTCTAGGGTTACATGACACTCGCAAGGCTTTAAATTTGCTTTGATGGTTCGTAGCATCCGCGGCACCCTTACTATGGTGAAACGGAGTATAGTGTAGATCAGAGGCGGCCAAGCTGCGGCTATTGTGGATCATACACGAGCGCTTCCCACAGAAAAGAAATGGAACGTGTTTTAAATCGAAAGACCGCTTGCGGTTTTGTAGACAGTTGGACTGCTTTTGACTCAGATAGATTGAAAATAGTCCGAGTTTTGTTTATTGCTATAAACAACAACCCCCCCCCCCCCCCCCCCCGGCCCCGCGGCTCTTGGAAGTTTCGTGGTTTTATTTGCGGCCCTTAGGCCGGGTCACCCTGGCCGCCCCCGGTGTAGACGGTGGTTAGAAAAAAATATCCTGAAGTGTCTGTGCTATGTGGTATGCAAATGTTTTAAAGGAATACTTCAACAAAATTTGAAATATACCCATCGTGTTCAAAAATAGGTTGAATATGACCCACAATATCCGTGACAATATCCGTAAATGTCAATCTCACGTTTGTATTTTGAGCCTGAAGGCAGAATATTTCGTTATAAACGACGGCTCACTCTGGCAAGATCACAAAATAAGCTCCAAAATTTTCTTTTAGTATCTCTTTAAGTGCAGGTCACAAAATATATTCTGGGTTTTCTGATTAGCCATATTTCTCTTCTGAAACTGCCTACTTTGTTACAGTGGCATGACAGTATGGAAAGGAGATATTCTGACAAAGTCCAGCCAATGTACTCAGTTTCACAT
Source organism: Ixodes scapularis (assembly GCF_016920785.2). Lineage (NCBI taxonomy): Eukaryota > Metazoa > Arthropoda > Arachnida > Ixodida > Ixodidae > Ixodes > Ixodes scapularis. Next base: position 89,149,816 of record NW_024609835.1, read on the forward strand.
AACAGGGTACTGCATCAGATGCTATTAGCCACTGAAGCGAAATCATAGCATGAAGTGCGTCATGCGACTTCCCGGTTGTGCGAGGCACAAAGTTACGGGGAACAGATGAAGTGCTGAATTGGCTAAATTGGCCCGCGGCATCCGTTGTAGTATTTAGGGGTTAAAAGCGCTAAAAACGACGGACGAGTAGGAGAGACACACACCACAGCGCTCTGTGGTGTGTGTCTCTCCTACTCGTCCGTCGTTTTTAGCGCTTTTAACCCCTAAACATGTTCAACCAACTAGCCCAAATCCAAACCCTTCCGTTGTAGTACATCGTAAAGTGCAACAGAGTAGTCTAAAGAAGTTCCTAAATATGTTTCTGGCTAAAGGGTAGCTCTGTCCAAATTTTAATGGTCTGATTTGCCTCAATATTAGTTGAAAACATCACTAGTCATGGCTGAAGTAGTAACCCATATTAAAGGTAAAAAATTGTTTCTTATTTCAAGTTCATCCCCATCGCTTTTCAGACTGCAAGGGTCAACTGTAAACACTGAAAACATGATAGGTGTGGCAATTTGAGTATTTTGTTTTTTTCCTAACGGGTCACAAAAAAGTTTGATCGTGTTAACATAATGCTGCTAAAGCTTACTATAGCAGAGCAAAAACAAATGTGTGACATAACAGTTTATTTTACTGTCAGCTTAACCTGAAATTTTTACATGTGATGTCGCGCCATCGGGGAAATTTGAACGTTCACCTTCAGTTGCTGTTCTATCAATGGCTATTCTGAACTTAAAAATAAGAAATTACATGCCAGAAACAGCAAAGCCTGGACTATCCATTAATGCAGTGCATCTTGTTAACTAGTACGTCAAACGGACTTTTAAATAAAAGCTACTAAAAAGCTAGTAACTCCAGCAGTTACTACCTATTTCTGACTGTTACTACGTTTCACTAACTATTTACTACCTCAAGCGCGGGATAGGTAGTAAAAATTTAGCAAATGCAGCCGTTACTTTCTTTTTCTGATTGTTACTAACTTTTTACTAGCTATTTACCACCGCAAAGGCGCAGAGAAGATGGCGACCCATTCTTCATACCCGATTGCCAGCGTTAGCGACGGACTTGCTGTTTCGGATCGCAGGGGGAGGTATTCACACGCAATCGTAGCGTCAAATATTGTATGAGGGGGCATGTTTAAGGGTTGGAGCTGACTTTATAACGATCGCAGCCTCCGTACCAGCACGTCGTGGAAGCCAGCGCTGCAGCCAGCGCAGAAGCCATTGTTGATGCAATGGCCATGCGACTTACTTACTTTCCTTCTCGTTTGCCTTCGTTTGGGAGCGTTTATATTTTCATTTTGGTTTTTACTGGGATGAAAATAGCCAAGAAGCACATACTAAAAACGTTCTCAAAAACAAGAACAGTTAATTCTGTATTTATATATATATTTTTTTTTTTTGGTATTTTTTTTATACATATGTTTTTCTTTCACAAGAGACGCTTGGCAGCATTGTATGACAAGCAAGTTGGAGCCAGCTGGAGTTCGCAAGACGCTGATTTCTGCCATATGAACCTGCCATTTTTGCCCTGTGTCGTGTGCAGTTCTCGTGTTCCCGTGTTGGAGCTTATCAGCTTATGCCTTTTGATTTATTCGCCTATAAGTACAGTGAACTCCGTGCAGTGTCTGTAAACATGGGAGTATAATTTTTGTTTTGTATGCCTATATACCTTTGCGTTTTCGTTGTCATTATCCTTTTCATGCATATTCATTCTTCCCACCGTATAGTGCTGCTTAGTTGCCATTAATGCAGGGACTATGGGCTAGCGCTAAGCGTAGCTTTTTTTGCACAGCCCCTCCATCTGTATTTTTACAAGGTGGAAATAAACTCATTTGATTTGATTTGGAGTGCATAGTTAACGTTCGTGCGCTCGACGGGGCGAGTGTGTGCGCGGACCTGGACTACTCCGAGGATAGTTCTATCGATCCGGTGCCGCTGTCCCTGCATTGGGTTTAGTCGTCCAAGAAGCTTTTTTCTGCCTCCTCCTGCCTGACACTGAGAACTTCTTCACGGTTTGTGTGTGCTCGTTGGTTGAATGATTCTGATCGAGTTGTATTCGGTCGTGACAGTGCACTGTCACAACCGTTGATGTGCGTCGTAAATATTGCGTGTAGCTTTGGCACTAATGAAAAAAAAATGTTTTGGCATTCTACGAATTTTTTGAGTTTGCTAATATCTTCCCCAAAAACGCGAGAATTCGTCAGTGTACTACAAAAATTAAGATGCGAGCTGCACGCGGTATTAATTTCGCATGCATCTTTGCAGCGCAGCACGTGGATGGAGTTCAGCTGCTGTCGTGCTCTCCGTCAGTTACAGCATTCGTTCGCCGCGGGAGACGGCAGAAAGCACTCTTTCGCCAACGGCGACCGCACTCGTTTTAAAGGCTGAACCGCATGTAAGCGATTTAGCGAGCCGAGCGACGGAGACAGCGACGAGCGACGGCGATTTCTCACGGTGCACCCGTCGCGTCACTCGGTTTTTTCTTTCTAGGAAACTCGCTCATCGCCTTGGCCGCTCTTTCCCGTCGCTTTCATGCGTTTTGACTCGTCGCGCAACTGACCTAGCGAGTGCGAAGAACTGACGTGCTGATACACGACAGCAAGCTTGAGCACTCAAATGGTCAGTATAAAAGACTCATGGGCAGTCAAGGAAGTTAGCGGCGAGCGGGTTAACGCGTCCCAGCTTGGAGCGTGGAGCGCGAGCTTGCGCTGGGAACCTTCTGGGTTCGATTCCCACCGCCCCCGGCCGTAAGTGAGTGATCAAAGTAAGAGTGTCATAGCGTGTCGTATTTGTATGTGACTTAAGTCAGTTGCGTGTTGAAAATCTGGTTCTAGGAGGGAAGAATTGAAGGAAGAATTGAAATAAACTATAAATAATCGGCTTCCTTTTTTGTGTACTTTTAATTGATCGGTGACTAGCGCCTCCTGGATTACTTATTTCCAGTTTCAATTTTTGTTGCGCCTGCCACCTGGTGGGAAGTGGCATAACCCCACACTTTTTTTTTTTTCACTGGAAACCTCGTGATTTGTTGCGTTTCCGGTCTTCCGTCGGGAGGTAGCGCTAGTTACTAGCTAGAGGTATTAAAATACGTGGATTGTACTTTGAGGCTAGTAACAGTTACTAGCTTCTTGAGCTAGTAACCGTTACTATTGCTTGACCGTTACTGCCTGCGGTTACTAGGTGCCTAGTAACATATGTGACAAATGGTTACTAGCTTTTACCTAGTATTTACTTCTTGTTTTTTTTTGTTTTCTTTTTAAGAGTGCACTTTTAGCCGACTTGTATGAAATGCAAACGGATGGCGCAGCATGAGATAGCAGAGATGTGACACTTCCACGCCCTGCGGAAGTTGTTAATGTTGCCCGGAGATGGCCCATTTTTTTGCGTTGTTTTTGCTGCTCCTTGGCTTACCAGTCAAACCACGTGGGGAAGTTTCGGTACCCGATGATGACCTAGCCTGGGGAAGCTATTCCAGCAGCTCCAATGACCAATTTAGCTTTGATTTGCCAGGAACAATATTTGGGTAACTGGTTTGGGGTGTTAGGTTTAGGGAGAATGTACTGTACCTGTGCCAGCTAGTCTATCGTCAGTCACCGGCCTCTGCTGTAAGGGTAGGCCTTTGTTTCAGACGTGCCCCGCAGTCTATTCCATCGCAGTGTGTCCCAGGACATCAACAGAGCGCTGCAGTGTGTTTTTTGTAAATCAGGCCTATGAGGCAGAGGGCACTTCGGAAGCTATGGCACTTTGTTTCTGCCTGGCGTGGGTTTTCGACCTTCAGTACTTCGTTAAATATTGTCACAGATTTGTTTTTTTCGAGAGACTTGTAGATCTCAAACATTCAAGGCTGGGCCGCATAGCCACAAAACTGCTGATCAGCCTAAATGAAAAAAAAACAAGTTTTTTTTTACACATGTTGTTAAACGAAAGTTTTTCCGTGCTTGTGTAATTCATTGAAGGAAAGCATTCGTATTTAAGTGAACATTTTTTTTACTTCCTTGAGCACATATATTCCTGAAGGTCAAAAACCCATGCCAAGTTTTTTTTTTCTTTTTTTTTTAAATTTCTAAATATAAAGGCACCTAAGTCACCAGGCTCGATATAAAAGGGACCGTAAAAATCGTCGCCTTCACGCAGCAATCCAAATTTTTCGTCAAATATGTATTTCACAGGTCGATATTTTCTTGTAAAGTTACAAAGCGTAACTCTCTGTGAGAAATAGGGCCAAGAAACTACTGTAAAAGACTTAATTTTTGCGGGTACCTAATTTTCGCGAAGTTTGCGAATCGCCTACAATTCGCGAAAAATAGGTCCCGCGAACAATTCCGGGAAAATGTAAACGCATTAGAATCTCTGTTGAGATCCCACCGAATCGCGAAAATTAGAGCCCGCGAATAATTCCAAACTTTAGCTTTTACCTAAATCGTAAAATACTGAGCCCGCGAAAAATAAGTCGTTTGCAGTATATACCAGTCCGCCTATACACTAGTAATTTTTGAGCAGACATACTCCTAAAAGTCAAAAACCCATGCCAGGTGTTTTTGTTTTAATTTATAAATATACCACTAATTTCACTGCCTTATATTTTATGATTGGGAGCTTTTTTGCTAGGGTGTTTTATTTTTGATAGTCATTTTCATTATACATGGAAAAAAGGACATTGAAAAGAGCTGTCTCTGGGTAGCTTTCTTTTTTCTCCAAGTTTTCTTATCCTTGAATTGATATATGCACAAACTCAACTCTCCTACGTCACGCCCCGGTGGTGGCGCGTCGGGCGCACTTCCGGTCTGGGGCAATGGGCAGAAATCGCCGTGCGAGACATGAATTCCAGTGTTCTTTCCTAGAGAAACCAGACGAAAAACCTACCTTCTCGTCAATAGGCTACGACGGGGGCTGTACCAAAAGAGTCTGGAAAGGTTTGAAGATCCGTTTTCGTGTGTTTCTGCCCCTCCTTTCGTCCGAGAACGTGGATAGTGCCCGTGAAAAGGGCAAACCAGACGCTGTCGAACTACGATTGCTTGTGAGGGAAACACTTTGTGGTCGCCAGATGTATTTGTCTTGTTTCAACATGAACGAGAACCGCCAAGTTGCCCGGGCCACCCGCGGGTTCAGTGCGTCTTCAAATTCCCACGGCCGCCTGATCGTTCGATCTTTCGCATGCTCTTTCAAACTTGTCGGCTTTTTGTCGTCTGATCGTTTAAACAAATACGGCTCGTAGGCCAAACTTTGACCCGGTGATTGCAATAAGGTGTAATTGCAGGCCTCAAAAGACTTAAGCAGGCTCGGTGTAAACATTAGATGCAAGATGTTGTTGATCATTGGTACCAGTGGCCATCACCGACTTGTTACGCTTGGTCTGTTCCCGATTCCGACTTTCAGTATCGACGTCGATCGTCGCCGCTACCTTCTACACTTTTGCAGCACGAGTGACGTCACGACCGAAAATAGCTAGAAGAATCTCATCGTGGTTTTGTCGTCAATTCTGAGGAGTTCATGCGGATGAATCGCCGCACGTCGAATTATTTACTCAAAGTTTAGCGGCGTAAGGAGCCTTGGATAATTTCGCTCAGGAGATTAAAGTGGTAAGACATTGCTATGAGGACGGAGAATCGATAATTCCAACGCGAAAAAGAGTATGCAGACTCACACAGGCGCCGACAACGTGACATTACAATGGTTTGTTGACGTGGGACGCGGTGCTTCTTGCCCGCACTCCATTGCGCATGCGTTCGAAATGTTGTCTGCTCTTTCAAACTTGTCTGCTTTTGGGCGTCAGCTCGTTCAAACGACAGCAGCCCGTAAACGAAACGTTGACCCGGTAACTGCAAAAAGAAGTAAGTGCAGGCCTCAAAACACTGGTGAAGTTTGGTTGAAGTAAGTAGGCTGAGTGTAAACAGGAGATACAAGAAGATGTTGATCATTGCTACCACTGGCCATTATCAACTTGTAATGCCCGATTCTACTTGCGGTTTTCAGTATCGACGTCCACCATCTCAGCTACAGTCCACGCTTTTGCAGCCCGAGCGACGTCGCGACTGAAAATAGCGACATGAATCTCATCGTGGGAGTCAGGCTTTAGCGCCCATTCTGCGGCGTCCACGTGAAATGAATCGACGCACGTCACCTCATTCACACAAAGGTTTGCGGTGTTACGAGCCTCGTTAATTTTGCTGAAGCCGCTCAAAAAGTCAGACATTGTTAGGAGGACGTAGAATGAACAATTCCAACGCGAAAAATAGCACGGGGACTCACACCGACGACGACAACAACGCAATTCAATGGTTTGTTTATGGGCGACGGCCAGCTTCCTCCCCACCATCCAACGCGCATGCGCGGCGCCGGTGGCGTCCGCTAAGGGCGCTCCGGTTTGTTTGTAAACATGAGTTCGTGTATAGGGTGTCTACAATATGTATTAGTTCTGTGAAACGAGCCAGAAAAATCAGATCCTGCATGTATAAAGCTTAATTAAGATTTAACCAAATGTGAATTTTTCCTGCAGCACTTTCAAAACCTAGCTCTTTTCACATGAAAAATAAGACCAACAAACTGGCCAATGTCAATAGCAGTCGTGTCTGCAGATGCTGGAGTTAGCGATGGTTGTAACTCCCGATAGGCACAACGAGCAGATGAAAGATCGCCTTCTGCTTTCGTGCTTAGAACAAAATGACGTCACAGTTTACAAGCATTGCTAACTCTGCAAGCATGCCCACCGTAGGCCCTGGCAAGACGGTCTCATTTTTCACAAAGAAGAGGCAAAATGCCTTACAATTTCAACAGTAACATGCACATTCAGTGAATGCTTAAACTGTTAATGTGCAGGCACCAATTTTTCTGGCTCGTTCTGCAGCACTAGGAACAATTGTAGACGCATATATATATGGTAGTCATGTTAAATTTTGGAAAGTCCTCAGTGCCAAGATGGCCGTATTTTTTTGTATACAGTTTTGTGATGTGCAAGTGTTTTCATTTTCAGTGTTGTGTACTGCTAGAATATAAATATTTAGACAATGAAAGTGCTAATTTTTTTCTACAGATAGCTGGTGCAACGTTTTTTTGTAAAATGGTTATGTTGGCTGTTAAAGCCTGCCTGAATGTTCTACGAGTGTTGCCCGCATATCCAGTCTTCGCAGGCATTATTACCATTTAGATTAGGGTTGGACATGAGTATGCTTGTTTGGCAACACAGGCTTGCTTTTGCCAAATAAAGGTGTGAGACTTTTCAGATGTACTGCAATATTTCCACTTTGTAGCTGTGAGTAGGAGTGAAAGGTCTGCAGTATTGAATACCTCCCTATTTTGAAAGGACACTTTGTGCAACTTTTCAAAAGAGATACCTTTTCAGACAAGTTGCACAATCTGCCTTTTTTTATTATGGACGCTATTCTATGCCGCCAACCTTTCACTCCTATTCAAAGCTGAAGGGTATCACTACTTGTAAATTCGTCTCTAAAAGTGGCAAAATTCGTCCACAAAAGGACGAAAGTTCCTCCCTCATTACTGTAAAAGTCATCTCTAAACCGATCAGAATTTTTTCACAAAGGGACGAAAGTTACTCTCTCATTACTCTAAAATTCATCTCTAAAGGGTCGAAATTGACCCTCAAAGGGACGAAAGTTACTCCCCCGTCGCTATAAATATCATCCTTTAAGTGGCAAAATTAATCCCCAAATCGTTGCGAATCCCGCATGGTTCACGTGGGTTCGCGATCCGGAGATGCCCATCTTAGCCCAGTGTACGTAGTGCTGCTGGCACTATTCCGGCACTGAGCTGTTTCTAGCGGCTTCGTTTGCTCGTTCGATAAAATTAGTGGCAAAAACGCCAAGGCAATTGAAATGTTCTCCACGTTTAGACTAGAAAACGGAATCACAGGTGGCCTTCGCTGCCGCTGAAGCTCAATCAACTCAATAACATTTATTAAACAAAGTGCGCGACGTGTTTGAAAAACGAAACCGAAAGAAGCTGAGTCGGGAGGGCGGAAGCTTTCTCCTGTCTGTGTGGAGAAAGAGAAAAACGTTTCGTTCCTCCCTCCTTCTCGTGTCCGTTTGGGGGCGTGTCAGTAGAAGGGAGGAAAATGCTGTTTCTTCCTTTTCCCCCTATTTTTCTCAGAGTGTACCGTATATTATTCTGAGTCAGACTGCACAAGAGCAGACCTGCACGAACTGACCCAATATTTCATTGTTAATACTGGCGTATTCCTCACTACATTATTTGACAATGGAGAGTTTTAGAATAAGGGGCTCCGAAGCTTGGGGACCCCAAAGAAATAGGGGCTCACTACTTTGCATGCGCAGAGCCCAAACTCAGTCTGGGGTTTTGGGGTTGGCGCTCGTTCCCAGCGCAGAATTCGAGAAATAGTGTGGGGCCCCCAATAGCCAGCGTTCGGGTTGCGTCGGCAACCATGGCGGCACCCTTTCCGCTCGATTCGGAGCGCATTCGTCATGGTCGCTGCAGTATTGGCCAATTTCATTGCCAATGAATAGTGCAACCGGCTTTCGCTTTGCTTTAACTCGCTCATGTCACAAAGAATGAGCGGGCTGGCCCCATAATAAAGATTGTCCCCATTTCTGGCCATTCCTAAGCCTAAAGAGACACGCTGACCGTTGACACGGCAACAGGTTGCTACTCCGTGGCTTCGAGTGGATTTCATTCGTGGCACGATACCTGGAGCTGAAAAACAAGTATTTGAAGGTTTCAAAGTCGCTCCAGCTCAGATCTAAATAGAGCAGCTGCTCGCAGAGTACCGTATTTTCCGGGCTATAGTCCGCGGACTATACATGTTTAAAAGTTGAAATTTCTGGCTGTGCGGACTATCTACGCGTGCGGACTATACAGGAATTATGTTTTTCAATATCGTTGATTCTGACGAGACGGGACGGATTTTGTGAATAAAAGAGTATGTCATTGATAATTTACGTAAATTATAGGCTTTTTTTGTGAGCTAAGAAAACATACAGATGTCAAGGTGTGCCGCGTATGAGAAGAATTTCGTGTCGACTAAGCACCAGGTGCGGACTATGCAGTGGGTGCGGACTATGCAGCGGGTGCGGACTATCTAAGCAAAAACTTTTATTTTTGACCCCAAATTTGCCTCTGCGGACTATACACCGGGTGCGGACTTATAGTCCGGAAAATACGATATGCTCGCTCGCGTTCGTCTCAGTTTCGGCATAGTTGAAGGCCTAAATCTTCGGCGACATACGGTCAAAGCGCGCAAGAACGCCCGAAAAAGGTGAGAAAGAGCTCCAAATTAGAACGCGCTACAGATTGAATAGTTTTGGCTGAATACAGCTAACAACTTTCAGACTGATTTTACATTTTCTTTTGCTTTAGCCAGCTTAACTATTGTTTGAGCAAAAAATTCCTTGCCAAGCGCATATGTTTTACGTTTATTAATATTATTATTTTTTTTAATAATACCCTCGTTAGCCGCATTGGCGCTGCAAGCGGGATACGTAAGCCCGCTGCGCCTATGGCTGCGCTGCGTTGCAAAACCCCCATTCTATAAGGCGTAGTCACAAACCTTCTTGCGTTCGGGCCCCCCAATTTCTTAGGGGAACCCAAACGGTGGGGTCCCCTATTCTAAAACTCTCTGATTATTCGCAGATATCTCGTTGGTTACTTAACCCTATATTAGTATTTATGGCGTAGAAAGTCACGTGACCGTTTCTCTGCATTCTCTCGCTAAACCCCCCGACCGATGCATGGTTTTGCGCGGACAAGAAACTGCAGAGTGAAAAAAGAGAACTGATGCCCAACACGTTCGCGCTCCCAAGTGATAGCCGGTTACTATAGCTCGTTTCAGTTGAAGTCGAGACGCCGCCTACGTTTCGAGGTAACGGCAATAGCCAAGCAGCGTCAAAAGCGCAAGTCACTGGGTCTTTTCTTTCTATAATTGGTTCAGCGATGAAAGAACGCGCACAGAACCATGACTAACACCGTGATGGTGCGCGTTCTTCGCTGTCTGATTGGTCCCATTAGCGCGTTGCGTCGGAGCGTGGAAGTATACCAATCATTTTTGTTTTATAAGAAAGCAAGTAAGACAACTTGCAAAAAACAAAAAAGAGAGTTCCCGCTCGACCAAGGATATTGTCTTCACGTGTTGGCGAGTGGTCCTACAAAGTTCGCAGCCTCACATGTTTTCTGCCTGTGTTTTCTGGTAATGATCCGGAATCTTATGCAGAATTAAACAATCAACAGGCTTTAAACTTAAAACCAGTTTACGATTTCGCTTTGTGCTTTGATCGCCTGACTTATCTGTCAATTTGCGAGGGCGCAATGAGAATGTATATGAAAATGTGCGTTTGACCCTGTAGGGAGCTTGAGATTGTCATTGAAGTGGTGAGGGCCTTGGTTACATGAGGAATTAAAATTGAGACTCAGCGGTTTCCCGGCTACATATCACAGCTAAAAACATTGAAGTTATAGTATCACACATTCGCTAGGCTCGCGATGCTGGCTATGACGAGCGTCAGCCTCCGAAAGCGCTCGTTGCTTCGGAGCCAGGGAAATAAAAAAAAAGTCGACTCCAGGTAAAGCTGTGGTTCGGACGCCTGCGTTATTCCTCCGGCGTTTATAGAGCACCGCCGACAAACAGGGGACCGTGGACGTCCTACCAACATAAACCAGAATGTTGATGGCACCTCTTCCAACGGCGACAGAGAGGCGATGTGCTCATTGGGTTAGCCATTTTCCTCTCGTCTTCCTTGGAATCCGTTCTACCTTCGAAACACGCATCGCTTGTACCTCAACCGAGGTGGTCTATTGCACTACGCTTAGGTTGCATGGGGAATTTCTCACACATGTACCATTTAAAGCTCCTCACATCTGTCTCATCTTGGAGATATGAGAAATTTTTTTTCCTCCATGTAACTAGACTCCACGGCAGTTTTTTATTTGCGACGACCTCCAGATCTGCGCAGATGTAATCGTGCGAAGAGGTGCTGTACGGGCACCTTTCACGACACCTTACGGCTGACCGTATGTATATATTTCTTGAACAAAAGAACCAAAAACACCACGGTCAACATCAACGGACGTCACGATCTGGTCATGCTGGACCGCGTGTAACCTGCCTATTTACCTTCCTCTGGGACAGATCCTGTCGTTCTCGCGCTTAAACTGTCCTGAACAGCTACTGAATATATCAACACCCACCAGAAACCTGGTGGTTTCTGGCTTGAGCGGCAAGGAGGAAATTAGTACGAATGTGGAGGAGGAGGGAAGGGCACTGAGGGGAGGGTATATTCCTCCTCCTCCCTCGTGATCATGCCTGCTAGTCCTCCTCCCCTCCTCCTCCAACCCCCCCCTCTCCTTCACCGCCTTTTCGTCCTTCAAGCTCCTCCCCTCGTCTCCGCCTCCTCGTCTCTCCTCCCCCCTCCTCCACCTTCGTACTGCTTTCCTCCTTGCCGCTCAAGCCGGAAACGGTCGCGTAAGGGCTGTGCTCTGAAATATATAGTCAGAACAAATATTTTGGAAGGTTGACATTTTATTGATTGTGGAAAAACCGTGGTGTATATTGGAAACTGCGTTGCATATCCAGCCAAGGTTTACGCTTATAACTTACAAAACCAACGTACGCACTTGTTATAGCAATGTACCTTAAAGTTTGCTCCGCGAGTTTCCAATTTACGTCTTGGATGAAAACCCCATTATTAATTTCACTAAAACGCCATGATCAGCCGCCGTGGTACGATGTTCAGCAGCCTCTCCAGTGTAGCAGCCAATTAGGACATGAAAGAAAAAGCATGTTGTTAAGCAGTGGGCAAATTTTCCCAGGATTCATGCTTGACACCCATGCTTAGACAGTTAGAATTGTTAAAATGCTGCCTACCTTTTTTTTTTTTTTGTCTGCTGTGCGTGAGCAGCAAAACGTTTTCACTTCTAAGCTTACAAGGGTTTCAAGGTGACGTGATCACCAGACTAAAACTGGGATGGTTTTCGTCGTCTAGTAGATAAGCACTCGGCGGAGTATAATAAAAACAACAACACTTATAATAAGTAAAACAAGCGTAAAAAAAGACCCTTTAGAGAAGCTACAGGCAGGCACACCATCTCAAACTTGATAAGGGACTTACCCCAAACATGGTATTGTGATTTGTTTAGATCTGACGCAAGATGAACTTCAATACTTGATGATGAAACAGGGTCATGAAAGTCGTCACATGCTTGGAACACACCTACAATAAATGTACCGAAGCCGGTCTGAACTGTGTTAATGACGTTTACAACGTTTTCGTCGGAAGTCTTAACAATGCTGTCGGCCATGTTAAATTCGAATGAAAAATGTTCAAGCTGTAGATACTTAGACTGTGTAGTTCCAGTAGCAAAGGAAGGAAGAGGCCCCGAGCTATTACATTCCCTAAATTCCAAATGCGCTCCAAGGAAGGGGGCTGGGGGAAGGAGCGGAGGGGAGGGTATGCCCCTCCTCCTCATCCGTACTCTGTCGTCGTCCCTTCTCCTCCTCTCGTGCTCCTCCTCCTCTTTTGAGGTATTTCGATTTTGCGATATACAGTACTAAACTATGTAATATATTGTGATATTTTTGCTCACCGCTTGTACGGAGAAAGGGAATATATTTGTCAGATCTGGAAGCTCCAATGTGATTTACGATTGATGAGACCGCTTGCTTGCACAACAGGTATCTGGCATCTCCTCTCCTCCTCCTCCTCAACCTCACCGTCCTCCTGCTCCTCTTCGTCTTGTACGACTTGCACGCTCCAACTGATAACGAAGCTGGTAGATGCTCCTCCGAGGGGCCCGCCTAACACCTCTCAAGGTTCGCAAGACCGTCCGAGGGAACAATTTCCCAGCTTTCGTTCTTCTCCTCCTCCTTTCTTTTCTAGTGCGCAGTCCATATCGTCGCCAAAGTTCGGCGTCCGAAATCCCCACAATATATACAAATATAGAGCAATCTCCTCCTATACTGGTACTTTAAATAGCACTCTTATCCCAGTCCTTGATTGTTATGAAGGAAGCCTTGTGATCTGAGAAGTGACAGGATATGTGTTCCAGGTGATGGACCAAAGGCTGATTTTGAAAGACGAGGTCTATGCATGTGTTTCGAGAGGTCGTCACAGCAGTGTGAGCTGTTACGAGGGAGAGAAATGGGAGGTTTTCCTGCATAAGTGGTATGAAGTTCTTATTCGTCTTTAAGTCTGCATTAAAGTCCCCCACTACTAACATGGGCGTGGACCCACGTGTGCTTAACGCAAGTCGCAGAAAATGCACGACATCTTTGGTGAGTGCTGTAGGCGAAATATACAGAGCCACCACTACCAAGCCGTTGTCGAACTTGGCGGCACAAAGTTCTCCAACTTCGTCTGACGTGCCAAATATCTCAATGGGTACGGCAGACAGACCCTTACGCACGTAGATGGCCACCCCTGCCGCTCTGTTGCGCTCTCTACTTACGCCGCAGCAGTTACTGGTAGTCCATGATTTCTACCGCCTGTTTTGGATACATCCACGTTTCGGAGAGGCAAAGTACAGATGCATGGCGTAGGATGGGGTCGTGGTGCACGTCCTTGGAAAGCGCCGGCAGGGAGCGAACATTAAGCGCGGCGACTGAGAACAAGTGCGTTTGCTCAATCATTGCGTAGCACCTAGCAGTGACAGTTTGGAGTTTGTGTAACTGCAGCCGACGAAACTCATCAAGTAGTACCCTGTCGGGATTGGGCTTGCCGTGGTAGAACGTAAAGTCATTGTCCACATTGGTGATGCAGAGCCCGTTGATGTCTGTAGCACGACTCAGTGCCAGGTATACCAATTTCTGTGGATGACTCTTGGCATCCGAGTACACCACGTTTTCATACGTGCCTCCCTGTGATTTGTGAATGGTGATAGCACTTGCTTGCACAACGGGTAGCTGGCATCTCCTCAGGGATATCCTTGACTTCTTATCAATGACGCAAGTGACTGTGCGTCTTTCGATGGGTGTCCAATTTTGCTGAATATTTCTGTCGAGTGCCCGTAACTGCCGGGATTTTGCGGCCGCCACGGTTCCAATCGCAATTTTGGAACCAAGCTCACCGAAATGCAGCCAGATGCGTTCCGGCTCTCGGAGCGTGTCGTATTGTATGTACTGGAGTATTCCAACAGATCCATTGACCAGACCATCGGAATCATCGACATTGAGTGTGAGCATATATGGTTTTCCAATGCATATCATTATATTAGCTGGCAGGTTTCCGAGTTCGGCCTTGGGCAGCGTTTCGGCCTTGCGCATTGCCTCTGTCTTCTCCTGCATAGACCTGAATCCAACGATTGTGTCCCGTGCCGGACATGCCACAGAATTATCTTCGGTTGCAATGGCCGTGTTCGTACTGCAGTAGTCCGATTCCTTGTTGGAGTAGTACAAGCGGATGCCACCGGGACAACACGTTTCTGCTTGTTGTTGCGTGACGAACCGACTCTCGATCAATGCGCTTTCTTCGGAATCCAATTCTGCACCGTCTCCAATTTTGGTAAGTATGGTGGAAAACCTGAGATCGCTTTGCCTTACGACCTTCGTGAGGACAAAGTATGACAAATAGTGCCATGCGATTTCCGTGTTAAACACACTGTTCGTCTTGACGCGCTTGAAAGCCTCGGCGGCACGAACGGGGGGAAGCTGACGCAGGTCTCCGCAGAGGATGATGTCTAACCTGCCGAAAGGCCCTAGGTATTTGCAAGTGATGATGCGGAGTCGCGAGTCCACTTTCTGAAGGATGTCGGCGGACATCATGCTAACCTCATCGATAATCACGCACCTGACGTTCCTGAACGCATAGCGGAACGTGTTCAACTCGTTGTCCCGCAGTCCGCCATCTCTATTGTTGGTAAGTCTGAACGCTGCATGTACAGTTATTCGACCAAGCGCGACCGCCGCCTTTCCAGTTGTAGCACAGGCAACATAGGCGTTTACATTATCTGAACCAGCAGGGTTGCACTATCTGTTGTAGACGTCCATGATGAGACGCAGTACAAATGTCTTTCCACACCCAGCCACTCCCGTGAAGAAGATTTGTAGTGGCGGAGAGTCCGGTATAGTGAGTCTATGCACGACTTCTCGGACGATCTCGTACTGCTCCTCATTTGTCTTCCGCATTGTGTCCAGGTACTGATCTCTGCTCATGACGTCTTGGCGCGTGCACACGGCGGGGAACTGCTTAAACGGGGCATTGGATTGGACCATACCGATGTCTAGGAAATCGGAGTCGTCGTTTTCTATGGCCATCGGGTGCAGTCTCACATCTAGGAGCTCAGAAGTGGCACAATGTTCCCCGTCATTTGAATGGAGCATGGAATTACAAACGGCACGAATTTGCTCAATGTCTACGTCACTGTGGTACCGTGCCTTGTTCTGTAGAATGACGTCGATGTTTTGCTCATACAGACGCTCGAAAGAGTTTTGGTCTAAGATGTCCACTTCTTTGCGGAATGGATAGAAGAGCAGGACATGTTCTCGCTTGAAGTTGACTGAATCGTCTACGGAGTAACCGCGGTAGCGAAGTGTCCGTCGCTGATTCCTCTTTCTGCAGGTATAAATGTTGTACTCGGTAGCGAACTCTGCCAGAGTAACAGGTTCCAATTCGGGAACGCGGTCTTCGTAGCGCTCGATCATCGTCCGTTTTCATACATCAGTGCTTGATCCTACTAAGCCTTCCTGCGCCGTCTGAGCGTTAGACTTCCGAATGCGTGCTCTCCTCGGGCCATGCAGAAGACAACTTTGCGACTCGCTTCCGACATATCCTGGTTGAGCAAGCACCATGCGGCCTCCTGTGCGGACAGTTCAATGGCATTCCACATTTTCACACCTAGATGTCTCAGTGCCTGAGAATAGGCCATGTCCCCCTTCTCCTTGACAATTTCTTGCACTGCCCGATTGAGGTTCGACGTACCTCGGTTGGCCTTGTTTACATATTCCACCACGTAGGCAGCACACGCGTACGTGTCGAGGACGATCTGAAGATCCATGTTAGAATCGAGAATTGATGCAACCCATGGGTAAAGTAATTCACCCAATTTTGCTGCACAGAACGGGCTAGCATGATGGTGGCACGAGGAGTGCCTGCTCGGAGAACAGAAGTGTACTCCGCCTTGTCCGCGACATTGTGATGTTCCCAAAACTGCTCCATGGAGTCATAATTTGTCGTTTCCAGGGCCTGATGCATGGCCTCGTACTTGTTTAGGAGGCTCTCGATTTTCTTCTTCTGCGCTTCATTGTCCACAGTGGGGAAAGGCACTACGACCATACATTCATCGATGGGCATAAAAGGCGCGTTAAAGCGGCATCTGGTCGTGTTGTGCTTGTAGCAGGTATGCGTGTGTTGGTGCACCTCAGTCCGCTCCCGCTTCAAGCATCCGTTGTCGATGGAAAGCAGAACGTTGTCCATTTCAAGAGTCTGGGGCATGAGCATCGAGAGCTCCTCGTTGGGCGCGTTATGAAGCCAAAGGAGAATGTGCGCGTGTGTCGACCCGCGGTGCTGAAATTCGATCCGCTTAAACTAGTCGACGACTATGTACGGCCTAAAAGGCGATACACGGGTGTTGCGGAGAATGTTGAGAATGACACGCGCCAATCGGTCGAAATATATGGCACAGACCACGGGATCGTCATTTACTAGCTGAGCTCGATAAATGCTGTTCATTTGCTCCAGTGGTACTTCGATCTCGCCGGGCTTCAACCGAAGGCGTTGAAGCAATTGCACAAGGTCGGGCCAGTGCATTTCCGAGGCAGATAGAGTGAGGATCGCGGTCGGCTTACCCAACTGCCGTATCATAGCAAAGAGGTCTTTCTTGCGTTTTGTCCAGTACTGCACGGTGTTGGGTATACCATGCATGAAAGCCATGTCGTACTCGACCGCTTGCTGCACAAAATCCTTGTCGAGCAACTGTTGCTTCGTTAGTGTTTCCAGTGCCTTTATGTTACGGAAGGCCACACACATGTCACCGGCTACTCGGTGCCTAAACACTTTCATGGCCATGTACAGTACGTGCTGCGGGGTGGCCGCTCGACGGTCTGACCTGCGGATCTCACTCATGGCGTGCGTGAAGACTGTCGGTTTTGCGCTGGCATCTACTCGGCGGGGCTCACCGAGATAGATCTGTGGAAACGAGAGCTCCTCTGCGTGTTCGTCGTAAAGGATGCTCACGGGCCTTTTTCCCTCACCTGGCGCAATCGCTAGAAACTTGTCTTCATCCCATACGAGAGTGTGCTGAGCCAGAGTCATGGCTGTAGCCACTTGGATCGGATCGTTGAGGTCTGAGCATTGCGGGAGCAACTCGATCTCGTCGTGTTCGTCCACTTCTACGATATCCCCCAAACGGGCAAAATTGCACTTTATATTATAATGCTTGTACAGCGTGCTATCATACAGCAGCTTAAGCCACGGCAGCAGATCACAGGAGGGGGAGGGGCGCGGTTACGCCGACGCCGACGGTGACGGCGACGCCGACGCCGACGCCGACGCCGCTCAGGCTGGAAACGGGCCCCTAAGAGCTGCGCTCTAAAACAGAAGCCGTTTACAATTCCCTGTAACGCCGGTTAGAGCGCAGCTCTTGAGGAGTAAGATGGAAGCGTACTTAGGGATAAGTAACTCCTTAAAGTCACGTGACCTAAGGGGGCTCGCGTGACGTCAGGGGGTCACGTGTCCCCAAGGGGGTCACGTGACCTCAGGGGGCTCACATGGCCTCAGTGGGGTCACGTGGCCTCAGGAGGTTACGTGATCTGAGGCGGGTCACGTGACCTGAGGTGGGTCACGCGACCTGAGGGGGTCACGTGACCTGAGGGGGTCACGTGACCTTAGGGGGGTCACGTGACTTCAGGGGGTCACGTGACATCAGTTGGTCACGTGACCTCAGGGGGTCACGTGACTTCAGGGGGTCACGTGAGCTCAGGGGGTCACGTGACCTAAAGGGGTCACGTGACCTCGCGGTTACGCCGACGCCGCTCAAGCCGGAAACGGGCCCCTAAGAGCTGCGCTCTAAAAGATCGTTAAGTAAATTCATGGCCTCCTGTATAGACCAACACGCGGCCCTGACGTCACGCAGCTCCAGTGGCGCTGTCGACGGCACTGCGCATGCGCAGATGCTTCCCTTCAAGCGAATTCCGTTTCTGGGCACGCGCGGTACCCACACCTCGTGTGGGCAAACGCGGGCTTGTTTGTAAACAGCGTGTCGGGCTATATACTCCCAAAGCCTGGCAGTTCAACTACGGAGGCCCGGTCGCAGATTTGGAGCGCGAGGATCTGGTAGGAGAAGCATTTCTGGTATTCAGCGCACAGCTTCTGCAGTGGCAAGGACCCGGAACATTGTTTTCAAACCCGTCGAGACCAGAAGCGGTGGCGCGAAAAACGCGAGGAGCACAAGCGGACAATCTAACGTTCGGGGGAAGTGCGTTTCGTCGTTTCGCCGCTGTGGGGCGCCCGTTACATGCCTCTCCTCTCGTCCGTTGTCTGCCACATTACCTTTTCACTTTCGGCGGCCGCGTCTCATGGCGATTTGCCAGGCTTTGTCAGTATAGAGGAGGCTATGGTGGAGCACAACCACAACTTTTGTTCCGCGCAACTAGGAGGGGGGAGGGGGTGATCCAATAGTGGCACAGATGCGCGAGGCTCGCAACGGTGGCTATCACGAGCTCCAGCCTCGGCCACCTCTCGCGGCTTGGGAGCCAGGGAAATAAAGAAAAGGAAAAAAAATCCGACTCTAGCCAAATCTGTGGTTCGGGCGCATGCATTATTCCTCCGGCGTTTATAGATAACCGCCGACAAGGTTTTCTCCGACCCAGTCTTTTCTGCGTTAGAACACGGCTAAAATTTATGATGCTGTGGCAATAACGCTCCGGACATCTCTCGAAAAATTCGCTGGGCATTAAACTCGATCATTTGTCTGATTGCATTCAATGTTAAAAAAAGAACTCCTAACCAGTGTTGTAGGTCTTACCAAAAAAAGATAACGAAATATGTTACCCCTTAGTTGCAAATAAAAGGAAGCTGTTACCGACCTACGTCATCACACAATAAAAGAAACGGCTTACTGTTACCGTTACCGTTAAAAAGCGAAGCGCGTTACTTCTGCGCTACTGTTTAATATATGACTTAAGACGTTTTATTCTTTGGACTTTACAGGTAAGCATAAGCGCTATATTTAAAGGACCATCGTGTCCATGCAGAAACTGAACATACATACCTTATTTTTTACGATTTAAACTAAATATTCAAAAGAAAAACGCTGAAGAAAAACGCAAACAACTCTGAAATTTACAAGGCTTGGCACCTAGAAAAAGGAAAAAATAAAATAAAGTGTAAGTTTTTTAAGTCTTGAGAAGAATATGCGAAGAGTACTACGCTACACGTTGCTCAAAATAAGTAACGTAAATACACTAACCGTTGCTGTCTTGAAAAAAGTAACGTATACATTATAACGCTACCGCGAAAGGCTACGCGTTACCGCTAACACAGTTACTTGTGCCGCGTTACCGCCAACACTGCTCCTAACTACATATGTATTCCGTAACGTCGCCGTTAAAATGTATACAGACGACGAAATGTTTAATGCGTGAAATATTCGGGCGTCAATAGACATGGGGCTGCTCTCTTAAAAAGTGCAACTGGCGTTCTTTTATTTATTTTTTAGTTATGGTGCAATTTCGTGTTGAATGGTGCTCAGCTAACCCAGAACAGTCTACAGCAATTGGTCGTCACACAACAATAAGGCTTAGTTTTAAAATCATGTAAACTAAAAATGATTTTTTTTTTGTTCAGCTATTTTTAATTTTAGATACCCGTAAAATCACTTTAAGTGTCAAGAACATTATCGCGCCGCCCAGCACCACCTGAAGTCGTCCACGTCGTGCGCTTCAAGCCGTACTACGCTGGAACGCGATACTAACCCTTTGTGGGAGAACAAGCGAGGCCGGTACAAGCTTGCACTGAACAGGGAGTTTTAGTAGACGGTGTTTCCCCCTCCGCTAAGCCCCTCCGCTACCCGGAACTCTGTAGCCAAGGCCATCGGCGCGCAGCGAAGTGGCGGTTTCTTCATAGTGGAGGGTTAGCGGGGGGGGGGGGGGGGGGGGGGGGGGGTTAGTATCACGGTCTACTAAAACTCGCTAACATCTGCTAAAATTCGCTAACATGCCCGCGGAAAAAAATTATCAAGTGCAGCATTTGCTAATTAATGGGAGGCCTGCTTTCTTAGCGATGCATGAAACTTAGATAACTGATGAGGAGCAGGTAGCAAGAACACTTAGACCTTTTTTGCACTTGTATGAAGTTTGTGCCACAGACGCTGCCAATTTGTCAAAATAATGCTTCTTTTTTTCCTTTTCTTGTTTTTTAGGAAGTTTTTGTCTTTGAAATAGCTGGTACTGACAACCGTCACGGAAGGGCGTTTTATATTGAGATTTTTTTTTTCTATTTTCAGCGGTTGACTGGCGGCTTATTCGTATATACTCCAGACGTTGGAATACATTTTTTTCTGCCCTGCGGCGTGTTGTTGACTGTGATAAGACGGTCCTGCTCTTGGGCCACTGCAACTGCCTCGATAGAGCAGTGGATAGATCGCTGTCTGGGCAAGACATAGATGGGAGCGCGACCATACTCGGCGATCTAGTCGAGGAATTTGATTTAGTTGATGCCGGGAATGTAAGGAACCAATCGTACGAGGTGAGCTTCACCCATTTCAGACTTGGTTCTATACACGTTTCCGTCACTGCAGCCGCACATTTAACAATGTATTGTGTCACGCCACTGTTTTCTCCTTCCATTGTCTGGTGTAAACAATCATCGGGTAAAGAGCTCCACCGAAGGAAAAGTTTAATTGGAGGCTCTGGAAACTAACTACGACGCTATTCAAGGACGAGCCGCTTCCGAAAGCAGTAAACGCAGCTTTCAGAGCTTTTGTGGCGTGCTGCAGAAGGCGGGAGCTGAGAGGAGATTTGCTGGCGCAGTCAAGGGCGGCCGGAGTGCGAAACGCTAAAAATAGCTCTTAAAGAAAGCGCTAAAACCCAACTGAAGGAGTTACATTAGGAACGCTACCATGGTGGCGCAGTCCGAGCATGCTTGAAAAAATACTTGCTGGGAGAACAGCCGACAAGTGGACCTTTAGTGGAGGACAAAAGCTACGCCGTCCGTAGCGAAATCACGACAGTTTTCGAGAAAGCTTTTGTAGATTATAATAAAGAGATTTTCGAGAGCATTGTTAAAAGGAGTGATTCTATGTGTGAGAGCTCTGGTTACCCTTTTGCAATTAACGTCGGACGAGCAGAAAAAGCTCGAGCAGACTATTACACAAGATGGGGTGGATAAGCCGATAAACGAGAATCAAATATTGCGTTTCTGTTTTTTTCCTTGCGAAAGGAGGTTGTTCTCTTTGTGTATCATTATATTTGCATGTGTATGAGTTTGTACATAATATTTTTGTGTATCTTGCGTGTCTTGATAATCTATGCCTGTTCAAATTTCACAGCTTCTTATGTATGGTTACTCCCTCTATTGTAATGCCTTCTGGGGCTCTGTATGAAATAATGTAATAAAAAAATATTATTTTTGTTTCTTTCTCGCTTTATCGCTCAGTACACAAGCCAGGTAACACAGATAAGACTGACTGCCCAGTAATTTCAATAAACAGAACAATACATTATCGTGCAACTGGTACTGTTTACATACAGAAAGAACTGGAGCATACATGTTTTCAATGATTGGGTGTTCTATGTTTTGCAGAATCCATATGCGTACATTTGGGTTTCGAATTCATAATAATGCATTTGTTTTTTGTACCTTTTTCGCGTGTTTTATTCTACCAAGAAATGCTCGAGTAAATATTCTGGAACAATTGGGAGAAACCATGTTATTGACACAAAAACGGAGAATTATTTGAAACTAAAGTGTGATTTAATCGTATTTGGCGTATGACGTCAGAATAATGTTTTCTTGGTTATAGGAGCAGCAGTACAGTGTTTGCCGATGTTTCTTGTGAAAGGAAAAAAAAAGACACTAATTTTTCTTTCTGTTTGTTTTGAATTGTAGATTGGAAAAATCACATGTGACAGAAAAAACCACATTTTCAAAACAAATTCGCCGGGACAGCTGTTAGAAAAACATCACGTGACGCTGTTACATAAAAGAAGCTTGCATTCCCTGTGAGTGTGACCAAATTCTAGAAAATAAACGAAATACATAAGATGTAGTGCGCTTAGTTTTGGAAAGAAAATATCTACAAATAGGAAACTCCTTAACTTTTGGCAATAAACAAAAACGTTGGATGCGTATTGTGCACATGCACCGGTTTAAATAAATAAAACATAAAAACCTTCAATGTTTTGAGCCATAATAAAAGTTCTTGACAGATCATTCAGTTTTATAGTACGGTTCATACTGCACTCCTGCTGCATTTTGTCTACACTCGAAAACACAAAATAGAAGAAAAAAACAGTTTTGGCAAGCGCATTCGAAGTATGTTGGTTTCGAATCTCACTAAGGTATTATATCTTGCTCAGTCGCAGCTCGGAAAGGAGAGTGCATAAGGAAATAGTAAGCAGAAAAAAAAAAGTTGGTTCATAATATATAGTCGTTTGAACCTCGTGTTTCAGATAAATCAGAGGTTGTTTGTTGAAGTCTATTTCTCACCTCAAATTTGGAAGCTTTGTGATCTTTCGTCAATCGCGCAAAAACTTATCAGTTTCTCGAGTGTTTAGTGTCATTTGCCGTGGCAGAAAACAACATTCAAAAATGTCTTAAATCATACTTTTCGTAGACAGCACAATAGAGACTTAGCCTTCCACGATACTACTCTATTAGTTAAAAATAAGTTTATGTGGTGTATTAAATACGCTCCCCCGTCCTTTGAAAGGTATATCTTCATCCGAATGTACCGATTGAAATTCGGTTAAAGAGAAATGCGCAGCGCGCGTTTGCCATTGGTCGTAGGAACATCCACGCTCCAGAATTTTGAGGCAACAATGGTTGTCACGATTGCGAAAAAAAATACATACAAGGTGATCTAAAGAAACAAAGCCTTGTCAGCAGAAAGCTTTCATTAACTGCTCATCGCACACAGGTATTGATAAAATTGAACTGGATATCGAAAACTTGTCGCCAGAGGGAATGGAAGAGAGAAAATGAACCTCGATTCAGTCTGAATCCAAAAAGGGACGAAAGAGGTCATGAGTGTCTAGGAAAAATGCGTTTTAAAAAGAAAATCTCTAGTTTCGCCAGCACGAAAGGTTTGGATTTTTTGACGATATGTTCTGGGGAAATTATACCTGAATTTATTTTAATAATAGGTAAAAACGGTTTCATATGATACTTTCAAAATGAATTGGAAATTACAATGGATTTGGGGCAGAAGTATTTTAAAGACAAAGAAAAAAAATACAAGTCGGGTTTTTATAAATGTCAGCCAGGAAGTAGTTTTTTTTTCAAAACAAATCCGAACTCTAAACGTTTCAGCGGCAGGGAGTCTTTCGGGTTCTAAGGAATTTGTGCAAAAACTCAGAACATTCGTTAAAGAAACTAGAACAGTATTAATGTGGCATTTCATGGTTAGAGAGTAATTACATGCTTCAGAACTCCTAATCATCCTTTACTTAGAAACTTTGCCTATATTATAAATTAGAATAGTGTGAATTTTTAATGTATATTTTTTTTAATTAGATAGAACCCCAAAAAACATAACTGCAAAAATATAGATCACATTAATGAACAAAACGTGAGGGTGCAAGTAAGCGGGAGTCAGTTCATAATTGCTGAAATATCCGAGATTGCGCATCGGCACATGGACTAAAAAAATATTTCAACTGAACAACCGAAAACATCGCAATGTTACCCTGGAATATTTTATATGACAGTCGTAGCATATCAATAACTAGCAATACAACGTTTGGACGAGGAAACTGTTTTATTTCACGGCTCTACAAATTGTGTGCGTTGAATCCTATGGGTCAAATTTACAAAAATATAGATTTTCTTTTTCCTGGACAAATTATCGCAATGTTCTCCGGGTCTATAATTGTCTTGGTACCATAAAAGGCAAATCAATTAGCTGTGTTATATTTCTTCGGAAACGTTTCTATCCCGCGGAATGCCCCAGAAAGTTGGAAATGTTCAGTAAGTTCACTGTGCTACCTCCCCAGGGTAGGGATCTAATGTGGGCCGTTTGCTGTCACAATTGTTCGATTCAATTCTTTAGACACCGATATACTCTCTTTCCTTTGGACCCTTTTCAAAACCTCATCAAGCAATATTGGCGGTTGCCATTTCTTGGCCGTGAAGCCTCTGATTGAATCCGAGTTCTCGCCAAAGGCCCTCGTGTACAATGCATTCCCAGAGTGGGTGTCCACACAGTGGCTACTACTGGAGTAATTGGCGCTACAGCTAGTGGATGGCGTACACTTGTAAAAAGGGTCTTTGCGAGACTGTAGCCAACGTTACGAATAGGGTCGAAGTCTTTGGTTTAAACCGATAAAAACCGATAAAAGTACGTCGAATCCATTTTCTAAGATTCAGTTTTGACCGGAAAAGGTCACTTTAACCTTCCAGTTGTACCGCAGAGTCGTGGCGAAAAAGTGGAACGACAGTGTCGATCGAAACGCGTCTGAATGTATGGGATACACGGATGCCATCACGACGTTTTGGTTTAATGCGATCATCGATCGGAACGTGAAGTCCGAAATGCACTATTACTTCGCCATGTACGAGCATGTTTTCGAACTCGTTGTAAGCAAGTGTGACTTGGTGGAAGCTCTGCATGTTGTGTTGTGCTTCAAAACGTCGGTGCGTGTCTCTTTTGGCGGTCACAATTAGTTGATTGGCCGATTTTGGCTCAGGCACTGCTTCATCTCAGCCTGCCAGTGTCCAGTGTCAGCGTTGAGTGGGCATTCTCGAAGCTCAGGGTCACATTAACAGGAAAGAAAAAGTGTGAATCAACCAAGAGAACCTGGAAAAGTAGATGTGTGTGCACTATATATAATAAGATCGCATAATCCTAACGTACAGAAGGTGAAGTTCCATGTTTTTTTTCGGCATAGGCTTCGTGTCTGACTTGTTTGTACTTCTGAGTTTCTTTTCATGTCTCTTTTACAGTTGCACACATTTGCCATATGAAGTGCCCATTTACTTTTCAGTGAATCTGTGCCGTTATTCTTTGAGTGATCACAAATATCAGAGCTAGACGGATCATCTTATCCAGTGTCCGTTGGTGTATATTTTATACTCACCGAAAAAAGCCGACAAACTTTTGTGGGCATAAATACACGCCGAAAAAAACCGAACATTCATTTTTAAAATAAACACCGAAAAAAGTACGCCGAATTTAGAAAAAACATAAACCGAAAACGCGGAACCCTAGTTACGTGCCATCTCCGCCAATTCAACGCGTCAGGTAACAAGGCGTCACGGTGCAGCTGTCGAAGGACTCGTGACTCACTTGGCATGGGATGGATTTGGATTACTGGTAGCACCCTGTGCGGTCTATTTTAGGGCAAAGGTGTTTGTTACATCGTGGGTAAAACGCTGTAGAAGAACAGGCGACGCTACCTTGTGCCCCCACCGATGGCGGACGAGGAGGAGGAACAAGAGCAAATTGTTTTTCAGTAAAAACACGAAAAACTACAAAGGAGTGTATAGTTACCTGCAGCGATTAGTAGAGAGCCCCAGTAAGAGTTTGTCCAAATCAAACATGGAGCACGTTTGCAATTTAATGACGGCGTTAGACATGGGCGTCTGAGAAATACTTATTGTGTTGTATAAAGCATGATTTCTAATGAAGAGTTTTATTTTACTCTTCGCGTAAGATATTTAAGCATCTCCAGGGCTGCCCACAGCAACATTTTGCAATTTAATGGTGCCCATAGACACGTACCCCGGGCTTGCAGTTGAACACACTCATGAAGCTCACTACCGACGACCAGGGCCTTATATAAGGAGAGTTTCGCTATTCATTGGGAAGTATAGAAGGCAAGTGAAGTAGGGGGGCGCCTTTGGCCGAAAGCTAGAAGGACTTGTCTCAGGGCGTTTTCGCAGATTCGGATGTAGCCAGCCAAAAGCCACAAATAATAAATACCCTGGCGGTGGTTGCAACAAACAAAATGTATAAGTGCGTCGGAGTAACTCGCGGTGACTGAAAATATGCTGCACATGATGTTTTGATTACGGTCATGCAAGATCATGGTGGAAGATATATAAAGATATAAAAGACATAAAATAACCTGCGCGTCTAGCAGAACGACCGACGTGGTCTGTACGCCAGTCGCCGAGGGCCAGGAATCTGCCGTCCGAGCGGTCAGACTTGTCAGTGCGTCAGGCTCTTCAGTTTGCAGAAAAATGCTTTAATACAAAAAATGTGTGCAAAAAACCATGTTGTTCAATATATTCCATTTTAAATGTGAACTTTAAAAATTACCCCACTTTTGTATCAGGTTTTGTGCTTTACACATATGCACGGTGTCAAAAGTTGTATTTTAATCCATATGGCTCTGAAAGTTGCGTTAATGCCCGATTGGCAAAGTGACTGTGCCACCTCCTCTCAGGCGTGGTTTTTGTTTCACCTGAACAAGAATTTATCTTATGAAACTAAAGTGAATAAAAAAACGAGACGTAACACCTCTACTTTTATGAGCACACCCTGTAGCCATCTCTTTCTCGCATACTATATTCATTCATCCATTTGTGTATTTTTTGTGCTCATGAACGGCTATATTTGAATGAAAACGTATAGAGGAATGTTTTTGTCATATTGTATTTTTAAAATATGCAACAATAAAATTTTATTCACTTCAATTAACTAAAAACTCTCAAAGCGCTAAAAATGCTCTCACTTCGTAATTTTATTATGACCTGTCTATTTGTTCACTGCGGTTCCGGGTTATAAAGACATCGTTAACCTTGCCTTCTAGATTCCTCTAGCACGATGATATCCGAACTGAGGATTGTCAAGCTGACATTGCATCGTATAGCTTGTTCTTCCAGATTCATATCAACAACCACAAGACTGCGAGTAGTCTTGGGTAAAACCAGCTGAACAAAGGAAGGAAAGTGACAAGGAGAAAAGATTGGCGAACCGACCGCTGGTCGGTTCGCCAATCTTTTCTCCTTGTCACTTTCCTTCCTTTGTTCAGCTGGTTTTACCCAAGATGTCTCAGAACCAACTAGCTCAGCTTTTACCCTTTGCGAGTAGTCAGGTACGTCTTTCTTGTTTTCAGGCGGAAATAGTGTTGTATAACCACAGACCGCCAGATACCAAAGGGACAGCAGGGCACACGGCTAGGCTGCTTTCAGTCCACCACATCAACAAGCGAAGAATATAGTGAGTGAAGAAAGGTAAAAAACGCAGGCGAGCTTGTGACTGCCACCCATAGTAACCCTCAGACGTAGGAACTAAACAAAAACGGACAGAAACGGTCTCTGACACAGCGTGAAATTTATTGAGCTACCATAGTGTACCCTATCTTTCAACCTATACCGACAACCGCACACAGCTCCTAATGACAAAAGCACACACCCCAGAAGATAAAAGGGCACAAACCCAAAGACAAAAGGACTAAAAAAACACACACACACACACACATGCACGTGTGTGTGTGTGTGTGCGTGTTTGCGTGTGCGTGTTTTCTTTCGCAATATACGTGTACGCGTGATCGAGCCTTTCAATTTCGGTCTCTGTTTCGTCCGTTTTTTTATTGTTCCCACGCCTCAGGGTTACTATGGAAGATAATAATGATATCGCTGTCCGTTTTGGTAAGCGAAATTATATACTTAACCATAGCCTCCTCTGTACTGACAAAGCCTGGCATCGCCACGAGACACGGCCGCCGAAATTGAAAAGGTTGAGCGGCAGACAATAAATGAGAGAGCCACGTGACGGGCGCCCCGCTACACTCTAAGAAAAAATGGAGGAAAAAAGTAGCAACGGCGCGTGTTCCTCCCTTCTACCGACGCGCCCCCAAGCGGACACGAGAAAAGGAGAAGAACGAAACGTTTTTCTCCTTCTCCAGGCAGACGGGAGAAAGCTTTCGCCCTCCCGACTCATCTTCTTTCGGTTTCGTTTTTCGAGCAGGTCGCGCACGTTGTTTAATAAATAGCTGTTGAGTTGATTGAGCTTCAGCGGCAGCGAAGGCCGCCTGTAATTCCGTCTTCTAGTTTAAAAGTGCAGAACATTTCGGTTGCATTGACGTTTTTATCTCTAATTTTATCAAACGAGCAAATGAAGCCGCTAGAAACAGCAAAGTTCCGGAGCAGTGCCAGCAGCGCCACGTACACTGGGGGATGGCCGTCTCCGGATTGCGGGACTCGCGCGGCACAGACCTACAGCACTACAGTCACTACAGTAGCGAAATCACGCGGAACTGTGTCGACGCTTTGGACGTTATGGAAACCGCAGGGACTGCGTCCAAAACAGGCAGGTTTTGCAGCCGGCGGCTGCCTGGGTGCCTTCCCCCCTGAGTTCGGTTCTGTTTTCCGATGCCGAGTGCAACGGGCGTTCAGCGTGGTTCTGTGTTTGTGCATGTCAGCAACATAGCTGCAATATCGTAATGGCAGTGTTGTGGGTTTTGAACAGAAGACTGTAATTATCGCCAATGTGACCGCGTGTTCGCGTATCAGTGGTGTAACAAGAAGATGAAATCGTAAACTGTTGGGCATTGATGCCGCTGGTCGGGCCGTGATCGGAGGGGGCGGGGTGTCGCAGGTTGACGTTCTGCTTTACATTAAAAAGTTTAATACCACTTGAGGGATTACGTGCAATCGATCAACGTGCGGATAGTCATGTCGGAACGCTGGTCTGAACAGTAGTAGCTCCTATCGTACAGTGGCCAATGTGACTGTCGGAATTGTCTCGTCTCCGAGAGCGATTGCGCTCTGGGGCAAGGAGTGAACAGTACGAAATCGTGACGGAAGGTACGTATATTTACAGTATGGAGTTTCGGCATTAGAAGCAATAGTAGGTAGAATAAAAAAAAATAAGTAAAAAGGTACCCTTTATTTTTCTGTTTAAATATACTACGGTTACTGGAGAAACTGCCCTCCGTGGCGCGCTGGGATGAGCGCTAAAAGGTTTCGGGCTCGCCACTGCGTAGCTCCGTACACTTAACCCCTGCCGCAAGTCGCGGCTTTGACTGCATTCAAGTTGATCGAAAAGCGATTTCTCAGCCAGTGAAGCATCACTTCAAGCTGAGTGAATATCCGCTCTAGAGAGATTAATTCAAGACGGCAATTGCAGCTTTGCGCGAACAGCACAAATAGAAAAACC
The DNA here is from genome assembly GCF_016920785.2 of Ixodes scapularis. Lineage (NCBI taxonomy): Eukaryota > Metazoa > Arthropoda > Arachnida > Ixodida > Ixodidae > Ixodes > Ixodes scapularis. The sequence goes on from NW_024609835.1 coordinate 89,179,077, forward strand.
AATAGAAATACAGGCTGCGACGTGCGGTGTGGGGAAACAAACTCATGGCTTCGAACCGCATTGGAGCGGCTTGATTTATTGGCTTTCAAATAATTACGGCATGATCGAGCGTTTACTTTTTAATAAGAGATTCATCCCCTGAGCCATTCAAAATACTCTCAGAGCTATGACATTGCTGGGAAAAAATCAACATGCTGGGAATATTGTTTATTGCTTAGGGAGTCACCGAAAAGTTTCGTACGTTCAAAACGACCAGTATAAGAGACAGAGACGCAGAGCACGGGTGTAGTGTTCGGGTTAGTGTGGTGTTCCGTTTTAGTGGTATTTGGGTCTGCCGTGTACACTGATCTCTATGACAATTGCTGGATCGCGCTTCCCCGCTTGTTCGCTGCAGCGCCAGTGAAGCCACCGGACTTCACTCGCTTGGGATACGATTTGCCGTTTTTGCTAGCCTTTGCTGCGGTTTTCCAGCGTGCTGTAGACACGTTTTCTACTCGTTCGTCGTCATTCGCCGAAGAAGTCTTTTTGAAGACTCTGTGTATTGTTTAGACTTGCCGTTGTGAACACGTGGAAAATTTTACGAAAGTGCAGTGTCGCAGGAAAAAAGGCACAACACGTCGAGAGGAAGGGCTGGCGGCGTGTTCAAAGCTTCCTTGGCACGCCGAAGTGCTGTGTCTCTGTGCCTTCGCACGCTTGGATACCGACCAAGAACCGACGCCGTGTGTATGTGTTTAGCGAGTGCAATGTGCGTGAGGCTGTTCGTGCCTCTGGATCAGCGTCTTTTCCACTCGCGGTTTAGGAACGAGCTTAATCCAGCGTCCACTAGCGACGGAAGATGGGGGGAAGGTACGTCTTTTTTTCGTCCTTAGATGATTTACACAATACCGTGCACAGCAGCTCCTCATCACTGATCAGTGCTGGCTTATTATCAACCTACTTAATTGCACTTGACGTTTGAGCGCGGCTCGCCTAATTGTAATTGGTCAACAGATTGCACACGACCATATCGGCCGCGCTTCAAAGATTTTCATTTTCGCCGTCTTGTACTTTTGCTTTCGAAAACCCCCCTGGCTCCACAACGTTGCCCTATTCGTGCTCCCACGGAATCTATTAGAGTTGATTTGGGACATAGCCATGGTTAATATAGCACATAAGAACACGTACAGATCTCCCCCTTTTATTGATAGCAACTCACCGGAACAGCTGGACGATCCAGAACTCCGTGGCCGATATATACAAATGATCTAAAGGCATCTACGCGCGACACACGTTCAGAACTTTTGCGCGGCGTCAATTCTTGACCGGTTTCCAAGCGTGCGAAGGCACAAAGATGCATCACTCGGCGTGCCAAGGATGCTTTGATCACGCCGCGACACCGGCGACACGTTTTCGACGAGCTGTACCTTTTGATACGGCTTCACGCACATTGCACTCGCTAAACACATTCACACGGCGTCGGTTCTTGGTCGGTATCCAAGCGCGCGAAGGCACAAAGACACGGCACTTCGGCGTGCCAAGGAAGCTTTGAACACGCCACCAGCCCTTCCTTTCGACGCGTTGTGCCTTTTTCCTGCGACACTGCACTTTCGTAAAATTTTCCAGGTGTTCACAACGGCAAGTCTCAACAATACACAGAGTCTCAAAAAACTTCCTCGGCGAATGACGACGAACGAGTAGAAAACGTGTCTACAGCACGCTGGGAAACCGCAGCAAAAGGCTAGCAAAACGGGAAATCGTATCCCAGCGGGGTTGCGTCCGGTGGCTTCACTTGCGGGAGCGGCAAGCGCGATCCAGCAATTGTCATTGAGATCAGTGGCCGTGTATGTGCTCAATGTATGCTCACCTGAGGCCAGATTCATAAAAAACCTCTTACGTACGACAACTTAGCTACGAAGTTCGTAAAGTTACGATCATCGTAAGATGAGGCGAGAACGGTATTCACAAACGCGTTCTTAAGTGAGAGGAGGAAAGTTACGACCTCTTACGGAGAAACGATGACTTCCGGTGCTGTTGCTATGGCAACGGCGTCCTCGGCAAAACGAACAACCAATTAGAGAGTTAGGCATAGTTCGGAGCACGTGGATTTTTAATAACAAACACAGGCTAACCACTCGTTGATAGACAGCTCTGTGTATGTCCTGTCCTGTCTGTGTGTAAATGTGTAGTGTTCAAGCTGATTCTCATAAACACGGACGACCTTTCCACCACCGCTTGTCTAAGGTTCGTGTCCATTTAAACGCTTCGTTGACTGCTACAAACTCGATCGCTACGAAGTCAACACAACCGTCATCGTTGGTAAAAGCCCCGTGCCAGTCGTTTGCAAAGCGACGTAGAAGGAAACAAACCACCGCGGCGTTTCTCGCGGCCTCGGAAATGCAGGAGTGAGCTGACGTTAAAAAAGATACATTTGAACTACGAGAGTGTCAGCAAGAGTCACGCAAATACCTGTTCACACTCGGAGCGGACGCGTTCGTTTGTTCGAAGTGCTGGATTCAGACTGCGTTTCAGTAAGCGCTTCGGGACCGATCTTCTACGATTGCAACTCGATACTGACGTGACACTCGGCAAAGAAAGGTTGGGCCGGCATCATGCACGTAGCTCCCACAAACTGATACAGCTCGACAGTTAAAAATGGCATACTAATAACAAAGTGTACATACCGTGTTACGAAAGTAATCCATACGGCGTTTATTTGAGCTCTATATCACACAAAACAAGGAGATAGAATCGAGGAGTCCCTTTTCGACGACAGCGTTCGTCACCGCTGCTTCGGAAAACAAGGTGAACGAGATGATAAGGGGAATCGGTTGACCTCTGAAATTTAGTTCAGCTATCAAACTATTCATACGGGGAGGGTCCACAAGGGTCGCGCGGGCATATGTCATTCAGCAAGCCAGCCGGTCCTGGGCAGACGGTCTTGGCCAAGGACCGACTGAGCAATGCTGCGCCGGAACGGGTCGGAGTGCCTGCTAGGCCTATATATTCTGCCGAGCTCGCTTGGTCGGTGGGATCGTCGCCTTTGTTGCCTTTTCCGGGTGCCTGTGGATCCAGCGTTCATGTTCGTCGTGGTCGGTTTCAAGTACTTCTTCATTTTTTTCTTGCTGCTTGAAGTCGGGACGCGCAAGAAGAGCAGGTAGAAAAATAAATGTCCGTTGGGTCGTCGCGACTGAGCAACTGAGCGACGTTGTCGGCCATGTTAATTTGATCGTAGAAAGTGCGTAAGACAGCTTCGGAGAAGTCGTAGGATTTTGCCGTAACCTGCGCAAAAGTTACGACAATTTCGTTTCGAGAATGCGGATTTTCTCTCAAATTTTTCGTACGCATTTTTTTCTTCGTAAGTTCGCTTTGAAAATCCGGCCTCTGATGCTTGTAATAAGCGTAATGTGTATAGTAGAGGATGCCCAAGCGCAGTAGTAGCCTGAGAGAAGAATATATTTTTGTAGAACATGAATTGGGCGGTACCTAGCGCCACCTAGCCTAGCTACTTGCAATTACTCTGCTTGACCCCGCCATCTGGTGGCTAGCAATTTCACCTTCTTTCAGGCTACGCGATAAACAGCGGCTTCGAGTTTGTTCTTTCGAGAGCGGCTTTTGGTTTCGCGGAGTGAGTTTGCCCTTCTCCGTGATGTGCGGTTGACGAAGGAATTGTGACTCGAGGAACACCAAAGGTAAGACGCAAAGTGCGCGAAGTAACTGGGTATCGGTTGTCTGCGTTTAACATCGCAGTCCTGTCGACGAGAAGACTGAGAAACTGCTTTCGAAACACAGGTTTCTCTACCTGGGGGGGGGGGGGGGGGGGGGGGGGGAATCTGGCTTCAGAAATAAACACAGTTTGCGGAAAGCTCGTGTTACACTTTCATTTGCTGCTGCTCCCGTCCCGTACGAGAGACTTAGCGTCCTCGTTAAGCCTTATTGGGCTCGATTTGCTCGATTCGGGGCCGCCATATTGAGATGCAAGCGACGGAGGAACTTTGCTCCCCTGCTTCCGGGACGAACGTTCCTCCCTTTCTAAAGGAACATAGGTTACAAGACCGTTCCCCCCCTAAGGGAGCACTATCCATACCCTTTTTTCTAAGAGTGTACGGCGAGAAGCCCAAGGACACTTCTCCCGAGCGATGGAATGTCCGCGCGTGATCCTCGCGTTCTTCGCGCTACCGCTTTTCTTCTCGTCGGGCTTGAAAACCATGCTTCGTGTCTTCGCTGAAGGAAACGCTGTGCGCCAACGACCAGGTTCCCCGAGAAATGTGCTGTGCTAGCAGATCCTCGCGCTGCAAATCTGCGACCGGGCATTATATGGCTACGTCGCCGAACTGCCAGGCTTTGTGAGTATAGAGGAGGCTATGGCTGAACACTTTTGCATTCACAATCTCGCACGCGTGTATGTGCATGCGTGACTGTCTGTGTGTGTGTGCCTGCGCGTGTGTGCATGCGTGTGTGTGTGCATGCGTGCGTGCGTGTGTGAGTGTGCCTTTCACAAAATGCGTGCACGCGTGATCGGGTTTTTCATTTTTGTTTCCCAGAGGATAGTCTAAGGAATAAGTTAATGCATATTTTTTTTTTCTTATTTAACGGAGGAGCGTACAGTGCTTGCAACCTGTCCAGATTGAAAATCATCACGTAGTAATAGTGGATAACAAAAAGAATGCAACATGAAGAGGACGAAACACAGACGAGTACATTATTTCAATGTTTTCGTCTGTGTTTCATCCACTTCATTTTTCATTCTTTGTTATAATGTGTACCACTTATTACCACGCTCCTTAGGAATACCGAAATATACTGAAGTCGAAGAGGTGCCGTCATTCTTCAATTATGTTGCATTTCGGCACCTGCGCTTTCCACGGCATTCCAGCGGTTTCAGACTCCGTGCGGGAAGTCCTTTAGAGATGTCCGTCGGATGACGCGCTGCCATCCTCTAAATTCAATCTGAGAAGCGCTGGAAGTCTAAATCTAAGGAGCCGGCACCCCCGATTTTCGGCACCACCAGAGCAGCCGACAAGCAAAACGACCATCATGCACGTATATAAGTGCACGGAGCGGTCCAGTATCAGAACTATAAATAGCCCATCACGGAGAAAGCCGGTGCAGATCCAACAGTTAGGGTTACCCAGACACATGACAAATGACAGTACCTCCTGGGGATTGTGTGTGTGTGTGTATAGGGAGGGGGGCGGATGGGCTTGCATTTAGGTGTGAGCCTTCAAAAGTGTAATCGTCGCCATACGTGTATACGAGAATGACCCTGAAACTGTTAACGGAGTTTGTGAAGGCAACAAGCATCGCTATTTCAGCTTGTATACGTTCGAAGAAATACAGGTTGTGAAAAACATTAAAATCTGTTTCATGGCCATCATTACATTTCCGTTGTGGGCTTTCAGAAGGCCGAACTAATCAAGTTATGATGCGATGGCGAGTGAAGACTGCTTCCTCTCGTCTTTTTTAGAAATATTCATGCACACATACTTAGAGAGCGGACTGCTCTTTCCACTGCACTTTCGCAATTTAGATAGTGTGTCATCGACTATAGCTGAAATAAATTTTCGGCTTGCTCTCTAGAATGTTACTTTTTTTGTTGTTGACTGCTTTATATAAGCTAGCGATTCGGCGCTTTACACCTGGTTCAGTGAAAAAAATCTTTTTTGCCCGTATTGTTTTTTATTCTTCACATCGGAGACCGACCCTCACGAACGCACAGTACGTTCCGTGAAGCCTGTCGTAATTGCTCGGCTATTCTAGACATATATATTTATTGGCTGCTGTTTCGACTAGAGAATAGCTTTTTTTTTTTCTTCTTAATCGTGGTTAGTTCTACCTTCAGGTGTTACCACGCTATATTGCCCCCCACAGCAGATTTTAAAGGAGAATAAAGTGATATTGTGGTTTAGAATAAAACAATTGATTCGTCTTCATCTAAACTTCAAAGTTACGATTTTTTTTTTTCAATTGGATGCACGGATTTGTTAAGCTACTTTGAAGATAGATTCGCGGATTCTCCCTTCGTACGCGGTCAGGCTTGGGTCAGTTAAGTGGGAATCCGATGGAGGTACGAGTAAATAGGAGAGAATGTGTGAGCTCATCTCTAGTTATATTTATCGCGTCGATGATCTCTGCGCCTTCTGCAAGCACTTCCAGAGTGGTAAACTACCAATATTACACTAAGGATTTTTGTTCAAGCTTGTAGGCGGCTTGTTTCTTTAGAGTAGAAAGTTCGCCTTCGCTCCAGTGTTTGCCAAAAGATTATGACTGTGTGATAGCTTTAGGCGGTGTCACAATACCGTTCTTGTATTCGAGAAAAGGCTTGCAAGTGCTCTCTTTCCTTTAATTTCAGAAGCGCGTTCTTGCCTACAAGCGTTGTGCGCGCTAGGCAGTTCAAAGTTCTTGAGTTGGGGTCACGTCCAGTGTTTATTTCGAGGTTTCGTTCTCGCGTTCAGTAATATTTTTGAGTCTAGTGGTTGTCATGTTCGGATTCCAATAGAACACGCCAGATGTCAAATCTAACTCGTCTCTAAAGACCTTATTAAACTGTTCAAATCAACTAAAAAGTGCAATTCCTGTTGACAAACTTGTCTAATTTATTTTTCATATTTAGCCATGCAAAATATGAAGTGGAAGGTGACGGGAGTGGCTCACTTTCTGCCCCGTCTGACTTAAAAAGTGTATCCTACGCACGAGTCAAGAAGACGTCTTTGGCTGGAAGCCTGGCGGGAAACATTAAATCCGTTAAACCCGCCAAGGAGGTAAAAATATGTTAAATTTTTGTTGTCGGTAGCCGAGGTATATTTTTTATATCTTAGCTAGATAATTCATTTTACCTTAGTAACATTAAGACCTGTCTATATATCCGTGTTATATTAAGTTCCGTCACCGCGCTTACTAAATTTGTTGAGGCAGGTGTCAACATTTTTTGTTGCATTTATTTGCCTTTTACATACCAAATATTATCTGTATATTGCGCTGCTCTGAACTTGACAGCGTTTTAAAACAATACGGAACCAAAAGTGATTGCACTTACAAGACGAGCGCCGGAAGTATAAGCGCCTTGCCACCAAAGTATGTCTGATGTGGTTTGCTAATCAGTATTCGCTTTGCATACATGGCATCATAGCGCCTATGCTATTTTGAGCCAAAGCATTATCTCTGTAACATCGTTCGTCGTGTTTCTTCTTTAGATTTTATTCTGATTTGAGAGAACGATACAGGCAATACAATCGCGCCTTACTTACAGCAAGGAACAAAGCATTCCAACAGATTCACATATTGAGTCGTGAACTTCAGTGGAGGGCACTCTCACCGGTCAAGCTCGATGAATTGTGAATATTACCGTTCCGGTTTCGTCGTTTTGGGGGAAAATAAAGTATTACTTGGTTGTGGTAAACTCATTTTGCTAGACGCATGTCTACTCTGTTTTATCCCACTAAAATATTTTAATTCCCTATTCTTACTCTATCAAGAGATACGCAAAGACATCAACAAATGCTTTTAAATTTGTGCTGCAGGTTATTGTGGTTACCTAATAATCCCAAAAGGTTTGGCTTCTTTGATCATTATCGCAGGTCGCACGAGGCAACGTTATCTGACCTCCCTCAAACTTATGGCACTTCATATTTGTTCAACAAAAAAGGCGCGTTATTTTTTAGTGACAGATGCAACTAAAAATAAATAAATTGTAGATCGGCTAAGGATATTTCTAGAGGTATAGTTGGGTGATTTCAGATAAGATCGACCAAAGGGTGGCTGTTCGACACTTTTAAATCAACTAATATTTTTATATGCTATTGTTCAGTGTTTGGTATAAACGAATCCAAACTTAGTTTTGACCGAAAAAAAATATTTGGGGACTGGAAAAATCGTAGGTACGAAGAGGTGGACAGTTGCATTAACGCGCACTGATAGAGGGGGCACATTGCAGTGTGAATAACTAAAACGATAACATTAGGAAAATTTTAATACTTTTCAGACGGTTACTATGGGTACAGCGTGCTTGTAACATGAAGTAATATTATTTATTTAAATTTTATTTATTTTTCTAAAAATTGCCAGACATGCCTGCTCGAATGACAAATGCCAAAAGTTGAAGCCCTGTATCTCAAGAAATAAATTAATTATTATTATGTAATATTCGGATAGTGTTCTATTCCATATATGGCTACTATTTCAAAATAAACAAGGCATCTGAGTGATACGATAGTTGGGATATTTTTGGGCGAACTTGGGGAAAAAATGAAAGAACAAACATTTCCGACGCAAATAAGAACAAAACGCCACCTTCGATTTTTTAAAATTTGGGTACCTTGTTATACTCTATTTTGGCATTAATTTCTATTAAAAACATATTCCATTATTTTATTGAGAAAGAAGAAACTACTCCCCAAAGTCGGGTCCTTTTTCAAGGCCTACACTTTGCAGTGCCCTCCCTATATTCTAAGTTCCAGTTTCATGAAATTGAGACACATCTTTTATATATTTTTATTCAGATGAGGTCATTAATTGATAACTATAGAAATCGTTCGCACACTATAATTGAGGAGAAACTACTGTGTACAAAGAGCTGTCATAGTACGAACTAGTGATGTGAGAAAGATCCTGCAGCCATCGGCCACTGAAAACTTTGTTTACTTTATTTTCCTACGGCACTATATGCTCCTTTCTCTTACCCTCTACCTCCATCTCTCTCTTTTTCTCTTAATACATCCCTGACTTATATCTAGAATAAAAACATATTCGAGCATTCCCTTTCTACGTGATAATGTTCTGTGGCTAGAAACAATCATTTCCTCGCGAAGATCACGATTATGGTGCAATAGTTGACGGAAGTATCAAGCGACACTCGTCCCTAGTTCTGGCAAGAACAGCCGATACAATCTTTTTTCGCATTTCCACTCTCGCTGTCAAGGATGAGGGGGTTCGCTTCAACCAGCAAAATATGGCCGCCGATGCCTGTTTACTGAGTAGTTGTGCCTGTCGCCATACCACTCGCTGGCTTCGCGGGCGATAATATCGGGCACAAAGAGGCACACCGACAGTGAGCAGCACCCTTAAATACTCGAGCCACGCCTAAATACAACAGAGCGTAAACACTGTCGCCATATATTAACCCAGGAAAGGTTAACATGGCGACAGTGTTTAAGATTTAGGTATGGAAAAGCATGGCGCGTGGTATGAGCCGGATCCTTACACGAGTGCAAGGCGAGCCCTAAGAACCTCTCTGCTGTCCTAGAGTACTTCACGAAAGACGAGCTATAATGTTCGCACCAAGCTGCTAACCAGAAGGACATGATCTATCTTTCATGCTCGACGGAGAGAAAACGTTCGTGTCAAAGCGCTTCCTGGCACGCTTAATCCGAGAGGCCTTTCGTGTATACAAGGACAAGCGTCCTGATTCCGGCGTTGGGCTAACGAAACTTTAATCCTTGTCTCCTAGATGGGTCAAATACATTCAACACCAAGAAGTGTGCGTTTGTGTACGCTGTGCTAATTATTACCTTTGTATTGCTGCGGTAGAGAAAGTTACAGACTTAACATTCAACACTGGTGAAATGAACTCAACATGTCTGTGCGACCCACTAACAAGTCTTTGTCTTTAAGGATACTCTGATCACTGCCCAAGAGGCCAGTCTCTTACACTCGGGGAACTTCATATCCCAAAGGATGAAGAGGTTGTGCTTACAACATTAAAGTCCTTGTAAACGAAAAAAAAGAAAAAAATTTGGATTCTTAGAGTTTCGTAAAAGTCGTTCATGTAATGGTTTAAAATTGGATATTTCACAACCATTACCTACAAACACAAGATAAAGCGATCTACGATGAAATGCAGCTGCATGCAAAGCGGGAGCATTGTCTTTCATTTTGACTTTGCTGAAAACTGGACCATCGTGTTTCTGACAAAGTTAAAGCATACCAATGAAGAAAAAAAAGTTATGATATTTGCATGCGTAGTGACGACAACAAAATCTACAAACAGCGCGTTGCTATCATCAATAGGGACCTGTGTGACGACGTCGCTGTCACGTGCTTGGCTCTAGAAAAAGTGAAAGAGTGAGTTGAAGACAAGGTTACGGTATACTCGCACGTGACATACGTAAGTGACAGGGCCGCTATTCATTTTAAGAATCGCTACCAGCTTCCCCAGATCGCACAGAATGATTTCCCACAAGCCCAGCTGTTATTTTCTGCATCTGGACAAGGGGAAATGCATGCGACGGAGTTGGCGGACTCGTGAAGCACCAGGCCACGCTGAACAACCTGAGAGAACGTTCAATAAAAGCAATTCGGACGGCCAGGACAATGGTGAGCGTCCTATTTGAGAAACTGGGTGCAGCTTGCGGATCTGGACGATAATGAGCTTGCTCGGTATCGTCAACAAAAAAAAAAAAAAAAAAAAAAAGAAGAGTGGCTGACGGTGCACGCCTTTCCTGGCATCCAGTCTTGGCACGCGTGGCGGCTGTGCAAGTCATCAACAGAAGGAATCTGTGACATATAAGTAACACGGAAAGTCGAATATGGTTAGAAGAAACTTTATTAAATTGGTACATCAAGGAACGTCTCAGTGTAAAGTGCCGAATTTGATGCCCCAAGGACTGCTCATCTTGAATGCAGGGTTATCTTATTTTTCGCAGTTTTTTTGCGGGGTATTTAACCTACTATTTTACTTGCTGATAGCTTATAATCTTTATGTGATCACTATATGAAAGCAACCAAACGTCATCCTCGCGCAGGGTCAAATATCTCGGCTTACCACGTTCCATTCGTACGCCGAGAGTATCGAAGCTCTTTCAGTCCGGTGCGGTGGCACTGCTCAGATGAAATGGTTTGTCCACGGAAATACATAACTGACCTAAACAATTTTAGTATTCGATCTTTATTTTTGTGTGTGGAGTAAAGTTGTTTCTTCTTTTTAAAATATAAGCTATACCGGAAAGTAAAACTTCATACTGCAGCATCTTTTCTCGAATCACTAGTATCCAACATGATACTTCTCTGTACGCTGTATGTAAAATTTTGTATATAGTTTCTCCCCACTTTTAGTGTGTGACCGATTGCTCTAGTTGTCAGTTGTCAGGCCAACAAAATATATAATTCGTATTTTGAAATCATGCTTCTTGTGCCTATTGCAAATAAAGGCAACTCGGAGATTAATGCTATACAGGTTTCGCACTTTTAAGAGAAGGAAAGTGTAGTGCGCTGTTTTAACAAAACACAGCAAAGTTGTTTTATTTTTAGGCTATGAAAAAATAAAATGAATGTAATTATAAAAAAAGTAAAAAAAAATTGCTGTCAACTTGTCGTTGTGGTGTTCTCATGATCTAATAGTCGTTTTCCTCTATATCATGTGTTTTGTTTTAGCTATACTTGTATTTTTCTCGACGCAGCTGGAGTCCAAATATTATCAGTACAGACAAAGCGTACAATTTCAACTGCGGTAGGCCAGTGAATTCTCAACGTAGCCACCAATCCGAAGACTTAAAATTTCACGGCTTCTTGGCAACCTGAGTTATGTCTTGGATCCTGTTCGTCGGAGCCGCTCTCTCGTGTCTGCCTTTGTTCAACTCTGATCTCTCATGGCCGGAACTGAATCCAGTGCTTAGAAAATATCAGGACTTGTCAAAGGTTAGTGTCTCTAAGCACTCGTATATTCAACTTCAAGAAGTGCACTGCTCACTTTAACGTATTCGGAAGACGCGAACTGCGACTTTTCTTATGACAGCGATCTCCTGGAGGAAACTAAACACCGGTTGGTTGGCGTAGCACTCCAAGGCGGTTTGTTGAGTTAGTGCTACGCCACGAAACCTTTGCTGAGCTGCCGCCAGCATTGAGACGCTATGTGCAAAGATACAGTTTGCGTAGTCAGTGCATGTTTGATGGTCACTTGAACCTCCTGGATGCCAGAGGCTCACAGGAGACACTTTTGCAAGCTCTCCTTGCAAGCTTTCACGCTAGAACGCTGTTAAACGTCTGGTAAACAGCCCCGATAAGCAGGGGCGGGCTTACCAATAGGCAGTGTAGGCAGCAGCTTGGAGTGACAGAATTTGAAGGGTGGCAAACATAGGAGGGTGGCCAGTGTGGCGCAATTCCTTCGGAAGTCAACCATCTGTACACAGGGGGAAGGAGAGCAAGACTGACTATAAACATCTTTCTGGAAAGTTCACTGCAGTGCATACACAAGGTTACGTGCCAACATAAGAAAAAAATATTCTGCCCCCGCACATCCGCTGTTCCGTCACGACTGGCTACGCGTGCTTTTCCTTTTCTTTTAATCTAAAACACGGCCCTTGGTTCGGCGTTCCTGTTGTTGTTTATCTCAGTTCAGTATACACCGGGTGTTCCTGCGAACATTGCTAAAATTAGGGTGTTTGAGGAAAAAATAATGTTTTCGAAGATAGACTGCCAGCCACGGCAAACGTCTAGATTGCAAAATAACAAAATAATGATCAAAACTAATCGCTAAGATTTAATATAGATTATTAATTACTGAAAATAAACTTTTCATTCTAATTAGAAACTGCTGAGCGTCATTGAAAGCCCCTATACCACTCGATATCAGAAAGACTTGAAAAACGTGGGAATCCCAGTGGTGTGCTAAAGTTATCAAACGTGCTGCAGGCCCCTGGCCGGCGACGCCGCCACAACGCTAACCACAAATTATCATCCGTTACGTCTATATGACGAAAGTAATTAGATGCAACTAACACTTTGTCTGTAACCATTACTACTTACTTGTAACGCGTACGCGTTAGTCCATTTCGGCAAAATAATAATAATTATTATTATTATTTTTTTCCTGTGGTATGCAAAACTCATAACCTATGGCGGAGCTTCGTCATGATACTGCCTCCTTCCGTTGCTTCTACAAAAAAAAAAATTTAGAATTTTTACTTGAAAGACACCATAATAGCCGTCCTTGTGTTTGATACATAAAACGCTGCTTGCTTGCGTGATAATTATTTATTGTTCTGCTCTTCGATTTCTTTCGCAATCCAGTGCTTTCCCCTCGGTGAGACTTGGTATATACTCTACAAGAATTACGAAGAAGACCCAATTTTCGGAGGCAGCTCCAAATGCATCGGCTTAATCCAGACGAAGCCACCGGTGAATGACGAATACCCGATTACTCTTAAAGTTGACAACCAAACTATGTAAGTTTGAGAAATAAATAGAAAATGCGCGATCTATTTAACGGAATCTCGAGCTTTCTAAGTACTGTATAAAAAAAAACGTACCATATATATTTATTCATTCTTATGTTTTTTTTCTGTGGAAATTGTTTTTGTAGAGGTCGGTAGATACGTTCGCCTCATTTCCTGTATCCAAAAAAAAAAAAAAACGCATGCACTTATACCACATGTGTGGCAGCTTTGCCTTGCCGTGCTGAAACTACTTCTGTAAAATGTATGCCCCCGACCGTGTGCAGAGCGCCTTCTATACTTCGTTCCTCAACTTTCACTATACGTCCGAGAGCAACGCTAATGGGGTATATTAAGCAGGGATGAAAGTGTAGCGTCATGACATTCGTAATCTTTTTCATTGGCTAAACCAACCAAGCACAGTGTGGAAATGCACTGTGATCTTTCGCTTTGAGTATTTGTTGGCCCAGAGAAGGTGATAACCATTTAGAGCCATCCCAACACCACCTAGAATAATCAAACCATGTGAACGGCCTCTCGTCATCGCATTCGAATGGTGTCAACTCGGCAGTTGTGCCGGAGCACTCGTGTCCAACCTGCGTTTGCGCTTGGTCTCACGGTGATGACGTCAAAAGTCTAGTGCAAGGGCCCTGATTATTAAGGTAAAAGCCTTATCTGTCTGATCGTTCAACCGACCTTCAAAATCTTTGATCGAAAACACGTCGGCGACACGAAAGGTACCAAAGCGTTTAGGTGACTACTCAGGCGAATTAGAGGCAATGAAGTTAAGGATGACAAAGCGAATTAAGAGAAATCAAAGTGAATTAAGAGGAATTGAATTGAATTGGGAGTGTTTAACGAGAAGTAAGAGCAATCAGTAGATATTATGAAGGACTATAAAGAGAATTAAGAGGAATCAAAGTAAATTAAGAGGAATTAAAAAGAAATAAGAGAAATTAAAGAGTAGTAGGAGTAATCACAGCTAATTAAGATGGACGACAAAGCTAATTAAGAGGAATTAAAGTGAATTAAGAGGAATTAAAGCGAATTAAGTGGATGACCAAGGGAATTAAGGCGATGACTCAGCACGTTGAGAAGGGTGACTCAGCACATTAAGAGGAATGACTCAGCGAATTAAGCTGGCTAATTAAAGTGACTAATTAGTGTGGCTCATCATTACGGATGACAAAGCGATTTAAGAAGGTCGACCACGTGGTGCGAGGAATGGTGTGCGTGAAATCTGGAAATAACATATGAAACAAATGAAGAGAATGTTAAAAAACAAAATGTGAAAAAAAATAAAGATATTTACAGCTCCTTGTAATGCCGAATTAGAGCGCAGCTCTTGAGGAGGAGGAAGGGAGGGTATAGAGGGTAGGGTATGCCTTTGTGATTTATGAATGGCGATATCACTTGCTCAACGGATAGCTGGCATCGCCCCTTCTTCTTCTCTCCTCCTCCCCTCCTCCTCATCCTCTTCCCTTCTCCTCCTCCTCCTCCTCCCGCCTACCCGCGCACTGCATCATAGGACGTTTCCCATAATGCATCTGGGAGGCCCTCGTGACGTCATTATGGGACGTTTCCCATAATGCACCGCGCGGTTACGCCGACGGCAACGCAGCTCAAGCCGAAAACGGGCGCCTAAGAGCTGCGCTCTAAAAAGAGAACGTCAAAGTAAATCATGTTTCTGTCTTTAATGCATCGGCGCTTGGGCTTTCGCCTTCAAGTCGTCTTAGGTATAACATAAGATACCCTGTCCATTTTCTTGTTGGCCTTGGCGAACCAGGCGCAGGTAAGCCAGGGCGTCGCGTGCATTCACACGAGGTCCTGATTGCGGCATCCGGTTGGGTTCGGCCATCTTTCTGGCGCGTCGCACGTTCTGTGCGACGCGCTTGATTGTGGATGTTTTAAGGCCGGTTCACACATACAGCGGAGCGCTCAGTTAGCGCTTCATGAGCGCTGGAAGCAGAGCTTATCTGGCACCGACTTGCGCGTGACGTAGCACTTGGTTGGCGCTTTAGAAGCGCTCCAGCAGGCGCTCAGTTAGCGCTTGAAAGCGCTTCAGTAGGCACTCGGGTAGCGCTTCAGCACCACAGTGTAAGCGCTATTACGCTCCTTGTGCCGTGCTTGCTGCTGCAGAACAGCGCCTGCACGGCGATTCCGTTGTTGTTTTTCCTTTGGCATTCAAAGAAGAGGAAGTAAAAGAGCCGCTCTTAAAGAAAAGGGTAGGGCAGACGATCCGGAGTCATAGACTCTTAGCGACTAATTGATTGGGTACGACTTCATCGCTTTCTGTTCTCTATGCGTGACCCTGGTTTCAAAGACACGCAGTTAAAAAATAATCACCGTTGAAAGAGACCTGTGTCTCGGTCCCTCAGCCTGGGAACAATGTTCGCCGGATACCCGTCAGTATCTTGGTGGCGAAGATTTCGCGCACCCAGAAGGCTCTTCTGGGCGTTAAGCCGTCCACACACATATGCACTAATCGCGTATGTCATTGCATTCGTCGCATTTCTATTTCAGCATCCCACATGTCCGCCATGGTACATCGGACCAACTGGGCTCCTTCCACCTGCAGCGTCTACAGCCCAACGAGACTCCGTTCCACGAAGCACCGTGGATGGTGACGGCTTCACCCTTGTCACCCGCCGTAAGCCCGTAAAGCCCTCTGTCGGAACTTCGAAAGCGTCAAAGATAGCCGTGATTCAACGTGCCCCACAAGAAAGAGCCCTGTTTGTGTCAAGACTGTCCCCGGAAACAAGTACGAAGGACGTTGAGGATTTGGTCGCTGCTGTTTTGCAAGGTAAAACTTTCGTATGCACGAAATTGAAAACCAAACTTCCTTACTACGCGTCTTTCCACATTCTCGTTGACAAAGAAGTATTTGAAGCGATAAACAGCGTGTCTGTCTGGCCAGAAGGCTGCATCTTCAGGCAATTTTTTGGACCACTTCCTGTGTCGCGCCACTTCGATAGTGCAGAAAGCAACGTTGAGGCTGGTGCGACTGCAGCGTAATTCACGGTTTTCTTTGCACTTGTTTGTCCGTTGTTTTTTTTTTTGTTTTTTTTTTTCCTTTTAACCTCTAGCTTCATGGCCGAATACCATGAACTTCTATTGCCTGTTAAACTAAAGCGATATGCAGGAACCAAAGACTCGACCACGATCTTACATTTAAATATACGCTCTTTGAAATGTAAAAGTGACAATTTTATTACTCTTTTAGATCAACTCTGTGTTTCGTTTGAAGCGGTGATGCTTTCCGAAACATGGTACGCAACAGATGACGATGTTTTTATCGTGCCGGGTTACAATCACTTCTTTTTGAATCGAAGCGGAAAACGAGGGGGAGGTGTTTGTATCTATGTTAGACAGGATATTAGATGCGAAATACTCGATGCCTTTACCGAAATTACAGACGACTATGAAATCGTAACTGTGAAGCACGGACGTCAGCTGCTTTCTGTTATGTATCGACCGCCAGCTGGTAGCTTTAATAACTTTTTGTCTTTTCTTGAGAGGTATCTTGATTTCATATCCTTGAATAACTACTCACTTGTTCTGGGCGGTGACTTAAATGTAAATAGTTCGGAAAACTCTTCTCTTTCTTCACGACTGAGTAGTACACTCAGTAGTAGTGGTTTTTGCAATGTGATTGTGTCCCCCACCAGAATTACTCATTCTACGGCAAGTTGTATCGACGTTTTTATTACCAATATAAATACTATAGTTCGCAGTGCAGGTACTATTAGTAGTGATATAAGCGATCATTTACCAATATTTTTTTGTTTTCAAACCCGTGATTTATCACGGAGCGTCGGTAGACTCGTAACTTTCCAAGCGATAACCGACTGCCAACTGCGGTCCTTTCGAAGCACAGTCATGCAAACAGACTGGACTTCTGTCTTTTCAAAGCAATGCGTGAACGAAGCATATGATGATTTCATAAATATTTTTAAGACGCTATACATCGCATCGTTTCCATATAAGACGGTTACTGCTAAAAAACGAATAAGAAAACCATGGGTCACGCCACCTATTCTAACAATGATAAGAAAAAAGAATCGCTTATATCAGGAGTACCTCTGTTCAAAGGATGACGGTGACCATGCAGTTTTTAAGAGGTATCGCAATCAACTGACATCTGCACTTAAAAAATCAAAAACAGAATATCACAAACGTCTTTTTCATGACGCCCACAAGAAGCGTCCTGCGATTGTTTGGCAGTCGATAAATGAAGTGCTTAAACGCAGCAAGCAGAAGAATTCAATAGATGAACTTTCACTTTCTGGTGAGAGCGTGTCAGGAGTACAACTATCTGAGCTCTTTAACAGACATTTTACTAACTTGCCTTCTAGCGCGCACAATGAGCATGCTTCCTCGTTTATCTCGCACCGTGTAACAGACACAATTTTCCTACAACCTACAGACGAATTGGAAGTGATCCGTGTATTTATGGGATTGAATAACAGTAAAAGCCATGACATAGACGATATACAAATAAAGCCCGTTAAATTCGTAATCGATGTGGTGGCCCCACTCTTGGTATATATATTTAACTTAGCATTGTCGAGTGGTCAATTTCCGAATAACATGAAACTCGCAAAAGTTTCAGTTTTGCATAAAGGTGGAGACAAAAATTTAGTTACAAATTATAGACCCATCTCTGTTCTTCCAATATTTTCTAAAGGGCTGGAAAAAATTATATTATATCGTTTAGACAATTTTTTTACGAATACCTCAGTGCTAACTGACTCCCAGTTCGGATTTCGCAAGGGAAAATCCACGGAAAGCGCTCTGATATCACAGAAAGAAATAATATTACACAATATAGAATGCAAACTGCTGACACTGGGAATATTTATTGACCTTAGCAAAGCGTTTGACTGTCTTAACCATTCGACGCTCCTTGATAAACTTTCATGTTATGGCATACGTGGCACGCCTTTGATACTTATTCATTCATATTTAGAACACCGTAAGCAATGTGTCTCCGTGAGTGATCATGTTTCCTCTTTGCAAATCTTGAAGTTTGGTGTGCCCCAAGGCAGCATACTCGGCCCTCTGCTGTTCAATGTATATATAAATGATCTAGTCAATATTTGCCATCAAGCACGTTTTGTAATGTATGCAGACGACACGAGTATATTTCTGTCTGCATCGAATATGGACGAACTTATACCCATGGGAAACTTAGTTTTGGAAAAGTTTCTTTCGTGGTCAAAAATAAATGGTCTTAAAATAAACACTGTAAAGTCCAAAGCAATTTTGTTTAGACCTGTAAATAAGCACGTTATTAGTAATTATACTCTAGAGATTGGAACTGACCAGATTGAAATAGTTAAACAGCACAAAACGCTAGGTGTCATTTTTTCAGAACATATGCAATGGGATAATCACATCGAATACTTAGTTACGAAACTGTCAAAAGTTGTTGGAATAATATGCCACTGTCGCTCCTTGTTGCCTGTAAATATTAAAATGCAAATTTATCATGCTCTGTTTAGCTCACAAATTAACTATTGTCATTTGGTTTGGGGCACAACAACCAAATCTAATATTAACAAACTCACGATCCTACAAAAGAAAATGCTGCGTTTTATTGCAAACGTGCCTTACGACACTCATACTGAGCCATTATTTCTTAAATTCAACATCATGAGGATTGCCAGTGTATACGAGTACCGTTTGCTATGTTCTTATTTATTTTCGACCGCTGAGTTTGCTTCTTTTTTGTCTAATGTATCCCATCTGACAAAACGTGAATCCTTCATCCTTGTCAGACGCAGAGAGTTCTGGAACGTGCCTCATTTTCGTACAAATTATGCACTCCAATCTATTGCGCATAACCTGCCTTCATTACTTAACAAGTTCCTTATAGACCACAATGATATTCACTGTTTAACAAAAAAAGATGTACGTGTTTGTTTTGTTTAGTCAAAGTGTATTCTGTAGTACTTGTTTTTTTTATAATGCCCTGTAAGTGCAGGGGCACCAGGCCCAGTCAAGCTACCTCATGGAAGCTTTTTGTCTGGTGCCCTCAGCACAATATTGCTGAAAATAAATATTACTTACTTACTTACTTACTGTTGATGCACACCGAACCACAGGAACCGCAGCGCAGGCGCTAATCCGCAGCACCGCCGTACAAGAAGCGCTTACAAGGCGCCACTCAAGCGCTAACGAGGCGCTACTGAAGCGCTAACAAGGCACTACGAAAGGCCTGTTCACAGATACAGCGGAGCGCTAAGTTAGTGCTACGTCAGCGCTCGAAGGATCGCTCATGTGGTGCTTCCTAGCGCGTGACTTCGTTCGAATATAGCGCGTGATTAGCACTTTAGTAGCGCCTTTTAGCACTCCAGTAGCGCTTTGTTAGCGCTCCAGTAGCGTCTTGTTAGCGCTTCAGTAGCGTTTCTTCTACCGCGGTGCTGCAGATTAGCGCTTGCACTGCGATTCCGGTTCCTGTGGTTGGCTGTGCATCAGCAGCACCATGGAGGGCATGTGGGATGCTGAATGATGCAGCAATGACTTACGCGATTAGTGCATATGTGTGTGGACGGCTTAACGCCCAGAAGAGCCTTCACGGTGCGCGAAATCTTTCGCCACCGAGATACCGAAGGGTACATGGCGAACCTTGTTCCTAGGCTGAGGAACCGAGACAGGAAGCTCTTTCGAAGGCGATTATTTTTAACTGCGTGTCCTTGAAACCAGGGTCAAGCATATCGAATAGGAAGCGATGAGGTTGTACCCAACCAATTAGTCGCTCAGAGTTCATGACTCTGAATTGCCTGCCCGACCCTTTGCTTGGAGAGCTGCTCTTTTACTTCCTCTTCTTTCAATGCCAAAGGAAAAACAACAACAAAGGAATCGCCGTGCTGGCGCTATTTCGCGGCAGCAAGCACGGCACAAGGAGCGTGAGAGCGCCAACAAAGCGCTTCTGAAGCGCTAACTGAGGGCTGCTTCGAGCGCACACAAAGCGCTTCTGAAGCGCTAACTGAGGGCTGCTTCGAGCGCACACAAAGCGCTTCTGAAGCGCTAACTGAGGGCTGCTTCGAGCGCACACAAAGCGCTTCTGAAGCGCTAACTGAGGGCTGCTTCGAGCGCACACAAAGCGCTTCTGAAGCGCTAACTGAGGGCTGCTTCGAGCGCACACAAAGCGCTTCTGAAGCGCTAACTGAGGGCTGCTTCGAGCGCACACAAAGCGCTTCTGAAGCGCTAACTGAGGGCTGCTTCGAGCGCACACAAAGCGCTTCTGAAGCGCTAACTGAGGGCTGCTTCGAGCGCACACAAAGCGCTTCTGAAGCGCTAACTGAGGGCTGCTTCGAGCGCACACAAAGCGCTTCTGAAGCGCTAACTGAGGGCTGCTTCGAGCGCACACAAAGCGCTTCTGAAGCGCTAACTGAGGGCTGCTTCGAGCGCACACAAAGCGCTTCTGAAGCGCTAACTGAGGGCTGCTTCGAGCGCACACAAAGCGCTTCTGAAGCGCTAACTGAGGGCTGCTTCGAGCGCACACAAAGCGCTTCTGAAGCGCTAACTGAGGGCTGCTTCGAGCGCACACAAAGCGCTTCTGAAGCGCTAACTGAGGGCTGCTTCGAGCGCACACAAAGCGCTTCTGAAGCGCTAACTGAGGGCTGCTTCGAGCGCACACAAAGCGCTTCTGAAGCGCTAACTGAGGGCTGCTTCGAGCGCACACAAAGCGCTTCTGAAGCGCTAACTGAGGGCTGCTTCGAGCGCACACAAAGCGCTTCTGAAGCGCTAACTGAGGGCTGCTTCGAGCGCACACAAAGCGCTTCTGAAGCGCTAACTGAGGGCTGCTTCGAGCGCACACAAAGCGCTTCTGAAGCGCTAACTGAGGGCTGCTTCGAGCGCACACAAAGCGCTTCTGAAGCGCTAACTGAGGGCTGCTTCGAGCGCACACAAAGCGCTTCTGAAGCGCCACATGAACGCTGCTTTGAGCGCTCACGTAGCGCTAACTTAGGGCTCCGCTGTATGTGTGAACCGGTCTTAAAACGCTATCAAGGCGCTACAAAAGCGCTAATCGCGCGCTCTGTTAGAAGTAAGTCACGCGCACATGAGCGCTCTGTGGAGCGCTCATGTAGCGCTAACTTAGCGCTCCGCTGTATGCGTGTATGCGTGAGGGGGGGGGGGGGGGGGTCGGTGGCCAAGTGGGCCAGCGCAGACCAGCTCGGAGCACGTGGAGCAAAAGCTGGCGCTGCAGAACCCAGGAATCCTGGGTTCAGTCCCCACCCCTGTCCGTTTCGATCTGGATGAGCATCGTATCGGCGTGCGGTCGCGTCCCTACTGAAAAAACCCGTATAAATATTCATACGGGTTGACCAGTTTAATTCATACGGTGTTATGGGCATACGGGAACCAGTACACAAACTGGTCTCCCCGTATGTGAACCGGTCTCCCTGTATGTGAACTGGTCTTCCCGTAAGTGAACTGGTCTCCCCGTATGGGAACTGGTCTCCCCGTATGGGAACTGGTCTCCCCGTATGGGAACTGGTCTCCCCGTATGTAAACTGGTCTCCCCATATAGATATGGGGACCTGTCATACGTGGGATTAATCCATTTGCACCTAGGGACATGAAGACAGATCTAACCACCCAGTTTTGCCTTGCCACCGCTACCGTAATTTAATCCGGGAACTGAAGTCCTTTTGGATGTGCCATAGCCTAGCTGCTGTGGGTGCACGCAAGCAGCGCATGAACCAGCACAAGCCGTCTCATGCACTAGCACCTGGCCCTGTGACCCTCAAGCATGCGCAGAACAACTGGTGAGATCAGTCTATTGATACGGATTGACCCATGTGAATGTGGGAAAGGGGACCTATGTTTGTCATGCAAAGAAAGAGTATGAGGCGGGTCATTCCAGGATAATAGTTCTATTGAAAAAATACATGCCGAAGCTTGACTACTAAGCTTCTTAGTGAAGCTTAGAAGTCAAGCTTCTTATTTATATCTTGGAGCAGCTCGCTCAGGTAATGATTGATCAAAGAGATCCTCTTGGATGGAGACTTCTCCCTTGGGTTCCTTTCCACATACTTGTGAAAGGCATCTGAAAAAGAAAAATATACCAATCAGTCATGCACTGCTCCTTTGTCTGCCCTCAAAGTTTATACAAAAAAGCATATTTATTTGTTGCAGTCATGAACAAAGCTATTACACATTAAGTTTTGCTTTGCTTATGACATGAACGGGCCCTCCTTAATTGCTTTTAGCCCCTTATTGTATGCTCGTGAGAAATCTTTGAAAACACTGAGCAAATGCCCTTTCTAAAACATGCACTGACAGCAAGCTCTTAAAAATTAATTTCATACTCTCAAAGCCGTAGGTCATGCTGGATGACAGGGTGATTTACCTACAGCTTGTGCTGGTAACCACATATGAATACCTCAAAAAGCACCCCCCTTCATGAAGCTTGGCATGTGCATTAAGGAGGACATGGTCCTGGAGAATATTTTCTTTTTATAATTTTGAAGCTAGGTGGTTGAAATCTGCACAGTTAGTACATATTGAGCTCCTCTTGTGATATATGTAGTCAGTTTTCTGATACCTGCCTTGGTGAAATATCTGTTGCCGTATGAAGGCATATAAAATGCCTTTGTTGTGCACCCTTTTTCTCTGAAATTTACTTATAAGAGAGCATTTTAAAATAGCCTGGTTGCATCCTTGTGAACAGTAGAGTGTGCAAATTCACCCCCAAAAAATATCTATGCCTCGAGAGAAAATAAAAAATGGTAAACTATCGAGTCATCCCTTTTTATGTTTCACTTTTAGTTACTAGCAAGATTTGCCCACTCTATACATCACCAGGAACAGCTGCGCAAAATTTGGTTGCGATACAGTAACCACAAACGGTGAAAATTGTTTGCACAAACTTCGAAAACAGGCAAAAATACCAGTATATGTATATTTGACAGCTTGAACCAGGGGAAGATATATAGAGAAATTGAGACAGGAGAGAATAGACAGAATACCAATTTGAGAAACGCAAACGAATGTTTAGATTTATGTGACATACCTAAATTCTCACTCAAACATGCATACAAAACTTGGTGGTAATATAGTTCTAAATATCACAGCCTGGACACCCAAACTAGAATTCCCCCACTGCATAGCACAGCTCCAGAAAAGATGCCAGTCCCTTTCGCGTAGCGACCGATTCCTGGACGGCGAGTTTGCACCTTCCGCAAGTTGAGCATGCCGTGCCACTAACGAGAGCTTTCATCGCACCGATCTCGCCCATCGCAGTACTTGCACGCTCATCTGCAGCTCTCTCTTCGTTTTCAAACATCCTGATCTTCTTTTCCGATACACTAACTAACTCGTCAGTGCTGCCGATGAAACTGGAGCGATCGGACTCGGAAGCGTCGCCCCGACCGAGGTTTGGGTTAGCTGCTGCGGATGAACTTTTCTGCTTCGAAGTTTTCCGCTTGCCCTTTCAGCGACTTCCTTTGAAGTTGTGTGTCGTCCAATACTTCCGGGCTCGAAAGTCGCGTTTTCGGTCAACGTCCATCGCGAAGAAAGCGGAATGATCAAACAAGTCGTTGGTTCTGGCTTCAGGAGCAGTAGGACGCTAAACAGCAAGCAAGCTTCGCCGCGCAGCAGGTTGCTCTCGGCCAATGGCGGGGCCACAATTGCATCACGTGATTTAAAAGTTCAGTGGCGACGCGCGTTTGTAGCAAAAAAAACATTTATTTCTTATTATTTGCAACCAGAATACGAAACTATCGACAGTTTTGGAGTGAAAACGGCTCAGTCTATGCGCCGAAATAAACGCGATGGCAGGCGACGCCGCGATCCAAAGAATCACGCGCTCGAAAATGGCTCAGATTTGTGCTGTTTTCCATCGCGAGAAGGGCTTCAAACTCATATCAGACTAATTTCGCGATGATATCCAATCTTGATTTTTTTATACGCAAAAGAGGAAGGTTCAAAGATAATAAAACACAAAAAATTAAAACTCACTTTTTTCGAAAAAGTTGTTTTTAGATTCGCATCTCCCCTTAAATTATCTATAAAATCTCAAAGAATTCCACGGTCATAAATTTGCATGTTGTGATCTCTGCAACAAAGAGAAAGAGATGGTTCTTGCTTCACTTTTGTTCTGTGTTTCTAACTTCTGTTTCGAATTCAAACTTTCAAAGGCCCTACAATATTTGATCTCACTGATTTGCAACCGCTCCAACTCCAATCTCAGATCTCCAATGCTCCTAAGAAATAGGCACTTACTGCGGACTGCCTCCACCTTTGCAGGAGTCAGGGCCCTCTTGGCGATCGCTCCTTTAAACCGCCGGCAGGGTTTCCCTGTCACACTCCGCATCTGCAGATTTTCGCGGCCAAACACAACCTTGGCCGCCTCCTTGACGAACATGGAGTCGCCCCGCGCTCCCATAATATATGCCATCTTGTCTGCCCTCACGAGCACGCCATTGCCAAGGTGGACCTGGAAAGAGGGTAATTGAAAGATACACTATATCAGGGGTGGCAAAACTGTGGCTTGCGAGCTGCATACGGCTCATCACGCCCCCAAGTGCAGCTCTCGCCGTTTGAGGACTCCAAAATTTGAAAAGTTTGGGCAATACATTAAGCTTGTTCATCATAACATTAGTGAGAAACAGGCCAGGGGTGAGCAATGCCACATGTAGAATTACTGGGTTTAAAGCTGCGGTTTTTTGGTTCTTGAGCGTTTAAAAATAACATGCAATGCTAAGGAAACAAATAAAGTCCTAATGATAGCTCGATTTTTAATTTTGTTAACTTCTTGAGATTTCTCCACTTTCTAGGTTGCAGCAGCATTAGTTTTGGGCTGTAAATTTTGCTCAGAATGAGTCTCTCTGCTACATTTTGCTTTACTCATACAATGCGACGCAGCTGCTGAATAAAATACCACACCCTCACTGCTCTACGCAACAAGCAAGTGAAAACTACTAAGCCGTACCTCGGGGCATGTCCCCGCTACTTTTTCCAATTGATAAAAACATTTGGTTGACGGGAATTAACTGAAGATAAACACCGATCAGGTTATGAAACCATAATTCTTATATTTTCGCCAAACACGTGGGCGAAAACACGGGCCTGTGTTTTCGTCCACTTTTTGTCCCTTTGTTTTTTCGCCTCTTTTCCATGATCATAAACCAACTACCCCAAATTGCCATATTAAGGTGATAGGGACGATAATCCCATCATAACCTTCTTCCCCCACCCCCTTTGTGGCTCGCAAGAAATTAATAATTTGGCTTGCGGCTCTGGGGCACTGTCAGCTCGGGCACCCCTGCACTATATGCTAGGCACACAACCAATGCTACTACCGTAAAATACTGAACATCCGCCTATTTCACAATAAATGCCACCCCTCAATTTTGTAACATTCAGAAAATAGACAGAGGACATATCTTTACATATCGTGGACCTAGGGAGTGCACATCCCCCAGTTTTCTCCGCTGAGTTCTGGTGCTTAGCATTGTTACATCGCGCTCTGTAGACCGTTCACTGAGCCAGCATCTAACAATGGCAAACAGAGCAGCTGCAAATAGCCATCCAGTGCCACACCAACTCTGAGAATCGCATTGCAGCTAAATAAATTAAACTATGCACTTTCTACCTGTAGAAAATTGACTGTTGTGCAGCTGAAGTTTTGAGAATGTTCATTCTTTACCCTTGATTTTCAGAGTCTGGTGTACAACTTCAATCATTTATCATACACAGGACACAATGAAAAGTGGAGAGGCGGAACTCAGCTACAACTCTATTCTACGCAATCGCTTTTATATACCCTTTCTGCCCTTTTTACTAGTCTGGAAGCAGCTCCTCACCAACAGGGTAACAGACAAATGGGGCACAACCTACAATGACTGAACCCCCCCAAAAATGTCACTAAACAAATGCAAGCAAGGACCTTGAAACCCAACTCACACAGACGTCTCTCTGTCCCTCTAAAATTACATGCTAGACATTCCCCAATATCTGCATTATTGTTTACAAGGTCTGTAATACCCTAGTTACACGGGCGCTTTGAACTGTTGTTGAGTCTACGACAGTTATCGGCCCCAACTGTGATTGTGCTACACAGCTCTTTAGAACCCAGTTGAAGCTAAAGCAAAACTAGTTTTTGTGCCTTGGTGATCGCCTAATTGATGAAGTAATTTACTCGGAGACACACTTTATTTATTACAAGTATATTGTACAATTTGTTCAATTTGCTTTTTAGCGGCATTTACACGAGTACCAAAGTGGATTCAGGGCTAGGTTGGGCATATTTTAGGCTAGGTGGTACAAGCTACCACCAGCTACGATGGGTGCACCCATTGCAATTTGTCCAGCTGGTCCCTCTGCCGTCTTCGCTCATTTGGTGGCTTGCTGGCTAGCTAAGATCGTTTTAGCGGCAGCTCAGACGCCTAAACCTATTCCTTCCCAAAATGTTTGCTGCTACGATTCTTTCTAGACGCCTCCCCAGCATTCCGAAACAGTAAGTGCCTTGCCAACGATGGTCGGCGGCAGCAGTCCTATGGATAGCTCCGTTGGGGAAGTCCGTTCCGTTGAACTGAAGTAGGGGAACTCAGTTGAACTGAACTGTCGTTAGCCGCTCAAAGCGCGAAACACATGTACGACGAAACCGTCCGATCCGAGGTCCGATCGCTGCTCCGACTCGCCGGTAACGATTATCCGAGACACATGCTTGCGACCAAGCTTGCTACGCGTCATTCCGACGGTTCCGATCGGCTCCGCCCAGTTCTGTGACCAGTGCGTGTTGTCCGACTTCCTACGATCGCCCTTCCACTTTTCTTGGCAATGCAGTGGAAGGTACAGGCAGGAGTTCCCTCTCCCATTTTGAGTGCTGAATAAAACTGTGCGCGGGCTCTCCTTCTCTCCCCGGAAATGCCAAGCAAAGGGAGAGGGACTCGCTACCGGAAACTTGCTCCTGAATAGCCCGCTCCCCAAAACGTGACGTCCTTATGACATTCCCGCCACCTGCGTCGTCACTGGCTGCGGCCATCCGACCACTGCCACCACCTCTGGACAGTCGGTCGCATGCCGCAATGCCATTCTGACGTTGCGACACGACCAGACAAGCCGCGTCCGACCGTCGTATTGCCTGATCGGACGTCGGATCAGACGGTTTTGTCGTACATGTGTTTCGTGCTTAATCGCAGTTAACGCTGCTGTGTAACTATGGTCAACTGTAGTAGGCTCAATCGCAGTTGAGAGCACTCCTGTAACTATAGTAAAAGCCTCAGCGATGCTTTGTTTCCACAATGCCGAGAGCAGGAGGGGTTCCCTGGCAGTCAGTCGAGAGATATGCATTTCTCGAGACCGAAAAGTCCGAGAACCCCTGTTCCAACCAAATATAGAATGAAAGACTACTACCCTTGGTTCACAAAGAAGAAAGGGGGTTCATAGCATTTCTGGGGGACTGACGTAGGGTTCAGTTGAATTGGTGTTTTGCAGTTGAAGTTTTGGGTGTTTATGTCAAAAACAAACGAGGGGCATCTGGCACACTCCACTAGAGGACTGAGGATCAATTTACAGCACCTGGGGATCTTTTGACATGCAAATCAAATTTGAATTATATGGCGCCGTTCCACAAAAAGCACATTTCATGTTGAAGGCACCTTGACCACGATTCGAACCTGCCGACTGGGGATCCATAGGCCAGCACTTGGCCCAGATCCAATGAGAGCGTTTCATGGTCATTGATTAGGTTCAATTTTTGGCATTTCTTGTCGGGGTCAATCAGCACAGTTGCGGTTCTGTTTGTTACCATATTGGTGAGAAAGTGCTTTTAGGCAAGTGGAGAGGATGTGAAATGTTAAAAGCAATTTTATAGAATAAAGTACTAGCAGAGTTCAAGACCGTAAATGTGCTTGTTTTTAACAATCCCCATTTCGGTTAAAAGATGCAAGCCATCTCATAGATGGCTTCCATGCGAACCTAGCTTGCAAAAATTAAAATTGGTTTAAGTGAGGGGGAACCCGTCTCTAATGCAACCAAGTGTGCAGTGGAGGCTGTTATCGGAAACAACCACCACCACTACAATATTTCGTAAATTGGCTGCCATGTGGCATGCGAAGTACAGATGTCCTGGTGACTCGCAGTTGTATCTTGAGCCAAGGCCCGGGCAATTGAGTCAAGCATGAGCAAACACCAGTGTGGAAGAGGCCTACAAGTTGTACGCTAGCTATACAAGTTGTATAAAAAAAAGTTTGCAACAAATGATTGAGGACAATGCAACAGGCTTTTAGGTTTGTACCTTCATCATGCATTCATGTCTTCTGGAGCTTTAAATTTGTTGAACAACACAGAAGCTGACCTGACGCCTTTATCCCGAGAAAACTGAGTACACTCAACAGCCAATTTGCTATTTCAGGGCTCACAAACACCAAACTGGTTTCCTAATAAGATCAGTTCAAAAGAACCATATTGTGTGAGCCAGTGTCAAGCATTGAAACATCCGAAACTGCTACGAAATGCAGGCCATAAGTAGTAGGCAACAAACACAAATTTCTAAGCTGAGCAAGCGCCATTTGCAGCAACATATTTGGTTGATCTCACCGCCAACCTGCTTGTTGTTGCTGCCCACACATTATCATTACTGGCCCATATTATCAGCACAATAAAAAAATTGGGGGGACAATTAAGCTCTGCCCTTAAGGGTATGACGTGATAATAGTAATGGGTCCCTTCAGCAGCCCTCTTGCGCACGCAAACATAGACAGGCATACCACCCCTTCTTCACATCCGCAGTAATCTAAGCACACCTGCATACTGTTCTGTTTCAAATCCTTCACACACCTTTGCCTTGTGTGTACACACAGGGCCTTCCTTTAACCAAGTAGAACAAAGATGCCTCAGTTGTCAGAGGCAGCATGTTTGACTCGTGATGGAAGGGTCCCTGGTTCCATTCCATCTCAGCCCACTTTTTGTCTTTTAATAACTTTCATTTCCACAACTCCATGTGTAACATCCCGACTGTGTGACGTCACACAAAAATTCCATTTCGCCTTGCGCACACGCGTGCAAAGCATTATGGGATTTTCTCGACACACGATTTTCTGGGGACGCGCGCAAGGAATAGCCCTTATGCGAAATCCCCCAATCGCCCCGGCCCGCGCGCGAAGAATTGTGGGAGAGACTGTTCCTCGCCTGGCCGCTCTGCCTTCAGATCGCATTGCCTTGTCGCTTGCCTCCTCTTAATCCTCTGTGTTTCAATTCCATTACCTATTTTTATCTCTTCCAGTGTATTTTTTATTGCTTCTAAGTGTTTCTATTCTCTTCTGCGTGCGATATTTCTTGTATATATATAGTATTTGTGTCTTTATTTTGCCTTTTTCGACGAAAGTGCCGACAGGAAAACACGCCGCTTCGCGCGTCGTTCCTTAGGTGATTACTACCGTTGCTACTGATTCCTATGGCGCTGTTAGCTGTTCATTATGGTTCGATTTGACCCGCGTGCAGTCGAGAGGAGCCGTTCATGAATACCCGCGCACATGTCATAGGGGTAGGCAGAGCTCCGAATCAACAATCGCGACGCGAGAGCCGAGTGCGCTGTGATTTGGCCGCCCGTGCTCGCTCCGTTGACTCGCACTGTAGTGTGTGCCTTCGAGTACCGCTTACTTGACCAAGATACAGCACGCTGCTTTGCCGTCGCGAATCATTTGTCCGAATGTTTGCGAAGCTGAGGCATATGCAACGCTGCGGCGCCTGACAACTGCGCGTTGCGGCGCAAGCCCTTCGCAAGCGCCGGTGGCCCAACGTCGCGGCTTGTATGCGCTGATGGTATGCCTTCTTAATCTATCTGCTAAGCGATTGTCAGTTGCAAACACCCTTTTTCAAGTGCTGACAACTGCGCGCTGCTGCGGGCAGTTGTCAGGCGCCGCAGCGTTGGATATGCCGAAGGGTGTTATGGTTTCGCAGGCATTTGGACAAATGATTTACGGCGACAAAGCGGCGTGCTGTATCTTGGTCAAGTAAGCGGCACTCGAAGGCATACGCTACAGTGCGAGTCAACGGAGCGAGCGCGGGCGGCCAAATCGCAGCGCACTCGGCTGTTGCGTCGCGATTGTTGATTCAGACCTCTGCCTATCCCTGACATGTGCGCGGGTGTTCATAAATGGCTCCTCTCGACTGCACGCGGGTCAGATGGAACCAAAATGAACAGCTAACAGCGTGATAGGAATCGGTAGCAACGGTAGTACTCACCCGGAAAAAGACGCGCGAAGGGGCATGTTGTCCGTCAGCACTCCCGTTGAAAAAGGCAAAATAAAGACACAAATACTATATATATACAAGAAATATCGCGTGCAGAAGAGAATAGAAACACCTAGAAGCAATAAAAATACACTTGAACAGATAAAAATAGGTAATGGAATCGAAACACAGAGGATTAAGAGGAGGCAAGCGACAAGGCAATGCGATCTCAAGACAGAGCGGCCAGGCAAGGGACAATCTCTCCCACAATTCCTCGCGCGCGGGCCGAACGCTTGGGAAAATAGCAAATCGTATATTACGATAGTTTCTCAACCCACAATTTTCTGGGGACGCCTTAGCCGGCTCTTTGAGTAAACAGGAGCCTTATGCTATCACATAACAGTTCAGGAGGGGGACGGATTAACAGCAATGAGGGAGCTAATCTATGAATATCGAATCTTACCCTGTCACCAACGTCAGCGAACAAAGGCACAAACTCGGCAGGTGCCTCTGGTGGGCCCTGCACAAGCCCCGCTGCTGGGGCACCAGCAGCTGGAGGGTCTCCATCGCGTTCAACAGCGGGAGCAGCATGATCTGGTGCAGCCAGGGCAGCACTAGCTGGTGCAGCTGGGGCAGCACGCGCCGGTGCAGCCAGGGCAGCACGAGCTGGTGCAGCCGGGGCAGCACACGCCGGTGCAGCCGGGGCAGCACGAGCTGGTGCAGCCGGGGCAGCACGCGCCGGTGCAGCCAGGGCAGCACGAGCTGGTGCAGCCGGGGCAGCACGCGCCGGTGCAGCCAGGGCAGCACGAGCTGGTGCAGCCAGGGCAGCAGGATCTGGTGCAGCCGGGACTCCAGATGTGGATGCAAGAGCCTCTGCCGGGCAGGCTGGAGAATCTGGCTGTGTGTTGTTTGCTGAAGCACAACAAAACATTGTTTGAAAACCAGTTTTCTCCCGAAGGACAAAGCACTGCAGGCGGGCTAAGCACTATCAAATGTCATTTTGGTGTCTGCCCAGCTTTGCTAAACGGTGTTGGACAGGTGCCAAATAACACTATTTTAATATGCAACCCAGCAGGAATTTATTGTACTAGATTTGGTCTCCACAGTTCTGATACCAGCCTTAATTCTGCAGACATCTTTGCAATTCACATAACAGTACAAGTTAGTTTCTCTATATTAGACTATGCGACGAGCAAGTTATTCAGCTCTTTGCACACCTTGTGCATTCGTTTACCCTGTAGGTGTGCTGACAAACTGCTATTTACCCCGTCTCGACCAATGACGCCATTTCTGCCTCACCAGAACGCATTTCGTGCACGTCCTTTATGTTGCCCGTTGATTAGCCGTCCCTTTTTCTATTTACTTCTTTCTTATGACTCACAATTACCTTGATTACCTTGCAATGTGCAGAAGACATATTTCGGTTCACTTTCAACCTGCATAGACCAGCATACACTCTACAAACAAGCTAACTTTACCCATACCAGGTTTCAGCACGTACATGCAGAGCAGGCGTGAGGCATCTATACATGCGGTGCGGCATAGGCAGCATTACTGCTGAGGCACAACAGAAACAAACTTCAGTCGAAAAGAGCACTTTGCTACAGCCCACACATAGAAGCTGTACAAAGTGCAGCCAAGGGTGTTGATGCATTGTTCGTGCCCCAATCACAGCTGCTTCTCAAAGTTAAGCTTGACCTGGGGTTACTGGCATTCACTAAGACATGGCTGAGAGCCAGTAAAGTTGCCGACCGATTTTTCAAATTTGTTTGATATTTCACTTCAGTTCAGCTCCAGTTTGTTTATTTCTCTCCAAACAAGGGGAGGAACCGCGACCTACCCGACAGAAATAGTGCATGTTCAGGACAATGTTTCGGACAACTTGAAGTCCGTTGCGAGCGATCAGCGGGAAACACCACCGAGAAGAAGCGGCCATTTTAGATTTTATGTTGGCTGCACATGGATTGGCTTGGTTTGGCAGCGGTACTTAGATACTGCTAAGTTCTACTGCTAGGTGACGCTGTATGGCTTTCTTTTCTCTAGCTGCGCGTCACTATCATTATCATTGCTGTTACCATTTTGCTTTGTTCATTTGCCAATGCAGTCGTGGACTTGTGCCTCTTATCTCAATCTCGTCTCGGTGAATCGTGTTTTCGAACTACGCTGCCTTAGACGTCATTGCCCCACCTGTTGTTCCACCGCCGCTATGTGTTGCTAAGAAGCGCAGAAAGTACTCGACCGTAACGCTAGAAAAGAAGGCAGCAATTCTTGAGCTAATAGAAAGTTGCCGAACGCAAACGGAGGCGTAACTTGAAACAAGGCGCGCAGGCGTAACCTGAAGCAAGCCACTATTTACGGCTTTTTTGAGCCCACTTAGACATGATAAAAACAAGCTTTTTAATCTGCCGATTTTTCGAAATGCTCTATTATTTGGACGTTTTTTCGATCCCTGCGCAGTCCGAAAAATCTGTCAGCGACTGTAGTGTGATAGTGTTTCACTAGCCGACTTTCATGGCAAAAGCGACTGACAGACACGCTAGAGTGACACAGGAAAGAAAACACAGGCAAACGGTGGTCACATGGTCATGTGACTTGTCGGCGCGATCCCATCCACCTCGTTACCACGCTGGAAATGGGGTGGACTATTGGCCAAGCTTAACCTTGTGGGCTTGGAGGTGGCGTGTCAAGAGTGCACCTAAACTTCTTTGTCCTCGTACTGGAGGTATTGAGGATGATATTGTTTTGTGCTCCACATCTGCTATTCACGACTCCAGATCAGCAAACGGCACCAAGCGTTCTAAATTTGAACTTAAACTTTGAGGGTCTTGCACTAGCTAGCACTTTAGCATCAAAATCTTCGGTCACATGGCGGACAACGCATAAAGCTGAAGTTTTAAGGGCCTAAGAGCGTGTGCTTGGAGTCGCGAAGGAAGATCCATAGGTGGATCCTTAGGATATGCGTTAGCATGACCCTTGGGCAAAGCCACACACGTCCCTTTTTCGGGAAACGCTAATGCTGACCCCTTCACTTTCTTGTTTTGGCTTTTTTTTTTTTTTTTTGCTTGAACCATTTCTTGTGGCCTGTTTTTGGCTTTGTTAAGAGGTCAGCGTCAGCGTTTCCCAAAAGGGGTGGTGTGAGGCATTTCCCAAGAGTCATACATAATGTAGGTAAAACAGCGCAGAACAACAAAGACTAGAAGGAAGGAACAAACAGGACGGGACAGGCGTTGACTCGCAACTGAAGGTTTTAATATTGTTGTTTTACCTACATTATGTATACCCTACACCAACTAGCCCAGCTTTCAACTTTGGCCCAAGGGTCATGCTAACGCATTTCTGAAAGATCAGCTATAAAACTTCCTTCAATTTTTCCAAACCAAGGAATACGAGCTCCACACACCAGCAAGTTCAGACTTGCTCCAACATCTCTCGCCCCGCTGCTCGGGGCAAGATACCCGAGCTCGGCCCTTTCTTTGTTTTGTCCACAGACAGAACCCGTCAGCATTCCGTGTAGTGTATGTATAAATACATTAAAAAATGGAGGGAAAATAGAAGCCATATGATCATGCAACTATAATCCATCTGGTCACATGACCGTTGTCCATGGGCGGTCATGCGACCATGTCAGTGGTGTCCCGTTTACCACGTGACCACCCTTGAAATAACAAACCAATTGTAGTCAGATGTTAATGTGACAATGATATGTGGGGTCAAATGACTATTATGTACTGTCAGTGACCACACACGGCATGCATTTGAATGAGCTCAGCAAATTCTGTGCTTTCCCGGTCTTGGACAGCATGATCAAGGCAGCCTACATTTTTTTTTAAAATAAGTGCACCTAAACAGATAATTGCAAAACTGGGAATGCAGAATGAGCAGACGTGCTGACAAAGCACAGCAGCATAAAATCTAAGTAAAAAAAAGCAGGCAAACAAACCCACCTAGCAAAGCCAGCACCTGCTCCTGCAGTCTCCGCGAGAGGCTCCTTTCAACCTGAAGTTCTTGCTCCAGGTTGAACACCCTCTGCTTTGCCGTATTCAACTTCTGAATTATGCGGGCGTGCTCCTCAATTGTAACCCTCTCTGCACTTGCCTTGCGCTTCTTGTCACTAGCCTGGGGTACAGATGACAAGTCTTCAACCTAAGAAAGAAGAAAAGCAGGATGGTCAGGGTGTTCGACACAAGAGTATATTGTGCCAGGCTCTGCATCCACTGGCACTGGACGTTATGAGCATTGTGAGTGACACTCTCAACGTCCGCTCCCTGCAGCCAGCAACGCACAACCAGGTTTTATCGGCAAAAATGCAATAATTATGAGGAAGAAAACAGCCACGAATGATAGATGCATTTAGCAAAGTAAGGGTCAGGGTAATTGTGGAACGCGGCAGCCGACTGGGAATCTTGTGATCAAGGTGCCCTAGCTGGCTCTATATTTTGCGGGAGGCAGGCTCGGCGAAGCTGGCGCTATCTGACACCTGAAAACGAGTCAAAATGCTCAATTCCTTTAACTAATATAGAAATAAATAAATAAATAAACACAACCAGAGCACCAGAAGCACACACCACTGGAGCTCTCATTTTAAAGTTTACCGCGCTGGCGTGCCAATGATGTGATACCTGCAATGAGAATATACTCTTGCCTCACGCGTGATGTGCATGCACTGACTAAAGAGGTTGCCGAGATTGTTTGTTCTTGGTAATAACTCATTTTACAAGCTCTCAGCATCCTCAGATTCCAAAAATTATGCTAATGTAAAAATTATTTTCCTATTAAAAATGTGATCTAAGGTCACGACAAACTCCTTTTTGAGCGGAAATATTAGCCGAAGAAGGGCAGCGCATTATCCAGCCAGCGGGTGTGGGTTGACTTAGGGAGCCTTCATGTGCGCTTTGCTAGGGTGGTGCCACCCTTTGTAATACCACTCGCCGACAAACCAGCAGCCATCTTGGTCTCGGCGATGATCCTTGGGATTTATAACCCTCCCGGAAACAAGCACCTTATCTCTCAAGTTCGGAGCAGCGTTGTGGAACCCACGGAGGGAGGATTAGCATTTCCCCCCTCGGATGGGGGGACCGATGGACACAAAGGCCACTTTCCGGCGCACGGGAAACGCACGGGGAAACAATGAGGAACAAAATGGCGGCGGGGGAAAGGGAAACCGGCAGTTGGCATCACTCTAGGCCAGTGGTCGACAACCAGCGGCCCGCGAGCCAGTATCATGCGGCCCCCAGCGCCCCAGCGCCCCCCCCCCCCCCCCTTCCTCCAAATGCGGTCATCTAAAAAAGAAAAAGTTGACTAATTCGATGCCGATTGCCTGCCATTGCCCCACAACC
Source organism: Ixodes scapularis (assembly GCF_016920785.2). Taxonomy (NCBI): domain Eukaryota; kingdom Metazoa; phylum Arthropoda; class Arachnida; order Ixodida; family Ixodidae; genus Ixodes; species Ixodes scapularis. Next base: position 89,214,724 of record NW_024609835.1, read on the forward strand.
TCCACAATTGCTTGCGACTCGCAGTTAGTAGCTTGAATGTAAATGTCCGCAGTTTGGCGAGCTCAGTTCAACACCAAAGTCTCACTGAGAGGAGTCTCTAGGAATTCGTAGAAATGTTGTATATCATGACGTGTGTCGTGCAATAAAGAAAGTTCATTTTCGGTTTATATACGTCAATATGAGTTCGTGCAAGTGCGTTTTTTTACTTCTTCATTTAACCCCCCCTCCCCCCTCCCCTCCCTCTACCCCCCTCCCTCCCTCCCTCCCCCCACTCCCCCTCCCCCCCCTTCCCCCTCCCCCTCCCCTCCCCTCCCCTCCCTCCCTCCCTCCCTCCCCCCCCCCCCCCCCCCCCCCCCCCGCTGCTTGCCGTCCGGCCCGTTCCGCCTTGGCTTCGCGGTGGCTTGGCCCGCTGTGCCAAAAGGTTGCCGACCACTGCTCTAGGCGAAGCGCACATGAAGGCACCCTAGGTTGACTATAGTCTGTTGTAGGTTAAGAACAGCAGTAGGGCAGAGGAGAAAATCACATCTGGCCATGAATGGAGGTTTGCTCTTCGCTACTCTCCCGTCCATGTTCGCTCTGTTAACGTGGAGGAAAAGGGAGACTTCTCCTGCTTACCTTGGCCAGCAACAGACTATAAAGGAGCTCATCAGCCAATTGCAAGCAGTCTTTCGAGGGGGCCAAGAAACAGACTTTAGTGCCTAGTTAAATGAACAGTCACCGTGAAATTGTGATTAGTGGTAAGGACTCCCATATACCATAAAATACCAAGCGTGCTCCCACATCACAGTAAGTGCCCACCCCACCTCCCCAAATAATCCAAAAGTAAGCAAGACAGATAAAATGCCCGTCCCCCTGATTCGAGCTGCTTTGAGCGAAGTTAAAAATATCAAGAAAATGTATCAAGTGCCCAGACGCCGGGGCATCCTTGCAGTGGTACCGCCGGTCACGGAAGTAATGAATGGCGGCAGTCATCTTTGCGACTGGCGTGAGCCACGGCATGGGCTTCGGCAAGACCAAAGATTTAAGTTCAAAGAGGTAGCACAGAAATGGGAGGCGGACATGCTGTCTGGATGCTCTTGGTTCTCCCCTTTTTCGTGTTTCCAAGTACATCCGTGAAAAGAATGACCCCCAGCCGTTCTTTTCAGGTGTTTTGAGTGTGAGTGTTTGCTGCCAATAGGCTTCTACTTGGTTCTACCTTGTGTGCAAGCGAAATCAAATTAGAAGTGCGAGCCGAACACTCAGTGTGTCCGGCCCCTCCTTCGCTCCAGCGCACCTGCAGGGCAAGAATGCAAAAAAGCATAAGGTGCAACAAAGTATAGTAGTGAAGTAAGCTTATAGCGAGTTCGTTTCACACGCACAGGCACCGTTCGAGTTCTCTCCCAGAACGCATTGCACTCGCAGAGTGTTGCACAGAGAACTGGACTCAAACGAACTCGGCCATTTCACAGAGTGCAAAAGACTGATGCTGCCACCATCTATGTTGTAGAAAAGGTACCAACCTCAAACCGAAACTAGCGCCTTTCTGTCCGTAGTGATGGGTGGGAATGCGAGAGTGCAGTCGCTACCAACGTTTATCTACAAACGTTGGTTGCTGCAATCTGTAGTTTATAGTTGCGATGACTTCAAGCAACTCGGCTGCCGTAGAGATAGTTACAGACGGCGTAAATTTCCGCAACCAGCTGTCTACAAAGCAGCTGGTTGCGATCTTTCAATTCTTATAACCGTTTACACTGAAGAAAACTGATGATCGATGCTGTCCGAGCAGAAGCTTGATCCGTTTGAGCATGGTATTATGCGTGAATCACTGAACAGGTACGGCTTAAAACTAGTCTGTTGGAATGTCCAGCAAAACTTCTCGTGGGACTTTCGATTATCATTACAGGTGGATCAAATATTAGCCATGGTGAGGGCGTCGAGAACGAGAGCCTTCGCGAACAAAATACGACGGGGCAAGTTAGCTGACGTAGGAAAATGTTAAACATGATCATGTTGCCCAAGCCTCGGGTAAAGTCACTATGTTTAGCTTTCTCTGATGCTTATTGGGCAGTCAGAGGTTTCTGCTGGGGGAGTTTTGTCAACAAATGTTCAATTTTTCACCCGCACACGGATAATGATAAGCATCTCGGGGGCCGCTGATGCGTTTGTTCCGAGCATTTCTTTACACACTGGTGTATTTCAGCGCTTGTACGGCAACAGAGCGACTTAAAACCTCCAAATAAAGCACGGTTTGTCAATTGCTTCCTTCATGAAATAGCAGACGCTCACAAGTCAAGCTCGCGTCTGATTCTGTTGCCCGCGGGACACGATTTCTATCAGAAAATCTACTTTTTTTGCTTTCGGTTCCGCGACACATCATTGCAGAAAAACTTTCGTCGTCTGCTCCCGCTCCTCGCCAGCCTCGCCGAAGCGAGGCATGACGGGATTGCATTTTGGCGCACTCTCGATTTTCTCGGTGCAGCGAGTGCATGCACGCGTGGGGTGTCAGCGATGAATCTCGGAGAGTGCAACCACTCGTGGAGTGCCGGCCGAAACGAATCCGCTCCACGCTGCGATTGGGCACGCATGGGCACGCATGGCATGAAACGAACTCGCTATTAGTCGACGTAATTGTATACACCAACTCATGTTTACAAACAAACCGGATCGCCCCTAGCGGACGCCACCGACGCCGCGCATGCGCCATGAGGGTGTGGGCAAGAAGCTTGCCATTGCCCATAAACAAACCACTGGAAAGGGATGTTGTCGGCGTCGGTGTGAGTCCCCGCACTCTTTTTCGCGCTGGAATTGCTGATTCTACGTCTTCCTGGATATGTCTGACTACTTGAGCGGCCCCAGCGAAATTAATGAGGCTCGTTACACCGCAAAACTCGGCGTGAATAATGTAACATGTGGCGATTCATTCCGCGTGGACGCCGCAGAATGGACGCTGAAGCCTGATTCCCATGGTGAGGTTCTGCTCGCTATTTTCAGTCGTCAAGACGTCGCTCGGGCTGCAAAAGCCTGAACAGTTGCTGAGATGTCGACGTCGATACTGAAAATCGCAAGCAGAATCGGACCGAGTGAATCAGGCATAACAAGTCGGTGATGGCCACTGATAACAATTACCAACATCTCCTTATATCTACTGTTTACACCAAGCCTACTTACCCGAACCAACTTTTAAGCTTAAACGTCTTTTGAGGTATGCACTTCTTTCGCAATTACCGAGTCAATGTTTGGTCTACGGGCCGCTGTCGTTTGAACGAGCAGACGACAAGCAGAAACGTTTGAGAGAGCAGACGACAGCTCGACCGATGAGGCGGCCGTTTGAACGTGATGACGCACTGAACGTGGTCCGCAGGTGGTCCGTGCAACTTGACGGTTTCCTCGCGTTCATGTTGGAACAAAACAAATAAATCTGAGGACCAGAAGCATCCATGAATTCAATCCGAAGTGCTTTCCGCCCAAGCAATCGGGGGTCCCACGGCGTCTCTTTTTCCTTTTTCACGGCCCCTGACTACGTTCTGAGACGAACCGAGCAGGCAGGAAACGCATGGAAACTGACCTTCAAACCTTTCTCGACTCTTTTGGTACAGCCCCAGTCGCGCCGTTTTGACAAGAAGGCAGGTTTTTGTCCGGTTTCTTCCAAAGTAACACAGAAATGCACGTGCCCCATGGCGACTTCCGCCCACAGCCCCAGACAGGAAGTGCGCTTGACGCGCCACCACCGCGCCGTGAAGTAACAGATGAGTTTGTGTATAAATAACAAATTGAGTGGTCAGACCAAGCAAGTGCCCACCTGCCGATGTGCCTCCTTCATTTCCCTTTCTCTAGGATGTAGCAAGTACGCGACCCCCAGTTTAACGTGATTATCTCCAACTTTTGAGTGGGAGCTTTCTCGGTATTTTACAGCACTGTTGACGACAAAGAAACTGAAGCATGTCCTGCTCAAGTTAAAAATAAGTAATAGACAAAAACTCAATGCATACCTCAAACTTCCCGTTCAATATGACGGGAATTGCGATGTGCTTTTTCCTCATCTCCTCCAAGAGGTCATCTCGAGTGTCTGCAAGACGAAAGCATGTGTAATCTGTCAGATCTTGCTGCAGTACTAGTTCAACACATGTAGGGCTCCTAGTTTTGGGAGCTTGTATAGTTATTTCTGTGAAATATCGAATTCCCGAGAGCTTGCTGTTTACAAAAGTTCCATTTTTTTTATGTTACCATTTATCAAAACTTAAAAACATGCAAAAAATAGAGTTACACACACGTGTATCAAATTGCGCAAGACACAAGCATGCTGAAAAAACAAGCTTGCTTTGCCCATACAGTTGTGGCCACTGCACAGAAGCAGCAGCATATGTTGGGCGAAGTGTCTGCACGTGCGCCGTGCCAAAGGCTGTGCCACTACCTGGCACCGCATGTCGCGCCGCCGACAGCACTCATCCGCGTTAACCCTAATCCCCGTAACTCCCCGAATCACTAGCAGACTACCACCGAAGAGTGCAACGGTCGGCTAAATCGTTGCTTATTACTGCCATTAAATAAGCGGAACTTCGGCAAGGGTCCGCAGTATACACACAAGCTCACAGCAACGGCCACAGTCGAGCCTACAAATTTCGTAAACAATAGCACGTGGCACAAATTTCGTAAACAATAGCACATGGCAGCGTGAACTCGTTACAGCTCTGAACTTTTGTTCCACTAATTAACACCGATTAGCACATTTCGAGGCTGTCGGGATAACATTGTCGAGGAACTTGGCATAGAAATATAGTAAGAACTTACTAGCAAGCAGCTGTATCCTGGCCTTGTAGTAGCCTTCGTCCGCAGATGCGCCGTAGGATTTCCAATAGACAGTCTTCAGGCTCTCGCTATCAAAATCAGCTGAATGCTTGGGAGAAAATTTCTTCACTAACTTCGTGCTGACCACTGCTTTCCCACCATCGACATACAGAACGTACGCATACATCGTTCCGGGTACGGCACGCACACGTCTGCCTGCTGCTTCTCAAGGAGGTTGCTGTACTACGACGATTTGGTAGAAACAGAAGACGTAAAAGAGATCGGATTGGATTGGATTCGGGGTGAGCCACCCCTCATTTAAGCGGATGCAGATTTAGCAACAAAAAAAAAACATCGCACACTGTTATTGGCATAGATGGTAACGGACAGCTTTTGATCGAATGCCCGAAAAGAGGTGTCCATATTAAATCAGCGAATGACGTTTTAGCGAGTATAGGCAACGACAAGGGCCGTGTTCCAAAACTTACTCGATCTTACTCCAGGGTAAGGGTTTTCTACCTTAGCGTTTCAAAACCTACCCGCGTCCAGCGTTTTTCAATCTGTGTTGTCACGTGACACGACCCTCCGGAGTAACTCGGATTCATTTGGGTAAGATTTGGAACACTGCCAAGGGCCGTGTTCCAAAACTTACTCGATCTCACTCCAGGGCAACGTTGCTCCAGGGTAAGGGTTTTCTACCTTGGCGTTCCAAAACCTACCCGCGTCCAGCGTTTTTCAATCTGTGTTGTCACGTGACACGACCCGCCGGAGTAACTCGGATTCATTTGGGTAAGATTTGGAACACTGCCAAGCTAGGCTTCCAAACAGACCGCACTACAAGGAGGTTGCCGCACTACGTGCGCTCGCCCCTCACCATTGCTCGGAGGGACATGAAACACCCTGGGGTTTATCGCTATGTTTCGGCAAGGTAGGCTCCTAAAGCAGAGAGCCATTCGGTGAAGCGGAATTCGATGAAACGTTGTGGTTTCGTTTTCGTTCACTAGAACGTCTTTCGCTTATATCATAATTCCTCCAGTTTGAGGTTATTCACTAAGAACACCGCCATTCACTAAAATGTCATTCGATGAAACGTCGTGGATTTGTTTTTATTCGCTGAAACATCGTTCGATCAAGTGAACGCATTCAGTGGAGCGAACGACGTTCAATTACGTTGGTTTTAGCAAACGAAAACGAAACCGCGACGTTGCATCGAATGACACTTCAGCGAATGGCGGTGTTCATATCAGCGAAAAAGAAGCTGGCCCCGTGTCTGATGAAGAGGACCGATTTTCATATTACACTTGATGCGTTTCAAGTTGTTGCAAATAAAGTGGTGTTTATTCAGCCAAGTTAGCTGTGGCTATGCGGCTATCTTATCGTCCGGACAGTTTTGGATTGCCGATAGCCAAGCCATAAAGCCACAAAGCTACGAATTGTTCGGGCGTCAGTAGCGTGTTGGTGGAGTTGGTCGTGTCGTTCAGAGCGCTTTTACTCTGTACCACCTGTGAGTACCACCAGTACCACACCGTGCTTGGTGCGCTCGGTTAGGGTTGCCACCAGAGCGATGGCATCAATACCCGAGAGGAAGCGCAGGAAGAAATATTTGGAGAGGGATGAACCGTTCGTAGTGCCGCGTCAAACAAGCAGTCGTAACCTCGCAGAGCGCATTCGTTGCGTGGACGGAAGCACTGTGCCGGTCGGTGACGAACCTTCACCTACGTCTGGAGACTGCCAGCCCACAGTTCCCAATTCCGACGACCCCGCCGAAGAAATTGACGGTTGCTTCAATGAATCCATGGATGGAGAGAACAGCGTGGATGCACATCGTGATCACAGCGATCCCTTCCAGCAGAGCGACACTATCGATGTGGGACACGACAGTCCCGATCCCGACAATGTGTCGTCTCCTGCGTACGATGAAGCACTATGTCTTTCTGAGAGCTTTGCAGAGTATGGGCGTGCCACACTACCTCACTCAACAACGACAAAAGCAGAGGCTGTTGCTCTCATCATGTCCTTCTTAACATCAGAAAACTTGCCTTGGACAGCGCTGGACAAAGTGCTTCACATGGTAAACACGATGTTCGGTGTTGGAAGTGACGTCCTCCCGCGCAGCAAGTATCTGTTTAGGAAACTTTGGGCTCCCAGAACCGAACATCTGGTCAAGTACCATTACTACTGTAAAGGATGTGGATCGTCACTTGATCCGAGCAAGCATGAAACCAGCCAAGTGTGTACCAAGTGTGCGATGACGTCCGACCTTACGAAGGCAAAAAGTGATGGCTGTTTTTTTGTCACCATGAGCTTGCAGCATCAAATTCGTCACATAATAAGTCAAACGAAGGAGGTGCTGCATGAAAATTTGGTTAAACTTAGAGAGGCTGCTCAGGTGCCTTCAGGTGTCATCCAAGACATAACAAGCGGAGCAGCGTACAAGCACCTTCAGCAGACAGGTGTTCTCAAGGGGAATGACCTGACCATCACATTCAATACAGATGGCAGTCCACTGTACAAGTCCTCGAGAGCATCTGTCTGGCCCATCCAATTCATTGTGAATGAGCTGCCTCCCAGCGTGCGATTTGACCACTGTAGTTTGGCAGGATTGTGGTTCGGCTCAAGCCACCCCGACATGAACCTCTTCATGACCAGGTTCGTTGAGGAGGTGACATCTCTCAACGCAGTAACCTGGGAGTATGACTCGTCGACCATATCTTCCAACGTTCACGCCCTGTGCTGCTGCGTGGATGCGCCAGCGCGGGCTGAAGTGCGCAACCATATCCACTTCAACGGATACTTTGGGTGCCCCTGGTGCTTGGCAAGTGGAGAGCATGTGGGGGGTAAGAAGATTTATGTCCTCATGGCCATTTGTTGCTTATGTACTCTGTATTCATTGATGTGACCTGACTGAAACTTCACTTACTACCCTTTTGACTTGATGCTACTTAATTCATTTATGTAATTCTTCTTGACCCAAAGAGCTGCCTTGCAGCAAATTTAGTTCGACCAAGATCGTCAAAGGCAGCTCTTCTCATCAAGAATGATTTCGGAAGCACATTGGCATCAAGTCAGAAAGGGCAGTAAGTAAAGTTCGAGTCAGGTCAGCTGGGTCTATGACAATGAGGGTTAGTGTATCTTTTTTCACCGCTGAGAAAACAATTTCAGGAAAACAAACAATACAAGCAGACACTTTCGAGACTTCATGGTGTGTCACGTTAAAAATGCCCCACACCTCGGGCAACCTCGGATACCTAAATATGCTTAGTTCTGACGGAAGTGGTTATGAAGCAACAGGGGCGGATCGAGAACTCTGCTTTTTTTTTTGGGAAGGGGGGGGGGGGGGGGGTTTCTAAGAATACTATTTTCTCATTCTTGTGCACTGGGGGTCCACCTATGTCAAATTGCCCTCCGAGAAGGGGGGAGGGAGGGGGGGGGGTGGCCACCCCCGTTGCCCCCTCCTTGGATCTGCCCCCTGTGAAGCAATCAGTTGACAAATAGAGGTATTCTATGAAACCAGTGCTTTCTTGTAGGGTCGTATGGGAGCTCACTTAAGCAACATTATACAGTAATCTAATTGCTCATTTGGAAACGCTTATCAAGACCCAACTTGCATGAAGAATGCTATCCCTGGCACTAGGTGCAGGCAAGTTGTTGAAATATGTGGAGCTGACAACTGTTCAAATAAAAGTTATGAATGCAACTTAGCTGTTCTAACAAAAGGGTCACCCAATGCAAAGAATATTCTTTAAACACTTTGGATAGAACACCTGAATATATCGTTTCCTGAGTCGGAGCACCCCTGGTGGCATGGTTACCCGAAATGAATTCTGGGTACCATTTGGCCACTTAATTTTGGTTTCAGTTTCAGATTTTGTCATGATCATCGTGTTGTTACAAAACATGCCGCTTGCGTTTTTATTGCTGCAACTTCCTACAAGTGTAAATACTGTAGGTGTTGCCGAGAGATACAGAAGAAAAACACTTGGCACTGTTTTTGTGGTTCCCGATGTGCCGGAATTCGGGCAAAGGTAGGCAAATATAGAACAATGTACTGCAATGTCCCTGCTAGTGCTTGTCATGCAAGCACGTTCGCATGCACGTGAAGAAAAGTTATGCAGGCTTGGAAGTTCACGTGCTTGGCTGCACGGTACAGACAGCGGCTGTCTGATCGAAACCGAGACCATGCCACTCCACTCCATGGCCAGCTGGTTCCCAGTGTGCAACGCTAGCAGAGTTGCATGAAAGGATTTTTGAAAGTGGCGTATAGCAATCAGCCTGTGTTAATTGGGGTGTATCAATGAATTTTGGTCGATCCATGCCCTGTGAGTAAATGCATAGCTTGTCACATGATGCACTTTTCATGAAAAGGGAATTTAACTAGGTCAATATTTAGACGGCAAGATGCAATTGAGACAGGCAGTCATCCTTTCCAATTTTCTCTCTCATGCCGGGTTGCGGCAAGCTGAAGAGAGCAAAGGAGAGATTCTTGGGGACGTACGCATCTCGCATCACCTTCCAATCAATGGGAAGCTACCAAAAGTGGCTTTTATCTCTTGGAAATAACAGCCACATTTTTACCATGCACATCAGAAGACAAAACCGCTGCACCCTAAAATGAATATCATGCCATAAATATCACTCTAATTGAATTCTTCTTTCGTGAAGAATATATCTTGTGACATGTATGCGCTATTAAGTCCATTTTATTCACTAGATATGCTGCGTTTCTTCATTTTCTTAGGTTGAACTGATTGCTTTTGCATTGCAATAAAGTGAAATCCTGCCGCTGTTGCTTTGCATTACCAGGAAGCCTGCGTTATCGGGGCACAGTGGCAGACGAAGAGAGGACACCAGAAGGAGTGCGACGAGACATGGAACTGGCCCTGCAAGGCGGCGTGTCGGTCAATGGAGTCAAGGGACCTTCCCCTCTTGCCAACCTTCCCCACTTCAACCTGGTGTGGGGATTTTCCGTAGACTATATGCACGGCGTTTTGCTGGGCGTTGCTCGTCAGTTCACGGACTACCTGTTCAACTCAACTAACTGCCACGAGAACTTCTACATTGGTAAGCTCCACTCAATCCTGCCATGAATATTATAGCTTGAGTTTTTCATTCCTAGCATTGGTGTTTGACACAATTCCCAGTTGTAGATTGACATTTATTGTGTATAATATAAGACTTCCATGTATGAGTATACTGGGTGCTGGTTTTTAGTTGCACCAAATTTTCAAGAAAAGAGAAGTATCATTAGTTACTTTACCTAACATGGCAGACACTATGAACAATGTTGCTAAGGCGGCTAATTAGCAGAGATCTCTGAATTTTAATTATTATAAGGAGCCACACAGTTTCCATTAGAAACTTGCTGGTCATCATCGGGAACTACTAGATCAGCCAACTTTAGAAATGTTGCGGGGCACGTGCATCGTTCTTGGGAGAATACGTAGGATCATACATACGTAGGATCATACATAACCAGCATATTTGTCAAAGTGAGTCCGTGAATTAGACTAAAACCTGGCTCAAGAATCACTCGCTTAATTTTCATGCAGCCTGTGTTTTTGTCCGAGCTGACGACTGAAACTGTTTCTTAAATGCGGATACGCACGAATGCTCGATTTTGCGGATAGATAAATCGCATGGTCGAGGCAAGCTAGCTAGCTGAAAATTTCGCTCGGTCACACAATTCAGTGGCCATCGCCGCCGTTGTTATTTGTTCAAAACTGATTAGAGCTAAATACCGTCAGTCCGGAGCCGATAGTTTCAATTTCGACTGAAATCTCCAAAACAGAAGTTTGATATGAAAAGAATAGACCGCACCGGAAAAATAAAACTATGCTCTGCAGTTCAGGTTTACCGGCTGCACTTAGCCATCGCAGTTTAAACATCTAGAAAATAAGGCAGTAAACCAAGAAAATCTGATAAATTGAATGCACCTTCCGTTCAGCCGGCCCGGCCGACCCGACCTGACCTGTTCCCAGCCGCCATGTTTGTTCAGAGGTGGCGCCCCTTATGGGTCGCTGGAGTCGCAAATAGCCATGGGTTATAGCAGCCTTGAAACTCTAGTGGGCCATGTTGCTCTACCAAAAACATGGCTGACCGGTGGTTGCATCTGCACAGCAGGCAAGCACTATTCAATAAATAGTCAGGGATCAGTTTACATATATGGCCGGGTTATTCACTAAAATTTGTTGTTCTGATGTTCCCAGCATGAACAAAATATCACATTTATTTTGCAGGCAGCCCATCCGTGGTGGCAGAAGTCAACAAGCGACTTTTGAGCATTCGTCCACCGCACTGCGTGACTCGCCTTCCTCGACCTGTTGGCGATAGGAACTTCTGGAAGGCCAATGAGTGGAGACAGTGGTTGCTGTTTTACTGCTTGCCATGTACACTTAACATCTTGCCTCAGCGCTTCTGGAATCATCTTGGCTGCCTGGTTGAGGCGATTCACATCCTTCTGTCGCAGGAGCTTTCAACAAGACAACTGGAACATGCTGGTGAGCAGTTTGACGCTTTTGAACCAGCCAGATTTTTATCAGCAGTCAATGAGCTTACCTCATCCACTTTCAGCCGTCCCCAAATTGTTTAGGGTGACTGCAGCTCATTCGCTTTCTCCAGTTCATCATTCTGTCGTTTTGGACGTCTTAGGCTCACATGTGGCTTAGTTTGCGTCTCTGCCAACAGATGACAGCACGCGTTTTGCTTTTGTTTATTTTCTTTGTAGTTTGTAACTTTTTTAGGCATCAATGATGGTTTAAAAAAGAAACAAGCAGTTTACGGTTTGAAATTCTCCATCATCAAAAACGGCGAAAGGGTAACGAGAACTCATTTATTTTTTAGACCTGCTCTACAGGTAGATATTACACAGTGAGATGTCAGGCATAGTATTAGGTAGCCTGAAATCTGCATATGACTGCCTGCAATCATGACCTGACGATTATATTTTTTTCTATATCCAGGTACTCTTCTGCAAAGATTTGTGGCACGGGCGGAGCAGCTGTACAACAAAGAGTCATGCATGACTTACAACTTGCATCAACTGCTGCACGTTCAGAAGGTAGTCGAACAGATGGGGCCCCTGTGGGCCCATTCAGCTTTCGTATTTGAAAGTGGTAACGAGAAGCTAGTGAAATCGGTGACAGCCGCCAAGGGGGTGCCCCAGCAGATTGTTGAAAGAGTTGTGGCTGCTCAGGAACTACAGCAGCTTCTCACCTGTGTTCCGCTGCACGAAGCCACGAAAAACCTTTGCCAAGAGATGCTGGGGTACAAAAAGGTGGCAAGATGCTGGTACACCGATGGTGCCTGCATGCTGGGGTCCCCGACAGCTGTGGGAACCTTAACATCCGACGAGGAAGCTGCACTCGAAGAGGCTGGCATCCCTTTACCTGATACAGCACTTGAGTACAGGCGGTTCATTCTAGACAAGAGGGTGTACAACAGCAGTCGGTACTTACGAGCCAGAAAGACTGACTCGAGTGTCATTTTGACAAGGACAAAAGAGTACTTTAAGATTATGCGCATTCTGCAAGTGCACACTGGCAAGGCAACAAATTGTGTGTTGCTGTGCAAGAGAATTGTGGAGATAGATGCCGATGCAAGGCTGCCTAGCCACATAAAAGAGTGCTTCATTTCACGGCAACCAACTTTGATTGCTCTGGACATTGCAAATATTGCCTCGGTCTGCCTTTTTATGGACTTTGTTTCCGAGGAGACAGCTTATGTTTGTGATATCCCTAATGCAGTGGAACGAGACTGAGATCCTTTTGGGCATGTTTAAGGAACCCGTGTCTTTTTTTTATGCAAACAATTGTCATGTAACCAGTGTGCATTACATATATAATGTTTATGTTTTCCGTGCGACCTTCAACTTTTTCAGACAATTGAGATCAAATGTTAAGTCTGCTGTAAGCTGTTAATAAATTCAGAAAATAAAGAATAAATGAATCAATAAAGCATCCTTTTGTGTCATGTATGTCATGTGTCATGTATACGCCTTCTTTTGGCGACCGCCAAAGTGGGATATATATAGGATTCTGGAAAAAGAGATGTAAGTGTAGTGATTATTCCAAAGTGTCTGCGATCTCACATTTGCTCAATCAAATGAACTGCAAAAACCCCAATTGTAAATAATAAAAAAAAAACGGAATTAAAAAAAAATAGTGTATTGGTTAAATTTTACTCACTGCTTCAGACCAAAACAACATCTGTCCAGGTCATTTAGTGTAGACATAAGGATAAAAAAAGTTCGAGGAATATGTTCACTTTAAGTTACATACATAAGCCGCATGCTCGGAATATAAATGGCTAAAATAGACGGATGAACTCGCGGCAAAACCAATTCATTTCGTTTTTTTTAATGTTTTGCTGCAGCTTAGCGCACATTTTTGTATGCTGTTTAATTCGGGGAAATGTATATACGGTCCGCCGGTAAAGGGATATCGGTAGCGCCGGTATCGGATGCCGGCACCGGTAGAGGCTTACCGGTCGCCGGTTCGGACGCCGCAGCCGGTCAGAGGATTGTGGTCGTGCCGGTATCGTATCCAGGCACCAGTAAGAAGTTAACGGTCGCGCCTGTACGTGACCGGATTATTGTTATGGGTCGCCGGTTCGAGTATTGGTCACCGGCGCGGCGAACCGGCTTTGCCGGTGTGTCGTACTGGTCGCCGTTAAAGTGTACCGGCCTCGCCAGTACGTTGCTACCGGTCGCCAGATCGCCCTACCGGCATCGCCAGTACGGGTTACTGCCCGCCGGTACAGAGTTACTGGTTGCCGGTACAACGATACCGGCCCCCCGTACATGTGCACCGGTCTCCAGTATAGACCGGTATAGATTTATACGGGTTTTTTCAGTAGGGGTATCACTACTGCGAGGTGCACGTTAAAAACCCCAGGCTAGCGGTCGTACCGCACTGGCTAAATTGTTCATTTTCACCTGAGACACCGGTCGCCCAGGGAGGCAGGCTAACTTCCGGCTGTATAAACATACACACAATTTTGCATTTTAGGCTCTGGTCCCAGCGGTTATTATCGGTTGGCGGTCATGAAGAAAAATCATGTGAAAACGGCATTTCGTGGTCATTCAAGACCTAGAAGCAGCTCTCTTGGCGTGGCTGCCATGCACTTCCTAGTGGCTTCGGCAGGGCTCAGCATGGCAGGGTATAAGGTGCAAGTGTATTAGGCTCCAGGGCGAGTATGCAAAAAATATGGATATAACTACCGATCCCCAAAAGACCGGTAACAGGAGCAAAAAAAAGTCGTAAATTAATATCGCACGTCTTTCGTGCTTTCTGAACAATATAGATTTGAAAACATCTCGAAGATATTCAATAACCTTTATCATCAGAAACGAAATTTGCAGCGAAACGTTTTTGCGCAATAATCGGGGCTAAAGAAGTGGCAATGTACAATATGTTGTTGCGGTGACGTGGACCTTTTTTCGCAGGGATGGGATTTAATCAGCACCATGGCGGTACTTGCGTTATCACAAGAATTCATTATTCTTCAGGGTGAAGTTGGGAACGGCGTAGCACGGCATTGTAACCTTGACGGGTAGCGTTTCAATAATATTACCGTAAAAAGTTCTTGCAGCCCGGCAAGTTTGGCTGACAGTGCGTCAGGCGTTCGCAAACATTCACAACGCTGTGTTTTTTTTGTGTTTTTTTCTTTTATTTTTTTTGCGTCAGTTGCGTTTGTGAGTTAATCGCGATTTCCTGCTTCATTGAGTTCCATCAGAATATGTTTTAGATTTTGTGTGTCTATGTGTGTGCTTTGTTTGTGCGAGGGGTGGACGGGTAAAGGTAACGTCAAAAAACTGTCAACGAGACAGCGGCGAAACAGCCGCAGGGGCCTGGCTGCCGAACGGGCCACACACGTGAAGGATGGGAACGCAGTGTCTTTATTAGGCGTTTAAAAGCCGCATGAGACGTTTGGAAAAGGAATGAACAAAACAGGATAAACTCCTCGGTTTCTACTTCTTTCCTTCTTCCTTCCAATCTGTCTTGTACTACTCGCTACTCTAAAAACAAGTAATGGATTACAATTACAATTAATTTTTGTTAATAAATTATTGATTTAGAATACTGGATTATTTGAAAAAGAAAAGTGATTCGCTATTATTTGAAAAAAAAAAGTAATCGTTACTTCTCCGATTACTGCAGATTTTCAAAACGGCCGTTTTTCTGCCGGTTTTAAGACGGATCTTTCGCATGCTGTCCCTTATTAGCTTTAAATTACTGAACTATGAACTACTTATATTTTTAATCCGCGAATGTTTGTAAACCGTCCTCTTGTCGGGTTCTTGGTTCCAGGATTCCTCGATATAGCTTGTATGAAAAAAAGGGCGCCATTAGGAAGGCGAGGGGAAGATACCGACAATTACAAGACATTTTAGTACTTTGAAAAGCAATCAGATTACTATTGTGATTACTTCCTAACAAATGCGTTCAAATTTTAATAAATTACTACAAAAAGTAATCGATTACAAGTAATTTGATTACTTGTAATGACAACTATACAAGGCTACTTTCTAATATATGAGTTGTGAGTTTTCGTTTGTCTGTCGTTTACGTGTTTCTCTCCTCTGTTCCTGTCTTTTTCTACCAAACTTTAACCATTCTCCTAAAAAAAAACACCCCCCCAAAAAAAACGCTGTTTCCGAACTTTATATTGAACGCAGTTCCATCCTTCTTGATTTTGTTTACAGCTCCAACTACTGTCTACTCCAGGGGAGGGTATGTGCCTTCATGTGCACTTGCCTTAGGGTGATGACATCTGATAATTTTGTGCCAGACGGTTTTGTTTCTTTTTTCTTTTTTTTTTTTGTTCCTGAGTGCGAGCAAGCGCTTGTCCCTGCACGAGCGCTTGGCACTGACAGAGCTACGGCAGAATTTTGTGAGCGGCTATTTCTTTTTTTTTTCGTTTTTCGAGATCGGGTGCTGTCCGCATGGGGTACTAAAAAGAAACGTCATCACCCTAAGCAAAGTAAGGCTTTAAAGCAAAGCGCTTATGAAGGCGCCCTACTCCGGGGTAAAGCCACGCACACGCTACACCTTGCACGGAATCCGCCGACGTCGATACGCTGGTTTCGCGCGAACCGCTCCGATCCCAAATATATCACGTATTTTAGTATAAACTCTACTTAAAACATATCAATTCCCGGTGTTTCGAACATGGCGCGAGTATTGGACAGGAATGCTGCGTCAGCGTTTTGCTGTAACTCGTACGCACCAAGGTAGGACACTAAAAGTAGAATTGGGCGCAGGCACCTGACGGACAAACAGCTCATTGGAAACCCGTGTTTAAACTACCGGTATCATCTAAGCTCACCTCAGCTTGGGAGGACGCCTTCACAGCCACAACCGGTATCCAGTTCTGGTAGAATTATTGTTTAATTGCTCGCTAGTTTGAAGACTCCGCGCGAAAACTAGCCTGCGCAAATCAATGTCCAGAAAAGCCTGCTGTCAAAATACTGTGTGTTCACACACTCGGCTACCGATTCACCCCTTTATTCGTGAAACTAACCCGGATTTCGGTCATTTACTTTGCAGCGAGGGAACAGCGAGATTTGATTCGCCCGATGGAGACACAAGTAAATCATTTTTGACCTTCAACGTTGCAGGACGTAAGCATACACTTCAAATCTAATCATCGTTAAATGTCGGTAAACGTCTTTGTGTGGTAGTTTGAACAGCACTGCAGAACGTTAGACTGGCTTAAAATGGCGTCTGTTATGTCGGCAGCAGTGGGGAAATTTGGCCTGTGCAGTGCAACTGCTAACCTAAAGTCTTGAACGTACATCACGCATTGATGATTACGGAAATATACCTGGATGTTCTTTAATTACCAACTGAGCAGGAACGAAGCTGCACAGGATCACTGAGTTCAACATGGCTGCTACCTTCAAGCTTGTTAATTATAATACGCTTATATCCTAAACGAACAGACAACTAGAGATGAGGTCGGTATGTTTCGCCCTTGCTTCGGCGTCACTTCTCAACATTTATTTATATGAGGTTCAGAAGCGAAACGCACATTTAACAAAGCACTGATGCACTATCTGGTCTTCACTACCTAGCTCATCTTTTATCCTCATCATCTTTTTTTTTGGTATTGGTAACCGAGATTAGCTTCTAATATTATAGCAACAAAATTAGGAGTCCTTTTATTGCTTTCTAATAACATATGAATGTCGCTTTGTGTTCTCATGAAATTTCGTTAGTGAGCCCAAACTAGCCTCGCGCCTATAGGTTCTAATGTTTTTTTCCAGTACTCTGTTTACGTTTTTCGGTCAACAAAATTAAAATGAAATATAACTGAACCAATCTTACACAGGTGACTGCGATTCTCAACGGGCTGTTCCCAGCTTCAAGTCGACATCAAATTTGCCTAATATGATATATTTATTTGAAATCTGATATTAAATTGCAGAGTCAACTTAAATGTATTCTTTCAATTTGCAGAACCACTGTCGGTAGAGATGTATGTGTCTTTCATTGACTGTAGCAGCTGTGCCGTCGTCAAATCTTCTTTCGGAAAAGGTAAGGAAAATAGCTTTTTTTTTTCCTTCGAGATTCGTTTGAACAGCGTTTGACTATACACGCAGTCGTACACATCTATCTTGCGAAATCCTTCGTCCCCCAAAAAATGTCTATATTATGCATCAGTGCACGTCACCAAGTGCGTACTGGGGCTACCAGATTTAAGGACTTGCGAATGATTAGAGTTTTGAGTTTTGGAGATGTTTCGTCTTTTTCTTTTTCAGCAAAATCGCAATATTCTTTTTTTTTTTTTTTTTACTTTTGGTGTTGGACAAAAACTTTAGGGTTTTTTGGGGTCTGTCTTGAAAAAAACAGAATATGAATTTTTGCATTCCCCAGCCTACGGGGTACATTATGCGCGACCCGAGTACCTGCAAATCGTCCCGGTTCCGATAAGGAAAGAAAAAGATAAAAGTTTCTGATCCTGAGGGAGCTGCAGTCTTATGGACGGTTCAGCGCCAGGCCGTGTTCCGGATCAACGCCAACTTAATCGCGAGAAGTTTGGGTTTTTGCTTATTCCTGGTCAACTTCGATTCGGGGTTTATCGTTTTTTCACGATTTTAATAAATTTGGCTCGTGTGTCATTCTCGAAATTTATCGGTACTTACTGAAAAGACGCAACTCAACTTATAACGCACCTCGCAATAAAAGAAGCGTGTTGTCTACTCCTTACTTCTAATCCCGAGATAAAGAAATCATCATGTATGTCAGAAACCAAAAGTCATGCTCTTTCACAGAGGTGTGAGATAGGATACAACTTACTCTTTCTCAAAACAGAGGTGACGAAATAATGCAGCTTTGTGCGCTCGGCCAAACGCTATGAAATGCGGCAACTTAAAAGGAACATCGTTAATGAAAACCACTAGGACAGGAATTGGAACCGTGATGAAATATTTGTAATATACCGTGACGCGTCGAAGACGACTTTCTACAGGACGACGTAAAGAACGACATCTAGGACGATTTCTAGGACAACCTCTAGGACAACTTTAAGGACGATGTATAGCAGAACATCCTAAAGAATGTCATCAAGAACAACGTCTAGGACGACCCCTTGAACGACCTCAAGGACGACGTCTAGGACGACGTCTAGGACGACGTCAAGGATGACTTACTAGCTGGCAACTTCAAGAACGATGTCTAGGACGACCTCAAGGACAACGTTTAGGACAACGTCAAGACGACGCCCTTGAGGACGTCGCCGAGGACAACCTATAGGACGACCTTAAGAACGATGTCTAGGACGACGTCAAGGACGGCGTCTAGCACGACGTCGAGGACAACCTATAGGACGACCCTAAGAACGATGTCTAGGACGACGTCGAGGACGACGTCAAGGACTTTAGGTCACGTCAACTTCAGCTACCGGCACTTACGAGCTTACGTGACCAGAGCTTACGCGACTTGAGCTTAGGCTGCAGCACCAGCATCGCTTTTGCCACAGTCACTTCAGCCACGGGCGTTACGCGACCTTAATTTTGTGATCTTGAGCTTGGTTCGACTTCAGCCACGAGCACTTTAGCCAAGCGCGTTATGTGGCTTTGATTACGTGACCTTGAGCGTGGTTAAGCCAAAAAAGATACCGCTTTAAGAAACATAAAAGTGCATTCTTAGCCGAGACAAATTTGCGCAGGAATGCACACTAAAACTTTAATCGATATGTTGCAGGTTTCTCGTGTGCCGCCCTGGTTCCCGAGTCTCAAGTCGACCAGGAGCATATATGCTGCGACTTTATTTTTGATATTCTCTGCGACATGACGCCCAAGCGCATTCTCTACGACGAGAGCTGTCAAGTAGCGAACCAACCGGAGCGTCAACGAAATTTCTGAAGACTTTGTTAGCCATAATCAAGAACGAAGGTGGCGGGCCGGGCTAAGTGAACAAATTGGCAGTGACCATTATCTATCTTTAACTTCTATCATGCATGAAATGCACTACTTAAAGTACTATCGTTTAAAATTATTTAGAACTTATTAAACCTTCGTTTCGGGGAGTGAAGATTTTGATCAAATTAACCGATATATTTAGTGGGGAAACTAATTTACTGTATAGGTGTCGTGACGTCAGGTCAATGGACATCAAACTTCCCGCTATAGACTGTTCCACTAGCAAGAGCGGAAAGAGAAAACGTGCCCTCCTTTTCTCACCCCAGGCGTCGTCTGCTCCGCCAAGTGGGGTGTACCTATCATCCGGCTGGCCTGCAAACTCGGTTTAAAATCGCGTCATCTTGGAAATTTCAAGCGCAGATGCGCGAATTTTAATTTGCAAATTAACTTGGAATGCTATGCTCGATAAAAAGGCTAACCGGGTCTAAATGTGCTGTTACCTGCTGTGCCAATAAAAAAAGAAATGGAAAAATTGTCTCAGAGTGGCCGGTTCTCCCGCGAAAAGTAAGTCCGGTTTCTGTAGCTTTTTTACTATGCAAAGTGCGTACTGCTGTAGGCCTTTAGCGACAGTGAGAGAAAGTCTAGATTAATAAATAAAAACGTGCTCTCATGACGCAATAGACGCAGTGGTTGAGGGTAGTACTGCCGGCTGAATCTACTGCTATTGAAGTACCAGAACAAAGATACGCTAGTTTATCCTGAAATAAAACAAAAGAGCGCTATAGTTGAATTTTGGAGTGGCTATAAATATTCTAAGGGCGTGAACCACTTCACAGCGGCAGCCACGAGCGAGGGTTCTATGTTCGGTACAGCCCGACGGTACAGCCCGAAGATGGAGAGCGGCAATCTTCCTGTTTGTCGTCTGCTAGAGGAATCCGGCGCCTGTCCTCTCTCGTTCTACTCTGCCGAACCTGAGGCCAGATTCACAAAACAATATAACGCCAAAGATGTGTGTAAGACAAAACGTAAGAACAAATTCGTATTCACGAAACAAAATTATCGCAAGTTTTGCGCAGGTTACGACGGAATTCTACGACAGCTCCGGAGCTTTCTAATACCCAATTCACACGGCAGCGTAAACGTACCTTTAGCTTAGGTCCATTAGCTAAAGGTACCTTTAGAAAACGGCGTTCTTGATCACAGGATAAATAAACAGAGCACTTTAAGTTGATATCGATTGCATTCCTGCTAAACCGCGAGACGAGCACGTGATGAACAATTATTCCTTGAAATCGGTTTGACGCGTAGTTTTTGATTACTGTGCGTGAAATATCATATTTAAAACATAAATATTATTTGTGTTCCCCTTTTGCGGTACTTTATTTTTTTCTCAGAGTCTAAGGGCGCACCTAAATGAGTCGTGTTTTAAAACGTCCGACCCGTATGGCCACACTGGCCCTAAAAAGCATCTGCGTTTCCGAGTTTTTATTGCGAAGTGGGCAACCTTTTTCTGTTTAGCAGCTCCATTCTTTCGCAAAGTTCTCACCATAATAGCTAAATAGTGCCCGGCAGAAACGAACCACGTCGGAGTCTCACGGTTACGCCGGCCACACCATTGAAAGGGATGGACGACGACGAGGATAAAAGGTCCGGCATGGACGGGAGGGCCGAAGGACTCGTCTAGAACCTCGAAAAAAAAAAAAAAAACTCGCAGTGGTTTATTCCGTTCGGGTTCGTAGCAGACATTGTTTTCCACTTGCCGCCGCTGCTACTTGCTAGCTGGAGTATGCGTTCCCCGTTAATATATTATTCCATCACATTTGTGTTCACAATCATTTCATAATTTGTTACTTATATATATTCAACTTTTTACTATGAATTAAACAGTATATATTTATATATCTGTGATATTTCTTTGTAGTTTTTGGGTCCGAGGCTACTCTCTGTAGCTGTAAAGGGAGCTCGGCGAGCTCCGTTTAACACAAGACCACCCTTAGCGAAAGGGACCTTTATGCGCCGTGTGATCACGTTCTCCAGCTCCCTCTACGACAGGTACTTAGGCTAAAGGTACCTTTACGTTGACGTGTGATTTTGGTATACCACATTCACACGATCATAAAGGTACCTTTAACTAAGAGACCTTTATGGTCAGTGGCGAATCAGTTCGTGATCCTCCGCGCGTTGCATGTGCTCGCGACTCTAGAGCGCGGGTTGATTCGCCGACTGGAAAGGGGCCTATGTCAAAGGTACTTTTGTGCTGGCCGTGTCAATGGGCTACACGCTCTTTACGATCAAATCAGCATGGCCGACAGCGTCGCTCAGTTACTTGGTCGCGACGACGAACAGACGTTTACTTTTCTACGTGCTCTTCTCGCGCGTCCCGACTTCAAGTAGCAGGAAAAAAAGTTTAAAGTACTTGAAACAGGCCACGACGAACAAGAACGCTGGATCCGCAAACCCCCGAGAAAAGCTACAACGGCCACCATTCCACCGCCCCCGACCAAGGGAACTCGACAGAATATAGGCCTAACAGGCACTCCGACTCGGCGCAGCTTTGCTGCCCACGGCCGGTTGGCATTCTGAATGGAATGTGCCCGCGCAACCCTTGTGGACCCTTCTTGTATTATAGTATGATCGCTGACCTCAATTTTCGATTAAGAGTTAAATCTCTACCCCTTGTCATCTCCTTGTTTTCCGAGGCAGCGGTGGCGAACGATGTCGTCGAAAAGGGACTCTCATCAATTCTATCCCCTTGTTGTGATATGGAGCTCAAATAAACGCCGTATATAACACCTTCGCTACACGGTATGTACACTTTGTTATTGGTATGCCATTTTTGTTTTGACAGACTGCACGTCACTGTCGAGCTATAACAGTTCATGGGAGCTACGCAATATCGATCTAACCTTTATTTGCCGAGTGTCACGTCAGTATCGAGCTGCAATCGTAAAAGATTGGTCCCGAAGCGCTTACGAATTCGCGGTCCAACAGCGCGAATCCAGCACTTCGATCAAACTCGCGCGTCCGCTCCGAGTGTCAACAGGTATTTAAGTGGCTCTTGCTGACACTCGTAGTTCAAACTCATCTTTTTTAACGTCGGCTCGCTCCTGCATCTCCGAGGCCGCGAAAAACGCCGCGGCAATTTGTTTCCATCTACTTCGCCTTGCAAACGACTGACACGGGTCATCTTTTACCAACGATGACTGTTGTGTTGACTTCGTAGCGGTCGAGTTCCTAGCGGAAAACGGAGGCGGTTCCTGATCCTGGCCTCGGCATTCGGGCGCGTTTAAATCGTGTTAGCTTCGACATATCACCGCACGTACACGAACCCCAGACAAGCGGTGGCGGAAAGGCCGTCTGTCGTTCTAACTAAAAAGCAACGTGCTCCGAACCTGCTCCGAACCATACCGAGCTCTACGATTGGTTGTTCGTGCTGCCGAAGATGCCGTCGCTACAGCAACAGCACCGGTAAGTTCTAGTTTCTCCGTACGAGAACGTCGCTTTCCTCCTCTCACTTAAGAACGCGTTCGTAAATACCGATTTCTCCTCTTCTTACGATGTTCTTAACTTATGAACTTCTTACCTAAGTTGTCGTAAACTAAAAAGCTATTCGTGAATTTGGCCTCTGCTGAAGTTCCTGGATGTGGGGAGAGGGCGCTGCGGTCGAGCAAATTGGCACCGCCCTCAGAGCGCTAAATGAAATAAGAGCCGTATATGTAGAGAGTTTGGCCATTTGTTGGGAAGTATAGGAGACAAACAGGGAGGTGCCATTGGCCGAAAGCGGGCTGGGCGTGTTCTAGGGCGTCTTCACAAATTTGAATGTGACCAAACAGAAGCCGGAAATAATACTCTGGCGGTGGTCGCGAGAAACAAACCTTGTAAGTGCATTGGAGTAACTCTCGGTGACTGAAAATATGGTACACGTGATGTTTCAATGACGCTCATCCAAAATGATGGCGGAAGAGTGCGACTAGCGAAATGATCGACATAATCCTTACGCCAAGCGCCGAGGACCGGGAATCTGCCGTCCGAGCGGTCACACTCTGTCCGAGCAAAACAGAGTTGAGCGGCGCATTCGTTTCTTACATCTGTCTGCATGATCATGATCAAAACATCACGTGCACCCTAGTTTCCACCACAAAGAGTTACTACATCTCACTTTAACGCGCCTCTTAAAACCATAAACGAACATATACCTTTGATCCGAACGGTTTCTTGCTACCACACTAAAGAATTCTTTTCGGCTTCTGGTTGGTCAGGAGAGCATGCCAAGCACTCTTTCGGAGTCTGGCGCACGCCCTGGCTCTGCCCGTGCCTCCCATTGACCAAACTCTTTCTATACACGGCCCTGAATGAAATGATCTATATCTAGCGGTGGATATTGAATATGTGTATAGGCCACGTGACATCATTTGACGTCACATGACCTAGACGCCTATTCAGTTTGCTCGCTAAATTGAGCGGGAGACGCACGAATGGGCAGAAAAACGTTTGGGACTGAAAGGGAGCGTTAAAACAAAATATTTCATGTTTTAAAATTAAGAACTCAAACCGAAACTGAAACCCTAAGCGAAAAATTATGAAGAGCAGCCTTTTGTTTTTCGGTAACCGTAACGAACGAATGAAAATCCGAGACACAAAAGAAATGAATCTGTTAACCGAGATGTTATAGCGGATCAACGCAAACAAAGCGTTGAAAAACATACAAATTCAAAAGGAACCCCAAGGCGTGGTTTTCGAAAACCAAATATATCTGGTTGATATTCGGGCCATTTGCAATGTGCATTTTGAGGCGGTGGGTAATTGATATTTATAGACTTGTGTGCAGGGATGGGCAAAATACATGCAAATATGTATCAAAATACAAATACAAAATACTTCGTCAAAAATGTATTTAATTACAAATCTAATTACATTTTAAAAAAAGCATTTAAGTACAAGATACAAATACAACCAAATGTATTTTATCTCCTCCAAATACTTTTCCAAATACATTCCTCAAAGTTTGCGTCAGCGACTTCAGGACACCTGCAACGGGTTTCTTTGTATCTCATTTTAATATTGCATCGCACATTCGGGAGTTATTGTGCGATAGTAACGTAATAAAAATATAACCACAAAAAAATGCGATCAGCTTGGACGTAATAGGCGAAGAAAGTACAGAGCTCCAAGCAGCTTTTTTTGTCGATTACATTTTGGTATAGAGCAACAAAGAACCGAGAAGACCAAGACGCGCAGCACTAGCGAGAGAATTTTTTATTGTTGCAACTCGCACCAGTTAACGAAAATCTGGACGACCCGCGCTTTTAGAATGTTCTAGGCAAAAATGGGGATAGAAATCAGACTGGGAAGAATCACAAGTTGTCACAGTCTTATTTAGCCAGTCTGCCTGTGAAGGTCGATTTCGTCACTATTCTTGCCCTGGACTAGCACCGTAGTCACAAAGTCACTAAACGCTTGTGCTTGATTTAGAGACACTTCATTCGGTGCAGAACGTAGTTTTCTTTCTGCTCTGGGCAGTGACAATAAATTTGTGGGATGTATTTTCGCCCACAAAGTTGTATTTATTACAATTATATTTGAAATACCCACATTTTAGAATTTAAATACACACGTCAAATACATTACCCAATTTGTAATTAAATACAAATGCAAAATACAAAAAATATTTGAAATATGTATTTCAAATACTTGTATTTGAAATACTGCCCATCCCTGCTTGTGTGTATGCCCAGGCACCTCAGAACACAAACCTACCTTTAACAATGATTTAATTATAAACGAATACCCTAATTAAAATCTAAAATTTAGTAATTCCTTTCTCTCCGAGCAAGTAAAGAGAACTGACAACTTTTATTTTCAAAATTCAGCGCGTCTAGACGTTATCAAAGAAAGGGATTACTTCAAGTCACGAAACATTTCATCCTGACTGTTAAATATTCCTATATAATTAAATATAGAATATGATTTTTATTATTCAGTCAAATAGCATTTTGAAGCTAGTTCCGTAGGGATAATAGGTTTGAAATAGAAACACCACATATTTTGTTCAGATACTCTCAACCGCGAATAATAATAACTGTTGCGTATTCAGTATTCAGTAACGTTGGGGGAGAGCACAATTTTCAAAGAAACGACAAACTTTTTAAGGGGACACGTGTGCTTGAAATATGGTTAGTTTGCAACAAAATTCAAACTGTCGCGTTTTCCATCACATCGCTTATTTGGTAATATTCAGCAAACTTAGGCCAGAGCTCGATATCAAATTTAATCGTATTTCCTTCATTAACGCTGTTCAACGCATATTGTTCTTATACACGCATATGTACACTAACATGTAATCGAAAATTTGTGAACAGTGTCCCGGTATGTTTTTGCCACTCAAAGGATGAATTAAAATATTGATGCGGTGATTATGAAGTGATATAACTACAACAAAGAGAGAGACTGAAAATGGCGGTTCTAGCGAAGATCCCGAGAAGCTCTCGAAATATTCCAGAAAAGATCGACCGAAGGGTGGCTGGTCGGCATTTTTAAATCAACTCATGTTTTCATACGCTATTGTCTAGTGTCTCTGATAAACGAATCCACACTTAATTCTGACCAGAAAAAAAAATTGGGGACAGGAAATGTTGGAGGGGGTGAAGAGGTGGACAGTTGCATTAACGTGCACTGATGGAGGGGGCACGTTTGAAAGTGAATAACTAAACGATAAAATTAGGAGAATTTCAATACTTTTTAGAAAAAAACTATGGGCACAGCGTGCTTGCAATCTATAGTAATACTATTCATTTAGCTTAAATATTTTTTTTTAAAAAATTGCCAAACATGCCTGCTCGAACGACAAATGACAACATTTGGAGGCCTCTATCATATGAAATAATTTAATCAACATCATATGCTTTTCAGATAGTATTCTACTCGGATATGGCTATTATATAAAATTTTAATTTTGTATCTGAGGATTACGATAGTCGTGATATATTTAGGCAAGCATGGGAAAAATATTAATCAAAAAAAAAATTCTGATGCGAATAAAAAAGAAATACAACCTTCGATTTTTTTTTTTTACATTTGGGTACTTTGTCATACTTTATTTTGGCACTCATTTTTATTAAAACATGATTCATTATTCGATTCAGAAAGAAACATAACTCCCCAAAGTAGCCCTTTTTTAAAGCCTGCACTTAGCAGTGCCCTGTAGGAGAAGTAACTATGAGTTCCAGTTTCATAAATCTAACATCTTTTATATATTTTTATAAGATGAGGCCATTGATAACTATAGTATTCGTACACACATTAAAAGTAAGGAAACACTACTGTGTACAAACAGCTATCATATCACGGACTAGTGATCCGGGAAAAGATCCTGCAGCCATTGGCCACTGGTAACTTTGTTTACTTTATTGTCCTACGACACTATATGCTCCCCTCTTTCTCCATCTCTCTCTCTCACTTATATATATCCCTGTCTTATATCTAGAATAAAAACATATTCAAGCATTCCCTTTCTCCGTGAGTGTTCTGTGGCTAGCAACAATCATTTTCTCGCGACGATCACGATTATGGCGCAATAGTTGACGGAAGTAGCAGACGACCCTCCTCGCTATTTCTGGCAAAACGGCCTATACAACCTTTTTTCGCATTTCCGCGCTCGCTGTCAAGGATAAGGGGGTTCGCTTCAGCCAGCAAAATATGGCCACCGATGCTTGTTTACTGAGCAGTCGTGGCCTTCGCCATCCCACTCGCTGGCGTCACGGGCGATAATGTCAGGCACAAAGGGACAGACAGCAGGATCCCCAAATACTCGAGTCCCGCCTAAATACAATAGAGCGTAAACGCTGCCGCTATGTTAACCTAGGAAAGATTTACATGGCAAAAGTGCTTAGGCTCTGGGTAAGGAAAAGCATGGCGTGTGGTATGAGCCCGGTCCTTACACAAGCTGCAGGGTGAGCCCTGAGAACGTGTCTGCTGCCCTAGAGTACTTCACGAAAGATGAGCTGCAATGTTCGCTCCAAGATATTAACCAGAAGGACGGGATCTCTGTCAGGCTCGACGCGGAGAAAAGGTTCGTGCCAAAGCGCTTCCTGACAGGCTCAAGCCGAGAGGCCTTTCGGGTATATAAAGACAAGCATCCTGATTCCGGCGTTGGGCTAACGAAAGTTTATTCCTTGCGCCCTAGATGGGTTAAATGTATTCCACACCAGGTGTGCGTTTGTGTGCGCAGCGCCAATTATTACTTTTGTATTGCCGCTCGAGATATTGCCGCTCGAGATATTGCCGCGCGCCAAGCAGGCAGCGCGGCCGTAGCCTAACGGTTATCGCGCTTGCCTCCCACGCGAAGGGCCAGGGTTCGATTCCTGGCCGCGGCTACGCATTTTTGTTGGCACTGTAATGTGATGTTCTGGTGAATTCCAGAACCGTCTAGCTGATTCGAGTTTAGAATGTTCTACGCGTCGAACATTCTGCGTCGAATGCTCCAGAAGCCAACGCGTGTACAAAAGCGGCTCCGCGGGGCAAGCCGGAGTCAGTTTCGCCCCAGCGTTCGACTCTGCTGCTACGCCGACTTCGACGCCCGCGACGCTCTGTTATTATCTTTTGTACCCTTTTATTTTGGCACAAGTTCGCCACATTAAGCGTTTATTTCTTCCTGTTCATTTCTTGTTTATTAGTCACCACCCGTGACAATATCGTTACAGGCTCAACATTCAACACTGGTGAAATGAACTCAGCATTTCTGTGCAACTCACTAAGAGGTCTGTGTCTTGAAGAAGACTGTGATTACTGCAAGCGAGTCGCTTGTGGCATGATCAGTTAAGACTAGTGCAATTTCAACTCTACTGCACACAATAGAATCTTGTGTTATGTATATGTCTTGCCTCGAACCACGCTGCCTCGAACTTATGGGAGTGAACGTGCTTCAAAATTTGTCAAACTTTAGTTCAGAAGTTGGATGTTTGTCGAACGTTTGATCTTAACAGGTTCAATAGTTTAAAATTTATTGATTTTCTTAGTGTGATAAGCTCCAAAATGTAGAGTTTCATAGCCCGAAAAATCGGAAGTTCAAAAGCCACTGGGTTTTCTTAGCGCCATAAATTCGGAAGTGTTGTGTTTAGCTTCGATTTAACTTACCTCTCTTCCTTGTGTTGTCCGTTCTATGCTAGCTATTTGTGGCACCTTCCTCCGAACAACTGCGGCGCCGCCGAACGGCGCGCGCCAAGAGCGCGCGCTCTGCTCTGTGTGAAAGTTCATCGGCATTTATCAACAACCTGACGCCTGTTTCAGCCATGTACACCGAAACATTGTGGGACCATTACCATCGTCACGAGGTTTCCAGTATCTACTCAGCTGCGTCGACCGCTTTACAAGATGGCCAGAAGTGATTTCTATCTCTCGTATAGCAGCCGAACATGTCGCCCACGCATTCATCACTATAGACCTTTTTACTTCAGTAGTTGCCTGACCGTCGGATAGAGGGCGCTGGCGCACTCACCGCCATGAGGTTGCTTCAATTTGGTTGGTTTCGTCTTCAACGAGCACGCGATTGTGGAGCTATTTCATGCCGTTTTCGCTTCTTTTATGTTACAAATTTGTTTATTGTACCACACAGCGAATGAAACAATGGTACTGAGCCACCTGGAAAACCAGGAGGTGGTTTCGGGCTTAAATTGCGAGCACTTACACGAACACCAAATGCGTCTGATTACGTCCATGGTTCATTCCGACCACGTTCGGCGGTGAAACAATTACGCTGATGCACAGGATTACTATCATTCACGGCCGTACCCGTGGACACTAGTTTCCAGGAAAATAAATAAATAAGGAGCAGGACAAGCTCCGCTTCCAGCCGCTCCAGCACGCGCTCGTTTCCTGCCGCCGTGCTTTGGCTGCGCGTGCACCGGGTGGTACGGCAGGTAGATGGCTCGCGCTCAAGTAAGAAATTATATCTGCTTATCTTATATTGCAACAGACTATAATGCATGAGTGCTTAGTGAAGATGCAGGTTGACAACATGATCAACAATGTGCTGAATCACGAAGAACAGATGAACGGACAAGTTTATTACTCGATGTTTGTTTTTTGGGCACCAAGTTTTTATAAAATTCGCACTAGAAAAGTATTTTATAATGACGTAGAGAATATACAAAAGAAGTAATATTGTCTCGTCCTGATTCATTAAAACAGAAATAAGTTAGAGAAATATTTTTATAGATCACCCTGGCCGACTAGAAAATTTCTTTAGCTAAAGTAGTCACTAACAACATTGCACAATATTGGCCTTATGAAATAAACTATTTGTTGCATGTGCATTTGCTTACGACGTTCTCAAGGTATAAGATAAGTGACTTGCCTTCAAATGTGGTCTGAAATTCATCTCGCGTAAAATTTCCTAAAGAAAATTAAAGGGCGCAAAAGAAGTGATATATAGGAAGTTTGGCTGAAGTCGAGCGCCAGGCGCCACGCCATGCATGGACCTATGCAGAAAGCTCTTTACTGGTTTGAGCCGACGCGCCTTGTAGATTTCGGCGTCGCCAGCCGTCAGCCGCCAGCCGTCAGTAAATCCCTATTCGCCGTCGACAACGTTGTACTCGGGCGATTTTCGTGCAAACAGATTTTTTTCGGTGTCACATATTGTGTACCAAATGCACTCTCAAGCTGTCTGTAACAGTTTCTCACAAGGGGAGTCGCAATATATTTTTTTAATTAAATAACTGAAATGAACTGTGTGGTTATTTTAAGAAAATAATTTAGGCAATTAAAAGGCGTATGGCACCAAGCACGGTATACAGTTTCTTGGAAATCATATATAAAGCGATCAAGCGAAAATTTATATCGCAAAGACGATTAAGAACGTAGGTGATATCGTAAAGGAATTGTTTGACGTTGACGTACCATTATTCATGGAATAAAAAAAAATCAAAATTAAACGTTTGCACTCCATCTTGTCCACAAGTTTCCCCACATACCGTAGTCGAGAACAACCGTTTTCGCTCTGTTATAAATACAAAACTCGATGCTTTCAGGAAACACACGTGATTAATTTTGCTGAGTAATTTACTAATTTTGTCCCCTTCCTTGAGATCCTAAATGCGCGATCATATATATACTTACCGTGTTCTTCCTATTACGAATGTTCCGCCGTAACAATTAGTAACCAAACCTGAGTTTTCATATGTTACTGACTTTTGAGTCCTCGTGCTGTTTTAGAGTCATGCATGTATGACTATGTGCGTGAGCGCTAACGCTGATTTATGTGCCCATATACTATAGCATCTTAACAAGTATCCGGCGAACCGACGGTAAAAATGGTCAAATTTTGTTACAAAACTAACTGCAGAAGTTGTGCACATAATGATGTAATGCAATTATATGGTAAAGATAGGTATCGGACAACGCCTTCTGGAGTAAGGTAAGAAAGTCGGTGAAACGCGACGAAAAACACGAATTTAACGCATCCCCCAAGGCGTGGAGTAGCGCGGAGGGGAGAGCGGAGCAACAAGTTGAAGCAACCTAATGGCGGCCGCATCACGTGATTCCAAGATGGCAGCGCCCATGTGGCGGAGGGTGAAAAGGTCTATAGGGATAAGTCGGTTCGGGATACCCTCTACTCTCACGACTGATCGCGGTCGACAATTCGAATCATTTCTTTTCCGCCATCTTTCGCAGTTCCTGGGAGCTAACCATATTCACACCATGTCAGACCACCAACCACCCAACAGGAGGGTCGAAAGATTACACTGGCAACTAAAAGCAGCTCTCATGGCACAATAAGTGAGCCCTTCATTGTGGGTTGAAGTTTTGCCATTGGTGCTGCTCGCGATCCGCTCCGTGCTCAAGAATTACCTGAACTGCACCACTGCTGAACTTGTGTATGGCACAACTTTAGGTATTCCAGGGGAATTTATTGAACCTCCCACAGTACATGACATTTTTCATATACAGGATTTCGCATGCCATCTACGTCAACACATGGCGTAGCTGCGACCCTATCCCACAAGAACCACACAACCGGCCGCGATATTCGTCAGTCCAGCATTGACCGAAGTTACCCACGTTTTCGTTCGGAAGGATGACGTAAATATTTCACTACAACCACCGTATAGTGGACCGTTCAAGATCCTTCGCAGGAACCCTAAACACATGACAGTGCTAATCAACGGCCGCGCAGATATAGTTTCTATCGATCGATTGAAACCTGCTTTCTATGAATCTCATCAAACTATTCACCGTCAGAACTCGTCCCTCCACTTACAAGTCGCAGGCCGGTCAAAAAGAAAGTCGTTTTTTTTTTGTTTCACCTCCGACCAACTGAATCAATGCACGTCACCGGACTTCCTCACTGAGGGGGGGGGGGGGGGGGGGGGGGGGGATATCTGTACAAGGACAAAAACGACGTGAAAAAAAAGCGTTTTAAGATACACGTGCCAAGAGCCAGCGTTGACGACGCGATTCACATGAGGCACAGGCACGGAGCTAGCCGTCACGCCGTTCCAATCACACATGTTTGCTTCTTCACTTTTCCTGCTTCGAAAATTAAACAGATCTATGATGTAAGTACGACTCGTCTATTCGCCGCTTAGGCCGCAGCCAGAGGAAGTTCGAAAGTCGTCGATTTTTTATGTATTAAGTTTGACGTTTCGAAACTTGGCGAACCTTTAAAAACCCTTGGTTCGATCTTCGAAGCTCAGGTTTACAAAAATGTTCGCAGCATCTCTCTCTTGTACCCACCTCCGACCTGTTTTAAGTTACCGGAAAGCCCATGAAGCTAGGGGACTACCACCATTTGACTTCTCTCCACACCTGGCTTTCTGATGTATGTACCTTTTGCTTGCTTCAAAGGGGAGCCCGCTACCTTAGCCAAAAAGCCCAACGGAAGCTCTGACATCCTAATGCTGAATTCGGATGGTCGCCTCTCTCCTCCGGCCTTGATTCAACTAAGCGGCCCCTCCTCGCCGCCACAGCTACCCCTTTATCTCTTTCAGCCAATGACGACTGCTGGGCTCAGAGCGCTCCGAAATTTTCGGACCAGTCATGGAAATAAAATGTCTTGAAATTGGTAATGGTTAAAAAGATTGACAGCGTACGATGGAGGCTTAAGCAAAATTTACACTCGCAACGTGATGAAGTAATGGCTTCATCGGACTATATACTGTTCTAAACATCGGTATGTTAAAAATTAAAAAAAAAAAAATGAAAATAATAAAAAAAACAGCAGCATGCTCATTAATTTTCGGAGAAGGGAACGAACACCATAGTTTGGAAATAGTTCTCAACAGATCCCGTTTTCGATGGTGAAAGCGATGCGATAGGGGTCATGCGTACGGCAGAATAATTTGCTTCTGTCGATGGATGAACAAAGTTGCTTGAGGTCAAGAGAGCTACATAACTTCTTGGCTTCGCTTTTGATCTTACTTAAGGTGATATCTTGGTGGCATTGGAAGACGGACTCAATGGCAGTTAAGGCCTTATTGCCAAACAAGGGCTTGTGCATGAGCACAAAACCACCTTCTTTGCCTGCCGGCAGAAGAGATAAGCTACGCCCTTTAAATAGGTTTCAGCCCTCTTAATGAAAAGTGGGCTGATCGGGGTTGCGTGGCGCGCGAGAGAGCCACTTCTTAGGGTCTAGGGGTTTATTCTACATAAATTCACTCCACCAAGCTATTTTCCAACCGTTTCAGTCCTAACTTCCTTCTTCTCGCTCGTGTCCGGCCTGGCGCACGCTCTGCTGTCCCATCGCATTGTCCCCCGTGAGGCTTGTTGCAAGAGGTCCGTCTTGCAACAAGCCTCAAAATGGCCCTACTTGTCCAGCTTTGGGCAAAGTTTGTAGAAGGTGTAACAAGAAAGGCCATTTTGAGGCATGTTGCAAGACGGACCGAGTGCATGAAGTAAAAAAACATCGTGGAACAAGAAAGTGAAGGCAGCCAAGATTTCGACATTCTTGAAATCAGCGGGTGCAGTGAAGGACATGGTTCTGAGTGGCTGGCACCGACAACTGTGGCTGGCAAGGAGATCTCCTTCAAAGTGGACACCGGAACTCAAGCAAACTTACTGCGTCTCTCGTGGCTGCTGCGTGCCAGAAAGAACGTTCTGCTGCAAAAGAGCGCTGCAGTCCTGCGAAGCTACAACGGCGGTTTGATTTCCCATAAAGAAAAAACTAGCTTGATGGTGTCATGCAACAACAAGTAAGGCCTACTGTAATTTTTTGTGGTGAAGAAATCCCTCACTCCGATTTTGGGACTCCAAGCCTGCGAGCAGTTTGGTTTGGTAAACCGAATGTCAGCGGTGAGCGACAACACCAACACAGTCATTTCTGACTTTCCCAAGGTATTCAATGGCCTAGGTTGCATCAAGAAAACCTACCACATGGTGCTTAAGGCTGCGGTCCCACGGCAGCCATCTTGAACAAGGCGTTAGTTCAACCAATAGATGGCGACACGCACCCTTGGGGTGTAGAGTGCCTTCATACACACGCGCGTTTGCCTGAGTGGTGACATGTCAGCCATTTTTCCGCCCATTCGTTTTTTTATGCATTTTGAAGTGCGCGCAATCCGGTGTCGCTCAGCTCGAGCGTCTAGCTTTGGCTAATACATAGGCGCCATTTTGCCGCCCAAGTCACGCACCGAGTGCGCGAGAGCGTCACGCACTGGCACATTCAGGGGAACAATGGATGTCTTAACCCTGAGACAGACAGACATGTAGGCACCCTATTGGGGTGGCCGAAACATTGGTTCACGGTGGGATGGCTCGAGCACCATCACGTTCCCCTCGTGGCCTTGCTCGCGCCGCCGCCAGCTGTGCTCAGCTAGCTCAAGTAGGCTGGGATAAATTGTTCTCTGATATAGGGACATGTGGTTCGGTGGTTGTAACGGGCTTTCGCAATAAATATTACCAAGAAGGAATCAAATGTTGATTGACGTGTCAATATTTTATCAATAAAAATTTCCTCTGCAGGAATGCACGCTCAGTAGACTCAATCTTCCAAGACACTAGTGGAAGCGGACGTCAAGTAAATTGCTTCGCGATTTACGGTACTTACCTGACCATTTTAATGACGACTAAAAAAAGGTCACGAAATATTATGTTTCACGGGGTCCGGAATATGTTGTAAAGGTTGTTATATGATAGGGTTCCCAGAAAACAAACGCCGTTGCAATATTTTCGAAAGTACCGACACACATAATGTTGTAAGTACAGCTTAGGAGGACAATGATGAAAACCATCAGAAGAAATAGGAAGACGTTTATTTGCAATGAAGACGCTATGAATAAACGGCGTTTAGCGACGGCAAGTTATGAGCGTTCGGGAATTTATAAGTTGACGTGATTGCTAACTATGGACATGCGGACAATGAAGACCAGTTTTGTCGGGAGATGGTGTTGCGGTGATGACCTGATATCGGACGACTCGTGGCAGACGAAGAAGCAAGTTTCTTCTCAGCAAATGGTAAGTGTCCAGTGTCACGCACAACACGTGGCTACCGATGTTGTCGACGTTCCGAACACTTACCGTTTTCGACAAAAGTCCTGGCACCTAGGCTAACCTTGTAGAAAGACTCGAAGTTTTCCTTGAGTCCAACGCCATCATGAACAGTAACTGAAAACGATCCACTATTCAGTCGGTGGGTGGCGAAACGTATCCACATCTGCGGAGTCATGGGCAATGCGTACTCTAAGTGGCTGGAAGTTTATACGATGCCTGCCAAGACGTCCAAACACGTCATTGACGTTTTACGGTCTGTGTTACCTACTTTTGCCCTTTTGAAGCTTACGGAAGAAACAGTTCAGTGAAGAATCACCAGGTTCGTGTTCCGGCAGCGGGCGACGGTCTCATCTTACAGGGAAAAAAAACCCGCCGAAGCAATATTCGGCGGACGAAGGGCCACACCCCTCGATCTCATGATACTATGGCCTACGAACAAAGATCGAGGGATTCCCAGATCGGGAGTAATGGCAGTTTATTCGGTCGGCCAACTCCTCTACGTGAGGAATTTCAGCAGAAGTCGGGCCTTCCATGTAAAACTTCAGTAGAAAAGGCTCTATGTTGGTTGACCAAGAGGTGTCATCTCTCTGAATACGTTGGATATCAATGCCCTTAAGTGTAAATATAACTAAATCACAAAACTCTCTTTGTGTATTATGTAACTGCCCTTGTATTTGACAGTAGAAGCTATGGTGGTGATTTGGACCTTTTACACCAGACTCATTTTCTTATTTTTCGCCTCATACTCCTTTGCGGTTTAAGTATGCTTCACGAATCATTTGAAACGGGGACACTTTATGTCAACAAGGTCATTTGTTCCAAGTAGTCAATCAGGGAATTCTGGTAGAAATCCGTCCCTCATATTAACGAATAAGCCGAACTTCTGCACATTGCAGTTTTCCTGTTCCACGTACAGTTGTAAAGCAGCATCCTCATTGACTCTACCATATATTGTCGCGTGTGAAGAAAGTCTTTGGGTACACGATACTTGAAACAAGTCTGGCGCTGAACGTTGTGGTTCGACACCCACTAATGGCGTAGTCCTTATAAAGCCTCATCATTTAATCATTGCCTCGTCACCTCATATTTCTCTTCAACAACAGTAAGTACAATAGGCTGCCGCCATATTACAATCCAAGAATTGAAATATTTAGTCGTTCAGTCCTTTAACAAGTTTATTATTTATATAATGTTATTACGTTACATTACCTCGAGACGATCGACGTCCATCGTCGACTTTCAGATAATTATACCTGTATATAAAAAATCGCACAAAGGGGGGGGGGGGGGGCGGGGGTCGGTGGCCGAGTGCATGGTCTAGCGCACACCAGCTCGGAGCACTTGGAGCGGCAGCTCGCGCTGCAGAACCCACCCCGCCCCTGCCCGTTTCGATCTGGAAGAGCATCGTACCGGTGT
Source organism: Ixodes scapularis (assembly GCF_016920785.2). Lineage (NCBI taxonomy): Eukaryota > Metazoa > Arthropoda > Arachnida > Ixodida > Ixodidae > Ixodes > Ixodes scapularis. Next base: position 89,250,746 of record NW_024609835.1, read on the forward strand.
GCGGTCGTGTATCACTACTGCGTGGTGCACGTTAAAGACCCCAGGTTTGCGGTTGTACCGCACTGGCTAAATTGCTCATCTACAGCTGAGACACCAGACGCCCACTAAGGCATACTAACTTCGGGTTGTATAAACATACACACAACAATCTGCAATTAGACGCATAATAACAAAGAACACAGCGTGTCGCCTCTTTTCTTTGGATGCCTTTTTTTTTTTTTAACCAACGCAAGCTCGTGCGTTCTCTCTCTTGAGACGGTTAGAACGGTCGCACATAAAACCCGCGTTTCTCCTACCCACCCGCTTCCTCCTCTCATTATGTGTATTTGGTTATAACTAAATAAGCTATAACAATGGTGTATTATTCATATTTACTTTCAGTTTTAGTCCGGGAAAAGGAGTTTCGCGGGAACTAGAGCCAATAAATGAGCTGCGCTTAGAGTATCGGCACTCTCTTCCCCGACAGTGTTGTGAACGCCGCCATTTTGGTGCTTGTGCAGAGCAGGCGCAACTGCCGATCGTCATGATTCGAAAGTGCGACATCCTCAGCATTAGATTCGGTGTTAGGAAGCTCATGTAATGTTGCTTTGCTTTGTCGCAAGCTGTTTAAAGTGGAGGACGGAAAAGCGTTTCTTGTGATTTCAGATAAAGCTTCAAATAACTGGCAGCCATGATTTTAAGCCACAATAAGGCCAAGTGTCGCTACTCTGAAGCGTAGCTTATTTAATGACACTATTAATGCTCTTGTTCAAGAGGCCTGTAATACCTGGAGGGGCCATGACGTAAGCCCCGTAGATTCCACAAGCCACTATCTTTTGACACCTTCCTCTTCTTCATTGTTCCCGCTTGTGCCAGTAAATTAGCTATGGTTCAGAGTAACGACACCGGGCCATATTGTGGCTTAAAGGGATACTTCAACGAAATTTGAAATATTCCCGTCGTGTCCAAAAATAGGTTAAATATGATCCACAATATCCGTAAATGGCAATCGCACGTTTGTATTTTGATCCTGGTGGCTGTATTTTTTGTTATAAACGGCCCACTCTGGCAAGCGCTCGGAGAAGGCCCAGCTTAGACCACGTGACATCCAACGCAATCGTGACGTAGGTCGTCTCAAGACGAGCAAAGCTACGGCGAGGCTGACGTCGAGAGGATGGTCTAGTCGTTCCAGCCACCGAAGCGGCTGCTTTTGTACGAATTTTGAGTGACGGGTTAATCTTCTATAGTCTTCTAGGGGGACAATAGCGACTTCTGCGACACACAAAAGGGATTCTCGGGAAGAGGGGAGTTCCTCCTTCCCCCCTTCTCTCGTCGTGGCTGGAGACGAGACAACCTCCGTCACTAGCTGTCAAGGTTCCTAGACGAGCATTACAAACGAGGCGTTAGCGACATCCACCAGGTGCTCTTTGCTAATCGTTTAATTCGTTTTAAAATTCATTTTCAAGACTTTTTTTAAAAGATATTGGTATGTTCCATGTGATACTGCTCTTTTGAACACATATAGACCAAAAAACTGAGCGCCGAAATTTCGTTTCGCAATCATGATTGCCAGTTATATGAAGCTTAATGAACAAAAAGTAAGGGCGCAAACGAGCTGGTGTACATAGCACATGGTTGAAAAAACCCCGAGACTGCGGGTAAACAACCTTCTCCGAGCGCTTGCCAGAGTGGGCCGTTTACCCGCAGTCTCGGGGTTTTTACCGGGGTCGTTTACCCGCAGTCTCGGGGTTTTTAGTGTTGTGTCGTTTACCCGCAGTCTCGGGGTTTTTTCAACCATATGAAGCTTTATCTAAAATCACAGGAAACGCTTTTCCGTCCCTCACAAATGTTTAAACAACCCGCAACAGGGCATGAACTATTGCGTCAGCTTCCTAGCACCGCATCTAATGCCGAGAAAGTCGTACTTTTGGATCATGATGATCGGCAGTTGCGTTTGCTCTGAGCAAGACCCAAAATGGCGGCGCCCAAAACAATTTTGGGGAACGGAGTGTCGATACTTTAAAGCTCATTAGTGACTCTAGGCATAAAGTGAACTCGGGTGTATTCTCTTCCTCTTCGTCTTCATTGTTTATTGATTTCAATCATATTGAATAATGAGCAAATTATATCACGCTACGCTTGTGTAATTATTTGTCTTAGATTTATTAGCCTGACCCAGTACTTAAACCATTCAGTTATCAATAGTAAATCTTCCAATATATTTTTTAAATGTGAAGGTAAAAAGACACGGAGATTGATGATGATACAGACGCCAACGCCGCCCTCGGAAATTTTTTGAACATTACAAATCAGCAGTTTGTCTGCCATCCGCCAGGTAGCGCAACAAAAACACCCAAACAGTTTTTAATTGTTTTTAAAATTAGCTAAGCTCTACACCTATTAAGAAACCCAAGTCAGACCATTGTGAAAATTTAATACATCGCAATGTATATCTATTCCAAACAATAAATATTATTAGATGCCAATATATCTGTTTGATGTCCAAAAAAGATATGCGTCAGAACAGGTAAGTTTGAAACGCTCCTGGAGCGTTATGACTTTGAAAATGAGAAAAAGACATCGTCCACCTCTTGGGCAACCATTCTAGTTCTAAATGTTATAAAGGATTTTATCATAGTTTAATTATTTCCTCAGCGGCATTTGAAGTACCATGACTCGAAGCACAAAAAAGTGCTACGTTTGATATAAAATATCTAAACAAACAAATTTTACACAACAATACATTTTTTCTGCATATTACCAATTATAAGCACTACATCTGTAGCTAAATTCATTGCCCTAGCGCGTGTCATTAAAAACATATTTGTGCTGAAAAATGTCAATTTTAGGGCAATATTCGGAGGGATGAAAAAAACATAGTGCAAATACCAAAAAAGTGTATCGTTACATTCTGCTCCGACATCATCTTAACAAAACTGCTATATTGGAACCATGGTATCTTTAATGGATCGTTCATAGAACATGAACTGGCGGAGCAAGTGAGGGTCCGCGCCAACACATACATAATATCAAATGAAAGAGGATCGCATTGCCTTTCGAATGACATCAATCCCACAAAACAGTATTTAAAAGGAGATGAGTAATGACCTGCCAAAAAGTACCTAAACTGCCACATTCAGTGGGACCGTGGCCTTAAGGAAGGAGCCCAGCCGGTTGTTCAAGCAGCACGGAGGGTTCCTCAAGCGTTGCGGAAACCATTGGAGGCAGAGCTGCAACGTCTGACAGCCGCCGGAATCATCCGGAAAGTTGACAAGCCCACCAGCTGGGTAAGCCCTTTGGTGATTGCCCCCAAAAAAGACGGGAACATTCGAGTGTGCTTAGACCCTCGTCATATTAATGATTTGGTGAAGCGTGAGCATTATCAGCTTCCGAAACGCAAGGACATTGAGGTAAAACTTTGCGGAGCACAGTGGTTTTCTACCCTAGATGCTAACTGCGGTTTTCATCAGATACCGGTAGACGATGAGACCGCAGACATTTGCACGTTCGCCACTCCGTTTGGGCGGTATCAGTATACGCGACTACCTTTTGGTATTGCCTCAGCTCCTGAAGTCTTTCAAAAAACGATGTCAGAAATACTTGAAGGTTTGCTGGAAGTTCGTGTGTATATAGACGACATACTTGTCTGGGGGGGAACCGAAGCCGAACATGATGAACGTCTACCGGCAGTGTTAAGCCGAGCAACGCGAGAAGGTCTTACACTTAATTTAGAGAAGTGCAAGTTATCCTGCAAAGAAGTCACTTTCCTAGGAGACGTGATAAATCAGAACGGAATTAAACCGAGCCCAACTCTAGTTCAGGATGTCCACGACTTTCCGACGCCAGATAACAAAAATGATGCGCAGCGTTTGTTGGGATTTATAAACTCTTTTGGGAAGTATATACTAAATTTGTCGTCCAAAACAAACTTATTACGTGACATCATCAAAGATAGAACGGTATTTGAGTGGACTGGGGCGCATTAAACAGAGTGGGAGGGCCTGAAGACACTCCTAGTGACCGCTCCGACACTTGCGCTCTTTGACCCTGTGAAACTAGTGAGAGTATCTACAGATGCGTCGCAGTACGGATTAGGGGCTGCATTAATGCAACTGCACGAAACTGGGTGGCGGCCAGTGGCGTACGCCTCGCGAGCTCTGTCAGATACAGAGACCAGGTACTCACAGATTGAAAAGGAGACCCTGTCAGTCACTTACGGGCTCGAGAGGTTTCATGACTTTGTGTACGGGAGGAAGGTTTTAGTTGAAACGGACCACAAACCTCTTATCGCCATAGCAAAGAAGTCTGTGGGTGACATGCCCCCACGATTGCAAAGGTTCTTTCTACGATTAATGAAGTACGACTTTGAGCTGAAGTTTATTCCTGGAAAGGATGTAGTCGTTCCGGATACCCTCTCCAGAGCATTCTCAAAAGAGTAAGAAGGAAGAACAATCGGAATCAGACGTTGAACTACATGCTGTAGGGGTTGAATACAGTATGATCAGTCCGAAAACACGGGAAGAGCTAATAGCTGCGACAGCTAGTGATGAAACTCTTGCTCAAGTAATCAATAGCCTTGAACATCAGAGACTTATTCAAGGTCTATACAGGACCTTTGAAGGGGAGTTAACAGTTGTAGAAGGAATTCTTTTCAAGGGCACAAAAGTTGTCATTCCTCACAGCATGAGAAAATAATTCTTGAAAGAATTTACGCTGGTCATCTCGGCATTAACAAGTGTAAGGCCAGAGCAAGAGAACTGGGTTTCGGGCCTGGTATCAATAGAGACATCCAGTCTCTTGTTCAGCGATGTCCGGTTTGTCAGCAGCATGCGTATAGGCTGCCAAGTGAGCCCTTCCTTATGCGGTCAGTTCCTGACCTCCCGTGGAATCGAATTGGCGTTGATCTTTTCGAGTATGCTGGTTTTTCTTACCTCGTAGCCTATGACGTTTTCTCTAACTTTCCGGAAGTCGAAAAACTTCGAGAGGTCATGTCAGCGGCAGTGGTGGAGAGAGCTTAGCTGCTTATTCTCAAGACATGGAATACCACTGGAACTATGCTCGGATAGTGGTCCACAGTTTTCCTCACACGAGTTTCGGCAATTCGCTCACAAGTACGACTTCGTACACACAACATCAAGCCCTCGCTTTCCTCGCTCAAATGCCCTCGCCGAAAAAGGAGTCCAGATAGTTAAACGAATCTTGAAAAAAAAAACGATTGACGCCAACGAAGATTTTTAGCTTGGACTGTTAAAGCACAGATGAACTCCCCTGGACGATGGCCGGAGCCCGAGCCAGCTGCTCATGAGACGGAGATTGCGGTCTCCGTCCCATGAGCAGCTGGCTCGGGCTCCGGCCATCGTCCAGGGGAGTTGATGTGTTAGTACTCCTTCGCTAGCCTTAAGGGAAAAAGAGTTGAACTATATAGCGCAAGCACAGTAGCAACGTCCGCTGTACTAGGAATTAATTATTTTTTCTTCCTTCTATATCTTTTTCTTCCTTCTATATTTTGTTTTTATTCCTTTTTCTGTTTTTTTATTTCTATTTTTTATATGATCATCGGTTTTTGTTTCACTGCCATTTGCTTCGGAGTGAAGAAAGATGAAGATGATGCATAATACACTTGAGTTGTCAGTCAGCGCTGCGTGAGTGTTCTTCCTGTGTATGCGTGAAATTTCTTTTAAGTGTGTCTGATCTTGTGCGCTGTGAAGCAGTATCATGAATAACCAATTCGCCCAAGCTGAAGTTCTGACTAAGTTCATTTCTAGTACATCGGGCCCCGTTCTGCATCTTCATTTGGACCCCGGCGTCCTTGAGACCCTCATTGCCATTAGCATCTGCCAAGCACGGACGTTCAGTTATTGCCTCCGGGTCCATCTTCTACCTCCGGAAGTCAAGATACTCTTTGGAGGCTTTGCTCTATCAGTAGGCCACGGCAGAAGGTTATGCAAGATCTTACAAGCTGAGTTGCACCGGCAGACAAGACTATACCGGAACAGTTTGTTCGTACGGTTGTGCAACAATTTGAGTACACTCGGGGGAAAAAGAGCATGGCGTGAGTACTCCAACCTCACTGAACGTACACCCGATAATCTGTGGCGACTCACTTTGAAGCATCTCAGATCCCTTACTCCTCGAAAGACACGACACCAAAGCCAACCTCTGCATGTCTTCAGCGATATCCCTCTTCCACCAAGCGTAGAGCAGGTGCTAAGCCTCGTCCCTAAGTTAGCGGTTGAACCCCGCAAGTCGGCCCCTGAGCTACTATCCTCGGTCAGGCAGGTTTCACAGCGAGCCTCCAATACTGAAAATGATCGATGTATTTCAGAAGGAGTGGACATTCTCTCGCGCCACGCAACCCCGATCAGCCCACTATCCATTAAGAGGGCTGAAACCTACTTAAAAGGGCGTAGCTTATCTCTTCTGCCGGCAGACAAAGAAGGTGGTTTTGTGCTCATGCACAAGGCCTTGTTTGGCAATAAGGCCTTAACGGCCATTGAGTCCGTCTTCCATTGCAACCAAGATGTCACCTTAAGTAAAATCAAAAGCCAAGCCAAGAAGTTATGTAGCTCTCTTGACCTCAAGCAACTTTGTTCATTCATCGACAGAAGCAAATTATCCAGCCTTGAGATTTTCTTCAGTGCAAAAACACACAAGACTGATTGCCCCCGCAGGGTCATTGTGTCTGAACGAGGCACTTGTCAAAAGTCCATCGCAGTGTTCCTCCAAGACATACTAAACCTTCTTGACATCAATGATCCCTACCTGATTAGGAGCTCAGATGAGGTCAGGCAATTCCTCCATGATGTCACAGATAGAGGTCTCAACGCTTTTTCCATCGATGTCAAAGATCTTTATTATGCCCTCCCTCAAGACCGTCTTCTCAGGTGCATAGAAGAAAGTGTTGACACCTTTGGTGTCATAGCCTTTCAAAACGCGTCAGGTGTCTCAGTCAAGGGTTTCCTAGATTTCCTAACCACCTACCTGAATTCTACTTTTGCCACCTGGGAAGGCTGAACATACCTGCAGAAAACGGGAGTCTGTATTGGCTCTTGTATAGCTCCCGTACTCAGTGACCTTTGTCTGGCATTTCATAACAGATTATTGCAGCATAACCTTGACCAGCCCAAAGTAGTGCGTGTGTTTCGGTACGTGGATGATTACGTGATTTTACGTGACAGTAACAATAAAACCTTCCGCGACTTAGTGCCCAGTGTTCTTTCCACCTTCCAGGACTGCCTTCACCCGTTAAAACTCACCCATGAACTTCCTGTTGAGCGATCTATAAGATTCTTGGACCTTCGACTCTTTCTTGAAAGCATTCACATCTGCTGGTCCTACGAACTTCGAGCAAAGAAGCCACTCCTAAACCATATCTCTGCCCACTCTAAGCTTCTAAAAAGAGGCATTGTAAAACTCTGCCTAAAAAACTCTCTGGAAAAATCTTGCAAGCACACAGTCGTTATGAGTTTAAACACGTACATTTCTCGGTTGGTTTAAGCGGAAAACCCCCCGTCTTTATTAACTTCCGTTGCCGAAGTCCTACTCAGGGAGGTGAAGCAGGAAGGAGCTATTACACGCAGAACTAGAGACCGCACCACAAGGCCTGTCATAGTTCCCTACATTCACAACCTATCCCACCAGATCAAGAAAATGGCCAATAGAATCAACTTAGACGTTGTTTTCTCCGCGCCGAATAGACTTTCTAGCTTGTGCAAGAAGGTGAATGGGACATCTGGTCGACCAGTTGGATGCATCAAAAACCACCAGACCAAGTTCGTGTCCTGCAATGAGGGAGTAATCTATTCCTTCCCCCTCACTTGTGGCAAGTGTTACATCGGACAGACGGGTCGATGTCTAAATGACCGACTTCGTGAGCATAACAACAACGCCATAAATGCCAACTCGGGTCATTTAGGCATCCACTGCAGAGAGTGTGGATGTTCTCCTCTCCTGGGACAAATGTACCGTACTGGGACGGAGCAGGAACAAACTGACGCGAGAAATAGTAGAAACCGCTAACATTGTGAGGCTAGGTAGAATATCTGTTAGTACTCCTTCGCTAGCTTTGACGGAAAAAGAGTTGAACTATATAGCGCAAGCACAGTAGCAACGTCAGTTGTACTGGGAATTCATTATTTTTTCTTCCTTCTATATTTTGTTTTTATTCCTTTACTGTTTTTTCCTTTCTCGTTTTCATATGATCATCGGTTTTTGTTTCACTGCCATTTGCTTCGGAGTGAAGGAACATGAAGATGATGCATAATACACTTGAGTTGTCAGTCACCGCTGCGCAGCGTTGTGCCCGTTACCGAAAAAAAGTAACGAAATAGCGTTACTCGTTAGTTTGGTAAAAAGTAACGCGTTATCGAGCTACGTTACTCTTTTACAAACTTAACGATATACCGTTACCGTTACTTTTCAAAAATAACGAACGTTACATTTACGCTACTTTTACGTTACTTCTCTGTTTGAGTACATATGTTTGGCAGAGATGTATGATAAGCCTTCTTAACAAGCTTGGATAAAGATAAAAATTTAGAGTGGTTTCATAGTGTTTTGATGCGCGAAGCAGCTTAATTTTTGGCATGCAGAGTAGGCATTGAAACTGTAAATTACCTGATTCTGCCTACTTTAGTTGATACATTTCATTCAGACCTGCTGGCCATGGCGACGGACTTTCGTTATTCATGCCCATCTCACGCGCAGAATGAGTTGGAGATGTTAGTCAATCGGCTTTTATAAACTGCAGCATGCGACTGCTGGAACATAACCAGCCAACCAACACCCCTCATCTGTACGCCGGTTTTAGTAACAGTCCGGTTCATACTATTACCAGAGACTGATTTACTTCACTATCTGGAACAGGACGCAGGTTACCAGCACACTGGCTATAATCACTTGCTGCCTCTTACCAGCAGTAGCTCTTAGTTTTTCTGTGAAAAAAAAAAGGTTTTGTGTTTGTAAGTTTTCTTTCCAGGTTTAAAACTTTTTCTATGTTTTTTTATCATGACCTTAGGGAATTAAAGACTAATCAAGCGAAAGATTCTTCTGTGTACAAAAGTGGATCAGGAACTTTCAGGCAGCGAGAGGGAGAGCGAGGGTAAAAATATTCCACAAAGGGTGTTTTTTTTTTTTTAAGCTAGAGAAATGAGGAAATCGCTTCGCCACTAGCTGTGCAGTGTTGTAAACGAATGTCTCTCCACGGCCCCCCCCCCCCCCCCCCCGCTGTCCGCTTCTGCTGCACAAAGCAGGGCGGGAAGAGGAGGGAGGGGACGAGGCTGTAACGCAGTCGTTCGTTCAAGCCTTGTGGGAGGTGACACTATGAAAAAAAAGAAAAAGGAGGATTAACGGAATTAGCTGGCAGCCGTAAATTTTTTTCGCCTTCGAGGAGTTTTTTTTTTTTTTTTATTTTACTTTACTGTGACGGATGCTGGTTCCGTGCAGCGATAAGCTGGTGCAGGATTTTGAGACCAGCTCGTGCAGGATTTCGCCAGTTTTGGTCAAAAGTAACGAGTGACGAAATTTGACAGCCGATACCGTAAAAAAGTAACGGAAATACTTTACTCGTTAGTAGAGCACTGCACGGGCCCGGGCCAGCCCGAAAGCCCGAGCCCGGCCCGGCCCGCGGGCCGGGCTCGGGCCGGGTAGCACGTATTTTCTCGGGCCCGGGCCGGGCTCGGGCTTGAACAAAAAAATTCTCGGGCCGCGCCGGCCCGGGCCGGCCCGGGCCTGCCTGGGCAATCTTGTGCCGTAAATCATAAATTGTTGTTGATAGCAAGAAGCTTGCTCATTAATCTTTTAGGTTCATTGAATACAAAACAAAAATTCGAAGTGCAAATTCACTACAGCGTCGTTAAAATTAATAACTAAAAGACGTCTTGAAGCTAGAAAGCCTTCAAGCTTTTTCCGTGTGAGCGAGGGTTCAGTGTTATAAACTGTAACAAAATAAAGTCCCAGTCATATGCTTGTCAACCTGTATAATTCATCGCTCTCAAAAATATCTAGTTCACTATTAGGGAGATTTAGAAAAACGTACGCAAGCGCTTTGGATACCGTAAAAATAGCGTTGCGATGTAAAACCTATGGCGATGCTAATTTTAGCTTGCCCAAAGTGCTTGAGTACGTTATTCTAAGACTCCCTTATTGCACAGAGCGCGACACTATATTAGCGCGAACAAGCGATCGTCGTGTTTTTATGTTTATCTCAGAGAATCAAGACGCTGTTTTCAAAACTATTATTGTCTTTAGAAGTGCTCATCAGGGCCACAGACCTAAGCGGTATACTTTGGTGCCTTAACACCATTTCGAAGTGAAATTCGAAAAAAGAACCAACGTCGTGTTGGCGGTATCAGTGTCGCGCAGTGTACATAGTCCGTTCCGCGCTTGCACGTTTTGGGAACCATCTTGAAAAAAAAACGTTTTAAGGGGTTAAGTAGGAATATATTAAACTTAAGCTTGCCTGAAAGGGTTGTATATTTCAAGAACGCGTTGACATGTAAAGCTACTTCAGACCATATTCTTAAACAGTCAAGGTGCGCAGACCAGGCTTAGAACGATGGAGACTTTTTGCGAAGAGGTTGCGATGGTGCAGGACCTTATAAAAGTAGGTTGAAACGGGACGCGTTCAAACGCAAAGGGTGTTTCCGAAACTGGTTCAAATAAGAAGGGCGTTTAGGGAATGGATCGAAACAGGACAAATTCAAACGAGAAGGGCGTTTAGGGAACTGGTCGAAACGAGACGGGTTCATACGGGAAGGGCGTTGAAATTGGGCCGAAACAGGACGCGTTCAAATGGGGAGCTTGTTTCGGGAACGGGTCGAAACGGGACGGGTTCAAACGGGAATGGGTTGTTTCGGGCTACAGCCATCGGGCCGGGTCGGGCGGGGCCTAGAAATAAAAAATTCTGTCGGGCTCGGGCCGGGCCCGGGCCGTGTCACTTCCGGGCCGGGTCGGGCCGGGCCTAGAAATTAAAAATTCTGTCGGGCTCGGGCCGGGCCCGGGCCGTGTCTCTACCGGGCCGGGTCGGGCCGGGCCTAGAAATTCCGGCCCGTGCAGTGCTCTACTCGTTAGTCATTCAGAGTACTAACGAGTACGTTACTGCGGTAGTGAAAAAAGTAACGCGTTACCAGTAACGTCGTTACTAGTAACGCGTTACCTCCAACACTGCCGCTGCGTGAGTGTTCTTCCTGTGTAGGCGTGAAATTTCTTTTAAGTGCGTCTGATCTTGTGCGCTGTGAAGCTGCATCATGAATAACCAACTCGCCCAAGCTGAAGTTCTCGTCACTGATGGCGTCATCAGTGACGTCACTGATGTCATTGGCATCGTCATCGTCCCTGATGACGTCATCCGTGACGTCACTGATGACGTCATCGGCATCGTTATCGTCATTGATGACGTCATCAGTGACGCGACCGTTGACGTCATCAGTGACGTCACTGATGAGGTCATAGTCATCGTCACTGATGACGTCATCAGTGACGTCACTGGTAACGTCATCGTCACGTGACCTCATAGGGGTGACGTGACCCCTTTGAGGTCACGTGACCTCGGTGATGTCACGTGACCTCCGTGAGGTGACGTGACCCTCGTGAGACAACGGCGACGCCGCTCGGAGGGACGAGTAGCAGACAGAATGAGGAGGTGAGGAGGAGGGAGGAAGAATATACCTTGCCCTCAGTACCCTTCCCCTCCTTCTCAAGAGCTGCGGTCTAATCCGGCGTTACAGGCAGTTGTAAATGGCTTTCAATTTTTGAGACCGCCTAAATAAGGCGACAACTCTCTCTCTGCGGGCTCTACTCATCTTAGGAATTGGTGAACCATTTCACGCTTCGCCATAATTTGCGGTTACCGTGCAAAAATATTTAAGTAGGCTGCTTCCAATTTGCTCTTTTTGAGAGGCGCTTTTGGTTTCGCCAATGGTTTACCACTCCTCCGTGATGTGCGGTTGACGAAGAAAGTGTGGCTCGAGGAATAATAAAGGAAATACATAAATTGCGTGAAGTAACTGTGTACCGGGCGTCTTCCTTTAATTCTGCAGTGCTGCTGATGAGAAGACTCAATGACTGTTTCGAAACGCAAGTTTCTTTACCTGCGGGGGGAAGCCGGCTGTGGGAATGAATTCAAGCCGCGGAAAGCTGTGTTCCGCATCTCTTTTTTTGCTCCTCTCGCCGCGTACAATAGACATAATGGACGCAGAGCCATCGTCAAGCCTTATTGAGCACGATTTGGGGCCGCCATAATAAGATACAGGCGACTGAAAACCTTTGCTCTCCTGCTTTCAGGACGAAAGTTTATCCCTTTCTGGAGGAACATAGGTTACAAGAGCGCTCCTTTTAGGGAGGACAATAGGAATCTTTTTTTCTAAGAGTGCTTTGTTCGTTTGGTGGTGTCGTAGATGTCGGCGACATCAAGTTCAATCTCTCCTCGGGCATAGTCGGTTTGTGATGCTTAAAAAGAAAGGAAGTCCCAACCCATATCTTCTAATGACGGTAATGAGATCACGATAAAGAGTACTGCAATCGATCGGTCACAGAAACAGGACGGCGACATCGAGCGCGAATGGGAGCAGGCGACAACGACTGGCAGCGGCGTGGAGACGGCTAGCCATAGAAACGGGGAAGTTCTTGTAAGGATGTGTTATCTGCTGGAGGACGGGAAGTGTAGACGAGACTGCAAAATCCATTGTATTGATGCCCATGGTTCGATGGAAATTGTGCTGGCTGACCAATTCGATTTTGACAGTAGCGAGCAATATGGCCAACATCATCGTAGTGGAAGCATATCGGCTTGTTATCGGGGGTTCTTTATGTCACGGTAAGTTATTTATCAATTCATCGTTGTGCCGGTGATTGTCTAGTGGTGATCGGAACCGCGGTGTTGGTGGGTTTGAGAATCCCTACTCACTTCCAGTCGGATAACGCTTTGCACGACGGATATGGAAATGGCTTTTTCCGGGTCAGCCAAGAACCGGACAGAAGCTTCGGCCGGCATCATGGCTTCTAGCTCTTGGCGCACAATCTTGATTATATGGTCGGGAGTGGAGCACGAAGATTTTGCGATCGTGTTGGGTAGCCAGACAAATTGGTAAGCAAGTCGGCGATTTTTTGCATCTTCGAAGCGTCGGCATTAGCTTACAACCTGGTCGACCGTTGTGCACTCCTTAATTATTAGCTGTAGGAACGCGTCATCAACGATTCCCTTGAGAATGTGCGAAGCACGCTCAGCGTAAGGCATCTCCGGAAATTATTTTCAGCACAGTAAGAGGTTGTCTTAGATATAACTTATATACGGTTCGGTAGATCAGTGGTTCTCAAGTGGGGGTCCGCGAAGACATCCTAGGGGTCCGCAAAACCCTATTTTCCAACAATAAAAGTTGTCTTTTATCAGATTAACAATAAACGTTATAATTTTCGGGTACGTTTTCTTGTGTATATGGCAATAAAAGAAATCGACATTATACCAGCCCTTAGTTATATCCATTTATTAAATCACTATCATAATTAACCAATAACATTTCCTTACCCTCACCACGAACGGGGTCCTCCATCATTTCCGCCGATTCAAAAGAGGTCCGCTTACGGCCAGTTAGACTGCCGAAGAGGTCAATCAGCTTAGTCTTGCACATATGTCATGATGTGATAACCTCCTCGTGCGTGAGAACCCACATACGGACCATGCCCTTTATATAAAATAACACATTAGTCAACATTATGGTGTTCTCCCACCTGTTGTGCGTGCTTATGCGCTCAAAAAGGTCGATCCAGTCCTCTACTTTTTGGTCACCGGAACTGGTGAAGAAGCCTCGGTCCCGGGGTTGGGTGATGACGACTGGAGGGGGTCGTCTGACTGGAAGACCCTTGGCTTGTTAGTCTTGCTTAACTGTCGGAGGCAGCCGGCGGATGCAGAGTTCCAGGTCGAGAAAAGAGAGAGATTCGGGAACGCACCTCCGCCAAAGTAATAAAATTAATAAATTACCAGAGTGACAAATGAAATGGTTATCGACAAGCCCTTGTTCTTTTCTTCTTTTCACTGACTGCCTTCGTTTTTCTTAACCACAGCAATATTTATTTTCGTTCCGAATACCCCAGTATCCCGGATAAGATTCTATGAAGGTAACATTCATAAAATTCTGCATTTCCTTATTCTATTCCGATTATTTTTTACTTCGGCTTGTTTATTTTTTAAGCCAAAAAATATGGACATGTGCATGAAAACTTCTATATTATAAATATATGTCTGATTTATTCGTTAAATTGAAGCTAACCAACACTATGAGTAAATGCTGACAAATAATCTGGCAGAAACGAATGGCTCAGCCCTAGTTGCATCTTAACATCGAACTCCAAATATATCGTATTTTCGCATTTGCCAATTCATTAATCACAACAATAGATTACCTTTTTTTTTTTTTACTATTCCAAGGTCTTTTTATACGAAAAACACAACAATATTCTGTTCGTTCAAATGTGCATCTCGAGAGTACTTTGGATAATCGTCCCTACCAAGTTGCATTAGGTCTGTGTCTCGTGAGTGTTCGGCTTCTTAGGAATTTGCAAGTCGCTTTAAATCATCACATCGAACCGCCGAATTGCCATTATATTCTCCACGATTTCAAATGCTTCACTTATTTTTAATATGTGTCCTTGGCTAGCTTTCGGGAGGGTTTGGCCTACGGGCGCTGCAGTGCTAGTAATGATAAAAATCGCTACGTATTTCTGTGAGTGTGTATTCTGTGCATGCTGTAAAAATTTGCGACACCGCGGTTTCGGTACGGACTACGGGGCTATGTGGAGCCACTAATCTTCCGAGCGTAATAAATATTATTTTCGTTATTTTATGTGAACCCCTGTTGGAAAATTTCGATGATGGAAAGATGTTGGAAAAGGCTCATACAAGCGTAACCGTAATATGGGACATCCTATACAAGCGAAACCTCGGCTCCAGTATAGTGGATTACGTCGGAACGATACAGGTAGGCGGAACCATACAAGCGTGTCGTATTATGGGACATCCTATACCAGCGTAGTGGATTATGGCGGAACCATGGAGGCGGACGGAACCATACATGCATGACGTAATATGGGACATCCTATACCAGCGAAAAGGCGATACCAGCATGGTGGAGCCATATGGCTCCAATATGCTGGTTTTGCCTTGTCACTGTTGTACAGGGCGATTTAGTTTTAAGCTTTACAAATATGTTTAGAAAGGTCCTGAAAGCTAAATTAATGCGGTTTGTGCAGGCGAGTTATATGGCCAGGCGTACACAGTATAGGGACCTAATCGTAACAATCAGTCAGATAATTAAATACAATTTGTTAAATAACTTTTTAATTATTGAAAATGAAAATATGGTTTTAATTAGAAACTTGCCGAGTCATTGAAAACCACAAAATCAACTCTTTCTAGAAGGATATAATGCAGGGGTAGCATTTTACGCATTCTGTAAAAACGCTTTATTTGGACGAGTTTCTAGGTTTCAGTTTCTTATCAGAGCTCATCTCTACGCCCACAGTCCTGTTCCCCAGGGGCTTAGACGCGAAACACACGTGCGCCTTGTTTCCCTCCATTCTACGAGGGAGGCGAGGGGGTGGCTTCGCACTGCGGCCACCGGGCAGCAGGACCGCAGGTGCAAAGATGCGCTCTGGTAAGAAACCGAAGTCTGGAAACGCGTCCAAATTGACCATTTTTTTAGAACACCATAAAATGCTTCTCTTGTCTTATATCTTCACAAAGAAAGTTGATTTAGTGTGTTTCGATGACGCTTAGCAAGTTTCTAATTGGAACCATGGGTCTATTTTCACTGATTAAAAATTTCAGGAACATACTATACTTAAAGAGAGGCTGAAGCGGTTTTGTATTTGAGAAAATACTTTTAAAACTTCATTTGACCTCCAGAATCTCAAATATCACAATTATTTGGTAATTTGATGAATCGAGGCTGCATAGAGTCATTTTTAAAGCGCTGTGATAGCCCTTCCCTAGAGAGCGACATCACAAAAGCAGCTTTCGAAATCTTTGCTCACGCATCTTCAGCGCCTATCGAAGCTATGCACGCACATGTCATTTTTTAAAAGGGCAGTAAAATGTGTCACGACTGGTGCCAATGCGGGAGAATATACCTAGAAAACTTGCGACTGGACGTGCGGCCCTTAAGCGACAAACGCTTGGCGGCCGAAAGGTCTTCTTACGATGTCACTATTGGTAGGTTTTTTTTTTTTTTTGTTTTCTCACGTTTAGTTATATCTTTGTGGAAAACGAACGGGATATTTAGGTTTACGGGATAAAACTACGCTAGAATGAACCTCCATCTAGTTTTCTGAAAGAAGTGTGGCACATCTCTGTAATAAGCCGACTGATCATTAAAAATTAGCCTTTTATACTATGCCGCCCTGGCCATGCAACTCACGTGCACAGACCGCGTAAATGTAGCTTTTATGGCTTTTTTTAAAAAAAAGTCTGTAAAACATACAAAAGACACTGTGTAGAATATCCCCCAATACGATACGATTGTATGGTTCCTTGTCCGCTTGCATTGTTCAAGAAAGACTTGTGGACATCCAGCGTTTCATTGGAATGCTGGATGTCAGCTAGTCTACATCAGTGAGTGGTTTCAAACAAGCATGATGTTTGCACACCAGTAAGCTCTTATCCGAGGCTCACCAGGAGCACTAAGAGCAGAGGCAAAATGTTGTGACCTGGTAAACTTGGTTCCAGGTATTTATTTTTAGAAGAACTGCAAGCAGCAAAGCTTAACTTT
Source organism: Ixodes scapularis (assembly GCF_016920785.2). Taxonomy (NCBI): domain Eukaryota; kingdom Metazoa; phylum Arthropoda; class Arachnida; order Ixodida; family Ixodidae; genus Ixodes; species Ixodes scapularis. Next base: position 89,267,485 of record NW_024609835.1, read on the forward strand.
GCTCAAAAGATAATTAAAAATTCAATACTGAACAATGGTGTCCCTTGAGCTGTCAGACCAAACTCCCACTCTTGCCACTCAGGAGTTCCTAACTTGTGCGTAGAGGATCAGCACAACCCAGATTTGTGCTGCAAGTGCACCTGCAATATAAAAGTTGAATAAACATGAGATGAAATATGAGACGTTTACAATACTCTGTAATGTGAAATTAGAGCATAGATCTTGAAGAGGAGGATGGGAGGGTATGCCCCTCCTCCCCCTCCCCTCCTCCTCTTCTGCTCCCTCCCATTTAGCGGGAAATTTCCCTGAATTTAGCGGGAAAATTTCCCCACTAAATTTAGCGGGTTACGTTTCCCACTAAATTTAGCGCGGAAATTGACGTCACATGACCTCAACACAAATGCAGTTTTCCCGCTAAAAGTAGCTAGGAAAATGACGTCGCATGACCGTGTCACGTCATCCATAAAAAAATTCAGTTTCTCAGCTAGACTTAGCGGAAATATTAACGTCACATGACCGCAACATCAATTCAATTTCCTACCAAGTTCAGTTGGGCGGTTAGGCCGACAGCGACGCAGCGAAACGTGGAAACGGGTGCTAAGAGCTGCGCTAAAAACTAAATGCATCAGGTGAAATAAAGTGAACATACTGTAAGAAAAAGAAAAGAAAACCTAAAATACCGTTCTCAGATCCTTCCTTTTGTCCGTTTTCAAATGTTTTGATTTCAAGAAATTTATATCTCTTTATTCATACCCAGAGAACCCCTCCCAGTTTCAGCATGAAAGCAATAAATCAATGCAGACTAAACCTTGTAAACTATAATGCACATGAAAATGAATGTTTGCCACATAGTCATATATGAGTAAGTGGCTCAGATCTCTAAATACATTTGTATTGAGGAACATTCTTGAAAGAAACTTCTGTGCTTCGAATTCAACAGTTTGTACTTCCATAAGGAACACTGTATGGCACTGATTTTTTTGTGACACATCAGAAACAGCACAGCACTGTCATCCTTGCATACCTAACAAGAATTTGTATTTTTTTTAGCATGGCAAGTGCTATTCTAATGACCATACAGCATCCTTTATCAACATTTTTTTTGTAAAGCTTTTTATTAGTTTTTATTTAACTCACAAGACAGATTTGGTACCTTGAATTCTCACTCGGCATCAACAGTTTTATATATTAATGTAATAGCGAAAGGCAAGATGTATGGACTTGAGTACGGCTCCACAAGCACAGATGTTGAGAAAAGTACTGAAGAAAACTCAAATGTCAAAATAAAAATAAGCTGGAATGTGGATACAATTATGGACATGGTCATGAATACAGTTAGCAGATTCAATATGAAGAATACGTGTTAGCCGCACACTCAAAGAAACCTGTTGCATCTATATTCATGCAAATTAGTTCGCAGAACCCAGCGCTGCAGTCTCGGGTGCGAGTTGGCTGAATGAGTCCACTGAAAATTAGTGTAGACGAAAAAAGCAGTTTGATCTGCGACAATGAGCATTACATAGGCAAGTGACATGTCATTATTACTGTTACAGTGCCGAATGTTTCAAACTGCCAGTCGCATCATTCTGCGAGTTCCATCCGTATATAACAGGGTTTGGCTCTCTTGAATGCTTTGCGAGAAAAATGATGAACTGGAAATGTCTAGCGTAATTCTAGAAAAACTACTTCCAGAATATCAGCATCGTAAAAAATATAAAAAGTTTCTAGAGATAAGGTTAGTGCAAGAGTTGAATAAACTAAATACTTAGTTTTGCGAAACCATCTTGCCGTAGGAAACATATAAAGTTCCCCTAGGTAGAGCTAGTCATTACGGATGATTGTGCCCATCGCATACCATAAAAATATAATTTGCGACCTACAATATTTACAGACTCAACCAACTCTGAATAAGTGGAACACTTGGCACTAAAGATTGGTCTCACCATGACTGTCTGCAAACATCCACATAATAATTTCCATAAACCTACATATTTCAAGAAAATATTTAGAGCGAGCTGTTTAAAACGCCATAACACTTTTTAACACTAATAGAAAGCCTGTAGTGGGCTACAACTTCAGAAGTTTTTACTTCATTATGAAGGGCAATAACACATATGTGAACCTCAAAACTAGGCCTGCACTGAATTGCTTTCTTAAGTTGAACGTGCTATGCTCGGCTCAATATATTATCTTTGCAGAGCTGACAATGTCCAAGTTCACATTTTTTTTTATATTTCACATCTCCCGACTGCTGGGTGGGGTAGGTACATAAGATTGATGACACCAACGTAACACAATGATTATTTTAAGAATTTGTTAGGGTATAGCACTAGCGAAGCCATCTGCGGGAAGTTATTTCTGTGACACCGTCGAACCTACATCCGCGGGCTTTAAGTTCACATGTTAATCATGTCTGCAGACTCCTTTTTGTAATTGGAACTCCATCCAACCCAAGATTTAAATGTTTTTTTTTGCATTTTAGGCTTCGTAGTGCTTTTGCTGTTCTGTTAATAAGTAAGAAGAATGCTTATTTCAAGCGGCATACCTAACACCTGGTGGCACGAGGACTCCCCTGTCGTGACGCTGATCAAAAGTCACAGGCAGGGAGATACAGAGATGCTCTTGTTGCTGGGATTACCTTCCCCAATGTCCTGGCCAGACCACAGAAAAAGATTGAGTCCAAGCTTGTGGCCACTAGGATCTCCAGATCTTGAGGCACCCAAGTAGCTGAAAACAAAAACAAATCACAATCAAGTACTTGGCTGAGCTACATTAGAATGGCTAGCATATTCTTTCGTGATCAGCACATAGATCCTTTTATTTTAGACATGGTCACCCCCCAGGACAAGGCCACGTAGGCGTTAAAATGATGGGTACCGAATTAAGGCGAATGATCAAATGCATTCATTTAACCCTCTTTCCCCCCAACCTGTGAGATTTCTGTCAAATATTCACATTCAACTGTAAAGAGTATAAATAAAACTACTACTGCAATGCAGAGCCATATAGTGGGAGAGTTTAGCCAGTGGGTGTGGTGACGAAGGTGCCAGAGAGGAGTAAAGGGAGGAGAACGCCGAAGGAGGGAGAGAGAAGGCAGCAAAGAGGCAAAGAGGAGACGACCGCCATTTTGACGCAAAGCTGTCGGCACGGAGCACTGTTGAGGCCATGCGTCGTCTGCTACGGGCTTATTTCTTTTTTTGCCTGTATAAAAGTTTGCGTTCAAACATGAAGGAACTTCTTTCTTTAGGTTTTTAAGCCACCGAGGAATAACACTATATCATTTTATTGCCGGAGCCTGCCGAATAAAAGGAAAGATCCGAAATTTGAATATCGATCCCATGCCGGGCGAATGAATGAAAATGGCGGCCCTCCCCGCTCAGCTGGGAGCAGCCTAGAGTTCATGCGCACGCGCTCACACCTCTTGCTCTGTGCTGCGGGCTGATTAGCTCCCTCGGAAGGCAGACGTTACGGCAGCGAAATCATAGACTGCCAGACTCTCCCCATAATGGCTCTGCTGCAATGGAAAGATTTTCCTACCCTCGTGCTCAGCGAGTGTCGACTGGGGATACAACTCCAGTCCATACACTCGCTGAACGTGAGGGTAGAGTGTACCAGCAGAGGGCAGGTGTCTGGTACACTCACTTGCTCCTGGATAGAAAGAGTTTAGTTGGTGCACCAAGAGGCTAATGAATAAAAATGGGTACTGCTCTGAGCAAAATGCCAAAAAAGCGAGGATCTAGGCTTGACACTAACAGCGGCACACAGTATCTATTTTACTGACAAAGGGGTACTAAATCATTATTTTCAGCTACCTAATCAAACTAAATATTCTTCCCGGCTTGCTTTTTAGGAAAATCTCTAAATTTACAAGAACTATTAAGACAACGGCTAAAAAAAAAAAACAATGGCAAAACCAACAATCGAATTCGCCTACTCTCCAGTAGTGCGACATCTATGGCAGGCAGACATGCAGAATAAGAAAGCAGTTTAAAAAACAAATTTGTCCTATGCATAATTTTTTTTTATGCTGCAAAGCAAGCGCTGAAAGGAGGTTTCAGAACATTAACGAAATTTCTTGCAATCAGTTGAGAACAAATCAGAGCAGTAAACTTGCCCTTGCTCCTGGCATAATGTTTTAGTGGTGCCCATGGAAACTCACATAAATTTCTAAATAAAAACGAAAAAAGACTAACCTTCATAAAAAAAATCTAACTTTCGCAAAGAAAAGTTATCTTGAACAACATATGTGGGATACAGTTGTACAGCGTCCATTTGTGTGCTGAACCAATTTTGAGGCAAATCTGCGATAATGAAAAGAAAACGCCCGAGTACAATTAAGGGAAAGACAGAAAGGATGCATACCCACAACAAAAAAATTTAGAACGACCACGGGCAGGAACACTGGTGAGGCTCTCCGAGTGACTCCCTGCAATGGGCCTGCGCAGACCAGAGAACAATATCGGTCAGAGCTTGCAGCCATAAGGTGCTTCATACCATGAAGTTCCAGAAGTAGCTGCAATTGGAAGCAAAGTGCATTTCATTTCTCTGCAGAATGGAGAGTTCAATAGCTAGTTTGCATTCATAAGGTGATACAGTCACGAATGCAGATTTTTCATTGCAGCACTATATCACCAAATTGTTAACCGTGCCGGGCAACACTAAAAACCGAGAGCATTATTCCAAACTATCTCAGTTTAAAGTTAACCACGGCAGAAGCTGCAAGCCATGTGACCTTCTAGTTAGATGCCATGGTACGTCGAGCTTATAATCATGTGTCACACTGTTTTTGCTGCAATGGCCTGTAGTGTCAAAAGTGGTCCAGCTTAAAGAGATGCAAAGTATAGACGTTTGTGAGTGGGACCCTGACCTAGTCTTGAGCTACATTGCGAGGAAGGACGTTTCAACCGGGATGTTTGCTGCCTGTATCCACACGACCAGCTTGTGCACAGCGATTGCTCGAGCCGAGTACATGTCCTCGACAGTGCCATTATTCGACAAGCAGTTTTATGAATGTTAAACATGACTGACTTACAGAGAGAGTGCATCTCAGCGACTAATGACTTGGGATACCTAACTGAATACTGATATATTAACTAAATGCAAAACAATTACCTGGCAGGCGTTAAATTTTTCAACAGCGTAGGTCGACTCTGCATTAAGTTGAAGGAGTCGATGCGTCAGGCACGTAGCCAGGATTTTGTTTCAGGGGGGGGCCCATTGATGACAAAATGCTGTATGAGGGGGAGGGGGAAGTGGATGACTCATGCAAAATGCAAGATTTTGGGGGGGGGGGGCCGGGCCCCAAGGGCATCCCCCTGGCTACGTGCCTGCGATGCGTAATAAGACAATACAAACAAAAGTAATTCCTTTTGCACCCCCAAAATGATGTGTTTTTAAAGGTAAGATACACATTGTTCTTGATTCAGAAAGTGCCTCAGCTGTACAAATGCATATGCATTAAGGGCACTCGCAAAGCCTATTCTCCTCAGCTCTGTGCAGGTTAAGCTAAGTTAGAGTATAGAAGTACACGGTCACTGACAGCATGAGAAAGGCAGGGAGAAGTCTCCGTTGTTCCACCACCAGCCCGTCTGCTACCTTCGATGACGTTTCAGCGCCTCATGAGCCTGGAGCGAGCACATCTGTCCAAAGTGGGGTGAAAAGCACACGCACGTACTGGAGGACGCCCAGCCATTCTCTTTTTGTCATCGGCTATTCTACATATTTTTAGTATGACATATTTTTAAGTGAGAAAAAGTATTGCAAATATGCAGTCCAACTTTGACCATAATACAGAATTCTGATAAAGATAACAGTTGCCATTCACCATTTTCCAAATAAGTGATCCCACCTATCGGAACATTTACACATGTGGTGCGTGAGTGGGTTCAGGACTGAGAGGCTAGAAAACAAAGCGCTCACAAGGCTTGTCTGGCCCTTCAAACCACGCGGGTACATTCGTCGCAAATCCCAGATTTTTAGACAAAATGATTTAGAATGAGCAAATCTTGTCTACACCCGAGGTAGAACATTGAATTGTGATTCCTCCATACTGTGCCAACCATCCTTCAACCTGCGGTACCACCTGCAAATGAACTATGTTGTGCAGCGGCACGCGTCCATGCTGCCTGCTTTAGAGGAAAACCACTGCTCGTGTTGAAGACGACATCCCACAATGTACAGGCAACGATGTTTAACGAACTAAAACAAAATTGATATCACTGAATAGACACAGATAGGCTCACAAAGTGTCGACACCATGATTGTTGTTGTTGGTTTTACTCTTGCATACAAACAAAAGTGACTTCCTCTTTCCTCCGACGTACAGTAAAACCCCCTTATCTTCGTGGCGCCTATTTCTTCTCGAATCGGTCACAGAGGACATAATCGAAGCCACTGAATTCCACAAAATTAAAGGCCGCGAAAATTAAAGGTTCGCCAACATTAAGGGGTTTACTGTACTTCCGTGTGTCACATGATGTTAACATTTCAAGGAGGCTCAAGGTATTCGTTTAAGAAAAAATTGACCTATGAAAAAATGCCCCTCTCCAGGTTAGGCACGCGAGGTTCTTTTGCACTACCTATAAGGCGGCAAGTTTGTTTCGGCAGAGCTTTTGGTAAAACGGAGTCACAAAAGTAGCTATACTTGGCGTCATTTATTTTGTGCTGCATTATAAAGCTAGAGTAAATTCCACAGCGCTTCGGCACAGCCCTGTTTGTTGCGAGAGCATATGTGGTTTAGTGCTGCATCCCATTTGCATGATCTAGAGAAACTAGCGCTGACAGAGTTGGAGCACTCCGAATAATAACAGCCGACTGTAGAAGCTTTGAGAGATGCACACATGCGAACTGTGCATTTCTTAAAAGTAGATTCGAGCAAAGGTAAAAACAATATGTATACCTACGGCGGCCATACTTGCCTTTCCCAAGCACGACCACTTTTCCCTCGGTAGCACCATCCAGTAAGAAGCACCAGCAACACGCCCATGAGACGCCGCCGACTCCTGGACTGAATGACGAACCGCCTGTGGTCTTGGAAGGAGATCCGGAACATTGCTTTAGGCCAGATGTTGTATCTGGTGGGGCAGGGACTAAAAGTAAAAATTAACAAATTTATCTGAAGCGCTACATTCCTATAGCATAAACTCTAGGATAGCAGTATTTTTTTTAGGCCAGTGATGCGTTTTAATTAAACACAAATGGTTGGTTTATATGATGAACCAGCAGCCCCTATTTTGCTTAAGTGTAACGCAGTGTCTAACGTTACGTCCGACGGAACCCGAAATAAAAATTAGAGTTACGCCCAACGTAACTAACTGTCAACCATTCGAGTTGCGTCCGACGTAACCCAAAATAAGAATTAAAGTTACTGTATTTACTCGGAAATAGGTCGAACCATATTTATTGGACCCACCGAGAATAAATTAAAAAAAAATAATTCAAATATAGGTCGACCTTTTTTTTTGTATTTTTAACACAGGGGACATTTTGGGCAAAAGAAAGAAACAAACCTTTATTTACATCACTCTCAGCTAAATCACGGGGCGATGCCAAAAACTTAATCACCGTCAGAACTTCTGGGCATGTCATCGTCGTCCGAAGCTTCGTCAGCTTGGTAGACATCCTCGCAAATTCGCAACAATACTTCACTGACACCGTTGTAAAATGACAAGAAACGAAAAAAGGTGCGAAGCGAGGAAAGAAGCTACAAAGACGCAAGCAAAGCCGCCGTGTCGCCATGAGCAACACGCGAGCCGAGCCGCCTCAAGCAACTAACAAAAACAACATTTTTTTTTTTTTTCGAGGATGGAGGGCAAAGTGCATGGCGCATCGCGTTCCTCTCCTTCCCCATTGCCCAGCAAGGGGAACGCTAGAGGCGCGATGGCGAAATCCGACGTCCGAGCGGTGCGCGCGATAGCGGCACCAGCCACCACGGGCGGGCTATTTCTGTTGTTTACCAAAAGCTTTTTGAAACAAGAAGCGGCGCGGCTCTACGGCAACGCCGGCTCGGTGACTCGATAGCTTCATGCCTCCGGTAGGGTCGCAAAATTTGGTCGCGAATGGAGGTCGAAATTTTTTGGTCACGATTTCCAAAAAAAAAAAAAAAAAGGTCGAGTTATATTTGAATAAATACGGTAGTCAGCCGCGCGACGAGACACACATTATGAAAGCGATTGGTGCAAGCGACCAAGGCGATGAGCGACGTTTTCACGAAACCCAAAAACCGAGGGACGCAAGCAGCGACAGTGAGAAATCTTCGTCGCTCGTCGCCGGCACTCGTAGCTTCTCGCCGTCGCTCGTCTCGTTGAGCTCTTAGAGCGCTTAGAGCACTTAGAGCGCCGTCCAGAAAGGCGCTCTAAGTGCTTACCATTGCGTTGGGAGCAGCCTCGCATCCAACCGTAACCAGTCTTGACTTTTTTTTTTTTTTTAGCCGCCCGGGTAGAAGTTAACATCGTACAGACATCGTTTTCACGCATGGCACCTCGTTCATTGCTCGATTTACATTTTCGGTAAATGACAAACCGCAATGAAGAATAATTATTCTAGTTCAAAATTGTCACGAACACACCTAACGTAATTTAAAAGTAGAACGAAAACGGGACGAGATTCGCTTACCGTTTCACGGAGACCTTCGGATCCTAGGCCTAAAGAACTCGGAAGTCGCCGGCGGTCCGGCAATCGGACGAGGCGAGCCGGCCCCGCTGACCCAGGCCGACCACACCTGGTTGAACTATGAGAGGCGCCGTCGAGTTTAGAACCAGAGACGCAGTAGAAACGGACCGCAAAACATGTGTCCCGTAACGTAAACGAGCCAACGACCCCACACACCACTCTATCTTCGCCATTGTTCGTCATCTCCGCGACGACCGGAAGTGGAAGCCGAGAAGTTAGAAAAGGCGCGGCAGCGGAAGCCACCGGGCGGAAGCTTTACGTTTCGGTTTCGCTTTTCTCCAACGCTGGCTACGTTTGCTACGGTTTCGGGCTGGTGGGATTGTCGGGTTTGTGGCTGGTTGCGACGACGCGAGGGACCACGAAAAGACGCCAAGTTGGCCGAGTACGAGTCTCGGCCCACGATACGAGCAACGGGCCGTTTGCCGCTGTCGACCGGCGATGCGGTATCCGCGGCTTGGTGTCACGATCGGTTTGTTGCCGTGCACGTTGACTCCAAGCTCGAAGTTGTGCAGTTCCGTTCCGGCACCAGCCGCACCGCGTTTTCCGGTGCATCGCACGTGGAGGCCTTTCGACGCATTCGGTGAAAGTAAAGATCGTGCCCGCTGTCTTCGGTGCTGTGGAAGAAGTTGCGAGACGGAATAAGCATCAAGACCAAGGCGTTTAGGACTCCAGGCTGGGCCGCCGGTTCACTCTGAACGAGAGGCGACGTGTGTGCGCACGCTTTGAGGAAGCCTCCGCGTTTCGCCGCGCCAGACGTCGCCGATCGCGACTGGACCAACCGGACCCCGAGTCCGAGAGGCTCTTCCCTATTGGAAAAACGTACAAGAAAGAAACCTGCTGCTTGTACAGTTCTGGTATGACACCAACGTAATTTCTTTGTGTTACGCATGCAGCTAGTTTGGTCTGGCGTTCTGCATAACTGGAGATACCGGCACCGCTATGGCTCCGGGTCTGTCTATACTGGCAGCCACTTTGCTTGCCGATATGATTCGGTGTGGCTGGTATGATTTTGCGTCCGATGACGTAGGCGACTGCCGTCTTTCCAACAAAACGCTTAGACCACAGGACCACCGGTATAACCAAATCATACATGCAGAAAGACGACCGCCATCTTCCAACAAAAACGTCCATCGTTCACCACCGCTATTGTTACATACACCATACATGTCGAAAAAGAACATAAGCCACGTTTACACGAATGCGACTTAGTCGTATTGAATCCAGTTGCCGCATTCGATATGCGGTCATGTAAACGGCATAATGCGCAAAGCGCATCGCATTTTGGAACGGGGAGGATTATCGGAAGGCGCTCGCTGCGGGAGCGAGTGAACAGCTGAGAACATGGCGGCGGCCAACCTCGTCGGCGGCGCGGAGAGCGGTCCCGCAATTTTTTTCCCGAGAACGCAAGCTTTTATTGCGATCATAAGTAAGCGGAATATAGCGGAGCTGCTCGGTGAGGGCGGCCCCGTCCAAACCTTTGCGAAGTACGACTTGCGCGTCCGAAGGGGTCACAAAGGCTTCGGTGCAAGCACGAATGACACCGAGAGCTCCGAGCACTGTGGAGCACTGCATGGTAGCGCAGAACGAGCAGCTCCTACCTCGGTGCAGTTCCTGGCTCCGCAAGAGCCTCTCGGACTCGGGGTCCGGTTGGTCTGGTCGCGATCGGCGAGGTCTAGCGCGGCGAAACGCGGAGGCTTCCTCAAAGCATGCACACACACGTCGCCTCTCGTTCAGAGTGAACCGGCGGCCCGGCCTGGAGTCCTAAACGCCTTCCGTCTCCCAACTTCTTCCACAGCACCGAAGACAGCGGGCACGACCTTTACGTTCACTCAATGCGTCCAAAGGCCTCCACGTGCGATGCACCGGAAAACGTGGTGCGGCTGGTGCCGGAACGGAACTGCATAACTTCGAGCTTTGAGTCAACGTGCACGGCAACAAACCGATCGTGACACCAAGCCGCGGATACCTCATCGCCGGTCGACAGCGGCAAACGGCCCGTTGCTCGTATCGTGGGCCGTGACTCGTACTCGGCCAACTTGGCGTCTTTTCGTGGCCCCTCGCGTCGTCGCAACCAGCCACAAACCCGACAAACCCACCAGCCCGAAACCGTAGCGACCATAGCCTGCGTTGGAGACAAGCGGAACCGAAACTTAAAGCTTCCGCCCAGTGGCTTCCGCTGCCGCGGGTTTTCTAATAACTTCGCCGCTTCCACTTCCGGTCGTCGCGGAGATGGCGAAGATAGAGCGGTGTGGGGGTTCGTTGGCTCGTTTACGGTTACGAGACAGATGTTTTGCGGTCCGTTTCTACTGCGTCTCTGGCTCTCAACTGGACGGCACCTCTCATAGTTCAACCAGGCGTGGTCAGCCTGCGTCAGGCTGGCTCGACTCGTCCGATCGCCGGACCGCAGGCGACTTCCAAGTACGGCCGTTAGGCCTAGGATCCGTGAAACGGTAAGCGAATCTCGTCCCGTTTTCGTTCTACTTTTAAATTACGTTAGGTGCGCTACAGTATAAGCATGCGTGCCAAGTGTTCGTGACAATTTTGAACTAGAATAATTGTGCTTCATTGCGGTCATTTGCCGAAAATGTAAATTGAGCAATGAACGAGGAGCCATGCTTGAAAACGGTGTATGTACGATGTTAACTTCTACCTGGGCGGCTAAAAAAAAAAAGACTGGTTACGGTTGGATGCGAGGCTGGTCCCAATGCAATGGTAAGCACTTAGAGCGCCTTTCTGAACGGCATGTAAGCAATATACCGATCAACGAGACGAGCGACGGCGAGAAGCTACGAGAGCCGGCGCCGAGCGCCGAAGATTTCTCACTCTCGCTGCTTGCGCCGCTCGGTTCTTGGGCTTCTAGAAAACGTCGCTCATCGCCTCGGTCGCTCGCACCAATCGCTTTCATAATGTGTGTCTCGGCGCGCGGCTGACTACCGTGTGTATGCAAATATAAGTCGACCTTTTCTTTTTTTTTTTTTTTCGGAAATCGTGATTAAAGAATTTCGACACCTACATTCGCGACCAAATTTTGCGACCCTACCGGAGGCATGAAGCTATCGAGTCACCGAGCCGGCGTTGCCGTAGAGCCGCGCCGCTTCTTGTTTCGAAAAGCTTTTGGTTGCCGAAATGGCTCGCCGCCCGCGGTGGCCGGTCGGGCGTCGGATTTCGACATCGCGCCTCTAGCGTTCCCCTTGCTGGGCAACGGGTAAGGAGAGGAACGCGATGCGCCATGCACTTTACCCTCCATCCTCGCAAACGCGCACAAAAAAAAAAAAAGATGTTATTTTTGTTAGTTGCTTGAGGCGGATGGGCTCGCGTGTTGCTCATGGCGACACGGCGGCTTTGCTTGCGTCTTTGTAGTTTGTCTTCCGTCGCTTCGCACCTTTTTTCGTTTCTTGTCGTCATTTTACAAAGGTGTCAGTGAAGTATTGCTGCGAATTTGCGAGGATGTCTACCCAGCTGACGAATTTTGGGACAACGATGACATGTCCAGAAGTTCTGACGGTGATGAAGTTTTTGGCATCGCCCCGTGATTTAGCTGAGAGTGATGCAAATAAAGGTTTTTTTCTTTCTTTTGCCCAAAATTTCCCCTGTTCTTAAGAATAAAAAAAAAAGATCGACCTAAATTTCAATTCCTTTTTTTTTGTTTTTTTTTTGTTGGTGGATCCAATAAATAGGGTTCGACCTATTTTCGAGTAAATACGGTAACTTTAATTTTTATTTTGGGTTACGTCGGACGCAACTCGAATGCTTGACAGTTACGTTGGGCGTAACTTTAATTTTTATTTCAGGTTCCGTCGGACGTAACGTTAGACACTCCGTTACACTTAAGGAAAATAGGGGCTGCTGGTTCATCATATAAAGTTATAAACCAACCATTTGAGTTTAATTAAAATGCATCACTGACCTCAAAAAAAAATACTGCTATCCTAGAGTTTATTGTCGTGTCTTGGTATAACACTTTTAATTACATACTAAGTAGCCGCATTTTGGCATACAATGGGAGTCCGGTTACAATCGGAGCAACGTCGTGGTCATGGCGGTCTTGCTTAGACCCATGTGCTCTCATGCACAGGGTTGCTAGAATGAATATACATATGCAGCTGAACACAACAACTCCTCCCTTCTTAAATTACAAGTCCAACTTAATGGGTGGGCGTCGAACACGCTGGGGTCGAACCTTGGGTGTCGCGCACACGGTTGGCGACGACTTGTCGGGCACGACATTAAATCTGGCCGGTGTTGACGCATCCGCTGGATGGACGACGCCTCTCGTGGTTGCCTGTGAAGTCTCTTCATGTCCTGGCACTCCCGGCCTCTCTGGAGATACTGGGTTCAGTTGTGGTTCTTCTCGAGTAGGCTGATTTCCCAAGGGTTTTGGATGTGGTGTGGATTCGATGACTCTTGAATCACGAAGCTGGTCAATATGTCGGCGCCACACCGCATCACCAACCTGCACTTCGTAGGATACTGGCCCGTTACGACATTTGATTTTTCCTCCAATCCACCCTTGATTTCCTCTGTAATCTTTTACGGAGACTAAGTCTCCCTGCCGAAATGAACGAGTTCGTCGTCGGCAGTTCAACAGTGTTCTCTCCTGGCCTTGAAGTTGCCGCTGCACTGGGTCACTTTGAAGTAGTGACAGACGAGTGCGAAGTTCCCGTCCCATGAACAGTTTTGCAGGGGTCTCCCCAGTGACTGTGTGAGGTGTCGTGCGATACTTGAGCAAAAATGTTGCCACACACTTGTATAGACTTCCCTCTTCCTTCATGGACTTCAAGCTGTTTTTCAGTGTCTGAACCAATCTTTCCGCAGACCCATTCGTTGCAGGGTGGTAAGGAGCTGAAAATGTGTGTTGCACACCATTTGCCTTGAGGAACTCTGCAAACTCCTTCGATGCAAATTGAGGTCCGTTGTCGCTGACAACTCTGGCGGGTAGCCCGTTTCTGGAGAAGATCGCACGGAGAACTTCTATGGTATGTGTGGCGGTTGTGCTGTTCATGATCACTACCTCCGGCCACCGCGAGTAAGCGTCCATGACGACTAGGAACATTTTGTTCATGAATGGGCCAGCAAAGTCGACGTGGATTCTTTTCCAAGGCCCACTTGGAAGTTCCCACGGGTGAGGTGATGCCTTCGCCGGAAGGTTCTGTTGGGCACGGCAGCTGCCACACTTCTTTCCTTGCTCTTCAATGTCCTTGTCAAGAGTGGGCCACCAGACATACGAGCGGGCAAGCATTTTCATCCGCACGATACCAATGTGGCCGCTGTGAAGTTCGGTGAGAATTTTCTCTTGCAGTTTCGTCGGAATGACGGTTCTAATGCCCCATGTGATCACCCCTTGGTGAGTCGAGAGTTCATCTCTTCGTCGGTAGTAAGGCGAGATCTCATCATCCTGACTGCATGTGTCCCATCCATTAAGGATATGGAAATGTACTCTAGACAGCACTCGGTCCCGTTGGCTATTCAGTCGTACTTGCTGAGCAGTGACAGGAAGTTGTTCAATCTGAGTCATGTGGAAAATTTCTGCTTCGTCTGGCTTGTCCACTGGAACCTCGGGCAGAGGAAGTCTGGACATGCTGTCTGCGTTGGCATTGTCTCCTGACTTCCGATACTCAATCTCGTAGTTGAATCCAGCCAAAAAAAGTGCATATCTCTGAATGCGGACTGCCTGCATTGCAGGTATGCTGCTGCTTGGGCTGAAGATTCGTGTGAGTGGTTGATGATCAGTGATCAGTTTGAAGTGTCTTCCATACAGGTACACATGGAACTTTTGAATTCCCCAGACAATGGCTAGAGCCTCTTTGTCTATTTGTGAGCAGTTCCTTTCTGATGGCTTTAGTGTCCGTGAAGCAAATGCGATGGGTCTTTCGCTTCCATCAGGTATCACGTGAGAGAGAACTGCTCCCAGTCCATGGGGTCCAGCATCACATGCAAGACGCACTTCCAGGTTGGGGTCATAGTAGACAAGCACTGTGTCAGACGCGATGATCTCCTTGGCTTGCTTGAATGCCTTGTCACACTCCTTGGTCCATTTCCAGGTGGATGACTTCTCTAGAAGTGCATGTAGTGGGCGTAGAAGGTTCGCACAGTCGGGGATGAACTTTCCTTAGTAGTTTATAAGGCCGACGAACGACCGCAGTTCAGTTGTGGACTTGGGCGTCGGAGCTTCCACCACGGCCCTGATCTTGTCATGAGTCTTGTGCAGACCCGTTCCGTCGAGTTTGTAACCGCAGTAAGTCACAGAGTCCTTGAAAAAGGAGCACTTCTGCAGGTTGGCCTTCAGTCCATACTCGTGCAGTCGCCTCAGTACCTCAGTAAGGTTGTGCAGATGCGAGTCTTCCGACACACCGGTGACCAAAATGTCATCTTGGGTTGCATGACACATTGGAATTCCTTGAAGAATCTGGTCAATCGTTCGTTGCCAGACAGCTGGAGCAGGTGATATACCGAAAATCATTCTGTTGTAACGGTACAGTCCTTTCTCAGTGTTTATAGTTAGCAGTGGCTTAGACTCCTCGTCGACTTCCATCTGAAGATAAGCTTGTCGCAGATCAATCTTGGAAAATTTCCTTCCACCAGACAACTTTGCGAAGATGTCTTCAATGCGAGGTAGTGGATACTGGTCCACTACAAGGTGGGGATTGATTGTGCTTTTGAAGTCACCGCAAATACGGACAGTTCCATTCGACTTCACTACTGGTACGATGGGTGTGGCCCAATCACTGTGGTTGACCCTTGTCAGGATGCCCTCCGACTCCAGACGGTCCAGTTCGGTTGTTACTTTTTCTTTCAAGGCATATGGGACCTGACGTGGACGACAGAACTTCGGGTGAGCATCGCTCTTCAGGTGCAGCTTCAATTTGAAGTCCTTGAGCTTCCCGATGCTGTCATCGAAGACGACCTTGAACTCCGCAAGTCTCTTATCCAGCTGATCCTGCCACTTCAGTCCAAGTTGGCTGTCAACCTTCAGCACATTGCTAAGCTCCAGGAGGTTGAAATGGTTAATCCAGTCTCTCCCGAAGAGTGGAGGTCCTGGGGTGTCCACCACATACAGTTGCAGCTGGCCTGTTGACTTCCCAAATGTCACTTCAGCTGTGGCCACACCTTCTGGACTGAAAGTTTCTCCGGTCAGGGTTTTGAACCGCACTAATGTTGCTTGCAGTGGCACGTGCAAAAGATGCTTCTCGTAGAGAGATTTTGGTAGTAGGGAGTACTTGGAGCCTGTGTCCATTTCCATTTCCAGAGTCTGCCCTTCAACTCTTGGTTTCAGCCAGATAGGGTTACTCCTGTTCCCATTGTGGATGTGTGCCAGGAATTCGGACTCAGCACTATCTTCGTCTCGTACGACATGAACTTGGCTCTTTAAAGGTCGTCGACTTGCCTTCTTTGATGTCGAATTTGGCCTGTGCGAAGTCTTGGTGGCGTCACTTGCCTTGCTTCTACAGGCTGGACTGATGTGACCCACTTTGTTGCACTTGTGGCAAACAGCTTCCAAAAATCTGCACTTCGCTGGAGCGTGGCTTTTCCGATTGCACCTGAAGCACTTTTGCTTGTCCTTGTCAACGTGCGCCACCCGCGCCACCGTGGCGGTCGGAGTTTCTTCTTTGTTTTTAAACTCTGCGATGTCCTTCGCAGCAAGTTCGTGAGCTACAGCCTCGTCGAGTGCGTGCTTCAAGGTAAGCTTCTTCATCGTCAGCAGGCGCTGCTGGACTTGCACGGAGCGAAGGCCGCATACAAACTTGTCTCGCAGGGCCTGATCCAAAAAGGATCCAAAGTTGCAGTTTTGAGAGAGACGCCGAAGTTCAGCCATGTACTCGTTGGCAGTTTCCCCCTCTTTCTGCACTCTTTTGTAAAATCGGTGACGCTCGGACATTTCCAACGGCGCAGGCGAAAAGTAGTCGCTCAGGTGCTTCTTGATCTCTTCATAAGTTTTCTCAGACGGTTTGCTAGGCGTCGTTAGTTTCCTTAGGATGGAGTAGGTTTTGGCTCCCATACTTGTTATGATGGCTGCGACCTTCTTTTCGTCCGGTAGGCCATTCAGCACGAAGTACTCATCTACTCGTTCGATGTAGGAGGTCCAATCCTCCGCCGATTCAAAAAAGCTGTCGAGCTTACCGATGAGTGCCGCCGGCACCGGTGCTGCCATCGTGGTTTTGGCGCGGATTCCTGTCGTCAGCTAAGCCTCGTTTTCACAGGCGCTCTTCTTCGATTCCGCCGACCGCTGAGAAGGGGGCGATGTCCCCATGGACGGAGTACATACTCATCCGATCCTCGTCGCCAATTTGTCGTGTCTTGGTATAACACTTTTAATTACATACTAAGGAGCCGCATTTTGGCATACAATGGGAGTCCGGTTACAATCGGAGCAACGTCGTGGTCATGGCGGTCTTGCTTAGACCCATGTGCTCTCATGCACAGGGTTGCTAGAATGAATATACATATGCAGCTGAACACAACATTTATGCTATAGGAATGTAGCGCTTCAGATAGATTTGTTAATTTTTACTTTTAGTCCCTGCCCCCTCCAGATACAACATCTGGCCTAAAGCAGTGTTCCGGATCTCCTTCCAAGACCTCAGGCGGGTCGTCATTCAATCCAGGAGTCGGAGGCGTCTCATGGGCGTGTTGCTGGTGCTTACTGGACGGTGCTACCGAGGGAAAAGTGGTCATGCTTGGGAAAGGCAAGTATGGCCGCCGTAAGTATATATATTGTCTTTGCCTTTGCTCGAGTCCATTTTTAAGAAATGCACAGTTCGCATGTGTGCATCTCTCAATGTTTCCACAGTCGGCTGTTTTTTTTTTTTTTTTTTTCTTGAGTGCTCTAACTCTGTCAGCGCTAGTTTCTCTAGATCATGCAAATGGGATGCAACACTAAACCACATATGCTCTCGTAACAAACAGTGGTGTGCAGAAGCACAGTGGAATTTACTCTAGCTTTATAATGCAGCACAAAATGGTTGACTCCAAGTATAGCTACTTTTGTGACTCCGTTTAACCAAAAGCTCTGCCGAAACAAACTTGCCGCCTTATAGGTAGTGCAAAAGAACCTCGTGTGCCTAACCTGGAGAAGGGCATTTTTTTTCATAGGTCAATTTTTCCTTAAACCAATACCTTCAGCCGCCTTGAAATGTTAACATTATGTGACACACGGAAGAACAGTAAACTCTTTAATGTTGGCGAACCTTTAATTTTCGCGGCCTTTAATTTTGCAGAATTCAGTGGCTGCGATTATGTCCTCTGTGACCGATTCGAGAAGGAATAGGGGCCACGAAGATAAAGGGGTTTTACTGTACATCGGAGGAAAGAGGAAGTCACTTATGTTTGTATGCAGGAGTAAAACCAACAACAACAATCATGGTGTCGACACTTTGTAAGCCTATCTGTGTCTATTGAATGATATCAATTTTGTTTTAGTTCGTTAAACATTGTTGCCTGTACATTGTGGGATGTCGTCTTCAACACGAGCAGTGGTTTTCTTCTCAAGCAGGCAGCATGGACGCGTGCCGCAGCACAACATAGTTGATTTGCAGGTGGTACCGCAGGTTGAAGGATGGTTGGCACAATATGGGGGAATCACAATTCAATGTTCTACCTCGGGCGTAGACAAAATTTGCTTATTCTAAGTCATTTTGTCTAAAAATCTGGGATTTGCGATGAATGTACTCGCATGGTTGGAAGGGCCAGACAAGCCTTGTGAGCGCTTCGTTTTCTAGCGTCTCAGTCCTGAACCCACTCACGCACCACATGTGTAGATGTTCCGATAGGTGGGAGCACTTATTTGGAAAATGGTGAATGGCAACTGTTATCTTTATCAGACTTCTGTATTATGGTCAAAGTTGGACTGCATATTTGCAATACTTTTTCTCACTTAAATATATGTCATACTAAAATATGTAGAATAGCCGATGACAAAAAGAGAATGGCTGGGCGTCCTCCAGCACGTGGTTGTGCTTTTCACCCCGCTTTGGACAGATGTGCTTGCTCCAGGCTCATGAGGCGCTGAAACGTCATCAAAGGTAGCAGACGGGCTGGTGGTGGAACAACGGAGACTTCTCCCTGCCTTTCTCATGCTGTCAGTGAGCGTGTACCTCTATACTCTAACTTAGCTTAACCTGCACAGAGCTGAGGAGAATAGGCTTGGCGAGTGCCCTTACTGCATATGCTGAGGTAGAATAGCCGAGGTACAGCTGGGGCACTTTCTGAATCAAGAACATTGTGTATCTTACCTTCAAAAACACATTATTTTGGGGGTGCAAAAGGAATTGTAAGGCATATCTTTGTTTGTATTGTCCTATTACGCATCGCAGGCACGTAGCCAGGGGGAAGCTTATGAGGCCCGCCCCCCCTTCCCCCCCGATATCTTCCATTTTGCATGGGTCCTCCTCTCCCCCCTCCCCCTCTTACAGCGTTTTGTTATGAGGGGGCCCCCCCTGAAACAAAATCCTGGCTACGTGCCTGACGCATCGCCTCCAACTTAATGCGGAGTCGACCCACCCTGTTGATAAATTTAATGCCTGCCAGGTAGTTTGTTTTGCATTCAGTTAATATATCAGTATTCAGTTAGGTATCCCAAGTCATTCGTCGTTGAGATGCAGTCTCTCTGCAAGTCAGTCATGTTTAACATTCATAAAACTGCTTGTCAAATAATGGCACTGTCGAGGACATGTACTCGGCTCGAGCAATCGCTGTGCACAAGCTGGTCGTGTGGTTACAGGCAGCAAACATCCCGGTTGGAACGTCCTACCTCGCAATGTAGCTGAAGACTAGGTCAGGGCCCCACTCACAAACGTCTATACTTTGCATCTCTTTTAAGCTGGACCACTTTTGACACTACAAGCCATTGCAGCAAAAACAGTGTGAGACATGATTATAAGCTCGACGTACCATGGCATCCAACTAGAAGGTCACATGGCTTGCAGCTTCTGCCGTGGTTAACTTTAAACTGAGATAGTTTGGAATAATGCTCTCGGTTTTTAGTGTTGCCCGGCACGGTTAACAATTTGGTGATATAGTGCTGCATTGAAAAATCTGCATTCGTGACTGTATCACCTTATGAATGCATACTAGCTATTAAACTCTCCATTCTGCAGAGAAATGAAATGCACTTTGCTTCCAATTGCAGCTACTTCTGGAACTTCATGGTATGAAGCACCTTATGGCTGCAAGCTCTGACCGATCTTGTTGTCTGGTCTGCGCAGGCCCATTGCAGGGAGTCACTCCGAGAGCCTCACCAGAGGTTCCTGCCCGTGGTCGTTCTAAATTTTTTTCGTGTAGGTATGCATCCTTTCTGTCTTTCCGTAATGTACTCGGGCGTTTTCTTTTCATTGTCGCAGATTTGCCTCAAAATTGGTTCAGCACAGAAATGGATGCTCTACAACTGTATCCCGCATATTTTGTTCAAGATAACTTTTCTTTGCGAAAGTTAGATTTTTTTTATAAAGGTTAGTCTTTTTTGTTTTTATTTACAAATTTATTTGAGTTTCCATGGGCAACACTAAGACTTTATGCCAAGGGCAAGGACAAGTTCACTGCTCTAACCTGTTCTCAACTGATTGCAAGAAATTTTGTTAATGTCGTGAAACCACTTTCCAGCACTTGCTTTGCAGCATGGAAACAAATTATACATGGGACATACTCTTTTTTAGACTACTTGCTCATTCTGCAGGTCTGCCTTCTATAGATGTCGTGCTACTGGAGAGCAGGCGAATTCGATTGTTGGTTTTGCCATTGCTTTTTTTTAGCCGTTGTCTTAATAGTTGTTGTAAATTTAAAAATTTTCCTAAAAAGCAAGTCGGCAAGAATATCTAGTTTGACTAGTTAGCTGAAAATAATGATCTAGTACCCTTTAGTCAGTAAAATAGATAGTGTATGTCGCTGTTAGTGTCAAGTAGAGATGCACGCTTTTTAGGCATTTTGCGCAGAGTGGTACCCATTTTTATTGGTTGGCCTCTTGGTGCGCCAACTAAACTCTTTCTATCCAGACACCTGCCCTTTGCTTTTATTTGGCAGGCTCTGGCAATAAAATAATATAGTGTTATTCCTCGGTGGCTTAAAAACCTAAAGAAAGAAGTTTCTCCATGTTTAAACGCAAAGTTTTATAAAGGCAAAAATGAATTAAGCCAGTAGCAGACGACACATAGCCTCAACAGTGCTCCGCGCCAACAGCGTTGCGTCAAAATAGCGGTCGTCTCCTTTTTGTTGCCTTCTCTCTCCCTCCTTCGGCGCTCTCCTCCGTTCCTCCTTTCCGCCACCTTTGTCACAACACCCACTGGCTAAACTCTCCCACTATACGGCTCTGCATTGCAATAGTAGTTTTTTTTTTTATAGTCTTTAGAGTTAAATGTGAATATTTGACAGAAATCTCCCAGGTTGGGGTGAAAGAGGGTTAAATGAATGCATTTGATCATTCGCCTTAATTCAGTACCCATCATTTCAAGCCCTGTGTGGCCTTGTCCTGGGGTGTGTCTATGACTGTGGCTGTGAAGGAGCAGTTTTTTAATAGGTACAAGTACAAAGTATAAAAGCAAAAGGATCTATGTGCTGATCACGAAAGAATATGCTAGCCATTCTAATGTAGCTCTGCCAAATACTTAATTGTGATTTGTTTTTATTTCCAGCTACTTGGTTGCCTCAAGATCTGGTGATCCTAGTGGACACAAGCTTGGACTCAATCTTCTTCTGTGGTCCGGCCAGGACCATGGGGGAGGTAATCCCAGCAACAAGAGCATCACAGTATCTCCCTGCTTGTGACTTTCGATTAGCATCACGACAAGGGAGTCCTCATGCCACCAAGTGTTAGGTATGCTACTCGAAATAAGCATTCTTACCTATTCTTGAAGTGAAACAGCAAAAGCACTGCTAAGCCTAAAATGGAAAAAGCATTCAAATCTCGGGTTGGATGGAGTTCCAATTACAAAAAGGCGTCTGCAGACATGATTCACATGTGAACCTAAAGCCCACGGATGTAGTTTCGACGGAGTCACAGAAATAACTTCCTGCAGATGGCTTCGCTAGTGCTATACCCAAACAAATTCTTAAAATAATCATTGTGTTACGTTGGTGTCATCAATCTTATGTACCTACCCCACCGAGCAGTCGGGAGATTTGAAATTTAAAAAAATGGGAACTTGCACATTGTCAGCTCTGCAAAGATAATATATTGAACCGAGCATAGCACGTTCAACTTAAGAAACCAATTCAGTGCAGGCCTAGTTTTAAGGTTCACATATTTGTTACTGCCCTTCATAATGAAGTAAAAACTGCTGAAGTTGTGGCCCACTACAGGCTTTCTATTAGTGTTAAAAAGTATT
Source organism: Ixodes scapularis (assembly GCF_016920785.2). Lineage (NCBI taxonomy): Eukaryota > Metazoa > Arthropoda > Arachnida > Ixodida > Ixodidae > Ixodes > Ixodes scapularis. The sequence continues at coordinate 89,289,468 of NW_024609835.1, forward strand.
ATGGCAGTTTAAACAGCTCGCTCCAAATATTTTCTTGAAATGCGTAGGTTTATGGAAATTATTATGTGGATGTTTGCAGACAGTCATGGTGAGATCAATCTTTAGTGCCAAGTGTTCCACTTATTCAGAGTTGGTTAAGTCTGTAAATATTGTAGGTCGCAAATTAAAATTTTATGGTATGCAATGGGCACAATCATCCGTAATGACTAGCTCTACCTAGGGGAACTTTATACGTTTACTACGGCAAGATGGTTTCGCAAAACTAAGTATTTAGTTTATTCAACTCCTGCACAAACCTTCTCTCTAGAAACTTTTTATATTCTTTACGATGCTGAGTTAGGATTCTGGAAGTAGTTTTTCTAGAACTACGCTGGACATTTCCAGTTCATAATTTTACTCGCCAAGCATTCGAGAGAGCCAAACCCTGTAATATACGGATGGAACTCGCAGAATGATGCGACGGGCAGTTTGAAACATTCGGCACTGTAACAGTAATAATGCCATGTCACTTGCCTATGTAGTGCTCATTTTCGCAGATCAAACTGCTTTTTCCGTCTGCACTCATTTTCAGTGGACTCATTCAGCGAACTCGCACCCGAGACTGCAGCGCTGGGTTCTGCGAAGTAATTTGAATGAATATAGATGCAACAGGTTTCTTTGAGTGTGCGTCTAACACGTATTCTTCACATTGAATCTGCTACTGTATTTATGACCGTGTCCTTAAATGTATCCACATTCCAGCTTATTTTTATTTTGACGTTTGAGTTTTCTTCAGTACTTTTCTCAACATCTGTGCTTGTTGAGCCAGACTCAAGACCATACATCTTGTCTTTCCCTATTACATTAATATATAAAACTATTGATGCCAAGTGAGAATTCAAGGTACCGAATCTGTCATGCGAGTTAAATAAGAACCAATAGAAAGCTCTACAAAGGAAATTTTGTTAAAGGAGGCTGTATAAGCATTAAAATAGCACATGCCATGCTAAAAAAAAAAATACAGATTCTTGTTAGGTAGGCAAGGATGACACTGCTGTGCTGTTTCTGATGTGTCGCAAAAAAAATCAGTGCCATACTGTGCTCCTTATGGAAGTACAAACTGTCGAATTCAAAGCCCAGAAGTTTTATTCAAGAATGTTTCTCAATACAAATGTATTTAGAGATCTGAGCGACTGACTCATACATGACTATGTGGCAAACATTCATATTCATGTGCATTATAGTTTACAAGGTCTAGTCTGCATTGATTTATTGCATTCATGCTGAAACTGGGAGGGGTTCTTTGGGTATGAATAAAGATATAAACATTTCTTGAAATCAAAACATTTGAGAACGGACAAAAGGAAGGATCTGAGAACCTGATCTTAGATTCTCTTTTCTTTTTCTTATCTCTAATTTTCACTTTATTTCACCTGATGCATTTAGTTTTTTTAGCGCAGCTCTTAGCACCCGTTTCCGCGCTTTGCGGCGTCGCTGTCGGCGTAACCGCCCAACTAAACTTGGCAGGAAATTGAATTAATTTTGCGCTCATGTGACGTTAATATTTCCGCTAAGTCTAGCTGAGAAACTGAATTTTTTATGGATTACATGACACGGTCGTGCGACGTCATTTTCCCCGCTACTTTTAGCAGGAAAACTGCATTTGTGTTGAGGTCATGTGACATCAATTTCCGCGCTAAATTTAGTGGAAAACTTAACCCGCTAAATTTAGTGGGCAAATTTTCCCGCTAAATTCAGGGAAATTTCCCGCTAAATGGGAGGGAGCAGAAGAGTAGGAGGGTTAGGGGGTGGGGGTCATACCCTCCCATCCTCCTGTTCAAGATCTGTGCTCTAATTTCACATTACAGAGAATTGTAAGCGTCTCATATTTCATCTCATGTTTATTCAACTTTTATATTGCAGGTGCGCTTGCAGCACAAATATGGGTTGTGCTGATCCTCTACGCACAAGTTAGGAACTCCTGAGTGGCAAGAGTGGGAGTTTGGCCTGACAGCTCAAGGGACACCATTGTTCAGTATTGAATTTTTAATTATCTTCTTTTGAGCAAAGTTAAGCTTTGCTGCATGCAGGTCTTCTAAAAAATAAATACCTGCAACCAATTTTACCACGTCACGACATTTTGCCTCTGCTCTTAGTGCTCCTGGTGAGCCTCGGATAAGAGCTTTCTGGTGTGCAAACATCATGCTTGTTTGAAACCACTCACTGATGTAGAGACTCGCTGACATCCAGCATTCCAATGAAACGCTGGATGTCCACAAGTTTTTCTTGAACAATGCAAGCGGGAAAGGAACCATACAATCGTATCGTATTCGGGGACATTCTAGAGAGTGTTTATTTGTATGTTTTTCAGATATTTTTAAAAAAGCCGTAAAATCTACATTTACGCGGTCTGTGCACGTGAGTTGCGTGTCTAAGGGGGAAAAGGACCTTGGGCGCAGAAATGAGCTCTGATAAGGAACTGAAACCTAGAAACTCGTCCAAATAGAGCGTTTTTACAGAACGCGTAAAAGGCTACCCCTGCATTATATCCTTCTAAAAAGAGTTGATTTTGTGGTTTTCAATGACTCAGCAAGTTTCTAATTAAAACCATATTTTCATTTTCACTAATTAAAAAGTTAATTAACAAATTGTATTTAATTATCTGACTGATCGTTACGATTAGGTCCCTACACTACGTACGCCTGGTCGTATAACTCGCCTGGACAAACCGCATTGATTTAGCTTTCACGACCTTTCTAAACATATATGTAAAGCTTAAAACTAAATCGCCCTGTACAACAGTGAAAAGGCGAAACCAGCATGTTGGAGCCATATGGCTCCACCGTGCTGGTATCGCCTTTTGGCTGGTATAGGTTGTCCCATATTACGTTATGCATGTATGGTTCCACATGTTTCCGCCATATTCCACTACGCTGGTATAGGATGTCCCATAATACGACACGCTTGTATGGTTTCGCCTACCTGTATCGTTCCGCTCTAATCCACTATACTGGATCCGCCGATTCGCTTGTATAGGATGTCCCATATTACGGTTACGCTTGTATGAGCCTTTTCCGTCATCTATCCATCATCGAAATTTTCCAACAGGGCTGTAATAGAATGAAGAGATCGAATATTAGTAACGCCACCTCAAATGCCCGTTTCTGCAGATCCTAGGTTAGCCTGCCAAAGACCTGCATGTAACATTTGCGCTGTCAAAGCTGCTCGGGCGAGTGTGGGGTTGATCTTAAATGTATTATTTGTTTGTGTTTTTTTCAATAAGACTGCGAGCAAAGGAGACCCTATTGACATTATGAGAGCGAACGCACTTTGAGTGGGCTAAGCACACAGGCTCGTACAGTAAGAGCGTCGTCAGAGAAAACATACTCGTGTTTTTCGCACTGGCTGCGCTTACACTTACATTGAAATAGGGTATAGATACGTCAAAATACTTGGGTCCACAGCCGCGGCTGCGTTGAGATCTATGTGTGCGAAACAAAGTATGGTATGCGAGCACGTACGCAACACTTAAAGGGAGTGGGTACTCCGCACGCACGCGTAATTGGGAGCGACGGCGATGCCACAAGCATGAGCAGGAGCAGACCGTTTTGAACGACTTAAGGCCCCTAGGCACAATTATGTTTGAGATCGTTTCACTGCGTTGCGAATGCGAGAGCGTAAGACATCCATAATTCTTTTGACGCATACCAAGCAATTCCTTGAATTGGATACCAGGCTCCATACGAAGCACAGATGTGCCGGTCACTCACTTTCATTTCTCGAAGCAACGCAGTTAAACGCTCTCAAACGCAACTGTGCGTAGGGACCTATACTTCCACGGCACGGCCAAGTTGGCAATGTCGAGCTTGCTATTACATCGCTCGCGTTTACGGTGGAATGGAGTGCATAACTCGATCTAAACAGCTGTCTTTCTGCATGCTGGTGAGCTTTATACAGAGCACTCACCTCGTATAACTTTGCTGCTCCCGTCGGGTTGAAATCTTTTGGACCGATTCGGTGAAGCAAGATCTTCCTCCGAGGTTCATTTTCCGTTCCAGAGCGAACACTGAAAAGCTTTCCGCCCGACTCTTTCAACAGGTGCAGCAGCCCGTCAACTGCGTCGTAGTAACACCTTGGGAAATTCATGGCGACCGGAAGTCCAAAACCGAAAGCCAGATGTCACGTGTCGACCGGCCAATAGTGTGCGCGGCGGCTAGTTCAAAGAATGGCACCACTTTTCCCAGGATAAATTGGCTTTAGAGTTAATTTGCGCACCGCGTCGCTTGGCGGAGGTTTCACAAAAAATGAGCGGTCGCTTCTTCGGCGCCTTTCTTGGCGCCTTGGACGAAGCCGAGGACAAGTACTTCGGTCAGTTAAAAATATCGATGGCACCGCTTCTGCCGAGAGTACTGACCTTCTTGGTGCGTTCAGTGGTAGTTTTCCTCTGTGCTACACGTAATAGGTCTTGAAAATCAGGAGTCGGCTGAAAAGCATATATATATATTTTTTTTTCAAATAGAATCGTTGGGTTGAAGCTTCCGGTACGATCGTGGAATTGCGCGATCCCATACTACGAAGCTATCGGGGTCCGCAAGTGCTTTTAATAAGGAGTCTTGCTCCTTACACGAATGATGCCCAGAGAAAATCTCTGGCAGAAAACATTTCTTGCTCATTTCGAGGTGCTCGATGCATGGAGATCGAGAGATCCTGACATGCAAGCATGCGAGTGGCGAGAGAGTCCAAACTGGCAGTTCACGGGTTTACCACAAAACTTCATCCCTTTCACGCCAATATCTGATTGGCAAGAAACCAATCCCATGCGCGAAATCCGTTCAAAATCACGGGGACGGCCCATGCGCCACACTCCGTTTTGGGCGGTGCCATTGGTGGAAGGCATACACTCTTCGATAAGCATTCACGAAATGTCAATCTTCCACCCAAATCCAACCAACTACAAGCTTGTTCGTCCTCTGAACGTTGTATGATAGTAAGGCGGTGTGTGATTGCGTCCTCTCAGAACGTGAGCGATGTTTGAAAGCATCGTACAACGTTCCCTCAAGCAGAAGAAGCGGACGTCGTCTGCTCCATGTGGACCCCCCAGCTGTAGCGCCTCTGCGGCCGCTCGGAGAGAAGAGCTCATGGGAGAAAGAATAGAAGCGAACACAATCTGGTCGCGCACACGCAGAGGAGCGTAGGGAAAGTATCTTCGCCTACCTTCTTTCTTACACCGTGGTGGCAACCCATAGACGTATGACTGGTCAGACCAGCACGTAGGTTTCACGTGGGCCGAACACGCCAACGTTTGATGTCCATCCGATTCGACATTTTCGAACTATTAACGCGAAGTTTGCGAAGAGCTTCACTGGATATTGTTTTTTTTATATATATTCTGTCAAACATAAAACGCGCTTCCATATCACATATTTTTCAACATTTTTGTTCTTCAAATATGTGTGTAGAAGTCGGACAATACCATTCAAACGCAAACTTCATTGAATTTTGATAAATGTTCAAAGGTTCGATAAACCCGTCGAAACTCGAGGTAAGATAAGTGTTAACGACAGCCCCACAAAAAAAAAGAAAAGAAATATCGGTTATATAGTTTTGTTTTGGCCGCCAACTACGCTTGCGCAACGCCGGCTAAAGGAATTAACGTAGGACGTTGCCACGGATTTCCGCCCAAATCCGCCGATTCCGGTGTAGCTGCTACGGCAAGGTTGAAAACACTTCCTTGGGTCGGCTATTTCAACATACATAAATTAAAGGTAACCAAAAATATTTTCACAAATTCATTACTGTTATTTTGTATGTGGAACCACAACTACAGGAAACATAAGAAAAATATTCATTTTACAAAAGGCAATAGTACGTCATATGCAAACCTTACGTACCTTTTTTTTAAATAGAAGTTCTTTTCTTTATTATAACATGACCAGCGTAGAACAAACGTATGACTTCAGTATTTTTCGCTCATTTAAATTCTTTTGTATTCTTATATACATATTCACCGGTAGTACCTCATTAAAACCCGAACCTGCTACAATAAGCACGCGTAATACCGACGCCTGGTTCTTCCTCAAGTGCCTTAGTAACTATAAATTACATTAATTACTACACGATCTACCATTTCCTCTCAATTTACACAAAAACATAGACTACTTCACCTTTAAGGACTTGAGAGGGTATTTTGTGAATATCGAGTGATATATGCGTAGATTCGTTTCTTTTATTCTTAGAAATGTTTTAGAGGTGCATGTGCATTTCCCTCTTTTCCCTGATCTCATTGCTTTGTTATCACTATCCTTGAATAATAATCTTTGTTTAATAATTAGGTGGTTATATGCTAACAAATGTATATCTGTTATTCATAAAGTATTTCTAAATATATATTTTTATCATGGAAAAAAACATTTAAGTTCATCTTGTAAAACTTACTGCCAGATGAGAGGTTGATGGGCCCGGTCAAGTTGTTAATACAACTTTTAGCCCATAGTCTTTTCCAGGATGTTCTCTCGAAAAACAAAATGAATTGAATTGAGCTGCACTTGCCACTGGAAAATCTGCGCTCCAAAAGGGGCGCTTTGGCGCGCTCTAGATCTACTTGCTCCAGTCCTCTAGGACACTCCTTGTGCTTCAAAGTTCACAAAGTCTTATTTATTGCGTGTAGCTTTCTCGAACATTTCTTTTACCGCGTTTGGTTTATGTTTAATTTACCATATAGCATTTGTTTTTTTTTCTTTTGCATAACAAATTTCAGAGGGCGTCAAACGTAAATCACCTGCTTAGGCAATTAAACGGAGGGACATCAACACATTCACAACGACTGCTTAGAAAGTCGCATGAAGCAGACAACTAACTAAATATAAGGTGTTTAAAATTATGACTTGGAACTTTTCCTGGCTTCAGTTCATGCTAAGTTTAGAAATACGTATCTTTTTCTTTTCTAGCCTGTTAGCTGGTGTAAGAAATTGTGTTCGCCTGAGAGAAGAAAGCTACCTTTTGGTTTTACGGCCGAAGCCGACTGGCGCCGGCTGTAAAACAAGATGTTCACGAAACACGTTCCTACTGCTTTTTATGTATCGTGTGTTTACTTGACTCGTCGACGTCGGTGGCAAAATGTGCAAGCTTCTATTTTTATGATTAGACCGAAAATAGTTATTCCCAGAAATATACGGCAAATACCGCAGTAAGAATTCTCGCAATTTGTTACCTTTTTAAAAAGCGCGTTCGTATCGGAAACTATTTTTTACGAAAGAATTGCACATAAAGGACAGAAGACGGACAACACATCTTCCCTCATGACAGCAGCGCCTAGCTCAGATGGCCGAAATGCGACGAAAAAAGGGGCATTCTGACGCGGGCATGCTTGCGACAGTGGCTGGGTTAAAGTGGGTTCGCTGAGCCCGCTTCGCCGGAAAATATTGAACAGAGATCCGTTGGCGGATCTTTAGGTAATGCGCGTTAGCAGGACCCTTGGGAAACGCCACAGACGTCCCCGTTTCGGAAACTCTAACACTGACCCCCGTAACGAAGCCACAATAGGCAGCAAGGAAATAGAGGAAGCAAAAGCAGTGTTGTGCCCGTCACCGAAAATAAGTAACAAAATATCGTTACTTAGTAGCTTGGACAAAAGCTAACGCGTTACAGAGCTCTGTTACCATTTTGCAAATGTAACGAAATACCGGTGTCGTTACTTGCCATGACTAACGGACCTTATTTTACGTCAGTTTGTCATTACTTTGTGTTTCACTGTTAGTATATGACAGCTGTTAGTATATGACTGTAGAGTGTCAACCACAAACATCTCCACAAGGTTGTCGAATACTTCTTGAGAAACGGGAGCTTGATGGATAAGGTCAGTCTTCTTCAGCAAGGGCGTGTCGGAAGGGTGGGTTAGTCTCGGTCTTTCGTTTCTTTAAAATTACCGCGAACTCTGATAGCCACTGCGAATGGAGGGACGGACGGAAAAGAAAAACAATTAGGACTGGTGCTAATCACGGCTGTTAATTTCTAGTTATCAGCGGTGTGGAACAACGAAATATTAACTAAATAAACTACATCACGAATTTGTATAGAAAAAAAAAATTCTAAATAAATCGCAAACTTAAACACATATAAAATAGCCGTGTTTATATATAACTGCCATGGTTGATTTGCCGTCCTTCTGAAATATACAAGTAAACTAACTTGAGCCGTTTTTGAAGAGTTTTCGCTAGCTTACATTAATCAGCATTGGCAGCTGCAACTAAAAAACTACGACTGACTAAACGACCTGGAAAGAAAGGTGCATTCTTTTGGCTAAGAATGCCTAACGACGACTTTTTAACGAAAAAAAACATAAACTGACATTAAAGAATAACTCGCCTTAACGTGTTTTTTTTCAAATTAGAGTTTGACGTTCTTGATGTGCTCAGCGACTTGAGTATCGGCATACAGAGGAGACACTTAAACAGCAAATTGTCTGACTTCGTTTCCCTCAGTTCAAACATAGCACTTAGCCCGGGCTATAATAACGGAGTTTCAGTGGCCGTCACCATCTTGCACGAAAAGTAAAAGGGGTGTTTAAATCAAGCGTTTTAAAACGGCCTTGTTGGCTAGAGGCAGACGTTGCATGACAAAGGCAACTGTACGGTTCACGGACTGCTCAGAAACAACACACCTCTTAGCCACAAAGGTTTTAGTCACAGTCCGGTTTAGGCTACACAAGCAACGAAAAGAGGGCACCAATCGCTTATTATAGTCAATAATTATAACCAAAGAAGATTATTGGTGATTATAATCGAATCATAGCGGCCGGCCATACTTTGGTTATAATCGCATGCATACTCGTAGTATCTTTCCGTGTATATATGATTAAAAAAGGTTGCGAGCGTTTATAAGCTCTTGTCCCTAGGTTTCTCTTTCATATCCAAAAACCTTGTTCTTTTTTTTCTTTTATTTTCACGCCGGCAGCAGCAATTTAACGGTGAAGCAGACTAAAGCCATGACTAATACTGCTACGAATGTGTCTCTCTAGAAGAATGGTACAGCAGCCTTGACACACAGCCCGGAACTGCGAGAAGCATAAGACGGGCGCAGCGTCCAGCAATAGATACTTCGGTTTTTTAATGCCAGGGGGTTTTGCTAAAAAATATGTACCCGTATTTTTTTCTCTTTACTTTTTGAGTAGAATGCAACGCGTTCAAGCACCCATCCACGAGAGCACTTGGGAAAAGGGTAATTCTATGTAAGATTTTTTAAAAATTAAGTTGGTTTAGCACAGTTTTCATCAGCTGTATATCTGACATGTCTTCCCTCAACAACATTAACATTTTTATGGTTAAAAAAAACTTTTCAGCCCTATATAAAATTTCTCCACAATAGAATAAATTAAAGACGTTTTAACCACTTTTTCTGCAAAGAATATTGCCCGCCAACCATTAAACAAACCAGGCAAGGCTCTATCGTATTTTAATGGAGCTCAACACCTGCTCCTTAAACCTCTGTAATAGCATCCAGGAATAGCAATATGTCGAAAGTCATGTCTAAATTCAGACTTGAACTTTGTTTAGACGTTACACTTCTCGTCTTCAACATATCGGCCGTGTGAGTGGAACTCCGAGAGTAGCCGGAGCTAGATTCGACGTCCGAAACAAATATACTGTTTATAAAAAAAACAAATTAGAAAAAATTAAAAATCACTGCACCAGTTGTGAATAACAAATATGACTGTGAAAAATGTCGACTATAGTACTAGATCGCGTGTACTATATTTCTCGATATTATTAGCGCCCTTCTTTAGACGGGTGTTTAATGGTCACAGCCGGCTTGAGTTTCCGCTTGCCGCTCTTGAAGCTGTTCCAGCTGCTGAAGGAAACTCAACTCGCAGCACGCGGCTATAAGGTATTCCGAGCAAAAGGGAAAATGTTCCACGTGACACTAGTTTTCTCGGCACACAGCTCGTGCAAAAGCACCTTGACGCGGCTGGCCCCTATTGCTGCCGGGGAACGCTTTTTTTTTTCTCCCACGAAAAAAAGGGTAAAACAAAGAAGCTCTTTCACGGCACTGTTTCTACAGTCTACCGCGGAGCACATATTGCTACCCATTGCAAAGGAAATTTCAACCTTAAAGCTGCGGAAAAATTATCTCTATCGCTGGCGTCCGGAAAGCCACTTCGCGGGCCGCGGCTGCCCGAGTCGCTCGTCTGCCAGCACATTCGTGACGTACGCGGGTAGGGAATTGGATTGGATTGGATTGGATTGGATTTGGGGCTAACCCCTTTGTATCGGGGGATCTCAGCAGCGCTGGATCTAGCCTGGCTAGTAGCTACACTAGCCAAAAACGTAGTTGTGTTCTTTTGCTCTCCTCCACCAACACTCCAGTCTCCTCTTAGTCACCTCCAGTGGCTGCGAGCTATCGGCGTCGTACTGTTCGTCAACGCCCCGGAAACCCAGCGCCACCGCCATGTCAGGTTCGTACGTCACGTCCGGCTTTATACCCGTGCATTCCAGTATGACGTGTTCCGCCGTCTCGTCTGCTCCCTGCGCGCACATGACGCACTTCACTTCCATGTCCATGTACTTCGCGCGGAAAACGCGGGTCCGCAGCATGCCGCCTCGGGCGTCCGAAAGCAGTGCACTGCCCTTGCTGTTGTCCATGAAAGGTATTCGCTTCACCTCCTGTTTCTCTCTGGCATACAGGGCCAGCGCTGGCTTCAGACGTGCCGCCTCCGCCCATCGCCGCGTCTCGCTCTCGATCACCCTCGTGCGGATGCTCTGCTGCAGTTCCGGCTGCTCCGCGGCTGGGTAGAGGAGTGGGCCGTTGACCTCGTATCGCTGTGCCAGCTGGCGCGTCCGTCGCACCCACCGGGTTGGGACGGACCGAAGATGTACATACTTGAAGACCTGTCTGGCCCAGCGCTCTTCGCTCATCCGGCTGAGGCGTCGCTCGAAGTCCAGCTTGGCTCGGGCCTCCCTGGCCTCAAAACCGGACCAGCCCATGTCTCCTTGGACGGCTTCGTTCGGTGCTGTTCGGCTTGCTCCCAGTGCCGACCTTCCCACCTCCCTCTGACGGACCTCGAGGTATTGCCTGGTACCTGATGACAGGCACAACACTGAGTTGCCAAAAGTGAGCCCCGGCACCGCCACCATCTTCCAGACCGCTCGGGTTACCTCGTATCGGTTATATCCCCAGAGGGCCCTGGCCGTTGCTATGCCCTTGTTCTTCCTGCTCTTCGCCTTGACCTTCGTCTCGTGCTCTAGGAGGTAATGGTGTCCCTTCTGTAGGTTTACACCTAGATATTTGTAGTGGTCCACCCAAGGTACAGGATTGGCTTGAATGGACAAGTTGGCGGTCCCGTTTTCCTCTGCTGCCCCAAAGGCCATCAGCCCAGATTTGTGCGAACTGAAGCTAAGCCCCAGGGCCTCTCCCATTGCACCACACTCGTTCATGAGCCCCTGCAGGCCCTGCAGCGAGTCCGCCATCAGCACCATATCGTCGGCGTAGATGAGTCCCGGGAGTTTTCCTCCCTTCCTTTCCCCGCCTTCCGAATATTCCAGTGAGAAACCCTCCCCACTCTCCTGCAGCCGCTTTTCGATTCCTGCTATGTACAGCATAAACAATAGCGGCGACAGCGGGCAGCCCTGTCTCAAGCCCTTGGAGCAGGTCACTGGATGTGTTGTCTCCTGCTGCCACTGTGCCACCACCGTCGTCCCTCTGTACACTTCTCGCAAGAGGTCTATCCACTCTCTGCAGAGTCCCCGCTCTTCCAGCTGCGTCCACAGTTTTCGATGTTCGACCGTGTCGTAAGCCTTGCTGATATCGAGAAAACAGAGGTAAAGGGGGCGGTTCTCCTTCTGGGCAATCTCGATGGCCTGCGTCAGCACGAATAAATTGTCCTCAAGGCGTCTCCCCCACCGGAACCCATTCTGCAGCTCCCCCAGGACTCCTTCTGCCTCTGCCCATGTCTGCAGTCGGTCTCGTATTATTTGTGTGAACACGCGGTAGAGTACCGATGTGACGGCTATGGGGCTGTAGTTTCCGAGCGTTGACTTTTGCCCTTTTCCATTGTAGATGAGTCTGAGTCTTGAGGTTCGCCACTCCTCCGGCACCCATCCCTCCTTCAGGATCTGGTTGAGGATCTCGCGCAGCAGTGCTCTCGTCTCTGGCCCCAGCTCCTTCACCAGCCTCATTGGGATTTCGTCCATTCCAGTGGCTGTGGTTCCTCCTATCCTCTTGACTGCTTTATTTAACTCCCTCTCCGTGATTTTTTCTCTGCTCGGTTGCTCCTGCAGTTCGTCCTCCGTCTCCCCCTCCTCACTGTCCATTTCTCGGCTGTCCCCTGTGAACATGTCCCCTATCCACCTCTCAATGTACCGGTTGGTCTCTCCAGGGTCCAGTTCCTTTCCCGTTGCATCGTCTTTTATTACAGCATCCTCCCTGGGTCGACCTGTTTGGCCCTGTACATGTCGCCAGAACTTCAGTGGGGCCTCATGTCCTGCCTCTCTCAGTTCTTCCAAAAATCTCTTATCTACCTTGGCCATTTTGCTTTGACTCAAAGCTGTCACCTCTATTTTCCTGCTCTGGTACTCCCTCCATTCTCCTGAATCTTTCTGTAGGGGCGCTTTCTTCTTCTCCTTTCGTTTTCTGATGGTCCCTCGCAGAGTCCTGTTTGCCAGTTGCCTTCTTGTAATGGCCTCCTTCACCTCCACATCTCACCATCGTTTTCTCCTCCGCTTCCCTCGTGTCGGTCGTTTCAGTTTTTCCAGGTGGTCCTTCCACCACCGCATGAGGTTCCCGTACGCCTCCACCTGCCTGGTTTCCACCTCTTCCTCCAGTTTCTGCGCAATGGTTTGTGCTTCTGCTTGCGTTATGTGGTGTGGTCTCATAGGTTCGCTGACTCTCTTTTCCGTCGGCTTTCCTCCGAAAGTGATCAGCAATCTGTTGTGATCACTTCCCAAGCTCTTGTCGCCTTCCTCGTCTATCTCCATGTAGTTCAGTTTTTCATACAGGTCCGGGGACACCAGGCAATAATCGATTGTAGAGCTCATCCCTCTGGCCATCCATGTCGTCTTTCCTATGCATTTATCTTGTGTGTTGACGATTACCATATCCAGGTGTTCCGCCATGTCCTGCAGCAGCTTTCCATTACCGTCTGTTCTCCAATCAAACTCCTCTAGGTGTGCGTTGAAATCGCCTAACATAATGGTAGGTCTCCCAATGTTGTGATAGTCTTTTTCAATGCACTTGATTAGCTTGATGTTTGTCTCCCTGCTGTCTGCCCCCGTCCACAGGTACACCACTGCCACTGCCACCTTTCTCCCCGCCAGTGTCCCCGTCAACCACATGCGCTCTCTGCACTCTGGACTTTCTCTCTGGCAGCCTGGCCCGCTAAAGCATCCTACCCCCCCTCCCCTTCTCTCACAGTCCTTTCTGTTTACCCCATCCCAAGTAGGGATCTTTCATTGTTGCCAGTAGAGAGTCGCCTCCTAGAACCCTCGCGGCCGGCGTAATTTGAAAATTCAATAACTTCACGGAAAATTTTTATTTCCTTAAAATATTTTGGTTATCATTTGAGAAAGGGTTATTGACGCGGTCTGCAAATTTCCAGCCAAATCGAAGTCTACCAAAAAATCGGCGGAGTTCGCCTTTAAGGTTTTGTACATATCAATTTTGTTCCTCACTCCGACTTCTTTTTGATGAACTTAACCCAATTCAGCACGCAGCTTGCGTTGCCCCTTGGATTGTGGTGCGTGTTTTTGCAACTGAACTTGCACTAAGTTTAATAAGAATGGCCTATCAGCTCATGCGATTCAACAGGAATTCCTTGAGCTGGAAGAGAAGTGTAAGGACTCTGCTGATTTATACACTGACGGTGCTAAGACTTTATGTTTTGTCGGTTGTGCAGTACACTATGGTCATTTTTGAAAAGTAAAACGTCTTCATGACTTGGCGAGTTTATGAAATTTATGCTGTGCATTTTGCAATGGATGATATTTTGAAGACTAAAACAAGACGAGCCATAATATTTGTAGACTCTCAGAGTGCCATTACTGCAATATGTTTTCTGAAAGGGACAAAAAATATGCTTGTGGAAAAAGGGCGAAGTAAACTTAATGGAGCTTTACGTACAGGTAACACTATAGGATTCTACTGGGTTCAAGTCACGTGGGAGTAAAGGGTAAAGAGGAGGCAGACAGGTTCGCTGTATCCTCAAGTAACTGCTCTCAATATTGAGCTAGCTTTGTCTCTCAGGATATGAAATCATTATTTAGGTCGTCCTTCTTTCGTCTATGGCAGTTAGAGTGGGCCATGGAGTCAAATAACAAGCGCCACGTAACCAAGCTGGTCCTTGGGTTTTGGGAGAGCTCCTAACTTAAGCACCACTTTCACGAAGTTGTATTGTGCCGGCTTCGAACTGTCACTTTTTGCTTCCTCAGAGATATCTGTTTTGGGAAAAGGTTCCACCAGTTTTGGAGCACTGTGGAGACCATCTTACTATTCTCCATATTTTGTGGCTCTGCCCAGGATTTGTGGCTCTGCCCAGGACACTGAGCGAAGTGCTCATTTATCAGTTTTTCATATACTGCATTTCATTCCATCCCGCTCTTTTGCTGGGAAAGCACCCTCTCATCCCTCTTGATCGAGCTCTGGCATTTATTAGTAGCTCTTGCCTTACACACAAGATCTAGTCCTAGCTATTTTCAAGATTGCCATTTTGTAAGGACGTGACCATAGGAGCTTCATTAGTTATTTTAGTCTGGCACAGTATATCCTCCGTTGCTGTTGCGCAATAAAACCTGGGAAGAGCGAACCATAATTATTTATTTTTGCCTCCTTTTCTTTTATCCTGCATGGCTCCCAACTTTGTCCCTGGGCTAAAAACAAACCTCACGAAAGTTTTCGTCTCTTTTGACTCTCCTCCATCGAAGAAACACCATGTGTAGGCACTGGAATAAGGGGTGCCCTGCATTGTATACTATTGCGTCTCCGTCCCCTCTGGTGGCAGTCGCATTATCTATATTCATGTAAAATGTCCCCAGTTGGTCATGGGAGAAAAGTTTATTATTCATTTCTAAATTTTAGCGTTCGTCACTGTACTCGGGAGGAGTCATCTATCTATTTCTTTGCTCGGGACTCTGAAGTTAAGCGAGTTCACACTACCTCTTTAAAGTAAACAGCACGTGGTGCATACATTGTGCAGTTTCAGAAAGAGAACGCTCCGATTTGTCAACGTGCTTAATATTTCCGACTCGTGCGACGTCCCCACCGGTGCACGAAGTAGCACAGCTGGAATTGGGCTCGTACCTCTTTCCACCATACCCGGTACCTCTCGTGACACTAACGCGGTCTTCTTTACGAGATGTCGTGAGACAATAAAGCATCACCTGCTCCGCCATAACTGTCACAGCTCCTAAGTGAAAACAAACAATTGTAGGAACAAAACAAACAATAGCAATTGTCTTCGAGCCCTTAAAAGCGCGAACATCTGAGTATCTTGGTTATCTTCGCTCGAAGCAACTTAAAAGACAGACGCACCGAAAGACACACCTAAGACGCGGTAAGGTCTAATGTGTTCTAGGTTTAATTCACGTGTTTGGTTTAGTTGGCAATATGTGCCCCTCTGATAGTCATCCGAATTCACCGTAAAACTGAAGCCACTCAAAAAGGGGCTCTTGGAAATCCAGATCCCATCATCAGCCGAAATATCACTGAGCCATAAGGCGTTGAAGAAATAGTAAAATGCCCTCTACTTCTCTAAAGAAGCTGATTTATTGTTGAGAGATTCAGCGACTTCATAGACTGTCGAAGGAACGTAAGTCGCTTTAAGAAATTGCTTCGCTAAAGTGGTCAACTCTCCCGAGATATCCCAGACAGCACGCAAGAGAAACGCTTATCTTGGCCCAAGTTAGGCAATCACATATTGATGCCTAACTTGGGCCTAAGAAGCTTTAATTCCAAGGCGTTAGTTACAGTTAGAGTGTTTTACCTTGGTTTCCCACATTATTGCCAATGTCCCACAGGGGTCTAACCTGAGACTAGTATTGTATGTTATTTATATTAATGATAAAGAATTGTACGTGAAAAATTCTCGGTTGTTCCTATTCACCGCTGACTTGCAGCTACAATTTAATATTCGGGCACTCAATGATTGCGCACTTCTGCAAGGCGGAGTGTCACGCGTGCCTCAGTGGTGCCCCTCATATTTTGGTTACTCAATCGCGACAAAAGTAGTGTTACCACTAGTAGTACACGGAAAGAAGAAGTCGATTTTAAATACCTATGTTCTTGGTTCCGCTAACATTTTGCGTGTGTCTGTGGTTCGCGACCTTGGTGTTTATATTGATCATCATCCTTCTCTTTCCTACCACGTCTCTCGAATTGCCGCATCAGCTTTAAGATTGCTGAAAGTAATTTCTTCTTTGACAAAACAATTTCTTTTTTTATTTCACAGTGTATTATTCGCACATTCTGCGGTCTAAATTGTTCTTGTCTTGAGTTTGGAAGAGTTGTGTGGATGTCTAGCACAGCAACCGATGCATTGCAAATTGGAAAAGTTCAGGAGAGGTTTATGGAATCGTTTTTGATAGTGTTAAACAAAGACGTTTTGAGACTACGCGTACATAGTCGAGAGTCTCGGCTTGAAATGCGGTCGTGTCAAAGGCTTTGGCGTGACTTACTAATGTTACACAGAAGACTTCATGGTGAGATAGACATTAACTTGCTGTGTTGTCTTAATTTCCACCTGCCTCTACGTTCTAGTAGACATGCCAGTTTGTTTTATCCTGGCTCCCAAGGGAAACTTTGTTTGATCTCACTGTCTTTTGAACAAGAGAAACCTTGTTCGATTCAACTTTCTTTTAAAGGTATATCATAAAATACTTCTTTTGATGCTTTTACAGATTGTGTCTTTTAAACGTGAACTGGAAACATGGCTTTTAACCTCATACTCAAATTGTTTTCCTACATATGTGTTGTTGACATTGAACAGGGTCATGTGCCCCATATCAAGACTTCGGTCGTTCAGGGGCACGAAATAATGAAGTATGTAAGTAGGTATGTATAACTGTCAAAGTGCCAGACATGAGCCAAGAATGCCACGTATAAACCGAACAACCAGCAGTAAAGCTTGTTTCCGGCATTTGTTTGGCAATTTTGACCCAACGTGGTCATGTTTCAACCGAAACACCAGAGAGTGAAACTTAACGCTGGCACTTGTGTGGTTCAATGAAGAACAAATACCCAGACTTGGTCCTAAAAATATCAAGTTTGGATATACCTTGGCATTTTCTTGTGCTTTTAGTACCCTCAATTGCCAGACAAAAACCTTTTTTTCAAAGACCTGTGCTTTTTGGGTGCAAGCTAGTCGACTACAATCCATTTCTTTCGATAAAGAAGCGTCGAACTTAAGTTGTCACGTCATTCTTAGTTTACCTGACGCAAGTTACAGTGCGGAGTATCCTCGACTCAGTCAAACCTTGAAAGCCTAGACATTTAACTGCGATATCGCTTCATATCGTCCGCCAAACTCCGTCTCGGGCAATAGTTTCGCTTGCACTCTGATTACTTCACGCCTCAAAAAGTGTCTCAAGTTTTCACCTCGAAGTCTTGTCGGCCACACGACATCTCGTGGCATTGCTGGAAATTACTAGACGTCTCTTGATACCTCAAGATGTTGCATTAAATGAACGAAGAAAGCAGAAATAGCATAAAGCATAAACTTCTTCCACAAGTGGGCATTCTTTAAAGGATATTTCAACAATATGGCGTTGTTTGTTTTGTTTCAAATAATGTTAAGTGCGTGTGATCTGGTTAACTTTTCCTTGCTGAAAAACAAACGAAAAGTTGAAGCCAGGTAAGTAACTTTCTACTACGATCGATATCAGCCATGCATGGTTAGAATCTTGTAAAATGTGACGAGTTAAAAAAAAAAGTGGCATCCACTATAATAGTTAAGTGGTACTGGCTGAGCGAGCTATGAATTCGCTCTCACGAGCAGCTTCTGTGTTGCGACATTTTACCTATTGTTTATTTATTGTTTTCTAGGAACGCGTGTGGTGGTTTGTTTCTGTACAGTTTTGGTTCTCCAACTCAGATCTACGGCTGCTTCATCTCACTTCTTTATGGAGATGCAAGTTACAGGCATTATTATTTAATGCAATTTACAAAATAACAAAGTGTGTACTAACTTCGACAAAGTCACTATAATCTAGCTTGTTGGGCATCCCCAGACATCCCCAAAGTTTCTTGGGCTAAAAATTGTTTCTTATGTCTGTTCATGTAGGGCCTAAACACTACAGAAGAAGCCAGACTAGAGCCAAACTTTCCCTTTTTTAGCCATTGTCAGGGTATCTTGGCCGTAACTCGCAAAATAAGTCCTTTAGGCCTCACTTCTGGTTGTTAAATTTGTACATCACTACTTCGGTCCAAAATTCTTCTTCAAGTGCCTAATTGAGGCTTCCCAGTTGGCTCAAAGTGTGTACTTAGATAATTATGCGGCGAGCCAGAGAAAAGTAGAAATGACAGAGAAAATAACTCTGGCACTGACGAAGAAGTTAAGCGATTCTCTGGCGTGTTGTACATTCACTAAAAGTGTATAGTCCTGATGATGATCATGTTTTGCTGTAATATATTCAGGCCCGTTCACGCACTTGCGACTTTTTAAAACCGAGTTCTTTGAACCCTCTTAAAATCTCTTACGACGAGAGGACACACTGGCACCACCTATCGGGTAGCAGTGGAACACTTGGCATCCCGTATAAATTTCAACTTCGTTCGGGCATCATTCGTTTTTTCTTGGCCTGAAAAGCTTTTGTTAATGTTACGAATTAAAATTTCTCATAAGTAGTACGTACGTTTAACCTGGGAAATACCGCCAAACTTTCACTTTAGTGAAATGCAGTTCAAGGGTCATCGTATAGATGGCGCCAGCGTGTTAGTATGTTCAAGTATGTCCTCCCGTCGTAAGACATTTTAAGAGGTTTTTAGGCGCTCCGTTCTAAACACAAGTGTGTAAACGGGCCTTCATTTTTAAAACCGTCCAAACAAAGGACGAGCAAAACTCTGTACGCTCTGTATATTTGTTTTTTGTCATTTTAGTGACTGAACAATGGTGCATGCATGCACACTATCTGTTTGATCCCAATATTCCGTAACATACTTTTCTGAAAAAAAAAAAACAAAAAAAAAAACAGGGCGCAGGCGAGCTGGTGTATATTTACCATTTTTTTTCGACTAATCGACTAATTCCGAAATTGCGACACATGTACAAGAATGTAGAAACTGCTCAGCCGAGTGGTCCGGTACAACGGTAGTATGCAAAGAGGTCAATGACGTCAAAAGGGTTGTAAAAGAGACAGTAAAAATCAGGCCGTTCGGCAATTGCATAAGCCAAGCGTCTAGGCTTCTTAGTGATAGGGCGAAAGCTTTTCTGCGAGTATGATTTGAACGGGCCTTGTGTTTTTCGCCAGAGGTACCTCCTTTGTCTTGATCTTGTTCCGTTTGTATGCGTATGTAGAAAAAAAAAGTGAAACAGATTGATCGGTTCGAACTGCAGTCGGTTCCGGTGATTCGCTTCTTCGTTTTTTGTAAAGATAAGAGTGGCTGCGAGGTCAAAAAATGGTTCCCTTGGGCCGAAGTTTTGATGTGTGCGTAGCTTTCGTTAATTCAACGTGGTTAGTTTTTTTTTTTTTTTTTTTTTTTCTTGAGATTATTGTGGCTGCGAAGTCAAGACGTGTCCCCCTGGTGCCTTTGTTTGGAGTGTTTTTTATGGTGACGATTTTGGGTTCAGGTTGTATAAAAGGAGGGAGAACTGAATAAAGTGGTTAGCTGTGTTTGAGAAGTCGTCGTGTTTCTTCCACCCAGTCTCAGGTGGTCTAAAAAATGGTATACTTTTCTATCTGTTTTAATTTTTTTTTACTCTTTTTACAGATACGTTTCTGCGATGAATTCTTCCACGACAACCATCTTTGTCGTGATGCTCGCCCTGGTGGCTGCACTTTCGGGAACTGTCAAAGCTAAGCACGGACGCCAGGAACATGAGCATAATTTTATGCAACAATTTATGGATGTAAGCCAAATTAGTTATGAATATATGTAGATTAGGAATCGAGTTACGATTATGTTTTTTTTTACTTCATAGAAATTGAATGTGTTGGAAGTGCAAGCACACTCTTTTTTTGCAAACCACGACGAGAATGTCGTGAACTGAATGTGAACGGCACCCGCTGTCAGCTCGCGCACTGCACCAACATGCAGGGGTACGACGGCCAGATAGCACATTCTCGATAAAGTTTTATGAGCAATGCAAGTTCGTTTGCTTCTTGAGAATTGGTTGCCGTGACGTCAGAACGTGGAGCTCTGATCGGCCCGATTGGAAGGTTAGTGGGTAGACCTCAGGACAACTAGCATTGAGGTTAAATCACTCTTTCCAATCAGACCCAATCAGAACTGGACGTTTTGACGTCACCGCACATTCTGCGCAAGAAGCAGACGAAGTTGCGCTCCGCATACAACTTTCCAACTTTCCTATAACTTCCTCCGACTAAATATTCTGCTGAGACGAATTTTCGAAAATTGTTCTTAGCAGAAAAGGGAGGGGGACAGACTTTAGTAGCAGACTATATCCCTATCCATGCATTGCAAGACGCATTTCTCTAAAATGCGTTCCGCAATCGCTGACGGCCAGTCAAACCCGTTTATAACGAATAGCAGGAAACGCTACGATCAGTTCGATACAGCATGTAGTTCGATATAGAAAAATCCATTTACAACGAACCTCCACATTGCATTCATTGTAAGGCGAGAGATTCGATTTCTTTCTCATTTCTTCGCTTCCACCTTGTTAAAAAAAGCCAAAAAGTTTTTTTTTTTTTTGCATGTGTGTATGGTTTCTTGTTTTAGTATATCTTCCCTTCTAAATTGCTTCTTTTCGTAAAAAAAAACGCTTTAAGGCGATTCTTTTTTTTTTCTTTTGCGTGCGTGCTGTGTTTTGTTTTAGCTTTTTCTTTTTCGAATCGCTTCTCTTCGCTCAATTTTGTTCGCGGCTTGGGCTTTTGGAATTTTTTTTCTTGCCTGCTGTTTTTTTGGCGGGAAGGTATCGGCTAGAAGGCGATAGTTTGCGTAGATTTCGGAAGCTTTCCCGGGGGGAAAAATTTCGATATACCCAATGTGTTGTTCGTTATAAAAAGTACTTTTTACGTGCGTTTTTATTTAAATGTTTTCTGAGTTCGATATCGAAAATAATTTGCTGTGCGTGGGTTCGTTCTAAACGGGTTTCATAGTAGTTGTAAGAAAGTGCCACAAAATATGTGAATGGCAATTCCGTGTTCATATTTTCAAAATGCAAGACGCGTGCGTTCATTTGGTTTGATTACACTTAAAGCATCGAACGCCTTTTGGTGGAACCTACTATTCTGAGATGTTTCTTTGTTCGTCCGTCCTTCTCCGCGTTCTTCATTAAAATGAGAGGGACAATTAGAGTCGCGTGACCTCTAACCAATTGTTCTCTGAAAGTTGATTGTCGACTGGTCAGCGCTGAAGTTGACACCATTTCAAGATAGCGCATCAATCAAGGCGTTCTTTATGACGTCTGCGAAACAAATATCGCTTTTATATTCCAGATTTATGCCAACTGTCGCACTACTATCGATGTGTATAAGGTGCTTCTAGGTGTTAGCGCGTAAGCGAGGGACATATGATCAGTCATGATGAGAAACTGTTGTCTTCCCAGAAAGTGTCGAACGCATTTAACACTGTGGTAGTGTTGCCCTGCTGCATGTCCATCCGGGAGGAACAGCACGAAGCCGGGGTTTCCATAAAAAGAAACTAAATTTATTAGAGAAACTGGACACGCTTTTTAGTACTTAGAGTATAACAATGCCGGGCACACGTCTCCGTGCCCTCGGTCCGTCTCCCCCCGTTCTGTGGGTGTGCCCTCCTTTTATAGGCTTCCGCGCCTATTCCTCATGCGCTGTTGTGCGGTTCGGACTGTGTCCTTTTTGACCGATCGGTAGCGGCCCCTGGGCGTAGTGACCCTCGCTCCCACAACACCTAAGTAGATGGTTTGAAGTCCGCCCGAAAGTATTATAACGTGTTTCCATCGTAGTCAATTGTGTACAAAAAAAAAAAAAAAAAAACAACTTTGACATCCTTGATGAGAGCAAAGTTTCTCAGAAAAACAGCTTTTATGGTTGCAAAACGAACGTTGGCCACCAGGAACTCCCAACGGAAGACACGACGAAGACCAATATCGAGTGTCGTTTTGATCACTGATCCATTTACTGCCTGGAGAGGTGGTATTTGTTTTCGTTGCCGGCGATCCTTTAATGTAGGAGAAATGAAGCTTACTTCGGCACCAGTGTCAACCAAGTACTGAACCCTTGATTTTCGATAAGCTCAGTGATGGAAGTGCTGCGCCAATTGCGCCAAATTGCGCCAAGGACGCGATCCTGCAACATGTAGCGCCAAATTGTCATTTTACCGAAGAATTGCGCCATGCCTGCGCCGAGATGAGATGTAGCAATAAAAAAATAAAAATTGAAGTCTTATCAGAGCGCGTGGCGTTACCGCGGTATTTTCCGCGCCGCAACTTTTACGCAAACCGAAACTGCGAGGGCGCATTATCGTCATCATCATTGAAAGGAACAGCGTTAGCAACATCTGAGACCAAAGCCGCAGAGGCTAAGCGAAGAACCATCCCACTGAGCAGCCTATTAAAAAAAAAAAAAGAAAAGGCTGAGCTCGTGGATGTTTTCAATGTTGGCTCGCCCTGTTCCCGTGCGCTAGCTACCAGCGAAGTCAAAGCTAGCGCAAGCCCAATGCTCTGTGCATTCCTGACTCGCGCGTGGGCTCGTGCAGTGTGGGCACCGTTACGGGCTCCTTGCGTGCGCTTGTAGCTTCTGCTGCACTCGCACCAAAGCTGAAGCGATGTATAGTTGACTTGCACCAAACTCTGAATGTAGTGCTGGTAAAGCCTCACCGTCCTTTTCGGAACACAAAGCACTGCGCGACTCGCGCGACTGCAGTGTCTGCTCCGCGGGTGTCGGTTCTCTGCAGCGCGTCGGTGCATGCCAAGAAGCGCACTCAACGGGTTAACTCGCCGTGATCCGACCGTGACTTCGCCAGCACGTCGAAAATGAATCAGAATTTTTGAAGCGAATATCAGATACCACAATATTTGAAGCTGCTGCCCGAAAGACAACTCTAATCTGAACTAAAAGATTCCACAACAGTGAGGGTCGTTAGATGCTGCTGCAGATACTTTAAAAAAAGTGCAGGCTGATAAAACTAAATATCCTGTACCATCAGAACTCAGGCGACATATTTAATTGTATTTATTTTTATCTGACGAGCAGATAAACTTTATTTAAAAAAAAAAGTTTTTTGTGTTTACCTTGTTGAATTTTCTATATCCTGTCTTAAAAAGGCGACAGGCGCTGTGTTCCAATAATAGAGATGGGCTTTATATAGCAATGCGGCATTATTTCATTTTCAAGTGATATGCCAACATATGCCGGACCCTGCTCCAGAAGGGCCACTACCTGCTCCAAAACAACATTTTGCTTGCTACAAGGCCTGCTCCAAAAGGTCAAAGGGCACTTCCATCACTGTAAGCTGCGTGGAACAGATGACTGCATGGTGCTCCTGCTGCACTGCCCGTCTTCAGTGAGTGGGTCGGTTCAACTGTCAATAACATACATGGTTCGAAGCCTTTCTTGGCGTTGTTGGCGTTGTCGCCAAATGTGGGCTGGTGTCGGCACAGCTTTTGAGTTTTGGCGGTGAATATGCAGCGTTGACGCCCATGATATTCTCTTGACCAGGATAGGGAGGAACAACGAAAACGGTGCAACCGCAAATCTCGGATGTTCTGCGTCCGTTTGTTGGCTCGCTCTACGAGTCGAGGATTGGATGGCCAAAACTGCGATAACTCCTCTTCCAGAGAGCAACCTTGTTCAGGTGGACCAGCTACCAAGGTGTTTTCACAAACTGCAGAAACCCCGAGAGTTGACACATTCACGATATTTTCTGCCATTTGGGCGAGTGCTTTCAGAAACTCTGATAATAGTGATAATATCATGCGCAACTGCTATGTAAGTCGTTAAAAAGCAGATTCCTGTGGATTGATGTGTCCGGGGCTTCCGTGATGCCTCTCAGGAGTCGGTTCATAGTGCGGTCGAGTTCGGAAGGTGTTCTTCCAAGTAACTTTTTTGTGTATAAGGGCCAGCTGTTGAATGCGGTGTTACCCGGACTCCGTTGTCCTCCAATTCAACTCGAACTTGAATTGGTCGTAGGGAGCCTTAGCTGGAGGAGCTCGTAGCACATCCCAGGTGATGCCAGCGCTGGTCTGGGAAAGGGCCGCCACGACGTCGTTATTTTTTTAACGTTGGCTTATGATGCAGCTCATCCGGAAGAGGGACTCGGCTGCAAGGAATCAGAGCTCTGAGTCCGTGGTCCAGAAGTCCGTAAGCTTCACTGTGGCGATGCTCCAAGTAGATGGCTGATTGTCGAAGTCTAGAGTGGCGTTTACCGGAAAACTAGCCATCGTCACCGACAGGGTTGGTTGTTGCGGAGGTCCCGGTCTTTAAATTGACGGGGTTCTTAACCTTCAACTAATTTATTTACATTATTAACATGAAGCCAAGATGGCAGGGCTTGCAACCGAGTTCGGAGTGTAGCTCGCGGATACTGGAATCCTGGTCCGGCTCGTATCTTGACTGGCGTGCTTGTTGCGCGAGCCCTTCTTCTTTATTTCTACTTGCCAGTGACCGGTACACCACTAAATGAAGAAAGAAAAATGACGTCCTGCATACTAAACCCCAATCTAGTTTCGCGGCTAAATTTAACAGGAAAATTCACTTCACGTGACTTATACACCAATTCAGTTTACCCTCTAAATTTAGAGCGGACGGACGTACCGACGGGCGGATGGACAAATTTTAGTGATGAGGAAATATGTGAATGTCAATTTTTTGGTTAGAAAACCAAAATATCAGAAAATGTATTATTTTGGTGTAGTTGTTTTATCTCGCGTTCCATCGCAACATCGAGCCACTTTCCGTCATAATCTAAAATCTTGAGAATAGGACGAATCAAATAACCCGCAACACGAAACACGACCCCATTTTTGGTCGTGTTCTCCGTCATTTTAATCTCCCTAGTTTCAAGACTTTCGATTATGATGTTTTCTAACTAGTTCGCCTGTATACTTTCGCTTCTTTCGGTTGATATTGATATTAATTGTACCTCAGGAGAGCCGCGGCACCGCAGAAAAGTAAATCGCTCATACCGTGAGGGCCTGCGGTCCCGCGCCTAATGATAATGAATGGGTATTGTACAGATGAAAGGAACATGGTGACGATGATTCCAGTGGAGCTTGTGGGGGAGGATGAGCGGTTGAAGGTGCAGGCGATGTCACATTTGTCTCAGGTGTTAGCTCGGCCTGATGATGGGGTGGTCGTGAGGCGTAACCAGGACTTCGGACCTTTGGTGACATCTACTGCACTTATTTCGTCTCCTGTTTGGCGGGGGGAGGTTCGGTAGATGTTAAGGCTGAGCTTGTCGTGGTGTACAGGGTGTCACAAAAAAAAATTTACACTGTCTTTTTTATCGCAAAAATAAACTAGGCATCGCCGAACGCTCATTCTCTGCCCAAAGGTACAGCCAGAGGTCACAACCAGATGCCAAAGTTTCAGCCTGATCCGATAACTTAATCAAAGTTATAAGTGATTTTCTGAGAATTGCAATGGGAAAATGGGGCCCATTTTTGCCCGTTTTCGGTTTCTGGTGCTATAGGGCCCCATGTGTTTGAAAACTCGGTCGGCCGCCATTTTCCCATTGAAATTTTCAGAAAATCACTTATAACTTTTGATTAAGTTAGTGGATTGGGCTGAAACTTTGGCATCTGGTTGTGACCTCTAGCTCTACCTTTCGGCGGAGAATGAGCGTTCGGCGATGCCTAGTTTATTTTTGCGGAAAAAAACACGGTGTAAATTTTCTTTTGTGACACCCTGTACATGGTTCGCTTTTATGCTGATGGCAGATAGGCTGAACGCTGAGCATTAGGCCTAGCTTCTAAACGTCGAAGTTTAGTAGTACAGGACGTGTAAGACCTCAATCCTGGCCAAAAATATACCTACACGTTGCCAAGTTCCAGCGTCGTGTTGGGGCGGTAGAGGACCACTTGGAGGGTGTCTAAATCTGCAGTGCTTTGAACTGCAGAACAGATGATCCCAGCCCCTGCCAGTATCTGCCAGCAGCTCTTTTTTTTTCCTTCTCTTTTTTCCTTGTATTGCTATTTTATCTTTACTCTGTAGATCTATGAATCTTTAAGGCAATATTGACGAACAATGTCTCTGCTTTCTTCAAAGCAATTGAGTCATACTCCGGTCCTGCTGTACCAGTGCTACCGGAATGGAACAACCATTGAGCCAGAGTCCGCAAAAAATTTGGCCATATTCTTCGACGGAGCGGGGAAAAGATACGGCATGGTACTAGCTCAAATATTGTATGCACACAAAGATACGAATCATGTCTCAAGGTAAGAGAAGATCCTTTACTAGCGTCGTGGTAGATTGTGTGTTCAATTATTCAATATATTCTTAGCTATGATAATAATATTAATAATAATACTATTATTAGCATTTTCCTATTACTATATGATTATTGTTATTATCATTATTAACAATTCACAAATGCAGCGATCTCCAAGTTGATTTTGTGCATTAAAAATGAGGCAGGCCGAAATTCGAAGTTTCACCATCCCCAAAAACAGATAGGAAGACTGCATAGAAATCATAATTTGCAGCCTCGCGTTCCTAAAAAAAAAAAGCTTCAAGCAGGTCATTATTTGGAGTCTCACGTGGAAAATGCGAAGGAATGTATCACACATGTCGAAATTCGCACAGTGTCAGGTGCTAAGAAAAGTTCTCACACTGCTCAAAATTCAAAGCACGATTAGGTAAAAATAGTTAAAAAAATGCACATACTTGTGTTATTAGTTCGCATGGCACAGGCGAAAATACCGCGTCGGTGCTTCAATCAAGCACTGGCCTCTAAAAATAAAGCATAATAATAAATTTTAAGAATTAAGAAAATCGTGTGGCAAGCGATTTGCCGGTTTGGATCAATGCCTTTGTAGGATCTCACCCAGTAGTTTCAAAAATCAGACACGAGTTCTTCGCACAAAAGCACGTGCAGACACAGACACATACAAAAAAAAATTGCGGTGGCTCAGCTTGGCTATGCCAGGATATACGTAGCGTGAGCTTATGCGCACAAAATGAGACGCGCTATCAAGCGGCTCCGGTGCAGCGTCAGACTTGGCTACTGCGCAACGGAGGCGCACAGCTGGGCACGCGGCGGCGCCAGTGCGTCTGCCGCGGCTATGACGTCACTCCTCTAAAATGCGAAGACCGGCGAGGCGCGCGCGATGGCAGTGAAGCCCACGGCAACGGCGGCTCCGGCACGCCAGCTGTGCGCCATGTGACGTCACTGCTCCTCGCGCTTGCGCAGACCGGCGAGGCGCGCGCGGTGGCGGCGGAGCACGCGGCGACGGCGGCTCCGCCCCGCCAGCTGTGCGCCGTGTGACGTCACTGCTCCTCGCGCTTGCGCAGTACGGAGCACGGCTCATTATGGGAGCCACGCGAAACTGCTCAACCTCGGCCAGTGTAGCTCACGCTACAAAAATGAAAGGTTATTAAACGCGCACAAAATGTTTTTTCCTTCTCATGTCACGTGCAAAGTTTGCGATATTGTTCTAAAGTCAATAGAAGGATGCAGATTATTTAGATAAAAAATTGCGAAGTTCATACACCACGTGCTTGCACATACAAAGAATAATAACGCAGATCACCCGCACATGATAAAAGTCTAGAAATAAAAAGAGCGGTAACGATCACAGTCGCGATACGTCACAAAACAGGCATTTGAAAGCCCTCTTCGCTTTCTTATTCGAGTCAAAAGAAAACAGGGAATCCGGTAGCTCATTAAATATTTTTTTCAAAAATAAAACGAGCGCATACTTCCCCGTAGTGTGTTCTCACACGTGAATCTTGAAAGCGTCGAATAGTACGAAGCTCACAAGATGGAATGGACGAGATATTAAGTTCACTTGGCCATGAGTGCCGCCGCACGAATATTTATAATAATAATAATAATAATAATAATAATAATAATAATAATAATAATAATAATAATAATAATTTTATTCAACAGGAAACCAGTAACACAATACAAATACGGGTCTGTCAAAGCCATAGGAGGCTTGTGGGACATGACCCGGCAAGTCGAGCGACGAAACACTGAGCGTTTTATACAAGAAAACCACACAACAAAACAAAAGTCAGAGGATGTAGGAAACACTGGAGCGACAGCAACGTTATACGGCTAATTAATAATAATAATAATAATAATAATAATAGTAATGTGTTGATTCCACACCTGTTATCTTATGTGCAAGTCTCAAAGTTGACAGAGGAATTTAAAAAGTGGGAAGTTATGGGTGACGATGTTTAAATTAATTGTTGGGTGTGCCGCTGTGCTTTCAGGTTTATCGTAGAGGGAAGTTGCGAATTCGTTCACATCGTTCTTAAGAGAAAGGGTTTCAATTATTGCTAAAGAAAAAAATTTCAGTTAAAAAATGCTTGAACTCTTCTACAAGTTTCCTTTCTTGAATCTTGGATTTGTTGCGATGCCGGTAACCACGTAATTAAACAATTGACATCATTGCGAGAATCAAGACACGAGTGCGCGCCAGCCTTGCTTTAGGATTCTGCCTGACTAGTCAAGACCATCAGTCTTGTTTCCACAGATACCTAAAATTTGCACGGGATTCTTGGAAACGCGGGCCTAATTGCTTTCGCGAAAACGACGCATTGCACAGAAAGAAACTAGAAGCTGTAGTGATCTGTGTCAAAAGACTGAAATGTATTTGCGTTATAAATAAATAAATATAAAACGGTAAATAGTTACTTATTAGTAATAATATTTATTTTTGCCTTTAAAGAGGTTTCAATTAGAAAATGAATGGGAATCATTCAGAGCTATTAAATGTATCCATATTAAAATATTATAAGGCACGCGCAGCAATGTAAAGGGATTGTCCGGTCGAAACCGGAAGTACTTACGTTTCTCCGCTCGTTACGTCGAGGGAGCCTTCATACAGAAAACGTCATTTTTATTTTGATATATGATCTCCCCTTATTAATTAAACCTTCCATGAGCGTATGTACGAAACTGCACCCCGAATTTCGCCAGTGTCAATGGCTGACATCTGTAGCTGCTGCGTGACGTCACAAACCCCAAAGATTGTCGGATGGTCGGGATAACAAGCGTTGGTCGATAGGTGTCTTGTATTTTGTTTAGAATTATATAGTCTCCTAAGATGTACCCTACTGAAACACGTTCCTTTCAATGCAGTTCCCAAGCCTCTGCAAAAAACGTCACGCCTTTTAGCAGGATATTACTCGAAAACAGCCATAAGCTTCGAGAAAACCTATGCCGTTTCGCGTAAACACAACTACGACGGCCACCCATCGAACTAAGAGCGCTTGCAAAGCAGAGGAAGCAGATTTTGCCTCTGAAGCGGCATCTGGGTACACATATCGGCGGATCCACTGGATCGGTGATGAGGCTGCGGGTCGTTCCCTCGGAGGCGATGTCCGCGGGTCGAAGGCGAATGGCGAATTGTTTAAATGCATAATGTCACTCGACTTGGACGAGCTTGGCGAATCGTAGCCACGCTCCGTTTTCACACGCGGGTCAAACAGGATCTGGCTGCACACGTGATAAATACAACTTTTGGCATCGTTTCCAAATGGCCTAGCTGCTGGTTTTGGTTTCGCTGGATAATCAGACCCATTGATCAGATTTCGGCGAGGACTGGGTGAACATGGTTGAATATGATTGTCACAGCATCACACCTCAGCTTACGAGCCTTCTGCCCGCTTAGAGCTCAGCTCGTTGCTCTCTTCTGTGAGATAATATCTGCCTAAGCGGGATCTCTTATCTTGACGGGAACCCTGTCCCTACGCACGGCGACGATTCATTTGGCTCGTCACTGCACGTCTCTCGGAAAAGTGTGGAACCCCACGTCTTGGCTCACATGTGCTGCCCGGCAATTGTCACAACCAAACGCGCAAGAAAAAATCTCACCGGTCCACGAAAGAAGTCGAGCGTAACAAGAAAAACGAAGCACGCTGCGGCGTTTGCTAGCAGACAAACGACAAGACGGAAGTGCTCGCTTTGCGTTGTGAGACGTTAGAGCTTCAATGTTGCCAACGAAAGCAGCGTTTACGCTAGGATGCGATTGAAGCAGTATAAATTCAATTACTAGTGCAGACGAGCACATAACATGCAGATATTAAACGTATGACGCGTCTCGAGGCAATAATAATGATATACTTAAGGCGTTCATAAAGAATGCTCAATTTGGACGGGTTTCTAGGTTTCGGTTTTTCATCGGAGCGCATCTCAACGACAGAAATCCAAGGCCCAAATGTGGATCGCTTTGACACAGACCGCTACGGCATCAAGATTTTTTCTGTGTGATGCATAGTTCTCGCAGGAGCTATTTTCGCCCGGGTTTATACGAACACACTGCATACCTCAATATCACCCTCAGGTTATCCCTTTCAATACCTTTGTTGTAATTTAGGCCGTGTTTAAAGATCTTGTAAATCGGATGTATAATGACTTTAATAAAAAAAAAAAAACAGTGTTTGCAAACGGTGGTTTACCGGTGGATAGAATTGTTTACACAATTGTATCTACCGTTCCAAATTATTTCCTTTTCCAATTGGTCAAAATCGTGGTAGCGTAAACGATAGTTTACGTGGGATATAAATTTTTACTGACAAAACTTATTTGCTTGAGAGGGTTTTATTGCCAAAATGGTTGCTTGAGAAGGTTTGTGTATTTATTTCACAAAAAAAAGTGCAGCGTCTGTAAAACACAGTTTACCAATGAATAGATTTTTTTTTTTTAAATGTCTGTATATTCCTAAAGTTTTGTTCTAGAATATTACAAAATTGAGCTCACGTAAATTATACATACTGTGAAGGAGAATTAAGAGGGTTCAATTTCTTCGTGATGATTTTAACCAATCATTTCCCGATAAATCGAACTTTTATTTTACTATAGAACAATTGACAGCTTAATGTATGTTTTGCTTTTGTGTAGCCATTCGTTGTCGTTTAATTAAGCACACCTTCAGGGCACTGCTAAATATACGGAGCTTCAATTACGATGGTGATCATACTTCTAACATTGGGAACGAAAAACACGAGCCCAGTAAAATGATCTAATGAAGCTGTCCGTACTAGAAAAGGGGGGGGGGGGGGAGTTAGGGGTGAGGGCTGCGTGTATATTTTATTTTTGTCCGATCCCCCAAACGGTCATCCTGGCGATTACCCCCATTAATTGGAGACAGTTACATAAACATAGAGGGGAAAACATTGCTTAAGAAAAAGGCCGGGGTAGTATTTAGTTAGGCAAGGTGGCAGAAGTTACCTCCCGTTAACAAAGGTATGTCGTTAATATGTGTATCCGTTCATTCTTAAGTGATGATATCACATCACAAAATCTACAGATAAGTAATTCCGCCACAGTCATTCAAAGTAGATCACACACTTGTTACAAAAAATCAAAGCGATTTATCGATGTTTTGGAGCTTGAGCCAGAAATCATCAAGAGAAATCTCGAACACTTGACCGAATGTCTAGTTAGAAGAGTCGCCCCTTTCTCCCCCCTACAAGAGACCGGGCACGTCGACCGGGTTTAAAACTGATATTTTCGATTACGAAACAAACAAAACTGAATCGTTCGACAGTGTACAAAGAGAGGTATAATATTTATATGTAGACTATCTTACTCACTATGATTGAATGCTGTCACTGTGTCGTTCAGTTACGACCATTCGGTTTCGATGAATCTTGCAAAAATTAATGACCTTTGCCAGTGTCGCATAATTCGTACGATGAAGTAAAGCAATCGGTTGGATGCTCAAAATTTTCCTTCCGAAAGCGAGTGGGATTCAGCACTCATGTACTCGCGGCAATAAAATTATCTCAAAAATGCTCGTAATCTTTAAGCGCAACAGCGAAGAGTGTACAACCGCTTTAACGAGTGCGTAGTTTTTCGTCCTGCGATCAAACTAATTGTTGTTCTGTCGAGATGGTGCCCTAATACTATAACCTCTTCTTGCACCTCTGTCACCTGCATTGATCACCTGTTAATTGTTTCTTGAAAAACATACTTTTTCCTAATGTTTTATGTTTTTTTTTTGTTTTAGTTGTCATTTGTAGCTCGTTCAGGACGTCCTGATTTTAATATTAGACACGTTATTTAAAAAGAAAAAAGAAAAAAGAACGACAATATATATATATATATATATATATATATATATATATTTACTTCCCATTTCAGAGACACAGCTCTCCTCAATTACCACATTCATTCACCTGCGCACACAGTAACCTTCGACTCAACAGGTAATGTATATATATATACATCTATGTGTATATATTTGTTTAATATAAAGCAACGGAGATTTTCGATGAAGTTGGTAAACTGTTGTCTGGTATTTGCCTAAAGCAATTTGAGAGCGTAAAAAAAACATTACTTTTATGAATACTGGGGGACGTCAATATAGAATAAATACACCCTCCCTTTGTTTCGCTTCGCGTACATTCAACTGACGCAAGAAGGTTTTTTTTTTTTGTGTTGATCTGCTTGCAGATAAATTATATTTAGATAGCGTCACAGGTCGAGATTTGAATCAGCTTATCACTTTTTTTAAGAGAATATGCCAGGTCTATTTCAGTCAAATCAAATATCACGCTACTGAATAAACGCGGTCACCAAACGCTCTATGGGGTAAAAAAGCGTATATAATATTCAAATGCAAATATTTATACTTTTCGTTTTAATTTGCATCAAATGTTATATTTTTAACTCTAGGTTGTGTCCTTTCGGAAAGGTTTTAAATATTAGAAACCTTAAAAAGCGGCGTGATT
The DNA here is from genome assembly GCF_016920785.2 of Ixodes scapularis. Classification (NCBI taxonomy): domain Eukaryota; kingdom Metazoa; phylum Arthropoda; class Arachnida; order Ixodida; family Ixodidae; genus Ixodes; species Ixodes scapularis. The sequence goes on from NW_024609835.1 coordinate 89,322,437, forward strand.
TCAGATAACATTCAGAGAATGTCCGGGCCACGTTCTAATATTTCTTAAAAATATATTTGAGTGCGTAATGTAGAAAAAGTAAAACCTCATATATGTTTCACACACAAAAGTAAACTTAACCGGACGTAAAAAAATAGAGATTGCTGATCTTCAAAAAAAGAAATGACTGCACAATTTTCTCGCATCCTAGTTTCGACCAAACCAATACCACCTAGAGCCCTAAACTCGTCAAACCCAAAGTTGGGGCAGAAGCTCACGGTGCACGCCGATTGGACTCGCGCGACGATGACGCAGCGTTTTTTACGCCCATGTCCAATGAGCGCGCTCCGCGAACTTTCGGCTCCAACTTTGTGTTTGACGAGTTTGGGGTCCCTGGAAGACAAGGTCTGCGCATGACGTATCGTTAGTAGATGCCCGACCCGCCCCAAGCGGCAAGCACCCCGAAGCTTGACGAGAGTAGGGGCCCCGCGGAGCGCGGGCGAAAAGTGATCGCAGCGTCCCTGGCGAGCTCGGAGCCTCCGCTAGCAGACGGATTCTCCGCAACGCATTGGTTTTGCCTATTTCCGTGCGAGGTGACCAACGAAAAATAATAATTGTCACGGGTATTCGCTGCTTTGAATGTGAAAAATAGGTGCAAGCGTCATAAGTGAAGGATATTTTCTTGGCGTGGGAAATATGTTAGAGCTTTCATGTTGCAATTTTGGGGCTCTCCTGAAGAAAATACTCTGTCATAACTTATGTAAGCGAGACAAAACACGAATGCACCTTCGCACTGTTTTTTGAAAAAAGGGTAATGTACAAAAAGTTTAGAACGTAGCTACGTTTCAAGTTTACTGTTCTTATCAATGAATTCGTTTCGCTATTGCAGTTCCCAGTTCTCATGAACATCATGCTTATAACCGTTTTGTCGAATAGGCGAATAGGAAGAAGTAGCAAAAGGCAATTTTGAACCACATACGTCATTGCGATGTGAGTAAGCTCTGGAAGAACTCGATTGTGCACCTGCAAATTTGACGCCATCACTAAAATTAATAAAGATGGAGTTACAAGAATAGAAGACTTCTTGCGCGTCCAAAAGAAAAATAAAAAAAAAACGAGAGCGTGATGTGCAAATAAAGGTGATTTCTGTAACGTCATATACGGTGCACAAATTCCGATTGTTAGCGCCGGGACGACTAACGTCTTCGTCGTCTTCTACAATAAAAGCAGGCACCCGTTGGACCGTCAGCAACTCCTTCCATTTTTCTATGTCTACTTTCTTTTTATCTTTGAGGAGACTCTACGCCGTTGCGTTCCTTCGTCCTCCTGCTTTTATGTTGTTTTTGTTTTTCCCCTTTTTGTTTCCTTGACGTTCGAACCTTCGGGTATTTTGTTTTGCCTTGTTTGGCTTAGTTGTTGCTCTCTTCACTTCGACGCTTACTACCGCCAGTCCGTCTGCTACGCTGTGCTCGGAGATTTTGAGCGCCCTCTGCAACTTTGTTGTTGTTGTCGTTTTCTTCCACTATAGTCTGCGATAACCTCCTGTTTTCGCCTTCGATTAAGTTTATATTCCGAAATCTTCATATGTGCTTTTTGGTATTTATTAGATATATTGAAAAGTGTAGGCTCGTTATATATTTATACTCAAATTTGATTTGTCTATGCCGGAACGTCTGCTATGTTCCGGTGATCCGGAACATAGCATGTCATATTCTGCCTCCCACTGCAAAAACAAGATTTTGCGATGTGTCAGAAAATCCTTCTTCCGCTTCTCGAAGACCTAACAAACGTGAGTAATTAAGTTGCTGCAGGATTCAAAGTAAACTAAAACAAACAACTGAAAAAAAAAGTGACGCTCCCTTGTTTATGTTGCAGGGTTTTCATTTTTTTTTCTTCATACGCGCGCAATGATTGTTGTGGTTGAAGGAGTGTTTTGCTGGGTGATTTGCTTCTCTCTATCGTCTGCTAACTATTAGTTTTATTCACTGTTGTTCGCCACCTGTTACCCATTTCTCTTTATTCTCGTTTGAGAAGGGGACCCCATCTTTGCTGCAAAGTTCGGAAAATGTTTGCATGGTAATTTTCTCGTTACTTCTTTGTTTTTGTTATGCTGCCGCGGACTGGTAAGCTTGCTGTGGTAATCTTAACATGTTGTTTGCGGAAGTTTCAATGATCACCTATTTAGGTAAGGAACTATGACAACGCAGTCTGTAACGGATCAACAGTAGCCTTTTACAACGTAGTTCGAGCAGCTAAGCGCCTTTCTTCTCTTCCCAGATGCGCTCCAAGCTCGTGTGATCATCTGAGTGGCGTTTAAGACCGCTAAATAGGCAGCTCTATCTTAGCTTAAGCGAGCGTTGTTATTTGATTGTCGTTGCAGTTGCGATCAGTGGATTCAGCTTCGCATGCGAACTGTCCGTAATGAATTCTTTCAGCTGTTAGGGTGACGAAACGGGGCTCGCAATGCGTCTGCTTACGTAGACTCAGAATCCTAGAGAGGCGTTCGCCGCCGCTCCAATAGGTTTACAGAGGAACTACGCCGCATTTACTGGCGGCAAGAGCTGCGTGCGCGACTGCTCAGCGCGAGCTGATAACGAGCTACCACAGTTTATTTGCAGCGTGCATGCGACACCATCAAGACTGCCGGTCTTAGCAATGTGAGCTCGTTCTGAGCACGACCACTGAAGCAGGCGATGGAGCAGGCGGTGGAGCAGACGATGTAGCAGACGATAGTGCTCATCCGGGCTACCTAGGGGGCGCTGAGGGGATCTACTAGTGATGACGTCTAGAGGAGGAAACGCGCAGGCCCTGTGTTATAGGTGGTATTAACGAAATCCAACGAACAGCAAAAAAAACAAAAAGGCAATCATTTGGGCCTTTGTTTTATTATTATTTTCTAAAAGCTCGAAACACTTTGCAGCGTCGCATGTTGCAATTTTTCTATTCTAAGAAAGTCGATGGAGGCTTCAGTCGGCCATCTTGGGTGGCAAGAACATACAGAGAGCAAGTGTTCCAAAAAGCGTCTTTTGTGCATCAAAACATGAGGAGGAGGGTCACGTCAATCAAAGTGCAACGTAGAGAAAGCACAGGATAATGGGGGAAGCCAAGCGCCCTCCGTCATTAGTTCAAATCGGGGAGAAACGAAAGCACGGGGGCGCATCGGGAGGGTAAACAAACGCACGAGGTGCGAAGAGAGCAGAAGAACCTGCCAGGCCGTATAGTCACTGACCGCTTGAAAAACTCAGAGCGTGGTGAGTCCCAAGAACACCTTCGTAACACTTCGCAGCCAATCAGACTGCGGCAGCAGCCAGCGCCGAAGAACCAATCACGAAGCAAGAAGAATGCACATAATTAACCACCCTTTCTGAAGCTGTCATTGATTATGAAGCAAATCAGTCGCTTGCGTTCTTTTCTTGCTTTTTTTTGTTTTTGTCCGAGATTTTATATTGTTTTTTTATCATTTTTTATAGTATTTTCCGTGTCTTTTCTTTTACAATTTTTTTATATGATTTACCATTTCTTTTTTTTTTAAAGAGTTGCTTGATACGTTTAGAAACTTTTTCGGCGCTTTTATGCTTCTGCACCACATACCTTGAAACCAAGCCTAAAGACCCACTAGCACGAGAACATTCTGAGAACATTCCGAGATTGTTCAAAAGAACATAGGCAACATGCTTGGAATGTTGCAAATTTATGTAAGAACATTCTATAAACGTTGTCAGAATATGGCGCAAGCACTTTTCGCTACATTCGGGGAATGTCTTCAAAGGGATATTCCTACAACGTTCTGAGAACGACATAGAACATTACCAGGGCATTCAATCAGCATTTAAATATCCTAACAAGGTGTTAAGAACATTCTCAGAAAACCCAAAGGACTCCTGCAATTTCCTTCAGTTGTTGCACATTTCTGCAAGAACATCCTTTCAATCTCCTCGGAACGTGGCGCCCCTACATTCAAAAAACATTCTCTGAGGCTGTTTTTTTTTTTTTTTTTTTTTCGTTTTTTTTACAAAGATTCTACAATTACAGTTTGGTTAGGCTACAGCCCCAATGAGCCGTACGACATATATAGATTTGGTAAAGTTTATTCCAGAGCGATCGATATTTTTTAATCAGAGATATTTTTAGAAAGCGGCTCGAGGTAGCCACTTTACCAGCTCACCAGCCTGAGCATTTAGTCACGACAGTTAACTCGTACCTTCTTTCATTCAAAATGCGCTGCATACATAACCGCTCACTCATTCCGAGCTTAAGAAGAGATATACATGCCATCCCACACTCAACTGCAGGATATGATGCTTTCAAAGTACTGAACTCTAGATGCCAAAAATCGGGTCTATTCCAAACTGCACCTCCACATACGCAACGAGTGCCAAGTTCATTATTAAGTTTTGAAAACCATTGCTTTTCTCCTACACCTTATATCACATTCCTCAGTAGACTCATATAAGATAAAACTGATCCCTTATGCTAAGTTTCCAGAAACTCCGCTTAATTTGCATATTTTTGCCACAACGTGGTAATAGTGGTTGGTGTTTCAAACCACAGGTTACGTGAAAGTTTCATAAAGTTGGCTTCACCTGCGAAAATTCTAGGAATGTTTGCAAGCGTACGTTCCAAGAATGTTGCGCAAATAAATGTTCAAAGGCAGGTGTTTCGAAAACATTGTGCATACGAATGTTCGCCAACGAACGTTCCTAGAATGTTGAGCAGCTTACCTTGTAGGGAATGTTTGCATAGGAATGTTCCTAGAACGTTTCAAATGTTGTTTTAACGGTCCTTCAAGAGTCAGAATACCCAGGAAATGTTCGCACGACATTGGGTGCTACGTGGGAACTTTGAATCTTCTAATGTGGTGAAAGAAATTTCTAAATGGTTCGCATATTGTTAAAAAAAATCTAGGAGATGAAACACCGAACGCCCGACACGTCCTTGACCCTTGGGATGAGTGGTATTTCTATCTAGAAATTAAAATATCTGTATATATTGTTTTTTTCAGCTCATAAATATAAGACGTGTGGTCAATACTTCTTTTTTTCAGGAACGACATCAGAGGTGAGTCTCGTCGTGCTCCGGGAATACAAGGTTCACTACATAAGTAAGCAAACCGATTACTCAAATATCTTGCACGTGTATACAGATGTCAAAGACGTAGCTACGTTTTTGCGCCCCTTTTACCGGGTTAAAAGAAAGCTGAAGCGTTGTTTTTTTATCTTTTAGAACGCTGTTTGAGTTAGGATCTATGCACCTTAAGGTGGGTGCAAATTAGTTTTTCGGAGTTTTTAGCAGAATAAACGTATCAATATCAATATTAATTCACAAAGTAATCTTGGGTCCTAGCTCCGCTCTCTGTCACCCACCGAGCGCGAAGAGAAAAGAGTGGAAGAAAGTAGCGAAAGTAACGTCACAGGCCGTGTCAGATGAGCCTTGCTCGCCTTTCAGCTGACTGGCATATGCAAACGACAAGGGCACGACGTCTATTAGAGACAACGGGCGGCAAAGGCTTGCCGCATGCCGAACTGCAAATGCAGCACCCTTTTTTCCCCCTTTTAATCCGCGTAAAAATTGTTTACGCCACATCCTGTCCACATTAAGTACAATACTCGAATTCAGACGATAAAAAATTCATAAAAGGCTTCTCCTAACTCAATAGTTTTCTTCTTTATTTTTGTTTCCTTCGAAAAGTGCTTTGAGTGCCCTTTACCTAATCAAAACCATTTTTAAATCCGAACCTTAAAATCTGCGCATTGTGTGGTTCCATAAGATTATAAAACAAAACAAAACAAAAAAAAAACAATAATAAGTACAATATCAGAAGTCTTACCTTCGCCGTGCCCTTTGAAAACTATGGTGTTATGTTAGTGTAAGATAATGCGCTTCCCCGCTTGAACACGTGCGCTGAAGGAGCACGCAACTTTGACGTAATGAATGAGCACGATAGTACGCTAGTTTGGGCTGTCGCCTCTATTTCATACTTTCCTCGCCGTTCTATCAAAAGTAAACACGCCATTGAACGCTGCAAGGTCTTGGAACCGATTTAGATTCTCCAATGTTATACCACCAACATCGATAACTATGTAATCCTCAATCATGGAGGTAGGAAGCTTCAGGAGGTGACATGAGGCCACCAAAGGTGAAGCCAGAAGTGAGAGGGGACACGACCCAACGATGACCAAAACCAAGAGACGCTATTGGACGACAAGAGCTCTCGCATTTTCGTCCAATAGCGTTTCTCAGTTTCTTTTATCGTTAATGACGGGGCCCTCCTCGCTTCTGGCTTCACCTCTTGTGGCCTCATGTTGCCTCCTGAATCTTCCTACCTCCGCGTTTTCAATTGACCCCTCTGAAAAGTGCGTCAAGCAACACTGAGGGCCGCCTTTGTTTGGGCGTCGCTTTCTTGGCGAAGCGTGCGATTGGATCGAAATTGACGCCGAACGCTGATGCTCCTTTCGTGCCCAATGCATGCTCAAAATTCGAGCCCAAAATATGGCGGCCTTGGATCAGCTACCGAAGGGCGCCCGCTCTTGAAAGTGATCTGTCCCTAAATGGCAGAGTTCTTTGAGCCAAAATTTTTACTTTTGTCTAGCAATTTAGGGCCTTAAAAAGTTCGAAGAAGCCGAGCTAGACCAAAACTTCGTTTGTTTGGCAGTAGTCTTGGTACCTTGGCCTTTGTTTGACAAGCAAGTGCCTATATAGACCAGGTGTGAAGTGTAGCTAGGCCTCACTGCTGGTAGTTTTGCTGTCATCTGGCACTTAGGGGCCTGAATCACCAAACAAATGCAAGTGATAAGCTTCAATTTTGTTGTTCGCTTTTTATAAGGCAATTTTGGGCCCATAATGTCAAACAAGTGCCAGATTTAGGCTTCAGTGCTGTTTCTTCCTTCATACGTGGCACCTTTGCATCAAACCTGGTACTTTGGCAATATGTGGAGAATTAGAGAGAAGCCACACAAATGTCAAAGAAAAGTACTTTGGCACTAAGTAACATCTTGGAGTAAAAGCCGCATGAGGCACAATTTAGGCTCCTAGGATTCCCAAGCTTGCGCCAAGTTAGGCGCTTCTCTGGCACCTTAGATTATGCAAAAATATTTCGAAGCACCAAATGATGTCATGACTCTGTCACTCCTAAAACATCAAGACATGCGTTTATATTTATCCCCGATTGCTTTAGCCGAAGTGGTCCGCGGAAAAGAGCTCGTTGGCAAGATCTACGACGTGGATTTCAAGTGTACCAACGCTCAAGAGCTGTACAAGGAGGTGTGTCCGGATGGATGCGGTATGAAGCCTACGAGGGACTTCTAGGTCTAGAGTCCGCAAAATCTTCAAGAAACGTTTTCTCGACGCTGGATGCAAACTCAAATAAACCGCCATTCGAGCACAAGGTATCAGAGAGTTCGTATTCCATTCCTGAAAAAGAAAGATTCGATCGCTAAATACATACGAAATTGCATCGATTTCGCGAAACTTACCAAATGTTAACAAAACGGAGAATAATCATAATTCCTACGATCATGTAATGGGACATATGGAAAGTCGTTATTAATATTTATGCGTGAATGCAAAAAAGAACTGTACATTTATTTAACTTCATTTTATTTATTTCATTATTCTCTACCAGAAATGTCGTGACTAAAAAGGGTCGACGACCGTAAACTGAAAATAAAGGTTTAATTGGAGAACTTATGCAGAAAACAAAATAAATAACTAGCTTTGAGAAAATAGTAGCGCTCGTCGACGGCGGCAGCAGCGAGCGACGGTTCGTCGGCGTGACAGCTGGATAGAGCGAGAGTGAATGTGTCTCGTTGTCCGGAGGCCTGGTTCACACTTGCCAATCGGCGGGCGAATCTGCAAGAATTCGGCCGCCGGGCATAGCGTCGACTGTGCACTGCCGCGGCCGATTCCGCTTCAGCAGCAGCGGATTCGCTGTTTGTATGAACCAGGCCGGAGAGTTTGAGTCGGCAAAGCCGCGCTCGGTTCCTTATCTACTACACCCCGTATCCCGAAGATTCGACATAGAATGTTTGGGAGTGAGCAACAGCAAAACTGACGAGGCAAGATCCATTCTGGCCTCCTTCTCTTTTACACTCAATGCAAAAAAAAAACACCAATCTTCTAGGTGTGCGCAGAAGTGTTCCTTCTCGGTCATTCACGCAGTATTACTTACCACTTTAGAATTGTGTCGTACCGGTGCAAGCTTAAACAAGTTAACAAAAAGCTAAACCAAATGGCCGTTTACAACAACCTTTGAAGTCGACTAAACCATAAATAGCAGGGGGAAGGGGGTGCCGCCGCTTCCAATGCACCCTCCTCAGAATTTATGGTGCTCCGTGGGGGCCGCCATGTTAAAGCTTGATACCAGTGTTGCTGCATCTGTAGGTCATCTTTAAGTTAGAGCAGACAGAAAAAATCTGGCCACGGCGCAACGCCGATGTACGCTGGATGCTAGAGCCGGTTTGCTTTCGTTGTTTTTGTTTGGTCGGAGAAAATCTAGCAACAACGCACGTTCAACAAGGCGGCGGTATTGTTTTGGTTTGACGCGGTTTGCGAGCACATGTAGCGAAGACGCGACCGGAGAAGTGCCCCTGTGATGGTCGCGGAAGACGGAAAGTATCATTCGTAATCGTCGTGTGTGCTTTGAAAGCGAAGGGAGTCACAGGGTCCACGAGTGCGCAACCACAAGCCAAGGTTCACGACAGCGCTCCGTTGGCTTCGGCGATATCGTTCTGTTTGGTGCATAGAAATAGGTTTGGTGCAACACGGCGATGCGACAAAGAGTTGAAACGTTCGTGGTGTGTGGTGCGGTGCTTGGAGGTTGAAGCCCATACTAACACGAAGCGCAAATTTGTTATTGTGGGGTTGAAATTCAACGGGTTTATCCCGTCGTCGTCAGCTGATCCGGTCCAGCTGGTCCGGGAGGACGCAGCGAGCGCTTTTAAAAGTAGGTCTTCCTTCGTTCCGTTTCAAAATCTGAAAGATTCTCGACGCATACCGTGAGTAAAAATTTGCGGGCGTTTTCACCAAAATTGCGTTGTTTTAATTGAACAATGGACCCCGGATTATTGTCCTAGACCTGCTGTGTTTATGCTTCGTGTTGTTGGCGTTTGCACAGCGACGCACACCGCCCGAGTAAATGATTAGGTCCTGCAAACGACCGGTCATACAGAATTTCAGGGAAACTTAAGTCAGCACCGATATTTTCTCGTAAATCTCGTGTGAGTTTGTTGCGCTTATCATGTGGTGTGAATAAATTAGGGCAGCATTTCCTACCTGCCTACGGATGCATGAACTGAGCCCATGTTTTACGTAGTGAACATAGCGTTTTTTCTTCATTTCGGAAAAAGGTGCTGGTGAATATATTATGGTACAATCACTCTAGAGTTCAGGAATCTGGGAGAGCGAACATGCTTTCCCAACTTTGTCTCTTTTTTCTCTGGCATTGCCCCTAGTTTCAAGTTGCAGTTTCAGTAGACATACCTATAGCAGCAGGTACATACTGCTCTAAAGCAGATAAAAGACTGGTAAGTCAGGGCGGTGCGGACTCCGTGTTTCGCGCTTTTCGCAAGGCGACTGGGTAAGTGCTTTTGCGAGGTATGCGGAATACGCAAACGATTTTGTTAGGACGAGGATATTTTGCCGGCAGCCGGCATTTTCGGCTCCCGGTAATTATTCCGGCACAACGGTGGCGCCACCGTAGCCACTGGTGGAGTGCCGGCATAATTAACAGAATCCGAAAATGTCGGAAGCCGGCTTTTTTTTTTTTACCTCGTTCATTATGCTGGCAGCCGGCATTTTATGTGCGTGTTGATTTTGCCGGCATTAAATTTTATAATCATTCTGGATGTTCTGCTACATCACGCGTGTATTCCAACTCGCGTTTTAACAAAACCCGTCTAAAAAAGTAAAAAGAAAAAAAAAAAAAGGTAACAGGAAAGCAAGTTGTACATCAGCCGGTGTTCGGCAGCATGAGGTTTTGTGCTTCCAACTTTTAAACGTGCGTCTTCAACGAGTGGGACTGTTTCTGTTCCGCTGTTGCATATATTTTCCCCTTTCCCTTTCCATTATTACCGGGAGCGTGTTTACCCATGCGGGCCGCGTACCCTGTTACCGCTGGGAGGCCGGCACAGAAGGCGGCTCATTAAATTGGCTTCTTTTTGAAATGAGCCGCCTCACACTGTTGCCGGCGTCCCGGCTGTAACGCGGATGAGGCGTAGGCAGTCCGCACAGCCCTGGGCGGATCTGCCAGAAGCTGATATATTCTTTGGTTAGTCACAATATAATTCGAGCTTTTCAGTTTCGGTGGTTTTGTAGGCTTCTTTTCTCTAGTGGAAGTGCCAGTGTTGAATAGAGGCCAGGCCTTCATTTCGTATGCTTACCGATCAAAGTTTTGAAAAGGACTCCATCGCATGTTTTCTTTCGGTTATATATTTATTGCACAGTAAGCATGAAGATCGCATCACAGAAATTAATCCTACAATTTTTAATTGAAACAAAGGCTAGAAGCTCGACGCACATGCATGAAGCAAACATGAACAAAATGGAATATGGTACAACTGTTCGCTGAAGCAGCAGAAAGAAAAGAATTCGTTATTCATTTACATCGAACACATTGCCATAACTTTGCTTTTGCTGCCTCTTCAGGGAAGTGCAAGGAACATGAAATCACTCGAGGCACCAGTCACACATGATCGCATCAAAGTCTTCCAAATCCCCGTGACATGCATTACACTGCCAATGATGCAAGGACTTCTTCACATTTTGTGTGGTGGTCACAACAAGCCATGCATCGTCTGTAAAGAAACTTCTTCCAATATTAATGTCCACACTCATCTAAGACACCGCAGTGAAGTAGCTCGGGCTGTGTCTGCACATCTTCTTCAAGTACCCTTCCTTTCAGTGCACTGTTTGCAGCCTCTGCGCCTACCAGCCATGTGAGGATCACGTTCTTTTTTTTTTTTTTCAAAGATGGTAAGAGACCTGAAAGAGCTACGTCCTGCGGCGCGCTTCCTTTTCCTATGAAGTCCAATCACAGTTAGGGTGCTTCCTTTTGGCCGTCCACATCTTCGCATTTGAGGGGCCAACTTTACATCCTTTATAGTGGTGGTGGAAGAAGCAGGTTGCTCTCTGCTGTGTTCCTTGGCTCGCTGATTCCAGGTGTCATCACAGCTTGATTCTCCAGAAATTCAAACTGTCCTTACACCAGAGCTCTCTTTGGTAACTTCAGTTTGTACTACAGTGCAGAGACCCTCGTGATTTCCTTTTTGCACTTCAATGACCTCCGGCAGCCTGATCTGAGTAGGGTCATTGGTAACTTCAGCTGATGCCGAAGGGCAGGGGACTGCATTGCTGTTGGCCGACGCTTCCGAGAGCTGTGGGGACTTGGGGCACGGATCATGAGAGACCAAGCTGGCATTAACACCGTTGTCGGCTTGAGCACCCCTTTCGTTGATTTTGAGATGTATGTTGTCACCAACCATCCAGTAGTGTTGAAGTGTCTCCAGAATTTGCATTCTTCTTAGAAATCCGGCCATGGAAACTTCGGACAGAATGCCAGCAATTCTTCCTGCCACCGCCGAAGCTTTCTGGAACTTTTGATGGCTTGACAAAATTATTTGATGGTCCTGCCTGTTAAATACGAGATGTAGACCTTGGATGGTTGTCTAATCGATTTATTCTGATGGAGCCTTCGATTGAGCCTGGCGCAACGTTCCTAGCCTGGCGCTGTCTGCTCGTGCCCCGCGGCTCTCAAGCGCTCGGTGCGAGCGCAGCCGATGGTCACGAGCCGATGGGCGCCAGCTTGCCAGCCGCTACATAACACCCCCTCCAACTAGTCGTTGCTCCCGTAGCGTTGCGGTTGTCGTCGCGCTCTAGTGCCCCTCCGGGTACCAGTGAAAGGGCCAGCGTCTGCCGTCGAAGGAGCTGACGCTGGTTCGCGAGGAAACGCCGCCGGCCTGCTACTGTTTCGCTGGGGTGATGCGTCTACTCGAGCTGGAGTATCTTCGCCGGGAGATGCTGCCCGTGGTGGAGTTGGACTCTGGTCAATCTTGAGGTCCCACACAGGAGACGGAGTCTTCGCTTCTTGTTGGGTGCTGGCTGCTGTACATCGCTGATGTATGTGGTTGGTATGCCGGCGTACCGAACCTTCATCTGTGTTCAGATAAAGGTTCATTACGCCAGGAACCCAGCCTTTGCCGTGTGGAAACTTCTTTGTCCAGACCGACTGTCCCACGCTCAGTTCCCGTGCGTTAGTGACGCTTTCCGTGCGGACTGGCTCTTCAGAAAGTACAGTTTTTAATCGTTCAAGAGCTGATGGAAACCCCCTGCCATAAAGCAACCATGCTGGCGTTTTTCCCGTTGCAACGTGAATGGTAGTGTGCTGTTTGAATAAAAACCTGGCAAACGCACAATTCAGCTCTTTCTTTCCCTTCTTCCCGAGTGCAAGTTTCAGCTCCTGTACCATGCGCTCCGCCTGGCCATTAGTGGCGGGATGGTACGGCGCACTAGTTACAGCGATGATCCCGTTGTTTCGGTAAAATGTTTCATCTCCTCGGAAACTAGCGCCGCGCCATTGTCCGACACAATCTTCCTTGGTAGTCCAAACGTTTCAAAAATGGTTCGTAACTCTTTAATGATGGCGGCCGACGTCATGTTGCGGACCACGCGCACTTCAAGCCACTTCGTGAACGCGTCCACCACAACCAGAAAAACATGACCCTCGACGGGACCTGCAAAGTCCAGGTGAACAGTGTCCCACGGCTCGGTTGGCCTATTCCACACAGAGATCGGTTCCTTCGCGGGTGACTTCCGGTGTATCTGGCAGGTGCTACATGCAGCGACCCATGCTTCAATATCGGCGTCGATCCCGGGCCACTAAACGTAGCTGCGAGCGCAAGCTTTCATCGCCACTATTCAGCGATGTCCCGAGTGAATTAGAGCCATCGTCTCTCTTCTCAAGTTGTTAGGAATCACGACCCGTGTCCCCCAGCTTACGCATCCTCTGTGTGTCGACAACTCTGCCGCTTTACTTCTGTACGGCGAGTACTCTGGGGATTGATACCGATGAATATTGCCTTCTTGTACTGCCTGGTATACTGTTAACAAGACGGCGTCACGTGCTTTCTCCCTGGCTACTTGGTCTGCGGAGAGCGGTGGGCGGGTCAAAGCCTCAAACATCAGTATGTCTCCGAGTACTTCTGGCTCCTCCTCCGTGGTGGACATGGGAAGTCGGCTTAGAGCGTCCGCGTTCTGATGGCAGTTTCCTGGCCTGTACCTCAGCTCATACTTATAAGCGGCCAGTTTTACGCACCACCTGGTCATCCGCGGTGACAACACTGGTGGAACGGGCTTGTCAGCTCCTAGGATGCCAAGAAGAGGTTGATGATCTGTGTAGATTGTCATGCTACGCCCTGCGACATACTGATGAAAATGGCTGACTCCATACACAATGGCTAGGCCCTCTCGGTTCAGTTGTGAGTAGTTGCGCTCAGCGGTTCCCAGGGTCCTGGACGCAATTGATCTGTTTTTAACAAATATAAACTCGAACCAAGTAAAAGCAGGAGTGTTTGCCTGCGACCTAAGTGATCATCTACCAATAATTATCTGTACGAAGGGGCATGTAAAAAATAAAATATTGCAGTCAGCATACCCAGTACAAAAAATAACAGAAACAAACCTGACCATCTTTTGTGATAAAATTGCACAAACAGCTTGGGAAATTGTACTGAACAGTAATGACGCAAATGACGCCTATGATGAATTTCTCAGCATTTCAAAACCGATATATGCAGAAAGTTTTCCATATGTACGTATTAGGAAAAGCAGAAAGATTCGTAAACCATGGGTTAACTCCGAGCTTCTCGCAAGTATTGATGAAAAAAACAAGCTATACAGTCAATTTATTAAAACTAAAGACCAAGAAATATTACGTAAGTTTAAAACTTGTCGCAATCGTCTAGATAAAGAACTGAAAAAGGCAAGATGCGATTACTTCGCAAATCAATTCATTTCTGCGGCAGGGTGCTCAGAACTAATGTTTTCCCCGACAAAGTCAACAAGATAATCACAGATGATGGTGAGTTTTTTGGAAAAGCACTTGCAGATGCTTTTAACAAATATTTCGTTAATATTGTCAATAAAACCGTAACGAACTGTAACCTCGTGAACATTCCGTCCAACCCGAATTCTATTTTTCTTAACCCTGTAAATGAACAAGGAGTTGTTACTACAATTATAAATTTAAGCAACAGCAAGGCTAAAGACGCTGATGGATTTCAGATAAAACCAACTAAGCACGCTGTTGAACTTCTTGCCCCTTACATAACGCATATATTTAACCTTTGCCTTAGTCAAGCTGTTTTTCCTCGAAGAATGCAAGTTGCCTATATAAATGTGTTGTATAAGAAAGGCGATAAAAATTACATGGGAAACTACCGTCCCGTGTCGATACTTCCAATTTTTTTCAAAAGCGCTAGAAAAAATAATTTTAAACCGTTTTATTGACTTTGAGCAGAAGCATAACCTTCTAAATGAATCTCAATTTGGTTTCCGTAAAGGACTCGGTACAGAGTCCGCACTGCTCGCGCAGAAAGGACTAATCTTGACCGCACTCGAGGAAGGAAAATTGGTTCTTGGTATCTTTGTAGACTTAACTAAAGCATTTGATCATGTAAATCATACATTGCTTGTTCAAAAGCTTCAACGTTATGGTTTCAGAGGGAAGGTAAACAAACTACCAAGGTTACTAAATAGATTAGCTGCCGAAAATGTCGAGCTTTTAGATATTACGTTTAAAGCGTTGCGTCGTTATTTCAGCCCCCAGTTGACTTTCCTTATGTAAAAAATGCTGTGTAATATTATTAAATGTGAACCTAGTTGTGCATGTAAGTAATCTTTTTTTCTTTTTCTTCTTGATAATGCCTTTCAAGATATCCTACAATTGCGTGGTTGTTACGTAATTTGAGAGTGTCCATTGTTGCTTCTCTTTATTATGTTTATCTCGCTTTTTCTGTTAATGCTGTAATCTGTATGGTATGTTGATAATTTTCTTTTTAGTGCTGCAAATGCCAATGTGGGGGCCTGTGGCTTTGTCAAGCTGGTCTTGTGACCGCTTTTTCCACAAGCCTCCAGTATCATGTACTCTGTATTTGTTGCAAATAAAAATCACCTCTTATCTACTTCATCGTTTACAAACAGTCCGTATAGACGATCATTTCTCCGATCCACTTCCTGTTTCTTGCGGTGTACTACAGGGGAGTATTCTGGGTCCTTTTCTTTTTAATATCGTCACGGGTGGTGACCAAAAGAAAACAGAAAATGAACAAGAAGAAATAAACGTTTAATGTGGCGAACTTGTGCCAAAAATAAAAGGGTACAAAAGAAAACAGCAGAGCGTCGCGGGCGTCGATGTCGGCGAAACCGCAGGATCGAGCGCAGAGGCGAGACTGACTCGACAAGGTCGCGAGCGGCCTCTTATCTAGAATGAGTCACTATCTCGAAGATTCGGCGGTGAACGTTCGAGCGTAGCGCGCTTGGGGCGAGAATGAACACGCACTTTCTAGAACAACAAAAACGATAGAAGTTATGTTCGCAGCAAGAACAAACGAGAACCCTCTGCAAGTCTGCGCGCGGCATTATCCCCCCCTTTAAAAGCGCATCGTCCCGATGCAGCACAAACCGAAAACAAAGCAAACAGAAATAACGGTAAACTAAAGAGTCGTTTGGAACACATAAAGTCCACAGTCCTATCGAGCGTAGTACGGCTTCATGCGCACGACGTGGACGACTTCTGGTCTTGGGGGGCGGCGCGATGAAGTCCGTGTTCCATCGGGCATCACCTCGTAGTTCAGATCCCCGAGTCGACGAAGCACTTTGTAGGTCCAAAGTAGCGCTTCAGGAGTTTCTCGCTGAGACCACGGCGGCAGATCGGTGTCCAGACCCACACCCTGTCTCCCGGCTGGAAGTGGACGTCCCGGCAACGAAGGTTGTAGCGGCCAGTGTCGATACGTTGTTGGGATTGAATCCGGAGTCTGGCGAGCTGACGGACTTCTGCTCGTTGGGCAACCACCTGGGCGTCGTCGCTTCCGTCGACAGCCGGTTCGTGGGGTAACATTGCATCCAGCATTGTCGTCACTTTGCGACCATGAACCAGTTGAAAGGGTGTAACCCCGGTGGTTTCTTCCGCGGCCGTATTGTAGGCAAAGGTGACGTACGGCAACACCTCGTCCCATGTCTTGTGCTCCACGTCGACGTACATGGAAATCATGTCGGCAATGGTCTTGTTGAGTCTTTCCGTCAGCCCGTTGGTCTGAGGGTGGCACGCCGTGGTGCGACGATGGCTGGTGTGGCTGAGACGAAGGACTTCTTGTGTCAGTTGGGTCATGAACGAGGATCCACCTTCTGAGATCAGGACTTCGGGAGCGCCATGCCGGAGGACGATGGATTCAATGGAAAACTTGGCAACTTCCACAGCAGTTCCGGAAGGAAGGGCTTTCGTTTCGGCGTACCGCGTGAGATAATCCGTGGCGACGATGATCCAGCGATTTCCCGACGTCGACGGTGGAAAAGGGCCAAGTAGATCCATTCCGATCTGTTGGAAGGGTGCCGTTGGCGGAGGAATTGACTGCAGGAGTCCGGCCGGCCTCGTTGGAGGTTTCTTTCGGCGCTGGCATTCATGGCATGATCGTGTGTATAGGTGGACCGTTTTGGGGAGCTTGGGCCAGTACTACTTTTCACGAATACGGGCCCGTGTCCGGCTGTAATCGAGGTGTCCGGACGTCGGGTCGTCGTGACAGGCTTGGAAGATCTCCTCTCGAAGGTCGGTCGGGATTACCAGCAGCCACATCGAGTTGTTGTTGCCGAAGTTCTTTTTGTAGAAAACTCCTTGTCTAATGGCGAAGGTCGGCAGGGCTCGTGAAAAAACACGTGGTATGGCACTCCCACGCCCTTCCAGGTGCTCTATTAGTGCGCGCAGCTCAGGATCGTCTCGTTGACGTCGGGCCATGTCGTCGGCGTTCACTGCGCCCAGGAAACACTCGTCGTTATCGTCGTCGCTGCTGTCGGAAGGTGTTCCGATGGGAGCTCTGGACAGGCAGTCGGCGTCTCTGTGCTTCCAGCCTGACTTGTAGACTACGGTCATGTTGAACTCTTGTAGTCGGAGACTCCATCGCGCAAGGCGTCCTGACGGGTCCTTGATGTTCGCAAGGCAGGAGAGCGAATGGTGGTCCGTGACTACGCGGAACGGGCTTCCGTATAAGTACGGACGAAACTTCGTGATCGCCCCGACGACCGCAAGGCATTCTTTTTCAGTCGTGAAGTAATTTCGCTCCGCCTTGGACAATGTCCGACTTGCGTAGGCGATGACTCGTTCGGTGCCCTCTTGTACTTGAACCAGTACCGCGCCAAGTCCTGCGTTACTTGCGTCCGAGTGAATTTCGGTTTCCGCATCCTGGTCGAAATGTCCAAGGACAGGAGGAGTCTGCAGTCGTCGCTTCAGCTCGTCGAATGCCTGCTGCTGCTCCTCGGCCCATTCGAACTTCTCGGAGTCCTTCGTGAGGTTTGTGAGCGGTGCGGAAAGTTTTGCGAAATCTCGAACGAAGCGCCGATAGTAGGCACATAGCCCAAGGAACCTTCGCACGGCCTTCTTGTCTCTTGGTGCTGGAAATGCTGCGACGGCGCGAGTCTTCTCTGGGTCTGGACGAATGCCTTCGTTACTAACCACGTGACCTAGGAACTTCAGTTCGTCATAGGCGAACCGACACTTTGACGGCTTGAGGGTGAGTCCGGCGGTCCGTATGGCGTGGAGAACAGCTCGGAGTCGTCGCAAGTGCTCGTCGAAGTCGCCGGAAAACACTACGACGTCGTCGAGGTAGACGAGACAGCTCTGCCACTTCAGTCCTGCCAGTACGGTGTCCATGACACGCTGGAAAGTTGCTGGCGCCGTGCATAGTTCGAAGGGCATCACCTTAAACTCGTACAGCCCATCCGGTGTGACAAAGGCTGTCTTCTCTCGGTCCCGTTCGTCGACCTAGATTTGCCGGTAGCCGCTCTTCAGGTCCATCGATGAAAAGTATCGAGTAAGCGCAGCCGGTCTAGAGTGTCGTCGATGCGGGGGAGTGGGTAGACATCTTTCTTCGTAACCGTGTTGAGCTGCCGGTAGTCCACGCAGAACCCAAGATTTCCGTCCTTCTTCTCAACCAGCACGACTGGAGAGGCCCATGGACTGCTTGAAGGTTGGATTATGTCGTCATTCAGCATCTCTTGAACTTGCTGATGGATCACCTCCCTTTCCTTAGCCGAGACTCTGTACGGCGATCGATGCACAGGGCGCGCGTCGTCCTCGGTAACGATGCGGTGCTTGGCAACCGCGGTCTGGCGCACCTTCGACGACGTCGCAAAGCAGTCGCGGTATTCGGCGAGGGGGTTAACCAGCTGACACCGTTTAGGGTCCGGAAGCTTAGGGTCAATGTCGAGCTGTGTTGGCGACGTACTGTCTTGCTGGGGCGGCGAGGATTCGTCAGTAATCGCGGTGATTTCGGCGGGGTCTCGGAGTTTCTCGACGTGGCCCACGGCTGTACCTTTCGTGAGGTGTTGCGTTTCGTTTCGGAAGTTCGTCACGAGGGCCACAGTCCGCCCATCCTGAAGTTCAGCTACTCCCCTTGCGACGCCTATGCCCCTTCCCAGGAGCAATTGGAGGCTTCCCTCGAGATGAACTTCGCCACAGGAAGCTTCATCGATCCCGACAATTACGAAAACACTCGACCGCGGTGGTAGGTTTACGTGGTTTGCGAGGACTCGGACCGTGGGTGACGTCGCTTGGGGTTCCTCCGCTGGTGGAGCAGGTTTTCGTAGCGTCAGCCGGTTTGTTCCGAGGTCGATGACGGCGCCATACTCGCAGAGAAAGTCCATTCCGAGAATAACGTCCCTCAAACAGTCTTGCAGAACGACGAACTTTACCGGACACGTCTCGCCGTGAATCTCGACGCGAGCAGTGCACCTTCCGACGGGCGTGATGAGATGTCCTCCTGCGGTTCGTATTTGGGGTCCATCCCACGGCGTCATGACTTTGCGAAGGCGGCGGGAGAGCCTTCCACTCAAGACCGAGTAGTCTGCTCCGGTGTCCACGAGTGCTGATGCGTCGTAGCCGTCAATGACGACATTCAGGTTATTGGACACCGCTGCAGGGGCGTCGTTTCGGTCTCTGGTAGTGTTCGAGTGGGGGCCCTCCGACGTTCGTGGAGGATCTTGGCGTCGGTCGTCTTCGGCAACTCCACCTCCAGGGGTTGCCGCGCCTAGTTTCCCCGGCGTGGAGCGAGGGGTGACAGGCTTTCACGTCGGGGTCGGTGCATCGGCGAAGCTGGACGTCGTGGCGAAGGTGACCGGAACTCTCGGCGAAACGGAGGCTCGGGGGACTGAGGTCGTCGCAGGTACTCGTCGATTTCCCGAGGGCGTTCACCATAACGGGGTCGCGGGTCGTTCGGGTGGAACCCGCGCAGCCCGAGTCGTCGGTATGGGCATCGGCGGTACACATGGTCAGCTTCCCCGCAGTGGTAACACAGCGGGCGTCGGTCGGCCGTCCTACAGACGTCTGTCTTCCTCGGCGCAGGTTGCTCTGGGTGCGCCTGATCTTCCTGTCGTCGGGGGTACTGCGGCGTTGGGGCGTCTCTTCGGGGTGGCGACGTGGCTTGACGGGGAGCTTGCGGCGGTCGTCGGGCCATCGCGGCGTAGCTCAACGTCGGTTCCTCCGGTGCCACCGTGGTGACGGGAACCTCTGGTTGGAGCGCCCTATGCACTTCTTCTCGGAGAGCCTCGACGATGGAAAGGGTTGGCGGACGGCTGGTAGTTGGCAGCAACCTTCGCAGTTCCTCCCGGACAATTTCTCGGATAATTTCTCGGATGTCCGGTGTGCGCAGAGTGTTTTCGTCGTTAAGCAGTGTGGGTGCAGCGACGCCTGGATGTCGCTGGTAGTGGGAAACATGAGCTTGAAGCGCGCGCTCGATGTTGGTTGCTTCGGCGATGAAAGCTTCGACGGTGCTAGGCGGGCTCCGCACAAGGCCACCGAAGATGTTTTTCTTCACACCGCGCATCAAGACCCGCAGCTTCTTCTCTTCGGGAGCGGTTGGGTCGGCGCGATTCATGAGGTGAAGAACGTCTTCGACGAAGCTTGTGACGCTCTCGGTCGGCCTTTGGGTTCTCGCTCGCAGGAGTTCTTCGGCACGCTGCCGTCGGTGCTGGTTGGCAAAGGTCCGTCGCAGCTCGGCCTGGAATTCTTCCCACGACGCAATGGACGCTTCGTGGTTCTCGAACCACGTGCGTGCCGTGCCTTCCAGAGAGAAGTAGACGTTCTGGAGGCACTGCTCCGGTGTCCATGCGTTATGGCGGGCAACACGTTCGTAATGTTGCAGCCAATCTTCAAAGTCCTCGTGGACCTCCCCGTGGAATGGCGTCGGAGTCCGGGGTGCGACGGGAAGGTATACGACGGCGGCGGCGGACGGGTTCTGCGAGCACTGGTTGTCCATCGTCGGCCTCGTCGGCTGCCTGGTCCGGGGTGGCAGAAGTCCGTGTTCCGGGGGTAGACCTTATGTGCGGCGACTGGATCGGGTCGCGATCTGGTCTTCGCTCGGTCCTCGGGAGGCTGGGTTCGGACTTGCACTGCGGGAACTAGGAGGAGAGCGCTGCACGGGCATGCGGTTACCCCGCACCTCCACCAAAATGTCACGGGTGGTGACCAAAAGAAAACAGAAAATGAACAAGAAGAAATAAACGTTTAATGTGGCGAACTTGTGCCAAAAATAAAAGGGTACAAAAGAGAACAGCAGAGCGTCGCGGGCGTCGATGTCGGCGAAACCGCAGGATCAAGCGCAGAGGCGAGACTGACTCGACAAGGTCGCGAGCGGCCTCTTATCTAGAATGAGTCACTATCTCGAAGATTCGGCGGGGAACGTTCGAGCGTAGCGCGCTTGGGGCGAGAATGAACACGCACTTTCTAGAACAACAAAAACGATAGAAGTTATGTTCGCAGCAAGAACAAACGAGAACCCTCTGCATGTCTGCGCGCGGCAATATGTATGTAAATGACATCGTCTCTGTTGGATCAGATGTTAATATGATTATTTACGCTGATGATACCAGCATATTTATAACCGGAAATGTATATAATGAGATAGTCGATAAAGCAAATTCGACGTTACAAAAACTAGACGAATGGACGTGCCAAAATAGCTTAAGATAAATATAAACAAAACTAAAGCCGTCTTATTTCGTAGTAAAAATAAAAGTGTGAAGTTAAATCAACCAATAATGCTAAATTGGACACCCATTGCGGTTGTTTCTAGTTTTAAAGTACTAGGGGTAGTTTTTCAAGAAACTTTGTCGTGGGATACACATATTGATTCCGTAGTCGCTAAGCTGTCCCAAATAGTCGGACTTGTTTATCGTAATTGGCACATTCTGCCACGAAATATTATGATTTTAATTTATAATAGTTTGTTTTCATCTAGGCTTAACTAATGCCACTTAGTCTGGGCATCCACAACTCAAGCGAATTTACATAAAATACATGTCTTACAAAAACGGTTCCTAAGAGTTGTTGAAAATATTCCGTCCTACTTTCACACGCATGAGTTGTTCGTAAAATATAATGTATTGCCAATTCGTAAAATGTACGATTATCGGCTTTCTAAAACTTTTAAACAAGAGGTAAAAACTAAATCATCGTTTTTAAAAGGACTAGCTAACTTACGAAGCAATACTACCGCCTACACAACGCGCCATGGTGAGCCTTGGAATGCTAGCACTTACAGAACAATCTACGGGCAAGATACGTTGAAGAACAAACTGCCAAGGTTACTAAATAGATTAGCTGCCGAAAATGTCGAGCTTTTAGATATTACGTTTAAAGCATTGCGTCGTTATTTCAGCCCCCAGTCGACTTTCCTTATGTAAAAAATGCTGTGTAATATTATTAAACGTGAAACTAGTTGTGCATGTAAGTAATCTTTTTTTCTTCTTCTTCTTCTTGATAATGCCTTTCAAGATATCCTACAATTGCGTGGTTGTTACGTAACTTGAGAGTGTCCATTCTTGCTTCTCTTTATTCTGTTCATCTTGCTTTTTCTGTTAATGCTGCAATAAGTATGGTATGTTGATAATTTTCTTTCTAGTGCTGCAAATGCCAATGTGGGGGCCTGTGGATTTGTCAAGCTGGTCTTGTGACTGCTTTTTCCACAAGCCTTCAGTATCTTGTACTCTGTATTTGTTGCAAATAAAAATCAACAACAACAACAACAACAAACGCAATCGGAGCCTCTCGGCCGTCGGAGTCCAACTGTGCTAGTACGGCGCCTACACCGTAAGGCGAAGCGTCGCAGGACAACAGTAATGGTTTTCTTTCGTCATAGTGTGCCAGTACTGTATACTGCACCACCAGATCCTTCAACTTCTGGAAAGCCTCGCGGTGGTTTTGCTCCCACCGCCACTCTGTCTTCCGTTCCAGTAGGTGATAGAGCTCTTTCGCAGTCGTTGCTCGATTCTGTAGAAATCTGTCATAAAAAGCTAACAGTCCCAGAAAGAACTGCAGCTCTGTCTTGTTCCTTGGCTTGGGCGCCTGTACTACGGCCTGAATCTTGTCCTGCGTGGGATGTATGCCGTCCGCATTGATGAGGTGGCCAAGAAATTTTACTTCACTCACCCCGAAGCGGCACTTGGTTTCCTTTAGTCTTAGTCCTGCACCTTCTAGTCTCGTCAGTACTTGATCTAGTCGATAGTTATGTTCTTCCGTAGTCTCCCCGCTGATGATGATGTCGTCTAGGTACGCACTGACTCCTGAGATGCCTGCTAATGTTGTGTCCATGACTTTCTGGAAGATTGCAGGAGCTGCCGCCACTCGGAACGGAAGTCTCTTCACTCGATACAGGCCCTTGATGGTGATGATTGTCAGTACCTCGGCCGCGTCGTCTGTCACGCGTAGCTGTTGATAAGCCTGCGCAAGGTCCAGCGTCGAGAAGACTGTGCCACCCCGGAGGTTAGATAAGGCTTCAGTGGGTGTCGGCAGCGGATAAGCCACCGGTTTCGCTGTCTTGTTCACCATGCTGCGGTAGTCTCCACAGAGCCTTACCGAACCATCCGTCTTTCTAACCACCACCACGGGCGTGGCCCATGTTGAATGTTGGACCTGCTCCAGGATGCCCTGCTTTTGCAGTGTCATCAGTTCGCATTCCACGACAGCACGCAGGGCGAAACGTACCTGGCGCGCCTTGAGGAAATTTGGCGCTGCTGACTCCTTAATTTCCAACTGGACAGGTGGGCCGTTGTATCCTGTGATGTCGGACTTAAACACCGCTTTGTGTGCACAGAGAACCTTCTGGACTTATTTGTCTGGCGAAAGAGGGTGTATCCCCCTGACCTGGATCTTTAGCGCTGGGAACCAATTTCTGCCCATCAAGTTGCACCCGGTTCCACTTGTTACAACCAGCGGTAGAACGCAGTCCTTGGACTTATGTCTCACGCGCACTTCAGCTGAACCAAGGACACTCAAGCCTTCGCCGGTCCATGTCCGAAGGGTGACGTTCTCTTTCCGCAGGTACGGAGGTCTGGTCGGCCACACCTTCCGGTATGTGGCCTCAGTGATTACCGTAAATGCTGCTCCTGAGTCTACCTCGAATTCTAGTGTTGGAACCAAAGTCTTGGCACTACATATTTATGTACATTATTTACAAGGATAAACGGGTCGGTGATGTTCACTGCTTGCCGGAACGGTCGAGCGCGCGGCTTGAGAGCCCGTTGATCTCTCGTGTCCCGAGCTCCTTCCTTCTCCCTTTCTTCTTTTTCATCTGTGGGCGGTCAATGTATGCCAATGCCCACAAATACTCACATTCCCCTCCCTTCGCTGAGCCGCAACAGAAGAAGATAGACATTTATTTGTGCTAGTCCCATATGTGAGTAGGTGCTAAACACCACGAAACTTGTCGAGGTCCTTTTCGTTCGCGCTGTATCACGCTCGTGGCGCGAGCGAGGGCAGGCGCCGACGTTTTGGCTCCTAAGTGTCTGGAGCCATATCGGTTGACTTGAAATGGCGCGCAGGGCTCGTGGCGGTTGAAGTTGCAGGGCAGTATATTAGTTCGCATCGAATGACTTCGGGGGAATTGACTTGAAGGGAGGCAGCAGGGGTCAGTGGTTGGGCGAGCGGTGAGGATATGGGGATGGGCAGCGTCGTTTGCATTAGGAAGAAATGCTAGGTGAGCTGGCTTCAGACGGTCAACAGAAACGGTTTCTTGCCGTCCATTGTAGTCGATGGTAAACGTTTTAGCTGCCCTGGAAAGTACTTTGTGAGGCCCAGAGTACGGTGTTAGCAGGGACCTCTTGGTTCCGTCTCTTCGCTGAAATATGTGACTGCAGTTGTCGAGGTCGTTCGAGACGTAAACTGCAGTTCGATCTTGTGTTCGTGGGAGCGTGGGCCGGAGGTTTTTCATTATCGTTCTAAGCTGGTTTGTGTATGTCATGGGATCGGGAGCTGGTTCTTGTAAGGCGGATGCAAAAA
Organism: Ixodes scapularis; assembly: GCF_016920785.2. NCBI lineage: Eukaryota > Metazoa > Arthropoda > Arachnida > Ixodida > Ixodidae > Ixodes > Ixodes scapularis. The sequence continues at coordinate 89,346,948 of NW_024609835.1, forward strand.
ATTCGCCTGGTAGGCGAAGAGTCGAACCATATACCAGCTCGGCTGGGCTGTAGCCAAGGTCCTTCTTCAAAGCTGCTCGTAATCCGAGAAGTACGATGGGCAAGCTTGTATGCCATCTGTTTGGTTCAGGTTGCGCCATTAGGGCCGCTTTAAGTGAACGATGGAAGCGTTCGACGAGGCCGTTTGCCATGGGGTGGTAAGCTGTTGTTCGAATGCGGCTTGTTCCTAAAACTGAGAGTAGTTGGTGGAAAAGTGCAGACTCAAACTGACGTCCCCGGTCGGTTGTGATAGTGGATGGGACGCCGAATCGGGAAATCCAGCCCTGGATGAAGGTACGAGCCACGGTGTCCGCTCGGATGTCTTGGATTGGAAGTGCCTCCGGCCAACGGGTAAACCTGTCGACGCAGGTAAGGAGGTAGCGGAACCCCTCACATGGTGGGAGGGGTCCCACAATGTCGATGTGGACGTGGTCGAAACGTTCTGTGGTAGTTGGGAATGACTGAAATGGCGCGTAAGTATGACGCTGGACCTTCGACTTCTGGCATTCGATGCAGGTTCTGGTCCAGCCGCGTACGTCTGTGTTGATTCCGGGCCAGAGAAATCGCTCAGTTATAATTTTTTGTGTAGCCCGAATGCCAGGGTGGGAAAGGCCGTGCATGGAGTCAAAGACTTGTTTGCGGAAGTCGGTGGGTATGAAGGGTCGTGGTGTGCCTGTTGACAGGTCGCAGACTATTTTCTTGGTAGACGTAGGTAAGATAATCTCATCGAATATGAGTCGACCAGGGAATTGACGCATCTGTTGAAGCTCCTTGTCCCGTTGTTGCGCTGAGCTAATGACATCAAAATCGACAGCGGGCGGAAAGCTCAGTCCGCCAGAAAACGAAGCACACCGGGACAACGCGTCGGCTACAGGATTATCGACGCCTTTCACGTGACGGATGTTGGTTGTAAACTCGGCGATGTAAGCCAAGTGCCTTGTTTCGCGAGGTGAATATGTGTCCCTGCCACCTTGCAAGGCGTATGTGAGAGGTTTGTGGTCCGTAAGTACATAGAACTGCGTGCCTTGTAGAAAATTTCGAAAATGCCTTATAGCAGTGTAGATCGCCAACAGCTCGCGCCCGAAGGTGCTGTAGCGTTGTTCCGCTGATGTGAGCGTTCTCGAAAAGAAAGCAATAGGCTTCCAGATTCCCTCTATCAACTGCTGTAGAACGGCACCTACTGCAACTTCAGAGGCGTCGACCATAATGTTCGTTTTTGTGTCGTGTTGAGGATGTGAAAGAAGTGTAGCGTTTGTCAGTTCACCCTTAATTCGGCTGAAAGTCTGCTCTGCAGTCGAAGTCCATTCTAAGGGGGTTGACGGGGGCTTGCTCCCTTTTAGGAGTGTGGTCAGCGGTGACAGGACTGCGGCGCACTGAGGAACAAATCTTCTATAAAAGTTGACAAGCCCAAGGAATTCCCGGAGTTGGCGAATGGTTTTAGGTATTGGGAAATTGTTGATAGCTTCCACCTTTTGTGTGAGAGGTCGTATGCCATGTTGGTTAACTTCGTGGCCCAGAAATTCGAGTGTTGTTGCTGCCAGCTTGCATTTTCCTCGGTTAATATTGACTCCATAGTCGGCGAGGCGCTGGAACAGCTGCCGCAGGTGTTGGACGTGTTGGGTCTCATCCTGGCTGAAAACTAGTAGATCGTCGACGTATGCGAAGCAGAAAGGCAAGCCTTGAAGGACGGTGTCAATGAACCGCTGAAAGGTTTGGGCTGCATTTCTGAGTCCGAACGGCATCCGGAGAAACTCGAAAAGGCCGAAAGGTGTTGTAACGGCCGTCTTGGGAACGTCTGCCGGCTCCACAGGTATCTGATGGTAGGCCTTGACGAGATCTATTTTCGAAAAAATAGTGGAGCCGCGAAGAGAGAGCGAAAAGTCGTGAATATGTGGTATTGGATATCTGTCCGGAAGAGTGGCGTTGTTAAGGGCGCGATAGTCTCCGCAAGGGAGCCAGTCTCCAGGTTCTTTCTTAGGCACCATATGGAGGGGCGAGGCCCATGGACTCGAGGATGGACGGATGATGCCCAATTCAAGCATATGCTCGAATTCGGCCCTGGCAATCTTGAGACGTTCTGGAGCCAGCCTTCGTGGTCGAGAATAGGTGGGAGCACCCGTGGTAACAATATGATGCGTCACATCGTGTGGTACCGGTTTCGAAAAATTATTAGGACACGTCAGACTCTTGTATTCATTAAGAAGTCTATCGTAAGGTGTCGGAGAGTGATGAGGAATGGACGGGGGAGGAAGAGGCGACGTCATTCTTACTCCCTGTACAGTCAAACGAGTGGTGTCGTCTACCAGGCGAAGACGAAGCATGTCTACAAGGAGGTAATAATGACGGAGGAAATCAGCTCCAAGTATGGGGTAGGAAACCGCAGCGATGAGGAATACCCAGCGAAACGTTCTGCGGAGCCCTATGTCGAGGGTGAGGGAACGTTCTTCATAAGTTGCAATTGGTGTCTTGTTGGCAGCCTGCAATGTACACGGCTGTCTCTTACTCGGATGGATGCTTGGCGGTACGGGAAGGATGCTCACCTCGGCGCCCGTATCAACGAGAAAGCGTAGCTTGGAGTTTTGGTCGGTTACGAAAAAGAGGCGGGTGGGATGGCGAGCGCTCCGACTGGCCGCCTCTAGCGGGGCGCTGGGCAGTTTTCCGACGCCCTGCATGGCGCGCGACATTTTGTGGGCCTTGCTGCCAAATTTCCAGTGGTACCAGCAGATTCCTGGCGGAGGGGAACCAGCTCGTGATGGTGGATTTGAAGATCGTCGTCTTGAGGGGGATCTTGACTCATGTCGTGATCTGGACTGAGCCCCTGTTACGAGTGCGTTCACTTGCAACGCCAGGCGGTTGATCTGCTGCCGCATGTCCTCCATAGCAGTAGATTGTGGAACGTCATGTGTTGAAGCGTCGGTTGCTGATTTGTGGGAACTTGAAGCAACCATAGAGATGTTAGGGGAGGCCACTTCGGCGACTCTGTCCGCCAGCTGAGCTAAGGCGTCGATGGAAATATTCGCTGTTGGTGCGAGCACCATTCTGACGTTCGCCGGCAAACGTTGGAGGAACAATTCCTTCAGAAGCGAGGGATCAAAAGTGGTCGGAGAGTCTCCGAGTAGTTGCTGGAGGCGGCGAAGCCTTTGGGACGGTGTCCTGTCACCAACTTCTTCGGACGTCAGCGACTGTTGGAGCCGTCGTTGCTCAGAAATGGATGTTCGCCTCACCAGCTCAGCTTTTAGGGTATCATAAGGGTTCTGGGGTGGTGGAGCGAGGATGAGGTTCGCACCTCTGTCGCAATTTCCGGTGACAAAACTGCGATGATGTGGTGGAATTTCGTAAGTTGTCCGGTGATTTTTGCTGTGGCGAATTGCGCTTCCACTTGGGCGAACCACAAGAGAGGATCAGATGGCCAGAACTGAGGAAGGCGAAGACGAACCGCCGCGATATTTCCGTCCTCTTGATTGGTGGTCATGGTGAGGCTGGTTTCGATGAAGACGGTCAGGGATGGTGGAGTAACCGGGTCACCAAATATGTAGGAACCAAAGTCTTGGCACTACATATTTATGTACATTATTTACAAGGATAAACGGGTCGGTGATGTTCACTGCTTGCCGGAACGGTCGAGCGCGCGGCTTGAGAGCCCGTTGATCTCTCGTGTCCCGAGCTCCTTCCTTCTCCCTTTCTTCTTTTTCATCTGTGGGCGGTCAATGTATGCCAATGCCCACACTAGTAACTTTCCCTCGACCTTGAGGGTCACCAGGTACTTGGGAACGAAACTGGTTGCACGTTGTGCGTTCAGCTCTTGCATGTCCATCCCGTAGCTTTTAACAGAAGCTCCACTTTGTGATTCTAGGGCGTTCTCTTCTGCGCCGCAGTTCATCTGATGGGTTGAGTGGCGTGTGCCAGTCCTCATCATGTTTCGACAAGCTTTTTCGATGCGTCCTATTTTTTCACAGAAACGGCACGCTACCCTGCTGAATGGGCAATTATCTTGCCTGTGCCGTCCATGGCAGCGGTAACATCGTAGATCCGGTTGCGTTTGATCTCGATCCGAGGTCTGTTTCGTAGCCTGTGGTTGTGTGACCCTATGCAGTTCCATCTTTGGAGTTTTAAGCTCCTGTTGCTGTTTTACCGCACTTTCCAGTCTTGTTGCCATGTCGTATGCTTGCTTGAACGTGAGCGTTTGCTCTGCGAAAAGCCGTTGCTGCAGACGCTCATCTTGCACACCGCACATCAAACGGTCTCTCAGCATTACATCCAGCGGCAGCATGGTTGGATTCAATGTCAAAGGGGCGGCGGCCGCTCGTCCTTCAGCGCTAGTTGAAGCGGTCGATGCTCCGGCGCTAGATGTGGCCACCGAGAGAGGTGTCAGCACGGCGAAATTGCAGTTGGCGGCTAATTTCTTTAATTCCGCCACATAGGTAGCGATGGACTCACCCGGCTGTTGGTCGCGGCGTTAAAATTGGCTTCGGCTGAATAGTTCCGAAGGCCGTGGATCGTAATGTTGTTGGAGCATGGACATGATGCTTTCAAAGGCAACTTCGCCGGGCTTCCTCGGGGCCGTCAGCGCTTGCACAGTCTCGTAGGTTTCAGCGCCACAAAGGGTCAGCAGCAGGGCTCTCTTCTTCCCGTGGTCCGTTATGTCGTTTGCCTGGAAGAAGAATTCCAATCGCTCCGCCCAGACCGACCATCCTGTCCCTTGGAATTCTTCTAGCTTGCCTTGTGTCGCAGTCATCCTTGAACCGCTGCTGGAGTTCTCTTCCGCCCTCGTTGCCAACGTTAAATACGAGATGTAGACCTTGGATGGTTGTCTAATCGATTTATTCTGATGGAGCCTTCGATTGAGCCTGGCGCAACGTTCCTAGCCTGGCGCTGTCTGCTCGTGCCCCGCGGCTCTCAAGCGCTCGGTGCGAGCGCAGCCGATGGTCACGAGCCGATGGGCGCCAGCTTGCCAGCCGCTACATAACACTGCCTATCAACACAAAGGGGTTACGGCTCTTGTACCGCAGCAAGCGGCACCCCTCGGCTCTTCTTGTAGTGTTCTGCAGTCCGCCGCTGTGCATAGAGACTACGGTCAAATTCGCTCAACCCGAGCTGGCTTCGTGCAGTGAGCATGTGGCAGTAGGGCAGGAGCATTGCCTTTCTGAAACCACACGTACAATCAGTGGCAGACGTTGCATCATGTGTCTGCAGAGGGTCCGCTGGAAAAGTGAAGGTGACGTTCCACGTGCTTGAATGCGTATGGAGTCAACAACCGGCTGTATAGTTCCAGGTCTTTATCACCGTTTGTTATGAGTCGTCTCTTGAGAAAGAATGTTGCCGCCTTGTGCATCCGCTCCTTCCTTGTGTGCACGAAGCAGAAAAACTTGGTCACAAAGTCTTCTAATGAGCTGTATCGCTCAACGGTGCTCTTCAACTTGGCGTTGATACTTTCGGCGCGGTTATTTGTTGAGTTGAGGTAGTTACCGCAGGACCACTTACTACCCATTATCCATTCGTGGTGGATGCCATGCCAGTTAGACTCGAAGTAGTCGAGCACCGCCTTCGACGACGAGGACTTCAGGGTTTCGTACAGTTGTTGGTATTGATCTTCATCTTTTGCATACACCATTCGGTGAAGTATATCAAGTGCCATTTCTTGAGCTGGCCTTGTTATTCCGAGCTTTTGTATGCTAATTTCTCGTCGGAACGTCTGCAGGGTGTGGAAAGCACAGATGTGCAAGGAAGACTGCGGAAGAAGCTCCGTGACAATCTGCCTTTCCTTCAGGTCTTTGTCAGCCATGGTGATCTTCACGGAGTCGCAGCTCTTGTTCAGTTTTTTAAACACATTAAAAAACCACCGCAAAGTGTCACCATCTTCAGCGAACAGACAAACTGAAACAATTTCGCTTTCACCATTTCCATCTTTCACGAGCATAAGAAAACATAACATCCTTGTTTCTAGCAACTTGTATGTTGCGTCAATAAAGATTATTTCAGGGTAGTCCTTCAAAGATCTTTTCATGGCGTCATAATGAAAGAATATCGCTCTAAGTTCATTGTTCTCGTCCGTTAGCAATTGAACTGTCGACTTGTACTTCTGTTGGAGCGTTTTGACACTTGCTTCTAGGTCATTTCTTGAACACGCTTGCTTCTTTTTGGCTGCGAGGTTAGAAAGGTCTCTCAGTGTGATCACTCTGTTGCTTTCAGTCTCAAGATGCTCCCTTAGCAACTTCTTATTCGCCTTGAGCTCCAGCATCGATGTGGCTTTGGCTTGCAGGTCAGGTGGCAATCTCCGCTGCTGAGGCAAGTGGCTGAAGTGGTGTTTGGACACGGTGTGGTTGTCATGTTGAAGTGATGGACTTCGAACCTCGAGGTAGGCTTCATCTTTGCTTGCGACAAGGTAGATGTGAAACCCACAGTCGTGTTTGAAGGTCCTGCACAAAATGCACAATTGTTAGAAAGTGTAAACTATTTAATAGAAGAATCAGGATGTAACATAGACAAATGCTGCTGTGTGACGAGTGCTTAAAGCACAGAGGGCAGTGAAGGCTGTCCTGTGTGTCTCAGACTGCAGATCTGAGACGTGCTTCCGGGGAAAGAGCAACCGCATTATACGTAGGGCACTGCTGTCCCCGAGTATTCGAGCCGAGAGTCAACAGTCCTCATTTTGGCTATTATTTTTCTTATTTTGTTTCATTTCACAGACATCACACCCGTTTTTGGGTGAAAAGAGCGACTCCCTAATTTAACGGCTCCCGAACTTCCCGAGCTTAAAGCGAGTCAAGTATACACTTCGTATCACCACACTCGTACTACGAAAAGGCATTCCTAGCGCTCAAAAACTAACGTTCCAGAGGAATGCGACAGCGTACATTCAACGGTAATCATGGGGCGCTCACACATCAAGAGCGTTCCGCACCAGCCACCGGCACCCCACATGGCGTGTAAGGGACTACGACGTCAAACGACGACTTTCCCGTCGTTTGAGAGAACCTGCGGACCGGTTCTCACCGGAACTTAACGGCGGCGTCACATTCCAGCGAGAAACCGGCCCGAATTTTTTTTAAATGACGGGAAAGCCGTCGTTTCCAAATCACGGGGTGGCCTAATGCCGGCTGTGTGAATAAGGCCTAACCCTGCATCGTGTTTGAAGAAATAAAGATAAAACAATCACTCACGAAGACGCTCGAGCAGACGTTTGTGTTGTGAACTTCTTGCCCCCGTGGATGCAGCAGTATTTGATGCCCTGGTGCTTTAGCGCCTCGGACATCTTGTTCGCAATCTTTCCTACTCTCTTCTTCGCGGCCGAAATGGGGCGTGCATCTCTCCTTTATAGATGCACAAATTGGGCCGAACTGTAGACTTCAATCTTCTTCTCAACATCTCAAAAACTTCCGAACCGATCACCCACGTGGAAGGTCACCGCCGTAGCAACCGGTGGTTGCCCATGCAGCGCCAAGGAAGGAGCCTCGGCGAAGTTGTTGTCCTCGACAAAGTCGTCGTCCGACAACGCCATCTTTTCCGCGCGTTTCGGACCCGTAGCAACTGGCGGTGGCTTTTTCGGACGCCGATGAACAGTCCTCGACGATGAAGAGACATCGACGAAGTCGTCGTCCCACAGCGGCATCCTTTCCACGGGTTTCGGTGAACACGGACGCCGCAGGAGCCGTGTAGCGTGTGGGCGCGTGGGAGGCGGGAAAGAAAACCCGGAACCGGTAATGCGACGTCACAAAAGCAGCCAGCCAATCGGACAAAACTGCCGGCATAATTAATGAATAAGGATGGCTAGTTGGGCTAGTTGGTTTTGCATCATGGTGTAATACGCCAAAACAACAGGGACAAAAACGAAGATAGAACCAGACAGGACGCGGCGTAACTTTGAACTGAATTGTTTATTTAAATGACAGAATTAAAAAAAAAAATTTAGAATATAAAAGCAGGCACACTTGGCAGAATACCAAAGATATGGTCTAAAAAAACACCCCCCTCAAATGCCAGCATGATTGGTTCCTCAAATAGTAGAATTCTTTATCACTCAATGACAAAGAGGGAGCGCTTATACAAGTATTGTCGTGGTGGGACCTAATCAGGAAGGCTTCATGAATTTCTCTTGCCGTTTTTGTTTTGTAATGGCCCATGACAGAGGTGTCACCAAAGATGGGGCTGCACTTTTCAGAGTTGGGCCCGCAATCGCAACGGTCACAGTGGACCGCTAAGTGGCCAGACGGGGACTGCCTGATCGCCAACGCATGCTCTCTGGCCCTCTCATTAACGCACCTCCCCGTCTGGCCAACGTACACCTTACCACATGATAAGGGGATTTTGTACGTGACACTGGTGGCGCCCTCGCGGAACTTAGTGACATATCGTTTTTTGCACGACTCTTGTGGCACATCCGATTCCTCTCCTAATCTGCTTATCCTTTTACACAGTGAAGATACTTTATTCGGTGCTGAAAAAACGACTGGTGTGTGAAAGCGATGGGCCACCTTCTTCAGGCCTGTTGTCTTGCCTTACATTCACAAGATGTCCCACAATCTGAGCGCCGACAGTAGAGCGCCACGACGTTAGCGCGCGCGACACGAGAGCGCCGCGACGTTAGCGCGCGCGACACTATAGCGCCGCGACGTTAGAGCGCGCGACACTATTGCGTTGCGACGTTTGAGCGCGCGACTCGAGAGCGCAGCGACATTAGGGAGTTTTCGTAGATCGTTTTCGCCGTGCCGCAATGCTCTCCGCAACCCGCTACGATACCCGGAACTCTACAGCGAAAGCTATCGGCGCGCAGGCGCAGTAGCGGCTTCTTCGTTGTGGAGGGCTTAGCGGAGGGGGAAACGCTGTCTACGAAAACTCCCTATTAGCTCGCATGTCCTTAAAGCGCCGGTAACGAGAGCGCACAACCAGTCTAGCGCGAGTGGCCCGACCGGACCGACCACTTGTTTGGGCAAAGCGTGTTTTATGCAAAATTGGCAGGGATTCATGCCGCGGAATTCAGCAAGAACATTGCAAAATGAGTAGACGAAATTTTTGCGCGTGACAAACCAAGAAACGTTACAAAAAACGGACAGCAAAAAAAATATTTGCAGAGTGTATTTTCGCAGAAAAAAAAAAACACTGCAGCTGACCTAGCTTGATTAGCTCTTTGATTTTGTATATCACAGATTTGCAGGGGAGGTTTTCCTGTATCCGTCAAAAGACTGGAAAGATCTGCGTCCGATAAATTTGCGCTGAGGTTTCCTTGAATCAGTTTTTTACTAATACTTTTTTAGCGGTGAGCTTTCTTCATTACGGACATGGACGTCAGAATACCATTTACACTTATGCGAGAGACGTCTAAATAGCCACCAAATAGATGGGAGCCCAAATGCCTGTCAAGAATAGGCCAAATATAGCAAAAAGTGAACTGTTTATAATATATCCAAGAGGCGCACCGCATCACTGTGAAGAAATCTTAGACTCGCGGCTCTACTCAACTGCAAACTTTCCCGGTACCTATATGCCTCAGCCCACTCCCCTGCCCCCTTTTCTCTCCGATGTTAGTAAACAATTGGTTAGAAAGAGTCTTACCCGTTTTGTTATTATTTTTTTATTCAAGACAGAGCCAATCAAAAATCACCGCACAATTTTGTTCTGTCTCTGGAGCCGCGGGTACTTCACATATTTTGCGGTGTTCGCTCAAATAGGGTGTGCTCTCGTGCCGCGCGCTGAACTGGTCATGCGCTCTCGTGTCGTGCGCTCTCATGTCAAGCGCGCTAATGTCGCAGCGCCCTCGTGTCGCGCGCTCTAACGTCGGCGCTCGAGTGTCGCGCGCTCTAAAGGCGCTCTCCCGATAAATAGTCCTCATTCCTATCGAGCATAGTATGGCTTAAGACGAAAGACGTCCACTACTGAAGGTCGTTGCTGGTGGCGTCTTGCACTCTTCCAAAAAAAGTAGCAGTACTTCGTCCTTTTTGGGGACTAAATCGGTGTCACTAAGAGTGAACCCCCAAACCGCCAAAACTTTGGTTTAGTTCCTTTCTATTGATCCCTTGAGGTCAAACTTTTGATCCGTTAAAAGAAGTGTTTTTGATCTCTACAGCAGGGCATCAGGGACTAAGTTTAACTCTTCAGGGGATTAATTATGGTTCCTTGAGAGCCGTCGTGTCCAAAATTGGGAAAGTAACTCTGATCCCTTTGAGGATCAACAGTGGTGATTGGGGACTAACTTTTTTTTATTGGGGACTAAATTTTGTCCCTTTGGGGATTAACTTTGTCACTTAAAGGGATGATATTTATAGGGACGGGGAAGTAACTTCCCTCTCTTTAAGGATCAATTTTGACCCTTTCAGGGATGAATTTTACGGTAATGAGGGAGTAAATTTCGTTCCTTTGAGGATCAATTTTGACCCTTTTAGAAATTAATTTTATGGTAATGAGGGAGTAACTTTCGTCTTTTTGAAGACGAATTTCGACACTTTTAGAGACGAATTTACTAGTAATGAGACCCTTCCTCTTTGAATAGGAGTGAAAGTTTTGTGGCATTAAATAGCTTCCTATTCAGCAAAGGCCAATTGTGAAACTTGTTTGAAAAGGTATCTGTTCTGAAAAGTTGCCCAAAGTGTCTTTTCAGAACAGGAATGTATTCAATACCGCATACCTTTCACTCCCATTCTCAGCTAAAAGGTGGAAATATTGCAGTACATCTGAAAAGTCGCACACATTTATTTGTGAAAAGCAAGCCTTTGTTGTTAAACAAGCAGCATTATGTCCTACCTTAATATAAATGGTAATGATGCCTGCGTAGACAAGATATCTGGAAAACACTCGTAGAACTTTCAGGCAGGCTTTAACAGCCAACATCACCATTTAACAGAACACGTTGCACCAGCTATCTGTAGAAAAAAAATTAGCACTTTCATTGTGGAAATACATTCATTCTGGAACTACACAACACCGAAAATAAAAACAATTGCACATCACAAAGAAGTATACAAGAAAATACTTCCACCTTGGCAGTGAAGGACTTGCCGAAATTTAATATGACTAGGCATCTACAATGGTTCTTAGTGCCGCGGAACGAGCCCAAAAAGTTGGTGTTTGCACATTAGAAGTTTAAGCATTCACTGAATGTGCACATTACCTGTTGAAATTGTAAGACATTTCGCCTCCCTTTTGTGAAAAATGAGACCAACTTGCCAGGGCCAATGGTGGGCATGCTTGCAGAGTTAGCAATGCTTGTAAACAGTGACATCATTTTGTTCTAAGCACAGCAAGCAGAAGGCGATATTTCATCTGCCCGTTGTGCCTATCGAAAGTAACAACTATGGCTAACTCCATCATCTGCAGACATGACTGCTATTGACACTGGCCAGTTTTTAGACGCGAAGTATCTCTTGCTCGGGTTTATGTCCCGCGGCGTCGTTGTCCGCACCCACACTACGCATGCGCAACTCTCCTCCTTTCCTTTCTCCAACAGCTGCGCGTTACTCTCTCCGCTCTCTCTCTCTCTCTACCAGCTGCGTGCACTTCGCGTGCGTTCGCTTCTACTCAAACCGCACGCTCGTGCGCAACTCTCCTCCCCTAGTCTCCTCTCCTTCAAGTGAAGGAGAGGAGACGGGAAGCCGCGTTGGTTCGTGAACGTCGAGCAGCAGAACCTGAGGTTCGGGACCGTGAAGTTCAACGCAAACGTACGAAGCGAGTGGCGGAACCCGACCTTCGAGAACGGGAAGCCGCGTTGGTTCGTGAACGTCGAGCAGCAGAACCTGAGGTTCGGGACCGTGAAGTTCAACAACGTTACTAACACCGTTAATAACGATCCGCGATGCTCCGCATGACCCCATGGTTCCCCTCGGGAGGATGGTTTAATTTTTTTGGTCTTACTTTTCATGTGAAGGGAGTCAAGCTTTGAAATTTCTGCAGGAAAAATTCACATTTGTTTCAATTTTAATTGAGCTTTCTACATGCAGGATCAGATTTTTTTCTGGCTGCTCGTTTCACAGCACTACAAGATATTCTAGACAACCTATAATTAATTCAAGAATAAGAACATTTGGAGAAAAAACGGCTACCAAAAGACAGCTTTTTCAATGTCCTTTGTTTCTTTCTTTAATGAAAATGAGTATAAAAATCAAACACCCTAGTAAAAAAGCTCCCAATCATAATATATGAGGCAGTAAAATTACTGGTATATTTACAAATTAAAAAAAGGAAACAAAAACGCTGGCGTGGGTTTTTGACCTTCAGGACTATACCTTCTCAAAAAATTACTAGTATATAGGATGACTCAAGTCACCCGGCTCGATCTAAAATGGACCGTAAAAATTGACGCCTGTACGTAGCAATCTAAACTTTTCGTCAAAGATGTATTTCGCAGTTTTTTTTGCTTTTTTTGTAAAATTACAAAGCGTAGCTTTTTTCTGTAAAAAATAGTGCCAAGAAACTTGCCACGATCTACCGCGGGCGGCGACGCAGACGACCAAGTCCAGTAGCGGCGCGTTTAACATTCGTATCGATAGAAGTCGTCGAAAGCAGCGTCCGAAGGTGCAGCCGACCACCGAAAGAAAGCAGACAACACGCAGTCGAAATCCGTTGGCAGCAAAAGCGGCATCGTTATGCAGACGCATATTTTTTTTTTTTTTACTTTAAGTTTTGCTTTTATAGTCTGCATTTATTTTTAACCAATGGGTCATTTCAAAGAAGATTATGTTCATTTTAATAAACGTCGGTGGTAGCAAGCCTTCGCGATAAGGTGGTAGCGCCATCTATCAACACGAACCGCCCGCCGTAGTCCTTGGCAAGTTTCTTGGCCTATGTTCTACAGAAATAGAGCTACGCTTTGTAATTCTACAAGTAAACACCGACCTGTGAAATACACCTATGAAGAAAAGTTTAGATTGCTACGTGAAGGCGACGATTTTTACGGTCCATTCTATATCGAGCCTGTTGACTTGGGTCACTCTATATTTATAAATTAAAAAAAAAAAAAAACCTGGCATGTGTTTTTTACTTTTAGGAATATATTTGCTCAAGAAAGTAAAAATAATGTTCACTTAAATGCGAATGCATTTCTTCAGTGCATTACACAAGAACAGAAAAGCTTTCTTTTAACGACATGTGTGAAGGAAAAAAACATTTTTTTTAAAATTCAGGCTGGTGCCCATGCAGAGCAGCCTTGAATGTTTGAGACCTACAAGTCTCTTAAAATAAACAAATTTGCGACGATATTTAACGAAGTACTGAAGGTCGAAAACCCATGCCAGGCAAAAACAAAGTGCAACAGCTTCCAGAAGGCCCTCTGTCTGATAGGCCTGATTTACAAAAAGTCCCCTGCAGCACTCTGTTGATGTCCTGGGACACACTGCGATAGAATAGACTGCGGGGCACGTCTGAAACAAAGGTTGGGAATTAAGAGAAATCATAAAATCGAAGACTTTGCAACAAAAAAGAGGCCTACCCATAGAGCAGAGGCAGGTAACTGATGATAGACTAGCTGAAACAGGTACAGTACATACTCCCTAAACCTAACACCCCAAACAAGTTACCAAAATATCCGTCCTGCTAAATCAATGTTAAATGGGTCGTTGGAGCAGCTGGAATATCTTCTCCAGGCTAGGTCATCATCGGTTACCAAGACTTCACCACGTGATTCGACTGGTAAGCCAAGGAGTAGCGAAACAACGGAAAAAATGGACCATCCCCGGGAAACATTAAGTTTCGGGAGCACTGCGATATCTAAAACTCCTAGATGTGGTTGCTGTATATGCAAAGGCTCTTAACGCGGATGCAGTTAAGATCATTAAAGCCAAAAAGGTATTTTGTTTATAACGAAAAATTCAGCCTTCAGGCTCAAAATACAAACGTGAGATTGTCATTTAAGAATATTGTTGATCATATTAAGCCAATTTGTGAACACGACGGGTATATTTCAAATTTTGTTGAAGTATCCCTGTAAAATATTTACATACCACATAGCACAGACATTTCAGGATTTTTTTTGTCCAACCACCCTCTACAGTATACTTTGTTTAATCTTCGTCGGGGTGCAGCGGATGCTACGAGTCATCAAAGCAAATTTCAAACCGTGCGAGTTTCATGTGTCCTTAGAAAGCGGCGCAGTGACACGTGTTATGTGCTATGTTCAAAGAGCACGATTGAATAAGGGTGGCGATGTGGGTTAGTGGGTTCATACTGACGAAAAGGAAAACAGCGCAAAGTAAACGAAGTGCAAACAGGACAAGCGCTGCTGTGAACTGAACTTTAATGACATGAAAACAAAACAAACAAAACAGCAACCCCGCCCACGTGACATGATACCTCCACCACGTGTCCAAAAAAAAAACAATCTTTTTACTACTAAAACCCCGTGACGTTTGGCTTACGCAGTTCGCGCCTGCTTTGATAATTGCGGGCGCCTCTAAAATTTCTCTATTCACTTTGTCCTTTCCATTGCCAATAATACCAGTCTTACTGAAGATAGGTTTGCACCGACATCCGTGACAATGCAATGGCAGATGCCCCCCTACAGCTTCCACCACCGACCGCAACGACAAGTCACGCTCCCGTAGTCTGTGATTAACACATCTGCCCGTCTGGCCGACGTAGGCTTTTCCACACGTTAGTGGAATCGTGTGCGAAACTCCCACCTTGCAAGCAACATATTGTTTCTCATGCTTCACATGTTCGCCGAGCAAGCGGGGCCTTTGTCCTTCTTATCGCCAACTCTCCCACATAGTTGCGCCAGCTTAAGGCCTGTCCAAACAGGATACTACAAAACTCACGACTCCGGCAAATCGTGCAGCGCTCCGCTTCAGGCCGTCGGAGGGAAATTTCCCTCCATCAAAGCTCCCGGGGGGAAACTTCCCCCCGTCAAATCTCCCCCTCGTTTCCTCCACGGCGACCTTGCTCTGCTCATCACGTGAGTCCGGAGAGCCACTCACACGCTCTGTTGGCTGTCGGTCAATCGCTCAAGGCCTCCGCTCACAATACGGAACCGCGTCGGACGCCATCACGACGAAAGTGAATCTCGACAAAGAAAGCAGATCCGAGGCGGCGAAACGCACCCTTCGACGCAGGAATGTCCCAAATTCACCCGAAGCCGGACCCCCTTGGCCTTCGAGCCAAGGCGACGGCGGTACGCGAGGGCGTTGGCAAGGTGAGCCAGACGCAGGTGGCGTGTGACGTCAGAGAAAAGTGGAGGAGGCGAGGAGAGAAGTCGTGATCGTGGAAATTTTCACGACTCCTGCAAAAACTTTTACGACTCCGACAAATCGTAAAAATAGAAGTGTCCGCTTCGATTTTCACGATTTGTCGAAGTCGTGTGTTTTGTGGTGTTCTGCTAGGACACCCCTTTAGACGGAGCGGAAAACACCAATGGCACATCGCACCTCAAAGCAACTTTTTTCCAGTTGTGTGAAATTTTATGGAGATACGGTATTACGAGCGGTCTCATATTTGGCCTTTCCCTCCGGGTACGGGGTTCCTCCTTGAGTTTCTTTAACAAACTTTCCGCAACGCTCAATAAAACCGAAGTTGGGAAACCTGCCACTGTCAGTCTCTCAACCTGTCGGGCAAAACTATCGTTAACGACATGATGACATGACTTCTCGAGTGCAGCTTGTAGGCAAGACGAGGCAGTCCTTCTCTTTACCAGCTTACAGTGCGATGAATCATATGGAAGAAGACCCTTCTTTGAGCGTGGGTGATAAGTCCAGCAAACGTGTTTAGCAATGAATTATACTCTCAAATCCAAAAGTTGTAGGTAAGCCCCATTCTGGAGTTCGTGAGTGAAAGTGAGCCCCTCCGATTGATGTGTGAAGACTTCTAAAACATACCTCACGACATCTGTGTCACATATGCCCTCCAACCTAATAAACAAAACCAAAAAGTCATCCACGTAACGAAACACTTTACAAACGCGCTCGTCATCCAGTTTTTAAGGTATAGGCCCTATCGCACTTGGCTAAAAAAATATCCCAAAGCACAGGCGCCACCGATGAACTAATACAAACTCCTTTTTTCTGAACGTAAAGCTTACCGTTAAATAGGACACATGTTGTGTCCTGTTTAACGGTATCTTGTTAAGGCACATAAAGTGAATGCACCCCTGCGGACTATCGTTACCAAGAAGGGGGCGTGGCAGAGACAGGTCAATCTATTCCTGCAAGAGAACATTAGTCGGTTAGAGGCATGTGATTCTTTTTTGGTGGGCTTCACCATAAGAGAACTAACGGCGCGTTTATGACGGGACTGGAGCCGCAACCGCAAAGCAGATCTTCGCGTTGGGGAACATTTTCCCCAACCGCGTCACCGAACCAATGGGACCTCCCTGCGAGAGCTTCCATTCGCTAGCAGCGAGAATGCACCATATTGGGGGTGGTCGTGGCCTTATCAGGGCACTCACTGCTCCTAAAAGCTTGAGCAACATCGTTAGTAAGCAACATATTACCTTTTCTGTGAGCTTTAGGGCTGGATAGTCGTCTACGATGTTGGAGATTGTAGGGGGTATGCTGATGTACTCTCTTTGCCCAAAACGTCCTCTCCATGGTATCTTTTACCATCTCCATATACGTAGCCGTTTCCTCCCTTTCTCTTCTCATTGCGTCAATGTGATCGGCTAGGGAATTTCAATCTTCAGTCGTGGGCGGGGATACTTGCAGCCTACTAAAATTACGAGGAACGAAAAAGAAAGGACAGGCAGACAGTCTTGATTAACTAGCACCAGCTTGTTTTCGCCCAGGGATGGGCAAAATACATGCAAATATGTATCGAAATAAAAATACAAAATACTTCGTCAAAAATGTATATAATTACAAATCTAATTACATTTCGAAAAAAGCATTTAAATACAAGATACAAATACAACCAAATGTATTTGGTCTCCTCCAAATACTTTTCCAAATACAGTCCTCAAAATTTGCGTCAGCGACTTCAGGGCACCTGCAACGGGTTTCTGGATATCTCATTTTAATTTTGCATCGCACACTCGGGAGTTAGTGTGCGAGGCTCTAGTACGTAATAGAAATATAAGCACGAAAAAATGTAATAAGCTTGGACGTAATAGGTGGAAAAAGTACAGAGCTTCAAGCAGCTTTTTTTTGTCGATTACATTTTGGTATAGACCAACAAAGAACCGAGACGACCGAGACGCGCAGCACTAGCTAGATAATTTTTTTATTGTTGCAACTCGCACCAGTTACAAAAATCTGGACGACCGCGCGTTTAGAATGTTCCAGGCAAAAATATGGAGGGAAATCAGGCTGGAAAGCATCGCAAGTTGCCACAGGCACTTATTTAGCCAGTCTACTTGTGAACGTCGATTTCGTCACTATTCTTGCCCTAGACTAGCACCGTAATCACAAAGTCATTAAACGCTTGTGCGTGATTGAGAGACACTGCATTCGGTGCAGAACGTAGTTTTCTTCCTGCTCTGGTCAGTGACAATAAATTTGAGGGATGTATTTTCGCCCACAAAATTGTATTTAATTACAATTGTATTTGAAATACCCACGTTTTAGTATTTAAATACACACGTCAAATACATTACCCAATTTGTAATTAAATACAAATGCAAAATACACAAAGTACTTGAAATACGTATTTCAAATACTTGTATTTCAAATACTGCCCATCTCTGTTTTCGCCCTAAACTTCTGTTCATAAATCAACCCTTTTCGATATGTCTGCTCTCCACCTGTGGTCGGATATTTTTTTTTACATCACAAGTATTTCGCTGATAACATTCAAGAGACAAAGGAGCTTAGAAGCCCGAAATCAATAGTTTAAAGAGCCCAAGAATCAGATACTATTCAGTGAGTTCAACACCTCCTAAATCGCAAGGCTTTAGTGTTGCTGGATTCTACAGCCTCTCATAGGTCATCGTAAGGCAGACTGGAAAAAGCGTTGCATTAGCATTCAGCTGGAACACGTATTCTCACCAACTGAACACCAGTTCTAGGCCAATGCTAACATAGCACTGTCCACTTTGTACCCCGCAGTGAAATATGACAATCGAAAAAGAAAATAAGGAAATGAAGTGCTAAGGTATTAGTATTTAGGAGGTATTCGGCCAACTCAAAATTAAAGTGTCCTTTTAATGAAGCTGTAGCAACCTTTTGTGCCGTGATGACAACTGTTCATGGCATGTACACATTTATTTTTACATGACGTGTTTTTATTTTGGTTTGCGGCTACTTCTGTTCCAAAATGACGATGCTATTTGGTATAATCATATGCTTTATGTAAGATAGTGTCATAAAGCATAGTGTCTGTCATAACCAGACCCTGAGAAGAAAAAGTTTTTTGAAACAGTTTGTAAGGAACACAAGTGTCAAAAAATAAATTTTAGGCAAAAACATTTTTGGAGCAATATTGACGGCACTAGATTAATTTCAAATTCTGCGCGAAAAGTTCATGACGTCTCGGAACGGTAATGCTTACTTTTCACCTCAATAAGATGGTCATCCCCTTTCTCCACCTCAACGCAATGGCCAAGGCAATCCACCTGTCCTCCCCGCACCCGAAATGCCCAGAGAAAACTAGGGGAAAGGACGTGACTACGAAGTAAATCGCGTCTCGCGCAATCATTACCTGTTTTAGCAGCGACCCATGACCTGTTGTTTATCTTTGTTGCATATTTAATACTGTTGAATTGTTACGATATTACTATTGTTATAATATGTATGTGCCTCTCCACCTCTGTATTACCTTCGGGCCTTGAGGGTGCTTTCAATAAATAAATAAATAAATATTGCTCTAAACATTTTTTTTATTCGCGTAAAATTTAATTTTTTGACACGCATCTCCTAAACAGACTGTTTGATAATGCTCAGAGTCCAAAGCAAAAACAACCATCAAATGGCAACAAGCATAGAAAAAAATGAAAGCCGTTTACAATTCCCTGTAAGGCCGGTTGGAGCGCAGCTCTTGAGGAGGAGGATGGAAGCGTACTGAGGGACAGGTGACTCCTTAATGTCACGTGAGCTCATGGGAGGTCGGGTGACGTCAAGGGGGTCACGTGACCTCGGGGGAGGGGAGGGTCACGTGACCTCAGGAGAATCACGTGACCTCAGGCGGCCACGTGACCTCAAGAGGTCACGTGACTTCAGGGGTCACATGACCTCAGGGGGCTCATGTGACCTTGACGATTACGATTTGATGACGTCACTGATGACGTCATCAGTGATGATGACGATGACAATGCGGATGACGATGACGTCATGAGGTTGCATGCAACCTGGATTGCATGCAACAGGTTGCATACAACTCGTTGCATGCAACTCCCGAAGGAACCCGAGGTCCTCCCGAGGTCCTACCGAAGAAACCCGAGGTCCTCCCGGGGTCCTCCCGAAGGGACCCGAGGTCCTCTCGAAGGACCTCGGGTTCCTTCGGGACGACCTCGGGTTCCTTCGGTAGAACCTCGGGTCCCTTCAGAAAAAATTTACCCATAATGCACCGCGCGGTTACGCCGACGGCGACGGCGACGGCGACGCCGCTCAAGCCGGAAACGGGCGCCTAAGAGCTGCGCTCTAAAAACAAAACATTTTACACGAAGTTTACAAGAGCAGGGGCCTTAAACTCGTCAAACACAAAGTTCGAGCCGAAAGATTGAACGTCGGCAAAAAAAGCGCGAAGTCATCGTCGTGGTAGGCCAATTGGTGCGCTCCGTCAACTTCGGCCCCAACTTTTCCTTTAACGAGTTTAGAGGCCCCGCTTTGAACACCACAAAACACATTTCTAAGCCACGTGCACAAGATAAGTTATTTATTTATTTATTTATTCAAAGTACCTCAAAGGACTGTCGGCATTACATGAGGGGGGACTATACAGTCTGATTGACACGAATAAGGAATGGCAGTGAGCACGCCGACTCCATACAAACAACAATACACACCTGCGCGCATCAAAATAAACCAAACATTTGCACAGCTGGGTGACATAAAGCACATAATGACATGAAAAATAATAATACACACATCCGTTAACATCTCGAGTAATGCCAATTATAGATACAGTGCCCAGTTCACAAGGAAATAACATCGTTACACATTTTTAATTAGCTAAAATATATGTGGTTAACTCTGAACAAAAAAGTGCTGGGTCGGAAACTGAAACAACGGCCTCGGGAAGATCATTCCAGAGCTTGATATCTGTGGCAGGGAAGAATTATTGAATGACAATGATATCCCAAAAATGCGCTTAAAACTCTTAAACCTCGAATTCATAGATGTGACTTGCTCTGAAGTCGAGCTTCAACTTGCTCAAGTCCGTCTTGCGACGAGCAAGCGCGCTTCATAAACGCAATTTAACTTGAACCGATCTTGAACGGAGCTTGAAGCGAACTTGAAGTGCCCAAATTTCATGACTGGGTTGGACCTACCTTGAACGCGACTTCGTAGTGATTTCAACATGGCGGCTTGCTGATGTGATGTCGCATATGGGATCGCCGCGTCCAATATTTGTGTCCTGTAATTGCGGTGTTGCCCTTGGTGACGGGTATTTTTCGCCGAGAGAAGCGGCCATTCCTCCTTGATCGAGTGCATCCATGTGCGACAACTAACGGCAACAGCGCGGGAGCTGCTCGGCAGCGACTTGGCGGCCTGATCCGAACGGCGACAACAGGAGGCTGCCACTGATATCCAAGCTACAGTTGCTCGTCACGCTGCGACTTTTGTTGGCAGGATGTTTCTAGCTGTCAACATTTCACAACGGACGGCGTGCGGTGCAATCGGGAGAGTGACGCGTCTCATTGCAAGGCATCTGTCGCTCGGACGGCTCGGACTCGTCCACTTCCCCGGCGCCCCGAAATCATCCGCCTCCTTCGAGTAACCGGGTTCACGCACGCGTGCATGAAGAGCCCGGACCCCGGTGGCGATTATGCAGACATTTATGAGAACTTCAAAGCAGTTGCCTGCATAAACTATCAGGTGGGTTCCCCCGTTTACCGAAAATAAACAAGCCTCCAGAGCTTTTGGTGCGAAGAACCTGAGCAAGCATGTGTGGTGTGCACGCACGTTTACTGATGCAGTTCTTAAAAACAAAAAGCGCCGAAAAAATACAAGGACCCAGAAAAGGGGAAATAGGACAAGACGCCTCGTCCTGTTTCCCTTCGTCTGTGTCCCTGCATTTATCCGGCGCGTTCTGCTTGCAATGAACCAACTGGCCCAAATCTCCACTTCATTGCAGGAGTTATTGCCACTTCTGTGCTGTTTGTGCTGGATTACTTATTTAAAAAATACGAGTAGTATGTGTATGCCCCTTGCGTCAGTAAAATAAATATGGAAATTCAGGAATGCTTTCTAGTTTGGTGCTGCCAAGCATTTCAACTTCTCTGAAGGGTCAAATGGCTGCTTAGAACAAAATGGGTCTTATAGCTACTGAAAACTCACTCTGATCCATGTACAGATTCTACATTTTACAGATGCCACACATTTCAACAATTTTTTTTTTCAAAAAGTTTTGGCATGTTGTTTCATTACTGTATTTGTTCAGTAGCTGTTCACCACAAAACATTATACTTCTCGAATTACATCTCACTTAAAGTTTGTCGAAAGGCTTTGATAAAAGAAAGAATATCTTAAGATTTCTGCAACATTTGACAAATGGATGTGCCGAAAGCATTGTTTAGCACTGTGCTGAGGAGCGTTTACCAACTTTCCCCGAAACAATATCTAATGAAAGAATAGCCACCGGTATAATTTTTTTTTTTGCTTTAAAAGATTTATTATTATGCACAGGTTTGCACCAAGCTCGATTCGAGGGCACAACACTTTTGTGTCCACTCCACAATCAAAATATTATTGCCTCGTGAAGAAAGAAATAGATCACAATTCTTCCACTGCAATAAAGGGGAGACAAAATGAGGCGACCTTTTTTATGATTGTTCACTCGCACTAAACTTCACACACATCCCAAGCAGCACAAGAAAGTGAATTTCGATCGGCCGACGGTTGGCCAGTGTCTGGACAGCTTGGCCACTTTAAGTGCTTGGCCACCGGAGACATAAACAAGGCCGGCAAGAGTCCGGGCACAAACGAGTTGTTTTTAGCTTGTCCGCCGGAGACATAAACACTGCCGGCAAGCGCCTGGCCAGAAGTGCTGATTTTCAGTTTGGCCGCCGGAGACATAAACACGGCCGGCAAGTGTTTGGCCAGTAGTGCTGATTTTCAGCTTGGCCGCCGGAAACATAAACATGGCCGGCGAGTGTTTGGCCAGCAGTGCTGATTTTCAGCTTGGCTACCGGAGACATAAACACGGCCGGCAAGTGTTTGGCCAGCAGTGCTGATTTTCAGCTTGGCCGCCGGAAACATAAACACGGCCGGCGAGTGTTTGGCCAGAAGTGCTGATTTTCAACTTGGCCGCCGGGGACATAAACACGGCCAGCAAGTGTTTGGCCAAAAGTGCTGATTTTCAGTTTCGCCGCAGGGACACCCATAATCTAAACTTTCATCGCGTTGACGAAACTTTGGCATAACGACGGGCAGCGAGAGAAGCATCATGAGCGAGTGGTTGACAGGATATTAGTGCGTGCATCGCGCGAACACTGTTAGCGCAAGGAAACGATCACCGTTTTATTTAGTTTTTTTTTTTTTTCGTTAGACTAGCACTGTCGTGTGATATGTTCATTTGGGACATTACCAGAAGTGGAAAGTGCCCGTCGTTGTTCTATGAAAATAAAACACGAAAACAGCGCCCACGTCATTTTCGCGCTAACAATACCGCTGTGTTGCTGCGCGGCACTTTTAGCGCGAATACCACATCCGCAATTTTTCGGTTAGTGCTCCACATATTTACTTCCCAACTGCACTCGAAGAAAAAAAAGTTGTATAGTCGGGTGCATCGGGCGCACATGCTCCCCTTTCCTGGAAGACGCGCCCTCCGTTACCCAGCCAGTGTATACACTCCGTGCGACGCGACTGGCGCGCCGCCGCGCAGCCGGTACCGAAGGTAGGCAGTGAGAACCCCAGAGAAAACGAAACCGAAACCACGCCGCGTACGTTGGTACGCATTGAAGTCGGAGTGGTGCGGTTGCGCTGGGTTCACAGCATGAAGTGCTGCCTGTGCTGCATCATTAAGTGCTTCAATAGTTATGCGTCGTATCTCGTGGAGACAAAGTTTCACAGTTTTTCACCTCGCTGATGTTTTGTGTGACAGCGACAACGATGGAGCCGTGCCGTACGACGCGAGAAATTTGGTCTCCCGATCATGTCTGCCACTGTGTCGGCACGGCTGACATATTCTACACTGCCGCTTTGCGCTCTGCGTTTGTTTTCGTGCCAGTAACGCCTACATGTGTCAGCGCCGATGGGACGAACTGAAATGCCATCCCACACTCGCGGGTATGTAGTGCCAATTTCGTTGGAGGAATGCCCTCCAAAGAAGCTTCGTCCCCATCGTACGTGTCGACGATATTTCCGGAAAAGTATGGCACGCAATCTGTACTTCATGAAGAAAGATTCGAACGGTAAAAAAAGTGACAGATATAAATCTAAAGAAAACAACAATGAAACTCGGAATCACTGGACAATCGACGTTTGAGTATGGAAGTTTATGTGGTGTGCTTTCTTTCTTGATCAGCCTCCTTTTGGATGTGGAAAAGCTGACACCCCGAGTTCTGTAGACAACAAATTTTTTTTCTCGGCTTTAGAGCCACCTGTCGCAAAGTGGTTAGAACTGGAAGTACCGTCCACTGGTCCCTTCCTACCTGTAAAGTGTGCACTTCCCACGATGAGTGGTATTCTCTGACAGCCTTTGCCGGTCAAAGCCAGTTCCCATTTAGTTACGCCGCCCAAACTAAATTTCCACCTGGTTTCGCTATGCCAAATTTTTTTGTTATAATAAGTATTGTGCCAAGTGACTGTCATGTCAAAGTACCTGTGCGCCGAAAATCAGCGCCTCGCACAACAGGTTATTACACAAGAGCTGACCGCAAAAGCCCTTGGCGGCCAAACCGTGTGTTGGCCGACAACTTTGTTTTCACGGCTTTGGAACCACCTTTCGTAAAGTTGTTTCAATTGGAAGTACAGTCCACTAGTCCCTTCCTACCTCTAAAGTCTCCACCTCCCCCGACCAGTGTTTTTTTCTTGACAGCCTTTTCATGGTCAAAACCGGTTCCCATTGAGTTACGCCGCCCAAACCAAATTTTCACCTGGTTTCCCTGTGGCACATTTTTTTTTGTATAATAAGTGCTGTGTCATGTTACTGTCAAGTCCAAGAACCTGTGTGCCCAGATCCGCACTTTGCAGAGCCCGCTGTAACACAACATTTTGGGTCCAATATTACATATCCCGTACAGCATTATTTCTTTATTCGTTAGAAACATAACTTTCACACCTGCTGTCTTAATGAAACTTGGCACTCTTCGTGCACAAACTTAGTGAACATCCCACTCGCCTCCAAATATCATCGTTACAGCAGTCCTAGGTTTACAGCGCCGAGCGAAATAAATTTCCCACTGAGAGCAATTATGGTGGCGGCCGTCTTGCTTTTCGGAAAATTGCTCCAACTCCTTTTTCGGCCGTAACTAGAGAAATTACCCCTAATAATGACTCAAACTCAATATATAAGAAGTGGAGAACAGCTAAATGCTCTTCTGCCCCAGCACTGATGCAACGTCACCCTCAACGTGTCGGCTCAAAAAGCAAAAGTTTCGTCCGTGCGCGCTTCCGCCGCCACAGCTTGGCATGCGAAAAGGCGCCGCAGGCTGCTGAACGCGCCATACAGTCGAACGCCAGCTCCTCCGCTAGCGGCGCTGCGCGCGTTTTTCAAAGCGCCCCCTATAGTTCCCGCATAGAGTGTATACCTGTACACCGACCATAAGCCCCCTTCTCTACCTTAAAAACCTATAGGTGTATCAATGCACTCAGCTTAGTAAACTGCCACGCTAGCCACGCTTCCCGATCAGCTTGTGCTTGAATCGGATAAGATTGGATATTTCAGGCTTTGTGTTTTGGAAGAGCCTAAACAAGACGTCTCTCACATATTGATTAAACTTAAGCTAGTCTCAGTAATGTTTTATATAGGTGCTAGGATACTTATTTCCTGAGCCAACGAAAGCTAACAGCTTCGGCTAAAACCGCAACGGAAACGTTCAAAATTGAACCACACGTAAAAGAAAAAGAAAATGAACATCTCGACCTAGATGTGCAACGCTGGTTTTGTTTTTAACAACGTGGTTGTTGGCGGGTGGTGGGCAACGCCGTGTCGCTATTGACGCTATCGTGGTGATTGACGCCAGTGATGCTCGGCCGTACTACACAGTAAATTTGTTTACACCTTTAAGGGTGTAAAAAGGGTGTTGTAGCAACTTACGTCCTCG
Source organism: Ixodes scapularis (assembly GCF_016920785.2). Lineage (NCBI taxonomy): Eukaryota > Metazoa > Arthropoda > Arachnida > Ixodida > Ixodidae > Ixodes > Ixodes scapularis. The sequence continues at coordinate 89,372,259 of NW_024609835.1, forward strand.
ACTACACCCTTTTAACACCCTAAAACTAGGAATACAACCTCATAATTTTAACGAAAAGGGTGCTGTTTCGTGTTACACCCTACATTTTGTGAAGAATTTGAGAAGGGTGTAGAAGAGGGTGCTAAATAAATAATGTGAAATGGTTTTGGAAAGCTTATATATGACTCTATCCATAATGTACAGGTAAGATTTCTGCTTGAAAAGCAACAGTTGTTAGCAGTCTAGTTTTTTATAATGTCAGTTGTAATTCATGCAAATAGCTGATAATAAAGTTCCTCTTTTGCATACAATTTTTATATTTGCAATCAAAATTTTATATATCAGTTCAAAATTCATTTTCTTACAAATCACTCCATGCTCAGAAATTGCAAAGTAGGGTGAAATGCTCTATACTAGCATTTTTTACAAATATTTATTGATGGAAGTGTACAGTGAAAAAATCAGTTAGTCTCGAGTTTATATCTGGCAACATGAAATCAAAATATAGTAAAAATGTGTGAAAAATATTCATGACATGCTGCTAGAACCTGTCACATGACCATGTCAACCTGAGTAAAATATTCATTTGAGAATATGGTGACATGCAAAAAACTCACACACATAAAGAGGCAAATCTCATAATAAATCAGTCCGAGACATCCCATACAAAAATAGTCTATGGTCGTCTATGGGAAATTCAATGGCAGGCTATCACCCCCTGTAGCTTTACATGGTCGGCCTTAGAAATTTATAGATACAGCTACAGCCAGCTATAGAAAAGTTTAGGGCCCTGTGTCTAAAGACTCAGGGCTATGTTTCGATAACAACAACAACAACAATAATAATAATAATAATAATAATAATAATAATAATAATAATAATAATAATAATAATAATAATAATAATAATAATAATAAGTTAGTGTTTTAACAGTGTCCAGGGACATCCAATTGTTCTTCTTGCGGGCGCGGTGCAATAGAACGCACGAACAGACGCTTGAGCGCTCGCAGTCGCACTCATATACGCGCGCACGCACGTACACACGCATGCACACGCGCAAACCCACGCCCGCGCGCAGACGCACACGCACGCACAACCAGAGACGCACACACGCATGCACGCGGACGCATCCACACGCGCGCGCACAAACACGCACGCGCCATACACGCACACACACGCAAACAATTACGACGAAGGAAATGTTGCTTAAGTTAGTTTCGGTTTCGTTTTACCCAAAAAAGAAACAACCTAAAGTTTAAACTAAACCTAAGATTTACTCAATTTTTGTAATGTTTTACATTATTATTCTAATGACATTCTTATTGTTACTAATATAATAATAATTTGCTTAGCATCGTTCCAAAAAAATAGCAATAAATAAAAAGGAAAAGAGACTCTTGAAGACTGCGCAAGGCAATCGCCATTGGGCGCGTTCAGTAGCGGCCCCGGAGTCAAGGAGTCACTGACTCCTTCCACTGGACGGCCAAAAGTCACTTCCGGTGCACGTAACTCCGGGGCTTCGGAGTCAAGCTCCGAAGCACCGAGTCCGGAGACGGTGCACGTAGAGTCAAAGGAGCTAAAATGACGTAATTTCCTGACTGGTGACGATTTCCGGCGCTAAAAGAGGAAAAAACAAACAATATGGCGGGATAAACTGCTTCGGTTCTGTCGCGGGTGCGCGGTTTGCTCGCTTTTGTTAATGAAAAGTGCTCTAGGTAAGGCGAATAACGCGTTCGAATATCTTTTTCAGGTAAGGCTCTTTTGGCAAATGCATTGGACAGTATTTTGTTTGGTTTGAATATGCTAATAAACAGCGCAAACGTTCATTTGACGCTGTGTCTTGATCACCGTTGCACGGAAACTCGGTAATTGACGATAGTCCTGTCCGCGCTCAACAGAGCAAAACGGGGTATGAACGCGACTTTGGAAGCCGGTTGGACACTCACGCAGAGCATGATACCGATTAATGTTTTGTTTGCGTAGCTAAATCGGGGTGCACGTTGGCTGAGGCTCGCTTCAGCCGACAAAACCTTGATCGCCGAGCGCGGCCGAACTTCCCGTGTGTATACGAATACATTTTATAGGAAGTTCGTTACGAAGGGCAGAACAAACTTATGGCCGTATAAAAGTATCGCAACCGGCGGGGTAGATTCGCTGAGCTCTGTATTTTGCGTGTGCTGACGACGTTTTTTGTCGGCTTTTATAACAGTAGCTGCCTTTGCACCGCCAAGCGAAGGGCTCGATCGCGTTGCATCGCTTCGAACAGCAGCGCTGATGTGTACAATCACCCGCTTGTTCTTCAACGACCTTGTAAAGACTTCTTCAATACCGGGGTCAAATAAAAGCGATCGTGCTCGCCATCGTCTGCTTCCAGTTTATTCGGAGACCGTCTGGCGCAGGGGAGGAAGCGGAAGTTGCGTAGAAGCAGGTTTGGAGCCGCGGGTTTTTTTGCCGTTCAGTAGGCGCTCCGATGACTCCAACTCGAGGCACTCCCTTCGGAGGCAAGGGAGGCGCTACTGAACGCGCCCATTGCAATCAGCTTCCGTTGGGCTCGGTTGAATGGTCGTTGAAGTTAAGAGGTTTCGGAAATCTCCTTTTTTTTACGTTTTGGCCGTTTTAGTGGATATTTTAGATATCTTCCTTACGAATACCGTGTTCAAGAATAGCAATCGACGACTGAGAGCTGGGAGACGCTGCGTCTTGCCAACGCCCGTAAGTTCAGAACCGCCCATGCACGACTCGTGAAAACGCCGGTAAGCAACTTTCTTTTGTTTCTGCGAAGTGGGCTGCTGTTTCAAACTTTGTCGTGTACCGTGTGCTTGCTAAGCTATGCTTGATTCTAACTATGCATCTGCCCTGTGTTATTTAATTATTTGAAAAGAGCGTAACCTCTTCAAAACCTGTGGCTCGCTCCGCAGTGTGAGAAAGATTCCCGTGCAGCGGAACCGTGGGCATGTTCTGGGCGCCGTCGTGCGGCGCTCGTCCGACGACGCTTGTGCGGAGCGTTCAGGTGCCGTCTGACGGCAGTTCAAGCATTCAGTCGCCGTCCCAAAGTGTTAATCACAGGTCATGCTAGTTCTGACGTCTTTTCCTGACAGCCGCTCGCCACCGATTTGTTTCATAAAGCGGGAGCGAGAAAAAAAGTTACAAGAGCGAGCATGCAGCATGATTTTTTGCATAAGCTAATGCCTGTGACGTAGAGACGCGCGGTCTCTTCGTCATATTTTCGAGGGTAAAAGCGCTGAAAACAACAGACAAACAACGTCCTGTGTTGTTCGTTTCTTTTACTTGTCCGTTGTTTTTAGAGCTTTTACCCTCGGAAATTAGGTCTCTTCGCGTTTACCGAACCGGCACACTTTTTTACGTTTACGATTGTATGATGCAAAAAATAAAACGAGTTTAGATGTCACGTTTTTTAGTAGTGGCGAAAGCCCTTACGAAAATCAGAGCAGCTAGAAAAAGCAGAAACATGAAAAAAGGTGGAAAAAATTAAATAATGTTAAACCTGAATATTTGATGGAGTTTTAAGACTACCACCGTACCAACTCGCCCGGTTATTCTTCCTGTCAAAGAATAATAGCCAATAGTACTAAACTAATAAATGCCAACTATTAATTGGTTACAAAGTCGTAATTAGTGCAGTGCAGCCCTACGCTACTCTACACTTTTGATGATATGAGGTAATGTGTAAACGTATAGGGCAGTTCATAGCAACCATTTATGCCCGACCTATTATATTGAGTTTTTTCTTTATATAAAAGTTATATGAAAAAAAGTGCTCTTCCTAAATTAAGCCGCACCACTGTATGTACAATAGCGTGTAACGTTTATGTATGTTCTCAGCAAAAGAAAAGGATGCATTAAAAAAAGGCCAATCATTTTGTTTCCTCTCTGTTAGAGCTTCTCTCACGTACATGCAAAATGTGGGTGTCTACGTCTAAAAGAGTGGAATTTACATTTCCAGCAGGGCTGGAAAGCCTGACTCAGTTTGGCTAGCAGCTTGAAACCAATGGGAACCTGGGGAACTGAACCACAAGAGTGAGAGTGACACCCGCCTTGCACTTCCTGAACGATGGCACCATGAGGAAGGGGGAGCTGCCCTAAAGTGAATGCAATAGCAGGTGGGTCGTTCCAGTTAACCCAAATACAGATGATACCAAGCAGAAAATTATTAATAAATGTGTTATTAAAAAATTGGAATGTGAATGGCACGGACAAGAAGGAGATCGACACAGCGCTGTGTTGTGTTCATATCCTCCGTTCCCATATTCTTCATGATTTCTTTTCAATAATTGGCTACTAACTAGTCCAATCATCAGCACTAGTCAATAAAAGTATGCTGCTATTTATTAGTATGAATCAACACTGTGCTTGCAGTTGAATCCTAGTCATTTATTAATAAACAAAAACGAGGGTGCAATTTAGCTAAACAGGCTAAACACATAATTTATTAAACACGGATTCTCTGTAGGATGACACAAACGCAGAGAAGTATCAAACACAGCTGAATATTAATGGGCAAAAAATGAATAGGCGACCCAAAAAAAGAAAACGTAGGGGAAGACATGAAGTCAGTCTTTACAATTTCTCTGCTGCTTGCCACCACTTTACAAAGGAAATTCCTTCCTGGGCCTTACAGCGTTTTACTGTTCACAATCCCTGACATACCCAAGGACAGTAAACATAAAAAAGCAACCTACTAACATTTGGGTAAATGTGATTGAACAAACAACAGGGAATGCCTTGAGCTTTCAACCTAGGAAATAAAAAAAATATGCACAACATCAAGATTTTAAAAAAAACAGACGGACGCATCACACCTGTTTCGAACAAAAATATAGGCCAAGAAACTTCTTCCACTCGATGGCAAAACACAGGGAAGACACTAATAGATTTCTAGGTTTCATCATTGTTAGTGATTCTTTCAGTATACACTTGTGGTCACTCTCTTTCGTCAAAATTATTTCATCATCATCATTCATTAATTCATCATCACAGTTGCGTTCTTTAAAGGGGTACGGAAACAAAAATTTAAATATTCAAATTTCGTTCGGAAGTAAGTCAAGCATGACGGACAATAACCGTAAATGATAATCGCACGTTTGTATTTTGAACGACTGGCTATATTTTTCGTTCCAAACGGTGCACTCGAGCAAGCGCTCGAAGAGAAGCGAACGGAGAGCGCGATGCGTCATGGAACATCCGGCGCAAACAAAAACAGAAAGAAAAGATTTTCCGCGTTCGTGGAGTAGCAAGGCAGGCGTGGTTATGAGCTTTACCCTTGGTGGCGTTGCAAGCGTTGTGGTGGTGTCAATAGCATCAGCGCGTTACAACCGAGCCGTTCGAAGTACGTGTGGCGTTACGAGCGTGTGGCTGGCACACGTGGGCTGGCCCAAGGAGCACGTAGCTTCCTCGACACTGTCAGCTTAGAGCTGAACGGGTTGGGGAAAGCAACTTTTGTTCGAGTTTTGAGCGACGGGCTAATCTTCTAGGGGGAGAATGGCTGTTTCCGGTTGCACGAACGAGGGTCCGAGAATGAGGGGAGTGCTTCTTTTCCGTCTTCTTGGACCGTTTGATACAATGCGCGATTTGTGAGTTGAGCCAGGAGGAAAGCTAAGAAAGAAAATGTTGAAATTTCAAAGGGCGGCGCTGCTCCGAAGGAATCTGCTACGTCATGACTACGTAGCAAGTTCCTCAGTGTTGCTAGATTACCTCCCAAATAGGCTCCGCATGCATCTACCAGGTGCACATTGAGAGATCGCTTATTTAGCTTTAAAATTAGTTTTCTTGTGCCTTTCAACGGAAGACTGGTCTTTCTGAGGTTAGGGTGCAACATGCAACACATTCAAGCTAGAAAATGAGTGCTGAAATTTCGTTTCCCTACCCCTTTAAGGCCACACAATTATTACATTAGATCACGTGTTTTGACACAGCTGAATACATATCCTTATTTTTCTGCAACATTTATACTAAGTTCAATCGGTCCTTAACGCATGGTTTTGTCGCGTGAAGTGTTCTATGAGTCGAACGAGAATTTCTAGCGGTCCTTGGGACATGTCGTGCTGTAGACTTATGTATTACTGGCTTTTCTTTGTTACTTTGTGGGATATGGCAAGCGGTATTGAATTTATTGCAGGTCCCAGCTGCACCAAGCGATTAGACTCACCGTCCAAGACCGCAAGCCGCTATCTTCAAGCCGCGCAGAGTGTTCTATGAGGTGAGCAATCATGTTTGGCAGTCATTGGTACATGCAGTGCTGGGGGTTTATGTAAAACTGGCCTTTTCCGTTTGAACCAGTTTTACTTCAGAAAAAAGTGGACCTCTATAGTGCGATGGTGCTCGGCTGCATGCACATGCACCCGGTATTTATTATATTTATATATACATAAATACAAAGCTTTCTATTTTGATTCAAACAAAGTAAAAACAACAAAAAACGGCGTGAGTGTTACTTGGATGTTGACTTCAATGTGTGTTTGTGGGGCTCAGAGGACATTACATAAGGGGAAAACCCTTAGCAGTATGTTATTCAAAACTAATTAACCAACATTTTTAATAATGGTTTTATGGGGTATGTTTCAATTCTAGTTTCAAAGGCAGTGAATATTAAAGACTAACACAATTGACACAATTTGCGAATGGCAACAAGTTTCGAAATATTCAGGGATAAAATCTGCCTTTTCGTCGCCAATTCCAAAATCTTGCGCTCAGAAGGCCTCAGGATGTCGTGCGGACCTGGTTGCTTCGGACGCACCTTCACTATCCTGGAAGTATGAGGCCGATGCTTCCGCCAAGGATACACTGTCGAGATAGTGATGACGTACCCGGTATGACTAGGGGACTCTACTGCCCATTATTAACGGCACGAAAACTTGAGCTCAAGCTGAGCACGGTTTTTGCATCCGACATTAAAAACGCAAAAGTTGGACAATGAATACCTTCAACCCGCTTGGCGTTTTGTGAATGGTTTAAATAGGGATAGCCTTTAATATTGACTGGCTTTTAACACTGCAGTTGCAAGATGGTCCATAAAGCCATGAATTGCAAAGCTAACAGATTTTGGTCAATTAGTCAACGTACTGTGACAGTTGTCCCCTTTACTAATGTCCGCCGAGTCCCACGAACACGCAGTGAAGACATCGACAAAACTCTCACGGCCTTTTTTTTAAAATTTTGTTAGCTTTCAAATAGAATGCCGTGCAGAGTGTATACACGTAAAACGACTTGTAGAATGTAATCATGCACATAATTGTTACAAAACTTTGCTTTTCACATAACTAGAGTTCCACGTTTTCGGTTTCTATTTTTCCGAAATTCGGCGTACTTTTTTCGGTGTTTATTTGAAAAAAGAATTTCCGATTTTTTTCGGCGTATATTTATGCCCACAAAAGTTTAACGGCTTTATTCGGTGAATATAAAATAAACACCAACCGACACTGGATCAGATGATACTTCTAGCTTTGATATTTGTGATCACTCAAAGAATAACGGCACCGATACACTGAAAAATAAATGGACACTTTATTTGGCAAATGTGTGCAACTGTAAAAGAAACAAGAAAAAAAAAAAAAAAAAACTCAGAAGTACAAACAAGTCAGATACAATGCCTATGCTAAAAAAAAAACAAAAAAACATGGAACTTCATTTTTTGTGCATCAGGATTATGTGATCTTATTATAGTGCACACACGTGTACCTTAGCTTTTCCAGGTTCTCCTCGTTGATCCGGACTCTTGTTTCCTGTTAATATGAACCTGAGCTTTGAGAATGCCCACTCAACGCTAACACTGGCCACTGGCAGGCTGATGAGATGAAGCACTGCCTGAGCCCAAATCGCCCAATCAACCAATTGTGACCGCCAAAAGAGACATGCTGCGACGTTTTGAAGCGCAACACAATATGCAGAGCTTCCACGAAGTCAGTCTTCCTTACAACGAGTTCGAAAACACGCTCGTACATGGCGAAGTCATTACGCATTTCAGGCTTCACGTTCCGATCGATGATGCGCACATTAAACCAAAACGTCGTCATGGCATAAGTGTATCCTATACATTCGGACACGTTTCGATAGACACTGTCGTTCCACTTTTTTTGCCACGGCTCTGCGGTACAACTGGAAGGTCAAAGTGACCTTTTCCGGTTAAAACTGAATTTTAGAAAATGAATTCGATGTACTTTTATCGGTTTAAACCGAAAATTACGAACCTAAAAACTGACCTTTTTCGGTTAAAACCGAATTTCCAAAAATGGATTCGGCGTACTTTTATCGGTTTTTATCGGTTTCAACCGAAAACTCTGAACCCTACACATAACTAAGTATTGCATTTGTCATTGCAACCTTCCAAACATAAGCAAAGCATCCAGTTTGGTACTCAAAGTGTATTCTATTCGGCAATAAATCAACGGATTACTACTTGGTTCGCCTTTGGCTTCATTGTGAAAATAATAGGCATGTGCGAATCATGAATTTTGGCTTAAAATGGATAATAATTTGAGCTTATTAACTTTTCAGTTGAATGTCACATAGTTTCTGCACCTCTCTCCAAGCCCATGAATTCTGGGTCCGTTTACATAAACTCATCCAGCAGCCGCAGGTTACCTTTTGGGCCACCGAGATTGCTCTTCTCTTGACGCAGACAGCTTATTGTAGATTTTGTCAGAACACTTTTGTCTGTCACGGATTCGAGGGGTGCATTGAGGTGCAAACGCAACTAGGGATGTCGCGAACCACCCTAGGTTCGATTTCGAAAGGTTTCGATATTTGCGAAGCGAACTGAGGTTCGATTTCGAAAAATTTCGATATTTTCGTACCGACCGAGGTTCGATTTCGAAAAATTCGCAACTTTTGTCCAGAGCGGAGTTTCGAATTCGAAAATTTCGAAGCTTTCACGGTTTCTAAAATTTCGAATTCGAATATTCGAATATTTTTTTACTTCAGGTTCGATGAATTCGAAGATTTCGAAATTCTTTGTAAAAAAAATTCGAAAACTTCGAACGCTTCGAATTTTTATAGACATAAAGTTCGAACAATTCGAAGATTTCGAATTTCTTTTGGCATAAAGTTCGAAAAGTTCGAAAGTTTCGATTCTCTTTTAACGCTAAATTAAAAAAAAAAAAAAAAAAACCTTCGAAGATTTTGAATTTTTTTCTAATCCAAGTTTTCAAAGTTTGAAGTCCGATTTTCAAGTTTTTCTACAGTTTCAGTTTCAAATAACGTTTTCACGACTCACTGGTTTTCACAAAATCAAGTTTAGAAAAGTTAGGGTGTGATATCTAGATTCTGCGAAGTTGGTCAGGCAATTAAATGAGACACGAGTGTCCCGGACGTGCTAGAATATTTGCCAGTGCAGAATTGTGACCGCCAGCCCCGGGGGGGGGGGGGGGGGGTCTTTAACCTGCATCACGCAGTAGTGATTGCACGAACACACTGTTTTACGAGACTCATCCAGTTCGAAACGGCCAGGGGCCAGCAGGAGGTTGAGGCTCAGAAAAACCTTGAAGCGACCTGGCAAGCTAGCTCGCCACCCCTTGCACGCTGGTAGTAATCCGATCCGGTGAAGTTTATAATTGTCCTGGAGGTTTATTTTCTGGGACGGAGGAATCGCCTCGCAAAAAGCACAAAAGCCGACACAACTCGAGGTCGAGGAGCGTTCTACCATACAAGTGGCGTCGGAAGAGGAAAAACGGGGGGAAAGAGGGTAGCGGGGGGGGGGGGGGGGGGGGGGGTCTTGAGCCTTTTTTTCCCTCTTGCAGGTATTTCGGACTGTTAAAGAAAACAATACGGAGAAAGAGGGCGTGGTCGAGCTTATTTTAATCTGAAATTATTTATGCATATGTATAGCTACTGTCGCTCTTCACTGCATAAAAGTTGCGTAGATAGTCACTGTTAGAAACTCGTTGTCAGAAGGCACTGCTCGTCACATGCTTAGTGGTTCGGAAGTTCAAAGCTATGTCTTTTCGACCTAAACACCTGTGCCGATAGTAACAAAAAAAAAAAAAAAAAAAAGAATAAATGCGGGAATAAAAAGCAGGAGAAAGAAAAAAACTATCAAGAATTCGTCGGAAGTGTTCTTTTCTTGCATATTCAGAGGTTCAGAACTTCGAAACAAGTTTCTTTTATTAAAATGTGTACAGGATAAAAGAAACACGTCCCAAGAACGTGAAGCGAAAAAAAAAAAAAAGTTTTCTTTTAATGACGTGCTGAACTTGAACACTACTAGAAATCTTCTGCAATGAGTTAATTTATTCCTTAACGTGAAAAAACAATAATTATATTATTTTGTATTCTGCAGATGGCAATGATATGTACTGTCTGTGGTGTTAATTTAAATGCGATACCTCAAACAACTTAGACGAAAATAAATATCAAGTTTAGGTCATAATTGCATGCAGATACATGTTTGGACATTTCTTCGAAACTCACGTTGAATAACAATAATCACATCTTAATACGGCACTTACCTAGGCTATACATAGATCATTCTTAAAAAAGTATAACATATCTACCATAAATAGCTCCGGCTGCAGCGTGCTTCAAATCTGGCACAAACGATAATCGTCAAAAACCCGTCGTCCGTCCTCGCCCCTTCGGGGATTTATTTCTTTAAACCTAAGCATGCCAGAACATTGAAATAAATGACATTGTCTTTCGTAAGAAACGCAGCACCGCGTGTAAAAGTTCGAGAAAAAAAAATTAGGAATGTACCCCACTACTTGAAATCAAATGAAACCGTCCGCCGGTCTTTCGAAGTTCGACGAACGTCGAACTTTTACCCTAAAAGTTCGAAGTTCGTCGAACTTCTGACTTTTCAAAATTCGAACGTTCGAAACTTTTCGAATTTTCTTGATAAATAAGTTCGAAAGTTCGAAATTAATCGAATTTTTTGGTCAGTCAAGTTCGAAAGTTCGACAAGCATCGAACCTTGCAGCGCAATAAGTTCGAAAGTTCGAAAAAGATCGAATTTTTTAGCGTAATAAGTTCGACGGTTCGAAAAGCGTCGAACTTCTTAGCTTAACAAGTTCGAAAATTCGACCTCTATCGAATTTTACGATATAGACAATTCGAAAAATCGAAATCTTTCGAACCTTTCGAACCGCTTGATTCGATCATCGAAACTTCGATTCGAAAAAAGTTCGCGGCATCCCTAAACGCAACAATGTATCATAGATAGCTGTAGAAATATATTATCACGAGCACCTTTTAATGTGTAATCACCCCCTCCACCGTTGAAAACCGCAGCCGTCAACCTCGACACGCTGCATGCTGGATTTTTGCTGCACCGGTTGGTGTTTGGACGGGGGAGTTCATATGGCCGGCGACTGTACTTAAAATGTAGCTCTTGAAAATTAATTTCTACAGCTACATGCGAAACATTTTTATGTTGGCTGTTTTCTGTAACCTTTCTCTTTGGGTTTTTCAGTGTAGAGGAGGAGGCAAAAAAAAAATTAATATTGGCCAAGGGACAAATATGAGCATGTCCCGTTATGGTCAGTCGGCAGCTCTGTGCGGGTCATAAATGCAGGGTGGCGAGGTGAGAAGGGTGCGTCTGTGGCAAACATAGATTGTAGCACCTAAGCTCCCCGCCTTCTGTCGGTGTTTGTCCCTTTTTTTTTTTGCAACTTGACTTCCCTTGGCTATGTTAGCTGATACCGAAAAGAACCCATTATCGCACCCAATGAACGCTGGCGACCGATGACAGCGCCTGACAAAACGTGTCTGCCCAAACGTCCCTGCTTTTTGCCTTCTTCTTTTAGACATATTGTTTCTCATCTGTGCATTTGTTGGTGGCCTCTTACCCATACAATAACCTCAAATGTACACAGGAAGACTGCTGTCAGCAGAAAGAAAACCGGCCGCTGTAGAAGTTAAAAGTGAGAGCAAAGCAAAAAATCACTCATTGCCAAAATAAACCAGTGATGCGTCGGATTTTTCAGCGGCTTTTTTTTTTTTATCTCCAAACCTGTCAGCTCATTTCTAACAATAAATGTAACAAGATACATAAGTCTAGCAGCGTATCATAATACATCGCAAAAGTATTTCACTACTGAAACACAAATAGATTTCGGAAATGCAATTCGGTACAGAAATAGAAATACTCACAAGTGCCCCTAAGATTACATCGCAATGCTTGCATGTTGTGATGTTGCCCCGATTGTAATTCTTCATTCGTTTTACATTGCTGCAGACGCCGGTTACTTGTTCCAACATAAGCACTGTATGCCTGTGTGGAGGCTGATACTTATGGCCTTAACTGCAGCGAATAATAGCAGTTGACAAGAGCAAACATGTTTTGGCCTTCTACATTATAATATGTTTTGCGTTATCCTTTTACTTAGCGCAGGACGAGAACACCCCGCCGGCACCATGCGTCCTCTACAACAAGGAAGAGCTGGACGATGCAGACTTTCTCCACCTTGTTGACGATCGTGAGCGCTTGTTTTCCGTTTTTAATACAGAAGAGGGGCTGTGCATGTTTGGCAGCATATTGGCTTTTCAGCATCCAGTACGAATGCAAGGCTTCCAACACACTGGTTGCTCTGGAGAGGATTTTCCTTGGCTTGAGCGACACCAATCCAAGCACAGTCGTAATTAAATTTTTGAACAAAGTTTGCAGAAAGGTATGTGGTTGAAGAGATGTTTTGTGAGCAGTTTTAAAAGTGTATAATCCACTTTTCTCGCCAGTATTATCAGGTTAATTTTTATTTTGCTTCCAGAACGAATGATAGAAGGTTTTATGGAGGCATGTTTTCTTTTTTTTTCTTTAAATGTTGGGCACTTTCTGTGATAACTAATGCTGACCTCCTGTAGACGCGGTGCTTAGAATTTAGCTGTACGAGTTTCTTATCCATAGTCGTCTTCCAGAACTTTATAATTTTCTTTGTACGTGAGCAAGAGGATAGCGTCTTCTACTGAAACGTTTGCTTTTTTTTCCGTAGAGTGCAAGTTCATTCTGCAATATTTTTCATTACATGTTTGCAGATAGCATTCTTTATTTAATGGAATGGAATACATTGTATTTTCCATTTCTCAAGGTTCAATAAATTTTCAGTTTAACACATTCTAATTGATGTCATAATGAGCTTCACCTAATGAAATACTGCTGTGGTTCAGTCAAAGGCTAAACCACCCCCCTCTACCCTACTTCCAATTATTAAACAGATGCGCGTAGGAGACAAGTGATAATCGAAGCGTGTTGCCTGCAATCCTCTGAGAGAAACAAAACCTGTCACTTGATCTCCAAACAGGAAAGCTTTACATGCTTCGTTTGTGGCAGACCATAATGTTCACAATGGTTCAGCCGTGCAGTCCGATGCTTGGGGCCACTGCTTGCTCACTTAGAGTTCGAGAAAGGGGGGTGCCGTAACACTTCCCAAGTGCCCACGGGGTTATGATGCTTGCAAGGGGCTCTTTTGTATTACTTCTTCATGAAGTGAGTTGTGTTTAGTGTGACTCATTATTTCTTTATCATGTGCCTCGTATGTGGTGATGTGGCAATCCCTCTAAGTGAAAAAGTGTAGATGCGTTCAGTAAAAATGATAAGCTGTAAATTACATAATAATAATATAAGAATGTGCAATACCATATATGATTTTCGTACAATTTACAAGTTCTGATATGTGTATTGGACACATTCCAATGAAATGTTCACTGGGGTCTATACTTCATTTCACCCTTCGTCCGAGCGCGGCGGACGCTACCAGCCAATCCAGCGTCGAGAGAGTGTCATGTGACCTTGAACTCCACATAACCAAAACGTCGCATGATACTCTCCCGGCGCAAGATTGGCTGGGGTGGCCCAGCATCCACTGGGCCACCCCAGCAGGTGCCGACTTCATGCCAAGCACCCTTTACCAAAAGTGTTAGCAAGCACCCTTTGTGAAGGGTGCTTGCCTGAACGCCATAAGTGTGTTAGCCCAGGGACAAACTGATTTACACCCTTAAGAGTGTAAAAACCTTTACTGTGTACTCAAGGCTTCTCTTTCCCATTAGTGCCAGTAAGCTTGTGTAAAGAAAAAATATTGTAACTGAACTGTAGAGAGTTTTAGTAGATCGCTCCCATGACCCCGATAACGATACCCGATACTCCGCCACCGCTTCACTTGCGCATGCATGGTATCGTTATCGGGGCTATAGGAGTTATCGGAACGATCTACTAAAACACTCTATTGTTGCACTGTCCCTTCACCTAGAGTTACTTCTTCCCTATTGAAAATCGCTCTGAGGGGACTTCAGGAATTCTTTAAAGGGTGTGAAGGGGACTTCAGTAATTCTTGTGATGTTTGAAAGGTGCAACGATGTTTTCTGGTGGGTTCGTCGGCCCCGTCAGAGGCTCTCCTGAAATGTCTCAAGTCCCCTTTACAATGCCTTGAAATGTCTGACAGCCTGTCAAGGACTTTTCTAATGGGGTCGGGAAAACTTTTAGGTTTTTTGAGATGTCTGTGGGGACACGGCCCGGCAGAATTAGAACATAGCTACGTATTGTTCACAAAAGGAAAACAAATAATTATCTGGAGAACGTCGATCGTATGTGTGTACGGTCAGTTTTTTATTACTGCTCTTCTATCAAACACAACTGGGCTCCTCGACCCGTCTGTCACTGGCCGGGTGTTCGGCCGCCAAGGGGGCTACGGGTTCGATCGCCGCATGTGGAGAATTGACAAGGCGCGGGCCGAGTGTTGTTGGCCGAGCGGCGTTTTGAGGCGAACAAGCTTTACTTGTTGCACTAATAATAATAAAAAGGGCAAGCCGAGAGCAGCGCGTTGCCCAAATTCAGGGACGTTGGGGAGATTCCGAGGGCGAAGCGGCAGCGACTCGTGCCGGGAACCGGTTTCCCCGCGGGCGACGGTCCCCAAAAAAGGAAAAACAAAATAAACAAAACCATTTTGCTTTTCACCAGAGTCGGAAATCCTCTCTTTTTCGTCGTCGCCAAAAACACGAACAGGCAACTCAAATCCCCCCCCCCCCTTTTACAGTGCCTACACACACACACTGCGCTTCTCTCCGCCCGGCAATGGGGAGAGGGTGCAATACCGCCAGTTCCGGACAGCACGCTTCTGCAATGGTCGGCGAAAGAGAGTTGTGTGAGAAAGCCGAAGAAGTCAGGAGGCCGCTACAGCCATTTTCTTTCCGCTCGTGGGCGCTTTGTTTCTCACCGCCATGGAGATCTGGAACGGACCGGTTTCCTACATCCAGAAAGGTAAACACTGCTTTGAGGGCTCCTCCCTTGGTCTGTTTTAATCCTTGCCGTTTCTTCCTTGGTTCCGCGGGTGAACCCCAGTTCGGCGTTGGCCGCCTTCAGCACCGCTCGAGCACCATCGTGTTCAGCGCATTCAAGGAGATGGTGGCCGGTGTCGGCCTACTCGCAGTGCCTGCGCACCGGATCATAGCACTGTGGGTCCTCGGATCCTGGGACGGTGGATGACGGCCGCTGTCCCGCCTTGTTCCTTGGGCCTCTTCGTCCGACCGGCCTCAGAAGCATCCAGCGAGCGAAAAATACGCGGAAGACGCCGCCCCGACGACATCGTGGACGAAACCGTGACTGTGCTCGGAATTTCTCAACGGTGACGGGATCTGCTTGCGAGTTCGTGGTTTTCGCTAAACGTGCTTACTGAGACTGTGTATGTGTACGTGAGGTGGACCTGCTCCGTTTTATTAGCTGAACTACCGTACATCAGGAATTTACTCAACGGCATTGTGAGTACTTTGAAAGATAGTTTTCGTTGTGTTAAAGAAGTTAGTTGTTCCTATTTGATGTGATCTCTCTCGTCGACAGCTGCTTGCGCCGGGTTTGAACAAGCGTTGGTTTTTATCGCTTTTTGAGTTTTAATGCGCATGTAAAACTCAATGTCCGCAATAAATTTTAAATTCCGTTTTGAACTGAATTTTTGTCTATGGTTCACAGTCATTTGGGCGTCTAAAGGGTTGATGGGCTAAGGCGTTTGGGTTGAAGGGCTGTGGGGCTGGAGGTTTTTTTCTGAGGGGTATACCTGAAGGGTATTTTTGAAGGGTTTTGAAGGCCTGTGCGGTCCCATAATCCTTCAAGGCTGATGGGCCCTTTAGAATTATTTTCAATAGGGTTTTTATTTTTTTTTTACTGATGCACTACCGGGGGATCTTAATGGTGGGACAACATACCACCCCTGAACCTACTACGACTGGAATAGTGGTCGCAACCAGCGTCGTAAGACTTAGTACTCAAAAAGTCCAATAAATATTGAGCAGCCTTGCAGCAGCTTCTCGTGTCATTACTATGTAAGAGTTTCTGGGGTTGAGTTCTAAAACTTGACCTCCCGAAACTCTTGGCAGTCTTCTGACGAACACTGAGGCAGTCTGTGATAAATTATGTATTAAGTGTATAACTACAGCCACTTTCGTCCAGTGACTGGCCGGAAGTCAATGGCCAGTGGCTGGCCGAAAGTGACTGGCCAAAGGTGAATGGCAAGTCACTGGCATAAAGTGAATAGCTAGTCACTGGCCAAATGTGAATGACCAGTCACTGGCCAAAGGTGAATGGCCAGTCTCTGGCCTAAAGTGAATGGCCAGCCACTGGACAAATGTGAATGGCCAGTCACTGGCCTAAAGTGAATGGCCAGCGACTGGCATAAAGGGAATGGCAAGTCACCAGACGAGGACGAAAACACTTCTATTGCCAAGCACTTTGGCCAAGCTTGGGCCATCGAAAATCTGGTTGGCCATAGTAGACTTGCCAGCGATGGCCCATTCACAACGTGCTGCTTGGGTAGTGCTGATTTTTAGCTTGGCCGCCGGAAACCTAAACACGGCCGGCGAGTGTTTGGCCAGCAAGCTGATTTTGAGCTTGGCCGCGGGAGACAAACACGGCCGGCAAGTGTTTGGCCAGCAGTGCTGATTTTCAGCTTGGCCGCCGTGGATATAAACATGGCCGGCAAGTGTTCGGCCGGAAGTGCTGATTTTCAGTTTCGCCGCAGGGACACCCATCATCTAAACTTTCATCGCGTTGACGAAACTTTGGCATAACGACGGGCAGCAAGAGAAGCATCATGATCGAGTGGTTGGCAGGATATGAGTGCGTGCATTGCGCGAACACTGTTAGCGCAAAGAAACAATCACCGTTTTATTAAGTTTTTTTTTCGTTAGATTTGAAAGGCAAACGAAAAAGGTAATTAAGACCTTCTTAATTAGCACAACAGTGCTAATTAAGAAGGTCTTAATTAGCACTGTCGTGGGATATGTTCATTTAGAACATTACCAGAAGTGAGAAAATATTGTGCCCGTCGTTGTTCTATGAAAATAAAATGCGAAAACACCGCTCACGTCAACTTCGCGCTAACAATTCCGCTCAGTCGCTCCGCGGCACTCTTAGCGCGAATATCACATCCGCGATTTTTCGGTTAGTGCTCCACATATTTACTTCCCAACTGCACTCGAAGAAAAAAAAAAGTTGTAGTCGGGTGCATCGGGCGCACATGCTCCCCTTTCCGGGAAGACGCAGCCTCCGTTACCCAGCCAGTGTACTTGTACACCGACCATAAGCCCCTCTCTCTACCATAAAAACCTATAGGTGTATCAATGCACTCAGCTTAGTAAACCGCCACGCTAGCCACGCTTCCCGATCAGCTTGTGCTTGAATCGGATAAGATTGGATATTTCAGGCTTTGTGTTTTGTAAGAGCCTAAACAAGACGTCGCTCATATATTGATTAAACTTAAGCTAGTCTCAGTAATGTTTTATATAGGTGCTACGATACTGATTTCCTGAGCCAACGAAAGCTAACAGCCTCGGTTGAAACCGCAGCGGAAACGTTCAAAATCGAACCACACGTAAAAGAAAAAGAAAATGAACATCTCGACCTAGATGTGCAAAAGGCTGGTTTTTGTTCTTAACAACGTGGTTGTTGGCGGGTGGTGGGCAACGCCTTGACGCTATTGACGCTATCGGGGTGAGTGACGCCAGTGATGCTCGGCCGTACTACACAGTAAAGGTGTTTACACCCTTAAGGGTTTAAAAGGGGTGTTGTAGCAACTTACACCTTCGGCTGCACCCTTTTAACACCCTAAAAACTAGGAATACAACCTCATAATTTTACTGCAAAGGGTGCTGTTTCGTGTTGCACCCTACATTTAGTGAAGAATGTGAGAAGGGTGTAGAAGAGGGTGCTAAATAATGTGAAATGGTTTTGGAAAGCTTATATATGGCTCTGTTCATAATGTACAGGTAAGATTTCTGCTTGAAAAGCAACAGTTGTTAGCAGTCTAGATTTTTATGTCAGTTGTAATTCATGCAAATAGCTGATAATAAAGTGCCTCTTTTGCATACAATTTTTATGTTAGCAAACAAAAGTTTATATATGAGTTCATATTACATTTTCTTACAAATCACTCCATCCTCTGAAATTGGAAAGTGGGGTGAAATGCTCTATATATATTCTAGCATTTTTTACAAATATTTATTGATGGAAATGGACAGTAAAAAGATCAGTTAGTCTCGAGCTTGTATCTGGCAACATGAAATCAAAATATAGTGAAAATGTTTGACAAATATTAATGGCATGCTAGTAGAACCTGTCACGTGACCATGTCAACCTGAGTAAAACATTCATTTGAGAATATGGTGACATGCACAAAAACTCACACACATAAAGAGGCAAATCCCATAATAAACCAGTCCGAGACATGCTATACACCAACTCATGTTTACAAACAAACCGGAGCGCCCGGAGCGCCCCTAGCGGACGCCACCGGCGCCGCGCATGCTCGATGGGGGTGTGGGCAAGAAGCTCACCGTCGCCCTTAACAAACCATTGAAATGCGATGTTGTCGGCGTCAGTGTGAGTCCCCGCGCTCTTTTTGGCGTTAAAATTGTTGATTCTATGTCCTCCTGACGATGTCTGACTACTTAAACGGCGTCAGCGAAATTACCGAGGCCCGTTACACCACAAAACTTCACGTGAATCATCTGACATGCGGCGATTCATTCCGCGTGGACGCCGCGGAATGTACGCTAAAGCCTGATTCACATGATGAGATTTCGCTCGCAATTTTTAGTAGCGACGTCGCTCGGATTGCAAAAGCGTGAACCGTAGCTGAGATGCCGACGTCGATACTGAAAATCGCAAGCAGAATCTAACCAAGTCAATCAGGCATAACAAGTCGGTGATGGCCACTGGTAACAATGATCAGCATCTCCTTGTACCTACTGTTTACGTCCAACCTGCTTACCAACCTTCAAACTTGAAGGTTCGTAAGCAGGTTGGAGGCCTGTACTTACTTCTTATCGCAAGTACCAGGCCCTCGTTTGGTCTACGGGCCGGTGTCCTCTAAAAGAGCAGACGACATGCAGAAACGTTTGAAAGAGCAGACGACAGTTCGAACGGTCAGGCGGCCGTTTGAACTTCAAGACGCACAGAACGTAGTCCGCAGGTGGTCCGTATAACTTGACGATTTTCCGGCGCTCATTTTGGAACAAAAAAAAAAAATAAATTTGATGACCAGAAGTATCCGTGAATTCAACCCAAAATGCTTCCCGCCCAAGCAATCGAGGTCCGACGGCGTCTGGTTTTCCCTTTTCACGGCACATATCCGCGTTCTTTGACGAACCGAGCGCATGAAAACTGACCTTCAAATCTTTCTCGACACTTCTGGTACAGCCCCAGTCGCAGCTTTTTGACGAGAAGGCAGGTTGTTGTCTTGTTGCTTTCAAAACAACGCAGGAATACACGTCTGACGTGGGCACTTCCGCCCACAGCCCCGGACCGAAAGTGCGTCCGACGCGCCACCACCGCGGCGTGACGTTACAGAGATGAGTTCGTGTATACAAAAATGGCCTATGGTCGTCTATGGAAAATTCAATGGCAGGCTATCACCCCCTTTAGCTTTGCATGGTGGGATTTAGAAATTTATAGATACAGCTACAGCCAGCTATAGAAAAGTATAGGACCCTGTGTCTAAAGACTCAGGGCTGTGTTTCAATAACAACAACAAGAACAACAACAATAATAATAATAATAATAATAATAATACTAATCAATAAGTTAGTGTTTTAACAGTGTCCAGGGACATCCAAATGTTCTTCTTGCGGGCGCAGTGCAATAGAACGCACAAACAGACGCTTGTGCGCTCGCAGTCGCACTCATACACGCGCGCACGCACGTGCACACGCATGCACACGCGCAAACCCACGGCCGCGCGCAAACACACACGCACGCACAACCAGAGACGCACACACACATGCACGCAGACGCATCCACACGCGCGCCCACAAACACGCTCGCTCATGCATGCACACACACGCAAACAATTACGACGAAGGAAACGTTGCTTAAGTTAGTTTCGGTTTCGGTTTACGCAAAAAAGAAACAACCTAATGTTTAAATAAAACCTAGAATTTACTCACTTTTTGTAATGTTTACATTATTATTTTAATGATATTATTATTACTAATATAATAATATTTGCTTAGTATCGTTCTAAAAAATTAACGATAAAGAAAAACAAAAAGAGACTCTTGAAGACTGCGCAAGACCATCGCTATTGCAATCAGCTTCCGTTGGGCTCGGTTGAATGGTCGTTGAAGTTCCAGAAGCTTCGGAAATCTCCTTTTTTTACGTTTTAGCCGTTTTAGTGAATATTTTAGATATCCTCCTTACGAATACCGTGTTCAAGAATAGCAATCGATGACTGAGAGCTGGGAGACGCTGCGTCTTGCCAACGCCCGTAAGTTTAGAACCGCCCATGCAAGACTCGTGCAAACGCCGGGAAGCAACTTTCTTTTGTTTCTGCGAAGTGGGCTGCTGTTTCAAACTTTGTCGTGTACCGTGTGCTTGTTAAGCTATGCTTGATTCTAACTATGCTTCCGCCCTGTGTTATTTTGTTATTTGAAAAGAGCGTATCTTCTTCAAAACCTGTGGCTCGCTCCGCAATGTGAGAAAGATTCCCGTGCGGCAAAACCGTGGGCATGTTCTGGGCGCCGCCGTGCGGCGCTTGTCCGACGACGCTTGTGCGGAGCGTTCAAGTGCCGTCTGACGGCAGTTCAAGCATTCAGTCGCCGTCCCAAAGTGTTGATCACAGGTCATGCTAGTTCTGACGTCTTGTCCTAAGAGCCGCTCGCCACCGATTTTTTTCATAAAGCGGGAGCGAGAAAAACATTACAAGAGCGAGCATGCAGCATGATTTTTTGCCTGTGCCCCCTATTGGAAAACCCCAATATGAACAGCGTATTATGGATATTGGTAAACAATATCTTTTTATTGTATTACAATACAATATGGACAGTGTATTGGAAAACATTACATTTATTGTATTGTATTACAATAAGGGTTTGTTATGGGATTCCAATATACATAATACGCTGAAAATATAGGAATCCAGTACCGTATAAACCCCTATTGGATCCCCGTGTGTCGTATGGGGATCCAATAAGGGTTTACGATTCCAATATACTCAGCGTATTATGGATATTGGAATCCAATATATTATATCGGCTACCAATAAAACTCTATACGAGTTGGAATATCACGTTCAGCGCAACATTTCTCTGCAACGCAGTCTCTTCTTGTGTGCATTTCTGAGTGATAAATTAAAAAAAAAATGTTGCTGTTGTCAAATTGTGAATAAAGAAGCAAAACACTGGACTTATCCATACCAAATATATTTAACATATTCCTGAACTGGAGGATCTGGCATTTACTGCAAAAGAAAGTTAATTGTTTAGGACTCTCATTCAAAAACTTGATGTTTGAAAAGAAAATGTGAAATCCTCATCTTAATGAAAACAGCACGTGCTAGCTGTAGCCATGTAGAAACTGCAAAATAAAAATTTGTGATTAGTTTGCGACAAGTAGCAAGCCTTCACCAAGCCGGATAGATTCAAAATTATGTCTGCGTTTGATTGTGGAAAAATAAGCTTGAATGCCGCTTCCACATGTCATTCTGAGCTCGGTCAATTAAATATACGTATCCGCTCCTCTGGCTTCACTATTCCTGCTTCGCACCTAACTAGAGTATCTGGAATGCTCACCAGAGTATCTGGAATGCTCACCTTTGAGGAAAAACGAACTGGTGCTTGCTTGCTTGTAGGCCGTGGAAACTGGAAGAGAGATTTGCGGTTAGTAGCGTCCAAGTAGCAGCTACTTTGAGTAGCCACGTAAAGTACACTAAGTCTGAAAGATTCAAAATTACATGCGCGGGACATAGATATCCTCTTGCGACGTAACTGGGCAGGTGTCAATGTCGCCCGCTTGTATTACCGAAAAATAAGCTTCAATGCAGGAGCTCCCAGTCGTTCTGAGCTCCGTCAATTAAAAATGATGTACCGGTCGTATGGCTTCAGTATTCCTGCTTCGGGAATCTGGAATTCTCACCTTTGAAGAAAAGCAAACTGGGACCTGCTGGCTCTTAGGCAGTGGAAACTGCCAGAAAGATTTGCGATTAGCTGCGTCCAAGTATCGATTTCTTTGACCAGCCACCTACAGCACACTAAGCCGGATAAATTCAAAATTACATGTGCGTGACATAATATGCCTCTTGTGACAAAACTGGGCACACGTTTTGTCGCTTACAGCAACACTGAAGCCAGACGGACAAGCGGTACGGCACATTTAATTGACGGAGCTCAGAACGAGTAGGGACGCTTTCACTGAAGCTTGTTTTGCTGCAATACACTAGAGCTGGCAGTAATGCAATTACTGTAATGAAATTACAGTAATTTAATTACTTGTTCCAGTAATTAGTAATGTAATTTATTACTTTTTGTAGCAGGTAACTTAGTAATGTAATGAATTACTCCAGCGACGGTAATTGTAATTCAATTACCTAATTACTTTTTCGCACCAGGCATATTTTTTGTGTCCACAATACACAAAAGCGCTTTTCTTTTTATTTTACTTTTTCTTTTTCCTCTACACCTTTCCAAACAACGCTCTTTGGCCGCCGCTATGTTGCTGATGCTAATGCGGCTGGTCCGACTCTCGCGCCCGCTATCAGCTAGACATTTTCTGCCACTCTCTTGAACTGTGAAAACCCGCTCAGCGCGATTCTCTACCTATGTTTTGCGGTTTTGCATTCGACGTTTTCTGGCCCCTCTTGAAAGTTTCCGCTTACTTTTTCTGATGCATACTGCGTACCCTCTCTGTGTTATCTTCCACTGCGAGAAATAGGGCCGGTAAGTGCCTTCCATTCGAGCTTTTCTGCTCGACATTCTCGGGAAACGAAGGAGGGGAAGTGGGTCGAACTAAGGCCCCTGGTGGAACGGCCCTCGACGCGATTTTGCGAACAATGACAATTGTTCTCCCCCCTCCCAGAGATAACCCGCGTAGGGTCCTCAGTCATCTCCAAAAATAGTTGTCCGGGTTGGGGTGGGAAACGGATCAGTCGCGTGCGTTCCTCTGTCCATCGGTAAACATGCAACAGAGAGTTCTAGCTGTGTGCCATGAACTGTGTAAATAATGTAAATAAAGTTATCTGTAAAAGGAAGTTATTAATAGCTCCTTTATATTCAGAAGTATACAAAAGTAATGCGAAAGTAATGTCATTACTTTTAAAAGTAGTTTGTAATGGTAATTAATTACTTTCTGGCTGTGGTAATTTGTAATGTAATTTAATTACATTTAAGCAATTTTTAGCAAAGTAATTAGTAATGTAACTTTATTACAAAATATGAGTAATTTGGCCAGCTCTGCAATACACACGTGTATTGCAGCAAAACAAGCTTCAGTGAAACCGTCCCCAGTCGTTCTGTCAATTAAATATGCCGTACCGCTTGTCTGGCTTCAGTATTGCTGCTTCACAGCAATCTAGAATATCTAGAATCCTCACCTTTGAACGAGAACGAACTGGCGCCGGCTGGCTTGTGGGCCGTAGAAACTGCAAGAGAGATTTGCGATTAGTTAAGTCCAAGTAACAATTTTTTTTGGTAGCCACCTACAGCACACTCAAAATTACATGCACGGGACACAGATGCCTCATGCGACGGAACTCCCTTTGTCCTTGTTTTCTGTTAACTCTGCTCACCTTCACTACTCGCCTCCAATTTCTGCGCTACTTCTTTAATCTCGATTCCCTGGTTCCCAAAGGCCATGCCATCCCTATTGGAAAAACGTACAAGAAACAAACCTGCTGCTTGTACAGTTCTGGTATGACACCACCTTAATTTCTTTGTGTTACGCATGCAGCTAGTTTGGTTTGGCGTTCTGCATAACTGGAGATACCGGCACCGCTATGGCTCCGGGTCTGTCTATACTGGCAGCCACTTTGCTTGCCGATATGATTCGGTGTGGCTGGTATGATTTTGCGTCCGATGACGTAGGCGACTGCCGTCTTTCCAACAAAACGCTTATACCACAGGACCACCGGTATAACCAAATCATACATGCAGAAAGACGACCGCATCTTCCAACTAAAACGTCCATCGTTCACCACCGCTATCGTTACATACACCATACATGTCGAAAAAGAACATAAGATACGCTTGCACGAATGCGACTTAGTGGCATTGAATCCAGTTGCCGCATTCAATATGCGGTCATGTAAACGGCATAATGCGCAAAGCGCATCGCATTTTGGAACGGGGAGGATTATCGGAAGGCGCTCGCTGCGGGAGCGAGGGAACAGCTGAGAACATGGCGGCGGCCAACCTCGTCGGCGGCGCGGAGAGCGGTCCCGCAATTTTTTTCCCGAGAACGCAAGCTTTTATTGCGATCATAAGTAAGCGGAATATAGCGGAGCTGCTCGGTGAGGGCGGCCCCGTTTAAACCTTTGCGAAGTACGACTTGCGCGTCCGAAGGGGTCACAAAGGCTTCGGTGAAGCACGAATGACACCGAGAGCTCCGATCACTGTAGAGCACTGCATGGTAGCGCAGAACGAGCAGCTCCTACCTCGGTGCAGTTTCTGGCTCCGCAAGAG
The DNA here is from genome assembly GCF_016920785.2 of Ixodes scapularis. Lineage (NCBI taxonomy): Eukaryota > Metazoa > Arthropoda > Arachnida > Ixodida > Ixodidae > Ixodes > Ixodes scapularis. The sequence goes on from NW_024609835.1 coordinate 89,397,114, forward strand.
CCTCTCGGACTAGGGATCCGGTTGGTCCGGTCGCGATCGGCGAGGTCTAGCGCGGCGAAACGCGGAGGCTTCCTCAAAGCTTGCACACACACGTCGCCTCTCGTTCAGAGTGAACCGGCGGCCCGGCCTGGAGTCCTAAACGCCTTCCGTCTCCCAACTTCTTCCACAGCACCGAAGACAGCGGGCACGAACTTTACGTTCACTGAATGCGTCGAAAGGCCTCCACGTGCGATGCACCGGAAAACGTGGTGCGGCTGGTGCCGGAACGGAACTGCATAACTTCGAGCTTTGAGTCAACGTGCACGGCAACAAACCTAGGGATGTCGCGAACCACCCTAGGTTCGATTTCGAAAGGTTTCGATATTTGCGAAGCGAACTGAGGTTCGATTTCGAAAAATTTCGATATTTTCGTACCGACCGAGGTTCGATTTCGAAAAATTCGCAACTTTTGCCCACAGCGAAGTTTCGAATTCGAAAATTTCGAAGCTTTCACGGTTTCTAAAATTTCGAATTCGAATATTTCGAATATTTTTTTACTTCAGGTTCGATAAATTCGAAGATTTCGAAATTCTTTGTAAAAAAAATTCGAAAACTTCGAACGCTTCGAATTTTTATAGACATAAAGTTCGCACAATTCGAAGATTTCGAATTTCTTTTGGCATAAAGTTCGAAAAGTTCGAAAGTTTCGATTCTCTTTTAACGCTAAATTAAAAAAAAAAAAAAAAAAAAACCTTCGAAGATTTTGAATTTTTTTCTAATCCAAGTTTTCAAAGTTTGAAGTCCGATTTTCAAGTTTTTCTACAGTTTCAGTTTCAAATAACGTTTTCACGACTCACTGGTTTTCACAAAATCAAGTTTAGAAAAGTTAGGGTGTGATATCTAGATTCTGCGAGTTGGTCAGGCAATTAAATGAGACACCAGTGTCCCGGACGTGCTAGAATATTTGCCAGTGCAGAATTGTGACCGCCAGCCCCCCGGGGGGGGGGGGTCTTTAACCTGCATCACGCAGTAGTGATTGCACGAACACACTGTTTTACGAGACTCATCCAGTTCGAAACGGCCAGGGGCGAGCAGGAGGTTGAGGCTCAGAAAAACCTTGAAGCGACCTGGCAAACTACCTCGCCACCCCTTGCACGCTGGTAGTAATCCGATCCGGTGAAGTTTATAATTGTCCTGGAGGTTTATTTTCTGGGACGGAGGAATCGCCTCGCAAAAAGCACAAAAGCCGACACAACTCGAGGTCGAGGAGCGTTCTACCATACAAGTGGCGTCGGAAGAGGAAAAACGGGGGGAAAGAGGGTAGCGGGGGGGGGGGGAGGGGGGGGGCTTCAGCCTCTTTTTCCCCCTTGCAGGTATTTCGGACTGTTAAAGAAAACAATACGGGGAAAGAGGGCGTGGTCGAGCTTATTTTAATCTGAAATTATTTATGCATATGTATAGCTACTGTCGCTCTTCACTGCATAAAAGGTTGCGTAGATGGTCACTGTTAGAAACTCGTTGTCAGAAGGCACTGCTCGTCATATGCTTAGTGGTTCGGAAGTTCAAAGCTATGTCTTTTCGACCTAAACACCTGTGCCGATAGTAACAAAAGAAAAAAAAAAAAGAATAAATGCGGGAATAAAAAGCAGGAGAAAAAAAAACTATCAAGAATTCGTCGGAAGTGTTCTATTCTTGCATATTCAGAGGTTCAGAACTTCGAAACAAGTTTCTTTTATTAAAATGTGTACAGTCTAAAAGAAACACGTCCCAGGAACGTGAAGCGAAAAAAAAAAAACGTTTTCTTTTAATGACGTGCTGAACTTGAACACTACTAGAAATCTTCTGCAATGAGTTAATTTATTCCTTAACGTGAAAAAACAATAAATATATTATTTTGTATTCTGCAGATGGCAATGATATGTACTGTCTGTGGTGTTAATTTAAATGCGATACCTCAAACAACTTAGACGAAAATAAATATCAAGTTTAGGTCATAATTGCATGCAGATACATGTTTGGACATTTCTTCGAAACTCACGTTGAATAACAATAATCACATCTTAAGACGACACTTACCTAGGCTATACATAGATCATTCTTAAAAAAAGTATAAAGTACCATAAATAGCTCCGGCTGCAGCGTGCTTCAAATCTGGCACAAACGATAATCGTCAAAAACCCGTCGTCCGTCCTCGCCCCTTCGGGGATTTATTTCTTTAAACCTAAGCATGCCAGAACATTGAAATAAATGACATTGTCTTTCGTAAGAAACGCAGCACCGCGTGTAAAAGTTCGAGAAAAAAAATTACGAATGTACCCCACTACTTGAAATCAAATGAAACCGTCCGCCGGTCTTTCGAAGTTCGACGAACGTCGAACTTTTACCCTAAAAGTTCGAAGTTCGTCGAACTTCTGACTTTTCAGAATTCGAAAGTTCGAAACTTTTCGAATTTTCTTGATAAATAAGTTCGAAAGTTCGATATTAATCGAATTTTTTGGTCAGTCAAGTTCGAAAGTTCGACAAGCATCGAACCTTGCAGCGCAATAAGTTCGAAAGTTCGAAAAAGATCGATTTTTTAGCGTAATAAGTTCGACGGTTCGAAAAGCGTCGAACTTCTTAGCTTAACAAGTTCGAAAATTCGACCTCCGTCGAATTTTACGATATAGACAATTCGAAAAATCGAAATCTTTCGAACCTTTCGAACCGCTTGATGCGATCATCGAAACTTCGATTCGAAAAAAGTTCGCGGCATCCCTAAACAAACCGATCGTGACACCAAGCCGCGGATACCGCATCGCCGGTCGACAGCGGCAAACGGCCCGTTGCTCGTATCGTGGGCCGTGACTCGTACTCGGCCAACTTGGCGTCTTTTCGTGGCCCCTCGCGTCGTCGCAACCAGCCACAAACCCGACAAACCCACCAGCCCGAAACCGTAGCGACCGTAGCCTGCGTTGGAGAAAAGCGAAACCGAAACTTAAAGCTTCCGCCCAGTGGCTTCCGCTGCCGCGGCTTTTCTAACTTCGCGGCTTCCACTTCCGGTCGTCGCGGAGATGGCGAAGATAGAGCGGTGTGGGGGGTCGTTGGCTCGTTTACGGTTACGGGACAGATGTTTTGCGGTCCGTTTCTACTGCGTCTCTGGCTCTCAACTGGACGGCGCCTCTCATAGTTCAACCAGGCGTGGTCAGCCTGCGTCAGGCCGGCTCGACTCGTCCGATCGCCGGACCGCAGGCGACTTCCAAGTACGGCCGTTAGGCCTAGGATCCGAAGGCCTAGGATCCGGGAAGCGGTAAGCGAATCTCGTCCCGTTTTCGTTCTACTTTTAAATTACGTTAGGTGCGCTACAATATAAGCATGCGTGCCAAGTGTTCGTGACAATTTTGAACTAGAATAATTGTGCTTCATTGCGGTCATTTGCCGAAAATGTAAATCCAGCAATGAACGAGGAGCCATGCTTGAAAACGGTGTATGTACGATGTTAACTTCTACCTGGGCGGCTAAAAAAAAAAAGTCAAGACTCGTTACGGTTGGATGCGAGGCTGGTCCCAATGCAATGGTAAGCACTTAGAGCGCCTTTCTGAACGGCATGTTAGCAATATAGCGATCAACGAGACGAGCGACGGCGAGAAGCTACGAGAGCCGGCGCCGAGCGCCGAAGATTTCTCACTCTCACTGCTTGCGCCGCTCGGTTCTTGGGCTTCTAGAAAACGTCGCTCATCGCCTTGGTCGCTCGCACCAATCGCTTTCATAATGTGTGTCTCGTCGCGCGGCTGACTGCCGTGTTTATTCAAATATAAGTCGACTTTTTTTTTTTTTTTTTTCTTCTCGGAAATTGTGATTAAAGAATTTCGACACCTACATTCGCGACCAAATTTTGCGACCCTACCGGAGGCATGAAGCTATCGAGTCACCGAGCCGGCGTTGCCGTAGAGCCGCGCCGCTTCTTGTTTCAAAAAGCTTTTGGTTGCCGAAATGGCTCGCCGCCCGCGGTGGCCGGTGCCGCCTTCGGGCGTCGGATTTCGACATCGCGCCTCTAGCGTTCCCCTTGCTGGGCAACGGGTAAGGAGAGGAACGCGATGCGCCATGCACTTTACCCTCCATCCTCGCAAACGCGCACCAAAAAAAAAAAAAAAAATGTTATTTTTGTTAGTTGCTTGAGGCGGCTCGGCTCGCGTGTTGCTCATGGCGACACGGCGGCTTTGCTTGCGTCTTTGTAGTTTGTCTTCCGTCGCTTCGCACCTTTTTTCGTTTCTTGTCGTCATTTTACAACGGTGTCAGTGAAGTATTGCTGCGAATGTGCGAGGATGTCTACCCAGCTGACGAAGCTTCGGACGATGATAACATGTCCAGAAGTTCTGACGGTGATGAAGTTTTTGGCATCGCCCCGTGATTTAGCTGAGAGTGATGTAAATAAAGGTTTTTTTCCTTTCTTTTGCCCAAAATTTCCCCTGTTCTTCAAAATAAAAAAAAAGGTCCACCTATATTTGAATTTTTTTTTTTTTTTTTTGTTCTTGGTGGATCCTATAAATAGGGTTCGACCTATTTTCGAGTAAATACGGTAACTTTAATTTTTATTTTGGGTTACGTCGGACGCAACTCGAATGCTTGACAGTTACGTTGGGCGTAACTTTAATTTTTATTTCGGGTTCCGTCGGACGTAACGTTAGACACTCCGTTACACTTAAGGAAAATAGGGGCTGCTGGGTCATCATATAAACCAACCATTTGTGTTTAAATAAAATGCATCACTGACCTTAAAAAAAAAAAAAGCTGCTATCCTAGAGTTTATGCTATAGGAATGTAGCGCTTCAGATAAATTTGTTAATTTTACTTTTAGTCCCTGCCCCCTCCAGATACAACATCTGGCCTAAAGCAGTGTTCCGGATCTCCTTCCAAGACCTTAGGCGGGTCGTCATTCAATCCATGAGTCGGCGGCGTCTCATGGGCGTGTTGCTGGTGGTTACTGGATGGTGCTACCGAGGGAAAAGTGGTCATGCTTCGGAAAGGCAAGTATGGCCGCCGTAAGTATACATATTATCTTTACCTTTGCTCGAATCCAGTTTTAAGAAATGCACAGTTCGCATGTGTGCATCTCTCAATGTTTCCACAGTCGGCTGTCTTTTTTTTTTTATTTTGTTTTGAGTGCTCCAACTCTGTCAGCGCTAGTTTCTCTAGATCATGCAAATGGGATGCAACACTAAACCACATATGCTCTCGCAACAAGCAGTGCTGTGCAGAAGCACAGTGGAATTTACTCTAGCTTTATAATGCAGCACAAAATAGTTGACTCCAAGTATAGCTACTTTTGTGACTCCGTTTAACCAAAAGCTCTGCCGAAACAAACTTGCCGCCTTATAGGTAGTGCAAAAGAACCTCGCGTGCCCAACCTGGAGAAGGGCATTTTTTTTCATAGGTCAATTTTTTCTTAAACCAATACCGTCAGCCTCCTTGAAATGTTAACATCATGTGACACACGGAAGAACAGTAAACTCTTTAATGTTGGCGAACCTTTAATTTTGCAGAATTCAGTGGCTGCGATTATGTCCTCTGTGACCGATTTGAGAAGAAATAGGGGCCACGAAGATAAGGGGGTTTTAACGTACATCGGAGGAAAGAGGAAGTCACTTATGTTTGTATGCAGGAGTAAAACCAACAACAACATTCATGGTGTCGACACTTTGTAAGCCTATCTGTGTCTATTGAATGATATCAATTTTGTTTTAGTTCGTTAAACATTGTTGCCTGTACATTGTGGGATGTCGTCTTCAACACAAGCAGTGGTTTTCTTCTCAAGCAGGCAGCATGGACGCGTGCCGCAGCACAACATTGTTCATTTGCAGGTGGTACCGCAGGTTGAAGGATGGTTGGCACAATATGGGGGAATCACAATTCAATGTTCTACCTCGGGCGTAGACAAGATTTGCTTATTCTAAATCATTTTGTCTAAAAATCTGGGATTTGCGATGAATGTACCCGCATGGTTGGAAGGGCCAGACGAGCCTTGTGAGCGCTTCATTTTCTAGCGTCTCAGTCCTGAACCCACTCACGCACCACATGTGTAGATGTTCCGATAGGTGGGAGCACTTATTTGGAAAATGGTGAATGGCAACTGTTATCTTTATCAGACTTCTGTATTATGGTCAAAGTTGGACTGCTTATTTGCAATACTTTTTCTCACTTAAAAATATGTCATACTAAAATATGTAGAATAGCCGATGACAAAAAGAGAATGGTTGGGCGTCCTCCAGCACGTGCTTGTGCTTTTCATCCCACTTTGGACAGATGTGCTTGCTCCAGGCTCATGAGGCGCTGAAACGTCATCGAAGGTAGCAGACGGGCTGGTGGTGGATCAACGGAGACTTCTCCCTGCCTTTCTCATGCTGTCAGTGAGCGTGCACCTCTATACTCTAGCTTAGCTTAACCTGCACAGAGCTGAGGAGAATACGCTTGGCGAGTGCTCTTACTGCATATGCATTTGTACAGCTGAGGCACTTTCTGAATCAAGAACATTGTGTATCTTACCTTCAAAAACACATCATTTTGGGGGTGCAAAAGGAATTGTAAGGCATATCTTTGTTTGTATTGTCCTATTACGCATCGCAGGCACGTAGCCAGGGGGAGGCTTATGGGGCCCGGCCCCCCCCCCCTCCCCCCGATATCTTCCATTTTGCATGGGTCCTCCTCTCCCCCCTCCCCCTCATACAGCGTTTTGTTATGAGGGGGCCCCCCTGAAACAAAATCCTGGCTACGTGCCTGACGCATCGACTCCAACTTAATGTGGAGTCGACCCACCCTGTTGATAAATTTAATGCCTGCCAGGTAATTTGTTTTGCATTCAGTTAATATATCAGTATTCATTTAGGTATCCCAAGTCATTAGTCGTTGAGATGCAGTCTTTCTGCAAGTCAGTCATGTTTAACATTTATAAAACTGCTTGTCAAATAATGGCACTGTCGAGGACATGTACTCGGCTCGAGCAATCGCTGTGCACAAGCTGGTCGTGTGGATGCAGACAGCAAACATCCCGGTTGAAATGTCCTTCCTCGCAATATAGCTCAAGACTAGGTCAGGGCCCCACTCACAAACGTCTATACTTTGCATCTCTTTAAGCTGGACCACTTTTGACACTACAAGCCATTGCAGCAAAAACAGTGTGAGACATGATTATAAGCTCGACGTACCATGGCATCCAACTAAAAGGTCACATGGCTTGCAGCTTCTGCCGTGGTTAACTTTAAACTGAGATAGTTTGGAATAATGCTCCCGGTTTTTAGTGTTTCCCGGCACGGTTAACAATTTGGTGATATAGTGCTGCATTGAAAAATCTGCATTCGTGACTGTATCACCTTATGAATGCATACTAGCTATTAAACTCTCTATTCTGCAGAGAAATGAAATGCGCTTTGCTTCCAATTGCACCTACTTCTGGAACTTCATGGTATGAAGCACCTTATGGCTGCAAGCTCTGACCGATCTTGTTCTCTGGTCTGCGCAGGCCCATTGCAGGGAGTCACTCCGAGAGCCTTACCAGAGGTTCCTGCCCGTGGTCGTTCTAATTTTTTTTGTTGTAGGTATGCATCCTTTCTGTCTTTCCCTAATGTACTCAGGCGTTTTCATTGTCGCAGATTTGCCTCAAAATTGGTTCAGCACAAAAATTGATGCTGTACAACTGTGTCCCGCATATTTTGTTCAAGATAACTTTTCTTTGCGAAAGTTAGATTTTTTTATGAAGGTTAGTCTTTTTTTGTTTTTATTCACAAATTTATTTGAGTTTCCATGTGCAACACTAAAACGTTATGCCAAGGGCAAGTTCACTGCTCTAACTTGTTCTCAACTGATTGCAAGAAATTTTGTTAATGTCGTGAAACCTCTTTCCAGCACTTACTTTGCAGCATGGAAACAAATTATACATGGGACATAATCTTCTTTAGACATCTTGTTCATTCTGCAGGTCTGCCTTCTATAGATGTCGTGCTACTGGAGAGCAGGCGAATTCGATTGTTGGTTTTGCCATTGCTTTTTTTTTTAGCCGTTGTCTTAATAGTTCTTGTAAAGTTAAAAATTTTCCTAAAAAGCAAGTCGGCAAGAATATCTATTTTGACTAGTTAGCTGAAAATAATGATCTAGTACCCTTTAGTCAGAAAAATAGATAGTGTGTGCCGCTGTTAGTGTCAAGTAGAGATGCACGCTTTTTAGGCATTTTGTGCAGAGTGGTACCCATTTTTATTGGTTAGCCTCTTCGTGCGCCAACTAAACTCTTTCTATCCAGACACCTGCCCTTTGCTTTTATTTGGCAGGCTGTGGCAATAAAATAATATAGTGTTATTCCTCGGTGGCTTAAAAACCTAAAGAAAGAAGTTTCTCCATGTTTAAACGCAAACTTTTATAAAGGCAAAAATGAATTAAGCCAGTAGCAGATGACATAGCCTCAGCAGTGCTCCACGCCAACAGCGTTGCGTCAAAATAGCGGTCGTCTCCTTTTTGCTGCCTTCTTTCTCTTTCCTTCAGCGCTCTCCTTTCTTTCCTCCTCTCCGGCACCTTTGTCACCACACCCACTGGGTAAACTCTCCCACTATACGGCTCTGCATTGCAGTAGTAGGTTTTTTTATAGTCTTTAGAGTTAAATGTGAATATTTGACAGAAATCTCCCAGGTTGGGGTGAAAGAGGTTAAATGAATGCATTTGATCATTCGCCTTAATTCGGTGCCCATCATTTCAAGGCCTGCGTGGCCTTGTCCTGGGGTGTGTCTATGACTGTGGCTGTGAAGGAGCAGTTTTTAAATAGGTACAAGTACAAAGTATAAAAACAAAAGGATCTATGTGCTGATCATGAAAGAATATGCTAGCCATTCTAATGTAGCTCTGCCAAGTACTTGATTGTGATTTGTTTTTATTTCCAGCTACTTGGTTGCCTCAAGATCTGGAGATTTTAGTGGCCACAAGCTTGGACTCAATCTTCTTCTGTGGTCCGGTTGCTGGGATTACCTCCCCATGGGGGAGGTAATCCCAGCAACAAGAGCATCACAGTATCTCCCTGCCTGTGACTTTCGATTAGCATCACGACAAGGGAGTCCTCATGCCACCAAGTGTTAGGTATGCTACTCGAAATAAGCATTCTTACCTATTCTTGAAGTGAAACAGCAAAAGCACTACTAAGCCTAAAATGCAAAAAAACATTCAAATCTCGGGTTGGATGGAGTTCTAATTACAAAAAGGCGTCTGCAGACATGATTCACATGTGAACTTAAAGCCCACGGATGTAGGTTCGACGGAGTCACAGAAATAACTTCCCGCAGATGGCTTCGCTAGTGCCATACCCAAACAAATTCTTAAAATAATCATTGTGTTACGTTGGTGTCATTAATCTTATGTACCTACCCCACTCAGCAGTCGGGAGATGTGAAATATAAAAAAATGGGAACTTGCGCATTGTCAGCTCTGCAAAGATAATATATAGAACCGAGCATAGCACGTTCAACTTAAGAAAGCAATTCAGTGCAGGCCTAGTTTTAAGCTTCACATATTTGTTATTGCCCTTCATAATGAAGTAAAAACTGCTTAAGTTGTGGCCCACTACAGGCTTTCTATCAGTGTTAAAAAGTGTTATGGCAGTTTAAACAGCTCGCTCCAAATATTTTCTTGAAATGCATAGGTTTATGGAAATTATTATGTGGATGTTTGCAGACAGTCATGGTGAGACCAATCTTTAGTGCCAAGTGTTCCACTTATTCAGAGTTGGTTGAGTCTGTAAAGGTCGCAAATTAAATTTTTATGGTATGCAATGGGCACAATCATCCGTAATGACTAGCTCTACCTAGGGGAACTTTATACGTTTACTACGGCAAGACGGTTTCTCAAAACTAAGTATTTAGTTTATTCAACTCCTGCACTAACCTTATCTTTAGAAACTTTTTATATTCTTTACGATGCTGAGTTAGGATTCTGGAAGTAGTTTTTCTAGAACTACGCTAGACATTTCCAGTTCATAATTTTTCTCGCAAAGAATTCGAGAGAGCCAAACCCTGTAATATACGGATGGAACTCGCAGAATGATACGACTGGCAGTTTGAAACATTAGGCACTGTAACAGTAACAATGACATGTCACTTGCCTATGTAATGCTCATTGTCGCAGATCAAACTGCTTTTTCCGTCTGCACTCATTTTCAGTGGACTCATTCAGCGAACTCGCACCCGAGACTGCAGCGCTGGGTTCTGCGAAGTAATTTGCATGAATATAGATGCAACAGGTTTCTTTGAGTGTGCGTCTAACACGTATTCTTCATATTGAATCTGCTACTGTATTCATGACCATGTCCTTAATTGTATCCACATTCCAGCTTATTTTTATTTTGACATTGAGTTTTCTTCAGTACTTTTCTCAACATCTGTGCTTGTTGAGCCGTACTCAAGACCATTAATCTTGTCTTTCACTATTACATTAATATATAAAGCTGTTGATGCCGAGTGAGAATTCAAGGTCCCGAATCTCTCGTGCGAGTTAAATAAGAACCAATAAAAAGCTCTACAAAGGAAATTTTGTTAAAGGAGGCTGTATAAGCATTAAAATAGCACATGCCATGCGAAAAAAAAATACAAATTCTTGTTAGGTATGCAAGGATGAGAATGCTGTACCGTTTCAGATGTGTCACAAAAAAAAAATTCTGCCATACAGTGTTCTTTATGGAAGGTCAAACTGTTGAATTCGAAGGCTAGAAGTTTTATTCAAGAATGTTCCTCACTACAAATGTATTTAGAGATCTGAGCCACCGACTTATACATGACTATGTGGCGAACATTCATTTTCATGCGCATTATAGGTTACAAGGTCTCGTCTGCATTGATTTATTGCATTCATGCTGAAACTGGGAGGGGTTCTCTGGGTATGAATAAAGATATAAACATTTCTTGAAATCAAAACATTTGAGAACGGACAAAAGGAAGGATCTGAGAACGGTATCTTAGATTTTCTTCTCTTTTTCTTATCTCTAATTTTCACCTTATTTCACCTGATGCATTTAGTTTTTTTAGCGCAGCTCTTAGCACCCGTTTCCGCGTTTCGCGGCGTGGCCCTCGGCGTAACCGCCCAACTAAACTTGGCAGGAAATTGAATTAATGTTGGGGTCATGTGACGTTAATATTTCCGCTAAGTCTAGCTGAGAAACTGAATTTTTTATGGATGACATGACACGGTCATGCAACGTCATTTTCCCCGCTACTTTTAGCGGGAAAACTGCATTTGTGTTGAGGTCATGTGACATCAATTTCCGCGGTAAATTTTGTGGAAAACTTAACCCGCTAAATTTAGTGGGCAAATTTTCCCGCTAAATTCAGGGAAATTTTTCGCTAAATGGGAGGGAGCAGAAGAGTAGGAGGGTTAGGGGGTGGGGGGTCATGCCCTCCCATCCTCCTCTTCAAGATCTGTGCTCTAATTGCACATTACAGAGAATTGTAAACGTCTCATATTTCATCTCATGTTTATTCAACTTTTATATTGCAGGTGCGCTTGCAGCACAATTCTGGGTTGTGCTGATCCTCTACGCACAAGTTAGGAACTCCTGAGTGGCAAGAGTGGGAGTTTGGTCTGACAGCTCAAGGGACACCATTGTTCAGTATTGAATTTTTAATTATCTTCTTTTGAGCAAAGTTAAGCTTTGCTGCTTGCAGTTCTTCTAAAAATAAATACCTGCAACCAAATTTACCACGTCACGACATTTTGCCTCTGCTCTTAGTGCTCCTGGTGAGCCTCGGATAAGAGCTTATTGGTGTGCAAACATCATGCTTGTTTGAAACCACTCACTGATGTAGACTCGCTGACATCCAGCATTCCAATGAAACGCTGGATGTCCACAGGTCTTTCTTGAACAATGCAAGTGGGAAAGGAACCATACAATCGTATCGTATTGGGGGACATTCTAGAGTGTTTTTTTGTATGTTTTACAGATTTTTTAAAAAAAGCCGTAAAAGCTACATTTCCGCGGTCTGTGCACGTGAGTTATATGGCCAGGGCGGCATAGTATAAAAGGCTAATTTGTAATGATCAGTCAGCTTATTACAGAGATGTGCCAGTCTTCTTTCAGAAAACTAGATGGAGGTTCATTCTAGCATACTTTTATCTCGCGAATCTGAATATCCCGTTCGTTTTCCACAAAGATATAACTAAACGTGAGAAAACAAAAAAACATCTTACCAATAGTGACATCGTAAGATGACCTTTCGGCCGCCAAGCGCGGTTCTTAAGGGCCGCGCGTCCAATCTCAAGTTTTCTAGGTATATTCTCCCGCATTGGCACCAGTCGTGACACATTTTTCTGCCCTTTTAAAAAATAGCACGTGCGTGCATAGCTTTGATAGGTGCTGAAGATGCATGAGAAAAGATTTCGAAAGCCACTTTTGTCACGTAACTCTCCAGGGAAGTGCTTTCGCAGCGCTTTAAAAATGACTATGCAGCCTCGATTCATAAAATTACCAAATAATTTTGATATTTGAGATTCTGGAGGTCAAATGAAGAAGATTTAAAAGTGTTTTCTCAAATACAAAACCACTTCAGCCTCTCTCTAAGTATAGTATGTTCCTGAAATTTTTAATCAGTGAAAATAGACCCATGGTTCCAATTAGAAACTTGCTAAGCATTATAAAAACACACTAAATCAACTTTCTTTGTGAAGATATAAGACAAGAGCAGCATTTTATGGCGTTCTAAAAAAATGGTAAATTTGGACGTGTTTCCAGACTTCAGTTTCTTACCAAGCGCAGCTTTTCACCTGCGGTTCTGCTGCCCAGTGGCCGCAGTGCGAAGCCGCCCCCTCCTCGCCTCCCTCTTAGTATGGAGGGAAGCAAGGCGCACGTGTGTCGCGCGTCTAAGCCCCTGGGGAACAGTACCGTGGGCGCAGAGATGAGCTCTGATAAGAAACTGAAACCTAGAAACTCGTCCAAATAAAGCGTTTTTACAGAACGCGTAAAATGCTACCCCTGCATTATATCCTTCTAAAAAGAGTTGATTTTGAGGTTTTCAATGACTCGGCAAGTTTTTATTTGAAACCATATTTTCATTTTTACTAATTAAAAGTTAATTAACAAATTGTTTTTAATTATCTGACTGATCGTTACTGTGGTGATTTGGGGTGAGCGTGGTGATTTCCACGGGCAAGAAAGAAAGCCTTCACTGAGGGAGAAGAAAAAGAAGCAGGTGGAAGAAGAAGAAGTGTGGAACTCGACGGGACAGCATCAGGCCGGCGGGCTGTGCCTTGCAACTTTACGCAAGGTCGTCTGTCGACAGGTCGACAGAGTCTTGCAGCTACACGCAAGACCCGACTACGAAGACGCCGCCCCCTAGCCACACGTCAACAGACGGGTTGAGACATCCAACCAAGCCATCGCTGCAACGCTCACCAGGCTTCGAACACTGTCGCATCGCTCCCCGGCAAGGCCTGTAACACTCTTATTTCATACTGTCAGTGACATTCGTTTGTGCGGTTTTTGTAATAATCTGTATATAATGTCTTAAATCTTTAATCATATTTGTCGTATCCAACCACATTATCTTCGTGTTCCGTCTCACTGTGTCACACACCTGCGAGCGTGAACTAGTCCACCACATATCTGGCGTCCGCGACAGGACTTTACTCTTGTTTTCCACTCTAAAGAGCTTCACCTCGCTGGTGTGTGTGTGACGACCGAGAATGGATCTCGAGAAGTTAATGAAGGTTGGCAAAGAGTTGGGGCTTTCGGGGCCAGAACTAAAACAATGGATGGACGATGAACGTGCTCGCGATCGAGATCAGCGTGTGGCAGAGCGCGAGGCTGTCAAAGAATCGGAAGCCAATGCTCGCGCTCGATTAGATGCAGAACGCGCAGTACTAGAGCTGAAGTTACGCTTACAGGAGCGACAGGGGATCGTAGGAGCGGTAGTTCCAGATGCGGCTGGCGAGGGTACGTCAACTGGCGCTGTACATGGACATCGGAGCCCGCACAAGCTAATACCGGCATTTAACGAGAGGCGCGACGAACTTGATGCGTATATTCAAAGATTTGAGCGGGTGGCAACTAGTCAGGAGTGGCCCCCGGATAAATGGGCCTTGTCCCTCAGCCTATGCCTGACAGGAGAGGCGCTAAGTGTGGTCGGACGCATGGCTCCTGACGACGCCATGGACTATAATAAGTTGAAGCAGACACTCCTTCAACGTTTTCGGTACACCGAGGAAGGGTACCACACTAAGTTTCGGAGCGCGAGACCGGAGGACACGGAGACGGGTAGGCAATTTTCCGGCCGCCTTTTAGGGTATTTTGACCACTGGCAAAAGATGGCAAAAACGGAACACACTTACGACGCACTTCGAGATAAAATAGTGTCCGAACAGTTCCTGAAACAATGCCATGAGAAGCTCGCGATCTTTTTAAAGGAAAGGGGCTGCCAGGGCCTCGATAAGCTAGCGGAGGCTACAGACCACTACCTCGAGGCCCAAGGGTTGACCAACCTTGGAAAAAATAAAGAAGAAAAAGATTCTAGCAAGCCTTCGGGGTTAGCTAGAATTCCCGCCCATCGAGATGAAAAGAGGAAGCCGCAGTGCTTCCTCTGTAACAAACTGGGCCATCGGGCCGCAGACTGCTGGTCCAACTCAAAAGGACCTAAACAACATGCGAATTTCGGCTGGAAATGCCGCGATAATGGGCATAAAGCCGAAGCTTGTCCTAACAAAAAGTCAGACGTTGGCGGTAAAGCGTCGTGCTCAGTGATGCACTGCAATCGTCCTGAGGACTTGGGCTCCGACGCCTGTCTGTCGAAGCAATATCCGGTGGGAACGGCAAGGACAAAGGGGTCCGAGGTTCAAGCAGAAGATATGCCGACGGCTACAGGACTGCTTGAGGGACACCCTGTCACTGTTCTCCGGGATTCCGGATGTAACTCCGTAATAGTAAAGCGGTCATTAGTTCCTGATGGCAAACTGACAGGAAAAAGCCGAATGCTCTACCTGCTGGACCGGACAGTCAGGTGTCTACCAGAAGCGGAGGTGGACATTGATTCTCCTTATTTCAGGGGCAGAGTGACTGCAACGTGCATGGAAAATCCGCTGTACGACGTCGTATTAGGAAACGTTGTTGGCGTACGGGATGTTTCTGATCCTGATATCAACTGGAAAGCAGAGCAGTATGCTCCAACCCAGAAAGAAGAGCCTGCACCAGAGACCTCAAATGAGAGCCACAGTAGTCTGACGAGTCAACCAACTGGTACAAAGACGCCCTCTTTCTTGGCTGCTATGAATCCGAAGGACAAGCAGCTTGAGGGTGCAGCTGGCCGGCTCCCTGTGGCAACGGTCAATCCAGTGGACATTCATCCAGAGGAGCTTCGAACCAAGCAAAGAGAAGACCCTTCGCTAAACGGCTGCTTTGAAGCTGTTGGACGCGAAGTGGTGTCACGAGCAGCTGATGTTAAGTTCGTGTTGACAAATGGAATTCTTTTCCGTCACTACAGGTTACCATCGGCTAAGCAAATGGAACAGCTCGTCGTCCCAAGCAACCTTCGAAGCTTCGTGCTGAAAATGGCGCACGAGGGGATTCTCTCTGGACACCAGGGAATTAAGCGCACAACAGATCGGGTGCTCGAGGAGTTTTACTGGCCGGGAGTGCAGGGAGATGTCACTCGGTTCGTAAAGTCGTGTGACATCTGCCAGCGAACTGTGCCAAAGCACTTAGTAGGCCGTGTGCCTCTCGGAAACATGCCAGTCATTGCTACACCTTTTCAGCGGGTAGCCATCGACATTGTGGGCCCACTAGCACCAATCTCAGAGAAGGGAAACCGCTATGTCCTCACCATGGTGGACTTCGCGACACGTTACCCTGACGCCATTGCTCTGCCAAGCATTGAGACCGAGAAGGTAGCCGAAGCTCTCCTCGAAATGTTCTCACGCGTGGGGTTTCCGCGCGAAATCATTAGCGATCGTGGCAGATCGTTCCTGTCTGGACTCATGAAGGAGTTCAGTCGTCTGCTCTCGTTCAGACAGCTGCCGACCACACCGTACCATCCTATGGCCAATGGCCTTGTAGAACGCTTTAATGGTACGTTGAAGCAAATGATACGCCGGATGTGTCAGGAGTGCCCTAAAAGCTGGGACAGGTACTTAGCGCCTTTGTTATTCGCGTATCGCGAACTTCCACAGACTAGCCTCGGGTTTGCGCCCTTCGACTTACTGTACGGCAGATACGTCAGAGGACCCATGGCCATCTTGAAAGAGCTCTGGACAGGGGAACGTATAGACGACGAGACGAAGACCTCATATGGCTACATGATTGACCTGCGCCAGCGGTTAGAGGAAACATGCCGGATGGCCCAAGAACATCTCACGAAAGCGAAGGCCGTACAGAAGAGATACTATGACAAAAAGGCAAGAGTGCGCCAACTCTCTGTCGGAGACAAGGTTCTTCTACTCCTTCCCTCTGACGCTAACAAACTTATCTTGACTTGGAAAGGTCCCTTTGCCGTCTTAGAAAGACGAAACGACGTCGACTACGTCATCGACCTAGGGACCAGAACCAGCTTGTTCCACATCAACATGCTGAAGAAGTATGAAGAAAGGCCACTAACCGATCAGACACCCCAACGTGCGTCAGCCGCATTCCAACACGAGGAAGTGGAGGAAGAGGATGTACCTGTGCTGACGCTGCACCAAAAGGAAACTTACCGAGACGTGAAAGTTTCCGAGGAATTAACTAGCGATCAACGAACTCAGGTTGCTACCCTCTTGGCGGCACACCAGGGGAGTCTTTCAGATGTTCCAGGAAAGACCGATTTGGTGGAATGCAAATTGAAGCTTACAACAGACACCCCTGTTCAGGTGAACCAGTACCCGATACCATTCTCTTTACAAGAAGCTGTGGAAAGTGAAATCCAGCAAATGCTACAGCAAGGCATGATTGAGCCATCGGAGTCTCCGTATCAATCACCTGTTGTGGTGGTAAAGAAAAAAGACAAGTCAATGCGGCTGTGCATTGATTTCCGACAACTGAACAGGGCTCTGATCGCCGACAACGAACCAATACCAAGGGTGGACATAATGTTTGCACAATTAGGACGAAGCCGGTACTTCTCAAAGTTCGACTTCTCGAAGGGGTACTGGCAGGTTCCAATGCATGAGGAAGCAAAACCGATGACGGCCTTCTCTTCCAGATTAGGATTGTACCAGTTCCGTGTTATGCCCTTTGGCATCAAAACCGCGCCGGCCATTTTCACCCGGCTGATGAGAAAAGTGGTCCAGGGTCTCCCAAAGGTCTACCACTACTTCGACGACGTCCTCATTGCCACAGAGAACTGGGAGGAACATCTGGAGACGCTCGAGTTGTTCTTCCGGCGGGTTAAGGATGCCGGTTTAACCATCCGACCTACAAAAAGTGAAGTTGGTTTTTCCTCTGTGAAGTTCCTCGGACACATCGTTGGTCATGGTCTCCTGAGGCCGCAGGTCGAGACACTGGAGAAGATTCAAGCTGCTAAACAGCCAGAGACGAAAAAAGAGGTGCGATCATTCCTCGGCCTTACCGGCTATTATCGGGATTTCGTTCCTCAGTACGCTGAGATTTCTCATCCACTAACCGAACTGACACGAAAGAGGGCACCAAACAGGGTAAATTGGAGCAAAAAGGAACAAGAGGCTTTTGACAAGCTAAGAGAACAATTGTCCAAAGAACCCATTCTAAAAGCACCAGAGTTCTCCAAACCTTTCGTGCTACGCACCGATGCGTCGAACACCAGCGTGGGTGCCGTTCTCATGCAACGGCATGATGATGTTCTTCACCCGGTCGCCTACGCAAGTCGTCGACTTCTTCCGCGTGAAGCAGGCTATTCAACAATCGAACGAGAAGGTCTGGCACTTACGTGGGCAGTTAAGAAATTTCATGTATTCTTGTTCGGAAGGTCATTTATTTTGCAGAGTGACCACCAGCCACTTGTTTATATAAATTCCGCAAAGCACGTCAACAACCGAGTCTTGCGCTGGAGCTTAGCTCTTATGGAATACGACTTTACCGTTGAGTATATCAAAGGTAGTGAAAACGTTGGCGCTGATTATATGAGTCGGATGTCTGCTGCTTAAGAATATTTGTTTAGGTCATTCATGGTTTTAGGTGCGTAAATAATTTTTTTTAAGTGCACGTGTGGCCGACGGACCTTTTTCAGTGACTTTTGACGTATATATTGCTGATTGTGTTAAAACTATTTTTTTTTCTCAACGCACAGTGTTTAGGCAGTGACTATTAATGCCTTATCCTTCGCGTAGAAATTTTGTTTTGTTGTGTGTGTGTGTGTATATGGTCAACGGACATAATTTATAGCATATGGTAGCTTGCGTACTCAGTGACAGTGAACGTGGTAGAAGTGGTTTGAACCAAACAACTATCTTAAGTGAGGGGTGATTGTGGTGATTTGGGGTGAGCGTGGTGATTTCCACGGGCAAGAAAGAAAGCCTTCACTGAGGGAGAAGAAAAAGAAGCAGGTGGAAGAAGAAGAAGTGTGGAACTCGACGGGACAGCATCAGGCCGGCGGGCTGTGCCTTGCAACTTTACGCAAGGTCGTCTGTCGACAGGTCGACAGAGTCTTGCAGCTACACGCAAGACCCGACTACGAAGACGCCGCCCCCTAGCCACACGTCAACAGACGGGTTGAGACATCCAACCAAGCCATCGCTGCAACGCTCACCAGGCTTCGAACACTGTCGCATCGCTCCCCGGCAAGGCCTGTAACACTCTTATTTCATACTGTCAGTGACATTCGTTTGTGCGGTTTTTGTAATAATCTGTATATAATGTCTTAAATCTTTAATCATATTTGTCGTATCCAACCACATTATCTTCGTGTTCCGTCTCACTGTGTCACACACCTGCGAGCGTGAACTAGTCCACCACAGTTACGACTAGGTACCTATACTACGTACGCCTGGCCGTATAACTCGCCTGCACAAACCGCATTAATTTAGCTTTCATGACCTTTCTAAACATATACGTAAAGCTTAAAACTAAATCGCCCTGTACAACAGTGAAAAGGCGAAACCAGCATGTTGGAGCCATATGGCTCCACCATGCTAATATCGCTTTTTCGCTGGTATAGGTTGTCCCATATTACGTTATGCATGTATGGTTCCGTCCGCCTCCATGGTTCCGTCGCAATCCACTACGCTGGTATAGGATGTCCCATAATACGACACGCTTGTATGGTTCCGCCTACCTGTATCGTTCCGCCTTAATCCACTATACTAGAGCTGCCTTTTCGCTTGTATAGGATGTCCCATATTACGGTTAAGCTTGTATGAGCCTTTTCCGTCATCTTTCCATCATCGGAATTTTCAACAGGGATGGCTTGCGCCAGTCACGGATCTGTCAGCTCTGCGACTGGCGCTATTGTGGCAAAGACACCGCAGCACCTGGCGCTTGATGTGCTCTTTCAATATTTTGAGCATGGCTCAAAACAGGTGGATGGGTGTCTGGTATGCCCTTTGCTTATTTGCGGATCGTTCCGAATCAGAGGGTAGGCGCTTCTGCGACCTGGGCGCATGCTCGGTATTTTACAATAGTTGAAACCGAACTCTGCAGGAATCTTGAAGCATAACAAATATAATGTGCACGCCAAAAGGCATAGCAAATGAAACACCCACCATCTATCTATTTTCGTTTCTTGTCCGCAAGAAGCTGTCGTATATGTAGCCTCCCTTGCTTAAGCCGTTCCTCCCTAGTGTCCCAGTTGGGTCTCGTCCTGATGAATCGTCGGTGGAGACCTGAGGAGCGGTCAACATCAGATTAGACCTTTTTGAGACAGAACCATATACTTGCTGAGAGGAAGTACACCCAAACAAATCTCAGGCATGTCATTTATAGTGCGTTTTAAATTGAGACGCATGATGTAAAATGAGACGTCAATACTGACGCCCCCCTTTTGCGAACCCAAAATTTTGAAGGCCTTGTCCCCCTCGCTAGGGGGACAAGGGACATGAATCCCGGCATGTGGATGAAATTTTTACCTTAACATTCCGACTCAATGCCCATACCTGAATATTCGACCACCACACTTTTAGAAAAAATATTTTTTTTAGGAAACACAGAGTCATCTACCACCCCTACAAACGCCTGTACCAAGCATACTCGTACCGTGGCTTGTTTGCTCCGTGCCGCCCCCGAGTTAATTCGAGCTGACAATGTTTGTTGTTTTTTCAAATGGAACCCACATTCTTAGTTTTGGTTTGGCTTGTAGAAGCAGGTGGATACTTTTATAAAGCTTCCTCCCTATGCGCTTCCGAGTCAATATTTTTGCAATGGCCAACCCCCGGGCTTTGATTTTGCGCTCCTTGATGAATGCTGAAACTCATATAGGTGGGCAATAGCTCGCCTTGAAAATACTTGCTTTTGGTGGCCGAGAACAAACTCGTGTTCCTGATTGGCAGCCACTTGCTGCTAAGAATTGCTGCACATATCCTAAAGAACCGAGTCTTAGTCTAACACAGATGCTTTGACCGGACAGAGACGCAAAAGCCTGACACAAGACCACTATACAGACAGGAAATAGAGTGTCTGTGAGGAATGAAACAAACAACTCAGATAGGCATCAATCAATCGCCTTGAAAACACTTGCCATGCACGGCAAAAACAAACTTCTGGCCTTGATTGGCTGGTTCTTGCCACCAAGACCTGCATGTATAAGAAAGAACCCGGTTTTAATTAAACTTGGGTGCTTTTGCAGAAGAGAGACAACAAAATACTAATGCAAGACCACTACACATAGGAAATGGCATCCAAAAGGAATGAAACACAAAACTCGTATAGGCGGACAATAGCTCACCTTGAAAATACTTGCTCTTGGTGGCCGAGAACAAACACGAGTTCCTGATTGGCAGCCATTTGCTGCGAAAAATACCCGCACATATCCTAAAGAACCGAGTCTTAGTCTAACACAGATGCTTTGGCCGGACAGAGACACAAAAGCCTGACACAAGACCACTATAAAGACAGGAAATAGTGTCTGTGAGGAATGAAACAAACAACTGAGATAGGCATCCTTCACTCACCTTGAAAACACTTGCCATGCGCGGCAAAGAGCAAACTTCTGGCAATGATTGGCTGGTTCTTGCCACCAAGACCTGCATGCATAAGAAAGAACCCGGTCTTAATTAAACTTGGGTGTTTTTGCAGAAGAGAGACAACAAAATACTAGTGCAAGACCACTACAATAGGAAATGACATCCAAAAGGAATGAAACACAAAACGGATATAGGTGGGCAAAAGCTCACCTGCAAAATACTTGCTCTTAGTGGCCGGGAACAAACACGTGTTCCTGATTGGCAGCCATTTGCTGCAAAGAATACCTGCAGAAATCCTAAAGAACCGAGTCTTAGTCTAACACAGATACTTTGACCGGACAGAGACACAAAAGCCTGACACAAGACCACTATAAAGACAGGACATAGAGTGTCTGTGAGGAATGAAACGCACAACTCAGATAGGCGTCAATCACTCACCTTGAAAACACTTGCCATGCGCGGCAAAGAGCAAACTTCTGGCCTTGATTTGCTGGTGCTTTCCACCAAGGCCTGCATGTATAAGAAAGAACCCGGTCTTAGTCAAACTTGGGTGTTTTTGCAGAAGAGAGACAACAAAATAATAATGCAAGACCACTACACGTAGGTTAAGGCATTCAAGAGGAATGAAACACAAAACTTATATAGGCGGGCAATAGCTCACCTTGAAAATACTTGCTCTCGGTGGCCGAGAACAAATTCGTGTTCCTGATTGAAAGCCGTTTGCTGCGAAGAATACCTGTAGATATCCTAAAGAGCCCAGTCTCAGTGTAACACAGATGCTTTGGCCAGGCAGAATACAAAAGTCTGATACAAACCACAAAAAAGCAGGAAATAGTGTCTGCGAGAGATGAAAAAAGACCCAAGTGGAGAGGCTCGTTTTGTTTCACGTTAGTCAAATAGTGTAGCTCATTTTTCTAAAATGATGCATATTTGCTAAAAAAAGTATATATATTTTGCCCCATTTAGCAAAGTTTACTGCCAAGGGTACTTGCACACCAGAATGAGTCAGAATTAGTCAGTTTTTTTTTCTTCTTTTGATGAGCGACAACAGAATCCTAAACAGGTGATGAAACAAAATATAAACCCAGCAAGACAGGCTAGTTTGCCTTGATGCAAGCACAGTGCCTCGGCCAACCAAATCAGGTTCTATTCTTTATCACTTCTCATATTTGGTGGGAATAGTAAACTAAATGAAAATAAGGCAATCTCTCTTGCAGCCGACAGCTGCAAACAAAATTCATATACCTCGATGAACGACCTGGAAATAAAATTGGGTGGTGGCCAAGTGGTTTAAGGTGTCAAATTTCAAACTTACAGACTGTAGTTTTGGTTTAAGTCCTCCAGGTGTATATTTGTATCCTTATAACTATATTTACATTGTTTTTTTTTGTATTTTTGAGGCACAAGTACTTAATTTATACGCTAATTCACCTTAAGAAGCGTTTTAATTACACCCCATGCCTTTCTAATGCTCGTAATTGATTCTTGGTGAAAGCGGTCTTAAATTTTTCTTTTCTTGCTGTCGCTGCTGCTTGCTTTCTCACCTTTAGAAAGCTGACAACTCGACACAAAAGTAATGAAAAATGTGTTTGAAATGTCATGAAGATCAGCATTTCCAAGCTGTACCCCTGCTTCATGCCCCGACCATGCCACCATATCATAGCTGAGTGCAGTGATAAATGGTCCCAGGTTTGTCACCCGACCGTATATGGGCTTACGGTGTGGCGCGACACGTGCAGCACCTATGCTTCGCGATGGGGCCAGTGGGCGAGGTGTGACACACTAGAGCTGTGCAAGCCACAGCTTTACAGCCTGCAAAGCGTGGGAAGATCCCTCTCCCTTTGCAGAGCTGGCATTAGCTCACCGAGAAGCTATTGCAAGCACTAGAAACCCACAGAGTGTGAATAAAAGCGCTTCTGAAAATGAATTAGTGTGTAAATTATGCATCTATATGTTAAAACTTAAAAAAAAAGTATATATGTATATATATATATATATTTAAATACTAAAAAAGGCAAAAAAGAAAAAAGAAAATGTTTCCAGGTGGGCTTGCACCCAGAGCTCCATGGCCCTTGAATTCAGTTCCCTAAAGCCCGCTTCAGACGGAACAATTTCGCCCAGCAACTTCATGTCGCAACACCAGCAACACGGGCCGCCCGCGTTCACATGCAGCAACCGAATTGCTACGACTTGCCATCATCATCATAAAATTTTATTTTTCTTACAGTATTCAGACGCACAGTTATATCCTAAAAACATGTTTTTATATCTTTAAATGGCGCTGAGAATTGTAACTTATCTTTTTGAAACAGTTTATTTTCAAAAATGATCCATTTCAAACCAGAACTAAGTCCTCAGCTCTCATCATCACGACCACAGGGTTGTCACGTGAAAATATTGCATTCCTGATTGGCTGCTGCCGCTTCAAACATCTCCGAGTAGTCAGAGTTGCTCGTCCGCTTCGAGCCGGACCCGATCTCAGCAATTCGTGTCGATCTAGGGAAAGCTAGGGAACAACCCGCCAGCAGCCCCAAAATTGCTGCAAAGGCTGCCCCGTCTGAAGCGATCCTATACTCTGTTTCATACATAGAGTGCAACGCAGTCAAAACTAGCGCACCGGTTTGCATTGCTGACTATGCCTACGTTCGCCCCATAAAATAGTGCGTCCCCTGCAAAAAAATTTTAAAAAGTCGGAAAATGTGCTTTCTCGGGGCTAGTAACTGATAATGGCGTTATGATTTCAACGGAGCAAAATGTTTTTCAAGAAAAAGGAAAAGATAATGTAAACCACCTTAAATTGTTTTCATGTTCGTCCGTGTGGCAGCCGCTGTGGGTTTTCGGGTTGAGTGGCACTGGCTGGTTTTGAGTAGATGGCGTCTTACGGAGCAAGCTCAAGTACCTCTCCTGCTCGGATGGTTTCGAAGATTCGTTGTGCGAAAGTCTTGAAAGAGTGCAAGCAGATGATCGCCAATGTGTACGGGAGTATAAGAACACATTCCTCGGAGAATTCGGTCGTGAAGTCCTGGAGACGGCCAGTAACGACACTGGAGTGTGCCCTGTACTGTCGCGAAGTGCAAGGCGCAGTGCCTACCTGGCAAGGTGGCGTCCCCGAAGCAAAGACCTCGCAAAGTGAAAGTTTTGAGCACGGGGACGGTAAAGCATGACGAGTTCACACAGAACGCCATTCGCCTGAAGGTGCATCGCAAGTGCTCCGAGAGGGAGATTCCTACCCTTGACAGCTATATCAAAATAAACTGTACAGGCCACAACTATTGTTGATTAATGTCTTATTATAAATTTTGGGACAAGGCCGCTATCAGGGCGATTCCTAATTCCACGCTGCACGAAAGAAAAATATAACTCGGTGCTGGAGGCAAATAACACTTGCAAAGCGGCAGACCAGATGGTAGAAATCTGGCCTCTCGGCGACTTATAAATAAAAATCAAGAAGGAGGAACTGATATGCACTTCGTCAATGCGCACAATCTTGCACGAAAAGTATGTCTAAAAAAGAGAAGAAAAAAAAAAACTTTCCGCGTCAAATGGGTTCGAACCACGGCCAACGAGACGTCCGTATCGCCAGAGCAGCGCCTTCTACCACTCGTCCACGAAACGTGCGGAGTAACACTTTTTCTATTTTTTCATGCGCACCACTTTAGTACCTTTGACAGCGTTGCACGCTGAGTAT
This sequence comes from Ixodes scapularis, assembly GCF_016920785.2. Classification (NCBI taxonomy): domain Eukaryota; kingdom Metazoa; phylum Arthropoda; class Arachnida; order Ixodida; family Ixodidae; genus Ixodes; species Ixodes scapularis. Next base: position 89,421,829 of record NW_024609835.1, read on the forward strand.
GACACAGAGTATAAGACACCCTTTCGTCTGGTAGAGAGACCATTTATGAACGCTTGGGTGTTTAAACAATGGACTACACATTTTACAAAAAGAAAAAAAAAACATTGGGTGTTTAAACGTTGTACGACCCTTTTTTCAATAGAAAGAAGCAACAACAACAACAATAAAAAAACACATTTCAGAAGAAAAAGTTAAGGAAACGGAATGTACCATTATGTTCAGTGAAGTTTGGTGACAAGACTCGGGACTCGAGCAGTAATGCAGTTATCCTTGGTGTGACCCCATGAGACTGTCTTGCTGCCTTTGCTGGGGTTTATCTAACTGAAGTACCTGTACGAAAAGTAGAACACATGTGCATAACACTCATTATTCACAAGAAAATTTGTCAATGTCCAAAATGACCCATGAAGAAAATTATGCGAGGAATTTTCAGGCTGCGTTGGCCGATACACCTCTCGTGGCCAATGTTTCATAGCAACTTTAATTGTACACAGTAAATATTTTAACAACCAAAATCATGTTAAAAGGGTGTTTGTTTTAACCAACACCCTTCCTACACCCTTTTTACACGATTTTGAGTATTGGTGGGTGTAACAGGAGTGTACGAGCAGGCTTACACCCTACATACACCCCTCTCACACCCACAATTTGAAATATGCTCAGGAAATCGTGTTAGAAGGGTGTAGGCACTCGTCGCAACACCCCCCGTTCATAACGTGTAGAAAGGGTGTGATGGACTTATATGATTTCAAGGAGTCGGAGTTAATCACGTCGAAGAAACCCTTGTCTACGAGAGGAACCGGTAAGGACATCGTGACATCGATTTATCGTCATCGCGGTATAGCAGCTTGTGCCCCAAATCGAGGAGCTAAATGAGTCGGAAAAAAAATGTCGCCTGCATTAGCAAGCTCGAATTTTTATCTAATATGTGCTTCAAGCGGTGGATTTTATACTTTGTGCAGTACCAAGACGTAGCTCAAATTGCTTTGAATTACGTAGCGATGCATCGGTCCGCGTGCCGTCAAAACTTCAGGACATCAACGAGAACGTGCAAGAATGCGCGTCACATTAATCTTACACAAATCCGCTTTCCCCTCTGTTCGGTCAATATCATTGTCATCGACGCCGTTTTTTTTCACGCCAGAGGAGAGGCCATTTATTCCTACCGGTTTTTGCCCGAAAACCCGGCGCAAATGACGATGAGCAGTGCTCTATGCTTCCGTCCCCGGTCAAGTGGTTAACAGACGTCCACACACTTTTCATTCACACGGTGTGAGAGGGGCGTAATGTTGATGCTGTCGATTACACCCATGATTTTATAACCGTTCATGTTTATTGCTTTGATCAAACGGTTGCTGATGCACGGCGGTACCAACATCGAATATAATTAATCGCCACACAAAAGCGCGTATGATTAGGAAGTGCTAGAGAATGTTTTTTGCAACTCCGATCGAACTCTTCGTCCGAGAGGAGCCGAAAATTACGTGTCGCGCGTGCATCAGTTTTATCAGTTCAACTTCGATTTAAAAAATCACCTCCCCTCGCAAAAGGTGACCGAAGACGTGTAAATATACAGCCCAGGCAACACACCGTATGTCGCCGATATTGGATCTATTCGAAAAGGTTGTGAACACACCATTCTGGTTTAGCAAATATTTAACGAATGGGATGAGTCCCGCCAACGATATCCTGACATAACGTACGCGACGCCGTTTTAGTTGAGTGTTGAGAGTATCCTGCGTGAATCGGCTATGCCGGAGAGGTATTTCTATTTCTTTGCCGCCTAAAATACGACGTTAAAAATAAAAAGATTAGGCAAAACGGAATCTGCTTGTTTTTAGCCCGAGAAGTCTTTCTCGGAAAAAAAGCGAGCAAATTCCGCTTTGCTTAATCTTTTTATTCATTTTCTTTTTAACTGCGCTGAAACTTGGAATAAACTGTGGCGCCTTTTTTTGGGTAGCACAAACTCACCTGACCAATAAATACACTTCCAAACACATGAAGAAAAAAGGAAAGAAAAAAAAAGGAATTCAAACGTATAAACAAGACGACGATCAACGAGTTCTACGCAGAAAGCATAAGCCACTCCCCGGCTCCACACTTTTCGAAAGGGAACCGCCATTCGAACAACAACTTCAAGGTCCCACATACAAGGCGACCCTCCCTGTGCAGCCCAGGAGGCAGCAGGGGAAGATTAGCAGCTTTGTCCACCCCCCTTTGACCTCTTCTTGTGATAAGCCTCCCCACTTTCTTTTGTGTCCGTGTGGCTATGAGCGAATGCGAAGGCCGCTTCTGGCGAATCAGAGGTGTGGAGCGAAACACGTGACCGCTCTCCGTAGGACAAGAACGCTTGGACGAACATTTGTCACGCGACTTGCTCTGACGCGCTGATGGCTTACTGGGGTCATAGCCTTTGCCGTTTGCCAGTTTATGGTGAGTTGTAGGGACCACGTGAATCCGGTTTCTAAAAAGCGTCCGTCAGTGTTCTCTTTTTCGTGCAAGCAAGTGCTGACGAGTTCCATTTCGCGACCGTGGTTTTTCGTTGTGAACGGCCGGAATACATCTATGCCAACTTTTTCATCTATTGGCCATTTATTTCGTCGGAGTCTATGGAATTATTGTGCTGTGTTTTTTGGACGAGTCTTGACAAAGAGCTGCTCATCGGCGGACGCGAGACTTCCGTTGAATGTGATCGACCGCCATCATCCTCGATATTGTGTTTGCGGTGTTTCGTGCTGCCCGAATCGGATTGTGCATCTATCACGACAGAGAGCTGCTCATCGGTGACCGCGAGGCTTCCGTTGAATGTGAGCGACCGCCCTCATCCCCGGCATTGTTTGCGAATTGTTCTGTGCTGCCCGATTCGGATTATGCATCTATCACGGATTGCATGAGATCGCTCTCTTATTTTTAAGTACTTTGCAAGCATGCTTAAAAACATGAACTGCCGCTTGCGTCCCAAGTAACTTCCGGTCGTTCCGCCTTTCCAAGCCTGTCGAGTTTTGCTTACGTCACCAGTGCTAGAAAGAATAAATGTCGCAAGCAGCGTTCTCCCCAAGAATTTCTGAGAGGTGGACATTACCGGGGGGGGGGGGGGGTTAGAAAGTAACACCCCTTTTTAGGGTGTCAGACATTAATCACGCCCCTTTTAGGGTGTTATATATCACAACCATGCCTAAGGGTGTTAGAAATCACACCCATCCCTAAGGGTGCTAGAAAAATCACACCTTTATTCTAGAGTGTGAGAATATCACACCCTTTTTTTAGGGTGTCCGAAAATCACATCCCTTTCTTAATGTGCTCAGACTTACACCCATTTCCTAGGGTGTTCTGTTACACGAATAAGGGTGCTCCCCATAGGACAAGCCATTTACACCAATAAGGGTGTTAAAATTTTAAGTGTGTAGTGAACAGTTATAGGGTAGAATACGAACAAAGTGCAATTTGGTTTTGTAGGAAACTATAACACACAAAACGACACTTGAATACAGTATGTTGAGGTACCTCTAAACAAACTCTAGGGTTTCATGGCGCCTTCTTCAGATACCTGATGTTGAACATGAAATATGTGCACCGAGGAGTGAGCAAACAGCGACTTCAGATTTGTCTCTCACACCAGCGACATGTCGACAAGGAGTGCAACGTGTAGAAGGTCGTCTAGAAGTGTGCCAAGATGAAAATGCAAGATGTAACGATATCAGAATAAGATCACACTAACGAGGCACCATTGTGGTGAGACAATCTACGATGTTGAGACAGTAATCGGGAGTCAACGGACGTACGGCCGCAATTTAGTTTGCGTTGACTGAAATGAAACATGGCAAAAAAAAAGTGAAAATTAGAAAACGCGTTTTTTTTAGTAAAGCTATACGCACTCCGGAGTGCGCTTCGGACGGAAATGACAATACGCACTCCTCGGAAAGCTTATGCCGCTCGGGCCACCCTTTTCGGACGACGCGTGTATCACTGGGGAGCTCGTTAAACCAGCCCCCCGCCTGTGTTCACGTTCGCGGCGACAGTATGCGTCTGCTAATTACAAAACTTAACCAGTACACGCCGCTTCGCGGCGTCCAGCCGGCAACCCAAGCCCCGCTGCCCCGATCGCACCGCCGGAAAGGTGTCCCATACCATTTAGTTCTGCGAAGTCTCGTCGACAACGAATTTTTTTTTTTAGTGTTCATCGCAAAAAAAGAAATGTAAATATCGCCCAATGCCTCGACGAAACAAAATGTTCGAGAAAACGAAACAAAAAAAAGTCGGCCCATCGCGGATCCAACCCGTGTCCACATGCGTACGAATCAGACACCTTAACCATTGTGCTATGCCATAGCTTAGAAAACTGCTAGTGACCATTCTTTTTATACGAGATTAGTGGAGTGCGTATAGCCATTTCCGTCCGAAGCGCACTCCGGAGTGCGTAGAGCTTTATTCTTTCTTTCTTTTTTTACATTATTCGTTGAGCGCAGCCGGTAGCAGAGCAGTTGGGCGGCGTCACGAAAATCTGACAGACTCGCTAGCTTTTCTCAACTTCGTACGGCGCCAGTCGGCACCACAGACGAATGGTCGGCACTCTTTAGTCTACCAGGGAAGAAAAAAGTACGAGCTCAGAGCCCAGCGTCGATCGCGACTTTCGTAAAGAGAAGCTCCAGTAACACTTCGGCGACTCGCGAGCGTTAAACAACGCCTCTTCGAACGAGCCCACGAATCCAACACGTCGAACGGTTTGCGCCGGTAAGCACGCTGGGAGCCAGGGGGCTGGAGGTTGAATATCCGAAAGAGACGAGGCGCTGGTTTCTACGTCTATTTCGCGCATGAAATAACAAGATAGCGAAGCTAGCCGAGTGTAAACACTGACTGACGTTACATCAGAGTACGGGCAGTCGAAATGACGTCTGCAACAGAGCACAGCCAGACGCTTTCAGCAGGGGACGCATGCGTTCAAATAAGCTGCGATTTCAAAACATCATGTCTCCCTTCTGTCCTTCAGTGTTCACTTTGATCTGTGTTTACCAAAGCACCCAATGCTGCAAGTAATAAAGTCGTCTATACGTACCTTTCGAAGCGATTGAAAGTGCGTTGGTTTCACCTGGAGCCCACAAGCAAAGTGCGCGACGAACTTGACGAGCTGTCATCCGTCGGTCCCGCCGTCGCCGCCGTCTCGCCGGGTTGGCGCGGTCGCGGTCGCTGCGCAATGGCGCAATCGCGCAATCTCGGCGGCTCGGCCACTCGGCGGCTCGCTCAGCCGCTCGTCTGGCTCGATGGGCTATTACACTGCAGGCAGCGTATGCGCGCAGGCGCGCCGGCTCGCTGAGCTCGCCTCCCCTCGGAGTTCGAACTGCCTCCGAAGCTCGAGCGCTCGAGCTTTCGCGCGCGCGGGTTGTCGATGGAAACTTTTCTCATAAAACGAGTCTGTAACGTATCGTTTGATGGCGGAAATGCACGTACTTTTCCCGTCGTTTTTTACAGTGTGTGAATCTTGCGAAACAGGCGACGAAGAGTGGTGGGTGAAATGTGCTCGTGTGTGGTTGTGGATTTTGTGTACGACGTAGGATTACCCAGAAAGGTGGGTCAATATCGATAAATGTGCGGGTAAGAAGCACGTGACCTGTCAAGACCATTAATCCTCATTATTTTATCGTGCGAACTGACATTGTCACGTATCGCGTTCGATTTGGGTTCCAACATCGGTAACCTAACTTTTGTTGCATTAAAACTGCAATAAACATTTGTTTGAAAACGATCACTCCAATGAGCACGTCGTTATTGGACTTTCTCATTGAAAGTATAGGTCGCGGATGTTCCAGCTAGTTATTCTGAATGGTTTGGTGGTTGTCTAGCATTTCAAGCGCTCGAGGCTGTGTGTACTGTGTGCTGTACGTACACTTGCGCTTTCGATAATGTGAATGTGTTTGCAACGCGGAACGTTTGCGTTCTGTGTGTATCCACCTCCAATATCGTTCTCTCTCGTATTGCCGTATGGTAACTCCTGCTGTTCTACGATATCATTCACGCGATGTCGCATATGTGGGCGTACCGATGATATGCACATGTTGCTTCACGGGCAATCAATATTGTGTTACTTATCCTCTTAGTCCGCGGTATATGCCGACGTAATTCATGTTGATAACCTGGAATTCGTTCTGAGATTTATCCACGCGATATTGTATTCTCCTTTGGGCCCGTGATCGACGACCGATATTTATATATCGTGTGGCCGCACAGTATGTCCACGTCGGTCACCAATATGCACGCCGTGTAGTATTCTATTCCAATAACCGTAAGTTATATCGGGATATTGTACTCCAATATCCTGTTGTATACCAATAACCGCATACTATATCGGGATATTGTGCTCCGATATTTACCTTAAGGTAAATATCGGAGCACAATAAAACCTGAGAGCACCTTTGATCTACGCACAATAAAACCTGAAACCTGAAACCTGATATGAATTCCCATCGTGCGTATTGGGTTAATCGGATAACAATAAGTTTTTATTGGTTTCCATCAACTTCATTGGAATACAATATTTCCAATAAGCCGAGTTCATATTGGCCTTTTTCAATAGGGCCGAAGAGACGCGCAGTCTCTTCGTCATATTTCCGAGGGTAAAAGCGCTAAAAACAACGGACAAACAACGCCCTGTGTTGTTTGTTTCTTTTACTTGTCCGTTTTTTTTTAGAACTTTTACCCTCGGAAATTAGGTCTCTTCTCGTTTACCGAACCGGCACACTTTGTAAGTTTACGATTGTGTGATGCAAAAAATAAAAGGAGTTTAGATGTCACGTCTTTTAGTAGTGGCAAAAGCCCTTACAAAAATCAGAGCAGCTAGCAAAAACAAAAACATGAAAAAAGCCGGTAAAAATTAACTGATGTCGAACCTGAATATTTGATGGAGTTCAATGACTACCACCGTACCAACTCGCCCGGTTATTCTTTCTGTCAAAGAATAATAGCCAATAGTAATAAACAAATAAATGCAACTATTAATTGGTTACAAGTTGTAATTGGTTCAATGCAGCCCTACGCTAGTCTACTCTTTTGATGATATCAGGTAATGTGTAAATTTATAGGGCAGTCCATAGCAACCATTTATGGCCGACCCATTATATTGAGTGTTTTCTTTATATAAACATCATATGAAAAAAGTGCTCTTCCTAAATTAGGCCGCGCCACTGAATGTACAATAGCGTGTAACGTTTATGTATGTTCTCAGCAAAAGAAAAGGATGCATTAAAAAAAGGCCAATCATTTTGTTTCCTTTCTGTTAGACCTTCCTTCACGTACACGCGAATTGTGGCTGTCTACGTCTAAAAGAGTGGAATTGACATTTCCTGCAAGGCTGGAACGCCTGACTCAGTTTGGCTAGCAGCTTGAAACCTATGGGAAGCTGGGGAACTGAACCACAAGAGTGAGAGTGACACCCGCCTTGCACTTCCTGAACGATGGCACCATGAGGAAGGTGGAGCTGCCCTAAAGTAAATGCAATAGCAGGTGGGTCGTTCCAGTGAACCCCTATACAGATGATACCGAGCAGAAAATTATTAATAAATGTGTTATTAAAAACATGGAATGTGAATGGCACGTACAAAAAGGAGGAGATCAACACAGCGCTGTGTTGTGTTCATATCCTCTGTTCCCGTATTCTTCGTGATTTCTTTTCAATAATTGGCTACTAACTAGTCCAATCATCAGCACTAGTCAATAAAAGTATGCTGCTATTTATTAGTATGCATTAACACAGTGATTGCAGTTGAATCCTACCGTCATTCATTAATAAACAAAAACGAGTGTGCAAGCTAGCTAAACAGGCTAAACACGTAATTTATTAAAGACGGGTTTTCTGAAGGATGACACAAACGCAGAGAAGTATCAAACACAGTTGAGTATTAATGGACAAAAAATGAATAGGCGACTTTAAAAAGAAAACGCAGGGGAAGACATGAAGTCAGTCTTTACAATTTCTCTTCTGCTTGCCACCACTTTCCAAAAGGAATTCCTTCTTGGGCCTTACAGCGTTTTACTCTTCACAACCCCTGACATACCCAAGGACAGTAAACATAAAAAAACAACCTACTAACATTTGGGTAAATGTGATTGAACAAACAACAGGGAATGCCTTGAGCTTTCAACCTAGGAAATAAAAAATATGCACAACATCAAGATTAAAAAAAAAAAAACAGACGGACGCATCACAACTGTTTCCTACAAAAATATAAGCCAAGAAACTTTTTCCACTCGATGGCAAAACACAGGGAAGGCACTAATAGATTTCTAGGTTTCATCATTGTTAGTGATTCTTTCAGTACACACTTGTGGTCACTCTCTTTAGTCAAAATTATTTCATCATCATCATTCAGTAAATCATCACAGTTGTGTTTTTTAGAGGGGTACGGAAAAAAAGTGAAAGCTGCTTACAACTCCCTGTAACACCGAATTAGTGCGCAGCTCTTGAGGCGGAGGAGGGAAGGGCACTGGGGGGGGGGGTTAAACTAACCAGGGGGTGGTCATGTGACCTTGGGGGGTCACGTGACCTTGGGGGTCACGTGACCCCCAATGCCGATGATGTCATCACTGAGGTCACTGATGACGTCATCATTGACGATCACGATGCAGGTACCGATGACGTCATTAGTGACGTCACTGATGGCTTCACCAGTGATGATGACGATGACGATGCAAATGTCGATGACGTCATCAGTGACGTCGCTGATGACGTCATCAGTGATGATGACGATGACGATGCGGATGTCGGTAACGTCATCAGTGATGATGACGATGACGATGCGGATGCCGGTGACGTCATCAGTGATGATGACGATGACGATGTGGATGCCGGTGACGTCATCAGTGGTGATGACGATGACGATGTGGATGCCGGTGACGTCATCAGTGATGATGACGTCATCAGTGATGATGACGATGACGATGTGGATCCCGGTGACGTCATCAGTGACGATGACGTCATTGGGGGTCACGCGACATCGGCGGCGGTCACGTGACCTCACGGGAGTGACGTGACTTCGGGGGGTCACGTGACCTCGGGGGGGGGTCACGTGCCCCCACGAGGTCACGTGACCCCGGTGGGGGGCTCGCGCGGTGCATTATGGGACATTTCCCATGATGCACCGGGGTCACGTGACCTCGGGGGGTCACGTGCCCCCCCACGAGGTCACGTGACCCCGGTGGGGGGCTCGCGCGGTGCATTATGGGACATTTCCCATGATGCACCGCGCGGTTACGCCGACGGCGATGGCGACGCCAACGGCGACGGCGACGCCGACGGCGACGCCGACGCCGCTCAAGCCGGAAACGGGCCCCTAAGAGCTGCGCTCTAAAAAAATTGAAATATTCAAATTTCGTTCGGAAGTGAGTCAAGCATGATGGATAATAACGGTAAATGATAATCGCACGTATGTATTTTGAACGGCTGGCTATATTTTTCGTTCCAAACGATGCACTCGAGCAAGCGCTCGAAGAGAAGCGAACTGAGAGCGCGATGCGTCATGGGATATCCGGCGCAAACAACAACAGAACAAAAAGATTCCCCGCGTTCGTGGAGTAGCAAGGCAGGCGTGGTTATGAGCTTTCTCCTTTGTGGCGTTGTCAGCGTTGTGGTGGTGTCAATAGCGTCAGCGCGTTACAACCGAGCCGTTCGAAGCACCCGTGGCGTGACGAGCGTGTGGCTGGCCCACGTGGGCTGGCCCATGGAGCACGTAGCTTCCACAACACTGTCATCTTAGGGCTGAACGGGATAGGGAAAGCACCTTCTGTTGGAGTTTTGAGCGACGGGCTAATCTTCTAGGGGGAGAATGGCTGTTTCCGGTTGCACGAACGAGGGTCCGAGAATAAGGGGAGTCCTTCCTTTCCGTCTTCTTGGACCGTTTGCTACAATGCGCGATTTGTGAGTTGAGCCAGGAGGAAAGCTAAGAAAGAAAATGTTGAAATTCCAAAGGGCGGTGCTGCTCCGAAGGAATCTACTACGTCACGACTACGTAGCAAGTTCCTCAGTGTTGTTAGATTACCTCCCAAATACTCTCCGCATGCATCCACCAGGTGCACATTGAGGGATCGTTTATTTAGCTTTAAAATTAGTTTTCTTGCGCCTTTCAACAGAAGACTGGTCGTTTTGAGGTGAGGGTGCAACATGCAACACATTCAAGCTTGAAAATGAGCGCTGAAATTTCGTTTCCCTACCCCTTTAAGGCCACACAATTATTACATTAGATCACGTGCTTTGACACAGCTGAATACAGATCCTTATTTTTCTGCAACATTTATACTAAGTTCAATCGGTGCTTACTGCAGGGTTTTTTCGCATGAAGTGTTCTATCAGTCGAGCAAGAATTTCTAGCGGTCCTTGGGACATGTCGTGCTGTAGACTTATGTTTTACTGGCTTTTCTTTGTTACTTTGTGGGATATGGCAAGCGGTATTGAATTTATTGCAGGTCCCAGCTGGACCAAGCGAGTAGACTCACCGTCAAAGACCGCAAGCCGCTATCTTCAAGCCGCGCAGAGTGTTCTATGAGGCGAGCAATCATGTTTGGCAGTCTTTGGTACATGCGGTGCTGAAGGTTAATGTAAAACTGGCCTTGTCCGTTTCATCCAGTTTTACTTCAGAAAAAAGTGGACCTCTATTGTGGGATGGTGCACGGCTGCATGCACATGCACCCGGTATTTATTATATTTATATATACATAAATACAAAGCTTTCTATATTTATTTAGATGTTGACTTCAATGTGTGTTTTTGGGGCCCACAGGACATTACATAAGGGGAAAACTCTTAGCAGTATGTTATTCAAAACTAATTAACCGAAATTTTTAATAATGGTTTTATGGGGTATGTTTCAATTCTAGATTCAAAGGCAGTGAATATTAAAGACTTACACAATTGACATAATTTGCGAATGGCAACACGTTTCGAAATATTGAGTTCTAAAAATCTGCCTTTTCGTCGTCCAATTCCAAAATCTTGCGCTCAGAAGGCCTCAGGATATCGTGCGGACGTGGTTGCTTCGGACGCACCTTCACTACCCTGGAAGTATGACGCCGATGCTTCCTCCAAGGACACACTGTCGAGATAGTGACGACGTACCGGGTATGACTAGGTCACTCTTCTGCCCATTATTAACAGCACGAAATCTTGAGCTCAAGCTGAGCACGGTTTTTGCATACGACTTTAAAAACGCAACAGTTGGACAATGAATACCTTTAAGCCGCTTGGCTTTTTGTGTATGGTTTAAATAGGGATAGCCTTTAATATTGACTGGCTTTTAACACTGCAGTTGCAACATGGTTCATAAAGCCATGAATTACAAAGCTAACAGATTTTGGTCGATTAGTCAACGTACTGTGACAGTTATCCCCTTTACTAATGTCCGCCGAGTCCCACGAACACGCAGTGAAGAACACATCGACAGAACTCTCACGGCGATTTTTTAAAATTTTGTTAGCTTCCAAATAGAATGCTGTGCAGAGTGTATACACGTAAAACGACTTGTAGAATGTAATCATGCACATAATTGTTACAAAACTGCTTTTCACCCAATTAAGTATTGCATTTGTCTTTGCAACCTTCCAAACACAAGCAAAGCATCCAGTTTAGTACTCAAAGTGTATTCTATTCGGCAATAAATCAACGGACTACTACTCGGTTTGCCTTTGGCTTCATTGTGAAAATCTTAGTTATGTGCTAATCATGAATTTTGGCTTAAAATGGATAATAATTTGAGCTTATTAACTTTTCAGTTGGATGTCACGTTGTTTCAGCACCTCTCACCAAGCCCGTGAACTCTGGATCCGTTTACATGAAGTCATCCAGCAGCCGCAGGTTACCTTTTGGGCCACCGAGATTGCTCTTTTCTTGACGCAAACAGCTCATTCTATATTTTGTCAGAACACCTTTGTCTGTCACGGATTTGAGGGGTGCATTGAGGTGGAAACGCAACAATGTATCATAGATAGCTGTAGAAATATATTATCACGAGCGCCTTTTAATGTGTAATCACCCCCTCCACCGTTGAAAACCGCAGCCGTCGACCTCGACACGCTGCATGCTGGATTCTTGCTGCACCGGGAGGTGTTCGTACGGGGGAATTCATATGGCCGGTGACTGTACTTAAAATGTAGCCCTTGAAAATTAATTTCTACAGCTATATGCGAAACATTTTTATGTTGGCTGTTTTCTGTAACCTTTATCTTTGGGTTTTCAGTGTAGAGGAGGAGGCAAAAAAATTAACATTGCCGAAGGGACAAATATTAGCATGTACCGTTATGGTCAGTCGGCAGCCCTATACGGTTCAAAACTGCAGGGTGGCGAGGTGAGAAGGGTGCGCCTGTGGCAAACATAGATTATAGCACCTAAGCTCCCCGCCTTCTGTCGGTGTTTGTCCCTTTTTTTTTTTGCAAATTGACTTCCCTAGGCAAAGTTCGCTGATACCGAAAAGACCCCATTATCGCACCCAATCAACGCTGGTGACCGATGACACCGCCTGACAAAGCTTGTCTGCCCAAACGTCCCTGCTTTTTGCCTTCTTCTTTTAAGACATTGTTTCTCATCTGTGCATTTGTTGGTGGCCTCTTACCTATACAATAACCTCAAATGTACACAGGAAGGTTGCTGTCAGCAGAAAGAAAACCGGCCGCTGTAGAAGTTTAAAGTGAGAGCAAAGCAAAAAATCACGGACTGCGAAAATAAACCAGTGATGCGTCGGATTTTTCCGTGGCTTTTTTTATCTCCAGACCTGTCACCTTATTTTTAACAATAAATGTAACAAGATACATAAGTCTAACAGCGTATCATAATACATCGCAAAAGTATCTCACTTCTGAAACACAAATAGCTTTCGGAAATGCATTTAGGCACAGAAATAGAGATACTCACAAATGCCCCTAAGATTATATCTCAATACTTGCATGTTGTGGTGTTGCCCCGATTGTAATTCCTCGTTCCAACATAAGCACTGTATGCCTGTGCGGAGGCTGATGCTCATGGCCTTAACTGCAGCGAATAATAGCAGTTGACAAGAACAAACATGTTTTGGCCTTCTACATTTTAATATGTTTTGCTTTATCCTTTTACTTAGCGCAGGACGAGAACACCCCGCCGGCACCATGCGTCCTCTACAACAAGGAAGAGCTGGACGATGCAGACTTTCTCCACCTTGTTGACGATCGTGAGCGCTTGTTTTCCGTTTTTAATATAGAAGAGGGGCTGTGCATGTTGTTGGCAGCATATTGGCTTTTCAGCATCCAGTACGAATGCAAGGCCTCCAACACACTGGTTGCTCTGGAGAGGATTTTCCTTGGCTTGAGCGACACCAATCCCAGGACAGTCGTAATTAAATTTTTGAACAAAGTTTGCAGAAACGTATGTGGTTGAAGAGATGTTTTGTGAGCCGTTTTAAAAGTGTATATGCCACTTTTCTCGGCAGTATTATCAAGTTAATTTTTATTTTGCTTCCAGAATGAATGATAGAAGGTTTTATGGAGGCATGTTTTTTTTTTCTTTCTTTAAATGTTGGGCACTTTCTGTGATAAATAACTCTGACCTCCTGTAGACGAGGTGCTTAGAATTTAGCTGTACGAGTTCCTTATCCATAGTCGTCTTCCAGAACTTTATAATTTTTTTTGCACGTGTGCAAGAGGATAGCGTCTTCTACTGAAACGTTTGCTTTTTTTTGCCGTAGAGTGCAAGTTCATACTGTAATATTTTTCATTACATGTTTGCAGATAGCATTCTTTATTTCATGGAACGGCATACATTGTATTTTCCATTTCTCAAGGTTCAATAAATGTTCAATTTAAGACATTCTAATTGATGTCATAATGAGCTTCACCTAATGAAATACTGCTGTGGTTCAGTCAAAGGCTAAACCACCCCCCTCTACCCTACTTCCAATTAGGAAATAGATGCGCGTAGGAGACAAGTGATAAGCGAAGCGTGTTGCCTGAAATCCTCTGCGACAAACAAAACCTGTCACTTGATCTCCAAACAGGAAAGCTTTAGATGCTTCGTTTGTGGCAGACCATGATGTTCACAATTGTTCAGCCGTGCAGTGCGATGCTTGGGGCCACTGCTTGCTCACTTAGAGCTAATGAAAAATGAAAGCCGCTTACAACTCCCTGTAACGCCGAATTAGAGCGCAGCTCTTGAGGAGGAGGAGGGAAGGGCACGGGGGGGGGGGGTAAACTAACCAGGGGGGGGGGTCACGTGACCTTGGGGGTCACGTGACCCCCAATGCCGATGATGTCATCACTGACGTCACTGATGACGTCATCCGTGACGATGACGATGCGGGTACCGATGACGTCATTAGTGACGTCACTGATGGCTTCACCAGTGATGATGACGATGACGATGCGAATGTCGGTGACGTCATCAGTGACGTCGCTGATGACGTCATCAGTGATGATGACGATGACGATGCGGATGCCGGTGACGACATCAGTGACGTCACTGATGACGTCATCAGTGATGATGACGATGACGATGCGGATGCCGGTGACGTCGTCAGTGATGATGACGATGACGATGTGGATGCCGGTGACGTCATCAGTGATGATGACGATGACAATGTGGATGCCGGTGACGTCATCAGTGATGATGACGATGGCGATGTGGATGCCGGTGACATCAGTGATGATGACGATGACGATGGGGATGCCGGTGACGTCATCAGTGATGATGACGATGACGATGCGGATGCCGGTGACGTCATCAGTGATGATGACGATGACGATGTGGATGCCGGTGACGTCATCAGTGATGATGACGATGACGATGTGGATGCCGGTGACGTCATCAGTGATGATGACGATGACGATGGGGATGCCGGTGACGTCATCAGTGATGATGACGATGACGATGTGGATGCCGGTGACGTCATCAGTAATGATGACGATGACGATGCGGATGCCGGTGACGTCATCAGTCAAGATGACGATGACGATGTGGATGCCGGTGACGTCATCAGTGATGATGACGATGACGATGTGGATGCTGGTGACGTCATCAATGATGATGACGATAACGTTGTGGATGCCGGTGACGTCATCAGTGACGATGACGTCATCGGGGGGTCACGCGACATCGGCGGGGGTCACGTGACCTCGGGGGGTCACGTGACCTCGGGGCGTCACGTGACCTCGAGGAGGGGGTCACGTGACCTCAGGGGAGTCACGTGACCTCGGGGGGGTCACGTGACCCCCCACGAGGTCACGTGACCCCGGTGGGGGGGCTCGCGCGGTGCATTATGGGACATTTCCCATGATGCACCGCGCGGTTACGCCGACGGCGACGCCGACGGCGACGGCGACGGCGACGGCGACGGCGACGGCGACGCCGCTCAAGCCGGAAACGGGCCCCTAAGAGCTGCGCTCTAAAAAGTGAAAGCCGTTTACAACTTCCTGTAACGCCGAATTGGAGCGCAGCTCTTGAGGAGGAGAAGTGGAGGGTATATTCCTCCTCCTCCCTCGTGATCATGCCTGCTAGTCCTCCTCCCCTCCTGCTCCCCCTCCCTCTCCTTTACCCCTCCCCCCGAGGTCACGTGACCCCCCCGGACCATACTAGACAATGAGGGTAGGAGGAGGAGGGGGAGGAGGAGGAGGGCAGAGGTCCGGGGGGTCACGTGACCTCGAGGGGACGGGATCACATGACCTTGGGCGGGCCGTCACGTGACTTCGGGGAGGGGAGTCACCCCCCGGGGTCACGTGACCTTGGCGGGGGAGGAGGGGGAGGAGGAGGAGCGGATGGGGAGGAGGAGGAGGGGGAGGGGCGACGCCGACGCCGACGCCAACGCCGACGCCGACGCCGCACAGGCTGGAAACGGGTCATGTGACCCCCTCCCCCCGAGGTCACGTGACCCGCCCGGACCATACTACACAATGAGGGGAGGAGGAGAAGAGGAGGAGGAGGAGGAGGGGGAGGAGGAGGAGGGGAAGGAGGAGGAAAGGAGGAGGAGAGGGAGGGGCGCGGTTACGCCGACGGCGACGCCAACGGCGACGCCGACGCCGCTCAGGCTGGAAACGGGCCCCTAAGAGCTGCACTCTAAAAGGGGTGCCCTACCACATCCCGATTTCCCACGGGGTTATGATGTGGCTTGCTAGGAGCTCTTTTGTATTACTTCTTCATGAAGTGAGTTTTGTTTAGTGTGACTCATTATTTCTTTATCACATGCCTCGTATGTGGTGATGTGGCAATCCCTTTATATGAAAGAAGTGTAAATGTGTTCAGTAAACACGATAAGCAGTAAATCATATAATAATAATATAAGAATATGCAATACCATATATGATTTTCGTACAATTTACAAGTTCTGATATGTGTATTGGACACATTCCAATTAGATGTTCACTGGGGTCTATACTTAATTTCACCCTTCGTCCGAGCGCGGCGGACGGTACCAGCCAATCCAGCGCCGAGAGAGCGTCATGTGACCTTGAACTCCACATAACCAAAACGTCGCATGATACTCTCCCGGCGCTAGATTGGTTGGGGTGGCCCAGCATCCACTGGGCCACCCCAGCAGGTGCCCTCTTCATGCCAAGCACCCTTTACCAAGGGTGTTAGCAAGCACCCTTTGTGAAGGGTGCTTGCTTGAACGCCGTAAGGGTGCTAGCCCAGGGACAAACTGATTTACACCCTTAAGTGTGTAAAAACCTTTACTGTGTACTCAAGGCTTCTCTTTCCCATTAGAGTCAGTAAGCTTGTGTAAAGTGAAAAATATTGTAACTGAACAGTAGAGAGCTTTAGTAGATCGCTCCCATGACTCCGATAACGATACCCGATACTCAGCCACCGCCTCCCTTGCGCATGCATGGTATCGTTATCGGGGCTCTCGGAGGTATCGGAAGGATCTACTAAAACTATTGTTGCACTCTCCCTTCACCTAAAGTTACTTTTTATTTTTTTTTACTGCTGCACTACCGGGTGATCTTAATGGTGGGACAACATACCATCCCTGAACCCACGACGACTGGAATGGTGGTCGCCACCAGCGTCGTAAGACTTAGTACTCAAAAAGTCCAATAAATATTAAGCAGCCTTGCAGCAGCTTCGCATGTCATTACTATGTAAGAGTTTCTGGGGTTGAGTTCTCGAACTTGACCTCCCGAAACTCTTGACAGTCTTCTGAGGAACAGAAGACTGTCAAGACTGTCAAGACTGTTTTTTGGCAGTCTGTGATAAATTATGTATTAAGTGTATAACTACAGCCACTTTCGGCAAGTGACTGACCGGAAGTCAATGGCTAGTGGCTGGCCAAACGCGAATGGCCAGTGGCTGGCCGAAAATGAGTGGCCAAAGGTGAATGGCAAGTCACTGGCCTAAAGTGAATGGCTAGTCACTGGCCAAATGTGAATGGCCAGTAACTCGCCAAATGTGAATGGCCAGTCTCTGGCCTAAAATGAATAGCCAGTCACTGGACAAAGGTGAACGGTCAGTCACTGGCCTAAAGTGAATGGCCAGTCACTGGCCTAAAGTGAGTGGCCAGCGACTGGCATAAAGTGAATGGCAAGTCACCAGACGAGGACGAAAACACTTCTATTGCCGAGCACTTCGGCCAAGCTTGGGCCATCGAAAATCTGGTTGGCCATGGTACACTTGCCAGCGATGGCCCATTCACAACGTGCTGCTTGGGTTGACTGCATTCAAGTTGATCGAAAAGCAATTTCTCTGTCACTGAAGCATCGCTTTCAGCTAAGCGAATATCCGCTGTACGGAAATTAATTGGAGACGACAACTGCAGCCGTGCGAGAACAGCTCAAATAAAAACAAAACAACAAAAAAAACCATAGAATATAAATACTGGCTAGTACGTGCCGTGTGGGGAAGCACGCACATGTCTTGGAACCGCATTGGAGTGGCTTGATTTATTGGTTGTCAAATATTTACGGCATGAGCTTTTACTTTTTACTAAGAGATTCATCCCCTGAGCCGTTCGAAATAGCCTCAGACGTATGACATTGCTGAACAAAAATTAACATACTGGGAATATTTTTTATTGCTTAGGCGTTCACTAAGAAATTCCGTAGGTTCAAAACGACCAGTATAAAAGACGGGAACGCAGAGCTAGGAAGTAGTAGGGGAGGAAGTGGCATTCCACTCTCGGCGCTCGCCAGCTACGGTTGTGTAATCATGCTCTCCCAAAAAGCGGCGATACGCCCCTTTCAGGCCGCGGAAATCCTGTTTTGGCTTCGACTGACGACTGTGTACCGTGGCGTTCTGCCCCCGCTTCCTTCAAGAAGTGTTGCGCTGAACTCCGTTCTACTTCATGGCGACGTCTCCGGAAGGCCGTATCAGATTTCTGATTTCCGGGCAGAGTTGGAGCGCCTAGACGTGATGGCCGTCATCGACGCACTTGGAGGCTAGCAGATGAACCACGTCTTAATGCTCTCTATGAAGACGGCAGAATGTAAGCGGCGTGTGTAGAGGCGGCGGAGCTTTCCACAAAAGGCAAGCGCTGTGTGATTATCGACCCCGACAACGCGGATGCGTTGTCGGGGTCGACAACGCATGCGCGTTGTCGACGTTAAGCTGCATCAACGTTAAGCTGCATTGGATTTCTATCCACGTCACCGACGACGTCGTGCAGAAGGCCCTGGAGCCTTTTGGAAAGGTAAACGGAATCACCCGTAACTTCTGGAGAGCCGATGGCTTCGCGGGCATCCAGTCAACGCTTAAGCTGGCTTGTCTAAGCCCTAAGGAGGGCGTATCCCTGGACTGCCTTCCACATCAGTTAAGGATCGCCGGCGGCAACGTCTTGGTGGTTGTACCAGGACGCTCACCGCTCTTCCTGCGGTGTGTAGGCACCGGACACACACGCTGCCAGTGTCGCGTACCGAAGTGCGAAAATTGTGGACTCTTCGGGCATAAACGTATCAACTGTGTGGTGACGTATGCCACTATCATCGAGGCAACCATCGAGAACGAAGCGTCGACCCTCGAAATGGAGAGGAGGAGGCTGAGGAGGTGGCAAAGGTCATGGAGCAGGTTGTCGAAGTACCGACTACGACGCCTATACTCCGTTTCACCTTATGTTGTACCGCAGCAAAGGCTAGAAGTTCGAGCTCATAGCATTGGCAGAACACCTTGGTGCACGAGAGCTTGTGCCGCCGAAACGAACCCTAGAGCAAGGAGGTCGCGTGGTAGCCTTTTCTGCGGGACATCATAAGGTGAAATAGAGTATAGTCAAACGGAAGCTGAGAGTGCGCCGCCCGACAAGCAGCAGACGGTACCAGTCCCGACGCCCCCCCCCCCCCCCCCCCCCCCCCCCTCCTCTTGGTTTGACTCAAAAGTTCACCGTTTTATGTCTTATGTCAAAAGTTCACCGTTTTATGTTTTTCAGAAGTCAGAGGAACGACATTGTTTTACCCTCCTTCAGAGTGATCGGAGGTAACTTTGTACGACAGTGGCTAGAAGGTGAATCTGGGTCTTCCCTGCTCACGGATCTTAAAACTCTCCAAACAAATTGAAGCAGCGATTAATTTTTTTAAGAACCCCTTTCTGATGAGTACCTTGACAGGGTGAAACGATAGACTCTGTACTGGGACACGCTCTACATGCTGATTCCTGTTCCACTGTATCGGATCTAGGATGGAACAGCAGTGGTTTCGGATGTTTTGAAACAGCTACAACGCTATCCCGTAAGAACAGCTACAAAACATTTTTTTTCTTGCGACTGCATTTAAGAGTTCTCCCGGTAAAAACATGGTTGGTGCAAAAAGGTTTTTTCGTACCGTGGTCCACGAATTGCGGGTTTTGTCCTTTTCCGGAAACTCTGGAACATGTTATCCTATTTTGCACAAATGCAGAACTTCTTTGGGCACAGCTGCAGGCGGCGCTAAAAGTTGATCTGTATGTGTGGTTACAAAGTGCAATGTTTCTTGTGTGGGACAGGAAGAGATAGTCGAGCCTTTGAGGTTCTGATCATCCTTGGTTTACACGCGTTGTGGAGGTCAAGAACGGATCACCTTCATGTTGTCGAAGGAGGGAAACCTGCGTGGAGGCATTTTTTGGGTGCTTTTGTCTATGCCAGCTCGCTGATTGCGACTACAGAGCAGGAGGGGCTTCAGTGTTGGGACACATTGGAGGCTCGGCTCGGAGTGCACTCGGTTCCCTGCCGTCACCAAGTGAGGCATGCCATTTGCCTTGCGGCGGTTTCTCGGGTTGATACTGTCTCTGCATTTGCTCCCTTTTGAACTGCGGATTAGACATGTGAAATGTTCTGTCACTTTGTGCTACTCTGCACAGTGCGTTGTGATCCTTTGTGGTTCCACTGCACTTTGATTACAGGAGGGAGTGTTAACGAATTTCTTTTAACATGTACATAAAGCTCAATGTTGATTAAAAAAAAAAAAAAAAACGGGAAAGGAAGTGGCCGAATGGGCTAAAAACAAAGTGCCCGAATTGGCTAACGCGTCTTATCTAGAAGCGTGGAGCGAAAGCTTGCGCTGGGAACCTACTGGGTTCGATCTCCGCCGTCCCCGTCCGTTTCGATCTGGATGAGTTTTGTATGGGCACGCGTTCGTGTAATCACTACTGCGTGGTGCGCGTTAAAGACCCCAGGTTAGCGGTTGCACTGCACTGGCGAACTTTCTCCTCTAGAGCTAAAAGAGACCGATTACCCGTTGAGGCGTATCTCCATCAAGGCTGTATAAACATACAGAGCAAACACATTTTTTTTAGCTCGGAAGTAGTGATAGTGATCGGGTAAGTGTGCTGTTGCATTTATGTTTGTATGTGCCGTGTATGTGTATGCGCTCAATGTATATGTTTAAGTGATGCTTCCTGTAGTATGCGTTACGGGCCTACATGTGTGTATAATAAAGGTTTTGAAACGCACTTAAAAAAAAGGAGTAATACTTCGTCTTTTTGGAGACTAAGTTGATGTCACTGAGGGTTATCCCCCCCAAAACGGCAAAACCTCGGTTTAGACCCTTCTTTTCTTTTAGTCCCTTTCCATTGATCCCTTGAGGTCGAAGTTTTGACCCGTTAAAAAGAGTGCTTTTGATTCTACAGCAGGGCGTCAGAGACTAATTTTAACACTTGAGAGGATCAATTATGGTCCCTTGAGCGCCGTCGTGGCCATAACTGGGGGAGTAACTTTGATCCCTTTGAGGATCAACAGTGGTGATTGGGGACTACCCTTTTTTTTAGATAGGAACTAAATTTTATCCCTTTAGGGATTAATTTTGCCACTTAAAGGGATGATATATTTATATTGACGGGGTGTCGATTTCGACCCTTTTAGATATGCATTTTACAGCAATGAGGGGGTAACTTTCGTACCTTTGTGGACAAAATTGGACCCTTTTAAAGATGAATTCTACAGCAATGAGGGAGTAACTTTCGTTCCTTATTGATCAAATTTTGCCACTTTTAGAGACGAATTTACTAGTACTGAGATCCTTCAGCTGTCAATAGAAGTGAAAGGTTTGCGGCATTGAACAGCGTCCTATTCAGAAAAGGCAGATTGTGCAACTTGTCTGAAAAGGTTCTCTTCCGGAAAGTTACACAAAGTGTCTTTTCAGAACAGGGAGGTATTCAATACTGCAGAGCTTTCACTCCGATTCACACCTAAAAGGTGGAAATATTGGAGTACATCTAAAAAGTTTCGCACATTGATTTGGCAAAAGAAAGCCTGTGTTGCCAAACAAACAGCATCATATCCAACCCTAATCTAAATAGTAATAATTCCTACGAAGACTTGATATGCCGACAACACTCGTAGAACTTTCAGGAAGGCTTTAACATCCAACATCCCAGTTTTACGAAAAACGTTGCACCAGCAATCTGTAGAAAAAAATTAGCACTTTCATTGTGGAAATATATTTATTCTAAAACTACACAACACTGAAAATGAAAACAATTGCACATCACAAGAATGTATAAAAGAAAATACTGCCATCTTGGCTCTGAAGGACTTGCCAAAATTTAACATGACTGGCATATATATAGGCGTCTACAATTGTCCTTAGTGTTGCGGAACGAGCCCGAAAAATTGGTGCCTGCACATTAAAAGTTTAAGCATTCACTGATTGTGCACGTTATCTGTTGAAATTGTAAGGCATTTCGCCTCTTCTTTGTGAAAAATGAGACCGTCTTGCCAGGGCCAACGGTGGACATGCTTGCAGAGTTAGCAATGCTTGTGAACTGTGACGTCATTTTGTTCTAATCACGAAAGCAGAAGGCGATCCTTTATCTGCTCGTTGTGCCTATTGGGAGTTACAATTATCGTTAGCTCCATCACCTGCAGATATGACTGCTATTGACATTGGCCACTTTGTTGGTCTTATTTTTCATGTGAAGGGAGCTAAGCTTTGAAATTTTTGCAGGAAAAGTTCACATTTTGTTAAATCTTAATTAAGCTTTCTGCATACAGGATCTGATTTCTCTGGCTCGTTTCACAGCACTAAGACATATTGTAGACGCCCTATATACCAATTCAGGAATAAGAAAACTTGGAGAAAAAAAGAAAACTACCCAGAGACAGCTCTTTTCAATGTCCTTTTTTCCCTTGTATAATGAAAATGACTATAAAAAATCAAACACCCTAGTAAAAAAGCTCCCAATCATAAAATACGAGTTACCGCTTCTGAATAGAGGGCGCTAGGGTCGTGAAATTAAAAGATAATTATTTCCTTCACGCAACCTTTTTTTTTTTTTCTTTTTTTAAGAGCGAAGTTTCCGAAGCGTAATGGCAGCGTAAGCAAATGATAATATTTTTTTGTAGAACATGACTTGGGCGGTATCTAGCGCCACCTAGCCGTGCTACTAGCAATTGCCCTGTTTGGCCCTGCCATCTGATTTCAAGCGATTAAACCTTCTTCCACGCGATGCGATAGTTTCTCGCTACCTTGCAACAGCGGCTTTGAGTTGTTCCTTTGAAAGCGGCTTTTGGTCTCGCAAATTGATTTACCTTTCCTCCGTTCTGCGCGGTTGACGAAGAATTGTGACTCGAGGACTAGCAAAGGTAAGGCGTAAAGTGCGCGAAGTAACTTGGTATCGCTTGTCACCGTTTAACATCGCAGTGCTTCGTCACTTGTCGAGCCCTTATGACCCAATACCTCTCCCTGATCTCCGTTACGGTGTCACGAAGACCCGCATGAAGTAGACGTTCGTGGGTCGCGCGAATAAGCAGCTCAGTAAAGAGGTGCTTGGGAGGCAAGATGATTGGGTGCTTTTCCCCCAGCTGACGTTGCGTCTTCTGCAACCTTCCCCCGACGCGAAGGATGCCATTAGAGTCAAGATAGGCCCCCAACGAACTTAACGGAGACCCCTTGCTGCACTCCCCCTTGTCTTGTATTGCGGCCAGTTCCTCCCCGAACTCTTCACGTTGCGTTTGTCGCACCAGGAATTCTTCCGCGTCGCTCATTTCCTGTGCTGTCAATGATCCTTGCTTTCTCTGAACTCGCCGGCAATTCCGTACAAAACGCAGGATCCACGCCGTGACCCGCAGGAGACGATTCAGGCTGCTGTAGCGTTGCAATGGAATGAGAGGCAACATAACAACACGAGTGACACATGGCCTTGATTCCCGTTGCTCCTGCCGATGAAAGTCGGTGTCGTACAGTCGTTCTCTCGGAGTCCGTTGGGGCCATTCCGTTTGGAAACCCTGCAGCCAGTCCGGTCCTCTCCACCAGAGTCCACTAGTAACCAACGCAGGAGCCGTCAGTCCCCTGGTCAACAGGTCTGCAGGATTCTCGTTGCCTGGACAGTGCCCCCATTGCACAGGATTCGTCAGTTGCTCAATTTCCGTTACGCGGTTCGCGACAAAGGGCTTCCACTTCAAGACAGACCCCTTGATCCAGTGCATGGCGATGGTCGAATCAGTCCAAAGGTAGACAGCCTGCAGCGGTGTCCTCAGCGTGCCGATGAGATAGTGGTGCAACCTTGCCTCCAATAAGGCTCCCATGAGTTCAAGCGTTGGTAGAGTCAGCCTTTTAAGTGGAGCGACTCTTGATTTGGACATGAGAAGCGTAATCGTTACGTCGGTTTCACTCTCTGTCCTGAGATAGGCCACTGCACCGTAGGCCCTGGGACTAGCGTCGGAAAACAGATGAAGTTCGACAGTCGTGACGTCGCTGTCCCCCTTCAGGCTGGTGTATCTTCGTGGAATCGACATCTCCCGAAGCGCAGAAAGTTGGGAACACCAGTCCGACCATTCCCCAGCGATGTTGTCAGGAAGATGTTCGTCCCATCCCAGTGCCAGCTCCCAAAGTGTCTGAAACAATAGCTTCACTGTGACGACGACGGGGGCGATCACCCCGAGCGGATCATATATTCGGGCAGATGTCTGGAGAAGACCGCGCTTAGTGAGCTTGGTGTTGTCCACGAACCCGAGTACATTTTCCAGGTTGACAGTTAGCCGATCATCCACTCTTTTCCAGAGCAGGCCAAGGATCTTTACGACTTCTGCGTTTTGGCCTGTGGTTTCTGACCTGTCGTTCGCTTCGTTTGAGTTGAAGACACGCTGCAGGTCGTTGTCGTTTGTGTTCCACTTGCATAGTTTCATGCCCGCTCCTGTCATGATGACGCTGGCTTCTTCGTAAATTACACGAGCTTGAACATTTGTCTCCGCGCCCGTAAGCAAATCGTCAACATACAGACACGTGTCGATGATCCCCGCAGTCTCGGGGTACGTTCCCCTTACAGTGTCTAAATGATGTCGAATCGTGGCTGAAAGCAGAAAGGGGCTGCATGACGCCCCAAAGGGCACTCGCGTCATTCTCCATGTCTCAGGCGGGTTTGCCAATTCGTCACCCCTGGGCATATCTTTGAACCAGAAAAAGCGAAGAGCGTCTCTGTCCTCCGGGGCAAGGGAGACCTGCAGAAACGCCTTTTCTATGTCGGCGCTAAGAGCGATGGGGTGCTCACGGAAGTTCAAAAGCACTTGCAGCAGCTCTGGGTTCAAGTTGGGCCCAGCATGAAGATGATCATTAAGCGAGGCAGAGTTTGGAGCATGTGAGGAGGCGTCAAACACGATGCGAATTTTTGTGGTTTCGCGGTCCTCCTTGATCACGGCCCGGTGAGGCATATAATACGTCATGCCACTGGGCCCGTCTTCATTCTCAGGGGGAACTCTTTCAGCAAAGCCGTTGCTCATATATTCCCTTATCGACTTGTCATACTGCGTTAGCAGGCAGTTGTCTCGGCGAAGTTTCTTCAGCAAGGCTGTCAAGCGCATAGAAGCAACCTCCTTGTTGTTCGTCAATTGACGCTCTGAGGTCTTCCAAGGGAGGCGGGTCTCGTATCTGCCGTCAGTCATTATCAGAAACGAGTTGAAAGAAGTCACCAGTTCTTTCGATGGCTCATTACCTTCGCTACTCTGGGAGGTGTCCTTAATGCCAAGGCTTTCAAGATCCCAGAATGCACGCAGTTCAGTTGCGATGCACCCTGGGGTCTCGTCAACGTTGACTCTGAAGACGGCTGTCGTGCATGCGTTGGCAGCGTTGTTCACCTTCAGGGGGCCCTGCAGAGACCACCCGAAGATAGTCTCCACGGCGGTCAGTGAAGGGCTGACGCGATGCACGTTCCCGGTGGTGACCCTCCAATAGTAATCCGCTCCTATTAGAATGCTCACTCCACGCTCCCTTTGACAGTCCCCCACAGGTAGATCAGCGAGTGTGATCCCTTGCCCTTGTAGGCTGTTGATCAGATCACCATCAGTGATGCCCAAAATCTCTCCGCAGATCTCCGGAACCTCCAAGGCCTCGATGACGATTTCGGCGTCTCCGTGGTGGCTTCGAAGTATAAGCTCCACCCGGCGGCATCTTCTTTTCGTACCACGCGCCGACTCACCGAAAGCGAATATCGTTAACTCCTCCTCTCCAACTGGTCTACATCGAAGTTTTTCGGAGGTGTCTCGACGGACGAAGGTTCGCTTACTGCCTCCATCGATTAGTGCTCGCAGGGAAGTCTCGGTCTGACCCCTCGCTCGCATCCTGGCCGTTTGAAGGAGCACCTGATTGTGGCTGGTTGTACAGGCGCTCGAGATGCCAATAAACTGAGGTGGGTTTGAGTCAGAGCTCGTCGACTGCCCTGCTCCTGCCCACTCGGGGTCGCACATCACGGTTAGATGTCTCCTAGAACACCTTGCGCACGATAGTTTCTGGGCGGACCTGCACTCTCGGGAACGATGGAACTGCTTTGTGCACCGAAAGAACCTGCTCTCCGCCTTCAGTTTTTCCTTCTTTTCTTGGATCGTAAGGGGTGACGTACACTTCTCCAAGATGTGCTCGTTAGAGCCGCAGAATACGCAGCGCCTCATTTCTGACTTCGCGGCACTGGTCAATGCTGCCGCAGTGCCTCCCTTTTCGGAGCGAAACCCTCGGTGGCGCGATTCGGGTGCCGTTCGTTGGTTCGCGTGGGGAGTGAGCTGTCGGCATTTTTCTCTGGTTTCCACCTCGATTTCATTAAACTCAAGCAACCTCGCGAGGTCGTCTCTACCTTCGGTCTGTGGTCGCTTTTCGACAATCAAACTCCGATTGTATCTGAGAATGAGCTCAGGAGGAAGAGATCTCTGGAGAACAGTGTGCAACAGTACCCCATACGAATCTGAGTCAACTCCTAAACTTTTGAGGCTCCGCATGCGTGTCTGCACATTGTCATAGGGCCTGGGGAGCCCATTTGCCGCGTCTGACATAGTGATTGGTTTAACGTTCAACAGGTGCGTGAGGTGATCGTTGACGATGACGGAGGGTTGGCCGAACCTCTTCCTCAGTAGTTCTACGGCCGTGCCATAGTTGTCCCCGGTTACCGGAATACCTTTGATGACAAACTCCGCTCGGCCGACCAAATACACTTTGAGGTATTTGAACTTGTCTACGGGAGACAATGCTGTGTTCTGGTCGATTGAGGATTGAAACTGATCCCAGAATGTCTGCCACTCCGCCAGCTCTCCGTTGAACTTCGGTAACTCCAATTTGGGTAGCTTTACATTTGGGACAGTTGCGCCCTTACCCCTTTGTACCTCCATACGCGACACGTTGCCAGAGGTAGAGGAGGTTGTCTCGCTGTTCGTGACTTCTTGTAGCTGCCTCAAGGCTCTAGTTCTGGCTCTGCTGATAGCATCTTCGTAACCGAGGCTAGCTTCCGTTTCCTCCTCGATATCGTTCACGTCAGTCAGGTCGGCTACTTGTTGGTTGTGGGGATTCCTCTGGTCTCCCTTCCCCGATGGCTGTGATAACGGCCGCGGGTCGGAACGCTCGGCCTTCTTCGCCGTGAGCTCCGACCTGTTCGTGAGGCGGAGGGCCGCCTGGCTTGGGGGGGCCCTCCTCTCACTCTCTCTCGGGGGGACCTCTTCCGTCCCCCCGCTCGGATGCGAATCACTGCCGACAGGCGAGGAGGTTTCGCCTCTTGTTTTCCCGCTTTCGGGAAAGGGACTCGTCCGGGTGACCGCGAAAGAGATAGGACGTGTATCGGCGACTTCTCCGATGCTTCCCCGGTCTTGGCTCTCCGGAACCCCGCGTCTGGCCAGGTAAGGACCTTTTCTTACCTTGCCGGCGCGGGGGGCATTTTGGATGGGGACATAGCAGTTCATTTAAAGAGTGTTCCAATAAATGCACTTGGACTCTGTCCTTACTCTGGTACGTGTGTCTTCTCTTCCGCTATATTCGAGAGAGTGAGACAAGGTAGACGATCATTGGCACCGACGGAGGTAATTAATCGAACCGACCCGCGGTAATGTAGCCCTAAACGTCGTCTACATTGCCGCGGAGATGTGGGGACCGCGCTACTAGGTTTGACGTCTCCTTTGAGATATCGCCGCTGTTGAGACAATCCTTTGGTTACTCTATCGGTACCTGTGTTAGTTGGTAGCTAGCAATATCCCACATAAAATGGCGCCCAACGTGGGGCCACGGCTTCCTTTATCGTAGTCGTGGCTCCTGGCCTCCGTCCCTTTGTCCGGCCTATTTGCCGACCATCCTTGCCTTTGATCGCCCCGTACCACGAGCGTCCTGATCTCGCCACTTATGGTTGAGCGATTAATGTCGAGTCGGCAACCCGCAGTGCCACTCCTATGAGCGAGCGCAGTGTGATTCGTACGCGTGTTCCTGTTTTGAATTAGCGTGCGTCAAGCAACATTCGTTGTTGCGGGAGACTCTTTGTTCTCCATGCTTGAGGCGAACCTTTCACCTGTGTGTATTTGGGTTCCTTTGCGCGCCACCAACAACTTGTCCTGAAGGGAAATTGTAAATAGAAGTTTTGATGACGTTTTTGAGTACCGGGTGGACTTTTATGTACGGCGGGAAGCGAGGCTTTGCAGAAAAGAGTAGCGAAGGATCAGCAGTGCAATCTGGGAATGTAAATATTCGCGTTTTCTTTGACTCTGAGTAGTCGCGGACACTCAGTTAGAGTCGGACGGTGCGCCTGCCAATAACGTCGATAAGTAGCTGGTACTGCTACTGACGGGCTCCGGGAGCCGGGCCGCGTAACCGTCGGCGTCGAGAAGCAGTTCGCATACTGTTGACGCGCGCGCTGGATTCACTGCTAGTATTGCAGTGGGCGCGGAGGGTTTTCTTAGGGAAAGATTTGTATCTGCTTGATGCCAACGTACTCCTGCAGCCTGTTGTTGTTTTCCAAGAACGACACTAGTTTTGCGTTCATGGTGGTGGCACTACGCGGTCTGAGGCGCACTGTAACAGTATCTGGGTGGACGAGTGACTCTAAGACTTTCGGAGGTTATGTCGCTCTGAAACCCAGGCGCCGTGTGGCCAGAGCGCCCTTTGGCGATATCTGTCAGACTCCCGTGATCCAGGTGGAAGAGCGACTCTAAGACTCTTAGCAGTTACGTTGCTCTGAAACCTGGCCTTGCCTCAAAAGAAGGGTCCACACCGTTGTGAGTCCTTGATCAAACCGTATCGAGTGCAAGACATGTTTTTCTAGCCTCGGTAAGCTAGCTAGCTCAAATAGTTGGCGAAACTAGCAGGTTTGAGCGTGTGAGCTGCGGCCCCTTTTGTCTTCCTCCCTGGGGAGCAAGATGGCGGCTATTTTGCGCGGGAACTTCCATCTTCCCCGCTCGCAGACGCGCATGCATGGCGGTTTCTTTCTATCCGCCCCTTCGAAGTCCCCGTATCCGTTTACCTCGACTTCAGAAGACGGGCCAGCTGCAGACTGTTATCTGTTTTTGGCCACTTATAGTCAACGGACTCTTCCGGTAACTATAAAACCGGGTATTGTAGGCAGCCTCTGTCTTAGCTGCCTGCGCAATGGATTGAGAACTCGGCATGTTTCCTAGAAGCTCTCTCCCCGGTGCCCACATTAAGCGAACTCAATTAGTTTGCATGGTATGTGGACGCGTTTCGAACGGAGGGGCCCCCTTTTTATGGCTTCTTCCGGTGTCGAATCGGGTCACTCTGGCATGTTCCTGTCACCGTTGACAAACTGGCCACCTTCTTTGTGGTTTTTGTTTGTCGTTTGCTCCTGCCCGTGTCTGCCGCCTTTGCGGCCCGAGGCAGGCGAGCGTCGGTTGCGCGCGCCCCCTCGTTTGGAGGTTGCGGCGCCCTTTCTTCCCTTTCGGGAGGTCTACGGCTGGCTCTGGGCGTGTTTGCTGCTGGCGCAAAACGACTTCGCAGGTCTGCTCCGAGGTCGTCCACCCCCCCTTCACCAGCCCACTGCGGCCGAGATGGCGCCGAACCCCCCGGGCAGCGTGGTTGGGGCTTCCCCAGCTGGTCTCCGCCGGTGGGCGGCGGTCGTTGGTCTTTTTTGGTGCTGCCGCCTTCACGACCGCCTGACTGCCCCCCCCCCCACTGCAGGCCAGCTCGTACCGCGACACCGGGGTCCAGCGGCGTCAACACGGTGCCTGTGATGCTCGGCGGTGCTGTGGCGGCGACTGTCAAGTGCTTGGAACTGGAACTTTCCTTTTCTTCGGCCTGGTCCGTGAGCTGTTGACGGCGGACACTGTGAAGACGCGCGCTGGGTGTCGCGTGTATTTGTTGGGGGTGCGCAGAGAGATATATTATTTTATGAGAGCAGGTGGGCCTCCTTTATTCTTGAGACCCACCTACCGTTTTAAGGAGGGGGGGATGTGGGGATTCCTCTGGTCTCCCTTCCCCGATGGCTGTGATAACGGCCGCGGGTCGGAACGCTCGGCCTTCTTCGCCGTGAGCTCCGACCTGTTCGTGAGGCGGAGGGCCGCCTGGCTTGGGGGGGCCCTCCTCTCACTCTCTCTCGGGGGGACCTCTTCCGTCCCCCCGCTCGGATGCGAATCACTGCCGACAGGCGAGGAGGTTTCGCCTCTTGTTTTCCCGCTTTCGGGAAAGGGACTCGTCCGGGTGACCGCGAAAGAGATAGGACGTGTATCGGCGACTTCTCCGATGCTTCCCCGGTCTTGGCTCTCCGGAACCCCGCGTCTGGCCAGGTAAGGACCTTTTCTTACCTTGCCGGCGCGGGGGGCATTTTGGATGGGGACATAGCAGTTCATTTAAAGAGTGTTCCAATAAATGCACTTGGACTCTGTCCTTACTCTGGTACGTGTGTCTTCTCTTCCGCTATATTCGAGAGAGTGAGACAAGGTAGACGATCATTGGCACCGACGGAGGTAATTAATCGAACCGACCCGCGGTAATGTAGCCCTAAACGTCGTCTACATTGCCGCGGAGATGTGGGGACCGCGCTACTAGGTTTGACGTCTCCTTTGAGATATCGCCGCTGTTGAGACAATCCTTTGGTTACTCTATCGGTACCTGTGTTGGTAGCTAGCAACATCCCACATGGTCAAGCTCACGAAGCGATTTTTCTTTTAAAGCAAGGAGAGAAAGTTTTTCGTCAAGCTCACCTTGCTGCGATGGAGCTCCTTTCATTGCTGTGGTCATCTCGCTGATAATCCTGGTGACCGCAGCTCGGACGACCGCTCGTTTTTTCTTCAGTTTCTCCATTGCAGCCGCTCGTTTACGTTGTTCGTTGGCTTCAGTTCGTGAGGCTGTCGCTGCTTCCGTTGAGTGTCTGTTTGCCAGAGTGAGTTCC
Organism: Ixodes scapularis; assembly: GCF_016920785.2. NCBI lineage: Eukaryota > Metazoa > Arthropoda > Arachnida > Ixodida > Ixodidae > Ixodes > Ixodes scapularis. Next base: position 89,452,799 of record NW_024609835.1, read on the forward strand.
CTGACGTTCTTCCGGGTTTCGGCACCAATATTGTGGGAACTTCTATATATAGAAGACTGAATTCACGTTAAGATTAAACTCGTTGCGTTCGTAGGAGAACGTCAGGAAGCGTCCGATACGTTTCGTTGAGAAAAAAACACTGGTTTATTTCTGTACAAATACAAAGGACAAAGTCACCGACACTGGCAAGGGAAAGAGAGAACAACAGCAAAGGGGGGAGAGAGAGGCGGGGTGGTGCGATGCGTTCCAGATGTGTCCGAGCCGAAGGCCAGGAGCGCCCCTCCGTTTATGACCCCCCTCACATTCCGGGGCCTGGGAACCGCAGATACCCGAACGAAGGCCTGTTTGTTGTTTTGCGACGTTCACTTCGTTTTCGAAACGCGGGGCCACCGAGTCTGGCCGAACAAAACAATAACGTAAAAATATTCTACAGCATGAGAGCCAGCAAAACGTCAACTTGCGCCCCTGGAGCCGACTCCGGTTATCAGGAGTGGGTCGGACAGGAACGAGCGAAAGAGATATGACTGCCAGCACGAAGGGCGCGCATGCGCAAAGCGCGGCTTTTAATGCGGCGGAGTGCCGTTGCACGGCGCGGCGATGCATTTCGGCACGCGCTCCCGTGCCCCGCAAACTTTTGCTCCCGACTGTACATTGCACCCGGTGTACTTACTACTATACTTGAAGTACATGACCTCTCATTTACTTTGACCTTCCAAGTACTTTTTAGACGTACTTTCCGCAACACTGTAAGCAATCAAACGCTGTCTGCAAAATCAAGCTCAGGCAGTGCTGAACCTCAAAGGTGACATGATACATCCGCAGAACATCCTTGACCAAAAAGAAGTACGGAACAATTAGGTATGCAGAAGCAGAACCAGCTATTAAAGCATTTCTGTGAAAACACAAGCCGCTTTGTATTGGGCTAGCAGAATTTTGCTTACTCATCAAAACCTGTGTAAGTACTTTCTTGTTAGCATAGAAAAAAAATAAAAGTAACTTCAAAAGTAATTCTCTACTTTTTATGGTAATTAGTAATTTAATGAATTACTTCCCATTTGAATAATTTCCACCCTCCTCAAATTATTTTTTGAGGCTAATACTCAGTAACTCAACCCAATTAGTTTTTCTGAGTAGCTTGTACATGTCTGCTGCCAGCCCGCCACCACATATGGGAAAAACAAAACAGACAAATAAATGTACAGAATATGCACAATACAGAAAGTATGTAAAAAAGGAAAGAAACGAAGCGAGAAAACATGTATCACAATATGACGAGGATGCCAGATGCATCCCATACATTCTGGCAAGCTCTCGTGACTCTGCCCCGTTTGTCGGCAGTGGGCTGCGCACACTGAGCGTAATTTTCAGTTGTCAGTCAATGTTTCAACTACCTCGCTGCATCAATGGAGAGGTTAAATGAAAATCACGTTATCCAGAATGCACCGCATCATTTGTCATTTGCGCAGTGGACCGAGTAACTTACTGGTCGACCTTCCGTTCTTGAGGCAGAAAATACTGAAGAGAACCACACTCGCAAAAGCTCACAAGCGCACAGTTACCGTGTCGCCTACTCCACACCTCGCCGAAACCGATATCTATAACCGCGCGACTGCGCGGCGTCCATTTGGGATCCATGGCACCGTCGCGCTCGTGCGCGTGCGCAGACATTTGCCAAATTTTTGCCGAATCTTTGCCAGACTTTCCTTGAAAATATCGGCACGTGCGGAACTTCGCCGAATCTGAAGTTCGGCAGATTCGGTCCATCACTGACTTTTACGGCGTGTGTGTGTGTAGGCGTTGTAAAAGAGTGTATGTGTGTGTGTGTGGGGGGGGGGGGGGGGAGGGGAGGAGAGGGCTAATTGTGTATGCTCACCGGGCGCCTTGATCACTGGCTCTTTTTACGGCGCAGGGGATAGACCCCCTTGCAGCGACGCTCACGCCGGATTGGCTGCTCGGCAACGCGCGGGAACTTAAATTTCGGATTCGGACGGCGCGTGTATCACTCGAAGCGCGTTAACCCACCCCCGCGCCTGTGTGCACGCCGCTTTGCGGCGACAGTGTGCGGCTGCTAATTACAAATCTATTAACCCACTTAGTCCCCGCCCTACCCCCGTACACGCCGCGTTGCGGCGTCCAGTCGGCAACCCAGGCCCCGCTGTCCCCCATGCACTTCCGTAAATATAGTTCCATGCGATTTAGTTCAGTGATGTTTCGTCAACAACATTCGTTTTTTTTTTTTTTTTTTTGTGTTAATGGTAAATAAAAAAAATGTCGTAAATATCGCCAAATGCCTCGTGAAGACAAAATGTTCGAGGAAAAAAAAAAAGAAGTAAGCCCACATCATAAATAGAACCCTGGTCTGATACGTATGATGCAGACATCTCACCACTAAGTTACGCTACCTCTTCGGAAACTCGCGTTGCATCCGCTGCCTATGTTGAAGGCGGCAGCGCCTATCTCCAAGCAAGCAAGCAAAACTTTATTTTGTGTAAGGACCTACGTCCTGGTCCGGACGGCCCGTCCGGCCCACGTCTTGCGGATGGAGTCCGCAAGGGAACCGTGAAGCCTTGTTCGTGGAGCAAGGCTCCACGAACCAGCCAATTTGGCGTGAGCGCCGTTGCTAGGGTTTGTATCACCTGCGGGTTAAAAATATGCCCGCGAGGGTCGGGGGGCAGTGCCCTTGGTGGTCCTTGGGCGCCGCCGGCCAGTGTTTTCCCTGCCCAGTGGCGGCCATTTTAGGGGGGCAAAACACATGCTTTGCCCCCCCCCCCCCCCCACTCGGAGAACTGAGGGGGCAAGCGCCCCCCTTGTCCCCCCGATTGGTACGCCCATGTTCTCGACTACACCATAACTGCGTTTTACCTAAACGTTCGGTTAGCGTACTTAACGGTTAACGACGAATCAATACAAATGAGTTCTTCCCTTTATATTTGCGTAGAAAACTGAAGTTCAAACATTTATATTTCATTTCGGTAAACCTAATTGTACCTATTTCAAAAATTCCGCAATCTACCGCCTAATAGACAAAAATAAACCGAATTTTACCTAAATGACGCGGTTTGAAGTAGCGTTTTGAGCGTAAACTTGTTCAAGGAATTTTGCCTTGGCCGAAAATTGCTATCAAAATTATAATTTGTATATGCCCGGTCACATTTCTCTCATAGTAGGAATGTTCGGTTTGGGGCCATTGAAGCATGTCAACGCAGCCAAGAATACTAATATGAGAAGAATTTTCTTCGCTCACCTCTCAGATGCATATTGGTTTTCCGTTGCTTTGAGGCAGGTTGGCTTTGCCTTTAATATTTTAACCAAATGAGTATAAAATATGTATCTTAGAATGCCACGTCCTTGCGAAACTAATAAAATTTTAGATGCGGGTATACAATGGAGGTAAAATGTGAATTTTACAATTTTAAATGTTTCGATTTGCACTAGTTCAAGAAACTTCGTCAGTCTAAGATTAAAAGTATTGCCCATCAGACTGCTCTACCAAAGTACTACATTTGATGTAGAACCATAACTGTCCCTGAAGCACCCTGAAATTTACTTCGTTACCGGGTTCATCTCGATCCTTACATGATGTTTGAAAACTCCGGTCCCCAAGAAAATAAAAAGAAAAGAAAGAAAGACGCAACAGGCTTTATAGCTATAGGCCTCAAGAAATACCCTTAGCCGAACTACTATTTATTGATCTTTAGTCGCTGCTCTAGCTAAAAAATAACGCGCCTTTTTGTTTGTCAAATATAAAGTGCCATAAGATTGAGGGCACGTGGTCCGATAATGTTGCCTCGCGCGACCTAAGATAATGAACAAGGAAACAGAAAATATTCGGATTATTAGATAACCACCATTACATAGAGTATAACTTTAAAAGTGTTTGTTGATGTCTGTCTATATCTCTTGAAAGTTCAAGAATAGTAGAATAAAATATTTTAGGGTGAAAAACAAAGTAGCATGCAAAATTACTTAACTGCAACCCCAAGCAGTACTTTATTTTTCCTATAACCACGAAACCGGAAAAGTCATCTTCATAACCGAGTCTTCATGAAGCTTGACCCGTGAGAGTGCACTTCAGTGAAGTTCACAGCTCAATATGCGAATCCGCTGGGATGCTTTGGTCCTTGCTGTAATTAAACCGCCCTTGTGTTATCTTAAGTGTTCTCTAAAATCAGAATGAAATCTAAAGAATAAACCCGACGAACGACATTACGTAGATAATGCTTTCGCTCAAAATAGCTTAGGCGCTACATGATGCCATGTACGCAAAGAGTAAACTGATTAGCAAACCACATCACACATATTTTGATGGCAAGGCGCCTCCACCTAGGCCGGTCGTCTCGAAGAATAATCACTTTTAGTCCCGTGTTATGTTTTAAAACACTAGCTGTCACGTTCTGAACAGCGACATTGAAAATATTACTTGGTTTAAAAAAGCCCAATAAATGTGACCAAAAATGTTTACATGGACAGTATCCTGCAATATGAAAGACCCATTCGCCTATTCAGTTTAGGCATTGGTGTTAACCCCACAGATGTCAGACACATATATTTTGAGGAAAGAGCAAGACGAAATGTCAATTTATTATTTAGTACTAAGAAATGTAGTCCTTGTAAAAGCGAATTTGGCAAATTCACCTTAACATGCTTTCTCTCATGGGTCTTTCATGTTGCAGGTGGGTGTACGCCAACAAAGTTAGTAAGCGCGGTTAGGTCACTTAAAGGGGCACTGAAGTCAGTTTTGAAAAGGTTGTTTTTGATTTTATATTGTTTAAAATCTGTTAGTTCTCATATGTACCAAGACCCATATTGTAAAACCGCCTATTCATCTCAGGTCAATAGAAAAGCATTTGGATTCTTTTTTCTCGCGGAATGCATTGTGTGGACCAATGAAAGCCCTACAATACGCGCAGATTCCGAATGATTTACTATAACTCGTTTCGAAGAGAGTCAGATGGGTACACATTCGGATAAGACTCCTCTTTTCCTCCGTACGCGAAGCCATCGCTTGCAACTCTCCGACAAACGCCCTTCGTCGACCACTTCACTCGGAAGAACATTCTTCACAAGGGCGTGTCACGATGTTTGAACACGCGTTTAACTAGGAAATAATCTGCGCACGGTTGTGGTTTCGGGTTTGTTGGGATGCTCAGAGCGTCTGGATTGAGTTGTCACCCCAAAAAAAAAAGATCTCAAATTCGACTTCAGTGCCCCTTTAATAGAACACTGATAAATTGATGCCTTTTCACTTGGAAGTCATACATTTTACGTAGGTAAAAATAAATGCTGTCGCTAAGATGTAACAGATTTGTATTAGTCGCCCACAACAAAAATGTAACTTATTTTTACCTCGTTGGCGGGTTTAACGGATTTGGTATTTCCCGCCAGGCTTCCAGCCAGTGGTGTCTTCTTGACTCGTGCGTAGGATACGCTTTTTAAGTCAGACGGGGAAGAGAGTGAGCCACTCCCAACACCTTCCACTTCATATTTTTCGTGTCTAAAGAAGAAAAAAGAATGTGCAAGTTTCTTATTTGAATTCACGCTTTTTAGTTTATTTGAGCAGTTTATTAAAATTTTAAATAGTTAATCGCCCTCAAGAGCAAAGCGTACGATTTTCCCTAGGAGGTAACTAAACGCCAGAAACCACAAAAAGTCTCCAACTAGTCGTTATTTCATAAAATGATATTTCGGCCGCATAGCGCGTGTCGCTCGTGTGGCCAGTGCTTGCAATCGCAAGCTTGCCAAGTATTTCCGGCGCACTGACTGCAGTCGTAACGTCTTTTCTTTACCTTTTTGAAAATAGCAAGAGTGCACGTGATAGGCGCTGATAGGCGCTGAAGGTGGGCGAGGTCTGAGAGTGTTTTTTCACTTAAATAGAAAACCGCATCAACTTCCTTTAACAAAAATATCCTGGAAATGTCTTTAGAAGTGACTTAGTCCTGATTTTTAGCGTGTTCTATTGAACGTGCTAAGAATGACCCTCCGACGACTAGACTCAAGAAAATTACTGAGCGATAGAACAAAAGCTCGAAATGACCACCGGACGTGACCCCAACTCAAGAACTTTGAACTGCCCAACGCGCACCACTCTTGTACGCAAGAACGCGCTCCTTTAGGTATCCGCAATGTCACTCACAGACGCGCTTCCAAAAGTAGAAAAAAGAGAGCACGGACCTGGCTTTTCTCGCACACAAGGAGAGCACTGTGACATCGCCGAAAACTATCACACAGCCGTAATCTTGGGCAAGCACAAAAGCGAAGGCGAACTTTCCACGCTAAAAAAACAAACCGCCAAACAGTGTCAACAAATATGCTTAGTGTAATATTGGTAGTTTACCACTTGCAAAAGGCACAGATATCATCGACACGGTAAATATTACTACAGATGGGCTCACACATCCTCTCCAATTTTCTCGTACCTCCATCGGATTCCCACTGAACTGACCTAAGCCTGACCGCGTAGGAAGGTAGAATCTGCGGCGCTATTTTCAAAGTAGCTTAGGAAACCCGTGCTTCGAATTAAAAAAAGAAATATTCGTAATTTTAAAGCTTAGATGAAGACGACTCTTTTTTTTTTTCTGAGTCTCTACTGAAAACTATTGCTGGTGGCAATACAATGTGGTGGAACTTGAAGGTGAAACTAGCAGGATAAAAAAAATGAAGCTATTTTCTAGTTGAAACAGCAGCCAATGTGCTATGTCAAGAAAAGCCGAGCAATTAAGATAGGCTGCACCAAGCGTACTATGGATTCGTGCGTGAGGTTCGGTCTGTGCTGAGAAGAAGAAAGCAACTACAGATAAAAAAGGTTTCTTCACTGAACCAGAGTTGAAGCGGAGAATCGCTAGCCTAATTGAAGTAGGCAAAAAAAAACATTATTAAGAGCATGTTTACAATTTATTTCAGCAATGACGCACTAGCAAATCGCGAAAGTGCAAGGGAACGAAATGTCCGCTCAACCAGTATCTGTGCATAAATATTTGCAAAAAGGACGAGAGGAAGCAGTATTTAATCGCAATCGCATCATAACCTGACTGGTTAGGCCTTCTGAAAGGCCACAACGGAAATGTGATGATGACCATGAAACAGATTTTTATTTTAATCGCCACATGTATTTCTTCGAGCGTATACAAGCTGAAATAGGGATGCGTTTTGAATTCAATAACTCCATTAGCCGTCAGAGGGTCATTCTCGTATACATGTATGGCGACAAGTACACATTTAACAGATCACACCTAGACGACCCCCCCCCCCCCCCCCCGCCCCCCGTCTTTCCTATAGACACACAGAGAGAACCCCCAGGAGGTGCTGTCGTTTGTTGTGTGTCTGGGGAATTATAACTGTTGTATCTGCACCGCGTTTCTACGCGATAACTGCGGAGGGCAAATTCGTCTGCTCCTTGCGCAGGGGGTAGCGGTGACGTCAGAACGCCAAGCCCTGATTGGCTGATCGCGACCCCCTATCTGAGCGTCGTCTGCTCCTTTCCAACGTCGTCTGCTCGCAACGTCGTCTGCGTCTGTCTTATCTTTCCTGCGACTTTCGGAAGTGCAGAGGCCAGATTCACAAAACGATATTACGCCAAAAATATGCGTAAGACAAAACTTGAGAACGAATTCGTATTCACGAAACGAAATTTTCGTAAGTTTTGCGCAGGTTACGACGAAATCCTACGACAGCTCCGAAGCTGTCTTACGCACTTACGATCAAATCAGCATGGCCGACAGCGTTGCGGTCGCGACGACCAACGGACGTTTATTTTTCTACGTGCGCTTCTCACGCGTCCCGACTTCAGGCAGCAAGAAAAAAGTAAAATGTACTTGAAACAGACCACGACGAACAAGAACGGTGGATCCACAAACACCCGGGAGAAGCTCCAACGGCCACGATTCCACCGACAACGACCAAGCGAGCACGGCAGATAGGCCTAGCAGGCACTCCGACTCGTCGACCGTCTGCCCACGACCGGCTGGCGTGCTGAATGCAATATGCCCGCGCGACCCTTGTGAACCCTTCCCGTCTTATACTTTGATCGCTGACCTCAATTTTAGATTAAGAGGTCAATCTCTCCCTCTTGTCATCTCCTTGTTTTCCGTGGCAACGGTGACTCTCGCCGGTAAAAAGCGGTGAATCTCCGACAGACGCAGGAAAGGTAAAGCATCCATCGCTTTGGCAAGCAGACGTAAAGCAGACGACGTTAACTGCGCCAACCCGCCGACGCCGTTAAAGAGTGAGGAGTCTCGCAGCAAACGAAAGGAGGGAAAAAGTATTTGGGAGGGAACTTGCGGACACTAACCACCCTCACTCTCGGTTCTTAGCAAACAAACCTCGGCGCCTCGGGTCACCTCGCCAGTGAGTCCTTTGACTTCCCTCCTTAATGCGCGTCTGCTAATTGTTAGACAAAAGCAACGTACCGCTCGTATTATTTTGTCTGCCCTCTCTGAAAGGCGAAGTCGAGCTCGCTCGACTTCCGGAAGTCGCAAGAACGGTAAGACAGACGCAGACGACCTTGCGAGCAGACGACGTTGCAAAGGAGCAGACGACGCTCAGGTAGGGGGTCGCGATCAGCCAATCAGGGCTCGGCGTACTGACGTCACCGCTACTTCCTTTCTCATGCGCAGAAGGCGAAAATGAGCCAACTTGCGAGGCGTATAGTTCTTAAATGGGACCTCGGTGCATTTGATTCACGCGAGATGGTTGCTCTGCTTGTCGGCTGCTCTGGTGGTGCCGGCAATGCAGGTGACGGCTCCTTTGATTTACACTTTTAGCGCTTCTCAGAATGGACCTTTTCCGAGAAGCGTTCTGCGCACGCGCGAGCGCCCGATGCCAAGCGGTGGAGGTCGGAAGGAAAAATCGAGGAAATTCGGAAGGAGGCTGTATATCAGCGAGTAGAACACGTAACTGCAGCATATATACAATTGTGTTACTCAAAAAAAGAACGTCGACGGAAAGGAAAACACGACGTTCGGGTGGACGCCACGGATGCCCCTCTTTAAAGTCGCGTTGGGCAGGCGCCGCTGCTCCGTGAGCGAAGAAACTGGTAGCGTAGCTCCCATTATCGATTGGTTGCGCAGGTAGGTCACTTCCTCGATTTTTAGTTCGTGCAGCCACCGCCTGGTGCCGTCGGTATGTGGAAAAGGTACATTGAATTCAGAGGATGAGAGCGCGTCATCCGACCGATATCTGTAAAGGACCTCGAGTACGGTCTCTGAAACCGTTGGAATGCCGCGGAAGCGGAGGCGCCAGAAGGAAACAGAATCGAAAAATAGCTTTACCTTTTTGCTTTCAGTATATTTTCCTATTCCTAACGAGCGTGTTAATAAGGTATACTGGATGACAGAAATAATAAAGATAGAGATGACGAAACACAGACCAGCACATTCTTTCAATGTACTCGTCACGTTTTATCCTTTATGTTCTAATCGTTCTATGATTCAGTATTTTGACACGATGAATCTCGATCTGGACAGGTTGCAAGCACTGTACAGTCCCGCGCTAAATAACAAGAACACTCGTATGCATTGAATTATTCTTTAAACTGTCTCTTCAGAAAAAAAAAATTAACGGCCCGATCACTCGTGCACGTATTCTGCGAGAGACAACACCTAAAGAGATGCACACTTACACACACACGCGCGGTAGCGCGATTGCTATTGCGAAAGGGTTAAGCATATAATTTCGTTTATCAAAACCGACAACTATCTATTTTCTTCGTTTGCTGATGTTGTGGGTTGAAAACAGCATGGCCGTGTGCCCTGCTGTCTCTTTTCTTTGGTGTGTGGCGGTTTGTTTTTGTATACAAGTTCCCAAGTTAAAAGAAGCAAGACATACCTGGATATGCGCAGTCTTGTGGTTGTTGATATGAATCTGGAGGAATGACCTATACGATCCAATGTAAGCTTGACAATCCTCAGCTCGGAAATCATCGCGTTAACAAATCTGGAAGGCATGGTTAACGAGATTTTTATAAACCGGAATCACAGTGAAATATTTGAGTGTTTTTAAGGTCTTGCCCGTGAATTCAGCTTACTGTGCGACATATAGACCGGTAATAACAAAACGATAAAATAAGAGCACTTTTAGTGCTTTAATTACATACAATGTTTTAGTTAACTGAAATGAATGAAATGGTATTGTTGCATAATTTGAAAATACAATATGCTGGAAAACTTCTTATATCCGCTTTTTTTAAAATATAACGTTTGCGGACACGAGATGATAATAGTGTGTGTACATACAAGTAGAGGTGTCACGTTTATTATTTTTTTTAGATAATTTTTATAGGAAATTTGTGTTGTCCATACAAAGGGACAAACTGTAATTTTGCAAAATACTTTCTTGTTTAAGTGGAAAAAAAATCGCGGCTGAAAGAAGATGGAACAGCTACTTTACCAATTGGACGTTAACGCCACATTGAGAGCCATATGGATAAGAAATACAAGTTTTTACACCGTAAATATATTATGTATAACTCATAAAATCTACTACAAATGCTGTGTTTTTTTTTTAATTTACGTTTAAAAATTGTGGTCGATTTGCCTTGCTACACACAAGACCCGGAGGAGTAACACGGAGTCAACGGTATCAACAAGAAACTACACTTCATTGGAGATGGACAAGACAATTAAGATTGTTGCCAGCGGCGCCTGAGTCCAGGCAGCGGGTCCCTGTGCGCTGCCTCTGATCCGCCTTATCAAGGCGGCGCACGCGATGTGCGCCTGGCTGGCTTGATTCCGCCGCCACGTGGGAAAGTTCGCTATATTTGCCCCGCTGTCGGGCACTTGGGCTGGGGAGCCGCCAGGGTGCGCACAAAATAAATAAATGGACAAACTTTGCTCTTTTGGGCAGCCCTTTTGTATTAAAGTGTTTTTTCTGCAAATTTTTAGCAAATTCTATTTTATTTGTTTGAACATTTTGTGCGGGTAGTTAATGATTTCTCTACTCATTATCAACATATGGCATTTTATTTTTGTAAGTGTATTTTGCATTGGCCTGAAATGTTTCGAAAAATAAAAAAAGTCACAATTATGGATTAAAACTTGGGTTTCGTCTAGTTCTCATTAAAACTTTTAAGAAATGTGAATCAAACGAGGACCAAAAATACACAAGGATAACCCGTTGTCTTCGTGACTTGTTAGTTGTCGTTTTGTTCGCGCTTTTTGAACGTTTGAATTAATATTATGTTAATCTCAAGTTACTTTATTAGCCACTTACTATTTAATTATTACGTTACGTATATTTTATAAACGCTCTCAAACACCGTCTATGAGCGATAGTTTGGTACTTCACGGGCCTGTATCATGTACCTGTATCACATAGTTGCACTTTTCCTATAATTTTCACTTTACACACAGCATTAAAATTATATAAGTATAGAGTACCTATATAATTTTAAATGGGCTGCAGTCCTACAGAAAAACATGCGGTATGTCCGTATATGATTGAAAAGAGAGATAAAGCCCTTCTATGGAGCCCCTCAACGAAACCCCTTTTCTGTGTCTGAACAGAGCCTTCCGCTGAGTGGCGTAAACATCACCCCATGTGCTGTGGCGTTACGAACGCCACAGGCTGATCCGATGACGCCAACTATTCAAGCAATAACCACGCTAGGGGGCGCCACTGAGCAGCCCGATAATGTCACGTGGTAGCCAGAGTGTAAGAATGCCCGGTTTGTTTGCATCGCGCGCGCCATAGCGGCCCGGCATGATTGCTTGCTTTCGGACTCGGGGCGGTGGTTATTTATTGTTCCCTCAGGGGTGACACAACATAAGCGACCGAAAAAGGTATACATGTCCAGCCATATCCGGCAAAAAAACAAAAAACAAAACAACTAGAAAACAAAAATATTAAATAAAAAAAAACAAAAAAAAAAAATTGGGCAGAATATATTGGGCGAGCGCGATACTGTATTCGAACAGCTTAATAGATGCTTTCTCGACGAATCATGTTACATTTTGTATTATGTTTTGCTTTTCTTCGCGAGTGTCGGTCTCGTTCTCCATACAGATTCCACTGGCCCAACTCGGAGCAAACGATAATCGCATAATCCACCTTTCCTTTTCTAACACACCCGAATTTCTTTCTCCGTGTCGGCCGTGTCACCGGTCGCGCTGTTAAGTTGAAGGAATAAACAGTCGCCTTTATGATGTCCGAAACGAAAAAAACGCTTCTGTGTCTGTTCAACAAATCAGGCCCCGAGGATCTCACTTGCGAACAACTATTGCTTTCCTTACGGTGCACTATAGCTGCAAAGTAATGTAGTGGTAAAAAAAAAAAAAAAAAAGCAACTACTATCTTGTGTACGGTTAAACGCCATTGGGATATGTTTTGAAGGCGGATGGGGGGAGGGGTAATAAAAGGTGTGTTTATGCTCAATACACGAGTGTTAAAGAGGCTGTGCAACAATATTAGCGTTGAAAGAAATCGGAGCCTGTACTTTTTACCCTATGTATTAGCCCTAAGTGACAGAAAACACCCAACCTTCCTCGGAAATGTTATGATTTTATTAAGTCAATACGACCACCACTGACCGGCCTTCAGCCGCTCAGTGGTGGTCGTCGGAACCACAGGGCGCGGCCGGCATGACGTGGACGTGACGTGAGCGTGACGTTAAATGGGGAACGTGTAAAACATTGCCCAAGTTGTGCAATTATCTGCTAAACATAAGGCCTATTTTTAGAAACCTGGTCATATTGACTTAAACAAATGTATCGAAAGTATCCTACCATTACGAAATATTATTATTCTTAGTTTTAGTGGCGCCATCTATCAAAGGCAGCAAAACCATTTCTGCTCTGTGGCGTTGCTTACTTGCCCATAGTCCCGTAGCTTTTAAGTTCTGAGCAGCGCTACAGGCGAGCAAAATAGAATATTCGGCTCGCGTTTCGAGCGTGCGTTATTACGCTTGCCCCCAACTACAGTTTTTTTATACTTTGTTTCGTTCCAAAAGCCAGCGTAGCAGAGGCTACAAGAGCGAGCTGCGAGCTTTCAGCGCCCCTGCCTTGCACGCGAAGCTCGTGCAGTGCGAGCATCGTTCAGGAGAATGTGCTTTTGCGAGCAACTTCTGTTTCACTCTCACGTAAAGTGAAACATATGGGCTCACGGAGGCTATATAAGAAATCAATAAAATAATACATTTGAAAGGAATGTTTAATAGGACGCTAAGACCGCGAGCTGCATAATTTTTTTTTTTTTTTTTTACGTTTTGTCATTGCGCGTTTAAACATGTTGACAGATGCCTGCATGAGGCTAAAGACGCCCAAGACGCTAAAGATGAACATCTCACGCTCGATCTCGCTCGATCCGTTCTTCCAAAATGCCATCTTGTTCGTTCTTCTTTCAACGCTGGCAACCATGGCGACGTTCGCTAAGGACCGAGCCAAAGCCGCCTACGAATCCGGAGAGCTACCTCTCCATTAAACATCACAACCACGTGAGAACCACATTACCGGAAATACGGTGTGAGAATTGAGAGTGGCCGCGGGGGGCACATATTTCAATCTGTTTTTATTCTGTTAAAAAAAAAGAACTAGGGCACGTTTTGAAGAACGGTTTTCTGTTTCATATTCCACGGGTGGTAGGGATCAACTCCCACACTTATCGACCTGAAGTCCGAGAAACGTTGCACAGCCCTTTTAGTTACTGGACAGTTTATGGCCAGCAAGACGAAATGTCACAAAACGTCCCAAAATATTGACTGTGATCCTAGCGTCTGTTGCGTTTCATTGAGAGTAATTATAAGTGGACTACGAAAGGACTCTTTTCACTCCCTGGTCACATATAAATAAATCCCAAGGCTCCTATCTTTGTAATTATATTGTCATTACGGTCATCACAAACATCTACATCTATGCAAGGTCTCAAATGGCTCTCAAGGGAGCGTTAGCTTCAATGAGAGCCTTTTGAAGGAGTGTTTTTGAAGGCGTGATCTTAAGAAACTGACTCGTTAATAAAGATAATTTGAAAAAAAAAATTTTTTTCACAAGACGTTTGCTTATGGTTATTTGTTTCTTCTAATTGTGTGTCTCTTTAGAATGCAACGTTTCTTTTCGCGTGAACTCTGTAAGTCTGTACTCAGTCATTCACACTTTATATGCTGGGAACGTTCAATCCTTCACTCCAATAACTACAATAATAGACCTGGTGCTGCTGGTGATTTAGTTAAGTCTGGTAAATTGCAGGCTGGTAAATTGCATAAAAGGAACTGGGTAAACAAATGTCCCTGAATTTTTTTAAAGATGCAACGATCGGGATAGAGAACTAAGTTTATTTTAAAGGGATACTTCAACAATATTTAAAATATTCCCGTCGTGTTCAAAAATAGGTTGACTATGATCCACAATATCCGTAAATGACAATCGCACGTTTGTATTTTGAGCCTGGTGGCTGCATTTTTCGTTATAAACGGCCCACTCTGGCAAGCGCTCGGAGAAGGCCCAGCGGAGACCACGTGACATTCAGAGCAATCGTGACGTGGGTCGTCTCAAGACGAGCAAAGCTACGGCGAGGCTGACGTCAAGAGGATGGCCTAGTCGTTCCAGCCACCGAAGCGGCTGCTTTTGTGTGAATTTTGAGTGACGGGTTAATCTTCTGTAATCTTGTAGGGGGACAATAGCGACTTCTGCGACACACAGAAGGCATTCTCGAGAGGAGGGGAGTTCCTCCTGCCCCTCTTCTCTCGTCGTGGCAGGAGGCGAGACAACCTTCGTCACTCGCTGAAAAGGTTCCTAGACGGGCATTACAAGCGAGGCGTTAGCGACATCCACCAGGTGCACATTGCTAATCGTTTAATACGTTTAAAAATTCCTTTTCGTGACTTTTTTAACAAGATATTGGTATGTTTGATGTGATGCTGCTCCTTTGAACACATATAAACCAAAACATAAACGCCGGACAACAATGGTACCTTTCATTGTTATCCGCGAAAGTGGAACAGCGCATGCTTCTGAAACTGCCAATTAAAATCAGAAAATAATGAAAATTTAAAACAGTGAATCAAAAATAAGTGTCTTCACTGTGCTTTACCCAGGACAAAAAGTGAGCAGCATTGAAGCCTTGGATGAACACCTGCCAGACGGATAATTTGTAATCGTCCGCAACGAGTGCAAAAACAAATTACCCAAAAATAAAATATCAAATGTTATTATCGAGACAGCGAGGCTGAACGAAAGCCCGTTCAGCACTGAAAGGCAACGGCGACGTCCTCACTTTGAGTTGTGCCGCGTTTCCGCCAGATGGCAACACCGAAACCACTCGCCGCCAGAGCCGTATATAGAGAGAGTTTGGTCAATGAGAGGAGCGGGCAGAGTCAGGGCGTTTCCCAGACGCAGAATGAGGGCTCGACATGCCCTCTTGGCCAACCAGAAGTCCAAAATATTCCCCTATCGGTGGTAGCAAGACACAGTTAGATGTAGCAACTGTTCACGGTTGCAAATATGATGCACGTCATGTTTCCAATAGAATCAAGCAAGAATATGTAAGAAACGAATGTGCCGCTTGGACTTTGTTTTCCTGAGACGGAGTCTGACCGCTCGGACGGGGAGATTTCTGGCCCTCGGCGCCTGTGTGCGGATCACGTCAATCGTTCTGCTAGTCGCGCACGCTTCTTATTTCTTCTTTATCTTTATATAACATTCACCATGATTTTGCATGACCGTGATCGAAACATCACGTGCACTATATATTCATGCACTAAGAGCTAGTCCCACGCACTTATTAATCTTGTTTCTCGCGACCACCGCCAGGGTATTATTCCCTCCTACTGGCTGGCCTCGTTCGAATTTGCAAATACGCCCTGGAACACGCCGTCTGCTTTCGACCAATGGCACCTCCTCGTTTGCCTCCTATAGACGTTTTCTGTTTCCTGTCGTTCTCAGTCCAGTGGGTCCCGTATCTTGTATGCGTGACGAAATAATTATAAAAATTTTAATCTGGAATATGCGAGGAAATATAGGTGAGGCAAAACAAGGATGTGTGACAATCCCGCACGTTTCGCAAACATCTTCCTGCGGCCTGGAGAGATGAAAACGGTGTTTTAACGTATACCAGAAATAACGACATTCAAGTAGGCTGCTTTGTGGAAAAGGTGTATACTTTCCCATGAAGGGCTAAACTCTCTCTATATACCTCTCTGCTCGCCGCTAGAAAGCCTCAAGCAAGGGTGTGTTGAACTGCTCGCCGTAGTACGTGTGTATGGGCGCCTTCAAATTACAAATTTAGCTGTGGGTCTAAGGTACTACGGACGGCTTTTCAACGTATCTCAGGTAACAAACAGGCCTGGAGATGTGTGAATATAAATAACCTTTTTTGTGAAAATAACCTTTTTTTCAGACGCCATCTTTGTCCCGATAGGATAAGCATTTTTTAAACGCGAAACGGGGTGTAATCCGCCATCTCTAAAGTCGACATTAAATTGCAAACGCTATTTGTGGTTTGAGCTGAACACACTCTTACTTGAGGCTCTCTATTCGCCGCAGGTAACTTTCCACTCCTTCGACGCTTTTAAAAAAAAAAAAAAAAATTGTTAATGAGAAAGAATTTGCTCTTGTGCCTCCCACTCGTCCGCCATCGTTCGGGGCACAAGGTAGCGTCGCCTGCATTGATCTCTATTGTAGTAGGCTGGATCGCGGACCGGGGCCTCGCCAGCTGCAGGGGCCGAGTGTCGCCACCTGCGGACATTGATTGACACCAGCCAATGCATGAGGCTCTATGGGGAGAACGAGAAAAAGTGCCGTTTCCCAGGTTTCTGACCTGTTGTCGGCACTGAAACTTTTTGGATGCTTTTTGATAAGCCCGTCAAGTAGCTGGAGTAAAAACATTAAAACTGACAGCCCTCGCAGTTCTTATAAATAAATATTTTGTGGTCGAGAGTGACTCCGCTGTAGTGCAGGTCAATTAGGCGAGAGTTATCTAGGGTTACCGCGGAGTCGGTGGCGCTTTCTTTGAGTTGGGTTTAGCAGACGACAAGCTCGAAGGCTTTGCTACGCGGAATTTGCTCACCCCGGAAAGCCGCTGTCGAGATGGAACTTCTTTGTCATTCATCAACTTCTGGGGTTCCCCAAGGACGGTCTCATTGACGGCAAGTTCCTTTGTTTACTCCACTACGAGAACAAGCTTGCCAGCTCAGACGTAGGTGCTCCGATACGTTTTATATTTTTAATCGGCGTTCGAACGTTTGACAAATACTGATTCGAGCTCCAAACGTCCGACATAAGGCTCGCAGCACACCATAAAATACTCGCCTCCGAGCACAGCATACATGCTTCAATATTTTTACTTTTGTGCGTTTCTCCCATAGGCTTGCGTGTATTGCCTGGTGTCATGCAATGGCCGACGGAGGCGACACTAACGGGCTCCCAATCCGCCATCCAGCCTACTACAAGAGAGATCAGTGGTCGCCTGTTCTTCGACTCCGTTTAACCCACGATGTAAGAAACAGTTTTGCCTAACACTGGACCGCAGAGGGCGCTAGGAGTAATCCAAGTCTACCCCATGCCACGCGACTCACGTGACCTTCGAGAGGGGTGCCGTGACGCCTTGTTGCTTGATGCGTTGAATTGGCTGAGATGGCCCGTAACGTTGGCTACAGTTAGCCGTACAGACCCTTTTTGGAAGTGAGCGCCGTCTAGTAGCTGCAGCGCACATTATCTGAGTTTGCCACTGTGTAGACACGCATTTTGGGAATGCATTGGACAAGAATCCGTCGTTTTCGTGATATGGCACAAAGACGCCAGATAACGACCAGTCACTCAAGTTAAAAATGCTAGAGTTATGACGTTATATTTTTGTACCAAAATGGTGCCGATGTCAATTCAAAATTGCTATATGTGCTTTTTACTCAAGGCTTGATCATGTAATACATAATGCCGATCAAATAAAGTTTGGCGGTTTTACGAACCAAACAAACCAAGGACGCCTGGCACTCTCTCGTGGAGGGCTGAAGATTCATTTGAACAACCTAAGGATCTTTCAACCCGCAACAGAAATCTCGGTTATTTTCGGATGCAACTTACGTGAATACAATTGGCCAAGAATAAATCTGTCACCTCGCTCTTTTGTCTTTGAGTGCAGATCAAATGAAGCAGACTGTCGGAATTCTTCACATTAAGCTTTCTAACGAGCTTTTATAACGCAGAAATATTAAATGCCGGCGAAAAGCAATTACAATGTCGTGCTCTCATTCGCTCCATGGGTATGGAAAGCACATAAATATTATTTTTCTTCCTTTCGCGTACAGAAATCTGCCAGTATTTAACTTTAAAGTAATTGCTTTCTTAAAACTTTCGCTTTTTGTATTTCGTTTTATAGCTAGAAATGAGTCACACACTGCACTGGCACATTGCACTGAACAACCTCACGTGATGCTTTTTTAACAGCTGTCAGGACATGGGTATTTCAAAATTGTGGCGTTCCAATTTCATACAAATCGTTCCAAGGCTTAGCTGAAATAGGTTACTAGGAATATAGAGATAATTACTTTCGTTTCGAGTTCAAAAGACCGTAAAAAAAACGTTCTGGGTTTCATTTCGTTGCCGGATATCTTTTAATGTAAAATGCCAAATACGATCCTAAAAAAAAAAAAAAAAGATTTAAAATGTCATTTTTAATTTTTAAACGCCACAGCATTTTGAAATTAAATCGAAACCTCTGCGTGTCTGTACACTCTCAGAAAAAAAGGTGTATTATTACACCCCTTGTCCCATATAATACACCCCAAAACTTCAATTCGACGTACAGCGCCCCATAATCGAACAGGCGGCCCCAAAGTTTACGAGGGGCTTGATAGCCATGTGGTGCAACTTATTAAAATAGCTGATGTACGTATTATTAACTAGAAAAAATATTATCGGAGTTTTCTTGGCCGTACTGCAAAAGCTCCGTGTTTTCTTTCTTTGGTCTTTGATACGTACTTTAGCAATTTAATATGTTATATCGCACCGTTATCAAGCCCCTGGTAAACTTTGGTGCCGTCTGTTCGACTATAGGGCGCTGTACGTCGAATTGAAGGTTTGGGGTGTATTATATGGGACAAAAGGGTGTAAGGTGATACCCTTTTTTTTTAGAGTGTAGTTGACCGCCTTGAAATAGTGAGCCAAGTAATTTACCGTCTGACGTATCTAAGGTCGGTAAATGAAGGATGCAAAGACGAAGTCATTAGCGGGGCGCTCGAATGGGCGGTCGCGCCCTTCACTGCCTTTCCTGCCATGCCGCGCCATATCATGGAGTGTGTGGGAAATTAGAGCAAATCTTCGATAGGCGGTGTCGTTCAGATGCCATTTTCCTCTTCCCTAGAAGGCCTATCGCGCATTCTCTGCTTACCGATCATTGCCAGCATGATTAAGCTTGTCAATAATTTATTAGTAAACTCGAGTAACTCAGACCGGCCATATCACTATAATTATATTTTTACCTCGAAAGGCCCCACGATGTTTTCTTAACACCTGTCCCAGTAAACCTATTTTGAAGATAATGGCGTTTTAAAGCGAGAGTTTCAAGGAGCTCGTCTCGCGACGGCCTAGGCGGCCTACCAGAAAAGCCGGCGCGACGCAAAAATCCTGATTGCTCGATAGGGTCATGACATAACAGCCAAATGACCTCGCGCAGGAATTTCAAACAACCCACAATGCACACTTGAAACATGACGTCACGTGTGGAATGTAAGCGAATAAAACATGACAAGTAATAGAAACACCAGCACTGTGTTTCTCTCTTCGCCGCTTTTCCTAACGTTCAGCTGGTAATCAGTAAGCATAGATAACCAACCGGCTCAGCTACAGGCCATCACTAAATAATAGAAATCAAAAGTCGCGGTATATCCGAAACGATTTCACTTTATAAGTTAATTAATATGCCTTAACAATATGTTTGAAGACTTTTAGGTGGAGGTGGGATTCGAACCGACTACGTTTCGGTTGCGAGTCAGACGCTATCGAGCACTCGCACGGCTTGGAAACGAACGACGGTTTATATGTGTAGCTATCGCTATACGCTCTGAAAGGCGATGTTTACGGGCCCGCCTGTTTTTTTTTTGTGTTTTTTCTTGTTTTTAAATCTACAGCTGCCGTTCTAACAAGGAATTATATATAATTAAATAATATTAATAATTGGGGTTTTGTGTATATTTAGATAACGTCTAGTTGGTCAGCCATTTCAAAGTTGCGTCGAGTCCCTCGCTGTAGATGAGAAATTTAGCCAGTGCAGTGCAACCGCTAGCCTGGGGTTTTTAACGTGCAACACGCAGTAGTGATAAACGACCACACGATAGTACGCATCTGAGTTTGACTTGAAATAATGTATTTCTAAACTATAGGTATTTCTTTGTATAGTCACTAACAACAGACGCAGGGGGGCCAATTACAATGTTATGCTCCTTGAATTGTGATTCGACTTTCGGTGTTCTTATCGGCGATTGTGGCAGTCCCATTGGCGACACTCGGCGAGTCCTGGGCTTTACAAGCTGTAACGGACAACATTGCCAAGTTTGTATTTTCTTTATTATAGCCTAAAGGCTGATTCACATACTTGCGTTTGCTTATGACCGAGTTCTTTGTGACCTTTTTTGACAAGAGAAGAAACTGGCACGTTGGCGCCATCAATGAGGTGGCCCATGAACAGCATTTCACTACAACGAATGTTTCGGAGAACTTGCGTGATCAAATGTAGATACCATACCTATATTAAATAGTGGTTCATAAGATTAACAAACGTTGTTTCAAGCCCAATAAACAAATATGGATGCGCTAACAAAATGGGTGAGGAGTGGGACCAATATGTTTATTGAGACTATCTGACAGTTATGCGGGAATATGTACGGAAATCCCAAGTGTTCAACAGCCACCCAATAGATGGCGCCATTGTGCTCTCTCGACCTAGGGGGATCGCAAAGAGTTTTAAGGCACTCGTGAAGAGCCCCAAGTGTGCGAACAACTTTTAAGTGGTATCTCTACCAAAGCTCCAACATACATAATAGAACGTCTCTTTCTAAAAAATTATATTTCTTTGCGTTCTACACTCCTAGAAGAAAGGGTATCTATAGTTCTCCCTAACGGGAGGAGGATTTTAGAGCGCAGCTCTTAGGCGCCCGTTTCCGGCTTGAGCGGCGTCGCCGTCGGCGTAACCGCGCGGTGCATTATAGGTAAATTTCCCCGCTAAAGCTAGCGGAAAAATTTCCCCGCTAAATCTAGCGGAAGAATTTCCCCGCTAAATCTGGCGGAAAAATTTTCCCGCTAAATGTAGCGGAAAAAATTCCCCGCTAAATCGAGCGGAAAAAATTCCCCGCTAAATCTAGCGGAAAAATTGCCGCTGGATTTAGCGCAAAAAAATTCCCAGCTAAATCTAGCGGAAAAATTTTCCCGTTAAACCTAGCGGAAAAATTTCCCCGCTAAATCTAGCGGAAAAAAATCCCCGCTAAATTTAGCGGAAAAATTTTTCTGGGGAGTCGCGTGACCCCCCAAGGTCACATGACCCCCCCGAGGTCACGCGACACCCCCGCCCCGAGAACAGGTGACCCTAGTACCCTTCCCTCCTCCTCCTCAAGAGCTGCGCTCTAATTCGGTGTTACAGAGAGTTGTAAACGGCTTTAATTTTTTTGTAACCTATGTTTTTCTAGAAAGGGAGAAACCTTTGTCCCTGAAGCAGGGGAGCAAAGTTCCTCTGTTGCCTGCTTCTAATTGTGGCGGCCTTGAATCGAAAAAATAGCTCTCAATAAGGCTTAGTGAGGACGCTACGTCTTTTGTACGGGACGAGGGAAGCAGTAAACAGAAGTGTAACACGAGCTTTCCACCAACTGTGTTTATTTTCGAAGTCAGCTTCCCCCCGCAGGTAAAGAAACTTGCGTTTCAAAAGCAGTTGCTCAGTCTTCTAGTTATCAGCACTGCGACGTTAAACGGAGACAACCGATACTTACATTAGCCGGCTTCATTTCTACGGCAGCCAATCTCTCCAAAATATACTGCTGGCGTGTCAACGGACACAGCGCTAAATACCGCACTCGTCAATCCGTTTGGGATTGCATTGTCTGAGGCCACTGAGAGGATTCTATCCAACGCTCCAAAGTTTAGTATAGACGTCAAACCTTCTCGTTTGGATATTTGCGCTGCAATCAATGTAATGTCCAGTTTTGTGGCAGGCCCGACAGAAATGACTGCCTCTCGTGTCAACCTCTTTTAAGAGGGTGGCGTGAATGGTGGACTCGTCGTACAAGACCGGCCAAAAATCTGAAACAGATGGCGAGTGCTAAGAAAGAGTTGGAAAAAAACAAGTCAAGCTTGTTTAAATAGACAAAGTAGAACTTTTTGCTGTACTGCGCTGACAGGTTTCAAGAGAAATGTGACGTTGCGGTTCAGTTCAGTTCAGTTTATTATTCCTCAAAGGCATTTCAGATGAAATGCATTACATAAAGAGGGGTCAAATGACATATACAGATAGCAGAAGGGTGATGACAAGGTAAATAGTGGGAAAACGAAAACAAAACTACCAACCAATAGGACAGATATCATAACATAACATGTAGAAATAGTAATTAACAGATAAACATGTTAAATATATCAGGTGTGCGTCACAGAGTTCACGGAATGTTTTAGGGTTAGATTTACGTCCTATGGTTTCAGGAAAGGAATTCCAGTTAGTGAAAGCGAAACAAAGCGGGGAATTTTGGAATTCATTAGTTCTTGCAAATAGAGGTTTATATTTAGGCTGTGGTCGTAACGCAAGGAGATGTGAAATGGTGGGTGACAGTTGGTGGTTCGAAAATCAGAAGAGGAATAGTAAGCTTTGTGAAAAAAGGACAAGACGACTAAGTTGAGTTCTTTGAGATAGCGGTCATAGGTCGAGGTTGAATTTCAGTGCAGTCACGCTTGACGTTCGTGAGTAGTCATCTGTTATAAAAAATGATGTCTTGTTTTGCATCAATAAATTTGGCGTATTCCAATTTTAAACGGACGAAAGTCTTAGAGGCAGTTCGTTTAACACAACGGGGAGTGAGGTAGAGGTTACATTTTATGTATCCTTAAGATCTGCTTGCACGAGCCACTATATTGTCAATTAGAGTATTCCAAGTTAGGCCTTTAGAAAATGTTAGCCTAAATATTTGTAAGTTGCTACTTTTTTTAGATGCAGTATTAGTAAGGAGTAATAACGTACAATAGCAGATCGCTGACCAGTGAATGTTAAAAGTCTGCTCTTGGTTGAAATGACCTTCATCTGCCACGTGCTGCACCAATGAGACTGGACATTTAGATCCTGCTGTAATAGTATTGATCGGGTGTCAGGGTTGTTTAAACCTTTCGGTGAAGATTTGAAACGGCTCAAGAAGGAGGTACTGAAAACGTCTAGAGACAGCGATTTTAGGTCTTTAGCCACTAAACGCGATAACAAATAAAAAATGCTTCTTCTCTATAATATTCTTCGTAAAGTATCAAAAGGTAGATTACCCCCTCAGAGTTGTTGTCGATGAAGGTGGCACGTTGCAAAAGAGTGTTTTTGCCTTCCTACATAAAGGCCTCTCCTGTTTAGATGACAAAAGTCCCTTGCCATTGAGATCTTGCACTGGTTTCATGTCTCACTTACAGCCATTTCATGAAAAGTTATGCACCACGTTTGCTTTACACAACAAGGATTTGATTACTCTCTCGCACTAGACATTTTGCTCTCGAGTGTCAGCCAGTTTTTGGAAGATAATTTAGTTAGCTTCCAATATCAGTCGGTGATGCATGTGTCTGATTTTGTTAGGGTTATTGAGTTGTACCTTCGGTCGACGGTTGTGGCTCCCGGCGGTCAAACGTTTATCAAATGGCACGGATTATGCAAAGGTTTTGTGGTGGCTCCTGCTGTCTCGGAAATATATATCAAGTTCTTAGATTTAAAGTTATATGATTTGATTAAGGATTATAATGCTGGTTCGGTTCTTATTAGGAAATACCTGGACGTCATTTAGTGTGTATACCCTGGATTCAAGTCTGGCAAACCCAATTGAAAGCACTGTGTATAAGGAAACCACAGAGTTCCGGTTTTCGGTAGAGACGCCGGAGAAAAGCTCTGACCAGTATTGAGACATTAAAGGGCCCCTGAAAAGAAAAAAAAAGTTTTTTAAAAACAGTCTGGTTGGGACACGCGTGTCGAAAAAATTAATTTTACGCGAAAAAAAAATTGTTTAGAGCAATATTGACCGTGCCAGACGTAATTTAGTCGGCAGTCACCTCCTTTCCACCTTTTTCTCTCTCGGCATTTCGGGCGCGTGGAGGAGAGATACACCCCGCCTCTTCGTAGTGGATCAGCTTGGCTACTTTCCCGGCTTGGCTGCGCCCCGCACGAGAGCCATTGCTACTTCCGGGCCGTGTTCCAAAATTTACTCGATCTTACCCCAGGGTATGAGTTTTGTACCCTTGGTATTCTAAAACCTACCCGCGTACAGCGTTTTTCAATCTGTGCTGTCACTTGATACGATCCGCCAGAATAACTCGGATCCATTTGGAGATTTGAAACACCGCCCCTGTGTCAGCCGGTCGCACGACGTAGCGCGTCGTATCGTGCACGTACCGTGGTCACACAGTACATACTCGTCGCGATGGACCCCGACCTGAAGCGTCGGTTGCTTCAACGCTGCCAGCAGCTGGGCCTTCGCCCGTACGAGGACACGCCTCGCCAGCCGGGAGGCGTCCGCTCCGATCGCCGCGAGACAACCGCTCGAGAAGGCACCCACTTCGCCGTGGACGGCGGCGAAGCGGGTGCCTCGACGAGTTCGTCCGAGCCGCACGACCCTTCAAGCCGCCGCGAGGACACGCAGTGGTGACTTTTTTTTTTATTAAACGTTGAGTGCGGTGCCGCGTGCCTTCACTAAACTCTTTACGAAAACCGACATCTAAAAAAAAAAAAAAAATTGGCACTGGCGCGCGCCAGAAAACATACAAAAGATGCGGTAAACGGGACACACGAATCACGCAAAGAAGAGCAGGAAAACAAAAACCTGTCACACCGCGCCACTTCCTAAGTACTTACGATGACTAACTAACACAAGCAACAAGCCCTCTTCAGAAGGTTTTCACATATAAACTCGATAAAACTATAAAACCACCCGAGGTACGCGAGACGCGTTACAACGACGGCGACCACGACAGAAAACAAAATGGCGAAGCTTTTGTTTGTTGTTTTGTTGTAGTATCCGAACGGAAGTTACGATTTTGTAAAACGTTTGTAAACAATTGCGACAGTCATTCGATGGATTGTTTCTTAAACCTAAAAATATGTAATTCAAAAGGCGATTTAAGAGATCACGAAGATTTTATAACCAACATCTAAGCTGTCACTCATTCTATTGGCCAATGAGAAGCCGATTTGAATGACTATGGTTACCAATGAGAAGCCGAGCTGAATGACCTGGAATTTGCGCGCCAAATTTCAGATAAATCTCTCGCCGTCAATATTGCTCTAAAAATTTTTTTTTTTCGCGTAATATTCATTTTTCGATACGCGTGTCCCAACCAGACTGTTTAAAAAAAAACTTCTTCTTTTCTTTTCAGGGGCCCTTTAAGTCAAGACTACAGCCGGGTTTCTGTTGGTTGCATGGCAAGGCGACGGAAAAACAAATCTTTTTTTCATCAGTGGCCATTCAAAAACTGTCAAGTCGTGTCTGGTTTGCAATCTGATAAGAAACGCAGTCCAAAAGTCCTGCGTTCACTCTATAGCAATGTCTATTAAAAATCTGTTCAGTCATCTTGACGAAGCCAAGTACCCTCAGGGGTTTCTGTCCAAGCAGCTTTCCAACATATTTTTCCCGGAAAAGAAAGCTAAAAACAAAAACTTCAGGGAGAAAAAGTACGCCGTTTTCACGTTCTTTCATGGAATATCTCAGAGCCTTAAAAATATTGCTAGCAAGTTTGGGCTCCGTACCGCATTCACGTATTCCCTTCAATTCGGCTCAAAATGATTGCCTTAAAAAACATAAAGGGAAAAGTGTAGCGAGTGTTTCAGGGATAGTCTATAAAATAATCTTAGACTGTGGTTTGTGCTATATTGGTCACACGAAGCTCTGTATCAATTACCGTTTGTCTGAACATATATGCTGTGTCCAAATAAGTATCTGTATTAGGAGGTTTCAGAACACGTCCAAGAATATAACGATTGTGTCCAATTGTTGAATTTAACGTCTGTAATATCAACCGACAAAAAAGACCGCAAAAACTGTTAAAAGTCTCAGTTTTGATAGAAAACATGGAAACGCAGTAAATAAACCTTTATTTTCTTTCGAGGGTGGGTGGAAAAGGCTTCTTGACCTCGAACTTCTCTATGGGAGGTGCGTCTATGCAGCAAAAATTGTAAAAGTTGTTTCGTTTTTTTTTTTTTTTTTTAACAGGTTTGTTTTTGTGAAGAAATCGATCTTGTGTACACGTATGTCCGTTACAATGCACGGCTTTGAGGTCACTTCTTTTGTACTTTGTTGTTTGAGCTGTAAACTATTGATTAAAAAACCCAGTTCTACCTTCCTTTTGACCTCAAACTGACAGATACAGCTCACGTGCGTAACGTGTGGTTTGTCCTTGAGATTGTGCCATTTGCGGGTTTGTCCTTTTCCTCTGTTTTCCTTTTCCCCATTTAAGGCGAGAGCCTCACTAGTTCCACTCAGCGACAAATCGAAGTAAATGGCCTCAAGAATTTGATCGAGCGGCCTGCGCCCCTCAATCGTATCCTCAAGGACGACCCTCGTATTTGCGGTCGCCTGAAGGTCGTCCTAGACCGTCAGGACGACCTCACTTATCACATTGCTTGAAAAACAAGCGCCGTCCATCGGCGAGAGCACCATGTGCGAAAGCTGAGCTTCGGACTTCATCTGTGCTCGTTGCGTTCTTTGTACGATGGACTGTGAGGCGACCGCATCTATATCTAAGGCCTCAACATCGGCTGCAGCGTCTACATCTACGGCGGCTTCCGCAGGGAAACGTTGCCGCCCACGCAAATACGCCACATCCTCCTTAAGTGCCCTCCTCTAGGCTTTGTTCTCGATGTCGTCCTTGACGTCGTCCTCTCGGCATCCTTCTTGACGTCGTCGTAGACGTCTTCCTAGAGGCCATACTAGAAGTTTTTCTAAACGTGTTATTGACGTCGTTCTATACGCCGTCCTTCAGGCATCCTCTTGGCGTCGTTTTCGACGTCGTCCTTACGTCGTCTTAGTAGTCAACCTTGACGTCATCCTAGACGTCGTCCTTGAGGTTGTCCGAGAGATCGCCCAAAACGCCGTTTTCGACGTCGTCCTCGACGTCGTCCTAGACGCCGTACTTTTCTGCGATCTCTAGGAGGTCATCCTCGACGTTGTCCTATACGTCGTCCTAAACTTTAGGAATATATAAAGTTAATATGAGCACCCTCAATTGTGTTATTTTAATTAATGCGGAAATGCAGCTGATTTTTCGAAATGTGGCAAGATTGGGCATCAATATAAAAAATGAGAACTCAATCTTTTATTTTTCTTCAGCTCCCGTGGAGCTTTGCAGTGACTTGAGCTAACTTGTGATGGCAAAACATCAAGAAACATATGACCTCTAAACGGGAAAAGCTACGACAAACCTTCACTCGGAGCGATCCCACTCTTCGTCATGGCGGCTTTGCCGCACAACACCAAACATTTTGAGCGTTTATATGTATTTTATATTTTTCAATTTCTTTTTTTTTTCAAGAAGCGTTGAATATAAATGGCGCGAAATGGAACTTTTAGCTGGAATACCATTACTTAGCTTACAATTCACAAAAACAAGACTGCCCCATTCTGTAAACCTATGCATAAAAAAGCTCAAAACTCTCAGTTACGCAAGTGGCCATGTATACATCCGGCTTTTCGGCATATGATGACTTCCACAGATAAGATTCCTGGATTCCTTTCGCAGGTTTTACGGTGGTCCACTCTGCTTGCTTCACTATGCGAAACTCTCGAAACCGTTCCGCAGACAGGTGGAACATACATACATTAGTTACTTCTTCACGCAGGACTTCCGAAAATTCTTTAACGGTGGCATTCGTTGAGTTGAGCGAAGATCTGAAGTTTCTAAACGCTGGTTGGTGTTTAAGAACACCACCTACTCCATCACAGGCGCTTTTTTTTTGTGTCTAATGGCTCAAAATATCCACCTTGCCGAGGCGTACGGCTTCCGAGACAATTCGTGCAATCGGAAGAAATTCTTGAAATGCGCCGCCGCTGCGTCCGATACAAAATTTATTTCAGAAAAGACTGGGTAATCTTCTTCAACATACTCTTCTATGGCCTCTGTGGATAGAAGAGCGTAAGCTGTGTCATGTGTCGTGTCACCACTGACAACGTCAAAGCTTTGTGCGCCTTGCGTGGACGTAACCACACATGTGAAGATGGGACACTTGAGTTTTTCCAATGAAAACTCTGCACTTCGATTGGGAAGGTTACAGTCCAATTTCGTCAAAATTGAAGGAGAACATCACTGACTTTGATGGTAAGGCGGCTCTTGCGTCATGTATCAGGCTTCGTTGAAAGTCACGTATGTAAGAATGCCTCATATACTTTTCGCTCCATGACTCCGCAGAAAGTCGGAAGTGTCCATAACCTTTTTGACGAGCTCGCCAGCGTACCATAACGCAAAACAGATCTCTTCCTCGAGATGGAGCGACTGTAGCGAGATCCTCTGCAGTTTTGGGCATTTTTTGCAAAGGGTCAGGAAGAAATCGTTCTGTGGAGCGCTGCAGAGGCAGATGCGCGCTTGAGGTCGTGTTCAGTAAGTGTTTTCTTTGAGGCATTTGTTATTTCCGTTAAAAGCAGCTGAAAATTCACGGAATATATGCATGCCCACACCTCGTGCTCGGGACTCTTTTTTGCCCATTTTGGTCGTAGGGACTAAAATATAGTAGACATGCCTAGCTTTCGACGGGGGTGGTCGTTCCTAAACAAATGGTAGGCTTCCTTAATTGAGCGGGTGATAAACCTTTTTACGACTTTGGTCTTGTCGTTAATCATGGCTTTGACAACGTCCTTTTTGTTGGGGCTTTGAACAGAGCACGCGAGGTCGTCCCGTGTGTGGTACTCAGGTGCCACCCTCACGTTTTTGGCATTCGCCTTTTTCCTCATGTAGGAATAAGGGGTTGCCCATACACAGCCTTTATGCTTCGGTTTTCTTGTTTGATGAATCTTGTAGGCAGTCGCTTCCGGCACCAGCCCCAATATTGTTTTTCTTGGAGATGCTTGGTGGCAGAAGCGTGTACATTGCTTGAGTTTTTGGCAGGAGCTGCATACCTTCAGCGCTTCGCGGAACACGTCAAACCACACCGCGCAGTGCTCAAAACTGTATTCGCCGGTTTTTATGCCAAAATCTCTCAACAACTTTCTCATAATCGAAGATCTCACTTTAGCTTGTTTTTTTCTTCAAATATCCTTCGCACCTTTTTTTTAAAATGGTTTTACGGGGTTTCAATGGAGTTACTGACCGACTAGCTGCACACAAGCCTTGACTCTTGACCACTTCAGCCAGAATTTCATCAGTCCCGGAAAGAAGAGTTTGATGTTCTCACATTGTGAAGAGAAGCAATTTTATTCTGGAGGTATTTGTAGCAATGATGGCAGAAAAGGTCGGATTCATTGACTATCCGTGGAACCAGTATCTTTTCCAACCGCACTTTTTTTAGTTTTTCTACCGGTACGAGGTGCTTATCACTATACATTTTCTTCCTGCCTCTCCCTAGATAGCCCACACAAAACAATCGCACGGTGCTCGATCGTTGGGCCATTGCTGTTCGACTTGACATCATAGACTCTTAGTTACTTCGTAAATGCCAGAACTTCAAACGTCCTCGCAAACACCTTTTTGAGAGGTTCTGAGTTCCTCCCTCCCGGCTCCGAATATCCGGTCAGAGTTTCGAAAGAAAATGTCCTTGTGGTTATCAACTTCTGTCTTCCCTTGTAGGCATAATCGATGCGTCGCGCACGATTAAGTTGGTGTTGTTTGTCTGTAGTCCCAAATACATGTACGACGAAACCGTCTGATTCAATGTCCGATTAGGCAATACGAAGGGCAGGCGCGGCTTGTTTGGTCATGTCGCAACGTCGGAAGACTCGGAACGGCGTTGCGGCATGCGACCGACTGTCTATAGGTGGTTGCGATGGTTGGATGGCCGCAGCCAATGACGACGCAGGTAGCGGGAACGTCATGAGGACGTCAAGTTTTGGAGAGCGGGCTATTCAGGAGCAAGAATTCGGTTGCGAGTCCCTCTTTCTTTTCTTGGCATTTCCTAGGAGACGGGAAGAGTCCGCACACAACTTTATTCAGCGCTGAAAATGGGAGAGGGAACGCGCTCCTGTACCTACCACTGTATTGCCAAGAAAATTCGCGACTCGCACTGGTCACGGAACTGGGCGGAGGCGATCGGAACTTTCGAAACGACGCGTCGCAAGCTCGGTCGGAAGCATGTGTCTTCGATAATCGAGACTCATGCTTCCCACTGTAAGCATAGCAATGGCCAGCCGTCTTTTGTTAAGAATCACTTTGTGAAAGTTTCCTTTATTTTAATGTTTTGAAGCTTTTCGGTGTTTGAGTGTATGAGTGTAGTTTGTGTGTGTGTGTGTGTGTGTGTGTGTGTGTGTGTGTGTGTGTGTGTGTGTGTGTGTGTGTGTGTGTGTGTGTGCGTGTGTGTTGGAAAAGGGCAGTTACGGCAGTGAAACGGGAGAGGAAGGGGGGGGGGGGGGGTTAGGGGTTTTGTCTCGGTCGGTTCGCATAGGGTGATGAAACTCATCTGTTTAGGTCCTTGGGAGAGGTGCCCGTTCCCGTTGCTGTTCCTAACCTTGGAGTGATTTAGTTTGTCTGGTTAGGTTCGGTGAAGTCCTTGTGGTCGCATGTCTTTATCTGCCGTATTTTTTTTATTTTTGTGTCGACATGCATTTATTGTCGTTCTTCTTTTGAATAAGCTCAGCTGCGTTTGAGATTTTTTTCGCTCTGTCAGTTATTTTTTTTTTCCTTGCCTCAGGGTTTAGATCGCAATGTTTCCTGACCAACTGGCCTCCATATTTTCCCTTAAAACTACTCTCACCGTATTTTTCTGTAACTGGGTTTCAAGGTATTGTGAAGTGCTCACGATTCGTAAATGCCGCCAGCAGTGACGTTCGCGTGCGTTTCTTGTTCGTGATAAGGGGTGCGATGAAGGGGGTAGAGGGGGGGGGGGGGGGGGGGGAGGTATGGTCACACAACGATAGAGCAATGCTCGGAACAGTACGACTTTTGCCTCTGTACGATAGGGTCCAGAGTGCCATTTTCCAGCTTTTGACGCTTCCATGAAGGCGACGTTATGCGGCAAAGCCACTATAACGAAGACGTCGGCTCGCTCTGAGTGAAGGTTCGTCGTAGCTTTTCGCGTTCGGAAGTCATATGTTACTCATTATTTTGCCATCGTAAGTTAGTTCAAGCCACTGAAAAGTGCCAAGGGAAGCTTAAGAAAATAAATAACAATTTTTTTTTAAATATTAATGCCAAATCTTGCCACATCTCGAGAAATAAGCTGTATTTCCGCATTAATAACAAGAAGACCATTGAGGGTGGGTATATATCATCTTTATAAATTCGTTAAAAATATTTAAAAAGGAGCAGTTGGATATGTTTTGTGAAGTTTAACGAAAGATAGTTTATTTGCAAAATACTTTTGATATGTCTCTAAAATGCGTTTTAATGACATGTTTGATTTTTTTTTGTTTGCATAGAAATATTTTATGGATATATTAATTGTTTTATGTGTTGTCTATCTTTTGTAAAAATTATTAAAAATGTAATGGTGACGTGAAAGCATAGATGAGAAAATGACGACTGTGCAAAGTAGCATCGTGAAATCTCAATTTCCACGCCTCGAGCTTCTCTATTTTATATCTTAGCGAAGCCAATTGTTACGGCGTTCATATATAGCTGAATGTTCCTCCCAAGAGCATGGCTTTTATATAAATTTAAAACAAAACAAATTAAAATTATGACCCGGACCATCATTGCATGCCCTGACATGGAATCGAGTCCGATGCGATAAATTTTACCAACATTTACAGGCGTTGAGAGCGCAGCTCTTAGGCTCCCGCTTCCGCGTATAGCGGCGTCGGCGTCACAGTCGCCGTCGGCGTAAACGCCAAGCTAAATTTAGCGGGAAATTGAATTAGTGTTGAGGTCACGTGACGTCAATTTTCCCGCTAAAACTTGCTAAGAAAGTGAATTTGTTCATGGGTAACGGGACAGGAAGTCATGTGGCGTCATTTTCTTAGCTAAATTTATCGGGAAAACTGAATTGGTAGTGAGGTCATTTGACGTCATTCTCCCCCTAAATTTATTGGGAAAACTTAATTGATATTGTGGTCACGTGGCATCAATTTTCAGGCAAAACCTTGCGGAGAAGCTGTGGGAGGAGTGGAGAATACGGAGGAGGAAGAAGAAAGGGTACGGAGGAGGAACAGGCGACACACGGCATGGTGAACAAATATCAAAATAGGTGAACTGTCTCGTTGCGCGGAAGTGAGCATGAAAATTGATTTTATTAACAAGCCACGAAGAATCAATGGCGCCATAAATGATCTTATGCAGGAATACCAAGTCATGGACAGTTCTTCTGTGGGGAAAATCTAGCTATTAAATCCAATCCTTCTATCGTAAACATTTTGAACAAATCTTTTTTGCACAAGTTCTATGATCAAAGCTTGAGTTACAGATATTAAATTCCAAATCATAGAAGCAAACTCAAGCCTTCAAATCACTAAGGAATTTAAAATATGCTTAAACCATGGGGCTTTTTAAGATGCTTGGTCAAACGCGATATAACTCAAAGAACGTTTATTGCAGATCGAACAACAAAAGAGACATGATTTTTAAAAGGTTAGAGTGGTCAATGGTCACACCGAGATTCCTTACAATTGATACTCCTTCAATCAGTTTTCCCTCAAGATGATAAGTGTTATTAATGATCGCACGGCGTCTGCACAAAGATATTAGTTTTGTTTTCTAAGCGAATAAGAAATGACCGATTTTGTATACACCCCTGTGCTTTATTAGTCACATCATGCTGTATGAAAACACCATCTAAAGGGCAATGAACACTCTTGAACAACTTTATGTCGTAAAAAAGAAGCAGTTCACCTTTTTTGCATATGACGTCATATCATTTATAAAAATTGCAAACAATAGCGGACCCAAAATTGATCCCTGGGGTACGCCTGATATTGAGGAAAACTCTTTAAATAACTGTCAACGATCCGAACACTATTTGGCATGAGAAAATAGATAACTCTTAAACCAGTTACCTGAACAGGCAAGTGAGCAGATGATAGGATAAACGTCACGTGTATGTTGCTTCGTGAACTTCCAAAAGTCTTTGGGCGGCGAAAAAAAAAAAAACTACGATCGAGGGAATGTAATTTGGTCCGGTTTAGATTATCGCTAACCATAAAAGGCCTCTTTTGTAACTAATAATCAGAAAGGTTTTATCTATAAAGAGCAAAAGAATTCCCCACAAAATTAATTTCGCTTAAATATTTTTTTCGTGTATTAAAATGAATAGTGAAAACAAGCATTTCATTTCGACACATATTTTTTAATGTTTTAAGAGAAAAACTGTATTTAAAACGCGGTGAGTTGAATCTCGCAGATTTATTTTTAATGTACAATATGTAGTTTATACTAATTTTTTTTATACTTCAGTTAACCAAATTTAGAAAAAAAAATATTATTCATTTTTACAACCAGCTTTATAGAATTTTGATCTTAGACGAGGAGTAGAGTCTTAAACGAGTACTGAAAGCGATTCTACGAAGTATTTTTATATTCATTTAATTCCTCGAAATGCAGCACAATACCAAATCTGTTCCACAATCTTCTCTCGTTTTCTTTTTTCCTTTTTTTTTTCAAATTAGGTTAACTGGAAATTGTGTATAAACAGCCAATTTACTGAAAGACTTAGACTGAGTTAAAAAATTTATGTTTCTGTTAAACGCCTGGCTAACAATTTTAGATATGTAAAACGAGATAATCACTTTCTTGTTCCCTCAAGATACATATCTTACACTCAAATTACAATAAATTGACCGCGCCCCCGACGAAGCGTGAATCCGCGTGTTTTCTAACCCATACTGCGATAAAATGTTTTGATTAAAATTAGGTAAACATTTTCAGTGTTGAATGAAAAATAAATTTTGGAGGACAAATTAAAGCAAATGAACTCCCTCCTGTTTATTGCATTCTGACTCACAGAAGGAAGTCATGCTTTTGAAGAGCAGAATATAGACTCTAAGATTAATGGAAGATACCCAAACGATTCTGACTCCACAAACAGGTGTTAGAACAAAGACATACCTACAGTTTGGCTTTTTTAAGCATCTCATTGACGTGTACCACAACTTTAAAAAAACAAACAAAAAACATGTGTATCTTTGAAACGGCTGACCTGAAAATTAAGCAATAGTGTGCTACGCTATTTTAGGAATAGAAAAACGAAGCGAACAAAAAGATATACATTTATTTTTTATTCCAACAACCAAAAACAACGGAATGTCCTTCTTTGCAAAATACTCTTTAGGATGCTTGACAGGTGGCGCCGCCGGACACTGAAGATCCAGACTCAATATGAGAGTTATTTGGAAAGCTTAGTTCGTGGCTGTAAAAAAAGAATGCGCCAATGCGTTATTTATTTTTTGTCACATCTAAAATTAGTGTGGAATAGAATAAATGGAGGAAAAAAACCAAAATTAAAAAGAAAATGTTTTGATGCAAAAATAGAATTGGCCCTATATTGCACCGCAAGCAAAACGTACTGCTCATGTATCCCCCTCAGACAGACCTTTGGTGTCAAAAACTGCCTCTACACCTCAGCCAATCGCCTGATCTGTTCATTTATTTTCAGTCCCAGTATGTTGTTTGTTTAAGGCTTGAAGGTTTACATACATTTTCGTCCAAATGAAAACATTACATTTTATAAAACACCAAAAATGTTACAAATATATCGAGATCAATCTCAAGAGTTTTAGCGACCACGTGCAATTAAGCCACTGGATATGACACTGCGTTGACGACCGTTCATGTCATTAGCGCATAGCTATTCACTCTTTCTCGCTTTAGTTCAAGCGTTGTGGCGCAAGGGTAAAAATAGCCCACAATTTCAGGTTTAGAATTAATATTCAAAACTTGAAAACAGCGCAAAAATTTGACAACGGGCGAATGAAAGAAGTGCACGGACAAAGCGCTTTGTCCGTGCACTTCTTTCACTCGTCCTTTGTTAAATTTTTGCGCTGTTTTCACGTTCGAAGATGTTCAACCTACTTGCCGAACATACCGCCTTGTTGGAAGTGATCTATTACAAGTATACTTGTATTAGATTTCACGTGATTTTAGCAAGTAATCCCGTTTTAACAGAA
Organism: Ixodes scapularis; assembly: GCF_016920785.2. NCBI lineage: Eukaryota > Metazoa > Arthropoda > Arachnida > Ixodida > Ixodidae > Ixodes > Ixodes scapularis. The sequence continues at coordinate 89,488,161 of NW_024609835.1, forward strand.
TTATTTCTAATTTTTGCTTTTCTTGTAATTTAGTATTTAATGCCTTACTTAAAAATGCAATTTTTATTGTAATCCCATAACATTTTCAGTGTCGAATTACTAAAATTACTCCTTACAATTCTTCCGTCAAGTCGAAGGGAGATATAGAGTGGAAAAAGGGCGATGCAATTGCATTCGCACTTTTAGCATAGCAATACAAGACGGGAGTTCGCTAGCCAAAAGAGCGTTGGCGAGGGAAACGAAAGGAATTCACAGAAGGCACCACAGACCGGACTCTCTGTGGACTCGCTCGTGCGGTCAGTCAGGCTGGGAGGACTCGACTTTCCATATGGAGGTAACAGGTTCGACATCTTAGAACACGAACAGACTGCTTCGAACTCTCAAAAGAGCAGAAAGCGAACAGCCCACAAAAAACGTCGCGGGTGGTTCTTGAGGAGAGGACCGTGGACACCGAGACCGTGTTGCATATGTGCGCTCCCTCCCCCATCCTCTCCCCTCCTCCCCCCCACCCCTCTGCGCCTCTACCACCAAAAACGAATCAGCGTTTTTTTTTAATTTTTTTATTGTTGTTGTTACACAAAACCGTCCTTCGCTTCTCGGTGTTTTTGCTTACTCACGCCCACCCCGCAAATAGGAAAAGCTCTAATGAGTCCTCGCCCTCCTCATCCTTGACAGCACTGTAAAAGCTAAATACCGGCTGGACAAGCCGGCTATACGGATTCTGTCGCTTGACTTTGCACTAGCGGATGTGCAAGGCAAAAATATGAGGTGTGTGATGACAGCAGTTCATTCCAACAGAAAAAATATGGCATCAACTCTGCTGTCGGTTTGAACAGTGCCTTTCGACAGCAGGCAATAAGGTGGACGGGACTCACAACCAAAACACGTTGGGGCTACGAAGCTGAATTCGTATTCTTAGAAAAGAGAATGCTGGGTTTTCGTCAGCGGATTGTGCCAGCGGGAACTTGGACCGAAAGTTTAGGGGATGGAAACAGAGCCCGAGGTTTCTGAGAGGAAAGAGTGGCTGACTTAGACACTTGAGTTGAGATAGCGTGAGGCGGCTGGAAACGCATGAAAGATATGGAAGCCTACTGTTCCTTGACAGTTGAGTTACTTTTTTTCAAAATAATTTCTTAGCGGCGAAATTAGTTCAGTTGAAAGACTGAGCAGTAAGACATTGGGTAAATTTTTTATTCTGATCAGTTTAGTGCTTTAGTGACTAAGAATAAAGATCAAGTGGTTCATTCGGTCGGATAACAAACTTCATCAAGCAGGATCAAGTCTTCGAAGTGTACCCAAACGCAAGTGTCGCATTATAATTTCATAGTCACTTTACTTTAGTAGGTAAAACAGCTAGCCCCTACTTAGAAAGCATCCAGTAAACATAGGATGATAACATCTTCAGGGGTATTCTGTTTTGAAATTCGTCGATGACAAACTCGGATTATTTCAAATGGTGCGCGTGCCCCCACTGCCAAGTGCATTCGTCGCATATTCATGGGTTTCTCTCTTCCCGGTTGGACAGGGTGAGACTCATTTATCTAAGCACCTAAGTCCTTTAAAACTTCATAGATTCGTCCTCTTAAAATTATTAACCTAAAATTTTAGGTCGTTAGTGCTGAATGTGCTTTAGTTTTGATGGGTCTCAAAATTTCACCCTGATCTACACTGTAGATATTGCATGTACTCTGCGTCTTATTTTGGAGTAATGTAAAAGGAATCAAGTAACGTAACCAAGTGATTAACCAATTACGTTTTACGGGGAGTAATATGTAATGATAATCTCTGTCTTTTTAGGCAAGTAATTTTAATGGAAAATGATTACCTTTTTTGAAGTAACGGGCGCACGTCTGCCCCCCAACCAGACCGGTTCTTTACAAGAGGCCGGGTTTCGCAGTTTTTGAAAAATTTAATTTACACTCTAGCTTCTGGAAATGGTCACTTATAGCACTGTCACGCTTTAGTCACTCTCATGGTAAAATAATGTTGCTAGTAAAAAATTAGGAAACACACACGAACCGTAAGTGTTCAGGGGCTACCCAGTAGATGGCGGCACTGAGTTTGTTGCCAAAGAAAAAAAAGGGCGAACGGGGAATATTCACTGGCGGCCATAGCTTTGTTCGCGACTGCTAAGCGCGTGTCGATGGCGAGCTGCCACAGTTATTTTGCAGCGTGCTTTTTACATCATCGAGATTACCCATCTTAGCAGCTTATTCGTGTGAGCTCGTTCTGAGCATGCGCACTACTCTTATAAATTCTTAACTAAAGCTAGATTTTCTAAATATGTGTAAGGCGTTAAGGGACGGACGTCATTTCAAATTGAATAATTTAAATCGAGGATATAGCATACTTTTATTATTTGTACTTCCTTCTGAACGAGAAATTGTATAAATTTCGTATTGTATAAATTGTATTTAGTATAAATACTGCTAGGAAGGTGAAGGCGTTGACGGGGCAGTGGCGCGCACGACCATCTTGCACCAGGCTCCACGTGCCGTCTCGGCCTCCATAAATTATCATATCTTTACCATCGCCTGTCCTGTAGTGTGTGCTACCGACAGCATCATTCTAAGAGTACTTTCAGTAAATACTAACACTGTGGTTTTTACATGTTAAATGTAATCAAAGACCTTTTTGAGCACTCCTTGTTATATGAGTCCCATATCGAGGGCCCAAATCTTGCCGCGGTTTCCGTATAATGAAGATAAAAATGAAAGAAATGCAAGGGGCCAGAATGAATTTTATATTTTTTTGTTGGGGTGAGTTTATTCTTGCGTTGAAAGTCGCGTCTCATTAAGAATATAATATTTAAAATACCTTGTGGCTTTTTAAGTGGCACAGATATTTTATTGGACCTTTGCAATCCAGCTAGAATTGAACATATCCGTATATATATATATATATATATATATATATATATATATCAAAAATGCTTGTCTATTCCGATAACGTAGCTGCTTATGTTATGACAAAAGATTGAATCTAGTATTTTTTTTAACTGAATGTTGTAACATATTATTCTATTCTTTATATGTGCACTGTTTATTTTGTTCACTGGAAAGACATGTTGGGGATCTACGGGAATCTACGCGAAATCTACCGGAGTCAAATGTTGTTGAAAGAGTACTTGGGGATAATCAAAGGCTCCTCGTTGTGCATGTCTCGTTGTTAGACACTTCTATTAAAAAAATTAAATACACTTTTTCCTTATCCATTTTTCAAGAATTTTGCAATTATACTTTAGTACCACAGATGCAATTACAATTAACCTTTCTGTTATAAAAGTGCCGCTACTTTACCTCCTTGCTTGATGTGTCTTTGAGAGGTCTGAAGCCTCCAACCGGGCTTACGGCGAGCTGTGCCTTCTTGACTCGTGCATATGATACTGGTTTTAAGCCAGATGGTGAAGACAGTGGCCCACTCATATTGCTTACATGTCCATACATGCGGAAGCTAGAAAGAGAGTAATAACAAGTTTGCAAATTGAAATGACACACGTTAGACCATTTGAAGAGTTTATTAAATTTTTAGGCTATTCAAATCGCCTAGAACAGAGCGTTCAGGTCACTTTCAGTAATTACAAATCCCACCCCCGCCCCCAAATCCTTCAAAAAATTTTGTGTACCGTGAAGATTGTCTACGTACCGCTGAACGCTGTCTCCGGCCAAACGAAGCACTATACTCTGTTTCACCTTACGACCGAACACAGCGAACGCTAGGAGTCATACCAACCCATGAAGCTCCATGAACTAGCACGTGACTATGCTTCTCGTACCAGACTGCACCCCCCTCCGAGTTCACGTGACACTTACAATGCATTGGACTCTCTACGATGGCTCGCAGCATCCGCCGCGGTCTGTCCTAAGGTAAAACGGTGTATAGCAGTGCGATCTAGACGCCAAGGTTTCATAGCTTTTCGTTACTTGACTCACGATTTAGATTTTCTGAAATTTTTATTAGTAAAATGTCGGCCGACGAGGCCCCAGAATACACGGAGACGGATGGCTGTCAACCACCGGAAACGGGTCATATTTTCAAGCTCTACATCGATGTGTAAGGTCATTCCTCCCCTTTTAAACGGTAGATTTGCACAAGAACACGGCAATCTTAGAAAGAAAAAAGGCGAGGTCATCGAAAATCAGTTTGGTGTGAATTCTAGCCTTTATTGTACGCGAGTGTGACTGTAACACTCATTTGCTTCCTATACGTGAATAAAGTGAAGCTGAAGAGGATCTTGAAAAAAACGAGTTAGTCGTGAATTATCGAGTATTTTGTTCCCGTGAATCTGAATGATGTAACTAAGATGTGACTAAACGCGTGAAAAAACGAAGAGCCTCCAACCAGTAGTTACGTCATACTAGGATATTTTGGCCGTCAAGCGTGTGTCGCACGTGTTTGCAGGGCGTGCAATTGCAAACTTGCCAGTTATATTCCCCCGCACTGAGACCAATCGTGATGTCGTTTATGACGTCTTTGAAAATAGCATGAGTGAGCGTGCATAGCTTTGATAGGTGCTGAAGATGAGTGATAGTGGAGATCCCGAAAACGTCTAACATTAGGCCACGCTTCTGGAAGGAGGACCTTCAGCGGTAATTTGAAAATGACTTTCTTCACCCTCCGTGCATCAAATTGAAAAAAATTATCTGGATATTCGCTATCGGCCAGATGAAGACGATGCTGCGTTTTTCCTGAAATACACGACCACTTCAGTTTCCATTGGAGCACGAGAAAAACCTACAAAATACCTCTAGGCACTTTTTCATTGACTATAAAATTCGGAGTCTACACGAGCAATATCAGTGCGCGTGCATAACAAACAAGAGAGGAAGACAAAGATTCGCGCCCCTGGCTGGACGTGCTCCGCATGGGCTCCGCTTCCACCTGGATATAGCTTTGTACCACCGCCACCACACCAATCGAATTGATACCAAAGTGTTCCTAACGTCACCAGGACCACATCGGTGCCAACATCTTCGCCAATCGCTACCGGGTATGTGAATCACCACCGAATTATGACCAGCCTCGCCGGCACTCTTCGTTAAGCCTAACGTCGCCTTCGCTTGGCGAGGCGGCCGCCGGCTCGACGTCAGCCCTTAAGCGCGATCCAAACCAGCGCTTCTTTTTGCGCCTGTAGGTCGTGCGGCTGCGGATGTGACGCATTTCGTGGCGTTTTCGCTGTTTCCGGGCGCGCTTTCTGAGCCAGAACCGTGCGCTTTGGTTTGGACGGGCGAAACTTCGGCACGAGCGCACAAGCAAAGTGCAACTGCGACAGACTGGCCGGCCAGACGGCGAGAGAAAGAGAGAGAGAGAGAGACCGCGTTGTCATGTTGGAAGAGAATAAAAGGGGGGGAGGAGAGGGCAGCCAGACGGCGAGAAACGCGGAGCCGGAACTGGCTTGCCCTGCACCGATTGGCCGGGACACAGGAGCGCCCTACTACGTCACCGCGCGTTTTTGTGCGCGTTGAGAAGAAGTTGAAATTATCCAACTTTCTTGTGCGCGCCCGGAAGGAGCGAAGAAGCGGCGCGACGTCACGAAAATACGTCACATCCGCAGCCGCGCGAGCTACAGGCGCAAAAAGAAGCGTTGGTTTGGATCGCGCTTTAGCGACAGAGGCAGCAAGCACCTGCGCACGTGCGGTTCGCTCCACTCAACACACCGACATGAGCGCCTCCCAACCAGCTGCCGAAGCGGGAAGTTCCAAACTCTCCTACGCCGCTGCCTACCACCAACTCGCTGCCGCAGCAGCTCCCAACTTCTCCGACTAACACCTCCATTCAAATCACGCCAACGCGTGTCGAATACATGGTTGAAGGGGACGAAATCGATCCCGACATCCTACGTGAACCTCGATGGAAGACAATTCGCTCCCGCATCGCAGCAACAACCGCTACTTCAGCCACCACCACACCCGCTGCTGAACCCACCAAGCCCCAACAAAAACGCCGACAACATCGCAAGAAACCTACCACCCCGCCAGAAGACCCGCTCCCCCCTGATGACTTCAAGGTTGTCATTCGTCCGCAAGGCGGTCTGGACGTCAGCACAACTAATGCAGCCCAGCTAGCCGACTGCATCTTCCACCAAGCCAAGATAACAGACTTTGCTCAAGACCAAGTACGCATAAACACCCGTTCAAACTTCATTGTAGTAAGTACCCCCAATGAACGCAGAGCCCAACAATACATGGACCTCAATGCAATCACCTGGAACGCTACCCACTACCCCGTCCAAAGCCACATACCCCCACCCAGCGCATCACCACGCCAGGAGCAATATTTCAGATCCCAGCTGAAGACTCCGAACAACTAATCATGGAAAGCCTCTCGCGTCATAACCCCACCATAACAGTCCTCGACGCCCGTCACATCAAAGACACGGGCATCGTGCAAGTCCTCTTTTTGGGGCCGCATGTACCCTTCTGGGTGCGGTATCGTGCGGTTATTCTTTGTTGCTACCCCTACAAGAGGAAAACTGAAGCATGCATGGCCTGTTGATCAGCTGGCCACAGGCGAGACGTCTGCCCCAAACCCCCACCGAAACCCCACTGTACAATTTGTGGTACACTGGGCCCCACACCGAATCACCCATGCCAGCCTCGCTGCATCCTTTGTGGACAAGATCACCTGTCAGGTGCAGCAGGATGCCCTAAACGCTTCCAGCCTCGCCGCACCCTACCGAAAACCCTACCCAACATACCCCCCTTCACCACCGAAAGCGGACCTGACCGTAACACCACGACCTTCACCACACCCGGACTCACCTACAGCCAAGCCGCTCAGGGCCAGGTGCGCGCAGCTCCGCTCCCAAATCGCCCAATTCACCCATCCCCACCCCCGCCCTCGACATGGCAGGACAAAATGCGCCAAATGCGCCAGGAAATGCAGCAATTGCGTAACACTATCACCCTTCTTCGCGCAGGCAATGAGCGTCTACAAGCGGAAAACCGTCTCCTTAAACAGCAGCTCCCAACCTCCCACAGCCCTCCAGCCCCGTCACCCGATCAGCTAACCACCTCCCCACCGAATAAGAAACGGGCACTGCCCCCCAATACTGACCCTCCCCCCACATCCTCAGGCAACGCAGAAATAGCCACCCTACGCGCCGAAATAGAAACGGCTTTCGATAACCACCGCCAACACACCTGTACCCAAATCAATGCAATCCAGGAGTCGGTACATTCCCTACATCAAGAAGTCCTACAATGGATGCACCTTGCCGCCCCAGCTACCACACCCCTACCTATAACCCACGAAAATGACCCGGACCTCTAACTTACAATACATCTGGCAATGGAACTGCCGCGGTTTTCGAACTAAAGGAGCCAACCTCCAAGCACACATTGCATCCATACTCAACCCCCCCATCCTCATAGCACTACAGGAAACGTACCACTCACCCAAGCTCAAAGACTATGCATCTCACTCCCCATCGGATTTCCCCCAGATAGCCACCCTTGTACATCGCAATATTGCCACCCAGCACTTAACTTTCGCCTCACCGATCCCACATATACTCACCACACTCCACCTTCTTAAATCCCCTGTAACAAGCCTGCATGTTCTTAATATCTACAGCCCCCCTAAATCCAAACACATATCCTTCAAATACATCTTCCAGCAGGCACTTGCTCTCACTAAACGTGACCCTCTCCTAATTGTAGGTGACTTCAACGCCCCTAACATAGAGTGGGGCTACTCTTATACCACTCGCAAAGGCCGCCTACTCTCTGAACTCACCCACTCCCTGAACCTCACCCTCCACACCGACCCTTTCTCCCCCACACGCATTGGCAACAGTGCCCAGCGCGATACCACTTCCGACCTCACCTTTAGCACCGGACGACTCACCCTTCACACATCCACAACACCACTTGCTTGGCAGCGATCACTACATCATCAGCACGTGTCTTACCCACAAAGGCATCTCCACAACCCCCCCACTTCCACCACCTACCCACACAGATCGGTATCTATTCCGTACCGAATGCCCACTCCCACCCACCACCACCTGTGGCTCCGACCTAAAATAATGGACGACCCACCTTCTTTCAGCTAAACAGATTGCAACCAAAATTATCGACCCTCCTCCTCCAGCGGAATAGGTAGATACCCACCTCCGTAACCTCTGGGAGGCCTACACCAGCCTAAAGCAGCGCTGGCGGAAACATAGACACCGACGCAACCTTCGCCTCAAACTACAAACTCTCCACTCTAAGATCGAGACGCACGCACTCACATTAGCCAGGAACAACTGGAACAATATTTGCGACGAAATGCGAGGCCAGCTCTCCACTAAGAAGGTCTGGCACATCCTCCGTGCCCTACTCGACCCGCGCACTACTAAGGCCCAATCTCGCCACCAAACCACACAAATTATAGCGGACACTCAGCTCTCACCCACCGCCCTATGCGACACCCTCCGCTCCATATACATCCCATCTCCATCATCACACCCTGTTGATCCTCCACAATACACCGGCAACACCAACCCAGAGCTCGACGCCCCCATCACCTTTGCAGAACTACAAGCGGCGGTGCAAGCCCTCAAACGCAACACCATACCAAAACATGACAACATCACAAACACCCTGTTACGTCACCTCAATGAGGAGGTCCTAGAACACCTTGTACAGCTCTTCAACCAACATTGGCTTAACCACACCCTTCCCTCCACCTGGAAACACTCCAACATCAGCCTTATCCCCAAACCTGGAAAAAAAAACTCGATACACAACCTTCAGCCCATCTCACCCACCACCTGTCCCGGCAAACTTCTCTAACACGTACTGCAGAATCGCGTCAATGCGCACCTTGAATGCACACAAACCTGCCCACCTAATATGATCGACTTTCGACCCAACTTATCCACGCAAGACGCCCTTATACAGTATCATCATGATTTCCACCAACACCCCCCGCAACGAGATCACACCTCTATACTCTCACTAGACCTCTAAAAAGCCTCTGACAATATCTCACACCATAGCATCCTTCAGGCAATCTCATCCCAAAACCTAGGCCTACACTTCTACCACTATATCTATAACTTTCTCGCACAACGTACCGCTACCATCCGTTTGGGCCATGTCCAGTCTGATTCTTTCCACATGCCAGACCGCGGAACGCCACAAGGAGCGGTCCTCTCGCTCATGCTCTTTAACCTCACCCTAATCCCACTTGCCCGTACTCTCCTCACTATCCCCACACTACGCAGCACACTGTACGCAGAGGACATTGCCCTTTGGGCCCATTCTGGCTCCGACCAACACATTGAAGCAACGCTTCAACACGGCCTCAACCAAGTCCTACGTCACATCGAACTTTTGGAGCTCCAACGCTCCCCACACAAATCCGCTCTCCTCAGCTTTACGCCCCCTCGTCACAAACCCCCCCGAAACCCCCCATCGAACTTTTTATACACTGACCCAATACCACACACACAACAAGTTCGACTTTTAGGCCTCACCCTCACACACAACAGATCACCCGCACTCACCCTCCAATACTTAAAGAAATGTGTTACCCAAACCTCAAACCTCATTAGAAGGATCGCCACTAAACACCACGGCATCAAGGAACAGGACCGCCTACGACTCGTCCACAGTTTTCTGCTCAACCGTGTCCTATACCAGCGACCCTACCTTAACCTTACACCCACCCAACTCGACTCCCTTGATGCGCTCCTCAGGAAGACATATAGACATGCACTCCTACTCCCCCCTCACGCCCCAACGCACCTCCTGCTCGACCTCGGCATACAGAACACAATACGCGAACACCTAGACGCCCCCCCCCCCCATGTCCCAGCTCACGAGCCTCGCATCCTCGCCCACAGGGCACTACATTCTTAACACTATAAACATACTCCCCCCACCATCCCAATCCCCCCACTCCCCATCCACCGCACATATGTAACCGCATCCGAGTCCACCCAATCCCTCGCCACATGCACCCAACTTTCCATAAAGCCCGGAGACCAGCACGAGCCAATGTCCACGCCAAACTATACCCACCATCATTATGCACACTATACACTGATGCCACACCCTACCCTCACAAACCTGCACACTGTGTAACTGTTCTCGGCCAACATCCACCACCAAACGTCACGGCGGCCACCATCCTCACTACGAACACAACCACGGCGGAGGAAGCGGACATTGCCCTTGCGCTCGCCCAGAGCCCCACCCCACAATTCGTCCTATCTGATTCTCAGCAGGCCATCCGCAATTTTATTCGCGGCAATATCTCCCCCATGGCCTTCCAAATTCTCACCAACAACCCTCCATCCGACACCATGACCCTGCTGTGGACACCAGCCCACACAGACGTAGGCGCTAATGAGACGGTGCACGATCGTGCTCGCGAACTTATCGACCGAGCCGCCGTTTCAACTGCGCCTACTCGCGAAGCCCCTGCAGGCAAGCCTACCTTTCTCCTGCAATACAGGGATATTCCCCTACACTTCCACCTCCTCCGCCGTCAATACCCATCTCCGCACCCCCCCCCCCCCCCTCTCTCAAGAGGAAGCACACATGCTGCGCCTCTTACAAACACACACTTTCCCCCACCGAACACAACTAATACACACTCACCCACACCTCTTTACCACCCCCGTCTGTCCTGCCTGCGGGGCACTCGACACTCATTACCATTCCCTTTGCGAATGCCCCGCCAGACCCATACCTCCCTCTTCCCTCCCCTCACCTCTGGGAGCAGATGTTGCGCGACCCGGAGGTGTCAGCCCAAGTCCTGACCACCTCCCGGGCCCTGGCGATCGCGGCGGCCCTCTGGGCCTCCACCACCCCCAATACCTGATCCCGGAAGAATAATAAAGTTCCTCCTCGTCCTAACAGACAAACAAAACAATGAACGCGCCGTCACACGCTTTTCTGGAAAGCCTCAACTATTTTATGCCACTTTGTCAAGGCTAGCGTAGCTTCCACAGTGCTCCAATTCTGCCAAAGTGCGCGAGCGCATCCGAATTAAACGCAACAAGAAGTCACACGCTGAGCAGTGTGGGGCTGCAGCACTGTAGAGGCTACACTACCCTTGACAGTGTAGCACAAAGTAGTTGCCACTGAGTGTGCACGTTTCCACTGTTTACAAAAGCACAGTCCACACCTGCTAAATCAAGGTCAAGCCATCGCTCCCTCGCAATTCACCCTGTAAGTGATGACGCTACAACATGGCGCTCCGCTCCAAAGAAACTGTTTCCAGGGTCGTTGTTTTGGCCAAATGGATGGGGACTTGACGTGAAGTCAGGAATTGTGCGATAAAAAAGTAAATACTTTTCTTTAAGCATTGTGTTTTTTCAGTATCTAATCATGAAGAGTTTTTATATAGTATCGGTACCATGAAGCGGTGACAAAAGCCGGTAATAAAGCTTCATAACCGGTTTCGCCTTGCTTGCAGACGACACGATGGCTTCGCGGGTTCAGTGGATCTTTCGGAGGGAGTACGCGACTACGTTGATTGAGGTTGGTTACGATCGACGAAACTTCTATTGTCGTGGTCAACTTTCTGTGGAACTTCAGAAGCAAAGAGTGCCCGTACATATCTTTAATCGACGCTCGAGCTGCGCGAGCGCGCGAACGCCTTCCCGTCGAGCTCGATTCCGCATTATTTCAAAAGGTGAAAACACTGTATCAAGGTCGAACTTCAGGCCAGTACATGTTTCAGGGATTTCTGGCAGCACAGATGCTTTATTGCACATCTGCGTGATCCAACAAAGTGTCCGTCACACACACGTACATATATATATATAGGCTTCCCCAATCTTGGGCCGCGTCTAGTAGGTAAGGACCTTTTTTTGCCTTGCCGGCGTGGGAGGCATTTTGGATGGGGACGTATAGGTTCATATAGTAGAATGTTTTAATAAATGATCTTGTATTCTGTCCTTACTTTGGTACGTGTGCCTTCTCTTTCGCTATATTCGAGAGAGTGAGACAAGGTAGTCGATCACTGGCACCGACGGTGGTACTTTTTCGAACCGACTCGCGGTAATGTGGCCCTAAACGTATTCTACATTGCCGCGAAGAAGGGGAACCAGACTACTAGGTTTGACGTCTGCTCTGAGATGGCCGCCGCTGTTGAGCTAACTCAATGGTTACTCTATCGGTACCTCTGTTGGTAGCTACAAATCCTTCATAAAATGGCGTCGAACGTGGGGCCACGATTGCACTTGCGGTCGTGGCTCCTGGCCTCTGTCCCCATGTCTGGCCGTATTTGCCGACTTTCCTTGCCTTTGATCGCCCCCTGCAGCGAGCTTATGGTTGAGTGACTATTGCCGAGTCACCAACCCGCAGTGCCACTCCTTTGAGCGAGGCCAGTGTGATTCGTACGCGTTCCTGTCTTGAATGTGCGTACCAAGCAACATTCGTTGTGGTGGGAGACCCTTTGATCTCCATACGTGAGGCGAACCCCTCACCTTTGTGATGTGCAATTTGTTCCTTGCGCGCCATCAAAAACTTGTTCTAAAGGGAAACTGTATATAAAAGTTTGGTGAACCCGGTGGAATTTTATGTCAGGCGAGGAGCAGGGCTTGGCAGAAAAGAGTAGCAAAGGATCAACAGTGCAATCTGGGAATGTAAATATGGGCGCTTTTCTTTGACTCTGAGTAGTCGCGGAAACTCAGTAAGAGCAGTAGCTTGTACTGCTACTGACGGGCTTCGGGAGCCGGGTCGCGTATCCGTCGGCGTCGAGAAGCATTTTACATACCGTTGACGCACTCACTGGGTTGATTGCTGGTATTGCAGTGGGCGCGGATGTTACTCCGCTAAATCTAGCGGGAGAGTCAGGTACACGCGCCGCCCTCCTCTCCTTAGCTTGCGCGTGCGCGGGCCGCGGGAAGAGGCGCTCAGTGAATCTGTTGCAGTCTTCAGAATGCCTCGCAGAGGAAGGAGCGGACTGAAGGGAGATAGCTGAACAGATGCAGACGTGCTGAATACAGTTGTACAAAAGCGGCTCTTCGGTGTGTCGCGGGCTGCAATACGGCAAAGTTCCCTCTGCAAAACACCTACAACTGCTCGGGCCGCGGCGGGAGAAAGTGCTTTGCTATATTATCACATCTTCTTTGGCCCGGCTCGGTGGTCACGTGGTCACGAAACGGAGGTCACGTAACGCAGTGACACACTTAGTTATGTAATGTAACACAGTGAAGTCAGACTGTCGTGTAACATGTCGCGACGTCTGCGAGCTCATGGTACGTGGCGTGGTCATGTTGTTTGCATCATCTGACTTTGACGACTGGTTGGTGTCACGTGACATTACGGTGTCACGTGTTGGCATCAGTAACGTTATTTGACCCGATCAAGTGGCTGGAGTCAAGTGACAACACCATGCCGCGGACGTCACGTCAAAGTCGTTTCGCTTATGACGTCACGTGATGACAGTCCGCTAAATTTGGCAGGGGAGCGTTGGTTCGGCAAGCATAGCAAACATTGCAGGCGTCCGTCAAGGCCCACCTTCCTTCGCCACATATTTTCTAGGTTTCTCCCGACTTTCAACCAACCAATTAGTGGTATGGTTATGTAACCGAGAAGTACGGACGCACAAAATTTAATGGTTGGTTGTCTTGCAAGTATAGTCTTATTATAATATTTAAATAAAAAGCGTACCTGATTAGTTGCCGTCCTGGGGTGGTTGATATTCTGGAGGAAGAAGCTATGCGACGCATTGAGAGGTTGAGAAGCCTTAGTCCTGAAAACATCGTGTCGATGTATCTGAAAAGCAGTTTTTAAAAATATAATTATAACCAAAAGCACCGTGACAAATCTACGGGTGTTCGTTGGGGTCCTGCCTTGGGATATGATAAGGTTGTTTTCTTTTCTTTCACGGCAGATATTTATCGCCGGGAAACAAAAAGAGCTCCATAGCGCAACAAGGACGAAAAGCCATGAGAAGGAATGGCTTTTCAGGAAATCCCTGTCAGCATTTACAAGGTGGAGTCCCGTGTAGCTGAGTGGATAGTGTTTTGTTTTACGGGACTTGTTGATGAGTTTCACGTACTCTTCGAACGAAAATAAGAAACAAAAAAACGACAGTGGGTCCAGTCAATACGAGGGGTCTGTGTATATCCTGTGAACCGTTCACAGATACTCCGCGTCTATCCGCGTACTCGGGGGAATAGCAAGCATCCTTGACGCGGTGCACATGACCTCAAAACGTAATGATGTTTAATAATCTCCGAAGGAAGACTTCTTCGTGTGAATACAAGTGTCCCATTCGTTCAAGGTGCCCCACAGCGGTGGTGCGACCGCGCTAAATTTGCCTGGCTGTTTTCATGGCCCACGTAATCGGCGCTGCGAAGCACTAGCTGCGCTGTTGAAAGATACCGTGCACGTTGGGGCACTGTGACTTTGTGCCAACGCTATTTGCTCCATTCGACAGTTTTTTTTGTCTCTCTTTCTTCCCGTTTTTTTTTTTTTAAATCTCTCGGGCTTTTTGAGATGACCTTCCACCTACTCCAAAAACACATGGCGGAAACGATATCGGTGGTGTTGGCAAATATATTCCTTTGTTCCACTTCGTTACCTCAAGCTCTATACTCGCTCAACGACAGGATCACAAACACCGACGGCAGAGCGATAACCGGGTGTCGCCCACGTGTGCACCAGACCATTAATGAGGTTCTCATTTATAAGTCGTTTGCTCGAAGGAATGAAGCGAGTATCCCGAGTTCTTAACTAAGCAGAAATAAGGAGGACTTTTTCTTTATTTTCGCGGGTATAATCCAACTCGTAATTCTATTATACACTCATTAAAAAACAAGAAAAAAAAGCAGATTGAGGGTATCCTCGCATTTTATTTACTTGTTGATTTCATTTACCAAAATTATTAAAATTATGCCATCGCTCTTTTGTTTTACTTTGTCAATTAAATTAAAATATAAATAAATTAGAATTCAGAATCGTTCATTTGTTTTAGTTACAGAATTTTTAATTTAATATGTGAAGACGCAGCTGCAAAAGTGCTGCATTTACGATATGGGGTATAAAGGCACCAAAACTGAAGTGAGGCTAAGAGCAGGGTGTGGCGAGCATCTCAATATCGCTATGGAGCCAATGGGATTGCTGCATTAGCTGACAACAATGCCCAAGAACCGATAAAAGCAGGAAGTGAGAACGTAATAAGACATACCTTGCATGCCTTAAAAAAAAACACTGCAATGTTAAAAAAAAACATATGAAGCTGAATTGGGGCACGTATCTCTTAAAAACAATTCCGCACGAAAAAAAAATTCGCTCACTACATACGCCGCTAACAGCGATTTAGGTGGAGGCAATGAACCGCTCTAAGTCCCGCCCACAAATCAGTGACCCCGCCCATTACTAGTTGACTGGCTTGGCAGCGCGCCCGAACAGGCTAACGACCGTAGTGTCTAACGTTCGCGTCATCCGGTGCGCCTATACTTCGTCTCATCCTACGATGGACTAAAGGCCAAAGCCACGGGCCGCCAGTTCCAATCACGTTCCACGCTACACTATGACATGTCTAGCATAATTAGGGGTGGACGAATAATGCTCCGAATTTAAAAATGCTGCATCACTTCTATAGCTTCGACACTGCAAACAGCCTCTTTTTTGCAATGTAAAATTGTTGAGTCACTCAGTGCTATTTTGATTTGAACCACTATCCGCCCATCCCCATCAGTGATCCGAGACGCGGGCAGTGATACGTGCATCAAAGCGCTATACGCATTTCCTAAGTGGTTCGTGATTGGATCTTGCGGTCTGTAGCTTTTGCCTTTAGTCCATCGTAGGGTGAGACGAAGTATAGTCAGGAAATCTAATACCGCCTGCAGTCGTGAGAGCAGACGCACGGCAGCCTGCGGCATCGTCTACTCTGGCTATGTTCCAAATCTTACCCGAGTAACCTGTCTCCTACATCAACGGGTAATACCACGTGACATCGCGAGTAAACGATCCGCAACTCGATTTTGGAGCGGCCAGGATAATCACCTGGATACTACGCGGATTGGCTTCGTCTTGGGCTACGGCAAAAAGAAAACACAGCAGCGATGGCGGAAAATAGCAGACGACCTCTTCTGATCATGGAGAAATTACATTGAGACGATAATGTGGACCGCTTCGAAGTTCTTCTTTGACAGTGACGACGCGGTTTTTTCTGAGATAGCTCCACTGGCTCCTTTTGCTCACCTTCCTTTTGGGCTGTATATTGAGATACAAATTACTTATTACTTTCAGTTAGGCAACAATATTTTTGTTTTGATTAATCTCCGCGATCGCTGTAAGTCTAGTCCAGATGCCATAAAGATCCTCAACTCTTTTTTATTAAAACCGATTATGTTTTGCGGATATTGCTCCCACACGGTGTAGCGGTAGAGCGCATGGGGCTTTCTCAACAGTGATATGTAACTTGCGTTCGCACTGACGTGAATATGATTATCAAATCACAGAGGACACTTCGAAATTGCTATAGACAATTTATTACGGAGGTAGATATGATGGGGTTGATGACTGATCGTATACATAAAATCTTCGATGCCTTCACTGCTTTACAAGCGTTATCCTCTCATTACACACACTCTGGGGAGAAAAAAAAAAACTCCAAAAAACTTCTACTGCGGTCGAACATTTTCATCTTTTAACGTAAAAATACGGAGTTCCCTCCAACACCGAGGACGAGGATGCAGAGAAGCACTCTGATAAGGACAATTACACCTTCCTGAGGGATGGTACACGGTCGGGATGTGGTGCAATCAATTTCCGCGTTGAAAACAGCAAATCACAATAACCATACATGAATCATTTCACCTCATTCTTTGTTATTTCGAACGTCTGCCGCCAAAGTCAACGGAGTAAACGAGCCTTGACGGCTGTCAGCGCAGGAAGCCGACGACGAATAGATCACCTGACGTATTTGCTCGACTTGACCCGGCGTTACCCTCCGATTGAGGAGGGTAGCGTGAGTAATTACTCCGGAGTAAACAACAAGCTTCTGGAACGCGAGTTCTGACGTCATTGAATAAGCGCGAGTAAGTTTTGAAACACGAAGGCACCAGACTTTTACTCTGGTGTCGGATCGAGTAAATTTTGGAACACAGCCGTCTATCACCATCGTCTATTGTCGTCTGCAATGCCCGTGAGACGCGGGCACGAAAGCTGCGCGTCGGCGTCCGTTTTCGCCTCCGTCCGTCTGCTGTTCCATTCCCGTCTAAAAACATCTGCAACGCTCAGCCAATACGACCATGAAAGCGGCGTTCTAGTGTTCCATCATGCACGAACTACTGACCAGAACCAGCGCCTGTCAGCGTCTATCAACGTGCGGTAATAACCGGCCGAAAGAACTAAAACAATCAACAAACAATGTCTGCAGTCCTCCCAACTCGACTGTTCTTTCTTTTTGTTTTCCACGTGGCATTCGCGGGCAAGGTGGTTGAGCGTCATGACGCACAATTAAAACGGGACGTAAAATATTCGTTTCGGTAGGCTAAGTGTTCCGAAGAACTTGAGAGCTTTTTTGCCTTTCGAGGCGAAATGACGGGAACTTGCCTACACAAACTTGATGCGAGCCCAGAGCCAGACTCTCTGCAGCCAAATGGCTCGAATGATGGAATGGTATCCTCTCGATATTGAAACCATGGTTGCAATTATTACGGTGACGTGGGACGCTACGAAAACAAAAAAGAAAACAGGGATCACACTGTTCAAGCAGCCCTGGAAACCCGTCATTTTTGTGATATGGCACGAAAGACGTCAACTCACTTAATTGAGAAATAAATGCTAGATTCATCATTCTATTTTCGTACAAGATTTGGGCCGATGTCGATTCAAAATTTCTTTTGTCTTTTGTGCTCAAGACTGATTGTGCATTGCTTAATGTTAATCAAATAAAATTTGGAGGCTTTACGAACCAAACAAAACAAGGCCATCTCGTATCCTTTCGCGGAGGAGTGAAGATCAATTTGAACGACCTAGCTAGGGATCTTACAGTGCTCAACAGAAATTTCGCATATTTTCGGATGCCACTTACGTGAATACAATTGGCCAAGACCAAATCTGTCTTCTTGCTCTTTAGTCTTTGAGTGCAGATGAAATACAACCGGGTTGCCGGTATTCTTTCATTTAAGCTTTCTAACGAGCTTTTATGAGCAAAAATATGAAATGCCGGCAAAAAGCAATTAAAATGTCGTGTTCTCGTTCGCTCCGTGGGTATGGAAACCACATAAATGTTTTTTTTTTCTTTCTTTCGCGTACAGAAATCTGCCAGAATTTAAATTTAACGTGATTTCTTTCCAGAAACGTTCGCTTTTCATATTTAGTTTTATTTCTAGAAATGACTCACGCACTGTACTCGCACATTGTACTGAACAACCTCACGTGATGTTTTTTTAACAGCTGCCAGGACAAGGGTATTTCAAAATCGTGGCGACCCAATTTCGTACAAATCGTTCCAAGGCTTAGCTGAAATAGGTTACTAGAAATATAGAGATAATTACTTTTGATTTCCAGTTCTGAAATCTGTAAGAAAAATATTCTGGATTCGATTTCGTGGTCGGATATCTTTTAATGTAAAATGACAAATAGGATTAAAAAAAAGAAGATTCCAATTGTAATTTTTAATTTTTAAACGCGATAGTATATTAAAATTGCATCGAAACCTTTGCAGGTCTCTAGCTCACCACCTCGAGATAGTGAGCCAAGTAATACGCCGGCTGAGGTATCAAAGGTCGGTAAATGAAGGATGAAAAACGAAGTCATTAGCAGGGCGCGGGAATGAGCGGTCGCGCCCTTCGCTGCTATTCCTGTCATGCCGCGCCATATCATGGAGTGTGTGGGAAATTAGAACAAATCTTCGGTAGGCGGTGCCGATAAGATACCGATTTCTTTCTTCCCTAGAAGGCCTATTGCACTTTCTCTACTTACCGATCATTGCCAGCATGATTAAACTTGTAACTAATTTTTTTGTCCAACTCGGGTAACTCAGACGGCCATATCACTATAATTATAATTTTGTCTCAAAAGATCCCGTGATGTTTTCTTAAGACCTGTCTGAGTAAATATGTTCTGAAGACAGCTTTAAGGAGCTCTTCTTGCGACGGCCTCGGTGGCCTAGCAGAAAAGCCGGCGTGACGCGAAAATCCTGATTGCTCAATAGGGTCATGACATCACAGCCAGAGGACCTCGCGCGGAAATTTCAAACAACCCACAATGCACACGTGAAACATGACGTCACGCGTGGAATGCAAGCCATCAAAACATGAGAAGTAATACGAACTGAAAGTCGCGGTATGTCTCTAAAGATTTCACTTTATAAAGTAATTAACTTACATTGAAACATATTTTTCAAGAGTTTTACGTGGAGGTGGGATTCAAACCTACGACGTTTCGGTTGCGAGTCAGACGCTACCGAGCGCTTGCACGGCTTGGGAACGAGAGAGGGTTTATATTTTCAGCTATCGCGATCGACTCTGAAAGGCGATTCTTCAGCGTCCACCTGTATTTTTTTTTAATCAACAGCTGCCGTTCTAACAAGGAATCGTGTACAATGAAATAAAACAAAGATAGTACGCATCTCAGTTCGACTTGAAATAATGTATCTGCAAACGCTAGGTGTTTTGTATAGTCATTGACAGCAGACGCAGGGGGCCAATTAGAATATTATGCTTTTTGAATTGTAGTTTGACTTTCGGTGTTCTTATCGGCGAAGGTGGCTATCCTATTGGCGGCACTGGGCAAGTCCTACGCTTTATAAGCGGCCATGGACTACATTACCGAACTTCACGTTTTGTTTATTATACACTAAATGCTGATTCACATATTTCCGGTCGCTTATAAAGGAGTTGCTTGTGACCTATTTCGACGAAAGAAGAAACTAGGTCTGGCACGCTGGCGCCATCTGTGAGGTTGTCCGGTAACAGCGTTTCACAAAAACGAATGTTTCGGAGAACTTGCGAGATCAAATGTATGTACTATCTATGATAAATGGTCGTTAATAAGATTCACAAACGTTGTTTCAAGCCCAATAAAGAAATATGATGCTCTAACAAAATGGGAGTACAGTACGACTATGTTAATTGAAATTATCTGACGGTTACGCGAGAATATGTACGGAAATCACAAGTGTTCCACAGCTACCGAATAGATGGCACCAAGGTGCTTATCGTCGTAAGGGATCGAAAAAAGTTTTTAGGCACGTATGAAGAGCCACAAGTGCGTGAACAAGCTTTAAGTGGTATATTTACAAAAGCTCCAACACACATTTCAGTACTTTTCTTTCTAAAAAAAAATATATTCCTTACGTTTTAGCTCTCATTGTAACACTCGATCGTTTGCAGAACGTCTATACGGAGCGCAAGTTCGTCTGCTTCTTGCACAGGCGTTGCGATGACGTCAGAATGCCTAGCTTTGATTGGCTCTGATTGGAATATAGTAGGTAGACCTCAAGGTATCTAGCTTTGAGAGAGCTTGCCATCCAGTGCCCCTTGCAGTTCTACAGTGGCATATTCAGGAGACGTAACGAAAGAGCTTGATAGCTCAAGCAGGATAGTACTGTTGTACGGGCGCTTCCTAGGACGTTTCAGAATGATTCGATTAAAAGAGGGGTTAAACTAATCAAAGCTTACTTTAATCAATATGTACGAAGCAGAATTTAATGAAAAGAGAATCTCACCACCATATACATCGGTTTCGCCTCCTATTTTATTGTTTTTTATAGATGCATCTCTACGACATTAATGTCAAGGTGACGTGGAAAGCCTGGGGTGACAACATAGTGAACCAGGGCATAAGGTCAAGCGTTGCTGTGAAGAGCCTGGCCATTGCTCTTTGGGGGTCCAGTGTCCTTCTGCAGAGGACTGTGACTTTAGTGGCGTCGAATTCCAGTCTTAACAAAGACAGCAGGTCGCCTCTGACATCCAAGGAAGTGGCATTCCTAAGAGGCGAGTGCAAATTACCTCACGTAATCATAACCTCAGCAGTTATTTGAAAAATCTTCCCAATAAAGTCATTATCTTGGCAGCTAGTTGGTATTATACTGAGAATCCACAATGTTTCGGTGGTCTTTAGATAGACCGCATAAAACTGACTAGATTGAGCACACGGGTATGACATAATGGTGGAAGCTTTCAGTAAAATTATGGGAAGAATACGTAACCTCAGTAAAACACAAAAGCTATATTTTTATACCACACGTGCAAACACCAGATTTTTTTTGTGTGTGCCACTGGCCTTTATTTCGGCTATATCAAGTAAGCAATGCGTATGGCATTTCCTTTTTATTCCAATCATTTGCTGTTGCAATACATGCCACAGTGACCCTGAATAATATCTGATGTCTTCACAAAAAACAAAAAAAAAAGGCTCTGCCAAACTTTTTTTGTTGGTAAAACAATTCTTTTTTTTTTCTTCTTTTTGACTCAAGGGAGTTTGTGTGCTGATCTTTGAAATGGTGAAGCTACCGCTTTCAGGCGCGCCCTTGTAATAAATCATAGCGCAATGAGCCCACTTATCTCGTCACTTCGATGTGCCCATGGAACAATGTGAACTCTCAGTAGGTATTGTGAAACATTACAGTAGCTCTCAGTACTTGTCATGCAGTGGCAAACAAAAGCAAGGTTATAATTTGAGATGTACATTAATACGCTTAGTGACTGGTAGGATGTTTGAACACTCTTAATCACTTGCCCTGAACTGAATTCAGCATTGGCATTGTACTTATTTTTTAATGGTTTGAGCTTGGCTTGCTCAATCATTAGCTAGGGAAAGGGCACCATGTCGGGTCTCAAACACGCGGCCCGCGCAGTCGGGCATAAGCGTAAAAAATACATTAAGAGTATAACCAGCACGTTTTTCTAGGAATTTAGGTTGTGGAAAAGAGTGACATCGTGACGGTATCTTCCATGATCCCGATACTTGTCAAAACCAAGAACTGGACGTAAAAAGATTTCAAATGGCGATGATTGCTAATTGCTATAAGTCAAACCCGCTTATATCGAACTCGCAAAGGACCATCTACCAGTTCGTTATAGCGGGTGATTCTACATGAAAGATTTAATGAATCTGACAACGAAGAACCACGATATATTTAGAAAGTTTGTTAACTCTCGAAGGAGCGTATGTACATCATGAGGGAGGCTCCACGCGACTATTCAGTGGCCGCTTTTTAGTTTTTCAAGGTCTCACCGGCTGATCCTCTCCCCACTCCCTCTGTAAAAGAGTTTTTTTTTTTTTTTTTTTTTCGACGCGGCCGCCCAAAAGAAAAAGAAAATAAGCTTTTTTTGCAAGCTGGCTTTCCCCCAACGAGCACCTGCCTTGGGGGAAAGCCAGCTTGCAGAGCTGAATGGCGCTCTTGGCAGTTTTCTATCGGGAGGCGCTGCAACTTTCGTTCGATGTAACCGGATTTTTCGCTATGAATTTTTATTGCAGCTACTAGTCTGTTCACAAAGAGTGTGATACAAGGGATAGTTAGAACTAACCTGGTTTGATATAATCGGCTTTGACTGTATACAGAGTGTGCCACTTTAATTCGAAAATAATTTAAAAAAAAGGGAGTGAGAGTTACGTGGATGCCGTTTTCACTGTGTATTTGTGGGGCTCGGCGGACATAAGTCAGGGGATAACCGTCACAAAATGTTGACTAATTAAGCAAGATTCGTTAATCAACTTTTTAATTATTGACTTTAGAGGGTATGTCGCAATTGAAATCTTCAAATCTGTCATTATTAAAATCTATTCCAAATGAAACTATTCATGAAAGTGATGTGGCATTTGACTTAAATAAACATTTGTTTAAGCGTTACGTCTACAAGCTGTGCTACTTTAATTATGTTGTCATTGCATATTTTTCAGAATGCCTAGTGATGAAGCTCCGTGGCCAAGAACGTCATGCAGATGTCGTTGCTGTAATGTCGACGGCAGCAAAAGTTAACCCCATACTGGAAGAAAAAATAAATGACCTGCGAAAGCAAGAGAAACGAAGAGCCAAGCAGTAAATAGATAGAACCAGCCATTTATTGGCGATGGTCTGCAGGGAAATACGGTGTCAAGCATTCATTTCACACAGGTTCCCAGATTGCCCAGAGAGCATGGGCTTATGAAACCCAATCTGTTACCCACACGGCTCCCACAGGCATTTTGGTCCTACACAGCTCCTATAGGATCTCTGCAGGACCCAAAAGCTCCCGTAGACCCACACAGACTATGCGGGCACCCATGGGGACCTAAGCACCCACACAATCTCTGTGGGGACTCACACACCCAAACAAACTGTGCGGGGACCCATAGGGGCACGAACACCCACACAATTCCTGTGGGACCCACACGGTCTCATAACCCCATGGGTCTGCGGGTTTTTGAAGCGGGGGGGGGGGGGGGGGGGGGGGGCTGTACATTTTGTCGGCCGCGGCGACGAACGACTGGAATCTATCAGTGTTTCCGCGCGCCTTCTCTCTCCTCCAAAACATGAAGTTTGCAAGGTGACCAGTGAAATGGTGGCTCTCGCGCTGTGCAGATGAAAGAGAGTTTTTGACGTGGACCCTGGTGCCCTCCACCGTATTGGTGTGAGCACCAGTGTTCGGGTCGACGAAGTGCAGCTTGTGGTTGACGGTGAGGGGCGTGAAGCGAACGTCATCTGCAAGCTTGTGATAGCCAGCCCAACACTCAGTGATTATTCTTGTTTCAGGGCGGACACACTCGTCTCTTAGCCCTTGCGTGGTTTTAGCGGCATGGGTCTCCACGTGAACAAGAAAGCAGCACCCGCTGCCACTCTCCACGCCGCCGAAAACCCACTGGAAGGCTTGAAATACCCGCGATGGTACTTTCGCCACTCGAACATACTCTCATCTAGTTCTACAGTCACGCCTTCGCCGCCAATCATTTCTGAATGCGTAAAGACGGCATTTACCAAAACCTCCCGAAAAAGGCTTGTCCAATCAGTTGTTTTCTTACTTGCGACATCAGCCTCCCGCTGAATAACGGAGCACGGTAGGTTCTGGCACCAGAGGTAGATGATTTTCATGAGTTGGGGGAGCGCCAGTTGCGATCCCTTGAAAAAGGATCCGTTCCGTACCGAGATCTCGCCCCAGCACTGAACCTTGACCGGCTTCCCCTTGGGCACCTCACGAGTCATTCAAACACCGCACCTCCACGCGTAGCCATCCGCAGAACTAGCGCGAACTTGCAGCGTCATCGCAGCTTCGCACTCTGGGCACGCACGAGAACCCAGGAGCAGGCCCATGCTCTGAAACAAATTAATTGCTTCAAAGGGGTCTTTCATGGCGTTATGAAGACGGCACAAGTTAAACGCCATGACACTGCGATGCTCGTGTCTGGGAGAATAAAGCGCCGAGGGGGCTAAACTAGTAGAACTGCGCGCTTCTCTGTATTCATTATTTTTATTTGAATTGCCATTTTATACCTCGTAACACCATTCTAACAAACTCATTGGTTAATCGGTCAGACCACACCATCGCGTGACAAAACAAACGCCAATCGTATGACCAGAGCAGAGAAACTGCGGTTTGGGGTTGCTTGGAAACTAGAGGCTACAGTTGGCAGTAATTGCTAACCATACCCTTTAGCGTAACTGATGTTTTGGATGCCCGTCATATATTGCATATATTCTTGCATATATTGCGGCATATATTCTTGTGCTTATAGCATATATTGCAGGAATATATTGCACAGAACGGTCGTCCCGGTCGGCATCGTTACAATGAAGAGAGCAGTCGGACCCAACAACAAAATGAAGTAACAAAGTGATAAAAAATAAATAAAAACGGAGCCGTTCTCGGGCGGCGTGTTCTTTGATGAAATGTGCTGCTCACAATGTTCCTTGTTTGTTCCCTTTTTGTTTATTTACCCTCGAGGATGCCACGATCTTTATTTGAAGCTGATTTGTTAATTCAATAACAAACAACGCGTTAGAAGGAAGGAGGGATGGAGTCTTGGCGTCAGAATTCGACGTAGCCTAAATGAAAAGCAAGAATGCACAATATATACCGTAGTACAAGATCGTTATACTCCGCACTCGCTGAGGCCTCATGACGCCGGCGACGACCGTTAGGCTATTTATTTTGTTTCCTTATATTTTTTATCACAACGGCTACACCACCGTGCCTCAGAGTTTCCAACCGAGGTCCGGCAATTTTTTTATAATTATTATTATTGTCGTTTAAAGGAGCCCAAAGACCGATATTAAAGAGTGAATGCTTTGATTCAAAAATAGATTTGGTCTTATATTGCCCACCATGCAAAACGTACTGGTCATGACGCCCCCTCCGACAGACCTAAACTCTAAAAAAAAGGTGTAGCCTTTTTTAAGAGTTTACTCAAAAAAAAGTAAACTCTAAAAAAAGGTGTAGCCTTTTTTTAGAGTTTACTTCATTCACTCCAAAATTTCAGTTCGGCGTACAACGCACTAACGTCGAACCGACGGTGCCAACTTTCACGATTGACTTGATAGCCGAGTAGCAGAACTTATTAAAAGAGCTAATGTATCTGTTACGAACTTCAAAAAAAGGTCAGAGTTTTGTTGGCCCTATTACAAAGCCTGAATTTTTTTCTGTAGTTTTTGGTACATACTTAAAATATTTATTAGCTTATATCGCACCGTCATCAAGCTCATCGTAAAAGTCTGTGTCGTCTGTTTGACGTCAGTGCGTTGTACGTCGAACTGAAATTTTGGGGTAAATGGGACAATAGGGTGTAAGGCTACACCTTTTTTTTTAGAGTTTAGGTGTGTCGGAGGGGGCTTCATAAACAGTACGTTTTGCATGGTGGGCAATATAAGATCAAATCTAGTTTTGAATCGAAGCATGAACTCTTTAATGTCGGTCTTTGGGCTCCTTTGCTGTAGTTTAGACTTATTTTACATGCGACAAAAATAAATAACACAGGGACATTTTTTTTCTTTGCAGCCAGGAACTAAGAATTCCAATTCACTCATATATGTCGAGCTTTGATCGTCATTGTCCAGCAGTACCACAGGACAAGCTCGCTAAAAGCAATTCCGTGTTTTGGTTGTAGGAATAATAAATAAAAGATTCCTTTTTTGTTCACTTAGTTTTTCCATTCCTAAAATAATGTAACTCACCTTTGCTTAACCTCCAGGAGATCCGTTTCAGAGATACCCATGATTAGTTCTTTAAAGCAGTGGTGCAGGTCGATGTGATAATTAAAAAAGCCAAATTGTAAGTATGCCTTGGTTCTGGCGCCTATATTACGAGGCAGAATCGTTCGGGTATCTTTCTTCAATCTTAGGGTCTACAGTCTCAACGAGAGCATGGCGTATATTAGTCGGTCGGAACAGAATAAACCGCTGAAAGTTCAGTTTCTTCAATTTACCCTCCAAATTTTTTTTTTGCGTTCAACACTGAAGATGTTCACCCAAATTTAATAAAAAAAATTTTATCCCAGTATGGATTCGAAAACACGCGGATACACGCTTCGTCAGGGGCGCGGTCAAGTTATCGGACTATGAATGCCACGTAAACCTTGAGGAAACAAACGCTTATCGTTTTAAATTCTGGAAAATGGGCGACCAGACGTTTAACACAAACGTAAAATTTTTATTTTATTCTAAGACTATCAGTACACCGGATTTTTATACAAATTTAACGCGTAATTTAGTTTGTAAAAACAAACTGAGAAAACATTCTGGAACGGATTGGGTGCTATGCTACATTTCTAGGAATAAAAAAATAATACAAAAATAGTTCGTAGAATGGTCTTCAGTACCATTTCAAGGATGTACTCGTCGTCGAACATCAGAATATCGAAGATATGATGGTAAAAGCTTAATATTGTTTATTATTAACATTGTTAATAAAGATAGAGAAAGAAAACTTGGTGTAAACAACAAATACTAGATGCGAATACAATCTGCGAGATTCAAGGAGCTGTGGAACCATTACAGGGTTTTGCTTAAATTGTTGTGTAAGTTGATGCCTGACACTTCTGAAGTGAACTACAGAAAACAGATTTTGCCTGGATACCCTAGTTTTTATTTGAAAAAAATGAAAAGTTCCAGGTTTTTGCCGCCTCTCAACTCGTACGTCGTCTTCCGGGTCGCGTGCGCAGTGACGTTGATGGGGTAGGCACGGGGTTCCGGAAAAGTTCTTTCTTTAGAGCCATCAGTGAGCAGCGAGAACTCATCCGCTCGCGAATGCGTGACCACGTGCTGTTGGGCGCAGCGCGAACAATATGGTGAATGGAGGAAAGTCTCATCCGGGTCCGGCCATACCCGTCCGACCCTGTCCCATTCCCCCTCCAACCCCTCCAACTTCTGGCGGCTGTTCGCGGTAGCACATAGAGCTGATGGTTTTGTGGACATAGGATAGATGGCGCCACTAAAACTCCGTATATTAAAAGTTTTGTCAATGATAGCAGGTTTTTAACGCATTTATATATATGTTGGAACGACACGATTTATAGAAAGTTACCTCTTATTGAGCAGGTATTCGCACAACTTGCTATCTCTCTACAAGATTCCCCACTGACGTCACGCCGCGTGTTTCTCATAGCCGCCGCTCGCGGCTGCAGGGCGGGGAATATTCCAAGCTTTGCCTCGCTATTACGCGGCGGAATCGCAACATTTCGATGAAAGGAGGTGTGTTTTCTGTAATTTGTGACAAGGTGAACAATATGAAAAGCAGAAGATGCCAATTCTTTCAACCTTAAAATCGTTGCACAGCTCTTTTAGGGTCATCGAGTTTTAATGACACTTTTTTTCTAGCAGCTTTAAAAAATGGAATGTGATAGAATGAGATTGCAGTCCCCAATATTCATTTTTGTAAATTAAAAAGAATATCTAAACAAAATTTTTTTTTATTTGTATCGTTTTGTGATTTAGATAAACCTTTTATTATTTTTAGTTAGAAAATAATGTATTTGTTTAGGTAGTGAGCATCTGAACCGCATGATTATACATTGCTTTGGTCTTGGTTACTTTGTATATAATCCCAGTGTCACTCGAAACTAAAAACGAACATCTGTATGATGCACGATTTTATCTTCGAGGGAAGGGGGCATGACATTACCCCCTGAATGATTTCCCAAAGTATATTGGTTCACATGGGGCAAATATTTGTTCACAAAGGCGTAGGCACGACAAAGAACAAAACACGAATATAGTTTGAGACAAGCTATTACAAGTCTTGACATGTTATGAACAAATGTTTGAATAAAATTACTACTACTCTCAGTCGGAATTAAAACCGGCGAATATATCAAAATGTTTCGCAGCATTCTATGTATTTCTGAAAACGTTTACACGTATTTTCATTTTTACTCTATTTTCTACTGATTGATATGATGAAAGGGATTGAAAAAAGTCAATATGATTAATCTTTCTCTATCCCAATTCAGGACATGTAATCATTGCAAGACACTTTTTAGTAGGTTCAAAACAACAAATCGTGTTCGAACTAGTGTAACATCTTGATCAACAACGTAAAAAGAATAATATTAAAACTACGTGAATATGCAATTAAAAAACTAATAAACACAAAATGCTTGTCAGCAAGCCTGCCCTCGACTGAGGCAATTAAACCAAAATGCGTTATTGAAACAATCGTTTTTTACGTCATGTGTATTGAGGTGCAAATTATTTTATGACACGGCACGTAAATTATTTTCATTGCAATTTTCTTTCGTATTGTGATGTTAGTGACACCCTTACTGTTTAGTAGGGTACGCTGTTGGGCTAGCTGGTTCATCTTAGTAAAAAATATAAAATTGCGCAAAAAAGACAAGGACAAGAAGTATACAGGACTGGCGCTAACTTTAAACTAGTTTTATTCAGGAGAAGTAAACATATATATACACGCAACAGGCAAAGCAGCACCACGGAAGAGTTGATTAATTTTTTACCCGATAATTCGAAAACTGAAATTTATTACAATGAAGTACAATAGCAGTGTCGCTGACACACGCTGTCCCACTTTTTTTTTATAAAAAAAGCTTCCAATAGCTCTTGAGCGACCGTCTCTCAGCTAGGAAGAAGCCGAGCAACCAGGGATTTCCCTAGACCCCCCTAGGGGGGGTTGAGACCCTCCCTAGTTTTCCTGGACACCCCTCTTGAATCTAAAAAAAAAAGGAAAACATAAAATAAAATTTTTTTTCTCAGATTAAGTAGAAAACACCACCTCTCAGGTGTATATATAGAGAAAGGGAAACATACATTACGGGTATGAGCATTTGGTTAATAGACGTCTGTAATTTAGCTAATGGACTAAAAAAGAAACAGTTTTATAGTTTATCTAGCCTCGCCTCGCATCGCCCCCCACCCTCCCCCCCCCCCCCCCCCCCAAGCCATTGGGACACCCCCCCCCCCCTTGTTTAGAATCCTGGGGAAACCCCTGCGAGAGACGGTCGCTCAAGAGCTATTGGAAACTTTTTTTTAGCAAAAAACGTGGGACGGCATGTGTCAGCGACACTGCTATTGTACTTCATTGTGATGAATTTCAGCTTTTGAATGATCGGGTAAAGAAATTAAACAACTTTTACGTGGTGCTGCTTTGCCTGTCGTGTGTATATATATGTTTACTTTTCCTGAACAAAACTAGTTGAAAGTTAGCGCCTGTACTGTATACCTCTTGTCCTTGTCTTTTTTGCTCTATTTTTTGTCTTTTACACTTCCTGTTCCATGGGGTAGGAAGCCGCCAGGCTGCAAACTTAATTTTTTTTTCTGGCTTCCTTGTAACATGTGTGTAAAAACACCATGACAAAATAAAATGATTTGGTGATTTATTGACGACTATGTATTTTTTTATTGCACAAAAGAACAAACCAGACATAGTGTGTGGTTATCGAATTTTGTTCACTTTATCGTTTCCTCGGCTAAGTTATAAACATAGTCGACTTCTGGGTTTCAGAACTTCATTGCGATCAAATCAAGGCAGTAAACACTTGAAGCTATTAGACGAAATCCAATGCCCTTCAGAAAGTATAAGGTGTGCCTGTTTTTTACAAGCACAGGCCGAAATGAGCACCCGCTTATGCCGCTGGCTGAACCTGTACTGGCGGTCATCAATACGGCGAGCCCCAACCGCTTGGTATATAAAGGGGGGTATCGACGCCGACAATCGAGTCCCGTTATATTAATGCTATCTCTACAGTTATACTGGAATGCATAGTATGCTGTCTGATGCAGACAAGCCTCTTGAGGCGTACTGCAAGGCTAAAATTGGACTTATATTCATATCAGAGGTACACAAGTACTAATTACTGGGCCCTTAAAGGAACTATTCCAGCGTGTTCCCTCCAGAGCAAGCAGGAACCGTGCACATCCGCGAAACCTGAAACTGCAAGTTATGTTCCCTAACCTAAAGGTTAAGATGGGTGCTCTAATGAATGATTTTTATCTTTTATCTAGAGCAGTCTTAGGACTGTACACTGCTGAAAGGCACATTTTATGAAAGGAGTTATGAAATACTAATATGAACAAGATGAATTTGTTTCCACTACACTACCATTACAAAATACACAAGTTACAAGTTGCTGAAGTCAAGCTAAAAGGTGAAAAGCAGCAACACAAGTCTAACGTTTCTTGTCGAACACTCTACGTCTACATGGATCCGAAGGTCATGAACACAACACTTGGACCGCATTTTCTCCGGTTAATTTTATTCATAATGCATAGTCAACTGAATGCAAGCACAAAGCTGCGACGGACTGTTAGATAAATAGGCAGGTGTGAAATTGCTGCTTTCACATCTCGCTCATTCTATAGGTAGTATTCACTGGTAGCCATAACTGAGCTCGCTGCCGATGATCACGCGCTGACGGCAAGCCTTTTTAACACTTCCAACACGCACATTGCACGCAATTAAAACTGTCTTCTTTGGAAGACTACAAATAAAAACAATTATCCTGTGAATGAGTGTGAACTGTTAGGTCAAATATAATGTCTAGTGAAAACCATTCATGAAAACTAGAGGACACTACCACTCAACTTAGATTTACCCTGAGCTACATAACACAGCATTTTTTGGCTATCGGAATGTATCGTGCGAACAAGCAGCCAAAAATTATGGATGTCCTGCACACTTCCTCCACTTGAAATAAGCCAGTCACTTTCACAACTAGTAGCAGAAACAGCTAAGATCGGGATTGACCTGCACACTGTGGACCGGCTCTTCTCGAGCCCAGCTACCTTCATAACTAATAGCCGCAACAGCCCACAGCTCAGAAATCGAGCTTGATCCACATGCGCACAAAGAACTTAACTGAAAAAAATGAGCGACGTTTACAATCCCCTGTAGCACCGAATTATAGCGCAGCTCTTGAGGAGGAGGATTGAAGGGTACTGAGGGGAGAAAGTGGAAATCTCCCCACTACTTACATGGGTGTGGATCGACGTGTGGTTAACGCAAGTCGGAGAAAATGCACATCTTTGGTTTGAGCATCGCGTGTAAATTTGGCGGGAATTAAAAGGGCCATTTTTTTTGCCCTAACTTTAGCGGAAAAAGTTTTTCCACTAGTTTTAGCGGGGAAATTTTCTCCGCTAAATGACGATGCCGTCATTGTGATGATGATGATGATGATGATTGGGATTTTATGGCGCAAGAGCAACTAAGGCCATATTGCGCCAAACAAAGGTTTTTCCAAGGGGCTTAGAGGTGTAATCTAAAAGAAATGCAAGCTACAGCTGGTGTAAAAAGCCAGTGTTATGAAGGAACTTTAAAACTCGATCGAATGGTATAAATGGTTAATAACCAAGCAGAAATAATTAATGAAAGGGAAGGTGATCTCGAAAGAGTTCTGGAAAACTTGATCGGCGCTCCTGGTTTAAAGCTTTGCAATGCCACAGCATGTGCGAAACAGTCATAGCTTTCCCACAGTTGTCGCAAAGTTTAACATCCTCACCACAGAGCAGGTGCAAATGGGTCAAACGGGTATGACCAATTCTTAAGCGGCGAAGGAGAACCTCAACCCAACGGACTTTATAGAACTCTCTCTCTCATACTCCCAGTTCGGGCTTGATATTGTGAAGCTTGTTCTCTTTTTCCAAATCCCAATCCAACTGCCGTGAGTTGATAATCGATTTCTGTGTGATCGGTTTAAGGTCTTGGTGTGGCAGGCCAAGAGGCAGTTTGGGGCATTCCTTTGCAGAGGCAGCAAGCCAGTCTGCCTTCTCATTGCCAGAAATGCCCACGTGGCTCGGGACCCAGCAGAATTTGATCTGGTGTCCTAGTTGAAGTGCTCGGTTTAGTCGTACCCGAAGACATTGCACGAGAAGCTTCTTGCTGTCTGCTAATGACGAAACGGCTAGAAGAACGCACTGGGAGTCGACAAACAGAATTGCTTTCATAATATTGTTCCCTAGTAAGTATTCTTACAGCCATTAAAATACGCGTACAATCCAGCAGTAAAAATATTTGCTTAAGTGTGGAGTTGTCGACCTTTCCTGAAGGTAGTGGAGTAAACCGCACACTCCACGAAGGTTGGTGTTTTTGATCCGTGAGTGTAAAAGTGTGAGTAGTCCTTGTATTTTGTTCCGATTCGGCGAACTCCCGCTGAAGAACGAGTGGAGAAGTAGCTCTCTTTCTGTACATGGCCAGTGACCAGTCACAAGAGATTGGCAGAAGGTCCCAAGGCGCAACTCTCTCATTGCTCCTCAGCAAAGCAGCCTCACTAAAGGGGAGATGGACCGATGTTGCCATGCTCTGTACTCTGAAATTCAGTGGCCGAACAGTGCTCGGCTTGTTTTCATAGAGTCGGAACGATGTAGAAGGTTGAAAGGCGTCGAAAGTGGGATGTTGAGGATAGCTGTATATCTTGTAAGCATAACAAATACTCAAATATTGCCTTCGTCTTTCCAAGGACATTTGATGTGTGTCAGCATACAAGCTAAGCACAGGTGATGTTCGAAACGTTCCCGTGGCAAGTCTGAGCCCCAGATGATGGATGGGATTCAACGTTTTTAGGGCAGTAGGACGCGCCGAACCATAAACAATCGCGCCATAGTCCAGGCGGAACCGCACCGAGGAGTTTTAAAGTCGCAAGAGGCACCGTCTGTCAGACCCCCAGGACGTATGCGACAGGACTTTGAGGATGTTTGATGAACGTACGCCTTTATGTTTCAACTCTTTCAAGTGGGGTATAAAAGTGAGCTTTTTATCAAATATTATCCCTAAAAACTCGTGTTCCATCTTTACAGATATAGCAACGTCATTCAAGTGCAACACTGGATCTGGAGACAGGCCACGGCGGAGTGAAAAGGGAACGCAGACTGTCTTATCAGGAGAGAACCTGAAGCCATTTTGATCAGCCCACTTGCTCATCTTATTGATTGTGAGCTGCAATTGCCGTTCACAGCTGAACAGGTCACAAGAGGAAAATAATATCTGCACATCATCCACATACATTGAATAGGATATATATGGTGGTATAACCTTAGCCAAACTATTAATCTTCACGGCAAAAAGTGTAACGCTTATTACCCCACGCTGAGGGACGCCGTTCTCCTGGAGAAAGACATCCGAAAGGGTGGAGCCGAATCGCACTTGGAAGGTCCAACCCGTCAAGAAACTGTGAATACAACGAAGCATGCGACCTCGGACACCATATGAATACAAGTCTCGAAGGATCCCATATTTCCAAGTCATATCATAAGCCTTTTGTAGATCAAAGAAGAGAGCAACAGAGTGCTGGCGATGGACGAATGCTTCCCGAATAGAAGTTTCCAAGCGGACAAGGTGATCTATCGTGGAGCGGCCCGCTCGGAAGCCGCACTGATTTGTATCAAACACACCCTCTGCCCTCTGCCTCTAAAAAATGTACAAGACGGCGATTAATGAGTCTCTCGTAGGTTTTGCCCAGGCAGCTTGTCAGTGCAATTGGGCGGTAGATTGTCGGTAAAGAGGGGTCTTTGGTAGGTTTTAGTAGAGGGATTATGTGTGCCTTTTTCCAACAGTCAGGAAAAGAAGCAGCATCCCACAATGAATTAAAAAAGGTGAGCAAACTGTTCAGAGATTCATGCGACAGTCTTCTTAGCATTTCGTATTGAATCCTATCCAGCCCAGCTGCAAATTCTTTTTTGACACCAAGAGCCAACTCAAGCTCACATCGTGTAAATGGCTTGTTATAAGGAACACCCTGCTCACCAGAAAAAGGAATAGCTTGTTTTTCTGCTGTTGCTCTAAACCTCTTAAAGGATTCACTGTAGTTAGCTAAGTTAGAGACTTCGTGGAAGTGTTCACCAAGAACATTTGCTTGCTCCTTAAGGGATGTTGCTGATGGGAAAAGGGGTATCCTGAAAGACTGATAGTCTCCCCTGATCTTCCTAAGACGATCCCACTCTTTCTTTGATGAAACAAAACTACTCAGAGATGTGACATACTTTTTCCAAGAGCTGCCTTTAGCTTGCCTTCGCACCCAGCGATATTTGGCTCTGCTTTTCTTGAATGGGAGCAGATTCTGTGGAGTAAGATATCGTCTAAAGATGCACCACGCCTTGTTTTGCGATTTCCGTGTTGTGGTGCAGTCATTGTTCCACCACGACTTGCACTTTTTGGGGAGTCGTCCAGAAGTGTGGGGAATGCTATGTGATGCGGAATCTATAATCGCTTCAGTAACGTACAGCGTGGCATCTTCGGGGCTCATATTTACAAGAACAGATGAATCAATAAGAGCCTCCAAACAAAAAAGAGACCAATCAGCCTTTTCTAATTTCCACCTTGGAAGTCGTGTCGGAATAAATGGAATTCGCATCGTGCTTTCTAAAACAATAGGGAAATGATCACTCCCAAAAGGGTTATTAAAAACCTTGCATGAAAAACATGGAAGTAAAATTGGTGATAATATAGAAAGGTCAATAGATGTAAATGATTGATGAGCTGCACTTAAAAATACGGATTCCCTTTCATTAAAAAGACACAACCCAGATGATAATAAAAACCGCTCTATGACACCTCCGCGTGAATCCTGGCGAGAACTACCCCACAAAGGGTGGTGGGCATTAAAATCGCCTAAAATTAAGGAAAGGTTGAGGTAATTTTTTTACAAGTAACTCAGGTTCACTGATATGCAGTGTAGAGTTAGGTGGCAAATAAAGAGAAACTACAATGATGAAACGGTCAACACGACGGCGCACCGCTACAGCCTCTAAAGGCGTAGAAAGGTGGAGCTCCGAGCAAGCAACACCACTCTGCACCACTAGTGCCACTCCTCCAGACATATTAGGGGAGAGTCTAACTTTTCTAAAGACTTGGTGCCGACGTAAAATCTGTGTATGAGTGTTATTTAAATGTGTTTCGTGCAGGCTGAGTGCAATGTATCTCAGCTCGTCCATAAAATAATTTACATCATCTATATTTCTGATTAGGCCCCGGCAGTTCCACTGCATAA
The DNA here is from genome assembly GCF_016920785.2 of Ixodes scapularis. Classification (NCBI taxonomy): domain Eukaryota; kingdom Metazoa; phylum Arthropoda; class Arachnida; order Ixodida; family Ixodidae; genus Ixodes; species Ixodes scapularis. Next base: position 89,523,476 of record NW_024609835.1, read on the forward strand.
AATAAAAATTGGTCAACGTTTTAAAAAGGAGTTAAAATACGAATAAAGAAGAAACGCTGGGAAAATAAATAAAAGCTCTAAAGCTGGCGCATGTGGCAAAGATTAATTTACAATGTCACGTTGGAGGGATCACAGGTTTTTTGCTTTTGTGTTTACTCTTAGAAGTCTGCCACTCCATGTCGTCCTGCTCAGAAGCATGAGTGAAGACTTCTCTACACTCATCCATGGCCTCAGTTTCCTGAGGCGAGGCTTTTTCTCTAGGTTTGTTTGGGTTTGGGGAACGGAGCGTCATGCCCCGCCCACGACCAGCCAAAGGGGCAGAGGAGGTGCTGGGTGAGGCGTCACCCAGGTCCATCCGTTCCTGCCCCTTAGGCGCTGCAGGAGCGGCACGAGAGCCATGCCGCTCCTTTGATGATGCTCTCTCCAGGGAGTGTATGCGAGAGCGTCGACCCTTCATCCTGGAAGGAGACTGCGGACGAGGGACGGTTGCGGTAGCCACCGGCCCATCTTGGGTCTGGAAAACAGCCTGAGAGAATGAAGGCTGTTGTCCCGTTGGAGTGCGAAGGTCCGCACTCTGGCTGGGAGGGTCGGTGGACCGCCCAGCTGAAATTACCCGCCCCGGAAGCTGAATCTTCAGCTGGGGCGTGGGGGACTGCAGTGGCCTCCCATAGTCCAGAAAGGATGTCTGGGTGTCCCCTGCTACCATCAGTGGTGCAGGTCCCCGCTGCACCACCTGCGCAAAACTGCCGTTACGAAAGAATCCAAAGCGACGGCGTGCCTCTGGGTAGGAGAGGTTTTCCTTGACTTTAAGTGTAAGTATCTCCTTCTCCTCCTTCCACGTTCTGCAGGATGGAAAATATGCAGGGTGGGGATCACCGCAGTTCACACAGTGTGCGTCGTTGGTGCAAGTGTCTGTGAGGTGGTCATTTTTGGCACATTTCGCACAAGTGGCTTTTCCACGGCATTGCTGGGAACCATGGCCAAACCTCTGGCATTTGAAACACCTTCGAGGATTAGGCACATGGGGCCGAACCTTGCAGTGGAGATAGCCAGCTTTCACGGCCTCTGGAAGTGTGGCGGACTGAAATGTTAGGACTATGTGCTTTGTCTTTTGTTCTGTGCCATCACGACGAATTGTGATTCGTCGTGCAGCGACCACTCCTTGGCTAGAGAGGCCCTCCACCAGCTCTGTGTCATATGTGGCTAGTAGGTCATCCTCGAAGATTACTCCTTGGACGGTGTTCAGTTTCCGGTGAGGGGCGACACTGACTTTATAGTCTGACACAGAGTTGAGACCCAAGAGGGTATCACTCTGCTGCTTTGTACTGATTTCTACAAGGAGGTCTCCAGACGCCATTTTCTTTGCATTGAAGTTTTTGCCAACAACTCCCTCTAGAGCCTTAGCTACAAGGAAGGAGGGCAGCTTGCCTAGTGGCTTTTCATTTTCAGAATGAAGAACAAGAAACCTTGGAAATTTTTCAGAAACAAATGACTTCTCAGACTGGAGCGGTACTTCGGTGCGGACCCTTTTCGGGGCCCGATCAGAAGGTTTTTTAGTTTGCAGACCCATAAAGATGGAGAAGAAAATTCAGTGCCCGGGTTCACCGCCCACCACGGAGCCCAACAAGGAGGTAGGCAATGTGCCATAACAAGAAAGGCTTGGCTGACACAATTACTCTACCAGTGCTGCTCGGGCACTATACCTTAGTGTGGTTGCAGGGACAGGACCTGTTTCCAGTTAAGGTTGGCCCTTGCCGCCTAAGGAGGTGAAAAAGGAAGGAAGAGAGTGCAGAAGGAAAGAGAAAGAGGTGGGAGGAAAAGTGAAAGACGGAAGAAGAGGGTAGAAGAGGCGACTGACTGAATCATCCTGTTCGGGCCAAGCCGGGACACCCGTCTACGAGAAGCAGAGGCCGAAGCGGTGTATTGCCTCGCCCGGAGGCCCCGAAGGGTCCAGACATACCCCGGGCTCAACTCAACCACCAGGGTCTCCTTTTCCCCGGACACGGGTACGCCACGCACAGCCAGACGTGGGTGGGCGAACTCACATGGCTCGGGGTTCGTAGTGACGCCACTCACCAAGCACCTACTAAAGTAGGTGCCCCCTGCGTGCGGGTATGGTGGCCCACGTGGCTAGGGTCCGTGGTGACGCTACTCACCAAGCACATAGCACCTGAGGTGCAGGCGCCCCCTGCGGGGCTCGGGGTACATGCAGACGCTACTCTCCAAACACCTGTTTTCACAGGTGCCCCCTGCGGGGCGATGCCGTCATCGTGATGACAACATCGTCATCGTCATCGTCACTGATAACGTCATCAGTGACGACGATGACATCGCCGTGATGACGTCGTCCTCATTGTAGTCGTCATCGCGCGGTTACGCCCACGGCGACGGCGACGCCGCTCAAGCCGGAAACGGCGCCTAAAAACTGTGCTCTCGAACAAATAAGAGTGTTCTCAAACTATGTAGAAGGGCGACATGGAATACATTCTTGTAATTTTTTTAGGGCCAGCACAGCACCAGTCAACATCCAGCTGGCAACCGACGAGCTGGTGTCAGAAGGTTCGGGCGAAGTACACGGACACCAACATGCATTGAACCCCTGTGCACACATGGGCCCGGACAAGCGCTACAGCACGTCATCTTGGAATAAGCGAACCGGAAGCCTGAAGTGCCGTGCGGTGGAGACATGGCGGTGACGTTGGGCTTCGGGAAAATCGACGAGGAGTGCAACGATAGAAGCAACGACGGCGCCAACAGCACCATGGGCAGGGCCCGCGGCCAATGCCAGGGGTGGGGTGGCCAAAAAAAAAAAAAAAGACTTGAGCACTGTTGAAAGGAAACCAAGAAGAAAATAACAAATAAATTGGCTAGACTTAGTAAGCTAGGATCCCCCAATACAAAGGCGTTAGCCGCATATCCATATCCCTGTCCATAGGTCGGGTCCTCAGACACGAGGTCGAGGTAACCCCCGGGGTTTCTTCCTCAACGTGTCAGTGTCAGAGTCTTCACGGGACTACCAGCCTTGGAACCCTATCAGGCACCCTTGGAACCTTATGAGGCACCCTTGGAACCCTATCCTGGGGCTGCATCTGGTCTGTCACCCTGCGAAAAACTTCGGCCAACCGCAAAGGACGACCTAAGCCTGACACAGCAGCCGCTGCTGCTGCTAGACAACTGACAACACCAAGCTGAGGCCCACAGGGCCTTTTCGTCCACAAACAGTTTGGAGCGCCTGCTCAGCGCCTGCAGGCTGGGCAGCCAGCACGTGGGCGGCTGTCAAAATGTTTTATAATGAACTTTTGAAACACCAACAAGACAATGTCCAGTTCGAGAAGCAGTGCATTCCGACTAAGCGGGAGGCCGCCCAACAGAAAGCAATAACCCAGGAAATGTTGCAAAAGACCGCAAAGGAAACACCAAAGCCTGCACAATTTCGTTAAGTGCAGTGGTTTATATTTACAAACTACGACAGAGAAAGTAGGGGAGCCTAAATCCCTTAAAAGAAGTCCTCTGTAAAAAAAAAAAAAAAAAAAAAAAGTATGGTTGGTGATTTTCAATGATTTCATCATCTTTCCAGCATGCTCAGCCCTTTCCACTGCATTAATTAGTTGATCAGCATGCACCAATGCAGAAATTTTAGGTTTATCAAACGAATGCAGTCACTTTAAAGCTATCATGATATAATGAATTCTACCAATATTTTGCTTATTAACTAGAGCCATCATTTAGCCTTTCATAACCTAAAACTTTTGGTGACAGCAATGAAAACTCATTTTTCTAATCCACCTCATAACAAGGCCAGTATTCGCGTGCTCGTGCCGAACCTTACATATGCGTATACCTGCAAGCTTTTAACTCACAACGAACATGTTGCCAAACAATAGCCCACCGGGCAGTAACCCTATCGTCTTTTTCAGGGGGTGGGGGGGCACGGACACCTTTGGTGGCAGCTTGCAGTCGGCCACCCTGAAATTGTAGATTTTAACAATATTATGCATAACGAAGTACGCCCCGATGACAGTACAGAAGCTTCCTGAGCTCAGCAGGCAGGCAGCGGAAACATTGTTACAGCTGCCCACTCCTCCTAGGATTGGAACATTAAGTTCGCCCCTCGACAGATTTCCCACAATCCAAGAACATTTTTATCATTTTACACAATTTCAGACTGTAAATTTAATACTTGATATAAAGTGAACGACGAGCGAAGCTAGCAAACTTATTCCAAAAGTTGAAATACCTTTTACTTCAGTGCATGCAATGTAGTTCGACTAATTTGTTTAGCTTCCTAGTATACCTGCCTTGCAATCAAGTGCCTCTAAAGTGGAAGCAAACAATATCACAGGAGTACATGTAGCGTGCACCGGTTGGTACTAGAAGTGCTCGCAAACAAGGCGAGTGTACGAAAGTTTCGCTGCCGTTGTGGTGTCCCAACCTGTCTAGTTATTACGCCTCCAGGAAGAAATAGAGATCATGAAATTGAAGATGCAGTAAAGACGCCAGACAGAGACACATTCCAGACACCATACCTCCACTTAGCGCATTTCTGCGCTTTGCACCATCACCGCATTTACACAAAAAGCTGCACAGTAGTAGTCACGGCTTGTGGTTTGGGCGCCGTGGGACCCGGGAAGGCAGGGAGCCAGCCTTTTGGGGGGAAAGCGTTTTATTCCGGTTCGAAGTCGTGCTTGCACCAGCTCCAGCCCACCGCGTTCCTTTTCTCTTGCCTCAACATCCGCTTCAGCGTACCATTCCATCGCTCAACTAGCCCATTGCTCTCTGGGTGTTCTGGTGTAGAGAACCTGGGTGACGACCCCAACCTACGCAGCAACTCCTGTGTGAGCTCGGCCGTGAAGTTTGTGCCCTGATCGGACGAGACTGTTTCTGGCACTCCCATTCGCGCGAATATTTCAACCAGCGCGTCACACACACAAAGGGAAGGTTCGGTTGAAGGGCGTTTTCGGCCACGAGGTGGAGGCCGATCTCATGTATGTCCCGTTTCGACTTGGTAGCAGGGCGTTTGATACTGGAGTGGATACTTTACTGCTCTGTGCTGTAACCGAGCAGCTTGCCGGAGAAGTTGACGCGCTACTCACACCTGAGGATTTAGTAGCTTTAAGAGAAGTAGAACAGAAAGTGCCCTTAGTAGATCAGGTGGATCTTCCCTGTGACGCTGCAGTATTGAAGGAAGGGCTGGTGATAGAGGCATGCGTGGCGAGCACACAGTCGGAGGGTGAAAACGGGATTGTTGAGTCTGTAGACGAGCGAAGTGACGTAAACGAAATAGAATCTGAAGGTTGCCTTCAGTTTCGAACAGAGCAAAAGAACGACGAGTCGCTGAAGCCCTTGTGGCTGCAGGCAAAAAAAGGGACTCATGGAATGCAAGTGGTTGATGGAATGCTGTTCCATAAAGAAAAAATAAATGGCAGAATTGTCAAGCAGCTAGTTTTACCGGAAAGCAGGCGGAAGACAGTGTTAGAAGTAGCCCACGACAAACCAGTTGGCGGGCATTTCGCTGGAAAGAAAACGCAACAGCGAATTAAGAATTCATTTTACTGGCCGAACATGCAGGAGCAGATTAGTAAATACTGCAAAGATTGCCATTACTGCCAGTTGAACGCGAGACCTAGAACCAGAGACCGTGTGCCTATTACCCCGCTAGTAAGACCAGATGTTCCATTCCAGACAGTTGTAATGGATTGTATTGGACCGTTAGACCCGGCGTCCTCGAGGGGGCACAAATATGCCTTGTGTCTGGTTGATGTGTGCACGAGATGGCCAGAAGTGGTTTGTATCAGATCGCTAACGGCGAAGGCAGTGTGTGACGCGCTGGTTGAAATATTCGCGCGAATGGGAGTGCCAGAAACAGTCTCGTCCGATCAGGGCACAAACTTCACGGCCGAGCTCACACAGGAGTTGCTGCGTAGGTTGGGGTCGTCACCCAGGTTCTCTACACCAGAACACCCAGAGAGCAATGGGCTAGTTGAGCGATGGAATGGTACGCTGAAGCGGATGTTGAGGCAAGAGAAAAGGAACGCGGTGGGCTGGAGCTGGTGCAAGCACGACTTCGAACCGGAATAAAACGCTTTCCCCCCAAAAGGCTGGCTCCCTGCCTTCCCGGGTCCCACGGCGCCCAAACCACAAGCCGTGACTGTAGTCTCATTCGATTTACCTGCACCACCATGCACCAGTGCAGAAAAGTGCAGGGCAGTGTACTTACGGTGGTGTTTAGAGAACGTCTGCGCCCTTAAATTGGATATGACAGTGTGCAACTAGTGCAGCTGGAGGAGGTCAGTCGAACGCAGCAAATTTAGCCTTTTAGAAATCCGAGAGGCTTGGTTAGATTTAATGCCATAACAGAGTCACTCTGCGACTCGTTTGTTCACTTACGAGCAGACTGGCACAATGTGTAACGTGTAATTATTTGAAGCATGTACCTACAAAATGTTTTTAGCTCCTTTTCTAACCGTTTCCTGACTCAATGCTTTTGCGGGTGGAGTTCTTAGGAGCAAGTGAAACAACAATTCACTTTTCTGCGATGCCGCAGCATGTTAAGAAGTGATATATATCTAATACATGCCTTGCGCGTGAGTCACACTAGTGGAGAACGGGGGATTCGCACCGTGCTGGTGGTTGACTTCACACTACACAGATACACTTATCAAGGCGTAGGAAACCACTAACTGCCCGGACGTGGGCTGATATTGCTGCGCGCGCAGGTGGCCAATTAGGCAGCGCGCGCGTGGCCTAACGGTTATCGCGCTTGCTTTCCACGCTGAAAGCCAGGGTTCAATTCCTGGCCGCGGAGGCGCATATTATTGACACTGTAATGTGATGTTATCGTCAATTCGGGAACCGTCTTGCTGATTCGAGGTTAGAATGTTCCACGCGCCGAACCCTCTACGCCGAACGATCCAGAAAGCCACGAGGGTACATAAGGGATTCCGCAAGGCGAGTGAAGTCAGTTTCGCCCCAGCGTTCGACTCTGCTCTTTCGCCGACTTCGACGCCCGCTACGCTCTGCTGTTATCTTTTGGTTCCTTTTTTATGTTTGGGCACAAGTTCGCCCTATTAAACGTTTAGTTCCTTCAGTTGTTCGCCGCCTCATCACTTGTCCCTTGTGACATTTTGGTGGAGCTGCTGGGTAACGCATGTCCCTGCAGCGTACCCCTCCCAGGGCCCGTAGTGCGAGTCCGAGAGCAAGCCCCCGAAGACCCGACGAAGACACTACCAAGACTCGATTAAGTCGCCGCATTCAAGACCTACACCCGGAATTTGGACATTTGCCACCCAGGACCGTGCAGTCCAAGAGGACGACGATGAAGAACCAGTCACAGCAGACCTCGACCGCTCCATCCGTCGTCTTCATGCCCGTCGCCCCACGCAACCCGACGCCGTTCCATGGTGAGGCCCATGAGGATGTGGAGGATTGGCTACAGCATTACGAACGAGTGACCCGCCATAACCAGTGGACACCAGAGCAGTGCCTTCAGAACGTCTACTTCGCTCTGGAAGGCACGGCGCGCACCTGGTTCGAGAACCACGAAGCGTCGATTTCGACGTGGGAAGAGTTCCAGGCCGAGCTACGACGCACTTTTGCCAACCAGCAGCGACGACAGCGTGCGGAAGAACTCCTCCAAGCAAGACACCAAGGACCAAGCGAGAGGCTCACAAGCTTCGTCGAAGACGTTCTCCGCCTCATGAACCGCGCCGACCCAAACGCTCCCGAAGAGAAAAATTGCGGGTCCTAATGCGCGGCGTGAAAGAAAACATCTTCGGGGGCCTCGTGCGGAGCCCGCCTACGACTGTTCAAGGTTTCATTACTGAGGCCACCAACATCGAACGTGCCATTCACGCACGGGCCTCACACTACCAGAGACTTCCCGGCTTCGCTGCCCTCTCGCCGTCCAGCTGCAGCATCCCGGACATCCGCGACGTCATCCGGGACGTCGACCGAGAACTCAGGAAGCTGCTGCCTGCTGCCAACCAGCCGGCTTCGCTGTCGATAGCCGAAGTGGTACGCGAAGAAGTTCAGCGGGCAGTTCAACCGGAGACTCCTGCCAGCGTGGCCGCAGCCGATGAGCCGACGCTGACCTACGCCGCAGTGGCCCGACGACCGCCGCCGACTGCTCGACAATACCCGGTGGCGCCACGACGAGACCCACCAACGCAGGCGTACCCCCGATGCAACGACGAAGTACGTCAGTACGATCGCCGAGAACAGCCGGCGCCAAGGAAACCCAACGTGTGGAGGACAGCGGATCGACGACCCATCTGCTACCACTGCGGGGAGGAAGACCATATCTACCGCCGTTGTCCCTACCGGCAAATGGGCCTGCGTGGGTTCCCCCCGAACGACCCACGCCCGAGGTACGGTGAACGCCCTCACGACATCGAGGAGTACCTCCGACACTCGCCCTCTCCAGTGTCATCTCTCCGCCGTGAAGCCCGCTCCCCATCGCCACGACGTTCAGCGTCCCCAGTGTCACGACCCCGCCGAGAGGGCGTGTCTCCCCTGCGTCGCCGGGAAAACTAAGTGCGGCAACGCCTGGAGGTGCCGTTGCCGAAGACGACCGAAGTAAAGAGCCTCCAAGAACGACGGAGCGCTCCCACTCTCTCGACGCTACGGATCACAACGACGTCCCTGCATCGGTGGCCAACAACCTAAACGTTATAATCGACGGCCACGACGCATCGGCACTTGTGGACACCGGAGCAGACAACTCAGTCTTGAGTGGGAGGCTCTCTCGCCGCCTGCGAAAAGTCATGACGCCGTGGGATGGACCCCAAATACGAACCGCCGGACGTGATCTCATCACGCCAGTCGGGAGATGTACTGCTCACGTCGGGATCCATGGTGAAACGTGCCCTGTGAAGTTCGTCGTTCTGCAAGACTATTCGAGGGACGTTATCCTCGGAATGGACTTTCTCTGCGAGTATGGCGCCGTCATTGACCTCGGGGCAAACCAGTTGACGGTGCGAAAACCTGTTTTACCGCAAGTGGAGACAAACACGACGTCAACCGCGATCCGAGTTATCGCCGACCATGTGAACCTACCGCTGCGGTCGAGTGTTTTTGTCACGGTTATAACCGACGCAGCCATGAACGGTGAAGCTCTTCTGGAAGGCAGCGTCCAACTGCTCCTTGAAAAAGGAATTGGTGTCGCAAGAGGCGTAACGGATCTCCAAGAAATACGTACAACTATTCTTGTGACAAACCTTCGAGAGGAGTCGCAGCACCTAACAAAGGGCACCACCGTGGGCCACGTCGAGGAGCTTCAGGCGCCAGCCGTGGTCACCGCAATCTCCAAGGAAACCTCGTCGCCACAGCAGAGGAGCACGACGCCGCCGGCGCTCGACATCGACCCCAAGCTCCCAGCTACGAAGCGCCGGCAATTGGTTGATCTCCTTGCCGAATACAGTGACTGTTTCGCCACAAAATCGAAGATTCGCCAAACACCAATGGCGAAACATCGCATTGTTACCGACGACGACGCACTTCCTGTCCACCAGTCGCCGTATCGGGTCTCCTTAAAGGAAAGGAAAGTGATTCAAGATCAAGTTCAGGAGATGCTCGACGACGACATCATTCAACCCTCAAGAAGCCCATGGGCGTCCGCAGTCGTCCTTGTAAAGAAGAAGGATGGAACCCTGCGGTTCTGCGTGGACTATCGTCGACTGAACGCGGTGACGAAGAGGGACGTCTATCCGCTCCCCCGCATCGACGATACGTTAGATCGACTGCGCCACTCCCGATATTTTTCGTCGATGGACCTGAAGAGTGGTTACTGGCATATTGAAGTTGACGAACGTGACCGGGGGAAAACTGCCTTCGTCACTCCCGACGGACTGTACGAATTCAAAGTGATGCCGTTCGGACTTTGTACAGCACCAGCCACCTTCCAGCGCGTCATAGACACCGTGCTGGCAGGTCTGAAATGGCAGAGCTGCCTCGTCTACCTGGACGATGTAGTGGTATTCTCACGAGATTTCGACGAACACCTCATACGACTTCGAGCCGTGCTTCAAGCCATCAAGACCGCCGGCCTGTCACTCAAGCCAACAAAGTGTCGGTTCGCCTATGGGGAACTAAAGTTCCTCGGCCACGTCGTGAACAACAAGGGTGTTCTACCTGACCCCGAGAAGACCCGCGCCGTAGCTGCATTTACGCCGCCGTCTGACAAGAAGGCCGTGAGAAGATTTCTCAGACTCTGTGCCTACTACAGGCGCTTTGTTCGAGACTTCGCCAAGCTATCCGCACCGCTGACACACCTCACGAAGGACGCCGTAAAGTTCGAGTGGACAGAAGAACACCAAAGGTCATTCGACGAGCTCAAACGAAGACTCCAGACGCCCCCGATTCTTGGCCATTTCGACCAGTGTGCTGAAACCAAGATCCACACCGACGCCAGTAACACCGGACTGGGTGTGGTACTAATCCAGGTGCAGGACGGAGCAGAGCGAGTTATCGCATACGCAAGGTGGACGCTGTCTAACGCGGAGAGGAACTATTCAACGACTGAAAAGGAGTGCCTCGCTGTCGTATGGGCAATAACTAAGTTTCGCCCATATTTGTATGGAAGTTCTTTTCGCGTGGTCACAGACCACCACTCGCTCTGCTGGCTGGCGAATCTGAAGGACCCCTCCGGACGCCTCGCTCGGTGGAGCCTACGACTGCAGGAGTTCGACATGACCGTGGTGTACAAGTCCGGCCGAAAGCATAATGACGCCGACTGCCTTTCAAGGGCCCCAGTCGAGGCCGGTCTTGCCTGCACCAAAGAGGACGACGATGAGTATTTCCTCGGCGCTCGGGATGTCAGCGACATGGCAGCACTCCAACGAGACGATCCTGAGCTGCGAGCACTCATCGAGCACCTAGAAGGACAAGGAAGCGCCGTTCCCCGCGGTTTTGTACGAACACTGCCAAGCTTCTCCATCCGACAAGGCGTGCTGTACAAGGAGAACTTCAGCGACAACAACACGGCGTGGCTGTTGGTGATCCCTTCCAGTCTTCGAGAAGAAATTTTTCAAGCCTGCCACGCTGACCCGACGGCGGGACACCTTGGTTACAGCAGGACTCTTGCAAGGATACGCGAAAAGTACTACTGGCCCAAGCTTGCGAAGACAGTACACCACTACACCTGATCTTGCCACGAGTGTCAACGACGGAAGAAGCCACCGACGAGACCGGCAGGACTTCTTCAGCCTATTACGCCGCCATCTGCCCCATTCCAGCAAATCGGTATGTATTTACTGGGACCTTTCCCACCGTCGACGCAAGGAAACCGATGGATAATTGTAGCAACCGATTATCTCACGCGGTACGCCGAGACAAAAGCCCTTGCATCAGGAACGGCTGTTGAAGTCGCGAAGTTTTTCATCGAGTCCATCGTCCTCCGGCACGGCGCTCCCGAAGTCCTGATCTCAGACCGCGGATCATCATTCATGGCCCAGCTGACGCAAGAAGTCCTTCGTCTCAGCCACACCAGCCATCGTCGCACCACGGCGTACCACCCGCAGACCAACGGGCTGACGGAGAGACTCAACAAAACCATCGCCGACGTTATCCCCATGTACGTCGACGTGGAGCACAAGACATGGGACGAGGCGTTGCCGTACGTCACATTTGCTTACAACACGGCCGTACAACAGACCACCGGAGTGACACCCTTTCAACTGGTGCATGGCCGCAAGGTAACGACAATGCTGGACGCTATGTTACCCCACGAACCGGCTGTCGACGCAAGCGACGACGCCCAGGTGGTTGCCCAAAGGGCAGAAGAAGTCCGTCGCTCGCCAGACTCCGTATTAAGGCTCAACAACGCGTCGACTCTGGCCGCTACAACCTTCGTCGTCGGAACGTCCACTTCCAGCCCGGAGACAGGGTGTGGGTGTGGACACCGATTCGCCGCCGCGGTCTCAGCGAGAAACTCCTGAAACGTTACTTCGGACCCTACAAAGTGCTTCGTCGACTCGGGGATCTGAACTACGAGGTGATGCCCGACGGAACACGGACTTCGTCACGCCGCCCTCCACAACCGGAAGTCGTCCACGTCGTGCCACTGAAACCGTACTACGCTCGATAGGACTGTGGACCTTATCTGTTCCAAATGATTCTTTAGTTTACCGTTATTTTTATTTGTTTTGTTTTTGGGTTGCATCGGGCCGATGCACTTTCTAAAGGGGGGAGTAATGCCGCGCGCGCAGCTGACCAAGTAGGCAGCGCGCGCGTGGCCTAACGGTTATCGCGCTTGCTTTCCACGCTGACAGCCAGGGTTGGATTCCTGACCGCGGATGCGCATTTTTGTTGACACTGTAATGTGATGTTCTCGTGAATCCGAGAACCGTCTTGCTGAATCGAGGTTAGAATGTTCCACGCGCCGAACCTTCTACGCCGAACGATCCAGAAAGCCACGAGGGTACATAAGGGATTCAGCAACGTGAGCGGAGTCAGTTTCGCCCCAGCGTTCGACTCTGCTCTTTCGCAGACTTCGACGCCCGCTACGCTCTGCTGCTATCTTTTGGTTCCTTTTTATGTCTGGGCACAAGTTCGCCCTATTAAACGTTTAGTTCCTTCAGTTGTTCGCCGCCTCATCACTTGTCCCTTGTGACAATATGCACCATAATCTCTACCAAGCTACCTGTATTTTTGACACGTGAACTTGTAAAACCTTGCCAAACTGCCAAACTTACTATGATCAATTTCAACCTGTACATGCGGAATTTCTCGGCATTGATGAAATTGGGCTACGAGCAAAGCTTTTCAATTTGCCGCCAAAAAACGTTTGACGCAAAAGGCTGCCATGTCGGTAAAAAAAAAAAAAAAATCATTACGCTGTTGAAGGCGTAACTGGAATCCCTCAAGTATTTGACCAGCGGCTCTGGACGGTTCTGGGAGCATTCGGTGACGCTAGGCGGCAAGTGGGGTCGTCTGCTTTTGCTACGCCATAATCATTTTGGGCAGCGATCAACGAGGTAGAGGGGGCTTAGAGAAATACTCCGGTATCCCGTTCACCAGGCAAAAGTGACCCCCACTTGGCTGCCGCCATGTTGTACAATTTTGACCACTAGGCAAGTGACCGTACCAAATCCTGAGGCTTTTACGCAAAACTGAGGCGAGTTTTGTATTGCGATCACTGTAAAGAGCACATCAAAAACAAAAATTTTTGATAATGTTAGCTCCGGAGGTATGTGTCAAGCTCCAATAAAACCCCAAAATACAGCATTGCGGCTGGTGGCTTCGAGCGAAGGCATTGCGAAGTTGCTCGAGATATTGTCGTAAAATCATATTTTGGACTTAAAACATATGAAACAACTTATCTCGTCGGTACCGTTGCTAGCAGGCAATTTTGTTAAAAATATAAAGAGTATAGTGCTTGATAATTTGAGGTTACTGTGTTTTGAATGTATTTATTTAGCTTTTTATTCCCCCGGGTCAATCACTTTATTGAAGTGTCAGTGCATGACAGTTCTTTTATATCATTGTATGTATTACCACTCCTGTAAAGGCCTTTTAAATGGTTGACAGTGTCAGAAAATAATTCAATAAATAAATAAATAAATAATAAAGATCAATAATCGATTATTTTTGCGCTCTACTTCGTTAAAATTTAGACGTAAAACGCTAAGGTCACGTGTCTAGTGGTCGTAAATGTGCAACATGGCGGCGGCCAATTGGGGTCACTTTCAGCAGCCAGTTTATTGCTCTAAGGTGCTCTAACTGGTTGGCAGCGACAAACGACGTCACTCCCAAAACTGCGTCATGTATTTCGTACAAATCTTGGTTACACGGGAAAAGACGCAGCGAGCCCTGGTTCTAGACCTGTCGTCTGTCACCACTGTCCTCGACGTCCAGCACAAGCGCCTAATGGAGATGTCCACAGAAATGTCTGTTTGTTCTTAGATCCCCATTTTTTCAAGAAAAGAATATTAGCACTGGACGTCGTCGGTCCATCAAAGATGCCTTTTGGTGAGATATTTTGGCCCCCAGATAAAAAGTTTCGATTGGTGTACGAAATTGAGAAATGAAAACGCGTAATTTGTCAGAAATTTAACAAGATTAAAAAAGCGGGAAAAAAAGAAATACATGAGATTGCATCCGTGCTGTACTCGCACGTTACGCGCAATTGTCACAAAGAAAGTAATAAATACAAAATTGACAGCACATTAACGTTTGAAGCCAGAGATGATATTTTCTACAAAGGCATACTCCACGACCGACGAGTTTGTTATTTTTTTTTCTATACTTAAAAAGGGGACAGTCATTTTGTGTGCTGAAGGAATTTTGTTATCATCATGATTTTCTTGTCTAAATTATATAAGTACTCAAGAGTTCTGAATCAGAATATTTTATAACAATGAAATAAAAATAATGAGTGCACTCGCTAGAATAAGAAAAATTCCAATATCCAACAAAATATAAAAAGGCCTTGTTTTCCAAAAGTGCACGGCAAAATGAACACCCGATCACACCGCTGGCTAAAGCTGTGCAGCCGGTTGTCGGTACAATGAGCCACAACCCTCTGGGCATAGAAGAAGATATCGACACCGACCAGTGAGAAGTGCCACGTTACTGCTGTTCTTACGGTTATACAAGAATGCATGATGTATAACTTGATGCAGACAAGTCTAGCCTTTTGTGGTTGACATAATTGGGGTATCTAGCAACGCTAACATCGAATTCATTAACATATCTTGGGTACACAAGTATTAAATACTGGGCCCAATCGAGAAATCATTTTGCTATGCTCTCTCCAAAGCAAGAAGGAATTGTGCACAACCAAAAACACCGATTTTAAGCCTTTGTTTCTTAAGGTTAAAGTCAAGGTGGACGTTTCAATGAAAGGCCACTGTTTTATTGGTGAGAAGAATAACATTAATTATAGTAATGTATATTTGCTTAGGAGGACCACGACACTGCAGGAAGGGGACGGCCCGTACCATGGAGGCCCAGGGTGCCGCATCAAATGATGGTGATTATGTGATAAAAGCGACGGTGATTATGAGATGAAATGTACAAGAAGAGAACTACGCGATCTTTTGAGCAATGCATGTGCAGTTGGCAGAGTCTCTAAGGTTTGGAAAAGGGACACAATAGCAGATTTAGGATTGTAGACTACTGAATTGCTAGATGGAACATCTCCAAAAGGTGTTCTGCAACGCTGAAAACAAAGGTGATTCTGTTTCTACTACACCAGCACTACAATTAACAGACGCTAGAAGTTTATGAAGTCAAGCCGACTCATGTCAAGCAGAAAAACAAAATTGTTGTTTTAAGTCGAAGACTTCGCACCTACGCAGATCCGAAGGCGACGAACACAACATTGGGTCCCTTCTTTTTCCGTGTACCTTCAATTGCGATGTTTAGTCAATCGAATCCAGGCCCAAAGCTAAGACAATCTGCATCATAACTACTTATGTGTGAGGTTACTGCTTTCAAATCTCCCTCTTTCTAGAGGTGGTATTCACTGGTGGTAACAACTGAGCTTGCTGCTGCTGAGCACATTCTGACGGCAAGCTTCCGCAACCCTTCTAACATGCACATAAAGACAATCCCCTATGAGGAATATGTTTTGAGGAAGACAATAAATTTTTTAGAGTATAACCACCCTGAACAGGGTGTAGAGTATTGATGAATTTAAGAAAAAGTCATCTTGAGCAGTCAGCTCAAATATGGTGTACATTAAGTAAAATTTGCCAAGCACCGATCAGCAGACAGTATCACTAAATTCGGAATGACCCTCAGCACATATACTACTCAACATGATAGCATTTCGGCCGTTGGAAACAAATGCAGGCTAACCTGCATCAACATTGCACACTGGCTCTACTTAAAGCCGGCTACTTCCACAACTAATAGCCGCAGGAGCTAAGATCAGGCTCGACCTGCACACCGTAAACCGGGTTCTACTGAAATCCAGCTACGTTCACAATTAATAGCCGCCACAGACGAGAACTGAGGAATTGAGCTTGATCCACACGCACTCAAAAAGCTTCACTGAAAACAAATAGAAGCATTCTCGTACTGTTCACAAGGGGAACATTGCAGACATTATTGTGTACTTTCCTCAGGGCCAGTACAGCACCAGGGAACGTACAGCCGCCAACCGACAAGGCGGTACCAGAAGGTCGAGCTCTCAGCTATGGTGTCGGTCACCTTCCTCGAGGTGTCAGGGTTCAAGGAAGACTTTTGCAGCAGCTACTCAACCACGCTGGGAAGGGCCTAAACCAATCGCAGAGAGACCGCCTGAGCAGCAGCTGCTGCTGAAGGTCGACTAGCACCACCGAGATGGCGCAAACAAGGACCACCTGATCCAAAACCAGACTGGAGGCCCAGCACTTTAACCACAGGCTCAGCGGCTGGAACGCGAGCTGGGAACAAACAATATTATTGTGATGTGCTTGCACAACAAGAAGACAATGTAAAGCTTGAGAGGCAATGCGTCCTTGCCCGGCTGAAAACATCAGAGGAGGGGCTGAAAGCGGCAAAAGCAGCGCGGGAAACCGCTGAAGAAGCGTGAAACATAGTAACGTTTTCTTTTAATAGTAGGGGGAAAACTTTTTGCTCCGTTTTGCCAGGATGTTCAACCAAAAGGCCCCTTAAGAGAATTTTTGTAAAAGGCAATTAACATTTTTTTTATGTTTTCGCCTTGGTTTCATAGATGTGCAAACCTTCAAGTGCATTATTTGGTTTGGCAGCTTGCAAAACTGAATAAATTAGGGCGTTACAAAAATGATGCAATGACTTTTACACACTTGGCCACGTAACCGCCGACGTCATTGCCGTATAAACATGTCTAAGAATTACACTTGAAGAAAACATTTGCCTTGTGCACCACCGCATTTATACACGCTGATGCGACGTCACCGCTGGCTTGGCATGCACTCCTCGTCAATACAGTTTTTTTTCTTTTGGACTCCTTACAATCCTCTCTCTTCTTGCTGCGTTCTGTCGAAGTTGTTTGAGGCACTTTGAGCCAAAACACCTGCCCATTCATCTTCTTTTTGCGTTTGCAAAAAGAAGACTAATGTGTCCACCATTTGCTGGCGTGAAAGCCGAGTGGGAGTGAAAACGAAAAATACAAAATGGATGTGCACAATGGCACTGCAGCGGCGTAGAGGCCCATACACAAAGTTTCATTTCAGTACGTTGGACAGCATTGCATCAAGAAATAGTCCCGAGTCGACGGGTTGTGCGGGGTTCATGTGAAATGAAGCAACTAATTTGCTTATCGCGTGGCAAATGAAGTAGATATGTCCTGGTTACTCGCAGTCGGAACTCAGTCAAACGCGATTGTCTGTATGCGCCTTTATGCGAGGCTGCTACTCAAAAACCTGCTTCAACAAAACAAGCGAAAATGTTTATCAGTAATGGGTGGTGGTGTAGCTTATTTACGCTGCCCCCATGTTGTATTAGGTAATTAGTGTCCCAGCGAGCGGATGAGGAAACAGGAGCAGCTAGGTCGAGGGTACGTGAAAGTCATGCCCTTTTTATTTTTCTCTTCCACAGCTATGGTTGAAGCCCTTGCGCATAAAGAGCCGCTAGAAGAATAACAACTGCCTAAATCTGGGCAGTGATTATGTCGAGAGGTTGCTATAGTACGCAAGTAGTTTTTGCGTATATGAATCTATTTTTATAAATCTTGTATCTTTACGCAGTTCATCGGAATTTTGACGCAAGAGTGCCCCCGCATTTTGTTGTTTTTCTCAACACCAGATGCTGTTTTTATTAACATGTTAGTTTTCTTGTTGAATCTGTTTGTTTTAGCTTTTCAACGCAAAAGGCTTGACTTATGGGTGTTGCAGCTGCAACGTCCTTTCTCATTTTCGCACTTGACAGCGGGCTTGAAAATCTTTATCAATAATGAGCAATAAACGATGCATAGTCATAAATATCCACATTTAAGCAGTGGTGGTGGACTCTGGTAAACAATATTTACCTTTGAATGCACTGAAACAAATTATGACACTGGAATGTTGCAAATATTTTCACAGGCTTCTAATAACTGAACTATAGCAGCACATAAACCAATTGGCTGAACATGGCAGTATAGTGTTCTCCGTTTGAACTTTTCGAAGTGTGAAGTACAAAACAAGTGAAGGAGCATGAGAACGCATGTACAGCCAAGAACGACAGCCGGTACAAAAATGATATTCTATTCCATACAACCATTGCGCGTTACTTAAAAGGACCCTGCAATCATACTTAAGCGTCTACCTTTTTTGCGGTTTCCACATTTCTTGGGGTTCGGGCAAGCCAGCGGGCACGGAGAGCGTAACTAAATATGAGTGTGTCATATTTTAACCGGAGGGCATGGAAACCTTCTCCACCTACGGAGCCGAGCCGCGGTGCCGAAAGCACGCGATATGTGACGTCTTTGGTCCTGGGCTTACTACTGGTCAGAACCGTTAAAAGCTTCTTTTTAGTAGAAATACAAAAAATATGTGGTCCAAACCGTTTCAATTACCTATAAAAGTAGTTTTTGTTCAGTATTTTAGATCAGAAAAGAAACAAATGCAGTTTATAAAGTACGGAAATACGACCCGTCAACATACCCGCCACAAAGCGTTGGAAAAGACGCCGTAATCTAGAAAGGTATAGTCAAACCAGGCACCGAAGAGCCACGAGCGTAGAAAGGTCCCGGATGTACGCGGCGGCGCTGTGGTCGTATTCGCGCTCAAGGGTCCGACCGGTTCCGAGCGTTCCGAAGGCCTTCGGCGAGAAGGTTTGGCTCGCGGTTTGGCCGTTTGGTGGCATGGCAGCGCGAAGTGGTTCCCGTTCTGTTTATGTATACTGGAAAACGCGGGGGAGAAACTGCATCGTGACGTCGCCGGTGGGGGGAGCCTAATCTCCATCGCCAGCAAACTACATCGGAAAAGAACTGCCCCGTGACGGTGTCCCGTGACGTCGCCGAACTGTGGCAGTCCAGTTGAAACTACATATTGTTTTTTCTCCCGACAGGGAATTTCAGAGAATCGCAAAACTCGTCAGTGAACGGTTCTAAAAAGCAATAGTCCTAACTATCTGAAACGTAAGCGCGGAGAAATTTAATTAAATTATGTTTTGTTGAAATTTTTGGATGAAATATTTAGTTTAATTAACTTACATAAGAACTATTAGCACTACTGCAGCCCTTTACGTTGAGCAGGCAGGCAGTCACGCCGGCAGCACGAAGAAGCAGAAGTAAAGTCCTCCACGTGTCGGTCCACCAGATTAGCCGTTCGAGTTTTTGACAGAAAACTAAGTTTTTGTGAAATCCTCCACTGACAGTCCTCTGACCAAGCCTGAGCACGATTTGTGGGACAGAATTATGAACCAGCATAACGCCCAAGGCCCGTCCATCAAAACGCGAGCAGAATGGAAGGGCCACTGGAATACTCATGTGTGCCACGCCCGAGCACGGGATTCTGCTGTAGCGTGTGCTGCTCGGGCGTGTGTCACTACTGCGTGGTACTCGTTAAAAACCCCAGACTAGCAGTCGTACTGCACTGGCTATATTGACTATCTACAGTGGGTAACAATGTCGCCATGTTCAGGCAGATTAACCTCCTGCTGTAGAAACAACTAATCACAAATTTGACTCTGACTTTTTTTGAGTGCGTTGTGCAACTTCTCTCCTGCAGCATGTGAAAGAAAAAAAAAACATTCCTTTGGGGGTTAAAATTTTGCTGAAGTAGGAAGCGAAGAAAACAAAAGAGAATATTTCCCTCAAGTGGGGTCCGTAGTAGAAGAGGAAGAAAAAGAAAATCAGTTGTTACTCCCACGGTGAAGTAGTTGCTTGAAAATAAGGTGTATATATATATATATATATATATATATATATATATATATATATATATATATATATATATATTCACAGAAATATATTGCCCTTAGAGGAGTTGGTCGAGGAGGTTGCCAAAAAAGTGAGCTTGATGAAACGTTTCGGGCCTGGTAGGCTCTTCGTCAGTCAAAGTAAGAACACTTCGTTCTCCTTTTCTTTCAATCTTTCAATTGAAAGAAAAGGAGAACGAAGTGTTCTTACTTTGACTGACGAAGAGCCGAAACGTTTCATCAAGCTCACTTTTTTGGCAACCTCCTCGACCAACTCCTTTAAGGGCAATATATTTCTGTGAACATAATTCTCTCGAGTGCCGTCTTTTGTTCTCAGGTGCTGTTCTATATATATATATATATATATATATACAGGGTGTAACAAATGAAAATTTACACGGTCTTTTTTACCGCAAAAATAAACTAGGCATCACCCAACGCTCATTCTCCGCCCAAAGGTAGCGCTAGAGGTCACCACCAGATGGCAAAGTTTCAGCCCGATCCGATTACTTGATCAAAAGTTATAACTGATTTTCTAAAAATTTCAATGGGAAAATGGTGGTCGACCGAGTTTTCGAACACATGGGGCTCTATGGCACCAGAGACCGAAAACAGGCAGAAATAGGCTGCATTTCCCTATTGAAATTTTCAGAAAATCACTTATAACGTTTGATTAAGTTATCGGATCGGGCTGAAACTTTGGCATCTGGTTGTGACCTATAGCTCTACCTTTGGGCGGAGAATTAGCGTTCGGCGATGCCTAGTTTATGTTCGCGGTAAAAAAGACCGTGTAAATTTTCTTTTGTGACACCCTGTATATATGTATATATATATATATATATATATATATATATATATATATATATATATATATATATATATATATATATATATATAGATATATATATATATTATGGGCATAGTGGCGGGAGGCCGAAGGCGTGGGTAGAAAACTGAGAAGAAAAAAACCCTTAGTGAAAACAGCAATACCGGACGATTTAATCTTCAACGTTTCGGCCGGAGTCCGGCCGAAACGTCGAAGATTAAATCGTCCGTTGTTGCTGTTTGCACTAAGGGTTTATTTCTTCTCAGTTTTTCACACACACACCTATATATATATATATGTATATATATATATATATATATATATCAGAAGTAAGAACCAACTAGCTAAACTTAAGCATGCTAACGTTGCTTGACTTTTCGCTCAGCCAAATGGCTTATATGGGGTGCACTAAAATAAAAACACAATCGTGTTGAATCGTGTAAGAGTAGTTAGAGTATTTATTGATCACGCCGTTGAACTTGCATTGCTCGAGGAACTTCCTTTTTGTGAGCGCCTCCTTTGCTTAAGTTTGCTGGAAACACAGCCACACCGATTCGAGGCAATCTATGATAGCGTTGGTGACATCAACAAGTACGAGACTCACAGGGCACTGGTGAACACCAATGTTTTCGTCGATCCCGACGGTTCTCTGGAAGCCGCCAGTGGCGTAGAAGAGTAAAGCTGCGAGGACTTGTTGTTCGACCGTCAGCACACGGGGCCCTTCGCGACGCCACTGGAGTTTTCCGCGACGCTGGTCGCACAGCCAGCGAGTCACCCCTTTGGTCAGCCGGTATTCGCCCACAAACCTGGCATCGCTCGTCCCGAAAGCACGCCAGTGATCTCTAAAAACTCAATCCGCTGGTGAACCCAACAGTAGAGATGCATATGTTAGGGTCGCCATCTTTTACGGTGTAGAACGATCTCCGGCTTCGTCTCGACCACTCTGTTGACTGCACCGTCAAAGTGCATCGTAACGACATTTTGACGTCACCGCCAACTGCATCAGTTTACGAGCATAGGTCGAACTGCACAGGGAAAAACTACATTTCAACGACATGTCACGTGTCCCAAGAAAATAGCCAATCAGTGCCCCATGAAGTTTTCTACTTCATTTAGTTTACGTTCCAGCATAGATGGACTGAACTGATCTTTACCCCGTGTTTGCTGTCGTTTGTGGCCAATGAAGTGTCATGCCGAATTAGTGCTGAATCGCGCAGCCAGTGCAGTGCGAGCCGCCCTGGCTGCCCGCTTCATACAGCCTGTCCAGAACATGCTTTAGTGGCGCCCTCTCGAGCTGTGGACACGGAGTGCGGCAGCCGTGAGCGCTCGCTGAGCTCACTATCCCACCTCTAGTTCACGGCCACTCAAGCGCCCAAGGACGTCATGAAAGAGGTTATTTTTTGCTTGATTTTGTAGTTTTAATTTACTTATAACTTTTAAAATAAAGTGGATCTTGAGAAAGTTACTACGCTCAGTCCGCTCAGGGTCGGTGCAAATTAAAAACCAGTAAAAAAGTTCTTGCAGGGCTCCTTTAAACGTTCGGTGACGAGTTAGCCACGTTAATCCTCAACCAAGGTCGTGCTGAATGCATCGCGTAATCGATAACGTCGAATAAGAAGTAATAAGTTTTTTTTTTGTATTTGCGTAGAAAATCAAAGTTCAAATATATATGTTTTTTTTTTTATTTCGGTAAACTTTTTTGTACCCATTTCAAATATTGCGCAATCTACCGCCTGATAAAAATACAAAGCTGAAATTTCCTCAAATGACGCGGCTTGGAAGAAACGTTTCGAGCGTAAAATAATGAATACACTTTGATTCGTCCAAAAGACTAGCGGAAAATAAAATTGTTATATTCACGGTCACATTCATCTAACAGTAGAAATGTTTGCTTAAGGCCATTCATGCATGTCAACGCAGCCAAGAGTTCTCAAATGAAAATGGTTTTCTTTGCTGCCGTCAGCTGCGTAATGATTCACATTTGCTTTGATGCAGGTTGGCTTTACCTTCAACATTTTCACGAAATAATTACAAATTCTGTATTTTAGATTGCCGCCCCTTTGCGAGCCCAAGTAAAATATTGGATACGAGTATATCAATGAAGTAAAGTGATAGGTTTACAATGTTAGACGCTTCGGTTGTACCTGTTCGAGAAACTTTGTCAGTATCAAATTAATATGGACTGCTAATCAATCTGCTGTACGAAAATATTTTATTTCATAGACAGCCTTATCTGTCACTTAAACACCTTAAAAATGTTTATTTACCGTGTTCTACGCGATCCGTGCACGATGTTTGAAAACTGCGCCCCCCGCCCCCCCCCCCCCCCCCCTCTTTCTTTCCCGTTCCCCAAGAAAGGAAAAAAGAAAGAAAAGAAACACGAGCCCGGTTTCTTAACTGTACCTCAAGACATATCATTAGCCGCTCTGTTACCGCACATTCACACTGGAAGCGGATCCGCGTTCGCAAAGTGGTTGCAAACGCGGTTGTATAAAGATCCAGTACGCGCACTTGATGTCATTGAGTGCGCGTGCAATAGACCGATCTCACCAAGCGTTCGGCGCATGCGTGACGTCGCCATAACTTTAGTTCACAGGAGACAAACGGCACTACACGAGAGGGCTCGTGTCGCCTCGTGCTTTACACGCGCAGAGCTCCAGCGAGTGTGTCACACGTGCAAAAAGACTAAGTTCCCTCGATGCATTGCGGCAGCGGGCGTGGTCAAACTGGCTGGTGAGACCGGTCTATTGTACTGAATGTTTATACGCGATCTCGAGAAGTGGAAGTGCCGCGCTGACCTCTGCCGCGCATCCCCTACGGAGTTTGCCCGGGCGGGCTGTACGGCCAGGAGCCAGGCCGGCACCGCCGCATCTCGCGCCGCCTTTGAGAGGGCTTCTCTGGTGGCGTCCCTTAGAACTACGCCGCACGAGAGCCAAAGGGAGACTCGTTCCTTGATGACGCGTGCCAGCTATGGGAGCATATCAATCAGATTTCAGCTACAGACGACATTGGGACAAGGGAAGGTGCTATTTTGCGATGCTTCAAAGCTGATGAAGTCGGGTCGCTAAATACGATAGTTAAATGGTTTCGAATTAAAATAACGTGCCTTTTTTGTTGGACAAATATGGAGCGCCATACGTTTGAGGGAACGTGGTCAGATGATGTGACCTCGCGCGACCGGGATAATGATAAAAAAACCGAAACCATTGAGATTATTAGGTAACCACAATTACATGCAGCGCAATTTTAAAAGCATTTGTTAATGTTTGTGCGTACCTCTTGAAAGTTGAATGATAGTAAATTAAGATAATTTACGTGGAAAAACAGAGAAGACTCGCGTCCACCAAAAGGAGTTTACCACAACCACGCAATACTTTATTTTCCCCATTACCACGAAACCGGAGCGGTCATCTTCACAACTGGGTCTTCATCAAGCTTGACCGATGAGAGTGGCCTTCAGTGAAGTTCACGACTCAATACACGAGTCACTTGGAATGCTTTGTTCCAGGCTGTAATTAAAACGCCATTGTGTTATCTGTCGTGTTCTCTAAAACCAGATTTAAATCTAACGAATAAACCCGACGGACGGCGTTACAGAGATAATGCTTTCGCTCAAACTAGCATAGGCGCTATGATGCCGTGTATGCAAAGAGAATACTGATTAGCAAACCACATCACATATACTTTGATGGCAAGGCGCCTCCACCTCCGCACGTCGCCTTCTAAGTGCAATCACTTTTATTTCCCAGTTATGTTTTAAAACACTGTCACGTTGAGAACAACAGCATTCCAGATAATACTTGGTAAACAAATTTAGTTAGCGCGTTTAGGTCACTTCGTATAATACTGACTACAGATGGCTGTTAATGTGGGATATAAATTTTGCGCAGGTAAAGATAGATGATCTGGCTAAAATGTAACAAAAATATACTAGCTGCCTGCAAGAAAACTTTAACTGTTAATCTTACCTGCTTAGCGGGTGTAACGGATTTAATGTTTCCCGCCATGTTTCCAGCCAGTGGTGTCTTCTTGACTCTTGCGTAGGATACGCTTTTTAAGCCAGACGGGGAAGAGAGTGAGCCACTCCCGGCACCTTCCACTTCATATTTGTCGTGTCTAAACAAGAAAAATATAGTTATATAATTGTGAATAGAAATCGCGATTTTTAGTTTATTTGAACAATTTAGTTTCACTTTTAAATTCTTGACCGCCCTCTGGAGCAAAGCGAACGATTTCCCTAAAGATGTAACTAAAGGTCAAAAAACACAAAAATCTCCAACCAGTCGTCACTCCACAATATGATCTTTGGGCCCAAAGCGCGTGTCGCTTGTGGGCGGTGCAAGCAATCGCAAGCTTGCCAGGTGTTTCCACCTCACCGACGCCAGTCGTGACGTCTTCTTACGACCTTTTTGAAAATAACAAGAGGGCGCGTGCACAGATTTGATAGGTGCTGAAGATGCGCGAGAGCGGAGATTCTGAAAACATAATGCTCCTGGAAAGAGGGGCTTCAGCGGTACTCTGAAAATGATTTTCTGCAGCCTCCGTGCGCTAAATTGAAAACTAATCTCGATATTCGTGATCCTGGAGGCTAAATGAATATTATGTAAGCGTTTTTATTCAAATCGAAAGCCGCTTCAGCTTCCATTTAAAGAGATACTGGACAGGTCCTTAGAAATGAGCTAGACCTTATATCTAACCTGTTCTATTGGCACCTGACGGTTCCAATATAACCTCGACGGAAAGCATGCTGGGAGGGAGAAAAAAAACTGGCTGGGACTTAGAAAGTTATATATTGAGCTAAATAATATATGCTGTAAGAGTTTGCACGCGACACATGTCAGAGACACCGGGCGGTAGTTTTCCACATGATTTTTTAACCCTGGCTTCAAAAATTGGTGTCACGTTTGATACTTTCCAATCATCGGGATTTATGCCAGTTAGAGGTTTTGTAAAAATTATATGTAGGTATCTTGCAATTCCTGTCTACAATTGTGAAAAATTACCGGCAAGAGCTCATCTGGTCGGTATGCCTTTGAAGTATCTAGGTCTCTTAGAAGTGCTATAATTCCGTTCATTCCTATCATCACTTCTGGCATAACGGTTCTTGCTATTCTATCAGACACAGAAGGGATACTCCTAAGAGTGCGGTGTGAAAAAAAAATGATTTAAAGTATGTGTTAAAATATTCCGCTTCTTCAATATCCCTGTTCCTTCAGTAAACCAGGAATTTCAAGTATCCTCTTTTTTATTTGTCTTACCGAATTTCCAAATTTCATTAGGATCATTTCTTAATTTGTTTTCACAAGACTCGTAAAAATTAGTTTGCTTTCTTGGATATCTTCTTTGAGATTTGCGGTTATCTCGATCCTCAAGTTTTTCTTTTAAGGTATCGGGCGAATTGTTTCAATATTTTTTTTTGAAAACTCGACTTTTACGTTTTGTTTTCTTTTGGATTGTAGCATTAATTCATGGCTTATGTTTATCATTTTTGTAATAGTCTTGGATGGTACGTAAGAGTCGGCGAATGCCTTAATTTTATGCTTAAAAGTCTCCAACAATTCTTTGACGTCGAACCCTTTTCTGAGATCTAAAAAGCATAGAAAATACGCCGAGAGCTCAGACGAAATACTTTCATATTTACCCAGTCTGTACATCATTACTTCGCGTGGAGGCTTTGACACCCTACGTATTTTATTTAATGGTAATTCACAAACAACTGCACTGTGATCACTTATAGCAAGAATTACGGAGACATTTTTATTCGTCAATAACAAATCTAAAATCAAGATTTTTTTTTTGGTGACAGTACGAATTGGTATATAGCGGATGAAATAAAGAGGTCATTAAAATGAGGTGCAAATGTCATTACAATCATAAGTTGTGCCAGCCCAATCGATATTGCGAAGATTAAAGTCCCCTCCTACAACAATAGAACTACCAGAAATAGTGGATAGTATTCGACCACATTTATCGATATTCTTTACTGTTGGGAAATAATAGTAAATGTGTAATACAAGGGTGCCTCCTTTGGGCAACTGGACTCGGCACCAAACAGATTTAGTGTCATTTGGTGGCACTAGAAGCTCGCTGCTTGCCCATCGATAGTCTATCAATAAAAACATTCCACCCCCATGCGCGTTGTGATCATTATGATAGACTGCAAAGCCCTCAGAAAACACTTCGCTATTAAGCAGAAAGTGATCGAGCCACGACTCAGTGCCCATAACAACATATGGCTGTATGGCCTCTACTAAGCGGGAAAACTCGTCTACTTTATTTTTAAGACTACAGCAGTTTATCAACATAACCGTCTTATGTTGAATTATTCTTTGAACTGTCCGCTGGTAAAAAAAATGAAAGCCCCGATCACTTGTGCACGTATTTTGTGAAAAAACACACACACACCCACAGAAGCACACGCACACGCGCGCGCAAGTAAGCACGCACACAGACACACACACGCGAGTGAGCGCGATTGCGATTGCATATAATATGTTTTCAGAACCGACAGCAATCTGACTATAACTTTTCGTTTATGTTGTGGGGTGAAAACAGCCTGAGCGTGTTCCCTGCTGTCGCTCTGGTATGTTGAACTCTATTCTTATACAACAATTTTCCCACTTTAAAACAAGCAATGCGTACCTGGAATATTGCAGTCCTGTGGTTGTTGATATGAATCGGGAGGGACGAGCTATAGAATTCAATGCAAGCTTGACAATCCTCAGTTCGGGAATCATCGCGCTAATGAATCTGGAAGGCATGGTTAACAAAGTCTTTATAACCAGGAATCGCATCAAAACATTTGATTGCCCTTATGGTCGTGCCCAGGAATTTAACTTAACATTCGAAATATTAACAGCTAACAATAAAAATCAAAATGAGGGCACTTTTAGCGCTTTAATTACGACTTTTTAGTTAATCGCAATCAATGATATTGTCACGGGTGCTGACCAGAATAACAATAAATAAACAGGAATAACTAAACGTTTAATGTGGCGAACTTGTGCCAAAACAAAAACAGAATAGAAAATAATAACAAAGCGTCGCGAGCGTCGAGGTCGGCGAGACAGCAGAGTCGAGCGCTGGGGCGAAACTGACTCCACAAGGTCGCGGGCGGCCTCTTATCTAGAGTGCGTCGCTATCTCGAAGATTCGGCGAAAGCCGCTCGAGCGTCGCGTGATCGGGCGAGAATGAACACGCACTTTCTAGAAAACAAAAGCAGGAACAAATGATAGAAGTTACATGCGGTACATGAATAAACGAGAACTTTCTGGAGGTCCGTGACCGAGCGTTGCTTTCTCAGCCCTGGGCGCGGCATTATCCCCCTCTTTAAAAGTGCATCGTCCCGATGCAGCACAAAAACGGAAAACAAAAAACAAAAGGACAGCAGAATTGCTAGCCGGAGTTCACAGTCCACAGTTCACTCGTCGACGAGAGTGGAGAGTCCTATCGTTCGTAATACGGCTTCAGCCGGACGACATGCACCACCTCGGGTCGCGGCTGACGTCTTGCAGATGGGCGCGTTCCGTCGGGTAGAACTTCGTAGTTCAGATCGCCGAGGCGTCGGATGATCTTGTAGGGCCCAAAGTAGCGCTTCAGGAGTTTTTCGCTGAGACCGCGACGACGAATCGGCGTCCACACCCAAACTCTCTCCGGGCTGGAAGTGGACGTCGCGGCGGCGAAGATTATACCGGCGAGCGTCGACATGTTGCTGGTCTTGAATTCGTAGTCTGACTAGCTGGCGGACCTCTTCTGCCCGTTGAGCAACCACCTGGGCGTCATCGCTCCTGTCGTTGACTGACTCGTGCGGCAACATAGAGTCTAGCATAGTCGTCACCGCCCGGCCATACACCAGCTGGAAGGGCGTCACTCCTGTGGTCTCTTGCACTGCTGTGTTGTAGCCGAACGTGACGTAGGGCAGCACTTCGTCCCAGGTCTTGTGCTCCACGTCGACGTACATAGAGACCATGTCAGCGATTGTTTTGTTGAGCCGCTCCGTCAACCCGTTGGTCTGCGGATGGTATGCCGTTGTTCGACGGTGTTCCGTGTGGCTTAGACGCAGGATCTCTTGGGTCAACTGTGCCATAAACGATGACCCTCGGTCTGTGATCAGTACTTCGGGGGCGCCATGGCGGAGGACGATGGACTCGATGAAGAACTTGGCGACTTCGACAGCAGTCCCCGAAGGAAGGGCTTTCGTCTCGGCGTAACGAGTAAGATAATCGGTGGCGACGATTATCCAGCGGTTCCCCATCGTCGACGGTGGAAAAGGACCCAGCAAATCCATTCCAATTTGCTGGAAGGGCTTGGTTGGCGGGGTAATCGGCTGAAGGAGACCTGCTGGCTTTGACGGTGGTTTCTTGCGTCGCTGGCACTCATGGCACGATCGTGTGTAGAGATGGACGGTCTTCGGAAGCTTTGGCCAGTAGTACTTGTCACGAATCCGGGCAAGGGTCCTGCTGTAGCCGAGATGTCCGGCCGTTGGGTCGTCGTGGCACGCTTGAAAAATTTCTTCTCGGAGGCTGGCGGGGACAACCAGTAGCCAAGGAGTTTCGCTGGTTCCGAAATTCTTTCTGAAGAGCACGCCTCGCCGCAGGACAGAGCTCGGTAGGTCCCGAGAAAAGACCCGTGGGACAGAGCCTCCTCGACCTTCGAGGCTGTCGATCACGGAGCTAAGTTCCGCGTCGTCGCGTTGCAGTGCCCTCATGTCGGTAGCGTCAACTGCGCCTAGAAAACGGGCGTCGTCATCGTCGTCCGCGCCGGAGATTGGAGGTTCGACTGGAGCCCTAGACAAACAGTCAGCGTCATTATGCTTGCGGCCGGACTTATGCACAATGGTTACGTCGAATTCCTGCAGTCGAAGGCTCCAGCGGGCGAGGCGTCCGGACGGATCCTTGAGGTTTGCGAGCCAGCAGAGGGCGTGGTGGTCTGTGACGACGCGAAACGGGATCCCGTACAAGTACGGGCGGAACTTGGTTATCGCCCAGACGACAGCAAGACATTTTTTGTCGGTCGTTGAATAATTTTGTTGTGCCTTAGACAGCGCCCGGCTTCCGTAAGCGATTACTCTCTCTGCCCCTTCTTGTCGCTGAACGAGTACCGCACCGAGACCGGTATTGCTGGCGTCCGTGTGGATTTCAGTCTCCGCCGACTGGTCAAAATGTCCAAGGATAGGGGGCGACTGGAGCCTTCGCTTGAGTTCGTCGAACGCTTGCTCTTGCTCCTCTCCCCACTGGAACTGCACGTCGTCTTTCGTCAGATGCGTCAGCGGCGCAGAAATCTGCGCAAAATCACGAACGAAACGTCTGTAATAGGCGCACAGCCCAAGGAATCTTCGAACGGTCTTCTTGTCCGATGCTTCGGGAACTCGGCGACAGCGGACGTCTTGGCGGGATCAGGGCTTACACCCTGAGCACTCACGACGTGGCCCAAGAATTTGAGCTCACCATAGGCGAACCGACACTTGGAAGGCTTGAGGGTCAGCCCAGCAGCTTTGAAGGCCTGTAGAACGGCTCGCAGTCGTCTCAGGTGCTCGTCGAATTCGCTTGCGAAGACCACAACATCGTCGAGGTAGACGAGACAGCTTTGCCATTTCAAGCCGGCAAGGACGGTGTCCATAACGCGCTGGAAGGTTGCCGGCGCTGTGCACAGCCCGAATGGCATTACTTTAAACTCATACAGTCCGTCCGGCGTGACGAAGGCCGTCTTCTCACGATCTCGTTCGTCGACCTCAATCTGCCAGTACCCGCTCTTCAAGTCCATCGACGAAAAGTATCGGGCGTGGCGTAGTCGGTCCAGGGTGTCGTCGATGCGTGGCAGTGGGTAGACGTCCTTTTTTGTTACGGCGTTCAGTCGGCGATAGTCCACGCAGAACCGAAGAGTCCCGTCTTTCTTTTTCACCAGGACTACCGGTGAAGCCCACGGACTGCTTGAGGGCTGGATAATGTCGTCGTTAAGCATTTTTTGTACCTGCTGCTGGATGGCTTCCCTTTCTTTCACGGAGACCCTGTACGGCGGCCGATGCACAGGGAGTGCGTCGTCATCAGTAATTATCCGATGTTTCCCAACCGTCGTTTCGCGCACTTTCGACGACGTGGAGAAGCACTCACTGAACTCGGCGAGAAGGTCACGAAGTTGTCGTCGTTGTGGGGCTGGGAGGGATGGGTCGATGTCGAGCTCTGAGGACGTGATTGTCTTGTTCTGCGTCGGAGAGGCGTCTTTTGAGATCACGGCGATCGCGGCTGAGTCTTCAATTTCCTCGACGTAGCCCACAGTTGTACCCTTTGTAAGGTGCTGCGACTCTTGCCGGAAATTGGTGACAAGGGCTACTGTACGCCCGTCCTGGAGCTCAGTTACGCCTCTTGCAATGCCAATCCCTCGTCCGAGGAGAAGTTGGACGCTTCCTTCCAGCAGTGCTACACCGCAGGTGGCTCCTTCGGTCCCGACGGGCACAAAGACACTCGACAGCGGCGGCAGGTTTACGTGGCTGGCGAGGACTCGCACTGCAGCTAACGTCGGTTTGGTATTTTCCACCGATGGGGCAGGCTTCCGAAGCGTCAGCTTGTTCTCCGCAAGGTCGATGATGGCGCCGTATTCACACAGGAAGTCCATTCCGAGAATGACGTCCCTCGAACAGTCTTGCAGAACGACGAACTTTACAGGGCATGTTTCGCCGTGAATCTCGACGCGAGCGGTGCATCTCCCGACTGGTGTAATGAGGTGTCCTCCGGCGGTTCTTATTTGTGGTCCATCCCACGGCGTCATGACTTTTCGAAGGCGGCGGGAGAGCCTCCCACTCAAGACTGAGTAGTATGCTCCGGTGTCCACGAGTGCGGATGCGTCGTGGCCGTCGATGACGACGTTTAGGGTATTGGACACCACTGCAGCGGCGTCGTTTTGGTCTCTGGTGGCGTTCGAGTGGGGGGCCCCCGACGTTCGTGGAGGGTCTTGGCGTCGGTCGTCTTCGGCAACTCCACCTCCAGGGGTTGCCGCGCCTAGTTTCCCCGGCGAGGAGCGAGGGGGGACAGGCTTTCACGTCGCGGTCGGTGCATCGTCGAAGCTGGACGTCGCGGTGACGGCGACCGGAACTCTCGGCGGGACGCAGGCTCGGGGGACTGAGGTCGTCGCAGGTACTCGTCGATCTCGATAGGGCGTTCACCATGACGGGGGCGCGGGTCGTTCGGGTGGAACCCGCGTAGCCCGAGTCGTCGGTATGGGCATCGGCGGTAGGTGTGGTCCGCTTCCCCGCAATGGAAGCACAGAGGGCGTCGGTCGGGCGTTCGCCACAGGTCGGTCTTGCGGGGTGCGCGAGGCTCCGGGCAGGCGTACTGGACCTGGTCGTCGTGGCGTCGGTCGTGCTGCGGCGCAGGAGACTGACGTCGGGGCGGCGTGACATAGGTGCGGCGAGGAGGCGGTGGCCGTCGGGCCACTGCGGCGTAGGTCAGGGCGGGCTCTTCGGGTGGTGCTACGCAGGCAGGAGCCTCCGGTTGAATTGCCCGCTGGACTTCTTCGCGCACCACTTCGGCGATCGACAGCTCAGCCGGCTGGTTGGCAGCAGGCAGCAGCTTGCGGAGCTCCTCCCGGACGATGTCCCGGACGATTTCCCGAAGGCCGTCGACACCGGTGGCGTTCAGGTCTAGTCGGCAAGATGCGGCGGTTCGAGGAGCAGGCACGCCGGCGAGTCGATGGTAATGGCTTGCTCGGGCCGACAGCGCTCGCTCGATGTTAGTGGCTTCAGCCACAAAACCGTCAACGGTTGTCGGGGGATGGCGGACAAGGCCCCCAAAAATTTCAGCCTTCACGCCACGCATGAGGACGCGGAGCTTCTTCTCATCGGCTGCCTCCGGATCGGCTCGGGCACATAGGCGCATGACATCCTCTACGAAGCTGGTCACGCTTTCGTTGGGGCCCTGCACCCTTGTTTGGAGAAGGTCCTCCGCTCGCTGCCGACGGTGGTGGTTGAGGAACGTTCGCTTCAACTCCGCGGCGCACGACTCCCACGTAGTGAAGGACGCTTCGTGGTTTTCAAACCAATGCCTCGCGGTTCCTTCAAGCGCGAAGTAGAGATTGTGGAGGTATTGTTCAGTCGTCCATCCGTTGTGGCGGGCTACACGTTCGTAGTGTTGCAGCCAGTCTTCAACGTCCTCGTGGACGTCTCCGTGGAAAGGCGTTGGAGTCCTGGGTGCGATCGGCAGGTACACAACGGCAGAAGCGGCCGGGGTCTGCGCCTGGTTGGCCATCGTCGTCTTCGGCTTGGTCGTGGGTGGCAGAAGTCCGTGTTCCGGGGGTAGACCTCGGATGCGGCGACTTGACCGGGTCTCGATCTGGTCTTCGTCGGGTCCTCCGGAGCTGGGGTTTGGACTTGTACTGCGGGAACTCGGAGGGCTGCGCTGCACGGACATGCGGTACCCCGCACCTCCACCAAAATGTCACGGGTGGTGACCAGAATAACAATAAATAAACAGGAAGAACTAAACGTTTAATGTGGCGAACTTGTGCCAAAACAAAAAGAGAATAGAAAATAATAACAAAGCGTCGCGAGCGTCGAGGTCGGCGAGACAGCAGAGTCGAGCGCTGGGGCGAAACTGACTTGACAAGGTCGCGGGTGGCCTCTTATCTAGAGTGCGTCGCTATCTCGAAGATTCGGCGAAAGCGGCTCGAGCGTCGCGTGATCGGGCGAGAATGAACACGTACTTTCTAGAAAACAAAAGCAGGAATAAATGATAGAAGTTACATGCGGTACATGAATAAACCAGAACTTTCTGGAGGTCCGTGACCGAGCGTTGCTTTCTCAGCCCTGGGCGCGGCAATATTCTATTGTTGCATAGTTTAAAACCACAATATGCCGAAACATTTTCCATATACTTTTTTATTCAAATATAACGCTTGCGACGAAGAGATGACAAGACTGTGTGTACATATAGGTAGAGGTGTCAGATTGACTTTTTTTCAATTAAATGTTTATTGTTCGCAATAAGGGACCAACTTTCTTTTTGCATGATGCTTTCTTGTTTATCTGAAGCCAAAATCGCGCCTGTGAGGAAGTGGAACAAACATTTTGTCAATTGGGCGGTAACGCAACTTTGAGAGCTATATGAATAAATAATTAAACTTTCTGCTCCGTAAATATGTTGTATTACGCATGCACCCTTCTAAAAAAAGTTGGGCAATCGTTTTTAAGTTTACTTTTAGAAATAATTAAATTGACAAAGTGCCAACTACCAGCACAAACGTTTTTCTGCTGGTAGTTAACAATTTGTGCACTCATAGGCAAAATATAATATTCTACTTTTGTAAGTGTATTTTGCATTGGCCCGAGATATTATAAAAATAGAAAAAGCCAAACCTATGCATTAAAACGTGGTCTTGGTCTAGTTGTAATTGAAAGGTTTAAAAAACGTGAACCAAACGAGGATGAAAGAAGACAAAAAGACAATCAGCTGTGTTCGTATCTTTCTTATCGTTTTGTTCGCGCTTTTTAAAATTTTTAACTAGAATTATACAATTTTTGTGTGGCTCGATTAGCCGCCTATTACTGGATTATTACTTGACGCATATTTTAGGAAGGCTCTCATACACGTTGTTCGAGCGATCGTCTGGAACTTGCATTCGTTTATCGCATACTTGTATCACATAGTGGCACTTTTCCTATATTCATCCCTTTACACACTTCTTTATAACTACATAGGTATCGAATAAATGTACACAACAGATGCGAACATGTGGTGAATACAGAAAGAAAACTTTTCGTACAATGATTAGAATAATCTTGTTTAGTTTTTCCATCACCTATATAACTTTATATGGGCTCCAATCCCTTAGAAAAATATGCTGTACGCCCGCATATGACTGAGAAGGGAGATACAGCCCCTGGTACGGAGCCCCTCTACGAAACCCCCTTTTTTTTTTGTCTGTGAACAAAGCCTTCGGCTGCGTGGTGTAAACATCACCCCTTGTGCCGCGGCGTTGCAAACAACGTGATTGCTTGGTTTCGGATGCGGTGCGGGGGTTCGTTGTTGTTCACTCAGCGGTGAGAGAACATACGAGTCCGAAGGAGGTAGATATGTCCATGCATATCCGACAGTAAAACAACTGGAGAAGTAGATATCGCATTAAAAAGAAAAGAAAAATAACAGGGCGAAAAATAGTGGGCGACCACGGTGTTGTGTATTAAATTATAGGCTTTCACGACTAATAGTGTTGCATTTTGTACTATGTTTTTCTTTTCTTCGCTAGTGTCTGTTTCATTCTGCGTACGGATTCCACTGGGTGGACTCGGCGCAAACGACAATCTGATGATCCGCCTTTCGTTTTCCAACGCAACCGAATTTCTTTCTCCGTGTCGTCCGTATAACCTGTCACGCTGCAGAGTTGAAGGAGTGAAGAGTCGCATTTATGATGTCCGAAACGAAAGAACGTTTTCATGACTGTTCAACAAATTGGGTCCCGAGGATCCCACATTCGTAAAAGTCTTGCCTTTCTTACGGTGCCTTAGCTGCGGCGTAATGTTGTCATCGAAAAAAAAAAAAAAGAAAATAAAGCAACACATGTATTTCGCCTACCGGCAGACGTCATTGTGATTTTTCCTTTTTCAATGGGAGAGGGAGAGGGGGTAATAAAATGTGTTTTGCCGAACGTTTATGGTCAATACACTAGTGTTTATTATTTTAGACTGTTGATGGCCAGCAAGAAGAAATGCCACATAAGGTCCTCTAAATATTGGCTGTGATCATAGTGTTTGTTACGTTTAACTGACAGTAATATAACTATATCACAGAAATACTTGTTTCATTCGCTTGCCAGATATAATGAAATCCCGGATTTACTTTATTTGTAAATATATTGTCATTCCGGTCATCACATAACATCTACATTTATGCAACGTCTCAAATGGCTGTCATTGAAGCGTTTGCTATAGATAAAATAACTTGTTAGTTTAAATGCAGGATCTTAAGAAAATGACTCGTTGATAAAGATAATATGACAATACGATCTCCACAAAAAAAAAAAAAACGTGTATGGTTATTTTTTTCTTCTATATTTAATATTAAATAATGCATGTTTTTTTATTTCGAATTAGACTTTTAAAGTGTATGCCTCTTCAGAATCCAATATATTTTGTTTGTTTCATTAACTTTGTAAACAATCAATCGTCCACACTTTATATGCAGGGAACATTCAGTTATTCGCTTTAATAATAAGAATAATAAAGGCAGTACTGGGTGGTGATTTTATTAATTTTGGTAAAATCCAGGCTGAGTATAAAAGCGAATGGGTACAGGACTGCCCTTGATTTTTTAAAGGTGCAGCAGTCGGGATAAAGAACTATTAAGTTTATACTAAGAGCGAAAACCAGGAACAACAGTCCCTTTCAGTGTATCCAAGGAGGTGGGACAAGGATTATTTCTAAAACCGTGAATTAAATTCAGAACGAAGGCAATTTAAAACAGTCAGTTAAATACGCACGTCTTCACCGAGCTTTACCCTGGACGAAACAAAAATAGGAACACTCCAGTTCGCAGCATTGAAGCATGGGATGAACACCTGCCAGACACAGAATGTGTAATCGTCTGCAAGGAGTGCGAAAACGCATTATAGAAAAAAAGACAAAACGAAAAGTTATCAGCGAGACAGCGAGGCTGAACGAAACTGCATTCAGCACTGAGAGTCAACGGCGGCGTCCTCACTTTGGGTTGTGCCGCGCTTCCGCTAGATGGCGAAACCGAAACTACCCGAAGCCAGAGCTGTATATAGAGAGAGTTTTGTCAGTGGGAGGACCAGCCAGAGCCAGGACGTGCACCAGACGCAGAACGAGGGCTTGACATGCTCTCTTGGCCAACCAGAAGTCGAAAATAATCTCCTAGCGGTTTTAGCAAGACACAGTTCTAATAAGAGCTTAAACGTCTAGTGTACTAACTCTTCATGGTTTGAAAATATGGTGCACGTGATGTTTCAACAATGAGACTGCAAAAAGATTTTTAAAAAAAACGAATATGCCGCCCAAATTTTGTTTTCCTAGGACGGAGTCGGACCGCTCAGACGGCAAATTTCCAGCCCTCGGTGCCTGCATACAGATCTAGGGTGACCACCCGTCCCGCGACTTGCGGGACTGTCCCGCATGGAGGGCTCGTGTCCGCGTACCGTAAGATAATCCAAAAATGTTCAAAATGTCCCGCATTTCACATTGTCGTGGCATTCACTGCGCAAATTATGGCGCTTCCGAGCAACGGGCAACGGGGAACCGCGGAGGTCGCTGATAAATGTGTGAATCTCGATGATATGTCATTTTCTTGCCACGCACTGCGGGAAGCAACCGTCGTTCTTGCAGAAGACTGACGCACATGCGCCGTTGTGCCTCTCCCCTCGATGGCAAAACATGGCGAGTGAAAATTGCTCGCCGAAAGCTGAAAAATAAACTATTGTAAATAGTTGCAAATCATACTGTATTATGCGAAAGTGTTGTTGTGGAAAGCTTTTTATTTTTTTTAGTGAAGACGGCCACAGAAGGCAAAAAACCTGCAACTCACAACGGTCAAAAAACAACATAAGGTTTTATGTTTGTGTAGGACCATGTTAATATAAGAGTAAGTATCGACAAGAAACAATAAGACAAAAAAAATATTTACTACTTTTATTTCCTTTTGATGCATTGGGCTCTGGTGCAGTCGATCTTTATGTTTTCAACTTAGATACTTTTAATAAAATATTTACCATTACAAATAAACAAAAGCATATCACCGCGAGTGAAACTTATCTTAGTTTAATTACCACGTACAATTTTCAGGTGTATAATACGCTTTCGGACAGTACAGGGTTTCGGGGTGTGCGCGTTGGTGAATTTCCCTTAATACTTATTTCTTGAGTCGTGGAAATACCGTCCTCCTTTTACTCTCTCCCTCCCCCTCCCCCCCCCCCCCCCCCCCCCCGGTCAGGGTGTCCCGCATTCCACCGGCAGGAAGGTGGTCACCCTATACAGATCTCGTCGATCGCTCAGCTAGCCGCGCACGCTTTTTGTATTTTGTATATCTGAATATAACTTCCACCGTCATTTTGGATTGCCATAATCAAAACATCACGTGCGCCATATTTTCAGTCACCGAGAGTTACTCTGACGCACTTATCAAAGCTGAAAGCTGGGCTAGTTGGTATTGGTCTTGGGTTGCCGAAGGCATGATAGCGCTTTTTTGGAGGAGGACAAAAGAAAGAAAGACAAGACAGACACGAGCGCTGTGTCTGTCTTGTCTTTCTTTTGTTTCTCGCGACCACCGCCAGGGTATTATTCGAGGCTGCTGGCTGGCCTCATTAGATTTTACAAAGACGCACTGTAACACGCCCTGCCCGCTTTGGACCAATTTCACCTCTTGATTTGCCTCCTATAGACGTTTTCTGTTTCCTGTAGTTCTCAGTCACGTGGGTCCCATATCTGGTATGCTTGACGAAAAAATTATAAAAATTTTAACCTGGAATGTGCGAGGAAATATAGGTCAGGCAAAACAAGAATGTGTGACAATCACTCATTTTTCGCAAACATCTTTCTGCGTCGTGGAGAGATCAAAACGCTGTTTTACCGCATGCCAGAAGTGATGATATTCAATATAATCGCGGCCTTTTGGAAGATGTGTATACTTCCAAATAATTGACCAAACTATATCGAATTGAGGCTCTGCTCTCCCGCTAGAAAGCCTCATGTAAGAATGTGTTTAACTGCTCGTCCAGGGTACGTATTTATCGGCTTCATTAAATTGAAAAATTTGGCTGCGGGCCTATGGGGCTGCGGGTGGTTTTTCAACGTAACTACGGTTATAAACAACCCTGGATATGGTTGAATATTTTATGCGAAGAATAAAATAACACTTTTTAGACACAATTTTTACAACAACAGGATAAGTATTTTTTAAACGCGAAAACGTTGTATAATCCACCACCCTTAACGCTGCCATTAATTTGAAAACCCTCACCGTGGTTTGAGTTGGACAAAGTCTTTCGTGAGTCTCTCTACTCACCGCAAGTAACATTCAATGCCTTCGCCACTTTTTTTTTTTAATTGAGAAGCATTTAGCTGTCGTTCCTCCTCCTCGTTGCCCGCAATTGGTCGGGGCACAAGGTAGCGTCTCCTGTACATCTACTCCGTTTTACCCATGATGTAAGAAAAAGATTTTCGTTACAATGCACGGCAGAGGGCACTAGGTGTAACCCAAGTCAATCCCATGCCGCATGAGTCACGTGTTCATATAGAGGGGTGCC
This sequence comes from Ixodes scapularis, assembly GCF_016920785.2. NCBI lineage: Eukaryota > Metazoa > Arthropoda > Arachnida > Ixodida > Ixodidae > Ixodes > Ixodes scapularis. The sequence continues at coordinate 89,562,354 of NW_024609835.1, forward strand.
ATGACGCATAGTTACTTGATGCGTTGAATTGGCTGAGATTGCTGGTAACGTTTACTGCAACTAGTCGTAGAGACCCTTTTTAAACGTGCACGCCGTCTTGTAGGTGCAGCGCGATTACCCGAGTGTGCCACTGCGTGGACACCCACTCTGGGAATGTATTGGACACGAGGGCTGCGTCAGCCTTCGGCGAGGACTCGGATTCAACCAGAGGCTTCGTGGCCAAGAAATGGCAACCACCAATGTTGCTCGATGAGGTTTCAAAAAGGGTCTATTGGAAACAGAGTATATCGGCGTCTGAAGAATTGAATCAAACAATTTCGGCAGCAGAGTGCCCACATTAATGCACTACCCTGGGAAGGTAGCGCACTGAAACTTTTAAACATTGCCTACTTTCTGGAACATTTCGTAGGAAATTTTTTTTTTCAAGGAAACATAGAACTTCTAATTAGTTTGCGTTTTATGATACCAAGACGAATACAGTGCTGGAGTATTAGAGTATTTTGTCAAGATTAGCAGAAACTTTATAATATTGTAAATGCGGGCCATAGGAGTCAAAGCCAACAATTTGAAGAGCCGTGAAATAGAAATTAACCACGTCCAAAGGTTTCATTTATGGTTATTGATAACCTAAAACCCTCATATAAAACATTGCAGAGGAACATTGCGATGTTTCTCGCTGTTCAGCTGACATTTTCTTTTAGGGCATACACCGATGCGTTGAAGTCCAAGAAAGTGGGGAATGATAAGGTAAGCACAACATATCAGGGACCGATGGCGCCGCATAGTTAAGTTTACTTAGCCAATATCAACCACATACATTATAATGAATGCTGACATGACCTCTCTAGAGTGCTCTATGGTGTTTAGAGAATATATATTGAAGAAGTACGGCCACTGTGAATGCGATGCTCGAGTACTGCTACTCGATGAGACAGAATTCCTTCCAATAGTAGTTGCCTACAACATATACCTGGCTAAGCTTTTTGTTTTTAATTTAAAATATCATAATGCAACATCTATTTGCAGATATTGAATGACCGGCCGTAGATGTGGTCGCAATTTTTCGCACCCCCAAGGCAGCGCTTTGGTTAAGAAATGTTTTTATACGTTCCGGTACGTGTTGAACTTATCGTTTTTCCTCCAATGTCGACGTTGTGTTTTACCAACACGGGTCACTGCGGCAAGTCTTCCCCCAAATCCAAGGACCGCTGCCTTCAGACAAACATGCCTACACAGCCAGCTTAGCTCCTAAGTGCAGTTGTCATCACGCAGGTCATTTCAGAAACTAGAGGAAGTGCTGTGGACGAGAGTTTCGGGCGTAGGCCACACCGGCAAAGACCGCGGATCAGGTTCCAGTGGTTGTGGGGGTTGGCTGCAGGGATCTCTAGCGCGGCAGAGGTTTAGGCACAGACGTGGACGCAGCACCGGGTGAACACCCTTGGGGTGGTTCCCGTATTCTTGAAATCTGCTGCGCTTTTTCGCTGCGCTTGTGTTCGCGAGACACATGTGTGTTGTGTCTGGAGAATTCTCCGTTCATTCATTGGTTCTAACGTACCTAAGGCTCACACTCCGTTGGACGGTTTTCACCGTGAGACACGTCATGGTGATTCGCGCTCGAATCATCGGAGTCAGTTGTTGTTGTTGTTGTTGAAAACATCTTTATTGCACAAAGGCAGGAGAGGGGGAAGGGGGTTAGGGGTAAAAAGAGATAGAGAAGAAGTAGGAGTTAGCTGTGTGACCCTATTCCAGGACTCCACTTGCTTGCGCCGCCTTGGCCCGCCGGATTAGCAGCTGTTGCTTAACCGGGTCCTCGCTTGCGAGCGCCGCATACCACTCCTCTTCGCTTCCTTCACATTGTGAAGTTTCTTTATTCTTCTCGCAGGCCCACACCATGTGGTATGTGTCTGCCTTTTGCCATCCGCACCACGGGCACGCTGCCGACGCGTTTCTGTCCGGGTACCAGGTGTGTAGCTTGTCTGGGGTGAGAAATGTATCCGTCTGTAGCCGTCGAAGGATGTGTTCCCCTTCCTTGCTCAAGGACTTGTGCGGTGCTGGAAATTTCTTACGTGCAAGTCGGATGTCCAGTAGACATTTGGAGAACGACCACCGCTCCTCCGTGCCTGAGGCAGGAATAGAGTCCCGGCTCGGAAGAAAATCTCGGGCTGTGGCGTGAGCCACCTCATTTCCTGGATGCCCCATATGGCCTGGAGACCAGACGATCTGAGCCGCCTGCGGGGGGTGTCTTCTCAGTAGCCCGGCCGCCACCTCCCCCACGGAACCCGCGGTGAAGTTGCGAACGGCGCCTTGAGAGTCCGATATTATAGTTGCTTTTGGGTTGCAAGTGATAGCCAGTGCGATGGCCACCTCTTCGGCTTCCGTAGCACAAGACACTCTGAAGGAGGCTTTCGTGACGATCTTGCTCCCGTCCGAGGTAGCCACGGCTGCCGTGGCTACCCCACTAACAGGCCCCGCGGCGTCAACGTAGAGGGTGCCTGGTCGGCTATCCCAGGTCCGAGCGAGGGCCTCGGACCTTGCCATACGCCTTTCCGCGTCCCGTGACGGGTTCATGTTCCTTGGAATTCTGCTTGTTCGAACACCGGCTCGAATATGGTCATCCAGCTTGATCTGTTGTTGTAAAAAGGCGGCGTTCGGGTTCGCCAACTCCAGCTTGTCGAGCAGCCAGCGACCGCTGTCCGTTCCTCCGAGTCTTCTGATTTGCGCTCCAATCTGGGCGTTGGCCAGCTCCTCGAAGGTGTTGTGAACTCCCAACTGAAGTAGCCTTTTAGTGGCTGCATATTCCGGTAGTCCCAGGGCATTCTTGTATGCTTTGCGAAGCAGTACGTCGAGCTTCTCTACCTCCTTCTTGGTGAGGTTTAAATGTGGGGGTCCATACATCACCCTCGACACTACAAACGCGTGCACGAGCTGCATGGCCTCCCTTTCTTTAAGTCCGTGTTTATTTATTATTTATTCTACATACCCTCAAGCGCCGAAGCATTGTAGAGGGGAGGGGCAAAGCAAAATAAAACAAACTGACAAAACAATAAAAAACAAACAACAAGAAATTGAAATATCAAAAACACACAGCCATTGGCAAAAGCGGCAAGCAATATATTTTACGGAAAAAAATAAACAAAATAAAATGACTCATGTTGGCTCACCAAACAGAAATGTAGACAAAGATTGGCGAAAAAGAGAATAATCAGGTATAGTTGCGATATCTGCTGGAAGGTGGTTCCAGTCGTTTGATGTATGCGGGATAAATGAATAAAAAAAAGAGTTTGTTTGGCAACGTTTTAATCCAACTTTATTCCGATGGTCCCGACGGGAAGAGTAATAGCTAGGCAATGTAAAGAAATGGTCTCGCAGCGACTGATGATGATACACTTTATGAAACAGGCAAAGTCGAAAAAACTTTCTGCGCAATGACAAAGAGGGTAACAATAAACTGGATTTCATTGATGATATGCTAGCTGTTCGATTATAATTAGACAGAATGAAACGAACGGCGTTATTTTGAACTAGTTCGAGAGCTTTATGCAGAAACGTGTGGTTAGGATCCCAAATAGAGGCTGCGTATTCCAATTTTGACCGTACAAGAGTGTTATAAAGAAGAAGTTTTAAGTTAACTGGGGCCGTTCTGAAGTTTCGTCGTAAGTATCCTAACATGCGGTTAGCGTTGGCGATTATTATATCAATATGAGGCTTCCAGGTTAATGTCGACGATATAGTAACACCCAGATAACGGTATGAGTTTACAGATTCAAGTTGAATGTCGGTTAGTGTATATTTTGAAGGGCGTGCGCCTTGCCGGGAAACGCGCATTAGTTTGCATTTGTTAGGGTTTAATTCCATACGCCATTTTTTGCACCAAAGAGTAATATTATTTAAATCAGATTGCAAAATGCGTACGTCATCATCATCATGAACTTCCCGATAAATTACACAGTCATCTGCATATAAATGCATGGAGGAAGAAACACAACTTGGTAAATCGTTAATGAATATTAGAAAAAGAAGCGGGCCTAAAACTGAACCTTGGGGTACGCCCGATACAACATCAGTTAGGGATGAATTAACGCCATTTAGAGTTACATATTGTGAGCGGTTGGTTAGAAAGCATTCCAGCCAGGTTAACAAGTTAGGACCTAGGCTTAATGAAGAAAGTTTAAGCATTAGTAACTTATGATTAACCTTGTCGAATGCTTTAGAAAAATCGAGAAAAATACAGTCAGCCTGATGGTTTTTGTCCAGTATAGCATGCAAACAATGGGTGAAATGAAGCAGCTGCGTTTCACAAGAAAATGAGCGACGGAAACCATGTTGAGCAGGAGCGAAAAATGAATTGGATTCTAAGTAATTGAAAATATGAGAGAACAAAATGTGCTCCATTATTTTACAAGGAATACTTGTTAGTGAAATGGGTCGATAATTTAATGGAGAACGCTTGTTACCGGACTTATGCAGTGGAACCACCTTCGCAGTTTTCCATTCTATTGGGAGCGTTCCACACTCAAGAGATTGCTGGAAAATTTTGGCCAAAAAAAAGGATGAGTACATTTTAGTTTGTCTTAGAAATTTTGAGTTAATATTATTGCTTCCACATGACGATGATACTTTCAAAGAATCAATTAACTTTACAATTCCAGTAGGTTCCATGGAAATTGGAAACATAGGGCTAAACTCACAACGTGGAACGTCATACGATACATTTCCATCAGCTACAGAAAAACTATTTGAAAAAACATTATTAAACACTGATGGATATTCTGCTGGAGGGATTAACGCCCCAGACTCATCGCTAAGAGAAATTAAGCCGTCGTCATTTATATTAACAGTCTTCCAGAACTTTTTGGGGTCATTCAACAATAGACCCGGTAAAGTGTTCTTAAAAAAATTCTCTTTGACGTCAGATACAGCTCGGGAATATTCGACCTCAGCTGCAAAGTATGCTTCCCACCTATCAATCGTGTTACGTTGTTTAGCTGAACGAAAAAGTCGCTGTTTTTTATTGGAAAGACGTTTTAGGGTGTTAGTATAGCAAGGTGCTTTAGCATCAGATTGAATACGCCTGACGGGTACATGCGCATCAATCAGTTCGTTTACTTTTAAACAAAATAATCTCCAATTTTCCTGCACGCTTCGCTGATCAAATTCTGGCAGATATGTGTCCAGATAGCTGCACAGTTTTTCATTAATAAGATCAAAATTGGCTTTATTGTAATCAGAAATAAGCTTTACTTTTTTACTATTGATTGGGGGAGCAACTTTGAGATCAAAATTTAACAACGAGTGATCACTTAAGCCTGGAAGATACGTAAGGGAAGATAGAAGGTCAGGGTGTGTGGACAGAATTAAATCAAGTGTGTTCGCTGTATCATTGACATACCTTGTTGGTTTCATTACCAGCTGTGTCAAATTAAAACACGCACACAGATCCAAAAAAAGTTGACTCTGAGTTGAAACACGTTGAAAAGAAGGTGGGTCAGACCACATGATATCAGGAAAATTAAAATCTAATAAAAAAATAGGAGAACTGGGATACTGACAAACAATAGAATTCATAACGTCATGTAAATCATCAATAAATGTCACTGCGCTGTTTGGGGGACGGTAGCAGACGCCCAATAAAATTCTTGTGTTATTTAAAGTGATACAAGCCCAAACAATTTCTAGAATGGAAGGAACATCTACGCAAAATGAAGGTATGCTCTGTGATACGGCTATGAGTGTGCCACCCCCATGTCTACCATCTCTGTCAAAACGATATACATTATATGTTTTATCTCCTTGGAAAATTTCAGAGCTGCAGACATGTTTACTAAGCCATGTTTCCGTAAGAAAGATTAGGTCTGCGTTCGTTGAGCTGACAACAGAGTTAAGCTGATCTCGTTTATTCATAACACTACTTATGTTAGTAAACGTAACTGAAACAGATGGAAAGGAAGTAACATGTTCGCCACCACTTCCTGCACGTAGCTATGACGCTTCTGACAGTGTCTGCGAATTCGAAGATGTCGCTGCCTGATTTTTACGAGCACGGGTGGAATACGCTTGTTCATTTGAACGTACTCGGTCACGGTCGCCCGGAATAGATTTGGCCACTCTTTCGCGTGTGTGTTCGCGCAGCCTGTCACCGTCCCTACCTCTTCCGGACTGGGAAGTGCTAGCAAGATGATCTTGTGCGTCGTTCACGTCATCAATCCCAGAGCCCGTTAGCTTACATCTTCGACAATTTACGTCATCCCACACATACACATCCTGATTAATAACCAACTTATCATACTTAAGATATACTTTATCTTCGGGTTTTCTTTTATCTTTAACTGTAGCCCATAACTGTTTCCAGATGTTCTGAATTTTAAGCGAAAAATCTTCCGAGACTGAAATTTTCGTTCCCTTAAATTTCCTTGAGTTTCTTAGCAGCTCCATTTTTTCGTTAAAGTCAAACAAACGCAAAATTATAGGGCGAGTTTTGTTTGGTGTCTTTTTACCCAAGCGATGGATACGTTCGAGGCTGCTGACCTTAATGCCCAGCTTTTCCTCAAATATTCCCGACAAGACAAATTCCCGGAGAGAATTTGGCGTTTCAGTTTCACGTTCATTTACCCCGTATACAATCAAATTATTCCGTCGACTGCGGTTTTCGAGATCATCTATTTTGCTCATTATCGTTGCAACCTGATGATTTAGATTGTTCACTGCATGCTCACAGTCATCCATTCTTTCTACTGTACGCGAAAATGACTCCAGCTTTCCCTCTATAGAAGTCAATCTTTTATCTGTTTCCGATATGTGCGAGTCTAATTTTCCTTGAATTGACTTTAGTTCTTTCGAGTTTTCTTTTTGACTTTCAATGATTTGTGCCAACTGCTCGTTGATAGTTGGACCAGGGTTCATTTCAACATCCCCGCTCAAAAGAAGAATAAGAAAACAAAACGAGTCAAAACAACCCGCTATACAATCGCACAACACGCCTGGGCAAGGCAGCACAATCAAACATAAACAATCACTTTTCAATTCTTTAGTAGAAAGCTTTCTACTAACCTGGACGAAAAAAGCGAAGAAATTGAGCCGTGGCTGCATCGTTCGGCTGCCGCCTTGCCCACTGACGAAAAAGCCTGAGGGGCGTTGCTCGCTGGTCCTGTTGGTGTCGATGTTGTCTCGAAGATGTTGTCTCGAAGAGGATAAAGTTCGAAAAATCGAGCGATGCTTCCGTTTTGTACCGCTGAATCACCATCGTCGAATGTTGTCATCGGTACTGGTTGGTGGCACTTGACACAGCAGGAATCACCCGCGCTGCCGACATCTCCGAAAGAAACCGTGTCGACGCACTTGACGCAGCAGGAATCATCCGCGCTGCCGACATCACCGAACGAGACCGGGTCGATGCACGAGGCAAGAACCTGGACGAAAAAAGCGAAGAAATTGAGCCGTGGCTGCATCGTCCGGCTGCCGCCTTGCCCACTTGCTGGTTGCGAATTCTTCGCAACATGCCGTTGATCTGTACCGTCGCCTTTGTGAGCTTGTCAAGCGTGCTCTTGTTGTTCCTTCCCTGTGGGATAAGCTGTCCCAGGATTCGCACCTCCTGCGGCTTGGGAACCTCTTGTCCGTCCATCTTGACATTAATGTGAGTTACGAGTCCTTCCCGTGGGTTCCTCAGGACCAGCAACTCCGATTTCTCCGGCGTGCACTGAAGCCCTCGGCTCCGCGCGTACTCTGCCGTAATATCGGCCGCTGCCTGTAGCCTCTCCTCCACTTGACCATCGCTCCCGGACTTGCACCAGATCGTAATATCATCGGCATATATCGCGTGCTCCAACTCTGGGATATTCTTCAGCTTGTCTGGCAAATTTATCATTGCCAAGTTGAAAAGTAGGGGGGAGAGCACCGCCCCTTGCGGCGTGCCTTGTGACCCCAGTGTTAGGGGGTCCGATCTATAATCCCCCAGTGAGAGAACCACTTGACGTTTCGAAAGAAAACTTCGTATGTAGTTATACGTTCTTTCCCCGCAGTTAATTTGACTAAGTCCTTCTAGTATACTACCATGTGTAACATTATCGAATGCCCCTTTGAGATCAAGCGCTAAAATGCACCTTGTTTGCGCCCGCGCCGGGCTCTCGAGTGAGTCCTTATACAGCCACAACAACACATCTTGCGTCGACATGTGCGGGCGGAATCCAAACTGTGTATGAGCCAGTAACGAATTGTCCTCAATGTGCTTGGTTAGTCTCGCATTGATTATCCGTTCAAACACCTTTCCCAGGGATGATGTTAAAGAAATTGGTCTGAGGTTCCCGAGACTTAAGTCTTTTCGTAGTTTTGGAATAAATTGTACCTCAGCTTTCTTCCAGCTCTCCAGGGTGGTACCCGTCCTCCAATATTCCTCGTTGAAGTGGCGCACAAGCTCCCGCAACGATCCTTCATCCAGATTGTATAACTGCCTCGCTGTGATCATGTCCGGCCCAGGCGCCGAATTCTTCTTCATCGCCGCCAGTGCAGCCTCGAGTTCCCCCAGCGTTATTGGCCTATCGAGCACTTTGTTCGGTTTTCCCTTATAGTCTGGTTGGTCAACCGGGGGGTCCCGGCACAGGTATTTCCTAGCCAGACGCTCCATAATTTCGCCGCCTTCAGCCCCCTCCTTATGTATGAGGGAAGTGATCTTGTTCTGTGCCACCGTTCTTGTACCCTCCGGATCCACCAGGGCCCGAAGAAGTTTCCAGGTTTGTGCGAGACCTAAGCTGCCTTGCATCCCGTCACACAGAGAGTACCAGTTTTGCCTTGAAAGTCGCAATGCATAATCCTCCGCCTCCTCATTCAGTTCCGCAATCTTCTTTTGCAGCTTTCTGTTGCCTCTCTGTCTTTTCCACCTCTTCGTTAATGACCTTCGCGCCTCCCACAGGTGCAGCAGATGTGAGTCCACTTCCGGGTTTTTCTCAGTTGTGTCCACCACCGTTGTATACCGCTCGAGGCTTTGGACTAATTCCGCTGTCCATTCCTCGATATTTTCAATGGTCGCACCGCTTCGCCCTCTTTGCTCGCGCCACTTGTCCCACTGTACAATCCTTGCTTTACCGATCTTCTTTCTGCCAAAGTCCCCGGTCTCCCAGCTCGTACACAGAATGTAATGGTCACTTCCGAGATTTTCCCCGGTGTTCACCCATCTTGGATTCCGGATGCCTCTCACCATCGTCAGGTCAGGGCACGTGTCCCGGCACCTGCTCGTCCCGAACCGTGTTGGCGTCTCCGGGTCCGTAAGCGGAGTCAGTTAATTTTCTTCGACCATAAACAAACCAGAGTTCGTGTCTCAATGTTTCGGCTGTAACCTTGGACCTGTCCTTGAGAGCTTACCTTTTGGCCTTCTGGCGAGGGTGGGTTTGCCCGTCCGGTTAGCTGAGAGTGCTTTGGAGCCTGCACCCAATGGGATTCTAACTAGACCCTAATTGCACGGGACAGGTTTTTGTGCAGTGTCACAACCCCCGACCGTACGGAAAATCGTCAGTTTGAACGGGCACACGTGGTCCAGCAGTTTTCTCCCGCGGCTAATTGCGTTTCTGCTATAGTGCGCGACAGTCCCGGCTGTGCGGCTTAGCCGCCGTCTTTAACATGCACGGATGGAAACTTGACGTCGAGAGATCCGTTTTTGTAACTGCTTAACTATGCAAGCCGTGCGCGGCAGTTAGTTGCACTGTTTAGCATTTGTACTGTTTTCTTCCAATCGGTTCAGCAACAGTAAAGTTTTGTTTGTAGTACAACTTCGCCTCCCAATCCGTCCACTCTCCGCCGTCTGCTACAACAAAAAGCCTTCCACTCTAACCAGCATCCGGACCACATCTTCCTCGATCACCTCCCGGTCCCCGATGGTAGACACCCTTTAAGGTGACCATCGAGGTTAAGGACCAATACAACTTAACATCCCTGCTCCGGCTTTCAAGGATTCATTCAGTGACGTTTTAAGAAAATCGGGGTTGAATATATAGGGTGGAATGCAAAATAAGTAGAATGCTACATCTATTCTTTAGAAAAATCAGAAAACATCAAATACTCTGCAGAAATTCCTGTTCACAAAGTTAAATTTAAAATTATATTAAAATATGCAAAAAATGTTTTAATAAGAAACTGTTCTGAAAGTATGCACGGTTGTCATTTATGTATCTTAAACATAAACTTGAGTAAAATAAACTTATGCAATTCTATTAGACACATTTGAATGCTTTATACATAAAACTAATAACGGTGTCGAGAGTTGCATTCTTCATTCCTGTTATCCTCCAATTGCGTCAATGCGCAATTGGGAAAGTAATTTTGCTACCTCCACTCAGGCGCGATTGTTTGTCGTGAATACGACGTATCTTGCAAAAGACCGTCTTGTAGTGCGGACATGCTTTCCTACCTCATAAAAAATCTAAAAAAATATGAAGGACGTTAACAAATCTCTGTAATGATTTATAGCGCAGCTCTTGAGGAGGAGGAGGTGAGGGTACGGAGGGTTCCCCTCCTCGTCCTCCTCATTTCCTCTCCTCCTCCTCTCCCCTTCTCCTCCTCTTCCGTACACTCGCCACCTCCTCCTCTTCCATACCCTCCTCTCCTCGCACAGTTTCATTGCTGAATTCGAATGGAAAAATAGCGCCACGTGACCTTAACACCAATTCAGTTTCCCCGCTAAATTTAGCGGGGAAACTGACGTCACATGGCTCCGTGTGATCTCACCCATGAACAAACTCAGTTTCTCCTTTACATTTAGCGAGAAACGTGACGTCACGTAACCTCAACTCCAATTCAATATCTCACTAAATTTAGCGGGGTGGTTAGGCCGATGGCGACGGCGGCGGCGACGCCGGTACACGCGGAAACGGGCGGCTAGGAGCTGCGCTCTAAAACAAGAAATAGACATGCCACCCTTGTAATCGTTGCTGTCAGAACACACCCTTCAGGCAGCTTTGGAAATCCGTCCTTCTTATGATAAGACACAAAGACAGCAGGTCACGACTAGTCACTCAAGTTAAAAATGCTAGGTAGCTATAACATTATATTTTCGTACCAAATTTGTGCCGATGTCGATTCGAAGTTGCTATTGTCCTTTTCACTCAAGGCTTTGATTGTGCAACACACAAGGCTGATCAAATAACTTTTGCGGTTTTTACGAACCAAACAAACCAGGGGCGTCTAGCACCCCCTCGTGGAGGACTAAAGACTAATTTGAACCATCCAGGCATCTTTCATTGCGCAGCAAATATCTCGGTTATTTTCGAATGCAACTTACATGAACACAAGTGGCCAAGAATCAGTCGGTCTTCTTGCTTTTTAGTCTTCCGATGCAGATCGAATGAAGCAGGAAGGTCAATATTTTTCACTTTAAGCTTCCTGACAAGCTTTTATAACGCAAACAAAAAATTAAATGGCGGCGAAAAGCAATTAAACGCGTTCTCATTCACTTCATGGACATGGCACCCACAGAAATGTTTTTCTTTTCTTTCTTTTACATACGGAATACTGCAAGCATTTTATATTAAAGTAATTGCTTTTCAGAAACGTTTGCTTCATATATTTAGTTTATTTCTAGAAATGATTCACACAGTGTACTGACGCACAATACGGAAATACATCACGTGATGTTTTTTTAACAGCTGCCTGGGAAAAGGTATTTCAAAAATGTGGCTTTCACCATTTCGTGCATACCGTTCCAAACCTTAACGCAATTAGGTTACTACAACTATCGTTATAATTACTTTCCATTCCGAGCTCTAAAATTGTAAAAACAAGATATACTAAATTTGATTTCGTGGCCAGATATATTTTAATATATATTCCATATAGGATCCTAAAAAAATATCTTAAAAGTAATCTTTTTTTTTAACGCGACACTATTTTGACATTAAAAGAAATCCTCTGCAGGTCTCTAAATTACCGCCTTGATATTGTGGGCCAATTAATTCGGCAGCCGAGGTATCCAAGGTCGGTCATTGTAGCACGCAATGACGAAGTCATAGCGGGGCGCGCGAATGCGTGGTCGTGCCCTTTCCGCCTTTCCTGTCATGCCGCGCCATACCATCGCGTGTCTGGGAAATTACAGCAAATTTTCAGTAGGCGGTGCCGATATCGATATTACTATCGCGTCAACACGCGCCTCAAAAGAGCCGCCTCATTCCTGAGGGAACAAACCGATGTTTGACTGGGTTATGGTGCACCTTTCCTATCTCAAACAGTATCACGATATTGTGGTGGTGGTGGTGGAAAACCTCTTTATTGGTCCTGCGAAAACCCCTACCCCTCCGTCACCCCTTCACCAACACACCTACGCACAGTCTGCCGGTGAAGCAAGCGCCGGGTTCGCTGGACGAAACCCCTTTGTCCCTCCAAGTCCACACACATCACACCATCCTTGAAGTCCTCCGGCCAGTCCTGGGTCCCCGATGCCTCATGCCCCCGTTGTTCACAGTCCCACACAATATGCTGCAGCGTTGCCCGACTGTCCTTACATAACCTGCTCAAGTCACTCTCAAAATTCCCTGGGTCCACATGTCTCCCCAACACCGGGGTATACACACACATCACCTGCAACTGCCTAAAAAGTACCGCATCCTCCCGACACAAATCCTTGTGAGGTTCCGGGAACCTCCTCCTATCCCGTCTGCAACATTCAAGATACTCTCCATAACCCACCGGCACATACGACCCCTCCTGCGAAGCCCGGCCTAAGAGTCCTCGGGCGCAGCAGTCGGCCATATCATTCCCCACCTCATGTGCAGGGCTCCATATTAGTTCCACTTGTCCCTTCACACTGATCAACCTCTTAGCCCTCTCACTCACCGTTCCATTCATGAAGCGCCTGACAACCCCCATTGCATCACTAAATACCTTCCTTACACCCTCGATAGAAATTGCCATTGCAACCGCCACCTCCTCAACTTCTTCCGCACTGTCACATCTCAATCCCGACGCTGTAACCACTCTACCATCTTTACCCGCCACAACCACAGCCACCCCCCGGTCCCCATCAAAAGCTCCGTCCACATAAACACTACCCTCCTCCTTCCCATACAGCCTATACAGCGCCTGCGCCCTTGCCTGCCTACGCCCCTTATCCCGTTCCGGATGCATGTGCCTCGGCACCGGCCTAACCCTCAACTTCCTCATGTCCTCATCCTTAATCCTTTCCAATCCCCCCCTGCCAGCCTCAGCACCCACCCCCACCCTGCTCAACACCCTACGCCCCACCGCAGACCCCCTCAACCTCTCCGTCTGCGAGATCCTCTGCGCTTCTATCACCTCTTCCAATGTATTATGCACACCCGATCGCTCCATCATCTCCGTGCTAGTACATGCCAGCAACCCAATCGCCACCTTATATATCCTACGTATCAGAGCATTAATCTTCCCTTTCTCCGTCACCCCCCACTTCAGATACCCAGCCATATACGCGATGTGGCTCATCCCAAAAGCCTGCACCAGCCTCAAAACACTCTCCTCCTTCATACCCCTCCTCCTACTAGCCACCCTCCTAACCATCTGCATCGCTGCCCCGACCTTCCTTTGCAACTTATCCAACATCACGCCATTACCCCTAGCCTCCTGTAACCACAGTCCCAACACTCTCAGCTCCTTAACTCTAGGTATCATTCCCCCATTCGCCCTCAACTCCACATCCTGCCATCTCCTACTCCTCGGCCCCACCACAACATACGCCGACTTCTCATGATTGCACTCCAACCCTGTACCCGCCAACTCTTCCTCAATAGCATCAATCCCTCGTTGCAACGTATCTCTAGTCTCCTCCACGCCCTTACCAACACACCACAACGTCAAGTCATCCGCATAAATGGAGTGACCGATCCCTTCTCTCGTTAACCTCTTCCCCACCTTTGCCATGACCAAATTAAACAACATCGGCGAGATAACCGCGCCTTGCGGCGTACCTATACATCCCAACCCCCTCTTCCCAACCTCGTACTCCCCAGCAACCAATTCCGCGCTCCTCCCAGTCAAGAAGCTCCTCACATACTCATAGCTCCTCTTCCCCAACCCCAACTCCGACATTCTTTCTAATATGGCCGAATGCTGCACCCTATCAAAGGCACTCTTGAGATCCAATCCCAACACAACCCCCACTTTCCTCGACTGCACAACCTCATGCTTAAGTAACAACATTGCATCCTGTGCACACAGCCCCTCCCTAAATCCGAACATAGTATCACTAAACACCCCCCTCCCTTCCAGAAAATTATTCCACCTTCGCAATACCACGTGCTCCAAAACCTTACCAACACACGACGTAAGCGAAATCGGTCTCAAATTCTGCACCCCCACCGGTTTATTCGGCTTAGCCAACAACACCATCCTAGCCGTTTTCCATTCTTCAGGCACCTCCCCGCTCTCCCAACACCTATTAAACAGCCCCGTGAGCACCTCAACAGCTTCTTCCCCCAAGTTAAGCAGCATATTGTTACTAACCCCATCCGGCCCTGACGCAGACCTCGTTTTCACCCTCTGCAACGCCGCCCTCACTTCCCACGTCTCCACAGCCCTATCCAGATCCTCATTCACCTCCCCCTTATAGCCCGGAAAATTCACTCCCCCCACCCTAGGAAGGTAATTGTCCATCAGAGCCCTCCTAAACCCCTCCTCCCCCAATTCCTTCCTAGCTCCATACAGAGCCTCACCTAACCTTCCCCTTTGATAACTACGAGTCCGCGTCCCATCCAATAAATGCCTTAACAACCTCCATGTTTCCCCCATCTGCAACCTACCTCCCGCCCTTACGCACACATCGTCCCACTGCTGCCTCGCCAGTTCTTCACTGTACCTTGCAATTTCTCTATTCATCTCCGCTACCCTCTTCCGCAACCTCCTATTGCCCCTATGTTCCCTCCACCTGCGATACAACGCCTCCTTCGCCTCCATCAAACCTACCAACCTGCTATCCAATTCCCCCTCCAACTCTGCATCCACCTCCACCTCTCTACTCGCTTCCCTCGCCGCTTTTACAACTGCCTCAGACCACCCCTTCACATCGACAACCCCCCCATATCACCACCCCTCCTAAAGGCGCCCCAATCCACCACCTTGTGCCTTCTCTTCCCCTTTCTTCTGCCCTCCAAATGTACCAAAACCTCTACTACCCTGTGATCACTGCCCAAATCCATGCCTGTATTTCTCCACTCCACATCTACCTCCCTAACAAAAGCCAAATCCGGCATCGTCTCTCTCTGCACCGCCGTCTTAGCCATCAACGTGGGATGCCGAGAATCCGACACCAAAATCAAGCCTACATCCTCTGAGTCCCTCAACAAATTCCTCCCCTTAGCCGTGTTGTCCACATACCCAAACTCCTCATGTCTCGCATTGAAATCCCCAGCCACCACCAGGCCCCCATCCCCAGCCCATCTCACACATTCCCTGAAAAGTTTCCCAAACCTCTGCTTTGGGCTGTTGTACACATTACACAAACAAACACCACTCTTGCCAAACACCACCTCCAAGGCCAGAAACTCCACATTCCTCTCCCCTTCCAACTTCCCTTCCACCACCGGCAACCCCCGTCTAACCAACGTACAAACACCCCTCCTACCCCCCTTTGACACTACCTTCACCCCATAGGCCACGTATCCCGAAAGCCCCACATCATTCGGCCCCACCTCCTGTAACATAATGACATCCGGCTTCTCCTCTGCCGCCTGCACATATTGCTGAAGCACCGCCTTCCTGCCCTTGTATCCATTGCAATTCCAAACCCAAACCTTAACTACTTCTTCCATTGTGTTAAGAACGACTCAATCCCCATGACAACCCTTGCCACCTCATCCAACTTCTCATTCACCTTCCTCAACCCTCCCTCCTGCCGCACCACCCTCTCATTCAAATCTATTATCTGCTTCTCCATTCCCGACACATCACTACCACCTCCACCCCCCGCACTCTTTCTCTTAGCCGGTGGCGCCCCCAGATGAGAAGGCTCCCCCTCCGCCGCAATCTTCTCCACCTTAGCCGCCAATTGCTTAATAACCCCGGTGAGCTCCTCAACCTTCTCCATCAGCCCTTTGTTCTCCTTCCTCAGCTCCATGATCTCCCCGGCCTGCCGCCTATTATCCTCCCTGAGCTTTTCCATCTCCTCATCATCCGACTTCACCACCTGTGCCCATGACACCTGTCTTTCCTCCCCTCTGCTCCTACTCCTCGACCTACTATCCCCCCTTTCCCTCGAAACCGACCTGGACCCTCCCAAGTCCGGAAAGTCTTCTCCCCTCAGAGCCCCTGCACCGGAAAGGGAGCCCCCTCTCGACTCATGATCCAACTCTTTACGTTCCCACAACCTTTTCCGTACAATATACGGTGTGCGGAACCTATTCCTAGACACCCTATCCCCGGTCACGTGTTGTGCCCCACATAGCTTGCACCTAGGGGTGCACTCGTGCTCCTGTTGCCCACTAACCCCACACCCCATACACCGCTTCATCTCCGGGGTAGGGCAGACATCCGAGCGATGTCCTACCCTCCCACACACAAAACAGACCTCAAAATGCTTCCTATACAAAGAACATCTCAAAACTCCTCCACCATAATACACTTGTCTTGGCACCACCTCACCTTCAAAGACCACAATGACCGTAGCCGACGATCCAATGCGCTGTGTCGCCCTCGCAGTCGGATTCCTCGGGCCCACCACGTTCCTGTCAATGTCCTCCGCCGAATGCTCCAACGGCACACCTCTGATGACTCCCTTCGTCGTCCCATACGGAGCCGCCACGTACGCCTTCGTCTCGAAGCTCTTCCCTTCCACCACCAACACCTCCACGTTCGCATATCTCCTAGCTCGCTGTTCATCCTCAGTGCACACCACCACAATGTTCTGTTGAACATTCGGGCATAACGTATCCTTGCCCATATCCTCCATCTCCACACGCGCCGCCTTGCCAATCGCACACATCACTTTCACGATAGACACCCTGGACAGATCCAGACCTCCTCTTGGCCTCATGATCACCTTAATGGCCTCCCGGGGCAATACCCTCGGCATCTTGGCTCCCCTCTCTATTCTCTCTATCACCCGCCTGGCCACATGGGAATTAGGTCTAGCCTCCGCAGAGGCGTCCGATCTTCCATTCGTGCGCACTTTCATCCAACCCGCACAATCCTCCGGATCCAATTCTTCTCCGGGCACTTCCACGACCATATTCCCAGCATTCCGGCCGACATCAGCCTCCATGCCGTCCCCTTGCACCTCCGTCGCCACCACGCCGGTGTTAGGCCTACCTTCCCGTACTCGGTTAGGCCTAACTGCCCCCGCCTCGCCGTCACCACCTTTCCAAGTCCGTAAAGTCCCAATAATCGATGGAATGACTCACCACCGATATCGATGAGTTCCTCTCGACGAGCCGGACACTTTGACACCACTTTCAAGAAAATAGAGCCAGAAACACCGCACAAATGAGCACAGTAACGCCGAGCCGACGCGACACACGTCCGCCTCCGACCACCGCTCGCAGCGCCCCCCCACGATATTGTGAAAAGGTGTCAATAAAACTGCATGAGAACTGCTGGAAGCGTTTTACGATGTAGCCATCCCATGTATCCACATTTCGCAGAAGTGCTTCAGTCTGTCGGGATCACACAGGAGAGGCAGTATGAAGCCCTTTGGGGTGCACAAGGTGCAATGGCCATGGAGTTGCTCTATGGAAGGATTGGAGGTGCTGCTGAGGAGCTATGCAGAAAATTTAAGTATATGAGCTCTTTCTCTCTATATATATATATCATATGTATATATATAGAGAGAGAGAGACAGAGCGGAGTATAGAAATGTAAGGATAGGCTAGCTTTTCCATGTGTGGCATTCCTTTCATAATTAAGCTTTCTTTAAAAGCAGAATGAGACATCTACATTTTATTCTATGTCTGTAAAATAAAACCGGTCGAATTAAATGACACCTTATACCCATTAAAGAGACCCCAAATCAGAGTGTCGGCGAACAGGTTGCTATTTAGGAAGTTCAGCTCTATGTCTAGGAGCCTGCAATCTGATGGAGGTTTATTGTGACGTCGGCACGCTCAGTGTAACAGACTGAAGGTTGCATCGTTAAGATCCTCGGGTGGTCTGAAATAATCTAGAGTATGGCTGAGGCAAGGAAGCGAATCTGTATTAGCTTTTTTGTCATGCAACTGTCCAACATTTTATTTTATGCTGAGACTGAAGTACATTGATGAATGTAGAATATTTTAAAAGGATTTTTTTTTCTCACTTGTGTCATGCTTGAGCAACTCGAATATGACTCAAATAACAAATTACAATAGATTTTTTTTATTTTGGCCATCTATAAAGGGCAAATGGTGATGTTGATATTTCCTTGTAAATTACAGCGCCCGAGAGCCACTCACGCTCCAACACGCATACCAGTCAAATGACATGGATGAAGAAAGAATAAAACAATTAAAACAGGGACAACACAACCACATCTTTCTGAAAGATGTGGTCGTGTTGTCCCTGTTTTATATTGTTTTATTCTTTCTTCATCCATGACTCAAACCAACACGCTCTTCTCCCAAGCAGTCAAATGAATCGTTCATTTAGCGCTCACTCTCATCTCGGTGTTGTATTTCATCATCTTCTACACCTTTGCACGTCTACCACACTTCAATATTTTATCTTTATTTCTAGGTAAAATAACTGTTTCTTTAATAATGTCAAAGAGGGGTTGCTAACCCATTTTTTGTCCAGCTTCACAATGACCTCAGCGTTAAAAATTTTTCGCGTGAGCTTTTTGTAACTTTTTGCTAATAACAGTGCAGTTTTTTTAAAGACTACTGAGTGTCCGCAGTCCTGCCAATAGATGCATATAGGTGCCCAGACCTTCTTTTAGAGCGCAGCTCTTAGGCGCCCGTTTCCGGGTTCAGCGGCGTCGCCGTCACCGTCGACGTCACCGTCGCAGTCGCCGTCGTCGCAACCGCGCGCGTTGCATTATAGAACGTTTTCCCGCTAAAAGCGAGGAAATATTCCGCTAAATTTAGCTGAAAATTTCTCCGCCTAACTTAGTGGAAAATTTAGAGGAAAATTTCCCTGGTAAATTTAGAGAGAAAGTTTAACGCTAAAATCAATGGGAAATATTCCTGCCAAATTTAGTGGAGATATGAACGCCACGTGACCTCAACACCAATTCAGTTTCCCCGCTAAATTTAGTGGGGAAAGGGACGTAACGACTTCGTGTCACGTCATCCATGAACAAATTTAGCGGCAGCAGGAAAGCATGAGGAACTGATGAGAAGGAGGAGGAGGAGGAGCAGGTGAAGGGTAGGAGGAGGAGGGGAAAAAGAAGGGAGCGTACGGAGGAGGAGGAGGGTATACCCTCCCCTCCATAATCTACCCTCCTCCTCCTCAAAAGCTGTGCTCTTTATGTGTATTAGAGATATTTGTAAACGTCATTCATTTTAGAGCGCAGCTCTTAGGCGCCCGTTTCCGGCTTGAGCGGCGTCGCCGTCGCCGTCGACGTCGGCGTAACCAAGGTCACCCCCCCCCCCGCAGGGGGCACCTGTGAAAGCAGGTGTTTGGAGAGTGGCGTCTCCACGGACCCCGAGCCCCGCAGGGGGCGCCTGCACATTATGTGCTAGGTGCTTGGTGAGTAGCGTCACCACGGACCCCAGCCACATTGGCAACACCACAGACCCTGAGTAAAAAGTGGCTAAGACCCACCCACGTCTGGCTGTGCGTGGCGAGCCCGTGTCCGGGGAAAAGGGGATCCTGGTGGTTGAGCTGAACCCGGGGTAGGTTTGGACCCTTCGGGGCCCCCCGGGTGAGGCAACACACCACTTTGGCCCCCGCTTCTCGTAGACGGGTGTCCTGGCTTGGCCCGACCAGGATGATGCAGTCACTCGCCATTTCTTCTACTATCCCCACTTTTCTTTCTCTTTCCTCCTTTCTCCTATTCGTTTTCACCTTCTTTGGCGGCAAGGGCTAACCTTGGATGGCGACAGAACTCTCTCTTGATCCACACTTGGTTATAGCTTCCTAGTAGCACTGGTAGAGTAGCATACTCAGACAAGCCAGACCTGTTTTGAGATGTTACCTATCCCCTTGTTGGACTCCGCGGTGGGTGGTGCGCTACGGATGCCGAAGTTTTTGCCCTTCATATGGGTTCTAAGCAAAAAACCTCTCCCGATCGGACCTTGAAAAGGGTCCGGACCGAAGTAGTTACCAAAGACTCGTCAGCTACAGCCCAGAATAGCTTCAGCCGCTTTCTGGTAATGCATTCGGAACAAAATGAAGAACCACTTGCCAAGCTCTCACCCTTTCTTATTTCAAAGACTCTAGAAAACTTAATTGGTCAAAACTTTAAACCAAAGAAATTAGCATCTGGTGACCTACTTTTTGAAGTAGAAAACGGAGTTCAGAGTGTGGTTCTCTTAGATTTAAACAAGATCTCGGATTATAAAGTATCTGTCACTCCACATCGCACCTTGAACAGCTGCCAGGGCGTCATTTCAGAAGAGGACCTTCTAGAATATAGCGAGGACGAGATCTTGGAGGGCCTTTCCGGGCAGGGAGTGGTCGCTGTGCGACGAATCTCAATAGGCAGGGATGGACAGGAGAGACCCTCAAAACACCTGGTCCTCACTTTTGCATCCACCGTACTGCCTGAGAGCATTAAAGCAGGCTATCTCCACTGCAAGGTGCGCCCTTATATACCTAACCCAAGGCGATGCTTCAAGTGCCAAAGATTTGGCCACAGCTCGGTATCCTGCCGAGGAAAAACGACGTGTGCTAAATGTGGAGGCACAGACCATCCAGCCGACACATGCGAAGGTACACTTCTCAAGTGTATCAACTGCTCTGGTTCCCACCCCACCTACTCTCGAGCCTGTCCAAACTTCCAAGAAGAAAAGAAGATTTTAGCTTCAAAGATAAAAGAGAACCTGACTTACCCTGAGGCAAGGAAACGATTTTCCTTTCTCCAAGGAGGGACTTATGCCGAGGCGGCAGCCAGGGGGGCTGCGCCGCCACTCAAGGCATCGGTGGGCACTCAGTACAGTCCTCGAGACTTTGGGTGCTCCACCAGCCCCCCAACCCCCAGCGAGGCTCCTGTGGGTTCCCAGACCCCGGCGGCCCCGCCAAAACTTCCACGTGCCAGGACGATGCCTCATCGTCTTGGCCCGAAGCCTCGAGTGGTGCTAGACACCACTCCCTCTCACAGCAGTGAGGGACCCACTCCTTCTACTTCCCAGCGGGAGGAGGAGGCCATGGAGGTATCGGTCGATCCGACAGAACCACCTCCACCTGCCAAGGAAGGCACAAAATCTGCCCCTGAAAAAGGGGATCAGAAGAAAAAACCTCCACGCGTCACTGCCCCAACCAACCCAAGCTAACCTTTGTCCATTTGGTCACAGCTACGAACCCCACATTTTAACTACATCTTAAGCAAGCAAACAAATGGGTCATGTTGGCTTCCTGCAGTGGAACTGCCGGGGTCTACTACAAAACATAGATGACGTTCATTATTTTCTGGACGAGCTGCAGCCTATTGCTGTCTGTTTGCAGGAAACTCATCTGAAGAACGCTCACACTTATATTCTACGCCGTCAGCGTGTTTTTAGGAAAGATCGTTTGTCAGCCCAGTCTTCTAGCGGTGTTGCTGTGGTTGTGCGGAGAGGAGTAGCATGTGCTGAGGTCCCTCTTCGTACACCACTTGAAGCTGTGGCAACCCGTGTTTTAGTTGACCGGCTCATTACCATTGTGTCATATCTTCCCCCACAAGTTCCACTTCATATTCATGAACTCGAAGGTCTTATTGATCAACTGCCAGAACCCTTTTTAATTCTAGGCGATTTTAATGCTCACAATCCTATGTGGGGCAGTGACCGACTTGATTCTCGTGACAAGATCATAGAGCGTCTTTTACTGTCTTCAGGCTTGTGTTTTTTAAATAACAAAAAAACAACATTTTACAGTGCACCTCATAACTCTTTCACATCCATCGACCTGTCTATTTCATCACCCTCATTGTTTCCTTGTTTTTCTTGGAACGTTTTAAAGAACCCTTTGGGGAGCGACCACTTTCCGGCCATTTTAAAAAGCAATGTCGCACTTCCTACCATTTTAAAGCGCGTTCCTAGATGGAAGTTAGAAAAGGCAGATTGGGGGCTTTTTAAATTAAAGGCAACGCTGAATGCCTCACTCCTGGTAAGTTTGTCTCCAGAGGATGCCACATTATATGTCGCCGAACATATTCTAAGTGCAGCTTTTGAGGCTATTCTGCAGACTTCTGAAAACATCCCGAAGAGGTGTAAACCATGGTGGAACAAAGACTGTGCATCTACAAGAAAAGAACAGCATAAAGCCTGGGATACGTTCAGACAGTACCCTACTCCTCTCAATAGAATTGAGTTCAAAAGGAGAAAAGCAAGAGCTCGATGGACGAGGAAACGAGCTAAAGAGGAACTTGGATGAAATATGTCTCTTCTGTCAACAGATTTTGTCTCATCCAAGGAAGCGTGGGATCGATACCGCAAAATCAAGGGTGATTATCATGCCTTTGTGATTCCTCTTTTCCATTCTCCTACAATCTCGCTTAGAGATGTGGCTAATGTCCTTGGAGAGCAGTTCCACAATGTTTCTAGCTCCGATAACTACCGGGCAGAATTTAGACAATTTAAGTCTCGTGCAGAATGCCATCGTATTAGTATGTCTGGAGGAAATACTGCCGGATACAACAAGCCTTTCACAATGCACGAACTTAAGTTGGCTCTTAGTCTGAAGAGGCAGTCGGCCCCTGGCCCTGACAGGATTCATTACGAGATGATTCATCAGCTGGCCCCAAAATCTTTGGAAACTTTGCTCTGTTTTTTTAATCATCTGTGGACGCAAGCATGCTTTCCCCAGGCCTGGAAGCAGGCCCATGTTATCCCACTGTTGAAACCTGGTAAAGACTCGTCAGTTCCATCCAGCTACCGCCCTATTGCACTTACGAGCAGTCTTGGCAAAATATTTGAGCGGATGATTAATAGGAGACTGGTGTATTTTCTTGAAATGCAGGGTTTCTTCGATCGGAACCAGTGTGGTTTTCGTGGAGGGCGGTCAACTGTTGACCACCTAGTGCGCCTGGAAACGACTATACGTAACGCTTTTGTAAACAGGCAGCACTGCGTGTCAGTCTTCTTTGACTTGGAGAAGGTGTACGACACGGCATGGCGGTATGGAATACTTAGGGACCTATTCGCATGTGGTTTACGTGGTCGCATGCTTTCTGTTATAAAAAGCTTTCTGTCTGACCGAACATTCAAAGTTAGACTAGGTGCCACATATTCAGACCTTTTTACTCAGGAGAATGGGGTGCCACAAGGGGGGGGTCTTGAGCGTTACATTATTTGCTGTGAAGATTAACTCTCTTTCGAAGGTAAAGCCACGCACTGTGTTTTACTCCTTGTACGTTGATGACGTTCAAATATCGGTTTCTTCTTGCAATCTCTCCAGCTGTGAACGCCAGCTGCAGCTCGCAATATATAAAATGAGTAAGGGGGCCGACGAAAATGGTTTCCGGTTCTCACCTGAGAAGACTGTGTGCGTACCGTTCTCTCTAAAACGTGGAATAACGCTGGATCCATCATTAGAGATCAATAGAACTCCCATTAGTTTCCGAAATGAACACAACTTCTTAGGACTCATTTTTGATAGGAAGCTAAATTTTATTTCACATTTGAAACAGCTGAAACTTAAATGCCTAAGGGCTGCTAATATCCTTAAAGTCTTGTCACACAGGTCATGGGGATCTGACAGGAAGTGTCTGCTGCACCTGTATAACTCCCTCGTCAGGTCCCGCCTTGATTACGGAGCAGTAGTTTACGGATCGGCAAGGTCATCGGCACTCAAGATGTTGGATCCTGTTCACCACCTTGGCCTTCGACTTGCCACAGGGGCTTTTCGGACATCACCAGTCCTCAGTTTATATGTACAAACAAATCAGATGTCGCTGGAAAAAAGACGGTAATATATTAGCATGATTTACACCTACAAAGTCCTGTCCGACCCTGACCATCCAACATACCTCTGTGTGCATGACTCTAGTTCTTCCCTTATTTTTCAAAATAAGCCTAGTATTGTACGGCCGCTCAGTTTTCGCCTTGAGGACATCCGTCAATCTCTTTGTCTCGAACTGAATGACATAAGCTTACTCGAAAGGACCAACACTGTTCCGCCTTGGGACCTGCTGCCAATCAGTTGTGATTGGTGTTTCACCAGGTTCAACAAACACAACATTTCTTCAATAATCATCCAGCAGGAGTTTCATGAGGTACTAAAAAATACAAAGATTATTCACAGTTTTATACCGACGGGGCAAAGACCCCCTCTTTTGTTGGATCTGCCGTGTACTCTGAATCATTTACGAGCGTTCAGCGGTTGAACAGTGTTGCTAGTATATTCACTGCAGAACTTCAAAGTGTATTAACAACAGTGGACTATATTATAGAAAGCCATACAATGAAGGCCGCCGTGTTTATTGATTCTCAAAGTGTTATAACTGCAATCAGCTCTGTAAAGGATTCAAAGCATAATCTCGTCCAGCTTGTGCGTGCGAAAATAAATAAGGGCCTACAAAAGGGGCATGACATCATATTTTGCTGGGTACCCAGCCACGTTGGGCTCAGTGGCAATGAGAAGGCTGACAGGCTTGCGGCCTCTTCCAAAAACTTGCAGGAAACACGTCTGAAGCTACCACATCAAGACCTGAAACCTATTTTTAGGGCAGCAATTTTCCTAAAATGGCAAACAGAATGGAATCAACAGCATGACAATAAGCTGCACTTCATCAAACCTGTTTTAGGGATATGGCAGAGCTCTTCCCATAAAACCCGGTCTCGTGAGATATTGCTGTGTCGCTTGAGGCTTGGTCATTCTTATGCCACCCATGCTTACTTGTTGCATGGGGCAGATCCACCTTTTTGCGAACACTGTGGTGAGATCGTGGCGGTCTGGCATATTCTTGGTCTCTGCTCTGCCCTTGCACAAGAAAGACGCTCCTGTTTTCCAGAATTCGCAATATATTGTATTCCATTTCATCCTGCACTAGTGCTTGGCGAGCAGCCGATTATTCCTTTTGAACGTGTTGCTATGTTCCTTGAGAAAACAGGTTTTTTGCATAAGTTCTAGCTTTTCCAACATGCACTTTCTATAGTATGTGATCACCACAGGTAATTAGGTTCTTCTCAGCATTTTGTCTTCTGTCAGAGTATCTGACTTTTTACTTCTACATCAAATAACACCCTCTGCTTTGCATAAATATTTAAGTTTGGCGCAGTATGGCCACGTCGCTGTTGCGCCAGAAAGCCCCTAATCCATCAACCAAGGTCACCCCAAGGTCACCCCAAGGTCACGTGACCCCTCCCAAGGTCGCCTCAAGGTCACGCGACCCCCAAGGTGACCCCCACGTGACCTCCCAAGGTCACGTGACCCCCCCAGGTCACGTGGCTCCCTCCCCAAAGTCACGTGACCCCCCCCCTACACCCCCCCCCCCCCGAGGTCAGGTGACCCCCCGGAGCATAATAAAGAATGAGGGGAGGAGGAGTAGGAGGGGTCTACCCTCCCCCCAGTACCCTTCCCTCCTCCTCCTCAAGAGCTGCGCTCCAATTCGGCGTTACGGGGAGTTGTAAACGGCTTTCACTTTTTTTTTTGTACTTTTTTAAGCGGTCATTTATATATCTTCCAGTTTGCCCTATATGTCTTGCTCTTAGGCTCCTGTTTCCGGCCTGAGCGCCGTCGGCGTAGCCGCGCGTTGCATTATTGGACGTTTCCTATAATGACGTCACTTGTGACGTAACGCGTGACATCACGAGAGTCACGAGTGATTTTACTAGGGTCACCAGGGAGGAGGAGGAGGAGGAGGAGGATTAAATTTTTTCGCTAAAGTTAGTGAAAACAATTCCCCGCTAAATTCAGCGGAGAAAGTTCTGCGGTAAATTCAGTAGAAAAAATTTCCCGCTAAATTTATTGAAAAAATTCCCCGCTAAATTGAGTAAAAAAACTTTCCCGCTTGATTTAGCGGAAATATTTTCCTGCAAACTTCGCCGGAAAACATTCCCCGCTAAGTTTAGCAAAAAAATGGCCCACTAAATTTAGCGGGAAATTTAGCGAAAATTTCTTGCTAAATGGAAGGTGAGGAGGAGGGAGAAAGGGGAGGAGGGGCATACCTTCTGCTCCATAACCTCCCCTCCTCCTCCTCAAGAGCTGTGCTCTAATTCGACGTTACAGACAGTTGTATACGTCTTTTATTTTTTTCATAATCTTAAAGTCTGTTGGGGAAGGAAACGGCTACGTTAGAGCAAAGATAAATATACTCTGGCCAAAGAAAGTAAAGTTTGGCACCGTGCCTTTGCTTCTTTGGGCTTCCTAGCAGTGGCTTCACTAGGGTCAGTGGCAGCGGAGGCGGTAGTCCGCCGCCCCCCCCTCTCCCCTCCCCGCTCTCACGTGGTTCTCCGCGATACCGCCCCCTCCGCCTCGTGGCCCGCTGTGACACCCACCTGAGCCCAAAACCCAGGGTGGTTCGCCCCCGCCCCCCCTCTCATGACACCACTGCTTCATAACTCCTAAATTCCCCGACAAAACCACATTTGTGCCTAAAGTGTTGTGCGCCTGGGTGGGGTGTTTTATTCTGTTTCAAGGCTGCAAAGTTGATTTGCACCAATTTAGTTTTCTTCATTCACATCTGAAAATGCAAACGAGGTCCAAAAACCATTAGTGGTTGTTCTACACTGCTATAGGAGATAAAGTATCCTACTTAGAATTCATGTTGTGAGTGATCAGATAAACATTATTTTACCTTTTTCTTCGTTTTGTTGTATTCCAGATAGGCTTGGCATTTAAGAACGAAAACAGTTTCTTGAAACCAAATAATTTTTCTTACAACTCCTACTGCGAATCTGAAGAGCCTGACACACTTAAAATAATCCCGAGCTCACTGCTGAGAAGTTAGTTTGAAAACTTTGATATGACTTTGACCGCGTCACATGAAGCTAGCATGTTCGATGGAGATGTATATCGTGAACACAGTTTTTAAAATGATTGTCAGTTTAAAAAACAAAACTAGTCTTCTCATTTCTTTCTTTCTCGGTGTTTTCAGTAATTTGGCACTTATCACCAAGAACATCTTTGAAAGGCTGTCTTCTAAAACTTTTGCAATTACTTCATAAATTTTAGCATCCTGTCTCAAGTTTAGCAACATTTGGCTTCTACATTTGGAGCTTGCCATCACAGGCACAGATCATCTTGCACAGAGGCTGAGGGGATGCTGAGCAGGAATGAAGTAAATCCAACATGTTTCCAGAACTGCATCACAATGCGTTCTTAGTGGATTTTAAATTCTGTATAACGGTTAGTCTCGCCGCGACACTTCGAGAAAAAGCTGCGTAAATGTCTGCGCAATTTAATATGAGGCTCGTTGCCCCTCCGACGGGAGCTTGAAGGCAGCTCAGATGATCAAGACAATGTAAGGTGAGTGCCACATTCTACTCATGATGTCGTACATAATCTCATCATTCTTTGGAAATTCCACATTTTCCTTGATACTCAAAAAAGAAAAAAAAACAGAAACAGAGCAATCGTGTTTAGAATTTTGATGTCTCACAAGTTGCTTTAGGACTCTCATACCATTTTAAGAATGATATGACATGTTTGCAAACAAAAATTACAAGGATCTTGACGATGCTTGTGTTTTCACAATTGAATCCAATCATAACAGAACCGATGTGTGCGGACAAAGTTGTTCTGGAATAGGACCTTGGAAGACATCCAAAAAGTTTTTTGTGGGATGCCAGAAAGGCAGCCAAATGTTTGCTAGGAAACCTGCTATCTTCAACTGTGTTTCTTAGCGATATGCCGGCAGTCTTTCTCAGGCTCTAAAAGATTACTTCTTTTGGGCTAGTTTGTGGACAACATCCCCACGTAGGGGCTGAGTGGGCAGGTCGGCAGGAGCACGACGTACAACATGCTTACCAGGCTGTCTTTCGTCTTTGTGCAGCTTCTGCTGCTGCCACATGGAACCACTAACAACGCTTCGGGGGACGGCTTCGAGCACGCACCCACACACGGAGGCAGCGGTCTGGCGATGACCCAGTCGATCTTGACGCCTTTCTGCAACCTCACCCCGGTCGCTTCCTCGAACGAGCACCAGATGTCATGGCTAATCGGAAGACCACGTGGGACATCGACGTCATCAACTGAGACTACAAAAACCAGAAACATCGACAGCTTCTTCAGTGGGCAGGTCGGCAGCAGAACGACGTGCAACATGCTTACCAGGCTGTCTTTCGTCTTTGTGCAGCTTCTGCTGCTGCCACATGGAACCACTATCAACGCCTCGGGGGACGGCTTCGAGCACGCACCCACACACGGGGGCAGCGGTCTGGCGATGACCCAGCCGATCTTGACGCCTTTCTGCAACCTCACCACGGTCGCTTCCTCGAACGAGCACCAGATGTCATGGCTAATTGGAAGACCACGTGGGACATCGACGTCATCAACTGAGACTACAAGAACCAGAAACATCGACAGCTTCTTCAGTGGGCAGGTCGGCAGCAGCACGACGTGCAACATGCTTACCAGGCTGTCTTTCGTCTTTGTGCAGGTACGTCCCTTATTTGACAACAGTCACTGTTACCGGTCCGACGACCGCTTTCTGCTGGTGCTGCCCTGCCCACAACGTCTGTCTTCCTTATTAGATTGTATTGAAACGTGTGTTGTCACCTTTGGATCACTGCTTTGCTGCGGGGATGTTGAATCGAACACGGGTCCCACGACCGCGGAGCAAGCTCACCAGTTCGCACAGATGTTTCAATTACTAACTGAACTCAATTCTCGGTAACAGGGGTTTGAGGCTGGTCAAACAGCACTAATTAGCTCCGTTAATGAAATTAAACAAAGTCAAAGGGCTATCGAAGAGAAGGTTACAAACATCGGTGCAAGACTCGCATCCGTCGAGATAAAGACAGGTGTCTTTGAACAGGAGATACAAGGCTTGCGACAGGAAATCGGAGAGCAGAAGAAAACAAATAGTGCCCTGCCTGATCGGTTAGATGACTTAGAAGATAGATCAAGGCAAAACAACACCATTTTTTATGGAATTGCTGATAGCGGCACGGAAACGTGGGCACAAGCCGAACAAAAGATAAGCAAGCTTCTATCTGACTGCTTTGATGGTGAAACTAACTGGTTACTGGACATTGTGCGTGCTCACAGGCTCGGTCAGTATACTGTCAATAAATGCAGGCCAATAATCGTCAAATTCGCTTCTTTTAAATTAAAAGAGCAAGCCCTGGTTTTAAAGGCAAAACTGAAATTGATGAATATCGGTATCAGCGAGGATTTTTCCTTTTCGACTCGTTTGGCACGAAGGAAGCTAATTGAGTTCGGGAAATCGCATGGAACTACGTTTAAGCTAAACTACAACAAATTATATTTGAATGAACATTGTTACGTCTATGACCGCGAATCGGGAACCGTCACCGAGCTGTTTCGTCCACATGCCTCCAACAGTGATCCACGCCGTGGCTCAACTGTTACTGCAACAGAAGGCGCCTCCGTTTCTACTTAACAATTGCAGAGGGGTAGTGGCCACTTGCATTCCTTTTCAAACTTATCTATTCTTTCTACAAATATACGAAGCTTATTAAATAAACGCGGTGATTTATTTCTGCAATTGACTCTTGCGATGCTAACATTATTGCGCTAAGCGAGACGTGGCTCTCGGCAAGAATCAGAGATACCGAATTATTCTTAGGACAAAAACAATTCGCTACCTTTCGGCAGGACAGAAAGTTGCGAACAGGTGGAGGCGTGCTAATTGGAGCCATTAAGAGTATACCATCATTTGTTCTTAATATAAACAGCTCCTTAGAAATAATTTGGGTGTGTATTAACGTTCAACATAAGAAATATATATTGGGATGCTGTTATCGTCCACCCTCATATGTCTCTGATTTTGCTGATAAACTACACGATGCATTGAATGTAATTACAATGCGTTTTCCTAACACGCCCTTGCTTTTGATAGGTTATTTTAATTACCCTAACATTGTGTGGGGTCCGGGGGTTCCCAACTCTGACCCATTTTCAGCAGACTGTGCGAAGGTTTTTAGTGTGCTTTCTGATTTTCATCTTACTCAGCTAGTTCATAGCCCAACTAGAATAACTGCCACTACTTCAAACATTTTGGATCTTGTTTTGACTACGATGCCCAACCTGATTGGTCCAATCGCATACCTACCTGGCCTCAGTGACCATCTGTTATTGCATTTTACTTTGAGTGTTCCTAATATTTGTGTTAAAAACAAAAGAAAAGTCGTTCGGGACTCCAGCAAAGCTAATTATGATGCCATTAATCTTGGATTATGCAGTTTTTTAGATACTTTTTTGGGTAACTTTTCAGAATGCTCTGTTGAATCCAACTGGACGCGCTTTAAGGAAAAGGTGATTTCGCTCACTGAGAAATACATACCTCTAAAAACCATAATTGTAAACTCTAATTATCCGTGGTTCAACAGGGTGCTCCTGAGATTGTCAAACAAAAAGAAGCGTCTATTTAGAGCTGCGAGACTCACATCCTGCCCAGTTCGCTGGCAAAATTATTTCAGTGCTGCTCAGTGCTACAAGAATGCTGTTCAGTCTGCTAAGTTCAACTTCTTCTTCACCTTACTACCTTCCATGTTAAAAAATAACCCGCGTCAGCTCTGGAATCTGTAGTCCCATCGAGATAAGCCTTCGTCTATTTTATTGAAAACACCTGACGAAACAGAGTAGACAGTTGGGCGAGTTGGTAGTTATTGAACATAGTGACAGTTGCGCACACAGGGACAAGGACAGAGAAGAGGAACACGTAGACGCTTGTCTGTCGTTTACGTGTTCCTCTTCTCTGTCCTTGTCCCTGTGTGCGCAACTGTCACTATGTTTAGTACCTGACGAAACTTTGATCGATGAATCCTTATGTGCCACAATGTTCCAGGAAGTGTTTATTTAATCCTTTTCTAGCACCCTAAGCAATGTGAACCCAAGCTATAATGTTGTTCCTTTTCCACTGATGGACCCTATCATAATCAGCCCCGATGGTGTTCTGAGCACTCTAAACGGCCTAAAGCTGTCATCAGCAACTGGTGTTGACGAAATTAACTCGAAATTTCTTAAAGCTACAAATCAGTACTCCTCTGTTATTCTTGCCCATCTTTTTCAGCAATCACTTGACACATAATTGGTACCTTGCGACTGGAAAATTGGTAAAGTTATTCCTCTACATAAATCTGGTGATAAGCACTTTCCTATCAACTATAGGCCCATCTCGCTAACCAGTGTTCCCTGTAAAGTTCAAGAACATATAATTTATACACAACTTGGTAACTTCCTGGAGTCCAATTAATTTTTTCCCCAAATCAACATGGCTTTAGGAAATCCTTTTCCTGTGAGACACAGCTACTGTCTATCACTAACGATTTTCATTCAGCATTTGATCAGGGATCTCAGGTGGACTGCATATTCTTAGATTTTGCCAAGGCGTTCGAGAAGGTATCGCATAGACTTTTATTACATAAATTAAGTAAACTCAACATTGATTCTAACGTGTTTAACTGGTTGGGATCATTTTGAACAAATCGCTCACAATTCGTAACATGTAACGGCATGAACTCCTCCTCCGCACCCGTCGCTTCCGGCGTACCCCAAGGATCAGTTTTGGGGCCTCTACTTTTCTTGATCTATATTAATGACTTGCATGAGATGGTTTCTTCTTCAATTAAACTCTTTGCTGATGATTGTGCTATTTATCGTGTAATCACTAATGACTCGGACTCGCAAAAACTACAACATGACCTCGACTCCATATTTAGATGGTGCTCTGGTCAATGGAGCTTAACATTAACAAATGTAAAATCATGCGCATAGCCCGCAAAGATAAATTTACTACCGCTTATAACATTCACAGCATACCCCTGGAACTTGTGACCTCCTACAAGTACCTAGGTGTGATCTTAAGTGACAACCTTTCCTGGAAACTTCATATCAACTATGTGATTAACAACGCTAACCGAATGCTTGGCTTTCTCAAACGTAACTTTCCTTTAGGTCCATCGTCATTAAAACTGACTCTTTATAAAACACTAGTTAGGCCTAAGCTCGAATATGCAGCTTCCATCTGGGATCCCTCAACCATCTACCTCATCAACTCACTTGAAGGTGTTCAGAACAGAGGTACACGTTTTATACTGGCCAACTATAACCGCACCGCAAGCGTAACGTCAATGAAAAGCACATTATTACTTCCAACCCTCGCACATCGTCGCATGGTTTTCCGAATGTCCCTTTTTCATAAAATCTATCACCATGTTCCTTACCTAAGAGCCCAAATGATAATCCCCCCATACTTTGTTTCAGCACGCCTTGATCATCGTCAAAATGTTGGTGTACCATTTTGTCACTCTAACGTTTATTACGCTTCTTTTATTCCAAGAACTTCTAACGATTGGAACCGCTTACCTGCATCTCTCACATCAATGACTGACCACACACTTTTTTGTAATTCTATTGCCAACCTCATGTTCCCTATTGTTTAAGTTGTTTGAGTTTTTTGTTCATTGTTCCTTGTGTATTCTTATTGCGTTTATTCCCCACTCCCCTCTGTAATGCCTTTGTGCCCTGAGGGTAAAATAAATAAATAAATAAAGCAAGTTGTCATATTACAGGCTATTATAGAGTGAGGGCTTAGCCTTGGTTCACTGTGCCACTGTCTTTGCAAATTGTTGTGCCAAGCATTATTTGTTTACATTCATTCCTCTCGGTTCATATAATAAATCTTGCTTTTTTTTTTTTTTGCAAGAAGCTTTTTTTCTAGCAGTTATGGTAAGTTTTGGCCAGCCCAACGACGTATCAGATGGCTCGGCGTTCCGGACTGTTATATCCCGCAAGATAGGTAAGCTTTTCATGCGACACACACATGACTCTGCCTTGGCAGTACACAGCAGTGGGAGCAAAACTCACGAAAAGTTATCCCAAATCGCTACCTGACCGGGCATGAGGCAGGATGTGCTTCGATACGATCGTGGCTGTTCAGTGTACCAGAAGGCTGAACCACGTGGTGGTAAACTCATGCAACCAATTGTGAGCCAGAGCCCTTGGAAGATTTGTTGCTGTGACGTCATGAGCCCCTCCCCACGTGGTCCCCGAGGCAATCAGTACTTGTTCTCGGTAACCGACCACTTCACGAAGTGGGTTATTTCCTTTCCATAAGCTAGATTCGGCAAAAAAAATCTTGGGCTGTCTGCTGGAAACATTCACAAGGTTTGGCTTTGTAGCGCAGCTTGTAAGCGATAATGGACGCATGCGCGGTACCGTGAAATACATCTTCCCGAGGGGAACCATGGGGTGATGCGGAGCATCGCGGATCGTTATTAACGGTGTTATTAACGGTGTTAGTAACGTTGTTGAACTTCACGGTCCCGAACCTCAGGTTCTCCTGCTCGACGTTCACGAACCAACGCGGCTTCCCGTTCTCGAAGGTCGGGTTCCGCCGCTCGCTTCGTACGTTTACGTTGAACTTCACGGTCCCGAACCTCAGGTTCTGCTGCTCGACGTTCTCGAACCGCTGCTGCTTCACGTTGTCGTAGTTCAGCATCCGCTGCTCGACGTTGACGAATGGACGCCGCTTCTCGTTGCCGTAGTTCAGGGTCTGCCGCTCGCTTCAAGCGTTTGCGCTCAGCGTCGCGTGCCCTTCGCTGCTTTGTCTTCAGTGGACGTAGCGTTGCTGTTAGTTTGTGGGGTGGTGCTGACGCTTGCTTGCGCCAATCCACTAACTGACGGGACTGTTGCTTCCATCACACTTCATCGGAAGAACGGAGTGAAGTCAACAGCGGTGAACTGAACGCGCGCAGCGCGCTACCGCTGCTTATATTCACACTTGAAGGAGAGGAGACTACAGGAGGAGAGTTGCGCATGCGCGCGCGGTGCGAGTACAAGCGAACGCACGCGAAGTGCACGCACTGGTAGAGAGAGAGAGCGGAGAGAGTAACGCGCAGCTGTTGGAGAGAGGGAAGGAGGAGAGTTGCGCATGCGTAGTGTGAGTGCGGACTACGACGCCGCGGAACATAGGCCCGAGGAAGAGATGCTCCGCATCTAAAACACTAAAGAGCTTCATCATCTTGTAGACCCTGAGATGGGGAACGATAAAAAAACGGACGAACACAACAAGCAAATATCACGGAAAGGGTAAATCAAAAGCTTAAGATGATGTTAGTGGCCTACACAAAGCGCCACGAGGACTGGGACGCGAAACTGCCGGAGCTGGAATTCGCAACCCGTACAACCACCAATCGGTTTACGGATCTCAGTCCTGCCCAATTGAATTTCGGCAAGGAGCTATCGTTTTTACTTTTTAAGAGCCTCCTTTCTACAGAGCCTGGAGGAAGGCTTCGCGCCTACATGAAGTTCACTTGGAACTGCGAAACTGCTTCTCCGGCAACCTTAGTATGGTCCGAGAAAATCTCGACGTCGCCAGAGGGTAGCAGTTGGAACAGTAGAATCAGGGGCCACGTGACTCGCAGTTCCAGGTTGGAGATTTCGTATTCCGGCGTACTTACCCACTGAGCGACGCCATTCAAGGCTTCGCAGCCTCCTTCACCAAGAGGTGGAAAGGTCCGTTTGGAATGCATGCAAAGTGCTCCACCACTTACTTACAAACTAAACAGGAACCTTTTTTTTTATTCTGTCTCCTCCGTTTTTTTTTTTTTTTTTTTTCTTTTTTGCATTTTGGGGGTAGTTTTTTGCTTCCTGGGATCTGCTCCCTTTTCAAGAGAGGTGGGAGAAGGTTGTGTGCCCACCACAGATCTGTTATTTTGACCTTTCTGGAAGGTGTGCGTAAATAGCGTCAGGGTCAACCCTCAACTATAGCACCCATGTTGTCAGCTACTTTGTTTCTCCACGAAGATGCCTCGTGGACATCACCGTCGCCACACTCCGCCATTGGAACGACATGGCGGCCGGGTTCGTGGTGGGCCAGGCGACCAGGGACTACCTCGCGTCAGGGGCGGCCCAGGGGACCGTGGACCATGGACCGCGGCCACCCCCTACAGAACGGCCCCCAGGACCCTGCCTATGCCGGCGATGAAGCGTACGGCCACATCGTACCGTCGCTACCTGTACCGTGCTCGAGGAGCACACCTCTGTCGGGCGGCACACGGACACGGGCACCTTCACGGAGAAAGGGCAGACGACAAGCCGGGCGAAATTTGAGGGGAAGGAAGTGTGGGCACCCTGGCGGCTCCCCAGCCCAGTTGCCAGAGTACGGTGCACCGGCGTCTGACTTTCCCACGTTGCGGCAGAATAAAGCCGGCCACACGCACATCGCGCGCGCCGCCTAAATAAGACCAATAAGAATGGCGCGCAAGCAGACGCTACCCAGGTAACAATGTCAGTGCAGTGATCGCCTTGTTCATGTCTAATTAAATGTTGTCTCTTGTTCGTGAAACCGCTGGCTCAGCCTTATTCCTCCGGATCGGGTTTGCATCAAGGCAAACCGACCACAAGGTCTCAATACATAGGCGGGATCCTGTATGCGGATACAGATCCTATATAGCTAAACGGAATGTTACATGTGGATGTGGGTCCGGTATACGTATACAGGATCCTGTTTGGATATAGGTTTTGTATACGTAGACAGGATCATGTATTCAATAACCTCAAATAAGATTTATACAGGACCCATATGAGATATGTATGCGTTTTTTTTCAATATTGTTGTCCGCTAAATCTAGCGGAGAAACTGAATTTCCACGCTAAATATAGTGGTGAATTGAATTGGTGTTGAGGTCACGTTGCGCTGAATTGAATTGGTGTTGAGGTCACGTGACGTCAATTTTCCTGCTAAATTTATTGTGGTTACGCTGACGGCGACGCCGCTTATCGCGGAAACACGTGCCCAAGAGCTGCGCTCTAAAAGAAGCAGGGTCCGTCGGCGTTCTGACCTAAATATGGCCATAGAAATACGTTATCAAGCGTCATCAGCGTGATGACACCGCCGGAGAGCCGAGTGCAAAAGGTACGCATGGGACTTCATCTGTGCCGGTTGTGTGCTTCGTGCGATGGACTGTGAGGCGACCGCGTCTACATCTACGGCCTTAACATCGGCAGCAGCGTCTACATCTACGGCGGCTTCCGCAGGCAAACGTGGCCGCCCACGTAAATGCGTCACAGTCTCCTTAAGTGTCCTCCTCTAGGTATCGCCCTCGATGTCGTCCTGGACGCCGTCCTCTAGGCATCGTTCTCGACGTCGCCCTAGACGTTATTCTAAAGGTCTTCCTAGACGTCGTCATAAATGTAGCTCTTGATTTCACCCTAGAGGTCGTCCTGGAAGTCGTCCTAGACGTCGTTCTTGAAGTCATCTGAAAGGTCGTTCTATACATCGTCCTCTCGGATTCGTTCTCGATGTCGTCCTCTAAGCATCGTTTTTCAAGTCGTCATTAGGGTCGCCTTAGAAGTCAATCTAGATGTCGTCCTAGACGTCGTCCTTGAGGTTGTCCGAGAGGTCGTCCTAGACGTCGTCCTTGAGGTTGTCCGAGAGGTCGTCCTAGACGTCCTTGACGTCGACCTTGAGGTCGTTCTAGACGCCGTACTTGGCGTTGATCTCCAGAAATTCGTCCTCGACGTCGTCCCATACCTTGTTGTAAACTTCAATACGTGAAGAAGCATTACTCAAAAACATGCTTTCCCGCGGGACTATATAGCTCTCGCCCTCCTACTTGTAAGCTAATGTACTTGTGTAATTTTTTGTTCAGACCCTTTATAAATGGATTTTGTGGCAATAAAATTTCAGCTGCGTTTGAGACTTGTTTTCTTCTTCCTGTCGTTTTTCTGTCGTCACCGCAGTCTCGGGTAATTCTATAAATATGGACTTAGACCAGCTCTCTTGCATCCTCACGTTTTGTTCGTGAATTTTATCTATATTTTTTGCCATTATTTTTTTTTGGAGGACTATTTTTAAGTATATATATATATATATATATATATATCTATATATATATACTCTTAAAACTCAAATTCTTTTAGCTTATTATATAGGTAAAGTTACTAGGTAGAAGATGGGTAGCAGTTCTGACATCATGTAATATCCCTTTTAATATGAAATTGCACATGAGTGTTGTGCTATTTTCTTTGACAATTGTTCTGAATTTTTGCATATTTTTTAACACAGAAGACTTTTTACCGTCTAAATGTTTGGAATTCGGATTTGTTCAGTAAATAACTAATTTGAAGCTGACATTTATAACAACCCGACTAGTATTTTTCTATCTTTCTCTTGAAAATACTTCTGCCGAACTCACTTTTTATTTCCAATTCATTTATCTAATATCAAATGAAACCGTTTTTTGACCTCCTATAAAAAAGGAAGGTATAACCTCCTTACGACATATAGTCAAGCTTGACAGATCTTTGCTGCTGATGAAATTAGTGTTTTTGCTGCTGATGAAATTAGTGTTTTGTGTTGTAAAAGTATTTTTCCTAGACACTCATTGGCCTCTTTCGTCCAATTGTTGGTGGAGACAAAATCAAGTTTCACTTACTTTCCTCCGCGCTGGCGACAGGTATTCGATATTCGGTCTAATTTCACCAATACCTGTGTGCGATGGGCAGGCAGGGAATGCTTCTTGGTAATGAAGATTCGTTTCTCTAAAGCACCTTGTATGTATTTCTTTCCGTAATCGTCACAACTATCACCTCCTCTACGTTCTGAAGCGTGAGAGTTCCGACGACTAATGACAAAAGGGCCGCTCGCATTTCTCGTTAAGCGAATTTCAGTCGGTGCAACCCGATGAAAAACCTCTCAAGCTACCGGAGAGCGTATTTACTGCACCGCACAGACTTATTTCTAACCGATTAAATATTATCGTGGAAGGCTAAGTGTTTATTGTGCTGTCGACGAAAAGTATCATATACGGTCTACTCCGATATGGTATGATATAGACCAACTTTTGTTTATTTTTCTACTCACCATTTCCTTATTCCGTCTCCACTGAGCTACAAATAATCCCGTTTAAATTTCGATACCACTTAATTAAAATCTGCTTTGCAAAGACCCTTATTATTTCATTTCTGTGACTGGAATGCGGACAAAATACAGCGGGTGTGGAGTATGAATCTAACTATAAACCCGAATAATCTGTCGCGTACTTTTATAACGGCTCACAAAATGGCAAGTACCTGTATTTTTTATTTAGTTTAGCCGGTACATGTGATCAATACGCATCCGACCTTTTGTTTCCCCAATTGTAGATATTTTTTCCTAAAATAAGCACATTTCATTTTACATAGTTCATTTATTATTTTTTTTAGAATTGAGTCACACTCACAGAGACTACCAGCTCACTGCATGTAAAAACATCACGTGATGTTTTTCTACCAGCTGTCCCGGCAAGCTTCAAAAATAGACTTTTACTGTTAAACGTGCCATTCCAATCTCACGTTCGAAAAGAACGAAAAGAAAAAGGGATGTTTTCTTTTTGGTTTCACAAGAAAGATTGGTAAAGACAGTATAGGTGTTCCTACTACCAAGGAAACAATATTCTGACGTCAATGTTGAACGCGATTAGATCACAATTTATTTTCAAATTACGCTTCATCTTTGTGGCAATAAAATTTTTCTTCCCAATAGTTCCAGAATGTTTACTCCAACATATTTTAGTAGAATAAAACATGCTAAAAAATACAAAAACTACTAACTTATCACAAATCTGAAAGCTCAAGGCACACATAAGGCTTCTGCGAAACTCAGACCAGCCAATCATAGAAAACATAGACGCGATTTTTGTGTTTCAGGTCTTTCTGTATATACACGCTGCCAGTTGCACGATCATTTCGTCTTCGGTTTATCGAACGTACTGGGCAATCAACTACATCTCTGTTACATGCATTGTGTAGTAAGCGGCATATAGAGCGTAAGCGATACGTAAATAGTATTATTTATTTATTTATTCCATATAGCGCTCCAGAGGGTATTACAATAGGGGCAGTCACCATAAAAAAAACACACAAAAAAAAAACACACACTGAGGTTTGAATATTTATGGATCAGCAAGACACGCAAGTTACACAAAAATAATATGTACTAACTCATAGACGGATGTAATCACACAGAAAGACAACAACCTCGGTTCGCAAGGAAAAGAACGCATATACAATGTTCAATTAAAATAACTTCTAAGATGCAATTCTGGAGTTGCGAGAAAAACGAATCTGGACTTTGCAAGGTAACAATCTCGCTTGGCAGGCTATTCCAGTATTTTATTGTTCTTGGGAAAAAATACGAAACAAATCAGATTTCGACGTATATTCCCGAACTCTTAGGTAATGTTCGACTTTTTGCGATACATAAAATGGCTCAAACAAGTAAAGCAATTTTTAGATTTTGACGAACCATAAAAGATAAAACGAAACAATTTTAGACGCAAATACTTACGCCTAGCTGCAAGCCATTTTCTTTGAGTATAATATTAAATTGCGGAGGCACTACTATAAAATTTGCAGTGGTCAAGTGGCACGGTCTTCAATTTTTTTTTCAGTTTTATTAATGAGATACTGTTAAGAAGAACCCCATACAACAAAAGCATAGTCAAGATCAGGTTTCACAAAAGAAAAACAAAATTTGTTTTAGCGATTGCCAAGCACGCGAGTTCTCCTTAGGAAACCCATGGTTCTACTATCTTTTCTTGTTAGGTGGTTTACACTTGAAAGCCTAACTCAAATCGTCAGAAAAAAGTACTCCCGGGTATTTTGCTTCTTTTTTAACCTTCACAGTTTCTTCGTGTAAGGTGCTTGTTTGTCGGGAAATATTACGTTTCCTATTAAACCTTAGATGACAACACTTTGGGTTGCTTAAAGTCATTCCCCAACTTAGATACCACAAACAGATTCTATCTAAATCGACCTGAAGAGCTGAAACAACTGTGTCAGTTAATTTCACGATACGAAATGCAGTCGTCTGCGTATATTCTCATGCGCGAGGTAATTTCCTGGTTTATCTCATTAATTAAAATTAGAAAGGGGAGTAGCGCAAGCACAGCACCGCGTGGTATTCCGGAAGACCCGGAAACTGCCATTTTGGAGTACAATACATTACAATAGTATTTATTTGGTTATTCTCTTTTACACTTTACAGCTCAATTTTCACATTAGCCAAGAAGGCTTGTGCGTGGGACGCGGCAGTAGTGAGTGGTACAGGAGGAAAAAAAAGAACCAATCTGATGGTAACACAATTTCATTTGTTCACCGACATAAACGAGCCAAAAAAAGAATATGTTATATTGCCATCACGTTCGTAGCAATCAAACACAAGAACGAGTGATTATTATACCTGCACATACCAAAGATTTGGTGGAACCATCACAGCTTGTAATGACGCTGGCAGTGATCCGCCAAGAAATACAATATGGTGTGAAATTTAGTCCGCTCTTTGCGCGTATAGTACGTTACTTTACTTCTGAAACGCAAGCACGTCCATTTATTTTCCTTTGACCTCAACCAATGACGGCACTTGCTTTCTTGCCTCGCAACCGCGCACTCTCTGCGCGTTTTCGATGTTGCCATCTTTTGTTTGGTTTTTGTTAAACGCCACGCAAGAGTAAGAGATTCCTTACTCCGCGGTAAGAAACATAAAACCCAGAGCGACTGTTCTTGCGTGTTACTATTCAAATGTGTTAAACGTTTGCTGGCTAGGGAAGTGCCGTCATGTCGAAGTGAGTTGGTTTGCTTTTATTTTTTTTATGAAATACCAATAAACAACTTTTGGAAAAACCACCTTGGCTGCGCATCCACGTTGTTAATTTTTTGGTAGTGCATTGAAGCCAACTGCGCACCCATTACTCGCTTTCAACGTAAACATGACAAAAAGTTAATATAATTTCAAATTGCCCCCTAGAGAGATTAGCGGTCTTCATATCCAGGCCCTTAGGTAGTGAATACTTTGCGAATGGGTTGTTCGTCGAAAAAAAAAAATATCACGCGGTTGTTGTTTCATAGCTAATGAAACTTTTTTTTTTACTATCTAGACTGCTTTTACATACTTTCTAAACTCCTAAATAAGTCAGAACTCTATCTGGCAAAAAGCTACTGCAACTGCGTCTACCAATTGCCGAAACGACACACCGACCACACTTTTCACAGGGTTCTATTCACTTTTATTTTACTTGCGGGGCAGGTGACTGCAGGATTTTGGCCGGTTAGTTTATTTATCGAATATAACGAAGTACGATAGCCTGTGCATCTAAAACCACAATTTCGCTTCTCATATTGGCAAAATAACATGCGGCATATATTCGGCACCACGATACATTACATCTTGTTATGTCTGGAAGTGACAGAGTTAACACTGCTCATTTTTCTCCACATTTTTACTACTGTCATCGCGTGGAGAGAAATACGAATGCGTCTTCGTAAGCTTGCTGCCGTCAAGGATTAATTCTACACGGTATTTAATGAAGGCGAAGGAATAGTAGCCCCACCTCCTTATTTTTGCGGTGAGTATGTTTTGCGCATCGTTCATACGCCGCGCGAAGTATAAGAAGCGATGCTTATGGAGCGTTTGAAGTGCGCGCGTGTTGATAATATGACAGTCTAATCTAAAATGTACCTACACATATCTTCATTATCTACATAAAGAGGGAAATCAGTAATGCTACGCGAGGAGCCAGTCTTTTTTTTTTTTTACTTCCGTTGTTGAGGTGAAAACGAGTATAGTAATTTTATTTTCAAGACAACGTAGAACAAAATATTTCTATGTTGCAGACCATTTGCTTTTATCCAAAGTTGCTAACAAAAAACAACTGTAGACGATCACGCGGCGTGATGCAAATTGACAGCGTCAGTTGGTCCGACATTTCGATGATATCGCGCGTTGTAATTGGCATAAACTTCTGGTGATGTTGCGTCGCGCGGTGTCTGGCGTGAACCACAAGAGATAACACACAAAATAGCACCAAACACGTTTAGGCAGACGCGCGGCACAAATTTCTTGGTTGAAATAGCGTGTCGATTCTTCGCTCGGTAATGTTCTCTCCCACGTTCCCCTTCATGTTCACACACAGCATGATCTTGTGGTCTAATGCTTTCCATCCTGACAACAAGTGTGAGACCGTTGGAGACTACACATCAACGGCGTTATCTCTCGCAGGCGTGTTTACGCCTTCGAGCAGACATCGCTTGTGACGGAGTATACTTTGACCGTCCCTTTGGTTCTTTTAACCTTTTTGAATAAGATATGACACAAGTTCAATAACGATTTCTTGTTTCGAACCTACCTAAAATGTGTCTTGCAATGGTTACCCCTCCTGGTTCGGGACAGAGAAATATAAATCGTATTGACTTTTTCCAAGTAATATCAGTGTGGTGAACTGTGATCGGACATTTCGACGAGGTGCAAGAAAGAAGAAGACGACGGGATTCGGAAAGAAAAGAAGCACGAGACCACGGGGAAAAAAAAGAAGAAGTGGTTGCTGGAACAACGAGGACGACGGCTGACTGGGGGTTGTCTTCCTGGGAGCCGTCGACGCAAACAGAAACGACTGGGCGTAGCTGCGAGGGACAACCGGGCCGTATCGTGAAGACGATGTTCCGTTGTCCCGGACGACTCCCAGCGGCGGCTGCACCGACCATGGAAGACATCACCACATCGTTGCCACAACGCCACGTCACCACGTCGTTGCCACAACGTCACCACCGTCGTTGTCAGGTGAAGTGAAGTGTCGCACTCTGACCTCCACAAACCTTTTTGACTTGAGACTCTCATTTATTTCTCAATGACTCATCAACTAGTTGTTTTATGAGTGCCCTAAAGAAATTGTGTATCCTGTAACGTATTTCATGTTTTTCTCTGTATTTGTATCGCTATTGTTTTTCAACGAAATTACTAAATCTTACACAAAACCAGTACTTGCCTCGTCAATAATTTGATATATTCAAAGAGAGCTTGACCTCAAGTAACGAACCTCCTCACATTGGCGTCCGCGACAGGACGAGGCAAGTCGTGTTCTGATTTTGTGTAACCTAAAGAAAAAAATGGATACGAGAGAACTAATGTCAATGGGCGAGGTACTCGGTCTGAGTGGA
The DNA here is from genome assembly GCF_016920785.2 of Ixodes scapularis. Lineage (NCBI taxonomy): Eukaryota > Metazoa > Arthropoda > Arachnida > Ixodida > Ixodidae > Ixodes > Ixodes scapularis. The sequence goes on from NW_024609835.1 coordinate 89,605,452, forward strand.
GATGATCTACGCAAGTGGGTTGACGCGGAGCGGGAGCGTGAACGCAACGAAAAGCTAGCGGAGAGGGAAGCAACGAAAGAGCGGCTTGACGCGGAGCGCGCGCTGGCTCAATGCGAACGCGAGCGCCTCGCGCTTGAACAACAAACTCTCCAACTAAAGTTGCAGCTCCTATAAAGGCAACAAAGTAATGTGGAAGCAGTTAACTCAGGATCGTCAGGTGAAAGAGGCACCTCACCAGTAACTGCAGCCGTTAGTCCCCACAAGCTCATCCCAGTTTTCGATGAAAAACGAGACGATCTAGATGCTTACCTACATAGGTTCGAGCGCATAGCCGTCGGACAGGGTTGGCCACAGGAGAAGTGGGCTACAGCCCTCAGCATGTGCCTCGTAGGGGAAGCACTACGCGTTTTCGGACGACTTTCTCCAGTGGAGTCGCTAGATTACGAGTGCACAAAGCGTGCCCTACTTCAACGGTTCCGGTTTACAGCCGAGGGCTACAGGGAAAAGTTTCGCTCCTGCAAACCACAAAATGGAGAAACCGGAGGCCAGTTCGCAGCCCGTCTAGAAGGGTATTTTGATCGCTGGATTGCGATGAAAGAAACTCCCAAAACGTACGAGGCCGTGCGGGACCTGGTTGTCTCCGAACAGTTTCTTGGTAACTGTCACCCTAAATTGGCGGTTTTTCTTAAGGAGCGGAACTGCACAAGCCTAGTTGAATTAGCTAAAAACTCGGACAACTATCTCAATGCCCAACATCTATCAAACCTCAACTGGATGGGGAAAGAAACCATCGCATCTGGAAAGCTGGGGCAAAAGAAAAAGGACAATGCCTCCGCTGTCGAGAAGCCACGTTGCTTGGTGTGTAACAAAACCGGACACAAGTCAGCGGAATGTCGATCCCGGATGGGAAACCAGAAATTTTGCTGGATATGTAAAAAGGAGGGGCACCAGGCAAAAACATGTCCTCAGAAAAACCAGCCGAACCCGCAAGCCTTGTGTCTCCTTGCACCACAGCCCACTACTGACCCTAAGGCGGAGCAACAAACGGGAGGGTGCTGGAACACCCGTGAAGTCCAATCACGCATGGTCAATGTCATTCAAGACCGTCTGGAAGTTGCCGGCATGGTTAAGGCTGATATGCCAATCTCTGAAGGCACGTTGAACGGAGAATCAGTAGTAGTCCTCAGGGACACAGGTAGCAATACTGTGGTAGTCAGACGGCAATTGGTGCCATCTGAAGCGTTCACTGGCACAGAAGGGCTAATATACCTTGTTGACGTATCATGTCAGACACTACCAGAGGCTAAAGGGCAGGTCTCATGTCCATACTACAGCGGCACAGTCCGAGCCAAGGTAATGGACAATCCACTGTACGATGTAGTACTTGGAAATATACCAGGATGCTCACTACCAGGAGAAACAGATTCTACTTGGCAGACTGAGACTGGGTGCACACAGCTCGAAGAGAAGAATGTTCCAACCGATCTAGTGGCCACGAGCAAGGAAAAAGGTGTGCCTAACATAGCACCGGCGGGAAGGGAGGTTACGAGAGACGATTTGAGTCAGCGTCAGAAACTCGACCCTACTTTGGCAGTATGCTTTAACAAAGTCGGGCAGAGGCAGACTTTGAATGGGGGACATACATCGGAGTTTTACCTATCGAAAGGGGTGTTGTTTCGCCGGTATGTCCTTACATCTCGAAAATCGTTCAACCAAGTGGTGGTACCACAAGACCTGCGACCCTACATCCTCAAAGTGGCTCACGAAGGTACAATGGCAGGCCACCAGGGTATCAAGAAGACGACAGATCGCGTCCTGGAAGCTTTCTTTTGGCCAGGAGTGCAGGCAGAAATCAAGCGATTTGTGAATTCTTGTGACAGGTGCCAGAGAGTGACCCCTAAGGGGAAGATAGCAAAGGCTCCGCTTGGGAAGATGCCTATAATCGAAACGCCATTCGAGCGCGTCGCAATCGACCTGATCGGACCTTTCTCGCCCTCATAAGAAACGGGAAACCGCTTCATTTTGACCATGGTCGACTGTGCTACAAGATATCCCGATGCAGTGGCGCTTCCATCGATGGACTCCAAAACCGTGGCCGAGGGCTTGATCCAGATGTTCTCGCGCGTTGGAGTACCACGGGAAATACTTAGCGACCAGGCTCCAACGTTCACTTCAGCCTTGATGAAGGAGGTAGCCTGCCTCTTGTCCATACAACAGCTAACCACCACGCCGTATCATCCCATGTGCAATGGGATGGTGGAGAAGTTTAACGGGACGCTGAAGACAATGCTTCGAAAGATGTGCCAAGAGAAGCCGCGACAGTGGGATCGCTATATCACTCCCCTCTTGTTCGCATACAGAGAGGTACCGCAGCGTAGTCTGGGGTTTTCGCCTTTTACGTTGATATACGGAAGGCACATTCGAGGCCCTATGACCATCCTGAAGGAGCTGTGGACAAACGACAGTCTCACCGAAGAGGTCAAGACTACCTACGGGTATGTGTTGGACTTAAGAGATCGCCTTGAAGAGACGATGGAGCTGGCCCACAAGAATCTTGCTGAGGCGCAACAGGTCCAAAAGAAATATTTTGACAAAAAGTCCCAAAACCGTCAACTGCGAGTTGGTGACCGAGCACTGCTTTTGCTGCCGACCACCCAAAACAAACTGCTCATGGCTTGGAAAGGTCCATTTCCGGTTGTCGGCACTAAGGGAGGTTACGACTACCTCATCGATTTGGGACACACGCAAAAGCTCTTCCACATCAACCTACTCAAGCGGTACGAAGAGCGGGGAATGCAAGAACAGCCTCAACCCCAGACATCGGCCATTTTCGCCGTAGAAGACGAAAAGGACGGCTTGCTATCAGCCCCGTCGCTTCAAAAGACACAAGGAGCCAAGGATGTAATGCTTAGCCAAGACCTCTCAAAAGAAGAAAACGATCAGCTAAGGGGCCTTTTGAAGAGGTACGATGATGTATTTTCAGACCTGCCAGGGAAAACAAACATCCTTGATTGCCGACTTCAACTCACAAGCGAAGTGCCGCTCCAAACACCGCAGCATCCCGTGCCCCTAGCCATGAGGGCGACGATTGAGAAGGAAGTGCAGGAGATGTTGCGGGGAGGAATCATTGAAAAGTCAAAATCCCCATACAGGTCTCCACTTATTCTAGTGCGGAAGCCAGACAACACCTTCCGTATATGCGTCGACTTTCGTCGCATCAACAACATTTTGGTAGATTACGCAGAACCCATGCCCCGCACAGATGATGTGTTTGCGGAAGTGGGCAATAGGAGATACTTCTCCAAGTTTGACCTAGTTAAAGGCTACTGGCAAATACCGTTGACGGAAGAATCCAAGCCAGTTACGGCGTTTTCAACAGCCTCGGGCTTGTACCAGTTCAGATACTTGCCTTTTGGATTAAAGACCGCTTCAGCAGTCTTCACAAGACTCATGAGAGAACTCTTGAACGGGATACCACATGTGCAACACTATATCGACGATGTTCTCGTTGCCACCGATACTTGGTCAGAGCACCTGACGACGCTGCAGTGTTTGCTGGAGCGAGTTCGCCAGGCAGGCTTAACAATCAAGCCCAGCAAGTGCGAGATCGGCATGAAAAAGATCACGTTCTTAGGCCACGAGCTAGAGGAAGGAAAGATTCGACCTTTGCTGCGCACACTAGAGCAGGTCATAAAGGCGCAAAAGCCACAGACGAAGAAGCAGGTCCGATCATTCTTGGGCCTGGCAAATTATTACAGGCAGTTCATACCAGGTTACGCTCAGATCGCCCAACCCCTAGTGGAAATGACAAAGAAAAGAGAGCCCAACAAGGTACATTGGACAGACGAAAGAGAAGAGGCTTTTAATATGTTAAAAGTCGCCCTCTCCGCTAGGCCTGTGCTGCGAGCACCCGATATCACCAAGGAGTTTGTAGTGCGAACGGATGCGTCAGAGGCCGCGATTGGCGCCGTCCTGATGCAAGAGCACGAGGGATTGCTACATCCCATATCGTACGCGAGCAAACAACTTCTCCCACGCGAGCAAAGATATTCCACGGTCGAACGGGAATGCTTGGCCCTAATATGGGCGGTTCAGAAATTCCACATGTACCTATATGGGAAACAGTTTACCGTACAAACGGACCACCACCCACTGCAGTACTTGAACACTGCGAAGTTGATAAACAGTAGAGTGTTAAGGTGGTCTCTCTTGCTTCAAGAATATAATTTTAGAGTTCTACATATTAAGGGTAGCGAAAATGTAGGAGCAGATTTTATGAGCAGGATCTGAGTTTTTTTTTTCATGCGTTATCTAGCAAATATGGTCTTTGTTTTGGTTTGTTTTGGTTTACCATGTATATGTTCACCGGTGCAACTGGATCTTCTTTTCTGAAAAAGAAAAAGCTTAAAGGGGGGTTGTGTGGTGAACTGTGATCGGACATTTCGACGAGGTGCAAGAAAGAAGAAGACGACGGGATTCGGAAAGAAAAGAAGCACGAGACCACGGGGAAAAAAAAGAAGAAGTGGTTGCTGGAACAACGAGGACGACGGCTGACTGGGGGTTGTCTTCCTGGGAGCCGCCGACGCAAACAGAAACGACTGGGCGTAGCTGCGAGGGACAACCGGGCCGTATCGTGAAGACGATGTTCCGTTGTCCCGGACGACTCCCAGCGGCGGCTGCACCGACCATGGAAGACATCACCACATCGTTGCCACAACGCCACGTCACCACGTCGTTGCCACAACGTCACCACCGTCGTTGTCAGGTGAAGTGAAGTGTCGCACTCTGACCTCCACAAACCTTTTTGACTTGAGACTCTCATTTATTTCTCAATGACTCATCAACTAGTTGTTTTATGAGTGCCCTAAAGAAATTGTGTATCCTGTAACGTATTTCATGTTTTTCTCTGTATTTGTATCGCTATTGTTTTTCAACGAAATTACTAAATCTTACACAAAACCAGTACTTGCCTCGTCAATAATTTGATATATTCAAAGAGAGCTTGACCTCAAGTAACGAACCTCCTCACAATCAGCATATATAAATAAGGGGAACCATGACTACAAATGAGAATGCGGGCATACATTTACAGAAATACATTGAATGCAGCAAGTTATTTTGATATAATAACGCATTTTAAATCCGACTGAGGGTAGTAGTAATACTAACAAAAAAAATTACGCATAACCTTTCAAAACTTCGAATACCTGGTCTCAAATAATAATCTTGTTTCGGTTTTGTATTGTCTAAGCATTCGTGATCAAGTTCTTTCCCTAACTGAACTTATAAACTTTGGTATGCCATTCAGGGTCCTAGCGACAGGTCCCCTTCCCTCAAAGCTATGTTTGTGCATCATACAAATGCTAATTTTTTTTGTTTTCAATTCCACTGGAATTATATACGATGTAATTATGATCAAATGAATGTATTATTGTCCTGTTCACATGCTCAGTATTCACAGAAGGCCTAATTTGTGACTAATATTGATAAAGGGTTTTTCTAATAAGAACCAAAATCTTCTTTACAAAAGGTACGTCGTTTCGTTTAAATATTTTTCCACCTATAAAAATGAATATTAAAGACTAAAATTTAATGTTCCAGCAAAAAAAAAAAAAAACAGTACTTAAAACGCGTTGATTTTAATTTTGCAGATTGTATTCCTACGTATACCTTGTAGCTTATATCAAGCTTTGTGATATTTCAATTAAACAAATTAATTAAACAACATTATTCATATTCTTGTCAGCAAATTTATAGAATTCTGATCTTAGGAGTACATATGTAAAAGAGTATTGAAGGCCATCCTACGAAGTATTTTTTTTTTATTTTTTTTTCCCTGGAAATGCAGAATAACACGCAATCTGTTCCACATTATCCTCTCAATTTGTTTTACAAGCTTACTTTCGCGTCAGTTTTGTGCAAACGGCCAATGTACTGAGAGTCACAGACTGAAACAAAATTAAAAAATTACATTTTCGTTGAACGTTTGGTTGACAAATTTCAAAATAAAAAACGAGAAAAGCGCTTTCTTGATTCATCAAGATTCACGCGGCACTTAAAGTACGATAAGTTGACCGCGCCCCTGACAAAGCTTTTATCCGCGTGTTTTCTGATCCATACTGAGATAAATATTTTGATTAAAAATAGGTCAACATTTTTAGTGTTAAATTGAAAATATATTTTGGAGGATAAATTGAAGCAAATGAACTCCCTGCTGTTTATTATATTCCGACTGACAAAGACAACTTACACCCTTGGTTCACAAAGTGTTAACCAATCTTGGTTAACGAAATGTTACGCTAAGATTGAAGAGAGAACTCAAACGATGTTGCCTCGAAAAACAGGTGCTACAACAAAAACATGGTTACAATTTGGTTTCTTTAATCACTACATCGTCCTGCACCACAGCTCTAAAAGAAGCACGCGTATATCTGAAACGAATCTAATAAAAGCTAAGCAATAGTGAGCTTCTTTATTTTAGGAATAAAAAAAAACTAAGTGAACAAAAAGGAATCCTATTTATTATTCGCGCAACCAAAATACCGGAACGGCATTCTCTCCCAAATACATTTTCGTCTTGACCTTAGGTACTGCCGAACAACGACGATCCTGACTTGATCTTTGAATCAATTGAAACTTTTAGTTACTGGCTGCAAAGGAAAGAGAATGTCAATGTGATATTTATTTATGTTACATAAAATAAATCTCGAATACAACAAATGAACCAAAAACACGTCATTAACGAGGTAGTGTATTGATTCAAAGAAAGATTTGACCCTATAATGGCCAGCATGCAAAACGTACTCCCCATGAAGCCCCCTTGGACACACCTAAACTCCAAGAGAAGTGCGGTTTTACACCCTTTTGTCTCATATATTGCACACCAAACCTTCAGTTCGACGTAAAACGCACTGACGTCGAGCAGGCGGAACCAACTTTTACGAGCGGCTTGATAACTGTGCAATGTATCTTAGTAAACCGCTAAAGTACGCATATAAAATAGATAAATAACACTCAGGTTTGGCTGTAGGGTCAACAGAACCTCGATTTTTAATTTCGTATCGAGTAACAAGTGCATTAGCGATTTCGAAAGTTGTACCACTCGGCTATCGAGCCGCTCGTCCAAGTTGGTACCTTCGGTTCTACATCAGTGCGATCTACGTCGAATTGAAGCTTTAATGTGTCTTATATGCGGCAAGGGAGCCCCTTGCCCCATAGCTTAAGTATTTGAGTTATAGTTGTAATCAAATGCACATTTGATCACTCTTTGAGATATAATTCTCATACCAATAGCACAAATATCTTGCCGTGGTTTTAACATACTGAAGATGAAGGAAAAAAAAAAAAAACCGAAAACTTCGAAAGGCAGGTTCAAATATTGTTTTTTTTTTCTGATTTTATCCGTCTGTGCATAATGTGTCGCATTAACAGTATACTGTTCGAAATGCTTTGTGGCTTGTTAAGTGGCGATATACATTTTATTGAACCTTTGCAAATAAGCTCAACGTGAGCATATAAACTATGCACTTTTTTTTATGATGACTCATCTGGCTATATATATTATGCCAAACAAATTATATTTGAAGATGGTATTTCTTTCTCAAGCAACAGATTATCATAACATATTGTGTCCAAGGCAGCACACACTATTGCGCCAACATAAGGTTCGATGTGTCAAAGAATGGCCCAACAATGACCCAACTGAGCCATATGTTTCCCAATATTGGAATCACATACTGGACAATAATGGACGATCAAAGCCAATGGTTTTCCAATATTGGTGATAGGTTGACATAGCCTGGTCAACGTTGGACTGACAATCCCGGTAGCTTTCCAATATTGAATATACGCCTGCATAAGCTGTAAAATATTGGACTGTCAATGCCAATAGCTTTCCAATATTGAATATACACCGGCATAAGTTGTCCAATATTGGACTGTCGGAGCCACTGGCTTTCTGATATTGGCTATACGCCGGCATGAGCTGTCCAACGTTGGACTGTCAAAGCCAATAGATTTCCAGTATTGGATATACGCAGGCATAACCTGTACAATATTGGACTGTGAGAGCCAATGGCTTTCTGATATTGAATATACGCTGACTTAAGCTGGTTGATATTAATTTGTCAAAGCCAAGAGTTTTTCAATATTGGTGTTGTTTTGGTATAGGCTGGTCAGTATTGTACTGTCACAGCCAATGGCATATCGATATTCGTGTCGCCTAGGCTATAGACCCGCGACATTTTTTTTTTGCATTGCAGAGGTAGAAAGTGGAAAAAAGTCATTCATGCGCTCGCTCGGGGCGAGAATTTTATTTAGCCAACTTCATGGGGCGTACGTCGCCGGTGCTCTATAACCGCGATCACAAATACGTCCTTAGCTGCCTATAGGACTATTGCAGTTTTTTTGCCGGTTGCTCTCCCTTCTCATTGCCTTACCTCGGCGTTAACAACTTAATTCTGTTTCTTAGAATATTTTTTTTGGTCTTTACCAGTGTATTTTGTATGTATATGATTTACGTAGCGTTAACGTCTTCTACTTTGTCCGTGGCCCTGCCATCTTTGTATTTCTTACTGCGTGCTCTATTTTTTATATTTAATGTTTCTGTACATACTTCGTCATTGTCGACGCAGGTGTCAACGAACATAAAGCCGCCACTTACGCCGCAACCGAAATGACTTCTTCTCTCAGTTTTACGAGAGTCTATCGCGCTAGAGCAGGGGTGGCCAGGCTGACCCGGCCTAAGAGCCGCAAACAAAGCCATGAAACTTCCAAGAGTCGCGGGGGGGGGGGGGGGGGGGGGGGGGCGGGGGGGAGGGATAAATTTTTGTAAATAGGAATTAACGAAACTCGAACTACTTTCAGTCTATCCGAGTCAAAAAAAGTCCAACTGCACGTAAGGCAGTAGCACAAGACTACCAAACCGCAACCTGCCTTTCGATTTAAAGTTTGTTTCATATCTCTTTTTGGGGACGTGCTCGTGTGACCGGCAGGAGGCGGGGGAGGGGGGAGGGAGCCGCGAGCCGCACTGTAACATGGAAAGAGCCGCATGCGGCTCGCAAGCCGCAGCTTGGCCACCCCTGCGCTAGAGAGTCACCTATTGGACTCAAATGAAGTCCCGAGAGGGCTGCTTCTACTGCCAGTGCACATGCCATCAATGTAGGCAGAGCAACGACGTAGCAATCGCGACGCGAGAGCATACTGCGCCTGGATCTGACAGGTCACGCTCGCACTGCGGAAATGTGAGCGTGGGACTCTCGAGCCCTGATAGCTTACTGAAGTTGCAAGACGCTACTTTGTTGTCGCGAATCATTTGCCCTTCGAACGGTCGCGAAGCCGTTGCGCCCGGCGTACTTTACGCAGCATCCTTCAGAAACCGTTCGCGCAGCATCGCAACCTTCTGTCTGCGAGCGTTGGCGATTCGTGATGTGTTGAAAGTCGGACGAGGTGCTGTCTGCGGTGTATTTTATGTGTAACTCTTTCGTAAATATATTTTTAAGTCTACAAACGCGAACCTAACAGTATACAAATAATTTTAAATTTTGTTGATAAAAATAATCATATATTTATATGTATTTATTTAATAATTTGCGGACATTGTGCGCAAAAAATAGTCGCGCTTAGTTCTTCATTCTAAATTATTATGTGGGTTATACGTATACGGACGTAAAACATAGTGTCTTCAAACTTGCCCCGTTTAGAAGCACTTTTGGGCTGGACAACTTCTTTACAAGTTCAAAAGCTGGCCTTCAAAGAGCTGTCCTGTTCCATCGGTATTGACCGCAGCGTAGACGCTATGTGTGTTTTAGGCCAATCGTGTTCGGTAAGGGTCACGTGACTAGAGTCTCGAAGCTGGTGATAAGGCAGAGCACGGAACCTGCCTAAAGCCCAAGGCCACGCATAAAATCCAGCGCACTATCAACCTTGGGTACAAGTGACAAATCCTCTCGTTGTGTTCATTGTTGAGATGCCCCTGGAGATTAGCCTTTGTAAGCGCAGCCCCGTTCTGGCCTGCTTCCTTCTACTCCTTCTCTCTTTTTCTCTCTTTCCCTAAGCTGAAGGCGTGGTAGACGGTGCGTACTCGCCGGACCAATGAAAAGCATACTTTTTGTCGCTTGACTCCGCTCTTAGTGCGCGGGTAACGGCAGAAGCGTGATCACGTGGTTTCACGGAGGACGCGTTAGCCGTTGACAATCCCGGAATGCCTGCTAAGACCGGACTTAAGCGCGAAACACATGTACGACGAAACCGTCCGATGCGACGCCCGACCAGGCGATACAACGGTCGGAGGCGAGGGTTTTCAACGCTCCGATGCTACGAAAACCCTTGCCCCCAAGGTCATTCCGGCAGTTGGCACGTCGGATCGGAAGGTTTCGTCGTACATGTGTTTCGCGCTTTAGTTTCGCGTGTGATGCGGCCTGCGGGGCTGCTGTGGATTTCGTTTCTCTGGTAAATGGTATCTCGTTCAAAAAGTCCTACCCGCATCGATTTCTTCAAAGGAGCCTAAGACATTCTTGTGAATCGTTTAGTTTTCGGTTCGGCAAATGGCAGCGTGTGCTACATCGTGTTAAATCTTCACGGATCACTTCCTTCTAGTTTTTGTGTTTGAGTGGTTGTTCTGCAGTGCCCGTGTCGACATATACCTCGGATTCCATCTTTCAAGTCAGGTATATTCAACGTAAGTGCGTTGCAACCTACTTGGTGATCATTGTCCGTTCTCCTACGGGTACTCTATCGGATAACCTCTAGAATTAGGCAGTGCATATCTCCTGGCAGCCGGGAAAAAAACCACATCTCCACGTGGTGAATGATGTTGATTGGGGCGAAGCTCTGGTGGTGCTTGTCTGCGTGTACGTTCATGTCACGCTGCGGCCAAATGTTCGAATGCGTATATAACCACGTTCCATACCACACATTCTCTTTCTGACAATGATGAAAACGAACGAAAGGCTCGGCATGCTGCGTCTCACCGTCTACGCAGACAAGCACCACCAGAGCTTCGCCCCAATCAACATCATTCACCACGTAGAGATGCATTTTTTTTGCCCTACACGAGCACGTGCTCGTGAGCACGTGAGCGCGTCAGCTCACGAGCAGGAGCACGAGCCCCCGACGCCGGACATCGGACGGACATACGGACATGGCTAGCCCCTAAGGAGCTTCGCCCCTAAACATTTTCCCGCAATCTTACCGACAATCGCCTGCCATTATATGTCTGAAATAATGTCACAACTACAGGTAGAATGCTGACTTTTTTATTCTTCCTGCGTTTCGCGAAAACACGTCTCGTGGCCATCTTTTTGTGGATACACGTTTCGTCGACATTAACGTTTCATCGACATTGATTATGCGAATTGCACGCTGTAGGGGCACATCGTCGCGCGTGTATTCCTGAGGCGCGTGCTCACCGACCCAGCCCACCCGTTCACGCCGCTTCTTTGTGATACTGCAGCGGCTTATTTCAAAGAAAAAAAAAAGAAAAAGCTGTTTTGAGATTTTTTTATGAAACATCTCGTGTTGATGAAACGATCTGTCGTTGAAATGTTGTTCGATGAACTGATTTCACCTTCAATGAAGGGTGACTGCAGCTATAATTTCGGGGAAAAAATTTCGGCGGCTGCTGGAAGACGACACAATCCAAGAATAACCCCAGTTGTTGTTTGGTTTGCAATCTTCTCAGCTGTATAACCAATGAGTAGTAACTTTGACATATAAAAAGTGCATAGTTTGTACTTGTCTACACAATAGGTTTTGTATAATAAACATCTAGATTTCAAAACAATCCCTTGTGTTTGTTTACCTTTCTTTTTGCAAACAGCTCGGCAAGTGCATTTGCAAACAGCTGGGCGAGTGAAACGATGGCCCAACTTTAGCACCAGTGACGGCCAAAATTCGATCGGGGTAGCGCTTCCAGTATTATCCAATATTACGCCATTCTTTGCCAATGTAGGACCACCATTGGCTGGAACGATGGTTGAACAATGGCTCAACATCAATGACCGTCGGCCAGTCACCAATGACTGGGCCGACGTTTGACCGGGTAGCGCTTCCAGTATTGTCCGATATTGAGGCCGGTCTTTGCCAATGTTAGGCCAATGTCGGACCAACATTGGTGTGCTGCCTGGGGTTCTTTGCTTATTTTTGCAATAATTATTTTGTCCACTCAAAATAAATGTTGGCTTAACCTCTAAATCTACGGAAACCAAATGTACTTGGAATAGTGTGCTTGAGGATGACCAAATGCCCCTTGTTTTACTTGTCTTGTTTTGACACACTTCTCATTAAGAACATTAATTGAACTCGCTTCATTATGCAGTTTTTCATGTATTCTGCATTAATACTTCAATACATCACATACCCTTCCTATTAAGCTGTCCATAATAAAAGTGTCACTACTATATTTACCTCCTTGCATGTTGTGTCTTTGAGTGGTCTGAAGCCTCCAACCGGGCTTACGGCGAGCTGTGCTTTCTTGACTCGTGCATATGATACTCGTTTTAATCGAGATGGTGAAGACAGTGCCCCACTCATATCGCCTTCATGTACATAGATGGCGAAGCTAACAAGCGATAAAAAAAAAACAATTTGTAACTTGAAATGGGACATGTTAGAACATTTGAAGAGTGCGTTACATTTTAAAGATATTTCAATCGCTTTCCAGTGTGCGCGGTTCAATTTGTGGGACTGAAAAATGTCAACTCAATTTATTTTTTACCGTGAAAATAGATTGATTCAGGTAGCACAAGAGGTGGGGCCCACGTGGGCAATAGGAGCTCGGGTAGCCCCTACAAGACCCACCTTGGTCCCACGTGGGCGCAGCTTGGGCATGCCGAATATGGGCTGCCCCAGGAGTGCAGCCGTGGGTCCCTCCTCGAAAATGCGAGGGCAGTGTTGGGCTCAGCGTGTTCATGCCCAACTTGGGCTACACATGAAATACCCTAGTGGGTCCCGCCATGGCTAAGCGAGGGCACGCCCATTACGGGATGCCTGTGCAAAACAGCCGTGGGTTCAACTTTTTCTGTGTGGGGCAAAGTTAGCGCAGATGTGGGCTTCAGGGGGCAAAGTATGGGCATGCGCAGCTTGAGCTGCACGATCGATACCTCCGTGGGTCTCACCTCGGCAATGAAGGTGCAGAGTTGGCAAAGATACGGGAAAGTTGGGCCGCCCATGTAAATACCCCATGGGTTCCACCTCGGCACCAGGGGGTCAAGTTAGCGATGGTATGGGCTCCACGGAGGCAAAGCGTGGGCAGGCCAGACTTGGGCTGCCTAACTAAAAACCCCGTGGGTCTCACTAGGGCTCTGCGTTGGCCATGGTGGGGGTTCCGATGGAGCAAAGCGGGGGAGTGTACAACTTGAACTATTTGTGCAACTGCAAAAGCGGCACTTTACGCTGATATTAAAAATATTTACTGCACGTTCTGGAAATTGAACATAATACATCGGCTTTATTTGATACAAAATCACCGAAAATCGTAAGTCTAAGCGTGAGTGCATGCTAAATTTTAGTACGAACTTGGGTCACATTAGGGAAGCCTGTTGGGCAGCCCAAGTGGTGCCGACTTGGGTCCGAGTTTCAAGAGCGGTGAGGAACCCACGTGAGCAGCCCACGTGGTACCCCGTCGGCGCCCCTTTTGGAGCCCACCTTGTGCCACTTGGGACGTACCTTCGAACACTCAGTCCCCGCCCAAACGAAGCACTAAACTCCTTTTTACCTTACGACCTAACACAGCGAGCGCTAGGAGCCATCCCAACCAATACAGCTCTATGAAGTAGCAGGTGACTACGCTTTTCGCGCTACACTGCGCCCCCTCTATAACATCACCTGACACTTACACGGCATTGGATTGTCTCCGATGTCTCTCAGAATCTACTGCGGTCGGTCGTAAGGTGAAACAGAATATAGCTGTCCGAACTAGACGTCAAGGTTCCAGGGCTTGCCGTTATTTTTGTCAAGTCTTCGATTTTCGAAAATTTTCAATTTTAAAATCGCAGCCGACGAGGCCCATGAATGCTGGAGATGAATGGCGCCGTCTACCCTTAACGAGCCCCATTTTCACGATGTACATCGATGTGTAAGGTTATTCCTCACCTTTTAAACGGTAGGTTTGGAGAAGAACACGGAAATCTTAGAAAGAAAAAAGGTGAAGTCCTCAAAATCAGATTGGTGTGATTTCTAGCTTATTCTACGTGAATCTGATTGCGACACCTATTTGCCTCCAAAACGTGATTAAGAAGTTCTCGAAAACAACGACTTAGTGGTGAAGCCTAGAGCAGTTTTATCCCGTGATTTTGAATATCACGTTAGTTTTCCTCGAATATTCAACTAAACGCGAGAAAACACGGAGATCCTTCATCCAGTCCTTACGTTATACTGCAATATTTCGACCGCCAAACCCGTGTTGCTAGTGTGGGAAACGGGTACAATTGCAAACTTGCCAGGTATATTCCCCCCACTGACACCGGTCTTGACGTCTTTTGGGGGCTTTATAAAATAACAATATTGCGCGTTGCGCGCCTTTGATAGACGCTGAAGATAATGCGAGGGAGAAGATTCCGAAAACTCCTTTTATGACGTAACGCTCCGGTAAAGAGGTGTTTCAGCGGTACATTGAAAAGGATTTTCTGCAGCCTCCGTGCACCAAATATCAAAATTAATCTCGATATTCGTGATTCAGAAGGCCAAATTAAGACGATTAAAGTAATTATACTAAAATACAAAACCGATTAATTTTCACTTTAACAAACAATGAACTTAACGGCCGCAGCAAAAAGGCGAACCGCGAAGTTCGCTATCGATCGTTCTGAAAATGCTTTTAGTGGGCGCAAAGATGTAGATGTCTCTGAAGGTGATGTAACTCTACTTCTCACAATTTCCCCTCTCACTTTTTACATTGGACAGATAGAGCATGGGCTGTATTGAATGCAACAAAATTATTTTAAATACCCCCGCCCCCCCTCTCCCGCCCAAAGTCACACCAACACATACACACGAACCCCCCCCCCCCCCCCTGAAAAACGCCGTTTGTCATTTCGAAACTAATGTTTATTCACGGGAGAGTCAGGGAGACATGTCGTCTTCCTCTCCTCAGCGCGCGCATGCACATGTAGGCCGCTGAGTGGATATGCGGCAGTCTTCACAATACCTCACAAAGGAACGAGCGTACTGATGGGGAGATAGCTGAACAGACGCGGCGACGTGCTGAATACAGTTGAACAGAAGCGGATTTTCGATGTGGCGCGGACTGCAATAAGATGAAGTTCCCATTGCGAAACAAGTACAACTTCTTGGGCTGCGGCCAGAGGAGGGGTATGCGGAGCAACAGTGCCGTCTGCTTCTTACACAGGGGTCGCAATGATGTAAGAACGCCGAGCTCTTCTTGGCGGATTGAAACAAATAGTGGGTAGACATGGAGGAATCCACCAGTAAGGTCTGCTCACTATCCTCGCAATCAAAACCAATCGAAGCTCGGCGTCGTTCCGACGTCACTGCAACTCCCGCTCAAGAAGCAGACGAACTTGATCTCCGCATTGCGACAATATCGCATCTTCTTTGGCGCGGTGGCCACGTGTTCGCGAGTTGGCGGCACGTAATACAGTGACGCACGTAGCTATGTAATGTTACACCGTGAAGTCAGACATTCACGTAACGTGATGTGACGTCTGCGAGCTCACGATACGTGGCGTGGTAACGTTGTATGCATCACGGGACTTCGTCGTGTGGGTGGGGTCAGTGGCGTTACGGTTTCACGTTTTGGCGTCCGTGACGTCACGGAATGTCCCGTGACCTGTTCACGTGACTGGAGTCACGTGACAACATCATGCCTCTGACATCACGTAAAAATTGTTTGGTTGATGATGTCACGTAATCACCGTCTGCCATATTTGGCGGGGGGAGCATTGCTTCGGCAAGCGCAGCACGCACATCAGACGTCCGTTATGGCCCACTTTCCCTTGGCACATATTATCTCGTTCTCCCACGATTTGGACCCAACCAGTGAGTGGCTGGGCTGTCGAGCCGCAAGAAACAGATGCACACAGATTCATGATCTCCGCCCTTGAATGTAGAGTCACGAAACTACACAAGAAAAACGGAGCCGTATACTTTCAGTCCAGTGGTGGTTGATATCATTCTGGCAGAATAAGCTATGCGATGCATTGAGAATTTGAGAACCCTTAGTCCCAAAATCATCCCGTTGATGTATCTGAAATGCAGTACTGTTAGAAAGAATCACTATAACCCAAACTCACTGCGGCAAGTCCATGGTTGTTCGTTAGGGTCGAACCTTAAAATACAGTAAAATGTTTTTTTTTTTTTTTCTTTACGCCAGGCAGTTATCGACGGAGGAAAGTGAGTGTAATAGCGCAGCAAGGGCGAAAATTCGCGAGAAGGAATGGCGTTTCAGAAAATACGAGCCAGCATTCACGAGGCGGAATCCCGTAGTTCAATAAATTTAGATTTTTTTTCTGCAGGTGTTCATGACATTTATGCACTCTTCCAAAGAAAAAAAAACAGGCTGACATCCACTGAATTCTTGACCAAAATCCTTACTTAATAAATAAAAGACGTTTACAACTCCGTGCAATGCTTAATTAGAATGCACCTCTTGAAGAGGAGGAGGGGAAGGTACGGAGGGGAGGGTACTCACCTCTTCCTTTTCTGCTCCCATCCCATTTAGCGAGAAATGTTCGCTGCATTTCCCGCTAAATTCAGCGGAAAAGCTGCCCCGCTAAAACTAGGAAAAAAATTCCCCGTTAAAGTTAGCGGGGAAATTTTTCCGATTAATATAGTGTGATTTTTTTTTTTTTTTTGCGATAAACTTAGCGAATAAATAATTCCGCTAAATACAGTGGCGAAGATATTCCTCTTAACTTAGCGGGAAATGTTTCCGATAAATTTAGCTGAAAATGTCCCCCGCTAGATATAGCGGGGAATTTTTTTCCGCTAGGGTTAGGTTAGTTTAGGTTAGGTGTGACGTCATTATGGGAAACGTCCCATAATGCAACGCAAGGTTACGCCGACGCCGACACTGCTCAAGCCGGAAGCTGGAGCACACACTCTAAGGAATGCCTGCGCGTCTACTTACCCGCCAAACACTCAAAGAGCTAATCCTTGCGATCCAGGAAATCAGCTCAGCGAATGACGAGGAGGAACATCTGTTTAGGCCTTAAGATTAAGTCTGCGCTGTGGCATTACGCAAGGCAAGCATGACGCTTTGCATTGCGTAATGCCATAGCGCAGACTCTCTTTTTAGGGAGAGTGAGAGAGCCACCGAGAGCTTAAAGGGACACTGACAGGGTATTTATGCTCGCCGAGGTTTTTAGTTGTACGTGACATATGAGAGCTCAACTACCCAGAACAGAATTTGCGGCTCGAAATTCGGTTTCTTTCCGCCCGAAAACCGCCGATCAAGAACTGACCGGTTCGAGTCTCGCTCACTCTCCTTTCCGCGGTCACGGGCCGTTTTCTAAGGTATCGATGCGACCACCAAATTTAATCAAAGTCGTGGGTCACTGAAAGCACACACTCAAAATTAATAATAGAAAAAAATATAAAACCCATTTTTTGTGGCTTCTAAAAAGCTGCAAATACGTTGATTGAAAAAAAAAAGTTCCACAGACAACCGGAAGCATGCTGTGCGTGCGTCGTTTCGCGTATCGTGGGACTCGCAGGGACGGCGATGGCAGCCGACGACGGGCGTGGGACCTCTATTTCAGAACTGTCGTTCGCGGTACCGGCGAATTTTGTCTGCCTTTAAAAGAGAAATTTGGGACTGGTCAAAAGAATTGGTATTCATCCCGTACGACACGCCCGACCACCAAGCCGATTTGCACGAAGACGTCGCCGAGCCGTCGCTCCCTTCTTGCGGCTGAAGACATCGCTCGCGCAAACGTCAAGCGCGACGTGTCTACTTCGAGTGGAATATGCACGCGTACGATTTCTTTACTAGGTGAGAATGTCGCCAATGCGTGGTGCATCCCGACTTCGACCCGGGAGTGCTTTTGCTAGAGAAAAATCGGCAGCAAACTTTCCAATTTACAGTTTATCGGCTGAATTATTACTAAGGAAGAAGATACCCCGCTTTCGATATGCCCCAGTAGCTCAGTGGGAAAGACGTCCCCTTCACACCCGGTAGAGCCGGGTTCGATCCCTCGGGAAACTTTTTTTTTTTTTTCTTCTAAATATTTTTTGATGTCTACATTTCTTTTTTTTTTTACAATTATTACTGAAGAAACAAAAAAAAAAAAAAAGAAACAAATGTGGACGACACGTCCCTGAATTAGATGGTATGGGATATCCTTTTTGACACCTGCGAACTCAATGTAATCACTTTCCACAAAATGCAAGGAGCATATAAATCAGGTAGCGTCCGCTTTCCGAGGTGCCCGTAAATGGTCTACAGGAATTGCAGCCAGCCATTGGTCCCGATCCCGTTGATCTTTCGGAAACTCTGTCGCACAGTGCCACTTCTGTTTCGGACGCGGGACATGTGAGCCAGCTCTTCACGCAACATCTTGGGTGTATTCTTTTCGGAGCCGATCAAAATTCACCACGGGCACTCACTACTCATCTCCAACTCCTCAATGTACAAAACAACTCATCTTGGAGTACAGAACAACGAGCGGAACATACATAACTGCAAAAGAATCCCACGGCGAGCAGTTCCCATACGCCGCATGTCGTCTGCTACCGGGAAGCAGAAAAAAAAAAAAAAAACACACGGTCGGGTGTAGCCACGTGACTTCCGCCACTCACTCTCTTCTCTCCACTTCTCCGACCTCCGTCGGGTTTCGGTTTCGGTTTCGAGCAGTTGCGTCTTTTGGTTTTATTAAAAAAATACGCTACTCTGTTGCAAAATATTAATTGGGTAGTCCTCCGACACCATAATAAAGCGCCTGGCAAAAAATTAAAAAAAAAAATTGGGGGGTGTCAGTGTCCCTTTAAGATACACAGCGCGTGGCTGATTACGTTCACATTGTTCACACGGCGATTTGTTCAGCGCCCTCGTTAGCGGCTGGTGCCGTACTCTCATTGGCTGCGAAGCAGTAATAATTGAGGTGCTTGGTACACACCAGGTCCCGGCCGTTGTACAAGGCGTCAAGAAAGTTATAGAGTTACAGTTTTTCTTTTTACGGAAACAAATCGGCCATATATCGCGAACGCTCATTCTCCGTTCAAATGTGGCGCTAGCGGTCCGAACAAGACGCCAAAGTTTCCGAAGTATCTGTTATCTCATTCAAAAGTTATAAGTGATGTTTTGTTAAAATTTTCAATATGAGATAGCGACCGACTCTTGAATACATGTAGCTGAACTGAGCCAGTCACAGAAGCGGGATAAAGCAATACATTTGTAAGATTTTGCGTTAAAGGAAGGGACGGCTGTTTCCGGCCACTGTTATGCTATTAGCACCGATTGCGGTGCTACTAGCATATTTAGCACCGAAATTGGTGTTAATTACATTGGCGCCGATTTTGGTTTATTTATTTGCTTGGTTTTGTGCTTCCCTTCCCTTTGCTCAAAAAATAAATTCTGCATCTAGTAAACCCGATATTAGATTTAGAGAGCAGCTTACTGGAATACAAGGACCGAAAAACCTGTCGGGCGTTTTCTTGAGACTTTGAGTGCAGACAAAATAGGAGAGAAAAAGAGTGCGCTCGGTGTCTCTCACATTATGCTCAACCGCCAACTTTTATAAGGGTTTGAATAATAATTAAAATAAACTATGATTAAAAGAATATGTTATTATCCGGCGCATGCGCATGAAAAAAAAAGAAAAGAAAAGGACGAGACAGGACGATACAGGTGTGCCCGTTTGTGTATCGTCCTTTCTCGTGCTCGTTCTGGTTATTTATTTTTCTGCTGGCTAAAAATGTAAATCTAAAAAAAAATTTGGTCTTCAAAAAGGGGAATGCACACTCCCATTTGAGTGTACGAAACGACCACCGGTGATATTTTTCTTACAGCTGTCAGGATAGGTTGGCTTTGAAACTACACCGTGCCAACAACGCATGACTGAAGTGGATGAGTCGAAAGATGGAGAATGTGTTTGCGAGTTCGAGCTTGCAATGAAACAACAATAAATAATGTATGTTTGCTAATATGACCCAGGGTGCACTATTCAAATAGAACGACATGAGGTGAATCTTATTTGGCACTATTGACACATGCATCATCAATTTTTAAATATTTTTTTAGCGACGGAATTAACTGTTTAACTGTTCTAGAATGACGCTTCATGCACTTCTCCACAAAACATCCTGCAAGAAAGTGTGGTAACCGCGAAATAAAGTGAATATAAAACTCGAAACAGGAAGTGGCGTATCTACGGAAGTCGGGGTATGCGGGTTTGGAAAACTGAAACGTCATGTAAACGTACCCGCTTTTTCTAAATACACACAGCGCCAATTGCACCATCCTTCTGCTTTTTGTTTATTTAACTTTCCGATCAAGAACCTATACGCATGGGCTAGATTTTGATCAATGTTTTCTAACATTCTTTGGATTGTCAGAAGGGAAAGAGTGCAAGCGAACCGGTTAAACGTCATAGTTGAAAACCCTGAGAAAAGAGGAAATAAAGAACAGACAACACAACAGACGTTCGCAAACGCAGCTGAGTTTATTGACACGGGAGCACCAATAAATCCCAATCGACACAAAAGAAAAGAGAAACAGGGACCTTAATAAATCGACCACGATTTAACACAACCATCAGTCGGACCGGCTAAGCCTTTCCAAAACCCTTCATGCATCTGGTGCCGAAACACACATACACAACGAACTGAAATACAATCTTACCAGCTCGGAGCACGTGGAGCGAAAGCTCGCGCTGCAGAAACCAGGATTCTGGGTTCAATCCCCACCCCTGCCCGTTTCGATCTAAATGAGCATCGTACCGGCGTGCCATTGTGTATCACTACTGCGCGATGCACGTTAAAGACCCCAGGCTAGCGGTTGTACTGCACTGGCTAAATGGACCTTTTCCACATACCGACGGCACCAGGTGGTGGCTGCACGAACTAAAAATCGAGGAAGTGGCCTACCTGCGCTACCAATCGGTAATGGGAGCTACGCTACCAGTTTCGTCGCTCTCTGAGCTGCGTCGCGAGCCCAACGCGACTGTAAAGAGGGGTATCCGTGGCGTCCACCCAAACGTCGTGTTTTTCTTTTCGTCCACTTTCTTTTTTTGTGTAACACAATTATATATATGCTGCAATTACGTGTTATACTTGCTGATCCACAGCCTCTTTCCGAATTTCCTCGATTTTTCGTGCCTACTTCCGCCGCTTGGCATCGGGCGTTCGCGCGTGCGCAGAACGCTTCTTGGAAAAGGTCCATTGCTCATCTACAGCTGGGAGACTCGTCGCCCGTTGAGGCAGACCAGGTTCTAAGCTGTATAATCATTCACACAACCCAATTTTTTTTTAAACAGTCCCGAGATCATTTGTCAAGCGGCCCACGGGAGCCTTTTACAACGTCAACCTCCAATTTAACTCTTAGAGCAAGCCACTTGAACCCCCCCCCCCCCTCCCACCTAGCCACAATTAATCACAATAACAAGACATCTTTATCCTGTCACTTAGAACCAGAGACGCTTGACTTATGCAATTGACGTCGTTGCTTATACAAAGAGTTTCCTTAATTAGCCGCCTAAACGTATTTTTCTCGTCGCACTGAATGAAGCTCCTTTCCCAAAGATGGGAACACGAATGACAGGAGCCAGTGCGTTTTGCTAGTTCAGAATTTTGGAGTTATATCTAACTTTATTCTTGTATTCTGTAAGACGATCATTCATACTCGCAGTTCAAAAGAACCTTATAAACCACTTCCATGACAGAATTCACTGAAGGATCCCTGTGCTTCTTGCCACAGCATTTCTCAGGCTCAAATGCAGAGGGTGTGAGTTTACTTCACTTGAAGTCCGTCCTAAAAACAACGCTTACGTTGAATTTTGCACCTAAAGCTTTCGAACTTAGTAAGAAACCATAAGAGTATGAAACCACAGAAAGGTTTTTCTTCTTTTGGGCCGGTTCACTTTTCTTCGAGAGGCCTACCAGTTGTCCCCGCATGCTAGAACCGATGAACGCGAAGCTGTAACCAGCAGGATTTAGACGTTCGATTTGAAGTCGAAGGGCATTTTCGACAAGATGGAAATATAACTTTTTAGTGAATTACCGATCAATAATTATACTACCCCCTTTTTACTAGTTTAGAATGGGGGAGGGCTCGGTGCAGACAGCACTTTCTTTGCCAATTGCTTTCCATAAAGCCAACAAAGCCCATCCTCAGTTATTAACTGCACACTCAAAAACTAACTTCCCATTGTTCACAGACGCCGATGTTAATTTCAACTTTGGCGCAGCTTCCAAAATAAAGCTTTGGACCTCCATCGCAAAATGTTTGTTCGGAGCGGAAACCAAAAGATCTTTCACAAACAACCCTTAGCAACAAGTTCCTAAACCCCAAAGAGTCCACAAAGTCCGTTATCTTCCTGTCAAGAATGTTCAGATAAAACTGCGACAGTAAGGGAGCCACTGCTGAACCAATGCATACACCTTTCCTATGGATCAAAACCTCAGCATCAAGATTTACTATCGTTGCTTTCAGATAACACGTCAGGAGTCCCAGTAACCCCTCAACCAAAATACCTGCCTTAGCCATTTTCTCAGGGTTTTCAACTATAACTTTTTGGATACTGTTTGCTAGCAGTGCAGACAGCTTGTCTGCACTGCTGCTAGCGTCTTCATATATATGTTGAGGCCTGTATGAACAATTTTTATCTCGCTTAATGTATTCTGTTACAGCTTGTAAATAATAAAGAAATGATAAAAAATGCCAAACGATCTCCTGTTTTTGCCAACTTCACCTTTTTCGGTCTTCATCACTGCGGTGTTCTTAAAAAGCACTGGCAGACAAAAGTCGTTGTTTTCTTTTTTTATTATCCGAAACAATTGAAAACGATGTTTGCCCATTACCCTCAAGATTCAAGACTTCGGAACTCAGTATCTATGAAAGTAGGAAAACAATTTCAAAACGCCAGATCCCGCACGATCCGCGCTAGTGCAATGGCGTCAAAGATTGAGTCGTCCTGCAACTCGAGTTTCTCTCACGCCTCCGAACCCTCCGGACCCGAGGTGTCGTGTTCTCCCGCATCCCGCGATCCACCGCATATTGCTTGTGAGCAGACGAGGCTTCACTTTCAAGTTTGAAGTTATTCTAAGTCCCAGCAATCTCAAATTCTTTGAAATGGTGTAAGGTCGAAGAGAACGGGGGTGGACTTTTGTGAGCGACGTGAGGGGCCGGGTTGCGCAGGTTCTGCGTGAAAAGCTGTCATGGCGGAGTCACAACCGAACTTACAGCACACAGACACCAAACCCAGTTGTTTTGACCGCTTGATGATTTCCTTTTCGAAATCTGAGAGGTAGTCGGGCACCTAAAAAGAGAACTTGTCCGATGTCCCGACTCACCGCTCATCCTCAGTGCTAAATGTGCTGAGCGTCGCCAGCGCGCCAAGGTTTCCTGGGGAGGATAAAAAGCCAGGAGGCGACATTTCTCCGGACTCTTTTTTTTCGGGAGTTCGTTACTAAATATTATAAAATTGTTGGTTTTTAATTTTATATTGGATTACGTCACCAATAAAAAGAAAGAAGGAGGAGACGAGAGAGAGGAGGGCGCCAAAAATAAAAAGGCGCGCGAGGGTTTGGTAAAATAGTTTTTCGCGTTGTGCTATTTTTGTTGCTGTTTTTATTATTCCGTGTCTATGACTACAACGGCATTGTTTTAGACAACAAAATAATACACGACCTTTGGGGTGTCAGTGCCCCTTAAAAGAGCATTGTTCCTTTTTTTGTTTTCCACTTGATAGGATGTCTTCGTTTTTGCTCGCGAGTGAACTCACATGCTTTTGTTTCAGAATGGGACTACATGCTATAATGCTGCTGGATGGAAGAACTGTCGTGTTTCTGAGAGCGCGATGGAAAGACCCTCTGTAAACACCCTACTGTACCCGGGGCGCGGAGCTCTTGAGACGTCGAGCCGGTGGTGGCTTTCGCTGTGGGCTGTAATCACAAAAAGAACGTCTTCCGGAAGTCACGAGACGATCTCGGAGCACCAGCCCTCGCAAGGAGAAATACCGGCTGGCGCGTGTATCTGTGTGCGTGTGTGTGCGTGTTTGTGTTCGTGAGAGAGTGTGTTTGTGTGCGCGTTTCTGTTCAAGCCGCAAGAGCGTCGACTCCTCGCATCAGGCACCGGAGCATGGCAAGAACGGCTATGGGCTAGGGGTTGAATTAGTGACGAAGCGTGCCTCCACTTGACTCTGGCTGGGCAGTGGGGATTTAACATTCGTCATTAGTGACAATGCGTTGAAAAGCGATTATCACTCAGCTTCATATTATCGAATCCAGCGTCTCGCAAACGTCAAGACGGCGCTCCATAATGTCTGGCGTAAAGTGTCTCGGCGCCCACTTGGCCGACACTTTAATTGTGTGAAGTGCGCACAAACTGGGGACCTTCCCCGAGAACAACTTTGGTGGATTATCCGTGACCGGACGTGGGGACACCGTGGCTAATCTTAATCCTCAGCGCGCCCTCCGTTCCAAGGAGACGAGGTATGGGGTCAAGGAGAGGGCTGACTTTCGGCTGTCTGGC
Source organism: Ixodes scapularis (assembly GCF_016920785.2). Lineage (NCBI taxonomy): Eukaryota > Metazoa > Arthropoda > Arachnida > Ixodida > Ixodidae > Ixodes > Ixodes scapularis. The sequence continues at coordinate 89,630,098 of NW_024609835.1, forward strand.
GACGCGAGGCTTATTTTTGTCTGGCGCGTTTCCGCGCTTTTTGTGTTGCACGTGCGGATCATCTTCGACGGGTGGCGTCTCCGGGGGCTGTAAAAATTGGTGACCCTGACGGGTTTAGAGGTTGGCGTCCGTCAAGGTTCCGGAAGGGGGAAAAGGCTCGAGAACGAGGAGGAGATGAAGAGCGTCACGGAGGTTCCGGAAGGGGAAAAAGGCTCGAGAACGAGGAGGAGATCAAGAGCGTCCCAATCGAGGCCTGCCCCGATGGCGAGGGAGGGAACGAAACGAAGGACTAAAAGGCATCGGCCGTCAGGGCTCGGACTGAAGCTTGTCCCGGGACGGACGTCGGCGAGCGACCTGCTGACAAGCAGCCACAGCCAGACCTCACCAGCCCGTGCCTGCTGACAAGGAGCCACAGCCAGACCTCACCAGCCCGTGCCGGGTGACAAGCAGCCACAGCCCGACCTCACCAGCCCGTGCCGTGTGACAAGAGGCCACGACACGAGAGAATGACGTGCAACCTGCCAGGTTCCAAGCGCCGGCCCAAGCGGGTGAGCGGACACCTTACGTCCCCAGTCGGACAATAAACGTCCTAATTTAAATCCGAGTCTCGTGGCATTTCTTCTCCTCTCTACCCCAAAAGGGACCCCAAGGGTGGTGTAACCGCTACCTCCGGTAGCGATCATCACATTGGTGGCAGCGGTGGGATCCATTTAACTTTTGGCGGTTGGCATTGACCCGACTTGTCTGGATCCCCTTTGCCAGAGAGAGCTGGAGGAGTGCCACGGGATTTCGAGCACGTTTGGTCTGTGTGTTGGCCGGCATGGCTCTTTCCGGGAATTCTGCCGCAAGCAGTAGTGCAATGGCTCCTAGTCTGCTTGCATTAAGCAACCTAATCCCAAGTTTTGGGGGTGACGGCTCAGTTAAAGAGTTTTTGACTGTTGTGGAGCAAGTGGCTACTATGGGGCTGTGGAATGACGCCACCACGCTGTGCTTATGTAAATGTAAGATGTTGGGGGCTGCGAAAGAATTCGTATGGAATGACGCGAAGGCCAGGTCGGCTAAGACGTTCACGGAGCTCAAACAGGTTCTCCTGAGCCGTTTCGACACCGAACCGCTAACGATTCGCGTGCAGAGGTTTATGGGGGCGAGGCAGCTCCCGAGTGAAGACGTGCGAACGTTCGCGACTCGCGTTCAGATACTCGCTCAGGCTACGGTGATGGATTCGGACGGCTCTCCGGACGCGAAGTCGAAAATGAGACAAGAATTGTTGCTCGAGCAGGTGCGCTCTCAGTTTGTGGCTGGGCTCCGGGATCCTGTTCGGAGGTTTGTCATGTCACGTGACCCTAAGAGTTTCGACGACGCGGTAGACTTTGCTGCTAGGGAGGAGGCGAACGAGTCGTTGAGCAACGGCATCGCGGGAATCCGGCTAGTGAGTGAGGGTGACGGAAAGGAGAAAACCGAGTTGCAGGAACTCAAAGAAAGGCTAAGTAACATCGAGAAGATGTTGATGGAACAAACGCGATTGCCGTCGTTCAACAGACGCCCAGGCAGGTCGACCGGCCCTCCAACCTGTTATGCGTGCGGCAGGGTCGGGCACATGGCTCGCAGCTGTGGAGAGCGACCCGCAGAGGATCGTTCGCAAACGTATCCAAAAAACGTATAGACGTCCCCTCTGCTAGGGAGGAAGAGGGGGCGGCAGTCGTTAGTAGTCGGAAAGGGAAAGGCGCAAAAAGGGCGAAAGACAGGGCAGGAGGCCGCGGGGAACCGGCGCCCAAGGTGGTCGCGAAGCCGGTAGCTGTCATCCGGTATTCAAGGGAGACGAGCCCCGTGATCGCGTGCAGTGTTAATGGTTTCGGCGTTAACTTGCTCGTTGACACTGGATCACGGGTGACTTTGATTCGTGAGAGCGTGCTGCAGAAGGTAACTGAGGCAAATGAAAAATCTCCGGCCGTTGCGAACATGAGCCACGGGCCATTAGTAGGAATAACCGGGGAGGAAATTGACATCAGAGGGTGTTTCTTGATGCAGTTCGCTTTGGGGGAGCACCGATTTGATCACGCATGCTACGTGGTTGCGGACGGCCCGGTCGTTCCCGTTGACGGGATTTTGGGTCAGGACGTCCTTTCCAGTCAGCGCATCGACCTTCTCACAACGCGAAAAGTTTTGAGGGTCGGTGAAAACGAGATTCCCATCTGGAATTGGCGGACTGCTCCTGCGACTGAGCATGGCGACAGTGTTGGTGCGGGGCGGGTTACTCCAGCGGGCGTTTCGGTGCGCCTTGCCAGTCCTTGCACTATACCTGCGATGTCTGAAGTCGTGTGTTGGGCCAAACTGGCCAAACCAATCGCTGCGGGAGAGCTAGGCGTTGTGGAGACCGGCCCGCTATCGGTACACGGACTCGCGGGAGCATCAGCGCTGGTCCACGTAACTGAAAACCTCCGGGTACCTGTGCGGATAGCCAATTTCACGTTGGAAGAGTTGACACTGCCTCGGAACAAGAATGTAGCACTGTTTCATGGCGCGGAGCTCAGTGCTGAGGTGGAATGCGTTCGTGCAGTTCAGAAGACCGCCGAGGCATTCTCAGACGCGGAGATTGATTCCCTTTTCGACATTGCTCATGTGACCGGAGAGGAGTTGGTCGAGCTCCGGCAGGTGATAAGACGATATGCGGGCGTCTTTGCCAGGACCAATCTAGACCTAGGGCAGTGCGGGGAGATCAAGCACCGGATTAACACCGGTGACGCCACGCCTGTGTATCAGCGGGCGTACCGTATTCCGTATTCACAGAGGGAGGAGATGGATCGCCAGGTGGGAGGCATGATGAAGGCGGGCATAGTGGAGCATTCCAAGTCGCCCTGGGGGTCGCCGGCGCTCTTGGTCGAGAAGGCGGACGGATCGTTTCGATTTGTCGTCGACTACCGGAAGTTGAACAGCGTGACACGTGTGGACCCATACCCTCTGCCAAATATCCAGGAGACGCTGTCTCAGTTGGGGTCGGCCAGATATTTCTCTGTGGTAGACATGGCCTCTGGATTTTGGCAGATTGAAATGGATCCCACTGACAAAGAAAAGACAGCGTTCAACACGACTAACGGGCACTACCAGTGGACCAGGATGCCTATGGGGCTCGTAAATAGCCCCGCGGTGTGGCAGCGTACTGCGGACGTGGTGCTAGAAGGGCTGGTGGGTCAGGTCTGCCACGTGTACATGGACGACATTGTCATATACAGCGAGACCTTTGATCAGCACATGAAAGATGTCGAAAGTGTGCTTCGGCGTCTTAGGGGCGCGGGTTTAAAACTAAAGCCAAAAAAATGTCAGTTCCTGAAGGCGGAGGTGAAATACCTCGGACACATGGTGTCCGCGGCGGGAGTTCGACCGGACCCAGAGAAGGTAAGCTCCGTGCAGAGCTTTCCTCGCCCGACGAACCTGCGAGAGGTCCGGGAGTTCTTGGGCCTTATCGGGTACTACCGCCGACACATCAACCAGTTCTCTAGGGAAGCGAAACCACTCACACGCCTGACGGCCAAAAATGTAAAGTTCGAGTGGACTGACGATGCCGAGGGCGCCTTTCAAAGTTTAAAGCAGAGACTGGTCGAAGCTCCGATCCTGAGGTACCCCGACTTCCGTATTCCGTTTGTTCTCGCCACAGACGCGTCACAGTACGCCCTTGGGGCGGTTCTGTCCCAGAGACACAATGGGCACGAGCACCCGGTGGCATTCGCAAGTCGCCAGCTGAACAAGGCCGAGCAGTCGTACAGCGCGACTGAAAAAGAATGTTTAGCATTGGTATGGGCGGTCCGGCATTTTCGATGCTACTTGTATGGTCGCGATTTTAAGATCACCACGGATTGCCGCCCTCTAAAATGGCTAATGAACATGCGAGACCCGAGTTCTCGGCTGGCGAGGTGGAACCTGCAGCTTCAGGAATACAACTTCGAGGTAGAGCACAAAGCGGGGAAGGCGCACACTAATGCAGACGCCCTGAGCCGTAGAACTCCCGAGCGTGACCCTCCGGCCCACGTTAAGTTGGTAACATCTTACGTCCCAACCATAAGCGAAGAGAGGCTAAGGGAGGAACAACAAAATGATCCCTCTCTTGAGGCCTTGCTCAGGCGACTTCCCTCGGAGCCAGCACTCCAATCGGAGTACAAAATGAATGACCAGGGCTTGCTTTGCAAGATTTCCCAAGAGCGAGAGGGCAGTCGCCGAGGGTGCCTCTCGGAGAGATTCGTTGTGCCAGCATGTATGGTGCCTGACGTATTGAAGGCATTTCACAATGCCCCGTACGCAGGTCACTTTGGAGAAAAGAAAACACGACAAAAGATCGAAAAGTCATTCTTCTGGAGTGACATGAGGAAGGAAATTAAGCACTATTGCGCATGCTGCGAATCCTGCCAACTCCGGAAGACCTCGAAACAGAGAAAGAGGGCGCCTCTGCAGGTGTTCGGTGAGGTGACTCGGCCGTTTGAGAGAACGGCAATGGATATTGTGGGACCGTTGCCCTGTACGGCCGATGGTCACCGATACATCCTCATGTTCGTCGACCACCTCACGAGATTCGCCGAGGCCCTCCCTTTGTTTGATCAGAAAGCGGAGACGGTGGCGAGGGCTTTTGTTGAAAAGATCGTGCTAAAGCATGGGGTACCGCACCAGCTTCTGACTGATCAAGGCAGTAACTTCGTGTCGGGATTAATGACAGAGGTCTGCAAGCTTCTTGGGGTAGAGAGGCTTCGGACAACCCCCTACCATCCCGAAGCTAACGGAGCAGTCGAGAGGCTGAACCAGACCGTAAAGGGGTTGCTTTCACATCTGGTCGCAAAGGACCAAAAGGACTGGGACGTTTGGCTTCCCTATGTAATGTTTGCGTACAATACCGCTACACACGAAAGTACCAACGAGACTCCATTCTACCTTGTGTATGGCAGAGACCCGGATCTCCCGCAAGAGCTGTTGACGCGCCCTCAGCTTCCTTACTACGGCACACTCGAGAACTACAGGGAGGAGCTTGAACTTCGTCTGCGGGTGTCTCATGAGCTGGCTCGCGAGGTCTCCTCCATGGCAGCAGAGAGTCGGAAGGGGCAATATGACAAGCGCTCGGCAGATGCCGATTTCGAGGTTGGAGAAAGAGTTTACCTTCGCGTGGAGCAAACCGGTCAGGGCCTGTCCCGAAAACTTGCCCCAAAGTGGAAAGGTCCTTATCGGGTGGTGGAACAGTTGAGCTCAGTTGTCTACCGTTTGAGGTGTAGTAACGGGGGAAGGGGTACATTCACCGTTCACGCCAACAGGTTAAAGAGAATGATGTATGAGGGCCCGTACCCTCAGGCCGACGGAGAAGCGCCCGCGGCCGACCGGCCAAGAACAAGGCAGCTAGATTTTCAGCGGGAACAGCCAACATTACCCGACGAGAGCCCTCCGCGTTCATCAGACCGGGAGTTTTTTGAGGCCGTCGAGGAGTTCGAGCGTGAGCTGCGGCGAGCGCATTTGTCTCAGGAGCAGGGAAGTCCGACGGCGAATCAGACAGAAGGAGCTCCAGAGTCTTTGGAGCAGCCACAGGGTCACGCAGTCGCGATCGATCCGAATGTTTGGGAACTGAGTTATACTCCACAATAGAGAAGTACATGGAGGGTATCTATGCCCGTTTGCGCATATTCTTAAAGATTCATTACTCGGATGCAGGCATGATAGTTTTATAGAGCATGTTTGTATGTTTAGAGCGTATTTCTTTCTTTTAATGCACCTGACCAAACGTGTTCCTTTTCTTTGGATTCTGAGTCAGACTGGGGACTTTGTGTGTCTCCGCTCTTACAAAAGAAGGGGAAAAACCAGCGAAGCGACGTGCAGTGATGTGGTTTTTTTTTGTTGTTGTTGTTGTCACCTGAACAAAAGCTTGACTACACTGTTTAAAAAAAAAAAAAAAAAAAAAAAGTGGTGGCGATTGTGAAGTGCGCACAAACTGGGGACCTTCCCCGAGAACAACTTTGGTGGATTATCCGTGACCGGACGTGGGGACACCGTGGCTAATCTTAATCCTCAGCGCGCCCTCCGTTCCAAGGAGACGAGGTATGGGGTCAAGGAGAGGGCTGACTTTCGGCTGTCTGGCGACGCGAGGCTTATTTTTGTCTGGCGCGTTTCCGCGCTTTTTGTGTTGCACGTGCGGATCATCTTCGACGGGTGGCGTCTCCGGGGGCTGTAAAAATTGGTGACCCTAACGGGTTTAGAGGTTGGCGTCCGTCAAGGTTCCGGAAGGGGGAAAAGGCTCGAGAACGAGGAGGAGATGAAGAGCGTCACGGAGGTTCCGGAAGGGGAAAAAGGCTCGAGAACGAGGAGGAGATCAAGAGCGTCCCAATCGAGGCCTGCCCCGATGGCGAGGGAGGGAACGAAACGAAGGACTAAAAGGCATCGGCCGTCAGGGCTCGGACTGAAGCTTGTCCCGGGACGGACGTCGGCGAGCGACCTGCTGACAAGCAGCCACAGCCAGACCTCACCAGCCCGTGCCTGCTGACAAGGAGCCACAGCCAGACCTCACCAGCCCGTGCCGGGTGACAAGCAGCCACAGCCCGACCTCACCAGCCCGTGCCGTGTGACAAGAGGCCACGACACGAGAGAATGACGTGCAACCTGCCAGGTTCCAAGCGCCGGCCCAAGCGGGTGAGCGGACACCTTACGTTCCCAGTCGGACAATAAACGTCCTAATTTAAATCCGAGTCTCGTGGCATTTCTTCTCCTCTCTACCCCAAAAGGGACCCCAAGGGTGGTGTAACCGCTACCTCCGGTAGCGATCATCACAATTGTATACGCAAAATTTCGTGATCATGAGATGCACCGAGCCATAATTTTAATCAATGCTCAATTCTTTTCCCATTTTGTTAATAGGGACACGGCGGGTTTTGTGTGCAAGCCGTCCAACTCCTGACATTGAGTGCATCGTCGTCGAAGACTGATCCCGGCCGGAGCCCGGCATTCACTGTGGGAAATGCACACAGTGCACTTAATCTTTCTCTCTGCGTTGTTGGTTCATCCGGGGACAGCAACCCCAAAAAGAGAACAAGCGCCGAGACGATACACTTTTGGCGCTCTCAACGAGCAGCAGAGTAAAGAAGGGCCCCTTTTTGGCTGTTCAATCGGTAACAGAAATAATTAAAACGAAAGCCTCATTTGGTCTCAGTCCACATTCAAAGACTTTAACCGAAAACACGTCGGGGACACGAAACGTGTGAAAACCGGCCATGCGAAAGGTACCAATATTCTTTCGAAAAGAATATTCACACTCGACCCTCGGCTGGCGTCGAACCCCCTTTCATTCAGTAGTCCGACAGGGGTACCGCCGCATCCGTAAATCCCATATTTGACTTTAATGCATCGGCGCTTGGGCTTTCTCCTTTAAGTCGTCTTAAGGAAAACATAAGCCGCCCTATGAAATATTAGTGCAATAAATTATTTATCCGCCGTGGAAAAAGCTCGAGGTACAACTAAGCAATTTTTACGAGTTGTGAATGCGAAAGCATGAATCTTGAGCGCGTACTCGTGAAGTTGCCGCGCCAAGCTGACACCGGCTGTGCCGCCGCTCTGTCGGCAACACGGAATCGGCTGGCGCGCTGGCGGCGTGGGCACGCAGCGCCATGGGGTGGCGCTGATTGAAACTGACGCGCGGCGGCTTCCCTTCGGCTTCATTTACTTGCGGTTATGCGTTCCTTTCTGCGCGGCTTCAAAGCTCAGATGCCTCAAGTCGCGGCTTCACGAATTTATCTGCCGTTTGGCGCGGCTGATGACGTCGGCTAGCTCCATCGGACAGTTAATGCTTTCGAATTAGTAAAATAATTTTACGGCCCTATTTAACAAAACTAAAGCTCTATTCCTCGGCTCATGTAAGCAGCAGGTAGGTATTTAATTTGCAGTATTTCTCAGATTATTTCTTGATTTTGCAATAAATAATGGCGAAGTGAAATAACAGTTGCAAAGCGATAGCTCATCATTAAGACAGCCCGCACGATGATGTGGTAGACCTGTTGAACAGACAGCCTAGTTTCGGATAGGGTGCTGAATAGGTCGAGGTGTGCCTTTATCGTACATGTTTCTGAGCGTTCGGCGGACCGTACTACGGCATTTCACCTTTCATATATTTCTCATATTGGCGAAAAGATCCAAATAGAGCGACGCTATGTAGAGTATTTGGCGCGGGCTGGCGGGCTCCCCTCTGCCCGGGCGCCTCTGGAGGTCAGGAGATAGAGTAGTCGCTGAATTTTCCGGCGTCGGCTTACGGATCCAGAGGGTAATATAATATCTGCTGTTTCCGGCGCTACAATGCCAAAAATTGCGAGCTTTTCGAGAAAAATCAATTCGCAGTAGTTCGGAATCGTAACAATAACGAAGCAGATGTCGGATTGTTTCTTCTTTGGAGTACGTTATACACAATAGACTGCCCACCACAGCAATTTTATGCAGAAAATATATATTAGATGCACTATTCGTACGTGAGTGCGTTAAAAGGGTGTTGTTTGGACCATGAAATCCTTCGGTAATGCAGGGCTCGTGTCTGTCCGGCTTGAAGGAGTGATATGTTTAATGTGTGGCATGACAAGGCCAAGCGACTACTTAAAATTGGCAAGACTTTGTATTGAGGGCCCTTGGAGATGTGCATCTCCCGCTAGCTTGCCAGCTTCGGTGTTCCCAGGAACTCCAAAATGTAAAGGTACCCACTGAAACAGCACTGTGAGATTTTTCCTGTTAGAATAGTCAATGATTTAGAATTTTCCTCACTTGTTCGTGACAGGATTTTGGTGTTGCAAGCCTCCTGAGGAATGTGCGTGAATCGGTTATAATGTCCTCTAGTTGTTTCTACCCGTCTACGTTGGTTTCAGCAAGTGTACACAAAAGATTCTGGGTGGCATCCATTTCAGCAGATGTGGACGACACAAGTTTATTAAATTGGTCACTCCATTGAATTTTCATTTCTGGGATAACAAAAGCGGCAGTTGCGCTTCGTCGGCCTTGGTGCACTTAGGGTGCCTCAATGACCTTCTGTTTAGAGTGATATCACCCTTTGTAGTACCCGATGCCGACCGCACGCGATCACGGGGAAAATACAAAGAAATAGACGAAAACAAAATGTTGCCATAGCACAGTCAGCGCCACAGACGCGTGCAGGGACACGTTCTTTCACGCGCTTCTGAACAAAAAATAAATGTAAAAGTGGGAACAAAATGGCCAGATGTCTCCACCCTAAGCAATGCGCACATGAAGGCACCCTAGGTGCACTAAGCCGTGGTTGCGAATTCGAAACGTTGACGGGTACCGCAGTTTGAGAGCGTCTTCAGCGATTCTTCGAAAAGCGATGTCTGCGGTTTCCTTTTTCCTTCAAATGCCTGGCAGATGTTCCTGGTACTGGAATAGGTGTGGGCGCCAGGGGGACTTTTTTTTTTGTGTACTCCGGTGGTTTTGTGCTACGACGTGAATTGTTCAAGAATTATACTGCTCGTAAAAGTTTTTTTTTTTTCTGGACTCAGTTTTCGCTTCAAAATGAAGTAGAAGGGTAGTCTCTGTTTTTGACTTATGCAGTCGTATGAACTGTTGTATAAAGTTTCTTGTAACACGGAGCAATAGAGGCAGTGTGTTGCTCTCAGCGTGTTGCTCTCAGCGTACACTTTTTCGTTGTATGCTGCTCGAGGGACGCCCAGCGTCTTACAGATGCGTTGTTCGTGAACGCGTTAAAAATGTAACATTTGGATGTTTGAAAGTCAAAGTATTAAAAAGAGTACAATTAACACACCTCCCGTCACAACAGTGTGATGTAAACGGGGCATTGAAGATGGTAATTTCCTCCATGACTGACCACCGAGGCGACAGGCTGCGTTTGTGAATTTACTTGACGTTGTGTCGATGGCGTCTGCTTCTGGTTTTCCCAAAAGCCTCGCATCGATACTTAATCCAAGAAAGCGATATGCCTTGACCCGACAAATCTTTGTACTATTTAAATATAAATCAATATCCTGACATAATCGTTTATGAACATGTGGAAAAATCATGTAGGCTGTCTTTCTTACAGAAATTCGAAGTCCAACTGTGGTCAGATACACTTGAGCAGACGTAGTGGCTGCTGCTGCAATGATCGACGAGCACATCGCGTCACAAGCGGCTGGCCCATAAGCAAACGTCATCCGCGTAGATCAAAAAGTTGATCGATAGCGGTCCACGTGTTATTGCTTTTGGCAGTCCAGCCATGTCAATATTGAATAGTACCGGGCTTAAAATGGGCAACCTCGGGGCAGGTCTCAAAGTTTTCGGTTGAAGTTGCCCCGTGTGTTTCCTTGGCGAACCTGAAACTGTCGACCATACCAAAGATTAATAAGGAAGCTTTCGATTAAGCTCGCTATGCCTATATGGTACGAAGCCTCTGAAGGATGCTTGCAATATTTACAATTTCGAAAGCTTTCTTCATATCAAAATATATCGCATGTGTGGTTTATCGCTGACCTTTGCATCTTCTGCGCTGATGACAAGGTCACGAATATTACCTGTCGCGGAGAGAGACTGAATAAAACTTCTCACCTCCTTAGGTAGCAATTTATGTTTCTTCAGAAACTAAGTCAACATGTTTTGGAACATGTGTTCCACTATTTGGCAAGGCATGAGGACATGGCCACAGGTCTACATGCGCATGGGTCATATGATGGCTTCCCGGGCCTCAGGATTGGTATGAGGAAGGACAATTTTCACCCTTCGGGGACCTTGCCTGTTTCCTAGATGAAGTTAAAGATGTTTAACAATTCAATAAAGCCTCCAAAGGGCAGATTCTGAAGAGCCTAGTAGGATATCCAATCTCGTCCTGTCGCACTGTGTCATCAACATTGCTGCAATGCTACTGTCAGTTCTTCTTAAGTGAAAGCATCGACCATTTTGTTGCTGGCTGTATTTGTACCGGTTCACCCTCGTACACGTAAAAAAAATCTGCGGGAGTTCTTTTAAGGATTTATTCTGAGCGAGAGCGAGAGTCTCGAAAGGTCAAATGGGACATCTCCAGTGAGGGGTTCGATAACCTTGCAGATTTCGCTTCCATTTGTCTGTGCCCTAAGGTCTTTACAGAAGGACCACCACTGTGACCGCCATAAGTGATTGGCATATCTTCAAAGCGCACCGAAGGTGCGATTGAATTTTGTGCGGTTGGACAAACCTGGGTGACGTCTCAGACGAGGCTCAGCTCTTCGACGAGCCGCAATAAGGCTCAACCATTTTAAGTCAGGAGAAGGAAAATGTTCCGGCAAATGAACGACTTCCACGCTTAGCATCAGGGCGCCTAATATATGATTGTGAAAAAATTAGCTGCGTATTTACTTAGGGAACTGCAAAAAACGTCCTATATAGTGACTCGATACAATTTCGTGTTTGACCTGCTGCACCCTGGCAAAGTTAACCAAATGGGGAAATGGTCGCTGTTCATGGTGTCGGGGGTAATTTTCGAAGAAATCTTAGTCGTGGAATTATGAGCTGTCACAACTCTAGCAAAAAGCAGAGGGCCTATAGAAAGATGGGCCACCTGTGTTGGCTACACAAAGTTCACTTGCCAAAAATAATTGTTCAAGCATTCGACCGTAGTATTCTATTTATTCGCATTCCCAAAGCGTATAGTGGGCGTTAAAATCACCGAACATTATCAAACCAGGTTTATGCTGCTTGCACCAATCTTATAAAAAAGTCCATCATGCCTTTGTTTCTGCCTGGTATGATGTATTTAGATATAACTGTGATGGTGAATTTTTTTAACCATACTTTTAAAGCAACAAATTCAGCATCAGCAGTATTAGAGAGTCAATTGCAATTGAATAATTCATTTAATTTATTTACATATTAAGGGCCCATGAAGAGCATTGAAAAAAGGAGGGGGGGTGGGGGTGGGGCGAAATTCAAGATTTATACAATAAAAACGGAAATACACGAAAAACACGAAATGAAACAAAAACTTTATGTACTTTACACACTCAGAAGTGTTCAGAATTACAGAAATCGTACAACTAGAAAGGCGAAACAGGAATTTGAATGCAAAATATAAAATTATGTTGGTCCAGAATGGGGGCAATGGACAATGAGAGTGACGAGGAAACAGCGCAGTCTCAAAACAAGCACTCTAAAGATTTCATGCACACAAAAGAAAGAGCCACTTATACAGCGCTAACTGGCAACTCTACGTTATATTTACAATTTTCGTTTTCGTCTTTTTTTGTAGACTTTCTATGGCAAAAAGCTGCCCTTTTCTTCTTCCTTCTTCTTGTTGTGTTTTTGTAGTAGGAAGCTAAACCATAAAACTATTGTACGGCTAAGTACTCTAGTTGTTTTTTGGATAACATTAGGTAGGAGTGCTGACACATCTCTACTCTTGTCTGGCAATGTTCTCTCCTTCCATAATTTCTCTTGTTAGCTTGTCGTAGTTCCTGCCTAACACTGTGCATTTCTCCAGCTGCGCTGAGCAGCCACAGTCTTGACAGCGAATTCCCAGGTGTCCGAAGTTTTTGCTGGTGATAGTGCAGTTGTGCTCACGAAGGCGATCGTTGACGCACCGTCCGGTCTGTTCTATGTATTGTCATCCAGAGGAGAAAGGGAAGGAGTAGACCACCTTTTCGGTACACTGTACGAAGTTGTTTTTATGTTTCTTCGTGCACTTGACTCCGGTTCTCGTGGGTGTATTAACTCTCTTTCACAGGCCATGAAGTTTGTTAGGGGCTGAGAAGACGATGGTCCAGGTTAACTCTATTAGCTATATTCTTTGGACCGTGGGAAAAGTTGTAAATGTATGGCACAACGATCGGTTTTTTGGCCCTGTCTTTGTTCTTTTTTTTTTTTTAATATGGTCCCCTTGCTTGATGTCTTTGATGAGTCTTTCGGCCACTGATGTTAGTAAGGAGGTCGGATATCCTGCGCATCTTAATCGAGAGACTTGCCCGTTGAAGCTTGTTTGCATGGAATGGCAGCATGATTTTGTAAGTGCGTTGTTGAGACTTAACTGTGCAATGCTCCGCTTAAGGCTGCGGTCCAACGGCAGCCATTTGAACAAGGCGTTAGTTCAACCAATAGATGGCGACATGCACCCGTGGGGTGTAAAGCCCCTCGATATGTTTTCGTTTGTCTTTGCAACTAGCGCCAAATGCGCGAGCGCACGTGGCTCAGGTCTCGAGCGGCCCTTGGAAGCAAATGGCGGCGCAGCACTGAAATAAGCGGCCCTTGGAAGCGAATGGCGGCGGAGCACCCGCTCGTGGCACGTGTCTTGCGCATTTCCACAACAATGGTTGGCGGTACTTGTGAAAACACCTTTATCAAGGGGCTTTAGTGGGGTGGCCGAAACATTGGTTCACAGTGGGATGGCTCGAGCACCATCACGTTCCCCTCGCGGCCTTGCTCGGGCTGCTGCCAGCTGTGCTCAGCTAGCTCAAGTAGCGTGGCTCTCGCCAAGCACAGGAAACCTGTCCGCGCCAAGGCTATCGTATTTGAGAGGAGTGAAACGTGTTTTCCCTAGTAAACTATATGGTGGTATCGTCGGCCCGGCAGAGGCTCCGCATCATCAGATCAAGCTCCTACCTATCATCTGCTAAGAACGGCGATCTCGATGGTGTGAAGTGGACGTTGCGGAAGCACTGTGGATTTTTTTGCGAAGCTTCGCAATATTGTTCAAGCCCGAGTTTTTTATACATTTGCGCTGTACTGTAGTTTCGTTAGTTGAGCTGGGGCGGGAGGCATTCAGCATATCTTTGTCCGCGAATTATGAGCGCGTGCTGAAGGCGAGCTCCCACAGTTCTTTTGCAACCTACATTCCGCACCATTGAGAGTGCCGGTCTTAGTAGCCTATTGATGTGAGCTCGTTCTGAGCATGCGCTTTAAACAGCATCCACAAATATGGCGTCCAGTGAATACTTCCTACATCGGCCTTCCAATTACCAGGTGGAATCGAGAAAGTTTTTTATTCGTTTTAACTTTAGTTTCCCTGCGTTTACATGCGAAGACTGATGTTTCCTAGGTACTGACACAGCGTAGTTTCTGGCTGAGCAAAGATATATGAGCTTAAATTTTGTTTTCGTACCCCTTCAAGGGCCGAGGTGCGGATTGCAATGTTGTACAGGCGCATTAAGAAATACCCAAACTAGGTGTTCGCTGGACGATACGCTTTGCGCGCTTCTTTTTATTAGCCTGCGCACCGCGCTACATTAACTGTACCGACCAGGTACGGGCGACGCGGCGACGCGCCGAAGTGACGCACAGACAGCTGCACCGGTTGCTCTGATACTGCCGTTCGCCGCCCGTTTTTACCGCTCATATCTCCCCTGTTTAGAAGAGCTCTGAAGGAACGAAGTCCATCTTATCATTGGCGTGCTGTCCGAGACAGGGCTTCGTCACTGATCTCCAATAGGTGGCTAGATTCAGTCCCTTATAGTAGAGTCACGGGAAGTAGACGGCTTGTCCCGGAAGTGAGCTCTTCACAGACTTTTCAACTCTCCCGACTGCTGGTTCGAACAGCGTTCAGAGCGCTAGGTTTTTCTCCAGCTGTCGAAAGAGAGCCTGCTTGTGGCGAAGTAACAATGTATGCGAACCCGAGATATCTTCAGCGAAGCCATTCAATGTGAAAATTTCGAGATTCCAGTTTATCAAGTGTGCCTATGTCCCACGTTCAAATGCCTTATTCTCTGGCTTTCATCCAGAACTGGAGCATTATAACCCAATCAAAGTCACAAAAAAGCATAAAACAAAATATCGACTCAGTGGACTAGAAAGCCCAGCAGACGCTTGAATTCCACAACAAGCATCGAGCTTTACTTCCACCAGGCTGGGAGAGCAGCTAAGCGCCATACAGACCCAGATAGTAGAGATCAGATAGGCTTCGTGTTCGGGTAGTTCCCGAAGAAAAACCTCTTGGCCCCAGACCTAAGCAAAAACAGAGAAGCCGCGCCGAAGCGAACCGAAACACCCGCCCCCCCCCCCCCCCCTTCACCTCGCACACCCACACACCTACATGCAAGCGTGCCCCCCCCCCCTCCCCCCCCCCCCCTCCCCCTCTTTATTTTCTTAACCGCTCACCTCAGCATGGGAGACGGAACAAATGATCCGAGAACAAATGGTCTGGAAAAAATGGCATCGGAATAAATGGTCCCAGAACAAATCGTCCAGGAAATAATGGTCCCAGGTACAAACTAGGAAAAATGGTCCCACATAATTATCGCCGATGTGGCTTCTGCGTTTTCGAATAAATCCGATAAAATCCAATAACACTCGCCGAATTTCGAGGCTGCCGGTTTAGCGAAGTCGACCGGTTTTTATATTTTTCTGGGAAGCTCAGAAATGTTTTACACTTTGGAAACCTAATGCACCTATAAAGGCATCAAGCTCAGCTCTATATGTGTGCTACCACTACGCAACATGACGAGATGGAAGTAATTCGAGTTTAATGGCTTGAACAGTAAGACTAGGCGGGAGGCACTCAATCGATCGACTGACGTTTTAGCGAACGCCCACATTTCACGGAATCACACTTTAGCGAATAGTTGGCCGCCACGAAGCGGCGTTTATTGGTGAGCGAAGTGGAGTCAAATGTTTGTAATGAGCCACCGGAGACTGTCGCCGCGAAGAGGCGTAATCGCACGCGAGGGGGAGATGGGGGTGTTAACACGCGCCTATGTTGGTCACTAAAACGTCGATCGGCTCAAATGTCGCTGTGTGCTGAAATGTCATTCGCTCATGTGATATGTACCCGTCATATCTTTTATAATATGGTACAAGGTCACTAAACTAACAGTTAAGAGGTAACTGTTGGACGGTATTCATTTCGAAAATATTGTGACGATTTTGGATAAAATTAATTTCAATACCCGACCACTTTCGTCCAAGCAACCGGCCTCAAAATATAAACGAAATCCTTCATTCCACCAGTAAATCACTGATTCCAAAACGGATGAAGTAGATTGCATGGTATATCTTAGTTCCAAAACAATCTTCTTACGGGACCCTTTTTCCTACTTTGGAGTTGCAACCATTAGTCTGGGGCTATTTGTTCCGGGACCATTTGTTCCGGGACCATTAGTTCCGGGACCATTAGTTCCAGGACCCTTAGTTCCGGGACCATTAGTTGTGGAACCATTTGTTCCTACACTCCCTCCGCATCTCGCACCGGAGAACGAAGACACTCCCTGCGAAAACAGTGAGTGCGCAGGCGAGCTGGTGGATGTTGATCATGATGTAGAAAACCCGAGAGTGTGGTAAAAGCAGGCAAACTTGGTCGAAGAAGTTCTTTTCCCCTGTCTTTCTTCTTCGATCAAGTTTCCATGCTTTTACCACAGTCTCGGGTTATCTACATCATGACTCCTTGAGGTCGTAATGATGTCCAGTGCGGTGAGATCTCTAAGCAGCGGACTCTCCCTGCTCGTTTATTCGTCAATGCCGGTGTCCCGACGACTCTTCAAGATCCAATCAACTAAGCAGACCGGCGCTCTCTCTAATTCCCGCTCGATGCGTGTTAAACTTTTTATTAGGCACGATATCTTTGCTCCCTCCCGCGTGCTGTACTGAATCCAGATTGAAGTATGGTTGCAAATGTTTTGTTTACGTGGTGTTTTTCGAGACATATATATTTGAAGAACGGGCGTTTGGGGATTTCGTTAAGGGTGTGGCTTCTGATTGCTAATTCTTGGACGGAAGGGTAGATCTATCTGTCCAATATACTGCATGTTGCATACCCGGCAGAGCAACAGATAGGCAACATTAGCTGTGTTAGTTATAATTTCCGTTCATCCTAAAGGGGAAGTCAGAATTGGTACTTTTTGTCTCCATGGATTCCGTCATGTGGCTGCACATTTGGCACCGCGGCCCATGGCATGGCCGAGATCCGAGGAACTCCTTGTGTTGGATTTGGATTGTACTTCAATGTCTTTAAGGCTTTTTCCTCGACGGTAGACGACGCGTGGGGCTTGCGGAAAATCAGAATCAAGGCGCTGGTTTTGCAAGAGAATATCAACAAATTTTGCGTAGGATGTTTCTGATGTTCAGAAGATTACTTGAGTAGGTTAGCACAAAATTATATTGATTATTTCCTGAGTTTTGAACGCTTTTTGCTGATGACTGTCGCATGGTCTAGTGTGCTAGCCTCTTTTATACCACTCGTGATGACGCCTGCCAGATAATATTGCCTAATAAGTGCTGTCGTTAGATTATATGTGTATTATCGCATTATATATATATAAATATTTATATACGAATACCTGCCTAAGTTCAAAGCGTCAAATAAATCCTCCTGTTTGGTTTTCCACCGTCACTCTACATCCCTGTTTTCTACTTCTTCGGCCTTCAAGCCAACATGTCCCCATATATGTATTATTTCCGTGTTTGTGTGCGTGTGTTGAAAATAGCCTTGAAGTCGAGGTCAGATTCTGGCAAAAGTGGAAAAACATCACGTGATGTTTTTGAAAATAGTGCGTTTCTACTGTGCGTCAAAGCTGGGTGTGTTAACAAACCCAGCTGTGCAATCATAGGGATGTCATGCCTCTTTTTTGTTTCAAACATAAATGTTATATGAGGTAGCCCCAAACATGTCCACACACAAAAAAAAAATCTTACGTTTCCGAAAAAAAATTCTTGTTTTTTAAAAACGAATTGCGCCTGAGGTGGGGGGAACAACGATTTTCCCAATTTCGGCTAGACGTAATACTAAAGATAACATAAATACAAAATAAAACTTTCTACATCGTAAATATGCTAACACTTAAAGCACAAAAACTGAAATACACGAATAAATTTAATTTATCTTATGTATGTTTAGATCACAAGTAAAATAAAATGACAATGCTGTCCTCTAGGGCAACACTTTTGTATTTGGTCATTTTTCGGCGAGTGTTTGCACATCATAAAATTAAGTTCTTCAGCTGAAAGTGTTTGTACAGATTATTCCATGCTTTGTTAATTTTTAGCGAACATTTTGCGTTATTGCATTGTGACCGCAAAGTTTCTAAAGATCGAAACAGTCTAAAGTGTGCAATTTTTTGAGCCAGTAAAAATTAACTAATTATCCTTTGATTTCTACAAACTTCCCTCGATGAACCCTTGGAGTTGGATAATTAAACTTGACGAAAGATATATCAGTATATTGTTTTAATTTAGTAAAATATAAAAAAAAACTATTTCGTCAGACGTATGTTGCAGTTAATTGCCATTCGTTGGTTCCTTTCTAACGACTAGCGCTACTCGAGCACCACATCCAAATTTGGCCATAATGGGTCGCATTATATCTGAGACCCCATAGAGCATTATACCAAAAAAAATCTGTGAGCTCTTTCTCATTAATGACGTGGCTGGTAGTGCCTAAGAAAAATAAATTGGCGGCGTATTTGATCCTTAGGGTTGTGTGCTTTGTTAAATTTCGCTGCACTGGCCTACTTTTTCAGGGTAGTACTCTACGTGGCTAGTCTACCCCACAAAATTATTTGATTTCTTTATCTAGGCTTTACTATATTACGTTTCCAACTGCGATGGTCTGTAGCGGACGGCACGAGCTATCTCAACTCAGTCAGCGGATCAAGTAACAACGCGTCGCTGCGCCCCTCTCAAAGGTCACGTGACATTTGCACGGAATTTGATAGAACTGATAGCCTCGATTGTGGTCCAGCGTAAGCTAAAAGGGAACATGCGAAAATGAGGCTTCTTATGCCGAAACCGAAAGTTGGCGTGGTGAGGGCGGAACAATAGCAGGTTGAGCCTAAAAAAACAAAAAAGTAGAAAGAAGTGGAAAGCTGGGTAGCGTTATTGGAACAACGAAATGTTCACTTGGGCTGGTGGGTTCATGACTGGATGCAAGCGCCAAAGGACAGGGACAAAGTGAAGAAGGTAACACCAGCAGAGCGCAATCTCAACTAAATGTTCATTAGAAAGCGCGCTGACTTAGATACTTTAATAAAACCGCGTCACTTCCAGACACCCTAATCTCTCTATCTCTTCCAGACACCCTAATCTCGCCCGTGTTTGTCTTCTATCTTGTGTACGTCTTTTTTAGCGCTTTTAACCATGGTTAAACTCAGTCAACACCAACTAGCCCAACAAAAAGTTCTTTTATAATTGGACATGGATGATCGACCTTTTCTGCAAACGCCCTCGAGCGTTTTTAGAGCGCCGCTCTTACGGTGCGTTCACACTGGAAGCGGATCCGCGTTCGCGAAGCGGATCCGCGCGTTCTCAACCGCAAAGCGGCTAGGATGGAGCGGTTGGAGCGCGTTTTTGCCAACCGCTTCGGGACCAATTTCTCCCAACCGCTTTCACGAACCGCAAAGCGGCAACCAATCACAACGCGACGCTGACGTGACGTCAGTGAGTTTCGAAACAAGATGGCACCCTTCGCTGGTGAGGCGTCCAAGGCGGTGTAGTCCTAGCGCTGTAGTCTTAGCTTTCGACAAACCAACGGAGAAACTTGATGTTCACGTCCGTCACTTGAATCCACCGCGAAAAACATTGACTCGTAATTTTAACGGGCTTCACACCGGTGGTTTGGTTCGGGTAAGGGTTTGTTTATTATTCCGGGTGCCACAGCCCGAGCTCGCTGCCTTGTTAAAATCTGCCTGTAGAACGTCGGAACCTGCCCCTGATCGACCGAAATGTCAGCTTTTTTACCCACTAGGATAGTCTCGCGAACTATTGAAAGCTTTCGACACCGTGCATGACCACCACGAAGGCCGATAGAGACGTCGTGAGCTTGATTGCGTGGCCAACGCACTACCGCGGAGGGGGCAGGGTACCTGCACTAGCTCGACCTGTAACGTTTACTACTAATAAAATGAATAAAGGGAACCTACTCAAGGAATAAAGTGTACGTACCAGACAATGCAGAGGTAATCCATACGGCGTTTATTTGAGCTTAATGTCAAACAAACAGTAGACTCGATCGACGTGCGAGTGACGAGAGGAGAGTCCGCCACCAACAAAGCCACGACCGGCTAGCACCGAACACATTCCCCCGCACCACGGTCCACCCCACCGCTCACAACTTCGAAAATGATAAGAGCGAACAACAACGAGGGGGGAAAACTGGGACTCTATCCCGAAAACAAGGTCAGCTATTCATGTGGGAAGGGTCCACTTCAAAGAAAAGGTCGGGGGCATCCTGTTCTGAGTCAGCAAGGCGCGCCTAGCTGGGCTTTGCTTGTGGGCGAAGTCGAGGGAATCACAGGCGAGTTTGGCGGAACCATGCTTCTTTTTTCGCTGCCTGAACTCGTGATGCGTGCGTACTTCCCGGAGAAAAATATTCCGAGTGCCAAAATGGCAAAAGTTTAGCTTTGGATCTTGAATTAAAGTGGATTTTGGATTGTAAAACAGGGTTGCCAAACGCAAGTCTCAAAAGATCACGCGTGATCGCCGAGAAACCGCCAACCGCCTCTCGGTGTGTCTGAACGGGGTCGCTCGCGAACCGCATCCGCGACCGCTTCGCGAACGCGGATCCGCTTCCAGTGTGAATGCGCCATTAGGCGCCCGTTTCCGGCTTGAGCGGCGTCGCCGTGGCGTCGTCGTCGGCGCCGTCGGCGGGACCGCGCAGTGCATTATGGGAAACGTCCCATAGTGCACCGCGTAACTTCGGGTAGGTCACGTACGTGACCAACCCGAGGTCATGTAACGCCCCCCCCCCCCCCCCCCCCCCCCGAGGGTTACGTACCCCCCTCCCCACCCTCCGAGGTCACGAAACTCCCCCCCCCCCCCTCCCCCCGAAGGAGATTCAAGAATGAGGGGAGGAGCAGCATAAGGAGGTGAGGACGAGGAAGGAGGAGTTACCCACCCCTTAGTACCCTTCCCTCCTCCTCTTCAAGAGCTGGGCTCTTATTCGGCGTTACAGGGAGTTGTAAACGGCTTTCACTTTTTAGTAGAATAAAACATGCTAAAAACATACAAAAACAAGCAAATTATCACGAATTTGAAAGCTAAATGTTTACATAAGGCTCTTGTGAAACGCAGGCCAATTAACCATTGAAAACATAAACGCGATTTGTTTGTTCCAGGTATTTCTTTATATACACGCTGCCATTGCTCGATCATTTTGTCTTCGGTTTATCGAACTTACTGGGCAATCAACCATACCTGTGTTACCTGCATTATGTACTGCGTGGCATATATAGCGTGAGCGATACATAAATAGTCATATTTATTTGATATTCAGTACAGGGCTCCAGAGGGTATTACAATAGGGAGAGTCAGCATCACACAAAACACTGAAATTTTAACAACCATGGATCAGCAAGACACGCAAGTTACGCAAAAATAATATGCACAAACTCATACACGAATGTAATCACACACAACAAGAACAACCTGGGTTCGCAAAGAAAATAACAGAAATACCATATTCAATACAAATCGATTATAAGATAGAACGCTCGAGTTGCAAGAAAAATGAATCTGGACTCTGCAAGGTAACATCTCCCTTGGCAGACTACTACATTATTTATTGTTCGTGGAAAAAAAATACGAAACAGATCAGATTTCGATGTGTATTTCTGAACTTTTAAGTCATGACCGACTGTATGCGATACATAAAATGGCTCAAAGAAGTAAATCAATTTTTTTTTTAGAAACCACGGAAACAAATGAAACAATTTTAGCCGCAAATTCCCACGTCTAACAGCAAGCGATTTCTATTGAGTGTAATTTTTTATTGTGGATACACTACTATGAAAGTTGTAGTGCTCAAAGTGGCACGGTTTTAAATTTGTTCACTTTTATTAATGAGATACTGTTGGGGTGAATCCCATACAAGAGAAGCATACTCGAAAACGGGTTTCGCGCAAAAAAAAACAACAAAAAAACAGTCTGTTTTGGCGATTGCTAAGCGCGCGAAAATTTTCTCCGTAGAAAACCCGTGGTTCTACTAGCTTTTCGTATTGCGCAGTTTACACGTGAAAGACAATCTCAATTCATCAGAAAAGAGCACTTCCAGGTATTTCGCTTCTATTTTAACGTTTACAGTTTCTCTGTATAAGATGGGTGTTGATCGGCAAATGTTATGTTTGCTTTTAAACCTTACACGGCAACATTTTGGTGAGCTTAAAGGAGCGGTGCAACGGTATTCAATTGGAATGTTTTTCAGTTGACACGAGCTTACTGGCACACCTGGGACTCAAGGATACTCACACGCAACGCCACTGGCCAAGAAACTCCTTTGTTGCGGTGTAATTTAAAGGACAAAAACGATCATTTTCATTCAATCTCTCCTTTGCGAAATTTGATTACGTAACGTGGGGATCGCAGAACACCCAAGGGACGATATTGGAATGCTGTTCATAGATTGGACCCGAGCCCTGCGTGGGCACTCGATTTGGGCTCGTGATAATTGCTAGCTCGAGAAGCATTCGGGTAGTCGCCCGCGTCCAATCGCTGCAACGACGACAACAGCCGAGCCATAACAATGTCTGGAACTCAGCGCGTGTTCTGTGCTTTGCCAACCCCAGCGCGTGGCTATGATCAACACTGGCGGCATATAGTCGGCTCCAGATCACGTGACCGCTTGTTCTGGCTGCGAGTTGAGGGGGTGAACGCTGCCCGTTTTTCTTTCATTTTTTTCTGGACTTCTATTGCGTGGGGTGAAAAACGAACGCGTGTTTCATAGGTCATTAACGTTAGGGATCCGTTCTAAGCGGTATTTGCGCAAAGTACAAAAATTGTTGCATCTCTCCTTTAAAGTCATTTCCAACTTAGATACCACATACAGATTTTATCTAAATCAATTTTATCAGCTGATACATTAGTGTCTCAATTAATTTCATTATATAAAATGCAGTTGTCTGCGTACATTATCATGCGCGATGTGATTCCCTGGTTTATGTCATTAATTAAAATTAGAAAGGAGAGTGGCCAAAGCACAGAGCCACGTAGTACTCCGGAAGTTACGACAACTGCCACTTTGAAAAACGGTATTCATTACAACACAATTCATTTAGTTATTTTTTTATATTTTACAGCTCAATTTTCGCATAAGCCAAGATGGCTTGTGCATGGGACGCGGCAGTACTTGTACAGAAAAAAAAAAAGAACCAATCTGACGACAACACATTTTGAATGTTCAATGAAATGAACAAAAAAAAAACATTTTATATTGCCGTCACGTTCGCAGCGATCAAAGCACGAGAACAAGTGTGTCATGATTTATAGGACAAGGAAAAAGAAAAGGAATAAAGGAGAGATTGTCGGCAGCACGAAAAAAAAAAAAGAAAGATAAAGAGGCCTGAGAACGGTTCGAAGCAATCCGACGAGGCGCGAGATTTGACGACTGTCTTCTGGGGTTGCGGAGCTCAGGTCGGCTATGTCCCGTTCTCGAAATCGACTCCGCCAGGCTTGAACGGGTCGGCTACGCCCCGTCCTCGCAATCGACTCCGCCAAGCTTGGATCACCGCGCTCGGCATCGTCATCTTGGTCCGAAGGGCTCCAGAGGGCTGGGCATCATTCTCCGACGACCCGCCCAACGACGATCCACCCGCGACATCCCATGGTGACTATACAGGGTGATGACTATTTGTGTTGACAGTATATATCTTTACTTTTGAATGCAATATCTATTTCATTTATGCGACGCTGATTGTATTCCAGTTTTTTCTTTTTTCTTTTTCTCTTCTTACAGTAAAGTACGTTTGAGTTCTCCCGCTGACTCTGGTTCCCATGACTCTCTCTCACCTTCCCGAACGAACCTAACATATTGGTGATCCTGCCAGGATTCGTCTAGGCCCATTACATCCTAGTTGCGTTTTTTCGGGAAGTGAGAGAGTTGAGGGGAAGCTCAGTCCGTTGTGTTAATATGGAGCTAGAACGAATAATCGCGTTGGGTAAGGAATTAGGGTATACTGGGGACGAGCTAAAGAAATGGGTAGCTGAAGAAAGAGTTCGGGCGGATGAAGAGAAAGCGCGCGTGAGAGCCGAGAGAGCTAAGGAACGTGATAACGTAAGGGAAGACCGGGAAGCAGCCGAAATAGCGTTAGCTGCACAGTGTGCTAAATTAGAAAAGGAAAGGGAGATTCTCCAGCTGAAAATCGCCGCACGTGAGATTGGTCATGAAAGTGCAGGAACTGTGGGAGACGAGCGCGGGGAAGCGCCAGGCCTAGCAATTCGAGGGTGTCCCCACAAGTTAATCCCGCAGTTCGACGAACGGAGGGTTGATCTAGACTCGTATCTGCTGCGCTTCGAGCGTACAGCAACAGGGTTGAGCTGGCCTTTGGAGAAATGGGCCACCACACTAAGCTTATGCTTGACCGGGGAGGCACTGTCTGTGGTTGGCCGGATGGCACCGGCGGATGCGTTGGATTACGGAAAGGTCGAGCTGGCGCTCTTCCAAAGATTTAGGTACACTAAGGAGGGGCACCGCGAACCGTTTCGTAACGCCTAACCCGAGAAGGGCGTAATGTGCAGACAATTTGCTGCCCGATTGGCCGGATTTTTTTACCGATGCCCGAGATAGCTGGAGCTGAGAAGACTATCGAGGCATTACGAGACCAGGTCCTGGTGGAACAGTTTATGTTGACCTGCTCCAGCAAACTGGCCATCTTTCTTAGAGAGCGTGATTCTCAGACTTTGGAAGGCGTAGCAGAAAAGGCAGACCTGTTCCTAGAAGCCCAGATGCCATCCAGCTCAATTAGGCAAAAGTCAGACGAGGTGACAAACAGACAAGGTGCAGGAAACGGAGACACTCACGCAAGGGGAGAGACGCGAAGAGTTATCCGCTGCTTCATCTGTGGGAAGGCTGGACATAAGGCCGAAAATTGCAGAATCAACGCGCAAGGCAAGAAAACAGTGACGTGTTGTAATTGTGGCCGCGCTGGTCATAGGGCGGAAAACTGCAAGGGAAGGCAGAACGAGAAGCAGCAAGCCTCGTGCTTATGGACTGCGTCAACAGGGGCTGTCGACGCGCCTGACGACTCCTACGAAACACTGAATAATGGCGACAAAATCCCGGTAGTAAACGTGGCCGTGGGAACGCCTCCAAAGTTCTTATTAGAGAACATGCCGGTCGTGGAAGGCCGTCTCGGGGAGCACAAGATAACGGTATTAAGGGATACCGGGTGTAGCATCGTCGTGGTCCGAGAGAGCCTAACAGAAAAGTCAAGTCCGGTGTTTCTGCTAGACCGCACGGTTCGATATCTGCCCGAGGCGGATGTAGTTGTATGAACATTCTACTATACAGGGAAGGTGACGGCAAAATCTGTCAGTAACCCTCTCTGTGATCTGGTACTTAAGAATATACCCCAAATGCGGGAGGCCAATGATCCAACCCCAGACTGGGAAATTAAAAACGAAGAGAGTAAGGTCAAGTTCTGGCCAAGCCAACGTCGAAGGCGGAAGCATTTCCGAACGCCGTTGAAGTCAGCTTCGATGGTCGCATGACACCGAGATTGTCCAAACGTACTGACGAGTTTCGGAATGACTAACCAGCAGTAGTTGCGTCCGCGAGGGAGAAGGGAGCAGGTGGTCAAATGGAAAGACCAGACCGACCTTTGAAGGTGTCGCAGGCGGCAGTGATCGATGCGACAACCGAGGAGCTCGCCATGCAGCAAAAGGAGGATAAAACTCTCATGAAGTGTTTTGGTAAGATACGGCAAACGTCCAGAAAACACAAGGGCAGGACGAAGTTCCAGTTTTTTCTCAAGAATGGTTTGCTACATAGGGCCGTTGAATATTCATCCGGCAGAAGGGTAGAGCAAGTTGTACTCCCGAGAAGGCTCAGGAGCACCGTCGTGGCTCTAGCATATGACAGCATCATGTCAGGACACCAGGGCATGAAGAGCACGCTCAACCTGGTGGCGGAAGAATTTTGTTGGCCTTGTATGCAAAGCGAGGTCGAGAGATACGTTCGGTCGTGCGATGTGTGTGAACGCACAGTACCCAAGGGCAAGCAGGGCAAGGCACTCTCAGGAAGCATGTTGACTATCGAGATGCCCTTTCAGAAAGTCACGATAAACATAATTGGCCCCATTGTACCAATCGCGACCTCGTGAAAGAGATACATTCTGTCAATGGTGGATATGGCTACGAGATACCCGGATGCTGTAGCGTTGAAGAACATTGGATCCCAGCAGGTGGCTGAAGCACTGGTGGAGATGTTCACGACGTACGGTGTGCCACAAGAGATCCTTAGCGACCGCGAGACCAGCTTTACCTCAGAACTAACGAGGGAGGTGAGTCGACTTCTATCAATGAAGCACCTCCTGACCACTCCGTACCATCCCATGACCAACGGCTTGGTGAAGAGATTCAACGGCACAATCAAGCAAATGCTAAGAAGGATGTGCCAGGAGAGGCCTAAGGACTGGGTCCGGTACCTTCCAGCTCTACTGTTTGCCTACAGAGAGGTTCCACAGTCGAGCCTCAGGTTTTCGCTTTTTGAGTTACTCTACGGGAGAAGAGTGCGAGGACCTTTGGCTATTCTGAAAGATGTGGTCAAACGAAGCTGTCAAGGAAGATCTGAAGACTTCGTACGGATACGTGTTGGAGCTAAGAGAAAATTTGGAGGACACGTGCAGGTTAGCACACACCTGCCTGGAAGAAGCGAGGGCAAAAGGCAAAGGCTACTACGACAGAAAGAGCTCTAACCGAAAGATGCAAGAGGGAGATCAAGCACTCATTCTTCTCCCCACCGATCATAACAAAATGATCATGCAGTGGAAGGGACCTTTTCCTCTAACAGCAAGAAGGAATGAAGTGGACTGCGAGCTAGAGGTGGGAGGCAAGAAGAAGCTATTCCATATCAACATGCTCAAGAAATATGAGGAAAGGAAAAAAACCTCACAACGTCAACCACTTTGCAATGCGGTGGTGAATAAACACGAAACTGACGAAAACGATCATGATGCCGAAGACTGCGACATCCCGATGCCAATCTGGACCAGACAGCAAGGGTGTGAGGATGTGGTCATTAATAAGAACCTAGAGAGTGAGAAGATAGGCCAAGTTCGAGAATTACTAAGGAAATTCGAAAACATATTTTCTGATGTCCCCGGGAGGACAAACCTTATGACGTGTGATCTTCATCTCACAACAAGGCAGCCGATATACGTGAGGCAGTACCCAATACCTCTTGCAGTACAAGATGTGGTCGAGGATGAAATCAGCAAGGTGCTCGAGGATGAAAACAGAAATATGCTCGAGCTGGTAAAACTGCTCCTAAGCTTGCTCTGAGGCAAGCTTAGGAGCAGTTTTACTACAGGAGAGAGATAAAATTCTTCACCCGGTTGCATGCGCGAGTCGCAAACTCAGTAGCTCCGAAAAGAACTTTGCTACTGTAGAAAAGGAATGTCGCGCGCTGGTCTGGGCAGTGACTAGGTTTAAGCTGTTTCTTTATGGAAAAGAATTCCGCGTTCAGACTGATCACCAGCCGCTAGAGTTCCTCAACAAGGCGAAGCGCACGAACAGCCGAGTAATGAGGTGGAGCATGGCTCTACAAGACCACACGTTCAGTGTAGAGTACATAAAAGGCAGGGACAACGTTGGAGCGGACTATTTAAGTCGCATTTAGGCTTTATTTATCTGTTTTTGCTTTATCGGTGCAACTAATTGATAAAAATCAAGTGTATCGAATGTCCAATGTGTATTTTTATACTTTTCATGTCTGTTTCATTTTTTTTTCATAAAGGACGTTCCTTCTGTGGGCGCCCGTGCGTGTGTGTAACGGTACCGTGCATTCATGTCGGTGTGGCTGCGCATGGTACATCAACCAAACAAATGTGACTCCTGCAAGAGTTCAGTGTGGCCAAGTTACCGATGAAGACGAGGTGCGGAACTACTGGGTTACATGCCTCAATTTTGGGTTGACGATGACGGAACGATTCCCTGGGCAGAAGAAGGTGAAGAAAGAAGTTTCTGCATATAAACTTCTCTTAGTTCGGGGGTATTGTCATGATTTATAAGACAAGGAAAAAGAAAAGAAATAAAGGAGAGATTTTCGGCAACACGCAAAAAGAAGAAAGTTAAAGAGGCGCGAGAACGGTTCGAAGCAATCCGACGAGGCGCGAGATTTTACGGCCGTCTTCTGGGGTTGCGGAGCTCAGGTTGGCTATGCCCCGTCCTCGAAATCGACACCGCCAGACTTGAACCGGTCGGCTACGTCCCGTCCTCGTAATCGACTCCGCCAAGCTTGGATGACCGCGCTCGGCATCGTCACCTTGGTCCAAAGGGCACCAGCGGGCCGGGCATCATTCTCCAACGACCCGCTCAACGCCGATCCACCCGCCACATCCCATGGTGACTATACAGGGTGATGACTATTTTGTGTTGACAGTATATATCTTTACTTTTGAATGCAATATTTATTTCATTTATCCGACGCTGATCGTATTCCAGTTTTCTTCTTTTTCTTTTTTATTCTTACAGTAAGTACGTTTGAGTTCTCCCACTGGCTCTCTCTCACCTTCCCGAACGAACCCGACAAAGTGATAACTATGCCTGCACATATCAAAGATTTGGTGGAACCATAATGTTTTGTAATGACGCTGGTTTTGGTCCGCCAAGAAATACAATACGGTGTGCAATTTCGCCCGCTCTTTGCGCATGTAGTGCGTTAGTTTACCTCTGAAACGCAATCACACGCCTATGTTTCCTTTTGATCTCCACCAATGACGTCACTTGCTCGCCTGCCTCGTAACCGCGCACTCTCTGCGCGTTCTCAATGTTGCCATCTTTTGCTTGGTTTAATGAAATGCCCCGCAAAAGTAAGAATTTCCTTACTCCGCGGTAAGAAACATTAAACCCAGAGCGGTTTTTCTTACGTGTTCCGATTCAAATGGGTTAAAATTTTGCTTGCAAGGAAAGTGCCGTCACGTCGAAGTGAGTTGGTTGGCTTTTATTTTTTAATACAAACTAATAAACAACTTTTGCAAATACCACACTGCCCGCGCACCCATGTTGTTAAATGTTTGGTGGAGCATTGAAGCCAACTGTGCACCCATTACTCGCTTCCCACGTAAACATAACACAAAGTTAATATGGTTTCCAATAAACTTTCAGAAAGATCTGCATCTGATATCGAGGCCACGTAACGAATTCTTTGGGAACTCGTTGTCCGCCGAAACAAAAAAAAAAGCATATCACGCGGTTGTTTTTTTCATAGCTAATGAGCACGTTTTTGTTTTTTTATATATATCTAGATTTCTCTCGCATAGTTTCTAAACTCCTAAATCAGTGCGAATTCTATCTTCCAAAAAGCTACTGCAACTGCATCTACTCCTATCCGAAGACGACAAGCCGACCACACTTTTCACAGGGTTGAATTCACTTATTATTATTTATTTTTTTTACTTATGGGGCAGGTGATTGAGGATTTTTTGGCCGGTTAGTTTATTTATCGGATGCAACAATGTAAGACAACCTGCACATCTAAATGGACCTTTTGCGAGAAGCGTTCTGCGCACGCGCGAGCGCCCGATGCCAAGCGGTGGAAGTCGGCACGAAAAAATCGAGGAAATTCGGAATGAGGCTGTAAATCGACGAGTAGAACACGTAATTGCAGCATATATATAATTGTGTTACACAAAAAAAGAAAGTGGACGGAAAGAAAAACACGACGTTTTGGTGGACACTACGGATTTCCTTCTTTAAAGTCGCGCTAGGCCTACCTCGTTGCATTGGGCACGCGACGCTGCTCAGAGAGCGAAGCAACTGGTAACGTAGCTCCCATTATTGATTGGTAGCGCAGGTCACTTCCTCGATTTTTTAGTTCGCGCAGCCACCGCCTGGTGCCGTCGGTATATGGAAAAGGTCCATTGACACTTTTGTGTCTTACATTGGCGAAATAACTTGCGGCATTTAATCGGCACCATCTTACATTACATCGTGTTCTGGCTGAAAAAGACAGAGTTAACAGTGCTAACTTTTCTCCATATTTTTACTGCTGCCATCGCGTGGAGAGAAAAACTAATGCGTCTTTCTTAGGTTGCTGCCGTCAAGGATTTATTTTATACGGTATTTAGTGAAGGTGCCGGAATAGTTGCACCGCCTCTTTATTTTTGCGAGTTTAAAATTTAAATCCATCCTACACTCGTTTTCAAATAAAAAAAAGTATGTCTTACGCACAGTTCATACGCCGGACGAAGCAGTGCTTACAAGACTTAGTTGTCGGAATAAGAAACGATGCTTATAGAGTTTGAACTTGTGTACCTGTTGATAATATAACGTTTGTCTAATCTAAAATGTACGTACCTACATAGTGCGAAATGTGCTAACGAATGGCTTAAGACGTATTTTTCAAAAGTTCTGTTTTTTTTTGTTTTTTAGTTGTTCGTTGAAGAAGTTCTGTTCTTCTTTGGGCTAGCGGACGCGACGGTACCCTGCCCTTTAGCGGGGACTGCATAAGAATAGCTGGGACCGGATGCGGCGTCAGTTCGTCTCCATGTCTCCATTCAAAAATTGTGATCTGAATAACTTACTAAAAACATCAGTAGGACGAAACCTAAAGAAACAACCGCATCTTCACCTGGTGAATGATGTTGATTGGTGCGAAGCTCTGGTGGTGCTTGTCTGCGTAGACGCTGAGCCGCAGCATGCCGAGCCTTTCGTTCGTTTTCATCCATGTCACGCCGCGGTCAAATGCTCGAATGCGTATATAACCACGTTCCACGCCACACATTCTCTTTCTGACATAGATGATAACGAACGAAAGGTTCGGCATGCTGCGGCTCATCGTCTACGCAAGCACCACCAGAGCTTCGCCCCAATCAACATCATTCACTACGTAAAAATAGGTTTTTTTTTTTTTTTTTTTTTTTTTTTTTTTTTGCACTACGCGAGCACGAGAGCACGTGCTCACGTGCTCGTGAGCACGAGCACCCGACGCCGGACATCGGACGGACATACGGACATCGCTAGCCCCTAAGGAGCTTCGCCCCTAAAAGTGTTTTTCTATAACCGACACACTAAGAAACGCAAGGCTCTGCCAGTCCCAAATATCTCATTACCATTCCATACGCTGTAAGGCAGCGGACCTAGACTATAAGAACGTCAAAAACCACCCACTTACAAAGAAAGAAGCATGGACATAATACGTTCCGCCCAGCGTTCTTAAACTGTCCGTGACTATGCGGAGTGCAAGTTCGTCATCTTGCTGTCACGGATTGTGGTTGCATCAGAACACGGAGCTGTGATTGGTTCTGAATGAAGGATAGTGGGTAGACCTCAAAGCAAGCTGCCTTGAGGTGTACCCACTTTCCTTCAATCGAAGCCAATCAGAGCTCAGCTTCATTAAGACGTCACCGCAACTCTGGCGCAAAAAGTAGAAGACTTGCTCTTCGCATAGACATGAAAATGATTGAGTGGACCGGTGAGCGAGCTAGAAACCAAGGCATACAATTTAGTATAAAGAAAAGTTGTGGAATGTCTGTTGTTCACACACTTGGGACTGTTCACCAACCGAGTGCTCTAAAACTCTTTGCGATCCCCAACGACGAGAGAGCACATTGACGTCATCTATTGGGTAGTTGTGAAGCACTTGGGATTTATATGAAAGAAGTAGCTGTTGCGGTTACACGAGAGAAGGAGTTGTACCGTGCCTGTTTTTTGACCACCCGTTTTTTTATGGAGTACCCGTCCAATGTTTCGCATAAATGACGGCAACAAGATCTTATCGATTTGTTATATTTCAGTCTATTGTATACCTTGTTGTATTCCGCAAGCTTGGGATATAATGTGTTAAAACAGATTAAGAAAATGGTAGTCCCTGCAAGCATGAATAAATTTTTTTTAAGTTTCGCAGCGAGATGTTTTTTGTCAATTGTTCGTTAGTTGAAAACAGAGCACCAGTTGCATGATCACAGAACTGACTGTTCTACTGGGGCGCAGTGTTTTGTTTTAACGTTTTTCAGAGGATTATTGAACAACATTTTTTATTAACGCCCTAGGAAGTATGATTTTTGGCAGTAGAAAATGGCAAGGCTGCTCTTGATACAATCATGCTCCTGGGCGTGCATAGTATATGGCGGTGCCGTACGGCCGTACGCCAGGCAGATACTGATGTTCGACAGGTGCATATATATCACGGGTGGCCAAGCTGCAGCTCTCGAGCCGCATGCGGCTCTTCGCGTGTGAAAGTGCGGCTCGCGGCACCCTTCCCTAACCCCCCACTTCCCTCCCGATCACACGAGCACTTCCACAAAAAGAGAAATGGAACGCGTCCTAAATCGAAGGACAGGTTGTGGATTCGTTGTCTGGCGCTACTGCTACCTTACGCACAGTTAGACTGCTTTTGACTCGGAAAAATCGAAAGTATGTTTGAGTTTCGTTTATTTCTCTAAACCAAAGTCCCCCCCCCCCCCTTCCCCCCCCACCCCCCGCGGCTCTTAGGAGTTTCGTGGTTTTGTTTGCGGCTTTTAGGCAGGGTCAGCCTGACCACCCGTGATATATATTATAGTGAAAATATCTGCTTCCTAAAAGAAATTCATAAGACTAAACAACCTGTCCCTGGGTATGTGATACTTCTTAATTTAGAAGTTGGATACAAGAAAAAACTTTTAGAATTCTGGTATAAGCCAAATTAGGGTTCATGTGTTTAGCGTTTTAAACGAAAAAGTGATAAGTTGATGTCACTGTGTGAAGCGCCAGACAGTTAGGCAATAAAAAAATGACTAGCTCAGTTGGCGAAGTACTTGGCTCACAATATCACGGTGATTAGTTGGAGTGCTGCCGGGGGACTTCTTATAACTTCGGAATGATATCGCATTTTAAAATGCAAATATATTATTTGATCTATTTTTTTTTCTAAAATACTAGTTGCCATGTATCACTAATAAAATTACTGGCCAGAGAATAGAATCCAGATTATTACTTTCTACAGTTTGGAGAACTCGAACTCGAACTCAATCTCTCTATACCTCCAGCAACCTATTTGAGTTAGTCGTGCATGCGAAATTGGAGCGCCACATTTTGAAATAACCTTTGTTCTTGCTACTGTTAAAAAAAAACAAAAAAACTGACGGTTTTTGTACATTGTTTTGGTACACTGTGTGGACAATTTCTAGAAATAAAATTAAATATATGAAGCAAAATATTTTTATTTGGAAAGCAATTTTTTTTAAAAATTCGAATGCTGGCAGATTTCTAAACGCCGAAAAACAATTGTTGGTACCATGGCAGAAACTGAATCTGAAAACTATATTTTAATCGTTTTTGGTTGGCGTTTACTTTTTATTTTTTGCGTTTAACAGTTTTTTTTAGAAATCCGGAAGTCTTTGCCCTTGACCAAGGTGGCAGTCACAACCGAAACCGATGGGTGTTTATATTGTGTGATATATTATATTTTCAGCAGTTCACTGGCGACATATTCGTATATGCCGTATGCTAAAACACCGTTATTTTTTGTGTTTTTTCTGTCCTGCGCAATGTTGTTGACTTTGATAGGTCCGTCGTGCTCTCGGGCGACTTCAACTGCGTCGTTAGAGCAGTCGATAGATCTCCGCCCAGGCAAGAGACAGATAAGAGCACGACCGTACTCGGCTATCTACTCGAGGAGTTTGATTTAGTAGATCCTGGTAATGTAAGGAACTCATCGTACGAAATAAGCGTTACCCATTTCCAGTCTTGGTTCCATGCTCGACTAGATAGAGTGTACGTTTCCGCCACTGCAGCCGCACATTTAACAAGGTATCGTGTCACGCCAATGTCTTTCTCCGATCACAGTATGGTGTCAACCATAATTGGGGAAGGAGCTCCACCGAAGGAAAGTTTTAATTGGAGACTCTAAAAGCTAACCACAACGCTGCTCAAGGACGAGCCGTTTCCGGAAGCAGTAGACTCAGGTTTCAGAGCGTTTTTTTTAAAGTGCGGAGGCGACATTTTTTAGGCTTGGGGAATGGAAAAGCAAGAGATCAAGATGCTAGCGGTCGAAAGGTCTTCCGTTTTGGCATTTGTGGCGAGCTGCAGAGAGCGGAAGCTGACAGCAAATTTGCTAGCGCTGTCAAGGGCAGAGTTCGAAACGCTAGAAGTGGATTTTAAGGACATAGAAAGCGTTAAAGCCCAACTGGAGGGGTTATATCAGGAACGCTACCACGGGTGCAATAGTCCAAGCACGGATAGAAAAAAGACATGTTGGGAGAGCAGCCGACAAGTCGAGCATTAGAGGAGGAAAAAAGCTTCGCCCTCCGTAGCGTAATCATGGAAACAGAACAAAACAGAATGAGCAGCACCCCCGCAGCTGTAATCGAGCAAGCTTTTGTAGAACATTATAAGAACTTTTCGAGAGCATAGAGTAAAGAAGGAATGATCCCAGGTGTAAGACCTTTCTCGAGCCCCTCACGAAATTTCCATCTGACGAGCACAAAAAACTCGAACAGGCTATTACGCTATATGAGGCAGAGTTTTGCGAAAAGTTTAAGAAAATAATTGCAGACATTTTGTTCTTTGTAATTTTTGAAGCGCACAAGCGTAAGGCACTACTGCCGTCGTTTGCGCGAGCATGTACTGCTTGTAATTCTTAAATGCGAGGATTTAATAAAGCTACGAAAAGTCGCAGGTTATCGACCAGTCACGCTGTGCAACGTAGATGACACGATATTTCCGAAAATTTTAGCACGTCGTTTTCAACATGTTACCGTCAGCTCATAGACCACCAAACATGTTGAATTCAAGTACGAACTTCAAAAGAAAACGTTAATATCGCGCGTTGTGTTCTGGAGGCATGCTATTACGGCACAGGCCAAGTGGCCATGCTCCAGATAAATCTAGCTGAAGCATTCGACCCTGTAAGACACGATGTATTTTTTATGTTCTATCTGTCAAGGGAGCGATTTTTGACACCGCCATTTTAGAAGGGGCTATGAAGGCATATGAAAGCTGTACAACAAAGCTTACCATAAACTAAGATTGGGCCACGCATAGATCAAAGTGATCGGTTAAGCTGATGACGTCGCAATATTCTGTACTGATGAGAACAGCGTCAATGTGGCTGGGTTGTTCCCCAAGATATTCGAGGAAGGCACAGGCGCAGCCGTCAACTGGAACAAGTGCCCCGGCCTTTGGCATGGCGCGTGGGCAACAACGCCTTTGGTATATGAGGGCGTGTGCTGGAACTGTGTTTCGTCTTTTTACCTCGGCGTGGCTCTCAACCGTTACCGTGAGAAGAAAACATTTTGGTCGTGCGTTGCGACCGACCTGGGGCCCGAATCTGGACATGTGGCGAAAACGTCACCGAGAAATCAGGCGGCTCTCATTGGCCGGCGCTAAGGTCAAATGCGCCGTTGGCCAATCACGGCCACCAGATTTCTTGCGGACTTTTTCGCCACGTGTCCAGATTAGGGCCCCTGGACTGGCGTGATTCTTGCTTGAAAAGGCGTGGCTTGGCCGTATTCGTTCGCCCGACAGTTCGTAACGTATTTTTTATCGCCATCTGATGGTACGTAATCCAAGTAATTTATTGTGCGTGTTAGAATATACAAAAGTTCCACCGCGTTTTGAGACATATGTTTGGAATTCGTCATGGGAGCGGATAAGAAGGGATAATCTTTTTCATCGTGTATATGGCGATGGGTGGGGTTTATCGCATTTGCTGGTGCGATGATTAATATTACGCTTGCTTTTGTTGTTGTTGTTTTGTGCGAGAGCAACAACATCTGTTCGTGCACACATTTATTCAAACAAATTGTCACCCCATTTGCCATACTTTCTTGTGCCGTCTTTCGGCGTTGAACCATCAACACGTTTTGGTTACCAGAAAGAAGGTGTGAAAACTATTCACTTGTCTGCTCGTTTGTCGTTGGGTTGCCTCTCGGTTGTCACGAAGAAAGCGCTTAAACGTGGCCTACTGTCCAGTTTGTTTCCGATACCGCTGTCCTGAAGCGTCGTATGCAGCGGGAGCAAGAATGTACAGTACTCAAGCGAATGAAGCGGATGTCTGTAGTACCTCCGTCTGTTAAGGCTCACTTTCAAGCTGCGCAGCGATGCCTTGCCAGTTAAATCTTGGCTCTGAGAACAGCGCGCGGACATCTTGTTGTCGATATGTCCGTTGTGTAAACAACCCGAGACCACTGCGCTCGTGCTTATTCTCTGATGGGACACCTTTTTTTTTTTTTTTTCGGGGGGGGGGGGGGGGGGGGGGACGTTCTGTTCTCTAGCACACATTGAAAAAAGATTTTTGCATTAGCCCAATGGGAATAAAGAATCTGAACGTCGAACATGGCGACTGTGCGTTGGTAGTTTCCTTTTTCCTTTTTGGAGCTCTGCAGCAAATGGTGGTCGCGCATGGCAGTACGGCACGCGGATCTTAAAGCCAAAGAAGTTATATTCTTTTTTTTTTAACGTTATCAAGCAAGTGAGAAGTGTTTTTTCTACTCACGAACCGAAGCGCGAGTGGTTAGACATTTGTAAAGTGCTCTTGGAAATGCGAGTTTTTTAAGGTGTCTGCAAAAGTCTTGCAGCGCGCTTTTAACCTGAAGTTGCGACATGTGTTGTTTGCGCTTGCAATAAAAAGAAAGCGTCTGTAGACGAATGGCTATCGCGCGTGGCTCCCACGCAAAGGGCCGAGGTTC
This sequence comes from Ixodes scapularis, assembly GCF_016920785.2. Taxonomy (NCBI): domain Eukaryota; kingdom Metazoa; phylum Arthropoda; class Arachnida; order Ixodida; family Ixodidae; genus Ixodes; species Ixodes scapularis. The sequence continues at coordinate 89,666,583 of NW_024609835.1, forward strand.
ACCTCTTGGGAGCGGAAGTCGTTTCTTAGCGACGCGCAGAAAAATTGATCACAGTAGTTTGCCGACAAACTAGCCGAACTAAATTGAAAAGGTAGCATAGTGAACATTTGAGCAACCAAGAACAAAACTCCGTTTGCGCAGACCGGAAAGAGAGGAAAGGGGAGGTGGAATTTTACCTTTCCCTTTCCCCCCGAAATCTAGCCGGCTCTATAGTTAACACAATATAACATACCAAGTACGTACAGTAAGTGCTAAAGATTATTTCTGAAAAACCTCCATGGCGTGGACCCATTCAGTATTTTCAGATATGTGGATGACTTTTCAGTGCTTAATAAAACGGCTGGCGCGCCAAGTACTGAGGTCATAGACGTGCTGGACGTGTTTAGGTTTTGCGGCGAAGTCCTAGGGTTCACAGAAGAAAAAACAGTAAACGGTAAAATACAGTTTTTAAGCCATTGGCTAAACCTTATAAGAGACCAGATCTGTTAAATATATGAACCACGCTAGAAAAAGGGCATTCTTTCGTTTAGCTCTGCCGACTCGAAAACAGTTAAACGAGGCATTGCCCTTGTGTGCCTCAAGGCACCACTTAGAAAGTGGTGTGCACATCGCGCTGAAGAGAGCTTCACGAAGCAGGTAGCGCAATTGCAGAAAGCGGGCTACCCCCCGAGCACCCTGGCGGACGTGGTGGACAGCCCGATAAACATGATCAAAGGCACACGGAAGAAACTGCATGAAAGGGACTCAACGAGGCCGGTCGTCATCCTGAACGCGCTTTCACTAACCCAGAACCTTAAAAAGGTTCCTGATCGGAACAAAGTACACGTTGTCTTTTCCGCGCTTAATAAGCTATCGCGACTATGCCGCAAAATCAATATTCCGAAGAGGGCCACGGATGCTTGTAATATGAAATACCACAACAGGTTCACACAATATGCCTCGGGAGTAGTATACAAAAATTGCTATGTTATGATGCGAATGGTCATGCAAAATAATCGCGCATGCGAAAATACAGCGACAACAGGGAATACACCGTCAGGACACCTTGCTAAACACTGAGCCGCTACAAATCAACGCGGTTATTTGCTGATGCACGAATTTTTTGCTAAGAATTCTGATCGGGTATCTGGAAAGCTACACAAGGCATTCCAAATAGAAGAGTAAATGCATATATTGTACCAGCGACACATCTGTGTAGTTATCGGCAAATTAGATTTTTTTTTTTTGTGCGTAAGAGGTTTAACGCATTTTAGAGGTGACTACGTAATTTACAACGAGTATATACGAAATGGGTGTTGAATAAATCTTTGTGGTTTTCGTCCCCCATCTTATAATTCTTCTGTAGTTTCGGCGCTTTGAAAGTGATGATAATAACCTGCAGAAACCCTGCAGCTCCCAGCGATTAGATAGGTTTTCTTTTTGCTTGCGTATGAACCCGCTGTGAACATCTTAGCGCCTAACTGATTGTTTGCGAAAGCATAAATTCTTTTAGGTGCGGCGGTTCATGATTCTTTTTAGTCTAGTTTTTTTTTTTTGTCTTTTTCCGATTTGCTAATTGTAGATGCAACATTCATGAAAATTATACCAATGATCAGAAGAAAATACCAACTCGTCCATGTATAACACATTCCATTTGAAACCAGAGTTACTTATTTTTAGTATTTTCTTCCATCCAGCAGCATTATGGCATGTGGTACACTCTGAAACAAAGGTATGTGAGTTCACTGTCGCGCAGAGCACAGAGACAGCCAATCAAGAACAAAAACAATAAAAGGAATGATGCTCTTTAAAACACTGCAGTGATAGTCTGACAAAGCGGAAGTTAGCACAAATAAAAGATCGCTTGGCCTTTTTTTATAATTTTGTTTAGGCTCGAAATACTTTGAGCGTGGTGAGAAGTTTTCATATGGGCCTCAGCTGAAAGCTGACACTTCAAACTCGGTAATACCCTTTCTTAGTGAATGCAACACGACGCGGATATAGTAGGTGAGCTGAAGGCGTCCAGCTGTCTGCACCGCTTGCAATAAGTATCCTTCGAGTGTCCGCACAACACTGACCAAAATCTAACCCTTACAAATAACTTCTTGATCAGAAAGTTAAATAAACAAAGAGCAGAAGGATGAGGCAATTGGAGATGCGTGTATTTTGAGAGAACGGGTACCCTGAAACAACGTTTTAGTTTTTCAGACCCACATGCCCCGACTTCCACTGGTACGTTACTTCTTGTTTCGAGTTTACGATTTACAGTATTTAAGCGGTTACCACTATTTCTTGTAGGTTATGTTTTGCGAAGAAATGTATGAAGTATAATTCTGGAACAGTTAAACGGTTTATTCCGTCGCCACAGTAACAAAAGAAGTAAATATTTGAAAGCACATGTTGCATGTTTTTTTAGTGCCAAATAAGATTCTCCTTTTACTGTGATATTCGAAGAGTGCACGCTTGGTTATCGAAGCAAACATACAATATTTATAGGTATTTGATTGCAATCTCTAACTCGCGAACATCTTTTCTACCTTTAGATTCATCTACTTTCATTGTGCGTTGTTTGAAGGCCGTAGTTGCAAACCCCGCCATGCTGGCAGGTGTTAGAAAAATATCACCGGATATCGTTTAGAAGGCGGAAATGAATGTCTGCATCCCTCATTTCTAGGAACAAACTTATTTTATAATTACGTTATTATCCAGCCGATAAAAATAAAAGCGAAAAAGTACGATTCACTCACCGGCACAAATGTCTCGTTCATGCGCATGCGCCGGATAATAACATGTCAATTTCATCATGGTTTATTTGCAATCATTTTTCAAGCGCTTATAAAAGAATGCTGCTGAGCTTATGCTGAGAGACACCAACCGCACTTTCTTCCGTATTGTCAACACTCGAAGACTCAAGAAAAAGAAAGACAGGATATTCGGTCATCCTGTTCCTGTAAGTTTCTCTCTGAGTCTAATATGGGCTTTATTCGATGCCGAATTTAATCTTCAGGCAAATGGAATAACTCAAATTCTTCTTCCAAATGTAGCGCGAGTCGTCTTGAAGGAAAATCGAAAGTTCTAGAACAAACCGTTATCTTATTCAAAAGTCCTTTGCAGAGATTATTAAACGTCATTAACTTTTGCGGTCATGCGCACCGCGTCACGGATATTTCCCCTTCTCCCGAGTCCGCGGATGGGTGCGGGGTATCCGTCAATGGTTCACAAGATATCCGCAGGACCCCATGTATTGACTAGACCCACTTGTCTCATGTAACGATTTCGGTCGGAGGGTTTCAGCTGCAAGCATCCTGTCCCTTTTCTTATTTTCGTTCGCAGAGTACGTGAAAGTCATAAACACCTGCCACAAAACCAAACACAATCCACTAAACTACACGAGAATGCTGTCAAGGATTTTCTGAAAAGCCATTTCTTCTCGCGGCTTTCCATTTTTGCTGCGCAATCACACTTTTTTTCACCACCGATTAATATCTGCTGTAAAACAAAAATAAAAAAATAAAACGAACTGTATCTTAACGAACGACCCCAGCGAACACCCATTGATTTGTAACAGTGATATGGGTTATAATTGTTTTTAAAACTGCTTTTCAGATACACCACAGTGATGATTTCAGGAGTAAGGGTTCTCAACCTCTCGATGCGTCGCATAGCTTCTTCCTGCAGAATGATATCAACCACCCCCGGATGGCAAAAAAACTGGTGCGTTTATTTTTTATTTTTTTTTTATTGCGACCGTACTTACAAGACGGCCAACTACGAAATCTTGTGCGTCCGTCCGCCTGGGCCCGATAGCCCAACCACTCATTACTTGGGCTAGCTCTTGTAGAAACAAACGCCCCCCCCCCCCCCCCCCCCCCCCCCGCAGCCCAGGAGATACCTGCATCTTTGCACCCTCCGCAAGCACTTCCCGAGCGGTCGACAGCAGACTTTGCGGTTTGCCTATTTGCTGCCGCCGTTAGCTGGACTGTTCGTTAAGGTAGATCGTTCGTCTATGAAGTTGTTATAGCCGAAGTCTACCGGTCTCCGATAGATTTAAGTGTTTTGCGACATTGTCTATGTGTGGTCAGGGTTACGAGGCGCTCATGTGTCTTCAATGCTTATGAAACATACGCACGCACTTCATTGGAGCAGGTGCACTTGAAGGTAAAATTGGCGTCCCTGCAGCTGCACATGCTCGTTCAGACGAGCGGCAGCTGCGTATAAGGGCGCCTTCATTGCTGTGTTTGTGTCTTACGCACGTGTCTTACGCACGCACCCGTAAGTATGACGTCATCGCTCCAAAAAAACACTTACTAGGGGCGTTTTGAGGGACAAATACATGGGACTGCATTTGCTCCGAAAAAACGATCGGTCAACAATCCGACATAGACTTTAAACGTATAAAAATAATAGATAGAAGGAGCCTAGACCTCACACTTACCACGACAGAACTTTGCCGAGAATTGGCTGTTTCTGAACAATTTGGGACGTCCACATCCGGTCATCGAGACGCCTCGAGATACCTCCTTCGCACGGAATGACTCAAAAGTGATGTCTGCAACAATCTGATTCGTCTGCACAATCATCCAATTTTGATTTTGTAAGTAGGTTGAACATGGTAAGCCTAAGAAAACTCACCAGGTTTACCAGAACAAATTTTATTTGCGTACGATGCGATACAGTTGGACGAAAATCATCACACGCATGGAGGTCTGTTAAAATGACAGCGAGAAAAAGCCGAGTATTTCCCACGAAACGGTTTGAAAATAAAGTAAAAGTTTAAGGTTTTAAGTTGTTTTCTGGCGAAGTTTTCATTTACCTAATATTTTTTCCTGCATTCAAGATTCTACTCTTGAAGCAACTGTGCTGCCTGAAGTAACTGTGCTGCCAGAAATCCTTGAAATATGTGAGGCCTGACGTCGACCTTGATACATTTCGCGTCGTCGTCATGCGTAATTCGGCTTCAGTGTTTTCACCTTCTCAAATATTGCGGAAGCAAGCGCCACCGGAACACGTTCGCGCGCGCGCTCAGCTCGAGTGTCGATTAAAGCTATGTACGGACACTCTTTGCTTCCGAAATCCCGCAGACGTTGACCCCGACAAAAGAAGTTTTGTCGATTGTCACCAACCTCACTCAACGCAGTCGCGCACTCCCTCCGAAAGATCCACTGAACCCACGAAGCCGTCGTGTCGTCCGCTTGCAAGGCGAAACCGGTTGTGAAGCTTTATTACGGCCTTTGTCATCGCTTCATGGTACTGATACGATAGGCAAACTAGGCATGATTAGATAATCAAAATGCACTATGCTTACAAAAAAAAATATTTACTTCTTTATCAGACAATCTGTCAGCCCACGTCAAGTCCCCGTGCATTTGGCCATAAGAACGGCCCTCGCAAAAGTTTGTTTGGAACGGAGTGCCATGCTGTGGCGTCATCACTTCGGTTAGTCAATTGCGAGCGAGTGCTGGCTTGACCGTGATTCATCGCGTGTGGACTGTGATTTTTGTAAACAGTGAAAGCATGCATACTCGGTGGCAACTATTTTGTGCTAAACTGTCAAGCCTAGCATAGCCTCCTCAGTGCTGCAGCCCCGCACTACTGAGAGCGTGACTTCGTGTTGCATCTCGTTCGGATGCGCTCGCTCACTCTGAGAGAGTTCGAAGACTGGGAAAGCTACGCTGACTTTTACAAAGGTTTTATAAAATAGTTGACTCCGAATCTACACCTTTCCATAAAAGTGTATGACGACGCGTTCATGCTTGTTCTTGTGTTTTATGCACGCGTACTGATTTAGCACGTGTGAACTCTGATTTTTGTAGACAATGGAAACGTGCATAGAGTTGAGATCATACCAAGGGTGATTTATAGGTTTTTCTCGTGCTTCAATGGAAACTCAAGTGGATCTGTATTTCAGGAAAAACACTGCATGGTCTTCATCTGGCGGATGACGAATATCGAGATAATTTTTCAATGTTGTGCACGGAGCCTGCAGAAAATCATTTTCAAAGTACAGCCAAAGACCCCTCCTTCCCGGAGTTTGACGTCATGCTAGAAGTTTTCGGAATATCCGCTATCGCGCAACTTGAGCGTCTACCAAAAGCTAGGCACGCGCACTCTCGTTATTTGCAGAAAAGGTTAAAAAAGACGCCACGACTGGTATCAATGCGGGAGAATATAACTGGCAAGTTTGCATTTGCACTTGCTGCCCACACGAGCGACACGCGTTTGGCGGCCGAAAGATCCTAGTATGACGTAACGACTGGTCGGAGGTTTTTCGTGTTTTCTCGGGTTTAGTTACATCTTCGAGGAAAACGAACGTGGTATTCTGATTCACGGAAACAGAATACTCTATATTTCACGACTAACTCGTTTTTCTTTTTTTTTTTAAGATCCTCTTTCACTTCCCTCTAATCACGTATTGGAGGCAAATGAGTTTCATAATCAGACTTGCGTAGAATAGGCTAGAATTCACACCAAAATAATTTTCCGTGACTTTACGTTTTTTTTGGTATTTTTTTAGGATGCTTTGTTATATGTAAAAACCTGCAGTTTAAAAGAGGAGGAATGACCTTACACATCGATGTACAGCGGTAAAATAGGACCCATTTCCGGTAGTTGACGCCATTCATAACCGTGCAATCTTGGGCCTCGTCGCCTGCCATTTTACTGTTGAGAATTTTCGAGAATCGAAATCTTGAGTCAAATAACGGCAGGCTCTGAAATCTTGAAATCTAGTTCGGACAGCTGTACTCTGTTTCACGTTGCGACCGACCGCCGCGTATGCTGCGAGCCATCGGAGACAGTCCAATGTTGTGTAAGTGTCACGTGATCTTGGAGAGGTTGCGTAGTGCAGTATGAGAAGCATAGTCACCTGCTAGTTCCTAGAGTGGATTGGTTGGGATGGCTCCTAGCTTTCCCTGTGTACGGTAGTAAGCTGAAACGGAGTATAGTGCTTCGCTTGGCCGGTGACTGAGCGTTCGGAGGTACGTAGACTATTTTCGCAGAAAAAAATAAAATAAAAAAAAAAATATTTGATGGGCATTTTTTAGTTGAGCAAAGTGACCTCAAGACTGTTCTAAGGTGATTGAAATATCTTTAAAATTGAGTGCAATCTTCAAATGTTCCAACATGTCCCATTAATATTTATAAACTTGTTTTTTGTATCTCTTGATAGCCGCAACGAGTGTCAATTTTTATGCGACACGAATGAGCCACTGTCTTCCCCCTCTGGTTTAAAACGAGTGTCGTACGCCCGAGTCAAGAAGACACCTCTCGCCGGAGGCCCGGGGGGAGGCTTCAAGCCCCTCAAAGACACATCATGCAAGGAGGTAAAGATAGTAGTGAAACTTCTAAAACAGACGACTTGAATTCATACTCCAATACATCAGATACCACAGAAATTGTATTTGATGTATTGAAGTAGAAATGCGAATCAAGTGAAAAAATGGTATTATGAAAGAAGTTCAATTAATGTCTTCAAAGAGAAGTATGTAACAACGAGACAAGTACAATGAGGGGTATTTGATTATATTCAAGTACTACTCCAACTACATTTAATTCTCGTGGATTTAGAGGTAAAACCTACAATTGTTTTGAGTGGACAAAATGAACAGTGCAAATATAAAAAATAAGGTCAATACATTACGACGATCAGTTGTTTAAAATATATATACCTGCTGCAAATATTTTTCCATAACATAAGCAGCTACGTCATCGAAATAAACAAGCATTTTTGATATATATATATATATATATATATATATATATATATATATATATATGTGTGTGTGTGTGTGTGTGTGTGTGTGTGTGCATGTGTGTGTGTGTGTGCCGCGTTTACTTTTAGCTTGATTGGAAAAGTGCAGCAAAATATCTGCTTCCATTTAAGAAGCCAAAAAGAATTTTGAACATTAAATTGGTAATGGAACACTCTTCCCAGCGTAAGAGTAAAATAACCCAACACAAAATAAATATTTCATCCCGGCCGTCGCATTTCTCTCTTTTTTTATCTTTAAAATGCGAAAACTGTGGCAAGATGTGTTCCCTTCATAGGAGATTCACATCGCGAAGAGTGATCAAAAAGTATTTGATTACAATTATAACTGAAATATCCAAGTTTTAGTATTTGCAGAAATTACTCTTAGGATGATGCTGCCGGTAGCATAGACGACGGGACAAGCGATGGCAAGATATAATAATTTATCGAGGCCGAGCCGGCACGTGGACCCTGGTGAGAGATTGTCGTGCGCGCCACTGCCCCGCCGTTGTCTTCACCTTCCTCGCAGTATTTATACCAAATACAATTTATACAATATAATATTTATACATGTTTCAGTTTAAGGTGTACAAAGAATAACAGTATGCTGTAACTCACTTAAAAATCTTTTATGTTAAAACCCATCCTAATTAAAATAATAGCCCCGACTTGGCGCAACAGAAGAAAAAAAAACAATTTCTTTAGACGTTTCGCCTCCCATGCGGGAGGCATCTTCAGTATTTACAAGACAAATGCAAGGTGCAACCTCAAGCCAACGCTATTTATCAGGATTTATCAAGCGTTGGCTTAAAGTTGATCCTTGAATCTGCTTTGGGAATACTGAAGATTCCTCCCATATGGGAGGCGAAACGTTTAATGAAATGTGTGTGTGTGTGTGTGTTTTTCAGTTGTGTCAAGTTGGTGCTCCTATTTTAATTTTTACGTCTCCCGACTTTTGGAGTATTTTTGTATTAATAACGTCTATCCCTTAACGCATTACACATAGTTAGAGCATCGAGCTTTGTCTAAGTATGTGTAAGAGTCGTGCGCATGCTCAGAACGAGCTCACATTTATAAGCTGCTAAGATGGGTATGATTGATGATGTGAAATGAACGTCGCAAAAGAACTGTGGCACCTCGCCATCAGCACGCGCTCAGTAGTCGCGCGCACAGCTTTGACCGCCAGTGAGTATTGCCTATTCGCCTTTTTCTTTTACTTTGGCAAGAAACTCAGTGCCGCCATCTATTGGATAGCCCCTGTGCACATCCTGCCGCGTATTTTTTATAGTTTTTTACTCACCACATTATTTTACAATGAGAGTGAATTAAGTCTGACAGTTCTATAAATGACCATTTCCAGAAGCCAGCGTGTAAATATAATTTCCCCAAGACTGCGGAATCCGCCGTCTAGTAAAGAACCGGATGTGGTTAGGAGCAGACGTGTGCCCGTTACTCCAAAAAAGTAATTAATTATAATTAGACTTACTTTGTCTAAAAAGTAAGAAGTTACCGTCACAAATTACTCCTCGTAAAAAGTAATTGATGAATCACTCGGTTACTTCACGTGATTACTTTTACATTTCTCCAAAGAAACACGCAAAATAAATGCAATATCTACGGTGTGCTTGAGGGGGAAATTTGAGTCCCATCAAAAATAAAACACATTCAGCACTATCTACCCATTATTTTGGGTTAATAAAGTTCGGAGGATAAATCAATACTTTTTTAAAGGACTTAGGTGTTCGAGATAAATAAGTCTTGCTCTGTCCAACCGAGACAGAAGTAAATCTCATTAACATGTGACGAATGCACATGTGCGTTGGACGCACGCACACCATTCGAATTAATCTGAGTTTGGCATCGACGAACTTCAAAACACGATTCCACTGAAGATATGGTTTTCCTATGTGTGCTGCATGTTGCCTGAATAGGGGTTGGGTTAACCACTAAAGCCGCGTGGCTGTGAGATGAAGATGCGGTACGTGCGTTTGAGTACATTTCGAAGACTCGATCCTGCTTGATGGAAGTTGTTTTCTGACCAAAAGACGAACTTGATCTTCTTTCTTGATCACCAAACTTATCAGAGGCAGAACCTTACACAATATATAACTGCACAATTTTTCAGCTGAACTAGTTTTGCCGTTTAGAAAAAAAAAATAAACAAAGTTGTCAGGGACCAGTAAGCTTCCATTTCATTTACGTGTTTACAGCCGCCTGACCCTGTCCCAACTCAAGTATCCAAGTTAGCCACTGTTTATTCTCAGAAACCTCGGGCTGTGTTTCCTTTCCCTAAAATTTCGATCCAATTTCCCGCAGACACAAACCGTTGACGGAAACCCAGCTTTCTTGTTTCGAAGATTGTGAACTCAGCATCGAAGCCAAAAGCTGTTTTGGTTGTGCTTCCAAGCCAGCCTATTGCTTGCTGTCGAACGTTACTGTTCAAACAGACAGTAGAGTTGATGCCATATTTTTTTTTCAGTTCAAATGACCGTCTGCCATCACACCCCTCATGTTTCTGCCTTGCACATTCGCTCGTGTGAAGTCAAGCGACAGAAGCCGTATAGCCGGCTTGTCCAGCGGGTATTTAGCTTTTACAGTGCTGTCAAGGATGAGCTGGGGCGAGGTCTCATTAAGCTTTTCCTGTTTCAGAAGTGGGCGCGTATAAGCAAAAACCTTCGACAAGAGAACGACGCTTGGTGTGACAACGAGAAGAGAAAGAAAAAAAAAAATCAACATCAGTGATCGGTTTTGGGGGTGGAAGCGCAGAGGGGTGGGGACGGAAAGAGGAGGGGAGAAGAGGGGGGAAGAGGGAGGGAACATATGTGCCACGGTCATGGTGTCTACGATCCTACTCTTCAAGAACCACACGCGACGGTTTTGTTGGCTGTTAGCTTTCTGCTCTTTTGTGAGTTCGAAGCAGTCCGTTCGTTTTACAAGAACTCGAAGCTGTTGCCTCCATACAGTCGAGTCCTCCCAGCCTGGCTGACCGTACGAACGAGTCCAGAGAGAGTCCGGTCTGTCGTGCCTTCCATGAATTCCTTTCTTTTCCCTCGACAACGCTCTCGTCGACAGAGAACTCCCGTCTTGTACTACCATGCTTAGAGCGCGAATGCTATTACATCGCCCTTCTTCAACTCTATATCTCCCTTTGACTGACGGATGGAATTCTAACGAGTAATTTCAGTAATTCGTTACTGAAAAAGTAATTTGTTTACATTACAAATTACAATCTATAAGTAATGCATTAATGTCAAAATTATAAGTAATCCCGTTACTTGCGACGGATTACATCCAAGCCTGGAATTTAGGGGTTATTTGCACACTTGCGCTACCACGTTTTAACTCACGCGAGAAAGAGCGAATAGCTCTGTGCTATTGACATGAAAAGTCGTCAACACAGTGTCATATCCAGTCGCTTAATTGCGCGCGGACACAAAAACTGTTGAGATTTCTTTCGATGTATTTGTGACATTCTTTGTGTTTTATAAAATGTAATGTTCCCATTTGGAGGGAGGAAAATGTGTGTAACCCCTCAAGCCCTAGACATAAAACATACTGGGAATGAAACTAAATGAACTGCTCAGGTCACTGAATGAGGTATAGAGGCAGTTTTAGACACCATAGGTGTGTTTGTGGGGATCAAAGAGCAGTACATTTTGCATGCTAGGCAATATAGGGCAAAACATATTTTTGAATCAACGCATTACCTCTTTAATGTCGGTTTTTGGCTTCATTTATTGTACTCTAGACTTGTTTTTGATCTGACAAAAATAAATAACGCATTGGCGAACTCTTTCTTTGCAGCCAGGAACTAAGCCTTCCAATTGACTCACATATCAAGTTTTGATCTTCAGATCCGGCAGTACCACCTGTCAAGCACTCTAAAGGCTATTTTGGAAAAAACGACATCCCGGTGGTTTTGGTTGTGGGAATAATAAATAAATGACTCCTTTTTTCTTCACTCCGGTTTTTCATTCGTAAAAAAGAGTAGCACATTATTGCTTAATTTTCAGGAGATCCTTTTGAGAGATACCAATGCTTTCTTTTTTTTTTGTGGTGCATATGTCAATGTGATTATTAAAAAAAAAGTGTAGGCATGTCTTTGTTCTTGCACGTGTTCGGACTCTTGTGCTCTGTTGATTTATTTCAGTAAATAATCAGCTTACGTATCTTTGTCCGGTTGCTTCAACAGCCAAAGCCGTCTGTTGGGAGTACTACCCTCAAACGCAGCTTCTATTGCGTCAGCAGAAAAAAACAATAATCCTGAATGTACAGTACCGAGTTCAGAAAATCCTTGCTTGGATTTTTTGAAACGCCACGCAAAAGTAAGAACTTCCTTACTCCGCGGTAAGAAATTTATTAAACCCAGAGGGATTTTTCTTACGTGTTCCAATTCGAATGTGTTAAACTTTAGCTGGCCAGGAAAGCGCCGTCACGTCGAAGTGAGTTGGTTTGCTTTTGCTTTTTATAAATAACAATAAACAACTTTTGCGAAAACCACGCAGCCACATCGGGTTTTTGGTGGTGCATTTAAGCCATTTTTGCACCCATTAGTCGCTTCCCGAGTAGCGAGCACCTACACGTAAATATAACAAACATTTATTAAGGTTTCAAATAAACCCGAAGAAACATCTGCGGTCTTCATATCCAAGGCCATCAGGTAATGAATTCGTGCGAATTTGATCTTCGTTGAAAAGCACATATCACGTGGTTGCTGTTTCATGGCTAATGAGAACATTTTCGTGTTTTTTTTATATCTAGACTTCTCTACATAGTTGCTACACTCCTAAATCAGTGCGAACTCTATTTTGCGAAAAGCTACTGCAACTGTGTCTACTCCTTCCCGGAGACGACAAACCAACCTCGCTTTTCACAGGGTTGTATTCACATTTTTTTTTTTACTTACGGGGCAGGTGATTGCAAGATAGTTCCAGTTAGTTCATTTATCGGATATAACGATGTACGATTGCCTGCACATCTAAATCCAGACATTTGCGTCATACATTGGCGAAATAACATGCGGCATGCAATTGGCACCACGTTAGATAACGCCATGTTCTGGCTGAAATTGACAGAGTTGACGCTGCTTATTTTTCTCCATATTTTTACTTCTGCCACCGGGGGGGGGGGGGGGGGGGGGGGGGGGGCGGGGGGAGAGAAAAATTAATGCATCTTTCGCAAGTTACTGTCGTCAATGATTGATTCTTTTCTGTATTTAGGGAAGGTGCAGCGATCGTTGCACCGCCTCTTTATTTTTGCGCGTTTGAATACCGCTTATACTCTTTTTCACCTGAAGAAAAAAGTACGTTTTACGCATTGTTCCTACGCAGCGCGAACTAGTTCTTACAAGACTTGGTTGTCGGAGTAAGAAGCGATGCTTATGGCGTTTGAAGTTATGTACGCGTTCATAAGATGCCTTCTGTCTATTTTAAAATGTACATTGTAAGAAAAAATGGAGGAAAAATCTAGCAACGGCGCATTTTCCTTCCTTCCACTGACGCGCCCCCAAGCGGACATGAGAAGAAGGGAGGAACGATACGTTTTTTTCCTTCTCCAGGCAGACGGGAGAAAGCTTCAGCACTCCCGACTCATGTTCTTTCGCTTTCATTTTTTGAGCACGTCGCACACGTTGTTTGATCAAATTTTTTCAGTTGATTGAGCTTCAGCGGCAGCGAAGGTCGCCTGTTATTCCGTCTCCCAGTCCAAACTTGCAGAGCACTCCCAAACAGCACCAAAACGTCACCTGCGATCGGCCGACGGTTGGCCAGTATCTGGACAGCTTGGCCACCGGAGACATAAATAAGGCCGGCAAGAGTCCGGCCTCAAACTAGCTGTTTTTAGCTTGGCCGCCGGAGACATAAACACTGCCGGCAAGTGCCTGGCCAGAAGTACTGATTTTAAGCTTGGCCGCAAGAGATATAATGGCGGTCGGCAAGTGTTGGGCCAGCAGTGCTGATGTTCAGCTTGGCCACCGGAACATAAACACGGCCGGCAAGTGTTTGGTCAGAAGTACTGATTTTCAGCTTGGCCACCGAGGACATAAACACGGCTGGCAAAAGATTGTCCAGAAGTGCTGATTTTCAGCTTGGCCGCCAGAAACATAAACGCGGTCGCCAAATGTCCGGCCAGCAGTTCTGATTTTCAGCTTGGCCGCCGAAGACATAAACACGGCCGACAAGTGTCTGGTCAGAATTGTTGATTTTCAGGTTGGCCGCAGGGACACCCATAATCTGAACGTTTATCGCGCCGACGAAACTTTGGTATGACGACGGGCAGAGGTAGAACCATCATGAGCGAGTGGTTGGCAGGATTGCAGTGCGTGCATCGCGCGGACACTGTAAGCGCAAGGAAACGATCACCGTTTTATTCCGTTTTTCTTTTTTTTTTTTAGATTTGAAAAGTTATTGTCTTAACTACCACTCTCGTGTGATTTGTTTATTTGGAAGATTACCAGAAGCCGAAAAATTTGGTGCTTATCGTTCTTCTTTGGAAATAATATATGAAACCAGCGCCGATGTCATCTTCGCGCTAACAATATCGCTCTGTAGCTGCGTGACACTCTTAGCGCGAATACGACATCTGCGATTTTCCCGTTAGTGCTCGACATATTTACTTTCCAACTGCACTCTAAGAAAAGAAAGTTGTAGTCGGGTGCATACGGCGCACATGCTCCACTTTCGTGAAAGACGCACCCTCCGTTACCCAGCCAGTGTATTTGTACACTGACCATAAGCACCCTCCTCTACCTTAAAAACCTCTAGGTGTATCAATGCACCCAGCTTAGTAAACCACCACGCTAGCCACGCGCCTCGATCAGCTTGCGCTTGGATTGGATAAGGTTGGATCTTTCGGGCTCGGTGTATTGAAGGAGCCTAAACATGACATCTCTTTTATATTGATTAAACTCAAGCCAGTCTCAGCAATGTTTTAAATAGGTGTTAGGAAAATTATTTCCTGCGTCAAAGAAAGCTAATAGGTTCCGTTAAAACTGCAACGAAAACGTTCGAAATTGAACTACACGTAAAATAAAAAGAAAATAAACATGGCTACCTAGATGTGCAGAACGCTGCTTTTGTTATTAGCAACGTGGTTGTTGGTGGGTGGCGGGCAGCGCCGTGACGCTATTGGCGCTATCGTGGTGAATGACGCCGGTGATGCTCGGTGTGCTAGAGTCAGCAAAATACTCGTATACAAGTCGCAACAATGAGCGGCCGGCGCTCGTGGGCTGCCAACAGGCGCCAAAAAGGTTGCGATGCTGCGAGGGCCGTTGCTGACAGGCGCTGCTGAGTAGGGAACGCCTGACACGAGAACTTTTTCGCGTTCGCATGCCAAAAGATTCTCAACAATAAAGCCGCGTCCTGCATCATCTGCAACAACCTAACGCTGCTCGAGAGTCCCACCCTCCAATTTTAGCAGAACGGACTCAGTAAGTCAACGTAGTCCTAGTGAATTCTTAATTTTATATTATAATGTGGGTTATACGGCGCAACTGATAGGATCTTCAAGTTTTCCGTTTTTGGGGTCATTTTTGGGCTCCGCAGTTTTTTTGGAAGTATGGAGCTGTCCTGTTCACTCGGTATTGACAGCAAAGTAGACGCTATGCTTGTTTTAGGCGAACCGTGTATCCGGGTAGTATCCCGTGATTACAGTCTCCAAGTTAGAGATAAGGCAGAGCACGGCACCTGCCTGAAGGCGACGACCACGGATAACATCCACAGCACTATAAACTTTTGGTCGAACTTCCAAGAGGATGTAAGTGACAAATCCTCTCGTTGTGATCATTGTTGAGATGCCCCTGAAGCTAAGCCTTTGTGAGCGCTCCCCCCTTTCGACTTTGAAGGAGCTGTTACTTTACTGCCCCTTTTCTCGTTTTCCCTCTCTTCCTAAGCCGAAAGCGTGGAACAAGGTGCACACTTGCTAGACCAGTTAACCGGAGGATTTTTATCACTTGACTCCGCTCTCTGGGCGCGGGTAACGGCAGGAGCGTGCTCACGCGGTAAAGATTTCACGGATGACC
The DNA here is from genome assembly GCF_016920785.2 of Ixodes scapularis. Classification (NCBI taxonomy): domain Eukaryota; kingdom Metazoa; phylum Arthropoda; class Arachnida; order Ixodida; family Ixodidae; genus Ixodes; species Ixodes scapularis. The sequence goes on from NW_024609835.1 coordinate 89,682,329, forward strand.
TAGTAGCTTTTTCCAATTCCGGAGTGTCTGCTTCCTGGCCTGGATTCTTGTGTACTATGCTGCGACTTACGCGGCGGCCGTAGATTTCGTTTGCAACAACGTATATCCGACAACGTATCCAAAGCTACCAGTGTTTAAAAAGTCCTCTGCGTATATCGGCAACACGCGATTTTTTCAAAGAAGCCCAAGAAATTCTTGTGACGCGTTTAGTGTGGGTTCGGCAAATGACTGCTTCTGCCACATCGTGCTAAATGAATGTTAACAGACCCCTTTCTTCCCGTTTTTGTGCGGTGGTTCTGCAGTGCCTGCGTCAACATATATCTCGGAATACATCTTTCAAGTCCTCTAAGTGTGCGGTAAGTGCACTGCAACCTACTTGTTGGAAACGAGTGACCGCTGCTCTACGGGTACTGTTCAAGATTATCCATAGAATCAAGCACTGTCTATTCTCCCGGCAGACGGGACAATAATTTCCCCGAAATTATTGTCCCGTTCGTAGATACACGTTTTGTCGACACTAACATATCACCGACACTCGTTATGCGAATTGCACGCTGCATGGACATTTTTGCGTGTGTGTTATCACTAGCCGGCAGACCCGTCCAGGCAGCTTCGCGGCAACATTCTATGACGGCTCATTACAATAACGTTAACCCACGTGGCCCACCCTACAAGAAATTTGTGGCGACAATCTGGGGTGACTTGTTACCAAAACAAATGTGAGGCTAAGTATAGCTGTTTGTAAAACAATCTGTCGAGTGTCGATGAACTGCTTGCCACTGCCAATAGACCCTTAGCGAAAATCCCAAAAGCACGCGCGAGCCGCGCGACGAATAATGGGAGTCATCGGTACGCCCCTCCCAACGTCTCTACTCCCGCTACCATGTGGCATACGCGAGCAGGAGCAGATTACCACGGCAACGACGTTTAAACAGCCAAGTCGGGCGAGCGACGAGCCAACGGCTGCCCCTTTCTCATCCTTCTCCTTTGTACCGGCTTTATCGTCTGCTGCACCAATGCTTTGTCGAACCTGGTCGAAACCTGCCGCGCGCCACTCTAAGAAATAAGGGGTGTATGTGGATGCATCAGGCGGACATGCACCCTTTTCCAGAAAGAAAAGGGTGCATGTCCGTTACCCAACCAGTGTATTTGTACAGCGACAATGAGCATCCCCTCTTCCTTAAAGGAGTCATGAAACGCTTTTTCAACTTGTTTCTGTTTAGCTTTCCTCCTCAACTCATAAATCGCGCATTGTACCAAACAGTTCAAGAGGTCGGAAAGGGGGGAGTCCCCTCTTCCTCGGAATCTCGATGTGTAGCCGATCACAGCTATTGTCCCCCTAGAAGATTAGCCCGTCGCTCAAAAATCCGACTAGTTGCTTTCCCCACCCCGTTCACCCCGAAGCTGACAGTGCTGTGGAAGCTACGTGCTCGTTGGGCCAGCCACACATTTTCCACGTGATCACGCTTTCTCGCGCATACCGACCCGCAGAGAATGAGGTCAGGTGATGAAAGGGAGGCGGCTGATTGGTCCGGCAAGCGCGTAGCTTCCACCGCAATGTCAGCTTAGGGGTAAAAGGATTAAGTAAGGTCCGGTGTCGTGTACCCGCCTCGGTGGCTCCGAGGCGAGAGCGCCGGCCTACGGATCCCCAGGTGGCGGGTTCGAATCCCGACCGAGGTGCCCGCAATATGACGGAGGCTTATTGCGGAGGAGGCGCCGTGTAACCGAGCTTTCGGTTGCACGTCAAAAGATCCCCAGGTGGTCGAAATTAATCCTCAGTCCTCCGCTGGGGCGTGCCAGATGCCCGTCGTAGGTTTGGCACGTAAAACCCCCAAATTTGACTTTTTTTTTTTTCAGTGTCGTGTGACGTACGCTTGGGCCCTGGTGACGCGCTGCGGGGGCCCGGTTATGGTGGCTAGTAGCCCGATGACGCGCTGCGGGGTCCGCGGATGTATCACAGTGAAAAGGCGGAGAGTTTACGAAGGGAAGGAGGTACGAAATAGTCCGCTATGTTTTGCAAATTTTCGTAGCGAAAGTCAGGCTTCTGACTTTCTACCTTTGTTCTTTTGGCCCACTGAACGATGTGCTATTAGTAAAATCCCAATATAAATTGATTTACTCCAGCCCAAAATTCGTTTCATGGGTCCTTTAAAAACCTCTAGGTGTATCAGTGCACCGCCACGCTAGCCACGCGCCCCAATCAGCTTGTACTTGGATTCCCCCTTGGGGGTCACTTTTTGGGTTGGATAGCTTCTTAGGAAGTATGGAGCTGTCCTGTTCACTCAGTATTGACAGTACAGTGGACGCAATGCTAGTTTTAGGCCAATCGGGTTTCCGGGCAGGATCACGTGACTACAGTTTCCAAGCTAGAGCTAAGGCAGAGCACGGCACCTGCTTGAAGGCCGAGGCCACGGATAGCATCCACTGCACTGTTAACTTTGGATCGAACTTTCAAGAGGATATAAGCGACAAATCCTCTCGTTGTGTTCATTGTTGGAATTCCCCTGCCTTTGCGAGAGCGCTCCCCTTTTGGCTTTGAAGGAGCTGCTATTTTCCTAATCCCCTCTTGTTCTTTCTCCCCCTAAGCTGAAAGCGCGGAACAAGTTGCGCAGTCGCCGGACCAATGAACCAGAGGCTTTTTTATCTGTCGACTCCGCTGTCTGGACGGGTGTAACGGCGAGAGCGTGATCATGTGGTAAAGGTTTCACGTATGACGTAGTAGCTTTTGTTAATTTCGGAATGTCTACTTCCCGGCCTAGTTTCTTGCGTGGTGTGGTGCGACCAGCGTGGCTGCCGTAGATTTCGTTTGTGACAACGCATTCGAGTGTACCAAGATTTCCAGTGTTTGAAAGGCTTAAATCGGCAAAAAGCGATTTCTTCACAAAAGCCCAAGGAATTCATATGATGCGTTCAGTGTTCGGGCCCGCAAATTACTGCTTCTGCCACATCATGTTGAATGTTCACGGACCCCTTTCTTTTCGTTTTTGTGTTTGTGTAGTTCTGCAGTGCCCGTTTCAGCATATATCTCGCATTGAAGATTTCAAGTCCGGTATTTTCATCGTAAGTGCTCTGCAACCTACTCCTTTGCAACAATTGACCGTTCCGCTCCAGATTACCTCTAAAATTAGGCAGTGTCTATTTTTTGGCAGCCGGGAGAATAATTTCAACGAAGTTCTATCGGTAGTCACCTGCCACTAGCTGTTTACAATCATGTGGCTACTGGAGGTAGACTACTGACTTTCTTATTCTCCCGGCGTTTTGTGAAAAAAACTTTTTATGGACACTTTTTCGTTGATACACCTTTTGTAGACACGTTTCATCAACACTAACATTTCATCGACACTCGTTACGCGAAATGCACGCTGTGGAAACATTTCATCGCGCGTGTATCTCTGAGGCGCGTGCTCACCGACCCAGCCTAAAGCCCCTTCATGTTTCAAAAGTAGCGACAGGTGCGTCGATGCACGAGATACGTGCAACGTGCAGCCCTTGGGAAGACCATGATGGCACAGCGCAGCACTGAGCCAGATTTCAGACGCCATGTTCTTACCAGAAGTGGCGCTCGGCACGTGTTTCGAGGATTTCCACAACAATGAATGGTGCAACTATTCCCAGGACAGAGGGTGTTTAACCAAGCCCACCCGTTCACGCCGCTTCGTGGCGACAGCCTGCCGAGGCTCATTACAAGAATGTTAACCCACTTGTCCCACCTGCACACGTTACTTCGCGGGTACATTCTGAGGCGGCTCATTACAAGAAAAAAAATTAAAGCAGTTTACAACTCCCTGTAACGCCGAATGAGAGCGCAGCTCTTGAGGAGGAGGAGGCGGGAAGGATACTGAAGGAAGGGTATACCCCTCCTCCTCCCCTCGTCATCCTGCGTGACCCCCCTGATGTCACGTGACCTCGGAGGGGGGGGGGGAGGGGGTTGTGACCTCACGGTTATGCCGGCTGTGTTCCAAATCTTACTCAAATGAATCCGAGTTACTCCGGCGGGTCGTGTCACGTGAAAACACAGATTGAAAAACGCTGGACGAGGGTAGGTTTTGGAACGCCAAGGTACACAACCCTTACCCTGGAGTAAGATCGAGGAAATTGTGGAACACGGCCGCCGACGCCGACGGCGACGGCGACGCCGCTCAAGCCGGGAATGGGCGCCTAAGAGCTGCGCTCCAAAAAGAGAAGCTAATATAGGAAAGCTAATCTGAGCTCTCTATGAAACATCGCGCGTCGATGAAATGTCATTCGATGAATGAATGGCGACTGCCGGTGGAATTTCGTGGAAATAATTCTGGCGGCTGGTGGGAGAATAGACGCTACGTAAGGCTCACCCCGGTTCTTGTATGCTTAGCAGTCTTCTCAGTTGTGTAACAGCTTCTTTGTACCTCTTCACATATCACGGATCGCTTGCAAGTTCGTACTTGTTTACGGAATAGGCTGTCTAATAAACTTCTAGGAGATTTGAAAACAATCCCGTGTGTCCATTTACCTGCCTTTTTGCAATCACCGGGGCGCATACATTTCTTAAGGGTTTTCTTGATGTCTCAAATAGGTTTACAAAGTTAGTCATGAAGCGGGTGCCTAAAGTTGTGTGGCGGTGCACCTTTCAATCGGGTGCATCTGTGTTCTCTTCGAATTCAGCGGGTGTAGAAAGAGGTGTAACTGTACACTATTAAACGGTGTGCTCCTGTGTTCCCTTTGAGGGCAGTAGGTGTAGAAAGGGGAGCAATGGTACAATATTGGGCGGGGTGCATCTGTGTTCCCTTTGAGCGAGGCGGATTTATGAAGCGGTGCAAAGGTACGCCTTTGAAAGAGGTGCATCTGTGTTCTCTTTCATTTCATCGGGTGTAGAAACAGGTGCAGCCGCACACCAATGAATGAGGTGCACCTGTGTTCCCTTCGAGTGAGATTTGTGTAAAAGAGGTGCACATGTGCACCACGTCAATGGGTGCACATATACTCCCATATTTGGGGTACACAAATATTCCCCCAAAAAGCGTAGTATATGTGACAAGCACTTACACCCCCTATGGGTGTACCGCATGACACCCTTTTTTTTCTAAACGCGGTTGCGGTGCAAAATAAGTGTACTTGGTGACACTTCAATAAGTGAAGGTAAGTTACAACGAATAACGTATTCAAATAAGTTCACCTGTCGCGATGTGTTTACGCTGCCACAAATACGGTACACCGCCAACGACGTACGACTCGGCGGATTGGCGGGATGGGGGGACGCGCGCGCCGTCGCGGATGCGCAACGAGAAAGCGCATGGTCTGTACCGAAGGTTACCAAAATTCCCTGCCGTCGCGGCACTGCACGTTTTGCAATAGCTCTATGAGAGGCGTCGGCCCGTAGAATTTCGGAAAAATTATTTTTCCAGCTGCCGGGAGAATAGACAATAAAGCATAAAATTGCCTCGGTTCTTGCTCGGTTTGCAATCTTCTCAGCTGTTCCTTTCTAAATTTCGCAGATCGCTTGCACGTTTGTAGTTCTCTACGGAACATGGTATGTGTAAAAAACTTCTAGGAGATTTGAAAACAATTTTTTGTGTCTGCCTTCCTGCCCGTTTGCAAACACCCATGCGAGTAAATTTTTTTACGTGTTTCCTTCATGTTTTAAGTAGGTTAATTCAGTTCGGGACATGTTTAATAAGTTTGAGACAACCAACCTTCCAGATGATACCCATTTAGGGTTAACGAATAGTTTGCCTGGATGCCAGATGCTAGCTTAAGAACGATTCATTACACGAAGCATTGTTCAGCGAGCCAATGCCGCGGCTATGTTACTGCTAGAGCAAGTGAGCTGCAGCCCTGCCTTTCGTGGCTTGATCGCGTCTGCCCATTTGCTTGTGCGGGATATATTCAATTGCACAGGTAAGAAAGAGCTGATGGTGGCCAGTCATCCTTGACGTCGCGATTACTTGGTTGAGATTGCGTAAGAACTTCTAGTCTATTGTGAGCCAAGCTCTTCAGAACATCGCGATGCTAGAGAAACAAGATAACTCATTTACAAAATGGACGTCAATTTTACGTGCCTTTCCCTCGTGAAAAAAAGCGAGCACTCTCATCATTTCAAAATACGAGGTTGCCTTCTATATTTATCTCCCACAAAAGCCGAGCCTTCCAGAAAAACCGAAATCCCAGCAGTGCAAGCATGCACAGATAAATCAGGATAGCCTTGGCGACCACTGATCTCCGTGACAATCGACCTTATTCATTATTAGCGCCGCTTCTCGGCGGCCGTGGGTACTATCAGGGGATCGGCGCCATCTTTGAGGCTTCGCCACTGACCCCGTCACCCGCCGCCCGCGGCACTATGAATCCCTCTCTACCCGTTGTGTTCGTACATGCTCTTGCCTTTTTAGTTTTGTGTTGTATATTAATGGTGTCAGCTTCTTGAGAATGAGTTACAAATATTAAGCTTAACCTTGTTTTCAGTGGTTTCACTAAGAATATTTTTTTTTATATAAAAATGAGCTTCATTCCAGCACCAGAGCAGGCCGACTCACGCACTTGTTTTAGGATCGTGCGTTAACTTGCATCATCTGCTGATTATGCCTGTACGCACAAGGACGATTTGTATGATTTATATATATAGCAAGGTCGTCAGCTACTGCGTTACAGTTTGTTTTTATTTGCATTAACGGCTGCGAGTCTAAATAATACAAGCAGTTCTTCGCCCAGTGCGCCTTGAACCAGTGTGTTGAGACCCGAGTTGCAGAGTTCTGTGATGGCGGCGTTGAACGTTTAATCTTGGTTCCCAGTTGTCTTAACCTTAGGAATATTGCAGATATCATTCAACAACAAAAAAACTGGAATTAAATTGATGTCTTAAATTTTTAAACAGTTCCTTGGGAAGATCACCGATTGGTAGCTCAAAACATCATTATAAGGAGTGCGTGTGGCAGAGCACGAATTTACGATAGTATATTTTTATTGCAGATAAAAAATGAAAAAAAAAAACTATGGGAAGATCTACACTAGCATACTCACACAAGCGTATGCGAAGCACAAAAGCGTAAAAGGAAAGGACTGGCGTGTCGTCCCGGGATAATACGTATTGAAAAAAAAAAAAAAAAGCACTATTGTACGGAAAGCAGAAACATTTTCCTTTTATAACTATAATAATAATACTAACAAATAAATTCAATACTCGCGCATATATACTGTTTGGCGTTTTGAGAGAAACTGCAAATATCATCAGCTACATTTTAATGTGCTCCTCCTGGTAACACGGTCACATAGAGTTAAATTTCATTCTTACTCTCAATAGAATATGACCAGTGCTCATAGACGTGGTTGCTTGCAGTATTTACTACAAATAAAAAAGCTTCTCCCGCAGCGCGAACCTTATCTGTTGGGAAGTGAACAAGCGCGACTGTTAAACTCGCAAACAGGACAAGGTGAGCAGTCAAAAGCCCGCATTTATGCTTTTGTCTACATCTCAAAATAGTTTTTTGAAATGTGACAGTCGCGTGATAATAATTAGACAGCGTAAAGTAAGCGGGCGTTCACTTTTGCTTTTTGGCACCGTTGTTTTTATTATTTATGTGCAAAACGAAGTGGTTGCGTTGCCTAGCCCTTCTGCACTTTGCATCAGCATTCAACCGGGTGTAAAAAAACCTACTTCAGTAAGATAAAAAAAATAAAAAAAAACGCAAAACAGTATATCTGAGTGATGTTGACTGGGCCTCGCCGTCCCTCTGCGCGAGCGAAGCCACGATGCTAGCCAACATCGAGCTCCCAAAAAATCACATAAAATAATAAATGCTCCCTGCTCGCTGATGTTACGTGCAAATAACATGAGCCATTCATGCCATCCCGTACAGCTTTCAGACACCGTCTGAAAGCTGTAGGGTACGGTCTTGTTTTCCCAAGCTCCCAGAGAGACTCACGAAGAAATGAGCAACAACGGAGCGGCTGCGTTGGATGGGACTGGCCAGTCGGGAGGTTAATACAGGATGTCCCTCCCGGCTCTCCCGACGGGCAGGCGACTTGCAACCACCGTCTTCCTGCACGGCGACCCTAGGGTCAAACCTTACAAGATTGGAGACTTTGCCAAATCTCGACGCCGCAATCGGGATGAAAAACGTGGCGGCGCTTGGCACCTTTCAACGGAATCACGTGTGGGTGTGCACGCTTCACGACGTGGAAACACGGGATCGTCTCACTTTTCTCGGGGAGCTGACTGTGAAGGAGAGGAGATGTGTTATCGTCGACCCTAATGTGACCGAGGCATCGCTTCGGGTACACTGGCTACCAACCTACGTGAACGACGAAGAGGTGAGCGCCGTTTTCCGATCCTTCAGCAGGATCAAAGACATTCGACGAGAGATGTGGCGGGCGCCGGGTGGTGAGTACGAGGTTGAAACTTCTACCAGGATTGTTACTCTCTCGCTTTGTGACGGGTTGAACAAGGATGAGCTACCACACCAGGTGACAGTTTCCGGCTAGCCGGTCCTTGTGTCAGTGGCTGGCCGGCCGCCTCTATACCTACGCTGCAGGCAGCTGGGCCACATGGGACGTCAATGCAGGGCTCCGTGGTGTAGGCTGTGCCGGGAAGTCGGACGCACGAAGAACGACTGCGCTCCAACCTACGAAACCAAGGCAAGAAAGCAGGTTACCACCCCGGCAAACATCCAACTAATGGACCACGATGAGACGGAGGAGACCAACGAGCAAAATATGACGGCGACGATGGCGGCTGAGCCAACAGTGGCCGCAGAGGCGGTGGTAGGTCCCGGGGTCGTGGCCGAGAAGTCGGAGCCACACGTTCGTGACAAATCGGTGGCTGGTGAACAAGGGAAACCCGACACGCCGAAAGACGATGCTTCGGAAGACACGGCCGCTTCGACGCAGTCAGCAGCAGAGGCGACCGCTTCGCCAGCGGGAGCAGCCGCTCTGGTGGTTTGCTCCAAGCTGGCTTTTACACCAAAAATCTGTTCCAGGGAAACGACGGTGCCGATCAGGCAAAGTTCCAGGCAACAAAGGACCAAAAACGAATAGGCCTTCGAGCATCGGCCCCTCTCGTACTCGTTTTCTCCGTATTGTCGTGCCGTCGATGGGGATTAGTGAAGACCAGTCCCGGTTAATTCGCTTGATGAGTTTCATGTCTTGGTCTCGGTACAGAAATTTGTTTTTACTTTGGTCTTTGTTTGCTTGCTGTTTTTGTTTTTTCCTTTTGCTTTATTTTTTAGTCTTCGATGTCTTGTCTGTCAGAGCCAACCTTTTCACATGTCTGCCACCATTCAACAATCGAGCGTCCACCCTCTCGGTGGAAACTCCCCCTGCTACCGACGTTTGACCTTCCTTCCCCTGTATGTACGTGCGGTAGAGAGGTGGCAGAATTTTCGCGAATGGAGTGAGTTTTGTTTATGGGTTTCGAAACTCGCCAATTTTTATTTCTATTTTGTTTTAATGGTTACTAACGCTTCTTTCTTTTTTGGTGATGTTGACGATACTTCGAGTTCGCAGCCAAAATGCAGTTATTATGATTCAGGTTCTTTTAAACACCTCAATCAACGGCGCGATAAAAGACAATTTTTTTTTCATTTGAATGTGCGAAGTTTAAGAAATAAACACGAAGGTGTTGACATCTTACTAGGTCAGTTAAATCGTATTTTTGATATTTTAGCTTTTACTGAAACTTGGTTTTCAAACGGCTACGATGTCGTTCACTTCGCGGAAAATGGGTGCACGTCAATATCCCGAGACAATATGAAGGGAGGAGCTGTGGCGCCAGGCACGTAACGAGGGGGGAAGCCAAAGGGGCCCGCCCCCTCCCCCCCCCCCCCCCCGAAATTTTCCATTTTGCTGGAACTTCCTCTCCCCCCTCCCACTCATACAGCATTTTGTCATGAGTGCCCCCCCCCCCCCCCCCCCCCCCCGAAACAAAATCCTGGCTACGCGCCTGTGTGGCGCTGTACGTAAAGGAACACCTAGATATACATGTCATATCAGAATTCTCTATAACTAACCCCCATTATAAGTCTCTCACGGTAAAGTGTGCAAGTATTATAGGTGTCGTTGTGTAAGACCTCCTTCGGGTACAGTAGCCACGTTTCTAGAATTCCTGGAGAATATCCTGGAATGGTGCGCGCAAATCGGTGAACATGCTATTATTTGTGCTGACTTTAATATAGACTATTATCAACAGATCCAGTCAAACAAAGGCTTCTTGATGTTTTTCATTCTTTTGGTCGTGAAAATGTAATTCATATCCCGACCAGGGCGACGGAAATGTCTCAGACCTTGCTTGACCTGTGCTTTACGATCAAGTGAATGAGCTAGAGGCGGGTGTTCTGCTATCGGATCCTAGTGACCATCTACCTATTTTTATTTGTTTACCACCTTTTTCAACACAACGTAAAGAATCCACAAATCATGCACCCATTATGTATAGGGTGATTAATGATGAAAATATTATGTTGTTTCAAAGTTTAGTCGAGGAGGAAAACTGGAGCTTCGTTGTTCAGTTGGATAATCCCATTGCAGCATACGACCTTTTCTATAAGAATTGAGATAATCTATGATTAAGCGTTTCCAATGGTGCCATTTAAAAGGAACGGGAAGTCTAGAAAGCCTTGGATTGATGCCACACTTCTTAGGAGGATAAAAGACCAAAATAAGCTCTTCGCCTTTTTATAAAAACAAAACTTCGGGATTATCTAGCTGAATTCAAAAAGAGCAGAAATAAACTAGGCGCTGATATTAAACGAGCACGAAATGTGTATCATGAAAATAAGTTCGCAGATATTTATAATGACCGGAGAAAAGTGTGGAAATATGTAAACGACCTACTTTCTAAGAACGAAAGAAAAGATTTTTCTGAGCTTCTAATTGAAGGTATGTCCTGTACAGGGGCTAAGCTTGCTGATAAATTTAATGCCCACTTTTTGATAACCGGTGCTTCCCCTGGCAATGTCACTAGTAGTTGTGATCACGAATCTTACATCTCACCGGGCATTGAGAGTTCAATATTTTTGGTTCCTACTATTGGAACCGAAGTATACAGCCTAATACACAAACTTAAGAATAACAGTGCTTCTGGTGAAGATGGTTTAAAATCCCAGCCTATAAAAATCAGTTGCTCACCTAAATAGGGGGCCAATCTCCCATATATGTAATCTAATTCTGAGTACCGGCATATTTCCCGATAAATTAAAGATAGCAAGAGTGTCAGTGATTCACAAAGGAGGTGATAAAACTGACCTAAATAATTACCCCCCAGACCAATCTCCGTTCTTCCCATATTTTCTGAACTCATAGAAGAGCTATTAATGCACGACTAATACAATTTTTAAACAAAATAATGTTATAGTTGAGCAACACTACGGCTTTCAGAAGCAAAAATCGCCTGAATTGGCACTGCTAAACATCCAAAATAAAATAACTGACAATTTCGAGCAGAAGTTTTATACAGTAGGAGTGTTTCTTGACTTCAAAAAAGCTTTTGATTCAATTAATTGTCCAAATATGGAATTAGGGGAATTTCACTAAGTTTAATAAAAAGCTATTTATCAAATCGTTCACAATATACAGACATCAATCACGCGAGGTCAAATATGGGTCAAATAGAATACGGTGTCCCGCAAGGGTCCATTCCTGGCGCTCTCTTATTTTTAATTTATATAAATGACATTATAAGAATACCTCAAACACCAGATATAATTTTATATGCTGATGACACAAACGTATTTTTATCTGCAATAAGCCTAGAAGTACTCTAGCACAAAACCAACGCATGGCTTCAAATTTTATCATTGTGGCTTAGAGTAATCCAAATTCAATTAAACAGAAAAAGAACAAAGTATATTGTATTTCGACCACAAAATAAATGTATTCAGCAGGAAATTCAAATTCAATGTCAAAGCGAAATCATGGAACGTGTTATATCACATAGGTTCTTAGGTGTTCTGTTTCATAAAACTCTAAATTGGTCTTTCCATGTGCAGAGAGTAAGAACGGAAATCTCACGATCTATCGGGATTATCTATAGACTTAAAAATGTGCTGCCTCACTGGGTAAAAAAAAAGATATTATACCTTAGTTCATTCACGTCTTCACTACTGTCTCCTTGTATGGGGGACCACAATAAAAACAAATATAGAAACCCTGCACATATTACAGAAAAAGGTCCTGCGCTTGGTCGAAAATGCCCCGTACCGGAGTCAATCAGCTCCGCTCTTAAGAAAGCACCGAATATTAACTATTCAAAATGTTATAAATAAGAAGTTATCTTTATTAATCTATAATAAAATCAAATTAGAACAAACTGTCTTTTTCAGTACGCATGTTTGGAAAGATCATCCCTACCATTTTTGACACACGAGCTACAGAAAGCAAAAAATACGCACAAACTACGGCGTACAAAAATTAGATTATCAAATACCTGTACTTTTGAATGAGCACCCTGATCTTATGACCATTATTCTGGAAGGTATGTCTACACAAGCTTTAAAGAAAAACATAAATGTTTATCTATTGTCCCTTCAAAAATAACATGTTTTTTCATTATTAATTTTTTTTTTGTGCGCGTATGTTGTTTTTTGTGCAGCATTTTTCTGCGGGCTTAAAGAAATATCTTTGTAGAGATCGCTGGCTGGCTGCACAATGTTGTTGTGTGTGGCCCCTTTGTCTGCCGTGTTTGTGCAGGAATAAAAATTGATGTGCGTCGTACTTGTTTCTTCAACGTGGGGGACAAGCTGGTTTTAGTTCATTGTTTCTTTCTTTGTGTGCAGTTTTTTGAACTGCTTATCGGATTTTATGCTGGATCCTTCATGATCAAGTAGTTTTCGTCCTCTAAGACTTTCATTTTGTCTGGGCGTAGAGAGGAGGGGGGGGGGGGGGGGGGGGCTGTCGCCTTGTTAGGCATGCCGATGCCTTTTGTGGCGGCCGCCCAGACAACTGTATTCATCGACGGGTGTCTGAAGACACTTTGATTTGATTTGATTGTGAAATGTGTCATTTATTAAGAAAGGTTTCAGAGCCCTGTAAAAGCACACAACACTAACGCGCGGGTGCTCTTTTTAGAAGCAGGAATAGTAGAGGAAAGCGCTACGGCTATTCAAACTTTGGCTATAGTGCCTTTAACTTGAAAAGAAAACAGCATGATCCGAAACTTTACATCGGTTGTTTTTAATTCTATTTCCTCATTGAATACGATAGCGGAACAGAGCAGTTCGTGCGGTCGCTGCGCATCGCTTTCACACGCCGTTTCGGCCACAGTGCTTTGCCAGTCGCCTTAAAGGTGGCGTCGGAAGCAAGGTTGGTGCCACGTCCGATTGATGGCGGGCGAATCTGAATAAGGTATATTGCTGGCCGCACTCGCGGAGCATCCCTGCTCCGCGAGTGCGGCCACCAGACGGCCATCTTGCATGCAGAATTTTTTTTTTTTTGTTTTGCTAGCGGTGCAGAGGTCAGCGGCAGCGTGCTGAAGACACGCTTTCTACTCCTTCGTCGTCATTCGCCGAAGGCGTTATTTAAGATCCTGCAGCACTCTGAGAAAAAAATCCCCTTTCCCTACCCCCAATTCAACGATGACCGTTCGGCCCATGACTGTAACTCGAACGATGGTTTCTCCTCTTTTGCAAGACTTTTCTCTCTCTCTTTCTCTAAGAAAAAATTATGGTCTAAAATGTCAAACGGCAGCATTGGGTCCTCTGAGCTCCCATTTGCTCCCCGAAGAGACCATCTGGTTCAAGCTAGGTACCGTGCGCAAATGCTGAGGACTAGCTGCACTCGACCGAGACTAACCGAAAGGCCCGCAGGAGCAAAAGCAGCCGCGGGAACAAAAGCTCGGGCGCAAAAAGCACTGAAAGGCGCGCGGAAGTAATAGCGCGGGCGCAAAGACGCGCGGACAAGATGGCGGCGTCTGCTGCATCGCCGATGGCCAGCGTTAGCGACGCACTTACTGTTTCGAAACGCAGTGGGAGGCATCCATATACAATTATAGCATCAAAAACAGAAGTAGGGGCATGTTTAAGGGCTGTAGCTGACTTTATAACGATCGCAGCCTCTGTTCCAGCACGTTGTGTAAGTGAGCGCTGACTCAAGCGCCGCCATTGTTAATGTACTGGCCATGTGGCTTTTGACCATTGTCCCGGCGTCCTTTCCCTTTGCATTCGTTTGAACGTGCTTTGAAAGCGTTTATATCTTCTTTTTGCTTTAACTGGGATGAAAGTAGCCACGTATCACGTGGTAAAAACGTGTCAAAAGACAAAAAAAAAAAAAGATTCACTCTGGTTTCTTTTTTTTTATTGTTTATAACCTATGCGTTGTTGATTTTTTCGCAAGAGACGATACGGTTGCCACGGAGACGCGCATGCGCAAAGTAGGGCAATCTATGCGGGGAAGCGAGAACATGGCTGCTGGGAGCCTATGGGGACGCTGTTTTATAAACTGTCACAAATAATTACTGTGTGTACCGTTACTTCTTAGTAAGAGATACGCTCCTTGGAAAGTTTAGCAAAAATGTTGGAAAGCAATATTGGTGCGAAAGCAGCACCCTATTTGTAACATCGTTCACGGTTTAGATAGTCACTGTCAAAACGACTCCTTTCATTTCATCAGTATAAAAGGCGCATGAATAGGTCTTGGAGCGGCGATTTAATTACCGTGCCGTCGCGTGAGTGTCGTCGCTTGCGTGTTGTGCGGGCGTGTTGTCTGTGTGTCATCTGTGTTCTGATTCATTTTTATGTTAAAATGTATAATACGTGTGCAAATGTGAAATAAGCGTTGTTCATATGTGAATGAATGAGCGTAGGAAAGATCTACTTCAGCGATACCGTATTTTTTACCAATTTTGAACTTGACGTTGACTAGCGCCACGTGGGTGTGTAAGGGCGCAGCTTTGTAATACATAACGTAAGGGCGCAACATTTAGTCCCAGTGACCAAGATACAAGGAAGCAAAAGTTAGTACTGGGGGTTTCACTTTGAGAGACTGACGGTAGGGGGGGAAAAGTTGCTCCCGTTATCATTGCTCTCCTAAGGGACCAATGGTTATGTCAGCGCAATTTCTCCCTTCAGTGAGCAAGTCACACTCTCTTTTTCTTAGACTGTGTGTGAGCCGTGATACTTGCCGTTGAGAACACGTGGAAATTGTAACGAAAGCGCAGTGTCACAAGAAAAAGGCACAACTCGTCGAAAGCAAGTTTCGCCGGTCTCGCGGCGTGTTCAAAGTTTCCTTGGCACGATGAATTGCTATGTCTCTGTGCCTTCGCACGCTTGAATACCGATCTAGAATCGACGCCGTGTGGATGTGTTTTGCGAGTACTCAAAAAGGGCCAATTATTTTGTTTCCTCTGTGTTAGAGCTTCTTTCTGGTGTACGCAAAATTGTGGGTGCCTACGTCTAAAAGAGTGGAATTTACATTTCTTCCATGGCTGGCAGGCCTGACTCAGTTTCACTAGCAGGTTGAAACCTATGGGAATCTAGGGAGCTGCATCACAAGAGTAAAAGTGACGCCTGCCCCTGACTTTCTCAATGATGGCACCATGAAGAAGGGGGTGCTGCCACTAAAGTGAATGCAGTGACAGGTGGGTCGCTACAGTAAACGCCTGTACAGATGATACCAACCAAAAATATTAAAAAAAAGGTCCTATAAAAATCAAGGAGTGTGAGTGTAATGGACAAGAAGGAGGAAATAAACACAGCCCTGTGCTATGTTTGTATGCTCTGTTCCCATACTCTTCGAACTTTCTCTTGAATATTTGGCTACCAACTGGTCCAATCATCAGCACTAGTGAAAAAAGCATGCTGCTCTTTATTACTATGCATTGACACTGTGCTTACAATTGAGTCCTACACTAAAGAACAAAAAAGAAACGAGGGTGCAAGCTGGCTAGTAGAGGCTGAACAAGATTGATTTAATGAAGATGGGTTCTTTGAAGGAGGACACAAACGCAGAGAATTATCAAACACAGCTGGAGTTTTAATGAACCAAAAATGAATTGGCGCCCGAAAAGAGGGAAAATAGTGAGACACGACACTCTTAACAAATTTTCTTCTGCTTATCACCACTCTACAAAGGCAATTTCATCCTGGACCTTAAAGCGTTATACTGTTCACAACCCGAACAGTTCTAGCGGTCCTTGAAACATCTCATGCTGGAGGCTTATGTAGTACTGGCTTTGCCGTTGTTACTTTCTGGTATATGTGAAGCTGAAATAAATTTATTGCACGTCCCCGCAACACAAAACAGGTGCACTGACTGTCAATGATTGCAAGTTACTCTCTTCAAGCCGCGTGGAGTGTTCTTTGAGGTCAGCAATCATTTCTCCTGATCCTTGGTACATGGAATGCGGGGGTTTATGCAATACTGAGCTTGTCTTTGTTAACTTTTTTGTATATGACAAGCAGCATAAACTTTCTCGCAGTTCCCGGCAACAGCAAGCGGGTAGACCCGCCGTCAAAGACCGCAAGCCGCTCTCTTCAAGCCGCACAGGGTGCTCTATGTACTGGGGAATCATTTCTTTCGGTCCTTGATACATGCCATGCTGGAGGTTAATGTAAAACTGGCCTTGCCCAGCTTGATTCAATTTTACCTAAGGAAAAGGTGGACCTCTATAGTGGGATGGCACTCGGCTGCATGGACAAGGTATTTGTATATATATATATATAGGTAAAGTAAGGTAAATATAAAAACAATGCACCGGGAAAAGTTCTGAAAAAGAAAAGAAAAATCCTGGCTCCGCCAATTTTTGGCTTTCGGCGTGTTCCTGGAAACTTTGATTCTTTGATTCATTGGATTAAGTACGGTTCATTCATCTGCACATATTCGTTCATATATATATATATATATGTATATATATATATATATATATATATATACAGACCATTCTATTTTGATTTGAATGAAACTTAAAAGAAACAGCGTGAATGTCACTTGGAGGTCGCCTTCTATGTGTGTTTCTGGGGCTCGGAGGACACTAAATAAGGGGATAACCGTCGCAATATGTTAATCAAAACTTATTAACCAAAATGTTTAATCATATGTTTATTAATGTCGTTTTTAATTATATTGGTGTTATGGTGTATGTTCAAATTCTAGTTTCAAGGTCACTGAATATTAGAGATTAATTGAATTGACACAATTTGCTAGCGGCAACAAGTTTCGAGATATTCAATGTAAAAATCTGCTTTTTCATAGCCCGATTTCAAAACCGCGAGCTCGGAAGACCTCAGGATGTTCTGCAGATGTGGTTGCTTTGAGCGCACCTTCACTATCTTGGAAGTATGACACCGATGTGTCCTCCAAGGAGACACTATCGAGATAGTGACGACGTGCCCGGTACGACTATGCTACTTTGCTACCCGCCATTAACGGCACGAATTCTAGAGCTCAAGCTCAGCGCGGTTTTTGTATCCGACCTTAAAAACGCAAAATTGGACAATGAATATATTGAAGTTGCTTTGCTTTTCCTGAATTGTTTAAATCTGAATAGCCTTTAATATTGACTGGTTTTTAACACTGCAGTTACAACATGGTCCATAAAGCCGTTAATTACAAAGCCGAAAAAATTTCGGTCAATTAATCAAGATACTTTGACGGTTATCCCGTTTACTAATGTCCGCCGTGTCCCACAAACACGCAGTGAAGAAGACATTGACATACCTAACTTTCACGGCCTTTTTTTAAAAAATTATGTTAGCTTTCAAATGGAATGCTGCATATACATGCAAAACGACTTGTATCATGTAATCCAGCACACAATTGTGTTACAAAGCTTTGTTTTTTATCCATTTAAGTATTGCATTTTTTCTCGCAACCTTTCAAACATAGCCAAAGTATCCAGTTTGATAATCGAAACCCTATTGAAAATCGCTCTGATGGGACTTGACTTCAGGAATTTCTGAGATGTTTGACGGGGGCACCGATATTTCCTGGTGGGTTCACTGGCTCCGTCAGAGGCTCTCCTGAAATGTCTAAAGTGCTCTTTACAGTGCCTTGAAATGTCTGAAAGCCTGTCAAGAACTTTTCTAATGGGGTCGGGAAAACCTTCAGGCTTCTTGAGATGTCTGTGGGCAACGGCCTAGGTGGAAAAAACACATTTCGCAGAATTAATGAACATAGCTGCTTATTGTACGCTACGGGGGAAAAAATAAGTATTTGGAGAATGCCGATCGTGTGTGTGTACGGTCAAATTTTTATTACTGCTCTTTTATCAAATACGAGTGGGCTCCTGGACCCGTCTGTCACTGCCCAGGTGTTCGGTCGCCAAAGAAGCCACTGAGGCTCGTGTGCGGTTCCGGTTATTCTACGAGCCGGGATGTTTGGAGCGGACCAATTCCCTCCAGGAAGGTGAACATGCATGGTTTTGGGGGCTCGCCCCTTGGTCTGTTTTGATCCGTGCAGTTTGTTTCTTGGTACCGCAGGTGAACCATAGTTCGGCGCAGGCCGCCTTCAGCACCGCTCGAGCGCCATTGTGTTCAGCGCATTCAAGGAGATGGTGGCCGGTGTCGGCTTACTCGCTGCAAAGCCTGGCAGCCGGGGTCAGCGTCCCACCGCATGTTGTGCCTGCGCACCGGGATCATGGCACTGTGGGTGTTGAGACGGTGGATGACGGCCGCTGTCCGGACTTGTTCATTGCGCCTCTTCGTCCGTCCCACTTCAGACCAGCGGGCTAAAAATACGCCGAAGACGCCGGCACGATGTCATCATGGACGAAACCGTGACTGTGCTCGGGACTTCTCAACGGCGGCGGGTGCTGCTTACGAGTTCATGGTTTTCGCTAAACGTGCTTACTGAGACTGTGTATGTGTCCGTGAGGTGCACCTGCTCGGTTTTATTAGCTGAACCACCGTACATCAGGAATATACCCAGCGGCATTGTGAGTACTTTGAAAGGTATTTTTCTTTGTGATAAAGATTTCAGTTGTCCCTGTTTGATGTGATCTCTTTCGTCTACAGCTCCTTGCGCCGGGTTTGAACAAGCGTTGCTTTTTATCACCTTTTTGAGATATAATATGCATGTCAAACTAAATGTCGGCAATACATTTTTAATGTTTTGACCTGCATTTTTGTCTGTGTTTCAGTCATTTGGGCGTCTAAAGGGTTGATGGGCTAAAGGGTCTGACGGGTTGAAGGGCTGTGGGGCTAAAGGGTTTTTCTATGGGGTATCCTTGAAGGGTTTTTCTGTAGGGTATTTTTGAAGGGTTTTGAAGGCCTGTGAGGTCCCATAATCCTTCAAGGCTGACGGGCCCTTTAGAAATATTTTCAATAGGGAATTTATTCTATTCTTCCAATAATTTAACAAACTACTACTTGGTTTGCCTTTCGCTTTATACTGAAAATAATAGGCATGTGCGAATCATGAATTTTCGGCTTAAAGTGTATAATAATTTGAGCTTATTAACTTTTCAGTTGAATATGATTTAGTTTCTGCGCCTCTGTCCAAGTCTGTTACTTAGTGCCGCCACGCTAGTCTCAGCCATCCTGACAGTGTTGGTATCACTTGTTTAGCTGTAGGCTCTTAATGTTACTTTAGTACATATCTTTTTGAAACACAGTGATATGTCAGTGAAACGGTATGACCATGCACAAATAGTAAACTTAGGTATGGTACAAAAAATGCCTTATATAAAGGGCAAATAGTCATCCACTGAAAAAGTCAGAAGTGAATAATTTTAACTACCAAACTGAATGTTTTGTTAAAATTCTCAAGAATCTGCTTAAGCTGCACAGTAGTAAACCAGTTAGCAAGCAAATCTTGTCATTTATTTATGCTTGTCAGCAGCATGTTGCATGAGCATATCGATATATAAGCGTACATAATCAGCCTGAAAGAACTAAATATTCTTTTTTGACTAAAATCCGCTTGATCTCGTTATCATCCTGCCCTCTGTCCAAGCACGGTTAGTTCTGATCCAAATTGTGTAGTTGCTCAGGCTGTGATCAGGTCAGGGCCCATATATAGGTTGTAAATAAATATGGGATTTGATGGTCCTCTCGCAATGCTCAACCTTAAACTTCAAATTAGAACTCTTGCTGCAGTGTCGTGACATAGCTTGTCAGGACATTGCAGCCAAATAAATATGCTTGGTAACAGAATAGCTACAGTATTATTTGTTTTCTAAGTTTGAACTCTAGGGAAACACCGACATTCATCGGCTGCATAAACATTCACCACCCAACCACACTATAATTTTTTTTTTTTCAAATTCTTCCTGTGTACATGTGAACCTTTTCGCTCTAGAGGTGTGTTTTTGCCACCAAAGTATGTGTCTGCACTGCGACTAAGCGAGATTCTTGCGACCGGGCTGTTAGCGCGATTTATGTGAATGCGGAGTCTGCTCCATGGGTTTCGCTTCTCTGCAGCTCACTAGACATGCGGGGAAGCGCAGTGAACAAAGCAAATCTATCGCAGTGGTGACTTTGGGAGCACTTGGAAAGATTCGAATGGCGTAAACGACATTATTTTCGCGAGCTCTATATTTTATACATTGTATGAAGTCACAGTTTTGAGAATACTTTGCGGGTACAAAAGTTCTCAATCAGGAGTAATGTTCAATGCATTCGCACCCGTGGGGTTACTTTTTTTGCATAACACATATTAAGAAATTTTGATAAACTAGCAGAAACTAAGCCTTCGCAAAAATAAAATTGTTTGCTGTAGTGCAATTAATCTTGAAACCAATATCAAATACCGTATTATACTAAACTGCTATAAGAAAATTTTAATATTAGCACAGCCCTGAAAAATGACCATACTCGGATGTTTTCGTTGTCGTCTTCATCAATCCATATGTCCCTCAAATGTAGCAGTTCCAACCTTGAATCTGGAAAAGGCTGTTGTTTGTCACACATTTTTTTTATTGTGCCTAAGGTTTGGTGTGATAAATGTTGTGCCCTGTAATGGACACTATTACCTCTAGCTTAGCCCTCGGAATGCAAAGAAGACACACCACCAATGTCTGAGAAATCAGACTTTTAGAAATGCTATTGTCCGATTATCTTCACCCATTTGTCAGAATGAAGTTGTTACTATCTCTCTTGCCGTCCTCAAATAGTGGTCCTTCGAGCGAGTTATGTAATGTTATATCGTAGATTGGCATAGCGTCATTTTTTCTTCTCTTCTTACGCAGGATGTAATGGCACACCGTCATCACAAAGGAGAGTGTACATTGAGGCAGGCTCGAAAACTTGAATAAAGTGATAAGTAGTATTTCAATTTCTGTCATCAATTACGTGAAGAACGCTGATCACAATGATTGTCTGCCAAAATACGTACTTTCAGTTGAAAAATGCAATGCACCTTTTCTTTATGGCTTTTCTCACACGGTTTCAGAAGACGCTGGTACGTCACTCTCCCGAGGAATGTTGGAAATAGAACTGCCAAAAATTACTCCGTAATTTTTTACATACATAGCCACAAATCAAAATGACGAGTTTCCCATTCAATTTAGAAAAACGGCAGTACATTATTTTCATGAGGAGCTAATTCGAAAACCACAAAGCCTCCCTTACTTTGTGGTACCTATGCAAGAATGAGCTGACGCGTACCTTCGCCAGTCGACACCGAAGAGAGAGGGCCTAAGATATGCTATTATCGAGGACCCAGATACAGAATGAGAGCGTCACGATCTTCGTAGAAGACGTCGTGCGCCTGAACTCGCGCGCCGACCCTATGGCCATTGAGGAAAAGAAACTGCGCGTCCTGATAAAGGGCGTAAAGTGCGAAGTTTTCGGCTGCCTTCCTCGTCCTCCGCTTTCGACAATCTTCTCCAAATCATCCGCAACGTCGTTCAAGATGAGATCAGGAAGGTGCTGTCTACTCCCGGTCGCCCTTCCTCGCACTCCCTGACCGAAGTAGTGCAAGAGGAGGTGCAGCGAGCCTTTCTACCGGAGGCTCCCGTCGACCTGCCACCACTGGAACAAATAACGGTGAGCTACGCCGCCATGGCCCGACGGCCGCCACCTGCTGCCCGTCAACCTCCTGAGCCACCACGACGGAACGCATCAGCAGAGCCGTACCCCCGACGTCTTGACGATCGACGTCAGTACGTCCGGCGAGAACAACCGGCGCCCAGGAAGACCGACGTGTGGCGAACTGCTGATCGACGCCCGCTGTGTTACCACTGCGGTG
Source organism: Ixodes scapularis (assembly GCF_016920785.2). Lineage (NCBI taxonomy): Eukaryota > Metazoa > Arthropoda > Arachnida > Ixodida > Ixodidae > Ixodes > Ixodes scapularis. The sequence continues at coordinate 89,704,415 of NW_024609835.1, forward strand.
AAGCGTTAACATCTACCGACGATGCCCTGCACTCTTAGAAAAAAGGGTATGGATAGTCCTTCCTTAGGGGGAGGAGAGGTCTTGTAACCTATGTTCCTTTAGAAAGGGAGAAGCGTTCGTCCCTGAAGCAGGGAAGCAACTAGTTCCTCCGTCGCCTGCATCTCATTATGGCGGCACTGAATCGAGCAAATCGAGCTCTATAAGGCTTAACGAGGTCGCTACGTCTCTTGTACGGGACGAGAGGAGCAGCAAATAAAAGCGTAACACGAGCTTTCCGCAAACTGTGTTTATTTCCGAAGCCAGATTCCCCCCCACATGTATAGAAACTTGCGTTTCGAAAGCAGTTGCTCAGTCTTCTCGTCGAAGCACTGCGATGTTAAACCGAGACAACCGATTCCCAGTTACTTCGCGCATTTTGTGTCTTACCATTGGTGTTCCTCGCGTCACAATTCCTTCGTCAACCGCATATCACGAAGGGCAAACTCAATCCGCGAAACGAAAAGCCGCTCTTGTAAGAACGAACTCGAAGCCGCAGTTTACCGCGTAGCGTGAAAGAAGGTTAAATCGCTAGCCACCAGATGGCGGGGTCAAGTAGAGTAATTGCAAGTAGCTAGGCAAGGTGGCGCTAGGTACCGCCCAATTCATGTTCTACAAAAAATATTTTGCTTTTTTCAGGCCACTGCTGCGCTTGAGGATCCTCTACTGCAAACACATTACGCTTATTACAAGCATCAGGTGAACACACATTAAGCACATACACCGGAACACCACACTAACCCGAACACTACACCCGTGCTCTGCGCTTCCGTCTTTTATACTGGTCGTTTTGAACGTACGGAACTTTTCGGTGACTCCCTAAGTAATAAAAGATATTCCCAGCATGTTGATTTTTTTTCCAGCAATGTTATACCTCCGAGAGCATTTTGAATGGCTCAGGGGATGAATCTCTTATAAAAAAGTAAACGCTCGATCATGCCGTAATTATTTGAAAGCCAATAAATCAAGCCGCTCCGATGCGGTTCGAAGCCATGAGATCGTTTCCCCACACGGCACGTCGTAGCCTGTATTTCAATTGGTTTTCTATTTGTGTTGTTCGCGGAAAGCTGCAATTGCAGTCTTGAATTAATCTCTGTAGAGCGGATATTCACTCAGCTGGAAGTGATGCTTCATGGGCTGAGAAATCGCTTTTCGATCAACTTGAATGCTTTCAAAGCCGCGACTTGCGGCAGGTGTTAAGTGTACGGAGCTACGCGTGGCGAGCCCGAAAACTTCTAGCGCTCATCTTAGCGCGCCACTTGGAGGGCGGTTTCTCCAGGAACTGTAGTATATTGTCACGGGTGGTGACCAATAAACAAGAAATGAACAGGGAGAAGTAAACGTTTAATGTGGCGAACTTGTGCCAAAAATAAGAGGGTGCAAAAGATAATAACAGAGCGTCGCGGGCGTCGAGGTCGGCGTAGCAGCAGAGTCGAACGCTGGGGTGAAACTGACTCCGGCTTGCCACGCGGAGCCGCTTTTGTACACGCGTTAGCTTCTGGAGCATTCGACGTAGAAGGTTCGACGCGTAGAACATTCCAAACTCGAATCAGCTAGACGGTTCTCGAATTCACCAGAACATCTCATTACAGTGTCAACAAAATGCGTAGCCGCGGCCAGGAATCGAACCCTGGCCCTTCGCGTGGGAGGCAAGCGCGATAACCGTTAGGCTACGGCCTTTTTTTTTTTATTACCGGTTTGGCAGTAAAACATACAATACTGGACGGGGATTAACGATTAAAAGCGTCCGGTAAGCGCAGTCCCGGCGCGATTAGGTTAAAATTCCTTCAGTGCGACCAATCCGTCCAGAGCTGACAGCCAGTCAGGCTGCTCGCTCTGCGCTCTGTACACTTCCCGCCATCCTCGATTTCCATATACTATGCAGGGCCAAGACCATTATCGTGTCATAGGGCACGCCCCCGTCCCGTTCGACACAAAGAAACCGGATACCATACGCTGACACTGGGAGGCTCTTTTTCAGAGTACGCTGCATGATATCCCAGTGAAACACTGCGTCCCAACAGTCGAGGAAAATATGGTCTACAGTTTCGGGCTTCCTGCACAAAAGACAATTGACCGACCAGGGCACAAATATACCTCTGTTTTGAAGCCAGGGCTTAACGGGTAGCGTCCCACTATGAAGTTGAAAAAAGAAGGACTTCACCGCTGGACGTACTGACATCTTTTTTACCCTTTTGAGTACATCTTGGCCGTGGCCCTCACAGTATATGGAACGGTACAAGGGCACAGGCAAAACACTATCGACAAGATCTTTATACAAGCGCTTCTTTGTGACCTCGCTTAGATACTGAAGCGAGAAGCGCACCTTCAGAAACTGAAAAGATCTAATAACTTCGAGCAAAATACCCCGCGCACTCCGGCACCTAATGCTGCTCGCTGAGACAACAAATTCAGGCAACGTATCACACAATCTAACTTGTAACATAGTCCGCAAAAATTCATCTCTCTGGTCCCGCAGAAAAAGAAATCGAGACACAATCTGCCTAAGAAACAAATGAACCAAACCAAGCCCCCCACTTTTCACAGAGCGAAATAAGTTTGTGCTACTGGTTCGCTCCCATCCCGAGCCCCACACAAAAACCGCAAATACTCTATGGAACTTTTGAATATTGGCCCTAGACATCCACAGTGCCTGGAGAACATACCACACTTTAGCCACAAGGAAAATGTTACACACAGTAGAACGAGCAAAAATTGAGAGATTCAAGCCTCCCCACTTAAGCGTTTTAGCGCGAACCTGCTCAACTTCTTCCCTCCAATACTCAGTCGTATCGTTGTAATGCTCCGAGGTACTTAACCGGCGAACAAGTCCAGTGCATTCTTTCGAACCCAGCCGGTGTGGTATCCCAACTACCATGCCAGAAGCCCACACATTTGTCCCAATTGATGAGACTCCCAGAAAATTTACAAAAATCAAAGGCATCCTTAACCACTTCATTTATGCTTTTCTTATCGTCGCAGAACACAGCGATATCATCTGCGTACAAAAGGACCTTTACTTCGCTGTTCAACAGCCTGAAGCCGCGGATTTTCTCGTTGAATAACAGCTTTAAACAAAATTGTTCCAGATAAAGAGCGAACAACAAGGGTGATAAAGGACACCCTTGCCTGACAGAGGAGAGAACTTGAAAACTTTCAGTAACGCGCTTATTTACAATAATGCTCGCGAAACACTCAGCGTAAGACATTTTAACTCCTTCTAAGAGTACACAGACAACGTTTACTTGATCTAAAATGCAAAAAAGAACGGCGTGTGCTACCCTATCAAAAGCTTTGTCAAAGTCAAGCTGCATCATAGCAACTCGTTTTTCAAATACATCGCAACATTCTAAGATGCTTCTAGCAATGTATATGTTGGTGACGATAGTTCTCCCCTTAATGCCACATGTTTGATGAGTCCCAATGATGGAGGTTGTTACGACTTGCAGTCTTCTCGCTAAGACTTTCATAAAGATTTTATAGTCCACATTTGTTAGGCTAATTGGTCGATACGACTTAACGGATAGCAGTTTCGCGGGGTCATCACTCTTTGGAATTAGTACTATATGCGTTTGGCGAAAAGATGGGGGCAATAATTTTCTTTCGTATGCTTCCATTATCACGCGGTGCACGGCTTCGGCCACATCGACTTTGAAAGTCTTGTAGAGAGCTGCACCTAAGCCATCAGGACCAGGCGATTTTCCCGAACCTAGCTCGTCAATTGCCCTTTCTATTTCCCTCACACTGATCGCTGCTTCCAGGCGATCTTTAACGTCGTCGTCTAAATTTGGCATGACGTTTAAAAAAACATTATCAAATCCTCTGTCTCTTTGTCTCCGACGTCCCACCAGGTCCCGATAGTAATCTACGAAAGCACGCTCGATTATCTTTCGGTCCCGAGTAACCGTGGTCCCGTACTGTATCTCGTTTATTTCGTTTTGCGTCGCATACCTCTTTTCGTCGCCAAGCGAGCGCTTAGTCGGCGTTTCTCCTAAAAAGAGTCGTTCAGCGCGGGCCCTTATCGCAGCCCCTCTGTATCTTTCGATATCGATAAGCTCTAATTTACTCTTTACTTCTTTTATTTCTTTAATAAACGCACCGGGTCGCGCACTTTCTACGCTTACAAGAAAATCCAGCTTACACTGTAGTTCCTTTCCCTTTTCTTTTTCTAGACGGCGTAAAATACATGATCTTTCAATCGCGTTGATTTTAACTTCATCTTTAAAATTCTTCCACAGTTTGACAAAACTTCTCGACTCGACAGCAAGTAGGTTTCTAAGACTCTTCTTTACTCCGTCAACGAAAGTTTCATCTTTCAGCGTCTTGTCATTGAGTTTCCACAGTTCCCAGTTAAACCGCGATTTTGTTTCTTTTCTCCCAATTGTGAAAGCAGCTAAACTATGGTCATTAAAAGATACGTGCTTGACCTCGTAGTTTTCACACAGAGGAACCAGGCCCGCTGAAACATACGCTCTATCTAATCGTGCGTGACTATCTCGTTGAAAATGTGTGAATTGGGGAACAAAAAAACTAGACAAAAAAAAAACGACGTCTTCCAGGCCGCACTCTTGTACTAGAGAATTCAATAAAACAGCGCTCTGATCCCGGACAGGCAAATTACGTACTCTATCTTCAGCGGCGCATACACAATTAAAATCCCCCAACAATGTAACAATTCTTCCAGAATGTAGGTAAGAAGCAACGCGCTCAAAAAAAAACTCTTCGATCACCCTCCCGATTCGGCGCGTACACGCAGACTACCCGCCACCGGTAGCCAGAAAATGAAAAGTCACAAACAATTAAACGTCCCGTATCGCAAACAACGACGGTTTCTACTAATATGCCTAAAGAATTACGGAGAAAAAGAGCGCAACCCCCAGATGACCCAACCGCGTGGCATACACATACATTGTATCGTGATTTGAAAGGTTGCACCATGCGCCCCGTTTCCTCTTGGCTTTCCACCTTTGTTTCTTGAACAGCAACTACGTCCAAGTCGTCTTCCAGGAGGAGGCGACTGAGTTGATACTGTCGGCGCCTTCCTGACAGACCTCTCACGTGCAGCGTGGCTACACGAAGAGCTGTTTCAAGCCTTATTGCCATGAATTAGATCAAACGGGCCGCATGGTGCCTAACTTGGCTTTGCTGCAAAGACGAAGTACTAATGAACCGGGTGCCTCGATGGTAGTCAGGATATCCCGAAGAACCCACCGACCGTGTCTGCCAGGTCCTCAACGAACAAACTCGGGGCTCTCGTCCTCTCCAGTGCTGTCCGTCTCTAGCTCGAAACGAGTTGCCGCTCGGAGCCCGGGCCATCACACCTAAGGTGGTGATGTCACCGTTGGACGTCGCTCTGTCGGAATCTGCGGTTTGGGCTTGAAGCTCATTCGTCGCACCGACGCCGCTTTGGGAGGTGGCTCCTCGGGGAGAACCGCGCTGGTGTTCAGTCCTTTGAAGACGCCTTCCTCGCGAGCCCGCTTGGCGACTGCGCCGCTGGATCTTGCCTCGTCACCGCTCCAGTCCTCCGGCTCCTTGTTGGGCGTCGCCACAGGCACCGAGTTGTGGGTCATGGATACGTCTTCCGCTGCAGACACGTCACCCGCAGACCGCGCTTGAGGTAGAGGACGGTTCTCGACGACGCTCCGCACGCCATTCCTGTCCTCGGCACTGTGCGGGGGCAGTGCCTCTAGGAGTGGTGGTCCCCCTCCTCCGTCGGCAGCGTCTTCGGACTCGGTCGCGTCCATCAGGTGCTCGGACGCATCCTCATTCTCCACGGGCCCCGTAACGGTCGCGTAAGTCCTGACGCACTGGCTTTCCTCGTGGCCAAATCGTCGGCAGAGTGCACAGCGCGGCACACGACACTCACGCCGTATGTGGCCTTTACCACGGCACCGTAGACAAAGCGGCGCCCTGCCCGGAACTACCACAAGAGCCAGGTCCCCGGCGACTCGCAGTTGGTGAGGGAGGGCGTCCACCGTGACTCCTGCCTTGAACCTCAGAGACACCGACCGCGTCGTCGACGACACGCCAGCGAAACCTTGAGCGCGCCACCGGTCCCTGGTGACTTCTGTGACCTTTCCATAGGGCGCCAGGGCCAAATGCACCTCGTCGCCAGGAACGAAGTAAAGCAGCCAGTGGAGCTTCAATCGTGTATCCTGGTTGCTCGGGTCAACCACGATGCACCGGCCCTCCTTGACGCGGAGCTCACCTGCGGCGAGCAGCTTCTTTTCCCCTTCGACACTCCTGAAGGTGACCGCCCACTCATGGTTGTATTGGTAGGCCCCCAGGGCAATTATTTCGGGAAACAGCCCCACACCATCCAGGGCGTCGCGGAAATGTTCCAGGCGGTAGGGCCTTCCTTTCACGTCAGCGTGTAACAAAAACGGTATTCAAAACTGTCGTACCTGTAGGAGGTTGTGGCAAAATAACTTGATACTCTTGGGCATCAAATTCCGTGTTCTTGTTACCGCGGCCGTGGGCCGCTGATACCTCTCCGACGGAGCACATGATGACACGTCCGTTCGCTATCGCGTCCGGAAGTGGAATGTTAGGCTACGGCCGCGCTGCCTACTTGGCGCGCGACAATATTTAAACAGCAAAATAAAGGGTAGCTTTTTTTTTTTCCGATTTCACCTATTGTTTTTTAATGCCGAAATTCCATACTGTAAATATACGTACTTTCCGTCACGATTTCGTACTGTTTAGTCCTTGCCCCAGAGCGCAATCGCTCTCAGGGACGAGACAATTCCGACAGTCACATTGGCCACTGTACGATAAGAGCTTCTACTGTTCAGACTAGCGTTCCAATATGGCTATGCGCACGTTGATCGATTGCACGTAATCTCTCAAATGGTATTAAACTTATTAATGTAAAGCGGATAGTCAACCTGCGACACCCCGCCCCCTCCGATCACGGCCCGACAAGCGGCATTAATGCCCAACAATTAAAGATCTCATCTTCTTGTTACACTACTGATACGCGAACATATGGTCACATCGGCGATAATTCCAGTCTTCTGTTCACAACCTACAACACTGCCATCACGATGTTGCAGCTATGTTGCTGACACGCACAAACACAGAACCACGTTGAACGCCGGTTGCACTCGGCATCGGAAAACAGAACCGAACTCAGCACGAAAGGCACCCAGGCAGCCGGCAGCAAAACCTGCCTGTCTTGGACGCAGTTCTTGCGGTTTCCATAACGTCGAAAACGTCGACACAGTTCCACGTGCTTTCGCTGCTGTAGTGACTGTAGTCCCGTGCCGCGCGAGTCCCGCAATCCGGAGACGGCCATCCCCCAGCGTACGTGGCGCTGCTGGCACTGCTCCGGAACTTCGCTGTTTCTAGCGGCTTCGTTTGCTCGTTTCATAAAATCAGTGATAAAAACGTCAATGCAAGCGAAATGTTCTGCACGTTTAGACTAGAAGACGGAATTAAGTCGGCCTTCGCTGCCGCTGAAGCTCAATCAACTCAACAGCTATTTATTAAACAACGTGCGCGACGTGCTCGAAAAACGAAACCGAAAGAAGATGAGTTGGGAGGGCGAAAGCTTTCTCCCGTCTGCCTGGAGAAGGAGAAAAACGTTTCGTTCCTCCCCTTTTCTCGTGTCCGCTTGGGGGCGCGTCAGTGGAAGGGAGGAAGACGAGGCGTTGCTACTTTTTTCCTCCATTTTTTCTTAGAGTGTGCCACCAGCTGGGCCTACGAGGTTTTGCGCCCAACGACCCTCGGCCATGTCTCGGAGAGCGCCCTTTGGACATCGAGGACTACCTTCGCCGCTCTTCATCTGCTGAGTCGTCTACCCGCCGAGTATTTCGTTCATCGTCGCCCCGACGCTCGCCATCGCCCGCCCGCCGGTCTCGCCGAGACAGCCTGCCACCCATCGTTTCCCGTCGGGAAAACTAGGCGCGGCAATGCCGGGAGGGGGTGTTGTCGAAGACGAGCGATGGGAACATCCTCCAAGATCGTCGGAGCATTCCCACTCTAACGCCGCAACGCCTTGAAACGACGTTTTTACAAGTGTCTAAAAACCTCAACATCATCATCGACGGACACGACGCGAGGGCACTCGTCGACACCGGAGCAGACTACTCCGTTTTGAGTGGGAGACTCTCTCGTCGCCTTCGGAAGGTTACAACGTCGTGGGACGGACCGCAGATACGAACCGCCGGCGGACGTCTTATCACACCTGTCGGCAGGTCCACTGCTCGCGTTGAGACCCACGGTGAAGCCTGCCCTGTGAAGTTCGTCGCTCTGCAAGGCAGTTCGAGGGACGTCATTCTCGAAATGGACCTCTTGTGTGCGTCAGCTTGTTCTTCTTGCGGAGAACAAGCTGACGCTTCGGAAACCTGTACCATCGGCGGAAGTTCCCAAAGCGACGTTAGCTGCAGTGCGAGTCCTTACCAGCCACGTAAATTTGCCGCCGCTATCGAGTGTCTTTGTGCCCGTCGGGACCGAAGAAGCCCCCTGCGATGTAGCACTGTTGAAAGGAAGCGTCCAACTTCTCCTTGGGCGACGGATTGGCATTGCAAGAGGCGCAATGCATGCTCCAGGGCGGGCGCACTATAGCCCTTGTCACCAACTTCCGGCAAGAGCCGCAACACCTTACAACGGGTGCAGCTGTAAGCTACGTCGAGGAAATTGAGGACTCAACCGCGATCGCGTGATCTCACAAGACGCCTCTCCGACGCAGAACAAAAGAACCACGCCGTCAGAGCTCGACATCGACCCGTCCCTACCAGCCCCGAAGCGACGACAGCTGACTAACTTTTTGGCTGAGTTCAGTGAGTGCTTCGCCACATCGCCAAGGCTAGGCCAAACAGCGGTTGCGAAGTATCGCATCGTTACTAAGGACGACGCGCTCCCAGTGCACCGATCATCGTACACAGTCTTCGTAACGGAAGGGTGGTCATCGAAGAGCAAGTGCAAGAATTGTTGAACAACAACATAATCCAGCGTTCAAACAGTCTGTGGGCCTCTCCAGTCGTGCTGTTTAAGAAGATGGACGGAACGCTTAGGCTCTACGTGGACTACCATCAGCTGAACGCAGTAACGTCTCTCCACTCCCCCGCATCGATGACACGCTAGACTGGCTGCGCCACTCTCGATTCTTTCATCGATGGCCCTGAAGAGCGGCTGCTGGCTTTCGTCACCTCGGATGGACATACGAGTTTGAGGTGAGGCCTTTCGGACTATGCATGGCGCCAGCAACTTTCCAGCGAGTCATGGACACCGTACTGGCAGGACTGAAGTGGCAGAGCTGGCTCGTCTACCTTAACGACGTCGTAATCTCTTCAAGTGACTTATACGAGCACTTGCGACGACTCCGAGCTGTTCTCCAAGCCATACAGACCGCCGGACTCATCCTCAAGCCGTCAAAGTGCCGGTTCGCCTATGACGAACTGAAGTTCCTAGGTCACGTGGTTAATAATCAAGGCGTCCGACCAGACCCCTAGAACACTCGCGCCGTCACGGCGTTTCCAGCGCCCACAGACAAGAAGGCGTGCGATTCGCAAGGATTTCCACACCGCTCACAAAACTCATGAAGGATGCCGAGAAGCTAGGATGGGTTGAGGAACAGCAGAGCACATTCGACGAGCTAAACTAATGACTCCATACTCCTCCTCTTCTTGGGCACTCCGATCAATATCCGGAAACCGAGATTCCTACCGACGCAAGTAACGGATGACTTGGCGCGGTACTGGTTCACGTGCAGGAAGGCACCGAGCGAGTCATCGCCTACTCAATTCGGACACTGTCCAAAGAGGAGAGAAATTACTGCACGACTGAAAAGATATGTCTTGCGGTCGTCTGGATTGCAAACGTAAAGGACTTTTCAGGACGTCTCGCTCGTTAGAGTCTCCGACTGCAGGATTTCAACATGACTCGTCTAGAAGTCAGGCCGTAAGCACAGCGACGAGGATTGCCTGTCCAAAGCCCCGGTCGAGACATCTCCCAGTAACAGCGGCGACGATGACGATGAGTGCTTACAAAGCGCAGTGAACACCAACGACATAGCGCGACGTCCAAAAGACGATCCCGAGTGGCGCGCGGTAATCGAGCACCTCAAAGGACAAGTAGGTACTTGGTCTGTGCCTTCTCGAGAGCCTTGCCGACCTTCGTAATTCGACAAGGTGTACTTTACAAGAACTTCGGAGATAACAGCTCGTCATGGCTCCTGGTAATTCCTGCCGACCTTAGAGAGGAGATCTTCCAAGCCTGCCACGACGACCCAATGACTGGGCACCTTGGCTACAACAGGACGCTCGCCAGAATTCGGGAAAAATACTACTGGCCAAGGCTACCCAAGACCGTTCGCCTCTACACTCGATCATGCCACGAGTGTTCAAGAGCTAGTGCAAGAAATGCTGAACGACGACATAATCCAGCCTTCAAACAGTCCGCTGGCCTCTCCAGTCGTGCTCGTTAAGAAGAGGAACGGAACGCTTAGGTTCTGCGTGAACTACCAGCGGCTGAACGCGGTAATGTCTACTCACTCCCCCGCACGGGTGACAAGCAACACCGGCTGCGCAACTCTCGATACTTTTCATCGATGGACCTGAAGAGCGGCTACTGGAAGATCCAAATCGACGAACAGGACCGAGGGAAGACAGCTTTTGTCAGGCCGGATGGACTATTCGAGTTCAGGGTAATGCCTTTCGGACTATGCATGGCGCCAGCAACTTTCCAGCTTGTCAAGGACACCGTACTGGCAGGACTGAAGTGGCAGAGCTGTCTCGTCTACCTTGACGACGTCGTAATGTTTTCAAGTGACTTCGACGCGCACTTGCGACGACTCCAAGCTGTTCTCCAAGCCATACAGACCGCCGGACTCACCCTCAAGTCGTCAAAGTGCCGGTTTGCCAATGAAGAACTGAGGTTCCTAGGTCACGTGGTTAGTAATGAAGGCGTCCGCTCAGACCCTGAGAAGACTCGCGCTGTCGCGGCGTTTCCAGCACCCACAGACAAGAAGTCCCTGCGAAGATTATTTGGACTTTGTGCCTACTATCGACGCTTCGTTCGGGATTTCGTAAAAATTTCCGCCAAGCTCACAAAACTCACGAAGGACGCCGAGAAGTTCGATTGGGCCGAAGAACAGCAGTACGCATTCGACGAGCTGAACCAACGACTCCAGTCTCTTCCTGTTCTTGGACACTTCGATCAAGATGCGGAAGGCGAGGTTCATACAGACGAAACTAACGAAGGACTTGGCGCGGTACTGGTTCACGTGCAAGAAAGCACCGAGCAAGCTATCGCCTACTCAAGTCGGACACTGTCCAAAGTAGAGAGAAAATACTCCACGACTGAAAAGGAATGTCTTGCGGTCGTCTTGGCAATCACAAAGTTTCGCCCGCACACATACAGGAGCCCTTTCCGCGTTGTCACGGGCCAGTACTTGCTCTGCTGGCTTGCGAACTTAAAGGGCCCTTCAGGACGTCTCGCTTGATGGAGTCTCCAACTGCAGTAGTTCAACATGACTGTGGTCTACAAGTCGGGCCGTAAGCACAGCGACGCCGATTGCCTGTCCAGAGCCCCTGTCGAGACATCCCCCAGTAGCAGCGACGACGATGACGACGAGTGCTTCTTAGCCGCAGTGAACACCAACGACATGGCGCCGTCATCATCGGCAACAACCGTCAACATCGAGAACCTCTGGATAATCGTCGCCACAAATTATCTCACACGATACGCCGAAACGAAAGTCCTTCTTTCCGGGACTGCTGTTTAAGTCGCCAAGATTTTCATCGAGTCTATTTTCCTTCGGCACGGCGCCCTCGAGGTCCTCATTACAGACCGTGGATCATCGTTCGTGCCCCAGCTCGCGCAAGAAATTCTTCCTCTCAGCAGCACCACCCACTGTCGAACCACTGCGTATCTTCCACAGACAAATGGACTAACGGAATGACTAAACAAAACTTTCGCCGATATGATATCCATGTATGTCGACGTAGAGCACAAGACGTGGGACAAGGTGTTACCCTACGTCACGTTTGCTTTCAACACAGCACTGCAAGAGACCCCAGGAGAAACACCGTTTCAGCTGGTGCATGGCAGAAAAGTAACGACCATGCTCGACGCGATGCTGTCCCACGAACAAGCTGACAATGGGAGCCACGACGCCCAGGTAATGGCTCAGCGAACTTAAGGAGTCCGCCAGCTCGCCCGACTCTGGATCCAAGACCAACAACGTGTGGACGCCACCCGGTACAACCTTCGTCGGATCGACGTTCGCTTCAAGTCTGGAGACCGTGTGTTCGTCTGGACCCCGATATGACGACGCGGTCTAAGCGAGAAGCTCCTGGAAACGCTACTTCGAACCCTACAAAGTGCTTCGTCGATTCGAGGATGCGAACTATAAAGTGATGCCCGACGGAACTCAGACTTCATCACGCTGCACTCAACGACCGGAAGTCGTCCGCGTCGTGCCCCTCAAGCCGTGAGGCTTGAAGCGCGCACTACGATCGCTAGTGTGATCGAGCGTAGTATACTACGCTCGATAGGATTGTATTTTACAAGCTTGCGTAGTTTGCCATTATTTTTGTTTTGTTTGCTGCTTTGTTTCCCGGCATGTCGTATCGAGGCAAAGCGCTTTGAAAAGTGGGGAGTAATGCCACGCGCGTTGTTGAGCGAGCGCGTACGTGACCAAATGGCTACCATGCTTGGCCGTCGCGCGGAAGATCTGGGTTTCATTCCAGGCAGCGGAATGTTCTTTTATTTTTTCTTTCTAATTTTCGTTCTCGCAAATTTGAGAACTTTCTTGTCTGATCGAGTTGCGAATGTTCGACGCGCCGAATATTCAAGCCGAATGTTCCAGAGACCCACGCGGCTACAAAAGGTGCTCCCTGTAGCAAGCCGCAGGCAGTTCCGCCCCACGCTCGATCCTGCTGTTTCGCCGACTTTGATGCCTGCGACAGTAGCCTTTCTCTATTTTGTTTTGGGCACAAGTTCGCCCCATTACACGTTTAGCTCCTTCAGTTATTTGCCGCCTCATCATTTCTTTTTCGTGACAATAAGAACCCTGATAGGCTCTGTGCCTTGTCCGGTACTTTTCGGATGCAAGAGGCGCCAGTTGTACGGCGGTTTTGTATTTTGTTCCTTAAACTTCTACTGCATAAAACCCTCAGTGGTGATTCAGCTTTCTATAAGCGTTTATCAAGTATGTTTTCGTAATCAGGATTTATAAATAGTTTTGCACGCTGTGCGACACATTTAGGATCAACAAGACCTACATAGTGTTTTGTTTTGATTTTTTTGTTGTTGTTTTGTTTTACTGAGGCGTGTTATTGATCTGCGTCACATCTTTCCTAGTAGGTTCAAGCACTGTTTGAAAGGTCATTATCACATGCTTCGTAACATCTCCCTTATTTTGCAAGAAATACAGAAATCCCGGCGATTAGATATTTGAGCTAGCTGTCTCGCACTCTATAGAGTCGCATTTCATTTAAATGATGCCACAATGTGCTAGGCTATATACATTTACCACTGCGGTTCAGAAGCCCGAAAAGAAGTGATAAAGTTAAAGTTAGCAACTCACAGATGGCTGTTTCATTATCACCTTTCGCTTAGAGACAGTAGCTTCTAAAACACTTTAATTTTTTAAAGTTAATATGCTTCGTTTGAAAGATACGAGTAAAGTGCACAATTTTATGTTCGTTTTGTCATACCTCAGTTCCTTCCAAGACTCTTCCTGAATACATTTGTATCATTAATTTTTTTTTTAACGTCAACGTATGCGTACTGTAAAGTCGCTTACATGTCTTACGAATAACGCCTGCTTTCGAGTTTAAACATGGGAAGTTTGAATGTTGTCTTTAGATATATGTCATTTAAAAGTCAGTTGAAGTTAGGTATCAACACCATTTTAAATATTTAATTGTGTCTTTAACGTAATTATAACACGTATTTTATTAATGTTTCGCTGTGGATATAACTATATTCGTTTTTTCTCTTATTGTTTAAAAGTTTCACTTGCGATTGTTTCGATAACACCTTTTGGTTTAATTGTCTTACTTGAGGGCAGGCTTGCTGGAGTGCGTTTTGCGTTTATTAGTTTTCAATTACATATCCACCTATTTTTACAATTCTTTTTACCTTTTTGAATCAAATATTACACTGGTTCGATTACGATTTCTTGTTTTGAAACTACATAAAAAGTGTCTTGCAATGGTTACACCTCCTGATTCGGGGATAAGGAACGATTAATCGTACTGACTTTTTTCAAGTAGTCTCATCATAAATGAATAACTAGAAAATAGAGTAGAGATGAAAATGCGGGTATAATGTTTCGGAAATGCATTAGATGCAGCGAATAATTTTTATATAATCACCAAATTCAAATCCGAGTGACGGTAGTAGTAATTTTATCGACAAAGTGCGTTTACCCTGTCAAAGCTTCTAGTAGCTTGTCTCAAATTGTATTCTTTTTTTTTGTCCTGCTTACGCATTCGTGATCAAGTATTTGCTCTAACTGCCTGTTTGGCAAGTAATCTTCATAAAGGCCACTTTTGTAACTAATCAATATAAAGGTTTTAAGGGACAGAAAGTCATAAGAAGCACAAAATAATTTACAACAAATCATTGCGTTAAATATTTTCTTCTTGAATAAACATGAATACTGTAGAGAGCCATTGCATTTTAATGTGACATATTTTTTAATTCTTCCAGCAGGAACTGTATTTAAAGCGCGGTGACTTTAATCTCGTAGATTGTATTTCAATGTACAATTTGTAGTTTAAACCAAGATTTTCATAATTCAGTTCACAAAATTTTAATAAACATTATTTATTTCTACCACCAAACTTTTAGTGTTTTGATCTTAGATAAGGAGCACATTCTTAAAAGCGCACTGAAGGGGATTCTACGACGTATTTTTATATTTATTTGTTTTCCTGGAAATGCAGCGTAACACCAAATCCGTTCCACAATGTTCTCACTTCTTTTATACTAAGTTAAGCGTCGGTTTTGAATAAACAGCCAATATACTGAGAGCCTTAGACTGAGATAAAACATTTCCGTTTCTGTTCAACGTCTGGCCAACAATATCCAAGATGTGCAAGGAGATAAGCGCTTGCTCCTTCAAGATACACGTGGTACTCAAAGTACGACAAAATGACTTCTCCCCTGACGAAGCGTGTATCGGCGTGTTTTGTGATCCATTCTGCGATGAAATATTTTTATTAAAATTAGATCATTATTTTTAATTTTTAATGAACAATAAATATTAACGGATCAATTGAAGCCAATTAACTCACTGCGTTTATTGCTTTCCGGCTGACCAAATACCAGCCACACTCTTGATGGACAAAGTATAGACCCTTACTTTGAAGCAAGATACCTAAACGATGCTGCCTCGCCAAACAGGTGCTAGAACCAAGGCATACCTGCAACTTGTTTTTTTTTTAATCATCACATATTGATATGCACCACAACTTTAAAAGAAAGAAACATTCGCATCTCTGAAACGAATCAGCTGAAAGTTACGCAATAATGAGATACTTCATTTTATGAATTGAAAAACGAACTAGGACAAAAAAGGACTCCTTTATTTTTTACTCCCACAAACCAAAACACCGGAACGTCCTTCTTTCCAAAATAATTGTTAGAGTGCTTGACAGATGGTACTGTTGAACACAAAAGATCAGGACCCCATATGTGAGTCAACCGAAACGCTTAGTTCCTGGCTGTAAAGAAAAGAACGCGTCAATATGTTATTCATTTTTGTCACATCTTAAATAAATCTAGAATAAAATAAATGAAGACAAAAACCGACATTACAGAGGTAATACATTGATTCAAATATAAATGTGGCCCTTTATGGCCAAGCATGCAAACCGTACGGCTCATGTATCGTTCTCAGACACACCTATGGTGTCAAAAACTGTATCTATACCACAGTCAGTCGCCCAATAAGTGCATTTATTTTCTGTCCCAGTATGTTTTATTCTTAGGGCTTGGGAGCTGACATACATTTTCGTACAAACAAAAACATTACATTTTATAAAACACAATGATTATCACAAATATGTCTACACAAATCTCAACAGTTTTTGTGACCGCACGCAATTAAGCCACTGGATATGACGCTGTGTTGATGACCGGTAATGTCATTAGCGCAGAGCCATTCGCTCTTTCTCGCGTGAGTTTAAACGTGGGGGCGCCAGTCTGCAAATAGCCCCCAGGTTCAAGGCTTGGAAGTAATCTGTTTCAAGTAACGGGATAACCCGCAAGTTCCAGGTTTAGGAGTAATCCTTTACAGGTAACGGGATTACTTGTAATAATTACTTTTCTTGCAATTTATTAATTGATCAGTTACTTAAAAGTGTAATTTGTAATGTAGTTCCATACTTTTTTAGTAACGAATTACTGAAATTATTCCTAACAATTTTTACGTCATGTCAAGGGCAGATATAGAGTGGAGGCGGGGCGATGCAATGGCCTTCGCGCTTTAAGCATGGTAGCACAAGACGGGAGTTCGCTAGCGAAGAGCTTTGGCGAGGGAAAGGGAATTAATTCACGGAAAGCACAACAGCCCGGACTCCCTCTGGACTCGTTCGTACGGTCAGTCGGCCTGGGAGAACTCGACTGTCTATATGAAGGCAACAACTCCGACTTCTAGAAAAACGAACGGTCTGCTTCAAGCTCACAGGGCATCAGAAAGCTAACAGCCCACAAAACCGCCGCGTGTGGTTCTTGAGGAGTAGGACCATGGACACTGTGACCGTGGTGCATATAGCAGCGCCCTCCAACCCCCCCCCCCCCCCCCCCCCATCTCCCCTTCTCGTTTCTTCCCCACCACTCCTGAACTCGACTCCCCCGAAAAATCAACGTGTTTTATTTTTTTTAGAGCGCAGCTTTTAGGCGCTGTTTCCGGGTTAAGCGGCGTCGGCGCAACCACGCGTGGCATTAGGAGAAATTTTCCCACTGGGTTTAGTGATTTTTTCCCTAAATTTAGCGAGAAATTTTTTCCGATAAAATTAACAGGGGAATGTTTCCGCTAAACTTGGAGGGGAATTTGCTGGAAAATTTCGAGCTATATTTAGCCAGGAAATTTTCAAATTTAGCGGAAAAATTCCCGCTCTAGATTTAGTGGAAAAATTCTTCCGCTACTTTTAGCAGAAAAAATTTCTCTGTTAAATATAGCGGGGACATTTTCGCGCTAAATTTAACGGAAAAGATTCCCACTAAAATTAGCGGGTTAAACTCCCCCGCTATATTTTGCGGGGAAATTGACGTCACGTGACCTCAACACCATTTTAATTTTCCCGCTAAACTTAGCGGGACACTTTTTGCTAAATTTTCCGCTAAATGGGAGGGCACCAGGCTAGAAGGAGCTAGGACAGATAATTGTAGCTGTTTTTAATCTTGATCTTGTCGTTATCACACAACACCGTCCTTCGCTTGTCGATGTATTTGCTTACACACGCCCAACCCGCAAACAGGAAAAGCTCTGATGAGACCTCGCTCCTGTTCATCCAGGACAGCCCTGTAAAAGCTAAATACCGGCTTGACCAACCAGTTATGCGGCTTCCGTCACTTGACGCCGTACTAGCGGATGCGTAAGGCAGAGACATGAGAAGTGTTATGGCAGCAGTTCATTCGAAGAGAAAAAACAATGGAGCCAACTCTGCTGTCAGTTTGAAAAGTATCTTTCGACAACAAATGATAAGCCTGCTGGGGAGCACACACAAAAGAGCTTGAAACCTCGAAACTGAATTCATATTCTTAAAAACGAGAATTCTAGGTTTTTGTCAGCGGATTGTGCCTGCTGAAGCTAAGACCGAAAGTTTAGGGAACGCAAACAGCCCGATGTTTCTGAGAAGAAACTGTGGCTCACTAGGACACTTGAGTTGAGGCAGCGTCAGACGGCTGTGAACGCGTGAAAGATATAGAGGCCTACAGTTCACCGAAAATTGTTTTGCTTTTTCTTAGTAATTTCTAAACGGCAAAATTAGTTCCGCTAAAAGATTTTGCAGTAATATATCGTTGACTCTGATAAGTTTGGTGATCAAGAAAGAATATCAAGTTGGTAATTCAAACGGATAACAACCTTAATCAAGCTGGGTTGAGTCTTCGAAATGTACCGAAACAGAAGTACGGCATCGTAATCTCACAGCCACTTGGCTTTGATGGTTAAGCCAGCCCATATTTAGGCAATATGCAGCAAAACTAGGAAAACCACATCTTCAGAAGAATCGTGTTTCGAAGTTAGTCGATGCCAAACTCGGATTAATTCGAATGGTGTGCGTACCTCCACTCTACAAGTTCCTTCGTCGTGTGTTCATGGGATTTACTTCTGTCAAGGTTGGACAGGGCAAGATTCAATTATTTCAAACACCTAAGTCCTTTAAAATATTATAGATTCTCCCTTCTAAGATTATTAACCTAAAATACTAGGTAGATAGTGCTGACTCTGCTTTATTTTTGATGGGGCTCAAAATTTCACCTCAAGCACGCAGTAGATATTACATGCATTCTGCTTGTATCCTTGGAGAAATGTAAAAGTAATCTAGTAAAGTAACGAAGTCATTATTCAATTAATTTTACGGGAAGTAATATGTGATGGTAATCTCTTACTTTTTAGAAGAAGTAATTGTAATTGCAATTATTTACTTTTTCGGAGTAACGGGCTCACGTCTGCGGCTCTGCCCCAAACCACATCCGGTTCTTAACTTGAGAAATCAAATTTACACGCTAGCTTCTGGATATGGTCACTTATAGTACTGTCAGACTTAATTCATTCTTATAAAATAATTTGGTAAATACAAAATTACAAATATACGTGAATCGGAAGTGTACAGGGGCTACTCAATAGATGGCTCCACCGATTTGGTTGCCAAACAAAAAAGGGCGGATAGGGAGTATTCACTGGCGGCGATAACTGTGTGCGCGACTGCTGAGCACGTGCTGATGGCGAGCTGCCACAATTATTCTGCAACGGGCGTTTCACACCATCGATATTGCTCATCTTATCAGCCTATTAATGTGAGCTCGTTTTGAGCATGCGCACTACTCTTACACATACCTGCATAAACCTAGATGCTCAAAATATGTGTAATGCGTTACGTGACGGACGGTATTTTAAAGGGAACGTTTAGCATACTTTTAGTATTTGTACTTCCTTCTTAAACTGAAACTTGTATAAATTTTATATTCTATAACTTGTATTTACTATGAATACTGTTAGGAAGGTGAAGTCAACGACGAGGCAGTGGCGCGCACGAGCATCTCGCTCCAGGCGCGCACAAGCACCTCGCCTCGCCTGCCTGTCGTCTAGGCTACCTTCAGCATCATCATAAAAGTACTTACAGTAAATACCAAAACTGGGGCATTTAAATTTTAATTTCAATCAAATACTCTTTTCAACAATCTTAGTGATGGCAATCCCATATCGAGGGCACAAATCGTGCCGCAGTTTTCGCATATTGAAGATAAAAAAGAGAGAAATGGGCAACGGCTTGGATGAATTATTTGTTTTTTGCTGGAGTGATTTTATTCATGCGTTGGAAAAAGTGTCCCATTAACAATATAATGTTTAAAATGGTTTGTGGTTTTTTTAAGTGTCAGTAGAAATTTTACTGGACCTTTGAAATCAAGCTAAAGGTGAACATAGACACACACGCACATTATGCATGTGGATGATTTCATCTCAATCGGTCTAATTTTTAATTTTGACGAAAAAAAGGATATGTTTTTGAGGCATTTCTCAGATGAAGAGGGGCGCAAACCGCATGTTTCCCAGATTTTTGGTTTTCGAGTTACGAAGCGTAGAAGCTTGAGTGGCAGGAACTAGTATTCTTGCCTGCCGGCGCAGGTCGCGTGTTTGACACCCTCTGAGGGGGCTGCTTTTTTTACTCCACCATTTTAACTTTTTTTCCTCATTTAATAGGTACTATGCAGATACTTTGATATGTTCAAATGTTTTTAGAAATTTTATAATTTTCTAAACAAAATGTCAAACTCGTCACTCAGGTGGAGTTTTGGTCAGATTTGACAGGTCCTTACTTTGTCTATACCTAAGGTAAATTTTCTTTCTTTAGCTCTATAGATAGCCCAAAGCAAGCCCACAGCAAGCCCATTGTATATATAATAATACCATTATGATCTGTCGACTAGCCGCTCCGGTGCCTTCACGTAAACGATGTAAAAAATTACAAATGTTGAAAGTTTGAGGTAGATTTCCTCAAAAACACCATATTTGTAAAATTTCAATTTTTTAATTATTTTTAATACAATACTCGACAGTAAGAAAACCTAATCTAGAAGTGTAGTATTTTGATTGATGTCCCTTTGTTGAGCCGCAATCGCGTGAAATGTGTGCTCATTTTGCTAAAATACAGCAAACTTACTGGCATTGTACGGCTCTACGATTTCGAAAATATGCTTTTATTTATGTTTACGTTTTCAAAAAGTACGTAAAGAAGGCAAAATCGTGATACTCATTGTAATTTAAATCTTGAAATAAGAGAGAAACCACACAAGCACACTACAAAACGACGAGTTACAAGTATGTACAATTCAAAAGGCCTCGCAAGATGTCAAAAATTGTTTCTGTATAGAATGGTTCAAAGTAAACGAGGGTGGCTAGGCATTATACAGCCTATTACGATTGAATGATAAATTCTGACACAATTCAAATTTTGTACACAAATCTTCTGGCATTTTTTAACGAGTTTCAAAAGCATGGACAAAAAAAAAATGCCTTCCCCAGTTCATCAGACGCACCCAGCGAAAAGCCATATGGCTCGAGAAAGTGCATGTGAAGTCAACATGCCTTCATTTTGTACTTCGATTTTGCCGAAAAGTGAAGTGTCGTGATCCAGCGCGCGGTGCAAGGACGTCCCTGGAAGAGCAAGATGGTTTCTATCTTTAACTGCGGGGATATGATCGAAGAGATAACGTGAAGCTTCGGCGTAGTGAGCGCCGACATCGTCCATGATTCGTCCCATGCGTTCTTTGAGCCCAATGTCGTCGAAGGGCGGCTAGAAGAAGTATTGCCTATTTTCACGCAACTCGTTTATATTTCAGACGGTGCTACAAGCCACTTCAAACACAGGCACCAGGTGCACGAATTCAAGAAAAGGAATGTCGTCGCAAAGTGGATATTCTCTGCATCAGGGCACGGGAAAAGCTCGTGTGATGGAGTGGGTTGCGCGCTCCAGCACCAGGCATTCATGTATGACTTGACAACTACAGAATTGTACTCTATAACGAACGCCCAAAGATTCGTTGAGGCACTCTGACCGAAAGTCAAAGGGATTGTACTACTCTCAATTGCCAAAGAAAAGCTCACGAGTTTTCGGGAGCCCAAGAAAAAATAGCGGGAGAAGGTAAACCCACCAAGGGGCATCCGATCCTCACACGTGTGGAGGAAAACACTAGAGGAAGGTACCATGAAAGTTGCCTTGGAATAGATTTGCAAAAGCACATAGTAGCTGCATGCACGTGTCAAGGCATTAACGGTACCACTTTCTGCCCCGAAATTTATAAGGTCATCAGTGAGTGCGTGCCGGCATGTGTAAAACTTCAACTGTAGACTGCGTGGCTCCTACACAGTGTGAAAACTGATATACAGCTCACAGTTACGTCGAAGTAGTAAAAAAATGCACTGACTTCGAAAAGTGTGCCATCGATATTTTGATATTTTTTACTTGTTCTGCGCGCGTGTTTCTGGATTACTGAGGTGCACGAACCGTGCAGTCAACGGTCGGCGATCAGCAAGATGTGAGTATAGCAGAACTCCGAAGATTTATGTGCAAGATTTGAACGGTGTTAGAACGTATCGTTCAATCGTTATATAGACTCGGTAATGAGTAGCCACCCTCGTTTACTTTGAACCATGATCTTGACATGCTGCTGTACCATGCCTGGAACAATCTCTTATTGAGTCTTTTTTTGTGTCTGTATGTGCCACCACTTCAAAACCACACGATTTTTCTGGGGCACTAAAGAAATAAACGATTATTATTATTATTATTATTATTATTATTATTATTATTATTATTGAGATTTGTTTACATGTTTCTTTCACTTTTGATATGTATATACTTGTTACTCATTGTTTTGTAGTATGCTTATGTGGTTTCTCTCGTATTTCAAGTTTTAAATTACAATGAACATCACAAGTTCGCCTTCTTTGTGTTCCTTTTTTGAAAACGTAAACAAAATAAAAACTTATTTTCGAAATCGTAGAAGCGGAAAAGGCCAGTAAGTTTGCTCTATCTTCGTCAAATGAGCACAGATGTCACGCGATTGCGGCTCAAACAGAGGACATACCATCAAAATATTACAATTTTAGATTATTTTTTCTTGTAGTCGAGTATTATACAAAAAAATAAAACAATAAAAATTTCCATTTTTTTTTTTTTTAGATGGACTTCAAACTTTCAACATTTGTTATTTTTTACAACATTTACCTGAAGGTAGAGGAGCGGCTACTTAACAGATCATAATCGTATTATTCTATCTAAAATGGGCTTGCTTTGGGCTTTCTGTAGAGCTGAAGAACGAAAATTTACCTTAAGTACAGACAAAGTAAGGGCTTGTCAAAGTTCACCGAAAATCGACCTAAGTGACGAGGTTGACTTTTGCTTAAGAAAACAATAAAATTCCTAAAAATATTTGAATACATCAAGCTTTATGGTACGTACTAAATGTGGGGAAAAAGGTAGAAGAGTGGAGGGAGAAAAACCAGCGCCAGCAGAGGGTGTCGAACATGCGACCTGCGACAGCAGGCAAAGATTCTAGTTTCTGCCACTCTGGCTTCTACACTTCCTAACTCGAGAACAAAAAAATCTGGGGAACAGTGAAGCACTCCTTCATTTTAAAAATGCCCCCGAAACATTTTTTTTTTTTTTTTTTGGCCGAAATAAGGAATTATAACCTTTTCGCCCTCCCGATTTGAAATAAAACCACCCATTAATATATATATATATATATATATATATATATATATATATATATATATATATATATATATATATATATATATATATATATATATATATATAAGTGAAAGATGCGTACTGTCGGAGTTACTAATGCGAAGTTTATTACCACGTTTCGAGCGGGGACCGCTCTTTATCATGTAGTAAGTGTGCAGCCCGCGAATATTTATATACCCTAAGAAGAAAGTAGAGGGAGCAAAGTGCAGTAGGAAGTGGAAACAGCGTTGGACAAAACAGATAGTTCACATAGAAAGGAAAGGACACCAAAATTTACAAATGCATAAAAAAGACCGTTGGCAGAAAACAATTATTCACTCTCGCGCGCAAAAAAAAACAAAAAAAAAACGGTTGGTGGAAAGATTATTTACTCTCGCACAAAAAAAAAAAAGTGTTTGAAAGTTTTTGGGGTGGAAGGCGTGTCTCGTCTTCAAACCAGAAAAAAAAATACATGTGACCGCCGACGCGCCCACATCCCGAGACATTCCTTTGTGCTAGAAGATCGAAGTTTGAGGTGGATTAACTCTTTGGGGGATTATTCCTTGAATAAGGAGTGGTAGGATGTGACACTCTATGCCTTCCTGAGATTAACCGCGCGTCGGTCGTCACGCGGTTAATCTCAGGCAGGCATATGCTGTCACATCTTACCACTCCTTATTCAAGGAAAAATCCCCCAAAGTCTTAATTCACCTCAAACTTCGATTTTCTAGCACAAAGGAATGTCTCGGGATGTGGGCGCGTCGGTGGACGCATGTATCCTATTTCTGGTTTGAAGACGAGCCACCCCTTCCCAACCCGAAACTTTCAAACACTTTTTTTTTTGTGCGAGAGTAGATAATCTCTCCACCAACCGCGTTTTTTTTTTTCTCGTTTTTTTTTTTTTTTTTTTTGCGTTCGCGAGCTTGAATAATCTCTTTCTGCCAACCATTTTTTTTTATGCATTTGCAAATTTTGGTGCCCTTTCCTTTCTGTGTGAACTATCTCTTTCGTCAACGCTGTTTCCATTTCCTACAGCACTTTACTCCCTCTAATTTCTTCTTAGGGGTATATAAACATTCGCGGGCTCTGCACCTTGCTACCTGATGAAGAGCGCACCCCGCTCAAAACGTCGTAATAAACTTCGAATTAGTAACTCCGACAGTACGCATCTTTGACTTATTAACTTTTCCCGGCCCATTGTTTTTATATTTACCCTACTTTACCTATATATATATTCATATATATATAAAAGGACTCTTTTTTATTCTCATGATTCTGCGGCTTATGTTATAGGGAAAAGTGTATTTATATATATATATATATATAGACCGACACGCTGTTTACAAACAAGCCCGCGATTGCCCACACCAGGTGTGGGCACTGCGCGTGCGCAGAAACCGGATTCGCGTGAGGCGAAGCAACTGCGCATGCGCTATGCCGACAGCAGCGCCACCGCAGAGGCGTGACGTCAGAGTCGCGTGTTGGTCTATATATACATTTGAAGCTCGTGTTTCTTTTTTAAACAACTTATTGTCGTAACATGTTGGCTTAATTATTTATATATGCACTGTTTATTTTTTCCACTCAAAACAAATATAAGTCTTAACTCTAAATCTACGGGAATCAAATGTTCTTGGAATAGTACTTGGGGATGGTAAAATACTTCTCGTTCTACTTCTATCGTTGCTGCTCACTTCTCTATAAAAACAGATCAGATACCATACCTATTAAGCTGTCTGTTATAAAGGTGTCACTACTATCTTTACCTCCTTGCATGATGTCTCTTCGAGTGACCTAAAGCCTCCCCCCGGGCCTTTGGCGAGCGGTGTCTTCTTGACTCGTGCATATGATATTGCTTTTAAGTCAGATGGTGAAGACAGTGGCCCATTGATATCGCCTCCATATCCAGCCTTGAGCACGCTAACAAGAAAGAAAAAATAAGTTAGTAGTTTTAAATGGTACAACCTAGAATATTTGAAGAGTGCGTTCAATTGTAAAGATATTTCAATCGTCTTAGAACATGAGTGTGCAGGTCAGTTTGTATAACTACAAAATTTCCCCCGAGCCAAAAACATTTTCTTTTTTTTACAATTTTGCTTTTTGTGAAGATAGGCTACGTTCTGCCGAACGCTGACTCTCCGTCCAAATGAAGCACTATACTTCGTTTCACCTTACGACCGAACACAGCGAACGCTAGGAGCCATTCGAACCAATCCAGCTCTGTGAACTAGCAGGTAACTATGCTTCTCGTACCAGACTGCACCTCCCTCCAAGATCACGTGACACTTACACGACATTGGACTGTCTCCGATGGCTCGTAACATCCGCTGCGATCCATCGTAATGGTAAAAAGAGTATTGCTCTCCAAACTTGATGCCAAGTTTTCAGAGCTTGCCGTTATTTTTCTCAAGAGTTTGATTCTCGGAAATTTTCAATAGGTAAATGCGGCCGACGAGGCCCACTAATTGACGGAGATGAATGGCGTCAGCCACCTAGAATGTGTCTCAATTCCACGTTTTACATCGGCGTGTAAGGTCATTCCTTTATTTTTAAAGGGTAAGTTCGCGCAAAAAACCCAGAAATATATAAAAAAAAGGTGACGTCATCGAAAATTAGTTTGGTGTGAATTCTAGCCTATTCTACGCGACTCTGATATTGACACTCATTTGCCTCCAAAGCGTGAATAAAGGGAAGATAGAGAGGTTCTTGAAAAAAAAAAGAGTTAGTTGTGAATTCTAGAGTATTTTTATCTCGTGAATCTGAATATCAGGTTCGTTCTCCTCGGAGATGTAACTAAAAGCGAGAAAACACGAAGAACCCCCGACCAGTCTTTACGTCATATCATGATATATTGACCGTCATACGTGTGCCGCTCGTGTGAACAGTGCGTGCAATAGACCTTTGGCATCAGTAACTTCACTCAACGACGCCTGGTAGGAGTCAAGTAACAACATCATGCTACTGACGTCACATGAAAGTCCTTTCGCTGATGACGTCACGTGATTACAGTCCGCTAAATGTGGCGAGGGAGCGTTGGTTTATCAAGCTTAACGTGCATTTCAGATGTCCGTCACGGCCCACTTTTTCTTGCCACATATTCTATCCTCCTCCCCCGACTTTCAAACAACCAATAAGTGGTTGGGCCATCAAGCCGCGACGGACGGTGGCACACAATTTCATAGTTAATAAACTTGTAAATACAATTGCGTTAAAAAAAAAAACAAAAAAACACGTACTTTGGGCATTGCAGTTTCGCAGTGGTTGTTATCATTCTGGAGGAAGAAGCAATGCGACGCATTGACAGGTTGAGAACCCTTAGTCCTGAATTCATTGCGTCGATGGATCTGAAAATCAGTTTTTGAACAGATAATTAGAATCCAAAACGCCGTGAAAATTCATAGACGTTCGTTGCGGTGGTAGCTTGGGATGCAGTAAGGTTGTTTTGTTTGTTTCACGTTATATATTTATCTCCGAAGAAAAACGAGTGTCATTGCTCAGCAAGGACGAAAATCTGCGAGAAGCAATGGCGTTTTAGGAAATACCTGTCAGCATTTACGAGGCCGAGTCCCATGTAGTTGAGTGGGCAGAGTTTTATGTTCCGGCAGGTGTTTATGACTTTCACGTACTCTCTGAACGAAACTAAGAAAATAAAAATAAAAGTCGTTTACAACACCCTGTACGCCCAGTTAGAGCGCAGCTCCTGAGGAGGAGGAGGGAAGCGTACTGAGGGGAGGGTACACACCTCCTCCCCTCGTCCCTCCTCTTTCTCCTGCTCCTCCCTCCTGCTCCTCCTTCACCTCCTCCTCCCCTCATCCTTCAAGCCCCTCCCCTCCTCTTCTCCTCCCCTCTTCTCTCTTCTCTTCCTCCCCCTCCTCCGTCCTCCCCTCCCCTCGTCCTCCCCCTTCTCCCCTTCCTCCCCGCGCGTTGCATTATAAGAAATGTCCCATAATGCTAAATGCACTGCGCGGGACCCTCGTGACGTCACACGTGACGTCACGACTGACATTAGGAAGGTCCCTCGCGGTGCATTATGGGACATCTCCCAGAATGCACCGCGCGGTTACGCAAACACCGCTCAAGCCGGAGACGGGCGCCTAAGAGTTACGCTCTAAAACGACAGGCTGCCCGCAGCTTAATTCATGCGACCGAAATCCTTACTTGAAACAAGTCGATCCTGCGGATATCCCGTGAACCGTTCACAGATCCTCCGCGGCCATCCGCGGTCTCGGGGGAATAGCAGATACCCGTGACGCGGCACATATGAGCTCTAAACTTAATGACATTTAATCGTCTCTGCGGAAAAAAAGCTTGTTCGTGTGGATACAAGTGTCACGTTCGTATTGAGTGCACCACTGCTTACAGCGCAGCTCCTGCGGCCAAGAGCTCAGGTTCGCCTGGTCACGGCGGTGCAGCAGCACTACATTCGCCTGCGATTTTTCGTGGCCCACGTAACCGGTGCTGCGAAGCACTAGCCGCGTTGTTGAAGGAGACCCTGCAGGTTCGCGCGCTGCGACTTCGTCCGCTTGTGTCCGCTTTCTTCGACATCTTTTTTACCTCCCTTTCCCACATTTCGTCATCGGTTCTTCTCATGTCCTCGGCTTTTCCGAAATGAACCTTTCAGCTATTCCGGAAACACATTGTGGAAGCGATATCGGGGGTGTTCTCAAATACGTTACTTTATGCTCGCTTTGTTACCTCAAGGTTTCTATTCGCTCAACGACTGGAAAGGAACTAGCGACGGCGAAACCGATGACCGGGTGTCACCTACTTGAGAGCACCAGGCCATTATTATTGAGGTGCTAATATGCACGTAGTTTGCTCACAGGAATAAAGCGGGGATCCTGAGTTTTAGAGCGCAGCTCTTAGGGGCCCGTTTCCAGCCTGAGCGGCGTCGGCGTCGGCGTCGGCGTAACCGGGGGGGGGGGGGGGGTCGCGTGACCCCCCCCCCCGAGGTCACGTGACCCCCCCCCCCCGAGGTCACGTGATTCCCCCCCACCCGAGGTCACGTGACCCCCCCCCCCCACCCGAGATCACGTGACCCCCCCCCCCCCCCCCCCGAGGTCACGTGACCCCCCCCCCCCCACCCGAGATCACGTGACCCCCCGGGGTCACGTGACTACCCGCAGGTGACGTGACCCCCCTCAGTACCCTTCCCTACTCCTCCTCAAGAGCTGCGCTCCAATTCGCCGTTACAGGGATTTGTAAACGGCTTTCACTTTTTTTAATGAAGCGGAAAGATAGATTTAATTTGTATATTTGTGGGTCTAATTGATTTTTATACTATATAATTATATATAGTATAAAACACACAAAAGGATGACATCTTGGCGTTCAATTTACTTACTGTTTCTATATAACCGAAATTATTAAAATTACATCCTGGTTCTTTTATTTTTTTGTTTTTACTTTGTCACTGAACTTAATTGGTGAAAATAAAAACGCCACGAGGCGTTCTTTTTTTTTCCCTTTCAAAAGTAGAATTTGTAATGAAATATAGGCATACAAATCTATAAAAGCGTGTTGTTTACGAGATACCAAAAATGCGCATAACTCTAGTAAGTCTAAGAAGTTGCAGGGCGTGACGAGTCCCGCGAGTCTCATATTATCATTTCGTAGCTAATGAGGTTCCCGCATTATCTGATAAGAATGCCGAAGAACGAACCAAGAAGCGTGAATATCATAAGCCGTTAAAGAGGTCATGAAACGATTTTGTCTGCTTTTTCTAAATGCTATTCAGAATCATTCCCTAACGATAATAACGAAATAAGCTTTCCTTATTGTGTTTTCTGTCCAAGCAACGGCAGTCGGAAATTAAATTCGATAAATATGAGCATCGTTCATCCCCTCAACTCGGAGTCCGAACAAACGGCCAGCTGACCTGGTGTCTATCCTATGCCGCCAACGTTAATCATAGCCACGCGCTGGGGTCTGCAAAGTAGAAAGCGCGTACTGAGCTCCAGGCATTGTTAAAGTTGGGCTATTCCATAGCCTCCTCTATACTGACAAAGCCTGGCAGATCGTCACGAGACGCGGCCGCCGAGAGTGGAAAGGTAGAGCGGCAGACAAGGGTCTTGTAACGGGCGCCCCACTGCGGCAAGACGCGGAATCACACTTGTCCCGAGTGATGGAATGTCCGCTCGTGCTTCTCGCGTTTCTCTGGCTACCGCTACTTTTCTTGTCGGGTTGGAAAACTATGTTTTGGGTCCTCGCCGCTGCAAAACCAAAACTGTCCGCTGCATACCAGACTCCCCGAGAAACGCTCTGTTCTACCAGATCCTCGCGCTCCAAATCTGCGACCGGGTACTCTATGGCTCCGTCATCCAAGTGCCAGGCTTTGTGAGTATAGAGGAGGCTATGGCTATTCCCATCACCGCAGTGGTTGGACACGAGCCTTTACCCGAGTGTGCGCCTGGGCATTCATTGTTGCAAGTCAATGTCGAGTGCTCACGAAGTTTTCGTGCCCAATCCATTAGCCGCGCTCGACCGTCGTCAGGTGGGTAGTTTCGGTCCCACTGTTACGACATCAAGCTTTGCGACGGCAAGATTGAAAGAAATTGTCTCCTTTTATCCTCGCTATTTTACCCCGTGACAAAGAAGCTTCCGAATCAGTGGCAGTCCGTGCGAGTATACTAGGGGCGAGACTAGGACCAGTACGCCTCTGGGAAGTCATGAACATTCGAACCCGATATCGTCTCACGACCCCTTTAATTGCTGTCCCTGGCAATAGTCGCTCATGTTAGATGAGCTGTAGCCACCGGCAACTTAAAGGCCGCCCTACAACCTCGGCTTTCTGCAGGTAAGTAAATCCTCTTAGCGCGCCCTTCTCCTAAACTGCGAGGGAAGCCGTGTTTGAGCAAGGTAAAAAGTGGAAAGTGACAGGTCTACGTCGGGCCTTGAAGGCCTACAGGGCGTGCCTCGTTAATTTCGCATTTGGCTCATTCGATTTACCTGCATCTGAAGCACCGGTGCTGAAGAGAGTGTGGCAGTGTACTTCCGGTTATATCTCAAGACACTCATCGGAAGTAAGCACTGCTCGACACTTTTATGCACCTGTGCAGGACGTGCGCGTAAATCGAACGAGCCAAGTACGTTAGCTCCGTGATGGGTTCTTCGGCCTCCGTATCAGCTAATGCCGTACTGCGATCGGCTGCGACGCGATAATAAGATGCTAGGGACACACCGTGTTCTGATCGTCCCGATCGCTAAAAAAAAAAATAAAGCATTTTTTTACTGCCTATCGCGAACGCTAATTCTCCTCCCAAATATAGCGCTGCCGGTCCGAACCAGATTCCGAAGTTTTAGAACGAATCGTTACTTCATTGAAAAGTTTTTATTTTTTTATTTTAATGGGATAATGCCGACCGATGGAGCTTTCGAATACATGGAGGTGAATGGCGCCAGTTACCGAAAACGGGCAAAAACAACGCCATTTTTCCAAAAATATTTTCAAAACATTACGTACATATGTATTATTTTTTTAATACATAACGGTTTGTTCCGAACCTTTCCCATCTTGTTCGAACTGCTAGCGCAACATTTGGGCGGAGAATGAACGTACTGCCTTGCGTATACGTTTTTGGCGTGAAAGCCTGCAAATCATTTTGGGATGGACGGCCCTAAATATTACTCCCGGGAGCTTGCTGTTTAAGCCCAGGAATGGTTATTTCCCGCCACTGTTAGTTTATATCGCATATTATAAAGGGTGAATTCGATTTGTTATTCCACTCGCTGTTGCCTTTGTTCAAAGATTAAATTTAGCATTGGGTCAGGTTGATATTAGGTTCTGGGGGCAACTTACGGAATGCAGTGGCCGAAGTACTTTTCTGCCTTTTTCTTGAGCCTTCGATTTCAGACAAAACGGAAGAGACTGCGGTTCGTGCTTCTCACCAGCAGCTCTGCAGCATACGTTTATAACGGCGAAGAAAAACAGGATGTAAACGGATTAAAACCAGATGGTATTATCCGGCGCATGCGCGTAATGCCCACAAAAAGTATGCGTGTTTTTTTTTTGTCCCTAGCAACCAACCATGCTCCACTTAAAAAAAAATAAAAAAAAAAAATATATATATATATATATATTCGTAACGGCCGTGTAGGTATATGTATGCTTCTAGCAGAAAAATCAAACAGAAAGGTATGTTTCATTTTTTTTTCTGCTAGAAATAAAATATAATTCTAAAATAAGTTTCTCTCTGAAAATCGTCGATGCGGACTGCCAATTCAGTCTAGTGAGCGACAGAAGGTGAGATTTTTCTAACAGCTGTCAGGATAGGAGTGCGTTGACACGGCGGCCTGAAAACAACGCACGATTGAAGCAGGTGAATCTAAACGTAGAAAATATGTTTTCAAGTTTGAGCTCGCAATAAAATATCATTACCGGTAAATACCATGCGTCTGCTTCTACAACCAAAAGTCCACAATTCGAAGATCGCACGCACCTATCTTATTTGACACTGAAGACAAATGCATAAAATATTTTAAAATGTTTTAAAGCACGAAATGCTTTTTAACGCTACCACCCAAACCAAAAGTTTGTACGTCGGCCAATCCGTGTATTTCTCCTCTAAATTTGGCGGGTAAATTAATATCACGAGACCTATCCACAAATTCAGTTTCTCTGCAAAATGTTGCGAGAAAATTAATGTCCCGTGACCTGACATCACGAGACATAAAGACCAATTCAGTTTCTCCCCAAAATTTAGCGGAAAAATTGACGTCACTTGACCTATATGTCAACTCAGTTTCCCTGCGAAATTTAGCGGGAAAATTCACGTCTTGTGGCCGAAACGGGAACCCTGCCGTGGCATCTTTGTCTAACATCCACCCGATCACGTTCACGCCGATAATCATCGGCTGGCTGTTATTATCCTCAACATCGTGGAAAGCATCGACGACTGTGGGATGCTTCGTGGTCACCCGCGACTCACAGCGGAACGGAACAAAGACTGCTCCCTCACTATCTACGCTCGTGGTAGACTCTCCCAGCGCAGCAGCCGCACTCAGGATGACGTCATTAGGAGACCCCTGCTTGCCTGCGAACAGTATGTAAGAAGCATGCCACCGGGCGCCATATCCAGTGGACACGGTAACCTTGCCCCGATCACGTTCACGCAGGTTGTTGATAGTAAATACGGGTTCCGTAGTAACTCCGTTGCCCTAGTGGTGTTGCCGTGTCCACGGATGATAGGCCAGTGTGCTTATGATTGTCTGTCTATGGCGGGCACGCTACTTAAGCTATCTGGCGGTTTTAAAAAAAATCCCGGGCCCCCTACTGAATATATGTTTTCTGAGGCGCTCCAGACTCCAAAAAAGAGCCTTAAAAAGGTTAACGAAATTCCGGTGAAAAAAGACACTTCAGAAATTAATTTACAGAAGCTGCAAAGCAGGCTGGACACGATTGAGGAAAAACTACAAATCGTCGGTGAAACCAGCGGCAGGTTTGATCAAAGTGAAACCTCGGTTACCGGTCACGATCACGAAATTACATATTTATACAAAACAAATCGACGATTTTGAGAATTGACCTCGCAGAAATAATTTTATCCTTAGAGGTATCTGTTAAGCGACACCAGCGACGGAAGAAGTCGTAGTGAGAAGCGGAAATCATGAGGTATTTGATGGTGTACTGAAAGTTAAGGTTGTTTCCATTGAAAGAATTCACGGACTTGGGAGGCACATATCCGGCAGAATTCGGCCTCTTATTGTGAAATTCGCTGACTTGCAGGATCAAATAAAGATTCTAAATTACTTTTGTTCCAAATAACAAAGTTCGTATGCCAGCTTTCAGAGAAAGAAAAAAAATATTTTTCATGATGAATGGTTGTGAAAGAGACACCAGAGCAAATAAATGACGGCCACCTGAGCGGAAAGCCTCCTACGAAGAACTCGACAGGCGCACAAAGGCAGGCTGGAAAGGCGAAGGAGAAAAGCTTACGTGCGGAGACATAGCTGGAAGGCCACGGCTCATGAACCGGCAGGACAGACTCATATCGTCACGATGATACTATACTTCGTTCACCCCTAAGCTGACACATCGGTGGGAGCTACGAGCTCACCAGAGCCAATCAAACACCTATCTTGATTACCTGAGCCGTCCATTTCTCTGGGCATGGGACGAACGAAAGCATGGTTACAAGGCCAAAGATAGACGTGTGACTGTTCCAACGCGCACGTAGCACCAATCGCACTGTTAGCCTAGGGATGAAAGGCCTCTATGCTACAAGGCGAAGGGCACATCAGCAGTGAGGTCAACGCATTTTAAAACCTGGGAGGAAAATACAAGCAGATCACCAGCCGTCTTGCTCTTTCGTCAAGCATTGTCGAACCGTAAGCTTGGACCATAGGGAACAACTAACGACCGGAATGAATAGTTAATCTCAAATTCCTTGTCAAAGACACCGAATGTTTCGTGCGTATCCTTCGCCTTAAGTTAAGGTGCTTTTTGTAGTCGGAAAATACGGGAATCAAGCAAAACAGATGCCGCTCGCGGTATGCCTCGTTGCCTTTCCTTGGGAAGTTTATTCGGGAATAACCCTACCACCAGATCCACATTTTAGGAAGCTCGCGCTATCCCTTTCCTCAAATGGCGACGCTTCTGCCAAGCAAATATCCAGCCCCCCTGTCTGACAACGCGCAATTTCTTCGGCTCTTCAGGTGTTTGGGAACAATACTCCTTGAGAAGGATGAACAGGAATACGTCAACTACTGGTCATGGGAGTATGGGACTAGATTGGTGCCCGTGGCAAAGAAGAGAAACGTTTCACCTTTCGCTTGCATTCTATAACGTTTTAAAAAACAAAACAAAAACGAAAACAGATCACCTTTCAACAAAAATCCTTAACCGTTTAATGAACAGCGGAACCGGTGAGTCGACTGTCTTTGAGTCACATCTGAAGAAGCAACTCGACTTGTTTAACACTTACGTCGTGTGCGACAGCGAAACAAATGTTTAGTATGGCTCACTTTGAGGCGCATAAGACTGCGGTGTAAACAGGAAGACCTAAGTTTATATATATATATATACTAAAGAACTTGAGCAAAAAAATTGCACCATCTTCCCGAGGGGAATCATGGGGTGATGCGGAGCATCGTTCCATCACACTTCATCGGAAGAACGAAGTAATTTTATGTTTATACAGCCTTGATGGAGATGCGCCTCATCGGGTAATCGGTCTCTTAGCTGTAGATGAGAAATTTAGCCAGTGCAGTACAACCGCTAACCTGGGACTCTTAACGTGGCAGTAGTCATCACACGAACGCGTGCCGGTGCGAAACTCATCCAGGTCGAAACGGGCGGGGGTGGCGGGGACTCGAACCCAGGAGGTTCCCAGCGCAAGCTTTCGCTCCACGCTCCGAGCTGAGACGCGTTAGTCCACTCGGCCACTTCCTCCCCTTGAACGCACGCAGCGCGCTACCGCTGCTTATATTAAAACTTGAAGGAGAAGAAACTAGAGGAGGAGAGTTGCGCCTGCGCGCGCGGTGTGAGTAGAAGCGAACGCACGCGAAGTGCACGCAGCTGGTGGCTGCGTGAACTTCGCGCAGCTGTTGAAGAGAGAGAGAACGCACGCGCAGCTGTTGGAGAGAGGGACGCAGCTGGTAGCTGCGTGCACTTCGCGCAGCTGTTGGAGAGAGAGAGAACGCACGCGCAGCGAGGAGAGTTGCGCATGCGTAGTGTGAGTGCGGACTACGACGCCGCGGGACATAGCCCGAGCAAGAGATGCTCCGCATCTAAAATACTGCCCCAAGGTATTCAAAATAATATCAAAGTAATTTAATTTCTCTTGGAAAGTAATTCTAATGTAATGTCACTAATTTTAGTCTACGGTAGTTTGTAATGTAATTTAATTACTTTTTTAATGTTTTCGTGGAGCAAATAATAATATAATTTTATTACTTCTTGAAAGCAATTTTGCCATCTCTGAAGGTGATCAACCGTTTCCTGCTTTCTGCACAGTATGCATTTGTCACACCAAGCTACTGGGATACTTTTTTCAAATAACCAGGCTTGAACTGAAAATGTTTGACCATGCAGACTGAAAGAAAAAAGTGTTCGCGCTAGAGGGTACCACCATTCGCTTTACTCGCTTTAAGATATCATGCCCTAGGCCTGCACAGTACAAACAACGGTACAGAGCAATTGAAAAAAAAAGCAAATCAATTAAATCCCTCACTAGTCGCTTGCTTGACATACAACACAAGTATATGAGTGAGAAAGGAGTGACTGAAACCATTAAGCACCACCACCATCTTTTATAAACCCTCGTACACATGCACCTGCGTCTTCCATTGACGAAAGAATAAACTTATGAAGCGCCCACGCAATCTCACTTGAATAAGGATTTATAAAAATTGTCTCTCTGCTCTCTGAGAATAATAAATCTATTCACAAGTGTAATGACAAAAAGATTAGAACTAGTGCCACTAAATAAGCTACGCTTCAGAGTAACGACACTTAGCCATATTGTGTCTTAAAATCATGGTTGCCAGTTATCTGAAGCTTTATCTGAAATCACAGGAAACGTCTTTCCGCCCTCCACGAATGTTTAAACAGTTCGTGATAGAGAAAAGCAATATAGCGTGACCTTCCTAACACCGAATCCAATGCTGAGGAAGTCGCACTTTTGAATCATGGCGATCGGCACTTGCGTCTGCTCTGCATACGAGCCAAAATGGCGGCGCCCACAACAATGCCGGGGAACGGAGTGCCGATACTCTAAGCGCAGCTCATGTAGTGACTCTAATTAGAACCAGCCCCCCCCCCCCCCCCCCCTCAAAGGGCCTTTACTGCACGAAACAAGTCTTTACAACTGGTACGTTCTCAAATAGAGCACCAAACACAAATGGCAAAAGCACAGCGCCTACGTTGTATGTTAATTCATGAGCAATGAGCCACCTTCGAAACATAGCAGAGATTTGCGGTAAGAAACTCATTGCAAACCGATGCACATACAAAAATAGACATCGCATACCGTCCCAGCTTGGTCGCTTTTGCGTCAAAACTTCAACATGATCGCGCCAATACTTGTCATTGTTGCTGTAATGTTCAAGAGGATAATTAAGATAACGGGACGAGTTTCGTTTCACATAACACCTTTAAAGACAGCCGGCGTTAAAGGTCAATCGCTGTGCCAAAGACCCAAAAACTTATCCCAGTTGACTGAGCTTTCCGTATTTTCGTAAAACATCTCTGTCAGCTCGACGGCTTTTTGGGCACACTTGAAGTCTACGCAGAAATTGTCACGCCGTCCGCGTACGCTAAGGTACTCACTTTTGTAGCCTCCAGCTTTAACTTACGCATAAAAATACTCCGAAGAATATTTAGACAAAACGACTCAATAAACATACAAAAAAAGGAAGGATGTGGGCAGCCTTGTCGCACCAAAGAGGAAAGGTGAATGCGCTAGCTTACACTCTTGTTTACAACATGAGTAGTGGCGCAGCTTTGGGACACTGTGCGTACGCCATGCTTCAAGACAAACCCCAGGTTAGCTTCTATTATATAAAAAAAGTAATTGTGTGTAACACGCGGTTGGTCGTTTTTTCTAGGTAGGCCTTTAACATGAAAACTCTACGCACCAAAGAGTCACAACACACCAAAATACTCCGGTCTACATGCACATTTGTTACGATTCTCCTCCTTATTCCACATGTCGGGTTTGGGCCGACGGTAATGTTTATAACACTCTGGAAACTTTCCGCTAAAACCTTCATCACTATCCTATAGTCTATGTTAGGTTGTTGTGTTCCTGTGGTACGATCCAACAAAAACAAAGTTTTGAGAGGTTCTAAATTTTAATTATAAAATCGCGTACAAAATGACAGTGGGAAAGCTTTTAATTTGCATGTTTTACTGAATACGCAGCGCAAAAAAGGTGCAAACTGGTCCTTAAAGGCTCTGCGCAACTGAGCTCCCAGACAGTCTGGTCCCGGAGTTTTGCCAAGCTTCAAAATGTCAATCGCCTTTTCAAATTCTGATAACCTGATGGAGTTGTTTTAACTTTTCTTTTAAATCGGCCACAAATAAGGCAATACCGGCAAACACATTTCTAGGAACCATCTTTTTGGAGCGCATGGTAATTAAAATTGTGTCTATATTGTTCTACGAAAACGCGCTTGATGGTTCTTTTATCGCGTGACAGTATCCCCTGATACACAATCTCACTGACTTCCTTCATTTTCACGTATTTTTCTACCCCTATCGCCCCTTTCGCGCGTGTCTCTCCGAGCGAGTATAAAGAACCCCAAGGCTTTTTTTATTTTTTATATTGTCTATTTCGTCAGAAAACGGACCAGGAGAAGTGCATTCCTCCCTCAACCGCTTCTCTAGTAGTGCATTTAAACCGTTCACTTCTTTCTTATATTCAGACTTAAAAAAACTGAAGCATTCAAGAGCTATCATCTCAGTGTCCTGTTTAAACAGTTCCCGCTTAATTCCGAACTGTGCTCTATTAGCGCTTGCCAAATCTTCAAGATGTCGGCAAACTCTATTTACAAAACATTATTCAGTTAGAAGAATTGCATTAAACTTCCCTAAATCGCAAACAAACTCATTCAGCATTTCTTTAAAGGAACAAAGCGTAATGATTTACAGGATCAAGATCACTAAAGGACACGCGATCAACCTCATATTGCTTGCACCCTCTGACGAGGTTGAGAGACATGTGCGCACTATCCAAGCGCCACCTTGAAAATGCGTGTACCGTACATCCCGTACACTTGACGCGCTAAGTACAACGTCTTCTAACTCAACGCGTTCGGCCATATTATTGAAAAACTCGCTGCCAGAGTCTTTATATTGTTCGCCAGTCACTCTTTCATGGCTTGTACAAAAACAGTTAAAATCACCCTAAAATTATAAAAGTCGATAAGTTTCAACGTACTTTTCAATGTGCACAAAATTATCAAGCATTTCTCCGCCATCAAAGAGGTTAGAAGGGTAGGAGGGGGCATGACGGGCAGCCGCGTAGCCTCCCCAAGCGATGCTCCCTTAACGCCTCGCCTCCTTCTCATTGTCCTCCTTACCCTCCTCACTTATCGGCCCAGCACGTGAACGTCGCGTGGTTGATGGTTGCGGGTAGCAGGGAGCGCAGTGGCAGGGAGCGTGGTGCTCGTGGGTTTCATTTATCAGTCATCACAGCCAGAAACTGTTGCCCGGGCCCAGCCGACCGATTCTACGCCTGCTGCGCTTCGTTGTACCTTCTGTTTTTTACGGACCGTTACCATCCTG
Organism: Ixodes scapularis; assembly: GCF_016920785.2. Lineage (NCBI taxonomy): Eukaryota > Metazoa > Arthropoda > Arachnida > Ixodida > Ixodidae > Ixodes > Ixodes scapularis. The sequence goes on from NW_024609835.1 coordinate 89,742,596, forward strand.
AAAACGATAGTATTCAACGTGGAACGGCAGCGCTGTAACGAAGTCTGTTGTCGTATTTTGGGTAATGTACCGTGCATTTCCGGGGACTATTCCCTGTATCTTCTTGGCCCGTTTGCTCGAAGCGCTAACCGTGGCTGAAGTTAGCCGCAGTACCTAGTCGTTCATTTAGGCTTAGGAATGGCCACAATCGAAAGACTACCTAAACAATGCGGCGAGGTCATTGCTCATGCTTTGCGATTTAATGAGGTAAGGCAAAACGAAAGCTTTCTGCGCCATTAGTTGCTGACTAACGCGAACGATATTGCAGCTACAATGACATATTAGTTCCAAAGCGAGCGGCGATCCCTCACCGGGGTACCGCCGTGTTTCCCCGCATCCCTACGAGTCATTCACGTGATTTCAAAATCCCTCTCCAAGGTACTGCGGCTAACTTTAGCCGCGGTTAGCGCTTCGAGCAAACGGGCCCAGCAGGCCACTAATTACTGCAATAGCCAAACCAAGAATAAAATATATACATGCATGATTGCGCTCCCATGTCGAGCCGACAGATTGGGCAAATGCCTACGCATTTTTACGGAGATGATTTCCGCGCTCGCCTGCAAATGATAGCTCCGTTCTAAGCGCTCTCTTATGTTAAATCACGCTACCGGATTTTTATTTTTGTTTCGGCCGCTATGCAGGTCGTCCACTGGGACGTTTTATTGCTGTCGTGATAAATTGAACCAGCTCAACTGGACTCGAGGTTGAAGATGTTTCATCGACAGTTGAAAGCACACCATGCTCCACTTCGACGGGGTCTGCAGCCATCGCCGCGACCAACGGTCGAAATCCATCGTTTCCGCAGTTCGGCCACCGTCGGAAATCTAAGAGAATTGTTGATCGATTCCTGTTATCGTAAAACTATGCGTGTGTAATACACCAAGGGCTTACCGGTGAAAGATAACCCCCGCTGAAGAAAAGCCAGTCCGATTGCGGCAGCCGACCACGCTGCAAGCACCCATCCCGTAGCCTAAGGAAATTAGCGTCCCGGCGATGCCAAGCTTTCGTTTACTCCGTTGCGGCGATTGCCCTGATCGTCCCGTGTACCAGTAGCGGTGTGTCGTCTGCTCGTGATCTGCCTCAACCTCGCTTGCACCTTTGCATTTAATTGCATTATAACCTCAACCGCTTGCTTGCTTGCTTGCTTCACGCTTGGCCTTCGATCGGATAAAACCTACCGGACGGAGAGCGCGCAAGCCTGCAAGGAATCCTTGTACAATCAACCATCCATCTTGCACGTGGCATGTCACGTGCACAAATCACCACAGAGATGTGCGGTAACGTTGGGCGCAATATCGTTTAAAATATTTATGACTAAACTTCCCATATACTGCAACGTGCCCCCTCCTAGTATTTATAACCTCCTTGGCGTACATACAAAGCTCACCGCCACGAACGCGGCAATATCGCTTATACTTCGTTTCCTTTAAGTCTCGACGCAGCGGACGCCTCGAGCCGATGGGGCCATTCAGACAACGTCAAAGAGCACCATCATGGCAGTCGTCATGTTTCTGTGCGTGTTCTATCATCACTGAGAAAATCGTAAGCAGAAAAGGCTCAGTGTCTTGCGTTTTTGACGCTGCTTGATTGGTCCCATTAGCTCTTAGCGTCGGCTGCGTCTGAACTTCAGCTGAAACGAAGTACAGAAACTATCGCTTATCCGGCATTTGCGCCTCGCCCGAATGTATTTCGATAATAATTATGATCTATTACATTTATATCATGTGCATCGGATGCTTATTTTAGGCTTTTCGCGTCGTTCGTTTAAATGCCTTAAGGCTACATTATGCAGTGTAATCATGTATGTTAGACGACCACGGGGACATTAAATAGGAAACTAAACGTCACAAAATATTTCATTTATAATATTAATTTGATAAAATTGAACACATTGTTTAAATTCACATCATTGAGAACCGCTAAATCAGTAAAATTTAGAATAAATCGCAGCACATTGGAAACGCGGTGGTGCGCTAAAGCTACCAGTCTTGCAAAAGGCGCAAGGCTGGCAGTGGGAGAACTTGGACGATAATTTTATCATACGCATCCATCGTGGGAAATCATAAAAAATCTCGCTTATCCAGAAGCATCGTCTGAAAGCGGGGATGCATCCGCCGCCTTTACTGATTCCTTTACCTTTTGAAATTTGGGCACTCGCGCCTCGCCAGGGAACATTTTGAGGACAACTCAGTCCTTAACTAAAGGCGGAATATCAAACGTAGAGCCCTCGAGCCCATCCTGGTACAATGGCAAGTACTTTGAAGTGAATCTGTTTGAGGAAACCGGTCCCAAATTGCTGGTGGGGCTGTTTCTAGACATGTGTTTGTCTTTTGAAATTAGGCACCCGCCATTCGGCAAAAAACTTTTTTGGGACAACCTACTTTCCAGCTGAAGACAAAATATAAAATTTAGACCTCTCAAGCCCATCCCAGTATTATGGCAAATACTCAAAAACGAATACTTTTTTAAAAACGGTGCCAGAGTGGTGGTGCTTCGGCAGCTTTTAGAAATGCGTTAACCATTTAAAATTTGGGTACGTGCACCTCGCCATCGAACTTTTTGAGGACAACCCATTTTTCAGCTAAAGGCGAAATATAAAATGTAAAGCCCCTGGGCCCAACCTGGTACAATGATAAATACTCAAAAGCGAATCCTGTACGAGAAAACCGGTCTCAAAGGGAGGATGATTCGGCAGTTTTTAGGCATTCGTTCATTGTTAGAAATTCAACCACATTCCCTCGCCAGGCAACTTTTTGGAAAAAACCCACTTTGCAACAAAGGGCGGAATATAAAGTTTAGAACCCTCTAATTCATCCTGGCGCTATTTCAAGGAGTCGAAAATGATTCATTTTTAAGAAAACCGGTGTCAAACTCGGTATGGTACGGCAGTTTTTAATCGTTCGTTAAATTTTCTTCTTTTTTTTTAAATTTGGGCACCCGCATCACGCAAGGAAAACATTTTCAGGACATTCCATGTACCAACTAAAGATAGAATTTAATATTTAGAGCCCTCGAACCCATCTTGATACTATGGCAAGTACTTCAAAACAAATCCTTTTTTAGAAAATCGGTGCCCAAAGTGGGGGATGGTTCGGCTGATTTTAGGCATTTGTTTGATAATTTGAATTTTCCGCACCAGCGCCTCGGCAGAAAACGTTTTCAGGACAACCCAGTTCCCACCAGCTAAATGTAGAATATAAAACTTAATGTTCTCAAGCCCATCCTCAAAATTATGAAAAGTATTTGAAAACGATTCCTTTTTAAGAAAACTGTGCTAAAAGTGGGGATTCTTCGGCTGCTTTTAGGCATTCGTTAATTTGTTTTTTAACTTTTGGCACCCGCGCCTCGCCAGAGAACTTCTTGTGGTCAAACCAGTCCCCAGTTCAAGACAGAATATAAAATTTAGGGCCCCCGAGCCCATTCTGGTACTTGGGCAAGTACTCAAAAACAAATCCTTTTTGAAAAAAAAAAAAAAAAAAAAAAAACAACGGCCTCAAATTAGGGTTATGGTTCGGCTGTTTTTACGGAATTGTTCATCTTTTGCAATTTGCGGCCCTGCGCTTCGCCGGGAAACTTCTTTGATGGCAATACAGTTCTTAGCTAAAGGCAAAGTATAAAATTTAGAACCCTCGAGCACATTCTGATGTTATGGCAAGTACTCGAGAACCCATCCTTTTCCAGAGAACCGGTCTCGAATTGGGGATGGTTCGGCTGTTTTTATGGATTCGTTCATCTTTTGAAATTGGAACTCACGCACCTCGCCAGGGAACTCTTTGAGGACATTCCAGTTCCCAGCTAAAGATAAAATGTGAAGTTTAGAAACATCGAACCTATTCTGCAGCAATGGCAAATATTCCAAAGAAAGTTCTTTTTGGAAAAACCTGTCCCAAAGTGGGGATAGTTCGGCTGTTAAAACGTATTCGTTCATCTTTTAAAATTTGTGCACACGCGCCTCATCCAGGAACTTTTTGAGTTCGGCCTAGAGCTGGACTGGTGACGAAATACACTATTAAGTGCCCTTTGCAATAAGCTGGTACCATGGCAAATCCTTTAAGATGAGCCATATTTGCATAAAGCCCTCTAGAATTAGACATGGTATGACGTTTTTCAGGCATTCGTTCATCATTTCAAATTTGGGCGCCTGCGCCTGATCCAGTTCTTAACTGTTGACCAAATACACAATTCACGGCTCTTGACTAGCTCCTCTTATTGCAGATCCTCTAAAATAAGCCATCTTTGAGAAAGCTTGGCTCAAAGTGGACATAGTTCGACTGCTTTTAGGCATTCGTTAATCATTTCGACTTCAATCACCCGCGCGTCATCCAGGAACATTTTGAGATTGGTCAAATTTTTATATGGTGGAGAAAGAGAAACGTTAAGGCCGACAAATACGAGCCTCTGCTATTGCAAAACCTTGGGCTCATCGAAGGATGTGATATCAAGTCGATTATTCCAATAAGCAATTTCCTTTTTTTCCTTTTTTGTTGTTTGTATTCAGGGTGCTATGGATAATTAATTTAATATAAATGTTTAGTATGCGCCTCAATATTACCTTTGCATGGCAATGTTAATTTCACAAGAGCGATCACCATCTCATAAATTGTTTATTCACCGCAGTGCTTCCATTTCTTGCAATAAAAACATCACTGTTATAATCACGTAACAATAAAATTAGTAGAAATATTTTTATCTTTTTTTTTTTATTTTATATTATCATAATACGAACAGCGGTTTTCGTTTTCCCGCTTAGTCAGTAGCAGAATACTCGAAATGATCATAAGCGTCTAAACAAGAATGAATCCGCCTTATTTTTCAAGTTGGTCTCGAAAACCCAAGAAATATTTTTGAGGAAAACCGAAATATACACAGAACTTTACTGATCATTCCAGCTTACTGTAGTCGAATGGCAAATCTTGTATTTTTCTTCATTTGTAAATTGTGCTCGCTTCAACTTTGTGGTTTCTCAAAAATTGGTGTAAGCTGCTTACGGAATATATTTCTCTTCAGATGTAATGCATGTCTTAGACACTACAGATTTTGTCTTAATATTTGGGAGGGATTCGAGTTAATTTATACAATAATAACAAATTGTTTAAACCCAAGAATAAACTGTAGAGTTTGATTAACGTGGATACTATCTGTAGTGGCAATATGCCAAAAAGTTTATTCGAATGAGGAACCTAGAGTTTACACGCCGTCATCTTAAAAGTTTGGCACGAGAGAATTGGTATATGCCAGAGCAGACTAGTAGCATGGCAAAGTTTTGGAAGCGCAACGTTTCGGTGTTGGGGCCATATTTGTATATGAAATACATGGGCTTCTTTGGGAGCGTTGCCGTTATCCGCAAAAGATGGCGCAAGCATACGATGGCACACATTTCTGGGGATGAGGGTCCAGAAGGCAACGAAGCATCTTCAGAACAGCGTAAGGAAGCTGTGTGTGGACTATCAGCTTCACAAAGACGTGCCGAAACTGCTACAGGCAGCTAGAACCTTTATTTTCCTTTCTATATTGTAGCAATAAGCATACAGTTCTTAAAAAAGAAACATACATTGCGCAAGTCATTCATACTTTTTTTGTTTTAAAATGCGCTGCTCAATTTATTATGCTATTTGAGGTCATGTAGAACAGCAAGTAATTCTGTACGGGTGAGCGTTTGTCAGGACTCACGAGTAAGACGCTGAGCTTTCTTCCGGATCTTAAAAAAAAATGAGTGAGCAATTGTCCGGTGAGCTTCTGTCCGGGATTCGTTGGAAGCGGATACAACTTGTTTTTCGGAGCTCTAACATAATTAAAAGTTTCCAGAAGGCAACTTCTACAGCTCGATACTGGTGCCGAGGCTTTTATAAAAAGGCGCTATATCGACTAACGGCCAACAAAAATCGTGCATACTGTGATATATATATATCACACTTTCTAAATCTCATTTCTAATGTCGACTTTCCTCCAAACGCGCTATTGGAATCCTTGGATGAATCCTCACTCTACACAAACATACCACATGTCGATGGCATTCAGGCCACCGCTTCCGCCTACAACCGCAAAAAAGACAAGCTTGTCAACTCCGAGACTCTTTCAAAACTTTTGGATTTAATACTCAACTTTAATCATTTCGAATTTGATGACGACCATTATCTTCGAACTAATGGCACAGAAATGGGTACAAAAATGGCACCAAACTACGCGAACGTATTGATGGGAGTTTTGGAGGACAGTTTCTTGGGACAATGCGCGCTAACCCCTCTCTTGTACAAAAGATATATTGACGACATATTTATAATTTGGCAGCACGGCCTTAGCGATCTACTTTGTTTCATTGAAAATTTTAACCAGTTTCATCCTACTATAAAATTCACAAGCTCTTATTCCCTCACAAGTATCAACTTTTTGGATGTCTCTTTGAAACTCGTAGATGGTGTATTAAGCACCACGCTCTTCCGAAAACCAACCGATTCACAGCAATATCTCTCGATCAAAAGCTCGCGCCCCCGACATTCCAAAACAGCCATCCCGTATAGTCAAGCCCTCCGATGCCGCCGAATCTGTTCAAACGTTGACGATCTAGACAGAAATTCAGAACAACTCAGGGAGGCGTTCCAGGGACGTGAACACCCAATGGCCTTAGTTGATAACGCGATAGACAAGGCACGTGCAAAAGATCGTAATTTAATACTCTCTCCGGGCACCACGCGAAATGCCCCCCAAAATCCTGTGAACCTCGCACTTGCCTACAGTAGTAACCTCCCAGCCATCCGCTCGATCTAAACGAAAATTAGTACTTGATAGAGCAATCGACTAAACTTTAAGAACAAATATTCCCCGACGCGCCCACAGCGATTTTTAGACGACCTCGAAACATTCGTGACAATCTCGTGCATGCAAAACTAAATAAACAAAGTCATTCAAAACCAACGGGATGTAAACCATGTGGAAAATCTCCTTGTAAGATATGCCGACAAATGCTTTCCACTAACATTGTATCTAGCACAGATTCGCACTTCCGTCAAACGACTAGCAGTGATGTCGACTGTGACTCAGACAATGTAATATACCTTATTGAATGTCACAAATGTAAAGAGCAGTACATTGGACAAACTAAATCCACGTTTCGTCAAGGATACAACGGCCATAAGTTCGACGTTAGGTGCGAACCCGACCTTCCAGTATCCAAACATTTCAGCCAGGATGGAGATGTAATAACGGAGGCGAAATTAGTCATCATACAGAGTGGCTTCAAGACTCAAACAAATAAAGAAATTCGCGAGCCGTTCCTAATTCATAACTTCCAGTGCAAAATTAACAAATATTTGCGTACTCTGTCAACAATACACAGCTTAAACAACCATCTGCCGCGACACCCCCGCCCTGCTTAATTCTTTTTTTTTTCTATTCTTTTTCTTCCTTCTTGGATCTGGACGAACCAGCCCTCGGGGACAAGGAGGAAGAGGGCCCCACACGACCCGATTTTACGAGGGCGCCACGACTCACTCACTGCACCGTAATTACCCAGGAATGCAGCTCCCGTACAAAATCCACAACCGTAATCCCTCACCGCGACAAAAGTGGACTCATCCCTCCAGCGCTTCCCTCTCTCTGCAAGCCCCTTCTGCTACCAATGCACCTGCGAACAGAACGAACAACCATCATGCCTCATCGCGCCAAGATTGGACTTCTCCCCTCTACGTTCCCCTTCCCTACAGCTCCTTCATATCACCAATGCACCTGTGAACAGAACCCAGAACCGCCTCCCTCATCGCGACAAAATTGGACTCGTCCCCCCCCCCCCTGCTTCCCTTTCCCTACAAACCCCTTCGAACTTTCGCGTTAACAAACCCTCCCCCTAGATATTTTATAAAACTAACCCACTACGCCATGTGGGCTCCCGTCCTGAAGAAGGCAGTGCCACTGCCGAAACGTCGATGGACGTCGACCAGGCCCCTTTCTTATTTTTATTCATTTTTTTTATTTTTAATTCTTTATTTAATTTTTTATTTAACAATGTATTTTCGTAAGTTCTTGTGTTTTAACTTTGACTATTACTCCGTCCTTTTTAAAAGTTTCTTTCCCGCGTAATTAGCGTTCTTGTGCCCAGTCTTCATTACTCCCGTACACTAATACAACTTTTTCTCGGCACTTCACCCTTTTTTCTTGCGTGACTTTTTTCGCCATTAAATTAGAATTTTATTTTTATCATCCTACGGCTGCTGTGTCTGCGCACATTACTTTTGCCTATATATCAACGGAAGCATTTGTCAACATTCGCCACTCTTTATATACTAACGATGCTTCCTGTCCAGCGCAGACATCAGCAACCTACCAGGATGTACCCGCACTATTCGCCGACTGTCGCCGTCCTCGGCGACTCACAAGTGAAGTATCTCCATACTAGGTTTGACCCCTCCTGCCGCCAATTCCCGACCATGTTTTTCTCCGTCATCGGCGGTTACATCCCGGACTTCCACCAAGAAGTCGACCTACTGCCGCCAAGCGTTCGAATCGTCATTCTGCACGTCGCCACTAATGACCTAGCTTCTCAGGATCCTCAGCCCGTCCGTCAACACTATCTCGACCTGCTGCACCACATCCAAACAAGACCAGGCATCCAACTCGTCGTCTGCAGCCACGTCCTGCCCCGGATCATTAACCGCCATCTCCATTTTCCTAACAGGCATTTCACGGATGTCTTCAACCACCGAGCCGGAATCTTCGACCGGCAGCTGACGGACATCCGCATGTCCACACCCGGCCTGTTTTTTTACACGCACAACCTGCAGGCGTGCGGACTCCCCCAGGTCATGGCTGCAGATGGCCTACATCCCAGCTTCGCCGGAGTACACATCATGAGCCGGAATCTCAGGGCGCTGATCCAGGAATGCGACTTTGCACCTCCCGGGATATCGGCGGAGCCAGCCGGACCAACTCCCAGGGTGGCCAACCCTTCCGGCAGAGGACTAGTCAGCCGAACGCACTGGGTAGCCTAGCCGTTTGGCAGGAGACCGGCCAGAGCAGCCAACAGGGTGGCCAACCCGTTCGGAAGGAGACCGGCCAGACCAGCCGACAGGGTGGTCAACCCCTTCGGCAGGAGACCGGTCACACCAGCCGACAGGGTGGTCAACCCCGTTGGGGGGGGGGGGGGGGGGGGGAGGGGAACGGCCAGACTAACCTACAGGGTGGTCAACCCGGTTGGCAAGGAGCAAGGCGGACCAACCGTCAGCGTGGTCAACCTGGTTGGCAGAGCCTGGGTGAGCAATCCCGACGTCGACCACGTCAACGAAGGCAGGGCGGCGGAGACGCGGAATACCGGGGAAGACCCAGAGACCAGGCAGCCACACAAGACCCCACCCCACCGAGCGGAGGGGCCTGCCTGTGCCTGGAGACCCTGTTCCGCGCAATCCCCCCCTCCCCCCCCTCCGACACAAGGTAGCCGCCTGGACGGACCAAGAGGGCCAAGAAGCCGTCCACCTTCTGCCGGGGGTGCGCTGGCGGAACCAGCCCAGACCGAACCGGACTCAACCAGACAGCCAAGTACCGCAGCCCTTCCGGGGGCATACGCTGCCCCGTTTTTTGCTACCCGAATACCACCCAGACGCTTGCTGGCTGTGCCAGGTCCCGGTGGTCCACCAGGACACGCACGAGGCCAGCCGCCGACACACTGACCTCCTGAAAGACATGGAACGCCCCGCCGGCGTCACAGTGGCAGTACAACTGCTCCACCGGGATCGGCCAGACCTCCTAGCTCCGGCGACTCTCGGCTTCAGCCAAGTTACGGGAAGCCGGAGTCCTGCCCCTGACTAGCTGCTCGTCCACGGAGCCGTCGCCGAAGACCCGGCGCTCGGCCCCTTCTCCGAACACACACCGGTCCCACCGGTGTCGGCCCCCCGTTTGACAACTGCGGCCCCATCCGCGTCCAACACCACCAGCGACGCGGAGATGAATGAGCTGGAGGAGTTCTTGGCCAACAATCCAGCGACTCCGGGTGCTACCGATGGGCCAGATTCTTTCGTCGACGGAGCCGCCGCCGAGGACCCGGCGCTCGGCCTCTTCCCCGAACACGGACCGCGGTGCGTGTTTGGGGAACCACCACCACCACCAGCCGTCAAACGGGGGACCGGCACCGGTGGGACCGTGGTCCCACCGGTGCCGGCCTCCCGTTCGACGGCTGCGACACCATCCGCGTCCACCACCACCAGCGACGCGGAGATAGGCAAGCTGAAAGAGTGTTTGGCGGACGGTCCAGTGACTGGGGATGCTTCGGACCCCCCCCCCCCCCCCCCCCCCCCCCCGGAGCTGGAGGCTTGAGGAGAGGGTAGTGTGGGGTACAATGATCCGGACGGCACGCGGAGGGACGGCGCCGTGAGCGGCGAAGAAGAAAAAGCGAGGCTCGTGGCGGGGCGCAAGGACACAGACAGTTCCGGGGCAGAGACCAACAGAAGAGACGGTGCTGAGGAGCCCAGAAAGAGCTGGGCCTCAGCAAGCACAGGGAAGACCCAGACCTCAGCGAGCCCAGGAAAGACCCGGACCTCACGAGCCCAGGAAAGACCCGGAACACAGCGAGCCCATAAGTAGCAATTAAACCTTTCTTAATGATATGGCTCCCTCGTGTTACTTCCTTGGGGCGAGCGGATGGAGCTGGGCCTGATTGGGCGGTATTGACAGGCGACCCACAAATTTTCCCTTACGATTATAGCATGTATTGGTTTTAATGTCTCACTTCAGGGCAGGCTTTCTGATGAGCACACTCTTTTTACTAGTGTTTAATTACATATTCACCTATTTTAATATTGTTCTATTTACCTATTTGATGAAGATATTATACTAGTTTGATTGCATTTTCTCTAATTTACTAAAAAGTGTCCTGCAATGAGCACTCCTTCTGATTTGAGGAAAAAAGAAAAATTAACCGTATTGAATTCTTTCCAATTCCATTTTAATGAAATAGGGTAGAGATGAAATTGCAGGTATAATTTTCAGAAACATAAATGCAGCTAGTTCTTTTGATATAATAACTGATTTTAATTCCGTCTGAGGGTAGTTGCAATTTCAATCAAACAATTATTTATAACCTGTCAAAACCTCTAATAGCTTGTCTCACATCATATTGGTGTTTTGTTTTTGAAATGCTTACGACTTTGTGATCAAGTATTTTCCCTAATTGAACTTACAGATTTTGGTATATCAATCAGGGTCGTAGCCTTCGGTTACACACCTTCCTTTAAACCTATGGCCGTGCATCATACAAATTCTCGTTTTTAGTTTCAAACGACACTGGAAATATATAAGTACAGAGCGCGACACTGTTAGCGCGAACAAGCAATCGCCGGTTTTTCCAGTTTTTCTCTTGGAAACGAAGGGCTGTCGTCCAAGATAATATTGCTACGGAAAGAGCTAATTTTGTTACATAATGTAAACCATAAAATTTCGTGCTTGCTAATACTATTTATAAGTAAAATGCGAAAATGCGCCGAAGTCGTGTTCGCGCCAACAGTGTCGCCGTGTGTACCTATGATCGAGGGTATGTTTTACCGTCCGGTTCAGATGCTCATTGCCCACCAAATGCATCTTTTATGACTAATAATTATAAAGGATTTACTTATAAGAAGCCACAAATTTTTGCACAAATTGGTATCTTTTATACTTTTCCCTTGTTTATAAATATAAATACTGAAGGCAGCCATTTTAATTTAATGTCACATTATGTTATAATGCTGCCAGGGAAAAACTGTATTTAACTTCGCGGTGACTTTATTCTCGCAGATTGTATTCTGCCCTGCATCTGTAGTTTATACCAAGGTTTTTTTATATTTCAATTAACCAAATTATTAATAAACGTGATTTACTTTTATCACTCCATCTGCTGTATTCTGATGGCAAACGACGAGTAGATCCTTCGAAGGGTGCTGATAGTCCATCCTAAGAAGTATTTTTGCATTTGTTTTCCTAAAAATGCAACGTAACACCTCATCTGTCCAGAATATTTTCTCAATTTATTTTCACACACAAAATGACGCGTCAAATTTGTATAAATAGCAAATCTGCTGAGACTCTTAGAATGAAATAAAAATTTTACGTTGCTGCGAAACGTCTGGCCGGCTATTTCAAGGGTGTAAAACGAGATAAGCACTCTCGTGTTCCCTCAAGATACATGTGACACCCAAAGTACGATAAGTTGACCGCGCCCCTGACGAAGCGCAGATCAATGTGTTTTCAAATATATACTGGATAAATTGTTTTGATTAAAATTAGGTAAATTTTTTTAGTATTTAACAAAAAATAAATTTTCGAATATAAATTGAAGCATTTTCCATTCCGACTAACAAAAATGAGCCAGGCCTTTGTTGAACAAAATGTAGACCCAAACCTTGAAGAAAGATACCCAAATCAAGGAATATGGGTAACTCTGAAACGAATCTCCTGACAACCAAGCAATAGTGAGCTACTTTATTTAGGAATAAAATAACGAACTGAACAAAAAGGAATTCTTTATTTATCATTCCCACAACCAAAACGTTTGAACGTCCTTCTTCCCAAAATAGTCTTTAGCGTGCTTGACAGGTGGTACTGCCGGACACTAAAGCTCGAGACTCTATATATAAGTCAATTGGAAGCCTTAGTTCCTCGCCGTAAAGGAAAAATGGCGTGAATATGTTATTTATTTTTGCCACATCCAAAATCGGTCATGAATACAACAAATAAATCGAGAAACCGATATTAAAAAGGTAATACTTTGATTCAAAAATAGATATGGCCCTATAATGCCCAACGTGCAAACCGTACTAGTCATGAAGTCCCCTCAGACCCACCTATGGTGTTAAAAACTGCCTCTATATCTCAGCCATTCACCTGATAAATTTTAAATTGTTTCACTCACCGAATCTTTTATTTTCATGGCATGAAATTTCACCTAAATTTTTGTCCAAATGGCAACATTTCATTTTATAAAACACAAAGAATGTCACAAAGTATGTCGACAAACTCTCAACAGTTTTAGTGACCGCGCATTAAGTCACTGGATATGACACTCTTCTGATGACCGTTCGTGTCATTAGCGCGTAGTTATTCGCTTTTTCTCGCGTGAGTCAAAACGTGATGGCGCCAGTGTGCAAAAAGCCCCCCGCCACATCCAGTCCTGAGCTAGACGGCGGGTTTCGCTGTATTTGCAAAATCAAATATACACTCTCTCTTTTGGAAATGGCCACTCATAGCACTGTCAGACTTAATTCACTCTTATGAGAAAATAATGATGAGTAAAAATTTTAAAATATATGTATACGTGAACCGGACGTATGCCGGAGCTACCCAAAAGATGGCGCCAGTGAGTTTGTTGGCAAACAAAAAAGGGTGAATAGGGAATATTCACTGGCGGCCATAGCTGTGTGCGCGACTGCTGAGCGCGTGATGATGGCGAACTGCCACAGTCCTTTGCAACTTTCATTCCACACCATCGAGATTCTCGGTCTTAGCAGCCTTTTATGTGAGCTCGTTATGAGCATGTGCTCTTCTATACATACTTTCATAAACATAGATGTCTTTGATATGTGTAACGCGTTAGGGATGGAAGGTATTAAAATAGTTAATAGTAAAGTGAGTATTTAGACTTTGAGTGTTTTGTACTTCCTTTATAAACTGAAACTTGTATAAATTGTTTATTGTACAACTTGTATTTAGTATAAATACTTTTAGAAAGTGAAGACGACGAACGGGCAGTGTCACGCACGACCTTCTCGCGCCAGGCCCAACGTGTTGCCTCACTCGGTCACAAGGTGGAACGATTATATTTATATTTTATAGCTTAATATTTTTTCGAGTGTGTGCCTACTCCTTTGTGTTTATTACTGTCGCCCTCGTTTTTACTACCTCTACAAACACGCTCCCTTTCACTCTTTTGGTGTTAACGTTTAGGTTTTTTTTGTCTTACTAGTACTATAAACGTCCACTTAATTGTGAAGCTACGCAAGCAAATTTTTCGAACCCGCTCAAAACGCTCTTACGCTGAAGAAAAACGCTCTACTAAAACGCGTTTTTGGACCTCCGCCTTCCATTCCGACAAAGCAGGCCGCGCATGCGCAGTTTGGCCCCCTCAGAGCGGAGCGGAAAATGAAAACGGTCGACTAAAACTCTCTACTTATTCGATTGTGCAGACTTTCGCGTTGATGGCGGGAGCTCGTTCCATCACTTTGAAGCATAGTTTGAGCAAGCAACACGTTGGGTCTGTAATTCGTAGCGAACGGTCTACTAAAAATATAATATTGCGCTGGTCTGCTGTCAACAGATTGCATGTTAGAGGTGAACCATTGTGACACTTTTGTAGCCTATTTGCTATTTTATTATGTGTTTTTTATATCTCATACTTTTGTTGAGCAATCGGGTATTTTATGCTGCCCCTGCTGCTAATAATCCAAATTCCTCGCAAGCAGACAAGAGGCTGCCGGTGCCCCAATAAATGGTGCTTGGACCACGACCGGTTTGGACAGCCGTCAAAGTGTTCAAGCCATCACCGACGCAAGTGCACTCTTCAGAATTTGGCCTTATCGTGGATCCTACCGCTCAGGAACTTCGACTTTAGTCACCCTTAAATGCGATGTGTATCTCCGAGGCAATAAAGCTACGTTTAACCTGAACTACACAATTTCGTTTCGGAGATTTTCGGCTCGGGGCCAAAGGATAAACCTTTAGTCCCAGGGATTTAAATCCAAGGGCGACATGTTTAAACCCATGGATTCAAGTACAAGAACCTAACAGTTGGTCCTCGGGGTTCATTTGAAACGGTGTAACAGTTAGTTCCAGGGGCCCAAGTGCAAGGACCTAACAGTTCGCTCTCGGGGTTCAGTTGAAACGGTGTTGGTCTCGTGGTCTCGTGGGACCAAGGCAAGGGCCTAATACGCGTGCCACACGGGCAAATCGAATGCCATTTACAACGAATGACACTCGTGTGATCGACGAATCGGCTCGCGATCTGTCGCACGTGGAACGCCCCACGCTTGGAGTGTCGCGCGCTGATTGGCCGATCGTTGAAATGTCATTCGCTGTAAATGGCATTCGAGTGTCCCGTGTGACACGGGTATAACAGTTGGCCCTCGAGGTGCAATTGAGACGGTGTAACAGTTAGTACCAACGGTGCTAGTGCGAAAGACTAATGGAGGCGTGCAACCATTACTCCCCTTCCCGTTAGTCCCAGAGGGCACTAACGGTTGTGGTAACGCACTTGCTCCCCTCAGGGGCTAAGTAGCGCACCCCTTTTTGTTAGAGTGTGGATGAACCTGTAGTCACGTGGATCAAATCAAGCGTCGATTTACGGCATCGACTTCATCGGCTGCGTGGTATATTCCTGCTCCTGTTTCAGACTCCCAACAGGATCACCATAACGAGAGATCATCATTTCAAGATAATTCCGAGACGGCACCGAAACATACGACAGACGCCGGGACTGGAAGAAGGGAGCAACCTCCACGAAATAGGCAGCCTCCAGAACGCTATATGAGCTACATCTGGGCCCGTTTGCTCGAAGCGCTAACCGCGGCTAAAGTTAGCCGCAGTACCTAGGAGGGGGATTTTTTAATCACGTGATTGGTTCGATAGGGATGCGGGGAAACATGGCGGTGCCCCTGTGAGTGAGCGCCGCTCGCCTTGGAACTAATACGTCGTTGTAGCTGCAATATCGGGCGCGTTATTCAGCAGCGAATGGTACAGGAGGCCTTCGCTTTGCCTTACCTCACTGCTCGCAAAGCATGAGCAATGACCTCGCCGCATTTTTCTAGATTGTCTTTCGATTCTGGCCATTCTTCAGCCTAAATGAACGCGATAATTGTTGGCATGGCAACGTCTTCGGAAAGCGGATTGCCTTGACTCAAACACAAAAGCAGACAGCGTCCCAATAAACCTTTTTCTGAATTACCCAAGCATCAAGGAGAACGCTGGAAGTGTAATTCTACGGCTCGCGCTCACTGGCCTTCCTCTTATAAAATATTCCAAGTAAATAATCATAATAAGGCTTTGACGAACGCGCGTGCAAAACAAAATTTGTTTTAGACTTTTTGCTTTAGAACAATTACTACTGCAGACGCCAGCACGTGCAACGCGTGCAACTACACTTGGTTCCTGGGGGGGACGCTGTCTGCTTTTGTCTGCTATCAATACCCGGCCGATTGAGTCAAGGCGATACACTTTCCAAAGACGTTGCCATGCCGGCAATTATCGCGTTCATTTTGGGCTTAGGAATGGCCAGAATCGAAAGACAATCTAGAAAAATGCGGCGAGGTCATTGCTCATGCTTTGCGAGCAGTGAGGTAAGGCAAAGCGAGGACCTCCTGTACCATTCGCTGCTGACTAGCGCGCCCGATATTGCAGCTTCAACGACATATTAGTTCCAAAGCGAGCGGCGCTCACTCACCGGGGCACCGCCATGTTTCCCCGCATCCCTACCGAGCCCAGTCACGTGATTTCAAAATCCCTCTCCTAGGTACTGCGGCTAACTTTAGCCGCGGTTAGTGCTTCGAGCAAACGGGCCCTGAGGGGGAAGAGTGTGTCATGTACTGGCGCCGCCGGCAGACGGACTAAACAGCCGATGCCGCGAGCCTCGTGAAAATCTCGTGCCAGCGGCTTTTCAGGCCCTTGTTCCTGGGCTGAGAACCGCGATGGACGCACTGTCCACACAGTAAAGCTGGCAGTAAAGCTTGTATTGCTCACTTTTGTTGTCGCTTGTACTGTTCTCTATGCTGCCGACAGCCTCATCCTAACAGTATGGTGAGGTGCGGAGCCATGCTCATCCTTTACACCGAACATCGTCGCCGGTATCATCATGCCATCCTGCCTCGTTCCGGCAGTCATCCGCAGCGTCGGAACGAACACCAGCCCATGGCTCCGTCGCCCGCCCCCGCCCAAACGCCACGACAAGACGAAACAGAGGAAGCCGATCAACGATCCCACGCACATGTCCTCAGCCCAGACGTTATGGTGCTTCATGACGTGACCCCAGACCCGGCCGTGCACTAGGGTGGCTGTGGCTGGTGCGTTGGTTTGGAAGGCTGCGGATAGAGGCAGAACTCCTACGATATTCCCATCTTCTTCGCCACCCACGCTGACGAAAGCTGTCCTTCGCTCATCTATTGGTGTGTCCTTGTAGGTGTGCTTTGTCCTCATAATCAACAGCCGGGTCGGCTGTTTTCGTCGGTGAGAGTAATGTTAGGAAGGGGACGACGATGACGGGGTCATGAGCGCACGACCATCTTGCGCCACGTTCCACGTGCGGGCTCTGCCTCCATAAATTCTTCTACCTTTTCTCATAGCTTGTCCAGTCATCTATGCTTCCGACAGCTTTATCATAGCATAATTTTTAGTAAATACTAAAACTTGGGTATTTTAATTATAATTGTAATCAACTACGCTTTTTAGGCACTCTTCGAGATGTTTGTTTTATATAAATGACTCAAATCTTGCCGATGTTTTAGCATATTGAAGATTTTGAAAAATGCAAGGGCCGGGTGGATTTTTTAATTTTTTGTTTGTTTGGGTGATTTTATTTGTGTGTTACAAAAAGTCTCGCATTAACAATACAAAGTTTTTAATTCTTTGTCGCTTATTAGGTGGCAGTAGACTTGTTTTTTTTTTTTTTTTTTGCTTTTGCAAGAAAGCTTCATGTGAACATATATATATATATATAAATGCATGTTTTTTTCGATGACGTACCTTCCCATCTTATGCCAAACAAATTATATTTGTAGCCTGGTATTTTTTTAACAACTGATTGTCCTAAAATGTGGACTTTGATGATAATGCAATTAATGCAAAGGTGCAAGCGGGCTGGGCAAAAATGACGATAATAATTCCAGGAGAAAGGGAACGAAAATCCCTTTCTAGGGATTTAAATCGGCATCTGGACTTTAATCTTTATTTTTTTTCAAGGTCTGGTTTGTCCACTCAAAATGAATGTAGACCTAACTTCTAAATCTACAGGAACTTGATTCCCTTCGAATTGTACTTGTGGATGATCAAATACTCCTCGTTGTACTTGTCTCGATATTACACACTTCTCGTTAATAACATTGAAAGAACTTGTTCCTAATACATTCGTCTGATGTATTTTGTATTTTTACTTTAATATATCAGATACCATTCCTATTAAGCTGTTCGTTAAAAAAGTGTCGCTACGATGTTTACTTTCTTGCATGATGTGTCTTCGAGTGGTCTGAAGCCTCCCCCCGGGCCTCCGGCGAGCGGTGCCTTCTTGACTCGTACATATGATACTCGTTTTAAGCCAGATGGTGAAGTCAGTAGCCCATTCATGTCACCTTCCTGCACCCACTTGGTCATGCTAACAAGGATGAAAAAACAGGTTTGAAAGTTTAAATTTGAGAGGTTAGAACATTTGAAGAGTACATTTAATTTTAAAGAAATTTGAATCGCCTTACAACGGAGGTCACTTTGTGTAACTACAAAACGGCCCATCATTTTTTTTTCTATTTTTGCTTTTAGTGAAAATAGATGACGTACCGCCGAAAGCTTAGTCTCCGGCCAAAGGAAGTATTATACTCCGTTTCACCTCAAGAGCGAACGCAGCGAGCGCTAGGAGCCATCCCAACCAATAGCAGCTCTATGAGCTAGCACGTGGCTATGATTCTCGCACCACACTGCGCCTCCTCTCCAAGGTCACTTCCCACTTACACGACATTGGAGTGTCTCCAATGGCTCGCAGCATACACTGCGGTCAGTCGTAAGATAAAACAGAGTACAGCTGTCCGAAGTAGGTGTCAAGGTTTCAGAGCTTGCCGTTACTTGACTCAAGAGTCGAATTTCGGAATTTTTCAATTGCAAAAAGTCGGCCGTCGAGACCCACGAATGCACGGAGATAAATGGCGGCTGCCGCCAGAAACGGGTCCCATTTCCACGCTGTACATCGATGTGTAAGCTCATTCCTCCGCTTGGAAACAATAGTTCTAAACAAAAACACAAAAATCCCTTTAAAAAAAAAAAACAACAACAACATATGGTGACGTTTTTGAAAATTAGTGTGGTGTTAATTCTAGCCTATTGTTCGTGAGTCTGACTGTGAGACTCATTCGCCTCCGAAACGTGAATAAAGGTTCTCAAAAAAAAAAAAGAAAAAAATGAGGTAGTGGTGACTTATCGAATATATTTATCCCGGAAATCTGAATATAACGTTCGAGATTCAACTGAACACGAGAAAACACGGAGAACCTCCAACCAGTCTTTATGTACTACAAGGATCTTTCGGCCGCCGGAAAGCGTGTCGCTCGTGTGGGCACCACGTGCAATTGCAACCTTGCCAGTTATATTCCCCCACGCTAAAACCACTCGTGATATCGCCTTTTTTTTTCTCTTTTACCTTTTTGAAAATAACGAGAGTGCGCGTGCGTAGCTTTGATAGGCGCTGAAGATGTGCGATAGTGCCGATTCTGAAAACTTCTAACATGACGTCACGATCCGGGAAGGAGTTGTTTCAGCGGCACTTCGAAAATGATTTTCTGCGTCCTCCGTGTACCAAATTAAAAAAAAAAAAAATTTCGATATTGGTAATCTTTCAGATACAGACAATGCAGTGTTTTCCTCAAATACAGAACCGCTTCCGTTTCCACTGAAGCCCTAGAAAAACCTACAAACTACCGCTGGTATGATCTCAACTCTGTGCACGTCTCTTTTGTCTACAACAGTCAGAGTCCACAGGTACTGAATCAGTGCGCATGCACAACACACAAACACAGCACTTAACGCGCCGTCATACGCTTTTATGAAAAGGTGTATACGTGGCGTCAACTATTTATGCTACGTTGTCAAGGATAGCGTAGCTAACCTTGACAGCGTAGCATAAATAGTTTACATATCTTGAAGCATATCTTGAAGACGCGCCAATCCTAAGTTGCCCTCTGGGCAACTTAGGATTGGCGCGTCTTCAAGATAGGGTGCAATGAGTTGCACCATATCTAGTTGCAGAACTTCGTGCACATTTGTACGCGGAAGGTGCTTAACAGCCTTTAAAACAAAAGCAACAATGATGTCCAGAAGTGCGAGGGACCTAGGATTTGGATAATGAAGTCCGTTTTTATCCTGGCCTTGCAATAAGACGAACAGAGGATCACCTTTGTTACTCGCAGTCAACAGCACAACACAGGCGTCGCACCCAAACTCACTAATGAGTTTCACCAGATAGCCACCGACGTACACCAGACCAAAATTACCAAAACAACAACCTACGAAGCTCGAACACCAGCGCAAAACTGCTCGAAGGGACTCTCCGAGTGGGGTCAAGTAAAGTGAGGTGGTTGCGCCCCTGGCGGCAAGCAAGTGAACCACATACGGAGAAAATATGCCATAGACTCCCGGGCGATTGCAAAGGCCGTAATAAGAGAAAGAGAGCGCGCGCTTCCAGTCCGGCCGTGCTTCAACAGGGCTCGAACCCTGCCAAGGAGCTTGAGCGCATGCGAATTAGACGCAACACAAAGTCACGTGCTCAGCAGTTTGGAGCTGCAGCACTGTGAACGCTACGCTGGCCTGACAGTGTAGCCCAAAATAGTTGCAACCGAGAATGTATGTTTCCACTGTTTACAAAAATAACATTCCACATCTGCTAAATCGTGGCCCAGGCAGCGCTCGCTCGAAATTAACCAAGTAAGTGATGACGCCACAACATGGCGCTCCGTTCCACACACTGTTGCTAAAGCCGTTTTTATGAGTAAATGCATTGGGGCTTGAAATGAGGTTCAAAATTGCCTGATAAAATAGTAAATTTTGGAAAGTATTTTGCCTTTTTAATATCTACTCATAACGAGTTCTTCTACCGTCTAAGTGCCTTAAAGCGATGACAAAAGTCCGTAATAATATTAAAAATAACATATTTCTTTCCCAATTACAATGGCGGGGGCCGAGAGAAAAGCCGCATGAAAGGGCTTGGCGAGAGAGAACGAAGAAATACACCCGCACACCCAAAGCATTACTCGGCTATATAGCAAAATGGCACATCAACGCACGCAACACTTTCATGATGACAGTATCTAAGGGAACGTCACTGAAAAAAACAAATTAAGCAGTTGAGATAATATGTAGGTGTGCTGTATGCGAGCAGAACGGAATATTAGCTATTGTATATTGTCACGGGTGGTGACCAGAATAACAATAAATAAACAGGAAGAACTAAACGTCTAATGTGGCGAACTTGTGCCAAAACAAAAAGAGAATAGAAAATAATAACAAAGCGTCGCGAGCGTCGAGGTCGGCGAGACAGCAGAGTCGAGCGCTGGGGCGAAACTGACTCGACAAGGTCGCGGGCGGCCTCTTATCTAGAGTGCGCCGCTATCTCGAAGATTCGGCGAAAGCGGTTCGAGCGTCGCGTGATCGGGGCGAGAATTAACACGCACTTTCTAGAAAACAAAAGCAGGGGTAAATGATAGAAGTTAGGTGCGGTACATGAATAAACGGGAACTTTCTGGAGGACCGTGACCGAGCGTTGCTTTCTCAGCCTTGCGCGCTGCAATATAACATTCGTTTTTGGAGTAGCTGTTTTACTTTAAGATTTGTTGCCATGGTAGAACCCCCGACCAGGTTGCAGTAATTTAAGTGAGCAAAAACTGAAATTGATAAAGTAATACTTTTACTGACTTCAGAAATATATATCGATACCGATATACCAAACCTACAACCTTTCGCTATTTCTTATTTTAAATACTCAATATGTTGGTGCATTGACATGTTTTGTAAAAACACAACATCAAGCGTTTTGAATGAGTCAATCAATTCAATATTTACTGAGTTTATATAAACGTGTCCTAATGTAAAATTAACTTTATTAATCGGCCTAAATATCATGGCTTTTGTTTTACTGGTATTTATTTTTAAACCGTTTCTATCGATTCATACACCTAATTAATCTACTACAGGATTGGTGATAGATATAAGTTGATGCGCCTCATCAGCAGTAAAAGGAAGCCTCGTATCGTCAGCCTATGTAGCAAAACTAGAGGCCTGGTCAATGTTCACAATATCTTTGACATAACGCAAAAAAGAAAATTTCTAAAATGCTGCCTTGAGGTACATCGTTTATTACCGTTTGTTTAATCTGGAAATGAAATTATTACAAAAACGTATTGTTTGCGGTTTCCAAGGTAGGATCGAAGAGTTAATGTTTGTCAGCGAATTCCGTAATATTCCAGCTTTTTCAATAATAGTTAATTGTTTAAAAAATCAAAAGCCTTAGAAAAGTCAACCTAAATATCGAGTACAAGTTTTCGTTTCTCAAGATTTTTAAAATAAATTAATTATCTTCAAGTAAGGCCAGTTCAGTCGATTGATGCTTTCTAGTCAAAATTGGTATCTCGTAATTAGCTTATATTTGTCAAAAACGTTAAACGAGCGGGTATGAACAACTTTTTCAATGTCCTTTGAAATTACTGGCAGTATTGACACAGGTCTACGTTATCCATGCCATTCCTATCTCCCTTCTTGTGCAGACTGGAAACCTTGGCTACTTGCATACGCGCAGGAAATATTCCTGTCGATATGCCAAGCTGAAAATTTGCCTTAAATAAGGTGTTATAATGCCTAAAACATAGTTTACTGACTTTACCTGGATATCATTCTCATCTGTACTCGTAGTGTTCATTAAATTCAGGAACACCGAAAACACCTCGGTGTCAATAACCAAATCTAGGAAAATAGAATTCTCAATCCTTTTTAGTGTATGAGCAGGCTTCATTAATATATGCATTTGTAGATAAGTTTATAAAAGTATCGTTATCTAAAGCAACACCTGTAATTTTTGTGGCGCTCACACAAAACCTTTCCACACCATCATGAGACCAGTCGCATTTGTAGGAGTGAATTATTCGTTCTCCAAAGAACAACAACACGTCCACTTGACGAGCCCAAGTTTCAATAATAGTAATACATCTTTGACTTACAAAGTCTTGATGTTATTCTCTCTATATATAACTTGAAATTGTTTAGACCGTTCCGATTTTTGTTGTATAAAATTCATCCAACAATTTATTTCTTATATTAATTTTCGATACAAGGTTTGAATTAATCCAGGGCTTACGAATTCAATTTGATGTTTAAATGTGTTATAGAAAAAATTGCTTGCATGCAGTTTTTTGAACCTGTATCTGTAGCTTCACAACTGGTTCCGCATTTCTAGCAGACGACACAATGGCTTCGAGGATTCCGTGGTTCTATCGGAGGGAGAGCCCGACTGCGTTGAATAAAGTTGGTGTCGATCAACTTTCTGTGGCGTTTCAGAAGCGAAGGGTGCCAGTACATAGCTTTAATCGACGCTCGAGTGCGCGAGCTCGCAAACTCCTCTCCGTGGAGCACGCTTCTGAAATATTTGAGGTGAAAACACTGTAAACCCGAATCAGACACGACGACAATGTGAAGTGTATCAAAGTTGAAGTGAAGGCCAGCACATGTTGCATGGATTTCTGGCAGCAAAATTGCTTCAGTGCACATTTGTGTGATCAAACGAACTGTCCGTAATATATATATGCGTGATTTCACCTCAACTCAGGCACAAATATCGGGTCGAATGTTTAATTTTTGTCAAGAAAATACATGTTCTCGGGAAATTGCTTTAATAAAAAAAGACACAAACGGCGAGTTCGTAGGATTTTGTGTTCTCAAATTTTGTACCTTGAAGCAACCAAGGTGGAAACTGTCGTTTTTTCAGCTTATCGGGGGTGTCATATTTCACTCCATCCCATTTCCCTACTTTTAACGCTACATCGATATAACCTTTTGGGAACACTCTCGAGATATGCTTTTTTTATACTAATTAAGCATCTAGGTCATAAGAACTATAAATTTTTTTTGTTTCAATTTCCAAACCGCCTTTCTGCGACGATATTTGACGAAGTTCAGCAAGCTGTGCAGTGTGACCTAATCAACATATTTTTATGAGCTTTACATTATCGTAGAGCTCAAATTAAGCTCTTTCTGTTGAAAATAATTTAAATATTTTGCGCTAAATATATAATGCGGAACATTTGCCTGAAAAATTAATATCTCGAAACACCAGCAAGTTTGAAGTCGATTTTCTTTAAAGACAAAAAAAAAGACACCTTTCATTTCTTTTATTTTTATTCA
This sequence comes from Ixodes scapularis, assembly GCF_016920785.2. Lineage (NCBI taxonomy): Eukaryota > Metazoa > Arthropoda > Arachnida > Ixodida > Ixodidae > Ixodes > Ixodes scapularis. The sequence goes on from NW_024609835.1 coordinate 89,766,719, forward strand.
CAGTTAGGTAATATTGTAGTCTATCAGGAAGTACCAACAGAAATTGTAATATATTGTTTACATGGCCGCTGCTAGGACTGGAATATCGTGCTATGAGAGGATTGATCGGGACTTCGCATAGACGCTCAACTGAGCAGGATTCTGACCTATGTAAGGTCTTCTAATTAATGTTAGTACTTGCCTCAATATCTGAGCGTAAATGCCAGTGAAGCAACATTATTTATCCTAACAATATTTATTTAATTGGCACTGGGGTGATTTGCAAGGTGTGGGAGCTTCGTCCTATGTATTGACGGAGGAGATACGTAACCTCTGGACCCCGTACAAACTTTAGTCAAGAGGGAAAAGTCTAAGTAACCCTGCACGAATCACTGAAAAAAGAAATGAAACTTAAACACATGACTCACACATTTGAGGCCTTACACGCTACGAAATGCTTGTTATTTTACGAAAGAAGGGTATGTGCACAAAATAAACCGTACTTCCTAAGCGTCAGGTAGTGAATTTTACTTGTGAATATACACTAAATATCTGTTTGACATAAGGAAATATGACAATTACATATCAAGTTCGGTATTTCAAACTCAAAGCTGAAATCAAAAGGCCACAGAGGAATTCTCTAACGATCTGCATTCCCCGAATTGGAAGAAAGTAAGCGCTGGTGCCCGCACTTGTGGATACGGACGTCTAAGCTTTTTTTAAGTGCACTACTCTAACTTTCCTTAGCGTTTGCAATAAGGCGCCCGCGCGATTTTTCCGTCTCTTATGAGAGCCCCAGCCTTCCAGGAGTGGTAACTTGAGCGCACTACTACGCTTCCCACGCGCGCGAAGCTTTTATGAAAATGACTGATTTAGTGGTTTTTGGTGAGGTTCATCAAGTTTCTAATTAAACCATCGGTTTGTTTTCACTAATTAAAACAAATTAACAAACTTCTGTAAATAGCTAACTGATCGTTACGATTATTTCCCTATACTATGCCCCCTATCCCTTGAACACACCTGCACAAACAGCATAAGAGTAACTTTCACATGTTACGTGAAAGCTTACAAAAATATATATATATATATATATATATATATATATATATATATATATATATATATATATATATATATATATATATATATATATATATATATGTATATATATATATATATATATATATATATATACATATATATATTCCTGCGTGCATAACAGAAAAGGAACGCTTTCCCCTCTAACGCGCACCTCCACCAGAAATTTCGCGGATGGAAAAGTTTCAACGAGCGTAAACTGGAAATAAATGTTGAATCGACGAACTTATGCCAGCAGCAAAAGAAGGAATGCGTCGAAACTGCAGGAGATTATGCTGCGGCGTCAGCGTGACTGCTGGCTGGAGCGAGAGTGAATGCGTCGTCTGTAGAACCTGAGATATTAGGCAAAGCTCACGCTCGACTCCTTATCTACTCCACTCGGCCCTCGAACATTGGACCTAGAATGTTCGAGACTGACCAGACGTGGCCATGCCAGGCCTCGTTATCTTTTACACTTAAGATAAAGTAAACACGAAGCTTCTACATGTAATAAGAAGCTTTGCTTTTCGGTCATACCCACGGCAATGTAACTCACCGGTTGTTATTATCCTGCCCCTCCGCTACTTAAATTCTTACTTAGGGGGGAACACTACTCCGGAAGGCTAACTTTTGAACCGTTTGTCTTATTTGCATGAAATTTGCAGGGTGTACTCATAGGACTGGACAAGGATGCCGTGGAAATTTTCAACCCTATAAATTTATCCCACGATGAGTTACATAAAATTTCATAATAAAAGGTGTACCTGCTGAGGAAAGCTATCGTTTAGAAAGGGTAATGAAAATGGCCAGTTTTTTTGCTGCAACATACAGCAGAATACTTGCTTCAGGCGACTATAAAAAGAAATTTCAAAAAGTATAAAATTTATCTACAAAAAATATATGAAAAAAATTTTTTTTCGGTGTACATTTGATTAAAAGTAATATTAACTTTTCATAATTGAAGAGCAGAAAAATGCAGAAAGTAAGTTCACAGTCGTGTCCTCCAGAAAATTTCGATATAGAAAAACCAAAATATATCTGCACGCATAATTTGAATATGAAATGATAGCTTCCCTGAACTAATATTTGACACTAAAAAGTGAAGCTGAGATAACTGCCCTTGAAGTTTCATGATAACATTTTAAAAATTTCTTTTTGCGTGTTAAATGTCAGAAATTCTTTCCAGCAGTGTATGTGATGTCTTCCTCCAACTTCTTTTGATATACTGATATTGATTTCAGTTATTTTCACTTGTGGATGACGAGTGCTACGCAGTGCAGCACACCTCACCAACATACAAAGGATAATTATTTTTGACATTATTTGTCAGTGCACATTGAGAAGACTTTCTGAAAGTGTTCTTTGTTATCCATACATGCCAAAACTCTGCAGTCCTAAATATGAATATTTTTGAAAAAAAAGTGCAATTCAAGGTAGTGTCCCCCCTTCATTAAAATTTAAAAAAATCAGTAGGATGTTTCCTTAATGTGATGGTTACAAAAAGTTACAAAAATATCTTTATTGCGAGCCTGAAAACCAAAGTTTGGTGCCTCAAACCGCTTATGTTAGAATCAAAATATATGTTGTTTCGTGACAACGCACGCCAACTGCAAAACACAAGAGTGGGCCCGACGCTACTTTTATATAATGTTCTAAACGGATGTTTTTTTCTCGCTGTATTTTTATCACATCTCCATACGAGTGATACTTTTCGTCAGAAAGTATAATTTCTTTTATTGCCAGCGTTAGCAGGGAAATTTTCCAATTTTCGACGTATTTTCACGCCGAGAACTGCGCGTTCCAGACGCATGGCGCCGTCTGTTTTCAGTGGCCCCAACGGTGTCCTTAGGGACTCACAAAGCTTGCTTCTGGCAATTTCTGCATTTTCTGCGACTTTCTGCCGGACGCTTTAGGCACTTTTTGTGGCGCGATTTTTGAGGTCCTTCAGCACGGGATCGCTAATTTTCCGAAACCAGGAGTCATCCCTCTAGCGAAATTGCCGGCCATTTGTGGTTTATGATGATTGGGGTTTAACGGCGCAAGAGCGACTTTGGCCAAATTTCGCCCAGCAACTTCCTTTAAAGAGCCTCGCAGTTACGTCTAAAATTAGTCATTTAGCTATATCAGATGCAAAACGCCGATTGGACGTAGGAAACTTACAACGCGAACAAATGATACCAGAGGTCTATCGCCAAGCAAAAGATAAGTTTGAAATGGAAGGTTGTTTCTTAAACGTTAAGGTAAAGATCTTCGACGCTCATAATCAAGAAAACTACAATTCCACAGGATGTGAAGGACAGTTAACATTTTCACACACTTTTCACAGGGTTTTACATCTTCACCGCACAGCAAGTGTAGGTGAGTCAATTGGGAATGGAAAATTCTCAAGCGGCACAAGAGAACCTCCGGACGGCGATCCTTTTTGGGAGGAACTCTCCCACACTTCCAAGTTCGGCTTAATAACATAAAGTTTGTTATCAATCTGTGTGTCCCAATCCAGCTGCCATAACTTAATAGTCGACTTGTTTAAGGCTGGCTTGAGGTCTTGGTCTGGCATTCCAAAAGATGTTTCCGTGTAGTTTTGGCAGTAAGTGCAAGGTGGTCTGCATTCTCGTTACCAATAATGCCCACGTGGCTGGGCACACCGCAGATTTTTATAAGTTGTTTTAGATGGAAACCTTTGTTATCAGAACACGAACCTGTTGCAGACAAATGTTCTTGCTCTCTGCTAAGGATGGAATAGCCAAGAGAAAACTTTGGAATCAACAAACAGAACTGATTTGTTAACGTTATTTTCTAGTATTTATTGAACAGCCATAAGGACACCATACAATTCAGCAGTAAAAACAGTTGCTAGAGGATTGAGTTGCCTAACTTTACTGAAATCGAGACAGTAAATTGCGCAGCCTACGAAAGTCGATGTTTTCGAGCCATCAGTGTAAAAGTGGAAATAGTCCCTATATTTCTGCTGCAGCTATCAAAATATCAAAAGGGAAACGTACAGTCGAAAACCTCCAGACGTAAATCATTTCGAGAAGAAAACTATTCATTCGCCTTTGTTTTGTTTAACACTTCGAAACAATGACAAGGAATTTCCTCTGCAAGTCTAGTCTAAATGACAGCACGAAGAAAATGATTAGTTTTTTCCATAAAAACCATAAAAACGCAAAACAACGTGCTTGAAAAATAGATGTCAGAGGGACAGCCGTCTTTTCTTGAAGCAGCGAAACAGAATATAGCGACGTACTCTTTCCCACCAAGGCAGCCAAATGAATACAGCGAAAACACGGTGTAATTTTTCTACATTTACTCTAGTGCAAGCCAAAACTTGAATTACAAACATAACTCTTTGCAATTAAAAGTATGTTACCGATAGCGGCAAGCGTAAACATTGACATATCCCACCCACCGCTAGCTTTCTCTCACGTGTCCTGAATTACCATCGACCAGTATTCATTTGATGTTTTATAATATTCCAAAGGAACTCCAGGGTACTCAGTTGGCGTTGACATAAAACTGATGCCTTCAAAAACTTGGGGCTTCATGGCGCATGCCCCGTGCCAAAAGCCGCAGAATTTTAGCCAATTAACTGCAGCGCCGGTCAGCTCTCAGTAAGGCTAATTCAGGCAGCGCTTCGACAATATTCCTCTTACCCTTGCAAAGAAACAGCAACAACATCCGCGTATGCCAGAAGTTTTAAGTCTATATTTTGGAAAGAAATGCCATTTAGATCCATTTTTATGTATATTTTTAATTAGGTTTCTACAAAAGGGCTCCAGAAATATACAGAACAGCAACAGGGACGGTGGGCAACCTTGTCTGACGGAGGACTGTACACTAATACGTGTTTTAAGCTTCCCGTTAATTATAAGCTGGGTAGTAAGTACATCCTGTATAGGCCATGCGAACAAAGTGTAATACTATTTTGCCTACTCCGACGTGTTTTAAAATGTTCTACAATACACTCTGTGGTACACGATTGAAGGCCTTCTCCAAGTCGATCTGAATCATGTCAACTTTGTCTAGTTCCTCGTCACACACCTCTAATATACTGCTGGCAATGGAAACATTTGTAAGAATCGAACAACCTTTGATGCCACACGTCTGATGCTCACCCGCGGTCTTATAAATAACGCTCTTCAACCGCATTATTGATTATAAGGTTATAACTTTCATTATAACCTTATAATGAACATTGACAGGGGATATTGGCCTGTAGTTTTTTATATGTTTTAATTTTTGTTCATTGTCAACCTTGGATATGAGAACAGTCTGTGAAAAAAGGTAGTATCGTATTTGTCTCACATGCCTCAATTATTGCACTATGAAGATGGCCTACAACTACGTCTTTGTACTTTTTATAAAATGCCGCTGTCAGACCGTCGGGGCCCGAAGACTCCTTTCACGGGAGGTCGTCGATTGTTCGCGCAATTTCTTCCGCACTTATCGGAACTTGAAGCCTTTCCTTTATCTCGACACTTAGACGGGGCATCACGGTGAAACAAATCTTTAAGTTGCAAGTCATTGCCGTGCTTCCGTCGCCGAAGCAGACTGCTAAAATATTCGACAAAAGACTTTTCGATTGCTTAAGGGCGGGTGACTACTCGACAGGCCATCGTATTCCATCTCTGCAATGTTGTTTCTTTTTTCTTTTTTTCCTTTTTTTTTTTACATTTTTAGCTTCTGCTCGTAGTGCTCGTTTGGTTGGCTGTTCACCCAGAATGTATTTGTCAGCTCGAGCTCTTACGAGTGCTCCTTTATACTTTTCTGTTTCAAATTCAGCTATTTTTTTGTTTCACGTAACTCAGGTGATTTGTATACGTCCAGGATATTCGCATTCCACAATGCGATAAAGATCATCTAACAGCAGCTTTCCTTCTTTTTTCTCCTCCAGTACGTAAGCGTACTTGCACGTTCTAGAGCAGTTAGCTTAGCGTCCCGTCTAAACCAATCCCACTTCGTACCGGGGCTCTCTAGCGTCATTCAACCTAGCTAATAACGAATCTATAGACTCATTAAACATGTCATCCTGAAGCAGGCTGTTATCAATTTTCCACAATTCCCATCGAAAGTTAGTGTTTTTCTTTTTGCTTCAAGCAAAAAAGAAACCAGCGCATGGCCGGAGAAATAAACGGGTGACACCCCCCCCCCCTCCCCCCATAGTAGTATTCAAAAAACAAGTTAAAGGTTCAATAGATAGATACGTTCTGTCAAGACGGGCATGACTTGAGCCTTGAAAATTCGTGTACCACAGCGCAGCGTTTTTTTCTTTGATAATTTGCGACATCATATAAAGGGAATTCGGGTATAATTTCATTTAACATACTCGTGCTGCTATCGCGTTGTCGGGTATTACTAGAGTGGTGTCTTACATCACAGACACTATTGAAATGACCTAACATAATGGGGTTTTTTTGGCAGTCTAGATAAGCGTACATCCTTTCAAAAATATTCTTTCTAGAATTAGCATCGTTTGGCGCGTACACAATTGTTCTTCTGTATTCAACATTGCTGAAGCTGCAGTCACAAATAAAAAAATCCACCCTCGCTATCAACTCTAAAGGCCCGTTCACACTCTTGCGACCTTTTGAAACTGGGTGCCTTAAAACTTCTTAGAACCGGAGGACACACTGGAGCCATCTATTGGGTAACAGTGTAAACTTGATAATGTAGTGATTGCGCAGGCGAGCTGGTGGATGTTAACCATTTTGTTCTTAGCCCGAGACTGAAGCTGTTAATTTTTCTTCTACTTCGAAACTTTCCTCTCTTCCTGCCTCAGTCTCGGGCTAAGAACAAAATAGTGTAAACTTGGCGGTCCAGCATATTTTCTAGTTCTCTCGCGCATTATCCTTTCTTTGTTGGCTCGAAAAACGTTTGTCAACGTTATAAACGAGCCTTTCTTATAGGTATTACGCACATTTGACCCCGAAAACCCAGCAAAACCTCTGCTCTTTTGAAATGTAGTTCCAGGGTCACCGCATAGATGGCGCCAGAATGCCAGTGTGTTCCCTCGTCCTAAGAAATTTTAAGAAGTTTTAACACATCTCGTTTATCTCGGTCGTACTCAGTTGCAAGAGTGTGAACGGGCCTAAAGGAAGAGGTCGCGCGCGTTCAAGGACTTTTTTTAAAAACAACATACATCCTCCGGACAGTCCATTGGCATGAGAAACGCAAACCTCGAAGTAATGTTAAGAAGGGGCCGGCAGGGAAGCGGTTGCTTCATCGCTTTCAACCTTCGTCTCCTGAATCTCGATGATGTCAATGCGATTATCGATTAGCAGCCTTCTGACCTGGTACTGTTTCCGACGCGAGGCAACCCCGCGAACATTTAGCGTCCCTACTTTCAGGTTGTCGATAAGGCTAGACGCCCTCGCGTGTCAGAGACTCGCTTGGTCGACGGATCTTCACCAGGAGCTGGCCCGGGGACGATTCAGGTGGTTTTTTTATCCGGATCTCTGGGCTCGGGCACAGGTTTTGAAGGGGGTCGAAGCGGCTTCCATTAGGCGGTGCCGCCTTCCCCGGTGGCTTCGCTAGGGTAGGTCCGCTGTCCCCGTGCTTTGAGTACGCATCTTCAGGGTGCGGGCGTTTCGCAGCCAACCCGCTGGCGTCCACCATCTTAACCTCGTTAACCGGTGGAACCGCACTGTTTAACTGAGGACCTCCATTTTTCGACGTCGGCGGTTCAAATTCTTACCGCTGTCTCGTCTTTATTGGTCAGCGTTTCTTCTCGGTTTCCAGTGGATGCGTCGACCGATGAAGCAGCGACCACCTTCAGCGGGTGCTCAGACGCGGGCCGGTCGACCTCCGTGCCCGTGCTTTCCAGTGACTCGGTGGCGGAAGCCGCCGCTTCCAGTGCTTCCTGGGCGTCAACTTCATCTATGATATGCTCGGCCTTGGCGTCTTGTCTACCGGAGCATGTGGCCGCCGCGTAGGTCTTGATGCAGTGGTCTGCTTCGTGGCCGAACCGATGGCAGGATGCGCACTTTGGCACACGTCAATCACGACAGATGTGCCCGTTCTGCTGACAGCGCAGCCAAAGCGCGGGTCTGCCCGGCGCCACGACGAGAGCCGGTCCTCCGGCTATACGCAGCCGGTGGGGCAGGTCTTAAACACTAGCCCTGGCTTAAGCCGGATAACAGCCGTGCTTGTCATCGACCCCCAGCCCTTGACACATTCAACCCACCGATTCTCCGTTCCTGCGTCGATCACCTGGCCATACGGTGAAAGTTCCACTCTCGCTTCGTCGTCAGGAACGTAATGAGGCAGCCGACGAATCTTGACACGGATGTTCCCGTTCGCCGGGTCCACGACGACGCATCGCCGATCCTTGACGACGATGTCGCCCGCAGCGAGGCTCTTCCCCTTACGCTCGGGTGACTTGAAAGTCACAACCCAGACCCAGTTCCAGACCCAGGTCCAGTTCATCTGGTACGCTCTTAAGATAAGGAACTCAGGGAGCAGGGCCAGTAGACTCGGGGTGTTGCGGAAGTCTTCCACACGGTGCGGACGTCCACGGACGTCAGCGTGAAGAAATGAGGTGTTGAGCACAGTAGGTCCAGGCGGCAAAATTATCTGATGCTCCGAAGACGGAGAGTCATTCCTGTCACCGCTGCCTGATTGGGCCTGTATCGCTGTTCCGGCGGAGGCTGCCATCCCACGTCTGCGCTCGATGAAAGCCAGAAGTGGAATCCCACGGGCGCGCTGCCTTCTTGGCTCGCTGCTCGCGCGGGAATATGCCCTTGTTAAGGCCGGTTCTCACATGCAGCGAAGCACTGATGTAGCGCTGCTCACGCGTCGTCAGCTACTTACCGTCTGCCATGAGCAACAGTCCTGACGCTGCAATACAAAACTGGTGAATGCTTCCGTCAGCACGCGCTTAGCGCGAGGTCAGCGCTATGCTTTTAGCGCTACGCTGCGTGTGTGAACAGGCTTTCATAGAAACTACTGGGTGTATCAAAGAGCGGCCAGGCTATTTAAATCGACCCCAAAGTTCGGTTTCTTAACCTATCGCGTTCCGATTTTGTACAGCTTTGACCACAGGTGGTGCATTTTTTTGTATTAAATTCGCAAAGAGCAAGCTTACCTGAGGAAAAAGTAAGAAAACAAAAACGCTTAGCTCGTATAAACAACGCAGCGGAGCCACCTGGCTTCGAACCATAGCGCCCTTAGGTTTGAAGACCGGTGGCTTCGCTGCGTTGTCCATAAAACCTAAGCCTTTTTTTTTTTTTTTGCTTTTTCTTCAGACAAGCTCGCTCTTTGCGCATTTAATAGCAAAAAGGCACCACTGTGGCCAACGCCGTACAAAGTCTGAACGCGATAGGTTAAGAAACCGAATTTAGCGGTCGATTTAAAGAGCCTGGCCACGCCTTGATACACCAAGTACCTCGGCGGTACTTCGGTATGCATCAGTAACATCCACTCGGATTTCTTTTTAGAGACATACCCTTTAAGAGAAAATATAGAAGAGTAATTATCTTCAGGATAACAGCTTTGGATGATGACACCTCGGAAAAAAAAAATGAAGGCGACCCTCACGAGTGTGAGGTCGCAAGACGGTAAACAGCTGCTGAAAAAAATATCCGATCATCACAAACTTCCTGAAACACGAAGTGTTTTGGGGCTAAGAGACGTATGCCTAAGGAACATGCACATTTAACGACATTTGCACATCAACACCACGACTTTGCTTTCATGATTCCCGTTCTTCAGCACGCAGATTCCAACACGCACATTTCGCATGTTGCACAACGGGAATGTGCAACATGCACATTCCCGTTTTGATGATTCCCGTGGACAATTTTCTCAGCGACGTAGCAAGAGGCACATGTTTGGGCTTAACCGCATTTTTGAACAGCGAAGTTCGTCATGCACGGCGTTAGCCTGATTGAGAATAGCGATCTGAGAAGCAAATATGTGTTGAAACAACTGGTGTATCAGTCTCAGTGACTGTTCTCGAGGTTGCAAATAGATGCATGCAGTGAGCTGGCACTGTGCTCGGCGTACTGACTTCGCCGTTGTAGGTTTTTCAGTCGCTCCCCGTGCCAGCAAAATTGTAATTGTTTCGTTATTCGCTGAGTTCGATATGTAGTGACGAGAAAAAAGAGTACTTACTGCATCGCGCGTAAGTGTGGACCAATCCACGACGACGGGAGCAATGCGGAGCGGAGCAAATACCTGACAACGGATGCGCAACCCGGCGAAACAGAATCCACAACTACCCGTTGACAATCTCCGGCCCCCAGCGTGCGCTTGAACCACTAGGGGCGCTGCTATTTCGCATATTGCCATTGTTCGACGTTATTTTTCTTAAGAACTAAAGCGCATAGGAAAAGTTTTTTTTCAGTCCTTTAATCCAGACAAGGCCGGAAAGAACCACATTTATTTGACCGAAGTTATAACATTGTTGCACGGCCCCTTTAACAAACAATCCAGCTAATGGCGGTACTAAAAAGGGACTCCCAAAGTCTGCCTTCGACCGCTCGGGAAACGCTTGCGGAGGGCTTGAAGATGTGGCGTCGCACTAGCTCTCACATTTCCTCCTCTCTCTGACTACTTTGCAAAGTTAGAGCTTGAGCTGTATTAAATGCAGCAAATTTCTTCCAAATCACCCCCTCCCCCTCCCCGCATCAGCCACACTCCTGAAAAATTCTGGTTGTGACGTCGAAACTAATGCGCATTCGCAGGAGAGTAACACACGTGCCGTCCTCATTCTAACTCGTGCAACCGCGGGTCGCGGGACGAGGCGCTCAGTGAATTGGCGGCAGTCTTCACAATGCCTCGCAGAGGAAGGAACGGACTGAAGAGGATATAGCAGCACAGACGCAGCGACAAGCTGAGAGCAGTTGAACAGAAGCGGCTTTTCGGTGTGTCACGGTCTGCAACACGGTAAAGCTTCCACTGAAAACAACTACAACTTTTTGGGCTGGCGCCCGAGGAGGAGTATTGCAATAGTATCACATCCCTTTTGGCACGGTTCGCTGGTCATGTAATCACGAGACGGAGATCACGTAACACAGAGACGGACTTAGTTATGTAAAGTGCCTCAGTGAAGTCAGACTGTCGCGCTACGTGGTGTGACGTCTGCGACCTCATGGTTCGTGGCGTGGCCACGTTGTTCGTATCACCTGACTTCGTCGTGTGGTTGCGTATCACGTGATATTATGGTGTCACATTTTGGCATCAGTAATGTCACGGAACGTCACGTGGCTGGAGTAAAGTGACGACATCATGTTGCTGACGTCACGTGAAAGTCATTTCGCTGATGACGTCGCGTGATTACGGTTCACTAAATTTGGCGGGGGAGCATTGGTTCGGCAAGCTTAACATGCATTTCAGACGTCCATCAAGGCCCAACTTCTCTCGCCACATATTCTGTCCTCCTCCCCCGACATTCAACATACGAATGAGTGGTTGGGCTATCGAGCAGCGACGGACGGACGCACACGATTTTATTGTTAGTAACCTTGAAAGTACAATTGCATTTAAACTAAAACTTAAACAAAAACGTACGTGTGACATTTCAGTCCCGTGGTGGTTGATACCATTCTTGAGGAAGAAGCTATGCGACGCACTGAGAGGTTGAGAACCCTTACTTCTGAAATCATTGTGTTGATGTATCTGAAAGGCAGTGTTTAAAAATATAATTATAACCCAAAACACAGTGACAAATACATACGTGTTCGTTGTGGTCGTGCCTTGGGATACAGGAAGGTTGTTTTGTTTGCTTCACGACAGGTATTTATCGCCGGAAAAAAAACGATTGCCATAGGTAAACAAGGACGAAACGCCGCGAGAAGGAATGGTCTTCAGAAAATACCTATCAGCATTTACGAGGCAGAATCCCGTGTAGTCGAGTGGATAGAGTTTTGTTTTCCGGCTGGTGTTTACGACTTTTACGTACTCTTCGAACTAAACTTAGAAAAAAAAAAACAGTCTGCGCGCAGCTTTATTGCTCCGACCGAAATTCTTACTTGAAACAAGTCGGTTCAGTCAATACAAAGAACCTGCGGATATCATGTGAACCGCTCACAGATACTCCGCGGCCATGTGCGGACTCGGCGGAATATCAAATACCCGTGACGCGGCACATATCAGCTCTAAACTAAAGGACGTTTAACTATTTCTGCGGAGAAAAAGCTCGTTCGTATGTATACAAGTATCACATTCACATTGGGTGCACCAAAGCGTACCGCGCCTCTCCTGCAGCTGATAGCTCAGGTTCGCCTGGTCACGGTTGTGTAGCCGCACTACATTCGCCTGGGATTTTTCGTGGCCTACCTAACCGGTGCTGCGAAGCACTAGCCGCGCTGTTGAAAGAGACCGTGCAGGTTCGCGCGCCGCGACTTTGAGCCAACAGTGTCCGCTTTCTTCGAAATGTTTTTCACCTTCCTTCACAACATTTCGTCGTCGGTTCTTCTCATTTCCTCGGCCTTTCTGAGGATAACCTTCCAGCTGTTCGGGAACCACATAATGGAAGCGATATCGGGCGTGTTCTCAAATACGTTACTTTGTGCTCACTCCGTTACGTCAAGCTCTCTATTCGCTCAACGACTGCAAAGCGTCCAGCGACGGCGAAAGCGATGACCGGGTGTCGCCTAGATGAGTACACCCGGCCATTATTCACGTGCTAATATGCACGTAATTTGCTCGCAGGAACAAAGCGAGCAACCTGAGTTTTTAATAAACCGGAAAGATGGATTCATTTTTACCGTTGTGGGTCTATTCGAACGCTCTAATTGTTTTGTATATGTGCCACAAGAAAATCTCAGAAGGATGACATCTTGGCGGTCTATTTATTTAATGATTCTATTTAACCGAAATTATTAAAAGTACGTCTTCGTCCCTTTGTTCTTGTTTTTACTTTTTCACACCAACTTAACTTATGAAAATAAAGAAAGCCACGAGGCGTTTTCTTTTTTCCTTTTCAAAAGTAGAATTGTAATCAAATATGGGCATACGAGGCTATAAATTGTTGCACTCACGAGATACTGTAAACGCGCTATAACTCTAGTAAGTCTAAGAAGTTGCAGGGCGTGACGAGTCCCGCGAGCATCGAATTAAGATTTCTTAGCTATTGAGATTCGTTCATTACCTGATAAGAATGCCGAAGAACGAAGAACAAGGCGTTAATATGATGAGCCGTTAAATGGGTCATGAAACGACTTTTCTGCTTTTTTTAAATGCTACTCAGAGTCATTCCCTGACGTTAATAACCCAATAAACATTCCCTTTTTTCTTTCTTGCCAAGCAACGGCAGTCGACGATTAAATTCGATAAATATGAGTATCGTTCATCCCCTCAATTCGGAACCCGAACAAGCGGTGAGGTGGATTGGTGTCCATCCTATATCGCCAGTGTTAATCATAGCTCCGCGCTATATGGTCGGCAAAGTAGAAAGCGCGTGGTGGAGCTCCAGCATTGTTAAAGTGGGGCTATTCCCATCACCGCAGTGGTTGGACACGAGCCACAACCCGAGCATTCGCCGAGGCATTGATTGTTGCGAGCCAATGTCGAGTGCTCACGCAGTTTTCGTGCCCAATTCATTAGCCGCGCTCGATTGTCTTCAAACGGTTAGTTTCGACCCCACAATTACGTCATCAAGCTTCGCGAAGGCAAGACTGAAAGAAACTGTCCCTTTTTATCCTCGCGATTTTACCCCGCGACAAAGAAGCTTCCGAATCAGTGGCGGTGCGTACTAGTATGCTAGTGGCGAGACTAGGACCAGTACGCCTCTGCGAGGTCATGAGAATTCCAACCCGATATCGTTTCACGACCCCTTCATTTGCTCTCCATGGCAATAATCGCTCATGTTAGATGTGCTATACCCACGGGCAACTTAAAGGCCGCCGTCCAACATCGGCTTTCTGCAGGCAGAATAATCCTCTTTACGCGCCCGTCACTACTCTAAACGTTTACGCACCGGTGCAGGACGTGCACGTAAATCGAACGAGCCAAGTGTGCTAGCTCCGTGATTGGTTCTTCGACCTCCGTATCAGCTAATGCCGTGCTGTCATTGGCTGGGAAGCGATGATAATATGTTTGGGCACACCGCCTTCTGACCGTCTTGACCGCTAAAACAAATACAGTATTTTTTTTATTACAATAATAAACTGTTTATTTTGATCGCTCATACTGCTCCCAAAAATTGCGCTACCGGTCCCAACCAGATGCCGAAGTTTCAGAATGAATTGTTTCCTCATTAAAAAATTACGTCCTTTTTTTAATTTTTAATATCAAATCGCGACCGACTGAGCTCACACATATATGGAGGTAAGGGGCGCTAGTTACCGAAAACGGGCAAAAGCAAGTCCTATTTTTCCAGAAGTATTTTCGAGACATCACTTATATTTATGTATTTATTTTTTTAATCGATAGCGGCTTGTTTCGGAACTTCCCCATCTTGTGCGGACCGCTATCCTACATTGGCGCGGAAATAAACGTACTGCCATGCGTATACTTTTAACGCGTTTTAAATGAAAAGACAGGTAGCGGTTTGGAAGTCTTGTGCTACTGCTACCTTACGTACAGTTTGACTGCTTTTGACTCGGACAGGTTGAAAGTAGTTCGAGTTTTGTTTATTGCTCTCAACACAAATTAGCGCCGCCGCCCCCCCCCCCCCCCCCCCTTCCCCCCCCTCCGCGGGTCTTGGAAGTCTCGTGGTTTTGTTTGCGGCTCTTAGGTCGGGTGACCCTGGCCACCCCTGTCGTATATCATAAAGGCTGAATTTTATTTGTTATTCCACTCGCTGTTGCCTTCGTTCAAAGATTCAATTGAGCGTCGGGTAAAGCCGATATCAGATTCTGAGGGCAACTTACGGAATGCAGTGGCCGAACTACCTTTCTGCCTTTTTCTTGAGCCTCCGAGTTCAGACAAAATGAAAGAGACTGCGGTTCGTGATTGTCACCAGCAGCTCTGCAGCATACGTTTATAACAGCTCAAAAAAAAAAAAAAAGATTGGAAATAAACTGACTAAAATGAGACGTTATTATCCGGCGCAGGCGCGTGATACCCACAACAAGTGTGGGTGTTTTTTTTGTGTGTGTTTTTTTTTTCAATACCAATCAATTAGGCTTCATTTAGAAAACATTACTTTTTTTCTGAACAGATAAAATGTGTATATATATATATATATATATATTTGTAACCGGCGTGTTGGTGGATATATACTTCTAGAAGATAAATCAAACAGAAAAACGAGATGACAGGAAGAGACACATGTGCCCGTTTGTGTCGCGTCCCGTAGAGTCCTCTTTCTGTTTTTTTTTTTTCTTCTGTTAGAAATAAAACTACAGTTATCCAATAAGTTTGTTTCAAGAAAGGGAGATGCGGACTGCCAATTAAATGAGCAACCCAATTGAGGTGATATTTTTCTAACAGCTGTCAGAATAGAAGGGCTTTGAAACCGCCGCCTGAAAACAACGCACGATTGGAGTAGATGAATCCAAACGTAGAAAATATGTTTTCAAGTTTGAGCTCGAAATTAATATAAAAAAATATCATATGTTTCTTCCGTTCGTCCATCCGTGCTCTTCCCGTTAAATTTAGCGGGTAAATCGATATCACGACATTGATACACGAATACAGTTTCCCAGCAAAATTTACCGAGAAAATTAATTTCATGTGGCCTGCACCACGTTTCAACGGATCATAGAGACCAATACTGTTTCCACCTAAATTTAGCGGAAAAGTTGACACCAGGTGACCTATACACCGCTTCAGTTTCCCATCTAAATTGGGCGGGAAAGCGGCGTCACATTACCCATTCTCTTGTTGAACCTATTAACGGAACGTGACTTATATGTCAACTCAGTTTACCCGCGAAATGTAGTGGGAAAATTCACGTTTTGTGGTTGAAACCGGAACCCTGCCGTGTGGACACGGCAATCCTGCCGTGGCATCTTTGTCTAGCAGGAACTTGGTCACGTTCACGCAGACAATCATTGGCTGGCTGTAATTTCCCTCATCATCGTGGAAGGCATCATCGCCTGTGGGATGCTTCAGGCTCTCAAGAAAAAGGGTGTAAAAGGGTGTATCGTTAGACCCTTTGTCTCATATAATACACCCGAAAATTTCAAATCGACGTACAGCGCCCTACAGTTGAACAGACGGCCTGAAATTTTACGAGGGGCTTGATTGCCGTGTGGTACGACTCATTAAGATAGCTTATGTACGTGCTACTGACTACCAAAAAAATAATCGGGGTTTTCTCGGCCCTTCTGTAAAAACACGGTGTTTTCTTTATGTTGTTTTTGATACGTACTTTAGCTATTTAAAAAGTTGTACCACACGGCTATCAAGCCCCTCGTAAAGTTTCGGGCCGTCTGTTCGACTGTAGGGCGCTGTACGTCGAATTGACATTTTGGGGTGTATTATATGGGACAAAAGGGCTTAACGATACACCCTTTTACACCCTTTTTTCTTGAGACTGCATGATCACCGGCGACTCACTGCGGAATGGAACACAGATTACGCCATCCCTCTCTACGCACGTGACTGACTTTCCCGGTGCAGCAGCCACGCGCGGGATGACGCCATGAGGAGACCCCTGCTTGCCTGGCGAAAAGTATATAAGAAGCGTGCCCTCGGCTGCCAGCTCCAGTGGACACGGCAATTATGCCGTGCCATCATCGTCTAACATGCACCCGATCGCGTTCACGCAGGTTTGGGATTGTAAATAGAGGTTCCGTAGGAACTACAAAACCCCTATTTATGCATTTAAATGCATAAAAACACGTTTATAGTGCGTAATTTTGTGTCTAAACGGTGGAAGTAAAATAAAATTTCCTGATGATGATGGCAAATTGCAGCAATTGGTTGCTGCGTGTGAACGCGGGCGGCCCGTGTTGCTGGTGTTGCGACGTCAAGTTGCTGGGCGAAATTGCCCAATCTGAAGCGGGTCTCAGTGGCATAAGGGCCATGAGTGCGTGAGGGGTTAGACAGGCAATTCTGATGGCGTGGAATGCACGTTGCAAAAAAAACTGTGGCAGATAGTCATCAGCACGCGCTCAGAAGTCGAGCACACAGCTATGGCCGCCAGTGAATACTCCCTATTCTCCCTTCTTTGTTTGGAAAAAAACTGTGTGGCGTTATTTATTAGGTAGCCGCGGCACACTTGCGGTTGACGTAAATTTTCTAATTTTTTTACTCATAATAATTTTCTCACAAGAGTGAATTAAGTCTGACAGTGCTATAAGTGGCCATTTCCAGAAGATAGCCTGTATATTCAATTTCGTAAGTACAGCGAAGCCGGCTGTCAAGTTCAGAACCGGATCTGGTTGGAAGCTTTTTGCGCACTGGCGGCACCACGTTTCAACTCATGCGATGAAGAGCGAATAGTTATGCGCTAATAACATGAACGGTTATCAAAACAGAATGACAGTATAGAATGGCTTAATACCGCGCGATCACTAAAACTGTCGAGATTTGTGTCGAGACGACATACCTTGTGACATTTTTGTGCTTTACAAAATGTAATGTTCACATTTGAAAGAAAATGTATGTAAGCTCCCACCTCATGAAAATACAAGACACTGGGAGTGAAAATAAATGAACTTATCAACCGACTGACTGAGGTACAGAGGCAGCTTTGGACACCATACACTCACATGAAAGAGGGTGTATTTTTACACCCCTTGCCCCATATAAGACACTCCAAAACTTCAATTCGACGTACAGAG
Organism: Ixodes scapularis; assembly: GCF_016920785.2. NCBI lineage: Eukaryota > Metazoa > Arthropoda > Arachnida > Ixodida > Ixodidae > Ixodes > Ixodes scapularis. The sequence goes on from NW_024609835.1 coordinate 89,784,451, forward strand.
ACTGATGTCGAACCGACGGTGGCAACTTTCACGAGCGACTTGATAGCCGAGTAGCAGAACTTATTAAAATAGCTAATGCACATGTTACTGACAACAAAAAATTATCAGAGTTTTGTTGGCCATATTGCAAAACCTCAATGTTTTTTTTACTGCAGTCCTAAATACGTACCTTAGCTGTTTAATAACTGATATCGCACCGTTATCAAGCCCATCGTAAAATTTGGGGCCGTCTGTTCTACGTCAGTGGGTTGTACCTCTAACTGAAGTTTTGGTGTGTATGGGACAAAAGTGCAAGGCTACAGCTTTTTTTACTTTAGGTGTATCTGAGGGGACCTGATGACCAAATCTATTTTTGAATCGAAGCATTACTTCTTAAATGACAGTCTTTGGGCTCATTTGTCGTATTCTAGAATTATTTTACATGCGGCAAAAATAAATAACACACTGACATTTTCTTTTCTTTACAGTCAGGAACTAAGAATTCCAACTGACTCATGTCGAGCATTGACCGTCATTGTCCGGCTGTACCACAGGTCAAGCTCGCTAAAAATAATTCCGTGGAAGTAATAAATAAAGGATTCTTTTTTGTTCAGTTCATGTTTCCAATCTTGAAATGAAGTATAGCTCTCCCTTGCTTCCCTTTAAGATCTGTTTCAGAGACACCCATGATTAGTTTTTTTTTTTTTTTAAAGCTGTGTTGCATGTCGATGTAACGATGAAACAAGACAAATTGCAAGTATGTTTTGGTTCTGGCACTTGTTTTGCGAGGCGGCATGGTGTGGGTACCTTTCTTCAATCTTAGGGTCTACAGTATCAACAAGAGCATGGCTTCTTTTAGTCGGTCGGAATAGAACAAAGAGCTGGCAGTTCATTTCCTTCAATTTACCCTCCAAAATTTATTTATCGTTCAACACTGAAAATGTTTACCCAAATGTAATCAAAACATTTTATCCCAGAATGGATTAGACAACACGCGGATACACGCTTCGTCAGGGCCGCGGTCCAGTTATCGGACTTTGAGTGCCACGTGTATCACGAGGGAACGAGAAAACGCTTACCTTGTTTTAAAATTTGGAAATTGCCGGGCCAGACGTTTAACAGAAACATAAAATTTTTATTTCATACTAAAACTATCAGTACATCGGTTTTTTATACAAATTTGACGCGTAATTTTGTTTGTAAAGACAAATTGAGAAAACGTTCTGGAACAGATTGGGTATTATGGGGCTACATTTCTAAGGGAACAAAATAATACAAAAGTACTTCGTAGAATAGACTTCAGTACCCTTTGTAGGGTGTATTGGTCGTCTAACATCGGAATACTGAAGATATGATCGTAAAAACTTAATAACGTTTATTAATAACTTGGTTAATTAAAATATAAAAAAACTTGGTATGAACACCAAATTGTAGATTGGAAAACAATCTGCGAGATTGAAGTTACCGCGTTTTAAATACAGTTTTTTTCTGGCAGCCTTAAAACATATAATGTGATGTTAAGATGAAATCGCAGTCCCCAGTATTCATTTTTCTAAAATAAAAAAGAATATTTAGATGAACTTATTTTTTGGGGGGTCCTTATAGATAAAACCTATATTCCTATATTATTATTAGTTACAAAAGACGCATTGTGGGAAGTCAGCATCTGAACCGGACGATAATACATTCTTTTGGTCTTGGTTACTTCGTATAGAATCCCAGTGTCACTCGAAACTAAAAACGAGCATCTGTACGATGCACGACCATAACTTTGAAGGAAGGGGGCTGAGGCTACGGCCCTGAATGACCGTATTTTCGTGATTCTAATCAACCCCACCCCCCTTTCAAACATAAACACCTGAAAAAAAGTTTGCATGCGAATGTAAGCACCCCCCCTCCCTAGCAAGAAGTTTGAGATCAGAGACGCCGGTATAGCCGAGCGCCGGAGTCGCGAACGACCGCTGGTGCTTGGTTTCAACGTCAGTTAATAGATAGCAACACATAGTGCCATTTTTCACTTTCGCATCCGTGCAGGTTGCGAAAGAAGGTGCGTTGCCGTGCCCTCTATCAAAGACGTTTTGTCTGTTTGGTCTCCTTGCGCTTGTTGCAGTCGGTTGTTTAGTCTGTTAAGCCTATTCGTCCGCGTTAGCCTCGCAATCGTATTCCGTTCACTGTGTGCACGTGGTTTGCGGAAGTGGTCCATCATGAGTGCGAAGAAAACTTCATACACGATTAAGTTCAAGAGAACGGTTATTTCTTACGCGGAAGACAACGAAAATCTCGGCGCTGCTGAACAGTTCGGAGTGCTGCGTTCCGCGCAAGCCGAGGCTGGGTGGAGGGGATGATGAAGAGGAACGGTTTCTCTTTGAGACGCCGTAACACCATCTGCCAGAAGCTGCCGGTGGACATCGAGGACAAGCTTGTCAACTTCCAACGTTATGTGATGAAGCTGCGTCGCGAATCTCGCTGCGGACTCGGGCAGATCGACAATGCCGATGATACCCTTGTGTACATCGACATGCCAAGGACGTGCACCGTGAACAAAGCAGGTACCCGAGAAGCAAAAGTGCGTACGACTGGCTATGAGAAGCAAAGGGTGACCGTAATGCTGTGCGTCACAGCCGACGGTCGGAAACTTTCGCCCTACATCGTCCTCAAAAGAGTAGTCACGAGAGCGACTATTCGACCATGGTGCAAACTGATGGCAAGCGGGATACTCTCCAGTCTTTATTTAATTCCTTTAGAACGTTTATTCTTTCATTTTGATTATGGTAAATTCATAATTCTTGTGCAAACGTAGGGCAATAATGGGAGCTGTGGATATACTAATATAACTGTGGAAGTCGTCCCAAATAGTCACTCGGTATGAAATCGTATTTGACTTGCTGTACACTGGCAAAGATATCCAAATGGAAAAATAATCACGGTTCATGGTTCCAGAAGCAATTTTCCAATAATGATTAGGGGAGGATTATAAGCTCTCACATATATAGAAAAAAGTAGAGGGTCCCGTGGAAAGTTGGGCCACCTGTGTTGGCTACACGGATTTCACTTGCCAAAAATAATTGTTGAAGCCTTCTACCTTGGTTGCCCATTGATTCTCTTCCCCAAAGCATATGGTGGGCCTTAAATTCATTGCACACTATCAAACCAGATTTACTACTTGCACCAATCTTGCAAAGCGTCCTCCATACCATAGCATCTGCCCGGTCATATGTATATATATGTATATATATATATATATATATATATATATATATATATATATATATATATATATATATATATATATATATATGTATATATATATATATAACTATGATGGTGGATTTCCTAAATGATACATTTACAGCAATGAATTCAGCATCAGCAGTATTCAAAGGGACAGTTGCATTTTGTCACTGAAGTAACTCTTGACAAATATGCAATGGAGCACATCCCTATTGAAAATTCCATCAAGATACGCAATTTGGGACACTGACTGCCAGTCAGCAGCCTTGGTGGAACGTGATGGACCATGAGACGTCATCTGATGGTCCACCAGATGACGTCTGACTGCCACTGCCAAGGGAATTTCACCAACAAGGGCAGCATTTCCCAGGCAGCACCGAGTTCTGGGCCAAAACTTGGCTTGCGTCTGGCAGTTTAGGGCATTAAAAAGCCCGAAGAAGCCAAAGTAGTGCCAAACCTGACCTCCCTTGGCAACAGTCTGGGTATCTTGGCCCTAATTTGCCAAACAAGTGCCAAACTTAATCTTCGCTGCCGGGTAGTTCGGCTGTCGTCTGGCATCTTCGGGGCCCAAATCACCTAACAAATGCCAGATTTAGGCTTACTACCTTGTAGTTCGGCAGATCTTTGGCATTTTTGGGCCAAAATCGCCAAACTAATGCCAAAGTTAGGCTTCACTTTTTGATAGTTCGGCTATCACCTGGCACATTCGGGCCAAAATCGCCACAGATGTGCCAGAGTTAGGCTTAATACCTTGTAGTTCGGCAGAGCTTTGGCATTTTTGGGCCAAAATCGCCAAACTAATGCCAAAGTTAGGCTTCACTTTTTGACAGTTCGGCTGTCACCTGGCACATTCAGGCCAAAATTGCCACAGATGTGCCAGAGTTAGGCTTAATACCTTGTAGTTCGGCAGAGCTTTGGTATTTTCGGGCCAAAATCGCCAAACTAATGCCAAAGTTAGGCTTCACTTTTTGACAGTATTCGGCTGCACCTGGCACATTCGGGCCAAAATCGCCACAAATGTGCCAGAGTTAGGCTTACTACCTTGTAGTTCGGTTGAGATCTGGCATCTTTGGGCCCAAGTCACCAAACGAGCGCCCAAGTTAGGCTTCGCTTCCCGATAGTTTGGCTGTGATCTGGCATCTGCGGGCCAAAGTTGCCAAACAAGTGCCAGGACTAGGCTTACTGCCTTGGAGTTCGGCTGATGAGGTATTCGATGTACGCGGGTGGTCTTCATCTTAATTATATAGAAATCAAGTTTTATTCGGCTGGCAACTTTATCTTATTTTGGGTGTCTCTTGATTTCTGCAGTCCAAAGGTTGGCTGAATGTTTTGACGCGGCTGGAGCAGGCTTTGCAAACGCAAATGGTGCCAGATGTTGCACTCGCGCGTAGGTACACAAGCCAATATTGGGACGCGCCGTGAGACTGGTTCGACATTAAGGCGCGTTCACACCGGCGATACGATCTAGTCGCGCCATAACTTTCATCGCAAAAGCAACCATCGCGGGCAAAAAGTCAGGGGTTTTGAGCAGTCGCTTGCTGACCCGACTTTTTACGATGCACTCTAGTCACGGAGAGGCCGAGCCAACCAACGGCGTTCGGAGCGAGAGTTTTTGAGAAGCGACTCGCCAACGAAGGCGTTGGACTCGCTCATCGCGCACGCCGAATTGACCAACTAATCACTTTTTTTTTTTTTTTTTTTTTGCGATGCGATTTACTTGTATCGTGCGACTGCGTACATCCCCGGTGTGAATCCGCCTTTACAGAAAGTGCTGCCATTGAGCTAACACTGCGCAAGACGGATGTACGCACGTTTGCACAAGAGATATCATTATTAGGCGGCGCATTGCAAAAGCGAGCGTGGCTCTGTGCGTGTCTTGCATTGTGATTGAGCACTGTCAAATCCTAGCGATAACAAAGAGCGGAAACGACCGGGGCTCCGTGGCACGGCTCCCGCATCACACTTGGGGAATGAAAATAAAATCCCGCAAATTGTACTATTTTAGAGTGTTGATACTTTTTAAACAATAAAAAGTGGAGACACAAAAGAGACGATACAGACAGGACAATCTTTGAACTTTAAAGGCCGCTGAACAAACGGGACGTCCTGAAGGCTAAAAGGTGGAAGAAAGTTAAGCTTGTCAAACGGCGACCTCGGATCCGAGGACGGGCACGTCAGAGAATTTGAAAATAGCTGCTTGATTAGCCGGACGACCCAGTGCGGTCTACTGGTTCTATAAGGTGACTTGGATGAAGAAAACTCGTTTTGCTCCAAAACTCTAAAAGCATTCTGGACGTGAACTCTTGCCACAAATAAAAATAACACATGCATGAAAAACTACGAAGGCAACTAAGCTTTCTCCTATGATGGGAGAATGCGTGAGCATTACAGGCAGAGCTATGTTGGCGCAACTTGCAATAAAGGAAGAAAAAAAGTTATGTTTGCGCAACGGACAGCCCGCTAGTTTCACTATCAAGGGGGCCTAGCTTCGAAACCGGGCAGGGGACGGTTTTTTTTTCTCGTGTTTTTTTTTTTATTTCGTTTTTTTTTTTTTTTTTTGTTTGGTCACGTGACAAGAGAAATCACATAAACAGAATTTTTTTTTTTTTTTTGCCACGTCACCAGAGGTTTTTTTCTTATTTCTCCTTTCCTTCAGTCTTTCTTTCTTTTTCTTTCCTTTTTTTTCGGTTTACGCTTCCTATCGCAAAACTCTTTGCACCTATTTCGCGTTACATTGGCGTTAGCCAAATCATTTTATTTATGGCAGGGAATTCTGACGCACGTACCTTATGTTACTATTACCAACCCTGGCTTGCAATTTCTGCTATCCAGAGGACTGGACTACGCCCTTGCTCCACGGTACGTTCCAAAACGTGACTTCATAATTGAAATTGAAGAGAAACTCAGACATGTGCACGATGTCACAGGGGTAAATCTCGCGAGAAGCCGCGTTGTCAGTGTTTTGAACAATGCGAAACCGGCCGGGTCAAATTTAGATCAACAAGAACGCGTTGCTCTTAATGAGTTGAAGTCAGAGAGCTCCATCATAATTTTAAAGGCCGACAAAGGAAAAGGAACCGTTGTGCTTGATAGGGATGACTGCATGAAGAAGATGTATGAAGTTATAAATGACAGTCGATATTTCGTGAGGCTATCAAGAGATCCCGCTGCTAAGTCCGAAAGAGAGTTAGTTGACCACATTCGAGAGCTGAAAAAGAAAGGACGCATCAGTGACGACCTATACCGTCGTCTCTTCTCCTTTGACGCCGCGACACCCAAGATGTATGGACTCCCCAAAATTCACAAACTGGGTTGCCCCCTACGCCCGATTGTATATGTTATTGGTTCATCCACATACAGCCTTTCCAAATATCTGGTTATGATTCTGAGCCCTCTTACGGGAAACAATGAGTTTAGCGTCCGGAATTCCCATGACTTTGTTGAACTTATACGCGCTCAGACCCTGCTACCGCACGAGGCTATGGTATCCTTTGATGTGATTTCATTATTTACGAATGTCCCCAACGCCCTGGCGGTTGATGTCGTTCGTGACCGGTTGTTGGCAGACCAGTCGTTGTCCACTCGCAGAACCCTCCTTGTTGATGACGTTATACTCCTTTTGCGTTTTTGTCTCAACCAGTGTAATTTTAGTTTTAATGGGGACATATATCATCAGGTCATCGGATGCCCTATGGGGAGTCCAGTTTCCGTTACCGTCTCGAATCTCGTCATGGAATATGTTGAGGAAAAGGTAATGTCTGGCATTGATTTCCCGTGAAGTTCTACCGTCGCTATGTCGATGACACTTTTGTAATAGTTAACAGAGAGATCGTAACCGATTGTCACCGCAATTTGAATAGTGTCCACCCCTCAATTCAGTTCACCTGCGAACATGAAACCGATAGTACCTTGCCGTTTTTATATGTACGTGTCCATAGAACTAGTGAATCTTTCTTTAAGATGGAGACATCCGTATATGGTAAACGGGAGGCACTCACTTGATCGAATGACGTTTTAGCGAACGCCCACGTTTCACCGAATGACACTTTAGCGAATAGTCGGAGGCCGCGAAGCGGCGTTTTCGGGTCGGGCAAATGGGTTCACATTTTTTTAATGAGCCGCCGCAGACTGTCGCCGTGAAGCGGCGTAAAGCGCAGCGCGGCGGATAGGTTAACGCGCGTCCCCGTTATTCGCTAAAACGTCGATTCGCTCAAATGTCGCTGTTCGCTAAAACGTCATTCGCTCATGTGATATGGACCCGTAAGATCGTTGCCTTCATCGTTCAGAAACAGTACTATCTAACTCAACACTTAGCGATCAAGAACTTAGCCATGTGCGGGAGGCTTTGAAGAAACGTAACTACCCCGACCGGTTTATCAATCACGTTAAGAAACAAATGTCCCGTCAGCGCACGGATCGAGCCGAACGAGCACGACACGTCGTGTGCATCCCGTACGTTAAGGGGGTTTCGGAGGCATTGGGACGCGCCCCTGGGCCGTTGGGGGTACGAACTGTATACAGACCCTACAGAGCAATTGCCAATGTTATCTCCAAGCCAAAAGACCCGACCCCGCCAGAGACAGAAAGGGTCGTGATCTACCAGGTGCACTGCAAGGAATGTGACGCTTCCTACATTGGAGAGACGGAACGAAAAAGAAAAACAAGACTAAAAGAACACGCACGGGATGTCGCCAATTCCACGAACGCCACTCGCTTCAAGTCCGAACTCGTTGACCACGCATGGACGTCAGGACACCAATTTGACTTTGACAAGGCGAGGGATAAAAGGTGGGGACCGAGGAAGCTGCTGGAATCTTGGTTCATCCAGAACGACAAACGCGGAAGTGATTCATCGCTGGTAAACAAGAACCGTGGCCCCCTGCCAGACGTGTGCACAAACTTTATGCCTAAATAGCCGAACTTTTTTGTGCGACTCTCACTCGCTCTGCCCTGTATTGAAGATGCCTCCCGCATGGGAGGAGAAACGTTTAATTAAATTGTTATTTTTGTTATGTCAAGCCGTTTTCGTTATTACATTTATCTTGTCTTCGCCCGGCTTCTGGAGTATTTTTACGCATAACAGAAATAAGTGAGGCCTATCGGATGGCGACAAGCCCGAAAAACATAACCACCCCGTTCATTTCGCTCTCAAGAAAGGAGATTATCTTTCTGAGGCCCTCAATGGAAGCCGAACGTTGACAGACTAGGCAAGGCGACAAGGTCACCGGCAGAAGCGGCCTTTCCTTTTATGCGTTGCTGATTCCCCTTCGACCTCGCCTTTTGCAAATCCTCCCCACCTGCTTTTGCTTTTGTGTCTTCGTGTGGCTGCCAGCGAGCGCGACAGCCGCTTTCAGCAAATCAAAAGGGTGAAGCGAAACGCGTGACCTAGCGTGACCTCTCCACGTAGGACGCGTAGGACAAAAACGTTTGGACGAAAATTTTTCACGTTACTTTCTCTGTCACGCTGATGGGATCTCTGGGGCTGTCATTTTCGCCGTTTGCCTAGTTATAGAAATAAGCGGGCCACGTAGGTCCGGTTTTCGAACTGCTCTTCAGTGTTCTGTTGCTTTCGTGCGTTGCAGACGCGGCTGTGTTTTTTCGTCGTAAACGGTCGGAATACATCCATGCCAATTTTTCGGTAACAGCCATTTTTTGCACCGGAGTTCGTGGAATACTTGTGATGTGTTTGTTAGACACGCTTCGACAAAAACTGCTCTTCGTCGACGACGAGACGTCAGTCCTCAAATCCTCGAATGTGTTTGTGGGGTGCCCGAGTTGGATTATGCATCTATCAAGGATTACATGATAACGCTCCTTTATTAGTAAGTGCACTGCAAGCATGATTCTGATAGTCGTCCTGCTTTCCTCTCAATCTCCGCGGTTTTTGTGTGATGAGTTTTGCTTGGCATGATGACAGTGTTAATTGTATTTTATAATTTGCTTTTTGTTTTACAGAGAAGTGTGACCTTTGTAAATATGTTGAGAATACACTGTGTGTAATGATAGTTGTTTAATAAACTTCTGGGAGCGATCGAAAAAAATTTGTTTGTCCGTATAATCGATTGGATATGCAACAAATGACATGCAACGTACACATACTTGCACGACGTTCGGCCAATACGAATCAGACGCATCGTAGAGTTTTCGCAGAATATTGCGCGAACGCCAGGCCGGGGCGAAACAGCTGTACGGCAATACCTGCCGGGTATCAAACGGTGGTGCAAAACTGGACAGTTGAGCGATATTGGAACCGACTTTCGGCCGGCACTGGCACGATACTGCAAAGTATTGCCGTTCTGCTTGGGAACGGAGGTGATGACATCTTACCACCGTGTTTCCAACGCTTATTTAATTTATTTCTCTTCTGGGACGCGTGAAAGAGCACTTCTGTGACACACCAGAGATATTCGAAACTTGGGCTGGCCTCTCGGCTTTCTTTGCCACTTTTGGCACTTATTTGGCACTTCAGTGGGTAGCCAGTGAAGAGCCAAACTTCGGCATGCCCCAAATCGACAAATTAAGATTTACTGCGGCAGTTATGGCTCAAGTCTGGCACTTACTTTGGCACAACTGTGGCGGTCCAGAGAAAAGCCAAACTCGGCGAGGCCGAAATACCAAAATTAGGCGTTGCTTTGGTAGTTATGGCTCAAGTATGGCACACTTCGGCACTCCTGTGGCGTACCAGAGAAACGCCAAATTTTGGCGTGTCCGAAATACCCAAATTAGGCGTTGCTCTGGCAGTTATGGCTGAATTATGGCACCAACTTTGGCGCTCCTCTGGCGGACCAGAGAAACGCCAAAGCTTGGCACGTCCCAAATACCGAAATTAGGCGTTGCTCTGGCAGCTATGGCTGAAGTATGGCACCAACTTTGGCGCTCCTTTGGCGGACCAGAGAAACGCCAAACCTTGGCAGGTCCCAAATACCGAAATTAGGCGTTGCTCTGGCAGTTATGGCTGAAGTATGGCACCAACTTTGGCGCTCCTCTGGCGGACCAGAGAAACGCCAAACCTTGGCATGCCCCGAATTCCCAGATTAGGATTTACTATGGCAGTTATGGCTCAAGTCTGGCACCAACTTTGGCGCTCCTCTGGCGGACCCGAGGAAAGCCAAACTTTGAAACGTCCAAAATACCGAAATTAGGCGTTATTCTGGCAGCTATGGCTGAAGTATGGCACCAACTTTGGCGCTCCTCTGGCGGACCAGAGAAACGCCAAACCTTGGCACGTCCCAAATACCGAAATTAGGCGTTGCTCTGGCAGTTATGGCTGAAGTATGGCACCAACTTTGGCACTCCTCTGGCGGACCAGAGAAACGCCAAACCTTGGTATGCCCCGCATTCCCAGATTAGGATTTACTATGGCAGTTATGGCTCAAGTATGGCACCAACTTTGGCACTCCTCTGGCGTACCAGAGAAGAGCCAAACTTTGGCATGCCCTAGGATCGCCCAACTAAGGCTATAGTTAGGCACCGTACTTTGGCACTGATGAGTGCCATGGTGCAAAAACCTAACTGCGCCAAAGTTGGGCCCTTATGTTTGCCAGACCTTTGCCCAAGTTGGGCATTCCTCAGGCGTGCTACCTGGGTTTATATAAGAGTAAAGCTATACGCACTCATAAATATCGCCAAATGCCTCGATAAAACAAAATGTTCGAAAAAAAAATCAGGACCATTGCGCATCGAACCCGCGACCACATGCGTACAAATCGGACACCTTAAAGGCCGATGTACGCTTCGCGCTTTCCACTTTCGCCCGCCACCTCCTTTCCTATATCCTCTCCACCTTTTACCTTGCCCCAACCTGGCTCCCCCTCGCAGCTTAGGAGAGGGGAGCGCTAAAGGATTATCTTCCCTGCAGAAAACCGAGGTTGTACGTCGGCCTTTAACCACTATGTTACGCCACCGTTACAGAAACTCGATTTGACTATTCGTTTTATACGAGATGCTTCGGCTGCAAATGCAGTTAAGCCGTCAGCATGTTATGCAAAGCACTCGTACATCACTTGCCGTACTTCAGTTCTACTCACTTGCCATGTAGAGTACTTTCGCGTCGTAGAACGATCCTTTTGTTCGCGCGTCACCGGCCCAGTAGACCTGGTACACCTTGTCGTCTTCAACTACACCGCTAAAGTCCCTTACATCGTCGGAACTCACAACAGGCTGGGTCATGTCGAGTAGAAATTCTACTAAAACATAAGACATTCTAGAGCCCGGGCAGGATCGACAGGTTGGAGCGAGCGGGCAAACAAAACGAGTCGAGAGCGATCGTTCATGAAAGCTCGGCGAAGCCTCTATGGGCGCAGCGAAGTGCGAAGTGTCGTCGTGTTGGTCGTGTCGTGTTCGGCGCTTCGGCGGGCTTCTGATCAAGGTTGTCGGTCGGTTGCGTGTCATATCTCTAACGTCAGCGGTTTTATGGGCTCACGTCCCGAAATCGTTTTCTCGTGCATAGATTACTTTTCGTATTCATAGATTTGACGAAATAGTGGTATCCGAACGAACTTTACGTCCTTTGACCGTACGTCTGTCTGCACGTCAAAGCTTTCTGACGTACAGTCAGAGACAATCGATGTACAGTCAGAATCACCACCAAGACATCCTGATGGCATTTCGCGGCGGCCGACTGCCACCAGGAAACCATCAGAAAGCCGACAAGCGGGGTCTGACTGGAGTTTGACTGTCGGTCAGAGTAACTTGTTGGCCAATCAGACATGCTTGACGCACAGTCAGGCACAGTCAGCGGTCCACTAGAAAACATTGACTGCCAAACAGGGTTACATTGATGGATTTTTCCTTCGGGATCCATTAGGAAATGTCGATATTGAAGGATTGCGGTAGACCTTGCATTCTGATATTGAAAATTAGCTCGTAGCCTTGCCTCCGAGGGAGTCAATATGGGGATGGGAACCCACTGTAGATAAATATATATTAAAAAACTTTTGATTTGCAGTTCCCTGCAGTTTTATTGTAGGATCATGGTGCAACTTGATCGGTATGGCCTTGATACACTGTCGGGTGTTTCTGTTTGTCAATATTGACGAAAGTCGCTTGCTTGATTATAACGCAAGAAGGGCTTCTAAGCATAATATGCCTTTAAGGGCAGTTTTGACTTCTTTTGGCAAACTTTCCATGACTTGTCTAATAGTTCTAAAGACAAGTCTTACAATTGTGTCCTTGGAACTGTTAGTGGTTTCACTTTCTCGTGAAAGAGGTGGGCGAGTTGAAATTTCTTGCATCAACCTCGATTTTTGAGCTGGACTACTCGCCAAGACGCTGGTAAAGCTGCGCAGGCCTCCAGGTATCGCATTTTGCTGTGACGATCGAACTAGTTGGTCATTCACAGTAGGGATATTACATGACGTAGCGGAAGCAGAGCTCTGAGACGCAGACATTTCAGACTCTTTCTTTGTCTTCTTCTTTAGTTTGGCGATCTCTGGAGGTGGCGGTACATGAGGTGGGTCCTACGATGAGGCAACATCATTTGAAATGAGGGCCGGGAAGTCACTTGGAGCTGATGTGAAATGTGCAGCTCATTTTTATGGTTTTAGACCTCGAAGTTACGTCTTTGTACATGATAGTGCTGAGAGTCGCACCTCGACGTTTAAGTAGTCTACGGGGTGTGGACCAACGCAGCTGGCCCACTCGGCGTTGGTCTCTTTTGAGTATAAGTTGTTATGTGGTGTAGACCTCCACATATCTTGCACTTGGCTTCTTCTTTGGAGTATTTCGCAACGTGGCCTATGACTTGGTACTTGAAGCAGCATGGTGCCACCACATATTCAGATACGTTGCGTCTTGTAAAGCCCAGATTTATTTGGGCTCGTCTTTTGGTGTTCGGACGAAAGGTTAGGCATGCCTTACCTGTCGGTGTAGCTGGGGCTCCTGGTTGAACTTGTCTCTGAAAGGGAAGTCGGACAGCGATGACTCCCTCTGGTACAAAATAATTTAACAACTATGAGTCGGAGTACCATAGGGGAACGCCCTTTATAAGCCCGTAATTCTGAACGTAAAAGTTGGACAGGAGCCTTTGAAATTCAATACAGCAGAGCGTTTTAATTTTCAGCAGTCAACCGGTGGCGTCCTCTTCGGCAACTTCGGTGCGAAGTCCTCCGCGTGCTGTTAAATTATGGCGCAATATATTTCCGCCCGCAGTTGCATTGATCGCACTGCTCAGGTGCAAAAGGTCCTGCTGCTGTAGGCGACAAGTCGCATCCTTCGGGATTTTATGTACTAGTACTCCAGTGCTTCTCTTGCGGTGATATTCCACGAGGATAAAGCCATCTTCGTTGCCAGGCGAGTCGTCCATTATCTCACCACCGTCGCGAATGTCGGCGATGATCGTAGATTCTGAGGCGATGCTTTCATCGTCTCCGACTTCTTTTTCTTTTTTCGGCGTTTTGCTGAGATGAGGCTCAGACGCTGTGTATCCGAGACACGGAATTCGGGTGGAGGATCGTCACCTGTACAAGTGAGACATCAGTTGAGGTTGTAGGATACGAAGGGCCTCCGGGTGCGCCTTGCAGACCCCAAGAACCGGTGGGTGGTCATTAGCCTCTGGAAAGTCAGCGATTTGCAGGCTGTGGCTGGTATTTACGAAATATAAGTGTAAAATATAGGAGTGCACAAGACAGCGATCCAGATACTGATGGCCTTCTTCTTCCTCCGGGGCAAAGATAAGGCACGACTCGTGTCCAATTTTTTTCCTGCAGTCAGTCGAGGAAGATCGACTGATACCCTTGTTACACGGGCGCACTTAACTGCAGTTACGCTAAGTCGCAGTTAGCGCACAATACTTGCGGACAACATTCTGCGGCTATGCAGTCAAAGCTATGGGCGAACGTGCGCTTGAGCATCTTGAGCATCTATCGAAGCAGTGCGCGCGCGCTCTTCACTTTTTCTGAAATAACTGTCAGAGAGTATAGTGCGCTATCTGTGGTGCCGCGCAACAGCAGTTAAGCTGAGTTAACCGCGGTTAAGTGTGCCCGTGTAACAGGGGTATGAGTGCGTCCGTGTTTGGCTTTCCTGATTGAGCACGAGGCTCAGCCGAACACTAACGCAACGTTCGGCTACGTGGGCCGAGCGCAGCGTAAAAACAAAAACAAATAATATCTGTTGTAGGTGTCCCAGAGCCATTTATGCTGATAGAGTTTGGCTAATGGGTGGAGCGTGTTGCCCGCTAGATTCAACGGAATTCGCGATAACACAAAACGGCGTTACTTCTTTGTCTTCTTTATTTCTGAGAAATCGCATAGAGTTCCTATCAGTCTGAGCCCCAAAACTGCGGACGGAAGTAGTCATCCCCCTGTTGTCAGACTAAGCTGCTGTGGTTGCCAGGTTGTCAAAATCTTCTTAAGAAGGCCAAACACTCTCAGTAAAAACGGCTCTGCGCTCTCCCATCGGTGTAGCTCTCAATTTGGCCACTAGGGGCGCGATGGTTAGATCACCTTCCCGGATCAATCGGACTCCAACCAAAAGGGGGACATCGGCCTAGTAATGGTTGTGCGCGCACTGGTACACTTGAAAGGGGCTATCTCCCAGGAATTAGGCAGGGTCCGGGCGAGCGTTTTCAAGTCCTTGGAAACAGATGCAGTGGAGCAGCTGGTGGATATTTTTGAAGCAATCTTAAGCGGGGAGGAACCTGTGCCCTTAAGCACAGGTTCCTCTCCTGTCTTCTCTTTCTTTCCTGTGTTCTTCCCCTGTCGCGCTAATTGTGTGTACTATGTTCAACCAACTAGGCCATGAAATTATTTTGCTACAGAACCTGTGCGCCAAGACTGGCGGGTCGGCCGCGAGGTTCTGATCCCGAAGAGAAGGGGCGACAAAGAGTTATTTAAAGAGTATCGGCCCCTGACTGTGTCCACTACCGTATTCCGGATCTTCGCCCAGATTATCAAGAAACATATGGCAGCATAGGCAGAAGAGAACGAACTGCTCACCGAACTTCAGGGCGGATTTCGGAGGGGTAGAAGGTTGGAAGACAACCTGCACACACTCACGCGTGTATTGAAATTGCCCCAAAACAGGAAAGAAGACTGTTGTGCTGCTTTCTAGATGTGGCAAAAGCATATGACAGGGTGCCGCACGCGCAACTCTTCGACGTTTGGAGGAGCTCCACCTTCCTCTTCGGTGGCTGGCTGTCATACGGCGCCTATACTCACGCAATACGGTAATGACGCAACTGAAAGGGGTCGACCCAGAGCAAGTCACAGTGACGAGGGGTCTCTGACAGGGATGCCTACTCTCCCCGCTTCTTTATATTCTGTATGTGTCAGGGTTGGAAGAACGCCTGACCCAGTCGGAGGTGGGTTTTTCGCTGACTCACATGAAGGGAGGCGCAGAGGTGAAGTGGATGCTGCAGGGCCTCAGCTATGCAGATGATATTGTATTGACGGCGGAGACGGCGGAGGACCTACTCGTCTAATATATATATGTGAGACGGAGGCGGCTGCGTTGGGCCTTCAGTTCAACCCAAAAAGTCGGCAGTCCTTCAACTAGCCGGGTTCGATGAGACTAAATTAAACAGTCTGGTGCTGAACGGCGAGCAAGCACGGGTACAGGAGTCGTACAAATACCTGGGAGTTGTACTGACCAACAAGCCCGAGTACTTGTCCGAGCATCATGCTCACCTCTGACAGGCAGCCGTGCGAGGTACGGATGTACTCCGAAGGTAATCTTTGGAGTTACAATCGTTTTCTGGTGACTCGCAAATTCTGGAAGGCGGTTGTGGTGCCCGGGATTAACCTTCGCCAACGCGCTTCTTTGTGTCCCTTGCACAGTGCGGAAAGTCATGGAACGTCGTCAATAAGAGGTCCGGAGGCCGGCTTGGGCGGCGGAATGGTGGCCACACCGAAGCAGTCCAGGGAGGTCTTGGGTGGTCGTTGGTTGAGGCCAGGGAGGCGACCAGTAAGATAACCTACGACAGCCGTCTCTGTCTCATGGACCACGGCCGTGAGACTCTTCGTCTACACGTATCTCACTAGAGTGCAGACTGGCTGGAGGAAGCGGCTGTATCAGTTAGAGAAAAAATACGGCTTTTTTTTCAACCTCTGTAGCTATTACATTAGATAGAAAGTAGGAAAGACAAATACGAAACAGGGTGAGAGAGGAGGAGGCAGCGCGGTGGGTAGAAACGGCAAAGTCCAAGTTGACGCTATATGTACCATCGATATAAGCACAAAATTTCGGCAGTGACTAGACTATACCACAACAGCCTGGGCAGCCGCTCCTCTTCGAGTCACGCGCAGGAGGACTGCGAACCGAGGTGTATCGCCGTCGCTTCGACCAGACGGTGGAATCTGCAGAATGCCGTGGGTGTGGTCAGACGGATGAGACAATTGAACACCCTGTGGTGTCGTGCACCGGTCTGCAACCAGTTCAACCGGCGGAGCGTGGACAGGTAAAACGGAAGCTCGCACTGGCAGACGCACTCGGCTTTTGGTCTGCTTCCAGCTCAGTGGTAGACTCTGCGGGTGGGACTAACGGCAACAACAACGCCAACGCTACACCTAACCAACGGAATGTGGCGTGAGCTGGTGGAAAACACGAAGCGAAGATTAGAGAACTGGTGGATGCTAGTTCACCAACGAGGATAACCGAATCCCCACTGGCTAGGTCCCAAGCTCCACGGGACCCCCCGATTCAAAAGGGCAGAGCCGCAAACCACCACCACAATCATCATCATCATCATAATCATTATCATCATCTTCTTCTTCTTCCTGTTCAAAATCACCGACACAACCAGGTTATACGCGAGTATGTTGATCACGTTAATCACGTGTGCGATTCAAAATGACAGGCCAACAGAAGAGTATTGGGAAGGTTAAGGCCCGTTTAAGGTTCGTGCTGTAGGTTGAATTATATTACCAATTACATTGATATATAAAGGGTGTCCCAAATAACTCGCATCAAACCTTACACAGGAGGGAATGTTCTGTGGGAGTGAACAAACTGTGTGCTGTTAGCAAGCATCCTACGATAGTGCATGAAATATTTTTAGTGTCTAATGATTAAAATTATTTAAGACTAATTATCTCAATTTTAATTACTCGTTTAAAAGGATACGGGAACAAAATGACGTCACCGCGAGCCTTCTAACTGCTGCTTCAAGATGAGCCAGCGAGATGTGCAATGCATATCACGCTCGTGATATCAAAGGCTTCTGCACGGCCAAGGTTAGTTCCGAGCATTGAAGCTTGGAGACGTCAACGCGTGACAATCTCGACTAGTAGCAGAATCCAAATTTGTACGCACTATGGCGTATACATAACCTGCCCATAATGTCATTCGCGGCCATGCCGGAATTTTGTGCCGTGGGCGTTCGGTACCAATCAAAGTCGATACCTGCAAGCTATGTATAGACCTCTTTCAAAAATCACGTGCCGATGGATAAAAAATTCGATCCAGTGCACAATGGTGGAATAATCGACACCGTTGAACGTGCTAGTAGGGCGAGCGAGTAGATTTGACTTCTGAACCCGCTGCACGAGGTTTGGTGTGCCGGAGCGCACTTCGAAACGAGGAAGTTCGCAGTTGTATTCGCCATTGTGTAGGGTAGTGCCACTAAATAAGCTACGCTTCAGAGTAACGACACTTGTCCATATTGTGGCTTAAAATCGTGATTTCCAGGGATCTGGAGCTTTATCTGAAATCACAGGAAACACTTTTCCGCCCTTCAGAAATGTTTATACAGTTCGCGACAGAGCAAAGCAATATTACATGAGATTCTTAACACCGAATTTAATGCTGAAGAAGTCGCACTTTTGAATCATAACAATTGACATTTGCGTCTGCTCTGCATACCAACCAAAAGGGCGGCGCCACATAACAATGTCGAGAAACAGAGTGCCGATACTCTTAGCGCAGCAGTGGCTCTAGCGCAGTGATTTACAGCTTCCAGCAGAGGGCGCACTTTCGAATGGTGTCTAAGGTATGGTGGCTATAAGGGGAGGTGTGCCGAACAGAAAATCGATAGCATGACACTTGTTCATGACGCCGGTGGCACCGGTACCTAAAGCCCATTGATGTTTTAAAAGTAGCGCAAGGTATGTCGATGCACGAGCCACGTGCAACGTGTAGCCCTTGAGAACATCATGGCGGCACAGCGCAGCACTGAGCTACAGACTGAGCTAGATTTCAGACGCCATGCTCCTCCCAGAAGTGGCTCGCAGCACGTGTCTCGAGTATTTCCTAAACAATGAATGGCGTCACTTTTCCCATGATGAAGGGGCTTCAGGTAAAGCCCCTTTATATTTCAAAAGTAGCACAAGTTGCGTCGATCCACAAGGCACGTGCCACGTGCATTTGTCGGGAAGACCATGGTGGCAAAGCGCAGCACTGAGCTAGATTTAAGTCGCCATGTTCTTCCCACAAGTGGCGCGCGGCACGTGTCTCGAGCATTTCCACAACAGTGAATGGCGCCACTTTTCCCAGGAGAGAGGGGCTTTAGCTTTAGGTACACCTAGGGGGCCCCAATGCCCTTTTGTATAGGTTGATGCCACTTATTGTAGTCCCGATGCCGACAGCACGCGCTCACGGGTAAAATGCAAATTGAAATCGACGAAAACAAATTGTCGCCATAGCACAGTCAGCGCCACAAACCCGTGCAAGGACACGCTCATTTATGCGCTCCTCAACAAAAACAAAAAGTGTGGACAAAATGGAAACATGTCTTCACCCTAAGCAAAGCGCATATGAAGGCACTCTAGGTACACCTAGAGCCACTCTATATGGCAGCGTAGCAGCCAGAAAAGCGACACGACGCAAAATTATCTAGATGCACGACGTCAGAAGCGCGTATAGTGATCTCCATTTTCGGCCTGGGAGGTTTCTATAGTAACCGTACCGCTAGCGAGGCCGGGCGGCAACCTTTATCTAGTTGATATCTCCATTCGTTAATTGAGCCTTAAGGCCACGGTCCCACTGAATGTGGCAGTTTAGGTACTTTTCGGCTGGTCATTACTCATCTCCTTTTAAATACTGTTTTGTGGGATTGATGTCATTCGAAAGTCAATGCAATCCCCTTTCATTTGATATTATGTATGTGTTGGTTTTTACTGTACATGCGCATTTGTAGCGTTGCGAATATGATGGCGCGGACCCTCACTTGCTCCGCTAGTTCATGTTTTATGAACGATCCATTAAAGATAGCACTGTTCTAATAGAGCAGTTTTGTTAAGATGATGTCGGAGCAGAATGTAACGATACACTTTTTTGGTATTTGCACCACTTTGTTTTTTTCATCCCTCCAAATATTGCCCAAAATTGACATTTTTCAGCACAAATATGTTTCTAACGACAAACGCTAGGGCAATGAAATTAGCTACAAATGTAGTGCCTATAATTGGTAATACGCAGAAAAAAATTTAATGTTGTGTAAAAAGTTTTTGTTTAGATATTTTATATCAAACGTAGCACTTTTTTGTGCTTCGAGTCATGGTACTTCAAATGCCGCTGAGGAAATAATGAAACTATGATAAAATCTTTAACAGCATTTAGAGCTACAATGGTTGCCCAAGAGGTGGACGATGGCTTTTTTTCTTTTTCAAGGTTGTAACGCTCCAGGAGCCCTTCAAACTTACCTGTTTTTGACGCATATCTTTTTTGGACATCAAACAGATTTATTGGCATCTAATAACATTTATTGTTTGGAATAGATATAAATTGCGATGTATTAAATTTCCACAATGATCCTGCTTTGGTTTCTTAATAGGTGAAGAGCTCAGCTAATTTTAAAAACAATTAAAAACTGTTTGGGTGTTTTGTTGCGCTACCTGGCGTATGGCAGACAAACTGCTGATTTCTAGTGTTCGAAAAAATTCCGAGGGCGGCGTTGGCGTCTGTATCATCATCAATCTCCGTGTCTTTTTACCTTCACATTTAAAACATATATTGGAAGATTTACTATCGATAAATGAATGGTTTAAGTACTTGGTCAGGTTAATGAATCTAAGAGAAATAATTACACACGCGTAGCGTGATATAATGTGTTCATTATTCGATATGATTGAAATCAATAAACAATGAAGACGAAGAGGAAAATAATGACCCGAATTCACTTCATGCCTAGAGTCACTAAATGAGCTTTAAAGTATCGGCACTTCGTTCCCCAAAATTGTTTTGGGCGCCACCATTTTGGGTCTTGTTCAGAGCAAACGCAACTGCCGATCGTCATGATCCAAAAGTACGACCTCCTCAGCATTAGATGCGGTGCTAGGAAACTGATGCAACATTGCAATGCTCTGTCGCGGGTTGTTTAAACATTTGTGGGGGACGGAAAAGCGTTTTCTCTGATTTTAGATAAAGCTTCAGGTAACTGGCAACCATGATTTTAAGCCACAATATGGCCAAGTGTCGTTACTCTGAACCGTAGCTAATTTACTGGCACAAGCGGGAACAACGAGAAAGAGGCAGGTGTCAAAAGGTAGTGGCTTGTGAATCCACGGGGCTTACGTCATGGCCCCTCCAGGTATTACAAGCCTCTTCAACAAGAGCATGAATAATGTCATTAAATAAGCTACGCGTCAGAGTAGCGATACTTGGCCATATTGTGGCTTAAAATCATGGTTGCCAGTTATTTGAAGCTTAATCTGAAATCACAAGAAACGCTTTTCCGTCCTCCACTGTAAACAGTGTGCGACAAAGCAAAGCAACATTACATCAGCTTCCTAACACCGAATCTAATGCTGAGGATGTCGCACTTTTGAATCATGACGATTGGCAGTTGCGCCTGCTCTGCGCAAGCACCAGAATGGCGGCGTTCACAACACTGTCGGGGAAGAGAGTGCCGATACTCTAAGCGCAGCTAATTTATTTGCTCTAGTTCCCGCGAAACTCCTTGTCCCTGACTGAAACTGAAAGTAGATATGAATAGTACACCATTATTATAGCTTATTTAGTTATAACCAACTACACATAATGAGGGGAGGAAGCGGCCGGGTAGGAGAAACGCGGGTTTTATGTGCGACCGTTCTAGCCGTCTCAAAAGAGAGAACGCGCGAGCTCGCGCTGGTTTAAAAAAGGCATCCAAAGAAAAGAGGCGGCACGCTGTGCTCTTTGTTATTATGCGTCTAATTGCAAATTGTTGTGGGTATGTTTGTACAGCCGGAAGTTAGTCCGCCTTAGTGGGCGTCTGACACTCAGCTGTAGATGAGCAATTTAGCCAGTTCGGTACAACCGCAAACCTGGGGTCTTTAACGTGCACCTCGCAGTAGTGATACACGACCACACGCCGGTACGATGCTCTTTCAGATCGAAACGGGCAGGGACGGGGTGGCTTCCGCAGCGCGAGCTTTCGCCCCAAGTGCTCCGAGCTGGTGTGCGCTAGACCATGCACTCGGCCACCGACCCCCCCCCCCCCCCCCCCCACCCTTGTGCGTCGAGACGTCGATCGTCTCAAGGTAATGTAACGTAATAACATTACATAAATAATAAACTTGTTAAAGGACTGAACGACTCAGTTTTTCAATTCTTGGATTGTAATATGGCGGTAGCCTATTGTACTTACTGTTGATGAAGAGCAATATGAGGTGACGAGGTAATGATTAAATGATGAGGCTCTATAAGGACGACGACATTAGTGGGTGTCCTACCACAACGTACAGTGCCACACTTGTTTCAAGTATCGTGTACCCAAAGACTTTCTTCACCCGCAACAGAATAGGGTAGAATCAATGAGGATGCTGCTTTACAACTGTACGTGGAACAGGAAAACTGTACTGTGCAGAAGTGCGGCTTATTCGTTAATATGAGGGACGGATTTTTTGCAGCATTCCCTGATTGACTACTTGGAAGAAATGGCCTCGCTGACGTAAAGTGTCCCCGTTGCAAAAGATTCTTGAAGCATACTTAAACCGCAAACGAGTATGAGGCGAAAAATAAGAAAAAGGAGGCTGGTGTGAATGATCCAAATCACCACCATAGCTTCTACTATCAAGTACAAGAGTAGTTACACATTACACAAAGAGAGTTTTATGATTTAGTTATATTTAAACTCAAGGGCATTGATATTCAACGTATTCAGAGAGATGACACCTTCTGGTCAACCAACATAGAGCCTTTTCTACTCAAGTTTTACATGGAAGGCCCTACTTCCACTGAAATTCCTTACGTAGACGAGTCGTCCGACCGAATAAACTGCAATTACTCCCGATCTGGGAATCTCTCGATCTTCGTTAGTAAGCCATAGTATCATGATTTCGAGGGGTGTGGCTCTTCGTCCGCCGAATATTGCTTCGGCGGGTGTTTTTACCGTGTAAGATAAGACCGTCGCGTGCTGCTTTAACAACAACCTTGCGATTCTTCACTGAACTGCTTCTTTCGTAAGCTTCAGAAGGGCTTCTTTATTTATTTTTTTTCGCACACCATCTGTTCTGCATGCCCGTTAGTTGCAGGATGGTATGGTGCACTAATGTGATGCCTGATGCCGGTTTTTTTTTTTCTTCACAAACTTGTTTATTTTGTTTGAAGCAAGATTTGGCGCGTTATCAGAGAAAAGTATTTTCGGTAGGGCAAAAGTAGGTAAAAGAGACCGTAGAACGTCAATGACCTGTTTGGACGTCGTGGCAGGCATCATGTAAACTTCCAGCCACTTAGAGTACGCATCGCCCATGACTCCGCAGATGCGGATACGTTTCACCACCCACCGATTGAATAGTGGATCGTTTTCAGTTACTGTTCATGATGGCGTTGGACTCAAGGAAGACTTCGAGTCTTTCCAGAAAGTTAGCCCAGGTGCCAGGACTTTTGTCGAAAGCGGTAAGTGTTCGAAACGTCGACAACGTCAGTAGCCACGTGTTGTGCTTGACACTGGACACTTGCCATTCGCTGGGAAGAAACTTGATTGTTCGTCTGCCACGAGTCGTCCGATATCAGGTCACCACCGTAACACCATCTCTCGACAAAAACGCATGTCCATAGTTAGCCATCACGTGAACTTATAAGTTCCCGAACGCTCATAACTTGCCGTCGCTAAACGCCGTTCATTCATAGTGTCATCATTGCAAATAAGCGTCTTCCTATTTCTTCTGATGGTTTTCATCATATTCCTCATAAGCTGTACTTACAACATTATGTGTGTCGGTACTTCCGAAAATATTGCAACGGCGTTTGTTTTCTGGGAACTTTACTGTAACAGCCTTTACAACATCTTCCGGACCACGTGAAACACAATATTTCGTGACGTTATTTCAGTCGTCAATATAATGGCGAGGTAAGTACCGTAAATCGCGAAGCAGTTTTCTTGACGTCCGATTCCACTCGTGTCTTGGAAGACTGAGTCTACTGAGCGTGCATTCCTGCAGAGGAAATTTTCATTGATAGAATATTGAGACGTCAATCAACAATTGACTCCTTCTTGGTAAGATTTATTGCGAAAGCCCGTTGCAGCCGCCGAACCGCATGCCCCTATATCAGAGAACAATTTACACCCAGCCTGACATTCTCGCATACATCCGTTTGATGGGCCAAGCTACTTGAGCTAGCTGAGCACAGCCAGCACAGCTGGCAGCGGCGCGAGCAAGGCCACGAGGGGAACGTGGTGGTGCTCGAGCCATCCCACTGTGAACCAATCTTTCGGCCACCCCACGGGTGCGTGTCGCCATCTATTGGTTGAACTAACACCTTGTTCAAGATTTCTGCCGTGGGACCGCAGCCTTAAAGACGCTTTGCATGGCGGTAGGGCACGGGCCTCTAGAGGAGCGGTGTCCATTTTTTCTGTGGAATGAGACGATTTGCAGCGTGCACGGACAAGGCGAGTGGTTCTCTGCGCCGCCGGGATGGCGGCCACTCCGTGGAACGAACGTACCGTCCTTGTACATTCGGACTTCGCTTCTATGGAACAAAATCCGATTGCGCCGGCCACGACAGGACAATTGCCTTGGGACATGACTGCTGCTCGACTGCCCCATAGTAAGAAAATGTATGCTTAGCACCATACTTCTTCAAGACCCAATCAATCATTCAAGATGAGATTTTCTCACCGACTGGTGAGGAGCGACGTCGACGACGGGAATCCCGGACAAAAGCTCACCGGACAATAGCTCACCGGACAGAAGCTCACCGGACAAAAGCTCACCGGACAAAAGCTCACCCATTTTTTCACAAACCCGGACAAAAGCTCACCATGTTGGTCTTAACACGAGTGCGGACAACTTATGCCTGATTCACATGGTGCGAATTTGCCTGCGATTTCGCAATTGCGACACCGTTCTTGCGGAACCACGCAGTTGCGGTGCGAATTCGACTAATTCGCGACTCCGTATTTTGCCAAACTTTCCTTGCGAACGGCCGCTCTTGCGAAGGGGCCGGACAGCCAATCAAACGCGGCTCGTGAAAGACGTCACGGTGGTCATAACAACGTGGGAATCAAAAATACGAAAAATGTGTCACCTACGTCGTCGTCTTCAAAATTCGCTGCGGGGTGGGGCGGCGGGTGTGCTTCTGCCAAGTGAATATTTTTCGCCGGGGGATGTAAGCTTGAGTTCGGCATTAGAACGAACTGGCGTTTGCGTACCACGCGAGGGTTGTGGTTGCTTGCTTTGTAAACTTGCAGGCGATAACAATTGACGCTTCTGTTCTCTCACTTTGCGTAAGGGACTCGTTGCATAGTAGAAAGATCCTTTCTTCACATCTGCTTGCAGATGACGCGAAGGTCCGTCTAGAAACCGAGAAACGCTGAACAGAACCTTGTTATTAAAGCCATTTGATAAAAATCGAGCTTCATATTTTTACGCCGGTACTCTGTCGATCTACTTTAGGCTATACCTGCCACAAAAAGTGTCCGCCAGTTTGTCCGTAAATGAGGCAAAAACCACTTCCCATTTTCTAAAAAAAAAAAAAAAAAAAAAAATGACTGATTTGCAGGCAACAGGTCCGGGGTGGAAATGAACTAGAGAGGTGACATGAGGCAGGGGTGATCCAGGAATAAATTTTTTATTACTCGCTTTAAATGTTGAAAGATAACAACTAACAAAAGACAAAAGAAGTTGCAATTACAAAAGAAAAAAAAATAAAGTACAGGTTCCCTTTTTTGGCAGACATCAAATGTGAATAAAAAGAAACATAACACGTTGCTGGAGTCATGGGGTGCACCGGCTCCAAAAGGCAAATATTTGCATTGTTCGCCGGTGCTACAAGGTCGCCCACTCATCTACGCACGCCGCCAGCGATCCGAGTACCCCTTGTCAATGGCCAGACGAAATCGACCCCTACGTGACCCGGAAGCTACAACGCAGGGCACGACCAGAAAGAAACTCGCCGTGCCTTGTGTTATAGTTTCGTCATAAACACATAACCATCTACAGCCCACCCCACACTGCACAGAAGGCAGATGCTACGCTTCTTCGGCGTGTGCACACACACTCCCTCTCAACACTACGCTACCTCCAGCACGTTGCAGATCTACCTGAACCACCTAAATGCACATACTTCGGAGACTACTCAAATAACTCTCATACACCAAGTTAAAGGGAAGCTGAAACGGTTTTGTATTTGAGGAAACACACTTAAATCGTCTTCGTTTAACCTCCAGGATCTCGAATATCGAAATTATTTCTTTTATAATTTGGTGCATGGAGGTTGCAGAAAATCATCTTCAAAGTACCGCCGAAGGCCCTCCTTCCAGGAGCGTGACGTCACAAAAGGAGTTTTAGGAAACCTTCCTTCCAGCAGCGTCCATCAAATATATGCATGCGTACTCTTGCTATTTGTTTTTAAGAAGGGCAGAAAAAGATGTTAACACTTGTGCCAGTAGGGGGGAATACACCTAGCAAAATAGGGTTGCAATTGCATGCGCGGCCCTCGAGCGACACGAGCTTTGCGGCCGAAAGGCTCTCTTATGACGCCACGACGGGTCGGGTGTTTTTCGTGTTTTCTCACCTTTAGTTACATCTTCAAGGAAAACGAACGCGAAATTCATATCCACGGCATAAAACTACGCTAGAATCAAGCTCTATCTCTGTTTTTTTTTGTTTGTTTTTTAAGGGGTGTTTTGGCTTCTCTTTGAGGACTGCGCGTCAGTTCAGGATCTTGCAGAACGTGCACTGAAAACACTCATCCCACTTATCCAACCAAGGATCTGAAGGGACTGGGTCACTCCTCCACGGGCGGCAGAGTATAAATTACGTCCACTCCTAGTTAAGCACATGAAGAGCGTACATAAACAGGGAGAGTCCCTAATTTCATCCCCCTCCAGTAGCGCCGGTCTGGGTACAATACAGATGTTTCACTTTTTCTGTTCAAAGTCCTAGTGGGCCTCACACGGAAGCCGTCTCACACCAGAGCACCCGTTCAAAAGTAGCTAACTCGCAGCGGCAGAATATTGTTGCAATGGTAGCCTCAGCTCCCTGTTCCACCGGAAATTGGTCAGACGATCCTCACACACGAAAACTTGAAAGCTTTGTGATTTGTCGCCATACCACTGGCACTACTTAGGATTTCAGTCTAGCGCTGTTTCTTGGCCATGACACTGCAGCTTCCTTTACAAAGTATCTCCAGCACAGGTCTCTCACTGCGGTGGCCATTGTGTTACATTTTCGAGCAGATTGGTTGACGTGCCGCGATCTCAGCCCCGGTAGGTGGAGCAACGCGTTTGTCTGTTGAGAGACCTCCTTGCGCGACTGGCCAACAACGATGTTGCCGAAGTGGTCGACTTCAATCAGCATAGGCATTTGGCATGTGCAACTTGTCGTCTTGTAGGTAGTTGTGCAGTACACAAGCTGCGCGGACGACTCCAGTGGCGTGGTCTGGGAGGAGGTCGATTCGCCTGCGGAAGATGCAAAATCTAGTAGCCGAAATTTCGAATCCGTTCTCGACGCACCTTCTGGAAATAGGACAAAGACAAAACTGTGATTTTTGTTATGATAATGCAAGTGCAATAATTCTTAATTCTAAGGTTACCTCGCTCTACACAGTCGATAGTTGAATATTTTTAGATAATCGCTGGGGTATCAACCAGGACAGGGCTTTAGAAAGTCCGGCCTTAGTTGAAATGCCTCGTCTTCAACGAAGACGTACGCGGCGATAACATGGGAAGATGGCAGCAGATTTGGTGGCGGACAATTCAAGGCACCTTGACTGAGGCACTGCCCTATCCTTGATGCCTTAAAGACACCACCATCACTTTGGTGCCCATACGCTCCAGCCGTCTGTGGCCACAAACCTCAACTTGCTGTCCACGACGGCAATCAGCACTATAGAGTAGGTTACCCTGAAAAGCCGAATGTTACGTCACTTCATGCGCTCTAGCAAAACATTATATATGTTAAAGTAAATTTGTAGACTCATATACAGCACGTTGTAGTAATAGTACAGGCTTCCAGAACCGGCAAGGGCCTCGATATGTACGTGTTTTCCGTCAACGGCCCCCACACAATGAGGAAAATTCCGCCCTGTCTCAAAGCCTTTGGCAATTTTCCCCCCGTCTGTGACTCTTGATGGGAGCTAGAAGCACAGCACAAAGTTCACACATAGTTTTACGTTGTTATTTAAAAGCAGTTCATGTAATCTTACTTTACCTATAGTTATACGGGTAATAAATGTATCCTCAAATATGAGAAATACTTGTTCACGCTTAACAATTGCGAATACTTTTGTAACTGAATCTGAAAAGCTGTGTGTCTGTTTTTTTTTTCTCCCTCGCTCCGTTTTTTTTTACGTTCAGCTGGAAACTTTCAGAAGCATGTTTAACCAACTAGCCCAGCTCCAGGCACTCACAACTTACTTTTGTAAGCTATCATATTATGCCCAAGTCAGGCCGGTGTCACTAGACTGCTTATACAAAAGACAAAAACCAGTCTGCAGACATCGATCGAACGCGGCTCACTGACGCATCCGTGTTTCATAAGCCGCGTGCCAGGCTGCTCCTTTCATTGGTTGCCGTGCGACATACAATGCAGGGATGCTGCGGTGCCTCGAATTATTATTTGTCTGCAAATTGTATTCGTAGGATGCGTAATGTGTGACCCCGTCTTTCGAAGGTGGCGCAGTAATAGCATTGGGGCCCTCAACATCCTCAGGTCTGCAACCCTCCCTTCCCAAGTTCGTCCCTATGATCATAAATCAATGGCTCTCTGTTGTGTAAACTTTCTGAGAAACATTTTTTGACAGTACAGCTTTCAACATGATTCATTCAGATATTTCGGCTGCGCATATAAACCCATGGAACCGCAGAATTTGCCGCATTATTTGCGATCCTGTCTAGTTAGGAGCAGCTGCAAAGGACGAGTTTGCTGCAGTGATTTGTACACCCGACTCCCATAATTATCTCCAGGTTGGGTGTGACACCCCCTTCCCCCTTTCCAGGATGTCTTAAGCAATGTATATAAACCTAAGGCCAGCCCCTTCCAACACCCCCCTATTTATCTCCAGGTTGGGGGCGACATCCCCCAAAATTCCTTGACCAATGCATCTAGACCTAAGGCCACCCCCTCCCAACAGCCCCCCCCCCCCCCCCCCCCCGAATAGTTGCAACACCCCCTGATTTCGAATTCTGGATGATTCTGTGGTTTGGTAGTAAGTGGAAAGAGTACACCGGGGGAGGGGAGGGGGGGGGGGGGAACTTAAATTTATCGCTTTCCCAAGACCACCACTGTGACTCTTGGTGTTCGTAATGATCTACATCTTTAAAAGCGGTATTTAGTGGATTGTTCGCGCATTGTTCGCAGCTAGAGCTCAAAAAGAACTGCTACGTTCTGCTGGCAAAGATAAACAGTCTTGACGGTGTGAAATATACGTTGCAGAAGCGTTGTGCGAATTCACTAACAGCACGTGCTCCCAACAGCAACCGGCGCAAGATATGGCCCCCAGTTAATACCACACGACCGGAATACCACCTCTATTTGAAGCATTTTTTTCATTACGAGACGCCAGCGACTCCTTCCCAGCATGCATGCGACATTAAGGATACGGTTGGTTTTGGACAAGGCCCGTTTTTATTGGCTGTCTTTCCCTACCGTCGTAGCGGTGCTGGTGACGTCACGAAAGATGTTTGACAATTGACGCAGCTCCGATTATTTCATAATCGCATTGAACCTGCCTTTTTGCCGCAACAGCGCCGTCGCAACTGCGAAATCGAAACTAAAATCGCTCCATGTGAAACCGTCCTCGTTTCCACAAGTTACCAAAAACGAAACCATATTTCTTTGCTTACCTTCATGTGTTTTGGGCGAAGCACCTTCCATATATGCGGACATCTCTCATGTACAATGGATGCCACTGTTGACACTCCAACCTTGAATTGCAGTGCAAGGTCCTGAATTGACGTTGCCGAGGACAGCTACCTGAATAAAAACAAAACATTGCTGTGTATATTAATGTCTGGAAGCCGAGAAACTAGTAATGAGTTCGCCATATAAACCAGTTTAATTGCACCTCGTATCCACTCCAAACAGTGCAGTCTAAAGAGAATACCATTTTACCTCAAAGTGATAGCAAGCCGCACCCGCGACGAAATGGGCTCTCTGACGGCATACTGCTTCGTAAGCTTTGTTTCCAGGCGAGCGTGGTGTCTTTCAAAGGTGTTCGGCATTATCCAATAATATCCTTGAAACTGCTCCGGGTCCCTGTGCAGCATAAAGAGGGTCTGCAGAGAAAAAGTATTCCAGAAACCTGCTCGCAGAAAAGCACAAGTCGACTTACCAATGAGTAAAACTCCGATTCTTTGGCTTTGTTTCGCCAGAACGGCCTGACCCACCATCACCTTTGGCTTCCGTTTAGGAGCAGCAGTTCTTTTTTCGCAGAAGTAGGAATTCCTTTTTACAGAGCAGTCTGAACTCGTCGTCATCTAGAGTAGCGGCCATCATGCTCAATAAAAGTCAAGACGCGCTGCTACTTGCCCTCTTTCATTATGGAACATCGTCCACGTGACGAAGCCACCGGGACAACTGTTCGCCTTGCGCGACATGCCAAGCAACGCAACAACTAGCTTGCTCAAGCAGTTATGAGCTGTGGCTCTCCCGGTGTCCTTGTCGAATTCGTCGTACTCGTTGTTTTTGTCGTTTTCGTTGATGCGAATGCAGTCGATGCAAACGTCTGAATCGGCCCTAAATATAAGTATACCGCATACTTTTTACCAGAAGCTAATAAATAAACCGGAAAATTTTATAATTTTGTTAAATATCGAATTCAGTATCCTCAAACGAATTCAAGGGTTCCAACCATGTGCTTCGCAAGTGCGGAAAATCACATATGTTCTCAATCAATGTGAAAGGAAACGCGAAATTTCGCATGTGCGGTTCATCGCTTCACCGATTTCGCAGAAGAAAATCGCACCATGTGAATCAGGCTTTAGGCGCATGCATGCGACATTAAAATGCAACGATAAATTAAATGTCACAGGCGCATGGTTTGTTGATTAGAGTAGAATCAAGTTTATTCACTTCAAATATTACCCTGAACCCCAAGAAAACCGACGGATTAGTAGTGAAGAGATATTGTGCCTAACCTTTATGTGCGCGTTTACGTGACATAAGTACAATGACAAAGCGAGGTCACCAAAGGGTGACTTCGTTTCTTCGGTCACTCTTCGGGTTCAAAAACTGGTTCACGAAATTTCTTGGGTGTGGCACAAGGGTGCTCCGTCATACCTTGAGTCAAGCAAGCTTCATCTTATCAGCTCCACTAAGTTTCAGTGACCTAAATTTTGGCACCAAATAGTTGCTTCTCTGCCTCTTATGGTTTATCTGTCGACACCTTTCCATGGGGTGGGGTGCCAGTTCTCCTAAAAATGGTGCAATGTCCATCGCGTCCACAATTTATCCCAGCCCGTGTTTCTCCCGGGTAGCAAAAAAAAAAATGAGGTGAGCTTTTGTCCGGGTCTGTTAAAGAACGGGTGAGCTTTCGTCCGGTGAGCTTTTGTCCGGTGAGCTTCTGTCCGGTGAGCTTTTGTCCGGTTACTGACGACGGTGTCACCCTCGTTTTGGGCGATGAACAGTCGACGGGGTTTAATCAAGAAGGACAGCACGGTGGTCTACAGAGGATTGTTAACGCCAGTAAAAGAGACGGAAGCCGGATATCAGGTGTTCTTGCCGACAGGCCAAGTGGTCGCCCGGAAGTCTACAGGCATGCAAAATGTCAATATTTTCATCTGGTGTAGCACGCATATCCGTGTTAAGGGGGCCATAAAATGATTCTTTAGCTTCTTCTTCCTTAGCCTTAATCCTCAACTCAAAAGAGAACAATGGAATCACGAGGTCGTGACATGTTAGGGCACCGGTGCGATGACACCAAGCTTCCACCGTGCTTCCTCTTAAGCACATCATAGAACTTATCATTCGCAAGTGCACTCATGTGCACTCATTGATCACGAACCCGAATTCAAATATTCATCGACGAATTGATTGTTGTCGAGGGCATACGTCCGAGTGACTCAGTTTTTGTGTCAAATGCGTGAGCTGGGGTCGGCTTACGTCATTTTAGATTTTGTAGGCATTGCAAAAAAGATACTTAGAACCATACACACATGATGACAGCATCGTAGCACACGGACATTAATGAGTACAAAACTTGAAGCTGGTGCTGCTGTCCGCCTCGTTATGCTATGTATTGTCTCAGCAGTTCAATTTCCTTTTTGTTCAGTGCAATGGAAGGATCACTGACACACGTGCCGTGCTTCCTTGATGCCATGTGGAAGGCTTCTATAATTTCTCGTTTGTTTCTATTTTTCGATCTGTCCATGACTGATGTGTTTCCGAATGGCGGTTCGCAGCTGCATCTCGCGCAATGCGCTGCTAAGTTGCCAGGTGCTTGCAATTGCCCGCGTGAATATTTATGTTCTCTGAATCTGTCATTTAAGCACCTCCCCGTCTGCCCGATGTATGAGTTTCCGCACGTCAATAGTATTTTGTAGACGACCCCTTCTACGCATTCGACGAACTTGTTTTTGTGCTTTACCCGACACGACGGTTGACCCAATGTGTCGCCTTCTTCTTCGTTAACCTTTTTGCACAGTCCTTTAAGCTTAAATGGGGCGGATATGGCTACTTTGACCTCGTGCGTTTCCGCGATCTTTTTCAGTTGGTGCGAAAATTTATGAATGTATGGCATCACTACCATAGGTTTTTTGACCTGATCCTTTTCCTTGGTTTTGTGATTGCCTCTGAGTGTTGCTATGCATTTTTCTGCCACAGATACTAGCAGGGACTCTGGGCAGCCGCTTGCTTGTAGTCGGGTGATTTGCCTTTGTAGGCCTTCTGACATTCTGTGGTGGCAAGATTTCTTTATGGCCTGCATTACGCACCCAGAGGCGACGCTCCTCTTCACCAACTTGGTGTGCCCCGAGTCGTACGGTAGTATGCCTTTTGCCCCTCTTGTCTTGTACATCCAGCATGTATGCTTTTCTCCAAATGCCATTTCGATGTCTAAGAATTGCAGCCTGCGTCTCTCCGGTGGTTCAAATGTGAATTCTAGGCCTCTGTGCACTTGCTTGAACCTCTGCTTGACCTTTTCGCACACGTGGTCTGTCATTTTGTTCATCGGGAAACATACCAGGAAAACGTCCACGTATCTAAAGCACTTTGTAACTCCGATCTCCTGGAAAAACGGCACTAGATCTCTGTTTCCTCTTGCAAGGTATACACTCCGTGCGACGCGACTGGCGCGCCGCCGCGCGGCCGGTACCGAAGGTAGGCAGTGAGCACCCCAGAGAAACCGAAACCATCCTGACCGAAACCACGCCGCGTACGGTGGTACGCGTTGAAGTCGGAGTGGTGCTGTTGCGCTGGGTTCACAGCATGAAGTGCTGCCTGTGCTGCGTCATTAAGTGCTTCAATAGTTATGCGTCGTATCTCGTGGAGACAAAGTTTCACAGTTTTTCACCTCGCAGATGTTTTGTGGAACAGCGACAACGATGGAGCCGTACCGTACGACGCGAGAAATTTGGTGTCCCGATTACGTCTGCCACTGTGTCGGAACGGCTGACATATTCTACACTGCCGTTTTGCGCTATGCGTTTGTTTTCGTACCAGTAACGCCTACATGTGTCAGCGCCGATGGGACGAACTGAAATGCCATCCCACACTCGCGGGTATGCAGTGCCAATTTCGTTGGAGGAATGCTCCAAAGAAGTTTCGTCCCCATCGTACGTGTCGATGATATTTCCGGACAAATATGGCACGCAATCTGTACTTCATGAAGAAAGATTTGAACGGTAAAAAAAGAGATATATATTTAAAGAAAACAACCATGAAACTCGGAATCACTGGAGAATCGGTGTTTGAGTATGGAAGTTTATGTGGTGTGCTTTCGTTCTTGATCAGCCTCCTTTTGGATGTGGGGAAACACTGACACCCCGAGTTCTGTAAACAACAATTTTTTTTTCTCGGCTTTAGAGCCACCTATCGGAAAGTGGTTCGAACTGGAAGTACCGTTTACTGGTCCCTTCCTACCTGTAAAGTGTGCACCTCCCACGATGAGTGGTATTTTCTGACAGTGTTTGACGGTCAAAGCCAGTTCCCATTTAGCTACGCCGCCCAAACGAAATTTCCACCTGGTTTCGCTATGCCAACTATTTTTGTTATAATAAGTGTTGTGCCAAGTGACGGTCATGTCAAAGTACCTGTGGGCCGAAAATCAGCTCCTCGCACAACGGGTTATTACACAACAGCTGACCGCAAAAGCCCTTGGCGGCCAAACCGTGTGTTGGCCGACAACTTTGTTTTTTCGGCTTTAGAACCACCTTTCGTAAAGTTGTTTCAATTGGAAGTACAGTCCACTAGTCCCTTCCTACGTTTGAAGTCTCCACCTCCCCCGACCAGTGGTATTCTCTTGACAGACTTTTCATAGTCAAAACCGGTTCCCATTGAGTTACGCCGCCCAAACCAAATTTTCACCTAGTTTCCCTATGCCACCTTTATTTTTTTTTATAATAAGTGCTGTGCCATGTTACTAGGGATGTCGCGAACCACCCTAGGTTCGATTTCGAAAGGTTTCGATATTTGCGAAGCGAACTAAGGTTCGATTTGAAAAATTTCGATATTTTCGTACCGACCGAGGTTCGATTTCGAAAAATTCGCAACTTTTGTCCACAGCGGAGTTTCGAATTCGAAAATTTCGAAGCTTTCACGGTTTCTAAAATTTCGAATTCGAATATTTCGAATATTTTTTTACTTCAGGTTCGATAAATTCGAAGCTTTCGAAATTTTTTGTAAAAAAAATTCGAAAACTTCGAACGCTTCGAATTTTTATAGACATGAAGTTCGAACAAATCGAAGATTTCGAATTTCTTTTGGCTTAAAGTTCGAAAAGTTCGAAAGTTCGATTCTCTTTTAACGCTACATTCAAAAAAAAAAAAAACTTCGAAGATTTTGAATTTTTTTCTAATCCAAGTTTTCAAAGTTTGAAGTCCGATTTTCAAGTTTTTCTACAGTTTCAGTTTCAAATAACGTTTTCACGACTCGCTTGTTTTCACAAAATCAAGTTTAGAAAAGTTAGGGTGTGATACCTAGATTCTGCGAAGTTGGTAAGGCAATTAAATGAGACGACGAGTGTCCCGGACGTGCTAGAATATTTGCCAGTGCAGAATTGTGACCGCCAGCCCCCCCCCGGGGGGGGGGTCTTTATCACGCAGTAGTGATTGCACGAAAACACTGTTTTACGAGACTCATCCAGTTCGAAACGGCCAGGAGCGAGCAGGAGGTTGAGGCTCAGAAAAACCTTGAAGCGACCTGGCAAACTAGCTCGCCACCCCTTGCACGCTGGTAGTAATCCGATCCGGTGAAGTTTATAATTGTCCTGGAGGTTTATTTTCTGGGACGGAGGAATCGCCTCGCAAAAAGCACAAAAGCCGACACAACTCGAGGTCGAGGAGCGTTCTACCATACAAGTGGCGTCGGAAGAGGAAAAACGGGGGGAAAGAGGGTAGCGGGGGGGGGGGGGGGGGGGGGGGGGGCTTTAGCCTCCTTTTTTCCCTTGCAGGTATTTCGGACTGTTAAAGAAAACAATACGGGGAAAGAGGGCGTGGTCGAGCTTATTTTAATCTGAAATTATTTATGCATATGTATAGCTACTGTCGCTCTTCACTACATAAAAGGTTGCGTAGATGGTCACTGTTAGAAACTCGTTGTCAGAAGGCACTGCTCGTCACATGCTTAGTGGTTCGGAAGTTCAAAGCTGTCTTTTCAACCTAAACACCTGTGCCGATAGTAACAAAAGAAAAAAAAAAAGAATAAATGCCGGAATAAAAAGCAGGAGAAAAAAAAAACTATAAAGAATTCGTCGGAAGTGTTCTATTCGTGCTTATTCAGAGGTTCAGAACTTCGAAACAAGTTTCTTTTACCAGAATGTGTACAGGCTAAAAGAAACACGTCCCAGGAACGTGAAGCGAAAAAAAAAAAGTTTTCTTTTAATGACGTGCTGAACTTGAACACTACTAGAAATCTTCTGCAATGAGTTAATTTATTCCTTAACGTGAAAAAACAACAAATATATTATTTTGTATTCTGCAGATGGCAATGATATGTACTGTCTGTGGTGCTAATTTAAATGCGATACCTCAAACAACTTAGACGAAAATAAATATCAAGTTTAGGTCATAATTGCATGCAGATACATGTTTGGACATTTCTTCGAAACTCACGTTGAATAACAATAATCACATCTTAAGACGGCACTTACCTGTAGCTATACATAGATCATTCTTAAAAAAGTATAACATATCTACCATAAATAGCTCCGGCTGCAGCGTGCTTCAAATCGGGCACAAACGATAATCGTCAAAAACCCGTCGTGTCGTCCGTCCTCGCCCCTTCGGGGATTTATTTCTTTAAACCTAAGCATGCCAGAACATTGAAATAAATGACATTGTCTTTCGTAAGGAACGCAGCACCGCGTGTAAAAGTTCGAGAAAAAAAAATTACGAATGTACCCCACTCCTTGAAATCAAATGAAACCGGCCGCCGGTCTTTCGAAGTTCGACGAACGTCGAACTTTTACCCTAAAAGTTCGAAGTTCGTCGAACTTCTGACTTTTCAGAATTCGAAAGTTCGAAACTTTTCGAATTCTCTTGATAAATAAGTTCGAAAGTTCGAAATTCATCGATTTTTTGGTCAGTCAAGCTCGAAAGTTCGACAAGCATCGAACCTTGCAGCGCAATAAGTTCGAAAGTTCGAAAAAGATCGAATTTTTTAGCGTAATAAGTTCGACGGTTCGAAAAGCGTCGAACTTCTTAGCTTAACAAGTTCGAAAATTCGACCTCCGTCGAATTTTACGATATAGACAATTCGAAAAATCGAAATCTTTCGAACCTTTCGAACCGCTTGATTCGATCATCGAAACTTCGATTCGAAAAAAGTTCGCGGCATCCCTACATGTTACTGTCAAGTCCAAGCACCTGTGTGCCCAAATCTGCACTTTGCACAGCTCGCTATAACACAACATTTCCAATATTGGATACCGTACAGCTTTATTTCTTCATTCGTTAGAAACAACTTTCACACCTGCTGTCTTAATGAAACTTGGCCCACTTCGTGCAGAAACTTAGTGGACATCTCACTCGCCTCCAATATTATTGTTCCAGCAGTCCTACGTTTACAGCGACGAGCGAAATAAATTTCCCACTCAAAGCAATTATGGTGGCGGCCGTCTTGCTTTTCGGAAAATTACTCCAACTCCTTTTTTGGCCGCAACTAGAGAAATTCCACCGAATAACGACTAAAGCTCAATATATAAGAAGAGGAGAACAGCTAAATGCCCTTCTTAGGTCTGCCCCAGCATTCATGCAACGTCACCCTCAACGTATCGGCTCAAAAAGCAAAAGTTTCGTCCGTGCGCGCTTTCGCCGCCATAGCTTGGCATGCGAAAAGGCGCCGCCGGCTGCTGAACGCGCCTCACGGTCGAACGCCAGCTCCTCCGCTACCGGCGCTGCGCGCGTTTTTCAAAGCGCCCCCTATAGCTCCCGCACGGAGTGTATATGTCGCATAAGGCTGGTGCTATGCACGAACCTATGCAAATGCCCTCTTTTTGCGTGTAAACACTTCCTTCATACATGACGTGCAGGGAGCTTAAGTATGTGCGGAGGAGATCGAGGAAATCGGATGTGCTGATCCCACTCTGGTTTTGGAATTTTACGCTTCCGTAGACGTCGACGCACTCTTCCACTGCCTCTAAGGCTCCTTGCTGTGGCACGTTGTATAACCAGCTTCAAGTTCCCCTCTCACACCACAAAAACCGAACGTTTATCAGAAAACAGGAAAAACAGCACAAAAATCGAAAGTCCACACATCTTCATGAAGACATTTATTATTATTTCATAGCGTTCGCTCCTTTTCAAACTCATGCATTGGGAAACTCATGCGGAAAAAGGAAAGAATAAACAGTTGTTAGTCTGCGCCCATTTGTGTTCGTTGTGTTTCTCCTCATCTCAATGTAAACTCATCCATTTCATTTCAATTTTTAGTCACGCGTTTGTTCTGTAGAACTTCGCAGCGCAGCACGTCTATCAAAGTACAGAGAGAGATGGTCAGAAATTGAGTCCGCCGAAACCAGTGGCCGGGATGGTCCCCAAGGCGAAGGTTGCGGGTTCAATCCCCGCTCCTGGCCCAATTTTTCGCCAGCTCTCTTTCCCTTTCCTTAACTTTCATGCAATAAATTCAATAATCACCTTCTCTCCTCTTCGTTCACAATATTACACCGCTGCACTTGTCAATCTTCACTTATTCCCATTATATATATATATATATATACGAATGCCTGCCTAAGGTCAAAACGTCAAATATTTGGTTTTCCACCCCTCACTCTACATCTGTTTTCTATGTATTCAACCTCCAACCAACATGTCCCCATATATTTATTGTTTCAGTATTTATGTGTGTGTGTGTGCGTTTAATATAGCCTTGAAGTCGAGGTCAGATTCTGGAAAAAGTTGAAAAACATCACGTGATGTTTTTGAAAGTAGTGATTTTCCACTGTGCGTCACAGCTGCGTGTGTTCCCATAAGGACAGTCATAGGAATGTCACGCCTTTTTTTTATATATATAGATACTTATATGGAGGTAGCGAAACATGTCCGTACAACGGAACAGAAGTTACTTCTGCGAAAGAGCCTTTCTTGTTTTCGTACAGAAAATAGCGTTTGAGAGAAGGTGGAATAACGATTTTCCCAATTGCTCAAACACGCAATTTTGAGGAGCGCAGGAATAAAACGTAAAACTGTCCACATTGTAAATATTTCAACACTTAAAGCACGCAAACTACTGTACATGACAAAGTTAAATTTATTTCATTTTATTTTATATCTGAAGTAAAAATAAAATCGCACACTTGGCCTTCTGCGCAACTCTTTTACATCAGGGCATTTTTCGGCGATGTTTAGCACATCTTAAAATTAAGTTCTTAAAGGGGCGGTGCAACGATTTTCAGACTCTGCACAATTAACTGCGGAAATTAATCTGTGTCGCCCTTGGAACGAAGAACAAAAAACCGTATTTTCTCGCGAGCGGTGGTTTTTATGTAAAAAAAAAAAATGAAACAAATCGAAGGTCCAAGTGCCTCTCAACTCTCCACGTCGCCTCTCGGGTGACGTACTTTGGGGGATCACATGGTTTCCCCGTGGGTTCTCTCTTTAGAGACCCCATCGCAGAGATGTACAAATTACTCAAAAAAGGTAGTTAGGTTAGTGAGTATTGACGCCAAAAGTAATTGTAGTAGAGTAGAAATTACGCACTTGTAATAGCAATTGAATAAACTACTAACTACTGTAAAAAAGAACTGAGTTACTTTTGAAGTTACTTTCGAAGTTAATATTTTTAATTTTGTGCTAGCAAGATGAACATCACTTTTGATTCGTGGAAAACGCTGCGTGCCTAAAATAAATGCAGTCATTTTATGGCTTGCGTACTCACCAATATAGTGTATTCGTTCGCAGAAGCAAGAGACTGATCTCACCAGCCAGTTTGACTACGCCACCTAACGCCACCGATACCGCAATTCATTGGGGGATCTTTAGTCTTTGGGCACGTGCGACAACCTCGCTGGAGCTCTCTGCATGTAGAGCATGACACTGCACGCACGAGTCATGTCGCGCCCTCCTGTATGGCTCCCGTGAATTAAATTTATGGCGGCGTCACGCATGGACTGAACGCTTAGTGAGATCGGTTAATTTAGTTTCGAAGTCCTTATCGGAGAGCTTTACCCTTTTCCTCCTAAAGACGTCCCCAGCCAAGCTAAAAAGACGTTCCACCGTGGCGCTTGGTGGAAAGACAGCGTTCAATTTTAGAAACAGGCTGTGCAGGCTTGGGTAAGCGAGTGTCGGCATCTTTGGTGTCGATGACAAAACATGTGAGGTTCGCCTTCGGCCAGGTGGTCTTTTATAACAAACTCTCCTCCTTTTTCTCTTTTTTCTTCGGTAAGTTGAGATTGTTATGATTGCCCCTCTTTATTAGAGAGTTTGAGTAGACCGTTTTGATTTTCCGCTCCGCTCTGAGGGTGCCAAACTGCGCATGCGCGGCCTGCTTCGCCGGAATGCAAAGTGGAGGTCCGAATCCGTGTTTTAGTAGAGCATTTTTCTACAGCGTAAGAGCATTTTGAGATGGTTCGAAAAATTTGCTCGCGTAGCCGCACAAGAGGACACTAGTAAGACAAAAAAAAACCTAAACGTTAACACCAAGAGAGTGAAAGGGAGCGTGTTCGTAGAGGTAGTAAAAACGAAGGCGACAATATTAAACACAAAAGAGTAAGCACACATCCGAGAAAAAATATTCAGCAATAAAATATAATAATCGTTCCACCTTGTGTGCGAGTGAAGCCGAAGGTATAAGCATGAGCATGTTGCTCTAAATGGTACTTGCACTGCACGAGCGCGCGTGCTGGTCAAGGGCGCTGAAAGGCTGGCACTCGCTCTTGTAGCTTCTTCTCCACTCAACGTTAGCTCCACTCGAATTAAAACTGAAACGAATTTACGTATTCAAAGTAGAAAAATGTAAGAAAAGGACGAAGTTTGCACATTGCGAGTACATTCTTTTGCGAAGTACGAGCCCTTACAAAAAAATTTATATGTGGCCAGATCTGTAGATTTCAGATATGGCCATATCAAAAATTGGCCACATATAACCTGATATGGTATATCTGCCAGATATAGCCTCATAATGCCAGATATAGCGCCTGATACCCCTGGCCAGGTATGAAAATCGCAGATATGGCTAAGTAAGGAAATTCCAGATCTGGCCAGGCAGTTCAAAAGGACACAAGCCTGAAATCAGCACTTTATATCTTTTTATTGTCTACAATTCTCCCAAGTGCCCCGGCCCGCACTTGTGGAATTATAGAAACGGTGATCCTTCAGCTGTTCAGAAAATTTTATTCCACAAAAATGCATGCTCGCTGCACGCAACAAACATATTCAAGGGTCTCGCGGGGGACTGATCAGTAGTATCAACTAGAGTTTAAGGCCCATTAAACAGTAAAAAGTTGATCATGACGCGACCCCTCACCACACAAAGGTAGCGGCACGACCACCGGCGGAGGAACTCTCGTTCGCCAAGGGAGAACTGCTGGTCGTCCTGGTAGGCGGTGAGTTCTTTTCGGATGTCCCACAACAGCGGCCACAACGCGCGGCGTCGTTGTCGCTGGGCCGTCGCGACACAACGGTTTCGCCACACCACCCACTCACATATTGCCACTAGTGGCAGCGTAAAGGCGCCCCGCGGGCAACGGCCTTGTGTGACGTATACGTCCACCCCGAGACCTCGAAACGAGCGCTGTATTATGCGCCATAGGTCACTCGCCGGTACACACTCTCTCATGACGTGCGCGTTTGTTTCTATTGCACCACAATTGACGCACTGTGCGTCCCGTACCACTCCCCAGCGGAAAAGCCTGTCTTTTGTTGGGAGGACACCCCAACCCTTTAACCATTCAAAGTCGCGCACGTGGTCCGGTAGCGTGGACGAAGTCAGTGCCAGCCACGGGTACGGCTGCACCGCGCCCGGCGGCGGCGGGGGTTGGTCTGCCATCACTAGGCGTTCAACAAGCCTAGGCACCGGGGCCTCGAGTATCTCCTCTCGTGACACGTGGACGCTGAGCTTGTCGAAGAGATCCGCGGTAGACCTGTAAAATGCAGGGGTCGTCTCCGCGCGGGGCCGAAGAGGGCTCGGAAGAGTGTCTCCCAAAAGACGGTTATTGGCGCCGAGGAAGTAAAGCGTGAGCGGCCGTGCTGGGTTGTGTGGTCGTCAAGGATTGCCAGGGTTGTCTTCAGGGCCAGTAGGGCGCTGTCAGCTCGATGCACGGAAAGCTCCTCCCTCCTTCACAGCGGGTGAGGCATAAGCGGGAGCGCCTCACGAGTTCTGTGCGGTTGTTCCAGAAGAAGGTAAACAACGCCGAGCGCACTTGGAGGATGAAGGGACGCGGCGGAAGGGCTACGCGGGCCACATGCCACAACCTTCCGCAGAAAACCGCCTGAACGAGGTACCGCCGCACAGCCATGGGGAAGTCGTAATGGTCAGCCTCAGCGGCCTTCTCAATGATCTCTTGACGCAGGTTGGCCCAGGTCTCCGGTGCCACGCCGGATGCGTCGTACGAGATTCAAAGAATGGTAACGGACTGTGCTCGCGGCAGAAATGGCGGGCACGTGGGGGGAGCCTTGATACAGAGAGATTTGCTTTTTTCAGGGTTCAACCGTGCGCCGGAGAGGTACGCGTACTCGTCGAAGAGTCGGAGGGCCTTCAACAGGCTGTCTTCGTCGCGCATGTAGAGGGTCACGTCGTCCGCATACGCCGAGACGCGAAGCTCACCGGACCCAGGTAGAGCAAGTCCGCTTATGCTGGGGTGCCTGTCGACTCCAACCAGGAAGGGCTCTAAGCTGAGGACGAAAAGTACCGGCGACAGCGGGCACACCTGCCGAACTCCTCGCGTTACCGGAAAGCGTGCCACTAAGGAGCCATTCAGGAACAAGTCACTCCGCAAGTCACTGTACAAGGCTGCGAACAGCTGAGCACTTTCGGAGAAGCCAAACCCGTCGAGAACACCGAGCAGGTATTGGTGCTCGACGCGGTCGAACGCCTTGGCTTGGTCCAACGACACGAGAAGCCTGTTCGCCCGTCGGGAGCGTGTGAACTCCAGGATGTCGCGTGTGAGAGTCGTCAAAGTATGTATGCTGCGGCCCGACACCGAGCACGTCTGTCGGGGGTTCACCAGCTCCGGTAGGAAAGTTTGCAGGCGCGAGGCTAGGGTCGCCGCGAGGAGCTTGTAGTCACTATTTAACAACGTTATCGGGCGCCATGCCCCGGGATCGGCATGGTCACCACCCTCCTTGGGAATGAGTACGATCCGTCCCAGCCGAAAGGATGGCGGTAGGAGGAGGTCTTCAAAGTAGACCCGCACGACAGCGGTAAAGAAGTTCCCGACAATGTGCCAGAACGTGCGGTAGAACTCCGCTGGGAGACCGTCCGGCCCTGGTGCGGAGCCGTTCTTCATCCGCTTCAAAACGTTCCACAGCTCGGTCGCGGATGGGGGCCGCCGCAGGCCCGCGTCATCCTTGGCGGAGATCTTGGGGAGGCCGCTGAGGAGAGTGTGCGACGACACCGAACAGCGATCAACAGGCTCGTCCGACTGGGCCAGCGATCGGAAGTGGGCTGCGAAGCGACCATTGTCAAGGTGGCCGGGCGACCCCCACGCGGAGGGCGTCTGCTGTCTTTCAAAGACTTGTAGGCTTGTGCGATGGGTGTAGCGCAGTACCTCCGGGTGGACCGACGGGCTCCTCTGAGCCTGCAAGACAATAGCCGCGGTGGAGTCCCACCAAAGGTATCGTTCATAGCGTCTCTGCAGCTGGTCGAGGTACGCCCTCATGAAGGGGGTCAAGGCGCCCCCTCGGCGGACGATACGGATTCGGAGGATAGTGTCTTGCAGAAGCCCTCGATGCCATTCGCGGAGGTGCCGTCCCATCAGAGTGCTGAAGCTTTGCCATTGACCTTTTAGGCGGTCCCAAGAAGCCGGCTCTGGGCGCACGCCCACTAGCGACTCCTTGACCAGGTTGCCTAGCGTGCGGCGCGTGGTCTCGTCGTGGAGGATCCTAGAATCCAGACGCCACGGACGTGAGCGTGCGACGGCAGAGTCGAAGCAGAACTTGATAAGTAGCGGACGGTGATCGGAAATCTCTTCTGGGCACGACGGGAAGTCCACCGCAGTACAGGTCTGTAGCGCGGCAGATAGCGTGCGAGGCAAGTACAGCCGGTCTATGCGACTTCCCGAAGCCCCTCTGTTCCACGTTGACTGGTGGGTGGACCCATGCAGTAAGGACCATCCGTCTACGAGGTCGAAGTGCCTCACAAGCCGCCGAAGTCCACGGGCGGACCAGGTTGAGCGACCCTGACCAGGACCTCGAACGTCGGCGTTAGAGTCCAGAACGCAATTGAAGTCGCCGACCAAAAAGCACGGGCCCGCGTCGAGTAGATGCACGTCTAGGCTGCGGAAGTAGTCGTGCTGGAAGGTCGATACAGTTGGCGCGTAGACAGTGACGAGGCGAAACTTTCGTTCACCGAAGAAAAAGTCCAAACGAAGAGTCCTTCCCTCCGTATCAAAAAGATAAGTGGCATTGCGCAGCAGACTTCAATTGCAGACAACCACGCCCACGCCCGACGCGCGGCGCGGCGCGTAAGAAAAAAAAAGCAGTCACAAAAAACCGGGCTTCGAAATCCACAACGTCACGGAAGCGGGCAAAGTTGGTGCCTTCCAAGCACAGAAGATCGCAGTTCTGTATCCTCGCGAAGTGCATCACTTCAGTTTGCTTCGCTGGGTTTCGAAAGCCCCGCACATTCAGGGATAATATGCGAAGGGTGGCCAGTATAAAGTAAAAAAGGGGGATAGGGACGCCGGCGTGTTGCTTAAAACGTGGAGCTGTCGGACGATGCTCGAGAGGGGTCCCGACGCGAGGGGGAGGACTTTCGCGGTTTCTTGGGGCACGTGGCTCGTGGGCCCCCACTGTCAGTTGAGCGGGAACCGCTGCTCCTGAGGGGACGCTTGGAGTCCCCGTGCGGTAGTCGGCTCGAGTCGGACTCCGGTGTGTCAGTTGTGGTCGTATCCATACTGTCGGTCGGTGTCTCTGCGGGGCCACCTGGAGCGGGGTTCTCGTCGATGACGAGGTGGTCGCTGTCGCTGGACACCTCGCCATCACCCGACGCTTGGCTCCACGCTGCATAGGCGGTGTCGCCGACAACAACCGCGGCGGTTCGGGCAGAGTCCGTCGCTTCGGCTGAGGTCACCCCCAAGCCGGTCGGGCTTGGCTCAGGTGGGGCGGGTGGGGGCGGCGACGGAAGAGGCGGTGGTGCGGCCGCGGCTGCGGCGTCAGATGGTGACGGAGGGGCGACAGTGGAGATGGTTGGTACGGCCGGAGCTTCCGGGGCGATTGGACAGGTCGCGTTTCCTGGGTCCAGGGCCGGGAAATCGGTGGCGTAGTTTCCGGTGACCATGGAGGAGTAGCTTCTCTTGGCCGTGCAGTCCACAGTCGCGTGGGTTCCAC
The DNA here is from genome assembly GCF_016920785.2 of Ixodes scapularis. Taxonomy (NCBI): domain Eukaryota; kingdom Metazoa; phylum Arthropoda; class Arachnida; order Ixodida; family Ixodidae; genus Ixodes; species Ixodes scapularis. Next base: position 89,829,095 of record NW_024609835.1, read on the forward strand.
CGCAGCGTCCACAGTTGTGCAGCCCTCAGTTGGGTGCCCGAAGACACCGCAGCGGTCGCAGTAGCCCGTCGTACACTGTGCCCGGACCTGGCCCTCCTGCCTGCAGCGTCGGCATATGTGCTTCAGGCCGCGGTAGTCAAAAGTAGCACGATGTCCGGCGACGCGCAGGAAGTTGGGCAGGGGGTTAGCCTCCTTCATCTTCATGCGGATGAAGCGGGTTCATGTTTTCACAGTCGCCCTTTGGTGGTAGGTTCCGTAGGAGACGTCGATGACTTTGCCGTACGGAGCCAGGGCTTGGACGAGCTGGTCGTTGCGCACAAACGTCGGCAGGAAGAGGCAAGTCACATTCGTCACCTGCGGACCCGTCGGCACGATGGGGACTGACTGGTTGGCGATGGAGACGCTGCCGGCCTCACGAAGCTTGAGGGTGGCTGCACGGGTTTTGACGACGACTTGGAAGTTTGTACCTCCTAGGTGCTGCGCCGAGAAAATTTCGGGTAGCCCCGCAATGGCGGATATCCCATCAAGGAGATCGTCCGCCGATGTGCCTACTGGCACGACAACGTCGAAAGCGTGCGCTTTCGGCGGGGGAGAAGATTCCGTCGACGCGGCCGCCATGGCGGTTCTCACCCTCGGCGGGGCGCTCGACGACACGTAGCCAGGGACAGCAGAACGCAGGCCCCGGACGAGATGCAGCCAGGAAACCAGGAACTCAGGAACAGCGACGAGGTCCCTAGTGATCGCTAGTTTTGACCAGTTCCATGGTTACACAGCTTCGAGTGTAATTCGTAGTCACCCTGAACAAGCGTCCCATAGGGCTCAAGTGCCTGTCATATCACTTTTAAATTTTCTCTTCAATTGCAGCGTTTATGATACTGTGCAATCTGTCCAACCTTCAACCAAGCTGAGCCACCGAAATCTCTTACCATATTATCATTCTCGTGACTGTTGTTTTAGCAGGAATTACTTAAAAGCCGAGAAATTACAACCAAAACCGGGATTTAGCTCGGATTCAGCGGAGCTGTTTATGACAATTCTACCGTTTCTAACTTAAAATCAGCGTCTTTGAAGCTGTACGAGAATGATAATAATGTAAGAGATATGTCTGCAGCTCATCCAGGTTGAAGGTTGGACGGAATGCTCAGTGCTGACATTGGCGGGACATTTTAAAAGTGGTATGGCAGGTATTTGGGTTCTGTGCGGCCCGTGTTCAAGGTGACTCCGAATTACACTCAAATCTGAGTAACCATAGAATTGCTCGAAATTTTCGATCACTAAGCAGCTGCAGGAACACCGTCCCCATTATTCCTCGAGTACGGGCCGAGGCGCTTGGGGGATTTAGCAAATTGACTATTCGGGTGTAATGTTAACACTTTGAAATAATTAAGCTACATTGAACTCCTCGTGAAAACTGGCTAGCACACATCATCTCAAACTGAAGCTTGACAAAGCTGAAGTTTGGGATTATTTTTGCTAATATTTAGCTCGCGAACAATGAGTCATTCAGAGTTTGCTAACAAAGATTTTTTTCTAAACTTTTTTTAACTTTCTAATATATTGAAAACCGGCCGCCAGATAAGTCTGTTTATACGCCGGATAAGTCTATATACGCCATATCAGGCTGTATATATGCCAGATAAGTTTATATATCCGGCAGATAAGTCTGTATATATGCCATATCAGGCTGTATATACGTCAGATAAGTCTGTACATACGCCAGATAAGGCTGTATATACGCCGTATATAATCATATAATGTTTCATATGGCGAGATATGGGCCAGATATAAGATTTCCATACGGGAGTATACAGTGTTGCTCCAGGGGGGCTATGTTGCGCTTTTTGCACTCCCAGGAGACTAGGGAGAAGGAAGAGACGTCAACAACGCAGCGAATGCAGATTGGATGTTGATTTTGTTTTCTTCTGTCAACATCCAATCTGCGCTTGTTCTATTCGTTGACGTCACTTCCTTCTTCCAAGTCTCCTGGGAGTGCAAAAAGCGCAGCATAGCACCCCAGGCTAGCAAGGCATCTGCACGATGAATCCCCGCTGTTCTCAAGGAAGGAGACTTCTACTAACGAGATTAAGCTGGCTAGACATCGAATCTATGATTTGTATCCCTCGTGCCATCAAGCGCCGAAGCTTCCTTTCCGAGCGCGGTTTGCTGGATATTTCCAACGTAGAAGAAAAACCCTTAAGGAGGCTATCCCGCTTAAAGAAGGACCTGGCTGCTCTGCAAGCGGGCCTCCAAATCCCAGCACCCGACAGATCGGCGCAGGGTGTTGCCAATCTGGCGAGACGCTTTGCATGGTTTTTTGCCGACTGGCCTATCCCAACCGTCTGTTCTTAGTTGAATGAGCGTTCGGACGGAACTCGTCGGCGTTCTTCAGTTTTGTGAACTTCATCGTGGGTCACATCAACGAGAGGTTCGGCCACCTGCTCACTGGCATGAACAAACATAGGTGGTTGACCCTGGCGAAACTGGAGCTGGTCTCACAGGTGAGACCTTGCATGGTTTGTGTAAATTTCGCGTTTCCATTGTTTCTAGCACAGCTGCTCTGTCTGGTAATAAGTTACTTTTTTCTAAACGCCAATAATTTCCCAGGCAGCACAAAACGTCGTGGAAACGTCGAGAAAATGTCCCGGACGTCCGTGACGTCCCGCATGACTTCGATCACGTTTTTTCGATGTTGAGGTGACGTCCTTATATAACGTTTCATTAGAGTCCAATCAGTGACGTTGTGGCGACGTTGTATTTCAACTCAAACATCGTCAACGTTCCCACGACGTTCTCACAAAGTCCAACGCTCACGTTTCTTTGACGTTGAAATGAAGTTCATAAATGACGTTTCTTTGTCGTCCTGTCCGTGACGTGCTGGCGACGTCACGTTTCAACTTTAACGCCGTCATCGTCGCCACGACGTCAAGACAAGACGTTTTAGCAACGTCGAGCACTCACGTTTCTTCGAAGTTAAAATGAAGTCCAGGAGGATATTACATTATTACCCCGTCAGTGACGTTTCAGCGACGTCGCGTTCACACCTAAATGTCGTAAACGTCATACAAGACGTGCTGGCAACGTCGACCACTCACGTTGTGTTCGACGTTTTTAGATTTTGCAGCTCCATCTCCAGCCGCAGAATCGCTGTGGTCAAGGTGACAGTGCTTAAGAGCCGCAAAAAACCTTGATTTTTGAGAGGTTGAGAAATTTAAATATTTATACATTAATTTGCGTATTTCAAAATTCTATTGATTGCAAATCGATGACGCTAGGAAGGGCATTTGCAAAACTCCATGTACACGGGAAAAAAAAATGATCTGAAAGCATGTTGGGAATATCATTTACTTTAGATGTGCTTGTTATAATTTTGGTTTGTTTAAAATATTGTTACGGGTTTAATTTGCGACTAGAACGGATCGAGTTGTGCAATTCTTGCATTTTGTATCACTACTGCGTGGTACACGTTAAAGACCCCAGGCTAGTGGTTGTACTGCACTGCCTAAATTGCTCATCTACAGCGAGTGACTCGTCGCAACTTTCGATGGCTGACCAAGTACACGCTGTATAAATGAATCCCGGACAAAAGCTCACCGGACAAAAGCTCACCCATTTTTTAAAAGACCCGGACAAAAGCTCACCAGGAAAAAATTTCATGTTGGTCTTATAGAGAAACCAAGTTTAGAGAAAAAGGCGACGATCCTCCTTTTAGCGAATTCGGCCACCGCGAAGCGGTGTGTAGGGATATGTCAGGTGAGTTAACATTTTTGTAATGAGCCGCCGCAGACTGCCGCCGCGAAGCGGCAGCAGCGCAGCAGGGTGTTTCGATTAACACGCGCACCAGTGATACCGACCAGTGTTGCGGAATGGGCGCCTTCATTCCATTCCAATTCCATTCCGGGGAATTAGAGTTTTCGATAATTCAATTCCTTTCAACTCCTAGGAATGGGGACACTGGGCACATTCCCACTCCTGGAATGGCTGAATCGCTCCATTCCATTCCTCTAATTCCTAAACGTAAAAATTGGCACTTGACAGCTACATTAATTGTGCAGTGTTTCCGGCATAAGCAGCATAAAGCTGACATTTTCAAACGCATAAATAATTGCTAAAAAATAAATCCCTAAAAAAAAGCACTGATCTTACTAAGCTCACGGTGCTGGATTGCCTGGGTGACTCGAAGCGTCCGCAGCGGCCCATCGCAAGGTGAAACAAGGTATGCAGTAAAGTCAAAGGAAATGAGCGGGCACCCGCAAGCTTGCTTGTAACCTTAACCCACTTGAATGTAAAACATATAACACAGAAAACAAGCATCGGAAGAAAGACCAGGCAAAAGGCGGACTTACAGGTCACAATGCAGTATAAAAAAACAAGGGTCGGAGCAAAGCGCAAGAGGAGAAGAGAGAAGTGAATCTCGCTTTGTTTTAATGCTGAAGCAAACCCAGATTTCGCGCTTCAAAGGAGTGCGTGCGAATGAACGTGGAAGGCAGCACGGTTGGCTGCCTGCTAAACAAGGCGCCTCAAACTATAACAAAACAATAACTGATCATCTTTCGGCGGCGTGCGAGTCAACGAGTTATCAGAACTCTGCGAGTTATAAGTCACCCCCCCCCCCCCCCCCCCCGGCTCCCAGACCTCAGTCTGTGCGCGCGCGTGCATCCTCTATGCCGTCGCGCAACAAAAAAAAACAAAAAAAAACAAGACAGGGAGGGCAATGAGGAGCCGTGCATGGAGGTTTCTTTCATTGCCGCTGCTCCCTTCGTTTCTTTTGCTTGGTTTCTTGTTTCGATCTCGTGTAACACCAGTGAAGCCCTTCTGCGCGTCCGTGATAGGCGCCACCGCCACCCCCCCACCCTTTCCCCCTCTGGTCTTCTGCTCTGACGCTCGTTTTTTGTATTGCATTTTTTTTTTTTTTTTTTTTGCGTTTAAGTCTGTTATATGACTCTGCGCAGGCTAGCAGTTTCCCGCTCATTTTACTTCGGAGCAACAGACTCGCTGACTGGCTCGGCATAGCTAAACGTAACCCCCCCCCCCCCCCCCCCAAAAAAAAAAAAAAAATGAAATAAAATAAATAATTGGGCCCATTCCATTCCCATTCCATTCCGGGCAAAAGGCATCTAATTCCATTCCCATTCCATTCCCCCCAACGTTGCCGCCCATTCCATTCCCATTCCATTCCGGGGTCACGAAAATGCAGAATGATTCCGCCATTCCAACTCCGGAGTGGCAACTCCGCAACACTGATACCGACGCAAAGTAGAAAAGCCTTTTTAAATAGCGTCCTCATTTCGATAAACGGCATATCTCTAAGCTGAGGCCCTGCTTTCTCTAAACCGCGCTTCAATAAAACGTGCCCGTTCTCTAAAACATGTTTTGACGGAATGGCATTCGATCAACCGTAGTAAACCCTTGCGTGGCATGGGGTACAAGTTAACCTAAAAATGGTGCAATGTCCATCGCGTCCGCATTTTATTTCAGCCCGTGTTTCGCCCAGGTAGCGAAAAAAAATGAGGTGAGCTTTTGTCCGGGTCTGTGAAAAAACGGGTGAGCTTTTGTCCGGTGAACTCTGTCCGGTGAGCTTTTGTCCGGTGAGCTTTTGTCCGGTAACCCAATTTGCTTTTTGCACGCGCGTTGTCGTCTTCCATGGGTCCTGGGCCCTGGCACGCGTCTCAGGGGCGCCGCTACACTATCGCCTCTTCAGGTGATTTCAGGCCTGCATCCTTTCCTAGGAGCATCCATACTAGCTGCTCCGCGACCACCCGCTTCGTATTTTCTAACCCATGCTCACCTGCGCACAACCAAAAAATTCGCATCAACATCACAGTTCATCCACAACACCAACTTCCAGCGCCTTAGCGTTTTCGGTAGATCGGTAGATGGTAGTCTTGTCACGTGACTGTCAGTACAGTTCTATAAATAAAATGCCCGGCAATGACGAGACGAAATCTGGTGGATACTGTCAACGGTTTGTGGAAACCTGAATGGCCCAGATGACGGTCCAAAAAGCGTTCAAGTCCAGTCCGCACCTACGTGCCGGAAAAAAACAAAACACAAAAAAAGGAAGAAAAAAAGAAGAAAAAAAAAACAGCCGGCACGGCGCGAGAGAGAGGGGAAAAGGTAGGCAGAGGAGATGCCGGTGGCAGCCCCATAGAGCCCCATGCGATGCGTCGGGAAACTCGGCAAGAAGAGGGCGAGAGAAAAGTGGGGGAAAATAGCGACGGACGAGCAATTGACAAGCGTAAGTTCCGGGTCGTTCCCAAAATATTTCACTGAATGTTTTGTTCTTCGAATTCGCCCAGAGAGAACAGCTCTGGGATCGGTCCAGCTTTTTCCGAAAGCCAGTCACTAGCACCGGTCTTCCCGTCTATGGGTCTACGAGGCAGGCTGCTGTGTCGGCGCGATTTATTTTTTTCGAGTCTGCAAACAGTGTACGTGCTGCGGTTGGATGAGTCGTTCAAGTCGCCCCAAGAAGAAGTCGGTGATTGCCAAAAACGTCGTCGTATTCAGTCACGACTCGAGGACCTTTTTCAAACGTTGAATCGCACTACTGCTCGGATCAAGGTTCCTGTGAGGATATGAATGACGCCCCCCAGAAAACGAAGTGCACATAACGGCGCGTCAAGTCCAGTCTCCGATCAAGACCCTTCAGACGCCTCCGACGATCCCAATCAAGAACGCCCAGCGGACGGAATCCCCCTTCTGAAACCATTCCCGTGCACGCAGCGAGAGTACCAGCTATGTGCGATGGGGCGGCTAAAGCACGCGCGTCAGCACATTAATCAGAAGCTGAACGAGGTAAGCGGTGGAACATTCCGTGCTGCGTGACATCGTCTCTTGTTTATTTATTTACGTGAATTTGTTTGTTCTTTTATATTTTTGAGGCTGGCACATCCAGGGACGTCTCTTGGAGGCACTCCGTATTGCATCTCGTGTCTGAAAATGCTCAAATAAACAGTTCGTACCAAACCTGTGTTTTAGTTACTTCCTTCGTACTTGCATAATAGCAACTTGCCTTCGCAATAATACTAAAAAATTACTTCTTTTTTATGGGGGGGGGGGGGGGGGGGGGGGGAGGACACGACGGCTAGGGAACGTAATTTGGAAAGGTTTCTCGACGTTCTGTGAACGTCGTTGGTAGTCCGGATGCCGTAAACACACGTATCATAAACGTCGAGGGAGGACGCAACGGCCCACTGAGACGTGCATGTGACGTGCAACAAACGTCATTTGGAACGTCCCCTCGACCTTCTGTGCACCTTTTCTCGCGGACATTTCAAGGTTTTATCGACGTCGAAGGAAGGTAACGCTCGGACCTTCGACGTTTTACGACGTCAAGTTACAGACGCCTTCGACGTTCTTTCGACGTTTTCTTCACGTTTATGTGCTGCTTGGGTTGAGTCTTTACTTTTGTTTGGGCACAAAAAAAAAAAAAAAAAAAAAACAAGAAGGCGTACATGGGCAGTGTCAGGACAACTAACGACGAGCACGTTTGTAATCTGTGAGTTTTATTAGGCCACTTTTATAAGCCCTCTATGCTCTACTTTACGCTCTGCAAGAAGCATCGTCCCCACCGCGCATGCGTGGCTCGCTGTGAGTTGGAGCGTATAGTTAGCGGAGTGAGCGTGCGCTCCGCTTCACAAGTTGTAGAGCGTACTGCCCTCAGCGTCCTTAGTGTGACCGCTTAGATCTCAAGATGGCTGCACTTACTCAATACGCGTCGATGTTTTTCAGCGTGAGCTCAGCTTGAAAGAGGCAGAATCAGGAAGTAAAGCGTACCCCCCGCGCGTGAAAAGTAAACAATTCAATTTGAGTTCTATGTAACACAAAACAGGCATAATCAAGCGAAGTGAACGAGTATCTATCTCCTTGCAACCAGCACGGCGTCGGCAAAGTCGTCGCGTTTTACTATGGCTATGCAGTCAGATGTACAGGAGCGCGTGCTTGAACGCCGATTATACCTGTGCACGTGCCCTACTGTCGAAAATGCCACTGAAAGCTGACCACGAGCATAGCGCTCGCAAGCTGCACCTAAGAAACCATTCCCTCTCAACTTTATTTATTCATATTCGCTCGCAACTTTTGAATGGTTTAACTTTCCTCCGGACATGTTCGCTTTGATTTCCTTGGTAGATTTATAAAATAACAGGGACTTGAATGCAGCCTTTTTAAAAGTGCAACCCATGGTGCCGCCATTCTTCGAGGCAGCCTTATTTTGCCAAGTGTCTAGGGAGCAAGAGAGCTGCGTCATTGTTTGTCACGGATGCGAGTCAAAATCTACTAGACACGAATGCTGCGTCAATGCTGACTATGAAATCGGTTTTAGTCACAAGTGTCGCACTAAAAGCGATGCCCAAAATATAGCGGCCGAATATGTTACCCGGGGGTGTTTTGAAAAGAGTTACCAATAACGGTCGAAAGAGTATTCCACGTCAAGTTTTTGTCTGGTGAGAACCAGACAGGCGTAAACAATGCAAAATTTAGCAAACACAACCTTGGACTTTTAAGCAATAGTGGTAGATTAGAGCGCTTTTCAGAAGTTTCGTTTTGAATTCCGGCGTAGCGGGCATCGCATGCACACTTTGACGGCCTCAAAGCTTAGCGGAATTAAGGAACAAATATATATATATATATATATATATATATATATATATATATATATAGATATAGATATAGATATAGATATATTAATTTACAATACACAGTTTTTTACAACAGTGCAATGGAAATACGCTTTATCGTAGAGGAGAAACAAGTCCCATATCACATGTTCTGGTAGTGTTTCAATACTGCTCTGTTGTTAGAGTGCCTTTTTTGTTCTTTTTACTAGGTCGTCAAAAACAAGGGAGCACCCCTGGACAACTGTTGGGGTTTTTTTGACCGCACAGCATGCCCATATGCCGTCCATCAAAAAATCAGAAGAGGACCACAGGAGGGTGCTCGTCGTGAAGCACCAGTAGGGTGCCTACATGTATGTCTGTCTTAGAGTGCCTTCATACACACGCGCGCTTTTGCTTGAGTGGTGACATCTCAGCCATTTTTCCGCTCAACCTTTTTTTTTATGCATTTTGAAGTGCGCGCAATCCGGTGTCGCTCAGCTCGAGCGCGTAGCTTTGGCTAATGCATAGACGCCATTTTACCGCCCGATTCACGCACCGAGTGCGCGAGAACGTCACGCGCTGGCACATTCAGGGCAACAATGGATGTCCTCACCCTGAGACAGACAGACATCTAGGCACCCTAGTCTGTCTCAGGGTGAAGACATCCATTGTTGCCCTGAATGTGCCAGCGCGTGACGCTCTCGCGCACTTGGTGCGTGACTTGGACGGTAAAATGGCGTCTATGCATTACCCGAAGCTACGCGCTCGAGCTGAGTGACACCGGATTGCGCGCACTTCAAAATGCATAAAAAGAACGATTGGGCGGAAAAAAATGGCCGAGATGTGTGGGCGGTTCTTTAACGCCCCTTCCTCGGGTGGACAGACACACGCTCTAGGTTAACTGTTTATTAAGCCCCACCCCTGCCCGTTTCGATCTGGGTGAGCATCGTACCGGCGTGCGGTCGTGTATCACTACTGCGTGGTGCACGTTAAAGACCCCAGGCTAGCGGCTTTACCGCACTGGCTAAATTGCTCATCTACAGCTGGGAGACTCGTCGCCCCTGTGAGGCAGACCAAGTTCTAGGCTGTATAAACACACACACAACCCAATTTTTTTGTTTATTAACCCAACAATGTTTACGAGGCAAGCCTCACGTCAATGTCCGGGCAGTCGGCGGGCAGCGCGCAAACGTCGCCCTGGGTCGGCTTCCCGATGGTCTGGAGGCGCTCAAACGTCGTCCATGGGAACCTGTGGTTCCGGGCAAGTGGCCACCTTGGTTTCGACGGACACTCATCCAAGGGCTCCGGGAAGGTCCCCGGCTTGCGGCGGCAATCCAAGCCCCGCAGTCTAGAAGCCAGGCAGTCGTCTTCCATGGGGGGGGGGGTCGCAGCTCCGGGCAGGTCGCCGGCTAGCGGCGGCAATCAAAGCCCCGCGCTCAAGAAGTCAGGCAGCCGTCTTCGTTCGTCCCGCACAGCCGAGAGCCGTAACAGTCGTCTCTCCGTCCTTTTTCTAGCCTCGTCATCCTCAGGCAGCGCCGCTGTGGGCACGAGATTGTCCACTTCGGCGACGCCCCTTCGATGCTATGGCCACATGTAAACCCCTTGATAAAGGCAAACACATCGAGGGGCTTTAGCCACATGGCGTCAGCAGCGCACGATGCGGTGGGAAGGAACACTATGGGTTCCCACAGATGTCACCCCTCAAGAAAAAGCACTCGTGTGCATGAAGGCACTCTGAGCACCAGGCAGTGATGTGCGCAGAAGCATAATTTGTCAGCTGGACGAACCCTACAAAAACCATTAACATGTTTTTTTTTTTGTTTTTTTAATATTAGAATGCATAAAAAGATAACAGTAAATCCTATTCAAGCTTTTGTACTGAGCAAAATACCTGTCCAACTAGGCTGAAAGGCATCTAGAAATATTTTAATAAAAAACATTTACTAACGACTGTCATTTTACTTCTCAGATGTGCGTGTGAATAATGCATGCAATCAAATTACAGTGTTACTCGAATTCAGCATTGTAAAAGTAGCCTGTGTTTCGTGGCCTTCTATTGCAAGAAAAGACCGTAGCACAAGTGAGGCTGAAACTATAGGCAGGAACTTAAGCTGAAAAACGCACATTCAAAAACACACAAAAGAAATAAAAGAAGTGTAGTCAAGCAAAATGGTTTCATGTCACTCCCCCCCCCCCCCCCCCCCCCCCAAGGCAAACACATACAGTGCGCTCCACTGTTAATACGAACACGAAAAAAAAATCGCTTTTACCTGCAGTTTATTTCTTTGACAGGTATTGAAAGAGCTGAAAATTTGTCACTCAGATTAGTGAACCAAACGAGCGCTTTATTCCACACCAATAGGCTGATTGAATTAAATTCGAGGTCCCTCGAATTTACGGTGAAAAATAAAAACAGAATATTAATTGTTCCCGCTAATAGTGTCGCGCAGTGTACATAAACACCAAGGTACCCTATCACAAACCGAAACATACGAAGAAGAAAAGACTCATTTCATTGGGGGAAAAAAGTAGAGATATAAATGGAGCACTCACTTTAGCTAATTTTCACTGTCTTGCCGCTTAAAGTAACCAGACAAACTATCTCTCCGTTTGCCGACTGCTTTAGTCTTTGGTATTTAGCCTTTACTTTTTGGCTCTGGAGAGCCGCGGCACCGCGGAAAGGCTGCAGCCCGTACCACCGAGGCCCGCTGTGCCGCGTCTAGGGAACATGGTAATTTGATGAGTATATACGTGCAAGATGACGACGACATGGGTTGTTGGTATTGAGGAGGATGGCAGTCCAATAAACCCTTTCCGAAATTCAGCCTGGCCACTTTGATCGCTATCATCATCTGCGAAAAGGCATCTGTGCCATACCAATGGCGGCCTTCTAGCGACTCATAAAGGAAGACGTTGAAGATGCTTCTAAGCGGATGATGCGAGGCCTGTACATTCGGGGGGTCAGTACGACGCGACGTAGGAATGTAACGCAAGAGCTACGTAAGCGTTTATTTCTAATAACTCAGATTCAGTCAATCTGCAGGCGGCACACAATCGGCTTTAAAGTATTTTGGTGAATAGAATTTTCCCGAAGCATCTGAGTGGGATGGAGCTTTGTTCTGAATGCGGGTTCTTGGTCACCATCGAACTGAAAGTGACCGAGAAAGAACTCACACGGAAGAGTTCCTCGCGTGCCGTTGACTTGCTAAAGTGACGGTGCCGATACAAGTTCATTTCCGCCACTGATATGGCAAAAGCTAAACTGCTTTACGAACCACCAGATGGCACTGAATTTCGGAAAGGGTCTATTCGCAGAAGTCCAGATTTTGTGGAGCTGGGTTGGGCGGGTCAGGGGCGCTACGTTGCGCTTTTCGGACTCCCAGGAGACTAGGGAGAAGGAAGTGACGTCAACAACACGGCAAACGCAGATTGGGTGTTGATTTCGTTTTCTTCTGTCAACATCCAATCTGCGTTTGCTGTGTCGTTGGCGTTTACAGTGCCCTATTGCACTATCCACACCGTTCCTCCCTAACCCCCCTCCCCTTTCCTGGAGTGCTTGGCTGGCGTCAGACGAACCGGATGACCAAATGGCCTTGGTGTTACAAGCCATGGATGTTTTGAACACTTAATTTGTGCTCAATATTAAAGTGCATTCTCTCTCTCTCTTACTTCCTTCTTCCAAGTCTCCTGGGAGTCCAAAAAGCGCAACATAGCACCCCAGCAGCGAGCCATGAGGATCTTGCACGCCGTTCGATCAGTGCATGAAGGAGCACCAGGAACATGATGGCGCTGTTGCTCACTGGGGTCCACTGGGATCAAAGCATCATGCTTCAAGGAGATGGCCCAGCCAAAGTAGAAGCTGCCGCTTCCGAGGAACCGAGGCCCTGGGCTCAGATTGAGGCACCGCCGTCGCCCGGTGTGTCATCCTCTAAACGTCGTCGTCGTCATCTCGCATAGAAAAATCGAGCCCGCTGGCTTAGACAAGGCAGCACCTGTTCCCAGCGTTCAGGGGCCGTGAAAGGATTGCGACCAGCGATTTCTCGAAGCAGCCAGAGGTTCTTGACCACCGTGAAACGTTTTCTGGAGGACGCCGTTTCAAACAAAGTCTGCGCAGCCATCCTACTGCAGCGAGGTTCATAACAGTCAAGCGCGCTCCCAAGAATGATTTCAAATGGCGAAAACCTATTCCAATTCCTTTTCAGAAAAACACCATCTAGTGAACCTTTGCTGAGAGTGGAACGTGCTTCTTAAAATGGCGACGAAAGCGGAGCTGACGCTTTACGCTCAAGTCCCAGAGCGGGTCGCGCATGCGCGATGGCGACTCCGCTTTCGAAAAGAGCGGAGCGAGAAAGCGAAAACGGTCTACTAAAACTCTCTATTACCACGACGTTCGTAGAGTATGCTGAGCGAGTGCACCTGACAGTCAAGGGATCGTCTCGCGCCGCTACGATGAGATCATCCGGATGACTGCGCATCTAGTTGCAATGCTAATACTACACTACTAAAAAAAGAAAAAAAAAAAACGTTGTTTGGCTAAACAGAAGATAAAACGAAATATACTTCGCCGCTGACGCAGGGTTTAACAAAAAGGATTCCCCAAGGGTGAGTCGCAATCCTCGCCGGCGACTACGGTGTCCTGACGCGCCTGACACACCTGACAAGTAAACCGTTCTCAACAAAGAGAAGGTCTTCCTCGCGTGGAAGGTCGGAAGGACGCGAAGGGTTATGTGAACAAGCATCGGCGCTCGTACAGTTGCAGCTAGAAGTGGGAACGTGCTCCCATGAACGGATTATTCGTGTATGCGTCTGTGCGCGGGCTAGTCCGGCTTTGCAAGGGAGTATGCGCTGACGACGAGGCGACCATGGGATCGGGCGCCCAGCTGCGAGGTCATTCCAGTGGCTACTCCCGTAGAACCTACCGCTTGAACCAGAACTCACTAAAGGGAGACAACATGAAAACGACAACAACCCTCGAAGTGTCCCCGTTTTTCACGGTTGCAGCTGGAGGCGCGGCGCCTGCGTGCATTACCGGATGAGGTGAATACCCGACCAAGGCTTGTTATGCATCTCTGCCTGCGTTCGTGGGCGAGGGTGTCATGTTTTGGCTGCTCGTCGCCACCTTGGCCCAAGCACGCCTGTGATGCAGTTTCTACGGCTGCCCGGAATGTGAGGGGGCCCCTTGTTTAGTAAAGCCACTTCATCTGCCGGCGTCTTATTTATTTCTGCGCCCAAATCTTTGTGGTGAGCAAACTTTGCACTAGAATTTGAAAGTAGTTAGTAATTTGAGTAGAAGTTACGTGAAAAACTTACTTAAATTAAGCTGCTAATCACCTAAATAAAGCTGTATTTGAAAGTTATCAAGTTATTCGGAAAAGTAGTTAAACTACAGTAGTTTGAGTAGAGTAGTTAAACTACAGTAGTTTGAGTAGAGTAATTAAACTACAGCAGTTTGAGTGGAGTAGTTGAGCTACGTCAGTGTCTGCCCAGCCGCTTCCTCCGCGATTATGGACTTTTAAAAGATTAGCATCATCGAATGTCGCGCCGAGCGATTGACACCAAAGACGGTTCGCCACAGAGGTGAAGGCGAGTGTAGCAGCGGAGGGGGACAGGTTTTTTTTCACTTCCGCGTATCCCCCAGACACACATCAGTTCCGTTAACCGCCACAAGCGGCTGCAGATTGGCAAATATTTCGTTTTCTTCTTTTCGATTACGCGCCGGACTAACAGTTTTTTGGGGCAAGGTGACGCGTTTTCGGTCACTTGTGCCTGGATAAACAATATAAAAAATACAATCTGCCAATTCCTTGAACACTAAAATCGTTGCGCTATTCCTTTAAGCTGACATTTTTGTACAGAGAATTTCATCTTTTGTCAATTTTTAACAAGAATGCTAGTGCTCAACTATTGTAAATGTGTTTTTGCATTGCGCCAGGAAATTTTCTAAATATCGAAAAAGTCAAAATCGGGCAATTTCTGTGTACCAAAAACAAATAAAAAAAACAATCATCCTTATTCTCTACAAACTTCCATTGGTGGACTCTTCAAAACGGAGAATTTAAAATGTGCAGAAAATGTAGTCAGGGTGATTTCAGATAAGATCGACCAAAGGGTGGCTGGTCGACATTTTTAAATCAACTGATGTTTTTATATGACATTGTCTAGTGTCTGGTATAAACGAATCCATACTTAGTTTTGACCAGAAAAAAAATTTGGAGACAAGAAAAATCGTAAGGCAGGGAGAGGTGGACAGTTGCAATAACGCGCACTGATGGAGGGGGCAAGTTTGAAAGTGAATAATTAAAACAATAAAATTAGGAGAATTTTAAAACTTTTTACAAACACACTATGGGTACAACTTGCTTGTAATATAAAGTAATAATATTTATTAAAAATTTATTTAGTTTTCTAAAAATTGCCAAACATGCCTGCTGGAACGACAAATGGCAAACTTTGGAAATCTGTATCTCTTGAAATAAGTTAATCATTATTACATAACTTGCAGACATTATTTTACTAATATATGGCTATTATTGAAAAAAATAAATAAGGTATCTGAGTGACACAACAGTTACAATATATTTAGGCAAACATGGGAAAAAAATCAAACAAAGATAAATTCCAATGGGAATAAAAAAAAAACACCACCTTCGATTTTTTTTAAATTTGGGTACCCTGTTATACTCTATTTCGGCATTCATTTCTATTAGAAACATGTTGCATGATTGCACTGTGAAAGAAGAAACAACTCCCCAAAGTAGGGTCCTTTTTCAAAGCCTACACTTAGCAGTGTCCTATACAAGAAGTGACTCTGAGTTCCAGTTTCATGAAACTTGCACAAATCTTTTATATACATTTATTCAGATGAGGTCATTAATAAAAAGAGCGATCGGTCACACAGTAAAAGGGAGGAGAAACTATATACAGCATTTTACATAAGCGTACAAAGTGGTATCATATTAGAGACTAATGATTTGAGAAAAGTTGATGCAGTGTGAAGTTGTACCTTCCGGTATATTTTACATCTAGAGTAAAATAAATAACTTTACTTCCTCACACAAAAACAAAGATATAATAGTAAGATATTTAGGTTGGCTGTGTATTTACGATTACAAGCAATTTCAGGTGACGGATGCCATAGTGCCTAACTGGAGCAGCTTCGATGCTCTCGGTGTATGAATGAATCGTGGCAAGCCGATATATTTTATCCTGCTCGAGGATAACATTTTGGGATTTTTTTTTATAGTGATCAGATAAAAATTATTAGTAACCACCAACAAAAACAGTAGGTTAAATACCCCGTGAAGAAAAATGTGATAAATAAGATGTCCCTGCATTCAAAATGAGCAGTCCTTGGGAAATCAAATTCGGCACTTTACGCCAAGGTTTTCCTCGCTGTACTCATTTAATAAAGTTGCTTCCAAGCAGATCCGACTGTCCGTGCTACATATACGTCACAGGTCCCTTCTGTTGATGACTTGCTGAGCCGCCACGCGTGCCAAGACTGAATGCCAGGGAAGGCGCGCACCGTCAGCCACTCTTCTTTTAGAGCGCAGCTCTTAGGGGCCCGTTTCCGGCTTAAGCGGCGTCGGCGTCGCCGTCGGCGTCGCCGTCGCCGTCGGCGTAACCAAGGTCATCCCAAGGTCACGTGACCCCTCCAGGTCACGTGACCCCTCCCAAGGTCATCTCAAGGTCACGTGACCCCACGTGACCCCTTGAAGGTCACGTGACCCCCAAGGTCACGTGACCTTGGGGGTCACGTGGGGTCATCTTGGGATCACATGACCCCCAAGGTCACGTGACCCCTCGAGGTCACGTGACCCCTCCCAAGGTCATCTCAAGGTCACGCGACCCCAAGATGACCCCACGTGACCCTTTGAAGGTCACGTGACCCCCAAGGTCACGTGACCCCCAAGGTCACGTGACCCCAAGTCACGTGACCCCTCTGAGGTCACGTGACCCCTCTGAGGTCACGTGACCCTCGAGGTCACGTGGTCTCCTCCCCAAGGTCACGTGACCCCCAAGGTCACGTGACCCCTCCCAAGGTCATCTCAAGGTCACGTGACCCCAAGGTGACCCCCACGTGACCCCCCAGGTCACGTGACCCCTCTGAGGTCACGCGGGGGTCACCTTGGGGGTCACGTGACCTTGAGGTGACCCCCATGTGACACCCAAGGTCACGTGACCCCCAGGTCACGCCTTGGGAATTGTAAACGGCTTTCATTTTTTTTTGAAGTAGATATATGTAATTTTGTGTTTGGTGTACGAAAACACAAAACAATAAATAAGGGCTTATTTTATACCGGTGATTCAGTGAATGGCAGTAGAGGTGTACAAATATTTGGCTAAAGTTTTCAGTTTTCTTTGAACCGCTATATGACCCATTTATAGCCGGTCCATACCTGCTGGAACTGTTTTTGTTTCCTCTGCTGAGCTGAATCTGAACCGAACCGAAATATTTGAACTGTAACCTGAACCGAAGCGAAAACAGTTCCGATTCGACACCCTGCAAAATGTTAGATCACGATTTTCCGTATTTTGCTTCGCCCCAGCCACCCGCGTGCTAAATGGAAAGTAACCTTCCAGAGTTAGTTGTTGCAAACGATTTCTTAATAAAGCCGCGGCCATTTACATATGCAGGGCGTCTTAGAGCGCAGCTCCTAGGCGCCCGCTTCCGGCTTGAGCGGCGTCGCCGTCGCCGTAAACAAGGTCACTTCAAGGTCATGTGACCCAAGGTCCGTGAACCCTCCCAAGGTCACGTGACCCCTCAGGTCAAGTGACCCCGAAGGTCACCTCAAGGTCACGGGACCCCAAGGTGACCCCCATGTGACCCCCAAGGTCAGGTGACTCCCCAAGGTCACCTGACCCCCCCAAGGTCACGTAACCCCCGAGGTCACGTGGCCCCCTCCCCGAGGTCACGTGACCCCCCCCAAAGTCACGCGACACCCCCCCCCGATGTCACGTGACCCTCTCCCCCCGAGGTCAGGTGACCCTCCCGGAGCATATTACAGAATGAGGGGAGGGGGATTAGGGGGAGGAGGAGGAGAAGGGGTCTACCCTCAGTACCCTTCCCTCCTCCTCCTCAAGAGCTGCGCTCCCATTCGGCGTTACAGGGAGTTGTAAACGGCTTTCACTTTTTTTTGTTCACGATACCGAACAACCTCATTTTCGTCCAGATATACAAGATGCACGCCTTTCAGTTTCTTTGATAGAACGCTCACCATTGTCCTGGCCGTCTGAATTGCGCTTACTGAACGTTCTCTCAGGTTGTTCAGCGTGGCCTGGTGCTTCACGAGTCCGCCAACTCCGTCACATGCATTTTTCCCATGTCCAGATGCAGAAAATAACCACTGGGCTTGTGGGCAATCGTCCTTTGCAAATTGGTGAAGCTGGTAGCGATTCTTGAAATGACTGGCGGCGCCGTCACTTACGTATGTCACGTACGAGTATACCGCAACGTTGTCTTCAACCCACTCCTTCACTTTTTCTAGAGCCAAGCAAGCGTGAGCGGCGTGGTGACACAGGTCCTCACTGATGATGGCAAAGCTGTTTGCAGATTTTCTTGTCGTCACTACACATGTAAATATCGAAACTTGTTTTTTTTTTCCAGTGATATGCTTGCACTTCGTCAGGAAGCACGATGGTCCAGTTTTCAGCAAAGTCAAAATGAAAGACAATGCTCCCGCGTTGCATGCACTGTTTTTCATCGTAGATCACTTTACCTTGCGTTTGCCGGATATGGTTGTGAAGTACCCAACTTCCAACCGTCACTTGGATGACTTTTAGGAAAGTCTCAGGTTCCAAAGTTTTTTTCACAAGGTCGCCGGACTCCTATGTTGCGAGCACAATCTCTTCATCCTCCGGGATATCAAGTTCCTGGAGTGTAAGAAACTGGCCTTTTGGGCAGTGATCACAGTCTCCTTGAAGGCACAGTTCTGTTGCTGGGTCGCACAGAAATGCCGAGTTCATTTCACCAGTGTTCAATGTTGAGCCTGTAACGTTCTCTAGAGCGGCAATACAAAGATAATAATTGGCGCAGCGCACACAAACGCACACTTCCTGGTGTGGAATACATTGGACCCGTCTAGGGCGCAACGAATAAAACTTCGTTAGCCCAACGCCGGAATCGGGATGCTTGTCTTTGTATATACGGAAGGCCTCTCGTATTGAGCGTGTCATGAAGCGCTTTGGCACGAACGTTTTCTCTCCGTTGAGCATGACAGAGATGACGTCCTTCTGGTTGGGACTTTGGCGCGAACATTGTAGCTCGTCTTTCGTGAAGTACTCTAGGGCAGCAGACAGGTTCTCAGGGCTCACCTTGCACCTCGTGTAAGGATCCGGCTCATACCACACGCCATGCTTTTCCTTGAGTTTTCGGGATTTACTGATGAGGTACATTGAGGCCTGTGGAATCATCTTTTGAACCTCATTCTTCGTCAGTGTTGACGGCAGGAGTGTAAGCAGTTGACAACGTTCCCGGAGAGAGGTGGCGGTTTCAAAGGCCTGCCGAAAGTTGTCCACCCACTCAGTGCATGTGGAGCATGTTGGTTCGGACGACCCCGATGGTGCGTCCCTGTCGTACGCAATACGTAGCCTTGAGCGTATATTCTTGACAGCAACCTGCTCCAGTTCTGTCTGCTTTCTCTTGACATAGGCAGGCCTGTCCCGACTTCTTACGACGCTTGGTTGTCTCAGCGGCGACACATCTGTAGGTAGTATGCTGCGATTTAGATCTTCAATTGCTTCTTCAGCTGGCACAAATATGTCAGGGCACTGCTCTGAGCTTCGCATCGAGATCACCTTAGTGATGTGCATGAAGCAAAGGCAGCACAGGTAGTCCGTCGCACTCACTTTGGTGGAACAGTCAGGCGGAAGAATTTGCTCCAACGAGTTTAGGTCCAACTCGCCAACACTTCGAAAATTCCGCTGCTTTGGTATAGTCTTTTTGTGTTTGCAAAAGTAATCTGCACAAAACACTCGTTCGGAGCTCCAGGACGTCTTCATAATGTATACATCAGTAATAGAAATTAAACCCCAACTGATGGCATATAATTGCCAAGTGAAAGAACTACTGGGTGCACAAGTGACAAGTCCAAGGCTGAGGAGCTCACTCACTGCAAACGTACATTTGTAAAGAGAGGTCACAACTGAGGCTGTCGGCAAAGCTTGATCCACGTCAAAGGAAGAAAGAGGGAAAGTCTCCAGACAAAAAATTGTGGTCAGCGGCCTTCGAAAAAGACTTTCCGGAATCGCACTGTCGTCCATCCACGCGCTGATACGAAAGCACCCGAGCTTCTACCACGTGGTTCATGACACAGCCTGAGCCATGTCGGCGACCGGTTCGCGAGGGGTTGGCGGTGGGGTTACGTTGATGGTCACTCGGATTAGCCCTTGCTGTACTGAGCTACCGCCTGCAGTGCCTTATCGCCGGCTGGTGTCAACAACGAGAACACACACACCCTGTCTACACCAAAACTACAAGCGTTCACCGCACACGCGTCGCCGCCGCTTTTAAGCTTTTGTGAAATTGCTTTCTTTTGCCGCGGAGAACCGCCTTATCTTAACTACGCGCCTGAAATCCTTCCAGGCGGGCGTACACAATATCAAGCGTTTCGAGAAATGCCCGTGGAGTAGAACTATGGGAAAATTCGGAGCCCGCGATGTCGATATCGTCGCCGTTGTGTTAGTACGCCGTCGCGTACTGCAGTCCCCCGTTGGGGGAGGGGGGGGGGGGGGGGCGGTCTTACTACGATAACATGGCGACAGCGTTTACACCCTATGTATTCACGCGAGGCTCGAGTATTTGGGGATAATGCTGCCGGTTGGTGTGCCCCTTTGTGCCTGATATTATCGCCCGTGACGCCAGCGAGTGAGATGGCGACAGGCATGACTGCTCAGTAAACAGGCGTCGGCGGCCATGTTTTGCTGGTTGAAGCCAACCCCCTTGTCCTTGACAGCGAGCGGGGAAATGCGAAAAAAAGATTGTATCGGCCGTTTTGCCAGAACTAGCGACGAGTGTCGTCTGTGGTTTCCGGCAACTAGTTTGCCATAATCGTGAGCTTAGCGAGGAAATGATTTTTGCTAGCCACAGAACACTACCACGCAGAAAGGGAATGCTTGAACATGTTTTTGTTCTGGATATATATCAGGGATATATATGAGAGAGAGAGAGAGAGATGAAGGTAGACCGGAAGAGGGAATAGCATATAGTGTCGCAGGAGAATAAAGTAAACAAAGTTCCTAGTGGCCGATGGCTGCATGATCTTTTCTCGGATCACTAGTCCGTAATATGATACCTCTTTGTACACAGTAGTTTCTCCTTAATTTAAGTGTGTGAACGATTTCTTTAGTTATCATTGGCCTCATCTGAATAAAAATATATAAAAGATGTGTGTTGGTTTCATGAAACTGGAACTCAGAGTCAGTTCTTGTATAGGACACTGCTAAGTGTAGGCTTTGAAAAAGGACCCTACTTTGGGGAGTTGTATCTTCTTTCTCAATAAAATGATGCAACATGTTTTTAATGGAAATGAATGCCGAAATAGAGCATAACAGGTTACCTAAATTTTAAAAAAATCGAGGGTGGTGTTTTTTTTTATTCGCATCGGAATTTTTCTTTGTTTGATTTTTTTTCCATGTTTGACTAAATATATCCTAACTATTGTATCACACAGATACCTTAGTTATTTTTTAAATATTAGCTATATATTAGAAGAAGAATATCTGCAAATTATATCATAATGATTAAATTATTTCATGAGATACAGACCTCCAAAGTTTGCCATTTGTCGTTCGAGCAGGCATGTTTGTCAATTTTTAGAAAAATAAATAAATTTTAAATAAATATGATTACTTTATATTACAAGCACGCTATACCCATAGTTTGCGCCTAAAACGTATTAGAGTTCTCCTAATGTTATCGCTTTAGTTATTCACTCTCAAACAGGCCCCCTCCATCAGTGCGCGTTAATGCAACTGTCTACCACCTCATGCCTTACGATTTCTCCTGTCCCCAAGTATTTTTTCTAGTCAAAACTAAGTTTGGATTCGTTCATACCAGACACTAGACAATAACATATAAAAACATCAGTTGATTTGAAAATGTCGACTAGCCATCCTTTGGTCGATCTTATCTGAAATCACCCAGCATTATATTGTTCGAAACTAGAAAAAAAAAGTTCAGCCTGACGCACGGTGTAAGATGCACCCTTCTGGGCCCGTTTGCTCGAAGCTGGTTAACTAACCGCGGTTAACCGGATTTCCCTACAAGGGGGAATTTCGGGTCACGTGACCGGCAGAGTGAGTACGGTGGGGAAACAAGGCGGTGCCCCGGTGAGTGAGCGCCGCTCGCTTTGGAACTAATACGTCATAGTAGCTGCAGTAGCGGGCGAGTGAGTCAGCAATGAATGTGCAGGAGGTTTTCGCGTTGCTTTACCTCACTTAAAACGCAAAACATGAGCAATGACCTCGCCGCATTTTTTTAGATAGACTTTTGACTCTGGCCATTCCTAAGCCTAAATGAACGCGATAGTTGTCGGCATGGCAACGTCTTTGGAAAGTGGATTGCCTTGACCCAATCGGCCGGGTATTGATAGCACACAAAAGCAGAGAGCGTTCCCATAAACCTTTTGCTAAATTTAAAAAGCACCAAAGTGCATGCTACGAGTGTAGTTACACGCGCTGCACCTGCTAGCGTCTGCAGTAATAACTGTTCTGAAGCAAAACGCCTAAAACAAATTTTGCCATGCACGCGCGTTCGTCAAAGATTTATTATGATTGGTTACTTCAAATCTTTTATAAGTGGAAGGCCAGCGCGCGCGGATCGTAGAATTACACTTCCAGCGTTCTTTTCGTGTCCGGGTAATTTACTACTAGGTCAATTTTCAGTGGAGCCGAGTTACAGGTTTTTCAATTTATGATGGTGTTATATACGGTTCCTACATGCTGGCCAACCATGCTGCCGGTGTACCGCACGCCTTTCACTGCTCACTTCTTTCTCATTGCTTCTAGGACTCAACTTCGTCGACCTCTTTCGAACTTGCAAGGAAATTTTAACGAGGCTTTTCTTCACTTCATGCAGCCAAATATTTAGAAAATTTCCAAACAAGGGTTAATTTAGTTTTACCTTGCCGATTATTTGTACCACGAGCAATAAAAATGGTTTCTGAAGCTCAAATGGTTTTCGCGCTGCGTCGCGAAAACCAGGCAGCGCGCATCTTTTGGGTCCCCCTATTTCGGGAACCTTTCCACGGAAGCCACGTATATTCGCTACAGCCAGTAGGTGACACCAGCTACCACCCCATAATAAAACACGGAGCTATCGCTCATCCAGCCCTCGTCAATCTTTCTAGGTACTTGTAGGTACCTAGTAGGGAAGGGCTTAACCGCGGTTTAAGGTGCAACCTCACCGTGCATGACGTTTTGGTGCTTTTTCGACGGCTTATAACTTACTTTCTATGTACCTTACAATTATAAAGTTTGTGTCAAATTAAAGAGCCGTTTCTGAACAATGCTTTAATGTCTTGATATCACGATTATTTTTAGTTGTTAGTTAATTATTTGGCTTTTAGAAGACCACAGTCTCTAATATTGAAAAAAATATTTCTCGAGTTATAATGTCCCATCGTCCACGATATTTTACGTGAGCGTTCGGTTAGATGTAATAAAATAAAAAAAGTAAGCAAGGAACTGTACAGATAATGTATATTTTAAAATACAAAATAAAGTTTAAAATCGTAATATTTTATGGCGCTATAAAAACGGAATCACGTCAACTAATCAAAATAACGAGACATTAAATTGTGAAGCATCCTTCAATATTATATTTTCCAGAACCTCCATATCGATATATTATACGTTAAGAATGTTATAAGACCTCAAACTTTTCCCATTCAGTTACGGCGAATTGTAGTTTCTTAATATAAAGTACAGATGGCGACACTTGTTCAAGAACAGCTTCATGTGCATTTTCCGTCGTGTGCCGCTTGGAACGCCACGTGAAAGACAGAAAAAGCGCCAGATGTCAAGGTGTCAGATGCCTGGATGTCCGCAGTGAGCGAGCCAGAGATGTGAGAACAACAAGCACGAGGCTGCGGGTGCACCACAGCTACTTTTGCGCGCGTTCTACTGTGCGTCAGTACACATGCTCGACGCGATCCAAATGAAATGGGCGCCTTGAAATGCATTCTGCCATTTCAGATTCCGCCACGTATGCGAAAATATTTTAATGTTTTTATCACTTGCATAAATCATTTATGGTATCAAACTATGCTTGTCGGAATGGTTCGACTATATTTTGTTTCAAAAACCACCTCGATGGCTCTTAAGTGGCAGTGACATTAAAACGTCTCAGTTCCTCTCAGCCAACGCGCTGGCCTATGAATCTATAGTTCTCGGGTTTAAATATCGGCCGAGGCGCCCGAATCCGACGGACGCCAATCTGAGATTTCGGTTGCACGTCGAAAGATCTACGGTTACTCAAAATAAACCCGCAATATATTTTTTTTTATTATTTGGGCGTGGTAAGTGCTTTTTGTTGGTTTGGCTTGTGAAACCCTAAGATCTGAATATTTGCTTTGCTTTACCTTAGTTCGGAGCGCAACCAACGCTACGGGCTGATGAAGCCACTGAAGCAGCGCCAAGAGCGCGAAGTTAAGCTGTTCGTATTTCTGTGCCTATGCGGTCGGGCTAAACTAAACCCACTAAATAAGCTGCGCTTCATACAGATATGGATGCTTAAAATGATGGATGTCAGTTATCTGAAGCATTATCTCAAATCACAAAAACGCTTTTCCGTCCTCCACAAATGTTTAAACAGTTGGCGACAAAGCAAAGCAATATTACGTGAGCTTCCTGCCACTGAAACTATCGCTGAGGACGTCGCACTTTTGAATCATGACGACCGGCAGTGGCATTTGATTTGTTACTAACCACCAACATGGCGGCGCCCAAAACAATATCGGGGGAAAAATTGCCGATACTCTAAGTGTAGCTCATTTGGTCTAGCTCACAGGATAAATCAAGTACGGCGGGGGATCGTTGGCCGAGTGTGTTGTGGCACCGCAGATCAGAGCACGTGGAGAAATGCTCGAGTGCGAGCTCCGTTCAAAGCACGGAGCTCCCGCTGCAGAGCGTGCAGGGACTAAATCCCCTCGATGTATTTGCGTTGGTCTTTCAAATGACTTCAAAGGTGCCAGTGCACGAGGCCCGTGTCTCGACCGGCCCTTGGACACAAATGGCGACGCAGCACTAATACATTCGAGTTGCCCGTGTGGCACGCGTGCCACACGGGCAACTCGAATGCCATTTACAACGAATGATATTCATGTGATCAACGAATGGGCTCGCGATCTGTCGCGCGTGGAACGCCCCACGCTCGGAGAGTCGCGCGCTGATTGTCCGATCCTTCAAATGTCGTTTGTTTTAAATAGAATTCGGGTTGCCCGTGTGGCACGGGCACCGTGGGCACGGGTATATATTCACTGGCCTTTGAAAACGAATGGCGGCGGAGCGCCCGCTAGTGGCACGTGTCTTGCGCGTTTTCACAATAATGGTTGGCGGTACTTGTAAAAAACGCCTTTATCAAGGGGCTTTAGCGGGGACCCTGGGTTCAGTCGCCCATCTACATCCTACAGTCGTGCGATCGTGTATCACATATACTGCGTAATGCACGTTAAAGACCCCGAGCTAACAGTTGCACTGCACTTTTTATAACCTTCATCGGGTAACAATGTCGTCCTACGAAATTGCTGCTCCCTAAATAACTAACGACTAATTTTGAATGCGCCGTTACATCGCATTTTTAATGTGTGTTCGAGGTCTTTTTTATTTTTATTTTATTTTTGTTTACATCTTTGATTATGTGGCTTTTACTTATAATGAAACAGACTATAGTTGTCAGACTTCTGGAAAATATTATATTACTAAGAAAATAACACGTAAACGTAAAAGTAAAAAAAAAAAAAGAAAAACGCATAGGCGCACCTAAGAAAAATAATTGAAATAATAGAATTGATTATAATTGTGTTTTCAAAGGTTTGAGCGCCCGAAACGCTATTAAAGCGAGCTCGATGCTTTGGATGGTGCGCTTGTTCCAGTGGGGGATCGTTGAGCGCACCAAACGCTATAAAAGCGAGCTCGGTGCTTTGGATGGTGCACTTGTTAACTGGAAGTGTAGTTCAGAACACTATGCTCGCACTCGTATGTTCCGCTTCGCTCGCAGGATAAAGCCAAATACTTTATTGGTAATGCATTTAGTGAGACAAAGCTTACCTTCTGTATATGTGCAATGCCCTCAGTTTTCGCGTTATTACAACGCTTGTTTATCATTATTGTTTTCGTTTCCCACAGCGATTCAGTTCGTGCTCTTTTTTGTGCTACATGAATTATTAAAGACCAAGGTTACCCAAAAGCATTCTTTTTCGCGGATTGTAAAAAGAAAAAAAAAACCTATGCAACTTGCCACGTGTGCCACAACTAATAGAAAATATTCTAAACTTCACATATGACCGCTTGCCTGACTAAACATTGTTGTTTGTCAAGAACAATTGCGATCGTATGAAATCACGTGGGAAAAACTCGTTCTAAGCACGCGACCGTAGGCATGCAGTGAATACTCATAATCGGCGCCGAGATGATTGGTGGAGTTTTTCTACCAACCCAGAGTTAGAATGTTTCGTTCTTTCTGCAGTAAGCAATCAGGAGACAACTTACACCAAATCTGAGGGTAATAAATTACTATGGAGCATTCAAACACAATGGCCTGAGCAGTATATGTGTACAAGCTTTAGCTTTTGATGCACCCTTAACTTTCGACACGCTCAACGCTAGTGTAAAACGTAGGGCTGTTTCATTCTTAATCAGCGTACAATGTGCGTGCTTACACTATAATTTATACAACGTCAAAGCCTACCCAATTGCATCGTTTTCATTTTTGCACACCCCTACTTGCGCGCATGAATCACAAAATTAAGGCTGGCACAGGATGTCACAAAAACAATTTACAGTTTTTTTTTTTATTGCAAAAATAAACCACGCAATGCCTAACGCTCATTCTCCGCCCAAAGGTAGCGCTATAGGTCACAACCAGATGCCAAAGTTTCATCGCGAACGGGCACCTTATTCAAAAGTTATGTGGTTTTCTGAAAATTCCAATGGGAAAAATGGAGCCCATTTTTGGCCTGTTTTTCGCTTATAATTTTTACTTATAATTATTTTTTACTTATTTTTTCACTTATAATTTTTGAAGAAGGTATCGCATTGGGCTGAAACTTTGACATCTGGTTGTACCTCTAGCGCTACCTATGGGCGGAGAATGAGCGTTCGCTGCGATGCCTATAGTTTATTCTTGCGGTAAAAAGAAACCTTGTATTTTTTTTCTGTTGTGACAATCTGCAAGTTGCCTAAACTAAGTGCAAAAGCTATCAACAGACCCAGAATCTTTGCATGGTCAGTCATTGTATTTATCACCGAATTCGTATTAAAATTAATAATTATTCTTTACTGCTGTGAGTTTATTTTTAACCTCGGCATTTTTTATTATGACCCCCGCACCAGTCCTACTTTGGGTTTACCAAACTCAACATCTAAACCTGAGTGTCATTTTTTGTGTTTTCCAGTCTCGTGGTTTGGGTCAAAATAAACATTCAGCTACCTAAATGAGACACCCGACCGCCCAAAAAATAGTCTTTTCTTTTAGGTAGTTAATTCCTCAAGCTAGAATTATGGGAACCAGACTACGACGTCATCACATTTTGCTGGAAATCCACAAAGATCCAAACACATGCACGATAAAAGGGCCCGGCTCGTCATATTGCCGCCCGCATCGCCGAGAAAGCAACGCTCGGTCACGGATTTCTGGAAGATTCGCGTTCATCCTTTTACCAGACGGAACTTTCGCCCTGTTTTCTTGTCCTCGAAAGTGCCAGTTCATCTTCGCCCCAAACGCGCGACGCTCGAACCTTCTTTGCCGAACTTTCGAGATGGTGACGTGGCGCACTGTAGATAAGCAGCTCGACCTCGTCGAGTCA
This sequence comes from Ixodes scapularis, assembly GCF_016920785.2. Classification (NCBI taxonomy): domain Eukaryota; kingdom Metazoa; phylum Arthropoda; class Arachnida; order Ixodida; family Ixodidae; genus Ixodes; species Ixodes scapularis. The sequence continues at coordinate 89,856,714 of NW_024609835.1, forward strand.
ATCTCGCTCTCGCTCTTTGTTACGCTGCCGAATCGCCGCCTGCTTTTCTGTTGCCTCGACGCTCTTTGTTTACTTTTTTTTTGTTTGGAACAAGTTCGTCGATTAAACCTTTATTTTTCAGTTCACTGTTCGTCCTCTTGTCACCTTAATTCGTATCAGTATAAATCTGATCACATTGTAATATGTGTCATTGGCCTCTGAAATCTCCGACAACGGCGCACAGGCAATTTTATATTTTTCAACGCATCGGTAGTTTTGTTGTGCATGTGTCTCGCCATTTCGCTCAGGACGATTTTCGCGTTTTGTTCTGCCTACATTTGCTGGAAACGTGAGCTCGGAGCGTGGCAACCGGCCCCCTTGCACGAGAACTGGCGCAGCCGTGCGCGTTCCAAAGAAAGCTCGTGCAGAGAAAACCAAGCAAGGGACCAGGGATGTCAAATTCTGGATATAGAAAAATACCCAACTGTATTGAAGCGCCACCACACACGATTTCTCGCATTGATGCACAGGCCTGGAAGGCGATCCCACCGCCATCTGTTGGTTCAGAATCACACTAACCAGGGGTGGGGTTGCACCTTAAGGCTGCGGTCCCACGGCAGCCATCTTGAACAAGGCGTTAGTTCAACCAATAGACGGCGACACGCACCCGTGGGGTGGCCGAAACATTGGTCCACGGTGGGATGGCTCGAGCACCATCACGTTCCCCTCCTGGCCTTGCTCGCGCCGCTGCCAGCTGTGCTCAGCTATACTTCGTTTCAGCTTCGGTCCAGACGCAGCCGATGCTACAAGCGTGGGCATGTGGCTCAGAACAGTACTTGCACTGCACGAGCGCGCGTGCTTGGCAGGGATGCTGAAAGCCCGGAGCTCGCGCTTGAAGCTTTGGCTGCGTCTGGACCGAAGCTGAAACGAAGCTCAAGTAGCGTGGCCCAGCAAACGGATGTATGCGAGCATGTCAGGCTGGGTATAAATTGTTCTCTGATATAGGGAGATGCGGTTCGGCGGTTGTAACGGGCTTTCGCAATAAATCTTACCAAGAAGGAATCAAATGTTGATTGACGTGTCAATATTCTATCAATGAAAATTTTTTCTGCAGGAATGCACTCTCAGTAGACTCAATCTTCCAAAACACCAGTGGAAGCGGACGTCAAGTAAACTTCTTCGGGATTTACGGTACTTACCTCACCATTTTAATGATGACTAAAATAACGTCACGAAATATTGTGTTTCACGGGGTCCGAAAGATGTTGTGAAGGTTGTTACATTATAGTTCCCAGAAACTTTCTGGAAAGACTCGAAGTCTTCCTTGAGCCCAACGTCATCATGAACAGTAACTGAAAACGATCCACTATTCAGTCGGTGGGTGGCGAAACGTATCCGTATCTGCGGAGTCATGATCGATGCGTACTCCAGTTGGCTGGAAGTTTTCACGATGCCTGCCACGACGTCCGAACACGTCATTGACGTTCTACGGTCTCTTTGGTCTACTTTTGCCCTACCGAAAATACTTTTCTCTGATAACGCGCCAAATCTTGCTTCAAATAAAATGAACAAGTTTTTGAAGAAAGAAATAAACGGCATCAGGCATCACGTTAGTGCACCATACCATCCTGCAACTAACGGGTAAGCAGAACAGATGGTGCGCGAAACAAAAAAAAAAAGCAATTTTGAAGCTTACGGAAGAAGCAGTTCAGTGAAGAATCGCCAGGTTCTTGTTCCAGCAGCACGCGACGGTCTCATATTACACGGAAAAAACACCCGCCGATGCAATATTCGGCGGACGAAGAGCCACACCCCTCGATCTCATGATACTATGGCCTACGAACGAAGATCGAGAAACTCCCACATCGGGAGTAATGGCAGTTTATTCGGTCGGACAACTCGTCTAAGTGAGGAATTTCAGCGGAAGCCGGGCCTTCCAGGTAAAACTTGAGTAGAAAAAGCTCTATGTTGGTTGACCAGAAGGTGTCATCCCTCTGAATACGTTGGATATCAATGCCCTTGAGTGTAAATATAACTAAATCACAAAACTCTCTTTGTGTATTGTGTAACTGCCCTTGTATTTGATAATAGAAGTTAGGGTGGCGATTTGGACCTTTCACACCAGGCTCCTTTTTCTTATTTTTCGCCTCATACTCCTTTGCGGTTTAAGTACGCTTCAAGAATCTTTTGGAACGGGGGACACTTTACGTCAACGAGGCCATTTGTTCCAAGTAGTCAATCAGGGAATGCTGCTAGGAATCCGTCCCTCATATTAACGAATAAGCTGCACTTCTGCATAGTGAAGTTTTCCTGTTCCACGTACAGTTGTAAAGCAGCAACCTCATTGATTCTACCATATACTGTTGCGGGTGAAGAAAGTCTTTGGCTACACGATACTTGAAACAAGTCTGGCACTGTACGTTGTGGTTCGACACCCACTAATGTCGTCGTCCTTACAGAGCCTTATCATTGCATCATTACCTCGAGCCCCCCCCCCCCCCCCCCCCTCATATTGCTCTTCATCAACAGTAAGTACAATAGGCTACCGCCATATTACAATGCAAGAATTGAAAAATTGAGTCGTTCAGTTCTTCAACAAACTTATTATTTATATAATGTTATTACGTCACATTACCTCGAGACGATCGACGTTCATCGTCGATCTTCAAATACTTATACCTGTATATAAATTAGACGCACAAGGGTCCGTGGCCGAGTGCTTGGTCTAGCGCACACCAGCTCGGAGCACTTGGAGCGAAAGCTCGCTCTGCAGAACCCACCCCCGCCCCTGCCCGTTTCTATCTGGAAGATCATCGTACCGGCCTGCGGTCGCGTATCCCTACTTCGTCGTGCACGTTAAAACCCCAGGTTTGCGGTTGTACCGCACTGGCTAAATTGCTCATCCACAGCTGAGGCAACAGACGCCTACTAAGGCAGACTAACTTCCGGCTCTATAAACATACACACAACAATTTGCAATTAGACGCATAATAACAAAAAACACAGCGTGCCGCCTCTTTTCTTTTGATGCCTTTTTTAAACCAGCGAAAGCTCGCGCGTTCTCTCTTTTGAGACGGTTAGAACGGTCGCACATAAAACCCGCGTTTCTCCTACCCGGCCGTTTCCTCCTCTCATTATGTGTAATTGGTTATAACTAAATAAGCTGTAATAATGGTGTATTATTCATATTTTTTTCAGTTTCAGTCAGGGAAAAGGAGTTTCGCGGGAACTAGAGCCGATAAATGATCTGCGCTTAGAGTATCGGCACTCTCTTCCCCGACAGTGTTCAGAACACCGCCATTTTGGTGCTTGTGCAGAGCAGGCGCAACTGCCGATTGTCATGATTCAAAAGTGCGACATCCTCAGCATTAGATTCGGTGTTAGGAAGCTCATGTAATGTTGCTTTGCTTTGTCGCAAACTGTTAAAAGTGGAGGACGGAAAAGCGTTTCTTGTGATTTCAGATAAAGCTTCAAATAACTGGCAACCACAATTTTAAACCACAATATGGCCAAGTGCCGCTACTCTGAAGCGTAGCTTATTTTATGACACTATTCATGCTCTTGTTCAAGAGGCTTGTAATACCTGGAAAGGCCATGACGTAAGCCCCGTGGATTCCGCAAGCCACTGCCTTTTGACACCTGCCTCTTCCTCATTGTTCCCAATTGTGCCAGTAAATTAGCTATGGTTCAGAGTAATCACACTTGGCCATATTGTGGCTTAAAATCATGGTTGCCAGTTATCTGAATCTTTATTTAAAATCACAGGAAACGCTTTTCCGTCCCCCACAAATGTTTAAACAACCCGCGACAGAGCATTGCAATATTGCATCAGCTTCCTAGCACCGCACCTAATGCTGAGGAAGTCGCACTTTTGGATCATGACGATCGGCAGTTGCGTTTGCTCTGAACAAGACCCAAAATGGCGGCGCCCAAAACAATTTTGGGGAACGGGGTGCCGATACTTTAAAGCTCATTTAGTGACTCTAGGCGTGAAGTGAACTCGGGTGTATTTTTTCCTCTTCGTCTTTATTGTTTATTGATTTCAGTCATATCGAATAATGAACACATTATATCACGCTACGCTTGTGTAATTATTTGTCTTAGATTTATTAACCTGACCCAGTACTTCAACCATTCATTTATCGATAGTAAATCTTCCAATAGATTTGTTTAATGTGAAGGTAAAAAGACACGGAGATTGATGATGATACAGACGCCAACGCCGCCCTCGGAAATTTTTGAACATTAGAAATCAGCAGTTTGTCTGCCATCCGCCAGGTAGCGCAATAAAACACCCAAACAGATTTTAATTGTTTTTAAAATTAGCTAAGCTCGACACCTATTCAAAAACCAAAGCAAGATAACTGTGAAGATTTAATACATCGCAATGTATATATATTCCAAAAAATAAATGTTATTAGATGCCAATAAATCTGTTTGATGTCCAAAAAAGATATGCGTCAAAAACAGGTAAGTTTGAAGGGCTCCTGGAGCGTTATGACTTTTTAAATGAAAAAAAAGCCATGGTCCACCTCTTTGGCAACCATTGTAGCTCTAAATGTTATAAAAGATTTTATCATAGATTAATTATTTCCTCAGCGGCATTTGAAGTACCATGACTCGAAGCTCAAAAAAAAATGCTACGTTTGACGTAAAATATCTAAACAAAAAAATTTTACACAACATTAAGTTTTTTTCTGCATATTACCAATTATAAGCACTACATCCGTAGCTTATTTCATTGTCCTAGCGCTTGTCATTAAAAACATATTTGTGCTCAAAAATTTCAATTTTAGGGCAATATTTGGATGGATGAAAAAAAACAAAGTAGTGCAAATACCAAAAAAGTGTATCGTTACATTCTGCTCCAACATCCTCTTAACAAGACTGCTATATTGGAACCGTGCTATCTTTAATGGATCGTTCATAAAACATAAACTAGCGGAGCAAGTGAGGGTCCGCGCCATCATATTCGCATCGCTATAATTGCGCATGAACAGTGAAAACCAACACACACCTAATATCAAATGAAAGAGGATTGCATTGCCTTTCGAATGACATCAATCCCACAAAACATTATTTAAAAGGAGATGAGTAATGACCTGCCAAAAAGTACCTAAACTGCCACATTCAGTGGGACCGTGGCCTTAAGTTAACCGGCTTCGAGCAAACGGGCCCAGGTGAGGACACGGCGGGGCTAACTGCGCGGCGCGAGGAATCAGATAGCGTTCGTTCGACGGGCATCCGAAAGGCTGCATCATTCTGCGGCCACCGTGCCCGTAAAGCCCCTCTATCCTGGGAAAAGTGGCACCATTTATCGTTGTAGAAATGCTCGAGGCAAGTGCCGGCCGCGCCTCTTCTGGGGAATTAATGGCGTCTGAAATCTAGCTCAGTGCTGTGCGGTGCCGCCATGATCTTCCCAAAGGCTGCACGTTGCACGTGCCTCGTGCATCGACAAACCTTGCGCTACTGATAGTTTTGTAAAGGACAAGCTTTAAAGATGATGGTGCCATAGAAAAGTTATGACGGAAATACCCAAGCATACGGTTAGCGTTATTTACTATACGTTTGACATGCATTTGCCAAGACAGATTAGCTGTTATGTGAACCCCTAGATAATTGTATGACGTTAACTTGTTCAAGTGCACTGCCTGAAAGTTGATAATCGTAAATGCTGCCACAAACGGTCTGACGCGTAATTCTCATTACTTGACATTTGTTAGTATTCAGACGCATTTCCCAGATACCAAACCAATTAGAGATTTTGTTAAGGTCATTCTGAAGCACATAGGAATCGGAACTAGTAGAAATGACTCGAAAAATGACACAGTCGTCGGCAAGCAACTTGATGGATGAGTCGATAGAGTTAGGAAGGTCATTAATGTAGATGAGAAAGAGAAGAGGACCAAGCAGAGTCACTTGTGGCACACATGAAGTAACGGGGGACGAGGATGATTTGAAGTCGTTAGCAACTACAAATTGGGTTCTGTTAGACAAGAAACTTTCAATTCATGCGAGAATGTTAGGGTCAATATTTAATCTGCTTAATTTCAAACAGAGTAGCTGATGAGATACGAGGTCAAAAACTTTAGAAAAGTCCAGAAATATGCAGCAAACATGAGATTCATTATCTAAAGCAGCAAAAAGTTCATGTCTAAATGAAATGAGTTTTGTCTCACAGGTGAACGTCTTACGAAAGCCGTGCTGGTATGATGTAAAAACTGCCTAACTCTCAAGGCAACTAACAAGGTTAGAATAAATTATATGCTCTAGTATTTTACAAGGAACACTAGTTAAAGATATTGGTCTGTAATTAAGGGGAGAATGCGAAATTCCTGATTTAAACGAGGGTACCACATTGCCCACCTTCCAATCGCCGGGCACAATGCAGGTATCTAGGGGATGTGAAAAAAGTTTCGACAAAATTATGGAGGAGTATACTTCGGTGATCTTCAGAAAGTTTGAGTAATATCATCAGGTCCAGGTACAGATGGCGAAGAAACTTTTAAATTTCGGATTAAATGTATCACACCAACCCGGTCAATACGCACAGGATCCATATAAAAAAAGCTCAAATCAGCAACATCAGGAAGACAAACGGAGGGTAGATTCAAGAACGACTTTGCAAACACTTCATTAAACACTGAGCAGCATTCAGACTGAGGAATAGTCACACCATTAGCGTCGTTTAGGTATATCTTATTCTGTTTCGGACCACAAACTATGTTCCACAACTTTATAGGGCTGTTTACCAGTAACAAAGGAAGTGTGTTATTAAAGAAAACTCTCTTAGCTTCTTTCACTGCGCTTTTAAACAGAGCTGTAAATTGACGATAAGCACACCACTTCACATGACTCTAACTCTGTTTGGCTCTGCGATATAACCGCTTTTTCTTTTTTGAAAGACGCTTTAATGGAACGTTGAACCAAGCGACTCGATACTTGCATGAGACTACGCGTAATGGTATTATTTTTGCTAAATAATTCACCTTGTCCCTAAAAATATACCAATTAGTTTCGATAGTACGTTCCGAAAAATCCAGCATGTATTCACCTAAAAACGCTCCAAGCTCTCTGTTTATGGATTGATAGTCGGCCTTGTTGTAGTCCCTAATATACTTTGGCTTACTGACTGAACGATGAGCAGATCATTCAAGAGTTAAATTAACAAAGCAATGACCACTTAGACCGGGCAAGTCGGTTATTGAGTTAACCAAGTCAGGAGATGTTGCCAAAATGAGATCAAGAATATTTGCTCTCATGAAGAAGTTTGTGTAGGTTCTGTTACCCTTTGAGGAAAATTAAAATCAGAGCAAAGGTTTACAAATGCCGTGGATTCACTGTGACCCGGAAACAACCGGGCGTGAATCATTCCAAAGTATTTTCGGAAAGTTGAAGTCCCCTAACAAAAACAAAGGCGAATGAGTGTAATGAGGGTGTTAGATCGCGTCTTGAGTTCGCGTCCGTAATATGAACGCGAACTCAGCAAGGTCATTAAAAATTTTAAGCGTAGATTTGTACGAAATCTATATAATAGACACACTGTCTGCTACCACTTTTATGGCTACGAATCTTTTTTTGTGGACCTCAATCTTTTAACTCTTCATGATAGAATAATTGCAAGAGATATGTGCGTTTTGCATGAGGTTGTGCAGGGTGCTATTGACTGTTCACAGGGTTTTTGATGGCCTTGAAATTCCGTGTGCCCTCTAAGCGGTCAATCAGCTGCCGAGACACTTTTTATTTTAACATGCGATTAACCTGTCCGACGAAATGATTGCAAGAAACCTATAATGCCTTTTTCTTAGACGATGACTATTTTGTTTGATTTTGTTACTTGAAATACGTGCATTTACCTTATGTATTCACTCATTGGACAGCGCTCTGACACCCAGGCCACTTGGCTGTTGCAGGCACTTAATAAAATTATCTATCTATCTATCTACACCACGTGAGAAATTTTAATCCTTTTATTTATGCTTACACAACGTACAGATGAAACTAAGTTCTGTTGTTATTCTGGTTCGTTCGCATCGCTGAAACTCTACGAACGTTCCTTCTCAACACAGTATTTAATTAGCTCCCGAATGTTTAAGGCAAGCTTAACATTTCAATGGGCACCAAACGCTTTTTAACCTTAAACTGTTCAAGCAAATAACTTTTTAATGTAAATTTCTGTAAATCAGATAGTACAAGAATACTCGCCAGGCAAACAAAAGGGCAGAGATATTATGAAGGCAGGCCGAAAAAATAAAAAAAAAAGATATCTCCCCCAGCCTTCGTCGTTTTGTTGATTTTTTTTTTCTTGTAAACTTACGAGAAATATTTTTGGTTACATCGAGCAAGCATTTATTTTATTTATTATCTTTACATCGGGTATATTTCTGTATATGTATTTTTGCTCGTTTCCTGGCTCTAAGCATAAGCAACTGCATTTGTAGGCCAGCACTAATATTTTGTAATTTCTTATTTGAATAAAGTATTATAACTATTATCACCAGCGTGCTCTGCGTAGAAGCCAATATTTTTGTTCTTTACTTGAATGTTTAGAAGAGTATACGTTTTAGTATTCTCTGGTTTATGCTCAGATTGGGCACTTCTCTAGCTAGTGTGCCCTCAAACCATAAATATTCTAAAGAGGCTACAGAACACCTGATTTATATTTTATTACTTTATTTTAGTTCAGACAAAATAAAACTCCCAGAACCATAGGGGCTCTGAACGCTGCTGTTGCTGTCGGCTCTAAGTTTCCATGAAGCTCTCCCTTGGCAAAGCAAACATTAAAGCAATATACTTTTTTTACGTAGAATGATCGATATGACGAGGGGACTCTTTTTTATGGCATTCTGAGGCTATAGCAGGTCCGTCGACCCTCAAAATATCCTTGTCTGCTTCATGCCGCAGCCGTCCGGGCACTGTTGCTGGAGTACGGCTCGTGCCGTTGCGCACGACTCGTCCGTCTGGTAGATTTGATGGAACACCGTGCCGTTGAAGGTTTCGTCTGCAAGAGTTGAAGTGTGCATTCACTGTCAGTAATTTACACAGGCACAACCTCAAAGCCCCTCAAATACACACCCAGGTTAAGTTCGACCTCCAATCCCCCAGAGCCCGTTCCTCCCCTTTGAGACAGAGCACGCAGAGAGCTTATCGCTACGATGCATCGTGTAAGCTCGGTAAGTAAAAAACAACACACGAAACGTTTTGTCCGAACTATGAGGTCAAAGCTGTGATACCCATCACGACTTGAGCAAGAGAAACGTCATGCTGACTCATAGTCTTTTATGTATACTAGCAATGCAACTGGGGAAGCTAAGCGGATGGGGAAAAAAGAGGATGTTGCCGTAAATTAAGATCAAATCTGGACAGTATTACGATACAGATGTATCGCGATGGTATCTCATAGCTACTTTCGAGTATCTGTATCTCTGTATAGATAGAGATACCCATAAGAATAGTAATTGTATCTCAGTCTTCAAATGCATTTACGATGTATTGATTGTATCGCGATACTTTGCCAAGCTTAGGTATATTGCTACATTTGTCCTCAAAAATTAACTTTGGGGTTTTCGCGATAAACTGACTACCAACCTTTTTGGTGCGAATGATCGCAGAATTTCTATATTCTTATGTGTATAGACGCTTTGCGGCAGCTGTGCATTGGCGTCGACATAACCGACCTTCAATTACTGTTTCTTCTTATGACGTTTACTTCATTTCATCATGACCAGAGCAGTGCAGTTTATTTTCATTTTAGATTTTACTGTGTCCTTCTCCCCTGTCTTGGCTCATCAATGCCCGCTTCACTGGCACGGCATCTGGGTAAAATAAGAAAAGGTCGGCGATGACGGTTGTAATATGGCGTGTGTGCAACACGTCTGTAGTAAGACCCCACGCACAACGACCTATACAGGGGGAAGCCTGGTTGCCTGGTATGTATAACGCAGATGAAGTTCCTAAATTGTGAAAAAAATAAGTCTTTCAAAGAAAGGTCCCTTGCAAGAATAGCGCAGTGTAATCTCTTCCCACAAAGCCCTCAACTTCTTCCGCTTGTGGGGACTTTGGCGGCTCCCCGGTCCAGTTCCCCGACCACGGGGCACAGGTGGAGAACTTTACCGCGTGGGCGGCGGGGTCAAGGCGGCAACGAGCACATCGCGCGCGCCGCCAAGATAAGGCGGATCAGAGGCAGCGCACTGCTAGTCGCTGGCTGGACTCAAGCGCCGCCGGTGCTCGTTGGTTTTCTGTTAGTATTCTTCATCGTCTCGTCCATGTCCAATTAAATGTAGTTTCTTGTTGTTGAAACCGTTGGCTCCGTGTTCTTCCTCCGGGTCGGGTATGAAGCAAGGCAAACCGACCCCACAGTTTAGCACTCACCCTGGTTGACTAAGCCCTTAAGAGGACAGTTTGAAATATGCTCTCACGAGAAAACAGGGTTCATATTGAGCAAACGCCCTTTGACACGCACGACTTCTTTTTCTTTTTTTTTTTTTTTTGTTTTTAGCGGCATTTGGGATGGTAGTATTGAGTGCAACAGAAAGTCGAGGGCAGAAAGGATATTCCTTGAAATTAACTACGTCATAGAAGAAGCGGCAACTTTGCCCAGGGGCCCATGCGCACGGCGGCGCTGTTTAGGTACCGAGTCATCTTGCTCTCGAGCACCGCAAGTGCCGGTCAAACGGATGTGCAAGCGTGCCTATCGCTTGGGCACGCTTGCACATTCGTAAAGGGGGCAACTAAAACCATGCCAAAATGTTTGCAATTTAATGGCGGACAGCTGCTCCGCAGATCAGCTGCTCGTGCGCATGCGTGCGTTCACGCGCGGTGAGAAAGATAGGGGGGAGTGGGGGAGAGGCTGGAGCAAAGATTAGAACGTTTGCAGAGGATCGACGTTTTTCGTCCTCCTCCCGCACTGTAATGCAAAGACGACACAAATAAACCACGTGACCCCGAGTGAGCACTTGGAAGCACCCTAAACACTAGGCACGCTAAGAATGGCAATCAAAGTGGTCACGACAGCGGCAACCTGGTCATAACTACAAATGGCAGAGGGTTCTTCCGTAGAGCTCCGAGTCCTTTACACGGTAGAGAAGTGGTTCTCAAATGAAGGTTCGCGGACCCTTTGGGGTTCCGAAGGCCTTCTTATGGTACCCGACACCCTCGACCGTCAAACGAGCCGAGCGACAAGATTTTTGTTTAGAATAGACGATCTCACCAAGCGTTCCGCGCATGCGCGACGCCACCATAACTTTAGCTCACGGGAGGCAGACGGCCGTGCATGCGAGGGCTCGTGCCGTCTCCTGTTCCTCACGCGCAGAGCTCCAGCAAGGTTGTTGCGCGTGCAGAAAGACTAAAGTTCCCTCGACGCATTGCGGCAGCGGTGGCGTAGTCAAACTGGCTGGTGAGATCTGTCTATTGATACTGGCTGTTTTACATGTGTGCCGAGTGAGTAAAGCTAATTATTCTTTGTTTCGGAGCTGCAAAGTTGGTTTCCACGCATTTACTTTTCTTTATTTACCGTTTTGTTGTCGTAATTATCTAGTATCTCACGTTAAACCCCCTATGAATCTCCCATCACACTTCAGCCGATCCAGAAAGTATCCAGAAAACATCGGTGGTTAAGAAGCACTAGCTGTGGTGGAGTTCAGAGCAACTGAATGTGCTCCATCGCCGTGGCGCATGGCTACGAAGGTATTTCTCCTTTTACGAACTCTTCTGCGGGTCAGTTGTCTCGTCGTCACTTTCTCTTCTTTCTTTTTTTTTTCTTGCACTATTGCGCCACCATTGTACTGGTGTCCCAATTCCTTCTTCAAAAACATTTAAGCGTTTATCAGCGATGTCAAAAAGTTGAATCTGAAGCACAGAAATGTTTTACTGGGGTGCATGCCTTTTACAATTATAGCTTGGGAAGTGATGGATTACAAAGTAATTTTGTAACTGCCATGTTAGGTTATTACCACAAAAATTTGTAATTTGATTGCATTACAAAATTTATGTAAAGGATTACTTCAACTATAGGCAACTTGAGTAAAAATACGAACACATTCTTCGTTAACACAATTCAAACATAGTTCAGAGAGCCGATCAAAATAATACCATATTGTAACCAGGTCAAAGCTGACCTCTTCATAAGCTTCATAGCCATCTCTAAACTTTCCGATGTTGGCAGAACCTGTGACATGAAAGTATAAAAGGCAGAATAACTTACTTATTACGTAGACAGTGCCGTTGATGGGATCTTCTGTGAGAACGACCTCAGCTCGTCTGCCTGAAAAAAAGAAATAGCAGCACAGGTAGTTATTGCCCGCTTAAAATATATCATATTGCATGTTAATTTGAAAAACAAAATGCTCATTTATTTTGCCAATGACACGACCGCAACTAAATCAATAAACTTGCGAAAAAGTGCACATTTAGTTCAATTTATTGTTTTCCTTTGAATGGAAGGTTAAGTTTTGTTAATTCGGGGCCAAACGTAAGTTTAGTTCAATGCATTATTTGTCTTTGATCGGACGATTAGCGGGAACAGTTTTCTTTTTGTCTCGGCCTCGGGAATACCGATTAGAACAATATTTTATTAAAACATTAATGGACTGGTATTGCATTAATAGTAACGTAATTTTGCGGTCATTTGTGTCGTTATTCTTCACGCGGAAGGATGGCGGGAAGGAAAGTAAATTCCTTTTTCGGCGCAAGTGTTTCTCGCGTTTGAGGTGATCGATGGTCAAATGAGCTAGCGCACACTTTCTTTAGCGCACATTAGGGTGCCTTCATGTGCGCTTTGTTCAGGTTGGAGACATCTGGCCATTTTGTCCTACATTTTAATTTTTATTTGTTGTTCAGAAGCGCGTGCAAGTGCGTGTCCCTGCACGCGCTTGTGGCGATGACTGTGCTATGACGACATTTTGTTTCCGTCGATGTCTTTGTATCTTACCCGTGAGTGCGTGTTTTCAGCTTCAGGTGCTACAAAGGGTAGCGCTCTTTTCTGTCTTGTCCTTCTTCTTTCTACTTTGTGCGCTAAATACCTTAATATGTTAGGGTAGCATCACCCTAAACAGAAGGACATTGAGGCGCCCTAGCGCACATTAGCTTGGAGCTCGTGAAGTGAAAGCTCGCGTTGCTGAACCTAGAGTCACTAAATGAGCTGCGCTTAGAGTATCGGCACTCCGTTCCCCGGCATTGTTGTGGGCGCCGCCATTTTGGCTCGTATGCAGAGCAGACGCAACTGCCGATCGTCATGATTCAAAAGTGCGACTTCCTCAGATTTAGATTCGTTGTTAAAGGGGCGGTGCAACGATATTCAATTGGAATGTTTTACACTTTACACGAGCTTACTGGCACTAGTGGGACTCAAGGATACTCACACGCAACGCCACCGGCCAAGAAACTCCCTAGTTGCGGCGTAATTTCAAGGACAAAACCGAGTGTTTTCATTCAATCTCTCCTTCGCAAAATCTGATGACGTAGCTGGGCGGTGGCAGTACCGCCCAGTGACGATATTTGAATGCGGCTCATAGATTGGACCCGAGCATGGCGTGGACGCTCGATTTGGGCTCGTGATAATCGATAGCTCGAGGCGCATTCGGGTTATTGCCCATGTCCAATCGCTGCAACGACGACAATAGCCGAGCCATAGCAATGTCTGGAACTCAGCGCGTGTCCTGTGCTTTGCCAACCCCAGCGCGGGGCTATGATCAACATTGGCGGCATATAATCGGCTCCAGATCACGTGGCCGTTTGTTCTGGTTGCGAGTTGAGGGGATGAATTCTGCTCGTTTTTCTTTATTTCTTTCTGCGACTTCGAGTGCGTGTGGTGAAAAACGAACGGGTATTTCACAATTCATTAACGTCAGGGATCCGTTCTAAGCGGTATTTGCGCAAAATACAAAAGTCGTTGCATCGCGCCTTTAAGAAGGTCACGCAATATTGCTTTGGTCTGTTACGAACTGTTAAAACATTTGTGGAGGGCGGAAAGGCGCTTCCTGTGATTTCAGATAAAGCTTCAGATAACTGGCAACCATGATTTTAAGACACAATATGGCCAAGTGTCGTTACTCTGAAGCGTAGCTTATTTAGTGGCACTAGCTGAACCCAAGATCCCGAGCTCAATCCCCACCCCTGCCCTAGAGCCACTAAATGAGCTGCGCTTAGAGTATCGGCACTCCGTTCCCCGACATTGTTGTGGGCGCCGCCATTTTGGCTCGTATGCAGAGCAGACGCAACGCCGATCGTCACGATTCAAAAGTGCGAGTTCCTCAGCGTTAGATTCGGTGTTAGGAAGGTCGTGTAATATTGCTTTGCTCTGTCGCGAACTGTTTAAACATTTGTGGAGGGCGGAAAAGCGTTTCCTGTGATGTCAGATAAAGCTTCAGATAACTGGCAACCCTGTTTGTAAGACACAATATGGCCAAGTGTCGTTACTCTGAAGCGTAGCTTATTTAGTGGCACTACCCTGCCCTTTTCGATCTGGATGAGAATCGTGCCTGCGTGCGGTCGAGCACCACTACTGCGTCTTGCAAGTTAAACCCCCAAGGCCAGAAGATAAAATAGTGTTCTGGCTAAATTTCTCATCTACAGCTGAGAAAGCTGACCCACATTGGGGTAGACTACCTCCCGGCTGTATAAACACGCACACAACAAAATTACTTACTTTTGTTTTGTGTGTTCTTGATTTACCGATTTCTATACATTTCTTTCTGTATTTTAAAAGCTTCATTCACTATAACCTACCCTGCTAACATGTCAAATAGTAATATCGGTATAAAAAAGATATGTACCAATAACGCTTCTGAAAGTGTTTGAACCGTTTTAACTTCTTCAAGCGTTGTACCTAAGATAAAAAAAAAAGTGAATTCATCGTACACACGTCCTGTTTCAAAAGGTATACCTAGCAATTTATACGCATTTTTCAAGAATGGGAGCGATTGAAATATCCATCAAAAAGTCACTTCGATACTGGCGCTAAATAAAACAAGAACTATCAAACTGACCTAACAATTGTCTTTGAAGTTGGTTCTTTTTTTTTTCTTCTATCTTTTGGTATCAGCCTAGTAAGTAAAACTCAGTTTACTACAAACAGTAGAACTGCCGTTGCTCAATGAAGCATTTTCGCCTCAAATGGGGACTAGCTTTATTTTCTGTGCGTGTCATTCGCCTGCAGTATACATTTTGTCTCGTAACACAAACTTTATGGCAGGTAGCCTTTTATTTGGGCACTCATCGACTACGTCCGCCATCTTAAATTACTAAAAGCTACCACGTATTATGCTCGTGAAAATCCTACTCTAGACTCCGACAGGGTGAGAACAGGAGGGAGGAGCTTCCGTTGGCCCGTCCTCCAGCGCGAGGTTCCTACCTTCGACAGCGCTTCGCCGTTTCGTGAGCGTCGAGCGTGCCCGTACGCGCAGCCAAACTACTATAGATGGCAACGAGTGCCTGCTGAAGGACGGTCATCCTAAAGAGACGCCCTTGCCGCTGCAAAGGTCGATTCACACAGCATCGTTTTCTAACGTTGACTTTAAGTCATCGAAACATCCGCGTCTTCAACATCGCGTACCAGGCTATCGCCTTGAACTGGTAACCCCTCTTAAGATGAAGCGAAGATGTACCGGTAATTTGTGGCGTATGCTTACGTAAGCTTTCGTAACGTAACATGAGCTAAGAAAACGTGGCTGTGTGAACCAGCTTTACTCCTGTCAGTGACTATACCCCTTGTCCCAAATAACGGCCAGGCTATTTTAAATCGACCGGAAAACATCGGTCTCTTAACCTATGACGTTCTGATATTGTACAGCGTTGGCCACAGGAGGTGCATTTTTTCTATAAAATTCGCAAAGAGCGAACTTATCTGAGGAAAAAGTAAAAAAATAAAAAGTCTTAACTCCTATGGAAACGCAGCGAAGCCACCGGTATGCAAACCATAGGGCGCCCTATGGTTTGAAGACCGGTGGCTTCGCTGCGAAGACCGGTGACGATGGCGATGACGTCATTGTGATGACGTCATCAGTGGCGTCACCAGTGACGTCACGCCTTCCACAATGCACCACGCGGGTACGCCGACGGTGACGGCGGCACCGCTCAAGCCGGAAACGGGCGCCTATGAGCTGCGCTCTAAAACATTGAAATCTACGGCGAACTCTAAAATATGCAGCAAATACTTCACCGGAATCGAGAAGCGAAATGCGCTCGCCCACCCAGCCCACCCTTGGATGTTTCCATTAGCCTACAGGAACATAGTAGTGGGAATAGCGGAACGGCACGAAAACAATCGCCAGGCTATTCTCAAGCTCACTCAGAAAGTAATAAACGCACATAATAAGAGCCAGTCTACTCAACTTCAACTAAGAAAGCTCTCTTACCTGATTACGCGAAGCTCGAAGATTTTTTTGCTTGCGAGCTCAATTTCGTCTGCGGAGTACGGCGCGCCGTGACATCCACTTTTCCGTCGAAACGGACCTCCTTCCAGAGGTCGGCATTTTAGGTCGCCCTCACTCACCCTCACCCTCACAGCCACACTCACCTAAGCCCCTCACTCACCCTCACCCTCACAGCTACACTCACGTTCAGCCCCTCTCTCACCCTCACCCTCACAGTCACACTCACCTTCAGCCCTTCACTCACCCTCACTGAACCTCGCGGCCCTCACGCACTCACCGCCCTCACGGCCCTCACGCCCCTCACGCCCCTCACCGCCCTCACGGCCCTCACTCACTCATGGCCCTCACGCCGCTCACCGCCCTCAGGCCACTCACGGCCCTCACGGCCCTCACCGCCCTCACCACCCTCACGGCCCTCAAGCCCCTCACGCCCCTCAGCGCTCTCACGGCCCTCACTCACTCATGGCCCTCACGCCACTCACCGCCCTCAGGCCACTCACCGTCCTCACCGTCCTCACCACCCTCACGGCCCTCACGGCCCTCACAGCCCTCACGCCACTCACCGCCCTCACGTCCCTCACCGCCCTCACGGCCCTCACCGCCCTCACCGCCTTCACGGCCCTCACCGCCCTCACGGCCCTCACGGCCCTCACGCCACTCACCGCCCTCACCGGCCTCAGGCCACTCACCGCCCTCACGGCCCTCACCGCCCTCACCGCCCTCACGGCCCTCACGCCCCTCACGCCCCTCACCGCCCTCACTCACTCATGGCCCTCACGCCACTCACCGCCCTCAGGCCACTCACCGTCCTCACCGTCCTCACCGCCCTCACGGCCCTCACGGCCCTCACAGCCCTCACGCCACTCACCGTCCTCACGGCCCTCACCGCCCTCACCGCTCTCACGCCACTCACCGCCCTCACGCCACTCACCGCCCTCACGCCACTCACCGCCCTCACGCCACTCACCGCCCTCACGCCACTCACCGCCCTCACGCCACTCACGCACTCATGGCCCTCACGCCACTCAGGCCAGCTTCAGATTGGGCAATTTCGGCCAGAAACTTTACGTCGCAACACCAGCAACACGCGCCGCCCGCAATCACACGCAGCAACCAATTGCTGCAATTTGCCATCGTCATCATAAAATTTTATTTTTCTTGCACTATTTAGACACAATTACGCGTTATAAACGTGTTTTTATGCATTTAAATCCCGTTAAGAATACTAATGCACCTTTCTGAAACAGTTTATTTCCAAAAAACGATCGATTTCAAACGAGAACCAAGTCTTTCGGTGTCATCATCACCGGCACGAGGTATCACGTGAAAATGTTCGTCCCTGATTAGATGCAGCCGCTTCAAACGTATTCGAATTGCTCCGAGTTGCTTGCTTATTTCGAGCCGGACACGATCTCAGCAATTCGTGTCGATCTAGGGAAAGCTAGAGAACAACCCGCCATTAACACCAAAATTGCTGAGAAAGATGCTCGATCTGAAGGGGCCTCACGCACTCACCGCCCTCACGGCCCTCACACCAACTCATGGACTCACCGTCCTCACGGCCCTCACGCCTCATGCCACTCACTGCCCTCACGCCACTCATGGCCCTCACACCCCTCACGCACTCACCGCCCTCACACCACTCACGCACTCATGGCCCTCACGCCACTCACCGCCCTCATGCCTCTCACGCACTCATGGCCCTCATACCCCTTACCGCCCTCACCGCCCTCATGGCCCTCACGGCCCACACCGCCCTCACGGCCCTCACCGCCCTCACGGCCCTCACCGCCCACACCGCCCTCACGGCCCTCACCGCCCTCACGGCCCTCACCGCCCTCATGGCCCTCACGGCCCTCACGGCCCTCACCGCCCTCACAGCCCTCACGGCCCTCACGGCCCTCACCGCCCTCACAGCCCTCACGGCCCTCACTCACCCTCACACTCATGAATTTTCCTGGTTCAGAAACTCACTCACCCTCACCTCGCCTGTGAAGATGAGGGTGAGTGAGGGTGAATGAGGGCCCTCATGAGTGAGGTTTGCCGAGGTATGCCTCCTTCACGTCGTACACGTGGCCAGATGCATGAAGGAGTTTTCCCTTCGTCATATTGGCACCACGGAAGAAGCTTTCTGGATTCGTAACCGCCTTAAACCCTGTCGTAATCACCACAGGAACACTGTCTGTTGTGCTGCTCGTCGCCATTGCTTCCTCCCGATCATTCTCCACCGGCTACAGAAGAAGCTTTCCGGATTCGTCATCGCCTTAAACTCTGACGGGGATACTGTCTGCTGTACTGTTCGTCGCCATTACTTCCCCATGACTCTGCGCCGGCGGCACGGGAAACCAAAGAAACTCTTCGAATTCGTAAATAACAAATCCCGTCGTAATCACGACCCGGACACTGCCCGCTGTGCTCTTCTTCACCAATAATTCCCGATGATTCTGCGCCGGCTACCACTAGGTGGCGGCAAACAATAAACGACCGCTGCGACGCGCCCGGTTTGCTCGCTTCCTATAGTACCGGATGCAAGTTTATATTGTGACCCTCAGAAATGTTAAGGAAACCGTGGTACTTTTAGTAAGCAAGTTCTCTTAGAGTAGATCCGTGGCGTTTATAAGTCGGCACTTAAGGTCTGTTCACACGATGCATCTTTTAGGCGCGCAACAGTTTCGCGACACTCTAGTTTCGCGAAATGTGCTCGTTCACACGTACCGCTTCAAGTGCAACAACACACACCGATGCACCGTTTCGAGTGAGCTCCGAATCAGATCGCTATTTATCTGGGGACCTGCTTTGTGCATGTTATGCAGTCAATTTACTTTAATTTTTTTTTTCTCACATACTGCACTACTTGGAGCGATCTCGCGTGTGCGCTAAGCCGATTGAGGCGGAAACCAGTACGTGGAGGACATGTGCCGGCGCCGAGCCCGCACGCAGCCAATTCATTGTCAAAGCTCCTATCAATGCACATGGTATTCATAGAAACGCTACGTGCCCAATCTGGTTACTTCTCGGCGCCCATGTCTGCCCCGAGTTTACTGTGCCAACTGTTTCAGAGAGCGCACATGGTTTCACGTTCGCTTGTAAACAAAGCAAACTTGCTTTCAGTTTACTCGATGGTCTCTTATCCAGCGGTATCGTCGCGACAACAACGCTATGAGCACTATTCTAATCTCGCCAACTCCCGCTAATTGTCTTCGTCCATCACTGGATTTTTTTCCCGATATGCTACTTACTTTTCCTTCAGTAGTGCTTGACGTGCTTGCGAAAGCGGCGGCAGTATCCATCGTTCGTGGTTTCGGTTTTTTTTTCGAATTTGGCTCCGCTACAACACCGGCAGTGAAGTGGTCTTCTCAAACAGCTCGCTCCCCCCTCAAAGGACACGTGAGAGCGTTTCTGAGCGGCCATTGGCGCCGCCCTCAGAGTGATTGACAGGACTCGGCAAAGTTTCAGCAAAAGCTCGCTCCAGAAGCAAGGTGTGCGCGACAATTTTTTTAGATACGCGCGTCCTTTTCGGACTCGTTCAGACGGCGTAACCTTTTCGCGACACTAGATGCGCGAGAAAAATGCATCATGTGAACGGGCCTTTACTATGGTGAGGGGGCACGTCACTGTAGTGCAGTTGGAAAAAGTGAGGGGGCCCCGTCACTGTAGTGCGGTAGGCAAAAGTGAGGGGCCCCGTTCCCCGGTGCGGTCTTTGTCTAACGAAACGGTGAGAGCGCTTATAATTTATACGCGCTTTAACCTAGGCTGCCCCCCCTTCCTCCTGCGTTAACACACACGGCAGACAATTCGATCATGCGGCATTATTGAAAGTTACGAAGGGCCTGTCACTGTAGTGCGGCAGGCAAAAGTGAGGGGGCCCGTCCTGTGTTGTATGTGGTGGGAAGAGTGAGAATTAATAACTTGTAATTTACAAGCACATTAACCCACGCTTCGCGGTCTTGCCCTGTATAGCGTCTGTGACCTAAATAAAAAAATGAAAAATGAAAAAAAAGAGTATCGTCCAGAACGCGATTCAAACCGTAGACCCCCGCTCGTGAAGCCGATGCTGTACTGTCGTGAGCAAAAGTCTGGATAACACGCGAGAGCCGACCAAATTGCATCACCGCGCTCCCTGACGGCGCGGCGCCTGGTGCCGAGACCCGCGCAATGCGCACGCACGTCCTTTTCTATCTGCTGGCCCACTCGTTCGCTCGCTTCAACGCGATGCGCTGATGAGCGATTAAATGGGCACTAGGTGCCGCCCCGGGAACCAAGATTCCGAGAGCCTCGCTCACCGCTCGGGACGAGCTTGCGTGATCCGCGGCACGCGCCGTTCGCGCATATCTTTCCCGCGACTCAGCGACGCGTTAAAAACTGTCGCTTCCCTACATTCGTTATTTTTAAGCTTTACCCTATATTTGCCCCGGCTACAATGCAAACAGCTGCTGCTCAATTTATTATGCACACGTTGTAAAGGGTCAAGAAGTCAAGAAAACAACGAGAAAAGAAACATGGTACTGGCCACAAATTCTCACCATGGTTGTTCGCGAAGTGACCTTAAAATGTTCAGTTTGACATCATCTGTGATGACTTGTACCGGAAGTCATAAAATAAAGCGGCTATGCAACGATTTCCGGACAATGGCCAAATAATTATAGGAGGTGTTCTCCGACACTACTAAAGTAAAGAACAGAAAAGCGATTTAGTCTCTGTGCCCTAATTATAATTTTAAACAATAGCAAAGATTCAAGTTTCCGGCACCTCTCAACTCTCTAAATGACGTGCTCAGTGACGTCAACGTGAGGATGCACCGGTTTCCGTGCGCTCTTCTCAAGGCTGTTTATTCTTTCTCTCTCTACTGCACTTCGTGAGGCGTTGAGCTGCAGCGATCCCCGCGTCACCGTCACGGCGCGTTTCCCATGGCCGCCGTGCAGGGCTGTCGAGGGGGAAATATTTTCATTTCTGCTTTGCGATTACACAACAGAATTGCAAGATTTTGCAGGAAGGTGGTGCTTTTTTGATTCTTTCTGAGGTTATCAACAATATAAAAACTACAAGTCACCCAAACTGAACCGCGCCTCTTTTCCCTTCTGTTTTCTTTCTTGTTTTTTCTTGGGAGGGGGGTTAAATAAATGTTTCTTTCTTATTTGGCGTTTTCTTTTTGCTCGTCATTCACCACTTTACCGCGTGCGCATGATCACTCGGAAGGAAGGCCAAGGCTGCCTCGAGTACACGAATACAAGTTCTACAATTCATTGCGGCTGCATCAATATAAGCGACAGTTTTTAACGCGTCGCCGAGTCGCGGGAAAGATATGCGCGAACGGCGCGTGCCGCGGAGCACGCGAGCTCGTCCCGAGCGGTGAGTGAGGCTCTCGGAACCTTGGTTCCCGGGGCGGCACCTAGCGCCCATTTAATCGCTCAGGAGCGCATCGCGTTGAAGCGAGCGAACGAGTGGGCCAGCAGATTAGAAAGGACGCGCGTGCGCATTGCGCGGGTCTCGGCACCAGGCGTTCCGCCGTAAGGGGGCGCGGCGATGCAATTTGGTCGGCGCTCCCGTGTTATCCAGACTTTTGCTCACGACAGTACCTCAGCGCCACGAAGCAATTCCGGAATGAAGTATCCATTGGACATCTGTATCGGTTGCTGTTGCCCCGTCGTCGGTAGTGCAGTTTCTCAAGTGAGGGGCCACGTCACCGTAGTCAGTTCCTTATAATTTATGAATCACCCGTTAATTCTTTGTTTCCTCATGCAAAAGTTGCCACAAAAATTAAAAAAAAAATTAAACGAGAAACGTTTTGCTTTTCAACTTGCAGGCAGAGCAAGCAACCGCGTAATCTAGAGTCGATTATATGGCGCCAATGTTTATCATAGCCACGCGCTGGGGCAAAGCACGGGACACGCGTTGAGTTCCAGAGATTGGGGAGCTTTAGAATGGTGGGCCCCACTAATCTCCACTATAGGGGGGGGGGCTGGATGGCGCATTGAACTAGAGTTCCTGTATAGGCTCCCTACGGTGCACGTTCATCTCCGCAGCGCCGTCTTTCCTGCACGGCATGTTGATCCCGCTCGTCACGTGACTGAATTCGGCGAATAGCGGCGCCGCGCGTTCCAAGAGCGCGGCGCACTACCAAGCAGGGGGACGTACGCCGGGGCGCGTGCAAGGTCCACTTTCCTGCACGACACTTGATCCGGCTCCTCACGTGATCGGATCTTGGCGAATAGAGGCGCGGCGGCACATGGAAAACAGACGCGCAACTCTGGCTCCCGTAGGGAGCCTATACACGCTTTCAGCGCGCGCCAAATTCAGCCGCCATAGCCGACCTTCTCTTGTCTTACCAGATGTATAGCGACTGAAGCGGGCGTTGACGAGTCTCCACAAGGGCCTATGCTGGGGAGAAGGACACGGTAGAATCTGAAATGGCAATTACCTGTCCTGCTGTGGTAATGATGAAGTGGATCGAACGGAATAAAGGTGCGTTTATACTCCAACGTCGGCGAACCTAATGTTCGCCGGCGCAAAACGATGTTCGTCGTCCACTTCGCCACGCTGCGTCACGCTGCGGAAGGAATTGTCAACAGTGTCTATACTCCGGCGCAGTCTAGCGAGCCTCAACGCGCTCGTCCTTGCTACGCATGCGCGTCGTCATGGCAACCAGGGCAATCGCGTTACCATTGCCGGTTCCTCGGTTTGTCGCCGTTCGAAGCGAGCCCGCGAGTCCTTGTTCCGCTTGTTTAGGTCTGCTGTCAACATGAACGTAGACGCTCAAACAAAGAAAAAAGAAAATAGCAGCTGTGCTCCTGTGGCGTCGAATACAGCGCCGGAGGAGGCGTACGATGTATGCGCGCGACATCTTCGACAAGCGGGGTTGGGAAGAGGGATCACAGAGCGGGAAGCCCAAATGCTGAAAGCTTGTGTATGTGCGTGCGTGTATGTTTTTGTAGGGTTCGGTGTGTGTGTGCAGCAATTACTCTTCCAGAACACTAGCGGCGGCGTTCCTTTTCGTCACCGGCGCCGCCACCACCGTACCATCGCTTCCCCCCCTCAACACGCAGACATACGCGCCTACACAATACCCACCCTCGCCGTCGTAAACCATCTGTATGAACGAGTGCGTGCATCCACAATATGGGTGAAGGGATTCCCCCGAGGGGTGCTTTTCCTAAACTATTTCTCGCAAACCACCGCAAAAGACGGGGACTTTTTTCTTTCTTTTTTTTCAGTCGTACGCATTGGGAGTGGGCAATTTAAAACTCTGTCCGTCTTTTGTCCAAACCCGTCGCAACGTTTTCATTCTTTTTAAACTTTGTCACATGGTGTTGTTTACTGCTGCTTGTCAATTTTGTTTTCCGTCCTTTCCGCGCGGGTTTAGTCGTCCGACTAAAAATAGCAGCAAAAATAATATAAAAGATGCTTAGAGCATTGACTATCGGTTCCGTAATAAACATATATGTAGCAGCGACAAGCCAGCTGCCATGCCGCGCATTTCGTGGGCTATTCATACTGGGCCAAAATAAAGCGGGCCTCAGCGGGCCGGTGAAAATGAGTGCCGGGCCGGGCCGGGCCGGGCCGGCTGTCTGAAATATATAGCGGACCGCGGGCTGGTCCGCACCCAAGAGACAGCGGGCCGGGCTGAGACGGGCTTCTAAATATCGGCCCGTACAGACCTCTCGTACTCACAACTTCACTCGCGTAAGCGAAGATATAATTTAATTCATTTCGGCAAGTTCTACAGGCGGAGGAGACATGGACATGCAAAGTGTCAACTTATCGCTCTTCATGCCGCAGATTGTGGTCACCGGACGCCCATCCGTTCTCCTTCCTGAGCTTGTCCCGGTAATCAATGCAGCCAAGATCGTAAAGGCTAGGGCGACTTCTGACTGCGTCAATGAGACGCTCGGCATCACTTGTTGGCAAGTCCGTTTCGCTACCGCTCTGGCTCATCTGGCTACCGCCGTGCGCCATTTTGATTTCTCCCTACCCGTCGCTCGCGCAAAGGTTTCTGGGTAACGACCGCCGCCAGCCGACGCCGAGATTCGAGCAGGGCCTACCTCGGCGAAACCTTCGCCGACGGTCGCCGAGGCGCGCTACGTTGCGTTACGTTCGACTGTCGTCGGAGTATAGACGCTCCCTTTGCAGCAACGTAACGCAACGAGGTCGGGCGCGTGCGCCCGTCGACGTTACGTTGGAGTATAAACGCACCTTAAGAGGAAACAAAAACTGGAGGTCGGTCATGGCGGCGCCCATGCACAGCTGCCTGAAAGCGTCTATAGACGCTTTTCAGCAGCTGTGCATGGGCGCCACCGTAACCGATGTTATGATCGGCCACCCAGAAGGCGGGTTCGGCTTCCTGGCAGCGCCATCGACCACCCATCGACTGACCGGAGTCTCGGGCTCGGCATACTTTGCGCAAATACCACTTACAACGGATCCCTGACGTTAATGACCTATGAAACACGCGTTTGTTTTTAACCCCACGCAATAGAAGTCCCAGAAAAAAATTAAAGAAAAAAGTGAAAGCCGTTTACAACTCCCTGTAACGCCGAATTAGAGCGCAGCTCTTGAGGAGGAGGAGGGAAGAGTACTGGGGAGGGGGGTCAAGTGACCTTGGGTGGGGGTCACGTGACCTAGGGGGGTCACGTGACGATGACGATGCCGATGACGTCATCAGTAACGATGACGATGCGGATACCGATGACGTCATCAGTGACGCCACTGATGACGTCATCAGTGATGATGACAATGACGATGCCGGTGACGTCATCGGTGATGATGACGATGACGATGCGGATGCCGGTGACGTCATCAGTGACGTCACTGATGACGTCATTAGCGATGATGACGATGATGATGCGGATGGTGATGATGACGATGACGATGCGGATGCCGGTGACGTCATCAGTGACGTCACTGATGACGTCATCAGTGATGATGACAATGACGATGCGGATGCCGGTGACGTCATCAGTGATGATGACGATGACGATGCGGATGCCGGTGACGTCATCAGTGACGTCACTGATGACGTCATCTGTGATGATGACGCTGACGATGCGGATGCCGGTGACGTCATCAGTGACGTCACTGATGACGTCATCAGTGATGATGACGCTGACGATGCGGATGCCGGTGACGTCATCAGTGACGTCACTGATGACGTCATCGGGGGTCACGTGACCCCGGGGGTCACGTGAGTTGGGGAGCCACGTGACTTTGGGTGTCACGTGACCTTGAGGGTCACGTGACCCTGGGGGAGGGGTCACGTGACCTTGGGGTGACCTTGGGGAGTCACGTGACCTTGGGAGTCACGTGACCTTAAGAGTCACGTGACCTTGGGGTCACGTGACCTTGGAATGACCTTGGGGGTCAAGTGACCTTGGGATGACCTTGGTTACGCCGACGGCGACGCCGACGGCGACGGCGACGCCGCTCAAGCCGGGAACGGGCCCCTAAGAGCTGCGCTCTAAAACGAGCAGCGTTCACCCCCTCAACTCGCAGCCAGAACAAGCGGCCACGTGGTCTGGAGCCGATTATATGCCACCAGTGTTGATCATAGCCACGCGCTGGGGTTGGAAGAGCACAGGACACAGGCTGAGTTCCAGACATTGTTATGGCTCGGCTATTATCGTCGTTGAGCGATTGGACACGGGCCACTACCTGAATGCTTCTCGAGCCAGTAATTATCACGAGCCCAAATCGAGTGCTCACGCAATGCTCGGGTCCAATCTGTGAACAGCATTCAAATATCGTCACATGGGTGTACTGCGCTCCCCACGTTACGTCATAAACTTTTGCAAAGGAGAGACTGAATGAAAATGATCGCTTTCGTATTTGAAATTACACCGCAACAAAGGAGTTTCTTGGCCAGTGGCGTTGCGTGCGAGGGTTCTTGAGTCCCACTAGTGCCAGTAAGCTCGTGTAAAGCGAAAAAAAAAAATCCAATTGAATATCGTTGCACCGCTCCTTTAAAGGAGCGGTGCAACGATATTCAGTTGGAATTTTGTCTCTCGAACACCTACTTCGAACACCTTGAAGGTGATTCAAGGGGGAGTTCTACCAACAGACCAGCGGAACGGCAATGGGCGCTTCCATCTCAGTCACAATGGCCAACCTGGCAATGGAAGCGATTGAGCACAAGGCGCTACAATCATTCAACCCCAAGCCCCAAATATTCCTGCGGTACGTCGACGACTGCTTCTGTATCATGCAAGCGCCAGAAGTGGACAACTTCCTGGCTCACTTGAACTCCATTGAACCAGCCATCCAATTCACGGTGGAGCACGAAATGCACGGCTGTTTACCTTTCCTTGACGTGCTAATCAAAAGACAGGGTGAGGCACTGAATTTCACAGTGTATAGGAAGCCTACGCACACGGGACGATACCTCCAATTTGATTCAAACCACCCGCTAAGTCACAAAGCGTCAGTAGTTTCGACACTTCTAATGAGGGCAAAGAATATATGTTCATCTGCAACAGACAAAAGGAAAGAGGAGCAAGCGATCACCCGTGATCTAAAAAATAATGGATACACAGGTAACTTCATTCGCCAGATCACTCACCGTCTAAACCGCAGTCGCCGAGACGGGCAACCTACTGGGACTGCACGTCCTAAACCGATTGCACGCATCAGCATACCCTACACAAAAGGGATAAGTGAAACACTATCCAGGATTTTTGCAAAAGAACACGTCACCGTGGCCCATAAACCTGTGACCACACTCGGGCGTTTTCTACCTCGGCCAAAAAGTCGTCCACCCAAGGAAAGGGCCCAGGGTGTAATTTACCAAATATCCTGCACCCAATGCCCCGCCTCCTACATTGGAGAAACTAAAAACTTCCAAGAACGGCTCCGTCAACACAAAAATGACGTACGCAACTTCGACCGCGAACGCAGTGCTCTGGCGGAGCACTGTGAAGTTAATGACCACCGTATCGGATTTGAAGATGCAAGCATTCTGGGTACTGAGACGAACCTACGCAGAAGACAGCTGATAGAATCCTGGCATATTCAAAACACCGCAAATAACATCAATAGGTCTCTAGGCACCTTACCCAGTTTATATGTTCATGGGTTACGAGATACAATCAAGACGGCGCAGGCGAAACGAAGACGACCAGCAATCGACAATGAAGAAGAAGAGATAGCCAGTTCAAAAAAAGACAAAGAAGCTATTATCCCGTTTAGTCGCCCCTGAGGAAGAAACGAACTGTTTCGAAACGTTGGGACAATTTTTCGACTTTTTGGTTGGCGTATTTCTTTATTTTTTACATCAGTTGGAATGTTTTTCTCTTTACACGAGCTTACTGGCCCTAGTGGGGCTCAAGGATACTTGCACGCAGCTCCGCTGGCCAAGAAACTCCTTTGTTGCGGTGTAGTTTCAAGGACAAAAGCGATCATTTACATTCAATCTCTCCTTTGCAAAATTTTATGACGTAACGTGGGTATCGCAGTACACCCATGTGAAGATATTTGAATGCTGTTCATAGATTGGACCCGAGCATTGCGTGAGCAATCGATTTGGGCTCGTAATAATTACTAGCTCGAGAAGCATTCGGGTAGTGGCCCGTGTCCAATCGCTGCAACGACGACAATAGCCGAACCATAACAATATCTGGAACTCAGCCCGTGCCCTGTGCTTTGCCAACCCCAGCGCGTGGCTATGATCAACACTGGTGGCAGGGGCGGATTTAGAGGGGGGGTCCGGATGTCCTGACCCCCCTCTTGATTTCTGCATGTGTAAAATTTAGGGCGTGAAACGAGGGAGAGGGGGAGGGGTTTCCTAAACAAATGGTACGCCGACCAACACCTGACCCCCCCCCCCCCCCCCTCAGGAAATTCCTGCATCCGCCCCTCACTGGTGGCATATAATCGGCTCCAGATCACGTGGCCGCTTGTTCTGGCTGCGAGTTGAAGGGGTGAACGCTGCTCGTTTTTCTTTAATTTTTTTCTGGGACTTCTATTGCGTGGGGTAAAAAACGAACGCGTGTTTAATAGGTCATTAATGTCAGGGATCCGTTCTAAGTGGTATTTGCGTAAATTACAAAAATTGTTGCATCACCCCTTTAAAGACCCCAGGCTAGCGGTTGTACTGCACTGGCTAAATTTCTCATATACAGCTGGGAGACTCGTCGCCCGTTGAGGCAGACCAAGTTTTAGGTTGGATAAAAATACACACAACCCAATTTTTATAGGGGAACGTGACTCGGTGCGCGAGCAACGTCTACTTTCCTGCACGGCATTTGAGTCTGCTCCGAACGTGATTGGATTTCGGCGAATAGCGGCTGTGATTTTATGAACACTGAACCGTTGTATAGGTGGTATCAGTATCCGTCAACATCTGCTTGCCGGCGAATAAACGCTAATTCACCGGCTAAAGCACGGGATAAAACACAGGCTGATAAAACGTTAAAGAAAAAACATAATGTTAAGCGTTTTATAAAGACTAACATTGGTTTACTTTTGTTTTTTTTTGGTAATTATTTTATTTCATAGATTTACACACGCCCCCGCACCTTTTTGCACGCTGACCCTAACCATCTTGGACACGGCCCAAACCCTTTTGCAGACGCCTCCGAACCTTTTTGCACGGCCCCAAATCTTTTTGCACACTCCCCCGAAACTTTCTGCACACACCTCCGAACCCCTTTGCACACGCCCCCAAACCTCTTTGCACACGCCCGCGAACCTCCTTGCGCACGGCTCCGAATCTTTTTGCACACGCCCCCGGAACCTTTTTGCACATGGCGCCGAATCTTTTTGCACAGGCCCCTGAAACGTTTGCACACGCCCCGGACCCTCTTGCAAACGCGCCCGAACCTTTGGCCAACGCCACCAAACTTTTTTGCACGCGAACCGAACCTTTTAGCACACGCTCCGAACCTTTTTCAACACGCCACAGAACCTTTTAGCCACTCTCGTTTCCAACAAACTGATACGGCACAGGAGGCAAGTGTGTCCCGCAGCTCTAATGCCCGAGTCTCACTAAAGCGAAAAACAGAAGCAAACGACAGCGACAGGCCTCAAACATTTGCAGCATGCTCGCGATGGTACCTTTGGCAGGCGTTTCGTCGTTCGGTTTCTTTGGTTTGAGGCTTTTGTCTCTGTCGTTTGTTTTTGTTTGTCACTGTAGTGGGACTTGAGCATAAAACGCGCGATGGACGACGGCGAACGAACGCGAAAACCACATGTCTTTTAACAAAATGTTTAACGAGGTTTTAATGAACAATTAACAAAATAACCAGGAAGCCTCGATTTGGATAGATTTTGCCTAAAGTTCGATCTGAAGTTGCGAAACCTACAACTCTGCTGTCCTATATAAACTAGGTTAGCAACAATTTGATTTATCGAGCGTTAAATAGAAGCGGTAGTACGTGAAATTGTTTTTTTCGCTAGTTCTCGCACATGCCCCACAATATGTGCCGGACGAGAATTGAGATAATAACGAAAACAGAACAAATCAAACGCTCGCCTAGTTCTCTATAGGCACTGCCTAAATGGTCTGCCACATATTCTGGCGGGGGTACGCAACGATAGGTTTGAAACCCTTCAACTACTTGTGCAACTGGACTCCAAGCTAAAAATATTCCACTCACTTAGCCTGTGAGTTTGTCCGCATATCTTCAGTCGATCTCCCCTCGCATTGCGGCGCATATCGTCTAAGAAACTTTGCGGTGCATCAGCCCCTCGTCCGCGCTGCTCACGCCATAGACTCAGATAAACCTCTTGACAAGAACGCTGACAGTTTCGGCTGGCATTTAACGGCGGGGCAGCGCTGGGGGGCTACTGAGCGAGGCCAGTCAACAGCCACGGAAATCCGGTCCTCACTCCCTCTTGCTTTGCGTCTCTGGTGAGCTCAAAATTTTCTGGTAGAGACAATTCCAGTGTGCACGAAACAAAATAATCCAACGTGCTATAAATTTAGTCTACTAAGACCCTTTTCATGGCAGACGCCACCAGTCAGTGCCCCAATCTTTGACGTCCCAGAGAAGTTCCGGTTCACAAAGAGAATGAGCAAAGCCCACCTTAACGCAGCTGCTTCAAACGTCGATGAAACGTTTAAGTACCGATTCTCCAAATAACCCCCCCCCCCCCCCAAAAAAAAAAAAAAAAAAAAAAACAAGCATGAAATTTGTTGAAATTTTCGAATATACTTGTAGACACACTTGCCTCCTCCAAGATGTTACATTTTAGAACCAAAGGCCCTCGTTAAATCTCCAACATCGCTGTCTGCGTAGCATTTATGTTTTTTTAGCACTGGAGCCAGAAGCAAGCTTGACAGGCTTGCGAAGGAGTTCATTTATAAGCAGCGAAATGGTCCATTGGCGCGTGCGTGCCGCTTTGTCAAGCGAATGAAACGCAATGCCATCCAGAACGTAATGCGTTTGTGTTGATCTACTCGGTTTTCAAGAAAGCGAGCAGGTATATTGAGTGACACATCACGCATACTTCGTGCGTTTTTCGCTCTCAGACCGTCACATCCGCTCATTGCTCCTCAATCTCGTGTAAAATACTGCGCTGTAGTTCGTCTCTATGTCTTTTCAGCCCTGCAAACATTTTTCTTAGTTTTTCTGTTTTTTGTTTTGTTTTTGCATTGTTCGCATATTAAACAAAAAAAAAACAAAAAAAACAACACTGCATTCCTTTCCTAAATGCGCCGCGTTCTGCAGCATTGCCATTAACTCACTTTTAGCTTCACATTATACTACATTGTTGGAAACTGTCCCTGGCATGACCAGTCATCGCGTGATCTTACCCTGATTTGGTCACGCGCTGACGCCCACAAAAACAAAGGGATTCCAGCCGCTACCACCAAGGTTTTTAGATATACCAGTTGACAAGGTCCATGGAAGAGCGCGGTTCGATATCAGTAAGCAATAATTAAACTTTTGGACGCGTATAGGCTCTACGAATGTTTTTTTTTTTTTCATCGAATCGTATGGGTTACCATCACAAAATTATGAATTTTTTTTTATTGAAAAAGAAAGATCGCAATGTTCCCCAAGGCCTGTGTATCATAGAACGAATATCAATTATAACTTTCATATTTCTCTGAAAACGTTTTATTTCACGGAATGTTCTTGAAAGCTGACCATGCCTGCACGCGAGCAGGTACGGGCGGATAGCGTTTCCAGAGACACCAGTAGACAGTTTTAGTATAGCGTTGCTGGATCTTACGTACGCAATACGCAATAGTATAGCGTACGCTAAAAAGGACGTGCTCGGACTGAATTTAGTTGTGCGTTACGTTTTCGAGTGAACACCGCGCATGATCTTGGTTAAATTTGCTACAGCCGTAGAATTCCGCGTGCTTATAGCGCAACCATGCTCCTGGAAAGAAATATTGAAAAAGAAAAAGTCTCCAATCATTTTATTTCAGATTAAACCAAGCCACAGCTGCCTCGTCAAGCGCGCTTTTCTGCGGGGTAGAGAGGCTACGAGTACGAGTGCGTAGCCAAATTCAATCACGGAGCCTCCGTCAGTCGTCCCGTCGAAACGGTACCTTTTATCAATGCTATCGCGGAATGAAGTTCAGGGCCCTAATGTCCAGTGTATAGCGAGAACTTCGGCGATTTCTTTTAGAGTCGTTCGTCCGTTGGCGATGAACTGTGGGGATAGGCTTAGCGTTGAGCAGATCGCAGCGTCGACGCACACTGCGAGCGGGCAACATTTCCACTGTGCACTCCTTCAGCTGCAGGGCGATCTGATTCAACCGCGGTAGGTCCCAGAAAGAATCGCCGAGCTGAACACCACACAATTTCACGTAACACAGAACTTCGAAAACACCGCGTCGCCCTTGCTGCGCCAGTCGAGGCAACCGCCATCTAGAAACTGGTGCTCTCGTTGGGTCCGAGATCTCTCGAGACCATCCCGCAAGGCCCGCTAGCCAGCAACGCAAAATCCCGAGCGTTGCGTGCGTACGCAATACGCTAGCCCTTCTATTGCGTTCTGCGCATGCGCACTCACGACCCGCAATCTCCTTGCGTACGCAAAGCTATAGCGTACGGTCCACTAAAACTGTCTAATAGGGAGTTTTCGTAGATCGTTTCTGCTGTCCCGCAACGCTCTCCGCAACGAGCTACGCTAGCCGGAACTCTACAGTCAAGGCCATCGGCGCGCCGGCGCAGTAGCGGCTGCTTCGTTGCGGAAGGCTTAGCGGAGTGGGAGACGCGGTCTACGAAAACTCCCTAATGTCAACGCCTTCACGTTAACTTAGAGCCACTAAGGGCCGCTTGCACCAACGCCGCTTACCTTAACCCAAAGCGGCACTTTCCTAAGCCGGCTTAGCGCCCTAAACCGGGCTCAGGTAAGCACGGGTTTAAATTCCGGTTGCACCAACGTTAAGCCGGCTTTACAGACGCGCCCCTAGCTAAACGCTGGATTTGCGTAGGGAATCTAGGGACACACAGAGCGAACTAGGGAACGCTCAGAGAGACGAATGCGATTGGCGGAGAAGAATCACGTGATGTAAAAAAAAAAAAAAAACCTTTCGTAATAGTCGTGTTGGCATCTGCTTTTCGCTGTATTTCTTCGGTGAGTAACAAATTAAAGGTCTCCAAATTCAATCATTTTTTCGTTTAACTTTCAATAACAGAAGTCAAAGCTTCAAATAAACACGAATGCTCTTTACATCTGTGATTGTGTGTTAAATATCGGTTGATAACAGGATATTTTGACAGTGGTAGTAGTTTTCGTGCTCACATTTTGAGGTGAAGGAGCCATCGGGGACTCTACTCGCTACATCGCTGAAGACCAAACATCATCGATATAAGTAGACAGGCAAGATGACTACTAAAATCAAGTCAAGCCTGAGACCGATGAAGTTCAAAACAGTGACGAACTCGCCACGGCAGCTGCGAAAATGCCCGGAAATCGTCGAATAGAAGTCGAAGAGAGGTCAGGTCACGAGACCTTGCATCGGCGGTACTCGTTGCTATCAGCAAGGTGACAGAATTGCACTGTACCGTCGTTGAACATCCGCTGCAGCCTCAAACGGACTTCAGTTTCACACTGTCGGGTTCAGAAAAAAAAAAAAAAAAACTCCCACTAATTTATTACATCGTGCCGATAAGAACAGTCGTCTCTTCTCATCGACTGCCCCAGCCTCCCCCGATACAGCAATAAACGAATCTAGCATAGTAGTCGTTACGATTTGTCGTCGTTACGATTTGTCGTCGCCACGAATGAAAGATATAAAGCAAAATATTCCTAAAAAATCGCGATCACCAAAAAAGTTACGGTTATGGAACGATACAGTTTTCTGAAGCCAAGATTCTACTCGCGAGATTAGGAAAATTCACTGAAGATTGTCTCAAAACTCAGAAAACGAAAGAAATTGAATTTTCGTTGTTTTATTACTTAAAAGCGCCGCAATCTAATGCGAACGGCAGAGGTGTCGACAATCAGCTGATCGCCGAGATCATGTACTGCCACTATTCAACGCGCTGATCGAATTGAAGGATACACGCTACAAGTGTAAATAAACAAGGTGGTAAATAACAATGCGTTACGGTTATGCGAAAATTAGTAAGTACATACGAATAAGCTCGTTGACAGAAGAACCAACGGGAAGACAGACGTGAGCCCGTGAGCCCCACAGACCCACAGCTCCGTACGTATCTCGGTTAGGGCTAACACGCCCTGAGAGTGGAGAGCCAACTTGAAAACAGGGGTCGATAAACACTTCACGCGACAATATTTTGCATCCTTGTCACGATCGAAGGTCATTTTGTCGAGACTTTCACGCTGATGTATAGCCTAAAACACTTTGCACAACCAATTTCGTCCACCGCGTCGACCGCGACAAACCAGCCGCCATGTTTTTAATCCAGGATTAAGAAACAACAAAAAGCAAAGCGCCCAATGTTGAGCGCTCAAGTTAAGCGTAGTGTAGTGCTAGGTTTAGCGATAAGCGAGTTTGGTGCAACCGAACGAAACCGAAACTAAGCTTAGGTTCCCGGCTAAGCTCCACTTTGCGCTAAGCGGCGTTGGTGCAACCGGCCCTTAATGAGCTACGCTTAGCGTATCGGCATTCCGTTCCTCGAACTGCTAGTGGGAGCCGCCATCTTGGTGCTTCGAGCAAAGCATACGCCACTGTCGATCGTAATAATTAAAAAAATGCGAATTCCTCAGCTTTTTACATCGTGGTAAGAAGCCCAGGTGATGTCGTTCTGGTCTGTCGCACTGTTCTAACATTTCTGAAGAACGGAAAAATGTTGCCTGCTATTTCAAACAAAGATTCAGATATTTGGCAACCATGATTTTAAAGGGGCGATGCAACTATTTTTGTGCTTTGCGTAAATACCGCTTAGAATGGATCCCTGACGTTAATGACCTGTGAAACACCCGTTCGTTTTTCACCACACCCAATCGAAGTAACAGGAACAATTTTAAAAAAAGGAGCAGGTTCACCCCCTCAACTCGCAGCCAAAACAAGCGGCCACGCGATCTAGAGGCGATTATATGCCGCCAGTGTTGATCATAGCCACGCGCTGGGGTTGGCAAGGCACAGGAAACGCGCTGAGTTCCAGACATTGTTATGGTTCGGCTATTGTCGTCATGGCAGCGATTGGACACGAGCCACTACCCTACTTCTTCTCGAGCTTTCGATTATCACGATCCCAAATCGAGTGGCCACGAAAGGCTCGGGTCCAATCTATGAGCCGCATTCAAATGTCGTCACTGGGCAGTACTGCGACCTCCCAGCTACGTCATTAAGTTTTGCTGAGGAGAGATTGATTGAAAACGGTCGCTTTTGTCCTGAAAATTACACCGCAACAAATGAGTTTCTTAGCCAGTGGCGTTGCGTGCGAGTATCCTTGAGTCCCACTAGCGCCAGTAAGCTCGTGTAAAGTTAAAATCATTGTAACCGAACATCATTGCACCGCCCCTTTAAGCACCAAGGCGGCCGAAGCGTAGTTCCTCTGAAGCGAAGCTTATTTAGTGACTCAACGAAGAAGGACCATTTTTGGAAGACGCTCTTTTTGTTCCATCTTTTGCGCAAACTTCATATTTACCATACAAATTACAATATATTCACTTTTCACCGTAAGTAACGAGTATGAGTCTTTCTCTCTGTTACACCCCGTATCTCCATATGGCAAGGCGATTGGCCGATAGTATAGCAAGCGCTTCCGAGCGCACGCTATACGAAAAAGTGTCAACGTTCTATGAGGCATGCAGACTGATTTTGATCTAGTATCGTTGGCTACCACTGCATATATGTTGGCGTGTGAACTCTACTCGCTAAAGTACAATATAGTACGGAAAGCTATTAACGCCAAGATTTTTTGGAGGCACCCTCCTAGAGTTTCCGTTCGTGACGCCATTACCAGACGTTTTCTCGCTGTAACGTCGTGAGTTGCAATTTTTGACTACTTATTATCTGATCCAAAGTACAAGCTCGATGGTATGCGTAAAACGCATCAATAAAAGCTTCGAGTCATCGCATTCTTAAACCAACATCGTCACAGTTGACGCTGGCATTACGCTGATTTCTGTCGACGAAAAAAAAAATTTATGCAGATAAAGACATCCTAGTGAGCGTTTGACCAATACAAGATTTCGACCACAGTGATGCTTTTGGTCACGTACGTCACAAATGGCAGGCGAGCACAGCATGGGAAACGTTATTAACAGGCATTTTTGAAAAGTAACGATCGCCAAAGACGCTTGCAGTGCGTGCGCTAATCATCAAAACGGCGGTGTCTGCAAGAAACTCGTGGAGTCGAGTGCCGATGCCGAGACCCTAGCAATTCTTGAAGCCATCACTCGACCTCACAACCCTTCTGGGAACATATTGTTATGCGTACAGATAGTCAGAAAGCATTTCGTATGTTTCCCGACAATACTCTACCTTGGCACAATCACAGCATACTGCAATGCCATCTTGTCAACCATCCCTTCCTCTACGTTACCCTGCAATGGATTCTTGGACATCACGGCTCGGATGAGCACAACCGAGCTCATGAGCTCACCCGCGTAGCGACTTTTCCGCGTCCTTTGTGCCTATGGCTGGCCGAAGACAATCCCGTGGAGCGCAGAAAGCTCTTACACAAGGAACGTACACACCTCCTAAAAGAACTCCTCGACAACGCATACACTTTTACCACTCCCCTCTCTACCCTGTCGCGGGAGGATATCGTCGTTCTCCGCAGACTTTAGACGAGCTCGGTTATGATCCCACTCTTCCGCCCCTACATACAAGGGCTTTCCTGGGCGCCTTATTTGCCCTCACTAGAACGAATAGCCCTCCCTTCAGGACTGCCTATGACACTGCTCCCACATTCAACCTATACTTCGATCCACCCTTTCCTTCCTACCCCCCGATATTCAACACCATTAGTGGGCAGTTGTCTCGTCCCCCCACCCGATGCGACCCATACTCTCCTACCGGCCCTCATTAGGCATGGGAAGAACTTGTTGGATGAGAACTGGTGGGGCTAACCACTACTGAGCCCCGGACCCTGGTGTATGAGTAAAAATGTGCTCTCTCTGTCTCTCTTTCTCTCTCTCTCTCTCAAAAACTATATACCCTGTATACTACGCTCACCTTCAGATAATACTGCAGCCAATGCAACAAGCACGAGGTCACGAGGTCACGGGCGGCTTTGAAACCTTCTACCTCAGAACAAGCGCTCGCGCAAGAAAGGCACGTCTGCAAGACAGGAGTGCGGGCTAGCTCGCGCTTGTGCACATGACATCTCATGCACCCTAGCCTCGGGCCTGAAAATTCGCTACAAAGGCGAGACAAGGACGGAGGAAATTTTCATGCAATTTAATAAATACTACTGTCAGGACTGTTCTGTAAAAGAGGCTACGCTAGATATATATTTTTTTTCAATCGATATGTAAAAAAGTTTTATTTTTTTTAGTTGGTACACTTGCCTTATTTATTTATCTTAAATTTATTTTAAGTCGGCAGTACTAACGCAGGATCGAACAGGGCTAACTTTATTTTTTTTTTTTTTTATCGAGCAACTTTAACTCAAAATCTGTACCCCGTTTCCTGATTCCACTAGAGATCGAACTGCAGGGTCCACTCAGCATTTTTAATTTTTCTGGATTTTGTTATATGTGATGTACACACAAACGAATCGCACAAACGAAACTTTTTTCCTCGAAAGCGCGTTCTCACTACTAGAAAAAATTTTATTTAAAAATTGCGCGACGGCTTTGCTCTCACCGCGGAGTGCATTAGTTGCTACATTTGCGGTCCTGTGGAATGCAGGCAGGGTGTGGTAGGATAAAAGTGTTTCCTGTTGCATGTAACACACCAAAGTTTAAGTCAACTGCATGCAATTATTATGTGCTTTTTGAATGAAAAATTATATAAAAAATATATAAATTTAGACCCGGTGCAACAAATACACTAACTTTCAGGCCTTCTACCTTAATATATATTGCATTAGCGACTTTGAAAACTACACATAATATAGGCCAGGGCATCTAATTTATGCCTGCAAAATATGAACTTCCGATAAAAAGAGAAACATAAAACATATTTTGAAAAACATTTTCAAATAAAGACTCATATTAAAAAAAAATAAAAAAACCCGGTCTCAATTTTATTAAAACTCTGGGGTACAACTCTCCTCAGGCCAGGCAAAAAGAACGTACAAAAACATGTTGCATCATTTGCTTGGTACAAAAGTTCTGAGCGGTCAAAGTGGCGGTTGCAAAGCGTCTTGACTCCGGCATTTTTCGCCTCACCCCGCTGCTGGTATATATATATATATATATATACAGTAAAAGTAAAAAATAAAATCTGGAAAGACGTTTTTTTTTTTTTTTTGTTACAGCAACCTACAATACATAAATTCCTTATTCGTGAGAAAAAATTACTTTTTCATAAAAAAAAAATTTATCTATATATATATATATATTTTTTTTTTTATGAAAAAGTAATTTTTTCTCACGAATAAGGAATTTATGTGTTGTAGCTTGCTGTAACAAAAAAAAAAACGTCTTTCCAGATTTTATTTTTTACTCTTTTTTTTTGTGGTCATTTGAAAGCTTACGCTCCTTAATCGCGCTTAGAATTCACATGTCTCGTTCATTGAAACTGTAGGGAATAAAAGAACGACGCCTCGGGTACAAGGCTACCGGGCGCTTATGTTACTGCGAAGCCAAAGAGGAGGTTTATTTATGTTTGCCACGCGGTATACGTAGTTCCCGGTCGCAGTCGCTGTGGCTGTCAGGAGCTGGTAAGACTAGGGTGCCTCAATGTCCTTCTGTTTAGGGTGATGCCACCCTTTGTAGTACCAGATGCCGACAGCACGCGCTCACGGGCAAAATACAAAGAAATCGACGAAAACAAAATGTCGCCATAGCACAGTCAGTGCCACAAGCGCGTGCAGGGACACGCTCTTTCACCTGGTTCTCAACAAAAAATAAAAATAAACGTGTGTGACAAAATGGCGAGATGCCACCACCCTAAGCAAAGCGCGCATGAAGGCACCCTAGGTAAGACATTTGAGCTTACGTTTACCGCGGGGCAAACGTATATATCTTCTTTGGCTCCGCCGTAACATAAGCGCCCCGTTACCTTGTACCCGAGGCGTCTGGCCTTTATTCTGTACAGTTCTAATAAACGCGACTCTTGCAGACTTCAGCCCAACTCCGGCACGAACAGTTGTCTATGCGCTTCTTTCCTTACGTCTAAAAACGTAACAACGACCTAAATATGACGGCTCGTCAACGCTTCGCATTGAACAGTATTTGGAGAGTCCACTACTCTGAGCACATCTGGTGGATTACTGCGACAGGTCAGCTATACTCTTTTCGAATGCGCGGTGGCTTGGTGTCGGCGCGTCAGTGATGTCATCTAGATATTTGTGTGTTTGTGCGTGTATGCCCAGGAAAGGGCACAGATGCAGAGCTTCACTGCACGTGAACTTTGAATCTGCCTGGTTTGTGGCCGCCGGCGTTGGTCGTCAACGGGAGAACTCCTCGGTCGCAAGAGCATTTCGAAACCTTCTGGTTTCAGTTCGTTTGGCGGCGCAGACGAAGCAATGGGAGAGGTGACAGACGTCGCCGTTGTGCACTCAATGCACGCAACACATAGCTCACTCAGAGTTTTCTGCGCTGATTACATCCGCGTTCGCAAGAAGAAGATACCTACCAAAAGAAATGCTCACAGTGTCAAGCTCCTAGGTGTTGAATCACTGCGGAAGCATGCATGATACCAGGATCTGCTATTTTGCAGGATATAGACCAGCAGGTCTGCCAGCTCCGCTTTGGGCGCCTGAAGGTGCTCCTATTCTCATCTACCGGCTCACCCGATGAAACCAGCGAGACATTTCTTCAGGAAGAGGAAGAGCTAATATCCTTATCTGCCAGCGCACCTGAAGAAACCAACGATACATTTCTTCAAAAAGAAGAAGCAGTCAATAACCTGACCAGGTGCGTACAACGTTCCAAAGTTTTTCCGTTGAAGCCAGCATATTCCATTCGGAAACGGCTCAGAAAATCTTATGGGCAGAAAAAAGAGGCAGAGATTAAAAAAAAAAGTGTTGGCAAAAATATGCGCACGTTGAAGTATCGCCCATGTACTTAAACATGAGCGTACTTTTGTTAAACTGAACCAAAGAGTTTAGTACCCGTAATAAGTGGCGCACGTTCTTTCCACCAGCCAGCAGCCGCCGGTGTGCGCGAGCACACGCAACAAAAATGACGTCACAGACCTCCATTCGCGGTTGAGAGGACAATGAAATGCATGGGCTTCGGACTAAAGGAGAATAAAGACAGGCTTTTCATCTCTACAAGTGAAAGCTACGTGCTTGTTAGACCAATTCATCGCTTACTTTTTACACCAGGCACCACTGTGTAGATGAAAAACTTGTCTTTATTCTCCTTTGGTCCGAAGCCCATACATTTCGCTGTCATCTCAACCACGAATGGAGGTCTGTGACGTCATTTTTGTTGCCTGAGCAGCGCACACCGGCGGCTGCTGGCTCGTGGAAAGAACGTGCGCCACTTATTATGGACACCAAATTCCTTGGTTCAGTATCCCTTTAACACTTTTTTTTTTCAATATCTGCCTATTTTCACTACCCATTATATTTTCTGAGCCGTTTCCGAATGGAAGATGCTGGCTTCAACGGAGAAACTTTGGAAAGTTGGACGTACAGTGCGCCTCAAACTTAACGCCTCCACGAGATGGTTCGGTTTCTTCACTTTTTGAGCTATTCCTGAACATAGCAGTCAAAATGGCTGGTGAATATTTGTGTCCCCGATGAAAACTTAACCAGGGGAAGGTATTCCAGCAGCTGCAGCGATCAATTCATGTTTGGGTAGCATGCAATAAAATTGAATGGATCAATATTTGCGAAACCGAGTGGCGGCGTTAAGTTTGAGGGGCACTGTACTTGGTCAGGTCATTGACTGCTTTTCTTCCTGGAGAAATGTCTTGTCGGTTTCATCAAGTGTGCTGACAGATTAGGATAGCTCCTATCCTGCTTTGGGTGCTTTGAGGCACCCAAAGCAGTGCTTGCAGACCTAGTCTGCATCCTGCAAATCACCAGATCCTGGTAGTATGCCGCGTCTGCAGTAATTTAACATCTAGACGCTTGACACTGTGAAAATATGTGTTGGAAGGTATCTTCCTCTTGTGAAGGCGGAGGTAATCGGCGCAAAAAACTCTGAGTGAGATATGTGCTGCGTGCATTGAGTGCACAACGGCGACGTCTGTCGCCTCTCCCATTGCTTCGTCTGCGCCGCCAAACCAACTGAAGCCCGAAGGTTTCGCAATGCGGTTGCGAGTTGCGACCGAGGAGTTCCCCCGCTGACGACCAACGCCAATGACCACGATCCAGGCAGAGTCAAAATCCACGTGCAGTGAAGCTCTACATCTGTGCCTTTTTTGGGCATACACGCTCAAACATACAAATGCCCAGATGACATCACTGACGCGCCGACACCTACTCTGCCACCGCGCATTCGAAGAGTCTAGCTGAGGTGTCGCAGTAATCCACCTTGATGCGCCCAGAGTTGTGGATTTTCCAGATATTCTTCAAGGGGAGGCGTTGACGAGCCGTCATATTTAGGTCGTTGTTGCGTTTTTAGACGTAAGGAACGAAGCGCATGCCGGAGTTAGGCTAAAGTCTGTTCGAGTCTCGTTTATTAGAACTGTAGAGAATAAAGTCACAACGCCTCGGGTACAAGGGTACGGGGCGTTTATGTTACGGTCATACTTGAGTAAATTACTTTCAAAATCCAATTTATTACAATTACAAATATATTGCTTCAAAAGTAGTTTAATTATAATTACAATTACTACTACGTGAAAAGTAATTAATTACAATTACAAATTACTTTTTTGAAGTAATTAAATTCCCTTACGATTACTTTGTTTCTGAGAGCGACCCGACTTGGGCCATGTAACTTTAAAGAAGTTGTATAGAATGCAACGTAATTGTTCATTCCTTGCCCTAATGTTTGAGGAGGCTTAAGCATTGCTGCATAAATGTCACGTAGTGTACTTTCCTTTTGTGAATTTTGTTAAATTCATGATAGAGATTGACAGTTTGGGGCAGTGAAGTACTTCCTTCTTATATTTTTAATAAATATTAATAAATTAGTTCCTATGTTGGAAGATGCCAGACGGCTAACGAAAAAATTGGGTTGAAAGACTTTTGTTAGTTCGGCAAATAAAAATGCGTCAATTAGTCATATATGAATATCTTACAACTATTAATCCACATGCGCTAACACGACTGCATTTACATAATGACATCATAGTATTGTAAACTATTTACATTGAGTTGAAATTATAATGGCTCAGAAATTTATAAGAACCGAATCCATGCTCCCGAATCATTGGTGACAATATTCACAGGTGCGAGGTCAGTCTCCAAAATGCTTATGCAAATAATATCCGAAATAAAACCAACAGGAAATAAACTTAAAAATAATGCAAAGATACAAATATGCAACAGTACTGGAAGAAAAACGTATAAAACTGGCAGAAACAAACAAACAAACAAACATAGAGAACTAAAATTTCTAAACTCGAATGAAAGCTGAAGCTAAATTTTTTTTTCTTCAATATTTGGCACGCTTACGTTATCGTTCTTTGCTTGCTCCGCAGACGGCGCCACACGGCGCCGTTGAGGTAGACTCCAAAGGATTGTCTCTCAGCCCGCAGTGTAAGCAACAAAACAACCAACAACGCAATGCTATTTTTGTTGTGCGTGTATGTGCATGCGTGTCTATGTTTGCGAGTGTGTCACCGAGCGCCAGGCCGCTTGTGCGAGCGCTGAGGCTTTCAGAGAGGTTCCGTCGGCTCAACAAAGTCTTGTAAAAGTAATTGTAATTGTGCCTAAAATTTCGCAATTACTGACACTAGAAAGTAATTAAAGTACAAATACAATTCATTTTAGCCGAAAGTAATTTATTACAATTACAAATTACCAAGACAAGCATTTAAATTACAGTAATTTAATCACTGTAATTAAATTACTACCCAAGTATGGTTACGGCGGAGCCAAGGGGGATACGTACGTTTGCCCCGCGGCAAACGTGAGCTCAAATATCTTACCAGCTCCTGACAGCGACAGCGACCGCGACCGGGAACTACGTATCCCGCGTGGCAAACATAAATAAACCTCCTCTTTGGCTTCGCCGTAACATAAGCGCCCCGTAGCCTTGTACCCGAGGCGTCGTTTTTTTATTCCCTACGGTTTTAATAAACGAGACATGCGAAGTCCAAGCGCGATCAAGGAACGTAAACTTTCATGAATGCCCGTAAAGAACCACAAGAAAAGAGAAAACCGGAAATAACTAGTCGTTTCTAACAGCAAACTACAGCACATACATTTCTTATTTGTGGCGAAAAAAAATGTTACTCTTTGCTAAAAAAGAATAAAAAATATACCAGCAGCGGGGTGAAGCGAAAAACACCGGAAGTCAAGACGTTTCGCATCCGCCACTTTGACCGCTTAGAACTTTAGTACCAAGCAAATGAGCTTATGCAACATGTTTTTGTACTTTCTTTTTGACTGGCCTTAGGAGAGTTGTGCCCCAGAGTTTTAGTAAAATCAAGATTTTTTTTATTCGATATTTTTTTTAAATATGTTTTTTATATTTTTTTATGTTTCTATTTTGATCGGAACTTCATATTTCGCAGACATAATTTAGATGCCCTGGCCTATATTATGTACACTTTTCAAAGTCGCTAATGTCATACATATTGAGGTAGAACGCCTGAAAGTTAGCGTATTTGTTGCCCCTAATCTTAATTTGTGAATTTTTTATATAATTTTTTAATTCAAAAAGCACATAATAATTGCATGCAGTTGACTAAAACTTTGGTGTATTACATGAAACAGGCAACATCTTTTACCTACCACATCGTGCCTGCCTTCGACAGGACCGCAAAGGTGGCAACAAATGCAGTCTGCGGTTATGGCAGGGCCGTCGCGCAATCTTGAAACATTTTTTTGTAGTAGTGAAAACGCTTTTTCGAGAAAAAAAGTTCAGTGTCGTGCAATTCATTTGTGGGTACATCATATATAAAAAAAAACAGAAAAAGAAACATGTTGAGTGTACCTGCAGGTTCGATCTCTCGTGGAATCACTCTGCAAAGCAGGTGTGATCTTCAGAAACGAGGGGCGGAAGGCATGCGCGCTTGTTCGCACAACTCTTCTCGGAAAAGATCGATTGCGGCCGAACGGTTCGCTTAGGTACTAACGTTCACTGTAACGATTTGAGGTCATTTCATCGCCCCAACATGACGCACGTAGAAGAACACAGCTTCATAACGCACTGGTCAAACTTAAAGTCCCTAGGTAAGAGCTTCCTACAAGTAGCGACACTCTGAAGCGCGGACTGCATGACGATGCAGGTTTTAGGAATCAAATGGCGGCGCACAGCAGAGGTTTGAACTGAATTCCGCCATTTTGTACCTGCGCAATGTGCTTTGTCATTTGTATTGGTTATCGTTACTTCTAAAATAAGTCTCAAGGAATTTTAGTCAAACTGTCTGTCTAAAGGCTGCCGTTCTGGTCTCTAAATCTTTACAAAAAA
The DNA here is from genome assembly GCF_016920785.2 of Ixodes scapularis. Lineage (NCBI taxonomy): Eukaryota > Metazoa > Arthropoda > Arachnida > Ixodida > Ixodidae > Ixodes > Ixodes scapularis. The sequence goes on from NW_024609835.1 coordinate 89,901,077, forward strand.
TATAACCTCTCGGCAGTATTTTATTTCACCTTCGAATGTGGAAGGCACATTCATTTTCACCAAAATGTCCATAAGGGATTCAGGCAGGCCGCAATTTCCTAAAAATGACAGTCACACCAGGGGCAGTTTGCTCATCTTGCGGCCGCGGCCGCGGCTGCGGCCAAGAGGGATTTTTATGTCACGTGACCTGCTCCATAGGGACGAGGAAGTACCTAGCGTCCCTGCTCTAATGGTGGAAACATTCGCATTGCTTCAAGTACAAAAGCCTAACTTCACTCGCAGAAACTGACTGCAGGGATTTTCAACTCTAGTCTAATTGACCGCCCCTTTATACTGTAGAAGCGGCAGGTAAAGTTACGGCCAGGAAGGGTAAATACGAGCCAAAATTTAAAAAAAAACACTCGAGATAAGAACGGTGGCAGTACATTTATATATCCCCGCCAGTGCCGGCGGCTCGCCCCTTCTGCTGTGGTCGAGAGGTTAGAGGGCCAGTACTTGTCGTCGCAGCGGAAAAGTTCCTCGTTGAAATCGCGCTAGGAACCTCTTTTTTCTTCTTTTTTTTTGTATTTCGCGCGTATCTCATTTTTTACTGTGATCCTTTTTACAAATCATCCACTTGCACTACTGCGCCTTGCACGGTTTTTACTGTTAGTTCCACCTGCTCAATCGAAACATCGGGAAGAAAAAAAAAGATCAAGGCAAGCTAACGGTGCTGATACAATTGTTTTATAATGTTCAATAAAAGCTAGGAAACCAAGATAACAGTATCGGTATGACTTTCACACAAACGAAACCGAAACAAGCCTTCTTTCCCCAGCAATTAAACTTTTATCTGTTTTTAAATATACAACGCTCTTGCTGCGACTCTTTTCAATAACAGGAGGCGCCTATTTAGTACTAATAAAAACTGCAGTCGTAACAATTAAAATTTAAAAAAAAAACTTCCACAAAATAAGCAAAATAAAAAAAAAAAAAGACTAACAGCAGTGGATGCATTGGTTGAGCGAAATCCTACAGGCAAGGCAGCGAATCAAACGTCTGAGAAACTCATAAAACCGAAATAAAAGAGATCATATTTTTACTTGCATGGAATCTGATAAAAGTTATATTTTTACTCTTTACATTTTGCTGTGTCAATCGCTTTGTAATCTTAACACATTACTTGTTTAATTTTAGTTATATAGCAGATGATTACAACCGAATGCAAAAATGAATCAGGCGTCGACATCGCAAACCACCCCTCAACGCAAACACCAAAAATTACTTTGGATCAACAAATGGAATTAACTAGAGCAGTCGGAAAAGGAAAACAACAAATTCTAGAGAAATTCAGCAGCACAGTTACCTGGCGAAAGAAAGAGACGGGCATGAGAAGATATAGTAAACTTTACGCGGAGTGCACGGCAGTTGCAGGAGGCGTGGCAGAAGTTGGTAAAGAAGGCCAGAGACATGTATACGCTCTTCCGAGGCCATGAACAACGAACTGGTGAATCAGAACTACCCACGCAATGATTTTATAGATCTCATAGGGCCTTGTCTACGTTATTAGTTAGTGTGCAGTCAAATACAACAAAAAACAAAAGAGAGTTTCTGGCGCGATTTTAACCTTGAAGTCACGCCGCGACGTCAAGAACCGGCTCTCTAACCTCTCGACCACAGCAGAAGGGGCGAGCCGCCAGCGCTAGTGGAGGTATATAAATATACTGCCACCGCTTTTATCTCGCGTCGTTTTTCCTATATTTTGGCTCATATTTACCCTTCCTGGCCGTAACTTTGCCTGCCGCTCCTACAGTGTAAAGGGGCGGTCCATTGGACTCCAGTTGAAAGTCCCTGCAGTTAGTTTCTGCGAGCGAAATCATATGCTTTTCTGCTTAAAGCGACGCCATTAGGAAGGGACGCTCGGTACTTTCTTGCTCCCATGGAGCTGGTCACGTGACATAAAAATCCCTCTTGGCCGCAGCCGCGGCCGCGGCCGCAAGATGAGCAAACCGCCCCAGGAGCTCGCGCTGCCACTTTGAAGCATGCTCCAAAGCGCGCGTGCCCGAGTCTGTCTCGAGTAATAGACTATCGAGCTTTCTAAGACAACCTGTTCAATTTCTCCCGTTAGCGCCTGTAGCTACCAGTGCAGTGCTTGTTCGGTAAGACACTCGTGTTTTTATACGCGTAAATTCTAACATATTTCAGTATATAAAATTTAAAAATATATATATATCCGTCTATATCTCCAGCCTGCGTATTAATTTCATAGTCCTTGTTAAAGAGGCCATGAAACAATATTTTTTCCACTTTCGCTAAATACTACTCAATATCACTCCTTAGCGCTAATAACCGAATAAACCTGCCTTAGTTTTTCTTTCTAAGTAATGACAGTCGGCAAACAAATTAGAAAAATATGAGCATCGTTCCTCTCCTCAACTCAGAGTCAGAAAAAGCGGCCAGAGGTCCTGGTGCCTATCTCATACCGTGAACGTTGATCATAGCCACACGCTGGGGTCAGCGAAGTAGAAAACGCGTGCTGAGCTTCAGGTATTGTTAGAGATCGGCTATTCTCATCACCGCAGTGGTTGGACAGGAGCATCTACCCGACTGTCCGCCGAGGCATTGATTGTTACGAACCGAAGTCGAGTGCCCACGCTGTTTTCGTGTGCAATCATTGAGCCGCGCTCGACTGTCGTCTGACGGGTGGTTTTGATCCCACAATTACGTCATTAAGCATTGCTTAAACAAGACTGAAAAAAAATAGTCCCTTTTATCGGCGCTATTTCACCTCGACAAAGAAGCTACTGAATCAGTGGCGGTTCGTGCGAGCACACTTGGGTAAGACTAGGACCTGTACGCCTCTGCAAAATCATGAACATTCCAACCCAATATCATTCCATGGCCCCTTTAAAGACCTAATCATTTACGTGCCGCTGACCCTCACCTCCGTAAGCGAAGGTGATGCTGTCCGTCTCGGGGACGTAGGAAGCGTCGAATGTGAACCTGGAACGCATAAAATAAAGAAATATAATTATAACGGAACTTGGTTTATTTTTGTTTCCATGTCAAGCGCCCAAAACGTTAGTGCGTGATGCGCGATAAGAAAAAAGAAGCCAGGTTAGCAGTTTTTTAGCACAGGTTCAATTTCTCGTGGATTCTACAGTGGAGAGGCGAGTCGCCACATTTCGATGGCTGGCTGACTTCGTTCTGTCTAAATATTAGCATGTCGAAAAACATGGTTCTGTCTTTTTATGTTCATGAAAACATCCGTTCGATACTCTGCGTACTTTCTTCAAATAAAAACAAAAGAGGCTTGTTTTTACCGCACAAGCTTATTTGTTCAAACAGGGCTAAATAGCTTGAAGTGCCGAAAATCACACTTTTCACTGGCAGACATTTCCTGGTTATCTGACAAACTCAAAAGCGCGAACACTCTAAACTGAAGCAGAGAAGACTAGAAGCTCAACTTCCACTAAGCCAAGCAAATACTCTCAGTTTGAAGCCTCTGGCTTACGGATCAGGCATTCTGACTTCTTACTTGTAGACTTGATCTTCAGTGCCGTTGATGGCGAACCATAGCGTCACGGTGGCATTGCCGTTGTTTGGTTCGGTGCCGTCGAAGAGCGAAGTGTAGTTGACGGACAGTTCCCTGTCAGGGGTAGTCCCATTGCGGTAGCACTGGAATAGGAGCACCGGGTTGGACTGCAGTTCCTGCACCAAATAAAATAATGACCGATCCTGTGTGAATCCGCAGTACAGTCGTAGTGAGAGCAGCGACACCTTGTCTGATCCTAATGTATACTTATGTATCTTGCACATTCTGCACATCATGTTTAGGAATGATGGCCAAATATCTCCTCGGAAAGTGACATACTCGTAAATAATTATAAAAAATATCTAGATAGATGATGCCCAATGACACCTAGTGTGGTCACATGACATCATGTGACACCATGATGTCATCTTACGTCCTGACGTCGTGTAACAATGTGACATCACGTGACTCTGACGTCACTTTGTCACGTAAAGATATCAATGACGCACGTCCTACAACATCCTACATCAACATCATTTTGTGTGGGTGGAAGAAGTCACGACAGTTATCCAAGTAAAATTTATTGTTAGGGGTGTTGCGTTTGAATATGTTACCTATTCTAAAGTTACAATAACAAAGCTACCAAGGCCTTCTAAAAGTTCGTGCATTTGCATTTGACGGGATCAAACCACAGTACGTTTTATGACAAAGTGGGTTGCGATGAACGTGCGCCTTCAGCCGTTCTCACAACGGTCAATCAAGCGTCTTTACCAGGCATATTTAAAGCCATCGAGGGATGCACGCGTGCAATGGGGTGTACCACTGGTCGTGCCTTAATCGACTGTCAACAAGTGTTTTGCAGTCTGTCGTTTTTATGATGTATAGACGCTTTACACACGCGCCAAATTACAGCCCCCATTTTCTTTCCCAGATGCCGAGCCACTAAAGCGGGCGTCAACAAGCCTCCAGAAAGGCCAATGCTGTGGAGAAGGACGCTATAGAATCTAAAATGGCAATAACCTGCCCCGCTATGGTAACGATGAAGTGAAGTAAATGTAATAAGAGGAAACAAGAACTGAAGGTCGGTTATGGCGGCGCCCATGCACAGCGGCTGCAAAGCATCTATAAGCAGTGTGTGTCCGGCTTAACACATTTCTGGAAAGTAGCGCGCGTCCTCGAGCGGCGCGCGTAAGGCATTATGGAAATAGTGAGGGTCGCTGCTCCGTCATCTGCTGCAACCGCCGTACCGCCTGTGAGAACCAGTTTGCCCACGTTCACATTGGGTCCCTGTTTACGGAAGGCGGCAATCTATGCAGCGCCCACCGCTGCGCTGCTTTGTCCATATGAGGTGGGAAATCCTCAATCACAGCACGACTGTCTATATTGGATGAGTCATTGTTTTGGTTGAACCCCTTTTCTTTTTTAAGGTGCAACCCCACCGTGCATGACGTTTTGGTGCTTTTTTGACGGTTCATAACTTTCTTTCCATGTATCCTACAACTACAAAATTATTTTAAATTAAATACATGTTTTTCAACAATACTTTAATGTCTCGATATTACGATTATTTTCAGTTGTTAGTTAATTATTCGGCTTTTAATAGACCGCAGTCTTTAATACAGAAAAAAAAGTATTTCTCGAGTTATAACGTCCCATTGTCCACGATATTTTACGTGACAGTTCGTTTAGATATAATGAATTAGAAAGGCATGCGACAAACTCTACACTAAATGTGTATTTTAAAATAAAAGACATAAACTGTAAAATTGTATTGTTTTATGGCGCTATAAAAACGGAATCACGTCAACTAATCAAAATTACGAGACATTAAATTACGAAGCATCCTTGGATATTACATTTTGCAGAACTTCCACATTGATATATTACACGTTAAGAATATTATTAGACTCAAACTTTTCCCATTCAGTTATGGCAAATTGCAGTTTCTTAATATAAAATACAGATGGCGACGAGTGTTAAAGAATAGCTTGATGTGCATTTGCCATCATGTGGCGCTTGGAACGCCACGTGAAAGACAGAAAAGCGCCAGATGTAAGGGTATCAGATGCCTGGATGCCCGCAGTAGAGTGTTCTAGAGGGTGCAGTGGCAAGAGCGGCGCCCGCTTACAATGGGCCGCGTGAAGACGGTCAACGTAGATGCCGCGAGTGGCGCTGGAGTTGCGTGCCCTAGGAGAATTTGTGGCAGATGGCAGATGTGCGATGAGCGAAGAAGACGACAAAGCTGAGGCGGTACGCTTCTCCCGAACGTAGCGCCGTAGCACTTTTCTTTGTGGTGTAGTGGTAGGGAGTCTTCCCCGTTCCGTTGCCGTCTCGGTCATAAATGCAAGGAAAAAGACGGACGCACACACTGCTTCGCGCCGGGGTGCAAGTCGGGCTACCCGGTCAACAAGGGGAGCCACCAGCGATCGTAAGCCGTCGCTGTTTCCTGCGCCAAAGGGGGAGTCGCGTAGACTACAGGTCATAAATGCAAGGAAAAAGACGGACGCACGCATTCACGTCGTCTTAATCGACGTGGGTGTGTGGCATTCCCTTAATCGAGGTCATCTTAATCGAGAAGATAAACGCCTTGCCGAGACATCAGCGGTGTGCGAGGGACATTTTGAACCGCGCCTTATCGTACGGGACTATGTGCACATCGTCAATGGCGAAGAGGTTAGATTTCTATGCCGCAATATATTACGACTATTTTGTAGTCTTTTTGCGTACTATGGTTGCTGGATATCTGTCATGTGCTTGCTGTATATGTCGATTAAGTGTATTACCACTTTTGAGAAGTCATAAAGAGGCGAGTTGAGAATAATATCTTTTTTTCATATTAGGGGTTGTTGAAGTTCGTGTTCATATCGCATTTTAATGCTTCATGTACCCCCAGTAGGGGTATTGTTTCTTCATAGACTGCCTTCCACAAAAAACTATTCGCTATATGTTCGCCAGTTGCAGTGGCACCTTAGCCGTTCCCATACGCGCTCCGCCTTGCACTTCATACAACGCTGGTCCCCGCATCAGCAACACGATGACAAAAAACAATACACCAGTTTATTGTTCCTCTCACCATTAAAAAAGTAAGAGATTTATTGAGATTTATTAGTCTATTTTTCCCTGTTATATCAGTATCGCGTGGTTTCTTTCGCAGCTATTAAGCGTGCAGCCCAAGTGATATAGCGTTGCAGAACGACCTGTCAAAACTGGGAAGGGGGGCGGGTCGGTATTAATCAAATGATCTCCATCAAAAACACGCGAATAATAAAAGTAGAGGATAGCACACAGTCTAGAGGCATTAGTGCAACGGAAAGCCTACAATTTTTCACATTAGCACTTGTCCTGCGTCGCGAAAAGCTCCAATCGAACTACACTGTACTAGTCGAACCACAGTACACGCCGAGCAGCGCCGACGACGAGGCTGACGGGGGCACGTCCCTGTAGCAATATCTAGGAAGGACGAGACGAAGCCATGTCCGCTGGGCTCTAGACATGAAGCGCGTGTGTCGCCGGCGCTTCGTTCTTCTTTGTTCAAGCCTCTTGCCACAGTTTCTAGGGCTCAGAACAGCAGCACTACGGTGTCGCCTACGCGCTAAATCTTCACGCGGTGGCCGCCGCTCTTTCCACTACAACTCTCTAGAACACTGTACCCGCAGTGAGCGAGCCAAATATGTCACAACAACAAGCGCGACGCTGCGCGTCCTACTGTGCGTCGGTACACATCAACGTTACTGGAACAAGCTCAGTTTCACAGCTCCGCCTGCGACGTGGGCTCAGTCAAGGTCACGAGAACTAGCAGCGCTGCAGTCGAGTCTTACTTCCGGATGGTCTAGCCTGCCAAGTTTGAATAGCAGTACTTGGGCGCGGGCGAGTTGGTGATTCATACTAACACTTCACAGCGCAAGAAAACAGACGCGAACAAAAATGAACTTCAAACACTCAAAGAAAGAACTCTCACAGTGCGCTGACTTTCAACTTTGTTGCGCATTACACTTTATCTTCATGATCTTTTTTTTCTATTATACACATGGAAGTAAAAAAAAAAACAAGGAAGAAAAGGAAAAGAAAAGGAAGCTCTTAACGCGGTGGTAGCAGACGACGCGCGAGACAGGGAAGTAAGATCCGACTGCAGCGCCGCTAGCTCTCGTGTCCGCCACCTGGGCTACTGGCCTTCGCAGGCGAGAGTAGGGAGCTGTAAAACTGAGCTTGCTTCAGTAACATTGGGTACACATGCCTGACGCGATACAAATGAAATGGGCGCCATGAAAGGGATTCCCCCATTTGGGATTACGCCACGCACGCGAAAACATTTTAATGTTTTTATCACCTGCAAAAATCATTTTCGGAATCTAACCGGGTTTGTCGGAATGGTTAGATTCTGTTTTGTTTTAAAAACCACCGCGGTGGCTCTTAAAGGTACGTTTATACTCCAACGTAACGTCGACGGGCGCGGCGTATCGCAGCGCGCAAAGATACTGATTGGCCGCTGACATCGAGTTCCTGGTTGCCGGCCAACGAAAGGGGCGCGTTCTGCGCTACGCTGCGGTCACTGCGCTCAACGTCGGAGTATAAAAAGCCCTTAAGTGGCAATTATATTAAAACAAAACACAAGACATTAAAATGTCTTACTGTCTCTAGGCCAACGCGCTGGCTCACGAATTCATATTTGTCAGATTTAAATACGGCCAAAGTGCCCGCAATTTGTCGGAGGCCAATCTGGGATTTCGGTTACACGTCAAAAGCTCTCCAGGTAATCAAAATAAAACCGGAATTGTTTTCATTGGGCGTGATAGGTCATTTGTGTTGGTTTGGCTCGTAAAACCCTAAGGGTGAATATTTACTATGCTTTACCTTAGAAGTCTATTCACAAGTGAATAGACCTCTAAGGTGAATAGACCACATATGAATAGACCTCTCCTTGAACTAGTAGCCTCGCTTGATATGAAGAACAGTGGATCCGGTGACTTCAACGCAATATTTCATAACGTAACTTACCGCAAGAAAATTCGGCAGTGCACTGCCGAATTTTCTTACGTTAAGTTACGTTATGAAATATTGCGTTGAAGTCACCGGCTCCACTGTGCTTCATATCAAGCGAGGCTACCATTTCAAGGAGAAAGCATGACTCGCGACACTCGAAACACAAATCTTTCAGTAACTTATAGGTAACGTATCTTAACGTAAGAAAATGGGGCAGAGTGAATGAACCTTAAGGCTCATTCACACTGCCTCATTTTGTATGCTGTATACACGATTGCAAACAGGGCACCTCGCCGCCGCCATATTTCTGCTCGTGTGAGCAAGCACGTGAAATTGCAATCCTGCCAAAGCCACCTCCACGCGCATGGCGCACATGCTTGAGCGGATGAGGCACAAGTCGGGACGCCATGCTTGCAAACGTGTATAAGCAGTGTGATCCCGGCTTTAGGTTTTGCTGGCGTCGACTTGAAGAGCTGCTTCCACGAGACAATAGTTCGCGATACCGGTTAGTTCGGATGTTCTTTGAACAACAGCGCATCACAAGGCGGTTGGAGATTCCTGACAAAGTTTGGAGTAAACATCCGTCTCGATCTCGCGCCTAACGCCCAAACGTGCCTTTGCCAAAGGATGTTGTGGAACAACTCGGCGAGGAAAGGGAGGAAAAGATCGAAGTGCATGATTCGCACACTGCAAACGCAGAATCACTTTAAAATAGCGAAAAAAAAAAAAAAAAGCACACCGAACAGAAGCGGCAATGTTGCCAACAGCTATGTATTTTTTTTTTGTGGAGCCCTGCTTCTTACAAGTATCATTAACACACTGTAGCGTCATTTATTTCGTGCCTTTTTTATATAATTTATAATAATACGAAATTATTCGAATAATACTATTTATTTAGGTGTCCAAAAACAACCGAGAATTTATTTTATTTTGTACACCACCGTCGAAAGCAATAAAATAAAAACGAGAAACGTTAACCATTAAGATATAGGACAAATTAAGAGGCATATAAGCGCTCATTCGATTGGCTGCGGTACAATTTAATTGATGACGAAATGTCAAGATGAGGTGGAGCGGTAGTGTTTGTTATGCAAGGACTGGATCCGAGAAAGTGACGAAGTATTACAGGGTGAGTGAACATAAAAACAAACAAAATGTCTAATTACACGTAAAGGAAGATGAAAATAAACTTTCCCATGAAGCTGCGCAGAATAAATTGCCCCATTTATAAGCTTTAGTAAAAACACCAAATTACGAATAGTTTTTCTGGAAGACAAAAGTGAAACGGAAAACATTTTTAGTACATAATCATACTTATAATCGAAGCGCCGCTCAGAAAATATAATATACACAATTTTAATAACTTTTTCTGCACATATTGAATGCTCATGGCCTACATTTTAGATATCAAGTTCCATGTCACAGACGCAAATTCAAGTCGTGACCTTGTTAAAGAATCGAAAAGACGCAATAGAGCGTGGGGGTCCTTAAAATTATTCGTCAATCGAGATACTATATTTCTAATACTTCAGAAGAATTTATAGGCACCACAAGAGATATATGGTTTATAAAATTTGAACCACTATCAACACATACGCCAAGATGTTCTCTGACTGATACACGTTCTATTGGTGTTCCCGTCGATATTGTATGTAAAATAAACAACATTTTGCCGTTCGGAAAAAGGATAACAGCTTTGTTTTTTGTGGGCTGAGAGAAGTTGGCTTAGCTTAGATCACTCGAGTATCGTATATTACAGTCTAAAAGAGTATGAATGATCATGAATAATTTAATAACATCAGCAACAAGTACCATTTTAAAACTCTATGCTGAGGAGGTTTCACTTTTCAATAACTACAACCGGCACTTGCGTCTGTTCTGCCCTAAGCCCCAATGTGGCGGCGCCCACAAAAATGCCGGGAAAGAGAGCGCCGATAGTCTAAGCGTAGCTCATTTATTGGCTCCAGGGTGCACCAGCGCGTTGGCTCAAAGTCACTGAGGCGTTTTAATGTTAGGTCTTAATATCATTGCATATTACAAGCCACCGAGATGGCTGTAAAACAAACTATAATCAAACCAGTCTGACAATAGACTGATAGCGAAAATTATTTATACAATTTATAAAATCATTAATTTGTTTTGTTATATGTGGCAGAATTGCAACTAGCTGAATCCCTTTCATGGCGCCATTTTTTTTTTTCGCTCCTGGCATGTATATTGACGCACTGTGAAATGCGCGCAAAAGCAGCTGTGGTGCACCCGCAGCCTCGCGCTTGTTGTTCTGACATCTCTGGCTTGCTCACTGCTGGCATCCGGGCATCTGAGACCCTAGTATCTGGCCCTTTTTCTGTCTTTCACGTTGCGTTCCAAGCAGCACACGACGACAATGTACACATCGCGACACTGTTAGCGCGAACACGTTATCGGCGCCTTTTCTCATTTTATTAGGAAAGAGTATTAGTGGGCCCACAATTTTAGCCCTTATATTAGAGCCCTAAATGAGCTCTTTCTATAGCAATAATATCTTTGATGACAACCTTTCGGTTCTAAAAGAAAAACACAAAAAAACTGGCGATCGCTTGTTCGCGCTAACAGTGTCGCGCTCTGTACATCAAGTTATTCTTGAACACGTGTTGCCCTCTATTTTTGATAATAAGAAACTGCAACTTGCCTTAAATAGAGCCACTTAATAAGCTGCGCTTAGAGTATCTGCACTCTGTTCCCCGGCACTGTTGTGGGCGCCGCCATTTCGGTGCGTATGCAGAACAGATGCAACTGCCGATCGTCATGATTCAAAAATCCAACTTCATCAGCATTCGATTCGGTGTTAGGAAGCTCATGTAATATTGCTTTGCTCTGTCGCGAACTGTTTAATCATTTGCGGGGGACGGAAAAGCGTTTTTTCTGATTTCCGATACAGCTTCAGATAACAAGCAACCATGATTTTGAGACACAATATGGGCAAGTGTCATTACTCTGAGGCGTAGCCTATTTATTATGCGTGTTTTAACTTGACAGTTAAAAAAAACGTTTGTTTTCTTTTCAGGGGCCCTTTAACTGAATGGGAAACGTTTCAGGTCTAAAAGTAAACTTCCAGTGCAATATATCAATACGGAAGTTCTGGAAACTGTAATATCCAAGGTTGTTTTGTAATTTAATGTGTTGTAATTTTTCTTGCTTGACGGAATTTCATTTTTATAGCAAAATAAAACAATACCATTTTAACGTTTAATTTTAGTTTAAAATATACATTCTCACTACAGTTCCCTGCTTACTTTGCTAATTCGCTATATCCAACCGACCGTTTACGTAATTGGGACGTCGTAACCGTAGAAAATAATGTTTAATGTTAATGAAGCAGAGAGTATTGTCTGTTAAAAACTGAATAAAAAAATAGCAACTAAAAATAATTGTAATATTAAGATATTCAAGCATAGTTGAAAAAAATTATTTAATTTGAGATTTACTTTATGTCCGTAAAATATATTGTAAGAAAGTTATAAACCGTCCACAAAAGAACCGAAACTGTATTCACCGTAGTGGTTCAGCTTAAAGTGACCATGAAATAATTGTTGGGCTGAGATAAATAATTTTCTATTGGAATCTTACATATCGCATATTGTTTAGTGGGCCAAAAGAGAGAAAAAAGATAGGCAATAGCCTGCTTTTCGGTACAAAAATGTGAAGATATAGCGGATTATTCCGTATCTTCTTTCCTTCAAAGCTTTGCGCCTTTTCACTCGAATACATCCGCGGTACCCAAAGCACGTCAGCCTACACCAGTTCACACATTGGACATGAGCAGTGCGTCACTCAGTCGACGAATATTTGGATTCGCGTTCGTGGCCAATGAGTACCCTGACGGCACTCATCGTCGCTTGCGAATGAAAAGGAGCATGGTGTCCTTAAAACGGAGGGTGGAAGATTGGAGTCATCGTACCGGAGCCCAAGCACACCACGACCGCGTGGTTTTCATTCTGCTTTTGAGTTGAGGAGGAAAGCTAAGAAGGAAGAAGGTGAAAAATCATTTCATGGCCCCTCGAAGATAGCAGGATCCCCGGTGCGGTCGCTGTGTTTCTTGGTTTTCCCCTGACAGTGTTCAGTACCTTTTTGTGTTATTATTGCGTTTGTTTTGTATTAGACAACTCATTTTGCTTGGTGTCGCAAATTAAAATGACCTTCCGGTATTTTTGTTTGTTTTTTGTGGTTACTTTTTTTATATCCTTGTTTTTGTTTTGTTTCTTTCTGCGTTGATTCCACCATAGGGTCAAAAAGTGGTGAGAAACAGCTTTGTCAGCTTTCAGGGATTGTCTCTGGGCCTCCGACTCCCCACTCCGTCCCCTACGATGAGAATATTAGGGAGTTCTGGAATAGAGGGACCGCAGCGTTGGGCCCAGTAAGCGGCTTGGGACGTCTGACTGCCCCTGCGCAAAACGTATGCGCATGCCCAGTGCGACTTATTAAGCTGCTTGGGGGACTCCAGAGTAATTGTTTATGACTCAACACGTTGATGCCCCCCCCCCCCTCCCCACACACACAGACACACAAACACACGCACTCCAAAACTCCCTATTTTCTTCCGGGTAATGGGAAGGGGTGCTTTCCTGTTGGCCATGATAAACTAAGGTCCTTTTGCGTTAACCGTCTCCTTAGGTGACCTTTTTTATTGTTGTAAAAAGCAGTTCAATGTGAAATTGTGTAAAAGATTTTCCTTGCCTCGTACTTCCTTTGCGTGGGAGTGCTAGAGGAAACCAGAGCGAGGATTGACAGTCCCAAGACTGCGAAGAACGCCGACGTCGGAGCAGGAATCATGGCAGCGATCTTCCTGAAAGATGTAGACACTTGCTGGGTAGGGAGCCCTGCGAAACGTTTCCAGACATACTGCTTTGCTTTGCCAGGTTCATTTTAAATATATGCAGTCGGCTGCCTACCGAAACAAGTTTATGACCTAAATAAGTTGTACCGAGAAAACGCACGAAAAAAATAAAAATACCGGTTCGAGGTGAATCGCATTCACGGTGTAAGATATGCACGGTGTTTAATTTCAGCTCGGATTTATTTGTATATATAGGTGGTGAGAGTTTAACATGGTTGATTAAAGTCAGCTTCAAAAAAACCTAGGACGAAGGAATGGATAAACACGACAGGAAAGAGCTGACTGGCTCTACTTCTACAATGTACTTATTAGGCTCGGCTGACATTAGTTGAGAAAATATTCGTGACGGAAAGTTGAATATAAACTAAAATCCCTTAATAAACTTTCGAATTAATGGTTTCATGGGTCATGTTGAAATTGCAGTATTGACTGCAATCACTGTTAGAGGCACGATCAATTAAAACAAATTACAAAACGGTACTGGATTTTTTTCTGGAAATTATTCGATCACATATCGCGTTTTGTCTCCCGATTCAAAAATTGCTCTAAAAGAGATTGTTTAGAAAACCCTGCCCACAATCACGCTGGAAACAGTGACGTCGTTGTTTTAATCATGTCGCTACTGTCTCGGCAGCGTTTCCCTGGTGGTGCTTGGTTAGCGTGGTGAGTACGCTGACAGCATAAGTGACGACGTGACCTCAATGATACCCAGAGAAAAGCTCACCGGAGATCACCGAGGACCAGCTCACCGTAGATAAGCTCACCGGAAACAAGCTTACCGGAGAAAAGCTCAAAAACTAACCCACCTTTGTGCGGGTTCGGAGAAAAGCTCACCAGTCTCTGACAGACCCGGAGAAAACCTCACCTCAAAATACATTTTTTACGTAAGGTGGTATTCATCATTTAAAGTGCTACCAAGGTTTAAGGCTCCTATCACGCAGGTCGTACACGCTGCAACACAGTTAGCGCGAAGCGATGTTTCGCATTTTACTTAGAGGAGGGGTTGACCAGCGTCAAAGTATGATTGCACCAGTTTGTGCCCCGAATGAGCAATTTCATCCGCACTAGCAGTCTTTATGGCAAACTATAAAATCTAAGAAAGTAAACAAAAAGCCCATCACTCGTTTATGTTGACACTGTCCCAGAGTACACACCTCACATCAGGTTAGAAAAAAATTGTAAGTAAAAAAATTAATTAAATCAATTATGTTTAATTAAATTCATATTTATTTAAGTTATATTGTATTTATTTGGTTCAAATAACCGTACCAAGCAACATTGATCATTTATCACTACTTCCATTTTTAAACACTGGATAGTTTGATAAAATCTTCGAATCAGTGAAAATAATGCGAAAGAAAATGACTGCAATTTTAACAACCTTTTGTTTATGAAAACCACGCCATACTAAAGCAAAAACAACTTAGCTTATTGTTAATAAAAAAAGCATATTTTTTTGTGTGATTTGATTGTCTTGCAACTCAACATTCCTTTATCAGTTTTTGTACTTATCTTTCGCGTTCCGATTTGATTGCTAAGAAATGGGACGTAACTGACGAACGAAGTCGAAGGTAGAAATGAAGCCCAACGCATCGATATGCTCCGAAGACAACTGCCTTTTTGCTCGTATTCAGCCCGATATAAACATTACGTGCGTGATAATTGTTTAGTATAAATAAGGAACATATGTGCATAAAAAGCATCACATGATGAACAAACGGTAAATAAAAAATACATATTTTGTGACAGTTTTTGCTGGAAAGGTTTGCCTTAAATCATCCAAGTAAAACCGGTCTGATATAAATCACGATTTAAATAATCTTGATTTCTATTCTCCGCATTGACGGTGTCGCCTCACTCCGTTTTATATACACCCATTTCGCGCGAGTGTTACCATATTTAATTTTGACGTTGCATGGATAGGGGAAATAGGGCATTTTTATTGTCCATTAAAATAAGGTAATAATTGAGAAATGAGAAGATTTGCCTATCCGTTGTCGGGATACTACGTAAAAGGTCATTTTATAAATACATAATCAGAAACTGCACAAGCTGATGCCCTCTGCACTGGTTATATTTTCCCGGATGGAAAGGGGCTCGGCAAATGTAAACTGAAAATAAACGTTTAATCGGAAACTTGTGCCAAACAAAATGAAGAACGAGCGTCGAGGCAGCAGAAAAGCGGGCGGTGATTTGGCGACGTACCAGGAAGCCCAAGAGCGGGCAGGATCCTTCTCTAATCTGAGTGACTATCTCGAAAGTTCGCCAAAGAAGGTTTGAGCGTCGTGCGCTCGGGGCGAGAATGAATAGGCACTTTCATGAGCAGGAAAGCAAGACGAAATAATAAAAGTCACGCCCTGAGCAAAAAAAAAAAAACACGCAAAAATAAATGCGAATTTTCCAGAGTTCTGTGACCTAGGCCATGTTCCAAAATTTACTCGATCTTACTCCTGGGTCGCTAAATTCGTGAAACTCAAAGTTGGGGCCGAAGTTCACGGAGCGCACCGATTGGCCTATCGCGACAATGACTTCGCGCTTTTTTCGCCGACGTCCAATCGGCGCGCTCCGCTAACTTTTGGCTCAAACTTTGTGCTTCACGAGTTGAGGGCCCCAGGGGCCCTAAACTCGTGAAACACAAAGTTGGAACAGAAAGTTGGCGGAGCGCGCCGATTGGATGTTGGCGACAAAAACGCCGAGTCATCGTCGTGATAGTCCAATCGGTGCGCTCCCTCAACTTCGGCCCCAACTTTGTGTTTGACGAGTTTAGGGCCCCAGGGGCCCTAAACTCGTCGATCACAAAGTTCGAGCCGAAAGTTCGCGGAGCGCGCTGATTGGACGCCGGCGGAAAAAGCGCGAAGTCATCGCCGGTATAGTCCAATCGGCGCGCTCCGTGAACTTTGGCCCCAACTTTGTGTTTGACGAGTTTACGGCCCCTGGGGCCCTAAACTCGTCAAACACAAAGTTGGAGCCGAAAGTCCGTGAGCGCGCCGATTGGATGCCGGCGAAAAAAGCGCCAAGTCATCGTCAAGATAGTCCAATCAATGCGCTCCGTGAACTTCGGCCCCAACTTTGTTTTTGACGAGTTCAGAGCCCCAGGGTAAGAGTTCAGAACCTTGGCGTTCTAAAACATACCCATGTCCAGCGTTTTCCAATCTATGTGTTCACGTGACAAGGCCCGCGAGAGTAACTCGGATCCATTTGGGTAAGATTTGGAACTCAGCCCGAGTGTTGCTTGTTCGGTCCTGCACGCAGCAATATTTCTCCCCCGTTATTTTTTAATTGGCGCTCTATTGAAATTATTCAGTTTACTTCCATTGGGCAAACGCCTGGCGTGTTATAGGATGGTTTTATCTTTTAAAAATGATCTCTGTTAGTGAAGCGCAGAATGTCCGAATGCGCATAAGTCGCCCCAGCATACTTCGGTTGAGTGAACGTCCGTCACTTGAGTGAACGCTTGATTCTTATTTTCGCAGGTGAGCTTTTCTCGGCATTCGTCAAAAGGCCAGTGAGCTTTTCTTCGCATCGGAGAGTTTCATGGTGAGATATTCTATGGTGAGCTCTTCTCCGGTGAGAGACCACGTCACTCCTCCGAGCGTCACTGTGGTGGGGCTTGATGAGTTCTTTTTGCGCGCAATTCGCTAATCGTGATGGAAAAAAAAACGAATCGAACGATTCATATTTCAATCATATCTGTTATCGCAATTATTCTTCTTTATATTGATCAGGCATCTAAAAGTAATCACCGTCATTACGGCAATTCCAACGCGACCTTTAAAACAAATATTTAAGCAGCTGATTAATGTAGTATATTTAATTCGCCAACTTATCATGAGGATTATCACCTCGTCTAATGTCCGCCGAGACTAATGAATGCATGGTCAAGACAAAGCTCGTTTCTCGTCCCCTGTTTTCTTCTTGTCAGCTCGAAATAATATCAGACATTCTGTATTTAGGTAGGACGCACAGCACGGCGAAGGCTTGGACGCGATCGACCTGGGGTTCTAAGTCGACATTCGACGAGAAGGTCGGCGGGATCCCCGACCGCGACCATTGGCCAGCGCTGCTCTTGACCTTGACGCTGGAAATCGGAGAGTTCGGTGATCTCGCCGACTTTATCACTGGGTGTCAGACTTAGAGCCCCAAGGAAAGTCCTCTTGGCACGCGCCCAAGTAGCCTCGGTCAAACTGCAGTGTCTCCGCCGCCCAGACAGCCAACAGAGAGAATAAAATAAGAAGTCTCCTACGGGCGCCCGTTCTTTCCCTTCGGAGCGTACGCTTTGAACTTGACGGACGCTGGCTTTTGAACACTGCGTCAGATATCTCTCCGCATCAACGCCTTAATGAAACTTCTATTGCCCTCGTTCTGGTTAATGACGAAGCAGCGTCTAAGCAAAACGCGTGGCGCATCCAGAAAACGACTTTACGTACAAGCATGACTCCCATAGAGAAGCACGGAAAACCGGGCCCGTGAGAGGCTGCCACTATTCGCGTATCGAACGTTCATCTGGTGGCGCCGCCTTCTGCGTATATATATATATATAATATCTTACACCTCGGTTATATCTTAAGTTTAGGTTCACGAATCGGGCACGTGTGTGAACTCGGCGCGCTAACCTTATAAAGAGCCCCGCGTTCCAATATGAAATATAATCATGACAAATTACTGAATGTTGAAACTCAACGCTGACCCTCTGAATGTGACGATTCTCTACCGCATGTTTCTATGAGTCAAGGGAGATTATCGCATCAAAATGCACTTTTTTTTCGTCTCTAGTCTACCGCTCGTAGGCAACGCTTTGTTCGATAAATAATATTTATGCTGTCAGTTGAGAATAACTCTAGACAGTTTTAATACATTATAATCCCGAGAACCGTCTTGCGCACAGCCACTTTTGTCCTGACACTAAATCTAATAATACTCTACTGCTGCAAGTAGTGCTAGCAGTTCTAGTAAAACTAGATATCTTTAAACTCTCGCAACACGCACTCATTCAAGGTGCGTTCGTTGATTTCAAATAAGCTCTCACGCAGCGATTTAAAAGTGGCGCACGATGGCCTCCGTCGCTGCTGCGCCAAAAATCGCCCAATTACTTCAGCAATCTAGAAAAAGAACATATATTCAACTCACTTCAAAGCGATGCAACGCAAGGGTGCAGGATTTTCCGGCAGCCGGTGGCGCACACGGTAGAATACACGATGGCGGGCGCGTGTTCGACCCTACAACTGCGCCGAGTCGCTTTTTTCCCCGACTTTCCTCGTCGGCCTTCAAAGAGCCGTCTGCTCGTCAGGACGCTGCTGGTCGGTTTGTCGCAAGTAATCCAACCCTTAAAAAAAGAAGAAAAAAACTGAAAAAATACGAGAACCTTTGATATTTGACACCTGTATATCACATTTCTTTTTTTTTTTTTTTTGCTTTTTTTATGCCCGTTGTTTTGGGAAGGCCACCGCGAACTCCAATCGTTTTAAGTGGTCAAAACCAGCGTAACAATTCGTGTCGCGTATCAAGGTCCCCTCGTTAAAGATCACGGTACGAAAAAGCGGGCCTGCTGATTAATAAAAAAATAAAGAAACGAAGTCCTCGCAGAATACATATAGGGGTTCTAAATTTCGTCAGGGTTTGACCTTATTTATCAATTTCCATTTAATGAATAGGAGGATAGAAGGGACGAGAACTATATCAGAATATGTTTTTTTTTTTCTAATGAGTTTTCTGTCAGATGTCACGTGTTATACAAGATGTTTGACTTTAATCTGAAGAAATGTAAAAAGTTGGCATTATTGACATTTTAGTTTTAAAATGCTTGAAATACAGTATTTAAGCTGCGATCGTTTAATGTTATTTAGAAGAGATTAAGCCGTCGTTTCTGGGAGTGAAGGAAAACCTTAGTTTTATCATTCTCCGTCGATTCATTGAGCGGGGAAAGTCGGTGAATAGGTCACCTGGCGTCAATTTTATCGCTAGATTTAGCGGGAAAACTCAATCGGTGTATAGGTCACGTGACGTCCGGTTTCCTGGTGGATTTAGTGGGAAATTTAACTGATATGTCACGGGTCGTCAGGTCACGTGACGTCAATCCCCCCGCTAAATTTAGCGGGGAGACGGAAGGTGTTTAGGCTACGGGTCATCAATTTCCCCATCAAATCGGGTGGAGGAACATATTTGGTATATAGGTCATTTGACGAAAATATTTTGGCTAGATTTTTATGGGGAAATTATATATGGTGTCTTGTAACGTCAGATCACCGGACGGCAAATTTTTCGCTAAATTAATCTGGAAAAGTAAATTAGTGTATAGTTGACGGGATGTCAGGTGAGGTTACGTCAATTTCCCCGCTAAATGTAGCAGGGAAAATGAATTGGTGTTTAGGTGACCAGACGTCAGGTCACCCGACATTAATTTCCCCGCTAAATTTGGCGCAAAATTTAATTCGTGTATATATCACGTGACGTCAGGTCACGTGACATCGATTGGCGGCACGTGACCTTAACACCGATTGAATTTCTCCGCTAAATTTAGCGGGAAATACACGGACGGTCGGGACGGACGGACAGTATTTTGGGATTGGCGGGTGTCGCTAAAAAGCATGTCATGCTTTGAAAATGATTCAGAGTTAGAGAAGTGCTGTGTTCACCGTGTGTTTGTCAACCTCGGCGGACATTACGTGAAGTGATAACCATCACGAGTAGCTGGCTAACTGACTAAAATATTATTTCAATTAAAGTACTCGTTGTATGGGCCGGGCCGCCTTTAAACTGCAGTTCTATCCACAGCCATTATGACAAACCATCACCATCATCATTTATTAAAACTTGAATGCCCTGAGGGGCATTACACAAGGTGGGGGGTACAAGTTGGAAACATGGTTATATAAAGCAAAGAATCAGGAAAATGAACACTCAGACACTTTGAGGAAAAAGCAAATTAAATAGAGAAAGCACACAAATAAAACATTTCTAAAAGTACAAATCGAATTTGCTATTAGTGCAAATGTGAATGGTTGGTTAGTTGGGATATGAATGTGCTATGATCTGTATTCCAGTCAGTTCTTGTTTACAGCAAGGTGTAGTTAAGAAAAGAGACCTATGAAACTAAAATTGGACGGACCTTACAGACGTTATTACAGCGATGAAATATGGGGGTGGCTTTGAAATAAGAATAAAGATGTGATGTCATGGTTGTCAGAATAACAACTCTTGTGAAAAAAAAGACAGGCGTGACAATGTTCTTCTACAGGAAAGCAGGTCAAGGCCATTTTTTTTTTTTTTTTGCAACGAATAATTGTTTGTTTCTCGCGAGGAATCCAAAAATATGAATCAGATGTCGCTATATTGAAGTGTTTCTATGTTTGTTATTAATGAATGTCGCACAGGGGAACCAGATGAGTGCGTGTATTATAGTTGTTATCTTACGAGTGTAACGAAGTCTAGTTGTTTTACTTATTATGGTGCTAGTTTTAGATTCAGTCGAAGGTACACTCTTAGAAAAAAGGGTATGGACAGTCCTCCCTTAGGGGGAGGAACGGTTTTGTAACCTATGTTCCTTTAGAAAGAGAGAAACTTTCGTCCCTAAAGCAGGGGAGCAAAGTTCCTCCGTCCCCTGCATCTCATTATGGCGGCCCTGAATCCAGCAAATCGAGCTCAATAAGGCTTAAAGGGACCATGAAATGATTCTAAAATCGAATTTCATCCACCGCAAGTCGTAAAAGGTGTGAAAAAAAAAACACAAAAACACAAAAATAGGGAGCCAAAAAAAATCATTTGCTATAGAACTTTTGAAAGAAAACTGGACTCTTTTGCGCCTTCTTTCCTTCGCCTTTTCACTACGATGCATCCGCGGAAACGGAGCACGTCAGCCGAATCCACGTCGCCTGTTGGGTAAGAGCCTACCTCACCAGCACCGCGATCGTAAACAATAAATAGCCGGCGAATGTTTCCTAAAAGTTTTGTTAAATAATATTCAGATCAGCATTTTGTGGCATAATTAGAGATGTGTGGCGAAAATTGCCAAATTTGATAATGCTGAGAGCCAAGCGCCATCTATCGTGTGGTAAACGAAGCAACTACTGCGCGTGCGCAGTAGGGCAGGGCCGACTTCAGTTACTTGGGTGGCGACGACCGACGAACGTTTATTTCCTTTGATTTCCTTCCTCACAAAACTCTGACTGATTGAACGTTTATTTTTCTACGTGTTCTTCTCGCGCGTGCCGACTTCAAGCAGCAAGAAAAAAAGTACTTAAAAACAGACCACGACGAACAAGAACGCTGGATACGAATCCACCGACTCCGACGAAGCGAGCTGTTCAGAATATAGGCCTAGCAGGCACTCTGACTCGGCGCAGCGTTGCTTCGTCGCAAGACCGTCTGCCTACGACCGGCTGGCGTGCTGAATGGAATATGCCCGCGCGACCCTTGTGGACTCTTCCCGTATTATAGTTTGATCGCTGACCTCAATTTCAGATTAAGAGGTGAGGTCAATCTCTTCCCCTTGTCTTCCGAGGCAGTGTTGACGAACACTCGTCGAAAAGGGACTCCCATCGATTCTATCTTCTTGTTTTGTGTGATATAGAGCTGAAATAAACACCGTATGGATTACCTTCGTAACACGGTATGTACACTTTGTTATTGGTATGCCATTTTTATTCTGAAAGACTGCACATCACTGTCTAGCTATAACAGTTCGTGGGAGGTATACGTGCAAAGCCGGTCCAACCTTTCTTTGCCGAGTGTCGCGTCAGTATCGAGTTGCAATCGTAAAAGAACGGTCCCGAAGCGCTTACCAACAGCGCGAATACAGCACTTCCATCAAACGCGCGCGTCCGCTCCGAGTGTGAACAGGTATTTACGTGGCCCTTGCTGACACTCGTAGTTCAAACGTATCTTTTTTAACGTCGGCTCGCTCCTGCATCTCCGAGGCCGCGAAAAACGCCGCGGCAATTTGTTTCCATCTACGTCGCTTTGCAAACGACTGACACGGGCCGCCTTTTACCAACAATGACAGTTGGGTTGACTTCTGGAGTCTTCACCGGAAGACTCGCTGCACTTACCAACAGGCATACCGGCGTATGGGACTAGTCCCATGCTGTCGCTGTAGCGCAACATATCTCATTGAATTTCGCTCAGCTGCGATGCGGCGATGAGAGGCGCCGATTCAGAAAATACCTCGGTCACATTAGCGCAGTAAATCCTACCTGCGCACCCCAACTCGTCGCCGCTAACGCTCCCATTCTCCTACTGCCGAGAGAACTTCCGGTTCTGGAAACACCGTACGTCACGGCTTGTTTTGCGGTCAGTTGGAGAGAAAGAAAGAGTCGATATTTCATTAATTTTTTGTGTAGAAGTTAATAAACCGAGACGAAAACGGATGCCTGTTCGGCATTCAGTGAACATTGACGGTTTAATGTAAAAGTTATCTGGAAAAAGTAAAAAGGTGATTTCATGGTCCCTTTAACGAGGACGCTACGTCTCGTGTACGGGACGAGAGCAGCAGCAAATAAAAGCGTAACACGAGCTTTCCGTGAACTGTGTTTATTTCCGAAGCCAGATTCTACCCACAGGTACAGAAAGTTGCGTTTTGAAAGCAGTTACTCGGCCTTCTCGTCGACAGGACTGGGATGTGAAACAGAGACAACCGATACCCAGTTACTTCGCGCACTTTCCATTTTACCTTTGGTGTTCCTCGAGTCACAATTTTTTCGCCAACCGCACATCACGGAGAAATGGCAAACCAATCCGCGAAACCAAAAGTCGCTCTCAAAAGAACAAACTCGAAGCCGCTGTTTAGCGCGTAGCGTGAAAGAAGGTTAAATCGCTTGCCACCAGATGGCAGGGTCAAGCAGAGTAATTGCAACTTGCTCGGCTAGGCGGCGCGAGGTACCTACTAATTCATGCTCTACAAAAAAATACTTGTTTTCTCAGCCCACTATTGCACATGGGGATCCTCTACTATACACACATTACGCATAGTACAAGCATCAGGTGAACATACATTGAGCACATACACATACATTGCACATACAAACATGAATACAGCGGCACACCACCCTAGTCCGAACACTACACCCGTGCCCTGCGTTTCCGTCTTTTATACTGGTCGTTCTTAACGTACAGAATTTTTCGGTGATTGAATAAGCAATAAAAAATATTACCAGCATGTTGATTTTTTTTTTTTTCATGCAATGTCATACCTCTGAGAGTATTTGGAATGGCTCAGGGGATGAATCTCTTATTAAAAAGCAAACGCTCGATCACGTCGTAATTATTTGAAAACAATGAATCAAGCCGTTCCAATGCGGTTCTAAGCCATGAGTTTGTTTCCCCGCACGGCACGTCGTAGCCTGTATTTCTATTGTAGTGTTTGTTTTTCTATTTGTGCTGTTCGCGCAAATCTGCAATTGCCGTCTTGAATTGATCTCTGTAAAGCGGATATTCACTCAGCTGGAAGTGATGCTTCACGGGCTGAGAAATCGCTTTTCGATCAACTTGAATGCAGTCAAAGCCGCGACTTGCGGCAGGTGTTAAGTGTACGGAGCTACGCCGTGGCGAGCTCGAAAACTTCTAGCGCTCATCCCAGCGCGCCACTTGGAGGGCAGTTTCTCCAGGAACCGTAGTATATTTAAACAGCAAAATAAAGGGTAGCTTTTTTCTTCGATTTTACCTACTATTGTTTTTTAATGCTAAAATTCCACACTGTCAATATATGTACTTTCTGTCACGATTTCGTACTGTTGTCCTTGCCCCAGAGCGCAATCGCTCTCGGGGACGAGACAACCTACGGTCACATTGGCCACTGTACGATAGGAGCTTATACTGTTCAGACCAGCGTTCCAACATGACTATCCGCACGTTGATCGATTGCACGTAATCCCTCAAGTGGTATTAAACTTTTAATGTAAAGCGGAATGTCATCCTGCGACACCCCGCCCCCTCCGATCACGGCCCGACCGGCGGCATCAACGCTCGACAGTTTACGCCATCTCATCTTGTTGTTACACCACTGATACGCGAACACACGGTCACATCGGCGATAATTCCAGTCTTCTGTTCACAAGCCACAACACTGCCATCACGATGTTGCAGCTATGTTGCTGACACGCACAAATACAGAACCACGTTGAACGCCGGTCGCACTCGGCATCGGAAAACAGTACCGAACTCAGCACGGAAGGCACCCAGGCAGCCGGCAGCAAAACCTGCCTGTCTTGGACGCAGTTCCTGCGGTTTCCATAACGTCGAAAACGTCGACACAGATCCGCGTGCTTTCGCTACTGTAGTTCCGTGCCGCGCGAGTCCCGCAATCCGGAGGCGGCCATCGCCCAGTGTACGTGACGCTGCTGGCACTGCTCCGGAACTTCGCTGTTTCTAGCGGCTTCGTTTGCTCATTTGATAAAATTAGTGATAAAAACGTCAATGCAACCGAAATGTTCTGCACGTTTAGACTACAAGACGGAATTACAGGCGGCCTTCGCTGCCGCTGAAGCTCAATCAACTCAAGAGCTATTTATTAAACAACGTGCGCGACCTGCTCGAAAAACGAAACCGGAAGAAGATGAGTCGGGAGGGCGAAAGCTTGCTCCCGTCTGCCTAGAGAAGGAGAAAAACGTTTCGTTCCTCCCGTTTTCTCGTGTCCGCTTGGGGGCGCGCCAGTAGAAGGGAGGAAGACGCGCCGTTGCTACTTTTTTCCTCCATTTTTTCTTAAGGCCCGTTCACACTCTTGCGACTGCTTGCGACCTCTTAAACCTGGGTTCCTTAAAACTTCTTAAACCAGAAAACACACTGGCGCCATCTATTGGGAATCAGTGTAAACTCGGCGGTCCGGCATATTTCTTTTTATTTCTCGCGCAATATCCTTTTTTTTTTGGATCAAAAAACTTTTGTCAATGTTATAAACGAGCCTTTCTATGGGTATTACGCACATTTGACCTCGGAAATCCCGCAAAACCTTCGCTTTTGTGAAATGCAGTTCTAGGGTCACCGCATAGATGGCGCCACAATGTCAGTGTGTTCCCTCATTCTAGAAACATTTAAGAAGTTGTAAGAGATCTCGTCTCTTTCAGTCGTACTCGGTCGCAAGAGTGTGAACGGGCCTTTAGAGTGTAGTGTGATATGTGTGTTCCATGAAAGGTCGTCAGATAGGCGAACTAGGAGATACTTGTAAGATGGACACTCGACAATTACCTTGCTGCACATTGTGTAAGTAGACGAGAGATGACTATGAGAACGTGTAAAGGAAACGGGGGGGGGGGGGGGGGGGGGTGTTGCTGCGGTTTAAAAGAGTTTATTAAATCTTTTTTTATTATTTTTACACCAGTTGGCTTGTAGGGTTATGTCATCATCCAGATTACATACAAATCGGTAAATTACTCAGTCGTCAGTAAAGTCGTATAGAGGATGTAATGGGATGAAAGAGGTCATTTACAAACATTTATAACCGGGAGGGCCAATAACACCGCCCTGGGGGATTCCGAATGGTGCAGAAGAAAAAGATGACGAATAGTTTTTAATTACTTATGCTGAGTACGATTCGTTAAACATTGCCCGATCCGTGATCTCTCGGATGAATGCATGTGAAGTTGGTTTAGTTTGAACATGAGTAAATTATGAGTTACCGTATCGAATGGTTTCCAAATATTAATGTTTGTGGCGTCAGTCTATGTCATTATCGGTGTCACTGTGTATTTTATGAACAAGTTGGGCTAGTTCTGTTTCGTAAGAGAATGATTGCCTAAACCCGTCCTCGTTAGGAAAAAAAGTGGTTAATTTCGATATACTTTATGCCATTTGAATATATTACAAGCTCAAGAAGCTTGCATGGGACACTGGTTAGAGAGATAACACGATAGTTTGATGGTGAAGTTCGATCGCTCCATTTGTGTATTGGGACCCCTCTGCCAATTTTCTGGCCTTTAGGAAGCACGCCAGCGGAAAAACATTGCGGGAAGATAATGAATAAAAAAAACGAACTTACAGTGATTTGGTGTTCTTCAATAATTTGAAGTTAATTTCGTCATCTCCAGAGCGGGAAGAGAGCTGTAACCTCTCCATTGATCCATTGAGCTTGAGATCCCGGAGAAAGTTAACTCAATGGCAGCCATGGGAGGGTGATACAAGTTGTTAATATGAGGCATGCTACCCTTGTCATATCTTAAAAGAGAAAGGGGAAATAATGATTGAAGGGGCGGTGTAACGATGTTCAATTGTAATGATTTTTACACGAGTTCACTGGTGCTAGAGGGATCCAAGTATACTCGCACGCAACGCCATAGACCAAGAAACCTTTATGTTGAGGTGCAATTTCAAGGATAAGAGCGAGCATTTTCTTTACCTCTGCTTCCTAAACCTTTATGACGTAACGTGAAGGTCGAAGTATCTCCCTGTGGTGGTAGTTGAATGCGGCTCATAGCTTGGATCCGATCATTCCGGGAGCACTCATTTTGTGCTCGTGATAATCAATAGCTCGACAAGCATTCGGGTAGTGGCTCGTGTCTAATCGCGGCAATGATGACAATAGCCTAACCCTAACAATATCTGAAACTCAGCGCGTGTTCTTTGCTTTACCAACCTCAACGCGCAGGTATGATCAACACTGGCGGTTTATAATCGGCTCCAGATCACGTGGCCTCTTGTTCTGGCTGCGAGTTGAGGGGTGAACGCTGCTCGTTTTTCTTTATTTTTCTGCGGCGTTTATTGCGTGGGGAGACGAATGAACGCGTGTTTCATGGGTCATAAACGCCGATGATTAGTTCTAAGCGATATTAGTGCAAAGAACGAAAATTGTTGCACTGCCCCTTTAAAAAGCTCCCCCAAAAAAACTCTTTTTTAAACAATCAGGTAGGGACACGCGTGTCAAAAAACAAAATTTTACGCGAAAAAAAAGCAACATTTTTTTAGACCAATATTGACGGCGCGA
Organism: Ixodes scapularis; assembly: GCF_016920785.2. NCBI lineage: Eukaryota > Metazoa > Arthropoda > Arachnida > Ixodida > Ixodidae > Ixodes > Ixodes scapularis. The sequence goes on from NW_024609835.1 coordinate 89,928,353, forward strand.
GACGCGATTTAGTCGGCAATCACCTCATTTCCACTTGTTTTATCTCTCGGCATTTCGGGCGCGTGGTGGAGAGGTGGAGCGGCTTCGCCTTGACTACCGAGATGTTCATTCCAGAGTGACCAGTGACGTCATGAACTTCGCACGAAGAATTTCAAATAAATCTCTCGCCGTCAATATTTTTCTAAATTTTTTTTTTTTTTTTTGCGCGTGCAATTTATTTCTTGACACGCGTGTCCCAGCCAGACGGTTAAAAAAATAGTTATCTTTTCAGGGGCCCCTTGATACGGTTGGAAATTTGTTCATTTGATAATGGCTACCGACCATCACTCATTCGTAGTACAACCAATTTGAATGAAGCAAATACAGACAATTTAAACCGTTTGAGACAATGTCAACGGGTTCTCAGATATTCATGAATCAGCTTTTGCGTTTTAATGATTAATTCCGAAACGAGATGCATATGCAGCGCAAGAACTCCCGCCACATTGAGGTATAGAGGTTTTACGTAGACGTGTCGCACACCCCGCCAATAGGGAGTTTTTGTAGACCATTCTCCCACCTCCACTCGGCTCTCCGAAACAAAGACCTGTGTGCGGCGCTAGCGTTCGCCTCTAGAGTCCCGGATCGTGCAGCGGGTTGCCGAGAACGCTGTGGGACAGCGTAAACGATCTACTAAATCTCCCTATTACCTTGGTACCTTGCCATTGACAGATGCGCCGGCGTCGAGTATCCGAGGCCGACGAGGTGATGGTATGGGTGTTTGCATTGTCGACCGCCCTGGACGCGCCTCCAAGGGAAGAAAGTCGTCCTCTTGTGTATTTCGTTGATCTTCTTGAACCTCGTAAGGACGCTGCAGGATATCACTGTAAGGTTTCTTTCTAGGTGCTCTGCTGGGATTCTCTGGTCGTGGTTGGCGGTGAACAACTTGTGGATTTGGTGACGGAGCTCGGCGCCCTGTTTGCCTTCCGTTGATGATAGAGAGTTGTTTTGCAGCAGTGGCGGCCTTTTTTCGCGGACATCGGGAGTGTGTGGTTGTATGGTTGCCGCTGCAGTTGGCACATTTTGGTTCTTTTCTGGAGCTACACTCCTTCTGGTTGTGTGGTCCTGCACACACCTTGCAACGACGCTCTCCTCTGCAGTTCCTGGTGAGATGTCCATACCTTTGGCAGTTGAAGCACTGAACTGCCTGTCCAAAGTACTGCTCAGCGGGATGGCTGGTAGATGCACTGAAGCATGGCTCGGTCCGTCCGAAAAGTGAGGACGACGGTCGTTGAAGGGTGTTGTTCCACAATTCTGTCGTCCTGGCGTCGGTAGTCTACTTGACATTGAACGGACACGACTCCAAAGTCTTTTAAATACTCCAAGAGCTCATCGTTGCTGTAATCAAGTAGCACTTTTTCATAGCTCCTGGAATATGGCTCCGGAATATGAGCAGTTACCTGGATCTCTGCGAGAGACGAGACTGCGAGAAGCTTGTTTGCGGAGTCCAGGGATGAAACATTTACGGAGAGATTGCCTGCCTTCTTTGTTAACCTTGTGCGAAAATTTTTTTTTCTTGTGTGACCCCTACGATCTCGTTAGCAAGCACGTTTGGGTTTACACGCCAGAAGGACGTGTTTGGTGTTGTGAACTTGAAGACTACGGGAATGCCTGTTGCGCGGTTCTTTTCAGTATGTCACGATAGTGTACGGTACGTCATTGTCGGTCTCATCGGTTATGTCTCTCAATGAATATAATGAGGTGTTATCCTTGCCTTGGTCCCTCTCGACATCAGTGCTACGGATTCGTTTGGATGGGATGTTGTCGTCCGATACCGTTCCACTAATCTCTTGAAGAACCAATTGAGGAGGGTGAGGCAGTGGGCGTCCATCCTCCTGTTGGTCATTGGATATTATGTGGTCGCTTATGGCGTCCATCTTGGCAGGCAGATTGGGCGTCAAACGCTTTCTGCTACACACAGAAGAGGTTCGCCCTCCATTTGCGGTCGGCGGGCTATCGCGGTGCACAATTGTTGATGGTAGATGGCTTCCATTCGAGATAAAAAATTGAATTAACTGGCCTAAAGCGTTTCGTTCTGAAAAAGAGCGAAAAATCGAGCTTCTTGCTCTGAACACTTCTTCCTCTCTCGCACATATAGGGGTCTTGTGCGGTATCGCGTGCGAAGTTCGTACGGGAGGGCCCATCGTATCGCTTCGGATGTGCAAAACCGGTTCCCTAGAATTCCCAACTACCAATCATCCGGAGTTGCTCTGCCGTGGTCCTGCGCTTTTTTTTCTTCCGTGTGATTGGTTCTGCCTGTGGCAGCGAGTGCATTGAGATGACGATTCACTTTTTTCGATGCGATGATTGGCTCTATGGAATCGTACACCGTAGGAAGCGCGGTCGAATGTATCGTGAAACGGAATGCAGGAAGGTTATTCTAACAACAGTCTCAAGTAGCGGTAATAGGGTTGTTGTTGAAAACTTTATTCTTCGTACATTCAGAAGGGAAAAATGATGGGATCAGGCGACCGGGAGCCCTTGAGCCCCGGCGGAATCCACAGCCCATTCACAGGCCGCCGCTTGGACGACCGGATCTGAGCTAAACATCAGTGCGTCCCACTGCTCCATAGTTTCGACGTTCCCATATCTCTTCGGGAGGTTTGGGCACCCCCACATCATGTGGGTGAGGTTGGCTGGCTGAGGACAGAATTGCATATGCCCGTGTACCTATCAGGATAAATGTGCGAATATATTGTGGGATGAGGATATGTGTTTGTCTGCAATCGGCGCCAGGTATGTTCCTGGGCCTTGCTTAAGGATTTGTGGCCGGCGGGGTATCGTTTGCGAGCGAGACGGTATGCCTGCGTAATTTCCTGATACGTGGTCAGTACATCCTTGTGGAGGGTGAAACCCCTTTCGCTATCTCCCGCTGCCCGGTAGGCAAGTTCTCGGGCGGTGTTGTAGGCAAAGTCGTTGCCTGGGAGAGAGGAGTGGGCGGGTGCCCAGACAATGCTGACCGTGTCAGTGGGACGATGTCTCGGAGGATCCTGGCCGCGAACCTCGATATGCGGCCCCGGGCGTAATTTTTAACTGCGCGCTTGGAGTCCGAAATAATGATGGTAGCGTTGGGTAGCGTGAAGGCTAGGGCTATGGCTGTCTCTTCCGCATCTTCAGTACTGGTGGTGGCGATGGATCCGCCGTTGAAGTACCCCCTGGGAGTTCGTGACGACCATCGTCATTGCTGGATTCGTGGCATGGTCGGCCGCGTCCGTATAAACTGCACCGAGATCCTGATGGTATCGTTCGTGAAGATGCTTGCAGCGGTCTCGGCGACGTGCATCGCGGTATTCCGGGTGCATGTTTTTTGGCAGTGGGGAGACCAGAAGGTGCTTCCGGACTTCCCTTGGGAGGTTCATTTTGGGCTGCGTCGTTTTCTCGTGTTGAATTCCTAGCGCGGCAAGAATATGTCGGCCCGTCGCCGTGCTGGTGAGGCGAGTATATTGAGAGTGAAGGTGTCCTTCAATGAGTTCTTCCACGGTGTTATGAACTCCGAGCACTCGTAGTTTGTCGGTGGATGTGCCAATAGGGAGCCCTAAGGCCGTCTTGCATGCTCCTCGGATGGTTGTGTTTAATTTGTTGCGTTCCACTGCGTAGGGTTTCATGTATGAGGCGATGTAGTTGATGCGACTAAGCACAAAAGCTTGTACGAGCCGAATTAAATCATTCTCCTTCATTCTGTGATGCTTGTTTGATGTTCGCTTGATGAGGCGGGATGTTTGATGTGTGACACTATCCAGTTTGCGGATCATTTCGCTGTTATGACCGTTGCCCTGGAACAACATACCAAAAATGCGAATGGTGTCGACCTCATTTATTTTTGTGCCTTGTAGAGTCAGCTTCAGTCTGCAAGGTTGTTCACGCGTCGCTTTGCCTCTCCGTACTGGTCTGAGCACCAAGTACTCCGACTTCTCTGTGGAGCAGGTCATGTCTCGGATGCCTGCGTACTTTTGTACAGCGTCAATGCCTTCTTGCAATATACCTTCGAGACTTCCAGCCGTGCCTGCCTCCACCCAAAGTGTGACGTCATTGGCGTAGAGACTGTGTTTGAGCCCGCGGGTATTTGATTTAACTGCTCTGGCAATCGACAGAGATCAACGTTAAACAGGAAGGGGGAGAGGACTGCCCCCTGTGGGGTGCCTCGGCCACCCATGAATATCGTCTGAGAGGTGGTGTCTCCGACCCTTAGTGTGGCTGTGCGACCTGTCAGAAACGCCTTTACGTAATTATAGGTCATCGGTCCGACTTGGAGATATTCAAGATTTTCCATGATAGCCATATGGGACACGTTGTCGAAGGCTTTTTTAATGTCTAGGCCCACTACTGCTCGGTAGTTCTGTTGGTTGAGCGTGCAAATTGCTTGATAATGTATTTGGAGGAGGACGTCTTGAGTGGATAACCCCGGCCTGAATCCTATCATGGTGTGTGGGAGAAGGTCTTGATCATCGAGATAGGCGTGCAGGCGAGCGAGTATGATATGTTCAAATAACTTTCCGATGCACAATGTGAGGGATATGGGCCTTACATTTTCAAGTTGCAGAGGTTTCCCCGGCTAGGGTATGAACACCACTGTGCCATGCTTCCATTGCTCAGGAAGAGTGCCTTCCTCCCAGCATTGGTTAAGGTATTGGGTTAACGCCTCTATCGAGTTGTCGTCGAGGTTCCGTAGAGTCTTGTTTCGCACTCCATCGGCTCCCGGTGCCGAGGTGGTTTTGAGCTTCTGAAGGGTGGCTCGTACTTCGTATTCTAGTATCGGGGAGTCGAGTTCTTCATTGGGTGATCCACAGTAATCGGGGACGGTGGTGGGTATCTGGTTCCCTATGTACCGGGTCTGCAGTTCTTTATGGAATGCATCCATGTCACCGCGATGGTGATGTATGAGACGGCTCATGTTGCGGCGATGTTCTGCCTTCGTATTTTCTTGGTCAAGCAGGTGTTTGAGAAGGTGCCAGGTCTTGGCCATTCCCAAGCTACCCTGCATGTTGTCGCATAGTTTATGCCATTGTTCATGGGTGAGGTTTGTCGCGCTTCTCCTACAATATCTCTTCATTCCTTGTTTGCATACCTTTTCCGCAACTGGTACCTGTAATCATGGTTAAACTCTCATGCATGTTAAACGCAGTATAGAGGCGACTTAGGTATCATAGTGGAAATTTATGACGGGAACGGCTCAGACTAGAAATGAACGATTTGCAAAAACACTGCAAACGACTTATTTTTCGCGGGCTCAATATTTCGCGATTCAGGTCAACGCTGAAGTTTTGGAATAATACGCGGGTTTTAATTTTCGCCACGTGTTGGGATCTTGATATAGCTTCCAATGTGTTTGCATTTTACCGTAATTGTTTGCGGGTCCTACGTTTCGCGAATCGTAGGCGATTCGCGAAATTCGAGAAAATTTGGTTCTTGCGAAAATTAAGTCGTTTGCAATATTGAGTTGCGTGGAGCAATTCCGAAACAAAAACGTACCGACTAGGCTAAATACACTCTCAGAGAAACTGAAACTGCCACAAGCGACTGAGCAAGATGTTGACAAAAATTTCGTCACGTTCGTGCGGAACGACGCGCGAATTCAGTGGAGACAAAGCTAGAGAGCGTAAAATAATAATAATAAAAAAAATATATATAGACATATTGTTTAAAAAAATCGCAAAAATATAGTGTAATACCACTCGATTAAGGCTAGAAAAGTACGCCGAAGGACCAAAAATAACCTAGTCCCCCCCCCCCCCCTTCCCCCCCCCCCCCCCCTTTCTTCTGTGACGACTGACACGAGTGACGGCCTAGCGCGCTCCTTCATGGCGTGCGGGCCGGAGCGCCAGGAAGAGGGCTTTTTTGTGGGGTGGTGTTCCTTGGAACTATTGGGCGGGAAATCGACCTGTAGGGGGCTTTATCGAGCTTGTTGTCCCCACAGCCCGGTGTTTACTAGCACAGCATTAAAAATAAAGTGAGCTTCGTCATGCTCGATCTGGGCACAAGTGCTTCTCTCTTACCGGCGCTTAGGTCGCACGAGGAGCGGCCTTCGAATCGTCATCTTCGATATCACTGATCAAAAACAAAAAGGAAATTGGAGTTGAAACTAGGCAGGCGAGAGGTTAAGAAAATTGGATTCATTGTCCCTGCAGCTGAAGCGTGCCGCTAGAGGCGTGACTGTTCCATTTCCTCCCCAATACGCGTCCCGGCCAGTGGCTATGTAGGAGCCGTTTGGCTGGTAATTTAACGTTTTGCGCGGTTTTTTCAAGCTGATGCCGCCGGCTCCTGAAGCTTTTTTGCATGTTTTGCGCGGTTACAGACGCCACCAGCCTCTTGAGCCTTTTTCGCGGCTATTAATGCTTTCGCATTAAAAGGCGATAAATGACGTGCTGCTGGTCATGGTGGGCCCTGCAGTCACTGATGGTTTAGGGAACGCAAGACATTTCTAGATTAATCCCGGGAACATGTTTGTAATATGCAGAAGGTCGATGCGCAAGAAACGACACATGATTTGCATGATTTGGTCTGTAATCCTTCCATAATTTCAATGAAGACGGCTAAGCCTATTCTTTCAAGCTCGCTTACGCAAACACACCACCTTAGGTTTTCAACGTAGTGCATAAGATTCGTGGCAAATCAGTTTAGTGGCAATGCTTACCTGCCTAAAACGGAAGCGTTTTGTGCTGAGTCAGTTGATCTGACACATGTAAAGGCATCATCCGTTTACAATCGCCATATGTCTTAAGGGTGGCGGCCCCCTATTGGTCGCTAGAGTCACGAATACATAGGGACAATTTTTTTGTTGCAGTTGAGAGTAGGGCAGTGCATGGACAGTTTTGATCAGGGCTAATGCACGCGCTTCCTTTTCATTCACTGCATGGTTACAACAAGTTCTGCCCGAGAATAGACGCTTTCAGGCAGCTGTGCATAGGCGCCGCCATAACCGAGCATCAGTTTTTGTTCCCTCTTATTCCGTTCACTCCACTTCATCATTACCACAGCAGGACAGGTTATTGCCACTTAGAGTGTTACTGTTTCCTTCTCCCCAGCGTAGGTCTCTCTGAAGGCTCGTCAACGCCCGCCTCAGTGGCTCGGCATCTCGGTAAGACGAAAGAAGGTCGGTTATGGCAGCTCAAATTGACGCGCGCGGAAAGCGTCTATAGACGATTGTAAGCAAAGCGACTGCCGCCACCATGTCTGGTCGTGCGGACAAGCCAGTGCGATTGCAGCTTGCCCAAGCAATGTTCACGCGCAAGTTAAATGCGCTCGCATGCATGTTGCATGTGTTGTGCGCTGCATGTTTCATGTCTGTGTGCATTATATTTGTTGTGTTTGTGCTACCTGTTCTAGCGTATAAAGTGTGCATTGTCTGCTTGCGCTCGAGTGTCCGGGTGTACCTGCAGTGTCTATGTGCTCGTGTTTACACGAATGCGTGCCAAGGAGTGTGGTCTACGTGTTAGGCACACGGTCTCGCCGAATTTTAGCAGACACGCCAAGAAATGGCACTGCTTGAGCATATATTCGCAAGGATATGTTGAGGCAGGTTTTCTTTCTATCCACATGAAAACTTAATTCTTTCACGTGTGTGATTATAAGTACTCTGCGTGCCTAACTTAAGTAACTCCAGAATATTTACGATCACTTTGTAACCTAGGGAATATCTTTGTTCTTGAAGTGAAGACCGTTTTCAACGGTAAATTCATAGTTTAATTTTACAAGAACCGCGTAAATGCCAAAATAAAGTGAGCGAGTACGATTGATGGCCTTTCCCACACTTATAGAAAACTTCTTAACTTATTGGTTTTTAATACTTCAATTATAAATGATGTTTTGGTAGTGGAGGTAACTAGAGGGGGAAAATCTAATAATGACTGGGCACAAGAAGATATGCAAGTCTATTGCGAAAGTCCTTTTTACGCCCCCTATCGTGTGCCAAAAGCAAAATGTATAATTCTGTTTTTGTGTGTGGTAAGCTGAACCAATACCACCCGGAAGACAATGTCTGTGCCATTGTGTCTCAATCGCCATCCCGGTACTCTTCGTTCTCTTTTATGCCTCGCTGTCAACGCTATGCGCCGAAAAACTGAGGGAGACAATGAGATGAGTGCGCGCGGGGACGTCAGAACGTCGAGCTCCTGCTGGGACGATTATAGTGGGTAGACCTACAGCTAGCTGCATTTGACTGCGCTGGACTCGTTGAACGCGTTCAACTGCGAGGGCCAAACGCCGAATACTGGCGTTCCGTTCTAACCCGTTCGACGAGTGCAGTGAAGTCAAAGGCAGTTAGTTACCTATAGGTCTACCGCCCACTAACCATTCTTAGCAGAGCTCGACGTTCTGACGACCCCGCGCGCACTCGTATCCACCTCTCTCTCAGAGTATCGGCGCATATCTGAATGCAAGTTAAGAATGCGCCAGATAAATACCACCACGTACCAGCTACGGCATAAAATCAGTAGTCATGACGAGTTCTGCGACATATGGGCTTTTAGAAGAGAACGACGCCGGCGCAGTGAGTTCAAGGGATCGGGTTGGGACTCTACTCGTGGGCCTGCTCGGATAAACGTGATTTTTCTGCGCCCAGCTTGTCTTTTCCTTCCTGCGGTTGAGCAGTATGCACCGATTCATGTAGACGTAAGCGCGACGTGCGTCTTGGTAGCGGACTATTAGTGTTTTCCGGAGGAACACTGACTGGCGGTATTCATAGTGTAGGAGGAGCTTCTGGCGCAAACAAGCTCCAACGCTGTTAAAGAGACTTGCGTGAGCCATGGATTTGTTCGGCACCTCCTTCCCACGATAGTGATTGCGATTGAGGCACAAGTTGAAGGTACGTGCTCTAGCAGCAGTGCGAGGCCGCACCACTGTAGAAACTACAGAAGCCGACTCAATATATTACGAGGTGTTATCAAAACACTCTAGGATTATTTCTGTACCTTAACAATAGACAATAGAATGGTGATGCGCGCGCAGCTATCGAAAACAGAGACCTTCGTGTCTCTTTTTGTCGAAGGGCGCCGCTCTATGTACACTTTTGGTGCGCGACACGAGTTTTTCTGACCACGCGTGCGAGAGCAATGGCGATTTCAACATGTACCGCAAACAAGAAACGAGAGAAGACTTTAGTTTTGCGTCAAACTCGGTGAATCTGAAAATACACATAGTAATATTTCGGCAAGCTTACGGCAAACAAATATTCAAAACTGTGACGCGTGCGCGGTGTTTTGAGTGGCGCAAGCGCTTCAAGAATGGTAGAACATTACTGGAAGACGAAGAAATTATCGACACTCCCACCTTGATAATGTTGAGGATTTGTGATACTAAACTAAGGCGTAGGACTTCTCGTCTACGTGGTATTCTGGAAAAAACAAGGTTTGCTGCAAATTCTATAGAACAAATTAAAAGTATACGTGGTAAGGATAGGATTATGGCAGAAGTCTATGTTATACATCGGGTAAATTTCAATCGTCTTGACAGCCATGAACAAATTTCGTCTATATTACTATCGCGTTCGTCAAGCTCAAATGCACCTAGTATCTTAGAATTTGTATTGAATGAATCTAAAGGCCGAATTAAGACGAGGTTTTGGCTGCTGATTACAGCCTTTTCCTGAAAAAATAATACTTTTATAAAGTGGAATCATTTGCTCTAAAAGTGTGTCGTTCCGCTTCCATTTCTAACCGCCACGTTCGAAACTTATATATCGTTGTTTCCTTTCTTTGCAGTACCAGACGTCCAAGCGATATTCTTGCCAAGCTCGACCCTTCAGCAGAGGCAATCATTGAACACACTGCAAGACAAAACAACAAGCCCGGGACAAGATAATCGTCACGACACACACTTCAATCTTCAAGAACTAACTATAAACTTTCAATACTCTCAACGCTTTTACGAACAGGCACGTTCATCAGCGTGCATTCTTGTGTTCACAAGAAGACATCCCTAATGCAAATGCCTAGAAAAAAAACTACAGAAGCGTATTTTTCACAGCTGTGAACTAAATTACGTAGATAGGTCGGAATTAGTTTCTCATGATGGAGAATATGAGCATTCACGTAGTATTTGGCCTTATTAAGGTTCTGGTAACTGTATATGACATTTGTACATTGCCAATTTATATGCTACTTCAGAGGCCATGGCACTACTGGAAGAAAACAAGGCAGCGCTTTGGAATTCAACTTGATCAGAATGACCCTGCATCTCCGTACGTGAAGGCTAAGACCTTCAGGGCGGAAAGATTTTCCAACGTAGGGACACTGAACGAGCTAATGACGGAAGCCTTCCGAAAGTACAACGACCGACCGTGCCTGGGTACGCGCCCCATCCTTGGAGAAAGTGAAGAACAAAAGGACGGAAAAGTTATCAAAAAACTATCTCTTGGTGACTATGAATGGCTCACATTTAGTGATGTAGACCACTTGGTTTACCTAATTAGTCGTGGTATCATGACTCTAGGTTTAAAACCTCGAGAATACTTGGGAATCCTAGCCGAGACCAGGCAAGAGTGGACTCTCACAGCGCTCGCCTGCTTCCGCGTCAACGTCCCTCTAGTGACGTTGTACGCAACATTGGGCGAAGACGGCATTATACAAGCTCTCAACGAAACGGAAGTGACCCACCTCGTAACTTCTTACGACCTGATGCCGCAAGTTGCCAACGTTTTATCCAAGACTCCTTTTATAAAACGCATCATCTATATGGAAAGCAAATTCAAGAGGACACCGGTGGTAGTTCCAAAAAACGTAGAGGTGATCCCGTTTTCTGAGCTTGAGAAGCGAGGTAAGACTGCGGACGAAAATTTCAAAGTAGAGACGCCGAGAAGAGACGACGTGTTCATCGTTATGTACACAAGTGGCACCACTGGCATTGCCAAGGGAGTCATGATAACCCACAAAAACATCATGGCAACTTTGAAAGGGTTCAGCGTCAACTGCCAAACTTTTGGCACTGGTAATGACGACTCACACATTGCCTACCTCCCCTTAGCTCACATCCTAGAGCTCTTAGCTGAATGCCTGACTCTAGGACTGGGAGCCAAGATTGGCTTTTCATCTGCTTTAACACTCACTGACGCATCCACTGGACTGAAAGCCGGATGTCTGGGTGACGCAACTCTATTGAAACCCGTTTTCCTGGTGTGCCCGCCACTTATTCTCGATCGCATCCGAAAGAGCATCACAGATATTGTGACGGCCAAGGGGCCCTTCTTCGCCCGCTCCTTCGAGTACCTTCTAGCTTACAAAGCCTTCTGGCTAAGCATCGGCTTCAACACAACGATTCTGAACCGTTTGGTGTTTGACAAAATGCGCGCTTTGGTTGGAGGCCGCGTCGCATTTTTAGCCACGGGAGCAGCGCCGCTCTCAGCCGATACTGACGCCTTCATACGGGCCTGTTTTGACTGCTGTCCGATACAAGGCTATGGACTTACAGAAACTGCTGGTTCTGCAGCTCTCAAGGATCTGGATGACAGAAGTTTTAAAAGTATCGGTTCGCCAATCCTCGGTTCCTACATCAGGTTGGTGGACTGGGACGAGGGAAACTATTGCATCACCGACGAACCGCACCCGCGAGGGGAAATAGTGGTGGGAGGAGACTGCGTGACACCGGGGTATTTCAAGAACGAGGCTCTCACTCAGGAGTGTTACAGGGAAGAAGCTGGTATGCGATGGTTTTACACGGGCGACATCGGGGAGGTGTATCCGGATGGCACAGTCAGCGTAATCGATCGCAAAAAGAACCTGGTCAAGCTTGCGCACGGGGAATATGTGTCCCTCGGTAAAATAGAAACCGAACTCAAAACTTGCCCAATGGTCGACAACATATGCGTTTGTGGTAACTCCTTCAAAACATATTTGGTCGCTCTCGTGGTGCCTAATCCAAAGCAACTACAGAACCTGGCTTTGCAAGAAGGTGAAAGCGATATGAGTTTCGGCAATCTTTGCAACAATCCAGCTATTACTAGAGCTGTGGCAAACGCTATCGCAAAGCATGGACACCGAGCTCGCCTACACAAAACGGAGATCCCCGTCAAAGTTAAGCTCTGTGTTGAAGAATGGCAGCCGGACACTGGCCTGGTGACTGCGGCCTACAAGCTTCGCAGGCGTGAAATTCAGAAGTTTTATCAAATGAGTATAGACGAAATGTACGGTACAAACTAATTTAGCCAAGTGATGTGAAGACAAGTACAAATCAAACGACCGACGAATGTCAGGCGTCTTCACTATTATGTCCTGACATCATCCAAAGCAGCGATGGAGATCTTAAGTTTTTCAGTTTTCTTCACTTACCTAGGGAAACGGCAGTTTTCGTTGCTCCGTAAATAAAAAACAATATGTTTCACTAGTACCACAATATGTTCATCCCTCTACTCGAAACTCGATTATAGTAATACTGATTATAGTATATACTGGTGGGGAAGCATCGATGTAGCCGAACAGTCTCAGATTCATCTACTACGGACACAGCCTTCGGCCATATCAGTGTGGTGTCACTTTTGCTCGCTCTTGTACTGCCCTCAAAAATTTCTTATGTCCACTGCGTTCGTTGGTGTCTGTTTCGTGCGGCTGCTTCGCTCTTTGTAAGGTTGAACTGCCTTTTGAGTATCTTATTATGTTAAGCGTCAGACTAGTGGACTCTGTTCTTCCTTTTTACTTTCTTTTTGCTTGGTTTTACTATGACGGCACAAGAACAGCAAGTTGTTCCTTGACACTACTTAGTGATGGACTGATTGATTGATTTAGTAAAAATATTAATGATATTAAACCGTGCTGTTTGTCACCATTTTGGGCTGAAGTATTTATTCCAGCTGAAATATCATCTAATGTTTCTGTAATTTTGCCTAATGGATTAAAGCCGATCTTCTAATCACCAGAGAAAGCCTTTTTTCAAACTCGGTGAATGTTTTAGGGGCGAAGCTCCTTAGGGTCTAGCCTTGTCCGTCCGGCGTCCGTGCTCACATCGATCTTGCTGGTGCTCGTGCTCGTGAGCTCACGTGCTCGTCTAAAACAAAAGAAAATAATGAAAAAAAAAAATTTTTTTTTCGCAGTCGACGGGATTCGAATTTTTGCGGGGAGACCCCAATGGATTTCGAGTCCATCGCCTTAACCACTCGGCCACGACTGCGGGGCGAGTAGGGGGCTCTGAGATGTGGTAGTAACTCAAGAGCTGGGGATGTCATAGATGAAACGTTGCATGTAGCCGCTCAACGTCTATACAGGAGAGGGCGCTGCGGTCAAATGCTTATATAATCGCGTTAAACTTTGCATGCATTGGCTCAACGTTCATAGACGAGAGGGCGCTGCGGTCCAATGGTCAAATGCGTATATAACCGCGTTCCATACCACACATTCTCTTTCATGGATGAAACCGAACGAAAGGCTTGGCATGCTGCGGCTTAGCGTCTACGCAGACAAGCACCACCAGAGCTTCGCCCCAATCAACATCTTTCACCACGTGGAGATGCGGTCGTTTTTTAGAGCGCAGCTCTTAGGCGCCCGTTTCCGGCTTGAGCGGCGTCGTCGTCGCCGTCGGCGTCGCCGTCGCCGTCGCCGTCGCCGTCGGCGTAACCGCGCGGTGCATTATGGGTAAATTTTCCCGAAGGAACCCGAGGTCCTCCCGAGGTCCTCCCGAAGGAACCCGAGGTCCTTCGGGAGGGCCTCGGGTTCCTTCGGGAGGACCTCGGGAGGACCTCGGGCTCCTTCGGGAGGACCTCGGGAGGACCTCGGATTCCTTCGGGAGGACCTAGGGGGGGGTCACGTGACGATGACGTCATCAGTTATGATGACGATGACAATGCGGATGCCGATGACGTCATCAGTGACGTCACTGATGACGTTATCAGGGATGATGACGATGGCGATGCAGATGCCAATGACTTCATCGGCATCCGCATCGTCATCGTCATCATCACTGATGACGTCATCGTCACGTGACCACCCCAAAACCTCGGGTTCCTTCGGGAGGACCTCGGAAGGACCTCGGGTTTCTTCGGGAGGACCTCGGAAGGACCTCGGGTTCCTTCGGGAGGACCTCGGGCTCCTTCGGGAGGACCTCGGGAGGACCTCGGGTTCCTTCGGGAGGACCTAGGGGGGTCACGTGACGATGACGTCATCAGTGATGACGATGATGATGCGGATGCCGATGACGTCATCAGTGACGTCACTGATGACGTCATAAGTGATGATGACGATGGCGATGCGGATGCCAATGACTTCATCAGCATCCGTATCGTCATCGTCACGTGACCCCCCCAGGACCTCGGGTTCCTTCGGGAGGACCTCGGAAGGACCTCGGGTTTCTTCGGGAGGACCTCGGAAGGACCTCGGGTTCCTTCGGGAGGACCTCAGAAGGACCTCGGGTTCCTTCGGGAGGACCTCGGGAGGACCTCGGGCTCCTTCGGGAGGACCTCGGGAGGACCTCGGGTTCCTTCGGGAGGACCTAGGGGGGGGGGTCACGTGACCTGGGGGTCACGTGACGATGACGCCATCAGTGATGATGACGATGGCGATGCGGATGCCAATGACGTAATCGTCATCCGCATCGTCATCGTCATCATTACTGATGACGTCATCGTCACGTGACCCCTCCCCCCGAGGTCACGTGATCTCTCAGGTCACGTGACCCCCCCCCCCCCCCCTTTCGAGGTCAACTGACCCCCCCAGTACCCTTCCCTCCTCCTCCTCAAGAGCTGCGCTCAAATTCGGCGTTACAGGGAGTTGTAAACGGCTTTCATTTTTTTTTTGGTTACATTCCGCTGAAAGACAATTCTACCTGGAAACATATTCTCGTTAGCACCGTGATAGCTACGCATGTATTTAACTTTTCAAGAGGTCGTTTGTCATGTTGGCATGAACCGTTGCCATGGCCTCAGTCTGAGACTCTAAGCAATTCTCTATGCTGCATTACTGTGTATCGACGGTATGCTGGGCTTCTCTAAATAAAATCACAATCCCAGCAGGCTTTCACTTCAGCGTCAGCAATGCATGCGCTCAAGGGACGCGAAAGTTGAGTTGTAGTATAAGCAGATATTGGGGGGGGGGGGGGGGGGGGGACTTTTAGCAAACCGTTATCGTGTTCCGCGTACTTCACTACTCGAGTCATTGAAGCATGTGTCGGGGTCGCGATAAGGTTAATTGAACTGCGTACGTTTATTTTAGCATAGCATTACAGGTTAGTGTGAGTCATGCCGTGTCTGGTCACAATCTGATGGACAGGGGGTCCGCGCGCGGAAGCGGCGGTCAGAGTTGAGGGTCACCCAGCGGCGGTGGCGATGATGATGATCTCCCGACACCTCTCCCCCCTTTGGGAAAATAACACTTACACTTCCCAAAAGCGGTCAGATGGACGACTCACACGACCACTCCTTGTGACGGTAGGTGCCGCGGCCGGTTGCAGGTGTCCTCTTGTTCGACGTGTAGTGCCGGTCGTTGTCTGCACCACGTGAACGGGGTTGAGCGCGCTGGCCCTAGCATGTGGCCGTAAGACGCCGCTCCTGTCAGAATTCTGACCGCAGTTTCAGGTGGAATAGTGTCGAGCGCACGTGCTCTGCGGCGCTCGCCATAGTGCTGGCGCATCTTCTCCTTTTAGAAGGCATTTCTGGAGTGAAAGTCGGTGTGGTCCCAGTGAGGTTCAAGAGATTCGGACTTTACTGGCACGTTTGTGCGCAGTCTTTGTCCCATGAATAGCTCCGCTGGCGCGTAACCTTCGATTCTCTGGGTCGCACGCTGAGCCACCAATGCCGTGTGGAAGTCTGTTGACTTCTTAAGGGGTTCCTTAGCCGCTTGGACTGTCCTCTCAGTCTCCACATTTCTCTGTGGGCAGTCCGGGCTTGGCGTTAATTGGGTCACTCCCCATTCCTTCAGAAACACCGCGAATTCGCGTGAGGCGAATTGTGGTTCGTTGTCTGGTTCGGAAAATTTTCTGCGCTCCATATTGTGCAGATATTTGGTCGAGGGCGGCGATGATGTCCCTGGTCGTCGTCGTCCTCATAAGTTCCAGCTCCAAGAACCTTGAATAGTAATCGGCAGCAATCAAATAATTACTACCTTCGTAAACGAAAAGGTCAATGCTGACCACTTCCCATAGGTACTTTGGCAGTGGAGTCGCCAAACACGGAGGGTGGCCGGGTTTCCGGTGTTCTTGACAAACGGGACCCCTTCGAACGCAGCTGTCGATGTGGAGCTCAATGCCTCGCCACCAGACTGAATCTCGCCACCAGACTGAATCTCGCCATCAGACTGAATATAATTAACGTAAATATTAAAAAGACAACGACTTATAATACATCCCCGTGGAACACCAGTAAGAATACGCTTCGAACTTGACGAATATCCATCAATATAAACTAATTGCCTTCGATGCTGTAAGTAAGACTTCACTCACTGCAAAGCATGCCCTCGAACCCCATATGTATCAAATTTTGCTGGTAAAATTTTATGATTGAGGCAATCAAAAGCCTTTGTGAAGTCTATGAATGCTCCAAGAACACTTTTTTTTTTCTTCGGAAATTTCAAGATGAATTCTTTCTGGACGAGTAGTGCAGCCCCGGTAGATTTATGCTTTAAAAAACCAAACTCAGCAACTTATGCTTAGAGTAAAAATTAGTTATACGTGTATGAAGTACCTTTTCAAGTGCTTTAGAAAATACTGGCGATATGAAAATCGGTCTGTAATGGACCTTTTCCAAATACCGACGGCACCAGGCGGTGGCTGCACGAACCAAAAATCAAGGAAGTGACCTACCTGCGCTACCATCGATAATGGGAGCTACGTTACCAGTTGCTTCGCTCTCTGAGCAGCGTCGCGTGCCCAACGCAACGAGGTAGGCCTAGCGCGACTTTAAAGAAGGAAATCCGTAGCGTCCACCCAAACGTCGTGTTTTTCTTTCCGTCCACTTTCTTTTTTCGTGTAACACAATTATATATATTCTGCAATTACGTGTTCTACTCGTCGATTTACAGCCTCATTCTGAATTTCCTCGATTTTTTCGTGCCGACTTCCACCGCTTGGCATCGGGCGCTCGCGCGTGCGCAGAACGCTTCTCGGAAAAGGTCCATTACCTATAACATTTACACTCCCCTTTCTGTGTAGTACTGACACTTTTGCTATTTGCATTCTTTTAGGAAAAACACCAGTCATCAAAGAAAGATTAAATATATGCGTTAGCACTGACGCTAATAAATGAACAACATAAGTAACAGGCGTTCTTTGTAAGCCATCCACGTAACAAGCTCCACTTTTCTAAAGTTGTAAAATTACAATAATGACCTTAGGTTCTACAACCGGATCTAAAAAAAATCGAGCTGCTGTTTCTATCATCAAAAACACAATACTTTACAGTAACAACCCCGCTTCCAATATTCACAAATTACAGGCTAAAAGGGTTCGCCAAAAAACGTTCGGTTAGTTCAACAACGTTAAGCACTATTTTAATAATTGAAATAGATAAACAATTCCTATTTAAAAGCAAATTTTAACTTCTTCCACGTGACGTCCGTACACCCCTCTGTTGCCTTGAACACCTTGAGGTAGTAGCGTTCTTTAGCACGCCGTAAATTACCGCCAATAAAAAAGTAACTGTTACTAGTTATTTCAGAAAGCAATTTACAGGCTCTCTTAATCATTTCATTTATGCCAAGTGCCTACATATTAAGATGCAGCCGCCTGCGTTCACAGCAAAGAATATCCAGGACGTCCACCGCTTGAACTTCTATGTCGCGGTGAACATTTAAAAACTCTAATCCGAGCGCTCATTTGAAGTGGACGCTCTCAGGTATGTTTTCAACCGTCGTAGCGAAGAAAATGAGCTCTCGGCTTCCGCCGTTGTTACGGGTAGAGACGCTAGGACCCTGAGGAAACGATGAACGTTTGGGAATAGGGCCTCCGGACCGAGGGCGACCACCTGTGGCGTACACGTGACGGGCGTTCCAAATTTCTCCCTCTTGCATCTGGCAGCCCATGTGAGCAGCTCACATTGGAGTTCAGGAATAAAAACCAGGCCTGAATGGAGCTCCAAAACCTCTTCAGCGCCGAGACCAGCCCCGCTTTCCAATATTTTGAAGGCAAAAGCGTCGAAAGTAATTGCAACATGCGCCGGTGCTTTTGAAATCTCCCATCTAACTTTGTGATCAGATAATCCATGAAAGGATGGAATACGGAACGCTTAAAATGCTCTTCCGTTCTTCCAGCGGAAGTGTTAGAGCGGTGACGTTGCCGACTTGTTACTCGCGGCATCTAAATTTCGACTTCAGTTGTCTCGGCCAGTTTAATGGCGGCTTGGAATATTGCTAAGTGTTTGTGCATAAACGCTTGCTCTAATTTTGTAACTTTTTTTGTGTTGCTGTTTAATTTTTCATGACAGTATAGCTATCTTTTTGTTTTTTCTGGCCGGCACGTGTTGGTAATGCAGTGGTACATCAACAAGCGGAGGGAGTTACAGTAGGAGAGTAAGCCACTGTACCTGTCCTGTAAATGAAGCCTGCTCCGTTTTGAAAAATGACAATGCGGCTTTAGCCGTTTTATCTTAAAGGGCCCATAAAACAAATTTTGGGCTGGGATAAATCAATTTAGATTGGGATTTTGCTGATAGGACATCGTTCAGTGGGCCAAAAAAAAAAAAGGTAGAAAGTCAAAAGCCTCCCTTCCGGTACGAAAATTTGAAAACACAGTGGACTATTCCGTACTTCCTACCTTTCGTTAGCTCTTTGCCTTTTCGCTGCGATACATCCGCGGTCCCCAAAGCGCGTCACCAGGTCCAAACGCGCGTCACACGACACTGAACCACACTTATTATTTTCACCCCTAAGCTGACATTGTGGTGGAAGCTACGCGCTTGCCGGACCAATCAGCCACCTCTATTTCACCACCTGACCTCATGCTCTGCGCGTGGGTATGCGAGAGAGAGCGTGATCCCGTGGCAAAAGTGTGGCTGACCCAACCAGCACGCAGCTTAAACAGCACTGTCAGCTTTGGGGTGAACGGGGTGGGGAAAGCAACTTTTGTATGAATTTTGAGCGACGGGCTAATCTTCTAGGGAGAGAATGGCTGTGTCCGGGTACAGACGAGAGTCCGAGCGAGAGGAGACTAGACTACCCTCTTTCCGTCTTGAACTGTTTGGTGGGGGTAGGGGTAGTAGTAAGGATGCCGGTGAACCCCTCCCGAAATAAAATCCTGGCTACGCCACTGGTGGTGCTGTTATCGTATTTAGTTTGGTCTCGGTGTAAGCGAGCGATCCTGGTTTCAATGGTGAGTTTTCCAACGGAGTGTTTTAGTAACACTGGCTTTCGCATTCCACTCTTCAAGGTAGAGATTACTAGACTACTAGAGTGTTGGGGTCCGGAGTGGCTCGCGTGAGGCGTGTGGTGTAGATCGCGATAGATGTCGACACCGGCGCATCGGCAGTAAGGTCAATATGGTGGTGGTTGTGCGCAAGCACCGCGTGCACGCGCACGTGCGGCGGCACGTGCGGCCTACGGAGACTTTCTCCTGCCCTGTCGACTGCCGTGCGGCGATTTTTTCTACACGCGAAGCCTCACAAGTCCCCATTGTCGAGTCGCGCAGGTCAAAACACTGCCCCATATTCTAGTATATTGTACTAGAGAGGTACGGAAACGAAATGACGTGACTGCGAGCTCTCTACCTCTCGCTTCAAAGTCCACAAGAGAGAAGCTCAATGCGCATCGCGCTTGTGACGGTAATGGTTCCTGTAGTGACACGGGTACTGTAGCTGCAAGCGTTGCCGCTTTGTGGCGTCATCGCGTGACGATCTAGCCTAGAAGTAATATCGGAAGATTGTACGGCCAATTTCATCCGTAACGTCGTTCGCGGCCATACAGGTATTTTATATGTCACTAGCTCACCGCGCTAGTTTTACACCGGAGAGGTAGTAGTTCGAGGGAATCAGTGTGTAGAAATAACCGTTAGTACCTAGTCCTGTAGTACCCAGCAATGGGGATAACAACAATCTGTGGGTGCCATATTTGAGCGCGCTGTTCACAGCCCACCCCGGGGGGCGGGGGGGTATGGTTGGTTTGGCATATTTACCCGCGTCCTCAGACCAAGTTCCTACCTAACGTCTGCGAAAAATGGCAATCCGAATGGTATGGAATGCACGTTGCGGAAGCACTCTGGAAGCTTTAACATATACGACTAAGTGAACACGTTAGCGCTCTCCGCCAAGTCACATTCAGGGTCGCTAAACTCGTCGAGCACAACTTTGTGCCCGAAGTTTGTGGAACGCGCTAATTGAGCTCTTGCGACGCTGACGTGGCGCCGAGCGAGGTGCTAATCATTAGAAGGCTCATTTCCTTGACAGCGGCAGAATGTAGCAAAGTTTATCGGGGCGTGCGTGCAGCGCGTGAGGGGCGAGAGGAGCCCGCTGATTGAACGGCTTCGCAGATGACGTAGCGCCCGTTTGTCCCTACATCGCTACGCCAAGTTAAAATAAATGCATTGCAGATTGTCCCTAGGTGACCTGTTGACGCTCAAAATCCCTCCAAAGTTTGTGTAACAAAAGAAAGTGATAAGAAACCTTGTTTGTCGGAGTTGTCGCTGACGTCAAAGTGACGTTTCCGAACTTTGCGAGAGCCGTGGTTTGAGCTCGAAATCTTCGCTTCAGATCGAGGCGAAGTTAAACTTTGTCAACATGGCGGGGCCGTGTGTTACAATACACATTCTTGTGAAGGTGTAATTACCACAGTACACATCTTTTTTGGGGTGTGCGCACTGGCCCTGGACCCAATAAAATGACTGAACAAATAAATTACACAAAGGAGTCACCGAGACAGCACGTCACTACTTGGCCAATGTCGAGGCAATTTCGGATGATAACCGGCTCCAATATTGGCCGGATGTACGGTTTTCCGCCTCGTCCCGACATCCGGCAGGTGTGGGCGTACCGATGCAAATAAACGATTTATGTCTAATAGCACTGGCACCACTGATCTATTTGTAGGCTGGATCGCGGATAGAGGCCTGCATTGCTGGGGTCGAGCGACACCACCGGCAGTCATCGCTTTACAGGAGCGAATACATGCTGTGGAAAAAAACGGGAAATCTCAATTTTAATACGATAGTAGGTTGTTCTCAACCATGAAACTTCTATCGTGTTTTCCGCAAATAACAGTTAATATTGTGGGCAAGAATATTAAACGCGTTAGAATACAAATCTTTTTTTAAACAATTGTTTTGTGGTTGAGAGTCGAGAGCGACATTGTTGGGCGTTAACTGTGATGTGTTTAATGAGACAAGGGTTACCAATAGTTATTATGGAGTCATACATGATCTCGGAGTCATCAGGGCTCATCAAACGATAAGTTAGAAGGCCTTTACTGAGGACATTAGCATCGTTTTAACCACTTGTACATAGTGCTTCTGGTGAAAGCTTTTTCTTTGAACTGCTGTGAGGTCTTTCGTGACAAACTGAAACCCGGAGCGTGCCGCTCAGTCGCTGAACGTGCCATTTATTTAGCAACCGAAGCAAGCGACGTCGGTAAAGTCGGTGGTGCTTCGGCCGATTTGTTTTTCTTTAAATCGATGTTCGAACGATTGAAGAATGTCTATTTGATCTCCAAGCAACCGATATAATGATCGCAGCACGTCATAAAATACTCGCCCTCGAGCAGCGCATACAAGCTTGCTTCTTTTGCGTGTTTCTCCCTTATGGCGAATTCCACTGGTCGTTTTGGAGCGCGCCGGGATCGACTTTTCTGGAGCGAGCCTATTTCACTGGGCGATCGGGATTGAGACCGACATGTTTCACTGGTCGTTTTGGATTAGCTCCCGCTCCAGATATCGATCTGGATCCGATGGCGAATTCCACTGGGTGTTTTGGAGCGCGCCGGGATCAGTTGACCAGATCCGAAATGGAGCTCACAATCCGAACGGGGTCGCGCCGGCGATGGATCCCCCGTGGAACATGACCACTGCTCTGGGATCGGCATTTGCCTTCATGTCATTCAACTGCCGGGGAATCCCCTTTCCGCGGCGGCCGCGGTCGGTTCGACGCACGAGCGGCAGGAATGGCTCAGGAGCTATTGCCGGAATGTCCATAGCGCGGACCCAAAACCTTCTCTTCTCCTTCCTGGAAAACGAACCGGCTGTCGAGCCAAGGGGTAAACGCCCTGTCACACTGAGGGGACAGTTGGACAACTCTATCCGGCAACACGGGGAAGTCGTGTTGCCGGCGACCCTATCACATCGCGGCAACAACAACAGTCGGGCAACATGTTGCTGCCGCCCGGCAACAGTGTTGCCCGATTTGTTGTCCGACAACCCTGTCACACCGCGCTGACGGCGAGGACAACACGGGGAACACTCCGTCATCTTGATTGTTTACCTTCGTTCGTGTGCGGCGCGGAATCGCTGGAAATGTGACTCTACAAAGTGCTAGTGCGTTCGAAGGGCCGGGAATTACCACGGTACGACATCAACCAGTGGCTGTAATTAGAAAACTTGACACGGGGAATATTTTCCGCTCTTTATTTTATCGAGATGTTCGTCATTCGCTGACAAACCCTAACCGAGGAAAGTGACATTGCTGATATGTTCGGCATTTACGCCACCGTACAAAGTGTTTCTGTCCGGTCCTTCCATGCAATTCCTATTTCTACTGTGAAATTGCGTTAGCACCGGCAGTACCCCAAACCGTCTTTTGTAACGTGGTGTTGAGCTGAACTGACAGTGCTTCAAAAGTGCGACACCGACACCATCGGCCTTCATAACAATCGGTGGAATAAATATTTTTCAACGCTGTCTACTTGTCTACCGCCTGCTATGTGTTCGATTCATTGCCCCAAAACGTCCTGGGTATTTTTGAAACAAATCAGGTGTCTGGTAGCGGCTGGTTCCAAGTTCCAAGCATCAACGTTTTCGCAATCGCGGCGCTAACACGTGTTCGACGCACGAGCGGCAGGAATGGCTCAGGAGAGTCTAGCAAAGATTGCCGGAATGCCCGTAGCGCGGCAAAACCCTTCTCTTCTCTTCTCCTTCCTGGAAAACGAACCGGCTGTCGAGCCAAGGGGTAAGCAAGCGGCCATTACCATTTCTTCTGAGGCGAGATCAGGCGAGATGCCCGCGAGAAAGGAAGTCACGTGTGTGCGCCGAGGGCTGAAACGCTGACCCAGCTGGCTTCCGGTTGAATCCGCCAAAATCGGGGGAGCGATTTTTCTCGGATCCAGATCGAGATCTGGAGCGGGAGGTAATTCAAAACGACCAGTGGATCACGTTCGTCTCGATCCCGATCGCCCAGTGAAATAGGCTCGCTCCGGAAAAGTCGATCCCGGCGCGCGTTAAAAGAATTCGCCACGAGAAAAGTCGCTCCCACGATTTCGGCAGATTTAACCGGAAGCCAGCCGGGCCAGCCCTCGGCGCACGCACGTGACTTCTTTTCTCGTGGGGCATCTCGCCTCAGAAGAAGAAGAAGCACGTCGCTGGCTGGGCTCCTAGATTGTCTCGACATCAGAAGAATTCGTAATGGCCGCTTGCTTACCCATTGGCTCGACAGCCGGTTCGTTTTCCAGGAAGGAAAAGAGAAGGTATTTGCCGCGCTACGGGCATTCCGGCAATCTTTGCTAGAAGCGCCTGAGCCATTCCTGCGACTCGTGCGTCGAACACGTGTTAGCGCCGCCGTAGCGAAAACGTCTTCGAAACGACCGCGGCGGCCGCGAAAAGGTGATTGCCGGGCAGTTGAATGACGGGAAGGCATCCGCCGATCCCGGAGCAGTGGTCATGTTCCACTGGGGATCCGTAGGCGGCGCGACTCCGTTCGGATCTTGTGCTCCAATCCGGATCTGGTCGACCGATCCCGGCGCGCTCCAAAACACCCAGTGGAATTCGCCAATAGAGTTGCGTGTATTGCCTGTTGTTAAGCATTACAGACGTGGACGTAGTTCAACTACTCTACTCAAACTACTGTAGTTTAACTACTTTTCTGAGTAACTTGGTAACTTTCAATTACAACTTTATTTGGTAATTAGTACTTTTATTTAACTACGTTTTTTAGATAACTTCTATTCAAATTACTAACTACTTTCGAAATGTAGTGCTAATTTTGCTGATCACAAAAGTTTGAGCACAGAAGTAAATAAGACGCCGGCAGATGAAGTGGCATTTCCGAGCAAGGGGCCCCCTCACATTCCGTTCCCACGTACTTATACTCGGCAGCCGTAGAAACTGCATCACAGGCGTCCTTGGGCCAAGGTGGCGACGAGCAGCCAAAACATAACACTGGCGCGCACGAGCGCAGGAAGAGATGCTTAACAAGCCTTGGTCGGGTATTGACCTGATCCGGTAATACACGCAGGCCGCGCCATCAGCTGCAACCGTAAAAGAAAAACCACCCCGAGGTTTTTTTTTTTGTTTTTTTTTTTTTGTTTTTTTTTTCGTGTTGTTTGCTTTTAGTGAGTTCTACCTCAAGCGGTTTGGGGGTTCCACTGGAGACGCCACAAGAATGACCTTGCACCTGGGCGACTGTTCCCGTGGTCGCCTCGTCGTCAGCGCATACTCCTTTGCAAAGCCGGGCTCCCCCGCTCACAAACGCAGACACGAATAATCCGTTCATTTGAGCAAGCACGTTCCCGCTTCGACCTGCAACTGTGCGAGCGAGGATGCTTGTTCACGTAATCTACCCCTATAAAAATGGCTTCCGCCATTCAATATACATCTGACTGACATTCTATTGCCCCTATCGCCATTCGATTGCTCTCGCTTGAAATTTATGGACACAGTATTACCCCTTTATTGAAGTTTGGCACTGACGTGGTAGGCGCTACAATGGCAATCAAATGGCGAAAGAACCCTTTAGCGTCTTTTTATTGGCAGGTGTCAATACAGAATTCGGGTATCGTCTTTTTATACTCATCCTATTGTCAATCAAGCGTCCCCGGTGGCAGTGCAATACCGGCCAAATTCTGCTGCAAGTAAATCAAACTTTAGGTACAAATCATAGTTATAATATACGCTAGAGGTTCAATTGGCTCTTGTGTTCCGCGGCAAATTGAAGAAAACCATACATGGTAAATTTCTTCCAAAATGTAATTTAATTACAATTACAACCATTTCGCTCCAAAAGTAGTTTAACCATAATTACAACTACTACTATGTGAAAAATAATTCATTACAATTACAAATTACATCAAAAAGTAATGCAATTACTTTACAATTACTTTTTTCTGGGACCGACCCTTTTCGTCTATATAACTTCAAACAACATGTTAAGGATGCAACGCATTTCTTCATTCCTTGCCCAAATGTTTGAATCGCCGAATATATGTCACGAATTGTACATTTTTTTTTTTTAATTTTCTTAAATTAATGAGAGAAGTTAACAATTTGGGATAATGAAATCCTACGTTCTTATATTTTCAATAAATAATAATAAATTAGTTTATATAGACGAAGACACCAGATCACTAAAATAAAATTGGTTGACACACTTTTGTTAGCCAGGCAAATAAAAATGTGACAATTAGCCATATCTGAATATTTTAATAGTGTTAATATATGACTACAATCTACATCCACACGCGCTAATACAACCATATTTACAGACAAACGTTTCATTTTTTCCTAAATTATTTACAGTGAGTTGAAATTACAATGGCTCAAAATTTATAAGACCCGAATATGGGCTCCCGAATCCATCATGACAATATCCACAGGTGCGAAGTCAGCTCAAAAATGCTTATGCAAATAATATCCGAAGTAAAACCAACGAAAAATAAACGTGAAAATAATACAAAAAATGCGACAGTACTCAAAGAGGGGCGCAAAAAAAACTGGCAAACAAATAAATAAAAAAAATTACTTCATAGACCCTTAAAAACCTCAGCCTCGGCCGCCTTTTTTTTTTTTTTTTTTGACATTTTGTTTTGTTGGGACATTTGACGATATTTACGACATTTATTTTTTATGACTAACACTGAAAAAAAGAAAAGAAAAATGCTGTCGACGACAGTGCTAAAAGCGCGAGCTCGTTGCTTTGGATCGCGCGCCACGAGCGCTCCAGCATCGGGTGCAGTCATGCCAGTCAAGGCTACTCGCTCGCTGCTTGCACGGCCTTCGCAGCTATTCTATGCAAGGGTGATAATCCGTCGTACTGCACACAAGTACAGCTCCAGAAAAATGCGTACGAAATTACTGCGGCTGGGCTCTGTCGCCTCCGGTACACGTAATCTTCATTTGCAACAGGAGTGACGGACGGCACCGGGCGAAGTTTGAAAATG
Organism: Ixodes scapularis; assembly: GCF_016920785.2. Taxonomy (NCBI): domain Eukaryota; kingdom Metazoa; phylum Arthropoda; class Arachnida; order Ixodida; family Ixodidae; genus Ixodes; species Ixodes scapularis. The sequence continues at coordinate 89,954,581 of NW_024609835.1, forward strand.
GAGAACGCTTATTTTGATGTTCCTAAGAACGCGACGAGTACAGGCGGCAATGTTGACAACACGCACCAGCGCGGACACCGCCGAGCCGCCGAGCCGAGCACCCAGCCGCACACACGCCGAGCTACCGACATTTCACAATGCAGTCAGCGGCATCCAGAGAAAACGTGTTGTTGACGTAAAAATAACTGAGATGTCAAAATAAAAGCTGCTATTTTTACGTCCATGACGGGAATTGTCCACGCCCCCTGGATATCCAATCGGTGTCGAAAATACGCAGCCTCCGATTCCAAACCGGAACTAAAATCCCGTCGTAGTTGTGTGGCTAAGCGAAGTTTCGTATCGCGTATAAAACTTTTATTTTAATACATTTGTTTTAGTTCTTTAAGTTTGTTAAAACGTTTTATTGTTTTGGTTCGCTACTGTTTTATGAATAGTGTTACATTAACTTTTTTATTTTCGCATTTATTATGCACCTCGAAACAAAGTCTTTTACAAGCCAATCCAATCCACCCGGAACTTCATTTGCGTCGAAGCTTCCGAAGCTTTGGTGTGTCTTTTATTTTTACGTAGAACTCATATCGATCCGATATGCCGCGTCCGAGAATGGATTTTGCGACTAATAAGTAGCGAGGCACCACGCGAGCAAGAATGAACGGCCCTGGAGGTTATGGGCACTGCTCAATTGGCTCATTCCTCGGTGCTTCTCGAAGGTAAGCCTTTTTTCTCTGTGTCCTAAGCTTCCGTTCAAGCATCTCCTTGGTTTGTTTCCTTGCCCTGCCTTTGCCTAATCGCGCCCGAGAAGTGTATTCTGACAGGTATTTTCCTTAGGCGAGCATCTGTCCTCGCGCTTTTCGTCAAACCGTCCGACGGGTTGCGAGTTCTAATCGCGAAGCCATGAGTCGGTCACCCAACACGTCGGTCGACCTGTCAAACGTTTTATCGCACGTGGTTCGTCACTTCGCGTCGGCACGCATCGCTGCCTACCCATATCTGTACTGGCCAGGTTTCTTTGTCGGCCCGCGCGTCTTATCGCTGTGGGTGATCTCAAGCGACGCGAGCGAAACGCGTAAAAAAAGAAAACATTGTGGTTGGAGCCGTTTGATCTACTGCGCTAGATATATATATATATATATATATATATATATATATATATATATATATATATAGAGTAAAGCTATACGCACTCCGGAGTGCACTTCGGCCGGAAATGGCTATACGCACTCCTCCGAGAGATCATGCCGCTCGGGCCACCCTTTTAGAACGGCGCGTGTATCACTGGGGAGCTCGTTAACACAACCCCTCGCCTGCGTTCACGCCGCTTCGCGGCGACAGTATCGGCTGCTAATTACAAATCGTAACCAGTACACGCCGCTTCGCGGCGTCCAGCCGGCAATCCAAGCCCCGCTGTCCCCGATGGCACCTCGAAAGGGAGTCCCATACCATTTAGTTTTGCGAAGTTTCTCAACAACATTCGATTTTTTTTTTTTTTTTTTTACTGTTTATCGCAAAAAAAAAAAAAATGTCCTAAATACCGCCAAATGCCTCGACGAAACAAAATGTCTGAGAAAAAAAAAAAAGAAAAAAAAAGCAGGCCCACTGCGGATGGAACCCGCGTCCACTTGCGTATGAAGCGGACACCTTGACCCCTATGCCATGCCTCCGCTTAGAAAATTCGTTGTGACCACTCGTTTTATGCGAGAAAAGCGGAGTGCGTATAGCCATTTCCGTCCGAAGTGCATTCCGGAGTGCGTATAGCTTTACTCATATATATATATATATATATATATATATATATATATATATATATATATATATATATATATATATATATATATATATATATATATTTATTTATTTATTTATTTGGACACACAAAATAGACGGGCACTAATTAACTTCACTAACATGCTCACATACTCTCCACTTGTCATGATTTTTGTGTGGGCTTTGCCCGATGATGCTAGTGAGTCATTCTCGTTTCAAGTGGAGTGTCCAAACCATTTTGCACGCATGTTCGGACTCTCGGGATTTGCAGAAACTGGGAGTCTGCAATGCCTGCTGTCCTTGTCTTTTTTTCTCCAGTTCATCTTTTTTCCTTGTGCAACAGCAGACTGTCGCACAAGAGCGACATCTTTTTCATGCGTGGTGTCACCTGAACCATAGAATGCTCGCTTCATAGTGTGGCCCGTGAGGCTGTGCGCTTTCCGCTGTCTGCTTTCACGAACACAAATACGGTGATGTACCCAGAGTGCACCGCTCGCTAGCCTTGCGTGAGTACACTCTATATGGTATATGTTGTTCAAAGTACCTTTATGCATAGCTGATCCAACCTGCATTCTCTTTTGCCATTGCCGGTAGCGAATTGTGTCTGTTTAGTATTGCACACCTGCCAACTTCCCCGTATTAACCAGAAGTCTCTTAAATTTTGATCAGTTTGTATGATTGACAGAAAAGCCTCCCGAAAAGAGAAATTACCCTCCCCCTCTCTTTTGTACTAAAGAAGAGTTTTTGCCATCACTGTGGACGGCTGCAATCCCATGAGCATAGGCAGTGCAATATATAAATATAATGAAGTTGTCTTCATGCAAATTTGTTCTCAATATTTCTTTTTAAAACACCCCCCCCCCCCCCTCCTCCCCTGCTTAGAAATTATCCCCAATTTGGTTTCCCCAAACTTGGAAGGTATGGTACTGTCTGTGGCTTTTCTATCTTGTGTCATTTATGTAACGTAATATATCTGTTCTTCATATTTATAGTCGCTGCAGGCCTGGTCAAGGAGGAGTTGCTCAGTGAACTACTAGTTTGAGTTCCCTGAGACGGACACCACTGACATCACCTACAGTGCCGAGGTACAGGCTTAATGGCAGATATCAATAGGAGATGATGGTAAGCTGTCCTATTTAGCAGTGTCGGAGTAACTCACTTGAGTTTTCATCACTGTTTTCGCTGGCAGTTTGTTGCCTGCACACAAAAATGGTCCATTAATTGTCCACGTCCATTAAAATTGATGCAGCCTTCACACTTCTGCGGTTTAGAGCGATTCGCAGACATATGTCAATCATAGTCGAAACAGCGTGGCTCATCATTAGAGTTGAATGCTGAGTTTCGCTTGGCAACTTTTTGGCCACTTCGATCACTACAAAACATTATTTGCCTTCTCAGGTACGTGTCACGTCTGTTTGGTTGGACAGCCACCAAGTTGACTTTGATGTCAGCGCCTGTTGTCATCAGAACCTGGTTCTTGTGCTGCCACATCATTTTTGGTGGTGGCGCTGTCGTCACCTCCCAACACTTGCGCTCCCCGAGTTCCCATTCAAGATGGTGAGTGGTATACTTGTGGGGGCCTCGCTGCTGCAGGTGCTGCCATGTAGCTCTGGCTCGTGGTGGCTCCACCGCCATCATTTGTGCTCCCTGTGATCCCAGCCGGAGTGGTGACAGGGATTATGCAAGGGCTCTTTGTCGCAGGTGCTGCCACGGACTTTGGCTCGTGGGGGTGCCGTCGCTACTGACAAAGCCTCTGCTCCCCGTCGTCCCTGTTGAAATGGTGGCTGGAACTTGGAGAGGGTTTGCTGCCACAGCCGGTCAGTTCAAGTTCCGCACATTCTGCCATAGCCCTTGGGAATTCGTTCCTTCCATGTTGAGGTTCTAGTAGGAGAAGTCCACCGCTGTTGAGCTACATGTCACCACAGCAGTCAATCTGCAGAGGGGCACGGCCACGTGACCACACCTCTGAAATGTTAGAGCCTTGCTGTGGACATGGAAGCCGGTGTGAGAGATTTAATATGCGTCTGGCACATCTGCCCGGCGAAAGAACTCATGGGTGTGCCACATGGAAAGTGAGCAGACTGTGCAAGTCTCTTTTACAAAATGGCACTAACAATAGGTAGTGTCTGAATCATTCTTGTCTTACGTAGGTGGTACTTTCTAGGCGTAATGTGTTAGTAGATAGCTGTGGTGTTATTGCTTAACTCTGAACAAGATACAAAGTATGAGACATTTTCAGGCCAAGTAAAAAATTTCTGCTCACTTTAATCTTGAAGATCTTCCAGAGTTTCACATCATCCAGCAATCCTGAAGGCGATGCACCACATGTAATTATAATTAATATTCCCGCTCTTAGTTTACCAGGAAGGTGTTCAAAAAATTGTAAGTAGTGTTAGTTGCTTAGGAGAGCGATGTGTTGCACCTTGGCGTTCCATTCACTTTGGGATGAGGTGCTTCATTCTTGTGCGTCCTTGGTTGTTTCCTTAGCCCCTAAAGATGTTGGAGATTTATATGTTTTATTTTTGGGGAAACCATGTTATGTTAGTATCTGGCATGCTTTTTTTTTATTGCTGAAAGCTGTTTGAAGTGAGCCTTTTGTCCACCTAAGAGCATAATGATTGGGAGCTTCACTCAGGTGTGTGTTTCTGGCCACACCGCAGAGCATGATTGTAAGCATCGATGTATGCTATTGATACCAAGATCGGGACTTCAGAGAGGATCAGTCAAGTCTTCCTATTTTTATTTCCATTGATTCTTTGGCATTCTAGATATCTTTTTGTAAGCTTGTTCAACTTTCTGGGTCATAGTATTGGGTCGTTCTGTAATTATCATATGCTTTATGCATTTGTCATTAGTCTCATCTGAAGTTGTCATGGGCACATGGCTGACACATTTGGTGCTGCTTTGATTTGGAGGGTAAATATTGTCCGCCATAGGTCTAGCAAACTTCATATATTGTACACTTCAAGATTTTCTCGTAGACCTGATTACTAGGCAATAAGCTCCTTTTCAATATTTGCATTTACTTAAATTGAAAAGCCAAAAGGCTTTTAATAATCAGCCACATGCAGAATAAGAACAGTGTTTCTGCCACCTAGTGAGGGAGAAAATGGGTGGGGGGTGGAGGCCAAAGCAAACGCAAGCAGTGTGAATACAACTCTAGGACTTATATGCGGGGTAAGTGAGGAATTTGAACTGTCTACCGAGACCATGTAGCTCACACATTTAGCAGAGGATAATTGGGTTTGATTTAACAAGCTATTGGGGTGGTTGTAAAGCTCCTATACAGCCCCACATGGAGTCACCCTGCATGCACTGATCTAGACTGCTCGTTTCACATAGATTTTTGTGACCTATTGATCTAACTGCTTCTTTTATTTGCAAATTTTTGTGTTATTCAGGATAATTGGGAACCCAGCAAAAGGTTGGCATGTCATTTTACAGTGTGCTTCACTCTAAAATGTAATGCATGAGCAGTGGCCAAAGCTGATGACACTTGTCTAATGAGGAAATCAATGATACTGCACAAACTGAAGCATATCTTCCTGGGACCGTTGCCATTCCCCTATACAATTATTGCATGACCTCCTTGTTTTTTTTTTATTGCCCTCAATTAATTTGACGAGGACTGGATTGCTCTTATCCTTAATAGGTCGGCGTGTCACGTTTATCTTGAGGTCCAATTAACGGGAAATTTGTTTTGATAAGTTAAATAAGGGGAACAACAAAATATTCAGAGCAATGTCTTTTTTTTTTCTTTCTATTTTTGTGTATCACCGAAACATTTATTGGTCACCGCATTGGAACTGGGAGTGTAACGCACGAAGAGAACTGCAGTGTGACCCTCCAGTCTCTGCCGTCAGACGATGCACACATTCTGCAACATAAATGCAGGATCAGCTTTTTTTTTTTTTTTTTGGGGGGGGGGGGGGGCGATTTTTCTGAGATGACATGAAAATGTTGTGGTCATCACCATCAAAGTGATTTGTTGTCTGCATGTTCCCTGCTTTAGTAACAAGGCCACTGACAAGCCGCTTCACGGGTACTAAATTGAACCGCTTGACAAGTTGCTCAAAAAATAGTGATACACAAATGGCAGTACGAGGACAAGTTGAAGAACCACAAGCAGCGCTTGTCCTATCACTTCTTCAACTTGCCGTTGTCCATAGCACTATTTGTGTTTTGCTCCTCTTCATCTGCTTCATAAAGAGAAAATATATAAGGCTGCTTAATAAAATGACAGCGTCCGTCAAATCGGTAAACATTTCTCTGTAAAACATATTGCCCTGGCCAAGTCCAAGTCTCGTTTTCACGATGAGTCGCATAGTCAATCGGCTAACAATGGTTGATGAATATGATGTAGTTCTACTGAATCAGTAGCATACTTCAATCTCTCTTCTGCACAAAACCTATGTTTCGGAGCGGTTGGCATAGTGTTTTCTCGTCAGCCGAGGGGCTTGAAGCAGGTGCTTAATGTCTGTGAGCCTCCACCATTGAAATTTTAACTTGTCACTTGCTCTAGAACTTGATAATGGAGCAATGGCAGATTTTATGAAGTTTGCGAAACCGACGTCGGAGACCTTCGAATGGGAAAGGTTTACAGGGCTAGAAAAATAATGACAGCACGTCCTCACTCACAATTATCTGTAATAAAAAGACGGTGCCCAAAGAACTGTAGCTAGTTTTAAGTGTCACTCGCTGAAGCGGTTTGTATATAGTGTTAATTCTTGCATTTTGCTGTTTTTTTTCTGTTTCAGGATCCAGTGTTACATTCCTGTGGCTTTTTGGTTGTTTCCCAATTATTGCAAGGGAGTTGCAGGCTTATCATGGGCGACACAGTGCTTTGGTGAGTGTACCTTTTATTTACTGCTTGGCCAATCAAATCGAGTGACTTTGCAGGAAACTCTCTACAGTTTCAGGATGTTTGAGGGTGTGTTCTCCTTCAGACATTCTGAAATGGCACAAATTTTTTTGTGCTGCATCACGATACTCTGTTGAATGACCAGCTGAAATCGTAGTAGAAGCTACATGCTCGTTGGACCAGTCATATGTCTACCTTTCGCCATGTGTTACACTCCCGCCCATAACCATGTGCAGAAGGCAGGGTCAGGTAACGAGGGGGAGGTGGTTGATTGATCCGGTGGGTGCGTAGTTACCACCACAGTCAGCTTAGAGGTGAATGTTAATTACTCAAGCTTTAAATAGGTCACAGTACTCAAAGCTTGAGGAACACCTGAGAAGTTTTTAGAATGTTTTTATTTACAGTGTCTACTCGCTCCACGAGTCTGAAACTACGTCCAACTCGGCTAGCCATCAAGCCAATTTTCTTTCGCCGCCAAGCGGCCAGGCCACTTCAAACCAGGAAAAGCATAGCGGTACATGCTTTCATGGCTGCAAGTGTGTAGTTGCGGATGTGATCAACAGTGAAACCGAGCGGCGCATACACGTAACAAAGCTGGGGTCGAGGAATTGCCCAGCTTTGGACATGTTTCGCCCACCGAATGCATTGATGTCAACAAACACACGGTCATCTGTAGTGTGCTTTCGGACAGTGAAATCGTGAAAGTGGTTAGGCCTAAGGACGGTCGCGTCACTCACCATGCTGAGTGAGCTTCCCTAGTAAAAAAATCTTAAATGTATAAAAAAAATTTATGTCCAACAAACGTGTATGATCCAATAAGATCATATAAGAAAATACAAGAACCTTATAAAAACATATAAGAACAATATAAAATTATATTTGAAGTTATAAGAAACTTCTTTTCAGTTTCTTAAAACTTCTTATATAATCTTATATATTTCCTATATTGTTCTTATACGTTTTTATAAGGTTTTTATATGATCTTATTTGGTCATATGCTTTTATTGGTCACCTAAATTTCTTACATGCAAGATTTTTTTACTATTCACTAGGAGGGCGCTTTTCCTTTGACAGAAGGCACACCGAAAGCACCCTAAAAAAAGGTTTTCAAATTGTAGAACATGGTTATTGTAGCGCGCCCACGACCAGCCGTCAATGCGCCTCCGTCAGTGGAGACATGCAACAGTACTTTGCCGTGTCATACTGCCACCTAAAATTACATTTTCGCGAAGTGTGTAAATGCAGAAATTTACCCTGCATAATGAACGCACCCCCGAAATATATGTCACTTTCAGAATAAAGAGGTGTGTTCATTATGCGGGTAAATATGGTAAAAAAGTGAATGATGACTCAAACAAATGCAAAACTCATACATTGGAATTTGAAAAAAATCACCAACCATATCCTACAACAAGGTCCCAACGTTTCAAAAACAGCTTGTTTTTTTCTTCAGGGGTGTCTGCTTCCAGATAGGGGACAACAGCTTCGTTTTCTTCTACGACAGTCTCTTTTTTTTTCACTTCGTTAGGTGGCTGAGTCCGTTCACGTAGCATGATAGCAATGTGCCAGTGGACCTATTGATGTTTCCTGGTGTTGTTTGGATATGCCATGACTATAAAAAGCTGCTGGCAGAAGTTTGTCTCAACATTTATGAGGGTGTTGGCAAAGTTGATGCGATATTCATTGTCCTCACAGTGCTCTGCAACAGCGCTGCGCTCGTGGTCGAATTTGCAGTTGTTTTTGTGTGTTTGAATTCTTTCTGGGAAGTTTTGTTTTTCCAATGTAGGTGGCATGGAATTGAATATACAATGCCTTGCGCTCTTTGTTTAGAGGGATGACCTTTAATTCGCAGCATCATACACCAAAGTATTGATACCGGTTTGTGGGACACCTGAATACTTTTTTTTACCAGCATACTTGACAGCGCTTCGCTAGTCCCCTTTATGTAGGGAACACAGATGCGGGTGTGTGGACGGATGTTTTTGAGTTTTTAAGCTTTCTCCCGACCAGGCAGGCCTCTGCCAAAATGTTCACCCTCAAAACTTGCACTGCATGTATAATGGCTCTTGGTCTGCGAGAATTTTTGTTTTAGTTTTGTGTTTGTTGAGCATTATTGGGCAAATGACAAAGGCTATGCCACCTCATTATGACCACAGTAAAAAGAGCTATACACTTGATAACATAGTCCTGTCATGTTTTTGCTTTGAAAAAAATGTTAACACACAAGATTAATCTATTTCTTGACCCCTTGACTGGGGACCCATGACCAAAAAAAAATTTTTTTGTCCCTATTTTGCCTATATTTTTTTGTACGAAACTTTTCTTGTGCTACCATCATAGCTTTAATTTCTAAAGGAAAATTATTTCCGATGTTAGGGGATAGATGGTGCTTCCTCCCGTACGATAAAAAGAGTGAGGGTTTAAAGACGCACTCCCCAAACTGATTGAAGAGTGGTGCATCTATGAGTGTGCCCCCCAGGCTGCTGTTAAAATTGCCAAGCATCCAAAGATCTTATCAAAAGTAATAGATAAATCTTTGTCTAAGGTGAAGTGAATATTTACATTAAATTCAAGTAATGATGCAATAACAACATGGCAGTGCCCAGAAGCTGCATGCGCATGAACGAATTTCACCATCCAAACGGATGAAGGACCGTTTTGGCAGAACTGGACAATGAGGAAAAGGGAGGAAAAGGGTACCAATACTTGAGTGTAGCTTTCTAGGCGCTATTATCATTTTAAATTGCAATTCTCATTTGCTCTTTCAGCTCGCACCTTCACGGAGTGCAGCAATGTGGGGAAGCAAGTCGAGGACAGCCTCTCTCGATTTCTGCCCCGGGGGCGCTATGCTCTTCAGGTAAGCTGCTTCCCTCTCTTAAGAGACACGAGTAGACCCTTTTATTCAAGACAAGAATGACGATAATAATCACATAAGATAAAATGGGGAACAAGGGGACAAAGGAGCTTCCTCTTTGACCTTTCTCCCCCTTGTACCCCTTTTCCAGGGATTATTATTGTATTCATACTTATTACATTATTGTGGAGTTGACATTTTGACAACCTGTGGTTGGCTGATGTGTTGTGGAAGTTAAAGCTATTGCACATTCAAACATTGTGTGAAATACAGTAGAACCCTGCTGTTGCATCTTTATGCAGTCACAATAAAGGATCATGACATGAGCGAAGATGTAACAACTGATAATGCCCTTGGGATAGCTATAGATGTTTCAGGAAGCTGTATTCTCTGTTTATCTTACCTTAGCTTTTATGGCTGTAAAAAAGATTGCCTTATTTTATATGTTGACAATTTTTTCAACACTTCTTCAAATTGTGGTTGAAGTATAAGTAACACACTGTTTACAGACAAGCTTGTGTTTGCCCACAGCAGCTATGGGCACTGCATACGCAGGAACTAGATTCGTGTGAGCAGACATGTGTATACATGTGCTGTGCCGACAGCGGCGCCATCGCAGTGATGCGTTGTCTATAGTTGCAGTTAAAAAATTTTTGAAATATAAGGATGCTAAAATTCTGAGCCCATCGAGCTAAACCACAGCTGCCTCAAACAAATCACTGCACCCTGTATGCCACATCAAAGCGGTGGGGCTTGATGCAATCAGCACTGTTTGAACATGGTGGCATGGAGGTGGTAAAGAAAAATGGGGTGTCGTGAGAGCCTGAATCTCTTATTGTCATACAGTACCAAGCAAGAAACACTGTGCAGAGAGGCAAGGAGGTAAAATAAAGGGAGTAAAGCAAAAGGGACAGGGTATGTGTTCCTAGTAGTCATGCCGGCCACCTTGAGTGGCAGTGTTTGGGCATAAGAACCAAGAAGGAAATTCATGAAGCCTGTAATTCTAACACATATATACTTTTGGACGTTCGATAGGACCGGTTTTCGTGAACATAACAGCCGAGAAAACATGTGAGCAAGGTTCTTCTGTGCATATTTTTTAATGTGCTGCAAGAATATTTCTGGTTATATGCCCACTTAATTTATAATGTTTTTCTTCTTTCAGCTGACACCTTACAGACATGTCAGGAAGCAAGGAAAGGTTCTTTTTTCACTCATCGTTTACATTTGGGTGATTAACTTAGTCTTGAAAAAAAACACGTCATTTTAATGACATTGTGATAAATAAATTTTGGGTCTTTAAATTGTCCTTCAATCTTTGTTTTCTTCCCATATTGCAAGCCGGCACTATGTGTATCAAGCATGGAATCAATGGTAGGCCATGTAAACTATTGCAGTTTTTCGGCTGGCCAGCTTAAAATTTACAAGGGGTTGACAATGGCAAAATGGTCACGATGGTCGATCAAATGACGTCTATGTGATAATTATGCCCTTATAAAAATGGTTGATGCCATTTTGTATTATTGCCAAATGGCAACAGGTGTTTAAGAGCAGTCGATCAGCAGGCAACAGATGTTAATCGTCATTGAGATGTCATCTTGTTGACCCGGATAGCCATTTCGCCACCGTCAACTTTTTGCCGTTCTATTGGTTATTGTCGGTGCATTGCCAGTGTATCTACATGCTAATGCTAATTGGCTATTGGAGGCAGTCAAAAGACTATAAAATGTATAGTCCTTTGATTGCCTCCTTTAGCCATTTAACGTTAACATGTAGATACACTGATGATACACCGACAATAACCAATAGAACGGCAAAAAGTTGACGGTGGCGAAATGGCTATCCGGGTCAGCAGGGTGACGTCTCAATGACGATTAACATCTGTTGCCTGCTGATTGACTTTTTGTAAACAGCTGTTGCCATTTGGCAATAATATGACTTTCAAATGGCATTAACCATTTTCATAGGGGATATCCTTCGCGTCCTTCCGAACGCCAGGGAGACCTCCTCTTTGGTGAGAACGATTTATTTGTCAGGCGTGTCAAGATACCGTAGTCGCCGGCGAGGATTGCGAGTCACCATTGGGAGAACCTTTTGTTGGACCCGGCGTCAGTGACAAAATATACATCGTTTCAAAAAAAAAATTTTTTTTTTTTTTAGTAGCGTAGCATTAGGATTGGAACGAGACGCGCAGTCGTCCGGATGATCTCAACGTCGTGGCGCGAGACTTTGCCCCATGATGGTCAGGTGCACTCACTCAGCGTACTCTCCAAACGTCGTGGGAATAAAGAGGGGCCAGTCATAACAATCTCAACTTGCCGAAGAAAAAAGAAAAAAAAGAGGAGAGTTTGTTATAAAAGACCCTGTCGGCCGAGACAAACTTCACATGTTTCGTCATGGACACCAAAGATGCTGACACTCGCATACCCGACCCTGCACAGTCTGTTTCTGAAATTCAACACTGCCGTTCTATCCAGCGCCACGGTGGAACGTAGTCTTAGCTTGGCTGGGGATGTCTTTAGGACGAAAAGGGGAAAACACCGTGATAAGAACTTTGAAAGACAATTGCGTCTGCGAGCAAATAAACTATTTTGGTGAAAACGCAAACCAAAAAATTACTGCATTTATTTTAGGTTCGCAGGATATTTCACGGATCAAAACTGCTGTTCATTTTGCTACCACACATATATAAAAAGTAACTTCGAAAGTAACTTCAAAGTAACTCGCTACTTTTTTACAGTAGTTAACAGTTTACTCAATTACTATTACCAATGCGTAATTTCTACTCTACTCCAATTACTCCTGGCATCGATACTCAGTAACTTAACTACCTTTTTCGAGTAATTTGTACATGTCTGTCAAGCAATGGCCGCCGGTGATGCCAGTGACGGGCTTCCGACCCGCGATCCAGACTTGCACTGTGAGAGTTCTAATGCATTACATTCGCGGAGTGCTGCACAGAGAACCGGCATCCAACGAACTTGCCGAATGCACCGAGTGCTGACTGATGCTGTCGCCATTGATGTTGTGGAAAAGTACCGACCTCAAGCGGAAACTAGCGCCGTTTTGTTCGACGTGATGGGTGGGAATGCGGGAATGCCCAGTCGCTGCCATCGTTTATCTATAGACGTCGGTTGCTGCAACGTGTAACTTATATTCGAGATGACTTTCAATTAAGTAACTCGGTTGTCAGAGATATCTACAGACGGCGTAAGTTTCCGAAACCAGCTGACTACAAAACTGCACACACTTGAGACAATTGATGGCACTGTACGCGCAAGAGCTTGCTTCGTTTTAAGCATGGTATTATGAGTGAACCACTGAAACGATACGGCTTAAATCTAGTTCGTTGGAATATCTAGCAGTACGTTTCTTAAGATTTTTTCATTTCCCTGGTGAGGGCATTGAGAACGAGAGCTTTCTCAAACAAAATGCGACGGGGCAAGTTAGCTGTTGTTCAATATGACTTTGCTCAAGCCTCGAGAAACGTCTCCATGTTTAGTTTTTTTTTTCCGGACGCTGAGTGAAAGCGCCACAGGTTTCTGTTGTGGGAGCTTTATCGACAAATGTTCCACTTTTCACCCGCATACGGATGATGTGAGATCTCGCGGCCTCTTTGTTTGTCTTGGGCCTTTAATTGCACACTGGTAGGTTTCAGCGTCTGTACGGCAACATAGCGACTCAAATTTTGCAAATAAACGACGGGTTGTCGATTCCTCCCTTCGTGAAATGTCAGGCGCTTACAATTCAAGCTCGCGTTTTAGTTTGTGGCCCGCGGGACGCGATTTCGAGCAGAAAATCTACTTTTTTGTTCAGTTCCGCTGTGCGAATGGCTCATTGTAGCAGACGAACTTCCGTCGTCTGCCCTCGCTCCTCGTCTGAGCGAGGCATGACGGGATCGAATTTCGGCCCAACGGCGCTACAGAGCCCAAAGACAACGCACAGCGAGCGGCGTAAACGCTCGCCTCCCCGCGCTGTATCGTGTTCTCGTGCACCGCCCAGGGATCGCGGGGGATTTCTCGTCAAAAGTTGCAAAGTGGCGCGCGCAGGGAGGAGGAAACTTTGCGGCGTTCTTCTGGTCACTCCGCCCGCTACGGTCAGGAAGCAAAGAATGTTCTGTTCCACGCGTTTATCGACCCAGGGCTAAGTAACTCCACGAGCGAGCCATACTGCCGCAAACTGGCGCTACTTCTAATTAACTCATGACGTGACAGTAATCCAACGGAGCTTCACAGACCGCCACAGACGCAATTTTCAAATATGTTTGTTTGTTTAAAGTCTAGTTTTCTTCACTTTTCTGCAGGCAGCCTAGAAATAAAACTTGTGTTTCTGGGCTGCCAGTACTAATAGATCTAAACAAAGAAATAAATAAGTGCGGAAATTTCGTTTCTATAGGCACCCTTTTAAAGGCGGAGCTTTTCTTGAACCGATGGGTGCCCATGTAATGAAGAAAAAATAGACCTTTACAAATCTTTGTAATGAGAAATTAGAGCGCAGCTTTTGAGGAGGAGGAGAGGAGGGTACGGAGGAGAGGTATGCCATTCTTCCTTTCCTCCTCCCGTGCTACTCCTCTGCTCCTCCTCCATTCCTCCTTGTCCCCTACGCGTTTCCTCCTGCTCCTCCCCTCCTCCTCATACTCCTTGTTTCCTCCTCTTCCCTTTCCCTCCACCTCCATCTTCCTCCTCCTCTTGCGTAACCTCCCATCCTCCTCCCCCCATACCCTCCCCTACTCCCCGTTTCTCCGCTAAATTAAGCTGAAAAATTGACGCCAAGTGGCCTCAACAAAAATTCAGTTTCCCCGGGAAACTTTCGCGAAGAAAATGACGTCACATGACTTCGTATCACGTCACCCATGAACCAATTCGGTTTCTCCGCTAGATTTCGCGGGAAAATCGACGTCAGGTGACCTCAAAAACAAACAAATTTCCCGCTAAATCTTGCGGGGCGGTTACGACGACCTCGACGTCGTCATACGCGGAAACGGGCGCCTAAGAGCTGTACTCGTCGAAAAATCCTCCTAGTGGAGCGGAGCAAAAGCACAGGAAAGCTTGGTGATCGTACAATCCGGGGTTCGATTCCCGCGGCGCAGTTAGCTAAATCTCGGTAATTATAATCAAGTATTAATAATTGAGACTTAGTATGTCGCTATATATGTTTTGTATGCCTAGCATGATACGGGCTGTGTACGCATAAAATCCGATCCATAAACACTATTTTTTTTTTCTTTTCTGTCGAGAGTGAGAAAAAAGAATGGCCGGACAACAAGAATCTCCAAACGCAGCAGAGGTTTATTTCACAAAGGAAAAAACAGACCTCAGTAACACATTCAGTGTTCCAATTCAGTGCACAGGCTCTGCTACCCAGGTGGTGTTGGTACGTTTCAACGTGTTTTTCACAGACCAGCACCATATGACCCACAAAAAAAAATATTTCAAAAATCAACTGTCTTTGAGCAGTGCCAATGACGCCAACGTGGCACACCTGTTAGTTGACAACGTCAGGTGAATTATTGTCCCTTCCTGATAGCAGATTGCCGCTAACAAAAACAAGTCTCTTGATAATTTTGCTTCAAAAAGACTGAACCAAAATATTCTAGGAACATAACTCAAACGACTAATATATATATATATATATATATATATATATATATATATATATATATATATATATATATATATATATATATATATATATATATATATATTTTTTTTTTAGCGACAAATAATGGATTTTTTACACCCGTGTCAACATCAGGCCAGCCACAAAAAAAAAAAGTATTCCCTTTTTTCTTCCGTTGCGGTACAAAGATTAAAGAGTACAATCGAAAGGCTTACACCGGCACTATAGAAATTGAAGTCGCAAGCTGAGTAGAATCACGGTGTCATCATAGTTGAGTATTTCCCCTTTTATCATTAATTATTTTCATACAACCCAGGTTCCCACTGCAGGCCCTGCTTCCTTCATCTGCCTTTCCCGCATATCGCAGTAGAGGCTCGCGAAATGCCTTGTTTGTTGTCACGAAATAAAATAGGGTGGTCGCCGTACTCCATCAATTATGTATAATTATTCACTCCGATATTCACTTTAACGACACTTCCATTCCTTCCGCACAGTTCTTAACGGCAAGTCGTATTCGACAAATGCGGAAACTGTTCAACACAATATTGTCCCGCGACCTCTGTACACCGAAATGGCATACGGAACTGTACTGAATGGAACATTTTCTAAAGAATTATGAAGTGAAAAAAAGAAAAGATGTTTACAATTCTCTGTAATGCCGAACTAGAGCGCAGCTCTTGAGGAGGTGGAGGGGAGGGTACGAAGTGGAGAGTATGCCCCTCCCCCCCTTCGTACCCTTCACTCCTATTTAGTAGGAAATTTTCGCTAAATTTGCCGCTAAATGTAGTGGAAATATTCCCTGCTAAGTATTGAGGGGAATTTTTCGGCTAAATTTAGCGGGGACTTCCTTCCGCTAGATTAAGCGGGGAAAATTTTCGGCTAAATTTAGTGGGAATCTTTTTACGCTAAATTTAGTGGGAAAATTTTTCCGATCAATTTAGCGGGAAAATTTACCCATAATGCAACGCGCGGGAATGCCGATGCCGACGCCGACGACGGCGACGGCGACACCGGTCAAGACGGAAACGGGCGCCTAAAGCTGCGCTCTGAAAACTAAATATGCACCGTATTTTACGCACCCGGTGTATAATCTGCAAAAGAAAATTGGGGGTCAAAAATAAAGTTTTTGCTTGGATAGTCTGCACCCAGTGAATGGATCGGACGTCGTGCTTAGTCCGCACGCCCAATCCGAACCTAACATTTATCACACACAGCACACCTTGACAAATTCCTGCAGTATTAGCTCACAAAGTAGCTTGTGTTATACATAAATCAACAATAATAGACTGATATTCATAAAATCCTTCACCTCTTATGACAGTGAATGATCTCGAAGAAAACAAATCCTTGTATAATCTGAACTTGTAGATAGACGCACCCGCTAAAATTTCAACTTTTAAACATGTATAGTTTGTGGACTATAGCCTGAAAAATGCGGTAGTCGTTAAGACAAGAAAAAATATTTGTCGTTTTAAAAAATGTTTAGCAAAATAAATTATGTGCGGTACCATAGTTTCTTTGTAGACCTTTTTCACGAGGCTGATGCCATATTGAATTTTGTCACTTGCGTATGGGCGAGAACATTGTTTTGCAATCGCCACACCAGTATAATACGTTTAGGATATAAGCGTTGCCGTCTATTTTTTTCCAACTTTCTGGTTAAAAACGTTAATTCTTTTTTATTCCCCGATACCGAATACGCCTACCAGGTGGCTCGGGACGAGTGTGAACGAAAAATGTATACACAGAGAAAACCCAGTGTGTCACCGAGAAAGCAGTAGATTGTCTGGAAACAATAAGAATGAAAAGAAAAAAAAAATAATCACGCCGAAAACAAGAAGTTGCGATATTAGCACCATGCATCGGCAGCAGTCATTCTCCGGAACACACTTTGCCGAAGCGAAATGAGTTTCGTAATAAGGTTCGGAGGGTGGTCGCTGCTGTGGCATGGCGCTTATATAGGAGCCTCTGTTTGAAGAGCCTAAAACTTAGATTTAAGAGCGAAAGAGAGAAAGAGATAGCAACTCGAACCAGAATGGGCTCTTGCAACCTTATGCCGGACACCTCCTGCGCAGATTATGTAGACTTGGTTCGCTTGCGCATGAGTGCGTTCTCGCGTGGAGAGAAAGATAAGGGGAAAATAGGCAGCAAAATTCTAAATACTTTGCTAGGGAATACTTTTTACTCTGCGAAAATCTCATGATCTAAGAGCCGACAGCTTTTGCGTAGTTAGAACGGCTGGACGCGCGTACACGCTTAGAAAAAAAGGGTCTATATAGCACTCACTGAAGGAAGGAACGCACTTGTAACCAATGTTTCTTCAGAACGGGAGAAACTTTCGTCCTTCAAAGCAGGGAAGCAAAGTTTCTCCGTCACCTGCATCTCATTATGGCGGCACCGAATCAAGCAAATTGAGCTAAATAAGGCTTAACAAGGACGTTACGTCTATTGAGCGGGGCGACAGGAGTAGCAAATAAAAGTGTAACACGAGCTGTCCACGGGCTGTATTTATATCTGAAGCCAGCTTGCCCCGCAGGTAAGGAACTTGCATTTCGAAAGCAGTCACTCATGGTGTATTAAACTGCTCACTTTCCAGCGCTCCACTCCTCTGAATAAAATCTGCGAGATCTGGGAACGCCTCCAAATCCGAGGTATGAGAATGGCGCGCCAGCCGAACGCTCGGCAGCTTTTCCGAGCGGCCAAAACCGCCGACACGGAACCGGATACCGAGGGCAACTTCCGCAACCGCTCCACTGCAATGGCGCAAGCTACCGCCCGAAACGAAAAGTTTGGCTGATACCATTCATCTATTTATTCAGCACACCTCCACGTCGCATCACCAGTGTCACCACTACTATCGCATTTATGGCGGTGCAACGGTACACCCGTTTCAACGGTAGGAGAAATGGCGGTCCCAAAGGCGAATCTTCGTTTTCCCAGTGAAAATCTCCCGCCAAGTGCCGAAGGCCTTCGGTACTCAATGATATCTGGTGCGTTTTACCGCCAGTAAAGCGAGGTGCAGTACTCGGCCTTAAAGCCACTAAATAAGCTACGCTTTCAGAGTATCGCATTCCTCTTCTTTGGCACTTTGCCGACAATACAGTCGCTCTATTCAACAATATTCTGGTTTGCTGCGGCATCATTGGACAGCAGCAGTCACGTGAGTCACTATCATCATCATCGCGTTTTTTCAACGCCCCCATCTTGGGTCCAGCGATCCACTGCCTGCTGCTGTTTTACTGTTTACTGCGCGCGCACGCTGAAGTCCGTCGCTCAGCACGCATTTTTTCCTTCTTATGTCAATATACGAACAACACGACCTTGATTCGCTGCTACAGCTGCGGCTACGGCTGCTGGCGAAGGCGACGGCTACAGCTCGGCTTGGCTCAGCTACAGGCACTCCTCCATCTGCGTATGGACCCAAGTTGGCGGCGCCTGACGCGCTTCAGACGCGTAGTTTGGGAGTTTCGGTACTCTGAAAGCGTAGCTTTATTTAGTGACTCTACTCGGCCTGTGAATTTAAGTGTCAGTAAGCATTTGGTGAATTTTCTCGCTTGCCTTTTGTTCTCGCGTGCTTTTTGCTGTGAAAGTGCTTTGAATCGTTTTGGAGGCACATGATTTTGCTGGACTTTATGGGAGCGAGAGTCTGCCACCACGGCCAGAGGCCGCTACCAACAGTAGAGCGCGCTTGCAACTGAGGTTCAATCTGACTTACACCAAAGAAGAAACATATCTGCCTTGTCAACAATGATCCACGTCATGTAAACACATTGTCCAATAATCTACATATAATCTTTCTAGCTTGAGCTAACAAAGGACTGTAGATATGCCACCTCAGAATCGTACAATGCTATTGATGGGGTGCTAATGCACGTGTCGCCGTCGCACAATTCCTTGTGAAAAACGCCTCCGACATCTCCCTAGTCGTTTTGTTACGATTCCTGCTCAGGATAACAGTTTCCTGAAGCTATGGGCCACAATCGCATCGGTTGCACTGTATCGCAAGATTACCCGAGGGCGAAGATCTTACTGCCAGTGCGTGTTCCCTTAGTCTGTCGTTGATGCAACTTCCGGTTTGTCCTATGTAAACCCTCCCACACGTTAAAGGTATTCTACACACCACCCCCTCCTTGCACTCCACATATTTAGTTTCATGCTTCTTCTTACATATACCCACCCTCAAATCTCCCCTTTCTATTCTTGCACACAGTTTGCACAATTTCTGAGGCGTTGAGAGTAGTACCGGTACTTCATGTTTTTCGCCCACTTTCTTCATACTATGGCTAAATTTGTGCACATATGGTATCATGGTCGGTCTAACTTTCCGCCTGACCTTCCCCCTACCCCTTCACCCTCCTCGAAGTTTTCGTAACAATCTTTCTGCCACGTGTTTAATAAGCGTAAGAGGGTACCCTCCATCCTCTAGTTTCTTCACCTGTATACCAAAGCCCTCCGCCATTTTGTTTGAGTACGATTTAGTCAGCGAGGCTCCCAAGCACGTAGTGGCAATACCTCTCTTAATAATTTTAGAGTGGTTTGAGTTTTAGAGTAACACCGCTTTCCTTGCTCTGGGGGAGTAAATCCAACATACATGGGGTGGCTTAAATATCAGTTTCGTTTCAGGTCCAAAAGTTGTAAAATGCACTGTACAGGATCGTCTGCAGTGAAACTCAGACCGGCGGCGCAATTCCTAAAAACATCAAACGTTTTTTTGTTTTTTTTTTAAAGTAAACTTTGCTTTTTTATTTTCCTCCCCCGAGTGTAACAGTACCAGGCAGTCGTCTACATACCTAAATATTCGGATGATATTACTATCTAGTTTAGCTTCAATATGTCGCTCGTATTTTGCCAAAATTAACTCACTCAGCACTGGAGCCATGTTCGTCCCAATACATATACCGTCCTTCTGCATGAATTGCGAACCTTCAAACGCAATATAGGTGGACTCCAGGTAGAAGTTCAACTTCTCCAAGAAGCTCCTTCCATGGATACCACATTCATTTTGGAACTTAACTTCCCCATATGTATCGACCTCTTCTCGTATACTTTCGAAGAGTTCCCTATGAGATATCGCGTAAAACAGGTTTCCCACACCAAAGGAAGCCGCGTGACAGAAACCTTTGTTAAGATCTCTCAGGAATTGAACCACGCCCTCTTAGTTACATACCTTGAAGGGGTCCTGGCACTGAAGACATTGTCATTGAAGATAAGACGACATCTGTAGTTGCAATGATCCCTTTTTTTTCAAATTCAAATTCAAATTCAAATTGTTTATTTGACATTCCTTGTCGAACAAAAAATGCCAGGGCAGGAACAAAAAGCTACAATACAGTAGCTTGACGGGGTTCCTGCCCCTACCTTGGCATAAGAAACAACCAAACCGACAGTTTAAAATTGACAAGACATATACACAGAAATTCAAACTATGAAAAATATACATGTAACCAATTTACATCAAATATAAACTAATACTGACATCGTGCACACTAAAACATGTATTCCGACAGTTCTATACAGGAAAGATATAAAGCAAATACAACAAAATTTTTGCACAATTATTCACTGTGTGAAAAAGTGTTCTTTCAATGTTTTTTTACAAATGGTGTGTATATCAAGGTTCCTTTTCTCTAAAGAGTTTAGACAACTAGGCATGCGGTGTTGCAGCCTGTCTAACCCATGATTAGTACGGGAAAAGGGTACCAGCCAGGAATCCTTTTTTCTAATATTATACGATGCATCATGAGGCCTTTTAAGGTTACACAACTTGATAAAAGTGGAATTGTTATTTTTAATGCTAAGTTTATATTTCATTATTAGATTAAAATTGTATAAGTGCTGGAAGGGAAGCACATTGAGTGAAGCAAATAATTCTTTTGTGTGGGCATCGTATGGGGCATTTACTATATGACGAATAGCTTTTTTTTGTAATAAATGCAACTTAGTTTTGTTAGCTTGCGACGTCACTCCCCAGACAAGGTTGCAGTAGTTTATATGGGATGCAAAAAGAGAGTTGTAGAGCATTAGCTTGACTTTAGTTGTTAGTATTTGTCTGAATCTACAAAGTATACCGCAAGCCTTTGCCAAGGTCCCAGCAACACGGTCCACGTGTGCATTCCAGCTTAAATGTTGATTAAAAGTTATTCCCAGTGTTTTGACTTCATTTGTAACTTTTATCATTTCTGATCCAAGCTGTATATTAATATCGCGAGTTATTAATTTTTGCACAGGCGCAAATAGTACGGCTTTTGTTTTTGAAACATTAATTTCTAAGACGTTTACCCTTGTCCACTCAAGCAGTTTATTCAGAGTAACATTTGCCAAACTAACGAGATCATTAATGTTATTTGACTGGAAAAAAAGACTGGTATCATCTGCGTAAATTAAGCAATTTGTGCACTCAATGGAATTTATTATATCGTTGATGTAAATATTAAACAACACTGGTCCCAATACACTTCCTTGTGGGACTCCCGAATGGACACTTAGAAGAGGAGAGCGTTTTTCGTTAATTACAACACATTGTTTTCTATGAGTTAAGTATGATTTTAGAAGGTCGCCAGGGATTCCTCGGAAACCGTAATGATCTAGTTTAGTGGATAGTATTACGTGATTAACTCTATCAAATGCTTTTGAGAAATCAATAAAAATACCTAATGTCAATTTATTGTTCTCAAATCCGTTTAGTATGAATTCTTTTTGTGTCAGTAAAGCTAATTCAGTCGACATGCCTCGACGGAAACCGAATTGCCGCTCCGTAAGTATTGAGTGCTTGTCGCAGAAGGAAGAGACTCTTTTGCATATAATCTTTTCTAAACCCTTCGAAATAACAGGCAGTACTGAAACCGGACGATAATTCGAAAAGTCATTTTTATCGCCAGATTTAAACAAGACACTCACTCTAGCGCGCTGCATGCTTTCTGGAAAAGTCCCCGTGAGTAAACAAGTGTTGAAAATATAACAAAGCACAGGCGCTAAGATGTCTAATACAAACTTTATAGGTTTAATTTCTAAATCATCAATGTCACGGGCCTTGCTATTTTTGAGTGTCATAAAAGTAGAGCAGATTTCCTCACAGGTTGTCGGCGCAAAAAATGCCGTATTTGAGTTAGGCGTTCCTAGAAGTCGTTTTACTCCACTGCTATCAGTTCCAGACACCACTGAGACTAAGTTCGTAAAATATTTGTTAAACGCATCTGCAAGCTCATTGCCCACTACTGTTTTATTATTTACTGTTAAGCGTAGTTCTTCATTATGGTGAGAACCACAGTTTAAAAGTTTGTTGATTTCGCGCCACACCACCTCACTCTGAGTACTTGAGAATACATTCTCGTAATATGCTTTTTTAGAGCTACGCAAAACTTTCGTCACAAAATTTCTATATTTTTTGAATTTGGAAAGATCATTCAAGTTTCTCGTTTTGACAAATTTCGAATATAAAACATCTCTTTTCTTGACCATTCTAAAGCAATCATCTGACATCCAAGGCTTCCGTAATTTTTTAGATTTCCTTACTTCCTTTAGTTTAAAGCAAGTATAATAAACCTGCTTAATGATGGCTATGAAATGTTCATAAGCTTCCTCAGCATTTGTAGATTCAAGCACTATACTCCAGTCTATGTTTGTGATTTCACCTCGAAAAATTTCCAAAGTTTTGGCATTAATTTCTCGCATTATATACGACTCAGTATGTCGTGCCTTTCCCTTGAAAAATTCACTATCTTTAAAAGACATGTAAATTGGAAAATGATCACTTAGACATGTTATAACCCTACCCGACGTTACATCGTCATTCATGTTATTTGTCAAAAACAAGTCCAGAAGGCTTTCAGAGTGACAGCTAATTCGCGTGGGCTCAGATATAACATTCCTACAGGAGAAGGATTCAATAAGTACCTGAAATTCACGTGTGGCTGCCGTATTCTGCAATAGATTTATGTTGCAGTCGCCGCCTATAATAACGCGCAAACCATTTGTACTCACAAAGTCTAACAACCTATCCAGAAAATCAAAAAAAAATTTTAGATTTCCGTTAGGAGGGCGATAGATGACAGCAAATACATATGTTTTGTATTGAAGTGTCAGAGCTTCATAATCTATGTTAATTTTTGAAAAATCTGATAGCAGGCTGCATGACAATTGCTCAGACACAAACTGCAGCACACCACCACCACGTCGATCATGTCTGTTTAAGAAAAAACTCTTGTATCCAGGTAGGCTTAGTACATCGCCTTCGCATGAGTACCATGTTTCGGTAATCATAATAACTTGAAACTTAAAGCGAAGTTCACCAAGAAACATGGTCAGTTCATCATCCTTATTTCGTGCAGACTGTGCATTACAATGCAGAAAGGCTAAACAATCACTGCTACGAGGGCGCGCGATATCTCTAGGTGCAGCCATCAAAAAAAGAAACAGATAAGCATGCAGAAAATGCGGACTAAGCCTCGTTAGGGCCTGCAGCTGTGTCACTCATTTTCGCCAGGTCGGTTTCACAAGTAATTTGGATTGCGCGGGATGTTTCTGTTTTTCGCACGAACACTTTGCCGTTTTTTGTCCACGCGAAGCGCCAATTCATTTCCCTCTTTTTTGCAATTGTCATTCCTAGCAGCTTTTTTAGTTTCGGGCACAGTTGCTCGTTCAAAAAGATTGGCTGTCTCACGGAGAAGCCTATTTCATCCGTTGTAACCCTTATCTTTCGTGCCTTCCCAAGGACTGCGTCACGCTTATCACGACTCTTGAAGACCACCACAATGTTGGAGGTTGTACCGGCGTTTACACCTGAGTTTTGACGACGATCGCCTTCAGCACTTTGGCCGGAATTACTGCTCTGGCTTGCAGTACTGTTCCGTACAGGAACACGGTGGCAGATCTCAACATCGTCCCCCGTTATAGGTTCCTCAAGTGCACCGCCAACCTTACCAAGCACTTCGACTAGGTCCTCGTTGCTGTCGTGAGGAATGCCTTTTATTTCAATTTTTTTTTTTCTGGAGTATTGATCCAGAGTCGTTATACGCATGGCGTTTTCGTTTGCCAGGATTTTGAGTTGTCCAAGCTCATGCGCCATCTGCTCGTTTAATGCTTTGAGGGTGGCATTTTCTTTCTTTAGGTCAGCACATTCTTTCCGGAATGTTTCAACATCTTTGTTCATGTACTCTAAGCTAGCCTTCAGCTCTCTAACTTCCCTGCGCACCTCACGTTTAAGGTCAGCAATGTCACTTCCCATTGCACACAATCAGCGCGTATTACAGTACCAATACACAAAATAATGAAGAACAGTTGGCAGCAGGGGCAACGGAGATAATAAAAAACAATTTTAGATATACAAATTGCAACAAAGTATCACAGCCCCACCTGCGAAATAAGTTGAAAGTCAGCGTCCGTTCGGTCCGTCGCCTCCGCTGCCAAGTGATCGCCGAAGTGGCCGCGGTGTCCTTTTCACGAGAACGGAACCAGGATGGCCAAGCACGTGATCCCACGAGGGCGGGCCGTACAGTGCAGTTGCACTCGTCGTTTGGCTTCTGGTGATTGTTCGCTGCTATCTTCGCTTGCCACGGGATGCTGTTGAAGTCTGCGAAATAAGTTGAAAGTCAGCGTCCGTTCGGTCCGTCGCCTCCGCTGCCAAGTGATCGCCGAAGTGGCCGCGGTGTCCTTTTCACGAGAACGGAACCAGGATGGCCAAGCACGTGATCCCACGAGGGCGGGCCGTACAGTGCAGTTGCACTCGTCGTTTGGCTTCTGGTGATTGTTCGCTGCTATCTTCGCTTGCCACGGGATGCTGTTGAAGTCTGCGAAATAAGTTGAAAGTCAGCGTCCGTTCGGTCCGTCGCCTCCGCTGCCAAGTTTGTGTAACTATAGACCTCAATGGCATACTCTCCTTATGTGTTTTTACTGAGAAAAAAAATCTTAAGATGAAATTCCTTAGCCTGTACTATTGAGGCCTTTAGCCTGTCAAGGCCCAGACTGTGACACATTTCGACGCCCTATCCTTTACCTTCGTGAGGAAGATCTTTTTCACTTGCTTAAAATCCTTTATGACCGCCTGTTTACTTCTTTCTAAAAAATCAGCCTCGGGAACCATGACAAAGCTACCCTACTTATCAGCCACCAGTAGCTTGAGTCCCTCTTTCAAACCGTAGGAGACAACCCGCTCCACCTTATGCCTTTCTGAGGTCCGACCCCTATCTCCCGGGGTAGTACATCCACTCCGTCTAATATACATCTATTTCTGTCCGTTTGCACTATTCTTTCGCCTACATTTCTGACAAGTGCGAGCAGTCCCTGTGGCTGTAGGTTCGATTCACAGTCAAGCTTGGCACCTTTTACCAAACTCTTTACGATCGCTTCAGGTGCTTTGGCGTCCTCCATCATCACCACGTTGCACACGCCGCTCTTCTTTCCTCTCGTAGGCTTGGGCAACGCCATCCGTAGACGCCATAAAAATTCTGTGCTACTTCCAGCTTGCCGGCAACATTCCCTGAACTTCCACTCCTCCAGCTTCTCGTCCTTATAGACAGAATAGCACCATACCTTGAGGCCCTCTTGAAGTCTCGCCTGCCTTCAGATTTCAGCGCGAGAAGGTGGCAAAGCACAAAAACTCGAGAGATTGCCAGCTTGGCTCAAATGTACATTAAAACAATCTAGCGAAAAATCGCCCAGAAACAGAAGGCGCCTTCGCAATCCAGAATTACATGACGGAGCATCTCAAACTCACCAAACAAACCGCAGTTGGATCTAATTGGAAGGTAGAGGCCGTTGTTTTCGAACCATGATTTCACTGGCAGTGTTTTTGTGTGAAAACTGATGAAGAAGTCCTTGGTTTTGGAGGAGACAGCCAGGCTGCGCCATCACGTGAGGAGATGTTTTCCGGCGGATGATTCAAAACCCTTTGTGCACAAAGGTTCTCGAAACATGCTGCTAACTGTGTCCCAAAAGGTTTTCCTCTTTTTCACTTGCTAGAGATACTCCCACAAGTACCTCGATTCAAAGAATTTTGACGCCTCGACAATTTCCTTGTAGAACCGCAGGCGCTTAACTCTCAGCGGTTGCTCCAATGTGCCAGCTACCCAGTGGCTAGGGTGCGCGCCTTCAAAGTTATGGTAGGACCACCGCGTAATTTCATCATTTGTGTATCTGAACAAAAAGAACCGACATGTTTTCACTTAAAGGGCCACATGCATCAAGGCGAATTCCCCATTCTTGAGGTTAAGGAACGCATTTGTGCACTTCGTTTTCTTCCATCGGCGACCACCAAACAAATGCTGCGAAGTGCTGTTATGCCTTGGACACTGTGCTGGCGTCGACTGGATTAGCCTGGGCCGTATACATCAAACAAAAAGAGGAAACAGGGTAACACAAAAAGCTTCGCTGGATAAAATGTTCCATCTTATCCTTCTTATCCAGCAAAGCTTCGTGTGTAACACAAAGATGGCATCTTCTGAAACGTGACCGACGTTTCATACCTAGAACTTTATCCCTAACACGCCTAATGGCGTTCAGTCGCAGTTACTCAGCCACGCTCCTGGAGATTTGTCTAGGTTAAGACGAGATTCCGATATGGCACAAAACCCTTGAATTATGTCCATAGCCCTCAAAGTCCCTTCTCTTTCGGAAAAGATAACAGAAACATCATGCGCGAACACTCGGACTTTCAGGTGTTTAGCTGGCAGTTGAAGCCCTCGGATTCCTTCATTTATTTAGATAGCCTGACACAGTGGATCTAAGTAGACCGCAAGTAGCAGAAGGGAAACGGGCATCCCTGCCTGACTGACAATTGTACGTTGATTTTTCCTGATGTTGGACCGTTTACTAATATTCTGGTGGATATGAAGTTGTAGCACAAGTGTACCCAATCGGAAAGAACATTGCCTATGTTAATGCATTTTACGGCCACGGGAAAACAAGAATTCATGGTCCACTCGGTCGAAAGCACGACTCGTCAATCTGAAGGACCGCAAGGGGCATTTTGAACACTTCAGCCACTTCGCATATTGTTCGTATTGCGTGGAGGCTGTGCTCAAATGAACGCGACTTCAACGCGTAGGTCTGGTGATCTTCGAACACATTTCGCAATGCCTATTTTTTGCCTTTTAGCTAAGATTCTAGCCAAAATTGTATTATATGTACGCAAGACACTTATGGGCCTAAAATTGTTTACTGAAGGTATGTCATTGCCGGAGTGCGGCTTGGGAATGAGTACCACTAGTAATTGGCGCACGGTGGGCAGTAAGCGTTTTCTTTAGATTATCTCCTCCAACACTTTCTGTAGGAGATGTTCTAACTCGTCGGGAGACATATAATATTCCGCACATATGCCGTCGGAACTGGGGTACTTGTTTGACGACATTTCCCGTATTGCCCTTCGGATTTCGTTTTCCGTAAATTCCGTGTAGGTTAAGGCTGATTGATTAACCTGCCCATTAATCGATTAATATTAGAATCACGATTAACTTGTTTAACAATTTAATTAGTTAAGTTTTGACAAACAAACAAAAATATCAAACTTACACCCTTTCACCACGCAGACGTGGTCTAGAACACATGTATGAAAGTAAATTGATCAAATTTCGCCCTAATGTAAGCTGTAGGTAAGAGAGTTTTAACTACAAACAAGCCGAGAACGTTATACGTGTCTCGGCCACTTCAACTCTGTACGAGTGTCTGTGTAGCGCAGCAGAGACTACTGTGAACAATCAAAAGAGCTTACTATGGTCGGAGAATATCAACGAACTCTGCCTCTGCGGCTGAAGTAGTTATTTATGAGTTTGAATGTTTCTAGACTGCTCTGAACTGCCCATCAAGGTGTTTTTAAACTCCGAAATTCTAAATTGCTCCGTGTGTCACATATTCTGCGAAAGTAAAAAATTTAATTTCGACGTATTTTAAACTACTATGCATAGGAATGAACAAAACTGATTAATTAATACATTTATGAGTGTCGAATAATCGGGTTCCGTTTTTTAATCCACGACTAGCCATAGTTACGGGTATTTGCGTACCCCTTGGCTTGCTTCCTTTTGAAGCTGCTGTAGCATATGCCTTCCGCAAGACGGCTATCGCAGACGTTTTGCTTTTGAAACGTTCGGACGTATATTCCTCTTCAGATATATTTGCAATATCCTCTTCAGTGGAAGCGCTTTGTTCGTTTTCGTCTTTTATCTTGCGGATGGTACTGCGCTTGATTCTTTGTTTCTCAAAGAACTGATAAAGCTTTGAAGGTAGTTCATCACGCTCGACCTGTTTTTCCCGGCGCCTCACCACAGCCCTGTAACTTTTTTTCATCGAAGTCAAAAGCTCGTATTTTATGGCTTTTTTACTCCTCTTTTTCGTCTTTTTTTTTGTTTTTTTTTTTTGTTTTTAATTACGAAATTTCTTTTGCCTTTTTTTCTCCATATGACCTTTCTTCACTTTTCACTACCGCCTTCGAATTCGTCCAGCTTTCAGTATCAAAACCCGAGTCTCCAGCTGCTAACCGCAGTTTTTTCTTTTATGATAGTTGAAATCTCTTCATCCTCAACGAGGCTCTCGTTTAAATTTCAGTGCCCACTAAAGTGCGTAGTTTAATGGTGGCTTGTGCCAGCCTTCCACTCAATGGTGACCATGCCATGGTCTGAGAAAGGAACAGGTGAAACATCGTTGCGGGCGTTTTTGACTTCAAATTCATCTAATATTAAAATTTCGTATAACCGCGCGATAGACTCACCAATCATCACGACCTTCGGAACTGCCAACACAATTTAAGTCACCGGCTAGAATGACCTTCGCCGGCGTATCAACCACAGAAATAATCAACTAGAAAAAAACTTTTCCGCTCACTCAAGTTGTTTTGCGAGTACACGCATATCACGCTTATCAAGGTGCCCGTTAAAATACAGTAGACACAGCTGATTCTGCGGCAATCGTCGTGTCCAATATCAGAGCATGCCCTCAAGAAATATTTCCTGAGAACAAACACCGCGCATCCTCCGCTTTATCCGCTCCAGTACGAAAGAAAAACCTAATAGTGTTTCTTGAAAACTTCAGGCGCTCTTTCTTCTTCCTCTCGTGTTTCAGTATTAGTTCATGAACACAGCGTAAATTAATCCGCTTTTCTAGCAACAAATCTAAAAGCCATTGATTCTGCATGGAATTGGATACCGAACTTAATACATTGAGTGTGCCAACGACTGTCATGATTGTGTTTTGGGATATCATATCACGCGGAAAATCTTGCCTTGTATAAGCAATCATAGATGCTAGACAAGAAAACAATCAAGACAACCAACACACTTTGTTTTACCGGTTGGCGTATTTCTGAAGAAATCCTGGTTTGGATCACGTAGTGTTCATGGCAAATACGTGGTCAAGCGACGACGCTCCGACTACCCTCAGCTTGAGGACAGATGGAACGTTGTCCACCTGTTTCCACCACTTGCCACTGACGATGTTGTAGCGTTGACCGGCTGCGCTATCTGGCATGGTTCCTTTCACCTTGCGCATAGTAGTCGTTTTGCTAAAAAAACTAAAAAAATATACATACACTCGGTTCTGAGCTCACAGCGCCGAGTGAGTGTATATTTTTTAGTGGGTCTGTGTTTGTGAGTGTTTCTCTTGTGGTGCGCTGTAACGCTAATCGCGCGGCGCCGTCAAAACTTCTCGTAAACAAAACACGACAACTAATATTCCAGTCGCATTCGTTCTGCCGCGCGCGTACCCAACAAAAAAGTTCCCTATTTATATTTATTTGTCGCTTTTTTTTTAATGTACTACAATGCTTTCCTAATGTCCTCGGGAAAATAATACGCCATGAAACACAAAATACAACAGGAAACGACGCGAATTCAACCGCCAGCAGTGCTTGAAACTGCGCCTACGCAGGCTGCGGCTATCAAAATCACAGTCCACTCGATTAGGGTTAGCAGGGACGCCGGTGAGAATTCAGCCTCGAACCCAGTGACTGGGCTGGAAAATGGTTGCTTGCTTCTGGGGTCGAGTGCTTCTTGGAAAGGTGTATAGGCGCTAAAAAGCTGCTTATTAATCTTCGTATCAAGTGCAACCAAAAACGAAGATTAATGCGTAACTTTTAGAGCACAAAGGAAGCGCCTCATAAAGATCGCAAGCACCACGTGATGGACCTGTGCGCCGGTTAAAAATTATCCTAGTAAAACTGGTCCGATTTGAATCATGATTTAAGTCACGATTTAAATCATCTTGACTTCTATCCTGCACTCTGTTTGTAGCCCTAGTTCCGCTTTTTTATCAACCCCTTTCGCGCGTGTGTTATCAGATTTACTCTTGACGACAGAGGGAATTTGACCTTTTTTGTTTTCTGATCGAATGTGGGAAGAAGCGAAGCCAGAGCTTCTTAAACAAATGGGGAAACATATAAATCAGACAGTACGGTGTCGGTGTACTACAGAAAAGGTCATTTTTGTAAATAAATATGCAGAAACTACTCACGCTGCAGCCTCCTACGCTGCTTATAATCCCCCTCCATTTTTTTGTTATTCGGGAAACGCCTGACGTTTACGGGACGTCTTTAATGTTTTAATAATAAATTCTGCTAGTGAAGTTCAGAATGACCGCATGCGCTAAAGGTCGAGATCACACTATACATCATACAAAAGGCAGTGGCATACGGATTCGAAAGCGGGTCCCCGCGAGATCCGGGCTTCCAATGCCGCATGGAAACGAGTACAATGAGGAAACTTGGCAGGCGGCATTCGAACCACGGATATTGCAGTGACTCGTGCTTGCAGACTGTCTTTGTGTTGATGTATGAGCAGTGCGACCCCGGCAGAAGGCATCCCCGCATAATTCAGTTGAGTGAACGCTCGATTCTTGAGGCTCATTCACACAGTTCCGTGGACTGCGTTGCGCTCCGTTGCGTCGTGAATCACGGCGCCTCTTCATTGGCTCGTCTGAAGTGTCGTCATAGCAACAGCTCCAACGCCACTATATGAACCAGCCTTTAGATTCGTAGGGGATTTTTCTCCGCATCCTTCACACGGCCGGTGAGCATTTCTACGCATTGGACAGTTTTGCGGTGAGCTTTTTTCCGGTGAGCTAATTTTCGGTGACCTTGCTTCCGATGAGCTTTTCTCCGCCGCCCCCCTAAAATCACTTATACGCGTCCATCGAGGATAAAAATGTCGGAAAATATTTGCGGAGCATATTTAGGGATAATTTGGAGGTGCATTTATTTACGATGTTCTCGTATATGTCTAAGGTAATCGGCCATTTATTTATGTTGTGAAATCGTCAGTGAGTAATAAAGTATTATTTTATTATCATCAATTAATTTTACTATATGAAGTTCAAATAACTGCTTGAGACCAACACGGGAGTATGATACTCAAAATCGAAAATACGCCAGCCCTTCAGCCAATCTGCGGAAACGTGCTTTTTTGTTCGCTGTTTTGCAGTGTGAAGCACCAGGTCGCGGGGTATGGCAAAAGGGGCATTCTGCTCACATGATAGATCTAAAAGCAAATACGCGGAATGTGCAGGAAACGAAAAATAATAAATGGTATTTTTCTATATAATCCAATACACGATGTCAAAAAAAATGTATAGAGAGGCAATGATATTTCTAAGTACACATAAATAGCGCGAAGGACAGATGAAGATTCCTATAATCCTAACATAAATCACATTTGGGCATCAGCTAACATGAACTCGAAACTTCGCGAAACACGGACTCGGAAGGCTAGCATTATATACGGTTTTACGTGTACTTGTTTTCGGCCCTCACTTTACAACCGTACTCTCTATCAGTGATGCACATTAACATTTTATTGGGCTGCCGGATATCATCGCGAGATTCCTATATATACTGCACAACTTTAATATTTGGACATCTGATTTGCTAGTATTGAGAACATGGAATTTCACCAGAAAACTGAACTGTTTAACAGAGTTTGCACGAGACGCCATCGCGCACTATGATGGTGGTCAGTGCGATGTGTTGTTGCAAGGAAATTCGAATTCTGTGGTGCAAAATGCACGCTGCGGAAGGTTCGCGCTCAGTGCAAGTCATGTATTTGTGAGACACAATTTATTATTTTCTGGTGCAGCGTCACGAGGAATGGCGCGAGCGTCCGGTTTCACGAAAACGCAATTTCTTGCAGCAAATAAGCTAGTTTCCGGGGCCACGTTTTTCTCGTCTGTGCCGAAAGTGCGGGGAAGAGAAAGCTTTACAAAACACTGTGTTTTTAAAACTACCCCCTCTTTTTTTCTTTTTTTTTTTTCGTTGCTAATTTAGAAAATATATTTTATTCCTGAGCTATACTCCCTCCTCGTTTCGGGGGTGTTCATTTGACAATTATATTTGTGTAACTTCTTAACAGTAATCCTCCACTGCTTTTATTTAGCCCCCCAAAACTGAAAGTTTAAACGAAACTTGGGAAATAACTTGAGGACGACACTCCTGTGAGATATAAAGCGACTGCGACTGGTCTTTCTGAGGCCACAAGGATCTTTCTTCTCAGGTATCCCTCTGATACGTATACTTGCAGCTCTATGTAACGTCGGATTGAGAAGTCCCATTTATTTATTTGAGTATTAGCAAAAGTATACACGATCACCCCAATGACCAATCAATACGAGAACATCTGTTTCCGATGAGAAGATGTGTTTCTGATATTATTGTGTTTTCAATATCCGGGTATCTAGTTTCTGACATCGATCTTGTCTATCCCGATAGCTGGTCGCGCGCTGCTAGGTCTAACGTAGGAGTGCGCGACCAACTAGCCAATTTTATCCTATCCTAACCTATTCTAATAATTTAGAGAAAATAAAAAAATAGATTTTCAATAATTCATCAATAAATTTATTATCAACCGAAGATCGATGATCGCATGACAGTCGATTATCGCACGACAGTCGATCACCGCTCAATGAATAGATCCACTGGGAGTCGCCAATGTCTGTGACATCATGTCACGAGACATCTGAGAATTTTAATTACTACGAAAATTATCCCTTGGCTGGTTTCAAACCAGCGACATTTCGTTCAGAAGCCCGATGCGGTACCTCTCCGTTACGGATGCAATTGTCTCTTCTTTTTTTTTCCAACGCAAAAACAAGTTTATTTACATCATATTTACACGTTCACTCACAAGAGGTCAGACCAGATTCATACAGAGAGTATGACCGAAGAAGAAAAGGCACGTGCATCCTAAGATGTTGCATTACAAACCGTATCATCAGTAGATAGACAAACAAAAAAAACGTGACGCGTGCTACGACGCAGTACACCCTAAGAAATAGGGGGCGCACAGGGGTACTGCCCCCGTCCCACCATGCAACTCGCCAAAACCAAACCTCCCCACCCCGTCCAGCGACCCCGAGCTGGCGACACCAACCCCCAGGAGAGGCTCGATAGTCGAGCAATACAACCCATCAAAATAGCCAATGTACTCATCAAAGGCTGCATTAAGACAATCAAGGTTTTTTTGGCCCTGCTACAAAAACTCAGTAGTGATTAGATCCCGTGTGCAATCGTGGGAATTTGTCACGGAAGTGGGGAAAATCTTTAATAAATGAAAATAATAGGCCACTCCGAGGCCAACAAAAATTACTTTAAAACAAAAAGAATAGAAGTGCTAGGTTGGACCGATGGCAGGCGATAGATCCACGCCCGGTGCAAGGTCAGGTAAGGAGGCGACGACACGTAGATGGTCGAAAACAAAACACAAATTTAAAAAGACTTAACACCAAGCAGTCGGTGGCGCGCGGCGACAAAGTAGGAACAACATAGAAATCACTTACCGAACTATCCAAACACCCTCGGGAGTACATGCACTAACATTCCGGTTAGTAACGCTAATAAAACATTCCCGAACAACCCTCGATAGGACAAACTTAAAATTGATCTAACACGTTGGCCCTAGCCAATCACAACATAAAATAAAAGTCTTATCTGTAGTCCAGACGCTGCCGAAGCCTGTCTTGGAGTCCCTGGTCGATGAAGAGGAGTCGTCACGGAGTCCGGAATCTTCACGCTGCTTGCAGGGACGACCCGACGCCTTACACGCGCACGCACACGCACCGCAGTGCAAACACGCCCGAAGGCTAAAATAAGCTCAGGTCCACCGGCAAACTAGGGTCACAGCCCTACGTACAGGAAATACAATCGCGACTCAAAGACAAGGCAATGACGAGCGGAGTCCCGGCCAGCTCCGGACACTGTTAACCCCAAAGACCAACCACCCTTTTTCCTTCCAGTCCACGTCTTTATATTCAGACCAGCAGCATTTTCAGGGCTCTTAATCTGCCAATCAGCAATGAGCTTCTTAGCGCCAATCACCGCACTTCGTTTTAGCAAAGCAATTAAAAATACAAAGTACAGTACCGAGAAACAATCCGCGAGAGACTTTGCCCGTCTGCGCGGCGGTGAACGCAATTCGAGATGCCTGGAGCACTGTCTTCGGTCGACAAGCAAAATTAAAATAACAAATACAACAAACCAATGCTCTCGGTCGGCTTCGACTTTCGAAGAATGGAGACACCATCCAGCGCTCCCATGTCCTCTCTCACCTGGGGAGAGGGTTCTTCCGCCCGGTTTCATAAACACCCGCATGGGAACGGGCACGGCCGAAAGTTGACACCATGCATCTTGCACGGCTGGTGTGCCCGAGAGTTCTTACACAAAGCTTACAAGAAAACCCCGCGATTCGTGAAAGAATTGCAAGGACTCGCGGCTCGGTTACGCTATGTCAAGTTCAGGTTATAGTTGGTGACACTTCTACAAGGTGGCGCTTGAGGGCGCCGCCACGCCAATCAGCGTCCTCCTTGTTGGCTCGTGGGAATGCGTGTGGGTACAGGTGTGGGCATGCCGCTGGATGTCGCCATGTTCAGTGTGTAGCAGTTGGTAATATTCCCTCAAGATGTCGCGAGTAGCGCGGCTAATCTTATCGGTGACTTTCAATCTGTTGACATTTTCGTAAGGTGTCGTATGCCCCAGGAAGCAAACGCTCTCCGTCATTCGTGTGGTGAAGATCGAGCTGTCGAGATGTTTGGGAGCGGACCTCTTACTAGTTGCACGAGAAAACACACTCGCTGAAGCGAGATAGAAGTCTGCGCTAGAGACCGTAAGACAAGCTACTTCTTTGTGACTGCACTGGAACTGCTCCTCTACCTGATTGTGTTCGTCAAGTTCCCTCCCTACGAAGTTGACCCAGTTGTGTTCCGGGCAGTGTCTCGCGTGTACGAGCACTACGAGCGAAAGGACGAGGAGTGGCCATCGCACAAGGGTCCTTTCACATTCTTGTCGGGTTGGGTGAGCAAGGTGATGTCCAGGGTGGCCGAAGCGGAAACGATTGACCTGGTGGAGTTTCTCTCGGACACGGTGTATGCAAGTATCATATCGAAGCAGCCTACGTGCATCAGCTGGTCACTGCGGATAGTGTGGACTCGTGGAAATAAATTAACAACTATATTTATTTGTCTTCTTTTCTTTTTTTTCCGACCCGGCAGAAAAGATCGGACCTCGCTGTCGGTCCAGTCAGTCTGATGTTGGCCAAGTTCACAATCGGTCTTTTGAATGAACGATCAATTTTATGTGAACTTTTTCTCCAATGCCTCCAGTGAAATATTTCACAATAATACTTTAAGTAAGTTTAAAGTGCAGCTGTCCCAACCTATCCTATTAAATAAACCGTATGAGGTAACCCTAGAGGAATTAAATTTTGCACTGAGCATCAAGAATGTGACGAAGCGATCTAACAATATCTATTTGGTTAGGCCAACGGACGCTGGGCAAGTGGAATCCAACAAAAAGTTTTGAATCCCTGCAAAACAAGACGTCCTCCCGTTGTTGAGATGTTTGTTGAGGAAACTGTTCGGTCCCAAAGTGAGCCTCGATCGAAAAGAAAGTTGTTATTCTATAACCTTCCAGAGGAACAACGGTTTGCACATGTCGTCTGTCTTAGCCAAAAAACTTGGCTTTTCAGAACAAATATTTGGTTTAGGTAAGCCTATGGAAGGCCGTTTCATAGAGGAAGATACGTTCGATAAAGAGGTTGAGGTAGGGCCGACAATAATTAAGCACGTCATGACACAGGACCGAATTGAGATCTTCGAGGGCTTCTATGAATCGGCAGAACACCTCAATGACGTGATAAACAGTGCATACCAATCTGCACTCAAACTCGCTCCTTCAAAAATGCGGCTTCTTCATAGCCCCTATATAACACTCGTAGCATAGCAGTGGCATGACAATGGATATTGTGGTGATTTCGGGGTCAACAAGGTGGGAGCAAGAAAATGAAGAAGAGAAAGAGATAAGAGCGAGCAGTTTGCACGAGAAAAGAGACTGAGACGAGAGACGAAGACGAAGTACAAAACGTTCTCGGGACGGACAGGGCAATCATCAAGCTCACGGGGGCTAACCGCCGAATTCAGAAACCTCTCTCAAACTACACTCAAACTGAAGGGCCGTTCCACTTCCTCGAGGAAGGCGCGAGGGCCGGCGCTGGCCAATCGCGACGGCGGATCCGTCCCCGCGATTGGCCAGCGCCAGCCCTCGCGCCTTCCTCGAGGAAGTGGAGGGGCCCTTCAGTTTGAGTGTAGTTTGAGTGAGGTTTCTGAATTCGGCGGTAAGGCTTGCAGCTATACGCAAGGTCTTCACCCCACGTCGAAGTCTTGCAGCTTTACGCAAGACCTCGTTCCGCCAAGACGGCACAACCAAACCCGGGCTCCACTGCTGCACCACCAACGAGAAAATGAACTCTGATGAAGCTCGCCGTATCCGTGAACTGTAAGACTTCCATTAGTATCGTTTCTTTTTTTTTCCCCTTTTCTTTTTGTACTTATGTCATTCGCGCTTAAATCTTGTGCTTTTTGTGTTAATCATTGTATTATCTGTCGAAATCTAAAGTTTATTTTTCTTTCTATCTATCAAACTGGTCTCGATATCCTTTCTCTTCGCGTCGCATACCTGCGAGAGTGAAATAGTCCACTACAGATATATATTGATCAGTCAGCATTCGCCACACATGCTCGGATTTGGTGAAATGAACGTGTATACTTCCTTTGCCTCGGCAGACCTTGAAGTCATATTATATCAAAATAATTACGTTTTTTACGTATTGCGATATCAAAGAAGCAGAACACGTTGGTTATGTGAAAGCCCCAATTTTAAGAGCCGTTTCTTTTGTGGTGACCAAGGAAAAGGAGATGGTATCGTAGTCATTCAATTTGCTACAATATAAGAAAGGGATAGTGAAGTAAGTCAACACCATTTGTCTGGAGCTCACTGGTGAGAAAGGAACCTATATTCAATTTCTAGACGGATCGGGTCGTGTCGCAGCCACTGGGAATTTTAGAAAATGCTCGTAAAGCCTGCACCGTGCGGTATGAACCATTTTCTCGGTTCTGGACAAAAAAAATTGTCACATTTTGCGTCCGGGCCTTCGTTCCAAGTGGGGAGTGGTCCACTGTCCGACATCTATCAAAGAATATCGTCGGTGTTTACAAGCGAGTGGCTCCATATCTCGGTCGAAAACTCGTGGCCAGTGGCAGAGACGTAGCAGAGCGCGTCAGGCAAGGATCCCCACTTCGAAATGTCTTCAACAAAATAATTGTCCGGACGTATCGAAACACGAGGGACGAGCTTCTGCAAAAGCTCTCCGGTACATGTCATAAAAAAAAGAAGACCGAGAAACCTTCCTCACTCCGCCCATAAAAATCTAGACTTTTTTGATACCTAGAGAATGTCAAGCGTGACTTTTACCCTCCACGAACGATCCTGTTTGTGTACAACGGACAAACTAGAACGTTTTTCGCTGCCGCCTACTTCGTTTGCGCTGGAAAAATCGGAATATTTTGAGTTCTTTCCCGTCGCTAGTGCAACCTCTACGCCTGTTTTAGAATTTAACGTCCCTCCTTTTAGACCAATACTTTCACGTTTTAAAATATAGCTTCCTTCCCATGTAATTTAAAATCGTTCGAGCCATTGGCGATCCTGCGAGCACTGTTGCATCCGGCAGGTCGGTTACGAACGACAAAAGGATTTCGCTTCATTCCTCTGGAAGCTCCCTCTTTCAATACCTTCACGTTTATCTGAATCAAATTCTGGTCAGCTAGTACCAAACGTATGCGTATTGTTTATACCTTGATATTTTTCTTAACGCAAACTAGGCAAATGGAAATCATTTTCTTTCCGCGATGTTCTACGAAAAAGACCTAGTGAATACATTGGAAAAGCTGTAAATTCCGCCGGATGCCAAGGGACTTGCCGCTCGCTTCAAGCATATCCAGGGATCTACTTTTTGCGATCTGTTCTGTCCAATATTCAGCAACATTTTCCAGCAAGAAAAGCTCCTACTTAACGGCGTGGAAATCCGCATCGTGCTGCGACAAAATATCGAAGATTTCAGACTCTAGGCTGCTTCGACGGTTCAACAAAAGAAGATTGTTCAGATTCCTCGCATCGTTTTGTACATTAGACGAGTCCAAGTGGCCCTGACGGTGCTTGTCGGAGTCGAAAGGTGACTGCAATCTACTCCCACAACATACCTGCTACGTGGAGTGAAGATTAAAACCAGAACCGTTTCTCCCGGTGTGTCACATATTGTCCTCGACGACCTCTAACTTCATCGGGTTCCCTCTAATGTCACATTCAATTGGGGCGCACCACACCGCACCGCACTGCACCGACGGACGCGTCGCGTTCACATGGTCGTGTCGGTGCGGCTGCACTACATTCATTTGGGACTTGGTGCGGCGCACGACACCGGCGCGTTGCTGCACCAGCTGCACCGTCGGAAGGAGACCGTGCAGCTTCGCGCACTGCGGGCCGGCGCGGCCTTGAGTTACCGCTCTCCGCCTCCTTCGGCCCCTTCTTTCCCTCGCTTAGTCTTCCTCGTCTCTGTAAACATGGCGGCTCGGGAGACTCTCGCTAGATGGCGCGCGCCGCCGCCCCACTCACGGCGGATTTCGTTCAGTGCTCCACCCGTTTATGTTTTGCCCTTGAATTGACCGCGCCAAGCGCGTTGCCCGGCGGAATGCTTCGCGTTCACTTGGTAGTGCGTCATACGCTGCACCCGCGCAGTGGCACGGCCTTGGGGGCAGCACTTTCTCGGTGCTGCGTGCGCCCCAATTGAATGTGACATAAGCTCGTCGTCGCGTTTGTAAACAGTGAATTGTTTTAGGGAAGTCACGAACAGGACCCCTTCAAATTCGAAGACTTCAATCTGAAAACGGCCGTACTGGACGTCGGTGGGTTTAAGCAGACGGAAAATTTAGATTTTAATCAGTACCTTTATATGAAGGCCTATATGAACTTACTGCATCGAGTCAATCGAAAAGACGTTCCGTTTTCTGAAGGTGCCTTCTCAAAGGAGTTTTTTCTTCTCTACTACACTTTGACTCCCGACAGGGAAGAGCAGAGCTTAAGTCCGATCCTCACAGCCAATGCAAGACTCACCCTCGACTTTCAAACAAGACCTAAATAAGGCAGTCACGACTCTGTTCATGTTGGAAACACACGCGTTTTGGAAATTGGCAAGGAGAGACGGGTCAGGCTCGCTCATTGAAGAAATGGAGAAAACCAGTGTGTCGAACCGAAAAAAATACGGGTTCGGTTACGGTTCAGGTTCAGGTAAATTTATTTTGTTCCGGTTCAGTTCCGGTTCGATTAATTCGATCCGCGAACCGGTTCGCGAACCGGTTCGGTGCGCTGCACCGGTTCGGAAACCGGTTCGGAAATTATAAATGACAAATTGCAACATCAAAATAAATTACAAATAAAACATCTGAAATCAGCATATACGAAACGGGATACATCGTAGTGTAGGGCTCAGGGATTTCTACCAGGAATGGTTTCTTTATGTGCACCCAAAGGTTACCTCACCGACGTTTACGCATTCGGACTTCATCTAATTGGGTCCGACGCAGTAGCTGTAAAATCCGCGACCTCCTTACAAACCCACTTACAAGTAGAACTCGCTAACTATCCCGCCACCTCGGCGTGTAAGCAATTGAAGGAACAGTGGGGACGAAATATAGCTTTCTTTATTTGAACTAGCCTTCGGTAACTCAAATTAGACCCTTAAAAAAGTTTTCATTAAACAAGATACGGAATATGAAAAACACTTCACCGAACGCAACGCCAGAAGGACGTAATAGGATAAATATTAAAATAGAAGAGTTCGCTGTCTCACAAATATGTTAGCTTCTAAGTGCCTATACGAAACCGGATGCATTATCATCAAACTCCACAGCCTTTTCTTTTCTCATTCCGATGGAAGCAAGCTTCAAGAACTCGCGCGTTCTAGAAACGTGTTATGAAATCAGCACACAGCAGCATTTAGGATTTACGAGATTGTACAAAAATGAAATACCGTGACGCGATTTTTTTTTTTTTTTTTTGCACAGCCTTCCAATTCTCTTCCTTCCGTGCAAGCCGCGACCAGCGCAATACTGGTTCCTATGTCAAGATTCATGGATGCAGCGGTTGTCAAGATTCATGGATGCAGCATTTATATTCCTAAGACTGAGTGGAGAAGCAAAATATGTAAGCGAGGGTGTGTGTGTCATTGGACGGCACTTAAAGAACAAATGGCATTGATAGCACATTCATTGTCAACAGCGCGTGGCCGAACCGTTTTGCCATGAGCCGGTAACCGTTATTTTTTTTTCCGGTTCAGTTCCGGTCCGGGTTCATCGCGATAACAATATAACGGTTCGGGTTCGGGTTCAGTTCCGGAAAAAATACCGGTTCGGTTCCGGTTTTCGGTTCGGTTCGGTTCTGGTTCGACACCCTGGAAAAAACACGTATTTTATTCGATGTTTGCAGGGAACCAGTGTCCCTGGTTTTGCGATACTTTTTCCTGCGGCGATATTGGTTTATATTGGTTGATATATTTATATTGGTTGATATATTTTCCTGCGGCGATATCTTTACGTGCTTAACACTGCACCGATATTATATTCCGGCGAACACTGGGTTATTTTTTGTATCTACAAAGGACGACTCGATTAGATATTTTGACAGTTTTGGAATGATTCCAATACGCGAAGAATTTTACGACTCTATCGTAAACGTTTCCAGCTTCCTCTACAACGAAAATAGAATTCAAGGATTCAGGTCGAGTACGTGTGGACTTTACTGTCTATACGTTGGCGCTCTTCTGTGTTGCGGTGTACCACTGCGTGAATGCACCAAGACGTTCTCGCCAACCGATCATCAACGGAACGATCGTTTCATACCTGTGCTTCTGCGGAAACAATTTCCATCTCCCAAGTGAGGGGTATGCTGTTGCAGCGTATTGTAATCTATTTTCAGTCAAATAAAAGTGAACACAAAAAGTAAAGGAAGAATACTTTTATTGCATGCATTCGTACGCATTGAAAACGCTCTACATGAAAACAGGGGGTCGAGGATGTGCTTCCTGTGCGGACTTTCTCCGTCTTTCAGGGGTGGCGAGGCATGTATGACCCCCTTTCCCCTCCACGTTATTCCAGATGATGCTGCTCAAGAGGATGTGACGAATCCCCTTTGTACATATATTAAATACGTTTTCTATATATAAAACATGCATAAATACACACTTTCAATATAACATATTATAAAGATGCATTAACAGAATGAAATGTTATCGTGAGGCAACATTTTCAAAAGTCTGATGAAAAAACAACAATATACCATTTCAAAATTGTAAAAAAATACAGCGTCCGAATTACATTTTCATCGAGTACATAGGGTGGGAGGCGACGTTTCCAATATTTGAAACATATCAATACTCACTCCCCCCCCCCCCCTCCCCCCAAAAAAAAATAATAATAAAAAAAATACACTGCCGCATTTAAACTTTTACCGAACACAGCCGGTTTCCTCGGAGGACGACATTTCCCCGAGTCTGAAATGTCTGTAAGGAAACTTTGAAAATCCGTTGTCTTCGATAAAACGCTTGTTGTCAAAGGGGTTCGTCCAATTTTTTCTACGACGATACTTCTGTTTTAATTTTGCTTACCAGCAATAATTTTTTTCCGTGATAGTGTGCAGAGCTTGGGTGTTGAGAGCCTGAAGGTATAGATCATAAGTTAGCTTACATGAGTCGCATCTTTTTACTTCTTTAGCCCTCACATAGTGTCCTTAAGTCTCTAGTCCAGCGCATAGAATTTCGATTTAAGACACAAATTCTAGATTGCGGTCTTTCGGCAGCTCGTTTTTGAAAATTCCAAGTCGCATTTTGTTTTGAAGCGAATACAAAGCGTGCTAGGACGAGCAACCGGAAGTATCTAGGTGGCTCTCGGCAAGCTCTGTAAGCCTCTCGTCGACGTCCCGACCGCTGATTTGGAGGATAAATAAATCTTTATGTCGCTGTATGCTGCGGGAGCATCCGGGAAAACTCTCCTGATCTGATTATAAAAGAAAGCATACATGACGACCTTTGACATCTCTAGGACAAAGAAATCTGCGTATATGGGCTTGTTCAGAAGCAAAGTTTTCTGTGAAAATTGAAATATGACAACGTTCGGACCGATCGCTAAAAATTTCCGATGGTTAGGTTTTTGAAGATTTTTTGACAACTTCGTTCTCGGAAACGCTAATGACAATATTGTTGTACTGGCGAGGATTTTCAATCGTCTTCCCGTGATCGAGTTTATAAAGAGCTTTGACGGGTTCTTCTGAAAGGTGTTGGTAGCTTGCTTGCGCAGATCGTGATTGAAGTTGATAAATACTTTTCAAAAGGCTCGCTGGGAAAACTGCAGGACGCGTAGAATCTTCTTCAGTTTTAAAACTAGCTTCAGGTACAACTTTATGTTTCGGAAATGAATAACGTAATTACGTTTGGGAAATAGGGTTAAAAGGAGCTTACGTTCAAACTATCTCTCGAGTAGGTCAAAAAATGAGCGTCTTTTGATAGGACAAAAGCTATTCGAAAGGAACCTCTCGTTTCGCCGGAGTCAAAGGAAAGTCTGCATGCGAGTCGTGCAGTTCTTGCGGATAGCCTAGGCCTATCTCCAATATGCAACGAGTGGGCGAGTCCTCTGAAACCTGATCGGGTGGAAGGTATCGATTTCTTCACGGTCGAGCCATCGGATATTGTCATACGGAAGCGGTTCTCTTATGGTTGATGCAGCAAAGACCGTTCACATCTATGAGAAGTTTCTTTGTTAGGATCGAACGAGTCACTGGTTCGAACGTTAGCTCTCGCATGTCGAACTGCACATGGCACGATTCCTCCTCGCAAACCCGATTCAATAAAAGGTAGGCGTTGACGTCGTCTAGCAATTCAAGGTTGACCTTTGGTTGCCTACGCGCACAGGCCAAGGTGAAGGCAGGAAGCGACACGAAAGTCAGTAGATTGATCTCGTAGGTCTCCAGTGTCAATTTCCAAACATTGTGCATTACGTTGGGTGGAAGTAAGCAATTGAGTTTATAGCAGTCGCTGTACTCTTCCTCGTTTTTGAACTTGAACGTTTCAAAAACGACCTGGGCGTGTTAAAAATTCGTCTCGGTAATGTGAGCGTCGTTAAGCTTGTTGTAAAACGACTGACGTGGTGGCGACTCGGGCCCATCGTAGACGCTAAAGTAGGTTATTGTAGGGAAGCACACCCTTTCGTGCCAGCAACTTAACATGTTGAGGAAACGCTGCGCGAAGGCAGCGAATGTTTTCCAGTCCTTTCGAATGGAGGTCCTGCACAAGTGCGTCCAAGCTCGCGGGGAGGAAAGCTATACTGTCGAGAAACCATAGGTTAACCACGTCTAGTGGCTTAAACTGTTGACAGCTACTGGCGAGAACCTTGATTTCTTTCGATTCGAATAAAGGCAGTTTCGGTAAAATGAAGTCCAGCGGCGTACAAGTGTTTGTGTGCAACCAGAGGAATGACTTTTATGTTAATCCTGCCGTGCATATTACAGCCTTGGCACAACCTCTAAGGTCCGGTAAAATGATCGTGGTCCTTTTGCTTACGTTTGTCGAGCGACTCGCCACATACATCACAGTGACTGTCGGAGTTTCGTGTCTTTTTGACCGTCGTGGGGGTCGCTCCTCATCCACTCGGGAATGAGTTTGGACATTTGATTAAGTGTGGAAAGAAACTCCTCGACACATTCCTCGCCTTGATACAGAAAATGTTCCATGACTCATGAGTCCGTAGAACGAATCATTAGACTGCAAAACGAGTGGGTACGTGGCTCTCGTAAACGTGACCCATGTTTTTTTGGTTTCAGGATGGCCTCAAATTCGTAGACGCAGAACTATGAAAATGCGCATGAGTTGTGTGTCAAGCAAATAAAGCGCGTCACCTTTTTTTGGTTCAGACCATTCGGACTAGCTATTTTTTTCTTTATACAACTCGAAATGACTGGTTAGAGAACACCGATAACGAAAACCCATAATGCGTTTTTTACAACTAAATCGGTAACTAGCCCTGTTTTCAAAAAGCCCGCGAAGTTGGTAATGAGGAAAAAGTGTTCGTCGATCAAAACCAAATCTACACACTTTTCCTACTCGTGATCGTTGATTTTGAGAGGATAGACA
Source organism: Ixodes scapularis (assembly GCF_016920785.2). NCBI lineage: Eukaryota > Metazoa > Arthropoda > Arachnida > Ixodida > Ixodidae > Ixodes > Ixodes scapularis. The sequence goes on from NW_024609835.1 coordinate 89,999,150, forward strand.
AACTGTTTTTCCCGTTCGTAACCGTACACGTTTGATGGACAGGCGATTTTTTCGTTCGAAAGACTCGCGTCTTCTCGAAACGTCACTGGATAGTTTATAGAAAACGAATATTTGCTCAGGTGGTGCCTGTATGAGGAAGCTCTCGCTTTATGTTGAGCGGGATGCAGCCCCGCAAGCACAGAAAAGGCGAAGCACATTTTTCTTTCGGAGTCTCTCATGCGCTCATTCACATTCAAAAACATCTTAGTTTGCCCGTTCCTTCGGCAAAGTGAAACTAGGACATCCGACCGTCTGGGGAACGAAACGTCCAACTGTGATGCTACATTGTTGAATGGCGACGAGCGCGAAACCGGACCCACTTTCCTGATACTGCTCGAGGCGGTCGTTTATCTCCACGCAGGCAAGCTGCAGGGCGTTGGCGATGTTCCCCTCGGCCCACGTCGTGTGAATGAAATAGTCAAAGTATTTCACGCAAAAGTCAAATTCACCTTCGGAGTTAAGTCGTGTCAGTTCTGTGGTTAACATGATACAAAAACGCAGGTGTATTCCGTAATGTCTAAACGCGTTGGACATTGTGGACATTGCATCTGAGCTATGACGGAATAGAGTAGAGACGTGGTGAGCCTCGTCGTCGAGGTTGTGAAAATGCATATCATAGCACACTGTAAAGATTCGAAAAGCGCAGTGGCCCTTACAAAATGGAATGCAATCTTAATAGGGAACATTATGTACTAGAGCCAGATGAGGTTGTAATGCCTCTGCCGTGAGACATTGTTACTTCTCGCGTAATTCACAGAGATGACAGGTTACCATTTCCGTAAAAAAACGCCTAAGCGTCCGACTTCAAGAAGGCAATGACAGGTGCCCGCCCCTCGCCAAGCTCTGAAAACATTTAGGCTAATATGCCTGGACACTGTCGTCTGCCAGCTGGAGGGATACAGAGACGGACCGCCCGTAACGTGTTTCTAAACCTCCAATGTCTAACACAGGCACCTTCACATCAGTCGGAATGAGATCCATCTTAACAAAGTTTGACGACGATCGCAGGGAGTTATGCCAGTCCAAGAGGTTCTTCATCTTTGGGCCGGCGGCGGCGGCAGTGGGCTCTTCTGATATAAAGGTATTTAAAGAAAAAATAACACGTTTCAATTTTTTTTTATTTTTGCCTCCCGTGTATAGTGGCACGTTCTGAATAGACGGTGGGCGTACGTCAGTTTTATAGCAACCTGTTTACGAAACTACGGCAACGAGACGTGTCTAGACGTGACAGCCTCCACAATCGCGAATTTGGCACAATGCATCGTATTAGGTTTCTGTTTCTTCCGCTCTTCGCCTTAAAGCAATCTGTTTTGGAGCTGACAAACGGTTGCGCGTGTTAAGCGGGAATTCGACACCGGGGTGTCGGTTGCTTCTCAGTTTATGGCTATGATAAGCCGGTGCAAGAAAGCTGGCGGGTCGTCTCATTCTGTCTTTTTGTAAGGAAAGCGGTAAATCTATCTGGCGAATATAGAAACGGGTAGATACATTGCCTTTCAAATTTGCAAACATGACGTCATTACGCTCGTTCTCGATAAACTCCAATTTGGACGCCCACATCTGTCACGATGATTGATTCTTCGAAATCAGGCAAAAGCTCGTATATTCGTTAACTGCTACAATATAGAAATGAAATGTTTCATAAGAAGTTGGACGTCATTTTCTACGCGTATGTTTACGAGCAACCGTTTTTTAAAGATCACCCGGACGTTGTGTTTACTAAGGAGCTTCCACAATATTTGGATCCCGAAACCAACTTGCTCATTATTGCTGACGACTTTCTCTCAAATAAGACAGAACTGAAGGAGATATGCGAGTATTTCATGGGCGCTGCTCACTACTATAACGCCTCAGTCATTTGTATTACTCAAAACATGTTTCACCAAGATTCATATTTTCGAACAATCAGCTTACATTCTACGGCTCTAATGATATTCCGATCTGTGAGGATTGTTGAACACCTCCAAGCAGGGACGGCGCCAAGGGGATGCGAGGGGTGGCGGGCGCCTCCCCTAAAATTTCTTCTGCCACCCCAAGATGAAGCAGCGTTGTACACAAATAATTGCCTACGACGTCGGCTTGAAGATCCAATGTAAGCCGTTCATGCGTTTTTTTTTTTTTTCTATTAACTTCCAGCCACTGGAAGTCGTACCTCGGGTAGGGTGCCTTCATGTCTCCCTAACCGCGGGCGAGTAAACTATCAAGCGCTTTAGAAAAAGCAGCTTCCCTTTGTGATGCCTGCTGGCTTTTCTCTCCGTATTCCGCTCTGTGGTGCTTATCTTCAGCGGAGACCGGAGACGTGAACGAAGGGGAGCTTAGTTAAAGTCGAGGTCATGGGGAATTCCGGACTGTCTCAGAAAGGGAAGCAAAACCTGGTTGTGAGTCTGAGCTAAGGGGGCAGAGGTCCCTGCTGTGATATCCCCCCCCCCCTTCTTCCTCCTCGTGTCTACGCATTTCCCTTTTCAATGAGCACACCGCATAAGCTATCATTCATAAGCCCGTGGGCGACAGCACCTAAAAGCAACCGCCTCTCCCCCCCCCCCCCCCCAATTTGGTTCGCCTCCCCACTGCCCCCCCCATTATCAAGATCCTGGCGCCGTCCCTGCCTCCAAGTACTTTCTCGACAGCTCTTTAGAAAGAAGAGAGGACATGTCCTTCCGCGTATACATTCGGAGCGTGTAAAACACCATTCAGTTACATCCTGATCGACCTGTCGCAAACTTGTCCCGATATTTTCCGTGTGAGAACTGGGATCTTTGCCGCACCAGCGACCAGAAGTCGTCTACGACACATCCTCATGAATCGTTTGAAGGGACATGCACGGTGTTGCACGTCCTGTGCACGGCTAAATAGTCTAGACAAAGAGAAGTCATCCGTGACGTCAAAAAGGGACACCTAAACATCATTCGCGAAATTATCTTAAAACTCTGTACAGGAAACGTTTCTCTCACGCCAATTATAAAAAGGAAGGTAAAGAAGTTTGTACCCCTCATGAGATCACTGAGAAACCGAAAGGAAAGTTACGAGAATATAGAAAGAGTATTGATACAGAAAGGAGGCTTTTTACATTTGATTCTTCCGGCTCTCCTGTGTCTGTTACTTACGCTAGGAGGAAGAGCTATCGCCAAGGCAATCGGATTGTGAAAACAATATCATCTCGTACCTTACAAAAAAAAGAGCATATTCCTGATATTTTAAGACAAGACAGGGAAGTGGATGACATCAAACTAAAAAAAAAATCATTCAGACATTTTATAAATGTTGACGTCCATACAATCCAAACATTAACAACGTCACGCATCACGAATCGCTTCCCTTTAAAAGAGAACAGATGGCGCCGACGAGCGATGTCACGGAAGATCGCCACATTGATGCTCATCAATATTTTGAGCAAAACATATAGGGAAAAAGGTCGATCGCTTCTATATTTATTAAAGCCGGTGACTGCATGGGACTCCCCCACGTTAGAGATTATAATTGACGAAAAACCTCTCCAAGAGTCAAATATCATTGATATGGTTTCTTATTTAATTTTGCGAGCGAAACAGATGCCAGTTCCCGTTCATTTCGAAAGTATCGCTACGCTATTGGTCAGACAACATCTGCCAACGAGCATCGTAAACTACGATCGCTTTCAAGGAAGAACGGTCAAAGCAGGATCGACCATCCGAAGAGGACCGTCCTCTCCTACTATTCACCGAAGAGTTCCTCGCAGCACCAAGAATCACCACCATCGCCGCACTCACCATCGACCTTCGACTATTCTCATCTTTGATTGAACACCAGCCATTACCAAAATGTTTGGCGATGCCGATTGTCATGAACCCGAGCACTCGACTCGTGCTCATGACAGTCGAGCACGTCACAATGTTACGTGACGTAGCGCGAAGTCATGATGTCATGCGCGTCATGCGACGGTGTCAACGACGCTAATGAATCTAGTGACGTTCTCAATTTAAACTGACTTGACGCAGTGAGTAACGTAACTACATCACGTGAAGTAAAGGGGCTACGTGATGTGACATTACAGCATGTCGACACAATGACGTCACGTGACCGCGCGACACATGATTAATAATTGTTCCAATACAAAGGCACCACTAAAACCCTCTCAATTTCTCAAACATTGGCATTTTGCGTATAACGATTTGATCAATGCATAGAAATAGGTCTGCCAATTTTTATTCTCAAATGGTCATTTCGTTATGCTAGCAAAATAAAATATAAAAAAATCCGCGAACCTTTTTGAACCGGCTACAGTTATATTTTTTTTCCGTTCAGTTCCGGTTCAGTTCCAAAGTGACGAAGACAAGATCTCTCTTCGGTTTAGTTCCGGTTCGGCTAATAGAACCGCTCTTTTCGGTTCCGGTTCGGCACTCTGTCCTGGACAGCTCCTAGGGAGGTAAACACACACCAAAAAAAAAAAGAAGAAACCGAAGCCCTCCCCAAGCTTACCTCTCACCGCACACTTAACACCATCCTGGGAGTCCTTTTCAAAGACGACTTCTTGCACAAAGGTGAGGAAGAACTTCTCAAAGAACTCGAAAGTGCTGCCGTGGTCGCAGTCAAGCGCATCATGTTTCGAAAAGATGGTGAGCAAATACCCCTTCAAAATATGGCACCCTTACTTTTGAAAGGCACATCCTCCTGAAAATGATTAATGCAGGGTCTCTTAACCGCCACATCTGCCCTTATGTCCCCAACACACAGCGGTGCTTCCGTTGCCAGCGTTTTTGCCACGGATCACGCTGCTGTCGAAAGAAGGAGACATGTGCAAAGTGTGGCAGCCAGGACTATGAAGTCGACATCTGTGAAGGTGCAGTTTTCTACGATTCTCTTTCCTTTCAATTTCCTTTCAAAAGGCTCACTCCGTCGCGGTGTGCAAGTGCCCTTCACCGCGAACACAATCTAAGGCTACGCAGAGCTCGCCTGAAGTCCTGGCAGTGGCTCTTCGGGCCCCAACCACCTCGCAGGGGCAGCAGCTCCCCCCCCCCCCCCTCCCCTTTCTCGAGGGAGCACACCAGCTGCCCCCATCTCAGGACAGGCACGGAACGCCAGTGGCTGCACTTACTGTGAGGACTTCCCCCAGTGAGAAGGAGTGACAATCTCGGCCCAACTCACTGGAGGGTGCCTGCTCCTCCAGAGTGGCGCAACTCTCGCGCCGCTCTCCCGGTACTCAAGGGGCTGGAGCGGGCAGAGTTGAAAAACACTCTGCCCTGCACCTCCGCAGCCTCTTCAGCTGCCGTGGCCGGGGCGTGCCGCCCCGTGCAACGAGTCAGGCAGACCCTGTCCACCAGACGTGGAGGCAATGCATGAGGCCTCCGAGTCATCCATTCTTGTATTCCACCACGATGACATGTAGTGGCAGTCTCAGACATACAAAGAAGAAAAGCCAATAATTGCTACCATATAAATTTGTTTCTTTTGACATTCTCAGTGCTTTCTTGCCTTCCCCTTTTTAATTTCTCGTCTCATTTTTTTAGGTAACTTAAAATATTACAATTCATGCAGTGGAACTGCCGTGGCATTTTGCCTAATATTGATGACGTTAATTGCTTTATGGGTGAACTTTGTCCTATTGCCCTCGCTTTGAAAGAAAATCATCTTCATGTTCGCCGTACACAGGTTTTAGGACGTCATCAAGGATTTTTTTTTTTATTAAAGATTGTTTTAATTTTCTTTTAAGGGTCATGGCAGTGATAGCGCAGAGCGCAGTTGCCTGCTTCGAGGTCTCACTATACACACGACTGGAAGTCGTTGCGGTGCGTTTCTTTTTTTAGAACGGATTATAATGTTTGTTTATATTTATTTGCCTCCAAATGTTCTCCTCGATCTCCTTGAACTCCAGGGCCCTGTAGGATAACTCCCTCAACCTTTTCTTTTTAATTTTAGGTGATATTAATGCCCATTGTCCCATTTCGGCGCAGTTCTTGTCTCGATTCTCGAGGCTGAGTAGTTGAACAGTTTTTACTATCGTCTCAACAATATCTTTTGAATGGGAGAAAGTCTACATTTTTAAATTCAGCTCACAATTCATTTACGTCTATTAATGAATCTTTCGTATCACCTCCTGTACTGCCTTGTTTTTTTTGGCCAATTATTAATAACCCTTTTGGGAGTCACCCCTTTCCTATTGTTTTAAAAAGTAACTATTGTCTTCCCACTTTTTTAAAATGAATGCCCCCATGGAAGCTGAACTAGGCAGATTGTTTTCCTACATAACTAAGGATGATACTACATTGTCTGTGACAGAGCAGATAATCAACGCTGCTCACCAGTCAATTCCACAAACTACCGGTACTTTGCCACGTAAGGGCAAACCTTGGTGGAATAAGGAATGTGCCTCTATGCTCATAGAGCGAAATAGGGCATGGGGCAAATTCAGACAGTGTCCCACCTTAAGAAACCTGGTGGAGTTTAAGAAACGAAGGACCAAGACCCACTGGACCCGTAAGAAAGCCTAAAGGAAGACTTGGGTGAAGTATGTGTCCTCTCTACGTAGCTTTGCCACTGCTGAGGTCTGAATAGATTCAGGAAAATTAAAGGTGACGCCAGGAATTTCACTATACCATTTTCAACCCTCCCTCTGCATCACTAAAAGATACCACCAATCTCCTTGGGGAGTACTTTTATTCTGTGTCCATCTCCTCTAGTTATTCCGATTGTTTCAAGTTGTTTAAGGCCACGGTCCCCCTGACTGTGGCAGTTTAGATACTTTTTGGCAGGTCGTTACTCATCTTCTTTTAAATACTGTTTTGTGGGATTCATGTCATTCGAAAGGCAATTCAATCCTCTTTCATTTCATATTATGAATGTGTTGGTTTTTACTGTTCATGCGCGTTTGTAGCGTTGCGAATATGATGGCACGGACCCTCACTAGCTCCGCTAGTTCATGTTTTATGAACGATCCATTAAAGATAGCACGGTTTCAATATAGCAGTTTTGTTAAGATGATGTCGGAGCAGAATGAAACGATACACTTTTTTTTGGTATTTGCACTACTTTTTTTCTTCATCCCTCCAAATATTGCCCTAAAATTGACATTTTTCAGCACAAATATGTTTTTAATGAGAAGCGCTAGGGCAATGAAATTAGCTACAGATGTAGTGCTTATAATTGGTAATATGAAGAAAAAAAGTAAATGTTGTGTAAATTTATTTTGTTCAGATATTTTATATCAAACGTACCACTTTTTTGTGATTCGAGTCATGGTACTTCAAATGCCGCTGAGGAAATAATTAAACTATGATAAAATCTTTTATAACCTTTAGAGCTACAATGGTTGCCCAAGAGGTGGACGATGACTTTTTTTCATTTTCAAAGTCATAACGCTCCAGGAGCCCTTCAAACTTACCTGTTTTTGACGCATATATTTTTGGACACCAAACAGATTTATTGGCATCTAATAACATTTATTGTTTGGAATAGATATACATTGTGATGTATTAAATTTTCACAATGATCTTGCTTTGGTTTGTTAATAGGTGTAGAGCTTAGCTAATTTTAAGAACAATTAAAAACTGCTTGGGTGTTTTGTTGCGCTACCTGGCGGATGGCAGACTAACTGCTGATTTCTAGTGTTCAAAAAATTTCCGAGGGCGGCGTTGGCGTCTGTATCATCATCAATCTCCGTGTCTTTTAACCTTCACATTTAAAAAACATATATTGGAAGATTTACTATCGATAAATCAACGGTTTAAGTACTGGGTCAGGTTAATAAATCTAAGACAAATAATTACACACGCGTACCGTGATATAATGTGTTCATTATTCGATATGATTGAAATCGATAAACATTAAAGACGAAGAGGAAAATAATACACCCGAGTTCACTTCATGCCTAGAGTCACTAAATGAGCTTTAAAGTACCGGCACTCCGTTCCCCAAAATTGTTTTGGGCGCCGCCATTTTGGGTCTTGTTCAGAGCAAACGCAACTGCCGATCGTCATGATCCAAAAGTACGACTTCCTCAGCATTAGATGCGGTGCTAGGAAGCTGATGCAATATTGCAATGCTCTGCCGCGGGTTGTTTAAACGTTTGTGGGGGACGGAAAAGCGTTTCCTGTGATTTTAGATAAAGCTTCAGGTAACTGGCAACCATGATTTTAAGCCACAATATGGCCAAGTGTCGTTATTCTGAACCGTAGCTAATTTACTGGCACAAGCGGGAACAATGAGGAAGAGGCAGGTGTCAAAAGGTAGTGGCTTGTGGAATCCACAAGGCTGATGTCATGGCCCCTCTGCAGGTATTACAAGCCTCTTGAACAAGAGGATGAATAGTGTCATTAAATAAGCTACGCGTCAGAGTAGCGACATTGTGGCTTAAAATCATGGTTGCCAGTTATTTGAATCTTCATCTGAAATCACAAGAAACGCTTTTCGTCCTTCACTTTAAACAGTGTGCGAAAAAGCAAAGCAACATTACATGAGCTTCCTAACACCGAATCTAATGCTGAGGATGTCGCACTTTTGAATCATGACGATCGGCAGTTGCGCCTGCTCTGCACAAGCACCAGAATGGCGATGCTTACAACACTGTCGGGGAAGAGAGTGCCGACCAGGGTGCCGACACTCTAAGCGATGCTAATTTATTTGCTTTCGTTCCGGCGAAACTCCTTTTCTCTGACTGAAACTAAAAGTAAATATGAATAATACACCAATATTATAGCTTATTTAGTTATAACCAACTACACATAATGAGAAGAGGAAGCGGCCGGGTAGGAGAAACGCGGGTTTTATTTGCGACCGTTCTAGCCGTCTCAAAAGAGAAAACGCGCGAGCTTGCGCTGGTTTAAAAAAAGGCATCCAAAGAAAAGAGGCGGCACGCTGTGCTCTTTGTTATTATGCGTATAATTGCAAATTGTTGTGTGTATGTTTATACAGCCGGAAGCTAGTCCGCCTTAGTGGGCGTCTGACTCTCAGCTGTAGATGAGCAATTTAGACAGTGCGGTACAACCGCAAACCTGGGGTCTTTAACGTGCACCACGCAGTAGTGATACACGACCACACGCCGGTACGATGCTCTTCCAGATCGAAACGGGCTGGGGCGGGGTGGCTTCTGCAGCGCGAGCTTTCGCTCCAATTGCTCCGAGCTGGTGTGCGCTAGACCATGCACTCGGCCACCGAACCCCCCCCCCACCCTTGTGCGTCTAATTTATACACAGGTATAAGTATTTCAAGATCGACGATGGACGTCGATCGTCTCGAGGTAATGTAACGTAATAACATTATATAAATAATAAACTTGTTGGAGGACTGAACGACAAAAGTTTTCAATTCTTGGATTGTAATATGGCGGTAGCCTATTGTACTTACTGTTGATGAAGAGCAATATGAGGTGACGAGGTAATGATTAAATGATGAGGCTCTATAAGGACGACGACATTAGTGGGTGTCGAACCACAACGTACAGTGCTAGACTTGTTTCAAGTATCGTGTACCCAAAGACTTTCTTCACCCGCAACAGAATATGGTAGAATCAATGAGGATGCTGCTTTACAACTGTACGTGGAACAGGAAAACTGCACTGTGCAGAAGCGCGGCTAATTCGTTAATAGGAGGGACGGATTTCTAGCAGCATTCCTTGATTGACTACTTGGAACAAATGGCCTCTTTGACGTAAAGTGTCCCCGTTCCAAAAGATTCTTGAAGCAAAGGAGTATGAGGCGAAAAATAAGGAAAAGGAGCCTGGTGTGAAAGGTCCAAATCACCACCATAGCTTCTACTATCAAATACAAGGGCAGTTACACAATACACAAAGATATTTTTGTGATTTAGTTATATTTACACTCAAGGGCATTAATATCCAACGTATTCAGAGAGATGACACCTTCTGGTCAACCAACCTAGAGCTTTTTCTACTCAAGTTTTACATGGAAGGCCTGACTTCCGCTGAAATTCCTTACGTAGACGACTTGTCCGACCGAATAAACTGCAATTACTCCCGATCTGGGAAAGCCATAGTATCATGAGATCGAGGGGTGTGGCTCTTCGTCCGCCGAATATTGCTTCGGCGGGTGTTTTTAACGTCTAAGATGAGACCGTCGCGTGCTGCTGGAACAACAACCTGGCGATTCTTCACTAAACTGCTTCCTCCGTAAGCTTCAAAAGGGATTTTGTTTGTTTCGCACACCATCTTTTCTGCATGCCCGTCAGTTGCAGGATGGTATGGTGCACTAATGTGATGCCTGATGCCGGTTTGTTTTCTTCAAAAACTTGTTTATTTTGTTCGAAGCTAGATTTGGCGCGTTATCAGAGAAAAAGTATTTTCGGTAGGGCAAAAGTAGATAAAAGAGACCGTAGAACGTCAATGACGTTTTTGGACGTCGTGGCAGGCATCGTGTAAACTTCCAGCCACTTAGAGTACGCATCGCCCATGACTCCGGAGATGCGGATAAGTTTCGCCACTTACCAATTGAATAGTGGATCGTTTTCAGTTACTTTTCATGATGGCGTTGGACTCAAGGAAGACTTCGAGTCTTTCCAAAAAGTTAGCCCAGGTGCCAGGACTTTTGTCGAAAGCGGTAAGTGTTCGAAACGTCGACAACGTCGGTAGCCACGTGTTTTGCTTGACACTGGACAGTTACCATTCGCTGAGAAGAAACCTGCTTGTTCGTCTGCCACGAGTCGTCCGATATCAGGTCATCACCGCAACACCATCTCCCGACAAAAACGCATGTCCATAGTTAGCAATCACGTGAACTTATAAATTCCCGAACGCTCATAACTTGCCGTCGCTAAACGCCGTTCATTCATAGCGTCATCATTGCAAATAAACGTCTTCCTATTTCTTCTGATGGTTTTCATAATATTCCTCCTAAGCTGTACTTACAATTATGTGTGTCGGTACTTCCGAAAATATTGCAACAGCGTTTGTTTTCTGGGAACTATAATGTTTCCAGGAACCTTTACCTTTACCTATAACCTTTACAGCATCTTCCGGACCGCGTGAAACACAATATTTCGTGACGTTATTTTAGTCGTCATTAAAATGGTGAGGTAAGCACCGTAAATCGCGAAGCAGTTTACTTGACGTCCGCTTCCACTGGTGTCTTGGAAGATTGAGTCTACTGAGCGTGCATTCCTGCAGAAAAAATTTTAATTGATAGAATATTGACACGTCAATCAACATTTGATTCCTTCTTGGTAAGATTTATTGCGAAAGCCCTTTACAACCGCCAAACCGCATCTCCCTATATCAGAGAACAATTTATACCCAGCATGACATTCTCGCATACATCCGTTTGCTGGGCCACGCTACTTGAAGTATACTTCATTTCACCTAATTTCACCTTATGTTATACCGCAGCGAAGGCTGGAAGCGCGAGCTCACAGCGTTGACAGCTGCCCTTACTGCACGAGAGCTTGTGCTGCCGAGATCTGCCCCAGAGCTCGCGCTTGTAGCCTTTCCTGCGGTACAACATAAGGTGAAACAGAGTATAGCTGAGCACGGCTTGGAGCGGCGCGAGCAAGGCCACGAGGGGAACGTGATGGTGCTCGAGCCATCCCACTGTGAACCAATGTTTTGGCCACCCCACGGGTGCGTGTCGCCATCTATTGGTTGAACTAACGCCTTGTTCAAGATGGCTGCCGTGGGACCGCAGCCTTAAACGTTGTGGAGAGCAATATAATAGAGTCCCAACAGACCAAACACGCAGTATGAGCTAGAGAGTGCACTTCACATAAAAAAGCTCTCTGCTCCTCGACACGATGGGCTGCATTACGAAATGTTGAGTAATCTATCTCCAGAATCTCTTGACGCCCTTCTTAATATCCTCAATTCGTTGTGGGAAAGGGCTTGTTTTCCAGTGGTTTAAAAACGGGTGCAGGTTATCCTTCTCCTGAAGCCGGGTAAACATCAATCTCTGCCCTCTAGTTACCGTTGATCGCTTTAACCAGCTGCCTTGGGAAAATACATGAAAGACTGGTAAAAAGGTGGCTGCTATAGGTTCCTCAAGAACACAACATTTTAGATAGATATTAGTGCGGATTCCCTCGAGGACGATTGACCTTGGATCATTCGGTGCGCTATAAGACGGACATATGTGAAGTATTCGTGAATAGGCAGCATTGTGGACCAGTATTTTATTACCTAGAAAAAAAAACCTACTATTCGCCTCGATATAGACCTAAACGAGGCGCTACTGTCGCGCTATCATCATCATCAATGTGTGGATAGGAAAATGGCTACCCCACAGGCTCTCTGCGGTCGCGGCCAAGAACCTGCAGGATATCGCGATTATTGCCTCGTACAGTATCATTGTGAAAGCAATTTCAACAGAAAATGATCCCATATTGTTCATTGCCTCAGTGGACTGGACCGGAAAACTTCACTTGGCAGCAGAAGCGGCGGCGCGGAAACAACTACCACCGCTAACATATATACCAAAGGAAACATCCCTAGTAGCACCGAATGTTGCTACAATGTTACTGGAATGTGGACCGCCAACATTGTGTATACGTGGCTAATGTCCGCAAAATCTCATGTCACTGGAACGTTATCTGACAACATTCCCGTAACATCACAGAAAACATTTGGGGTATGTTATGCCTTCAACATTTGTGCTATGTGATGCCCTCAACATTTGTAATATGTTATGCTCTCAATATTAGTGGAACATAAATTGTTAACATTGTTTATATATTTCCAATGACCGCACAGCAAACATTTGTGGCATGTTTCGTCCTCAACATTCGTGTGACATTATTTACACCGGGTGTCTCAAGGAGTGGCCAGGTTCTTTAAATCGACCGCGAAATTCTGTTTCTTAGCCTATCGCGTTACGATTTTGTACAGTGTTGCCCACAGGTGGTGCATTTTTTTTTAATAAAAATTGCAAAGCGTGAACTTACCTGAGGAAAAAGAAAAGAAAGAAAAAGGCTTAGCTCCTATGGGAACCCAGTGAAAGCGCCGGTCTTCAATCAATAGGCCGCCCTATTGTTTGAAGAACGGTGGCTTCGCTGCGCTTCCATAGGAGCTAAGCCTTTCTCTCTCTTTACTTTTTCCTTAGGTAAGTTCGCTCTTTGCAATTTTTATAGAAAAAATTCACCACCTGTGGGCAACGCCGCACAAAATCCTATCGCGATAGGCTAAGAAACCAAGTTTCGTGGTCGATTTAAAGAGACTGGCCACTATTTGAGACACCCAATATATTGCCATTGATTACCACTTTTCTACATGAGCTACATAAAAAAACTCAATTTACCCGAAAAAGGAAGGCGATAAACGGACAAGCACACATACATGGCCGCAGTGTGCTAGCCCTCCGTTTCTATCTTTCCTCGTCTTGGGCAAATTAGTCGCAGACTAGCTCCTTCAGCGATTTCACCCCACCTTCGGCTGTGTGAAAGTCGTCCATCAAATAGCACTGCTGCTGAACCGCTCTTAGAAGTTATTCACTTCACTTCAGAAAACGAGAGTACTCTTTTCTGTAATCTGCTTTCAATCATGTCGATCTATCCCAGTTTTATTTTGAGGTGATAGCTTTTACAAAAATCTCAGATTTTTTTTGTTTTTTTTTTTTTTGTTTAGCCAGTCAGGATGTTTAACTTTCAGATGTTTGTCACTCTAATGTTCTTGCAGAAGAATTTTCTGAGCAGAGAAGCCACTAACAAAGACATTTAGCATAATTCTGAAGTAAACTTTGTGAGGGAAAAAATCTTTCTCGAGTAACAAAGAGATAAAAAAAACTTCCGATGATTTTAAATTACAAAGATTGATTTCACTTCCCAAAATAGTTAGCATTTATAACCAACAAAGGTTACACACATTTAGCTAATGAAACGGTATATTGATGATAAAATGATTGTCCCAAGTTGCCTTAATACCCAAGTTGACACCTTACTAACTGTTGAGCAATGCACGCATTGACACTAACATGTCGGTACCAAAAATGTCACTTTGTGCACAGGCCTCACGGAACTCCAAAGCCAAATTTAGCAGCTATACTCCGTTCCATCTTCAGTTGAAGCGCAGCATACACTACGAGCCATCCCAGTCAGTGCAGCGTCGAGTGTGATCTGACCTTGAGCTCCACCTGCTGCTCCACCCAACCGGAAGGCCATGCGATACTCTTCCGGTGATGGGTCGGCTGAGACGGCCTATACCGTTCACTATGCTTTAACTTAAGTGTGAAACAGAGCATGGTGGAAACAGCAGTGGAGGTATTCAGACTAAATATCTCGAAATTTATAAGTGTCGATTTTCATTTCTTTTATATTAAACGTCCACAAGCCACAAAAGTAAAAGATTTCATGGATTACCAGTATCCCCAACCATTGGGCAATTGATTTGCAGGATAACTTTTCTGCAAGATTTTCTCCAATTGCAAGATATTGAAATATTTTGGAGTGGATTATCGATGTTTTACAGCAGAAGCAGACGGACTAATAGAACATGCACATCACAAGATGCATTTGCACCCCCCCTCCCCCCAACAGTGTAATTTCAGCAATATTTCCGCTTTGTGACACAATTTAAAGCAGTCCTTCACTCTACTTTCTTCTCTTGCATCTGCTCGTGGTAAGCAGAGAACAAAACAGGGGCTGCTGGGAGAAGTATGCACATCCCTCTCCATCACTTCCTTCCACCCAAAAGGAAGTTACAAAAAAGAAAACCTCCTTGAAATAGCAACCACCTTTCAGGCAACCATGTAAAATGAGTCTTGCCAAAATGAGTTTTGCGCCCTAAATATTGTTGTAATTGATTTTTTTTTTATGAAAACGCATCTTATGACATGGATGTGCGATCCATGTTTTAACATTTTAGTGGCCCTTTAAGAGGCACCTGTCACCGACCATGAAGTAGGACACCTAGAAAAATTCAAAAGGTTTAGTGAGATAGGGTTTATTTTCATAAATCTTTTAAGTTTTACATTGCACTCAGTAGAAGCTTTGAGTAACAAAGACTAAAACCAATGACTAGCTCAGCTAACTTAAATAAAATAAACTGTGATAAATTGTAAAAAAAAGGTTTCAGCAACAGGTCCAGATATATACTGCAGAAACACTTGCAGATTCACTAAAAGCATACTCAACTTCACAGTAAGTATAATGAATGGTAACAAACAAGCTTAAGATAGCGGCAGAAACATGTAGTTTGAAAGTAACTCTGAGCTAAATAAAATTGACTAGATATAAGAAAACGCGTGTTACAAACAGATCATTCTTGCATCCGTGGGGCAACTGCAAGAGGAAAAAAAGTAATTACACAGACGAAAATTGTAATAAAAATATTTAGCTCCAATTCATAGGCAGTATTGACGTTTACCAGGAATAGGTGTGACATCTACTCGCTCAGTTCTATATACACAGATATTAGATTGTGCAATAGTTGTAAATAAGCTCAATGAAGAAAAACACTAGAGTTCTTGCCACTGATGTTATCATATCTGTTGTTGCCAAAAGTTATCATAAAACAAACATATGTCACATTAATGAATAGGGAAAGAAAAGGAGCATGGACATAAAACTAGATGGCACACAGACCCTTATCGCCATGTTTGTGTCAGGAAAGAGTGTAGTGTCACCCTTTCCCTACACCAAGTGTCATTCTTAGCAGTAGATCACTTCCAGAAGTCAGTAACTTATTTTCGGAAACCTCAATGAGACAGGCAAATGTCCTGCTTGTTCTGTCTCAATAACACAAAAGTACTAATAATTGTGATCAATAATTTACATGCGTCCCCACCCCCTAACCTTAAAAAAAGCTCTGTGCACACGGCAGGCTTCATGTTGCTTGATAATGACATTAACGAGATAAACACCCACTTTTCTCAGTACTGTTTTCAGAGGGCAGTCGAAGTCAGAAAAACAAATGACATACTAAGTAACATAATTTACACATCAAAGGTCAGTGCCTGGAAAGTAGTTATAAAAGGGAAAGTCAAACTGAAAGAAGCTGACTATAAACATAGTAAGAATAAAACGAAGTGTTTGCCTCCTTCTGCCAAGTCACCTCTAAGCGGAGGTGCTCTTGCCAGCGCCATCCTGTAAAAAGCATATTCAAAGCTATACATGGTTTTTCTTTAATTTTTTACAAAATTGAAAAAAAAAGCTGATAGCTACGTGGATGTTGCCTTCACTGTATGTTTGTGAGGTTTGGAGGGCGTTATATGAGGGTATACACGTCACAGTATGTCGGCTAACTAACGAAATTTTGTTACTTCACTTTTTCATAAACAGTTTAATGGGCCATGCTGCAATTGCAGTTTAAAGGGGAGCTATTAGTAAAGGCTAACCCGATTATACAGTTTGTAAAAAAAAAGAACAACGACCACTGAGGTACTCATCGTTAAAATTTTGCCTTCCTTCGCTTCATTAAAACCCACGCACTGAACGGCGGAGCTGGTTATTATTCCTAGAAGAGTCATGAATTTGTTTTAGGTCCATCGTCACTATCTCCACAGCGTGCCTATAATAGACGCGCCGGCGTAACACTTCTGAGATAGTGACAGATGGACAGAAGTGGCTACGTTACTATTTTACCACGCATAATCAGGTGCGCAGTTTTGAATTAAGCGAAGAACGGCAAACTTTTAACAATGAATATCACAAAGCTCATTGCCGTTTCGAAAATTGCCTGAATTGGGATATGCTTTATTGATTGCTCCCTTTAAAACTGAAATCGCAACATGAACAATTAAGCCATCAAATAAAAAGTTAATTATCATGTTTTGGTTAATTAGTGAACATACTGACATTTATCTCCTCATCTAATGTCCGCCGAGCCCCAAACATACAGAGAAGCGGCATCCACATAGCTACCAGCTCTTAGATTAAAAAAAAAAATCGGTAAAAAAATAAGAAAAAAACACTCTGAATCTATAAAGGATTGAAAAAAAAAAAAGATTGGGTTGTGGATATTTAGACAGCGTGATGTTGGTTAGCCATTCAAATGATGCGCATGTGTCTATGCCAGAGATGAGACATTTAGCCAGTACAGTAACCTGGAAGTCTGGGTCTTTAACATGCGATACACAGAAGTGATAAAGAAATGTGTGCCGGTATGATGATCACACAAATCAAAATGGACAGGGGTGGGGTTTGGCACATGATCCGTGGGTTCTGCAGCAAAGGTTTGTGAACAATCTTACTAGCTCTGTGAACAAATCATAATTAGAAGCTGGGAATTCCATAACCTAAATTGTGTGAATGTTAACTAAAACAATATGTGAAAGAATTTTAGATTTTTATTTTATAAAATCATTGTTTAAACGTTTTTAAAATTCATAGTTTCAAATAAATGTTATAGCTACGAAAAATTCAAAAGGAAATCGGTTTTATGAATATTTACACTGAAGTGTCAGTCACGGCTCCTTGACTCACAATCCTAAGATACACTTAGGACAGTGCGGTGTAAAAGGTAATCTGAAGTAGCACAAAATGTAGCACAGTTGTGATGTCAGGAACAAAAAGCATGCTGTTCGAACTCCTGATCAAATAAAGATACTGAAGCAGAGAACCTTTGGCTCCACAGCAGGTTCAGTATTCATAAATGCAAATACTGAAATTTAAAAATATCAACAGAAAATATTAGCATAGCTAGTAAATGAGGTGACATGCCTTCGACTGTGTAACAAGACCTGGAGCTCTTGCAACACCGGAACACGCGCTTCTTCTTTTCCTCCTCGCCTTCTTTGCACTGTCCCACCATATGTGCACAAACACTTGTCAACTGCCTTCTGGAAGATTTCACACGCCCTCCGACGTGTACAGCTGTATAGCTCAATAGATTAGACATCGCGGCTTCAACCAGAGGGACACAGGCTCAAACCCCAGCACTTCCACTCTTCCGGTGCTTTTTTTATACTGTTGAGAGCACTCTTACCGTTACACATTGAGCACTCCAGTTGAAGGGCTGTGTACAGCTGCCTCCATAAAAAGTGGAGTCAACCTATGCCAACATAGAATCTGTAGCACTCACCGTTTTCTTAACGTTCGGATGTCTCGTTTGCTTTCTTTTCTTTGCGCTTGGCATCTTCGTATGTCACTGAGGGAAGAAAACTTAATACTGTAGTTAACCGCAATGTTACGTCTAGATCATGTGAGCCTATGAGCACTTCATAGTTAGCAAAGGCATTGTCCTCACCAACAGGTTACACCAAAAGCCCAGATCATTTTATGTTGAACAGGTAGGCTGGAGCATCAGGTAGAAATAGATTGGCCTGACTCATTATGTACACACAAATGTGGGCTACATTAGTGTTAACATTTGAACACGAGCATTTGGTGTTATTACACCAGTGCATTCATCCTCTTTTAATCCATTGTTATTGTTTGCATGCAGTGTAATGACTGAAGTTTTAGAAAAAAGACACCTACCTCTTCTTATTTCAATCTGGATGAGCACAGTACCAGCACACTTTCATATGCCATATTGACCACTGTGTGACGCACATTAAATATAGACTAGCCATAATAGTGGACTAGAAGTTTCTCCTACAGCATGAACCAGTGTTGCGACACCTCAACGACAGGCTGTTCTTTTAAGAAATTCAGTCTTATTAAATGAGAAATCCACAACATATGTCCCAAAAAATACCGCTCTCAAAAAAGTGTATTTTTAGCCTAAATTGTCTCTTCAAGGCTAGTCCCAGCAAGCAGAGTTACAGATCATAAAAAAAATGTACTGGATAATTCTGAATAGAGGAGGCATTTATATCAGTATAAGTGGCATATCCTTTTCCCACCAAGGTGGGTGGTTAGAAAAATTTGATAATGTTTAGCCTCGCAAAGTGCTGTGAACAGGTTTATTCAGATATTAATCAGGCTTCAGAGTTCGGAACATAATCAGTCAACAGGTTCAACGAACTTAGGTACCATGTCCACATATCTGTAACTGCGTGCAGTGACTCAAGAAAGTAGCAAAAACAGTAACCTGGCCAATTCGCAGAAATATTTGATTTCTATTATTGGACTTACAAGATGATCCCACGACTCTGCATGGGTGCAAAGCCCAGCCAGCAGAGGGCTCTTTGCGATCTTTTGCAGCCTTTTTCAGCCTGGTGCCTCTATAGGGTGGCCAAGCTGTGTGGTCACCTTTCAACCAATTTGATGGTATTACTGAGAAAGCACCGTCCTCTATGAAGTTAACAACATGAAACATTATATGTAAAGAAGAAGTATAGCATTTACTTTCTAAGCCATTTCTGTAAAATTTGCCTCTCAGAACACATACAGTAGAGGGATACTGTTACGCATTCAAGTGAGTAAGAGAAAAAAATAGCATAGCCCTGTCCATGTGGCAAGCAGACACATTTGCATCAGATGTCTTTCACGCTCCACAACGAGTACTCTGTTGAGACTTGTCGCCTTGAAGATTCCAAGCTCATTGGAGGGCACTACACTGACGTACAGGTTATCAAACGCTCTGAAAAACTGGCCACCAGATGCGGTGCTCCCCTTTCAAGTTCCCTCTGAGCGTTTTGCGCTATTCTCCTCATTTTCTGGCGATTGGACAACTCCGACAGTGAACGCTTAACACGCTCCATTCTTCATAATACTAAGTAACAAAATACTACGTACCTTGTTTTCTGTTTACTTTCCCCGGCGAACGGCGGTTGAACCATAGGACGATGGTGCGGATAGCGGTTTCGAAAGCCTCGGCCTTGCGCGGGAACACTGCCGACTCGCCGACCTCGCAAACAAAAGAAACGTACTACTTCTGGCTATGTTCTCTGTTTGTAAAGGTTTACTTTCCACGGCGATTGAACCATACGACGATGGTGAGGATAGCGGTTTCGAAAGCCTCGGCCTTGCGCGGGAACACTGCCGACTCGCCTGACTCACCGACTTCGCAAACAAAAGAAACGTACTACTTCTGGCTATGGCTAGGAAGGAAAGGCCTAGAGCCAATAGAGCGTGCTCAGCGAGCGTGCTCCTCGACTCCAGACTCCAGAAAGACCCCGTGGGCTTTGAATAATTTTTTTAAAGAACAAAAATAAATAATTTTATTGCGTACACTACCAAATAGCAAGTACAATTTTGAAGTATGAAATTATTTTTTATCACCTTAGCACTTTAGCCAATAATGAACACTTTGGTTAAGTTTGGTGGTGTCGGTGAACATTGGTCGACGGCAGGCAGCGTACACAAAATGGTAGCCGTGTTTTTCTCGTTTTCGATTACACCGATTGAGAGCAGACGAAGTGGTCGGCGTACAACCTTTTCAGGTTAAAAACTCCGGCTTATGAGTGCTACATCTGTGCATGCTCTTTGATAGGCGCTTCAGATATGTGAGTAATGAATTCATGTCGCGGGTGACGAAACCGTGTAGAGCGGAAGCTCTGCGAGCGCTCTACACGGCCCTCGTACTTCCCCCTTCTTGACTGAAGTATTGCTCGGCGACCTGGGCCCCGTCCCAACAGCACCTATGGGAACGGCTCGAAAGTGTGCAGCGCCGTGCGACACGGATCATCTGTGGCACAGCAGACGGCTCGTACGATGCGTCTGGGTGCCCTTGGTCGGCGAACCCACCAGTGAGAGGTGACGTGCCTCACGGATGCGCGCAGTGCGCCGGAGGCTCGATGGACCGCTTTCCGGGATCCCGTCGTACTCAGCGGTGTGAACAAACAAAAGAACTGGGCAACCTGAGCCTCTCCGCGGGAGGATCACCCGCCACTGCACATCGCTGCTCCCGGCGGCCCGGTGGCCATCAGGGACTTCCTAACAAGTCCCCCAGCCGCTCGAAGTTCTCTACCTGGATCAAGTGACTAGCCCAGGGAGCTGTGCGAGCTCTTCTCTCGCCAGCTGGCTTCGAGCTCTTGACGACCAGTGACTTACACCATTATTTTTCTTGTTGCTGTGTGCTTGTTTTGTTTTCTTTTACTGAGTCCCCTCTCTCCCTGTCTTCTACACTGTAGGGGGCGGCCTGCTAGCAGGCGCATATGCGTAAGGGTTATCACCTTCCTGCCTAGCCTCGCACGTCGTCGAATTTGCGTCAACTCCTTGTGCAAATAAATTACAATCAAAGTTACATTTACAGAAACAAAAACAATGGTGCCTGCCAAGAGACCTACATCATGTGAGGAAATAGATAGGTACACCAGATGACGCCTATTCCTGCAACACACTCCATTCACCCTTATATAGTGCAGCGAAGACTACAGTCACAAGTTCGCAGCTTTGCGACGTGAGACGGCCATTTGGATATGAGCGAGCGAAATGGCACGTGGTGCGTGCATCCTGCTTCATGGGCGCTCTTTACGAAAGTCAGTCTACCCACCTTGTGCAGAGCCAGACCCGACGCTCTAATGGCGGAACTACACTGTTTCTCCACACCAGAAAAATCGAACGTCTTCGAAAGCATAGAGCAGAAAAAGGAAAAGATGTTGGTCCTTTCAGGTCAGCTTCGATGCACGGAATCGAGGGTGTTTGATTTAGCCGCGCATGATCTCCTATCACCGCCATTAGAGCGGCAATAATGGAGCTTTTTATACTGCCACAAAAGGACTCTGACTTTTGAAAAGGGTCTATTCGAAAGCTTTTGAGCTTGTTCGTGCCGCATGCTGGTGTAGCTCTACCAAAAGTGTAGCGGGAAGTAGGAAACCTGTGCATGGCATTTACTATTTCTGATTACTGGAAGGCCATGCTCCGTCCATTCTATTTAATTATTCATTAGTTAATTTAGAAATTACTTCAGTAAAACAAAACCAGGCGAGTCATATAATACTGCTACATCCATTCAATGCAGCCCTTTACGCAGTTATGTGGATGCCGTTTTCACTAGTGCTTGTTCGGCTCAGCGGACATTAGATAGGAGGGTAACTGCCACAGTCTGGTGACTAATTAACCAAACTCTCCTGATTATCTATTATCTGGCCCCATTTTGTAAGTTATAAAATTATAAAAATTTTATATTTAATAAGCCATAGAACTTATAAATGGGGCCGGGCCGCATTTTACAAGTTATCACAAATGCATCTCCTTAATGTTACCTTTGAAACATGGGCTCTGTTTCTGGATTATGTTGCCCTAACATTTCTGCAGCAACATTTCAGTAACATACATAAAACTGGTGTAACGTTGCATCTCACTTGTCCAACATTGTGTTCATGTTTCGAAAAAATGTTGTTGCAATATCGTTTTAGTAATATGGTTGTTACATTGTTACACGTTGCGTAACGTTGCACAACATTAGCCACATCGCAGCAACGTTGCTGCAACATCTTGTGGTACGAGGGATAGTAGAAAGTCAAATCCGTTGAAAGTTGTTGTAGAAAGTGTTAGAATGTTGTAGCGAAAAACCTGCTTTTCGCTAAAAAAGTTTGAAAAGATAGCCCACTATTCCGTACCTCCTTTCCTTCGAAAGCTCTCCGCATTTTCACTGTGATACATCTTCGGTACCCAAAGACCCAAAGCACGTTATCTGGCCCCAGCGCAAAGGGATACTGAACCAAAGAATTTCGTGTCCATAATAAGTGGCGCACGTTCTTTCCACGAGCAAGCAGCCGCCGGTGTGCGCGAGCACACGCAACAAAAATGACGTCAAAGGCCTCCATTCGCGGTTAAGATGACAGTGAAATGTATGGGCTTCGGGCTAAAGGAGAATGAAGGCAAGGTTTTCATCTACAGAGTGGGGTCTGGTGTAAAAGGTAAGCGATTAATTAGTCTAACAAGCACGTAGCTTTCCCTTGTAGAGATGAAAAGCCTGTCTTTATTCTACTTTGGCCCGAAGCCCACGCATTTCACTGTCCCCTTAAGCGCGAATGGAGGTCCTTGACGTCATTTTCGTTGCCTGTGCTCGCGCACACCGGCGGCTGCTGGCCAGAACGTGCGTCACTTATTATGGGCACTAAATCCTTTGGTTCAGTATCCCTTTAAAGACGAGCACTGTGTCACTCGGACGTATGTGCTCGTGAACGCTCAATCCGTAGACAAACATTTGCATACTCGTTCGTGGCCAATGAGTGCCAAGGCGGCAATTATCATCACCTGCGAATGACAAGTTCCATGGTATGCTTAAAAAGCTCGGTGGAAATTTGAGCACTACAGGCATGTCACGACCACGCGATTTCTCATTTCGTTTTTCAGTTCAGGGTCGCTAAACTCGTCAAGCACAACTTTGTGTCCGAAAGTTGCGGAACGTGCTAATTGGACTCTCGCGACGCTGACGTCGCGCCGAGCGAGGTGTCAATCATTCGAAGCAAAGTTCATCTAGGCGCGCGTGCGGCGCGTGAGGGGCGCGAGGAGCCCGCTGATTGAACGGCTTCGCCGATGACGTAGCGCCCATTTGTCCCTACATCCCTACGCCACGCTAAAATTAATGCTTTGCAAATTGTCCCTAGGCGACCTGCTGACGCTCAAAATCCCTCCGAAGTTTGTGTTAAAAAGAAGCCTCGTTTGTCGAAGTTGTCGCTGACGTCAAAGTGACGTTTCCGAACTTTGCGAGAGCCGTCGTTTGAGCTCGAGATCTTCGCTTCGGATCGAGGCGAAGTTAAACTTTGTCAACATGGCGGTGCCGTACGCTGCGGCCGAGCTTATCTTCCGCCACCGTCGGCGTCGCTACTGAGACCACTGGGGACGCCTTTCAACTCCCCGACGACGACTTTCGGCGACAGTACCGGCTATCGAAAGCCGTTGTGCGTTGACTCTGCGACGAGCTTCGTTCGCCGCCTCGGACCGTGGAACAGCAAGTTCTCTGCGCGCTCCGGTTCTTCGGAACCGGTAGCTTTCAAGGCATGGTGGCGACTGACGAGCACCTGTCAGTCTCCCACATGACTGTGAACCGGGCTGTCAGAGTTTTTGCGGCTGCCATCGCTTTTTTTATTTTATTTTTTCTGTAATATCCGAAGAGGTACTAATAAGCTGGTATACAATTCAGAATGTTGGAAAACAAACAAGAACCGGGGTAATTCTTGGGTAGGGTCGAGTCTCCCGGCAGCCGGCAGAATTATTTCCCCGAAATTCTACTGGCAGTCGTCACTCATTGGCAGTCAAATCAGTTCATCGATCGACGTGTCATCGACAGATCGTTTCATCGGCACGCGATGTAATCACATGAAAGAGATTGTCTTCCGTTAGAGGTATATACACATTAAGCATTTTCCCACCTTTAAACATGTAAGTGGGGTGTCCCATAACTAACACCCTAATACGTGTAGCGATGGACCTTATAAAAAAAATGTAAACTTCACACCTTTAAAAATGTGTGATTTTTTAAACACGTTTCTTTAAAGGAGCAATGCAACAATTTTTGTACTTTGCGCAAATACCGCTTAACACGAATCCCTAACGTTAATGACCTATGAAACACGCGTTCGTTCTTCACCCCACGCAATAGAAGTCCCAGAAAAAAAGTTTAAGAAAAACGAGCAGCGTTCACCCCCTCAACTCGCAGCCAGAACAAGCGGCCACGTGATCTGGAGCCGATTATATGCCGCCAGCGTTGATCATATCCACGCGCTGGGGTTCGCAAAGCGCAGGACACGCGCTGGGTTCCAGACATTGTTATGGCTCGGCTGTTGTCGTCGTTGCAGCGATTGGACACGGGTCACTACCCTAATGCTTCTCGAGCTAGCAATTATCACGAGCCCAAGTCGAGTGCCCACGCAATGCTCGGGTCCAATCTATGAACCGCATTCAAATATCGTCACTTGGGTGTACTGAGATACCCACGTTACGTCATCAAATTTCGCAAAGGAGAGATTGAATGAAAATGATCACTTTTGTCCTTGAAATTACACCGCAACAAAGGAGTTTCTTGGCCAGTGGCGTTGCGTGTGAGTATCCTTGAGTCCCAGGTGTGCCAGTAAGCTCGTGTAGAGTGAAAAACATTCCAATTGAATATCGTTGCACCGCTCCTTTAAACGTATGGTAATGCCTACACCTTTTTATAAAGATGTAAAACTACAATACCCCTTCTCGTCAGGCACGCAGCCAAGGGGAGGGGAAGGGGCATAAGGCCTGGCCTTCCCGCCTCCCCCCCCCCCCCCCCCCCGAAATTTTCCATTTTGCTGGGGCCTCCTCTCCTCCCTCCCCCTCATAGAGCACTTTGTCATCGGCGCCCCCCCCCCCCCCCCCCCTAAACAAAAATCTGGCTACGTGCCTGCTTCTCCTCAAGGTGTAATTACCACAGTACATTTCTTTTTGGGGTGTACACAGTGGCCCGGGACCCATTAATATGACTGAACAAATAAATTACACAAACGACTCGCCGAAACAGCACGTTGCTTCTTGGCGAGTGTCGAGGCAATAGGGAATTTTCGTAGACCGGTCTGCCCCCTCCACTAAGCGTTCCGCAACGAAGAAGTTGCTACTGCGCCTGCGCGCCGATAGCCTTGACTGTGGAGTTCCCGCTATCGTAGCGGGTTGCGGAGGGCCCTTGCGGGACGGCGAAAACGATCTACGAAAACTCCCTAATATCGTCCGAAAACCGGCTTCAATATTGGCCGGATGTACGGTTTTACGCCTCGTCCCTACATCCGGCAGGTATGGGAGTACCGATGCAAATAAACGATTTATGTATAATAACACTGGCACCACTGATTTCTTAGGAGGCTAGATCGTGGATAGAGGCCTGTATTGCT
Source organism: Ixodes scapularis (assembly GCF_016920785.2). Classification (NCBI taxonomy): domain Eukaryota; kingdom Metazoa; phylum Arthropoda; class Arachnida; order Ixodida; family Ixodidae; genus Ixodes; species Ixodes scapularis. The sequence continues at coordinate 90,024,712 of NW_024609835.1, forward strand.
GGGGTCGAGCGGCACCACCGGCAGTCATCGCTTGACACAACTCAATTTTATTACGTTAGTAAATTGTTCTCTACCATGAAACTTCTATCATCACGCGTTAGAATACCAATCTTGTTTAACTAAATGTTGTGTGGTTGAGGGTCCAGGGCTACTTTGTTGGGCGTTAACTGTTATGTGTTTAATGAGACAAGGGCTACTGAGAGTTATTGTGGAGTCATCCGTGATTTCGGAGTCATCAAAGCTCAGCAAACGATAAGTTAGAATGCCTTTGCTAGGGATGTTCGCATCGTTTTGACCGCTTGTACATAGTGCTTCATGGTGAAAGCTTTTTCTTTGAACTCCTGTGAGGGCTTCCGTGACAAACTGAAACTCAGAGCGTGCCGTTCAGTCGCTCGACGTGCCATTTATTTAGCAACCGAAGCAAGCGACGCCGGTAAAATCAATCGTGCTCCGGCCAATTTCTTTTTAATCGATGTTCAAACGCTTGACGAATGCCTATTTGATCTCCAAGAACCCGACATAATCATCGCAGCACATCATAAAATGCTCGCCCTCGAGCACCGCCTACAAGCTTCAATTTTCTGCATGTTTCTTCCTTAGACTTGCGTGTATTGCCTCATGATGTAAAAGGCCAAAGCAACAAGGACGAAAACTTAAGGGAGAACTAGACAGGACGCGGCATATTGCCTGTCGTCAAGCAATGGCCGCCGGTGAGGCCAGTGACGGGCTCCCAATTCGCGATACAGGCTTGCAATGTGAGAGTTCTAATGCATTACACCCACCGAGTGCTGCACGGAGAACAGGCCCCGAACGAACTTGCCAAATGCACCCAGTGCAGACTGATGCTGTCGCCATAGATGTTGTAGAAAAGTACCGACCTCAAACCGAAACTAGCGCCTTTTTGTTCGACGTGATGGGTGGGAATGCGAGAGTGCAGTCGCTGCCATCGTTTAAACGTTGGTTGCTGCAACGTGGAACGTACATTTGCGATGACTTCCACTTAAGCAACTCGGCAGTCAGAGATATCTACAGACGGCGTAAGTTTCCGAAACCAGTTGACTACAAAACAGCTTGAGGAAATTGATGGCACTGTACGCGCAAGAGCTTGCTTCGTTTTAAGCATAATATTATGAGTGAATAACTGAAAGGATACGGCTTAAATCTAGTTCTTTGGAACAGCTAGCAATACGTTTCGTAAGACTTTTTATTTCCCTGGCATTGAGAACGAGAGCTTTCTCAAAACAAAATATGCCGGGGCGAGATAGCTGCAATTCATATATGACTTTGCTTGAGTCTCGGGCAACGTCTCCATGTTTAGCCTTCCCGGACGCTGAGTGAATGCGTCGCAGGTTTCTGCTGTGGGAGCCTTGTCGAAAAATGTTGCACTTTTCACCCATACACAAATGATGCTAGATATCGCGGCCCCTGTGGTTGTTCTGGGGCTTTCATTGCACACTGGTAGGTTTCAGCGTCTGTACAACTACAAAACGACTCAAATTTCGCGAATAAAAGACGGGCCGTCGATTCCTCCCTTCGTGAAATATCAAACGCTTACAATTCAAGCTCGCGTTTGAGTTTGTGGCCCGCGGGACGCGATTTCAAGCAGAAGACCAACTTTTTCTTTCAGTTCCGCTGTGCGAATGCCTCATCGCAGCAGACGAACTCTCGTCGTCTGCTCTCGCTCCTCGCCTGGGCGAGGCATGACGGGATTGTCGGCGCTAGAGAGCCCAAAGACAACGTACAGCGAGCGGCGTGAACGCTCGCCTCCCCGCGCTGTCTCGTGCTCTCGTGCATCGCCTAGGGATCGCGGGGGATTTTTCGTCAAAAGTTGCGATGTTGAGCGCGCGCAGGGAGGAGGAAACTTTGCGGCGTTCTTTTGGTCACTCCCCCCGCTACGTCAAAAAGCGAAGAATGTTTTGCTCCACGAGTTTAGCTACCCAGGATTAAAAATAAGGAGGAAGAAGTTAAAAAAGTGAAAGCCGTTTACAAATCCCTGTAACGCCGAATTGGAGCGCAGCTCTAGAGGAGGAGGAGTGAAGGGTACTGAGGGGAGGGTAGACCCCTCCTCCTCCCCTCATTCTTTAATATGCTCCGGGGGGGCGGTCACGTGACCTCTGGGGGGGGGGGTGTCACGTGATTTCGGGGAGGGGGGTCACGTGACCTCGAGGGGTCACGTGACCTCAGAGGGGTCACGTGACCTCAGAGGGGTCACGTGACCTGGGGGTCACCTTGGGGTCACGTGACCTTGAGAGGGGTCACGTGACCTTGGGGGTCACGTGACCTTGGGGGTCACGTGACCTTGGGGAGGAGACCACGTGACCTCGGGGGTCACGTGACCTCAGAGGGGTCACGTGACTTGGGGGTCACGTGACCTTCAAACGGTCACGTGGGGTCTTGGGGTCACGTGACCTTGAGATGACCTTGGGAGGGGTCACGTGACCTCGAGGGGTCACGTGACCTTGTGAGTCACGTGGGGTCACGTGACCTTGAGATGACCTTGGGAGGGGTCACGTGACCTGGAGGGGTCACGTGACCTTGGGGGTCACGTGACCTTGGGATGACCTTGGTTACGCCGACGGCGACGGCGACGGCGACGGCGACGCCGCTCAAGCCGGGAACGGGCCCCTAAGAGCTGCGCTCTAAAAAATGAAAGCCGTTTACAGCACCCTGTAACGCCGGATTAGAGCGCAGCTTTTGAGGAGGAGGAGGGAAGGGTACTGATGGGAGGGTATACCACTCGTCCCTCCCTCTCACCTCCTCATCCTGTCTGCTACTCCACCCTCCGAGTGGCGTCGCCGTCGCATCACGAGGGTCGCGTGACGTTAACGGGGTCACGTGACCTTACGAGGGTTAGGTGACCCTGTGGGGTCATGTGACAATGACAATGATGATGACGTCATCACGATGACGTAATGTTCATCGTGATGACGTCATCAGTGACGTCACGTGTGACGTCCGGTGACGTCATCGTTATTGTCACTGATGACGTCATCGTCATCATCACTGATGACATCATCGTCACCCATACGTCATTATCACTGATGACGTCATCGTCATCGTCACTAATGACGTCACCAGTGAAGTCACGCGTCCCATAATGCACCGCGCGGTTACGGTGACGGCTGCGGCGACGCCGCTCAAGCCGGAAACGGGCGCCTAAAGCGCGATCCAAACCAACGCTTCTTTTTGCGGCTGTAGGTCGTGCGCGCCCCGGATGTGACGTATTTCGTTACGTTTTTGCTGTTTCCGGCGCGCTTTCTGAGTCAGAACCGTGCGCTTTGGTTTGGACGGGCCAGCTTCGGGCAAGCGCGCAAGCGCGCACGCAGGCACGAGCGCACTCTGGCGGTCCCCTTCCTCGTGTCGGAAACTGGGGGAAAATTCATACGTGGCTTGCACATGACGTCATTTCCGATGCCCGCCAGATAAAAGGGGGAGAAGGGGCTCCCCTCTTACCAGGATCCTCCTTTGTGCCTCCCGAATTTGCACAGGCGTCGCTATTCTCCTCCCAGAAGATTATAGAAGATTAACCCGTCACTCAAAATTCTTACAAAAGCAGCTTCCCTCTCCTCCTTTTGCATGAGCAAGCAAAAGGCAACTGCGACAGACTAGCCGGCCAGACGGCGAAGAAGCGCGGAGACGGAACTAGCTTGCCCTCCACCGATTGGCCAGGGCACAGGAGCGCCCTAATACGTCACCGCTCGTTTTTGTGCGCGTTGAGAAAGAAGTTGAAATCAACCAACTTTTTTATGCGCGCCCGGAAGGAGCGAAGAACCGGCGCGACGTCACGAAATACGTCACATCCGGGGCGCGCACGACCTACAGCCGCAAAAAGAAGCGTTGGTTTGGATCGCTCTTAAAGCGCGGTCCAAACCAACGCGTTTTTGTGCGCCCGTAGGTCGTGCGCTTCCCGGAAATTGCGGATTTCGTGACGTCGCGCTGATTCCTTGCGCCTTCCGGGTGCGCATTAGAAAGTTGGATGATTTCAACCTTTTCTGAACGCGCACAAAAACCCGCTCTGACGTAGTAGGGCCTCATATCCTCTCCCAGCCGATCGGCGGAGGGCACCAGTTCCGGCTCCACGTTTCTTCGCCGTCGGGCGCATGTACTCTCCGCTCGCCCGAAGGCGCACCGTCCTAACCAACGCGCACGCTTATGACTCAGAAAACGCACCGGAAAGAGCAAAAACGTCACGAGTTACGCAATTTCCGGGAAGCGTACGACCTTCGCGCGCACAAAAACGTGTTGGATTGGATCGCGCTTAAGAGCTGCGCTCTAAAAGCGTTCGGGGCCCCTTTAAGGCACGTTCACCTTGAAACCTCTTAAAATATCTTACAAGAGAACACACTTGCGTCACCTATCGAGTAGCCATGGAACACTTGGCGGTCCCGTATACTTTCTTTTTCGGCTCATTATTACTTCTTTCTTGACTCGAAAAACTTTTTCCAATGTTATAAACGACCATTTCTTATACGTAGTTCGCACATTTGTTCTCGCAAGTACTGCGGAACCTTGGCTCTAGTGAAATGCAGCTCCAGGGTCTCCACATAGATCGCGCCAGCGTGCCAGTGTGTCATCTCGTCCTAAAAAATGTTTAAAGGTTTTAACGCACTCGGTTCTAAGATGTTGCGAGCGTGTGAACGAGCCTTTATATATAAAAGGCAACGCGCCGCGAGCGGACCGGCGAGCGAGCAAGCGCGGGATTGAAATTTCGTCACTAATACCCCATTCACACGGTCGACATAAAGGTTCCTTTAACATAGGTCCCTTTGCTATCGGCCAATCAGCCCGTGCTCTTCGTTCGCGGGTACACACCGCGCGTGAAAGATCGTTGATTGATTGGCCGCAGAGAATAAAGGTCCCTTAGCTAAAGGTACCTTTACAGTCGTGTGAATGGGGTATTAAAGGGGGCGTGCAACGACGTTCGCTTGGAGTGTTTTCTTTTCTTTTCTTTTTTTTCAATTTGCACGAGTCTGGTGGCACTAGTGAAGCCCAAGTGTACTTGCACGCAATTCGAATGACCAAGAAAATACTTTGTTGCGGTGTCATTTCAAGGACAAAAGCGAGCGGTTTCTTTCAATCTTTCTTTCGCAAAACTTGATGACTTATTTGGGGGTTAACAGCATCCAACAGCGGTGCTATTTTAACACGGCTCATAGATTGGACCCGAGCATTGCATGAGCACTTGATTTTGGCTCGTGATAATCAATAGAGAGTTTTAGAATAGGGGGCCCCAAAGCTTGGGAACCCCACAAAAAATAGGGTCTCACCACTGCGCATGCGTAGAACCCAAGCTCCGTTTGGAGTTTGGGGTTGGCGCTCGCCCCCAAAGCGAAATTCGAGAAATAGCGTGGGGCCCCTATTTGCTTGCGGCTGTGTTGCGTCGGCAAACATGGCGGCGCCTTCCCCGCTCGCATCGAAGCAAATTCGTCACGGTCGCTGCAGTATTAGCCAATTTCATTGCCAATGGATGGTGCAACCGGCTTTCGCTTTGCTTTATCTCGCTCAAGTGACAAAAAGTGAGCGGTGGGCTCGCACTATTTTATAGACCGACCCTGATTCTGGCCGTTTCTAAGCCTAAAGAGACACGGTAACCGTTGACATGGCAACGTATCGCTATTCCGTGGCTCCGAGTAGATTTCGTTTGTGGCACGATACCTGCAGCTTGAAAACAAGTATTTCAAGGCTTCAAAATCGCTCCAGCTTAGATCTATATAGAGCAGCTGCTCACATAGTATTCGGCGTATTTGAAAGCCTAAATCTTCGGCGACAGACGGTCAAAGCGCACACGAACGCCCAAAAAATCTGAGAACGAGCGCCAAATTAGAGCGCTAAGGATTGGATTGTTTCGGCTGAATACAGCCAACAACATTTATACTGATTTTAGATTGTCTCTTGTTTTAGCCGGTTTGATTGGGATTTACTTTAACTTTTATTTGGAAACAAAAAGTGCTTGCTAAGCCCACATGCTTTACGTTTTTTTAATGTTTCTTTTTTAGTTATTACACTCGTTAGCCGCATTGGCGCTGCAAGCGGGAAACGTAAGCGCGCTGCTTTGCTTTGATAAACCCCTATTCTAACTCCTCCTTCTTCTCCCACAAAGGCATATAGGCTGCAGTGCAGACTACGAGCACGGACCGGAGAACTTCGCTTAGCAGCCGTCGACGCCAACCTTGTTGCGTTTGGGTCCCCCAATTCCTTAGGGGAACCCGAACGCTGAGGCCCCCTATCCTGAAACTCCCTAATGGCTCGATAAGCATTCGGATAGTTGCTCATGTGCAATCCCTGCAATGACGACAATATCCGAATAAAAGGTTAAAAAGCGCGAACAAACGAGGACAATAAAGAAACACGGACGACAGGACAGGCGCTGTCGTCCGTGTTTCTTTATTGTCCTCGTTTGTTCGCGCTTTTTAACCTTTTATTCTGTAATGGACCAACTAGCCCAAACCCAAGTTTTAATGCGACAATATCCGAACCATAACAATATCTGAAACTCAGCGCGTGTCCTGTTCCTTTGCCAACCCCAGTGCGTGGGTATGATGAACATTGGCGGCGAGTTGAGGGAACATTAGTTCCAGATAACGTGGCCGCTTGTTCTGGTTGTGAGTTAAGAAGATAAACCTGCTCTTTTTTTTCGCTTTTTTTTTTTCTGCGACTTTTATTGCGTGTGGTCAAAAACGAGCGCGTGTTTTATGGGTCATTAAAATCGAGGATTAGTTCTAAGCGGTGTTCACGAAAGTACAAAACTCGTTGCATCGCCCCTCTAAGCCTGAAACACATGTGAGCAAATATCGCGTCGCATCGCGCCGCCTAGCAGCGTAACCATAGCAACCGTCACTGACGCTATCGAAGCGAGTTTTGCCCATATCTGTTTCACGCTTTAGGCTGAGTTTGTTCAGACCCCTCCTTCTCCCACCAGGCGATATAGGCTGCAGACTACGAGCACGGACCGGAGAACTTCACTTGGCAGCAGTAGCGGCGGAGCAGAAACAACCACCACCGCTAACACCGTGTTTTTCTACACCACAGGTGGGAAATGTTATTGAATATATCGTGTTATTTTTTTCAATTCGCTTCTGTTGTTGCGCCTGCTGCTGCTGGCGACATTGATCTCGTGATTTTCATGCCTGCGAATCAATACTATAATAGCGAAAAGATCGATGAAGACGATGGCGTCTGTATGATGTGCATAAAGCCACTGCTTACAAACGATCGGAAATTGAAGTGTTCCGAAGGTGAATATTGTTGCCACTCTGAGTGCTCTGGTATAATGTAATCTACTTCTAAGTCGACATAAGATATTTGGCTTGAGTCATGGCGTTGCCAAACCTGCAAACTGTCCAAGCAGCAAAATGGGCTGGGTGGTAAACAAAGGAAGGAGTCCGACCTGACGCGTTGTGCAGATTAGGGCCCCAGATTCCCTAAGCATCCTCCTGATAAATACCCCTTTAGGGGTATTCACATGGGGATTGCTTTTCGGGGAGCGATGTGCGTGACATTAGCGATCGGCCGAACCAGCGGGACTCCCTTCCCGACTCAAGCACTCACACGAACGGCGGGAAGCCGAGACGGACGTCAGTGTTATCAGGCGCATTTAGCGGTCGCACTCTCGACAACAAGGCATAGAGTAATATACAGAAGGGAAAAAGCGGAAAGTCCGGCCAGTTCGTGGCCACGGAGGAAGAAACATTTCCAAGCGCGTGAACGCACAGAGACTTAGCGTTTCGGAGTGCCAAGGAGGCTTTGATCATGCCGCGATACTTGCTGAAACTTGCTGTATACTAGTTCTGCCTTTTTTTCTGCGGCACTCCGCTTTTGGAAAATTTTCCACGTCTTTTCAACGGCAAGTCCCAACACTTACACAGAGTCGTAAAAATTTTCTTTGGCGAATGATGACGAGCAAGTCGAAAAACGTGTCTTCAGCTCGTTGCCGCCAGCTTCTGCAGCGCTAGCAAACCCTCAGTCTGTCTACGAACAAGATCGCCGTCAGGTGGCTTCACTCGCGGGAGCGGGAAGCGCGATCCAGCAGTTGTCATATAGCCCCTTCCCCTTGGAAAATCGCGAGCGCTCGGCGAGTGCTCGCCGAGCGGATTCTTGTTCCCCACGTAAGATGAGAGCAATCTCTGCGTGTGCCGCTTGTAGATCTGGAGCCGGTGGGGTGCTCGCCGTGCGGCTCCAACCACTCCAAACGATCTGTGGGAAAGTGGCGGAGCGCGTCGAGCGGTCCGGAGTAGTTCTCCGCGCAGCTTTTTTTATAGGAGTACGATCCGTAGTCAGTCGCCACATTTCAGTGTCGTTATCAACGTTCCCGCGGGGGAGTGAAAACGTTTCGCGGCCTTTTTGTTTCGATAGCTAGGTGGGCTCTCTTGCTGTGCTTGGTTCCTCTCGTCATGACTGACTCTCCCGAGCATACTGCGGCGCTGATGCTGTTTCAGTTAATTGCAGGAGGCCTAATAAAACGCTGCCACAGCGAAATCAGCGACAGCGACGAAGATACCAGCTTAGATCCAGCTCGAGAAACGACGAGGTAGCTGTTTTCGGCGAACTGCTTGCCGAGCCTTCCGCCTTACCAGCGAAGGGGCCCAAGGTATCGCGTTACGTCGAAGACGTTGTGCGCGCCTAGTCGGATGAAGATCTAGGTATTTCGTTTGTTCGTTGTGTGGTCTCTGTAATGTAATTGGAATAATTAGAAGACAATAAGCCAAATACTCCGCAGATGGAAGCGCCTTCGGAGATGACAACCGCTTCACGGAATACGTGTTTGGTATTGCTTAATTGCATCCTACGGCTCGTACAAGTACTTCTAGTCTTCATCGGGTTTATATAACTGTAAGAAAAAATAGACTGTGTCTTAACGTCGGGGTCCCCGTTGATCAAGTAGTAAACAATCGAAATGTGTGTCAAAGCATGAAGTTCCGATCAGAACTTCATGCTTTCAGAAAGTTAGCAATGGAAACCGAAACTGTTAAAAATTGAGGGCAGCCTCTGGGGAGCGTTACTCTCGATTTGCACCGCAGCACGTGCCACTGGGGTGGATCACGTGACCGACCGCTCATGGAGGCCATCCGCTCGACGACCGCTAGCGCGGAGCGCTCGGCAACTGCCTGGGGAAGGGGATAATAGAGATGAGTGGAAGTATTGGTTTCACGTGCGAAACACATGCACACTCTTTGTGATCGTAACACTTTTTGTTGTGGGCGATGATGATGATAGTTTGCGGCTACTCGAACTGGATTGGAATGGATTGATTTGTAACAAGCTTAAATTGATCGCAGCTCTTTTTTTTAGTCATAAATGCAAATACGAGAAAGCGTGACTCGCGAGCGTGGAGCGGGTGCGTCCGACGGATTGGTGGCCATTCACCGACTACGCCCGACGTATCTTTAGACTCTGGGATCCGGATACGTCCGACGTATCTTCAGACTCTGGGATCGGGATACGTCCGGCGTATCTTTAGACACAGCGTTGTTGTTGTTGATGTTTTTCTAAATGACCACATTAAAAAAGAATATCCTTATTTTATTGGTCAACATGCAGTTATATGAAAGAAAAACATTATTATTAGACATAAAACTGGCCATTTTCATAAATTAGCGAGCACCATTCAGGACCAATACAATGATTTTGTTACACAAATGTTCACTGGTGTAGACTCACCTCAAAAAAGCAACAGCCTAATCATAAAATGACTTTCAGGGCTTTCTTGTTTCTCATTTTCATTTTTGTGCATCTCCGATAATCGAACAATACTTGGCAAAGGTAAACTGTAACGTAGGTCACAAAAATCGAACGTGCCTCTAGGCACGAGCCTCGCGCTACCAGCGACTACCCGTCATGGGTGGTTATCAATTGAGACCGTTCTCGTTTCGACCTTCTCACTTGGCCCTTCTCACAACAACCATTCTCAAAAGGATCTTCTCTCTTGGACCGGTCGCATTTGGTCCTTTCCCGATTCGTCTTTCGCATTTCAACCCTCCTCATTTGGGACCGTTCTCGTTTCGCCCTTTTCACCTGGCCCTTTTCAAAACATCCATTCTCAAAAATATCTCGCCTTGACCCGTCGCACTTGAATCGTCTTTTTAGGGTAATATTAATACATTGATATAATTTGTGTGTGTGTATGTGTGTGAGTGCCACACCTCAGCCATACTCTCTCTGCTAAGGATTTTAACAGTGCGTTGAGGTCGTCGTGAAAAGCTACTAGCTGGCAATAAAACAGACCAACTATTTATCGCAGCCAGATCATATTCCGAAATGTCACGTTGTTTGAGGTCTCTCGACTTGGGACAACGACACCACTTCTATAATGCAGTGGTTCTCAAAAGGGGGTCTGCGAAGGCATCCTAGGGATCTCTGCGAAGCCCTGTCTAATCAGTCAGGCACGGCAATATTAGTTGTCTTTCTTCACGTTAAGGAGAAACGTTCCAATTTTCGGGAGAGTACTCTCGTGTGTATGTCAATGAGATAAGTCTATTTCACACTAGCAATTCGTTATATACCGGGTGAAACAAGGAGACGGTAGGCTCTTTAAATCGACCGGAAAATTCGGTTTCTTGACCTATCGCGCTACGACTTTGTACAGCGTTGCTCACACATGGTGCGAGCAACGCTTGCTCACACAAGAGCGGACTTACCTGAGGAAAAAGTAAAGAAAGAAAAACGCTTAGCTCCTATGGAAACGCAGCGACGCCACCGGTCTGCAATCAACACGGCGCCGTTTTGCACGGTAGACAAGAGATGGCGCAAGCGGTAGCGACGCCAACTGCCGCCAACGAACGAGCAGACGACGCCGAGAGCCGGCGTAATTAGCAGACAAGGAACTGCAGTTCCTTGTTGTTACCGCGCCTGTCTTTTTTGTTACTGCGACTGTCGCCGCCTGCGGAACGCGCGCCGCTTTTGAGTCGAAAAGATTGTCTGCTAAGGAGCCTTTGAGGAATACCTCGGCCGGCTCTCAGCGCCCGTATGCTCGTTCGTTGGCGGCTGGTTGGCGGCGTTCGTTGCGCCATCTCTTGTCTACAGTGCAAAACGGCGCCGTGTTGATTGCAGACCGGTGGCGTCGCTGCGTTTCCATTGGAGCTAAGCCTTCTTCTTTCTTTACTTTTTCCTCAGGTAAGTTCGCTCTTTGCAAATTTTACACAAAAAAAATGTACCATCTGTGGGCAACGCTGCACAAAGTCGTAGCGCGATAGGTTAAGAAACCGAATTTTCCGGTCGATTTAAAGAGCCTACCGTCTCCTTGTTTCACCCGGTACATTTATTAAATCATAATCATGATAACCTATACCTTTCTATTCCCCTCACCCCGAACGGGATCCTCCATCATCTGCGCCTTTCTACAAGGGGTCCGCGAAACATTAATGGTTGAGAACCACTGCTATTATGTATCCTATTTCTATTCAATCAAAGTTTCCAAATTAAATGTCCATCGTTTTGTTTTTTTGTTTTTTTCTTGTTTGCGTAGAGGAAAAAAAGCAGGCGTCAACGTACGATTTTTAGTGCGTATCCTCTACACATAACATATATCTCATGGTACGTTGGGGACCAAAGCAAGGTAAGACTCATCAACAAAGCCGCGAAGGCGTAACGACGTTAGAAGCATGCCGAACTAGTGCCATTCAGTCTTAGTGCGAACGGGCGAAATGAGAATCGGTCCAGTTGCGAAAAACACGATTCAGATCTTATGAGAAGGTTCAAACGACAAGGACCGAATGAGAATGGTTCGAAATGTGCAAGGTTCAAATGCAAATGGGACGCTTTGAGATACACCCACCTGTCATCGCTACATCCTGGTCGTCAAGCTGCTACTTTAGTCTCAGTACATTGGACATTTGCGAGGTTAGACAGTTTTAGTGGACCGTATGCAATAGCTTTGCGTACGCAAGGAGATGGCGGGTCGTGAGTGCGCATGCGCAGAATGCAATAGAAGGGCTAGCGCATTGCGTACGCACTCAACGCTGGGGATTTTGCGTTGCTAGCTAGCAGGCCTTGCGGGACGCTCTCGAGAGATCTCGGACCTAACGAGAGCGCCAGTTTCAAGATGGCGGTTGCCTCGACTGGCGCAGCAAGGGCGACGTGGTGTTTTCGAAGTTCTGTGTTACATAAAATTGCGTGGTGTTCGGCTCGGCGATTCTTTCTGGGACCTACCGCGGTCGAATAAGATCGCACTGCAGCTGAAGGAGTGCACAGTGGAAATGTTCGCCGCTCGCAGTGCGCGTCGACGCTGCGATCTGCTCAACGCTAAGCCTATTCCCACAGTTCATCGCCGACGGACGAACGACTCTAAAAGAAATCGCCGAAGTTCTCGCTATGCACTGGACATCAGGGTCATGAATTTCATTCCGCGATAGCATTGATAAAAGGTGCCGTTTCCACGGGACGACTGATGGAGGCTCCGTGATCGAATTTGGCTACGCACCCGTACTCGTAGCCTCTGTACCCCGCAGAAAAGCGCGCTTGACGAGGCAGCTGTGGCTTGGTTTAATCTGAAATAAAATGATTGGACACTTTTCCTTTTTCAATATTTCTTTCCAGGAGCATGGTTGCGCTATAAGCACGCGGAATTCTACGGCTCTAGCAAATTTAACCAAGATCATGCGCGGTGTTCACTCGAAAACGTAACGCACAACTAAATTTGGGCCGAGCAGGTCATTTTTAGCGTACGCTATACTATTGCGTATTGCGTACGTAAGATCCAGCAACGCTATACTAAAACTGTCTATTAACTGGGACGTCGTCCAAGAAGAGCTCTAAAAGCTGTTCCCCGCTGTTGAGCGACCGGCCTCCCTTTCTGTAGCCGAGATCGTACGCGACGAAGTCCAGCGGGCCTTGCAGTCGGAAGCTCCCTTCAGCATGGTCACCTCAGAGGAGCCGACGTGGACCTACGCCGCCATTACCCGATGACCGCCACCAGTTGCCCGCCAGTAACCGGCGCCCTCTCGACACGATACGCCTGTACCCCAGTAGGCTCGACGCCAGAAGGAACGACCCCAGTACGTCCACCAAGAACAGTCGAGACCAAAGAAGACGGACGTCTAGAGAACGGCTGACCTACGCCCGCTGTTCTACCACTGCGGGGAAGCCGATCACATTTATCGCCGTTGCTCATCCCGGCAACTTCGGCATCACGGGTTCCATCCGAACGACCGGCTCCCATGGTACGGGCAGCGCCCATGAGACATGGACGAGTCCCTTCAGCATTGCTTTTCCTAGGTTCTACCGGAAAAAAAACTGTCTCTCCTGCGTCGCCGGAAAAGCTGTGCGGCAATACCGGGAAATGGTACTTCGAGGATGAACGACGCAAACATACTCCACGAACGTCGGTGAGCTCCCACCCTGCCGACGAGACGCATCTTAACGACGCTCCCGTAAAGGTGTCAAATAGCCTCATAGTGGTTATCGACGGAGACAACGCAACGATGCCCATCGACACCGGAGCAGACTATTTCGTTCTGAGAGGGAAGCTCTCTCGCCGCCTTCGAATAGTGATGAAGCCGTTGTATGGTCCACGAATGCGAACAGCTGGAGGACACTTCATCACGCCAGTAAGGAGCTGCACGGCTCGCGTTGAGATTCGTGGTGAGACGTGGCCAGTCCAAACCTGTAGACCTTATGTCTGAAGACGGCGGCGTCATCAACATGGGAGTTAACACGTTGACGATCAGGAAACCTTTCTTAATGCCGATTGATCCTAAAATGACCTCAGCTGCCGTCCGGGTCATCGCCGACCACGTGAACCTACCGCAGCGTTCAAGCGATTTCGTAGTTCAGACGACCCGGCAGTTTTCCGTGGACAGTCATTTGGTCTAGCTTAGTGTTAATTTATATAAGGTTGCATCTGGACGATTCACCTTTAAAGGGAAGAGTAATTCCGCGTGCATAGAGAAGAAACGGTTCTCTCTAGTTTTGCAGATTCGTGTTTGCCCTTAGCCCGCGTGTAAGAGATAAGCAGGTCAGAATGACCTTGTCGAATCAGTCTCGCCCTAGCTCCCTCCCGAACATTCTAGGCCGAATCTTCGTGACACCGAGTGTATACTTCGTTTCAGCTTAGGTCCGAGCGCGGCCGATGTTATGAGCCAAAGGGCCAATCAAACAGCGAAAGAGGCACAACGTCCTGACGTGCTCTCTGCTGTTGATTGGACCAGCCGGTATTCGCCGTGTCTCTGTACGTGCTCCTCCGCCGGCTAGTCCTATCAAGCGCAGAGAACACGCCATGACGTTGCGCTTTTCGTGCTGTTTGATTGGCCCTTCGGCTTATAACATCGGCTGCGCTCGGACCTAAGGTGAAACAAAGTATTGTAGATAAGCAGTCCAGCATATCCGTGCCGACTCAGACTGTCCCGACGACGAGACGTATACACATTCTCGCTCCAGCCAGCTGTCACGTCGACGCTACGACGTTCGCTGCTGCTGTTTCGACGCTCATTCTCTTGTTTCTGGCAACAGTTCGTCGATTAAACCTTTACTTTCAGTTTACGCAAGTCGAGCCTTTTCCATCCGCGACGATATATTTTCAGTGACTAACAAAAGTCACTTTCTACCACTCGAATCTGGGGACGTTCTTAGATCCTAATCTAATTTAATTGTTTTTCTTGTTTTTTTTGAACGTACAGTCACTCCACAATGAATTTGATCAACTGAAAGAATCTTTGCTGTGTTCTGGCTTGTCGTTTGATCTTATTATGTTAAAAGGATATCACAGTAGAAGGGCCCATGCATTTCTTAGGGCAACCTTTTACCCTTTATTTTAAGCAGTTACTGAACCTATTGGCATCGAAGTGGTTGGATTCGAAGTACATTAAGAAAAACTTAATATCTTCACGGAATTAAATTTTTCAATTTTGCGTTCAACATCGTTTTGCGGGGCCCCGAATTCTGAAGAAAAAAAAAAACACATTTTGTTTTAGCTTCCAATTTTAGCGTTTCAGAAATTAAAAAAGTATATATATATGTAACATAGTACCACCTTGTTGTGTAAAGTGTATTTGTGAATCTATATCTGCTAATAGAATTCCTGGAGGCGCTGTAGTTACGAAATGAATTAGGGAAGTTTACGCTCCGGTGAAATCAAACATTCGTCTGCTAAACACCATTTTTTGGGCTCTACGCGGTGGCGCCATCCCGTGCTTGCGCTGGCGAAACTCCACGCTAAACTCCACGTGATCAATGGGTCCGTGCAGGGCTGTATTACTCCGCCGCTCGAAATTCGCTGCGTGCGGTGGTGTGGTTCACTTGTGTTCAATAGTCTATGATGTGCATTTTCTAGAGGGTCTGTGCAGCGCTGTATTACTCCGCCGCTCGAAATTTGCTGCGTGCGGTGGCGTGGTTCACTTATGTTCAATAGTCTATGATGTGCATTTTCTAGAGGGTCTGTGCAGCGCTGTATTACTCCGCCGCTCGAAATTCGCTGCGTGCGGTGGTGTGGTTCACTTATGTTCAATAGTCTATGATGTGCATTTTCTAGAGGGTCTGTGCAGCGCTGTATTACTCCGCCGCTCGAAATTCGCTGCGTGCGGTGGCGTGGTTCACTTATGTTCAATAGTCTATGATGTGCATTTTCTAGAGGGTCTGTGCAGCGCTGTATTACTCCGCCGCTCGAAATTCGCTGCGTGCGGTGGCGTGGTTCACTTATGTTCAATAGTCTATGATGTGCATTTTCTAGAGGGTCTGTGCAGCGCTGTATTACTCCGCCGCTCGAAATTCGCTGCGTGCGGTGGCGTGGTTCACTTATGTTCAATAGTCTATGATGTGCATTTTCTAGAGGGTCTGTGCAGCGCTGTATTACTCCGCCGCTCGAAATTCGCTGCGTGCGGTGGTGTGGTTCACTTATGTTCAATAGTCTATAATGTGCATTTTCTAGAGGGTCTGTGCAGCGCTGTATTACTCCGCCGCTCGAAATTCGCTGCGAGCGGTGGTGTGGTTCGCTTGTGTTCAATAGTCTATGATGTGCATTTTCGAGAGGTACCTTTTTCTGCTTCCGTTTACGAGCAGCGCGAACTCGGGGGTCTGTATTTCATCTCACAAAAAACGGCAGTGCTGATAAAAGCACGGCCGCGAGCGTGTGACAATAGAAAGTGCTTTTTCAGTGCGAAATCTCGTACAAACGAGGTTTAGCACAATATGTAGGGCCGAGGTCGAAGCTACCAGCACGAGCATTTTGTCCTGAACGACCAATGTCACTGCACGAGCGCGAGTGCTTGTTAGAGGCCCGGAGATCGATCTTGTCGCTTCTGCTACACTGATATGTCACCCGCACTCCCTTTTTATTTATTTTATTTTTTACGGTGGTTTTTTTTTACTGAAGTGCAGCAGAACGAAGACTACTGACGCAAGATCAATACCCAAACAAGATGGGGGGAAACCGCCAACCACGACAGAAAAAATGTACAAACTTATGACTGACGCACACGAGGTGATGAACAAAGAGATGACCAAGACTAATGATTCCTTGAAAATGGAAGTTGACGATGTCGTTAAAATCAAAACATTCATGAATGCCACTTTCGAGGAACTTTGAGGAGCAAAGCAGGAGTTGGAAGACTTGAAAAAGGCGCATGAGGGTCTAAAAGCGGAGAAAGAAGGTCTAAGGCAGTGACTCGCCAAAGCGCAAAAAGAAATCACGAAGCTACAACACTATTCAAGAATGAATAAAATTGAAATCAAGGGCATCCCACAACTAAAGGACGAATCTCTGACTGAAGTGGTACAGCTTATTGGAAACAAGGTAGGAGCGAAGGCACAACCGTCTGACATTGACGTGGTGCACCATGTGTTGTCTTTCCTCACATTAAACGAACTTTTAGGAAAATAAAAGACTTTAATACAGGAAAATAAACTTAAATGTTACACGTGCGGCGAACGCACACTTGCGTGCCGCCATCTTGCCCGCATTGCTGGCCGTCTGCCCAATGTTGCTCCCTTCGTTTTCGGATTTCGCTAACACTCGGCCACTCCTGGCAGCGAACTGTCCTCAGTTCATGTGGCGTAGTCCCCAAGGTACGAAGGTCTTTTGGGCACACGCACGCTGCGTCTTGGCACACTGTCTTCTTCGTCGGTGCTTGATTGGTCGGACGGTTCTTGGCATCTTCCACCCCATCTCTTCAGTTGTAGATTCTTGACCTTGATAGTTTCCTCTTTGGTCCTTTTCTTCATTGGCTTCTCCAGAATCTGTGCGAGGTTAGCCAAGTCTGCGTCAGATCGCTGGATGGCCACAACTTGGTCTTCTAACCCTAAAGTGAGGCAAACCTCAACCCTGGTTTCGACGACCTCATCAAGGGTGTCCTCCGACGCCCCTACGGGTTCGCGACTCAGGTAGTCCACATGAGCCATTTTCTCACCTGCACGGTGCTTCACCTCAAAGTCATACTCCTGTAGCAAGTCAAACCACCTTGCTATCTGTGGTTTAAGAGTCTTGTGTGCATTGAGGTACACGATTGATTGACAATCTGTTACCAGCGTGAACGGAATGCCTAGAAGGAATGGACGCAGTCTTTCCATACTCCAGACTACTGCCATGAGCTCTAGTTTTCCTGCATGGTAGTTCTTCTCGGCATCAGTAGTGCGCTTACTGACACAAAACACCAGGTGCCAGCGTCCTGACTCGTCTTGCTGAAGAATCATTCCCGCAAGTCCATGCATACTTGCATCCGTGTGGAGTTCAGTTGGGACTGAAGGGTCAAACAACTTCAGTATCGGGGGTTCTGCTAGTTCCTTCCGGAGTTGGTCGAAAGCCTCCTGTTGCTCAATTCCCCATGTAAAGTTTGTGTCTTTCTTGGTCAGACGAGTAAGAGGTTCCGACTTCAGTGCATAGTGCGGAATGAACCGTCTGAAAAATCCTGTCAGGCCCAGAAACCTCTTGACCCCGTGAACATCGGTCGGCGGGCTAGCTTCCAGTATGGCTTGTTGCTTCACTTCACCTGGCTTTAGGTAGCCCTTCACAATCTTGAAGCCTAAGTAATCAAGTTCATCACTTCCGAACACACACTTGGAGAGTTTCAGGGTTAGTCCGGCAGCCCGCAGAGCATCCAGGACTTGTTTGAGCTGAACCAGCAAGTCCTCCCAGTCCTTGGCTGGAATCAACAAGTCGTCCATGTAGCACAATGCTACACTGTTGCGCAGAGTCCCAAGGACTTTGTTCATCAGACGTTGAAATACAGCCGGGCCATTTCTCAGCCCAAACACCATACGTTCAAACTGTCCAGTCTCATCAGGCGTGATGAATGCAGTTTTGGCCTTCGATTCCTCGCTCAGTGGAAGCTGGAGGTATCCGTTTGCACAGTCTAACACGCAGTACATTCGTGCACCGGACAGTCGTTGCAGCTGGTCGTCAATGTTTGGTAATGGGAAGTGTTCTGGCACAGTCTGGCTGTTAAGCCGTCGATAGTCTATGACAAGACGATTTTCTCCATTTTTCTTTTTCACGAGTAGCACTGGGCTAGCGTATGGCGACGTTGTTTCGGTGACGATACCAGTCGCTTTCCACTCTTCGACAATTTTCTGGATCGCTTCCCTTTCCGCCGCATTAGTCTTGTACGGCTTGCAGCTGACTGGGGTACTTCCAGGTTTCTCCGTGACGGTCATTTCTAGATGGTTGCAACACCCCAACTCAGACAAATTCAGTGCGAAACAGTCCCTATACTCATTCAGCATCTTCAGCAGTGCATCCACTTGCTGTTCATTGATGTCTTTTCCGACATTCAGCATGCCACGATCTATGGGCTCTTGCTGAGGCACAGTCCTCACTGGGGTTATCTCTTCCCTCTCCGAGAGCGATTCTGCGTGAGCAAACAAACTTCCCTTGAGCAGCTGTTGGTCTTCATCCTTGTCGTTCAACACAGGTATCTCAACCCTTCCGTGTTCAATGTGAAGCAGCATTCCCTTGTCGGTCTCACCAGGTACGATGAGACTTCCTTCACTCTTACCAGTCTCCACTGTCACCCAACACACAGCTCTTTTGGGCAGCACCATGGTTTCCTTGACACGCAGAGGTTCCTTGGAAGGCTTTATCTGGGCAAGGTCGATGTCACAAAATGGAAGGTCATCACGGTAGCCAATCCTGAGCTCATCTCCCATGCGCAGGTATGCAATGTGGTCTTGTTCCGTCCAGGTCCTACCGACCAGCATGTCCACAGGCAGGGCACTGTCGTTGACGACAATCACCTTGACCTTATGGCACACCACATCGTCGATTTCAATGTCGACCTCCGAAGTTGCGATGGACCGCACTGTAGATGTGTCGGTGTTCCCAAATGCATACAAGTCTTGGCCCTTGCACACAACTTGTAGGTTACACTTTTCAGCCGCTCGATGACGCAATATGCAGTCTGAACTACCAGGGTCAATCATCACCGAGAGCTGGTGAGTTCCATTGATAAGAGCAGCCTTCAGGAATTTGGCTGGATCACTGTCACCTGAACTCTGATTCACCACAAAGTTGCCAACAGGGTTTGCTGCTGCGCAGTTTCTCGCCATGTGTCCATACTTTCCGCAACTGTAGCATTTTCGCTCAGCTTGATCTCGCTTCAAGGATTCCGGTGTTTTCTTGGGTGGTCCCCCAGCCCTTGCCTGATCAGTCGGTTTGATCATGTTATTTCCCTGACTTATTGAGCCTCTGGCCACACCCTTCTGATCTGTGAGGCGTATTCCACTAGTCTGCTCGGTCGGACGTGTACATAACCTTGAAGTTGATGACCCGACACGAGGTGTTGCACCTGGCTCACCGCTGTGTGGCTTGCCCCTTGGAGACATCTGAATCCTTGATTCACTCATTCTCTCCAGCCTTCGCAAGTCCGCCAACAATTCATCCTCGTCCCTGTGCTCCTTTGCCGTCAAGGAGATGCACGCGTCTCTATACCGCAGCCCAACCAAAACTTGCTCCTTGGTATCTTGCATACCAAGACCCAATTCCTTGCACAACAAGGTCTTTTCGAGGAAGTAAGCAGTGGTAGACTCTCCCCTCATCTGGATTCTCTCCTGCATCTGCTTCCATTTTTCGGCTGTGCTTGTTTCGCCCACAAAGGTTTTTCTAAAGGCCACCTTGAAGTCCTCCCACGTAGTAAGGTCTTCGACACGGGCCTGAAGCCAAAATCGAGCAGGTCCCTTCATGTGGAGCCTGGCGTTCTCTAGCCTGAAGCTGTCCTGCCAGCCGTGCAGAACTGCCATGGAGTCAATACTCTTGAGCCACGCCCCGGCCTCGTGTGACGACCCCTCGCCGTCGAAGTCGTGAACAGCCTTATTGAGGTCCGGCATAACATGAAACGTTTCTGGTTTCCTCTCGACGAGGTCGAGTAACCTTCGGTTTTGTTCCAGTAGCGCTTGCATTATCTCGTTTCCGTTGTCGTTAGCCATCTTGGGGTTGTCTAGACGTCTTCCTAGGTGTACACACAGTTGCCGCTTTTGTTTTTTTCGCCTTCGGTTATGCGTCCAGGCCTACAGACGTCACACAGAGCGTCCGCACGCACGGTCCCCACGAGGCAGCACGAAGACTCACGTTTCCGCCGTCGGCACCTCACGAAGACGTTACCCGTTGAGACAGCGTCCACATACACGCAGTCTGCAGGCGACACAAAGAGCCCACTTTCCACGGCCGCTACCTCACGACGACGGCACAGGCTCGGCACTGTCCGTAGCGTCAATTGAAAAGTCAGCGAGCATCACCGTCGGCGCAATCCGACGACATCGGCTTCCAGGATCGCCTCACCACGAAGGTTTCGGTGAATCCCACTTCTGAGATGTTGTCTTTCCTCACATTAAACGAACTTTTAGGAAAATAAAAGACTTTAATACAGGAAAATAAACTTAAATGTTACACGTGCGGCGAACGCACACTTGCGTGCCGCCATCTTGCCCGCATTGCTGGCCGTCTGCCCAATGTTGCTCCCTTCGTTTTCGGATTTCGCTAACACATGTGCCAACGAAGGAACGCGGTGGAACGAACGTTATTGTACGGTTTGTGTCCAGAACAGCACGAGATAACCTTTTATGTAAGAGCAAGAAAAAGAAAAACGACTAACCCCTCGCCAAATTGGATTTGCAGATGAAGCTCTAGTTTATGTGAATGACCACTTGTGCCCAGAATACAAAGGCTCTACTTGGCATGGCGATCGCCAAAAAGAAAGAAAAAAAAATGGAAATTCGTGTGGGTCGCGCAGTCAAAAATTCTGTCGAGGAAGGCTGAAAACGCAAGCGTCGCGCACGTTGTCTCCCAAGATGACCTTGCCAAGATTGTGTAAGCTACTGTGAAGTTGTGCCGCTGTTAAGGGATCATATTAGGTTCAATGCACGGCGCACAATTCAACACTCTCAACCTTCTTCACTGCAATGTTAAAAGTCTTAATCGGAACTATGACACACTAACGGCCTTGCTACTCGGCTGAAGTTTCGATGTGGTCTAATAGGATTGTCAGAGACATGGTTGAAGGGTGATCAGTTTGTGAACCTGCCAAGCTACAAATTGTTATTATTGCCAAGGGCGGCTGATTTGAGAGGTGAGGGCGTGGCGTTTTATCTATCAGAAGGAACAATCTATAAAAGAGCGGAAGAAGTAACAGAAACAAAAAATGAAAGCCCTGTAACGCCGGATTAGAGCGCAGCTCTTGAGGAGGAGGAGGGGGGAATGGTACCGAGGGGAAGGTATATCCTTCCTCCCTCCTCCTCACCTCCTCATCCTGTCTTCTACTCCTCCCTCCGAGAGGCGTCGCCGTCGTCTCACGAGGGTCACGTGACCTCACGAGGGTCACGCGACGTCACCGGGATCACGTGACCTCACGGGAGCCACGTGACCCCTATGAGGTCACGTGACCCCGGTGACGATGACGTCATCAATGACGTCACTGAAGACGTCAATCAGTGACGATGCCGATGCCGATGACGTCATCAGTGACGATGACGATGAAAATGCGGATGCCGATGATGTCATTAGTGACGTCACTGATGACGTCATCAGGGACGATGACGATGACGATTCGAATGCCGATGACGTCAACAGTGACGTCACTGATGATGTCATTAGTGACGATGCCGATGTCAATGACGTCGTCAGTGACGTCTCTGATGTCATCAGGGACAATGACGATGCTGATGTCGATGACGTCATCAGTGACGTCACTGAGGACGTCATCGGTGACGATGCCGATGAAGTCACTGATTACGTCACTGATGACCTCATCAGTGACGTCACGCGTCCTATAAAGCGCGATTCAAACCAACACTTCTTTTTGCTCCTGTAGGTCGTGCGGCTGCGGATGTGACGCATTTCGTGGCGTTTTTGCTGTTTCCGGGCGCGCTTTCTGAGTCAGAACCGTGCGCTTTGGTTTGGACGGGCGAAACTTCGGCACGAGCGCACAAGCAAAGTGCAACTGCGACAGACTGGCCGGCCAGACGGCGAGAGAGAGAGAGAGATCGCGTTGTCATGTTGGAAGAGAATAAAAGGGGGGGGGGGGGGAGGAGAGGGCAGCCAGACGGCGAGAAACGCGGAGCCGGAACTAGCTTCCCCTCCAACGATTGGTCGGGACACAGGAGCGTCCTACTACGTCACCGCGCGTTTTTGTGCGCGTGGAGAAGAAGTTGAAATTATCCAACTTTCTTGTGCGCGCCCGGAAGGAGCGAAGAAGTGGCGCGACGTCACGAAAATACGTCACATCCGCAGCCGCACGACCTACAGGCGCAAAAAGAAGCGTTGGTTTGGATCGCGCTTAATGCACTGCGCGGTTACGCCGACGCCGACGCCGCTCAGTCCGGAAACGTTCGCCCAAGAGCTGCGCTCTAAAACTGGGGAATACGAGATGCTATACATTGAACTGGAAAGCAAAGTCCCTGTGGGTGGGATTTATACCCGTGCCACACGGGCAACTCGAATGCTTTACAACGAATGACATCCGTGTGATCGACGAATCGGCTCGCGATCTGTCGCGCGTGGAATGCGCTACGCTTGGAGTGTCGCGCGCTGATTGGCCGATCGTTCAAATGTCATTCGTTGCGAATGGCATTCGAGTTGCCCGTGTGGCACGGGTATTACAGGTAGCCAGGCTCTCGAATACAGTCGTTCTTCATAAAGCTGAAAGACGTACTCTAGCGCTTTTCTGCCAGCAGTAAGAAAGCCATAATATATGACGATCTTAACATAAACACTGCTGACTGCTGTGGTAATGAATATCAAAACCTTATAGCTTCATTTGGCTTTCATAATCATATCATCGACCCAACCCCCAAGTGACCCATACTTCCTCCTCTTCAAATTACCATATTTTGTCAAACTTCGATACGGAATCAATGAAGGCCGGTGTTATCAACGAAAACGTTGCGGACCACTTTCCCGTCTATATCATTGCTCCTAACCCTCAGCCCATGTCTTATAGGCCACTTTCGTATAATATACAAAGGGTAAATTTTGAGAAAACCAGACAACTTATACAAGAAAAATACTTCTCAAACCGTAGTCAGTGATATTAACTACGCCTATAAACAGTTTTGTGATACCTTAAAGTGTGGCTGCGTTAACGTAAACTTTAACTCCCGTAGAATCTCTAATTTTACACGTCATATTTGCCCTTGGATGACCCCAAAAATACTCGATGTAATAAAACTAAGGGAACTCTTGCGACAAATGATGAGAGAAAATAGGGATAGTAAGGACTACGAAGAACAATACCAAGTTACATGCAAGCTATCACTTGCTTTAATGCGCAAACAAAAAAAAAAAGAAGTATTACAGCAACCGGATCTTGAACGCAAAAGGAAATCGAGGAAGACATTGCATCGCTTTGGAAGGACGTCTCAGAGAAGCAGTGCTGACTGCACTGCGTGCGGGGAGGTTGAAGACATCGATCACATACTATGGCACTGCCCGGAATACGAGAAAGCACGGAAAACATTACTACCTTCGGTAAGGGCGACAGGGGCACAGGTGTCCCCAACACTGGACCTGCTATTCCCTACTAGTGGCAAGCAACGGGCGCGGGTCATATTGTCACGAATGACAAGTGATGAGGCGATAATGACTGAAGAAACTAAACGTATAATGGGGGCGAACTTGTACCCAAAAATAAAAAGGAAAAGGAAGATAACAGCAGAGCGTCGCGGGCGTCGAAGTCGGCGAAAGAGCAGAGTCGAACGCTGGGGCGAAATTGGCTTCGGCTTGCCACGCGGAGCCGTTTTTGTACACGCCTGGGCTTCTGGAGCATTCGGCGTAGAAGGTTCGGCGCGTAGAACATTCTAATCTCAAATCAGCAAGACGGTTCTCGAATTTACCCGAATACTAGTCTGCAGGAATAAACAAAAAGATGCGCCGCTCCCAGGAATCGAAACCTGACCCTTCGCGTGGGAGGCAAGCGCAATAACCGTTAGGCCACGGCCGCGCTGCCTACTTGGCGCGCGGCATTACTCCCCCCCCTTTAAAAAGTGCATCGCCCCGGTGCAATGCAAAACAAAACAAAATAAAAAAGAACGATAAACTAAAGAGTCCTTTGGAGCACATAAGCTCCACAGTCCTATCGAGCGTAGTACGGCTTCAGGCGCACGACGTGGACGACCTCAGGTCGTGGTGGGCGGCGTGACGATGTTCGTGTTCCGTCGGGCATCACCTCGTAGTTCAGCGCGCCGAGGCGACGAAGTACCTTGTATGGTCCAAAGTACCGTTTCAGCAGTTTCTCACTGAGGCCGCGGCGACGGATGGGCGTCCAGACCCACACCCTGTCTCCGGGCTGGAGGTGGATGTCCCTGTGACGAAAGTTGTAGCGGTCCGCGTCGACGCGTTGCTGGCCTTGAATCCTGAGTCGGGCGAGCTGGCGGACTTCTTCGGCCCTTTGAGCAACCACCTGGGCGTCGTCGCTCTCATTGTCAGCTGGCTCATGGGGCAGCATCGCGTCCAGCATGGTTGTTACTTTCCGACCATGTACCAGCTGGAAGGGAGTGTATCCAGTGGTCTCTTGAACCGCCGTATTTTAGGCAAACGTGACGTAGGGCAGCACCTCGTCCCACGTCTTGTGCTCTACGTCGACGTACATAGAGATCATATCGGCGATTGTCTTGTTGAGTCGCTCCGTCAGCCCGTTGGTCTGCGGGTGGTACGCAGTTGTACGACGATGGCTGGTGTGACCGAGTCGGAGGATTTCTTGGGTCAGCAGTGCCATGAACGATGATCCGCGATCTGTAATCAGAACTTCTGGAGCGCCGTGCCGGAGGACGATGGACTCAATGAAAAACTTGGCAGCTTCCACAGCAGTCCCCCAAGGAAGAGCTTTCGTTTCGGCGTACCGCGTGAGATAACCTGTGGCGACGATAATCCAGCGGTTCCCCGACGTCGAAGGCGGAAAAGGACCAAGTAGATCCATTCCGATCTCCTGGAAGGGTGTAGTTGGAGGAGAAATAGGCTGCAGGAGTCCAGCCGGCCTCGTCGGCGGTTTCTTGCGTCGCTGGCACTCGTGGCATGATCGTGTGTATAGGTGGACGGTCTTGGGGAGCTTCGGCCAGTAGTACTTTTCACGAATACGGGCCAGTGTCCGGCTGTAACCAAGGTGTCCGGACGTCGGGTCGTCGTGGCAGGCTTGGAAGATCTCTCGAAGGTCACTTGGGATTACCAGCAACCACGGTGTGTTGTTGTCGCCGAAGTTCTCTTTGTAGAGAACTTCGGCGACAACCTTGTCGAATGGCGAAGGTCGGCAGTACTTGTGAGAAGACGCGTGGCACGGTACTCCCGCCCCCTTCCAGGTGCTCGATTAATGCGCGCTGCTCAGGATCGTCCCGTTGACGTTGTGCCATATCGTCGGTGTTCACTGCTCCTAGGAAGCACTTGTCGTCATTGTCGTCGCTGCAGCCGGAAGGGCTTTCGACGGGGGCTCTGGACAGGCAGTCGGCGCCGCTGTGCTTGCGGCCTGACTTATAGACCACTGTCATGTTGAACTCTTGTAGCCGGAGACTCCATCGAGCGAGGCGTCCTGACAGGTCCTTCAGGTTCGCAAGCCAGCAGAGCGAGTGGTGGTCCGTGACTACACGGAACGGGCTCCCGTACAAGTACGGACGAAACTTCGTGATTGCCCAGACGACCGCAAGGCATTCTTTCTCAGTCGTGGAGCAATTTTTCTCCGCCTTGGACAGTGTCCGACTTGCGTAGGCGATGACTCGCTCGATGCCTTCTTGCACTTGAACCAGTACTGCGCCTAGTCCCGCGGTACTTGCGTCTGTGTGAATTTCTGTTTCCGCGTCCTGGGTCGCTAAACTCGTCAACAAAAATATTCTTTGTGTTATGACATAGTGGGGGGAGGAGCCGAAAGATAGCTGCGAAGTTTTCTTTTCTCACAAACCCACAGATCCGTCTGTCTTCGTGACGTTTTTCGTTGAGGGGACGAAAAATCCCTACGCGTCCCTAGGCACCAACAAGGGCAGCAAAGCGCGCGGAGACGACCGTCGCTCATACGTGTGACGTCACAACAAAGATTATTAGCTGCGACCGTCATGTTTGATGGTCTCTAAAAAGCACAATCGAGGCTTGGGAATTGCATTTTAAAATCACCACCGTTGAAGTTGATAGTCTGGTATCGTTCTTATTTCCGCCGATAAAGCATAATTTACTGAAAAGCGTCCCGATTTATCTCGGTCAGGCCAAAGTGTAGGCCGACGTGGCTAGGCCACAACCAGCCGACTACCGTTGTCCACTTTTGGGCGAATATCGCCTCTGGGCAGTTGTCCCCTCATCGGCGGGATAAAATCATTTTATGGTAGACATTCGAAGATCAGTCAGTTTGGGATTAAGTATGTGTTCATCAACGGAAATAAGGAAATAAAAGTAATGTCAGGGTGTCAATTTTGGCGGTGATGCTTCAAGAACGCAAGGACACTAAACTTGACATCGTCAATTTGAACACGCACCATCAAACTTGTCGTTCACAACTGATAATCCTGACTCCATCGTCAAAAGTATCAACTATGAAATGACGTCACTGAACGCGCCTGCACACTATATACGTGCCCTGGCACGAGTCTTTCAATTGCAAGTCTGTCATGGCCACTCTTGAGTTCATGGAACGCGAGCCGTTTTAATTCCAGAATCTCTTGAACCGTTATTTCGAAAATTACAGGCTGTGCTGTTCCTCGTCATTGCTCATTGGAACACCTCTAAACAGGGTCGTCGAAACAGGAGGATGGGGAGGGGGGGGGGGATTTAACCCCCCCTCCCCCAGCTGCGTCGAAAGAGGGGGCAAGGGACATAAGGGTGGAAAGGGGAGGGGGGGGTATCCCCCAGCCCCGAACCACCATAGCATTTCAGAGAGTTATAATAGAATATTAGGGGAAAGGAATGACCCCCTTCTTCACCACCATCACCGCCTCTATCTCTCTCTCTCTCTCCCGAACAATTTCTACGGCCCTTCTTGAGACTCCTCTTTGTTCGTGCGTGTGTGTGTGTGTGTGTGTGCGTGTGTGTGTGTGTGTGTGTATGTGTTTGTGTATGTGTGTTGGTCTTACTTTAATTCTTTCTTTAGAGCACAGCTCTTCGGCGCCCGTTTCCGGGTTTCGCGGCGTGGGCGTCGCCGTCGGGGTAACCGGCCCGCTAAATTTAGTGCGAAATTGACGTCACATGACCTCAACACCAATTCAATTCCCAGCTACGTGACTTCAACGCCAATTCACTTCTCCGCTAGATTGTCATGTGATGTCCTTTTCCCTGCTAAACTTAGCGGAGAAACTGAATGGGAGGAGGAGGGGCGGAGAGGAAGAGGGGAGGAAGAGGGGCATACCCTCCTATCCGTACCCTCCCTTATTCCTCCTGAAGAGTTGAGCTCTGATTTCGCATTACAAAGATTTGTAAACGTCTTTAATTTTTTTTTTATTTCCCTTTCTTCGGCTTTTTTTTTTTTTTTTTTTTTTTTTTGTTATTTCCCGTTTCCCCTCATCTCTCAGACATTACCGACGTCTCTACATAAACCGCCTGTGGGTGACCCCGGTGGCGTTGTTGACAGCGGCGGAAGATGAGCTCTATAAAGCCGCTCGCGTGCACCGCGCACGGCTCCACAACATCACAAAGTTCAATCTTCGCCTCGATTCCGAAGCGAAGAATTTGGCCTCAAATAACTCCTTCCCAAAGTTGTGAAACGTCACTTTGTCGTCACCAATAACTTCCACAAACGACGATCTTGCGACGAGAAAGTTCAGAGTATTTGCCGGCCGCCTAGGTACAATCTACGCATCATTGACTCTAACGCGGCGTAGGGATGTAGGGACACTCGGGCGAGACGTCATCAGTGCAACCGTTCAATCGGCTGGCACCACGGTGTTGCTCGCACGCGCTTCGATGGAGCTCGCTATGACTTTGTGTTTTACATTCTCGCTGGAATTTGAGCACCGAGAGAGCTCGGATGATTGACACCTCGCTCGGCTTGACGTCAGCGTCGGGAGAGTCCAATTAGCGCGTTCCGCAACTTTCGGACACAAAGTTGTGCTCGACGAGTTTAGCTACCTTGGTCGAAATGTCCAAGCACAGGAAGAGTCTGGAGTCGTCGTTTCAGCTCGTCGAATGCCTGCTGCTGCTCCTCGGCCCAATCAGACTTCTCAGCGTCCTTCGTGAGATTTGTAAGTGGTGCGGAAATACTTCCGAAATTCCGAACGAAGCGTCGATAATAGGCACAAAGTCCAAGGAATCTTCGCACGGCCTTCTTATCTGTCGGCGCTGGAAATGCCGCGACGGCGCGAGTCTTCTCGGGGTCTGGGCGGACGCCTTCGTTACTAACCACGTGGCCTAGGAACTTCAGTTCGTCATAGGCGAACCGGCACTTTTTCTTTATTGATACTGTCAATCCCTTGCGAGATCGTAAGAGGAGTGGTACATTGAAATACTTTCAAGCAGGATGCACTTGCTGCGACAACAGAAAACAAAAATCTGAATATGTGGCAGCATTTACAACATCCGGTGGTAGGCTGTTCCAATCGATGATTGTACGAGGAAAGAAGGAGAACTTAAATGTATCGTTTTTATATTTATATGGCTTTATTGTTTTGCTATGTGTGTATCTTGTAGACCTGGGGCAAAAAAAAAGTTATATATTTATCTTTCTCTATTCCAAGCTCGTGATTGGCAATAAGGTAAAGAAATTTAAGGCGGTTTATTCTCCTTCTTTCCTGTAGAGCTTCCAGGCCTGCGTCATTACAGAGGTTTGATGGAGATACATATGAGGAGTACACGTTATACACAAAGCGCACTGCTAATCTTTGAATTCGCTCAAGTTCTGAAATATAGGATGAGGTATGTGGATCCCAAATGACGCTAGCATATTCCAGCACTGGCCGAACAAGTGTTTTATACAGTAGTAGTTTTGTATCACAAGAGGCCTGTCTCATATACGTACGCAAGAAACCAAGCTTACGCATTGCTTTACTTGCGGTTTGATTGATATGAACATCCCATTTAAGATCAGACGTTATTGTCAACCCCAGATATTTATATGAACTTACTGTCTGAAGGTTACGGTTCCCAATCGAATAATTAAAAGTAATAGGCTCCTTTTTTCGAGTAACTGAAATACATACAGTCTTTGATAAATTTAGTGACATTTTCCAGTCATCACACCATCTAGACAGTTTTTCTAACGAGGAGTTTAGTACTTCACAGTCCGCAGAACTTTTGATTTCTCTAAAAATAACGCAATCATCCGCAAACAGTCGGATCTTTACTGGAATTCCAGAAACAATATCATTCACGAATATTAAAAACAACAAAGGCCCCAGGACCGATCCCTGTGGGACGCCAGAGGTTACGTGTGCGGTACCGGAGCATGCGGTGTCAACTTGAACAAACTGCTGTCTCAGAGATAAGTAACTTTCAAGCCACTTCAAGATAGCAGGATTATCTAAAACTGGTGACAACTTTATCAGTAACTTTTCGTGCGATACGCGATCGAAGTCTTTCGAAAAATCTAAGTAAATCACATCAGTTTGCCCCCTTACGTTAATCACAGATGCAAATTCATGCACAGTTTCTGTCAGTTGGGTAATGGTAGATACTTTTTGGCGAAAGCCATGTTGAAAACTAGTAAAAAAATTATTTTGTTCAAGATATGTCGATATGTGCTTAAACACCACATGCTCCAACACCTTACTGCACGTACTAAGCAGACAAATAGGCCTATAATTGGAAACTGATCTTGAGTCCCCAGACTTTAAAATTGGGATAACCTTTGCGGCTTTCCATTTGGAGGGTACCGTGGACGTCTCCAGAGATTTTCTGAATTTCAAAACCAAATACTTGGCGCTTCATTCCGCGTATCTTCTGAGAAAGGCATTAGGAATGTTGTCTGGACCAGTTGCCCTTTTAATGTCAACATTCAGTAGATAATTCACAATATCCTCCTCAGAAATCGTTATATTCGGCAAAGCATTTCTACTATGTGAACTGTTTCCCGGCACAGCCGCCATGACCGACCCTCGATTGTTGTCAGGCTGAAGACCGACGTGAAGTAGTTATTGAGAGTATCAGCAATAACGGCTTGAGTGTGAGTCCGGCGGTCTGAATGGCTTGAAGAACAGCTCGGGGTCGCCTCAAGTGCTCGTCGAAGTCACTTGAAAACACTACGACGTCGTCAAGGTAGACGAGACAGCTCTGCCACTTCAGCCCTGCCAGTACTGTGTCCATGACACTCTGGAAT
The DNA here is from genome assembly GCF_016920785.2 of Ixodes scapularis. Taxonomy (NCBI): domain Eukaryota; kingdom Metazoa; phylum Arthropoda; class Arachnida; order Ixodida; family Ixodidae; genus Ixodes; species Ixodes scapularis. The sequence continues at coordinate 90,055,338 of NW_024609835.1, forward strand.
GTTGCCGGCGCCGTGCATAGGCCGAAAGGCATCACCTTGAACTCGTACAGGCCATCCGGCGTGACGAAAGATGTCTTCTCTCGGTCCCGTTCGTCGACTTCGATCTGACAGTAGCCGCTCTTTAGGTCCATCGATGAGAAATATCGAGAGTGGCGCAGCCGGTCTAGAGTGTCGTCGATGCGGGGAAGTGGGTAGACGTCTTTCTTCGTCACCGCGTTCAGCTGCCGGTAGTCAACGCAGAACCTAAGCGTTCCGTCCTTCTTCCTAACCAGCACAACTGGAGAGGCCCACGGACTGCTTGAAGGCTGGATTATGTCGTCGTTCAGCATTTCTTCCACTTGCTGTTGAATGACCTCCCGTTCTTTTACGGAGACTCGGTACGGCGATCGGTGCACAGGGAGCACGTCGTCCTCGGTGACGATGCGATGCTTCGCAACGGTGGTTTGGCGCACCTTCGACGACGTCGCGAAGCAGTCGCGGTATTCGGCGAGAAGGTCACTCAGCTGCCGTCGTTTCGGGCCTGGAAACCTGGGGTTCATGTCAAGCTGCGCTGGCGGTGTAGTGTCTTGCTGAGCTGGCGATGATTCTTCAGCAACCGCGGCGATTTCGACGGAGTTCCGAAGTTCCTCGACGTGGCCCACAGCAGTACCTTTTGTGAGGTGCTGCGTTTCTTTTCGGAAGTTTGTCACGAGGACCACGGTGCGCCCATCCTGAAGTTTAGTCACTCCTCTTGCGACGCCTATTCCTCTTCCTAGGAGCAATTGAAGGCTGCCTTCCAGAACAACTTCGCCGCAGGTAGCTGCATCGGTCACGACGGGTACGACAATACTTGATCGCGGTGGCAGGTTCACGTGGTCGGCAGCGACTCGGACGGCGGTTGACGCTGTTTGGGGTTTCTCTAAAGGTGGGACAGGCGTCCGCAGGGTCAATCTGTTTTCACCAAGGTCGATGACGGCACCGTATTCACACAGAAAGTCCATGCCGAGAATAACGTCTCTGGCCCAGTCTTGCAGAATGACGAATTTCACAGCGCACGTTTCACCGTGGATCTCGACGCGAGCTGTGCATCTTCCGACTGGTGTGATGAGATGCACTCCGGCGGTTCCTATTTGAGGTCCATCCCACGGCGTTGTCACTTTTCGCAGGCGGCGAGAGAGCCTCCCACTCAAGACTGAGTAGTCTGCCCCGGTGTCCACGAGCGCCGATGCGTCGAGGCGTCAATAACAACGTTTAGGTTGTTGGACACCATTGCAGGGGCGTCGGTGCGCTGGGGGGCGTCGGGAGAGTGGGAGTGCTCCGGCGTTATTGGAGGCTTTTTGCTTTCGTCGTTTTCGGCAACGTCACCTCCAGGCGTTACCGCACTTAGTTTTCCCGACGACGCAGGGGAGACAGGCTCTCTCGGCGGGGCCGTGGCGCTGGAGACGCTGAACGTCGTGGCGAAGGGGAGCGGGCTTCACGGCAGCGAGACGACACTGGGGAGGGCGAGCGTCGAAGGTACTCCTTGATGTCGCGAGGGCGTTCGCCGTACCTCGGGCGTGGCTCGTTGGGGTGGAACCCACGCAGGCCCATTTGCCGGTAGGGACAACGGTGGTAGATATGGTCGGCCTCCCCGCAGTGGTAGCAGATGGGTCGTCGATCCGCTGTCCTCCACATGTCGGTTTTCCTCGGCGACGGCTGTTCTCTGCGGTCGTACAGACATACTTCGTCGTTGCGTCGGGGGTACGCCTGCGTTGGTTGGTATCGTCGTGGCGCCACCGGGTAATGTTGAGCAGTTGGAGGCGGTCATCGGGCCACTGCGGCGTAGGTCAGCGTCGGCTCATCGGCTGCGGCCACGGTGACAGGGGTATGCGGCAGCAGCGCTCGCTGAACCTCGTCCCGAACAACCTCGGTAATGGAGATTGAGGCCGGGCGCTGAGGAGTCGGCAGCAGTTTCTTAAGCTCCTCCCGGACGATGTCGCGCATAAGTTCACGAATGCCCGTGGTGTCGTGGGCAAGGTCGCAAGGGGACTGCGAAATCGCGCTGGCGCCGGGCAGTCTCTGGTAGTGGCTGGCCCGGGCTTGCAGAGCACGCTCGATATTCGTGGCTTCTGTGACGAATCCTTGAACGGACGTCGGTGGGTTGCGTACGAGTCCACCGAAGATGTCGTCCTTCACGCCGCGCATCAGAATACGCAGCTTCTTTTCGTCGGTGGCCTGAGGGTCGGCGCGGGAGCTCAGGCGCAGGACGTCTTCCACGAAACTCGTGACGCTCTCATTGGGGCGCTGGGTCCTGGATTGCAGCAGATCTTCGTCCCTATCTCTCCGATGTTGATTGGCGAACGTACGCGTCAGCTCGTTCTTGCAAAGCTCCCATGAAGTCAAGGAAGCTTCGTGGCTTTCGAACCAGCGCCTTGCAGACCCTTCAAGTGAGAAATAGAGGTTCTGCTGACGCTGTTCGTCACTCCACCCGTTGTGGCGAGCCACGCGTTTGTACTGGTTGATCCAGTCTTCGACGTCCTCGTAGGTCTCGCTGAGGAAGGGAGGCGGCGTTCGCGGAGCGACGGGCAGGACGACGACGGGCGGGGTGGTCATTGTCGGGATGTTCTCCTTCGCCCTGTGCTGCAGGGGTCCGGATTCCGGGAGTTGGACTTCGATACGGCGGCTTCTTCGGGCTTCGGCGTCCTCGACGAAGGGTAGCCTTCCGGGGCTGAGCACGTCGCTTGGCCGGGATGTCTTCGGAGGGGTACGCTTAACGGGCATAAAATGCACTGCCCAGCACCTCCACCAAAATGTCACGAATGACAAGTGATGAGGCGATAATGACTGAAGAAACTAAACGTTTAATGGGGGCGAACTTGTGCCCAAAAATAAAAAGGAAAAGGAAGATAACAGCAGAGCGTCGCGGGCGTCGAAGTCGGCGAAAGAGCAGAGTCGAACGCTGAGGCGAAACTGACTCCGGCTTGCCACGCGGAGCCGTTTTTGTACACGCGTGGGCTTCTGGAGCATTCGGCGTAGAAGGTTCGGCGCGTAGAACATTCTAATCTCAAATCAGCAAGACGGTTCTCGAATTTACCAGAATACTAGTCTGCAGGAATAAACAAAAAGATGTGCCGCTCCCAGGAATCGAACTCTGACCCTTCGCGTGGGAGGCAAGCGCAATAACCGTCAGGCCACGGCCGCGCTGCCTGCCTGGCGCGCGGCAATATTCCGTGCAGTGCTCGAGTTGGCGCATGTGACCGAGATTTCAGACCGTCTCTAACTGCCGCTCGCGATTCGGAAACCGGTAAAGATCACGTCACACGTTTGCGACGTGATAATGATGCAAAACTCCAGTCAACATAACTATGTTGTGGCAGAACTGCGGAACTGCGGCTGGGTGAAACGCGGTGGCGCGATATGTTACACAGGTTCAGCTCGTCGACGCTCCGCGGCGACGAGCTGTACTTGTGCAGTTGACCGAATGTTGGGAGCGATGTTTTAGGAGCGATGTTTGAACAATGTTTTAGCCGTGTGTTAGCAACGCTTTGCCTCTCCCCCCCCCCCCCCCCCCTCCCTCTACCCCACAAATGATCTGATTGGCGCTTTCCCCTAGTAACTGCTAAAATATTTTATTCAACCCATCTCAATTCACATCTTTCCCTCCCTCTTCCCTTTGGCTATGCGAGCCTTTCCCTGCCTGGAGAATAACATTTCGCGTAGCCATTAAACCCCCTTTCCCGTTTTATACACCACATCCCCCCCTCGAAAGATATATGGAACGTCAATCATTCTTGAGACGAGTTTAATTCATTTAAGGCCCTCGACGTCGTGAAAACATGAAGGGATCCAAAAATACCAAAAGGTTAGACAAAAAGGACGGACAAGACAAACATATTTCGAAAGATGTTGACCCTATGTGTCCTCTTTGTCTAACTTTGTCGTATTTCTGAACCCATTACCAACGCGCTCAATCCAAGTTTATGTAGGGATCTATGGCATGTCATTCGGAAGCCAGCTGCGCACGCCGACAGTCGCCTACTATCACGGTTTTTTTTAGTGATATTAGGGAGTTTTAGGGAACCATTTTTGCATATCCGATACGGTACGATGGGCCCAGCCGGTACGAACTTCGCATATATGAGTCTTCTGTGGTAGCGCATGAGCAGTTCGTACCGGAGTGCCCATCGTACCTTATCGGATATGCAAAAACGGTTCCCTAAAACTCTCTACTTAGACTAGCAGCAATACGGTCCAACGCGACAGCGTTAAGGAGCTCGTGTTGCAGGAAAGCCGGCGTCGACGTCGGTGGCGTTGTGACGCGAAAATCTGGATCGGTCGATAAGGTCATGACGTCACAACCAGATGACCTCGCGCGGGAATTTTAAACAACCCTCAACGCTCACGTGAAACGTCAAGTCACACGTGGGATGAAAATGATTAAAACGTGACACGTAATGCGAATTAAAGGTCGCCTCATGTCTCAAATGATTTCATTTTATAAAGTAATTAATTTGCTTTAAAGAAAAAATGTGCAGACTTTTAGGTGGGATCCCAATCTACAGCCCTTGGGCTGCGAGCAAGACACGCTACTGACAAGGCCACGCAGAAACTTCTATATCTTTCTTACATGATGTTTTGCAAGCCCCCCAATACACGTTCAGTCGCACTTCGATGTACAGTCGGATATTCACTCCTAAACCTTATTTACAAACACCTATCACACACATTTACATTTGGCATACTATACATGTGGCCATTAGACCTTTTATGGAGAAAGTGACAAACTTGTAGTTCAAAGGTTCCAGTGAAACTCACTCACAAGCCAAGTTAACATTTATATCAAATCTGAGAGACCTAGCCATGCGTCAAACATGGGGAACCAGTCAGGTTGACTTAATCGTGAAGCGTATTCGTGACTTCAGCGACTTATAGGGGGCGCCACCACCAGGGTGTCAAACCGAAATTTTTATCGGTTCGGTTCCGGTTCGGGTTCACGGCTTTCGGTTCGGTTCCGGTTCAGTTCCGGGGAGCAAAAAATAACGGTTCAAACCGGTTCGAACCGGTTTGAACCGCTAAATTGAGAATATATTTTCCACGTTGTTCTGGCCATATACACTATTTACGCCGTGAAACGATTAACTATATAACTTCTTCGATCGTCCGTGCAATTTACTTTTGTTTTTAGGTACCAAAATATGAAATTCAGTTATTTATTTTGACGCAAGAGTAGAAGAAAATCTACATTAACGCACATAACGTCGTGTTCATACGACTCGACATCCCTTCCCGTACCAAAATGTCAGATATGGCCCTGATATATTTTATATACGTTCAGATATGATAATATAAGCAGTCAAATAGGGCTGTATTTCGCCAGATATGGGAGCTAATACGGCCGTATTTCGACATATAGGTGGGCAAATACTGCCAGATCCGGCTGTATAAGTGCGTAAATACGTCCATATATCACCATATACGCGTGCAAATGTAGCGCCCTGATAATGATATATGGGCCCGTTTCAGTCGTGCAAGCAACAAGTCATATGTACTCGCTAAGACACTAGTTGATTGATCTATATTGCATGAGTCTCTTGTAATTGGTTAACTATTGTCAACATCCTGAAAGTGAAGTTATTCCAGGTATTTGGACCAACTAATCAATTGCGCAATTTGAAGATTGAAAGACAAATGAAATTTGGTTGTATGTTTGATGTGTGACGATATGACGAAGTGCGACCGGAGCGCGAGTTAATTAAATAATGGATTTTAGTCGCAGCTCTTAGGCACCCGTTTCCGAGTTAAGCGGTATTGGCGTCGCCATCGGTGTAACCGCCCCGCTAAATTTAGCGAGAAATTGAATTGGTACGTATGTCACGTGACGTCAATTTTCCCGCGAAATCTGGCAGTGAAACTAATTTTTTTTTTTCATGTTTCCCCGCTAAATTGAGCAGGTAAACACGAACCGTTAGCTTACTCAAGATGCAAGACGCTACTTCACCGTCCCGAATCCTTTTCCCTTCGAACGGAAGCCGTTGCGCCCGGAGTACAATACGCAGCTCTTTCAAAACCGTTCGCGCAGCATCGCATCCGTTCGTTTGCGAGCGACGGCGATTCATCGTGTGTTGAAAGCCGGAAGATGTGCTGTCCGTGGTGTCTTTTATGTATAACTCGTTCGTAAAAAAATCTGAAACAGTGTACACGTGATTTTAAATTTATTGGTAGAAATACATATATATATATATATATATATATATATATACATATTTATTTATCTATTTATTTGTCGACATCATGCACAAAAAAAAATAGTCGCGTTAATTGTTTCATTTAAAATCATAATGTGGTTTATACAGCGTAAAACATAGTATCTTGAAACTTGCATCGTTTTGAGTTCAAAAGCTAGACTTCATAGAGCTGTATGTTCACTAGGTATTGACAGCAGGGTAGACGCCAAGCGTGTTTTAGGCAAATCGTGTCTCCGGTTAGGGTCACGTGACTACAGTCTAGAATCTGGTGACAAAGCAGGACATCGCACCTGCCTGGCGCCCAAGGCCACACATAGCATTCACAGCACAATCAACCTTCGTTACAAGTGACACATCTCCTGTTTGTGGCCCCAAAAGATAAGCCTTTTGTTCGTGAAACCCCGTTCTGGCCGCTCCTTCGATCCTTTTCTCTCTCCCTAAGCTGAAAGCGTTGTAAATAGTGAGTGGTCACGTGGTTTGACGGATGACGCGTTAGCCGTTGCCGATTTCGGAATGCGTTTAGCCGGACCTAGCTTGGCGTGTGAGTTCTCCCTCTGTGGCAGATGCGTATGTCTGCTTCTGCAAGCGATTTCTTCAAAGAAGCCCAAGAATTTTTTGTGATGCGTTTAGTGTTCGGTTCTACAAACGACAGCTTGTGTTACATCGTGTTGAATCTTCACGGGCACCTTTTCGTTTCTGTGTTCGAGTGGTGGTTTTGCCGTGGCCGTGTCGACATCTCCCTCGTACAACACCTTTCAAGTCGCGTCTCATCAACGTAAGTGCGCTGCAACCTACTTCGTGACAATTGATCGTTTTTCCTAAATGTATTCTTCCAGATTACCTCTAGATTTAGGCCGTGTCTATCTCCTGGCAGCCTGGAGAATCATTGTGCAGAATGTTTCGGCATTGGTGCGATTGCGCTACAAGCAGAAAGTTTCGACATGCCGCCGACAAAGTTTTGACGTGTCGCCAAAAAACAACAGCAGCACAGACTCTTAATTACGCGTTCCAAAATTTGACGAGCGGCTTTACGAGTCGCTTGTAGAAAGATTGTTACGATTTTGCGAAATACTGGTAAACAATGCTAGGTCATCCGCGGGCGTATCCCTCTCCGCCCGCTTGTACTTTCTCTAACTTGACGGACACTGTCTCGCGGTTCATGCTGACGAAACCATCAGGATACCGGGTAATTGCTACAGCCGAGCGCGGCACAGTTTACCATTGCTCCCGCTGTGGAGGGTCGAAGAGTCAACTACCAGCACGGTGGATACCGTTTCTTTTTTTTTTTTATTCTTGCAGATTTGTTTTAAAAGAAGCCGTGAACGCTACACTTACGCGGTTTGTGCGAGAGTGATACGCCCAGGGGGACGTTATGTAGTTTGCTAATTTATACGATAAGTCGGCTAATTAAATAAAATTCATTGATTAACTTTTAATTAGTGAAAATAGACATATGGTTTCAATTAGAAACTTGCTGAGCGTCGTCCAAAACCCCTAAACCAGTAATTTTTAGAAAGGCTGAGCGCGTGTGAAGCGCAGCAGTGCGCTGAAGTTACCACTTGTGGACCAGGTACAAGGCTGGGGCTAGATAAGAGACAGAAAAATTGCGCGGGCGCCTTACCGAAACCGGTAAGGCGCCCGCGAGTGGTGCGACCTGCTCCACGAGTGGTGGCTTTAGTGCGCTTCTCACGCGCTGAAAGACTTTCTGAAAATGACTGATTTAGGGATTTTGGACGACGCCCCGCTAGCTGCTTATTGGAACCGTATGTCTATTTTCACTAATTGAAAAGTTCATTAGTGAATTTTAATTAATTAGCCGAGTAATTGCAAAGCTTAGCGCCCACGTAATATCCCCCTGGGCGTATAACTCACTCGCAGAAACCGCATAAGTGTGGCTTTCATGACTTTTTTTAAGAACAAATCTGCAAGAATAAAAAAAAAAAACACCCTGATATGGGAGGCAGATATACCCCTATTTGGCAGAGCCAGATATGGATATATAAAAAATTGGGCAGATCTGGTTATATAAGGCTTATATAAACTGATGTGCTTGATATGGCCAGATCTGCCCAATTTTTTATATATCCATATTTGTTTTTTTATATAAGTCCAGATCTGCCATTTTCGTAAGGGTTTGTTTACCAGTAGCACATTTTTTACCTGAATCAAAATGTTTAAGTACAAGAGTGAAGAGGTGAGCTTGTTGGTACATCTATAAATAGATCAGCTTGAAATTTAGAACTCTACGGCATTTTCTTGTCCTTTCTTCGTGTTTAAGTAAAATTCTAAAGTTCAAGCTGATTTTTTTACACGGTATAAAATATTGTCGCAAAGTGTGGTAGGTCGCCTAAAATACCCGTGATTGATACAACTTTGTGTCGCAGTATTAAAAGTGAAATCGTGATTGTGTCTTTGAACCAAAGAATTAAATGCATCACATAAAATTTTAAAATAAGCACCTCGTGGCCATATATATTACCAGATATTGTTTACGAAATACACTTCACAATATATATGTATGAGATGACGACGCAACTTAGCTAAAAGCAATGAAATTTTCAAGATGTCACAAAAGCTTTAGAATAATTCCTTTCGGACTATTTGTTATAGGAACACCGAGGGGCGATCAAAATGCTTGCTGTTCTAACCAAACATTGTTTACACTCAGTACCGCATGCATGCGACTAATCATGCAGCAAGGAGTGATCGCGATTATTCACCCTAATCTATACGCACCTTCGCACTCCGATCGAATCTGCCCCAATATAGCGCTTGTCCAAATGAACATTTTCTTACGCAGAAGAAGCTGGCATAGCCTGGCTGTTGAGGTTTGTTCTTGACAAAAATCCGGCCAATTTAATTTGCAAATGAGCATCACCCTTGCTAATTGATGACTTTAACGCGATAGTGTTAAGGAACTCATGTCGCAGAAAACCCGATGTCGGTGGCGTGACTAGAAAATCTTGGTTGGTCGATAGGGTGATGACGTCAGTGTATACATGCCCCAGCGCAAGAATTTCAAACAACCCACAATGCTCATGTGAAACGTGACATCACGCGTGGAATGAGAGTGATTAAAACATGACATGTAATGCGAATTGAAGTTCGCCCTATGTCTCAAATGATTTCACTTTTTAAAGTAATTCTTTGCCTTAAAGAAAAAAATTAAGAATTTTAGGTGGGATTTGATCCCACGACCCTTCGGGTGCGAGTCAGACGCTTTTGACTAGGCCACGCGAGGCACGCTTTCGTGGCAAATGAGAATGCGATGCAAACGAGGCCCGTTAAGGCTATCGCGTTCCACCTTTGAAGGCGAAGCTTAAGCGTCCTCCAAGATTCTTTTTTGTTAAGTAAAACGAAGTAGTATTCCACATTCTACTCGACAAGGCAGCTACTTAATTGAACACTTTCTGACGGTTTGCGTGCGTAATCGTCATAGTTCCGCCACGCGCCCTTGTTTACTTTGTTTTTGTCCAGCCCACAGACACATAAAAGTAATGTTCCCCACATAAAAGAGGCAATAACAGACTTCTATATGCTTGAGAAGTTATATGTGTGAGGAACACAGTTATTTAAATTAGCTTCAAAATCAGGAATGTGTGTAAGGCTGTCCCATATCACGTACAACGTGGCTGTCGAGGATAAAAACGCCGGAAAAGATTGGCAGAACATTTTTCAGATAATTTGGGGGGCATTGCTTTAGTGTGGTCGGGCACTTATTTGTGTTGTCAAATATTCAGTTAGTAATTAAATACATTTTTATAACGATCAATAAATTTTACTTTATAAAGTTCCCATAACCGCTTGAGACCGACGAGGAAGGACGATACTCGAAACTACGCGAGCTGTGGGTCTGCGTAAAAGTGTTTTTCTGTTTGCTGATTGGCAGTGTGAGACATCGGGTTGCACGGTACGCCATAGAGGGCTCTGTACTCACATAATAGATTGGAAGTCAAATATATGAAATGTTCAAAAATAGAGAGATAATTAATGTTATTTTTCTAAACAATCCCTTAAAGAACGCCTTACTGCAAAAAGATATGCGTACAAATCCACGCAATGAAATATATAATTTTACATAGATAGGGCGAAGGACAGACAAGGATTCTTTAAATCTTAATATAAATCACAATTTATCAGCTTTTATAAGCTCGAAACTTCGCGAACTACTGCCTCGGGAGACTAATGTTATATTCGGTTTTACCTGCACTTGTTTTGGCCCTCACTTTAACCTATGCTTGAATAGTCATGCGCGCTAACATTTCTCTAGGCTGCCATATATCATCGCGGGACTGCTAAAAAATCGCACAACTTTACAATTAGGACATCTATTGATAGTGTTGCAAGCATCACATTTCACCAGAAACCTTAACTGTTTAACATGGTATGCACGTGACATCATCACACTATAGGTTGGTGGTCGTTGTGATTTCTTCTTGCTAACAAAATCGAATTCGATGGCGCAAAATGAATGCTGCAGGAGGTTCAAGCTTAGTGAAAGCCAAGTATTTTAAAAGCACGTATTACTATTCTTAGTGCATCGTCGTGAGGAACGGCGCGAGCGTCTGGAACGACAAAAACGTGCTATTTGGCAAGAGCCTTTTGCACACAAAGTAGTTTCCGGGGTCACGCCTTTTGGTCTGCGCCAAGGATGCAGGGAAGAGGAACCTTTACAACACAGTAGGTTTTTAAAATTAACCCTCCTCTTCCCCACACATCCAGCACACACACACACACACACACACACACACACACACACACACACACACACACACACACACACACATACACACACACACACACGCACACGCACACACTTCTTTTTACAGCGGAGCTATTAAGGGCTAGTTGCCTCAGTATCGTGTCCGTCAGCAAACAAATGACGACACTAAACTCTGGACAGCTACCGCCATCTATAAGTGACGACGGCAACCAGACAACCGACTTGCTGGTTGTCTGGTTGCCGCCGTCGCGTATAGACGGCGGCAACCTCTACAGCCTTTCCACTCTGGCTTGCCGACTTGAGGCCGGCCATTACTTCATTTCCAACATAGTACAGCTTCGCTGGTCTTCCTTCTTCACCGAAGTGGAAAGGGTGATAGTATTCCTGAGAAATTGTCTCCTCCGTTCGTGTGTGCTAATTCGACAATTTTAGTTTTCACTTGTTAACAGCAACCCTTCACTGCTTTTATTTTGTACCCCGTGAAGTTTAAAGGGGTCATAAAACGATATCGGGTTGGAATGTTCATGACTCTTCCGAGGCGTACTGGTCCTAGTCTGACCCAAGTATACTCGCACAGGCCGCCACTGATTCAGAAGCTTCTTTGTCGCGGTGAAATGGCGAGGCCAAAAATGAGACTATTTCTTGCCTTCGCAAAGATTGATGTCGTAATTGTGGGATCAAACCCACCCGCCTGACGACAGTCGAGCGCGGCTCATGGATTGGACAGGAGAACTGCGTGAGCACTGTACATCGGCTCGTAACAAGCAATGCCTTGGTGGACACTTGGGTAGTAGCTCGTGTCCAACCACTGCGGTAATGAGAATAGCCGAACTCTAACAATGCCTAGAGATCCCCCCCCCCCCCCCCTCCAGTACGCGTTTTCTTCCATTTCAACCCGAGCGCGGGGGTATGATTAACGTTGGGGGCATAAGACAGGCACCAGGCCACGTGGCCGCTTCTGCCTCCGAGTTGATGGAATAACCGATACTCATATTTCTATAACTTTTTGGCGACTGCCATTGCCTAGAAAAAAAAAGCAAAGCCAAGTTCAATCAGTTATTAACGTTAGGGAGTGATCCTGAGTAGTATTTAGTGATGCATAGAAATCTTTTTATAGCTTCTTTAAGCAAAATACAGAGGGGTTCGAAACTTGGGCAATAACTTGAGAACGACGCTCGTGTAAGACTTACAGCGACTGCCATTGTTCGGCTGTCCCTCTGAGGTCACTAAAATATCTTCTTTTTTAGGTATTCCTTCCGTACACACATGTAGTTCTATAAAACGTCATATTAATAAGTCGCATTTAGTCATTTCAATACTTCTATTCTCGGGACATCTTTCGGATGCAGTTCTCAATGATGTACAATTGGTCCTGCAACATTTTTTTGTACTTTCAACAAATACTGCTAAGAAGTAACCCCTGACATTCATAGCTTGCGAAAATATGCATTAGTTTTCCCCTCCGCGCAATAGCAGATGCAGAAAAAATAAAGGAAAGAGACAGCTGTCGATCCCCTCCTCAACTCGCAATTTGAACAAGCGGCCGCGTGATCTGACGCTAATCATATACCGTCAGTGTTCATCATAGTCATGCCCTTGGCGGCTAGGGTTTGGAATGCAAAAGCTTGGGCTGAGTTTCAGATATTTTTAAAGCTGGGCTATTATCATATTTAATGGACATAAGCCGTTACCCGAATGTTTGACGATGCTGAATGTCAAGAACCCGCGCAATCGACTAGGTCCTATGAAAATCCTTTACGTCACGGTGTCACGTGACTCGGTGCAAAATCGTGATGTAATGTTACGTCACGCTGTCAACAAGGCTAATACATCTAGTGACTTCCTCAAATTAAATCGAGTTGATGTAGTGAGTCACGTGACGTCACGAGGTCACGTGACATTACTTGACAACATGTATTGACACCATGACGTCACGTGACAACGTGACACATGGTTAATCATAGTGCCAATACAAACGCGCCACGAAAACCCACAGTTTACCATACGCTGCAATTCTGTATATGACGATTTGATCAATAGAAATACAGCCGCCAATTTTTTATTCCCACATGTTCATTTTGTGATACTAACAAAAAAGAAAGAAAAGAAATTACCTTGAACCGTTTTGAACCGGTTACCGTTATATTTTTTTTTTCGGTTCGGTTCCGGTTCAGTTCCAAGATGGCGGCGAAGATTGCGGTTCGGTTCAGTTCCGGTTCGGCTAAAAATAACGGTTCTGTTCCGGTTTTCGGTTCGGTTCAGTTCCGGTTCGACACTCTGGCCACCACTAAACAAACATGGCGGCTGGGAGCAGGTTGCGTTGGCTCGGTCGGGCCGCCTGGACAGGTGGCGCATTCAATTTAACAAACTTTTTTTCTGTAATGCCCTATTTTATAAGTATTTGAACTGCGACGGTAAAGTGTAGCCGGTGTGAATAAACTTGCACAGCATAGTTCTGTTTTCCCGGTGCTTTTTGTTCTTTTCATGACAAACTTTTGTTTCGGAGATTTCGTTCAAAACCGACATTATGGGCTCTGGAGAGACGGTAATAGACTCTAATAAGTTTTGATCAGCTTAAGAAAGCGGCAATAACTACAGAATTGTTCCACCGGTAGTAATTTTCAGCTAACTTGCATGCCTTGACCATGAGACTTACCTGTCCGCGAAATCGAGCATTTGTGTGTATCCGCGTTTAAGAAACAGCTCCAATCGTCTGCTCTGCCAACAACACAGGCTGCAGGAAAATTACGAAAATTAAGCTAGCGCTTCTTGAGCCAAGGAGAATGTTAAGCCGCTGGCACCCCACTAAGCAGTTAATATTCGTATTTAAATTCAGGTTTTAGTGGCAATCAAGAAGTCATTTTGAAGAATATGCGGGTTATGTATTATATTACGTACTATCTCCCACTAAACCGATATTAGTATACTCTTCGGGTTGAAATATGAGCTTAGTTGACTAGCTACTAGGTGAACTGCTGAATAAAAGTATATTTGACAGACAGAAAGATACTACTTAAACTTAGCCAAATGGTTCTAGCCGGCAGCACGGAGACGAATGAGGAAAAACTGAAGAGAGTCTTCAGCGGAGATTCACGCATAACCTCTCTGCATTGAACTTGACTTCGAATCCTGAACGGAAAAATTTAGTAATTTTTGTGGACGGACAACCTCAGCAATGTAGACGTATATTGCTGCTGGCTACGACGGGCGTATAGCATAAATATTGGAGGCGCGATAGATCATAATGTCCTGAGAGCTTCTAACTTTGCGAGACGCTTTTGAAAGCAGACAATTTCCCTCATTAATCGTATGCAGCGAGCCGGTTTTCCGGAGTCAAGTAATTACAAAATCAACCCAACTCTTTCGGTTTGGTCCAGAGGCGTTTCGGCAAAAAGCAGCCAAGCTAAATAGCCAACGCACCGACCAACTTGGGTGGTTCAATCTTTAAGCTAATCGAACGCAACCAAACTCAAGAAAAGCAGCTATCAAGCCTTCCCATTCACTTGATTGCAACATTGATCTTCGCTTCAGTGTAACACCTAGGGGTGTGCGAATAGTGATTTTTCAAACCGGATCGAATACGAATACGAATCGAATAAGTTTCCAATAGTTTCTGAATAGTGAGTACACAGCTACTAAAAAAAGCAAAAAGATTATGATATTATTTTTATTATTCGAAAATGTTTCTTAACATTATTGTAAAAACGCGACTAGACGAGAATGAGTGGAGTTCAACGATATAAAATTAAATAGAGACAAAAGCTACTAAAATATTAGAATGCTAAACATAATATCACGGTTCACGCGGATGCTGAACATAAAATCACAGTTCGCCTGAGCCTGGTACATCCTGAAGCAATGTACTAAAGGCCGGTTCTCACATGCAGCGAAGCGCTGATGTAGCGCTCCTCACGTGTCGTCAGCTACTTATTGTCAGCCATGAGCAACAGTTTTGACGGTGCGATGCAAAGCTGGTGAACGCTGCCGTCAGCACGCGCTAAGCGCGAGGTTAGCGCTACGCTTGTAGCGCTCCGCTGCATGTGTGAACAGGCCTTTAGTAGGATCTCTACATTCTCTTTTTATTCGTTGTTGTAGTAGATGTCCTTGAATCGAGGATCAGGGAAAATGGCAAGGGCGTGATGGGCCAGTGTGGTTAAGTGCAGGAACCTTGTTTTCACTGATTTGAGAAGATTCTGGGGAAACGCATGGTCATGTTCCCCTTGCGCCCTCAAAAAGCAACATCTTCACACACTGAACAAGTGGAACAACCATGGAAAATGTTGGGAAAGACTCGACACCGAAAAACTTCCACACTCTAGTGCGCTTTCTCTTCGAACAACTTCCCGCTTCTTCTACTTCTACTTCGCTCATACAAAGCGGCGGTGCCGTTGCAACCAGTTCTGAAACGTCTCCACGACACGCTTTCTGAAAGCGTGCACGAGCAGTCTCGTGCCAAAGCGGTTCCTAAAGGCTGAACCGCATGTAAGCGATTTAGCGAGCGGCGAGAGTCAGCAGCAAGCGACGGAGATCTTTCACTGTCCATTGTCGCGTCGCTCGGTGTTTGGATTTTTAGAAAACGTTCTCATCGCCTTGGTGGCTTGCCTCATCGCACGACTGACCGAGCGACAGCGAAGTGGGTTGACGTCGCCTGTCTCGTCTCTTGGCGAATCGCTTTCATGAGAGTTATACACAGTAGTCCCTACCGGAGGCGACAGCAACGTACAGTACGTATATAAAGAAACTGCTGCTGTCGATAATGATAATTATTGTCTAGGGGAAGAGGGTACGTATTGCCATCTTGCAGCCATGTGCGGCAGGCGTGCCGGGGCATTGTGGGACTCCTGTGAAGAGAACCTCGCAGCGCGACACCGTAACGACTATTTGGAAATTATTCGAAAAATATTCGAAGCTTTTAAAACTTATTGTTCGATTCGATTTATGAATCGAATAGAATAATATTCGATTCGTTATTCGAAAATAGCGAATATTCGCACACCCCCAGAAACTACTCGTCTGTCGTCCTCAGTCCACTGTTCTAATCCTTATAAAGAAATCACTTATCTGTTACCAAGTAGTCCTCACTTTGAATATAACTCGAGACAGACAAGAAATCAAAGCGTTTTTTCGTGATTCCTTTCTCCATAAGAAGTATGGCGGGAGAACGAGACAGTGTTACAGTCAACACTTTGAGGAAGCACGTGTTTCGTTCAATGTCATCCTACTTGCTCCCGGCTCTGTGGAAGACTGCTCGGCGTTTTCTATTTCCTCATCATTAGTCTTGAGCGTGCTCCCCCGAGATGGCACAGCAAAACAGCGAGTGCACGTCCCTCCGGGCCAAGGGGATGTTTTCTTGCTTGACTGGTATGAAGTTCTTCTACGTCTTGCACTAAATATTCGATGAGTGCCGTAGGCGAAAGATGCAGAGCTACCACGAGCAAGCCGTTGTCGACCTTGGCGGCACAAAGTTCACCAACTTCGTCTGACGTGCCACAGAGATCGATGGGTACAGCACAGACCCGTACCCATGTAGATAGAAACTTGGATAACGAGTACACTACGTTTTCATATGTACCTCTCTGTGATTTATGAGCGGTGATATGACTTGCCTGCAAAACGGGTAACTGGCATCACCCCTCCTCCTGCTCTTTCCTTTTTCTTCCCCTCCTCCTCCTACTCTTCTCCAACACTTCCTAGAAAAGAAAGCCGTAGCGCTCCGAGTGGTGACGTCATAGTGTCGGAGGAGGAAGGCTATAACGCAACTACGGGAGAAAATATCTTGTATCGACGTGAAAAAAAATGTTTCCTTGTCAAGCGGCGCGGTTGTGTTTGTGCGCGTTTATTCGACATTGATATACGTTTTCAAAGCGCGGTCTTGTACAATTTATTATATATATATATATATATCCCTTATGTACCCTCGTGGGTTTCTGGATCGTTCGGCGTGGAAGGTTCGGCGCGTAGAACATTCTGGCCTCGAACAAGCAACATGGTTCTCGAATTTACCAGAAAATTACTTTACAGGGTCAACAAAAATGCGCCTCCGCGGCCAGGAATAATATTAATTGGGTTGTGTGTGTGTTTTATACAGCCTAGAACTTGGTCTGCCTCACAGGGGCGACGAGTCTCCCAGCTGTAGATGAGAAATTTTAGCCAGTGCGGTACAGCCGCTAGCCTGGGGTCTTTAACGTGCATCACGCAGTAGTGATACACGACCGCACGCCGGTACGATGCTCATCCAGATCGAAACGGGCAGGGGTGGGGCTCGAACCCAGGATCCCTGGGTTCTGCAGCGCGAGCTTTCGCTCCACGTGCTCCGAGCTGGTGTGCGCTAGACCACTCGGCCACCGATCCCCCGGCCAGGAATCGAACCCTGGCTTTCAGCGTGGAAAGCACGCGCGATAACCGTTAGTCCACGTGCGCGCTGCCTTCTTGGCCAGCTGTGCTCGCGGCATTATCCCCCCCTTTAAAAAAGTGCATCGTCCCGATGCACTTTTTACAACGCTTTACCAAGGTTGGAAGTACCAAATTTATATTTATGATTATCCCCCAAAACCGCGGGACTACGTGCAGTCCCGCAGCTCCCCAAACATTTCGAATGAACCGGCTCCGATGCGACATCTTCCCTCCCCCCCCCCCCCCCCCCCCCCACCAATACGAGCTCCAATTCACTTAAATTTACGTTGTGTATGAGCTTCTGACTGTCTGAAAAGGAACGCTGAGACATTTTAAAAGGAAACCGAAAACAAATTCAGTCATTGCCGCAGGGAGCGCACACGAGCAAGAGATGGGTCCACAAAGTTAAGCCTCTCGTCCCACATTGCTGCCGCTACTCTCGTGTGTGCTCCCTTTTCTTCCCGTCGTTTTTCTGTCGTCACCGCAGTCTCGTTTTTTTTTTTTTTGTGTGTGTGTTCGTTTTATACTATGGCATTTACGTGGATTCGCGGAACAAGTACTGCTACGGTTTGAGTGACATGTGTGGCAACTAGCCAACGATGACACTGGTCGATTATCCATAGACCTCTCTCTCGGCAAAGAGAAACTTCTTGGAGTTTGAGTTAAAATGTTTTCGTGGCGGATATTGGGGGACGTATGGATACCATCGACGGGTGAGAAACAACTTATTTACGGGCTTTCTTGGTCATGTAGGACGCAAATAAAGTGCTGCAGTCGTTTGCTTGTTTTTTTCTTAAATCTTGTGATAGAATGGAATCTCGTTCTTCGTCGTTATCCGTGTGCAGTTGCGTCGACATTTGCAAATATGCGTGGTAATATTTTAGTTTCCACTTGAAGGTGAATAACAAGTTTGTGTAATCATTGAAAGTGCGTTGTTTGTGCTTATGTCTTCATTTATATTCATGTTATTTCATTGCCTTTAGCGCGTTTATACCTAAATCTTAACTGTATTAAGGTAATAGTAATATTGTATACAATGTAAGTTAGATTTTGTTCTAAGGCAGCTCGAGCCCATAGGGCGAAGTAAATCAGGTGACGGTAAATAGTAAGTTTAGTACCCCTGCCACACCGAAAAGTTAAGATATTTTCGTTAAATGATACGAGATTTAATCAGCTCGCGGTCTTGAGCGATTATACGAGCGTCGCAAACTGATTTGACGACCCCATATATTCATTCGATCGAAATTAAATTAATTTTGCCATGTGGCCGGGGTATAATGCAAGAATTCAGTAACTGCACGTGATAACATCGCTCGCATGATCGTAAGTGATACTTGTCTCGACGTGTCCGCGTTAATTACCTCTACCTGACTTTTAACTGTGATCTGTTATGCTTTGTCCAATCACAGCGAGTCTCGCAATTTTTTCGAAGGTTTTCTGCATGAAATATGCATTCCTACAGCAGTAATTACATGGCTCAATGTTTCAGACTTAAAACAATCACATTTTTTCTATAGACGCCTTAAACGCACACTTCGTGCCAATTCGTACCGATTATTTAGAGGTGTAATATTTTGCAAGCGTAATAAATGCTTTCCAGACCGTTGCTATGTGCAGCTTTCATTGTAGGTAATAAGACACGCGCATGTGACTAAAGGCGCGTTACGACGGTCGATCCACGCGCTTTGCCTTCGCTTCGACGCGCGCCCCCGATGGCCTTCCTTCGCGACGTCACATGAAAAGCGCTGCGGCCTTCTCTTCTAGGAGGTGTTGCCTCCTCATCCTCCTATGTCCTCCCCTCCACCCTCCTCTCCTCCTCCTCCCTCCTTCACCTTTCTCCTTCTCATTTCACGGTGGATTATGGGAAACGTCCCCGCCGCGTTATCGGAAACGTCACATTATGCGAAACGTCCCGACGGCGACAGCGTAACCGCGCGTTGCATTATGGAAAACGTCCCATAATGCAACGCGCCGTTACGTCGACGCCGACGGCGACGTTTCGCATTACGGGGAACGTCACATTAGGGAATTGTAGTAGACCGTTCCCGCAGCCCGCTAAGCACCCGGATAGCGCTCCGTAATCCGCCACAAGACCTTGAACTATGCAGAGAACGCTGGCGGCGCGCATGCGCAGCTGCGGCGTTTTCTTCGGGGATAACGTCGCGGAGGAGAAAAACGATCTACTACAACTCCCTATTATGCGAAACGTCCCAACCGCGACGTTTCGCACTCGTCCCGACGGTGACGCCGATGCCGCTTAAGCCGGAAACGGGCGCCTAGGAGCTGCGCTCAAAAAGTAAGTTCTTTTCATTATCTATGCGATAGTAATTCAAAATGTCGACCCTTCCTATACAAACTATTTAAAGGAGCGATGCAACAATTTTTGTACTTTGCGCAAATACCGCTTAAAACGGATCCCTAACGTTAATGACTTATGAAACACGCGTTCGTTTTTCACCCCACGCAATAGAAGTCCCAGAAAAAAATTTAAGAAAAACGAGCAGCGTTCACCCCCTCAACTCGCAGCTAGTACAAGCGGCCACGTGATCTGAAGCCGATTATATGCCGCCAGTGTTGATCATAGCCACGCGCTGGGGTTGGCAAAGCGCAGGACACGCGCTGAGTTCCAGACATTGTTATGGCTCGGCTGTTGTCGTCGTTGCAGCGATTGGACACGGGTCACTACCCGAGGTAGCGATTATCACGAGCCCAAGTCGAGTGCCCACACAATGCTCGGGACCAATCTATGAACCGCATTCAAACATCGTCACTTGGGTGTACTGCGATCTCCACGGTACGTCACCAAATTTTGCGAAGGAGAGATTGAATGAAAATGATCGCTTTTGTCCTTGAAATTACACCGCAACAAAGGAGTTTCTTGGCCAGTGGCGTTGCGTGTGAGTATCCTTGAATCCCAGGTGTGCCAGTAAGCTCGTGTCAAGTGAAAAACATTTCAATTGAATATCGTTGCACAGCTCCTTTAACAAGGTGAACAGTCTGAAGTGAAGCGTCTGGTTTAGTTCATTTGTACGCGTTGGGCGAATCATCCAGAGCTCATTTTGTCTTAAGTTGCGTAGGATGATGCGATGTTTTAAGTTGGCTAGTTCAATGAAATGAACATTATTGTACTGAAGAGCCCTGTAGTACGTTAGCAAAAGCTCGTAAGCGTACATTTGGTGGACGGTTTTTACATCAAGGGATTTAAAGAGTGATTTAGTGGAATGAAGAAACGGAGTTCCTGAAATTGCACGTACCACCTTCTTTTGTAATAGAGCAACGTATTAAGATTACTCTTTGTTATGGCGTCCCATATCAGGTTGTAGTAATTTAAGTGAGAGCAAATTCATGTATTATATATAGTTAATTTAATTCGACCAGCAAGTGAAGTTTTAAATTTTGTTATTAGGCCTACATTTATACATATTTTTGCTTCCACATAGTCTATGTGCGCGTTCCAGCTCATTTCATGAGAAAACAACAGACCCAGAGTTTTAATGCAGTCATCGAACTCAATTTTTTCATTGTTTATTGTAAGATGAGATAGGATATTTAATTCTTTTATTTTTGGGCCTAAACAAAATAACTGGTCTTTTTAGTTTAATTTTAGTTCGTTGTTTAGCGTCCAGGCGGTGATTTGTTTTAGCAGTTCATGCCCCATATATAGCAATATAAGTACAAAGATTGTTATGGGAGAAAAAAATGCTTGTATCATCGGCGTAAATTATCAGCTTTACAACACCGTTTTCCGCCACATGCACAATGTCGTTTATGTATAGTATAAATAACGATGGACCCAATATGCTACCCAGGGGAAACCCGATTTTATAGAAAGCTTATCTGAATGAAAATTCGGAAAAGACACATATTTATTTCTATTTACTACGTATGATTCTAGGAGATCAAGTGCTAGGTCTCTTATTAGAAAAACATGGTAATCAGTAAGTAAAACATCATGATCGAAGGAATCAATGGTTTTTGAGTAATCAAGAAAGACGCCTAATGGGTAGTTTTTCTTTAATCAAAAGCATTCACAATTTGTTCTTTCTGGTTTAATAAAGCCAATTCGGTAGATTGATGTTTACGAAAACCGAATTGGCGTATCTGAAATTAAGAAATACTTATCAATATGTGTTATGAGTCTATGGTGCATTAGTTTCTCAAGTGATTTAGAAAAGATAGGAAGAATTGAGAAGGGCCTACAGTTATTTATCTCAAGCCTATCACCACCTTTGTGTAGAACGCTAATAGTTGATACCTTCATCTTTCGAAGGAAGCAGCCTGTTTCAAATGCGAGGTTTATATACAGGGTGTTTCAGAGAACGCAGGCCGATTCGCTCCTGCGAAAACTACTCAGCGCAACAAAAAAAGGCTCGTGGCGTTTTGGTCAGTCCGAGATAATTAAATTGTTAATTATTTTTGCGTAATTAACTTTTTTAATATTGTGTTTAAGGGCATGGTTTAAATTAGAAAATTTCTCAGCATCATTGAAAAAAATTCAACCAACAAATTGCAGAACGATAGAAGGAACGCGACGAATTTTACGGCTTTCTGAAAAACCGCACAAAATCGATGGGTTTTTAAGTTTCGGTTTGATATCGGAGCGCATCTCAGCCCCGGCGGCACTGCGCCCCGTGGAGAGATAGTGCAACCAACCTCTGCTGCGCTGTCATTGCGCGACGCAGCAGAGGCGGGTTGCGCTATCTCTCAAGGGGCGCGGTGCCGCCGAGGCCGAGATGCGCTCCGATAGCAAACCGAGACCTAAAAAACCGGCTGATTTTGTGCGGTTTTTCAGAAAGCAGTAAAATCCGTCGCGTGACGTCTATCGCTCTGCAATTTGTTGATTTAGTGTTTTTCGATGATGCTGAGCAATTTTCTAATTTAAACCATACCCTTAAACACAACATTAAAAAAGTTATTTACGCAAAATTAGTTAACAATCTAATTATCCCGGACTTTAGTAATTTTCCTAAATAGGCAACTGGCCCAGGACCAAAACGACACAAGCCTCTTTTTGATGCAATGAGTAGTTTTCGCAGGCGCGATTTGGCCTGCGTTCTCTGAAACACCCTGTATATGTATATATACAGGGTGTTTCAGAAAACTCAGGCCAAATCGCTCCTGGGAAAATAAGCATCGCACAGAAAAATGTTGATGCCGTGTTGGTGTCTGCCCAAGAGCCTATTTAGGAAAAATAATGACGTTTGAAAAAATAGTTTTTGTTCTGCTTTTCAGAGAGTAACTTTTTATTTGTTCATGTTAAGGCCATGGCGTAAATTAGAAACTTACTGGGCGTTGTCAATGACCCCTATATTAACCCTTTTTAGAGAAGTATAAAGCATGCCGAGTATTTTACCATGTTTTGAAAAATCCTTCAATTCTTACGCGTACTCTGGTTTCAAATTCTTATCCAAGCGCATCTTGGCGGCAGCTGTCCTGCCCTCCGACGGCCGAAGCGCTGAACCAAGGCCAGACAATTCGCTATACTTCGTTTCAGCTTAGGTCCGAGCGCGGCCGATGTCTTGAGTCGAAGGGCCAATCAAACAGCGGAAAGGCACAACGTCATGGTGTTGCGCCTCTTTCGGTGCAGTTGATAGGATTAGCCGGTATTCGCCGTCTCTCTCTGTGTGTGCTCCTCCGCCGGTTAGTCCTATCAAGCGTAGAGAGCACGCCATGACGTTGCGCTTTTTGCGGTTTGATTGGCTTCGGCTCATAACATCGGCCGCTCTTGGACATAAGGTAAACAAAGTATAGTCTCGCCCGCCCGCCCGCCCGCCCGCCTCTCTTCTCTCTCTCGTAAAAAACAAAGAAATGTAGCGCGCGCGCGTGGCTAGGGGATAAGGAACACCTTGCTGTTCGAAAGAGCATGACATTGCAAGATTGAGCTTTGACTTTCGTGCTGGCCTTGGTTCTGCGCTTCAGCCGTCGGAGGGCAGGACAGCTGCCGCCAAGCTGCGATTGGATAAGAATCCGAAACCAAAGTACGCGCCAGAATTGAAGGGTTTTTCAAAATATTGTAAAATGCTCGGCGTGCTTTATACGTATGCTTAGTAGGAGAGCGTGTTGGTTTAAGTCATGGATGAAGCAAGAATAAACAATTAAAACAGGGACAACACAACTACATCTTTCATGTCCCTGTTTTAATTATTTATTCTTTCTTCATCCATGACCCGTGCTTTATAATTGTCTAACAATTGTTAATATAGGGGTTATTGATGATGCCCCGTAAGTTTCTAATTGAAACTATGGCGTTCAAATGAACAAATAAAGTTATTTTTTCTTTACAAAAAACTATTTTTTCTAAACGTTATTATTTTTTCTAAGTGGGCTCATTGGCAGACACCAAAACGGCATCAACCTTTTTTTTTTTTTTTGTGCGATGCTTAGTTTTCGCAGGAGCGATTTGGCCTGCATTTTCTGAAACACCCTATATATATATATATATATATACAAGGTGTTTCAGAGAACTGAGGCCACATCGCTCCTGCGAAAACTATTTATCGCAACAAAAAAAAGGCTTGTGTCGTTTTGGCCCTGGCCCGAGGGCCCATTTAGGGAAACTATTAAAGTCCGGGATAATTAACATGTTAATTATTTTTGCGTAATTAACTTTTTTAATATTGTTTTAAGGACATGGTTTCAATTAGAAAATTGCTCAGCATCATCAAAGACACTAAATCAACAAATTGCAGAACTATAGAAGGCACGCGAAGCATTTTACGGCTTTCTGAAAAACCGCACAAATTCGCCGGGCTTTTAAGTTTCGGTTTGCTATCGGAGCGCATCTCGAGCCCGGCGGCACCGTGCCCCGCGGAGAGATAGTGCAACCAGACTCTGCTGCGCCGTCATGGCGCAACGCAGCAGAGGCTGGTTGCACAATCTCTCCGCGGGGCGCGGTGCCGCCGGGGCCGAAATGCGCTACGATAGTACACCGAAACTTAAAAGCCCGGCGAATTTGTGTGGTTTTTCAGAAAGGCGTAAAATGATGCGCGTGCCTTCTATCGTTCTGCAACTTGTTGATTTACTGTTTTTCGACGATGCTGAGCAATTTTCTAATTGAAACCATGCCCTTAAACACAATATTAAAAAAGTTAATCACGCAAAAATAATTAACAATTTAATTATCCCGGACTTTAATTGTTTTAAATGAGCCCCTGGCCGGGGTCCAAAACAACACAAGCCTTTTTTTGTTGCGATGACTAGTGTTCGCAGGAGCGATTTGGCCTGAGTTCTCTGAAACACCCTGTATATATATATATATATATATATAGGTGTGAAGTTAGGTAAATATAAAAACAATGGACTGGGAAAAGTTAATAAGTCAGAGATGCGTACTGTCGGAGTTACTAATTCGAAGTTTATTACGACGTTGCCAGCGGGGACCGCTCTTCTTTAAGTGAAGAGCGGTCCCCGCTCGAAGCGCCGTAATAAACTTCGAATTAGTAACTCCGACAGTACGCATCTGTGACTTATATATATATATATAAAATGGGAAACGGGGACCAATGAAGGCTCAAAAGGAAGCGTTGAATACACGTCTGGCGGGTACGCCTGCCCACCAGAAAGAACAGTGCGCCACGCGGGTGGTGGCGCGAGCTTGGGGTCAGTCGTCTTCTTTTGCGATAGCACTAACACTCGGCCATTCTAATATTCAAGTCTCCTCACTTGCTGTTTCTTTATTGTCAACATCAAATGTGTTGAATCATTTCAGCTTGTCGACGGGGGCTGTGGACGTGTAGAAACGTCGCGTCCGCTTGTGGCCAGTTATATCCTCGATGCGGTAGGTGTCATTACAAAGTCGCATCTATTTTCAGCTGTAAGTGCAACTTATTGTTCTTTTTCTTCTTTTTCGGGGCTCCGCCGTTTCTCACGGAAGGTTTGTTGTCGTAGCAACCATCGCTGTTTTAGTTTTGGTGATTCGTATTGTGGTGAGGTCGTTTGCTTGGTTGTCGGCTTGCCGACGCGTTTTCGCTGTTCACCCGTTCGCGGCTGCCCTTGCCTCTTTTCTGCTTGTACGGTGGTGCTCGCCCATTTCATTCTGATTGTCTAGAGGCTCGTGAGGGTTGTCGTAAGAAATTATGTAAGTTGTACCTGGATTGCCCCTCTTCTTGATGCGGCATTGGTGACCAAAGTGACCTTGGCCTGCGCAGTTGTGTCTGTAGCGTTCCTTAATTGGCCGCGTCTTGAAAGGCGCTCGCATGATAGGACCGTCCTCCGTTGTAAGGTGGTATCTCCTCCACAGATCAGGGCAAAGATGAGGTCCTGTTCGTACATCTTCCACTTTGATCGGTTCCAGGAGATCCGTCGTCCTTCGCTTGATAGCGGTTTGAGACATTTCTCAACTCCAGGAGCCCCTGGCTGCTACATCGCCTTTAGGAAAACGGACGTTAGAACTGGGTGCGTTCAAAATAGGCAAAACCGTGTCGTCATCTTCTGTGACATTTCTCATACAAGCAGGCAAACAGTGTTCCTCGCCTTCTTGCATGCGCAACTGTGCGTCAACAAAGACGTGTCCTGCCGCGGACTCCTTGGTCGCCGGATGGATGATCCCCACGTAGTTCAGTGGAATCACAACAGACTCCTTGGCCCATAACACCAGGGAGCGTGGTGGAAGATCAGACTTGACTGTGTTGAAGTCATTCATCATCATCAGTAGAACTGCCTTGTTCCTCGAAAATGCAAAGCGTGTTCCTTCTTCGCTCGATGGTAACATCCGGTTGCTCTGTAAACGGTTGTCCAACTAGAATTAGAATCGCTCGTGCTTTATTTGGAACAACGCAGATTGGAACGCAGGCTGTCACCTGGTCTACAGTGACGCTTGCTTCCGTGATTCCGCACTGTAGGACCTGACCAAAACCATAGCTTCCAATCTTACATCCTCGGGACGGCTTGTTATAGTTGATTCCTAAATCATCGGCATCCACCTTGTGTAGCGTAACGCACTGACTTCTGAGGTCAACATAAGCTCGGACAAGCTTCCCGTCTACGAGAGCATCTTGAAAATACTTTTCGTTTCGTGCATTCACTTGTTATTTGTTTTTGATGCGATGATTTTTTACGGACACACTTCCTCTGCCACTTGATCTGCAGTCAGCTGTTTTATATCCTGTTCGGTGACCTTCGCTACAGTGTTCTCGCTTCTTTGTTTGACTGCACTTTACAGACATATGTCCGTATTCGTCAAAATTGAAACACCGTTGTTTACCACTAGAGTTGAATGGCGGTTTTCGTTTCAGGAGCTTGTGGGCATTGCGGTCGCTGGGTGAACTGTTCTTTCCCGCCTTTGAACCGGTTGCCGCATCGGATCAGTGGGACGCTTCCCCGACGGCGGTGAGACGGTCGTCGAAATGTTTGAGGCACTCCAGCAGATCCTCCAGAGTAGAAAACTTGACATCGCTCAGGCTCCGAACGAGCGCTTTATCACTGATGCCTGTAATGACATAGTCTGGAAGGTGATAAAGACGCGCCAGGCTGGGTTTCTGATGGTATTACTGTTCGACGGTTTCGTTCGGCAGTTTTAGCCTCGCTTCCATTTCCTGATGTCGGCGCTGTAGGTTTACAACCGGTGGGAAATTATTTTTCAGCTCCAGCTTCCATTCAAGCCACGAACGCTGGACACTGACGAGGCTATTTACCACGTTTTGGCGATCCCTTCTAGCTTCGTTAGTGCAAAACACGCCGTTTGTATTTTGGTCCACGAGTATACTGCCGATAGTTCGTCGACTTTTCGTATCAAATGTTCAAGTGTCTGCACGAGATTCATGGCGGGGCTGAACACTAATACCAGCTTACCGGATTCTGCAGGTGGTCTTGGGTCGTGCGTGCGCTGGGTTGCGGGACGAAGCAGGTCAGCCATGTCCGTGACCGCTCCTCGCACGGCGGCTTGTACAACCTCTTGTACAATAGTCTGAAGCCCAGACAGGTCACCTCTCGGTCCATACAAGCCAGTCCAGATTGTTAGCGGAACGCTTGCTGGGCCTTTCAGCGGTATTTGTTGCCCCACGGTGTCGGTGTCGGAGCGTTCCGAATCTTGATATGCCACACCACCTTGGCTCGTGGTTGCGTCGTCGCCACCGCCAAGACTCGTGCTCCCTGTCGGGGCGTCGGGGAGGGCCCGCCGGCGCAGTCTGCCGTATTCGGTTCCGCTCTCACCGCCGCCGCACTTCCTCGTTCATGTCGAGGTGCTGGTCGGTGCCGCTGCTGTGACGATTCGTGGCCACAGGAGTCGACTTGCGCTCGGTCGTGGTTGCCGGATCAGCCTTTGTCCATCCCTCTTCTGATATGCTAGGGCCTCGACATGGAAAACAGGACCAGTGAAGGTTTAACAGGAAGCGTTTAATACACGTCTGGCGGGTACGGCTGCCCAGAAAAAAGAACAGTGCGCCACGCGGGTGGTCGCGGGAGCTTGGGGTCAGTCGTCTTTTTTTGCGACAGCGCTAACATTCGCAGACAACGCTTCTAGCCTTGTCTGCGGTACAACATAAGGTGAAACGGAGTGTATAAAATCGTGGTACCGACACGTGCACCACTCAAAAAAAATAAAAAATAAAATAAAAATGCGGGCTGCGCGAGTTTTTTGGATAACTCGACTCAAGGAGGTTAGAAGTACTATACTTCGTTTCAGCTTCGATCCAGACGCAGCTGATGCTACAAGCACGAGCATGTGGCCCAGAACAGTGCTTGCACTGCACGAGCGCGCGTGCTTGGCAGGGATGCTGAAAGCCCGGAGGCCGCGCTTGTATACCTTTGGCTGCGTCTGGACCGAAGCTGAAACGAAGTATAGGAGAGGGCACGTTGCAATATTGGTGAAGCCTAGTCATACAAAGTTTAAACGATTTTGTGCCCAGCGTGACCACAGATCTCTCTGGCGATAGGTGCGCGTGACATGTCACGTGCGAGATGGGTGGTTGATTGTAGGAGGATTCCTTGCAGGCTTGCGCGCGCTCTGTCCGGTAGGTTTTATCATATAGAAGGCTAGGCTGTGGTGTATTCTAGTACACCATAGCTAGACGAAGGCTAGCTACGGTCACGTTATGTGGTGAGAGTAAGAAGCAAAATGAGAAAGAGGCGAGGCGTCAAGGGAGCATGGCTTGTGGAGGCTACGCGGCTGACGTCATGCCCTCTCCTACCCTTCTATTCTCCATGACTCGACTACAGCGCCGCCACGAACTGTCGATACACCCGCCCTCACGAGCTCCCGTTGCCGAGCCGCTCCGGTCCCAACACTACCCAAGTATTCTAGTACACTGTAGTAGAACGGCGGCTCGGCTGCACGAGCGCTCGAGCAGCTGGGCCACCTGTCAATGCTATCCGCTCGCGCTTGTAGCCTTCGCGCAGTGGCCATGTTAAAATAGTGGAACCCCGCTATTCGGCTACATGATCACGGCTTTTTCAGTACACTGCACACAACAACGAGAAAGCTTTTTTCTGAAACAGTCGAACTGTAATTCCTACCTAGATTCATCTCGTGTGTGCCTTTTGATGCTCTGAATCGCTTCTTCTCTTCAAAGATGGTCGGCAGAGCGTCGGGTTCAGGCGAGCCTTTTTCAGACCCAAACCCATACATACATTGTTTTCATATGCGCCGTCTGGAACACGTTCTGAACAGAAAACTGTGTACTTCCTCAAACTCGTCTGTTTGCATAGCGGGAACCCATCCCTTGGAAATCTCGGTGTCGGAGTCAAAAGGGCGGTAAGCGGGAAGAAAAACGGCGACCAGCACTGTTTGTGCAAGATGGCGGCTATACGTGAGTACGGCATCGTGCAACAACGCGAGTCAGTTGTGTCGGTCTCAAGAGAATTCCGCAAACGCGTCAACAAACCAGAGAACAATCAACATGTCAGGCGATTGAGTCAATAGCACGTCTGGACAGCGAATAAAAGCAAGCGCTGCGCAAGGGAACAACGACGACGGCTCGAAAAGTTAGTAGGGCCGCCTGCGAGGGAGGCGCGGCCAGCAGCGGCGAGGTCCCCTTTTGTGACGTCAGTTGACGGGCTTCCTCCTCTCTCACTTTTCTCTCTGCTTCGGAGGGGCGTGGCTTTAGCGCTACTTTGAAGGCGCTTTTCCGCTTAATCCGCGCATAAATTGACCAAACGAATACGATATTTGGGACGGCGGAGATCCAATTAACAAGGCTCAGGTGTTTTTTCTCTGTAAGAAAATTAGAGCAATTAAATAATGTTTCAGTGGTAATGAGTATGTAATAAATTACTTTTCTAGGCTTACAATATAGTAATGTAATGAATTACATTCAGACAGTAATCTGAGAATATTACTTATTACTTTTGAAATTACTTTTGTCCGAAATACGATGGTTCGTGTTATGCCTGATTCACATGGTGCGAACTTGCCTGCGATTTCGCAATTGCGACGCCGTTCTTGCGGCGCAACGCAGTTGCGGTGCGAATTCGACTAATTCGCAACTCCGTATTTTGCCAAACTTTCCTTGCGAACGGCCGCTCTTGCGAAGGGGACGGACAGCCAATCAAACGCGGCTCGTGAAAGACGTCACGGTGGTCATAGCAACGTGGGAATCAAAAATATCAAAAATGCGTCACCTACGTCGTCGTCTTCAAAACTCGCTGCGGGGGTGGGGCGGCGGATGTGCTTCTTCCAAATGAATATCTTTCGACGGGGGATGTAAGCTCCAGTTCGGCATTAAAACGAACTGGCGTTTGCGTACCACGCGAGGGTTGTGGTTGCTTGCTTTGTAAAATTGCAGGCGATAACAATTGACGCTTCTGTTCGATCACTTTGCGTAAGGGACTCGTTGCATAGTAGAAAGATCCTTTCTTCAAATCTGCTTGCAGATGACGCGAAGGTCGGTCTAGAAACCGAGAAACGCTGAACAGCACCTTTTTATTAAAGCCATTTGATAAAAATCGAGCTTCACATTTTTACGCAGTGCCAACAACTATTGATATGTAAACGCGCTGGACGCGTGCTACGCGCGTGACAGGGGTGTAAAATGGCTTTGATTACGAGGTTCCGATCAGCGATTCTCGGTTTCTGGACAAACCTTCGTGTCAGATCTGCCAACAGATTTCAAGAAAGGGTCTTTCTACTATTCAATGAGTCCCCTACGCAAATGTCACACGTGCCACGCGTGACATTTGTCATAGAAATCCTGTGACAATTTGGTTTCGTGCATAGTTTGCGATTATTTCACCAACATGATTGTTTTGGCTTTTTTTATTTTGCATCTGAAAACTTGTGGTTTTTTATTTATGTCGTGTCCTTTATCTTCAGTGTTTTGTCATGTTCGGAATCGCTAATATTGTTTTGAATGAAAAAAAAAAAGCTAAACATTTACTTTAGCTTGTTCATGCTGACCTACGCTGAGGAAGTACAGAATGTGTTTTGCACGTCCAGCGTGTCGTTCATTTCATGAAAATCGGTCGATAAAACGCATTCTGTGTTAAGTAAAGACCCGATTGGGCAGCGTAGGTCCAACGAAAACAGTGAAATAGCACCTCACCCTGTGGGGAATCAGCCAGTACTCTGTCGATCTACTTTGGGCTATACCTGCCACAAAAAGTGTCCGCCAGTTTGTCCGTAAAAGAGGCAAAGACCACAACCCATTTTCTACAAAAAAAAATTGACTGATTTGCAGGCAACAGGTCCGGGGTGGAAATGAACTAGAGAGGTGACATAAGGCAGGGGTGATCCAGGAATAAATTTTTTACTACTCGCTTTCAATGTTGAAAGATAACAACTAACAAAAGACAAAAAAGATGCAATTACAAAAGAAAAAAATCAAGTACAGGCTCACCTTTTTGGCAGACATCAAATATGAATAAAGAGGAGCATAACATGTTGCTGGAGTCATGGGGTGCAGCGGCGCCAAAAGGCAAATATTTGCGTTGTGCGCCAGTGTTGCAAGGCCGCCCACTCATCTACGCACGCCGCCGACAATCCGAGTACCCCTTGTCAATGGCCAGACGAAATGACCCCTACGTGACCCGCGGAAGCTTCAACGCAAGGCACGCCGAGAAGGAAACTCGCCGTGCCTTCTGTTATAGTTTCGTCGTAACCACATAACCCCCTTCAGCCCACCTCGCACTGCAGAGAAGGTAGATGCTACGCTTCTTCGGCGTGTACAAACACACTCCCTCTCAACACTACACTACCTCCAGCACGCTTCAGATCTATCTGAACCACCTAAATGCACATACTTCGGAGGCTACTCAAATAACTCTCACACACCAAGTTAAAGGGAAGCTGAAGCGGCTTTGTATTTTGAGGAAACACACTTAAATCTTCATTTCACCTCCAGGATCTCGAATATCGAAATTATTTCTTTTATAATTTTGTGCATGGAGGTAGCAGAAAATCATTTTCAAAGTACCGCCGAAGGCCCTCCTTCCAGGAGCGTGACATCACAACAGGAGTTTTCGGAATCTTCCTTCCAGCAGCGTCCACCAAAGCTATGCACGCGTACTCTCGCTATTTTTTTTTTTTTTTTTTTTTGAGAAGGGCAGAAAAAGATGTTAACACTTGTGCCAGTACAGGGGAATACACCTGGCAAGCTAGGGATTGCATGCGCGGCCCTCGAGCGACACGAGCTTTGCGGCCGAAAGGCCCTCTTATGACGCCACGACGGGTCGGGTATTTTTCGTGTTTTTTTCGCGTTTAGTTACATCTTCGAGGAAAACAAACACGATATTCATATCCACGGGATAAAACTACGCTAGAATCAAGCTCTATCTCATTTTTTTTTAAAGAAGTGTTCCGGCTTCCCTTTAAGGACTGCGCCTCAGTTAAGGATCTTGCAGAACGTGCACTGAAAACACTCGTCCCACTTATCCAACCAAGGATCTGAGAGGACTGTGTCACTCCTCCACGGGCTGCAGAGTATAAATTACGTCAACTCCTAGTTAAGCACATTAAGAGCGTACATGAAAATGGAAAGTCCCTAATTTCACCCCCCTCCAGTAGCACCGGTCTTGGTACAATACAGATGTTTCACTTTCTCTGTTGAAAGTCCTAGTGGGCCTCACACGGAAGCCGTCTCTCACCAGAGCGCCCGTTCAAAGGTAGCTAACTCGCAGCGGCAGAATATTGTTGTAATGGTGGCCTCAGCTCCCTGTTCCACTGGAAATAGGTCAGACGATCCTCACACACAAAAACTTGAAAACTTCGTGATTTGTCACCATACCGCTGACACTACTTAGGATTTCAGTCCAGCGCGGTTCCTTTGCCATGACACTGCAGCTTCCTTTACAAAGTACCTGAAATACAGATCTCTCACTGCGGTGGCCACTGTGTTGCATTTTCGGGCAGATTGGTCGACGTGCCGCGATCTCAGCCTTGGTTGGTGGAGCAACGCGTTTGTCTGTTGACACACCTCCTTGCGCCACTGGCCATCAACGATGTTGCCGAAGTGGTCGACTTCAATCAGCATAGGAATTTAGCATGTGCAACTTGTCGTCTTGTAGGTAGTTGTGCAGCACACAAGCTGCGCGGACGACTCCAGTGGCGTGATCTGGGAGGAGGTCGATTGGCCTGCGGAAGATGCAGAATCTAGTAGCCAAAATTTCGAATGCGTTCTCGACGCCCCTTTTGGAAATGGGACAAAGACAACACTGTGATTTTCGTTATTATAATGCAAGTGCAACAAACCTGAAGGTTACCTCGCTCTACACAGTCGATAGTTTAATATTTTTAGATAATCGCTGAGGTATCAAAAAGGACAGGGCCTCAGAAAGTCCGACCTCAGTTGAAATGCCTCGTCTCCAACGAAGACGGACAAGGCGATAACATGGGAAGATGGCAGCCGATTTGGTGGTGGACAATTCAAGGCAGCTTGACTGAGGCACTGTCCTATCCTTGATGCCTTGAAGACGCCACAATCACTTTGGTGGCCATACGCTCCAGCGTCTGTGGCCATAAACCTCGACTTGCTGTCCACGACGGCCATCAGCACTATAGAGTAGGTTACCCTGAAAAGCCGAATGTTACGTCACTTCATGCGCTCTTGCAAAACATGATATGTGTTAAAGTAAATTTGTAGACCCATATACAGCACCTTGTAGTTATAGTACAGGCTTCCAGAATCGGCAAGGGCTTCGATATGTACGTGTTTTCCGTCAACGTTCCCCACACAATTAGGAAAATTCCGCCCTGTCTCAGAGCCCTCGGAAATATCCCTTAGTCTGTGATTCTTGATGGGAGCTAGAAGTACATCACAAAGTTCAGACATAGTTTTACGTTGTTATTTAAAAGCCGTTCATGTAATCTTACTTTACCTATAGTAATACTGGTAATAAATGCATCCTCATATATGAGAAATACTTGTTGACGCTTAAAAATTGCGGAAACTTTTATAACTGGATCTGAAAAGCTGTGTGTCTGTTGGTTTTCGTTTTCTCCCTCGCTCCGTTTTTTCTACGTTCAGCTGGAAACTTTCAGAAGCATGTTTAACCAACTAGCCCAGCTCCAGGCACTCACCACTTACTTTTGTAAGCTATCATACTATGCCCAAGTCAGGCCGGTGTCAGACTGCTTATACAAAAGACAAAAACAGTCTGCAGACATCGATCGAACGCGACTCACTGACGCATCCGTGTTTCATAAGTCGCGTGCCAGGCTGCTCCTTTCATTGGTTGCCATGCGACATACAAAGCAGGGATGCTGCGGTGCCTCAAATTACTATTTGTCTGCAAACTATATTCGTAGGATGCGTAATGTGTGACCGCGTCTTTCGAAGGTGGCGCAGTAATAGCATTGGGGCCCTCAACATCCTCAGGTCTGCAGCCCTCCCTTCCCCCCAAGTTCGTCTCTATAATCATAAATCAATGGCTCTCTGGTGTGTAAACGTTTTGAGAAACCATTTTTGATAGTACAGCTTTCAACATGATTCATCTAGATATTTCGGCTGCGAATAGTTAGGAGCAGCTGCAAAGGACTGAGTTTGCTGCAGTGATTTGTACACCCGACTCCCATAATTATCTCCAGGCGAGTTGTGACACCCGCCCCCC
The DNA here is from genome assembly GCF_016920785.2 of Ixodes scapularis. NCBI lineage: Eukaryota > Metazoa > Arthropoda > Arachnida > Ixodida > Ixodidae > Ixodes > Ixodes scapularis. The sequence goes on from NW_024609835.1 coordinate 90,089,634, forward strand.
CCCCCTCCCCCCCCCCCCCCCCCAAATGTCTTAAGCAATGTATATAGACGCTTTACACACGCGCCAAATTACAGCCGCCATTGCTGACCTTCTCTTGTCTTTCCCAGATGCCGAGACACTAAAGCGGGCCTTGACAATCCTCCAGAAAGGCCAATGCTGTAAAGAAGGACACAGTAGAACTTAAAATGGTGATAACCTGCCCTGCTGTTGTCATGATGACGTGAAGAAAATATAATAAGAGGAAACAAAAACTGAAGGTCAGTTATGGCGGCGTCCATGCACAGCTGCTGCAAAGCGTCTATAAACCTAAAGCCAGCCCCTTCCAAGACCCCCCTATTGATCTCCAGGTTGGAGGCGACACCCCTCAGAATTTCTTGACCAATGCATATGGACCTAAGGCCACCCCCTCCCAACAGCCCCCCCCCCCCCCCCCCCACCCCCCGAATAATTGCAACACCCCCTGATTTAGAATTCTGGATGATTCCGTGGTTTGGTAGTGTGTAGAAAGAGTACACCGGGGCGGGCGGGGGGGGGGGGGGGGGGGGGGGGGGGGGGGGGAGTAACTTGAATTCATCAATTTCTCGACACCACCACTGTGAGTCTTGTTCGTAATGATCTACATCTTTAAAGGCGGTATTTAGTGGACGCCGTATTGGCGCGCATTATTCGCAGCTAGAGCTCAAAAAGAACTGCTACGTACTGCTGGCAAAGATAAACAATCTTGACGGTGTGAAATATACGTTGCAGAAGCGTTGTGCAAATTCACTAACAGCACGTGCTCTCAACAGCAACCGGTGCAAACTATGGCCCCCTTGAATACCACACGACCGGAACGCCACCTTTATTTTGAAGTGTTTTTTTCATTACGAGACGCCAGCGACTCTTTCACAGCATGCATGCGACACTAAGGATACGGTTGGTTTTAGATGAGGCGCGTTTTTATTGGCTGTCTTTTCGTACCGTCGCAGTGGCGCTGGTGACGTCACGAAAGATGTTTGACAATTGACGCAGCTCCGATTATTTCATAATCGCACTGAACTTGCCTGTTTGCCGCAACAGCGCCGTCGCAACTGCGAAATCGCAACTAAAATCGCTCCATGTGAAACTGTCCTCTTTTCCCCAAGTTACCAAAGACGAAATCAGATTTCTTTGCTTACCTTCAAGTGTTTTGGGTGAAGCACCTTCCATATATGCGGACATCTCTCATGCACGATGGATGCCACTGTTGACACTCCAACCTTGAATTGCAGTGCAAGATCCTACATTGACGTTGCCGATGACAGGTACCTGAATAAAAACAAAACATTGCTGTGTGCATTAATGTATGGAAGCCGAGAAACTAGTAATGAGTTCGCCATATAAACCAGTTTAATTGCACCTCGTATTCACTCCAAACAGTGGAGTTTAAAGAGAATACCATTTTACCTCAAAATGATAGCAAGCCGCACCCGCGATGAAATGGGCTCTTTGACGACATATTGCTTCGTAAGCTTTGTTTCCAGGCGAGCGTGGAGTCTTTCAAAGGCGTTCGGCATTAGCCGGTAATATCTTCGAAACTGCTCCGGGTCCCTGTGCAGCATAAAGAGGGTCTTCAGAGAAAACGTATTCCAGAAACCTGCTCGCAGAAAAGCACAAGTCGACTTACCAATGAGTAAAACTCCGATTCTTTGGCTCTGTTTTGCCAGCACGGCCTGACCCACCATAACCGCGGGCTTCCGTCTAGGAGCAGCAGTTTTTTTTTTTCCGCAGAAGTAGGTATTCATTTTTACAGAGCAGTCTGACCTCGTCGTCATCTAAAGTAGCGGCCATCATGCTCTATGAAAGTCAAGACGCGCTGCTACTTGCCCTCTTTCAATATGGAACATCGTCCACGTGACGAAGCCACCGGGACAACTGTTCGCCTTGCGCGACATGCCAAGCAACGCAACAACTAGCTTGCTCAAGCAGTTATGAGCTGTGGCTATCCCGGTGTCCTTGTCGCATTCGTCGTACTCGTTGTTTTCGTCGTTTTCGTTGATGCGAATGCAGTCGATGCAAACGTCTGAATCGGCCCTAAATACAAGTGTACCGCGTACTTTTTTACCAGAAGCTAATAAATAAATCTGAAAATTTAATAATTTTGTTAAATATTGAAATTAGTATCCTCAAACGAATTCAAGGGTTCCAACCATGTGCTTCGCAAATGCGGAAAATCGCATATGTTCTCAATCAATGTGAAAGGAAACGCGAAATTTCGCATGTGCGGCTCATCGCTTCACCGATTTCGCAGAAGAAAATCGCACCATGTGAATCAGGCTTTAAAGGGGCTGTGCAACGACAATGGGTAGGAATATTTCTTACTCTACACCAGCTTCCTGGCACTAGTGCGACCCAAGAGTACTCGAACGCAACACCACTGACCAAGAAGCCTCTCCGTCGCGGCGGAATTCAAAGGATGGAAGCGGAGCTATTCTTTCAGTCTCTCCTTCAAAAGCCGTCATTTGCTCCTTCGCGAAATTTGATGACGGAGCTGTGGGAACAATGGCAACAGTACGATCCCCGGAAATGCGTCATCGAGCTTTGCGGTGACGATATTCAAATGCTGCTCACACAGTGGACGCGAAGACTGCTTACGCATTCGATCTGGGCTCGTGACAATCGATGCCGCGACATGCATTTGGGTAGTGGCCCGTGTCCAATCGCTGCAACGCCAACAATAGCCGAGCCATAACAATGTCTGGAACTCAGTGCGTGTCCTGTGCCCTGCCAACCCCAGCGCTTGGCTATGATCAACATTGGTGGCATATAATCGGCTCCAGACCACGTGGTCGCTTTTTCTGGCTGCGAGTTGAGGGGGTGAACGGTGCTTGTTTTTCTGTAATATTTTTCTAAAACTTCTATTGCGTGGGGTGAAAAACGAACGCGTGTTTCATAGGTCATTAGAGAGTTTTAGAATAGGGGGCCCCAACGCTTTGGGGAACTCAACGCTTTGGGGTACCCAACGCAACTACACCTCACGCAGCGTGCTTATAGAATAGGGTCTGTGACGACGCAACGCGGCACGCTCGCCTTGTTCGCATGCAGCGCCATTGCGGACAACGAACGAACTTCTTAACAGTGAAAAATTATTAAAACGCAAAACATTTGCGCTGAAACGACACTTTATCGTGGCTTGCGGTTCAAATAATAGGGAGGGTAACACCAGTTGGGAACGGCACAGCAAGACCCATCTGCCGACCATCTCTAAATCAGAAGATTTACTTCTCTGGTCACAAGAGTGTGCACGTCCTCAAATACCAGGCTATCATGTGCGCCAATAGAATTATCTGCGAACTCGACGGGCTATTCCCCAGGCATGACGCTGGTTTGTGCAGCTTGCTTTTAGCCCATCCTGTAGCTGATGCAGCACGACAGATATAGACAGTTTTATAATAGGGGGTCCCAAAGCTTTGGGGCCCCAAAGAAAAAGGGACCCAGCACTGCCCATGCGCAGAACCCAAACTCGTTTGGGGTTTTGGGTTGGCGCGTGCCCCCAACGTGAAATTCAAGAAATAGCGTGGGACCCCCAATTGCCTGGGGCCGGGTTCTGTCGGCAAACATGGCGGCGCCCTTTCCGTTCGCTTCGGAGCAAATTCTTCATGGTCGCTGCAGTATTAGCCAATTTCATTGCCAATGAATAGTGCAACCGGCTTTCGCTTTGGTTTATCTCGCTCAAGTCACAAAGAATGAGCGGTGGGCTCGCCCCGTTTTAAAGATCGTACCTGATTCTGGCCGTTCCTAAGCCTAAACATACGTCGTAAGTGTTGACATGGTAACGTATTGCTACTGCGTGGCTAAAAATTCGTTCACAAAGACCCATTTTTTTTTGTTGGTTTTTTTTTTTACGTTACGTTACGAAAAGTCACCGAAAAATCTGTGCTTCGTATTAAACTCTGCCAGCAGCAGGTCAACCCGGTCGCTGATGGCCCGCGTGGAGTAATTCTTCCGATTGCTTCGGAGACGGAAACCTTTTTGGCAATTGAAGTCCGTCTCTTGGAATCCTCGAATGGGTTAGTGGCGTACACCTCGCGTAGCACATAAATGTCATCGTCGATCGAGAAGGAAACGCGCGCGGGAGCCTTCTCTTCCGCCATTTTCTTCTGGCCTTGGATAGGCCTCGACTCGTTCGGCCATCCCGCTTCGGGTGCAGCCGAAACAATCCAATCCGTAGCGCTCTAATTTGACGCTTGTTCTCGTAGTATCATAGAGAGTTGAGCTAGCTGATACTTAGAAGACATACCTAAAACAGCGGACAAGCACAGGAGGAAGATAACAAAACACAGGAAGGGGCGCTGACTCCCAACTTATGTATTCTGAGAGAAAGAGAAAGAGGAAGCTTCAGATATGAAGCCCACGTTGTTGTTCTGTTTTTCTTTTTTCTCATCTTTTTTTTTTTTTTTTGTCGTGACCTTATAATGTCAGTTTTCTCCTTTTCTACTGTAACTTAGTAATGTATCTGTTTTTATTCTTTCTTTTTCTTTTACCTTGTGGGTGCACATGCTTCATGTCTGAAGCTTCCTCTTTCTCTTTCTTTCACATTGCATAAGTTTGGATTCAGCGCTCTTTCCTGTGTTCTATTTTCTTCCTCCTGTGCTCATTCTCGAATTTTTTGGGGTATGTTTCGTTCTCGAATTTTTTGGGCGTTCGTGTGCGCTTTGACCATCTGCAGCCGAAGATTTAGGCCTTCAACTATGCCGAGACCACCGTGGCCGAGAATGAGACGAACGCGAGCGCGCATACTCTGCGAGCAGCTGCACTATTTAGATCTCAGCTGGAGCGACTTTGAAGCCTTGAAATACTTGTTTTCAAGATGCAGGTATCGTGCCACAAACAAAATCTACTCGGAGCCACGGAGTAGCAATACGTTGCCATGTCAACGGTTACCGCGTATGTTTAAGGCTTAGAAACGGCCAGAATCGGGAACGATCTTTAAAATGGGGCGAGCCCACCGCTCATTCTTTGTCATTCAAGCGAGATAAAGCGAAGCGAAAGGCGGTTGCACTATTCATTGGCAATGAAATTGGCTAATGCTGCAGCGACCATGAAGATTTGCTCCGAAGCGAGCGGAAAGGCCGCCGCCATGTTGGCCGACGCAACCCGGCCCCAAGCGCCAACCCAAAGCCCCAAACGGAGTTTGGGTTCTGCGCATGCGCAGTGGTGAGCCCCTATTTCTTTGGGGCCCCCAAGCTTTGGGGCCCCCTATTCTAAAACTCTCTATTAACATCAGGGGTCCTTTCTAAGCGGTATTTGCGCAAAGTACAATAATTGTTGCGTCGCCCGTTTAAGATGGTCCTTCAGTAATTAAATTACGTTTCTGAGGTAATGAGTATGTAATAAACTACTTTTTATGCTGATAATATAGTATTGTAATGAATTACTTTCAAACAGTAATTTCCAGAAAATTGCTCCTTACTTTTGAAATTACTTTTGTCCGAAATAAGATGGTTCGTGTGTGAGCTTAAAGAAAGAAAAAAGAAAATGTATTTTGCATGATGAAATATCGTCAAAAAGACATCAGAGTGAATAAACAAGGGCCATCTGTGCGCAAAGTTATGTACGAGGAACAGGGGCCCTAACCTGGACACTCGGCGAGAAAGTCGGCGAGAAATCTGGCGGCCGTGATTGGCCAACTCCGCACTTCACCTTGGCGCCGGCCAGTTGGAGCCGCCAGATTTCTCGCCGACCTTTTCGCCAAGAGTCTAGATTAGGGCCCCAGGACGGACGCGCAAAGGCGGGCTCAAAATTTGAAGGAGATGGAGAAAAGGTTTCGTGTGAAAACATCACCGAAAGGCCGCGGCTCACGAACTCCGGACGAGACAGATTCAAGGAGTCACGTCATCATAACAGACGCCATCATGACGGTACTATACTTCGCTCACCCCTAAGCTGGCAGGGCAGAAAAAGCTACGAGCTCACCGGAACCAATTACGGCCTTCCTTTCATCACCTGAACCCTTCTCTGCGCGTGGGTATGAACGAAAGCGAAGTTACGTGGCGGAAGATAAACGTTCGAGTGGTTCAACGAGCACGTAGGTTCCACGGCACTGTCATCCAAGGGGACAATGTGATGGGCGCATCACCATTGAGGTCAACAGATTTTAAAACCTGAGATGACAGAACACGCCGGTCCCCAGTCCTCTTGCTCTTTCGCCAAGCAAGGTCAAGCCGCAAGCTTCGATCATCGTGAACAACAAACGACCGGAATAAATGCTTAATTCCGAATGCCTCGTCAAGGCCCCAGAACGTTTCGCGCGTACCTTGGCAAGTAGAGATGCTTTTAGTGGCATATACGGGAAGAGAGTAAAACAGGTGACGCTCGCGGTACCGTTCTCTCGAGCCCTATATACTTGGAGAGTTTGGCCAATGGGTGGAGCCTGTCGCCTGCTAGAACAAGCGGACTATACGATCACACAAAATAGAGGGTTTTGGTTTTGGCTACCCTACTTACGTGCGCTAGTCCAAGTGGGTGGTTGTTAGTTGTTTTATAAACACAATTTCTCGAACTCTGACATTTTGTTACGCTTGCAATTGGTCCCTATATTGTAGCACTGGCCATCCTTTCTCGATCTCCAAAAAACATAACTTACAAATCAGTTTTATCTCTTTTGGTTTTAAACAAAATTAGGCTTTCTCAAACAAAAATTAATCTGGCGACTGAGCGCAAGGGTCCACAGCGCCTCTTCTAGATGGCGCCCCTCACGGCACTGAATTTTTGCGGTGCTTCTTTTTTAGACCTAATATTCAAAGTATTGAAAGTTCAATTATCACAAAAAGAGGAATAGGTTTAAGCTCATATAATTTTGAGAGATGGTAGCAGAAAAGTAAGTTCGAGCTTCTGATCACCTGTGCAGCGCCACAAACACTTACATTAGGGATAAACACTTTTATTACAATGGTGGGTCAAAGCATACCTTGCGTGCCTAGTCCACAGTAGGCTCGAAATTCGATCACACAAAATGGCGGAGGGAAGGTGCCACCTTCTAGTTGCCTTACTTCCAGCTGTTGTTGCTGGACTGTCGGTATCTTAAAAGATTTTTGAACTCTCACAGCAGAATGGGCTCTGGCCTCTCTGTCTTTCCTTGGGGAGTTTAGTCGGGAATAAGCAAACAAACATATTCGCCTTCCGTTTTTTTTGTTTTTTTTAGGGGGGGGGGGGGGGGAGGGGGGGGGGGAACTGCACATTTAAGGAAGCTCGCGCCATCTCTTTCCTCAGTTGGCGACGAACCTACAGAGCCACGCCCTCTCGGTATCGAACGGCCGTGACCCAGCAAACATCCAGCCCCTTTGTGTGACAACGTGAAATAACTAGGGCTCTTCGGGTGTTTTGGAATAACACTCCTTGGAAGGAATTCGCGGGTATGCAAACAGAGCACTTGGGAGAAAAGGATTAGATTATGTCCGAGTCGGAAGGGAAACCTTTCTCACTACGACTTCTTATAAGAACGAGCTCCCACGGCCCGGCTTAAGTTACTGGCACGGACTATATCTTTATCAAAATCACAAAGACGGAGTCATATTTCACTTTCCTTTAACTAAGTGCCTTCGCCGTTTATTCAGCATGCAAAACCGATTAGTCGTCTGTCTTGAGTCACATCTAAAAAAAGAAGCTATTAATCATGTTTAACACTTCCGTCGTCTGCGCCAGCGGAACGATTAAGGTAAGGTTCACGTTGAGGCACATGAGGCATGTTCCGGTGGAAACAGAAAGATCGGAGGTCTGGTATTTATACTGTAAATAAAATTATCACGAATTACGGCCTCAAGGCAGTGAAATGTAATGTCAAAGTAATTTCATTACTTTTGGAAAATGATTTTAATTAATAATAATTCAGCCCTGTTTGTTGGTGTTTAGCAAATTGTGAGGCAAATCGGGGACTATGAAGAAAATGCCGGAGTACTCTAGCCCACGATCCTGCCGCTCCGCCAACATCGACGCCCTCAACGCATATTTATTATTATTTCGGCCAAAGTTTATCGTATTAAACCTCCATTTCTCTCAGATTTTTTTACAAAGTCGCAGCTTTTCATACGTGACATTTACTTCGAAAATATCGGAAAGAGTCCGAGTATCGGCAGATTCTTCTGTTTTTTTGTCTGTCTCTTTTCCTGGCTTTGATGTCCCTACCCCCCCCCCCCCCCCCCCCCCCCCCATAACACATAAGAAACAACTGGCGTTTCGCTGTTAATTGTTGCCCATTTTGGGAACATTATGCAGTTTGCCACCATCGCGTTCCTGCAGCCTGACACGAGGTTAATGGACGGCTGTTTCGACGGTGCCACATACTTGTTACGTTGGAGGACGCCGCCGCGCATTACCCCAAGTCGGGAGGGGGAATACGCAGCGCCCGTAAAGCACAGATCGTCGTAAACGAGTTCCGCCGTGCGTTGTTGCAGTCGACACGTGTCGCATAGCTTGTTGTGGGGCTCTGACCCGGGAACCAGCAATGCCTCTACACTTCCCGGTGTGAGCATCCGTGGCACGGCTCAGAGAAGGACAGCGGAGCCGGTAAGAAACGTGCACTTGCTCAGATAGGTGTATATATCTACGGCAACACCCCCTAGATACGCCGGGCTCTTTTTTTTCTATTTTTAATCAGTGATATGAAATTAGACGAGACGCTGTCGCTCTTAAGCCGCCGTCACACTACTTATACGCTACACATCAAAGACACGGCGCTCTTACTGCAGGAATAAGGACAGAACTATCAGCAGGCACAGTGCTGCCTCGAGCACATGTTCCGAGTATGTTTTCTTTGTACGTGTTTTGTACACATCTGCAGATAGTGATTGTATGATGTAAAGCAGTGTGACCACGGCCTAATAGAAATTTCGAGCCATGGCGGAAGAGGTAAACCCTCTACATTTGTTGGAAGAAAAAAATGTCACCTCTGGAATAGTATTCAAATATATACATACGGTTAGAATGTTTAACCTTGTTATATCACCCGCCCGTTCAGTTTATTTTCGATAATTTGTTTCAAAAGATCAGACTCCCTGATACAATATTGCCACGCTCGTCAGCGAGCGACCGCGCGCGTGGCCGAGTGGTTACCGTGCTTGACTGTCGTGCAAAAAGCCTGGGTTCGATTCCAGTTAGTGGAACGCTCTTTTATTTGTTCTTTCATTGCGTTCTCGTGAGTTCGAGAACATTCTCGTCAGATCGAGTTCTGAATGTTCCAGTCGCCGAACAATCTAGGCCGATTGTTCCAGAACCCAACGCGCGTACATAAGGGACTCCGCGTGCTGATCTGCAGTTCAGTTTCGCCCCAGCGTTCGACTGTGCTGCTACGCCGATATCGACGCCCGCGACGCTCTGCTGTTTTCTTTTGTACCCTTTTATTTTTGGCACAAGTTCGCCACATTAAACGTTTATTTCTTTCTGTTTATTTATTGTTTATTTGGTCACCACCCGTGACAATATAGTCCCGGAAGTCTGAGTTAGAAACGCGTTTACAACAGCGAAAGCTTCCAACGTGCACACCTTCATATCCAAGCACTGTCTTGGGACGTGACCCTATAAGTTGGGTATGTATTTGCCGGTGATTATTCATTCGGTGCGTCTCTCTTTGGTGTTGAATTTATTTTTTGAATCCCCGGTGTATTTCGGGTGGACGACTCGTGGCGAGTCTAAAAACCTTGATTATAGTTGAAAAAAGAATTTAGGTTACGTAGACAAGTAGTCAACTCGAATAAATGTTGCCACAGCAAGCGCAATTGAAGTTAATTATTTTGAAGGAGCTGGCACAAACCTTAATCTCAGAATCGCAACAAAAAAGAAAAAGACGCATAGCTTTACCTTGTTTCTTAGTTTGTACTCTCGGTATTGAATTATATAATGGCAAAATACATTAATGAAATACTTCGAAGGTTAATGGCGAAGCATAATATAGTAATTCATATTCTTTTTTGATTTCGTGTATGCAAATATAGACAGCGTGAAATATATACAAGCCTAGTTTAAAGATCTCACTAGGGCTTTTGAAACGATGACTCATTTTATATTATTATATAAATTACATAGTGTAATGATTTGGGGGAGGGCATAAATCTTATTTCAAAATAACCTTCTTGATAGACACCAAGTGGTGGGACTAGGTTCCCACCACTTGGTATGAACTTCTCGTTCAGAACGGAGTCAGCACCTACGAGTGCCACGAGTGCACCAAACTGCCCGGCGTCGATTCGGCTAAGCTTTGCTCCGACGATGTGCACTGTTGTGTGGATCCCAGTGGTGATGCAGGCGAAGAACAACCTGACAAAGAGGAAGGACCTGGAGACAACGCAGACTTTCTAACGATCATCCTTCAGCTTTGCCGGAAGGTTGATGCTCTGTCATCTGAAGTACAGGCCCGGCGAGCAGACAATGAACAGCTGCACCTTCAACTGGCCCATAATGCGGAACTCCTTCGTAAGTCCTTAGGCACTGGTCCTCCTCGCTCCCCTTTGTTAAATCAAGAAGCTGCACATGCAAGTCATATGTCAGCGGCTCCGAGTACTACAACTAATGTGGCGGTGCCATCTTGTTCGACTTCCTCAAATTTCGAAGCTAGACGTACCAGTTACGCGTCCACGCTTCGGACCACTATGACTGGTGGTGACATGCAAGCAGGGAGACCAGTACGCCCCCTACCAGTTTGGAACCGTGCTCCTAACCTGGAGCATGGGGACCCCTTCGTAGCTTCGAACACCGGTATCCGCGGCAGTCGATCGACTACTGACGAAGACGGATACACCCTTGTGCAAAAGAAGAGGAGAGTAACGCCCGCCACGGGCACGAACTCTACAAGTAAGCTGACGGCTGTACCTCGACCTCCGAGGAGTAGGGCGCTCTTCGTGTCTCGGCTTGACCCTACAACCACTGTTGACGACATCGCAGCAATACTCAGCAACGTCATCAAAACATGTGTCTGTACCCCACTTCCCTCTAGACATGTGAGGTATGCATCGTTCCACATGGCTGTAGAGTGGGACGATTTTGACGAGGTGAATGACTTTAGTGTGTGGCCCATTGGCTGTCTCTTTAGGCAGTTTTTTGGGCTGTTGAGGAGAAGCGAAGAAGATGCATGATGAGTGTACCATTTATTATCAGAATGTACGTAGTTTGAGGACTAAAAACGCCGAATTTTTTTCGGAGGCTATGTCAAGCACGTATTCAATCATATGCCTAACAGAAACTTGGGGTGTAGATGGAATTTCTAGTTCTAATTATTTTCCACCCAAGTATGAAGTATATAGACGTGATCGTGACTATGTGAAAACGAGAAAGAGCTTGGGGGGAGGTGTCTTGATTGCTGCAGATAAGAGCTTGAAAGTTAATTGGAGGAGCGATCTCGAGTGTTATCCTCAGAGCGTGTGGATTGAAGTACTGTCTACCGATGGTAGAAACTTTCTCATTGGCAATTACTATTTTCCGCCGATCTTTGATCACACTATTTTCTGTGAGCATATCAACTTCCTGGAAGAAAGAATTGACTTCCCTAAATTTCGAGTGCACATGTATGGCGATTTCAACCTTCCTGGTTACGATTGGGAGTCAGGCAGCTTCTTAGTCAGTCACACGAACACAAGGTTGAAGCTACTTTGTCTGTTAGACTTCGTTCATTTCAATGGTTTTGAACAACGTAATACTGCACGCAACTGTTGTGGAAACATACTTGACCTTGCCCTGGTCACTTCGGCTGTTGATATCAGTCTTGCCAAAGCTCCGCTATCTCGGGTGGATAACTATCATCATCCTTTTATTGTATCATTTTTCTTCCCACTTGTCAAGCGAATTTTCCATTCACAATCATGGTTTTCCTACTCCAACGGTGATTACTATTCATTGTATCAGTATCTTCGGGACTATGACTGGAGTAGTGTTCTAGCTGATCAGTGTGTTGAATCATCAACTTCCACACTTTCGACTATTGTCCAGGAAGGCATGCGACTCTTTATACCAAAGAGGGTGTCTCATAAAAGTGACTATCCCATATGGTTCTCGAAGGAACTAAGACATTGCTTAAGGCGCAAGCTACACTATCATCGCCTGTACAAAAAAACTGGCAATGTCGTTTGGTACACGAGATTTAGTCAATGTCATGCAGAGGCGAAATAATTGTTTAAGCGAGATAAACAACAACATGCTGACATCGCCGAGCAATCATTGAGCAAACAGCCACAGTGTATGTGGAAGTTTGTCAAAGAGAGCATCAAAGAGAATGTTACCACGATAACATTGCGAGATAATGAGGATTGCGACTCTGACCCTGTTGATGTAGCTAATCTTTGTGCGCGCCACTTTAGTGCTTCTTTCAGTACAAATATTGGCCTAATGCCTAGCTCGAATATAAACTGCCTGGATGTTTTGACTGTTGCTCCAATTAATGAATCTGAAGTCTTGGAGGCAATTAAAAAATTAAAACCAAAGTTATCTACGGGAATAGATGGAATTCCCAGCTTCATAGTAAAAGGTTGTGCTCCACTCCTTTGTCCAGTTTTGGTTCATATCTTTAACTTATCACTTGCATCTGAAACATTCCCTACCGCTTGGAAGCGCTCTGTTGTTGTTCCATTACATAAATTGGGTGATCGATCCATGGTTAACAACTATAGGCCAGTCTCCCTCCTTTGTAGTTTTTCTAAAGTTTATGAAATTGTTTTGCACACCCGCCTTTACGCATATTTTTGTCGGACGATTATTCCTGAGCAACATGGTTTCATGAAAGGCCGCTCCACAGAAACAAACCTGTGTTCCTTCCTACATCAGATTGTACCATCTGTCCATAGCGGAGGACAAGCGGATGTAGTCTACTTTGATATGAGCAAGGCTTTTGACAAAGTTAATCACCGATTGCTGTTGAGTCAACTCTGTAGTTACGGTCTGTCCCTTAAGTACTGTCGTCTCCTCGATAGTTACTTATCTCATCGGCTGAACTTTGTGCGAGTATCCGGCCGATTATCTGCTCCTTTTTTATCTACTTCTGGGGTTCCTCAAGGCAGTAACCTCGGTCCTCTGCTGTTTTTGGTTTTTGTAAATGATCTAACTTCCTGTATTAAACAAACGCGGTTTTTGTTATTTGCTGATGATACTAAGTTGTTTACAGCGGTTAAAACGGTTGAAGATTGTGAATGTCTTCAGCGCGATATAACTTCTATTTCGGCGTGGTGTTTTTCAAATGACCTACTCTTAAATGAGTCAAAGACGAAAGGCATGTCCTTTTCTAGGAAGCGTGAAATTCTGAGTTTTCCCTATGTATTAGATTCCACCAATATTACTCGCGTTGAGGTCATCCGTGATCTATGCGTTTTTATGGATCCTGCAATTAATTTCAACCATCACGTGACCACAATTACGAACGCTTCCTTTCGAGTGCTGGGAGCCATTACACGAGTGCCACGCGATTTTTCTAAACCACTTTGTATTTTACGTTTGTTTTCTTCACTGGTGCGTAGTCGTGTTGAATATGCCTCAGTTGTCTGGAACTGTATTGGAGTGACAAATTCAGGTTTAATTGAGAGTGTTCAACGTAGGTTTGTTCGTGTTCTGTTTGATCGTTATTTTCAACCGAAATATTTCTATAGTTATGAGAGGATTTTTTAACTCGTGAAGTTAGACTCGTTGCACAACGGGAGTACAATTCGTGAACAGACATACTTGTATAAGATTGTAAATGGTATAATTGACTCCCCAGAGCTACTCAGCCACATCTATTTGCACGCTCCTCGTCAGTCTTGTAGACTTTATACTTTGTTTTATTCTATCGACTTTTATCATGCTGCACCCATAGCACGCCTACAACTGACTTATAACCATTTAGAACAGATTTCTGCGAATGCTAGCCTTGATGTATTTGATGAAAAGCGTAAATTTCGACAGTGTGTTGAGGCTATTGTTCTTTCCTAACGTTTCGCTTTTATCCTGTTTAGCGTTGTATTTCTGAAGGAATAAGTGCACCACTAAGGAGGCGTCAAGCCGTTGGTGGGTCACTGAAAATAAGAATAAACATAAAGAATAAACATAAATATAATAGGGAAATTAGTCAACCGCGGGGTACCACAGGGAACAGCACTCGGCCCATAACTTTAATTTATCCGTTCATCAAATAACCGAGGTTCAACTAATAAGTAAGCCTCTTTGGTTTGCTGATAATGCGGTAATCGTCTACACCCATAAAAAATATACAAACGCCGTAGGGGATGTTCAGGAAAATATTTTCAATATTCTTTCTTTGGTACCGTAAAAATCAAATAATCGTACATGTTACAAAAACCCAAGTAATGTGCTTCCGAGAACCTTCCAAAAATACAAAACTGAAGAACCAATAAAAATTCACAAGAAAAACTGTAACAACGGTTCTTGCCCGACACCAGAATATGTAGACAATGTAAAATACATTGGAATGTACATAGATCATAATCTTAAGTGAAAAATTCATGTAGAACAGGTATGCAAAAAAATTAAGAATAATGACGGCAGATATCCATCATCTGTACTTCGGATTATATATAATTTCTTAAGAAGATTGGTATCATAGTATGGAATACCTGCTTACGGGTACTGTTCCAAAGAATATATTTAAAAAGATAGGACATAATTATAAAACATTTTCAAAACTAAACATAGAAGAGATACAGTTCAGGAAATAACGTTACATCCAAGCAGAATACATGTAAAAACCCTTTATAAAAACGAAATACAGGGAGGCATCAAGAAAATACTACGCGCCTAATCTTTTCAACGAATTTCCTGAAGATATAGCTCAATGAAAATACCCGCACAGTATAAAAAATAATTAAGAAATTGATCAATGAGGAGACAAAATGTAACAAATTATAAAGAAAATCAGGATTAACAAAGCGGACCACGCCTCCGACCGTGTCTAGTATTATAAACTTTTTGTTGTTACTTAATGAGAATTTGTTTCAGCTCAGATTGTTAGTAAATGTTCAAACTACCCTTAATATTAGAGAATTTATTTTAACTCATGAAACAGAGTTGAACATGTGTGCTATTACAGTGAAACTATTAGGCAGTGCCAGAGGCATAAATTTCATTCTTAACATGAGCCTGTGTTTACCTGAGTATGTACCAATGTTTAACTTTCTCTATCTCGATAACGATCTCATAGTTTTTCATTAACTAAACAGAAAACAAAATTAGACTTTTCCGGAAAGACTATTATGGTTAAATGGCGTAATTTTGCGATCGTGTTGTTTTTTATTGTCTTACATTGCACCAATTTGATTAATATTAATAATATCAAAATTAAGATATTTAAAAGGTAGTTTTTCAAGCTCTAATTTACTTTTTTGCCTTTGATATAATTTCAAACGCGCAAACAAATATCGCAATACAAAGTGCGCAAATTATCATCACTAGTGTGAATTACAGCATTTTTAATTAACAAGTTATAAAAAAGAGTTTTAAATAAATTAAAACATTCTAGCTAATCTGAGAAATCCATGTAAAGTTACATTAATCGGGAGTAAAGCAAATGGGGCTATCAGAGGCGCGGCTTTTCACAATCGGCAAAATCTTCAAAGTCGCCGCAAAAATCGTTACAAAACAAATTGCCAAAAATTGAAAAAAAAAAAAAACGGATTCCGCGTTTTTTTTTTTTAGTTATTAGTTTTTTGTTGTTGTTTTTTTAACAATCTGAATCTTCATTTTTACGCGCCGTTGTTTTGCCAATCTCAGCCTTTCCAGGTCGAGGCCCGCTTGCACGTCTGCTCACTGCAGCGCGTTTCGTTGGCGTTGGAAACCGGTGAAACCGTGGTGAGTTTTAGTATTGCGTATACGAGCGAACGCAGGCACTCTGTCTTTGCGCAAGCGTTGCGTGTTCAACACTGCGCGTGCGTGGAGCCCAAAATTGCGGTCTCGAATTGGAGCAGGGCGACGAGGGGCATGCGCAGCGTGGAACACGCAACTCTAACGCAAACACACAGCGCTTGCGTTTGGTTCTATATTCAATACTAAAACTCTCTAATAAGGTGCAATCCCTTATCGGCTATAGCACTACCCTGGGAAAGTGAAGAATGTTGTTTGCATTCGGAAATGACATTTCGCGAGCCATGATCGCGAGCAGTTCCGCCGTGCCCGCTGAGCAGGAGAACCGGGAGACCCTCACTAAGGCGCTTCCCGTTTCCGCCGCACGAGGGCGAGCAACGAGCAGGAGACGCGAATTGGCTTATTGGGGCACAAATTATAATATGTTAGGAATGAAAATGAAAAAACGAAAGACGTTTTCAATTCTCTGTAATGCCGAATTAGAGCGCAGCTCTTGAGGAGGAGTAGGAGGGGACGGTATGCACCTGCTCTCCCTCCCCGCCGCTTCCTCTGCTCCCCTCCTATTTAGCGGAAAGTTTTCGCTAAATTTCCCGCTAAATTTAGCGGTAAAAAGTTTCCTCCAACTTTAGCAAAAAAAAATTTCATCTAAAAACTGTTCCTGCTAAATTTAGCTGGGAAATTTTCCCGCTAAATTTCGCGGGGAATTTTTTTCGCTAAACTTAGCGGGAAAATATTGCATCTGAATTTAGCGTGAAAATTTTCCGCCAAATTTAGCAAAAACTTTTCCCGCAAATTATAGCGGGAAAATATTTTCCGCTACAATTAGCGGGGAAATTGTTCCGCTAAATTTTTCCGCTAGTTTTTTCTGCTAAATTTAGCCGGAAAATATTTCCGCTAAATTTAGCGGGGAAATTTTTCCGCTAAATTTTGCGGGGTCCTTTTTCCGCTAAATTTAGTGGGGAAATTTTTTACGCTAAATTTAGCGAGAAAAGTTTTATGCTAAATTACCGGGTAATTTTTTTCGCTAAATTTAGCCCGCCAAATT
Source organism: Ixodes scapularis (assembly GCF_016920785.2). NCBI lineage: Eukaryota > Metazoa > Arthropoda > Arachnida > Ixodida > Ixodidae > Ixodes > Ixodes scapularis. The sequence goes on from NW_024609835.1 coordinate 90,106,465, forward strand.
TAGTGGGGAAATATTCCCGCTAAATGTGGGCGTCGTACGTGTGACGTCACTCGTGACGTCACGTGTGACGTCATTATGGAAACGTCCCATAATGCAACGCGCGGTATCACCGACGCCGCGCAAGCCGGAAACCGGCGCCTAAGAGCTGCGCTCTAAAATGTATTGTACTTCTTTGCTTTGTACAGTGCTCTCCAAACTCTTCTACCCTGCAAACCTGCCAAAATATTAAATAACGCGTCGCAACTTCCCCCTCCTTCTCCCCTCCCCCCAAACTTCTCCCCTGTTCTGACTTTTCCCGATGACACAAGCTTTTCGATTTTAGTGTATGAACAGTAAAACACAATATAGACGCTGAAATGTTATTTGCCAGTTGCTATAATCAGACTGAATCAGCTGGGCAAAAACCCATCCCGAGAAAGAAGAAAAAAAGAAAACACGTGTGCAAGTATGAATGACCGTCCCAATGAATGGCTAAAGTGAGCTTGTTTCTTAGGGCACAGTTTCTCAAAACAAGGGGGGAGCATAGTCAACGCACCTCTCAGTTCCGGCTCGATGTTGAGCTGCCCCCGCGGGGGGTGCTTGCGCTAGTGGGCGTTTGGTCACCACGGACCCCGAGCCATGTGGCTTCACTCACCCACAGCTGACTGTTCGTGCCTTTCCTGTGTCCGGGGAGAAGGAAATGCTGGTGGTTGAGTCGAGCCCAGGGAAGGTTTGGAACCTTCGGGACCCCCCGGGCTAGGCAAGACACAACTTCGGCCCCCGCATCTCGTAGGCGGGAGCCCTGGGAAAGCCCGGCCAGGATCATAGTCAGTCATTTCTCTCCATCCCTCCTATCTCTGTCTTTTTTCTCCTTCTCTTCGTTCCACTTTCACTTTCTTTGGCGGCAAGGGCTAACCATGGGTGGAGAGAAACCTCTGTCTGAACACACACTTAGGTATAGTTTCCCGGCAGCACTGTTAGGGTAACATCTTCAGCAATGCCCTTTTATTATGGTGCGTTACCTAACCCCTGCTGGACTCCGTGGTGCGCGGTGCACCGCGGATTTTGAACACTTTTTGCTCTCTTATGGCGCGCCTCTCCACTAAACCCCAGCAGGGACAGCCTTGAAAAGGCGTTGTCTTGAACAATAAACCACCAACAAAGCATCGAAAGTAGAAACCTTGGGAAAGTTCTTTTTTTGTACTTCCTTCACTGGATGAACAAAAACCCGTTGCTAACTTGTCACCTTTCGTAACAGCTAAAGTGCTAGAACACCTTGTCACGCTAGAACACCTTGCCACTCTGGAAACCTCCAATTGGAGGTATACGCCAAAGAACAAAGCGAAGCCGTCCTGAAGCTTAACCTCCCTTCCTCATGTTAAAGTGTCGGTGAGCCTTCACCGCGCACTGAAAACTATTATGGGAGTCATTTCCAATGTGGACTTCTTGCACACCAGTGAGAAAACACTCCTCGAAAGATTGGAAGGTGCTGGCGTGGTCGCCGTCAACCGCATCATATTTCGAAAAGATGGTGAGGAAATCCCTTCAAAGTATATCACCCCTCCTTTTGAAAGGCACACCCTCCCGGAAATTATCAAAGCAGGGTATTTTAACTGCCCTGTCCACCCTTATGTCTCCAAACCCCAGCGGTGCTTCCGTTGCCAGCGTTTTGGCCACGGATCACGCAGCTGTCGAGGAAAAGAGACATGCGCAAAGTGTGGCAGCCACGACCATGCAGCCGACGTCTGTGAATGTGCAGTTTTCTACGATTCTCTTTCCTTTCGAAAGGCACACACTCCGACGCTGTACTCAGGGGCCCTTCACCGCGAACGGAATCAAAAGCTACCCAAGTCACGCCTGAAGTCTAGGCAGTGGCTCTTCGAACCTCAACCAGCTCACAGTGGCAGCAGCTACCCCCCCCCCCCCCTTTTAAAGGGAGCACACCAGCTGCCCAGTCTCAGAAGAGGCAGGCAGCGCCAGTGCCTGTCCTTATTGTTAGGCCTTCCCCCAGTGAGAAGAAGCTACACTCTCGCCCCAACTCACTGGAGAGGGCCTCCTTCTCCTTCAAAGAGTAGCACATCTGTCGTGCCGCTCCCCCGGCACCCAAGGGGCTGGAGCTGGCAGAGTTGAAAGACACACTGCCCTGCACTTCGCAGCCTCTTCAGCTGGCCGTGACAAGGGCGTGCTGCCCCGTGCAACGAGTCAGCCAAAGCCCTCTGGCAGAGCCTCGCTTCCAGAAGTTGAGGTGAAGCCTCTGAGTCATCCACTCTTGTATACGACAAGGATGACATGGAGTGGCAGAATCAGAGACACAAAAAAAAAAAGCTAGTGGTCGCTCGAAAATAACTTTGTTTCCTTTTAATTTTCTCAATGTTTTCTTTCCTCTCCTTCTTTAATTTCACATCTCATCTTTTTATATAAATAAAAAATTTGCATCTTATTCAGTGAAATTTCGTGGCCTTTCGCCGAATATTGATGAATGTATGTATCTTTTATTTCAGACACAAAAAATGGCCTCAGGAGCTGGGCCAAAAGAAGACGTTAACTACTTTATCAATGAGCTTCGGCCTATTGCCCTCGCTTTACAAGAGACTCATCTTCCTGCTTGTCATACACAGATTTTAAGGCGTCGTCAAGATTTTTTTAACGACCTTTTAATTCCACTTCCGGGGTCGTGGCAGTGATTGTGCAGAGCGGGGTTGCCTGCTTCGAGGTCCCGCAATGCACACCACTGCAAGCCGTAGCGGTACGTTTTCGTTTAGACCGCATTATAATATTTGTTTTTACTTATTTTCCTCCAAATGGCAAATGTTCGCCTGCATCTCCTTGAACTACAGGGACTTGTGGGACAACTCTTTCAACCCTTTTTAGGATTAGGTGATTTTAATGACCATCGTCCCATGTGGGGCTGTTAACGTCTCGATTTTTGAGGCAGAGTAATTGAACGGTTCTTGCTATCGTTTCAACAATGCATTTTTAAAGTGAGAGAGAGTACATTTTCTAGTTCAGCTCCCAATTTATTTACATCTATTGATGTATGTATTGTATCACTTCCATTACTGCCTTGATTTTCTTGGCAGATGCTTAATAACCCTTTCGGGAGTGACCACTTTCCTATTGTTTTAGAGAGTAGCATTTGTCTTCCTACTCTTTTAAAACAAACGCCTCGGTGGAAGCTGGACAAGGCAGATTGGTCCCTTTTTAGGTTAAATTCTACTCTGGATACACCCCTGTTTTGCTTCATGACTAAGGATGAGGCAACATTGTATGCGACAGAGCAGATAATAAACACTGCTCAGCAGTCAATTCCAGAAACTACCACGTAAGCGAAAACCTTGGTGGAATAAGGAATGTGCCTCTACGAGCAGGGAGCAAAATAGGGCGTAGGGCAAGTTCAGACGGTGTCCTACCTCAAGGAACCTGGTGGAGCTTAAAGAACGGAAAGCCAAAGCCCAGTGGACCCGTAAGCAAGCCAAGAAGAAGATTTGGATGAAGTTTGTATCCTCTCTGAGCAGCTTTGTAACTGTTAAGGAGCGCTACAACAGATTCGGAAAATTAAAAGTTACGACAGGGGATTCCACGATCCCCATTTTTATTCCTCCCTCTGAATCACTGAAAATACGACTAAGGTCCTTGGGGCCTACTTTCATCCTCTGTCCAGTTCCTTTAGTTATTCCGATTTTTAAAGTAGTTTAAACGTCGTGCAGTGCTACATAATATAGTCACAACGGGATCCAACACTGCATCTTATTTTCAGCCTTTAACGCAGTATGATCTAGAGAGTGCACTTCACATAAATAAACTTTCTGCTCCTGGAACCGATGGGCTGCATTACGAAATGCTGCGTAATCTCTCTCCGGAGTCTCCTGGAGCCCTTCTTAATATCTTCAATTCGTCGTGGGAAATGGCTTGTTTTCCAGTGGCTTGGGAACGGGCACAAATTATCCATCTCCTAAAGCGGGGTGTGGATCAATCTTTGCCCTCTAGTTACCGTCGATTGCTTTAACCAGCTGTTTTGGGAAAACATTTGAAAGACTGATAAAAAGACGGCTGGTGTAGGTTCTAGAAAAGAACAACATTTTAAAGAACAACCAGTGCGGCTTCCGCCGAGGACGATTTACCATATGTGACTTGGTGCGCTATCAACCGGACATACGTGAAGCATTCGAGAATAGGCATCATTATGTATCAGCCTTTTTGTACTTAGAAAAAGCCTACTCTACGGCATAGAGATATTGCATCCGCCAAGAGCTTTATGGATATGGAATTCGCAGTCGTATGCTGCAGTGCATAAAACATTTTAGAGTGCAGCTATTAGGCGCCCGTTTCCGGCTTGAGCGGCGTCGGCGTAACTGCGCGTAACCCTCGTAACCTTCGTGAGGGTCATGAGGGTTCCGAGGGTTACTCTCACGAGGGTTGCGAGGGTTAGTTACCCTCAAAAGGGTTACCCTCACGAGGGTCACGAGGATTATGAGTTATCCTCACGAGATCACGAGAGTTACCCTCACAAGGGTTACTAGGGTTATTCTCACGAGGGTTACCCTAACGAGGGTCACGACGGTTACCCTCGCGAGGGTTACCCTCACGATGGTCGCGATGGTTGCCCTCACGAGGGTCACGAGGGTTACCCTCACGAGGGTGATGAGGGCTACCCCCTGAGGTCACGTGACCCCCCCGAAGGCACGTGACCCCTGGTGTTACGTTACCCTCCTGAGGTCACGTGACCCCCTCAAGTCAACTGACCCCTTGAAATCACGTGACCCGCCCCTGAGGTCACGTGACGTCAGGGAGTCACCTATCCCTCAGTACCCTTTTATCCTATCCCTTAGTACCCTTCCATCCTCCTCCTCAAGAGCTGCGCTCTAATCCGGCGTTACAGGGAGTTGTAAACGACTTTCATTTTTTTTTACGAACAGAAGGTTTCAGATTCTACTTGGCACTGTATTGTTAAATTAATTCGTTCAGGTAAACGGGGTTCTCCAGGCAGGGTATCTTGAGCGTTACAATTTTTTATAATCACAATGAATTCTCTCGCGCGGAGGTTTTGCCACCGTCCGTTACGTACTCGCTTCGTGTTGACAATATTCAAATCTCAGCATCGTCGTGTAATCTCTCGAGCTACGAGCGCAAGCTAAGGCTTAGCCATAAATAACTATGCCAAGTGGACTGATGAAAATGGTTGTGCGTTTTCTACCCAGAAAACCGTCTGCGTCCCATTTTCTTCCCTTCGTGGTCTGTCACTATATCCATCCTTGGAATTGCATAGAACCTGCATCCCTGTCAGGAAAGAGCTGAAGTTGTTAGGTGTCACCTTTGATAAAAAGCTTAATTTTATTTCTTATTTTAATTCATTCAAAACAAAATGTCTGAAAACGACCATGGCTCTGAAAGTCTGAGCCCATCAAACCTGGGTATATTACAGAATTTGTCGGTAAGTCAGTACAATGCTCTTGTTCGATCCCGTCTCGATTAGGGGGCTCCAGTTTACGTTTCTGCACGACCGTCTGCGCTCAGGACATTGGACACAGTCCGTCACGTCGTATTGCGACTCACAACGGGTGCTTTACGGACGTCCCCTGTCGCCAGCCTATATGCTGAATCAAATAAGATTTCACTTGAGAAAAGACGCCAGCATCTAAGCTTAACATATTACCACAACATACTTCCTACCCGTAATCATCCGACACAGGCACGTAGCCAGGATTTTGTTTCGGGGAGGGGGGGGGGGCGCCTATTACAAAATGCTGTATGAGGGGGAGGGGGAGAGGAGGTAACCGCAAAATGTAAGATATCGGGGGGGGGGGGTGGGGGGATGGGGGGTGGAGGGCGGGCCCCATGCCCCCCCCCCCCCCCCCCCCCCCCCCACGGCTACGTGGCTGATCCGACGTACCATTCCCTACAAAATCTAGACTTTGGCGCCTCTTTAAAACTATGCCAAGTATCGTAAGACCCTTGAGTTTCCGAGAGCAATTTTGTTCCTCACTTCATCTTTGCTTGGACAAAGTTATTCTTATGCAGAATGTAGACTGCATTGCCCCCTTTGACCAAGTTCCAGGTGCTTGTGACTGGGCTTTCAGAAAGTTTAATAAACATAGCCTCTCTGCCCTTACAATTCAGCAGAAATTTTTTGAGCTAGATAGGACGTATGAAGGTTACACACATTTTAGAGCGCAGCTCTTAGGGCCCGTTTCCGGCTTGAGCGGCGTCGGCGTCGCCGTCGCCGTCGGCGTAACCAAGGTCACCCCAAGGTCACGGGACCTCCAAGGACACGTGACCCCCCAAGGTCACGTGACCCCCCAAGGTCACGTGACCCCTCTCAAGGTCATCCCTAGGTCACGTGACCCCCTAGGTCACGTGACCCCCTAGGTCACGTGACCCCCAAGGTCACGTGATCCTCCCAAGGTCACGTGACCCCCGAGATCACGTGGCCCCCCAGGTCACGTGGCCCCCTCCCCGAGGTCACGTGACCCCCTCCCCCCGAGGTCAGGTGACCCCCCGGAGCATACTGAAGAATGAGGGGAGCAGGAGGAGAAGGAGGAGGAGGAGGAGGGGTCTACCCTCCCCTCAGTACCCTTCCCTCCTCCTCCTCAAGAGCTGCGTTCCAATTCGGCGTTACAGGGAGTTGTAAACGGCTTTCACTTTTTTACACTAATGGTGCTAGGACGTGATAATTTGTTGGCAGCGCCGTGCATTCTGATCGTTTTACAAAAGTGAAATGTCTAAATACATTCTCCAGCGTTTTTAGAGCTCATGTTTATGCAATGTCTATGGCCATGGATTATATTCTCCGGGTTAAATTAGAGCAGGCTATCTTAGTTGTAGACTCCCTGCTGTTACCGCAATATGCTCTTTGAGAGTTGCTAAGAATTTGCTAATGAAGCAAGCACAAAATAAACCTATTAAGGCTATACATGGAGGCCTTAGTATACAATTCTGTTGGGTGCCCAGTCATTTGTGAATAAAAGGTAATGAAGAAACAGACAGACTCGCTACGTCCTCAAGTAACCTTCCCCCATCTCACGCCTCGTAGCCACAAATAGACATCAAACCTCCAATAAAGTCGTCCCTTGTTCGTTCATGACAGTCGGAATAGAATATAGAATTTAACAATAAACTTCGTATTACAAAGCCGGTCCTTGGACTCTGGGAGAGCTCTTGCCTCAGGAACTGATTCCATAAAGTATTGTGTTGTCTTCAAATCGGTCATTCTTACATCTCGCACAAACATGTTCTTTGTGGGAAGGACCCACCGGTGTGCGGACATCGTGGGGATACGCTTACCTTCCTATATATTGTGTAGCTCTGCTCAGCTTTGGACAACAAACATCGTACTCATTTTCCTGATTTGTTTCGCTTCCAAAGCCCATTCCACCCTGCTGTTTTATTGGGAAAACATTCGCTCACTTCATTTGACCGTCTTATTTTTATTACTCCTAGTCCTACATAACTAAGTATTATTTTGTAGCACATCGACAATAACAGTTTGGTTTTTTTGTTTGGTTTTTTTTGGGTGCAGTATGATCTTTGTAGTTGTTGCGCCATAAAAAACCCAAACAATAACGACAACATGTTGGGCTGCGACCAGTTCTTTTTTTCTCATCGACGCCACCGAACGGAAGACAACTTAGCATTTATTCAAGTTCACAATCTGCTTTCTGACCGTCTGCTGAATCTTTCAGGGTCGCGACCCATAGTTAGGGAATCACTGCGCACGGGAAACACAATTGAGCTCGTCGAACATTTGAGCCGCCGCTAGCCCGGATGGGTACGCTCCACGCTTTACTAAACACATTGTAAAATTTTAATATAGAATTCTATTCGAGCATTCTACTGGGAAAATGTTGTCGTCAAACGTGGTATCAGACAAGACTGACTCAGTATCGAACCTATGTGCAAGGTTTGAGCGCATGTGAACCAGTGGTCTCTGCAGTTTCTGCGAAAAAATTTATTTTAGGAACTAAAAAACGGTCCTGCACATTGCAAGACACTCTGAAATGCACGTGGCTCTAAAATGAATATTAATTTCAAAGCAGCGCACAAGCCCGTTCCGTCTATTTTAACACCACCATCCTTAAAGGGGCCATGAAATTAATTTTGAACTGGGATAAATTATCTTAGATTGAGGTTTTACTAATCATATATCGCTTAATAGGCCAAAAGAAATATAATAGAAAGTTAAAGCCGTAGAACGTTGTAGTAGAAAGTAGTAGAAAGACGTACCACAAAGCCTGCTTTTCGATAATGAATTGTTAAAATATAGCGTACTATTTCGTACCTCCTTTCCTTCAAAAGCTCTCCAGGTTTTTACTGTGATACATCCGCAGTGCCCAAAGGCCCAAAGCACTGCAGCCGGCCTCAGCTCGGGCATCGGAGACGAGCACCGCGTCACTTCAACGTATGTGCTCGACAACAATCCATCCGTCTACAAACATTTGGATTCGCATTCGTGGCCAATGTGTGCCGGGACGGCACTTATCATCACGTGCGAATGACAAGCTCCATGGTGTGCTTGAAAAGCACGGTGAAAGTTTGTGCACTACAAGCACGTCGCGACCACCTGATTTCTCATTCCGTTCTTGAGTTGAAGATTAAAGCTAAGAGGAAAGAAGTTAAAAAAGCGTTTTATAGCCCTTTTAAGGCCCGTCCCCACACTTGCGATTTCTTAGGATCCTCTGTCTTGAAACCTCTCAGAATGTCTTACAACGAGTGCAGAGCCGTTTATACTGAGAGAGTTTGGCCAATAGGCGGAGCTTGTTGACCGCTAGAACCAGCGAATTTTGCGGTGACACAAATGGCGTCACGTCTTTGTCTTGTTTATTCCAGAGAAATCGCGGAGTTCTATAAGTCAAAGCCAAAAAATGGCCGACAAAAGTAGTCATCCCCCGGTTGTCAGACTACGCTGCTGTGGCTGCCAGACTGTCAAAATCTCCTTAAGCAGGCCAAACTCTCTCAGTATAAACGACTCTGAACGAGATACACACTGCCGTCACCTATCGGGTAGCCATGAAACACTTGGCGGTCCCGTATATTTTTTTGTTTGTTACGCTCATCATTATTTCTTTGTTGGCTCAAAAACATTTGTCAATGTTATAAACGACCATTTCTTATAGGTCGTTCTTATAGGTACCTCGCAAGTACTGCAAAACCTTGGCTCTAGTGAAATGCAGTTCCAGGGTCTCCGCATAAATGGCGCCAATGTGCCAATGTGTTCCCTCGTCCTAAGAGATTTTAAGAGGTTTTAAGACACTCGGTCCTAAAGAGCTGCGAATGTGTGAACGAGACTTTATATATAAAAGGCTACGCACCGCGCACGGGCGGGCGGGTGAGAGCGAGCGTGCTTCGATTTGAAAGTAACGGGGACGCCGAGTGAATTTGCGCCACTTGCGAGCAAACATGTGAGAAAACACATGTGAGCAAACAGATCTGAGCAAACATCGCGCTGCATCGCGCCGCCAAGCAGCGTAACCATAGCAACCGTCACTGACGTTACCATGTTATGGCATCAAGCCACGTCATAGCTTCGGCGCGACGCGACACGATTCTTGCTCACATCTGCGATAATAATTGCAGTTGTGTGGATATCTATACAGCGTGTAGGTGGTCAACACATTTCAAAGTTCCGACGAGTCACTCGCTGTAGATGAATAATTTAGCCAGTGCACTACAACCGCTAGCAAGGGGTCTTTAGCGTGCACCACGCAGTAGTGGTACACCACTGCGCGCCGGTACGATGCTCATCTAGATCGAAACGGGCAGGGGTGGGGAGTTCACATGTTTCACGCTTTAGTCTGAGCTTGTTCAGTTACTTCTTTCTTTTTCCACCAGGCGATCTCGGCTGCAAATACGAGCACGGACTGGACAGCTTCACTTAGCAGCAGTAGTGGTGGCGCGGAAACAACCACCACCATTAACACCGTGTTTTGCTACACCACAGGTAGGAAACTTTGGGTAATATTTTCTTGTAATTTTTTTATTGGTGGTGGTGGTGCTGCTGCTGCTGGCGATATTGATCTTGTTATTTTCAGAGCTGTGAATCAATACTATAAGAGCGAAAAGATCGATGAAGACGATGACGCCTGTTTGATGTGCATAAAGTCATTGCTTAAAACTTATCAAAAATTGAAGTTTTACGGACGTCACATTTCTTACCACTCTGAATGCTCTGGGACAGGGATGGGCAAAATACATGCAAATATGTATCGAAATACAAATACAAAATACTTCGTCAAAAATGTATTTAATTACAAACCTAATTACAATTCCAAAAAAGCATTTAAGTACAAGATACAAATACAACCAAATGTATTTGGTCTCCTCCAAATACTTTTCCAAATACATTCCTCAAAACTTGCGTCAGCGACTAGAGGGCACCTGCAACGGGTTTCTGGGTATCTCATTTTAATTTTGCATCGCACACTCGGGAGTTAGTGTGCGAGGCTCTGGTAACGTAATAGAACTATAATCACAAAAAAAATGTAATCAGCTTGGACGCAATAGGTGAAAAAAGTACAGAGCTTCAAGCAGCTTTTTTTGTCGATTACATTTTGGTATAGACCAACAAAGAACTGAGACGACCAAGACGCGCAGCACTAGCTAGAGAGTTTTTTATTGTTGCAACTCGCGCCAGTTACGAAAATCTGGACGGCCCGCGCATTTAGAATGTACCAGGAAAAAAATATGGATGGAAATCAGGCTGGAAAGCATCGCAAGTTGTCACAGGCACTTATTTAGCCAGTCTGCCTGTGAACGTCGATTTCGTCACTATTCTTGCCCTGGACTAGCACCGCAATCACAAAGTCACTAAACGCTTGTGCTTGATTGAGAGACACTGCATTCGGTGCAGAACGTAGTTTTCTTCCTGCTCTGGACAGTGACAATAAATTTGAGGGATGTATTTTCGCCCACAAAATTGTATTTAATTACAATTGTATCTGAAATACCCACGTTTTAGTATTTAAATACACACGTCAAATACATTACCCAATTTGTAATTAAATACAAATTCAAAATACACAAAGTATTTGAAATACGTATTTCAAATACTTGTATTTGAAATACTGTCCATCCCTGCTCTGGGATAATGGAGTCCACTTTTAAGTCTATAGGAAAAATCTGGGCCGGCTTGCTAGAACAGCATCTCAGCTGAGACTGAGTGAAAGATAGCAGTGCACAGGGTGGGGCGCGCGAATGTCTTGAGACGCGGCTTGAGTCCCGCTCAGCTCGAGCTCTGGCTTTGGCATTGCTTTCTCTCCCAAAGTCTCAGCTGAGACGCTGCTTCTAGCAAGTCGGACCTGGTTTCAGTCATGGCGTTGCCAAACCTGCAAACTGTCCAAGCAGCGAAGTGGGGGGGGGGGGGGGGGGGGGGGGGGGTAAACAAAAGAAGGAGTCCGACCGCCGCATCGTGTAGATTTGGGCCCCAGAGGCCCTAAGCATCCCCCCCCCCCCCCCCCCCTTGTCACTTGTGAGTACCCGTTTAAGGGTTATTCACACGGGGGATGTTTCTCGGGGAGGGATATCCGTTGTGTCAGTGATCGGCCGAACCAGCGGGACTCCCACCCTGACTCAAGCATTCACACGAACGGCGGGTAGTGGAGAGGGGTGTCAGTGTTATCAGGTGCATTTAGCGGCCGCACTCTCGACAACAAGGCTCCGTGCGCGTGACGAGTGTGAAAAATGAAGGCGCACATGAAAGGGCGATACGCGATTACGGCAGCAGCGCCGTTAGATGTAGAACACGACGACTTGCTTCCTGCTAAAAGAAATATGCTTCTTGAATGGGTGGATACAACACAAAGGAAGGGGAATCAAAAACCAGTTGTATGAGGAGGGGCTTGCGGACGGCAGTGATGAATATCGAATAAACCTTCAGGCGAGTAGGACTACGTGCGGAACAGCGCAAGCTACGACAATTTAGGCGATCCCGATTCCACCGCCGGAATCTCGCTGAGCAAACTCTGCAAAGTTGAGAGACACACGAACAAAATAGTGCCAATCGCAAAGTGATCCCGAGCCAAGGCGGGGAGTCCGAGCAAAACCTCTCCCATCCCCCTGGGATGTTTCTATCAGGCGGTTCCGTGCAATAGCGTGACGTTGTTACCACGCGATGCGCAACCTGGGTCAAAAGAGGGGGGGGGGGGGGGGGGATTTTTTTCACTTGTGAATATCCCTTTTTACACAACGGGACTAAGCCTGGCCGAGAAACCGAGACATCGCCGCCTGCTGCAATTTGTTGGTGGCGCGGAGCTGGCAAATCGCGGCACACGGCGATGTCCCTTGTCCTGACCCTAAATAAAGAGTAGGCGGAATACAGCATTCTATTCAGGTGCTCTCAGACAAGTACGACAATGTGATAAGTAAAATGACTCAGCATAATATGGAGATAAGGCAACTCCGAAAAAGGCCCGAGCTCACAGCAAGTGACACTACCCATAGATTTGCCTTAAAGCCCAACAAGGTCCCTGCAATCATTGTCTGCTTTTCATGCCAGGCAAGTAGGAACTCGTGGTTCAATAGGATTTTGAGTCTTAAAGAAAAAAGTGAGTTCTTTCTTTCGCATAATCTGACATGTCATAAACGATCATTTCTTTGGTTCCTTAAGGGGTATTCACACGAGGGAGAAATCCCGGGGATTTCTCCCCGGCACGCTCGCATCACGAGATGAAAACGCGAGGCTTTTGCACATCGCAAAGCCTGACGTTTTCGTCGTGGGATGCGCGTGTCAGGGAGAAATCCCCGGGATTTCTCCCTCGTGTGAATACCCCTTTAAGGAATGGGAGAAGGGCAAACGCCTATACTTCGTGCCATCATACGATGGACTAATGACCAAAGTCACGGCCGCTAGGTTCAATCACATTCCACGCTAAACTATGACGTGCTTAACGTTTATTATGGGGATGGACGAATAATGATCCGAATCAAAAAGCGCTGCATCATTTCTATGGCAACGACGCTGCAAAGAGTATCTATGTCAGGGCTTCCTTTGCAATGTAAAATTGATTGTTCACTCAGTTCTATTCGATTCGAACCACGGTCCATTAGTGATCTGAGACCACGGTCCACCAGTGATCCGAACCACGGTAAATCAGTGATCCGAGACGCGGGCACCGACGCAGGTATCAAAGTGAAATACCACGCAATTTCTTACTGGCTCGTGATTAGATCTGACTGCTCGTAAATTTTGCATGTAAGGCCTGGGGTGCTATGTTGCGCTTTTTACACTCCCAGGAGACTTGGAAGAACGAAGTGACGTCAACGACTTGAGCAAACGCAGATCGGATGTTGACAGAAGAAAACAAAATCAACATCCAATCTGCATTTGCTGCGTTGTTGACGTCACTTCCTTCTCCCTAGTCTCCTGGGAGTGCAAAAAGCGCAACATAGCCCCCCTGTTCGCACATGCAGCGGAGCGCTTCAAGCATTGCACTGACCTCGCGCTAAGCGCGTGCTGCCGGGAGCGTTCACCAGCTTTGTATCGCACTGTTAAAACTGTTGTTCATGGCAGACGATAATTAGCTGACAACACGTGAGCAGCGCTACATCAGCGCTTCGCTGCATATGAGAACCAGCCTTTAAGGCCGGTTCTCACATGCAGCGAAGCGCTGATGTAGCGCTGCTGTTGTTGGTTGGAAAACGTTTATTGTAAGAAAAAAAGAAAAGTCTTGCGACTGAAGTCTTTAGACTTTAAAAAATGTGAGGGGGGGGAGGGAGGGGAGGGGTCGCGCAGGTACAGGAGCTTGCTACGCGGTGCCTAGATGAATCTTTTTATTCCTGTAGAGGCGATGAAGTCTAGGAGACTCTTAAGCAGCTCCTTATTGCGTTCTGTATCTTCTAACGCTTGTAATGGTTGGATCCATTCTTCATAACTTATTACCCTTGCTGAGGTCTTGTGCTTCATCCTCTTTTCTTTCCAGCACTCGCATTCCCAAATCATATGCCTTAGGCTTCCTGTAGTCTGTTCGCAGAAGGGGCAGCCGCTATCTTGGCTTATGCCTTTTCTACTAAGCGTACATGGGTCGTTCGTGGCTTCAGAGTGCAACCTCCTAATGCAAACCCTTTGCCACCTACTGAGCCTCATTGTTGGTAGGGCAGGAGGGATAGGTTTAAGGGCATTAAGTCTGGCCCTTCTTCGTTCCTTGTTGACGTCCCTGGCCTCGTGAGGAGCGAAGTCAAACGGGTCCCGTTGCTCGACGGGCACGATGGCTGGAAGCGTCGATTGGTGGCGATAGTATTGGAAGATTATCTCCGCCTTGGCTTCCCGCTCAGCCCTGTCTTGTCCAAGGATCCCTGAGTGACCGGGAACCCACTCCAGGTAGAAGTTGGTGTCCTTGCTTCTTGCTTCTTTGATGTTTATCATGATCTTTTGTGCTGCCTTGTCCATGGTGCATGGGTTTCGAAGTTCCTCGATGGCCTCTCTAGAGGCCGAGAAGAGGTATACAGTCTTCTTTTCTTCATGGCAGTGGCTCTGTATGGCGTCAGCCACTGCTTCTAGTTCGGCCCTTTTCACGTGGGTTCCTTCTTCCCGGAGCCTTCGCCCATAGTTGTTCTTTGTCGTGTTAAACCATGCACAAGCCGCTTTTCCCTCCTTAGTAACTGTTGCATCGGTGTAGATGACCTGGGTGTTTTCTTTTTTTTTTTAGTTTTTTTACTCTCCTCAGGTGCTTCATCCCCGCAGTTTCCCTGTCCCTGACCTGGTCTCTTTCGTCTGGTACGTCTGTTTTGATTAGCGCCGATTCCCAGGGGGGAGGTTCCTCCTCTGGTTCCTCCATTTGTGGACATATGTTCCTCATTTTAATGAGTATCGCGCGCCCTGCCTTGGTGCCGTGAAGCCGAACTTTTTTGGTTGTGGCCGATTCTTCCGCCACGTCTTCAATTTCGTCTAGCTCTGCCCATTTTCTTACTTCCTCTTTCCATGCGTGCTTTGGTAAACCGATGACTACTCTTTGTGCTTTTCGCATAAGGATCTTGATTGATTCTTTCTGACTTGAACTGAGTGTGGTGTAATTGAAACCGTAAGTCGCCTTCGACACCAGGAAAGCCTTAATGAGCATTCTTAGCGTTTCTTCGTTGGCTCCCCATGACTTCGTTGCTGTTCTTCTGATAATACTTAGAGTATGGTTCCAGTTTTTTGTAAGCGCTTTAAGCCAATCGTTCGCTTTTCCGTTCTGGCATATGTGCATCCCTAAAATTTTTGTTGACTCTGTCGGTTGCAGCCTTGTCCCTGCCAAACAGAAGATATGCTTGCCTTCGTGTTTTTTTCTTCCTCCAGGTGTGGCGATCAGGATGAGAGCCGTCTTGTCTGGCGCTGCCTGAAGGCTCACTTCATGCGTGAATTCTTCGATCGCCTTCAATCCTTTTTTGATTGCGTTTGCTTGGCGGTCGTAAACTCCTCCCTTTGTCCAGAGGGTGACGTCATCTGCGTATATGGTGAAAGATAGATTCTTGATATTGTCCAGTTTCCAGGCCAATCTAGACATAACTAGGTTGAAAAGGGTTGGTGATAAAATTGCCCCTTGCGGTACTCCTATGTGGTTTCTCTGTGTTGGTCCCCTTTCTTTTCCGACGCATACCGAGTACGTTCTGTCCCTCGAGAATTCTTCGATGAATTTGAGCATCTTGCCTTGAACCGCAGGCTCTGGCACCCTTTAGGACAGAGGAATGTGGAACTAAGTCGAATGCTTTCCGAATGTCTTCAGCGACCAGTATTTTTGGAGTTGCAGTAGGCTTTTTACTGGTGAGATCGTGATGCAGAAGAGCTAAACTATCCTGTGTGCAAAGTGCCTTTCTGAAGCCTGTTTGCATAGGATGTAGCCTGTTTTCATGCTCTAGAGTCCAATTGATTCTGCCAAGCACCATCCTCTCCATCGTCTTGCAGATGTTTGACGTCAGCGATATGGGCCTTAGGTTTTCTACCTTGTCCTTGGGTTTATTTGGCTTGGGGATGGGCACCACGACCGAGTGTTTCCAACTTCCTGGTAGTTTTCCGTCTTCCCATATTTCGTTAAAGTATCTGAGCAGAGCTCTCTTGGCCTCTTCCGGAAGGTTTTTTAGCATCGCCGTTGTGATGCCATCGGCTCCCGGGGCTGTGCCCTTTTTAGCCTTCTTGATAGCGTAGTCGAGTTCTTCTCGAGTAAATGGCAAATCTTGTCCTTCCCTGCTTTCTCCAACGTCATTTGTTTCTTTTCTTTGCTGCTGCGGTTGTGGAAAAAACGTTTCTCCTAACTTTTGAGCCAGTTCCACTTCCGTAATGTTGAGCTTCAGGGCTAGGTTGCTTGCCGTGTCTTTTCCTTTCTTTTTTCCTAGCATCGTTCGGTACGTACTCCATAGCTTCTTGACACTTGTTTTATTGTTGTAAGTCCCACAATGTTTTTCCCAAATGTGCTTTCTGAGATTTCTCGTGTACTTTTCTACTTCCCTTGAGGCCTGATTTAGTACTTTCCGTCTTTCTTCATTCTTCCTCCTTCTGTACCTCAGCAAGGCTTTATGTCGCCCTTCCTGCAGGTTTAGGAGATGATTGTCCGGGTTTGGGGAGCCTTCTTTGACTATAATTCTTCGTGTGGCCCCATCAGCAGCTTCTTGTATGAGATCTGTAATTGTCTTTTGTTCGATGGTATTAAGCTTAGTTGTTAGTAGACTCCTAAATTTGTCCCAGTTAATGACGCTGACTTCTCTCTTTTTCATGGTCTTGTTGGGTAGCATAATGGCGATGGGTGCGTGATCGCTACCCCATGGATCATCTAGGATTTGCCAGTCCGCTTCTGAGAGTCCTTTAATCCATGAACTGTCCGGAGATGAATCGGATTGGTACTTGTTCCCCATTCTCGTAGCTTGTCCTGGCTGATTAGCGCAGAAAAATCTGTTTTTTCGCATTTGCTGTTTTAGTTGCTCTCCTCTGTTGTTGGTTAGGTTGCCCCAGAGTTCATGTTCTGCGTTGAAATCTCCCCCTATAAATGTTTGGTCTTCCGTGCAGTTGTTGACCCACCTGATACTCTCGTCCCCCATGTTTGGTCTTGTGTAATAGAGTAAATAAAGATTGTTTTCTTTCCCATTGTAAATTTAGCGCCCGTAACCTCCTGATCTTCTCCACAGCCCCATGATGTATCAATTTGACTTTGCGAATGCTCCTCTTTAATTAAGATTGTGGGTAATCCTTCTTTTTTCTGTTTTGCTTGGTTCGTGATTGCCGTGCAAACATTGTATGTTGTGTATCCCCGGATCTTCATCTCCGGGTGTCTTGCCTCTTGTAGAAGGATGACATCGGGGGCTCTTTCTCCCCAAGATTCAATCCTGCACTTCAGTTCGTTTATCTTCCCCTTGATTCCTCTACAATTCCATTGACTAATCCAAAATGTCTTTTGTGGTGGTTCCCACCCAGACATGCTACAGCTGGCGGAATGCTCTTTCCATATTTTGTGCGGCTGTCTCCATGACTGTTACGATGGCCGATGTGACCGCCGCCGTTATTGCTTCGACGCAATCTTCCATGGCTTCTTTGAAAATTGCCACCTTCTTCGCATCAGCCTTTATAACTGCAGCAAAAGACTTCTTGGCGTTTGTTCGTGTGTAGGCTTGACCGATAGTTTTCTCCGTTGTCTCTTGTGCCATCTCCCGCATCTGAATCGTTGTTGATGCACTCGTCGGTGTTTGCCCCTTTACCGGTGTGTAGATCGGCACTTTTAGCGCTGTCTTGTCGACCACCTGTCCTTTTGTTCGAGGTGCGACATCGGCCTTTATCGGCGCCCTTTTGGGGCATTGGTAGCTGAAGGCCAGATGTTCCCCACTACAATTTGCACAAGTCGGGTTGGCGCTGCAGTTGTTCCCGACATCTGCGGTGTGCGTTTTGCCGCAGTTCCTGCATGCTTCGTTTTTGCTTTTGCACTCCTCAGCTTTATGCCCGATCTTGTGACACCGGAAGCAGACAACGAGTCTGGGTGTGTAGGGTACCACTGGCCTTATGACCTGGCCAATATATACTTTTTCCGGTAGGTCCTTGCCCTCGAAGGTAAACATTGCCGTCTTGTTTCTTTTCCCAATAAAGTTGGCAGATACGATCTTATGTGTTGCACATTTTGCATTTCGTAAGTTTTCAGGGCTGATTTCGGCGCTCCATGCATAAATCACTCCTCTGATGTGGTTGGTGGGTAGACCAGAGATAACCTTGACTCCGACATTGCTGCCATCATTCTTCGTAAAACTCCCAATTTGTTTGAGTTTCTCGAATTCGCCTTCATTCTTGGTAGTAATTACAAAAGCTTCACTTCTCTTATCATGCCTGATCCTAATTCCGTTTTCATGCGGAATGCCAACTTTGAGTAGAGTGCGTTCTATCGTCTCGGGGCCGACGTTCATCGGCTCCCGTGGCTTTTCGTTGCGGATTTTGATATTTTAGATCCCCGCGTTGCTCTTCTTTTTTTCTGTGGACGACATCGATCCAGGGGTTCGGGTTCCTGTCGTCTTCCTTGCATGTTTCTTCGCTCTCTTTAGTAGTGACTGTTTCCTCGTTCTTGCCTGGCGTTTCTTCGCGTTCATCGGCTACATCCTCATCCGCCGAGGAATATTCCTCCCGCTCTGGAGTATTTGGTCTTAGCCTTTTTCCCTTGATCGCCTTTCGCGTTTTCTCCTGTCCTTCGAGCCTCTGGAGTCGCTCTCGCAGCATTCTGTTTTCTTCTTCCATCTTTGCTGCATTAACAACAATTTTAGCGGCAATTTCGTTTATAATCGCGGTCCAGTCATATAGTCCTTCCGATGTTCTGTAGCTCTCTGGGTCGAAACCCTGAGGAAGCTGTGTCGGCTTGCCTTTTTGAGTGCCGTCGTCCATTTCATCCGCCCGCGGCAGCAGAGTCCGTGATTGCTTTTCGCTGGCTTGGTTGTCGTCCTAGCCCAGCACGGGCCGTCGTCTTCCCTTCCACCCGAAATAATACCTGGTCCTTTATTTTTCCAGTAAAATGAAGAGGGCTGAAATGTCGCTTTTGCTCACGGTCACTTCTTCGTCTCTGTAGCGCTGGGGTGCTATGTTGCGCTTTTTGCACTCCCAGGAGACTTGGAAGAGGGAAGTGACGTCAACGACACAGCAAATGCAGATTGGATGTTGACAGAAGAAAACGAAATCAACACCCAATCTGCGTTTGCTGTGTCGTTGGCGTCACTTCTCTCTCCCTAGTCTCCTGGGAGTCCAAAAAGCGCAACATAGCCCCCGCTCATGTGCCGTCAGTTACTTATCCTTTGCCATGAGTAACACTTTTGACGGTGCGATACAAAGCTGGTGAACGCTCCCGTTGGCACGGGCTTAGCGCGAGGTCAGCGCTATGCTTGTAGCGCTCCGCTGCATGTGTGAACAGGCCTTTAGTCCATCGTAGGGCGAGTACGAAGCATGCAGGTACGTGTGGTACGAAAAAAAAAAAGGAAAAATTGAGGTTTTACGTCGCACAGCAACTACGGCTATGAGCGACACCCCAAGTGCTCCTTGCGAATAGACCGCCCAGAGATCGAACCCTCGAATTCGCGCTCCGTTGTCCGAAACAGGCTCTCAGCGCCACAGACGTGGACGCGCGTGTTGTACCGAATAGAAAATGGCATCGTAAGGAAAACTGTTAGAGTGCGAGTGTACGGGGTTAAGAACGCAGATGACTTGAACAAACCAGAGTAGAAAGATTTCGGATTTGGCATCCTTTCGATTAAAAACATCCCTATTGGAATTTGTTTTTAAACTGCCTGGATAAAAAAAAAGATGTCATAAAATGAATTTACAACAACAACAAAAAAAAAACAGAAAATGTTAGAGTTATATTTACGGCGCGAAACCATTTTGTAGCTTGCGCCCGCGGGAGCCCGCGAAAAAAGTGGCAGCTAGCAGTGACGTGACTCTCCACATATAATAATGTGGTGCTTGCTCTCTTTCGGGAGCTTCCCGTGAGCTCTAAAAGCCACATATTAATCTTAGTTTCTTTCTTCTTTTTTTTTTTTTTTTTTGCGCTTTTTTTAACAAAAGATTTGATGTTTGAGGGCAAATAAGTATAAGAAAATCGTCACTTCCGTTTTGTCTCATATGATTCGAGCCAGAGCCGTTTATACTGAGAGAGTTTGGCCGATGGGCGGAGCTTGTTGGCCGCTAGAACAAGCGGATTTCGCGATAACACAATATGGCGTTACTTCTTTGTCTTGTTCATTCCTGTGAAATCGCGTAGAGTTCCTATGAGTCAGATCCACAATATGGCGGACGGAAGTAGTCATCCCCCGGTTGTCAGACTACGCTGCTGTGGTTGTCAGACTGTCAAAATCTCCTTAAGAAGGCCAAACTCTCTCAGTATAAACGGCTCTGATTCGAGCGGGAGCTTCGACCCGCCGGCACCGCTGTTCGCAGGCCCATCGCTGGCCTCGGAGCATTCCACGGGAAGGTTCTTTGGTCTTCGAGATGTGTCGAAGTGGCAAAGCCGTAGCTGCTGGATGTGATTGAGAAGTGTACGCTTCAACTCTGAATCTTTTGCAAAAGACGCAGACTACCACTGCTCCCATCACCAGCACCGAAACTCCAGAACATTGCGCGTGCCCAAAATTGAGCGGCAGTCGCACGAGGCTTGCGTACGTTTTTCAGCCCTGCAGCCAAGCCAATCCAAGTGACTTACCTCCCCTCCACGCAGAGCGCACAGGCGCGAGAGAAAAAAGTGGAAAGGAGGACTGTTACAAAAAATACTTTACTAGGAAGAATACATCCTACTCCCCAATAATTCAATGGTCTCGGCGTGGAGAGGTGTGGCGAAGTTTGAATGGCTGGATCATTAGCAACCTTGGGATCTCTCCTATATAATTGAAATTCACCTTTAGATAGAAAGCAAGCACCGTGCATGCCATGCTACTCCTGGATGGGATGCAACCGGAGGGAAGGTGAACGCAAAGGCGGACGTCTAGGCATGTTAGTTAAAGGACAGGACTGGGAAGGAGAGGAGGAAAGCATCAGAGAACACTTATGGATGAAAGGTAGGGTAACAGATCTGAACACTTTTCTGTGGTTTGTTTACCTGACAACAGGAAATGTCTCAAGGGAAAAAAATGCAAAACACTTTACATCTACATAAAAGGATTTCAGAGGATTTTGCCTTAATCAAGAAATTATTATCATAGGAGACGCGAATGCCCACTTAAAAGAATTTGACGGATTCTAAGATACAGCTGGAAAGTTGCTAGAAGATTTCTGTGATTCCCCGTACCTATTGTTTGTTAATGCACAAGTAAAATGCCACGGGAAAATAACGTGGGAACGAAACAACTCACACTCAAATATAGACTACTGCCTCATGTCGCACAAACAGTATGACAGGCTAAGAAGTATGGAAATAGATGAGGAAGGTACAAAAAGCTCAGGGAGTGACAGCAAAAAAATTGAGATTAATTTTAGCGCATCCGAACCAGAACAACAAGCTCAGGAACGAGCGGGTAAGCCGAAACTAAGTAAAGCTCAAATACAAAACGCATCTCAAGGTATTGAGGACATAGTATCGAAACAACCAGAAAGATAATAGAGGTATGATGATTTATTAGGAATCTTTAAAAAAAATAATTAAAGAAGCACCACATGTCAGGGCATGAACTGTTTACAGCCGCCATATTTGTCGAGGGAGGGCGTCCCTCTATAGGTTGCTGGAGTCGCGATTACGAGGGAGCACTGTCTGTGGCATTTCAGAAAAGAGCAGCGCACGCACAGTTTTGATCAGGACTCATGCACTGTCTCCTGTGCCATTCACTGCATAATCACCGGAACTTCTCCTCGAGTATTAGCGGCGAGATGTTTTGGTGGCGCTCTCCTGCGGTTCCCTCTCGTGACGTCATTACCTCACGAACAACAAGTTCGATTGTATTTCTAATGAGCATGGTTGAAGCTTGAAATCATTGCGCTCTGAAACCAACACTGCCAACACCGCCAAAAGTGAAGTTCTTTAATTCCTCCTATTTCCGTTGAAGAGAAATCCTTTGCTGACGTCGGAGTCAGCATTTGGCCAGTCAATAAAGGCCGATCATTGCGACGCTTTCGATCGCGCACGGTGCCAATAGGCCGCCGCCTTGTCTCTGGCCGTGCGAGCAAGTCCCTGCAATTACAAGCTTGACCAAGCTATGTTCACGCGCAAGCCGCACGCGCTTGCATGCATGCATGGGCACCAGGGACAGCACCATGCTTCCGAGGTTGTTTGAAACTGTGCGCGCGCAGGCATGTACGCGTGCATTGCATGATGCATGAGTATGTCTCTTGTGCGCGGCGTGTTCCATGTCTGTATGCATTATATTTGGTGTTTGTGGTACCTGTGCTTGCGTATAAACTTTGTTGTCTTCCCGCGCGCAAGTATGTGTGTGTGTACCTCTGTGACTATATCATCATGTTTACCCAAGCGCATGCGCAGAAGTATGTCAGTACGTGTCGAGCGGACGATCTCCCCGAATTTTAGTAGACACGCCAGAAAATAACACTGCTCGAGTATCTGTACGCACAAACATGCTGAGCAAGGTTTTCTTTCCTCTCTGCATGCAGACGTAATTCGTTCACGTTTGTAATTTTAAGTGCTCAGCGTGCACAACTTGCGTATCCCCAGAATCTTTACTATCATTTTATAACCTATAGAATATAGGTATTCCTCAAGTAAAGATCGTTTTCATCGGTAAATTCACAGTTTATATATTGTGAGGATGTTAAGAAGGTGATTTAATGAGAACTGGATAGAGGTGTTCAAGCGACAAGATCGTTGTGCCCAAGCCAAGTGCGCGCAGCTTGGACCTCCTCTTTCAGCTTCGTCTTCTTCTCCCTAACACTTCCCCCGGGCGGGTAAAGGGCCGGTCCACCGGCCTTGGTGTGTTCAGTCGTGGGGTGGGTGGAAAGGTTTCATGCGGGAAACATGGACAAGGTCACGTGACTTCGTGCGGTGATCTCTAGGTGGTGCCACTGGTTCCACTTCGTAGTTTGTAGGAGACAGACAGCGGAGAATGTGAAACGGCCCAGTGTATTTCTGGAGCAATTTTTCACATTTACCTGGTTTGCGGAGTGGGGTGGCGAGAAGGACTTCTTCACCAACGTTGTAGGATGCTTCGCCATGCGTCTGTGCGTAACGAAGCTGTTGTTGCTGCTGCGATCGTAGCGTTTGAAAACGCGCGAGTTGTCGAGCGTCCTCCGCGCGGCCAATGACCTCTGAAGGATACGACGTGTGAGGTTCATAGACGGAGGGTAAGATAGTATCAAGAGTTGTAAGTGGTTCAAGGGGGAATAGCAAGTAATACGGTGAGAAGCCTGTCGTTGACTGAAGCGCGGTATTATAAGCG
Source organism: Ixodes scapularis (assembly GCF_016920785.2). NCBI lineage: Eukaryota > Metazoa > Arthropoda > Arachnida > Ixodida > Ixodidae > Ixodes > Ixodes scapularis. The sequence continues at coordinate 90,129,739 of NW_024609835.1, forward strand.
AAGGTCACACATGGGACAATAGCGTCCCAGTCTGTATGATTTTCCGCGACGTACATCGACATCATCTCTGATAACGTGCGGTTAAGGCGTTCTGTTAGCCCATTGGTTTGGGGATGATAAGCGCTGGTTAATCTATGAGTTGTCTTAGCCAGGCGCAAAAGATCATCGAGGGGCTTAGCTATAAAAGGAGTGCCCCGATCGCTTATTATAACCTGGGGTGCACCATGCCGGAGGAGAATGTTGTGCAGAAAGAAAGTTGCCACTTCGTGGGCTGTGGCGGTTGGAACACAGGCTGTTTCGGCGTATCTTGTGAGATAGTCTACAGCGACAATTATCCACCGGTCGTTGTTTGTAGACGAAGGAAATGGGCCGAGAAAATCGATTCCGATTGTCTGGAAGGGTCGTTGAGGCGGTGGTTTGGAATGCAAAGGGCCGGATGACTGAATAGTTCGAGTCTTGTGAAGCTGACATTGGTGACATGTGCGAATGTACTTGTTGATGGTGCGATACATGCCATTCCAGAAGTAGTTCGAACGCACGCGGAAATATGTCTTTGCGAAACCGAGATGTCCAGCGGTAGGGTCATCGTGGTGTGCTTGGATGATGTCTTTTTGGAGGGTCCGAGGAACAACGAGCAGCCAGGGTCGTCCATGTGGCTCGTAGTTTCGTCTATAGAGGACACCATCACGAAGGGTGAAGAGACGAGCGCGCTCTTGAGTGTGCCGCGTGAGAGATCCAGGAATCCCCATCAAGCATTGTATTAGTGGCCGGATATTCTGATCGGACGCTTGAGCAGCTGCGATGTCAACGGTATCCAACAGAGCGATGGAAGAATCGTGGTCGGTTGGAGCATGATGTGAAATGTCAGTGGGGAGAGGACATCGGGACAGCGCATCGGCATCCAGATGACGCTTTCCTGACTTGAAAACAACGCTAAAGTCGTAGTCTTGAATTTTCAGCGACCAACGCCCAAGGCGGCCAGATGGATTTTTAAGGCTGGCAAGCCAGCATAGGGCGTGGTGGTCTGTAACAATTTTAAAATGGGTGCCGTAAAGATATGGTCTGAATTTCGATATCGCCTATATTAGCGCTAGACATTCACGCTCCGTAATACTTTAATATTTCTCTCACACTTAGTTAGAGTTCGACTAGCGTATGCTATGACGCGTGGGCGACTATTTACATTTTGCGCCAGAACAGCCCCGATGCCATGTCCACTGGCATCCGTTCGGATTTCCGTGTCAACTCCCTGTACGAAGTGGCCAAGTATTGGGACGGAAATGAGTGCACGTTTAAGAGATAGGAATGCCTTGGCCTGGGAGGCTCCCCATTGGAATGTAGTGTTATTTCGAAGTAGTTCATTCAGGGGTTCGGCGAGATCCGAGAAACGAGGGATGAATTTTCGAAAGTATGTACAGAGTCCAAGAAAAGCCCGGATGTCTTTTGTGGTTCTGGGATTCGGAAAGTCAGAGACAGCTTGGACTTTGGTGGGGTCTGGGCGGATGCCCTCCGAGTTGACTAAGTGACCCAGAATCCGAATTTCCCGAGCCCCGAACGTACACTTTTTTTAGTTCAACTGCAAATTAGCGGAGCGAAAGCAGTCCATAACTTGCTGGAGTCGATGTAGATGATCTTTGAAGGTAGAGGAGAATACAATAACATCGTCGAGCTAGCAGAGACATATGTTCCATGTTAAACCGCGTAGAAGACTGTCCATCATCCGCTCAAACGTCGCGGGAGCGTTGCACAGCCCAAAAGGCATGACATTAAATTGGAAGAGACCGTCCGGAGTGACAAACGCGGTTTTCGGTTTGTCCGCGTTGGCAACCGGGATTTGCCAGTACCGCTACGGAGGTCAACAGATGAAAAGAACGAAGACCCTTGAAGTGCGTCGAGCATGTCATCAATACGAGGGAGCGGATATACGTCTTTTTTAGTTACCCTGTTTAGACGCCGGTAATCAATACAAAAGCGCCACGAACCGTCTCTTTTCTTAACGAGAACCACGGGGGAGGACCAAGGGCTGGATGACGGCTGTATAACATTGTTCTTCAGCATATCAGTCACATGGTCTCGAATCACTTTACGTTCCGCAGGTAAAATACGATACGGGCGGCTCCTAAGAGGACTTGTGTTTCCGGTTTCAATCTGATGGTGCACCACAGATGTCTGTGGGAGTGCCGAGCGGTTGAAGTCAAATAAGTCGCTATATGCGTCCAGAAGACTGGAAAGAGCTTGCCTTTGGTTGGTTGTTAAGCAGCTGTCGATCATCAGCGTTGTATGTTTGGGGGAGCACTGGTTTTGAGGAATTGGCTGCGAGTGGAGATGGCACGTGTCTTGAGCCAAAATGGCGAGGCTATCATGGTCGAACGTCCGGATGGTTGCAATACCAGCTCCTCGAGGTAATATGAGCGGCTGTGCAGAAGCGTTTGTAACATATAGATTAATTTGGCTTGCTATTACGGCGACGGTACAGTAAGGCAGAAGCAAGCCCTTTTGCACGAATGTGGTAAGCAGTGGCTCGACAAGACCGTAATCTCCTTGGAAACTGAACTCAGGCTCCAGTGTTACTGCGACAGCAGTCAATGATGAGATACATAGATCGGCTGTCGTTCGAAGGACAACAGGATCACAACCGGCAAATTCGTCTGTGTCAGAAGTGTTTAAATGCAGCTGACGTTCCCCACAGTCAATAATGGCATCGGTTGACGACAGGAAATCCCACCCCAGTATCACGTCAGCCACGCAGTTCGAGAGGACTGTGAAGACAACAACGTAGCAATTGGAGCCCAGAGTCACTGAGAGTGTGGAACAGCCGAGAGGACGTATTAAATCTCCATTTCCCATACGTAAAAATCGTCCAGGTGCTGGAGTCAATACTTTGCGCAAACGCCGTCGGAAAGTGTCAGAGATACAGGATTTGGCGGCACCGGTGTCTACGAGGGCTATAAGTTTTTGTCCGTCAATTTCAATAGCAACAGTCGTTGGGCCATCTCCAGGAGGATTTATATTGCAGTTTCGTGGTGCAGCCTGACCTCCTGTGGCAACGCAGGCTGCGGGCTTCAGTTTGACGTTGTATTTGCGACGGCGGCGACATTGAGGGGCGACACGGAGCGCTGGCGTCGAGGGTAAGGAGACGGTGATCGGCCTCTGCGATTGTCACGCTGTGAAAATGGAGCCGGGGTCTGGTGGTCAATGGGACGGCTATCGTCAGCGGAGGAGTAACGTGGATAAGGTTGAGGGAAACGGCGATGCTCGTCAGGGTTCATGCGACGGCGGCAGTAGCGCGCGACGTGGCCGGGTAAACAACAATTAAAACAAATGGGTCGCTGGTCTTCCGTTCTCCAAATGTCACTTCTGCGGCGCGGTGCGTAGGTTCGCGACGCTGGGGAGGCCTGATTGAAACGGGAGCCTGGGTAGAAGTGCGGCGCATCATGTGGCATGGTACAGAAGAGCGGCGGTGCGGGAGGTGGTGAAGCATATGCCGACGTCGATGGCGTCAGTGATGCAAGCGCAGCATGAAGTTCGTTCTGGACGACTTTCTGGACGCTCTGTGCCTGAGGGTGGGTTTGGGTAGTCTCGGAAGGTGGATGGAGGTGATCAAGAAAAGAACGCAGCTCTTCCCGAATGATGCTGCGAATCAATGCCGGCAAGTCAACACCGGCAACAGATGCAACGGATACCTCTGGAAGGCGTTCGAAAGGTGCTTTTGAGATCCGTGCACTCTGCAGTTCTTCGTACTTTTGCACTCACCGATTAGTTCTTGGACTGTCGTGGGTGACTTGGGTGCGACAACAGCGAAGAGGTCTTGGGACAGCGCCTTAAACAAATGACGGATACTATCTTCTTCGGTCATGTCGGCATTCACTCTGGTGCAGAGACGAAGGACATCCTCAATATAGCTGGTGGAAGATTCGGTGGTGGCTTGAAATCGGCGAGCCAGCTTGTCTTTCGCTTGCTGTTTGCGTCGTTCTGGTTTTCCGAACGCCTCCGAAAATGCGACTGTAAAGGCGTCCCATGAACTGATTTCATCCTCATGGTTGTCAAACCATTGCAATGCAGTGTCTTTCAAAAAGAACACTACATTGGCCAACTTAAAGCTGTCGTCCCATCGGTTGTGGTGACTTGCGCGGTCATAACTTTTCATCCAGTCGTGAACGTCAGTGTCAGGAGAGCCAGAGAAAATAGGAGGGTTCCGTTGCCGGTTCTTGACCGTCGGTGGCGATGGAGTGGAACCGGGGGGTGCCAGGCCGTTTGAAGTACTTGCTCCTTGAGACATGGTGTTAACGGTGCGCCCGCTACGTAACTCCAGAATAGCGGTCAGCCGAGAGGTTGGGAAACGTACTGACCTCCACCAATTGTGAGGATGTTAAGAAGGTGATTTAATGAGAACTGGATAGAGGTGTTCAAGCGACAAGATCGTTGTGCCCCAGCTGAAGAGCGCGCGCGGCTTGGACCTCCTCTTTCAGCTTCGTCTTCTTCTCCCTAACAATATGCATAAACCGCGTGAATGCCAAAATGCAGTGACTGAGTACGACTGATTGCCTCTCCCATACTTTGAGACAAATGCTTAACGTATTGGTTTAAATTCAATTATACGTTTCTTAGCAGTGGCAGTAAGTACAGGGGACAAATCTAATTATTACTGAACACAAGTAGATATTCAAGTAAATTGCGAAAAGCGTTTTTACGCCCTCGATCATATGCCTAGAGAAAAAGGTCTAATTCTGTTTTTGTGTGAGGAAAGCTGGACACATCAAGTCACTTGAACCAGTACCACACGGAAGACCATGTTTACGCCATTGTGTCTCGATCGGCATCCCCGTGTGTTTTTATTGTTTGTTTTTTGTGTTGTTGTTGTTCTTCTTTGCCACGCTGCCAAACGTTTTGTGCCGAGAAACTGAGAGATAACAGGAGACGTGTGCTCACGGGGACATCAGAACAACGAGCTCTTGTTTGAATGATTACAGTAGGTAGACCTAAAGCTAGCGGCCTTTTACTCCACTGTCAAGATGCGTCAAAATGCGAGAGCCAAACGCTGGACACCGGCGTTCCGTGTTCCGCCGCGTTCAACGAGTGCAGAGGAGACAAAGTCAGGTAGCTTTCAGTCTACCCAGTTATAATTCCAACCAGAGCTCGGCATTTTGATGACACCGGGCGAACTCATCTCCTCTTCTCCCTCTGTTTCTCGGCGCATAGCTGGATGCAAGTTAAGAATGCGCCAAATAAGTACCACCACGTACCAGCTACGGCATAAAATTACTCTTCAGACAAACCAGGAAGGGCAGTAGTCATGACGAGGTCTGTGACATGTGGGCGTCTAGGACAGAACGACAAATCGGTACAGTAAGTTCAAGGGATCCGTTCGGGACTCTACTCCTGGGCCTGCTCGCATAAACGTAATTTCTCTGCGCTCAGCTTGTCTTGTCCTTCCTGCGGTTGAGCAGTATGCATCGATCCCCGAAGACGTCAGCGCGACGTGCGTCTCTGTAGCGAACTTTTTGCGGGTAACACAGGAAAACTGGGTAGCAGTAATGATAGTGCGGAGGAGCTTCTGACGCAAACTAGATCCAACGCTGTTAGAGCTACTTGCGTGAGCGCGTGGCTTCGTTCGGCGCCTCCTTTCCACGATAGTACTGGCAAATGAGGCTAAAAATGAAGCTACGTGTTCTAGCAGCAGTGCGAGACTGCATGCAGAACTGTAGAAACTGCTCTAGACTACTAAATATATTACGAGTGCAGAGGAGACAAAGTCAGGTAGCTTTCAGTCTACCCAGTTATCATTCCAACCAGAGCTCGGCCTTGTTGCGACACCGGGCGCACTCGTCGCCTCCTCTCCCTCCGTTTCTCGGTGCATAGCTGGATGCAAGTTAAGAATGCGCCAAATAAATACCACCATATACCACAATCCTAAATTCCGGGACTATTTTTGTAGCGTAAATATAGAGAATAGCACTTGTGATGCGCGCGCCACTGTCGAAAGCCGGGACCGTAATGTCTCGTTGTGCCAAAGGCCGTCGTTCTATGAATACTCTTAGCTGCGCTACACGAGTTTTTCTGACCACATGTGCGAAAACAATGGCGATTTCAGCATGTACTGCAAACCAGGAACGAGAGAAAACATTAACTCTGCGTCAAACTCGGCCAATCTAAAGATATACATTTGAAATAATTCGGCAAGCTTATGACAAAAACAAAATTAAAAACTGTGAGTCGTCCGAAGTGTTTTGAGTGGCCCTCGCGCTTTAAGAATAAGAGAAGATTACTGGAAGGCGGAAAAATTATCGACGCTCCCACTTTGGGAACGTCGAAGATCCATGAACAGTAAACTAAGGCGTAATACTCCTCCTCTAGGTGTTATTTTAATGCGAAAGCATTAACTGGTCCCATGGAGCGAAGCCCGGCAGCGTCTATAACCGCGAAAAACGGCACTTAAATTCCCATTTTCCCATTGGCAGAGCGAAACGGCACCTAAAATTCGATTGGCTGCGACGCGTCATGTAGCTCCATAGCAACGGCGTCAACGTTGCTAGGGGCAAGCCGAAATACTGGAGGCACGGCGGGAGAGGAGGACGCCGGTATGCGTCGTCAACCGGTACTTTAAAGTTGTCCTAGACGTCCTCTATGTGTCGTCCTTGAGGTCGTTTAAGATGTCGTCCTCTAGGCGTCGTCCTCGACGTCATCCTAGACGTCGTCCTTGAGGTCGTCATGGAGGTCGTCATAGAAGTCGTCCTAGACGTCGTTCTGCACGTCGTAGAGGTTGTCTTTGACGTCTTCCTATACGTCATCCGTTACACGTCAGTCTCGACGTCGTCCTCGACGTCGTTCGAGAAGTAGTCCAAGAAGTCTTCCTCGGCGTCGTCCCAGACGTCGTCCTCGGCGCCGTCCTATACGTCGCCCTGAACTTCAATACGCGTACAAACATCACTTGAAAACGTTTCACCCGTGGGACTGTAATGCTTTCGGATTCCTTCTACAGATAAGCAATCTAAAAAGGCCTTTGACGCGCCAAAAAAAAACAAAAAACAAATTCATGCTAGTCGTTGAAATGGCACGTCAGGACATCACAAAAAAATTGTTTCACTATAGAGTTGCGTAATTTTTTTGTTTTTTTTTTCTAAAAAATAGAAATAGGAGGCCCAATTCAAAGTTCCCGCCAGTGCACTGTGACGTAACAGTGTACCGCAAGGTGTCGGGGCGGTCAGAAGCGAGGCATCGACCTACGTCACTAAATGTGGGTTCGCAGGAAGTCACGTCAGTTTCACTCCTCGTGCTCCCCGCGACCGTGCCTAAGAGTTTTTTTTTCTGCTCTTTGTACGAGCGATTGTAGAAAACGAAGTTTCAGTTCCACTACCTCTTTATCGCTGCACCGTTGGTTAATTTCCGTGCTGTAAAAGTTGAGGACGAAGAGTCAGTAGATCGACGTGATGGAGGTCAATGATCAAAGTGTTGCGAGTACAAGCCAGTGTACGAGTGCATCAAGTTTTGAAAACAAAATTTTAGAAAGCTCGCAGAAATTAGAATTGCTTTCGTACGACACGCCCAATTGCATTGCTGAAGGTTCGGACACCGAGGTCGTCGAATCATCGTATACTCTCCAGGCTGAAGATGCCTGTCGTCTCTTAAAAATGCATGCAGTGTGATCTCTTCTTCACCAGCTGAAATACCGGGACAGTCCTTCACACAGCACCTTCTAGGCATTGTAGTTGATCACGTCAATTCACTAACTCCTCTTTTTCTTCCTTTACAGCAACATTAAGCAATGAAAAGCAGATAAAGGAAACCTTGTCTGCTTGGATCGTTCGTGAAGTAGTGGAGAATAACAAAAATACTTAACAAATATTACACGCGCTCGCGGTAAGCACGAGAAGGGATACAACTCACGTGACTTCCGGCGATGCCTTCCTTCTGACCGCCCCGACACCTTGCAGTACACTGTTACGTCACAATGCACTGGCGGGAACTTTAAATTGGGTCTCGTATTTCTATTTTTATTAAAAAAACTACGCACCTCTATAGTGAAACAAATTTTTTGTAATGTCCTGACTGCCATTTAAACGCCTAGCATGAAAAAAAATTTTTTGGCGTGTCAGAAGTTTTTTAAGTGTCCTTTTGTAATTATTTTGTAACCAAGTTTTTCTGTAAATTGTTTAAAACAAATTAAACGTAGTCGTGGTAAGGACAGAATTGCGGCAGAAGTCGATTTTATGTGTCGTGTAAACTTCAATAGTCGTCCCGGTCATATGCAAATTTTGGTAAAATTACCCCTAGGCTCGTCAGGCTCAAACGTGGCTCGTATCTCAGAATTTATAGTGGTTGAATCTCAAGGCAGAATTCAGACGTGGTTTTGACTGCTGGTTACAACCTTTTCCTCAAATATTACCCTTTTATAAAGTGCAATAATTTGCTCTAAAAGTGCATCTTTTCGCTTCTACATCTAACAACCACGTTCTAATCTTATATATCGTTTTCAATTGTTTTCAGAACCTGGCGTGCATTCGACATTGTTGCCCAGCTCCATTCTTCAGCAGAGGCAATCAAGTGAATATCCTGCAAGACAGAACCAGAAGCTCGGGACAAGATAATCGTCAAAACAAACATATAAATTTTTAAAAACAAACCACAAAATTACAATATTCTCAACAATTTTAACAGCAGGTGCATTCATCAGCGTGCGATATTCTGCTCACAAAAAGACGGCTTTATTGTAAATGTCTACAACCAATTCCCGGAAAGGCATATTTTTTATAGTTCTAAGCTAAATTACGTAGATAGGTCGGAAATAATTTTGCATGATGGCGAACATGAGCATTCACGTAGTATTTGGCCTTATCAAGGTTCTGGTAACTGTATATGACATTTGTACATTGCCAATTTATATGCTACTTCAGAGGCCATGGCACTACTGGAAGAAAACAAGGCAGCGCTTTGGAATCCAACTTGATCAGAATGACCCTGCATCTCCGTACGTGAAGGCAAAGACCTTCAAGGCGGAACGATTTCCCGACGTCGGGACACTGAACGAGCTAATGACGGAAGCCTTCCGAAAGTACAGCGACCGGCCGTGCCTGGGTGAGCGCCCCGTCCTTGGAGAAAGTGAAGAGCGAAAGGACGGAAAAATTATCAAGAAACTCTCTCTTGGTGACTATGAATGGCTCACATATAGTGATGTGGATCACTTGGTTGACTTAATTAGTCGAGGTATTATGACTCTCGGTTTAAAACCTAAAGAATACTTGGGGATCCTAGCCGAGACTAGGCAAGAATGGATTCTCACAGCACTCGCCTGCATCCGACTCAACGTTCCTCTAGTGACGTTGTACGCTACATTGGGTGAAGACGGCATTATTCAAGCTCTCAATGAAACGGAAGTCACCCACCTCGTAACTTCTTACGACCTCATGCCGCGAGTGGTCAACATCGTATGCAAAACTCCTTTGATAAAACGTATCATCTATATGAAAAGCAAAATCAAGAGGACACCGGGGGTAGTTCCAGAGAACGTAGAAGTGATCCCGTTTTCTGAGCTTGAGAAGCGAGGTACGACTGCAGACGCAGATTTGAAAGTAGAGACGCCCAAAAGAGAAAACGTGTTTATCATCATGTACACAAGTGGCACAACTGGCATCCCCAAAGGAGTCATGATAACCCACAAAAACATTATGGCTACCTTGAAGGGGTTCAGCGTCAACTGCCAAACTCTTGGCATTGGTAAAGACGACTCACACATTGCCTACCTCCCCTTAGCTCACATCCTAGAGCTCTTAGCTGAATGCCTGACTCTAGGACTGGGAGCCAAGATTGGCTTTTCTTCTGCCTTAACGCTGACGGATGCATCTACTGGACTGAAAGCCGGATGCCTAGGTGACGCAAGTCTATTGAAGCCCGTTGTCCTGGTGTGCCCACCCCTTATCCTCGATCGCATCCGGAAGAGCGTCACAGATAATGTGGCGGCCAAGGGACCGTTCTTTGCCCGTTTCTTCGAGTACCTTCTCGCGTACAAAACATTCTGGCTAAGTTTCGGCTTCAACACGATGATTCTCAACTATCTGGTATTCAACAAAATGCGCGCCTTGCTGGGAGGCCGTGTCGCAATTTTAGCCACGGGTGCAGCCCCGCTCTCGGTCGATACTGACGCCTTCATCCGGGCCTGTTTTGACTGCTGTCCGATGCAAGGCTATGGGCTTACAGAGACTGCTGGTTCTGCAGCTTTCAAGGATCTAGACGACAAAAATTTTGAAACGATCGGATCGCCCATCCTCGGTTCCTACATCAGGTTGGTGGACTGGGATGAGGGAAACTATTGTGTCACTGACAAACCGCACCCGAGAGGCGAAATAGTAGTAGGAGGAGACTGTGTGACACCGGGGTATTTCAAGAATGAGGCTCTCACTCGGGAGTGTTACAAGGAAGAGGGTGGTATCCGGTGGTTTTACACGGGCGACATCGGGGAGGTGTATCCTGATGGCACAGTCAAAGTGATCGACCGTAAAAAAAACCTGGTCAAGCTCGCGCACGGGGAATATGTGTCTCTCGGTAAAGTAGAAACCGAACTCAAAACGTGTCCAGTGATTGACAATATATGTGTTTGTGGTAACTCCTACAAAACGTATTTGGTCGCTCTCGTGATGCCTAATCCAAAGCAACTAGAAAATCTGGCTTTGCAAGAAGGTAAAGGCAATATGAGTTTTGGCGAGCTTTGCAACAATCCAGCCATTACTCGAGCTGTGGCAAACGCAATCGCAGAGCATGGACGCCAAGCTCGCCTACACAAAACGGAGATCCCCGTCAAAGTTAAGCTCTGTGCTGAAGACTGGCAGCCGCACACTGGCCTAGTGACTGCGGCCTACAAGCTTCGCAGGCGTGAAATCCAGAAGTTTTATCAAACGGAAGTCGATGAAATGTACGGTACAAACTAATTTAGTCAAGTGACGTGACGACGAGTAAAAAGCAAAGGACCTACCGAATGCCTGGCGCCTTCAATATTATGTCCTGACATCATAAAAAGCAGAGATGGAGATCTTTACTTCTTCTGTTTTCTTCTATACCTGTATGAGATATAGGTACAACGGCAAATTCCGCCGCTTCGGAAATGAAAATGATGGGGCTCCAATTCAACGTTGTGAAAGTGGTTCGACAGCGAAGCTGTGATATCACCTGCAACGATTGCCCAGTGCACTATAGATACTTTTCATAACAAACGCCACTGGATGGTGCTCCAGTCTTAGGTGTCCCAGAGAAATTCCGCTTTATAAGAAGAATGAATAAAGGCAACCTCAACACCGCTGCTCGGAATGTAGATGAAACTTTTAAACACCAATTCTCCAGGTGAACGCCAAAAGAACGAAGTAGTGCGATATCTGTTAAAATGCTTCAAATATTGTTGTAAACTATCTTGCCTCCTCCAAGCCGAAGTCCCTCGTTAAATCTCCAACTTTGTTGTCCGTGTAGCTTTTATGCTTTCTAGCACTGGTGACGTAACCAAGCTCAACAGGCTTGCAAAGACGGTCCGACCGGAAGTCGCTTGGAACGCTGCGTGCTTCGCATTGTTAGCGGGGCAACTGACGTCACTCCCCACTTCGTACTCTGCAGTTGCCGCGGCAACCTAAGCAACCGCAATCTTGACAGAGAAACGCATGCGGGGAGCGCTACGTGGTTCGCATTGTTCGCGCGCGCCTTATCTATCACGTGGCTTTGACACTTCTTTTGTAGTTTTCTTATTGAAGCAAGTGTCGAAACCACATGATAAATGATAAGGCGCGCAAGATGTAGTCGACTATTCTGTCGACTACTGCTCTGTCGACTACTGTTCTGTCGACTATTGTTCCGTCGAAGGACACGAAAAAAAACGACCAACGAGTCATATACAGCTTAGCTGTAAAAAAACTTAACAGTTTCACTAGTACCGCGATATTTTGATCTCTACTCTAAACTTGATTATAGTGTATACTGACGCATAGCGGAGAAGCATCGACATGGTCGAACAGTCTCCGTAGTGTTATTTTTGTTTGTTCTTGTACTGCCCTGAGAAAATTTCTTATGTTTACCAGGTTTGGTGGTGTCACTTTTGTGCTGCTGCTACGCTGTTCGGATACTTGAACTGCCTTTTCACTATCTTATCGTGTTCAACGTCAAATTAGCGAACTGGGTTCTTCCTCTTTATTTTGTTTCTGCTTATTTTTTGTATGACAGCACAAGAACAGCAAGGTAGCTCTTTGACGCTCTACTAAAATTTGTCATATAACGATTGAAATAATTTAAAATAATATTATTAATTCGTGCTGTGTGTTTGCCGACATTTGGGGTGAATTATGTATTTCAGCTGAAATATCGTCTTTTGTTGTTGTAATTAGTCCGAATTCAATAAAAGCCGATCTTCTAATCACCAAACAAAGCCTATTCTAAAATTTGATGCATGGATCTTTTTTTGGTTAAATTCCACTGAACAACGATTCCGCCTGAAAAGATAATCGAGTTAGCAGTGCGATAAGTATACGTGCGTTAAACTTTTCACGAGGTCGTTTGTCATGTAGGCATGATACGTTGTCATGGACGCAGACCAGGATTCTAAGCAATGTTCTATGTAGCACTGCTCTCTATCGACAGTATGCTGGGCTACTCTAAAAAAAAAAGCACTATCCTAGCAGGTTTCAACTTCAGCGTAAGCAAAGCATTCGCTGCAGCAACGCTAAGGTTCAGTTGCAGTATGAGCAGAAATCGGGGACTTTCAGTAAACCGTCACCGTGTTCCGCGTACCGCACTACCGGAGCCTTTGAAGCATGCCTTAAAACGCGATCCCCGTGGTCACGGTATCACCCGGACGCGCGTTTCTCGTCGCCATAAATTGCGACGTTACTTCATTACTGCGAAAGAAAGGGAGGAGTGAAGCATTATTAAACTTCACTAGGGCAATGCATTCTACGGCCCTCATTTGCATTAAGCAGCGCGTCCATAAAGCACCAAATCCTTCCTAACGGTATGGACAGACTAGAGTGCCTACATACACACGCGCGCTTTTGCTTGAGTGGTGACATCTCAGCCATTTTTCCGCCCAATCGTTTTTTTATGCATCTTGAAGTGCGTGCAATCCGGTGTCACTCAGCTCGAGCGCGTAGCTTTGGCTAATGCATAGACGCCATTTTACCGCCCAAGTCACACACCGAGTGCGCGAGAGCGTCACGCGCTGGCATATTCAAAACAACAATGGATGTCTCCACCCTGAGACAGACAGACATGTAGGCACCCTAGGACAGACCGGGTACGAGCGAGCGCATGAGCATCGCGCTGTCCAAGCTTGTCGCCCTTTCTTGCTGCGACGAGGGAGAGGGCTGCCACAGACGGATTGAGGTATACTGCGATCGCCAAGACAGCAGAGACGGCTGCATCCGCAATCTGGAAGGCAGTCCACGACGATAGATGACAGCAGCCACCCCTCCCAACTACGCGCGTCCAGCCGTTCTAACTAATCAAAAGTTGTCGGCTCCAAGGCTATACGATTTTCGTGGACTGAAGGTTTTGATTTTACGTAAATAAATCTCAAGAGAAGGAAGGAGTCCTTTGTTGACGCATGTTTGAAATATCCCACAAACATAGCTCCAAAAAAAGGAGTATTTCAAGTATATTTCTCAAATTTTGCGTACGTTCAGATTAAGTGATCTTTTGTACCTTGAAGCAGCGTGTAAAGTAACGACGTTACTTGGAACACGTAGCTCTTTTTTTTTTGTATTGGATTTGTTAAGATACCCAAAACGACGAGCGAGTGAATTAACTTCGTTACTATTTACGGTATTGTTTATATATACTCTATAACATTGCATTACTCGTTACTTCCGAATAAAATTAGTCACGCTTCCGGTTCCTTTAAAGAGTGAACGCGCCATTGGGACCGCGCTACATCCTACAAACTAGAAAAGCGAAGGATAAAAATTATAGGTGTGCGAATACCTGTTCAGATCGAATAGCGCAGTGTCATTCCTAGATTGAACGCTGTTAAGAAAACCAGTTGTCGGGGATCTCACTCCTACTGTGAAGATTATTAAAGACGCACGAATGACTCTGCAAAATTTAGGTTTAATTATTGTCCAAGTTTGAACTGTGGTTTTAAACTGTCAAATACCGAAATTGAATGTAACTCAACAGTAACGTTCGTTAGTTTTTGCATGAAATGGTAACAGTATTTCGCTATACATGACGGTAACATGTGTCAGTAACCCGTTAATGCTTTGAGAACTAACGGGTAATGATATTTCGTTTTAGTTTGTGCACAACACTGCCTTGAGGGAAGGTCTTCTCAACATGGAAGATTTTCAACGATATGGCAACATCAGGGCAAGAACAAAACTGGCCCACCGCAACATCACTACCTCGTTTTCTGGCATAAGTGAACTAAAAATGGGGCCTAATGGAGATAAGGACCCGCTAGCCATTTTGTCCCAACTAACTTTATGATTCTAATGTTAGGTGACCCGTTGGACATTGAGTCCTTTAGCGCTTTTTAAACGGCGGAGAGTTTAGCAAAATAGAAATCGAAAACTTGTAAAGCACGATACGTCTTCCACTCTAAAAAAAGACAATTAGGGCCTGCAAGAGTGACACGTTTTACCAGTGGTTTTAGAGACCACGATGCTTTTTTTAAACTTTTGCATTTTCAAACGTACTTTACAGTGCCGGCAAAAGCTATTCAATGGCAATATCGGGGACTTAAGCCCAATAAGTCTCCTGCTTCGCAAATAGGTGACTGCAATCAATGTTCACCAATATGAAGATAAACAGTACACCAGTATATGTACTCGAGCACGGGTGTCTTCAGAAATGCAGGGCATAGTTGCTTACACAAACTGCAGCAGCTTAGAGAAGCAGCGTAGCATAAAACACAAATTAAAAGTTGTAATCATGTACGTTGTATCACGTAGAAGTTCGTGCTCATTAATACTGCGCCCAAGCAAATCTCGAAAAAGTGTCGATGTTGTATCCAACCTATGCTTGCCGCGCGGTGTATTCCGTAATCCTTTTGTGAGAAAGTCAATAAAAATATAAAAAGGACCTTTTTGTGAAGGAAGCCTGCCGACCCAGTGTTATCTTGACTCACAATTTTTTAGTGTTAAGAGAAATATGTACACAAAATTCAATATCCATAGGTAACCTATTTATTGTACAGGGTGTAACAAAAAAAAATTGAAAGGTTTTTTTTTTTTTTTTTACCTCAAAAATAAACTATAGGTATTGCCGGACGCTCATTCTCCGCCCAAAGGTAGCGCTAGAGGTCACAACCAGATGCCAAAGTTTCAGCCTGATCTGATACCTTATTTAAAAGTTATAAAGATTTCCAGAAAATTTCAATGGGAAAATGGAGCCCATTTTTGCCCGTTTTCGGTTTCTGGTGTCATAGAGCCCCAGGCATTCGAAAACTCTGTTGGCCACCATCTTCCCATTGAAATTTTCAGAAAATCAGTTATAACTTTTGAATACGGCATCGGATCGGGCTGGAACTTTGACACCTGGTTGCGACCTCTAGTGCTACCTTTGGGCGGAAAATGAGCGTTCGGCGATGTCTAGTTTTTTTTGTGGTTTTTTTTGCAAGAAAAAAAAACGTGCTATATTTTTTTTGTGACATTTTGTATATGATTAAGATGCTAAATAATGCGATACAGACATTTCTTTTTCGGTTCGTACAGTAAGGGTCGAATTTCAGCTTCGTTTTATTTTATGTCAAACAGTGAATAAAAACCAGCTTTATACTGGAACATGTTCGTAAACGATAACGAAGGTAATCTTCTTGTAGCAGCAAAATGTTCGAGGGAGCCGCGCCCTTTATTGTCAGAAGAACAAAAAAGCACAACTCAAGCATCCCAAACTGACGATTAACAATTAATGTCAGTATATTATAATTTCAGCTTCGTTTTATTTTATGTCAAACAGTGAATAAAAAAGTGAAAGCCGTTTACAACTGCCTGTAACGCCGAATTGGAGCGCAGCTCTTGAGGAGGAGGAGGGAAGGGTACTGAGGGGAGGGTAGACCCCTCCTCCTCCTCGTCCTTCTCCTTCTCCCCTCATTCTTTAATATGCTCGGGTGGGGGTGGGTGTCGCGTAACTTCGGGGGGAGGGAGGGAGGTCACGTGACCTGGGGGGGGGGGGGTGTCGCGTGACTTCGGGGGAAGGCGGGTCACGTGACCTTGAGGTGACCTTGGGAGGGGTCACGTGACCTTGGAAGGGGGGTCACGTGACCTTGGGGTGACCTGGGGGTGACCTTGGTTACGCCGACAGCGACGGCGACGCCGTTCAAGCCGGAAACGGGCACCTAAGAGCTGCGCTCTAAAACCAGCTTCATACTGGAACATGTTCGTAAACAATGACGAGGGTAATCTTCTTGTAGCAGCAGACTGTTCGAGGGAGCCGCGCCCTTTATTGTCAGAAGAACAAAAATCGACGACTCAAGCATTCCAAACTGACGATTAACGATTAATATAAGTATATTATTCCACCATAACCTTCAGAAAACATAAGTCTATATGACACATAAAAGGAAACGTTTTGTTTTGTTTTGTTTCTCAAATAATCTTCGTTAATAAGCCGGTACAGTTTGCATCTAAATAATATCCGTGCTCCAAGTGCCGCGATGGTAACTACTGCACAGTTTTCCCGGTATAGGCGGTCGAGCAGTTCTGGGCCCAACTGGGAAACTTGCTCAGCCTGAACACCTGTTGGCCCGACGTGTTGATAAAGACGAGATTCACAATCTGGCAGACGAGCTTGACCATGATGCCAGGTACCAGCTGCGGAAAGCCGTGCAAGTAAAGCATGAAGACCGAGCCTACCGTATGCGGATCGCATCTTACCGCTACTCAATGGACCTTTTCCGAGAAGTGTTCTGCGCACGCGCGAGCGCTCGATGCCAAGCGGCGGAAGTCGGCACGAGAAATCGAGGACATTCAGAGGAGACTGTGGGTCACCGAGTAGAACACGTAATAGCAGCATATATATCTTTGTTACACAATAAAAAGAAGCGGACGGAAAGAAAATAATTACGTTTCGGTAGACACCACGTATGCCCCTCTTTAAAGTCGCGTTGGTCGCGCGACCAGTCAACAACTGTAGGGAACAAGTACCTAGAATGGCGGCTGTACCTCTAATCACCGTAGTCGTCAGCTCTGCACCCGGAATAACCAGCACTTCACGCCATCACACAATCCCGCAGCCGTGCCCATGGTACCCGACTTTTGAGAATCCGCCGGATTGAGCGAAAGTTTCCTATTTTGTGATTGGCCGTCCCTCAAAGGGACGGGGCACCCGCGTCCCCCATCTCCCGCCGCCGCCGGGAACATAGAACACCTTCGTTCGGCTCATTTTGGCTCCGGCGGCCCGATTTCAGTCCCATACCGGTCCGAAAACCTTCTCCCCCGGCGGGAACGCCGTCCGGCTCTTTGGCTGGGGCGGCGTAAAAAACTGATGTGTGAATGAGGCCTTATGCTTCTGGTTGCCCCCTGCCACACCCGTCCGCTGCCGTCGCCATCGCTGCTCGCTGGGTTACTTTGTTTTTCGCGGGTTCCACCTGGTTCCCCCTACGAAGCTGATCACGAGCTATGAAAGTCCCTAGGTGCATACCAGGGATGGGCAAAATACAACCAAATGTATCGAAATACAAAAACGAAATACTTCATCAAAAACGTATTTAATTACAAATCTAATTACATTTCCAAAAAAGTATATAAATACAAGTTACAAATACAGCCAAATGTATTTGGTCTCCTCCAAATACTTTTCCAAATAGTACATTCCTCAAAATCTGCGTCAGCGACTTAAGGGCACCTGCAACGGGTTTCTGGGTATCTCATTATAATTTTGCATTGCACACTCGGGAGTTAGTGTGCGAGGCTCTAGTAACGTAATAGAAATATCATCACAAAAAAAATGTAATCAGCTTGGACGTAATGGGTGAAAAAAGTACAGAGCTTCAAGCAGCTTTTTTTTGGCGATTACATTTTGGTAAAGACCAACAAAGAACCGAGACGACCAAGACGCGCAGCACTAGCTAGAGAATTTTTCATTGTTGCAACTCGCACCAGTTACAAAAATCTGGATGACCCGCGCATTTAGAATGTTCCAGGCAAAAATATGGAGGAAAATCAGGCTGGGAAGCATCACAAGTTGTCACAGGCACTTGTTTAGCCGGTCTGCCTGTGAACGTCGATTTCGTCACTATTCTTGCCCTGGAGTAGCACCGTAATCGCAAAGTCACCAAACACTTGTGCTTGATTGAGAGACACAGCATTCGGTGCAGGACGTAGTTTTCTTCCTGCTCTGGACTGTGACAATAAATTTGAGGATGTATTTTCGCCCACAAAATTGTATTTAATTACAATTGTATTTGAAATACCCACGTTTTAGTATCTAAATACACGCGTCAAATACATTACTCAATTCGTAATTATATACAAATGCAAAATTCACAAAGCATTTGAAATGCGTATTTCAAATACTTGTATTTTAAATACTGCCCATCCCTGGTGCATACCTTCGTAATAATCGCGTGGCTCGCGTGCCGTCGAGCACGTGCCGCAGCTCAGACAGTGAAGAAACTGCTAGCCCAAGTCGCTTCCTTTATTTTTAGTTCGTGCAGCCACCGCCTGGCCCCGTCGGTATGTGGAAAAGGTCCGTTGATATCAGAATAGCCTTCCAAATACCCGTTTCACATAAGATCCGATCGCTGCCAACACTACAATAGGACGGAGCCAATCAAGCAGCGGCAAAAGTGAATCGTCATGGCGCTCTTTGCCTTTATGTTTTTGCTATTGCCGGCGAAACTAATCACGCACGAAAAATGCGCCGTGATCCTGCTCTTTTTTATGAGTGTGATTTGTTTAGCTGGTTGGAGTACGCGTGAGCGGAGTGCCAGAAGGTCACCTCTCCCAGAACGTGGTCTTAACGAGGTCTCAAACGCAGATGTAAAATTTATTAGTTATAAAAGTAGGTTTAGAAGAAAAATTAAATGAACAACCACGCCTCTCGACAGAATAAACTGAAAAATGTCAAGTTCTTTCCGTAGAATGTCTGTTGTTACAAAAAAAAAACTGTGCATTGACAAGGGACTTTAGGTTATAGCGCATATCATATGCCAACAGTTTACGTGAGCAAATACGTTACGTTAGAGGTTTATTTTGTCATGATGTGTTAATTTTTCTTTTAGGTTCCAGCGCATAAAACTTCCAACAGTTGACGTGAGCAAATCTATTGCGTTCAAGCTTGCCTTCAAGGCTTATATTGTCTAGTTTTGTAGTCCTTTTTTTTCACTCTCTCTCTCTCTCTGTAAAAAAAAAAAAAAAAAAAAGTTTCAAACACAAGGGCTTCTATTGAGGCCTCCCGTGACCAAAGCGCGTTAAAATCTTTAAAGAAGTCACACATCCCGAGCGGCGCTGCAGAGTCAAAAAAGGCTCAAGACATGGGCTCTTTTTTGCGAACAAAATTACGTCTATTGAGGCGCAGACGCCCTTTTGTTCGCATTTCTCTAACAGGACAGGCACACAGCTCGGGACTCCAGGGTTGTGTGCCTGCCCTGTTATGCCCGCGAAACACAGCAGGTGACCAACCAAACTGACCAGGTCTTTGGTGGTGATGTGTCCTTCGTCTGCAATGATGGTAATGACAGAAGACGATGCCGGCAGGATACACGACTGTGTCACTGCCAAAGACACGGGAACGGCCAAGTACAGAGGGTTGATGCGCAAGCCACATGCCTGCAAGCCAATCGGAGAACCGTGCCCTTTTGATAGCACTATCTCTAGCATGATGGTTTTATGTGTGGTCCTTTATGTCCGCGCTTCTAACTGAGTCCGCATAGTATATCAGCATCATATGTGGATGTGTATCTTCGGATGCCCGAGAGTTCTTTCTTAGAGCGGAGCTGTTAAGGGCTACTTTCCCCAATCTTGTGTCCGGTACCAAAAAAATGTCGACACAAAACTACACAAAACTCTGAACAGCTACCGATCTATGAGTGACGGCGGCAACCACACAACCAGTCTTGTTGCCGCCGTCACTCAAAGATGGCGAAACCTTTCCAGCTATCACAGAAAAATGAATAGTTGGGCGAGTTAGTGGGAATTCAACAGCGCGCAAAACAGACGAGGACGAAGAAGAGACACACAGGACGAGCGTACAGATGGAAAGGCTGAAAGTTTTTCTTTCTTCCTAAGCCGCACAGATTTGGCACCTGTTTGCTAGCCGAATTTAACGTAACTTTCGACATAAATGAAAAGGCCCTATAGTTTCATATTGGGGGGGGGGGGGGCGAACTGATGCAGTTTTATCATTTTCATATGTATTAAGTGACAAAAATATTGGCGAAAAAATCACTGCGCGGAAAGGCAGCCTTAATGCCTGAGTCAATGCCACATAGAATCGGTAAAACGTTAACAATGCAGCGAATATTTCACCTCCAGCGTCAGCTTTTGGTCTTTGATAACACTTCGTCGCATGGGCAGCCAAAGCCCTAAGAACGGAAATAAGCGCGTGCTGGAGGCGCAGCCTCATTCATAGCCTTTAACCGACTATAAAGTAATCGAGGCCTTCTGACTTTTATTTCTTCATGAAACGTCATCTTTGATGCGAAAGTTCCAACTTCGGGACTGGGCCCGGCGAACAATCGACATAATCCGTACGCCAGGCGCGAGGGCCGAAAATGTGACTTCCGAGCGGTCCAAAGTGGTAGAGGGACTTAGAGCGATGAACTGGTATCCCGTTCACTAACCAAAGGTGACACCCACCTGGCTGCCGCCATGTTGTACACTTTTGACCACTAGACTCGTGACCGTATTAAATCCTGAGTATTTTATGCAAAACTGAGCCGCGATTTGTATTGCGATCGCTGTGAAAAGCATGATAAACTATTTTTTCAATACCTTTAGACCCAGAGATCAGGGTCTCGCTCCGAGAAACACCCAAAATACAGCACCGCGGCTGACAGCATCTAGCGCAGGGATTGCGCACCTTGCGCACGCATCTAGCGCAAGCATATTTTGGACTTAAAACAAACGAAACATGACTTATCTCGGCTGTAACGCTATTAAAAATCGAGAAGCAATTATTTGTGTGTGGTACTTGATTAAAATCGACACGTAAAACTCTAAAGTCAAAGGTCTAGTGGTCGAAAATTTGCAACATGGCGGTGGCCAATCGGAAATCACTTTCAGCCACCAGTTTCTTGCTCTAAGCCCTTTACCTCGTTGGAGCGGTCACAATCTGTCCGAGCAAAACAGAGTTTAGCGGCACATTCGGCTCTGACATCTTTCTGCGTGATCATTATCGAAACATTATGTGCACCCTATTTTCAACCATGAAGCGTTACTACATTTACCTCTTACGCGCTTATTGAAACCATATACCTATAATTAAGACTGTTTCTCGCTACCACCGCTAGGGGATTCTTTTCAGATTCTGGTTGACCAAGAGAGCATGGAAAGCCCTCTTTCTGCGTCTGGTGCACGCCCTGGCTCTGCCCGCGCCTCCAATTGACCAAACCCTCTGGATCACATCAAAGCCGTATATTGGGAGAGTTTGGCCAGTCTATGATCTCGCCGCCAAAACGCCCCATCCCGAGTGAGCCAATAAGCCCTCGGCGCAAAGCGAGAGGCGTGAGCGTATGCGCGTGGAACTCCCGGTTGCTCCCAGCTGAGCGGGGAGGGAGGACATTTCCATTCATTCGCTTGGCGGAATGCAAAGGATCGACATCCAAATTTTGGTTCTTTCCTTTTATTTGGCAGGCTCTGGCAAGAAAACAATATTTGCTATTCCTTGGTGGCTTAAAAAGCTAACGAGTGAAGTTTTCTCCACGTTAGAAAGCAAACTTTTATTCAGGCTAAAAAGAAATAAGCCCGTAGCAGATGGCACGAAGCCTCAACAGAGCTCTGCGTTGACAGCGTGTTGCGTTAAAATGGCGGTCGTCTCCTCTTTGCTCACTTCTTTCTCTCTCGCACCTTCGGCGCTCTTCTCCCTTTCATTCACTTTTCTCCTCTTCAGCGCCTTCCTCGCTACCACCATCAAGCATCAATAGTGACAGATGGACCAGTTGGTACATGATCTCTGTTGACAAATATTTGTTGTTGCTAAGAGTTAATGCATAGCTCGATGAATAATCTGCATGAATAGTGACAGATGGGCCAGTTCGTACATGATCTCTTTTGACAAAATGTGTCCCGTCAGTCCATCGAACATACAAGGAATCTGAATTCTTGCTTAAGAAGTCCGATTGGGTGTACAAATAGTGTGTGTTGTTTCAATAAGCATTTAGTTTAAAGTAGCACTTCGTGTTGTCTCCCTAACTCTGTCCCAGCCTTGTTTTGACAAAATGGCGACGCATTTTGTAAAAATGAAAGCCGTTTACAACTCTCTGTAACGCCGAATTAAAGCGCAGCTCTTGAGGAGGAGGAGAAAAGGGCACTGGGGGGGGTCAAGTGACCTCGGGTGGCGGGGGCGTCACGTGACCTTGGGGGGTCACGTGGCCTTGGGGGGTCACGTGACCTTGGGGGGTCACGTGACCTTGGGGGGTCACGTTACCGTGGGATATAACGTGACCTGGGGGTCACGTGACGATGCCGATGACGTCATCAGCGACGTAACTGACGACGTGACTGATGACGTCATCAGTGATGATGACGATGACGATGCGGATGCCGGTGACGTCATCAGTGACGTCACTGATGACGTCATCAGTGACGCCACTGATGACATCATCAGTGATGATGATGAGGATGCCGATGCCTATGACGTCATCAGTGACGTCACTGATGACGTCGTCAGTGATGATGACGATGACGATGCGGATGCCGGTGACGTCATCAGTGACGTCACTGATGACGTCATCAGTGGGGATGACGTCAACGGGGGTCACGTGACCTGGGGAGGGGGGTCACGTGACCTGGGTAACCATCGTGACCCTCGTGAGGGTAACCCAAGTAACCCTTGTGAGGGTAATTCTCGTGACCCTCGTGGTTGTAACTCTCGTCACCATCGTGACCCTCGTGAGGGTAACTCTCGTGACCCTCGTCAGGGTAACCCTTTTGAGGGTAACTAACCCTCGTAACCCTCGTGAGGGTTACGAGGGTTAGTAACCCTCGTAGCCCTTGCGATCCTCGTGAGAGTAACCCTCGTAACCCTCACGAGGGTTACGAGGGTTACTCGCGGTCACGCCGACGGTGACGGCGACGGCGACGGCGACGCCGCTCAAGCCGGGAACGGGCGCCTAAGAGCTGCGCACTAAACAGACCAATGGCCAGACTCTGCCATTACGCCTCTGAACCACACAAGCGACATCGGCACCGCTTTCCGGCGTCCCAACGCGAGGAGGCCACATTGGCCTTTGTTTTGCGGTCCGTGACTGTCCTGGTTCTCGCGATCGCGCGCGCGCCTCCCGCCGGATTTTTCCTCTTCCGTCGTCTGCTCTTTGTTAGATTCTTCCGTTTCGGCTCTCATCCTTCGCATATATCAGCATCGAAACCGCACTCGCTGCCTACATGACAGGTGTCCATGATAACCTGGTGATCAGCGTAAACGTGGTCATCCTAGCCTGCTCGTTGATCTTGCGACGTCGCCGCGTCTAAAGGGAAGGAGGCGCAGGTTTTGGGTCTGACCGAGTTGGTGCTACCGAAACCCGGAGGGACAGATCAGTGCTTTGCTGCCCCGGCTGCGTGCCAGAAATGAAGGCTACTTTCGAGAGTGTCACCAAATCAATACGGCATCCGTCAGAACACAGGCGACATGCAACGAGTGCCACGGAGAAAGTCACCTGTAATACCGAATTCCTCTCCTATAATTGCCCAGCGGTTGTCCTTAGCGTCCTTATCTAGGTAGTCTGGCTTCGTCTTGTCGTATAAAGAAGGAAACAGTCGCACAGTTGCGAGTAGCACCTCCGTTGGAGGAAAGAGGGTTAGCAGACGAAACGAAACAACGCTATACTTCTTGGCAACGTGAAAGACCCGCATAGAAGCGGGATGAGCGCTGCCATGGCATCGCAACGTCACTATCTGCGCCATTTCCTATTGGCTCCTTCCTTCAACGGCGAGGAGCGGCGAGCTCTGAACCGCGCAAGGACAGGTTGGCTTGGAGGCGCCGGCCGGCACGCCGATGAGGGCAAAAACTGGTTTTGGTCGGCAGCCGGTCTCGGCCAGCGTCGCACGCCAAGCCTCCGCGACGCTATTGTGGTCAGGCCTTAAAAAGGTACTCCGGCGATTTCTTCATAGTCCCCGATTTGCTTGGAATTTTGCTAAACTCGCCAAACAACATCGCCATTATAGTATCCCAAATATTAGGCCAAAATAACTTTTTCACGAAGTTATTGAGTTTACGATTTTGGTCCTCACTGTGTTTTTCGATCTGAAAGTCACTACTGGCAATAACGAAAAAGTGACGTCAGTGGAAGTGCAGGGGTTTACTTTTTGGACTGTAGAATTTGTTCCCAACCGA
This sequence comes from Ixodes scapularis, assembly GCF_016920785.2. Taxonomy (NCBI): domain Eukaryota; kingdom Metazoa; phylum Arthropoda; class Arachnida; order Ixodida; family Ixodidae; genus Ixodes; species Ixodes scapularis. The sequence continues at coordinate 90,154,192 of NW_024609835.1, forward strand.
TTACAAGCAGTTTCAAGAAGTCAGATGAATGCTTTGGAAGCTCGCTCCAGTCCCGCGCTCCAGCACGGAACAAATGATGGGCATATTCTATTTATTAGACTGCTCGCTCGACTGGCAAGCTTGCCTTCCCCTGACGTCACGGCACTGAAAAGTGCGGGTATATTTGAATGTTGGTTTTTGCATCATTTTCGTTTGCCGATTTCGCAATAACTATTATGAATTTCGAGATAAAATAAAATAGCACACCGGAAAGGATAATGGCCGGGGAGTCGAAAAATATAGTTAGTTGAGGTAGCACAAAAAATCGCAAGAGTACTCCTTTAACGTCTTCAGCGTCGTCACATCTGTCATGTTGTTCCGCGTGGTTCCGGAGGCGGAGGACGTTTCGGCGTGGTGCCGAAACGTCACGAGTGACGTTTCGTCACAGTGGCACCTAAATGTCACGTGACGTTGCGCCATGGTGACGTTTCGGCGTGTGCATTATGGGACGTTTCGCATGATGCACCGCGCGGTTACGCCGACGCCGACGGCGACCCCGCTCAAACCGGAAACGAGCGCCTAAGAGCTGCGCTCTAAAATTGGTCGGTGCATAGGTTTACTATGCTGCATAAATAACCGTAGAACTACGGCATCAGCTCAAAAAACGTCCACGGGCTCCTGCCATGTGACGGTGTTGGGTGCGCAAAAAGCGAATGCCCCTAGATTGCAGTCCGGTAGAGGCAAATGTGCAGCACCACGCGCTACAATCTCTTTGGCGTATATTTATGTTCATTATTTATTTCAGTATTTTCAAGGCCCGAGGGCTTTACAGAGAAGAGGGGCAAGCAACAAAACATAACATGAAAATGCGAACAAATACGAAACTTTAGCAAGACAAAAAGCAGTCATGGGGCCCGCTGACAAAATGGCTGGTTATGGCCTCTCTAAAAGAATCGATCGAGGATATGGACACTAAAGATTCGGGAAGGTGGTTCTACTGGTATGACGACCGGGAAATAAAAGAGTCAAGGTAGGTGGAGGTGCGACACTGGGAAATTTCAACTTTATACTGATGATCAAGGTGAAAGGAAATATGCGGGGAGAGAAGAATAAGTTTTCCTTTCAGTGTAGAGATAGAGAAGTAAATTTTATAAAAAAAAAAAAGCAATTGACGAGATCCTTTACGGCGCAGAGAGAGAAGGGGAAAATATTCGTTAGATTTCATAGATGACAAATATGTTGAACGATGATAATTACGAAAGATAAAGCGCGCCATGGTTTTGAATGGCTTCAATGTTAGATACGAGTGTGGTGTGACCGGGATCCCAGATTGCTGCAGCGTACTCTAATTTAGAGAGTGCCAGGGTTCTCAATAAAATTAATTTCAGTAACATTGCTGCTTAGGTAAAATTTTGTTTTAAGTAACCGAGGATGGAGTTAGCGCTAGCAGTGATATGATTGATGTAAGCGTTCCATGTCATGTTATCAGTAATATGAACTCCAAGATATTTGTAGGAAGCTACGATTCCAAGGGGGAGGTACCAAGGGTGTATGAAAGTGGAGATGAATTACGTCGGAGTTACTCGCATCGTTTTACATTTGTTAATGTTAAGAGACATACACCACGCGTTACACCAGTTTAAAACAGTGTCTAAGTCAGTCTGAAGAAGTTGAGCATCAGAGTTATTAGGGAATTCGTGATAGTTCACACAGTCGTTCGCAAATAGACTAACAAAGGAAGATAGATTCTGAGATAAGTCGTCTTTGTAGATTAAAAATAATAGAGGGCCTAAGACGAATTCTTGTGGAACACGTGAGGTGACGGAACTGAGGTAAAAATTAGCTTGATTAGTAAAGACAAATTGAGATCGATTTGTCTGAAAGTCTCTAATCCAAAATAAAACGGCGGGGTCAGTGTTAAGTCTACTAAGTTTGGGGAGTAGAAGCTTGTGGGAAACTTCGTCAAATACTTTGCTAAAATCAAGAAAAAAGCAGCCAACCTGGGATCCACGATCTAGAATAGAAAGTAAGTCATTAGACAAGAGACAGGAGTAGAGTTTCGCACAAAAAAGTTTACAAAAGCCGTGCTGACAAAGATTGAAAAAAGAATTATAATCTAGAACGTCAACAAGGTGGGAGTAAATGACATGCTGCATAATTTTGCAGGGTGTACAAGTAAGGGAGGCCTGTAGGTATGAGGACTATGTATGTCACCTGATTTGTGAAGTGGAGCCACCTTTCCTATTTTCCAGCCATCGGGAAGTGTAGAAAAGTTTAGCAATTGTTCAAAGATTTTGCACGAAAGAAAGCTATATATATATATATATATATATATATATATATATATATATATATATATATATATATATATATATATATATATATATATATATATATATATATATATATATATATATATATATATATATATATATATATATATTTTTTTTAAAGAAACACAGATGTAATTTTTTTGACACCGCAAGATAATGATGTCTCTAGACTTTCTATTCGCTTAACTATGCCGTCAAAACTAAAAACTTAGAGCTCCATACGCAAAAAAGCCGATTAGACGGATCTCACGAAGCGTTCGCCGCATACGTGACGCCGCCATAACTTTAGTTCACAAGGAGTAGACGGCCGTGCGTGCGAGGGCTCGTGCCCTCTCGTGTTCGACACGCGCAGAGCTCCAGCGGGGTTGTCGCACGTGCAGAAAGACTAAAGTTCCCTCGATGCATGCATTGCGGAAGCGGTGACGTAGTCTAATACCCGTGCCACACGGACGCGGGAAATGCCATTCAGGGCGAATCTCATTCGGGCGCCAAATGACATTTCATTTCAAGCCATCACGTACACGTACATTTCGAATGTAATTTTGCGCCATCATGATGATAGCGCCTGCTTTCTGAAGAAAACTAATTGTAAAGTTTTTGTAAGCTAAATACGTTTCTTCAAGGTTATCATCTCTAAAAATGTCTATACGTAGTTTTAAACAAATTTTGCAGTCAGTTACTTTATGTTTTCTTTTGTTTTGTTTTTTTTGCGTTTCCGCTGTAATTCATTTGTTTGTGACGCTTTAATTGCTTTAGCCGCAATAATCCAAAGCAAAAGACAGAAGCTAACCAAAGCGAAAGGAAATGGCGCCTGTGCAGTCCCGAGTTTCGGTCCTTGCGCCGGAGGACGGTAAACGGGCGCGACGGTTAATGAGCGCCCTCATTTATTTATGCGCCAAGCACCGTGCCGAGCAGCAAAGGCTCGAAGCAGAAGCAGAGGACGTTCACTATCGCGTTCGTGAAATCGAAGAATGGCTGCTCTCGAACTCCGTGGATCTGGCTGCTGCTTTCGCTGCGCACCACCCAGTGCACCAATCGCGGCTGCTTGTGGCGCTTGCGGCTCCACCGGAAGAAACTTTGAAGTTCAAGCAAAACTTTAACAAAACCGAGAAGAAAGGGGAAAAAGAAGGCGACGCAGGCGAGGTGGTTGTGTCTACTGGGTTAAAGAGTAGCCGCTTGCAATTATCTGACAAGCCGCGCTTCAAGTCCAGTATAAAAGAATGCGTACATAAAAACAAACACAAAAAAAATAACTTTTAGTTCGGGTATACTTTGAATAACGTAATCACATTGGTGTTTTTTTACTTGGGGCCCTGGGTAGAGGCTGCACATTTGGCCCATGACCCAATGCGAATGAGTTCCGCCAAACCCCTTCGGTGGCAAATGGCATTTGCAGCGAATGTCATTCGGGCAGGCCGTGTAGCACCAGTCGAATAACATTTGGGGCGAATATCATTTGTTGTAAATGGCATTCGAGATGCCCGTGTTGCACGGGTATAACTGTCTGGTTATATCGGTCTATTTTAGTGGCGAAGCGGCGGCTCGCGAGCCGCATGCGGCTCTTCGCGTGTTAAAGTGCGGCTCGCGGCTCCCTCCCCTTCTACCCCCCTCCCCCCACTCCCCCGCCTCCCTCCCGGTCACACGAGCACTTCCCCAAAAAAAGAAATGGAACGTGTTCTAAATCGACGGACAGGCTGAAGTATGGTAGTCACGTGCTACTGTTACCTTATTTACAGTTGGACTGCTTTTGACTCGGATGGATCGAGAGTAGTTCGAGTTTCGTTTATTTTTCTAGACAACCTCACCTATATTTTCTCTTATATTCCTGGTTGAAATGTTTTATTATTTTTTGTCCCGCTTACCAGATACGGAACTCACATGACTGAGGACTACAGGAAACAGAAAACGTCTATATAAGTGCTGACAATAAAAAATTCTAGAAGGATCGCGTTTTCAGGTCACGCTATTTGTAGCGGGAGCTCGCGCTGCCGCTTGATGCATGCTCTGAAGCGCGCGCCCGTAGCGGTAGAGGGGCTTCTGAAAAAGATCTACTAAAACTCTCTAGTAGCGCTCTGGTGTTGGGCTGACTACGCGCTATCTCAGTGCTGCGATGCACTTGCGAACCGGCCTTAATAGGCGCTGGTTGAACATATCCCTTTCAACGTCAACGACTGCGTGCCGAACGATAGATATTGAAGTATAGACCGACACACTGTTTACAAACAAGCCCGTACCTGCCCACACCAGGTGTGGGCACTGCGCAAACGCCCAAACCAGATTCGTGTGTGGTGAAGCTTCTGCGCATGCGCCGTGGCGACAACAGCGCCACCGCAGAGGAGTGACGTCAGAGCCGCGTGTTGGTCTATAGACAGGAACCCACCACAGTGATGACAACGGGCAGGAGCATGCTGGCAGCCGCGTCGTTGGGTGTGAACTCCGTCAGGAAACTGGCGCTCAGGGAGAGCAATACCTGCATCACCACCGGGTTGACTATATTCAGACCCTGCACGAAGGTCACGAAGTCATCCGATAGTTTCGTCGCCTGCGCAAAGGAAACAAGCAAGCGCGTTTATAGTCAGGGACAGGTTAAGAACCACGCTCCGCCTCCCCTGCACGTGCTTACTGTCTTCTCCCGGGCTTGGGATGCGCGTGCGACCAAGTTTGATCAAACGCAGAAAGCTCGCGCTTGGTCCTGGCCCAGACCTCCAGCGTTGTTATCTCACTGAAAGGGTTCAGTTCCCTTTTAGAGCGCAGCTCTTAGGGGCCCGTTTCCAGCCTGAGCGGCGTCGGCGTCGCCGTCGCCGTCGGCGTAACCGCAAGTTGCATGCAACAGGTTGCATGTGCAACCTGTTGCATGCAACCTGTTGCATCCTGTGCAACCTGTTGCATGCAGCTCAGAGAAGATGCAATAGGTTGCAGGCAACCTGTTGCATCTCACAAAAACGCCGCAACGTCGGAGTCGGCGTAACCAAGGTCACCCCAAGGTCACGTGACCCCCAAGATCACCACAAGGTCACCCCAAGGTCACGTGACCCCCCAAGGTCACCCCAAGTCCACGTGATTTCCCGAGGTCACGAGACTCCCCAAGTCACGTGAACCCGATGACGTCATCAGTGACGTCACTGATGACGTCACCGGCATCCGCATCGTCATCGTCATTATCACTGATGACGTCACCGGCACCTGCATCGTCATCGTCATCAGTGACGTCACCGGCATCCGCATCGTCATCGTCATCATCACTGATGACGTCACCGGCATCCGCACCGTCATCATTACTGATGACGTCATCAGTGACGTCATTGATAACGTCATCGGTATCCGCATCGTCATCGTTACTGATGACGTCATCTACTAGGAAACACGAAAAGACAATGGGTAGAAAAGAAACGTCATGAACGTAAATTTCATGCAGAATTCGTTCCGGTTTTGTCCTTAGCTCGTCTTTGGGCATTAGTCTCAAGCGTCTAAAAATGCTTCATTTACGGATCTCGTTTCCATAACGAAATCGTTAGAAAAGAGACATGACATCGTTTTTTTACAGTATATTTTGTCTTCGATGGGAGTCATTTAGACGATAAATAATATATATTATAACAACATATCACCTAAAAGCGATTCTATCTTTCATTTTTATTTAGTCTTATGTATTTGGTTTGCGCCGTTTATGTTATGTTACGCCGATAAGGCAACGACCCTCTTAGAATGCTTGAATTTGTATTCTGCTCTATCTTAACAAAATCTTAACAATAGTATACTCCCAGTTCCGTTTCTTTTCAGACTTGCAGTGAAATCGCATAAAAAGAAAGCGCTATATTTTTTTTAATCTGTAATACAACCGTACAGCTATTATGTGGGTGACTGAAAGATATATATTTACTGACGAAACCTAGGAGGCCGGCCAGATGGAGGTGCTGCGGTGCTTGGTTCACACAGGAAGAGTAGCGGTCTCGATGGAGAAGCGAGTGTCTGTGATGATGTCTCATTTTGAAATAATGGGCGCTAAACCTCTTTTGAGTCTCTTTTATTCAGAAACTCTAACGAATCTCGAGCTATTCTTGTGGTGTCGAAAATTCGAAAGGATGCCGAAGTCAATGGCAGTGTAGTATTATCTTCATATTGCGGTGTGCTAAAAAACTACACCACGGGAGTTTTCTTGTTTATGCACTTCTGTCACATCATTTTCCGCTTTATGTGTAGTGAATCGCCCTGCTCATTAAACATATTCAATGTATAATATCACATCATAAGACACCACATCATGAACTATGTCATCATCGAAAGATAGAGCATATTGTCGACATTTTATAATTAAAATCACACTTCATCTGCTCACATTGCCGACCAAATAAAGCCCTACCGAAGTCTAAAGATATCACTATGATTTATGAAGTCTACTTCAGAGACGTAGCAATGATTACCGTCGTAAAATAAATATCTACAAATCAGGTACTTCATGCAGTTCATTACCTATAAATTGCCAGCATGATCTACAAATCACGTAAGGTTCACTGTGTCAGTTGAAAACGAGCGTGTTGGTTAATAGATACAAAACTTGAAAGTATAAAACAGAGAGGACGAGGACGGGAACAGGACATCTTTGAAAGATGTCCTGTTCCCGTCCTCGTCCTCTCTGTTTTATACTTTCAAGTTTTGTTTCACTGTGTCCCCTACACGTCCGTTTTAAAAAGCGTATGAACGTGCTTGCCATGCCGCCTCATCTTAATCTACGAGTTTATTCACCCGAGTCTTGGCAATTGAAAACTGCGTGCTGGAACGCGTAAGTACAGAGTCGACTGAACTCGATAAAACATGGCACTTTATGTGCCCACGAATCAGGGATGGGCAGTATTTCAAATACAAGTATTTGAAATACGTATTTTAAATACTTTGTGTATTTTGCATTTGTATTTAATTACGAATTGGGTAATGTATTTGCCGTGTGTATTTAAATACTAAAACGTGCGTATTTAAAATACAATTGTAATTAAATACAATTTTGTGGGTGAAATTACATCTTGTTTTTATGCATATGGTTGTAAGATATAGTCTCCATCCATTATTCGACCATGGGGCTTTTTTTTCTTTTTCTCCTCCGACTTTATTTTAAAGGCACTGTCCAGAGCAAGAAGAAAACTACGTTTTGCACCGAATGCAGTGTCTCTCAACAAGCACAAGCATTTAGTCACTTTGCGATCACTATTCTTGCCCTGCTAGTCCAGGGCAAAATAGTGACGAAATCGACGTTCACAGGCAGACTGGCTAAATAAGTGCCTGTGACAACTTGTGATGCTTTCCAGCCTGATTTCCATCCATATTTTTGCCTGGAACATTCTAAATGCGCGGGTCGTCCAGAGTTTCGTAACTGGTGCGAGTCGCAAGAATAAAAACTTCTCTGGCTAGTGCTGCGCGTCTTTGGTCTTCTCGGTTCTTTGTTGGTATATACCAAAATGTAATCGACAAAAAAGCTGCTTGAAGTTCTGTAATTTTTTCCCCTGTTACGTACAAGCTGATTACATTTTTTCGTGATTATATTTATATTACGTTACTAGAGCCTCGCACACTAACTCCCGATATGCGATGCAAAATTAAAATGAGATACCCAGAAACCTGTTGCAGGTGCCCTGAAGTCACTGACGCAAATTTTGAGGAGTGTATTTGGAAAAGTATTTGGAGGAGACCAAATACATTTGGTTGTATTTATATTTTGTACTTAAATGCTTTTGAAAATGTAATTAAATTTGTAATTAAATACATTTTTGACGAAGTATCTTGTATTTGTATTTCGATACATATTTGCATGTATTTTGCCCATCCCTGCCACGAATGCATGTTTCATAAGAATCAGTCGGCTGGCGCGGTAAAACAGTGAAAGATGTTCACGAGCATCCTGCAAAAAAAAATTAAATGCCGCCGCTTGCCTCGCTGGCGTCGGCCAGTGCCAGGCCTCCGCCGAACGTGAGAAGCATTCCCCAGGACATCTTGTTACAGACGACGCTCCAGGACAAGATGCGCTTTTCGATGTCCGTGCCCGTCATGGGCACGGCAAAAATACCGCGACAGCCACGAATGCGATCGAAGTGTCGTCCACCGTGCTGCGCAAGACAGAATAGGAAGATTTTAGAACGTATCTTGAAGAAAAAACTGTGGGGGCATACGAAAAATCACGTGGCTTAGACGCTACGTCAAACACAATAAAGGTACGAAGCACTTTGTGGGGATTTGAACGAGCAACGCCTTCTATTGGAATTACACGCACTGTGACTATATAAAGGACTCTTCAAACATGCATCTCTTGTTCGGGATCGTTGCAGCGCTATCTCTGAAGTGCCACCACGCAAACAATGTGACCGTGATGGCACCGCGTTTTTTGGATTACTCTTGTAATGCGCAGTTCCTACTGTGCTACGCTGCCTCCGTTCCTACGCAGCAGAAAGGGGGGGGGGGGGGGGGGGGGGGGGGGAGGGGAGGGCATTGTTAGCCCCCCCCCCCCCCCCCCCCCCCTTTCCCCTTTGCTCACTCCGCGCAGCGCTAGGCCAACACCTCCTCGAAAAGGAGGCCGTAGCTGTCCGAGTGGTTACGTCACAATGTCGGAGAAGGAATGCCATGGCGCAACTGCGTGAAAAAATATCTGCTATCGATGTGAACAAAAATGTTCTTGTCAAGCGGCGCGGTGGTGTTCGTGTGCGTTTATCTGACATTAATATACGTTTTAAAAGCGCACTCTTGTATAATTTATTATATATTTCATATAAATGTAATAGACAGCGTGTTACCATGGTTGAAAGTAACAAATTTATATTTATGATTATTCCCGTAACCGCGGGACTACGTACAGTCCCGCAGCTCCCCAGACTTCTCGAATGAGCCGGCGGTAGTGCGACATTTTCTTCCCTCATATGGGCTCCGGTTCTGGTAAATTTACGTTGTGTGTGAGCTGCTGATTGTCTGAAAAGGGACCCTGAGACATTTCAGAAAGGAAGGAAACCGATAAAAATCCAGTAATTGCCGCAGTGAGCGCGCACTAGCAAAAGATGGGTCGACAACGTTAAGCCTTTCGTCCTACAATGCTGCCGCTGCTCCCGTGTGTGGTTCTTTTGAGACTTATTTACTTCTTCCCGTCATTTTTCTTTCGTCACCGCAGTCTCGGGTTTTGTTTTATTTTTATTTTATTTTTTATTTTTTTTGCTGGATACAGCGGCATTTACTTGGACTCGCGGAACAAGACCTGCTACGGTTTGAGTGACATGTGTGGGAACTAGTCAACATTGACACTGGTCGATTATCAATAGACCTCTCTCTCAACAGAGAGAGACTTCTTGGAGTTCGTGTTGAAGGCTCTTCGTGGCGGATAATGCGGGACGTATGGATACGATAGACAGGCGAGACACAACTTATTTATGGGCTTTCTTGGTCATGTAGGACCCGAGTAAAACGCTGCAGTGTTTTTTTTTTTTTTTTTTTTTTTTTTTTAATTTTGTGATAAAATGGAATTTTGTTCTTCGTCGTTATTCATGTGCACTTGCGTCGACATTTGTAAATATGCGTGGTAATCTAGTTTTCCCTGGAAGAAAAATAACAAGTTGTGAGATTAATGAAAGTGTATTGTTGGTGCTTATATGTTTATTTCTACTATTCTTATTTTATTGCCTTCACCGCGTGTGTACTTGAATTTTAACTATATTAAAGTAATGGTATTATTGCATACAAAATAAGTTATGTTTTGTTCTAAGGCCGCTCAAGCCCATAAGGAGAAGTAAATTAGCTGACCGTAAATAGTAAGTTTAGTACCCCTGACAGGCGGCAAAGTTCCTATATTTTCTTTCAATGATATGGGACTTAATCAGCTCGCGGTCTTGAGTGATTATACGAGCGTCGCAAGCTGGTTTGTCGACCCCATAATGTAATTCGATCGACAATTACATTAGTTTTGCCACGTGGCCGGGGTATAATGCAAGAATTCCGTGAGTGCACGCCATAGCATCGCTTACATGATCGTGACACTTGTCTAGACGCGTCCACGTTCACTACGTCCACCGGATTTTTGACTGTGAACTGTTTTTCTTTGTCCAATCACTGCATGTCTTGCCATTTTGTCGAAGTATTTTTGTATAAAATATGTATTCCTACATCAATAATTGCGTGAATCAATGTTTTCGACTTAAAACAATCACATTTTTATATATACGTCTCATACGCGTACCTTTTGCCATTTGGTACCGATTATCTAGCGGCGTAATATTTTTCCCGTGTAATAAAATGATTTTCAGACCCTTCGCTATGTGTAGCTTTAATTTTAGCCAATAAGACACGCGTTTGTGACTGAAAGCGCGTTACGACGGTCGATCTACGCGCGTTGCCTTCGCTTCGACACGCGCCCCTGGTGGCCTTCCTTTGCGACGTTACGAGAAGAGCGGTACGGCCTTAGTTTCTAGGAGGAGTTGGCTAGGCCTTTGATCGGAGGCGCTATGACGTCAAGTCAATTTTTCCACGGCCTTATTACGGAGCCACAGAAGCGACCACGAGCAAGCAAGGTCTGTGTGCTTTCTCCATTTAAGGCTACGCGGGCAGAAAATGAAAGATGAGACGAAAGCATGTGGGGAAGTCAGAAAATTGAGCTCTGGATGGAAGGATTAGTGGGTACACCTAGAGCTATAGCAGCCTTTGTGCCCACTGAGCTCGTCGAACCAGGTTAGAACGCGGAACGCCGGCACCCTGTGTTTGGCTTTCACATTCGAAAGCGTTCGGCAAGTGCAGTGGAGATAACGGTAGCTTTGCGTCTAGCCACCCATTAATCATTTCAGCTAGACCTCGGCGTTTTAACGTCCCCGCGCGCACTTGTCTCCTCCTCTTCCTCGGTTTCTGCCCGCATGGCTTTAAAACGATTCCTTGAAGAAAAAATCCATTCACCGGGTGTTTTTTTGTTGTTTTTTTTGCATGCGTTGCGCGGCAAGAATTTTCTGTCACTTTTTATTAGTGCCCCGAATGCGGCGTTTATTTGTTTTCCTAATGCATTTAGGCTAAAACAAAATCACGTTTTTGTGTGTTTTTTTACCTCGAAAATACTCGCCCAACGCGCAGTCTCCACCCAAATATAGCACTTGCGGTCGAGACGAGATTCCAATGTCTCCGAACTTACCTTTATCTGATTTTAAACTTATACGTTGCTTCCTTTCGCTTTACTATAAAAAATGGCGGCAAACAACTGAGAATCTGGATTAAAAGCGGATTGCCCACCAGTGAGAAAACGGCTGTCCGCTCGCAAATAGTTGAATGGCCTCTGGTACCAAAAAGGGGCCCTTCTTCTCATTCAATAAATATTTTAAAAAAAAGCTTTTTTTTAATTTTAATTAGAAAACGATAAGTTCCGAAACTTTTGCCTTTGGTTCCATCCGCGCTAAAGCTACATTTGAGCGGGGTCGAGCGTCAGACAGTGCGTACTTTACATTTGCGATGAGAAAACACGGTTTCTTTTTTACCCACACAGCCGGTCCCTCTCAAGCAGTTCACTCCCACAAGCGACAGGAAATAATAGTCAATTTCATTTCAAAGTAACAAGTAACGCCGTGGCACACCGGGGTATTTCATTTGACAGAACAGAAAACAAGAGCAAAGTTCAAGATGTTTGCTTTCCTTCCTTTTCTTTTCAGTTCATAATCAAACTTCCCCAATAGCTGAACACATTTTAACTTTGGATTAACGTTTTTAACTGTCGATAAAGGCAAGTCTGCAGAGACATCTCGCGTCACGGACGCATGTGACGTCACGGGATTACGTCGCCCAAACTCGTTTTCTTGACCTAACATTTGCTATTTCACCGAATACTAAACATTTCTTCTTGAAGCAGAGGCTGGTATAAGTCTTTTTTCTTATTAAAAAAGCTGCCTTTGAAGAACCGAGAGAAGCAACTCCGGTGGCTCACTGAATGCCCAGGATTTTCTCCCATCCCCTGAAGAAGATTGGCTTTCTTGTATACCAGAGAAGAAAGACGATTGCGAAAACCAGCACGACGAGCTTTTCGGCCCTTCTGTAAAAGCGAATTGAACAACGAACGAATATAATAGCCGAATTAAGTGAAAAGCATAATACAAACAAGGTTCTCAGCTTCGTTTTCAAATTCAATTGCTAAACTGCGAATAAGTGGACACTACATACACATCAAGGGAGAACTTGAAAAGTCTATATTGCTCCTCATTACTTCATGTTTAAAGCCTTCTTTTTTAAACAAAAAATAAATTTCCTCATTATACCTATTAAATAAATACATTATAATAGACATTGCGAAAAGTTCCTAAACACTGAACGTATTTTTATTAGTTTTAAACAAGGTTTTCTCTCAAAAACTAGTTGTTATACATATAGACGAAGCGCAGATCTATTTACAGGTAAAAAGGGGCTAATCTTTCTCGCGATAAGCGTCTCTATAGCTACAGCAGTGTGTGTGCGCGCGTGTGTGTGTGTGTGTTTGTGTGTGCGTGTGTGTGTGTGTGTTTGTGTGTGTGTGTTTTTGTAACTGTTTTCGTTTTTCTCGTAATAGGCGCCTCTGAACGTGAAACATGTTCATATTCAAATAACGGTATGTTTCTGTCAACCTCTCCACCCCAACCGCCCGCGCTGTAGTGGCAACTCCATTAACGGAAAATTGCATGAAATGTGAACGGGAAAACTATATTTTGCTGTTCCTTATGTCGGTCACAGCCTTAAGAAATTTGCTGTTTCCGTGTAAAAACAACTTAAAGTTTTCAATATTGTTTATAAGTCCTATATAGATGGGGAAAAAACAATTTCAACGTTAACTTATTTTGTGAGATTACTGGGCCACTTGGTGTGTTTTATTTTCAGTCCACTTTTAGTTTATACAGCTATCAGGATATCAATGGAAAAGGTGGACCCCCCTCCCCCCCTTCCCTTTAAAAATATAAAATAATATTACATGGCATTATTGTGGGCGCGAAGGAGAAGCTGTGACGATCGCTCGCTTTGCACAATGGGCTACAGTGTTTCCCGCAATTCCATCCGTAGGAAAAACGATCATCCGTAAATCAACGGCAACGACGCAACGGGCGGCTTATTTTTACGGCGCAGGCGATCGACCCCCTAAAAACGCAGCTCACTCCGAACTGGCTGCTCGTGGAGATAAACGCTGCTGCCGTCACATATAGCAACGTGCATCACGCAGTAGTGATTAGGGATGTCACGAACCACCCTAGGTTCGATTTCGTAAGGTTTCGAAATTTCCGAAGCGAACTGAGGTTCGAATTTGATAAATTTTGATATTTTCATTCCGACCGAGGTTCGAATTAAAAAAATTTTGATATTTTCATTCCCGACCGAGTTTCCAATTCGCAAATTTCGATCACAGTGGAGTTTCGAATTTGAAAGGTTCGAAGCTTTAATTGTTTTTAAAATTTCGGGTTCGAATATTTCGAATATTTTTTTTTTTTTTACTTTAGGTTCGATAAATTCGAAAAATTTGTTTTCCTTGGGATCTGAAGTTCGAAAGATTCGAAGATTTCAAAATTCTTTAGATATAAAATTCTACAAATTCTAACGCTTCAAATTTTTAGAGAGATAAAGTTAAAATATTCGAAGATTTCGAATTTCTTCCCATATAAAGTTCGGAAAGGTCGAAGGTTTCAATTCCCTTTTAAGGCTAAATTCGAAAGAAAAAAAACTTCAAAGGTTTTGAATTTTTTTCAAGTTTTCAAAGTTCGAAGTTCGAAGTCCGGTTTTCATGTTCCTCCACGGTCTCAGTTTCAAATAACGTTTTAACGACTCACTGGTTTTCACAAAATTAGGATTAGAAAAGTTAGGGTGCAATATTTACACTCCGCGAAGTTGTTCAGGCAATTAAATGAGACGACGAGTGTCCCAAATGTTCTAGAATATTTCCCAGTGCAGAGTGACGAGTGACCATAGATCACTAACTGTGACCGCCAGCCCAGGGGGAAGGGGGCACACGAACGCACTGTTTTACGATACTCATCCAGTTCAAAACGGCCAGGGGCGGGCAGGAGGTTGAGGCTTGAAAAACCTTAAAGCGACTTGGCAAACTACCTCCCTACCCCTTACCTTACACGCTGGTAGTAATCCTCCGATCGAACGCCGCCCAAGTGACGCTAACATATAGTAAGTTAAGTTTGTAATTGTCCTGGAGGGTCATTTTACCGGACGGAGAAAACGCCGCGAAAAAAGCACAGAAGTAAACACAATTCGAGGTCGAGGTGCGCTCTACCATACCAGTGGCGTCGGAAGAGGAAAAACGGGGTAGGGGGCGGCCTCCAGCTTTTATTTTCCCCCTTCCAGATATTTCGGACAGTTAAAAAAAAAATAATAATAATACGGGGAAAGAAGGCGTGGTCGAGCTTATTTTAATCTGAAATTATTTATGCATATGTATAGCTACCGTCGCTCTTCACTGCAAAAAAGATCGCTTAGATGGTCATTGTCAGAAACTCGTTGTCAGAAGGCACTACTTGTCGCATGGCATGCTTAGTGGTTCAGAAGTTCAAGGTGATGTATTTTCGACCTAAATAACTGTGCCATTGGTAAAAAAAAAATAATAATAATAAAAATCATAAACATAATAATAAATGCGGGGAGAAAATGCTGGAGAAAAATAAAAGTGTAAAGAACTCAGAGGCTTATAACTTCGAAACAAGTTTCTCCTATCAAAATGTGTACAGGCTAAAAGAAACACGTCCGAGAAACGTAAAGCGAAAAAAAAAAAGATATTTTTTTAATGACGTGCTGAACTTCAACAATATTAGAAATCTTCTCCCATGAGATAATTTATTCCTTAAAGCAAAAAAAAACAATAAATACATTATTTTGTATTCTGCAGATGGCAATTTTATGTACTGTCTGTGGTCTTAATTTAAACGCGATACCTCAAACAACTTAGACGAAAAAAAATATCAAGCTTAGGGCATAATTGCCCGTAGATTATTGTCATGGAATAAGTTTGCTTTTTGTGTCTCGAACATTTTCGAGTGTTGCTGAAGTTGTTCTTCATTATTTGTATCCTCTTGTCACTTTGATTTGCATTGCCGATTTAGTTTGTTGTTATGTTATTCTTTGTGCGTCCACATTGTACAGTGTACTTGCTGTACCGTGCTCAACTTGCCTTGGACACCGTCTAGGTGTCTGGCAATATTTCCGAATAAATAAATAAATAAATACATGTTTGAACATTTCCTCAAAACTAATCTTGAATAAAAATAATCACATCTTAAGACGATAATCACATCTTAAGACGACGAACGTCGAACTTTTACCCTAAAAGTTCGATGTTCGTCGAACTTTTGACTTTTCAGCAATCGAAAGTTGGAAACTTTTCTAATTTTTAAAATAAATAAGTTCGTAAATTATCGAATTACTTAGCGTAAGAAGTTCGAAAGTTCGAAAAGCTTCGAACTGTCTAGTGTAAGAAACTCGTAAGTTCAAAAATCATCGAATTTCTTGGTCTACCAAGTTCGACAGTTCGACAAACATCGAATTTTGTAGCGCATTAAGTTTGAAAGTTCGATAGAATCGAATTTTTAGCGTAATAAGTTCGACGGTTCGAAAAGCGTCGAACTTTTTAGTTTAACGAGTTCGAAAATTCGACTTCCGTCGAATTTTATGATATAGAAAGCTCGAAAATTCGAATTCTTTGGAATCTTTCGAACCACTTGATTCGATCACTGTAACTTCGGTTCGAAAAATGTTCGCGGCATCCCTAGTCACAAGAGCTGTCAATCACGGCACCCTTGGTCATCCTCAAGCATGGTTTTATTCGACAGACTTAAACAACGTTCTTAACTTTCCTGCAACCTTCAATTCCAATGGTATATGGTATGAGAAAAACTTCTTGCCAACATATGATTTATTACTACCGATGAATGACCCCAAATCTTTAGCGCGTTGCCTGTTGATTGGCCTAAGATATTTCTGGGGTTCTTTCTTACTATCTAGTTAGCAAAGGTCGGGATATCAAACATCGGTGTTCTTACGAGAATAAAAAAAAACAAAAAAAAAACAATTAAGGCCTTTTCACTCATGCAGCGGACCGCTACAAGCATAGCGTTGACCTCAAGCTATGCGCGTGCTGACGGGAGCGTTCGCCAGACTGTTGCTCATGGCAGACGATAACTAGTTGACAACACGTGAGGAGCGCAACTCCGCGCTTCGTTGCATGTGAAGACCGGACTTTGGAATGCAAATGCAACGCAATTAGAATGCAACACAGTTAGATTTAGAAACATTATCATTTAGAATGCCAGGAACAAGTCGGACCCGTTAACTTTTGATAGCGACCTCAAAAAGCATTTCTCATTTAAAAAAGAAATGGGCAATGTTTAATTGGGGTCAATACTTTTTCTGTAATTTATTCTGGAAAGCCCTCTTTAACTTCAAGGGAATGTGAAAAAGGTACTTTATTAACTCACCGGACATTTCCTAGGCTCTTATATTTCGCCAGAAAGGTGTCATGAATGGCTTCTTTGCTCGTATCTGTAGACCTGCCAATACAAATACAGTAACGTTGCCGCAAAATAGAAATGGTCTGGAGAGTTTTCGTGCGCGTTGAAGCCTTGGCAATCAACTTTCGGGTGTGAAATAAAAGCCAAGAACAGCGCCAAAAGAAAAACACAACTTGAAGAAGTGCGCAGCTTTAACTCAAAACTTTATCTAAACCGAACCTCTCAAAAAGTGTACGTGCTCTAATCTGGTAGAAACATGCAGATGAATAAACTGTGAACTGTTCGAATGGGACAAATGTTGTACACCGCCGAAAGACAAAATCTCTGGCGGGGTAGGGAATCAAATTCCGGGCTTCATTGTAATCGGTGAGGTAAAGTATTGCAAGGGTTAGCATACCTCAACAGTTATAAGGAAACCGGAGTTCTATTCCTGCCCCTCTCGCCCACCCGCCCCCCAAAAAAAGGATTTGCCTCTGATAGTTCTGTCTTTGTAACATCCCATTCGAACAGTACAGTTAATTAATCAACCTATGTTTACTATTTTCCGTTTAAGACCACAAAAATATCATGAAAATGACCAGTAGTGTGCTCTAATGTACAGAGCGCGACACTGTTAGCGCGAACAAGCGATCGCCGGTTTTTCCAGTTTTTCTTTTTGAAACCAAGGAATGTCATCCAAGTTATTGTTGCTACGGAAAGAGCTCATTTAGTTCTATAATGTAAGCGATAAAATTTCGTGCTTGCTATTACTATTCAGAAGTAAAATGCGAAAATGTGCCGATGTCGTGTTCGCGCTAACAGTGTCGCAATGTGTTCTATAATTTCCTAGCGAAAAATAAAGAACTTTTACTCAGCAGAGGCTGGGTAAAAGAAATCACTGCAAATGCTGAAGGTGCGCGAGCATCTTGAGACGCGGTTTGAGTCCCACACAGCTCGTGCACTGGCTTCTGCAGTGCTTTCTTTCTCCCGTTCTCAGCAGAGACGCTGTTTCTAGCAAGCCGGCCCAGATGTCGTATATGCGTGTTTCTCTCGACCAGGGGGCGCTTTAGCGTCTGAAAGACACGACCACAAAAGAAACAGTGTAGCCTCCGCTAGCTTCCGCAAGACGCGACCATTTAATTTTGATGTTCAACAGCGTCCCTAGTGTCTTACCCTAGATGTCTGTCAGCGTCTGTCCCCGCGCGCTAATAGAGCATGTGCAAGAACTAAAATTTTGAAAGCAACAAAAAACAGTTCAGTGTCTTTAAAAAAAACGCCATATAGTAATTTATTGGAAACAGAAAGAAATTTTGGTTCCTTTGAAAGAAATGTTCGTTGTCTCTTGTCCGGAGTTTGTTTTATTATTTCTGTTGCCAGTCATTGTTACCAACACGCTCTTCAGTTAAAGTAATTGATTCTTGTTTTGTTTTACAGATTTTTATTAACGCAGGCGACTACGGTGAGGCACAACCGTAACGCGACCTAAAAATACCCGGTTACGCTCGCCAGGACGCCGCTCCAAACTTGAGAGGTACAGCCCCATAGAGTTGCGTCTTAATATGAAATATTCTCGGGTAAAAAGTAGGAATATTCAGATCATAAAAATTCGGACAAGTTCAAATTTTTAAATTTCCGAAATAAATATTCTTGATTAACAATCTTTTTCGTCGTAATAGAACGGTATCGCTAATTATTCAACAAAACTCGGTGAACACCGTAAATACCGGGCGTCTAGTTTTCCGCAGGGCACCCGGGTTCCTTTCATTTTGTTGATGGAAAGAGCAGCAGATGGCGAGGCGCTGATAGTTTCCTAGCTTGGAAATTTCATTTGCACTGCAATAGATCGATCTCACCAAGCGTTGCACGCATGCGTGACGCCGCCATAACTGTAGTTCATAGGACGCAGATGCCAGTTCACGAGACAGCTCATGTCGCCTCGCGTGCTCTGCTCGCACAGAAATCCAGCGGGGTTCTCGCGCGTGCAGAAAGACTACAGCTCCCACGATGCATGACGGCAGCGGATGGGTTCGAGCCCCACCCCTGCCCGTTTCGATCTGGATGAGCATCGTACCGGCGTGCGGTCGTGTATCACTACTGCTTTATGCACGTTAAAGACCCCAGGCTAGCGGCTGTACCGCACTGGCTAAATTTCTCATCTACAGCTGGGAGACTCGTCGCCCCTGTGAGGCAGACCAAGTTCTAGGCTGTATAAACACACACACAACCCAATTTGACGGCAGCGGTGGCGAACTCAAACTAGCTGGTGAGATCGGTCTATTAAGAGTACATGTTCAATGTTTCGGCAAAGATCAGTTTGTCTTCTCAACGATAACGATGTCTTTTCGTCCGCCGACCCCTAGCCATAAACAATAGTGATTGACTGTTCTCAAGCTCGGTCTGGCAGATCTCGCGAGCTTCGTTCACAAATACCTCACACTATCTGCTGGACTTTCCGTTGGTTTGCCAGATCCACAGGTTAATGCTTCCTTTCTTCTTTAAATATAAGAAAAGAACGGCCCATATTAGCAACTCCAGAGAAGCCATGCCTCCTTCCCACCGGAAAAGACTTGAAGGAGTGATGCGGGGAGCTAGCGCCTATCCAAATGAGTATCAAAAACAGTCGCGGCCCGGCGACTGAATGTGAAACAGAGGAACAGAAACTAATACACGCCGATGTTCTTGCGAATACCTGAAAACGGCTCTGGGAGGCCGAACTGAGCACCGCGCGAATTTATCAAACAGAGCAACTACCGATTTCTTCGGCTGCTTTGCGTTTCAGACAATCAAACGGCTCTAACACGGGTGTTAATACTGACAGGCGTCGCATGTGCATGTAGTAGAGGATGATAAAGGCAGCCACGACCTCGAAGAGTGCGATGGGAAAGAACGCCACCGTCCACGGCATGTAGGTCAGGAGATCAATCTCGGGAAATCTCCTGCAATAATCATTTTCAAATAAAAAAAATATTTATTATTAAAAGTACGATTAGACAATCGCGAAATCCAGGAAAACCTACAATGCCCAACGCCTATCATCCCCGTATGGGTGCTTCTCTGGAAAATTATCTACGCTAGAAGTAATAGCTGTGGGGGATCGCTAGCCGAATGGGCTAGCGCACATCAGCTCCGGAGCACGGGGAGCGAAAGCTCGCGCTGCAGAACCCGTGGTATCCTGGGCTCGATCCCCACCCCTGCCAGTTTCGATCTGGATGAGCATCGTACCGGCGTCCGATCGTGTATCGCTACTGCGTGGTGTACGTTAAAGACCCCAGGCTCGCGGTAGTACTGCTCTAGCTAAATTCCTTATCTACAGCTGCGACACCAGATGCCCGATGGGGCTAAATAACTTCCGGGTGTAGAAGCATACTTAATAATAGCGATCTAAAAAAAAAGTAATGTACCAACAATAAGCTGGTCATACATTTAACCTGGCAAAATAATATAAATGGGACGTATTATTTTCTCTAGTACTTTCGTGAGGCATAAATTACCTTGTCAGCCCTCTGAATGTATTTTATAATTGCCGTAGCGCGCACTGTTACTTCGGTCGTACCGAATAGTATGTACCTTTATTATCATTGCAAAAGTGTAATTGCTTCAGTTACAGTATTTTTCTTTACCGGTGAACGCTGTTAAACTTCGCTATATTTAATGCCCAAACCTGTTTCATAGCAGGTGTGTAAAAACGAGCGACGATTCTAAGCAAAATAAAAATGGAAATGAATGTAGAGTGTGTTCAAAGTTCACCGGTATTCCGGTTGCGCTTATATATCGCCAATATGGCCGTCCTGTCAGTATATATAAAAGTGACCCCATCGTGCATCTTTACGCGGGGTTAAAAACATTCAACACGTAAAGTATAAAGTACGTGGGTGATGAAATGTCTCTTTTTATTATTTCCTAGGACGCGCAGCTTATCGGGCACTTGTTCTCTGACGTCTCTTTATTTTCAAAGATTTCGAGCGTGAGGGTGACGTCCTGAACGCAGAGCAAGCATCTTCCCACATATTCATCTGGAAAAATAATAAAGCAGTAGTTATTTATTGCAAATCATACTATATTACGAGGCCTTCAATTGAATTCGATCGTCTCCATGTACACGGAGTCACCGATCCAGCGTTATGCTGAGTAGTTCTTGCAGTCTCTCTTGGTTTTTGAGACGGCCTTCGTTCGTATGGCACGTATATTCCCCATGCTGAAAAGCGCCGACGCAGTGTTCGTGCTAACAGTGTCCGACAGTACACATAAATGCATATATGAAGCTGTTTTATAGCACTGTGCTTAATGCCCTGAACTTGAAAGGAAAACGCCGTAACTGACCAATATTTTCGCCCGCGTGACTGAGAAATGTTTTAAGCTAGTATACGTACACATTATTTGTGATATTTGCTCTTGTAATCAAGTACATAGAGAAAATACACTAAATTTTTTCCATAGAAATGCATTACTGGAAGTCAACTTTCGACAGGTTGCTGTTTGGTTCAATTTGCAACTAAAGCGCTCGATATCCTTACTTATCCAAGTACCGCCATATTTTGATCGTGCCGCGGGCGCACCTATTGGATGTCGAAGACGCGCCGCCATTTTGGGCTCATGGCGCATTCCACACCCAGACGCGCACGCTCCTATTGGTCTTCTGTGGCTGCTGGTGACGCGCCCACGTTTTGCAAGCACGCTCCTATTTGTCTACTGTAGACGGCGGCGCCGCGCCGCCGCGACAAACTAGATTGGCGGCGACGCACCGCAATTTTTGGATCAAGTGCGTCCCAGCATGCACCAGCTTGGTGGGACTTGTTTATAAAATTCCTCCAACGCTTTCTTTGTAACAGCACACTAGTGCCAGTAAAACCTCTAGCGTACATTGTAATGAGTACGAGCCAGAGCGAGCGCAAACCGGTGCGTGGTCTTCAGAATAATATAAAGTTCTACGCGGAGCGCAAGTTCGTCTGCTTATTTTGCAGGGCTTGTGGTGACGTCAGAATGACGCCGAGCTCTGATTGGCTCTGAATGAAGGATAGTGGGTAGATCTCAAGGCAGCTTGTTTTGAGGTCTACCCGCTATATACTTCAATCAGAGCTAATCAGAGCTCGGTGTTCTGACGTCACCACAACCCCCTGCAAATGAAGAAGACGAACTTGCGCTCCGCATACTTTACCTCACAGGTTTTGTGCAGTGATAGCAAAGGCAAGAGTGCGGCACAGTCTGTATACAAGGAGCCATCGAAAATTTTCCAAGGCTAATTTCATAGCGCAAAAACGAGGGCATCAAGATGATGCGTGTGCAGCAGTCGGAGCAGGTGCCTTCGTGTTTTCTAATGCCAAATGGCGTCTTTCTATGAATACTTGGACCTGCGCTACACGAGCTTTTGTGACCAAGTGCGCGAACATATTGACAATTTTAGCATGGAGTGCGAACCAGAGCGAGAGCGAATATCAGATCTGCGTCAAACACGGCACATTGAAAACACATTTTTTTATGCTTTCGTGTGTTTAAAATTCAAGAAAAATGTTTTAGTGGACCATACTTCACAAGCTGTATATTTTCGATCGATGCGAAGATGAACATGCGAGATATCACGCGCAGGCCACCACGGACGCCTCTGCATGACGCTCTCAGCAGACTTGTACGGAGTTCAACTACTACTCAAGTTACTGTAGTTTTACTACTTTTTTGAGTATTTTAGTAACTTTCAGTTACATTTTGATTTCGGTAATTAATAGTTTACTTGAATTACTCTTTCCGGGTAACTTTTACTCAAATTACAAATTGTTTTCGAATTTCAGTGGTAGGTTTACTTATATACAAACGTTCCTGCATAAAAAGAGAAATGTTGGAAGATCGGCAGATATTTGCAAAGGGGGGGAAACATGTGGCATAGGCAAGGTTTAGAAGGGAGGGTAGTAGTTTGAACGGTCCGAAACTCTTTAAACTTTTCACGAGCCCCCCACTGCAACAACCCTGCTACGAGGCGCAGGGAGCGGACAGGACACGTCGCAAATGAAGTCGAGTAACTGCGGGATTAGCACCGAAGACTGGTGTTCCTTTGTTACCCGAAGCTCAAGGAGACTTGAGGCATTTAAAGAAAGGGCTTGTCCCCGCTTCCCCGAAACGTAGAAACTCTCGCCCACTACAGGAAGTGTACACACTGTATCCTCACTCAAAGGAGGTAACAAAATGCAGCATCCGCTAAGAAGTTTATCTGGTTCTCTTGTATAGTTTGCGCTGACTTTCATGACGTCACCTGGTAATTTCTCTGAGTGAAGTAATGGCGGCTATAAGATCAATACGAATAAGTGCCTTATAAGTTGATTATGTTAAATACTTCGTCAGCGAGAATAAAACAATTACTTTGTGGCGGCTTAATTTTGGCAGCCATTTCAGAAAAAAAAAACTGATGCACCTCCAGTTGTACCGTCCTTTCCGAAAAAAACTGATGCACCTCCTATTTCCTCTAAAGCAATGCATACCAGTTTAAAAAAAAAGGTTTATATGGGATGAAAGGGCATTCTGAAAGATTGTGTTAAAAAGTAATTCTACTTTACACTGAAAGCGCATTTCTAGTACTTTACTTCAAGTTCAAGTACATTTTACCCGGCGTACTTACTACTTTACTTGAAGTACATAACCTCTCATTTACTTTGCATTTCCAAACAGTGTTTAGACGTACTTTACGAAACACTGTAAACAAGCAAGCACTGTCTGTAAAATCACGCTCTGGCAGTGTTAAACCTCAAAGGAGAAATGATACATCCGCAGCACATCATTGACCAAAAAGAGAAAATACAAAACAATTAAGCATGCAGAAGCAGAATCAGCAATTAAAAAATTTCTGTGAAAACACAAACCACTTTATATTCGGCCAGCAGAATTTCGCTAGCAGATCAAAACTATAGAGTTAATATAATGTACGCTAGAGGTTCAACTGGCGCTAGTGTCTATGCGACTTCCGTGACGCAAATTGAAGCAGACAGCAACCAGTCTACTTTTGCGGTGCTCCTGTACATTTTGTTTCTTCGCCAGAAAATAACACAAAACGCTTTGATCATTTGGGTCGTACCGAATAGTATGTACCTTATTTAACATTGTAAAAGTGTAATTGCTTTAGTTAGCGAACTTTTCTTCATCGGTGAACAATGTTTAACTTCGCTACATTTCAGTCCCAAACATGTCTTTCGCAGCAGGTGTGTAAAAACAAGCGACGATTCAAAGCAAAATAACAATAGAAAGGAATATAGAGTGTGTTCAAGGCTCGCCAGCATCCCGGTGACGCTTATATATTGAAAATATGCCAGTCCGGTCACTATATGAAAATGACCCCGTCGTGCATGAGCGGATAAAAACATTCAAGTAAAGAATAAAATACGTGGGCTATGAAAGGTGTCTCTTCGTATTGTTTTCTCCGCCGGGCAGCGTTTATCCGGCACTTGTTCTCAAAGATGCCGAACGTGCGGGGGATGTTTTCAACGCAGAAGAAACATCTTCGCATATGTTCACAAGCAGAAAGAACAAAGCGGTACTTACTTGTTTAAAATCGGAATATATTACGTGGCCTTCAATTTATTTGGAGCGTACATGCACGGGTAGTTACTGAGCCAGTGTTACTGCGTAGTTCGTGCCGTCTCCCTTCATTGCCAGATGTCCTTCGTTCGTTTGGCACGTATATCCCCCATGCTGAAAAGCGCCGACGTCGTGTTCGCGCTAGCAGTGTCCGACAGTGCACATAAATATACGTACGGAGCCGTTAAAGCACCGTTTTTAATGCGATGAACTTGAAAGATAAACGCTGTAACTGACCAATCATTTCATCGGCCTGACTGAGAAATGTTACAAGCTACCTAGTACGTACGAATTATTCGGGATATTTGCTCTTATGATCGACCGCAGGGAGAAAATGCAGTCACTCTTTACCATAGAAATGCATTACCGGAAGTCAATTTCGGACTGGTTGCTGTCTGCTTCAATTTTCGTCGGCACACTAGCGCCACTTGAACCTCTAGCGTACATTGTAATAACTCTATGATCAAACCCAATGTACTCTCTTGTTAGTATAAAAAAATATATAAAAGTAAGTTCAAAAGTAATTTGCTACTTTTTACGGTAATTAGTAAATTACTCTATTGCGTTCCATTTGAGTAATTTCTACTCTAATCAAATCACTTTTGGGTCTAATATTTAGCAACTTAAATGGATTACTTTTTTGAGTAACTTGTACACGTCTGGCTCACATACAGAACCGGAACATCCAAATGTTTAGACGCGGGGCTGACGGAGCCGGGTGGAGCCAGCGTCACTCTTAATACCCAGCCAGCCGCCACTCGCAGCGCTAGAGTCGACTCTATACGATTCGACCCAGAAATGTTTTTTAGCTTGTCCGTATCAGCTTTTTGTTTGTATCAGCTGCGAGTTTCGCAGCTGATACAAAGCTTTGATGATGCTACAGTTCCCACAATGCAAGGCGGCAGCGGTGGCACAACAAAAATGGCTGCTGAGATCGGTCTTTTGATGTTTGCTCTCTCTTTCTCTCTCTGATTCGCATTCCATGCCGAAATCGCCATTGCACTTGTGCAAGTGGCCACAAAACCTCGCGTACTGCAGCTCCAAATGGTCACAGATCGGCGCCCTTTGGCATAATGACACATGAAGGTCCCTGTCCTTAACTGTTGCACGCTCATCAGCGTGCTACCTTCTCATTTTATACTACAAAACTAGTCTCGGAACGCCTTGATGTCACCTAATTCTACATTTATCTAAGTACTCACGAATAGGAGGCACCTCGGAAACCCGCACGCTGCCGTGCGCGTGTATGCCAACACTGCACACAACTTGTGAGATGAAGTATGGGCCTCCAGTATAAGTTTCATTATACAAGTTTCGCCGCGCTGCGGTAATTTAGCTACAGCCCTAACATTGCACAAAACACTCGAGAGATCTTCTTAGCTGGCATGCAGCGAACGACGGTGTGGCCTGGGGATTTCATGATACTAGAGGCGCCGTTGTGCGGTGAGATTCTTAGTGCCCCAACAGTGTACACTAATGCGGCAGAAAGCGGTGCTTTCAGGCAAAGAATAACGGCGCCGTCTGGTTCATGCAAGAAGCTCGTTGAATTCGAGAGGAAACAGTCTACAAAGGGTAAAATCGTACGTCTCCAAAATCATCTTGGTGACGTAGTTGGTGACCGTGCCGCTGAGCACACCGACTGAGCCGAGAGACGCCGTGTAGGCGACCGCCATCAGGAGAACCTTGCGGATTTTTATGAACTTCCTGGAATCGAGAAGCGCACAGGGCACGCGACACAGTGCACTTGAACACCGGATCCCCGTTTTAGAAAAACGGCAGCCATCCAAAATAATCAGAGCGACGAAATGTGTTCGCCTCCAGCATATACGAATAAAGAGTGATGAGGCTTATTCATTCAAAGATGAGTGACTCTACTGGCTCTAGTTATTTTCTTTCTTTTCAAAGTAGCATCGTTCATGTTCAAATTAACTGGACAGAATTTTGAAAAAATTAAAGAACTGTGAAAGAATGGTAAGCGCTATCAGTTTCAGTGTGGCAGACGTGACTTTTGTCACTTTTTTGTGGAGGAAACAACCTTCCGTGTAGTTTTTTCTTATCGCTTTTTTTTCGGTGTCTGAAATGTCGAGAACTCACACGGCGATACGCCCGGGCTATATGAAGTGTTACAGTGCCGTAACCACTCTTTAAAGGTTAACACAAAATTCAATCACGCACCTCTGTCACACTCACACAAGAACGTCTACGTGATCCGCATGGCGACACGTATGAGATGCCTTCGCTCGCTGCGACAGAACGCTAAAGGCTATGACGATTAAACTGCAGGTCCAGACGTGTGGACACCTGCCTTCAAGAACATCAACACAACACTACCCCTTCTATTTCCTTTCAAAAAATATTATTTTAGAGCGCAGCCCTTAGGCGCCGTTTCCGCCTTGAGCGGCGTTGGCGTTGGCGTCGCCGTCGGCGTCCCCGTCGCCGTTGGCGTAACCGCCCGGTGCATTATGGGACGCGTGGCGTCACTGATGGCGTCATCGGCATCGGCACTGATGATGTCATCAGTGACGTCACTGATGACGTCATGGGCATCCGAATCGGCATTGTCACTCATGACGTCATAAGCGCATCGTCATCATCATCGTCACTGGTGACGTCATCGGCATCGGCGTCATCACTGATGACGTCATCCGTGACGTCACTGATGGCGTCATCGGCACTGATGACGTCATCAGTGACGTCACTGATGACGTCATCGGCATCCGCATCGGCACCGTCACTCATGACGTCACTGGTGGTGATGACGTCATCAGTGATGTCACTGGTGACGTCACTGGTGATATCATCAACGTCACGTGACCTCATAGGGGTCACGTGACCTCCGTGACGTCACGTGACCCCGGTGACGTCACGTGACCCTCTTGAGGTCACGTCACCCTAGTGAGGCAAGAAGAGTGGTTGTTTGGGCGAGTTGGTTTGACATCTTATACAATCTTTTGCGCAACAAAGACGAGGACAATAGCAGAGAAGAGGACACAACAAGGCGCAGAGGTGAGGCGACAGCGGCGCCGCTCGGAGGGAGGAGTAGCAGACAGGATGAGGAGGTGAGGAGGAGGGAGAAGGATATACCTCCCCCTCACTACCCTTCCCCTCCTCCTCCACAAGAGCTGCGCTCTAATTCGGCGTTACAGGGAGTTATAAACGGCTTTCATTTTTTTATTCAGCCGTCGTACACTAAAGGCTCTGTTATACTCCGACGTAACGCGCGCGCAGGCGAACGCTGGCCGAAGTCGGCTACGTCACGTTAGTCACGCCGCGCGCGTCAAACATTCGCCCTCTTTATACTCCGGCGGCCCTGGCGACTCCCGCGGCGCGCGTTGGTGAGCCGCCGGCGCGGAGCATGCGCAGAGTCTGACTGCGAGGGCACGTTTCCTGCGAGAGGGCGCCACTTCCGGTTCCTTTTCGTTTCAAATAGCCGAAACAGCAGACGAAAATTCTTGGGCTCCTTCAGCGCCAAGCTCGAGCGATGGCGTGGACGTACCTTGCACGACAAAAACTCGCGCACTGTTGGTGCACCGCCTGCGCCGCAAGCGTAGGCGGTCAATGTACATAAGGTACATCTTTGACAAGCGCACGGTCTGCGGTGCTCAAGCTTCATCGAGTCATAGACAAATGGATGTGGACGAATTCCCTCGATCAGCCTCTTGACGACCGAGTCCAACTCTTCAAACATGACGCACTACGGAGTGGTGCAGCCGGTGCTCCCGTCGTCTGCTTCCCGCGCGAGGGTTGCCGGAGCCAGCGCGTGATGCATCCTGGTCCGGCGCGGCCGGCGCGGCCGGCGCGAAATACGGCCTGCTCCATTTTGGCGTCGAGGCGGTCAGACGGCGTCGAACGCCGCCGGTCGCGCCGGTTACGCCGTGACGCCGGAGTATAGAGCGTCGGGTTTTCGCCGACGTGGCGTCGCTGTGACGCACTCGCACGCGCGCGCGCGTTACGTCGGAGTATAACAGAGCCTTAAGATGATACAGGTCGCCGTTCGACGCTAGCCAACACAATGATTGACAAGGAGATCTGATTGCGCAAATGTCCCGTCCGTCCAGAGGAGTAATCACGCAAAGCAAAGCCATGGGGCTACTCAAATTATTTAGTTTAGACATGTTCGGTTATCGGCTAATCTGAAATGTAATACATAATCTATTAAAGGGATACTACAACGAAATTTCGGCGCTTATTTCTTGGTCTATTTGTATTCAATGCAGCATTATCACATCAGACACACCAATCTCTTGTTGAAAAAGAGACGAAAAGGAATTTTAAGACGAATCAAATGACTAGCAAAGAGCACCTGGTGAATGTCGCTAACGCATCGTTTGTAATGCCCGTCGAGGAACTATAACAGATACTAGCAGTATTGTGCCCGTTACCGAAAACAAGTAACAAAATAGCGCTACCCGTTAGCTTGGAAAAAAGCTAACGCGTTACAGAGCTCCGTTACCATTTCGCAAATGTAACGAAATACCGCTGTCGTTACTTGCCATGACTAACGGACGTTACTTTAACGTTTGCTTCTCAAACGGACGTTACTTTTACTTTTGTTTCTCATTACTTTGTGTTTCACTGTTAGTATATGGCAGCTGTTAGTGTATGACTGTAGACTCTCAATCACAAACGCCTCCACAATATTTTCAAACACTTCTTGAGAAACGGGAGCTTGATGCATACGGTCGATATTCTTTTGCTTCAGCATGGATGTGTCGGGAAAGTGGGTTGTAGTCTCGGTCTTTCGTTTTACGAAATTACCGCAAGCTCTGATAGCTTCTGTGAATGAAGGGACTGGCGGAAACAAAAAAAACAATTAGGACTGATGCGAAGCACCGCTGTTAATTTCTAGTCATCACTGGTGGGAAACAATGAAATATTGCCTAAATAAACTGCATCACGAATTATTATAGAAAAAAAAACAGCTCTTTAAATAAATCGCAAACTTAAACAGATATCATTAAGGCGTGTTTATAAATAAGTGCCATGATTGATTTCCCCTTCTTAAATATACAAGTCAACTAAACTAAGCCGTTTTCGACATCAATGACCATATGTAGCTCAAAAACTGCGGCTAACAAAACGATCTCGAAAGAAAGGTGCGTTCTTTTGGCTAAGAGAGCTTAACGACGACATTTTAACGGGAAAAAGTAAGTGACACTGAAGAATAACTCACTTTAATGTGATTTTTCAAATTAGAGTTCGACATCCTGGATGTACTCAGCAGCTTGAGTTTCGGCATACACAGCAGACACTTAAACAGCAAATTATCTGACTTCGTTTCCCTCAGTTCAAGCTAGCACTTAGCCAGGGCCATAATAACGGAGTTTCGGTGGCCGTTGCCATCTTGCACAAAAAGTTAGTGCGAGATGGCAGTAAAAGGGGCTTTGATAGCAAGCGTTTCAAAACAACCTTGTTGGTTAGAGGCAGGCGTTGCATGACAAAGGCAACTGTACAGTACCACGGCCGGACTGGAAGCGCACGCTCTCTTTCTCTTC
Source organism: Ixodes scapularis (assembly GCF_016920785.2). Taxonomy (NCBI): domain Eukaryota; kingdom Metazoa; phylum Arthropoda; class Arachnida; order Ixodida; family Ixodidae; genus Ixodes; species Ixodes scapularis. Next base: position 90,183,997 of record NW_024609835.1, read on the forward strand.
TTACGGCCCTCGCAATTGTAGCAATCACCACCTCCTGCCGCAGTTCGCGGGGGGCGCTGTCACCTCACCCCTGGGCTACCCTTAGCCGTTTGCACAGAGCGCGTCTGACAGTGTATCGCAACGCTGTCGCCACTTGCGGCCGACATTTTTATAGCCTTTGACGCCTGACCCTTACGTTTAGACCCTCAGCCACTACCTAATGCGCTTCTAATTAGCCCAAAACGCGCGAATATTTGACGCACATCTCCGAGCGACTCGGGAGTAAAAAGTAGTAAGTAGAGACAGCGAATGCAATTGCGGAAGAACTATACTCGTCTCTACCTCCAGGACTTCTGTTGCAACTCAAGGACAGGAGGAGACGGACCCCTTCTACGTGGAGGAACTTTGAATTATAAATAATTCGTACACTCTCGTGAAATGTAAGCAGGCCCAATCTATCTATTGCCGTGGTCTGCATCATCCTTTCATAGGGCGCACATAAAGTCGCTCAGCTGCTCTAGACGAGGGTGTACTAGTCTGTACAATCTTGGCACAGTGCATATTACAACCTAAAGTGCTTCCCGAGGGCTTGTGCACATACCCAGCTGATTTTTCGTTTCCGTCCGTGACCATCTTTGCATAGTTAATCAGAAGTATTCTGAGGAACTTGTTGCAAATTAAGCAAGCCAAGCGCTTAGAGTGACTGTTGTCAATGCCCCCTGGGCAACTTAGGATTGCCGCGTCTTCGAGATAGGGTGCAATGAGTAGTTGCAGAACTTTGTGCACATTTGTACGTGGAAGGTGCATAACAGCTTTAAAAAAAAAAGCAACAATATTGTCCAGAAGTGCGAGGAACCGAGGATTTGGATAATGAAGTCAACTTTTGTCTTGGCCTTGCAATGAGGCGAACAGAGGATCACCTTTGTTACACGTAGTCAACAGCATAATACAGGCGGCGCACCCAAACTCACTAATGAGTTTCACCAGATAGCCACCAACGTACACCAGACCATGAATGGCAAGGCTCCTTCAGTTTTTTCTGGTCTGTGGTAACCGAGTCGGGCACAGCCGCTGCCAACTGCTCAGAATCAGCGTCTGACGTCTGCATTTGTCTAGAAGGGGCCTTTTCTTTCACGATGTGATCAAGGGCTGCTGTGACAGCCCTTGCATGACTTGTATCGGAGTGAAGTTCAATAAACCGTTGCCAAAAAACAATCTACATAGCTCGAACACCAGCGCAAAGCAGCTCGAAGGGACTCTCCGAGTGGGGTGAAGTGGGGTGAGGTGGTTGCGCCCCTCATGGCAAGCAAGTGAACTACTTTCGGAAAAAAAATGACATTGACACCCGGGCGATTGCAAAGGCCGTAAGAATAGAAAGAGAGCGCGCGCTTCCTAACCGGCCGTGACAGTACACGGACTGCTGACAAACAAAGCACCTCATAGAAACACCGGATTTAGTCACAGTCCGGTTTAGGCTACACAAACAACGGAAAGATCGCTTATTATAACCAATATTTATAACCAAAGAAGATTTTTGGTATTATGAACGATATATAGCGCCGGCCATACTTTTGTTATAATGACACGCATAGTCATAGTATCTTTACGTCTATATATGATTAAAAAAGGTGGCGAGCGTTTATAAGCTCTTTACCCTAAGTTTCTCCTTCACGTCCAAATAAAACTTTTTTTTCACGTTGGCAGCAGCAGCGAAGCAGACGAAAGCCATTACTATTACTGCTGCAAATGTCTCTCTCCAGAAGAATGGTACACTAGCCTTCGCATACAACCAGGAACTGCGAGAAGGATAAGACGGGCGCAGCGTCCAGCAATAGATAATTCGGTCTTTGAATGCCAGGGAGTAGGGGGCTAACTGCGATGCAAAGAAGGTGCCGTCCGTGGTGGTTACGCAGTCTTTCGTCTAATTTTTGAGGCGCTAGGGGAGAAAGGATGCGACCCTCTGAACAGGAGCCGTTATCCAGCGAGAGACCGCACCTTTGTACCATGGCGGCAGGGATTCTAAAAGATGGTGACGTCTTTCTGGTGACGGACGCCTTTCAAACCTGCAATAACCTTGCCACTTGTTTTGGTTCAAAGCGTGGGAACGTCAGCGCTTCCAAATTTAGAGTTTATCCTTTCCGTTGTTGACAGAACGAAAATGTATTTATTTTGAAGAGAAGAATTTGACCAGCTGGAGTAGCTAGGGACGATTAGGCAATCCTTCAAGTGGTGGCAGATTGTGGCCTTCTGAGCGGATGTCTCTTTCGAGCAAGACGCTGCTCCTTCACGGCAACGGCGACGGTAGTCTTAGTAGCTTCGGTAAAAAGACCGCACTAAGCACACTTAGAGATTCCGCAAAGCGATAATCTCGCGTCTTTTGGGCCCGGTCGTTGGACCTTGAAAGTGTATTCCGAGGGAGTTTGAAATGACGCCGTTTTTACATAGCATTGTTGGGGTTTCTTTGCCACTTTTTGTAGTGCGCAGAATAAAAATTATTTTGCTTTCAAACTACCATGCGGCCATTTTAATAAAAAGTAACGTGTGACGGGTAACGTAATTTGATAGCAGATACCGTAAAATAATAACAACATTACTTTGCTCGTTACTGATTTGAGAATCTAACGAGTACGTTATTTTATTACTAAAAAAAGTAACGCGTTCCCAGTAACGTCGTTACTTGTAACGCGTTAGTTCCAACTGTGGCAAGTAGTGACTGTAAAGCGCCGTTCATATTCTTGCAACCGAGTACCACCGAGGGAAGCAAGACCGGTTTTTAATCCTCTTATGACGTTTTAGGACCAGCTCCGCAGCAGCGTGCGTGATCCTAAAACGTCGCAAGAGGCTTAAAAACCGGTTCTGTCCCTCTCGGTCTTACTCGGTTGCAAGAGTGTGAACGCCTCCGGCCACGACGAGAGAAGAGCTGAAGGAGGAACTCTCCTCTCCCCAAGCCTCTTTTATTTTGTGCCCCAGAAGTCGCTATTGTCCCTCTACAAGATTATGGAAGATTAACCCGTCACTCAAAATTTGTACAAAGACAGCTTTGGGGTTACTTGCGTTGGCCCGATCGCTGGTGTGCTTCGGCTGCTTTCAGCGGATGGTACGAGCCATCGGGGCCTATTTAAGGCCGTGTGAATCTCACGTGACCTTGGAGGGGGGCACAGCGACCCACGGAAAGCGTATCACGGGCTACGTCCACGGAGGTGAGGGAGTTTTCGTAGACCGAGTTTCCCCCTCCGCTAAGCCCTTTGCAGCGAAGAAACCGCTAATGTGCCTGCGTGCCCATGGCCTTGACTGTAGAGTTCCGGGTATTGCAGCGGGTTGCGGAGGGTTTAGCGGAGGGGGAAACGCGGTCTACGAAAACTCCCTATTGGCTGGGATAGCTCGCAGCGTCCGCTGCGTCCGGACGTAAAGTCCCGAGACAAACTACGTCACGATTGCGGCGGATGTGACGTGCTCTCCGCTGGCTGCTTTCCAAGCGTTTCCGAGAGTGGGCCGTCTATAACGAAAAATACAGCAATCAGGCTCAAAATACAAACGTGTGATTGTCATTTATGGACATTGGGGATCATATTCAGCCTAATTGTGAACACGACGACTATATTTCAGATTTCGTTGAAGTATCCCTTCAAAGGGTAACTCTGGTAAATTTTCTTGATTTTAGGGTTACGACTGTTTAGGTGTAAAAAATGTCCCTGAATTGCGAGGTGTCTTTTTTTTTTTTTTTTCTCTCGATATATTGTGTAGTATTGTAGATGTCTTATATCAAAGTTTTGTTTCAGGAGTGTACGGCGAAACCGAAACTAGCGGCTCGAATATGATAGCAACCCTTGGGGTCAGCTGCATGCGCTTCGTATGACGTAAAGCTCGTACTCTGGTAACGCAAAACGTCCGTCTGTTCTAGTCGTAAGAGCGGTTCCGATCAGTCAAGTAAGATGCTATGACTGTTTTACTGGCTTGCTATGTAGATATGAAATATCTGTAGCAAGTATTAATGCACATTGACAAAGCTGACGGCCAAAAAGCCAGTTCGCCACGATGAACGGACGCTCAGTGCAGGTTTAAAACGAGCACCCACTTATCCTCTGAGCAGCAATCTTGGTTATATGCAATTCACGTTGCAGAAGTGTTGTGGGAGGTAATCGTAAGCTCGCATTTAGCACAAATGGACTAAACTATGGCCGCCACTGAATGCCAACTTCGGCACCACTACGCGCTTGATCGAGCTTTGAGTTAGTAGAGAATTTTAGTAGAACCTGTTTTGAGGTCAAACTATTTGTAACGAGAGCTCGCGCTGCTACTTCGATACACTGCCACTTTGATAAAGGCACACGCTGGGAAGCGTCCGCCTGTAGCGGTAGCGGGCATTTGAAAACGATCTACTAAAGCTGTAATAATATTCGTGCGCGATCGCTGAGGAGCGCTTACAAACTACGGCCTCTAAAACATAGCATAACAAGCAGAAATTTTTCGCTGGGAAGGGGTAAAATGCAGAAGAAAATAACAGGGAAGGAAGTGGCAGTACGAATAGTCATCTTCTTGAGAACGAATATGATATCGGGGCCAGGCACGTAGTCTTTGATTTTGCTGGGACCTCCTCTCCCCCTCCCCCTCAGACAGCATTTTGTCATGGGCGGACCCCCCCGAAACAAAATCCTGGCTAGGTGCCTGATCGGGCCACAAGGTTGTTTGACAAACAGCCAACCCTCTGTATGCCCGCTGAGAAGCTGGCGATATCATTTTAGAGCGCAGCTCTTAGGCGCCCGTTTCCGGCTTGAGCGGCGTCGCCGTCGCCGTCGGCGCAACCACGTGGTGCATTATGGGACGTTTCACATGATGACGTCAGACGTGACGTCACATGTGACGTCACCAGAGTTACCAGTGACGTCAGACATGACATCATCGCGCGTTGCATTATACGTAAATTTCCCCGCTAAATTTAGCAGGAAATTTTCCTCGCTAAATTTAGCGGAAGAAATACCCCGCTAAATTTAGCAGAAAAAATTTCCCCGCTAAATTTTTTCTGCTAAAAAGGGAGAGGAAGAGGGGAGGGTACGGATGAGGAGGGGCATACCCTCCTGCCCGTACCTTCCCCTCCTCCTCCTCCTCAAGAGCTGCGCTTTAATTTGGCGTTACGGGGGATTGCAAACGTCTTTTATTTTAGAGCGCAGCTTTTAGGCGCCAGTACACGGCTTGATCGGCGACGGTGTCGCCCTCGGGGTAACCGTGAGGTCACGTGACCCCCGTGATGTCACGTGACCCCGGTGACGTCACGTGATTCCCGTGAGGTCACGTGATCCCGGTGAGGTCACTTGACCTCACGGTTACGCCGACGGCGACACCGACGCCGCTCAAGCCGGAAACTGGCGCCTAAGAGCTGCGCTCTAAAATGAGATGTTTATAATCCTTCATGGATGAAGAAAGAATAAAACAATTAAAACAGGGACAATACAACCACATCTAGCTGAAAGATGTGGTTGTGTTGTCCGTTTTAATTGTTTTATTCTTTCTTCATCCATGACTTAAACCAGCACGCTCTTCTACCAAGCAAGCGTTGACAATCCCCCGTAACGCCGAACTAGAGCGCAGCTCTTGAGGAGGGGGAGGGAAGGTACGGAGAAGAGGGTATGCCCCTCCTCCTCATCCGTACCCTCCCCTCCTCCTCTCCCATTTAAAGGACACATGCAAAGGAAAAAAACATTTTTTTTAAACGGCTTAGATGGAAAAAGGACGCCATAAAACGATTTTACAACGAAGAAAAAAAATTTTTAGAGCTATATTTACGGCGCAAAACGAATTTGTAGTTGGCGCCCGCGGGCGCCGCGGAAAAGTGGTCTGTATTTATCACGTGACTGGTCTTTATTTATCACGTGGTGCTTGCGCTCTTTCGGAAGCTTCCTATGGCCTCTAAAAGTAACTTATTCATCTTTGTTTGAAGTATAACAAAAAAAGTGAAAGCCGTTTACAACTCCCTGTAACACCGAATTAGAGCGCAGCTCTTGAGGAGGAGGAGGGAAGGGTACTGGGGGGTGAAGTGACCTGGGGGGGTCACGTGAGCTTGGGGGGTCACGTGACGATGCCGATGATGTCATCAGTGACGTCAATGATGACGTCATCAGTGACGATGACGATGCGGACTCCGATGACGTCATCAGCGATGATGACGATGACGATGCGGATGTTCGTGACGTCATCAGTGACGTCACTGATGACGTCATCGTCATCATCACTGATGACGTCATCCGTGACGTCACTGACGACCTCACCGGCATCCGCATCGTCATCGTCATCATCACTGATGACGTTATCAGTGACGTCACTGATGGCGATGCGGATCCGATGACGTCATCAGTGACGATGACGTCATCGGGGAGGTCACGTGACCTCGGCGGGGGTCACGTGACCCTGGGGGTGGTCACGTGACCTGGGGGTGTCACGTGACTTCAGGGAGGTCACGTGACTTTGAGTGCCACGTGACCTTGGGGGAGGGGTCACGTGACCTTGGGGGTTACGTGACCTTGGGATGACCTTGGAGCCACGTGACCTTGGGATGACCTTGGTTACGCCGACGGCGACGGCGACGCCGACGCCACTCATGCCGGGAACGGGCCCCTAAGAGCTGCGCTCTAAAAACGAAGACTAATAAGTAACTTTTAGAGCCCAAAGGAAACTCCTGAAAAAGCGCAAGCAGACGTGATAGACCTGTGCGCCGGTCAGGCGACGGCGGCGGCGCCCCGAAGCAGACGGACTTGTGCTGCGGCGGCGACGGCGGCGTGGAGAAACGCGTTGAAGCGGCGTTCGCACAACGCTCAGCGTGCGGCGGCGACGCAGCCCGGCGGCGCGCGGGCCTACCACGTGACCAGCGGCGGCTCCCGCGAGCGCCAACTACAAATTCGTATAGCGCCGTAAATATGGCTCTAAGAATTTTGTTTCTTCGTTGCAAAATCGTTTTATGACATCATTTTTCCATCTAAGCTGTCTAAAAAAATTTTTTTTTTCCTTTGCATGTGTTTTTTAAGGAAAATGTTTCCGCTGAATTAAGTGGGGAATTTTTTTTCGCTAAATTTAGCGAGGTATTTCTTCCGCTAAATTCAGTGGGGAAAATTGGAAAATTTCCTGCTTAATTTAGCGGGGAAATTTATCTATAATGCAACGTGCGGTGCCATCATTTGTGACGTCACTTGTAACACTGGTGACGTCACACGTGACGTCACGTCTGAGGGAGGAGTAGCAAGGCACAAATGGAGGTGAGTAGGAGGGAGGGTGTGTATATTCTCCCCCTCAGTACCTTCCCTCCTCATCCTCAAGAGCTCCACTCTAATTCGGTGTTACAGGGGGTTGTAACCGACTTTGGACATCGCACGTCTAGTTTCGGTTTCGCCACACGTTTAGTTTCGGCTTCTCCTCCGGCGTCTGGCAACTAGAGCCTGCTGAGGTATGCCGCCGGAGGGCGCGGGCGTTTGAGTAAACAGTTTCGAGTTACACTTTCGGGATCGGAGAGACACGCCCGCACCGGGGCTAACGCGCTCATGTATTGCTGTACCTTGTGTAGTCAAGTATAATAAATAGTTTTATGTACCGGACATCTCCACTACATAATTGGTGACCCGGAGTTCCGGACAGCACACCTCGGTCACACGACCCCAAGCAACCACCGGTGAGCAAACATGACTTCCACCAACGGTTCCGCGCGGCTTACACGGCCGCCCAGGCACCGCTTTCCCCCACCGTCTCCACCGTCGCTCTAAAACTTCCGTGCTTCTGGCCGGCGGACCCAGCCCTCTGGTTCGCGCAGGTTGAAGCCCAATTTGTGACGAGACGTATAACCTCCCAACAAACGAAATTTCACCACGTAATCGCCGCCCTCAACCCAACGGAAGCGGCGGAGGTGCGCGACATCATACTCTCTCCCCCGGCCGACCAGCCATTCGACCGGCTGAAACTCGAGCTCGTCCGCCGCACCACCCTCTCCGAGCAGAAGCGCCTGCAACAGCTCCTGACTGCGGAGGACCTGGGGGACCGAAAACCGTCCCAGTTACTCCGCGGGATGCGCCAGCTGCTCGGGGAGAAAGCTTCGACGGTCGATGACTCACTCGTTCGGCAGTTGTTTTTGCAGCGCCTACCAGCTAATGTGTGCATGGTGTTGGCGGGTGCCGGAGACATTACGCTTGAAGATCTCGCTGCCCTGGCGGATAGGGTAGTGGAAGTTGCGTCACCCAGCATCTCTGCCATCGACAGCTCGGTTCAAACGCTTCCAGCCTCAAACGAAGTAAGGAACCTGGTTTCCTTCAAGGAATTCAGAGCCCTGCGCGACGAGGTCCAGCGCATCGCGCAGTCACTTGCAACCCTGGAAAAACCACGGCCGAGACGCCCTCGCTCCTTTTCTCGCCCTCGTGGGTCGTCGCGCGCGCCTGAGAGTACTGGAGTTTGCTGGTACCACCACCGCTTTGGCGACAACGCCACCAAGTGCGTCCTGCCCTGCGCTCAACAGGGAAACACCCGGGCCACGCACTGAAAGCGGCCGGTGCCCCTGGCCTCCCGGCGCGCCGCTTTTCTCTATCTTCCGCCTGCCCAACTAGCCAAAATGAGCAGAGGGGAGAGCCTTCAATGAACAGTTCTCATAATAACAAAATTAATTTGAAGTGTGAACATTTGGTGCCATCCCAAACGCAAATTCAACCTGGAAAATTGTCTCACATATCAGGAGTGCCTTCTCAACCACGCCTATTTTATGTTGTGGACAAAGTATCCAAGACCCGCTTTCTGGTGGACACAGGGGCAGAGGTCAGTGCAATCCCAGCTTCTCGTGTCGATCGTCTGAGGCGCCCAAGCTACAACTTGCAAGCTGTGAATGCTACAAAACTTGCAACATACGGCCAGCGCTCTCAGACGATGCATGGACATCGGTCTACGCCGAACTTTTCGCTGGGTTTTCTTGGTTGCCGACGTCAATCACGCCATCCTCGGAGCTGATTTCCTCCGCCACTTCGGTCTCCTTGTTGACATGCGCAACACCCGGCTACGAGATGCCACAACGCTCCTGTTCGTGCACGGCATCGCAGAGGCCACGGGGGCGGTGACTTCAACACTACTTCGACCGCAAGTCAAGTCAGACTTCGAGGATTTGCTGCGTGAGTTTTCTTCCCTGACGTCTCCAGTGACCACAACTCGCCCCATAAAGCACAACATCACGCATCACATCATCACGTCGAGACCACCCGTTCATGCACGCCCTCGCCGACTACCACCTGAGCGACTGAACGTGGCTCGGCGAGAGTTCGAGCACATGCTTGAACTCGGAATCGTGCGGCCGTCCTCCAGCCCATGGTCGTCCCCACTGCATATGGTTCCCAAGTCCACCCCTGGAGATTGGCGTCCTTGCGGTGACTACCGCTCCCTCAACCAAGTGACCCAAACAGACCGCTACCCTGTGCCCCACCTGCACGACTTCGTAGCCACTCTTCACGGAGCAACGGTGTTCTCTAAGGTGGACCTTGTCAAAGCCTACCACCAAACACCAGTAGAAGAAGATGACATCGCAAAAACGGCCATCACTACGCCGTTTGGGTTGTTTGAGTACACCCGGATACCCTTCGGACTTCGGAACGCGTCGCAGACTTTCCAGAGGTTTATCGACGAGATAACACGAGGCCTGGATTTCTGCTACGCGTATGTCGATGACATTCTCGTCGCCAGCACTTCTGCCGAAGAACATGCAAAACATCTGCGACAACTCTTCGCTCGCCTCGAAGAATATGGTGTACTCATCAACTCAGACAAATGTCAGTTTGGTGCTAGTGAAATTAATTTTCTGGGACATCGCATCAACTCCGACGGTCTTCGCCCGCTCGGCGATAAGGTGCAAGCAATTCGGGATTACCCTCAGCCAGTTAACAAACGAAAACTTCGGCAATTTCTGGGATTGATTAACTTCCACCGAAGATTCCTCCCAGGTTGCGCACGCACACTGCAGCCTCTGAACAATCTCCTGTCATCCCCGGGACCGAACACCGCTCCGTTGGAGTGGACGGACCAGGCCCAGGCCTCGTTCGTGCAGATCAAGGAAGACCTGGCGGCAGCTGCGCTCCTCGTCCACCCTCAACCAGATGCAGCTACACGCCTCATGGTGGACGCATCTGATGGCGGCGTTGGCGCGGTGTTACAGCAGCTTGTTGGTGAGATTTGGCAGCCTCTGGCATTTTTCTCCAAGTCCCTGTCACCTGCGGAAACTCGCTACAGCACCTACGGACGCGAGCTGCTGGTAGTCTACATGGCAGTCAAGTGCTTCCGCCGATTCTTAGAGGGACGGTCATTTCACATCATGACAGTTCACAAGCCCCTGATCCACGCCTTCACCACCAAAACGGATGGGCTCTCCCCAAGAGAAGTTCGACATCTGGCGTTCATATCGGAGTTCTGCACCGACATCCGCCATGTAAAGGGAACTGAAAACACCGCAGCTGACACTCTCTCACGCGCCAACGTGGGCAGCCTTACGTCCGCTACTCCCATTGATTTTGACAAGATGGCAACGCTTCAGAAAGAAGATGAAGAGCTCAGAGATCTACGTCTTCTTCAGCCACGCTAATTTTTCAAGACGTGCCCCTACCGACATGGACTCAGCTCCTCACATGCGACATTTCCACTGGCACCGCACGCCCGTTCGTGCCGAAGTCCTTCCGATGCTCAGTGTTCGACTCTCTGCATAACCTCTCCCATCCCGGAATCCGCGCCACACAAGCATTGGTGAAAGCCCGATATGTGTGGCCGGGCATGAACACGAACATTCGAGATTAGGCTCGCACATGCACCCAGTGTCAACGCTCTAAAGTGCAGCGTCACACTGTTTCTCCGCTCTCTCCATTTCTGCCGCCCGATGCCCGGTTCAGCGAGGTTCACATTGACATTGTGGGACCTCTGCCGCCCTCACAAGACTGTTCCTACATACTCACTTGTGTGGATCGCTTCACCCGCTGGCCGGAGGCTATCCCCCTGCGAGACATGTCCGCGGAAACCGTCGCTAAGGCGTTTCTGCAGACGTGGATTGCGCGCTTCGGTACACCTTCTAAGGTCACAACCGACCGTGGTCGCCAGTTCGAACCTGCCCTCTTCAGAGAGTTCCTAACGCTCTTGGGAACACATCGGATTCGCACCACCGCCTATCACCCCGCAGCTAACGGCCTGGTGGAGCGGATGCACCGGCACCTGAAGGCATCAATCACCGCTTACGGCGAGCCCTCACGCTGGACCGAAGTGCTGCCACTCGTCCTCCTGGGCATGCGCACAACACTCAAGAGTGACCTGCAGTGCACCAGCGCTGAGTTGCTTTACGGCACTACCCTGCGGCTCCCCGACCAATTCGTTGCAGCCAACGTAGACGAGCAGCTTCCAGATCCCCTCCAGTACATGTCACGCTTACGGACAACCATGGACAGCCTCCGTCCGACACCAACCCGTGCTAAACAGAGTCCTACCGTGTACCTGTTTAAGGAACTTGACACTTGTACCCATATATTCTTGCGCCGCGGTGCTGTGAGAAAACCCCTCCAGCCGCCGTACGACGGCCCGTTTAAAGTCATTCGTCGTGGTACGAAACACTACACAATCGAAGTGCGCGGGCGACCAGAAGTGGTTTCGGTGGATCGATTAAAGCCGGCTCACCTCGAGCATTCAATCACCACTCCAACTAGTGCGGCGGCGAGAAATTCTGCAGACTCTCCGACGACGCGTGGTGGACGAAGGGTTCGTCAACCCGTACGATTTGTGCCGTAACGATTTGTGCATGTATTAATTTAATTTTTCAACATTTCTGGAAGGGGGAGTAGTGTGGACATCGCACGTCTAGTTTCGGTTTCGCCACACGTTTAGTTTCGGTTTCTCCTCCGGCGTCTGGCAACTAGAGCCTGCTGAGGTATGCCGCCGGAAGGCGCGGGCGTTTGAGTAAACAGTTTCGAGTGACACTTTCGGGATCGGAGAGACACGCCCGCACGGGGCTAACGCGCTCATGTATTGCTGTACCTTGTGTAGTAAAGTATAATAAATAGTTTTATGTACCGGACATCTCCACAACACGACTTTCATTTTTAATACCTGTTTTAGACTGGATCGCGATTTTCATTAGTGTAATATTTTGGCAGTGCTCGTATTTAGTCTCCGTAAATCGATATCAGTCATTTATTTGTGTTCGACCTTTGACCGGAGTTAACCTTTAATGGGTTAAGAATATTTTGTTTATTATGGTGCCTTTATAAATCCGACTCTTCTAAATTTTTGAAAAGCAAACACTTACGTCGTTATCTTCTTCATATGGGCATCATCAATATTTAACGCATTAGCTATATCTGAAAAAAAGGAAAGAAGTAATAGTAGTTCATTGTTTACACAGAATACAATACAGGTACTGAGTTGTCTCCAAGGAGGGGTCATCTTCATCATCACGCTTTGGGGGAAGGAGGTTAGGAAAGAAACATTTTATTTTCATGTTGCACAGCCAGTCAATTGCTGCTCTTCGTGTAAGCAGCAGAAAAGATTAATATTTTTGTCATTTTTACAAGTTTTGCTTGGCTATTCGCTAACCGCTTTAAAGAGACTGGGGGTGGGGTGGACTTTTTGCGTGCTCTGCGGCCAGAAAAACCAGCAGAATGTTTTTTTGTTGTTGTTGTTGTTTTTAGTAAAAAGCTACACACGCAATATTTTTTGTGCGTTAGTGTTTTTTACTTTATTTTCTTGTGACATTGCGCATTGCGTCTAGCTCCCACACTTGCATCTGTATGTGAGCTGTTTGCATACTTTCACACAAAAAAACTGAAGCGCGCACCATCTGTAACCGAAAATGTTGATATTTGAAACATAAATGTACCTCTGTTGCCCTATCCCTCCGTTTAACAATGAATGCGGAGTTTTGGTTCTGGGCATACTTCGCTTTGCTGAGTCTCCCGACTGTCGTGCCAGAGAACTCCTCTTCCGAGTTCTTTGTATGCAGGCTGTATTTGGCCTTCTTGCATCATGAATAACGATAACGTCACGACTCTTTTCCTAAAGCGCCGTTATATGGTCATTTTACTGCAGCAGCCCGCCATTAATTATCTGAAGATAGCCGGCTCTTATCTATCAAAGGATCAGATGTACTGCGTCCGCCAGTCCCGGATAGTAACCGAAAGTAGTATACACATATGGTACGGCGAATCTCAACTCCTGGTATAGCCTTCTCATACTAACCAAGCCTGGCAGTTCGACGACGGAGCCATAGGGTGCCCGGTCAAAGATTCGGAGCGCGAGGATCTGGTAGCACAGAGTATGAAAGAGCTATTTTTAGGGAAACCTAGACGTCAGCGCACAGCTTTTGCAGCGGCTAGGACCCGAAACACAATTGTTCGCTCGGGAGAAGTGTGTTTCGGCGCTCGACGTAGCGGGGCGCCAGTCACGTGGCTCTCCTCTCATCCATTGTCTGCCTCTCCACCTTTTCCCTTTCGGCAGCCGCTTCTATACTCCGTTCCACCTTCAGTCCGAGCGCAGTGGACGCCACGAGCCATACCAGCCGATCCAGCGCCGAGAGAAAGTCGCGTGACCTGCCGGTGGGGCGGGGCGACACAGGGAGCTCAAGGTCGCATGACACTCCCTCAACGCCGCATTGGCTGGGATGGCTCCTAGCGTCCGCTGTGCTCGGACGGAAGGTGAAACGGAGTATAGTGGCGATCTGCCCGGGGGGGGGGGGGGGGGAAGGGGGGGGGGGGGGGGGGGGGGCTTTTGGCCACCTTTTTTTTTTGCCGCCTCGAACTTGCCCTGGTGGGGGCGCGTATTCGGAAAAGCATGTAGAGTAGATTACGCTGTAACGCATACCTCATCGAATATGGGGCTGCGTTAGAGCGTGCTGGTTTGCCTAACCTGCACCGGCGTCGGGAGAACGCGGACATATTGTTGTTTAGAACGTTGCATGGCCCGATTGGTTCTCCGAGCCGGTTATTTAAACTGTGCGTTTGAGCTCCACGTGTGCCTGATCGGCTTCCGTCATCTGAGTATGTTTCCGGAACTTTTAGTCCGGTAAACCCAATCGTTCGAATTAGTGAGAGTTTCAACCACTATTCTGACAAACTTTATATTTTCCACCCATGCTACTGGACCTTTGTTCTTTCTATTAATAACTTGCCTGTGCCAGTTGAGCATTGTTGAAGTATGTCTAAGTCTACTTTAAACGGACATTTTGATGAGGCTTTGGTTTTTCCTGTCTGTTCCTTGGCTGCCATTACTGGCTCCTGTTTTTGTTTCTACTTCTCACACGTATACCACCTAGTCTTATGATTAAAAATTATATGATTCTGTTTTATTATAGTGTATAGTGCATTACATTTCTGCAATTTATTTCGTTATATGTTTTTAGTGTCCACCAATGTGCCAGCACCAGAACCTCAAAGTTGTTTTTTGGCACTGTATAATAAAAATTTATTGATTGATGAATTGAATAATGTTACATTGTTACTATTTAGAGATGTGCGAATACTGAATTTTTTGTTCAAAGCAGCTACGAAGCGTATAGTTCCTTGGTATGAATAGTTTCGAATCGAATTGATCAATTTTGAAGCGAAGCGAAGAGTTTGTTGCCGTGAATACAAATATAAAACAAAAATCTTGAGACTAGGGAACAAAACAAATTAACCCGGACAACGTCTAAAAGGTAGTTCCCCAGCTCGCCTTCAAAGTTATTCTTATTTCAATGCAGTTATGTATCATTAATATTAACTCTTCCGTCGCCCAGAAAAATCGCCCACAGTGTGAATCGTGCATAATAGTGAACCAAAGTCAAGAACAGAAATAATAAACAAGAAGCGTGGCCACAAAAAACACGGTTTATTAGGGGAAATATGCTGAAACTTATTTGCACAGGCACTTTGTCGTTAGCTATTAGAAACGCAATCCGCATAATGTTTAAGAGAGTAGACTTGTTGGTTCTATTTTTATTGCTACTTGTGTTCCAGCCTTGATTTGTGGATTCATTCCAAAAACGTAATGTATACTGGTTTAGTTCATTTTGTTTTATTTACTTATTTTTTTAGTCAGAATGAAGGTATGTTTCTTTAGCATTTAAAACTTCCAAATACTTCGGAAGTATTATAAGTTGCCGAATAGCCCTATTCGACTCGAACTTCGAATAGAATATGAAATTATTTGCTTCGATATTCCAAAGTTTTGAATATTCGCACAACCCTAATACTATTATTATTATTTTATGTATTATTTAGCTTAATTTTGAACTGATTGCATTGCGCTTTTTTTTTTTCTTTTTACTTTGTCTCTCTTTAAAAAGGGGTCATTAGTTTACATTCGCGGAGGGAACAAAAAATATAAAAAAACTGTGGTCAATAAACGTGACGTGGGACTAGAAAAATTCGTTAAGACTGCATCTTAAGGCTGAGTCACTCACGTGCGTTTCACGACGACCGACTACGCCACATCCGGTTGTAAGCCTCTTCTAACTCCTGATAACTTGTTGCGCTATCACAAGAGGTTTGAAAACCGGTTATGGCATAGTCTGTCGTCGTCACACGCAAGTATGAGCATCAGCCTTTAGGTATTCCCATGGGGTGAACAAACGAACCGGCGAAGGCGCCATTTTCTACTATACACGGCTGACGATCTCACAAGTGACCGACGGCTTCGGCTTCCCGGGGCCGAACTTGCGCACGTAGAGGCTCCTCATGTAGGTGTAGTGTATCTCGTGCACAGTGGCGTCCACCAAGGGCACCATGATGTCCAGAGTGGCGCTGTTCTTGAGCACCAGCGTGATGACGAAGGTTGCGGCCGTGTAGCCGGCCATGATGCTGCGCAGTGACTGGCCGAACCTGAGCAGCACCCACAGCGCAATCCGGTGGTGTAGGTCGGTCGCTTCGATCGCCACGGACATCATGATCGCCGCCATCGTCAGGAGCACTGTGCTCTGCGGCCGACAGGGAGACACGCACTCTCGTTCACAAACCAAAAATCAATTTTTATTTTTTTTAGCGTTGAATGTTTGTTTTTTGTAGACTTTTCCAAAAAAGGGCTCTCGGTTGGTTCCATTTTCAGTGTTCGTGCGTATGTCGCGTGATTTGCCCGCTTTCCGAAGCGACGAACATGCGCGTGCTGGGCTGGGGGCATCGCACTCTGGGCTGAGGATTGAAAGGACGAACATGCACGTGCTGGGCTAGGGAGATCGCATGCCGGGCTGAGGACTTGTAAATAATGGAACGGTGTATAGGAGCGTTCCTTTCCGACTTCTTTCCTCTAGCTCGCCAGACACCATATTCAAGGCCAACAACGTGTCGACGCTAACCGCTACAACCTTCGTCGTCGGGACGTCCACTTCCAGCCCGGAGACAGTGTGTGGGTGAGGATACCAATCCGCCGCTGTGGTCTCAGCGAGAAACTCCTAAAGCGCTACTTCGGGCCCTATACAAAGTACTTCGTCGACTCGGGGATCTGAACTACGAGGTGATGCCCGACGGAACAAGGACTTCATCACGCCGCCATCCACGACCGGAAGTCGTCCACATCGTGCGCCTCAAGCCGTACTACGCGCGATAAGAGTGCGAACTGTGATCTTGTGCAACGCTTGATAGGATTGTGTTTTGCCAGACTTCGTTTTTTTTTTTCATTATTTTGTTTGTTTTGGTCTGTTTTGTTGCCTTTCACGTGGCATCGAGACGGTGCCTTTTTAGAAGGGGGAGTAATGCCACGCGCTTCGGCGAGTGACTGTGTGCGTGGCCGAGTGGTTACCGCGTTTCACTGTCGCGCGGAAAGTCTAGGTTCGATTCCAGTCAGTGGAATGTTCTTTTATTTATTCTTTCAACATTACGTTCTCGTGAGTTCGAGATCATTTTCGTCTGATCGAGTTCTGAATGTTCTAGTCGTCGAACGTTCAAGGCCGATCGTTCCAGAAGCCAACGTGCGTACATAAGGGGCTCCTGGCGATCTGCGGTCAGTCTCACCCCAGCGTTCAACTCTGCTCTTACGCCGACCTCGACGCCCGCGACGTTCCGTTGTTACCCACTGTTTCCTTTTATTTTTGGACACAAGTTCGCCCCATTAAACGTTTAGTTTCTTCAGTTATCACCGCCTCATCCATTGTCATTCGTGACATTTTGGTGGAGGTGCTGGGTTGTCTCTTCACCATACCCCTCTGAGGACCCGTTCGGCAAGCCCCACTCCAAGACGACCATTTGTAGAAGAGACAGGGCCCCGGGCAAGCCAGCGTCTCCGTGGACAACCCTCAGAGCTTGGTCCACTACCGGAAAAGACAAAGAAGCCAACGAAGCCGACGATTAACTCCACGGCCCAGCCAACGGTAAACCCCCAGCAGCACCATCCTACGTCTTCCTGCCTGTGGTTCCCCGTGTGCCGACGTCATTCCACGGTGAAATCTACGAGGACGTAGAAGACTGGCTGCAGCACTACGAACGTGTGGCCCGCTACAACGCGTGGACGGCAGTACAGCGCCTCCATTTACTTCGCACTGGAGAAAACGGCAAGACAATGGTTTGAGAACCACGAGGCTTCCCTCTCGACGTGGGAGACATGCGTGGAGGAGCTAAAGCGCACCTTTACAAAACAACACCGACGTCAACGAGCCGAAGAAATCCTTCAAAAAAGATGCCAAGGTCTGAAGGAGATCGTGACAAGTTTCACTGAAGATGTCCTGCGCCTGTGCGCCCGTGCCGACCCTGGAGCCGCCGAAGACAAGAAACTGCGCGTCCTCATGAGAGGCGTGAAAAGCGAGATTTTTGGCGGCCTCGTTCGCAATCCACCGACGGCCGTGGACGAATTTGTTGCTGAGGCAACGAACATTGAACGAGCGCTGTCGGCCAGGGCGGGTCATTATCAGAGACTCGCCGGCGTAGCTGCCACCTCCTCCCTTCCATCTTCCCTCCCTGACCTCGGCGAAGTCGGTGTCGAGAACCTTCAGGAGGTCATTCGGGATGTGGTTCGAGAAGAACTGAAGCGGTTGCTCCTTTTTCCAGAACGACCCGCCGCTGTTTTAATCGCCGAGGCTGTTCGCGAGGAGGTACACCGGGCCCTCTTGCCAGAGGTCCCCGTCGCAGTGGCTCCCGAACAGCCGGTCCTGACCTACGCCACCGCCGCCAAGAGAGCACCTCCCGTCACAGGACACTACCAGCCAGCTCCCAGTCGTGAGGCACCCGCGCCGCAGTATGCTCCACGCCCAGAGCAGCGTGGTGCGAGAAAGACCGACGTTTGGAGGACGGCCGATCGACGCCCCCTGTGCTACCACTGTGGTGAATTCGACCACATCCACCGACGATGCCCCTACCGCCAGCTGGGCCTAGGAGGGTTAGCGCCCAACGACCTTCGACCACGTCTTGGAGAGCGACCTCCGCACATCGAGGACAACCACCACCGCTATTCTTCTCCTGAGTCGTCTCCCCGCCGAGTATTCCGTTCACCACCTCCTCGACGCCCGCCATCACCCTTCCGCCGGTCTCGCCGAGACAGCCTGTCACCCATCGCTTCCCGTCGGGAAAACTAGGCGCGGCAATGCCGGGAGGTGGTGTTGCCAATAACGAACGATGCCAAGATCCTCCAATATCGTCGGAGCTCTCCCAACTCTAACGCCGCAACGCCCCGGAACGACGTTTCTGTAACAGTGTCGAATAACCTCAACGTTATCATCGACGGCCACGACGCGATGGCACTCGTCAACACCGGAGTAGACTACTCCGTTTTGAGTGGGAGGTTCTCCCGCCGCCTTCGAAAAGTCATGACGCCGTAGGATGGACCTCAAATACGAAACCGTCGGAGGACACCTCATTACACCAGTCGGGGGATGCACTGCTCGCGTCGATAGCCAAGGTGAGACGTGCCCTGTGAAGTTCGTCGTTCTACAAGACTGTTTTAGAGACTTCATTCTCGGCACGCACTTTCTGTGAGAATACGGCGCCGTCATTGACCTTGGTGAGAACAGACTGAGGCTGCGAAAGCCTGTTCCGCCTTCAGAGAAACCCCAAACAGCGTCAGCCGCCGTCCGAGTCGCTGCCGACAAAGTGAACCTGCTGCTGCGATCAAGTGTTGTCGTACCCGTCGTGACCGATGCAGCTACCTTCCGCGAAGTTGTTCTGGAAGCCAACCTTCAATTGCTCCTGGGAAGGGTGAATAGGCGACGCAAGAGGGGTGGCTGAACTTCAGGATGGACGCACTGTGGTCCTCGTGACGAACTTCCGACAAGAAACGCAACACCTCATGAAAGGTGCCGCTGTAGGCCACGTCGAGGAACTTCGGAACTCCGCCGAAATCGCCGCGATTGCTGAAGAATCATCCCCATCTCAGCAAGACATCACGCCGCCAGCGCAGCTCGACATTGACCCGAAGCTTCCAGGCTCGAAACGACGGCAGATGAGTAACCTCCTCGCCGAATACAGCGACTGCTTCGCGACGTCTTTGAGGGTGCGCCAAACCACCGTTGCGAAACATCGCATCGCTACCAAAGACGACGCGCTTCCTGTGCACCGATCGCCGTACTAAGTCTCCCTACAAGAAAAAGAGGCCATCTAAAAGCAAGTGCAAGAAATGCTGAACGACGACATAATCCAGCCTTCAAGCAGTCCATGGGTGTTAAGTAACGAAGGATTTTGTTAGAAATAAGTAAGATTTGTTTTAGAAAAGTCTATCTTTCTACAGTTGCGTCGGCATCGTTTTTTTTTTTTTAGCTTTCTTTGTGAGTGTCGGCGTTTTGGAGGGAGCATTTGCGTGGGCAGAGCGGCCGGGAGGGGGGAGCGGTTTCCCCGCGGTCATTCAGAAACGTCTCGGGTTTCGGGAGTCTGCTCGGGCAGATCCCTTCTTGCAGCTGGTTGTGGCTTTTAGCCGAATGTGCCTGTATATAGAGGGTTTTGCCGCTTAGTGTAAAATTGCCGCTTTTTGCCCGATGCAATAACTTAGCGGTTGGCGCCAGTCAGACTGGAAAAATTGCAGAGAACAACTCTCCAACGAATTTAGGTTTGGCGGTTGGGAAGCCAAGATGACAGCTCGCCGACCATTGGCCGACAGTGTACCACGTGGGAGTGGTGAAATCTGAAGTGATTGGTCCTTCTCTGGAGGGAAAGGAGGCCTCTACGAGGCTACAAAAGGGCTGCCGGGAGGGTTCTCGGGGAATTCGGCTCTTGAGACTGGGGACTAAAGTATGGGGTTTTAATTTTGGAAGTTTTGGTATTACCGTTGACTTGTCGTTTTGTTTTGAAAATAAACGTGGCCACACTGGCCACCGTAAACCTACCAACGTCGTAATGTGTCCAGCAGAATCGAACAATTTTTAGTTTTTTTTTTCTTATTCGACTTCCCGGTGGACTACCATCGGGCGAACACCATCATCGGTCGTCACCATCCTGACCGGGCCCCTTCCCCCTCGGAAAATTGACTGGCGCAGTCGACAGGATCCTGCTGACTTCCTGCGACGGGCGGTGAGCGAAAACGACGGCATCAACGGAGGCAGGCGGAGCGTACCTGGGCTCTATGCGACAAGTGTTTCGTCTGCTGGACTGCAGACAAGGGTCCCGTCTGCTGGACTGCTGACAAGGGTCGCTCCTGCCGGAGTGAGGACCGTGGCAATATCTACGTGAGAAGCCCGGGGGGGGGGGGGGGGGGGGGGGGTGCATTTACCCAAAGAAGTCGTCTGCTGGACTGCGGACAAGGCTCGCTCCTGCCGGAGTGAGGACCGTGGCAATATCTACGCGTCGTACGCGAGAAGCCCGGGGGGGTACAGTTACCCAAAAGGAGTGGTGGCAGCTGACAGGTGGTCCTGTGCGTCATCTACGTCGGAGAACAGGACGACCTGTGGCTTCACCTGCGGACCGGCGAAGCATCTTCAGCGAGCGGCGACAGAATATCGGGGCAAGCCTCAAGGGGAGAGACGAGATCGTCGCTGCAGCGCTGAAGTTCGTTGTGGTGCCAGAAAATCGTGCGTTTTTTTGTTTTTTTTTCTGTGTGATGTTTTTTTTGTTTTTTTGTTTTCTTCTTTTCGGTGAACGAAGAAGGAGCTGAGACTTCCAGACGACGGGCACGATCGCCAGGCCGAGTGGGGACACTGCGGCAAGTGGGTGGCGGCGACTGGAGGAGCAGCTAATTGGATTTTGCCAAACAACAGTGGGTGAGTCCCATTTCCGTTTTCTCCGAGGCTCACCTTGACCAGAGAGACTAGATCGAAGACGCCAGGGTCTTCCCTCAGTGGCGCCAACTCGGAACCAGACGCTGGCACCAGTGAGGGAGGGCAGCCAACAGATTCGAATGACCTTAGTGCTGAGATAACACTCATGAGACTAAAGATAGAACTCGAGAAAATAAAACTAGAGCAGCTCAAAATAACGGGGCAGCCTCATGAAGAGAACACTCGGGGTACGGAGGGAGTCAGACGGTATGCAAAGGAGCTACGTGCGGTGCTGGCGCCAATGCCCGAGACGGACACATTGGTACCTGCATGGTTTAAAGGCGCTGAAACAATGTTGGCGAGTTGTGAGGTTCCGCAGGACCTACACGGGGCACTCATCCTGCCTTTTCTAAACGAGAAAGCGAGCGCCGTGGTGGCAAACAGATCAGAGGGACGGGTATTGCAGTACAAAGAGCTACGAGACATCATCCTTGACCAGCTCAGAATGACTCCGGATGAGTATAAGCGGAGGTTTCATGTCGCACGCAAACAAAAGGAGGAGTCGTGGGCACAGTTCTCTACCGATCCGAATATCATGTTCGGGTACTACATGGAGAGCCGCAAAGTAGAGACACTAGATGATCTAAGGCAGCTGATCATTTCAGATCGGCTAAAGCATGTCATGTCGGATGATGTCCGGGCCTACGTACTTCAGAATGAAACCAAAGAATGGCTCAGGCCAAAGGAAGTAGCGGAACTTGCTGAGAAATTCGAAGAGAGTCAGCACGATCGAAACTGGGAGCCCCAGAGGGAGGCCGAGGAGCCACAGGTGAACATGCGGGGTGGGCCTGCGGAAGTTGGGGGCGACCAGCGAAGGGTTGAGAAACCTCGACCGCAAGGGTATTTTTCGTGTGTGAGGCTGGGGCTACTGAAGCAGAACTGCCCTGGAATAGTGCATAGAGCCGTGGACTCCGGGAACAAACCGGCACCTCCGTGTCTGGGTGCGGGGGGTAACAACTTTGCCTCGGTCACGCGAGACACTTGAGACGACGGGGACGCGCAGGCATGGAAAAACAGATTCGGGTATAGGCTAGGTATTGCAAACCTTTTTTTTTTTTTTTCTGGTCGCGTTTGGATTTCCTTGCCTGTAGCCAACGTTAATTTTTTTTTTTTTTTTCTGCTTTTGTATAAATACTGGTCATGGTGCAATCCGGAACGTACGGGTTTGGGTCTCACCGGACTGTGTTTGCTTGTTTGTTTTTGTGGTTTTGGTTTTCACTCTCGCCCAACAGGTTTTTTTTTTTTTTGGCAGGGGGTATAGCTCGTTTGTTGTTGTTTTGTTTTTGTATGCTACGCGTCTGTCTTGAAAAGGGGGACAGATGTTGCGCGAACAGCAAGTGTACTTGCAACATTCTTGGTGGGGAGATGTTAAGTAACGAAGGATTTTGTTAGAAATAAGTAAGATTTGTTTTAGAAAAGTCTATCTTTCTACAGTTGCGTCGGCATCGTTTTTTTTTAGCTTTTTTGTGAGTGTCGGCGTTTTGGAGGGAGCATTTGCGTGGCCAGAGCGGCCGGGAGGGGGGAGCGGTTTCCCCGCGGTCATTCAGAAACGTCTCGGGTTTCGGGAGTCTGCTCGGACAGATCCCTTCTTGCAGCTGGTTGTGGCTTTTAGCCAAATGTGCCTCTATATAGAGGGTTTTGCCGCTTAGTGTAAAATTGTCGCTTTTTGCCCGATGCAATAACTTAGCGGTTGGCGCCAGTAAGACTGGAAAGATTGCAGAAAACAACTCTACAAAGAATTTAGGTTTGGCGGTTGGGAAGCTAAGATGACAGCTCGCCGACCATTGGACGACAGTGTACCACGTGGGAGTGGTGAAATTTGAAGTGATTGGTCCTTCTCTGGAGGGAAAGGAGGCCTCTACGAGGCTACAAAAGGGCTGCCGGGAGGGTTCTCGGGGAATTCGGCTCTTGAGACTGGGGGCTAAAGTACGGGGTTTTAATTTTGGAAGTTTTGGTATTACCGTTGACTTGTCGTTTTGTTTTGAAAATAAACGTGGCCACACTGGCCACCGTAAACCTACCAACGTCGTAATGTGTCCAGCGGGATCGAACAACGTTTAGTTTTTTTTTTTTTCTTATTCGACTTCCCGGGGACTACCATCGGGCGAACACCATCATCGGTCGTCATTATCCTGACCGGCCCCATCCCCCTCGGAAAGTTGACTTGGGCCTCTCCAGTCATGCTGGTTAAGAAGAAGGACGGAACGCTTAGGTTCTGCCTGGACTACCAGCAGCTGAACGTGGTGACGAAGAAAGACGTCTGCCCACTCCCCCGCATCGACGACACGTAAGATCGGCTACGCCACTCTCGATACTTTTCATCGATGGACCTGAAAAGCGCCTACTGGCAGATCGAAGTCGACGAACGGGACCGAGAGAAGACAGATTTCGTCACGCCGGATGGACTGTACGAGTTCAAGGCGATGCCTTTCGGACTATATGCACGGCGCCAGCAACTTTCCAGCGTGCCATGGACACTATACTGGCAGGACTGAAGTGGCAGAGCTGTCTCTTCTACCAGGACGACGTCGTAGTGTTTTCAAGTGACTTCGACTAGCACTTGCGACGACTCCGAGCTGTTCTCCAAGCCATAAAGACCGCCGGACTCACCCTCGAGCCGTCAAAGTGCCGGTTCGCCTATGACGAACTGAAATTCCTATGTCACGTGGTTAGTAACGAAGGCGTCCGTCCAGACCCCAAGAAGATTCGCGCCGTCGCGGCATTTCCAGCGCCCACAAACAAGAAGGCTGTGCGAAGATTTCTTCGTCTTTGTGCCTTTCGACGCTTCTTTCGGGATTTCGCAAGGATTTCCGCACTGCTCACTAAACTCACGAAGGACGCCGAGAAATTCGAATGGGCTGAGGAGCAGCAGCACGCATTCGACGAGCTGAAGCAACGACTCCAGACTCCTCCTGTTCTAGGACACTTCGATCAAGACGCGAAAACCGAGATTCAGACGGACGCAAGTAACGAAGGACTTGGCGCAGTACTGGTTTAAGTGCAAGAAGGTACCGAGCGAGTCATTGCCTACGCAAGTCGAACACTGTCCAAAGCGGAGAGAAATTAGTCCATGACTGATAAGGAATGTCTTGCGGTCGTCTGGGCAATCACGAAGTTTCGTCCATACTTGTACGGGAGCCCTTTCCGCGTTGTCACGGACTACCACTCGCTCTTCTGGCTTGTGAACCTAAAGGACCCGTCAGGACGTTTCGCTCGATGGAGTCTCCGACTGCAGGAGTTCAACATGACTGTGGTCTACAAGTCTGGCCGCAAGCACAGCGACGCCGATTGCCTGTCCAGAGCCCCTGTCGAGACATCTCCCGTTAGCAGCGACGACGATGACGACGAGTGCTTCCTAGGCGCATTGAACACCGACGACCTAGCGCGGCGTCAAAGAGACGATCCTGAGTTGCGCGCGCTATTCGAGTACCTCGAAGGACGAGGGGGTACTGTACCCCGTGTCTTCTCGAGAACCCTGCCGACTTTCGTCCTCCGACAGAGTGTACTTTACAAGAACTTCAGAGACAACAACACGCCGTGGGTGCTGATAATCCCTACCGACCTTAGAGCGGAGATCTTCCAAGCCTGCTACGACGACCGGACATCCGGACGCCTTGGTTACAGCCGTGCGCTGGCCCGAATTCGTGAAAGGTATTACTGGCCCAAGCTGCCAAAGACCGTTCACTTCTACACACGGTCGTGCCACGAGTGCCAGCGACGCAAGAAACCGCCGACGAAGCCGGTAGGTATCCTACAGCCGATTGCTCACCTGAGCGCACCGTTCCAGCAGATCGGAATGGATCTACTTGGTCCTTTCCCACCATCGAACCAAGGAAACAGGTGGATTATCGTCGCCACAGACTATCTCACGCGGTACGCCGAAACGAAAGCCCTTCCTGCAGGGACTGCTGTGGAAGTCGCCAAGTTTTTTATCGAGTCCATTGCCCTCTGGCACGGTTTTCCCGAAGTCCTGATCTCGGACCGTGGATCGTTCATGGCCCAGCTGACGCAAGAAATCCTTCGTGTCAGCCACACCAGCCATATGCGCACCACTGCATACCACCCGCAGGCCAACGGGCTGACGGAGAGACTCAACAAGATTATCGCCGACATGATCTCCATGTACGTCGACGTAGAGCACAAGACATGGGACAAGGTGTTGAAGTACGTCACATTTACCTACAACACGGCCGTGCAAGAGACCACTGGGGTGACACCCTTCCAACTGGTTCATGGTCGCAAAGTAGCGGCAATGCTGGACGCGATGTTACCTCACGAACCGGCTGTCGACGGAAGCGACGACGCCCAGGTCGTTGCCCAACGGGCAGATATAGTCCGCCAGCTCGCCAGACACCATATTCAAGCCCAACAACGCGTGTCAACACTAACCGCTACAAACTTCGTCGTCGGGACGTCCACTTCCAGCCCGGAGACAGGGTGTGGGTGAGGATACCAATCTGCCGCCGTGGTCTCAGCGAGAAACTCCTAAAGCGCTACTTCGGGCCCTATACGAAGTACTTCGTCGACTCGGGGATCTGAACTACGAGGTGATGCCCGACGGAACAAGGACTTCATCACGCCGCCATCCACGACCGGAAGTCGTCCACGTCGTGCGCTTCAAGCCCTACTACGCGCGATAAGACTGCGAACTGTGATCTTGTGCAACGCTTGATAGGATTGTGTTTTGCCAGACTTCGTTTTTTTTTTTCCATTATTTTGTTTGTCTTGCTCTGTTTTGTTGCCTTTCACGTTGCATCGAGACGATGCCTTTTTAGAAGGGGGAGTAATGCCACGCGCGTCGGCGAGTGACTGTGCGTGGGCGAGTGGTTACCGCGCTTGACTGTCGCGCGGAAAGTCTAGGTTTGATTCCAGTCGGTGGAATGTTCTTTTATTTATTATTTCAACATTGCGTTGGGCGTTCTTGTGAGTTCGAGATCATTCTCGTCTGATCGAGTTCCGAATGTTCTAGATGTCGAACGTTCTAGGCCGATTGTTCCAGAAGCCAACGCGCGTACATAAGGGGCTCCGCGTGGCGATCTGCGGTCAGTGTCGCCCCAGCGTTCGACTCTGCTCTTACGCTGACCTCGACGCCCGCGACGCTCTTTTGTTATCTTCTATTTCCTTTCATTTTTGGGCACAAGTTCGCTCCATTAAATGTGTAGTTTCTTCAGCTATCACCGCCTCATCCATTGTCATTCGGGACAATATAAACATTGAATTGTTCTTTTATTCTAATCAATTCATTAACATTACGAAAGGCCCGTTTTCGAACAGGCATAAAAATTTGTCGTTTTAAAATTTTGATGTAATCCAAAAAGGAAAAGTTACTTTTTTTAGTAACGGCCAATTATTTTTCTGCTCAAAATCATTAAGTAATCTAATTTAATAGTTTAACCAAGAGTAATTGTAATTTTAATCAATTAACTTTTTTGAGTAACGGCTGGTTCACACATTTGCCATGGTTGCGTTCGCATGCAACCGAAACGGCCGTAACGACCAAAACACCGCAGCAATCGTGACACATGGATTGCTTCGCGAAGCTACCCCGTGCATCGCTTGCCGTGCTGCGGACGGCGAACACTTGTCCCGGTGACCTTGTCGTTACAATCGTTTCGGTTGCATGTGAACGCAAGGAACCCAGATGTGTGATTAAAGTGAACAAGACTAGTATTTTTCTACGTGCGGCGACTTCGCTGGAGCTCTGCACGCGCAGTACATGAGACTGCACGTGCCGTCACGTGCATTGCCTGATGTGAGCTAAGTTATGGCGGCGTCACGTATGCGCCAAACACTTGGTGAGATTTGTGTATTAAACAGTTCCACTCTTGACACCTTGTCTAAATTATTTTTGAATCGAAAGGACCGCCAGTTACACACGCTCTACACTTAGCACCGAAATGGCAGCGCGGCACCAAGAACACCGGAAAATGAAGTATCGATTCCCTAAGCGTGATTATACTGCCATGTTCCAAATCTTACCCGAGTAACCTGTCTCCAACATTAGAGGGTAATACCACGTGACATCGGGAGTAAACGATCCGCGGCTCGATTTTGGAGAGATCGGTGTTATCCCCTGGGTACTACGTGGTTTCGCTTTGTCTTGGGCTACGGCAAAAAGAAAACACATCTGCGATAGTGAAAAATAGCTGACGATTGCTTTTGATCATAGAAGAAGCACTAAACAATTGTATATTACCGCTGCTTTTATTTATTTATCTTTTTTTTTTCGGGGAAGACGCGGAGGATCGGGAAATCCTAGTAAGTTTTTTTTTTTTTTTTTTTTTTTTTTTTTTTTCTCTTTTAGTTAGGCATCAAAACCTTCAGACTAATTACTCGTAGACATCAAAAATGGGTTTTTATTAATCAGCGTCATAAATGTAAGTCTAGTCCAGGTGCCCTAAACGTCGAAAAGAAGCCCTGGAGAAGGGCAACAAAAGAGACGAAGGACAAACACAAATCTCCAAAAATAGCTGGCTGACTGGAGCTCGACCGAAAACAATCCGCCTGGTCCTGATATCGAACGACAGCAGGGGGAGGGGGGGGGGGGGGGGGGGGGGGGAGATGCCGCCGCTTCCCATGCAACCTCCTCAGAATTTACGGCGCTTCGTGGGCGCCGCCATATTAAAACTTGATACCAGTGTTGCTGCAACTGTAGGTCATCTTTGAGCTAGAGCTGACGAAGGAAATCTGGCCACGGCGCAACGCCGATGAACGCTGGAAGCTAGAGCCGGTTTGCTTTCGTTGTTTTTGTTTGGTCGGATAAAATCTAGCAACAACGCACGTTCAACATGGCGCCGGTATTGTTTTGGTTTGACGGGACGCGAGAAGCTCCGCGGTTTGCGAGCAGATGCAGCGAAAACGTGACCGGAGAAGTGCCCCTGTGATGTTCCCGGACGATGGAAAGTATCATTCGTAATCGTCGTGTGTGCTTTGAAAGCGAAGAGAGCCACAGAGTCCTCGAGTGCGCAACCACAAGCCAAGGTTCACGACAGCGCTGCGTTGACTTTGGCGATCTCGTTCTGTTTGGTGTGTGCAACACGGCGATGCGACAAAGTTTTATAGAGAAGACACCTCGCTCTCTATGCTTTTTGTAAAATCAGAGTTTTGCCAGTGTGGTTTTTCGCTTTCATATGTTTTGTGACTACTCTGGGCCCTGCCGTGATGTGATAACTAGAAATAAAATGACACCGCCCCGCCAACGTGCTGCCATTTTCAGTAAAACAAGGGAAGATGTATACTGTCGTTCCGAAACTCTAAACATATTTCTAGAAAAAAAAAAAATCGGTTAATTTGGCAGTTCTTGCTTTCCTTACGATTTTTATTACAACACTGATCAAACACTTGTCTTTTAATTGTGACATTTTTTGAAGGCGAGGATCCCGAGCTCGAAGCTTTATTTTTGGCTGTTGCTCCGGCTGATCGAAAGTTCGCGCAGCCGAGAAGCACCCTTCAACGAAAAGCTCGCGCTTGCGACCTGGTAGCGGAACAGTTGTACATTACAAAAAAGCTGGGAAGCAAAAAATAAAGCGAAACATAGGGCAAATAAACACTGATAAGTATAAGCTATGCGAATGCGTTATAAGAGCAGAGCTACTTTTCGAACGAAAATGAATCGGCGAGGAGAAATCACGAAGCCGCAGCATTTTCTAGTGCTCGAGTCATGGGAACCGCGACTTGTAGCCGGTTGCCTGCGGGCCGCGTCATGCCAATTACGGGCCACATGCGGCCCGCGGGCCGAGTGTTTGAGACCCCTGCTCTAGGCTGTTGATGCCCAAGCCTTTCATCCGCGGCTTGCCGCCAGCTGATCCGGCTGCTCGACGGTGAGGAAGCGGCGAAAGTGACCTCTGAAGTAAATTTAAATCCTTGTTGTTCATTCAGTTATCCGGTTTCAAAGTGTGGAAGGTGTCCAACGTGTACTGAGGGCAAGAACTACGAGCGTTTTGCCTTGCTTTTGTAACCGAAACCAGAACAGCGAGATAACTGTCTTGCATACTCCAAAATGATGGAAGCAATAACTCGTCAAAAACCCGTTTTTCGGGTTTCAAACCAAGTAAACAAGACAAATATAATTAAACTTCGTTGTCTGTATGCAGGAGGACTTATGTAACACAACAATACATTCTTTTTCCAAAACGAAAAAGAAAGTAAAACTCAGCCCGCCGCATATGGCAGCAACTTCTCCGCTGCAAAACCTATGCTGGCAACGTCAGCGGTTTTAATATGGCAGCCTCCGCTTTGCGCCGCGTTCCCTTTCCCTGCTTTCCCCCCCTGAACGACAGGGTCCGATCGAGGAAAGTAAGCCCTACTATTTCGTCGTTTACCCTGAGACCTGTCTGTTTTTTCTGTTACTTCTGCTCTTCAAAAAAAAAAACCCAGTCTCAGGGTAAACGACGAAATGGTTGACTTCCACCAGCTAGCCTGTACTTTGACTCTTTTCTCGTAAACCCTACTCTTCGGCCCGCATAAAAAAACTACGCATCGCAGAACGCTCAAACTCCGCCAGAATGTAACCCTAGCGGTTCAAGCAAGATGTCAAAGTTTCAGAGCATGAGCTTACCTGGATCAAAAGACAAAAGAAAAAAAAACGAGAAATCTTTACAGGGAGGCTTCGACTAGTGTCACCTAGCTTCGACCACGGATAGACGCAGAGGTGGCCGTCTGCTTTGCGTTGCGTTGCATAGGTGGCGCCACCGCCTATGCGGGTTGGCGGGTTATCACAGGCACCTGCCGGGCTTGGCGGCAAATTCGGAATTGTTTTCTATAATTTCTGAAGTTTCACTTACGCACTGCTTTTCACTGCAACGGAAATGAAGATTACACGCTCTAATTTGTGATACTTCAATGCATTCGCTCAGGCATAACATTTCTTCATGATAATTATTTTAGTAGATGTCGTCTGCTTTGCTCTTCGCCAACCCGAACACCGCGGTACACCTATTCCCGTTCAGTAGCACCTTCGACACTTGGTGCTGCAGATTATGTGAAGTTCGGTATGGACGTGGTAGCTTCCTCTATTGGCCAAGTCTGCTCACTGCCAATAAACCGTTTATAACCTAATTAATTTTTTTAAAGTTACAATATTTGGGTTCCGCCGTCAGAGGAGCCTCCTTTCGGTTGCAGATGAACTTCAGCTGGGCCAATATATTTTCCTTTTTTTTAACTTCTGTACTGTTTTTTTTATGTTTGCGTACTTGGTACTGTTTCCTTTTTTTTCTGTTTTTTGTTGGCAATGAAAATTAAAAAAAAGGAGAGGCAGAAGATGCCAAGTCAGCGGCTTTCTGACCCGGTTTACTCATTAGCGAACACGTTCGAATTTATTATTAATTAGGGCTGGGCAATTGATCGATTAACCTTCCGATTAATCGATTAAAGCTTTCATCGCGATCAATTTTTTTAACCGGGGTTAATCGGTTTGTTTAATCGGTACTCAAAAAGAAGTCAACTGGACGCACGCATGGCTCTGTTGTGGACGACCTGCCCGAACTAGGGGTGACTTATGCCCCCCCCCCCCCCCCCCCCCCCCTCTCCCTTAAGGAAAACGCTGCGTGGCGTGCATCCGGTCGTTCTGTCCTGAGCGGTTTTCTCTTCCCAGCCAGGTGCTAGGAGTATGAGCAAGGTTCAGTTCTCGCGCTCGCGAAGCGTCACGTGTTCGAGGATGTACATTACAGTTCTACCAAAGCCGGTCGAACAAGCCGGGCCCGCAATTGATCCCTTTACGATCGCGAAACTTCACGTGTTGAGGATATATTGCACATCCTGCCCAGGCAAGACAAACAAGCAGAAAAACAAGCTGGGAAGCTAACAACGCCTTGGTTACTTGTTCCAGTATTCGGCCCGTACAAATGGACGAGTTCACGACTATGAAAGGCAATCTCGCTGGAAAGTTGGGGTTAAAAGTAAGCTCCAGCGGTGAAGTTTTTAACTCGAAGGAAGTCCACTGCATCATCTGCAAAAAGCCGTTTTCATACAGTGGAAGGCTACGTTCGCTTCAGTATCACCTACGAGCGAAGCGCCCATGTACGTCGCTGCAGCAAGGGCCATCCGCCAAAACGCAGACAACAATCAACGACAACAATCGAGGCCCCTTTCTCTGAAAAAAGAAGAAAACATCGCCCAAGCCCTGAGTTCTTGTCTTCCTGTCGGAAAATGTGGACAAACTTCTTTGTCTTCGAAGCTGGAGCAAAAATATGTGAGTCTTTGAATCGTTGAACTATATGTATCCTCAATTGTAAATGCCCTTTGCGCCGTGTAACAGAGAGTAAAATAAGTCTTCAAAGGCAAGACGACTTGTTGCCATTCTTTTTAATATATTATTTATAAAAATCAGCGCAACCGATTAATCGATTAATTAAGCGATTAAAGGGTGGCGATTAATCGGGTTAAAATTTTTAATCGACGCCCAGCCCTAATTATTATTAATATTATTAAAGGATTTCAGTACTTTTGGTTTGCTGGTATTTAGATTAAATGCTGGACAATTAAGCTGCCCCGTCAAAGACCCAGGTTCACCATTTGCATGGTCCGGAGGCACCAGATGAGAGAGACATGGGAGAGCGCCGAGCAGCAGTAGCTCAGCAGCCGACAACCGTAATTGGCATTTGTCAGAGGTAAACGAAGTAAAAACGGGAAAAGACCACACACGTGGCGGAAGCTATTCTTGCTTCCAGATGAAAGTATGTGGAGTGTGTCAGGGGCAGGCACTGGAAGGCAACACCGTAGTCCTACGGTTCTGCCTCAACGTGAACTCCCAGCTGCCAGGTGCAACGTCCAAGTCTCGCCTCGTATTTTGCAAACGCCGCAGCTCTCATTTCGTTCGTAATGAGCAGAAACGCAGCCTCAATGCGTAGCTTGAGGATGTCGAGGGTGGAGATTTGGCCGGTGTAGACCTGTGACTTGATGAACCCCCATACAAAAAATAATCACAGATTGTTAGGTCAGGGGATCGCGGTGGCCATGGCATGCTGGGCGAGCCTTTTCCCATCCAGCGTCCAGGAAAGGTGTCACTTAACCATAACCAGTGTGGGGGCGGTCCATCTTGCATGAATAAGCAAATTTGTTGTTGCATGTGGAGGGCCTCGGGCTCAGGAAGAAACTCCTCCTTCAACATGCGCAGATAACCTCTGTTCGTCACAGACTCATCGAAAAAAAAAAAAAAGGCCCAACAACACCCTCCCTCCAGATCCCGCACCAGACAGTTACCTTGGGCGAATACTGAGACTTTTCTATTGTCTAGTGCGGGTTGCCGTTGCTCCAGTACCGGCAGTTTTGAGCGTTGACTTCTCCGTCGAGGTGAAAGACGCCCTTGTCCGAGAACAGAAGGAAGTCCAGATGGAAGGGGTTGGCCGCGATCCTCAGGATCTCTTCGCGGCAAAAATTGAGCCGCCTTTCATAGCCTTCAGGCTTCAGCTCGTGAAGAACGTGAACCTTGTAGGCACGGGGTTGTGTCGGCGAAGAATCCGGCGCACAGTGTGATCTGAAACTCCAAACCAACTCGCCGCTCTCTTCGTGGACAGGTGCGGGTCCGCTTCGAAAGCACCTATGATCCTGTACGCGAGCTGCTCTTTCTCTGGCATGCTGGCGAAGACGTGCTTCTTGTTCGCGACGCTGCCCACTGCGCCAAGACGCTGGACCCACTTCCAGATGGTTCTCTTTGACGGCGGCCTGGAACGGTGTACTCGACGGTATCGGCGGCGAGCATCCATAAAGCTTCCGCGCTTTACATACCAAACCACGACGTCCGCGCGTTGCTTTTGTGTTAATTGCCTCATCAGGCAGGAAAGTGCAGCGGAACACGGTAGAGATTAAAAGTAATCAACGGGAGAACTGGTGTTCGTGTTTGCGAAGAGCAAAGCAGACGACATCTGCTAAAATTATCAGCATGAAGAAATGTTATGCCTGAGCAAATGCACCCAAGTATCGCAAATTAGAGCGTGTAATCTTTATTTCCGTTGCAGTGAAAAGTAGTGCGTAAGTGAAACTTCAGAAATGGTAGAGAACAATTCCGAATTTGCCGCCAAGCCCGGCAGATGCCCGTGATAACCCGCCAACCCGCATAGGTGGTGGCGCCACCTATGCGATGTAACCCAAAGCAGACGGCTTCCGTCTGCGTCTCTCCGTGGTCGGAGCCTCCCCGTAGAGATTTCTCGTTTTTTTTTACTTTAATCTTTTGATCCGGGTAAGCTCATGTTCTGAAACTTTGGCATCTTGCTTGGACCGCTAGGGTTAAATTCTGGCAGAGTTTGGGCGTTCTGCGATGCGTAGTTTTTTTACGTGGGCCGAAAGGTAGGGTTTACTTTTCTCGGCCGGACCCTGTAGATACCGCTCCATTTCCAGTGGAGCGCTCTAATGACTGAGCTAACCAGGAGTCCCGTCTAACACAAACAAGGGTGGTTTGCAACAAGGTACCTAAGATGCGGGGAAGCTCATCTTTGCGATCGCCCTCTGATAATTACAACAGGTATACCTACCTAAGGAAAGTTCCCTGTCTGGATGTGGTGCGCAGTCAATTCGTGCGTTGAAAATAAGAGTGATAGTGCAAGCGACATTTATTTCGACGTTGGAGAGCCGCGACGCCGCAGAAAGGCAAGTCGCCCATTCCCTGTGAGAAGCTCGCTAGGAGTGTTTGTTTTCCTACCTTCGGGTAGTGCACGCGCTACCCACCGCGGTTATGTTTTAATTTTCATAGTGCATATAAGCTTGGTATTGCACATGCTTGGGACAGCAGGGGAAGTTAAGTGTCCTCACTCTGGGTTGTGACAAAATTCTACCCAGAGGCGATATCCAAAATCCTCTCCATGAATACCGTAAAGACCTGCGACGGCGCGTCCAACGGTAATGAAATAGAATTGTACAAATAAAGCTTAAAGAAAACGTAATAATTACGCTGAAACAAATCCCAATAACCACACATGAATGGCCGCACCCCATTCTCTTTCATTTCAAACGCCTGCCACCAGAGCCAATGAGGGAGACGAGCTTTGGCGGCTGGGGGCGCAGAAAGCAGACGACGAGCACACGGCAAAACATATCACGTGACGTGTTTACTAGATTTAATCCGACATTACCCACCGATCGCAGGAGGGGGGGGGGGGGGGTGAGTAATTACTCCCGTGTTAACAACCCGCTTCAGGGACGCGAGTTCTGATGCCTTCGAGTAAGCGCGAGTAACTTATGAAACGCCATGGTACGAAATCTTTACTCCGCGGGGTCGGACCGAGTAAGTTTTGGAACAGAGTCTTAGGGGCACTGGTATAGACCGTTTCAATAATCGCCTTCTGAGCTCCGCCATCTTTGTCTACTGGGTTTTAGAACACGTGCAGTGGCTCTCTTTTGCCTAATATCCGACGCCGCGAATCCGTCCACGGCCCTGTGTCTCAGCCTTTCTCGTCTGTAGGTGAGAAGCTCCGAAAAAGCTATACGCCAACTCAACCCTCTGGCGTCTCGTCACTGCGGAACGGCGCATGCGCAAAGGCTTCGCCTCACTCGAATCTGGTTTCTGTGTCCGCGCATTGCAACCACCCGGTGTAGGCAAACGCAGGCTTGTTTGTAAACAGTGTGTTGGTGTATACTCCATTTTACCTTACGATGCACCACAACCTCTGCCACGGGCAACCAGAGTCAGTCCATAGCACATGGTTGAAAAAACCCCGAGACTGCGGGTAAACGACACAACACTAAAAAGTCTCTAACACAGCTGAAATTTTTATTTTCCGAAATGTGGTTATATAGGCACTTCGAACAAAAAAAAAAAAAAAAGAGGGAGAGTGTGAGAACCCCGAAGAATGCCACTTTCCACCAATGTAACCTTTGACTAAATACAAGGACAACGGACTCTGCGTCATGCACCTCTCTTATCTTTGACTCCTCACTACCCGACCGCTAAACACACTGGAAAGCCTAAGCCCATTAACACACACACACACGCACAAAAAACAAACGACATAACGTTTTTTTCTACCCGAAAACCTATATTAACCCATTAACACACACACACAAAAAAAAAAAAGACTTAACGTTTCTTGTATTCGAAAACTTCAATCAATCGCTTATGGTCATCTTTTTCCCGCAACACTACTGAAGTTAAATGCCACAACGGTGCACAGTTCCTACATTCGATAACATGTTTTGACACTTCGGAGTACGGGTCTTTTTTCATTATACAACGTTTATGTTTCATCAAGCGCTCATTTATACAGCGTTTAGTTTGTCCAATATAACAGAGGCCACAATCAAATGGTATCTTGTAAACGACATTCGACGAACATTCTACATCCCTTTCTCTGTGTTTTATCGTGCAACCTGAAACAGTCGAGGAAGGGATGTAGAATGTTCGTCGAGTGTCGTTTACAAGATACCCTTTGATTGTGGCCTCTGTTATATTGGACAGACTAAACGCTGTATAAATGAGCGCTTGATGGAACACAAACGTTGTATAATGAAAAAGACCCGTACTCCGAAGTGTCAAAACATGTTATCGAATGTAGGAACTGTGCACCGTTGTGGCATTTAACTTCAGTAGTGTTGCGGGAAAAAGATGACCATAAGCGATTGATAAAAGAGTCATTAACAATACTAGGTCACGGGAACGCATTGAATAAGCCGTCGTTTGGGTTGGACAACGAACATCGGCGCTTTCTTAGGCTGTAAAAAGTTCTGACCTTCAAGGTTTATCTTTTTAGGTTTTCGGATACAAAAAACGTTAAATCGTTTTTTTTTTTTCGTTTTTTTTTTTTTTTTTTGTGTGTGTGTGTGTTAATGGGTTAATATAGGTTTTCGGGTAGAAGAAAACGTTATGTCGTTAGTTTTTTGTGCGTGTGTGTGTGTGTTAATGGGCTTAGGCTTTCCAGTGTGTTTGGCGGTCGGGTAGTGAGGAGTCAAAGAAGAGGTGCATGACGCAGAGTCCGTTGTCCTTGTGTTTAGTCAAAGGTTACATTGGGGGAAAGTGGCATTCTTCGGGGTTCTCACCCTCCCCCTCTTTTTTCTTTTGTTCGAAGTGCCTATATAACCACATTTCGGAAAATAAAAATTTCAGCTGTGTTAGAGACTTTTTAGTGTTGTGTCGTTTACCCGCAGTCTCGGGGTTTTTTCAACCCTGTGCAATGTACACCAGCTCGTTTGCGCCCTTACTTTTTGTTCATCAGTCCATAGCTATAGACGCGTGTCACGTGACCTTCAGGTTGGGTAGAGCGACGCGCGGAGCGTGGAGTCACGTGGCACGCGTGGAGCGCTGGACCGTTACTCGTGGCGTCTGTCGCGTTACATCGTATGGTAAATGCTCGTATTCGGTTCTCAATGTAATAAAGCGGTATTGCACATTCTACCATGAATACACTTGAATACCTGAGAGACTATTTCCAACTTCCACGGCCTAAAGGGGGCACACAAGTTCCTATCAAAATGGCTGTCATCTGGATGATCGCCGTAAGACAGCAGTGCCAGTTGGGTCTGTGACACATAAGCAGTCCTAGGTAATTTTGTGAAATGGAAGCAATATAAGAGCCTTAGTTCATACTTCCACGTCATGGAGGTGTAAGCAAGCACTTTCATTCTGAAGTCAATCATCTAGGAGTTAGGGACCGCGATTCTCACATTATCGCTGAAAGTTGAGAGTTCCCTGACGGCCATAGCTTAGTCCATGACTGATGGGCACGAGTGACGGCACACTTCCGCAATGTCTTGCAAAGTGCATTGCACGCCATCAAAGTTGACAGTCTTGACAGCCTAAAAACATGAGCTCGTTTGGAGCACGCGCTGTAAACAGCGTGCTCAAATCTGGCGTCCGGTAAATCCCCCATGGGTGTGTGCACAGGGTACAAAACAAAAAAACAGCGTGTGCCTGACTCGTGCGGCCTTCCAATGAATTGAGTGCGGCATGGTAATCGCACTGGCGAACCGCAGTACATGACGTTAGAATACCGGCTGGAATGTGTTGCCGAAAAATTAAATTCCCTTGAGATTGGAAGGAAATTCGAACGTGCAAAAATCGGCGCGCACTATTTTCGGAAAACGATACACACGGTCAGAGTTTACCGCGCGAAAGTAGCCTTTAGACTGTATCTCTGCCAGATATCTGTCTTCTTTTTCTCATGCAAGTGGTGTTTTATTTTAATTTTTTCTTTCAAGACGTGCTTAATTTAATTGTGTCAAGAATATGTCCAACATATGGTGCAAAACAAACACTGACTTTTTTTTTGTAAAATTGGGATTTAAATTATTATTTTATATATAATATTTACACGTTACTGTTTCAAAGTTAAGGCCCATTCACTCTCTTGCAACTGAGTGCAACCAAAAGAGACGAGATCTGTTAAAACTTCTTAAAATTTCTTAGGACGAGGGAACACTCTGGCATTCTGGCGCCATCTATGCGGTGACCCTGGAACTGCGTTTCACGAGAGCGAAGGTTTTGCGGGGTTTTCCGGTGTCAAATGTGCATAATAACTATAAGAAAGGCTCGTTTATAACGTTGACAAAACAAATATTCAGCCAAGAAAGAAAGGATAATGCGCGAGAGAAATATAACTCATGCCGGACCTCTAAGTTTACACTTCTACCCAATGGATGGCGCCAGTGTGTCCTCTTGTTGTACGAGATATTAAGAGGTTCTAACGCACCCGATTTTAAGAGGTTGCAAGAGTGTGAACGGGCCTTTAATATCATACTCCTATAGCCTCTCACGAATTACGATTTTCTTCACGGTGCCGAGTAGCCCGATTGTACAGAAAATTTGCAAACGATGAATCGCGATGCAGTAAACCATATGTAGCTTTAAATTTTAAACTTTAAATACTACCGGCAACATAAAAGCTTCTGCTAAACAATATTGTCCAAATAGCGTTTTTGTGTTGTTTCGTTGTAGAGAATACATTTACACCAAACCCATAAAATAGCAAAACATAAAAAACACTGGCAATAATATGTTTCACAGTTCTTAGATTAATGCAATCTAAGTACAGTTAAATCTATTATTGTCTGTTGCCTTTATTGTTTCTATGTAATATACCATAATATCGCCAAGTTATTTCCTCTCAAAACTTCAGAACGTGCGTTTATTTAATCAGCAATAAATAACGCTGTTCTAACAAGCGCACAGCGTTTCAATGTGTAATAAAACGCATCATTTATTCGAAAAGTGGCAATATTTTTATTTCAATGTAATGCTAACCCACTGCGAACAGTTGAGGAACGCAACACTCAAGAAATGTTTCAAGACTTCCTGCTGTTGGGAGAAACATTTCCTGGCCGTGTCATCTCACGCAGCTGGGCCCAAAATTTAAGATCGTCTAATTTGACGCTGTGCGACTTCTATATGTTTTCCTTTTTCTTTTTTTTTCTTTTTTTTTTTTTTTTTTGCGTGTGTTGGGTCAGCGAAGTCACGTTTCTATGCCCGCAAATTACAAAAAAAAAAAAAAAAAAAAAGATTGCAGCGCTCAAGGCAAAGATTTGGCGTGTCATTGGCAGACTTAAGCCGTAATTTTTGCGGAAATGTCATGGAGAGCTTTCTCAAAAGAAGAGGGTGACAGCAGAGTCCTTGAAGACATTTGTCGGATGTTGTGTTCAACGATTAATCGCAGTTTATGTACTTTATAGTGAAAAGAAAAAAAATCACATGTCAGCACTTTCAGAATAAATAATGCGTTTTATTGCAGAATTTAATCTTGGACTCCACTTAAGACACCTCGTAAATTAAAGACCTACTAAGGAAGACCGCGCCTCCCCACTATATGATCAACCTTTTCGTTTGTACATTATAGATTCAATTGGCAAGGCATAACGAATTTTCTGTAACACCAGAGTTCACACAAAGAAACTGGAAGTGGTGAGGAGGCTTTGCGGCTTCATCTTCTCCCGCTTATAGTCACTGACAGGATGAAAACAGCAAAGCGTCTTTCTCGAATGTCCAGCATGGCGCTCGTTGTCTGCGTCGTGCCATAGCCACCTATATACTGACAAAGCATGGTAG
Source organism: Ixodes scapularis (assembly GCF_016920785.2). Lineage (NCBI taxonomy): Eukaryota > Metazoa > Arthropoda > Arachnida > Ixodida > Ixodidae > Ixodes > Ixodes scapularis. Next base: position 90,223,116 of record NW_024609835.1, read on the forward strand.
ATCGCCACGAGAAGCGGCCGCCGAAATGGAACAGGTGGAGCGGCAGACAACGGATGAGAGCAGAGCCACGTGACTAGCGCCCCGCTGCGGCGAGACGCCGAAACACACTTTTCCCGAGCGAACGTGTGTGTTTCGGTCCTCGCCGCTGCAGACGCTGTGCGTCGACGTCCAGGTTCCTCGAGAAATGGCTCTCTGATGCTTTGTGCTACCAGATCCTCGCGCTCCAAATCGGCGACCGGGCACTCTATAGCTAAATCGTCAAACTAGCAGGCCTTGTGAATATAGAGAAGGCTATGGTCGTGCACTGGCTGAGCGTGCACGCTCGGAGCTCACGACACGCCGGAGTGCGAAGGCAGGGAGCTTGAAAGGGGACAACCAGTGGCGTGGAAAAGGGGGACCGCAGCAGCGCTCAGGGGGTCCAGCTGAAAGGGGGGGGGGGGGGGGGGGGGGGGGGGGTGGAGATGGCGGTGGGCCACTGCCCTGGGTGCCGCTGACCGTGGTGACTCCACTAGGGACAACTGAAAGACGTCCCTGCCGTTATCATTTCATCAGTGGGTATACAGTGTGTAAAAGGCTAACGGATGATTTTGTTGAGCCAAAGGCTTTCGGGGTTCGCAACAAGATTCATTCGCACCTCTGGACACTGTCAAAGCCGTCCCTCAAGCCCGTCACACAGTGCAATGTAAATATGTTATCTTGTAGGTTTTCTGAACAAACTGTCTTGTACGCACGTTAAAAAAATAATCGAAATCAGACGTTCGTGTTAAGACTACGTATAAGGCCGGTCTTTTTTTGAGGCATGCGGGTACTGGTTTACGAGGCGAATGAGAAATTTAGCCAGCGCACGTGCCACTGCTCGCCTGGGGTCTTTAGCAGACCGAAACGGTCAAGGGTGGGGATTGAGCCTAAGGTCGCTGGGTTTTGCAGCGCGCACTTTCGCTCCACGTGCTGCAAGTTGGCGGCGCGCACACACTTGGTCACCGATACCCCCAATGTACGCACGTTCATGTACTCCGCGAGCACTCTCTCGTAGTTGAGGATGCGCAGGGCCGGCAGGTAGATGAGCGGCATGAGCGCGGTCACGCCTAGGGGCAAGGTCCGGGACACCCAGTTGGAGAAGACCAGCAGGAGCACGTACGCACATCGCCGCTTCTGTTCACGCCGCGGGCAAGACATATTCCAACGAGTCAGGAATCGTGCCGATGCCTGTGCATTTATTTATTTATTTATTCCATTTAAATGCATTTGCCTGCTCTAAACACCGACATTTATTTCAATGGTAAGTCAGCATAATATCTAGTAAGCCGGCACCTCTATTAACACATAAAAACGCGTAAAGCTTTGCGCCTTACGAAGGCAAGCCAAGAGGAATCGTGGATTGCTTCCGCCGTCCGGCAACGCCCTGTGCAACCCACTGTGAGATTCGACACTCTGGAGAAAAGGCTAGTAGCAAGCATTCCCGGTAGCGGCGTCTGCCTCGCAGAGAGCGTAGTGGAGCTGGAATAAAGGTCTACGGGAACTCCCTAATAACTGTCCATGATTGGTTCATCCTCGTAGTCTTCAATACGGTTCTCTACAAAGTGAAACAAAGTCCTACAAAAAAAGCATGTCGCATCTCATACAGTAACATTTTTTTTTTCTTTATTAAAGGTGGTGTTATTTTTGTTACCATGGTGCTGGCAGCATACAAGAAAAAAAATAATTAAAAAATATGTTTTACTAAATGGTGGAATTATCCGCCCTAATTATGACTTTTAAACCCTGAGACTGGGAAGGAAGCTTGAAGATATATTAGAGAAAAATGGAGTGTGTGTATGCTTATACAGACTAGAACTTAGTCTGCCTCAACGGCCCACTTGTCTCCCAGCTGCAGATGAGGAATTTTGCCAGTGCAGTAGAAGATATATTAGAAGAAACAGAAGGAAGGCGAATCACAAGCCTCTCAAACTCAGCTAACAAAATGTATGCCATATACGCTTTTATACTCTTCTCCCCCAGGGTTGTCCACAACGTCAAAACAACACCGAAAAAAGCGCACACAATTTGTTTTGGAGGTGATTCAATCTTAACGAACAAAACGTGAGGGCGCAAGTCACCTGGTGTATGTTTATAAATGTAGAATTACCCGAGACTCCGGGTAATTCAATCAATGCAGTTCGTTCCGAACACAGAAAGTAATGAACCCAAACAGTAGGCCCAGGAGGGAACACCGACCGAAACAGTTCAAACAAACCTAAGTCTTTTGACACACTGATACACAATGGAATAAAAGAACAATGTCAGTTGAGAACGCAAAGATTCCCGCACACAAACCAAGCAAAAAAATATTAGGTAATTTAACACTAACAAAAAGCCTTTGTGTGTTCGGAACGAAATGACTTCGAATTGAATCACCTTGGAAACAAAAAAGTGTGCTTTCCGTTGTTGTTGTTGTTGTTGTTGTTTTACTTTGTGGATGATCTTGAGAGAAGGGTGTGAAAACGAGTGAATGAAATAAAATTCGTTAGCTGAGTTTGAGGCGCTTTCCTGTCACCTTTCTTCTGTTTCTTCTCATATATCTTCAAGTTTCTCAGTCTCAGAGTTAAAACAACATGATTATTACGCACCAGCTTGCCTGCACGTTTACCATTTTTTTACTACCCGCTTGTTCGTTTTCCTCGCAGACCACAGCTCATTTCATGTGTTGGATGAGTGCTCATGTTGTGTGCTTATTTCAGCCTGGTTCACTGTCTCTTCGTGTGCAGTGCTCACAAATAGACGCGCGGTTTACCTTTCTTTTTTAGAGTCCGTTTTCTTAACAGTTTCCAGGCCCATTCACATAGCAGCGTCTGACATCGTTTGACTGCGTTAAGGGGCTTACATTAAAATACGACTGCGAGTTACCAGGGAAACCAAAAGATGCAGCGCTTCGTTGCATGGTTAAGGGCTGTCCAAACAGGACACATATTCTGCAGTCACATCATTTGCTGTACCGCAAGTGAGTTTTCCTCCGGTTCCGGTCAACTTTAAAGGGGACTTGCAAAAATATTCGCTTAATTTTTTTTTTACTTTACTCAAGCTTATGGCATTAATGGGACCCAAGTATAATCGCACGCAACGCCATTGACCAAGAAACTCCTTTGTTGCGGTGTAATGTCAAGGACAAAAGCGAGCGTTTTCTTTCAATTTCCACTTCACCAAACTTGATAACATAGCGGGGGGATCGCAGTGACGATATTTGAATACGATTCATATATTTGACCTGAGCACTGCGTGAGCACTCGATTTGGGCTCATGATAATCAATAGCTCGATACGGATTCGGGTAGTGGCCCGTGGCCAAGCGCTGCTAATGACAACAATAGCCGAACCATAACAATGTCTGGAACTCAGCGCGTGTCCTGTGCTTTGCCAACCCCAGCGTGCGGCTATGGTCCATATTGCCGGCATACAGTCGGCTCCAGATCATGTGGCTGCTTGTTCTGTGGCTGTTTGAAGGGGGTTCCTACGTTGCTCGTTTTTCTTTCATTGTTTCTGCCAACGTTATTGCGTGTATGGAAAAACGAACGCGTGTTTGATAGGTCATTAACGTCAGGAATACCTTTTAAGAGATATTTGCGCATATTACCAACATTGTTGCATCACCCCTTTAAACTTTTTCTTTTTTTTTGCGAGAAAGTTATTTTTAGTTTTTGTTCTTGGACAGAGGCTTAGAGCTTGCTCATGATGTGGGTCCGTGCAGCCACTCAGAGGCTCTGCTCGCTGTCGTCAAGGCCTCGGCTGTCGCTGTCATCTCCAACCTTACAAAAACAACAAAGGCGAGGAGACAACATCGACAAGGCGAGGAGGAGAGCCGTGAAGTTTTCGTGTTTGATGTCCTCAACAGAAAGCTTACGTGCGCGCGGCTCAACGTTTTGTTGTTGTTTTTCCTGTTTTTTTGTTTGTTTTTTAGTTGTTTTTTTTTTACGCGCAACCTTTTTTCTTTGCCGTGCACGGCATTTGCTGTGTCCTGTTTGTACAGCCCTTAAAGGAGCCTTTCCAACTTTTTCCTCTTTAGCTTTCCTCTTCAACTCACAAATCGCGCAAACAGTTCAAGAAGACAGAAAGGACCCTTCTTGCTTGTACGCTCGTTTATGTACCCGGGCACAGCCCATGTCCCTCTAGAAGATTATCCTGTCGCTCAAAATTCAGACAAAAGTTGCTTTCCCCACCCCGCTCACCCCGAAGCTGACATTGCTGTGGAAGCTACGTGCTCGTTAGGCCAGCCACACTTTTGCCCCATGATCACGCTATCTCGGGCATACTTACGCGCAGAGAGTGGGGTCAGGTGATGAAAGGAAGGTAGCTGATTGGTCCGGCAGCCGTGTAGCTTCCACCACAATGTCAGCTTAGGGATGAAGGGAATAAGTGAGGTCCGGTGCCCTCTGACGTGCATTTGGGCCCGGCGACGCGCTGCGGGGGCCCGGTGACGCGCTGCGGGGGCCCGGTGACGCGCTGCGGGGGCCCGGTGACGCGCTGCGGGGGCCCGGCGACTCGCTGCGGGGGCCCGGCGACGCGCAGCGGGGGCCCGGTGACGCGCTGCGGGGGCCCGGTGACGCGCTGCGGGGGCCCGGTGACGCGCTGCGGGGGCCCGGTGACGCGCTGCGGGGGCCCGGTGACGCGCTGCGGGGGCCCGGTGACGCGCTGCGGGGGCCCGGTGACGCGCTGCGGGGGCCCGGCGACGCGCTGCGGGGGCCCGGCGACGCGCTGCGGGGGCCCGGTGACGCGCTGCGGGGGCCCGGTGACGCGCTGCGGGGGCCCGGCGACGCGCTGCGGGGGCCCGGCGACGCGCTGCGGGGGCCCGGCGACGCGCTGCGGGGGCCCGGCGACGCGTTGCGGGGACCCGGCGACGCGTTGCGGATAACGCGGATGTATCACAGTGAAAAACCAGAGAGCTTACGAAGGGAAGGAGGTACGAAATAGTCCGCTGTTTTCAAAATATTTATACCGAAAGTCAGGTTTTGGACTTTCTACCTTTTTTCTTTTGGCCCACTGAACGATGTGCCATTAGTAAACTCCCAATATAAATTTATTTATTACAGCCCACAAATCGTTTCATTGGCCCTTTAAGTCGCAGTGTCATCTTGACGTAAGCTCCCACAACGATGTCAAAGCCCGCGAATTCATACCATCCAATAGACTGACCTCACTCATCGATCCGCGCATGCGCCACGCCGCCTTAAATAGTTCACAGGAGGCATGTGCTAGTGCACGAGACAGCTCGTATCGTTTCGTGCTCTGCTCGGTCAGACATGCAGCGGGGTTGTCGGCCGTGCGGAAAGACTATATAGTTCCCGTGCATGCGGGCAGCGATGGCGCAACGAGAGTGGCTGGTGAGATCCAAAGTTGGTGAGATCGGTCTATTGTAAAGCGTGCCTTCTTTGATGACGATGTTTTTTGCAGTTGTTTTGCCGTGTTGGTTACCGTTGTATTATCTCTGGTTTGCCTTTGCTTTTGGCGTTCGGACATTGTGGGAAATGGTGGCGGTGATTGCTAAAAAAAAGCCTCTGCGGTCGCTATGGGGTTAGCTTTCTCTCTTTCTCCCTCCCTCTCTCTCTTTCTCATTCTATCTCTTTTCTCCATAGCACGAAAATATCTAAGACCCAGATAACAAACCCAGAGGGCTGAGTTCTCAACATTGCCTAGAGGGTCCAACGCGGGGCACGGATTGGACACGAGTGCTACGTCAGTGTTCGGCTCAAACTCGGCTCCAGTCTGTGAGAAAACGAGCCTGAACGAAACACTGACGCGGCACTCGTGTTCAATCTGTGCCTCGCGTTGGGCTCTTTAGGTGACGTCGAAAACTCAGCCCTCCGGCCTTGTCATCCTGGAGCGTGAGGTGTTGAAAGAGCTGCAGGCACCCGTGTGTTGTGGAAGGCGAAGAGCGGCAGCAGAATCACGGGCGTCAAGTACGTGGCAATGAGCTTGACGTGGAAGCGGCTCTTGACCACCGAGCGACCGAATCTCCTTACGGAAACGCTGGGGCTCCTGCCCTTCCACTTCCCCTGGCACTCTTGGCGGGACACGCTGGATACAAAGCGGGAAGCGCCCGACACGTGTCCTCTGCAACCAATGACGCCAGATACAATGTGAGACGAGCGATCTAAAGTTTTCGTTAAACATTCGGATTAAGAATTCGGAAATTAAGGATATCTCCGCGCGAACTTGCTGGCCTGACCGAAGGCTGCTTAGAACAATCGAAACCTGTGAATTAAAATGTTGACGTCATCACAGTGAGATCGAGCGAAGACGCAGGATGGACAGAAGTGCTGCGTCAGCGTTCGGCTGGTCCTCGCGTGGCCAATCAACGCGTCGTACGACGCCTGGCATCGGGCTCGGGCCCTGTTACTAAGTTGGTGCCATCTGACACTCGGAGGAAGAGGAGGATGTTCGCACGCCTTGACTATTCTAGGTGGTGGCACCCCCGAGATGGCCATCTAATCGTGTGTTAAGATCGGCCTAAACATTATCAAAAAGCTGCATGGCTCAAACTTCGAGAGCACGGTCCTGGACACAGCCGAGATAACTGTCTATAAAAAAGGGTCGCTTATAATATTGTCGAAATTATTCGAGCTCATGAAAAACGAATGATGCTTAAAAAGTCAGGAAGCAGACGCGAATTGGAAGTGTTTCGGTCTACTCGATAGATGGCGCCAGTGTGATATCTCGTCTAAGGCCCTGGGACCTTAATCTCGTCTCTGAGAGGGTGTCTGTGCAAATATGCGCTATCCCAGAGGTCTGGGAACAGCCTTTTCAGACAGGGCAGCGGGTGGTGGAAGCTAACCGGGTGATTAAGGAGAGGCGCCGACGACTTCGGTCGGGCGTAATGGATGGAAGTAAACAGGGTGGTGTTTAAGGCTCCCTCCGACCCTTCACAACAGTGGAGCCACAGGTCGCACGGTATGAAAGAGATTGAACGTCACGACGCAGATGTTTTGGTGTTTCCCAAAGCTCGGGGGGCGCCTGTGTAGATGAACTTGACCAAGGAGAAGTGCCAGAGTAAGTGACATAGAAAGTGTAAAAGCAAGAGACATTGGTGCAGAGGTACAGCAGATATAGCATACACAAATATGCAGGGAGGTAGGAACAGGTTAAAATGGGAGGATTTAGAAGAACAACTAAGACGGGAGGATTTAATGGTAAATGGGTTAGTTGAAACGGATGTTAGAGACGGCCGGGAGCAACCCCCTTTCAATCCTGATTATGCATGGGAACAGTGCAATAGGACAGAGAGCAGCAGAAAAGGAGGCGCGATTGGAGTTTTCTTTTTTAGAAGAAATGCAAACTGACATAAAGTCAGAGAAGAATGCACGGAACCTTTATAACTATAGGGGTTTTTGCAGGGAGACAGTTCCTTCTTGGATTTGTGTACCTCTGGACAGGAGTAAATGCTAAAGAGGTGAACAGTAAAACGGTAGAATGTATTTCAATATACATTACTGAACCAGGAAAGCATCTTAAAGTAGTCGTTCTAGGAATAAATGTTCATTTAGAGGGTCTAGATGGGTACACAAATTAAACAGGAAACATGATACTGCGTATGTATGAAAAAAAAAACTTACGTTTCATTGTTTATGCAATGACGGTGAGAAATGCGACGATCTAAATTGTGAAATGGGTAGTTTACATTCTACGTCAGATTACGCGCTGATGTTGAATAGAATGTATAGCACGCTGGAGACAATGAAAATAGATGGAGAGGGTTCAAGTAGCCTAGGTGGTGATCACAAACGAATTTAGCAGATCTTTACAAGGGAAGTAAACGCAAGAGCAGAACAAGACAAACAACCAGACTAAACATTTCATACAAAGATGCAGTTGGAAATAGTCGTTAAGCAAATAGAGGAAATAATTTGTGGGGATACTCAAACAGATTTGAGTTGCACAAAGCTAACTAAACTATTCGAACAAGAGCTGTCTAAAGTATGAAATAAAAGAAGGGGAAAACGATGGCGCAAACCTAATAGCTGGCAGCAGTGCCGGATTAAGGTACGGGCTAATGGGGCTGCAGCCCTGGGCCCCAGGCTGTCAGGGGGCCCCATGCTGGCCCCCAAAAATTTAAAAATGTTAGTCGTTTTTTTTTTTGTTTTTTTTTTTTTTTTATAAAAGTTTAGGCAGAGAGCAGAAGAAACACTCCGAAGGGCCTCTGGCGCAATGGCCTTCTCGTTCTCTTTTCCTCAACAAAGAAACAAGAATGCCATAAAGTTCCCGTCTCTAGATCAGCTGGCGTTTGTGAGCTCGTTGTACAAGAGCGTGCCAGAACAACAAAATTTAACACGGCCTCCCATGCCCCTTGTTAGATTTTTTTTTTAATTGGAGCTTGAGGAAGGACAGTTATGGAGCTTTTTTTTTTTTGTACTGGGGCCCCCTTAGCGTGTTTTACGGACAATTGTGGGCAGGGAGTTAAGCAAGCGTTAAGCAAGCAACGCAGATGGTTGCTTAACGCTGTTGTTTTAAACCTTTTCGCGAAACTCCATATGGAGTTTATTCCAGCACGATAAGTTTGTAACAAGCGAAAAGGTGCCCGTAAATCTTCCGGACACCGTCTCTATAGCCACCAACAAAGAGGAGTTTCAAGGAGCCGGCTCTTAAGACGCCCCTCAACAGTTTTCAATGGGTACTGACTGCAAAGAAGTGCTCTAGAGTCGATATCTGGTCTCCCAGTGCAACTGAACACTCTTCCTTCCAGCGACTGATACGAATAGTGCAATGGTTTCGCCAACCTTTGAGGTATAACCTCTTATTTTTAACCTTGAGTCACAAAAAAAAAATGGCCTCCAAAGTTTAAATTACTGCATTTAAAAAGAATAAGATTAGTACTATATCTGACGCGAAACATTTTCCCCATTTAGAAAGACAGCGTGAAGATACAAAAATAAAACATCTTCTCGATTCTCCTTACAAATTCTTTAAATGCTATGTGCCCAAACGACAGCGGTCGATGTCTTAGAATCCCACGCAGTTTCTCCTATGCTTTAAGTGTGGAAGTCTGTGTTTGTTTGCGAAACGAAAGTTCAGTTATTAAAAGAGCGTTTACGAAGTAGTTTGATCCCGATAAAGACTGCTTCAACCAACGAAATTTCTTTCTTGCCTATGTCACCAATTCCTTCACTGTTCACAGCCGTAATTAATTAACAGAGGGCTAGTTAGAAGTTAAAAAAAAACAATTACAAGAGTAAGGGCTCTAGATTTTCGTGGCAGTTGTCGATTTGCGAGGCATGCCATTTAGGGGAAGCGAAATTAGAATGGGAATTTCGCAGGTACCTTTTCGGTTGCTGCATAACTCAATTCATGTGTGATTAATCATGTCACTAGACATGTTAGCAAGAGGGTCACCTGTGCTACAAGTCGACATCGTGACGAATTTGTATCAACTGGCCCGGGCATCTACTCTATGAATCTAGCTGTAATTTTAGTCAAACAAATTCATGAAGGGAGTCAACATTTTAAACGGAAGCAATTGAGTGGTTTTTGTTGTTTTTGTGGTTAAGTTGCTGGATGTGGACGACAAAACCTAATATTTTCCGCAATGTTTTTTTTTTTATTTCATTTTTGTACCTCAAAATTAGAGTATTGTAAATTGCTAAAGCGGTTGATTATTTGCGATATAGCTTCTAAACAATCGCATCCGCCTCAATGCCAGCAAGGAAAACTTGAATTCCATTGAATCTACGGATCTAAACAAGGCTCGACAATAATTATACGATAAAACATACCGAGATTTAACAAGTTCAAAAATATAGATATTCCCGTCGTGATCGTTACCTCCACCACCACCATCATCACCACCACCATTATTATAGGTAGAGGCCTCATAACAGCCTCAGCCCAGGGCCCCCAAATGCCTTTATCCGGCACTGGCTGGCAGGATGACGACGTAAAGAAGGCCACGGAAGAACGCCAAGAAGCTTTCAGGGAGCACAGATATTCTAGGTACGATGGGGAACAAGAAAGTGAAGTAAACAAAAAGCGGGATAGATCTATTAAAAGTAGGCGGGAGGCATCCTGCTTGATTAATAAAAAGATTCAGAGGGAGGGAGCGCAATGGCTGTCTAAAGTTAAAAAAAAAAAAAGGAAACCGGGAAGTTTTGGAACCCCCTGAATTCACTAAGTCGTAAAACAAAGTCGGAGCAGAAGTGTATTGTCATGCCTGAGGGTAATCTGCTTGATGAGGATGAGGCAATGGAATATATAGGAACAGTAATGACAAAGAAGTTCAAGGAACAAGGATATATAGGAAGTGCCTCACCACTAATAGGTAGTTGAAGTACTAATGTTGAGCCTATCGGGCAAAAAGAAAAGGACAGAACGGAGACTTCTAACAAGTACATCAACAAGTGAAGAGGGTATGCGAATCAGTGTTGCGGTAGGGGCACCCCCATTCCATTCTAATCCCATTCCGGGGAATTAGAGTTTCCGACAATTCCGTTTCTTTCAATTCCTAGGAATGGGGACACTGGAGGACCCATTCCCACTCCTGGAATCACTTAACTCCCTCATTCCTTTCCTCTAATTCCTAAACATGAAGAAGTGGCCGTCGACAGCCATATTGTGTTACTGGAGAAAAGCATGCATAAAGGTGCTGACGTTATCAAACGCGGAGACAATTGCAAAACTATGCAAAAGCTTCCTCAAAGCACTCATTCTACTAAGGGTGGTCGCACAAAACGCTTCATGGCACTTGGTGTCACTGCAGACATTGATCACGCGGTCAAGCGTGAAAGACTGCAGTAGACGCCAAAAACTAAAGCTACTCATTTTCTTCGCAAACGGAGCATGTATACCCTCCACATACATGGTTAGCGTGTTGCTTGTTTGATAACGCCTTAAAGATGTCTAGTTTGGCGGAAGAAGAAGCTATCTTGCTCTGCTTTGAATACTTGCACAACAGCACTTCTAGTGTGCTGTTAGAAGCGGCGCCGCGTATACCAGCCCACAGTCTCCAGGCACTGCGCAAGAACAGAAAACCACTGACAAAGCACAATCGGTATACGGCGCCAGTACAAGGGAATGTATAGCACAATATTATGGAACCTGCCTTAAAACGCAAACTTTCACGTTTCCTGTTAGACTATTGCGATTTCTTAAGATATTCAATCCAATTTTTTATTTGTGTTCCACGCAAAACCTAGAACAGCTGTTCTCAACCATTGATGTTTCGCGGACCCCTTGTGGATCGACCGAGATGATGGAGGACCCCGTTCGTGGTGAGCGGAAGGGAAAGTATAGGTTAATTATGATTGTAAATTAGTAAATGGATATAACTAAGGGCTAGTGTGAAGTAAGCTTCATTTATTGACATGTACACGAGAAAACGCACCCGAAAAGTGGAACGTTTCTTCTGAATCTGAGAAAATGCAACTTTTATTTCCGGGCTCGACTGATGAGGCTGGGCTTCGCGGACCTTCGGGGACTCCAAAGGGTCCGCGGACCCCCGTTTGAGAACCACTGACCTAGAAGATCGGCATCTGTTGGTATTTGCGAACCCGAACCGGTTTGGTTCGGGTTCAGAAGCTTTTCATTTTGTTCCGGTTCGGTTCTGGTAAAAAGATATTTTTGAAATGACGATTCGGTTACCAGTTCCGGTCTAAACCGGTTGTCAAAAAGGTTCACAGCTCCCAGTCGTTAAGAAAAAAATGTGAGTTCAATATAGTTTCAGCTGCATTTTAAAAAGTTCGATCATCTGATGCCGTGCCGTGAAACGAGGACAGCAAATCAAATGTATGCTGAATTTCGTTTTGTGATCTTGACATTTTTAGCGCAAACACCGTTCTATCAAAATTACGTGGTTGTACAGGTGCTTGAAAACAGTACCACAGTAAAGTGCTCACATGTGAAGTCAATCAGCCAGCACGCACAGTAACACAGTGCCGGCAGCACGCACCGTATACTCGCAAAGTACCTACAAAAAACAAATTATTCGCTAGCTGTTTAGACAGCAGGAGCTTAGTCTGCCAGAGTGTGGTGAAATTGTTACCCACTGTGGATGAGCGCTAGCCTGTGGTCTTTAAAGGGGCATCAAGCAGTATTAATATACACGACCGCACACGCCGGTACGATGCTCATCTAGATCGAAACGGCAAACTATACCCACACCTCACTCCCAAACGACTTGATCGAACGAATGAGTTGAAAAGAAGAAAGACACCGAAGGCCGGTAAAAATATGATTAAAACAAAAATGAACAAAAAAAGATAACAAGCGACTTTCTGCATCAAAAAACGCAAATACAAAATGTTTTCTTCAAGCCGCGTCCAGGATTCTGGGCGACCGGCGCCATAGTGTCGCGCTCGTCGCGGCTTCGCCTCTTGGCGCCTCCAGATTTCGCCACCGGGGCAAATACGCGCCGACAGCCGTCAACTTTTTGTTTTTATTTTAATGTGCTTTTTTCGCTGCACACAGACGTGAAATATAATTATTTGTTTCATTATTACTGAGCTGTCTCCGCTTCCTCGCTGCCGTTCGTTTAGTCAATACTGAGCCGCTAACGAGACCCACACGCTAATATTCATTTACTTCGCACCGCCACCCGCAAGAAGGCGCGGCTCACATTTCATTACGCCGAACCGTTTGTAATGAACCGGTAACCGCCACATCAGATTACAGTTCCGTTCCGGTTCGGTTTCAATACCAAATGTCTGATTTTTGTCAGTGTTTTCTTCTGGTTCAGTTAATATTAACGATTTTCCTAAAGTTTTCGGTTCGACTTCGGTTCGACACCCTGGTTAAAAGATACATGCTAATCGCATATAATTACAAATGCCGCGGCGCCAGGAACGACATCTTGTCCTTCAACAATTATTCAATTTTGGTTGCTTCACTGTGGGCGCGCCATTTTCATCTTTGAAGTAGCATAAGCTAGAGAGACAATCAAGCCATATATCAGTCCACGTTGCTGCTTTAGTCCGCTATTGTTCAGGGATTCCACAGCTGCCAACCAAGAGAGGACAGTGTTTCGGCAGGGGTCTATAAGTGTGAGCTTCTTCCTAACATGCGCTGTGGGTGAGTGAATGAGCGAGTCTGTAATGAAGAAATTAATATTGGAAGGCAAATTGCTAGGCATCACAAACATTTAGGGATACTCCCACGGCGCTCTTCATCAGAGATAGTTTGACGCATACCCTGTGTCAGGCACGTAGCCAGAATTTTCATTCGGGGGGGGGGGGGGGGGGGGGGGGCTGCTTTGTGCACATTTGATAGTTGTTCTCTGAGTTTCACGTAGGCGTGACAGAATTTGTTATCTTAAGTTGTCTACTTGGAGCAGCTGCAGTGCACGTCGTGGCTGGTGGCTGCTTTGTGTACATTTGATCGTTGTTCTCTGAGTTTCACGTAGGCGTGAAAGAATTTGTTATCCCAAGTTGTCTACTTGGAGCAGCTGCAGTGCACGTCGTGGCTGGAGGCTGCTTTGTGTACATTTGATAGTTGTTCTCTAAGTTTCACGTAGGCGTGAAATAATTTGTTATCCTAAGTCGTCTACTTGGAGCAGCTGCAGTGCACGTCGTGCTGGAGGCTGCTTTGTGTATATTTGATAGTTGTTCTCTGAGTTTCATGTAGGCGTGACAAAATTTGTAATCCTAAGTTGTCTACAATTGGAGCCGCTGCAGTGCACGTCGTGGCTGGAGGCTGCTTTGTGTACATTTGATAGTTGTTCTCTAAGTTTCACGTAGGCGTGACAAAATTTGTTATCCTAAGTTGTCTACTTGGAGCAGCTGCAGCGCACGTCGTGGCTGGAGGCTGCTTTCTTTACATTTGATAGTTGTTCTCTGAGTTTCACGTAGGCATGACAGAATTTGTTATCCTAAGTTGTCTACTTGGAACAGCTGCAGTGCACCTCGTGGCTGGAGGCTGCTTTGTTTACATTTGATAGTTGTTCTCTGAGTTTCACGTAGGCGTGACAGAATTTGTTATCCTAAGTCGTCTACTTGGAGCAGCTGCAGTGCACGTCGTGGCTGGAGGCTGCTTTGTTTACATTTGATAGTTGTTCTCTGAGTTTCACGTAGGCGTGACAGAATTTGTTATCCTAAGTCGTCTACTTGGAGCACCTGCAGTGCACGTCGTGGCTGGAGGCTGCTTTGTGTATATTTGATAGTTGTTCTCTGAGTTTCACGTAGGCGTGACAGAATTTGTTATCCTAGGTTGTCTACTTGGAGCAGCTGCAGTGCACGTCGTGGCTGGAGGCTGATTTGTGTACATTTAAAAGTTGTTCTCTGAGTTTCACGTAGGCGTGACAGAATTTGTTATCCTAAGTTGTCTACTTGGAACAGCTGCAGTGCACGTTGTGGCTGGAGGCTGCTTTGTGTACATTTGATAGTTCTCTGAGTTTCACGTGGGCGTGACAGAATTTGTTATCCTAAGTTGTCTACTTGGAGCAGCTGCAGTGCACGTCGTGGCTGGAGGCTGCTTTGTGTACATTTAATAGTTGTTCTCTGAGTTTCATGTAGGCGTGACAAAATTTTTTATCCTAATTGTCGTCTATTTGGAGCCGCTGCAGTGTACGTCGTGGCTGGAGGCAGCAGTGCGCCTCGTGGCTGCACCAATATGCGATCCGTGTTACGGAATGTAAATTTCCCTTTAAATTTGACGCGGAAGCTGAATTGGTGTATAGGTCACGTTACATAAGGCCACATAACGTCGATTTCCCCGCTAAATCTAGCGGGGAATCTAAACTAGTGTATATGTCACGTGACGCCAATTTTTCCGCTAAATTTAGCAGGTAAACTAAATATGTCTAGAGGTCACGTGACATACGTCATGTGACATCATTCTACCCCAAAAAATTTTGCGGGTTTATTGACCTGGCGTTAAGGTCACGTGGCGTCAATTTTCCCGCTAAATTTAGCGGGAAAACTGAATTTGTGCATAGACCTTTTCATCCTTTGTCGTATGGGTGATGCCATCTTGAAATCGCGTGACGCGGCCGGCGTTAGGTTGCTTCAATTTGTGCTTTCGCTCTCCCCTCTTCGCCTGACAGATACGTTGTATCATAGCCTCCTCTATACTGACGAAGCCTGCCAGATCGCCACGACACGCGGCCGCCAAGTGAAAAGGTAGAGCGGCAGACAAAAGGCATGTAACACAGATCTTGGATTTCTCGGCTCGTCAGCTCGCTTCATGCGGTGTTTGGGTAACGCGCGGCAAAGCCTGTTTCACGCGTTGTGTTTATGTGGTGAAGGACATTTTACCAAAGCTTGAAACTGGCACGCGTAGTCGTGCTTACAAACACTTTGGCACTGAGGTCTGGAGGCACTGGGATGGTGGTGTGTTGTTCACTAACCCAGTACAAAAAGCTGGATGATGAAAATAGACTATCCAGCGCTTTACCTTCCTCAACATTTACCACGGCGAATAGGGTGTATTTTTTATTATGATTCGGACGAAATAAAACTGAAAAAGAAATGTCTCATCAAATTGAAAATATAAAATCGAAATTTGAGATTTTGCCGCGTTTGAAGTAACCACTTCAGTGGAAGCGACTCAGCGTGTCCTTGTTGGTTCCAATGTGTTCTGTGAGTGCTGGTTCCTTACTAGGTATACAAGTTGATTCCTTTTCTTCAATTTTGTAAACCAGTGAACAAACATTTCCTCGATATAACTGGCAGGAAGAAACGCTGGCTGGCTTCCGGAGTCGTTTCAATTAAACCCCTGCTTATTCACCCGGTCGATGCGAAACGTATGAGACCCCCTCTCAATCGAATTTTTAAATCTAGTAAGCCGCTGGCACTTTAGAGTCCCGAAAAATTAGGTTTACAACTGCTATGAATCACTGGTATGAATTATTTGTATGTTTAATTTTGCGGACCCAAATGAGTGTAAGGCGCGATGCGCTTCTCAGTGAGTCATTTAAGATTTGTTAACAATTCTTAGTAAAAATTGGATATAACGAATTAATCAAACGCCCGAATTTGCCGGCCCATGTCCGACAATTTACGAATTTATGAAAATGTCCGCTTTTCTTTCGAGCAGAAGTCGCGATGGGACAAATTTCTTTGTTTTCGGTGAGGGAGGAGCTAAGCGTTAGTTGCCGACGAGGATTTGCTCGTCAGCAACTGTAGAGTCACATTTGGAAATAAGCGTTGGTATAGGCAAGCGCAATGTAGTTCAAACAAGTGTGCTGCGCTTTGCAACACAACTGTGCGCGCGTGCACAGCTAAGAAGACAGCACGCCATTTTTATCTGGTGAATACAAAATCTTTTTCTACAGCAGCCTCCACAGACATGAAAGATACGAGAATAAGAGAGGCAGTGAATAGACGCCGCGCAAGCTGTTATGTGAAGCTCCAAGCTTGTTTTCAAACTTTTTTTTTTCTTATAAAAATTAATTTTGATTTTTTTTTTATGTTTCAGAAGTATGCCTCAAAAAAACGTAATACACATTTATTTAACACATAAACCGTCTTTAATCGATATAGATGTGAACTAATATAGCCAGTCCGTGCTTTGACATAGCGCGTCGTCTGCTTGCATTCTACCAGCTGCGTCGTAGGAGGGCGCCCGCGAGGTAGGGCCACCAAAACATCTCGTCGCCAATAGATCACGTGACATCAATTTTTCCACTAAATTCAGCGGGGAAACTGAATTTGTCTATTCGCGACTCCAGCAAAACGGACGCCGCCAAGCGGGAAAACCGGGAACCAGCCGGTCCAGGTCGCTCCGCGCCCCTCCGCGTCTCTGGTGGCTTTCGCGGAGACGTGTTGTCAGCGCGGTGGCGAGCGATGTAATTTGACGAAGGTCCGAATATTTCTTAAGTTTGCCTGAGTGATCATTAGTGTGGTGAAGCCTGAGTAGATTGTTTTCTTCTATTACGTGTTTGAAAGCCCGTTTACTCCACAGCACACGGTCGCGTGCTTTCGATTTCTTGGATGGGGAGGAATCACGGAAAAACTTTTTGATTTCTTTTCTGTCTCGAATCACATTCAAATTGACGACTGCTTGGTAACTGATACTGGAGGGAACATCAATGTTGCAGTCAAGTGAATGGGAAGGTTCGATAGCTGCTTTTCTTGAGTTTGGTTGTGTTCGGTTAGCTTCAAGTTTGAGCCACCCATGCCGGTCGGTGCGTTGGCTATTCATCTTGGCTGCTTTTCGCCGAAAAGCCTCTGGACCACACTGAAGGAGTTGGGCTTATTTCGCAATTACTTGATTCAGGAAAACTTGCTCATTGCAAATGATGAATGAGGGAAATTATCTGTTTTCAAAAGGTGGGAGACATGTCTCGCAACGTTAGATGCTGTCACAGCATTTTGACCTATCGCGCCTCCAATATTTATATTACGAGGACGTCGAAGCCAGCAGCAATATACGTCTACATTGGTCAGGTTGACCGGCCACAAAAAAATACTAATTTTCTCTGTTCAATGCAGAGAGGTTCTGCGCGGATCTTCAATGAAGACTCTCTTCAGTTTGTCCCCGTGCTGCCGGCTATAGAACCATTTGGCTAAGTTTAAGTAGTATGTCTCCGTCTGTCAAATATACTTTTATTCAGCAGCTCACCTAATAGCTAGTCAACTAAGCTCATATTTCAACCCGAAGGATATACTAATATCGCTTTAGTGGGACCCCCCCCCCCCCCATAGTACGTAATATAATACATAACCCGCTCGTCAAAATGACTTCTCGATTGCTACTAAAACCTGAATTGAAATACGAGTATCAGCTGCTTAATGGAGCGCCGGCGGGTTAACATGGTCCTTGGCTCAAGAAACGGTTGCTTAATTTTCGTCATTTTCCTGCAGCCTGTGTTGTTGGCCGAGCAGACGACTGGAGCTGTTTCGTAAACGCGGATACGCACAAAAGCTCGATTTCGCGGACAGATAAGTCGCATGGTCGAGGCATGCGAGTTAGCTGAAAAGTTACTCTCTGTGGAACAATTCTATAGTCATCGCCGCCTTCCTTAGATGATAAAAACTGATTAGCATATTACCGTCTCTCCGGAGCCCATAGTTTCGGTTTTGAACGAAATCTCCGAAACGAAAGTTTGACACGAAAAGAACAAAAAAAAACACCGGCAAAACAAAACTATGCTTTGCAAGTTTATCTGCACCGGCTACACTTAACCGTCTCAGTTCAAATGCCTATAAAATTGGGCATTAAACAAAAGAAAATCTGTTAAATTGAACGCGCCACCTGTTCAGGCGGCCCGGCCGAGCCGTCGCGACCTGGACTCAGCCGCCATGTTTGTTTGGTGGGGGCGCCCCCTATAGGTCGCTGGAGTCGCGAATAGGTCATGACTTGAAGACATTTTTAGCGGGAAAACTGAATCGGTGTTGAGGTCACGTGACGCCAATTTTCCCGCTAAATCTTGCCGGTAAACTGAATTTTGTGTATAGGTCACGTTATACGAAGTCAGGGAAAGTCATTTTTACCGCTAAATTTAGCGGGGAAACTGAATCGGTGCTGAGGTCACGTGACGTTAAAATGCACGCTAAATCTAGCTGGGAAACTGAAGTTATCTGACGTCACAGGCCACGGCTTTACTTAATCCGGCTTACGAAATTGGGAGCCACTATCTAAAGGACGTATCACGCTAAAAATCAATTTAGTTCGCAACTGTAAGGGTAATTAAAGTTACGCGCCTGCTTTATTTCCTCTTGCCTCTCACCCCTTCCCCCCCCCCCCCCCCCACACACACACCCTTGACACGTATACTGTGTCATGGGGGGGGGGGGGGGGGGGGGCACAATAAGGGAAGTTGCCTAGAGGAGGGATTAAAGGGTAGGCGACTTTACTTCAAAGGCGCCTGTATACGTTTGTCACATTACCGGACTCAGAAAGGACGCGACGGCGCAGAAAGGACACGTCCCGCAACGCTCTTCGCAAGCCGCTATGATACCCAAAACTCTACAATCAAAGCCGTTGGCGCAGTAGTGGCTTCTTCGTTGCAGAGGGCTTAGCGGAGGGGAAACCCGGTCTATAAAAACTTCCTATTTTCCTCAAACACTGTAACTTAACCTGCACGCTTCATTTCCACAACTTCAAAACCTGTCGCGATATGTTGGCGTAGGTGAGCTTTTAGAGTTCAGGGAAGCGACGGAAGGACCACCTAATAGGGAGTTTTCGTAGACCGCGTTTTCCCTTCCGCTAAGCCCTCCGCAACGAAGCAGCCGCTACTGCGCCTGCGCACCGATGGCCTTGACTGTAGAGTTCCGGCTTGCGTAGTGGGGTGCGGAGAGCGTTGCGGGACAGCGGAAACGATGTGCGAGAACTCCCTAATATCCTTCTACCGCCGCTGATGAGCGTTGATAAACCAATAATCGGGAGTTTTCGTAGACCGCGTTTCTTCCTCTGCTAAGCCCTCCGCAACCCGCTACGATACCCGGAACTCTACAATCAAGGCCATCGGCCCGCATGCGCAGTAGCGGCTTCTCCGTTGCAGAGGGCATAGCGGAGGGGGAAGCGCGGTGTCTGGTTCAAGCGGTTGCGTTCACAAAAATCTAGATAACACGCTCCCCTACACCGTCCGTTTTGCTGGTGTCGCAAATAGAAAGCATACAACGGACGCAATATTTGGTTGCTCTGTTTTGTCTCCTTTTTTCCCCAACCTCCCTTACCACATTCAGCAGAGACAAGCGTGCACACGATGCACAGCTGTAAAGAGTAAATTTTCATTTCCTTCAAACACACACACTTCGCCGCAAGCCCACGATGCCGCCCGTTGTGGATGCGCTGTGAAAGTTGCGTGCATGTTTGGACTGCCGGAAATTCGTCCCAATGGGCCTCTGGCGTCTCAGTTGTAGATGAGAAAAGCGCACTCAAATATTGCGGTTCACCTCGTTTACGAACGAATCAGCGTTTGCCCACATTAACACTTCGCGTGCGCAGAAACCCGATTCGAGTGAAGTGAAGCGTTTGCACTATTTCGACAGCTGCGCCACCAAAATTGAGTGACAAGAGATTCGCGTGTTCGAGTATTGGTGCGGCGCCATTCGAGATAAGGGGCAATCAAAATTGAAACAAGCGCGTAAAACTAAAATCACTCGCACCGCAAAAAGAACCTCGCCTAGTTTTAAAATAATAATATTAAATTTAAGCTATAGTCGGTTACAACCCACAGGCGGGATGCGCCCGTTTCAAATCCCTCCGCAGTCGAAAGAATAGTTTACTGGAAACGACCCTTGTTCCGCTTCAATAGATAGATATCAGCAGAAATGACAGTAGTGACATTACTGTGATGGAATCACAGTAATTAAATTACTTTTTGGAGTAATGGGTAATGTAATGAATTACTTTTCTAGGCTAGTAATTTAGTAATGTAATGAATTACTTTCAGGCAGTAATTTTGAGAAAAGTACTCATTACTTTTGAAATTACTTTTGTCCTAAATTAGAAAATTTATTTGCAAGCTTTAAGAAAGAAGCGAAAAATTATTCTGCATGGTGAAATGTTGTGAAAGAGCATCAGAGGAAATAATCGGCGGCCACCTGAGCGCAAAGCATTGCACAAAGAGCTGGACAGACGCACAAAGGAGGGTTGGAAAGGCGAAGGAGAAAAGCTTGTGTGTAGACATCGCTGGAAGGCAACGGCTTACGAACTCTAGGCACGACAGATTCTCGGCATCGCGTCATCAGGACAAAATTATACTTCGTTCATCCCTAAGCTGATAGTGCTGTGGGAGCTGCAAGCTAACCAGAACCAATCGAGCCCCTTCTTTTAATCACGTGTCCCGTCCCTTTCTCTGCGCTCGGGTATGAACGAGAGCGTGGTTACGTGACGAGCGATAGATATGTGGCTGTTCCAACAAACACGTAGCTTCCACCGTTCATCCCTAAGCTGACAGTGCGTCAGCTTAAGGATGAACGGCTCATAGGCTACAAGGCGACGGGTACATCACCAGTGTGTTAAACATAATTTAAAACTTGAGAGGAAAGGACAAACAGATCCTCACCCTTGTAATTTCGTCAAGCAAGATCAAACCGTAAGCTTCGACCACTGTGAACAATACACGACCGGAATAAATAGTTAATTCCAAATGCCTTGTCAAAGCCCCAGAATGTTTTGTATGTCTTTGAGCAAAGCAGGTGCCGCTCGCGGTGTGCCTCGCTGCCTTCCCTTGGGAACTTTATTCGGGAATAAGCCTACAAGCAGATATCCCCCCCCCCCCCCCCCCCCCCCGTTTATTTGGAAAGTCTACAATTTAGGAACCTCGCGCCGTTCCTCAATTGGCGACGCTTCTGCTTAGCAATTATCTGGGGCCCTTTGTGTGACAATGCACAAAAACTTGAACACTCCGAGTGTTTCGGAAGAATGCTCGTTGAAAGGAATGACAGGGAATATGTCAACTAGGCGACAACTTTTCTTGGCAATGCAGTGGAGGGTCTAGGCACGCGTTCCCTCCCTCATTTCGAGTGCTGAATAAAGCTGTGCGCTGGCTCTCCTCCTCTCCACTGCATTGCTAAGACAAGTTATCGCCGAGTATAGTGTTCTCGGGAGAATAGATTTAGATTGCGTCTGAGGCGAAAGGGAAACGTTTCACGTCACGACTCCTGGTAGGAACGAGCTTCCATTGCCCGACTTAACAAACTGACACGGACTACAACTTCTAAATTAGGAAGACGGAAACATATCAATCTTTTAGTGAGAACCTTCACCGTTGAATGAAGAGCGAAACCGGTGAGTTTACGGTCTTTCTGAGTCATCTGAAGAAGCTATTCGTCATGCTGAACACTTATGTCGTGTGCACCAGCAAAAACACTGTTCAGCATGGTTCACTTTGGGGCACATAAGGTTGTTGCGGTGTAAACAGGGAGCACGTCACATCACTGCGGTGGCGCTGCTGTCGGCACTGCGCATGCGCAGCGCCTCGCTTCTCCCGGATCTGGTTCCTGCACACGCGCTGTGTTGGCAAACGAGGGCTTGTTTTGCAGAGCTGGCCAAATTACTCATATTTTGTAATTAAATTACATTACTAATTACTTTGCTGAAAATTGCTGAGATGTAATTAAATTACATTACAAATTACCACAGCCAGAAAGTAATTAATTACCATTACAAATTACTCTTAAAAGTAATGACATTACTTTCGCATTACTTTTGTATGCTTTTAAATATAAAGGAGCTATTGATAACTTCCTTTTAAGGATAACTTTATTTACATTATTTACACAGTTCATGGCACACAGCTAGAACTCTCTGTTGCATGTTTACCGATGGACAGAGGAACGCACGCGACTGATCCGTTTCCCACCCCAACCCGGACAACTATTTTTGGAAATGACTGAGGACCCTACGCGGATTATCTCTGGGAGGGGGGAGAACAATTGTCATTGTTCGCAAAATCGCGCCGAAGGCCGTTCCACCAGGGGCTTTAGTTAGACCTACTTCCCCTCCTTCGTTTCCCGAGAATGTCGAGCAGAAAAGCTCGAATGGAAGGCACTTACCAGCCCTATTTCTCACAGTGGAAGATAACACAGAGAGGGTACGCAGTATGCATCAGAAAAAGTAAGCGGAAACTTTCAAGAGGGGCCAGAAAACGTCGAATGCAAAACCGCAAAACATAGGTAGAGAATCGCGCTGAGCGGGTTTTCACAGTTCAAGAGAGTGGCAGAAAATGTCTAGCTGATAGCGGGCGCGAGAGTTGCACCAGCCGCATTAGCATCAGCAACATAGCGGCGGCCGAAGAGCGTTTTTTGGAAAGGTGTATAGGAAAAAGAAAAAGTAAAATAAAAAAAAGCGCTGTTGTGTATTGTGGACACAAGAAATATGCCTGGTGCGAAAAAGTAATTAGGTAATTTAATTACAATTACCGTCGCTGGAGTAATTCATTACATTACTAAATTACCTGCTACAAAAAGTAATGAATTACATTACTAATTACTGGAACAAGTAATTAAATTACTGTAATTTCATTACTGTAATTACATTACTGCCAGCTCTGTTGTTTTGTAAACACTGTGTTGGAGTATAGTATACGGTAAATAAAATGAGCGGGAATTACTGCCTCAAGGTATTAAAAAATAATGTCAAAATAATTTCAAAGTAATTTCACTACTTTTGAAAGTAATTGTAATGTAATGCCATTACCTTTCTTATGCGGTAATTATTAATGTTATTTAATTACATTTTTTAAGTTTTTAGAAAAGCAATTATTAATGTGATTTAATTACATTTTTGCAGTTTTTAGAAAAGGAATTATTAATGTAATTTAATTGCTTTTTGAAAGTAATTTTGCCATCTCTGGATATTAGGGAGTTTTCGTAGATCGTTTTCGACGTCTCGCAACTCCCTCCACAACCTGCTACGATACCCGGAACTCTACAGTCAATGCTATCGGCGCGCAGAAGCAGTAGTAACTTCTTCGTTGCGGAGGGCTTAGCGGAGGGGGAAACGCGGTCTACGAAAACTCCCTATTGGATACAGAGTGATGCCAACTTGCCTCCGACCCCCACTTTTTATGAAAGTGACCTTTGTATTCGTCGGAAAGGGAACCAAGCCCCTGAAGTAGCCTTTGTACACATCGGAAGGGGGAAAACTCTAACCTCCCTCTCCTGGTTTCCACAGCGCTAAGTCATGCAGAGTTGAAAGATAAGGCTAATATTTACAGGAAGACCCTCCTCCCCCGTTGGCCGCGACGGCACGGAAACGATATATGAATCTGAATCCTTTTGACCTTAGAGTGCCTTAAGCGGGACACGAAGGCACCCTACTTGACCTGTAATTTACTATAGGTAAGCACAGGGCCGGATTAAGGTACGGGCTAAGGGGGCTGCAGCCCAGGGCCCCAGGCTGCCAAGGGGCCCCGTGTTGGCCCCTGGAAATATGAAATAATAGAAAAAGAAAAAGAAGGCTAGTCGGTTTCAGTTTAAAACAACTCAAACCTAAAGGAGGATCACATAAGCCTCTGGGCCGGTGGCTTTCTAGTCACTATAGTATTGCCAAAAAGTTGCCTTCTCTAGACGAGCTGGTGTTCGTGAACTCTTTGTAAAAGACTGTGCTAAAGTAACAAAATGTTAACGTTGCCTCCCACCCTTCTTGTGGAAGGGAGCAAAGCTGCCGATGGTGGCGGTCCCGTTTGAAGTCTTTTCTAATTGAAGCCAGGCGGTAGGACGGCCATGGGGTTATCTATTGTACTGGGGCCCCGACGAATTTTGCGGAGAACGGTGGCTTGGAAGGCAAGCAAAAAAAGTGTCGCCAAAGGCTACACGAGCAACATACATGCTACACATTATTATTATTATTTTTTTTTTTTTTTTGTCTTTTAGCGTAGTTCCATTTGGGAATTTTCCTCCGAAACGACAAGTTTCAAAAGAAGCAAAAAGAAATATCGGTGAACCTCCCGAAGCCATCCTTTCTGACCACTAACAGGCGTCTCAAGAAGCCGGCTCTTGAGATGTCACCCAAAAGTTTTCAAGAGGCAGCAACTGCAAGAAACTGCTCTGGAGCCTGTGTCTGATCTCAGTGATCTGACAGTGCGAGACGACACTTTTCCTGCCTTTGAGGTATAACCTATTATTCTTAGCTTAGAGTGATACGTCCAAATGGATGAAAAAAATTTCTTAATTAGTCGGCAGAGACACGTACTGTATAAATAAAGTTGTAGACTTTGTCACAAACAAGCTCACAGGAACGCGGAGTCATTATTTTCAACTTTTCGACGGATGTTTACGAGGCCCTGCTCAACATGCGCGACACTTACTTATCATTTTGACCAATCGTTCAATGCTCTGCGTTTTGTAGCTCTAAGTTAGTGATTGGCTATTTCCGAAACAGCCTCTAATCCACAACCGCATATGCGTCATTTCCACCCAGTGAAACCCTAATTTCCTAATCATCGAATCTACATATACAAAAACCTTCCGAGATATATCATAAAATGAACGATATTTGTATTTTGTAAGTTGGTGAAACCTACATATTGCCATCATGGTCGTTACCACTACCACTATCATCATTATAGTCAGTATGTCACCACCATTAGGGGCCTCTTGAACAGCCTTAGCCCAGGGCCCCAAAATTTCTTAATCCGGCCCTGGGTAAGCAGTGCTCGCTCACGCGGCCCGCGGGGCAGCAATGGCAATTGCACCTTAGATTTTCCGTGCTCTTTTGAGAAGTCGCATATAACAGAGTGTTCGTGTACTACGTCGATTAGTTATAAAATCAGCTAATCGTCGGCACTGCTACAAACACCCACCTCGATGTATCTCCAGGCATCTTTGCAACTCCAGTTCCACCACTGTGAGTTCCACAGACAGGATCCGAATGGCCTCAGGCGCGCGGCCAACTTTGTCTTCGTTTCCCTCTTTTCTTTCTCCTTGCGAGAGAAAAAAAAAAAGGGGGGGGGGGGGGGGGGGGTATTTTGTTCATAATCGTCTTCTCTTGGTCGGTGCGATTTTCAACGTTCGTGCGCTTGGCATGTGCTGTGCACTTTCCGATCACGATCACGCGCGTGCTGTGCCGTGGGTGTCTCACACCGTAGAGTGCGGCAGAAGCACGATTTCAAGCTGGGCACCAGGCCACCGTGTCTCTTCGTGTCCATTACCCCGGTGACCACCTGTTCACCGGGCTAATGGCTCTAGACCGGGGTCTACCCGCACGCTGCACGTGCTTCCACGCGTGGCATGGGTCACCAGACTCGGGGTCAAGAGCGTACATGAACATGTCGGCATTCAAGGATTGCGAGCGCATGGGCGCCCATAGGGGTACAAACTGCGGGGCGTCGCAACTGTTGGAACACCAAGCTTTTGGGTGGAATGATTAGTGGGTAGACCGTAGACGCCTTTGACTCTTCTCACTTTTCGAACGCGTTCGAAGAGTAAGTAGAGACGAAGGGGAGCGTGGTGAATAAAGTTTAGTAGCATGTGTATTCAGACGTCGTTTCGTCCTTTTCTGCCTCTGTCTCGGGTTTCAGTATGTCGATTAAAGGGGCCCTCCGGAGCGTTCTGCGATGGTCTATTTATGGCGGTAACTCAATCTACGGGCCCTAAGGATCCTAAGAAACATGAAATTACGGTCATGCGCGGCGGATTTCCCTATTAAAATTACTATCAAAGTCCCCGGCACGCCCCCCTTTCTGAGATGACGCCTGTTTAATAATGTCTTGAATTACTCAAGTACAACTTCTTAACTGCTTTCCGTCGAGGGCAAAGAAGCGATAACATGGATGGACGTGACATGCATGACCGGTTCTGGCATGACCAGTTTGAGATGGCACCTTCCTATCCGATATTAGCGACTGTCACACAGGCGTACGTCAGATAAATTCTATTCGAAAACAACGTCCCAAGAGCTACGGATATCTGCCACACGCGCGTTGGCGTTATCTCGAGTACGCACGCAGGCGTGGATATTTGCTTGCATCTGTAACCCGAAGCGCTCCCACGCCAACAGTTCATAGAGGACAAGGCCTGCGCATGACGTCATAGTTAGTGGATCCCTGCCCCCCCCCCCCCCCCCCCCTTTCCACAAGTAAGGGACCTTAGCGCAGGGATTTCCCTACACACCCCCTCTGGGGGGGAGGGGGGGTGGAGGGGGGGGAGGTACACCGTTTGCTGTTTTGAAAGCTCCTGTATTCTCCTCAAATGCTCCCCCATTTTCCTGGGGAAATCCCTGCCTTAGCCCCAAACGGCAAACACGCTAAAGCTCGACGAAAGCCGCCGTAAAGCGGCAGAAGCAACCGTTTTGTCGTTGCCGCGTGCAGTGGTATGGTGGCAGTGGCATCGCGCAAGAAGGTAGGGCGAGGGAAAGGAAGACCGGGGAGGAGAAAGCAGACGGAACGCTGGAGAGACAAGGAGGTTCCCCTCCCCCCCCCCCCTTTTTTTCTCTCTCTCTCTCTCTCTCTCTCTAGCGTTTCATCTGCTTCTTCCTCCCCAGCCTTCCTTTCCTTCGCCATACCTTCTTGAGTTGATGACCGGACAAGCGCCCATCCATCGTTTTTTTTCTTGGTATTATTTTTTTAAGATTCAGTGGGCGCTCGCCGGGTATTTTACGGTAATCTGCGACAGATTGAGAAGCTCGCAACCACCCCCCCCCCCCCCCCTCTTTCTCCTTTCCACTTTAGCAGATCGAATAGCGGAAAGGTGGTAGAGTCTTCTAAAACGGTAAATACATCTTTTTTTTATTTATTTAATTTGAAGTCGGTTTGCAGGCTAGCCGATATGGGCCTTCGGCCTTTCTGCGAACTCCCGACTCTCCTGAACCAAATACATAAAACTAAATGAAAGGGTGGTAAGGCGCAGTCCTTGTCTGCAATCGCGAAACTTGCGAAACGCCATGCGTTCGCTAGCGCCCTCACAACGTTGCGGCGAACAGTAAACTTTCGTTTGAGGGCCGGTCCGCCGGTCTGCGCAGCTGTTTACAGTCGCTGATCCGCCTCCAGCTTGCCTCGTCTCCGCTGTTTCCGGAACAACCTGTTCGCGCAATGGGTTTGGTGTATTTATATTTGTCCATCTAGGAACCAACTGAAAACGAGCGACAACTACGTGCCGCGTCACTTCTGGAAGTCTGTTTTGTGGAAGCTTTTTGGCAACATGGATGTCGACCAAGTGTTTCATCTCGTCGGCGAAATCGGACCACAACAAATCCTTTACTTTCTCTACACGTCCGTGGTCGGAGGTCTGTTTGTGAGTGGGCAAATGCTACAGATTGTGTTCACAGGCGCCACGCCAGAATACAAGTGCTGGAATGGCACCGAGGAGATGAAGACTCTCTGCGACTCGAACGACATGTGCCGACTACCGCAGTACACCTCTACGTTCACGTCAATCGCCACTGAAGTGAGTGAAGCTTTGTCATTCTGCCTGTGTGTCACCGTCAAAATCCCGCGGTTTGGTGCTGTGTCAACCTTAATTGGAAATCTTTATAGCCAAGTCGTGCCCAGTTGACTCCAACCGTATTCAAATATTCTCGAGTTGTGTTGTGACAGTTTCAGTTAATTTTTAGAGTAAAGCTATACGCACTCCGGAGTGCGCTTCGGACGGAAATGGCTATACGCACTCCGCTTTTCTCGTATAAAAAGAGTGGACACAACAAGTTTCCTAAGCGGTGCCATGGCGTAGTGGTTAGGGTGTCCGCTTCATACGCAAGTGGACGCGGGTTCGATCCGCGGTGGGCCTACTTTTTTTTTCTTTTTTTTCTCAAACATTTTGTTTTGTTGAGGCATTTGGCGATGTTTACGACATTTCCTTTTTTTGCAATGAACAGTAAAAAAAAAAAAACAAATCGAATGTTGTCGAGAAACTTTGCAGAACTAAATGGTATCGGACTCCCCGGAGGTGCGATCGGGGACAGCGGGGCTCGGATTGCCGGCTGGACGCCGCGAAGCGGCGTGTACTGGTTACGCTTAGTAATTAGCAGCCGATACTGTCGCCGCGAAGCGGCGTGAACGCAGGCGGGGGGCTGTGTTAACGAGCGCCCCAGTGATTCACGCGCCGTTCGAAAAGGGTGGCCCGAGCGGCATGATCTCTCGGAGGGGTGCGTATAGCCATTTCCGCGCGAAGCGCACTCCGGAGTGCGTATAGCTTTACTCTAATTTTTATCTGGTTGCCTTGTGTATGTTGGCATAGACAAGGCCTTGTGTATGTTGACGTACTGATAATTTCGAACTTGTCTTAAAATATTGACACAATCGACACAATCTTCATTGGGAAGGGGACTTGTTACAATCCACACAACCTTCACACCTTCATTCGGGAAGGGACCGGGGGAGGGGGGTTAGAAATGCCCATGCTAATGCTTTCTAGCGAAGGACTAAAACAGGCTCGTTCCGCCCCTCTTCGTTAAAAACCCCTTGTTTCCTGAAACGTAGTGTCTAGAGTACCGTCCGACGGTACTCCACTCACGCGTTCAAGTGCTGTCCGAAAGTTTTGTATAAAACGAGTTCTCAAAACAAGTAGGGGAAAACGTCATGTGTGGAATCAAACTTTGTTATACTGGAATCTCAACGAAATTGATTGTTAACGGAACTCTTACAAAATCCATAAAGTACAACGCTCGGTTAGAAAAGGTTGTCCCATGTCACCACTTCTTTCTCACCTCTATCTGAGCCCCTCTGCAGATACATCATAAACGATAACAAGGTTCAAGGTTTTCGCCTTCACAGCTGCGAAGTCAAGCTTCTTGCCTACGCTGACGACCTTGTGCTGGTATGTTCCAGCAAGCCCAGCATGAAAAACACGATGCTATGCATTTCTAACTACTGTGCCCTGTCTGGTGCGTCAGTAAACAAGGACAAAAGTTGTGGCTCATAATGCGGGGAGTGGTGTTCAACACCATCTACATTTGAGGACATACAATGGTCTCCAGTGAAGCCAAAGCTCTTAGGAGTCTCGTTAAGCGCAATGGACAATCCCAAGCCTCTGTGGGACACAGTAATGAAAAACGTTAAAACAGCTGCCAATATGTGGAGCTTAAGATACCTATCTACTTTTGGAAGGGTTGCTGTATGCA
Source organism: Ixodes scapularis (assembly GCF_016920785.2). Lineage (NCBI taxonomy): Eukaryota > Metazoa > Arthropoda > Arachnida > Ixodida > Ixodidae > Ixodes > Ixodes scapularis. The sequence continues at coordinate 90,252,509 of NW_024609835.1, forward strand.
ACATTTTCCTCTTGTCCAAGCTTAATGTATCTTCTGCAGGTTATACATTGCTCAAGGGCGACGGTCAATGCGTTGAGCAGAATATTGGCTATGTTTATTTGGAGGTCACCATACGAGCCAAGGAGGAGATCAAACTTGTTTCGAGGAATTCGCGATGGAGGACTTGGTTTAGGTCATATTTTTGTTTGGCAACTAATTGCCAGATGGAACTTTTTTGCACCGGAACAGCATCTTTTTTTAGAGTTGTGCAAACATTTCTTCTTGGCAAAATATATGGCAGTACCAGGTGAAGATTCAACAAACACTTGTGCTTTAATAAAATTAAGAGGATTTTACAAGGAAGTAGCAGACACATTGGAATTTCTAAGAACAAGGTTTGACCAAGCCTTTTTGGCCTCGTGCACCAGAATGAAGCTAACCAAACATCTGCTAGTTTCATTATTCCCAGATCCCGTATTTCGTGTTCATCCTTATGGGCCTCCTCTAAATTGCAAACCGCCGCCTCGGTGGCTCCGATGCGAGAGCGCTGGCCTACGGATCCCCATGTGGCGGGTTTGAATCCCGACCGAGGTGCCTGCAATATGACAGAGGCTTATTGCGGAGGAGGCGCCGTGTAACCGAGCTTTCGGTTGCACGTCAAAAGATCCCCAGGTGGTCTAAATTAATCCTCAGTCCTCCGCTGGGGCGTGCCAGATGCCCGTCGTTGGTTTGGCACAAAAAAACCCCAAATCTGACTTTTTTTTCTAAATTGCAAAGCGGATGTTTTAAAAAGGGTTAAACTAATGCCGATACCACCGAAGTGTAAAACTTTCTTTTACCGATTTCACTCTCGTACCACAACTGTGAAAGAGTGGCTTGACTTACGCGGGATGGACACATACGGAAGCACTGATTGCAGACTTTGCAAAGTTACCGAAACGTTCTCCCATGTTTTTATTCTTTCTCTCCACGCTATATTCTTTTGGGATGTTTTCAAACAGACGCTGAAAAAAGACTTTGAAGTGGAAGAGACAAACCTTCGCTACTTGCATTTCGCCGAACACCTTGATACCATTCAAGACATTTTAGTAGTTCTAGGTCTTTATAGTTTGTGGAAAATGCGTAAAGCAGATAATAAAGCAGGTGCCACAAAGTCATCCTGGGTAAATTTTAAAAATATTGCCATTCAAGTAGGTCAGGGCATATTGGCACGCTGTGATGAAAATGATGAATGGAAAGACGTCGTAAAAAATCTCAGTCGTTCCCCTGATATTATATAATCAACGACAGCACCAGCCGATCTAGGAAGTATCATTGACACCTCCCATTTTGTGATGAGCATAATGTGTTTGTAAACTTTTATTGTATAATGTAAAGAGAATGAAACGCACCACTTGTATGTAGCAAAAAAGTAACACATTGCATGTATATAATGTAATGCATTGCTTGTATATAATCAAATGGAAATGTAGAGCTCTACCTGTATATAGTGTTGCACATTACTTGTATAGAATACTGTAAATTATAGTTGTTTTAAACATGCTGTAAATAAACGTCTGAAGAAAAAAAAAAAGCGAACCCCATTGCGGGCTTACTTGTTTGTTTTTGTTTTCCAAACATTTTATTTTGCCGACATATCTGGCGATATTTACATTTCTTTGTTTACGATTAACACTGGAGAAAACGAATGTTGTTGGTGAAACTTTGCTGAACAAACTGATATGGGACTTCGTTTCCGGAGGTGCATGGGGGACAGTGGGGCTTGGTTTGCCGGCTGGACGCCACGAAGCGGCGTGTACGACGAGGCCAAATGGGTCAATAGTTTTGTAATTAGCAGCCGCATACCGACGCCACGAAGCTGCGTGAACACAGGCCAGGGGGCGGGGTGTTAACGAGCTTTCCAGTGAAACACACGCTGTCCGATTCTCTTTTGGACGGCACTTGTAGGCGCGATTGGAGTGCCGTCGGACGGCACTGTAGACACAGCCTTCTTGAAAATCTAACAGCATGGTCATAAAACTTCTAAAATGGGTGTGTTCTGTGCTTCAACACTAAGGCAGGGTGAAAGATCAATTCTGAGCACTTATAAGGTCAGGAGGAAACGATTTACAATATCAAAGCGAAACTTCCCAAGTTCTAGGGCTGTAGACTTTGTGTTCGATGGAACAGATTACCGATACAGATTGAGTGGACCCTGCAATCCAACAATGGACAAGCCAGGCAAGGAGGACGGCCACAACAATAGTAACATTAATTTGCACATTAAATGTGCACATGTATGTGCAGTGCCATGCAGAAAGCTCACAACCGTTACACCGAGCCCCTGCTAGCCCGTTACCAAATGAGCAAAGAATAAGTCATTCCTTCATTTACAATGTGGAAAAGAGGATTGACATGTCCTGCAGCTGTGCTTTTTATCAACAATTTCCTATTGTTTAAGGTAGTGTTTTTTTTTATTAGCATTTGCCCGATTGTCTTGTTTTCCCAAGAACTATCTTGTAGGGTTCAAGTGGTAGAGGATTTTTTAGGAAAAGGGACAAGGACATCATGTGTCTGTTTGTCCTTGTCGCTTTTTATTAATAGCTTTCGTCTCTTGAATGTGCATGCCAACAAGTTTCAAGGGTCACTAAGTGGCACGAATTGAATAATGTGGTGCCATCCCTTAGTTAAACACTGTACCAAAAGCTTTCTTAATTTTTCTTAATTTTATACAAACCTATGACGCGGTAGAGAGACCTCTCAAGGTCTGCGGAACTGTCTAGTTGAATGCCCAGAATAGTTTTGTGGATAAACATACTCGTGGGAGGGAATGCACATCCTTATGTCTGTTGACATTGATACTGGCAAATGTATTAAAATTCGTGATGTCTGAATCTACAGTGCTCATTTTTTCTCCACGTATTGTTCAGTTACGGTGTGTCAACATCCCTGGCCGCCAAACCCCCCCCCCCGCATTTTGTCGTTATGTTGGATGAGATCTGTTATTGCATATGCCAAAAACAACTGTGTGTGCGGCCTGCTACACAATACATTGTCAACATTGTGATATATTACTCTAGTTATATGCAATCATTGAGCTAGCAAGACAACTAGAGAAAATGGTAGAATTCTAAAACGAGACCAGCGTTTGTCATAATGCAAATATCTAGGTTGGGGAAACAACAAAAAGTACTTGTGCACATTCATTCCACATAAGGCTGGGAACTTTGCATGTAGGGTTCCACGTTTATTTCTCTGTCGTTAGGTTTTCCAGTACAACGGAGTTTTGATGGATCATTCTGGTAACTGTAACAATTTTACCTGATGACGATTGGGAGTAGGTTCAGAGCAGGGATGGGCAGTATTTCAAATACAAGTATTTGAAATATGCATTTCAAATAATTTGTGTATTTCGCATCTGTATTTAAGTACAAATTCGGTAATGTATTTGACGTGTGTATTTAAATACTAAAACGTGGGTAATTCAAATACAATTGTAATTAAATACAATTTTGTGGGTGGAAATACATCCCTCAAATGTATTGCCACTGTCCAGAGCAGGAAGAAAACTACGTTCTGCACTGAATGCAATGTCTCTCAACCAAGCACAAGCGTTAAGTGACTTTGTGGTTACGGTGCTAGTCCAGGGCAAGAATAGTAACGAAATCTACGTTCACAGGCAGACTGGCTAAATCAATGCCTGTGACAACTTGTGATGCTTTCCAGCCTGATTTTCATCCATATTTTTGCCTGGAACATTCTAAATGCACGGGTCATCCAGATTTTCGTGACTGGTGCGAGTTGCAACAATAAAAAATTCTCTAGCTAATGCTGTGCGTCTTGGTCGTCTTGGTTCTTTGTTGTTCTTTGTTGGTCTATACCAAAATGTAATCGACAAAAAAGCTTCTTGAAGCTCTGTACTTTTTTCGCCTATTACGTCCAAGCTGATTACATTTTTTTTTATTATATTTCTTTTATGTTACTAGAGCCTCGCACACTAACTCCCGAGTGTGCGATGCAAAATTAAAATGAGATACCCAGAAACCGGTTGCAGGTGCCCTAAAGTCGCTCACGCAAATTTTGAGGAATGTGTTTGGAAAAGTATTTGGAAGAGACCAAATACATTTGGTTGTATTTGTATCTTGTAGTTAAATGCTTTTTTGGAAATGTAATTAGATTTGTAATTAGATACATTTTTGACGAAGTATTTTGTATTTGCATTTCGATACATATTTGCATGTATTTTGCCCATCCCTGGTTCAGAGGCACCGGTGATGTATTGAGCATTACTACCGGGGTTATCGGAACAACTTTCTAAAAATACATCAGAAAATTAATTGCATAGTGCAGTGGTTCTCAACCATTGATGTCTCGCGGACCCCTTGTGGATCGACGGAGATGATGGAGGACCCCGTTTGCTGTGAGGGGAAGCGAAAGGTGTAGGTTAATTATGATAATGTTTTAATATGTGAACGTAACTAAGGGCTTTTCTCTTCTCAATTGGATAAAAGACAACTTTTATTGCCAAGCTTGACTGACGAGGCAGGGCTGCGCGGACCCCCGTTGGAGAACCACTGGCATAAAACATTGAACTGGCTGTAATACAAGATGAATTCTAATAAAATGTCTATTGTTTTTAAGACCCGTCAACTAGCAGTGTTGTCGTTAGTTGTTGAACAGTCTTGTTGTACGAAACTGGTTGGGGGTGGTTTTGGCTGAAAACATAGCAAAAGAAAATAAGAAAAGTTTAGGAATTCTTAAAAGTGGACACAATAAGACTTGCTCGCCAAAGTTATATTAGAAAGTCACTTAATTAGGCAAGCCCACAAATGTGTTCTTGGCACTTGACCAAAGTGTGTGGTGCACCATAACTCAGAGCACATGAAGTGAAAGCATGTGCTGCTGAACCCAGAAATCCTCGGTCCGGTCCCCGCCCGTTTAAATCTGGATGAGCATCATACTGGAATGCGTCTATTTAATCACAACTGCCCGATGCACGTTAGAGATAGCAGTCGTCCTGCACTGGCTGAATCTCTCGTGGACTGGATTGGATTGTGTAGAATCTTGATCTAGCCAAAAAAAACAAGTTCAAAAAGCCTAATTGTGATTACCGTGGTACCTCTCTCCCTTTAATTTTTCTTCCCCGATACGTGGCCCAGTGTTGCCTTATCTCAAAGGCAGGCTGACCTCACTGTGTGTAAACGCTCGACGTCTAACTTGCTTCACTTTAGGCCTTAAAATGCCACGCTGACTTCCCTCCCTCTCATGCCCTTGCAGTGGGACCTGATCTGCAGCCAGGCCTATGAGGTGCGGGTGGTGCAGTCTGTGTTCATGTCGGGCGTCATGTCGGGTGCCTTCGTCTTCGGCTACATCTCAGACCGCTTTGGGCGCCGCCGGACTCTGCTCTTCTCGTCCATCGCCATGTCAGCCTTCAGCTTCTTCGGCGGCTTCGCGCCAAGTTTGGCCCTGCACGCAGCCTGCCGTTTCCTGGCAGGCATGACCACGGCGTCCATGGCGCTCGTGTCCTTCGTTATGATGACGGAGCTAGTGGGGCCGTCCCGGAGGGCGCTGATGGGCACCCTCTTCCCGCTGGTGTTTGCCTTTGGCATCGCCATGCACGCGCTCCTGGCCTACCTGATCCCCAACTGGCGCTACTACACCATGGCCACCTCGCTGCTCGCTGTGCTCTTCCTGCCACTCATCCTGTAAGCTTTCCTTCATTGCGGGGCAGAAACTAAGACTCGCTGGTGTCGAGTCGTCACGACCGAGAAGGGCAGCAGAAACAAAGGCCGGAAGGAAGGGAGCCGCTCATGACTTTGCGTATGGCACAGAGGATGGCACTAGCGCAGCTCTCGGCACTGTTTCGTGACTGACGAAAGACAGTCTCGGTTGCTTAGCTGCCCGTAAGGAGCTGTATTCATAACTTTTCATTGAGGTAGCCTCGTTCCTCGCTATTTCCTCTGTAGAAAGCCCCCGGTCTTGTCGGCAGCTAACCGCAGCGCTCTCTGAACTGTACCGGAACAAGGCTAAAGGAAAGGCAGTTGGCGCACCCACTGACTCTCTCTTGCTGCAGGCTTCTGCCGGAGAGCCCCCGCTGGCTGCTGCTGCACGGCCAGCAGGCCCAGGCCAAGGCAGTACTGGTGCACATAGCGGTGAAGAACGGCACAGCAGGCTGCCTGCCTCGCTCCTGGGAGCTGCAGGAACAGAAGCTGCACCACAGCCGAGGCTCCAACCCCAAGGTGCTCTTCCTCAACAGGACCCTGCGCAACCAGACCCTCGTCCAGCTCTTCATCTGGTGGGTGCCCTCGCTCCACCGAGGTCGGGGGAGGGTGGTGCTGTCGCAGCCTGCTCGCTTGCAAGGGGGACACAAAATAGGCCTCTTCTTTTGTATCATAGTGTGTCCCCCCCAAAAAAATTTATGACGCTTTTTCTCCGCAAATATAGATTGTGCATTGTTGAATGCTCATTCTCCGCCCAAATGTTGTGCTAGCAGTCCGAACCAGACGCCAAAGTTTCAGCACTAACCCTTACGTTATTTCAAAAGTTACATTTAGGTGGAGAATGAGCGTTCGGCGGCACATAGTTTATTTTTGCAGCGAAAGAAACCCTGTAAATATCCTTTGGGGACACCCTGTACTTGCTTATCTGTATAGCAGGGGCTGTCGCTTTTCTATTTTGGGGGAGCCCCATCTGGCTTGAATGGCAACCAAGGAACACCTCCCGGCCTTGGCACTGATGCAACAAAGCGGTGCAGAAGCTTACGGACCTTGTGAGTGACAATGCACTCACTGTTAAGCTTGTAGTTACGTATGAATGGGTGGTTCAGATCTGTTAAATTTATGCTGAAACGGGAGGAACAATTAGCTCAGGGGCAGGGACAATCGAGGAAGATTATGAGCTTAGGAAATCGCTGTGGGTACTCTGGGCTGTCCTTGGGTTCCTAGTAATCCATTTATATATATGGTGCCTCTATCCTATACTCCTGAGCAACCTGTATAGGAGGCTCTCAAGATACTTTGAAGAGATATACACTGAAGAGTGGAGGGAGCTAACTATGTACTCGTTTTCACCTCAAGAAAGGTAGATAGAAAAACTCAGTTCCCTGCATAGTATTACTAACTCCCTTGATGTGATGAACTAAGACATTTGAAAATTGTTATTTTATAAAAATGTCCATATTTCAAGGTCAAAATGCTTTTTTTTCTCACAATCAAATGTTGTAAGAAATAATTTGTGCAGCATAAGAACTGTGTGCAATACTTTTTCTTTTTTTGACATTACAGTTAGTGTAGTAAATAATCAGATTGTGTTCACAGTTGGTTCTTTTCTCAAGCGCAAGAATTTGCGACAAACCTTATATTAATGGCTCGTAAGTGATGGTTATTCCAGCCTGATGCTCATCTTTTTCTTAAACCCAATGTGTTATAGGGATGACTCCTAGCAGCTCTCTGTAAAACTGTGGCGAAAGAGTGTTACGTAGGTGCTGTGTCAGTATTTGGTTGGAACTCGTGTGATCTGTGCCCCACTCAGACCTCCGGCATGTCACATAGGAAATCCAGCACTGTGGCCTTGCTATCCGGAAGGTGTTAAAGGGGCACTGACACATCAAAATCATATATTTTTTTATTGTCTAAAACGATGCAAGTTATAGTCATAGACACGCAAAAAAAACCGCATCGCGAAAAAAAAGTTTCCCGCGCGCGCGCGCCTTTTTATTTTTGTCGTTTATATTTCCCGCGCTCACCTTCTCGCTTCTTCTGATCGATGACGTCAAAAATCAGGAAATTTAGAAGCTTTGTAGGCGACATTTCTATAACATTTAAGAACGGCAATCGTAAACCATGTTTTTTAACGCAACTGCGAACGCACTACGGCCCTTCTTTTTGAAATACCAAAAATCAGATTTCGGTGTGATGTTGCTTCCTGGATTTGTATCCTCCCTCGAAAAACTTGGCGGCGCTCGAGCAGAGGATTATCGGCCAGTCGGAGAGCAACCGGTTTTTTCCTGCGCTAGCACCCTTCTATCCCGCCTCCTCACCTCCTCCCCCTCGCTTCGGGTCGCCGTGGCAACGGCGTGGTGGAGCGGAGGTCGGAAAGAAAGTCGAGTCGCCGGAGGCCGCAAAATTTGACTCACTGCACTGGCGCGGATCGCGCGGGAACTTCAAATTCGGCATTTGGAAATTGTTTTTTTAATAAAGAAATACTGAATTCCCAAGTTTCGAACTTCGAGGGTAATGTCCTGGCATCGTTTTCAATCGTTTCGGATAATAAAAAAAATATGATCTTGATGTGTCAGTGCCCCTTTAAGCCATGCAACTGCAAGAGACTATAGTTGAACTTCGATTTAACAAAACCCAATTTTACAAATTTCCTGATCTAGTGAGCAAATTCAGATTCGCCACGCATCCTATGCTCGAAAAATGTTTTTCTCGATTTTACGAAGTTCCCGATTTAACGAAATAATCAGCGGGTCTCGGTTACTTCGTCAAATTGAGGTTCAACTGTATAACTTTGCATCCCTCTCCCGCTGGAGCACTAGCTTTAGGAGGCTTGCTTTCAGAGACACCATGCAGGACGATGCTCGCACTGCCAAGGCAAAGAATCCTTAGCAAGTTCATCTCTTCGACACCACCGCGAAGCAACACAATACCTACATTTTTTATTCCAACTGCCTTGCCACGACAATGCAAGGACGGTGGATTTTGTTAGTCTGAATGTTAGCTGCTTACAAGCAGTTTGCAGAACTGAACAACCAAGTCACGTCACATCCCAGTTTGTGCTTGTTTCTTCCCTTTTGACTGAATGGGTATGATGACGCCCAAGAAGTATAAAGGCCAGTGATGAAAGGAGCTTTCAGTCTCGTCGGCTGTGTAATGCCGGAATAATATGTGCAATGACATATTAGCCATAGTTGGTTGCAACGGTGGTCGCACATTTCGTAAAACTTCTTCGTCATGATTCTTCCAACTAGAAAGGCTACTGTATTTTCCATTAATGAGGAGCGAATACCAGCAAGCTGGTGTTTTTCTTGACGAACCTGTTTCGCCTTATTTTTACCAGTACCTGGGTTGTTATCAGCATTTTCGGTTGAAACTTACACCTCTGAACTGACACTGGCACCCAGATTTCTTAATGCGAAGAAATTGATGCAGCCGCAGAGGTCCATCTTAAGATTCGCTTCACACATTTAGATTTGAGTGTGGTCGAGCATGTTGCGTTCCCTCGTAACTGCTTGACACATCGGCATCGTCTGTCAGGTGGCCCTGGAATGCCAACGAGCTGCGTACATCTTTTTATAATTTTTTGTGCATCGTTCTTTTAACTCCGGTAAGTGTGCTAGTGAGTTATGAGGCAACGCGTTGCACTCGAACACACTCGAGCGCACGTGTGCGAACCCACCTTTACACGCCACGCCGATAAACGTACACGTGCAGGCTCGTGAATGGCATCACATACTACGCCCTAACGATGGCAGCCAGCTCCCTGGGCGGGGACCTGTACCTGAGCACAGCATTGTCCGGGCTCATAGAGGTGCCCGGCTACCTGCTCTCCGCATGGCTGCTCAGCACCGCCGGGCGCAGGCTGTCCCTGTGCGGAACCATGGTGCTGGGCAGCGCGGCCTGCATCACACTCCAGTTCGCCTCTCATTGTGAGTGGCCCCTCTCCTCGCTCGTCCTCGTCACTGTTTCAGTGCTCGTATACTTGGTGTCGGCTGTTTCGTGCCACGTCGTTGAGGTTAGTGTGGCTTTCGCTATGGCACAGCTCCGCACTTCCACGAGAGCACGTGACTTTGTCTCGCATCTCATTTGCACATGCTCGTGCGAGTAGTACCTTGGACAGCATTGCAGCACCACCAAAGCTATGACAGCTTTAACAACGTAACACAAAATAGTTGACACTGAGAATGGTTCTTGCGTTTTCCTTCCGGGCCTACGAGAGTCGTTGTCACCTTTCAGTTTACGGCACATATTCCACTGTGTCTCTAAGGGTTAAAGACCTCTTGCAAATCAATTTACGTCCTGTACGCACCAAAATCCTTGCCCTCGCAGCATCTACCACGTGAAACTGAAGCTAACATCTTCTAGATAGGCTGTGGTGCTGAATTTTGGGCGTCGCCTAGAAGAGACGAGGCTCGTGTTTTTACCGATTGAACCGGGACTCATGTATTTACCGATTGAACATGAGTCCCGGCTGGCACAATCAAGGTGGTCACCGTGGCGCCTCGTCTTAACTCCTTCCGTACCACGCCCGTTAGCCATTGATCACCCGTGATCAACGGTTTCCACAGTCTGACAAATTCGAATTGGCATCCAGGAACACATTGCGCCATCTCGTGGATAGCCAAAGAACTACAGCATTAATTTTGCACTTTCTCCCAAGCTGGTGAGCCGTCGAAAATAAATCACTGCATGACAGTCACACCTGTCAGATACGGCGTCCTGCTGACATTGGGGATCGCTACAAAGATGTCCTCAATCGCATGATTTAAGGGCTTTTGCTGCTTGTTTTTTTTTATGACAGCAACATTTAGGACTAGGAATGATGTTGGACCGTTTGATTTGAGTTCTTGCAGCGACATTTCATCTCCGAGGTCAAGAATATTGACAAGTGCTCGTTGGAGAGCGTCGTTCTAGCTTTATTGGCTGTCCTGAGCTGGGGCGCACATTTTATGTGTATCGCGAGCCGTAAAAATACCAGCAAGTGAAAAGTTAGAGCAGTGCTATAACAAACCGAGCTCTTGTGGCAAAAAAAAATAAAAGGTGGAAGTTCTGGAGGACATGCACTACGCATGCAACAGCGTCTCTGAATGGCACGATGCCGCAGAAGTACTCGTGCCGACGAACTAAAAAAAGGCAGTATCAGCTAGCTTAGAGGTGATAGTGGAGTGTATGAGGCACACTTTGTACAGTTAGGATTTTTAAAAATAATAGTATGATATAATGTAGCTGCAAATGTTTAGACTTCTTGTTCTTATTTTTGCATAAACTCGAAGTTTAAAATTTAAATTTGACAAACTTTTTAGAAATTAAGGTAAACCTTTATTTTTTGTCTAAAGAGCATGTTATTGGCTACATTTTGATTATCATAATTTGTGATATATGCTGAGTAGTTCTTAAAATAAGAAATCTTTTGTCCTACCCTTAAAAATCATTGCTTTTCCACGTAGTATAGAAAGAGTTAAGAACTAAAGAGAATATGTTTTGCAAGTGAAAGAATTATTCCGGTGATATGGAACAAAAAATTACAGTTCCTCATTGTCCCAAGGGGAAGTAAGTTGACTTTGGTCTCCAAAACTTGTCCAGAGTTCTATCCCCTTCTGAAACAGTTTCATTAACTCTTTTTATTCCCAAGAAAGTAACCCTTCGGAGTCGAAAATTAAATGGGCATGCAAAGTTAAACATTTATTGCAAGAACAATAATTTTCTTCGTTTTCATAACTGAATTCATTAATAGATAATCTATTGAGTGCCTTTTGTTGCTTGTTTGTGTTCTATTTATCAGTCCACTGCTGACTTGACATAGCCTGTGCGTGATAGAATTAATATTGGAGACTGTGCTAAATTTTTCCTGTAGATAAGCCGTGGCTTTAACAGAAGGGACATGATCGCACCACGGTGTTTGTTTCGATTTTGGTTATTGACCTTTAAATTCTGTCATATATGCACAAGGCAGAAAAAATATGATTAGTGATAATAGTACTTTCTGCATGCATGTTGATTTGCAAGTTAACGTAGCTTCAATGTTGAAAGCCAGTCCCATTGTCTTTCTAGCAAACCATTGTCTCCTTCCATGCCAAAATTGCTATTTTGGTTGTGCATATATGGAACAAGGTAGGATGTACAAAGTTCTTTGTGAGTTTACATGTGATGGCGGTGTTATAACACTTTTTCAGTTGTGTACGGAGCCACGGTGGAGAATGCGCTTTCACTGGTTGCCAAGATGTGCATCTCCATGTCCTTTGCTATCATCTACCTGTACTCTGCAGAACTGATGCCCACAATTGTCAGGTAGGTTGTGCTTGAGAAACCAGACACTTTTGCAGACTTATATGGCTCTTATTATTGCATTTGAGAAAGAGAGCACTACAATTGGGATCTAAAGAAATGGTTGATGATTGACAAACTCCTTTTGAAGTTGAAACAAGTGCACCGCTGTATTCGCTATTTTAAAATCACGTGCCAGACCACGGGTTGTGGCTCCTACGCCACAGCAAAAAAACCACGAGCTTGTGAACAGCACAACGCAAATTAGTCGAACAGCAAACTATGAGTAATGCAACAACTATGACAATAACGTGAAACGAGAGGGAAGAAAGGACTTTGTGAGTGCATATAAGATCAGCAAACAGGGAACAAAAAAAAAATACACCTAAGCACTTCTTATGAGTTGTGAATGCGAAAGCATGTACATCAATCTTGCTCTACGCGTGTTGGCGCGCTGACTGGGGCGCTGACGGACGCGCAGCGCCATGAGGTGGCCGAGTCTGCGCGTCAGTTTCAACAATTGCCCACCCCATGGCGCTGCATGTCTGGCGAGTGGGAGCCTAGTCATTGCACACTAGCCAATGGGGTCGCAGCGGTGTAAAAGATGCCGTTGGCTGTGGACGCGCGCTAGCCAATGGGATCGAAGCGGTGTAAAAGAGCAGTTTGGCGTGGTTTCAAAGCTGATGACGTCGGCTTGCTCTATGAAACAGTTAATGCTGTCGCATTAAAAAAAAAGATATAGAGGCTCGTTGGATGTAGTTTTTTGTTGTTGAATTTGGGTGGCCCTGCACCCAAATTCAACAACGGGCCACAAAACGTAACCGGAAATACTACTGCATCAAATTAACCGAGTAGGTGTGTATTGAGCGCTCACGTTATCCAATCCTATTTCTGCGACAAATTACGGGACTGTGGAAATTCCACGAATCATACTCAATTCAGAAAGAATATGATATCAGATTACCAAGGTTCCACCATAGTTTGACGATAATGACAATGGTCATTCAATTTCTAATTAACGTTTTAACGTGAATCTTGCTTAAGGTGATCATATTCCTCGAGCCCCAAAACGACTAGTATGGGCGAGGGGGAGGGAGGGAGGGAGAGAGGGAGAGGGAGAGGGAGGGGGAGGGAGGGAGGGAGGGAGGGAGGGAGGGAGGGAGGGAGGGAGGGAGGAAGGAGAAGGGGGTACTAATAGTGTTGTAAGGCTTGAAAACTTTAAATTTTGGTAACAAATCATACCTTTTCAGTATTTCATATGGACCGCACACATTTCTTTTTATGCATATTTCTTTAGTATTAATGTATTGATTTTTGCAGATAACATGCCCATATTATCAGCACCTTCTCTGCCAAGCGAATCTTGTACATTCTTCTGGGAAAGCACCCTCCCACTGGTGCTATCTTTTAGTCTAGCTGCGTCTTTTATCTATTCGGGATTCGGGGGAGCCAAAGCGGGAAAACACCGTCCCACAGGCACGCATGTGGGACAACGGGACCACGGACAGAAAAGCAGGACCTGCCACGCCTAAATCGGGACGTCTGGTCACTTTCATCTTGCTCATTCTTTTTGGCACCACAATCTGGTCACAATCTGCAGTGTCATTGCATTGGCACCATTTATGGCATGCAAACTCTTTTTCCACACGAGTTTGCAGAATTTTGTTAAAATATTCAGACCCAATAGACGCCCTTGTTGTGACGCCTCTTTCATAACACCTTCATGTGCCACGAGGACATAGCCTACACCTTTGTGAGACTTGTGTAAACTGTGGGAGTTGTTTTCAGCATTTTTATTTGACGTAACTATAAACTCATTTCTAATAACAGGCCTTGATAGTGACAAAGATTTTGGTTTGTTGTAAAAGAAGTGTGGAGAATGCAGCTAATTTTACTACGCACTCTGAGGTGGATATGACTGAAATCTGTTCTAATCAGTGAGACTGACATGTGAATTTACATTGTACAAGAGAACTGGTTTATTGAAACTTGCAAACTTTGGAAGGCAACGATTTTTACGGCGGAGCTGTTAAAGGGGTACTCCGGCGATTTCTTCATGGTCCCCGATTTGCTTGAAATTTCGCTAAACTCGCCAAACAACATCGCCAAAATAGTATCCCAAATACAGTGTAGACCGCATATAACGTGTGTTGCGGGAGTCGCGAAAATCCGCACTATAAGCGGTACCGCACTATATCCAAAACATCAATTTTTCAGGCCAAAATATGTGCCGTCAGACAACTTACCTTTGTAAAAGAATTTATTTTATGTTATTCTTTTTTTTTTTCTTTATTCAAAGATTACCCCGCATAGCCCGGAGGCGTTATTGCAGGGGGGTTACAGTTTTGAAAAAATACATCTTCATTTGTAGAGCACACCTGGTCTTCAGACAGCCTATTCCACTTTGCAATGGTTTTAACAAAAAAAGAATTTGCATACATGTTCGTCCTGGCGTGGTACTCTCGGATTTTGAAAGCGTGGTCAGTCCGCCTAGAAACATAATGTGGGTGTTTTAAATATACTTCTCTGTTAATGCCAGTTTTATTATTATATATGAGAAATAAAAACTTCAGTCTCAACTTTTCTCGTCAAGAAGAGTGTAGTTCCCAATTCAATTCGCTTTTCATTTTAGTGCAGCTCTCCCTCCGCACATAACGACCCAGTACAAACCTAGCAGCTCTATTTTGAATTCTTTCCACTTTGTCAATCAAGGTTACGTGCGGAGTGTCCCAGACGGCGCAGGCATATTCTAAAATCGGCCTAACACATGTTAAGTTCGCGGTTTTCTTTAATTCGGGTAGTGAACATTTCAAATTCCGTTGAATAAAATTGAGCGCCCTGCCAGCTTTTAGGATGACATCATCAACTTGAGCATTCCAAGAACAGTCTGATGACAGTGTGACACCAAGGTACTTGTACGTAGTTTCGTTATTTATTAGATGAAAAATAAAGCTTAGTTTGAGGAAAGTCGTTATTTCATCAGACTAGTACACTTCTCTCGCTTCTCTCTCAAGTGTGTCACACATTTTGAAAGAAATAAGGGACTTTTGCCTGACGCAGCCTTTTAACGGCGTCGGGGGTTGCGGACGGACGTTGCAAGCGTTCAGCATTGCTAACCCTAATCACTTTTCTCCGGTAATGAAAACGCGTAAAAATTCGCATCCTTTATACGGTACGCGCCAGTAATACCTTCATTTTGAGCACAGGCATGAAATGCTCCAAATAAGAAATCCAGGCGATGTTCGAAAATACAAATGCTTAGAAATCACCACTGTAGTCGAAGTAAACAAACACGATGACACGGGCGTTTCTGCCGTCTTGAGAGTGCCGCCACGACATCGCCGCACGAGTCCGTGGATCTTCCCTTATAGTACGTGCTGGGTTATCATAGCGACACACAACGAAAATTCACAGTCAAGAATAGCGCTTTTACGCGGAACGATGAGCTTCCACCACGCTATGCTAGCCACCATAACCACGCCATCTACGTCGACAATTACAACCGCCGCCATGTTTGCGGATAGAAGCAGCCGGCCCGCGACCGGCATGCAACGCGCGCGAACACTTCTCCTCGACCTGCGATTGGTCTGTCGTTGCGGTTGTTTTCCAACGCAGCGGGGGGACGCACGCACGTGAACGACACGTGCGTGCGTCCCTCCGTTGCTATGGCGACTGAAGCCTCTCTCTTCGCGTCTCCCTGCTTCTTCGAGCAACCTCCTTGCCCCACGTCTTGCCCCGCGAGTGCCGCTTGCGGCTAGCGCCGTTATCTAGTGTCGCACAGGGAAGCGTGCTCGCTGCATTGGTCGGTCGGCGGGCTGTTCCAGAAACCGCACCATAACCGGTATTTCCCTTCGCGCGCCTGCATTTTAAGCGGTATGCAATTACATGGAGTTCTATGGGAGACGAACCGGTGGTTTAAAAAAAGCCGCGTTATACCCGGTCCTGCACTATAAGTGGTTACGTTGTAAGTGGTCTATACTGTATTAGGTCAAAATATTTTTAGAGCGCAGCTCTTAGGCGCCCGTCTCCGGCTTGAGCGGCGTCGGCGTAACTGCGGGGTGCATTACGGGTAAATTTCCTCGCTAAATCTAGCAGAAAAATTTCCTTGCTAAATCTAGCGGAAAAATGTCCCCGCTAAATCGAGCGGAAAAATTTCCCCGCTAAATCTAGCAGGAAAAATTTCCCCGCTAAATTTGGCGGAAAATTTCCCCGCTAGATCTCGCGGGAAAATTTCCCCGCTAAATCTAGCAGAAAAATTTCCCAGCTAAATCTAGCGGAAAAATTTCCTCGCTAAATCTAGCGGAAAAATTTCCCCGCTAAATTGAGCAGAAAAATTTCCCCACTAAAGTTAGCGGAAAAATTTCCCCGCTAGATCTAGCGGAAAAATTTCCCCTCTAAATCTCGCGGGGAAATTTTGGTCACGTGACGGGGGGGGGGGGGGGGGTCACGTGGCCTGGGGAGTCACGTGACCCCTCCCCCTAGGTCACGTGACACCCCCAAGTCTTGTGACCCCCCTCCCAAGATCACGTGACCCCCTCCCGAGGTCACGTGACCTCAAAGGTGGGTCACGTGACCCTTTCCTCTATGTCACGTGACCCCCCACGTCGCGTGACCCCCCCCCCCCCCCCCCCCCCCCGAGAACATGTGGCCCTCAGTACCCTTACATCCTTCTCCTCAACAGCTGCACTCCAATTCGGCATTACAGGGAGTTGTAAACGGCTTTCACTTTTTTAGAGCGCAGCTCTTAGGGGCCCGTTTCCAGCCTGAGCGGCGTCGGCGTAACCAAGGGGGGGGGGGGGGGGGGTCACGTGACCCCCCTTGAAATCACGTGACCCCCCCCCCCCCCCCCGAGGTCACGTGACCCCCCCTCCCCCGAGATCACGTGACCTTCCCGGGGTCACGTGACTACCCGCAGGTGATCTGACCCCCCTCAGTACCCTTCCCTACTCCTCCTCAAAAGCTACGCTCCAATTCGGCGTTACAGGGATTCGTAAAAGGCTTTCATTTTTAGAGCACAGCTCTTAGGGGCCCGTTTCCGGCTTGAGTGGCGTCGCCGTCGCCGTCGGCGGAACCGCGCGGTGCATCATGGGAAATGTCCCATAAGGCACCGCGCGAGCCCCCCACCGGGGTCACGTGACCCCCTGAGGTCACGTGACCCCCTCCTCGAGGTCACGTGACCCCCGCCGATGTCGCGTGACCCCCCGATGACGTCATCGTCACTGATGACGTCACCGGCATCCACATCGTCATCGTCATCATCACTGATGACGTCACCGGCATCCACATCGTCATCGTCATCATCACTGATGACGTCACCGGCATCCGCATCGTCATCGTCATCATCACTGATGACGTCATCCGCATCGTCATCGTCATCACTGATGACGTCACCGGCATCCACATCGTCATCGTCATCATCACTGATGACGTCACCGACATCCACATCGTCATCATCACTGATGACGTCACCGGCATCCACATCGTCATCGTCATCATCACTGATGACGTCACCGGCATCCACATCGTCATCATCACTGATGACGTCACCGGCATCCATATCGTCATCGTCATCATCACGGATGACGTCACCGGCATCCACATCGTCATCGTCATCATCACTGATGACGTCACCGGCATCCACATCGTCATCGTCATCATCACTGATGACGTCACCGGCATCCACGTCGTCATCGTCATCATCACTGATGACGTCACCGGCATCCACATCGTCATCGTCATCATCACTGATGACGTCACCGGCATCCGCATCGTCATCATCACTGATGACGTTACCGACATCCGCATCGTCATCGTCATCATCACTGATGACGTCATCAGTGACGTCACTGATGTCGTCACCGGCATCCGCATCGTCATCGTCATCATCACTGATGACGTCATCAGCGACATCACTGATGACGTCACCGACATTCACATCGTCATCGTCATCATCACTGGTGAAGTCATCAGTGACGTCACTAATGACGTCATCGGTACCCGCATCGTCATCGTCACTGATGACGTCGTCAGTGATGACATCATCGGCATTGGGGCTCACGTGACCCCCAAGGTCACGTGACCCCTCCCCTGGTTAGTTTAACCCCCCCAGTGCCCTTCCCTCCTCCTCCTCAAGAGCTGCGCTCTAATTCGGCGTTACAGGGATTCGTAAAAGGCTTTCATTTTTTTTCACGAAGTTATTGAATTTAAAATTTTGGTCCTCACCGTGTTTTCCACACTGAAAGTCTCTACTGGCAACAACGAAAAAGTGACGTCAGTGGAAGTGCAGGGGTTCACTGTTTGGACTGTAGAATTTGTTCCCAACTGATTCGAAGCAGTTTCATAGTGTCAGATGAATGCTTTGGAAGCTCGCTCCGGTCCCCGCGCTCCAGCACGAAACAAATGATTGGCATATTCTATTTTTTAAACTGCTCGCTCGACTGGCAAGCTTGCCTTCCACTGACGTCACGGCACTGAAAAGTGCGGGTATATTTGAATGTTGGTTTTTGCGTCATTTTAATTTGCCGATTTCCCAATAACTATTATGAATTTCGTGATACAAAATAGCATACCGGGAAGGGCAAAGGCCGGGGAGTCAGAAAATATAGTTAGTTGAGATAGCTCAAAAATCGCCGGAGTACACCTTCAAGGGTTAGTTTGCTCAGGATCGTGTCAACCAGCAAATAAATGTCGACGCAACACTCTGGACAGCTCCGGTTGTCTGGTTGACACCGTTGCTCGTAGATGGCGGCAACCTTTCGAGCCTTTTCACTCTGGCTTGCCGACTTACGGCCGGCCATTACTTCATTCCCACCATAGTACAGCTTCGCTGGTCTTCCTTCTCACCAGAGTGGAAAGGCTGAAAATTTTTTTATTGAGCTTTACTGATGATTGTCACCACTTTGGGTCATGCAAGGCTCTTGAGGTACCAAGCGCAATGACATCAGTTAGCACAATGGATGCCACTGCTACCGAACCAAAGCCGCGTAATGTCCTAAATAATGACTTCTGTCGAAGAGTCTGCTATAATGAAATTGTAAACTCCTTACAAACTCCTTGATGTAGTTCATTATGTCTGAATGTATGTTATAACAGAATCTGTAATAAGCGAAGTTGGCTCAATGGCATAGATAGAAAGACCAACCAAACTTCACAAATTTGGTATGTTATAACTGAATACCTGTTGTAACCAGATCTGTAGTAACAAGGTTATACGGTACTGTTTCATTCCCAGGAACGTCGGGATGGGGCTGGCATCGGTAGCTGCACGGATTGGTGGCATAATCTCTCCATTCGTCAGTCTTCTGGTGAGTCTCGTGTGCTTTCTCGTGCTGCTCGGGGCTAACTGTCGGGCCGCTCCAACAAAACGCATAAGGAAGTAACCGCACACATCCTGCACACCAGATTTTCTTTATCACTGGAGTGATTAAAAGCAAGTAAAATTTACTGACTGGCTTCACACAGAGAAACTCCTTCCTCAACATGACTGTTGCAATTGCGGTCTTTTGTGTTCACACAGGAACTGCTGCAGTGGTGATGTGTTACATTTGGCCATGTTTTTTTTTGCTAAGAATTCAATTTCCCTGCACTGGGTAAGCGTATGCTGTGCGTGCCCACCCTGTTTGAAGGAAAGATTATAAGTGAAGGACTAAAATAAGGCACCGACAAGTGGATGTGCAAAGTGCCATTTATTGTAGGTTTTTTTTTAATTAAGAAATTGCTACTGCAGATGTCAGCACGTGCATTATGTGCGACTACCAACCCAGCATGCTCTTTGGTGTATCAAATATTAAAAAAAAATTTATTTATATCGAAGTGATCACTACCTTGTCAGCCACTTCAGAATGCATGAACAGTTGCTTTGTTTCAAGTGGTCCTCAGCTTTAGGAATTCAATTTTTGCCCTTTTTGTTCGCACGTTTTGAGCACATGACTAGTATAATTATGTTCTTTGTAACAAAACCACTACTGGAATGTTTTGGGTGAAATGGACCTTGAAATGTCAACATAGATCTCAGGTTTTCTGCAAGGCAGAAAATCTTCTTAGTTTCATCCTCCAAGGAAGTGAGGGTGGTGGAGGAGGGAAAGAGAAAGCGTAAATAAGAGGATGTGACTCTTCATTACCCCTGCTCAGGGGCAGGGATCAAGCTCTTGGGGCAGGAGAGGCTTAGGGTTGAAAGGTGGGAAAGGAGGAAGAAGGTGTTCCAAAAAGTAACGTTGTATCACGAAGCGAACACTATAGGCATTTCTAAGTATTCTGCAAGGAAGATACAGTGTGTGACACTGTGGCCACAAACACAACTTTGGCACTTCTTTGCATTTTACTTTGGAGGGTACTGGAAGGAATCAAAAGTTACCACTGAGGTTAGTACCTCAGCTGAGCACTTTCCAACACTGTAATAGTTTGGGTCACAATTCTTTGTTGCCGAGAAGAAAAAAAATAGAGAAGACCGGGTATGGCTTGTTCTTACCAACAGTGTCTTGGAGTGCACATTCTTATAGGAGGCACAGATTGCCTAATAGGTGGTATGACATGCTTAACAGGAAAGGCAGCATATACAGAAGGGCAGCACCCTTAGCTGTTTGCACCACTGGGGAGTGGCGAGCAGTCATCAGATTGTTTTTGACGGAGGATATGAAACCTTATGCGATTCATAGAAGAGTGCTACAACAGTATGGAGGTGCCTGCATCAGCAAGAGAGGAGAGTTTGGGTGGATTGACACAAAACATCAATCCATGACCAGCAGCGCTCTGGTTTTCCCAGCATGGCCATAGCGTGCTGGGACGACCATAGTAAATTGATCACGAATAGACATTCACCCATTTATGTGTTAAAAAGACACTGACACCCCACCCCAAAAAAATTTTTTTATTTTTTGCCAGGCAAACTATTATGGGGTCAGAAGACTACCCAATCAATATTTTACTACAGTGACAGATATATTTCTAATAAAGTAAAAAAACAAAAATTCTCGAAACCGAAAGTGGACTGGGAATGAAGAAATAATATGAGGAGGAGAAAGATACCAGAAGCCACGCGGCTGTGCAACTTTCTTTTTCAATCAATATATTTGCAGCTATTTAGAAGTTATAAAAAATCGGTATCATATTTTTTGTCCATTTCTACAGTCTAAGCTCATTACAACAGACCTGGTTACTACAGACATTTGAATATAACATACCGATTTGTGAAGTTTGGTTGGTTTTCCTCCACATACTACAGTTAAACCTCGATGTAACGAAGTCGGTAAAATTCGCAATTTACTTCGTTACATTGAAATTTCGCTAAATCGAAATTTGGCTTTAACATGCGAAAAAAAAAATTCCGAAACATTTTACGGGTATGAAAACTCACCGAAAATGACATTTATTTAGGGGCAAAGTAGTCCGCTAGTTTTGCTTGCGCCTTGTCCGACAGTAGCAGTGGCGTCATACGGCCAATACGGCGTTCGAGCGCCCAGAGCGCTTGCACGGCATCTTGCTGCCCATGCGACGCCGTGTACCTCCTCAGTACGTCCATTGCGTCGAGCACTTCCCGAGTGCTCGTGATCTCGGCAGTTTCTTCAGGATGGCGTCCAAAACATTTGCTTTCTCATCCAAAGAAATAACTTTACGTTTCCTTATGGCAGCAAGCACGTGAGTGAACCGCCCGGTTAAAAAATAAAGCTGTTTAGTTTAGGCGGTGCTAATGTTTCCAACCTACACAGCACTCTTGACCGCACAGTTTACTTGCCCCCTTGCGCCCACAGTGTGCTTGCGCCTTTGCTTTACATCACGCTCGCAAGACGATAATCGGTCTTCTCGGTCTTCTCCTAGATGGCACTGCCCGTGCGGTCGCGCGGTCGCGCCATCACGTCGCTCCCCCGCTGAAGTTGGCTCCCGCGCTACCCGCGATACAGTGGACTATGATGATCAGTGAATGTCAGTGGTGATGCTGTTATGCCGTGTTAACTTTTTGCTCGGCATTTTCTGGCCAGCCCCGCGGAATGCGCTTTGCCGCATGCCTCGCCGGCGCTACCTGCGCCGCATCCTCGGGCAGCCTATACTTCGTTTCAGCTTCGGTCCGAGCGCGGCCGATGTTATAAGCCAAAGGGCCAATCAAACAGCGAAAGAGGCATAACGTCATGGCGTGCTCTCTGCAGTTAATTGGACCAGCCTGTATTCGCCGTCTCTCTGTGCGTGCTCCTCCGCCGGCTAGTCCTATCAAGCGCAGAGAGCACGCCGTGACGTTGTGCCTCTTTCGCTGTTTGATTGGCCCTTTGGCTTATAACATCGGCCGCGCTCGGACCGAAGCTGAAACGAAGTATAGGAACGTTGGAAGGCCTGTCCCCGTGAAGTAACCTATCAAGCGATCGCGTTTGCGCATAATTTTTTTTTTTTTTTTTTAGCCACAATTTTTTTGCGAAGTTGTTTTTTAGAGTTGATTTATTTATTGCCTTCTATGGCAATGGCGCTTCGTTATATTGAAATAGCAGCAAAATAGACTTCGTTATATAGAGACTAAAAATACATGGGGTCTATGGGCAAGAAATTATGAAAAATAAAATACTTCGTTAAATCGAGGATTTCGTTACATTGAAGTTCGTTATATCGAGGTTCGACTGTATTGACTAAACTTCATATCTGCATACTGCATACTCCTTTTACAACAGAAGGAAATCTTGGTCAAAATCAAGGTCTGTTATCATTAGCTTAGACTGTATTGAGTGTGTGCTTTCGATGACCCACGACTTTGATTATCCTTGGTGGTTGTGTCTAAACCATAGAAAACGGCACATAACCGCAAAGAAGAGAGTGGGTGCGGCTCAAACCGACCAGTTCTCGATCGACAGTTTTCGGGTGGAAAGAAAACACATTTTGAGCTGTAAATTGTGTTCTGGGTAGTCAGGCTCTCGTATTTCATGTAAAAATAAAAAACTTGGTGAGCATGAATACCCTGTCAGTGTTCCTTTAACCAAGTTATGGGTCAACACATGAAATTTTGTCATGCATTGAAATGTTTCTCATGTGACTTCTTTTTTATAGGTCTTTTTTTTAGGAAATGCTTACAGCTATGATTTCATGAAGCATCCATGCTCAGTTCACAGCAATATGAAAAGTATTAGTATTCAAGAATATTTAATGTGATTTGCAGTTAAATTTAAATGTTCATATTTGATTAAGAATAAAAAGAATGTTATATTCACACACCTATAGTTTTTTCTCTAATTTTTGAAAGATAGGTATTCACATTTGAATGCAATGGAGGAAATATGAAATGGTAAATAAATAACCTCAAGAAATAGCTCGTTTAATATTTTTTACATTCATTGCTGGTTTGAGTGTGCTAAGAGTTGGTGGGTTGAGTTCCCAATCAAGTGATTTTTTTGTCATGTGTAAACCAAAGCTTATACATGATTGGCATTAAACAAATGTGATAAGGAAGAGCAAAGTGTACTACAGTAGCCAGTGACAACCAAACATTTGAAGAGAAGCTCCGCCAACAAGTGATAGGCACCTGGTTAAAGGGGTACCAAAGTGGATTTTGAGATCACCTTTTATATTGCAAAATGACCTCTCTGAAAGAAATATGTGTTTATTTTATAGCACAATATTTGCGTAGCGAGACCCGTTGTCTTGAAGGTGTGGGTAAACCCAACTTCGACTAAGTGCCACGACAGCTTCATCTGTGGTGGGATGGGGTTACTCTGGCACGGCAGTGTCCCCATCGATCATAGCTTAAAAAGCGATATTCATACGAGGGAAAAATCGGACAAATTTTGTGTCACCCTTTTGTGGTGTGGCACTTTGATGTCACCTTTGCGACAGAGGGGGAGATGGGATGCTCAGGCGGCATAAACTATCTTGGTTTAGTAGTGGATCAGTTTGCTTTTGTTAATTATTGCTCAAAGCTTCAGTGTCGAGAAAGGAAATCGGCAAATTTTACTGCTAATGCTGGTGTCCCTGCCATTGGCACCTCGTTCATGTGACTGACGAAGCTGAGAAAGGAACTGTGTCCGCTGCTTACGTCTTGCACGTCCCTCCACAAACTTCTTCTTCGTGCAAATACCACTTTACCGTGCGACTGATTGCAACAATGAGACTCGAAGGGACCGTCATATTTAACGGGCACCTAAAAACTACTTCCAGGGCATTATCTCAGTGGACAACTTTCATTTATTAACCCTAGAGCGGCTGGAGAAGGAGACGACGTCCGGTAAAGCGTCTCGGTGAGGACGAGTCACTTGAGCAAGCACGCGCATTTCGTGCAGTGCAACCACTTCAGTGGTGGTCGCCGCAGCGTTTCGTCAATGTTGCACTTCGATGGCAACACAAACGCTGATTCTAACTCCTTCGTACAGAAACTACTCTCAGCGAAAGGGGATACCAGCATCACGCTGCGAAATAAACCCTGGTAGGGAAAGAGCAGTAAAACTGCAGTGAGAAGTTGGCGTTGCCAACAGCCTCGATGCTAGGCCACGCTGTCATATTGAAAACTGTTTGTTCTAAAGCTGTGACATTGAGAAAACGAGTGGAAACATTAGCTGGCAATCCCTTTCTGGGACATTTTCCGCCGAATTCTCGACTCTTTGCCACTGGAGCTTCCAGGCACGTTGTTGTAACTCTGGCAGGCTCTCTTACTCGTGCCACTGAAACACATTCCAAGCCCAGATGCTTGCTCTACAGCCTCGCCTCTACCGCCACTGCAAAGTAAACTGCCATATCGGAAGCCGTACACCAACGTGCGTCCTTGACGTCGCACCACTGCAGGGATGCTGTTGTCGGCATGGCGTACGTGCGGACGCTTCGCTTCGCACGAATCTGGTTTCTGCACACGTGCAGTGCCCAGAACCGGTGTGAACAAACGCTGATTTGTTTGTAAACAGCGTGCCTGTCCATGCGGAAAGCAAGTCGTCTACTTCTTGCGCAGGGGTTGTGGTGACGTCAGAACGACGCTGAGTAGTGGAAAGACCTCATTGCTAGATGCCCCGAGGTCTACCCACTATTTTTTTTTCAATCGGCCGATAAGAGCTCGGCGTACTGACGTCATCGCAACCCTTGTGTAAGGAGCAGACGACTTGCCCTCCACATAACCTCACACTCCCACCCTCCCACCATTTGAGAATCGTTCAGAAAATGTCCTTTGCTGAATCAGCCAGGCTTATCATAGGTAATCGAAGGCTTAAAACAAATTTGGGCGCTCCCTGCGCAGTCAGCCTCTTGGGAGTTTAGTCAACCCTCGGACATTTCCCATAGGGCCAATGGCGTTGACTTTTATACAGTAGCGCCGAATTCCTCATCTGGGGTGGGGAGCTCTCATTGCTTGAACGAGTCAACATATTATTTTATATTCGGTAGATCATAAAATCATATTAACAACTAATTGCGGTATTAATAATATACATGACTGACTTTCCCAAATGTTTTTTTTATAACACGTTTGGAACATAGTAGCCTACTTTGAAGCCGTTTCTATGCCAAGCCATAAAGAATCCAACTTGGTGCCCCCCAATTTTTGTAGGGCAGTTGTCGTACGATCGCTTTGGGGTCGTACTGGAGCGAGGTTCCTGAGCAGCACGCCCGGTCTCAGTAGTATAATAATAGGGACTCTTGGCAAACTGTTACCGCGTACTGCACTATTGGAGCCTTGGAAGCATTCTTTTATAAGTGCGTGCCCTGCGGTCACGGTATCACTCTGGGCGCGCGCTTAAAAAGCATACTTCAGACGCTCTGATAGTGTGGTACGTGGAACACAATAACGGTTTGCTTAAAGTCCCTCATGTAGTACATGCCTGCCATGTGCGATTTCATTTTCAGTTGTATAAGGTGCGTAGTCGTGTGTGTTCGTCGTTGTTTCAAGATGTCCACCCGTCCAATAAGGAATCGAGAGCTGCGACCGAAATATTTCGATGCATATTTATTGTACATTAGTCATGCACAAATTAATTAAGTACAGCACTGCACTTGAATATGCTCAAAAAAAAAAAAACATTGACAGAGTCACTTCATTACCCTCGTCCACAAGCTCCATCTAGCACCTCTCTGTCATCCTATCAGTCTTGGGTAGTAACGCGTTACTAGTAATGCGTTACTGTAATTTCGTTACTTTTTTGGTAACTTGTCACTGTAATGAGTTACTTTTTTAAAATGTAACTTGTAACTGTAATTCTATTGCTTTTTTCTGGGGTAACGATGAATGTAACGACGTTACTTTTGTCATTACTTTCCAGTGTTTTATGAATAATATCTCACTGAACAAACACAATTGAGATATTCCTTACATTTTTCAAATCGTCTATTCCGACATTTCGAGTGTCAAGTTGGCCTTGCACAAACTTGTGAATGCGTTCTTTCTCACGAGTCACGACCCGAATATAGCCACGTGTAGATTTCATGAAAAAAAATCTAGTTATCTTTACGCTCGCGCTCGTGCTTTGTGTCTGAACACTTACGTCCTAGTGTTCTGAAGCACTATCTATGTTGTGGTTTTTCTTTTTTCTGTGAAAACGCTTTTTAATTGGGTGAATCAGCCGTGAAACAACAATACACACGGAGGGCACTGCGCATGTTTCGTATTTTGATTAGCGCCAGTACTCCGCACTGCGCATGTTTCGTATTTTGATTTGCGTCACTACTCTGGCATGGAAATTTTGAAACACTAATTTCGAGAAGCAACTTCTGCTAAGTTACAACATAAAGTAAAAAGCATACTTTTTAATTTTATGCAATAAAACTTGGTGAGGGGCATTTTCTAGTTTTTCCTAATTTTTTTTGTTATAAAAAAGTAACTGAAAAGTAACGTCGTTACTTTTTAAAAGTAACTTACCCAAGACTGCATCCTATGCATGATCTCGTCACTTCATTATTACGTGCGGCACCGCACATCTTGGGAATGGGCTATTTGCCTTTCTGCAGTGCCGCAGCTCTCCTTAACCCAAAGAAATATTACAGTTACCACTAACATATATCTTTACAAATGTGCACGTTGACCCACATAATTGAGCATTCCACATGCCAGGTTGGATCAATTGTTCACTGAAAGTAAATAAGTTGTTCACTCATTTAAGAAATAAGCCAGTTCAGGTAGCTTCCAGTAATCTTCAGCCTCCTTTTTACACATTCAAAGCTCCTCACACAAGCAAGGTGGAAAGGTGGTGGAATAAAGCTTCGGAAATGGTGGCACTCAGTTTCGGAACTACGAAGTGTCCGAAGCCTTCCTCCGTGAGACAACATTCAAACGCTTGTTCCATGTCCCAGCATCTGCTACGACAATGTGGCCATGATATTTAGGATTTTAAACTTATCTAAATAGTCGGGACACAATAGAGAACAAAGTAATGACGAAGAATGCTGTTGTCGGACCGGGACCAGAATGAATGAAAATTCATATTAAAATATAGAGAACAAATTCTATCTCTATCCTCCGTCTGTTCAAGGACTGCCCGAGACCATTTTCAAGGTTAAGCCCTACTGATACGCTTTAAATATGCAGTTGTGCATAAATCGAAGTGTGGCTAAGTGTGCGCCATTAGCCTCATTAAAACCATAGTAGTTTGGGGATTTACTTCATGGAGGATATTAGAAAGCATTTGCTTTTACTGCGAGATAAAAATAACAAGCCTGCCTCCAGTACGGTTTACTTGCAAACTAACAACTATGGGCAGCAAAATATCAATTGTAAATTTGCTGAGCAAATAAAACTGAGTATGGGAAGTACAAACGCACCTGTCCTTTGTTGAAAAAAAAAACTTGTAGGATTTGGCATTTGCATTGTTCGTGCATCATTTTGGACATGGCCACGTCAAATGCACCCCTCAAAAGTCTTTGAAAGTGTGCACCAAAAATATCTGCCGAGTTTGACAGGCACGCTAAACGCCGAATGCCACGACCCTCAGATTAACAAAGCCAGGTGAGCACGCACAGCGAGCAGCCGCACAATGACACAACCGTTACGAAGTTACATATTTGAGAGAGGGGAGCAGTGCCGCCAAGAGCCGAGGCCTAGGGCGCCGGCGAGTCGAGCGAGTTGACTGCTCATGTAACCTCCGCCCGGTCAATTTATGGTTTTGGTTCCAGACCGAAGGAGAAACAAATACTAGAAATGAATATATAAAATAGATTTTATTTTATTTTCATGATGCGGTGAGGACGTTTTGTTGAAATTATTGTTAGCAAACAAAGTTCCATATTTGTATTTTTGTATTAATAAGAGCCCCCCGCCACCGAAGCGCTGCTGTCAGTGGCGGCGCTAATCACAGCGCCGCCGATGGTGGCGATGCTAATGTCAATGCCGCGAAATTCGGACTGTGACCGGGGCTTGGTTTAGTGCCCGGCGTCTCCCGATCATTCAGCACGGTTTGGTTCTGCCCACTTCAGGACGATGTGACGCCAGGGTTCCAGTTCAGCGTCCTGGGACTCATGATGCTGGCGTCTGGATTGCTGGGGCTGCTGCTTCCGGAGACAATGGGCAAGCCCCTGCCGGAGACCATTTACGACGTCGAGGAGAATGAGGCGGAATTGAACAACGACAAGCGGCCTCTTCTCTCCGACTCGCCAAGGAGGCACAGCGAGTCTGTCCACGAGGAGCAGGGGACGGCAGACGGCTCCGAAGGGGAGGGGGAAGCCTTTGAAGACGAGAGGAACTCATAGTACGACAAGTGAAGGTGGGCCCGCGGAGTGGGCCCAAAGAGATAAATGCGTTCCGCATGGTTATCTTGCCCCCCCCCCCTCCGAGCTTGTTTCACATGCAGAGACGGAAATAGATAGGGTCAAAAGCATTGCCTCTTTCTTGGCTATGTGAATGAGGGTTAGGTTGAGGTGAAAGTGAATGCAGACAATCACCAGATGGTGCTCTTGTCGTGGATGGACAAGGTGCTGTCCGTTTGACTCTCTGCTTCAGAAGATTTTTTTTTTCTTTCTACGGATGTTGTCTGCACTGTGTGCTGTTGTCATTTTATTTCTTGACAATAATCTGTTGTTTGTTTCTCGGTGGTGAACAGTACTGTATGTGTTGTCAAGGTTGCATTTATGCTTCATCTTGTGGTGTATGGGCATAGATATGTAGCACTTGTAGCTGCTGGTGATTTGCTTTTTTTTTATTCAATCTCTGAGGTCTTTACACAAAGGGTGCCCTAGTTTCTTTTTTATGATTACAGAAATTGTTATTATGCTCGGCACTAAAGTGAATTTATTGTGGGTGACCAAGTACACTAGACTTTCATTAATTCAAACTCCAGGAAGCCAGAAATTTTGTTTTAATTATCATAAATGCGTCCAAATATGATGCAAGATAAACTTTTGATTTGCTATTTGAATGGCTAGAGATGCAATGCTGATATTTGATGATTTTCTTTGCAGGCATACTGAACATAAGCAGGTATCTTACACTTGAAGCATTGGTGAACTGTTTTGAGATAAGTTTCTTCATCCCTCAAAAATGTCTATCGTGAACGGTTTAGACAACACATAACATTTCAAAACAAGGTTAAGTTTGTTCCTGCACTGAAAAGGTTGTCTATTGTGGACTATAAGTCCCGTTGGGCGCGCTTTTTACCGAGCACCTGTGCACTGCGGAGAGGCAACACCCGTGGAAGCGCTCCACGGGTGTTGCTTTTGCACGGTGCATCAGTGCTTGCAAAGAAGCGCACTCAACGGGGCCGCTAGAACAACAAAACAATCGCACAAAGTGTGTTGCGATCAACAGCGGTAGCTGCTGCATTGTAAAAAGGCATGTTTAAGGAGATTTGCCTTCAGCCAGTGTGCTATACACAATGTTTTAATGGGTTCTTTGCTTCCAGTAAAATTGATGTAGGAGACGCGTGCGAGATGTTCGCTTTGGTGGAACGATTGTGCGAAATGTTCCTCGTGTTGGGGAAGGACACAGAGACATGCTTTTTCGAGTGCTGAAATGCTTTTTCAGAACAGAGGCGACCCTTATTGCGCCTCTGGTGGAAGAAACCAAAGTGTGTACACAAGCCGTTCTGTCGTTCGTACATGAGCATTTTTTGCCGGGAAGGGGCACCAACAGCTACCACCGTAAGAGTATGAGGTACACGAAAGCGGTGTTTGAATTAAATGGCTTATAAATACATTGAAAACCAATATATTTATATTTAATTGAATTAACTGGAGTTTCAAATATCAGAGTTTGAATTGTCGTGAGCCTATGGTATCCCGAGACTGGGTTCATGTGGAACGACGGTAGAGTGAAATCATAGAGACAACAAAGTTGGCCGCTCTTTTTTCCGTGGTACATGTTAGTACTCTATGTTTCTGGCACATTGTTCTGGTTTTTTTTAATATTTCACAGGTTTCTGTTTAGGTTGGGGAAAAGAGGCCCGCAAGGCGTACTATGTGGCAAACACCTTGCTCTGGCATTCCTCGAGGTGCTCGCAACTTTCCAATCGACACCTCGGCCCTTAAATCAACATTTAGGAGGTTAACTATTTTTAATTATAATTAATCGGTTAGGTTCACTAAAAATAAAATAGTCTCACTTTGGCGAGATACTCGCTAATAACATAGTTTGTCCGGCAGGCTGCTTCGGTCTAATTTAATGCACACTTACATTTTAACAAAGGCAAACCCAGACTCTGGAGGCATGTTCCCAGAGGGACGCTGAAGGCAGCAGAGTTTGCGGCCTGCCAAACCTCCGCGCCTCCAACTGTAATCAGTTCCACGTCGAGTCCGACCACAGCCGGTGCTTTGATCTGACGAGCCTATCAAGCAATGCCAAAAGTGCGTCGTCACGGCGCTTGTCGTCTTTGTGCGTTTGCTATCGCCAACAAAACCAATTCTGCGCAGAATAAAGCGTAGGATGATGCCGTATTTGCCTTGCGTGGTTGGTTTAGCCAGCAATAGCAGATGCACAAAGACAAGTGCCACGACAACACACTTTTGGCGCCGCCCGATTGGCTCTATCTAATAATATAGTTGTGCATCTTCGGGCGTCGTCGCACGAGTCACAACTTGCCAGACTCCCTGCCCTCAATCAGGGCATCCGTGTCGTCGGACTAAAGAAAAGACTGGAAAAGGCGACGAGAGAATGCGTCGTCAAATTGCGGCAGTTTTGCACGAAACGCTTTGGACGACAGATCGAAATACAACTGCAGAGTTTTTAAAACTTGGTCATGTTATGTGGATAATTAGTACTATATGGCAGGTGCACATCTTTGTGTCCCCTTTGAGAAAGGCACCGCACTCGAAACCAGTGCTCTATTTCCTGTGCTTGTTAAGGCTAAGTGGAAAAGAAAAGGCACTTCTTTCTTTTGTTTATGTTGTGATACTTGGTGCAATCATTTTAGTATGTAATATGTGGGTGTGTCACAGGGATGAAATTACAATTCCATGCTTCTCGACCAATCTAAGTGTTCAACAACAATCCAAGTTGTTGCTGGGCATCTCCTCTTTTGGTTTTAATCCGAGAAATGTGCGAAAGATGCTGGCACGTTACAAAACGAGGACTCTCAATGCAAGGCTCGATTCAGCCAAAGAGTTTTGAAGGGAGTGTGTCTTCTGTCACCTTGTACATCAGAAAACATCATGTACCATATTTTCTGGACTATAGTCTGCACCCGGTGTATAGCCCACAAAGACAAACATTGACCAAGTTCTTTTTTTTTTTCCCCTTTAGAGTTTACATTACGTGCATAGTTAATAGGTAAAGTTCCCATACACTATGCATCTTGGGAATTGCCTGCTTTATTAATGCACAGAGCTGGTGTCATACAGACCTCATCATTAACATGAACCATCATTCACAGTCCATGACACCTCATCATAGGGAACAATTTTCAAAAACATTCTTGTTTTTCGTCTGCACGCATAAATGTTCAACTTTTAACATTATATAGTCCGGAAAATATGGTACATATTGCAGAAGTGTGCTGTAGTAGCAAGTACTTTGTCTGATACCTGCAATATATATTCCATACTGGACATGTTAGAAATTGCTTGCCAACCATTTTACCAAGATGACCTGTCTCCGTCTGTTGGCTTTAAGTGCTATTTAGTTGGTGTCTTTTTTTCTCTCCTTTATATATATATAAAAACTTGAAGGTAAGTAGTTGTTGTAATACCAAATTCGGACGTGGGCCAGCGAGTTTGTGGTCATCATAGTTTGAGTAGGACAAGAACTAAGTCTTGCTGTTACCTGTGCCAAGTGCTTCACCACAACTGGTGCCTTCTACAAGTTGAAGAGGAGTTCCCGGTTGAGTAGCCTTTCGACACCAGATGCTTACTGTTGACCAAGCAGAAACATTTCTGGTCATTTAGCATGAAACCTGATGTGAACTTGTTTGTGTTTTAGTGCATCATTAAGTAGGACAAGAAGGGTCTTTGATCTCCAAGGTGGCATCCTGACATGCATCGTGTACATAAGCACATTGCTTTCTATGGTTCTTGGAAGACTATTACTTTCCATGTACATACTCTGTAGCTATGTGATAGTGAACAAGATGGGTACAGGTCTCAATTTCTGTAATAAAGGAAATTTTGAAAATGGATCATTATTCAAAGTTGCACGAGCCTAAAGGGCTTCTCAAGTGGCGCCGTTGTAGTGTTCCATATTAGACAATTGTTTATGGGCACAGAAATATAGACTATGATACTCGGAGCCAACTTTTCTTGGCATTTCCCAAGAGGGCAGCACGTGCGGAGATTTAACCAGAGCCCAAAATGGGAGAGGGCATGCATGCCTGTACCTTCGACTGCATTGCCAAAAAAAGTTGTCCCCAAGTATAGACCAAAATGGAAAGTTCACAATTGAAACTCAATATTGCCTTAATACCTCTCCTGCCGTTTTCTGCACCTCCTTTCACTGGTGGATTCAGGTGAAGGGGGGGTTGAAAAACATAAACCATAGTCTTATGTTTTTCAAGTGGAGACAGAGTTAAATCAAGATTTCGTTATCCCTTACTTCGAAGCGGGAGATATCGCAATCGTGTCCCGAATTGCGAGACTTCGTGTCGCTGAGGAGGAAAGACCTCTCTACTATTTATATGTGCATTTAAACAAAGATCCAACACGCAATGAGGTGTGCAGCGAGTGTTCCCTCTCTGTTCCCCCCCCCCCCCCTTCTTTTTTTTTAATCCTTTGGCCCCCCTTAGGGAATCCTCTGGATCCGCCCCTGCCTCCTCCACGAAAGAATGTTTCTAGGTTTGATCAGTGCTAAATTGTCACAGCTGACCAAAGTCCTCACTGTGATTACAAATGATGGATGAAGAAAGAATAAAACAATTAAAACTGGGACAACACAACCATGGGGTTGTGTTCCAGTTTTAATTGTTTTATTCTTTTTTTATCACTTGAACCAACACGCTCTCCTCCCAAGCATGATTATAAACCTTTGTGGAATTTACCAACTTGATCATGGAGCTAGGAAGCTTCTGGCGGCAAAATAAGTCCACCAGAGGTGAAGCCACAAGTGTGGAGGGACACGCCCCCAACGATGACCAAAACCAAGAAATGCCATTGGACGAAAAGGAGAGCTGACTTGGCAGCTGTTTTAGTAAAAATATGTCCAATCGAGTATTTCTGCAAAGAATACATGTACACCACCTGAAGTACTAGTTCACACAACTACAAGCGGGAATAAATTTATTTATTTTTATGTACACAACAAGGTTAAAATTCATGAGACAGTAAAGCATACAAGTGACTGCATATGTGCAATTCCCTGTTCTTGGCCCAAACTTTCCATATCGGCTGTAAGATACGAACAAGACTACAACTTGCACGCTAAAGCTAATGACAGTTTTCTGCACGTGAGAAGTATAATCATTGAACTTTTGCAGAATTGCTACGTTACAAAATAATTTTACAGAACTTTTTCACCAAAGGCACAGGGAGGATTGGAGTTTTTAATTCCAATTCATCCAGGATCGACAGGTGGCCCTGCAATCAGAAGTTCAGAATTTTTTTAGAAATGGTAGGATATTATTAAAAGGTTTAAAGGCTGTGGAACAATTTTAATGTTAAAAGAATTTGCATCGTCTACTTTTTACATTGTTTATCTTGTCGCAAAGGACAGAAAACACATCTCCTTCGAAATGTTGCGATACCGCCGCGTAATCGCGAGGCAAAAATGATAATACTGCCTGACCTTCAGCCACGAGTGGCGGCCATGAGAACCACGCGGCGCGACGTCAAAGGGGGACTTGTAAAAAAATTGCAAGTTGTGCAAATACCTGCTCGATAAAAGGTAATTTTTCTATAAATCTTGTCGTTCCAGCATAAATATGAATGCGTCAAAAACCTGGTATCATCGACAAAACTTTTATTATACGAAGTTTTAGCGGCGTCGTCTATCCAAGGTCAAAACCGTAGGCTCTATCTGCTACCGCGAACAGAAGCCGGAGGGGGACGGGCAGAGCTGGACGGGATGGCCGGACCCAGACGAGCACGTTGCCACTTTCCTCCTTTTGGCATGTAGTTCGCGCTGCGCAAGCACGTGGTCGTGAGCGGGTGGGTCCCTGCTGCTCACTGATGGCTCTAGAAAGAGCTTCACCGGAACCCTGCGCGTCCTTCTTTTGCATCGCAGCGCACGTGACTCGGAAGATGGTGAAAGACTTGAGAGGTGCCGAAAACCTCAATCTTTGTCCATTTTTAAAATAAAAATTAGGACATGCAGGTAAAAGCGGTTTTTTGTTCTTTACTTCAGAAAGGTCGAGACACCAACTCCCAAATTATTTAAAGGAGGGGTGCAACTTTTTGACTTCGGTCAAAGATTTCTGGAAGTTGCCCCCTGACACTTCTGAAGTAAAGAACAGAAAACCGATTTCGCCTAAGTGTCCTAGTTGTTGCGTAAAAAAAAAGATAAATATTGGCATTTCGGGCACCCCTCAACTCACTCCCAGCCTTCAAGGTCACACCTGGTCGCACTCCTAGTGACGTCATTCGGAGTGCCGCGGAAGTTCCCGTGTGCTCTCTCGGAGGATGCTTCCTCTCCCTCTCTCTGCTGACATTAGCGGGCGTTATGCTGCAGCTTAGAGCCGACCGAGGTCATGTAATCCTTTCGCCGTAGTTCCTTCGGCGGCCACTTGGGGCTGCAGGTGGGGGAAAAAGCTTTACTTTTGCTTTGCGATTATGCAGCGGAATTGCAACATTTTTAATGAAGGAGGTGTTTTCTCTATCCTCGGGGACATGATCAACAACGTAAAAATAATGAGATGCAAATTCTTTTAATCATAAAACCGTTGCACCGCCCCTTTAAGCAAACTGTAAAAAGGTGTACATTTCTTTTATTGTCCTCGTTTTTTGAAGCTGTTACACCCACCGTGTCAAATATTTAAGCAAAGCATTCAAATTGTTGCACAGCTCCTTTAACATTAATTGTTCACACAAAAACTAGCTGATAAATGAAAACACTAGCTAGGTGGTGCAAGCCACCATACGATTCGAAGAGTTCAGCCGTATTCATCAGTCCAGTTGTTTATAAGTAGGGTTCCGTGTTCTGAGAATTTTTTCCTTTTTCATATGCGGGGACATTCTTTCAGGGTTTTAAGATTTATGTTTGTAATCAATGTTTTTCAGTGTTTATTTTCAGTGCCAGGAAAAAAATTGAGGTCCAATCTGGGCTACCGTTATAAAACAACTGCATATGTATAAATATGTGACACCAAATCATCCCTCTTTGTCTCATCCCCTCTTGTATCGTATCGTATCGTATCGTTGTCTCCTCCTCCTCCTCTGCCCCCCCCCCCCTTGTGTCCTGTCTTCTTTCATTCCATTAAACCTATGCCTGTGACCGAATTAGTTAAAAAATATCACCCCAGTACAAAGAACAGAAGAAAGCAGCCTCAAGGACAGTTACTATTACGGGTTGTGTTCAGGATCACCCCAAAAAAAAAAAAAGCTACAGATAAAATTTTCTTTCTCCAAACAAGGGAATTTCTCTATTCAAGGCAAGCTCCTTATCTGGGTTTTTCAGTTTTCCCCGCTTCCATGAAGATCACTTCAGGGGTTATTTGTCGGGGTTCATCAGTATTTACCGAAAACAAGAAGCTCTATTTACGAGACTCGCGATCAAAAACCATAAACTATAAATATTAAGGTGAGCTGCAGTAAGGTAACTCAAAATATGTATCCAGCCTTTGCAATTCCCTGGTCGTGGATTTACATCTCATTTCTTTGGCTAACACTTTAGCCCAGGGGTCTCAAACGTGCGGCCCATGACTCGCTGGGAAGCGGCCCGCAGGAAACCGGCTACTAGTCCCGATTCCCATGTCCCCAGCGCTAGAAATGGCATGTGCCATAGCGATCTCATCTCGTCGATTCATTTTTGCTCGAAAAGTAGCTCTGCTCTTTTAACGTGTACACATAGTTTATACTTATCTGTGTTCATTTGCTACTAGGCTGCAAGCGCAACTTATTCGTAGAAGGATGCATCTCTGCTGCGCGACGTCCCGATCAGCAGGAGAAACTGTCAAAGATAAAGCTACAAGTTCGAGATTCTTGCCTTCAAAAACATATCACCATTAAATGACAATTATTTGCTTGGAGTGTTGTAATAAAAATCGTCAGGAAAGCAAAGACTTGAGCTTGGATAATTTCTGAGTGAACTGTGCAATGAGAACGTCAGTGTACTTGCTCCCTTCTATTAAAAAGCCAGCACGTTGGCGGGGCGGCGTCATTTTAGTTATTTTTATCACAGATCAGGGCCCAATGAAGTCGTAGAAACAAATCAAATCTAAAGATGTCACTGGCAAAACTGAGTTTACAAAAAAACATAAAGCACGAGGTCTCGTCTCCTTAAAAAAGTTTTATTCCCCCCCGACTCCCTCTATGCGTTCCTGTCTTATATTGGCCCTCAACCTTTCCGGTATGGGCTATCTGGCCCCCACACTCAACTGAGTTTGAGACCCCCTGCTTTAGCCCCTTCGCCTTTTGCTACATATGAGTGGGTGCGAGCACCTTGCTTCCCTCCAGATGTCGTCCTTCCACTGTTACAACTCTTGCATGGCCTAATAATCCGAAAAGTATGAAGCATACATCTCAATTATTAAACCACAAGGTCGCTGCAGAGCATTTCTTCCCTACAATTTCGTTCAACACACAATTCTATCAAGGAGCTGAATGAATCCACCGATGATCAGTCTTTCTGGCCTACACTGTAACTGGCTATATCATTTCTCGTCGAACAAATGAACTACCTAGAAGTGTTTTTAAGCACCCAATCGTTGTTAAGAAATGTGCCATGATATCCAGGTTGAAAGCTTCTCAATTCCTCAGCTCTTTTTTAAGCCATCAAAGAGAATGCTGCTAATGTATGTATAGTGGCTATTGATACGAACTGGAATGCGCAAACGGCGACCGGGCAGTGCAAACCACGCTGCTGCCCGGCTCTCATGCGTGCGTCAAGAGTGGAAGGTATCGCGTGTGGCGGTTGAGCAGACACATTTAAACGCTTCCATTGCTGTTCTGACCCTCCACTCGCTGCCTGCCAGACCGCGTGTCCTGTACTGTCTAGTTGGCATTTGCACATTCTAACTCGCGTCGCTAGCCACTGTACACGTGCTGCACGTGCCTGCTTGATCGGTAAAAAAGACCCGAAGTAAATAACCAAATAAGGTGTTGACAAATGCACATGCAAAGTGCCATATGTTTAGGTTTTTGCTTTAGAATACTGTAAACAACTCAGTTTTTCGCAAATTTCGCAACTCGTATAAT
This sequence comes from Ixodes scapularis, assembly GCF_016920785.2. Lineage (NCBI taxonomy): Eukaryota > Metazoa > Arthropoda > Arachnida > Ixodida > Ixodidae > Ixodes > Ixodes scapularis. The sequence goes on from NW_024609835.1 coordinate 90,290,095, forward strand.
TTCGCAAAAAATGGGCCCCCTCAAATATGTTCTCACATGGTAAAAAATTCATAACATACCACCCCAATTTGCAAAATTTTGTGCCCACAAAATGTTTCCCAAAACCACACTTAGCCGAATTCGCAAAATATTGAGCCTTTCAAAAAATAAAGTTGTTTACAATATACTTACTCCTGCAGACACAAGCAAATGCAGCACGTGTAACTACACTTGTGGCATGCTCCTTAGTGCTTGGGAAATTTAGAAGGAGGTCTATAATTGGTATCGAAGAAAAAGCTTGTTGATCCAATTTAAAAATTATTTTAACAGTATGAACATGTTGCTTGTGCATTTGGTCAAAACATTTCGGTAGTATTAACAGCTACAGTATACAGTGATGGATGACACAACCAGTACTACATCATCTTTGCTCTTGGTATCTGCTTTCTTGATTTGATAGGCTTCATTTTTATCACGAGATAGCGGCACTAAGGAGCATGCCAGACATGCTGCTCGGTGCCGCTTCTATATAAGCCACGGACGCGTTTCTGGCAACACTGAAGTAGGTGCCAACCATTGATGCCATCCTCTGAAGCACTGACTGAAAAAGCTGCAAAGCATTTCTGAGTGCTTGGCAAGGTTTTGAGGCAACTATGGACATCTCTCTAGCTTTCCTAGCAGGCCCTTGCCTGAACTGATTGATTACCCTCTGCTGCCAATGTGCTACAGGTAATTTTGTTTGTTCCTAGAAAACACCTCTCCCAAAGTGTGACAGCAAGGTTTCCAGACCAGAAACGTCTCATTGTTGTGGCAGAATCTAGTCCCATAGACCTCGTAGATTTCTGGCTACCATCGAGCACTGCACATCAGACGGCACAAAAAAGCTAATGATAACAAACCTTTTAGACCGTTTCTAACTGAAGAGTGTAGTCTTCCTCAGGTATGGTCTCGATGGCGTAAGTTGTGGCATGCAGCATTATCGTGAAGAAAGATGCACCTGCAAAAGTAATGTTAATTACACACACAAACTAGGCAAATGGTGTCGTGCAATGAGGCAATCTGGCATCGGAAATGCTTGAACGCTGATGACAATCGAAAGTGCTCCCAAGAGACCTTACCCAGAACCCAGAAGACTGCAGATCCCGCTCCAGCAAGGTAAAAGATGGGGAAGCACATCATGCCCACAAGGCAGTACTGTTGAACCACTGTCAGCTCCCGGTCTGTGGACAAATAGATAATGGCACGAGAGGTTGATTCACTCTCATTCAGCACGGTGATCACAGAAGAGCCATCATCATCGTACTACACCGAAGAGCCTGCATTTTAGGTGTCATATCAGATCTAACAGATTAGGAACCCTGTTATTACTTTCCCTGGTGCAAAGCCACTCTGAATTTGCCTCAGTCGTGCGGAACTCCATTGGAGTGACCAAATCGTCTAGTATTGAGCTTATCCAAAGAAAATTTACAAGTTTTTTATCGTTATTTAAAGCCCAGTGCATTTTATGATTGTAATAGAATTTGTAATCTGATTGGTTTAAAAACCTTTGTGTACTACACGGATGATCCGGGATTTTATGTTCTCGTACAAAGTTGCAAACGATTGTCTAGACTCACCGTACGCTTCCGAGTTCCTGAGAGGGTAAGCCATGTTCACTCCCTATTTTATCCTTTTCCTTTGTACAAAACTGATCCCATAACTCATTTGCAACTGGTTCTCCACGAATCTGAATCTAGCTCAGGTAATCTCGATATTGCCATTTTTGGACCCTAAGGAAACTTTTAAAGGGGCCCTGCAATCATAATCAAGCGTCCACCTTTTTTGCGGTTTCCACGTCTCTTGGGGTTCGCGCAAGCCAGCGGGCACGGAGAGAGTAAATAAATATCAGTGCGTCATATTTTAACCGGACGACGCGGAAACCTCCTCCACCGACGAGGGCGACCCGCGGTACCGAAAGCCCGCAAAATGTGACGTCTTTGGTCCTGGGCTTACTACTGGTCAGAGCCGCTAAAAGCTTCTTTTTTAGTCGAAATACAAAATATAAGTGGCGCGAACCGTTTCAATTATTTATAAAAGTAGTTTTTGTTCAGTATTTTAGATAAAAAAGAAACGAATGCAGTTCATAAAGTACGGAAACAAGAAATGACCCGTCGACATACCTGCCACCAAGCGGTGGAAAAAGCGGCGCATACTAGAAAGGAATAGTGGGATTAGGCGCCGACACGGAAAGGTCCCGGATGTACGCGGCGGCGCTGCGGTCGTATACCGGCTCGAGGATCCGACCGGTCCCGAGCGTTCCCAAGGCTCTCGGCGCGGTCTTGGCTGGTGATTTAGCCCTTTGGCGGTATGGCAGCGCGAACTGGCTCCCGTTCTGAACTGATATTTACCCTGTGTTTGCTGTCGTTTGTGGCCAATGAAGTGTCATGCCGAATTAGTATTTAATCGCGCAGCAAATGCAATGAGAGCCGCTCTGGCTGACCGCTGCATACAGCCTATCCGGAACACGCTTCAATGGCGCCCTCTCGCGCCGTCGACTTGGAGTGCGGCAGTCGTGAGCGCTCGATGAGCTCACTACTTCTCCTCTAGTTCACGGCCACTCTCAAGCAACCAAGGACGTCATGAGGGAGGTTATTTTTTGCTTGTTTTTGCAATTTTAATTTGACTATAACTTTTAAAATAAAGGGAATTTCGAGAAAAGAAAAGTTTCACTAAGTTACTACGTTCAGTGCGCTCGGGTTCGGTGCAAATTAAAACTTAGTAAAAAAGTCATTGCAGGGCCCCTTTAAGGGTACATTGATGTTTTCCTTTCATCCTGACATGCAGGCCCTTGTTTTGTGGATTGGGTGTGATCTTTCTCACTGCACCACTAAAAAAAACCTAGGGCTGTTTGTACAGCACTTAAAATAAAGAGCAAATAATAATATTGCAACATTCACATTGCCTCACTCGCACGTGGCTTTCTCACCAAGATGGCGGTTGCATAGGCAAAGGAGAATGTTACCGAGTTGCACAATTTATTTGTCGCATTGTGTTGACCAAGTAACTGCAGAACAATCCATTAAGGGGCCCACTTTAGCTACTGGCGAGGAGCATTGAATGCAGCCCTCCAGGAATATAAAGTGACCATTGCAAAAGCTGGCTCAACAGATAGCTAGGTATTCTCTACAGCAGTGCATTAGTAAAAAACGACACTTATTAAAGTTTCATTCCACGCAAAGGAACGAGACAAATATGAATTGTTAAGCTCTAAAACAAACCTTTATTTTAGTTTTGCGAACAGCACACCGGAGCAGCACCAAGCATCATTATCTGAGCACCCCTAGGCACTATCTGATTTCGAGCAGAAAATCGGGCTGCATCTTTGGCACCCGCTCACAACCGACCTCAGCCTTTTCTGTAAAATATGAACCATTACAGAGTGCCATTGATGAAATTTTTGGCATGCAATGTACATTTGGTTGTTACTCATGTAAACACTGGAGTCCCATCTCAAACAGCCTGGATACCTCTGTCAAATGAAACTTGTACATTCTATATTTTGTTATAATATCTCTGCACGTAGTTCAGTAGCTCCCTGTAACTAGATAGCCTAGTATTTAGTTAGTTTTTTCTTCAATTTAGGCAAAATAAAAAAAAAGGACTCTTGGAAAAAGTTTGTGACTTACTGAACAGCTTGAGCTTTCCCTCTGCACTCTTGAGTCTTATTATGTAGGCGCCGCCCAAGCCAGCCACAATAGCAATGAGCAGCAACGGAGATGTTAGCCTGAAAAAAAACAAAAAAACAGTTATGTTTTGTTAATGTGGACACCACGCTAACTAGACAAAATTTTTAGGGACGAACTAGGTAACTACATGCAGTTTTGTCTCATTATTACAAACGACTCGCAAATGGACAATCTTCCGGGGGAATGGAGGTGTCCATTAATGAGACACAAGTTATCGTAAAGCATAGCGTGCTCAAAGCTAGTAGTAATCTGTGATCGCACCTCAAATCAGAAAAGAAAGAAAGTGCTTGAATCTCTAATAACTGCCACTAAAATGGATGTTCATTGCCAGTCAATTCATTTATAGTGTGCCAGTTTCCAAAGATTGTGATTGTGAATGTTGAAAATATCGGGCATCAACCAAGGCAGCTCCCCAAGAAATAGTTCATCTTTCCTCTCATCTTGATCACCAGCACAAAGTTGGCACTCCAACTTATACCACAACATTTCATTCATCGCTCATTTTGCCGTACATCCAGGACATTAACCACCCTCCAAGAGTTTGTTGCCACCATCACGGACTCCAAGCATTTTAAATCTGACATTACTGATCACTTTGGTTGTTGAGTCTGCCTAAATTGTAGTTTTCATGATTCAAATAAATACACTGTTACAGTATGGGTTCTCAAACCAAGTTCCTATGAACCCAGGGGTTCCCCCAGAGCACCTTTCCCCAGGCTCCCAAAGTCCCTCGACCGTCCCTGCCCCGAAGTAAGTGTTTTCCAGATTAAATCTTAGCAGGTCTGAGCCATTCATTCTGAACCACCCACATTAAGGAGTTTCTGGCTCACTATGAGCCAGAACCTACCTAGTCTTGTTTACAAGGTCTGTGGGCACTGCTTTATCACATCAGTACCGAGATCAGGAGGGTCGGCCTTCAGTCAGGCCACAGACCTTGAGATCAACGAGTTTGAGAACGCCCGTGTTACAGGACTGAACACCTACGCTCCGCCGCGATACTGAGTGTCGCATTGCTTGCGCTGGGGTGCTGTTGACTTACACGCAGTAGACGATCAGGCCAATGAACACAAAGAGGTAGTTGCTCTGAAAGTGCTCTATGTTCCTGACGACCCGGGTGGAGGCGTCGGGGAGGCTCTTGGGCACCTGGAACTTGTTGAAGTCGACAAACTTGCGCCACGGTCGGATGCTTTGCTTCTTTCTGCTCAGCCACTCCTTGGCCAAGGCGGGGCTCGGAGGAAACAGTCCAGGCTTCCTAAAGTGGCAACGCTCTAGTCAATGCCGTTTTGCGTTAGACTCTGGGACAAAACGCACACTGTGCGACACCAATGGCGCAAAACAACTCAGGCGATTTTTCGGATTTTATTTCAGAAAAGTACATCCAAATGAGCCCTTTCCACCACACTAGTATTTACAGCCATTCTATACTAAGAGAAAGAAGAAAAAGAGAAGAGAAAAGAAAGACGATCACACATCGTGTGTTTACGCCAATGGTGTCGTGCAGTATAGGGACAGGTCAAAGCAAAGAAGATAAGGCAGCTTAGTGACGAATGCTAGAAGCATAAAGATAGCATGACATATGCACGAGTCATGACACTTCAAATTATATTGCATATATATATATATATCCCCTACTACAGGCCAGTATATGACATAAAATACCATATTTGCACCTTGCATGTCTTATCAGCAGGATTTTACTGCATTCATTTTGCACCATTACCCATATTGTAGTTGTACGTAGATAATAGTTTGACTAGATTGTTCTGATTCCGATAATAACACCCGATAGCCCGCCAACGGCTTTGCGCATGCATAGTTTCGTTATAGGAGCTCTTGGAATGACCCACCGTAATATCCCAAGATGGCATGTCTAAAATTGAATGCAAATTGGATTAAAATAACGAGTGCACTAACTTCAATGTTCAAAAAAATTTGAAAAAAAAAAAGCTCTAGTATTAGAATTTGCGACCCGCAAAACTTGCGATTGCAGGGAGGGGCGATGAACCAAGGACGAATGTCAATCCCAGTCAGCAATGTTCACTTATCTCCCATTGTGGCTAAGTAACACCATATCTGCCGAGGTCACCATTGGCCAGGGCCCTGCAATTACTAAAAATCAGCTACCTTTCGGCGTGTTTGAAAAAAAAAATTGCAGATCGTGCCAAAAACGGGGATCAGTTCTCTTTTGGGGGTGGGCGTCTCTCAGGATATTACGGTACTAAACTCTTTATAGCCGTAAAATACCGCAAAAGTGCTCACTTCGTTCAAGCACCCACTATTAACATATCATAAACTTGGGAATTCTGCAAAATATACGTTAGGCGCCCGGTTTGACAGGACAAAAGCCCATGTCTAGATTAACCTAGTTTTCAGTGAATGTGGGGCGGGCACTCCCTCAGTATTTTACGCTAAGTATCAGTAACACTTATGCCAGGTATGCCAGTATGCCAGGTACAAGTTCTTCGAATATTCACTATAAATTGATCAGACACCTTCATGCATGCTTGTGAAAATTTTGAAGAAAGTACAGTCGCCGACCGATTTTTCGGACGCCGATAATTCAGACTTGTTCGATATTTCGCACCTAAAGGAGGAACCGTGACCTAACCAATAGAAATAGTGCATATTCACGACCGATATTCTGGACAGCTTGAAGTCCGAACGTTTCATTTTTCGGACAAAATCGTCGCGAGCTATCAGCGGGACACACCACCGCAAAGCTGCCATTTTGAATTCTATGTTGGCTGCAGATGGATTGGCTTGGTTTGAAGGCCTAGTTGAGTATTGCTAAGTCCTACCGCTAAGTGACGGTATACGGTTTTTTTTTTCCTAGCTGCGCGCCGTGAACTTGCGCCTTATCTCGACCTCGTTTCAGTGAATCGTGTTTTCGGACTATGCTGGCTTGGACGTTATTGCCCATCTGTTCTTCCATCGTTGCGATGTGTCGCTAAGAAGCGCAGAAAGTACTCGACCACAACACTAGAAAAGAAAGCAATGATTCTCAAGTTAATACAAAGTTGCCGAACGCAAACGGAGGCGAAACCTGAAACAAGGTGCGTTGGCATAACTTGAAGCAAGGCACTATTTATGGCTTTCTTTTTAAGCCCGCTTAGACGTAACAAAGGCAGGTTTTTTATTCTGCTGATTTTTCGGACTGCTCTATTATTTGGATGTTTTTTCAGTCCCTCCAAAGTCCGAAAAATCGGTCGGCGACTGCACGTGAAACACACAAATCTACTCAGTTTAAAAAGAAAGATGAAAATTCAAAGGTAGAAAGAGCTTCAGTCAGAAGCGAGACGAGGAATTAGGGACTATTTTAGAAACCTTGTGTACAGAAACATTATGAGAGAAACTTTGTAAATTAAAAACAACTCTTGTCACAAAAAAAAAAAAGTATATATGTAGAGTCAATACTTATTTTACCCTGTAGTAATGAATGCAATTTGAAGCAATACACTTTTGTTTGATGTTCAATTAGGATTAATGACGAACCCAGATTTACAGGCTTTCCAAAGACAAAGGAACAGTGAACAGTCTGGTGTGGTTCACTGTGTTCTGAGAATGGCTGGAAAGTAACAGGAATGTACAGTGTCCCAAAAATTTTTTTACAGAGATTTCTTTATAGCGAAAGAAACTATGCATCCTCGAACCCTCATTCTCCATCCAAATGTAACACCAGCGATCCAAATTGAATGCCAAAGTTTCAGCACTAACCATTATTTTATTCAAAAGTTATAAATGATTCATGGCTTGCATTAATGCCACATCAGTCGCCATTGCTCTGTACCGTGCACCTGTGCCCATACCTTCTGCAGCATACATTTGATGCTGCCAAATATTTGATGCATAAGGTACGGGCACAGGAGCATGGTATGGGGCAATAGGCCTCCTGCTCTGAAGCTTTGAACAAACTGTGGTGCCCTCATTTTGGTTTGTACAAGCTCATCCGATTGGGCCTCGCACTACTTGTGGCACGTTGGTCGAGCTTTTTTCCTTTCTGTGTGGTGTTGAAGAACGAAAAAACACCTTTGGACATCCGAAATCGGCTAGATTCAACGCCGCAAGACAACTGAAAGTGCCAGATTCATGCCATCACCGTTAGAGCACGCGTCTCTTATCTCTGTGTGGTGACTTCATAGTATCTGGTATTCCGACACTTTTTCTTTTTTTTTCCTTTTTACTTTAGAATGCGTGAACCACCATGTTTCGGCTCATACTATTTATGTCTTAGTTTTGACCTGTGCTTCGACGGCGTTTGAAATCTTGTTGTTTCTTCACATTCTTCTGGTGATTGCGTTCTGCACCAGGCACGCTTCTAGAGTGTGACGGTTTGAGACGCTTATGTTTATACTACACAAAACAAGTCCTAACAAGTCCCTTTTGGCAGCGCCCTCTGGTCAATACAGGAGACCTATGGCGGCTGGTACGATGTCCTATGACGTCACGTGCAAGGCATGTATACATGGAGCTCTATGGCATCAGTTACCGAAAACGGGTGAAAATGGGCCCCATTTTCCCAATGAAAATTTCATGAAATCACTTGTAATTTTTAAGAAAGATAGTGGTGAGTGCTGAAACTTCGGCATCTGGTTCGGACAGCTAGCGCTACATTTGGGCGGAGTATAAGCGTTCGGCGATCTGTATAGTTTATTTTTTGCAATATACTATACTATTTTTGCACTGGAGATTTTTGGGGGGACAGGCTCCAGTTTTGTGCGAACAGTACCGCTCTTGTTCTCCGTCAACCGCGGCGACAATGTCCCCCGTGAGCTGAGAAAGGTCCAAGTTGATGGTATCTCCCTTGGCGTCCATGGTGTAGCCCAGTAGACACTGGCGCCAACTGACCTGGTAAAAATCGTAAAATGGACGGAGAAAGGGTGGAATAAACGGATATGCCAATAAAATATGAAGCCATAAAACGGCACTTTGATGGAACGCGAAGCCATGAAACGTCAGAGTACACCAACAATTCCACCTTCCCTGTCGACTCCTACGCAATGTTGATTGATAATTTACGTATCTTTCTTTTTTTTTTTTAGAAATATTGTTCTGTAATAAGCGCGACACCCATCAGACTACCTTTCGCTACTTTTTATGGTGCTTCGGGGAGAACCGCAAGGACACTAAAGTGGTTAGAAAAATGACAATATGCGCAGTAATATTTAAAAATATTACGAGGAATAACAACTTGCCAACTGAGACGATGCTTACGTGGTAACTTTAAGGAGCGGGAGGCGATATTGACGTAGATCTCAAAACAACTACCTGCAAACAGCTGCGCCTACGCAAACCACAGAAACCTCTGCGATGCTACCTTGCAAACACCAACGCAAGGAACTAAAAAACAAAAAACAAAAAAAATTAGAGGATACTGGATATATAAATGTATGATGGTAGTTTGTATTGGGTGATAGCTTGCGCCGCCTAGCTGAGGAGGATGATTCATGTTGATGGCGATAGGGTGCTTTTTCTCGAGGAGGACTGCTGCCGTGTTCTGCGGCTTGTCGTAGCTCGGCCAGGCTAGGCCGCTTAGCCTTGGTGATTGGTTCATTTGCTAAGTCGATGTCTTGGCCCTGTGCTGTCTATGCCAGGTTTTGATACTGACGAGCTAACGGTCCTGCGCTGAGAGCTGTGAATTGGCTATGATCTTCACATTCGAAGATGGACACATCGCTTCTACCACGGTCCAAAAGCGAAGTCAGCGTGCTAAGGAGCTGTCTACGTAATGGTAAAGCTTGATGTCTAGTTTTAGATCACCGCAAATTTCTCCAAGGTATACCGGGGTACCAGCGAGGTGAAATCCTATGCGAAGTCACGATTCTTGACGCCAGTTTCTCGGTATGTTTATAGTGGGAGGCACTCACTTGATCGAATGACGTTTTAGCGAACGCCCACGTTTCATCGAACGACACTTTAGCGAATAGTCGGACGCCGCGAAGCGGCGTTTTCGGGTGGGCCAAATGAGTTCATATTTTTGTAATGAGTTGCCGCAGACTGTCGCCGCGAAGCGGCGTAAAGCGCAGCGCGACGGATGGGTTAACGCGCGCCCCCGTTATTCGCTAAAACGACCATTCGCTCAAATGTCGCCGTTCGCTAAAATGTCCTTCGCTCTTGTGATATGGACCCGTTTATAGTATACCTCTAACTAGACTGCCCCTCAAAAGTTAAAATATAGTACCTTTCTCTTTTGTTTATTTGTTTAACAGGAAACCTTTTTATAAGATAAAAAGACATACACCGTATTACAATGTAATGTTAACTGAGGCTAGTCGAAACCAAGGGTTGAAACCTGCCGCATCAACCACAAACGACCTGTAAATTATACGGTAAATCAAGCAAAATATATATGTAAATTGCACTTACTTGTTTACTATGTAGCATATATCTCTAGATAATATAGGTAAATTAGCTCTCTAGAAAAGCTTTCTCATAAGCCATTTTTTTTTTTTTTATCTGAAATTATAACAAAACCGTGACGTTTGTTTGGAACTGCTGCTCGAGCACACTTAGGTTCTTTCAGCAACTGTGCCCGCATCTCTACTCCAAAGACTGTATCTCTGAAACAAAGACCCCCGGCTGCGCTCTTACGTACGCATACAGTATAGTTGAGCAACATGCACTTCATACAGTTTTTGCATATGCAGAATTTTATCAAATACAAACGTCATGAATGACGCACGACACCGGAACCACTAATAACCTGTTGACTGCAATCCTCCAAGAAACATTTTTTTTTTTATTGCAAAAATAAACTATGCATCGACGAACGCTCACCCCTGCCCAAATGCAGCGCTAGAGGCCCAAACCAGATACCAACGTTTCAGCACTAACCGTTATTCAAAAGTTATGTGGATTTCTGCTAGGCACGTAGCCAGGAAGGGGGGGCATGGTGCCCAGGCCCTCCCCCTCTCCCCCCCCCCCCCCCCCCCCCGAAGTCTTCCATTTTGCTGTGCCCTGCTCTCCTCTCCCCCCCCCCCCCCCCCCCCCCCCACCCCCCCGAAACAAAATCCTGGCTGCGTGCCTGATTTCTGTTATTTTCAATGGAAAAATGAGCCCATTTTTTCCCGTTTTTGGTAACTGGCGCCATAGAGCTTCATGTATTCGTGAGCTCTGACGGTGTCTACTTTCCGATTGAAAATTTCAGACAATCAATAACTTTTGTATAAGATAATGGTTATAGCTGAAGCGAAAAATAGGGACTCTAACCAAAAATTTAATAAACATTTACCCGACGTTTCGGGACCAGTTCGGTCTTTTGTTCACGGGTGAGTGACGAAAAGAAAAGGACACGTGTCGTCTAAGTGCACATGGCCAGGCAGAGGGCTGCCGAACGTTTGTTTACCTTCAAGTCAATTTTCGATGACTACGGTTCAGACACGTGTCAGCTTGCAAAGCAGTATGTACATCTTACGTCTTCCGTCACCGCCTTCAAGTCTCATCTTACGTTCAACAAGAAGTGCAAAGACCTCGGCTTTGTGCCCAAGAGCCTCCGCCTCAAGCGTTTCGTTCACACCGCTGAGGGACATCGCGTCATCGACCAGGCAGAACGCCGTCTTTTATGTGCCCGGATTCACGAATGCCACGACACCATCAAACGGAAAGACATGGAAATCTTCTTCATGCGACGACAGCTGGAACATCGAATACTTGAGGTGTTTCACGCCCTGGATACTTTGGCCAGGGACACCGCTTCCATGTGCTCTCGGACCAAAGAAAAGGTGAATGCAAAGAAGCTGGCTGCACGTCAGCCGGACAACTCAGCCTCTAGCCTCCGCGGAGTCGACACAAGGTTCGTGTGCAATCTTTCATCGAGAGAGCTCTCCCCTTCAGAGACATCGGTACTGGCAAGAGGCCGGGGTTTTAACTTAACCACTCGCAAGCTCCCCCTCCCCGTTATGGTTGCGTCCATCGAAGACGGTCATCGTGGGTTGGACCCGCCTACTGGCGAGGAGGCTCGGTTGAAAGCAATCGGCGTCATGTCTCAGGCAGTTCAGCTGAAACCTCTCAACATTTCGGCCGAGGAAAACTCTTTGCGTCGCCTCAAGGAGGACAAAGACATCGTAGTGTTGCGGGCAGACAAGGGAAACGCCACCGTGGTCATGGACAGGGTGAAGTACGACCAAAAGCTGTTTGAGCTCCTTGGCAGCAGTGCGTACACTTCCTTCCCAAGAGACCCCACGAGAAAAGTGCAAGAAACGCCCAGCAAAACACTGGCAATCATCTTCCAGAAATACCCTGACTTCCACAGCCTTTACATGAGGCTCATCTGCAGGAACGGATGTATCCCGGCGTTGTACGGTCTCCCCAAGATACACAAGGCCGGTGTACCACTTCGACCTATTGCGGACTTCACAACGTCACCTTTGCGCGCCGTCTACATCTACCTCCACAGGCTTCTCTCATCCCTCACCGGAAAGACTCCAACGTACGTGCAAAACTCTGGTAACTTCATAGAGCTTGTTTCCGATTTACAGCTACGTGACGAGGAGAGCCTCGTCTCTTTTGACGTGGTGTCTTTGTTCACCAGCATCCCAATGCCATTGCCGGTATCTGTTGCAAAAAGTGCTCTCTCGGCAGACGAAAAACTCCCGGAGAGAACGTGCCTATCGGTTGACGAGATCTGCCGACTACTAGAGCTCTGCCCGAACAGCACATACTTCTCATTCAACGGGAAGTACTACAAGCAAACCAGCGGCACAGCCATGGGGCAGCCATATCTGTGACAATGGAAACCCTCAAAGCGGAGGATATGGAACCATAGGTCGGCATTTTAAGCTGTCCTCACTCAAACTCACGATCACCATTTTTTCCTCAATCAGAACTCACGCCCACTCACGATCACGATTTATTCAAAATAGGATCATCACCCGGACTCACCCTCACGGTTCAACGCAAAACCAAAACTCACTCGCCGTCATCATCATGGTCGTCACGCTCACAGATCATCACGGTCATCACGCTCACAGGTCATCGCGAATCATCAGACTCACAGGTCATCACACTCACAGGTCCTCACGGTCCTCACACTCACAGGTCATCACACTCACAGATCCTCACGGTCCTCATACTCACAGGTCATCACGGTCCACACGGCACTCACACTCACAGTTCCTCACGGTCCTCACACTTCCAGGTCATCATGCTCATCACACTCACAGGTCATCATGCTCATCACACTCACAGGTCCTCACGGTCCTCACACTCGCAGGTCCTCGCGGTCCTCACACTCACACAGGTCCTCACGGTCCTCACACAGGTCTTCACGCTCATCACACTCACAGGTCCTCACACTCACAGGTCATCACGCTTGCCGGTTGCTTTCTTTGTGCTTTTCTTTTGTTTCTCTCAAGCCGTTGGTTTGTCTTCGCGTGAGTCGTGCGGCGGGGAAACTACCCCAAAACAGTGAACTTCTGAGCCACAAATCCAATTTGAAAGAAATGTACTATGTTAATGTTTATGCTCCGCACATTTCTACCAAATTTCGTAAACCTGGATGAATTACAAAAGAAACTAAATGCAAGCTGACGAAAGTGGGTGTGTTTAACTTTCACCTACTGTCAAGGGCGGCGGAAAAACACAAACGCGCCTTCCGACAGGTTACACAGACAACGTCGCAGTCAAAAGATCCCCAGGTGGTCGAAATTAATCCTCAGTCCTCCGCTGGGGCGTGCCAGATGCCCGTCGTAGGTTTGGCACGTAAAACCCCCAAATTTGATTTGATTTGATTGACCAAATTTTTTTCTTGGGGGAGGGGGGGGGGGGAGAGAGCGGTAATATCAGGTAGGGTGGTTTCACGTGACGACGGTCTGAAATCTTACCATAATCCCTGTTGACAGTGGTGTCTGTCAGTCGTATGCTATTTATGAACAGAGGCCGCGGTAGCCGAGTTTTCTTCTCACTCGAGTTGCTTCTGCTTTTGTCGATCGACCGTGCTTGCCGGAGTAGGCTGCGACTTAGGGAATCATCGGCCGGCATTGTTTTTCAGTCATCTCGGCCTTTATAAAATACTGTCAGCATTTATTATCGTGATACATGCAGCCGTCCTTGAATTGACTTCGTTTGGATTGGTTTGACTTTGGCATGACTTTGCTTGGTTTGGTTCGGAGTGGTTTGGGGGTTGGGGCCGTCCCCATGTGGCTCTTTGTCGCGCTCTCGATGATGTAGGGCGCGCCACTTTTCATGTAGCAAGCCGCGTCATTCTTGACGCGCAGTTTTATAATGGGCAATCAGTTCGTCGAACAAGGTTTCATAGACTGATTGTTTCATCGACACTGCGATGTTTCATCGGCAGATCGTTTCTTCGACATTTGTTTCATCGATGTGTCACCCGAGTTTCTTGGACATTCGATGCTCGACCGAGCTTAATACTCAGCAACCATATTACTACATTTCGTCGACAATTTTTTTTTTTTTTTTTTTTTTTACTCGTACGTCTGGACGACATTTCTATTTCTCTCTCTTTCATCGACGCGGCGTTGGCTCCTTGACGTCATGCGTTCTTCGCGTGTTCGCAGCGCGCTACGGTGTCCGCTTCGGAGAGGGCGCAGGTAGCGCAAGCGCAAATGCTCCTCACTCTTTGTACGCATGCAGTGCAGCGTGCTGTGCGTGGTGTTGGCTGTGCGCTTACGTCGCTTACGTTGCTGGAGTGGTGCGCGCGGCGCGGCGGCCTTTTGCACACGTATGGCCGTGTGCTCGGCCTGTCTAGCGGATATTTGTTTACGTAAGGAGCGTGCCCTATGTGGGAAGCTGAGGCTCGGCGCTCGGCAGCCAGACGGCCGGACGTAATTGTTGCTTTCTGTCGTGCTTTTGGCCGCGTGCACACTCAAAGCTCGCGAGATCCTGAATTATTCCAAACTTTTTCTAAAAGGGGTGTTTCTCGACGCAGTGGTGGCTTAGTATACCGCTCATTTTTTGTAGAATCATACGAGGCTTATTTTGTGCCCAGTAATGCACGCGAAATACCAAAACTGACGTTTTGCATTCTTGTCTTGCAAGTGTTCCGAAATAGGTAGTGACGTAGAGGTTATTCTGTCGGTTTTGGTAGTCTTTAATAGAGCACTATATAGCTCCTACGGAGCAGAGTAACGCAATCCTTTGATCCGCGTGTTTTGCCGACAACATGGCCCACGGAGCAGCGCGGCACGAGTCACGTGGTACTCGGGGTTCCAGGAGGCAGCCCGCCCTATGGGAGAATACATGGAGATCGACGCAACACGGCAGATTAAAAAATAAACGCCAAGTTCACACTTTTCGAAACTAGACTGTCGTGAAGTTGGCAAAGCACTAAACAATTTATCAAAGTTTTCATAATATCAGATCCGTGTGAAAATTTTGAGAAGGCAATTTCCAAGGCAATGGCGTTTGAAGCAGGCGAATTTTGTATGCAGCGGAGATGGACTTTCTGGGTTGGCCGTAGCGGGTCACGTGGACGGTGCAACGTCACCGCGTCGTCTGCGGCATGATGCCGCTCAGGCAATTTTTTTTCTTTTCAATTATGTTCTTACATGGCACGCAACTTAGCGAAAATTATTCTAAAATGTTCTTTTATTATGGCAACAACTATTGACCCGTTCCGCACATCTCCACAATATTGAAAAAGAATGATTTTTTTACGTTCCCCATGCATTTCTGACCGAAGTTGGAGCCCCCGGGCGTTCGCCGCTAGTCGCCGAGAGATGGCGTTCTAGATTGCGCTACTCCAGAGCCGTTTATACTGAGAGAGTTTGGCCGATGGGCGGAGCTTGTTGGCCGCTAGAACCAGCGGATTTCGCGATAACACAATATGGCGTTATTTCTTTGTCTTGTTCATTCCTGTGAAATCGCGTAGAGTTCCTATGAGTCAGATCCACAATATGGCGGACGGAAGTAGTCATCCCCCGGTTGTCAGACTACGCTGCTGTGGTTGTCAGACTGCCAAAATCTCCTTAAGAAGGCCAAACTCTCTCAGTATAAACGGCTCTGCGCTACTCTAGAGTGCCTTCATACACACGCGCGCTTTTGCTTGAGTGGTGACATCTCGGCCATTTTTCCGCCCAATCGTTCTTTCTATGCATTTTGAAGTGCGCGCAATCCGGTGTCACTCAGCACGAGCCCGTAGCTTTGGCTAATGCATAGACGCCATTTTACCGCCCAAGTCACGCACCAAGTGCGCGAGAGCGTCACGCGCTGGCACATTCAGGGCAACAATGGACGTCTTCACCCTGAGACAGACAGACATGTAGGCACCCTACGCTACTCTAAAGCCCCTTGATAAAAGCGTTTTTTACAAGTACCGCCAACCATTGTTGTGGAAGCGCGCCAGACACGTGCCATGAGCGGGTGCTCCGCCGCCATTCGCTTCCAAGGCCCGCTCATTTCAGTGCTGCGCCGCCATTTGCTTCCAAGGGCCGCTCGAGACATGGGCCTCGTGCACTTGCGCATTTGACGCTACTTGCAAGACAAACGCAAACACATCGAGGGGCTTTACGCTACTCTAGGGTTCCTCAATGCTACTCTGCTCCGAAGGAGCTATATAGTGCTCTAGTCTTTAGAAGTCCAATGAACGAGGTATTTGCATTGTTGTAGAGTCGGGGCATGAGGAGTTTCAGCGAATATAGGGGCGCTCCAATCGATCCAACATGGCGGAAAAGAGGGGGATAGATTTGCGGCGCCCGTACGCCGGAAGCTTATAAATTAAACAAAGCGTGTCGTTCTCTGTTTGCTTACGTGTGCGAGACGATCATCGCTTCAACCAAGACCTACCGTGATGCTACAAATGAAGTGTACAAGCCAGTCGAAGGCAAGAAATCTTGCCATAGTCGAGATATGTGTGCAAGTGCTCGACGTGAGCTCTCACGCTGGTGCAGATGTCATCAAGTTGAACCGGATGTGCGCGGGTCCAAAGAAAGGTGCATATCAACAATGTTGGCGCGTTGAAACTATGACGCGTACTTTATCTTAAACTAAACTTATCGGTCTGCGGCTACAAACATTTTCGTTGACGTTGCTTAGATGAAGTAAGCATACAGGCCTCGCATTAAACGGTGTTGCGAACTCTTCGGTTGTTCTAGTTAATTGTGGTAAAAAGCGGTTGGATGGAAAGTATGATAGCTACAGCATACAAGGGACGATTGGGGTCTTTATCCTGCGTTCTATGTATTGAAACATCGGTATCCTTGGTGTTATATTGCGATCAGCTGGTCACCGATCGTCCTGTTTTTATGCATAATGTAAACAAGCCCCGGAAGCGCCAATCTCATTTCGATGTGCTTGTGCACCCCTACAAGCCTCCTTTTGGCTTTTGTGGAAAGCTTTATTGTAATAGCAATAGTCTCATTGGCCGTTCGAGTTGTATGTACCACGGTGATATCTGCTGCGTGTGATCTGCAAAATAAACAAGTCTATTAAATGCCAGAAGGAGAACAAAGGTAAAGCTTTTTTTAACTCTTTTTCTTTTTACAAAACAGGGCGCACTTTCTAAAACAAGAGCAACCTAAGCTGATATTTGAGTGTGCTCAAAAATGAATGGCAAAAGGTGCTTATGCTAAGTGGTAGATGTACACAGTTGATTTTCTTTTTGCCTCTGCATTGTAAATTGGAAGATATGTATCAGCAGAAGGCACGTGTCCTTTTGAAAATGTATTTTATTAGGGCAAAAATAGGTTTTCATACACAACCGAAGAGTTCGCAACACCATTTAATGCGAGGCCTGAACGGTTACATCATCTAAGCAACGTCAACGAAAATGTTTGTAGCCGCAGACCGATAAATTTAGGTTTAGATAAAGTATGCGTCATAGCTTCAGCCTCAAACGCCAAACATTATTGATATGTACCTTTCTTGACGACAACTGCACCAACGTGAGACAGCCCACGACGCCGAACACTTACACACATATCATGACTATGGTATGGCAAGATTTCTTGCTTGAAGTGAAGATCATTTCGCTACGACTTGCTACGACCACTCACCGCAGCGATGCGGGCGTCGGGGGGGTTGCAACGCAGTCAGTCGCCGTCACCCGACGCTGCTCGTTTGACATTCACGGCTTTCCGCCCAGGTGCTTTGTTTGTACTTGGCACCAAGTGTTATTTTCTGTGCTTGTGTCTGTGCTCAGTGGCTGGATATGGGCCTCAAGAGCAGTTCTTCAGGCTCAATAGCATTCGCCGAAGAACTTGTGAAGAAAATGCCACCCAGGAAAAAAAGCACGAAGACACAACGCACCAGCTTGGCGGACTGTGCACTGGGCGCGGAAACCGGGGCACTGTGGATTATACACCAAATGCAAACTATCTAAAAAAAAAAAAACATTTTTCGGCTCAAATTGGCTTCTGCGGACTATACGCCTGGACACTGCCTGTTATTATGCATTGTATATTCCCTACTGTTTGTTGCGGCCTTCCTGTAATGATGCAGAGGGGTCAACTGTGAACCTTGAAATAAACATATTTCAGCGCATCTAGACGCGATGTTCCATGAAGCAAGATGGTCAGGGAAAATGTGTGCCACTACCTAATTTGCCAACAGCACACCAGTGGTCACAATCAAAACTCACCAAGTCAATGGGCAGTTTTCCACCGCAATATTTATCGCCGTGTAATCACCCATTTGGACCATTAAAAACCTTGAGGCTGTAGCCACCAGCGCACCCATTCTAGATCTGGAAAGCTTATGCTGTAGACATTCATTATCACATGAGCATGTTTCTTATCAAGCCTAAACGTAAGACGCTAGTTATGCAACGAAATTCCCATATCATCACATTTTTAGCAAACTGAATGGTCCCACCTGTTACACTTTTAGCTTTGGAAGTAAACCAGTTCACAATACCACCAGTGGCATATATCGTACCAAGCATTAGTGCTGCGTGTGGCAGCAAAATTTCCTAACTAGGGAAGCAAACCTAATCGATCGTGTTGATTAAAGCACCTAGATACGGGAGAAATTATAAATCAATCAAAGAAGGTCACTCGAAAGGGAAGTTTTCTTGCCGAACGAACATTACTTTTTATTGGGCGTTCCGCAATGTAAGGCCAAAGACATTCACTCCGTGATCGGTACAGAAGCATTTGCTTAGTAGTCGGTCGTGCGTGATAAAAACAACAAAAACAAAGGTGGATTAGAAACGCGATAGATTCGCCTTTGCACGGAGTACTTAAACTTAAAATCGTGTCAACATAAAGCGACTATGGTCCACCATGCTAGCAGAAATCTTAAAATTTACCCGTGTAGTCGTCACACCCGTGCACCAACCGAAAGCGTTGCTGCAAGCCCCTCCGCCGTCAACTAGTCGCTGTTGAGTCTGAAGAACTGCTCTATGAGGTCCATATCCAACCACTGAGCACATACACAAGCACAGGAAATAATAATCGGTTCCAAGTAGAAACGAATAATCCGGGGCGGAAAGCCCTGAATGCCAAACGATCTGCGTCGGGCGACGGCGACTGATTGCGTATGTACACAGGTTGCGCTCCTTCGACGTCTGCATCGCTGCGGCGGGTGGTCGTAGCTAGCCGTAGCAGATCGTGTCAGCACTGTTGCTCGTACCGGAACACTAGAGCCGCGTAATATTCTTGCTGCCGAAGTTTATAAGCCTACGTTCGCGGCCAACGCATTTACACAAAGCCAACGCCCAACAAACCTACCCGTGGCGAGACTTTGTTTGACTTTGAGATTTGAGACTTTGTGTTTGTCCGTCCCTTTTTGTCCCAGTCTCGGGGTTTTTGTCGAAATGTTGAACCTATCCCCCTCTTTCCCTTTCGGCGACCGGCCGCCAGGGCGGTGACACCATCGCTGAAACTCCTGAATCGTCTACGTCGTCTTCTTTGCCATAGGGCAGCTGACCGATTCTACGTGCGCGAGCTCTCGCTGGAAGCGTAATCCTATTTATATAGTGCTCATCCGTGTGTACTGTAGTGAATATTTCAGGCCCAACGTATCAATAGTTTATTGTTATCAACCAGGAAAACGCAATATCTGTAAACACCCCCCGACAAAGAAAGAAAACGAGAGCTCGCCGTTCGCTTTGACCAATAGACCGATCTCACCAACCGCCTGGAGCGTGCGTGACGCAGTAGTACTTCACAGGAAGCAGCGGTAGTGCACGAGACTGCTCGTGATCGACACGCGCAAAGTGGCGTTTACCCTCGTGCGGAAAGACCACAGTTCCCGCAATGCATTGCGACAGAGGAAGCGTTGCGAAACTGGCGGTGAGGTCGGTCTATTATCCCAAGCCCGGTTCACACATCTGCGTTTCGAGCGACAGGAACGACAAAAACAACACGAACGACATGACACCGGGACGATTATGTTCTTATTAAAGAGCGCGACAGATAATGCAATGAGCATCTTTGTCAAGCAATCATGTGTCACGGTTGTCCCGGTGTCATGTCGTTCGTGTCGTTTCTGTCGTTCCTGTAGCTCGGAACTCAGATGTGTGAACCGGCCTTTACGAGCCTACTCTGATGTTACGCTCGTCACGGAAAATAGGTCTTGTCGCCTTTTCGAGGTGTCGCCACGGGTAGGAATAGCAGCCCGGTATTAAGTGATTTGTTCGGCACACAAGTGTCAGTACAGGTTATGGCTTTGTCAACATTGCCTGAATCATATTCTAATTGTAAAATAACATATCGAAGGTGTCTTCCCGGGCACAATGTCCGCCCCTATCAAAATCGAACTTGGCGGTGTTTTAAGTACAATATTTAGCATTGTTTCGCGCATTTAGTTCCCGGAAATTAGCAGCACATTGGGGAAGTTTAAGTTGACTGGTATTTTTTTTTTTCATAACTCGCTGAAATGATGACAAACGGTTTCTCTAGTCATTTAGTTGCACATTCACAAGAGATATTATAATTCATGTTGCATAATTGTCAAACCCGCGGCCTTTCTGTAACCATCGGTTCGAGACAGATTCTCTGTCGCTCGGTTAACAAGTGCTCATCCAACGCAGTAGCGCACTTCAACGACCCGCTGATCAATCTTGCCCTCTGCTACACCATTGCAAAAATTCATTACGGGCTTGAATCATCGCGATATGTGTCATATGCCTTCCAACGATAAGAAGTGTTTCAGAATTGAATTGTAAAAAGTTGGTTATCAGATATATTAATTTTGTTTTACAAGAAATTCTTGCCTCACTCTGAGTACCTACGCACTCGGCCATAATAACGTAAAAAATAAACATGAGTAAGCAACGGGCAAGGGGAGCACAGCGTCATGCACGAAGCCCGAGAAGCCCGGGCAATTGGCGCCTCGCAGTCGCGTCCAGCCGGCGCGCCGGCAACCCGGCCGTGGCCGTGGGGCAGGCGCCGCGACGTTGCGGCCACCGCGCGCCTCCGTCATCGAAGGCAAACGGCACACGGCGAATTTTACGAATCCCGATGAGCCAGTAGAGTTATTGCAGTGAAACACGTGACAGCGTCTCACAGGCGTCCATTCTAGATGCCACCTGTCTCTATACGACGCTCCAATTCGCCCACTGAGTCGTAGCTTCCACAGTTTGCTAAGTGTGCCCATAGGCAACCAGCAATGCAGCTTGGCACTACACGTTGCGCCATCTAGTGACTAAAAAATAAAACAAATTGGGTAGTCCAGGACGGCCCCGGTCGCGAGGACTGCGGGCGGGCGCATTTAGAAACCACGTGTGAACGTGACATTTTGGATGAACGTGAGCGTTTTTAGAACTGTTTTTTTTTTTTTTTTTTCATAAAAATAAGTCTCAACTTTACGTCTCTATGACCTTTCCGGGTTCCTGTGACATCTCCCCTAAGCCTAGAGTTTCCCCCAAAAATAAACGCCGCTACTGCTGCGTGGAAGACTGCCACAGTCGCGAAGGTTACCCAAGCGTCAGACTTTACCGCTTCCTTTTAAGATCTTGGGAAGCGACACGGCGACAAAGTGGATTACTGGAGTGCGATGCATCAAGTAAGTGAATTTTACATCAATTGTTGAAGTGAACGAAAATAGATATGCAGGCTTCGAAAGTGGTCTGACAGACTCCTTTTGCAAAATAACGTATTTATACAAGTTGCTTTACGAGTCTCTGAGACAGCCATTTAGAGAAATACAGTAGAAAAAATCGGGCCGATTGTTGCTTCGTTTTGACGTCGAAAATCAGGAGATCAGGTCTTCAAGCGAGATGCCCTTTGACCTGTTCCGGCACTCGTAGTTGTAGGCGTGCATTTGGTTGCGACCGCGCGCGCCGTTCGGCACGCCCGGTCGCTACCAAAACCTTTTAAGCATGCAAGTTTTCAAATAGTGGATTTTCGTAGAACAAATTTTTGTTTGTTGCGGCTACAAAATGTAATGCTGAGTCTGGTAACAAATGTGACGGCGTGCAGAAAACAGTATGCACACTTTTTTTCTAGGAAAAGCTCATGCGAAGCGTAAATATCCTTCTCACACGCACACTTTTTTGCCTGTCGCCTTTTTACACCAGGCTTGTGCACTGTTCTCTAGCACGCAGAGTTCGGTTCTAATTATCCACATTTTATTCTAGCGTCGTGGGGGCGTCGGGAGAAGAAGAGGACGATCGAGCGAGGCGCGAGCGGGGGCCAGCCGGCGAGGAAAGAGGAAGAGCCTGCTGCACCAGGCTGGAGCCGGGCAGGAACGATAGAGCCGTTCTGACTGGTCCGGCTAATGTCGGTCCCTGGAGCATTCCACCAGCGAACTTCGGATCAGGACCGGCGGAAACGGCGAGCCTGGCCTTATCGGCCTAGGCCATGACGGTCCAGGAGTGGTTCCGCAGCGAAACTCTGGCTGTGATAGCCCGGAACAGCTAGCGTACTCAGTGCGTAGGAAGGACGATCCGCAGGCGTGAACACTGACTGCGACTGCGAGCTATGAACGACAGGTGACATCTAGGGTCGGCGGGTCCGGACTGCCGGCTCTCGAAGACGGGCAACCGGGAAGTACAGTAAACCCATTCGCTGCCTTCTCGTTGTGTTGTGTCACTTCCTGGGAGACGAGCGAATCACAGACAGATCGGGCGGCGATTATTATAGAGCGACCCCGCAAGTGCACGAAGACAGTTCAAACTGGTGTCCAAATCACAACTCCAGATTATGCTCTAAATACTTCGACCTATCAAGGCTCCCGATGGTCTTAAAAAACCGCATAAAATAAATAGGGACATGGCGCGCACGTGCACATGGGGACTGCTGAAATCGGGGTCGCCGCCGCTCGCCACGGCCCGACGGGCAGACTGGCCGACCCATTAACACAGACACCTCCGCTTGTGGCGCTGAATGCAGCACTCTCGTGGCGCCGCCTGGCCATTGCCGGCTGGCTATCATGCACATGCGCCATCTTGCCCCAAACGACACTTAAAAGTATGATATCGCACAATGTGAAAGGCCTCGCTCGAAGCTTCGATTGATCATGACACCGCCTTTGTTGCACTTCCTGAGTGATGACTCATTTGCGAAAGGTACGTTGAGGTGCGCGGAAAAATAAAATTCCGGGTGCTGATGGGGATCATGCGAGTCATTTATATTTATTGCAGCCGTGCGAACGTTATAGTTGACGCAATCATAAAATTCTGTGCCCACTGACACCAACTTGACAACAGGAGCCGAAATCCACACGAACCTTTCTATGCCACAGAGAGAGGAGCGCTAACCGTTTGGAGCGCTCCCCCAACTCCGACGTTACCGCGCCGCCTCGAGGCGCCGTCAGTCCGTTGGCGTCTCGCCGTCTGCCGTGAAGTGAAGAGCGAACGCCGAGGAGAGACGAAAGCGAACCCCCCTTCCCCCCCCATACCCCCTCTGCCCTCTACAGATAGTTGAGCCATTGCGGAGGGCGCTGGCAAGGAGGAGCCTGCAAGATCAAGCACCTCCCCCCTCTCTTCCGCCCTCCACAGGAACCGGCGCGCTTACATGGCGAAGGAGCAGGCGAGCGACACCCAAACCAACCCTGAGCCCCACACAGTAGTTGCGAAGCGAGCGTCTCCTCGCCTCGGCCCGGGAGCTCACGTGACCAACCCAGCTAAGATAATACCAGCGCTCACCGCAACTCATCATGCCCATGGTCCTCAAGCTCACGTCATCACGCAGACTAATGCGATCACCGGACTCATATCCACCCTAAGACTCACGCCTTGATTCAGGCTCATGCTCATGAGCCTCGAAACTCACAATCACACTCGAGACCTCAAAACTCACACTCATGAGTACTTCACTTAGCGCTCAAGCTCACACTCACACTCAAGAGTTTTAAGAACTCACAATCACACTCACGATCAAACTCACGCTCATGAGTTCGCAGGGCTCAAGCTCACACTCATACTCAAGAGTTTTAAGAACTCACAATCACACTCACGATCAGACTCACGCCCATCAGTTCTCAGGACTCACACTCACACTCACACTCATGGGTTCACGTAACTCACGATCACACTCACACTCAAACTCACAATTTTTCGAGACTCGCGGCCTCACTCACGATCACCTCAAATCTGACGGTGAGCGTGAGTGATCGTGAGTGATCGCACTCATGAGTGAGAATGCCGAGGTATGTATGGAACGCAAGGTTCTCGACACTTTCGAGCCTAAACCCAGAACGTTCCTGCGTTACGTAGACTACTGTTTCTGCGTCGTCAAAACCGGCGAGGTGGATCGTCTTCTAAAGCACCTGAACTCGGTGGATGAGTCGCTACAATTCACGGTGGAACGCGAAGACAAGGGTTCCCTTCCCTTTTTGGATGTACTGGTAACCAGGAGTGGCAGTGGACTAAGCTTCTCTGTTTACGGGAAGCCAATTCCCACCACCCCCGATGTCATAAAGCGTCGGTGGCCTCTGCATTCTTCAGGCGCGCCTTCTCCACCTGCTCCACAAAGAAAAGCCTCCAGGAGGAAATCAAGGTAGTTACATCGGATCTCCGCAAGAACGGCTACCCTAAACGGTTTATTCTTCGGATACTCGAGAAATCAACACATCCACCCCTAGGGCGCAGCAGTCCCCCTTCCGATCGCGTCTGTGTCCCCTACATTAGCCGCATGCACCAGCGAGACCCTTTCCCGCGTCCTCGGTCGCTACGGGATTGCGGTGACTCATAAGCCCGTGTCCACAATCGGCCATCGCCTCCCCCTCCCGAAGGATCGGCCCCCCAAAGAAAGGGCCCAAGGCTTGGTCTACCGTATACCATGCAAGGATTGCCCGGCCTCATACGTTGGCGAAAGTAAGAACTTCGCAGAGAGGCTTACGGCGACACAAATATGATGTCCGGAAGAAGGATGTGAAGGCGAGCGCCCTCGCGGAGCACGCAGAAGCAGCCGGCCACACTGTCGACTTCGAGGGAAGCACCGTGCTGGCCTTGGAGAAGAATTGGCGAAAGCGGCTCTTCGTTGAGTCCTGGTTTATCCAGCGCACAAAGGGGAACGTGAATCGTTCTTCGGGCAATTATGTCCCTGCCCAGCAGCTACGTATCGGGACTGCGTGACGTGAGCAAAGCCCCCTACATCCGTATGTGCACTTAGACGACACGTGTTCTTTTCTTTTCGTCACTCACCCGTGAACAAGGGACCGAACTGGTCCCGAAATGTCGGGTAAATGTTTATTAAATTTTTGGTTAGAGTCCCTATTTTTCGCTTCATGTCTACTCCTAACCAGGCAGAGGGCTGCCGAACGTTTACCTTCAAGTTATTGCTGAAAGGCATTTAGTCTGGACCTCTAGCACTACATTTAAGCAGAGAACGAACGTTCGGCTATGCGTAGTTTATTTGTAATAATACAAAAAAAAAACTTTTTTTTTTTGGGGGGGGGGGGGGGGGGGGGGGGGCGATTATTTGGCACCAAATAAGTTACTAGTCAAAAGCATGTTCCATTTTTCTCGCTGATATTTTGCATAAAACATAATTTCTAGAGTGTCATAGACTCTGTCTACAAGTAATAAGCATTAGCACAGGCAGTATTTATTCCATACTATCGTCAGAAACGTTGAAACCTTCGGTAAAGTGGCTCAAAGCGGGTATACGTTGTCGTCGCTTCCCTCGATGCACCCTTTTTACACCCTTTCAACGAAGGAAGGGTTCGCTTAACAACACCCACCTTTTTTTTTAATATTAATTAAAGAATACTGCGGCTCACACTTGTGAGCCATAGCATGGGGTGGTTACAAAAAACAGTGACATATTGCGCCCAAGAAAACTTACTCGTGGCAGAAATAATTGCCTCGACAAAAACGTTCAAAAACGTTTTTGGAAATTATGAAGGAAATGTAATAACCTAAATAGCTGGACTGAAAGAGTGCAGCGATAACGGAAAATGTGCAAGTTTGGTGCACACTCTTAACATTCAAAAGGGTGTCATTTTTTAGTTTGTAGATAGTTACAAAAATGATGTAAGAAAGCGTATAGCCTGCTACCCGTAAATGAACTTTTTTCGGTCTCAAATAGTCATTAGGTGCTCTGGTCAGTCGATGCGATTTGGGCCTACGTCTGAGCACATTCCTGAATTCCCTGATCGTGTGGATAAACCGTTCTCTCTCTTCTCTCTCCTGGTTTGTTTAGGCGTCAAAGTAGGATGTTACCTCGACTGTTCTGCACGCTTCTTCTGACGCAGCTGCGTCTTGAGAGTGCTCGCTCTGCTGTGCTTCTCGAACACGAGCGCAAGATTGTCGTCGACATGCACAACGAGTTCCGAGACACAGTCGCCCGGGGCAAGGCAAGGTCTTGGCCTCCGGCGGCAGATATGCTAGAAATGGTAAAAGAAGAAATCAACCCGTATATACGCACCTTCTAGGGATGCAACGAATCTTGCCATATACGTATATATATATGGTGTCCCAAATAAGTTTCACCAAACTCAAAAAAAAAAAAATAATAACGGTGCGCTTTTTGAGAGTGGGAATGTGCACATTTTTCTAGTCAACATAGTTATTTAGTCAATTAAGACTAATAAAACTATTTTTTTATTATTCGTTTAAGAGCCTAGGTGTGAAATGGAAAGTTCTAGAGCGCATTGAGAAACACACACTCAAGGTGTTTGCTACGTGATGCACTTTGTGCGCTTCAATTTATTAGCCAAAAAAAAAAAACGTAAAATAAAAAAAATAAAAAAGAACACACATGAAAACGCGCCCGTCCGTCGCGCTTGCAGCACTTTCAGGCGTGCTCTGAAGGAACGAAGTCCATTTTATCACTGGCGCGCTGTCCGAGACAGAACCTTGTGAGGTGCTCGCGCATGTCTTCGGGGACTACCGTCCCCGAAGACATGCTCGAATACCTGCTGCTGCAAAGCCCTGCCTCGGAGAGCGCGCCAGGACCCAGGAGCACGTCTGAGAGCGCTGCACGCGCGGGCGCGTCAGAGGGGCGCTTTGTTACGTGCTTTTTTTCTCTTTTTGTCATATTGTGTGGGCTTTTTTCTTTAGCTAATAATAAAAAAAAAAAAGCTCGCAAGTGTATCGTGTAGGAAACAGCTTAATTGGGTGTTTCTGAATGTGCTCTACAACTTTTCAACTCGCACCTCGGCTCTTAAACGAAAAATAACAAAATTAGCTCATTTGTCTTAATTAACTAATTAACTAGGCGCACTAAAAAGAAATTGTGCACTTACCCACAACGCTTCCTAACAACACACACTCTCGCTCACTCTCACTGGTTCCACTCTCGCAGAGCGCTCCACTTTTTTGTAAATTTTAGTGCAAGTTATCCGGGGTATATATAAATGGTGTCCGCAAATGAGCTATGCAGTATTTTGTTTCAAAAAGAAAACTTCCGTGAGGAAGTTTTCGCCCTCGGACGAGTTTGGAGGCCATGACGGCCGCTAGGAAAGACGTTACTCGGGTTAATTCGTCAGCTCATTAGGTTAAACGTTTCAATGCAGAGACCATGTCGTCTGCTCCTTGTGCAGGAGTTGCGGTGACTTCAGAACGACGCTGAGCTTTTACTGACTTTGATTGGTTTTGAATGGAAGGATAGTGGGTAGACCTCAATGCTAGATGCCTTGAGGTCTACCCACTAGTTTTTTTCTTCAATCAGCCAATAAGAGCTCGTCGTTCTGAGATCATCGCAACCCCTGCGCTAGAAGCAGACGGACTTGCGTTCCGCATTAACGTTTTACATTTTAATTGCTGGGGGCATGATGGAGTTGAAAAATTGACAGCGCTTCAGACCATGTATCCTAAGAGTTTAGCCAGTGTATGATCTCACCGCCGTACGCTCCCCTCCCGAGGGGGCCAATCAGCCGGCGGTGCAAAGTGAGAAGCGCGAGCGCATGCGCGTGAACTCCATGGTTATCCCAGCTATGCGGAGAGGGCCGCCATTTTCATTCATTCGCCTGGAGGAATGCGTGCGATCGACATCCGAATGTCGCTTATCTCCTTTTATTTCGCTGGCTCTGGCAAGAAAAGTAACGAATGAAGTTTTTTCGACTTTTGACCGCAAACTTTTATTCAGACGTAAAAGAAGTCGGCCCATAGCAGACGACGCGTAGCCTCAACAGTGCTCTGCGCCGAAAGCGTGTTGCGTCAAAATGGCGGTCGTTTGCTCTATTGCTCCCTCCTCCGCTCCTTCGGCGCTCTCTCTCTCTATCCCTCTCTCTCCCCCCCCCCCCCCCCCCCCCCCCTTCCTTCACTTTCTTCTTTCCAGCGACTTCATATCGCCACGCCTACTGGCCGGACTCATGCGGCTTTGGTCTCGATCAGAGTTTCTGTATGCGCGGTGAGAAGCTCGCTGGGGGGCGCTTTTGTTTTCCCCGCCATGTGTCGTGCACGTGCTACCCATGCGGTTATGTTTTAATTTTCATCGTGCGTAGAAGCTTAGCATTGCACGTGCTTGCAATCGCAGAGGAAGCTGAATTATTCTCTCTGGTTGTGAAAAAAGTTCTACCAGGTGGTGGCCCAACTTCTCGCCGCGAATAGGCTCCCTGCCGGAGCCAGAGTTGCCTGTTCATCCCCGTAGCACGGGCTTTCCTGCACGGCACGCGATTCTGCTCGTCACGTGACTGAATTCGGCGATCTCCTCCCCTCCTTGAAAACAGGAAAGGAGGAAAAGGAACTAATTAAAATCTAAATCATTAATACACTTGGAAAAGCAAGCAAACTGAAGTAACGGCATGTTATTAATCAAATAATTAAGGGAGGAGAGATACCCAATGATTGGAAACTGAGTAAACTGAGACTAATATATAAGGGCAAATGAAACAAAGATTAAGGCATATCACCCAATAACGATAACTTCAGTTATATAGAGATTAGCGATGCAGATAGTAAGACGGAGAATGGAGGAATGGGCAGAAGATGTGCAAATACCGGGTAAGCTTCAAGACGGATTCCAAGGAGATAAAAGACTGGAAGATAACTTATTAGTCGCCACGCAATGTATAGAAATAGCAATGAAGAAACAAACTCCTTTATAGTTAGCTTTTCTTTGGACATCAAGGGAGCGTACGATAATGTGGGCCAGGAAAAACTCTGGGGTCAGCTGAAGGAGGTGCAAATTTGGTTAGGTTTCTTCAGCAGGTGTACACAGACAATAAGGCCGCTAGTTGTAACATGGGAAGCAGAAACCACACAACCCGCAGCAATAAAAAGAGGGCTCAGGCAGGGCTGTTCACTGTCACCTCTGCTCTTCGTGACATATCTCAGTGAAATGGAAAAGAAATCAGAGCAGAGCAACGTTTTGATGTGAGTTATATGGAAAAAGGGAGAAAAGGTAGTACGGTAATACCAGCACTGATGTATGCGGACGTCATAGTACTTATCGCAGATAACCAGGGTAGGTTACAGGAACACGGTGGAACATATGTGGAGAGGAAGGAGACACTTTGAGCATGAGTTTTAGTAGTGACGAGTCTGGAGTAATTGTGTTTAAAGGGGTTCTGCAACCACTTCTTCACTGCTTTTTTAATTTGCACCGAACCTGAGCGCACTAAACGTAGTAACTTAGTGAAACTTTTTTTTCTCGAATTTCGCTTCATTTTAAAAGTTATGTGCAAACAAGAATTACAAAAAAAAAACGATTAAAGATTAAAACAGCGCAAGGACACGGACAAGAACAAGAAGGTAGACAAACAAGGCGCTGACTTACAACTGAAGTTTATTCGTTCTAACAGCGATTATAAATACTGTATTGTCACAACAAACAAACATGAATAAAAAGCGTGACCTGGATGCCACGTGCTCACTAGCCATCGCTATGCACTGTCACTGTGTGTCTAGTGCATAGCGCATAATGATGGCTAGTGAGCAGGTGGCATCCAGGTCACGCTTTTTATTCATGTTTGTTTGTTGTGACAATACAGTATTTATACTCGCTGTTAGAACGAATAAACTTCAGTTGTAAGTCAGCGCCTTGTTTGTCTACCTTCTTGTTTTTGTCCGTGTCCTTGCGCTGTTTTAATCTTTAATCATGAAATACCCAACTAGCCCAAACTTCTACTTTAAAAAACAAGCAAAACATAATTTCCGTCATGACGTCCCTGGTCATGGCTTGGGTGGCCGTGAACTGGAGGTGGGGTAGTGAGCTCAGCGAGCACTCCCGGCTGCCGCTCTCCTTCTCGACGGCTCGAGAGGGCACCACTAAAGCATGTGCTGGATAGGCATGGATGAAGCGGGCGGCGAGGGCGGCTCGCATTGCATTTTCTGCGCGACTAAACGCTAATTCGGCATGACAATTCATTGGCCACAAACGACAGCAAACCCAGGGTAAAGATGAGTTCAGAACGGGAGCCACTTCGCGCTGCCAAACCACCAAATGGCCAAACCGCAAGCCAAACCTCCTCGCTGAAGGCCTTCGGAACGCTCGCAACCGGTCGGATCTAGTCGGATCGTCCAGTCCATATATGGACTGGACGATCCGGTTTGTCCATATATGGACAAACCGGATATATACGCGGCGACGCTGCGGTCGTATACGACCGCAGCGTCGCCGCGTATATATCCGGGACCTTTCTACGCTCGCCACCAAAAAACGCTCCTAGGCCGCCGCCATGTTGCTGATGCTGATGCGGCTGGTGTGACTCTCGTGCCCTCTATCAGCTAGAAAATTTCTGCCAGTCTCTGGGACTGTGAAGACCCGCTCAGCGCGGTTCTCTACCTACGTTTTTGCGGTTTTGCATTCGACGTTTTCTCGCCCCTCTTAAAGGTTTGCACTTAATTTTTTTTTTTTTTTATGCGTGCTGCGTATTTTTTTTGTGTTATCTTCCATTGTGAGAAATAAGGCTGGTAAGTGCCTGCCATTCAAACTTTTCTGCTCGACATTCACGGGAAACCAAGGAGGTGAAGGACGTCGAACGACCACCGACGCGATTTTGCGAACATTGTTCTCCCCCCTCCCAGAGATAATCCGCGTAGAATTCTCAGTCATCTCCAATAATAGTTGTCCAGGTTGGGGTGGGAAACGGGTCAGTCGCGTTCGTTCCTTTGCAAGCTTGGTGCGGTTGTGAAAAAAAGAAGGTCTCCCCAAAACGTGCCCCAAGACGAAGTCATCTCGGATTCCGTCCGATCGTCAAGATGTGACTGTCGTCGACTGTGACTGTGTTATTTGAGATCTTTCTCAAATAAATTATTTTCGGATAACGCTGCATCGTGTGGTACGTACGATATATTGCTCGAGTGTTCCTGTCCATCGGTAAACACGTTATTTGCAAGCGTGAAAAATGCATGCCTTTCGGCCCTCTTCTGTTGCAATTTATTTTTGACAGCAAAGCGCTTTGTCGTTTCACATGCGGCGAATCCTGTGGCGCCGTCAAAACTTATCGTAAGAAAAAAAAAAAAAAAAAAAAAAAAAAACGAGCTATGCATTTTGTCGGAATCGTTCTGTCGCGCGCGTACCTAACAAAATTAGTTTACAGCTTGTTTTTTGTTTGCTTTTTTATTTTTTTTTTCAAATGTGGCACAACGCTTTCTTAATGTCCTCGGGAAAATACAGGTACCACGAAACACAAACTATAGCGGGAAAATACGAGAATTTAGCCGCCAGCAGCGTTTGAAACTGCGCCTACGCAGGCTGCGCCTATTCAAATCACAGCCCACTCGGTTAGGTTTAGGAGGAACGCCGGTTGAGACTCTAGCCTCAAACTCGATGTCTGGGATCTAAAACGGTTTGTTGCCCCTGGGGTCGAGTGTTCTTTCGCCGCCTTTTCCACCGCGTGGAGGAGGGTTTGTCGACAGGTCATTTCTTGTTTCCGTACTTTATAAACTGCATTTGTTTCTTTTCTGATCTAAAATAGTGAACAAAAACTACTTCTATAAATAATTGAAACGGTTCGCGGCTACTTATATTCTGTATTTCGACTAAAACGAAGCTTTTAGCGTCTCTGACTAGGGATGCCGCGAACTTTTTTTCGAATGAAGTTTCGATGATCGGATCAAGCGGTTCGAAAGGTTCGAAAGATTTCGAATTTTCGAATTTTTCATATCGAGAAATCGATGGAAGTCGAATTTTCGACCTTATTAAACTAAGAAATTCGACGCTTTTCGAATTTTCGACCTTATTACGCTGCAGAATTCGATGCTTGTCGAATTTTCGATCTTTATAGACTAAAAATTCGATGATTTTCGAACTTTCGACCTTCTTGCACTAAAAAGTTCGCAGTTTTCGAACTTTCGACCTTCCTACGCTAAGAAATTCGATAATTTTCGAACTTTCGATTTCTTAATCTAAAGAACTCGAAAATTGTCGAACTATCGATTCCAGAAAAGTCAAAAGTTCGACGAACTTCGAACTTTTAGGGCGAAAGTTCGAAGTTCGTCGAACTTCGAAAGACCGGCGGGTGGTTTCATTTGGATTCAAGCAGTGAGGTACATTCGTAATTTTTTTTTTCGCAATTTTACATGGGGTGCCGCATTCCTTGCGAAAGACAATGGCGTTTATTTCAATCATCTGGCATGCTTGTTTTTAGAAAAATAGATCCCCGAAGGAGCGAGGAAGGACGACGGGTTCTGGACAATTGTCGTTTGTGCCATATATTTATGGTAGAGATGTTAAACGTTTTAAGAATTATCTATATATAGCCTAGGTGAGTGTCGTCGTAAGATGTGATTATTGTTCTTCAAGACGAGGTTTGAATAAATATCCAAACATGTACCTACGGACAGTTATGCCCTAAACCTGGTAATTTTTTTCCCCCTACATTGTTTGGGGTATCGCATTTAAATTAACACCAGAGACAGTACATATCATTACCATCTGCAGAATACAAAATAATGCATTTATTGTTTTCTTTACGTTGAGGAATAAATTAACTCATGCGGGAAGATTTCTAAAATTGTTCAAGTTCAGCGCGTCATAAAATTTTTTTTCTCTCATTTTACGTTCTTGGGTCGTGTTCCTTTTCTCCTGTACACATTTTGGTAGGAGAAACTTGTTTCATAGTTCTGGGCCTCTGAATATGCAAGAATACAACACTTCCGGCGGGTTCTTGATAGTTTTTTTTTTCTCTCCAGCTTTTTATTTTTGCATTAATTATTATGTTTATTTATTGATTATTTTTTACCAATGGTACAGTTATTTAGGTCGAAAAGACATAGCTTTGAACTTTCGAGCCACCGAGCATGTGACGAGTAGTGCCTCCTGACAACGAGTTTCTAAAGGCCTGTTCACTCATGCAGCGGGGCGCTACAAGCATAGCGCTGACCTCGTGCTAAGCACGTGCCGACGGGAGCGTTCACCAGCTTTGTATCGCACCGTCAAAACTGTTGCTCATGGCATACGATAACTACCTGACGGCACGTGAGCAGCGTTACATCAGCGCTTCGCTGCATGTGAGAACCGGCCTTTAGTAGATCAAAGTGTAGTATAGTTCGACGTGTAGCATATTTTCGTCTGCAACCCCAAACCGGTCGTCTCTGGCCGGGGTTGCTTCAGGTGCGTCATGCACCCAGCGTCCCCGCCCCAGCCAACGAAGGCTCTGACCTTCGATGTCTCCTGCCCGCCAGGCGCGTCTGTGGATTCTATCTTCGACGCGGCCACGGGCATTGCCGGCACCGCCGAATTGTTTTCTGTGCAACACCTGGCAGCAACCAACTTCCAATTGTCCGTCACGTCGTCGTCGGCCATGAGCCGCATCGTAAACGCCGGCGCCCTGAGCATCGGTGGAACCCTCGTTCCAATCGTCCCCGTCGGACCGCAAGTAACAGCCATTACATGCCTATTCTTGCCGGTATACGTCAAGAGCGAAGCGCTCGCCGCTGCCCTCGCTCCTTACGGGAATGTTCTGGACATCCGTTTTGGAGTGTATCAAGACCACCCGACCCTGCGGATGGGCACGCGCTACATACGCATAGAGATGAAAGAGGCGACGCCTGTCCCGAACTTCCTCCGCGTCTCCGGACATCGGGCAACCTTTGACTACCGCGGCCTCTGACGCGTATGCCGACGGTGCCAGCGAGAGGGCCACATCAAGGCGGCCTGCAATGTGCCCTACTGCACCCGCTGCGCCGCTTTCGGCCACGACTCCGCCGGCTGCGCGGCTGGTTGTGGACGTTGCGGGGCGGCCCACGCGACGGTGGATTGCACCCAACGTCGCACCTACTCCTCCGTGGCCGGCCAGAGCCCGGACGAGTTCCCGGCCCTGACATCGACCCATCGGGATGGACCCCCTGCTACCCCTGCACCTGCAGCGTCGAACGCACCCGCCCCGACACCCGCCGTCGGCCCCACCGAGTCTACCGTGCCCTCCCCGTCCGAGCCCACCGAGACAACCTCGCCTGAGCTTGATGCGGCGACACTGCACAACCCACGCCGGCTACCTCCATGGCCACAGGTGAAGATTCGAACGCGCCGGCAACCGCATTTCTGAGCGACGCTAAGCCTAGCGTTCCACTCCTTTCGAATGCCAGCTCCGATGAAGCGCCGATACAACTTGAGTCCCCGACTGCGCCGGAATTTCAGTCCAGTCCGAGCCTCAACTGGAGTGACCTCGGGTCCCTATCATTTCGTCGAAACTCGTTTCGTGGAATTACGTTTCGTGGACAACTTTTTGTGGACACACGTTTCATGGACACACGTTTTGTCGACAGTGTGACGTTTCGTCGACAATCGTTTCGTCGACAATCGTTTCGTCGACAATCGTTTCGTCGACAGCACCACCGTAAAACGTTTCGTCGACAAACTTTTTTTTTTTTTTTTGCGGTTCCGAAAGTTACATGCCGTGCAGGCGCAGAGGTCGCGAGGAGGCGCAGCTGGCGGAGCCGTGGAGCCAGGAGCCATACCCATACCAGGAGCTGATAGAGCGAGCTGTCGACGAAACGTCGCAACATCTGTCGATGAAACGAGCGGGTGCTCGTTTCCACGAAACGATCTGTCGATGAAACATCGCAGTGTCCACGAAACGATTTGTCCATGAAACGTCGTTCGACGAACTGATTGCCACCGGCCGGGGACGCCGCGAAAGGAGTGGAAACCCGCTCAAGACCGCGTTACCGAGAACGCCGCTGCAACGCAAGCCTGGAACCGCGGAGACTTCGCAGCCGCAGTCGGAGCCGACACGGTGGTGCTGAGGAAGGGAAGCGTGACCTTTCCAGCAGCGACGAGTTCGTGACCCCGCAAGGCATCCCGGCCGCAGCAGCTCGCCTCAAGCGGTCGCGGAACGACTTCCCTTCGCCCACTGGAAGCCCCAGCAGCCAGCCATCGTCCGGAACGACCCTCGGATTAACGAAGTGCCGTTGACTCATTTTCCTCCTCTTCGCACGGCGACGGGTCCCCACCCTGAATGTCCAGGGGTTCCGCAGTGCGACCAAACAAGTGGAGGTTCTCCAGCTTGCCCGGACTGTCGGTTGCGACCTTCTCTTTCTCCAGGAGACAAATTTTGTTAGGCAACGCGACGTCACCCTCTTCAAGCAACGTTATGCAGTGGATTGTTTCTTCTCCTTTGCTAGTACCCGGAGCTCCGGGGTAGGAATTATTATTTTTAATCGCGCGCTCATGCGGCAAAGCTCGTGCTGCTTTGACCCCGATGGCCGATTCATCACATTCGATTTTTTTCTGGACGCCGCCCGTTTTCGCACCGTGTGTGTTTACGCCCCGGCACAACCCTCGCACTCCACGGCATTCTACAAGAACTTGGATGTTCACCTCCTCGACGCACGGCACTGCCTGGTACTTGAAGATTTCAACTGCGTCGTCGACTCCCGGCGCGTTGCGCTTTTTGGACTCCCAGGGGTGCTATGTTGCGCTTTTTGCACTCCCAGGAGACTTGGAAGAGGGAAGTGACGTCAACGACACAGCAAATGCAGATTGGATGTTGACAGAAGAAAACGAAATCAACACCCAATCTGCGTTTGCTGTGTCGTTGACGTCACTTCCCTCTCCCTAGTCTCCTGGGAGTGCAAAAAGCGCAACATAGCCCCCCAGGAGACTAGGGAGAGGGAAGTGACGTCAACGACACAGCAAACACAGATTGGGTGTTGATTTCGTTTTCTTCTGTCAACATCCAATCTGCATTTGCTGTATCATTGACGTCACTTCCCTCTCCCTAGTCTCCTGGGAGTGCAAAAAGCGCAACATAGCCCCCCAGGGTACGGCCGCACTACATGGAACGCCCGCGAATTGAGACGGCTGATTGGACATTTCGACTTGGTGGACTGCTGGACCCTCCTCCACGGTGCCACTTTCGAGCCCACCTGGCAACGTGGTGGGTCAAGCAGCCGCCTGGACAGGGTCTACGTCACCGAGACCCTGGCCTCAGCCGTTCAAGCTTGTGGGGCTGTGAACTTCCCACCCGCCATCGGTCACATCTCAGACCACCGGCCAGTGCTAGCGGAGCTCTGTCTGGCTCCCTCGGCCGGGCACCAACGCTTCTGGCGCTTGGACTCCCGCGTCCTGCAGGACCCGACGAGCCGCGACCGCCTGAAAGAAGTTTTGCGCCGGTCTCTACTTGGAGTGACGCCAGATCCAGCGAACTGGGACCACCTTCTGGAAACCTGGCGGGTGGCGTGCGTGACGGAGGGCCGTGCCCTGCGCCAGCGGCAAGTTGGAGAGCTCCGCGAAACATCGCTGCGAATCCGTATCGTACGTCGTGGGGGCGCTGGGACTCCCCTTATGAGGGGCTACCTGTCGCAGCTCCTCGATCGGTACCAACGCCTACTACGGGCGTCGTAGGCGTTGATACCGATCGTACATAGCGCGTTTTCGGGTTCCGGTTTTGTTCTGGGCATGACACCACTGTTGTAAATAAAATTTTCTAAACACAATGACCATCTACGCGATCTTTTATGCAGTGAAGAGCGACAATAGCTATACATGTGCATAAATAATTTCAGATTAAAATAAGCTCGACCATGCCCTCTTTCCCCGTATTGTTTTCTTTAACAGTCCGAAATATCTGTGAGGGGGGGGGGGGGTAGAAACTGGAGCTCCCCCCCCCCCCCCCCCCCCGCCCGTTTTTCCTCTTCCGACGCCACTGGTATGGTAGAACGCTCCTCGACCTCAAGTTGCGTCAGCTTCTGTGCTTTTTACGCGGCGTTTCTTCCGCCCCAGAAAATAAACCTCCAAAGCAATTACAAACACAACAATTGTCAAGGTGCAGGCGAGCTGGTGTATGTTGATCATGATGCAAACTCCCGAGACTGGGAATGAAATTCGCAAGAAATAGTGAAGAAAAAAGAAAAAAGGGGACAGGACAACGTCTCAAACTCAGCTGAGTCGAGTTTGAGACGTTGTCCTGAGCTGAGTTTTCAGCTGAGTTGAGTTTGAGACGTTGTCTTGTCCCCTTTTTTCTGTCTTGTTACACTTTTTCTTTCAAATTTCATTCCCAGTCTCAGGATTTTGAATCATGTACAAACTAAACTTACTATATGCCAGCATGACTCGGGCGGCGTTCGATCGGATTACTACCAGCCTGCAAGGGGGTAGGGGGGCAGTTTGCCAGATCACTTCAAGGTTTTTCTGAACCTCAACCACCTGCCTGCCCCTGGCCGTTTCGAACTGGATGAGTATCGTTAAACAGTGCGTTCGTAGGATCACTACTTCGTAATGCACTTTAATAACCACCCCGGGCTGGCGGTCACAATTACTGATCTAACTGCACTGGCAAATATTCCAGCACATCCGGGGCACTCGTCGTCTCATTTAATTGCCTGACCAACTTCGCGCAGTCTAAATATCACACCCGAACTTTTGTAAACCTGATTTCGTGAAAACCAGTGAGGCGTGAAAACGTTATTTAAAACTGGAACTGTGGCGGAACATGAAAACCGGACTTCGAACTTTGCGCACTTGGACTTCAAAGTAATCAAAAACCGAGGTGCTTTTTTTTTCTTTCGAATGTAGCCTTAAAAGAGAATCGAAACCTTCGAACTTTTCGAACTTTATGTAGAAATAAATTCGGAATCTTCGAATTTATCGAACTTTAGGTCTTTAAAAATCAAATCGTTCGAATTTTTCGGATTTTAGATCCAAAGAAACTCGAAACGTTCGAATCTCTCGAATTTTCAAATTAGGGAAGTTCGAAATCTTCGAATTTATCGAACCTCAAGTTACTCTTTCCGTGCCAGCTGGCTTACCCGAACCCCGAGGGACGGGGAAACCGCAAAAACGGTAGACGCTTAAATATGATTGCAGGGCCCCCTTAAAGGGACAATGAAGACGATTTTATTTAATTTTTTTTTTTTTAACGGTGTTTTAGGCTTCTTGGAAACCTAGCATGCTGCCCAATTTTTGTAGACATTAGTAACGCGTATTTCTGTGCCTACGATAGAACTAAAGAAACCGAAACTGAACTATCTCCATTCTCATTTCTGGGCCTCCGAAAACGAAACTGACGTACGGCGTGACGTCAAGTGGGAATAGTCGGTATTGGTAATATTCAGGAGATCGAGACTGGCTACCGCGGTGGGTAATAGCACCGGGCGGTGGCGCGGTCGTTTCGTCGGATCTGTTAACATGGGCGAGAATGCCGCTCTCGCGAGCGAGTATGGGGCTTCCGTTCAGTTTTTTAACACCAACGGAACGGGAGTAGGCGTGTGGCGGCCTCCGCCACCACCCGACGGTGACCGCCCAGCCGACAACAAGAGACCCGCAGGCTCCACAGCATCGAAGCAGTGAGCAACATTCGCGCGGGCGAGACGAGACTCGAGAGCGGAGCGTTGCCGAAGGACAGGAACGCGGGGGAGATGCCGAGGGGAAAGCGGCAGCGATCCGTTCTGGGAACCGGTTCCTCCGTGGGGGACGCTCCCCAAGAAGGAAAAATAAACAGCACCATTTTTGGTTTTCACAAAGTCGGACGTCCTCTCTTTTCGTCGTCAAGGAACACGAACAGCAACCCGTACGTGAAAACTACCGTCGCCCGAACGAATACTGGTCTTCAGTCGGCCGTTTGAACAGGGCACAAATTTGGCATGACCATCACTTTGCAGAATTCTTCGAGTACCGTGTCCCCAAAGTTAACATGACACCGACATCTGAAACCAAAACCAAACGTCTTCCGCGTGTTTTTTTCTTTAATTGTATTTGGTTTGCCCATAATTGCTAGTTGCCCGTTTCGTGTCCAGCGTAGCAAAGAGAAAAACAATTATGTAGTTCTATTTACGGTTTAGTAATTATTTCTGGTCTGATTTATACTTTCCATGGTTATTCAAGCGGACATTAGAACAGTATTCCTAAAAATCGCGAACCAAAACGTGACCGAGGGTACTTCTCTCGTTTCGACCAATCGCTGACGCGTCTCGTGTGACCTCGGCTTCACGACCCCGCATCGGTCACGTGAGCTCCGCTTCTCCTGGCTTCTCCCGCAACTCTCGGGGCGTCGCCTCAGTCGATCCCGGTACGATTATTACCGCGACTGTTTAATTGATTTGCGTGGCACACAAGCGCCGGTTTCGGCTGAAACCCAGTTCAATCGCAAAAAAAATATATATATACGAAATTGCCTTCATTGTTCTTTTAAGAACTAGCCTGGGGAACATGTGAAACTCAGTAGCATTGTAGCCACACTCGCGCTGCAGCTTCTTATGCCCATAGCACACGTTCCGCGTTGGTTCCTATGCTTATTAAAGATATTTGTGCACCCGATGACGACAAAATGATAGCCAGACAACCGTAGATTTGCGGACATTGTAACACGGTAAAAACAACACGGTAACACGATCTGTCTCTGAGCTTTTTCGCCCATGCCCTTGGCGGTTGTGTACCCTGTGTCAGCGGGCATTATAAAAATGCACCGGGACGAGGGTACGTCAGTTGCGCGCTGGCGTGAGATTATGCGAAAAAGGTCCATAGGCAAAAAGTTGCGCGGCCTGGTGGCCGAAATGTAAAACAGACGAAATGGGTTTAAATGCACAAAATTGGAGTTGTGATAGGGCTCCTCCTTGCCCACCCGTCAAATGAAAGCTTAAAATTAACATATGTGCGCCGCGCGCCACGTCCGTGAGTGTCGTCATTGTGTTTTCGTAGACCAATCACGTATGCGCAGCAGCATTTCCGATATCGTACACTTTTGAAGTGTGAGCGTTTCTTTTTGTGAGTAAATAGTTGTCCACGCATAAAGCGCCTAGTGTATCAAATACGTATTGCGAGCTGAGGAGCCATCTCGTGACGCAGTCGACGATTTTCCACTGCAGAGATACAATACGCATCTTGAAGAACTCGCTGAAAAGCACGCGTCTCATTGCATCTTCGAGCCCGGATGCCATGGGTGCCGCATAAGTAAGCCACAGTTCGCTCACTCCCTTTGTGAATAATCAGTTATCTGTCTAAATAAACGAATACCGTTTTTTTTTCCTGCGTATAAGTCGTGTCTGTCGGTGTGTCTTACATAATGATGCGAGTTACATCCTTTTTTTTTTATAAGCATGAATTTTAAAGGATACTTCACCAAAATTTGAAATATTCCCGTCGCTTTCAGAAATGGGCTGATTATGATCCACAATATCCGTCAATAACAATCGCACGTTTGTATTTTGAGCCATGGTGGTTGTATTTTTTGTTATAAACGACCCACTATGGTAAGCGCTCGGAGAGCAGCCAGCGGAGACATGTCACATCCGGCCCAATCGTGACGTAGTCTGTCTCGGGATGAACAAAGCTGCGGCGAGGCTGGCGTCGTCAGGATGCCAGAGCCGTTCCAGTTACCGAAGCGATTGAAGCACGCCAGCGATCGGTCCACCGCAACTAACCGTAAAGCTGCTTTTAAGTAAAATTTGAGGGACGGGTTAATCTTCTATTATCTTGTAGAGGGAGAACATGGCGACGTCTCGGACAAACAAAAGAGAGTCCCGTTGAGTGGGGAGTTCCTCCCTCCCCTCTTCTCTTGTGCTGGCTGTAGAGCGGTCGGGATGACGTCAGGTTCAAGGCATGTATAGTTCTAGTACAGTGGCCTAGGGCTCACGGGACGGCTCGGCCTGATGCGTTTGATGTCGACGCGGCGGTGGCGCTGTAAGCGTTTCTTTCTGAATCTTTCCAGCGGGCATTGGCCAGACCAGGTCGTCTAGGCGGCCCTTATCGCTCTTATCAATCGCGGGCAGCGGGCAGACCAATCGCGGGCACCGGGCGGGAGAAGTTTAACGAGGAATCTACTGTTGCGGCTCCGGCGTTTTCGATAGGGCGGTGAGCCCACTACCCAACTTCTAGGGCACTGTAGTTCTAGGCGAGACAGTTGTCGTCACTACCTGTCAAGGTTCCTAGACGGGGATTACAAACGAGGCTTTAGCGACATCCACCAGGTGCTCTTGACTGATCGTTTAATTCGTTTTAAAATTCCTTTTCGTGTCTTTTTCTAACAAGATATTGGTGTGTCCGATGTGATACTGCTCCCTTGAACACATAAGGACCAAAAAATAAGCGCCGAAATTTAGTTGTAGTATCCCTTTAAAGGGGCAGTGGCATGTCAAAGTCTTATTTTGTTTTACTATCCGAAACGACTAAAAACGATGCCTGGACATTAGCCTCAAAAGTCGAAGCTTGGAAACTCAGTATTTGTGAAATAAAAAAAAAAAAAAAAAAAAAAAAAACAATTTCTAGAAGCCGAGTTTGAAATTCCCGCGCGATCCGCGCCATGCAGTTACGTCAAAGATTGAGTCGTCCTGCACCTCGAGTTTCTCTCATACCTCCGAGCCGTCCCGACCCGAAGCGTCGTGTTCGCCCGCGTCCCGTGAACAACAGCTCTTCTCCGTACGTGACACGCCTATCGCTGTGAGCAGACGACGCTTTACTTTCGAGTTCGAAGTAGGCTGCATTCACACTGGTGTTCGAATCGCAACCGCGAAGCGGATCCGCTCGTTTTCATCATCCATTGCACGTGAATTGGTATTGCATTTTTAAGCAACCGCTTTGCGGATGCGGTTGAGTGTCCAGTGTGAATGGGGCGTTAGGGCCCTTTCAGCGATCGTTGGAACGCGCAGCGGGCGTTTGTAAGCGACGTGAGGGGCTACGTCGCGCCGGTTCTGCGTGAAAG
This sequence comes from Ixodes scapularis, assembly GCF_016920785.2. NCBI lineage: Eukaryota > Metazoa > Arthropoda > Arachnida > Ixodida > Ixodidae > Ixodes > Ixodes scapularis. The sequence goes on from NW_024609835.1 coordinate 90,332,106, forward strand.
GCTGCCCCGGCGTACTCACAACAAAACTACGGTACACTGACACCAAACACAGTTCTCTTGACCGTTTGACGATTTGCTTTTCGAAGTCTGAGGGGTCATCGGGCATCTAAGAAGAGAACTTCGTCCGATTCCCTAAATCACCTATTAAACCTTCGTGCTACATGGGTCTAACGCCGCCATGTTTTCCCGAGGGAGGACAAAAAGCCAGGAGTCGACATCACTCCGGGCTCCGATTTTCAGTATTTCAAAAAGAGGGGCCGTAGTGCGTTCGAAATTATGTAAAAAGAAAAAAAATGTTTTACAAATGCCGGTAATAAATATTATAAAAATGTCGCTTACAAAGCTTCTAAATTTTATAATCAATTACGTTACAAATAAGAAGCGAGGGGATAAAAAGAGAGAGAGAAAAATGCCAATTTTTTTGCGTTTTTTCCTTTCCCTTTTTACCGCCTCGCCAACGGAAAAACGTGGGAACATTTTTTCCCGCGTTGTCGTATTTTTTGCGTGTTTATGACCACAACTTCCGTCGTTAAAAAGAAAAAAAGAAAAAAAAAACGAAAGACAAAAAAGAAAAAAAAAAACTTTAAAAAATAACTTAAATGTAAACATTTCGGCGGAACTCCGCCTGGTTAGGTAAGTAATAAGAAAAAGTACAACGTAGACTCTAACCAATTTCTTCAATGTGCCCGACGTTTCGAAGCCAGCTCGGCTCCTTGTTCACGGGTGACTGTATATGGGCGCAAAGGTAGCAACCTGTCGTCGTTTTCTTCTCTTCTCTCTTAGCTTTGTTTTCTTCTTCTGTTTCTGTGTGTGGCGCATTTTAGTCCGTGTATGTAGCTGCTTGGAAGCGTTCCGGTGGATCGGTTCAGGTTGTTGCTTGTATTTTGTATGTGCCAAGATTCTATTAAGAGCCGCTTCCTCCAGTTTCTTTCTGTGTCGAGGATGGAGGTGCTGTCAAAGCCAATGGCGTGGCCGGTCTTGTGAGCATGTTCCGCCAGCGCGCTGCCTTGGATGTCATTCTTCTTTACGTCATACTTATGTCTACGCAGACGTTCGGGAAAGTTCTTTGTTTCCCCCACATAAGAGGCGTCGCATTCGGCACAAGGAATTTGGTAAATCAGGCCTTGAGCTTTTTCTTTTGGTGGACGATCCTTTGGAAGAGGAAGAAAATGGCCCAGAGTTGAGACAGGTTTATGCGTAACTGCAATGCCGTACGGTCTCAAAACGCGGGCTAGGACCTCGCTCGTGCCATGGAGGTACGGGACGCACATGCGGCTGGAGGTGTTTTTGTTCTTGGATGTAGGAGGGTGACGAAGTTGTTTGTATATTTTGTTGACAAATCTCGTGGGGTAGTTGGTTTTCCGAAGGTCTCGCTTTATAATATCGACTTCCATCTTAAGTGACTTCTTTGTTGAGCAGACCATGAGGGCGCGTCGAAAGAGCGCCGACACTACAGAGGATTTGTGAGTTGCAATGTAGGGTGGTCTGACGAGAAGTTTAGGTAGCGACCGGTGTGCGTTGTTTTCCTGTATACTTGGAAGGATAAATGGTTCCCTGTTTTTTCCACTGCCACATCCAGAAATGGAAGGCACCCGTTAGACTCATGTTCAACCGTGAATTGAATGTCTGGATGGATAGAATTGAAATGTTTGTGAAGGCGGTCGACTTCGCTGGACTTGGCAACACAGAAGCAATCATCCACGTAACGCAGAAACAGAGTCGGTGTGGGAGAAAATGTGCTTAAGGCTTTTTGCTCGATGGCTTCCATTGTGAGGTTGGCTACAGTGACGGACACCGCGGCACCCATGGCTGTGCCACTACTTTGCTTGTAGTAGCGACCAGCAAAAGAAAAGTAGGTGTTTGTCAGGCACAGCTCTAGTAGCCGACATATCTCATTCACCGAGAGGTGTGTTCTTTCAGGTAGAGTCGTGTCGGCCTTGAGTGCCGTTCTGACAACAGACACCGCGAGTCGAATGGGAATACTCGTGAAGAGAGATACCACGTCGAATGAAACAAGTCACTCGTCGTCGTTCAATTGCAGGTCCGAAGCGAGTTCAATGAAGTGGGCAGTGTTCTCGACATGTGTGTTGGTCTTCCCCATGAGTGGAAGAAACAGACGATGGAGATAGTTTGACAGCGCTCGTAATGGCGACGTTGTAAAGTCAACTATGGGACGAAGCGGAATGCTTCGTCCCATAGTTGTTAGAGTCTACGTTGTACTTTTTCTTATTAAAAAATAATTGCAAAGAAAAAACTTTTTTTTTTTAAGCCTAATCTGGGGGACAAAAATGTCAAAAACAATTTTTCCGCGAGAAAAAAAAAAAAAAATAGAGCAATATTTATTGCGAGAGAGTGATTTTAGTTTGCGGCTATTTCGTCCGTTTCAAATCGCGCGCCACAAAGTTGGTGTTTCGTGACGTTTAGCACCAATTGGTTGCTACACTTCTGATTGGCTAAAAGTTTGATTGACAGCTTAGATCTTGGTTGTTAAACCTTTGTTATATGTTGTAATTTCCTTTTGAGCAGCACATTTTTACGTTTAAAGAATAACCCATGTATTGAGTTATTAATTTTCACTTCCGTTTGGATTCCATAGCATAACAAACAAAAGCTTCGCCGCAGTGATGTTCCATGCAGGGAATTTTCCTTTTTTCAGGGAACTTCCGGTCTCAATTTTGGTGAAAAGGTATATTGGAATTTTAACACGTTTGGCAGGGCATTTTAAGAATAAAGGAGGGAATCCGGGAAAAGCTTTAGAGGGAGCTCGACACACTAAAAAGTCGAGTGGTTCAAAAGTTTTAAGAAGAGAAAGAAAGTTGTGGTACAGAAAAAAGGTGTCTAAACGACTCATTTTAAAGTAGGTTTAGGGAACTTCTATTTAACTAGAAGTACATTCTCCGCGTATGTACTTGCACATTATTTGAAGTAATTTTTTCCGGTACTTTCCAAGCAAAAGTACAACTTCCGACTTCAATGCATTCTCCAAATTTGAGAAAAAGAAAAGTGTATTGTTATGTAAAAACACGCTATTGTTTTTCAAGATGTCATTTGGTAATTTCTTTGAGTAAAGTAATGGCGGCTATAAGACCGATGCAAATAAGTGCCTTATAGACGCTTTGCAGCAGCTGTGCATGGACGCCGCCATAACTGACCTGCAGTTTTTGTTTGCTTTTATTTCGTTTATTTCACTTCATCATTACCATAGCAGGCCAGGTTATTGCCACATTAGATTCAACTGTGTCCTTTTCTAAAGCATCGGCCTTTGTAGAGGATCGTCAACTACCGCTTCAGTTGCTCGGCATCTCGGTAAGACAAGAGAAGGTCAGTAATGGCGGCTGTAATTTTGCGCGTGTGCAAAGCGTCTATAGGTTGACGGTGCTAAATATAGTTTGTCAGCGAGAGTGAGATGACTACTCCGTGGCACTTTATTTTGGAAAATAACTGATGCACCCTCGATTACCCCTATAAAAGAATATGTCAGAAAACACGTGTAATTTACTTTGGAAGTACATGATATTTATAGTACTTTACCTGAAGTAAATTGCACTCAATGTACTTACTACTTTACTTGAAGTACATAACCTCTCATCGCTTTGTATTTTACACCAAGTACTTTTTAGATCTACTTTACCAAACACTGCTAAATGTTATATTATTCCTTACCAAAAAGCCAGTATAAAGTTTCACTCATAAAACTGGAAATCTAACTGGAATTGTTTCTGGAAACCTGAAGTCCCAGTTCCGTAACCCATGCACATAGCGAAAAGTTATGCTGGGTTCCTCGGTAGGGCAGTAACATTTACTTCTCTTTAAATATGCGATTTCACGCAGCTTTTGTGGTAAAAGGCGCACATAGTGGCCAGCCTGACCACAGAAATCAGCTGACGCGAAAATAAGGGCATCAAAGGCAGGGAAATATGCGGGGATATTTCAACATTTTGCAGAGAAAAAGTACCTCAAAATGGGAATTTTCGTACCCAAGAAAGGGAATTCTTGGACATGGTATGGAACATCACTGCTTCGCCGTTCTTTCATGGCCGCCGAAGTCTCTGCTGCCGCCCGTCTCGCTTACCTCGACTAGTCGTTTCGCCAAAGTGATCAGTGTTTCGTGTTGACCCTGGTGCTTGAGCGAGACTTCCTGAAGTATTATTCCCCACTCCCCTCTGTAATGCCTTTGTGCCCTGAGGTTAAAATAAATAAATAAAAAAAAAAAAATAAATAAATAAAAAAATATGTGTATACACCAACTCATGTTTACAAACAAACCGGAGCGCCCGGAGCGCCCCTAGCGGACGCCACCGGCGCCGCGCATGCGCGATGGGGGTGTGGGCAAAAAAGCTCGCCGTCGCCCATAAACCAACCATTGAAATGCCACGTTGTCGGCGCCGGTGTGAGCCCCCGCGCTCTTTTTCGCGTTGGAATTGTTGATTCTACGTCCTCCTAACGATGTCTGACTACTTGAGAAACGTCAGCGAAATTAACGAGGCTGGTTACACCGCAAAACTTCGCGTGAATAATCTGATATGCGGCGATTCATTCCGCGTGGACGCCGCAGCATGTACACTAAAGCCTGAATCACATGATGAGATTTCGCTCGCAATTTTCAGTAGCGACGTCGCTCGGACTGCAAAAGCGTGAACCGTAGCTGAGATGGTCGACGTCGATACTGAAAATCGCAAGCAGAATCTAACCAAGTGAATCAGGCATAACAAGCCGGTGATGACCACTGGTAACAATGATCAACATCTCCTTGTATCTACTATTTACGTCGAGCCTGCTTACCAACCTTCAAACTTAAGTCTTTGAAGAGCCTGCACTTAATTCTTATCGGAAGTACCGGGCCCACGTTTGGTCTACGGGCCTCTAAAAGAGCAGACGACAAGCAGAAACGTTTGAAAGAGCAGACGACAGTTCGAACTATCAGGCGACCGTTTGAACTTGAAGACGCACTAAACGTAGTCCGCAGGTGGTCCGTACAACTTGACGGTTTTCCGACGTTCATTTTGGAACCAAACAAATAAGTTTGATGGCCAGTCGTATCCGTGAATTTAACCCAAAATGCTTCCCGTCCAAGCAATCCTGGTCCGACGGCGTCTGGTTTTCCCTTTTCACGGCACATATCCGCGTTCTCGGACGAACCGAGCGCATGAAAACTGGCCTTCAAACCTTTCTCGACTCTCTTGGTACAGCCCCAGTCGCAGCATTTTGACAACAAGGCAGGTTTTTGTCTGGTTCCCTTCAAAACAACGCAGGAATACACGTCTCAAACGGGCACTTCCGCCCACAGCCCCAGACCAGAAGTGCGTCCGACGCGCCACCACCGCGCCGTGACGTAACAGAGATGAGTTCGTGTATAGCAGCTGTCGCTGGTGTTAGTGATAGGAAGCGACGCGGGGTTTTGGCTTTCATAGCGCGGCTTTTAACTTTGGTTTCCGTCTTTGCTTTCTTAGCGTGCTTTTCTTTTTGTGTGTTTGCTTGCACGTGCAAATACCGACTTTTTGGAGATGTCAGCTCCTGTAAAACGCCGCCCTTGCTCTGTGAAGTGCTGCCAGATGAATGATCGCGACAGCAAGTCTTCCAGCAGCCATGTCGCCCCGATAGATCACATTCTGAATGCTATTTGGCTGGAGGCAATCGGGCGTTCGTGTATCGACAAACGTATCTGTGGCGTGAGCCTCTTTTGAACTTCCCGCTTTCTATAAGCGAGGCACGCACGCGCGTGCCTCGCTTATAGAAAGCGGGAAGTTCAGAAGAGGCTCACGCCACAGGCACGTTTGTGCTTCGCAAAACCTGCTTCGAAAAACGTCGGAGTAGATCTGGGGTACCTCACAAGCAGCCGCTCTGCAAGGCATCACTGATCTCCTGTGTTCAGATTGTTGCACGGCTCACTACAATCCGTCGTATCCCACAATACTCTCGGCAGAAGCGTCTTCACACGGATCAAAAGCAGTCTTGCTTCAGGTCCAGTCGGATGGGAGGGAAAGAGCTGTGGCCTTCGCATCAAGGTCCCTTACCCCGACTAAACCCGATACGCTCAAGTGGAAAAAGAAGCATTGCCTTTGATCTGGGGAGCAGAGCGGTTTCAAGACTTTTTGCGGGGCTTAACAGCAACATTCCAGACCGATCATCAACCTTTGCTGACGCTCTTGGGAAAGTCGGCACTGGATGTGCTCCCTCCTCGTATCCAGCGCTTCCGCGTGCGTCTGATGCGGTTCAGCTACATAATGCAGTATGTTCCTGGCAATAGCATCGCGACGGCAAATGCTCTATAAAGGGCTCCGGTGAGTGAGGAAAAGCCAGCAAATGCACTGACCTGCGCTGAGGTTCAGTCATTCACTGTTGGAGCAGTGATGGGACTCCAACGCTGCGCTCTGCATCCAGTTAAAGAAGCCCAGGAGAAAGACAGTTTGCCAGATGCTTCGGGAGTACTGCATAAACGGATGGCCATCAAAGTCAAGACTTCCTCTGGACGTGTCACACTTTTGGCAGTACAGAAGAAGCCTGTCCCACTGCGAAGGCTTTCTGCTCTATAGAACCCGCCTCCTTATTCCTGGTTCCCTCAGGAAGGAGATGCTAAAACGACTCCACGAGGGACATCAGGGAATTGGACGGTGCAGGCAGCGCGCGAAAGAAGCTGTCTGGTGGCCAGGCCTGTCGTCCGAGCTGAGAAGGGTTGTCAATAACTGTGTTGTGTGCACGAAGGTACGTCAACAAAACGCCGAGTCTCTCATGCCAACGGTGACGCCATCTCTGCCATGGCAAATGGTTGGGCTGGACTTGTTTCATCTACGAGGCAAGGAGTATTTGCTCTGCGTTGACTACAGGTCTCGCTTTCCCAAGATCGCCTATCTATCGTCAACGAAAGCTGAGGCTGTCATCGAACGTCTGAAGAGCATATTCGCCCGCCATGGGATACCTGCAACGGTAGTAAGCGACAATGGACCACAGTTCTCCTGTGATGCTTTCGAAGACTTTGCCCGGAACTACGGTTTCCAGCACACGACCAGCAGCCCTCGTCGTCCTCAGGCGAATAAAGAGGCCGAGAGCACCGTGCAGACCATGAAGAATCTGCTTGAGAAAGCAGAGGACCAGTACTTAGCTCTACTTGCGTACCGGGGTACCCCGCGTCCGACAGGGCGGACTCCAGCCGACCTCCTCATGAGGCGACGTCTGCAGGTGCGGATCCCGGTGTACCCAGCTCTTCTGACTTCCGGCCAAGTCTACAACAACGTCGCGACTAGACGCGACCGTCAAGTCAAAGAGCGCCAACGGGCACACTTCGACCACCGACATGCAGCTCGACGGCTACCTAAACTGAGTCCCGGATCGACTGTGTGGTTGAAGGACCTGAAGTGCCCAGGGGAGCTCCTCCGTCAAGCGGACACGCCAAGGTCTTACTGGGTCAGAACCACAAGAGGGGACGTCCGTCGCAACCGAAGAGCCCTCGACCGAATTCCGGCTCATTCTGGCCAACGCGACGAGCTGGTATTGTGGCCAGCCAACACGACCGCTCCTGGTGGACCTGCTTCGCCCGGGGAAGACGTCATGGAGCACCCACCAACATTGCAGCAGGCTTCGCAGTCTCAGTCATCGACGCAAGACTGCAGAGTTCCCGTGGCAGTAACAAGGGCCGGAAGAAAAGTGTTTGCCCCCCAGCGGTTTGGTGAATAACTACAGACTACTCGAAACACTTTTTTATCCCCAGAGGGAGATGTGGCATGAGCCCCTCTTGTGCAGGGCCACGAGGGAATAAACATTCTTTTTGGTTTGCCGTGACACGAAATCAGTCGCGTTTCTTTCGGGTGTCACCGAGCACGGATACAGTGTCCAGATTTCGCTCCAGAGGCCTTCGAGATTTGCACCGGGTGCACCGAACGTCCGCGACTAAAACGCAACTGTTACGTAAAAAACCTGCAAAGCCAGGTTATTACGTAACAGCTGTCCGCAGAAGCCTTCGAACGTCCGAATTCTGCAGATTTTTTTTTCTCGGCTTCCGAACCACCTTACGTAAAGTTGTAAATCTTGGCTTGTTATTTCGCCTTTGTAAATCATCTTATTCGTTTTGTTGGAGAGACGAAAACGACGGGCATAACAGATTTGTTTGCATATTCCGCATACCTTGCGAAAGCACTTCCCCAGTCATTTTGCGAAACACGGAGTCCGCACCGTCCTGACTTCCCCTGTCTTTTACCTGCTTTAGAGCAGTTTGTACGTTCTAGTAGGTATGCCTACTGAAACTGCAACTTGAAACAAGTGGCAGCTAGTGCCAGAGAGGAAATAGACAAAGTTGGGAAAGCTTGGTCGCCCTCCCCGATTTCTGAACTCTCAAGTGATTGTATCATAATAAATGCACCAACGCCTTTTCCCAAAATAAAGAAAAAGCACTATGTTCACTACGTAAAAAATGGTCTCAGTTCATGCATCTGTGGGCAGGTAGAAAATCGTTCCCAAAATTATTCACACCTAAAGGTGAGCGTAACTAACTCAGGAGATTTGCAGGAAAATATCGGTGGTGACTTATGGTGTATTCGCACGACGGAGATTCTTCCCAAGGAGAAAAATAAACGTCATCGAGTTTTGAGGTCAGGTGCTCCGCGTCGCGGATGTTCGCTGATCTCCCGAGCTCGCGGCATGCTCGCGGGGGCCCGAGGAGAATCTGTGGCAGGCCTACAGAATATCCGCCGTTCCGTCCGTATCCTTCGGAGCGATCGGGCCCCCTCTTTTGTCCCCCTGCTTTTGGGGAGGGATCATAATGAATAGCTTTCAAATGTGGGGTGCCTTTTCTTTGTTATTTTTCGCCTGCCTTTTTGTTCAATGAGCCCCCGAAAGTCGCCAACAGGCTTGCGAAAAGAACAACTCCGGCGACTTAACTACATGCGACTCGGTCGTGCCAATGCTCGCTTGGTTTTTGTGCACTGCCTCCTCCTTCTCGTGCGGTTTCCTTCTCTCAGCTCTATGACGTACTCGGTCTTCTCCGGGGATAAAGATCTCTCGTGCGAATACACCATTACGTTTCCCTGAAATTCTGTATAACCGGACGTTTGCAGGACCGAATCATCTACTCGGGCGGTGTGCGTCGTTGTGCAAACACGTCGCTGTGCAAACGCAGTCCAACTACACGAAGCATAGAAACGGCAGATTTAGGACAACAATCAGGAGTCTATTGATAAATTAAAACACGTAATTTTATTGAAAACGCCCCGCAGCTTTTTACTCACGGTTTAGCGTCGGGAATCATCCACATATTGAAATAAAACGAAGGAAGATTTCCTTTTAAAAACGCTCGCTGCCACAGCTTGCGACGTCCTCCCGGACCAGCTGGACCGGATCAGCTGACGACGACGGGACTGAACCCGTTGAACCTCAACCCCACAACAACCAATTTGCCCTCCGTGTTAGTGTGGGTTTCTACTTACAGGCCCGGACCACACAGCACGAACGTTTCAGTTCTTTGTCGCATCGAGGTGTTGCACCAAACAAAACGAGATCGCTGAAGTCAACGCAGCGCTGTTGTGAACGTTGGCTTGTGGTTGCGCACTCGTGGACCCTGCGACTCCCTTCGCTTTCAAAGCACACACGACGATTACGAATGATACTTTCCGTCTTCCGGGAACATCACAGGGGCACTTCTCATGTCACGTCTTCGCTACATGTGCTCGCAAACCTTTTCTCCGGGACTCCGACCAAACAAAAACAGTGAAAGCAAACCAACTCTAGCTTCCTGCGTACATCCCCCCCCCCCCCCCCCCCCCCCGATCTGCTGCGTTCGACAAGACGACAAGACGCGCCGGAAGTCGAGACGTTGCGTACTCCGCAGCCAAGTCAATCCAAGAGCAAATCCAAGAATGAGGACGGGTCGAAGAAGCGGGAGTATCAAATGTGGAGAGGTTGTGACTCCGACTAAATTACGTCCTGTGGTATAAAGATTGCTAAAAAATAGAAATTGTTTTCGCGGAAGATTTGTTTTGAGACATGCTTGTCCCAATTAGGCTGTTTAGAAAAAAAAAAAGAAAACTTTTTTTCTTTGCAGTTACCCTTTAACTGCTCATGAAGTAGGCCGCGATCGTTGGCGCGGCGGGCTTAGTATAAATGTGTTCGTTTGCAACGCCGACCGGGCAACTAAATGTGACTGCTGGACAGTGGCGTACCAACTTGTTTTTGGGTGCGGGTGAAAACCAGCCCCCCCCCCCCCCCCCCCCTCCCCCCCAGGGCCGGGCGCGGTAACCTTGGTGTCCCTGTGGCGCCGCCGGGTAGTGTTTGCCCTGCCCAGTGGCGGCTGTTTCAGGGGGGGGGGGGGGGGGCGAAACAGATGCCTTGCCCCCCCCCCCACTCTGAGAACTGGAGGGGGGGGGTGCAAGCGCCCCCTTTGCCTCCCCCCCCCCCCCCCGGGGTTGGTCCGCTGATGCTCCTGGACCATTCCACTCTTCGCTTTCTGTGCACTGCCATCTTTATCTTCTGGGCTGTTAAACGCGTTCAGCGTACGATAAGTAGCTCTCTTCTATGGAAAATATGAGACGCCACGCATGCACACATATCTCAGTGCGTGTGCAATTTATATACCAACTTCGTGAAAAGCTGCCGTTTATTACCCCCCAATAAGAAAAAATAAAACAAAAAAGACTTTTTTTGGGCGGAGGGGGGGGGGGGGGGGGAAGGGCTGTTCGTTTCTGGTTTGAAGTGAAGTTCCCGGCCCCTCTGTGCACGAGGCCAGCTGTTTGCGGCCGTAAATGTTAAGAATTCGTGACAAGCTAGAAGGGAAGTTTTGAGGGATCTCGCTCGATGTATCTGTGACACAAGCGGTCTCTGAGTAAACCAAGACAAAGAAGGCGCGAAGTTGGCAGGGAATTGTTCCCCCGTGAAAGGACGGAAACGCAGCCGTATGTTTGTCAGCGCGTGCACCTACTGTACTGTGGCCTTCAATCAACTCTATCCCAGAAGCTGACAGTGTGTGAGAGCTACGGGCTCACCGGGTCAATCGAACGCCTCCCTTTTGTCCTCGCTGTCTGCGTGTAGGCATCTGGCGAGAGCGTGATCACGCGGTGAAAGATAAACATGTCCTGCGACCACGTAGCTTCCACCGCGATGCGGGTCGATAGGGGGGAACGGAGTGCGAGTGCGAACCCGCCAAAAAGCAAAAATAAACGCGGGCAAAAAAAAAAAAAAGAAGTGGTATGACGCACGTCTGGCAGTGAAGCTGAGTGTTTGAACTGTGCAGTGTGCGTGACCGCATACAACGGCAACATCTTCGTTTGCTTTACCGACAGGAGAAGTCTGTTGCGACGCGTAAATTTTTAGGACTTAGTAAAACGCGGTCAGTATTCCGCAGCTTTCAGAGGAACGCTATAAAGCCGATAAATCGCACAGATAAAAAAAAATTCAGTTTTTGTTTATGTTTGTTTGTAAAGCTTTTTACAGTGCCCACACACGCGCGCACAAAACAAAAACTTCTTTAACGAATACATGGCGTAAAAGAGGAAGCAACCTGGGGTAAAAAAAAAAAAAAATCCCTAATGTTGTTAGCGGCACAGGACAAAAATAATCGGTCGTGCACATCATGATTGGGGCTTCAGTCTTTAAAACTAAAACGCCGTTTCGCCTATTTCGGTACAGCAACTGTTACAATGGCTGGATGTTCGCTGTTGCATGCGGAGGATTCGCAGTGGCGATGAGAGACGTGACTGTGAAACGGTTACTGGATGTCACTGGCTGCGAGGGAAGCGGTCATGCTACAGCGTTCTAAAGGAAGAAATAACCTCTGTAGAACGCTGTAGTCCTGTCAACACCGCATCATATATACTTTGTCTCATCCTACGATGGACTAAAGGCCAAAGCCACGGGCCGCCAGGTCCAATCACGTTCCGCGCTATATTATGACACGCTTAACATTGATTAGAGGTGGACTAATAATGCTCGAATCCAAAAGCGCCGCATCATTTCTATAGCTTCTACGCTGCTAAGAGCGTATTTGTCGTGGCTTTCTTCGCGATGTAAAATTGTTGAGTCAGTCAGTGCTCTTCGATTCGAAGCACTCTCCACCCGTCCCCTCATCAGTGATCCGAGACGCGGGCACCGATATGGTCATCGAAGCGAAATACCGCACAATGTCTAAGTGGATCGTGATTGGATCTGGCGGTCCGTAGCTTTGGCCTTTAGTCCATCATAGGAAGCACAAAGGCCGAAGGGCAGAATTTAAAACTCGGCCAAAGAGGGAAACGATGGGCGCTGATTGGACAGGACTGATGCGTCAGCATTTGGCGGAGACTCGTGTCCTCTCTGGTTGGAGACAAGTCTGAGCCGAACGCTGAAGCAACGCTCGTCTCCAATCAGCGTCCAGCGTTTGCCTCTCTGGGTGACGTGTTCGGCCCTTCGGCCTCGTTAGTAGTAAAGTTCCTAGATAAGGGTAGCGACATTTTTTGAGGCGCCGACTGCGTGACGGTGCAGGTTTTAGGAAGCGAATGGCGGCGCACAGCAGAAGTCTGAACTGAATGACGCCATTTTGTTCCAGCGGAATGTGCTCTCCATGGGCGTACCAACCCGGGGGAGGGGGGCGGGGCGCAAAGGGCCCCCCCCCCCCCCCCCCAGTTCTCAGAGTGTGGGGGGGGGGGGGGAAGGGGGCACGACATGTGTTTTGCCCCCCCCCCCCCCCCCCCCCCTGATACAGCCGCCACTGGGCAGGGCAAACACTGACCGGCAGCACCCAAGGGAGACCAAGGGCACCGCCCCTGGCCCTGGGGGGGGGGGGTCTGGTTTGCTCCGCCCCCCCACACACACACACTCGAAAACTAGTTGGTACGCCACTGGTGCTTTCATTTGTATTGCTTGTCGTACTTGTAAAAAGACTGTCAAGGGACTTTAGTTAGGAGGTCTTGGTTATGTCCGGCGCGCGATGCTCCAGGTCTGGACGAGAGACCGGGCCAGAACATGTTCGCCCACGCTGGGCCCCGCGACTGGAGCGCGGTGGTGAGGCGGTGGTCCCACGCCCAACCCCAGTTCGGAACCACCGGTCGCTCCAACGGCACGATCCAGCTCAAACCGTCGGTCCTCAGCCAGGTGAGCGTGTGCTCTCATCCCTTCGCACAGCCCGAACCGAAGTACAGCATTGCACGCGCCGAAATTTCGATACTCCTTTCCGCTGTGGTTACCAGAGCAAAATTCACAGTTCGGAGGGTGTTACCTCACCTCTGGTTGGGCGGGAAACTGGAGAGCGATCAACTTCTGTGTTGATCTCTCTCCAATTGCAAGTCAGGAAAATGGCAACAAAATTATTCGAGCGCTTTATTTTTCCGGTGAAAGTAAGTATACAAACGGGCAAGCTTTACTTTGAAACCGATGTCATTGTCACCGGAAAGCCTTACCAGTAAAAAACGTCTCCCTGCATAAAAAAAGTAAAAAAGACTGGTAAAAAAAAAAGAAGAAAAAAAGCTGTTGTGATTGCTTTTAGGTTTCAATCTAGCTCTCAAGTCGTAACGTAACTTACACAAAATTTTGATATTGCTCACACATAAACTCGATCATGGGTTGAGTTGCTGAATCGGGAGGGGCTATGAAAGTGGGGTTAATTTGATCATCTTACAATTCTTAAATTCAAAGCTTGCTTTCAGCGTGAAAAAAAAAAAGTTAAACGTAATCCAGTTGAAATCGGTACCAGAAACGCATTCGACTCACATTCTAACTTTTGTGAAGATCTTACGATGTGTTTGGAGAATTATTTCTGAGACTCCTGATAACTAATTATGGTCCGCCTTGCAGCTTCTCTGGAGCAGATCCAGCTGGCTGGGATGTGCGTGGAAGAACTGCACCAGCGTCATAGGCACAAATATTTATGTCTGCAACTACTTCCCTCGGTACGTATACGCGCATCGACCCGTCGATTACGGAAACGTTTTTTTTTTATCTTTACACATTGCCTTCATGCGCGTTTTCGATTCAATCGGAAGTTATAGACCCGTTTCGAAGGACTGCCCTCTGTTGGAAGCTTTGGAATTCCTGCACAATGGCGGACACAAATCCGTAACACCGCAATCTCACGGTACATTGAATTGATTTCATTGAATTAAAATGCGATAAAAAAAAATAAAAAAAAAACACCCGCAGAAGAGCGATTAACGCACCGAGATTTCGATCCTAACGTTCCCCCTCTTCGCTAGCGTTTTTCCCAAACGGTGTAACACGTGTCCTAAAACAAAGAAAAAAAAAGCACAACGAAAAATTGCACAAAAACATGGTAAAATCGTTTCATACTTTTTTTCATGCCATTTACTACACAATTGAAAATATGATTTCGCCATACGTTTCTGCGAATGTGTGATTTCTGACTAATTAATAGCCAAATAAAATTTGTTTTTAAAAAAGAAAACATTTTTTTTTTTTTTTAATTTTGCGATTTTTCTAATTTTACTTTATTACGAAGAGAACTTTAACGTGAGGAGGAAATGAGAGCGCGCGAGAACGTCAGGACGCCAAGCTCTGATTGGGAAGCTTAGTGGGCATTCGGAGAGGCTACAGCTGCCTTGGTCTCTAAGCGCAGTCTCCCTCCAGTCAGAACAAACAATAACGTCGTCAGCTCCTCGCGCAGTCTCGCGTTCGGATGCGGGCAATCGGCGTTCGAATGCGTTCGAACAGTGACGAGAGACAAAGGTATACCTAGGCTTTGCGTTTACCCACTAATCCTTGCATCAATACTCGGGACTCGGACGTCCCCGGAAGCTCTCATCTCCTCCGCACCTTTAGTTACTCTCCCTATAGTTTTGCGATGTAAAAAAAACCAAAAAAAAACCCCCCCAAAAATTATACAAAATCTTTAAAAATGCAAGAAAAAAAAAAAGACATTATACGCTACGTTTGAACAACGAGCGTATTTATTACACACATATTGGCAACATTTTTACCCATTACGTGAATACCAAACATTTTGCTAAAGTTAAAGTGCGTGCACTGTTTCTGTGGCGTGCTCCGTGACTTACGATGAACAGCCAGCGCGCTCCTGTAGTTTCGAGGACCGCGTCACCTTACCGATGGACCGCAGCGCTCACTACGAACCATCCCAGCCAATCAGGCGCTCAGAACGTATCACGTGACCGCACGCTCCACGCTGCGCCCCTCCGGAAGGTCACATGGGACTCACTCGGCTTTGCATTGGCTCCGGTGATCCTCGTAACCTCCGTTGCGGTCAATCATGAGGTGCAGCGGAGTACATTAAAAATCGAGGACCGTGAACAGCCTTCCTTAATTGAACGTGACGTCATCAACATTTTATGTTATTTAACTTGCACACACTTAATTTTTTATACAGAAATCAAGGTGCAGTGTCACTGTTCATTAAAATGTCAAACTGCTTATCACCGCAGCCATGTTATTTTCGGGCGAGCAACATCTCTTGCTGGTGTTAAAATTCCCTACTATCGTAATTTTCAAGTACCAAACGATTTGCAACATGTCACAATTTACACATTATATTTAAATTTGATGGTGACCACTAAGGCCGGTGAAAGTTCGACCTAATTATCTTCATTAATAAGTTAAACCTTTTTCATTTTTTTTTACGAAGACTAAGGAACCTGGCAAAAATCATTTTCTGTTTTTAAAAAAGAACTGAGGTAGAGTACCTGCCACACCTGTTTGGCCGAAGTACGAAAATCGTTTATGACCTCTTTAATAGCAACGTAATTTTGACCACTGATAAACCAAAATTGCTTTGTTTTGAACGTGCCTCCTCGCGACTATAGGAGAGGATTGTTGAGTGGCTTTCCGTGACCCTCTTGCAATATGATGCGGCAGTTATCGAGTCATTGAACATCTTGACCCAGATTGGACGTCTTGACTCGCGTCTACCGAGAGATTTAACGTGTCAAGATATCTATTATTGGACCTTCTGACTCGTTGGACCTCTTGACTTTCCATGGACCCTCTGACTCGTTGGATCTCTTGGCGCGTTGGACCGCTTGACCCACATTGGATCTCTTGACTCGTGTCTGGCGAATCGGAAAGTCCAACGCGTTAAGAGATTCATTATTGGACCTTTTTACTCGATAGATCTTTTGCCTCGTTGCATCTCTTGACATGGCCATGGACATTTGAAAGCCACAAGCCTCCGGTTTTCATCGGGCAACCTTATCCTTTAAATCATCTGCAGATATGGGCCTAATTGTGGCTTCTTGTTTCTTTAAAGGAAAGCAAAAGGAAATGCAGTACGCTAGAAATTCACTTTTAGCCATAGTATCTTCGTTGCACTATACTTGGCATGTCAAGGCCCAGCTGTATATAGGCATGATGACGCAGAAAGCAACGTAAGGCAGCTCCTGGAACTACGCGCAATTGTCATACTACAGCTGCAACCTTGGCTTTGCTGATCTGGTACAAATGGCTTTCTCCTGAAATTTTTAACCAATTGAAATGATGGCTCACGATATTCTTTGCTCATTGACAAACGAAGTCCGCGAAGCAAGGCGAGCGGATTCCTGAAAGTGTTGTCGAAATTCGGCACATATTTAACACTGAAACTGCTCTTCCTAATATTTTCGCTGTTGGAAACTGAAGAAGGCTCGAGCGCGCAAGGATCAGGCGCGAGCGGCCGAGGCGGCCGAGAGTGAGTCGACCCGCCAGCCACGTGGTTCGGTTGAGAAAAAAGCTCCTGGTTTATTTTGCACATTGTTTAAATACACCATTCCAAAACCCGAAGGTGGCGCCACGATTCATAGTTGTTCTGTCGCTACACTAGCGTCCTCTACATCCCCCCTTCGGGAGCCCTATGCTTACGAAACTTAGAAGCTTAAAGGAAAGCCTTACGATGAAACCTTTGGCAGTCTTTACGCACCCCAGTCCGTAAAGAGAAGCAATGCCTAAATACACAAGAGCAACGAAAATATGCTCAGTCTAGTCCTGCCCTATGCGCAGCAGAACAAAAAGAACATGCCCTACAAGTTCAGTCGTTTAGGGGTAATCACACGCCGTCCATAACGGGAGTAGCGCGGTCGTGAAGTCCCTGGAGAAGCTGGAGGTGCTCGCAGAGATGCAAGAGGTGCTCCTCCGCTGTCGCTGTCCTCGGAAGCCTGCTGCAGAGCTGCCGATTCGTCAGTTGTTTGAGGAGTTGCAGAAGATGGAGGGCTGCTGCAGGGGACGAGGTGTCTGCGGTTTCGCACGAGAACACCGCTGGGCGTCTGGACGACATACGACCGTGGCCTCTGAGCAGGACTCAGAACCGTTGCCGTGGACTGGGCGTCTTGTACCCACACTTCCTCCCCGTCTTGGAGAGGGCGAAGATCCCGCGTACAGTGGCGAGAATTGAAGTCTTTCTGCTGTCTACGACGCTGGGCAGCGTCGCGCTCGTTAAAGTCCTTGACTTGAGGCCAATCCGGAACCAGGCTTGCGTCGGTGACGGGTAGGCGTGTTCGTAGAGAACGTCCCATCAGGAGCTGGGCAGGGCTGTATCCCGACACACCGGGAGTGTTCCGGTACGCTAGCAGTGCCAGAAAGGGGTCCTCCGCTTTCCGGAACAGTTCTTTGATTGTGCGGACCATCCTCTCAGCCTCACCATTCGATTGAGGGTAGCGAGGACTACTCGTGAGGTGTGTGAATCCGTAGGATTTCGCGAAGTCCTGGAACGCTTTGCAGGCAAACTGCGGCCCGTTGTCACTGAAGAAGGTCTGTGGAATGCCGTGCCGCGCGAAAATGCTCTTGATGGCACAGATGACTGCATCCGCAGACGTCGACCGCAGCGTAATGACCTCGGGGTACCTCGAACGGTAGTCCACAACGAGAAGGAAGTCCTGGCCATCTAAGTAGAACAAGTCAGCAGCAACCCGCTCCCATGGCACTGAAGGGGTTTCCGTGGCAAGCATGGGTTCGCAACGCTGAACTCGGGTGCTTGCACACGCAGTACAGTTCTCAACGGCAGTCTTGACCTGGTTCTTGAGGTCCGGCCACCACACGGAGTCTTTGGCCAGGGCCAGACACCGGTTCACACCTTGGTGTCCGTCGTGGAGCAGGCCCACAATGTCCTTGCGCAGCAGCGAAGGCACGACGAGCCGTCCACCCATGAGCAGCAGGTCTTCGCAAATGGAGAAGTCGCCCCGGTGGTCCCAGTAACGGGTCATATTCAAGGGGAGTCTATCTCGTCTTGGCCAACCTCTAGTGCAGTAGACCCTCAGCGCGGAGCACTCGGCATCTGACGCTTGATGCCTTCTGAAGTCGTCGAGGCGCACCGCCAGAGTCGAAGGAAGGGCTGTCACGACTTGCGACACAAAGAGCTCGACACTGTCGGTGGAAGAGGCAGCTAGAGAGGGGCCTTCGGGATCCCGTGACAGCGTGTCAGCAGTGGCCAGGTACTTCCCCGGAACGTACCGTACTGAAAACTGGTACCGCAGAAGTCTGATGCGGAAACGCTGGATGCGGGGAGGCATAAGGTCGAGGTCGGCAGTGCCTAACAACCTGACGAGTGGCTGGTGATCAGTCTCAGCAGTGAAGCTGAGGCCACGCAAAAACTCTTCAAAGCGCTGCACTGCCCACGAGACTCCGAGCGCTTCTTTTTCTATCTGACTGTACCGTTCTTCAGCGGCTGTCAAGGCACGCGATGCAAACGCGACCGCTCGGCGTTCCCCTGACGGTTGCTCCTGTAGGAGTACGGCGCCCAGGCCGTACGAGCTGGCATCAGCAGATACAGTCGTGGGGTACTCGGGGTTGTAGCGGGCGACGCAAGAGCTGGAGGCCACCATCTTCTTCAGCGACTCGAAGGCGGAAGCTTGGGCTGATCCCCAGGTCCATACTGTATCCTTGTTGAGGAGGAGTCTGATCGGAGCAGTCGTGGCCGACACATTCGGCAAGAATCGTCCAACGTGGTTCAGAAGGCCCAGGAGGCGTCGCACCCCATGTACATCCGTCGGAGGTCGCATATTCGTGATGGCGGAAACCTTGTCTGGGTCAGGTGCGATGCCTTTGGCACTGACGATCACCCCCAGGAACTTGACGGACGACACACCAAACTGACACTTGGAGGCATTAAGGGTGACGCCAGACTGCTGGAGTCTCTTGAGGACGGCGTCGAGTCTAGCATCGTGCTCCGGTCTGTCCCTGCCGAAAACGAGGATATCATCCACCATGTTGACGCACCCGTCGAGACCCTCGAGAATGCGCGACATCTGGCGTTGGAACACCTCTGGGGCCGAGGTGATGCCGAAGGGAAGGCGCCTGTAGCAGTAACGCCCAAAGGGCGTGATGAATGTTGTGTATTCCTGGCTGCTTTTGGAGAGACGAACTTGATGAAACCCTGACGACGCATCGAGTTTCGAGAAAACGACAGCGTTTCCCAGTAGTCCCAGGACCTGGTCGATGGTCGGCATCAGGTGTCTCTCCCGTAGAACGACCTGATTAAGCTTGGTCAGGTCAACGCAGAGGCGATAGCCACCAGCAGCCTTGGGTACCACAACAAGTCCGGCGCACCACGCCGTAGGCGTCTCAACACGTCGGATGACGCCTTCTCTCTCCATTCTGTCGAGTTCATCTTTCACCACCCCGCGGAGAGGAATGGGGATCCTTCTGGGTACGCTTAGCGAGAAGGGCACAGCTCCGGGCTTGATGCGAATATGGTACACATCAGGCATTGTACCGAGTCCCGTAAAGAGCGGAGCCGCAGCTGCAAGCGGCGTCGGGGCAGGCGACGACGGGGCGGGCGGCGACGGTGTCGTCTTCGGTAGGTCGGCGTCGGTTATTGAATCGACAAAATTGACGACCCTTAGAACGACGATTGCAGCGTAGCCTAGCAGAGGAGTGTCTACGCCGCCGACAACGTACAGCTTCTGGTGCACTGTCCGACCTCGCCATGCCAGGGTAGCCGGGAACGTACCGAGAAGATTGAGACGGCAGCGTCCCGGACCGACGAGTTGCTCGCCCGTGGGTTGGTCCAACGAGGCAGGACATCCCGGAAAAGAGCCGGGGACAACAGAAACGTCCGCGCCGGAATCCACCTTGAACTGTAGGGGGAGGCCGTTGACGCGTACGACGACGTACCGGCCGGACGCTTGCGACGATTCAACGGAGTGCAGCTGGATAAGGCCGAGGCGCTTCGTTCTGGAGCGGCAAACTGCTGCGAAATGTCCCTTTTTTCGGCAGTGGTTGCATGTAGCCCTCCTGGCTGGACACTCAGAACGTGAGTGCGGTGCGTTGCCGCAGTAGTCACACGACGCTTTCGACCCACGAGGGTAGCTGTCCCGGCCCTTGTCCCGGCCCTGGTCCCGGCTTCGAGAAGGTTCTCGAACTTTGGAGGCAGGCGCCATCTTGGTTGACTTTCGCGACGCAGCGTCAATGTTGAGGGGACTCGGCTGCGAAGTCGTTGCTTGACGTTTCTTCTCGTTTTCAGCGTCCTCATGTTGTCGAGCCAGCAGGAGCGCTTCTTGGAGTGTCAATTTCGGGTTCCGGCAAAGTTGGTCGGACAGACGCGAGTCGTGCAGCCCGACGACGAACCGGTCTCGTACGATGCGGTCTTCCACCTCCGGTGCCGGGTAGTTGCACTTTTTGACGAGGCTACGCAACGCCGTGAAGAACGCGTCGACGGTCTCGCCCGCCAACTGCGTGCGCTTGTGGAAGCGACTTGACTCATACACCTCGTTGACGGGGTGCACGAAGTAGCCCGTGAGCTTGGCTGCGACGTCGGCGTAGGAGCGGTAGGCCTCGTCGTCCGGCATGATGGACGAAAGGACCACGCGAGCTTGGGGACCCATGCAGTATAGGAGGGTGCGCACTTTGGTTTCCTCCGAAGCGACGGACAGGCCCGATGCGAAGGAGTAATCTTCAAATTGCTGGAGCCAGGCGGGCCACAGGCTGGCTTCGTCGAACGTGAACGGCGGCGGGGCCCGTAGCGAGAAGGCAGCAGCTGACGGCAGGAGCGGCGAGACAGCGGAAGTTTCCTGGGTGTCGGGCATCTTGGCACTTCTGACACCATGAAGAAGGCTCGAGCGCGCAAGGATCAGGCGCGAGCGGCCGAGGCGGCCGAGAGTGAGTCGACCCGCCAGCCACGTGGTTCGGTTGAGAAAAAAGCCCCTGGTTTATTCCGCACATTGTTTAAATACACCATTCCAAAACCCGAAGGTGGCGCCACGATTCATAGTTGTTCTGTCGCTACACTAGCGTCCTCTACAGAAACTGTAAATACCACATTGCAGAAGCTGACGCTGAGACCGAACAGAGAAAATGATAACAGTTAGGGAGAGTTTAAAGGGGCACTGACACCCCAAAGGTCGTATTTATTTTTATTGTCTAAAACGATGCAAGTTGCAGTCATAGAAACGCAAAAAAAACCGCATCGCGAAAAAAAATTTTCCCACGCGCGCGCGCGCCTTTTTATTTTTGGCGTTTGATTTTCCCGCCTCTCGCCTCCTCGCTTCTTTTGATCGGTGACGTCAAAAATCAGGAAATTTAGAAGCTTTGTAGGCGACATCTTTATAACATTTAATAACGGCAATCGTAAAACATGTTTTTTAACGCAATTGCGAACGCACTACGGCCCTTCTTTTTGAAATACCAAAAATCGGGAGTTCGTTGTGGTGCCGTCTCCTGGATTTGTATCCTCCAACGGAAAACAGGCGACACCGCTCAAAACCGGTCCGCCGTAACGCCACCGCTCACTCCTTTCCTCCTCGCTTTGGGTCGCCATGGCAACAGCAGGGAGTGGTGAAAGAAAGTCGACTCTCAGGTCTCCGCGATTTTTGACGTCAAGGCACCGGCGCCGATCGCGCGGGAACTTCGAATTCGGCATTTGGAAATTGTTTTTTTACTTCACAAATACTGAATTCCCAAATTTTGAGGGTAATGTCCCGGCATCGTTTTCAATCGTTTCGGATAATAAAAAAAAATATGATTTTGATGTGTCAGTGCCCCTTTAAACGAACTAAGGAAAGGATTTTCTCCGTTTTGAAACGAGACATGTGCAGGGGCAGCTGAGCTTGACGTTGACGAACCATCTGCTCCAACGCAAGGAGAAAGAAAGACTCCGTGCCACTATGATGATGGATCCGCAGGTTATGTACACCCGTCCTTTGACGTGTATTGACAGCGGTTCTACGAGGCAGTTGACGCGGTACACTCCTCTCTAAACGACAGGTATCCGCCTTCGACGTGACAGCACATGACTCACATTGAGCGCTTTGTAACACGTGAAGACAGCAGATACCTCTTTGAGTTTTACGGAACAGTCTGGACACCTTAAGCTGTACCGTGATATGCTCATTGATATTTATAAGCAACGGTATATGCCAACCAGCAGATTTCAGGGTGTTGTAGAGGTATTCTCGGGCGGGCCCTAGCTCTTGCCAGAAATGGCTAGGCGGGTTAAAATTGCATTTACCATTCCTGTCATATCATGCACGTCAGAAAGGTCGTTTTCCTGTCTCCGTCGCATAAAAATGTATGTGAGGTCCACCATAGGGCATGCCCACTTAAATCATGTTGCACGTCTGCGTGGCCACAAAAATCTCACCCGCAGAATAAACCTCAAGGGCATTGCCGATGACTTTAATAAGCGGTCAACTGTACGACGAAGGACTTTTTTTTTTCCACTGAGGGCATAGGTTTGTGCAAAATTGCAGTGTCCGTTTTTTCTTTATTTTGTTTGTATAACATGGGCGCTTACACTCGTATTTTAGTTCCGTTCCGTTACACCATAAGTCGCTCGTTAACCTCTTAATATTGCTTTTCATATAAGAGTTTGTCCGCAGTTGTCTGTCTCCGGCTGTGATTGTTTTTTGTTATTGTATAACTGTTGAAAATAATTTTTTTAGTTGAAATTGGGCGTACTTGCACATTTTCCCTCGATTCTGACGATTAGATCAAATTGCGTTTAATGAAGTGAGTCACGCTCGTTTTGTTTTGTTTGCTCTCGCATTTTCTGAATATGGAACTTCAAACTACTTTGCTATATATATTAGAAAATAAATAGTTTCTGGACAAAAATGTCAGATGTGAATGGACAGCACTGATGACGTATTTGCCTCTTCATGTGAAGAAAAAAAAAAGTAACTGACGATGCCTGAGTGCCTGCATGCTTGTGAAACTACTAGAAAGCAGCGTCTCCTTACGGGGTGGGAGAGGGGGAGGAGGAGGTAAAATCAGAGAGAGAGAGAGGTGAGAGAGGGCAATGGGGGAGGAGGGCAGTGTGGAGACTGAAGGTGGCAACAAATCCCTCCCCCGGAAAATTGAAAACTCTCTTGCAAAGAGTTTTTGTGTCCAAAGTAATACGATTGCTGGGCCGTTTGCGCTAAACTGCGCCATAGTGCTTTCCCTGCTACATTATACCGGAATGTGAGGGATCTGCGCGAACATTGCGCCAAACCTTGATTTCACTTTCATAATTCTGAAGATATATAATTGCTCTAGCGCAGACTTGTACACGTTACTGAAAAATTGTAAGGAATTACATTTACAATTACTCAAGGCTAAATTGTAATTTATTACAATTACAATTACCCTTCCATAAATGTAAGTGACCGTTACTCCCAAAAGTAATCCGTTACTTTCGTGGCGTTACTTTCAACAATATTTTCCTCAATTAAGGAACAAAGGGAAGAAGGTTATTCAATTTCTTATTGTTGCCACCTGTTCCATTTATTGACCTTGCGTATTTTGAGCAATAGCTGACTCTCGAAAGACTCGTCAGACATTTTGTGTTATTTCTTAGTCAATGTGTCGACTGCTACGCTGAACACCATTTGAACTGAGGCACTGGATGGGAGTGCCATATTGTGCCTCACGAATGTTTTATGTTCTTCAATGAGGTTTTTCATCGAATCAATGGAAGTACTATTTACCTCGAAGATAGAGCTAAGCTTCGCCGTTGCAGCCGTTGCCGGATATTTGAGAGTTTTAGAAGAGTTGGTAACAGTAAGGTGATAATTTAATAATAAATAAGGTTTGGCTCGATATCTTTCTTCCTTTGGTTCTGAACAGGTCGAGCCTCGGTTGAGACGTTGGTGAATTACAAAAAAAAGTTTCCAATATTTAAATATAAGTAATCGAGAAGAAAACAACAGGACACTCATAACAACAATTAATTAGAACGTTGGTTAAAACAGGGAAATGTGAACACACGTTTGCCATGTGTACCTTTCTTGGTGCCGCTCAAAAACGCACGGAGCACGGACCGTCTGCAGTTTACTCCGGTGTTCTCCAGATAGACGTCCGCTGATGCCACGGGCAGCGAAGGGCAGAGAACTAAGTAAGCCGCGCAATGGCCCCACTCACGAGTTTCACTCTCTCCTCAAGCCAAGAATATCAAGTCTACGTTAGCCACCATTATGTTTTATTTATAAAACTATCTGCTTGAGAAAAGATCCGTCCTGCTGGGGTAAAAAACAGGAAGAAGAAAAAAGGAAGACTATTACCATTTTCGAAGTGCTCGCAAAAAGCTGACTCACAAAAAGGGTAACTGAGATGCAGATAACCTGGCTGGAATTCACAAATAAAGTGGGCCAAGCCTAAAAGTTGGACTACAAAAAAAGTAAATAGCTTTGAAAACATGGTCAAATAAGGTGAAAGAAGCAGGAAAAAAATACATCCTGTTTTCTAAAAGAAGATGATAAGTGAGCATCGACGAACCAGGATGCTTGTGGCAATAACACCGTCACATATTATCACATCTCTTTTAGTGGATTTTAGGGTAGACGGCGCGTTGCCTCGTGTTGTGACATTATGAAAATAATCGTAGTCACTATAACTGAGAGCGACATTGTTAATTCTTGTCTGTGCACTTAACGCCTTGAACTTCTCGAGGAGGCATACAATTCCTTGGTGTCTTCCTCTCCCCGCCTTCGATCCCGAAGAAAAAACGGATATAACTTCCCTCCCTCTCCCCCCTTTTTTTTGTAGAAATGTTTATTTGGATCTTTTGACATTGTTGTTAGGTTCAGGGGCTTGGTGTTGCAGAAAAAAAAAAGGCTTTGCGGAACTGAAGAGTGCCAAGCCTCCCTTTGCGCTGGTCAATTCGCGTGACAGTGTCACTGCGCTCAACTTTACCAAAATGAAAACGACTTTTTCTTTAGGAAAGGGGGGGGGGGGGGGGGGGCTAGTCCTAAAAAAATGTAACGGATTACAAGGAATCCGTTACGTAAAATATGTAAGGGAATTACTTTAAAATTACTCTAGCAGATATGTAATTATTCCGTTACTAAATTACCGATAAATGTAACGGATTACAAGTAATTTCGTTACTTGTAACGGATTACGTACAAGTCTGCTCTAGCGTCGCTACCACGCCGGATCATTACGATAGGCAATTAATTTCCGGAATTTTCGATTATCACCTCAAATAATCTGATTTTATTTCGTGTCAAACGCTGACAGTATTTGGAAGTTTCGCAATATTTCTCGTGTCCGTGGTCTTCTGACGGGGCGATTAACTTCGTTGAGTGCGCTTCTCACCGCACACTAGTGCAGTGCAGTGAAGCGACAACCGTGGAGTACGCATCGTGATTTTGCGTGTCTTGATTCGCCGCAGCGTAGCCACGTGCTGAGGGGAAAGCATTAATTCAAAGTGGGCCGCTACGCACAATTTCTAAATAACACTGCTGTTAGTATAGATTGCGATATCCTGGCGATATCTTTTTCCAATTCGAGATGTAGCGAGGATACTTTGCATGGAGATTTATATGAATTGTTCTGTTGCTTTGTTCTATACGGTAACTCTTTTGTTTAGTTAGCACTTTTGTATAGGGCTGGCACTCACTTAGTCGAGCTTAGCTCAAACGACGTTTTGGTGAACGCCGCCTTTTCGTCGAAAGACACTTCAGCGATTAGTCGGCCGCCGCGAAGCGCAGTTGAGGGGTGGGCTAGGTGGGTTAATATTTTTGTAATGAGCTGCCGCAGACTGTCGCGGGGGAGGAAAACGAAAGCCAAGCTGCGTCTCCTCTCGATCTCACCGTGGTGACGTCAGAATGCGAGTGCAAGGCTTTGGTTAACCTGCAGCAGGGTGATACAGAGTGGTCCGCTAGCAGAGTGATACGCAGAGGCGCGGGCTTCTTGTCGCAGGGGCAACGAGTTGAGTCAGCACGTGTACCTGGCCGGCGAATCGTGCAGCCAGTGCCCCAAGGGAACCTGCTGCTCCTCCTCCTCCTGCCCTCCCGCGCGGACCAGTGCGACCAACGCCTCGCCGGCAGCCTTCACAGGCCTCTGCAGTGAGTCCATCGGCCCGTCGCTCTATGTAAAAATTCGTCCCCCTCCTCCTAAAAGAAGAAAAAAAAAAAAAAATCCCGTGCGCATAGGCATGTTTTTGATCGAACTCACGGAGCTGCGAGATATTGGACTGCTGTGTCGAAAGGATTTTCTCTCGGTTTGATAGCTATGATCGTATTCTGTGGAAAACTAAGCGCATGCCCCAGTGAAAACCAAACAAAACGAAAAGAGTTTGTCTGTTACGCATTAAAGAGCATATAAGATAGTATAAAACCACTGACGTCGGAACGCGAAAAAGGGGGGGGGGGGGGGGGACAGTTGCTTTTGTTTGCGTTGTAGATGAGAGTCGTTGCGTCTTGTATAAATAAAATACAGCACAGATGAGTAAATTGGCGACTGTCGACATTAACCCTTTCGCGGTCGGTTGTGTTTAAGTTCTCCCAAAGACGTGTCCAAAGTGGTCGGGTTTCTTTCAGAGGCGTAGTACAACGAATAGTTCAATGCTCAGCGCATTTAATTATTTAACGGGAATACGTACAGTGCTTGCACGCTGTAAATATTGAGAAGCATCGGACGTGAAAGCGAAAAGGTGTCTTCTTTCTTCCATTTGGTTTCATTTTGCCACCATCGCTTCCACAACATTTCGGCGGTCCGACTGCATACAGAAAGTGCTTTATAGATCCTTTCCATTGATTGATGAGCTCTCATCCTCTGAATTCAGTTTTATGCGTTGAAAGACTGAGCTGGAAGAGCCGGGCTGCGATTGGCCAGTATGTCGCCATGATCAGCCGACGCGCAAAGCGACCATCTCCTGCGTACCACGTGTACGGAGTGTCGAATTTCAAACAATATAAGTAGCCCCGGCAAGGTGAAATACGGTGCGAATTTGCCACTAACGATCCTTGCAAAGACATAACAAATAGCAGAACCTAGGGAGCGCGCGATTTCACGTTTAGGCAGTACCTTTGAAATATGTAATCGCCGCCGTAAATGTACGCCGTCCATCAAAGGGTGTAAAATAAAAAGACTCCGTCGGGTTTGTAGTGTATACGCCAGCATGAATGAGCTCTCCGAGTTTTACTTCTGCAGCCTGTGAACACGAGAGATTACCGAATATTTTCACCGCTCAGTGTTTTAGCTACAAGTTTTCGCCGCAATTAGTTTATGCGTACATACTCTAACTATACGGTAATACTATTAAAATGAGGGGGAACGGATGGATTTAAATTTGATCTAGATATAAACTAAGAAGCACGTACGCGTCATGCGAATTAATTGTGTACTTTTTAACTTCGCTTGTCTGGGGAGATCAAATGCATATTCACTCGGTGCAGGTGCCAGCGTGAAATACAGAAAACGAAGTGAATCATATTATTAAAAGGGCAGTGCAACAAAATTCGTACTTTGCGCGAATGCCGTTTAGAACGAATTCCTGACTTTCATGACCAATAAAACACGCGTTTGTTTTATCTCCAGGCTATAAATGTCTATACTTCGTTTCAGCTTCGGTCCGAGCGCGGCCAATGTTATGAGCCGAAGGGCCAATCAGACAGCGAAACAGCCACAACGTCATGGCGTGCTCTCTGCAGTTGACAGGACAAGCAGATATTCGCCGTGTCTCTGTGCGTGCTCCTCCGCCGGCTAGTCCTATCAGGCACAGAGAGCACGCCATGACGCTGCGCTTTTTTGCGCTGTTTGATTGGCCCTTCGGCTCATAAAATCGGCCGCGCTCGGACCGAAGCTGAAACAAAGTAAAAAAAAAAAAAAAAAAAAAACAGCAGCATTAATTTTTTTAACTTGCAGCCAGCACAAGCGGGCACGTGATTTGGAGCCGATTATATGCCGCCTATGTTGATCATATCTATACGCGTTGAGTTTGGCAAAGCACACGCGATGAGTTCCAGGCATTGTTATGGTTCGGCTGTTAGGCACTTTTAGTAAGTCGTTACCGTGTTCCGTGTACCGCACTACCGGAGCCTTTGAAGCATGCTTTTAAGCGCGCGCCCCGCAGTCGCGGTGCCACTCGGGCGCGCGCTTAAAAGCATGTCTCAAAGACTCCGGTAGTGCAGTAAGCGGAACCGGGCAACGGTGTGCTGAAAGTCTCTATTGTCGTCATTGCCGCGATTGGACGCGAGCCATTTACCCGAATGCTTTTCGAGCTATTGGCACTCCAGCGAAATCGACGGCACTTGGCGGGTATAACACAAAGCTGTGCTGGTGGCAGGTTCGCCTTTTCGAGCGAATCAAATATTCACAGCGCCTGGCGGTCTAAAGACGAAGTCATGAAAGTGGGTTCAAAAACACGTGGTGAAAATCGCCGATTGGGCAGGAGTTCGAGCGGCTCTTTATCGAGCTTGTTGTCCCCACGGCCCGGTGTTTACTAACACAGCATAACAAAGAAATTGAACCTCGCCTAGCACGTTCTGGGCACGTGCGCTTCGCTCTGACCAGTGCTTTGGTTGCACGAGGAGCGGCCTTCGAATCGTCATCTTCGGTTTCTCACATCAAAAACAAACAAGGAAATTCGGTTTGTTGTCGCTATAGAGTTATTATATTATACGCTAGAGGTACATCTGGCGCTAGTGTGTTGACGCAAATTCATTCCTATGTGAAAAAGTGAGTGCATTTTCTCCTTGCGCTCGATCATAAGAGCAAATATCCCGAATAATTCGTACATACTAGGTAGCTTGGAACATTCTTCAGTCAGGCAGACGAAAAAATAGGCCAATTACGGCGTTTTTCTTTCCAATTCATTGCATCAAAAACGGTGCTAAAACGGCTTCGTACATGCATTTTTGTGAATTGTCGGCAGTGGCGTACCAACTTGTCTTTGAGTGAGGGGGCAAACCAGACCCCCTTCCCAAGTGCCGGGGGCCGGGATCAAAATAAATTGAAGGCCACGTAATATATTCCGATTTCAAATAGGTAGGTACTGTTTATTATTTCTGCTTCGTGTGAAGATGCTTGTTCTACGTTCAAAACATCACCCGCAGGCTCGAATAACAGCTACCCGGCGGAGAAAACAATACGAAGAGACAGCTTTCACAGCCCACGTACTTTATCCCTTACGTTTTGAATGTTTTTATCTGCTCATAAAGATGCACAAAGGGGTCATTTTCATATAGTGACAGGACTGGCATATTAGCAATATATAAGCATCACCGGAATGCTTGCGAACCTTGGACACACTCTACGTTCTTACAATTAATAACGAGCGTGTTGGTTAATATATACAAAACTTGAAAGTATAAAACAGCGATGATGAGGACGGGAACAGGACATCTTTGAAAGATGTCCTGTTCCCGTCCTCGTCCTCGTTGTTTTATGTTTCAAAATTTGTCTCTACGTTCTTTTCTATTGCTATTTTGTTTTGAATCGTCGATTGTTTTTACACAACTTCTGCGGAACACATGTTTGGGACTGAAATGTAGCGAAGTTAAGAATCGTTCACTGATGAAGAAAAATGTGCTAACTAGAGCAATTGCAGTTTTACAATATTAACTAAGGTACATACTAGTTAGTACGATCCAAAACACCAAAGTGTTCCATGTTATTTTTCGGCGAAGAGACAATATGCACGCGCGTTTTGCCAAAGGAATGCACAGGTGCACCGCAAAAGTTGACTTGTTGCTGTACGCGTCAATTTGCGTCATAGAAGTCGCATATACACTAGCACCAGTTGAACCTCTAGCGTACATTATAATAATTTTATGGTTATCCGCACAGCTGAAGGGTACCGCTAGAGTAGTGACTGTTCAATATTATTTTAATCGAATATTGTTGCACCGCCCCTCTAAACAAGTTGGTTGGACGTACTTGCGTGATTTTATATCGTACACGGCCAAAATTTAATTGATTTAAGCCTTTACCGAACGATGTGTATTTCCATCACAAGCTGGGTCAAAAACGTCGCTTTTTTATCGATTCCGAATAAAGCGATTGAGTGTAACCGAGTTAAATACGGGATCTGCTTTTTAAGTTCTCTTCTTGACTTGCGAAATAATGTCCCTTTTAGTGTGTGCCTTGTTCGATGTTCTCAAGGCGTTCCCCTCTTTCGCAAGAGTACCAAATTGAACGCTGCGGACAACGTAAACAAGCTAAGAGCCTGACATCTGTTTGCCGACTGCCCGGCATGTCTTGTCTGAGTCAATATAAGAACGACTACACTCCGTTTCACTTTACGATGGACCGCAGAGAAGGCTACGGAGTCAGCGAAGCCAATACAAGGCCCATGTGAGGTTCACGTAACCTTCGGGAGGGGAATGCGCAGCGACCCGGAAGACGCGTTGTCACGTAATGTCTGCACAGTGCCGGATTGGCTGGGATTGGTCAGAGCATCCGCTGCGGTCAATCGTATACGCTTGGCTGTGCCCAACTGCGGTTTCCTCTCCGATTGCAGAGTAAATATTGCGAAAGGACCTTCTAACATCAGACACGTGCACGTACACCTTCGTTGCTAAGGGGCCCCAACAACCGTCTTCTTGCTTTTGGGTACGGCGAAAGTTTGATGCGATCGAAACTGTGTATCTCCAAGTAGAATAGTCGTCGTCTTGGAGATATAGCTTTACTTTTCTTGTTTGTTTTATATATCGCTTTAAGCACGAGGCAATAGATACGCAGGGGTTCATTAATGGACATCACGTACAGAACAGGGTTCGAGGCTTTGTTGTGTGAACGTTGGTTCCTCCCTGTTTATACTTATTTTGTTACCACTCATCAACTTGCTACATATATTTAGGTTTCAGTCTCGAGGAGTTCCTCGTCTTACGTGTAATCTCTAGAGACTCAGGTCGTGATGCATTTGGAGACATACATTCGATTACCCATTTAGTTAGGCACACGTTACTGTACCATACTTTATGACTGCATAGATATTTCATGCCGGTCAAATACATCGTAATAATTTGACTAGAAATATCGGTTTTATAAGGCTTTGTAAAATCCTACGTAGATGCTGCAGCTGGAACTAATGGTGGATTGTTTGGGAATAGAAAAGAGGAAAAAATACTTTGCCCCAAACCTTAAAAAAAGTATATATATATATATATATATATATATATATATATATGTGTGTGTGTGTGTGTGTTTTCGTTTCTTACGTGTATCGATATTCAGAAACTGCGCGCTTGCTGCGACTATGGCGTTAGTGCTACCTGCGCTAAACATACATTCTTAAAGAAAATTCATACACTCTGAGAAAAAAAAAAGAATGAAATAGGTAGCATTGGCGCGTTTTCCATTCTTCTACTGACCCCCCCCCCCCCCCCCCCCCCCCCCCCTTTAAGCGGACAGAAGAGGAACGAGACGTTTTTGTCCTTCTCCAGACAGACGGAAGGAAAGTCTCGCCCTCCCGCATCATCTTTCAGTTTCGTTTTTCAGACACGTCGCACGCGTTGTTTAGTAAACGATGGACTGATTCACCGTCAGCTGCAGTGAAGGCCGCCTGTAATTCAGTCTCACAATCCAAACGCGCATAGAACTTTGGTTGCATTGACGTTTTTAGCACTAATTTTGTGAAACGAGCAAACGAAGCCGTTAGAAATAGCGAAGTTCCGAAATAGTGCCAGCAGTGCGTTCTAGACAGGCAGGGTTTTCTGCCGTGTGCCTCCGCGTCTGATGATACTACGTTCAGTTCTATTTCCTGTTACCAAATGCCAACCGACGGTCGCCGTGGTTTTGCTTTTCCGCGTGTCACCACTAACATTACCATAGCAGTGTTGTGCGTTATTAATTAACTCCGATGTCACCATGTGCTTCCCGTATTACTGATGTAACAGCAAGATGAGATGACATATACCGTCGCAGGTTGACATTCTGCTTTCCATTAAAAAAAGTTTCGACACGCCAAAAATGAAATATGACAGAACTATACTGCTAGGACGCATTGTATGTTCCTATACTCCTGCTAAATTTGTTTTGCAATTGGCGCTATAGTTTCGTCGATAAATCGATTTATACGCGGGTCCCTCGGATCCGCCCCATTCGAAAAGGCCGCCATGGCTGGGAGGCTGGTGACGTAGCCAGCCTCCCGCGCGGCGTCCCCTTGCACGCACTCGCAGACATGGCTCTCTTGGCGTATCGAGCGGCAGCTTCCTCGTTTACCTCCCGCGTTTCGAGCATGCGGTCCGTGACGATTATGTCTACGGCATCGCTCGCCTTGTCAAAGTGTTCGACAATGATCGCAGCAGCGATGAGAGTGATTGCTATCAAGATATGTTGGAAGCTGTTTATTCGGTTTTATAATGCTTTTATAGTATAAATTTGTACCTCACAAGCGCCCCCTTGGGGCGCTTGTGAGGTAGAAATAAATGAAATGAAATTTCGACTGTGACCCGCTGGCGACCAGCTCCAGCGACGGCGAGTTACGGACGAACTCACCGTGGTCACCGTCGTCCGGGAATGTCTCGCGGGCGCATGCAGGGTGGAAGGTCAACGGGCCGGGGGCCAGAGCGAGAATAGCGTTCGGGTTGCCGAGTTGCGTGAGCGGTTTCGATCGTTCCGCGGCGAGGAGAGCTTGGGCGATCATGGGGGCGCCTAGAATGAGAGAGCGTTCATGATCACGTGGTTTATGGACACCATGGTATGACTAACTCGGGCAGTGTTGCCTGGTCGCCAGATGAAAATGATAAAAATTCGTAAATTGATTATTGAAACTACCAGAGCTCTGAAAACCGCGTAACTTGGTGCATATACTAAGTAGCCTATGAGCATTCAATTTCAAGAATAATCTATCCGTTTAATTTTCGTGTCAACACCTCTTTAAAGGTCGATCAACAAGAATAAAATAGAAAACTCTGCCTCAATCTTCTTTCCATTCGGGAAAGAGCGATACCCTCCTTTCTGCGGGGAGTAGCTCAGAGACCCGCTCCTGTGGGAAGAGGAGGGGAGAAGAGTGCGATTGGGAATGGAGGAATGGAAACTAGAAACCGGTTTTCTGCCCGGCAGAAAAAGATTCAATAGATCGGCCTTTAAAGCGTTAGAAGGGGCAATGCAACGGTTTTTGTACTTTGCTCAAATACCGCTTAAAACAGATCCCTGACGCTAATGAGATGTGAAACACCCGTTTGTATTTCACCAGACGCAGCCGAAATCGCAGAAAAAAAAATTAAGATAGACGAGCAGCGTTCATTTCGCAGCTTGCAGCCAGAAGAAGCGGCCGCGTGATCTGGAACCGATTATATGCCGTTAGTCAGTGGCGTCACAGGGGGAATGCGGGGGGGGGGGGGGGGGGGGGGGGGACCGCCCCGGGTGCCCATACCCTAGTGACGCCACTGCCGCCAGTGTTGATCATAGCCACGCGCTGGAGTTGGCGAGGCAAAGGACACGCGCTGAATCCCAGACATTGTTATGGTTCGGCTATTGTCGTCATTGCAGCGAACGCTGCAACCACTACCCGAATGCTTGTCGAGCTATCGATTATCAGGAGCCCATATCGAGTGCCCACGAACTGCTCGGGTCCAATCTGTGAGCCGCATTCAAATGTCGTCAATGGGTGGTACTGCGACCGCCCAGCTACGCCACCAAGTTTTGCAATGGACAGATTGAATGAAAACGCTCGCTTTTGTCCTTGAAATTACACCGCAACGAAGGAGTTTCTTGGCCAGTGGCATTGCGTGCGAGTATCTTTGAATCCCTCTAGTGCCATTAAGCTCGTGTAAAGTGAAAAACATTCCATTTCAATATCGTTGCACCGCCCCTTTAAAAATACCGCTTAAGTGATTATGGTGCAATCATGATCGACCGGAGGGTAGTCATGTTGGAACGCTGGTCTCAGCCGTAGCTCCAATCACTGTGGCTCCAATCGTACGGGCCAATGTAACCGTCTTCTGCAATGATCCTGTTGACCCCATGGAGGTAGAGAGCTTCTGGAGGCGGCATCACATGACGCCAGGAGAGGTGGAACCGGGGGAGACTTCCGGTTTGGAGGGACACGGCCCCAAGAATGACCAAAACCAAAAGACGCTATTGGTCAAAAAGGAAAGCTGATTTAGCGCCACGACAGCTGTTTTGATCACCCTTGGGGGCGTTCCCACCAACCGCGACCTGAACTTCCGATAGGTTACAATATCGGTGATTGATTGTATATAGAGAATTGTTTCTTAGAGTGTATAATTTAAGGAGTTATGGGAGAGCTGCATCTCACGAAAGCTCTTTCCTTTATTTACTATGCCGCTTTTTGCTGCTTCTCGAAACGATGTCGTGCGCTCGCTGGTTTTCCCGGCCACAAGCCTCGGCTCCTTTATCGACGTCGAGATTTCCCTGTGGACACTGCGCTGTCTACACTATTCGAGATAACAGCTCTTCAGACTCCTGTCGCTGCTTTCTGTCGCCTAGCTAGCCCAGCTTGAGAGGGAAACGCTACAGAAGTATGCATGACATAGTTTCTCATACGGTTTGATCTACAGGGTGTTTCATCTAAAGCTGAAAGCCGCCTCGGTGGCTCCGAGAGAAAGCGCCGTTTAACCCAGATTTCGATTGCCCGTCAAAATGTCCCCATGCGGTCCGCATAAATCCTCAGTACTCCGCTGGGGCCTGCCAAACCCCCTGCTTTGGTTTAGTACATTAAGAACATAAAATTGGACTTAAAGGGATACTTCAACGAAATTTGAAATATTCCCGTCGTGTTAAAAAATAGATTGAATATGATCCACAATATCCGTAAATGACAATCGCACGTTTGTATATTGAGCCTGGTGGCTGTATTTTTCGTTATAAACGGCCCACTCTGGCAAGCGCTCGGAGAAGGCCTAGCGGAGATCACGTGACATTCAACGCAATCGTGACGTAGGTCGTCTCGGGACGAGCATAGCTACGGCGAGGCTGACGTCGAGACGATGGCCTAGTCGTTCCAGCCACCGAAGCGGCTGCTTTTGTACGAATTTTGAGTGACGGGTTGATCTTCTATTCGCAACTCCAGCGCGCTGCTCGCCCTCACGCGGACGAGCAGAGAACTAGAGGAACGGGGACGGCAGCGGCGGCGGCGGCGGCGCGGAAAAGGTGGCAGGGGCTGTCGGCCTTGATGCGTGAAACCGTTGTAACGAAACAAGTGAGCGCGTTAAAACTCTTTTGCTCCAACTCGCAACGGCGTTGCACGAAGGACCGGGATGTCTAATTTCATTAGGGACTTTTCGTAGATCGCATATGCTGCGGATTGCTGGTTTTCATTGTGCATGACCGCCAGCGGGAAGCACTCACTTGTTCGAATGACGTTTAAGCGAACGCCCACGTTTCACCGAATGACACTTTAGCGAATAGTCGGACGCCGCGAAGCAGCGTTTTCGGGTGGGCCAAATAGGTTCACATTTTTGTAATGAGCCGCCGCAGACTGTCGCCGCGAAGCGGCGTAAAGCGCAGCGCGGCGGATGGGTTAACGCGCGCCCCCGTTATTCGCTAAAACGTCGATTCGCTCAAATGTCGCTGTTCGCTAAAACTTCATTCGCTCGTGTGGTCTGGACCCACCGCCAGCTCGATCTGTGCTCGACGTGACGGCAAACACTCCCGCTAATAACGTAGAGCTCTAGCGTTTGGCCTATGAAAAGTCTATTCTTTGCCGTAAGTAGGAGAGAACTGGTCGCGCAACGGATATGTCGGGCAATACAAGTCGGGAAGGGATTTGCATTTTAAGGCCGTAGGAACATGACCATTTATTTTAAGCGCTTCTAAAAGATAAAATACGCGTACTTGCTTTTAGGTAATTACAAAATAAATAAAGAAATGCCCGAAGCATTTTAAGCGCGTCTGTGTTAGCCAACCGTTCGTGACAAGAGCTTAGAACCGGCAGTTTTGGTGAGAAGGGCCACAACGTTGCAAATAACAAGGTACAAAAAAAAAGTACGGTATATTAAAATATGCATTTTTGGTAAAGCAATGAATAAAACACCTACACCCCTAAACACGCCGATTATGGTAATAGGCAGTTTTAGCATAGCGCTAGCGCAGGCTACCGTTGGCTACCGTGATCAAGACAACGCTCCTGGCACGCGCTGAAAATTGTACTTCAAAGGCGCAACGCCAGCCTCCGGCTGTATTGCTGCACCGCACAGTAGCCTGCGGTAACAAACTTCCTATCAATAACCAGAGCAGTTTGATCACGTGTTGCAATACATTAAACCGAGACGATAAACAGCGAGTTGCGAGCCTGTGAAACAAAGGCATCAATGTAAACACTGCACTTCCGAAGCTTGACGGTCACCGTGCGCGGGTCTCCTTTTAGAGCACTAATGGCCAGGCATGGCGCAAACACGATATCTTCACCGTAAAACGCGCTCGCCCATCAAAAAGCTTCGCAAGTCGAGGTTTTTGCAACTTTTAAATATCAGCATGCTCCTTTTGCTAACGCGCATCAACATCTCAGTCACCTGTAATATGATCCTGTCCTAACCACTTCGCGTTTGCAGACAAATAAATCATTTTTAGCGCACTGACCAACGTCAGCGAGCAGGCGCACGGGAAACCGTGGAGAATCTATCCCCGTCTCTTCCACCATCTTAAAACTACCGCCCCGCAGTTGCGAATATAATCTTGTAGGGGGACAATAGAGACTTCTGCGACACACAAAACGGATTCTCGGGAAGACGGGAGTTCCTTCTTCCCCTCTTATCTCGTCGTGGCCGGAGGCGAGACACTCACCTTCACTAGCTGTCAAGGTTCCTAGACGGCAGGGATGGGCAGTATTTCAAATACAAGTATTTAAAATACGTATTTTAAATACTTTATGTATTTTGCATTTGTATTTAATTACAAATTGGGTAATGTATTTGACGTGTGTATTTAAATACTGAAACGTGGGTATTTCAGATACAATTGTAATTAAATACAATTTTGTGGGCGAAAATATTTCCCTCAATATATTGTCACGGCTCATCCTAACACGTGTCCAGAGCCGGAAGAAAACTACGTTCTGCTCCGAATGCAGTGTCTCTCAATCAAGCACAAGCGTTTAGTGACTTTGTGATTACGGTGCTAGTTCAGGGCAAGAATAGTGACGAAATCGACGTTCACAGGCAGACTGGCTAAATAAGTGCCTGTGACAACTTGTGATGCTTTCCAGCCTGATTTCCACCCATATTGTTGCCTGGAATTTTCTAAATGCGCGGGTCGTCCCAATTTTTGTAACTGGTGCGAGTTGCAATAATAAAAAATTCTCTAGCTCTGCGCGTATTGGTCGTCTCGGTTCTTTGTTGGTCTATACCAAGATGTAATCGACAAAAAAAAAAGCTGCTTGAAGCTCTGTACTTTTTTCGCCTATTACGTCCAAGCTGATTACATTTTTTTGTAATTATATTTCTATTACGTTACTAGAGCCTCGCACACTAACTCCCGAGTGTGCGATGCAAAATTAAAGTGAGATACCCAGAAACCCGTTGCAGGTGCCCTGAAGTCGCTGACGCACATTTTGAGGAATGTATTTGGCAAAGTATTTGGTGGAGACCAAATACATTTGGTTGTATTCGTATCTTGTACTTAAATGCTTTTTTGGAAATGTAATTAGATTTGTAATTAAATATTTTTGACGAAGTATTTTGTATTTGTATTTCGATACATATTTGCATGTATTTTGCCCATCCCTGCTAGACGGGCATTACAAGCGAGGCGTTAGCGACATTCACCAGGTGCTCTTTGCTAATCGTTTAATTCGTTTTAAAATTTCTTTTCGAGACTTTTTTAACAAGATATTGGTATATTCGATGTGATACTGCTCCTTTGAACACATATAGACCAAAAAAATGAGCGCCGAAAGTTCGTTGTAGGGTGATTTCAGATAAGATCAACCAAAGGGTGGCTGGTCGACATTTTTAAATCAACTGATGTTTTTATATGACATTGTCTAGTGTCTGGTATAAACGAATACACACTTAGTTTTGACCAGAAAAAAAAAAATTGGAGACAAGAAAAATCGTAAGGCAGGGAGAGGTGGACAGTTGCAATAACGCGCACTGATGGAGGGGGCAAGTTTGAAAGTGAATAATTAAAACAATAAAATTAGGAGAATTTTAAAACGTTTTACAAACAAACTATGGGTACAACTTGCTTGTAATATAGAGTAATAATATTTATTAAAAATTTATTTAGTTTTCTAAAAATTGCCAAACATGCCTGCTCGAACGACAAATGGCAAACTTTGGAAATCTGTATCTCATGAAATAATTTAATCATTATTACATAACTTGCAGACATTATTTTACTAATACATGGCTATTATTGAAAAAATAAATAAGGTATCTGAGTGACACAATAGTTACAATATATTTAGGCAAACATGGGAAAAAAATCAAACAAAGAAAAATTCCAATGCTAATAAAAAAAAACACCACCTTCGATTTTTTTTAAATTTAGGTACCCTGTTATACTCTATTTCGGCATTCATTTCTATTAAAAACGTGTTGCATCATTGCACTGTGAAAGAGGAAACAACTCCCCAAAGTAGGGTCCTTTTTCAAAGCCTACACTTAGCAGTGTCCTATACAAGAAGTGACTCTGAGTTCCAGTTTCATGAAACTTGCACAAATCTTTTATATACATTTATTCAGATGAGGTCATTGATAAAAAGAGCGATCGGTCACACAGTAAAAGGGAGGAGAAACTATATACAGCATTTTACATAAGCGTACAAAGTGGTATCATATTAGAGACTAATGATTTGAGAAAAGATGATGCAGTGTGAAGTTGTACCTTCCGGTATATTTTACATCTAGAGTAAAATAAATAACTTTACTTCCACACACAAAAACAAAGATATAATAGTAAGATATTTAGGTTGGCTGTGTATTTACGATTACAAACAATTTCAGGTGACGGATGCCATAGTGCCTAACTGGAGCAGCTTCGATGCTCTCGGTGTATGTATGAATCGTGGCAAGCCGATATATTTTATCCTGCTCGAGGATAACATTTTGGGATTTTTTTTATGGTGATCAGATAAAAATTATTAGTAACCACCAACAAAAACAGTAGGTTAAATACCCCGTGAAGGAAAATGTGATAAATAAGATGTCCCTGCATTCAAAATGAGCAGTCCTTGGGAAATCAAATTCGGCACTTTACGCTAAGGTTTTCCTCGCTGTACCCATTTAATAAAGTTGCTTCCAAGCAGATCCGACTGTCCGTGCTACATATACGTCACAGGTCCCTTCTGTTGATGACTTGCTGAGCCGCCCCGCGTACCAAGACTGAATGCCAGGGAAGGCGCGCACCGTCAGCCACTCTTCTTTTTTTTGTTCACGATACCGAACAACCTCATTTTCGTCCAGATATACAAGATGCACGCCTTTCAGTTTCTTTGATAGAACGCTCACCATTGTCCTGGCCGTCTGAATTGCGCTTACTGAACGTTCTCTCAGGTTGTTCAGCGTGGCCTGGTGCTTCACGAGTCCGCCAACTCCGTCACATGCATTTTTCCCATGTCCAGATGCAGAAAATAACCACTGGGCTTGTGGGCAATCGTCCTTTGCAAATTGGTGAAGCTGGTAGCGATTCTTGAAATGACTGGCGGCGCCGTCACTTACGTACGTCACGTACGAGTATACCGCAACGTTGTCTTCAACCCACACCTTCACTTTTTCTAGAGCCAAGCAAGCGTGAGCGGCGTCGTGACACAGGTCCTCACTGATGATGGCAAAGCTGTTTGTAGATTTTCTTGTCGTCACTACACATGTAAATATCGAAACTTGTTTTTTTTTCCAGTGATATGCTTGCACTTCGTCAGGAAGCACGATGGTCCAGTTTTCAGCAAAGTCAAAATGAAAGACAATGCTCCCGCGTTGCATGCACTGTTTTTCATCGTAGATCGCTTTACCTTGCGTTTGCCGGATATGGTTGTGAAGTACCCAACTTCCAACCGTCACTTGGATGACTTTTAGGAAAGTCTCAGGTTCCAAAGTTTTTTTCACAAGGTCGCCGGACTCCCATGTTGCAAGCACAATCTCTTCATCCTCCGGGATATCAAGTTCCTGGAGTGTAAGAAACTGGCCTTTTGGGCAGTGATCACAGTCTCCTTGAAGGCACAGTTCTGTTGCTGGGTCGCACAGAAATGCCGAGTTCATTTCACCAGTGTTGAATGTTGAGCCTGTAACGTTCTCTAGAGCGGCAATACAAAGATAATAATTGGCGCAGCGCACACAAACGCACAGTTCCTGGTGGGGAATACATTGGACCCATCTAGGGTGCAACGAATAAAATTTCGTTAGCCCAACGCCGGAATCGGGATGCTTGTCTTTGTATATACGGAAGGCCTCTCGTATTGAGCGTGTCATGAAGCGCTTTGGCACGAACGTTTTCTCTCCGTTGAGCATGACAGAGATGACGTCCTTCTGGTTGGGACTTTGGCGCGAACATTGTAGCTCGTCTTTCGTGAAGTACTCTAGGGCAGCAGACAGGTTCTCAGGGCTCACCTTGCACCTCGTGTAAGGATCCGGCTCATACCACACGCCATGCTTTTCCTTGAGTTTTCGGGATTTACTGATGAGGTACATTGAGGCCTGTGGAATCATCTTTTGAACCTCATTCTTCGTCAGTGTTGACGGCAGGAGTGTAAGCAGTTGACAACGTTCCCGGAGAGAGGTGGCGGTTTCAAAGGCCTGCCGAAAGTTGTCCACCCACTCAGTGCATGTGGAGCCTGTTGGTTCGGACGACCCCGATGGTGCGTCCCTGTCGTACGCAATACGTAGCCTTGAGCGTATATTCTTGACAGCAACCTGCTCCAGTTCTGTCTGCTTTCTCTTGACATAGGCAGGCCTGTCCCGACTTCTTACGACGCTTGGTTGTCTCAGCGGCGACACATCTGTAGGTAGTATGCTGCGATTTAGATCTTCAATTGCTTCTTCAGCTGGCACAAATATGTCAGGGCACTGCTCTGAGCTTCGCATCGAGTTCTCCTTAGTGATGTGCATGAAGCAATGGTAGCACAGGTAGTCCGTCGCACTCACTTTGGTGGAACAGTCAGGCGGAAGAATTTGCTTCAACGAGTTTAGGTCCAACTCGCCAACACTTCGAAAATTCCGCTGCTTTGGTATAGTCTTTTTGTGTTTGCAAAAGTAATCTGCACAAAACACTCGTTCGGAGCTCCAGGACGTCTTCATAATGTATACATAAATAATAGAAATTAAACCCCAACTGATGGCATATAATTGCCAAGTGAAAGAACTACTGGGTGCACAAGTGACAAGTCCGAGGCTGAGGAGCTCACTCACTGCAAACGTACATTTGAAAAGAGAGGTCACAACTGAGGCTGTCGGCAAAGCTTGATCCACGTCAAAGGAAGAAAGAGGGAAAGTCTCCAGACAAAAAATTGTGGTCAGCGGCCTTCGAAAAAGACTTTCCGGAATCGCACTGTCGTCCCTCCACGCGCTGATATGAAAGCACCCGAGCTTCTACCACGTGGTTCATGACACAGCCTGAGCCATGTCGGCGACCGGTTCGCGAGGGGTTGGCGGTGGGGTTACGTTGATGGTCACTCGGATTAGCCCTTGCTGTACTGAGCTACCGCCTGCAGTGCCTTATCTCCGGCTGGTGTCAACAACGAGAACACACACACCCTGTCTACACCAAAACTACAAGCGTTGACCGCACACGCGTCGCCGCCGCTTTTAAGCTTTTGTGAAATTGCTTTCTTTTGCCGCGGAGAACCGCCTTATCTTAACTACGCGCCTGAAATCCTTCCAGGCGGGCGTACACAATATCAAGCGTTTCGAGAAATGCCCGTGGAGTAGAACTATGGAAAAATTCGGAGCCCGCGATGTCGATATCGTCGCCGTTGTGTTAGTACGCCGTCGCGTACTGCAGTCCCCCGTTGGGGGAGGGGGGGGGGGGGGCGGTCTTACTACGATAACATGGCGACAGCGTTTACACTCTATGCATTTACGCGAGGCTCGAGTATTTGGGGATAATGCTGCCGGTTGGTGTGCCCCTTTGTGCCTGATATTATCGCCCGTGACGCCAGCGAGTGAGATGGCGACAGGCATGACTGCTCAGTAAACAGGCGTCGGCGGCCATGTTTTGCTGGTTGAAGCGAACCCCCTTGTCCTTGACAGCGAGCGGGGAAATGCGAAAAAAAGATTGTATCGGCCGTTTTGCCAGAACTAGCGACGAGTGTCGTCTGCGGTTTCCGGCAACTATTTTGCCATAATCGTGAGCTTAGCGAGGAAATGATTTTTGCTAGCCACAGAACACTACCACGCAGAAAGGGAATGCTTGAACATGTTTTGTTCTGGATATATATCAGGGATATATATGAGAGAGAGAGAGAGAGAGAGAGATGAAGGTAGAGCGGAAGAGGGAATAGCATATAGTGTCGCAGGAGAATAAAGTAAACAAAGTTCCCAGTGGCCGATGGCTGCATGATCTTTTCTCGGATCACTAGTCCGTAATATGATACCTCTTTGTACACAGTAGTTTCTCCTTAATTTAAGTGTGTGAACGATTTCTTTGGTTATCATTGGCCTCATCTGAATAAAAATATATAAAAGATGTGTGTTGGTTTCATGAAACTGGAACTCAGAGTCAGTTCTTGTATTAAACACTGCTAAGTGTAGGCTTTGAAAAAGGACCCTGTAATAGAAGGGTTTACATCCGTCTCGTCTCGTGACGTGAAGTCTCTTGTTGTCTTCGGGTCTGTGCTGACGTCGTGGTCGCCGATTGCCAGTCAAGGGTCTCTTCTCTTGGGTTTTAGTGATGTCGGGATCGTAGACAATTTTAGGGTTGAATAACTTGGTTTAATATGCAGGTATTATACACAAAAATTACAACATAGTTAAAGTTCGCTAGTTCTCAAAACTCGATGGCCTCTGCCGTTTAACTCTCTAAGAGAGGTCACAAGAGTGGGCGAGGCAGCTTTTCAACCATGCGGACGTCGTCTAATCCTGTCGTTTTCATACTGCAGATCTTCGCCTTGTTCACGCTGTCAGTGAACTATACCGGCCCGCCTGGATTACAGGGATACAAGCAACACCAGCAAACGCAGATTGTGTCCGCCCCCAGTGAAGTCGGTGGACATTCCGTGCCTCACCAAGAATTTCTTCTGGTTTCGCCTACGTTTCATCGTGCCACCGGATCGACATCGTCATCATCGGAATCTTCACAAACCGCCCCCCTGCTTGGCGCGGAATTCGTCAGTGGGCGAGGCAGCTTTTCAACCATGCGGACGTCGTCTAATCCTGTCGTTTTCATACTGCAGATCTTCGCCTTGTTCACGCTGTCAGTGAACTATACCGGCCCGCCTGGATTACAGGGATACAAGCAACACCAGCAAACGCAGATTGTGTCCGCCCCCAGTGAAGTCGGTGGACATTCCGTGCCTCACCAAGAATTTCTTCTGGTTTCGCCTACGTTTCATCGTGCCACCGGATCGACATCGTCATCATCGGAATCTTCACAAACCGCCCCCCTGCTTGGCGCGGAAT
Source organism: Ixodes scapularis (assembly GCF_016920785.2). Taxonomy (NCBI): domain Eukaryota; kingdom Metazoa; phylum Arthropoda; class Arachnida; order Ixodida; family Ixodidae; genus Ixodes; species Ixodes scapularis. The sequence continues at coordinate 90,375,653 of NW_024609835.1, forward strand.
TCGTCAGTGGGCGAGGCAGCTTTTCAACCATGCGGACGTCGTCTAATCCTGTCGTTTTCATACTGCAGGTGGGTAGTCGTAATTACTATTCGAAAGTGAAAAGCGACTATTTGTGTCTCGTAGTGCTGCCTCGCCCGGAAGCATTGTGTCTTTGTGTTTCCGACTGTGTTGATGCATTGTGTTCTTTGATTCTTCTTTTGAGCGGGGATATTGAGTCCAACCCGGGACCTAGGACTGAGAGCCAAGGCAAGCAGCTTGACGAAATGCTGAAGCTTCTTCATGAAGTGAATGCTCGTACCCTTAAGTTTGAGGAGGGCCAGAATGGTCTTATGGCATCCGTTAACGAGATAAAAAGCAACCAACAATCGATTGAAAAACAACTCGTTGAAGTAAACAATAGACTAACTGTGGTTGAAAACAAGGCCTTAATGTCCGACGAGTGGCAGAATGAACTGCGGGTAGCACAGCTGATCGCCAATGACACAAAGAAAGAAAATACGCTCCTACGCGCCCGAGTGGATGAAATGGAGGACAGGTCGAGACGGGACAACTTAATTTTCCATGGAATCGTTGACACTCCATCTGAGACATGGGCCCTCTCCCAAGAGAAAGTACGGGAGGTGCTCCATCGGGAAGCTAACATGCAGATTGCTGAAGACGGCATAGCTCGGGCTCATAGACTCGGCGCCTTTGTCGCGGGAAAATGTCGCCCAATAGTCGTTAAGTTTGCGTCTTACAAGCTTCGAGAAAACGTGCTGGTGGGTAGATCAAAATTAAAGGGCAGCAGTGTGTCTGTCAGCGAGGACTTTTCGCCAGCTACGCGTCACGCGCGAAAGGTTTTGATTGAATTTGCGAAGGCGAGAAGCCCGGACAAGTACTTTAGCTTACGGTACAATAAACTTCACCTTGATAAAAAGATTTTTATGTACTGCTCAGACAGTGACAATGTGATTGAAGTTGGTGATCGTTTTGTACCACGCCGCGCAAATCCTGATAATAGCGCGGCTGCTGAGTCAGTGCCTTCTGCTAGCTCCTCGTAGCAACCCATAAATAAGCAAAGTCGGCAAAGGCCTTGTCAATCATTTGCTAATCTTTCAATGTTTTTCGCCAATGTAAGAAGTGTCATGAACAAGCGTGATGAATTGTGTGCGATTATTGACTCTTCATCATCTGATATCGTAGTACTAACAGAAACTTGGCTTTCGTCTCGAATCCGTGACAGTGAAATATTTGCCTGCGAAAAAAAGTTTAATATCTATCGATACGACAGGGAGTATAGATCAGGGGGAGGAGTATTGATTGGAATTAACGAGACAATTGAATCATTTTATGTAAATATTGTAACTGAGCTTGAGTTTATCTGTGTTTGCTTCCACGCGGGAAATAGGCGAATTGTACTTTGTGCTTGTTATAGACCACCTAACTGTTCCACTGGCTTTGTCAATGACTTACATGATGCGCTAAATATGGTTACTGCAAGATTCCCAGATTCTCCGATATTTTTATTAGGCGATTTTAATTATCCGAATATTGATTGGTCAGATACGTGCCCTTCTCTCAGTTGTCATTCCTCTGAGTGTTCCAATTTCTTAAGCTTGTGTGCTGATTTCAATCTTTTACAACTCGTCACTGAACCCACACGAGTCGCAGCTACGTCAGCCAATATCCTTGATCTTGTTTTAACTAATACGCCGGATCTTGTTTCTTTAGTGTCTCATTTACCAGGTGTCAGTGATCATAGTTCATTATACATATCTCTGACGGTTCCTAAGCACAACTCCTCTAAAGTGACTAAATGCATTCGCGACTATAGCAAAGCGAACTTTGAAGCTATTAATGACCACTTAGCCCTTTTTCTAGATGTATTTATAATTAACTTTTCTGAACGCACCATTCAGGAAAACTGGACCCTGTTTAAGAATCAAGTGGCGCTGCTCACGGATAAATTCATTCCTCTCCGTTCGATAAGATCATACACTCATTCACCCTGGTTTAATGTGACACTAAAAAGGCTTTCTAATAAAAAGAAAAGATTGTTTCGCTCTGCAAATGAAACAGGCTGTTCAAAACGTTGGGAGACTTATCAGAACGCGTATGAGGCTTACAAATCTGCTATTCACGATGCGAAGCTTGTGTATTTTAATCAGACTTTGCCGAATATGTTGTCTACTAATCCTAAGCAGTTCTGGAACATTATTGGTGATAACAATTCGAACGAAATCTCAATCAGGGTGGATGATTCTGTTATACCTAGTGAAGACTGTGCTGAAATTTTAAACGCGGCTTTTGTTAAATCTTTTTCCAGTGCATGTAACATGTTACCTTTTTCATTACCTCAGTGCAGCTTCATGCCTATGGAACATTTCGAAATTGATCCCATTGGCATTGTTCGAATAATCGATAATCTTAAACTATCATCCAGTGCTGGTGTCGATAATATTAACTCCAAATTTTTAAAAAACACAAGTGTATATTCTTCCATCATACTGTCAAAAATATTCACCCAATCGCTAGATCTCGGAGTCCTCCCAGACGATTGGAAAGTTGGGAAGGTGGTTCCATTGCACAAAGGAGGTGATAAACATTCCCCTAACAACTATAGACCAATTTCTCTCACTAGCATACCATGTAAGATACTTGAACATGTCATTTATTCTCAGCTTGTTAATTTTTTGGAGTCTAACATGTTTTTCAACGCCTCTCAACATGGATTCCGAAAATCATTTTCCTGCGAGACCCAGCTTTTATTATTTACTAACGACTTGCATTCTGTTCTTGATAGAGGGTCCCAGATCGACTGCGTATTTTTGGATTTCTCGAAGGCGTTCGATAAAGTCTCACACGAGTTGCTTTTGTTGAAACTAAATAACCTTCGCATTGATGCTAACGTTATGGCTTGGGTCCAGTGCTTTCTTACTAACCGATTCCAGTTTGTTACGGCAAATAACCATACATCTCCTCTCGCGTCAGTGACCTCCGGCGTGCCTCAGGGTTCTGTACTAGGCCCACTTCTGTTTTTAATCTTCATTAATGACCTGCCGAATAACATTTCTTCCTCAATCAACCTTTTTGCGGATGATTGTGTCATTCACCGTGAAATTATTGATGATTCAGATGTTATCAAACTCCAGACAGACATTGACGTTATTCTTCATTGGTGTGAAACTTGGCATATGGCGCTTAACACAACTAAGTGCAAAGTAATGAGAGTGTCTCGTAATCATTCTGTTTCTCCCTGCTACTGTCTTAACAATGTTCCTTTACTTTCTGTATCGTCTTACAAGTACCTGGGTGTACACATAACATCTGATCTTTCCTGGAAAATACATATTGGTTACGTTATTAGTAATGCTAATCGCATGCTTGGCTATTTAAGACGTAATTTTTCCTTAGCTCCCTCCTCTCTGAAATTAACTCTTTATAAAACACTTGTGCGCTCAAAGCTTGAATACGCGTCGTCTATCTGGGACCCGAGCCTTTTAAATTTGGTTAACCCCCTAGAAGCTGTTCAAAATCGTTCCGCTCGTTTTATCCTCAGTAATTATCAACGCACTGCAAGTGTCACCTCTATGAAGTCTAACTTATCCTTGCCTAGTCTTGCCTCACGCCGAAAGGTAGCCCGTTTGTCTCTCTTCCATAAAGTATTTCACACTAACTCATTCCTCCGTCAACGTCTCCTCACACCACCTTTCTATGTTTCATCCCGTCTTGATCATCCTCATAAAGTAGGTGTACCACTATGTAGCACAAACACATTTCAACAATCTTTCATTCCCAAAACGTCTTTGGATTGGAACCGCCTTCCCACCTCCATCGCCATAATCCAGGCGGATGATTTGTTTAAAACTGCTATTTCTAACTTGTATTGTTCATAACTAATTTGTGCTTTGCCTTTAAGCTATTCATTGTATAATATTTCTTGTTGAATACAACCCACTCCCCTCTGTAATGCCGTTGGCCCTGAGGGTATTGAAATAAATAAATAAATAAAAGTGACAGCTCTGCACTTTATCTACTTAATTTTCCGCATCGCTCTCGATGGGACTTTTATCTCAACTCCTCCTGCATCGCTCTCGATGCGTCTCCTTTGAAATCTCTTAGTTGACTCCCTCTTCTCAACTCTCCTGCTCCCAACATAGCTACCCCCGTTTCTCTCTCTCTTTCATTCTCTCCCTCTGAAACACATTCTCGTCTTCGTGGTACGGCTACACAAACCCCGACAAGCAGAATAATAAATGAGTGCAGTTGACGCTATCCAAAACGAAACGGCCCTCCACCGCCGACTCTGTAAACATTAAAATCATCGACCCGTACAAAAGCACATTAGCCGATTCCCGGTACAATCCCGGAAGGTCGGCAACACGAAAGGGACGTGTCATCAACGGCATAAATCGCGCACACAAATCAGTACACATTCCGAACGAAGCTGTCAAGAGCAGCTAAAATAACAAAAAGCACCTCCGTACACGGAGAAGACGAGGCACCCGTACACGGGTGTAAGGTTACAACGTTCACGTTTGCGCCTCCACTTGGGGCCCATTAACCCCGGGAGGGGAACCGCGCCGTGCCGTAAAGATGCTGGAACCCCCGAAGAAAGCAAAAACATAGAAAATAACACGACACGCCCCCTCTAACCGAAATGAAAACATATAAAAACAAGATTTGCGAGCCTCTGCTCACGAAACGCCCATTGTTTTCATTACATATGGTGCAACTCCATCCTGTAATACAGCTTTATAAAACTAACCACCTAAAACAGACACGCACAAGTGAAATACTACGAATACAATAAACACTTTTTTTTTTTTTCACATCCTCAACGCTCAGGTTCATAAAAAAAAATACTCTGCGACTACATGTTCAGTGAGGAAGCAGATAGCAAGCCTTGGCGGGTCACTACATTCTGATCCTAGTGCCCTTAAATACGCGACAAGGCGTCCGCATTCGAATGCAAGCGACCCTGTTTGTAGTCTATCTTAATCTGGTAGGCCTGCAGCAACAGGCTCCACCTTTGCAGACGGTCATTGTTCTGCCTGCTGTTGTTTAGCCATCGCAGCGCGTTGTGGTCCGACTGGACTGTGACATTTTGCCCATAAACATACACATGGAAATGTTTCATGGCCCACACAATTGCCAGACACTCCTTCTCAATTGTTGCGTACTTCGTCTCACGAAGAAGTAACTTACGGCTGGCGTACGCAACGGGGTGCTCGACGCCCTCGCTAGTTTGAGCTAGGATTGCCCCGATCGCCCTGTTGCTAGCGTCTACTTGGAGTATATAGGGTCGACTCGGGTCGGGGCTCCGCAGCACTGGACTGCTGCATATTCTCTGCCTCATTGCGCGGAATGCGCTCTCGCATGACGGCGTCCACACTACATGCTTAGGTTCCGCCTTGCGTGTGAGGTCTGTAAGCGGCGCTGCCAGCTCCGCGAAGTTTTCAATGAAATTCCGGTAGAAGTTAACTAGTCCCAAGAAGGAACGGACCTCTGTCTTCGTGTAGGGCCTCTCGATCGCCTGGATGGTCTCGATCTTTTCAGGATCAGGTTGTGCTTGCCCGTTCCCAATCACGTGCCCCAGGTAGTGCACTTCACGCTTCCCAAACTGGCACTTGTTTATTTTTAGAGTTAGGCCTTCCTGACGCAACTTCTCCAGGATGGTGCGCAAATGAAGCAGGTGCTCTTCCCACGTGTTGCTGAACACCGCTATATCATCCAGGTAGGCCCGAGCGAAGTCGCGGTGCTCTCTCAGGAGGTCATCCACCAGCCTTTGGAATGTCGCCGGTGCTCCCTTCAGTCCGAACGGCATGACCGTAAATTCGTACAAGCCGGTGTCCGTTCGGAATGCTGTCTTGGGAATCGCCTCCTCTGATAGACCGATCTGCCAGTAACCTTGGGACATGTCCAGGGTGCTGATTACCCTGGCTCTCCCCACAGTCTCAATCATCTCAGGGAGTGAAGGCATGGGGTAGGCATCATCCCGTGTTGTCGCGTTCAGCTTCCTGAAGTCGACACAGATCCTCATGCTGTTGTCTTTCTTCTTTACGCACACCATGGGGGATGCCCACGGACTTGTCGATGTCCGTATAATGCCCATTTCCAGCATTTCCTTCAGTTGTTCCTGTACCCCAGCCTTGATACTGTCCGGAACTCTGTACGCCTTCGACGCAATCGGGTCGGCGCTCGTTGGGATCTCGTGCAGTATTCTCGTGGTTCTACCAGGCCTATCGTCGAAGACATCACCGTAGGAGCGGATCAACTCGTCCAGTTCTTGAACCTCGTGAGCCTGAACTTCCGCATCCACGTTCAGCCTTCCGCTTGACCCGCTCTCTCGGGTCCGTACATCGAAACACGCCATTTCGTCACCGATTTCGTCGGGTGCTTCCATTACAAAGGACATCTCTTGGGTAACGTTTTCGGTACGTTCAACATACTTCTTTAGTACATTCACGTGGTACCTCTCCTCCTTCTTGCGCTTGCCTCCGACATCGATTAAATAATCCACAGGGGACAGCTTTGCGAGAACTACAAACGGCCCCCTCCATTCCGCGTAGAGCTTCTTCTCTGACGAGGGAAGTAGGACCAGCACCTTGTCCCCGCGTTGAAACTCTCGGTTTCTTGACTTTTCGTCATACCACTTCTTCTGCTTGTGCTGGACCTTTGATGAGGTTGCTTTCGCCACCGCGAAAGCGTCGTCCATTCTTTGACGGAACTTCGTCAGGTACTCTACGATCGATGTCGACTGCGCCCCCGTCACTTTTGCTCCCTCCCAGCTTTCTCTCAGTACGTCTAGTGGTCCCCTTAGATGCCGTCCGTACAATAACTCAAATGGACTGAAGCCAGTGGTCTCGTTGGGTGTCTCCCGGTACGCAAATAGCAAAAACGGGAGAAGATCATCCCAGTCAGTAGGTTGCTTCTGGATGTACTTCGCCAGCATGCCCTTTAGGGTCCCGTTAAATCTTTCCACTTGTCCATTTCCTTGCGGGTGGTAGACGCTTGTAAACTGAGTTTTTACTCCCAACCTTTCCCACAGCTCACGGAGCAATGCTGACGTGAAGTTGGTGCCTTGGTCGCTCCGCACGATTTTCGGGATGCCCACCCGAGCGAAGAACTCGAAAAGCGCTCGTGCAACGCTGGCCGCATCTGCGTTTTTCAAAGGGATAGCCTCTGGGAATCTTGTCGCATTGTCCATTAAAACAAGGACAACCTTATTGCCCCTGTTCGATCTTGGTTCGATGGGGCCTATAAGGTCCATCGAGATCTCTTCGAAAGGTACGCCCAGAACGGGCACGGGGTGAAGCTCGGCTCGATCAGATGTCAGAACCCTCGCGTGGCGCTGACAAACATCGCATGACCGCACGTATTCACGCACGTCACGCGCCAAATTTGGCCACGTGAAACGCACCTCCAGCCTCGCCATCGTTTTCTTCACTCCAAGGTGTCCCGCTGTCGTCGCATCATGGGCAAACTTCAAGGCAATTGGCCGGAAGGCTACCGGAAGTGCCAGCACCTCAACCTCTCGTTCAACATTGGTGTCTTGATTTTTCATAAACCGCTTGTAGAGCAGCCCCTGCGATACAAAGAATCCGCCACTCGCCTTCTTTGCTCGCTCCCACCACTCTCGCAGTTCAGCGTCATTGACTTGCTCTGTCCGAAACGATTCGCTCAACTCCAGACCAGCGATCAGGTCGTTCTGACCGCTGTCCCGAAACCGATCATCCCCGTTTCCTTCAATCACGTCGTCGCTGTCGCTGACGCTGTCTTCCAGCGCGGTAAGCGTTCCTTCTGTCTCTCGTTCTTCGTTCTCGACACGCGCTGCTTGTTCTCGCTTTCTTTCTTGCTCGCGGGTTGTCACCAATGTTGTCTCCGGCTTTCCGTTTTCAATACATTTAACGACTGAGCGCTCTGACGTCGAGGTGCCATGGTCGTTAGCCACCGCTTGACCGTGATCTGATGTGCTGTTCTGCTTCGATCCGCCAGCAGTCATGATCGGGTCGGTAAAACCCCTTCCCTTTGTGAACAGGTCGTTTCCCAGCAGAACGCCTGCTCCGTTGGGCAATCCACCCTTGCACAGTGCCACTACACACTCTTCGGGCGCCTCGTCGGGTCCCCTTCCCAAGGCTTGGCCAGACATATGCACCTTTGCAAGTGGACACTCCGCTGTACCCTCGAGCATGTGGATGCTCGTTCGCGACTCCAGTCTCTGCCCGGCGCATACGAAGCGCTCATCAACAAGCGTAATCGTGCTCCCCGTGTCGCGAAAGCCCATCACTACCGTTCCGTTCACCACAACTGGCCAACAAAACTGCGTGAACGCATCTGTTCCGACGGTGTCATTGCCGGCCTGATGCATTTGCATCGTCCGAGACGGCAGGTTTGCCTTGTTAGAGTGATTCCCTCCCGACGGTCGTGCGTTGCCCGTCGCATCTCTAGGCAATGGAGCAGCCTTACAGTCTTTCTTTTCGTGTCCCTGTCGCCCACAGTTGAAACAGGTCGGCGCGGATCTACAATCCGTCTTCAAGTGGCCGACTCTGCCACAATTGAAACAGCTGACAGCTGACGACCGCGAGGTAGGCTCGGCCCGCCTGTCCGGGGAGGTGCGACTCGATCTAGGCAAAACATTCGGATTGCCCCCCGACTTCCGGTTCTCCTCGTAGCGGTCGACGAGCTTCGCAAACTCTTCGTGAGTTTCTGGTCGCCGGTCTCGGACCCAGGTCACCACCTCCCGCGGCAGAGCTCGCTCCATTTGCTCCATGACGAGCAAGCTCTTCATTCTCGTCATGTTATCAACGTGTTCCGCCTTCATCCAACGATCGAAGAATCGACAGATCTTCGCCGTCCACTCCGTGCACAGGTCTGTGCCTGTTCGCTTGGTGTTTCGGAACTTGTCTCGGTAAGCGTCGGCGTTTAGGTGGTAGCGGGAGAAAAGCGCGGTTTTCACGGACGCGTAGTTTTCCGCCTCTACCACGGACAACTCGGAGTATGCCTCGAGAGCGATCCCCGTCAAAACAGACGCCAAGAGGCTAGCTTGCAGCTCGGTGGGCACCTTGTGGACATGGCAGAGTTTCTCGAAGGCTGTGAGGTACGTCTCTATGTCGGCGTCGTCTCGGAACGGAGGTAGTAGTTTGACATAGTGACGCACATCACCGCGCCCGCTTTGACTTCCGCCACGCCCCAGGTGCCCCTCGGGTCCGCTCTCGTAATGTCTCTGGTCCGCCTTCATCTTAAGGATCTCCAGCTCTAGTTCATGGCATCGGATCCTTAGCTGGAGATCACTATCGTTGGAGCGCCCCTCACTACTGTCAACTCCCCCATGCACGTCAATAGCCTCCCGCGACATATCTCGCACTTCATCTCTCGCGACATTTGAATCTTGACTCATCTCATTCTCCAAAATGCGCTGAATAAGTTCATCTTTTCGAAGCGATGCTACATGTACAATATTGAGCTCGGCACACTTTTCTCTCAGCTGCGCTTTGCTGAGAGCGGACAACGCGGCATGCGAAATTTCGTCCATGGTTGTCGCTCACCCAAAATGCCTTGCGTTGATGAGGTCCACCGGTGTAGTTCGTTCGCACTTTTCGGGCTTTTGTTTGTTCACAAAGGTTCTCACTCGTCTGGCCGGACTTCGATGCTCAGGTCCCGCGTTGTCGGTTGGTCACGCCGCACTGTCCCGAAGCCGCTCTCCTCGTGCAGGGACTTCACGTATCCCACCGCTGCCACCATGTAATAGAAGGGTTTACATCCGTCTCGTCTCGTGACGTGAAGTCTCTTGTTGTCTTCGGGTCTGTGCTGACGTCGTGGTCGCCGATTGCCAGTCAAGGGTCTCTTCTCTTGGGTTTTAGTGATGTCGGGATCGTAGACAATTTTAGGGTTGAATAACTTGGTTTAATATGCAGGTATTATACACAAAAATTACAACATAGTTAAAGTTCGCTAGTTCTCAAAACTCGATGGCCTCTGCCGTTTAACTCTCTAAGTGACAGCTCTGCACTTTATCTACTTAATTTTCCGCATCGCTCTCGATGGGACTTTTATCTCAACTCCTCCTGCATCGCTCTCGATGCGTCTCCTTTGAAATCTCTTAGTTGACTCCCTCTTCTCAACTCTCCTGCTCCCAACATAGCTACCCCCGTTTCTCTCTCTCTTTCATTCTCTCCCTCTGAAACACATTCTCGTCTTCGTGGTACGGCTACACAAACCCCGACAAGCAGAATAATAAATGAGTGCAGTTGACGCTATCCAAAACGAAACGGCCCTCCACCGCCGACTCTGTAAACATTAAAATCATCGACCCGTACAAAAGCACATTAACCGATTCCCGGTACAATCCCGAAAGGTCGGCAACACGAAAGGGACGTGTCATCAACGGCATAAATCGCGCACACAAATCAGTACACATTCCGAACGAAGCTGTCAAGAGCAGCTAAAATAACAAAAAGCACCTCCGTACACGGAGAAGACGAGGCACCCGTACACGGGTGTAAGGTTACAACGTTCACGTTTGCGCCTCCACTTGGGGCCCATTAACCCCGGGAGGGGAACCGCGCCGTGCCGTAAAGATGCTGGAACCCCCGAAGAAAGCAAAAACATAGAAAATAACACGACAGACCCTACTTTGGGGAGTTGTATCTTCTTTCTCAATAAAATGATGCAACATGTTTTTAATGGAAATGAATGCCGAAATAGAGTATAACAGGTTACCTAAATTTAAAAAAAATCGAGGGTGGTGTTTTTTTTTTATTCGCATCGGAATTTTTCTTTGTTTGATTCTTTTTCCATGTTTGACTAAATATATCCTAACTATTGTATCACACAGATACTTTAGTTATTTTTGAAATATTAGCTATATATTAGTAGAATAATATCTGCAAATTATATCATAATGATTAAATTATTTCATGAGATACAGACCTCCAAAGTTTGCCATTTGTCGTTCGAGCAGGCATGTTTGTCAATTTTTAGAAAAATAAATAAATTTTAAATAAATATGATTACTTTATATTACAAGCAAGCTATACCCATAGTTTGTGCCTAAAACGTATTAGAGTTCTCCTAATGTTATCGCTTTAGTTATTCACTCTCAAACGGGCCCCCTCCATCAGTGCGCGTTAATGCAACTGTCCACCACCTCATGCCTTACGATTTTTCCTGTCCCCAAGTATTTTTTCTAGTCAAAACTAAGTTTGGATTCGTTCATACCAGACACCAGACAATAACATATAAAAACATCAGTTGATTTGAAAATGTCGACTAGCCATCCTTTGGTCGATCTTATCTGAAATCACCCTGTATTATATCCCTTTAAGGCTAAAAATAAGTGAAAAAATTGAAAGGCACTTAACGGCACTTGATACGTCATTGACCGCTGCGAATGTCATAAAACGAGTGTTAACGTATAGGATTAGTCAACAGTTACATTAAGCTAATTACCTGTTGAATAACGGCGAAGCAATATGCTGTTTAGAGCATCTGTCAGTTGGCAAGCTCCACAAAAGAGCGGCATTCGAAATCGGTTCGTTTCCCTTCCCCGCATGCGAGCAGTACGTGCAGATATAAAGTCCCTCGATGCGTGTGCGTTTGCCTTTCAAGTGACGTCAAATGTGCCAGTGCACGAGGCCCGTGTCTCAAGCGGCCCTTGGAAGCAAATGGCGGTGCAGCACTGAAAGCGAATGGCGGCGGAACACTCGCTCTTGGCGTGTCTTGCGCGTTTCCACAACAATAGGGAGGCTCTAGTTAGGGTAAGCGCAACCGCTAGACCCCTGAAAAAAAAAATAGTTTTCTTTTTGGAGGCTTTTTAAACTGAGACTGCAGCCAATGCCACAAGCACGAGAGCTCGCGGTCACTGCTCGAATGCACGTCTCGAAGCCAGGAGCGCGGGCTAGCTCGCGCTTGTAGGTTTGTCTGCGGCCTCAGCCTAAATCAGTGAAGAGAGTATAGGAGGTATTCACTGGACGCCATATTTGTGGGTGCTGTTTAGAGCGCATGCTCAGAACGAGCTCACATTAATAGGATGCTAAGACCGTCAATCTTGATGGTTTGGTATGCACGTTACAAAAGAGCTGTGGAAGCTCGCCATCAGCACGCGCTCAGCAGTCGCGCACACAGCTATGGCCGCCAGTGAATACTCCCTATTGAGGAGTTTCAGCGAATATAGGGGGCGCTCCGATTGATCCAACATGGCGGACAAGAGGGGGATAGATTTGCGACGCCCGTAGACCAGTAGCGTATAAATAAAACAAAGCGTGTCGTTCTCTGTTTGTTGCCGTGTGCGAGACGATCATCGTTTCAACCAAGACCTACCGTGATGCTACAGATGAAGTGTTCAAGCCAGTCGAAGGCAAGAAATCTTGCCATAGCCAAGATATGTGTGCAAGTGTTCGACGTGAGCTCTCACGCTGGAGCAGCTGTCATCAAGTTAAACCGAATGTATGCGGGTCCAAAGAAAGGTACATATCAACAATGTTCGCGCGTTGAAACTATGACGCGTACTTTATCTAAAACTAAACTTATCGGTCTACGGCTACAAACATTTTCGTTGACGTTGCTTAGATGATGTAACCATTCAGGCTTCACATTACACTACATCGTGCCTCGCATTAAAAGGTGTTGCGAACTCTTCGGTTGTTCTAGTTAATTGTGCTAAAAAGCGGTTGGATGGAAAATATGACAACTTCAGCATACAAGGGACGATTGAGGTCTTTATCCTGCGTTCTATGTATCGAAACATCGGTATCCTTGGTGTTACATTGCGATCAGCTGGTCGCCGATCGTCCTGTTTTTACGCATAATGTAAACAAGCCCCGGAAGCGCCAATCTCATTTCGATGTGCTTGTGCACCCCTACAAGCCTCGTTCTGGCTCTTGTGCAAAGCTTTATTGTAATAGGAATAGTCTCATCGGTCATTCGAGTTGCATGTGCCACGGTGATATCTGCTGTGTGATCTGCTGACAAACAAGTCTATTAAATGCGAGAAGGAGAACGAAGGTAAAGCTTTTTTAACTGTTTTCTTTTACAGAACAGGGCAAAGCTTCTAAAACAAGAGCAACCTAAGCTGATATTTGAGTGTGCTCAAGAATGAATGGCAAAAGGTGCTTATACTAAGTGGTAGATGTACGCAGTTGATTTTCTGTTTGCCTCTGCATTGTAAATTGGAAGATATGTATCAGCAGAAGACACGTGTCCTTTTGAAAATGTATTTTATTAGGGCAAAAATAGGTTTTCATACACAACCGAAGATTTCTCAACACCATTTAATGCGAGGCCTGAACGGTTACATCATCAAAGCAGCGTCAACGAAAATGTTTGTAGCCGCAGACCGATGAATTTAGGTTTAGATACGTCATAGTTTCAGCCTCAAACACGCAACATTGTTGATATGTACCGTTCTTGATGACAACTGCACCAACGTGAGAGAGCCCACGTCGTCGAACACTTGCACACATATCGTGACTATGGTATGGCAAGATTTCTTGCTTGAAATGAAGATCATATCGCTGAGACTAGCTACGACCACCCACCGCAGCGATGCAGGCGTCGAAGGGGCGCAACGCAGTCAGCCGCCGTCACCCGACGCTGCTCGTTTGGCATTCCTTTCCGCTCAGGTGCTTCGTTTGTACTTGGCACTGAGTGTTATTTTCTGTGCTTGTGTGTGCTCAGTGGTTGGATATGGGCCTCAAGAGCAGTTCTTCAGGCTCAATAGCATTCGCCGAAGAACTTCTGAAGAAAATGCCACCCAGGAAAAAAAGCACGAAGACGCACCAGCTTGGCGGGTTATGCACTGGGCACGGAAATCGGGCCCTGCGGAATATACACCAAATGCAAACTATCTAAACAAAACAAAAACATTTTTAGGCTCAAATTGGCTTCTGCGGACTATACGCAGAAGCCAATTTGGTGCTAACTGGTGTCTGTTATTATGCATTGTATATTCACTGCTGTTTATTGTGGCTTGAGACTGCCTTCCTGTAATGATGCAGAGGGGTCCACTGAACCTTGAAATAAAGATATTTAAGCACATCTAGATGAAATGTCCCTTGAAGCCAGATGGTCAGGGAAAAGATGTGCCATTACCTAATTTGCCAACAGCACACCATGGTCACGATCAAAACACACCGAGTGAATGGGCAGTTTTCCACCACAATATTTATTGCCGTGTAGTCACCAATTTGGTGACTACACGGCAATTGAGGCTGTAGCCTATAGCACATCCACTCTGGATCTGCAAAGCTTATGCTGTAGACATGCATCCTCACATGAGCATGTTTTTTATCAATCTTAAACGTAAAATGCTAGTTATGCAACGAAATTCCCATATCATCAGATTTTTAGCAAATTGAATGGTCCCACCTGTCACACTGTTAGCTTTGGAAGTACACCAATTCATAATAGCACCGGTGGCATACATCGTGCCAAGCATTAGTGCCGCATGTGGCACAAAAATGTCCTAACTAGGGAAGCAAACTTAATCGATCCTGTTGATTAAAGCACTTAAGTACGGGATAAATTAAGAAAGTCACTCGAAAGGGAAGTTTTCTCGCTGAACGAATATGACTTTTTATTGGGCGTTCCGCAATGTAAGGCCGAAGACATTCACTCCGTGATCGGTACAGAAGCATTTGCTTAGCAGTCGGTCGTGCGTGCTAAAAACAACAACAAAAACAAAGGCGGATTAGAAACGCGATAGATTCGCTTTTGCACGGAGTACTTAGACTTAAAATCGTGTCAACATAAAGCGACTATGGCCGACCTTGCTATCAGCAATCTTAAAATTTATCCGTGTAGTCGTCGCACCCGTGCACCAACCGAAAGCGTTGCTGCAAGCCCCTCCGCTGTCAACTTTGAGTCGCTGTTGAGTCTGAAGAACTGCTCTATGAGGTCCATATCCAGCCACTGAGCACATACACAAGCACGGGAAATAATACTCGGTTCCAAGTACGAGCGAAGAACCCGGGGCGGAAAGCCCTGAATGCCAAACGACCTGCGTCGGGTGACGGCGACTGAGTGCGTAGTACATAGGTTGCGCTCCCTCGACGCCTGCATCGCTGCGGCGGGTGGTCGTAACTAGTCGTATATAGCAGATCGTGTCACCTCTGTTGCTCGTACCGGAACACTAGAGCCGCGTAATATTCTAGCTGCCGAAGTTTATAAGCCTACGTTCGCGGTCAACGCATTTACACAAAGTCAACGCCCAGCGAACCTATCCCCCTCGTTCTCTTTCGGCGACCGGCCGCCAGGGCGGTGACACCGTCGCTGAAACTCCTCAATAGCGAGCGCCACCGAGCGCACACGCCACGACGCGGCGCCAGGCGTTCTAGAAAGCTTGTCAAGTGACTTTGATCTAGTAACGCTGGTTTAGAGTCCGTCATACTCACGGTGGTCATCTACAGTCCTCCGTTGCGGAACTCCCGCGGAGGGGGGTACCCCCGCCACTCGCGTTCAAGAGTGAACGTAGAGGCCTCCTGCGCTGAAACGGAACAAACTGTGGCGCCCTCATTTTGGGTAGTACAAGCTCACCTGATTGGGCCTCGCACTACTTATGGCACCTCCGCTGAGCTTTTTTAACGCGATATTGTCGCAGAAAAGTCGACCTCGGTTGCGTTGTCACCGGAATATCTTGAGTAGTCACAACCGTCTCATGTGAAACGTTATATGACACGTGGAATAAAAGTGATTTAAACGGGACATGGTAAAACGGATTAAAGCTCAGCGCATGTCTCAAATGATTTCACTTCATAGAGCAATTCATTTGCCTTAAAGAAAAAAATATAATTTTAGACGAGTATCCGCAAACATACGACCCTTCGGTTGCGACCAAGACGCGCTACTGACTATGCTCCGTAGTTGTGTGTAAAGTCACTGGATCTGGGAAAGGTAGCGTCATAGCCTTCCCACCTGCTAGCCGGACACAAACAAATACCAACATGCAGACGACAAAACCTCTTAAAGGGATTGGCTCATCGCTGTCGGTTGCCATGGTGATCGCCATTTTGGACCCTTTGAAAGCTTCGAAGCTTCGAAAGGGTCGTTAAAACCAGTCGCGCCATGATCGCTATGGAGCAGCATCGTACTGAAAGCGTTCCTCGGCCGATCTGAGCATCTTTGGCACTGTGCATGCGATAAACTTATCACTCATGCTTATTTCCCCATACCTCTAACAATTATGTTTCTCTTCTTGCGTGTTTCAAGACAGTAAAAGTGTTTTTCAATGACCCCAATGGTTATTGCGCGCCCTTGTTATTCGCTAAAACGTTGATTCGCTCAAATGTCGCTGTTCGCTAAAACATCATTCTCTCATGTGATATGGACCCGTCTGGAACATATATAGAGCGCATACATGTTGATGTTTTGGAATGTCTGGTGCGTGTTTTATTACTGCGTTGGTGTGCTCAGATCAGCTTCATATGAGCGTGTGTTTCACGACGTTTAGTCCGCGTCTGCGCATGTGTACTGGTGCGGCGGTTGTTCTTCTTGTTGAGGTTCGCTTTATTTCCAGTATTTTGGTGCATAGCTTCTCGCTACTGCTTAACGTTTTCCCCTGTATCACTTTCGTCGTGGCATAAAAAAAGAAAAAAAAAAAGAAACTTCCGCTGTACAGTTTGAAGGATTAATTATTGTTTCGAAACAAATAAAAAGTTCAATTATAAGCGTATGCCATATTTATAATTAATAACAAATAACTAAATATTTTGTTTAGAACTTTCGATCAGTGTGGTACCAGAGATTGCATTTCATATGGTCGTCTTATTTGTTACGTCAAAAGATAGGGTACGACTACAATTTAATCGCTCCTTTTAAGAGCGCATGCGCAGCTCCTAAACGCCCGTTTCCGTGTTTCGCGGCGTCGGTGTAACCGCGCTGTATTTAGCGGGGAATGGAATTGCTGTTGAGGTCACGTGACGTCAATTTTCCCGCTAAATCTAGCGAAGAAACTGAATTGGTCCATAGGCGATGTTACACCAAGACATGTGCCGTCATTTTCCCCGCTAAATATAGTGGAGAAACTGATTTGGAGGAGGAGGGGAGAGGAGGAGATGGAACAGGAGGAGGGGAGGATGAGAGGGTACGGAGGAGGAGAAGCATACCCTCCCCTCCGTACCCTCTCCTCCTCAAGAGCTGCGCTCTAATTTAGCATTACAGAGATTTGTACAAGTCTCATTTTATATACCGTGGGATAACCTGTTCTGATAAGTGTTCGCGTAGCAAAGAAACGTTTTCACTTTCGCTGACGATTCTTCGAAGTAGTGAAAACGTTTCTGTGCTGGCAGATTCTTCTTCGGCAAATATACACTCCATTCGTTAGTGGCATTTATTGCAGTATCAAAGTATTGATACCGCGACTGATATTTTCTCACTCTGCTTTTTGATTTTTAAGGAAATTACGCATTTTTCATTAAATGTTTAAATTGTCACGTTGAATGTAAAGTTCCAGAAACCTGTCGGGCACAACACATGAGCTCTGCCCCCACGCAGGAAAATCAGCAAAAAAAGAGTGAAGCAATTGGTAAAAAAAAAAAAGTTACCCCTTTGTGGCACCCCCCTCCCCTCCCAGAACTCTAGAAATTCAAATACTCCATCTAATTGTAATTTCTTGTGAAACCCCTGGTCTTGCCTCAACAGGTCTTACTTGGTTCCAAGTGTGTGAACGGGCCTTAAAGCGCCATTCACTAACTTGCAACCCTGTAAGACCGAGAGAAACAAGACCGATTTTAAGCCTCTTGCGACGGCGTAGGACGTGCTCCGCAGCAGCGCATTAGGTCCTACCGACTCCTACGCCGTCGCAAGACGCTTAAAACCGGTCTTGTTTCCCTCGGTCCTGCTCGGTTACAAGTGTGTGAATGGCGCTTTAAAGGGGCCTTGCAAGGACTTTTTTCTGGTTCTTAATTTGCACCGATACCTGAGCGCACTGAACGTAGTAACTTAATTAAACTTTTATTTACTCGAATTTTGCTTTATTGTAAAAGTTATAGGCAAATTAAATGTACAAAAACAAGCAAAAAATAACCTCCTTCATGACGTCCTTGGTCGCTTGAATGGCTGTGAACTATAGGAGGGGTAGTGAGCTCAGCGAACGCCCACGGCTGACGCACTCCGTGTCGACGGCTTGAGAGGGTGCCACAGAAGCATGTGTGGATAGGCTGTCTGAACGGGGCATCCAGGGTGGCTTGCATTCCATTTGCTGCGCGATTAAACACTAATGTGACATGACACTTGATTGGCCACAAACAATAGCAAGCAAGGGGAAAAGGTCAGTTCAGAACGGGGGCGACTTCGCGTTGCATACCGCCAAACGGCCAAACCGAAGGATCAAACCCGGTCAATTGAGTCAAGGCAATCCAATTTCCAAAGACGTTGCCATGTCGACAATTATCGAGTTCATTTAGGCTTAGAAATTGCCAGAATTAAAAGACTTTTTTAAAAATGCGGCGAGGTCATTGCTCATGCTTTCCGATTTAAGTGAGGTAAAGCAAATTGAAAGCCTCCTGTACCATTCATTGCTGACTAACGAGCCCAATATTGCAGCTACGACGACATATTAGTTCCAGAGCGAGCGGCGCTCACTCACCGGGGCACCGCCATGTTTCCCCGCATCCCTACCGAGCTACTCACGTGATTTAAAAATCCCTCTCCTAGGTACTGAGGCTAACCTTAGCCGCGGTTAGCGCTTCGAGCTAACGGGCTCTGGTCGATGCCATTTTCAGCGTTCGTGCGTGTGGCGCGTACATTGCTCGCCTTCCAAAGCGACGAGCATGTGCGCGCTGGGCTGGGATCCATCACATGTAGACTGCGATTCTCGTAAACAATAAAATGTATAGAATGAAATTAACTTAATTCGTGTAGATCAGATGACAGGCTACTGGTCATGAAGATCGTGTTAAAATGACAGTTAAAAGGACTCTGCAACCACCAAGCCAAACATCAAGGTGAAATGGAATGCGTATAAAATACACAAATACACTGTTCATCTTCAAATAAAGAATATTTTATTTGAGATACAATAGTACGTAAGGCGCATAAAGACATCATAAAAAATGTAATTCAAAATAAGTTAACAAAAGTTACTAAAGAAATGTGTACCCGTATTTTTTTTTTTGTGTGTGGGATATTAGAATTTAACGATTCAAACACCTAACCACGAGAGCAAATGGGGAGGGGGTAATTCTATATAAAATGTTTTAAAATTAAGTTTTGGTTTAGCACAGTTTTCATCAGCTGTAAATTTGCATGCGTCCCCTCAAAGACAATATTATTTTCATGGTTTAAAAACTTTTCAGCCCTATATAAGATTTCTCCGCAATAGAATAAATTAAAGACGTTTTCATCACTTCTTCCGCGGAGAATATTGCGCGCCAACCATTTGACAAACCAGGCGAAGGCTCTATCATATATTAATGGAGCTCAACACGTGCTCCATAATCCTCTGTAACAGCAGACCGGAATAGCAATGTGTCGAAAGTAATCTATAGATTTAGAGTTGAATTTTGTTTAGACGTTTCACATCTTGTTTTCAACACATCGGCCGCGTGAGTGCATGGAACTCCGAGTGGAGCTCGATTCGACGTCCGAAACAGAAATATTGTTTATAAAAATAAAAAAAAATCACTGAACCGATTGTGAATAACAAATGTGATCGTGCAAAATGTCGACTATTAGCCCCGAGAAGTTCGCGTGGCGCCCCCTTACGGCAAACCGGGGTGACGTCACGGCGAGGAGAGAATTTTTCCCCGACTCGCCCCGCTCGCCCTGTGGAGGCTGTGACGACGCTAGCTGTCGGCGCGCTCGTTTCTATTTAATTTTTTTGCGTGTTTTTCGTAGAAAGTGTAAATTTTCATATGCGCCTTAGGCGAAACTTCAAGCAACATTTTAAGCATGGTTGACAGGGCAGGCAACGCATGAATCACGGCTGGTATATGAAAATGAAGAAGTATGGCCACAATTGCAGGAGCATATAGATTTACCTCTCGTACAATAAATGTTCCTGATGGTCTGAATGAATTGGCAGATTATGTATACTATTTTTTTTGTATCTCTGCTTTTTTACACGATCGCCGAAGCAGAAAAGCTGCATGCTGCTCGAGCAACACGCTAAATACAGTCTGGACCATGGGGAGAGAATCACAAGTAAGACAACCCAAGTGCAGGGGCAAAGAAAAAAAAAAACAAAAACAAGGAACATTTATTATATGCATTGCTTACATTTAACCTTTGCTGGATGCGGATAGTATTTCAATGGACTACACGGGTGGTATGTGTGGACTTGTTTATATCAACCCTTAACTAATGCATAACAAACGTAAGCGAAAATGTCTATCTCGTTATTAGTCCCTTAAGCCCTAAAATCGATATTTTACTTAAATCGAATTGTCTTGAAACTAAAATACCAGAAGCTTTTCTCACGAAGACTGTCGCCCTTCACAGGTTCCACATTTTCTGCTACTAGTGCTGCATCTACCACTGGACAGACGTTCGAATGCTTGCTTTTACTCCTCTTTTCCTCTGTTGTCAGAGAGTCCAGCTGTAGGGAGTTTGGAGGCTGGGGAAGCTTTTGGGGACCTGCAGCAGTGTCTCTTTTAATTGGAAATGACAATTCAGACTAAACGCTGTATTTTCTGAATACCCAAGACTGGAATAAAGAATGTCACGAAAAAAAGTATAAACATTCCAAATTACGGCACTATTGCTGTGCATATTTTGGGCAGTCGAATACATATCATACAGGCAACAGGGGACAATTCGGCCGTTTTTACTGCTACCATACAAGCTAATTTCCAGTAATTGTGCATCTTCTAAGAAATATGCCTTCATACGTGTATAAACTATATAATTAATTCACGAAGAAACTACATTTATGTAAAACAACCTTGTTCCACGAGCACTTCAAAGATAATCAGACACATGGCCTTTAATACATCTGCGAACCAGCGCAGGCCGAGGGGCAGCGCAAAGTCGGGGTCGCGAGGTAAATTGCCGACCACCCAAAGGCCCATGATATAAATGCCACTTCAAATGCTTTGAAAGCGGGATGTAAGGTCGTCCTAAATCATGAACATGCGAGGAACAGAATTCCAGCGTCTGAAACACTTGCACCACCGCTTCACCGACCCCTCGCAAGCTTGCCTTGTGTCGTGTCGACGGACGGGGCCGATTGCTTTCGGGATTTGTAACCCAATTTTAATAGTAAAAGGGACAAGCAAACTTATAAAATGTACGGAAGCACGTCAATATCGACCTAACTCAACGTCTTGTACACCGGGTAAACGAAGTCCAGCTCCTCGAAGAGCTTGCAGCACACAACGCCAAACCAGGAAACCGGTGCTGGGAAGCGAGCCGGTGCAAGATCGCGGAGCGGAGTCCTCCCCCTGACGTCACGGTACACCTCACCCAATCAGGGCGCGGCGACCGCAGCGACGTTTGTGTTCGCTCTCGGGGCTAATAGTGCTAAATTGTGTTCTATTTTTTCTCAATATTATTAGCGCTCTTCTTTGGACGGATGTCGTAGTGGTCACAGCCGCTTGAGTTTGCGCTTGCCGCTCTTGAATCTGTTGCTGCTGAAGGATACTCAACTCGCAGTACGCGGCTATAAAGTATTTCGAGCAAAAGTGAAAATTTTTCACATGACACTAGTTCTCTCGGCACACAGCTCGCGCAAAAGCACCTTGACGTGGCTGGCCTCCATTGCCTGCCGGGGAACACTTTGTTTTTCTCCACGAAAACAAGGGTAAAAAAGAAGCTTTTTTTCCTGCACTGTTTTTAGTCTATCGCGGAGCACAGATTGCTACCCATTGCAAAGAAACTTTCAACCTTGAAGCTGCTAAAAAAATAATCTCGATCGCTGGCGCCCGAAATGCCACTCCGCGGCTGCCCGAGTCGCTCGTCCGCCTGGCGCCTGCCCACCCGTGACGTACGCGGGTAGGGAAAAGTAGGGATTTTTCATTGTTGCCAGAAAAGAGTCGCCTTCTAGAACCCTCGCGGCCGGCGTAACTTGAAAATTCAATAACTTCACGAAAATATTTTATTTTCATAAACTATTTTGGTTATTAGTTGAGGAAGGGTTATTGACGCGGTTTGCAAATTTCCAGCCAAATCGAAGTCTACCAAAAAATTGCCGGAGTTAGTGCGCGGTGTTGTGCTCGCGGACGACGTCGCGGTGTTGTGCTCGTCAAGGACGCAAGTGCACGCTGTAACCCAACACATCGCAGACTTTTCCAGTGTCTCGGGTGAGGGGATGAACACACAAATCTGTCGGCGCCTGGCTTGGAGTCTGGGACTTGAAACTGGAGCAGTTCCTCGGTGTCACCTCGACGACGAACGTGTCGAACTATCTATAGGGATCAGCTTGACCGCAGAGCAACTGAGAGGCCGATGCGGCTGTTTGGACATTAATCGCCTCAGAAAGAAGCAAGGTGCTTGACTGGAATGTCAGGGAACTCCCTTTGTTCAATCGCACATTTATTTGCAACTCTGTTTTTTTCCCGACCGTTTGGTACGCGGCACAAGTGTTGCCGTGCTCCCAAAGTGACGTGGCGAAGGTTCATCGATTTTTCCCAACGTTTATGTGGGGCTCGTGTTTTGAACATAGGCAACCGGACAACCTGACAACGTGACAACATATTTGTAGGCCTGAAGAAAAGCGGCTTGGGTCTTGTAAACGTAGAACTTAAAGGGGCGATGCAACGATTTTCAGACTTTTGCTAATTAACTGCGGAAATTAATCTGCGTCACCCACGGGACGAAGAACAGAAAACCATGTTTTCTTGAAAACGCTAGCTTTTATGCAAAAAAAAAAAAAAAAGGAACGAAAGAAATTGAAGGTTGAAGTGCCTCTCAACTCTCCGCGTCGCCTTTCGAGTGACATACGTATGTCACTCGAAAGGCGACCCAAGGGGAAACCACGTTATCCCCCAGAGTACTCTGGGGGATAACGTGGTTTCCCCTTGGGTTTTCTCTTCAGAGGCCCCAGCCGCTTCCTCCGCGATTATCGACTTTTAAAGGATTAGCATCGTCGTAGGTCACGGCGAGCGATCGACACCAAAGACGGTTTGCCACAGGGGTGAAGGCGAGTGTAGCAGCGGAAGGGGACAGGTTTTGTTTACTTCCGCGTATCCCCCAGAGTACGTCACACATCAGTTCCGTGAACCACCACAAGCGGCTGCAGATCGGCCAATATTTCGTTCTCTTCTTTACGATTACGCACCGGAATAGCAGTTTTTCGGGGCAAGATGGCGCGTTTTTTGTCACTTGTGCTTGGATAAACAATATAAAATATACAAACTGCCAATTCTTTCAACACTAAAATTGTTGCAGTACCCCATTAATCTGAAAGTACAGCGTTTCCTTTCTTCCCGCGATCAAGGGAATACCTTCGTGATTTCTGCGTTTAAAGAGTTGGGAGAAATCTTTTTAGGGCCGTGGCTCGAGGTAGACACTGGGGTCTTCGGGGCACGTCTTCTGAAGTTCTACCTGGAAATAACAGCGGCGAAGGAATTTTTCCGAGCCCGCTTTTCCAACAAGTGCCTGCTGAAAGTTAAAAAGAAATCTCTTTACTGGGACACAGTTGATTTCTCATACCGCTCCCCACTCTATCGCAGCTTTCCGGAAAGTGCTGATAAATCGGATGTATTTCGTCGCTCGCGTAGATACCCTGTTAGAACGGCAGTCAATAACTTTGTTTCTGCACTTCCATTTTTAAGTGCTGGCGGTCAAGATTGGGTAAATAAAAAAAGGCTTCTTTGAACCGTGGTCAACAAATTGTGCGTTTTGTCCGCTGCCCGAAACACTTGAGCATGTGTTTTTAGACTCTACGAATGCGGAGCTTTTATGGGCAGTACTTCGAGCAGCGCTGCAGATAGATCTCTACGAAGAGTGAAAGAGCGCGAAGTTTCTGCTTTTCGGCGACAGTGCGCAGAGCAGGGCATGGGTGCTGCTAGCACTCCTCGGTCTATATGCGCTGTGGCGGTCGAGGACGGATCACTTGAAGGTCCGAGAGGGATCCAAGCTCGCGTGGGCAACCCTTCTGCGACGGCTTTCGGCACGAGAGCACTGAGCAGCCTTCTTGAGGCGACGGACGAACAAGGGCTTGAATGTTGGTCGCTATTTGGAGCGCGTTTGCATAATCGCGCTCTGAAGGCTTAGTAATAAATGAGAATTACCGGGCCACTGCGCGAGTGTGGCTGGGGTGCATGTGACGCTGCAGAGAAATGATCGCGCGAGATACGTTATGAATTTGTGTGTGAATCGCGGTCCTCGCCTGTCAAACAGTGCTCACTGATATGATAAGTGTATGGCAACCAATGTGATCATTTTGAAACTTTGTAAACAGGCATACTTTTAATAAAAAGGTAAAAAAAAAAAGCCTAGTCGGTAGCGTGTCTGGCCTGCAACCGAAGGGAAGCGCTGTTTTAAAACCTTTTGAACCGAAGGGTTGTGGGTTCGAACCCCGCCTCCGGCTAAAATTCTTGAAGATTTTTTTCTTTGAGTCAAATGAATTACTTTATAAAGTGAAATCTTTTGAGACATGCGGCGACCTTTATTTCGCATTATATATCACGTTTTAATTACTTTCATTCCACGCGTGACGTCACGTTTCACGTGAGAGTCTTGGGTTCCTTAAAATTCCCGCACGAGGATATGTGGCTCTGACGTCATGACCCTTCCGACCAATCAGGATTTTCCCGTCCCACCGACGTCGACACCGACGCCGGCCCACGGAACGCTGCGACGCGTCTCTTCTACCGGCTTTTGCCGGAACTTCTTCAACGCCGTCACGATCAAGACATCCGGCACCATATGACAATCGTGACACGCCAGGCTGAATTTAGCTCTTGGAACTCAAACAACTGCAATGCATTTATTATTTTGACGACGGGCGACAGATCTCTGAATGAAATATTCCGACTGCGCAACTATATTAAAATAAAAAGTTAATGAGTGGAATAAAGGTACTTCTTTTGTTTATTACCACTTTAAACTCGTTCTCATACCTCCGCTGTTGTCGATGACTTTTTACCGATCGAAGGAATCGTGTTACGTGAAACACCCTGTATATATTTACGTAACCCCCTCGCCTTTGAGCGCGCTTGCGTCCTGCCTTCTGAATGACGCAGTATCGTTTATCGCATTACCTGGCTACAGGAATAAAAGTGGCACACAGCATGGCGTTCGCTTGATGTATGGCTTATTGAGTGGATGATAACGAAAAGAGTACGACCCTGCAAGACCTACTTCACTTGCCGATCACGTTCCTCCGACCAGTTCGCAATTCTAATTTGGAATAAAAACCAGGAATGGAACTCGCATAAAAAGGGTTAAAGCAAGTGTAGGCCTTTATCGCTTCCGTGTTCGCGAGTTTAAAACCTTTTCTTTTTTTTTTTTCTTTGCAGGACATGTATGATAATTCCTTTCGCTCCGGTGGCCCCTTCGGACGCAAGCGACACCGAACGACAAAAATAAATTTTGAAAATCAGAATAAACCACGATGACTATACTCTCAAATTGTTTCCAAGGGGCAAAAGCAATAAAAGCTTTCAACGGCGACAAAAATAAAATAAAAAAATAAGTGAAGAGCTAAAGATCTAAAAAAAAAAAGGCACACACCTTCAGACGTGATTTGTTTTATTAAAAACTAGGGTCCTCATTACAGGTAAAAAGCTGTGGCCACTACAAATGTGCAGTAGAATCATAAGGTACAAGGCGTTTGGGGGAAAAAAAAAACTGCTTTTCTCACGGTAAAAACAAACAATAAGCTACACATCGATGTACGCTGTCTCCACGCAAATATAGTTCTGGCCTCTTCGATCCAGAACCCTAAACTTCAAAGCTTACCTTTGTTAAAAAAAAAAATTATATATATATATATATATATATATATATATATATATATATATATCAGTGTGTCGAACCGAAAAAAATACGGGTTCGGTTACGGTTCAGGTTCAGGTAAATTTATTTTGTTCCGGTTCAGTTCCGGTTCGATTAATTCGATCCGGGAACCGGTTCGGGGCGCTGAACCGGTTCGCAAACCGGTTCGGAAATTAGAAATGACAAATTGCAACATCAAAATAAATTACAAATAAAACATCTGAAATCAGCACATACGAAACGGGATACATCGTAGTGTAAGGCTCAGGTATTTCAACTAGGAATGGTTTCTTTATGTGCACTCAAAGGTTACCTCACCGACGTTTACGCATTCGGACTTCATCTAATTGGGTCCTACGCAGTAGCTGTAAAATCCGCGACCTCCTTACAAACCCACTTACAAGTAGAACTCGCTAACTATCCCGCCACCTCGGCGTGTAAGCGATTGAACAAACAGTGGGGAGAAAATACAGCTTTCTTTATTTGAACTAGCCTTCGGTAACTCAAATTAGACCCTTAAAGAAGTTTTCATTAAACAAGATACGGAATGTGAAAAACACTTCACCGAACGCAACGCCAGAACGACGTAATAGGATAAATATTAAAATAGATGAGTTCGCTGTCTTACAAATATGTCAGCTTCTAAGTGCCTATACGAAACCAGATGCATTATTATCAAACTCCACAGCCTTTTCTTTTCTCATTCCGATGGAAGCAAGCTTCCAGAACTCGCGCGTTCTAGAAACATGTTATGAAATGAGCACACAGCAGCATTTAGGATTTACGAGATTGTAGGAAAATGAAATCCCGTGACGCGATTTTTTTTTTGCACAGCCTTTTAATTTTTTTTCTTCCGTGCAAGCCGCGACCAGCGCAATACTGGTTCCTATGTCAAGATTCATGGATGCAGCGTTTGTCAAGATTCATGGATGCAGCGTTTATATTCCTAAGACTGAGTGGAGAAGAAAGATATGTAAGCGAGGGAGTGTGTCAGTTGACGGCACTTAAAAAACAAATGGCATTGATAGCACGTTCATTGTCAACAGCGCGTGGCCGAACCGTTTTGACATGAGCCGGTAACCGTTATTTTTTTTTTCCGGTTCAGTTCCGGTTCGGGTTCATCGCGATAACAATATAACGGTTCGGGTTCGGGTTCAGTTCCGGAAAAAATACCGGTTCGGTTCCGGTTTTCGGTTCGGTTCGGTTCCTGTTCGACACCCTGATATATATATATATATATATATATATATATATATATATATATATATATATATATATATATTTATTTATTTTCCGCCCAAAAATAGAGCTAGAGGTCACAACCAGATGCCAAAGTTTCAGCCCGATCCGATAACTTAATCAAAAGTTATCAGTGATTTTCTGAAAAGTTTAATGAAAAAATGGAGCCCATTTTTGGGCCCGTTTTCGGTTTCTGGTGCCATAGAGCCCCGTGTGTTCGAAAACTCCACCGGCCGCCATTTTCTCATTGAAATTTTCAGAAAATCAGTTATAACTTTTGATTCAGTTATCGAATCGGGCTGAAACTTTGCCATCTGGTTGTGACATCTAGCGCTACCTTTGGGCGGAGAATGGGCGTTCGGCCTAGTTTATTTTCGCGGTAAAAAAGACCGTGTAAATTTTTTTTGTGACATCTTGTATATATATATATATATATATATATATATATATATATATATATATATATATAGGGTAGTTCAACTCACCTGGCTCGACCTAAAATGGACCGTAAAAATCGACGCCTGCACGTAGCAATCTAAGCTTTTCATCACAGGTGTAATTCACAGCTCGGTGTTTTCTTGTAAAATTACAAGGCGTAGCTCTGTTTCTGTAGAAAATAACGCCAAGAAACTTGCCAGGGTCTACGGCGGGCAGAAACGCAGACGACAGGGGTCCAGTAGCTGGGTGTGTTTGGCGTTCGTATTGATAGATGACGCTACCTCCTTATCGCGACTAGGGTGCCTTCATACACTTTCGCCACGTCTGCCTTAGGGTGGCGGCATCTCGGCCATTTCTATGCCCAGAATGCCCGCGCTTCGATCTCGTTCGGAGCGAGCGCTTAGCTCTGCCCGGTGCTTTGGCGCCATTTTAAGGACCATTCGGCACGCGCAGGCAGTTTTCAATACAACAATGGCTGCCTTCATCCTATGACAGACGCACATCGAGGCACCCTAGTCGCGACTAAAGTCCCTCGATGTTTTTTCCACGAAAAAATATCCAGGGACGTCAATCGCGACGGCTCGCGACCACCGGGGTTTATTAAAATGAATATAATCGTTTTGAAATGTACCTTCGGTTAAAAAATAAATGCTAACAATAAAAGCAAAACTTAAAGTAAAAAGCGCGTCTACATAACGGCGGCGCTTTTGCTGCCAACAGATTTCGTCTGCGTGTCGTCTGCTATCTTTCGCTGGTCGGCGGCACCTTCAGACGCTGCTCTCGACGCCATCTATCAATACGAACGCCAAACACACCCCGCTACTGGACTTGGTCGTCTGGGCAGCCGCCCGCCGTAGACCCTGGCAAGTTTCTTGGCCCCATTTTTTTTTACTGAAGGAGAACTACGCTTTGTAATTTTACAAGAAAAAACCGACATGTGAAATACACCTTTGACGAAAAGATCAGATGGTACGCACAGGCGTCGATTTTTACGGTCCATTTTAGATCGAGCCTGGTGACTTGAACCACCCTATATATTGGGGTGTGTGTAAATCTTTAAGCCTAAAACTTAGTCTGCCTCAACGGGCGACTCGTCTCCCAGCTGTAAATGAGAAATTTAGCCAGCGCAGTACAAGCTGCTAGTCTGGGGGGTCTTTAAAGGAGCGGTGCAACGATATTCAATTGGAATGTTTTTAACTTTACACGAGCTTGCTGGCTCTAGTGGGACTCAACGAATCAATATACTTGCACGCAACGCCTCTGACCAAGAAACTCCTATGTTGCAGTATAATTTCAAGGACAAAAGCGAGTGTTTTCATTCAATCTCTCCTTCGCTAAACTTGATGACGTAACTGGGTTGTTGCCCGTCGTTCGCCTCCCACAGAGTTTGAAGCGCCATCTAGGGTTCGCGTCACAACACTTGTATGCTTTAATAAAGTTTTACAGAGGGCGCTGACTCTGTCCAACTGCCTGTTGTAAAAGGAGAGGCCACATAATCATCAGAATGCTCTTGGAGATACTGCATTTAAGAGGGAGCAACTCAAACATTGGGGAGCGTTTGCAATTTAATGGAGGACACCCTGAACGCCAATTGACTGCTCATGCGTTTGCGTCAGTTGGCGCGCAGAAAGAAAAAAATCGGGCAGTGAGGTTATGCAAAATCTGGCGACGCTTGCAAACGATCGACGCCCTCGCTTCCTTGAGGCTCGTGTGGCAAAAGCGGCCCATAAACTATCCTGATCGAAACACTGAAATCCAAGCACACTGCTGCTTTCAATCAATCAGCTGGGCACGAAAAGAGAAGAGGATTATATGATATATATATATATATATATATATATATATATATATATATATATATATATATATCATGTGACATATCTATTTTAGCTCAGGAAAGCCGCGGCGCCGCAGAAAGGCAAATCGTCCACACTAAAGTGCCTCAAAGTGCGCTTCGCATAGGGTGATGCCAACTGCCTGTTTCCCTTCCCACACCCTCGTCCACCGCCATTTTGTTCCTCATTGTTTCCCCGTGCGCCGGAAAGTGGCCTTTGTGTCCATCGGTCTTCACATCCGAGGGGGGAAATGCTAATCCTCCCTCCGTGGGTTCCACAACGCTGCTCCGAACTTGTTAGAGATAAGGTGCTTGTTTCCCACGGATTATCGCCGAGGACAAAAATGGCTGCTGGTTTGTCGGCGAGTGGTATTACAAAGGGTGGCATCACCCTAGCAAAGCGCACATGAAGGCTCCCTAGTCCGCACTGCCCATACCTTGAAGGCCTACGGCGCCGCTTCTAATAATGAATTGTGTAATTGGTGACGATGATGATGATCGGATGGTGAAGAGGCAGAAGAGCATCAGGCTTAGCAGCAGCCTTTGCGAGGGAGGTCTTCGCTGGGGCGCCATGGGCTGTTGACTTCTAGCAGACCAGTCTTGAGCGCCTGGTGAGGGCTACCTGCGTGCCCAGCTTGCAGAGGATCCGGCCGAATTTCAGGTGACGCAGGCAGCACCCTCGTGGAGGAGCTTCAGGGTTGGCGCCGGTGTTGGCCGGGAGGCGGTCTTTGCGAAAGCGGGCCCTGATGTCTCCCAGATTGCGGTCGAGCCTGTAACCGAGTAGCTTGAGCACCCTATTGATAGAAAACATGGTGGGTGCCACTGGTGCGGGTGGCTCTCTGACGATGGAAAAGATACCGTCTTACACCTAGCTGGCTTCCCCTTCTGCGCGGTTCTTTTCGCCGCGCCGCGCCCATTTGGTCACTTGTTCCCGTCATGATGATCTTGCGTGTCCTCGTGGTTTCCGAAATTGCGATAAAGGAGTGAGATGACGACGATCCCGACGATATTACTTCACAGGTCATCACCACACGGTATTACGCAAGCCCAAGTCATTGCAACGGCCTCCTCCGAAACAGTGGCGCTTCGAACGACGGGAGGCTAGGGAGCCCAAGATAGGGAGGCTAAAGCCCCCCTATCCCGGGATCATCAATGCGCCACTCGGCGCATTGATGATCCAACATGGCGAGCATGAAGGCTCAGGATCTCAAAAAGGAGCTCAAGGCACGTGGGCTTTCTACTGCCGGAACAAAACCGAACTCATAGAACGTTTACAAGCCGTCGGGGACGCTCACGAGAATATCTTGTTGGATCTACAGTCTGGTACGTGTTTCCTCCGAGTAACTCCTGGCAAGCACCGCAGCGGCCGAGGAGGATGAAGTGTTCCCTGGGCGACAGCTGATTCCTCTGACGGCGAACCAGGACAATGCCGAAGAGTAGGTTCACTGTGCTGATGAGTCTCCAGCCACGCGGACCACATTTGGTCCTAAAGGGCTCCAGGATGGGCTTAAATCCCAGACAACTGAATGGTTTTCGCTTAGTGGAACGCTCCTGGACACAGTACAGATCGCCGGGGTCCCAGAAATCAGGCGTCAGGACTGTGACGCAGGGAGCACACAAGGCCCGTCTGAGGTCGGTGAAGGTTTTGTCCGATCCAAGAACTGTGGGGGGTTGGCCCTTGAAGACTATGCGACGACAAAAATGGCGTCGAATGAGAACTCCATTGAGAGGTGCAAGATGTGCAACTATATGGAAGCGTCATTGTCAACTCATCGGAAGAAGATCGAAAAACTTGTGATCTAGGTGGCTAGCCTAACAGAGCGCCTACAGCAAACAGGGCTTGATAGGAACAAGATCGACAAACTGCTCCAGATGATGGGAAGTGCTGATCGGGAACGGAGAGAAAATGCAGCAGGAAGGGAAGCGTTGAAAGAACTGCTCGCCCGTTGCGAAGTGCTAGAGAAGGAATGGTCGGGGCTGCTTGTGAAGACACCAGGCCAAAGAAACGCATCAGAGCACGAAGGACCATCGTCTACAGGACGAGAAAATGCACCGTTTACGGAACAAGAAAATCGGCCGAGTGTGCCACATGAAGCTGCTGAGAACAACCATGACAAACAGGAATGCCTGGCCGCCACACTGGAAGACTGCTCAAGGGTAAGTGGCTTGGTGGGAGAGAGCAGGAAGTTGGAGGGCTGCAACAGAGCACAAGACCAGCGGCGGGGCGCACCGACGATCGAAAAAAAAGAGAGTGGGAATCCTTCGAGCACGGTGGACGACGATAAACTAGCAGACAGTTTGGTCGATTACGTCAAGCTACTTGCAGGTTCAGATGACAACAGGGATGAGGGTCCAGGGGAGAAGGACACCAGTGCACCCGCAAAAAGCAAGGCAAGTGCTAAGTCAGCGGTACGACCGCCATGGGGAGTGAAGAAAGAGGTCCGGATTGTAGGAGACAGTAACGTTGGGAGGTTTGCCCCGGCTTTCTCCGAACAGATGGGTGGCGGTCAAAACTTCGACGTCCTACTCAACCGAAAGGCGACGGTCGAAATAGCGCACAGGATGATTGAAGACTACAAAGCGACGGCACGGAGAATCCCTAGGATGTATATATTGCACGTTGCAATGCAGGACCTGTTACAATTAAGGGCAGCAGCCAGACGACACAGTAGAATGCCTGGAGAAGAAGTGGTGCTTCAGACAAGTTGCCCTGACAGTTTGTTCTGTCCCCGAAGTCACGAGCAGAGGAAGGGAGACCCAAGCAGCGGCTATGATGCTGAACTCTAGGCTTAGAAAAATGTGCAAGAAGGTCGATGCCAAGTACGTGGACCTGAGCAGGAATTTGGTAAATGGCGGTTTTATGGAAAAGGACGGGCTCCGGTACAGCAACCAAGGCATCAACATGGTGACTGGCCGCTTGGTAAAACTCGCCAAGCGTTTTTTAGGCAGACAAGGAAAGAACAGACGAATGAAATTACAACAGGACGGCGAGCAGGATGGACTTGTAAATCCTGCCCAACAACGGCCAATACACGAACCCATGAACCAGACAGCTGGCATAGAGTGTGGGCAGACCAGGCCTGCCCCACTGCTAGTGAGTCACGAGCCGTGCGAAGAGCTGTTGCAACAACGACTGTCGCAGGGAGCATACGTCCGATGCCGCACAGGATGGAGAAAAGAAAGACCAATCCACGCCACAGGGGACCACCATGCAGGAGCGGCATGCCCACAGTGGTTGGCAACCGTTGATGACGGGAGGGCGTACCCAGAGCGGGGTTGGGTCCACCCGGGGCTGATGCGGCATCCGACCGGAATCGGCCTGTCAATGGAAGACGCTCCCAGGACGATCCAAGACCCACCTCTTCAATATCACCGCGAGGACATCACTGCAGAACTGACGCCAGTCCTGGATGGACGAACCCCCCTGTACCCGCCGCCGCTTGTCCGACACCCTATGCACATGAGCCCTCCAGCAATGCCTCCCTTGTGGCTCAGCGGCCTGGTAGCGAAGACGGTGCGGCAGCAGCTGGGCATCAGGGTTCATGGACCCATGAATTAGCACAGCGGCAACGTGGCTCCAACAAAGGCGGACTGAAACGTGGAGCTGCGAGGATGAAACGGAAAAAGCATCACAGGAGCATGACATTGACAGTAGGGTTTCTCAACCTGCAAGGAGCACGACGGGAGCAAAAGTGGGAGGAACTCTTTAACCAGTTGGAGTCTGAAGAAATGGTCATTTTTGGGGTGGCCGAAACGTACCTTAGAGACCTAGAGGAGCCCCCGGTACACCCGGGTTGGCACTGGGCTGGGTGCAACCGCCAAGGGGGTCAACGAAGAGGTGGTGGTGTTGGGGTTCTATGGAGATCATATCTGGGTGGAGGCCTTGCTGCAAACCCAAGTGTGACGGGTCTCTGTGTGTATTGTCTATCTATCGGTGGGGAGTGCGCGCGACGAGGAGAACGAAGCTACTATGGCGTGTGTCACCAAAGATATTAGGGCACATGTCTTAATCATGTGGGACTTTAACGGCCATCTCCACGAACTTGACGGATGGGAAGATGCTAACGGGCGTCGGCTACTGAATCTAGCAGACGAGTTTCAACTTGAACTAGTTAACTTACGGGTATCATGCAAGGGTCAATACACGTGGTGTGCCCGAGGAAGCAGAACCTGCATTGATTACGCTTAGGTGTCTTCGCGCCTTGGTAACAGCCTAGTTGGTGTTTCCATCGACGAGGAAGGCGAGCACAGCGTCGGCAGCGACCACAATTGTGTGCTACTAGACTTCAGTAAGAACACATGGACAAATGCGAAAACTCGTCCTCAGTACAAGAGACGAGCACATTTGGCTCAGAAGGAGGTGAAAAGGGTTACGAAGAAATTTGAAAGAAGCAACATAAGGATACTAGCGTCCGGTTACAGACAGTACATGACAGAGCTCAAGCGTCTCATCAAGCAACATGCATCCAGGCAGCCCAGTGGACGAAGAGTGAGGAAGAGGGGGTGGGACACAGAGGTTAAAGAAGCTATACTGGCTAGACAGAAAGCCAACAGGGAACATCGACAATCGCTCCGAACTGAATCTGGGAGTGAGGTTGCTTGAAGATGGACCATATATGCCACGACTGCAAGTGCTATGTTAAACGACTAACCCAAGAGACGATGAGAACAGCGGATCTGGAGACCGTCCGAGATATTAGATCTAGCGGAAGGGACGCAGCTAGAAAGTTCTGGAAGTACCTTGGATCGCTGGAGAGAAAGGACCAAGATGTTACCGTAATTCACGAGAGCACGGGGAATCCGCCAGAAGACCTTGGAACCCACCTCACCAAGTGCCTGAGGGAGACATTTGCTCCTGAGGAGGTGTCCACACCACAAGAAGGCGCACTTGCCCCGGGTCAATCGGACTCCAACCAAGAGGGGGACATCGGCCGAGTGATGGTTGTGCGTGCACTGGCACGCTTGAAAGGGGCTATTTCCCAGGGATCGGACGGTGTCTCGGCGAGCGTTCTCAAGTCCTTGGGGAAAGATGCAGTGGAGCAGCTGGCGGATATCTTTGGAGCAATCTTAAGGGGAGAGGAACCTGTGCCCCAAGACTGGAGGGTCGGCAAACAGTTCCTCAAGGACAATCGGCCCCTTACCGTGACCTTGACGGTATGCCGGACCTTTGCCCACATTATAAAGGAACATATGGCAGCATCGGCAGAAGAGAACGAACTGCTCACCGAACTTCAGGGCGGATTTCGGAGGGGTAGAAGGTTGGAAGACAACCTGTTCACCATCACGCAGTGTATTGAACTTGCCCGAAAACAGGAAAGAAGACTGCTGTGCTGCTTTCTAGGTGTGGCAAAAGCATATGACAGTGTGCCGCACGCGCAACTCGTGCGGCGTTTGGTGGAGCTCCACCTTCCTCATCGGTGGCTAGCTGTCAAACGGCGCCTATGCTCACGCAATACAGTAATGACGCAACTGAAAAGGGTCGACCTAGAGCAAGTCACAGTGACGAGGGGTCTCCCGACAGAGATGCCCACTCTCCCCGCTTCTTTATATTTTGTATGTGTCAGGGTTGGAGGAACGCCTGATCCAGTCGGAGGTGGGCTTTTCACTGACACGCATGGAAGGAGGCGTAGAGGTGAAGTGGATGCTGCCGGGCCTCACCTTTGCGGACGATATTGTATTGACGGCGGAGACGGTAAAGAACCTTCAGCGTCTAATATGTATATCTGAGACGGAGACGGCTACGTTCGGCCTTCGGTTCAACGCCAAAAAGTCGGCCGTCCTTCAATTAGCCGGGTTCGATGAGGCTAAATTAAAAAGTCTGGAGCTGAACGGCGAGCAAGCACAGGCACAGGAATCATACAAATACCTGGGAGCTGTACTGATCAACAAGCCAGTGTACTTGTCCGATCATTATGCCCACCTCCTACAGGCAGCAGTGCGAGGTACGAATGTACTCCGAAAACGTAATCTTTAAAGTTGCAATCGTTTTCTGGTGACTCGCGAACTCTGGAAGGCGGTTGTGGTGCCTGAACTAACCTTCGCCAACGCGGTTCTTTGTGTCCCTGGCACAGTGCGGGAAGTCATGGAACGTCGTCAGCGAGAGGTCGGGAGGCAGGCTCTTGGCTGTCACGGAATGGTGGCCACCGAAGCAGTTCTGGGAGATCTTGGGTAGTCGTCGTTTGAGGCCAGGGAAGCGACCTTAAGATAACCTACGACAGCCGTCTCCGTCTCATGGACCGAGGCCGGTGGGCCAACAGACCCTTCGTCTACACGTATCTCACGGAGATGCAGACTCGCTGGAGGAAGCGGCTGTATATGTTAGATAAGAAATACGGCTTCTTTTCAACCCCTGTAACTATTACATCAGACAGGAAGTGGGAAATGGAGATACGAAACAGGGTGAGAGAGGAGGAAGCAGCTCGGTGGGCAGAAACGGGGAAGTCCAAGTCGACGCTATATATGTACCACCGATATAAGCACGAAATTTGGGCAGAGACTAGAATATACGACAACAGCCTGGGCAGCCGGCTCCTCTTTGAGTCACGCGCAGGAGGGCTGCGAACGCAGGTGTATCGCCGTCGCTTCGACCAGACGGTGGAATCTGCAGCATGCCGTGTGGGGTCAGGCAGATGAGACAATTGAACACGTTGTGCTGTCGTGCACCGGTCTGCAACCAGTTCAACCGGCGGAGTGTGGACAGGCAACCCGGGAGCTCGCACTGGCAGAGGCACTCGGCTTTGGGTCTGCTTCCAGCTCAGTGGCAGACTCTGCGGGTGGGACTAACGGCAACAACGCCGACGCTACACCTATAACCAACGGGGGTGGCGTGAGCGGGTGGAAGCCACGAAGCGAAGGTTAGAGAACTGGCGGATCCCAAACCAACGGGGATAACCAAATCCCCACTGGCTAGGTCCCAAACTCTACGGGACCGCCCGCTTCAAAAGGGAAGAGCCGCAAACCACCACCACCATCATCATCATCAACAGGCTAAAGCCCTCTTATCCCGGGAAAAGTGGCCCCATTCATTGTTGTGGAATTGCTCGAGACACCGGCCGCGCGGCATTTCTGGGAAGATGGTGTCTGAAACCTAGCTCAGCGCTAGAGTACACTCTATCAGTGCTGCGCTGTGCCGCCATGACCTCAAGGCTGCACGTTGCACGTGCCTCGTGCATCGACTCACCTTGCGCTACTTCTAAAACATGAAGGGGCTTTACGGGAGGCTAGGGTACTTACATGTCTCTTGGTCTTAGGTTTTGGACATCCATTGTTGCGCTGAATCTGCCAGCGCGTGACGCTCTGGCGCAATCGGTGCGTGACTTAGGCGGCAAAATGGCGTCTATGCATTAGCGCTACGCGCTCGAGCTGAGCGACACCAGACTGAACGCACTTCAAAATACATAAAAAAAAAGATTGGGCGGAAAAATGGCTGAGATGTCACCACTCAGCAAAAAAAACGTCTGTGTATGAAGGCACTCTACCCACTCATTCACACTGGAAGCGGATCCGCGTTCGCAAACCGTAACGCAATCCGTAACGCGGTTGTATACAACCGCGTTACGGGAGGCGAAGGGCAGTGAGTGAGGAGGGGGGCTTAGGGATGCTGAACCGAAATCTGGATTCCCTAAAACACGCGGCAAAAGCGTGCAACGGGATGCTACAAACACCAAAACATCACTCATACAGCGATATCTCGAACGGATGACCGTATTTTTCACAAAAAGAGGCGCTTTTGGCAGGAATGTTGACGTCATGTTTCTCCGAGAAGGAGAGGGAACGGCCTCGCGTCTTCTCCGCCTCGCGTCCTTGAGGGAGCAAAGCGAAGAGAGGAGGAAACTAGGTATCTTGACGGTCACGCGCCTCGTCGGCCTGGCTCAATCTCGACTTCTTTTTCCTAAAATACGGCCGTCCATTTGAGATATCGCCTAATGCCTGATTCACATGGTGCGAATTCGCCTGCGATTTCGCAATTGCGACGCCGTTCTTGCGGCACAACGCAGTTGCGGTGCGAATTCGACTAATTCGCAACTCCGTATTTTGCCAAACTTTCCTTGCGAACGGCCGCTCTTGCGAAGGGGACGGACAGCCAATCAAACGCGGCTCGTGAAACACGTCACGGTGGTCATAGCAACGTGGGAAGCAAAAATACCAAGAATGCGTCACCTACGTCGTCGTCTTCAAAATTCGCTGCGGGGGTGGGGCGGCGGATGTGCTTCTTCCATGTGAATATTTTTCGCCGGGGGATGTAAGCTTCAGCTCGGCATTAAAACGAACTGGCGTTTGCGTACCACGCGAAGGTTGTGATTGCTTCCTTTGTAAAATTGCAGGCGATAACAATTGACGCTTCTGTTCGATCACTCTGCGTAAGGGATTCGTGGCGTAGTAGAAAGATCCTTTCTTCAAATCTGTTTGCAGATGACGCGAAGGTCTGTCTAGAAGCCGAGAAACGCTGAACAGCAGCTCTTTATTAAAGCCACTTGATAAAAATCGAGCTTCACATTTTTACGTATAGTGACAACAACTATTGATATGTAAACGCGTGCTACGCGAGCGACACGCGTGTAAAATGGCTTTAATTACAAGGTGCCGATCAGCGATTCTCGGTTTCTGGACAGACCTTCGTGTCAGATCCCCAAACAGATTTCAAGAAAGGGTCTTTCTACTATTCAATGAGTCCCCTACGCACATGTCACACGTGCCACGCGTGACATTTGTCATAGAAATCCTGCGACAATTTGGATTCGTGCATAGTTTGCGATTATTTCACCAACATGATTGTTTTGGCTTTTTTTGCATCTGAAAACCTGATTTTTTTTTTATTTATGCCGTTTCCTTTATCTTCAGTGTTTTTGTCATGTTCGCAATCGCTAATATTGTTTTGAATTAAAAAAAAAAAGCTAAACATTTACGTTAGCTTGTTTATGCTGACCTACACTGAGGAAGTACAAAATGTGTTTTGCACGTCCAGCGTGTCGTTCATTTCATGAAAGTCGGCCGATAAAACGCATTCTGTGTTAAGTAAAGACCCGATTGGGCAGCGTAGGTCCAATGAAAACAGTAAAATAGCACCTCACCCTGTGGGGAATCAGCCGGTACTCTGTCGACCTACTTTGAGCTATACCTGCCTCAAAAAGTTTCCGCCAGTTTGTCCGTAAAAGAGGCAAAGACCACAACCCATTTTCTACAAAAAAATTGACTGGTTTGCAGGCAACAGGTCCGGGGTGGAAATGAACGAGAGAGATGACATGAGGCAGGGGTGATCCAGGAATAAATTTTTTATTGCTGGCTTTAAATGTTGAAAGATAACAACTAACAAAAGACAAAAAAGATGCAATTACAAAAGAAAAAAAAATCAAGTACAGGCTCACCTTTTTGGCAGACATCAAATATGAATAAAGAGGAACATAACAGGTTGCTGGAGTCATGGGGTGCACCAGCACCAAAAGGCAAATATTTGAATTGTGCGCCGGTGTTGCAAGGCCGCCCGCTCATCTACGCACGCCGCCGACGATCCGAGTGCCCCTTGTCAATGGCCAGACGAAATTGACCCCTACGTGACCCGGAAGCTACAACGCAAGGCACGACAAGAAAAAAACTCATTGTGCCTTCTGTCATAGTTTCGTCTTAACCACATAACCCCCTACAGCCCACCCCACACTGCAAAGAGGGCAGATTCTACGCTTCTTCGGCGTGTAGAAACACACTCCCTCTCAACACTACACTACCTCCAGCACGTTGCAGATCTACCTGAACCACCTAAATTGCACATACTTCGGAGACCACTCAAATAACTCTCACACACCAAGTTTAAGGAAAGCTGAAGCGGTTTTGTATTTGAGGAAACACACCTAAATCGTCTTCATTTCACCTCCAGGATCTTGAATATAGAAATTATTTATATTATAATTTGGTGCATGGAGGTTGCAGAAAATCATTTTCAAAGTACCGCCGAAGGCCCTCCTTCCAGGAGCGTGTCGCCACAAAAGGAGTTTTCGGAATCTTCCTTTTAGCAGCGTCCACCAAAGCTATGCACGCGTACTCTTGCTATTTTTTTTTTAAGAAGGGCAGAAAAAGATGTTAACACTTGTGCCAGTACGTGGGAATACACCTGGCAAGCTAGGGATTGCATGCGCGGCCCTCAAGCGACACGAGCTTTGCGGCC
This sequence comes from Ixodes scapularis, assembly GCF_016920785.2. NCBI lineage: Eukaryota > Metazoa > Arthropoda > Arachnida > Ixodida > Ixodidae > Ixodes > Ixodes scapularis. Next base: position 90,415,177 of record NW_024609835.1, read on the forward strand.
GAAAGGCCCTTTTATGAAGCCACGACGTGTCGGGTGTTTCTCGTGTTTTCTCGAGTTTAGTTACATCTTCGGGGAAAACGAACGTGATATTCATATCCACGGGATAAAACTACGCTAGAATCAAGCTCTATCTCATCTTTTTTAAAGAAGTGTTCCGGCTTCCCTTTAAGGACTGCTTCTCAGTTCAGTATCTTGCAGAACGTGCACTGAAAACACTCGTCCCATTTATCCAACCAAGGATCTGAGAGGACTGTGTCACTCCTCCACGGGCGGTAGAGTATAAATTACGTCCACTCCTAGTTAAGCACATTAAGAGCGTACATGAACAGGGAGAGTCCCTAATTTCATCCCCCTCCAGTAGCACCGGTCTTGGTACAATACAGATGTTTCACTTTCTCTGTTCAAAGTCCTAGTGGGCCTCACACGGAAGCCGTCTCTCACCAGAGCGCCCTTTCAAAAGTAGCTAACTAGCAGCGGCAGAATATTGTTTTAATGGTGGCCTCTGCTCCCTGTTCCACCGGAAATAGGTCAGACGATCCTCACACACAAAAACTTGAAAACTTCGTGATTTGTCACCATACCGCTGACACTACTTAGGATTTCAATCCAGCGCGGTTCCTTTGCCATGACATTGCAGCTTCCTTTACAAAGTACCTGCAGTACAGGTCTCTCACTGCGGTGGCCACTGTGTTTCATTTTCGGGCAGATTGGTCGACGTGCCGCGATTTCAGCCTCGGTAGGTAGAGGAACGCGTTTGTTTGTTGAGAGACCTCCTTGCGGCACTGGCCATCAACGATGTTGCTGAGGTGGTCGACTTCAATCCGCATTGGCATTTAGCATGGGCAACTTGTCGTCTTGTAGGTAGTTGTGCAGTACACAAGCTGCGCGGACGACTCCAGTCGCGTGGTCTGGGAGGAGGTCGATTGGCCTGCGGAAGATGCAAAATCTAGTATCCAAAATTTCGAATGCGTTCTGGACGCCCCTTCTTGAAATGGGACAAAGACAACACTGCGATTTTTGTTATTATAATGCAAGTAAAACAATTCTAAAGGTTACCTCGCCCTACAAAGTCGATAGTTGAATATTTTTAGATAATCGCTGAGGTATCAACCAGGACAGGGCCTCAGAAAGTCCGACCTCAGTTGAAACGCCTCGTCTCCAACGAAGACGGACGCGGCGACAACATGGGAAGATGGCAGCAGATTTGGTGGTGGACAATTTAAGGCAGCTTGACTGAGGCACTGTCCTATCCTTGACGCCTTGAAGACGCCACCATCACTTTGGTGGCCATACGCTCCAGCGTCTGTGGCCATAAACCTCAACTTGCTGTCCACGACGGCCATCAGCACTATAGAGTAGGTTACCCTGAAAAGCCGAATGTTACCTCACTTCATGCGCTCTTGCAAAACATGATATGTGTTAAAGTAAATTTGTAGACCCATATACAGCACCTCGTAGTTATAGTACAGGCTTCCAGAATCGGCAAGGGCTTCGATATGTCCGTGTTTTCCGTCAACGCTCCCCACACAATGAGGAAAATTCCGCCCTGTCTCAAAGCCCTTGGCAATTTCCCTTAGTCTGTGATTCTTGATGGGAGCTAGAAGTACAGCACAACGTTCACACATGGTTTTACGTTGTTATTTAAAAGCCGTTCATGTAATCTTACTTTACCTATAGTAATACTGGTAATAAATGCATCCTCAAATATGAGAAATACTTGTTGACGCTTAACAATTGCGAATACTTTTGTAACTGAATCTGAAAAGCTGTGTGTCTGTTTTTTTTTCTCCCTCGCTCCGTTTTTTCTACGTTCAGCTTAAACTTTTCGAAGCATGTTTAGCCAACTAGCCCAGCTCCAGGCACTCACCACTTACTTTTGTAAGCTATCATATTATGCCCAAGTCAGGTTGGTGTCAGACTGCTTATACAAAAGACAAAAAAACTGTCTGCAGACATCGATCGAACACGACTCACTGACGCATCCGTGTTTCATAAGCCGCGTGCCAGGCTGCTCCTTTCATTGGTTGCCGTGCGACATACAAAGCAGGGATGCTGCGGTGCCTCGAATTACTATTTGTCTGCAAACTGTATTCGTAGGATGCGTAATGTGCGACCCCGTCTTTCGAAGGTGGCGCAGTAATAGCATTGGGGCCCTCAACATCCTCAGGTCTGCAGCGCTCTCTTCCCCAAGTTCGTCCCTATAATCATAGATCAATGGCTCTCTGTTGTGTAAACTTTTTGAGAAACCATTTTTGACAGTACAGCTTTCAACATGATTCATTTAGATATTTCGGCTGCGAATAGTTAGGAGCAGCTACAAAGGACGAGTTTGCTGCAGTGATTTGTACACCCGACTCCCATAATTATCTTGAAGTGGGGTGTGACACCCCCCCCCCCCCCCCCAAGAATGTCTTAAGCAATGTATATAAACGTAAAGCCAGCCCCTTCCAACACCCCCCTATTTATCTCCAGGTTGGGGGCGACACCCCCCAGAATTTCTTGACCAATGCATCTAGACCTAAGGCCACCCCCTCCCAACAGCACCCCCCCCCCCCCCTCGAATAATTGCAACACCCTTTGATTTCGAATTCTGGATGATTCCGTGGTTTGGTAGTGTGTAGAAAGAGTACACCGGGGCATTGGGGGGGGGGGGACTTGAATTTATCAATTTCCCAACACCACCACAGCGAGTCTTGTTGTTCGTAGTGATCTACATCTCTAAAGGCGGTATTTAGCGGGCGCCGTATTGGCGCGCATTGGTCGCCGCTAGAGCTCAAAAAGAACTGGTACGTACTGCTGGCAAAGATAAACAATCTTGACGGTGTGAAATATACGTTGCAGAAGCGTTGTGCAAATTCACTAACAGCACGTGCTCTCAACAGCAACCGGCGCAAGCTATGGCCCCCAGTGAATACCACACGACTGGAATACCACCTCCATTTTCAAGTGTTTTTTTTTTGCATTACGAGACGCCAGCGACTCTTTCACAGCATGCATGCGACAATAAGAATATGGTTGGTTTTGGATGAGGCGCGTTTTTATTGGCTGTCTTTTCGTACCGTCGCAGCGGCGCTGGTGACGTCTCGAAAGATGTTTGGCAATTGACGCAGCTCCGATTATTTCATAATCACATTGAACCTGCCTGTTTGCCGCAACAGCGCCGTCGCAACTGCGAAATCGCAACTAAAATCGCTCCATGTGAAACCGTCCTCTTTTCCACAAGTTACCAAAAACGAAATCAGATTTTTTTGCTTACCTTCATGTGTTTTGGGCGAAGCACCTTTCATATATGCGGACATCTCTCATGCACGATGGATGCCCCTGTTGACACTCCAACCTTGAATTGCAGTGCGAGATCCTGCATTGACGTTGCCGATGACAGGTACCTGAGTAAAAACAAAACATTGCTGTGTACATTAATGTCTGGAAGCCGACAAACTAGTAATGAATTCGCCATATAAACCAGTTTAATTGCACCTCGTATTCACGCCAAACAGTGCAGTTTAAAGAGAATACCATTTTACCTCAAAGTGATAGCAAGCCGCACCCGCGACGAAATGGGCTCTCTGACGACATATTGCTTCGTAAGCTTTGTTTCCAGGCAAGCGTGTAGTCTTTCAAAGGCGTTCGGCATTATCCGGTAATATCTTCGAAACTGCTCCGGGTCCCTGTGCAGCATAAAGAAGGTCTGCAGAGAAAAAGTATTCCAGAAACCTGCTCGCAGAAAAGCACAAGTCGACTTACCAATGAGTAAAACTCCGATCCTTCGGCTCTGTTTTGCCAGCACGGCCTGACCCACCATCACCACGGGCTTCCGTCTAGGAGCAGCAGTTTTTTTTCGCAGAAGTAGGTATTCCTTTTTACAGAGCAGTCTGAACTCGTCGGTCATCTAGAGCAGGTCTGATCTAGAGTAGCGGCCATCATGCTCTATGAAAGTCAAGACGCGCTGCTACTTGCCTTCTTTCAATATGGAACATCGTCCACGTGACGAAGCCACCGGGACAACTGTTCGCCTTGCGCGACATGCCAAGCAACGCAACAACTAGCTTGCTCAAGCAGTTATGAGCGGTGGCTCTCCCGGTGTTCTTGTCGCATTCGTCGTACTCGTTGTTTTCGTCGTTTTCGTTTATGCGAATGCAGTCGATGCAAACATCTGAATCGGCCCTAAATATAAGTATACCGCGTACTTTTTACAAGCAGCTAATAAATAAATCTGAAAATTTTATAGTTTTGTTAAATATCGAAATTAGTATCGTCAAACGAATTCAAGGGTTCCAACCATGTGCTTCGCAAGTGCGGAAAATCGCATATGTTCTCAATCAATGTGAAAGGCAACGCGAAATTTCGCATGTGCGGTTCATCACTTCACCGATTTCGCAGAAGAAAATCGCACCATGTGAATCAGGCTTTACTAGTAGTGTTGTAGGGATTGTAGCGTCCCGCCTACATCTCCAGCATTTTTTTTTTTTTTTTTTTGAAATCCAAATTACGGTTTTTGTTTATGAGCAGTTCCGTAACTTAGCTAATCTAATAACGTTGGTAACTGGGGATATAAATGTTTAGGCGGGGCTAAAAGGGGGGGGGGGGGGCATTGAGAAGAGAGGAGTCGTTGTGAATTAAGGGATGCCTCGGGAAAAGCAAGGGGGGGGGGGGGGGCGGGTATACACCCCCGTAGGGTGGGGGGGGGGGGGGGTGTAGAAAAATCACTGATGGAGGTCATAGATTGGACCCGAGCATTGCGTGGGCACTCGATTTGGGATCGTGATAATCGATAGCTCGAGATCACGGCGCCCGAGATCTATTCGGGTAGTGGCCTGTGTCCAATCGGTGCAATGACGACAATAGCCAAACGATTACAATGTCTGGAACTCGGCGCGTGTCCTGTGCCTTGCCAACCCCAGCGCATGGCTATGATCAACACTGGTGGCATATAATCGGCTCCAGATCAGCATTCGCGGCATATAATCGGCTCCAGCTAGATCACGTGGCCGCTTGTTGACTGATTGGTTGATTTTATTTTGCACAGATCAGGCACGTACACGGCAGCGTGCAAGGCGAAGCAGAGAGGTTAAAACCCTTACACCTGTGCGCCTGCTTGCCTGCCGCCGTGTATGTACGTTAGAGTCACAAAATGACATCCAGAAAGCTTAAATAAAATGTGAAAACGAAATAAAATGATGACAATGGAGCTAAATACATTGTGAGAAAGTGGAAAGTTTGCGCCAGTTCAGATTAAAGCGCAGTTCACACCCGTAACCGGATAGGACGGAGAGAGACAAGACCGGCCCCCAAGTTCCTCGCGACGTCCTATAGGACCAGCTCCGCAGCAGTGCATCCGGTCCCAAGACGTCGCAAGAGGCCCAAAAACCCGGCCCCGCCCCCCTCCGTCCCACTCCACTGCCAGTGTGTGAACGGCGCCTAACCCTGGCTCGAAGACATTTGTGTCGCGAAGATTCTACAAAGAGCCTGGGACTCCTCATGCGCCTTGGGCAGAGGACCACGGGCAGCCAATGGCATGGTCAAAAAGTCCCTGATACCCGCAGGCAACAATGATTCGCTGTGTCGCAGAGTCCTGCCACGGAGTTGTTGGGACTGCCCGGTCCTTTTGCTGACGCGTAGGATGGCGGACAGTCTGTTGCCTGGAAGTGACCCGTCGAGCAGATGGTACAGCATGCGGACCCGCGAAATTCTTTGCCTCTGGTCGAGAGGACGCCAGCCAAGGACCTTCAACCTCGCGGGGTACGAGATGCCAGCATGGCCTGGGATCCGAGCATAGATGATGCTTGATGCTCGACGCTGCACACTTTCTATAGGCGGTCGAGGAGATGTCGTTGAGGAGGCGACGACACTGCGTAGTAGTATTCTAACGAGGGTAGGACCAGGGCAGTATAAAGTGTGCGCAGTGCCGCCGGTCCACTTGGCTTTTTGATTCGAGAAACAAAACCCAGACTCCTCCGAGCATTTGCAACAACAGTTGCAATGTGCGCGGAAAAGTTCAAGGTCCGAGAGAAGGTGACTGCGAGTACAGTCAGGTGGTCCGAAATAGTAAGAGGAGTACCTCCGGCAGTGTAAGAGGGTCTGTCGCGTTTTTTACTGTTCGTGAAGCGCATCACATCGCTCTTGGAGACAATGAGACGAAGGTGTTGCGCTGTGGTTCAGTTCTCAACCTCAGCAAGATAACAGCTGTGGGTGATCTGCGTCAGATTGTGACTGACGCCACAATTGACGTATTGTCCGCGTACCGCACCAGGAGACACTTCTCACTGCGTGGCATGTCGTTCACATATAGCAGGAACAGCGTCGGACCAAGGACCGAACCCTGCGGAACACAAGACGAGATGGGTATCCGTACAGAGTGTGTGCCGTGGTACAGAACCCGCTGACTGCAATTACGCAGGAAGCCAGAGACCCAGGTAAATAAGGAGCCCTGTACCCGAGCATGGGCGAGCTTCTCCAGCAGGAGTTGAATGCTCAGGGTGTCGAATGGGTTGCTAAGGTCGAGTTGTATTAAGTCCGAAGTGCCTTGGTTGTCCATGTTGTCGCTAATAAAATGCGTTATGGTTGATAGGGCGGTTTCACAGCTATGTCCTTTACGAAAGCCGTGTTGGCTGTCCGAGAGTCTTGGGGGTAGCTCAGAAATTGGGCGCTAACTACCCCCTGAAATGTCCGGCAAACGATTAAGGTGATTGAAACCGGCCGGTAGTGCCTTGGTTCGTCCACTGACTTCCCCTTTCCCTCGTGGAGTAATGACCAGCGCTTCTTGCCACGCTTCTGGGACGACCCCACAGTCTAGTAGACCCTGAAGTAACTTTGATGTGGTTGGTAGAGCATGGGAGCAGAACAGCTTAAACCAAATGGGATCGCGACCCCATCTGGCCCAGGACTGCAAGAGTTCTTGATTTTGGCGAGTGCCTCCCGCAATGTTTTGTCTGAAAACAGTACCCTGGAAAGTTCTGATCGAACGTCATCTGCATACATAGGCAGGGGTTGTGGGTGCAGATAGTTCAGGTTCGCGTACATTTGGCACTGTGAATCCCGAGGAACTCGGAGGCGGTGGCTGCGAGTTCTGGCTGCGAGTTGACGAGGTGAACGTTTCTTGTTTTTCTTATATTTTTTCTGCGACTTCGGTTGCGCGTGATGAAAAACGAACGGGTGTTTCCTAGGTCATTATAAGTCCAGGGATCCGTTCAAAGCGGTATTTGCTAAAAGTACAAAAATCGCTGCATCTGACAGGGCATTTATGCTCGCCGAGGTTTTTAGTTGTGCGTGACGTATGAGAGTTCAACTACCCAAAGCAGAATTTGCGGCTTGAAATTCGGTTTCTTTCCGCCCGAAAACCGCCGCGTACACCCGGAAAACATAACACTCATTGGCCACAAACAACAGCAAACACGGGGTAAATATCAGTTTAGAACGGGAGCCACTTCGCGCTGCCATACCGCCAAATGGCAAAATCGCCAGCCAAGCCCGCGCCGAAAGCCTTCGGAACGTTCGGAACCGGTCGGATCCTCGAGCCGGTATACGACCACAGAGCCGCCGCGAACATCCGGGACCTTACTACGCTCGCCGTTCTTCGGCGCATCATCCCACTAGCCCCTTCTAGTATGCGCCGTTTTTTCCGCCGCTTGGTGGCGGGTATGTCGACGGTTCATTTGTTTCTTTTCTGACCTAAAATACTGAAGAAAAACTACTTTAATACATAATTGAAGCGGTTCGCGACACTTATATTTTGTATCTCGACTAAAAAAAAAAAAAGAAAGAAAGATTTTAGCGGTGCTGACCAGTAGTATGTCCAGGACCAAAGACGTCACATATCGCGCGCTTTCGGCAACGCGGGTCGCCCTCGTAGGTGAGGTTTTCGCGTCGTCCGGTTAAAATATGACGCACTGATATTTAGTTACTCTCTCCGTACCCGCTGGCTTGCCCGACCCCCAGGAGACGTGGAAACCGCAAAAGAGGTAGACCCTAAAATATGATTGCAGGGCCCCTTGAAAGGGACACTGACAGCGTATTTTTGCTCGCCAAGGTTTTTATTCGTAGATAACATATGAGAGCCCAACCACCCAAAACACAATTTGCAGCTCAAAATTCGTTTTCTTTGCGCCCGAAAACCGCCGATAGAGAACTGACCGGTTTGAGTCGGGCTCACTCTCTTTTCCATTTTTTATGGTTTAGACAAAACCTCCAAAGATAGTCGAAGCCGCGGGTCATCGAATGAACAGAAATTATGATACCCATTATTTGTAGCTTCTAAAAAACTGCAAATACGTTGAATGATAATAATAATAAAAGTTTGCACAGTTACGGGATTTTCAATGACTTTCGCATCGTCTATATTGCTTTCTTCTTCCTCCTCAGTCACGTTTCAATTTCGGTTTCAAACAGTTGCGTTATTTTTTGTTGTTAAAACTATAAGTGACGCGCCAGGGGCGGATTTAGGGGTCAGGCCAGGGAGGGGTGGTAAGCATTCGGCTGGCGGCGGGGGAGGAGGGGGAGTCTGCTGAGATTAGATATTACGGCCTAAACGTTGTCCAGATATATATTTTGCCGTCCCAATATTTGTTATGTCACCAACATCTAAACTTTTAGCTGGTGTATATCAATGATTGCATTACAAAAAGTTGACCTGGGGAAGCTTGGGGGGGGGGGGGGGGGGAAGCGGTCGCCTTCCTCCTCCCCCCCCCCTAAATCCGCCCCTGCGTGACGCTGTAGCAAAATATTGATTGGATAGTCTTCTAACACCGTAATAGTCTAATAGATCGCCTGGCAAAACACAAACAAAATTTTTTGGGGGTGTCAGCCACGTAGTGGCGATATACGACCGCACGCCGATACGATGCTCATCGTATTTACATGCTACGCATTTATAGCGCATATTTTTATTTTAGAGCGCAGCTCTTAGGGGCCCGTTCCCGGCTTGAGCGGCGTCGCCGTCGCCGTCGCCGTCGGCGTAACCAAGGTCATCCCAAGGTCACGTGACCCCCAAGGTCACGTGACCCCTCCAGGTCACGTGACCCCTCCCAAGGTCATCTCAAGGTCACGTGACCCCACGTGACTCCCAAGGTCACGTGACCCCCCGAGGTCACGTGACCCCTCCCAAGGTCATATCAAGGTCACGTGACCCCACGTGACCCTTTGAAGGTCACGTGACCCCCAAGTCACGTGACCCCTCTGAGGTCACGTGACCCCCGAGGTCACGTGGTCTCCTCCCCAAGGTCACGTGACCCCCAAGGTCACGTGACCCCTCCCAAGGTCATCTCAAGGTCACGTGACCCCAAGGTGACCCCCACGTGACCCCCAGGTCACGTGACCCCTCTGAGGTCACGTGACCCCTCTGAGGTCACGTGACCCCCCGAGGTCACGTGACCCCCCTCCCCGAAGTCACGTGACACCCCCCCCCCCCCCCGAGGTCACGTGACCGCCCCCCCGGAGCATATTAAAGAATGAGGGGAGGAGGAGGGGTCTACCCTCCCCTCAGTACCCTTCACTCCTCCTCCTCAAGAGCTGCGCTCCAATTCGGCGTTACAGGGATTTGTAAACGGCTTTCACTTTTTTTTCGTGACTCTTTATATTTGTGCTCTTTACGGCTCTTTTTATATATTATAGGACTTTTTAGAAAGTAGACGTTGCAATTCATTTTTTTTTGTGTGTCTGATTGCCCTGTGAATTTGTAGGTCACCAATGTCCCAACCAAAGCTAATCAGTGTGATCACTGATTAGCTTGTAAGATGACATCCATCTTTCTGCATTTCTCCATCAGTGACTCGATTTATGTACAACTACAAAAAAAACTTTTCGCTGAACCACTGTCTGTAGGGGGTTGAGGACATGCCAAGCTGCTCTATAGCAGCTTTTTTCCTCCAGCTCCCCCATCTTCGATGGAAATAAAGGAATTATTATTATTATTATTATCCAGATTCCCCTCTTGTAATTAAAAAAAAATTATAAGCGATTTTCAAAAATTTCAATGAGGATCATGTTGACCAGCGGAGACAAGAATAGATATGGAAATGAATGGCGAGAGCGCCCTATTTGCTCATTGAAATTTTCCAGATATCGCTGATAAATTTCCAATCGGATAAGTGTTTTTACAACTTTGCTACTGGCCCGATTCGGTAGCGCTACATTTGGGCGGTGGCTGAAGCAGCTGTAGTATCGCGCATTTATTTCTCGCACCTTGTGTTTGCTTGTGTTTGTTTTTCGTCACTCAGCCAAGTGGCCGAGCGATTTCTGCAATAATACTTTAAAAAAAAAAAAAAAAAAAAAAAAATCGAGCTGATGATGATTCATGGTAATAAAACCCGAGACTCAGGAACACAGAAGGGGACGAACAGCGATTTATTTCTTGCAAGCTCGCAATGCAAGGGACAGGCGTGGCGAAAGAGCTAAACGAAACGCCCAGGGAAGTACGGACCCGCTCGACCGATAACTGCTGATAGCTGGCGACGATTGTAGCGAACTCTTCATTCTCGGCGCACAACACTGAACGTATAAAAAATAGAAATGAAGAAAAAGGAGAGAGAAAGACACTGAAAGAGAGAGAAAGGAGTGCGCCGCGCGAGCAAGGAGGAAGGTACGGCGCGAAGCGAGCGGGCGAGCGTCGCAAAATCGTTCGAAAGACGTAGAACGTAGGCGGGACTGGCGAAGATAGGAGAAGTTGCAGTTGACTTCCCGGTCATCGTTGAAGCACGTCACGCTCATTCATTTATTGGAGGTAAGTGGTTCGGAATTCCTGTTTAAGAACGAGTATAATGCGCGGCAGATCGCACATGCTGTCATCAACCACCGCGGATGTTTTGTTTGGTGGTTCTACCAAATTTGGTTCCATACTTTGTGGCGGGACCGGCGGTTGTGAACCATTCTTCCTGTTGTGGTTCGTTGAGATTGTTGTTATGACTTGATCGCCAGCTAACAAACGTCTGTGCTGAAGCGTCTCTATCTCCCACCAGTGCTTCACGTTGCTAACGTTGCTGTTCTCGACGGTCAAAGGACTGCCGTGGAACTAACTAGCCCAGCCTTTGGGGTTTCACGAAAAACGAAATTAAAATGCAAATTGACACATTGCTGGCTGTGGGGTAAACCTCGTGAAAAAGTGTTGTTCTCTGCTTCCTTAGCGACCCGCGTCTTTTCATTGGGAGGGTAAACATTGCGGAGGTGGAACGGATTCCAAGTCTTGCTGCTAGGTTCATCTCATCAGACTATCGCTCGATCTTCATCATCAGCATGGACCTGGAACTGAAGTTTCTTTACTTTGCCACAACATATCTGTCCTGCGTGATACATATCTATCTTCTGCGCCGCCTACAGTTTGCCCGAATACCCAAAGTTTGCCAAAACTAATCTATATCAAAACTAGTTTTTTTTTTCTCCTAATATCATTGAACAGAACTGCTTGCCGTCATTGCTTGTTCAATGTAAGTGTTGACACATTTGAAAACTGCCTGCACAGATGTTGGAATCCTCCCTGCTTGGGCAGCACTATAGCTGCTGCCTTTATTTTTGTAAATATAGAAATAAAACTACTATATATTTATATATTAGTTCCAAACTCCACTTTCGCAAGCCTTCTCTCTCTCTCTTTCTCTGTGCACTCTAGTTCGAAACTCTTGATATTATATGTTAACTATTTATTTTGTGAACAATTTCAAAGTTTGTGTCCCATTCTCTTTTTTTTTTATCCCGTAGGGTCACATTTGCGAGATGGCCGGTATTGAAACAAAATAAAAAAAAACTCCAGCCCCCTCCCATTAAAACAAACAAATGTACTCACAAATAGCTGGTGGCAGCGATAGGTCGCTGCTTGTTCACTGCGTTACCTCTTCCAGTGTGTACACCAACACACATACTCGTCAATCTTTATACTCCTTCTAGAGCACATAATTTGGTTCTGCTATTGACAGTTGTTGAAAGGACGTTTGGAATTTGAGATCTGTCGCAGTAAATCTTGGGAGGGTGTTTCGAAAAATCTTGTGAGGTTACATATATATCAGGTATTTTTTTGTCAGATAATCATATTTATGTTGTTCTATAATCATATTATTGGCTTAATACTGCCTAGATTGACACATTTGCCTTGCATATACAGACAACTTAAGAAACACAAAACGAGAAACCATTTTGAGCTTTACCATTGCTCCACTTTTGTACTTTAACATTTTCTTTATACTTCTCTATCCTTGGCATTGTTCCAAAACATCGCCTCTTTTCTGTTTTCCAGATGCTGTGCCGTGCGAGCATATTTGACTTGGAGCGGAGTCTCAGGCAGACTGTGAAACTGTTTTCGACGTCGGCCCACTGCTTGGCAGACGTGAAGAGGTGCGATCTCCTTGTGGTTGGGGGCGGAGCAGGCGGCATCTCAACGGCCGCCAAGTTCTCTTCAAAATTGGGCAAAGGCAAAGTGTGCGTCTTGGAGCCACAGGATGTAAGTCTAATCTATGTTGCACAAAGTGATGCTCACCTGTCATGCAGAACTCATTGCCTCACAGAATCATTGCTGTGTTGGCAGTCCTGTTGATATCATAGTTTACATTGTCATGCACAAGTGTGCCTTGCAACTCTTCCGCATTATGTAATTTTGTGTATGAAGGTTAATGCTAAACTTGAATTATGTTGCTTACACTGGATTTTGAGCAGAGGAACTGATGGGGAGCTAGCAACAGAGCTAATAAAGTAGCCAAGAATTATAGGTTTTAAGTTGAATTTCCCAAGTTATGTATCTAAACTTGTGGTCCTGCTGTTTAAATATACACTCACATTTTTATCTTTTGTCTGTTCATAATCCAATTTACTGGCACAGCTAGAATGTGTGGGCTGCTTTACAGAATGCTTGACATACCACTCCTTAAATTAATTAAATCCAGCTAATTTTTGGTCAGGTAATTCTGTTTCTGCACCCAGTACAATTAGCAATCAACAAGGTTCAATACCCTAATGAGACAAATCTTGAACTTGAGTATTTTTTTATTTACATTTATAGGAGACAAATAGCTTAATCTAAATTATCTGTCTCTTTTTTTTTTCTTTTTCCACTTGAATTTGATTATACAACTTGCTAAAAGAACAATGGATCGAGCACTAGGGAAATAGAGCACCAACAAGAAATCAAGGTACATCTTGTGTCATCATTGCGCCTTTGATTGTTTCAGGCACACTGCTACCAGCCCTTGTGGACGTTGGTTGGAGGTGGTCTCAAACCGGCCTCTGCTTCCATTCGACCAATGAAAGAAGTGATGCCCAGCAATGCGCTCTGGATCAGAGATCAAGCAGAGATGTTTGTTCCACAGGAGAATGTGGTGGTCACCAAGGGAGGACTCAGGGTCAGCCAATTTGCAGACATCCTACTTTGGACACTTGTTTTCAGTTACTTTTTCTTCTCAGTGCAGTGTTGGCAGTGGTCCAAAGTGGAAGCTGCATTTCATTGCCCCTGGCACGACTCACTGAAGCTTTTTATTTTTCTTCCTTCTCATGCTTGCAGATTAAGTATGACTTCCTTGTTGTTGCTGCTGGCATTCAAGTCCGCTTTGACATGGTGAGTGGGCTTTGATGTAACATGCATACTTAAAGGATGTTTTTTCATATGCCAGGCATACAAAATACTGCTTACTTATACCATTCTCAATGTCTCTATCTTGAAAGATGCTACCTGCCATATGTGGTTTTAGAGAACAGAAAAAAAAAAAAAAAGACATAAGGTTTTTTGTTTTGGTTGATGTTTAAATCCTGAATAAGGAAACAAAAAAAAATTTTGAAAATGAAAAAAAAAAAAAATCTAATTTTCTAGGGTTAGTGAAATCCTCGAGCATAATTCGAGACTTGAGACAGGAAAACTTCGTAGACAAGGTGGATAACAATGAAGTTCAAATTTTGCATTTTGGCTTTATGAAAGTGGACTGTAAGAAAACACATGCAGGAAATTAGAGCAGTCGGAAATCACAAACCCGTCACGAAAGCAGGCATCGGTGATATCCACATGGTTGTCCTGCCTTTCTGCCTCATTTTAAGGTTCACAGAATATGGGCTTGATGCACTACACAATGCTTGCAATATTCTAATGTAGTACATATTTCACTTGAAGTTAATGAAACTAACCATAAAATAATTCTCTTACCTTACTTTTTCCTAGACAAACTTTTTATGTCGTAAATAGGGTTTTGTGTTTTTGGGGTTTATGTTGCTTCAAATTTAAAGTGTCTTTTTTTTTTTTTTTGTGGTTGGAGGGTATTATTTTTCCCCTTAAATCTGGTGTTTTTCAGTGTCAACTTTTGGTGTCTATAAAAGCCTTTATCGGGGGTTATGTTAAAGAAAACAGGACATGGTATTCCCCAACCTCCAGGGAACATGTGTATGACCCGTATACTTAAAAAGCTTTCCCATAGAAAAAGGAAACAAGACAATGGGTGTGGTTCTCAAAGAGAAAAGCTACCTTGATGACTATTCACTTGGGTTTGTGTTTCATATCAACACGAAATTGAGCTCAAGCTAAGAATTTCTTTCCCTGAAACTTGTTTTCTTTTTTTTTTCTTTAAATTCAAGTACAGCTTTAATTTTGGATATTTTAGTTACCTAAACACCAAACCCTAGTTGTAAAGAACCGAACAAGTAGCATTAGCCCTTACTTACATAGAATAGCTTTTGTGAAAATGGCATCAGTAAGGCACTCACATTTCTCCTTCCTCCTATATCATTTGCTTCCTTGCCTGCCAACTGATAGTCACATGTATACGTCCAGCACCATTCTTAAAGCTGCAAACAAAAAGGGAGCTAAGTCTAGGTGATACATGATCTGATCAGTTCAGCTCGGCTCAATTGAAGACAAACAGGATTGCGCGCTAGAATTGGTATTAGTATTGGTGTTTATTGCGTGCCCAAAACACTGTGAAGGCTTTGATATTGGTGCGCATAAAAGTCACAAATGACTTCAACATGCAAAGATGTGAAATACAGGAGTGACACATCAGTCATAATAAAACAAATTACAGACACAACTCGGCATTCGAAGAAAGCAAGGCATGGAAAAGAAATCATACTGCACAAGGCTATTACAAAAAAGTTGATTTCTATGCATTGGTGACCCTTTAATCTGCTTGTCAGGATAAAACGTATCGCAGAGTCGCGTGTGTTTAGGTGACACGTTTAAGCTTGTACTACTCAAAAGATCAAGTACATCGAAACAATCTTGTATGAGTTCCTGTAAAAACACTACATCTCGGCAATGCCTGTGGTCAATTAGAATTTTGAGGTTTAAAACTTTAACAAGAAATTTATACTCAGAGTAGAGTCTCCTGTCAAAATGCCTATCGTAGACTATGCGTCAGATACATAGCCAGGGGGGGGGGGGGGGGGCGGCCGGCCCATGGGGCCCGGGCCCCCCCCCCCTTCCTTCCTGAAATCTTCCATTTTGCTGGGGCCTCCTCTCCCCCCTCCCCCTCATGCAGCATTTTGTCGTGGGCGACTCCCCCCCCCCCCCCCCCCCCCGAAACAAAATCCTGGATACGTGCCTGCTATACGTATCAGATGCCTTTGTACCATTTCATTGCGTCTTCAATCGCTATGTGATTGAAAGTTCCACACAACAGACGCAAGTTCAAGTCGTGGCCTAACCAAAGCACAAATTAATTGTAGTATCAGGTGCCTGGAAGTGTCAAGTCAAACGTGAGATCATCCCGAGTACTTTAAGACTGGTACCACATATGTTAGTGACATGAGATTTTAATAATAGTTTACAGTCTACTAGCACTGCAAGGTCCTTGACTGCATCAGTTCGAGCAATAGTGCAGTTATCCAACCTGTATTTAAAGTGTAAGGGATTATTGCATCTTGTTAGCGAGATTACCTTAATTTTGTTGGCGTTCAAAGGCAAGTGGTTTGACAGGCACCACTTATAAATGCTCAGTGCATCAGATTGTAGCGCTTCACAGTCTTTTTCGGAATGAAAATATGAAAATACCTTTATATCGTCAGCAAATAAAAGCAACCTGGCAAATGTAATACACTTTGAAATATCATTAATGAATACAATGGGACTCAGAGCCCCAGAAGGAGCAGAGCTTATAAAAAAGGAAAAGCTCCTGCAGCCGAAAGCTGAGTCATTACAAAGACAGTGACGTCACGGTGAGTTAACCTCACGAGGTAGAGAAGTATCACCTGGTACCACCAGCCTCTGTTGCACGATTCTTTCCATTTGCAATTTCTATCTGATCTTGCAAAAAGCTGCAAACTGTAACTGCTCGTACTCTGCATACTATATCTTATAATGATGTGGCGATCCATTGAGACCATCCATTTGCAGATCAAAGGATTAGAAGATGCCTTGAAGACGCCCAACGTGTGCTCCAATTACTCGTACAAGACCGTTACTAAGACCTTCGGTGCAATGCAGAACTTCAATGAAGGCGCTGCCATCTTCACCTATCCAGCAACACCCGCCAAGTGTCCCGGTGCTGCGCAGAAAATCATGTACCTCACAGACGCCTACCTACGTAAGGTAGGCATCTTTGTTCGCACTAGTCTGGCACTGACTGGTGCGATGCCTGCCACCTTGGTTGCTGAGGTGTTTATATCAATATACCATTTCTATAAATATTGGTTTGAGAGTGTATGATATGAATAGGGGTGCCCTCTTATTGTGGGCATGTACCTACTTCCTGTTTTCTCTGTCGAGCTGCAGTGATCTTGATAGCGAAGTCACTTAAGCACCCATTGTGTATTATCCATTGTGGATTGTCCTCCTAGAGAAGTTA
Source organism: Ixodes scapularis (assembly GCF_016920785.2). Lineage (NCBI taxonomy): Eukaryota > Metazoa > Arthropoda > Arachnida > Ixodida > Ixodidae > Ixodes > Ixodes scapularis. The sequence continues at coordinate 90,431,916 of NW_024609835.1, forward strand.
CCTATAAGCCCCCGTTGTGGATTATCCTGTGTGGATTATCCCGTTCAGAGAAACTTTCCTTTTTGCGCTCAACGAGCACAGAAAGAGTAAGTCATGTTTTTGAGAAAAGTTGATTATTATGTATCTAGTGGTTGCTTGACGTCCATGAGATGTTAGGCAAGACAGCAGTTGGCATGCCACAAGCTTTATGTCCTGTTCCACCTTACGTCTGGCCGCAGCGAATGCTACGAGCTATTGAAGCCAATCCAAGGCTGTATCAGTGTTAGGTGACCTTGGAGAGGAGGTGCAGTGACGGGCGGAGAGCGTATCGGATGCTACATTCAGAGAGCTGGATTGGCTGGGATGGCTCGTAGTGTCCGCTGCAGTCAGACGCAAGGTGGAGCGGAGTATAGTGTGGGTGCCACGTCTTTGGGTGGAAGCCTGTAACTTTTTTTATCACGGTTGGTTACATAAAAAAAGAAAGGAATAAAATATTGTAAGGGTATATTCATTTCATAGAGAACCAAATTTTTCAGCATGGGCTTTGCATTGTAAGATATCAGAAAAGTATCTGTTTATTAATTCTTGAGGTCTTGCTGATAAGGCATGCGTGCCTCTGCGAAATGACAGCTCAGACTGGAAAGGACATCACAAAGAGAGAAGTGTGGACTAGATTGCACTTGTAGCCTTCACTGTCCTGTCAGCTTAATGGAGGCGTGAACTTTCAGCTCCAATCAAATCAAATAGTGCCAAATAATGACAAAGATGTTGAATGTTGAATCGAATAACCAGAAGTCTTTTCACAACATTTGCGAAACTATGCATATGAAAAAGCCGCATAGATAAGAAAAAAGGCCCTTCGTGTTCATTCTCCTTCAGGGCACGCAGAGCGAACGGAAGATAGCATGAAAAAAAAAAAAACAACACATAAGACATTGTTGATAGATGTGTCCACCCATCCATGTATGAATAGAATACGCATCATGCAACATGCTGAATAAATGGGCGGATAAAGCTGTTTAAATCTGGTGAAAAAAAAAAAAACCAAATTCGCAGAGGTGGGGTTGAACCCTGGATCCCTAGGTCTTGCAGCGCGAGCTTTCACTCCACGTGCTCGGAGCTAACACACTCGGCCACCGATCCCCGGAATCGGGTGACATTTTACATCACGTAGCGGGGCATCTTGCTCTATACCGCGAGGATCGAGACTAGTTAGCAGAAGAGACAGATATAATTATCGCGGTTATTTGTAGTTTGATAATAATTTGTCATTATGGACGTAACAACCGAAAATGGGTTTATATAATGCTCAGGGCTGGCTGCAGCTGATGTTTGAATTAAAAAAAACATGTTTTTCAGGCTTTTGTTGAGCATCTAAGAAGCTTCGAGTACTTCATTCGAGGAACACAGGAAACAAACCATACTTTGAAACAAACCAGGGTGTTGAACCGGAACCAAACCGAACCGAAAACCGGAACCGAACCGGTATTTTTTCCGGAACTGAACCCGAACCCGAACCGTTATATTGTTATCGTGATGAACCCGAACCGGAACTGAACCGGAAAAAAAAATAACGGTTACCGGCTCATGTCAAGACAGTTCTGCCATGCGCTGTTGACAATGAATGTGCTATCAATGCCATTTGTTTTTTAAGTCCCGTCAACTGACACTAGGGATGTCGCAAACCACCCTAGGTTCGATTTCGAAAGGTTTCGATATTTGCGAAGCGAACTGAGGTTCGATTTCGAAAAATTCGCAACTTTTGACCACAGCGGAGTTTCGAAATCGAAAATTTCGAAGCTTCCACGGTTTCCAAAATTTCGAATTCGAATATTTCGAATATTTTTTTACTTCAGGTTCGATAAATTCGAAGATCTCGAAATTCTTTGTAAAAAAAATTCGAAAACTTCGAACGCTTCGAATTTTTATAGACATGAAGTTCGAACAATTCGAAGATTTCGAATTTCTTTTTGCATAAAGTTCGAAAAGTTCGAAGGTTTCGATTCTCTTTTAACGCAAAATTTAAAAAAAAAAAAAAAAAAAAAAAACTTAGAAGATTTTGATAATTTTTCTAATCCAAGTTTTCAAAGTTCGAAGTCCGATTTTCAAGTTTTTCCACAGTTTCAGTTTCAAATAACGTTTTCACGACTCAATGGTTTTCACGAAATCAAGTTTAGAAAAGTTAGGGTGTGATATCCAGATTCTGCGAAGTTGGTCAGGCAATTAAATGAGATGACGAGTGTCCGGGACGTGCTAGAATATTTGCCAGTGCAGAATTGTGACCGCCAGCCCCGGGGGGGGGGGGGGGGGGGGAAGGGAGGGAGGGAGGGAGGAAGGGAGGGAGGGAGGGAGGGAGGGAGGGAGGGGGGGAGGGAGGGAGGGAGGGAGGGAGGGAGGGAGGGAGGGGAGGGGAGGGGAGGGGAGGGGAGGGGAGGGGGGGGGGTCTTTAACCTGCATCACGCAGTAGTGATTGCGCGAACACACTGTTTTACGAGACTCATCCAGTTCGAAACGGCCAGGGGCGAGCAGGAGGTTGAGGCTCAGAAAAACCTTGAAGCGACCTGGCAAACTACCTCGCCACCCCTTGCACGCTGGTAGTAATCCGATCCGGTGAAGTTTATTTTCTGGGACGGAGGAATCGCCTCGCAAAAAGCACAAAAGCCGACACAACTCGAGGTCGAGGAGCGTTCTACCATACAAGTGGCGTCGGAAGAGGAAAAACGGGGGGAAAGAGGGTAGCGGGGGGGGGGGGGGGGGGGCTTCAGCCTCCTTTTCCTCCTTGCAGGTATTTCGAACTGTTAAAGAAAACAATACGGGGAAAGAGGGCGTGGTCGAGCTTATTTTAATCTGAAATTATTTATGCATATGTATAGCTACTGTCGCTCTTCACTGCATAAAAGGTTGCGTAGATGGTCATTGTTAGAAACTCGTTGTCAGAAGGCACTGCTCGTCACATGCTTAGTGGTTCGGAAGTTCAAAGCTGTCTTTTCGACCTAAACACCTGTGCCAATGGTAACAAAAAAAAAAAAAAAAAGAATAAATGCGGGAATAAAAAGCAGGAGAAAAAAAAAAAAAAAAACTATCAAGAATTTGTTGGAAGTGTTCTATTCTTGCACATTCAGAGGTTCAGAACTTCGAAACAAGTTTCTTTTACCAAAATGTGTACAGGCTAAAAGAAACACGTCCCAGAAACGTGAAGCGAAAAAAAAAAAAAAGTTTTCTTTTAATGACGTGCTGAACTTGAACACTATTAGAAATCTTCTCCCATGAGTTAATTTATTCCTTAACGTGAAAAAACAATAAATATATTATTTCGTATTCTGCAGATGGCAATGATATGTACTGTCTGTTGTGTTAATTTAAATGCGATACCGCAAACAACTTAGACGAAAATAAATATCAAGTTTAGGTTATAATTGCATGCAGATACATGTTTGGACATTTCTTCGAAACTCACGTTGAATAACAATAATCACATCTTAAGACGGCACTTACCTAGGCTATACATAGATCATTCTTAAAAGTATAACATATCTACCATAAATAGCTCCTGCTGCAACGTGCTTCAAATCTGGCACAAACGATAATCGTCAAAAACCCGTCGTCCTTCCTCGCCCCTTCGGGGATTTATTTCTTTAAACCTAAGCATGCCAGAACATTGAAATAAACGACATTGTCTTTCGTAAGGAACGCAGCACCGCGTGTAAAAGTTCGAGAAAAAAAAAATTACGAATGTACCCCACTACTTGAAATCAAATGAAACAGTCCGCCGGTCTTTCGAAGTTCGACGAACGTCGAACTTTTACCCTAAAAGTTCGAAGTTCGTCGAACTTCTGACTTTTCAGAATCCGAAAGTTCGAAACTTTTCGAATTCTCTTGATAAATAAGTTCGAAAGTTCGAAATTCATTGAATTTTTTGGTTAGTCAAGTTCGAAAGTTCGACAAGCATCGAACCTTGCAGCGCAATAAGTTCGAAAGTTCGAAAAAAATCGAATTTTTTAGCGTAATAAGTTTGACGGTTCGAAAAGCGTCGAACTTCTTAGCTTAACAAGTTAGAAAATTCGACCTCCGTCGAATTTTACGATATAGACAATTCGAAAAATCGAAATCTTTCGAACCTTTCGAACCGCTTGATTCGATCATCGAAACTTCGATTCGAAAAAAGTTCGCGGCATCCCTTAGTGACACACACCTCGCTTACATATTTTTCTTCTCCACTCAGTCTTAGGAATATAAACGCTGCATCCATGAATCTTGACAAACACTGCATCAATGAATCTTGACATAGGACCAGCTGCGCTGGTCGCGGCTTGCATGGAAGAAAAAAAATTGAAAGGCCGTGAAAAAAAAAAAAAAAATCGCGTCACGGGATTTTATTTTTTTACAATCTCGTAAATCGTAAATGCTGCTGTGTACTCATTTTATAACACGTTTCTAGAACGCGCGAGTTCTTGAAGCTTGCTTCCATCGGAATGAGAAAAGAAAAGGCTGTGGAGTTTGATAATAATGCATCCGGTTTCGTATAGGCACTTAGAAGCTAACGTATTTGTGAGACAGCGAACTCTTCTATTTTAATATTTATCCTATTGCGTCCTTCTGGCGTTGCGTTCGGTGAAGTGTTTTTCATATTCTGTATCTTGTTTAATGAAAACTTATTTAAGGGTCTAATTTCAGTTACCGAAGGCTAGTTCAAATAAAGAAAGCTGTATTTTCTCCCCACTGTTCCTTCAATTGCTTACACGCCAAGGTGGCGGGATAGTTAGCGAGTTCTACTTGTAAGTGGGTTTGTAAGGAGGTCGCGGATTTTACAGCTACTGCGTCGGACCCAATTAGATGAAGTCCGAATGCGTAAACGTTGGTGAGGTAACCTTTGAGTGCACATAAAGAAACCATTCCTGGTAGAAATCCCTGAGCCTTACACTGCGATGTATCCCGTTTCGTATGTGCTGATTTCAGATGTTTTATTTGTAATTTATTTTGATGTTGCAATTTGTCATTTCTAATTTCCGAACCGGTTCGCGAACCGGTTCAGCGCCCCGAACCGGTTTGCGGATCGAATTAATCGAACCGGAACTGAACCGGAACAAAATAAATTTACCTGAACCTGAACCGTAACCGATCCTGTATTTTTTTCGGTTCGACACACTGAAACAAACCATACTTTCTGAATACTGGCTTGATTTAGATCCATGAGTTATGGCTACTTTCGCATATGAACAGCATTCCTGAATAAACCTGATTTTGTTTCAACAGTACTAATATTCATTGAAACAAATTATTTGAAAACCTTAATACAAGACTTTCCAAAGTTTACTCGAATTATTCAAGCTATCCTTATTCGATTCAAATTCGGAAATTAAATATTTGTACACCCCTACTTAAAGGTTAATGAGGTGTAACGTTCCCATCATGCTGTGCTGTCTCATTTTTTTTTCTTTTTCTTTAATAGTATTGGCACTTTGTGCAGTGATGGAAGGGCTGTCACATTTGTGCCTAATTGCTCTGTAAACGAAAGACTGCTACATCTTGTGCCCAAATGCCATTTTTGCAAAGAATTGCGCCACACCTGCACCGATATGGGTTTTAAGAAAAAGAAAAATATATTTTTATTGGTCGACCCTGATATTCAGTCTAGAAGGGAGAGAAACTGGTACAAATAGTAATATGTATTTCACTGTGCTTTTAATCAAAGTGAAACAAAGTATAGAAGATTGATCATCAACTGCGCTGGCCGCGTCAATGTCTGAAGTTTGAGACAATATCTGCGATGTCAGTAGGTTAAAGTCGCGAGAAAAGATGAGCACAATACTGGTATAATGGCTACTGTGATTAGACAGAACCAGGGTGTTTTGCTCCTCATTAGATCCTTTGATTATCATGCCTGCCAAATGCCTCTATGCTGTGGCTAATGAGTACTGTGGCAATTGCGCCGCTCATGTCCACCCTCATCGCTTTGCACTGTGTGTCGAGCTTCACTGCTTCACACCGGTGTGCTAGGAGGAGCAACTAATATGGGGTAGCGCTATGTGCTTGGAAATTAGGCTCATCACCATTACAGGTCGGCCTTCCTTGGCCTAAGTTGTAGATTCATCTCTAATTCTAAAATGCTGTGCAGTGAAAGGAAAATACAACAGCGCTGATCTATATTTGAATAAGTACGGTACTGTTGCGACCGAGGAGTTCCCCAGGCAGCCTCAGGCAGGGCCAGGCGAGGACAGGAACCGCAGGCCGACTCCAGGCAGGGACATCAGGAGACGGGAGGGTGTCTCGCGATAAACTCTGTTTTAATACATATGTACAGAAGTTTCTTGTTCGTCGGAGAGCACACCTTGCGGCCTCTCGTTTGCTCTTTAATACAGTCGCTGTTGATTTTCCAGCGGTTGGCAGCCAATGGTGGCCGAACTGCCAACGAACGTCATGTTCAGGCCCCGCCCCCACTCATCCTCTCGAGCGCGCACACACATACACGCACACACTGCAGCGTCGGACGGGCTTCCCAATCCGGCGCCGGGGCATTCTTGACCTCGATAAGCCGCGCCAGGAGTTGGTGACGAAAGGTCCGCTGTCAGCTCGTGAGACGTTGACCGTGATGGAGATGATCCCCTCATCATGCGGCGTCGTGGCTCGGGAAAGGTTTAGCGGGATAATCCGCAAGTGGCGCCGGACGAAAACTTGAGCCGAACGTACTCGGCCGGAAGTCCCGCCGCCGGCGTCGTCCCCCGGAATCCTCTCCCGGTAGGGCAGCTGGTTCCTGGATGGACTGACCCCCGCAGCCAGAGAGAAGAGTCCGGCTCAGCTCCGCTCCCAGGTGTGGCGGCGTCCACGCGGCGCCGGGCGACGTGTTCTGTCAACAACGGCTCAGACGGCCGGTCGCCGATCCTAAATGCGAAGGCCAAACCCCGCCGGGTGGAAAAGAAGGGAAAGCGAAGGAAGGACGTGACCTTCGCCAAGGCCTATCGCAACAACACCTCCGCCGCCACTGAGCTCATCAGGAGGGCAGCAGTCCCACACTGCTGCGCTGACTCGATGAGTGCCTCGCTTTCTTGGGAGAGGGTCCGGTGATCATCTCCTGCCTTGAGACGTAGGCGAGGGTCGGGTCCAAATCTCTGGAGTGGGGGACCTCAACTCAGGTCACAAGAGGAAGGCGTGGGCGAGACAAACACAGCAAGTCACGATCCCAGTAGCGACAAGTGCTTCGCTTTCCTCCCCCGATCCGCCAGACCAAAAAAATAAAGACAACCCCCTTCCACCTACTACCTAAAATCTCCCTCACTCGACACTCGAGCTCAGGCTGTCAATAAGCCCTTTAAAGTAAACCATACCCCAAACCAGGCAAACAGAAACAAAAGTTATGGTAGCGTGCTTTGACATAAAAACACAATCACAAAATCAAGATGACCCTTCCAAGGATTTGAAACAAACAAAAAAACTTTACAAATTTGTACAATCCGATCATGGAGCTCGTTCACGTCTTAGAAGCCCCGGCCTAGATAATCAGCGTTCCTCTTTTAGCTGTGCCCCTTTTTACCTCGCCTCGAAGGCTTACTACCGTGAAGCGAGATAAACTTTAGAGCTTGCTAACACATCGCACTGCGGCTCAACAAAACGCGAAAACGGACTCCCGTGAAAAGAACACATTACGTACCGTTACGTAACTTACATAGGACATATCCCTATTAAATTCAAGCGCCTCCTCCATAAGGCAAACTATACCGAGGATAAAACCGCTTTAAAAGAACTCTACCGCCGATACAACGAACTGAAGCCGAACAACACGCAAAACTCAGACTCCCGAAAAAAGAAAAGCTATTCATACCACTTGCTAAGCCGACTTCAGAAAAAGACATTCAAATTAAGCCTTCCCCCTTTCTGGCGGCCTCAGCCTCGTCTGCTTTCACTGGCGAGAACTTGCGCTCTAACCTACACCCAGTCTGTTCTCGGTGCCACTCTCACCAGAAAAGCCCTGGTCCCCAGACTCGAAAGTTTCCTCAAAGCCACAGTCGGAAAGTTCTGACTTGATTTCCGCATCTGACTTAATCTCCCGCTGAAGAACAAGCTGCGAGGCGAGCACGTACTCATAGGACCCGAGGTACTTGGACGAGATTGAGGATTTGTCCAGCAAGGTTCCTGCATTCTGTTGATCATCTCTTCTCGTCGTGGGAGCATGAGACAAATGTGACGGCTTGACTCTCGGCTTCCTTACGCTGCGTGACTCCTCGCAGCCTTCGTTCTTCTCGTCCGAGCGGCTCTGTCTCGTCATTTCCGCATCTAGTGTAGATTTGCTGGTGTCGCCTCCAGGCCCGTTGCTCGCACTTCCGGTCTGGATCGATGGCTCCTTGTGATAGGTGTCCTGGCGTTGGCTTTCTTCCGGCCTTGAAGAGAACTTTCTGGAGTTGCGCGCACTGAGCCTTTTAAAGCGCCGCTGCTTCGAATCTTTTTGCTTTTTCAGCTTTGGCTTCCTAGCGTCACCGCTGTGCTCCTTGCTCCTCCAGCCGCTGTCGGTTGGTGCTTTCTTGGGGTGGATATCTTCAAGATTTCCGTCTCCCAGCCCAGACGACGGCTTTCTCTTTCTGGAGTTGCTTCTCTTCAGCTTCTGGTGACGTTGTTGATTGGATGGGGCCGGGCCGGATTGGAAGGCACCGACCCTGCGCAGCCTTCTCTTCTTGTGTCTCTTTTGAGTGAACGGCCCGCTCATGTCGGCGCCTGAATTGTCGCCATCAGACTTGCCGTGCCATAATCGGGATGACCTCTCGGACCGCCTGCGCTTCGGATCCTCTCGCTTGCCCAGACTTGACTCTTCCTTGTCGCAGCCAAGCCCCTTGCTTTCGCAGCCGCTGTCCGTAAATACTTCCTTGGGATGAATATCCGCGGGATTTCTGTGTCCCAGTCTCGACGACAGCTCCCTTCTGCGAGACTCGCCTTCGCCAGATTTCCAAAACTGCCCTTCATCAGAAATGTCCGCACTAGGACGGAGAACGCTGATCTCGGGCTGCCTCTTCCTCCTATGTCTTTTCCGTCTGGACGGACACCCGATGTCGTTCTGCGATGGAGACGAGGTTTTCGAGGGACCCTGCTCCGGATTTTCCTCATCCAGCATGGTTCTCTCCGCGCTCCCCTTGGATCCCTTTCTCTTGCAGCCGCCGCCGGCTGATGGATCCTTGGGATGGGTGCCTCCGCGCTTCCCCCTTTCCGGCCTGGACGACTTCTGCTTCTGGCTCGACGCGTCGCGCCTCTGTTGACGTTGCTGATCAGAATCGTTCGGAGCAGGACGGAAAACACTGACCCTGCGCTGCTTCCTCTTCTGTTCCTTCTTTCCAGAAGGACGGCTCGAACAGGACACTTTTTCTGAGCACCCCTGACTCTGGTCTCGCTCGTCCAGCCCCGGCTTGGTCTCGGAGTTCCACGGGGGACGGCCAAGACGACCCACTTCCTGCTCCGCCTCCCCATCTGCTGACTTCTCCACGTTGCTTTCCTCGAGTTGGATAGACTTCCGCGGCGGCATCACCATGCTGGCCTTGTCTTCGTCCCCCAGGAAGCAGACGTCAGAGGCTTGAGAGGCCTCTTCTCTTCCTTTGGCGGGATCCCCTCCAACTTCCAGCGCTTCAGGTCTGGAGTCGGCGTTGTGCGGAACGGCGTCGGTAGTCCCGTCGGCACAAAGACCCTGGTCGTCGGTTAAATTGAACTCTTCCTCTTCAACCTTTTCTTTCTGACCCACCGTCTCTGCCGCTACCTGACGCGTTCTAGCTCCGCTTGGTGCAACCGCTCTTTCCCTCCTGGACACCAGGTCTTTTTCTCGTGGCTTCGGATCACCCTCGTACGTGAACCAGTGAGGAAATGTCGCTGCTAGGTACTTCGAGTCTGTGACCTCTACTACTACCGTTCTTCTTTGAGATCGAACTTCCTGCATCAACGTTTCAATCTCGAGCCTTTTCTCCGCCAATTCACGAACCCGCTTCTCGCGTTCACGTTCGCGTTTTTCGTCCCGCTCCTGCTTTTCAGCCTTCGCTCTTTCGTCCCGCTCCCGCTTTTCAGCCTTCGCTCTTTCGTCCCGCTCCTGAATCAGCTCCCAAGCCTCCTGAAGCTCTACGTCGGACACTTCCTTTTCGCGAAGTAGCTCCATGATCGGCTTCCTTCGCTTTGCCTGCCCCACGCTTATACCAAGCTCCTCGCATACCGCCACCAACTCAGGAATGCGTAGCTTACTGACTTCCATGATCCCGAGTGTCGCAATCTCCCTCCCCTATCAAACTCAGTCAGCTTGAACTTCGCGTTTTCTGAGCCGAAAGGGCAGCCTTCTACTCGCGTACCTAACACTGAGCAAAAGGTCTGGCAAATCAAGTTAAAATTGCAAAGCACTCACCCGTACCAGGAACCATGAGCAGGCACGTTATCCCGCCGCTGCCAACCAGTTGTTGCGACCGAGGAGTTCCCCAGGCAGCCTCAGGCAGGGCCAGGCGAGGACAGGAACCGCAGGCCGACTCCAGGCAGGGACATCAGGAGACGGGAGGGTGTCTCGCGATAAACTCTGTTTTAATACATATGTACAGAAGTTTCTTGTTCGTCGGAGAGCACACCTTGCGGCCTCTCGTTTGCTCTTTAATACAGTCGCTGTTGATTTTCCAGCGGTTGGCAGCCAATGGTGGCCGAACTGCCAACGAACGTCATGTTCAGGCCCCGCCCCCACTCATCCTCTCGAGCGCGCACACAGATACACGCACACACTGCAGCGTCGGACGGGCTTCCCAATCCGGCGCCGGGGCATTCTTGACCTCGATAAGCCACGCCAGGAGTTGGTGACGAAGGGTCCGCTGTCAGCTCGTGAGACGTTGACCGTGATGGAGATGATCCCCTCATTATGCGGCGTCGTGGCTCGGGAAAGGTTTAGCGGGATAATCCGCAAGTGGCGCCGGACGAAAACTTGAGCCGAACGTACTCGGCCGGAAGTCCCGCCGCCGGCGTCGTCCCCCGGAATCCTCTCCCGGTAGGGCAGCTGATTCCTGGATGGACTGACCCCCGCAGCCAGAGAGAAGAGTCCGGCTCAGCTCCGCTCCCAGGTGTGGCGGCGTCCACGCGGCGCCGGGCGACGTGTTCTGTCAACAACGGCTCAGACGGCCGGTCGCCGATCCTAAATGCGAAGGCCAAACCCCGCCGGGTGGAAAAGAAGGGAAAGCGAAGGAAGGACGTGACCTTCGCCAAGGCCTATCGCAACAGTACTCAAGGCGTAAGGGCGGTGAACTCTGGCTGTACTGTGATGCCCACACAGCTAAAGCGCAACGTCACTTTTAAAGCACAACTGTAGGTGTTCATATTTTATGGTGGTTGTTTTTCAGTGTATGATATTACAATCTTGAGTTTGGTAAGTTCATGAAACTTGGGAGGACGTGTTATCATTGATCAACGTTTTAGCGAGTATGCTGGTTTTTGCCGGAATTTAGAAAAAAAAGTAATTTTATGCTAAATAAACTATGAGTGAAAAAAAGTGAGGGGGAGGGAGGCTTCATATTAAAGGGGTCATGAAACACTTTTCCAACTTTTTCCTGTTTAGCTTTCCTCCTCAACTCATAAATTGCGCATTCCACCAAACAGTTCAAGAAGACGAAAAGAGGGGAGGCCCCTCTTGCTCGAAATCTGGTTTGCGTACCCGGACAGAGCCATTGTCCCCCTAGAAGATAAGCCCGTCGCTCAAAATTCCGACAAATGTTGCTCTCTCCAACCCATTCACCCCGAAGCTGACAGTGCTGTGGGTCTACATGCCCGTTGGGCCAGCCACACTTTCGCCACGTGATCATGCTCCTTCGCGCATACCCACCCACAGAGAATGAGGTCAGGTGATGAAAGGCAGGTGGCTGATTGGTCCGGCAAGCGTGTAGCTTCCACCACACCGTCAGCTTAGGACTAAGTGAGGTCCGGTATCGTGTGACGTGTGTTTGGACCCAATGACGCGCTTTTGGGACCGCGGATGTATCACAGTGAAAAGGCAGAAAGCTTACGAAGGGGAGGAGGTACGAAATAGTTCGCTGTGTTTTCAAATTTTCGCACTGAAAGTCAGGCTTTTGACTTTCTACTTTTTTTCTTTTGGCCCACTGAACAATGTGCTATTAGTAAAATCCCAATCTAAAGTGACTTCTACCAACCCAAAATTTGTTTCTTGGGCCCTTTAACTGAACTGTTGTGCTGTAATTAATTTCTCAACCACAATTTTTCTTAGTACATGTTTACAGATAGAACTTATTCTGATCAGACATTTATTTCTAAGAAGAAAGTTGTACGTTCCTTTTTCATCATATGCATTTTTATCATGCAACTAGTGAGTAATATGCCTCAGTATAAAACAAAAAAACTCAATCATGATTAAAAAAAAAAAAACTAATTTAGAGATGCATTTTTTTTTCCCCTTCACTTGGTTGGTATCTGCTCCAAAAGCATCAGGGGCTGTTCTAAACCGATAGTTTGCCTGCCACAAATGCTCAAATGCTGCTTTCATCACTGTTTATGCAACATGGAATGTTTTTAGTAATGCCACTATGCACCATATGGCAGCTGCATTGGTTGTCCTTTAAAGAATATGCAGTGTAATGCTCCACGTTCTTCTCAGTATTTGACAGTGTACTGTTGTTCTAAAAGCATGTTACACAGAATAAAAAAAAGATATTCACTGATACTAGCAAGATGGGTTACTGGACGCTTTAGCAGCACGCAATGCAGAGCATGTTGGGTACATACCTTTCAGGAAAGTGCTACAAGTGTCGACCACGGACACACAAAAATGCACATATACGAATTCAAGTAAACTACATAAAGTAGATATATATTTGGCATCAACTATTTTCTGCTAACTTTGTCAAGGCTAGCATAGCTTCCACAGTGCTGCAGCTTTGTACTGCTGTTAGATTACGTGGCTTTGTCTTGCGTCTTATTTGCACGCGTTCATGCAAATAGCTTTGACATAGCTGTAGTACTGCCGAAGCTACGCCAGCCATAATAACGTAGCGGAAAGTAGTTAATGCTGGGTATAACAGGTATTTATTTTTACAAACATGTGATCCATTCTAGAAACTTGGCAGGCTGGACTGTACATGTCTTATTCCATTCAACGTGTCTCTCTGTTGATTACGCTTGACTTGTTTTCAGGTGGGCAAGCGAGACAAGGCAAAGATCATTTTCAACAGCTCACTTGGCGTTCTCTTTGGCGCACCCAAATATGCCGATGCCCTGTGGGGGGTGGTGAAGGACCGAGACATTACTGTGAACTTGAAGCATGAGCTAGTGGAAGTGAAGCCCCAGTCAAAGGAAGCGGTGTTCTGTTTGCTAGACAGCCCTGCTACGCCGAAAGAGACTGTCACCTATAAGGTGAGAGTGTGGCAGTTATTGCATGTGCATATCTTATTTTCGAGGCACCCTTCAACTTGTTACGTTTATGTGACACCACATGCCTGTCTGTAGCCTCTTGTGGTAATGTCTTGAAACAAGTGAGGCATGTATGCTCTCTCTGAACATGCATGCCAAACACCCCTGAAGTCTGCACAAGATTGGAAACTGCAGTTCTGCAAAATTCAATTGAAGGTATGGTCGTTGACAAGTTAAGAGCTCACGGGAAGCTCCTCTCACCTCTTTCTATTTTAGCAGGGGAAATGCTGGAGAGAAGGAGATTGCCTCCTTTCCAGTATTCGCTTTGCTAAAGTGGGAAGAGGTGGAAGGAGCTTCCTTTAAATTGTTAACCTGTAACTGACCATAGGTCCAGTCAGAAACTCCAGGGGAGTGGATATCTGGATAACAGTGTGTACTTTGAAACGCCCTCTGAATTGCCCAAAATGATTGGAAATGCAGGATCCTATGTTGAACTGGTTCATGGCAGATACAATGATTTGGAGATAATTTCAGTTTTGAGATATAATTATATATATTAATTTGTTTCAATCTCCACCATAACACACTGTCAGTCCAATAAATTTACTGGAGGCTTTCAAGCACGGTCTTGAGAAACATTGAAATTATTTTCAGTCTATATAACCTGCCGTAAAATACAAAGCAAGTGCCCACTCAAAATTTGGAGATAATTGCAAAAGAATGGGGTATGGGCGCTTGTCCGATGATCAATTTTACATATCAATGTACTGTACATACTTTCTCAGATCTTTCAAATTTGGGACTGGGTGCTTAGCGTGGAATGGGCGGATGTGCAGTATTCTATGATACTTATAAAGTTAACATCCCATTTGCATCTCCTAAAACGATGAACCATTTTTAATGCAAAAGCATTAACTGTTTCATGGAGTGAGCCTCGCCAAACGGCACCTTAAATCCTTTCTCCAAGTGAAGCCAGTTACCAGCTACGAAACCACGCGAAAAGCTAGCCAACGGCACCTAAATTCTATGATCCCAAAGGAGCGGAGCAAGGCGGATGGCTTTTCGGCTTCAATGCCATTGGCTGGCGCATCGACAAGGCTCCCATTGGCTGCTGCACTTCAGTTTCAACGGCCGCTCACTCCATGGTACTGCGTGTTCGTCAGTGCGCAAAAAGCGTTCAAGGTCAGCGCCCTGACCGGCGACGAAAAGTATGCAGCAGACAACATAAGGGAGCGGACGAGCAGCTTGCATGCTTTCGCATTCACACCTCATAAGAAGTGCTTAGGTATGCCTTGAGCTTTTTAAATACCCTTTTGCAATAATTTGCTAACAAGAAGCCCCAGCCTCATCAAACACAAAGTGGAAGCTGAAGTTTACGGAGTGCGCAAATCGTACTCACAACGATGACACAGCGCTTCTGTCGTAGAAGTTCAATCGACGCGCTCTGCAAACTTTTGGCTTCAGCTTTGTATTTTACGAGTCTACAGCCCCAAGGGCGTCTCAGTGATGTCTTTTAAAGTGGTAGCTGTATGTGGGAACTCTGTATGGACTCTAATTGTTTGTGTTGGTCACATGGGAGTGAGTGCCAGCAATGGAGCGCAGTCATTGGTTTTATGTCATAGCAGATGCAATCAATGGTTTTGCACTGCACAAAGTAAGGGGAGAGGTTAGGTAGTGCATTAGCATTCCCCCCCTCCCCTCCTTTTTATTGTATAGCAGGGTAGGAACTGCGTATTAGTAGAATAATGTAGTAGGCACAGACACATTTCAAAGTGATGCTCGTTAAGAAACCCCGTCAAGTGCTATCGCAACCTCATTTCATTTGACAGATTGTCTAAGCTAGGTGATTTTTAATGCTTTTCCAGTATGAGATGTTGCACGTCACGCCTCCCATGGCTGCTCCCGCTGTCTTGAAAACTGGGGCATCCTTTGCGGATGCAGCTGGCTTTCTGGACGTCAACCCAACGACACTGCAGCACAAGACCTACCCCAATGTTTTCGGGATTGGGGACTGCACCAACGTTCCAACCGCCAAGACTGCTGCTGCCGTTGGTAAGTGTCAGCCATACTTGCTCCATGCAAAATGTCTCCGACAGTAGTTACACTCAGTCTGATGTTCCCAGCTTTCTTGCTCCTCTGAAGCCAATTGATAAAAGTCTGTTGGCAATCAGGTCAGCTGAACATGGAAAACAAGAACACGAAGGAAAGGACTGGACAGTCACACCGCTGACTAACAACTAGCTTTTACTTTTTCCTCATCCCAGCCTAAGCCTTTTCTTCTTCGTCCTACGGCTCATTAAACACGTTTAAAAACACCTTAGAGAAAAGGCCTAGGCTGGGATGAGGAAAAAGTAAAAGTTAGTTGTTAGTCAGCGGTGTGATTGTCCAGTTCTTTCCTTCGTGTTCTTGTTTTCCGTGTTCAGCTGACCTGATTGCCAACAGTATGTACCAACTAGCTCAACTTAAACCCGTAACTCAGCTAAAAGTCTCTTTCTTTTATTTCCTAGAAATAAAGAGAAAATGAGTCTTATTGTGGCCGACTTAAAGGACAACTGCAAAGGAAAAAGACAATTTTTTAAACGGCCTAGATGGAAAAAGAATATTATAAAACAAACTAACAACAAAGAAGCAATATTTTTAGAGCTGTATTTACGGCGCAAAACTAATTTGTAGTTGGTGCCCGCGAGAGCTGTTGCGGGTCACGTGGTAGACCTGTGTGCCGTCATGCGGCACCGCTGCCGCCTCAAAGCCATGCTGCCCCTGCACGCTAAACGTGGTGCGCCGCCGTTTCAACACGTTTATCCACGCCACCGCCTTGCAAGTTTGTCTGCTTCGCGCCGCCGCCACCGTCATCTGATTGGCACACAGGTCTATCACGTCTGCTTGCGCTTTTTCAGAAGCTTCCTTTGGGCTTTAAAAGTTTCTTATTAATCTTTGTTTTTTGTTGCACTTGAAACAAAGAGGAATAAGTAACTTTTAAAAACCAGAGGAAGCTACCGAAAAAGGGCAAGTACCACGTGACAAATAGCGGTCAGTCACGTGATGAATAGTGGCCACTTTTCTGCGGCACCCACAGGCACTAACTACCAATTCATATAGCTCCATAAATACACCCCTAACAATTTTTATTTTTTGCTGTAATTTCGTTTTATGTCTTCCTTTTCCCAACCAGGCTGTTTAAATTAAGATTCTATGCATGAAAGATGAATACACTCTTAAGGAGCTTTAATGCTACAACCTCTGACTTACTTGATGCCATAGTTGCAGTCATCCTTCTTTTGTGTTTTGCTTATTTATAGTTATGCAATTAAAACATTCTTAAGTTGGCACCTGACATTTGAGAGCTTTACGTGAATGGTGGCTGTGCCCCCTCTACAGCTGCAGTGTCTGTTACCTTGTTAGTTTGAGCTGCTTGGTTTGAATTCAGTTAAATCTGAACAGTCTGTCCTTGTCTGGTAAATTTCATGGGACTTGTTGAACTGTGATTAGAAATTGCATTGGACTCAAGTTCCCAAAGACTGCATTAATGATGCATTACATGCAGGCCAGGGGTAGTTATTCATTAGTGTGCAGTAACCCAAGCCTCGATCAACTCTATACTTACGACCACTCCATCTGAGCGCTCCCTATGGAAGAGCCTGCTCCCGGCTGAGGGCCGAGTTCTAGCACCACCTAGTAAGAGGCGTTCTCACTAGGCGGCACGAAAACTCTGTCCTCTTATCTAATTCCTGCCTCGTCGGGTTCTTCTGTTATCCATGGGTCTGTGCCAGCTAGTCACACTTTCTGGTTTGAAGTGCGTTCATGCTGTAAAATGTTTTCCCTTATGTTAAGGATACTGAAGGAGTCCAATTCGTTAATTAGTTTACTTTTTTTAGGGACGAAGCTCCTTAGGGTCTAGCCTTGTCCGGCGTCCGTGCTCACATCGATTGCCACCCCATCTGTCTTCTTAAAAAAAGAAAACATGTTTTTCGCGGTTGACAGGATTTGAACCTGTGCGGAGAGACCCCATGGATTTCTAGTTCATCGCCTTAACCACTCGGCCACGACTGCGGGACGAGTAGGGGGCTCTGAGATGTGGTAGTAACTCGAGAGCTGGGGATGTCATGGATGAAACGTTGCATGTAGCGGCTCAACGTCTATACAGGAAAGGGCACTGCGGTCAAATGCTCAAATGCCTATACAGTCGAATCTTGTTAATTCAAACTTGAGGGAGGCCAAAAATTTGTTTGAATAAAGCGAAGTTTGAATTACCAGGAGTTTCCTCTCATAGAGACGCATAGGATGGGACCTGCACATTAGTTTGAATTATTCGCAAGTTTGAATTAAGAGAGTTTAAATTAATGAGAGTCGACTGTATAACCACGTTCCATACCACACATTCTCTTTCTGGCATGGATTGTTGACTTAAAGGGAGGTGGAACGATTCCCAGACTTCGGTCACAGATTTCTAGAAGTTGTCCTCTGACACTTCTGAAGTAAAGAACAGAAAACAGATTTCGCCTGCGTCTTCTAGTTGTTGCGTAAAAAAAAAGATAAATATTGGCATTTCGGGCACCCCTCAACTCACTCCCAGCTTTCAGGGTCACACCTGGTCCCCCTCCTAGTGACGTCATTCGGAGTGCCGTGTAGCTTCCCGTGTGCTATCTCTCAGAGGACGCTTCCTCTCCCTCTCTCTGCTGACATTAGCGGGCGTTATGCTGCAGCTTAGAGCCGAGCGAGGTCACATAATCTTTTCGCCGTAGTTCCTTCGGCTGCCACTTGGGGCTGCAGGGGGGGGAAAAAGCTCGACTTTTGCTTTGCGATTATGCAGCAGAATCGCGACATTTTTAATGAAGGAGCTGTTTTCTTTATCCTCCGGGACACGATAAACAACGTAAAAATTATGATATGCAAATTCTTTTAATCATAAAATCGTTGCACCGCCCATTCCCACAGCTTCTAGCGGATTTAAGCTGATCCGCTAAAAGAACCACTGGCTCTGCATTTCACCGACCATAAAGCAGTAATAATAAAGTCGAAACGCAACCGGGAACTCAGCACTACGTATGAGCAATAAAAAAAAAATCAGCACCATCACCACTACCTATGAACAAAATCAGTATCATCAGCACCACCAGAGCTTCGCCCCAATCAACATCATTCACCACGTGGAGATGCGGTAAATTTTTTAGTTTGTGCAGCCAACACCAAATGGTAATGGCTGTGCCCGCACGCCGCCAATGCCATAAAGGCCAATGCAACCTAGTGCAGCGTGGAAAAAGATAAAAAACAAAAAATACAGAGTTCCAAGCCCCGCCACGAGGCGCCGCTGAAACTCGGCTTTCCAGAGGTGCATGCTAGAGTGTTTCCAGACGGAGTGGTCGTAAATATAGAGTAGGTCGTGACCCAAGCATGTGAATAAATGGACAAATAGATGAATATTGAAATGATATATGAAGGACCTCGATCAAATAAAAGCCTGTGAAATATCTCGAGTGGAACACTAGCCAAAATCTAGGCAGAAAGTGTTTTTGTTACTTGAACGGAAGCAGGTACTAGTACTTTGGAAGGAAGATGTTGCAATCCACATGAGGTTTGAGTTTTAAAATATGTAGACACGTTCGAATGTTGCCATAGTTTGAATTTTAATGAAGATTCCTAACCTCTTCAAGGTTCAGATTGGCATGGTCAGATTTAAAAGCCATGTGGCTCCTCCCATGAATGATGTGTTGTTTCAGACTTCAGACCAAAGTTCCTTGCTCTGATCTCTCTGAAATTCTTCTGCGGTGCAACCTGCGATTTAACAGTAGTGCCGATAACTAATATACTACCGTTTCTTGGTGCAGCTGGCGAAAGTGGTGTCCTCCGTAAAAACCTGGAGAATGCCATGAAGGGGAAGAAACCTGAAAGAGAGGTATTTCTTCCATTATGTTTCTGTAACTGCCTTGTACTAGAAAGTTGTTTTTGTTCAGATAATTGTTAGTTTTTGAAGAATCTAACTTGATTTTTTGAATGAATTCAGTATCTCTCTCTGAATCCAGGGTCTTGTCTTAAATTGCACTGAAAAATCGGCACCTGCATGTAACAAGCTCAACCTGTCACTAAAGGTGTAGTATTTAAATGGTGGATTTCACCTTGGCAGATTTTAAGGAGTTGCTTCATTCTTGTGAGAAATTACCACAACACGATTAGCATTTTCACGGCCAGCTCTTAATGGAGACAATCGCATTAACTGAAAGTTGTGCTTTTAGCGCCATCTTTCAACAGACACAGCAGGAACTTGTTTGAAAGAAGTGATGCCATCATCTGCTTACTGCATCTATCGGGAGATGGCACCACACGCACAACTTTTAGTTAACTCGATTGTCTGCATTGGAAGCCATTGTGAAAACATCATGGGTATTGTAAAAATTCCTTACAGGAACATAACTATGTCTCGAAATTTCCCAGAATAAACTTCTCAACACTTTTGAAGACTCGTTACATGCATGCGCTCATTTTTTTTTTCTCCGATTTTGGAGTGAGTCCTTGGATTCATAGCCCTTACTATATCTGGAGTTCACCACTGATTGCCTACCCGTTAAGGAATTGCTATATTTGTAAGATCACTCTAAAATTAATAAAGACTGAAGTAATGAAGAAAGAACACCTGTCTCGCCACTCGCAGGACATTTCCATACTGAGTGCCATTGTCCAGCGTCCTGCAAGAGGTTGCAGAAACAATCGAATGTCCAGGTTTTAAAGTTCCTTAAAATTCATGTACCTGAACTCAACAAAATTGGGACGTGGAATGCACGAAAGCTGGTGGTTCAAAACAGCTGAGACGGGCAAAGGAACAAAAAATGAGTGACAGCATTGTACAAATAGAGAAAAGGTCTTAACACCAACACATGTGGCACAAGCCAAGGTTTCCGGAAAGCAGATGGGTTGTGTTTATTAGCATTTGCCGCTGCTTATCTCCGTTGGGACTGCCCCTTCAGGGGTTGGGTGATGAAGCAATTGGGGTGGCCTCCGACTAGCATTGCCTCTAATATAGTTGGTGGGTGACATCATCTGAAGCACTAGCCAGACGTCTAGGGTGTATACTAACCTGGGAAACCTGGAATTGTTGGGGAATTTCAAAGCATCTGGGGAAATCAGGGAATGGTCAAGCAAATAGTAAAAAAGTTGGCAAAGTCGGGGAAAATGTGTGATGTGGGCGGTGCAGTGACACGTAAGGAAGCGGAAGGGTGTGGCACGTGGTGTCATGGTTGACCTCCACACTGAGTAACAGTTGCCCAAGGCATTACTAGGCAGTGAAAGCCACCAAGCGATTCACTGGATTAAGTGGAAATAGCCGCCAAAACCCCATCCTCTGCATTTGCTTCTGTTGTAATGATCGGGGAATTTAATCGAAATATTCATGAAGAATCTGGGAAAAGTCGGGGAATTTGAGAGAGGCAAATTAGTAGACACCCTTGACGTCCTTTTCACACTATCTCATTCATATCCTCTCTTCCTCTTGTTCCAAGCCGACGTGGAAGGGAGTCGCTTATCCTTGGGGGTTCGAGTCGCTTAGTGTCATTATACCGGGTTTGCCTGGTCAGGTAAACTGATTAGCGTAAGAAAGAGAAAAATGCATTCAAAAGTAGACTTTTGCAAATGCATAAAGACCGATATATATAACAAACAGAAAAAGAAGGCAAAAAGGGAAGAGTGTTTTCACATCACGAAAAGAAACTATCCATCCCTGAACACTGTGTACCCAAATGTAACAATAATGGTTGGGACCAGATGGAAAAGTTTCGAACTTGCTGTTATCTAATTCAAAAGTCATAAGTGAATCGTGGAAATTTCCATTGAGGAAATGGCACCCAACAGAGCCCTCGAATACATGAATGGAAATGGCGTCTGCTATTGGTAACACGCCCCATTTCCTTATTGAAAATTTTCTAAAATCAAACTTTCGAATTGGATGACAGTCAGTTCTGAAATTTTGGCATCTAACCCGGACTGCTAACACTACATTTGGACAGAAACTGAGTTTTTGGCAATGCATGATTTATTTTTGCAGTGAGAAAAACACAGTTCTCTTTTTTCCTTTTTCCCCAAACAGGGTCACCCTGTGCTGTCTGACAGAACAGAATAGGTTTTCAGTTTTTTACTTCCCTGTTTGCAGGCTATTTTCCAATGAGCACTTGCCACTGTGGGTTTCTGTTGCTACAGTGCAACCCACTTATAATGATAGTAAGGAAACCTGAGATTGCAATCGTAAAACTGATTATCGTTGTATCTGGACTGGAAACTGATCATTTCCAGTCTAGAAACTCTAGGAACTGATCGTTGCCAAGTGCGGACTCAAGGGGGGACAACAAAGCGGCTGTTCCTCCCCCCCCAAACAAAGTCCCCCCTCCCCCCTTTTCGGAGGGCAATTTGACATGGGTGGACCCCCCGGTGCACAAGAAAGAATGGGAGAATAGTATCCTTGCAAATTTTCCTGCCCCCCCAAGACAGAGTTCTGGATCCGCCCCTGATCATTATAAGCGGTACATCGTTATATGTGGTATCGTTATAAGTGGGCATGCACTGTATTGACAATAGGACGCAATTTAGCGAAAAGGCAGTAAGTGCACAGGCAAGCTAGTACATACAAACATACATACATACATTTTATTGACTCAGTGGGACTATTAGAGAGGGATATGTTTGCGGGCACACCTAAGCCAGCGAAGGGCTTGTGGGATGACACCCTAAAAAGAAAAAAAAAGAGAAAAGTCCACTTAAGTGATAAGGTAAAGGCATTGCCTTCAAAATGAGAACTAAAGGATAATAAAACTCTCCTCACCCCCTTCCCCGCCCCTCCCCCCCCCTCCCCCTTTCCCGATTGCAGCACAAAGTACTAATTACGAAAAAAATACAGCATATGAAAGCATTGTACAAATGAATGTAAAAATGTAAATAAAATGAACACTTACAAACGCGAGTCACAAATAAAGTGTAACGCAAGATTTAATAGAAGTCAATAACATCAATAAAGAGCCCAGGACTGAAGTAAAAGAATTAGAAACTGTTTGAAATTTGAAGGGATAACTGGGGCT
The DNA here is from genome assembly GCF_016920785.2 of Ixodes scapularis. Classification (NCBI taxonomy): domain Eukaryota; kingdom Metazoa; phylum Arthropoda; class Arachnida; order Ixodida; family Ixodidae; genus Ixodes; species Ixodes scapularis. The sequence continues at coordinate 90,454,298 of NW_024609835.1, forward strand.
CCCCTAATTTTGTTCAACTGAGCTCTTGTGACTTAATCTTACCCTTACTGCTGCTATCGAAAAATTGTGGTGCCTACAGTTGATTATATTAAATATTGTTCAGTCTGATTGCTATTTCAATTAAAATTTTTAATTGTATACAATAGTGTGTTCACTTCTAACCGGAGACAACGGACAACAAAGGGGACACGAGACAAACGCAGTTGTCTTAAGGAGGGACACTGGCTAGAGGTTGAACTTTTTAACTACTCAAGTGATCGAAATGAAATTGGCAAGGGAGATTTAATTTCAGATGCAGGGGTACTGTGCAAACTTTCAGCTCTCTAGGGCAACTTTACATACCTGCATAAGAAGATAAGTCACTCTTCGTTAAGAAATCTATGACATGCAAACGAAGCTATTAAGCATCATTTTAACTGCTTGAGTATAAAGTGGGGGATGTGGGACTTCGGGCTATCTAGTTTCTATAACTCCAGTGTAAATATTTCAGGAAGAGTGATTATCTCAAAATATGAGATGCATATCTGTCCTATGTCAATTTTTTAAAACATCATTTTTTCTCAATAAGGACTTTAACTTAAAACAAAATAAAGAAGATAGCCCGATTCCCCAGTAAATTTCAGTTAAGAAACATCTTCATTGTGGTTTCAGAATAATTTTATATTCAAACAAGAGATTCCTTTGTATAAAATTTGCAGCAAAAAGCGGAACTGAGAAAAATGCATTCAAACATTGAACTCCTTTACTTTGTTACAGCCTCACAATGTGTTGAAAATATTTTATATCGACATAACTATTTGTTTATGTTGATATAAAATTATGAAATTTTATGTAAGGGGGTGTATAATTAAATTATAATTAGGGTTATGAAATTTTGTGTAAGGGGGTGTATAATTAGTTTCCAAAACCGAAAACTTAAAAATAGAAAAATGAAGTTTTTCGAAAAATTTTAGAACTTAGGCCCATGTCCCCCTTAAGTTGAGATGTGCGTGTTTGTCCCTTGCCCCTTTTTTCGTCCGTTGTAACCGGTTAGATTCGTGTGTAACGTTAGTCAGCTCTTCTGTTTATTAACCGTGTTTTCAATGTTCATCAAGATGTATCAATTGAGCTCTAAATTTGTTAAGTGGAATACTTTTTGACTCAGTTTCATATATAAAATAGTTCACTCCATAAATCACAGAGTATTGAATTTGGTTTCTCTTTGCCACTTCCTGAAAAAGTGAATGGTAGCTGCCGTGGGCATTAAACTTATTAGTTCTCAAGCAGACTGATTGAGACAAACTGGTCTTTTTATTTTACGGCACTTGTCGGTCGGCGAATTTGTTAGTGATCATTGAGGACCATCTTATAAGTTTCTAATAATCCTTCTGGCCAGCCAGTCACTTAGGTGAGCCACAGTGGAGAGCTGGGGGGGGGGGGAGGAGGAGCAGCATCAAGCTGCCTGCTGCAGTTTTTTTTGCTGGTCTTTGCTCTTTCAGAGGGAAATCAAGTTCCATTCAGTTCACAGTTACATCTCTTGATGGAAATACTGAAATTAAGGGGTGCCCAGTGATTCGTAGCTGCCATAACCGAGGCCTCTTGTTTTGCAGCTGGACTTGCGCAAGCTTTCTTTTGTTGCAATCCATGTTTGTGTTAGGAAGAGGCTACTCAATGGCACGTAGGACCACACGAGGCTCGCCGAATCTGAATGTTATTTCACGGACCACATCACGTTGGGCTCCTTGTCAGTCTGTGTTGCCGGCGTTGTCGCGTCCCGTCGATCATGGCGTCTGTGCAAGAATGACCCTGTCTCTGTTCTTCCATCAGTATGACGGTTACTCGTCCTGCCCGCTGGTCACTGGCTACAACAAGTGCATCCTGGCCGAGTTTGACTTCAAGTTGAACCCCCTGGAGACCTTCCCGGTGGATCAAGGGCTGGAGAGGCGGACCATGTACCACCTCAAGAGGGACCTGATGCCTTTGCTCTACTGGACAGTCTTTCTGCGGTGGGTAAACAGACTCCTCTTTTTTTTCTATTTTGCCACATGTCGCATGAAGCACATATGACCCGGTGCCCGTGCATTGTGCTGCAACTACACGAGTGCAGTCGGAACTGTAATAGATTAGCATACACTACCGACGGCCAGGGGCTCTAAGCCGAACACTTGGTAAGAAAGCCAGTGAAATTGCCGACCACCGTGGTTGGGCGACGCCAAGCTTGACATTGGCACTGGTCTACACTGTGCAGTGTAGACCGCATATAACGTATGTCGCGGGAGTCGCGACAATCCGCACTATAAGCGGTACCACGCTATAACCAAAACATGAATTTTTCAGGCCAAAATACATGCCATGAGACAACTTACCTTTGTAAAAGAATTTATTTTATGTTAGATGAAAAATAAAGCTTAGTTTGAGGAAAGTCTTTATTTCACCAAACTGGTACACTTCTCTCTCAAGTGTGTCACACATTTTGAAAGAAATGAGCGACTTTTGCCTGGCGCAGCCTTTTAACGGCGTCGCGGGCTGCGGACGGACGTTGCGAGCGTTCAGGATTGCTAACCCTAATCACTTTTCTACGGTGATGAAAACGCGTGAAAATTCGCATCCTTTATACGTTACGCGTCAGTAATACCTTCAACTTGAGCACAGGCATGAAATGCTCCAAATGAGAAATCTGGGCAATGTTCGAAAACACAAATGCTTAGAAAGCACCACTGTAGTCGAAGTAAACAAACACGACGACACGGGCGTTTCTGCCGTCTTGAGAGTGCCGCCACGACATCGCCGCACGAGTAGGTGGATCTTCCCTTCTACCGTAGTACGTGCTGGGTTATAGTGACACACTACGAAAATTCACAGTCAAGGATATCGCTTTTATGCGGAACGATGAGCTTTCACCACGTCGTCTACGTCGACGATCACAACCGACGCCATGTTTGCGGATAGGAGAAGCCGGCTCGCGATCGGTATGCAACGCGCGCGAACACTCCTCCTCGACCTGCGATTGGTCTGTCGTTGCGGTTGTTTCCAACGCAGCGGAGGGACGCACGTACGTGAACGACACGTGCGTGCGTCCCTCCGTCGCTATGGCAACTGAAGCCTCTCTCTTCGCTTCTCCCCGCTTCTTCGAGCAACCTCCTTGCCCTGCGAGTGCCGCTTGCGGCTAGCGCCGTTATCTAGTGTCGCATAGGAAAGCGTGCTCGCTGAGCCGGTTTGTCGGTGCGGTCGGCTGGCTGTTCCAGAAACCGCACTATAACGGGTATTTCCCTTTGCGCGCCTGCATTTTAAGCGGTATGTAATTACATGAAGTTCTATGGGAGGCGAACCGGTGGTTTAAAAAAGCCGCGTTGTACCCAGTCCTGCACTATAAGCGGTTACGTTGTAAGTGGTCTATACTAAATTATTCATTTTATTCGATACGAAGTACAGTTTTCCACACAGTGGTCTGTACGGCATTGAGAAATGAAGCCATTCCTTTCGAGTTACTGCGCACTGCGTTTTGGTGGGATAAACATGACTTCCTTCTTTATAAATCGTGCAAGTTGCAAGAGCCGTTAAGAAGAACACGAAAAGGAATCTCCTAAGGAGCGTCAGGGTGGCAGCCGTCAGCGCGGTTGGACAGCTTCTTAAGGCGGGAAAAGCAGTCTCTGAGAAAAAACCAAGTCAAGTCTGCCGTAGTCGCCGACAAGACGAAGGTGGCGGGGAGGAGCCTCAGTCGTGCCGTTGCCAGCGCGAGCTTGCTACTTTCGCTAAGCCGTAAGGTTCAGGATCACGTGGTAAATACACATAGGTGCTTTAGTTGTCAAAAGACTTGGACACAGCGCTCTACGCTTTGGCATCTTCCGAGCCTCGAGTGTGCACAAGCTGCCAAAGCATGATGGAAAACAAGGAGTGTGCATGCTGAAGGTCGGGCATCTGGAAGACAGATGTTGCAGTTCTTGTTCTTACCTTGTCGGTGACTGTAGTAGTGAAACCAATGTGAAACATTGGCTGCTGTTTCGAAGCTCTTGGTAGGTTTTCTTTTTCCCCCTTCTTGAAAAACCAAAAAAAAAAGGCTTGAGGTTCACCTAAGCACTTCTTATGAGCTGTGAATGCAAAAACATGCATGTTGTTGTTCCACTCCCTTAGTTTGTCTGCGGCGTACTGGCGTGGATGGCCAAGTGCACACTCTCTTTGCCACGCTAACCTTGGCGGTGGAGCCACTGCCTCGCTTGGCGGCCAGACGGTTTGTTTTACCGGCGTGCTGGTGGCGCAGATCTGTAGCGCCATGGGGTGGCAGTCTTTGAAAGTGATGCGCAGTGGCCATTGGGAGCCTAGTTCCTTGAAACTATGATTCGCTTCAGCCAATTGGATCTATCCATCAGATTTCGCCTTCACTGCACTCCATTGGGAGGGGGGAAACTAGGTCCCGTTTGGCTAGGCTTTTCGCGGGGCTTCAAAGCTGGGAGCATCAGGTCGGGGCTTCACTTGGAGGAAGAAGTTTAGGTGCCTTTTGGCACGGGTTCAAAGCTGATGACGTCAGCTTGCTCCATGGGACAGTTAATGCTTTCGCATCAGAAATTGGCCTTTTCATCTCGGCAGGGCCACTACGGAGTTCTTTATCTTGCAGGTTATGGGTAGGGTTTCTTGATTTCGGCAATTGTCCACAAAATCCGAAGAATTGTTGCTGAGCTGGTTTCATCTCTATAACGAGAAATAGAAAAAAAGTCGGAGGACACCTAAGCACTTCTTACGAGTTGTGAATGTGAAAGCATGCCGTCTGCGGTGTATTGCTTCCGCCTCGCGTTGTCGATGGGCCTTGTTTTTTTGCTGCCTGAGATTCTTTGAATCGTGATCCGCTTGCCCGTCACGCTCTGGAAGGGCTTTGTTCTGTCTCTAGCGCGTTACGCTACTGCTCGTCCTGCCCTCTGTATTCGGAGACTTGACAACGATGGTGGATTTTGCTGCCTGCCTCCTCGCTCATTGTGCTGCATTATTCCGCTTCCTTAGTTCATCTAAAGAAGGTTTCGCTACTGCCGAGGTTGCAGCTGCTGACGATGTGGATGCCTGAGGTGCCGCCATGTTCGTCAGTGTCACAACAACAAAAAAAAAAAAAAAAAGATCAAGAGAGAGTTTTTTGGGTGTGACGTTGTTTAAGGGTGGACCACTGACCGAGCGATAGGTCCACGCTCTGGTAGAGAGTCTGATTAATGAAGAGAGACAGAGACGTATCTCGGGAACAAAAAGAAGCTTTAATTTAGTGCTAGGCAGAAAGCTAATTATGAGACATACACTCTGCACAAATAGCTTCTGTAATATAGAGGAGAATGCTTACAAAAAAGAGTTCAGATATAAAGGTTTATTAAGGTTTATACAGTCGCTACTAAAGGTGTTACGATTAACCAAATCAAAATATGCTAATTAAAGAAGGAACAGCGAGTGCTAAAAGTCTCATCTGGCGAGTCAGTGGTGGACAACGTCTCCCTGCGCGGTCCGTCCAAGGTGGAGGTGCTCCGGTGGTCGGCTGGCTCACTATGGGCGGGGCCCCCTGGCCTCGTACCCACTTCTTCAGTTGACACGCTCACACACAGCGGAACTCAGGCCGTCAACAGTGGTCTCAACGCCCCGTTCGACGACGCGATGGGTCCATTCGCCTCAGAGTCTCTTCCCGTACTGTCCTTTGTTCCCCGCACTCAAACCGAGGTTCGCGTACCAAGAATGGAAATTCCCCTCCCCAAGACGATCATTGCCCTGTCGATCTGCCCTTTGGCCCTGAAAGCAGTCTGCCCTCTAAACCCAAGCATTCCCTGCCGTTTAAAGAGACACAACTCCGCTAGGTTCAAAGACCTCAGGTTATGTTTTTGTGTTTGGTTTGCTTTTGGGCAGAGTTACGAGACTGCATGCCTCCTAATATTTATGCCTGTGGCGGCCACAGACGCGGCCGTCTGCGGCCCATGGCTTCGGGAGTAACCTGAGCCTATGGCAAGGCAGCCAGGAATTGGGGGACTACATGCCTTAGTTAGCCCGCTGAGCCTGGGCGGGCGAGGTGAGGGGAAGGGAGCCACCAAGCAGGGTACCGAAAAACAGTCCCCGCACGCGTTGGAGATTTCGAATATGGGGGAAGACTCCGGGAGACCGGGCAGCCGCTCACGTCGACAGACGCTTCTCCCCGACCTTTGTATATTACCCTTGCCGTTTCATGTGACAGTCGGTGTTGAGAAAAGCAGAAGTGGCCGAGCGCGTGTGCGTGCCACCATGTTCCTTTTGTTAGCTTGCAGCACTATGGGGTGGCATTCCTTGAAACTATGATGCGCGCCAGCGAATGGGAGCCTCTGTCGTATAAACTATGACGTGCACCAGCCAATGGCAGCCTATCAATCAATTCTCTGCTACAGACGACAAGCTTCGCTCCATTGGGACAGTGAAATTTAGGTGTGGTTTGGCGCGCGGCTTTAAAAGTTGATAACACCGGTTCGCTCCATGGGACAGTTAATGCTTTTTCAATAAAAATGTGAAAAGAGCCCAAATCGAAGCCGTCTTTGAATAAGGAAAAAGCCTGAGCTTCGCTGGAAGAATTCTTTATCTACAGCCTTATTTCGTATTCACCCGGAACAAAGCCCCCAGAGCAAACTCTGCGAGGCTGCTGCATTGTTTGGGAACCTCACCTCTCATCCCGTTTTTTTAGTTCGTTGCTACCGAGACGTTTTTCAAGTGTTCGGGCTGCATGCTTGTTCCCCGGAAGTTGGGAAATCCCGTGCCAGTGTCCTGTTTTCTTCAGCGTAAGCCCCAATGTACACCAACCTTTTTTTAACACCAAGAAGTAATGCCAAAAAACATAAAATCTTAAAAAAAACAAAAAAAACCTTGAAATCTTTTTTTTTTCTCTCCCCCCTGAATTTCAAAAATAATAGTCGCCAGAAACATGAAATCAGTGAACCAGTGGCAGATTCAGAAATGGGGGGGCTCTGGATATCCTGCCACCCTCTTGAATTTTTCATGTGTAAAAATTTAGGGTGGGGAAATGGGGGGTGGGGGGGTTCAAACATGTGGTAAGCTTAACCCCCCTTAGAAAATACATGTAATACCTGCGTCTGCCACCTGCATGGAAAATTACTACTGCTTACAACATTGTCATGGAATATATAAGGACACTAAAGACTGCTTAAAAGATTTGTTTTTGTGCTTGACCATATGCATTACGACCGTTTGTGTCTGGTTATGACTAGATGGTTGCTGTAGCGACTGAGGTCCTCGCAGTGCGTCACAGCGGAATGCAAGGATTTGCAGCGCAGTTGGTCACAGACAAATGCAAATGTCTGAACCAGCCTTAAGGAATTTCAGCTAAAGAATGTTTGCTTTCATGTTTTTTTTTGTTTTTTTTTCAGGGGATATTGGGAGGGTCCTGGTCTTTTGAGGAAGGCACTGCACCTTGGCTTCTCCAAATGAGAACTGTTATCATCCTGTTGTTCCTGCTTATGTGCAAGAAGATTGTGAATGCTGCCTGCTGCTATGCTCAAGGAATAGATGGATTAAAATGAACAAGCAGCCGGGCCTGACTGACACAAGATGAGAATAATTTCCAGCAACCGATGATATGAGCCTGTGATATGTAAGCTAGATATGAGGAGTTTACTTTTTTTTATTTTAATGAGCCAAATCCAGAAACCTAAACTAAGTCAATTTTGGCTGAAATTTGGCGCATATCTGGGGGTTGATTGTTTCCAAAAAGTCGTAATCTGAAATCAGTCATATTATGCAATAAAAACAAATGTAAAGGTGACTGCGGTAGAAGCTATCAGCTAGTCCGATAACCACACATTCGTGTTTATCTAAGTTTCACTTTACATAGATTGAATTCAGTAAAAAAAAAAAAAAAAATACCAAAAAAAACAAGAAAACAATTTTTTATGTTTGCAAGGGTTGTTGCCTGAGACATGGTGAAGCAGGTCTGAAAAGAGTGGTATTTAGTGATAAATCTGAATATATTTGACAGATATTATGTTTTATTTACATACATAGCAACAAACACAGATATTTTATGCTTAGCTACCCTATTTCTGAAGCATTTTTCTTCAGCTATATTTGTATAGTCCGTTTGCCTTGGCTGCTCTCACCCGCACTTTCATTATTGTTATGAACTAAGGACTTATTTTTGCCAAGGCGAGAGTTGAGAAATGTTATTGAATAAAGGTCTTTTTTGTTGATTTACAATGCTCTCTTCTGCTATTTTCGGGATGGTTGTGTAGGGTATGTGACCGACCAAGTTTTTTTCACAAGCGCAGTCACATACTGTAATGCTCCGAACAAACACACTCTCCCGAAAAATTGTCCAAATCGTCTCCCTGGCTGAATATCCATAGAGTAACTCCACCCCCCCCCCCCCCCGCACACACACACACACAATTTCTCACACCCTATCAAATTTATGTGTTTTTTCTCCCGCTACTTGATGCCCCTGTCCGGAAATGGAATGTGCTGGAGGTTACATTCTGTGTACAGAGTATTTCCGAGAGCTATTAAGCCTTAAAACAAATTCGTATAAATAAATTTACGAACAGAATGCATTCAAACTTTTCACAGTGGGGTGTTTAGGTAAATTTTGAGAGAGTAGATTTCAGTAAAAATATTTAAGCTGGAAAACTGCATTTTTTTTTTCTACGCACAGGCAGGAAAGAAAATTGTTTTTTTTTTTTTCCTATGCACAGGCGAAACGGCAGCAAAAATCGTTTGGTTGACGCTGTTACTCAAGGATGGCACTAATAAAGCAAAACCGTGATAATGTTTTAGATGGATTCCCGAAAGCAGACTTAGCAGATCCGAGCTAGAAAGCGAACATGAAGGCACTTTAATTCGAGCACGCACTGCGGCACCATCTGTGAGTAGCAGCATCAGCTAGGCGGCTTTTGCCGTTCTTCCCCCTGTGCATAGGAAAAAGCAACAACAATGATTTTATAAGTTTAAATAGTTTCCTGCAACTTACACGCATATTTGACTATGGTAAGTGCACCCCTTAAAGACATCTTTGTGACAAAGTTTAATTAAACATAATTTTTTGGCTTATTTATACGATTTTTTTTTACAACCGAAGAGCTCTTGGAAACACCCTGTAGATTAGGTGGAATGGCTTTACTTTGCTTCCAAGGGGATTAAACCTTATCCTACCAGGGTCGCAGTGTAGCAATCGCACATGTAACGGAACGGCTGTCGGCGATTTCTCGCAATTTCTTGTTGCATTTAATTGAGGAAATATAAAAATTCAAACAATAAGACAAAAAAAAAAAAAAAAAGATGCAGATGGCGCATGCTCGCCAAGGTTTTTATTCGTACATGGCATATAAGAGCCCAACTACCCAAAACACAATTTGCAACTCAATTTTTTTTTTTTTCCGCCCGAAAATTGCCGATTAAGAACTGGACGGTTCAAGTCGCACTCACTCTCTTCGTGGTCACGTGCAATTTTCTGTTTTAGACACAACCACCAAATATATCCACAGTCATGAGTGATCGAAGGCACACACTCAATATTAAAATGAGAAAAGAAATGTGATACTCATTTTCTGTGGCTTCTAAAATGCCGCAAATATATTGATTGAAGAAAAAAGAAAAGTTGCACATCCACGTGATTTCCGCCAACTCTCTCTTCTCTATGTGGAGAGCAAGTCGTCTGCTTCCTGAAATGGAGTTGCGGTGGCGTCAGAATGTCGTTGAGCTCTGATTGGATTTGATTGGAAGTATAGTGGGTAGACCTCAATGCTAGATGCCTTAAAATCTACCCACTATTTTTTTTATTTATATATATATATTTTTTTTATAATCAGCCAATAAGAACTCGGCATTTTGGCATCATTGCAACCCCTATGCATGAAGCAGACGAACTAGTGCTCCGCATATTCTTTCCTAGTTTCGGTTTCGAGCAGTGGCGTTTTTCTTACTTTATTAAAAATATACGCGGCGCTATAGCAAAATATCGATGGGTAGTCTTCTGACAATAATGCAGCGCCTGGCAAAAAATAAAACAACCTTTTTTTTCTTTTTTTCTTCTTTTTTTTGGGGGGGGGGGGGGGGGTTGTCAGTGTCCCTTTAAAGGCGAAGCTTAAAGGGACACTGACACCCCCCAAAAAATTTTTTTTATTTTTTGCCAGGCGCTTCATTATGGTGTCGGAGGACTACCCAATTAATATTTTGCAACAGAGTAGCGTATTTCTTTAATAAAGCCAAAAGACGCAACTGCTCGAAACCGAAACCGAAACCCGACGGAGGTCGGAGAAGTGGAGAGAAGAGAGTGACTGGCGGAAGTCACACCCGACCGTGCTTTTTTTTTTGTTTTGTTTTTCTCCTCTCCGGTAGCAGACGACACGACATGCGGCGTGCGGGAACTGCTTGCCGTGCCATTCTTTTGCAGTTATGTTTGTTCCGCTCGTTGTTATGTACTCCAAGATGAGTTGTTTTGTGCATTGAGGAGTTAGAGATGAGTAGTGAGTGCCCGTGGTGAATTTCCATGATCGGCTCCGAAAAGAATAAACCCAAGATGTTGCGTGAAGAGCTGGCTCACATGTCCTGCATCCGAAAAAAAGTAGCATTGTCGAAAGATCAACGGGATCGGAACCAATGGCTGGCTGCAATTCCTGTAGAACATTTACGGGCACCTCGGAAAGCAGACGCTACCTGATTTATATGCTCCTTGCACTTTGTGGAAAGTGATTACATTGAGTTCGCAGGTGTCAAAACGGAAATCCCATACCGTTTAATTCAGCGAAGTATCGTCCACAACATTTGTTTGTTATTTTTTTTTGTTTGTTTCTTCAGTGATGATTGTAAAAAAAAAGAAAAAGATATGTAAACATCAGAAATTGTTTGCAAAAAAAAAAAAAAAAATCACGGGGGATCGAGCCCGGACCTTCGGTGTGTGAAGCGGACGTCTTTCCCACTGAGTTACTGGGGCATCTCGTTTCTGGTGGATCTCTTTCCTTAGTAATAATTCAGCCGGTAAACTGTAAGTTTGAAAGTTTGCTGTCGATTTTTCTTTAGCAAAAGCACTCCCGGGTCGAAGTCGGGAAGCACCACGCTTTGGGGACATTCGCACCTAGTAAAGAAATCGTACGCGTGCATATTCAACTCGAAGTAGACACGTCGTGCTTGACGTTTGCGCGAGCGTTGTCTTCAGCCACGAGAAGGGAGCGACGGCTCGGCGACGTCTTCGTGCAAATCGGCTTGGTGGCCGGGCGTGTCGTACGGGATGAATACCAAATCTTTTGATCAGTCCCACATGTCTCTTTTAACGGTAGACAGAATTCGCCGGTACCGCGAACGACAGTTCTGAAATAGAGGTCCCACGCCCGTCGTCCGCTGCCATCGCCGTCCCCGCGAGTCCCACGATACGCGAAACGACGAACGCACAGAATGCTTCCGGTTGTCTGTGGAACTTTTTTTTTTCAATCAACGTATTTGCAGCTTTTTAGAAGCCACAAAAAATGGGTTTCATATTTTTTTCTATTTTTAATATTGAGTGTGTGCCTTCAGTGACCCACGACTTTGATTAAATTTGGTGGTCGCATCGATACCTTAGAAAATGGCCCGTGACCGCGGAAAAGAGAGTGAGCGAGACTCGAACCGGCCAGTTCTTGATCGGCGGTTTTCGGGCGGAAAGAAACCGAATTTCGAGCCGCAAATTCTGTTCTGGGTAGTTGAGCCCTCATATGTCACGTACAACTAACAACCTCGGCGAGCATAAATACCCTGTCAGTGTCCCTTTAAGCATCCTCCAAGTTTTTCCGCTTGAAATCTTTAAGAATGGTTTGGTATAAGTCAACTCGCCCATGAAACTTCAGAAAGTTTTTTTTTTTTTTTTTTAAACTCGTATTCAGTGTCCCTTTAACTTTAAATTTAATTTTCCTTTCAATTTAAAATCGTCTTAATTTAAAGCTATCTGTTGAAATTTGCTTGTCTAGCAAGCAAAACAAACTCGTGTCTTGTTAACCTTGACTGAATGGCTCTCTCTTTCTCTCAAAAAGAAACAAAAAAACACTAAATGCCGCGGAAAGGCCAAAAATACTGTTTTCTCCGCATGCGTGCGCAAACAACCTTATTCACAACCACATTAGGATGACCAAGGCGCGAGCATGTAAATGAGGGTCACCATTAATTACTTGACTCTCGCTTCCTGACATGTATGTGTGCGAAGCAACCAGTAATTTGCAGGGACACAGCTGAACGCGAGGCATGATAGCCGAAGTATCCTTTGTGCATATTTGGGCCCTCGCCGTTTTCTCGCATCGGTAAACGAGTATTCTCGGTGGCATCTTGTACGAGCGAATGTAAGATGAATCACTGCCAGAAATTATTATAACCAGGAAGCGCGACTGGCTTGGAGAAAGTCTCGCAACTGATGCACCCTTGAATATCAAATGTAGTGCATGTGAATATGCAGATGAGTTAACCGTACTGATCAAATGGAATAATTGTTACGAAGCCACCTAAACAAAAAACTCTGGCGGCTTCGTACCAACTATTCCGTTCGATCAGTACGGTTCATTCATCTGCGTATTTTCGAAAATTTCCTTTTTAGAGACCACGCAAGATAACGAAAATTCTCCATGAAGCACATATAAGCATACTGTAAAAAAAAAAAAAAAAAAAAAAAAAAAAAAAAAAAAAAAAAAAAAAGCAAAAGCGTGGGATAAATGAAGTGAATCTTGCATTCGAAAGTAAAGACATACACGGTCAACAAGAATCAACAAGAATAGCCTACAGTCTGCGTAGTCAGTGGCGAGTGGATCGTCGGAGAACGGTGCCTAGCCCGCTGGTGCCCTTCGGACCAAGATGTCGATGCCGAGCGCGGTGATCCAAGTCTGACGGAGTCGATTTCAAGGACGCGACAGCCGACCGGTTCAAGCCTGGCGGAGTCGAGAAATTCAGGAACGGGACACGGCCGACCCGAGCTCCGCAACCCTAGAAGACAGCAGCCAACCGTCGCGGCTTGTCAGTTTGGTTCGGACCCCTCTCGCGCCTTTTCCTACTTCTCTCCGTGCCGCCGAAAATCCATTTATTCTTTTTTTTTCTTTCTTTCTTGTCTCGTAAATCATGACACATACCTTCACCTTGAGTGACGGCGTAGGTTTTCAGGAGGAGACGTTTCAACACGTGGCTGGTATGGGCAGAAAAAATAACATTGCTCTAAACGACCATACTACGTTTCAGCTTCGGTCCGAGCGCGGCCAATGTTATGAGCCGAAGGGCCAATCAGACAGCGAAAGAGGCACAACGTCATGGCGTGCTCTCTGCAGTTGATAGGACCAGCCGCTATTCGCCGTCTCTCTTTGCACTGCTCCTCTGCCGGCTAGTCCTATCAAGCGCAGAGAGCACGCCATGACGTTGCGCTTTTTGCGCTGTTTGATTGGCCCTTCGGCTCATAACATCGACCGCGCTCGGACCTAAGCTGAAACGACGGATAATACCCGTGCCACACGGGCAACTCGAATGCCATTTACAACGAATGACATTTGTGTGATTGGCGAATCAGCTCGCAACCTGTCGCGCGTGGAATGCGCTGCGCCCGGTGTGTCGCGCGCTGATTGGCCGTCCGCTCAACTGTAATTCGTTGTAAATGACGTTCGAGTTGCCCGTGTGGCAGGTGTTACAAGACATGTCGCTAGATAGCGCCACCCTCCTGTGTATTTTGGCGCCATCCACCTCCGGGCCGAAGGCAGAGGCATATCAGACGCGGGGCGCGAAGTACGCACCACAATGTAACTCGTCATTAAGCATTCAATAAACAGTTCTTAAAGGTTAAACGTGTCCGCAACCAACGACATTGAAACAGCAGGGGTATAGATCAGTTCATGCACCTTCAACAGAGTATAATGTGCCTATCGAATTTGCATTTTATGAGACAACGAAAAACATACCGAACCAGCCTTAATATAAAAAAAAAAAAAAATCATTTACAACAACAACAACAACAAAAAACCTTTCATATTTAAGGTGGTATGCAAAGATGTCCTCTTGAAACAGGAACAGGTGAAATAAGATTACTCGAACCCTGTGTTGAAAAGATTGAGAGTCCTAAAACACTTTGGAGGTGCTCATCTTACGTTCACTTGTTCCGCATTTGACTTCACAGTTTACACCCTGAGAAAGTATATTTTCAGTATTTGGCTGACCGCCAGGTAGAGGGTGCCGGTGCACTCGCCGCCATGAGGTTGCTTCAATCTGGTTGGTTTCGGTTCCAAGTTCCAACGCGCACGCGGTTGTGTTGCTGTTTCATGTTGTTTTTGCTTAATTTTGTGATACAAATTTCTTTCTTGTGCAACACAGCAAATAACACAATGGTGCTCACTGCTGAGTCAATTTGAGAACCACGAGGTGGTTTCGAGCCTAAATCGCGAGCACATTTATGAACACCAGATGCATCCGATTACGTCCAATCGTCAATTTCGGCCAGCCTCGGCGGTGCAACAACTGCTCTGGTGCACAGAGATGATTACCGTGTCCCACGGCCGTACCCCAGGCGCCTAGTTGCTAGAAATAAATAAATAATAAATAAAGATCTGGAGAAGCTCTGCGTCCAGTACGCGCTTCTTGCCTGCCGTCGGGCTCTTGCTGCGAGTGCACCGAGTGGTATGGAAGGGCTCGAGCTCATGTCAGAAATTCGACTGCTCATCTTATATTGTAACAGGTTATAATGCATGAGTGCTTAGTGAAGAAGCAGGTCCACTACATGATTAAAAATGTGCCGCATCTCGAAAAACATATGAAGTGGCAAGTTTACAGTTTGGGTTTCGCACACCAACTATTGAACTTCACAGACTGGAAGTCTCCTATAATGACGTAGATACCATTAAAAAAAAAAATGCTATTCTCTCGGCCTGTTTTATCTAAACAAATTAAGTTCTCGAGAAATATTTTAATAGATCAACCTAGGCCGACTAAAATTTTGTTTAAAACTAAAGTACTCATTAACAAGATTTTATGATATCGGCCCGATGAAATAGGCTATTTGTTTTATGGAAATTTGCTTACGACGTTTTCAAGGTATGAAATAAGTGACAGGCCCCTCAAATGATACCTGACATTACTCTCCCGTAAAATTTGCGATATGGAATTAAAGGCCGCAAAAGAAGTGATCTCTGGCAAGTTTGGCTGGAGTCGAGCGTCCGGCGCCTCACAATGAACCTGTGTAAAAAGCTCTTTACTGGTTTGAACCGATGCGCTTCGTAGATTTCGGCGTCGCCAGCTGCTAAAGGTAAACCTATATTCGCCGTCAAAAACACTGCATCCGTTCGATTTTAATGCCGACGGAGTCTTTTCAGCGTCACATATTGTGGACCCAAGGCACTCTCAAGCTGTCTGTGACAGTTTATTACGCGGGAAGTCAAAAACCTTTGTGTTGAAATGAATTAATTGAATTGAGCTGGTTGTCTTAACAAAGTAGTTTGACAATTAAAGTGCTGTAGACATTTCCCTTATTACGCACAGTATAGTTTCTTAGAATTCATAAATAGACCGATCAGGGGAATGTTTACATAGACACGATTAAGAACATCGCACAGATGTTCGTGTGATATTGTCAACAAACAACTTCCCTGACGTTGACGTACCATTATTCTTGCATAAAACAACAAATTAAAATTAAACGTTTCTTCCCTATCTTGTCCACGATTTCACCTATATAATCAAAAGCCACTGTTTTCGATCTGTTATAAATACAAAACACGATGCTTTCAGGAAACACGCGGTTATTTACACTGAGTATTTTCCCAAATGCGCGATCATTATATACTTACATTTTTCTTCCTATTGCGAATGTTCCGCACTATTAGTAAGCAAACCTGAGCTCTCATAAGTTATTGACCTTTGAACCCTTGCGCTGTCTTAGATAAATATATGTGTTCAATGGTGCGTGAGCGCTAACGCTGATTTATGTGCTCATAGCCTCTTCACACGTATCCGGCACGCCGACGGTAAAAATAGTCAAAACGTGTTGCAAAATTAACTGCGGAAATTGTTCACATAATCATGTAACGCATTTACATGGTAAATATATAGGTATTGGACGACACTCTACAGAGTGAGGTAAGAAACGCGGTGAAACGCGTCGAAAAGCACAAATTCAACGTATCCGCGAAGACGCGGAGTAGCACGGAGGAGAGAGCGAAGCGACGAGTTGAAGCAACCTAATGGTGGCCGCATTACGTGATTCCAAGATGGCAGCGCCCATGCCACGGAGGGTGCTGCCATCTTGGCAGCACCCTCCGTGCCACTAAATTGCATAGATTTGAAAACTTAAATTCAGGACGAAATCCTTCGCTGTAATTATAATCTTCAGCTGTTTGGGGATCAGCTGATAAGCGAACTCTATATGGCAAATCTTTTGGTTTGCAACCAAGCTTGCCTCTTGGTTTGTGGGTATTTTCTTCGTGTGTGTGTGTGCGGGGGGGGGGGGGGGGGAGGAGGGGTCATCGTATAATATTGCCTCGCGGGCCGGTTCCGGCCCACGGGCCGCAGGTTGCCGCCCCCTTGTCTAAATCTTTCAAACACATAGTTTTTCGTTCGAGCAAAACTACAACCCTTAACTCATGAATCCTAGACTGACGGTGAAAAACCAGCGTTTTCCGTCTTTAAGAGTTGAAAAATGAACGCCGACATCACCCCAATGGGGAAATGTAAGACTCGAGAAGTAAGTGCAATAACAGTAGTCCACGCTCTGGGCTGATGCTCATACAGCATCTAAAGATGGATCTTATGTGTTAAACATTCTATCGTTGGCTGCGTTGACATGGATGCGACAGTAGATAATTGAATCAAGTCAGCGTATAGAATCGTCCGATGTAAAGGCCTCGATCCGCTAGCCAAGCGCATCGAATCGACTCTGATTCGATCCTTTTAAAGGGGGTGGTTTGAGATTTTCAAGCCGAATTGATATCTCCATGTAAACTGTAGCGAGTCGAATCAAGTGCCTGAAGAGTGGGGGGATTGAAGAGAGGTAGGGAGGGGATGCAAACGCCGTTGTTAAAGTGGATTCGATGTGCTTTGGTCGCATCTATATCAACGCAATTGCTGACTGAATAGATAGGTGAGCCGGGGGAGGGGTGGGGGTGGAATTAACTTTACAAAGGGAAGACACAAAAGTTATCACGAAGATCGCTACCCCACTTGAAATGATTTGCGTGCGTTCTATGTACCAATTATATCGCGTGTTTGCAGCGTCTACGCCCATGTCCGACCGGTCGCGAGAGCGCATATCCGGGTGCACATTAGCTTTCCTTGACACCGGAGTGAAGTGACTAGAGGGAGGAAAGGATATGGCGGATAACGAAGCGCCATTTTTTGTTTTTGTTTTGTTTTGTCTGTGTTTACCTTTGATTTACGTCATGTAAATCATTAGGTGAAACATGGTTGAATTGCTCTTTTGCATCATCTGACTACATCCCCCCGCAGGGACGGACGATATGAAAGCGTGCCAATAAACTTTAAAAGTAATATGCTTACTGCTCTTAAAAAAAAAGAAAAAAAAATTACTGGTTGTTTGCCGATTTGACCTTGAATTTAACAGTGAGTTGGTGGAAATACCTTGTGATAATTCCGGCTTGCTCATTGGCACGGTTTACCTCCCGTCAAGCCTTGACGTCACTCGCTTTTCTGAATAATGAGCCTGCTTCCTGATATACTCGATAGAGATAACTACCGTATTCTTATTCTTGGAGATTATAATGTTCCCGATATGAATTTGAATTTAGAACCCACTTTATCATCTTTTGGTCGTGTTACACTAAAGGCAAATACTTTACTCGATTCTTTCAAGTTTTTAGGATTGAAGCAATTAAGTAGTTTTGAAAACACTGCGGGAAACGTGCTGGATCTCGCATTAGTAAACGTTAACGTTGACATTCTCATTCAGTATTCTAACCTTCTCGTCCCACCCGATGGGTGGCACGTTCCTTTTTTAATTTCTTTCAAATTTTTTTTTCGTAAAAATACAAATATTTGAAGCCACGACTCTTTTGCCTTTAATAAGGGCGACTATTTTCGCCTCTTAGAATTTTGAAACTACTGATTGGTCACCTATATATGAAACAACAGATGTAAAATAGCGCCGTTGAATAATTACAAACTGTATTAAAAGCGCGCTTGAGCTTTTTATTAAAAAAAAGTCACACTCTCACTATCATTGGTTTTCACTATGCTTATTGGTTATCTTTGGTGTGAAACAAAAAAAAAAAAAAAAAAAAAAACTGCACTGTCGTAGAAAATACAAGCTTACGCGAGCTCAATTTTGGTAAAATAAATTTTCAGAATCACGGGCATCAGCTAAATTGTTGATCAAGCGGGACGAGAATTAAAACGTGACCCTAGGTTTCGCTGGCGGTATGTCGGGGATCGCATGTCCACGTCCACCTCTGCGATAACCCTACAGGACACATCGGGTAAAGTACTCAGTGAACCTGCACGTTTGTCAAACGCTTTCGCTGACTATCTTGAATCAGTTTACTCCTTAAGTCAAGGTTCACGGCTTACATTTTTGATTATGCAGCTTTTACTTATGATGAAACAGACTATAGTTGTCGGACCTCTGGGACAAAAAATATCATAAAACTAAGAAAATGGCATATCAATGCAAAAGAAAAAAAATCAGACATACGCTCGCTTAATAAACAAAATGAAATAATTGAATTGATTATAATTATGTTTTGAATAGCTTCAGTGCACTAAAAGCTATAAAAGCGAGCTCCTTGCTTTGAACTGTGCGCTTGTTCACTAGAACAGTAGTTCAGGTCAGCATGCACGCGCTTGTATGTTCCGTTTCGCTCGCACGATAAAACCAAATACTCTACTGGTAATGTATTTAGTGAAACGAAGCTTACCTTCTGCATATGTACAATGCATTCAGTTTTCACGCGATTACACACTATCATTATGGTTTCCGTTTCCCACTACGATGCAGCTCGTGCTCTTTGTGTACTACATGCTTTAGAGACCAAGGTAACCCAAGAGCATTCTATTTCGCAAATTACAAAAAAAGAAAAGGAAAAAAGAATGTATGCTACTTGTTACTTGTGACACAATCAATACGAAATATTCTAAACTTCACTTGTTTTCCGCTTGCGTGAGTAAACAATGTTGTTTGTCAAGAACAACTGCGATTGTGTGAAATCACGTGTCAAAAACTCGTTCTAAACACGCGACCGTTGGCATGCAGTGAATACTCATAATCGGCGCCGAGATGATTGGTAGCTGTGAGCAGGTGGAATTTTTCTATCAACCCAGAGTTAGAATGTTTCCTCCTTTCTGTTGAAAGCAATCAGGAGACAACTTACACCAAATTGGACGGTAACAAAATACTATGAACATTCAAACATTACGACGCAGTATATGTGTACAAGCTTTAGCTTTAGATGCACCCTTAACTTTCGATACGCTCTACGCTAATGTCAAATGTAGCACTGTTTCAGTCTTAATCAGCGTACCATCTGCGTGCTTACAGTGTATTTTATTCAACGTCAAACTCTACCCTTGTGCATATTTTTCATGGTTGCACACCACTACTCACGCGCATAAATCACCAAATTAAGACTGGTACATTGCTTAAAGGGATGGTAAACCGACATTTGGTTCTCAGAAAACAATGCAGCACGCTACAATCCGTACAACACTAATGGACGGCCCTATTTTTGGAAAAAGACGTTGAGATTGAACGAGGCCGACGAGGCGCGTGACGACAACGTATATCTCGTTTCTCCCTCTGTTCGCTTCGCCCCCTCAAGGTGGCGAGGCGGAGAAGACACGAGGCCGTTCCCTCTTCTTCTTGACTCTCCTCGGAGAAACAAGACGTCAACATATCTGTCAAATGCGCCTCATTTTTTTTTTTTTTTTTAGAAAATACGGCCATCCGTTTGAGATATCGCTGTATGAGGAATATGTTTTGGTGTTTGTAGCGTCCCGTTGCACGCTTTTGCCGCTGTGTTTTGTGGAATCCAGATATCGGTTCAGCAGCCCTTTAAACTCTGTGCAAAAGCTACCTTCAGACCCAGAATCTTTGTCTGGTCAGTCATTGCATCAATCACTGAAATCAATCACAATCACGTATCAAAGTTAATTGTTATCGTTTATTGTTGCGAGCTATATTTTAACCTTCGCATTCTTTTATTACGACTCCCGCACCAGTCCTACTTTGGGTTTACCGAACTCAATATCTAAACTTCAGTGTCATTTTTTGTGCTTTCCAGTCTCGTGTTCTTGGGTAAAATAAACACCCAGCTACCTAAATGAGACCACTGAGCCCCCAAAAATGAGTCTGTTTGTTTTGATTTTTTAGATATTTAATTCCTCAAGTTAGAATTTTGGAAACCAAAGTCTATCACGTCATCACGTTTTTCCGGAAATCCACAAAGAGCGAGGCACATGCACGACAAAAGGGCTGGCCCGTCATTTAAATCTGCCTCCGAAATACTAGCGAGGTGCTAACGGCGCAGTGGCGGATCCAAGGGGGGGGGGGGGGGGGGGGGGGGCGGTGGGGGCGATCGCCCCCCCCCCCTCCCAAACGCCTCGCCAGGCAACCCCCCCCCCCCCCCCCCCCCCGAGGTTCTTCGTCAGCTCGAAGAAAAAACGTAAGCAATCGACGCGAGAAACAAAAGATTAAAACAGCGGTGGGTGGACGCGCCTGCTGGGCCCTTCCAAAGTGGGGTTTATCTCCGTCAAGGTCACGGTACGTCTTCCTGACAGGGACGGCGCCAGGAGTTTCGAAGTGGAGAGACAGTGGGGAGGCGCACCAAATATCAGGGTCCTCGACTGCAGGCACACTTCCAAACAAGGCAAGCACGTCGAGCACGGCGGGAAAATACCTTCAACATATCTAGTCCCCTTTCTCTCTCTCTCTCTTTGGAGGTTGTCTGCGAAAAATTTGTGCCCTGATAGCCTCGTCCCACTAGAACGACAAACACCGATTTTTGTCCGACGACACCACAAAGTTCCGTGTCGCCGATGCTGTCCCACTGCAACGACCGTCACCCGCGACAATCGCCGACACGCGCCGACAAACGATCGACGACGGACGAGTTCTTGTCTGTCGTTGGACTTGAAGCGCAGCAAGCAGTCCCACTGAGAAACATGTCTCGGAGACAAACTTATCCTCCTCGCCCGCTTGTGCCTTCTGTTGCCTCCCCTCCCACCCTTCTACCCTTCCTCCCGGAACGAGAAGCCCTTGGCGGCCACTCCTCGTTCCCGGCCCCGCAGTTCCGGTCTCCCGATTGCACGTAGTGGTCGCGGGCGCGGCTTGCTTGCTGGCGCCAGACGGTCGTGTTGCGAAAGGGAATTTGCTGTCATGCTGTGGCTGGTTTTGCTCGCGAAAACTTGGTGCGCGAGATGGTGCTTCAAGACGCCGAGGTCTACGCCCCTGCATCAGGATGGATACACCCATGTGCAAGGACTGACCAAAGTAAGACCGCTCACCACGAAGTAGGACACGACGTTCCGAGGCAAGCCATTCCGGCAGAGGAGAGACTTGTCATCGCGTTCTGTGATAATCGGGATGCCGTACTGTCCTCCAAAAAACGCCTGCCCTCGATCATTCGAATATGAGGTTATAAACATCCTCAAAATAGGCGTGAAATTCCGTGGCGCTCACCTAAAATTCCTCGAGCGACCCAAAAAAAGGACCGATTCGGGTATTCTAGTTCGGAAAAAGTTTGGCGTCGATTGTCACGACTGTTTACTGAAAGTCGCCAACAGCGAACGAAGAGAAGCGGAAGCTTCAATCAAGAAATAAAGTAATCGTCTCCACTTTCACCGTGTCTGTCGGCGCGTTTTATGCCCAAAGAGCAAAACACGAAAACCGTGTCGCCAGACTCAGTTTGTCTGTGTATTTTGAGGTGTTTTGTTGACAACTCCAGTCCCACTAGGAAACAAGTTTTCTTGTCCCCGTGTTCTGTGTCGTGTCCGCCAAGTGGGACGGCGGACTCCGACAAACAGGCTGTCTGTCGGTGTCGTCTGTCGCTCACTGTCGTGTGTCGCTGTCGTTTGTTGCTGTCTGTCGCTCTAGTGGGACGCGGCTATGAAAGCTCCCAAACGCAGACGATTCCTCAAGGGTAGCGGATTATCCTTCCTCTCTAACGGCCGCCTTTTCATCACTTTTCGTTTGATGGTTTCTTTGTGGTTCTGGGCTTGTCTTTTGGCATGTCTTTTTTAGCTTGCTTTGAGATGCTGTCGCCCACGGGCTCACTAAAGGTATCTTATTGGCACGGTGTGCTCATTGCCAAAGGAAGTGCGGAGGGGACGTACCGGGAGGAGACGTTCCAGGGGGGGGGGGGGGATGCAGCTTGTACAACCAGGTGGCCAATTGCTTTTCTTCTCAACTGAGAGAGAAAGCAAATGCTCTAAGTACAGTGTAGTCTGGGTCTAAGCTTTTCCTGAAGATGCTCCGGACTTCCCCATGACCTTGGCTTAAACATAAGCCCGCTTTCGTCCTCGCCTCCATCCCTCACTGAGGATCAGCGCCGCAGCGCGGAATACAGAAAGAAGCCGACGAGCGCCAGAAGGGGGAGATGTTTCCTCTAATGGGCTTCATACTGCCTGCGGTACGACTTCTCGTGGCGGGAAGCTAATAAAAGAAAGAGAAACGGTACGAGCACCCTAAAGGCTGGAGGCTGCTTACACGGGGTCCTCAAGCCGACGCCGTAGGCATTTATTTGTATACAATGCCGTTTCAACTTAGGGTGGCGGGACATATTTTAGGAAAGGCGCCCGCTACCCCTTGTCTCCCCTTGGCGCCGCCTTTTCCAGATAAACGCCGCTTCTGTGGATTGACGGCAGAGCTTTCGCGCGGCTTTGCGGGAGCGAATATGTGTGTGTCGAACGGACTTGGGGAAGACGAGCCCTTTCAAAGATGCAGCTATACATAAATTAAATAGACAGTGCCTGTGCCCGTTCGAGTGAACACCGACTCCCAAACATCCATGCTGCAGTCGTGATCGGCCTTTAGCCCAGTCGAGATTCGCCGACCTTACAACCGCTCTGCCCTATCATATCTCTGCACCTGCATGTCCTCTCGACCCTGACGAATGAGCTAACTACCCAGAAACAAGTAAGTGTTCCTTTGATACAGAAAATATCCAGACGAAGTGCAATTGAATATAATTTGGAAGGATCCATTGCTGGTTTAAGGTCTTGTCTAAGTTCAAAAGTTATAGTTGCCGAACTGCGACATGCTTTCAAAAATATTCAACAATTATTCGCTTTCGTTCTCTCGAGTTGCATCCAGAACACGTGAAAACACGAGTTTGGGTTGGCAATGCCACATGTGCTGCGCTCTGGACATTCCAAATATACGGCGAACAATCGACGAACTTGCATGGCAGCGTTCGTTTCGCTCGCTGCGTCAACAGTGTTTTGACGCCGCGAGCAGCGTTGAAGCCGCCGGGCCATTTTTGTCGCTTCTTTGCAACGTACTCGCTCCGCTGATTTAAGTCGCTCTTCCCGTTGCCGCAGCAGTTGAGCACTAGCTTCAACCAGAATGTCTGCCAAGGCAATGTCTTTAAGCTGCCCTAAATCGACTGCTCACGTAGTGTCGGTCTGAAACCCAAGTTTCAGAAAGGATAGTGTCACCACAATTTTCGAGATACTTATACCTCTAGCGTGGTCACCCGAAAGGTTTTAATTCAAAGAGTTCATCCCCGACAGGTAAACCGATACAAAAGCTCTCAAGATCTATATTATGTTATCAGAGTTAAGTAAAAACGATACCTCCACAAAAAATATAAACACCCCCCCCCCCCCCGCCGTTTTACACCGAGGAACCGCCCCCCCTAAAATGGAGGTCTGGATCCGCCCCTATAACGGCGCACAGGCAACTTTATATTTTTCAACGCGTCGGTTATTTTGTTGTGCCCGTGTCTCGCCATTTGGCTCAGGACGATTTTCGCGTTTTGTTTTGACCACACTCGCTTGAGACGTGAGCTCGGAGCGTAGGCAACTGGCCCCCTTGCACGAGAACTGGCGCAACAATGCGCGTTCCAAAAAAGAAAAAGAAAGGAAAGCTTGTTTATAGAAAAAACAAGCGAAGAACCATGGATGTCAATTTAGAGATATAAAAAAAAAATCATTCCACTGTATCGAAGCGCCACCTCATACGATTCTTCTGGAAGGCGATCCCACTGCCTCCTGTTGGTTCAGAGTCACACTACCCAAGGGTGGGCATGGCCGGACCAGAGCCGTATATGGGGAGAGTTTGGTCAGTCTATGATCTCGCCGCCGTAACGCTCTCCTCCCAAGTGAGCCAATCAGCACGCAGCATAGAGCGAGAGGCATGAGCGCATGCGCGTGAACTCCCGGCTGCTCCCACCTGAGTGGGGAGGGCCGCCATCTTCGATCATTTTCCCGGCGGAATGCGTGGGATCGGCATCTAAATCTCGATTATTGCCTTTTATATCGCTGGCTCTGGCAAGAAAATGACATTCTGTTATTCCTCGGTGGGTTAAAAAGCTAATAAATGAAGATTTTTCGGCGTATGGCCACAAACTTTTATTCAGGCGAAAAAGAAGTCGGCCGGTAGCAGACGACGCGTAGCCTCAGCAGTGCTCTTCTCCGACCAGTTTCCGACAGCGTTGCTAAAAAAATGGCGGTCGTCTCCTCTCTGCTCCCTTCTTTCTCTCTCGCTCCGTCGGCGCTCTCCTCCTTTTCATTTACTTTTCTCCTCTCCGGCGCCTTCGTCACCACACCCACTGGCCAAACTCTCCCAATATACGGCTCTGGGCCGGACTGGAAGCGCGCGCTCTCTTTCTCTTCTTACGGCCTTTGCAATCGCCCGGGATTCAATGGCATTTTTTCTCCGCATGTAGTTCACTTGCTTGCCGCCAGGGGCGCAACCACCTCACCCCGTTTCACCCCACTCGGAGAGTCCCTTCGAGCTGCTTTGCGCTGGTGTTTAACTTCGTATGTTGTTGTTTTGGCAACGGTTCCTCAGAATACTTCTGATTAACCATGCAAAGACGGTCACGGACAGAAACAAAAAATCAGCTGGATATGTGCACAAGCCCTCGAGGAAGCACTTTAGGCTGTAATATGCACTGTGCGAAAATTGTACAGACTACTTACACCCTCGTCTAGAGCAGCTGACCGACTTCATGTGCGGCCTATGAAATGATGATGCAGACCACGGCAATAGATAGATTGGGCCTGGTTACATTTCACGAGAGTGTACGAATTATTTATAATTCAAAGTTCCTCCACGTAGAAGCGGTCCGTCTCCTCCTGCTCTTGAGTTGCAACAGAAGTCCTGGAGGTAAAGACGAGCATAGTCTTTCCGCAATTGCATTCGCTGTCTCTACTTACTACTTTTTATTCACGAATGTCTCGGAGATATGCGTCAAATATTCACCGTCTTGGGCTCATCAGAAGCTTATTAGATAAGTGGCTGAGGGTCTAAACATAAGGATCAGGTGTCAAAGGCTATAAAAATCTCGGCTGCAAGTTGCGACAGCGTTGCGATACACTGTCAGACGCGCGTTGTGCCAACGGCAAAGGGTAGCCCAGGGGTGAGATGACAGCGCCCCCCGCGAATTGCGGCGGGAGGTAGCGATTGCCCCAATTGCAAAGGCCGTAAGAAGAGAAAGAGAGCGCGCGCTTCCAGTCCGGCCGTGGGGTTAGTCTGCATACAGATTAGAACGCGTGTCACCGCGAGATCCGTGCTTCGAACGCTGCACGTCAATAAGTTCAAGCAAAAAACTTGGCAAGGGGCATTCGAACCACGAATATGGCGGTAACTCGTTTTTGCAAACTAACGTTTTTGTGATTGCCGGGGGCCACACTGCTCGTACAGGGTGCGGCCGTAAAAACTTTCACATTTGGCACGCCTAGCAAAAATCGAATTTCAAACGTACATACCTGATATTGGGCACACGAACGTCGTTTATTCCAAGGTGTTCTGCCTATTTTTTTCAGACGCCAACTCGGGAATAGCGAAATATTAGAAAGATAACAAAAATGGCAGACATGCATTTCCTATGGCCTGTACCCTCCCGTTCGCCGTCTGCTATCTAATTCGCGACGCCGTTCCCCGGGGGCGCACTGAACGCAAAAACGCGGGAAACGCCGCACGAAAGGCTTGTGTCGGGCGAGATAGTCGCGATAAAAAGTGATTTTACCGAAATATGTGAACGATTATGCCCTTTTACTTGAAATTTAGAAGCTGGCGGACGCCCTCGTTTAATAAGAATATGTTCTAAAGCAGACGAACGTGTGTCTTGCTTTGTCGTCTGCTTATCTGTTGACGGGTCCGTTCCCGGTGAAAGCTCAACTTTGGAATCAAGGGTGCCGCTGCTGAGGCATCTTGATTGTTCCTTATTATTGTTTTTGTTGCCCTATCTTCTGCAGTTATTATCAAAATATTTTCCGCGCCGCCCTGCGATGCCGCAATACTCGGCAAGTGAGTGTGCCCAGGCTGTCAAGACGTGGAGCGGAACTCGGTGGCCACAGCAGAACGAAAATTTCGCACTGCATTTCATAAACGCCCGCCTTTGCGCCCGATTATATTGACTTGGGCGGATCGTTTTGTGAGTGGAAAAGACTTAAAAGAAGAATCCAGTCAGTGAACGTGAGAGCCTGCTGAAAAATGAGGAGCTCATTGAAGCGGTGTTTGCTGTCTTCGAGAGCGACCCGCAATTGTCAACAAGACGAGCAGCCAGGTTGTTTGGAATATCGGAAAAAAGCGTACGACGGATTCTGCGGAAAAATAATTTGCGCCCGTACAAGATGTAATTTGTCCAAGCCCTGCATGAGGGTGACAACGTCCGACGTTTAGGATTTTGCAAGGCGGAGTTGTTGCGAATTAAGAGCAACGCGGGGCACCTGCAATTTCTTTTATTTAGTGACGAAACAAATTTTCACCTAGATAGACGTGTGAACCGCCAGAACAGCTGGATATAAGCTCGCGATAACCCTCATGCCGTGGACGAACGGCATCTTCATTCACCGAAGGTGACAATGGGGAGTGGGATTCGGCGTGAAGGCATAGTGGGCCCCTTTTTTTTCGATGGCACCGTTAAAGCAGATGCCTACTTGGACATGCTGAAAACGGAAATGCTCCCTGAGCTTGAAAGGTACCACATGACAAAAGAAAACTGTATATTAATGCAGGATGGGGCGCCTCCCCATTACGCAAAGAGTGTGAGGGCATGGCTCACTACCACGTTCCCTCGGCGGTGGATGAGTCGAGGATCAGATTATATGGACTGGCCTCCACGATCCCCCGACTTAAATATGTGCGACTTTTTCGTATGGGGATTTATAAAAGGACCTGTCTACAAGAAGAGGATCCCGAGCATCGAAGAGCTGAAAGAAAAAATTGAGGGCGCGTTCCTCGAGATCGACGATGGGATGCGCGAAAGGGCTTTCCTGGCGTACGAAGCTCGACTTCGGCTTTGCGTGTCTGTAAACGGCGGGCACATCGAATCGGCCGAACCCTAGTCGTTTAAAGGGCCGCTGCAGCATCAATATTATTTCAAATCGCCGTGACAGAAGAGGCGTATCAGGATATATATTTTTCAAAAATAAACAATTGAATGAACGCACATATCTTCCACTTCCTGACGGAATTTAAACTATTAGTTTCCCTCTTACTTTCTCTCGTGCTGCTTGCCGCTCGCGGAAAGCAAAGTAGAGGCTGCTGATAGAGGTACCAATGGGAAACCAGCAAAAAGACGACTATCTCTTTCAAATACCAGCCATTTTATCACCGGCCAACCGAAATGACTCCAGCGCCGTAAATATTGCTCCAATTAAGATGATTTCTCTTTTTTTTTTTTTTACAAGTATGTCTCGCGACATGTGTGCTACTTATACCCAAGCTGTATGAAAAAAAAAAAATTACATTATGTGCTACAGCGGCTCTGTGGAAATCAGAATGAAATAACTCAAAACGAACTTGTCTGCAACCGTAGCAGCACCACTTGCTATTGGCGACGTGCGCGACCGAAAGCGTCGCTGTGGTCGGCCTTCCACGATTGGCCCAAAAGCTGACTATGACGTCGGAAAGGGTAGACCATCGACGGAAATAAGAGGATTGAAAGAACTCTATTTCGACGGTGTTGGCAGTGTTGCTTTGAGAGCGCAATGATTTCAGGCTTCCGCCATGCTATTTACAAACACCATCGAACTTGTTGTCCGCAAGGTAATGACGTCACAAGGAGGAACCATAGGAGGGCGCCACCAAAACATCTCGCCGCTAATTCCAGGCTGCAAATAAATGATATCGTCGCGTCATGGTGTCTTCTTCCTTGCATGACCTTCTGTCAAAACTTGACTTGAAGCAGGTAATTTCAAGAATCGTTCATATATTTCGTTCAAATCACTTTTTATGGCGATTATCTCGCCCGTCACCAGCCTTTCGTACTGCGTTTCCCGCGTTTTTGCGTTCAGTGAGCCACCTGGGAGCGGCGTCGCGAACCAGATAGCAGACGGCGAACGGGCGGGTATAGGCCATAGGAAATGTACGTCTGTCATTTTTGTTATCTTTCTAATAATTCGCTACTCCCGAGTGGACGCCTGAAAAAAATAGGCAAACAGCTTTGGAATAAACGACGTTCATGTGCCCAATTTCAGGTATGGATGTTTGAAATTCGATTTTTGCTAGGCGTGCCATATGTGAAAGTTTTTACGGCCGCACCCTGCACATCATATACAAAAGACAGTCTGCAAACACGAGTCACCACAATATCCGTCTTTCGAATGCTGCGTGCCAAATTTTTTCCTTGCACTCGTTGCCATGTGGCATTCGAAGCACGGATCTCGCGGTAACTCGCGTTCGAATCTGTGTGCAGACTCTTTTTTTATATGATGTATGAGCAGCGTGATCCCGGCTTTATGGAATGACATATGTGCTCATGAAAAAAGAGCGGAACGTAATGGCGGTATGTTTTCTGAAAATGTTGACAAACTGGAACAATTGTGCGTTAATGTTAGGGTTGCCACGAACGTTGGCGCAGATTGTTTTTTCCTGTATAATAGGTAACTTGAGTCATGTGCGTATGGAAAATTCTTATCTGGCACATGGGAATACCATGTCGACCTCTCTGCCATTAGGTTCAAACAGGATTAACAGTTCTGGGACTCTAATAAAGAATATTAACTTGTGCATCACTAGCGGGGGTCACAAAAAAAATGTGAAAGAAAACCTTTCGATGTGTCCAAGTACAGCGTATGAATAATTTTTGCACTTCAGTACGCGAACCATCGACGTACATCACGCTTTTCTTTTTCTACCTGATAAAGTACAGTTCCCGAAAATATTTTTTTTTTCAGCACAGAAATAAATTACGCATTGCTAAACGCTCTGTTTCCGCCTAAATCGAGCTTTTGCGGTCATGTCCAGATGTCAAAATTTCAAAGGTTGCCGTTTCCGGATTCAGAAGTTATAAGCAGTTTTCAAAAAAAATTTAATGGGAAGATGACACCCGTCAAAGCCCACGAATATAGGAAGATTAATAGTGTCAGCTACGGGAACGAACCCCCTTTCCCATTTAAATTTTCAGGAAATTTTATATAACGCTTGAATCAGATAACGGCAAGATCTGAAACTTTGGCATCTGTTCCGGACCGCTAGTGATATGTTTAGGCTGAGACTGAGCAATTGTCAATGCTTTTTTTATTTACGAAAAAAAAAGTTTTTTGGTGACACTTTGTCGATGCATGAGGTGATGTAGATATATTCTACTTCGCTAAATTTCTAATGCTTTACCACTAGGCATAATAATATATTCAGGTTGCAATGCCACCGGCTGTGACCAAGCGGCTGAGCTGACCCTGATGCATCGAGAAGTCTACCTGTTTAACGTGGTTAAAGCTTTTCCAGCATGGTAGTAGTGTTATACACCTAACCAGCGGGTCTTCATCAAAATGGCTACTTTCTATACAACTCATGCTCAGACCTCTAATATGTTCTATGAACGTAAACAAGGAAAAGAGGCACTTTGCTTTGAAATGAAATCCGCCGCCAGAGACAGCGTTCAGTGTCATGAGGTGACGAAAAACAATTACGACCGCATAGGTGTACTATTCCAGTCTTCGCTGCCAGGCATTTCGGCGCCTCAGCCAACAATCTAATCGACATGGCGTCACTATTGATGATATCCAGCCGACCAAAGAGTAAACAATCACGTGCCATCGCCTGATGAGCCGGCGCGGACATTGGGGGGGGGGGGGGGGGGGGGGGGGTGGCGGCTGCTGGCGGCAGCGCGTCTTTGTGGACCGCGCCATTTCACCGTCGTTAGAGCACCTCCTTTCTGAACTCCTTACATTGGCTCTGACGACACTAATGAATGGCCCGGTCACGGGCTACGTTTCCATGGATGCGACCATGGCGCATCGAATCGAGATGTGACCAGTCACGCGCCCGCGATCCTCCTTTCCCTTCCTCGTCTACCCAATCATAGGCGGTTAATCTCGATTCGATTCGCTACGATCGCATCCATGTAAACTCAGCCACGGACGGCGAAGCCTTGGCAGCCTTTTTCAAGGTCAGCCTTCCGCATCCCGCGAAGGCCCTGCGACACGAACGGCGGTCAATGCTTTCTTTCCTTGAGAGTTTCCCGCCGCCGGATTTTCCGAATACTGTTCTAGGCTTTTATGATCTGCATAGCAAGAGAGGCTGAAGCAGTCACGACGGGCACTTCTGTCGTCTGGTATACACGTCTGCCGGAAGCGCACCGCTCTCTCTGCAGAGCCTTCCGCCCCTTGAGGTCGACGGAATGGCCCGCCAGAAGCGGTGCTTTTCTATACTGCCGCTACTTTTGATTCTCGGATGCAGTTTGCAGATGCGCCAGACGCTTATTTGGAGAACATTATCTCCGTTCGAACGTGTTCTTCCCGGGGCGGACGGCCTTTGCCGAGTTCATAGGCCGCTGATGTGGGTAACTCCGGCTAGCATTGAGGCTATTCTTGCCCGATTAATCGGTGATGGGAGTTTATCAGGACGGTGCTGCGCGAACTGATGGCCAAGTTTGGACCGGCGGAGAAATTGGCTCGTACTTTGGATAATGTTCGGCCTTAGAGTGCCTGGATTATACTAAAGCATCTCGATGGCGCCTTCGCAGTGTTCCCGTTCCGGGGGACGGATGTGAGGCTGATAAGATGATTTGTTACGCCGTTGAGGGGGAGGTTAAGGATCCGTTATCTAGAAGAGATTAACTGCTTCCCATAGCAAAAAAGAATGGCTTACTAAAATAAAAGGAAAATTGAAAGATTAGTGAACGGCCAGGCAAAGGAAAAAATCACAAGCTGCTATAGTGTGTTTCAGGCTAAAAACTACATGGCAAGCTCATACCACAAAGCTCTCCCCTCTTTCCCCTTTAGCATAGTGAAGGCTGGAAAGGAGGATAGTGGAGAGGAGGGAATTAACAATACTGGCAATCAGGAAGCTGCTGTATGGAAGGGTTTTATCCTATTCTAAACCTGCAACAGGCAAGCACCGCACAACTGTAGTAAATCCTTAATTGCGAAGAATTTGTGTGAATAGTCAAATTTATCACCTCTACAAAAGTTCTTGCGCTAACTTTTTTTTTGTTAGTTAAAGTAAAGAAGCATTAGCTTTTTTCTCTTTCACATTGCGTCTAGTTAAAAGGTAGCGTTGGGTACGTATTTTTTGAATCCTTTTAATATTTTATACAGCCACATTGTTGTTCTTTTAACTTGGTTATATTTAAAACAGAAGTGTTGTAACCGCGGCCACTTCTGAAGATGTATACAAGAAAGTAAGCGTCAGGGAGTTTGGAAAACTGCCCCCCCCCCCCCCCCCCTATCCAAAGAATGAACTTCATCACACGCCATTTCTACTCTTAAAACCTTTTTCTAACTTTTTCAACTTTTTGCTTTCAGGAAGGCATTCTAAACAGGGCAACGATTTGCAGTAAAAATCTCGCGTAAAAAAAAATTAAACAAAAGGTTCTTCGTAACTCCCGTGCATCAAAACGCGCCATCAGCCCGCCCGCGGCTTCGCTGTTCGAAAAATATTGCTATCTTCAGACGACGTGCATCAGCTCACCTTTATGAGTATTCGAGTCTGAAGTTCGTGCTCACCTCGATCACGTACGATCTATTCGATATCGGACTACATTTATAATAGAAAAGAAATCTCAATCAGATCTTTCAGTGTTGCCTGCTGCGCGACAAAAAAACAAAAAAAAAATCTTTGCTGACACCAATGAAGTCGCGCATTCGAGCGTAGCACATGCATTAGGGGCGCCACGCACAATGCATTTCCCGCCTCACGCGTTGCATAATGACGCACTTTAATAACGTTACGCAGCAGCGTGTTGTCGCCGTACCGGTTCTTGCATTCACATTTGAAGTTCCAGAGACCGCTTGGTCGATATTGTCTGGAGCATCTTCAAGGTTTCAAGTTGAGGCGCCTGACGTGTCGCTTTCTAAGTTTCTATACTATTGCGAGGGAAACATCTTTACAATTTTAAATTACGTGTAACAGTAGTCATGATCGGATGGCTATTCGGAGAGCAAGTCGTCGGCTTCTTACGCGGGAGTTGCGGTTATGTCAGAACGACGCCGAGCTCTGTCCGGCTTTGGTTGAAAGGGCAGTGGGTGGACCTCGATACTAAATGCCTTCAGGTCTGCCCACTATTTTTGTTTTTTGCTGAATCAGTTAATAACACCTCGGCGTTTTGACATCATCGCAACCGCTGTGCAAGAAGCAGAGCAACTTGCGCTCCGCATAAGCGGAAAGTTTCAAATTTCTAGAGCTGAAAAAAAAAAAAAAGGTAAGCAATCCCCCCCCCCCCCCCCCCCTTCACGGCTCCGATTGGAGAATAGGGGAGTTGGGGGGGGGGGGGGGGCGGACAGAGCCCCTTTGCCGGGGGCTCTGTCCCCCCTGGGAAATAATTTGGGGGGTGGGGGTTGGCGAAGGGGGGAAGGGGGGGAAGCACGCCACTTATTTTTTTTTTTTTCTGTTTCGGATGGCACGCTATTTAGCAGTTGGTGCCCCCATATTTTGTTTTACAAATGTTGGATCACTCTTGCAAAATGCGAGATTTCAACTGTAGAACTGACGCTTTCAAATTTTCACGTAATGAATAGAAGAATGGAATTGGTCACTGTGAGCTTAAAAGAAAAACGCAGGGGACACACTTATGTTCTTATGTTCACGACTCTTGCTTTGCGATTAGTTCTTGGGCGTTCGTATCGGCTAATGTCGCTATCTCATTGGCCGTGGAGCGATGATTAGCTGCAGGGGACACACTGCGCTTCTTAAGCCCTCAGTGACAACTTTCTAATTAATTTTTCGGACTTCCCTGGAACAGCTTCCAAACCACCAAAAAATACGTGATTACACTCCACAATTTAAAGAGGGAAGGAGAAACAAGACCATGAAACAACAGAAAGAGAACCCAAACAACCAAAAGTTAATTTAAACAACAGCTGCTAATTTTGGGCCTGCTCTTTTTGCTACGTTTCACCAGGACTTTATTCACATTGTTTTATTTTTATAAATTGTCTTTTTCTAATAAAACGTTCTGTTGATGTTTACCTTGCTAATCTACTCACTATTGGATTAAGTCTGTAATACTAACGCGGGAGCAGACTGATACACTATCTTTCAGCCCTTTACCTACCTTATATCGATTATATATATATTGTAAAACTGTTTGAGTGCTTTAGAATGATTTGCTTTCTAATTTCTGTTACGCAAATGTAATTCGTGCATGTTTTCATATTTCTAAGTATATCCTACTGTTTATCTTTTCCCGGTAGTCAACTGAATCAGTGTTTCTGTGTCTGTGTGCGTGTACAAAAATCGTCCATATGCTAGCAAACAGGGATGGGCAAAATACATGCAAATATGTATCGAAATACAAATACAAAATACAACGTCAAAAATGTATCAAATTACAACTCTAATTACATTTCTAAAAAAACATTTAAGTGCAAGATACAAATACAACCGAATGTATTTGGTCTCCTCCAAATACTTTTCCGAATACATTTCCTCAAAATTTGCGTCAGCGACTTCAGGGCACCTGCAACGGGTTTCTGGGTACCTCATTCTAATTTTGCATCGCACACTCGGGAGTTAGTATGCGTGGCTCTCGTAACATAATAGTAATATAATCACAAAAAATGTAATCAGCTTGGACGTAATAGGTGAAAAAATACAGAGCTTCAAGCAGCTTTTTTTGTCGATTACATTTTGGTATAGACCAACAAAGACCCGAAACGACCAAGACGCGCAGCACTAGCTAGAGAATTTTTTATTGTTGCAACTCGCACCAGTTAGGAAACTCTGGACGACCCGCGCATTTAGAATGTTCCAGGCAAAAATATGGAAGTAAATCAGTCTGGAAAGCATCACAAGTTGTCATAGGCACTTATTTAGCCAGTCTGCCTGTGAACGTCGATTTCGTCACTATTCTTGCCCTGGACTAGCACCGTAATCACAAAGTCACTAAACGCTTGTGCTTCATTGAGAGACACTGCATTTGGTGCAGAACGTAGTTTTCTTCCTGATCTGGACAGTGACAATAAATTTGAGGGATGTATTTTCGACCACAAAATTGTATTTAATTACGATTGTATTTGAAATACCCACCTTTCAGTATTTAAATACACACGTCAAATACATTACCCAATTTGTAATTAAATAGAAATGCAAAATACACAAAGTATTTAACATACGTATTTCAAATACTTGTATTTGAAATACTGCCCATCCCTGCTAGCAAACGACGAATATAAGTGAATACTCTCGTTCCAAAATGATCCTTAGGCAACGCAGAATAATAATAAAAAATAAAAAAAAAAACAGTATGCGGTATGGTTTAACGTTATACGGTATTACATGGTGCCACAGGACGCACCAACTGGGCGCAAAAATGCGAAATTACGTCTCCATCTCTCGGCAAATACCCTCGTGATGTTCGTAGAACCTTCGCCGTAGCGACAACAACAACAAGAGGCCTCCAGCACACCTGCCAATTTTTAGAAAGCGAGGATGCTCAATTATAATTTTTTTCCGTCGACGTTACGCAACTCGAATTCAGCTGACATCGCTATATACGTACGAGAAGAAAGGTAGAATGCCCGCGCTCCGGTTCTCTTTCGAAACCATGCGTTCATGCCTCATGCGAAGATGCATCCATTATAGCAATTGGCGTGACGAGGTACGAACCATGAGGGGCAAGGTTAGGGACGACGCCGCCGCTTTCGTCGTGCGAAGGGGGTCAGGCGATGCGCTCTTCACCCTCAGCGAGTTTCCCCGCAAAGCGGCCAAGTTTGCATGTTTCCGTCGGTAGGAATCCGCCGACGTCGGCAGC
Organism: Ixodes scapularis; assembly: GCF_016920785.2. Lineage (NCBI taxonomy): Eukaryota > Metazoa > Arthropoda > Arachnida > Ixodida > Ixodidae > Ixodes > Ixodes scapularis. The sequence continues at coordinate 90,489,562 of NW_024609835.1, forward strand.
ACCTATGCTCCATTCATTTCTCAGCTGACAGTGCGGTGGAAGCTAACTGCTCTTTGGACCAGTCATGTGTCTGCCTTTCGCCACGTAGTCACGCTCCCGCCCACACCCACGCGCTATGCGAAAAGCATGATGGCGAAAGGGGTTGATAGGACTCATGAGCGCGTAGCTCTACTGCACTGTCAGCATGGGGCTCGCTCGAGTATAGCCACCCCCGCCAGGATAAATGAGCGATCGCGGTCGACCTCGGTAAACAGGTGGACGTGTTCGCGGACATCATGAGCTAAGTGATCGTGTGCTTGCCGCGAAGAAGGCGCCGCCAACTTCCAGAGCGGCCTTCGCGGAGAATTGCCGCGTACGTGTGCGGGCGATCAGTCGAGCGTGAACTGTACAACAGGAAGTAGACTGTGCGTTAACGCTTCGTCGCCCGGTGAGTTGACACCCAGAGAGGCAAGTCCTCTCATTTTGTGTCCAAATAACTCGTTTTTTTTCCGTCTGATTCGTGTTTTACTACGCCGATGTCCGGTATTCGCTGGGTAGCGCATTGCGTGTCGCAGTGCATCAGCTGAACGCGCTTGTGGTATATTTCGCTTCATACAAAATCTGAGCGCAGCCGGCGCTGTAAGATTCCGTGGGGCGTACCGTGACGGCCCTCGTCGTCTTTGCGAGTTTGATATATCTAAACCAATCACGAACTGCAGAACCCAGGGGTCCCTGCAATGCCCACCCTTTCGTATTCCGATCTAGATGAGCACCCTGCACGGCGTGCGGTCGTGTATCACTAGTGCGTGATGCAAGTTAAGGATTCCAGGCTAGAAGTGGTACTGCACTGGATGGATTTCTCATCTACGGTGGAGACACCTGACGCCCACTGGGCTTCCTGCTTTCGAACCAAACGCACGACGCAATTAGCACCATCAGATCGTGGCTGCGTTCGGGCTTAGATGAAACCAAGTGTAGAACACCGCACGGATTCCGAAGTGAATGGTCGCAGCGAAACACACGAAGGCATTGACGAAGAGTATGACGGAGGTTCAAAACGTGCAAAGCGGGATGTGTACATAGCGAATTAATTACGTGCCTTGTATTCACGGATTTCCTCTTTTGGATTACGGTCACTCATTGTTTTGCACTCGCGGTTTTTGAAATTCCTGCGCTATCCCATTTATATTTATTTTCTTCGGTGTCCCGAAAAATGAGCTTGTTAGAGGTGCTGGGCGCTTTCACGCTGCTACCACGTTGTGCCAATCAGCAAGTAGCGCATCACCGTGATGTCTCGTATACAACATAGCATTTTTTTTAGCGAAAATAGTTATTGTGCAGGCGAGCTGGGGGAAGTATACTGTTGTGATACGAACTCGAGACTGGGGCACGTAAAATGAAACAATTTGAAGTGCAGGGGGGAAACAGCGGACAGAGAGCGCCTCGAAACGTTGATGCGTCGAGGGATTGTTTGCCTTCTATTCTTTTCTCTTTCTCACTTTACGTTCTTCCTTTTCTTCTTTAAAATATCGGGTTAATATCACCCTGGTAGTTTTTTGAATGCTGGGTTTGCTCGTCTGAGTGTAGAATTCTGGCAACTTAAAACCTGGCGTCCGTGCACTCAACACGGTCTAACATTTTAGATATCAAATAAATCTTCACTAATAGCGCGCAAGTTCGCAGGCACGTTTTTTTGGAAGACTAACCTTTTCATTCAAGCGTAAAAAAAAAATAAACCTGACAACAACCTGTTAGTGACGCGCATGCGAGTATTGCTTTTGTCGTTTTCGATTGTAGTTGGACGAGACACCGGCAGCTGACGACTTTGCCATGCAAGAAAGCATAACTCTAAATTTGGTACCTCTCGAAATAGCAGCAGACAGGAGTCATGTTCATAAGCGATGCAGACATGCACAATATCTACACAAACAAAATAAATGCACACTTTATGGCACTAAAGGCAGACCTAGTCAACGCAATAAGATTGCCCGTTTGCACTGGTTTGAAATTTCTTCAGATTTTGTACCTTTGACTGGAGAAAAGGAAGCCGCTTAGATGTCTCAGGATACAATACAAGACCATGATGTAAGGCGCAAGAAACAACGGCCACAAAGAGGAAAGCACACGCACAGGAGCCTTTAAAAGGAAGAAGACACACACAGGCACCTTCTCCCTTGTGTTCGTTGTTTTTGCGCCTTGCACCATGCTTCATAACATTCACCAACTTGCCCAACCACAAGTTCTACAAAGCAAGAGCGTTTGGCTAGATAATTAGATAATTTTAATTATCTGACTTAAAGCTAAGACCTTTTTAGGATGGGTACAAACTGCTGTTGTAGCAATTTAGTAATTCATATTGACCTTTTATTTATTTGGGCAACTATTTATTTCCGGGAACCTTAGTATTTAATTAGTAGAGGGTTTTAGGTATATGATGCATATATTCGGTATATGGTGTATAGGTTGAAAACACAGTAATGATAATGAAGCTATTCAGCGTGTCAGGTACATAGATCCATGAACAGAAATCGACATATCTTTTTTGTTGAAAATAGATACAGGTTCTTCAAAACACCGTTGTGTGCATGTACAGGGTCGTCAAGATAAATCCGAAAAATTAATAATATTCAGGTAAAACGCAAAAATGTAGGAAATATTAATATATGTGTACCAAACTTGGTACAAAATTTGAAAATATCTGAAAGAAAATGAAATTATTCGAAATTATCCCCATCAGGTGCCACGAGCTTCGCAAGCGTGGACCTGAAACGGCACCAAGACGGAGACGAGGACACATGAACAAGACGGCTTCGTTTCCGTCTTGTTCATGTGTCATCACCGGTATTATTGAGGCCTTCAGGACATCTTTGGTGTTGTGAATCGTGGCATTCACCTTTGCCTCGACCACGCCCCACACAGAGTAGTCGAGAGGATTGCAGTCTGGATTCGAGGGAGGCCAGAAATCAGGGGCCTACGGTAGGGCATGTGATCGTAGAGCCAGGCCTCTTCTTTGCCTTGTGAGCTGAAGCAGAGTCCTGCTGAATCACCCTTCCAGCGGTCACCTGGTCCATCCAGGGCTTTACAACCCTCTCTAGCACTTCGACGTAGCTCTCAAAGTTCACCCTCAGACAACTTTCGAAGATGTGGGGTGCCATGATGTATCCCTGGTTGCTCGCGACAGCCAGCACCATCACAGAGATGAATTGTTTGGTGTCCATGACTCTAGACACGTCAGAGGCATTCCGGCAGATCCATCAGCCATTCTGCCGATTCAGCTTTCTGTCTGGATGAAGTTTTTCTCGCCTGGAAAGAACCGCAGAAAGCCGGCGCTGTCGGGCTTTCTTGTTTTTCTTAGTGAGGACTTGGCAAATCATAAGCTAAAAGGACGTGTTCTGCCGGTCTTAGTGCAGTGCCAAACTGATTGTCGACCTTGCCACTCCCATTTCATTGTGGAGGTCGTTCTTGCTGCGCCCATGATCCTGTTAATTATTTTGCTTTGATTCGCAGACGAATTTTTAATTTCTTTTGCTATTCGACCGTCGTCTGTGCTTTGCTCGGTCTGCCGTAATGTCCCCTTGGCTGACAGAGTCTCTGAACATCTTGGTGGCAATGCCGCGAACTTGTGTTTTTTTGTAGCATACCTTGCAATGATTTGCTTGGACCATTTTCCAGTGCGAAGCGATTTCAGCATTGCCGCCCTCCAGTCGTATTTCCGTCAATTTTTGAGCAAGTCGCGAATTGTTTATTATGCGATTGTCCGCCGTCGAATGGCGTGGCCGCAGAAGCGGAATATGTCCGGTCAGCTTCACTTAGCCGGGTTGCCAGATCAAATCAGAACAAGCCCTGATTTGTCTTTACGACCCATTATATAAAAATGCGCAGTGATAGGTACATCACGATCATGATGAGAGGAGGAAGCACGACTAACATTATAATTCTGCTTAAAGAAATTACCACCCATGGTTGTGTACATACCTAGCTGAACGACTCTGAACACCGTAAACTAATGACATGTTTTCAGCAGGACGAAATATAATTATAAATTTGTACACATTGTTTTGCTTTTGGTCAACTAGAGACAACTGGAAGCATGGCGTCCCGACTGAATGCAAGCACGTGCAGCTTGCGCGTGAACATAGCTTTGGCAAGCTTGAAATTGCATGGGCTTGTCCTCACGAGCAGAGACATGGCGGTGGCCAGTGGCCTTGCTTGCAATCGTCTATGCTCTGCGTCAACTATTTTGTGCTACATTGTCAAAGCTACCGTAGCTTTGACTGTGCAGCAGTTCTGCACTGCTGCGAGAACTCGTGGCTCTGTCTTTTGCGCCTATTTGCTAGCGCTCGCGCAACTAGCTTTCACAGAGTCGGAGCACTGTAGAAGCTAGGCTAGCTTGGACAACGTAGCGCAAAATTGTTCACGCCGGGTACAGTTTTATTTTTTTTTGCGCGAGAAAGTTGTATTTTTCAAAAGATCAATCACTACGAACATTTACTCAAATCGAAATGATGTAATGGTTACGTCTATCCACCGTCCAATATGTCCGATTGTAGACAGAATTATACGTCAGAGAGATCAAACATTCTACAGCAATCAATCAAATTTAACACGTATTTGGGATTTGCATGCCATCTCTTTTGCTTTCTGTATAAACAGGAAGTCGATGGATTGATTAATTTGGCGTTTGTCATCGAGCATCATAGGATAAATACGTCTCTTTTATCTCAAGCTAGAAGGTGATGACCCTCCAGGCATGCCAGTTCAGCATGCAAACGTACGCTAAATTATTCATGCATTCATCTCGTCGCCCTTCGGCAAGTTGCTTCTGTCGATGCAGCTAAGAGCCGAATAAATTTTACCCTCGGTCTCTACGGGATCTCCGAGCTCGCTAACCTCAGATGCCTACCAGTGCAAGCACGCTCCAGTCTGTTAGATCTTGTCGGGGGCGGAGGAGTCTTCAGGATCAGATTCCTGGATACAAGGTGACTTACTGTTGTCATAGGTCATGCTTGTTGAGTGCCGTTTACACACCTGCAACCGAGTAGGACAGAGATAGAAAAGACCGGTTTTTAAGCCTTTTGCGACGACGTAGGACCTGCTCCGCAGCAACGCGTCCGGTCCTGTACCGTCGCATGGGGCTTAAGAACCGGTCCTTTCTCTCTCGATCCTACTCGGTTGCTAGTGTGTGAACGGCGCTTTACTGGATGTGAGCCGATGTTTGAGATCCTTGTCAATCTGTTAAGCCGAGATAAAAGTTGAGATTTCGCCGTTGACAGCTGTGGTGCTTATAGTTGGTGGCAGGTTAAGAACCCAGTAGTCGCTCCGCCTCCAGCACGCGTTCCTTGCCTTCTGCTGGGCTTAGGCTGCGCGCGCGACGAAGTGCTATCAAAGGCCAGAAGCTCGCGCCGATGGCGTGTAAGGTACTTCACACTGAGGTCTCAACCTATCACCGACTATGGGCTCTATGTGAGTGTTATGGCTTTCACGTTTAACCCACTCATTAGTTTACGATTCGCTAAGCGGACCACGGCGGCAATATCTCGTACAGGTTTCAGTTTGTACTCGGAGGCAGTGTTTTGCTTTCTGGCGACGAAGCAAGCTATGCCGGCGGCGTCTTCCGTTTTCAGAATGCGCATCCGGAAGCCTGAAAGAAGGCAATAAAGTAGCAATCCAATGATTGAGAGTAACTAAGTATGCACTATAATTTTCTCTTGAATGTCTTTGCACAGGACTCGCTAGTGCTGTAGTTATTCGTATGTTTCACGCTGGACTAGCTACTAGAAAGAAGACATACTTAAGGACGGCCGCACACAAGCCTATATACGTACGTGCCTCCAGTTACGTACTAATCAAACATTAAAACACTCAGAGGCGATCAGACATTTAAGTGGTATAACTATATTTAAATGATTTGGGTATTTTTGCGCCCTTCTCAGTGTAAAAGTACCTTATACGTTTGTCGGGTCTGAGTCCCGTCAATGCACACTTTGCATTTGTTTATGTGAGAATGTTCTTTCAGCTAATTTTCGAAACAAAAACAATAGTAAACTATTTTCGTTTGTTCCTGAAAAAAGTAAAACCCAATTTTTCACGCCGTGCGAGGGTTCTGACATGTTTCCGTTCGTATTTTCGGTGTGTTTAACCACTGATTGTTTTCACTATGGGATGTCACGTCGAAGTCATTGCCATGTCACGCAAGTTTTGTGCAGTGCCGGTTCAAGCGCTGGAATTCCAATAATGTGGGTAAACTTTTTCTGTCTACATTTTTAGAACGCCCCACGTGATCGTGATACTAGATCTCGACTTGCACACGCCGTTCCTCCGTGCAACTGTATGCCGCTTATTTACGCATCCCACTGCACCACTTCCGGGCTATGATATGTCGTGCATAAGTTTCACTTGTGAATAGTGTGACCTTAGTGTTGCCGTCAGTCGTCTAAATTAGTGAAACTAATTCACGAACGTGGCAAATGATAGACCTTTGAAATAAAATGAGGCAAGTTATAATTTTATATTGTGTTCAGGAATTTGTCCACATGTCATCTACGTGGATCGACTCGGTTAGATCTCAGTGTACCAGTTTTGCTTCACCAAGTTTTGTACTGCAGCGGGTTAGAACCTGTGATATATCACAGGTTTGGATCCGCTGCAATACAAGACTTGGTGGCGTTTTGTTTTCTACTGATTGGCACTTTTAGGGTGGCATGAGATAGACACTGGGAACTTCGCTAACAATCCCCTAGCTTCTAACAACCGTTCACCCAGATGCGTGAAGTTTCTTGAAAATATAAAAGTTTATCAGTCAGGTAACTTAATTCATAGTTTGCTTCTCGTATAATTGTTGCGCTAGGTTTTTTTTTTCACTTCGCGTCTTTCTATGCATGCCTGGAACTACAAACTTGTTGTGTGCGTGTTTATCGATGATGAAGATCAGAAACGGAAGAAAATTAAACTAAAACAATTAAACGATGTCATAAAGGTTTATAATGGTTTCGTTTGTCATAATCGGGTAGTAATTTGGGTTAGTTAGAGCCGAAATATCTACTTAAATACGTACACAAATCATTAACTTTCAACAGAGGTTTAATTTCGTCCGTCGCCTCTGCGCTGCTGCTGTGAGAAGTGTGTTCGTAACGATTCACCAGCTCGCCGGTTTCTAATGCTCCCGTTAGGCCTAGTTTGTCTCCACATCTTCACCGGGTTCCCACTTCCTCCCGTAAAGGCCATTCGCATATAGTTGACCAACACGCAAATTACAAGGGGATATCAGCAAATCACCGCTAATAAGACATCATTACTGCCACAAACTGAAGATGACTATTCCCAGCTTCAAGCGCCGCGCACTACAGACCCATCTGGCACGCCAAGCTTCCGCTAGAGCCCGGTGAGGATCCGCTTCCCGTACCGCTCAGCCTGTTCGGATGTTGCCAAGTCCGCCTCCTCGTCCATAACGATTTGTTTACGGGCATTACACACGCGCAATTAACATTCCTTGGGTTCGGGCCACCCGAAGCGCGGCGGCACCTTTATTCTTGTCCACCGAGAGTCGAGCAACGCCTCCTTGTCGGGCGGCCGGTTACATCATCTTACACAATGACCACGATCAGCTTACAGCATCGAGCATGTCCAAATCGACGTAAACGCGGAAGTGGTACCATCCAACAGACGTCTGGCGTTTTCCTGCGCGCGCGCACATTCATCAATGGGGGAGGAGACCACCCCAACGTCACATGGCCCGGCGGCGCGTTTCGTCTGTGGCAGCTTCATCACGAGCTGGTGACCATGCTCGCTTCCGCTCGGAGGACGAGGGGAAAAACGCAAAAGGCCGGTTACGAGAGGAGTGGTTTTCTTTGCATAGAGCGACCTTGGTTTGGCGGCGTCATTCGCCGATGAAGAGCTGCTCACTTTGCGCGCTTCTGGTTCAGAGAGCGTTTTCCGCCCGACTCGACCAGGTATTTCTGGTGGGATCTCGACCCGGTCACTGGAACTCGTCCGGGAGAGTGTGACCACGTCGGGTGTCATCGTCTTGGCCGGCGACGTTGTGTAGAACCAGCAACGTGTTTCAGAGGTAGGCCACCGAGTTTGCTCGTTTCTTTTCAAGTCTGGCGCGAATGCAGCGCTTGTCTTCCTCAGGCTTTTAAGAAAACTCCCAATTCTTAACCGTGTTCTAGTTGACTCTTTTAGAGCCGTAAGACAAAGGCCAGAGGTGTGACCACAGTGCATCACTTTGCTTATACTTGCGGTCATATTGTCGGCTTATTAAACGAGGAAATTTTTAGATATATTCCATACTTCAGCCCGAGACTTGGCAAGAAAAAAAAAAACAAAACAAAAAAGAAACGGACGTAACCAGACAATTTAGCAAGAATTGAATACTTCGCGTTGAAGTGTAGAATTAATTTGCTAGCTTGCCGGCGTTTTTAATCTTGTATATTTATATCCACCCCTGTTTTGCTTGTGAATCTAGTAACACTAGCCGCCATGACTGCAATTTAGGATTTGGCTGGCCTGCCTAGCCTGGTAAATGGCAACATCTACGTTGAGTGTCTTTGGGCTACCTTATTTTGACAGCTATCCGTGGCATTTAGGTGTCCTATGCTAGGCTTATCACGTTACAGTTCTTCAGATCTGATTAATGTACTGAGTTCGTAGGGTCTCTCAGGTATTTCGAATGCGGAAATCTTTTGGAGACCGTTTTCAATATTAAGTAAATATGAATTATGCTAACTCTTTCCTCTTGATAACGCATCTTCACAATTGGGTCCTACGTATCTTTTGGTACCTTGCATAGTGTAAAATTAAAATAGGTATTCTTATTAAGAAACAATAAAAAAAAGTATGTCTTTTGGTAAACATGTAGTAGCAATCTTTTGCTTATAAACAATCATGAAGGCTTTCGCTAAAATATTTTATAGTGCTTTTTAATAGTGGAGGGTTCAAATAGAATATTTAAAATGATTTTGCATCAGTTTCTTCGTGGTATGTAGAGGGTGTCACAAAAGAAAATTTACACGGTCTTTTTTACCGCAAAAATAAACTAGGCATCACCGCACGCTCATTCTTTGCCCAAAGGTAGCGCTAGAGGTCACAACCAGATGCCAAAGTTTCAGCCGGATCCGATAAGCTAATCAAAAGTTATATGTGATTTTCTGAAAATTTCAATGGGAAAATGGCGGCCGACGGTGTTTTCAAACACATGGGGCTCTATGGCACCAGAAACCGAAAACGGGCGAAAATGGTCTCCATTAGATACGATGCTTGTGTTAATGTGATGTAGATACGTGTGCTTGTGTTAAGGGTATCAAAATGCGAGCATTGGGCGCTTTCTTCATAAGATAACTTGACCTTCAGTACCTCTCGAACTTTACCTGGTGGAGTCGGTTGTGCAACATAGGGCTCGATGACTTCTCTTCCATTAGCGATGGCGAAATATCTGAGTTACAGCTAAGCATTGAATAGCAACCTGTTATGCAACGTGCTGGAGGAATTAGCTCGCTGACGCCGGGGATGCGCCGGGGTCGCACTGTTGACACATCATACAAGAGACAGTCAGCCAACACGAGCCACCGCGATATCCGTGGTTCGAATACCGCGTGCCCAAGTTTCTCCGCGAAATCATTGCCATGCGGCATTCAAAGCACGGATCCCACGGTGACTCGTGTTTGAGCACGCGCCAGACTGAGCCGCCGTAGCCGACTTTCTTTTGTTTTGCCGAAAGCCCCTTCATGTTTCAAAAATAGCGCAAGGTGTGTTTAATGCAAGAGGCACGTGCAACGTGCAGCCCTTGGGAAGATCATGACGACACAGCGCAGCACTGAACTAGATTTAAGGTCCCATATTCTTCCTAGAAGCGGCTCGCGGCACGTGTCTCGAGTATTTCCACAACAATGAATGACACCACTTTTTCCTGGATAAAAGGGCCCTAGTCTTACCGAGATGCCGAGCCACATAAGCAGGCGTTGACGAGCCTTCAAAGGCCTATGCTGGGGCGAAGGAGTAACACCTAAAATGACAATAACCTCTCCTGCTTTGGTGATGATGAAGTGAAGCGAACGGAATAACATTGAACAAAATCTGAAGGTCGGTTATGGCGGCGCCCATGCACAGCTGCTTGAAAGTGTTTATCAGCAGCATGATCCGGGCTTTAGGAAAACATCAATTACTTTTGAAGATAGAGTGAGCAGGCAGGCGAGTTGGTTGATGTTAAACATTTTTGAAATACCGGAGACGGCGAACGAAAAATGCGACAACAGATAAAATGTCTTAAAACGCAGCTCACAAAACGTCTTAAAACGCAGCTCACAAAACGTCTTAAAACGCAGCTTCTAAACACTATTGGCACAGTCGTTTATATGGTGGCGCCCGAGGCATCTATATCGCCGACGGCCGCAACCTCGGCATTAGCGAAACGTAAGTACGTAAAGGACGAGCGTGTTGTTTAGGGTGCTGAATATGAGGAAGGGACAAGGGATGGACGTGGTCTTCCACGCCAATACACCGTAAACGAACGAAGGGAGCAGAACAACGACATTCATGCTTTCGTATTCACAACTCATAAGATGTGATACGGTGTCCTCGGAATTTTTTAAGCGGGGTTCCGGATTTATGCAACATATATATAGTTTACTTATTTTTCGGTGCCTTTGCTCTTATTTCTCACCAGCAAGTTTGTTAGCGCACGTTATAAATTCAATGAGGCTGGAAAATGAGTTTATTTGCAGAATCATCAAACTTGTAGTTTAGCACTCTTGTTTTCAGTGTCGCACGTGTGGGAAAATTTACACTAAAGATTTCACAATAAGCTTGGGGCGTATCACTGAAACATTGGTAACCGTGACACTTTTCGTAGTGCACGCCGAAATTAAATTTTGGTCGTGCGCAACAAAAACAGAGCAGAAACATAATTTCTATATTTTTCTCCCAGGTTATTAGGGACTTGGTAGGTTTGAGCTTTGAACTTTATTACCAGTGCTCTTGGAGCACGAAAGTGGAGGAATAAAAGAGTTTCTCAATTTTATAAACGATCTATTAGTGGCGTGTTCTGAGGTGTTATTAGACTGAATTTCTCCCGCTCTTTATATTTGTCTTCCGCTAGTTGTGTAGACTAATGTTGCAGAATTCCACTTTCCGTTCTTCTGAAAAATTTAAAAGTTGTCTAGCTTATTCTTAGTATATGCCATCGTGCAATCTAAGTGAAGATGCAAGTGACTCTTGTTTCTTTTCATTTTGAAACAACAACAACAATCAGAAATCTACTCTGATAAACGGCCTTTTTTTTTGCTAACTGACTGATTTGGCTTGAAGAGCCTAGAATTTAGTCCAAAATTTAGGTGACGTTGCATACACTGACAAAAATGCGTACATACCAAAATCAGGTCGAAACGCAAAAAAACGCCACGCTCGTCTTTTTATTAAGCCTCAGCAGGTGGCTAAGTAAGTTAAGACGAGTCTTTAGGCGCGCCCCTCGACGAAAGTCGGCACAAGGCGTTTATTGACCATGAAGCGGGTAATGTGTAGTAAATGCGATCGTTGATACCCTACGAAAAGCGCAGCCGTCATTTACTTTCTGTGATTTACGGTACCAACCCGCGGGAAAACTGTAGAAACCATTTCTTCGAATGACTCGGCGCGAATGTTGGAATTGTCATGGTTCTTATGAATCTCGGCGGTGTCAACTTGGAATTTCCAAGTAGAGGCAAAACCGAGGTGATTTCTCAATATCCCAAGAAGATCACCCTTCAGAAGGAAAAGCGGTTTTCGTTCTTTGTGGTACTTTTTCCCCTCGATGATGGGACGGTGTTCGACATATCATTAGGTCGTGGGCGTTGCTAGGCAGCCTTTGTCCGCGTTCCTTTGTGTGTCTTATTTGCCTGGCAACACATCACATGCTTGGGGAGTGTTGTTTTGCTCCGTGAAAGGGGAACAAAACAAAAATAAAATAATTCTCTGAAATGTGAGGCGGGAAGACGCAGAGGCGTGGATAACATGGGTACATCATGCAAACAGTAAATAACTATCTTAAAACTTCGAACGTTTTTTGTTGAAATATTTTATGCGCATCTATGACACGTAACGTTCGAAGAGTCTCGCAGAGGGGGGGGGGGGGGAGGGGGAGGGGGAGGAGAGGAAACACTTGACCGCTCTTGCACGGAAATGTTGAAAGCAATTTCCGCAGAGCCGCAAATAAAAAAAAGAAAGGGAATTATTTTTGTCACAATATACGCAGCCTGTATGGGACAACACACGTTGGTATATAAACGCGCGTTTTGCTTTACGCGATATTGCTGTAGCCTGAAAAAAAAGATACCATTATCTTGCCGAGATAAGCTATCGGGGTCGTCTCGACACATAGTAGAAAGCAATTGTAACACGCTCGGCACCAGTGAATCGTTACAACTTGACTAACAAAGTCCGCAGAACTCAGGGCGTTTCTATGCTTTTATTTCGCAGGTAGAGACACGTATCTATCACTATGACGCCGATGCTTCTGTGGACGATCGTCGCTACGGTGGCCCTTTGGCAGTTTCCTTCTGCGCGCAGTCAGAACTGCAGTGATATCCATTTGCGCTACCACGAGAACCACACGCTGTGTAAATCTGAAGCGGGATGCAAGCTTCAGGTGACCGGGATCGAGGAAAACATGAAGCAGTTCATTCTCAAGCTGCATAACCACTATCGGAATCTCATCGCCTCTGGCAACGAAACCAACATGCCGCCAGCCAGCAACATGCTCGAGATGGTGAGTGCCTGTGCGTTTTGTTTTTATTATGGTGCCTGGGGCGCTACTCTGACTGGTGTGTTTAGCGCGCCTTCAAAAGTGTGCGTATTTTGATTTTTGCCCGAGGACGTCATAGAGCTGTCGTAGTGCTGCCTGTCGGAATGCTGATGGTGACACAGCATGTATAGGTCGACTCGGCGGACGCCTGTTCCACTGAAGGTGGCTCTGATGCCACGCAGTCGATGAAAACCAAAGCAGACACTTGTTTGGTCGCCGCGACGACAGCGACCTATATGTTCGCTCACTTCTTCACCCGAATTTCTATGACCAATCGCCCAGGATTACTACATCCAACAACATGCTTAACACACCGGATCTTGTGACGTAATTTGTTGCCACTTGGGACCACTTTCGAAGCATGGGCGTGATAGAACGATAGAAACACCACTAGAAGACGCGATCCGGACACTATACGTCTATTACAACTTTCTAGTGCTTATACCTAAGGTAAAACAAAATGCCGAGTCATTGAGCTGCGGACGTATGCGGCACGCCCGATTTTCGCTGAAGTGGGCTAGTACATATGCTCAGAACGCGTTCCATGACCCTTTAGACAAAAAATGGCAGCGCGCAGAAGTTAGGTTATGATTATAATGGTCGATATTTCGTTTCCCCCTATGATGAAGTAAAGCTCAAAACTGCGGCGGTCCGGGTCCAGTCACGAGCCAAAGAGGAACCTGGTGTTTGACGAAGCAATATATCATGTGGTTTCTAGCTCGCTCCTGATTGAACCTTGCTGCGCGTAGGTTTGACGTTTAGTACATCGTATACGGTGAAAGGAAGTACGATACATGCGGGTTTTTTTCGCGTCCACCTCCTTCCTTTTTAAATTTTTTACGGGTTATTGTTTTTATTCAATGTCGGTACACGGCGCACAATTACAGCATAATCTTTTATCTAGCCCAAGGTAAACACCGCCTTTATCTTCAAGATACTAACTGCCTTTTAACAGTAACATGATCTGTTTTGAAACAGGCCTACAATCTGATCCGCGCATTTAACCAGGTAATTGGGATTCAATAAAACAGCCAGTACAGACGATGATTTAAACTTAAAGCATTAGGCTCCGTACGAATCAAAGCTGTCTAGAAGTACAAGCAGAAACAAAAATTAATCGATTAATTTACGAAATGAGAGAGGGGTGTTCAGACGATTGCTCCCTCAACCCGACCATATATTTCTCCGTATCCATGCTCAAAGATTGGCCGCCGTCTGTGTGCAGCCTGGCCCTCACGGGAAAGTTCACGCAGTACCCTCGTAGATGCCGTAAACGAAGAACGGGACACGTGTGTACCCATTACGAGAATGCGAGCTGATCGCCGGGAACGGGAAAGCGCCGAGGCGGTAATTGTCAACTGGCGGAAACTTCCTCTAGAAGCGGGATGCAAACTAAATGGTCGGAGCAATGTCCCTGACTGCCGCACGTCACGTCGCTTTACGACGACCGGGGCGCTTCCGCGGGCGTCTCCTCAATCTTTTCTCCCTGAATGAAAGACGAGTGACGTCACAGAGCGAGTAGGCGACCTTATCGCACGCTGCCGCCATTGACGACGACATTGTGACGTCGTCCGCTGCCGTCATGGCGCCGTCCACTAGGGGTCTATTGGTACCGTTGTTCGGTCTAGCCTCGATTAGGGCCCGCTACGTTGAAGGTCAAACATAGTGACTTGGAATGGCGTGCCTCCCGGGATTGCTTTGGCGGGCGCCGAAGTGCATCATGCCTGCGGTGTCAGTGCCAGAAGCAGCCATGGTTCATTATTAGGGTTCTACGTTCTGCGATGAACATACAAATAAGCAGAAAAATAATCTCGCCGGTAAAAGAGAAAATAGCATTGTGTATTTGGATTTGTACGTAGTTCTGAATTTGTTGGCTACCAGCTGTAAAAACGCGACCGATTGTTATCTTTTCCTAAAATCCTGGGACAGCATTTCCGACTTTTTATCGTTTCCCACTTTTGTCTGCAAGGGTCAAAAAAAATGTTTTTGACCTATCAGAAAAAAAAAGGGGGGGGGGGGGGGGCACCGTTCCTACGACATGGGACAAAACACGCCCGGCTTTTCCTGCCGCTTAGAACTCTCCTCCTGGACGTGCCTCTTGCCTAGATATTCATTCGCCTCTCTCAAGCCCCCTTTCCTGTAACTTATGATCCGCACTGTTGACGAGCGTTAGATATATTCAGTGGGATTATTCAGTTCCTAACCACGATTGACAGGGAGCGGAAGCTCCTGGTAATTAAGCCTAGAAGTACCTAGATTTTGAAGTCACTGGCAGCAACATTATTGTTGTCTGCCCCTTTTTGCCGCGTACAAGTTTGAACAGCTAACACTAAGGACATCCTCCGCATCGTTGAGTACTCGAATTCCTATCAGCACATTAATCTCAAGAGGGCTTCTGGAGAGAAATGAAGGCATTGAATTCATTAACCATACGCTTACTTGTGACAAAAATAATAATAATGAAAGGCGGTTTTCTCCAACTCGCAAATCGCTGTGCTCTACCTGGGCCAATGATGCTTACCCCCCCCCCCCCTCCTCCCCAACCCTCCTCACACACGCACACAGACAAATTTGTACGGGAAGAAAAAACTAAAAAAGAAAAAAAGAAAAAAACTAAAATATTTTTTTATTTTGCCCGAGCAAGTTTGGAGGACACTTAAGCGTCGCCTTTAAGAGTGGAACGTGATAGCGTTATCGGGCCCCGTTCGCATCACCTTTTCATTCGCTTCTCATGCTCTTCCTGCCAGTGAGCAGGAAGTGCGGCGGACACGGTGGCCTAG
Organism: Ixodes scapularis; assembly: GCF_016920785.2. NCBI lineage: Eukaryota > Metazoa > Arthropoda > Arachnida > Ixodida > Ixodidae > Ixodes > Ixodes scapularis. The sequence goes on from NW_024609835.1 coordinate 90,505,093, forward strand.
TCAATGGCATGTATGGCTCGTAACCGAAAGGACGTGGGTGAGAAGCCCGCTTAAACTTGTTCAAATTTTTCTTTAAGGCAAATGAATTACTTTATAAGGGAAATCATTCGAGACATGCGGCGACCTTTATTAGCGTTGCGTGTCATATCTTAAAATCACTTTCATTCCGCGCTTGGCGTCACGTTTCACGTGAGCGTTGTGGTTCGTTTGAAATTCTTGCGTGAGGTCTTGTGGCGATGACCCTATCGACCAATCAGGATTTTCGCGTCCACGCTTTTCTTGTCACGCCACCGACGCCTGCTTTCAATTGCCATCGTCCTTAACCGTTTTGAACTCACTTTCGGGGGACTATCCTCTTTCTGATATGGCCATCGGTGAGAGGTCGAACTCACCAGAACTGCGTGATACTTCACGACGCAAGTAATCTAAAGATATGGGCGTACTCCGGTGCTTTCTTTCATAAAGCCGTTATCGTGTGCCCTCTGCCATTTTTAACAGGAATTTAGTTGTTAAGTGTGAAAATGAGACACTCCCTAGATTCCACTTCCTAGGAAAAGCACGTAAAAGTGAAAGGCTCGCTTAGGTACATGCTTTCTTGTCTCTCTTAGTTTAGCTCGTAGACAGTATAGTTATGTTGTGTGGTTGTTCAAACAGGGTAAAATTAGTCAGTCCCAATGGGCGTCTGGTGTTTCTGTTGTGGATGCAAACTTTAGCCAGTGCAGTGCGACTGCTAGCCTGGAATTCTTAACATGCATCAAGCAGCAGCTAAACACGACCTTATACAATATTTATTCAGATGGTGCAGCTCAACGGTGAGGATTGAACCCAAACTACCTAGGTTCTGCAGCTCACGTGATCCCCCCAGTAAGCAGTGGCGCTTTTTTTTTCTTTGTTCCGATGGAGTTGAACATGGTTTTAAAAACACTTAATGTGAATCATCACACGCGGGCCTTTTGAAATTCGATGCATGAAACCGGAAGAACTCGATATCTTAAAACAGATGTACACCCTGGACCCGGGGCTTTGTGTCACAAATACAAACAAAGTGCCGTTTTGCATTTCGTCCCTGTTATTACGTTAGCTAGGTCTTCACCAGCTCGCCTATGTTCCGACTATTACCGCATTTATAAGCCAAACGGACCGTCAAGGCAGAGCATGCGTTCAAAGTCCTTGAAAGATAGAAACCGCTGGCAGCTTAACCGTCACGCGGTTACATTAAACCTTGCAGACAAAGAGACATTAAACTCCGTCATGGGCCTATTCAGTGCAGATCTTCCCTGCCACGCGTCGGACCTTACAAAATGTTATCCGGTTTATGGGCTATGATTATCTACCTCGGTACCGATGGCTGCCAACCATACTTCTCCGAGCGTGAGTGGAAAGTCTGACTCAGAACCCCAATCTTGGGACAATCCAGAGAATAGCGGCGACCTTGATGGCCTCCCTCCGCCTCGTACCCGCCTTGTCAACCACTCCGGGCTGCATTTGGGAGGCCATTAAACAGCGGTTACGTAAAATGTTACTTGGCAATCAACAACGTTGGGCAGCGGCGATTTTCTTACGGTGTCAGACGAGTCCCTTTGTGGAGGCGTCACGACCTCTTTCGCATTATCACAGCTGCCGCCGCTGCTGGTGGCTCCGCAGATCAGCAGCGCACACGCTCAGTCACGATCGCCCGTCGACGCCCCGTGGGCACGAGTGGTGAGAATTCGAGAATCGAGGGGAAAGTTCCCTGCTGGGACTCGGCTGCCCTCGGACAAAGCTTGGCTCTTTGCCTCCATCCATCTGTAGACTTAGAAGATAGGTAATTTATAGTATCGCCTGACAATAGCCTAGAGGCATGTATACGACAGTACACTTTTTCTTATACAAAATACCTATGCGGTACAACAGTTTGCATGCCAAAGACAGAGTCAAAACGTAGATGTGGATTCCTTCGCGCAGGGCAGGCGTTTTATAACGCGGGGTTCTAGACAAAAAGCAACAGCACCAACAAAACAAACAACAAACAAGGTCTCCGGAATCAAAACAACCTGCCTGGAGAGTTTTCGGCAGAGTTAGTTAAAACGACCGAGTCGAGAAGTTGAACTAGCACGCGAATGAGCGAGCGAACGAGAGTTCGGCGCCACTGTGGTTGAGCATGCCCTTTTCTATGTTCCAGGACACGCTGAATTGTACCTTTGACTCGCGTTCTTCGCTTCCGCCCTCTTGCGCGGACTTGCTTATATCTGGGCGAGTAATATCCTCAAACGCTAAAGCGTGCTCGCATTATCAGACTGGGTGAGATAACAGTGTCGCCGTGCTCTCGGCCGCAGGCTATTTTTCAAATCTAGTTCAACTTATCATCTCGGGACGGGGTCACTGGAATTTTTTTATCATCGCTCGGTCGATTCAGCTTACGTTGTCGAAGTGTTTTTATTGCAATCACTTGTAAGAAGGCGAAAAGTAGCAAATGTTTCTAGAGGTGGCAAGGAACGACAACACATTTAGAAAGAGAGGAAAGCGGATCAGGCAGCATATTAGTTCTTTTGTGCAGATATTTTTTTTTATTTGTGCTGTTCAGAAATGAGGCGCTAAAGCTTGAAGTATGCGAGAAATCGTGATATAAAAATAAAAATAAACATATAAATAAAAAAATGAAACGAGACCCATTAAGTTGCTCTTCAGCCCTAGATCAAAAATATGTTGAACACTAGTAGCACAAGAGTTTCCGAATGACATTCGATGGGATTCACCATATGTTAGAAAGCGCTGTGTACAATTGGCTACACCTCTTAACAGGCTGTGGGATTTTTTTGTTTCTTAATAGTGTCAGCCTTCTTGAAATCAAAGATGCGTTCAGTGTACAATACAAAGTGGTGTGCCACAAAAGAAAGATCTTTGCTGAAATGAAAAGTTTTGTTTTTTCATCAAGATCTTTACGTACTGAATAGATAGGGGTTAACAAAACGTAATCCAAATATCAATTGAAAACAAGATGCAAATAAAATTTCAGATTGGTGCCCGCCTCATTAGGCGCCGATTGCTTTTGATTTTGTGATTCTGATATTTTTGAATCGTGGGATTAGTCATGGGTGTGCAAAAACTTTTTCACGGGATATATTTTCTCGCAACGATTTCATTATGAGCTTTTGGTGATTAACTGTTCGCAACACCACAGGGTGTTTCCACGTCAGATCGTACAGTGACTGTCCGAGTCATATTTTTGATATTTCTGTAAAAAGATATATGTGAAAACCATGTTCTTGGGAGGAACATTTAGGTATATGTGAACGCCGTAGTTAAATATTTCGCAGATAATTAAAATGAAGAAGCTCAAGGCGTGCTTAATGCCGAGATTTCACTATGGTAATTTGCACAGCCACCAGTGTCACACCAAAGCAAGCAAGTAATTAAAACGTTTTTCATTTATTTCATAAACAATTGGCAACATGCATGCCAAATATTAAAAATTACAACAAATATATATCGCTGCAAGCAAAAAATTACGAAACAAGTAAAAAACCACGTCTTTTAAACACATTCACAATTTTTTTACTAACAAACAAATTTATGCAAAACTTCGCAAAATATATTAAAGTGTGCGTTTTGAAATGGAGCTTCTGAATTTATAAGAATATTTGCTTAGCCGTCATTGTAGTTCTGTTATTAATGCAGAATCGTAAGTCATTTCTCCAAATGTATCAGAAATCACATCAATATTAAACAAAAACTACTTTTATTTTTTAAAACTTTCCTTAAAGACTGACGACCAGTTCGCGCTTTCCACTTTTCCCCTGCTTCCTCCTCTCCCCCTTTCCACCCATCCACCGTTGCCTGTTTCCTCCTCCCCCAGGGTGAGGAAGATCTTCTGCCTTGCAGAATCTCGTGTATGGTCGTCGGCCTTTAACTCCTTGCAGTAGCTTGAAATAACTTGGTATGGCAAAATATTAGGGAGAAAATGACATCCAATCGAGAAAAGCGACAACAAATGTTCACTCAAATTGAAGTAGCCTGTCTTCGTTCTTGGGACTTTGCAACACGAAGTCGGCTGCAAAGGTATTCTCTAGAACCGGCAAATTCTGTACAGCGGTGCTGCTCTATTGCAGAGCGTCGAAAGCCGTCATAACTTAAAACTATGGGTCTAGCAAGATTAAAATAAGGACAACAAGAACACAAAATCTCAAGAACAGCTCAGTTTATTAGACCACACCAAAACAAGAAAATATCAAAAAGAAAACTTGACGTCGCGAAGATTTGACCAGACGTGACTTGACAAGCTAAATCCTTACAACACTAGACAAGCTTCCGATAACGAGCATCCGCAAAGATAATTTCCGTCAAGACTACGAGAATCGACGCCTACAGTTGCGACAAGCCTTTGGGGGAACTGTAGGCTGTAATTTCTCAAAGTGTGAAAAGTTCAAAGACTAAAACCAAAACTTCTTTTAAAAGCTGAGAGGTGGGCCGAAGAAGAATGGAAGGCTGTTTCAGCTGATATTGTTCGCTATAGTCTCAGGCTACTCCTGTGCTTTGCGCCGACCGCCCTTGCTGCATCGGTGTTTCAACACAGACCCGCCATCGGCAGCACGGCATCCAGCGCCTCGCTGCATGCCGTGCTGTGAAGATTGCAGGCTTCAGACTGTGTATTTGTAAACAATTGGAACGGAGCATACAGGAGCTCTGACTCAGAACGTGGGAATAGCCGTACGTGCATCAGATACCGAGTAGTGGCATCTTTTTACAGGAATTAATTGTTGTTCAGCAACATTTAATTGTTGTTGAAGAGCGGGGCAGGTAAATTCAGATGCCGCATGGCATATATCCGCCACCGTGCCTCGAGAATGAATATTGTTGCGGAATATTGAATAATCCGCACGAATGCCACTGTATTCCTGCGGAACATGCGGCAGGTTGTCGTGTGTCTGGACCCCGCGTCACTGGGATGTTCGTGACGTTACGACGATTCCACTTCTCATTTCCCCAATGTATAATGTCGCGGATTACTGCGAGTGATTTGTGACTACTAAGGTGCGGAATTATGGGTTCCTCTGAATGCCTCTTGCGCTTTCAGCTTCTACTTGGAACGATACTCCCTTTTTAGTTCACGCTTTGAAATGCCAGTTCATTTACACGAGGTCCCACTCCACTGGTTATTCCTACACTGCTTTAAACTCCAATTTTACAATTTTCTTTATAAATACCTGAGACTGGGTGGAGAAACTTGAAGCAACCAAAGTAGAATAAATAGAGAAAGAATGACGAGGAAGCCAATGCCTCAAGCTCAACTCAACTGAATTTGAGACGTTGATTTATGTAGTCTTTTCTCTGCTTCTTGCACTTTGATAGCTTCCAAGTTCTCTATCCAGACTCGGGTGTTTCAAGAAAGCGGTAAACTTAACACCAGCTCGCATACGCCACAACTGTATTATCGTTAAACTGCAATATTTGTCTCATGTTTTTTTCCCCAGGAGTGGGACGATGACTTGGCGAGGGTGGCACAGGCCCATGCTAGCCAGTGCGAATTCGAGCACGACTGCCCTGCGTGCAGGCGAATGGGTAAGCTTCACCGCTCGATTTTGCCCGTCCGACGCTCGACGAGTATACGTGCGAACACTGTGCTCAATTCACGACATTGACGGTGCGGTGGAAGCTACGTGCTTATTGTACAAATCACACGCCCATCTTTCTCCACTCGATCGCGATACTGCCCATGACCCCACGCGAAGAGCGAAGTCATGTGACGAAGGGGAGGTGTTTGATTGGTCCGGTGGGAGCGTAGCTCCTACCGCATTGTCAGCTTAGGGGTGAACGGAGTACAAGCACATACCGGGAAGGATCGATGCTAGTAAGATCAAAATATTAACGCGATGTATTTTACGCTATGGCCGTTGTGCAGCGTAGTGGACAGTTTTTGAAATTCCTTCGCTAGCGGGATTTGAACCTACCGTGCACGCGAAAAAAAGGCAAATAAAACGTAAATCGTAAAAGCACAAAGGAAAGAGTAAGCCTGTGTAAAGACTTTATTGAAGTTTTCTCTCACGTATTTTTACAGTTTCGTGTCGTTCGCTGTCGGGCATTATGGTTTTTTATAAGGAGAGCGGAAACTGCCAGTTCTATATCAGTGCAATATTATTATTGGGACCTTTGCTGCGGTTATGCTTTCCCAACCCTCCGGGCAGAACCAAAAGAAAAGAAAAGAAGAATGGAAGCTGGACATATCTTAATGCTTCGTGAATGACATGGTGAAGTAGATCTAGAAGCTTCCCAAGTTTATAAACTAATGAGGAAACGTTTTTGCTACCGTAGCAGACCATAACCTTTTCTTTTAATGTATGCACTGGAATGCAATAACTAAAATGTATGCACTGGAATGTAAACACTGAAATGTGTACTCTGAACTCTATACACTGACATGTATACACTGAAATGTATACACTGAAATGTATACACAGGATTTAATACTCATGAATGAATACTCAGGAATAAATGCTCCGGAATGAATGCTCAGGAATGAATACAGATGAATGAATACACATGAGTGAGTACTCAGAAATAAATACACAGAAATGAGTACACAGCAGTGAACACACAGGAATGAATATATTTGGATGTATAAACACGTCCCCGCGTGTATTCGGCAGACTTCGACCCGTATTTTTAATTAACCGCACAATCCCCAGTTAACAAAAACGTTTTGGGCCAAATTTTTTTTTTTTGAAATTTAGGGTTTCAAAAGGCTAGAAGAAGCCGAATTTGAGCCAAACTTGACCTTCTTTGGCCAGAGTCTGGCTATCTTCGCCCTGATCCGCCAAACAAATGCCAAAGTTTAGTTTCACGGCGGGTAACGCGGTTGTCATCTGGCATCTTTGGGCCGAAATCATCGAACAAGTGCCAGATTTAGGCTTAACTGCTGGTGCTTCGGTGCATATGCGGCATCTTTGGCTCGAGTCTGGAACTTTGGCAATTACGTGGCGAGCCACAGAAAGGCCATAGAAACGCCAAAAAGAAAAGTACTCTTGAATTAACTATACGCTATGGAGCAAAACCGCATTAGGACCAAGTGAGGTCCCTAGGATTGCCAAGCTTATACCAAGTGACTCGTTTCTCTAACATGCTCCCTGGGCCGTCCTCAGTGAGGTAATGAAAGTTCCAGGGCGAAGCTCGCGTAAAAGCACAACCGGAGTACACTCTTGCGGGGTATGTCAGGCGCCTTGCTTAGACTCTGTCATTGACTCACTGGGGCCGTTGCTTTATGCTATCCGTGTAACGCCGAAACAGAGCTCAAGATGAGTCTGATACACCGAATAGGTCTTATTACAAATATTCTGTTCAGAATACCGCAAAAAAATTTTAAACGTTTACACATGATCACATTTTTTAACGCTTGATCCAGCGTCTGAACTATTCTGCTTTCACTATTAGTTGGGGCGGAAATAAACGAAAGAGAAACACGCAACTTGAACGGCTTTTGCGAGAGGTACAAATAAATAAAGAGAAGAGTGGCGAAGATAGTAGTTTTCAGCAGATGCACGTAGTTTCCGAAAATTATACGATCTGGTCGTTGTGGGCGAGCTTGGAAAATATACAAAAAGAAATACGGGAAAGGAGACACCTGCTGCAGGGTTTTTCAGTCGTGTTCTTGGAATGGGTGTTATCTGGCCATGGGCGTTCGTGATGCTCCCTTGACAAGTCCGTAATTCTGTTGTGCTGGAACATACTACTAACCGTTGCTGAGGTGTTCCGAACAGACAAAGATCTTTAGCCGCAGAAAGGATCAAAAAGAGTGCGGCTGTTATGTTCCTTCACCTAACAAAATTTGCATGGAAGCCGACGAAGATTTACATCTTAGCTTGGGTTTCACGGGTTAGCATTTGGCCCTTTTAACAGTTTCATTAACGGCATGGACACGTTTCTGAGAAGCAAGAGCGAAATTTCATCGCCGAACACGAGCCAGAAATGAGACGGTTTAAGACTTTTTTTTGTTGTTGTTAGTTGGGAGGTTTGGAAGCGTATGGTTGAAATATACGAGGAGTTATTAAATACACCAAAGTGTATGCATCTATGCATGGAGTTGAGAGTGTGTTTGGTACACAATAAGTTTTCTTTTTTTAATATGCCAAACATTGCATCCTAAGATATGACGCTTCCAGTACAGTTAGGGCTATTAAAATTGAACTAATAAATAAAAAGCATCGCTGTTAAGTACATATAACTTTTAATGTCTTCTTAGTGCCAATTAAGCAAAATAATCCCTAGAGTAGTCCAGTGCATAACTGTATTCCATGCGTTGGCGCAGTGATTGACTACATTATGAATTACGAAGAGACTAATTTAATTCGAGTTTTTGAATGAAATGAATGCCATTTTTATTTATACCTCATATGCGTGTAGCTTGCACTTAATGCAAAAGGTTTCACTTTTATGTCATATATAATTTGATGTTTCATAAAAACAATGTGCCCAAAAAGGATAAAGCACTGGCACACGAATCTCCAAATTAATTTTAGCTTTACCGACACGTGCTAGCTGTTTCATAAAAACAACAACAGCAACAACAAACTTGCGGCTGTTTGTTTTACGAATTAAAAAAAATTCGAACCTGCCTAAAGTGTGTATGATTTTTTTAATGACAAGTTCGGGGAGTTTAAAAACCTGCGGTTAAAATAATTACTAAAGCAGTTAAACGTATTATTGATTTCCATATGTTAACTCAAAAGTTGGCGGGAAGAAAAAAAAAAAAATCGAAGCGATAACATTACTGAAATCAGAAAATTCTATAATATTTGAGAAAAATCACGATGGCGGTCTCCGACAGTGTGAAAAGCTGTCGTAGGAATGCATGAAATAAACGTGAACTGCCCGTTGTGTGATGCAATGCTGTAATTGAAATTAATTAATTTTAATTATCCTCAATCCTAGCAATACAAGAACTTTGAGAGGACGGTTCTGTTTGTCCCTTGACGTTTATTTAGGTGACGCAAAACAACAACAACAAAAAAATGAATGTTTTATTTGCTACATCTGCCACAGTAAACGGATGTTCGCCACCATTGTCACATTGATGCATGTCATTTATTGTTTTGACGAAAGATGCCGGTTTACTCTAATCGAACAGAAAAGTTCTCGGACGTGGGACAGAACTTGTGCCTGGACCGCACTACACGGGACAACCCCCAGCCGGACTGGGAGAGCTGCATTCGGCGCTGGTACGACGAGGTGACCCTGTTTCCCAACAACACTCGCTCGCCCTTCCAGTTCGACGTGGTCACAGGACACTTCACGCAGGTAATGTGCCCCTCGGGAACGCTTTAACACGGAACGTGTTTATGGGCTACATTTCACGGGAAAAGCGTTAAGCTCGGCCGTAACAAAAAGCCGTGGCACGTAATTAAGAGCAAGATAAAGCGCACATAGCCCATAATAAGCGATGCATAAGGATACAAAGCATCTAAAGGCGTACTTAATCATAATTAGGGAGATTTACCGAGCGGCGCGGCGGGGAATCGAACCCCGGACCGTGCCATCCGCAATCCGACGCCTTTACTTGGTGCCACAAGGAGGGGCGTACGGTACCGCAAGCAGCTCAACTAAGTATGGCTCAAGGGTGCCTGCGGTAGTCGGTGACTGTCGGCGCTCTCACACAATGTCACGGATCCTAAATTAATTTCTTTGAGACAAGTTTGAATTTTTTTGGTTTTCATCTGGAACCGCTGAAAATGAAATGTAGCGGAATTGGATGTGCGTTGGTCTAAGAATAACTGCGCTCCTTTTAGATGGTGTGGGCGACAACGTGGAAAATCGGCTGCGGCTACGCCAGGTATCCGTCCAAGGACCACCCTTTCGTGTACGACCTCCTCTACACCTGCGACTATGGACCTGGGTAAGCAGACAGTTTCTGAGGTCCCGACTTTCGCATAATACCGATGCCCATTGAGATTGTCTTACGTGTTCTTTCTACTGCCCTCTGCTACCTTCGTTTGAGCGTATTTTTGATTAATACTCATGAGACCTCAAAGAACCTGTTGCGCTAATTCACGAAATTCAGTGATTTGTTAGTAACCCAAAATTACGTGATTCTTTCGTGTGTTTTTTTTCTTTTGTCTTTTTTATATTAATTCTGTCATTCACTCCTTTGCAGGGGCAACTTTATTGGTGGCGACATGTACGAGGACGGAGAAGCGTGCTCTCAGTGCCCCGAGGGAACTTGTTGCGGCGGCTCGTGCGACGAACAAGGCATCGAAAGTAGATTCAAAAGCTTATGCAGTGAGTCTTTTGTTTCCTGTCGACATACGTTTTACGCCGTGTCATGGGACATCCTTCTTTTTTTTTTTGTTGAGGAAAGTTGAGGGAAGTTAAATTAGACAATTTGCAAAGATCAGTCGTCTCACCGACTGAGTTCGCCTAAACATGTTTGAAGGAGATGTTTCGTGTCGGTTTTACCGTTTACGTTAACGTTGGAATGTTGGCTAGCAAAAAGGCGAAGGTTATTTCAGCACAAAACGAAGCTCTATGCTTAACTAACTATAAATTGGCGTTAAACAAGTCCTACATAAAAAATCTACAGCGTAAAACCAGGCGTTTCCTGTGAAACATTCGTTAAATAGTGAATCGACGTTCAATCGTTTTGTCCGTCTTGTAGCTTTACCTTCAACAATGTCTTATTTGATAGGAATGGTCCTAGTGAGAAGTGACGTCACACTGTACTGTTTTTCAAACAACCTACGACGTAAAATTACAAGGGACGTGAAAATAAAGGACGGAATTTAAGAGCGCTGAGGGTAATCTTGTCTTCCACACTGGATAAGTAACGAAGATGATACCGCTGGCTCTTGCAACTTTCTGCATATACCACACAGCGATATTATAATTTAGCTAAATTGGTTCACATCTGGTCTTTACAATCATTGCAACGAATCGGCCGTATCAAATCCAAAGAAGGCAAGAAGTAACTTAGCTAATTGGTTTGATGTATTTTAGTTTTATTTGCTGATCGCCTAAACTATAATGAAAATCCCAGCCTGCACTGTTTCACACCTAGGCGCATATGTAGATTTTCGAGCGTGGAGCTTTAGAATCGTGTTGTTGAAATAATCTAGCAGTGACCCAGCGAATAAAGTTTTAATCTCGCGTATCAGCTGGGATGAATGAGCGAACAAGAATGTATATTTTCGAATGTACTGTCGTAACAAAATATAATAAAAAAGACATTATTTTCAACTTAGGCTCGAAAATAGACTATAAAAATAAGCTAATCTACGAGATCCCAACAAATGCCTTTTTGTGCGTTTTCTGGGGGTGCTTCTGTTAAACGGACCATGACAATCCTGTTATGCAGAGCCAACAACTCCCGACGGCCCGAGTACAGCGGTGTCAAGAAACGGCTTGATATGGGCCTGCCTCTTCAACAACGAGACCCAGGAGTCATGCAAGATCACGGATGACCCACCACAGGCTTTTAAACACAGGACGCTTTTTTCGTGTAAGTGAACCTAAGCAAGCAATATTCGTTTAGGTGTACGCCAAAGATATTTTATAAAATTCTGCTTTTTTAAATGTTTAAGAGGAACTGAGACTGTAACCCTCCCAACAGTTAGCTTACGCAGAGAAGTGTGCCGGAGATAGCAATGCAGCGGTTTCGTGAGATCTGGGACAGTTTACCTCATTGCTCGGCAACGAAAACTGAATCATGGCTGAGAAACTTGACTCAGATGAAGAACTGAAACTCGCTTTGTTTCCAGATTTATATTCGTTTACTCGCATATTCTTTCAGACAAAGATTGTGACAGTTTAAACGGGACGGAATCGCAGAGGGGCTTTCGCATCCTACTATATCATTGTTATGCTTTCGTGACTTTTCTTGATAAATTAAGTGTATCATTATTTTGTTTACAGGCAATAGACTGTGCTACTCAACTTTTCCAAGATCTCGAGCGAAGCTAACCGGAAGTGAATGTGTTTTAACAAAGAAAACCCGATAGGCCGATCTAACCAGCCATTTTCGTTGCGCCACTGCTGCCGCCATGCATCGTGGGAACTGTAATCTTTCTGTGCGAGCGACAACTCCGTTGCGGGTCTGCGCGAGTACAGCACGAGACAGCAAGAGCTGTCTCGTGCACTGGCGCCTGCTTCGTGTGAACTACAGTTACAGCGGCTTCACGCATCCGTCGCATGCGTGAAAATTGGTTAATTTTTTATTGACATTCTGTTTAGGGTGATTCCAATTTTTGCAGTACCGGACGCGAACGGTATGCGCTCACACAGAACATAGGAAGAAATCGTTAACAAGATGCCGGCGTAGCACTGACGATGCCGAGAGAGCTCATGTAAGGAGACACTCTTTCAATGGCTCCAGAACAAAACGAAAAATAATGGTCGCGAATAAAATTCGTCAGATGACATCACCCTAAGCAAAGCGCACATGAAGGCACCCTTGTCTTGTTGGTTCAATGTAGGTGTGCACACTTACAGCGATTTCGACGTTAACATCAGTTTTTCCACCGACCCCGCAGCTGGCTTCCTGGAGACGGTTGTGGAAGGCGGACAGCGTGCAGAGGTTACCTTCAGCCGGTTAATCAAGGGCGGGACAACGCCGTTCTGCATGACGATCGAGTACAGCAAGGGACCCAACATGGCCGGCGAGCGCTCCAACAGCACCCTTCGACTGTTCCTCACGTCGCCCGCCCTGCCTCTGTTTCAAGTGGACGCGGAGATGGGCCGTGGAGTTTCCGGACACCAGACTTACGGTTTCTCCATGGACATCAGCCTTCCCGTTCAAGTAAGTTCAAGCAAGTTCAAGCTTAGGCTGCTGTAATAAGCGCTTCTTTGAAACCTTATGCTCCCCAAGATGTACCGCAGATGACGCGAGCCGTCGAAGTCAGTCCAATACCGTATAACTGCCACGCAGTGTTGGCGGTAGCGCGTCACAAGTAACGGCGTTACCGGTACCACGTTACTATTTTCGGTGACGTTGTAACGTACTCGTTACATTTTCAAAATCGTAACGGGTAACGCACTTACGTTACTTGTTCCGAGTAACGTGTAAAATTACGTTACTCATCTTCTTTCCGAGGCTTAAAAATATTACTTTTCAATTCTTTTTCTTTGTATTTCTAAGCGCCAAGTTATATAAATGTGTAAGCTTTTTTGTTTTTCTTTGCGTTTTTTCTCTTCGGTGTTTAGGTAGAACCGTAAAAAAGATAAGGTAATTATGTTCAGTTTCTTGATGGACATAATATTTCTTGGAATATCGCGCTTATGCATATTTGTACGGTTGAAAGAGTAAAATGTGTTAATTCAGAATAATAAAAAAAGTAACGTAAAAGTAACTTGCGTTATTCTTTAACGGTAACTGTAACGGTAACGCGTTCCTTTTATTTGCAAGTAACGAGTAACGTATTTCGTTATTCTTTTACGGTAACGCCTGCAACACTGCGCCACGTGACCTCGAGAGGGGGCGCAGTGATGCTCGAGTCGAGTGGTCAAGTGATACTTTCACAGCATTGAAGTGGCTGGGATGCAGCGTCCTCTTTGGTACATTGTAATGGGAAGCACGTATATTCATAATCAATGCCCAAACTCTTTGCGAGCCTTCCGCGTGACCGTATTTTACATTTATTTCTGACGTTTTCTTTTTCTCACGAGAATATTTCATTTCAGTGTAGAGCGTGCTCAACTGTTCAATTTAACGCGGGAGCGGTAGCCGAAACTGGTATCAGAGCTGTCTAGCGACCAAATCAATGATGCGCCAAAGAATAAAGAGGCTCTTCTTACGATTGTCGCCACTCCCCGATACAATTATCGCATGACCTCCTCGGTTCTTCGTTTTTTTTTCTTTCACCCACGCTTTAAATTTTTACTTCTTTGTTTTGTTGCTTTTGCCACTCTGTTTAGTCGCACCTACGCATTTACCATGCGGGGCTACGATATCTCGGTGTCCTTGCAGTGTCTCTGTCCTTGCAGTGTCTTTGATAAGGAACACCCTCTTTAAAAAAAAAAAAAAAATCAAAGAGCGACATTTTTTTTTTCTTTTTGTCGCCGAGTTGAAAACAACGGCGGCATAAGCTGCCAGAGTGAGCCGTTAGATGACGGATGCAGCCTCTCCGGCCACCGCTTCCGCGTTATATATAACTGTTGAGTACACTGTACGTTTATCTAGTGCCAGCGGTCAGGTCTTGGTGTTGTTTTTATCCTTACTTAGATTATGTATTCTGCGCCATTTCAATATTTATCTAAACAACGTTGTGTCATGATTTTAAGTTTCGTTCCCAAGGTTGATAACAAATTAATAAGGACGTCATACTTATTTAGGCACTGCTCTAATTATACTTGACACACCCATTGTGATAAGGGTGTTCAAGCAAAACAAGTTTTGGGTAAGGTAACCTGCGTCTTGCTAGTACCGCGAAGAAATAGCTAAACCTTTATGTATTACACTTCTACTGAAAGGATGAGCACAGGGACGGAAACGACGACACATCGACTTTGAACGCATAAATAATTTATTTGAAGTGGACAGTAAACCAGTGTCGCCGCACCTCAAAGGCAGACCGACTTTACGCTGTATAATCACGAACGTAAGATTTTTTTCGTTTTTGGTTGCCATCACCATGTTGGTACGTTTTGGGTGACAAGTGTCCAGGATAAGTCGGTCAAAACAGATTCCGGTTCTCTACTGAGCGAAAATCGTCTCCCGTGTTCTGGGCCCACTTGAGGTATAAATTATTTGCTTTGTTGTTTGAAGATAATGCCTTAAAAAGAGGAGGAATCGAATTTTATATCATGCATCGTTTCCTGAGAAAATTTAAAATCGGTAACTTTCCAATTTTATATCCAGCCCTTAATACTTTCGCTGAATGTAATTTTGATTTTTCTTTTTCAGATCGGTTTTTCGTTTTCTGTTCCGGAGAATTCTACAGCACAGTACTTCAGCATCTACAAAGTTGTAAACACTCACGGTGCATGCCAATACTGAGACATGCGATTTTCTTATGTTTACGTTTAGAGTTGAGTGCTATCCCCTCGTCCTCTTGTGCACTTTTGTGAAATGTACGACGAGCACAATTTAATGCTCAGTCTGTTACGCCGATGACTTCTGTATTATATTCTTGTCTAGTGTAATATATTTCACTGAACAAACTGAAAATATTGTTGCTTTTTAGCGCAAGCCTCACTGGCTGTATTATTGAGCATCTTTTTTATATAATGGTTTGCATTTTACTTTACCATCAGTTGTTTTTATTTAGCTCCTATATTTTCATCATTCTCGTTTTTAGCCCAACATATTTCATGATGATGGTAGTCTGCCGGACGCAACCATGTACACAAGAAATGTAGACCACTGTACATCTCGATATCATTCCATTATAACGAAAAGTTGTGCAATAAATATGTGAAAAGAATAAAGCTTTTTTGTGAAAAAAAAAGATGAAACTCTCACAAATGTTGAGAAGTGTTCTTTTACATCGGCTTATAGATGTCTCGTACGACGTTGTCAGGCACTTTGGCATGCACCTTGGCATGAACCACGGGCGGGCAACCATCGCCCATGGTTCACGGGCGATGGCTTACTACGTGACTTCACTCTGAAGAAATTTAGTGCGTTTACTTTTTCGCAAAGCACTTGGGAGATATCGGGAATCGACGGTGCCGAAAATATGTTTCGTAGGGGTGAGAAAATAGTAAAGAGAGTGCGAATATCGCTTCAAATCGAATAGCGCATTGTCATGCAGTGTCATCTCTAGCTTTAACACTCTCGAGAAAAGCGATTGTTGTGGCTTTCTTTTCCACTGCGAAGGTTGAGAACGGCGCTGTGCTATTCGAATCAAACCGGTGTTCGGACACCCCTAATATTTTTTTTTTGTTAAATAAATAATGGTGCAAACACGTACAAGCGATTTGGTATGCAAAAATTGCAGGCACATTTTATTATAGGCACGAGCCTATGGATAGTGAATTGTTTTGTTGTAAATGGTTGCGGAACACGTTATTTGGATTGCGAACTAATAATTTATTCGGAGAACGACACCTAATACTGTAAGAAGTCGGGGGGGGGGGGGGGGGGGAGGGAGGGCTTCTACATTTTGCTTGGAATTTTATTTTTCTTACTCGTTTATAAGTCGTAAGTTGCGCAATGGGGGACACTCTCGAAGTTTGTTGATTTGTTTTAGGGAGAGCAATCGAAGGGTGCTTTTCGCAGAGCACTAGATCATTCGAAAACAATCGGTTTACTCAGGAAAGCAATCGGAGGTTTTCGTTTATTTCTCTTGGGTTTGCTCAATAATTTTTTTTTTAATTGGGATGAGCTCTTATGTAAGTTTGCAAGCTTTTTTTAAATAATTTAATTTTTTTTTGGCTCGGATGAGAAAAAGAAAAGAAAAAAAAGGGGCTCCTCCGCGGGGACAGCGGCACCAATGTGATCGTTTGTTTCCTCGTAACTTGGTAAATGGCTTAGGTTATTACCCCGGTGAGCCAATCACCGCATAGGCCGAGGCACATGACAAAGTATCGTCAGATTGCTTCCCTCCACCGGAGAACTGTCACATGCTTCGCTTCGTCACTCTGATTGGTTCAAGTGGCATAGCGTTCGCTCGTTGCCAAGTCAAGGAAAAACAAAAGTTTAACGTATTTAGCGTCTTCATCTCGCATACAGGTATGCACGTCGTGAAGTTTTATACAAATCGGGAACAAAAGGCAAAGAGTTGGTATAACTCCATATTTAATCGTGGTCGAACCCGATGCATGTTTTCACAGATAATGTCCGGAATACTTTACCTATACCCTGGCTTGCCTCGCTGGTGAAGGTTCAAGAAACCTCATTTCAGACGAAGGGGATTTAGAGTTACTTCCTTCCATACCTTCCACTAAGCTTAAGGTTTTTTTTTGTGATTGTTTTACTCGCCCATGTGATGTTTACAAAGTGTGAACCAGTTGCTCAAGAGAATGCACAGTCCTCTCGTTTCTGCGCGAACACGATTAATGAAAAAACGAAATGAAATATAAAAGTGGAAAGGTCGTTTCGGCTTCCCATGTCTCATGGTATTGAAGCCTCAGCGCTTAAATAAGCTTGAAAGTTTTTTTTCTCTTTATCATGATGCTTACAATTATATTTTAAGTTTTTATTGCATAAATTCAGTTTCAGCGAATTTTCGGTTTATACGCTACGGTTTGGTACTGCGGTAAAATGCTTTGAAAGTGAAGGAAATTTGAAATAAAAGTCGTTTCGCCTTAACTGTGGGCGCAGGCGACGCTACGAGCTGATGGAACCCATCATAAAACTTCAAAAACGCTCCACCATGGGGATCGCCATGTTTGTGTACGTGTTCTATCATCGCTGAACCTATCATGTACCGAGAAGGCCCAGCAAATTGCGCTGTTGACACTGTTTGAATGGTCTCATCAGCTGCTACCGTCGGCTGCGTCCGGGCTTAAAGTAGAAAGAAGTACAAAAATACGCCCGTCGCCGAATGCAAAAATAAAAATATTTAAGTTTAAGTTGTGATGCTTGTGTGATGTGAGAGACGGCATAATTTAGTCTGCGCCACATTTTTGACAGGAGTAGACGCCTGCTTTCAGGTTTCTTGGGAGGTGCATAAAATAAGCATGTAAATGAAAATGGCAACTAAAATAAAATAAGATTATGCAATATTAAACAATTTCGTCTTAGTTGGTGCTGTTTACATATAAAAAACTGTAGAGGCCCGATGCTAAAATTTTCGCGCGTCGTGCTGAACCAATTTGGTACCCAACGACAAATAGAAACAATTATCCTTCGCGAATCACGCCAATTCAAGTGGGCAATATTTTATTCAATGCTACTGGGTTCTGACGCCATGTCAAGTCGAGGCTCTAACGTTGATGTGCAAAAATAAAATAAATGAACTTAGAATAAATTGCGGCTGTCACAAAATACAATCAACGTATCCTGACATGCACCACAACAACCGTTTCGAGGATGCGTATCTTCGCCACTCACTTTTGGGCAACTATGAGCTTGCTCAAACCGTGTCGACGACATCTCGGCAAACGCCGGCCACGAATTCACTCGGGGAAAAGCGTGACCACGCGTCGTCGCGACGCCATCAGCCTGATTTAAGGCGCTCGTTGAAAGTCACGGGTAAGCAAGCTGCCATGTGTCGCAGCACCGGGCGACAGCCTCCGGGGCCGTCGTAAGTACAACCAGACCGCCGCATTTACTATCTTGCAGTCCGCGCCCCGCTGGCACCATGGGAACCTCATGGCCATTCGTGAACGTAACCAGCCTTCACGCGTCGAAACAACGGAAGTTCTTGGGGATACTTTTCTTGTTAGATTTCGATGGGATGGTACGAATGCCCTGAAACTGGCTCATCTGCCGCGGTCGGTGGCGAAGTTGGAAAACGCTGCACGCGTGCTTTAAGCGCCGCCCCAGTCGCTCGTCTTCGTTCTGATTGGTCCTTGAGATGACACGAGGGATCCTCCGAAAATTAGGATGTCGTAGGTTTTGAGATGTTGTCACGAGAATGCTGCGGTTTCTCGCTCGTCGTTAGAGGTTTTTGTAGGCATAGGTTTGGTAAGTCGAGCCAAAGGGCAAGAAACAGGAAGCTCAATTGACGTCAGGCGGCCTGGGGGCATCTGTATGTATCAGCATTTGCAGCGACCGTGATTACAAGGTAAGTGGTCATAAACAAGTCTTCGTCGGCAGCCACTTGTTGGAAAAAAAAAAAAGAATTAACCGGAGGATATTATTCCATTTTTGTTGTTGTAGGTACCAGTTGCAGTGGGCGTAAAATGAGAGGATGCGAAATCGTGACTGTTCTATGGAGGAAAGAGGAAAATTGTAGTTAGTACAAGGGATGATGTAGTTGGTCTCGTTGCGATGCAGAATTCTTTCCCTTAGACTGCAGTGTAAGTTCCTTATTAGAAGATCGATGTGAAGCGAAAAGTCGGAAGATAAAGCAAAGAGGCAACACTTTTTCATCGCGTGGTGTCGGTGAAAATAAAGGCAACGTGCATGAAAAGACATTTTCACAATTGGTTTATAAAAAATATTGTATCAATTATTGAAGACAAATGTCAAAAGAGATATTTGTACTCCTGTCGCACGCACTTTCCAAAAATAGAATTTGAAATTGGCCCCTTGGCATCGTACGTTAGGCATGCTGATATGCTGGGTTGTCAAAGCCCAAATAATTTCAATGATCAAATCTTAAAAAAAAAAAGAAACCTGTTCAATGAGAAGGGTACCTTAATACCTTTGACCCGATTTTAATATTGGTTGCATATGAACCCTAAATATTTTATGTCCCGAATATATATATATATATATATATATATATATATATATATATATATTACAATTACGCATATGTCAAAAAAAAAAAGAAAAAAAGGAGAGAGGCAGAAACCAAGAACATGTTCAAAGGAAAATGTCCAGTTTCAATCTACAATTAAACGTCCATTATCATTTGTTCAGAAACTGAACAACATGCTTATTATTTTTCAGTTAATTTACGTACTATCGGGTTCAAATGAAATGCGAACAGCGGAGCGCGTGGCCGTCGGTACATGCGGCGCCTCCTGGAAGCCTCTTGAAACTGATAAAACTGCGGGTTGGAGAGCAGGGCGCTGCGAGGGTGCGCATTCTACTCCGATTTGCTTAACCCTCGCCCAGAACAACCCAAGCTTCGACGCTGCGCCGGTGGTGCGCTCTGTTATTCTAAGCGTTGTGACTCGTGAGTGCAGATTGGGAGGGGGGGGGGGGGGGGGAGGAGGGGGGCCAATTGTGTATGCGCACTGGGCGCTTTGGTCGCTGGCTCTCGGCGGGGGGGGGGGGGGGGGGGGGGGGGAGTGTGATGGAGAGAGGGGGGAAATAGGAGTACTGGAAGTTCCGTCGCAGCGCAGCCACTTTCGTCTTTCGTTGTCTCGGCAGGAGCCATGCGAGGAAGCTCGTCGCTCGAAGCAGGAGCAGGCTGCTTGCGCGCACGGCTTGCGCGCGCGTTGATGGAGCAATATTGTAACGTCATGTTCTCTCCTAATTTGCGCAGTTGTTTTTTTATTTTCTTAATTCGCGTTGTCGTGGTGGTCGAGGCCGAGTGATAGCGGCTGGGAGCATCGTACCTGGTATCCTGCCTAATGGAAGGTCTGCCTGGTCAGATGGATGCCGTTGTAGACGAGTTCACAAAGTATTAATTGGCTCCTCACCAAGATCAGCTTAGTGAAATACAACAACGAAAGCAAGCCGGCCCAAACAGCTATTGTCGTGGCTCTGCCTGAAACGTCAGCTTTTGCTCAATTGAAGCATTTGTGTTTCCTTGTTGTTCATTATTTATGTTTGCACAAATGCTCCCTGGCACTGAACATGTAATTTCCCGTCTACACTGTTCCACTATGTTGCAGGAGTTGACGATCACTTCTGCGTAGTTCTGATAACTGATGTCAATCAACCTTCACAGGTGTTCCGTGCACGAACGAACTGCTTTACCTTTTATCTCACACTTCTGACACATGGGTGATAATTTATGAGCACGCTAAACGAGATTCTGGCTGGCTGCAGAATATTAATGATAGTTACTGCATTTTGTTAAGATGTTTGGTGAATGCGGAAGCTAGCGGACCTGCATTTTGGCAGTCCTAGCGCTACACACGAGGCACACGAACTAGAGGAGCCACTGTGCGAGCACTGGGAGCTGATACATAAGCTTGGCCGTCCCGGGCCCCCTCTTGTTATTATGTTTCAAATTTCGCACAGTTTCTGCTATACACGAACTCAACTCTTTTACGTCACGGCGCGGTGGTGGCGCGTCGAGTGCACTTCCGGTCTAGGGCTACGGGCGGAAGTCACCTGGCGGAAGCGCCCAAAGCCACGGGCCGCCAGGCCCAATCACGTTCCACGCTATACTATGACACGCTTAACGTTGATTAGGGGTGGACGAATAATGCTCGAATCCAAAAGCGCCGCATCATTTCTATAGTTTCCACGCTGCAAAGAGCTTATTTGTAGAGGCTTTCTTTGCGATGTAAAATTGTTGAGTCAGTCAGTGCTGTTTGATTCGAGCCACTGTCCACCCGTCCCCTCATCAGTGATCCGAGACGCGGGCACCAATACGGTCATCGAAGCGAAATACCGCACAATTCTAAACATATCGTGATTGGATCTGGCGGTGCGTAGCTTTGGCCTTTAGTCCATCATAGGGTGAGCCGAAGTATATGCTGTCCACGAGAAAATAAGAACAAATATGAAGCAAAAAAAAATATCTGCACAAGTTAGAAAGGAGCGTGACGCTGCGGTAATGCTCCACGGACGCGCACGCAAGTCACGCGCTCAAGCAGCCTGCTCCTACTGCGAGCGGCGAGCTTCCCCGCATTGCTCATGCCAAGCCAACGAGTGGCTGTGAGGGAAGTTCCAGAGCACCACCGGCGCAGAGCCGAAGCTTGGGTTGTGCTGGGCGAGGGTCAAACACATCGGACTAGGACGCGCACCCGCCGCAGCGCTCTATTCTCCAACCCGAAGTTTTATCAGTTTCAAGAGGCCTCTTGGAGGTGCAGAATGTACCGACGGCCACGCGGTCCGCTATTCGCATTTCATTTGAACCCGATAGTACATGGCACAGCCGTAAGGAGCGCGTGCTCCTTGAAATATTTTAGTTCCAAACGTACATGGATACCTGATTTTTTGCCCGCGAACGTAGTTTTGCAAGAAGATTAGTCTGTTTTGTTTTTAGAGACCAAACCCAGAGGGGGTCATTCATTCATTGAAACGTGTTTATTTAACGACTAAAGAAGTGGGCATCACATGCGCCCTGCTGTTTTGTCAAAATATTAAAAATCGAGCGAGAACGGCGGCCATGCATCTCCTATGCGCCCTCTACCGGGTGCTCGTCATCTGCTCACATGGTTTGTGAGCTTGCTCCCATGTGGTCATTGTTAATTTATTTTGTTGAAATTATAAATTATCGCGATTGCTTTATTCATCGCCAGCCTCTGCTATCGGTTTTTAGAATTTTTGCGTTCAGCAAACCAGCAGGGAGCGAGTTCGTAAACCATTATGCAGACGAAAAACAAGCTGGTATGGGATATACGAAATACACGGTTTTCGGTTTTGCTTTATTCTCAATATTAAACTACCTCAAAATTGAGCCCTAATATAGACGTAAAACTTTTGGCTAAACTACGTTAGCGTGCTCAATTTCAGGTATGCTCCTCTTGAATTCGAACTTTGCAAAACGTGCCAAATGTGTTGTCTTTACGGCCGCGCCCAGTATACTCGCATATAGCTAAACAAAAAAAGGGAGACGACGGAATATCACTGAGTTTACGAACCTCTCGAGGACGTTGCGCGGTACGAGGTGTGATCGATTTCTAATTAGTTCGAGTGGCATTATAAGGACGAACAAAAAGGTGGACTGCACAATACTGATAGTGATAACACAACTTAGATATTTTTTCGCATTTTACATCGAAAGGGTACTGGCGGGCATCGGAATTTACCACTTAGATTAGTACCACAATTGAGCACTGTCCATTAATTATTACAGTAGTTTTGATGACGGCTCTTCAACAGTAAAAACAAATTGAAAAAAAAAAAAAAAAAAAAACAGGTGGCCGGGTTTGTTTGCGTTAAAAGTGGATGCATCAGCATATGGGGCAGAATTAAACAGGTCGATATATGAAGAGGCAATATGTAAAGCAGGGTACCTTAGAAAAAGTCGCCCTTCACATTCAGTTACGCGTCCCTTGGCTTGTTAAGGTGGCGCATACCATTTGATAGTGATGTAAACGTTAAAAAAAAAAAAAAAAAAAAAAAACGAAATACATTACTTGGTACTTGCAACAGGAACAAGTTACCGACCTGCATTAATTCGAAATGAAAAGAACGCGTTACCGCGCGCGTACCGTTACCGATAAGAAAGTAAAGCACGTGAAATTTACGTTACCTTTTATTTATAAAACGATAGTGCTTTTCGACACTGCGGCAAAGGGCGTTGGCCTTCAGTGTTTGCGTGGGGAAAATAAGATGTTTTTTTTTTAAGGTATGTAGAATGAGTGCAACAATTCACATGACTTGGCGCCTAGAAACACTAAAAAAATTGGTCTAATTTTTTGTGGAAGAAGCAATGAGTAACGGAACTAGGTTACCTGTTACTCGAAGTAAGTAACGTAAATACATTATGCGTTAGTGTGTTGAAAATTTAACGACCACGTTACGTGCGGAAAAAAGTAATGCATTACCCGTAAGGCGTTATCTCAAACACTGCCATTTTATCACCCAGCCATGTCGTCCGGACAGGAATAAAATGGTTGTCCCTCTAGGCTCTAATTTAGCGGTCCGGGTTCTCCGGATTCTTGATGTCGCTAAGTGTCTATACTTTGTTCCAGACGCAGCCGACACTACGAGGTAATGGGACGAACTAACAGCGTAAAAAGTGCAAGTCACTAGGCGTTCCCTCTACATGATTGGCCCAGCGATGATAGTACACGGACATAAACATGATGAACACCATGACGGTGCGCTTTTGACGTTGTCTGATCGGTCTCATCAGCGCGTGGGGTCGGCTGCGTCTGGAATTAAGATGAAACGGAGTATAGGACAATTCATTAACGGTCCAGTCAGATTACAAAGACATAAAAACGGAAAAAAGTTTAACTGAAAATTTGTGCAAGCGGAGTCTCCAAGACCTGCGGTGGCATGTCAACCACGGCTTGCTTACCACCGACTGACATCACACAAACCTATAAAAACCGACAAAAACGGCGTTTGGTTTTATTAAAATAAATAATACATATAAAAACAATAAAAGCAAAAAAAAAAAAAAAAACTGCAGCGGCACTAAATATGAGAACAAGGACAAGAAATAGAAATGAGTACGATACATTAGCAAACTGTCCCGGAGTAAAATAAATATTGATGTTTCTTTTCACGCAGATATTTGGACTGCGCGAATGAAGGCCACCCGATGTGGCAGAATCCTTTTAAACGGAAGGCTGCTGTTAATCCTCGTATGGCTCATCTCAATCCTAGTTCAGGACTCACTAGCGAAGAATAAATGCAAGGCCAAGTACCGGAAGTTAAGTGCTAACCACACCATCTGCCTACCCCCAAAAAAGGTGAGCATTCCGCATTGCCGCACTCCGAACCGCCTCATCCCTCAACAGATTCGGGGAGACGCCTATGTTAATTGCAAATGAGGAGGAGAAAGGGAGGGTACGGTATTTCTCTCCTCCTCCTCCATACCCGCCTCTCCTTCCCAGTTTTCCCGCTAAATTTAGCGGGGCAAATGACGTCACATGACTGTTTCACGTCATCCATAAACAAACTCAATTTTTCCGCTAGATTTAGCGCGAAAATTGACGTCACGTGACCTCAACACCAATTCATATTCCCGCTAAATATAGCGTGGCGGTTACGCCGACGGCGACGCCGCTATTTGCGGAAACGGGCGCCTAAAGCCTGTCTCACATGCAGCGACCATTGCGAAAAATATCGGTGCGACAGCCGACGCAGCGAGTGCGATTGCAATGTTTTGTTTCACATGCTCCAACCACCGCACGATTTCTGTCGGCGCGGCCTGCTGTTCGGACACGGAAGCGACGCGTTTGACTTTGCCTAAAATATAACAAAAACGTCTTAATAAACACAAATCTTTTACGAATACAATATGTAACTTGAAATTTTTAATAATTAAGCATTAAACCAAACGTTTTAAGGTGTCTAAATTTATTTTCGAATACGCAACTACCGCGGATGAAAGATGGCTGATGAACGGCTGGTGGACGATGAAGTGATCGCACCGACTCTGCGGCAAAATACTAACTTGGTGGAAACCAGTCACAGAGCCGCTGGGACAGTGCGACTGCGATTTTAATTGCACATTCACTGGAAATCACGCTGATTTCGGACGAGGCTCTAAAACGCAGAGAGTTGAGGTGGTGAACAGTGGAATGAATGAAAATACACCAAAAATGTCACGGGCGAAGAAGTATCGAGACTTATTTTTGGTCTCGGTGGACCGCGAGAAAAAATAAAATATTGTTGCCAGAACGGCTATTTTGCTGTCTGATTGAGCTTAAACGTACCGCAGTCACCGACAGGGTAAGAACGGCAGGAAGGAGCGTCAGTTGTCCCGCCTCCAGCGCGAGCTTCCTATATACCTTCCAATCAGGTAGAGGGGCTTAGCGCGATAAAGCGGGGTTCCTGTCCACACGCGAAGGTGACCTTCCCCACAGGCAGCCCCCGTTGTTAGGAAATGGGACTACTCGTCACGTGATCCAATTAAATACATGACGTCACCGGCAAGATGGCAGCACCCCGGCAGTGCTTGCCACAGCTTGGCCGGAGCCTGTCGGATACTTTGTTTGTTGTTGCTTGTCTGAGCGAGTTGATTTCAGATGCGGGAATCGTGATCTGAAGTCAGTCGAAAGCGACTTCAGAGTTCAGCTCGCGGTCTCACCCCTAGGTATAACTTGAAAATACGGTACAACGATACGATTTTCGCTTGCGATCGGCGTGTATATGGCCGCAAAAGAGACAGATTCGGCCCTGCTTTGCTCGGATCTCTGGTTGATTGGCATGTCGCTAGGATAAATTTTAAGGGAACGTTTCTGTGCTCTCGTTGACCATCAAAATTTCCGAGGTTTTTGCGTGTGCGATACATTTGGATACACAATTTAGCTACGGAAATTGCGTACGTCGAGCTTGGCAGTGCTCCAAATGACCGGAGACTCACTTCGGTTGTGCAGCGCACCGTAAAGCTGCTTTGAAGCTAGTTCCTGCCTTGGACGATTCTGCGCTCTTTTATAAATTATTGTAGCATAGACGCGTACTTTCACGAAGCACAGGTGTAGCAGTTCAACGCCAAAAAATTGCTCCCACATCCGTTTCCGTACGGTTCGTAAAGGGCAGTCGTCGAAACACTGATAAAGTCGACGTATTCGGACATTTACCACTAACGCAAAGCAGCTTCTTCACTGGTCGGGATAATTGCTCTTCAGTAAGCTTTCTTATATTGTAACTGGTGCTTGGTCCAGTCCTTTCTTTTATCAATCTTGGCTATTCTGGAAATAGCTGTCACCGTGTGTTCTGGTGGCGGTGTTGGGTACATTGTCCTATGCCGTTTCCTCATTCACCCCGAGGAGCCGTGAACCAAGTCGGATCCCGAGCCCGGTAGAAAAAAATGAAAGACGTTTACAATTTTCTGTAACGCTGATTTAGAGCGCAGCTTTTGAGGAGGAGGAGGGGAGGGTACTGAGGGAGGGTATGCCCCTCCTCCTAATCCGTACCCTCTCCTCCTTCCCTCCTCCTTCTTTCACACGTGAAACACGCGTCGTCAATCGACGTTTCGGCGGGGTGCCGAAACGTCGGCGCGGTGCATTATGGCAAACGCCCCATAATGCAACGCGACGACGTTTCTTCGTGGTGACGTTTCGGCACAGTGAAGTTTCGGCACCACGTTGAAACGTCACCGCGGTGCATTATGGGACGTTTGCAATAATGCAGCGCGCGGTTACGCCGACGGTGACGGCGACGCCGACGCCGCTCAAGCCTTAAACGGGTGGCTAAGAGCTGCGCTGTAAAACCGCAAAATGAGCGAGTCCCACAAGAAGAGCGAGCCCCGCGAGTAGACTGCGAAGAACCTAAACACTGAGTCAGTAGCCGGAACCAGGTAGATCCACCGGAATTTTGTGTCCTGTCGGAAAAACCGAAGCGGACTAAGTCAACGACGACCAAACCGTCGCAGCAGACCTCGGCCGTTCCCACCGTTGTTAACATGCTCATCGCTCCTCGCACTCCGACGCCCTTCAATGGCCAGGTGTACGAAGACGTCGAGGAGTGGACTGACCAATGCGACCGTGTCGCCCGCCACAACGAGTTAACAGACAACAAGCGCCTGCAGAACCTGTACTTCTAGCTGGAAGGAACTGCCAGGCACTGCTTTGAGTACCACAAATCCTCTTTGACGTCGTCCGAGGTTTGTAAGACCGAGGTAAAGCGCACGCCCGTCAGTCAGCATCGACGAGAGAGAGCCGAAAACCTGCCTCGGTCCAGAACAAAGGGCTCCAACTATCGTCACCATTCGTGGATAATTGCGCCTGAGCGCCCGCTCCGACCCTCAGGCTACAGAAAAGAAGAAGCTGAGAATCCTCGGGGAGGGGGGGCGTGGGCGACAACATTTTTTTTGTCCGCAACCCTGGGACGACAGTCGAAGGGTTAGTCCCCGAGGCTCCCAAATCGAACGTGCCCTGCACGCCCAAGCCGGTCGCTATCAATGACTCTCCAGCGTCTCCACACTCGAGTCGGTCAGCTGCGCCCACAATGCCAGCCTCCCAGGCATTTGCGTCACCCGGTTTCCATTTCAATTGCCGAGGTCGTTTGGGAATAAGTTCAACGGGCATTTGAACTGGAGTCTTCTGCGAACAAAGTGACCTCTAACGAACCGAGGGTGACCTACGCCGCAATGGTACGACAATCGCTCCCGTTGCCCGTTAGTACACGACTCCAACTCGACAGGACACCTTAACGCCGCAGGATTCGCGACGTCAGGAAGAACCTGTGTAGGTCCGGGGTGCACAACGTGAACCGCGAGGAAGACGGACGTGTGGCGAACGACCGACCGACGACCGCTCTGCTACCACTGCAGTGAGGCCGGCCACGTCTAACGGAGGTGCCAGTACCGACGATTGAGCCTGCGAGGGTGTGCGCCGAACGACCCTTGCTCATGTCTCGGCGAGCCACCACGGGACATTGAGGAGTATCTTTGGCGGCCTCTTTACCCGGTGCCGACACTACCCGGAAGCTCCCGAGCGCCATCGCCTCGACGGGAGGTAACCACGACGCATGCCTTTACACTAAGCACGACAAAGCAGGTGCGCGACAATGCAATTTTAGTTGATTTGATGTCGGTCGTCGTCCAAGGACAATACTAATTTGACGATACCAATTATCCGTCTCCACTCCACGAGGGACACTTTGCACGGGATGGCCAACTTTGAGGGAAAATGCTGCTAAATAATTCAAAAAAAAAAATAGAATAGTTGTTGATGTCGTGGCATGCAGAAGATATTGCCGTTCAGGAATGGGAGTGAAATGGCTCAGATAGGAACAAAAAAAATTTTTCATTAGCTGTCAAGTTAACGTTACAATAAAAATCACAGCCACGTAAGCAACACAAGCGCGAACTTGGTATTTTGACGCAGAGAACTGCCACAGAAGTTTATGAATTATAAGGCTACGTGATTTGAGGACAGCTATTTTTCTAACTCTTGCATCTCATCTAGCCCTCCAGCTTCAGCGCATGGGACGTCAGGGGTGGGGCACATGACGTACAATTACAAGATGGGAAGTTCTACCAGACCCAAGCAAATGCCGCTCCCGAGTTCCGAGAACATGGCGCTTTGCGCATGAGGCTCTCGACCAAACTTAACACCGACGTGCCAGAAACTGGAACGTCGTCCGGCAAGGACCAGAGGCATTATGATTGAACATCCGACACGAGACTGTCGCAGGAAGAACTTGTTAGGAAACCGTTCGATAAGAGTCAATAATCATGTAATCAAGTGAAAATAAACATATTCCACATACTAACCAAATACTTATCATATTCCGACTCCAGCCTTTACTCCTTCAGAGTCAACACACCAAGAGTCGCAAGAGTCGTGTTCACTGCATGTGGTGAAGCTTTTGAGGACACTCGCATCTCTGACCCCCCATTATGAATAAATGGGACAAACGACTTATTGCGTGGGGCTGCATTCCTTCCACCTCTCGTAAACACGTGCTAAGCCCCGAGACAAACTCCAGTGATGTAAACATGGTATTCATTCATTTATTTCCTCCAAGGGTCCTTGCAGGTATCGCAGAGGGGATATTTAAAACTATACACGCATGATAATAACATAATGTCCACCAACATTAAGGAGCCCAAAACAGGACCAGCTACTGAAAACAAGTATTATACTCGTTAAAAATGATTGTTTCTTTAACTTGTCAATTACAGAGACGAACACACCTCTGAGCATCTAGTTTAATAGTATGTGGTGATTTTGGATATTGGCATTGTTTTACAGCAGGACATTCTATATACATATGGCAACAGACACTTTAAAAAAAACCATCAAGCAACACCGACTGTCACAATATGTTTCGGCGCAAAGCACATGAATTAAGCCCAGTTCGTCGAACGCTTATGCAGCACATGTGTTCAATAAGTGCTGAGCCGAGTTCACAATGATTTCTGACATCCCATTCTTGAAGAATACATGGCTAGAGTGCATTCTCAAAATATGCAGGCTTCCAGTAATTAGCGCACTAGCTACTCTACACAGTTTCACCACAATTTGGCAAGTGGCGAAGGCTGTAGTCCCAGTGAGCC
This sequence comes from Ixodes scapularis, assembly GCF_016920785.2. Taxonomy (NCBI): domain Eukaryota; kingdom Metazoa; phylum Arthropoda; class Arachnida; order Ixodida; family Ixodidae; genus Ixodes; species Ixodes scapularis. Next base: position 90,534,417 of record NW_024609835.1, read on the forward strand.
AAGATACACGTTGCAGAGAGGCACGGGACAACAAATAATCGGAGTGCTTTCTTTCTGTGGAGACTCGTCACATACCTTCACTCCCTCTCTCCGACTGGCTGGAGGGGGCTGTAGCGTTTTCTCCTGGCTAAGTTATGGTGCAACAAAGTATAGGCAGCAGTACTCTTGAAAAAAAAAAGTCTACTGAAGAAACTGCCAAAGGAACGGTAGCCAACATTTTGAAACAAACCTGCTTCTTCGGGCAAGGGACGAACGTAACCACAAGTTATTTTGTCCGGGTGATTAGAACAAGTAAATAATAAACCGACTGATACAATGAACTCTTGATGAAAAATTAGGGCTGCAATAAGTTTCTCGAAGGTTAAAAATGTGTAGTTCGTTTTTCATTTCCAAGTTGCTTTAAATTTAATGAATTTGGGATATGTGTTGTGCTATCTCTGGACCTCTAAGGAGCAGAGCTGCATTTTTTAAAGATTCTAAATGTTGGAATTATGGATGAGACAACCAGCTAAGAGAGGTCTGATCTCACACTGAAGGTTAACGGGGACGTTTTATACCGATAGGCAAGGTTAGGAGCCTACTAATACTGATTTCTGAGGGACGTCGGATGCAGTAATTCGTGCACTGACCAATCAAAAAACGCTAAGACATCCTAACTGTCTTGTGAGTTCCAAGGGGATCAATAAACTGTTTTTAAATGTTAGTAATGAACTATTTTCTGAATCATTAGTTCAAATCTTTTGTAACGGTTCGCGTTGACGTCAGAGAAGGGAACGCCCACTTTTCACGTAAAACAAAATACTGCGATCAAATGCAAGCTACTGCATTGAAAGCACATCATATAAAAATCTTGAGAACCACCAATTCGTAAAATTGCTGATCAGTACAAAATGTCAAAGATCGCAGGAGCTTCCTGGCTAATAGTTGCTGCCATTGTGCGGTGCCTGGGTCTAAAACAACTTTTTCCCTATACGTGATGCATACCTTCCGCTTCAATTCTCAGACATTCCAACGTTCAAACACAACTAGGAGAATGCGAAAACTTTGCGCTCAAAGATATATCGTAAAATCGTTGACTAAATAAAACACAAGGTAAAATTGCAGCAGGTTGCTCGATAAAACTTGCTGATATTATGCGGTCACCTAGGACTGAAACAATTTCCCCTAGGCCTTACACTCGACGCATACCTGTGGCTTCAGTTCTCAGACATTCCAACGTTGAAACAAAGCTGGGAGAATGCAAAAATGTCATGCTAAAAATTTTATCGCAATATCGTTGATTAGTGTAAGAGGTAAAAGTTATCAGGCGCTTCCTGGCTAAAACGTGCTAATATTATGCGGTGATCCAGGGCTGAAACAATTTCCCCTAGGCCCCATACGCGACGCACACCTTTCGCTTCGATTCTCAGACATTCCAACGTTCAAACAAAGCTAGTATAATGCGGAAATTTTATACCAAATGTTTTGTCCATCCTCGAACAGATCTGGGAATCCGAGCACTGCTACGGCGATACGACTGACGCTGTCTCTAACATAAGCTAACATCTAGAGCGATCTCGCTGAAAAAGCTTATAAGGTCCCATTCCTTCAGATATTCACGTTATACCTGCCTCAGAGAGCCCGAAGAAGTCCGAAATCGTCAGCAAGCAGCTGTACATTACAAAGACCGCGCACCGAACCAACTCATATCCACCAGTTCTGGGCGCTGACATCAAGGCTCTCTTGAGGTGACGTGACGAGTAGTCTCACTTTTGCGTACAACACGGCGACAACCCTTCGGGGGAGGGGACCTCTTTCAAGCTTTCGATTTATCCCTTTAAGCCCCCCTAACTTGTTGCTACCTTTGATAACTCTTTGGCGTATTGTGAGTTTCGAGCTTGAGCGCGTAGCCAAAGCACGATGAAGGCAGAGAGATATCGTTAGGGATAGAAAATTTCTGGAAAATTTGAAGGCCGAAAGAAATCTAGGAAAAAAAAAACAAGTTTCTTTTCGGAAGTTTTGGAAACATTGAAAAATTGTTTCAACACGAATGATTCAGCAATACTCTAAAAGGTAGCGACAAAAGGTCAGTGACTGCAAGAGTTTTTTTTTGCGAATTCTTGGGGTGTAGCGACAAAAGGTCAATGACTGCAAGAGTTTTTTTTTTGCGAATTCTTGTGGTGTAGTATGATATTGCATTAATTGTTTTAACGTTAATGCGAATTAAGTTGGCAATGCAGGCGAGTTGGTTCATGACTTTCTCGTCCTGTGTGCTTCCCTTTTAGAGCGCAGCTCTTAGGGGCCCGTTTCCGGCTTGAGCGGCGTCGCCGTCGCCGTCGCCGTCGGCGTAACCGCGCGGTGCATCATGGGAAATGTCCCATAATGCACCGCGCGAGCCACCCACCGGGGTCACGTGACCTCATAGGGGTCACGTGACCCCCCGAGGTCACGTGACCCCCCGGTCACGTGATTCCCCTGAGGTCACGTGAGCCCCTCCTCGAGGTCACGTGACCCCCGCCGATGTCGCGTGACCCCCCGATGACGTCATCGTCACTGATGATGTCACCGGCATCCACATCGTCATCGTCATCATCACTGATGACGTCACCGGCATCCACATCGTCATCGTCATCATCACTGATGACGTCACCGGCATCCGCATCGTCATCGTCATCATCACTGATGACGTCACCGGCATCCACATCGTCATCGTCATCATCACTGATGACGTCACCGGCATCCACATCGTCATCGTCATCATCACTGATGACGTCACCGGCATCCGCATCGTCATCGTCATCATCACTGATGACGTCACCGGCATCCGCATCGTCATCGTCATCATCACTGATGACGTCACCGGCATCCACATCGTCATCGTCATCATCACTGATGACGTCACCGGCATCCACATCGTCATCGTCATCATCACTGATGACGTCACCGGCATCCACATCATCATCGTCATCATCACTGATGACGTCACCGGCATCCGCATCGTCATCGTCATCATCACTGATGACGTTACCGACATCCGCATTGTCATCGTCATCATCACTGATGACGTCATCAGTGACATCACTGATGTCGTCACCGGCATCCGCATCGTCATCGTCATCATCACTGATGACGTCAACAGCGACGTCACTGATGACGTCACCGACATTCGCATCGTCATCGTCATCACTGGTGAAGTCATCAGTGACGTCACTAATGACGTCATCGGTACCCGCATCGTCATCGTCACTGATGACGTCATCAGTGACGTCAGTGATGACATCGGCATTGGGGGTCACGTGACCCCCAAGGTCACGTGACCCCCCCCTGGTTAGTTTAAGCCCCCCCCCCCAGTGCCCTTGCCTCCTCCTCCTCAAGAGCTGCGCTCTAATTCGGCGTTACAGGGAGTTGTAAGCGGCTTTCATTTTTTTTGTCCCTGTCTTTTATGCACGCTGCTTTTAATTTATTAAGTTAATGCGAACTTCTTTTAATTTAGCGAATTCCTCGCTACTCATCTGGCATCTGTCATCAGAAGAAACCCAATCGAAAGGGTAAATACAAAATAATTTGATGCAATCGACCGGTAGATCGCTTTACCTTTGCAAACCCTCATGCGCAAAGCGCCATGTTCTCGGAACTCGGGAGCGGCATTTGCTTGGATCTGGTAGAACTTCTCGCTGCCATGATAAGACTTTGTTTAAATAAATGGGTGAACTTCGATGCACCCTACCATGGTAAAGGACCAGCTGTATGCAGATTTTGTTGTGCGAAGTACGAATTTCCAAACGCAATCCATTTGAGGCTTCACATCGCAAGATGTTCAAAGTGACCCCTGGGCATTCGACCTACGGCAGTACCAGCTAAATTGGCCAGATTGGAATCTGGAATGATGTATTTCTCAAGAAGGAGCCCTTCCGTAGATATTGTGTGACCAGAACGTTCACCGCTAGAAACCGAAAGCGCAAACTTTCCAAGAGAAACTTATAGTCCTATCAACCAGGTTACATTTATGCGAAATGTTGACAGAATGACACCGAAAATTCAGTGAAAACTTGGTGAGGCATTTGAGCGACCGATATACAGGGTCTGTCCAAAAAGTATCGGTACTACATGAATAAAAATCCATTATTGGAGATATACGTAAAATAAGTTAAAATCCCTCAAAGTAACATCCTTCTCCGTCAACATACCGTTACCAGCGTTTTTTCTAATCATGGTACGCACCCCCGGAAGTCTGCAACCGGAATCTCCTTCAGGCACTGCGTCGAAGCCGTTTGTACTCTTTACACTGTCCCATGATGGTGTCGTGGACAGTAGGGAGGCTGAGGCAGCGTGGCCATGTTGTGTTTCGCCAGCAACTCCCTTACGCGTAGCGACGCGTGGCTCGGCGCATTTGACTTAGCACACACTTTACTTGGCTGCACATCGTATGACAATTCGCGATGAATTTTTTTGCATTCAAAATTTCCGTAATAATTCTCACACTCGTACGTCGATCACAGTCTAAACGTTCTAACACTTTTGCTACAGTTTCCTCATTTGTGTTTGTCGACCGACGTCTTCCGCTTTGCACCTCCTCGACGTCCTCTCTTCCTACTTTAAACCTCTTGTGCCACTCGAAAACTCACGTTTTTGTCGTGCAATCCTCCCGTAGGCTTCACAGATCTTGGCAAGTGTCTCAGCACCGAATGCGTTCAGTTTCACTCAAAACTTGGTCGCATACTGTCGTTCATCGTGCACCGCGTCGTGGTGCCCGACGACACAACAAAACAATGGCTCACTCTGGGCGCGATCCACACTCTGCAAAGGCTCAGAAGCAACTGAATATGATCGCGCCGTATGCTTAGAAAGCCTCACTAATGTCCCTGCCTAGTGAGGCCACCTTGCACCCAGTCCCCTTCGCTAGCAAAAATCAGTCCCGATACTTTTTGGACGGACCTTGTATTCTAGTGGAAAGCCTTTGTCAATCACCGAAAACAGATACTGGAAGACTCGCATACACACCGCCCTCCAGACAAATGTTAGGTAGTCGACTATAGCAGGCGTAGTACGCCCGAGTGATGACACATGTAGAAGACAAAATCAAGTCTGCACTTGGTGTCACCATACTCAAGGACGGCTGGATGAACGTGCGAGGCGACAGCATCTTGAACTTTGCGGTGGCCACGCCAAAGTCCATCCTATAGAACGCGGTAAGGGCACCGGCACAGAGGATAATACATCACAGGAGAAATTTCGAAGGTTATAGAAAAACTTAAAACTGAACAGTTTTTTGCTCCGGTTACAGACCACGCAAACAGCATAAAGGCCGCTTAGACGAGTGTTTGTCAGTGCTTCCCTCACATTACTGCTTTGGTAATCTGTGTTCATGAAATGAACTTGCTTTTTCCGACTTGTCGAAGATGGCGGCATGGCAGGAATCTTATAAGTCCAAGTCTGTAATCAAGTAAGTCAAGAACTATCACGTTTGAGCAGCCCGTTTTGCGAAGAGGCAAGAAGAGTGCTAGGCTAGAAATGACACAGCACTCAACTTTCCAGCTGAAACTCGCTGGGCGCACAAATTCATGCAACTTGATGGCAATTTGAAGAAAAAAGAAGTTTTATAAAAAAAGAACCCGCTATGGTTGCTGAGTTTCAAATCAGTAGAGAAATAGGTAAGAACACCGATGTTAGACAAAGATGACTTTTGGCGAGATTGGCAGAGCGGAAAGGAAAAAGCAGTAGAAAGCCTGCATAAGCGACGAAACTTTATTTGTCGTCGGTTTGCGCCTCTGTTCTATCTTTTTATACAGATAACGTAATGTACACAAACTTACGCATTTCATCACCAACGCTAGCGCCACATTCTCAATAGGCTTCAGCTTTCTGCGATGTGTAGTTCATTTCTGCGAACTGAAAATCTAGGCTTTATTTTCTCTCACAAACTTGGAATTTAGTAGACTGCGATTATTACTCCTCGACCTGTTTTCTCAACAAAACCATGTGATGGATATTTTTAGTTTCCACACAGTCAATACTTACTATTTCAACCTTTTGTTGCAAAAATTTAGCTTACCAAGTTTTTTAATCCTTGATTAGACTGAATGAAATTTTTTACTGTTTCTTATGTTTAAAAGTAGCCCCCCCCACCTCCCCCCCAATTTTTTTTTCTCGAGTTTTTGCATTTCTAGATATCGTGCTGGAGATCGAGCGTTCCAAGAAGACGCCTGGCCGTTTTCATCCTGTCAGTAACTGTAGTACGGATATTATCCAGCGACGGGAAGAATATCGTGGCTCTCTCTATGCCCTTTTACGCGGCTGAAACTGCTACTGGCGTTTATTTATCTTTTAGAGTCGCCGACACCTTTAAAAAACGCTTGGCGTTGCCTTTCGTGTTTACTCTTTGAGCTTTGTCATTAGTTCTTCGGCGTCCCTATCTGCGGATGCTATAATCTCATTCGCTGAACAGCGATATTGAGATTCTTGACCACGCCCTGAGTTTCTAAGGCTGTCACCGACTATAGCTGTAAACGTTGATTTTCAAGAAAGGAAAACTCTATAGGCTTAGGCACACTCGTCACTGCAAGGTCTACAGATGGAACTTAGAAAAGAGCGAGCCCCAGTTAAGTTTTCATGCAACGAATTGCGGCTAAGTTATGTACTGCTGGGCCTAAAGTGATTCGAGCTCCGCGACTTCCTGTAGGGTACTATATATTGTAATATAAAAAAAAAAAAAAGAGAGTTGTTGTTGGCTTTTTTGTTTCGTGTCTAGAAGAAAAGGTAGTCGATCTCGAGAAAATGATTACCTCGTCGTACAGTCGGTAACAGTTCAATAATATTGCCCAGAACTGCGTCGTGATGAATACAGGTGTGAGCCAGGACGAAGTAAAAGAGATACTCAGGTTGCACAATGACTACCGACAAAAAGCTGCCCAGGGACTGATTCGAAACCTTCCCGCCGCTGCCGACATGATGGAACTGGTGAGTTTTGTTTTCTCAACCGAAACAGCCGCGGAACATGGGAGCTGCTTGCATTTTGTGATTGTGGTGGAGCGATATGTAAAAATGCGCATGTACTCTTTCTCACTAGTTTTTAAAATATGGAATAAAAGAAATAACCATTGGCTTCGGTCTTTGTAGCATAGTGGCTACTACTCGGTACCCGAGTGAAGGTGAATTTTACAAGTTGGATACGCATATTGGAGTTGTGCGCTTTCCCAATATTTAGAAATAGAGTCACGCCTTGTCCAAAGCAGTTTAGAAACGGGGGTCTTCTTCAACAGGTAACATATGTCGTCGGCCCACGAAGAAGTCAACTAAGCTACACAAACATTTTGGTGAAAGATTTTCGTAAAGATAGTTGGCTGATGAACTTCTGCTAGACGTTTGTTCCTCCACTCTGTGGCCTGATCGCTGCTCCAGAACTGCTACTACATGATGCAAATGACAGTCTGCAGACATGTCCTAAGCATGTACGAAGGGAACATGCATCGAACATTCAAGACGGGTCTTCGCAAATAATTTTATCACCACGTCTGCAGGGAGCATACGGTGTCTTTGGTATACGAGGTATATGCAATCTGAACGAGGCTTTGGGGCATGCTATTTTCTCCCCCTCAAAATACCGAAGATATATAAATATATATATTCATTCACCAATACAGGAGTACATTTCACAATTATATTTATGCACAAATAAACACCTCGGGTATGGACAATTAAGACGATCGAGTAATTAGATGAAAACGTTCGTTTCGGGGCTGTACCTGCAGAGTTCGGTGAAAGACGGAAAATTTGTGCTTAGTCCTATGTCGTGAGCAAATTCGTCGGTATACTCAAAGAACTGACCAAATTTGCGGGCATCTTCTGAGTAATAAAGTGCGGAAAAATTATACCTACTTTTTTTATATCCGCAAAACTAAAGTTTGGATCACCTAATGCTTCGTTTGTAGGCCAAATGTAGGGCTAGCGGTTGGGACCAGGTTCCGAAATTCCAAAACGTGCCGTTATCTGATTCAAAATTATCAGCGTTCTTCAAACATATTTAAAGGGGCGGTGCAACGATATTCAATTGGAATGTTTTTCACTTTACACGAGCTTACTGGCACTATACTCCGTTTCACCTTATGTTGTACCGCAGAGAAGGCTAGAAGCGCGAGCTCATAGCGTTGGGAGCAACTCTTAACGCACGAGAGCTTGTGCCGCCTTGATGTGCCCTAGAGCAAGGAGCTCGCACTTGTAGCCTTTTCTGCGGTACATCATAAGGTGGAACAGAGTATAGTGGGGACACAAGGATACTCGCACGCAACGCCACTGACCAAGAAACTCCTTTGTTGCGCTGCAATGTCGAGGACAAAACCGAGCGTTTACATTCAATTTCTGCTTCGCAAAACCTGATGACGTAGCTGGGCGGTAGCGGTACCGCCCAGTGACGATATTTGAATGCGGCTCATAGATTGGACTCGAGCATGGCGTGGACACTCGATTTGGGCTCGTGATAATCGATAGTTCGAGAAGCATTCGGGTAGTGTCCTGTGTCCAATCGCTGCAATGACGGCAACAGCCGAACCATAACAATGTCTGGAACGCACCGCGTGTACTGTGCCTTGCCAACTTCAGCGCGTGGCTATGATCAACATTGGCGGCATATAATCGGCTCCATATCACGTGGCCGCTTGTTATGGCTGCGAGTTGAGGGGGAGAACTCTGCTTGTTTTTCTTTATTTTTTCTGCGACTTCGATTGCGTGTGGTGAAAAACGAACGGGTATTTCACAGGTCGATAACGCCAGGGATCCGTTCTAAGCGGTATTTGCGCAAAATACAAAAAATCGTTGCATCGCCCCTTTAATGAGAACCACGGCAGGTAATGAAGTGCTAGAATACACGGAGATGGTGATGTCTGCTAGCGGGAACGAGTTACATTCGCTCATCAAACGTTTTTTTTTTAAATTTAGGAATACTACTGGCTCTACTCAAGGAGCCATGGTAGGAGCGGTTACAAACATGTAAACAAGATGCAGATTTATAATTGAAAACTCAATTAAGTATAAATTCAACAGCAGATACAAATTTAGCAAGAGTTGTGTTGACGACGACATCATTTGGTAACTCGTTCCATTCTTGAATTGTCTGAGGGAAAAAAGAATATCTAAAACAGTCGTTCTTGAGCATGTATTGTTTTAACGCTCTTGTGTGGTTTAGACGTGAGGACCCGGTCGATAATGGTTGTATATAGTTAGAGTTTTGAACACGAAGGAGTGCCGTTAAGGATATTGAACAGTAATCTTAATCTATCAGTTTTTGCTCTCATTTCCAACGGTTGAAGCTTCGCTCAAATAACTACTTCAGTGGACGATGTTACTCTACGATAGTCATTAAAAATAAACCGAGCAGCTAACTCTTGGATACTTTCAAGCTTCTTATTACCGTTTTGTGTGAAAGGGCACCACAGTGAACTAGCATATTCTGGCACAGGCCTAATAAAACTTTTATAAGGAATAAGTTTAGTGTCGAAATCAGCAAATTTTATTTTCCTACGGCACGCAAACAAAGTGCCCCTCGCTTTGTTAACTGTTAATTGTAAGTGCTGGTTACAGTTCAGTTTATTGCTAAAAAGAAGTCCTAAATACATGTACTCCTCGACCTGGTTTACTGGTTGTCCATTAAGTAAGTAATTAATATTAACTGGCTTTTTGTTTACATGAAACTGTCATGACGGCTGTTTTCAAATAATTTAGCTTCATTTGCCGTTTTTTAGTCCAACGTAGTATCTCATCCAAAGCTTTCTGCAGTGTAAAATATTCGGTATGCCTTTTTATTGTTTTATTTATAATACAGTAGTCAGCGAACAATCAAAACGGGACATCAATATTGGCTGGAATGCCATTAATCTAAATCAAAAACAAAAGTGGCACTAGCACGGAGCCCTGGGGCCCTACTGAAGTGACGAGCAGTTTGTCCGAATCAACTTCGTTATAGTGGACATATTGGCTTCGGTTTGATAAATATGTGGTTATCCAATTTATAATTTGCGAGTTTTTGAGTATGTTAGGAAGTTTTGCCAGCAGCTTTGGATGAGACACCGTGTCAAATGCTTTAGAAAAATCTAAGTATATTACATTAATCTGGCCCCTCTCATTAATGGCTTCAGCCAAATCATGCGTACATTTTATGAGCTGAGTTGTAGTCGAAAATGATTTCATAAAACCCATGCTGATTTCTATATATTAAATTATGCTTATCCAAGTGACATGGCACATGCGTAAAAATAATATGCTCTAGCTATTTGCATGTGCTGCTAGTTAAAGTTATTGGCGTAAAGGTTGATGCTGTACTCCAGTCACCCTCTTTATGAATGAGATATTGCTGTCGATTGCTGTCTTCCAGTCATTTGGTAATAGTGCATGCTCTGCTCAAGAGAGAAACAAAACAAAACATGTAAATATTTGGACATCCATTCTGCGTACCTTTTCAAATAAACGAATGTTTGGTATTATATCCGGCCCCGTAATTTTTTTTAGTGTCTAATTTATTTAAAATTAAGTTAAAAATTCCCTCCTGAGTTATGACAATGTCACTAATTACGTCCGTATCGCTGACTTCGAGGCTTGGGACAACTCCGTCGTCAGTAGTAAATATCGATTTAAAAAAATAATTAAACACAGCCGCGGTATTATTACTTTTGACAGATGACTTATCCTTAGGTGAGATATAACGCCAGAACTTTCGCTGATAAATTTTGAGTGAGAGGGTGGCGTAAGTGCTGAAACTTTAGCATCTGGTACCAGCTGCTAGCGTTAAATTGGTACCGAGACAGTGCGTTCGGCAATGCGTAGTTTATTTTTTTCCGGTGAGAAAAACAGCTATTTTTGTTCCCAAACACCCAGTATATTTACTGGCAACAAGCAGTTATACATGTGCAAAAATAAAGGGGGGGGGGGGGCTTAAAACAAATTAGTTAAACATTGGATTTTTACAACTTACGTTAAAGAGTTCGAGCTGTTTGTTTCAAGGTATTTATTTTTATGAATTTATTATTATGAATTTGGCAATACATGAAACAAAAAGGGCCAAATCATTACATATAGACAAATGTTATTTGATTTCTTGATTAGAGTATTTATAACGATGATTTCCACCCAAACATAGCTGCGGATACAAATTTAGCATTGTAGGAACATCATAATAAAAAGAAATCTTCAGATTAGACATGCAAGAACTTCCGAGTTAAAAAAACAAACAAAAAACTTTGATTGAGCGCGTTGGTAATAGATTCAAAAATACGAAAGAGTTAGACAAATAGGACTTAGAGGACAGGCATTCAAAAAAATGTATGACCTGTCCGTCGTCTTTGTCTAACTCTTTTTTTATTTTTGAGAAAAATGAAAAGCTTCAGATTAGACATGCCAACAAAATAACAACGATGGTTAAACTTTATTATGCTATGCTGGGTTCACAGTTGGATGGTATAGATATGCCTAGAGAGAACGCTTTGGATAACGTTTGCATTGCCCGCGGTCTTAAAACTTGAGAGGACTCCTGAACCCTCTCATCAGGACTGCTAATAACACGCGACAAGAACCAGCGTTCTGAGATTGCCCAACTTTTAAAAAACATGTACGGACTCGCAGGTATGGGACAGAGAGCTCGCCACCATCGCGCAGGCACATAGCTCCCAATGCCAGTTCAAGCACGACTGCCTCGACTGCCGCAAAGTTCGTAAGTGCAATCTCCACGTTAATATCGTTTGAAACAGGGACAATGTGCGGTCACGTCTTATAGTTGCGCCATCTGCAACTCAAACAAACAGTGACTGTGAGGACGATCATGTGATAAGACGAACACAACGCGACACTGTTGGGGCAAAACAAGCCATCACCGTTTTTGTTTTCGTTTTTTTTTTTTTATAAAAAATTGTTAGGCTCATTGACAAACCCAACTCACTGACATCACGCTACTGCAGTGGCGCTGCTGTCGGTACTGCGCACGCGCAGACGCCTCGCTCCTCCCGAATTTGGTTTTTGCATACGGGAAAAAAGCGCAAAAAACTGAGACAAAGTAAAGAAGACGACAACACAAGTCAAACTCGCAACTGAATTTGTATTTAGAAAAAAAACGCTGTCTTAAATATACTTTGAAACACCCCGCGTCATTTTCCACGTACCCACAATTTATTAAAAAAATATACGTTTTTTATCTGTCAGGGTCAAGGGAGGTTCGCTGATACCCTTATCTGCACCCTTTGCTTTTATAACATACGCCTCATGGATTTCCCTGGTCGTCTTTTTGCTGTGTCGCCTCAGGATAGCAATGACATTGAACACTGGTGTACACATATATCGGCTGCAACGAACAGCCAAATACCAAGAAGGTGACTGTTTTAGGGAGGCAGCGTGCTCTTTTGCGCGATCATCCACACAACGGCCTGTTTGGCTTACGTAGGAGCCACCGCAGGAAAGCGGTATGCCATAAACACCGGCATTTGCAGGAAAACGTATTTTTTAAAATCTAAAAACCAGTTTTATTTTTGGTCGTGACGTAAGAATGACCGTTTATTTTCGCAGCCAGATTCGCCACGGGCCAGAACATGTTCAGGTTCAAGACCAATGATCCTAACCCGGATGAGCCGAGTGATTGGGAAAGCGCCATTACCTCCTGGGAAGAAAAAGAGGAGCAGTTTTTTGACCCATCGGAAGTGAAGAAGCTCAGAGCAAAGAGCGACAAAGCCGCCCACCTGTCACAGGTACCTTCAGCTGCTCCCCAAACATCATACAAATCAAGAAAGAAGATAGAGAGGTTAAAACGCCTAACTATACTTCGTTTCACCTTAAGTTCAGACGCAGCCGACGTTACGAGCTGATGGCACCAATCAGACAGCCTCAAAAGCGCAGCATCATTCTGTTCTTCATGTTTCTGTACGTGCTTTATTACCGCTGAACCAATCACAAACATATAAAGTTTTATACAATCAATATTCATGCAGGGTAAACACAATTAAAAATACTTAGAATTATGAATGAAAATAAATTCATCAAAGTGCAAAAAAAAAGAAGAAGAGTGTGATATATAAAAATAGGCACAACAAAAACACCTTGAACGTTAGAAGGATCATGGGATAATATTGTATTACTATAACTATAGTCATTGACAGTTTAATAAACACAGGGAATGGCGAGTTCCAATCATCTGACTCTCGGTCCTCAGGCAATGAGACTGAGGGACTAGCTTTTACGCTTTGCGGTTCTTAAGCTGTCAATGGCGACAGACATCTTTCAGACCTAATTTATATCCTAATGTTTCTGTAATACGCGAATGTTTTGTATGTTTTTTTTGATGATGGTGTTGTAGACTAAGTGGAAGTTGGAAGTCGGGACTGGATCTGATTCTAAAGTTATTCGTTATACTATCGATGGGAAAATGAGGCCCGTTTCCGACAGCTGATGCCATTATCTCTATGCATTTGTGGGATTCCGTGATCGCCCTCTTCTCACCGATAATGTTTTAAAACTGCTCATAAGTTTTGAACTAGATAATGGCAAGCTCTAAAAGTTTGGGATCTGGTCCAGATCGCTAGCACTACATTAGAACAAAGAGTAAGCTTAGGCAATGCGTACTTTATTTTGCCGGTAAAAAGAAAAAAAAAAGAACGCAAAAGGTTTTGGGTCATCCGAAATGCTTATTGTTGTGGAGTGCTTGTCCGCGCTCTAACCTAAGAGATAACATTTTGTTACTCATCAATACCTTATGTCAGTTGAACAGGAAAGTATGGAGGTTACGTTTGCTCTAACTTTGTCACGAATTCACAAACGTGTCTAATTTGTATTTCCTTAGGTTCTATGGGCTAAATCTGTTTACCTGGGATGCGGACAGACAAAGTACAAGTTCAAAGGTGAAAAGCATTATCAGAAACTCTTCACTTGCATCTACGGACCACAGTGAGTCTTGCCGAACAAAAATTACTTTCAATAAATGCTACCTTATTTTTTTAATAGTAAACTAAGATGACTTAATGTTTAGATCCTATAGCCTCCTTAGTTTTCATACTTATATTGCACATCCCATACGAAAATGTCCTATGGTCGGCTATAGAAAATTCTTTGTATGGTCAACTTTAGCTATTTGGCCTAATTAGCTAAAGAATTTTCTATAGCTCTCTTTACAATTTTTATGGTCGTCTTTATAGGCCTCTTTAGCTTTGTCTATGGCCCTATCACTGTCCAGCCATAGCGCTCTTTAGGTTTTCTAATGGCTGGCTCTCTATTGTCAGTATGGCTTTTCCTTTGGTGTCTTTAGCGATTCGTATAGTCTGCTAAAGAAGGCTGTATGGGTTTCCCTATGGCTCTCTTTAGCCGGCACACTCTAAAAAAATGTCTTTCAGGTTCCCCCAATTTTAGAACGTTACATTGTAGGTACAGATACCTATACATCACTGAACACACAGAAGACAAAACACACTCCCCCACACAACAGCAAGAACGCAGCGATACCGAAACCCCCACACCTCTCTACGAACACTAAGTTCGCACTATCTCTATATATGGCAGTCTTATTTTTGAATCTGACTTTGCCGGTGATTGCCGTCATGTGTCGCATAAACACGGAGAGGCGGAGCACATATTACTCGTATTTAATACATTATTTTATTTGTCTCTTGGAGTAACCCCCATCTCTTAATTCAGCACCCTGAAAAAAGCAAATGTAGATCATTAGGCTAATTAACCAAAATGTAGTAAATATATTTTTAATAAGTTTGATGAATCATCTTGACAATGCAGTGATGAAATGCAGTACACCGGTGCTGAAGATAGCAATTAAGCTATTGCTTGATTCCAGTGTTCGGTGTCAGTGTAATCTATTTTCACCAGCGGGTAATAATTAATTTTAAATGTTGCACACGCATTTCACTTGATTTTTCGAACAAACAATATTACTGGTTTTAACAAGACTAGTTGCAACAGCAGAGAACATATCTTGGGTCATGCTTTGCCACCACTATTACAGAAATTTAGTATTGCTTTAATTTTTTTACCTGGAGTGTTTTTGCTATAAAAAGTAAGTGCCGGTAGTGACTTTCTATAGGCGTGTAAATAAAATTGAATGGTTCCTGGTCTTTAGACCTGTGGCTATAAAGTTTTTTATAGACGGGTAAAGACAATTTATTGGTTTGCGGTCTTTAAACTTGGGGTCATAGAATTTTCTATAGGCGTATTAAGACAATTGATTGGTTTACAGTCTTTAGACTTGCGGCCAGAAAATTTTCCATAGGCGGGTAAAGAATATTTATTGGTTCTGAGTCTTTCGACGTAGGGCCATAGATTTTTTCTATAGCGGGCTGTAGCTGTATTTATGCATTTCTATAGCCGACCATAGAGGGCCATAGCGGGTGATAGCCTGTTATATAATTTTCCATAGACGACCATAGTCCATTTTTGTATGGGATGTGGCTTAAGTAGGAAACATAGCTTACGCTGATCTCGAGCTTTTGATCATACCTCATCTCAGGTCATATGATACAAGCAGCTGTGGGTATATACAAAGTGGACCCTTTTCAAAAGTGTACGTCCTCCAGTAGCTGCAGAGTGGATTGTCTGAGGCTGCCATATTTTGGGCATGCACTTCGAGCCTATATATATATATATATATGTGACACAAATGCCGCGTCAGCGTTTGGCGCGTACTCGTGTTCACGAGTGGTGTGTCAGCGTTCGGCGTAAACTCGGACTCAATCACGCGCTGCGCACAGGAGGCTATGCCCAAATAATGGCTGTTCCCAGTGTTGCCTCATCAAATTTTTAAAAAGGGTCTATATGAGAGAGGGCTTTCTGGCCGCTGATGTCTTAGCTCTCGCGATCAAGCTCCTTCTATTGCAAATTGACGAAAATTACCTTCGAATGAATGCTAAATACGTGGAGACACCAAATGAGTAAAACCTGATTCACATGCTTCAATTATTCTTGCGAATTCGCAGCTTCGGCTTCGCTCATGCGGCCATAAAAGCGTGGTGGAAGCTGTGGTTATCGACGTTTTGGCTGTTAATCCACACACTCGCGCTTAAAAGGGACCGAGTCCATTGAGCAGCGCTTCTGACTGTCAATAGCTTTTGTAACACTTTTAATGCTGTAGAAGGTTACGTCAGATTTCATGGCTGTAGTGATTCTATCTGCTTAGGATGAGCTAGGCCGCTTTATATGTTTGTAATTCTATTACAAGTTCCGTGGTATAGGGCGCGTGCTCAGAACGAGCTAACAATAATAGGAGACCGGGAATCTTTATTGTTTCGCGTTTCAAATGAACTGCGGAAGGTCGCTATCAGCTCGCTATCAGCTCGCGACGTTACGTAGTTATAACGTGGCCCATCCTCTCGTCAAGCTTCTGTTCGGAACGTTCGGAACGGACGACGGCCAAGTGACAGCAGCCCAGCTCGTGACCACAACCAAAAAAAAAGCCCTTTAATTTCACGCGCCGCTTTTTATATAATCCTCTATGAATGATGGTGTCCTCTGGTGAGCAATAAGAAAAAACACCATCACTTCAGTAGCGCCCACTACATCTCCCCTCTTAAGATCTATAAGTCCGATCGCCTTGGCGGTCGAATCTCACGACCGCAACGTGTGCGTCTCAGCCGAAGTCCTTCTTGCTGAGGCTCTTGCGATGATACTCGTTGACCCTCAACAGGCATAGACTGCTGTGAACTAGCCGACGGTTCCTCTTCTGCTTGGCCGTTTGCGAAGGGGACAAGATGCTGACGGTTTCGCTGCAGAGTGCCCCTGGGCGTTTCCACCACATATGACCGTGGTCGCTGAGCTGGGCTGAGTATACGGCCTCGGCAATTGACGTTCTTAACCCACACGTCCTCCCCCAACTTCAAGGGAGTCAGAGGACTTGAACTATGCCGGCGATTGTAGTTCTTTGCCTGCTGTAACTTGTTTGCGGCATCTCTCGCCTTAAAGTTCTGATGGCTGGGCAATGCTGGCTCAAGTCGTTCGGGTAAACCAGGAAGTCGAGTTTGGAGTTTTCTCCCCATTAACAACTGTGCAGGAGACACGCCATTGACACCAGGTGTGTCTCGGTATGCTAGGAGGGCCAGGTACGGATCAGAACTTTTTGCGAACAAGTCCTTCACGGTACGCACCATACGCTCTACTTCGCCTTTACTCTGGGGGTACCGCGGGCTGCTAGTCTCATGGCGAAATCCGTACGCCTGAGCAAAGTTTGCAAACTCGTGAGATGCAAACTGCGGTCCGTTATCTGACCGCACGACGTCCGGGATCCCATAGCGAGCCATGAAACTCTTGACAGCCGAGATGACTGCTTGCGCAGATGTAGATCCGAGAGAGATGACCTCAGGAAACCTTGAGTAGTAGTCTACAATCAGAACGTAATCACGTCCTTTTAGCTGGAAAAGGTCTATCCCGAGACGCTGCCACGGTCTTTCTGGCGTTGGAGTCTGCATCATCGGCTCAGAGTGTACCACACGAGTTTCGGCGCATTTGGCACACTCGGCTACAAGATGTTAGATGTGTAAATTGCAGTTCGGCCACCAAACGCTTTCTCTGGCGCGTTCTTGACAGCGGCGAACGCCCTGGTGCCCTTCGTGCAGTAAGGCCAGGATACTCTGTCGGAGAGCGGACGGAATGACGATGCGGCGATCTAGAAGTAGTACGCCTTTGTAGACGCTCAATCGTTCTCTCTCCTTCCAATACGGAGCAATCTGAGCTGGCACTTTGTTTTTGCTGGTCCAACCTCTTCCACAGTAAGTTACTACCATGGAACACTCCCCATCTTGCGTTTGGTGCTGGCGGACGTCTTGCAGTCGACTCGCCACCGCTGGCGGCAGGTCTGTGAAGACTTCGCCAATGAAGAGTTCCACACTCCCTACTTCTTTCGAAGCTGGCGCGTCACAAGGTGCTCGTGAGAGTGTGTCGGCAGTCCCCAAGAGCTTTCCCGGTACATACTTCATGTTGTACTGATAACGCATCAGCTTGATTGGCATGCCTTGCACCCGCGGTGGCAAAAGCTCCAGGTCCTTTCCCCCGAGAAGGGCGACAAGAGGAAGGTGATCTGTCTCGACCTCGAAGTTCAGACCACGAATATACTGGTCGAACCGTAAGACGGCCCACGTTACGGCTAGAGACTCCTTCTCCGTTTGACTGTAGCGACCCTCCGTGGGAGTGAGGGATCTGGAAGCAAAGGCGACAGCCCGCCGAGTCCCCGAAGGTTGCTCTTGAAGCAGCACGGCTCCCAAATCATAAGAACTGGCATCTGCAGATACTACGGTAGGGTAGCGCGGGTAGTACTTTGCCATGCATGTTTCAGAGCTAAGCAGTGACTTGAGGCGGGCGAAAGCCTCCTCTTGGCTAGGACCCCACATCCGTGGGGTCCTGATAAGTCGCGATCCATGTCGGCCATTCCGCCGGGCTGGTGAAAGTGAATGGAGCCGGAGGATGAAGTTCCGACGCTCCGACGCGAACCACTTGGATACTGGGTTCACCTTCCGCCATAGTGACGGCGTTAACCAGCTTCTGACACCATGTTCGGAACGTTCGGAACGGACGACGGCCAAATGACAGCAGCCCAGCTCGTGACCACAACCAAAAAAAAAAGCCCTTTAATCTCACGCGCCGCTCTTTATATAATCCTCTATAAATGATGGTGTCCTCTGGTGAGCAATAAGAAAAAACACCATCACTTCAGTAGCGCCCACTACAGCTTCAACCTGCTTGCCGCTTGAGTCGGGTCGGGGATCTACTAAAGATGACGTCATATGTAGGCCTTGTCCTCTAGGTGGTATTGGTCGAATGCGCCCACCGTGAATGCGCCAATGCCAAATACTCGAAACCCGTGCCTCGTGCGGCACTTGGAAGCAAATGGAGTCGCAGCACTGATATGAGCTGCCCTTCGAAACCGATGGTGGTGGAGCACTCGCTTGCGGCACGTGGCTAGCGCGTTATCACGACGACAGTTGTCATTAATTGTAGTTGTGGGTGTGTCTATGTTTATACAACCGTAAGTTTGTCCGCCTCAACTGGCGAAATGTCTTTCGGCTGTAGAGAAGTAGTTTGGCTAGTGCAGTACAACTGCTAGCCTAGGATCTTTAACGTGCACTACGCAGTAGTGACACACGATCGCACGCCGGTACGATGCTCCTTTAGATCGAAAAGGGGGTGGGGATTGAGCCCAGGATCTCTGGGTTCGGCTGAGCGAGCTTCCGCTCTACCTGCTCCGAGCTCACGTGCGCTAGCCCACTCCTCCACCGATCCGCCCTCAGCGCATGTAAGAAACAAAAAGTGTGAATTTTATGAAGGGGCTTTGTACCCAAATCACACGGCAGCGTAAAGGTACATTTAGCAAAGGTACCTGTATTAAAGGGAGCTCGAGATCGTGATCACACGGCGCATAAAGGTCCTTTTTCGCTAACCGCTCATTCACACTGGAAGCGGATCCGCGTTCGCAAAGCGGTTGCGAACGCGGTTGTATACAGATCCAGTACAATTGCACGTGCACTCGATGACATCAAGTGCGCGTGCAATTTCACTGGATCTTTATACAACCGCGTTCGCAACCGCTTTGCGAACGCGGATCCGCTTCCAGTGTGAATGAGCGGTAAGGGAGGTTCTGTGTTAAACGGAGCTCGCCGAGCTCTCTTAACAGCTACAGGGAGTAGCCTCGGACCCACGAACTCAAAATAATATCACAGATATATGAATATATATTGTTTAATGCATTATATCAAACTGAATATATATAAGTATCAACTTATGAAAGGATTGTGAACACAAATGTGATGGTATAATACATTAACGAGGAAAGCATACTCTAGCTAGCAGGTAACAGCGGCGGCACGTGGAAAGCAATGTCTGCTGCGAACCCGAAGGCGGTGGACCACAGCGAGCTCTTTTTCGGGGTTGTAGACGAATCGCCCGGCTCTCCCGCCCAGGAGCTTTTATCTTCGTCGTCGTCCATCCCTTTCGATCGCGTGACTGGCCGCGTAACCTTGAGACTCCATCGTGGTTCGTTTCTGCCGGGCACTCCTTAGCTACTTCAGTGAGA
Organism: Ixodes scapularis; assembly: GCF_016920785.2. Lineage (NCBI taxonomy): Eukaryota > Metazoa > Arthropoda > Arachnida > Ixodida > Ixodidae > Ixodes > Ixodes scapularis. Next base: position 90,554,422 of record NW_024609835.1, read on the forward strand.
ACTTTGCAAGAAAATGGAGCTGCTAAACATAAAAAGGTCGCCCACCTCGCAACGCGTAAACGCAAATGGTTTAGGGCCGGTGTGGCCATACGGGTAGGACGTTTTAAAACAGGACTCATTTAGGTGCGCCCAGAGACTTTGAGAAAAAGTAAAGTGCCGCAAAAGCAGACAGAAATAATATTTACGTTTTAAACGTGATATTTCACACACAACAATAATAATAATAATTAAAAAAAAAAAAAAAACTGCGCGTCAAACCGATTTCGAGGAATAATTGTTTATCACGTGCTCCTCTCGCGGTTAAGCTGGAATGCAATCGACATCAACTTAAAGTACTCCGTTTATTTTTCGTGTGATCCAGAACGCCGTTTACTACAGGTTTGTTCAGCTAAGGTACCTAAGCTAAAGGTACCTTTACGCTGCCGTGTGAATTGGGTATTAGACGAGAGACGAGAGTTGACGAGAGACGAGAGTAGACGAGAAGACTCACTGGCGCTACCTACTGGAACGCTCCCCAATGGCGTACTGTGTTTAAAAGGATCATAAAATGTTTTTCAGTTTTTACTAAACATTTAATTTTCTAAACTTCACAAAGCTCAGAAGAGGAAACCTTTTTGTTTGAGTGTCATTTAACTCACACAAAATACCGAGTCGGCTTCTTGTCTGCGTTGCGCTTTTCGGTGTTAATGTATATATGATGATAACTCAATCAACTGGCTCTAAGCATCCTTATAAACTCTAAATCACACCAATGGGCATTCAATTTCTCTATTAAAAATATAATCAAAGATTGTGACACACCCCTCTTTCTGCACCTTGAAGCACACACCATTTGGCAACATCGGACGGCTTTCTCAAGCAATAATTGCTGTATGACATCTCCTATATAAAATATTTGACGTTTTTGCCAAATCGTAATGCACAACGCTAATATAAGAAGCCATAATAGCAACGTGACAATGTAAGAAACCGAGGCACCCCTCGCGGCTCAAGAACATTCCGGGAAACCTTTGTCAACGGAGGTTTTAGTTTTGGTTCCCTATATCAAACCTCGGCAAAAACGGAAAGAAAACACCATGGAACTGCACCACGCCCTTCAACGCAGCGTACCTCGCCGAGACTTCTTAGGTTGACCTACGTATGAATGTGATGCAGTAAGTATACTACATCTCTCGTGACTTTATCACCTGGTAACTGATTCAAGGCGAAGGCAAGCCACGTCGCTTCAGTGAAGCTAAACCTAATGTTGATCGGCGTACACTGCACTACGCATAGACTCCTCGTGGGTTTTTGTTTTCGACTTCAACAAACTTCGGGGAGTACCACCATCGAGGTTTAGGTTAGTATCGGACTTTCACAATGTATCTATGTCGCGTTTTACATGCGCTCTCAATCCATCATCAGCTTTTACTTTTATTGCCCGATACTTTTGGCCCCTAGATTCCACTACGTTTTTGTGTTTCCCGAACTTGCCTTCGCCTTTAGTTAGTTACGGTCTGATAAAGTCACGACAAGAGAAGTATACTTGCTGCATCACATGCACACGTAAGTGAACCTACGAAGAATCGGCGAGGCACGCAGCTTTGAGGGCCGTGGTGCAGGTCCGCGATGTCCGCTTATGGTTGGCCGTGGCCGGATGAAGGATACCGAAATTAAAATCTTCGCTGACAAATGTTTTCCAGAAGGCACTTGAGCTGCTAGGGGATCCTCGGTTTTGCACAGTGCCCATTAGATTTTTCCGTTGGTCAAAGTTTATGGTGAGCCGGCATCATCTAATATGAACACAAAAACTGGCAGATAAATAGAGCCACATCAACTGCTGTTATCATTGTAGAGCAATCCCACTTCAATAAATTTGTTCTCTCTGATACATCACACAGGTCACACATTCTTTTTAGACTTTTTTTTTTTTTTTAATTTCATCTGCAGCCCTTTTTTCCGCCCTTAAAATCACACGACCCCACTTCGCGCACAGCGGCGTCGCTCGGCATCTGGAGCAAGGAGGGTTTTTCTTTTCACGTGTAGTAACCCACGTTGGCATATTTTCATAAGATTTCTCACAACCTGAAGAAATACGCGAGGCAGTTTGGAGTGGAAAAATAATTGGGATTGTGTAGATATTTATACAGCGTGTAGTTGGTCAGCCATTTCAAAGTTGCGACAAGTCACTCGCTGTAGATGAGCAAATTAGCCAGTGCAGTAGAACCGCTAGCCTGGAGCCTTTAACGTGCACCAAGCAAGCAGTGATACGCGTGCGACCGCGCGCCGGCACGATGCTCATCCAGATCGAAACGTTTGGAGTGGATACCGTCTTTAGTTAAGGTTTTAGGTTAATTAAATTGACGTCATTTGAAACATGTACAAGTGAGTGCAAAATGACCTTTCGTGAAAAATCGGTATGTTGCGAGATTGGTGTTGTGTATGAACAACCATTGGAGTGTGAGTTTAAGTTCGTAGGACAGACGTCGTGCTGCAACAATGACAGATTACACGGAAATAAAAGAAATGTGAACAGCAATGCACAAAACTCGGAGACCGCGAAGCATAATCATGAATACAACTGCACGGTGCTATGGTCGGAGACAAATCATACATAAAAAGATGAACGATGTAAAAAATAAAACTGGGGTGCGTGTACGTTTATACAGCCTAAAACATGGTCTGCCTCAACGGGCGACGAGTCTCCCAGCTGTAGATGAGCAATTTAGCCAGTGCAGTACAACCGCTAACCTGGGATCTTTAACGTGGACCACGCAGTAGTGATACACGACCGCACGCCGGTACGATGCTCATCCAGATCAAAAGGGGCGGGGGTGGGGATTGAACCCAGGATCCTGGGTTCTGCAGCGCGAGCTTTCGCTCCACCTGCTCCGAGCTGGTGTGCGCTAGCGCACTTGGCCGGTGTAAGGACTGTGCGTATAAAATCTTAAGGCATTTGTATAAGTCAACTAAACTGTACGCCAAAAAAAAAAAAAAGAAAAAAAAAACAGGGACAAGAGGAAGAAGGGGCGTCAACGTGCTGTCTCTTCTTATTGTCCCTGTTTTTTAGGCGTTCAGTTTTAATGAAGAACCAACTAGCCCAACTTAATTTTTTATTTTTATTTATTTATTTATTTATTTCAAAATACTGCCAATCCCCGAAGGGATTATTGCAGGCATTGGTACACAATAAAAAGATACATGTGAGGCACTTAACAACGAATGAACAACACTTCTCGTCATTCAAAACATCCAATAATTACGAAAAAAGTTCATCTTCGACTGCATTGATAAATGATTCAACAGTGCCGTGACTGAACACGTGTGGATCAAGGCTATTCCAGATTCTAATGGCAGAGGGAAAAAATGAGTGTTTAAAAGTGTTATTATGAAACGAATAGTCAACAAGTGTATGGCTGTGCTTGTGTCTAGTCGGTCTTGTGTTAGACAATTGTACGTACTTGGATGAGTCAATCTTAAAGGCGCCTTGTAAAAGAAGGTAGAGAAATTTTAGACGATTTAATGTTGCGCGGTCAGTAATGGTCTGTAAACCTGCTCTTTTCAGAAGCTCTGTAGGGGAGTCAAAACGACCATACTTATGATAAACAAACCTAATTGCCTTTCTCTGAAGGCTTTCAAGTGTGTTTATGTTTATATTCGTGTGAGGGAACCAAGCAATATTTGCGTATTCAAGCACTGGACGTATAAGGGTTTTATATGCTAGGAGTTTTGTTTCACAAGGCGAACCTTTTAAGGTTCTCTTCAGAAGGAATAATTTCGTGAGAGCTTTATTAAATACATATTTAACGTGTGCGTTCCAGTTAAGATCAGATGTTATTAAGACTCCTAGGTACTTATACTCGGTGACTCTATGCAAGGGTTCATCTTTAAGGCTATATTGAAACTGGGAGACATTCTTTTTCTTTCTCGTGAAACTCATGGAGACTGTTTTTTCTTTGTTAATCACCATTTGCCAGTCATCGCACCAGTCGGAAATCTTTTTAAGAGATTTGTTTAGTAGGATGTGATCGTCTTGGTTCTTAATTTCTTGATATATGATACAATCGTCAGCGAATAATCTTATGTTAACATCAATGCCATCGGCTATGTCATTTATGAAAAGTAGAAATAAAAATGGAGCTAAAACGGAACCTTGTGGGACGCCGGATACTACTGCAACTGGTCGCGTACTTTGTCCCTCGTGATAAACAAATTGGAAACGATTTTTTAAGTAGTCTTCAATCCATGCAATTATCGGTCCTTCGCCCATAACATGTTTAAGTTTTATTATCAGTTTGTCGTGGGAAACGCGATCAAACGCTTTCGAGAGATCCAAGAACACTGCATCTACCTGACTTCTGTTGTTTATGCCCATCGTGAAATCGTGAAGAATCTCAATTAGCTGTGTAACGGTCGATAGTCCACTTCTAAAACCATGCTGATGTGGGAATAAGATATTGTTATTTTCTACAAATGATGTCATGACTTTGAGAATAATATGCTCGAGAAGTTTGCAGCAGGTGCAAGTAAGTGATATGGGCCTAAAATTTGAGGCTAGAGTTTTATCGCCAGATTTATGTATAGGGATTACTTTCGCAACTTTCCATTCGGCGGGTACCGAAGAAAGGAAGAGAGACTTGTTAAAAATTAACACTAAATACTTGCTAACCCATTCGGCGTATCTTTTAAGAAACATATTCGGAATTTCGTCAGGACCGTTACCTTTTTTGGTGTCTAAATTGAGTAAAAGTGCAAATATGCCTGGTTCCGTAACTATTAGGCTTCCAAGTTCTTCAGCAGTGTTGCATTGTGGTAAAGTTAAACCGTCATTACCATCATCAGCTGTAAATACCGACTTAAAGTAATTGTTAAATTCATCTGCCATTTTTTGTTTCTCTATGGAGCTCATACAATTCATTTGAGACTTTTTAGGGTTAACGTGGTTCCAAAATTTCCGAGGTGACGCTTTCATGAACTCGTGGAGGGTCACGTTATAGTACTTATGTTTGGCTTCTTTAATTTTTAATTTAAGAAGTTTAGAGTGCTCTGAAATCTTTGCTTTGTAGTCGGTGTTATCCTGGAGGGAGTGTATTTTTGATGACTTCCTTAGCCGCTTGAGTTTGCGTTTCAGGTGGATAATTTCTCGCGTGATCCATGGGTTGTGCTTTCTTGTTATTTTTTGTTTTTTTGGGATGAACTGTGTAACACAGTGCGTGATAATTGATTTAAACTCGTTCCATATGTCGTCAATACTGACATCTATCTCGTCACAAAGTTCACGGAAATCATAAAATCTATGAGCAAGGTACGTTAATATACACGCGTCATCGGCACTGTTGAAATCAAGTACAGTTTTGATGGTACCATATGAGAACCTAGATGTTCGTATAGGTATGGTGCATATAACTGCTTTATGGTCGGATATGCCCGTTACTACTTCAACATCGACTTGGCTCTGGGGGAAGTGGTCACTAAGAAATACAAGGTCAAGCAGACTGCTGGACGTTCCCTGCACCCGTGTTGGCTCTCTGACGATTTGTGACAGATTAAACGCAAATAAAATGTCTAATATTGCATCAGAGGTAACAGTGCCAAGTTGCAGCGAATCCCAGTTTACCTCAGGTATATTAAAATCGCCAGCCATAATAATCCTTTGATTTTTAATGTGTTGTTGCATGTAATCATATAAGTTGTACAGACACTTGTGGTCGGAGTTTGGAGGCCGATAAACGACACCTACAACAACAGAATAATAATCGAATGACACTTTGCACCATAAAGATTCAACATCTTTCACATCAGGCATATGTCCGTAGGGGATACCTCGTTTTAGAAGTATTGCTACTCCGCCACCTCTAGTCGTTCTGTCTTTTCTCAGAATGATGTAATTTGGTGGGACAATTTCGCTATCAAGTATTAAGGGATGTAACCACGTTTCTGTGATTGTAACTATGTGTGGATTAAATTCTAAGAGAAAGGACTCCAATGAATATGCTTTATTTTGAAGACTCCTTGCATTTATATTTACGACTCTAAGGTTAGATGGCAGAATGTGGCTTTCGGTTAGTTTTCGTCGGGAACATCGTTTTTTTCTACGGGAATTATGTCTTCTTTTGTCTCATCCCACGCATAGAGATGCCCATTTATGCGAACCTTATCATATGTTAAGAAAACCTTTTCTCGCTTATCTCGGTTTGCTTTAGTGCGGTCCCAAAGCTTCTTACGTATTTGCTGTACGTGTCGGGAGAAATCTTCACCGATTGAAAAATCTGTTCCTTTCAGTTTGACGCAGTTTTTCAGTATCTTTGATTTATCTCTACTGTCCAGTAGTTTGAGTATGACTTGACGGATCTTGTTATCAGCCTGTTTCCCGAGGCGGTGAATTCTTTCGATGCCTGCTATTTGTACGTTTAGAATTCTCTCGAGAATTTCACCTACGACCACTCTTTCGAGTGTCTGACTGTTTTCGTTCTCTTGTTCTTTAATTCCGTAGACAATCAGATTCGACCGTCTACTTCGATTTTCTAAGTCGTCTACCTTTCTGGTAATAATTTTAACAGTCGTTTCAAGTTCAGTTATTCTCTCCCGACATGCACTGACGTTCTTTTGAAGCGTACTGAGACTTTCCAGTTTGTGCTCGATCGCAGAAAGTCTGTCATTTGTTATACCCTTTTCATTTTTAATTTCCTGTATGTCCCGGGCGATTTCTTTCAGTTTTTGTAAAATAGCGCCTGTTTCTGGACCAGGGTTGACCTCAACATCGCCGCTCAGCAAAAGTAGCATTCTCAGAGAGAAAAACACATCGCACAACCACAAGTAACAGGACCGTGGGCACGGCAGCAAAATCAAGCAAACATTATTGCTACGGTAGGACTTGCAAAATCGTTTGCTTACCTGGACGAGAAAGACGAATGGGTTGTTAGCCCTCATGTTGGCAGTGCTGCCGTGCCCAATGCTGTGGAGCGTCTCGCTGCGCCGTTTTATAGCCCGAAACGGTGATGTCACAGTCGAAGATAAAAGTTCATCAAAAAACGAACGACTGATTCCAGGTTCGAAGATAAGATGCTTGCTGTCGTCCAGCGTCGGTGCAATTCCTCCGATGACGGAAGGGAACGGCGTGTCGCGGCGCGCAGCATCGGTGCCTGCGTTCAGCTTGTTGACGTTGACCGGCACCAGCACAATGTCAAGCAGGATCTGGACGAGAAAGACGAATGGGTTGTTAGCCCTCATGTTGGCAGTGCTGCCGTGCCCAATGCCGTGGAGCGTCTCGCTGCGCCGTTTTATAGCCCGAAACGGTGATGTCACAGTCGAAGATAAAAGTTCATCAAAAAACGAACGACTGATTCCAGGTTCGAAGATAAGATGCTTGCTGTCGTCCAGCGTCGGTGCAATTCCTCCGATGACGGAAGGGAACGGCGTGTCGCGGCGCGCAGCATCGGTGCCTGCGTTCAGCTTGTTGACGTTGACCGGCACCAGCACAATGTCAAGCAGGATCTGGACGAGAAAGACGAATGGGTTGTTAGCCCTCATGTTGGCAGTGCTGCCGTGCCCAATATTTTGTATAAGTCAGGTTTTGTTACAGTTCGGAAGCAATTCAAACAGCTTTTTAAAAATGTAGTGTAAATTTTTCTTGTGTGTGTGTTGAAGTGTGAATGGTAACCCTCCGAATGTGATTGTCCAAAATGACTATAAAGTGCACTTTTTGTTTTTTGGTTTCTGACGTGCGTTGACCCGAATACCGTTTCGGTGTTTGTTGGAGCATAGTGGGCGGTGAGGGCGTCTTTTGAATCAGACTCTGGAACTGCATTTGGAATAGAAGGGGAGATATATACTTTTGTTCAAGTTTGAAGGAAGATGGATGTTGCCTTATCGCGTTAACCTGTAAGTTTATCAACATTCTTATGTTGTGTGATGCAGACTGTTGTGCTTGAACTCTATAGACTTCGTCTTTTTTTGTTTTTGGTGATGACCTTAAGGTTGAGACTATATAAGGTAACACAGACTAAATGAACGAGTTAGCTGAGTTTGTGACGTCGTCCTATCTATTTTCTGTCTCTTCTACGCTCTGATGTTTCTTCTCTGCTCCACTCTCAGGCTAATTGAACATTGTTAGAATTTGTGCATCGATACTCTTTTATTTCCACCCGAAAACAGTCGGTCGACAATAGGAATTAAAACGTACCAAATAAACTGAAGGTCGTGGTTCACCTAAGGCACACATTGAATATTAAAACAAGAAAAGAACATGGATCCGATATTTGTGGCCTCCAAGAAAATGAAAATGTTGATAATAATATTTGTTTTGAAATCACAGTGACTATAAGTAGTACGTCATTCTCAATATGGTGACGTACCACAGGCTGGACGACACGATGGTGGCGGACGACGGATTAACGTTGCGACGTAGGTGGGGCCGCTACTTCGGAACGGTCGTCCGCGGTACCGGCCAATTGACTTTTAAGCGCAAAACACCGAGGGGAAGGAATATAAGTTCTAAATAATTGCACGACAAATAGAGCACGCAACGTCGTTGTCGTCATCGCCGTCTGCTTCACACGCCGGAGAAGCAGACAAAACTAAACAAAAACGAGGTCGGGTGTAGCCACGTGACTTCCTGTAACTCTCCACCAGATTTATCCCACGTCCTCGGGACATATCGCCCACATGTCACGACCATGAGCTTCTGTGCTCTTGTTTCGGTTTCGAGCAGTTGAGTATTAATGCTTTAATAAAAATATGCGTGACAATGTAGCAATATTTCGATTGGACAGTCTCCTGACATCATATTAAAGCACCTGGCAGAAAATAGAAAAAAAGTTTTTGGAGTGCGTTTCTTGACGGATGTTGAGATCCAGGAAGTGCTAATGGATTCAAAATTTGATGACAGTAAAGCTGAGTGTCATTGGGGTATTGATGAAGGTGATGACACGTCATCACCACCAAAAAAAAAAAAACACTAAAGAAAAAAAAAAGAAGAAAACACTGATGCCAACTGTACTCGGGATGACTTTGTTCCCAGTGTTCACTTTAATTCAGTAGTTAAAAAAGTCTTTGAACCGAAAGCAACATAATCTGGTAAATAAATGCAAATATTGAAGCATGCAGCCGCGTTTCTGTCCAATTTTCTTTTTGTTGAGAGAAAAAAAGTTTGGCAGAGGGTGCACGCCGGGACGAAAAAAACCCGGCACTTTGAAAAGGCACTACCCCCCCCCCCCCCACACACACACACACACATATACACACAAACAATTTCTTTTCAAGGTGATGGTGTAAGCAGACTACCCAGTGTTGAGGAGGAAGAATAATTTCTGCCCTCATTAACGTAAATAAGAGCAAAGTCACACTGTCAACCCTGACGGCGTTGATTGAGAACGTGATTGTTAGGCTGCCGCGGGCTTTTTACGCTCCATCGAACTTGTCGCTCACTACTAAAAATATCGGCCGTGACGTCAAGGATTGGAACCACCGAAACATTTCGTCGCCAATAAAGCCAGTAAATAAGTTACGCTTGGGAGTGACTACACTTAGGCATCTTGGTGCTTATAAATTAAAAGTCCACTTTGACAGTTATCCGAAGCTTTATCTCACATAACAAAAAACGCTGTGACGTCCTCTAAAAAAAAAGTTTACATTGTTTGTGATAAAGCAAAACGATATCGTCTGAGCTTCCTGAGACCATACGAAACATCTAAAGCTGAGCAATTTGTATTTTCAAATCGTAACGATCGCTCTTTGCTCCCGCTCTGCTCTAAGCGCCAAAATGGCGGCGCCCGCAAGAAAATCGCCGAACGGAGTATCAATAGATTTTAATGGTAGCTGAATTTGTAGCTCTAGGTGTGTTCATTCTCGGCTCGAGCGCTATCTAATATGGTTTCTTTTTTTGGTGGCAATTTCAGAGGGAACGTGCACAATTACCCTGTCTACGAGGTCGGCGAAGGGTGCAGCCAGTGTCCGAAGGGAACCACGTGCAGCTCGTCATACCCCGGCCTGTGTAGCCTCAAAATTAAAGGCTGAAATGTATTTAGAGATTGCAAACTCCTGACCGTCGCGACATTATTGGATTTATATGGGGCTTTGTTTTTGTGAATACAGACTAAGGCAATTCCCAATGTTGCCAATGCGAAGCAGAAAGAAAAAGTTCCCCCCTATTTTTTTATGGCCGCAAGTGCAGCCGAATTTGGGAAACTAGATGGAAAGTACAAAATGCCTCCCCCCCCCCAAAAAAAAAAAAGAAAAAGAAAAGAAAAGAAAATGAAGAAAAAAAAGGGCGCATTTTTTATTACGGAAATAAAATATGCATCGTCGAACGTTTATTTTCCGCCGAAATGTCGGGCTAGAGGTTCGAAACAAATGCCAAAGTTTGAGTACGAACCGATGTGATTTTTTGAAAATTTATTTTAAAAATGGTGCCCAATTTTTCCATTTTTCGATAAATGGCGTCATAGAGATTTATGCATTTGAGAGCATTGAAATTTTCAGAAAATCAGCCATAACTTTTGAATAAGAAAATGGCTAGTGCCGAAACTTTGACATGTGGCTTGAACCTCTAGCTTTACATTTAGGTGGAAAATGAACTTTCGGCAATAAGTAGCTTATTTTTGTAGAGAAAAAAAATAAACATACACACGCACACACACACGCTCACAACTAAAAACAAACAAAAATATAATGGGGGCTTCCTCTACTTGTATATGTACTCAGCGTTCACTGTTTAGGCTTTTAGCAAACAGTTACCGTGTTTCGCCTACCGCACTACTGGAGCCCTTGAATCATGTTTTAAGCTCGCGCCCCGGGTGAAATCGTGACCGTGAGGTGCACGCTTTAAAGCATACTTCAAAGGCTCGGGTAGTACGGCACGCGGAACCCGGTAACGGTTTGCTAAAAGTTCCTATTGGGGATCTTTAACAAACCTTTACTGTGCTTCGCGTACCGCACTACCGCAGCCATTGAAACATGTTTTAAGCTCGCGCCCGGGTAAAACCTTGACCGTAGGGTGCGCGCTTTAAAGCATGCTTTAAAAGCTTCAGCATAACGGTACGTGGAACCCGGTAGCGGTTCGCTAAAGCTCCTATTGGGGACTTTTAGCAAACCGTTACCGTGTTCCGTGCACCGAACTACTGGCGCCTTCGAAGCGAGCTTCCAAGCGCGCGCCCGGAGTGATACCGTGACCGCGGAGCGGAACACGGTAATGGTTGGCTAAAAATCCCGAATATCAACGCTAGTGCAGCTTTCACAGTGCTGCAGTCTCGCACTGTTGCGAGAACATGTGGCTTCGTGTTGCATCTCATTTGCACGCGCTCGCGCAGCTAGCTTCGCCAGAGTTGGAGCACTGTGGAAGCTATGAAAGCCCTGAGAGAGTTGCGCAAAATAGTTGACGCTATACTCTGTTTCATACTTAAGGTGCAACGCTGTCAAAGCTATACTGGTGCGAAAGCGTGGCTTCATCTATGGTTTTGTTTGCGCGAGAACACGTGGAAATGGTCAACGATAGAGAGCCCCGTGCTCGCGCCGGTAGCTTTGACAGCGTTGCACACTAAGTATGAAAGAGAGTATAGACGTTTCCATTGTCTCCAAAAATCACCAGTCCACACGTGCTAAATCACAGTCCAGCCAGCTGTCGCGCGCGATTTCGGCGAGCCAGAAAGTGCGCGTGCCTAAAACACAAGCACATCAATGTACGCGCCCTCAAACAGTTTTATAGAAAGGTGTATACAATTGACGACGTGCTCGACCAAAAGCGTCGCTGTGTCGGCATTTTTCGATTGGCCAAACCCCCACTAAAAAGTCTTAGAAGGACCATGAAATGAGTTTTCAACTTGTTCCCCCTTAACTTTCCTCAACTCAAAAACAAAATGAAAAATCACGGTGTCGCGACGTGCTTGAGCACCGGTACGATGACTCCAAGCTTCCATCGTCCTTCTTAAGTCCACCATGAAACTTGTAATTTGCGAGCGATGATAAGTGCCGTCTCAGCACTGATAGGCTAAGAACGCGAGTTCAAATACTCGTCGACGGATTGATACTTGTCATTTGCGAGCTATAATAGGTGCCGTCTCAGCACTGATAGGTTACGAACGCGAGTTCAAATATTCGTCGACGGGTTGATTGTTGACGAGCGCTTACGGCTCTGTGACGCAGTGCTCGTGTCCAACGCGGCTCCTTCGCTCGGGTGGAAGAACTTCTGTTTCCGATAGGAAAGGATTACTTTACGTCGACGAGTCGTCGAGAAAGACGTGAAACGCAGACCTGGGTTTACATCTTTCTTTTGTTCAAAACTAGAAGCAATAAAACCAAAGGGGATTCCTGCTCCGGGTTTTATGAACGTTGAAGATGAATTGGGGTTTACATTTGAAAAACAAAAGAAGCTGTAAAATCATTTCACGGTCCCTTTAAGTGTGATCAATTCTGGTTTCGTCGACGGAAATGAGGGAAACGTTAAAGTCTCAACTTTCATGTTGGTCTAAGAACGAGATATTTCCTGGCCTCCATCGTTCTTTTGACACACACCATCAAACTTGTCAATCGCAATTGAAGGAAAGTAGCCAGGACCAGAATTCGTGATGTTAAGGCGAGCCTGATCCTGGCCGTGATGTCAAATAAAGGAGAGCCACTGAAATATCTCGGCGCTAATATGCACCAACACGTTGTTAATAGAAAGACGTACTGTAAAGCCGTAACTCTAAGCAATTCGACTGTAAATGCTCAATGACTATGGGAACGCGATAACTGTGGGCACTCCAGCTGTTCTGGAGAGTTGCTATCTCTGATCAGTGGTTGCTATCAGTTAACAAAACTCAGTGCTAGCAAGTACTTTCATCTATGGCTGGGTTCAAACTTTGCTCAAATTAATCCGGATTCCTCACGTTAACTGACAAGACAGATGGAGCAACGCAGTAGTCAGCGCTGGACGCGAGGTAGGTTTTCAAATACCCCTTAATCAAATTCGTTTCTGACGCACGAATTGCACAGGTTCCAATAAAGTCGTCAAACTAAAGTAAAACGCTGTTACAAATCGCGGTGCGCTCGCCAAAGTTTCTCGAAGGGTTAATAGATCCACAGGGCATCTATTCCCAGTGTGTCAAATGTCCAAATATCCAAGCGTACGAAGCTACAGAGATGCAGCACTTCAGCGTGTCACAGAATGTCCTTTAATCCCGCCTCCTGACGCGAAACTTTCGCTCGACCACTTGTGACACGTTCTTGTGGTGCTGCGCTTTCATAAAAATTTCCGCGAATTCTCAAAGCAGCCAGGACTGTTTACACAAGGTTTTGAAAAATCTTTGGCGAATGATGGCGAACGAGCGAAAAAATTGTCTTACAGCGCGTAAAATGACCGATTCGGAACTTCCGGTGGCCACCTTCGCGGAGGGGCGAAGCGTGATCCGTTTAATAGTCGTAGAGATCAGTGCCTTAAACCTGCATGTAAAACGTAAATAAAAAAAGCCCTTTCCTCGGAGCAGTGTTGTCAGAGACAAAGAGTCGTCTGCACACACACACAGACAGAAATTAGACTAAGTAAACAGGATAACTGGGCGAGTTGGTATGGATTCATTATGAGACAGCGCGAATTTTCGCAAGGACAGAGGAAGGAACTGGACAGGACGAGCGGACAGGCAGCGCTCGTCCTGTCCAGTTCCTTCCTCTGTCCTTGCGAAAATTCGCGCTGTTCCATTATGAACACAGAAAGATATATGCAAAATTTTGTCGGCACTGTTTTTATTGCGTTCTCACTTCGACCGGTGAAAGAAGTTCATCAAATCATGTTGCTAGTCATCTTACCAATCATGTTACCCGCATGCCACTGGAACAGTCCACCGGTAAGTATCCATGGTCACGTATTGTACTGACACTAAAATTAGCGTGTTCTCGCGGGGTCGACTAGGACAGGCGAGACAACGAGAGTTCATGCAGAAGAAATGAAAGAGTACAGCTTGTTTCCCGCTTATCCGGAGGTAGGCCTTACTCTTTTTTTAGTAAGTACCCGTGTCTTGAATTAAGTTTGGTGACACCAAGGAGTATGTCTGTTGTTGAACGGTACATGGAATATAATTTCACGCTGCTCGAAACGGGTACTGCAGTGTGATGTTTGCGTCTCGTACTCAGAACTGATACCCTTAGTATGCGAGTTGAGTGTTTATACTGCCAACTTGAAAAACAACAACAACACTGTGGAGCGGAGCATTTTCACCATTTCCGAGGCTGAAACATGGCATGACTTTGTCCTCAGATGCTCGTCGCTCTTCAGCAGGTGGGAGATGATAAAGAGCTGCTTCGATATGTTTATTTTAGAAACGAGCATCCCTTGAACAACCTAAAACATTTCCTTCCTCTTGACGCATGAATGTAGCGCAAAATACCTGTTCACAAAATGTTTGAAGTCGTTATGTCGTAAAATGTTACGACATTACTTTCTTGGTTCTTAAGGGTCTGACGGTTGCTGGTACTTAATTCCAAGTCACCACGTAGAAAAGAAAAAAAATCACAAAAAAACTAGCAAATAATTTTCTTACCAAGCGTTAGCCATTTAAGGGTAGGCTATTATTTTTAAAACATACTTCGGCCAAGCAGCGGATAAAAATAAATGCACAAATATATACGAATCTTTTTTCTCACGCTAATATTATAATTAGATGCAAGTTCTAGGCTGTATAAACGAGCCCCCCCCCCCCCCCCCTTCCTCCTGTTATAGTGTACGAGGCACGTCTTTCGACTTATTCACTCATACCAAGAACATTGCGTCTTAAAAAAATGGCTATATTTCTTCGTTGCAACTATTAAAGTCTGGGGTTACACAGGGCAGTATACTTGACCCACTTCTGTTTAATGAGTATATAAATGACATCGTGAACATCTGTCAGCACACACGTTTCAAAATGTATGCAGATGATTATAGTATTTTCATTCCTTCGACCAATATGGATGAGTTGTTAATTAAAACTAATACTGTCTTGGAGAAGCTTGTTTTATGATCCGAACAAAACGGCCTTGAAACAAATATTGTTAAAAGGAAAGAGATTGTATTTAGACTAGTAAATAAACTAGTAAATATTGATACTGATTATGCGCTTAAAATTGGTAGCAGCCAGATTTAAATAGTAAGCCATCCTAAAACACTAGGTGTCCTTTTTTCAGAGTATATGCAGGATCATCATATAGAATTCCTTACACACAAACTGTCAAAGATTGCTGGCATTATCGGTCATTGTAAATCTCTCATGCCTACACAAATTAAGATTCAAAGTTATGCTTCGTTTGGCTCACATATTAACTACTGCCATTTAGTCTGGGGAACAACAACAAAAACTAATTTCCACAAACTAATGATTCTTCAGAAAAAAGCTTCGTTTCATTGCAAATGTTTCATACGACAAAGATGCCAAACCACTATTTTTGAGCTACAGCGTCATGGAAATTTCCAGTGTTTATGACCAACGTTTTTTACTTGGTTACGCCTTCTCAACTTTGGAGTTTATTGCTTTTTCGGCGGATCTAGCAAACCTGACTATACATGACACAGTCACCAATGTTCGTCATAGAGAATTCTGGAACGTTGCTTTTTTCCGTACAAAATATGTACTGCAATCTCTTGCTCCTAACCCGCCGCATTGATATTTATTGCATAACTAAAAAAACAATGCACAGTTTTTGTTTTGTTTAGGTAAATAAATAATTTTTTTGCGGGAATTATATAGAAATGTTTTCTGTTGTTATGATAGGAGTTTCATGCAATGTGTTGAGTTGTTTTGTATAATTTTTAGAAATGTTTAAATAGGATTGTTTTTAAATCATGCATTCCCTGTACGTGCAAGGGCACCTGACCCAGCCAAGCTAGCTCTTGGTCGCTTTTGGTCCAGTGTCCTCGGCATAATATTGCTGCTGAAATAAACTTACGTATTCCCGTATGTAACTAACACACTTGGCTCGACATTGCAAAGTTAGAAACATTCTCCAAGGTAACACGTTAAACGTTGCAATGTTTTGTTTGCAAAATGTTTTCCACGCGCTATGAGTGTATACTTGCAAGCCATTTATTTCAAGGCTGCCTTACTGAACAGTTGCTGCGGTTTTATTGACAGGACTGCATTGCCATCAGCTGCCTATCAAAAGACGAAAAGGTTATTTTTTCGGGTCAGAAGCAAATTTATTTGTTAAAATGCCATTGAATAACGTGTCGAAATGGGATCATTTGTGAACTCAACGGGCCATAGATCGACAGCCGACATGATGGTGTTGAGTTAATTTCGTTAGTGGCAGGTGTTTGTTTGAGATAATGCTACGGAACAGCTACAGAAATAAAATGATAAATGGAGACAGTGAAACTTAACCCCATTATCTTCCTACGTTTTCTGTTTCAGGTTTCCCGAGGAAGAGTAATGCATACGCAAAACTTCAAAAGTTGATTCAGAGGCACAGCTACTGCATTTATGGGGACCCCACTTTCTCGCTCAGGCCTCTATTGCTGAATCCTTATGGTGGGACAAGCTTAAGTGCACAGGAGCAAGCTTGCAGGAAGTGTCACTCTTTCACCAGCAGGAAGTGTGATTCATGTACAAAGTTAGTGCAGTTCTTGCGGAATGTAACACCTGTGTGTATGTTTCACAAATATCACAGAACTCTGGCATTGAGCCTCTAAGTCTGGAAGCTTATCTGATATCTCAGCGCCAACAAAACAATATCATTGGACTTCAGCGTGACTGCGTACGATTTTTGACGTATATAAGTACCGTGTGTTCGTAGACTTGTACGTAACGCGTTACCAAGACTGGGAAGAGATACTCTAAAAAAGTATTGGGAAATGTAAATACTGAGATACATGTATTTTAAGGCCGAGATACAAATACTGAGATACATTTGTCTTCTATATGACGGGATTAACGGGATATCCCTGAGACACTTCAGAAAAAAGGGCAAAACTATATCCCGGTATAAAGATACAGATACATTGAGAAATACATTCTTCACCCGAACGCTGGTAGGTGCGGAAGGTTTGGTTAGTGGAGGAGATAAATAGTAGTGATTGTGTTTCTCTCTTTATATACAAAACCATGGCAGAAAGTCAATGATTTGGTTTTCAATTTGGGAGCCATTGTTGTCCTATAGCGCGTGTTTTTCGGTGTTTAGCTTCGCCACCTGAATCCTTCACAGCGTACACCCACACAAATCGTTTTTTCATATAATTTAGAAACCCTTGTCTTCTTTCAGTAATCTCTGCCTGGTTGCTTTCTGTGCCGATGTTTCCTGTAAAAGAAGTGGAATAACTTATCAGGCAAATCTAGTTTTGTAAGTTGCTTTCAAGACAAACGTATTTTTCTTCAAACATTTTTGTAGTATTTGCGATCTAGGGCACTCATAGTTGCAGATTGAGTCGCACACTATCACAAGGCTACTCTTATTTCTGGCATTGCAAACTGTTCACATTATCTCGACATATGCAGTGAAGTGTCCTTCGGATAGTTCGACAAGAGACTACAACAATACTGTCTTTGGCTGAGTAACGCTCGGCCATAAGCCATCACATTTATATATATATATATATATATATATATATATATATAAAGAACGCAGGGCGAGCATATGTTACTTTATATTAAAACGTTCGTTTTTTATCTCTACCAGTTAGGATGTCGCGGCCACACGGAAACTAAATCTGTGTCGGGGCGGTCTTTGTGTCACTGCTGTCGGGAAGCAGATGTCCCGTTACACTTTTCTAGACAGCACTTCAGCGTCGCCACGAAAGCAGCGGGATTTCCTCTCTCCGGACAACTGTGAGTTTGTACATTGGTATGGCAGAGACATGAGTGCGACCCTTTGCTGTCTGACTTACAATTTTTGTTTTCACACATCCAGAGCATATTTATTTGAGGTTGTCATGTGCTGGAAATTTCTTGCCTATAAGAAAGTATTGGTAATCGCAAACTTAGTGATTTTTTTTTAGAACGAGACATATGTCTATATTGTCCATAAAATACGCCTTTGAGGTAAATAAACGAAATGAAATATGTAATTAATTTGCTTAAAAAAGGCGAAATTTTTTTTTTAGTAATTGGAGGTTCTAGAAAGGAAGTTAGCATTTTACCGCTTGGCGCTGAGAATAGTTCTGCTGCGCCCATATATGTGCGTAACACATCGCAGATTTCGCATGTCCTGGAAGCGGTGTTATTAAATTGATTATACTAAAGTGAGTTCAGAACGCACGCAAAGGAATGAAGAAAACAAAGCACTTCCGAATGAAATTCAGCTTTACGCTCGTACTGTTCTTTCCGTATTAACTTAGTAAAAGTTTCACCAGTATTCTTTTCTGATGTATTTCGGTATATTCCGACGTGCTTGAAATTGCATCCCGGCAATACCTAGTGAACATAAACAAAACTTGAGGCCATGGAAAAAAAGGAGGACCGCATAAAAGGAAACCCGCACAGAACAGCCGATTGATCAGGCCGTGCAATCTTAATCTTCCGTTATACATGGCAACGTCGGTGGAGGCAGCAAATATTTCCGTAGTGGCCCATTGCTTCAAAAGAACAAATTGCTTGTCCAGACGCAACTTAACCATTTTGTGCGCGCCTCTCTTACGTTAGCTTGATTCGGAAGAGGCAAAACATTGCGCACTCCACGCGACAATGAGGAAGGCAATAGCCTCACGTGTCTGTGTCTTAAGCATATATGTCTACGTCTTTGTGTCTTAACTTGGAAGTGAATTTTGGGGTGACTACAGACAGACGCGCTGCCTATACACAAGCACACCAGGTCCGCGTGAGGTGAAGCGTCTGCACCGGCACCGTACCGACAGCAGCGCCACCGCTGCAGCGTGACGTCTGAGCTGCGTGTTGGTGTATGCGGAGAGCAAGTTGTCTTGCGCAGAAGTGGTGGTGACGTCAGAAAGACAGCGGGCTCTGATTGGCTTTGACTAAAAGGATAGTGGGTAGACCTCAATGTTAGATGCTTCGAGGTCTACCCACTAGTTTTTGTTTTCAATCAGCCGATAAGAGTTTGGCGTTCTGACTAATCGCAACTCGTGTACAAGAAGCAGACGAATTTTCGCTCCGCATAGACTTCTGCTAATTTCATGTCTGATACTCTATGGCGGTCCATCTTGAATTAAAACGCGGCTTCTTGTTTTCAGTTATATTCGCTTTATCGAAGATACGAACGTGTCACTTGATCAGTATAACAGCCTTCGTGGACATCTTATCTAACTCGCTATCCGGTTTTTTCTGTTATATTATTTGCGTTCTCTAAATCTTGTTTCGAAGAATTGAGGTGAAAGCACATGAATTTGTGATCTTTCTTCTTATTATATCAATGCCAGACGTTCTTCAAAACATTCTTCTTCGTTGAAACTTAAGAATTTTACATCATGTATAAAATAATATTAATAATAATAAAAAAAAAGAATACGAAAAGGAAACATTTTCACGCATGCCAACCCTGAGGTATGCATGAGGCAATACTCAGTTTGTTTAAAGACGCAGTTTCCATTTTTTTTCAATGGAAATATTAAAAATCCAATCATCTGGTGTCTTCGTAGATTTCTTTAAAAAAGTATCGTTTTCGTTGGATAATATTAAATATGATAAATAATAATTATACCATATGACAAGTTGCTGCGAAAGCCACAATCCCAGCGCTCAGTGCAGAAAGTATCACTCGCGCATAATGTATAAAAAAAGCCTGCCTGCGACCCTACAGAGTGATGTTCGCTGTTTGTTTTCCTTATCAAATACGCTAATTATTACTCTGAATGATTTTCAAATACTTCACGTGACTGTCTAAGGCGATGAGGTCTCGTTCTTTTACACTGCTTTTTTTTTTGCCAGCTTTAAAATGAGGTATGTATCAAAAACGCTCTTTTTTATATGTTAAACGATATGAGAACGTTTTCATAAAGGGGGTCAGAGTATCTAACTAGTATATTCGCACCCTAGTCTAGTTTAAACTTTGATTATTACTGTCAAACGATTACACCTGAAACCTATTCTACATAAAACTCTTACATGGCCTGAACCTGAGTAGACATAAACTATTTGGGGTCCTGATCAGTGTTCACAAAAAACAACAAAAACAACAACAACAACAATAGCAGCCTAAGTTGAAACCTTAAAAAAAAGCCTGTGTGTTTATTTTTTTAAAACTTATCTCCAAATTGCGAGCACTTATATATCGAAGGCTATTGTTTCACTTCCAAATTTAAAAATCCGCGGTAAGATCGCTACTCTTAACCTCTTAAAAAAAATAAAATTACAATTTTGCATCGCGTGAACGGCCATTAGGTCATTTCCTGCGCGTCTAAATCCCCACAATAAGGCTCCTACATCTCATACAAGTGGCAGTGCGTTTTAGATACATTTTTATTGCATTAAAATTGAACAAAAAAAATGTGCGGGATTGTGGTGCGTTCGCTGTGCGCGATCGGTTTACTATAGGCAATCGCAAACGCACAAAGACGACAAGGGCCCGCGACCATGCACTTTTGGCACGACTAGATTGCCCTCATCGGATTGTATACCTCGGGCTGCGTTCGTACTTCGAGTGAAACGGAGTATAGCGTACAAGGTTCGATACTTGTTTTCGCAATCCCCTTTTTGCATAATGCTACGCCCCTGAAAGACGTATAAACTAAATCAAATTAAATTAACCTCCGTGTTTTGAGCAGGCCACTGGCAATCTGTGATGGTGGCAGCATCGAACTCGAGGGATTGTCACTCTCATCGGCAATTAATTTTATAAGGTACGAATGCACAGCTGTTTAACGGTAGGTTCCACACGATAAAAGGTTTATGTGGGCGCGTATACGAATATTTTAATTGACGTATTGTAGCATTTTTGTTTTGCTTTTCGCGTTATAGAAACACGTTGGAACTATAGCGACACAGTCTAACAAATCCGATTTGTCTTCTGCTTTCCGACAAAGAGCTGTTGCGAGAGCCAATCGGTGCGATCTACGGAGGGAGCTCGGCTTATGACAATGCTGAAAAAATGTCGAGCCTTAAAGAAACTGAGTGCGCTGTGACACTGAGCTTTGACTAAACGCGTGAGATGTTATGCTCAGCTGATATCACGGGCGCAGAGTGTACTTTTCAAGCTAAACATATTTTCAACCCCCCTCCCCCTTCCCTTCCTCCCTCCCTCCCCGGGGAGGTCGTAGCGAATGGCACTCCCAACTGCTTTGTTTGTGGGACAGTAAATGAACTGGATGCTAAGCCAGTAGTGGCGATGTGTAAGATTGACTCTTAACTTTAGTTTAAATTAAGCGGAAATAAAAAAGTTGAATGCTTATGCAAACTCGAAATTGCCGCCGCTTTGCCCCGGCATATGCGTCGGCCAGTAGAAGTTATTAGTTTGTACTAAAAATCGCAATATCGTAATAAAAATGAGCTTATGTTATAAGTCGCCGAGAATATGCAGTCGAATGATATTGGCGAAAAAAGTTCTCGGTTGCACACAGTAACACATTTGTCCAAAGTCTGGATTTTAAGTGCGTTGTTAGATTAAAAATAATGTTTGAGAACATGTCACGTTGTTTTTAAAACTAGCGTTAAAAGCAGCATTGTCATTAACCTAAAACGTTTTTCACGTGAACTGTATAAACATTTTAATTAATTCTGTTCTCCAGTAATTCTACTGATGCGCACGATTAAAGCTTGTGGCGTTTACAGATCATATTATTCGAATTTGGTTGTGGTTTTCTTTACAATTTTCAACACAAGTTTTATTAAAAAAAAAGAAGTTTTTAAGAAAATATGTTGTTTTATACTTAAGGCACACCTAGAAGTTTAACATATTACCAAGTGAAAACATATACCCATGAGGGGTGACGGGGAGTAGTTCTGAAACCAAAATAGCCAATATAAATCGGTAAACGAGTTTCACTTTGTAAATGTACCTACACACCGGTCAATAACAAGTCTATGAAACCGACACTTGTCTTCAAGATATCGGAGAGACCCAGAGAACGTGCACATTTTCCGTGCGCCTTATTTTCCGCAGTGACCGCGAACTCCTAAACGATCTGTGCTTGCATTAAATTGTTACCGGAGAGCGCCCGTTCGCTGGACCATTTTTCCGTAAACGGCATTGAATGACTGTTTGCACGTTCTGCCGTGAAGTAGACGACAGGGGTTTGTATGGGAGATTCTGAAGAACCTTCATTTAAATTAAATTTAAAAACAAAAACAAAGAATACCCATGTAAAAATATTTAACATGGCTGCAACAGGAACATTTTCTGTACGGAGAGAGACGGAGACATCATAGGCGGAACCTGGGCACTAAAGTGGTAGATGTAAAAATGTAAAATAAAAAAAAAATGAAAAAAAAAATGTTAGCAGCTGTTTTTTTCGATGCCGGCTGACATTACAGGGAGGTGCACCTACCTACATCTTTCTGTGCTGCAAGTACGTGCACGTATTAATGACTTGCATGCGTTAGAGAACGCACAAACAAACAGCACCTGTATTTCTTCCGCATCCCTGAATGATGGTCAAGCGTGCTACAGCGCACTGTAGCTCACAGCACGTTGAGTGGAAGCTCTCGTTATAGAAACCCTCACTGCCGGTTTCGATAAGGACGGGCATCGCACCTGGGTGGAGTCGCGTAGCTGCTACAGTCACAAACAACTTAAATAAAAAAAAAAACAAAAAAAAAAACATGGTGTGGTCATTTCAGGCATTTTAGCTGTGTTCCAAAATTTTCTCGATCCTCATTCCAGGGTAAGGTTTCTCCTCGTGTACGTCCCTAAAACAGTTTTATACTTTTCAGTTCGGACTAAAATATAAATTCCCAGTTTGGTCACGTACCATCTTAAAACCTTATTCCTTAACAATCACCCACACGTATTGAGCGCTTTTGGTTGAAGTGAAGTTTACACATTCCGTTTAAACTCTTTTCCAACCTACGAACTCCAAGAAGCGTGCGAGTCGCCATCTTTTGCATTTCTACAACACCCCCCCCCCCCCCCCCCCGCTCCCCCCCGAAAGTGAGGATGCTTCCCTCACGAGGCGCCTCACATACGAGCAGCGGGCTCACAGCCCACAGATAGCGTTTAAAATCTTGCGAACCGAAACGAATTCCCCCCGGATGTGAAATACTGAAGTGTCAAGGACGTCCTGACTGTAATTATGCATACAAAAACATGTAATCCTGTCTAGCGCATGCACGCGAAAGTGACTCTGTGACATTTAAGACCACACGTACTTGTCTGCTTCATCTCGTCTGAACAATGATTAACCAGTACGACTGCAACCGCGAACTAACTGCGTTTGACCACGTCTCGTCAGCTCGACCGCTCTTGAAATAGGAGTATCGGCCAAAACTACGCGCTCGTCTTTATAGCCTTTACTAGGGATGCCGCGAACCACCCTAGGTTCGATTTTGAAATGTTTCGATATTTTCGAACCGAACTGATGTTCGAATTCGAAAGGTTTCGATAGTTTCGACCGTACGGAGATTCAAATTTGAAAAATTCGCAACTTTCAGAAATCGTGGAGTTTCGAATTCGAAAAGTTCGAAGCTTTCACGGTTTCTAAAAGTTCGGGTTCGATTATTTCGAATATTTTTTTTTACTTGAGGTTCGAGAAATTCGAAGATTTCGATTTTTCCCTAACTTGAAATTTGAGAGAATCGAATGTTTCGAATTTCTTTGGACCTGAAATTAAAAAAAATCGAACGTTTCGAATTTTTATAGACATAAAGTTTGATCAACTCGAAGATTTCGAATTTCCTTCTACATAAAGTTCGAAAAGTTCGAAGGTTTCGATTCTCTTTTAGCGCTAAATTCGAAAAAAAACAAGAAAAAAAAAACTTAGGTTTCGAATTTCTTTCAAGTCCAAGTGAGCAAAGTTCGAAGTCCGGTTTTCATGTTCCGCCATAGTTTCAGTTTCAAATAAAGGCCCGTTCACGCTCTTGCGACCTGCTAAGACCGAGAGAGATCAGACCGGTTTTTAACCCTCTTGCGATCTCTTAGGACCAGCTCCACTGCAGCGCATCCAATCATATAAGAAGTCGCCAAAGGCTTAAAGAACGGTCTGGTATCTCTCGGTCTTACTCGGTCCCAAGAGTGTTAACGGCGCTAAACGTTTTCACGCCTCACTGGTTTTCACGAAATCAGGTTTAAAAATGTTCGGGTGTGATATTTAGACTGCGCGAAGTTGGTCAGGCAATTAAATGGGACGACGAGTGTCCCGGATGTGCTGGATTATTTGCCAGTGGAGAGTGGCATATGCAGACCAGTAATTGTGACCGCCAGCCCGGGGGGGGGGGGGGGGGGGGGGGGGTGTACGTGCATCACGCAGTGGTGATCACACGAACGCACTGTTTAACAATACTCATCCAGTTCGAAACGGCCAGGGGCAGGCAGGTGGTTGAGGCTCAGAAAAACCTTGAAGCGATCTGGCAAACTGCCTCCCTGCCATCCCCCCCCCCCCCCCCCCCCCCCCTTCGCACGCTGGTAGTAATCCGCTCGAACGCCGCCCGAGTGATGCTGGCATACAGTAAGTTTAGTTTGTACATGATGCAAAATCCTGATACTGGGAATGAAATTTGAAAGAAAAAGTGCAAGAAGACAGAAAAAAGGGGACAGGACAAGGTCTCAAACTCAGCTCACGACAACGTCTCAAACTTAACTGAGCTGAAAACTCGGCTCAGGTCAGCGTCTCAAGCTCAACTCAGCTGAGTTTGAGACGTTGTCCTGTCCCATTCTCTCTTTCTTCTTAAACTATTTCTTTCGAATTTTATTCCCAGTCTCGGGATTTCGCATCATGATCAACATACACCAGCTCGCCTGCACCTTGACAATTTTTTAGTCTGTGATTGCTTTGGAGGTCTATTTTCCGAGACGGAAGAAACGCCGAGCAAAAAGCACAAAAGCTGACAAAACTTGAGGTCGAGGAGCGTTCTACCATACCAGTAGCGTCGGAAGAGGAAAAACGGGGGGAAGGGGGGGGGGGGGGTTGAGGGCTCCAACCTTTCTCTCTCTCCCCCCCCCCCCCCCCCCCCCGCCCCCCGATATTTCGGACTGTTAAAGAAAACCATACGGGGAAAGAGGGCATGGTCGAGCTTATTTTAATCTGAAATTATTTATGCATATGTACAGCTACTGTCGCTCTTCACTGCATAAAAGATAGCGTAGATGGTCATTGTTAGAAACGCGTTGTCAGAAGGCACTACTCGTCCCATGCTCGGTGGTTCGGAAGCTCAAAGCTATGCCTTTTCGACCTAAATAACTGTGCCATTGGTAAAAAATAATAAATAAATAAACATAACAATAAATGCAAAAAATAAAAAGCTGGAGAAAAAAAAAAAAAGAACTCAAGAATCCACGGAAGTGTTGTGTTCTCGCATATTCACAGGCCCAGAACCACGAAAGAAGTTTCTTCTGCCAAAATGTGTACAGGCTAAAAGAAACGTGTCCCAAAAACGTGAAATGAAAAAAAAAAAAAAAAAAAAAATGTATATATATTTATATTATTTTTTATGACGTGCCGAGTTTGAACAATATTAGAAATCTTTTTCCCTGGGTTAATTTATTCCTCAACATGAAAATAACAATACATACATTAAATTGTATTCTGCAGATGTTAATGATATATACTGTCCGTGGTGTTAATTTAAAGGGGTTATGACAAGCCAAAACTAAAATATAAGATAACTATACTGCTAGGATTCATTGTATGTTCCTATAATCCTGCTAAATTTGTTTTGAAAATGGCATGATAGTTTCGTGGATAAATCGATTTTTATGCGGGCCCCTCGGAGGGGCAGTTCCGGGCGGAGCTGGAGGTTAGCTACGTAGCCAGCCCCCCGCGCGGAGTCCCCTTGCACGCACTCACAGACTTGGCTCTCTTGGCGTACGAGCCTCAGCTTCCTCGTTTACCTTCCACGTTTCGAGCATGCGATCCGTGACGATTACGTCAACGGCATCGCTCGCCTTGTCGAAGTGTTCGACATTGATCGCAGCAGCGATGAGAGTGATTGCTATAAAACGATGTTGGAAGCTGTTGCTTTTGACTGCGGCCCGCTGGCGACCAGCTCCGGCGACGACGAGTTACGGACGAGCTCGCCGTGGTCGCCGTTGTCCGGGGATGTCTCGCAGGCGCATGCAGGGTGGAAGGTCAAGGGGCCGGGGGCGAGAGCGAGAATAGCTTTCGGGTTACCGTGTTGTGTGAGCGGTTTTGATCGTACCGCGACGAGGAGAGCTTGGGCGATCATGGGGGCGCCTAGAATGAGAGAGCGTTATGGTCACGTGGTTTATGGACATCATGGTGTGACTAACCTGGGCAGTGTTGCCTGGTCGCCAGACGAAAATGATAAAAATTCGTAAATTGAATATTGCAATACCCAGAGCTCTGAAAATCGCGTAACTTGGAGTATATACAAAGTAGCCTATGAGCATTCCATTTCAAGAATAATCTATCGGTTTAATTTTCGTGTCATAACCCCTTTAAAGGGCAACTCCGCTTCATTTTTGATATTTAGAAAACTATGTAGCCCTCTTCAGTATCATTTAGGAAGACCCCATGTCAAATATTACGATCTAATTCCGTTTATATATTTAATAAACTGGCCAGCAAACCTTCAAGCGAGCCAAGTCGCCGAAATCGGCCAACTCTAGCGTGCGGCGCGAGGCGCAATCATCAGCGCAGTCAATGCCATGGACTTGGAGCGGCCAACGTTGAACCACTACGTCAGAGGCATGACTACGTCATTCTCACGTTTTGCTTGTTTTTACTTCTCAGAGCGAAATTGAACGATGACGTCATGAGTTTCTCCTCCCGGTGTTGGCTGACCGGGCGTTCACGTGATCACCGTAACGCGGATGCGCTAATTTGCGCTGCCCTGCGCGCTTATCGGTCTGTTTCTCCGCTCCCCTTCTCCTCTTTCGTCTTCTCCCCTTCCCCCTCTCCCCCGGGCCATCACCGTCCACGCCATGCAAAGCGACCTGCCCGCGTCCAATACAAAAAAAAAAAAAAATACGTGCCCGCGTCGCGTGTCCCGTTTCTCGCTCCCTCCCGAACGTCACAAGACCACATGGTTCGACGTGACGTAACCATGACTCTGACTACCCGAGACCAATGTTGCCTGACGCAACCGAAGTTTCGGTTTCGGTATCTGCTGATGTTTAAATTAGGATTACACAAATAATATTCCCCATTTCGTGAATCCGAAGACGTAGAGTTGTTTAGTTGTGCTTTGTGAATGTGAATCACATGGAAGCCTACATTTTTCGGAATTGAGCGGAGTTGCCCCTTAAATGCGATACCTCAAACAATTACGACGAAAAAAATTACCAAGTTTAGGGCATAATTGCCCATACATACATTTTTGGATATTTCTTCGAAACTCGTCTTGAGGAATACTAATCATATCTTAAGACTACACTTACCTAGGCTATACATAGATCATTCTTAAAAAGTTTAACATCTCTACCATAAATATCTTCGGCTATAGCGCGCTTCAAATATGGCACAAACGACAATTGTCAAAAACCCGTCGTCCTTCCTCGCTCCTTCGGGAATCTATTTCTTTAAAACCAAGCATGCCAGACGATTGAAATAAGCGGCATTGTCTTTCGCAAGTAATGCGGCGCCACATGTAAAAATGCGAGAAAAAAAATTACGAATGTACCTCACAGCTTGAATCCAATTGAAACCGCCCGCCCGTCTTTCGAAGTTCGACGGACTTCGAACGTTTACCTTAAATGTTCGAAGTTCGTCGAACTTTTGACTTTTCAGGAATCGGAAGTTCGACAATTTTCGAATTCTTTTGATTAATAAGTTCGAAAGTTCGAAAATAATCGAATTTCACAGCGTAGGAAGGTCGAAAGTTCGAAACGCTTCGAACTCTTTAGTGTAAGAAGATCGAAAGTTCGAAAATCATCGAACTTTTTAGTCTATCAAGTTCGAAAGTTCGACAAGCGTCGAATTTTGCAGCGTAATAAGTTCGAAATTTCGAAAAGCGTCGAACTTCTTTCTTTAGCAAGTTCGAAAATTCAACTTCCGTCGAATTTCTTGATATGGAAAGTTCGAGAATTCGAAATCTTTCGAACCTTTCGAACCGCCTGATTCGATCATCGAACTTTCGCTTCGAAAAAAGTTCGCGGCATCCCTAGCCTTGACAGTGTATTTTAGCGTGATGGGAAGTATACGGGCAGAAACTGAAGGAGAGAAGGACACAAGTGCGCGTGCGTGCGACTTCAGAGCGCCGTGCTTTGACTGAAACGATTAGTAGGTACGGGCCTTTGTCTCTGGTCACTGTTCGAACGCTATCCAAAATTGAGTACAGGCAGTTACAAAGGCTTTGCGTCTACCCCCTCATCATTCTGACGTCCCCGCACTCTCTCGTCTCTTCCTCTCCCTCAGTGTCTGCCCGTTTGGACGAACAGCAATGTGCCAGCGTTTATAACACCGCGCTTGCAAGTGCACATACGTATACACCCAACACGACTCGTCATAGCGAGCGTTCTAGATATTGCGAGTTTCTTGTGATTGCCGCGCATTACGTTTCCACAGTGCCGAGTACCTGGCGTCGTTCTGGTTTTCGTACGAGAGCACGTGCGAATGAAATGCCATCACAGATGTACACGTTACGCCTAAAAAAGGAACCAGAAACCGTTACTCGCTACTCGCTCAAAAAGTAACTAAATACGTTACTTGTTACCGATTCTCAAATGAAATGCGTTTCTTTAACTCAAAAGAAACGAGCTATTTTTTTCGTCACTTTGACGACCAAATACACAACTGTCTGTTTTATGTTTTACTGTTTTCTTTTCACTGGTCGTCGCACTTAAGCAGTAGCGGCCCGCCGAAGTTCTCATCAGTTATGTTTCCCCTCTTCATCTACCGCGACACTGAGGAGTTCTAATGACGCGCTCGAAGGAATGGCAGTGTTGTACTTCGGGAAGAGCTGGGGAATCTAAATTTCCACTTTCTCTTTTGTTCTTTCTGCTTCTGAACTTCTAAGTTGAGAATGGGTTCTGTCCATTCGTGTGTTGGCAATCTGCAGGTTTATATTCAGCATGCACGCGGTTTTAGAAAGGTTCAACCAACGCATGATTTAATTTGTTCCCTGGGTAAAGGACATTCTCAGCTGTAGAGTTCGGCTGACGTGTTCAGCGATAAACATTGCCATACTCTCATGCTGTTTTGTTGTTTTCCGGGTTGCTCATCAGCCTTTGTCGGAATAGACGCATACTCAGGTTAGAATTAATTTGAGGCTGTTTAAACGGTGTTTTACGCGTTACTCCTAAAAATAACAAAATACCGCTACTCATTACCTGGTCTTAAAAGTAATTAAGCACGTTACTTGTTTATTTTTTAGAGAAGTAGCGAAATACGTTACTTGTTACTGAAAAAAGTGAGTAGATAGAAGTAACTCGTGTCTAGTACCGCGTTACGGACATGTCTGAATGCTATGCATCTTCCCACAGCCGTCCGGGGTGATGTAAAGCAAGGTCAGAAGTGGAAATTCTTCAACTGTAGATATTGCTTCAGATTTGTATTTAAAAAAGACGCATGCGATTTTCTTCTTTGCTATTGCGTCATACCTAAGTGATCTGAAGTTGCAAATAAACGGCGGTAATATTCTCCTCCGGTCGTTCACGGTCGTCATTTAAAATCATCGTGCCTTGGGGCATACCTCGACCTGTTCGGAGTTTGAAAGTGAGATCGGCTTCCATGTAGAACTTTTGATGTCAAGAAAATACAGTTTTTTGCGTAATCTTGTCTTTGTTTTCTGTGAATAGTTAATTGGGGACGTATCCTTGAAGTCTCCTAAGAATTAGTGGTTATCACGAGGAGAGCTGAGAACTTTTATGACAAATGTATAAAGATTGAATAAAAGTCAACGAGTAATTTAGCTTATAGTATATACAAAAAAATTGTTGGGTTAGCACCGAAACAGAGAATTGTGTACTGGACGTTCGTGCACAAAAGATAGAAAGGTAAAAAGTTGTTAGATTAGGTAACAAAAAACACGTACACAGAAAGATACATATCTTGTGCTTAAAGCTCCCTACCTCAACAGCTTCAACAAAATGTCGTTCAGTCAGCGGGAAGATAAACTTCTTGATTACTTCATATATGCTGTTCTTCAAGCTTCTAGCTGGAAACTGGCAGAAGATGTTGGGTTCTATGCAGTGTTCATTCAGTTCTTCCGCTTTGTCAGATTGCTTTTACCGAACTTTATCCTACCAGTAGCATGAACAACCCAGAACTGGTCTATGCCCACCCGCTCTTTTAGATTACGCACGCACTCGCACACACACGCCCACACATACACACACACATACATACACACACACGCGTGCGCGCGCACGCACGCACGCGCACGCACACACATAAACGCACGCGCACGCGCAAACGCACGCACGCGCGCGCACACATACGCACATACGCGCACACGCACATTAATACGGCTGGTCACATTTATCACTCATTTCTGCGCGCAGGTTCGCTCCGGGAAGGGCGATGGACTCGACCAGGAGCTGGGTCGTGGCTGCTTCTTCTGGCTGGATCATGCTCTTCAACTTTGCCATAATCCGGTCAGCAGCCGTCTTCTACGTCATCATCATCGAGTCGTTCGACGTCACGAGGGAGGATGCATCCTGGCCTCTTAATTTGGCAGTGGTTCTTACCAATTGCGCAGGTGACTTTTTCCCACGGCGTTCAAGGGCCCGGCGCGCTGTGTGATGTTCGTGCTAATATACACTCACTAAAATATTTAGGCGTGCATTATAGCCACCCACAGCCGTCAGAGCGGTGGAACGGTTTAAGCATAGAAAACACTTACAGAGTAGACAATTCCGCTGCTGCAGCAGCAGTCTGTCGTGTAGAAGTTGAAGGTAATCAATGTAAAAGTAAACAGAATTAAAAAAAAATTAACGCAAGGGATACTTTCATATTTTGATTTAGTTCTAATTTTCGAGGTGCCGGAATATATAAAAAAATATCGGGCTTATTGATTGATCGAAGTTTTATGAGATAACATTTAATATATCGCTCTCTTTCGCCGACTCTAACCAATATGACAAACCCACAATACAACGAAGTACGTTCGATATTATAAAATAAATCGCGAATGCCGGGCGAAGCCATAAAAAAGCTTATAAAATATCGCATACCAAGAAAGACAATCGCAGAGAATCACGAGGGTAGGATTCAAGCGTGTTTGTTTTAATTACGAATTGAAGTATACATTACAGTTTATAATGACCATTAATATATTTATGGTTCTAAAATATTAAACTAGAATTTATTAAACTTTATTTTTAACGCGTTATTTGTATTTGCTTTTTAACACTGATTCGTGAATCCTGACAGAATGTCTAATATCTCGCAGCTCATGTCCAACACATATAACCATAAAGGTTGTGATGAAGAACTTTGTTTTGATGTTGCATATTCGTTTTACATGATTCTAGGTAGAGACGACGGACGACAACGGGAAACGAGACATACACACACGTCTCAAACGCTGCTGAATAGATTTTATTTCCGCATCAAGTTTTATAGGCCACTCTCTTACACGACTTCCATAGACTTTGCACACGTCAACGCAGACAGTGCAACTCCCATCATAACACAGCGAATGGTACGAAATTGAATATTACACTCTCACACAACATTCACCGAGTTTGCACACGGTCACATATCCATCGATGCATCCTCCATAACACATCCAATGGCGCAAGACCCAGACCTCTGTAACAAAACCGTATCATGGTCAGAAAAAATCAAGATTTTAGGCAATGTTTTTTTTTCCTTTTCTTACCCCTTACAGAAGTAAAATCCTCCGCTGCTCCGCATACAGTGCAATTGTATTCCAAATTAAAAAAAAAAAAAAAAAAATATTTTTGTAATTTTTTTTTTATATAGGACAATAGTGTCCTCCTTCACCGGCAGACATTTATTGCACTTTTCTACGTGACTTGCGATTTCGGAGTTTGTTGTATTATTCTTGACAGCCCTTTTGTGATCGAGAATTCTTTAAATTAAACAGCGCTTTGTTTGTCCAACGTAGGAGAACCCACATATCATTGGAACGTCGTAGAGAACACCAAACTGGCGTTTTACGTTGACTTCCCTGCGCCTTTTCAACACCCCTGAAGTCCCCTGGAAATGGCGTCGGTCTGTTCAACTTGTAATCTGTAGTAAACACCACCTTTCCCCGAACCGATTCGCAATTGCCATCAAATTGTGCATTAACCTGAGAAAAAACCAAATTACAAGCCACTGTGCCCGGTTTCTTCCTTCCTTTCTTTTCAATGCCACTAAAACCCCCTTGGCATTTCAAGGCTACACCCTCCACTATGCCATTCAAATGATGCTTAACATGTGTTCAGTAGTTCGCTTGTTTGGAAAAGTCCAGAGAGCTTGCTGAGTGTTTCGGTAGTTTACATCAGAAGTGCGAGGATATTTCTATGGATCAAAAATACCTGTGCTACTCCCTTCACCAGCCCGTGTGGCTCTTAAAGAAAAATGTGTGGTTAAAGGCCAAGTTGGTAATGTTTCAGTCAATGCGGAGGTCGGCGTGGGAAGTTTCTCTATATTTTTCTTGAATTGTATCTGCAATCCACAGCTGTCGAATTAAAAAAAAAAATTTCCCCAAAATAAAAATAAAATAAAAACAAAACAAAAGCGTCGCGTTGGGTCGTCGTTGGTGTTATGGAGTCGCCGACGCGCCGATGGCGCCGACGCTAGCGAGCTCCAAAGTCGAAAGCGACCCAGCGAGAGCAACCGTTCGCGCGCGCAGCCCGAGATATAAACATCCGTCCCGCCGCTTCGCGCGTAACCCGAGCGCCCCGTACCAGAGGCGCCTTTCGTTTATTTCGTTTTAGATCTAATAAACGAGACGTCAGTCTTCAGCCTGACTCCGGCACGAAAGGTTGTCCGCGTGTGCTCTTCGCAAAAGAACGTAAAGCGAAACATAGTGTCAGAAGTAGGATCGCTCTGCGAGTCTACTAAAAATTGGTAAAGGGCAGGGTCGACTACAAAGGAAGGAACAATGGACAAGCCCTCAACTTCTGCCAACAACGGTGCTACCGAACTAACGGTAACGGCAACTTTTCGCATCTCGCCACCCGAAGCCTTCAGTTTTGCGACACCTAACGAATGGCCGGCGTGGAAGAAGAGATTCAAGCGCTTTCACAGTGCATCAGGACTGGCATCTCAACCATCATCACACCAAGTCGACGCTCTCATCTACATCATGGGACCCCAAGCTGAAGACGTCTTACAGACCTTCAAGCTGTCCGACACCGAGGCCCAAGATTTCGAGAAGGTGATGGAGAACTTCGAACGTTACTTCATTCCTCGTCGAAACGTGGTGTATGAGAGAGCCATGATCAACACAAGATCGCAACTGGAGACGGAAACCGTCGAGGAGTACGTCACTGCTCTCCATGGATTAGCCACTACGTGCAACTATGGACCACTGAAGGAAGAATTGGTCCGAGACAGGCTGATTGTTGGTCTTCGGGACAGCATGACTTCAGAGAAACTTCAACTGGATCCTGATCTGGATCTCCAGAAGGCCATCGCTGCTGCGCGACAATCGGAAGTGATTAAGAAGCAACAAGTGGAACTCCGACCGACAAAAGAAAAGGATGCCAGCGTTGACCGTATAGCAGCCAAAAATGGGACAGCAGCAGGACCTGCTCAGCAAGGAACTGAATGTTCAAATGTTCGAACTCCTACTAAGAAGACCGCGACACCCAAACCAAAAGGCAAACCGTGCCGTTGGTGTGGTCGAGAAGCTCATCCGAGGAGCGTGTGTCCGACAAAGAACGCAGGCTGCAGCAGGCATAGGTCGGCATTTCCGAACCCACTCACTCACCATCACATCACTAATTACAGCAACATCCAAAAGTCACAGCCCTTCACATCACAAAGTACATTGACGTCCAAAAGTCACAGCCTTTCACATCACAGAGTACACCGACGTCTAAAAGTCACGGCCTTTCACATCACAAAGTACACCGACGTCCAAACGTCACAGCCCTTCACATCACAGAGTACACCGATGTCTAATATTCACGGCCCTTCACATCACAAAGTACAACGACGTCCGAAAGTCACGGTCATTCACATCACGGAGTTCAACCGGACAACAAACTCATCCCCATCACGTCACCGCAATCTCTGAACTCACAAAGTCATTCACCGTCACTTCACGAATCCGTCAAGTTCACGAAGTACTTCACCGTCACATCACGAATCCTATAGAGTTCATGAAGCATTCCCCATCCCATCACCGCCAACTCTGAATTCACGAAGTCGCTCACCGTCCCATCACGAGCTCATCGAGTTCAGCAAGTCGTTCCCCTCGCGTCCGTGAACTGATCCCGTTCATGAAGTCGTTCGACCGGTTCGACTTCACGGCCCTTCACCGAGTCACAGCCGTTCACCGAGTCACAGCCATTCACCGAGTCATCGAGTCACCGAGGTCACGGAAAGCGGCGTCGGCCCCTGCAGCCGCGGCCACCGCCACTGCCTCCGGCTCTCAGCCACCTTCGAAGTTCTTTCGCAGCGGCGCTGACGACTCCAGATGTGTGTTTCAGTGTGTGTCTGTGTGTGTGTGTGCGTGGGGGGGGGGGGGGGGGGGGGAGTATTGGGCTGGGCCGGGCGACGCACCCTGCTCTTGTCATTTTGTTTGTTTAGCTAGTTCCCTCTGGCTTTTAGTTTTGTTGTCCCGTTTCTTTTATTTTCGTTTTGTTTCGCGCTTTCTTCATCGTGTGCGCATGCTGTGGAGAGCGAGCGGCTTCTTGACTTCCCTGCTCCGAACTTGTGAGATAAGGTGCTTGTTTCCGGGAGAGTTATAAGCCCCACGGATGCCCAGAACCAAAATGGCTGCTGGTTTGTCGGCGAGCGGTATTACAAAGGGTGGCATCACCCTAGCAAAGCGCACATGAAGGCTCCCTAGACTTCGCCTGGTTGTCGGCGTTGTGATTGTGGAGGGGACCCCGCCTCAAAATCTTCTGGCCCGTCTTTTTTTTTTTTTTTTTTACTTTCGTTGCGCACGGTTTTTTCTACGAAAAAAAAAGAAGGCGCTAATATTTTTGCCAACGACCGCTCACCGAGGGGGCAAAAAAGAGTGACAGACACGAACCTGCGTGCACGATTTTTGTGAAACATCTTACAAACATTAATACGAGTCCATAATATATGAACGAAGACGTTTTAGCGAATTACATTTTAGCCAATAGAGATCACATACGCGAGTCGACGTTTAGGCATTTGTAGGGGCGGCAAACTGGGCATCCAAACAGACCGCGCCAGGCGGTCTGTTCAGAACGATAGCAAGGGGTGCTTTGCTATAGTTTGGGGAAAATTAAATGAACTCAAGTTCGAGCGTCCATCGCCAAAGGTTCGGCTAGCTCGAAAACAGGACGACGGCGGCCTCCATTTTATCTATTCGGTCAAATGAACGTCGCCATTCGCTAAAGTGTCATTCGATGAAACGTCGTGGGCCAGGTTTCGCTCGCTAACCGTCGTTCGATCAGTACAAAATTGTTTTGTGTGTTTTATCTTAATAATTATGATCCATGGCAACCAGCCTATCGTTGCCTACCTCACTTTACGTCGTAAAATAGCGCGATGATGTCACTTTCATAAGAGATACCATAATAACGCAATACTTCACAACCGACCGCTGAATCACCCATGTAATATTTTGTCACGGATTTCATCATGTATATATAGACGCTTTGCAGCAGCTGTGCATGGGCGCCGCCATAAGCGACCTTCAGTTTTTGTTTCCTCTTATTCCGTTCGCTTCACGTCATCATTACCACAGCAGAACAGGTTATTGCGACTTTAGGTGCTACTGCGTCCTTTTCTTCATCATAGACCATTTGGAGGCTCATAAACGCCCGCTTCGGTGGCTCGGCATCCCGGTAAAACGGGAGAAGGTCAGCTATGGCGGCTCAATCTGGCGCGTGTGCAAAGCGTCTATAAAGTAGACATTCCAAAACAAGAGTCATCCATTCCCACAAATTCCAGGGACTGGAACTACCTTCCCTCATCTGTTGCCACAATTGCCACTTACTATATGTTTAAAATTGCCGTAAATAATCTATACAGCTCAGACTGCGCTCCAAAGTGTACAGCTCTGTTCTGTTCTGTTCTAACTCCCGCTCACCTCTGTAATGCCGATGGCCCTGAGGGTATGTCAGTTAAACAAATAAATAAAAAAAGTAAGTGCCTCCCCTGAAAAATCTCTTCAAGAGGCGACCTGCAGCTTGCCGAAGCAATGAGATCTGTTTTATTCGATCCTGTTGGTCACAGTACACCTCATCATTAATTAAACCACTAATTGGATCATTCACCTCAAAGCAATATGTTTACTTCTGAGCGTGTTCGTGTCGCTCAACCTACTTTGAGCGAAATGCAGTCGAGATAACTAATGATGGCGGTCGACTCCACTTTTTTCAGCTTTGAACCGAGGCGATCACGCGCGCCTCGCGCTCGTTGTTTTACGCCGGGGTTTGGCTGCGCATAGACTCGTTTTATAGGTAGCGTACTGTGTTTTCGGAGTTCATTTTTGAAAATAATCGGAGCGTGTTTTTCGGAGTTTATTTTGTAGCGTAGGCTACACTGGCCGAGGTTGAGCAGTTTCGCGTGGCTTCTGGCGAGCCGTGCTGCGTCACACGTGTCAGCCCCCGATGCACGCGCCGCGCGCATGGACCCGCTCGAGATCATGGCTCGCGCTGTCCGGTTATTCTGGGCGGCAGCTTGGTTGCTTGATACATAACACGGCGCACAGCTGGCCAAACCAACGACGGGCATCTGGCACGCTCCAGCGGAGAATTAATTTGGACCATCTGGGGATCTTTTGACGTGCAACCGAAGGTTCGGTTACACGGCGCCTCCTCCGCAATAAGAAGAGCGGAGAAGCTTAACTCATCGGATCCCGAAATAGTCACATAATCCGTAAACCGTCTGTGTCATTGAAGCAGCAGTAAGCATGATAATCAAGCTAATCGTAGACAACCAGGAAAGCTAAGAATAACCAGCTGAACCTAAGCTTACGCTACGTATATCCTGGCATAGCCGAGCTAAGCCACTGCAATTTTTTTACAATGAATTCGGGGTGTTTTTCGGAGCTTTCTTTAATGGTATACAAAATTCGGAGTTTGTCGGCTTCTTCGGTGGTGCGAATTAAATTTAGAAAACAGCAGTTTGCGAATTTAGTAAATCAGCCTTTTCATATGCGAGACTTCGACTGTGGTCGTAAGAGAAGCTACCTCGTTTCTATAATAACGGGATAAGTTCATAAGTTTCAACTAGAAAGGATGACAAACGTAAAGCTTGTTGTAAATTTCGGGGAAATATGAAGACCTGTCGGGCGTTATTACTTCTGGCAGCCCCAAATATTCGGGGTTTTTCGGATAAACCCGAATCGGCAAAAGTTTAAACGGCAAGTGTTCTTCGGATTTCATAGGGTTTATTCGAAAACGCGGAGCCCTAATTATACTGTAGTGGGCTCACGCAAAATGCGGAGCTTACTGCATTCTTAACTTGGTTAAAACTGCAGTTCGAAGCCCCCAGCGCGCACTCGCTCCCTTCCGCCGAGCATTCGCTGCGCTTGCAAGCTTGTGCTTTTCTGGTGACGCAGGTCCACGAAAATAACATACATACAAAATCAATAAAAGACAAAGTTCCCGGGGCGCGCAAAATACGCATGCCTCGAGAGTCGAGGCACAGAGAACGTATACCAGCCCCAACAGTCGGATGAGCAGTGGTGACCCGGAGGCTAGAAACCTCGCGCTGAAGGCAGACCTTGCACTGCGGTCTTTACCGGTCACTGAATATAAGTACAATAGCGCAATGTGCTGAATGTACTTGGCACGCTACACCTATGTCGATACCTGTGGGCGGCATGTTTCCGTATTTCGTTAAACTCCTACGCATCCGAAGCTCCGTTCGACTAAACATGAAAGGAACCGCGGCGCAAAAGGACACACACACAAGTAGAACAGCGACACGTGCACAGCGCTGTCTGTCCTCTACTTGCTTTCCTTGGGTCCTCTTGCGCCGTTTTTTCTTGTATGAACGGTCTTTGTCAAAAGTTCACAACCAACCAAGCCGCTCCGGCCAGGCCGGTGCGGGCTCCGAACTTGCTACAAAGACTGTGCACTATGCACCGACTGACACAACTTCAAACTTTACCACAGTTCAACTAAACATCTGTTGGACAAAGAGTCAATCATTTGCTAAAGTCCGACGGGGCGGTGTTCGCGAATATAATAGACTCGGAAACCTGATGGGACGCAAGTTCTTGAGGTGGGAATCTCTACGAAGCGCTTTATTAGAGGACAGGGTCTTCAAGTTTCACTCCTTGGCATTGCTTTCAGTCAGGATGGCACGCTGTGCGATTGATTGGGAGCTAGTGCGCCACTTTCCGCGAGAACACCAGTAATGCAGGCGGCTGCTACCGGAGAAAACTCTGCGAATGACAAGGACTAAAGTATCTAGACTTATGAATTTTCTAACGTTATACTCACATGACGTGACGTGAGCATGTAAAACGTGGTGCTCAGTGGCACCTCATTTCACATCATTTTTCCACATTATTTTATACACCAACTCATGTTCACAAACAAACTGGAGCGCTCCTCGCCGACGCCATCGTAGCCGGGCATGCGCGATGGGGTGTGGGCAAGAAGCTCGCCGCGTCGCCGATAAACAAACCATTGAATTGCGTTGTTGTCGGCGGCGGTGTGAGTCCTCGTGCACTTTTCCGCGTTGGAATTGTTGATTCTACGTCTTCCGGGGCAATGCCTGACTACTTGAGCAGCCTCAGCGAAATTACCGAGGCTCGCTACACCACAAAACTTCGCGTGAATAATGTGACATGCGGCGATTCATTCCGCGTGGACGCCGCAGAGGATACGCTAAAGCCTGATTCGCATGATGAAATTTCGGTCGCAATTTTCAGTCATGACGTCGCTCGGGCTACAACAGCGTGAACCGTAGCTGAGATGTTCAACATTGATACTGAAAATCGCAAGCAGAATCGGACCAAGTGAATGAGGCATAACAAGTCGTTGATGGTCACTGGTAACAACGATTAAAATCTCCGCACTCACTTCTTATCGCAAGTACCGGGCCAACATTTGGTCCACGGGCCGGTGTCGTCTAAAAGAGCAGACGACGAGCAGAAGCGTTTGAAAGAGCAGACGACAGTTCGAGCATTCAGGCGGCCGTTCGATCTTGAAGACGCACTGAACGTCCGCATGCAGGCGGTCCCAACAACTTTTCGGTATTCCCGCTTTCATGACGGAACAAAACAAATAAATCTGATGACAACAAGTATCCGTGAATTTAACCCAAACTGCTTCCCGCCCAAGCAATCGTGGTCCGACGGCGACTGGTTTTCCATTTTCACGGCACATATCCACGTTCTCGGACGAACCGAGCACATAAAAACTGATCTTTAAACCTTTCTCGACTCTTTTGGTACAGCCCCAGCCGCGGCGTTTTGACGAGAAGGCAAGTTTTTGTCAGGTTTTTTTTAATACAACGCTAGAATACACGTCTCACATAGGGACTTCCGCCTTCAGTCCCAGACCGCGCCGTGACGTAACAGAGATGAGTTCGTTGGTTCGTGTATTGCCAGAACATAATTTCGGCGACATATTCCCCTATACATGAACTCATCTCTGTTACGTAACGGCGCGGTGGTGGCGGGTCGGGCGTAACAGAGATGCTCCTTAAAACAAAAACCAAAAGGCTCCTTAAAACCAAAACCGACAGACTCCACACGTAACCAGTAACAAAAAAGAACAGGCCACAACGGGTCGACAAAGGACGTAAAAGGAAAAACCCGAACAGCGAACTTTTCCCTTCACTTGGCAAGGTCAAACTTTGTACCTACAGGTTGCCTCAAGCTTGAAACACAAAAGTTTATCCCAAGCTTGAAACACTAAAGCACTAATCACAAACGAGCGTGTTGGGGACGAATTAAGTAAGTGCTTATACTTCCTGTTTACACGTCTAAAAAACTAGGGAGTTTCGTGTATTGTTCCAATAATTCCTGTAAGGATACCCGATACTCCTCTGTCGTCTTAGTGCATGCGTAGTATCGTTATTGGGTATCGTTACCGAGCACAAAAACCGTCTACAAGAACTCCCTACCGTTTATCGTTTTTCTAGTGAAATTAAAGACGACGTTGGCAAGGAGAAGCAAGCTAACTAATCTCGAAGGGAAGGGAAACAGAGGTCGTCTTCGCTCCTTCAGCTCCCCTTGATAACCGGTGATTTCTTCAAGCAGACAGAGCCAGTGAGGACGCCTTCAGCGAACATCAAACATAGTCTTTGAGATGAATAGAGGCAGGTTCTTAATTTTGTTTTCGTTACAAAAGAAAGGTCATTTTGGAACAAGGTCTGGTGGGAAATGCAAGATGGGAGGACGGGTAAAGAGCTCGTCCACACTTCTAGACGGGGAACACAGCCTGTCATAAAAACTGGACATGTCAGGCTCTAAACAGCGTGGGAAAGTAAAACCTCTTTAGTGAACCGACGATACGTGCCCCAGAACAGCACGGCGACGTGCATGAAAAAAGTTAAAAAAAACGCGGCAAGCCCGGTTCAATAGTTTTCCATGTTTTAAAAATAACAGGCTTATTCTGCTCTTTGCGCACCTCGTGTGTTTGTTTACCCCTCAGACGCTCTGACGTACCTCTATTTACACCTGGTTTTGACCAATGACGGCGCGCGCTTTTCTGTCTCGTCTTCGCGCGTTCTGTGAGCGCCCTTTATGTTTCCCGCTGATTGTTGTGCCACTTTTCGTATTTACTTCTTTTCAATAAGTCACGACAACGTTCGCAAGCGCGGAAGACACGTTTTGGTACCCCTACTTGCACGTCGTGTAACCACTTACTTCGAATTTGACTTCGACCTCGACCGCGCACCTTGTTTTTCATTGGTAGCCTGCTTGCAACAGCAGGATGACGGTGATGACAACGCAATCGCGGTCTGCTTGTGGTCCTGTGTGATGGGCTCTCACTTCCGATCGAAGTGAGAGCCATTCGTATCGCTCCGACGCTGTTGAAAAAACTCAGCAGACCTTTGAATGAGTCACTTGCTCAGGAAAATAGCGAGGAGACGAGTGTCTAAGCGCTTATGTAAGAAGAGTGGTCTCGATTTCAAATGAAAAGCACTCCAGAAAAATGTGGCCGATATGGTTCGTATGCAAAACTAGCTAGCATAAAAAAAGAGATAAATTCAGAAATGGAGA
The DNA here is from genome assembly GCF_016920785.2 of Ixodes scapularis. Taxonomy (NCBI): domain Eukaryota; kingdom Metazoa; phylum Arthropoda; class Arachnida; order Ixodida; family Ixodidae; genus Ixodes; species Ixodes scapularis. The sequence continues at coordinate 90,595,632 of NW_024609835.1, forward strand.
CGGACTATCTGTCTCCCGCCTTGTAAAAGATTTAAGTAATTTTATCAAGAATCTTCGAACACTCGTACTCCGCCTTCGCGTTCGAAGCGCTGTTCACGGAGTAAGGCTAGGCTGCTTAGTGGATTGAGTTTCGCCACGTGTTCGTCGCACATTTTATGATGGGGTCCGGCTTTTACACACAAGTATCGTGCCAGTAGCTGACTTTTGCTCAAATAAACAGAAACAAAAACCTCTTTCGTCAATATTCACGTTCAACGGAAATCGAAGAACTCTGTTCGTATTCCTAGAATTCAAGAACTCGGGAATATGCACGACTGTGATGAAAACTATTATCGGCAACAGCAAGCGAAGCACCCACCTAAACGCCTGAGAGCACGTAAAATCTTCTCCGCCTGTTATTGCAACGGACATGTCCGCGCGCTTGTTAGGAAACGTGGGCGACAAACCGTGATGCCAATCGGCTGCTTCCTCACATTTTTAAAATTATCATAATTCTCCGGCATATGGATAAAGCCCGTAATCTTCCATGATTTTTCTAGAATAGCGTCAAGCCTTCCCGAGATCTTAGATGCTAAATAGCGTTTGAAAAAATCCGGAAGCGGCCGAAACAGATCAAATCCGGCGCACGCTTTTTCGCGTGGACGGATAAAAACGAGCGTATGCCGCATATTACCAGCATCATAGAATATCTGTAAGCATTATATTAAGCGAGAGCGAGAAAACCAACATTGTATAGTCCAGTTAGGGTCGCACCAGTACTCGCGTAAAAGCTCCGGGAAGACGGTTTTATTTGTGTTTCCTTGAGGGGTGCGCGCACGCACGCGCTTACAAAAGACAAAAACATGGTCGCACGGACACACGCAGATGCAATCAACGCGAGGAGAAACCCTCCCGTGGCAGATTAGCACACTGGCAAAACGACACCTTCCCCGGCCCCCCACACACAATGACACACACAGACACACACACCGAAAGGAGGAGCCGCCAAGCTGCGCCGCGTAAACGGAACCCCACGGCCATGCAGGAGGCTCAAACGTCTGCCGCGCACAGACAAAGCTTCCCCTAACGTTCGCTAAGCTGCACATATACTACGCGACGCGGGTACGCACGCCCGCAGTATCGGGGCAAGGGAGCCGGAGGTCCGCCAAACTCGTTGGAGTCGCCGCTGAGTCTGTGCCGGTCCAAACATCCCCCCCTCCCCGTCAATCCCCATCTGGGAAGCGCTGGTGCCGCTTCGTCTGCAATACACAGTCCCCTCCCCATTTCCGATTTCGCGGGGGGAACGCGACAGAACAGCACACGACAAAACAGCACGCGACAAAACAGCACGGTCAAAACAGCACGCGTCAAAACAGCACAGCGTCAAAACAGCACGGCGACAAAACAGCACGCGTCAAAATAGCACGCGACAAAACAGCACAGCGTCAAAACGGCACAACGACAAAAGAGCACGTGCCAAAACAGCACGGCGTCAAAACAGCACAGTGACAAAACAGCACGCATGTAGCAACTTCGAGCGCGCTCTTCACCTTTCTCTGCGCAAATAATTTTGAACCTCCCTGACCCTTTCATATTTTGGTGCTAGGTTGTAAAGGATGGGGGCATACTTGAAGAGATTGGGTAGTTAAAGGTGATATCTTCGCGTCGATGTTGGCCGCGTTGTCTGGTCTTTTCTGTAGGACCAGAGAAAGCGGAAAAGTTATTGGAAAAAAGAAATCCATAAGTTCAAGTTATGAACCGTCTGGTTTGCGGCGGTCCGGTAAGGTTCCATAGTACTCGTCGTTTCATAATACCACCAAAGCGTAAAACGCCCCCCCCCCCCCCCAAAAAAAAAAAAAAAAAAATAATAAAGAAGAAAAGAGCGGGATTTGCGTCGATTACAAATGCATTGATAAAACCGGTAAGATAAGGTGACTTTAATGTTGAGCGTATTCAAGGTGTACCATGGGCACCGATTCTGCGCGGTTCATTCGCCGTGAATAAAATGCGCAGAAAACTCGCGGCTGCAGATTGCAGGCGAGAAGTCGTTTTGAATTAAATACACAGATTATTTCCGACGAAGGCCTCGATCGAGGGGAAACCGGTGAAGCATAAACAAGCCATCCGATTAATTAGTTTTTTTTTTGTAGACGACATTGTTAGCAAATTTGCGCGTCAAAATTAGCAGAACTGCTCGAGAAATAGCCAGAATACGCTAAAGCAAAGGCTTCGGTACTGCCCAGGGCACCTTCATATGCCCGTCGAATATACCCCCCCCCCCCCCCCCCCCCCCTCCGTCCTTGCTCCCAAGAAAACGGATTTGACAAATCGGCCCTCGACGAGTTGGCTTTCGACGAATTGGCTTAGACCCTCCATTCCTTTACAGTGCCTACAATGAGACATACATTTTAGAGCGGAGCTCTTAGGGGCCCGTTTCCGGCTTGAGCGGCGTCGGCGTTCGCGTCGCCGTCGCCGTCGGCGTCGGCGTCTGTGTCGCCGTCGGCGTAACTACGGGGTCACGTGACCCCCCCCAGGTCACGTGACCCCCCAGGTCACGTGACCCCCTCACGTCACGTGACCCGCCTCAGATCACGTTACCCCCTGAGGCCACGTGACCCCACTGAGGCCATGTGACCCCCCTGAGGTCACGTGACCCCCTTGGGGACACGTGACCCCCCGAGTTCATGTGACAACCCTGAAGTCACGCGACCCCCGAGGTCTCGTGACCCCCTGACGTCACGCGAGCCCCCTTAGGTCACGTGACCTCAAGGAGTCACCTATCCCCCAGTACGCTTCCATCTTCCTCCTCAAGAGCTGCGCTCTAACCGGCGTTACAAACGGCTTTTATTTTTTTAACTACATATACGCTATATATAGGGTTCAGCGTTTTCGGCTTAAAGAGAATAAAACCAGGAAAATTACGCCGAATTATTTTTTTCAAATTCGGTTTTAACTGAAAAAGGTCAGTATTTTCGAGGGAGTTCGGAGAGGCCGGGAGGGGGGGGGGGGTATGCTACGACTCATTACTGACCGCACGCCACTTCCTTTTTTTCAGCTTTCAGCTTGTTTTCAGTGTGTCTCCGAGATCGGTTCGACGTTCAACAAAAGCTCCGGGGGCCCAAGGGTCTTCAGGACGACATCTGGGTATTTCACCTGATATGAAGTTGTGTGCCGAATTCTTTGTTCAAAGAAGAGAGTTTAATCGTGAACTGAACAATGAAAATCAAGGACGTCCGTAAATGCCGCACATTTTTAACACCCCTAGCTTCCGTCTACTAGAGGAGGACATCAATGCGATTGTTTTATTGTCGTTTCTGTGGTCGGCGCGAATTTACCACCCCTCGCAGTCGTGAAAATGGGGGAAAAAACGCACTGAGTACAATGCTAGCAAATTTTTGAATACTGATATTTGCCTCTCCGACCGAAGTGGTAGTGAAGCTCATGTACGTCCAGTGTACGTACAAATACGAGCACACGACGATAATGTCAGATCACGATAGGGTCCCAGTGCGCCTGGCAGAACAGGTCACGTCGGTTGCCACAGACAGCCACATTCCTGGTTTACTCAGTATACATTTTAAACAAGCGCTTTTAAATAGTGCATTTTCGTCAGTATACCGGTTTTCGTCAAAACACAGAAAAGAATCGAGAAGTTTATGAGTCTACAAATATTCACCGCAATAAACCGCAAAAATTCTGTTTGGAATAAGAACAGTTTTTATTCCAAACAGAAAAAAGGTACGCCGAATATAGAAATAATAAAAACCGAAAATGCCAAACCCTAGCTATATTGTCAATCTCCTGTTTTGACACAGTGCTGTTTTGTCGCGTTGCTGTTTTGACGCCGTTCTCTTCTGTCGCTGTGCCCATTTGACGTTGTGCTGTTTTGTCGCTGTGCTGTTTTGACGCTGTGCTGTTTTGACGCCGCACTGTTTTGGCACGTGCTCTTCTGTCGCTGTGCTGTTTTGACGCTGTGCTGTTTTGTCGCGTGCTATTTTGACGCGTGCTGTTTTGTCGCCGTGCTGTTTTGACGCTGTGCTGTTTTGACGCGTGCTGTTTTGACCGTGCTGTTTTGTCGCGTGCTGTTTTGTCGTGTGCTGTTCTGTCATGGTGCCGTGTAAGGGCACCAACATGCTGCAGACTCTTCCAAATGTCAAGTCGGCTATCAGTCGCGAAGAGTACGCACACGCAAGCAAATCCATAACGACATCTCCTGAGTCCTGACTCCTAGTTCACGAACTCAGTCCCCATCACATCACAAATTCAGTTCACGAATTCATTCACCATCACATCACGTATACACCAGAGTCACGAAGTCCTTCACTACTGCATCACGGGTGCGTCACAGTTCACGAGGTCACTCCCCGTCACATGACGGCTCCTTCCGAGTTCATGAAGTCAGTCCCCTTCGCATCACGACTCGTTCCGCATTCACGAAGTCACATCCCCTTCATATCACGGGTTCTTTCGCGTTCACGGAGTCACGCCCATTCACATCACGACTCCTTCCGTGTTCACAAAGTCACATCCCCTTCACATCACGGGTTCTTTCGCGTTCACGGAGTCACGCCCATTCACATCACGACTCCTTCCGCGTTCACGAAGTCACATCCCCTTCACATCACGACTTCGTCCGAGTTCACGAAGTCATTCACAGCCCTTCACCATGACGCGGTGAGCGCGAGTGAGTGTGAGTGAGCGAGTTCGTGAGTGACTTCGCCGAGGTATGGCAGCAGGTGCAAGAAAAAGGGACATTTTGCAACAGTCTGCAAATCTTCAACTACCGTGAACTCCCTCGTACACGAACAAGGATTCGTAGGAGTTGCAGCTTCTCCTCAAACAGCAAAATGGGACATCGAGATATTCGTCGACGAAACTCCTGTTGTTTTCCGAATAGACACTGGAGCAGATGAACTGGAGCAGATGAAACGGTGTAATCAGCTGCCATCTTTCAAAATGTCTTTGAAAAGTGCCACAAGCTCTCCGAGCCCCAACGCCGACTTAATGGTCCAGACGGGCGACCCCTCAAAGTCATGGGATCAGCTTGGATGAAGCTCAACTGCCGTGAGCAACAAGCACTCGAAGAAGTTTACATCGTGAAAGGACTTCGCAAACCTCTCTTGGGTAAGCCAGCTTTCGAAAAATTTCGGCTTTGACCTCAAATCTGCATGACTGCGAACAAAGCTTGCGAACCGAAGAAAGAGTTCTCTCACCTGTTTCAAGGACTGGGATCTCTCGAACGTGCTTACGTTCTGTGGGAACCCTCTCCCTGGCTCCTCCGCCCTCCGTGACCTTGCCGGTCCCCGCCGCCGTATTGTCGGGCGCTCCTTCGTTCCCTGTGACCTTCCCGTTTCCAGTCGCCGTCCTGTCGCGGGGTGGCCGAGCTCTCCGGGAGGGACGGGGCAAGCGCCCCCTCACCCAGCGCTGACGTCGGAGGGTCGGCTCGCAGCAAGGTTCCCGATTGGACGGTCGGCGGGACAAGGACTTGGAAGAGAGCTTGGGCGGCCGACGAGACAAGGGACCGGTCACGGAGGCGAGCTCGGACGGCGCTGGACGCTGGCGCAGGGAGTGCGGGCACTACGTTGAGTGGCGGACTCGACAAACGGACCGGACAGCGACCCTGCACGACGATGTTCCCATGACGCGGTGTGGACGACCACCGCTGGGACTCGGAGAAGCTGCTCGGGCAGCGGACTCTCCCCCGGCCTCGCTGATGACGGTCCCCCGATCCCGAAACCCCCCCAAGGCAATGAGTGAGTGAATAAACCCTTTTGCCGAGAGCGAAGTATTGCAGTGTCATATTCATCCGGAGACAGGGTTTGTGGGAATCGGACCTAGAAGATGCCCGCATAAACTGGCGCCGCAACGTGGGGCCTGATTTTCGATCAGGCAGGCATTTCGATTCCCAACCTGCTTCCGGTTGAATTGGGGCACTGTTTCGCGCTCTTTTTGGGGGTCATCTTTGTCGCGGGAGCGCCGCACGAAGTTTCGTTGCGGGAGCGCCGCACGGAGGCCCTGACATTATCGCCTGCCTGACGAGGAGGCGCGGACCTTGACCATTGTCTTTAGGGATTAACCCTTTTTCGCAGCATGTCCGGAATTCACTTATCCCCGTTGCGAGACGCGCCATGAGTATTTGCTGTTCAGCGCACGGTTAGATGCGGGCAGGTTGATCCTGCTACGCAGGAGCGCTGTGTGCGTCGAAATTACCGCACCCCTCGAGGCCTGTAGCGTCGGGCGTCCCCCCACCTACGCCTCCGGCCGTCCGCGTCCGCTGGGAAAGATGCCGGCTCACGCCTCGGGAGATGTGACGCGCCTAACCGCCTTTGCTCGCATATCGATGTAATGTTTTGGAACATTTGTTACCGATCGGACGCGTTAGAGAGGCATCGCTCCGGGTGGAGAACGCACCCATTGCGGATGGCGGTTGCATGGACTGTGTTTGGAAATTATTCCCGCATTGTATTTTGTCCGGGAGGAGACTAGCGTCTCGGTTTGATCCCATGCTAGCTCCCAGTTGGCCTTGCTTGAGCTGTCGGCGCGGTTTTGAGCGTCGTTAGTTGACAGCGTTTTAAGGTACGGATACGGTCTTCTGGTTCCGACCAAGATCGCTTTGAAGGAGTACCTTGTGGCCAGAGGCTACATTTAGGGGCTGAGCCCACTAAATTGTGCCGGATACGCGATGTCTGGTGCGTAGACATCGAAATCCCGAAAGCCACAGAGTTTCCGTGTTCACTTATCAGTGGCTGTGCGTGTGTAATGCTCCGTGGAGTCCAGTGTGACGCGATGGGCATGACCCGTGCGTATCTGGTTGTAGAGTCGTGAGGTTGATCCCGTTTGATTGTGCGCACAGTTTGTTCCGGATCCTCACACCGCCATATCGATGGTTGAGCCTCGCGGCGGGAGTCACTCTTTCATTTCGTTTTCTCCGCCTCCGGAGGAGCGGCGGCAAGCGCGCGCTTTGCGCTGCCGCCGGATGCAGTACGGTTCTCGGCCGTGCTTGGGTTCGCGTTGGGACGCGAGGGCGTGGAGAGCGTAATTGGTCGTGCAGAGGCCTGGATTAGAGATAAATTATAAATTTAGCGCAGAAAAGACAGCTAGGTGAGAAAAGAGCTGGGCTCGTGCAGTGAAGAGCTGCACGAGGGGAGTGGCGGTCTTGCGAGGATGTGACGAGTTGTTCATAGTTTTATCCTGTACAGATGCGCGGTTGGCCCGGGAAAACGTACGGTTCACGTCGGCGGGTACGTGCCCGGGAAGCCTAGAAATTATGGCAGCGGCATGACCGTCGGCGGCCTATAACTGTTGTGCGTTGGGTCAGCCCGTCGCTGTACTAACTGCAGCCTTTGCATGAATGGGTAGCGGGTGTTGGAATGCGGCCGTAAATGCTGTAGACACTTCGACGCTGCGGAAACTGTTTATGCAGAGCAAATATAGTTTATTAGCTCGTCCATCTCCAAGACTGGCCGGTTAGATAATTTGGCATTTCGGTATCGCGCTCGTTGCGCGGAAGTTGAGAGGTGCGCGTGTGGGATACTTACATTGTTCGAACCCTGCCTGTCCTTACAGTCGCAAGAAGACTTTTCAGTCATGCGGCGGGTTGACTTGGCTGGGGGCGAGCTTTGTGCGTAACCTACTGCGTTTGTATGTGGACACGTTGCTCGATTCGAGAACGTTGAAGAGTCGCGAGACGCGTTGACGGCGTACCTTTATTGCTCGATCCCGGCCGGCCTTGACATCAGCTGGAAGACTTTTTAGTTATGCGGTGTCGGGGTTTGGCCGGGGGAGAACTCTAACGTGCGTCGATGCGCTTGTCGCGGTTATCGAGCCCGTGCGGGGTTCGGTGCGGACCGCCGTTACGCGCTCGTCGCTCCTGTTGGGTGGTCGCCTCCGAGCAGCGAAGCGGTAACGTCTGGTACATGCCCAGACGTTACGGACATAGCTTTGTAAATAGGCTGTCCAATGAGATCTGCTGTTCGCACGATCCAGGTACTGTTCCCTTTGTACTGGTGTAAGTGGCCGGTACCACGGAACAACGGCCTCTCAGTAAGGCGATTACCCCTTCTGATGAAGGCGTGCTGCGTAGCTTGGCTGTAGCGTGTTTGTAGCTCGGGTAGCGTGAACGCCGAGTGCATGAGTGCCCGTCATGGGTTGTTGGCAGCGTGTTCCTTCCGAGTCGAACCTCGCGAACGGGACTGGATTTGTGACCGTTTCTGTTTTACGGAAGGTTATTCTTAGTTTTTGAGGTTTTGTGTTCTTCGCGAGCGTGTTGGAGATTAATATTGTTGTCAGAGGTGTGCGGTTCTGACGCTCTGGTAGATTGCTTACTGTTTTAAAGGAATGCGGTTGAGTTTGATAGGAGCAAATGTTGTATAGTGGGCGTATGTACGATTTGAGTATACAATGAGTGCTCATACTTTTAGTTCAGGAATGGTTTTCCACTTAAGTACCTCATGAACGCGCAGCGTGATGTTCTTGATGATTGCCTGCCTGCTAGTATTGAGATGAAGAGTTTCGTTTTTATTTCGTAGCATGTCCAATGATCGAAAGATTTTGGTTTCGTCGCGCTGTCTGATATAGCGTGCCGCTATTTGTTTTTGCGCGATTCGCTGTCTGTTACATTGGGGACGGAAGCGAACTTCAAGAGCCGGCGTGTTGTGTGTGCCTGGGTGCCCGTCCGTGTTGTGAGCTGTGGTGCTCCGGACCAGTTCGTGGACCGTGCTCCGCCGGTCACGAGCTTCCGAGTGAATGGACGTTCACCGCTGACCTGCTTGGCTTGATGCCATCATCATCATCGAGGGTGCTCGTCGTCATCGGCGACACTCAGCTGAACGAGCTCCCTGCCCAGGGTCCTGGGGACCACGCAACCTCAAGCCCCCCGGGGTCCGAGCCTTGAGGGAGGGGAGGTGTGGGGACCCTCTCCCTGGCTCCTCCGCTCTCCGTGACCTTGCCGGTCCCCGCCGCCGTATTGTCGGGCGCTCCTTCGTTCCCTGTGACCTTCCCGTTTCCAGTCGCCGTCCTGTCGCGGGGTGGCCGAGCTCTCCGGGAGGGACGGGGCAAGCGCCCCCTCACCCAGCGCTGACGTCGGAGGGTCGGCTCGCAGCAAGGTTCCCGATTGGACGGTCGGCGGGACAAGGACTTGGGAAGGTCTTAAGAGGGGCACGGAGACAAAGGAAGAGAGCTTGGGCGGCCGACGAGACAAGGGACCGGTCACGGAGGCGAGCTCGGACGGCGCTGGACGCTGGCGCAGGGAGTGCGGGCACTACGTCGAGTGGCGGACTCGACAAACGGACCGGACAGCGACCCTGGACGACGACGTCCCCATGACGCGGTGTGGACGACCACCGCTGGGACTCGGAGAAGCTGCTCGGGCAGCGGACTCTCCCCCGGCCTCGCTGATGACCGTCCCCCGATCCCGAAACCCCCCAAGGCAATGAGTGAGTGAATGAACCCTTTTGCCGAGAGCGAAGCATTGCAGTGTCATATTCATCCGGAAACAGGGTTTGTGGGAATCGGAGCTAGAAGATGCCCGCAGTTCTCAAGCTGAAACCTAACGCGACGTCGTTTGCTATCGCATCACCGAGAAGAGTATCGCTTTCGCTGTATCAAGAAACGCAGAAAGAGCTGGAGAACATGCAGTCGCAAGGTGTCATCTCTCCAGTAGAAGAACCTACCGTATGGTGCGCGCCGATGGTCATCGTCCCCAAACCGTCTGGCAAAATTCGCATTTGTGTTGATCTCACACAACTGAACAAACACATTCAGCGCGAATATCACCCCATCCCATCAGTGGAGCACACGCTAGGAAGGCTAGCGGGACCCAAGATCTTCTCAAAGCTGGACGCGAATTCTGGGTTCTGGCAGATCCCTCTAGAAGAGAAGTCACGACTCCTGACGACATTCATCACTCCGTTTGGAAGATTTTGTTTTAATCGCCTACCATTCGGAATCACGTCAGCACCGGAACACTTCCAGAGACGTATGACACAACTTCTTCAAGGAATGGAAGGAGTACTTTGCCACATGGACGATATCTTGATATGGGCGTCATCGTCCGAGCAGCACGAGCAACGTCTGCGAGATGTCCTCAGGCGACTCTAATCAGCAGGACTCACGCTCAACGAGGAAAAATGCGTCTTTCGAGTCTGAAGCATCAAGTTCCTAGGTCATTAAGTAGACAGCGATGGTGTCCGTCCAGACGACACAATCGTCAACGCAGTGAAACAGATGCCCGTACCGACTTCAAAGCAAGAAGTCAAGCGCATCATGGGTATGGCGACATACCTAGGACGATTCGTGCCACACCTGTCTGACCTAATGCATCCACTTTCGTCACTGCTCAGTTCCAAAGTGGACTTCGTGTGGAATCATCCTTAGCAGAAAGCCTTCACCAAGTGGAAGGAAATCCTCTCAACCTGCCCCGTTCTCGGAATTTACGACGCCAACAAACGATCGATTGTATCGGCAGATGCGTCATCCTACAGCCTGGGAGCAGTGCTGCGTCAAGAGCAGGAGGATGGATCATATCGCGTCATCGCCTATGCGTCCAGAACACTCACCGAAACAGAGAAGAGGTACGCCCAAATTGAAAAAGAAGGTTTGGCACTCACGTGGGCATGCGAAAAATTCCGAGATTACATCGTGGGAACGCACTTTGTACTGGAAACCGACCACAAACCACTCATTTCTCTGTTCGGATCAAAGTCATTGGACGAACTAACCCCACGGCTTCAGAGACTGCGCATGCGTTTAATGCGCTACTCATTTGAAGTTGTCCACCTTCCGGGAAAGGAACTCCAAGCAGCTGACTCGTTGTCAAGAAGCCCTCTGCCACAGCGGCAAGACAGAGAGATGCAAGAAGAAATCGATTGCTTCATTCGACACAGAGAGACGTCTCTACCAGCAACGCAAACGAGTCTCCAGTGGATAACGACAGAACAAAACAAAGACCATGTTTGCCAAAGACTCGCCAGCTACAGCCATAAAGGTTGGCCAAATCGTAGAGATCTCGGAACAGACCTCAAAGAGTACTACAAGTACCGTCATCACATTGCCGTGGAAAACAGCCTTCTCATGAATGGTTTTAGAATAGTGGTACCAGAATCCTGCCGTCCACATATCCTGCATATCCTTCATGAAGGACACATGGGCATAGGAAAATGCAAAGCACGGGCAAATGTATCGGTGTGGTGGCCGAGGATAAACGATCATATCGAGCGCCTGGTCAAGAACTGCGAAAAGTGTATTAAAACTGGCCAGAACCGAAAGCTCCCCCTCATCCCGCCAGAGTTTCCTAGTCGACCGTGGGAGAGAATGGCGATGGACCTCTTCTTCATTCACGGGAAATGGTGGCTGGTCGTCGTCGACTACTACTCTCGCTACCCGAAATCGCCCGACTGGAAAGCCTCATAGCAGCGTGCGTAATAATGCACTGCAAATCGATATTTGCGAGGCATGGCATCCCAGAAGTAGTGGTGTCTGATAATGGTCCTCAGTTTGCGGGAACCACAGGTTCAGCATTTACAAAGTTCTCACAGACCTACGGATTCAAGCACATTACATCAAGCCCTCGCTACGCGCAGAGCAATGTGATGGCGGAGGCTGCCGTGAAGATCATAAAGAGATCACTCAGCAAGACGGAAGATCCGTACGAGACACTCATGATCTACCGTTCAACGCCTCTGCCTAACGGATACAGTCCGACAGAACTTCTCATGGGGAGAAGGATGCGTACAACCGTACCAATCGCCACCCAGCTCCTGGAACCAAAGCTACCCCACCAAAAAGAACTGCGTCGCTATGAGCAAGAAAACAGGAACCGACAAAAGCAATACTTCGACCGGCGACACGAAGTGCGTCAACTCGATCCACTCGGCTCTGGAGAGCGAGTTTGGGTCATTGACCTCAAGCAAACCGGAGTTGTTCAGAACAAGGCCCATACACCACGATCTTACTGGATAACGTCCGAGGGTCAAGAGATCCGAAGAAATCGCACGCATTTAATTCCTTTCCCCGATCAACAAGATAAACAAGGCATCGAAGAGTTCCCCGAAACAACCACGAGGCCCGAGGAAACATGTGCCGAGACCACCCACAAACATTCTCGGCACGGCCGGTGTGTAAAAGAGCCAGACCGTTTCGGCACTTTTTCGAAGCTCCCTTAGAAAGAGGGATGTTATGGAGTCGCCCACGCGCCGACGCTAGCGAGCTCCAAAGTCCAAAGCGACCGAGCGAGAGCAACCGTTCGCGCGCGGAGCCCGAGATATAAACATCCGTCCCGCGGCTTCGCGCGTAACCCGAGGGCTCCGTACCAGAGGCGCCTTTTTTTTTTATTTCGTTTTAGATCTAATAAACGAGACGTCAGTCTTCAGCCTGACTCCGGCACGAAAAATTGTCCGTGTGTGCCCTTCGCAAAAGAACGTAAAACGAAACAGTTGGCTTTAGTCATGTCCCAGATTTATTTAGCTGCGTTAGATTTGGCCGGGTGGTGAATAGTACAGTCATTGCCCAAGGGGTTAGCGTTAATTAAGAGGTACGTCGGTGATACTTTAATATGTTCAGAGGCAGAGTGACTCCTTCCCAAGGTCAGAGGTATCACAGAGGCGGCTCTTGAGTTTGCTTTCAGTTGCGAGGAACCTGTTGGAGGGATGTTGCAGTTCTTATATTTGAGGTTAAGCACGTTAGATGTGTTGTGCTAGAATTAGGGTAAGCTTGCACTGAAACCTTTGCTACCTTTCCAGAGTTACCATTCAATATTAGTTTAAAGAGGTGTAGGGTTATCAATGCTCTCATAAAATCTTGTCAGCTCCATGTTCTTGGGCAGTTAAGTATCAGTTGTTGAGCTTGAAGGATATGTGGTCTTTGTGGGATCTTGCTACCAACACAGGTACCGATAGAGTAACCAAAGGATTGTCTCAACAGCGGCGATATCTCAAAGGAGACGTCAAACCTAGTAGCGCGGTCCCCACATCTCCGCAGTAATATAGACGACGTTTAGGGCTACATTACCGCGGGTCGGTTCGATTAATTACCTCCGTCGGTGCCAATGATCGTCTACCTTGTCTCACTCTCTCGAATATAGCGGAAGAGAAGACACACGTACCAGAGTAAGGACAGAGTCCAAGTGCATTTATTGGAACACTCTTTAAATGAACTGCTATGTCCCCATCCAAAATGCCCCCCGCGCCGGCAAGGTAAGAAAAGGTCCTAACCTGGCCAGACGCGGGGTTCCGGAGAGCCAAGACCGGGGAAGCGTCGGAGAAGTCGCCGACACACGTCCTATCTCTTTCGCGGTCACCCGGACGAGTCCCTTTCCCGAAAGCGGGAAAACAAGAGGCGAAACCTCCTCGCCTGTCGGCAGTGATTCGCATCCGAGCGGGGGAACGGAAAGGGGTCCCCCCGGGAGAGAGTGAGAGGAGAGCCCCCCAAGCCAGGCGGCCCTCCGTCTCACGAACAGGTCGGAGCTCACGGCGAAGAAGGCCGAGCGTTCCGACCCGCGGCCGTTATCGCAGCCATCGGGGAAGGGAGACCAGAGGAATCCCCACATCCCCCCCTCCTTAAAACGGTAGGTGGGTCTCAAGAAAGAATAAAGGGGGCCCACCTGCTCTCATAAAATAATATCTCTCTCTGCGCACCCCCAACAAATACACGCGACACCCAGCGCGCGTCTTCACAGTGTCCGTCGTCAACAGCTCACTCACCAGGCCGAAGAAAAGGAAAGTTCCAGTTCCAAGCACTTGACAGCCGCCGCCACAGCACGGCAGAGCATCACAGGCACCGCGCTGACGCCGCTGGACCCAGGTGTCGCGGTACGAGCTGGCCTGCAGTGGGGGGCAGCCAGGCCGTCGTGAAGGCGGCAGCACCAAAAAAGACCGACGACCGCCGCCCACCAGCGGAGACCAGCTGGGGAAGTCCCAGACACGCCGCCCGGGGGGTTCGGCGCCATCTCGGCCGCAGTGGGCTGGTGAAGGGGGGTGGACGACCTCGGAGCAGACCTGCGAAGTCGTTTTGCGCCAGCAGCCAACACGCCCAGAGCCGGCCGTAGACCTCCCGAAAGGGAAGAAAGGGCGCCGCCGCCTCCAAACGAGGGGACGCGCAACCGACGCTCGCCTGCCTCAGGCCGCAAAGGCGGCAAAACGGGCAGGGGCAAACGACAAACCAAAACCACAGAAAAGGTGGCCAGTTTGTCAACGGTGACAGGAACATGCTAGAGTGACCCGATTCGACACCGGAAGAAGCCATAAAAAGAGGGCCCCTCCGTTCGAAACGCGTCCACATACCAAGCAAACTAATTGAGTTCGCTTAATGTAGGCCCCGGGGAGAGAGCTTCTAGGAAAAACGCCGAGTTCTCAATCCTTTGCGCAGGGAGCTAACACAGAGGCTGCCCACACTACCTGGTTTTATAGTTACCGGAAGAGTCCGTTGACTATAAGTGGCCAAAAAGAGATAACAGTCTGCAGCTGGCCCGTCTTCTGAAGTCGAGGTAAACGGATACGGGGACTTCGAAGGGGCGATAGAAACAAACCGCCATGGATGCGCGCCTGCGAGCGGGGAGGACGCAAGTTCCCGCGCAAAATAGCCGCCATCTTGCTCCCCAGGGAGGAAGACAAAAGGGGCCGCAGCTCACACGCTCAAACCTGCTAGTTTCGCCAACTATTTGAGCTAGCTTACCGAGGCTAGAAAAACATGTCTTGCACCCGATACGGCTTGATCAAGGGCTCACAACGGTGTGGACCCTTCTTTTGAGGCAAGGCCAGGTTTCAGAGCAACGTAACTGCTAAGATTCTTAGAGTCGCCCTTCTACCTGGATCACGCGAGTCTGACAGATATCGCCAAAGGGCGCTCTGGCTACATGGCGCCTGGGTTTCAGAGCAACATAACCTCCGAAAGTCTTGGAGTCACTCGTCCACCCAAATACTGTCGAAGTGCGCCTCAGACCGCGTAGCGCCACCACCATGAACGCAAAACTAGTGTCGTTCTTGGAAAACAACAACAGGCTGCAGGAGTACGTTGGCATCAAGCAGATACAAATCTTTCCCTAAGAAAACCCTCCGCGCCCACTGCAATACCAGCAGTGAATACAGCGCGCGCGTCAACAGTGTGCAAACTGCTTCTCGACGCCGACGGTTACGCGGCCCGGCTCCCGGAGCCCGTCAGTAGCAGTACCAGCTACTTATCGACGTTATTGGCAGGCGTACCGTCCGACTCTGAATGAGTGTCCGCGACTACTCCGAGTCAAAGAAAACGCGAATATTTACATTCCCAGATTGCACTGCTGATCCTTCGCTACTCTTTTCTGCCAAGCCTCGCTACCCGCCGGACATAGAAGTCCACCCGGTTCTCGAAAACATCATCAAAACTTCTATATACAATTTCCCTTCAGGACAAGTTGTTGGTGGCGCGCAAGGAACCCAAATACACACAGGGTCTCCCGCAACAACGAATGTTGCTTGTCGCACGCCAATTCAAAACAGGAACACGCGTACGAATCACACTGCGCTCGCTCAAAGGAGTGGCACTGCGGGTTGCCGACTCGGCATTAATCGCTCAACCATAAGTGGCGAGATCAGGACGCTCGTGGTACGGGGCGATCAAAGGCAAGGAATGCGGGCAAATAGGCCGGACAAAGGGACGGAGGCCAGGAGCCACGACCACGATAAAGGAAGCCGTGGCCCCACGTTGGGCGCCATTTTATGTGGGATATTGCTAGCTACCAACACAGGTACCGATAGAGTAACCAAAGGGCTGTCTCAACAGCGGCGATATCTCAAAGGAGACGTCAAACCTAGTAGCCCGCGGTCCCCACATCTCCGCGGCAATGTAGACGAACGTTTAGGGCTACATTACCGCGGGTCGGTTCGATGAATTACCTCCGTCGGTGCCAATGATCGTCTACCTTGTCTCACTCTCTCGAATATAGCGGAAGAGAAGACACACGTACCAGAGTAAGGACAGAGTCCAAGAGCATTTATTAACATACTCCTCTAAAGGAACTACAATGTCCCCATCCAAAATGCCGCCCGCGCCGGCAAGGTAAGAAAAGGTCCTTACCTGGCCAGACGCGGGGTTCCGGAGAGCCAAGACTGGGGAAGCGTCGGAGAAGTCGCCGACGCACGTCCTATCTCTTTCGCGGTCACCCGGACGAGTCCCTTTCCCGAAAGCGGGAAAACAAGAGGCGAAACCTCCTCGCCTGTCGGCAGTGATTCGCATCCGAGCGGGGGAACGGAAAGGGGTCCCCCCGGGAGAGAGTGAGAGGAGAGCCCCCCAAGCCAGGCGGCCCTCCGTCTCACGAACAGGTCGGAGCTCACGGCGAAGAAGGCCGAGCGTTCCGACCCGCGGCCGTTATCGCAGCCATCGGGGAAGGGAGACCAGAGGAATCCCCACATCTTCGAGTGACTTAGTGGAAATGGTAGACTTGAAATGCCTAGGGGCTTGTAGTGGCATTGGAAAGAAAACGAGAAAGGAACCTGGCAGGGCAGCCCTTTATTTCTCTTTTTATGGGTATTCGCACAATTTCATGACGATTGCGAATAGGTTCCGGGTAACGCTGGTCATTACTACAAACTACATGTTGAACAGGACGACGCCATTTTCAGGGGGACTTCACGAGTGTTTGAAAAGTTAAAGGGGAAGCCCTCGATAACTGCAAGGTTGGTGTAGCCTTTGACATTCCAATGGCTTGTAAGTTCTCCTACGTCGCGCAAACAATGCGCTTTTTAATTTAAAGATTACGCGAGCAAAGAGGGCTGTCAAGAATAATGCAACAAACTTTGAAATTACAAGGCACATAGGTACGTAGAAGAATGCAAGAAACGTTTACCGGCGTGAGAGGACGCTATTCTATTGAGTAAAACAAATTACAGCAAGAGTTTTGAAAGAAACAGTTAGGATTGGCTCAGGAGGAAATTGTATTAGCCAGCCTTCAATCTCATTGGATGCGGCGACACCGAGGTTTTTACTTTTGTAAGGGGTGGGAAAGGGGAGAGGAAGATATTCTATAAAATAAAGATAGGAAGAAAAAAAAACGCAGGCGAGCTGGCGAAGGACTACCATAGTAAACCCGAGACATAGGAATAATAAAGAAACGAACAAAAGAACGAAGTTACAGGAGACTTGGTCGTTCTGTCAGTTCGTTTTTATTATTCCTTTGCCTCGGTTTGCTCGGTTTTACCATTAGTGTATAAAATCTTCATTTAATTTTGTGCCTTTGATACAGATTTCTTGAAGAAGTATGTGTCCTGCACTATTGGATGTATTATGAAGGGTGTTGCGATGGATGTGGGAACGTCGGCCAGCTCGGTGAATATCGTGTAAAAGAGTGGCATCCACACAGTTTTGTACCGTTGGTTCTGTTACGGATGGCGTAGCGTTGCCTGTTCGAACGTGTGCAAACCCTTTTCCGCCCGTCGCCTCCAGTTGGAATCATGTGTCATCTTTACCAGCTCACTTGTTTATTAACATTGTATTTTGACATAGTAGTTTGGCGGAGTTCAGGACTTGCTTTTAGAAATTATCAGGATCCCTTTGGAAATGAAGTAATAAATAGAAGAAAAATATTTGTTGGAACACTGGGAGGTAGTTTTATAATGCTTGCAATTATCTACTGATATAAGTATACGACAGTGTATGCACGAAGACGTGTCACTGCATTGTGAGTATGACATGAGTGATGTCGGTGGCGGAGCTTTGGTTATAGGTTATTTACAGCTTCACAGCAAAAACCGTAACATGAGGCGTAATGTTTAATTTTTCATGAAACTGTACGGGAGGAAGTTTAAAATGGAGCATAATATTCAATTTACGCAGGACCCTTGGCTGGAGTACTGTCAAGATATGTTGCTATTTGGAAGCTGTTACTTGTCACTAGTGCGATGAACAGCTTAGCGGTTTCTGCCTGCTGCTTCGCCAGAAACGTCGGCCACCTTACCATCTTGTTGGGCGTCGTCCATGGTAGGCTGGGTATTCCGCGCTTTGAATGTCAAAATAGGCTGCCATAATGCTAGTTTTGTTCTAGTTGCCTATTCCACAGAAGGCTTTACCTTACAAGTTTGTCTGAGCGCAGGCGAAGCTACAGGAGCCGAGGAAGCTAATCAAACAGGCCAAGCGTGCAAACTTACCGGGTCTATAATTTTTACATCTGTGTGTTATTCCCTTCTAATCTAACCAAGGCCAAAAAGCGTGCAACGACATTGCGGTCTTAGCCTGTGTCTGGGTTTGCGAGTCCTCTAGCCAAAGACTGCTCTCGGACTGAAACTGAAACGATGTATAGTGTGTAAAATACTTGGACATCATTACTTAGCAGCAATTGAGAACGAATGCACTACTTCATAAATAGAAACCTTCTGTGAAATGGTTCTAATTAACTTAGGTGCAATACTTCGCAGGAGAAGTCCTAATATAAAATTAAGCTAAAAACACTTCACGAAAGCTAATGCGGTATATGTTTAACGTGCTCTTCTTTGGGCGCATTGGTTGAGTGCACCGAGTTTGATTTCGTTACCAACACATAATTTTGAAGCCGGTCTATTATCGACCACTGTAATTCGTCTAAGGGTAGGCAGAAGCAAGCAAGCAGCGAAAAGAGCCCCGGCAGCACACCAATGTTGGACCTACATTGGGCCAACAATGGCAAACGCTGGCTCCGGAGGTTGGTCCAACATTGGTATTCTGGCCGAGCGCAACTTCTTCCAATGTTGGCCCAGCCATTGGCACCAACGTTGGGCCATCGTTCAACCAATGTTCCAGCCATCATTGGCACCAACGTTGGGCCATCGTTCAACCAACCTTCCAGCCGTCATTGGCGCCAACGTTGGGCCATCGTTCAACCAATGATCCAGCCATCATTGGCACCTTTTTTAGGCCATCGTTAAACCAATATTTCAGCCATCGTTGGCATCCACACTGTCATTGGCTATGCCAATTTTGGCTTTCACACTAATTCAATGGCTATGCCATCATTGGTATACAAGTTCAATCATTGAATAGGCCGTTATCGGCAGTCAAGCTGATTCATTGGCATGTCCCAGTGTTAATGCCATATCTTTAATGCTGGCCATGCAATGATGGCAATGGGTTTAAATCCTGGTTATTCCAACATTGGGTTTTAAGAACCCCTGGCCTGTTTCTTATTAGCAGCCCACTGCAAGAAAAACATTCTGGGCAGAAATGGCAAGGTCCTCCTCTGCTTTGTCTGTGCACTTTTTCATCTGGCGAGCAAATGACTATTTCAAGATCAATTAATACTTTTTTCGGAACTTTTACTGAAAGGGGCTAGGCAGGAAGCTCAGCGGGGAGCCTATGCCTGGTCCTGGGGAAGGTCCTGGGGCAGGGGAGCCATTACGGCTTCCGAACGCCTCTTCCTGCAGCCTCCCCTGTCGCAAGACCCTGGCATCCACTTCAGCACCATTTTTAAGCTGCCGATTCTTCAATTGTTAGCTTCGCAGGCTGATGGCATCTACGAAAAGATCCAAAGGTCAAAGATCAACACTTTCAAACCCACATTGGTCTTAGTAAAGCACACTCCCAAGCAGCACTTCAACAAATGTTAAGGTTTGAGTGTCCCCTAAAAAGTCCCTCGCTCACGACTTTTCAGTCCTTGCGGCGTAGCACCCGTGGTAGCCGATGATCAGGGGTCTACGACGTCAGGGCCGAGGTCCGGACGTAGTGACGAGGCAGTTGACCGATGGCCGAAGGCTTGAATCAGGCCCCGTACGCCGGTGGCAGCCTATGACCAGGTGTCCGCCAAGGTCTGGGCCGAAGGACGTAGCGACGAGGCAGTTGGGCGTTGGCCGAAGGCTTGAGTCAGGCCCAGAACGTCTGTGGCACGGAGTGGCAGCGGGTGTTCAACTGCGCCACGCATGCAGTCTTGTCTACCTCCAGTAGGTTGGCGCCCGGACTGCGTGAGAAGTGGGTTGTGGGTCGGGCCTCTTGACGTCTGGTCACGCCGACGGAGGTCCGGCCTGGTCGCGTCTGCACCGTCTTTTGTCAACCGCCCGAATCCCCTCCCGCGCTCCTCGCATGCCCCCACCTCGCCTTCCTCTTTCTCGTCCTCTTCGGCTGGTCGCGGGATCGCTCATCACACCAGACTAAGCCAATCATAATAATAATTGGGGTTGTGGGGATATTTATACAGCGTGTAGTTCGTCTACCATTAAAGTTGCGACGAGTCACACGCTGTAGATGAGCAATTTAGCCAGTGCAGTACAACCGCTAGCCTAGGGTCTTTAACGTGCACCACGCAGTAGTGATACACGACCGCACGCCGGTACGATGCTCATCCAGATCGAAACGGGCAGGGGTGGGGCTCGAACCCAGGATCCCTGGGTTCTGCAGCGCGAGCTGGATGTGCGCTTCAGCCCACTCGGCCACCGATCCCCCCTACTAAGCCAATCAATTACCAACGTTGGTAGGCCACTGGCTAAGACAGGCAATTGGTGGCCAGCTTAAACCAATCGATGGCCAACTGTGGTAACCCGTTGGCTCTATTACAGCTTATATTTCTGAGGGCGTTGTCACTACCGTAGTCAGTACTGCAGTTGCCGTATTTTGTACGCACTTTGAAGTCATTTTTAGGCAAGCAGGCATAATGCTCAGCTTCTTCTGTTATATGTTGCGTGATAACCTTTCTTTGCAGATTGAAATGCGCATCAGCTTTATGTCACCTCCTAACTCAAACATAGGGTGTTCGAGATGTTAATTCAACGCAATTTTTTATTCGTGAAGACATGTAATTGCTTAATCAGTCGCTGGATATTTGTTTAAGGTTTTATTTTTTTGCTAAGATTATTAGTGCTTGTTATTTATTTTTTAATTTTGTCCGGTTCAGTCTGAATTATAGGCTGCGTTTTGCGGCTCAGCAAAGCGGGTTGCCTTGAGATTTTCAAGATCACATACAGCTGACAATACACCCGTGTCCTAGGTTGGGGAGGCGGGTGGAAATTTCGGGGTTGAACCCTGCCTCCCCCCCCCCCCCCCCCTCTTTGGAAAGGTTTCCCGGTTGCGTCGCTAAATGGGCATAAGAGAAGAGGCACTATGCTTTTTGCCGTATAAACATATACACAAATCGAAGGAAGCGTGCATTTTGTATTTCGTGTGGAATTTACTAAGCATAACTATCAGTTTTGGGAAGACGCCTGTAAGTTATAGTCGGTAACAGGTGGTAGAAGCTCCTCCCATCTCTTTCCATATTTGTAGATCGAAAGATCAGGAGGAGTCGACCTCCTCCCCAGCGTTTATTTTTAACCTGTCACCGAACACGGTTTTTTTTTGCGTGGACGTTCAAACTTGCTACAGCTCGCAATGCATACAGCGTTCTAATTCAGTTGCTAACTTGCTCTGCGTGTGAAAACAGAAGAATCGTTCCCCCCGGAGGCATAGCTAGAGATTGTTCTCAGCGTGCGCGATCAGCACATTAAAAGAACTAAGCCAATTATATATAACATTGGTAAGCTACTGGCTAAGACAGGCCAATGTTGCCCAGCCTAAGTCAATCGATTACCAATGTCGGTAATTGATTGGCTTAAGCTGGCCAACATTGGCCTGTCTTAGCCAATCGATTACCAATGATGGCAACTCATTGGCTAACATAGACCAATGTTGGCCAGCCTAAGCCAATTGATTACCAATGTTCGTAACCAATTGGCTAAGACAGGCCAATATTGGCCAACCTACGCCAACCAATTACCAACGTTGCTAAGCCGTTGGCTGAGGTTGGCCAATGTTGGCCAGTCTAAACCAATAGATTGCCAACGTTGGTAAGCCATTGGCTGAGGTAGGCCAATGTTGACAAGCCTAAGCCAATCGATTACCAACGTTGGTGAGCCGCTGGTCAAGTCAGGCCAACCTTGGCCATTGTATTCCAGTGTACCACCAATATTGGTTCTGCGATGGCCACATTGGCCCGATATTGTGCCATTGTTTGCCAATTAAATACCAATGTTGGCCCGACGTCGTGTGCTGTCTGGGAGGTTTCAACGATATCAATGACAATGTATTGCCTAAAATGTGCAGATATAGCAGTAGATTTTTTAGGCGCACACATGGCCCGTGTGCATATAAAGAGTGCGATCAGTCTCAGGGGATTTTATATGCCCAGCGGAATAAAAAGGCACCGTATTTTTTCCTTCTTTGTTTTGGATAAGGCAAAATTCAGCGAATGTTTGAGCTTTCGTTTATACAGGCGCCGATCCTTTCGGCTCATTTTAAAGTGCCTGTATTAATCTAGACAGCCTATAAGAGCGTCATGCCAATACTTAGAAGTTTGTTGATTTTTTTTATTTTAGGTAGTACTTGGGTCATAATAGTCATAAAACCACGTAGTAAAAAACAGCTCTCACCTTTAGCAAAAACATCAGGCATGCAAACAAATTAGTAGACCAGGATTTAACGTCGTTCTGCTTTTTTTTTTTTTAAATTGATGTCATGTAGGTTTTGGCTCGAAAAGTAAACCTGAACTCAGTTTTATGAGGAAGGAACGCGGAGTTACCGGAACTCGGAGCAGCCGTGAAGAATTTTGGTGATTGAGTTGTTTTTTGAAGAAAGGTTTCGTGTTTAAGTGTATTATACATGCAGGATATTCCACCGAACGCAAACCCCAATATTTTTCCAAAAACTAGCACCTAACAGAAATAAGATGAATACCGTAGTATTCGGTTTTCAGAGGCCTAGTTATAGTGGTTTAAAGAGTTTAGGATAACTCGGGTTTCAAATAGATTTTTTTTGTAATTAGATGTTGAATCAGTAAAAAAAATAACGTAGTTTTAATTAGAAACTTGTCTGGAATCTATGAAAAGCACTAAGTCAATTAACTTAAAATATTTGCGGGGTTGGTTTTTATGGGGTTTCCAAATCGCACCATTTTGACGTACGCGCACGAACACTAACTTCCTAAATGTCGCTCCCACAGCCTGGTGCTTGTAGCGCAAGCGGTAACGTCTGCGTATCACCACACTTCCCAAGTGTTTTAGGTCTTTCTAAAATTTACTGATTTGGTGGGTGATAATGCCCACCCAATTTCTAGACTGAACTTAGCATTTACTTTTACTGAAAACAATTTATTTTTTGCGAAAATTCAAAGCTTATTTATCATCCCAAACGTTATGCATTGGCCCCCTGGCAGCGACTATTTCGGCATCGATCATGTTTTTCTTCGATGCGTAGTTTTCATAGGAAAGGTTATAACTATATGGCGGTGAAGCGCCCATGATATAATGTTGAACATACCTGTATATATAAGTACATTGACGGAATAAATACGAGAAGTGTTGTATATATAGCACTGTAAATACAGGGGATTGTCGATTGAAAATATTGTATGGAATACACAGTACTTTTATCTAAATTTGATGGGTACATGATGCGTTTGGTATAAGTTATTCTTCGTGGAAACACAGCGCTATAAAAATGAGGCTGGGAGTAAACATCGCAGCGCTGGAGCTGGTGTGTTTGTTCTTCGTGTGAATTCAATGCGTTTAATCTATTTATGTAAAATATCATGATGCAAAGATTATCTAAACCTGAGTTCTTCAAATATTTTGGTTAAGGGACTGGGATCGGGGATCTGTCACTGTCTCGAGAACCGGAAAATGAATAAGCTAACATAAATGATGAAAAAGTAAATAAATAGTTATAGGAAATCTTACAAATACAAAAATCAAAGTTAGAATTAAAATAAAAAGTTTAAAGTGGATAAATACATATACTGTTTTTTTTTGAAAATGAGTCGGTAGCTAATTACTACATTACACAATAAATTGGACACAGAGAACTCATTAAGCATAAGTTAAATTAGGAACTTTGGCATGTTCATACAGAGCAGAAGACTAAAGGAAGAATGTAACTAATATGATAGATACGACATAGGACGCCAAACACATTACACAATAGAATGAAAGTTAATTTTGACGTATTTAGTTACCGAGATACGATATAGGGGACTGAGAATAATGATGCCGGTGATGACAATGTCAGATAAATAATATATCGAAATAACATGCCTTACAACGTTTTTCTTTTTTTGGCACCTTCGTTTACGCGGTTGGTGCGCGCGTAGTGGCGCCGTTTTCTTACACGCGCTTTTTCTGGCGCCGCGGTAGCAGCAGGCTTGCTGGCAGGCGGCTGCAGGGCCGGGCTTCATTGGAAGGACTACGGGCAGTCACGGGCCATCTGGAAGACATCTACGGGCCGGATTTGGCCAGCGGGCGGGATTTCGAGACTCCTAATCTCAACTAAAAAAAAAAAAAAAAAGAACAAATACATTAATTTTTTAATAACAGTTAAAAATTGCGGCGTCTATATAAGAGAATTCTAAAGGGATACTGAACCGAAATTTCGAGCTCACAAAACAAGACTGGACGGGTAGGCGGGACGCTGCAAAATCCAAAAATGTCATTCACACGGCAATACCTCTAACGATTTGCTGTATTTTTGGAAAAGAAATGCGGCCATTGAACAGGGCAGACGAGGCTGAAAGAGACAAGTAACGTCACGATTCTCATTCCTTGCTCCTTGCCACGTCCCGTTAAGCTGGTGAACCGACGCGAGGAGGAGAGGCGAGGCCCCTTCCCCTCATTGTCGAATTTTCCAGGAGGACAATGACGTCATAGCCCTCGCATGATCGCGCCTTTGTTTTCCGAAAGTGTGGCCACCCGTTCAAAATATCGATGTATCAGTAATCCTTTAGAGTTCATAGCGTCCCGTTCAAGGCTTCTGCGCCCTTATTTTGCGAAATTCGAATTTTGGTTTAGTATCCCTTTAAACAACATTGTTGAGTTGTTGTATAAAAGAGACGCGTACTGCTAATATAAGTGCCGATGCGCTTGCCATAAGTTTCCTGAAACTATAAAAATTTAAAGAACTTCAAAGTACAGTCATAAAAAATCGGTTTTTGGAAATATCGTAATTTATTTTCCCAGCTTAAAGTTTGTGCGATGTCTTTTGTAGCGTGAGCTACACTGGCCGAGGTTGAGCAGTTTCGTGTGGCTCGCATAATGCACCGTGCTCCGTTCTGCACATGCGCGAGGAGCAGTGACGTCACACGGCGCACAGCTGGCGCGCCGGACCGCCGCCACCGCGCGCTCCGCCGCCGCCGCGCCCGCCTCGCTCGGTTTGCGCATTCCAGGGGAGTGACGTCATAGCCGCGGCAGACGCACTGGCGCCGCGGCGTGCCCAACTGTGCACCTCCGTTGCGCAGTAGTCAGGTCTGACGCTGTACCGGAGCCGCTTGATAGCGCCTCTCATTTGTGCGCATAAGCTCACGCTACGTATATCCTGGCGTTGCCGAGCTAAGCCACCGCAATTTTTCTAAACCTGCGGTGTACAGTGTTTTTATATTTTGGACATTCCCCAATAATGACTGACACCAATGTAAGTGCATTTTTAAGCAATAAATATATAAACAAAGCGTATTAGGAGGATATTATAAAATTTTCATCATTCTAGTTAATTCAGTACAACATTTTGATTCGCCACTTGGCGTCTCTGAGGCGCCAGACACAACAACTGCTGATGCGATTTTGTAAACCTTTCGAAGATTTTTTGTTTTTGAGTTCAGGCACATCTAAGCGAAGGCAATACCTTCCAAACAGGTACTCAGTACTCATAGCTCCACTTGAGTAAAAACACAGTTCAAGGCATAGTGCAACCCTTGTCAGTTGAGTAACTCTTTGTACTGTGTTTGCTCTTCTATAGTTTGCAGATGACACGCTATAGTCGTTGACAGCTGAAGGAACGCGAGGCGATTTCTGAGCATCTTATTATTGGTAAACATCCAATAAGACTGCGGCATTAGAGCTGACAACAACGTAAAATAATAAATAAGGAAGGAAGAACCGTCAACATAAAAAGAAACGCCCTGCGTTTCTCAAGCTGCCAACCACTATATTGTAAAAAGTACGTTTATGATCTCATCGATACTTCGTGAGCTTCTAGTTATTACCTTCATCCATCGGTTGCAGGTTCAAGCAACGCCTTCACGGGTTTGTGCTACACGGTCATCAATCAACATTTCTACCGGTACAGGACGGTGGCATCCGGAATCGGCAACGCAGGAGTCGCCCTTGGTGGCCTAATATTTGCTCCCCTGGCGCAGTTCTTGTTCGAAGAGTTTGGTGCCAGGGGAGCGTTTATTTTATGCGGAGCTCTTATGCTGCACGCCACCATGGGGGCCCTGTTTCTGCGCTTGTTACCGGAGGTTCCTGGGACGCCTCTCTGCACGCACAGCAATGCAGCGAAATCACAAGGCCTGCAAGAGTCCCACGAAAGAGTTGGATTTCCGTACGTTGATTTTGAGCTCGATAGACCCCTTGGTTTCCAGAGACTCCATGACGCGAGGACACGCAATGCGACAAAGGTGGGAGAGAGCGACCATAGAAGTGATGTTAATATAGACTTGAAGCGGGACAAAGACCCGCCTTGTGCGTCAGCCGAGGTTCAAAATACAAGCAGAAATCTTCGAAACTTGCATTTGTTCTGTGAACACCGTCTTGGAGAGTCGAAAGGTCCCGCACGAAACACAGGCCACACTTTCGGATTCGCAAACCCAGCCAATGACACGAGCACAACCTTATCTTCAGGTGGTAGAAATGGTCACCTCTTATCCATTTTGAAATATCCTAAGTTCTACCTTATCTGTTTTTCATTTTCTATCGTGTACATGAATATGACGACCTACTTATCGAACATTATCGACCTCGCAAAAGACCGGAACGTTGACGACTGGAATGCGGTGCTCCTGGTGACGATCTACGCCATTGGAGACCTCTCGGCAAGACTCGTTTCCGGCGTTATAACCGACAAGGGATTGCTGCAAAAGAGTTCTATGATGGCAGCAAGCTTTGTCCTCTGGACAGCAGTTATGTGCCTGGCGCCTTTCTGCTCCTCATATCACCTCCACGTCATCGTGTCTCTGGCATCGGGATGGTGTGCCGGCACAACTGTGGTCCTCATTCCCGTGATCTTCATGGACATCGTACATCCAGCCAAGTTTAGCATAACCTATGGGTTGATGTGCCTTTCGGCTGGACTCGTCTTACTGGCCAGGCCGGCTTTGATAGGTATGTCATGCATTAGGGTTGATTAGACCATATAAGCTCGGGTTCTCGGCTAGAGATAGCCACCAACTATTTAAGAGAGGAAAGCCGGTTCCAATGTCTTCTTTCTTTTAGGTTCACACGAGAAATGTAGTTTAATGTTGGATGCAATAAGCGGATGATTAGACCCTAAGTGTATTAAGCCGACTAATACCCAGTTCACACGGCAGCGTAAAGGTACCTGTAGCTTAGGTCCCTTAGCTGGAGGTACAGTGGCCCAATGTTTGAATAATATCAATCGAGCGTCGACCGCCGGAACGGCCAACGCTGTGCCGCGGAAAAATGCGGCGTCACGGGAGAGATTACGCGCGTGTGCAGAAAGCCCTTTCTGATGGGAGCGTCGTCTGCTAGGCTATTCTCAATTTGAGCTCAATCTGTTATAATGCATTAAACAAGACATATTTATATATCTGTGAGTTTTATTTTGAGTTCGAGGGTCCGAGGCTACTCCCTGTAGCTGTAAAGGGAGCTTGACTAGCTTTGTTTAATACAGGACCTTTCTTAGCGAAAGGGACCTTTATGTGCCCTCTGATCACGATCTCCAGGTCCCTTTACTACAGGCACATGTGGCAAAGGTACCTTTAAGCTGCCGTGTGAATTGGGTATGATGATGTTTCGACATTCGTAACACTATTCTTGTAACTCTGAACCAAAGCACATTTTAAAATATATTTTAAAATATCTTCTAGTGCCTGGTATTCTTCTAATATAGTTTATTTGTGAAAAAAAGCTGCTTGGTGACTTCTCATCGCTCGTGACTTATTTTCTTTACCAAACAATTGTATAAATTCTAGATTTTAATATTAATGATTACTGAAACAGAATAGTTTGTCCATAATGAAGTGAAGTTATACATCTTACTTGTAAATAAATTTGTTTCTACGGGACTTCTTCATATTTGTAATAGAGTGCTAAGTGTTATAATGCCTGCTAGTTTGGGAATGTTGTTGATCGGGTACCTTGACTTTTTAAATGCAAAAAAGAAACTTTATTCTATTTATTTATTATTAATTTTGAAAAGAGGTTACGCGTTGAAGAAACTCTCAAAATGTTGAAGGTGTATAAATCATCTACATAACTGCTCAAGTGTAAATCAAAGTAAGATAAAGAAGCTTAATAGCGATCAATGAACATATATATCTCGGACGGATTCAAAACGGGCCTAGGTTATTTTTAAAATAGTTCAAGTATTGTAATACTTGCAAAAATACTCGATAATTTTTAAAAGCGAAAACAGTAGCTCTTTTGTTAATTGGCCCGCCCTTTATTATTTTTGATATGTATTCTTGAAAGGAGACAGAAGCAGTATTGTTTGTGTGACTTCCTCGCGATCCTGAAAATTTGACCCAAAAGATTAGTGTCTTGGTTTAAAGTTTAATTATTGTGTACGTACAATAAGTTGCATTGTCTGTTAGGTTATTATATTTGTGATTTTATAACATGTATGGTACGGGATGGATGAATATGGAGAACAGGATAAAAGTAACATAAAAAACCCTTAAAAATATTGAGAGTACGATATACCGTTCTTATGAACGCATATGTTAAAGAAGCAATGAGGAACTATTAGCATGCCAAAATTTTACGTAATTGTTTTAAGATCTAACGATTGCATTACGAGTGAGTTCTCTGACTGCATTCTAGAGAAATTCACATAACGGGCGCCGAGGACAGTGTTATTAAACACTAAATCGAGAAAGAAAAAAAATCTAAATCATTTAACTCCGCTGAAGAATACATTATTACAGGGAAAGTAGGAAAAGGTTTGACACTGATATAGGGTATGAGATAAAAACAAACGTTATGTTAAGCAGCAAAATTTACATTTGGTAGGTGTGTGAAACGCCCCCCCAGTTATCCAGCATAGACAAGTTTCCGGATAGAAACAGCTGTACGAAAGAGTGCTCTGTTTGTTGTTGTTGTGTTTGCTGTTTAACCACAAAAACAAAAGCAACGACAAACAACGCCGCGCTGCATTTTTGAAGCTGAAGAAACAAATACGGAGTGTTTTTATAACGATCAAAATGAACAGATATTGCTAGGGTGCCATAATATTCAATGATCAGAGAGTACCATATGTAGAGAGTAAATGGCGACAGTGAAATTTAGCTTTCAGTTGAAATATCTTCTCAATTAGTGCAAACAATATACAGGGTCCGATCGAGAAAAGTAATCCCGACTTTTCGGTCCGCATAAAAAAAAAACACACACACAAAAAACAAAAAAACTACGCATTGCAGTACGCTTAAACTCCGCCGGAATGTAACCCTAGCGGTCCAAGTAAGATGCCAAAGTTTCAGAACATGAGCTTACCTGGATCCAAAAAAAAAAAAAAAAATAAATAAATAAACGAGAAATTTTTACGGGGAGGCTCCGACCACGGAGAGACGCTGACGGAGGCCGTCTGCTTTGCGTTGCATCGCATGGGTGGCGCCACCACCTATGCGGGTTGGCGGCGGCCTGGAACGGTGCACTCGACGGTATCGGCGGCGAGCATCCTTAAAGCTTCTGCGCTTTAAATACCAAACCACGACGTCCGCGCGCTGCTTTTGTGTTAATTTCCTCATAGGCAGGAAAGTGCAGCAAAGCACGGCAGAGATTAAAAGTAATCAACGAGAGAACCGGTGTTCGGGTTTGCGAAGAGCAAGGCAGACGACATCTGCTAATATAATTAGCATGAAGAAATGTTATGCCTAAACAAATGCACCGAAGTATCACACATTATAACGTGTAATCTTTATTTCCGGTGCAGTGAAAAGCAATGCGTAAGTGAAACTTCAGAGATCATAGAGAACAATTCCGAATTTGCCACCAAGCCCGGCAGATGCCCGTGATAACCCGCCAGCCCGCATAGGTGGTGGCGCCACCTATGCGATGCAACGCAAAGCAGACGGCCTCGGTCTGCGTCTCTCCGTGGTCGGAGCCTCCCCGTAGAGATTTCTCATTTTTTTTCTTTTATCTTTTGATCCAGGTAAGCTCATGTTCTGAAACTTTGGCATCTTGCTTTGACCGGTAGGGTTACATTCTGGCGGAGTTTGAGCGTTCTGCGATGCGTAGTTCTTTTACGCGGGCCGAAAAGTAGGGTTTACTTTTCTCGATCGGACCCTGTATAAGAGCTAAAGGTGAGGTGTCACAAGGTGACCCCAGAAATATAACGTACTGCAAAAGTTTCGGAAGCCGCGAGATCTAAAGACAAAAACGTGTATTATTTGCTGATTTTCTGTATAAATTAAGCAACGCTGTGCTGAATCTTACAAGCACCGCAAGATGTCTTGATTGTCGAAGCCTCAGAAGTATCTCGCTTCTCCTGCAGTCACTCCCCGTTCTTCCTGGTTAGGCTTAGTGAACATTAAGTTCATCGCTCTTTAAAGGGTGTAAATACAATCAAAAATGCCCATGCGGCTTTAATTACGCAGAGCGGACATCGGTTTAGTACTTGTGATACAGGTTTTTGGATTCACACAAAATGAGAATCAGAAAACTTAATTTGGCTTGAACACGCAATTCGCGGTTTCAAGCCAGAGAGAAGACATTTTCATTAGCTGCCCAATGATTGCATGTTTACGCGAGATAGTTTATTTCCGATATTCATTCATTCGGCGAGCTTCACGAATTGCAACGATTTGCACTTTTTTTTATCTTACGGAAGTGCAAATGCTGAGATATTATACTGTGTATTTGTCGTTCAATGTCTTGTAAAGGTGTGTTTAATTCATCGAGGGAAGTTTAGAAACGAAAGAATGTTTAGCTAAGCAAGTCGGTAATTTCTTTTCTGTCTATTTGCAGGGTGCTTTAGAGACAGGACCGGAGACTACCGGGGAATGTTTCTTATACATGGTTTGCTGACAGCCTTGGGAGTTTTCCCGTGGCTTTTTATTTCCTTACGAGAAAAATGGCACAACCATGCAGTTGTCGTACTTCCAAAAGCGAAGATTGCTATAAAAACAATATCCAGAGAATATTTTCGAAAGGAAAACAATATTGTGTAGTCAATTCGCCATAATAATTAAACAGCTTTTCCTTCAACGGAAAGTGGCGATGGTTAATTGATTTTAAAAGGCAATATTCTCATGATTGCTGTCTGCAGAAAACAAAATTATGTACATAAAGTTGTATGTTTAGAATATTAAGTTAAAACAAGAACAGAAACGAAGCAAAACTCTAATAATGGGAAGCTAGCTTCTAATAAAGAAAATCCTGTCGAAACATATTTTTTTATATTAAGATCAAAAACACCCAACAATTAATGCATTTCAGAAGTACTTAGCAATTAAAAAATGTTTTCAATCGTGCACTTGTGTTCCAGCAGCCGTTTGTGTTAATGAGATATTAAATTAAATTGAAAACGAGTTTATATGCAAAAAAAGTGTAATGAAGTTTTGAGACTGATGGCGATGTGTGTTTTTTCTTTGAGTTCCTGTGAGCAGTTCTTTCTGCTTGCAGAAACCAGAAACAGTCTTGTCACCACCAGGTCTCGAGTAGCTTTACCACTCAAGTGAATCGAATGAAAAATGCGGGCTTCCCAGATCATATTATATGCAGCGTGGCGGAGAGGCTTCTACAAGAGTCTCGTAGCCAAGCTGAACCTTGTCAAAACGTAACAAAGGAAAAGTTACCCACGGCAGTCATCCCGTATCTTCATGGAATCTCCCACAGCCTCAAAAGAACTGCAGCCAAGGTAGGAGTCACAGTTGTGTTTTCGGCACCCAACAAGCTTGGCCGGATGTGCAAAAAGGTGAATTCTACATCCCTCTCCATCTCCCAAACACCATGCGGGAAGAAGCACGCGAGACAATTCACGGAATGTACAGAAGGTGCTGTATATGACTTACCTCTCTCCTGCGGTCGTTCATACATTGGGCAGACCGGAAGATGTATCAATGATCGACTGAGGGAACATGCCGCCTCCATAGGAAACACCTCAGGCAGTAACTTGGTTAGGCAGTGCAGCGACTGTTTGTGCTCCCCTTTATTCGGTCAATGTACCATCCTAAAAAGACATCACGACTTTAGGACGCGGGAGATCGTGGAGGCCTTTTCGATATACAAAAGAGGGGAAGGAGCCATCAGCTCTCCATCAATAACCTTGCTTGCCAAAGAAATAGAATTCCTTGAAGAGCAACCTAGGCATGTGCGGGAAAGGCCTTAGTTTAGTTGACACTTTCCTAGATCATTGGTCACCATCAGGCGAAGACCGCTGGACATCAAAATGCGCAGCATCTACACAAAGGCTCCTAAAAGAAGAAAGGCGGCAATCGCACGCTCAATGGTCTCCAGGTGGCGAAGGTTACCACGCCTGGGTCAGCAAACTATAGCACGTGCTTTTTCCCTTTTTCTTTTCCTTTCTTTTTTTTCTTTCTTTTTTTCTTTTTTTCTTTTTTCTTTTTTTCTTTTCTTTCCCTTCTTTTTCTTTTCTTTCCCTTCTTTTCTTTCCTTCTTTTCTTTTCTTTCTTTTGTTTTCTGGTTGCGCTTTCGGTTGAAGAAAAGGTGACGCCTGCTGGCACAGGCCATTCCGTGCAAAAGCTGCCGCGCGTGTGTCTGATGAACAGAAATTAATATTGTTGTTTCTCGTGTTCGAAGAAGCGAACGTGTCTTCTATAGGAACATATGCCAACGAGTAGCCGGGGTCACACTGCTTATACATCATACAAAAAAGAGTCAGCAAACGGATTCGAACGCAAGTCACGACGAGATCCGTGTTTCGAACGCCGGATGCAGCAATTTCGAGGAGGAACTTTGCACGCGGCAAAAGAACTCCGGATATCTTGGTGACTGATATCTGGCAGACAGTATTTCGCATGACGTGTAAACGTTTTCTGTTTCCTGTCGTTCTCAGCCACGTTGGGCTCCGCATATGGTATGCGATACAAAAAAAAAAAAAAAAAAAAAAATAAAACGCTTCAACCTGGAATATACGATAAAATATAGGTGAGGTAAAGCAAGAATGGGTGACAATCACGCGTTTTTCGTAAACACCTTTCAGCGGCGTGGAGAGATCAGAAGGATGTTTTACCGCATACCGGGAGTGCGAAATACAAGATGGCTGCGCCATTTGAAAAGATTGTATAAGCAATGTGACCCCGGTTTTAGAGTCACGGACACAGTATGAGCCGCGGGGAGGTCTTCCAGCTGTCTCGCCTTCAGCTTGAGCTTCGAACCTTCGATAACAGTTGGACGTCTCGTGAGCTTGGAACGCGCATTCGCAGCCAAAGGAATAAAACTATACTCTGTCCACCCTGAAAGGGCCCTTCAAAATAATTTGTTTTATACAGTTTCGTTAGGACACGCGTTTCGAGAAAGAAATTTTATGCGAATTTTTTTTTTTAGAAAAGTATTGACGGCGAGTTATTTATTTGAAATTCTGCGAGCAAAGTCCATGACGTCACGGGTCATTCCAGAATGACCATCTCGGTCGTGAAAGCGAAGCCGGTCCACCTCTCCCTCAAGAGCTGGAAAAGCCGAGAGAGAAAATAAATGGAAAGGAGGTGACTGCCGACTAAATCGCGTCTCGCGCAATCGATATTGCTCTAAATGTTTTTCGAGTAAAATTAATTTTTTGACTCGCGTGTCACAATCAGACTGTAAAAAAAGAAATGTATATCAGCCTTTCCACCCCGTTAAAAATGAAGAGCAGTGGAGGTGTACTATGTGCCACCATCTATGAGCGACGGCGGCAGCTTTCCAAAGGGTTGTGTCGAGATTTTTTTCTCCCCGGACACGAAACTGGGGAAACTAGCCATTAACAGCTCCGCTGTAAAAACTTTTTTTTTTTCAAGGGTTTTCTAAGCTGAGACTAGCTGCTCCGCCTTCAGCGCGAGCTCGCTGGCTTCCGCGGTGCTTTGGTTGCTCGTGCCTGCGCGTTGATATTTGTGTTAATAAAGGCAGAAGGCTAGCACCGAAGGCGGAACTTGTAGTCTAAGCATAAAAGTGAACGAGGTATAGCGCGTGTTGGAGTGTGGATATCTGGAAGAGTTGCCCTGCACTTTTTACCCTGTCATTGACTGTAACGTTTACTTTAATATTTTGTTCGCTAACACACATAAGGGACACACACACACACACACACAAACACAGACATACACACGCGCGCGCACACACACGCACACGCACGCACGCACACACGCACACACGCAGACGCACACACGCACACACGCACGCACGCACACACACACGCGCGCACACGCACACGCACACGCAAGCAGACACACACACACGCACGCACACACGTTAGCTTTCCGGGTTCGCCAGATAAACTAACCACGCACAGAAAAGTAAAAACCGCAGAATCGCGGCGCCTTTACTGGGCGTGATCATTTTAGTCGGCGAGAGTCAACGCACAAATGTGACGAAGGCGGATCCCAGCGACGAGGCTGCGATCGACCGCATAGTGATTTGTAGCGTTGAGTTGTTGCCGAGTTGCGAAATTCGCCACAACTGTCTCCAGTTGAGCAACTAGGAAGAGAACCGCCATCATTACGGCGCATACGAGTAGATGGCTAGTGAGAAGCTTTCGCAACGCAATGCCCCCCAAAAAATCATGGCTGTCTTTTTTTCTTTGTAGGCGGTTAGGGCAAAACGGCGTTTGTAGGTATACATCTGCATCGGTTTCCAGATCAAAACAAAACTATTGTGCAATTGTTCCTCGAGTTACCTTTCTCCGCGCACACTCAAAACATTAGGAGTTGCCATGTTACATGTTTTCTGCGCTCCGCACAGCTGCAACACTTGCGCACCGACAGTCACCAGAAAAACAAACTCACGGTCATGTTCATACAGCATAAGGTCGGTTTGCCTTTCAGGTGCGGCTACACCGGTAGATGGGAAATGTAGCCGGCGGAATGCGACTGCTGGCCTAGGTTCTTAAACGCACATCATGCGGTAGTAATACACACCGGCACCCCGGTGCGGTCATGCCAAAATGTCAAATGTCCAGTTATCAGGTTAGGAAATGGAAGCTTATTTACAGCTCTTAAAATATTAGCTCAAAACGTTCAAAAGCCTTCAGCTGGAACGAACTTCACATGTTCAAATGTAATACTGCCGCGCGCAATATTATATTTAATCTCTGTGGTGGCTATGAACAGTGACGGATTATAGATGAATTTGTTTTTCAACATTGCTGGTTATGACGAAACGTCCCGTGTTACATGAACGACATGTTATGGAAGTAACTTTATTAGAATAAATGTTCTTTTTATGAGCTAAGAGCAGGCTTTTTGTTAGTAGTGCTTCGTATAAAAGGTATGAGTGAACATTGTGCACCAAGGGTGAATTGTGCACCGAGGGCGCAGTATAGTATGGAAAATACAGTTCATAAAGGCATACATTACTGAGCAGTGAACTGTTCTTGGGGTTGTTTTCAACGTATCGTGATTTTAGTTTGTTTCCGACTGGCACATAAAATACCCCCCTGTACTATGAATGACATTCATATTGAAAACAGCAAAACAACGACGGGACACAAAGGAGAAGAAGCACACGGGACAACCGTTAACTGGCAACTAAAGTTTATTGAACGCTTCCAACTTTGCTATCGCTGTGCACGCGCGTGATCTCATCTCAACAGAAACCCGGCATACCGCCAAATCAGTAGATTTAGCTCGCCCACCGCCTGTTGTAAACGTCATCAAAGCCGCCACATCACCGCACCTCACAACCCGAACGAGGAAAGGAAGAAAACGCGCCATGTCAATATTTACAAGCTAGATAGTGTTAATGAAGCTGTATTCTTTGGGTTGCATGTAGAGCGATGCAACGCTAATACAAATGTCTTGGTCGCAAGTATGTATTTTTGCTGCCCCCAGCAACTCTCTTTCTAACCTTCCTCTGTTACGTCCCTCCACGCGTGCACCGTTCAGCATGGGGGAACAACCCCGAGTTTTACGCTGCCCCGGAAAGTGATCGAAGACCGCAATTGCTGCCGAGAGATGCCGCATGTTCGCGAAGTGTATCGTTTAACAACGTCTCGTCTGGCATATGTAAACAGGACCACAAGTCAAGGAACTCCTGTAATACACCTAAGTGGCAGAAGGTGCAAGAATTGTGACGTGTTGCTTGCTGCAAGCAGGTTTCCTCCCTTTCGGCCCGCTCACCATAGCGCACATTTTAGACACCATAGCGCACACTTTTATCTTGTGTGCTTCTTCGCCTTTTTTTTCCGTCTTTTTTTGCGCTGTTTTTATTATAAATGTCAATTAGCAACTTGCCCAGCAGACCAAGCTTTTATTATGAATAGTAGGAGAACTTCTGAACTGTGCCACGAAACAGGCGTTAAAATGAGGGGAGAGACCGGGAAAGAGGAGGAGACGAGAGTGAGCCGGGACGTCAGAACTCCGAGCCCCGGATATCACCGGACAATCCCTTAAAGGGACTGTCCGGTGATATCCGGGAGTTACTAAGTTTTTATGCTGGTCGCGTAGAGTGGCCTTAAATATAGTCAGGTGTTATATTTATTTCATTAAAAGACGCATTAATATTTGTTAAATAAATTATGAACATCAATGCGCAGCTGCTTTTGCGCGCGTTTCAGTGTGCATCGGTATGCCTAACTGAAATTGACGCCGTGAAATGGAATCCGGTGGCTGCGATTCCACCATGTTTGCAAATTCAATTGTATTTTTATCAACTTCAGAAATTAATTTTGCAATCACACCATGTTTTTTTAGAATAGTGCGACAATATTTATCTTGAGTTTCCAGCGCACGAGACGAGGACAAAACAAGAGACACACAATGAGACAAACCTATACTGTATCTATAAAGGACAAGTGGGGCAACCGAAGTGCTAATTCTGCACCTCCGGATGTGGAAAAAACGCTATGCGTTCCAACGTCAAGCTCGACCGGCACACTGGTCAAGGTCATAGAAACAATAGAACGCCGGGCTATATTTTTATAGAACCTATACGACAGGCGTTACGCCCATCCGTAACGTCACCGCGACCTGACTTTTCTTCACAAAGCCTTGCGACATCATGACGACGCCTTGATGTCAACGCCGTCTTCGACGTTGACAAAGGGCGTTACACCACATCAAGACTGCGTTCTGACGTCATATTCGGTTGTCAACGACACCGATATCAAAGTTCACGTTGACAACGACGACGACAGCGTCATGCGACGACGGCGTCGTTGTGAATGCGACGTCATAAAGACGCTTGGTGTCAGGTCGTCGACGTCGTTGTCGACATGACGCAACTCGACATCCCGACCACGACGTCGACGTCATTCTCGACGAAGACGACGTTTCACGACGTCAAGACTTCTTCGTGACGGTGCGTCGACGTTGATGGTGGCGAAAGCGACGACGTTACACGCCGTCAAGGCTTCGTAGTGAAGTACTTGTTACATTGACGTTGACGACGACGTAAGGACGACGTTAACGTGACGTCATAGCGACGTTTGACGTTGCGTGGGGCGTCGGCCTCAACGTCGGCATCGCTGACCCCGTCCACGTCGTCCTCGACACGGCGTGAGGTCATGACCGTGTTACAACGACGACTTTGATGTTGCATAACGGCGTCGTCCTCAACGCGACGTCACGACCGTGTTATAACGGCGACTTGATACCTAGAAACGCCGACGTCCTCGACGCGACGCGATGTCACGACCGCCTTATGACAGCATCTTGGCGTCGCATAACGTCGTAGTCGACAATGACGTCGTGGCGTCGTCGTAACGTCACGTGATCGTAACGTGGTGCTTTGACGTTACCTCGAAAGTCAAGATCATAAAAATACAATATAGGCCCTAAGGAGCAATATTGCCCATATAACCTTGACCTGCGTCGTCGCTCGCTTCGATCGCAGTGAAGTTGGCGCTGCGATCGAAGTGGCTTGGTTCCACTCGATCGCTTTCCACGTTTTGGGTTGCAACTGAAAGCATCAGCGGAGCCTGTAGCTCGCCTCGCTCAGTCGTTTCTATACTTCGTTTCAGCTTAAGTCCATGCGCAGCCGATGGTACAAGCGCGGCATGTGGCCCTGGACCGTGCTTGCACTGGACGAGCGAGCGTGCTTTGCAGGGGCGCTGAAAGCCCGGAGCTCACTCTTGCAGCAACGGCTGCGTCTGCACTTAAGCTGAAACGAAGTATAGTTCAACCTAACTATAGCATCCTCAATACTCACAAAGCCTGGCAGTTCAATGACGGAGCCATAGAGCGCCCGGTCGCAGATATGGAGCGCGAGAGTCTGGTATCCCAGAGCATTTCTCTGTGGGCCTGTAGTCAGCGCACAACTTTTGCAGCGGCGAGGAACCTAAACATGGTTTTTAAACCCGACGAGAAACGGAGCAGTAGCCCGAGGAACGCGAGAAGCACGAGCGGACATTCCGTCGCTCGGGACAAGTGTATTTCGGCGTCTCGCCGCAGCGGGGCGCCCGTGGCAGCGGGACCCGGTGGCAGAAACATCTATAGCAGGGGTGGCCAAGCAGCGGCTCGCAAGCCGCATGCGGCTGTTCGCGCGTTAAAGTGCGGCTCGCGGCTACCTCCCCTACCCCCCCCCCCCCCCCCCCACACACACACACACACACTCACACTAACACATTTCTCTCCTGGTCACACCAGCACTTCCGCAAAAAGAGAAATGGAACGCGTTTTAAATCGAAAGACAGGTTGCTGTTTCTTAGTCTTGTGCTACTGCTACCTTACGTACAGTTGTACAGCTTCTGACTCGGATAGATTGAAAGTAGTTCAAGTTTTGGTTATTGCTCTGGACAAAAGTTTGCCCCCCCCCCCCCCCCCCCCCCCCCCGCGGCTCTTGGAAGTTTAGTGGTTTTGTTTGCGGCTCTTATGCCTCGTCAGCCTGTCCACCCCTGATCTATAGCAACGGGAAAAAAAAGTTCGGTTTTTTCAGAGCACCGGTGGAGGCGACCACGGGGAAAGAATGGAAATCCGAAGTGCGAAAGAGGGTACGAGAACAGGAGTCCGTCCAGTGGCGGGAAGCTACCAACACTAAGTCAACTCTGACAACGTACGCCTCCGAAGAACAGCAAATCGCCGCAGAGACGCAGCTATATGCTAACAGCTTCGGAAGCTTTCTACTGTTCGAGGCACGTGCGGGCCATGGGCGTCCGCAGAACTTTTTCCAGGCGGGTGTATACTTACCCCCCTCCCCCCGGAATGTTGACGATGTTGGCTATTTTCAGAATGTTTCCACGTTACTCTCTACCAGGGTTGGGCAGAAATACTCAAAAGTGTATTTGGAAATACAAATACTGGGATACATTAAAATAGTAGCTAAAATACTGATACTAAGATATATCTGTAAAAATGTATCGCAATACGTATCGGAAATACATTTTAAAAAGAGGCGAAAAGTATTTGGAAATGCAAATACAGGAATACATTTTAGGGAGGGCAGAAATACAAATACAGGAATACTGATACTGCAATACATTATTCACATTTGTTTGAGACGCCAACTGAGATGAAGCTTGAATTTCGAAGTGGATGTTTTAGATCCCGAAATTACTTTCCCGTAGGCTTGGCACTTTTCCTTGAAGGTAGTAGTTTCGGACAACAAGGAGCCTTTATTGGGCCCAAAAAAAGTTCCATCAAGGGCTGACCATGGTCCCTTCCATGACATCCTGTCTGTCTGGCGCGAGCATCCTGTCAACATTGATCATATGATGTCACGGTGGAATGAACTAGTATTCTTTATTTGTAGGTGTGGCCTTGAACATGGAACTTTGCCACGCAGCTGTATGAAAGGAAAATACGTACTTTCGTTGTAGGTTACCTAGTTGAAGATCGTGCATGCAGTGTCATTTGGAATTTTTGAGAATAGTGGACCACCTGAAGCAGCTTGAAATGCTTGTCTTATCTTCTGTTACGGTTGAAAAAAAATATACGGTCGCATCCCTGTTCTGAAGGTCCTTAGTACCTACTACCGACCCTCCGCCACCGACGCGCGGACTGCAGCCCTCAAGTTTTGCCTAGCATCATCCAAACAGAGACCTCGTGGATTGCGAGCTGATATTGCCGGCACAGGTGCGAGCTGTCCGAGAAACAGCGGTCTCG
Organism: Ixodes scapularis; assembly: GCF_016920785.2. Classification (NCBI taxonomy): domain Eukaryota; kingdom Metazoa; phylum Arthropoda; class Arachnida; order Ixodida; family Ixodidae; genus Ixodes; species Ixodes scapularis. The sequence goes on from NW_024609835.1 coordinate 90,635,707, forward strand.
AGACGAGTCGCGGAGTACGTAGTCTGAGATGGCACAGCGAGGCCACTCCTGGCCTCCTTCTGGGTTTCGGATCAGCAGAGCAGCGGGTCACGTTCACGTCGGCCGATGACGCAGCCTTGAGCCGTGCAATGTGACGGGCGCAGCCGCAGATGCATTCGAATATGTGTTTAACTTCACAGCGTGAGTCTTCGTGCTATTTCAAGTCAACCACCGAAAGGCTCGTGCTGCAACGGACTGTAACTCAGCTTTGCCGGCTGGGTGTATTCTGTACGCTAAGGCGAGAGAGACGGTTAGCAGCGGGCATTGGATGCCAGCAAACAATGACTCAAAAAATCCCTACCTAAGGACCTGCGGCAGAAGATACTCTGACTCCACTCCTGGCACGCCACCTGGTTCGAGTCCCCGACTACGCAACACTTCTCAGAAGAGGGAAAGAGAGGACGCATAGAAAAATAGATTGCAGAATCAAAAGGAACCTAGGTCAGCATAGTAACAATGCCCCAGCATCTCCTTGACTCTGGTGGCCTCAGAAGTAAAAAAAAAAAAAAAAATAAATAAATAAAAAAATACGGTCGGACTTGTTTTTTTTTTTTTTGTCGGGGAAAGGGGGGGGGGGGGGCTATTTCTCAAGATATGTAACGAAATACATTTCATCCTGACTGTATCACGATACAAAGAAACATTCAAAATGTATTTCGATACAAGAATACAGATACTGACGAAAAAAATGTATCGGGATAAAAAAATACAAATACGAAATGTATTTCTAAAATACTATCGCGATACATTTGTATCGCGACACTGCCCAACCCTGCTCTCTACCTGCTTTCCCGGCCGGACCCTGCATTTGGGGCTACAAACCACTAATCTCAATGACAATTGCTAGATCGCGCTTCCCGCTCCCGCGAGTGAAGCCGCCGGACGGCCATCTTGCATGTCGAAAAATTGCGTTTTCGGAGCGTTACAGAGGCTGGCGGCAGCGTGCTGAAGACATTTTCTACTCGTTTGTCATCATTCGCCGAAGAATTTTTTTAACCCAGTGAATGCCGTGAGATTAGCCGTTGAGAACACGTGGAAATATTTACGGAAGGGTAGTGCCGCAGGAAAAAGGCACAACGCGTAGAAAGCAAGTTTCGCCGGTCTCATGCGCGACGTAATCAAAACTTCCTTGGCATTTTTTTTTATTTTGCCGTTTAAGTTTTGTTTAATAACCATTCCATAACTTTTAGATACTAAATAGCATGTTGGGAACAGTAAATCCATGGTATTCAGAAAATGTAGTTATCTTGGATAGCTAAAAAAACGCCGGTGTACCCATTAACTGGTGTGGTTACAGTCCCCCCCCCCCTCTCGCACCCCCCTCAAAATTACAGAGGGGGGCACCTGCCCCCCCCCCCCCCCCCCCCCCTTGCAGCCCTCTGCGGGCGCCCATGGTGCGGGTGCTTTTCGAACGCTTGTGTACAGGTAACGGTGGGACACTACCATAACGTCCACTCTATGTCGAGTGTGTAAGGCGAATGAAGAAACAATAGAGCACTTCATACTCGAGTGCAAGGGCATATTGCCAACCCCCGGAGAAGAGTTGGTCCCACCCCTGTGACGGCGCGACTTCTAGCGGCGGCACTGGGCTTTACGACAACGCAAGAAAGCCCGCATCCACCCCCGGAGCAAACGCCAGTGGCCGCGCCAGCGTCAACGTAGCCTTGCGGATTGCTGTTGAACGGACTAAGAGACGCTTAGAAGATTGGCGGAGAAAGATCCATCACAGATGACACTAACTGCCATTCACGATGACACCAACAAACTTGTCATTTGCGAGCGATGAAAAGTGCTGTCTCAGCACTGATAGGTTACGAACGCGAGTTCAAATATTCGTCGACGGGTTGATTGTTGACGAGCGCTTACGGCTGTGTGACGCAGTGCTCGTGCCCAACGCGGCTCCTTCGCTCGGCTGGGAGAACTTCTGTTTCCGATAGGAAAGGATTACTTTACGTCGACGAGTCGCCGAGAGAGACGTGAAAAGCAGACCTGAGTTTTCATCTTCCTTCTGTTCAAAACTAGAGGCAATAAAACGAAAGGGGATTCCTGCTCCGGGTTTTATGAACGTTGAAGATGAATTGGGGTCTTCATATAAAAAAAACAATAGAAGCTGTAAAATTATTTACGGTCCCTTTAAGTGGGATTGATTCTGCTTTCATTGACGGAAATGAGTGTAACACTAAAGTGTCAACTTGCATGCTGGTCTAAGAACGAGATATTTCCTAGCCTCCATCGTTCTTTTGACACACACCATCAAACGTGTTAATCGCAACTGAAGGAAAGTAGCCAGGATCACAATTCGTGATGTCACGGCGAGCCTGATCCTGGCCGTGATGTCAAATAAAGGAGCAATAGGAGGTAGCCACTGAAATATCTCGGCGCTAATATGCACCAACACGTGGTTAATAGAAAGACGTACTGTAAAGCCGTAACTCTAAGCAATTCGACTATAAATGCTCAATGACTATGGGAACGCGATAACTGTGGGCACTCCAGCTGTTCTGGAGAGTTGCTATCTGTGATCAGTGGTTGCTATCAGTTAGCGAAACTCAGTGCTAGCAAGTACTTTCATCTATGGCTGGGTTCAAACTTTGCTCAAATGAATTCGGATTCCTCACGTTAACTGACAAGACAGATGGAGCAACGCAGTAGTCAGCGCTGGACGCGAGGTAGGTTTTCAAATATCTCTTAACCAAATTCGTTTCTGACGCACAAGTTGCACAGGTTCCAATAAAGTCGTCAAAGTAGAGTAAATCGCTGTTCCAAATAGCGGTGCGCTCGCCAAAGTTTCTTGAAGGGTTAATAGATCCATAGGGCATCTATCCCAGTGTGTCAAATGTCCAAATATCCAAGCGTACGAGGTACAGAGATGCAGCACTTCGGCGTGTCACAGAATGTCCTTTAATCCCGCCTCCTGACGCGAAACTTTCGCTCGACCACTTGTGACACGTTCTTGTGGTGCTGCGCTTTCATAAAAATTTCCGCGAATTCTCAAAGCAGCCAAGACTGTTTACGCAAGGTTTTGAAAAATCTTTGGCGAATGATGGCGAACGAGCGAAAAAATTGTCTTACAGCACGTAAAATGACCGATTCGGAACTTCCGGTGGCCGCGTTGGCGGAGGGGGGAAGCGCGATCCGTTTAATTGTCGTAGAGATCAGCGTCTTAAATCTGCATGTAAAACGTAAATGAAAGAGCGCTTTCCTCGGAGCAGTTTTGTCAGAGACGAAGAGTCGTCTGCACACACACACAGACAGATATATGCAAAATTTTGTCGGCACTGTTTTTATTGCGTTCTCACTTCGACCGGTGAAAGAAGTTCATCAAATCATGTTGCTAGTCATCTTACCAATCATGTTACCCGCACGCTACTGGAACAGCCCACCGGGAAGTATCCATGGTCACGTATTGTACTGACACTACAATTAGCGTGTTCTCGCGGGTTCGACTAGGACAGGCGAGACAACGAGAGTTCATGCAGAAGGAATTAAAGAGTACATCTTGGTTCCCACCTATCCGGAGGTAGGCCTTACTCTTTTGTTATTAAGTACCCGTGCCTTGAATTAAGTTTGGTGACACCGAGGAGTATGTCTGTTGTTGAACGGTACATGGAATATAATTTCACACTGCTCAAAACGGGTACTGCAGTGTGATGTTTGCGTCTCGTACTCAGCACTGATACCCTTAGTAGGCGAGTTGAGTGTTTATACTGCCAACTTGAAAAACAACGACAACACCACTGTGGAACGGAGTCTTCTCACCACTTCCGAGGCTGAAACATCGCATGCCTTTGTCCTCAGATGCTTGTTGCTCTTCAGCAGGTGGGAGATGATAAAAAGCTTCTTCGATATGTTTATTTTAGAAACGAGCATCCCTTGAATAACCTAAATCATTTCCTTCTTTATGACGCATGAAGTTAGCGCAGAATACCTGTTCACAAAATGGTTGAAGTCGAATTTACGACATTACTTTGTTGGTTCTTGAGGGTCTGTCGATTGCTGGTGCTTAATTCCATATCACCACGTAGATAAGAAACGAAAAAAAAACGTAGCAAATAATTTTGTGACGAAGCGTTAGCCATTTAAATTTAGTTTATTATTGTTAAAACATACTTCGGCCAAGCAGCGGATAAAAATAAATGTACAAATATATACGAATCTTTTTTCTCACGCTAATAATATAATTAGATGCTAGTTCTAGGCTGTATAAACAAACCCCCCCCCCCCCCCCACCCCTCCCCCCTCTTATAGTGTACGAGGCACGTCTTTAGGACTTATTGAATCATAAAAAAGAACACCGCAAGCAGTGTGTCTTAATAAATGATTAAATTTCTTCGTTGCAACTATTGCAGTCTGGTTTTACACAGGGCAGTATACTTGGCCCACTTCTGTTCAATGTGTATATTAATGATATCGTGAACGTCTGTCAGCACTCACGTTTCATAACGTATGCAGATGATTGTAGTATTTTCATTCCTGGGACCAACACGAATGACCCGATAATTAAAGCTAATTCTGTCTTGGAGAAGCTTCTTTTATGACCCGAACAAAACGGCCTTGAAATAAATATTGTTAATAAGAAAGAGATCGTATTTAGACCAGTAAATAAACATATTGATAGTGATTATGCGCCTAAGATTGGTAGCAGTCAGATTGAAATAGTAAGCCATCTTAAAACACCAGGGGCGTACGTTTTTCAAAGTATATGCAGGATCATCATATAGAATTCCTAACTCCCAAACTGTCAAAGTTTGCTGGCATTATCGGTCATTGTCAATCTCTCATGCCTACAAAAATTAAGATAGAGTTATCATGCTCCGTTTGGCTCACATATTAACTACTGCCATTTAGTCTGGGGCACAACAAAAACTAATATCAACAAACTAATGATTCTTCAGAAAAAACCTTCGTTTCATTGCAAATGTTTCATACGACAAAGATGCCAAACCACTTTTTTTGAGCTACAGTGTCATGGAAATTTCCAGTGTTTATGACCAACGTTTTTTACTTGGTTACGCCTCCTCAACTTTGGAGTTTATTGCTTTTTCGGCGGATCTAGCAAACCTGACTGCACCTGATTCAGTCATCAATGCTCGTCATAGAGAATTCTGGAACGTTGCTTTTTTCCGTACAAGATATGCACTGCAGTCTCTTGCGCCTAACCCGCCGCCTTGATATTCATTGCATAACTAAAAAAAATTCACCATTGTTTGTTTTGTTTAGGTAAATAAACTTTTTTTTTGCGGGAATTATATAGGAACGTTTTCTGTTGTTATGATAGGAGTTTTATGCAATGTGTTGAGTTGTTTTGTATACTTTTTTGAAATGTTTAAATATGATTGTTTTTAAATCATGCATTCTCTGTACGTGCAAGAACACCGGACTCAGCCAAGCTAGCTCTTGGTCGCTTTTTGTTCAGTGTCCACGGCATAATATTGCTGATAAAATGAACTTAAATATTCCTGTGTGTAATAACCACACTTGGCTCTACAATGCAAAGTTAGAAACATTCTCCAAGGTAACACGTTAAACGTTGCAACGTTTTGTTTGCGAAATGTTTTCCACGCGCTATGTGGGTATAGTTTCAGGCCATTTGTTTCAAGGGTGCCTCACTGGACAGTTGCTGCGGTTTTATTGACGGGACTGCATTGCCATCAGCTGCCTATCAAAAGACGAAAAGGTTATTTTTTCGGGTCAGAAGCAAATTTATGTGTTAAAATACCATTGAATAACGTGTCGAAATGGGATCATTTGGGAACTCTGCGGGCCATAGGTCGGCAGCCAACATGATGTTGAGTTAATTTCGTTAGTGGCAGGTGCTTCTTTGAGATAATGCTACGGACACCTACAGACATAAAATGATAAATGGAGACAGTGAAACGTAACCCCATTATCTTCCTACTTTTTCTGTTTCAGGTTTCCCGAGGGAGAGTGATGAATACGCAAAACTTTAAAAGTTGATTCAGGGGCACAGCTACTGTATTTACGGGGACCCCGCTTTCTCGCTCAGGCCTCTATTGCTGAATCCTTATGGTGGGACAAGCTTAAGTGCACAGGAGCAAGCTTGCAGGAAATCTCACTTATTCACCATCAGGAAGTGTCACTTATGTACAAAGTTAGTACAGTTCTTGCGGAATGTAACACCAGTGTGTACGCTTCACAAATATCGCAGTACTCTGGCATTGAGCCTCTAAGTCTGGAAGCTTATCTGATATCTCTGCGCCAATAAAACAATATCAGTAGACTTCAGCGTGACTGGGTACGATTTGTCAGGTATATAAGTACCGTTACTAAGACTGGGAAGAGATATCCTAAACAAGTATTGGGGAATGTAAATACTGAGATACATGTATTCTAAGGCCAAGATACAAATACTGAGATACGTTTGTCTTTTATATGACGGGAGTAGCGGGATATCCCTGAAACACTTCAGCAAAAATGGCAAAAATATATTCATGTATACAGATACATTGAGAATTACATTCTTCACCCGAACGCTGGTAGGTGCGGAGGGTTTTGTTAGTGGCGAAAATAAATAAAAGTGATTGTGTTTCCTTTTTTTAAACAAAACCATGACAGAAAGACAATGATTTGGTTTTCAATCTGGGAGCCATTTACTGTCCTATAGCGCGTGTTTTTCGGTGTTTAGCTTCGCAACCTGAACCCGTCACGGCGAACACCCACAGAAATTGTTTTTCCATATCATTTAGAGACACTTAATTGTCTTCTTTAGTAATCTCTGCCTTGTTGCTTTCACTGCCGATGTTTCCTGTAAAAGAGGTGGAATAAACATATCAGGCAAATCTAGTTTTGTGTGTTGCTTTCAAGACAAACGTATTTTTTCTTCAAACATTTTGTAGTATTCGCGATGTTGGGCACTCATAGTTGCAGATTGAGTCGCAGGCTATCACAAGGCTACTCTTATTTTTGGTTTTGCAAACTTTGCGGTACCCCGTCTAATGTTCACATTATCTCGACATATGCAGTGAAGTGTCCTTCGGATAGTTTGAAAAGAGACTTGAACAATACTGTCTTTGGCTGAGTAACGCTCGGTCATAAGCCATCACATTTATATATATATATAAAGAACGCAGGGCGAGTATATGTTACTTTACATTAAAACGTTCTTTTTTTTTATCTCTACCAATTAGGATGCCGCGGCCACACGGAAACATGATCTGTGCCGGGGCGGTCTTTGCGTCACTGCTGTGAGGAAGCAGATGTCGCGTTACACTTTTCTAGAGAGCGCTTCAGCGTCGCCACGAAAGCAGCGGGATTTCCTCTCTCCGGACAACTGTGAGTTTATACATTGGTATGGCAGAGACATGAGTGCGACCCTTTGCTGTCTGACTTACAATTTTTGTTTTCACACATCCAGAGTATATTTATTTGATGTTGTCATGTGCTGGAAATTTCTTGCCTATAAGAAAGTATTGGTAATCGCAAACTTAGTGATTTTTTTCTTGAACGAGACCATATGTCTATATTGTCCATAAAATACGCATTTGAGGTAAATCAATGAAATGAAATATATAATTAATTTGCTTAGAAAAGGCGAGAATTCTTTTTTTTTTTTTTAGTAATCGGAGGTCCTAGAAAGGAAGTTAGGATTTTACCGCTTCGCGCTGAACATAGTTCTGCTGCGCCCATTTGGTGTGCTTGACACATCGTAGATTTCGCATGTCCTGCGAGCGGTGTGATTAATTTTATTTTACTAAAGTGAGTTGAGAACGCACGCAAAGGAATGAAGAAAACAAAGTAGTTGCGAATCAAATTCAGCTTTACGCTCGTACTGTCTTCTTTCCGTACTAACTTAGTGAAAGTTTCACCAGTATTCTTTTCTTATGTATTTCGGTATATTCCAACGTGCTTGAAATTGCATCTCAGCAATACCGACTGAACATAAACGAAACTCGAGACCACGGAAAAAGAGGAAGGCCGCATAAAAGGAAACCCGCACAGATCAGCCGATTGATCAGGCAGTGCAATCTTAATCTTCCGTTTTATATGGCGAAGTCGGTGGAGGCAGCAAATGTCTCCGTAGTGGCCCATTGCTTTAAACGAACACATTGTTTGTCCAAAAACAACTTAACCATTTTGTGCGCGTCTCTCTTACGTTAGCTTAATTCGGAAGAGGCAAAACATTGCGCACTCGACGCGACCATGAGGAAGGCAATAGTGCACCTCTCTGTGTCTTAGGCATATATGTCTGCGTCTTTGTGTCAAGTTGGAAAGGAATTCTGGGGTGACTACAGACAGACGCGCTGTTTACACACAAGCGTCTGCGCCGGCGCCGTACCGACAGCAGCGCCACCGCTGCAGCGTGACGTCAGAGCTGCGTGTTGGTGTACGCGGAGAGCAAGTTGTCTACTTCTTGGACAGAAGTGGTGGTGGCGTCAGAAGGACAGCGAGCTCTGATTGGCTTTGATTGATAGTGGGTAGACCTCAATGCTAGATGCTTCGAGGTCTCCCACTAGTTTTTGTTTTCAATCAGCCGATAAGAGTTCGGCGTTCTGACATAATCGCAACTCCTGTACAAGAAGCAGAAGAATTTTCGCTCCGCGTAGGCTTCTGATAATTTCATGTCTGCTACTCTATGGCGGTCCATCTTGAATTAAAACGCGGCTTCTTGTTTTCAGTTATATTCGCTTTATCGAAGATACGAACGTGTCACTTGATCAGTATAACAGCCGGCGTCGTGGACATCTTATGTAACTCGTTGTCCGTTTTTTTCCTGTTATATTATTTGCGTTCTCTAAATCTTGTTTCGAAGAATTGAGGTGAAAGCACATGAATTTGCGATCTTTCTTCTTATTATATCGATGTCAGATGTTCTTCAAAACATTCTTCTTCGTTGAAACTTAAGAGATTTACGTCATGTATAAATAATATAAATAAATAAATAAAAAAAAAACAGAATACGAAAAGGAAACTATTTCATGCATGCCACACCTGAGGCATGCATGCCACTCCTGAGGTATGCATGAGGTAATACACATTTTGTTTAAATACGCGGTTTCCTTTTTTTTTTCAATGGAAATATAAAGAATCCAATCACCATTAGGGAGTTTTCGTAGACCGCGCTACCCCCTCCGCTAAGCGTTCCGCAACGAAGAAGTCGCTACTGCGCCTGCGCGCCGATAGCCTTGACTGTGGAGTTCCCGCTATCGTAGCGAATTGCGGAGGGCCTTGCGGGACGGCGAAAACGATCTACGAAAACTCCCTGTGTCCTCGTAAATTTCTTTAAAAAATATCGTTTTCGTTGGATAATATTAACGATGATAAATAATACATATACCATATGACAAGTTGCCGCGAAAGCCACAAACCTAGCGCTCAGCGCAGAAAATAGCATTCGTGCTTTATGTATAAAAAAGTCTGACTGCGGCCCTACAGAGTGATGTTCGCTGTTTGTTTCCCTTATTAAATGAGTTAGTAATTACTCTAAATGCTTTTTAAATACTTCACCCGACTGTCTAAGGCGATGAAGTGTCGTCCTATTACATTTTTTTTTGCCAGCGTTAAATTGAGATATGTATCAAAAACGCTCTTTTTTATATGTTAAAAGGTATGAGAACGTTTTCATCAGGGGGATCGGAGTAACTAACTGATATATTCTCACCCGAGTCTAGTTAAAACTTTGATTATTACCGTCGAACGATTACACCTGAAACTTATTCTACATAAAACTCTTACATGACCTGAGTCTGAGTAGGCATAAACTATTTGGGGTCCTGATCAGTGATCACAAAAAAAGAAAAAAAAAAAAAAACACAACATCATAAGTTGAAACCTTAAAAAAAGATCTGTGTATTTAATTTTTTTAAAACTTATCTCCAAATTGCGAGCACTTATATATCTGAGGCCAATGTTTCACTTTCAAATTTAAAAATCCGCGGTAAGATCGCTATTTTTAACTGCTTAAATTAATAATAATAAAAAAATACAATTACAGTTCTGCATCGCGTGAACGGGCATTAGGTCATTTCCCGCGAGTCTAAATCACCACAATAAGGCTCCTACATCTCATACAAGTGGCAGTGCGTTTTAGATACATTTTATTGCATTAAAATAAATATAAATTGCATTAAAATTGAACTAAAAAAATATGCGGGATTGTGGTGCGTTCGCTGTGCGTGATCGGTTTACTATAGGCAATGGCATACGCACAAAGACGACGAGGGCCCGCAACAATGCACTTTTGGCGCGACTAGATTGCCCTCATCAGATTGTATACATCGGGCTGCGTTCGTACTTCGAGTGAAACGGAGTATAGCGTACAAGGTTCTGTACTTCTTAAGAAATCCGATGTGTCTTCTGCTTTCTGACAAAAAGCTGTTGCGAAAGCCAATCGGTGCCATCTACGGTGGGAGCTCGACTTATGGCGATGCTGAAAAAATGTCTAGGCTTAAGGAAACTGAATGCGCTGTGACACTAAGCTTCGACTAAGCACGTGAGACGTTATGCTCAGCTGATGTCACAGGCGCAGAGTGTGCTTTTCAGTCTAAACATATTTTCAACCCCCCCTCCTTCCTCCTCCCCCCCCCTCCTTCCTCCTCCCCCCCTCCTTCCCTCCCCGGTGCGGTCGTAGCGAATGGCACTCCCAACTGCTTTCTTTGTGGGTTAGTAAATGAACTGGATGCAAAGCCAGTAGTGACGATGTGATAGGTTTGACTCTTAACTTTAGTTTAAATTAAGCTGAAATAAAAAGTCGGATGCTTATAAAAACTCAAAATTGCCGCCGCTTTGCCTCAGCATATGCGTCGGCCAGTGGAAGTCAATAGTTTGTACTAAAAATCGTAATATCGTAATAAAAATGAGCTTATGTTATAAGTCGCCGAGCATATGTAGTCGAGTGATCTTGGTGAAAAAGTTCTTGGTTGCACACAGGAACGCACTTGTACAAAGTTTGGATTTTAAGCGCGTTGTTAGATTAAAAATAATATTTACGACCATATCACGTTGTTCTTAAAACTAGCGTTAAAAGCACCATTGTCATCAAACTAAAACGTTTTTCACGTGACCTGTGTAAACATTTTGATTAATTCCGTTCTCCAGTAATTCTACTGATGCGCACAATGAAAGCTTGTGGCGTTCACAGATCACATTATTCGAAATTGGTTGTGGCTTTCTTTACAATTTTTAAGACTAGTTGTATTAAAAAATAATTTTTAGAAAATATGTTGTTTTATATTTGAGGCACACCTAGAAGTTTAACATATAAGCCAGTGAAAATATATACACATGAGCGGTGACGGGGAGTAATTCTTAAAAACAAAATGGCCAATATAAATCGGTAAACCAGTTTCACTTTTTAAATTTACCTACACACCGGTCAATAACAAGTCTATGAAACCGACACTTGTCTTCAAGATATCGGAGAGACCCACAGAACGTGCACATTTTCCGTGCGCCTTATTTTCCGCAGTGACCGCGAACTCCTAAACGATCTGTGCTTGCATTAAATTGTTACCGGAGAGCGCCCGTTCGCTGCACCATTTTTCCGTAAACGGCATTGAATGACTGTTTGCACGTTCTGCCTTGAAGTAGACGACAGGGGTTTGTACGACAGATTCTGAAGAACCTTCATTTAAATTAAATTTAAAAACAAAAACAAAGAATACCCATGAAAAAATATTTAACATGGCTGGAACAGCAACATTTTCTGTACGGAGAGAGACGGAGACATCATAGGCGGAACCTGGGAACTAAAGTGGTAAATGTAAAAATGCAAAATAAAAAGAAAAATGTTAGCAGCTCTTTTTGCGATGCTGGCTGACGTTACAGAGAGGTGCACCTACCTACATCTTTCTGTGCTTCAAATACATGCACGCACTAATGACTTGCATGCGTTAGAGAATGCACAAACAAACAGCACCTGTATTTCTTCCGCATCTGTGATTGACGGTCAAGCGTGCTACAGCGCACTGTAGCTCACACCACACAGAAAGGAAGCTCTCGTTGTAGAAATCCTCACTGCCGGTTTCGATAAGGACGGGCACTGCACCTGGGTGTAGCCGCGTAGTTGCTACAATCCCAAACAACTTAAATAAATAAAAAAAAAACAAAAAAACAGGGTGTGGTTACTCCAGACATTCTGGCCGTGTTCCAAAATTCACTCGATCTCACTCCAGGGTAAGGTTTCTCCTCGTGTAAATCCACCTAAAACAGTTTTATACTTTTCAGTTCGGATTCAAATATAAATTCTCAGTTTGGTCACGTACCATCTTAAAAGCTTATTCCTAAACAACCACTCACGCGTAGTGAGCGCCGTTGGATCAAGTGAGCTCGGGTGAAATCGCAAACGAAGTTTATACCTTCCGTTTAAACTCTTTTCCAACCTACGAACTCAAAGAAGCGTGCGAGTCGCCACCTTTTGCATTTCTACAAACCCCCCCCCCCCCCGAAAGTGAGGATGCTTCCCTCACGAGGCGCCTCACGTTCGAGCAGCGGGCTCACAGCCCACAGATAGCGTTTAAAATCTTGCGAACCGAAACGAATTCCCCCCAGATGTGAAATACTGAAGTGTCAAGGACGTCCTGACTGTAATTATGCATACAAAAACATGTAATCCTGTCTGGCGCATGCACGCGAAAGTGACTCCGTGACATTTCAAACCACACATACTTGTCTGCTTTATCTCGCCTGAACAACGACTAACCAGTACGACTGCCAGCGCGAGCTAACTGCGTTTGACCACGTCTCGTCAGCTCGACCGCTCTTGAAATGGGAGTATCGGCCAAAACTACCCACTCGTCTTTATAGCCCTTGCAGTCTATTTTAGCGTGATGGGGGCAGAAACCGAAGGAGAGAAGGAGACAAGTGCGCGTGCGGGGAGTCTAGAAGGCCCTGCTTTGACTGCAATGATTTGTGGGTAGGCGCCTTTGTCTCTGGTCACTGTTCGAACGCTATCAAAAATTGAGTACAGGTAGTAACAAAGGCAGCTAGCTTCGCGTCTACCCCCTCATCATTCTGACGTCCCCGCGCTCTATCGTCTCCTCTCCCTCAGTGTCTGCCCGTTCGGACGAACAGCAATGTGTCAGCGTTCATAACACCGCGCTTCCAAGCGCACATACGTATACACCCAATACGACCCGTCATACAGAGCGTTCTAGATATTGCGAGCTTCTTGTGATTGCCACGCATGACGTTTCCACAGTGCCGAGTACCTGGCGTCGTTTTGGTTTTCGTACGAGAGCACGTGCGAATGAAATGCCATCACAGATGTACGCGTTACGCCTAAAAAAAGGAACCAGAAACCGTTATTCGTTATTCGGTCAAAAAATAACTAAATACGTTACTCGTTACCGATTCTCAAATGAAATGCGCCGCTTTACCACTAAAGAAACAAATTTTTTCTCGTTACTTTGACACCCAAATACACAACTGCCCTTTTTATGCTTTACTGTTTTCTTTTCACTGGTCGTCGCACTTAAGCAGTAGGTGCCCCCCGAAGTTCTCATCAGTTATGTTTCCCCTCTTCATTGAGAATGCATCTACGGCGACACTGAGGAGTTCTAATGACGCGCTCGAAGGAATGGCGGTGTTGTGCTTCGGGAAGAGCTGGGAAATCTAAAATTCCCCTCTCTCTTGTTTTGTCTGCTTCTAAACTTCGAAGTTGAGAATGGGTTCTGTCCATTCCTGTGTTGGCAATTGGTTTATATTCAGCATGCACACGATTTTAGAAAGGTTCAACCAATGTATAACTTATTGTGTTCCCTGGGTAAAGGACAATCTCAGCTGTAGAGTTCGGCTAGCGTGTTCAGCGATAAACATTGCCATACTCTCATGCTGTTTTGTTGTTTTCCGGGTTGCTCATCAGCCTTTGTCGGAATAGACGCATACTCAGGTTAGAATTAATATGAGGCTGTTTAATCGGTGTTTTACGCGTTACTCCTAAAAATAACAAAATACCGCTACTCACTACCTGGTATTAAAGTAATTAAGTACATTACTTGTTCCTTTTCTAGAAAAGTAGCGAAATACGTTACTTGTTACCGGAAAAAGTAAGTAGGTAGAACTAACTCGTTACTAGTACCGCGTTACGGACATGTCTGGATGCTATGCATGTTCCCACAGCCGTCCGGGGTGATGTAAAGCAAGGTCAGAAGTGGAAATTCTTCAACTGTAGATATTGCTTTAGACTTGTATTTACAAAGACGCATGCGATTTTCTTCTTTGCTATTGCGTCATACCTAAGTTATCTGAAGTTTCAAATAAACGGCGGTAATATTCTACTCCGGTCGTTCATGGTCGCTATTTCAAATCATCGTGGCTTGGGGCATACCTCGACTTGTTCAGAGTTTGAAAGTGAGATTGGCTTCCATGTGGAACTTTTGATGTCAAGAAAATACAGTTTCTTGCGTAATCTTGTCTTTGTTTTTTGTGAATAGTTAATTGGGGACGTATCCTTGAAGTCTCCTAAGAATTAGTGGTTATCACGAGGAGAGGCGAGAACTTTTATGACAAATATATAAAGATTAAAATAAAAGCCAACGAGTAATTTGGTTAATAGTATATATAAAAAATTGTTGCGTTAGAACCGAAACAGGGAGTTGTTACTGGACATTCGTGTACAAAAAGGTAGAAAGCTAGAAAGCTGTTGGATTAGGTGACAAAAAACAAGTACACAGAAAGATACATATCTTGTGCTCAAAGCCCCTACCTCAACAGCTTCAACAAAATGTCGTTCAGTCAACGGGAAGAAAAACTTTTTGGCTACTTCATATATGTTGTTTTTCAAGTTTCTAGCTGGAAACTGGCACAACATGTTGGGTTCAATGCAGTGTTCATTCAGTTCTTCCGCTTTGTCAGGTTACTTTTACCCAACTTTATCCTACCAGTAAAATAGAACACCCCAGTCGTGGTCTATGCCCACCGGCTCCCCCAGATTAGACACACACACACACACGCACGCACGCACGCACGCACGCACGCACGCACGCACGCACGCACGCACGCACGCACGCACGCACAAACACGAGCGCGCGCGCGCACGCACGCACACACGCGCACGCACACATACGCGCACACGCACATTAATACGTCTGGTCACATTTATCACTCATTTCTGCGCGCAGGTTTGCTCCGGGAATGGCGATGGACTCGACCAGGAGCTGGGTCGCGGCTGCTTCTTCTGGCTGGATCATGCTCTTCAACTTTGCCATAATCCGATCAGCAGCCGTTTTCTACGTCATCATCATCGAGTCGTTCGACGTCACGAGGAAGGATGCATCCTGGCCTCTTAATCTGGGAGTGGTTCTTACCAATTGCGCAGGTGAAGTTTTCCCACGGCGTTCGTGGGTCCGGCGCGCTGTGTGATGTCCGTGCAAGTATACGCTCACTCAAATATTTATGCGTGCGTTATAGCCACCAAGAGCCGACAGAGCGGTGGAATGGTTTAGGCGTAGAACACACTTAGAGAGTAGACGATTCCGTTGCTGCAGCAGCAGTCTGTCTTGTAGAAATTTAAGGTAAGAAATATAAAAACAAACACAATTAAAAGAAAAAAATAACGCAAAAAATAGGTTAATATTTTGATTTAGTCCTAATTTTTAAGGTGCCAAAATATTAAAAATAATATTGTACTTATTGATTTATCGATGTTTTATGACATAAAATTGAATATATCGCTCTATTTCGCCGACTCTGACCCATATGGCAAACCCACTATACACCGACGGAACGTTCGATATGATAAAATAAATCACCTATGCAGGGTCCAGCCACAAAAAAGTGTATAAAATATCACATACCAAGAAATACAATCGCAGACAATCACGACGGTGGGAATCAAGCGTTTTTGTTTTAATTACGAATTGAAGAATACATTGCAATGTATATATGACCATTAATATATTTATGGTTCTAAAATATTAAACTAGCAGATTGTTATGAAATTTTATTTTTAACGTGTTAGTTGGATTTGCTTTTTTAACACTGATTCGTGAATCCTGACAGAATGTCTAATATCTCGCAGCTCATATTCAACACATATAACCATACAGATTGTGAGGAATAACTTTGTTTTGATGTCGCATATTCGTTTTACATGATTCTATGTAGAGACGACAAACAAGGGAAAAAGAGACATACACACGTCTCAAACGCGGCTGAATAGATTATATTTCGTATCAAGTTTTGCAGGCCACCCTCTTACACGATCTCCATAGACTTTGCACACACGTCAACGCAGGCGACGCCACTCCCTGCATGACACAGCGAATGGTATAAAAATGAATATTACACTCTCACACGACATTCACCGAGTTGCACTCTTCTACGTCACTTGCAATTTCCGAGTTCGTTGCATTATTCATGACAGCCCTTTTGTGATTCAGAATTCTTTAAATTAAGCAGTACTTTGTCCAACGTAGGAGAACCCACAGGCCATTGGAATGTCATAGAGAACACCAACCTGACATTTTACGGTGGCCTCCCGCGCCTTTTCTACACCCCTGAAGTCCCCAGAAGATGGCGTCAGTCTGTTCAACTGGTAATCCTCAGTAAACAGCATCTTTCCCCGAATTGTGCAATAACCTGAAAAAAACCAGAATACAGGCCACCGTGCCCGGTTTCTCCATCCCCTTCTTTTCAAGGCCAGTAAAACCCCCTAGGCATTTGAAGGCTACACCCTCCACTATGCCATTAAAATGCTGCTTAACATATGTTTAGTAGACCGCTTGCTTGGAAAAGTTCAAAAAGCTTGTTGAATGTTTGGGTAGTTTACATCAGAAGGGCCAGGATATTTCTATTGATCAAAAATACCTGTGCTACTTCCTTCACCAGCCCGTGTTGCTCTTAAAGGAAAAGGTGTTGTTAATAGTCAGCTTTGCAATGTTTCAGTCAGTTCGCAGGTCGGCGTGGGAAGTTTCTCTATATTTTTCTTGAATTGCATCTGCAGTCCACAGCTGTCAAATTTAAAAGGGTAATTTTCTCCAAAGTATAAAAAAGTATGTGTTGGGTCGTCGTTGGCTCCAGCCCTGTCCGAGATTTTTCTAGCTCCGTTAGATTCGGCCGGGTGGCGATTAGTACAGTCGTTGCCCGAGGGGTTAGTGTTAATTAAGAGGTACGTCGACGATACTTTAAAATGTTCAGAGGTAGAGGGATTCCTTCCCAATGTCAAAGGTATCACAGAGGCGGCTCTTGAGTTTGTTTTCGGTTGCGAGGAACCTGTTGGGGAAGTGTTGCACTTTTTATATTTGAGGTTAAGCACGTTAAATGGGTTGTGCTGGAAATATGGTACGCTTGCGGTAAAACCTTTGTTACCTTTCCAGGGTTGCAATTCAATGTCAGTTTAACGAGGTGTAGTAGTTATTAATGCTCTCAAAAAATCTTGTCAGCCCCATGTTCTTGGGGGAGCTAAGTACCAGTTGTTGAGCTTGAAGGTCTTCAAATGACTTAATGGAAATAATAGCCTTGAAATGCCTGGGGTTTGTAGTGGTATTGGAAAAAAAACGAGAAAGAAACCTGGCAGGGCGGCATGTATTTCTTTTTTTAAGGGTATTCGCACAGTTTCATGGAGATTGCGAATAGGTTTTGGATAAAGGTGGTTATTACTAGAGACTACATTTTGAAAAGAACCGACGCCATTTTCAGGGGGACTTCACGAAGGTTTGAAAAGTCAAAGTGGAAGCCCCCGATAATTGCAAGGTTGGTGTAGCCTTTGACATTCCAATGGTCTGTAGGTTCTCCTACGTCGGGCAAACAATGCGCTTTTTAATTTAAAGATTACCCGAACAAAGAGGGCTATCAAGAATAATAAAACAAACTTTGAAATCGCAAGGCACGTAGAAGAATGCAATAACATTTACCGGTGTGAAAGGACGCTATTCTATGGAGTAAAACAAATTACAGCAAGGGTTTTGAAACTCACAGTTAGGATCGGCTCAGGATGAAATTGCATTAGCCAGCCTTCAATTGCACTGGGTGTGGCGACACCGAAGTTTTTACCTTTGTAAAGAGTGGGAAAGGGGGAAATAAGATATTGTATAAAATGAACATTGGAAAAAACGCAGGCGAGCTGGTGAAGAACCGCCACAGTAAATCCGAGACAAAGTAATAATAAATAAAGGAACAAAACAACGAAGTTACAGGAAACTTCGTCGTTCCGTCAGTTCTTTTTTATTATTCCTTTGCCTCGATTTTACCATAATTGTATAAAATCTTCATTTATTTTTGTGACCTTGATACAGATTTCTTAAAGAAGCATGTGTCCTGCACCATTGGATGTGTTACGAAGGGTGTTGCGGCGGACGTGGGAATGTTGGCCAACTCGGTGAATGTCGTTTAAAAGAGTGGCATACACAGTTTTGTACCATTGGTTCTGTTATGGATGGCGTAGCGTTGACTGTGCGAACGTGTGCAAACCCTTTTTCGCCCATCTCCTCCAGTTAGAATCATGTGCCATGTTAACCAGCTCACCTGTTTATTAACCTTGTCTTTTGACATATTGGTTATATTTAAATGCTCTTGGCGGGTTTCAGGACTTGCTTTAAGAAAATATGAAGATCCCTTTGAAATAAAAAAATAAATAGAAGAAAAAATATTTGTTTGAACACTGGGAGGTAGTTTTATATTGCTTGAAATGATCTGCTCATATGAGTATACAAAGGTGTATGCATGAAGAAGTGCCATTGCATAGAGAGTATGACATGAGTGATGTCGGTGGCGGAGCTTTATTTAAAGGTTATTTACAGCTTCACAATAAAAACCGTAGCATGAGGCGTAATGTTTAATTATTAAGAAAACTGTACGCGAGTAAGTTTAAAATTGGAGCATAATATCCAATTTACGCAGGACCCTTGGCTGGAGTACTGTCAAGATATGTTGCTATTTGGAAGCTGTTGCTTGTCACTAGTGCGATGAACAGCTTAGCCGTTTCTGCCTGCTGCTTCGCCAGAAACGTCGGCCACCTTACCATCTTGTTGGGCGTCGTCCATGGTAGGCTGGTTATTCCGCGCTTTGAATGTCAAAATAGGCTGCCATACTGCTAGTTTTATTCTAGTTGCCTATAGAAGGATTTACCTTACAAGTTTCTCCGAGCGCAGGCGAAGCTATGGGAGCCGAGGAAGCTAATCAAACAGGCCAAGCGTGCAAACATACTGCGTCTATAATGTTTACATCTGTGTGTTATTCCCTTCTAATCTAACCAAGGCCAAAAAGCGTGCAACGACATTGCGTTCTTAGCCTGTGTTTGTGTTTGCGAGTCCTCTAGCCAAAGACTGCTCTCGGACTGAAACTGAAACGATGTATAGTGTGTAAAATACTTGGATATCATTACTTGGCAGCAATTGAGAACGAATGCACTACTTCATAAATAGAAACCTTCTGTGGAATGGCTCTAATTAACTTAGGTGCAATACTTCGTAAGAGAAGTTCTAATATAAAATTAAGCCAAAAAACACTCCACGATAGCTAATGCGGTACATGTTAAACGTGCTCTTGTTTGTGCGTACAGGATGAGTGCACCGAGTTTGATTTTGTTACCACCATATAATTTTGAAGCCGGTCTATTATCGACCACTGTAATTCGTCTAAGGGTAGGCAAAAGCAAGCAAGTAGCGAAAAGAGCTTTCAACAATATCAGTGACAATTTATTGCCTAAAATGTGCAGATATAGCGGTAGAGTTTTGAGGCGCATACATGGCCGTGTGCATATAAAGAGTGTGATCAGTCCCATGCGATCTTATATGACCAGCTGAATAAAAAGGCACCGTATTTTTTCGTTCTCTGCTTGGATAGGAAGAAGGTAAACTTCAACGAATGTTTGAGCTTTCATTTATACAGGCGCCGATTGTTTTAGCTCATTTTAGATTGCCAGTATTCATCTAGACACCCTATAATAGCGTTATGCCAATGCTTAAAAGTTTGTGGATTTTTTTTTTTAAATTTTAGGTAGCACGTGGGTCATAATAGTCATGAAACCACGTAGTAAGAAACAGTTCGATCACCTTTAGCAAAGTTAGCAAACATGCAAACAAATGATTAGACCACGATTTAACGTCATTCTGCTTTTTTTAAATCGATGTCGTGTAGGTTTTGATTCGAAAAGTAGCCCTGAACTCAGTTGTATGAGGACAAAAGCCGGAGTTACCGGAACTCGGAGCAGCCGTAAAGAACTTTGGTTATTGAGTTCTTTTTTGGAAGAAAGGCTTTGTGTTTAAATGTATTATACATACAGGTTTTCCTACCGAACGCAGACTCCAATATTGTTGCAAAAACTAGCACCTAAGAGAAATAAGATAAATTCCGTATTATTCGGTTTTTGAGAGGCCTATTTATAGAGGTTTAAAAAGTCTAGGATAACTCAGTTTTGAAATAGATGTTTTTTTGTAAATAGATGTTTAATTAGTAAAAAGTAACGTAGTTTCAATTAGAAACTTGTTTGAAATCTAAAAAATCACTAAGTCAATCAACTTAAAAATATTTGCGGTGTTGGTTTTTATGGGGTTTCGAAATCGCAGCATTTTGACGTACGCGCACGAACACTAACTTCCTAAATGTCGCTCCCACAGCCTGGTGCTTGTAGCGCAAGCGGTAACGTCTGCGTATCACCACACTTCCCAAGTGTTTTAGGTCTTTCTAAAATTTACTGATTTGGTGGGTGATAATGCCCACCCAATTTCTAGACTGAACTTAGCATTTACTTTTACTGAAAACAATTTATTTTTTGCGAAAATTCAAAGCTTATTTATCATCCCAATCGTTATGCATTCGCCCCCTGGCAGCGACTATTTCGGCATCGATCATGTTTTTCTTCGATGCGTAGTTTTCATAGGAAAGGTTATAACTATATGGCGGTGAAGCGCCCATGATATAATGTTGAACATACCTGTGTATATAAGTACATTGACGGAATAAATACAAGAAGTGTTGTAAAGATAGTTGTACCGGTGATTTTCGGCTGAAAATATTAAGTGGATTACACAGTACTTTTATCTAAAGTTGATGGGTGCCTGATGCGTTTGTTATAAGTTATTCTTCGTGGAAACACAGCGCTATAAAAATGATGCTGGGAGTAAACATCGCAGCGCTGGACCTGGTGTGTTTGTCTTCGTGTGAATTCAATGCGTTTAATCTATTTATGTAAAATATTGTGATGCAAAGTTGATCTTAACCAGGGGTATTCAAACATTTTGGTAAAGGGACTGGGATCGGGATGTGTCTCTGTCTCGAGGGCCGGAAAATATATCACCTAATATAAATGAGGAAAAAAAGTAAATAAATAATTATAGACAATCTTGCAAATACAAAAATCAAAATTAGAATGAAAAATGAAGAGTTTAAAGTGGATAAATACATATACTGTGTTTTTGAAGATCAGTCGGTAGGTAATTATGACATTACACAATAATTGGGACCCAGAGAACTCACCAGGCATAAGTTAAATTGGGAACTTTGGAATGTTCATACAGAGCAGAAGACTAAAGGAATAATAAAACTAATGCGATAAATACGACCGAGGACGCTAAATACAATATAGAATGGAAGGAAAGATAATTTTGACATAATTAGTCATCGAGATATGATATAGGGTCTAAGAATAATGATGCCAGTGATGACAATGTCAAATAAATAATATCATAAAATAACATGCCTTACAACGGGATTTTTTTTTTGGCACCTTCGTTTACGCGGTTGGTGCGCGCGTAGTGGCGCCGTTTTCTTACACGCGCTTTTGCTGGCGCCGAGGTAGCAACCAGCTTGCCGGCAGGGGGCTGCAGGGCCGGGCTTCATTGGAAGGACTACGGGTAGCCACGGTCTGTTTGGAAGACATTTACGGGCCGGATTTGGCCAGCGGGCGGGGTTTGAAGACCCCTGATATAAACTAAAAAACTCAAAAACAAAAATAAACATTAATTTTTTAATAACAGTTAAAATTTAAAAGGGGTACTGAACCGAAATTTCGAGCTCACCAAACAAGACTGGACGAATAGGCGGGACGCTGCGATCCCAAAAACGTCATTCACACGGCGATATCTCCAACGGATCGCTGTATTTTCGGAAAAGAAGTGCGCCATTGAACACGGCAGACGAGGCCGAAAGATACAAGTCACGTCACGATTCTCATTTCAGCTCCTCCTTGCTACGTCCCGTCAAGCTGGTGAACCGAAGCGAGAAGGAGAAAAAAGGCCGCCTCCCTTCGTTCTCGGATTTTCCTGGAGGACAATGACGTCATAGCCCTCGCTTGATCGCGCCTTTGTTTTCCAAAAGTGTGGCATCCGTTTGAAATATCGATCTATCAGTGATTCTTTAGAGTTCATAGCGTCCCGTTCAAGGCTTCTGCGCCCTTATTTTGCGAAATTCGAATTTCGGTTCAGTATCCCTTTAAACAATATTGTTGAGTTGTTGTATAAAAGAGACGCGTGGCAGCTAATATAAGTGCCGATGCGTTTGCCAGAAGTTTCTCAATACTATAAAATTTTAAAGAACTTCGAAATATTGTCACATAAAATTAGTTTCTGGAAATTTCATAATTTATTTTCCCAGCTTAAAGTTCGTGCGATGTCTTTTTCTAAACCTGCAGTGTACAGTGTTTTATATTTTGGACATTCCCTAATAATGACTGACACAAACGCAAGTGCATCTTTAAGCAATAAGTACATAAAGAAGGCGTATTAGGAGGATATTATAAATTTTCGTCATTCTAGACAATTCAGTCTAACATTTTGATTCGCCACTTGGCGTCTCTGAGGCGCCAGACACAACAACTGCTGATGCGATTTTGTAAACCTTTCGAAGATTTTTTGTTTTTGAGTTCAGGCACATCTAAGCGAAGGCAATACCTTCCAAACAGGTACTCAGTACTCATAGGTCCACTTGAGTAAAAACACAGTTCAAGGCATAGTGCAACCCTTGTCAGTTGAGTAACTCTTTGTACTGTGTTTGCTCTTCTATAGTTTGCAGATGACACGCTATAGTCGTTGACAGCTGAAGGAACGCGAGGCGATTTCTGAGCATCTTATTATTGGTAAACATCCAATAAGACTGCGGCATTAGAGCTGACAACAACGTAAAATAAAAAATAAGGAAGGAAGAACCGTCAACATAAAAAGAAACGCTCTGCGTTTTTTAAGCTGCCAACGACTATACAGTAAAAAGCCCGTTTATAGTCTCATCGATACCTCGTGAGCTTCTAGTTATTACCGTCATTCATCGGTTGCAGGTTCAAGCAACGCCTTCACGGGTTTGTGCTACACGGTCATCAATCAACATTTCTACCGGTACAGGACGGTGGCATCCGGAATCGGCAACGCAGGAGTCGCCCTTGGTGGCCTAATATTTGCTCCCCTGGCGCAGTCCTTATTCGAAGAGTTTGGTGTGAGGGGAGCGTTTATTTTATGCGGAGGGGGCCCTGTATCTGCGCTTGTTACCGGAGGTTCCTGAGACGCCTCTCTGCACGTACAGCCAGACTTGTACACGTTACTGAAAAATTGTAAGGAATTACATTTACAATTACTCAAGGCTAAATTGTAATTTTTTACAATTACAATTACCCTCTCATAAAAGTAATTGACCGTTACTCCCAAAAGTAATTCGTTACTTTCGTGGTGTTACTTTCAATAATATTTTCCTCAATCAAGAAACAAAAGGAAGAAGGTTATTCAAGTTCTTACTGTTGCCACCTGTCCCATTTATTGACCTTGAGTATTTTGAGCAACAGCTGGCTCTTGAAAGTCTCGTCAGACATATATTGCGTCCTTCCTTACTGAAGATATCGACTGCTACGCTGAGTACCATTTGAACTGAGTCACTGGATGGGAGTGCCATATTGTGCCTCACGAATATTTAATTCTCTGCATTGAGCTTTTTCAGCGAAGCAATGGAAGTACTATTTAGCTCGAAGATAGACCAAAGCTTCATCGTTGCAGTCGTTGCCTGATATTTGAGAGTTTTAGTAGAGTTGGTACCAGTAATGTGATAATAAAATAATGCTTAAGGTTTGGCTCGATATTCTTTTTTTTTTAATTTTTATTCTGAACAGGTCGAACCTCGGTTGAGGCGTGTTGTTGAATAAGAAAGCGGTTTTAATATATAAATATAAGTAATAAAAAAAATAATCAGAACATCGGTTAAAATAACGAAATGCAAATGCACGTTTGCCGTGTGTACCTTTCTTGATGCCGTTCAAAAACGCGCGGAGCACGGACCGATCGCAGTTTACTCCGGTTTTCTCCAGATAAACTTCCGCTGATGCCACGGGCAGCGAAGAGCAGAGAACTGAGCCACACTATGGCTCCCCACTCATGAGTTTCACTCTCTCCTCAAGCCCAGAATCTCAAGTCTACGTCAGCCACCATTGTTTTATTCGTAAAGATCTTATATTTTATTTGTAAAGATGCGTCGTGCTGGAATGCAAACAGCGAAAAAAAAAGGAAGACAATTATTATTTTCGGAGTGATCGCAAAAAGCTGACTCACAAAAAAGGTGGCTGAGATGCGGATAACCTGGCTGAAATTCACAAATAAAATGGGCCAACACTAGAAATTGGACCACAAAAAAGTAAGTAGCTTTCAAAACAGGTTCAAATAATGTGAAAGAGGCAGAAAAAAATACATCCTGTTTTCTAAGAGTAGATGATAAGTGTGCAGCAACGAACGAGGATGCTTGTGATAATAACATCTTCACATATTATCACATCCCTTTTAGTGGATTTTAGGGCAGACGGAGAGTTGTCTCGTGTTGTGACATTTTAAAATGGTCGTAGTCACTATAACCGAGAAGGACATTGTTAATTCTTGTCTGTGCACTTACCGCCTAGAGTTTCTCGAAGAGGCATACAATCACTTGGTGTCCACCTCTACCCGCCTTCGATCGCAAAGAAACGAAGACACTAAAACAAAGCGGATATAACTTGCCCCCCCCCCCTTCTTTTTTTTTTTTTGTTGTAGAAAGGCTTATTTGGATTTTATGATATTGTTGTTAGGGTTTAAAAATAAAATAGATTCAGGGGCTTGCTGTTGCAAAAAAAAGCTTTGCAGAACTGAAGAGTGCCAAGCCTCCTTTTGCGCTGGGCAATGCGCGTGACAGAGTCACTGCGCACAACTTTACCAAAATAAAAACGACCTTTTCTTTAGAGGGGGGGGGGGGGGTCTGTTCCTGAAAAAATGTAACGGATTACAAGGAATCCGTTACGTAAAAAATGTAAGGGAATTACTTTAGAATTACTCTAGAAAAGATGTAATTAATCCGTTACTAAATTACTGATGAATGTAAGGGATTACAAGTAATTTCGTTACTTGTAACGGATTACGTACAAGTCTGCGTACAGCAATGCAGCGAGGTCACAAGGCCTGCAAGAGTTCCACGAAAAAGATTGATTTCCAGACGCTGATTTTGAGTTCGATAGACCTCTCAGTTTCCAGAGGCTCCAAGACGCGGGGACATGTAATGAGACGAAGGTGGGAGAGAGCGGCCATAGAAGTGACGTTACTATAGACTTGAAGCGGGACAAAGACCCGCCTTATGCGTCAGCCGAGATTCAAAATACAAGCAGAAATCTTCGAAACTTGCATTTGTTTTGTGAACACCGTCTTGGAGAGTCGGAGGGTCCCTCACGAAACACAAGCCACTCTATCGGACCCGCAAACCCAGCCAATGACACGAGCACAACCTTATCTTCAGGTGGTAGAAATGGTCACCTTTTATCCATTTTGAAGTATCCAAAGTTCTACCTTATCTGTTTTTCATTTTCCATCGTGTATATGAATATGACGACTTACTTATCGAACATTATCGACCTCGCAAAAGACCGGAACGTTGACGACGGGAATGCGGTGCTCCTGGTGACGATCTACGCCATTGGAGACCTGTCGGCAAGTCTCGTTTCCGGCATTATAATCGACAAGAATTCATGCAAAACAGTTCTATGATGGCAGCAAGCTTCGTCCTCTGGACAGCAGTTATGTGCCTGGCGCCTTTCTGCTCCTCAAGTCACCTTCACGTCATCGTGTCTCTGGCATCGGGATGGTGCACCGGCACAACTGTGGTCCTCATTCCCGTGATCTTCATGGACATCGTACATCCAGCCAAGTTTAGCATAACCTATGGGTTGATGTGCCTATCGGCTGGAATCGTCTTACTGGCCAGGCCTGCTATGATAGGTATGTCATCCATTAGGGTTGATTAGGTCATAGAGGCTTGGGGTCTCGGCTTGAGATAGCCACCGACTATTTAAGAGAGGAAAGCCGGTTCCATTGTCTTCTTCCTTTTAGGTTCACACGAAAAATGTAGTTTAATGTTGGATGCAATAAGCGGATGATTCGACCCTAAGTGTATTAATCCGGCTAATACCCAATTCACACGGCAGCGTAAAGGTACCTTTAGCTTAGGTAAACGGCGTTCTTGATCACGCGATAAATAAACGGAGCACTTTAAGTTGATGTCGACTGCATTCCTGCTAAACCGCGAGAGGAGCACGAGATAAACAATTATTCATTGAAATCGGTTTGACGCGCAATTTTTGATTATTGTGTGTGAAATGACATATTTAAAACCTAAATATTATTTGTGTTTGCTTTTGCGTCACTTTATTTTTGTTTTTTTAAGGGCGTGCCTAAATGAGTATTCCTTTAAAACGTGCGACCCGACTGGCCACACTGGGCCAAAATCATCTACGTTTACGAGTTTCCATTACGAGGTGGGAGACCTTTTTCTGCTTAGCAGCTCAATTTTTTCGCAAAACCCTCACCGATGTAGCTGAATAGTGCCCGGCAGAAACGAACCACGTCGGAGTTTTACGGTTACTCCAGTCACGCCATCGAAAGGAATGGACGACGGTGAGGATAAAAGGTCCTGGGCGGGAGAGTCAGACGACTCGTCTACAACAACGAAAAAGAGCTCACAGTGGTGCATCATGTTCGGGTTCGTAGCAGACATCGTTTTCCACGTGCCGCCGCTGCTACCTGCTATCTGGAGTATACGTTCATCGTTAATGTGTTATTCCATCACCTTTGTGTTTAGAATCATTTCGTAATTTGTTACTTATATATACATATATTCAATTTGTTATAATGCATTCAATAAAATACATATATATAACTGTGATTTTTTTTTTTTTTTTTTTGAGTTCGTGGGTACGAGGCTACTTCCTGTAGCCTCGGACCCACGAACTCAGGGAGCTTGACTAGCTCTGTTTAACACAGGACCTCCCTTAGCAAAAGATACCTTTACGCTGTCTTGTGAATTGGATATAAGATGATGTTTCGACATTCGTAACTCTATTCTTGTAACTCTGAGCCAAAACACATTTTTTTAAATATTTTAAAAATATTTTATAGTGCCTGGTTTCTTGTAATATAGTTTATATGTGAAAAAAAGCTGCTTGGAGGCTTCTAATCGCGCGTGACTTATTTTATTTACCAAACGTTTATATAAATAATACATTTTAATATTAATGATTACTAAAACAGAATAGTTTTTCCATAATGAAATGAAGTTATACATCCTACTTGTAAATAGATATGTTTCTACGGGACTCCTCAATTTTCGTAATTGAGTGCTAAGTATTATTTTGCCTGCTAGTTTGGGAGGGTTGTTGATCGGCTACCTTAACATATTAAAATGCAAAACAAAATCTTTTTATTATGTATTTATGAATAATTTCCAATGGAGGTTACGCGTTTAAGAAACTCTCAAAATGTTTAAGGTGTATAAATTATCTACATAATTGCTCCAGTGTAAATCAAAGTAAGATAAAGAAGCGTAATGGCTGTCAGTGTTGCGGAGTTGCCACTCCGGACTTGGACTGATTCCGAAATCATTCCGCATTTTTGCGACCCCGGAATGAAATGGGAATGGAATGGGCGGCAACGTTGAGGGGTGTGGAATGGGAATGGAACTAGATGCCTTTTGTCCGGAATGGAATGCGCCAAATTCTTTATTTTATCTCATTTTCTTTTTCTTTCTTTTATATGGGGGGGTGGGGTTACGTTCAGCTAAACCGAGCCAGTCAGCAAGTCAGTTGCTCAGAAATAAAATGAGCGGGAAACTGCTAGCCCGCGGGATCCATAACAGACTTATATGCAAAAGAATGCAATAATAATATTAAAAAAACAAACAAAAAAACAAGCTTCCAGATCAAAGATTAGAGGGGGGAGGGGTGGCGATGGCGCCTTTCACGGACTGGCAGAGTACTGGCTTCACTAGTGTAACACGAGCGGGAGAGCGAAACAAGAAATTAAGCACCAAGCAAAAGAAACGAAGGGAGCGGCAAAGAAAGAAACCGTCATGCACTCCTCCTCATCGTCCTTCTTGATTTTTTTTTTTTGCGACGGCATGGAGAATGCAATGGAGCGCACAGACTGAGAGCGGGAAGGGGGGGGGGGGGGTAGGGGGGTGCGACTCATAACTCGCAGAGCTCTGATAATTCGTTTACTCGCAGGCCTTCGAAAGATGATCAGTTATTGTTTTCTCATAGTTCGAGGAGCGTTGTTTAGCAGGTGGCCAACCCTGCTGCCTTCCACGTTCATTCGCGCGCATTCCTTTGAAGTGCGAAATCTGGGTTTGCTTCGGCATTAAAACAAAGCGAGATTCACTTCTCTCTTGTCTTGCGCTTTGCTCCGCCGCTTGCCTTTTTATACTGCATTTTTAGGTGTAAGTGCGCCTGTTACTTGGTCTTTGTTCCGATGCTTGTTTTCTGTGTATGTTTTAATTTCAAGTGGATTAGGGTTAAAAGCAAGCTAGTGGATGCCCGCTCATTTCCTTTGACTTTAGTCTCTGCATACCTTGTTTCACCTTGCGATGGTCCACTGTGGACGCTTCGAGTCACCCCAGGCAATCCTGCACCTTGAGCTTAGTAAGATCAGTGCTTTTTTCAGGCATTTAGCATTTGTTTGCAAATGTCTATGCATTTGATAATGTCAGCTTATGCTGCTTATGCCGGAAATATTGCACAATGTAGCTGTCAAGTGCCAATTTTTACGTTTAGGAATTAGAGAAATGGAATGGAACGATTCAGCCATTCCAGGAGTGGGAATGGGCCCAGTGTCCCCATTCCTAGGAGTTGAAAGGAATTGAATTATCGAAAACTCCAATTCCCGGAATGGAATTGGAATGGAATGGAGGTGCCCATTCCGCAACACTGATGGCGATCTGTGAACAAATATACCTCGGAGGGATTCACAACGGGCCTAGTTTATTTCTAGAATAGTTCAAATATTGTAATACTTCCAAGAAATACTCGATAAGTTTTAAAAGGGCAAACAGTAGCTCTTTTGTTAATTGGCCCGTCTTTTATTATTTTGTTTTGTGTATTTTTGAAAGGAGACAGAAGCAGTAGAGTTTTTGTGACTTCCTGGCGATCCTAAAATTTTTGACCCAAAAGTTTAGTGCTTTGGTTCAAAGTTTAATTTTTGGGTATATAAAATAAATTGAATTTTCTCTTTGGTTATTATACTTGGGACGTCATAACATGTATGGTATGGGATAAATGATTATTGAGATCAGGATAAAAATAACATAAAAAACTCTTAAAAATATCGAGAGTACAATATATCGTTTTTATGAACGCATGTGTTAAGAAAGCAATGACGAACTATTATCATGCCAAAATTTTACGTAATTGTTTTAAGATCTAAAAATTACTGTACGAGTGAGGTCTGTAACTGCATTCCAGAGAAAATCACATAACGCGAGCCGAAGACAATGTTATTAAACACAAAATTGAAAAAGAAAAAAATATAAATCATGTAAGTGCGCTGAAGAATGTATTATTACAGAGAAAGTAGGAAAAGGTTTGGCACTGTTTTAGGGTATGAGTAAAGGCAAACGTTATGTTAAGCAACAAATTATACATTTGTTAGGTGTGTAAAACGCCCCCTAGTTATTCAGTATAGACAAGTTACCGGATAGCAACTACTGTACGAAAGAGTGCTCTGTTTGTTGTTATTGTGTTTGCTGTTTAACCATAAATACAAAAACAACAAAAACAAAAAAAAACAGCGACATACAACAACAAAAACAAATACCGAGTGTTTTAACGATCGAAATGAACAGATATTGCTAGGGTACCATAATATTGAATGATCAGAGAGTACCATATGTAGTGAGTAAAATACGCAACTGTGAAATTTTGCTTTCAGTTGAATTATCTTTTAAATTAGTACGAACAATGTATAAGGGGTAAAGGTGAGGTGTCGCAAGGGCATCTCACAAAAATAACGTACATCAAACATTTTGGCAGCCGCAAGATCTAAAAACAAGAACGTGTATGATTTTCTGTTTTTTTTTTGTATAAATTAAGCAGCGCTGTGCTGAATGACGATCTTACCAGCATTGCGAGCTGTCATGATTGTCGAGGCCTCAGAAGTATCTCACTTCTCCTGCAGTCATTCCGCGTTCTTCGTGGTTAGACTTGGCTTGAACACGCAATCTGCGGTTTCAAGCCAGAGAGAAGACATTCTCATTAGCTCCCCGATGATTGTATGTTTACGCGAGATAGTTTATTTCCGATATTAATTTATTCGGCGAGCTTCGCAAATTTCAACAATTTGCACTTGTTTGTCTTGCGGAAATGCAAATGCTCAGATATTATACTGTGTATCTGTCGTTCGATGTCGTGTAAAGGTGTGTTTAATTCATCGAGGGAAGTTTAGAAACAAAAGAATGTTTAACTAAACAAGTCGCTATTTCTTCTCTGTCTATTTGCAAGGTGCCTTAGAGACAGGACCGGAGACTACCGGGGAATGTTTCTTATTTATGGTTTGCTCACAGCCTTGTAGCTTTTCCGTGGATTTTTATTTCCTTACGTGAAAAATGGCACAACCATGCAGTTTTTGTGCTTCGAAAAGCGAAGATTGCTATAAAAACAATATCTAGAGAATAATTTCGAAAGGAAAACAATATTGTATAGTCAATTTGCGATAATAATTAAACAGCTTTTGCTTCAGCAGAAAGTGGCGATGGTTCATTTATTTTAAAAGTCAATATTCTCATGACTGCTGTCTGCAGAAAACAAAATTATGCATATAAAGCTGTATGTTTAGAACGTCAAGTTAAAACAAGGAGAACAGAAACGAAGCAATGCTGTAATAATAGGGAAGCTAGCTTCTAATAAAAAGAATACTGTCGAAACGTAATTTTTTATATTAAAATCAAAGACACCCCAACAATGAATGCATTTCAGAAGTACTTAGCAATTAGAAAATGTTTCAAATCGTGAGCTTGCGTTCCAGCAGCCATTTTGCTTTAATGAGATATTAAATTAAATTGAAAACAAATTTATATGTAAAAAAATATAAGAAAGTTCTGAGACTGATGGCGATATATGTTTTTTTCTTTGAGTTCCTGTAAGCAGTTCTTTCCGCTTGCGGAAACCAGAAATTGATATTGTTATTTCTCGTGTTCGAAGAAGCGAACACATCTTTAGGAACATATGTCAACGAGCAGCCGGGATCGCACTGCTTATACAGGGTGTCACAAAAGAAAATTTACACGGTCTTTTTTACCGCAAAAATAAACTAAGCATCGCCGAACGCTCATTATCCGGCCAAAGGTAGACCTAGAGGTCACAACCAGATGCCTAAGTTTCAGCCCGATCCGATAACTTAATCAAAAATTATAAGTGATTTTCTGAAAATTTCAATGGCAAAATGGAACCCATTTTTGCCCCTTTTTGGTTTCTGGTGCCATAGACCCCCATGTGTTTGAAAACCCCGTCGGCCACAATTTTCCTTTTGAAATTTTCAGAAAATCACTTATAACTTTTGATTACTTTATCGGATCGGGCTGAAACTTTGGCACCTGGTTGTAACCTCTAGCGCAACCTTTGGGTGGAGAATGAACGTTCGGCGATGCCTAGTTTATTTTTGCGGTAAATAAGATTGAGTAAATTTTCTTTTGTGACACCCTGTATAACACACAAAATACAGTCTGCAAACAGATTCGAGCGCAAGTCACGAGCGTGCTTCGAATGCCGGATGTAACGATTGCAAGGGGGAACTTAGCACGCGACAAAAGAACCACGAATATTTCGGTGACTGATATCTGATAGACTGTCCTTTATATGACGTGCAGAAATTTTCTGTTTCCTGTTGTTCTCAGCCACGTGGGTTCCGCTATTTGTATGCGGGACGAAAAAATAATGAAACGTTTCAACCTGGAATATACTACAAATATTTGGTGACGTAAAACAAGAACGTGTGACAATCACGCACTTTTCTTAAACACCTTCCAGCATCGTGGAGAGATCAAAAATATGTTTTACCGCATACCGGAAGTCACGACATTCAAGATGGCGGCGCTCTTTTTGCAGAAATGGCAGTAATGATATTACTGTAATGAAATTACAGTAATTAAATTACTTTTTGGAATAATAAGTAATGTAATGAATTACTCCTCTAGGCTAGTAATTTTGTAATGTAATGAATTACTTTCAGGCAGTCATTTTGATAAAATTACTCATTACTTTTAAAATTACTTTTGTCCTAAATTAAAAAAAAAAAAAAATTGTTTGCAAGCTTTAAAAAAAAAAAATTGGTTTGCGTGGTGAAATCTGAAACAGTATCAGGGGAAATAATCGACGGCCACCTGAGCGCAAAGCCTCGCACGAAGAGCTAAGCAGGTGCACAAAGGAGGCCTGGAATGGCGAAGGAAAAAAGCTTCCGTGTAGACATCGCTGGAAGGCAAAGGCTTAGGAACTTCAGGCACGACAGATTCACGGCGTCGCGTCATCACGTCGATACTATACTTCGTTCATCCCTAGGCTGACAGTGCGGTGGCAGCTGCAAGCAAACCAGAACCAATCAAACACCCCCCCCCCCCCCCCCCTTAATCACCTGACCCGTCCTTTTTTTCTGCGCGTCTGCATGAACGAGAGCGTGGTCACGTGGCAAAAGACAGACCATTGACTGTTCCAACGAGCCCTTAGCTTCCACCGCACTGTCAGCTTAGGGGTGAACTGCTTGTGGGCTACAAGGCGAAGGACAGGTCACCAGTGAGGTTAACACATTTTAAAACCTAAGAGGATAGAAGAAACAGATATCCAGCCTTCTTACTCTTTTGTCAAGCATGGTCAAACCTTAAGCGTCGACAACTGTGAACAACCAACGACCGGAATAAATAGTTAATTCTAAATGCCTTGTCTTTCTAAACGTCCCAGAATGTTTCGTGCGTCCTCGAGGAAAGCAGGTGCAGAACACGCTATGCCTCGCTGCCCTCCCTTGGGAAGCTCATTCGGAAATAAGCCTACAAGGAGATACCGCTCCCCCGTTTGTTGGGAAAGTGTACAATTTAGGAAGTTTGTGCCATTCCTCAACTGGTGACGCTTCTGCTGAGCAATTATCCAGGCTCTTTGTGGGGCAATGCGCAAAAACTTGGGTTCTTCGGGTGTTTGGGAAAATGCTCCTTGAAAGGAATGATCGGGAATAGGTCAACTATACTCGGCGACAACCCTTTTTGACAAGGCACGGGGGGGGGGGGGGGGGTAAAGTAGTGACGCAAAACTATCGATAAATCGACTATCGATACCATCGATAGTTTTCCAAAACTATCGATAGTGTCGCAGAACTATCGATACGCGACTATTGATAGTACTATCGATAGTTTTTTGATAGTCGACTATCGATAGTACTATCTAGAGTTTTTCCATAGTCGACTATCGATAGTTTTTCGATAGTCGACTATCGATAGTGTTCGGATAGTCGACTATCGATAGTTTTTCTATAGTCCACTATCGATAGTTCCGCGACATTATCGATAGTTTTATTAGCATCGGTAGCCATATTTCTGGCGACTATCGATACTATTGATATTCCTATCGATAGTTTTGCACGACTAGAGCGAACGCAGTTGCCGCACCGCCGGTCGTCTCTTAGCTCTCTTCGCCCAAACTCCCGTCTTCATCATCACTTAAACCTGAACCAAAGTTGGGATGGTAAGTGCTTGGGCTAGTTGGGTATCCCATTTGAAAAAAAATAAAGCGAGAAAAAGAGAAGAGGGAGCTACACAAACTACTAGTGTCGCAAAACTATCGACAGTAAACCGTCGACAGTACTATCCTAGGTTTACGACAGTCGACTATCGATAGTACTATCGATAGTTTTTTGATAATCGACTATCGATATTACTATCGATAGTGTTTCGATAGTCGACTATCGATAGCACTATCGATAGTTTTTCGATAGTCTACAATTGATAGTACTATCGATAGTTTTTTTTGCTATCGATAGTCAGATGTTAGGCGACTATCGATACTATCGATAGTTTTGCACCACTAGGGTACAGGGACGCGTTCCCTCTCCAATTTTGAGGGCTGAATAAAGCTGTGCGTGGGCTCTCCTTCTCTCCACTGCATTGCCAAGAAAAGTTGCTGCCGAGCATAGTAAGTGCTTTTGGGAGAATAGACTTAGATTGCATCTGGGGCAGACGGCAAACGTTTCACGTGTGACGTGTCGACGACTCCTTGTAAGAACGAGCTGCCATTGCCCGACTTAACTGACACTGACTACAACTGTTAAATCAGGAAGACGGAAACATATCACTCTTTTAGTAAGAACCTTTTCTGTCGAATGAACAGCGAAACCGGTGAGTCGACTGCCTTTCTGAGTCACATCTAAAGAAGCTATTCATCATGTTAAACACTTCTGTCATGTGTGCCAGAAAAACCACTGTTTAGTATGATTCACTTTGAGGCGCATAAGATTGTTGCGGTGTAAACCGGAAGATCTGAGTATTGATGCCTATGGACCAACTGAGCTTTGGCGTCACATCACTGCGTTCGCGCTGCTGTCGACACTGCGCATGCGCAGCGCCTCGCTTCCACCGGACCTGGTTCCTGCACACGCGCTGTGTCGGCAAACAAGGGCTTGTTTTGTAAACACTGTGTTGGTGTATACTGTAAATAAAATGAGCAGGAATTACTGCCTCAAGGTATTCAAATGTATTGTAATAGTAATTTCAAAGTAATTTGATTACTTTTGGAAAGTAATTGTAATGTAATGTCATTATTTTTAGTCTGCGGTAATTTGTAATGTAATTCAATTACATTTTTGCAGTTTTTTTATAAAAGTAATTATTAATGTAATTTAATTACTTTTTGAAAGTAATTTTGCATCTCTGCCTTTTTGAAAAGGTGTATAAGCAATGTGACCCCAGTTTTAGAGTCACCGACACAATATGAGCGGCAGAGCTGGAGGTCTTCCAGTTGTCTCGCCTTCAGCTTGAGATTCGAACCTTCGATAACAGTTGGACGTCTCGTGAGCTTGGAACGCGCAAGCGCAGCCAAAGGAATAGAACTATACTCTATGCACCCTTAAAGGGCCGCTGAAAAGAAAGAAAAAATGTTTTTTTTTTTTATAAACAGTTTGGTTGGGACACGTCACACCCGTGTCGAGAAATAAATTTTACGCGAAAACATTGTTTTAGAGACATATTGAGGCGAGAGATTTATTTGAAATTCTGCGCGAAGTTCATGACGTCACGGGTCATTCCGGAATGACCATCTCGGTCGTGAAGGCGAAGCCGATCCACCTCCTCTTCACACGCTCGAAACGCCGAGAGAAAACAAGTGGAAAGGAGGTGACTGCCGACTAAATCGTGTCTCGCGCCGTCAATATTGCTCTAAAAAATTTTTTTTCACGTAAAGTTATTTTTCTGACACGCGTGTGTCAGACTGTTAAACACCAGACTGTTAAAAAAAGTATTTTAACTTAATCACTCTGGCAAAAAAGGAAGAGCAGCGGAGCTGGTACTATGTGCCGCCATCTATGAGCGACGGCGGTAGCTGTCCATAGGCTTGTTTTCGAGATTTATTTGCCCACGGACACGGAACTGGGGAAACTAGCCATTAACAGCTCCGCCGTTAAAACTTGTTTTCTTTTCGGGGGCCTCTTAAGTTGAGACTAGCTGCTCCGCCTTCAGCGCGAGCTGGCTGGCTTCCGCAGTGCTTTGGTTACTCGTGCCTGCGCGTTCACATTTGTGTTAATAAGGACAGAAAACCAGCGCTGAAGGCGGAACTTGTAGTGTCAGCTTAAGGGTGAACGGGCTATAGCGTGTGTTGGAGTGTGGACATCTGGGAGAGTCGCCCTGCACTTCTTATCCAGTCATTCACTATAACGTTTACTTTAGTTTTTTTATCGCTATTATACATAAGAAACACATACAAACACACAATACACACACACAAACACACACACACACACACACACGTTATGGCAAACTCGTTAGCTTTCCGGGTTTGCCAGATAAACTAACCACGCACAGAAAGGTAAAAACCGCAGAATCGCGGCGCCTTTACTGGGCGTGATCATTTTAGTCGGCGATAGCCAGCGCACAAATGCGACGAGGGCGGATCCCAGCGAAGAGGCTGCGATCGACCGGAAAGTGATTTGTAGCGTTAGATTGTTGCCGAGTTGCGAAATTCGCCACTACAGTCTCCAATGGCGCAACTTGAAAAAGAACCGTCATCATTATGGCGCATACGCGCAGATGGGAAGTGAGAAGCTTTCGCAAGGCAGTTCCCCCAAAAAATGTCGTGTTTCGTTTTTTCTTTTTTTTTTTTTTTTTTTTTTGTAGGCGGTTAGGCCGAACAGCGTTTGTAGGTATTCATCTGTATCGGTTTCCAGATAAAAACAAAACTAGCGTGTATTCGTTCCTCTTGTTACGTCTTTCCGCGCACACTCGCAACATTAGGAGTTGCTATGTTACGTCATGTTTTCTACACTCCGCACAGCTGTAACAATTGCGCACCGACAGTCACCAGAAAATCGAACTCGACGGTCGTGTTTCTGCAGCGTAAAGTCGGTTTTGCTATTCGGGTGCGGCTACGCCGGTTTACTTTTATTTATTTATTTAGGAATACTGCAGGCCAATTGCGGCCCAAGCAGGATTGGGGGTTACAAAAGTCAAGTAAAAAAAGGAAAAACGCAACACCAGGTAATCCGTAAAATGGGAGAGGGGAACAGGGGAAAAGTATGCAAAAATTGTAATAAAGCACATGTAGTAGCTCACAACAAAGTTGGGAGGAGTGGCGGTAGTGGGGAACAGGAAAATAAAACACAATGCAAAAAGTTACACATCAAACAAACGCTCAATCGACTCCAAAACATTGTCAGATATAAATATGTGATGAGGTAGGTTGTTCCATTCTGTTATGGTTCTGGGAAAGAAGGAGTATTTAAATGCATTTGTTCGAGCGAATACTGGAGTTATTTTATGCGGATGGTCATGCCTTGTGCGCCTAGTCGAGGATGGGTGAAGAAAGGACGACGATTCAAGCCGGAGTTTTTTAAACCAGAGTTGATAAAGAAATTTTAGTCTAGCTAGCTTCCTTCGTGATTCAAGAGAGATGATGTTGTTACTTTGAATTAAGGCAGCAGGTGAGTCATACGGGTGGTAGCGATTAAATATAAAACGAGCTGCTTGCTTTTGAACATCTTCCAGTATCTTGATATCTTTTTTTGTGAATGGATCCCAGACTGTACAGGCGTATTCTAACTTCGTTCTTATCAATGTGTTATAGGCTAAAAGTTTCACATGAGAAGGCACGTGCTTAAGCTTGTGCCTTATCATACCTAGTTTTCGACGGGCAGCTGCACAAACGTGTTCAATGTGTGAGGACCAAGATAAGTTGCTAGAAATTGTAATACCAAGATATTTAAAGCTCATCGTCCGAGAGATGTAGTTATCACCAATAAAGTATTCATACTGATGAGAGGACTTTTTGTTAGTGATGCGCATGTACAAGGACTTTTCTTGGTTAAGCTTCATCTCCCAACGATCGCACCAGCTAGAAACTGCATTAAGACTTTCGTTCAGAACAACTTGGTCCCTAGTAGAGTTAATATCCTTGAACAATAGACAGTCGTCCGCAAATAAACGAATACTCACGCTTTTATCTATACAAAAAGTGAGGTCATTAATAAAAATTTAAAAAAGAAGAGGGCCAAGGACACTCCCTTGCGGAACACCCGAAATTACAGGAAGAGGATCAGAATGGTGACCGACTACATCGACGAATTTTTTTCGCATTTGAAGATAAGCTGAAATCCATTGAACAACTGTGCTGGGAAGGCCAATCTCATTTAGTTTGTATATAAGACCGGAATGAGGAACTCTGTCGAAGGCTTTGCTAAAATCAAGGAAGATGACGTCGACTTGACCAGGCCTATCTACTATAGAAGCAAAAGAATGAATAGTTGAAATGAGCTGAGTAGTAGTAGAAAGTCCCTTTCGGAACCCATGCTGAAAAGGCGAGATTATTTCATGTTTATCGAGGAAATCATTGATGTATACGCTGTATAGATGGCAAATGTAGCCAGTGGAATACGACTGCTGGCCTAGGTTCTTAAACGCACATCATGCGGTGGTAATACACACCAACACGCCGGTACGGTCGTGTCAAAAAAGTTCAACGTCGCGTTGAGTGGTTAGGAAATGGAAGTTTATTTATATTTCTTCAAATATTGGCTCAAAACGTTAATAAGCCCTCCTCTGGAACGAACTACACATGTTTAAATGTAATACTGCCGCGCGCATTATTACGTTTAATTTCTGTGCTGGCAATTAACAGTGGTAGATTATTGATGAATTTGTTTTCAACATTGCTGGTTATGAGTGAGTGAGTTTATTGAGCAAAAGAAAAAGGGGTAATGCGGAACGAGAGGTTAGTCTCCCAATAGCGGGGTCAGCTTTCTCGTTCCGCTTGGGGAAAGGGAAACCAAGAGTGGTTAAGAGGAGGAGGATGGCTGACGCCCGTCAGTACAGCCTAGAGGCGTGTTGAGAGGCCAGTCTCTTGGAGGAAAAGAAGGATGACTTTGAATGTTTGCACCCTTATTGCTTGTGGTCCTGCGGGAAAAAGAAGATTTCGGGTATCCTGGTTACTGCCGTTCGCAATAGATTTTTTCAGGACGTTTCTTAAATTGGCGTTTTGTGGGCATGTCCAAAAGATGTGGTCCAGATCTTCTCTTTCATCACATGCGGGACAGTTTGGGCTAGACGCTTGTCTCATGAGATGTAGACGAGAGTAGGTGTTTGCACAGTTGACTCGTAGTCTATGTAGCAACGATTGTTGCGGTCTCGGGAATTTGTTTTTAGGAATGGTTGGAGGAGGTAGTCCAGAAGCCGTTCCTGGGTGGGGGTGATTAGTTTGTGCTTCATTATGGATTATGATTCGATAGTTGTTGTATGGATGTATTTCTATTACTCGGGATACATTATTGTGGGCTTCATTTGCAAGGGCATCTGCTCTTTCATTTCCATGTATACCCACATGCGAAGGGATCCACTGAAAGTAGATGATTGATCCTTCTTTAGCCATGTGGTGCACGAGTTGAACAATGGATCTTGCCAAAGGAGTTCCCCTTCTCAAGTTTTGGAGTTGTCGTAAGGCTCCTTTCGAGTCCGTGAAAATAGCCACTTTTTCATTTTCCAAAAGTGTTATTAACTAGGAGGGCGCGAGCCATATCGCAGCAAGTTCTGCTGTGGTCGTGTCGGTACAGTAGCTCAATTTGGCTGTAGAAGATTGATTAGATTCTGGTATGATGTAAGCAGCTGTGGTGGATAAGTCTTTCCTGCTTCCATCGGTATATATGTGCTTCATGTTGCAATAGGACTGGATGACGTCATTTGCGATGTCGCGTGCCACGATATCGGCGACGTGGCCTCGTCGTGGGAGGTCCATGATCTCTGTTGTTATATGGAGGTGATCGTTCTGCCGGTGTGGAGGGGGGAGGGGAGGGATGTTCTCTGGGTAGCCGACGTGGTCAATGAAGCGTTTCATGGTCTTACCGAGGTAGGAGTGATGGCGTAGTAGTATGCTGTCAATGAGTGTCTCGTATGATGGTACTCTGAGTAGTCTGGCTGCGTGAAGTAGTGTTCTCTCTTGTGATTGTGTTTTTAGTGGTGAGTCACCTGCCTCGACTATAGTGGAGACGTTATGTGACGAGCGTGGCAGTCCGAGACAAATCCTGAGTGCGTTGCGGTGAAATGTCTCGAGAGTTTTCCATTGAGAATCCAGAATCTCCAGCAGGGGGAGGGAATATAATATTCGGTTGGCGATAAGGCCGCGATACAGCGTAAGCATGACTTGTTGACTGGCACCCCAGTTGCGGCCTCCTATTCTTCGGATAGCGCCAAGTAATTTGCGGGCCTCATTTAGTGCATGTTTGACGGCTGGGCGCCAATTTCCTCGGTCGTCAATGATTGCACCAAGATATCGCACCTCAGTGCTTCTGCGAATCCGTTTGCCATCTACGCGTAGCGAGCTGAATTTTCCTTTAAGTCTAGCTCTTGGCCGATAGCTCAACGCCGATGTCTTTGTTACTGACAGCGTGAGACCCACGTGGTAGAGAAATGCGGCTGTTGTGTTCAAGGACTGTTGGAGTTTGGCTTGTATTGTAGTCGAGATGCGCGTTGGCCCCGTACACCAGAGCGCAACATCGTCTGCATAGATAGCGCAGTTGACTGCGATTGTGTCACCTTTAGGAAGCGCAGAAGGTAGGCCGGCCATCACGATGTTAAATAGCAAGGGACTTAAGACGCTTCCCTGTGGTACTCCCTGGGAAGAGTCGCGGGGCGAACTTGTATGCCCAGCTATTTTTACATGGAAGGTTCTTCGTTGTAAAAACGACGCAATAAACTTGTACGTTCTCCCTCTGACACCGATATGACGAAGGCGCTCCATAATCACGTTGTGTGGAAGTGCATCAAATGCTCGGTGAATGTCTAGAAAGACAGCATGAAGAAAGTGTTTTTGTGCCTTGGCTTGCTCTAGTGATGATGTCAGATTTCCAATCGAGTCCGCTGTTGAGCAGCCCGCGCGAAACCCTGATAGCTGTGGTGGTAGCGCTTGTGCGTCTTCAAGTTGCCAGCTGAGCCGTCGGTGGATCATCCGCTCTAAAAGCTTGCAGACACAGGAGGTTAAGGAGATTGGACGGTAAGATGTTATGATGGCTTTCGACTTGCCTGCTTTTGGGACGGCTACTAAAGTAGAATGTAGCCAGGAGGAAGGAAGTTCGCCGGATCGCCAAATCACGTTGAGGTACTCTAGAAGAAGGGGTCTATCCGTAGCGTCAATGTTTTTGAGGGCTTGGTTTGTAATGCCGTCGGCTCCTGGGGCACCCTTGCGGCGACAGCAAGTCAGGACATAGTCTAGCTCTGGGTTTGTGAAGTCGTCGTTTATAGTGGCTAGGGTGAAATTTGGGACTGGAGGCTTCGGCGCTGGAGGTTTTCCTTGCGGTGGAGATACAGGCCTTGAGAATTCATCAGCGAATTTTTCTGCGAGGTTAGCCATAGTAAGGTTGTCTTTTATCGCTATCTCAGCAAAAGGATATACTTGAGATACAGGCTCAAGTAAGCATCTCACAGTGGTCCAAGGTAGCCTCGACCCCGAATCAGTTTTAAGCGATTCGCTTCGAAGTTGCCATTGTTGTCTGCCTAGGCGTCTGGTATGACGACGTAGTTTTGCGTCTATTCGCCTTGATTTTGTCCAGTCGGCGGGGGCATTTGTGCGTCTCGCAATCCGCTGAGCTCGTCGAGAGGCAGCGCGGATTTCGAGATATATAAGGTCAGGAACTGGGTTGTTCGCGGGTAGGGTGACTGTTTTGGTGGCTTTAGAGATAGCTACACATATTGCATCTTCCAGTGGGATGGTACCCGTGTTAGTGCTTTTAATGAGTTCTGCTAGTATTTGTCGATACATATCCCAGTTCGTTACTGTATGTACACGATGTTTTGGTGCGAGGCCGCAGCGGGGAGTGAGGTGAATTGGAATATGATCTGAGCCCCATGTGTCGGGCTCGAGACTCCAGACTATCTCTATTTCAGGCGATACCAAAGTGAGGTCTAGGACGCTTGCTTTTTCAAGGTTGGGCCGTACTAGTGTAGGGTCTCCGGTGTTTATGCAGCGGAGGTTCAAATCAGCGATGATGTCCAGAAGTATGGTGCCTCGTCGCGTAGTGCTGTCGCTTCCCCATGCTGGATGGTTTGCGTTGAAGTCGCCACACCAGATGATGGGTCCAGAACAGCGTGCACGAATTTTCCGGATTGCGTTAGGATTCCAAGGTGTATTTGGTCGAACATAGGTGGATATGACAGTAACTTCCTGCTTGGCTATTCGTATGATTGCCGCGACGTGTTCGTCATATGTAGAGTTGAAGTCTTTCAAAGGTATTTCTTTTTGACATATTGATTATTTTATGAATAAGGATGCACGAGATTTTCCATCGGGGTGAATTGTATCACTGTGGTACTGGACATATGGGGAGAATCGGTGAAGCCCTTTAGGTAAGTAAGTCTCTTGTAGTGCGAGGACATCTGTTTGCAGTGTAAGGAGGCGGCGCCGAAGTTCAGGTAGGCGAGGACGAAGACTGTTTACATTCCATTGTAGTATAGTTGGCAAAGGTTTTATGCTCTTGGCCTTTTCCTTGATTGTCGTTTAGCTATTGGAGCAGAAAAGTGAAAGCACTGGGCTTCGTGGAGGCGTTATAGACCTTTTAGTGCGAGTATGGCGTGCTTGAGAATAGTTCAGAACGCCATTGAAATAATGGACTCTAATGAAAGGACTGCTGTGATCACTTGGTGGAGCGTTGATGATGGTGGTATTGTGTCCAATATTTTTCGAAGGACGGAGAAAATTAACGGCACTATCACTTTAATCAGTGAGGTAGGTGCTCTTCCATTCGCCTGGTTGGGAGTCGACGCATGTGTATGAGGAGACGAGTGTGAGATAATGTCTTTGATGTGTTGTTTTTCCCAAAAGGATGGTTTCTGAGAATTTCCTAGTGTGTCTGATGATGTGGATGCCGCGGTGGGGTCATCTTCAGCCGTTTTCCCCGAGTTGCTCAAAGGAGGGAACGCCTCAGCAGTCAAAGGTGGCGCGGCCGTACTGGGTATGTTAGGTCTGTATATGTTTTTCATTCACTTGCTTGTTGGTTTGACGTTTCGCGTACACAGCACCCCTTGCCTCACGAAGTGTCGTGTTATTTTCGTGTTGGTGTCTCATAATTTCTGTTTCCCTTTGCTTGACCGGGCATTCTGTTGCATTAGAGGTGTGATTTCCTCGGCAATTCACGCAGCTCGGGGTGGCCTCACATGCGCCTTCATGACTTTGCCCACACTGATAGCAAATTTGGAACTCTGCAGCACATGCAACTGCAATGTGACCAAATTTATGGCATTTGTAGCATTGCAGGGGTCGTGCTCGATAAGGAATTACTGTAGTCCTCACAAGGCCCACTTTGACATGCTGGGGTGCCATTTTACCTGCAAATGCAACTCGCACAACAGGCGATGCTTTGCCTAGTCGCTTCACTTCTGTTACTCCAATGGAGGACTGTAGCTGCGCCTTGACGTCTTGTTCGGTATAGTCGGGATCAATATCTCGAAGTACGCCGAAACAGTTGGAGCGTTCTCGAGGTATAAAAGCTCTTACAGGCACGTCACAGAGTTTTGTTATCTTTAGAAGTTCGGCCTTGTAGAGAGGTCGTTTCATATCTACTGCAACGATGTTACGTGCTGCGTTCACTCGAACTACACTGACCATGCCTGGAGCAATGTTGTTGAGGAAGTCCGTGAGCTTTAATTTGCTGAGAGATCCCACTTTGTCGTTTGCTGTCGGGATGAACAGTACTGTGTATCCGACCTGTAAGTTGGTTTCGTTCGTAGGTGGTGATGCAGGGCTCTGACTTGTCTTGCGTCTTTTCTTTCCATGCACTAGTTCGTACTGTGCGTCATCGGAGAGCATGTCGCACAAACACGAGCGCGCGCGCACGCACACACGCACGCGCACGCACACACATACGCGCACACGCGGATTAATACGCCTGATCACATTTATCACTCATTTCTGCGCGCAGGTTTGCTCCGGGAATGGCGATGGACTCGACCAGGAGCTGGGTCGCGGCTGCTTCTTCTGGCTGGATCATGCTCTTCAACTTTGCCATAATCCGATCAGCAGCCGTCTTCTACGTCATCATCATCGAGTCGTTCGACGTCACGAGGAAGGATGCATCCTGGCCTCTTAATCTGGCAGTGGTTCTTACCAATCGCGCATGTGAAGTTTTCCCACGGCGTTCGTGGGTCCGGCCCGCTGCGTGATGTTCGTGCAAGTATACGCTCACTGAAATATTTATGCGTGCGTTATAGCCACCAAGAGCCGACAGAGCGGTGGAATGGTTTAAGCGTAGAACACACTTACAGAGTAGACGATTCCGTTGCTGCAGCAGCAGTCTGTCTTGTAGAAATTTAAGGTAAGAAATATAAAAACAAACACAATTAAAAGAAAAAATAACGCGAAAAATACGTTAATATTTTGATTTAGTCCTAATTTTTAAGTGCCAAAATATTAAAAACCATAATGCACTTATTGATTTATCGATGTTTTATGACATAAAATTGAATATATCGCTCTATTTCGCCGACTCTGACCCATATGACAAACCCACTATACACCGAAGGAACGTTCGATATGATAAAATAAATCGCCTATGCAGGGTCAAGCCACAAAAAAGTGTATAAAATATCACATACCAAGAAATACAATCGCAGACAATCACGACGGTGGGAATCAAGCGTTTTTGTTTTAATTACGAATTGAAGGATACGTTGCAATCTATATATGACCATTAATATATTTGCGGTTCTAAAATGTCAAATTAGCCGATTGTTATGAAATTTTATTTTAACGTGTTATTTGGATTTGCTTTTTTAATACTGATTCGTGAATCCTGACAGAATGTCTAATATCTCGCAGCTCATGTCCAACACATATAACCATAAAGGTTGTGATGAAGAACTTTGTTTTGATGTCGCATATTCGTTTTACATGATTCTATGTAGAGACGACGGACGACAAGGGAAAAAGAGACATACACACATCTCAAACGCGGCTGAATAGAATATATTCCCTATCAAGT
This sequence comes from Ixodes scapularis, assembly GCF_016920785.2. Classification (NCBI taxonomy): domain Eukaryota; kingdom Metazoa; phylum Arthropoda; class Arachnida; order Ixodida; family Ixodidae; genus Ixodes; species Ixodes scapularis. The sequence goes on from NW_024609835.1 coordinate 90,680,595, forward strand.
TTTGTAGGCCACCCTCTTACACGATCTCCATAGACTTTGCACACCTCAACGCAGGCGACGCCACTCCCTTCATGACACTGCGAATGGTATAAAAATGAATATTACACTCTCACACGACATTCACCGAGTTGCACTCTTCTACGTCACTTGCAATTTCCGAGTTCGTTGCATTATTCTTGACAGCCCTTTTGTGATTGAGAATTCTTTATATTAAACAGTACTTTGTTTGCCCAGCGTAGGAGAACCCACAGGCCATTGGAATGTCATAGAGAACACCAACCTGGCATTTCACAGTGGCCTCCCGCGCTTTTTCGAGACCCCTGAAGTCCCCTGAAGATGGCGTCAGTCTGATCAACTGGTAATCTGCAGTAAACAGCACCTTTCCCCGAATTGTGCAATAACCTGAAAAAAAACCAAAATACAGGCCACCGTGCCCGGTTTCTCCCTCCCTTTCTTTTCAATGCCACTAAAACCCCTCAGGCATTTGAAGGCTACACCCTCCACAATGCCATTAAAGTGCTGCTTAACATATGTTTAGTAGACCGCTTGCTTGGCAAAGTTCGAAACGCTTGCTGAATGTTTGGGTAGTTTACATCAGAAGGGCCAGGATATTTCTATTGATCAAAAATACCTGTGCTACTTCCTTCACCAGCCCGTGTTGCTCTTAAAGGAAAAGGTGTTGTTAATGGTCAGCTTGGTAATGTTTCAGTCAATTCGGAGGTCGGCGTGGGAAGTTTCTCTATATTTTTCTTGAATTGCATCTGCAGTCCACAGCTGTCAAATTTAAAAGGGTAATTTTCTCCAAAATATAAAAAAAAGTATGTGTTGGGTCGTCGTTGGCTCCAGCCCTGTCCGAGATTTATCTAGCTCCGTTAGATTCGGCCGGGTGGCGATTAGTACAGCCGTTGCCCGAGGGGTTAGTGTTAATTAAGAGGTACGTCGACGATACTTTAAAATGTTCAGAGGTAGAGGGATTCCCTCCCAAGGTCAAAGGTATCACAAAGGCGGCTCTTGAGTTTGTTTTCGGTTGCGAGGAACCTGTTGGGGAAGTGTTGCAGTTTTTATATTTGAGGTTAAGCACGTTAAATGGGTTGTGCTGGAAATATGGTAAGCTTGCGGTAAAACCTTTGTTACCTTTCCAGAGTTGCAATTCAATGTCAGTTTAACGAGGTGTAGTAGTTATCAATGCTCTCAAAAAATCTTGTCAGCCCCATGTTCTTGGGAGAGCTAAGTACCAGTGGTTGAGCTTGAAGGTCTTCAAATGACTTAGTGGAAATAATAGCCTTGAAATGCCTAGGGGTTTGTAGTGGTATTGGAAAGAAAACGATAAAGAAACCCGGCAGGGCGGCATGTATTTCTTTTTTTAGGGGTATTCGCACAGTTTCATGGAGAGTGCGAATAGGTTCTGGGTAAAAGTGGTCATTACTAGAGACTACATTTTGAAAAGGACGACGCCATTTTCAGGGGGACTTTACGAAGGTTTGAAAAGTCAAAGTGGAAGCCTCCGATAATTGCAAGGTTGGTGTAGCCTTTGACATTTTAATGGCCTGTAGGTTCTCCTACGTCGAACAAACAATGTGCTTTTTAATTTAAAGATTACCCGAGCAAAGAGGGCTGTCAAGAATAATGCAATAAACTTTAAAATCGCAAGGCACGTAGAAGAATGCAATAACATTTACCGGTGTGAAAGGACGCTATTCTATTGATTAAAACAAATTACAGCAAGGGTTTTGAAACCTACAGTTAGGATTGGCTCAAGATGAAATTGCATTAGCCAGCCTTCAATTGCACTGGATGTGGCGACACCGAAGTTTTTACCTTTGAAAGGACTGGGAAAGGGGAAAAAAAGATATTGTATAAAATGAACATTGGAAAAAACGCAGGCGAGCTGTCGAAGGACCGCCGCAGTAAACCCGAGACAAAGTAATAAGAAATAAAGGAACAAAACAACGAAGTTACAGGAAACTTCGTCGTTCCGTCAGTTCTTTTTTATTATTCCTTTGTCTCGATTTTACCATAACTGTATAAAATCTTCATTTATTTTTGTGCCTTCGATACAGATTTCTTGAAGAAGTATGTGTACTGCACTATTGGATGTGTTACGAAGGGTGTTGCGACGGACGTGGGAATGTTGGCCAACTCGGCGAATGTCGTGTAAAAGAGTGGCATACACAGTTTTGTACCATTGGTTCTGTTATGGATAGCGTAGCGTTGACTGTGCGAACGTGTGCAAACCCTTTTTCGCCCATTGCCTCCAGTTAGAATCATATGCCTTGTTAACCAGCTCACCTGTTTATTAACCTTATTTTTTGACATATTGGTTATATTTAAATGCTCTTGGCGGTGTTCAGAACTTGCTTTAAGAAAATATGAAGATCCCTTTGAAATAAAAAAATAAATAGAAGAAAAAATATTTGTTTGAACACTGGGAGGTAGTTTTATATTGCTTGAAATGATCTGCTCATATGAGTATACAAAGGTGTATGCATGAAGAAGTGCCATTGCATAGAGAGTATGACATGAGTGATGTCGGTGGCGGAGCTTTATTTAAAGGTTATTTACAGCTTCACAATAAAAACCGTAGCATGAGGCGTAATGTTTAATTATTAAGAAAACTGTACGCGAGTAAGTTTAAAATTGGAGCATAATATCCAATTTACGCAGGACCCTTGGCTGGAGTACTGTCAAGATATGTTGCTATTTGGAAGCTGTTGCTTGTCACTAGTGCGATGAACAGCTTAGCCGTTTCTGCCTGCTGCTTCGCCAGAAATGTCGGCCACCTTACCATCTTGTTGGGCGTCGTCCATGGTAGGCTGGTTATTCCGCGCTTTGAATGTCAAAATAGGCTGCCATACTGCTAGTTTTATTCTAGTTGCCTATAGAAGGATTTACCTTACAAGTTTCTCCGAGCGCAGGCGAAGCTATGGGAGCCGAGGAAGCTAATCAAACAGGCCAAGCGTGCAAACATACTGCGTCTATAATGTTTACATCTGTGTGTTATTCCCTTCTAATCTAACCAAGGCCAAAAAGCGTGCAACGACATTGCGTTCTTAGCCTGTGTTTGTGTTTGCGAGTCCTCTAGCCAAAGACTGCTCTCGGACTGAAACTGAAACGATGTATAGTGTGTAAAATACTTGGATATCATTACTTGGCAGCAATTGAGAACGAATGCACTACTTCATAAATAGAAACCTTCTGTGGAATGGCTCTAATTAACTTAGGTGCAATACTTCGTAAGAGAAGTTCTAATATAAAATTAAGCCAAAAAACACTCCACGATAGCTAATGCGGTACATGTTAAACGTGCTCTTGTTTGTGCGTACAGGATGAGTGCACCGAGTTTGATTTTGTTACCACCATATAATTTTGAAGCCGGTCTATTATCGACCACTGTAATTCGTCTAAGGGTAGGCAAAAGCAAGCAAGTAGCGAAAAGAGCTTTCAACAATATCAGTGACAATTTATTGCCTAAAATGTGCAGATATAGCGGTAGAGTTTTGAGGCGCATACATGGCCGTGTGCATATAAAGAGTGTGATCAGTCCCATGCGATCTTATATGACCAGCTGAATAAAAAGGCACCGTATTTTTTCGTTCTCTGCTTGGATAGGAAGAAGGTAAACTTCAACGAATGTTTGAGCTTTCATTTATACAGGCGCCGATTGTTTTAGCTCATTTTAGATTGCCAGTATTCATCTAGACACCCTATAATAGCGTTATGCCAATGCTTAAAAGTTTGTGGATTTTTTTTTTTTAAATTTTAGGTAGCACGTGGGTCATAATAGTCATGAAACCACGTAGTAAGAAACAGTTCGATCACCTTTAGCAAAGTTAGCAAACATGCAAACAAATGATTAGACCACGATTTAACGTCATTCTGCTTTTTTTAAATCGATGTCGTGTAGGTTTTGATTCGAAAAGTAGCCCTGAACTCAGTTGTATGAGGACAAAAGCCGGAGTTACCGGAACTCGGAGCAGCCGTAAAGAACTTTGGTTATTGAGTTCTTTTTTGGAAGAAAGGCTTTGTGTTTAAATGTATTATACATACAGGTTTTCCTACCGAACGCAGACTCCAATATTGTTGCAAAAACTAGCACCTAAGAGAAATAAGATAAATTCCGTATTATTCGGTTTTTGAGAGGCCTATTTATAGAGGTTTAAAAAGTCTAGGATAACTCAGTTTTGAAATAGATGTTTTTTTGTAAATAGATGTTTAATTAGTAAAAAGTAACGTAGTTTCAATTAGAAACTTGTTTGAAATCTAAAAAATCACTAAGTCAATCAACTTAAAAATATTTGCGGTGTTGGTTTTTATGGGGTTTCGAAATCGCAGCATTTTGACGTACGCGCACGAACACTAACTTCCTAAATGTCGCTCCCACAGCCTGGTGCTTGTAGCGCAAGCGGTAACGTCTGCGTATCACCACACTTCCCAAGTGTTTTAGGTCTTTCTAAAATTTACTGATTTGGTGGGTGATAATGCCCACCCAATTTCTAGACTGAACTTAGCATTTACTTTTACTGAAAACAATTTATTTTTTGCGAAAATTCAAAGCTTATTTATCATCCCAATCGTTATGCATTCGCCCCCTGGCAGCGACTATTTCGGCATCGATCATGTTTTTCTTCGATGCGTAGTTTTCATAGGAAAGGTTATAACTATATGGCGGTGAAGCGCCCATGATATAATGTTGAACATACCTGTGTATATAAGTACATTGACGGAATAAATACAAGAAGTGTTGTAAAGATAGTTGTACCGGTGATTTTCGGCTGAAAATATTAAGTGGATTACACAGTACTTTTATCTAAAGTTGATGGGTGCCTGATGCGTTTGTTATAAGTTATTCTTCGTGGAAACACAGCGCTATAAAAATGATGCTGGGAGTAAACATCGCAGCGCTGGACCTGGTGTGTTTGTCTTCGTGTGAATTCAATGCGTTTAATCTATTTATGTAAAATATTGTGATGCAAAGTTGATCTTAACCAGGGGTATTCAAACATTTTGGTAAAGGGACTGGGATCGGGATGTGTCTCTGTCTCGAGGGCCGGAAAATATATCACCTAATATAAATGAGGAAAAAAAGTAAATAAATAATTATAGACAATCTTGCAAATACAAAAATCAAAATTAGAATGAAAAATGAAGAGTTTAAAGTGGATAAATACATATACTGTGTTTTTGAAGATCAGTCGGTAGGTAATTATGACATTACACAATAATTGGGACCCAGAGAACTCACCAGGCATAAGTTAAATTGGGAACTTTGGAATGTTCATACAGAGCAGAAGACTAAAGGAATAATAAAACTAATGCGATAAATACGACCGAGGACGCTAAATACAATATAGAATGGAAGGAAAGATAATTTTGACATAATTAGTCATCGAGATATGATATAGGGTCTAAGAATAATGATGCCAGTGATGACAATGTCAAATAAATAATATCATAAAATAACATGCCTTACAACGGGATTTTTTTTTTGGCACCTTCGTTTACGCGGTTGGTGCGCGCGTAGTGGCGCCGTTTTCTTACACGCGCTTTTGCTGGCGCCGAGGTAGCAACCAGCTTGCCGGCAGGGGGCTGCAGGGCCGGGCTTCATTGGAAGGACTACGGGTAGCCACGGTCTGTTTGGAAGACATTTACGGGCCGGATTTGGCCAGCGGGCGGGGTTTGAAGACCCCTGATATAAACTAAAAAACTCAAAAACAAAAATAAACATTAATTTTTTAATAACAGTTAAAATTTAAAAGGGGTACTGAACCGAAATTTCGAGCTCACCAAACAAGACTGGACGAATAGGCGGGACGCTGCGATCCCAAAAACGTCATTCACACGGCGATATCTCCAACGGATCGCTGTATTTTCGGAAAAGAAGTGCGCCATTGAACACGGCAGACGAGGCCGAAAGATACAAGTCACGTCACGATTCTCATTTCAGCTCCTCCTTGCTACGTCCCGTCAAGCTGGTGAACCGAAGCGAGAAGGAGAAAAAAGGCCGCCTCCCTTCGTTCTCGGATTTTCCTGGAGGACAATGACGTCATAGCCCTCGCTTGATCGCGCCTTTGTTTTCCAAAAGTGTGGCATCCGTTTGAAATATCGATCTATCAGTGATTCTTTAGAGTTCATAGCGTCCCGTTCAAGGCTTCTGCGCCCTTATTTTGCGAAATTCGAATTTCGGTTCAGTATCCCTTTAAACAATATTGTTGAGTTGTTGTATAAAAGAGACGCGTGGCAGCTAATATAAGTGCCGATGCGTTTGCCAGAAGTTTCTCAATACTATAAAATTTTAAAGAACTTCGAAATATTGTCACATAAAATTAGTTTCTGGAAATTTCATAATTTATTTTCCCAGCTTAAAGTTCGTGCGATGTCTTTTTCTAAACCTGCAGTGTACAGTGTTTTATATTTTGGACATTCCCTAATAATGACTGACACAAACGCAAGTGCATCTTTAAGCAATAAGTACATAAAGAAGGCGTATTAGGAGGATATTATAAATTTTCGTCATTCTAGACAATTCAGTCTAACATTTTGATTCGCCACTTGGCGTCTCTGAGGCGCCAGACACAACAACTGCTGATGCGATTTTGTAAACCTTTCGAAGATTTTTTGTTTTTGAGTTCAGGCACATCTAAGCGAAGGCAATACCTTCCAAACAGGTACTCAGTACTCATAGGTCCACTTGAGTAAAAACACAGTTCAAGGCATAGTGCAACCCTTGTCAGTTGAGTAACTCTTTGTACTGTGTTTGCTCTTCTATAGTTTGCAGATGACACGCTATAGTCGTTGACAGCTGAAGGAACGCGAGGCGATTTCTGAGCATCTTATTATTGGTAAACATCCAATAAGACTGCGGCATTAGAGCTGACAACAACGTAAAATAAAAAATAAGGAAGGAAGAACCGTCAACATAAAAAGAAACGCTCTGCGTTTTTTAAGCTGCCAACGACTATACAGTAAAAAGCCCGTTTATAGTCTCATCGATACCTCGTGAGCTTCTAGTTATTACCGTCATTCATCGGTTGCAGGTTCAAGCAACGCCTTCACGGGTTTGTGCTACACGGTCATCAATCAACATTTCTACCGGTACAGGACGGTGGCATCCGGAATCGGCAACGCAGGAGTCGCCCTTGGTGGCCTAATATTTGCTCCCCTGGCGCAGTCCTTATTCGAAGAGTTTGGTGTGAGGGGTGCGTTTATTTTATGCGGAGGGGGCCCTGTATCTGCGCTTGTTACCGGAGGTTCCTGAGACGCCTCTCTGCACGTACAGCCAGACTTGTACACGTTACTGAAAAATTGTAAGGAATTACATTTACAATTACTCAAGGCTAAATTGTAATTTTTTACAATTACAATTACCCTCTCATAAAAGTAATTGACCGTTACTCCCAAAAGTAATTCGTTACTTTCGTGGTGTTACTTTCAATAATATTTTCCTCAATCAAGAAACAAAAGGAAGAAGGTTATTCAAGTTCTTACTGTTGCCACCTGTCCCATTTATTGACCTTGAGTATTTTGAGCAACAGCTGGCTCTTGAAAGTCTCGTCAGACATATATTGCGTCCTTCCTTACTGAAGATATCGACTGCTACGCTGAGTACCATTTGAACTGAGTCACTGGATGGGAGTGCCATATTGTGCCTCACGAATATTTAATTCTCTGCATTGAGCTTTTTCAGCGAAGCAATGGAAGTACTATTTAGCTCGAAGATAGACCAAAGCTTCATCGTTGCAGTCGTTGCCTGATATTTGAGAGTTTTAGTAGAGTTGGTACCAGTAATGTGATAATAAAATAATGCTTAAGGTTTGGCTCGATATTCTTTTTTTTTTAATTTTTATTCTGAACAGGTCGAACCTCGGTTGAGGCGTGTTGTTGAATAAGAAAGCGGTTTTAATATATAAATATAAGTAATAAAAAAAATAATCAGAACATCGGTTAAAATAACGAAATGCAAATGCACGTTTGCCGTGTGTACCTTTCTTGATGCCGTTCAAAAACGCGCGGAGCACGGACCGATCGCAGTTTACTCCGGTTTTCTCCAGATAAACTTCCGCTGATGCCACGGGCAGCGAAGAGCAGAGAACTGAGCCACACTATGGCTCCCCACTCATGAGTTTCACTCTCTCCTCAAGCCCAGAATCTCAAGTCTACGTCAGCCACCATTGTTTTATTCGTAAAGATCTTATATTTTATTTGTAAAGATGCGTCGTGCTGGAATGCAAACAGCGAAAAAAAAAGGAAGACAATTATTATTTTCGGAGTGATCGCAAAAAGCTGACTCACAAAAAAGGTGGCTGAGATGCGGATAACCTGGCTGAAATTCACAAATAAAATGGGCCAACACTAGAAATTGGACCACAAAAAAAGTAAGTAGCTTTCAAAACAGGTTCAAATAATGTGAAAGAGGCAGAAAAAAATACATCCTGTTTTCTAAGAGTAGATGATAAGTGTGCAGCAACGAACGAGGATGCTTGTGATAATAACATCTTCACATATTATCACATCCCTTTTAGTGGATTTTAGGGCAGACGGAGAGTTGTCTCGTGTTGTGACATTTTAAAATGGTCGTAGTCACTATAACCGAGAAGGACATTGTTAATTCTTGTCTGTGCACTTACCGCCTAGAGTTTCTCGAAGAGGCATACAATCACTTGGTGTCCACCTCTACCCGCCTTCGATCGCAAAGAAACGAAGACACTAAAACAAAGCGGATATAACTTGCCCCCCCCCCTTCTTTTTTTTTTTTTTGTTGTAGAAAGGCTTATTTGGATTTTATGATATTGTTGTTAGGGTTTAAAAATAAAATAGATTCAGGGGCTTGCTGTTGCAAAAAAAAGCTTTGCAGAACTGAAGAGTGCCAAGCCTCCTTTTGCGCTGGGCAATGCGCGTGACAGAGTCACTGCGCACAACTTTACCAAAATAAAAACGACCTTTTCTTTAGAGGGGGGGGGGGGGGGGTCTGTTCCTGAAAAAATGTAACGGATTACAAGGAATCCGTTACGTAAAAAATGTAAGGGAATTACTTTAGAATTACTCTAGAAAAGATGTAATTAATCCGTTACTAAATTACTGATGAATGTAAGGGATTACAAGTAATTTCGTTACTTGTAACGGATTACGTACAAGTCTGCGTACAGCAATGCAGCGAGGTCACAAGGCCTGCAAGAGTTCCACGAAAAAGATTGATTTCCAGACGCTGATTTTGAGTTCGATAGACCTCTCAGTTTCCAGAGGCTCCAAGACGCGGGGACATGTAATGAGACGAAGGTGGGAGAGAGCGGCCATAGAAGTGACGTTACTATAGACTTGAAGCGGGACAAAGACCCGCCTTATGCGTCAGCCGAGATTCAAAATACAAGCAGAAATCTTCGAAACTTGCATTTGTTTTGTGAACACCGTCTTGGAGAGTCGGAGGGTCCCTCACGAAACACAAGCCACTCTATCGGACCCGCAAACCCAGCCAATGACACGAGCACAACCTTATCTTCAGGTGGTAGAAATGGTCACCTTTTATCCATTTTGAAGTATCCAAAGTTCTACCTTATCTGTTTTTCATTTTCCATCGTGTATATGAATATGACGACTTACTTATCGAACATTATCGACCTCGCAAAAGACCGGAACGTTGACGACGGGAATGCGGTGCTCCTGGTGACGATCTACGCCATTGGAGACCTGTCGGCAAGTCTCGTTTCCGGCATTATAATCGACAAGAATTCATGCAAAACAGTTCTATGATGGCAGCAAGCTTCGTCCTCTGGACAGCAGTTATGTGCCTGGCGCCTTTCTGCTCCTCAAGTCACCTTCACGTCATCGTGTCTCTGGCATCGGGATGGTGCACCGGCACAACTGTGGTCCTCATTCCCGTGATCTTCATGGACATCGTACATCCAGCCAAGTTTAGCATAACCTATGGGTTGATGTGCCTATCGGCTGGAATCGTCTTACTGGCCAGGCCTGCTATGATAGGTATGTCATCCATTAGGGTTGATTAGGTCATAGAGGCTTGGGGTCTCGGCTTGAGATAGCCACCGACTATTTAAGAGAGGAAAGCCGGTTCCATTGTCTTCTTCCTTTTAGGTTCACACGAAAAATGTAGTTTAATGTTGGATGCAATAAGCGGATGATTCGACCCTAAGTGTATTAATCCGGCTAATACCCAATTCACACGGCAGCGTAAAGGTACCTTTAGCTTAGGTAAACGGCGTTCTTGATCACGCGATAAATAAACGGAGCACTTTAAGTTGATGTCGACTGCATTCCTGCTAAACCGCGAGAGGAGCACGAGATAAACAATTATTCATTGAAATCGGTTTGACCCGCAGTTTTGGATTATTGTGTGTGAAATGACACATTTAAAACCTAAATATTATTTGTGTTTGCTTTTGCGGCACTTTGTTTTTGTTTTTTTAAAGGCGTGCCTAAATGAGTCTTCCTTTAAAACGTCCGACCCGTCTGGCCACACTGGGCCAAAATCATCTACGTTTACGAGTTTCCATTACGAGGTGGGAGACCTTTTTCTGCTTAGCAGCTCAATTTTTCCGCAAAACTCTCACTGAAGTAGCTGAATAGTGCCCTTCAGAAACGAACCACGTCGGAGTTTTACGGTTACTCCAGTCACGCCATCGAAAGGAATGGACGATGGTGAGGATAAAAGGTCCTGGGCGGGAGAGTCAGACGACTCGTCTACAACCACGAAAAAGAGCTCGCAGTGGTCCATCATGTTCGGGTTCGTAGCAGACATTGTTTTCCACGTGCCGCCGCTGCTACCTGCTATCTGGAGTATACGTTCATCGTTAATGTGTTATTCCATCACCTTTGTGTTTAGAATCATTTCATAATTTGTTACTTATATATACATATATTCAATTTGTTATAATGCACTCAACAAGATACATTTATATATCTGTGATTTTTGTTTTTTTAGTTTGTGGGTCCGAGGCTATTCCCTGTAGCTGTAAAGGGAGTACGGCAAGCTCCGTTTCACACAGGACCTCCCTTAGCAAAAGATACCTTTACGCTGCCTTGTGAATTGGATATAAGATGATGTTTCGACATTCGTAACTCTATTCTTGTAACTCTGAGCCAAAACACATTTTTTTAATTATTTTAAAAATATTGTCTAGTGCCTGGTGTCTTGTAATATAGTTTATTTGTGAAAAAAAGCTGCTTGGAGGCTGCTAATCGCACGTGACTTATTTTATTTACCAAACGTTTATATAAATAATAGATTTGATATTAATGATTACTAAAACAGAATAGTTTTTCCATAATGAAATGAAGTTATACATCCTACTTGTAAATAGATCTGTTTCTACGGGACTCCTCAATTTTCGTAATTGAGTGCTAAGTATTATAATGCCTGCTAGATTGGGAGGGTTGTTGATCGGGTACCTTAACATATTAAAATGCAAAACAAAAACTTCTTATCATGTATTTATGAATAATTTCCAATGGAGGTTAAGCGTTGAAGAAACTCTCAAAATGTTTAAGTCGTATAAATTATCTACATAATTGCTCCAGTGTAAATCAAAGTAAGGTAAATAAGCGTAATGGCGATCAGTGTTGCGGAGTTGCCACTCCGGACTTGGAGTGATTCCGGAATCGTTTCGCAGTTTTGCGACCCCGGAATGGAATGGGAATGGAATGGGTGGCAACGTTGAGGGGAGTGGAATGGGGATGGAATTAGATGCCTTTTGTCGGGAATGGAATGGGAATGGAATGGGCCCAATTTTTTATTTTATCTTATTTTGTTTTTCTTTCTTTTATATGGGGGGGGGGGGGGGGGTTACGTTCAGCTAAACCGAGCCAGTCAGCGAGTCAGTTGCTGAGAAATAAAATGGGCGGGAAACTGCTAGCCCGCGTGGATCCATAACAGACTTATATGCAAAAGAATGCAATAATAATAAAAAAAAACAAGCTTCCAGATCAAAGATTAGAGGGGGGAGGGGTGGCGATGGCGCCTTTCACGGACTGGCAGAGTACTGGCTTCACTAGTGTAACACGAGAGGGAGAGCGAAAACAAGAAATTAAGCACCAAGCAAAACAAACGAAGGGAGCGGCAAAGAAAGAAACCGTCATGCACGGCTCCTCATCGTCCTTCTTGTCTTGATTTTTTTTTTTTTTGCGACGGCATGGAGGATGCAATGGCGCGCACAAACTGGGAGCGGGAAGGGTGGGGGGGGGGGGGGGGTGTAGGGGGGTGCGACTCATAAGTCGCAGAGCTCTGATAATTCGTTGACTCGCAGGCCTTCGAAAGATGATCAGTTATTGTTTTCTCATAGTTTGAGGAGCGTGGTTTAGCAGGTGGCCAACTCTGCTGCCTTCCACGTTCATTCGCGCGCATTCCTTTGAAGTGCGAAATCTGGGTTTGCTTCGGCATTAAAACAAAGCGAGATTCACTTCTCTCTTGTCTTGCGCTTTGCTCCGCCGCTTGCCTTTTTATACTGCATTTTTAGGTGTAAGTGCGCCTGTTACTTGGTCTTTGTTCCGATGCTTGTTTTCTGTGTATGTTTTAATTTCAAGTGGATTAGGGTTAAAAGCAAGCTAGTGGATGCCCGCTCATTTCCTTTGACTTTAGTCTCTGCATACCTTGTTTCACCTTGCGATGGTCCACTGTGGACGCTTCGAGTCACCCCAGGCAATCCTGCACCTTGAGCTTAGTAAGATCAGTGCTTTTTTCAGGCATTTAGCATTTGTTTGCAAATGTTTATGCATTTGATAATGTCAGCTTATGCTGCTTATGCCGGAAATATTGCACAATGTAGCTGTCAAGTGCCAATTTTTACGTTTAGGAATTAGAGAAATGGAATGAAACAATTCAGTCATTCCAGGAGTTGGAATGGGCCCAGTGTCCCCATTCCTAGGAGTTGAAAGGAATTGAATTATCGAAAACTCCAATTCCCGGAATGGAATTGGAATGGAATGGAGGTGCCCATTCCGCAACACTGATGGCGATCTGTGAACAAATATACCTCCGAGGGATTCACAACGGGCCTAGTTTATTTCTAGAATAGTTCAAGTATTGTAATACTTCCAAGAAATACTCGATAAGTTTTAAAAGGGCAAGCAGTAGCTCTTTTGTTAATTGGCCCGTCTTTTATTTTTTTTTGTGTATTTTTGAAAGGAGACAGAAGCAGTAGAGTTTTTGTGACTTCCTCGCGATCCTGAAATTTTTGACCCAAAAGTTTAGTGCTTTGGTTCAAAGTTTAATTTTTGTGTATTTAAAATAAATTGAATTTTCTGTTTGGTTATTATACTTGTGACGTCATAACATGTATGGTACGGGATAAATGATTATTGAGATCAGGATAAAAATAACATAAAAAAACTCTTAAAAATATTGAGAATACGATATACCGTTTTAATGAACGCATGTGTCAAGAATGTAATGACGAACTATTAGCATGCCAAAATTTTACGTAATTATTTGAAGATCTAACAATTACTGTACGAGTGAGGTCTGTAACTGCATTCCAGAGAAAATCACATAACGCGCGCCGAGGGCAATGTTATTAAACACAAAATTGAAAAAAGGAAAAAAATATAAATCACGTAAGTGCGCTGAAGAATGTATTATTACAGAGAAAGTAGCAAAAGGTTTGGCACCGATATAGGGTATGAGTAAAGGCAAACGTTATGTTAAGTAGCAAAATTTACATTTGTTAGGTGTGTAAAACGCCCCCTAGTTGTTCAGCATAGACAAGTTACCGGATAGCAACTACTGTACGAAAGAGTGCTCTGTTTGTTGTTGTTGTGTTTGCTGTTTAACCATAAATACAAAAACGACAAAATCAACAAAAACAGCGACAAACAACAACAAAAACAAATACCGAGTGTTTTAACGATCGAAATGAACAGAACCGAGTACCATATGTAGTGAGTAAAATACGCAACTGTGAAAGTTTGCTTTCAGTTGAATTATCTTTTAAATTAGTACGAACAATGTATAAGGGGTAAAGGTGAGGTGTCACAAGGGCATCTCACAAAAATAATGTACAGCAAAAATTTTGGAAGCTGCGAGATCTAAAAACAAGAACGTGTATGATTTGCTGTTTTTTTTTGTATAAATTAAGCAGCGCTGTGCTGAATGACGATTTTACCAGCATTGCGAGCTGTCATGATTGTCGAGGCCTCAGAAGTATCTCACTTCTCCTGCAGTCATTCCCCGTTCTTCGTGGTTAGACTTGGCTTGAACACGCAATCTGCGGTTTCAAGCCAGAGAGAAGACATTCTCATTAGCTCCCAAATGATTGTATGTTTACGCGAGATAGTTTATTTCCGATATTAATTTATTCGGCGAGCTTCGCAAATTTCAACAATTTGCACTTGTTTGTCTTGCGGAAATGCGAATGTTCAGATATTATACTGTGTATCTGTCGTTCGATGTCTTCTAAAGGTGTGTTTAATTCATCAAGGGAAGTTTAAAAACAAAAGAATGTTTAACTAAACAAGTCGCTCTTTCTTTTCTGTCTATTTGCAGGGTGCTTTAGAGACAGGACCGGAGACTACCGGGGAATGTTTCTTATTTATGGTTTGCTCACAGCCTTGGTAGCTTTTCCGTGGCTTTTTAATTCTTTACGAGAAAAATGGCACAACCATGCAGTTTTCGTGCTTCCAAAAGCGAAGATTGCTATAAAAACAATATCTAGAGAATATTTTCGAAAGGAAAACAATATTGTATAGTCAATTTGCGATAATAGTTAAACAGCTTTTGCTTCAGCGGAAAGTGGTGATGGTTCATTTATTTTGAAAGTCAATATTCTCATGATTGCTGTCTGCAGAAAACAAAATTATGCATATAAAGCTGTATGTTTAGAATATCAAGTTAAAACAAGGACAACAGAAACGAAGCAATGCTGTAATAATAGGGAAGCTAGCTTCTAATAAAAAGAATACTGTCGAAATGTAATTTTTTATATTAAAATCAAAGACACTTCAAAATGAATGCATTTCAGAAGTACTTAGCAATTAGAAAATGTTTCAAATCGTGAGCTTGCGTTCCAGCAGTCATTTTGCTTTAATGTGATATTAAATTAAATTGAAAACAAATTTATATGTAAAAAAATACAACAAAGTTCCGAGACTGACGGCGATATATGTTTTTTCCTTTGAGTTCCTGTAAGCAGTTCTTTCTGCTTGCGGAAACCAGAAATTGATATTGTTATTTCTCGTGTTCGAAGAAGCGAACACATCTTTAGGAACATATGTCAACGAGCAGCCGGGATCGCACTGCTTATACAGGGTGTCACAAAAGAAAATTCACACGGTCTTTTTTACCGCAAAAATAAACTAAGCATCGCCGAACGCTCATTCTCCGCCCAAAGGTAGACCTAGAGGTCACAACCAGATGCCAAAGTTTCAGCCCGATCGGATAACTCAATCAAAAAGTACAAGTGATTTTCTGAAAATTTCAATGGGAAAATGGAACCCATTTTTGCCCGTTTTTGGTTTCTGGTGCCATAGATCCCCATGTGTTTGAAAACTCCGTCGGCCACCATTTTCCTATTGAAATTTTCAGAAAATCACTTATAACTTTTGATTACGTTATCGGATCGGGCTGAAACTTTGGCACTTGGTTGTAACCTCTAGCGCAGCCTGTGGGTGGAAAATGAGCGTTCGGCGATGCCTAGTTTATTTTTGCGGGAAATAAGATTGTGTAAATATTCTTTTGTGACACCCTGTATAACACACAAAATACAGTCTGCAAACAGATTCGAGCGCAAGTCACGAGCGTGCTTCGAATGCCGGATGTAACGATTGCAAGGGGGAACTTAGCACGCGACAAAAGAACCACGAATATTTCGGTGACTGATATCTGATAGACTGTCCTTTATATGACGTGCAGACATTTTTTGTTTCCTGTTGTTCTCAGCCACGTGGGTTCCGCTATTTGTATGCGGGACGAAAAAATAATAAAACGTTTCAACCTGGAATATACTACAAATATTTGGTGACGTAAAACAAGAACGTGTGACAATCACGCACTTTTCTTAAACACCTTCCAGCATCGTGGAGAGATCAAAAATATGTTTTACCGCATACCGGAAGTGACGACATACAAGATGGCGGCGCCCTTTTTGCAGAGATGGCAGTAATGATATTACGGTAATGAAATTACAGTACTTAAATTACTTTTTGGAATAAGAAGTAATGTAATGAATCACTTCTCTAGGCTAGTAATTTTGTAGTGTAATTAATTACTTTCAGGCAGTCATTTTGATAAAATTATTCATTACTTTTGAAATTACTTTTGTCCAAAATTAAAAAAAATTCGTTTGCAAGCTTTAAAAAAAAGAAAAATTAGTTTGCGTGCTGAAATGTGAAAGAGTATCAGGGGAAATAATCGACGGCCACCTGAGCGCAAAGCCTCGCACGAAGAGGTAAACAGGTGCACAAAGGAGGGCTGGAATGGCGTAGGAAAAAAGCTTCCGTGTAGACATCGCTGGAAGGCAAAGGCTTAGGAACTTCAGGCACGACAGATTCACGGCGTCGCGTCATCACGTCAATACTATACTTCGTTCATCCCTAGGCTGACAGTGCGGTGGCAGCTGCAAGCAAACCAGAACCAATCAAACACCCCCCCCTTAATCACCTGACCCGTCCTTTTTTTCTGCGCGTGTGCATGAGCGAGAGCGTGGTCACGTGGCAAAAGATAGACTTGTGACTGTTCCAACGAGGCCTTAGCTTCCACCGCACTGTCAGCTTAGGGGTGAACTGCTTCTGGGCTACAAGGCGAAGGACAGGTCACCAGTGAGGTCGACACATTTTAAAACCTAAGAGGATAGAACAAACAGATATCCAGCTTTCTTACTCTTTTGTCAAGCAAGGTGAAACCTTAAGCATCGACAACTGTGAACAACCAACGACCGGAATAAATAGTTAATTCTAAATGCCTTGTCTTTCTAAATGTCCCAGAATGTTTCGTGCGTCCTCGAGGAAAGCAGGTGCAGAACACGCTATGCCTCGCTGCCCTCCCTTGGGAAGCTCATTCGGAAATAAGCCTACAAGGATATACCGCTCCCCCGTTTGTTGGGAAAGTGTACAATTTAGGAAGTTTGCGCCATTCCTACACTGGTGACGCTTCTGCTGAGCAATTATCCAGGCTCTTTGTGGGGCAACGCGCAAAAACTTGGGTTCTTCGGGTGTTTGGGAAAAATGCTCCTTGAAATGAATGACCGAGAATAGGACAACTATACTCGGCGACAACTCTTCTTGACAAGGCATAGGGGGTTTCAGATGTGACGCAAAACTATCGATAAATCAACTATCGATTCTATCGATAGTTTTCCAAAACTATCGATAGTGTCGCAGAACTATCGATACGCGACTATTGATAGTACTATCGATAGTTTTTCGATAGTCGACTATCGATAGTGTTCAGATAGTCGACTATCGATAGCACTATCGATAGTTTATCGATAGTCCACTATTGATAGTTCCGCGACATTATCGATAGTTTTATTAGTATCGGTAGCCATATTTCTGGCGACTATCGATACTATTGATATTACTATCGATAGTTTTGCACGACTAGAGAGAACGCAGTTGCCGCACTGCCGGTCGTCTCCTAGCTCTCTTCGCCCAAACTCCCGTCTTCGTCATCACTGAAACCTGAACCAAAGTTGGGATGGTAAGTGCTTGGGCTAGTTGGGTATCCCATTTGAAAAAAAATAAAGCGAGAAAAAAAGAAGGGGGAGCGACACAAACTACTAGTGTCGCAAAACTATCGACAGTAAACCGTCGACAGTACTATCCTAGGTTTACGATAGTCGACTATCGTTAGTACTATCGATAGTGTTTCGATAATCGACTATCGATATTACTATCGATAGTGTTTCGATAGTCGACTATCGATAGCACTATCGATAGTGTTTCGATAGTCGACTATTGATAGTACTATCGATAGTTTTTCGATAGTCTACAATTGATAGTACTATCGATAGTCTTTTTGCTATCGATAGTCAGATGTTTGGCGACTATCGATAATATCGATAGTGCTATCGATAGTTTTGCACCACTAGGGTACAGGGATGCGTTCACTCTCCTATTTTGAGGGCTGAATAAAGCTGTGCGCGGGCTCTCCTCCTCTCCACTGCATTGCCAAGAAAAGTTGCTGCCGAGCATAGTAAGTGCTTTTGGGAGAATAGACTTAGATTGCATCTGGGGGCAGAAGGGAAACGTTTCACGTGTGACGTGTCGACGACTCCTTGTAAGAACGAGCTGCCATTGCCCGACTTAACAAACGGACACTGACTACAACTGTTAAATCAGGAAGACGGAAACATATCACTCTTTTAGTAAGAACCTTTTCTGTTGAATGAACGGCGAAACCGGTGAGTCGACTGCCTTTATGAGTCACACCTAAAGAAGCTATTCATCATGTTAAACACTTCTGTCATGTGTGCCAGAAAAACCACTGTTTAGTATGATTCACTTTGAGGCGCATAAGATTGTTGCGGTGTAAACCGGAAGATCTGAGTCTTGGTGCCTATGGACCAACTGAGCTTTGGCGTCACATCACTGCGTTGGCGCTGCTGTCGACACTGCGCATGCGCAGCACCTCGCTTCCACCGGACCTGGTTCCTGCACACGCGCTGTGTGGGCAAACAAGGGCTTGTTTTGTATACACTGTGTTGGTGTATATTGTAAATAAAATGAGCAGGAATTACTGCCTCAAGGTATTCAAATGTATTGTCATAGTAATTTCAAAGTAATTTGATTACTTTTGGAAAGTAATTGTAATGCAATGTCATTAATTTTAGTCTGCGGTAATTTGTAATGTAATTTAATTACATTTTTTCAGTTTTTTATAAAAGTTATTATTAATGTAATTTTAATTACTTTTTGAAAGTAATTTTACATCTCCGCCTTTTTGAAAAGGTGTATAAGCAATGTGACCCCAGTTTTAGAGTCACGAACACAATAAGAGCGGCAGAAGAGCTAGAGGTCTCCCAGTTGTCTCGCCTTCAGCTTGAGCTTCGAACCTTCGATAACAGTTGGACGTCTCGTGAGCTTGGAACGCGCAAGCGCAGCCACAGGAATAGAACTATACTCTGTGCACCCTTAAAGGGCCGCTGAAAAGAAAAAAAAAAGGTTTTTTTCTTATAAACAGTTTGGTTGGGACACGTCACACCCGTGTCGAGAAATAAATTTTACGCGAAAACATTGTTTTAGAGACATATTGAGGCGAGAGATTTATTTGAAATTCTGCGCGCGAAGTACATGACGTCACGGGTCATTCCGGAATGACCATCTCGGTCGTGAAGGCGAAGCCGATCCACCTCCTCTTCACACGCCCGAAAGGCCGAGAGAGAAAACAAGTGGAAAGGAGGTGACTGCCGACTAAATCGTGTCTCGCGCCGTCAATATTGCTCTAAACATTTTTTTTTCACGTAAACTTCTTTTTCTGACACGCGTGTGTCAGACTGTTAAACACCAGACTGTTAAAAAAAAGTCTTTTAACCTAATCACTCTGGTGAAAAAGGAAGAGCAGCGGAGCTGGTACTATGTGCCGCCATCTATGAGCGACGGCGGTAGCTGTCCATAGGCTTGTTTTCGAGATTTATTTGCCCACGGACACGAAACTGGGGAAACTAGCCATTAACAGCTCCGCCGTAAAAACTTGTTTCCTTTTCGGGGGCCTCTTAAGACTGCGGTCCCACGGCTTCCATCTTGAACAAGGCGTTAGTTCAACCAATAGATGGCGACACGCACCCGTGGGGTGGCCGAAACATTGGTTCACAGTGGGATGGCTCGAGCACCATCACGTTCCCCTCGCGGCCTTGCTCGCGCCGCTGCAAGCTGTGCTCAGCTGGCTGAGCCTGGCTCAAGTAGCGTGGCCCAGCAAACGCATGTACGCGAGAATGTCAGGCTGGGTATAAATTGTTCTCTGATATAGACGCTTTCAAGCAGCTGTGCATGGACGCCGCCATAACTGACCTTCAGTTTTTTATTTCCTCTTATTTCGTTTATTTCACTTCCTCATTACCATAGCAGGCCAGGTTATTGGCATATTAGATTCAACTGTGTCCTCTTCTAAAGCATCGGCCTTTGTAGAGGGTCGTCAACTACCGTTTCAGTTGCTCGGCCTCTCGGTAAGATAAGAGAAGGTCAGCAATGGTGGCTGTAATTTTGCGCGTGTGTAAAGCGTCTATAGGAAGATGCGGTTCCGCGGTTGTAACGGGCTTTAGCAATAAATCTTACCAAGAAGGAATCAAATGTTGATTGACGTGTCAATATTCTATCTATGAAAATTTCTTCTGCAGGAATGCACGCTCAGTAGACTCAATCTTCCAAGACACTAGTAGAAGCGGACGTCAAGTAAACTGCTTCGCGATTTACCTCACCATTTTATTGACGACTAAAATAACGTCACGAAATATTGTGTTTCACGGGGTGCGGAAGATGTTGTAAAGGTTGTTACATTATATAGTTCCAAGAAAACAAACGCCGTGGCAATATTTTCGGAAGTACCGACACACATAATGTTGTAAGTACAGCTTAGGAGAGAAACTGTTCGCTGATGGTTTGGAGTTGGGCCTGCGATGGTTGAGCATGGCCCGGCGGTCGATGAGGTACTCCGCAGGCGATGAAAGCTCGGCGAGTTAGAGTTCCAACTGTTTATTTACAGTTACAAACTATGTACAGTGGCTATGTACAAAGTAGGGGATTGACATTTTGGGGCAGGATGCCTCAAACAACTCCCAAAGTTCCGTCAAAATCCGCTCCTCTCGCTCGGGCAACGGCCTTTGAGGACCCTCACCTCCTCTCTCTCGGCCATCGGTTAACCAATAGTTTTAAAACCCGTGAAAGGCACGTGGGGTCCATTGCCCAATGATCAGCCGGGGGTCGTCACAGGCATTCATCAAGTTCGCAACGGCCCTTGGCTGACAGCTCGGTAGAGTCGCCCACGCAAGCGGTCGCAGACAGACCGGCGCCGGTTCCGAACGTCTCGCAGTTTCCCCAGTGCTTTGGGTTGCCGCCAGGACGGCGCCGTCAGCGGGTCCCTCGGGGTGGAACCCGACCCGGCCCGGCGAGGCCGACATGCGGCGGACGCCTACGACACAAAAACACAGACACCCCCCGGCCCCGAAAGCAACAGACCCCCGCAGGGGGAACAACCTACTGTCCCCCAAGACGCTAACACGGGCGGGCCTGCGACCCTAACCAAAACCCCGTAAACAAAACGGTTTTAGGGCAAAGAAAGACCCCGATGCCCTCCCCCGGCGGCCACGGCGGTGGCGTGACCGCAAGCGCCTGCCCGCAAAGAAAAAAGGGGGCCGCCACAGCTTCCTTACAAGGAGGAATATGGTGAAAACCACCAGAAGAAATAGAAAGACGTTTATTTGCAATGAAGACGCTATGAATGAACGGCGTTTAGCGACGGCAAGTTATGAGCGTTCGGTAATTTATAAGTTCACGTGATTGCTAACTATGGACATGCGGAAAATGAAGACCAGTTTTGTCGGGAGATGGTGTTGCGGTGATGACCTGATATCGGACGACTCGTGGCAGACGAACAAGCAAGCTTCTTCTCAGCGAATGGTAAGTGTACTCTGTCAAGCACAACACGTTGCTACCGACGTTGTCAACGTTTCGAACACTTACCGCTTTCGACAAAAGTCCTGGCACCTAGGCTAACTTTCTGGAAAGACTCGAAGTCTTCCTTGAGTCCAACGCCATCATGAACATAACTGAAAACGATCCACTATTCAATCGGTGGGTGGCGAAACGTATCCGAATCTGCGGAGTCATGGGCGATGCGCACTCTTAAGTGGCTGGAAGTTTACGCGATGCCTGCCACGACGTCCAAACACGTGATTGACGTTCTACGGTCTCGTTTACCTACTTTTGCCGTACCAAAAATACTTTTCTTTTGATAACGCGCCAAATCTTGCTTCCAAAATAAACAAGTTTTTGAAGAAAAAAACCGGCATCAGGCATCACATTAGTGCACCATACCCTCCTGTAACTAACGGGCATGCAGAACAGATGGCGTGCGAAACAAAAAAAAAGCCCTTTTGAAGTTCAGTGAAGAATCGCCAGGTTGTTGTTCCGGCAGCACGCCGACGGTCTCATCTTACACGGTAAAAACACCCGCCGAAGCAATATTCGACGGACGAAGAGCCATACCCCTCGATCTCGTGATACTATGTCCTACGAACAAAGATCGAGAGATTCCCAGATCGAGAGTAATTGCAGTTTATTCGGTCGGACAACTCGTCTACGTAAGGAATTTTAGCGGAAGTCGGGCCTTCCATGTAAAACTTGAGTAGGAAAAGCTCTATGTTGGTTGACCAGCACGTGTCATCTCTCTGAATACGCTGGATATCAATGCCCTTGACCGTAAATATAACTAAATCACACAACTCTCTTTGTGTATTGTGTAACTGCCCTTGTATTTGATAGTAGAAACTATGGTGGTGATTTGGACCTTTGACACCAGGCTCCTTTTTCTTATTTTTCGCCTCATACTTATTTGCGGTTCAAGTATTCTTCAAGAATCTTTTGGAACGGGGACACTTTAGGTCAACGAGGCCATTTGTTCCAAGTAGTCAATCAGGAAATGCTGCTAGAAATCCGACCCTCCTATTAACGAATAAGCCGCCCTTCTGTACAGTGCAGTTTTCCTGTTCCACATACAGTTGTAAAGCAGCATCCTCATTGATTCTACCATATTCTGTTGCGTGTGAAGAAAGTCTTTGGGTACACGATACTTGAAACAAGTCTGGCACTGTACGTTGTGGTTCGACACCCACTAATGTCGTCGTCCTTATAGAGCCTCATCATTTAATCATTACCTCGTCACCTCATATTGCTCTTCATCAACAGTAAGTACAATAGGCTAGCGCCATATTACAATCCAAGAATTGAAAAATTGAGTCGTTCAGTCCTTCAACAAGTTTATTATTTATATAAGGTTATTACGTTACATTACCTCGAGAGGATCGACGCCCATCGTCGATCTTCAAATACTTATACCTGTATATAGATTAGACGCACAAGAAGGGGGGGGGGGGGGGCGGGGGAGTCGGTGGTTGAGTGCATGTTCTAGCGCACACCAGCTCGGAGCACTTGGAGCGAAAGCTCGCGCTGCAGAAGCCACCCCGCCCCTGCCCGTTTCGATCTGGAATAGCATCGTACCGGCGTGCGGTCGTGTATCACTACTGCGTGGTGCACGTTAAAGACCCCAGGTTTGCGGTTGTACCGCACTGGCTAAATTGCTCATCTACAGCTGGGAGTCAGACGCCCACTAAGGCGGACTAACTTCCGGCTGTATAAACATACACACAACAATTTGCAATTAGACGCATAATAACAAAGAGCACGGCGTGCCGCCTGTTTTCTTTGGATGCCTTTTTTTAAACCAGCGCAAGCTCGCGCATTCCCTCTTTTGAGACGGTTAGAACGGTCGCACATAAAACCCGCGTTTCTCCTACCCGGCCGCTTCTTCCTCTCATTATGTGTAGTTAGTTATAACTAAATAAGCTATAATAATGGTGTATTATTCATATTAACTTTCAGTTTCAGTCAGAGAAAAGGAGTTTCGCGGGAACTATACTCTGTTTCACCTTATGATGTACCGCAGAAAAGGCTACAAGCGCGAGCTCCTTGCTCGAGGGCACATCAAGGCGGCACAAGCTCTCGTGCGTTCAGAGTAGCTCCCAACGCTATGAGCTCGCGCTTCCAGCCTTGTCTGCGGTACAACATCAGTTGAAACGGAGTATAGAGCAAACAAATCAGCTGCGCTTAGAGTATCGGTACTCTCTTCCCCGACAAGTGTTGTGAACGCCGCCATTCTGGTGCTTGTGCAGAGCAGGCGCAACTGCCGATCGTCATGATTCAAAAGTGCGACATCCTCAGCATTAGATTCGGTGTCAGGAAGCTCATGATGTTGCTTTGCTTTGTCGCACACTGTTTAAAGTGGAGGACGGAAAAGCGTTTCTTGTGATTTCAGATGAAGCTTCAAATAACTGGCAACCATGATTTTAAGCCACAATATGGCCAAGTGTCACTACTCTGACGCGTAGCTTATTTAATGACACTATTCATGCTCTTGTTCAAGATGCTTGTAATACCTGGAGGGGCCATGACGTAAGCCCCGTGGATTCCACAAGCCACTACCTTTTGACACCTGCCTCTTCCTCATTGTTCCCGCTTCTGCCAGTAAATTAGCTACGGTTCAGAGTAACAACACTTGGCCATATTGTGGCTTAAAGTCATGGTTGCCAGTTACCTGAAGCTTTATCTAAAATCACAGGAAACGCTTTTCCGTACCCCACAAATGTTTAAACAACTTGCGACAGAGCATTGCAATATTGCATCAGCTTCCTAGCACCGCATCTAATGATGAGGAAGTCGTACTTTTGGATCATGACGATCGGCAGTTGCGTTTGCTTTGAGCAAGACCCAAAATGACGGCGCCCAAAACAATTTTGGAGAACGGAGTGCCGATACTCTAAAGCTCATTTAGTGACTCTTGGCATGCGCTAAGCTCGGGCGTATTATTTTCCTCTTCGTCTTTATTGTTTATTGATTTCAATTATATCGAATAATGAGCACATTATATCACGCTACGCGTGTGTAATTATTTGTCTTAGATTTATTAACCTGACCCAGTACTCAAACCATTCATTTGTCGATAGTAAATCTTCCAATATATTTTTTAAATGTGAAGGTAAAAAAACGCGGAGATTGATGATGATACAGACGCCAACGCCGCCCTCGGAAATTTTTTGAACACTAGAAATCAGCAGTTTGTCTGCCATCCGCCAGGTAGCGCAACAAAACACCCAAACAGTTTTTAATTGTTATTAAAATTAGCTAAGCTCTACACCTATTAAGAAACCAAAGCAAGATCATTGTGAAAATTTAATACATCGCAATGTATATCTATTCTAAACAATAAATGTTATTAGAAGCCAATAAATCTGTTTGATGTCCAAAAAAGATATGCGTCAAAAACAGGTAAGTTTGAAGGGCTCCTGGAGCGTTATGACTATGAAAATGAAAAACAGCCATCGTCCACCTCTTGGGCAACCATTGTAGCTCTAAATGTTATAAAATATTTTATTATAGTTTAATTATTTCCTCAGCGGCATTTGAAGTACCATGGCTCGAAGCACAAAAAAGTGCTACGTTTGATATAAAATATCTTAACAAAAACATTAGACACAACATTAAATTTTTTTCTGCATATTATCAATTATAAGCACTACATCTGTAGCTAATTTCATAGCCCTAGCGCTTGTCATTAAAAACATATTTGTACTGAAAAATGTCAATTTTAGGACAATATTTGGAGGGATGAAAAAAACAAAGTAGAGCAAATACCAAAAAAGTGTATCGTTACATTCTTCTCCGACATCATCTTAACAAAACTGCTATATTGAAACCGTGCTATCTTTAATGGATCGTTCATAAAACATGAACTAGCGGAGCAAGTGAGGGTCCGCGCCATCATATTCGCAACGCCACAAACGCGCATCAACAGTAAAAACTAACACATACATAATATCAAATGAAAGAGGATTGCATTGCCTTTCGAATGACATCAATCCCACAAAACAGTATTTAAAAGGAGATGAGTAATGACCTGCCAAAAAGTACCTAAACTGCCACATTCAGTGGGACCGCGGCCTTAAGCTGAGACTAGCTGCTCCGCCTTCAGCGCGAGCTGGCTGGCTTCCGCAGTGCTTTGGTTACTCGTGCCTGCGCGTTCCCATTTGTGTGAATAAGGACAGAAAGCCAGCGCGGAAGGCGGAACTTGTAGTCTCAGCTTAAGGGTGAACGGGGTATAGCGTGTGTTGGAGTGTGGACATCTGAGAGAGTCGCCCTGCACTTCTTATCCAGTCATTGACTATAACGTTTACTTTAGTTTTTTTTTATCGCTAGTATACATAAGAAACACACACACACACAATACACACACACAAATACACACACACACGCACACACGTTATGGCAAACTCGTTAGCTTTCCGGGTTTGCCATATGAAGTAACCACGCACAGAAAGGTAAAAACCGCAGATTCGCGGCGCCTTTACTGGGCGTGATCATTTTAGTCGGCGATAGCCAGCGCACAAATGCGACGAGGGCGGATCTCAGCGACGAGGCTGCGATTGACCGCAAAGTGATTTGTAGCGTTAGATTGTTGCCGAGTTGCGAAATTCGCCACTACAGTCTCCAATGGCGCAACTCGAAAAAGAACCGTCATCATTATGGCGCATACGCGCAGATGGGAAGTGAGAAGCTTTCGCAAGGCAGTTCCCCCATAAAAATCAAGTCTCGTATTTTTTTTTTTTTTGTAGGCGGTTAGGCTGAACGGCGTTTGTAGGTATTCATCTGTATCGGTTTCAGATAAAAACAAAACTAGCGCGTATTCGTTCCTCTTGTTACGTCTTTCCGCGCACACTCGGAACATTAGGAGTTGCTATGTTACGTCATGTTTTCTACACTCCCCACAGCTGTAACAATTGCGCACCGACAGTCACCAGAAAATCGAACTCGACGGTCGTGTTTCTACAGCGTAAAGTCGGTTTTGCTATTCGGGTGCGGCTACACCGGTTTACGCTGTATAGATGGCAAATGTAGCCAGTGGTATACGACGGCTGGCCTAGGTTCTTAAACGCACATCATGCGGTAGTAATACACACCGGCACCCCGGTGCGGTCATGCCAAAATGTCAAATGTCCAGTTATCAGGTTAGGAAATGGAAGCTTATTTACAGCTCTTAAAATATTAGCTCAAAACGTTAATAAGCCCTCCTCTGGAACGAACTACACATGTTTAAATGTAATACTGCCGCGCGCATTATTACATTTAATTTCTGTGCTGGCAATTAACAGTGGTAGATTATTGATGAATTTGTTTCCAACATTGCTGGTTATGACGAAACGTCAAGTATTATATAAACGACATGTTATGACAGTAACTTTTTAATAATGAATGTTCTTTTTATGTGCTAAAAGCAGGCTTTTTGTTGTTAGTGCTGCGTATAAAAGGTTTAAGTGAAAATGGTGCACTAAGGGTGCATTGTGCGCCGAGGGCGCAGTATAGACTGGAAAATACAGTTCATAAAGGCATACATTACTGAGCAGTGAACTGTTCTTGGGATTGTTTTTAACGTATCATGATTTTAGTTTGTTTCCGAGTGGCACATAGAATACCCCCCTGTACTAGGAATGACATTCATATTGAAAACAGCGCAAAAACGACGGGACACAAAGGAGAAGAAGCACACAGGACAAACGCTAACTGGCAACTAAAGTTTATTGAACGCTTCCAACTTTGCTATCGCTGTGCACGCGCGTAATCTCATCTCAACAGAAACCCGACATATCGCCAAATGAGTAGATATAGCTCTCCCACCGCCTGTTCAAAACGTCAGCAAAGCCGCCACATCACCGCACCGCACAACCCGAACGAGGAAAGGAAAACGCGCCATGTTAATATTTACCAGTGTTGCGGAATGGGCACCCCTATTCCATTCCAATGCCATTCCGGAAATTTAGAGTTTTTGATAATTTAATTTTTTTTTTTTTTATTTCCTAGGAATAGAGACACTGGGCCCATTCCCACTCCTGGAATGGCTGAATCGTTTCATTCTATTCCTTTAATTCCTAAACGTAAAAATTGGCACTTGACAGCTACATTGTGTTGCCGGCATAAGCAGAATAAAGCTGACATTATCAAATGTAGAGATAATTGCAAAACAAAATGCTAAATTCCTCAAAAAAGCACTGATTTTACTAAGCTGGTGGCACGAAGTGTTTATTTACAATGTACTACAAACGTCGAGAAAGCACATTGATATGTGGAAGCTTATTTAAGACATCGGTCTCGCAACCACGTGGCTCGCAACAAACAGCAAAACTTAAATTCACTTATTTTCTTTCTTTTTTTAACTTTTTTTAGCATTTGACTTTCAGGACATACGCAGCCAGCGTGTTTGTCTGATAAGAGCATAAAAATATCCAGTCCGTGCGTGGCGCAGGAATAAGCTATATTACTGTATTCTTCAAATACAGCAACACGGCTAGTACACTGCTGGAAGCGACTCCATGCACAGCGGCAAGAACACATCCTCTGACAAAATGCAACCTCTGCGGCGCAGCACGAGGGACCGTATAGACCATATGTCACGAAACTTGTTTCAAAACGCATAAGTTCGCGCTTGCTTTACGAATCTCGATATTTCTTACCATATTCAATTAAATTTTGGGCTGGTTCGCCTGCCCTTTTCCACCCTTCGCATACTCATTCTCGTGTTTCCTCTTCAAATGGCGAATAAAGTTCGATGATATACGCCGACTGCACCGTGTATAGTTTCGCTGCACAACTTTCAGCGTGCAGCTTGTTTATTTTCTTCGCGCCATGTCTTCCACGATGCCATGACTCGATCTGTATTTATCTTGTCTTCTCGTCTGAATTGTGATGTTCCTCTTCCCGCAGATAGAGTGGCGGTTTCAGGCAGCAGACGGTGCCAACCGATTCATTCTTCTACCTCGGTGTCGGTTGTTCCTGTTGTGGCGACGGGTCGGGCAGTCAGCGTTGACAAAGCTCTTCACATCAAGATGCAACTAACGGGGTAATACCGCACCGTTCGACTTGACATTCCCCGTGTATCCCCAGCAACACCGTCCAACTGACTTCTCACCGCCTCAAACAGGGTCCAGGCCAAAGAGCACGAATGCAGACCGGACAGCTGAGAAGCGCGGAAGCCAAAACCTCCAGTAGCAGCTAGCACCCACCTCTCCTTCTCAGTTGCCCTCAGAGCAACGGTCGCGCCTCGTCAGGCGCGGGACGGTCTTTCTGCAGGTCTAGTCAGTTTGGTCACACCAAGAGCGGTGACGATATTCTACTTCACCTTACGATGGACCTCAACAGACAGCACGAGTGCCATCGAAGTCAATCCAGTGCCTTCTTTCTGAGTGTCGCGTGACCCTGCAGTCCCGCTCACAATGCTGGACTGCCTCAGGTGACTCGTAGCGTCCGCAGCAGTCCATCGCAAGGTGGAACGAAGTATGCAGAGACTAAAGTCAAAGGAAATGAGCGGGAATCCGCTAGCTTGCTTGTAACCCCGATTTACTAAAACATACAACACAGAAAACAAACATCGGAACAAAGGCCAAGTAAAAGGCGGACTTAAGGTTGGTTCACACAGTTGCAACCGAGTACGATCGAGAGAGACCAGCCCGGTTTTTAAGCCTCTTGCGACGTCTTAAAGGGTAGCTGCAAAGAAAAAAAAAGTTTTTTTTTTTTTAAGCAGCCTAATTGGGTCAAGCATGTCAAAAAACAATTTTTTTGCGAGAAAAAAAATTTTTACAGCAATATTTATTGCGTGAGACCGAGTTTAGTTTGCGGCTATTTCGTCCGTTTTGAATCGCGCGCCACGAAGTTGGTATTTCGTGACGTTCAATACCAATCGGCTGCTATTCGCGTCTCCAGCTCGACGCTGGCCCTCCCGCGGCGGAAACGGGAAGCGCTCTAGTGAGGGTCCCCCGATTCTCCTGCTCAGCGGGCATGGCGGAACTGCTCGCGATCATGGCTCGCGAAATGTCGTTTCCGAATTCAAACAACACTCTACACTGTCCCAACGTAGTGCTGCAGCCGGTATGGAATAGTACCTTACTGGAGAGTTTTAGTATTGCGCATAGAAGCAAACGCAAGCGGTGTGCGTTTGCGTTAGAGTTGCGTGCCCCACGTTGTGCGTGCGCATCATCGCCATGCGCCATCCAAGACCGCAATTTCAGGCTCCGCGCACGCGCAGTGTGGAACGCGCAAAGCTAACGCAAACACACAGGGCTTGAGTTCGCTTGTATGCGCAATATTAAAACTCACTACTGTTTCACCGGCTTCCAACGGCAACGAAACGTGCTGCAGTGAGCAGACGTGCAAGCAGGTAGGCGTTCCTTCGACCTGGAAAGGCTGAGATTATCAAAACGACGGCGAGCAAATACAAAAGTAAATAAATGTTATGAAAAAACTAGTAATTAGAAAAAGGCTTTTTTTAACTTTTGGGAATTTGGTCTGGAAGTATATTGGCGCCGACCTTGGACGTTTCGCCGATTGTCAAAAGTTGCGACTTTGATAGCACAATATACTTTACCCACAATTAATGTAATTTTACATGGATTTCTCACATTAGCTAGAATGTTTTCATTGATTTTAGACTATTTTTATTTTATTTGCAATTAAAATCCAGCAAGTGGAACCAGTGATGATAATTAGCACAGTTTTCATTGTCATATTTCTCCGCGCGTTTAAATTAGATCATAAGCAAAAAATTATATTGGAGCTTGAATAATTACTTATTCAAATAAGTGAATTTTAATATTATTATTATAATACAAATCGCGGCAATGTATGTCTCTAATTAACGCCAAGATCACGAGAATACTTTATTTAACCATAATAGTCTTTCCAGAAAGGTATAATTCTGTTTTCTTTTTAGCATATGAAAAACTCTGACATAGTTATCAAGATAGACAAACAGTTAAACGCTGGATGTAATATGGAGTCCTACGCGTCACGCGGTGCTATAAAAACACACACACACACACACTTGAGCTGCCTGACTCTTAGGCTGTAGCAGTGAGAGCAGCGTTTATTAGTTTATACGTTTCGTGGACATATTGTAAAAATTTGAATTATTCTCTTAGTCTTGTGCTGGGATAATTGTCATTATTTCCCATGACAATTATCTGAGCAAAAAAAAGGCAACGAGAACGCTCAGATATCAGCACTGATTTTTTCAACAACGACGAATATCAGCCTGGATCGAACAGTATCTCACAAAATAAAGTATCCGCGAACAACTTTTCTAAGTAAATAATTACGATGTCAGAAGCATCTTGAGTCATGAAAGAATCCGAAATTAAGACACCTGTCGAGAAATTAAATTCAAAATAGAGGTAAGTTTCGGTTTCACTCCAGAATTAAAACGTGCATCCTTCCGTAATTAATACGCTAAACACCGTTCTTGTTTTCAGGTTAAAGAGGTGACCTGCGCTCATAAAACAATAGCTTCCTCGTATTACCAGAAATAATTTATGTCGCTCAGTGAAGCCAGCACACTAGACAGGCTCAGCAGCGTCACGCATCTCCGACCCTCACTAAACCCTCCATTTTGGAAAATGAGTGGCGCCACCTATAGTTAGTTGGAGTCGCGAATACTTATCATTGGCTAAGAGTTTGATTGACAGCTTAGATCTTGGTTGTTAAACCTTTGTTATATGTTGCAATTTTCTTTTGAAAGACATATTTTTACGCTTAAAGAATAACCCGTGTGATGCGAGTTATTAATCTTTACAAAATATTTACAAGACGGGCACTTCCACTTGGATTCATACCATGACAAACAAAAGCTTCGCCATTCTTTCATGGCCGCCGAAGTCTCTGCTCCCGCCTGCATCGTCTACCTCGACTAATTGTTTCGCCGAAATGATAAGTGTTTCGTGCTGACCCATGTGCTTGAGTGAGACTTCTTGAAGTGAAGTAGTGTGTGTTTAGCAGCTGTCGCAGGTGTTAGTGATAGGAAGCGACGCGGGGTTTTGACTTTCATAGCGCGGTTCTTTCGTTTTCCTCTTTGCTGGCTTTGCGTGCTTTTTTGTTTGTTTGTTGGTTTGCTTGCGCGTGCAAATACCGACTTTTCGGAGATGTCAGATGAGTGATCCCGACAGCGAGCCTTCCAGCAGCCATTTCGCCCCGAAAGGAATGCTATTGGCTGGAGGCAATCGGGCGTTCGCGTAGCGACAAACGTGTCCAGTTACGTTCTCGTCATATCGCTCTGGAGGCCGTCGAGATTCGCCCCGTGGGCACCTAACGTCCGCGACTAGACACAAAATAAAGAAGCACTATGTTCACTACGTAAAAAGTGGTCTCAGTTCATGCATCTGTAGGCAGGTACGAAACAGACTTGGACGTAGTTCAACTACTCTACTCAAACTACTGTAGTTGAACTACTTTTCCGAGTAACTTAATAACTTTCAATTACAACTTCATTTGGGTAATTAGTAGTTTAATTTAACTACGTTTTCTAGGTAACTTCTACACAAATTACCAACTACTTTCGAAATCTAATGCTAGATTTTCTCATCACAAACGTTTGAGCGCAGAAATAAGTAAGACGCTGACAGATGCAGTGGTATTCCCCAACAAGGGGTCCCCTCAGATTCCGTTCCCACGCACTTACAGTCGGCAGCCGTAGAATCTGCATCACAGACGTCCTGGGTCAAGGTGGCGACGAGCAGCCAAAACATAACACCGGCGCCCACGAACGCAGGCAGAGGTGCTTAACAAGCCTTGGTCGGATATTGACCTAATCCGGTAACGCACGCAGGCGTCGTGCCTTCAGCTGCAACCGTGAAAGACAGGGACATTCCGAGGCTGGTTGTTGTTTTCATGTTGTCTGCCTCTAGCGAGTTCTGACTCAAGTGGTAGGTTCCGCAGCAGGCGGTACTGGAATGACCTCGCAGCTGGGCGCCTGTTCCCATGGTCGCCTCGGGTCACTGGCAGCATCCCCCATGGGCCGATCATCGAGGAAGGGCCGAGCGTGGATTAGGGCCGAGCGAGTCGGAACTGCCGAGTGCGGGGGCTAGGCCGATGACTGCAAAAGGGCCGGGAGGGGTATCGAGGCCGAAAGAAGGGGGAAGGCCGGGCACGGCGGCAAGGCTAAGTGAAGCGTAAGGGCCGATAACGGGGGTGGAGATTAGAGCGATCAGTGCACGCGTGGCTCCGTCGTCGACGCGGGAATTCGTTGGAAAGAAAACCGATAGATGGCGCGCCCTGTTTTCGCTTCTTTCTGTTTGGAGACGGTTGCTTGGTTTGACGAGTCTGGCAGCACGGTGGAAGAAAAATGTGTTTCTTCCACCGTGGCCTAAAAGCTTCTTTTTTTTTTTTAACACATATTTTGAGCGAGCTATTGAAACGACAGAGTGAAGTCTGGAAAAGTGAAACAACGTAATCCCGCTGCATAAGCTCTCGTGCAGCCAGATCCTCTTGCAGTGCTATGAACTCGTGCTCTAGCTTTCGCTATAATGCACGGGGCTCCTAAATTGTCTCAACATCTTTGTCTTTTATGTGCTTGCCCAATAGAGCGCGGGCACAAGCCCTGTTTGAATAGAAGCCTCTTGGCTCCTCCCCTCTATTCTGACTGGCGCAGTGTCTTCACGCGGCAATGTCAGGAGCTTCATTACGTCGCGTACTACCACTTCCGACTTTATAAGCCCTCACAGTGGAAGGCAAGAGGCAGAACCTCGGTTTTTTTCTGCGCCCCTGCCAACAGAAGAAAAATAAACTTACCATGATCCCACGGATAAATTCGGAGTACACTTGATGTGTGGTGTTTGAGGTGGCCAAAAAAAAAAAAAAGTGCAAAATACTCCTACCAGGCAGCTAAGCCTATCGCAAATATTACACATTATGTGCACTCCGAATTGTCTGTGCGATCGATCTAGGTAATTTGCAAAGAAAAAGTCTACTGAGCAAACGTTTGAATACAAAACAAATGAGGAGATCTACGGAATGGGATTTGCTCCTTTTTGATGCAGAGGCCCGACATGAAATTCTAAATTGAAACCCGGCTCACACCGCTTACACCTCATACAAAAGACAGTCTGACAGACATGATCGAGTCACGGCGAGATCCATGTTTCGAATGCCGCGTGCCATGTCTTTTCTTCAACTCATTGCCCTGCTGCATTCGAAGAATGGACCTCGCGGTGACTCGCGTTCGAATCTGTCCGCAGACCGTCCTTCGTAGGATTTATGAGCAGTGTGACCCCGGCTTAACGTTCAGGTATCAATTTTATCACGAAAATCCTGAAAGATTACGTAGACGGGGGCGGTATGTCATAAAGCAAAAGCGACGGGATTGCCATGGTGAGGAAGAACAATCAGAGATGCTTAAAAGAGATGTAAAAAAATTGCAAGGCGAGTAAAAAAAGAAAAAAAAAAGAATTAAGATTAATTAACCGCGTCTCTATGAGAAAGCAATTGACGTCGCACTGAGTTACTATTTGTGCACGAGCTCAATAGGTGACCGGACAAAAGCTCACCGGACAAAAGCTCACCGACAAAAGCTCACCTGATTTTTTTGGCTACCAGGGCGAAAGACAGGCTGGGATAAAGTGCGGACACGGTGGACATTGCACCATATTTAGGAGAACTGGTACCCCTTACCATACAAAGGTGTCGACAGATAAGCCCTAACAGGCGAAGCGACGATTTGGGACCAAAATTTAGGCCACCGATATTGAGTGGAGCCGATAACGTAAAGCTTGCTTAACTTAAGGTATGCCAGAGCACCCTTGCGCCACGCTGAAGGAACTTCGTGGATCGAAGTTTTGAACCCGATTTTTCAATGTTCTTATGTCACGCTAAACGCGCTCCCACCAAATATGTAGAATCTACTCATCGACATTGCAAGAACACAGTGGCATATAATGGTCAGTGTTAGTCTGTAAATACATTTAGCTTATTACTGGAAGCATGCTTAAATAGGCTGGTTTAGGCGTGTTAGCTCTGCCTCAAGAAGTTGAAGTTGCTCGAGCGCTTGTAAACTTTGTTTAATTTTGTCAACGTGCAATTCAGGTGAATTTCTGCAAAGTAAAAAAAGAAAATAGCGTGGTACAGAACTTATACATGTTTTGCTGTTTCTTTGTGCATATTAAGGCGTCGCAACCAAAATATGTTCATCGGGACCGCCAACTAGGGCCGCCGTCCACGCGTCTATGCCTCGCCATTCCGTCGTTGCCAAATGCATTCGACATTCTCTCTAGATTATTATATTGACTCTATAATCCCGACAGACAAGCTTCGTACCCCAACAACGGGTTTATAGACAACACTTCGTGTCAGATGAGGAACCTCTTTGCGATTGACCAGGGAAAATTATATTCTGAAATATGATTATAAAAAGACGGCTCTCTGACTACGGCACTACCGCTGCCACAATAAGACGCAGAATGCCTCCAACATGGCGTCAAGGCGCTGATAGCAGACGACAATGTTGGTTCCGATCGTTTCGATTTCGAGTCTACCAGCAAGTGACGTCAGGTGCAAACTCTAATAGCGAGTTCGTTTCACACGCACTGGCACCGTTCGAGTTCTCTCCCAGAATCCCCAGAATGGATCGCACTCACAAAGTGTTGCACGGAGAACTGGACGGGAGGCACCCACTTGATCGAATGACGTTTTAGCGAACGCCCACGTTTCACCGAATGACACTTTAGCGAATAGTCGGACGCCGCGAAGCGGCGTTTTCGGGTGGGCCAAATGGGTTCACATTTTTGTAATGAGCCGCACAAGACCGGCGGAAGCGCAGCGCGCCGGATGGGTGAACGCGCGCCCCCGTTATTCGCTAAAACGTTGATTCGCTCAAATGTCGCTGTTCGCTAAAACGTCATTCGCTCATGTGATATGGACCCAGAACTGGACTCAAACGAACACGCCAAATGCACCGAGTGCAGAAGACTGATGATGCCGCCATCCATGTTGCAGAAAGAGTACCGACCCCAAACCGAAACTAGCGCCTTTCTGTTCGGAGTGATGGGTGGGAATGCGAGAGTGCAGTCACTACCGTTTGGCTACAAACGTTGAACGCTGCAACCTGTGGTTTACAGTTGCGATGACTTTAAGCAACTCGGCTGTCGTAGAGATAGTTACAGACTGCGTAAATTTCCGCATCCAGCTGTCTACAAAGCAGCTCGTAGCGTTTACAGTGAAGAAAACTGATGATGGCTGTCCGAGCAGAAGCTTGATCCTTTCGAGCATGGTATTATGCGTGAACCACTAAAAGGGTATGGCTTAAAACTAGTCTGTTGGGATATCCAGCAAAACTTTTCGTGGGACTTTCGATTTCGATCGTCATTACAGGAGGATCAGATATCAGCCTTGGTGAAAACGTCGAGAATGAGAGCTTTCTCGAACAAAATACGACGGGGCAAGTTAGCTGATCGACGTAAGTAAATATTAAACATGATGATGTTGCCCAAGCCTCGAGTAAAATCACTTTGTTTAGCTTTCTCATATGCTTATTGGGCAGTCAGAGGCATCTGTTGGGGGATTTTTGTCGACAAATGTTCACTTTTTCATCCGCACACGGATGGGGATAAACATCTCGGGGGCTGCTGATGCGTTTGTTCTGAGCATTTCTTGACACACTGGTATATTTAAGCGTCTGTACGGCAACAGAGCGACTTAAAACCTGCAAATAAAGCACGGGTTGTTAGTTGCTTCTTTATGAAATAGCAGACGCTCACAATTCAAGCTCGCGTTTGATTATGTTGCACGCGGGACGCGATTTCTATCAGAAAATCTTTTTTTTTTTCTTTTCGGTTCCGCAACACATCGTAGCAGACGAACCCTCCGTCGTCTGCTCCCACTCCTCGCCGGGCTTGCCGGAGCGAGGCATGAAGGGATTGCATTTTGGCGCACGCCCGATTTTCTCGGTGCAGCGAGTACATGCACGCGTGAGGTGCCGCCGCTGAAACGAACTCGGAGAGTGCAACCACTCGTGGAGCGCCTGCCGAAACGAACTCGCTTTACGCCGCGAGTGGGCACGCGTGGACACGAGTGTTGTGAAACAAACTCGCTATTATACTTAAAAGAACGATGCAACAATTTTTGTACTTTGCGCAAATAGCGCTTAAAATGGATCCCTAACGTTAATGACCTATGAAACACGCGCTCGTTTTTCACCCCTCGCCATAGAAGTCCCAGAAAAAAATTAAAGAAAAACGAGCAGCGCTCACCCCCCCAACTCGCAGCCAGAACAAGCGGCCACGTGATCTGGGCCGATTATATACCGCCAGCGTTGATCATAGCCACGCGCTGCGGTTGGCAAAGCGCAGGACACGCGCTGAGTTCCAGACATTGTTATGGCTCGGCTGTTGTCGTCGTTACTGCGATTGGACACGGGCCACTACCCGAATGCTTCTCGAGCTAGCAATTATCACGAGCCCAAGTCGAGTGCCCACGGAGTGCTCGGGTCCAATCTATGAACCGCATTCAAATATCGTCACTTGGGTGTACTGCGATCCCCACGTTACGTCATCAAATTTTGCGAAAGAGAGATTGAATGAAAATGATCGTTTTTGGTCCTTGAAATTACACCGCAACAAAGGAGCTTCTTGGCCAGTGGCGTTGCGTGTGGGTATCCTTGAGTCCCATGTGTGCCAGTAAGCTCGTGTCAAGTGAAAAACATTCCAATTGAATATCGTTGCACCGCTGCTTTAAAGACGCAAAGAAAATGAACACAAAAAAGTAGGCGTGCACACTCGGAGTGCTACAAGCAACTAAATTTTATTTAAAACAAACAAACAAACAAACAAACAAACGAACATATATACACATTTCATTATACCTCACCCCAAATGAACCTGAATTTCTTATTTGATGAAACGAGTGACGACGCACTGATGCAACCGTCATACTCATTTACATTGATTTTGAACGCCTCAAAAATTTCTCCTCTGTTTTGGGTTCCTACGTCCCCGGAATCTGTGTTTTATCTAGCAAAGGATCACACGAACACTTTTTACAGTGGACTTCGAAGTTACACGAAGGAGACCGCTCTACAGAATGTTGATGATCTATGTACGATCGGGTGGTGCACGAAAGCACCCGATGACAAAAGCTCCGTGTGAAATGACCACGACTGACACACCGCCCTTTTGCCCCGCCTTAAAATGGCCAGTTTCATCAGGAGCCAATGACGCGAATAACCAGATCAAGCGGCGGGGTCCTCACCGTGACGGCGGAGCATTTTGCTTTTAATTAAAGGGCCTCTAACACGCCAAAAAATGTCAAAGTGCCCGCCTGTACCCTGTGACGTAACAGTGTACCGCAAGGTGTCGGGGCGTTCAGAAGGGACGCATTGACTTACGTCACTAAATTGTGTTCACCGGAAGTCACGTGAGTGTCGCTCCTCGTGCTCCCCACGACCGTGCCTAAGACTTTTTTTTTGTCTTCTCCACGAGCGATTGTAGAAAACGAAGTTTCAGTTCCACTAGCTTTTTATCACGGCACCGTTTGTTAGTTTGCGCGCTGTGAAAGTTGAGGACGAAGAGTCAGTAGATTGACGTGATGGAGGTCAGTGATCAAAGCGATGCGAGTACAAGCCAGTGCAGGAGTGCATGCCATCAGTTCGATAGTGGATCCGGACATTTCGTCGAACGCCGTTTCATCGAAGCCGTTTCATCGAACGCCGTTTCATCGAACGCCGTTTCATCGAACGCCGTTTCATCGAACGCCGTTTCATCGAACGCCGTTTCATCGAAGCCATTTCATCGAACGCCTTTTCATCGAACGCCGTTACAGCCTGCAATATTTTTGCAATTTATTTTGATTTTTATACACAACGTCATCTAATTCTCCCTTTTTTAAATCACAGTATATGCAGTGACGAGATAAGTTCCATTGTGAACATGTCCTGGTTCGAGAAGAAAGCCTCCATGAAACAATGACCCCTCTCCATGCCACATGAAAGAATTAAAGATAAGACAGAAAAAAAAAAAACCAGAAAGCACGATGTGCTTTCTGGGAAGCGGGTAGTGTTTTATCGTTTGACAGCGTGTACCTGTAACCTTGGGTTATGCGAGGATCCGAAAGGGCTTTACCCAGGGCTTTACTATTGTATGGTGCGGGTTGGCCTTCCTAAGAAAGCGTCCTGAAGATGATTCATAGGCAAAAGGGTCAGTAATGAAGTTGACAGTGAAGGGGAGGTGGTTCCAGTCTAGGTGTAGCCAGAAACCATGTTGGCTGACACTTTGTGCAGCTTTTGACTCTGTAGAGTTTGAAAACTAAAAAACAAAAAGCAGAAACGTTCAATCTGAGTATAAAGCTGATAATCAGAGTATCATTATATTTTATTTCGTGTGCTCTCCTGGCAGAGTATTGTTTTATTATAAGCGTGCTGCCCTGGCAGTTAAATGCTTTTCGTGAATACACCTTCAACTAACCGTAAGTGCGCAAATGAGCTGGTGTGAAGGGCACATTACCGAAACCCCCGGACAACCGGTAAAAAAAAAAAAAAAAACGACACAGACATTTAAAAGTGTTTTAAGTGTCGGTCCTTTACCTCCAGTGTCATGTTTTCTGACAGGTACATGAGTAAAACTTTTCAGTAAGTCGCATACCCATTTGTGTTTACACCAATGGTTTTTATTTCTAGTAATTTGGCTCCACCCTAAAGACAGTCTCAGAAGTGACTACCTTAGTCTTAACAAATGTAAGGTAAAACATCTATAAAGCACTGTTATAGCCCAAAACTCGATACAGAGAAATTCGATGGAACGGCCCTTAGCGATTCGATGAAACGGCGTTCGATGAAATGGCGTTCGATGAAATGTCCATTCATTCGATGAAACGGCGTTCGATGAAATGTCCGCTACCCGTCCGATAGTACAGGGCCATACTGGGGACAAAACAAGCTAACAAGTTTTGAAAATAAAAATTAGAACGCTCGCAGAAATTAGGAGGTGTAGCATACGACACGCCCGATCGCATTGCTGAAGATTCAGACACCGAGGTCGTCGAATCATCGGATACTCTCCAGGCTGAAGATGTTTACCGTCTAGAGAATACGAGCTGGTGAGTGTACCAAGTACAAGTAAACGTCGAGTATAAAGTACGTGTTTTGTCTAGAACATGAGCAGAACTTGTTTACTAGGTTCACTGACTTCTCTTCTTCTACCGTTACAGGTTCATTAAACGATGAAAAGCAAATAAAGAAACCTTGTATGCTTGGATTTCTCGCGCAGGTGCGGAGAATAACAAAAATATAAAAACGATGTTACGCGCGGTCGCGGTAAGCACGAGGAGTGAGACAGCTCACGTGACTTCCGGTGATGCCTCCCTTCTGACCGCCCCGACCTCTTGCGGTACACTGTTACGTCGCAGTGCACTGGCGGGAACTTTGAATTGGCTTCGTATTTCTATTTTTTATAAAAAAAATATACGCAACTCTAAAGTGAAACAATTCTTTGGTGATATCCCGATACATTTTAACGCCTAGCATAAAAAAAAAAAAAAAAAATTGGGGGGGGGGGGGGGGGGGAGCGTGGGCACGCGAGCGTGTGTAACGTAATCATGCCGTCATTGGAACAATGCTGGTTGAAGCTTCCACAGGGACTCTGCACGTGGGCTATCATGCTACATACGTACGAACCCTTATGTGTCGTTGATATTTTAGACTAGGGAGCCTTCATGTGCGCTTTGCTAGGGTGGTGCCACCCTTTGTAATACCACTCGCCGACAAACCAGCAGCCATTTTGATCCTCGGCGATAATCCGTGGGGCTTATAACCCTCCCGGAAACAAGCACCTTATCTCAGAAGTTCGGAGCAGCGTTGTGGAACCCACGGAGGGAGGATTAGCATTTTCCCCCTCGGATGGGATTACCGATGGACACAAAGGCCACTTTCCGGCGCACGGGGAAACAATGAGAGAAACAAAATGGCGGTGGAGGAGGGTGTGGAAAGGGAAACAGGCAGTTGGCATCACTCTATGCGAAGCGCACATGAAGGCACTCTATTTTAGACTACCGATGTAGCGCATCCCACATGTTTCTGTAGATGTTTTTTTGTTGTTTTTTTTGTTTGTTTTTTTTGTGCGCATGCTTTCCTGTTTTGTTTATTTTGAAGCATAATCCAGTCAGCTTCAATGGTGCTCTGAGGGAACGCCAACAATGCCGACAATTTTCTTGAATTATATCGACCCTTTTTTGTCGTTGGTAGCCGTTTTATTTTTTATTGTCTCTTTTTAATTTTGACAATAGGCTTCAAGTTGAGTTTCGAGCTTCGTGTCTCTCAGTCGCTTTTTGCCCTTTTGCACTAGAGTTTTTTTGTTTTTTTTTGCTTTTGCTTTTTTTTTTTATATAAGCACATTTTACCACATTCGTTTTAAGACAACCGGATAAGAAAGAGCCTTTATACTGGGAGTATAAAAGGCTCTGAACAGGATAGCGAATTTGAGCAGAGACAGGCGAAAGTATTTGAGAAAGGGGAGAGCACCAGGGGAGGGGCTAGCCTGACGGTCTCGGAACGGATTGCTTACCAAGGTCGCCCAGCTAAACTCATGGCGCACCCTCTCTTTCCCTCAGAAAGAGCGAGAGACGTGATGAGAGAACAGTTACCCTCCCGTTTTCCCTAGGGTGCCTACATGTTTCCGCTCCGCTTTAGGGTGGCGCCAACTTCTTGTTACCCTTTCCCAGATCCTCTCCCACCGCCATTTTGACCCACTTCTTATTTGGCTAAACGTACACAACGTTGAGTTTTCGTAGTTTCGACACACCGGCAACACTGTGACGCCACTTCCGTTTACGTTCATAAGAGGAGTCGGGCGAGTCGAAGGCTCAGCGGGATGGCGGTCGTCGTGACTGTCGCTCTCTTTATTCGGGTGTTTCATACTTTGAAGTTGCGAGGAGGAAGTATGCGTTGCGTTTATCGAAACGTGAGTCCCCTCGACAAGATGGAACGCAACAGACCGGCATCGCACGCCGAAACCTCGCCGTCGGAACGAGAGCGGTGGGCGCTCCCTAGCCCTATTGAGGATTAGCGGAGTAGCGCGAGCGCACGACTGGCGAGTGTGACAAAATGGTCGACGAAACAGCGGAGGCTGCCATGGTAACGAGGTAGGCAACACTGGTTTGTCGGCAACAGGTATCACAAACGTTGTCGCCACCCTAAACAGCGGAGCGGCTGGAACATGTAGGCACCCTAGTTTTCCCCACACAAATCTCCTTTGTGGGCGAAGAGGACTCGGCGTCCTTGAGCGACAAGGGTTCCGTTCATTCCTAAGCTGACAGTGCAGGGGGAGCTACACGCCCGCCGAATCAGTCATCACCTGTCCCGCTCTCTGCGCGTGGTTACGGGAAGGAGCGTGATCACGTGATTAAAGTTAGACGTGCGATTGGTTCACCGAGCACCATAGCTTCCTCTACACTCTCAGCTCAGGGGTGACGGAGTCCAGCCAACGAAGCACACACAGAAAGTGAGGTCGTGTTGACCAAGGCCACACGATAAGGTAGGGATCGACTGCAGGACGGTGGGGACTGTTCTTTTTCGGGGATCTTTCGGCAAAATTCGACGAAGTTCGCCGTCGTGAACAGTGTTGCGCAGCCGGGAACTGCAAACGGGCAGAAACAGCTCTTTTCTCCAAGAGAAAAGAATTGCAAGATCAACATGCGTATATAAGGACATCGTGGTGCCAGTTTTTAAGTTGTTTTAGTGCATTTTATTGCTTAGCTGACTGTTTTTATTGTGCGAAGCGACTCGGCATCTTCACCATCCACGTATACCTCTACTGGAAACGGCAAAAACGGTGGTTTTATAGCTCCGATCACCAGCAGCGCATTCCGTTTTAATGCCAAGTGCGATCTTGAACATGCGGATTGTCAAAACTTGTGCCACTAAATAAGCTACGCTTCAGAGTAACGACACTTGGCCGTATTGTGGCTCAAAATCATGCTTGGCAGTTATGTGAAGCTTTATCTGAAATAACAAAAAACGCTTTTTCGCCCTCCACAAATATTTAAACAGTTCGCGAC
This sequence comes from Ixodes scapularis, assembly GCF_016920785.2. Lineage (NCBI taxonomy): Eukaryota > Metazoa > Arthropoda > Arachnida > Ixodida > Ixodidae > Ixodes > Ixodes scapularis. The sequence continues at coordinate 90,723,153 of NW_024609835.1, forward strand.
AAAGCAAAGCTATATTACATGAGCTTCTTTACACCGAATCTAATGTTCAGGAAGTCGCACTTTTGAATCATGACGATCGGCAGCGTTATCTGCTCTGCAGAAGCGCCAAAATGGCGGCGCTCACAACAATGTCAGCGAACGGAGAGCCGATACTCTAGACGCAGCTCATTTAGTGGCTCTACTCAAAACCATGGATATATTCTCTGCAGCCCCTACACACCTGTGACCTTCCTTTGTTGTGTGCATACATGTCACTACTAGCTTCGGCGTACCGAAGACGCGACGGACCGCCCTTCCTTCCATGTGAGTGAAGATGAGAGGACCCCTTCACCATCGGGGACATGCGTTCTTGCTACGCAATGTACGCTTTGTCATGATCCGATGAGTTTGGACTGCGTCGAACTCTGTGACAGGAATCTCCAACGAGTCTAGCCTGTAACCCACAAGATCGGCCCGACAGGCCTTGTACAGCGCTAATTGTAAGTGTTTTTTTTTTATTCTAATAGACTGTTAGAGACGTTCTGATTGGTTATTTTTTATGTTCGAAATCATTTTTATTTTATTTTTCCTGTTAAAATATGGGTGTCTTCGTGTCGCAAGATATATGTCTAAAGCTGAATACCACAGAAGCGTAGGTTAACCTTTATTTGCCCAGATTCGCTTTGTTGGCCGGAAGTGGAGTTTAATTTATGTCAACGCGCTATGTGAGTTTATTTGCCTGTAATTTTTTTACTCGTCAAGCTTTTTTTACGTGCGTGATTTATTTGAAATTCTTGATTGATTTAAGCCTTATGTTCTGTTCAACTGTAATGTTCCTCTCGTATAACAGGCTATTTATTGAACTGTTAATTTCGTAGTACATTTGACACTGGTGAGCTGAAAAAGGCCAGCGATTTGATTTATAACTTGTAAATATTACGGAGGAAATATTAGTACATTTGTTACTACATGCCGTAAATGTAAAGAAGTTTTTTTTTTTTTCCATATCAACGTAGAGATATAGGTGTTAACTTAAATGGTAAGATTGTAATTAGCAGGTCTTAAGGCTAGATGAAGGGTTGAGGAACCCTATGATGTTGCAAGAATAGGGCTGTAAGGATCGACGAGAGCTCCGCGGGTGGGCCTTTAGCACCAGGGAGATTTGGCTGGGGGAAAAGCGCTGTTGTAAACACTTCCCTTGGCGGGCGACCTCGAGAGACAGGCGTACTTTACGACGCGAGGTTCGGAACGCGCGTTTTCTGCCGAGAGAATCGGAGCGTGCGTTCCGGGCCGGGAAAATAAAGTAACACCACCACCACCACCACCAGAACGCAGTGGCTCTGGCCGGCGCTGTTTACACGGCGCGTTTACATCGGTTTAGTCTTTCTCGCCCGAATGTGGGGGGTCGCGGCAGAGCGGCAACGTCAGACCGCCACTGGCAGAATGAATTGCGGGATGGCTCACTTAGTCGGCGCTATCCACACTGGGGTCGGCTGTCCGCTTCGCCACGCGAGAAATGGTTTTGCTTTCATCCGAACCAGCCCGACCTTTGACCGTGAGATGTATGCAGACCGCGGGTTCCCACCCGGGAATACAAGCAATTCCCACGTGGCGAGAAAGTGAGCCGATTGGTTGGCGGTGGGAAACGCTTGTCTCACGACGCGTCGAGGGTTCGCCGGCCTGCTAAAAGGGGACGGACCAACGAGCAACTTGGATTAGAAACTCAGCGAGTGAGTTCAGTTCGTGCTGGGGCTCGAGAGCTGTCACTCCGTAATCGAGTCAGGTCGTGGGATTCCGAGGGACCTCTGTCCCCGTAATCGGGACGTAATCCCACGACCCAGCCAACTCCCGAGGTTGGATAAGCTAACACCCGACCACCTCCTTCCCAACCCCGTACAGGGGAAGTTATCTTTTCGCAGTATTGTTTATCTGTGTATTTTCATTCTCTACCAAAGTATTAAATTGTTTATTGAAAAGTAATCCCCAAACTCAACTGGATTAGTCGTCGACGGTCAAGGGAAGCAACTTCGTCTCCGGCAAGACCCGCCCAGCTTCCCACAACGAAGCCCGTTACCCCATCCGGACCTGGCAGTCCGGACTGCGCAAGGTGACCGAGCAACGAAAGAACCCGTACTAGGGCTAAACAATTTATGGATTAACCTTTCTACTATTTGATTAATTTCTTTAATCACTATCAATATTTAATACTAGATCGGTTGAGCTCTGAGTTAGGACAAGTCGGGCGAACAAAACAACAGTTAACGCCTATGCCGGCTTGCTGGATACAGCGTCTTAGCTGAGACTAGGGAAATGACTGTCAAAGCCAGCGCAGAAGCTGAGCGCGACTCATAGTCATGCCTCGTCTCAAGACGCTCGCGCGCCCCACCCTTTGCAGTGCTTTTTTTCACCCCTTGTCGGCTGGGGTGCTGATTGTAGCAAGCCGGCCCAGGTGTCTAATTTGCTCATCTATTTGTTATATAAGACAGTACTGCTATATCCTAGAATACTCAAGTTTATTGTATACAAAATAACGAAAAATATTCGCTGGAGAATAAAGTTTTCATTATAGAAAATTAAACATTAAAAGAGTCGGTAGGCCTTTCTGAGATATTATGTTAGAGAGCAACTGAATCGATTAATCGAACAGTTGATTAAAGGGCGACGAATAGTAAAGCTCTATCTTATTTCGATATTCATAATTGACAAGGGTAAGAGAAAACTGACAGTGACTGAAGATGAAAGGTAAATGAATATTTAAAATTACAGTGGTATGAGGTGGCCTAGTGGGAACTGGCACCTGAATCAAGGCCCTCGCTTCTTTTTCTTTCAGAACTGTGTGCCAGAACTCTGCGTGGGATTCCATCACGTTCTTGCCCGGTTCACAGCTTGCAGGGGTGAGTCCTGGCACTCATTTTTGCTTTAATTTTTCTTTAATTGTAATACTTAATAAAATGTATTGACGGTACACCTTGAATTGCATGCTTCTATATTTACCTGGATGCGATAAAAAAAAAAAATTCCAGAGTGAATGTGGCTTGCTTACTGCAGCTTTCTTTTCAGATGTATATGTAGTGTTCAACTGATCACTATAAATACATCTGAAAAGAAAGCTACATGTCCGCTAAAATGGCTGCCGAAAATAGTACAACCCGCGCTTGAAATCGGATGCCAAAATTTAAATAACCAGGGCATAAGGCGGGAGCTAATTGTTTGGAGGGAACAGCGCAAAAAGGACGTAGGACGAGGTCGAAGAAACACACAGACAGGGCGCTGACTTACAACTGAAAGTTTATTGCTCTGAAGAAAGAGAAATAAACACAGAAAGGAGGAAAGGGAGAGAAAAAACAAATCAAACCAATAACATGTGGCATCACCCACGCCCACGCTCCGTCACACGAACCTGCCACACTTTCTTACAAAATCCACTTCGTCATTTGCAAGGGCAACCGAAGGAGCGCTCACACACGTGTCAGCTCCGATAGACGCGATAAAAAATGCTTCGTCTATCTCCCTCGCAATTTTGTTTTTGTGACGAGACAAAATCTTTATGTCACGCAATGACGGCGTGCAGCCACACCTGTCACAATGAACCGCTAGGTTTCCTGAGGGCGAGGAACGCAAAGAAAGGGAATGTTCTCTTGCCCTTACGTTAACGCAACGCCCGGTTTGACCAAAATACACCCTGCCGCAGGACAGGGGGATCTGGTACACGACCCCGCTTACACAGGCGACGTACGGGGTGCGATGTCTGACGTCGCACACAACGGCAGGGCGTCCCTCTCTACTAACATGGGAGCTAATATTGGATAAGCAAGTGATTAAACTTTGATGCCAATATTGGTTGTATAGGATTCACAATCAATAGTGGTCCAATGAGGGCTTAGGTGTTGGTGAAATTGTGGTCCAATATTAGCCTAAATATTGGTTGAATCGTGGTCCTACATTGGCATTAGTTAATGATCCAATGTTGGATCGGGTAGCGGTTTCGAGAAAATCAACATCAGGCCAACATTGGAGCCAATGTTTGCCAGTTGCGGGCCTATTTGGTCAAGCAATGGTGTGCTGCTTGGAAGTGGGGGCGCAGTAGTCGTCTAAAAGATAACGCACTATGTTTTTTTGCGTTTTTTTATTGGCGGAAGTGAGGTGTTTGTCGTCTGCTCTCAAGCGCGTTCTCGCTGGACTGAATCATCGGTCTTCCTCGCGCAGATTCCGTCTGCGACGCAGGTGACTCCTACAGCCATTATATAGAGCTGTGACTCTAGTGTGTAGTTACTTCCAAACATGCTTTGCGGTCCGTGATGCCTCAATTTTAGCAGACCGTTTTTCCACCTTCGATACGATAGTTCAGCGGTGCGATCGGCCATGAAGTTGTTATGCCTGGGCGCGTATCCGGCCGGCTGGAACCACGGCTACTGTTTTCGCACCGATTACAAAATTTTGATTTGGGTGTCGTAGCGGGACTCAACAGGTTTTAATCACGACTGAAAGTAAACATCTTGCTGTCCTTTAGCTGCGGCAAGTATATTTGAGATTGCTAAAATTCGTGATAGAAAGAAAGGGGAAAAATGAATAAAAACAGAAAATGTGCATTCTAGTTTTTTCTATTTATATTCCTAAAAAGTTGACGCAAAATCCCTCATGCGTCCATGGCCTAGCGGATAAGAGGTCTGCTACTTTGGCCTACCTAGCGAGTGGATTTTCAATTAAAAATATTAAGGAAACCAACCCGTCCTGGGTTTCGAAACTCAGGACGGGTTGGTTTCCCTCATATTTTTCCTTATTAAAGTTTTGCTAATAAACTGTGCGTTAAAAAAAGAAAAAGAAAAAAAAAAGGTTTCCAGGCTAACTTGTCACACCAAACAGGTCTCAAAACAGAAAGGAGCGAAAACAGGGCGCGCCATCTATCGGTCTTCTTTTCAACGAATTCCCGCGACACCGGAGTAGCCACGAGTGTGCCTAATCGCACTAATCCCCACACCCGTTCTCGGCCCTTTCGCCTCCCTTAGCCTTGCCGTCGTGCCCGGGTTTCCCCCTCTTTCGGCCTTGACACCCCATCCCGGCCCTTTCGCGGTCGTCGGCCTAGCCCCCGCACTCGGCAGTTCCGGCTCGCTCGGCCCTAATCCACGCTTCGCCCTTCCGCGAGGGCCGGCCGAACTGGTAGGGGCGGCAAGGCTAAGGGAGGCGAAAGGGCCGAGAACGGGTGTGGGGATTAGACCGATCAGCACACGCGTGGCTCCTCCCGCGTCGCGGGAATTCGTTGGAAAGAAGACCGATAGATGGCGCGCCCTGCTTTCGCTCCTTTCTGTTTGGAGACCAGTTTGGTTTGACCAGTTTAGTCTGGAAACCTGTTTTTTTCTTTTCTTTTTTTGACGCACAATTTATTAGCAAAACTTTCATAGGAAAAAATATGAGGGAAACCAACCCGTCCTGGGTTTCGAAACCCAGGAGGGGTTGGTTTCCTTTATATTTTTAATTGAAAATCCACTCGCTAGGTAGGCCGAAGTAGCAGACCTCTTATTCGCTAGGCCATGGACGCATGAGGGATTTTGCGTCAACTTTTAAAGAATATAAATAGAAAAAACGAGAATGCACATCTAATGTTTTCATTTTGTTTTTCATTTCTCTCTATCACGAATTTTAGCAATCTCAAATATACTTGCTGCAGTTAAAGGACAGCAAGATGTTTACTTTCAGTCGTGACTAAGACCTGTCGAGTCCCACTACGACACCGGAATCAAAATTTTCTAATCGGTGCGAGAACAGTAGCCGTGGTTCCAGCCGGCCCGTGACGCGCCCAGGCATAACTACTCCATGTCCGATCGGACCGCTGAAGTAGCGTACCAAAGGTGCAAAAACAGTCTGCTAAAATTGAGGGATCACGGATTGCAAAGCACGCTTGGAAGTCACTACACACTAGAGTAACAGCTCTATATAATGACTGTAGAAGTCACCTGCGTCGCAAACGGAATCTGCGCGAGGAAGACCGATGATTCAGTCCAGCGAGAACGCGCTTGAGGGCAGGCGACAAAGCACATCACTTCCGCAAATTAAAAAAAGAAAAGAAAACTGTGCGTTTTCTTTTATATGATTACTGCGCCCAAGCAGCACACCAGTGTTTGACCGAATAGGCCCGCAACTGGCAAACATTGGCTCCAACGTTGGCCTAATGTTGATTTTCTCAAAACCGCTCCCCGCTCCAACGTTGGACTATTAACTAATGCCAAGGTAGGACAACGATTCAACCAATATTTAGGCTAATATTGGACCATCATTTATGCCATCGTTGAACCGCCTTTTAACCAAAAATCAAACCCAACGTTAGATTAGAATTTCACTAACACTTAATCCATCATTGGACCACTATTGATTGTAAATCCTACAACCAATATTGGCATCCAAGTTTAATCATTGGCTTATCCAATATTAGCTCCCAACCTTAGGCTGGCTATTTAAATTTCGGCATCCGATTTCAAGCGCGGGTTGTACTATTTTCGGCAGCCATTTTAGCGCACATGCAGCTTACTTTTCAGATGTATTTATAGTGGTCAGTTAAACAAAAGTTTACAAGCGTTCGAGCAACTTCAACTTCTCGAGGCAAAGCTAACACGCCTAAACCAGCCTATTTAAGCATGCTTCAAGCAATAACCTAAAGGTATTTCCAGACTAACATTTACAATAATATACCACTCTGTTCTTGCAATGACGATGAGTAGATTCTGTCTACCTTTATGTGCGCGTTTAGCGTAAAAAATTGAAAAAGCGGGTTCAAAACTTCGATCCACGAAGTTCCTTCAGCGTGGCGCAAGAGTGCTCCGGCATACCTTAAGTCAAGCAATATTTATGTTATCAGCTCCACTCAATATCGGTGACCTTAATTTTGGTCCCAAATCGTTGCTTCGCCTGTTACGGCTTATCTGTCGACACCTTTGTATTGCATGGAGTACCAGATCTAAAAATGGTGCAATGTCCATCGCGTCCGCAGTATGTGCCAGCCTGTGTTTCGCCCTGGTAGCCAAAAAAATTAGGTGAACTTTTGTCGGTGAGCTTTTGTCTGGTGAGCTTTTGTCCGGTTACCTAGTGAGCTCGTGCACAAATAGAAACTCAGCGCGAAGTCAATTGCTTTCTCATAGAAACGCGGTTAATTAATCTTAATTATTTTTTTCTTACTCGCCTTGCAGTTTTTTTTAACATCCCTTTAAGCATCTCTGATTGTTCTTCCCCACCATGGGAATCCCGTCGCTTTTGCTTTATGACATACCGCCCCCGACTACGTAATCTTTCAGGATTTTCTTGATAAAATTGATACCTGAACATTAAGCGGGGGTCTCACTGCTCATAAATCCTACGAAGGAAGGTCTGCAGAGAGATTCGAACGCGAGTCACCGCGAGGCCCGTGCTTCGAATGCTGCAGGGCAATGAGTTGAAGAAGAAACAGGGCACGCGGCATTCGAAACACGTATCTCGCGGTGACTGAATCGTGTCTGCCAGACTGTCTTTTGTATGTGGTGTAAGCGGTGTGAGCCTGGTTTTTATTTAGAATTCCATGTCAGGCCTTTGAATCAAAATGGAGCAAATCCCATCCCTTAGATCTCCTCATTTGTTTTATATCCAAACGTTTGTTTAGTAGACTTTTTTTAGAGCGCAGCTCTTAGGGGCCTGTTCCCGGCTTGAGCGGCGTCGCCGTCGCCGTCGGCGTAACCAAGGTCATCCCAAGGTCAGTTGACCCCCACGGTCATCCCAAGGTCACGTGACCCCAAGGTCACCCCAAGGTCACGTGACTCCCAAGGTCACCCCAAGGTCACGTGACCCCCTCCCCAGGGTCACGTGACCCCCAAGGTCACGTGACACCCAAAGTCACGTGGCTCCCCAAGTCACGTGACCCCCGGGGTCACGTGACCCCCAATGACGTCATCAGTGACGTCACTGATGACGTCACCGGCATCCGCATCGTCATCGTAGTTAATTTTCTCTCCTGCTCTTCTTCTCTCTCTTGCTGGTGTCGTTGAGAGAGGCTGATGTTCTTTGTCGGGTTGCCGCCGATATGATGATGGCAACCCCCAATTCCGCCTTGGCCAACGGAGATGTAGTCGCAGAGGGACACCCAGGTGAAGGTTACGAATAGATATATATATGATTTATTTACATATATAGTTACGGACTGGGTTACAGATCTTAGGAGCTACGCGAGAACTCTCGGAGTCCTGGTGGCGTCTTGCCCCCTCCGATGCTCAGCGTAAACTGCCTTCCTCTTTCCCGCGCGCCCCCAAAATTCCAGGGACCGTCCCCACTTTCCCGGGCGTCTGGTCAGCATCGCTTGTCACCTCGCCGGGTCGCTCCGCACCCCCCGCCGTGTCGTTCCGACCCGGCGGTTCTTCTCGCCGACTCCCCACATTTCCAACCCTGGTGCCCGAGATTCGGGTTACTTCGGAATTCGTTAATTGCCGTCGCGTCCGGGACTCGTAAACCATTGCGGGCCCCCTGTTTTCCTTTGAGTCCGTCACCAAAAAAAACATACAAGAATATATATATAGAACACAGTTTCCCCGAAAGTCCTGGGACCTAACATCTCCCCCCCAACTGTGTTGCTCGGGCTGCAAGAACGAGCAACACACCAAAACAAAAACACAAAGTCTCAGGACTTAGACGCGAAGTGTTCACCGTGCAGCCTGGAACGGCGATTAGCTCTAACCTTCCCGTATTACAGAATGAAGCTCTACCCTACCGGTACATTTGTAGTAAAAGCAAACACGGAAACACAAACACACACACAAAAAAAAATACATGCATTAGTACTAGCACATAATATTATACGGTTAGCACAACTCATATGGGAGGCCCCAGAGATCATTCCACTGAACGTCATGTCAGCCCAGAGCCATACCTCAAGGCCCGCCGTCTCTAGGTCGCAACTCTAAGTCTAGACAACGCGTCCGCACACTGGTTCATTGACCCCTTAATATGCTATATAGTTATCTCGTAGCGCTGGAGCGCAAGGGACCATCGCGTGAGACGCGCGCTGCTCGGGGATGTGAGGGTGAGGTACTTCAGTGGATTGTGATCCGTGACCACTTTAATTTTAGCCCCGAAAAGCCAGGTTTCGAGTTTCGATAGCGCCCACACGATCGCGAACGCCTCTCGTTCGATTGTTGCCCAGTGAGTCTCCGTCGGGGTTAGTTTTTTGCTCAGGAAAGCTATGGGTTGTTCCCGCCCCTCCCCATTCTCCTGCGAGAGACAGGCGCCAACCGCAAACTCGGACGCGTCCGTCGTCAAGACAAACTCTCTCATCAGGTCTGGCGCGGCCAGTTGGGGTGCCTCGGCCAACTTCCCCTTAGCGGCGTTAAAGGCTGCTTCCGCATCTGCGGACCACGGAATCTGGTTTGCCACCCTCTTACCTGTTAGTTTTGTCAGTGGGAGCACCAGTTCCGCAAAATGCGGTACATAGACACGATAGTAGTTGAAAAGGCCCAGAACACTTCTCAACTCCTTCTTTGTAGTCGGTCGCTCTAGGTCCCGCATGGCACGAGTGCGTTCGGGATCCGGAGAATGGGATCCACCTCCAATTACATGACCCAGGTACTTTACCTGATCTTTGCCGAACTGACATTTTTCCAGGTTGACGATGAGCCCGCCTCTCCGATAGTTCTCAGTACTCCAGCTAGATGAGTCATGTGCTCTTCCCAGGTCTCAGAGAAGACTACCACATCATCAACATACGCACATGCGTACGGGGAGTGGGCCGCAAGCAGCTGATTCATCACTCGTTGGAAAGTGGCAGAGGAGTTACGCAGCCCAAAGGGCATCACTCGCCAGGCATACAGACCCCGAGATGTCGCAAAGGCAGTACATGCCTGGGATTCGGGCTCTACAGGGATCTGCCAGTATCCCCGAGTCATATCCAGGACCGAAATGAAGTTCGCCTTGGCTGCCTGCCACAGTAATTCCGTCGGCGCTCGCATGGGAAATGCATCAGGTTCGGTCATCGAGTTCAGGCACCGGTAATCAACGCACATTCTTACCGTACCGTCTTTCTTCATGACGCACACCACCGGGTGACTGAACATACTCTCGACTGGATAGATGAGACCCCAGTCCAGCAATTGGTCTATTTGTCGGTCCACCTCTGCTCTGAGCTTCATCGGAATCTTGTACGGATACGTCCGCCTGGGCTCTGTCCCCGCAACGATCCCGATCTTGTGCGAACCCACCTTACACTGTCCTGGCTTATCAGAAAACACGCCACTAAATTCAGCCCGCAAGCTGGTTAGGTCTTTGTGTTGCTTCTCAGTCAGGCGTGCCGCACGATTAATTTGAGGCTCATCATTGGCTCCGCCGGACTCTCGCGCAGGGACGTACTCCAGTGCGCCGAACGCATCGTCAGCGTCAAAGACAACGCCCACTGCATTCATCCTAACGTAGTACCGCCTTAGTTTGTTCGCGTGTACAAGCCGCTCCCTTCCATCCGGCAGCTTCACAACATAACTGTGCTCTCTGACCCGCTGTTCGATCTTTACCGGACCGATCCACTTTCCTTTTAACTTACCGCTAGAGTCCTTCTCTAGGATCAGCGCTAGGTCTCCTACTGCAAAGGACTTGTCCCTGGCTCTCAAGTTGTACCGTGCCGCGTAAGCCTGCTGGTTTACCACGGTATTATCCTGCGCCAGATCAGCGGATTCTTTCATCCTTTTTCTAAGCTGCAGGAGGTACGACTCAGTGGACGAGTTAAGTCCCACCGGAGCCACCCATTCTCCGGTCCAGTGCTTGCTCAGTAGAGTGAGTGGACCACTTGGACTTCTGCCGAACATCATTTCGAACGGTGACACGCCTGTCGTTTCATTGGGTACCTCATGATACGCCCACAATAGACATGGAACGTACTTGTCCCATTGCCCTCTGTGATCCTGAATTACATGACGCAGCATGGCTTTGAAGGTCCCATTCAACCTCTCAACTAGACCGTTGCTCTGGGGGTGATCTGGAGTCGAGAACCGCATCTCCACCCCCAGCCGCTCTGTTAGCAGTCGCGTCAGTTTTGCCACAAAGTTTGTGCCCTGATCCGAGCAGATTAGTTGTGGCGTTCCGAATCTGGCGAACACACCCACCAATGCGTCACATGTTGCTTGCGCCGTCAATGATCTCAGGCAGACTACCTCGGCCCACCTCGTACACAGGTCGACTATGCAAAGCGCGTACCGGTGACCCCTTGCCGAAGGAGGGTCAAGCGGCCCAATGCAATCTATGAAGATTTTTTGAAATGGTAGCTCAGGCCGCGAGAGCGGTGTGATCCGCACTCTATCCAGTACGTTTGCCCTTGACTGTACCTGGCACGCATGGCACGACTGGCAGTGTTTCCTGACATCTTGAGCCATCGTTGGCCAAAAGAACGCGCCCTTTATTCTCTTCTTGGTCTTCTTCTGCGAAAAGTGCCCACCCCACGGCGAGTCATGCGCCAGCTCGAGCACCTTTTCGCGCCTGGACGCCGGCAACACAACCTGCTCACAAGGTCGGCCATCAACGTCATCTTTGTGATACAGGAGCCCCTCGCGCACAACCATGCCGTGTGTCCCGTTCGCAGCCTCCTTCCAGGCATCCCTGAGTGATTCGTCGTTGAGCTTCTCTCTGCGGAATTCTGTTACGCTTGTACCCTCTCCTGCATCAGGCGGATTCGTCACGAACTGCACCTCGGCCTGAATTTCGTTCTCCTCAAAGTCTACCGGCTCACCCCCGAGCCCCTCGGGCAGGTCGGGGTCCAGATCACCGGCTTCAGCTTCAAACTCGGTCTTCGCCCTGAGGAGTTCATCGTACACGTCGGGTGTTATGAGCGCGTCAATTCCCTCAGCCAGCTCCTCTGTTACCGCGCACAGGGTTATAACCTGTGGTCCGGTGTCGTACTCGTCACAGTCGGCCCGCAGCGGCACGTACATCAAGTCAGCTGTTATTGACTGACCGAAGGCTCCGCGGAGAACAATGGGCCCCGAAGTTTCAAGGCCCCCACTTTGGATCACACTCCGCCTGATCACCGTGATATCCGCCCCCGAATCCAACCTCCCCTGGAATTTGTTATGCTCGGATACCAACGGGACCAATTGGACTCGTGACCCAATAGAAGTGTTTGTCGCGATGTCCCTATCGTTTGCCATCACCCTCCGTAGCTGTTCCTTGCGATCGCGCCCTACACCAGCAACGGTACCGCCTTTAGAGACCTTATCCTTAGGCTTCGGGCAGTTGGCCCAAATGTGCCCCAACTTCCCACATCCGAAGCAGCTTCTTTTCTCTGTACCAGAAGCCACGCCTTTATCTTTCAGACTCGGTTTATTCCCCTCGCGATTTGGGAAAGGTGGCCCCTGTTTAGCCCTCGATTCCTTCTGCGTTCGTTCATAGTTTACCGCAAGTTTGGCCACTTCTGCGGGCGGTAACCATTTTCCTTTTTCGCTCAGGTCGACATATGCTCTCGTGTCTCGGTGCATCGTGCGCTTTAGCTGATCAGCTATCAGCAGCTGCCTCAGCATCTCCATAGATGTCACCCCGCTACTTTTCAAATAATAACCAAGAAAATCGCCCAGACGAGATGCAAACTGTCCCCAGGATTCCTTTTCGTCCTTTCTAGTTTTGTGAAACAGCTCCCGTTACTCCGCTGGAGCAAGCTGAAGCTCCTCAAGCACCGCTCCTTTTAAGTCGTCGTACGTCGGCATCGCGTCAGCAGCGATTCGGTTTGCGACCGATCTCATTCTCTCCGTGAGGAAGGGGAGGATCATTGCGCCCCTGATGCTTTCCGGCACGTGAAGGCTATTGAACATACTCTCCACCCCGGAGAACCACGAAGGCACCCACGGTTCGGACTCTGGCATGTTGGACAATACGCCCCTTACAATCCGCGAGTACCTAAGTACCTCGTCCCCCTCCGTTCGGGCAACGCTGGCTCCCGACGTGGTGTCCTGCGCCCTGGCAAGTCTAGCCACTTCCAGCTCTAGTTTTAGCTTTTCTATCTCCATCTCCATTAGTTCTTTTCGGAGCTGCAAAGCGTTATTGTCCATATCGGACTCCCCTTCTGCCCCCAATTCACTACTGCTTTCAGACGACTGGCCTTTCTTGGTGTTTGCTCGCGTACCCAACATGACGCCCAGAGGAGAACAGCAAAGGGACCTCCCACCTGGTTGTCGTGTTCGCCACGATCACGGGCCGCTGTTACTCCCGGATAGCTGCACCAGGCTTGGCCGCTGCCGACTTGTGGCACTGTGCAGATCAGATGTCTTGAGGAGCAGTGTCTGCAGCAATCACCAGCTGCTTTCCCGTCACACCTGCGGCGACGGTCGAACGTCTCTTTTCCGGCGAGCTTCCACGGCTCCTCGTCGCACCTGCGGCGACAGCCGGACAGTCAACGTTCTCCGATGGTCTCGTCGACCTTGCATCGCAATTCCACGACGATTGGATGCTTGTTTCCGTATCCGTCAAGCTCTTCCAGCTCGCTGTCGCACCACCGGCGACAGACGGACACTCAGCACTTTCCGACGATCTTGTTGGCCTTCTTCGCAACCCTGGCGACGGCCTGACGTCTTGTGTCCGGCGAGCTCCTGCGGCTCCTGATCACACGTACCTCCGGTGACTGCCGGGCACTCCACGTCGTCTGGTGTTCTTGACCCCACGCCGCACTCACGGCGACGGTCGGACGTTGAGGTGTCTGCTCCCAAGGAGCTCCTGCGGCCCACTGTCACACCTTCGGCGACAGCCAGACACTCGACGTCCTTCTGGGTCGCAGCTTCACTTCGTCACTCCAACGGCGACGAGTCCCAGTCATTCGTCATCTTCACCTGCAAAGCTCTCGGTGTCCCTTATGATGAAGACAGCTTTCTCATCCGAAGGGCGGTGGCGGAATCCTTGCCGACTGCGCCAGTTAATTTTCTCTCCTGCTCCTCTTCTCTCTCTTGCTGGTGTCGTTGAGAGAGGCTGATGTTCTTTGTCGGGTTGCCGCCGATATGATGATGGCAACCCCCAATTCCGCCTTGGCCAACGGAGATGTAGTCGCAGAGGGACACCCAGGTGAAGGTTACGAATAGATATATATATGATTTATTTACATATATAGTTACGGACTGGGTTTATTTATTTATTTATTTATTTATTTACATACCCTCAAGGCCCTGGGGGCGTTACAGAGGGGAGTGAGCGAAAAAAACAACAAACAGTAATAGAAGACATGGAATAGGTCACGGGTCACTTTCGCAAAAATAATTAGTAACAGCACTTTTAAACACATCTAACGAGGGTAATAATATTAATGACGCCGGAAGGTGGTTCCACTCTGGTGATGTCCTAAGAATGAAAGAATCGTGATAGGCTGAGGTTCGAGAATGAGGAATGCCGACTTTGTACTGATGATCAATGCGTGGAGAAACGTAAGGTGGGACGAGGAAGAGCTTTTCTTTAAAAATGGGGTTAGAATTATATATTTTATAGAAAAGACATAGACGAGAACACTTACGGCGCAAAGAAAGCAGTGGCAAGGAGAGAAGAGATTTCATGGATGATACACTAGCTGTACGGTGATAATTGTTAAGTATGAAACGAGCGCCGCGGTTCTGAACTGACTCGAGATGAGAAGTGAGCGTCGTCTGACCAGGATCCCAGTTTGAAGCTGCATACTCTAATTTTGAGCGAACCAAAGATTTGAATAATATTAGTTTGAGAGAAACTGGTGCTAGAGAAAAGTTACGTTTTAGGTAGCCTAACATAGAATTGGCATTAGCAATGATGTGGTTAATATGAATATGCCAGGAGAGGTTAGAAGTAATATGCACACCGAGGTATTTATATGAAGTCACACATTCTAAAGAAACGTTATCAAGATGATAGATAAAAGGCGTAGTGTTACGGCGAGACACTTTCATTGTTTTACATTTTTAGTATTAAGTGTCATGGACCACAGCTTGCACCAATCAAGAACAGCATTTAAGTCGTTTTGAAGAAGGAGAGAGTCAGAATCATTAGTAATCTTACGATAAATAACGCAGTCATCCGCGAATAAACTAAGCGATGATGAGACACACAACGGCAAGTCATTGATGTATATGAGGAATAACAAAGGACCGAGGACGGAGCCTTGAGGGACGCCAGAAGTAACAGAAGACACTGAAGAATTATAGTTATTTACATGAACAAACTGCGAACGATTTGTAAGAAAACACTCAATCCAAGTTAGTATCTGAGGGTCGAGGTTGAGTTTGCTAAGCTTGAAGAGTAGTAGTTGGTGAGAAACTTTATCAAATGCTTTGCTGAAATCAAGAAAAATACAGTCAACCTGGGATCCATGATCAAGTAATGAAAATAAATCGTTAGTAAAGACGAGAAGTTGTGTTTCGCAAGAAAGAGATTTACGAAAGCCATGCTGTGAGGACGAGAAAAAAGAGTTGGATTCGAGATATTTAACAAGATGTGAATAAATAATATGCTCTAACATTTTGCAAGGAGTACTGGTTATGGAAATGGGTCTATAATTGTCGGGGCAGTGTTTGTCGCCTGATTTATGAAGTGGAACCACCTTGCCAGTTTTCCAATCTTCAGGAAGGACACCAGTAAGAATAGATTGCTCAAAAATCTTAGTAAGAAAAATTGCACTGTAAATTTTAGTATGCTTTAGAAACTTAGTGTTAATATTATCAATACCACATGATGAAGACACTTTGAGATTGTCAATCAGCTTAACAATGCCATCAAAATCAAACACAAGCGGGTCCATTGGAAAGAAATCATGATTAAGGTAAGTAACAATAGAAGAGTTTACATCTCTAGAAAACGATTGAACAAACACCTCATTGAGGATTTTCGCAGAGTCATCGTCAGAAATAACAATGCCATCAGAGTCATAAAGCAAAATAGCCTTGTCTTTCTTGCCATTAATAACACTCCAAAACATTTTGACACTAGTTGATAACAGACGGGGCAAGGTTTGGCTGAAGAAAGTTTGTTTGGCGTCCTTAATTGCATTTTTGTATAAATTTTCTGCGTTGTGGTAAACCGTCCAGCTCTCAACAGTGTCTGCACGCTTAGCGTGCGGAACAGGCGTTTCTTTTTATTTGAAAGTCTTTTCAAGGCATTATTAAACCATGGGGACGTGGAGCTATTAGTAAGAAAGCGACGTGGGACGAAAGAATTGATAAGGGAATTGACTTTATTTTTGAACATTGTCCAATTAACCTCGACAGAGCGCTCGGAAAAATTGGATAGGAAGAAGTCAAGAAATTGCGCTAACTCGCGGTTTATACCCTCAAAATCAGCTTTGCCATAATCAAGAAAAGAGTTATTCTTCGCTTTTGCAAAGGCAGATACAGGAGCGCTTAGGTGAAAGTGAAGTAAACAGTGATCGCTGATGGCAGGTAAATACGTAAGAGAGGATGCAAGATCAGGCGCGGTGGAAAGAATAAGGTCCAGCACGTTCTCAGAAGTTGCCGTCACACGGGTCGGCCTAGTAACTATCTGCGTTAACGAAAAATCGGAGCAAAGACTTAAAAACTCGGAACACGCAGCAGAATTTGAAGATATGGTAGGATATAGACCAGACCAGTCAATGCCGGGGAGATTAAAATCGCCCAAAAGAAACAAAGGCAAGGCAGGAAACCTTGTACGAATTGAATTCAGAGCATCGTGTAAATCTATAAAAAAGTTTGCTGTGGCATTGGGAGGACGGTAGCACGCGCACAAAATAACCTGTTTATGGCTAAAACGCAAGCGCACGCCAATAAACTCAAGAGATGTAACAATGTTGATAAGACAAGACTCAATGCTATCATTTACCGCGATTATGACACCACCACCACGCCTAGATCGCATCGATAAAAAGAGAAACGCTTCTCGCAACAAAAAATTTCGCTGTCGCGTACAACACTAGATAGCCAAGTTTCAGTGAGTACAACAATGTCGGCGAGTGAAGAATCGATGGCTGAAGACAAGTCATCACAATTGCGAAGAACACTTCGAATGTTGGTGAAAAGCACTGAAAGATAAGGACTAGGATTGTTCCGTATCAGGTTATGTTATTGTGATGACGTTGACAAATCAACCACAGGGTCAGCATTAACACGAATGGAACTCGTGCTCGGCGTGATAAAATCGCGGACCTCACAAACGGCATCGCTGGCCGCGCAGTAAGAAAAACATTTGTCATCAAAAAACACTTTGTTATAGCGTAGACTAAAAGACTGTGTATGAGCCTTAGCAAATTCGAGCAGCTTTCTTCTAGCAAGACGAGTGGCAGGGGAAAAATCCTCTGCGACGGAAGTGGCACTACCGCGCAGTTTGCCTCTGGAGGAAAAAACATGGTCTTTCGTTTTGAATAATGAAAATTTCACTAAAACTGGCCGACATTTACTGGGGTTAAAAACACGACCGAGCCTATGTGCACGGATGATACCCTCAGGGGGAACGATGATCTTCATTTCGTTTGCAATGATGTCACGCACTTTGCTTTCAGATACAGCCCAGGTCTCGGAGTTTGAGTCGGGAACACCGTAAAATATTAGATTATCTCTTCGAGACCTGTCCTCAAATTCATCAAGACGTGATCGCAGACTGGCGTTCTCGCGTGACAGGAAGGTTACAGTTTCTTTTACATCTGTCAACTCACGCTCCAAAATGTCTAAACTGGCTATCTTTGCTTCCACAGTACTAAGCCTCCCTTGAATATCGGTTACCATTAATTCAATTGACTCTTGCCCAGTCTTGATAGCTTGAATATTCTCCATGATTCGGTTCTGTGCAGCTTCAAAATTTGCCTGACGAGCGTTTAAGCCTCTCAGTAAAACAAGCATCTCACTCATCTCTTTTGTCTGAACTTCTTTCTTATCTGGGCCAGGATTAAGTTCAATATCACCAGACAGGAGAAGCTTCAGACCCGAAATACATTCGAAAGAACATAAAAACAGCACTTGTGGGCATGGGAACACCAGTAGACAGAGGTTGTTGGACTTTTTACAATGCAAAGAGGGAAACGGACCAACCTGTACGAAGAAAAAGCAGAAAGCGTTAGCTGACTGCATGACTGGCTGTTCCACATGCCCACTGAAGGGCCGAGGGGCGTGCCGGCAGTTTAAATCCAGTGACGATGTCAATGTCGATGCCGTTGGACTGCTGTGCTGAGGCGACGCGACGATTGGGAGTGCAGCAGAAACCCAAGGTTGCCGGGAGGAGTAGATGTCTGGTTGTGGCAGCACGGAAACATGCGGCAAGCGCGCTCCCTCCAAGGCATACCACGGGCTTGATAGGGCCGGACAGCCGGGTTACAGATCTTAGGAGCTACGCGTTACAGTTACAGATCTTAGGAGCTACGCGAGACCTCTCGGGTTACAGTTACAGATCTTAGGAGCTACGCGAGACCTCTCGGAGTCCTGGTGGCGTCTTGCCCCCTCCGATGCTCAGCGTAAACTGCCTTCCTCTTTCCCGCGCGCCCCCAAAATTCCAGGGACCGTCCCCACTTTCCCGGGCGTCTGGTCAGCATCGCTTGTCACCTCGCCGGGTCGCTCCGCACCCCCCGCCGTGTCGTTCCGACCCGGCGGTTCTTCTCGCCGACTCCCCACATTTCCAACCCTGGTGCCCGAGATTCGGGTTACTTCGGAATTCGTTAATTGCCGTCGCGTCCGGGACTCGTAAACCATTGCGGGCCCCCTGTTTTCCATTGAGTCCGTCACCAAAAAAAAAACATACAAGAATATATATATAGAACACAGTTTCCCCGAAAGTCCTGGGACCTAACAATCGTCATCATCACTGATGACGTCACCGGCATCCGCATCGTCATTGTAATCATCACTGATGACGTCATCAGTGACGTCACTGATGACGTCACCGCCATCCGCATCGTCATCGTCATCATCACCATCCGCATCGTCATCGTCATCATCGCTGATGGCGTCATCAGTGACGTCACTGATGACGTCACCGGCATCCGCATCGTCAACGTCATCACTGATGACGTCATCAGTGACGTCACTGATGACGTCACCGGCATCCGCATCGTCATCGTCATCATCACCATCCGCATCGTCATCATCGCTGATGACGTCATCAGTGACGTCACTGATGGCGTCACCGGCATCCGCATCGTCATCATCACTGATGACGTCATCAGTGACGTCACTGATGACGTCATCGGTATCCGCATCGTCATCGTTACTGATGACATCATCGGCATCGGCATCGTCACGTGACCCCCCCTAGGTCACTTGACCCCCCCCAGTACCCTTCCCTCCTCCTCCTCAAGAGCTGCGCTCTAATTCGGCGTTACAGGGAGTTGTAAACGGCTTTCACTTTTTTTATTGCAAATTACCTAGATCAATCGCACAGATAATTCGGAGTTCACAGCATGTGTAATATGTGCGATAGGCCTCCTGCGCTGAAGCTTTGAACAAACCGTAGCGCCCTCATTTTGGGTAGTACAAGCTCACCTGATTGAGCCTCGCACTACTTATGGCACGTTGGTCAAGCTTTTTTAATTCTGTGTGATGCTGAAGAACGAAAAAACACCTTTGGACGCAAGAAATGGGCCTGACTCAACGTTGCAAGAAAATGGAAAATGCCAAATTCATGACACTACCGCTAGGGCACGCGTCTCTTATCACTGGCTGGTGACGTCAGAACACCTGTGTCGCGACGCTTTTATTTTGTTTTCATCTTCATGTCTACTTTGGAACGCTTGAAACGGCATCTCTTGGCTCGCTCTTAGTGTCTTAGCTTTGGCGGCGTTCGAATTTTTGTTGTTTCTTAGTATTTGCATAGCGATCTCGCGCTCCGCACCAGAGCAGGCACGTATCTGCATGCGTGACAATTTGCGACGCTAGAATTTGTACTACCCAAAAAACAAGTCCTAGCAAGTCCCTTTTCGCAGCACCCCTTGGGCAACGCAGGAGGCCTGTAGGCTTAGCAGCCCTCGTAGGAGTATTTAGCATTTTCGTTTGGCCACCTTAAACAATATACATTATATGTACTCCGAATTTATCCGTGGGATCATGGTAAGTTTATCTTCTTCTGTTGGCAGGGGTGCAGAAAAAACTGAGGTTCTGCCTCATGCCTTTCACTGTGAGGGCTTATAAAGTCGGAGGTAGTAATAAGCGACGAAATGAAGCTTCTGACCTTGCCACGTGAAGACACTACGCCAGTCAGCCTAGAGGGGAGCCAAGAGGCTTCTGGAAAAGGCTTTTGTTCAATACTTGAGGCTTGGGCAAGTTAGTGGCTCATGTTTACACTTCCCAGCGAACAAGAACAGACACCGAAAAATCACTTCTTTTACTCCCGTATTGAAAGAACTAAATCAATCTGTGGCTGATATCACTAGGTAAGGGGGGGATCGGTGGCCGAGTAGGCTAAAGCGCACACCCAGCTCGACGCGCGTGGAGCGAAAGCTCGCGCTGCAGAACCCAGGGATCCTGGGCTCGAGCCCCACCACTGCCCGCTTCGATCTGGATAAGCATCGTACCGGCGTGCGGTCGTGTATCACTACTGCGTGGTGCACGTTAAAGACCCCAGGCTAGCGGTTGTACCGCACTGGCTAAATTGCTCATCTACAGTGGGTAACAATGTCGCCATGTTCTGGCAGACTAAACTCCTGCTGTATAAACAGCTAACGACAAATTTATTTGTTTTTTACAACTAGGTAACTTTTCCTAAATAGTCTAACTCTTTTTTAAATAAAGCTATCGAATGGGTGCTAACACATAAGCTATCTAGTGTGCGTTATCTACTGGGCAGGAGCAATAAAAAACTGACGCGATAAACATTGTCACGCTAGATAGCTTATGTTCTAGCACCCCTTCGATAGCTTTATCCCCCCTTCCCCCCCCCCCCCCCCCCCCAAAAAAAAAGAGTTAGACTATTTAGGAAAAGTTACCTAGTTATATCAACCATAGCTTGACAAAGTCACAAGTCAAATATATCGTTTGTTGTTTATACAGCAGGAGGTTAGTCTGTTAGTACATGGCGACATTGCTACCCACTGCAGATAAGCAATGTAGCCAGTACAATACGACTGCTATCCCCACTCCTGCCCGTTTGGATTTAGATAAGCATCATACGGGCATGCGGTCGTGTATCAGTACTGCGTGGTGCACGGTTAAGACCCCAGGCTAGCCACAGCTTGAATTATTTCTTTAAATATAAGAGTAAAAGAAGATGAAAAGGAAGCCCGAGACAAACCAGAGATGAGAATAAGCCCAGTGGGAGTAATCTTTCTTTGTGTGAGTGAACTTTTCAAGTGTGCCTGTTCTTGTGCACTGTGAAAAGTAAACAGGAGGCTTTTCATTATTAATAATCCACGGAGGTCATTCGTTTGGATGTATAAGGTCCCACTGCCCAGACATCATGAAAAGACATAGCGTTCGCGGCAGACAACGACGAGGAAATCCTCGGCGAGCACGCCGTAAGCATACGTGATCGAAGCATGCTTAGTTCATGCATGTTTCAGACATGCCAGCTTTTATATGACCCGTCTGAGAGGACAATCATACGATGAAGAAACATGACTTAAGCGCGAAACACATGTACGACGAAACCGTCCGACCCGACGTCCGACCGCGCAATACGACGGTCGGAGGCGAGGGTTTTCAACGCTCTCCGATGCTACGAAAACCCTCTCCCCCCAGGGTCATTCCGGCAGTCCGCACGTCGGATCGGAAGGTTTCGTCGTACATGTGTCTCGCGCTGACTTACACTGTCTATTGTATCGAGGTGGGGAGTTAAAGGGGTCATGAAACGATTTTCGTACTTCTTCCTCCTTAGCTTTAATCCTCAACTCAAATGCGAATTGTGAAATCACGGGGTCGTGACATTCCTTCGGCACCGGTGCGATGACTCCTAGCTTCCACAGTGCTTTTTATGCACACCATAGAACTTTTCATTCCCCAGTGACAATAAGTTGGGTCAGGGCACTTATTGGCCACGAACGCGAATCCAAATATTCGTCGACGGATTGATTGTTGACGAGCGCATGCGTCCGAGTGACACAGTTCTCGTGTCCAATGCGTGAGCTGGGCTCTGCTGACGTCAGTTTGGCGCCGGTGACGCGCCTTTGGAACCGCGGATGTATCATAGTGAAAAGGCGGAGAGCTTTCGAAGGTAAGACGGAACAAAATAGTCCGCTATATTTTCGAATGTTCGTACCGAAAAGCTGGCTTTTGACTTTCTAGCCTCTTTCTTTTGGCCAACTAAACGATATGCGATTAGTAAAGTCCCAATTTAAAATCATTCATCCCAATCCCAAAATTCGTTTCATGGCCCCTTTAAGCTATGGCGCATTACAAGAGAAATTTCATGGTCATAAAAGTTCTTCCCCCACGTCCTTTTCGAAACCTCATTAATTTTCTTATCATGACATTCACCGTAAAATTACCTCGTAAATAGTTAAAAAAAGAGAAAGAAACATGACCTGGAGTTTAGCTCGTCGTCTTCCAATAACAAACACATTTCCTGCCGGGAACGTAGGTCAGCGGCTGTTTTTTTCCCTCTCATTCGGTCGGGAGCCAGCTGCGGATCTCATTTTCGAAATGCGCACGCATTAAACGATATACCCACGTCAGGAGATTCAACTTTTATCTTCGTTTTCTTTTTTTTTTGTTTCTTTCGCATCGCAGCGCAGGCAGCTTCCGGTTGTTTACGAAGTACTACCGAAAGCCCGTCCTTAAGCTAATTAACAGAACGCCGGTACCAAGGTCACAAACAGGATCAAAAACACGTAAACATGCCAAGGTGTGTGTCCTCCTTGGTGTGTGCGTGCGTGTGTACGTGTGTTTGTGTTTACCTGTGTATGTTTGTGCATGTGCGTCTTCGTGTGTACATCTGTGTGTTTGCGCGTGGGTGTACTTGTGTGTATGTGTAGGTGTTTGTGAGGGTACCCCTAACAAAAATGATTTCAGACTTTCTGATGAAAATGTGTTGACTTCTTGTGGACTCTGGTTACTTCCTTCTGACTTTGACTTTCTGTTGACATTGTCAACAGAAAGTCAACACACCTCTTGAAGACTCCGTGGGGAAAATTTATGTTGACTTCCTGTAGACATATTTATCAGAAAGGCTGCAGACTCTCTGCTGCCTGCTTGTTGAAAAATATATGTTGACTTCTTGCAACCCAGTTCAACATAAAATCTGCAGACTTTCTGGTGCTTCCATGTTAAGTCTTTTTGTTGACTTCCTGCAGCCATATTTATCAGAAAGGCTGCAGACTCTCTGCTGCCTGCATGTTGAAAAATATATGTTGACTACTTGCAACCCAGTTCAACATAAAGTCGGCAGACATTCTGATGCTTCCATGTTAAGTCTATTTGTTGACTTCCTACAGCCATACTTATCAGAAAGGCTGCAGACTCTCTGCTGCCTGTATGTTGAAAAATATATGTTGACTTTTTGCAGCCCATTTGCCTTTTGCCGACATTGCGACGATTCTTCAAAAGATGCCCGCATTCGTTTCATTGACAGATCTCGCGACGTATCATCGACAGCTTTTGTTCTGCACATGTCCAAGCGACCGCCTTGCATAAAAGTCCCAACCTGGGGGTAAACGCATCAAAAAGAAACTACCGGTGGCATGTTCACTTCACGCTCACCTTCAGACATCAGCACTTTTCACGACTTGCACATATTTGGGAAAACGCGAATGAGGCTTGCGCCGTATACAATAAATATATATTGTTCCAATTGATCTTCCTTCTTAAGGGAAATGCCTATTTGTTGAAACACTATCGTTGTAATTAATATTTTTTTCCCATGCTAGTCTCACAAGTTCCGGTGGCTTAGGCTTCGCTTTCTCGTGCGATTTCGCTCACGCTGGTTACGCTTCATAGTTGTATCTCGCGCCATGACGTACATTTTAGTTAAGTGGTTCGCGGAGCCGAAGTGGGACGTGTACAATATTCGCTTGATGGTAGACACCGAAGTCGCGGCCAAGCTAATCCACCGACCCGGGTTACTTGGGAACACTGGCCGGGGAGCGGTTCCTGATCAAATGGCCTGAGGACAAGGAGCCTGATTTGGCTTTCGTGGTCGCTGTCGGTAAGTCTGCTGTCGATTTATAGATTCTCTTTGTCTCTCTACTGGCATGGTAAGCATGTCCACAGGGTCTACAATCGGCCGGCGCTTCTAGCTGTGCATACGGCCGCCGCTTTGTTGTCGGGTGGAGACACCCTTTGACCCGCGCCGCCGTCTCCTTTCACAGCGTCAGCTGTTCGCCGAAAACGTTTTTGCGGGCTTGAGTTTGCGTAGTATCATGTGGTCGCGTGACCTTGCGTAATTATGTAACGTTACGTTGCGACGTAACGTTTCATAATTACGTAATGCCGCGTGATAACGTCACACTGTAAATTATGTAACGTCAAGGGAAGGTGCAGACAACTGACGCTGAACTTCGCGTTACACATGGATGTAACCGTCGCGCATGCGACATAGGTTCTTCGTGACTTTAAATTGTTCATCGTGTTCTTTCAAAGCTAAATTCAACATACTTTACAGTGCACGAGGGTAGAAAGTTGGGCAAGTTGGTAATTCATAATGATTAAAAAGCGCGACAGGAGAACGGACACAGAAGGAGACACAGCGCTGTGTCTGTGTCTCCTTCTGTGTCCGTTGTCCTGTCGCGCTTTTTAAACATCTTTACAGTCTGGGCTGCATAGCATTTTTCTTTTACTGTGTCGCTAATAAATGATCAAGAAAATTCATTCTGTACTGAATGTGTTGCACCTGCTAATCTTTTGCAGGATCATTTTCTGCGGGGATAAGATTTTTCTACTTTTTTATCCTAGCTTTGTCCGAAGTGTTCTGGGTTTACTTCAGTTCTAATTTTACTTTGTTCGATTCTTTTTTACAAACGTGCAGGAGGACATTGTGCAATTGGGTGCTCATTTCCGTCAGAGTCCTGTCAAAACTGAAGGAAAGCTGTGGTTTCCAACTTTGCAAGTTAGCAAGAAATCTGGTCAGGCATATGTTCACACAAGAGGAGAGGCGAGGAAAGTCGCTGCATGGCAAAGTGTGCAGCGCCAGAAAAGACCTTTCTCAAAGGGAAGCAATGGATAAATAAAAATATGGATGCCATCATTAGTAGGCAATAAAGGCTGAAAAGTATTGTGAATCTTACAGCCTAATTTTTTTTAGTGACATTTAAGTGCAATTAAGGATGTGGACCGTCTACATATTTTGGATTATTATCAAGAACAAAATCAATGAAATGGCAGCAGAAAAAGATAAATGCTCAGCAATATAGCAAAACATGAAAGCTAGGAATATGATTATTTAAATTGTACAGTAAAACAGACGGGATGGAAGAAAGGAGACGAAAAACCGGAGCAGCCTCTACAAAAGGGTGTAGAGATATAAAGTCGAGAAAAGCTGATTCCGTAAGTAGCAGAATATCAGAATATAATCAACCAAGCTCCAAAGAAAAATACTAGCGCCAGTCGAATAGCCTCGACGTCACACGGCAGTCATAAGTAAACTAGTTTTGCAGCTGAGAGTCACCAAACAAGCTACAGAAAAGAAACAAGCTGTCGCCAATGAAGAGCCTCATAAGTCACAAGGTAGTCACAAGAAAAGCTGTAGGCTCTGGCGACACAGCCTACAAATGGTCTTGTGCCAATGAATCGCCTTGGAGTCACAAAGTTGTCTTATGCTAGAGGTTTAGCTTTTCAGTGGAGTGTCAACAAAAAGTTGACACCTAGGTGCCAAGAAGTCTACTGTCTTTCTGATAAACTTTGGGCCAAACGGCTCCTGGAAGTCCAGTCAAAAGCTAAATACAATCTGCAGAAAGCATGATGGAAAGCTGTTGACATTTAATACCTGTGTTGACTTTTTTCAGCAGACTTTCCACAAAAAAGAATTACACTTTTTTGTAAGGGACTTGTGTCATTGTGGACTTGTGTGTACGTGTGTTTGTGCCTTTCCATGTGTGTCATCAATCTCGACGTTAGAAGCCTCGGAGTTTGTAGCGTATGCAAGAGCACGTCAGGCAACTGCAAATCTATGCTGTGTTTAGTCGCTCCATACTTCAGAACGCATGCGGAGCGCAAGGTCGCCTGCTTGTTTTGTAGGAGTTGTGGTGATGTCAGAAAAACGCCGAGCTCTGATTCGTTCTGAATGAAGGATAGTGGGTAGACCTCAAGGCAGCTTGTTTCGAGGCCTACCCACTATCCTTCAATCACAGCCAATCAGAGCTTGGCGTCTTGTAGACGTCAGTTTAACCCCTGCGCAAGAAGCACACGACTTGATCCCTGCATACGTGTGGCTCTGCGAAGCTTGTTAAAATAAAAGAACGTCCACGCGGGCAAATTTTGTCGTTTCTGGAAATGAAGAGATCTATTCACTGCCTTTTTCTTTAGGACCATGAAACTCGTTGGTCGAATGCCTCACGCCAACCAAAGGACCATATTGCGCGTATTCTCGACGTATTTTCTTTTAAAAAATTTTCCAAAAGCAAAAACTGGTTCCTGGATTGCCACTTAATGACGTCATAAAATTGTCACGCTCTCGCCGGCCGCGATCCTCGCGGTGAGACAGCAGCGATGGTGGATGTGGCAGACGCCTGTCCTGCTGCGAGTCGCCCCTCAGCTGGACAGTCCACGGTAGCTTCGGCAGCCAGGAGTTGGGACGCCGCGACGACAGCGACACTCGCGTTCGCTCTTGATGTTTGCCGGTACTTCTAGCGCCAACCGCCAGGATCGCAATATCCGACAGCGTGACGCTCCGGCTTTTCTGGTGTCATTTGTTGCCTTTTCGGGATCACTTTTCAGGTATGGGCAGAACGCTGAACACGCCAGACGGAGACGCGTTCCAGGTACGAAATAAATCAAACTCCGCCGACGAATGACTGAGGCAGATTACAGAACTATGTCAGTGGTGAGCGACGTGAAAAAGAAATATAAAAGGAAGGGTTTTTATCACCGAATACCGCACTCCTGTCGGGATTTCCAGGCAACTTGGCGATCCCAAGATGCATCTCATGAAACTAGCGAATGAAAATTAGGCTTATGTCGCTCATTACCGTTCTGCTATTTGGATTACCTTAGGTAACGCGGCAATATATTAACTGGCCTATATTTTAGCCCGGTTCGTGATTTGGTTAACTCTTGTTTAGAAGCGTGAGTTGGACGGTACACCAGAAGTGCCGAGAAGACGCGGCCGAAAAGCGCCGTGTGTAGTTTAGTAAGCTTCCTCTCTTCCCTTCTGCGAAAATAACGACCGCCAAGCGCCGGGATTACGCCCGCTGAAACGCGCGTAATTAGGGAGTTTTCGTACACCGCGTTTCCCCCTCCGCTAAGCCCTCCGCAACGAAGAAACCGCCACTGCGCCTGCGCGCTGATGGCCTTGGCTGTAGAGTTCGGGGTAGCGGAGGGGCTTAGCGGAGCGGGAAACACGAGCGAGTTTTAGTAGACCGTGTTTTCCCCTCCGCTGAGCCCCTCCGCTTCCCGGAACTCTACAGCCAAGGCAATCGGCACGCAGGCGCAGTAGCTGTATCTTCATTGCGGAGGGGGAAACACGGTCTACTAAAACTCCCTACGGTCTACTAAAACTCACTATTGTAGCGGGTTGCGGAGAGGGTTGCGGAACGGCAAAAACGATCTACGATAAGGTGCTTTCGTAAATCGTTTTCCCCAGTCCGCTATACGCTCTCGGCAACGAAGACGCTGTGCGGATAGGCGCCGCTCACCTTGATTCCAGAGTTCGGGATGTCGTAACTGGTTCCGGACAACGTTGAACACCGCAAGAAACGATTTACGAAAACTCCCTGATGAACCATTTTCGGAAATCGCCGGTTCAGGGGGTTCTACAGTAAGAAAATTCGTCAACACGTTTTCATGCGAGCGCAGGCACTCCCTTGGACAAATAAACTAGATCCAGCTGGCTTTATTGAGCTGTAGTGACCTAGATTGGCCTTTCCCAAATCTCCTTGTGTGCCTGTTGTGGCTTAACCTTTGCTCCGAAGCTCGTTCGAAAGTATCTCTTTCATCTCCTTCCGAATGTGGGCGTTGTTTCATCCTCACAATCCTCGAAACAGTTTTCCACCAGGCAGAGTCATTTATGAACTAGTGGGCTTTGACTTTGGAATCTTGATAATTTTTACCTCAATCCGTCAAGAAGGATTTTAACTGGTGCAGAAGGGGCAGGGGAAGGGAGTTTAGTAGTGATTTTGTGGACACTCTCCTGTGTTTCCTGTGTTTTCTCATTTGACTTCTTATTTATTTTTATTTTTTTGGCAGTTTGAAGCTAGAGGCGCTCCTTCTGCTTTCCTCCAGTCGATGTTTCTCCTGAGCGTGCACATGTGTCTTTCACTCGCGTACTCATTAACGAGTCTGGCTGCCTGATCAACTCCTAGTTTGGCTGTTCTGGATAGGCAATGCCGGACTACACGTCAAGTTTCGCGGTGGGGCGTATTACGAACTTATTGCTGAAGGCATTACGAGCCCAGCCATGCCTCAAACTAAACCACGTCCTAAAATATTTCGGCACGTATTCTGTTGCATATCCCAAATTATTTCGGAGTAAACTTCAATTGCAGGACCTCATTGGGAAGAGGAAGCTTAACATACAATTATACAAACGTTACAATTGTAGGAACATACAATCATTGGAACACAGCTAGTTCTTCCCAATCTATAACCAAACAGCTTAGTTCGAGCAGCAAAGGCGTTTCTTGAAGGGGATAGAGATCGCAGCAAGGTGTAAATTTCCTAGATGTAATGGAAAATAGGGCACCTCCCCCCCTCTGAAATTTTATACATTTATTACCCGCTTGTAAAACTTGCCAAGTATCTTCGAATGTAATTCAACTACAGTTTCAAATATTTGTACTCCACCGAAGATACTTCGCACTAAAAGTAACAAGCACATTACTCTAAATGCATTTTCAAATAGGTATTTAGTATGTTATTTTAAATACGTTTGTTTAGTATTTGATCAACACCGATTAAAAATCTTATTGAAACTTTTTTTTCGTGCCGAATTGAGGCTTTAGTTAAATGGCCACTTCAGCCGAACTGACGCGTAACGGCTAAACCAGATTCCGGAAGCGCCTCAATCAAGTCAACACGGATCGACGAATCGGGGTATTAGTTTTGTACAGTGATTGCTCGGCGGTAACAAAACTTCCGATTAGAAACAGAGATCGACTTTAACAAACCGCCGTGCAGCTGGTGAAGTCCATTAATCTAGCACATAACCGCTGATATTTACCCCCCGCCGTGCGAAAGGCGAAACATGTAGCCGGACGCATTAAATTCCTCACGGTTTCCTGTTATCGCTTTTTCGACCCCTTGTTAAAAAGTCAGTGGAACGATAACTGTCGAGTGGAAGCCAGCCGATAGATACTTCCTGAATGACGGGAGTGGTGACGTAACTAGTGAATTCATCAGTCATTACATAATGAATGGCGTACAGACAGACATTTTACAGCCTTAAAGGGGCCCTGCAATCATATTTAAGCGTCTACCTTTTTTGCGGTTTCCACGTCTCTTGGGGTTCGGGCAAGCCAGCGGGCACGGAGAGTGTAACTAAATATCAGTGCGTCATATTTTAACCGGACGACGCGGAAACTTCCTCCACCGACGAGGGCGACCCGCGGTACCGAAACCGCGCAAAATGTGATGTCTTTGGTCCTTGGCTTACTACTGGTCAGAGCCGCTAAAAGCTTCTTTTTAGTCGAAATACAAAATATAAGTGGGGTGAGCCGTTTCAACTACTTATAAAAGTAGTTTTTGTTCACTATTTTAGAACAGAAAAGAAACAAATGCAGTTTATAAAGTACGGAAACAAGAAATGACCCGTCGACATATCCGCCACCAAGCGGTGGAAAAGGCGGCGCATACTAGAAAGAAGTAGTGGGATCAGGCGCCGACACGGAAAATCCCGGATGTAAGCGGCAGCGGTGCGGTCGCATGGGCAGGAGGATCCGACCCGCTCCGAGCCTTCCGAAGGCCTTCGGCGAGATTCTTGTCTTCCGGTTTGGCCGTTTCGCGGTATGGCAGCGCGAAGTGGCTCCCACTCTGAACTGATCTTTACCCCATGTTTGCTGTCGTTTGCGGCCAATGAAGTGTCATGCCGAATTAGTGTTTAATCACGCAACAAATGCAATGAGAGCCGTTCTGGCTGCCCGCTGCATAGAGCCTGTCCTGGACACGCTTTAGTGGCGCCCTCTCGCGCCGTCGACACGGAGTGCGGTAGCCGTGAGCGTTCGCGATGAGCTCACTACCCCTCCTCTAGTTCACGGCCGCTCAAGCAACCAAGGACGTCATGAGGGAGGTTATTTTTTGCTTGTTTTTGTAATTTTGATTTGCCTGTAACTTTTAAAATAAAGCGAATTTCAAGAAATTAAAAGTTACACTAAGTTACTACGTTCAGTGCGCTCAGGTTTGGTACAAATTAAAGATTAGTAAAAACGTGCTTGCAGGGCCCCTTTAAGGGTGCACACACGTTGTTAGAGATGTACCGTTGACTATACAACCTTTCAGCATCCTTATTTACAGCTAATGCATTATGCACCCTCATCAGACGTAAAATGGGGTGCTCTTGAATCGCATACCTTTCACTTTCTTAAAGGTGTAAAAAGGGCGTGAAAAAGCGTAATACGGTGGTAGAGGCGAACACGCTTTTTGAAGAGCGTTCGCTTCGATCACTGTTTAAGAGTGTGGTAACACCCCAAAGCCGGGGCCACGCTGACATCATACAAAAGAGAAAAGGCAGTCTGCATAAAGATTCGAACGCGATTTACCGCGAGATCCGTGCTTCGAATGCCTCATGGCAATGAGAGGAGGAGAAACGTTGGCACGCGGACTTCGAACAACGGATATTGCGGGAGAACTCGTGTTCGCAGACTGTCTTTTGCTGTTTGTATGAGCAGTATGACCGTGGCTAAGGGTCTGCCTAAAACCACATAGCGTTAGGCGCACAGAAACAGATGGATAAACCCTAGCGAATAAGGAGAACCTGAACACTGAACCCAGGATTTTTCCCCATGTATACAGCGACGAAGTTTATTTGGTCAATAATGGCCATGGGATCGTGTGATCAAAGTTGTTGCACTGTTGAGAACGAGAAAGAGGGCTCGCCTACGCATATTATTACTCCCCCTGGACAACACTCGCATATACGCTGGGAAAAGGGAGGGTAAAAGAGAGAAAAGAGAGGTGGGGTTCAAACTTTTGCGCCAATTTTCGGTCAAATTACTATTGTTTTAAGAACATTAAAGCGTGATATCTGGGCATATAAAGACGATTGCAAGCATGGCGCCCCGACTAAAGCCCCTTGATAAAAGCGTTTTTTACAAGTACCGCCAACCATTGTTGTGGAAGCGCGCGAGACACGTGCCATGAGCGGGTGCTCCGCCGCCATTCGCTTCCAAGGCCCGCTCATTTCAGTGCTGCGCCGCCATTTGCTTCCAAGGGCCGCTCGAGACATGGGCCTCGTGCACTCGCGCATTTGACGCTACTTGCAAGACAAACGCAAACACATCGAGGGGCTTTAGCCCCGACTGGTGCCGCACGAGTGCAAGCACGTGAACTTAGTTTTGACGAGCTCGAAATTGCACGGGCTTGTCCGCACGAGCAGAGAAATGGCGGCAGCCAGTGGCTAGCTCGTTTGTAGTCGTCTGTAGGTTGCGCAGTCTTTAAAAGTGACAATGCAGGGATAATTATTGGAAATAAGAGGAATGTCAGACTGCCAACCTTATCGGTACTGGTTTGGGGACGCGATGACTAGAAAGTTCTACCGTGCTTATTAGACACGCCACCGAAATCGTCGCTGGCAATTGATAATCCTGGCCATGACGTTACAAAGAAGAACCATAATTAGCCTCCAAAATATTTCGTCGCCAATAAGCCTGTGATCTGTGTGCGTGCGCGTCTGTATGTGTGTGCGTGTGTGTGTATGTGAAACATTCAAGGTTCATGAATCCAAAAAGAGAGGGCTTTGTGTTTCCAGTTCAGAGGCAGAGCCCTCCTTGCACGGGGCGAATGCATGACGCATCGGAAAACACCACGGCTGTCGCCGCCATTTCGTTTGCTGAACGCGGCAATCAGCATAATAAATTTTTAACTATTCTTTTCTCATTAGCATAATTCTAACTGATTTAGCGATGCTCTAATTAGCTGTCTATAAAACGCCTTTTTAGTGATAAAAAGGAAAACGACGCAATGTAGGATCCGGCGAGCGAAGTGAGCTATCATTTCCAGACCGCTCGATCGTTTGGCAGTTTCTCTTTCGAAGTCCGAAAGGTTGTCCGGCATCGAGAGAAACAGCCTGTCCGAGCCGTCTCAGGCGTCTCAGTCGTCGCCACTCCTCTCAACGTCTTCACCACAGCCGCCGGGCACCACCATGTTGAAAGCTTGCGACTCGAGAGTAATACGAAAAATACAAAAAGACGGTCGATGCTCCGCCGCAACCATTTCCCGTCTCTGTGTGGTTATATTTGCAAGCCAGTGGCGTAGTGGGCTCGTAATCGTCGCGAAGGGCATACTTGATTTATCTTGTCTTTTAATATTTGCAAACATGGATGTTTTCGCACCTCTCAATTTCTTTAAGATACCTTCGCCTATACTATAAACCGTTCCAATAAATGTCTTCTGGGTGTGGCCATCTGTGTCTAGTGGGCTGTGGAATGCATACTGAGCAAGAGCAGTAGCTCTCTCGTGCTGAATACTGACGCCGCGAATCCGTCCACCACAGCCAGGCTTGTACGGTAGTCATTAAAAAATATCAAATTACTTGCAATAAATAACTTCTTGTAATTTTCTAACCATTCGATTACTTTTATTAGAGAGTAATCACACGACTAGTCTGATTACTTGTGGAAGTACTCAAATTACTTGTAACAGTTACTCTTTTTCCTCTTTCTTCCTAATGGTGCTCTTCGTTTCTACAAGATTCCTACCAGGATCTTTGAAACTATGTACACTCTAAAAAAGTCTGTGCGTCTACTTTCACGCACAACACTCGGAGAAACAATCAGCGCAACTTTCGGAGGCAGCTCAGCGATAACGATGCCGAAACATATGTCGGGACCAAAAAACGCAGTCTGAGTTCTGACATTATGCAATGCAAAACGCCACGCTTGCATTGCTTAATGTCACAACTAAGTCTGCCTTTTTTTGGTCTTAACAGATGCTTCGGCATCGTCATTCACTGAGCTGCCTCCGTAAGTTGCGCTGATTGTTTCTCCGAGTGTTGTGCGTGAAAGTAGACGCACAGACTTTTTTAGAGTGTAGGGCGCAAGTTCGTCTGCGTCATTTTCTGGGGTTGTGGTGACGTGAAAACCCCGAGCTTTGATTGGCTCCTATTGAAGTAGTAGACCTCAAAGCAAGCTGCCTTGAGGTATACCCACTATCCTTCCAATCGAACCAATCAGAGCTCGGCGTTCTGACGTCACCGTAACGTCTGGAAAAGAAGCAGACTAACTTGCGCTCCACATAGCTAGGTCTCCGACAGGAGGATGGGCTACCACAATGGACCATGTGCGAAACACGAGGCGCCGTAGCGGTTCGGGTGCATCATGAAAGAAGCATTTGTCAAGGAAGATTTTAGTTTCGGTTTTCTCCATCGCACCGCGGCTAGCCGCAAGCGGACAGCGCGGACCCGCACTACGTCCCTCAACGCAGCGTACCTTGCCAAGTTTTCGTATAGGTTGTATACATATGATGCAGTAAGCATTCCTCTCCTTCTCGTGACTTTACATTTATCAGAATATCCGGGAAAGAGAAAGACGAAGTGGCAGCAGTGGCCAAATGAATCGGGGCAATGAAAGGGAAAGAAGATGGCTTAGCACCGAACGATGAAACACGACATGAAGACATTGTGAAAGCATGATGCTAAATCTTGGTGCTGGTTCTCCTCAAAGACTGTCGAAGATAGAAAACAAACCGCCACAAGGAGTCTGCGCGTAGGCGCGGTGTACGTCGTTCGACATTAGATTTAGCGTCGCCGAAGCGGCGTGGGTTGCCTTCACCTTGAATCAGTTACCTCAAGACTCGGCGAGCCTTGAGGGCCATGGTGCATGTCCGCGCACCTGAGCCGCTAGGGGGCATCGATTTGGCACTTTGTCCATTGTTGTAATGAGAAGAGGAGTAGTCTGTAATCCGGTGATTTTAATCAAATAATGAGCAGTTCGAAAGGCCTTTTTTTCAAACCAGCAGAAATAATCTGTCGTCTTGAAATTTTGAAGTCATAAAAAAAAAAACGGTTGCTTTTTTTCCCCAAGAAACACTTAATTACTTTTTTATGAAGTAATCTAGTTGAATACTTTTTAAGAAAGAGTAATTGTAACTGTAATCGATTTCTTTCTTTGGTAACGTGTACATGACTTTACAGCTCAGCGACCCGCCTTTTTACGCTTGAGTGATATGCGCCTAAAAAGTGCGTCCCTCAACGCAAAAAAAGCAGAGGGAGAAGTTCGGTGTGGGAGAGGGTATATATATATATACATATATATATATATATATATATATATATATATATATATATATATATATATATATATATATATATATATACCGAAAGCCAAAAATTGGCTCCGCCAATTTTTGGCTTTCGGCGGGTTTTTGGAAACTTTGATTCTTTGATTCATTGGATTAAGTACGGTTCATTCATCTGCACATATTTGTTCATATCCTCCTCGGAGACCACGTACGATGGTGTGAAGTGGCCGTGTTATATATTCAATAACGTGGCTCTTGATTCTCGCAGATGATGATGATACCGTGTCTCTAAAAGCTCATAAACAAAAAATACTACATGTACACGGGGCGAGACAAACAGTGGGAGGATTTCTGGAGCACAAACGAGCACGTACCACGTGACACTAAGCGTCGTACCGCGTTCCACGCGGCGGCGTGTGTTTCCAGAACACCTCCGATTGGATACATTTCGTTTCTTGTGCATTAATAAGACAGGTAGGAAACGCCAGAAAGCCAAGGTGGAGTGGTGTAGGGAGAAAGAAGAAGACGCCGTTTAGAACGGTCGTGCTTTCATGTTCTCCGTCGAAAATCAACAATCGGCCTCAGGCCGAGGAAACCCATCTACCTCTGCTTCTTATACTGGTAACGAAAATCGCAAGATGTACTCGGAGAACACTGCAGCGGCACCCGTGGCCCCAAGAGACGTTCCTCTTCCGGCAACCGGCCAAGATGAGTATAAGATTATACTTCCACGTTTTCCACCTGGAGCCTTGTGCGTAAACTCGGTCTTCCTCCACGCTGACCTCACGGGTCGGCCCTACCGTGCAGTTGACTTTCGCGATGGACTTAGAGGGGTCGTCGACCTCAGCGAAGTGGTGTCTCTCGGGCAGTTTCAGCTGAGCCATGTGTGGATGGCGACGCTGGCTAGTCCAGAAGCCACCGAAAAGTTGACAACCGCGAAAGAACTCAGCGTGAAAGGGAAGAAGTGTTTAATCATCGACCCGAACTCAAAGGACGTGAAGCTCAAGCTACTCTGGCTGCCGTCATACTTAGAAGATAAAAAGGTCGTTGAAGCTTTAGCACCGTTCGGCACGGTTCGAAGCATGGCGCGAGAAAAATGGCGCGTGCCAGGAATGGAGAACATGGAGACGTTGAACAGGGAGGTCTGCCTAACGCTGCACGACACCGTGACGTCGGAAGACATACCTCACCTACTGAAGGTTTCCGGCATACAATCCCTTCTGGTGATGTCGGGACGACCACCCTTGTGTCTACGATGCAAGAAGGTCGGTCATATTCGACGACAGTGCCGTACTCCGAAGTGCGCGCGTTGTAATCGATTTGGGCATGAGAGTGACGAGTGCTTTTCAAGCTATGCAACTGTAGTACGAGGCTCTGGCAACGACCCTGACGCCAACCCGGAACTTTTGATGGACATCTCCGAGGTCGTGGATGCTAGCGGAGATGTTCTTTCCACTCAAACGCAGCCCAGAGAGGAACTACCCCAGAGTTCCGGCGAGAGCGAAAAGCAAGTTGAAAAAGAAGCTTCGGAGGTACTCCAAGACACAACATCGACAGAAGCCGAGAAAGAAGCTTCCCAGGAAGGGCCAATCAAGGACGCCTTGTCAACATCGGAAACAGAGGCACCGAAACAGTCAGCGGTGTCTGCAGACGGACTTACAGCGTTTGACAACAAAAGTGACCCGTCAGCAATGGACCTGAGCTCCAGCACGTGCAAGGACAATAGTGACACCAAGAGGAAAAAACACCCGCCTGACACCATCGCGAGTAAGCGAAAAACCTCCCTTGCACACTAGAGTACATGAACAAACCCCACCCTACCCCCTCCCCTTGCCCCTCCACCTCCCTCTCCTCTATCCTATCCTCACCCCCCTCCTCCCCTTCCATTAACTTTAACTGATAGCCTTCGTATTGTTACCCTAAACGTAAGAGGATTTAACTCACGAAAGAAACAGTATCATTTGAAACGTCTACTTGAAGACAAAGAGGTAGACTTTCTAGCCGTACAGGAAACAAAACTGTCAACGGTAGAACAGGTAGAACAGGCCATACAACATTTCCTGTACGACTACGAGGTATGCGTTAGCCATGCTGTAGGTCTCTCCGCAGGATGTTTATTGTTTATTAGGAAGTCTTTTCATTTGTCTGATTTAGCTGTCACGACAGACCTTTGCGGGCACTTCATTATGTGCGACTTCCGAGTTTCCGACATAATGTGGAGAGTGATATGCGTGTATGCACCGAATGACGTGAATGCTAGAGTAACTTTTTTTGATCACCTGCGACCTTATTTACTTTGTGATAGGATGGTAGTTCTGCTTGGAGACTTTAAGTGCGTTTGCGACGGAGCAGACAGATCACCATATAAACTTCGAATTGACAAAAGTGAACGACTGCTACAGGACATTGTGGACGAGTCTAATATTTTTGATGTCGCAGCATTTCAGCTAAAGGAAAAACACTTAGCATATACCCATTTTCAAAACACATCACACGCAAGACTTGATAGGATTTACTGCTCAGTAGACCTTATTAACAATTTAAATGGTTATGCCGTAGACCCAGTTTTTTTCACAGACCATTGCATGGTATCAATAACAATTGGAAGGAAACGAAGAAAAAAGTGTATAAACTGGAAAGTATGGAAACTTAATAATCAACTGTTAAAAGATGAAAACTTTGTCGCAGCTGTGACCGATCTTTTTGAGCGAATAGGGAGAACAACTGAACATATATCTGTTAAATGGGAGCTTTTTAAACAAGAATTTAAACAGATAGCAATTGAGAGAGCTAGTGTTTTAAAATTCCAAAAGTATGAGACCGAGAGGACGCTGATAAGTAATTTCCGTGCCTTGGTTCAACTTGAATGTCAAAACTCTGGACAGGGTTTGGAAGATATTATCCGCATAAAAGCTGAGCTCGATAAATTTCACCAAGAGCGTTATCAAGGCGCTGTTATACGTTCTCGTGCTGTAAAATATTTTTTGGGAGAACAGCCAACAAAAAAGGTAATAGGGGAGGAGAAAAGGTATGCGATGACTAAAGAAATAAAAGAGATAAGGCAAAACAACATGATTATTAGAAATAGCGAAGCTATAGTCGAAGCCTTTACTGAACATTACAAAAAGATATTCGGCACAAAGATTGCCTCCACAGATATAGAATATCTACAGGAACTTGTAACATTGCTTCCCCAGTTAGATAAAGAACACACAAAAGAATTGGAAGAAGCGATCAGTTTAGCTGAGGTAGAAAACGCTGTGGATGCCCTTCCAACAAACAAAACCCCAGGACCGGATGGTATAACTGCAGAATTTTATAAGCTTCGCAAAAACACTTTATGTCCTATCTTGCAGGAGATATTTCAAGAGGCCTACAGAAACAAAAGTCTTCCGCCCTCATTTCTGCATACACACACTATTCTTATTCCAAAGACAGATGACCAAAACAAACTTTCACAAGTGACTGGCTATCGACCAATCACATTATGCAATGTGGACTATAAAATATTTGCTAAAATACTGACAAATAGATTGCAGCGCATCATTTGCGAGTTAGTCGGGGATCACCAGACGTGTGGGATTCGTGGAAGGTCGATTCAGACAAATATTCACATTGCCAGAAGCGTATTAGAGTGTGTCACCAACAGCAGCTCTCAGGTAGCGATGCTGCAAGTTGATCTCGCAAAAGCATTCGACCGTGTTAGCCATAATGTTCTTTTTATGATTTTGTCGCACATTGGCGTTGGTGATATGATACTTCATGGCGTTAAAATGTCATACACAAACTGTTCTACACGCTTAATCATAAATAACAAAGTTACAGCAAGCATCCCAATTTGTTCTTCAGTTCGACAGGGCTGTCCATTATCTCCATTACTTTTCACTCTATATCTAGAACCTTTGTGCCAAAGTATAATAAGAAGTAGAAAAATACAAGGCTTTACTTTGAGCAACACTGAAATTAAAGTTCTAGCATATGCCGACGATGTCGCATATTTTTGTAATGATAAGAAAAGCGTGACCCATGCCATGGATCTCACTCGCAGATTCTGTGAGGCCACTGGAGCCTCGGTAAATCTAGAAAAGTGTCGAGGATTCTGGCATGGAGCCTGGGCGACGACGCCCAAGCACTGCGAAGGCATAGATTGGAGCTGCACTCCGTGTAACTATCTAGGAGTGCCATTGAAGCACTACCGAAACAGCACGTCTTACTGGTCCGGAGTCGCGACTGAATTGAAACGACGAGCCAATAATTGGTCACAAAAGAATTTGTCAGTGTTTGCACTTTCGACCATCTGTAATATATTTTTGGCGGCTAAAGTATGGTATGTCTTGCAAGTACTGCACTGTACACGAACAAGTATTCAAAAATTGCACAGGGTTTTTGCTGTTTTAGTATGGAAGTCCACTTGGGAACCCATGCGCCGTGACAATTTGTTCTGTCGTGTATCAGATGGTGGACTTGGCCTTCCCCATTTATTTATACGTCAGTTGGTTTCACGTTTCCTTTTCCTAAGAGACCAGGGGCACCCTTTCCTCCGTGAAGTCATTCAGAATAGACTGGCATATTACCTACCTGACTTTATTGTATCCACCGTGGGAGGCCAAACCTGTGTGTTAGTAGGATATCTTAGAGAAGTAGTCGATGCTTTTCAGTTTTTATCAGTAAGATTTTCAAAAGAATATTTAGTGACTGTTTCACATAAAAAGTTGACAAGAGATCTTGTGAATATCTTATTTCCAATGCCAATTTACCGCTCAATGTTTAGCGAAGTTTCCCAACGCGATGTACTGCGCCGGGTAAAGAAGATGTCCATCCCCCCTGCAGCGAAAACTTTCTTTTTCAAATTACATTGTTCAGTGTTACCCACGAAAGTGTGGCTAGAAGAGAAAGGATTATTCGTCCCGTGGTCAACAAACTGTACATTATGTAAAACGCCTGAAACAATTGAACATATTTTTATTCACTGTTGGGATGCCATTTTTTTCTGGGATGTTCTGCAGCGCACTCTAAAAAAGGATATTGATATTACACCCTATTCAATTCGTTTCCTGCCTGTGTCATCTCGAGATAACTTTCCGTATGACATTGTAATGCTCCTAGCATTGTATAGCATGTGGAAGTCCCGCCTCGACATAAGGAATGAGAATTTACATCCAAAAACAGTACGCCTACATTTCATTGAACTTGTTATCCGCGTCAAAAGCGTGTATGATATTCAAACTGTAGTTCCTGACTGGCTGCCTCTGTTTAACAGTCTTGTAGACATTAGAGAGTTCTAACATGTGTAGTATGATTGTGTAAAGTGTACCCTGAACGACAACGTTGTGATCCCATCGTTTCTTCTTCCATGTAATAAAAAAAAAAATAAAAAAAAAAAAAGGTGGAGTGGTGTAGTGGTTAGCATACCCGACCGGACATTGGGAGGCCCAGAGTTCAAATCCTGGCTCCGCCAATTTTTGGCTTTCGGCGGGTTCCTGGAAACTTTGATTCTTTGATTCATTGGATTAAGTACGGTTCATTCATCTGCACATATTTGTTCATATATATATATATATTATTTATTTATTTATTTATTCGCTATGGAGGAGTACGAAAAAAAATATAATACTTTGTTGGGGCTGACGGTGGCCCTTCATTTTGAAAGCCCGTAACATATGAGAAAAAGCTTCAATATTGGGTTGAAACTACCATGGCTGGAGTGGAACCCGACGGTAATGGCACAGCTGCTCTGAATGCAAGGGCAGTTGCGCGCTTTCCGCCCCTCCGCCGCGGAGGCAGCTGCTATGCTACCTTCAATGTTACAAATGGAAAACGCTCCTAAAATGTTACCACAAACTACTGAGGAAAACAAGGAGGGCGAGAAGTCATGCTAGTTCTTCCACTTCGTGTTTTGCCTCTTTCGGGAACTCGAGCAAAACCGACGGCACCTAGTGGATAGAACGAAACGCTGCGGTGCAGCTTCGCTCTCCAGCTTTCTGGGGCAAATAAAATATTCGCAGCGCATGGCGTTCAAAAGACGAAGCGATGAAAGTAGGTTCAAATATTTATTTATTTATTTATTTATTTATTTATTTATTCGGTTACCTACAGCGCCCTTAATAGGGCATTATTGTAGGGGGGAAGACAGTACAAGATATACACAGATGCATAGTACATAATAAACAGCAGACTGTGTGACGCGGGAAAAATGACAATGACAGCAATAGCAAACTATGTAGGTGATACCACCACAGCAATTTTACAACAAAAACACCAAGAAAAAGATGATACGAGATTGACAGCAAAAACTAATTTAACGGAAAATTTTGCAGCGTTGTAAAAAATGAGAAACATGGAGCAGAGACAATTTCAGCTGGTAAGTTGTTCCAATCATGTACTGTACGGGGAAAGAAACTATACTTAAATATGCTTATTCTGCACCTGTATTCGTGGACTTTCAGAGGGTGATCTGTACGGGGAGACACATAAGTTGGTTCTTTTATGTATTGTTCTTTATTAATGCCATTTCTGTTATTAAATGTGTTGTAAAATAAGGACAGTCTAAGATATTTTCGGCGGTCAGCAAGCGAAGGCCACCTTAATTTAGTACACATAGCAGACGAGCTTTTTGAGAAATCATAATCGCCAGTCACAAACCGCGCTGCACGTTTTTGTATGCGTTCGAGCTCATCTATACTTGTCTTAGTGTAAAGATCCCACGCGGTGCAAGCATATTCTAAAATCGGACGCACGTTTGCCATATATAAAGTTTCTTTGAGTTTTGCAGGCGCTTGCCTAAAGTTGCGTTTAAGGAAGTTTAATGTGCGGCTGGCTTTAGAGGACAGGTAATTAACATGAGAGTTCCAGGATAGTTCGCTGGAAAAGAGAACGCCTAGATATTTATATTGTAAAACAACAGATAAGCTTGTGCCACCAAGAAAATATTCCGTGAGAAGCGGTCGTCGTTTGTTAGTAAACCTGACCAGATTGCATTTGTTTAGGTTCAGAGTCATCTGCCATGTTTGACACCAGGATAGAATAGAGCTTAGGTCATTTTGCAAAAGTTCAGAGTCCGCTTCACATGTTATGTCACGGTAAACGCAGCAATCATCGGCATATAATCTGACGGAACTAGAAATATTCACAGCTAAATCATTTATGTATATCAAAAAAAGAAGGGGACCGAGCACAGATCCTTGTGGGACACCTGATAAGACGCTTACATATGACGAATTCAAACCGTCGAGGACAACATTTTGCTTCCTGCCAACGAGATAGGCTTCAAGCCATTTAAGGAGTGTATTTGGAATATGAATGGTAGATAATTTTTGCAGCAATAGAGTGTGTGATACTGAATCAAATGCCTTTCGGAAGTCTAAAAAGACACAATCAACTTGGCTACCATGGTTTATCGATGTAGCGATATCATGGGTAAACTCTACTAATTGTGTATCGCAAGAATATCCAGTCCTAAAGCCATGTTGCGTTGGGTGAAAAAAATTATTACCTTGTAGGTGACTAATTAAGTTAGTGTAAATAATGTGTTCTAGTGTCTTGCAGGAAACGCTTGTTAGAGAGATAGGTCTATAGTTAGAAGTTTTTGTTTTGTCTCCACTTTTATGTACAGGAACTACATTTGCATTTCTCCAATCAAGAGGTAACTCACTTTGTTCAAATGATTTTCTAAACAACACTATTAGATATGAAGCGACAGAGGGGGCACAATTTTTCAGAATATAGTTAGAAATGCGGTCTGGGCCAGGCGCTGAGCCTACCTTGATCTTCTGTAAGAGCAAAGTGATGCCGTGCTCTGAAAACTCTATGTCATCCATAAGTGAAAACCCATTGAAATTCCTTAGACTATCAACCATGCTGCCTGGCTGAGTGAACACTGACTGGAAGTACAAGTTGAAGCTTTCAGCCTTGCCTTCTCGATCGTTGCTATAGTCTATGCCATCCACTACATCAGGGATAGTAATATTAGAATTTTTCTTGTTTTTTACGTATTTCCACACTTCCTTAGGATTTCTTTTGACTTTTTCAGAGAGAGTTCTTTCATACTTGTTTTGTGCCTTGCGCATTTCTTTTGCTATGTTCCTATTCATTTCTTTCATTTTAAGGTAAATTTGGGTAATTTAATTTAAGGTAAAATTGGCAAGGTAAAATTGGCAAGTATACTTGTTAAATGAGAGCTCCGGGGCAATTTCGGTAGTGCACTGATTGGGGCTCGAAGTGGATTTAACGCATTAAATAGCACATCTGAAGCAGTGACCCATATTGCAAGTCACAGTAGTTTTTTCCGCAAAGTTATTAAAGTTTTTAGTTTCATTTGAGCAGCTGAGAGTCTTTACTGGCAACACTGAAAACATGACGTCAGATGTTTTTAGTTTCAAGGCTATGTGGCGCAGGCTACCGCCCAATATAAATGGTACAGCCGTTAACTTCAATCTGTCCATGTAACATGCGGCAATAAAAGGGAGCATCACAGCCCGTT
Source organism: Ixodes scapularis (assembly GCF_016920785.2). Taxonomy (NCBI): domain Eukaryota; kingdom Metazoa; phylum Arthropoda; class Arachnida; order Ixodida; family Ixodidae; genus Ixodes; species Ixodes scapularis. Next base: position 90,766,029 of record NW_024609835.1, read on the forward strand.
CCCGACGGGTTACAAGAAGTCATGATGATGTGAAATGATGGCTGTTTAAGCTCACGCCAGCAAAGCGAAAGAAACATTCGCAAAATGATGTGTGTGTGTGTTTGTTTTCAGTCTGTCTGCTTAACTTGTAAGTTATACATGTGACAACAACCCACTGTAAAGTGCGGGAAAATTGAGATGTTTTCTGCAGCACCTAGATTTCTCGTTTTCTCACTATCCTATCTTTTTTTAATCCAAAGTTAATAGGTATCGTGTTTGTAGCGTGCAGCTATGTTGGAGCTAGTTATATCTTTGTATTCCTTTATTTCGCTGCCTGGTTGCCCTTCCTTTTTTTTTTTTTTTTTTTGTTTAAAGATATATTTTAGTTGTAGGTCAGCGCGTGTTTGTCTTGTGCTCGTTCCTTTTTCCATGTCCCTTTGGGCGCTGTTTTTCTTTGTTCAACGCTATTGCTACGTTTGGACGAAGGCTGACCGTTCTGCGTAAGTTATTTTGGCAGTGAATGTAAAAAAACAACACCCCTCCGAAGGTTTTCCCAAGCCCCCGTTAGATGGAACGGTACACGTCACCTGAAAGTTCCGACCAATCACAAAAGGAAAAGAATATCCGGTCGCGTATCTTTTTTTCTTTTCCTTGCCATATTCTTTTGCAGCTAGTCTTTGCATGTCATGTACCGTGGGCGACCGATTGTCCCGCTGACTTCGTCCTTGCTGTTGTGTCAATTGCAGGGGTTTGCAACCGACGCAGCTGTTCAAACAAGTATTCGAGAGGTCGTGACACTAAAATTAAACTAAGACTATCATCGCAGCCGTTTCAGTCCCAGTCAAATGCAACGCGACGTAGATGAAACTGTCGGGCAATGAAAGGTTCACGAACTACGAAAATTAAGCGTTTTCCGTCGCTGTCGCTCAGTTGCAGTATACTGGCAACCAACGTATGTACGTGTATGGCCGGGGCAGTAAAGGGGCCACGGTAAAACAATTAAACGAGGGAGATAATTGTTTGTTTTATTTTATATGCGAAATCTCCGTAGACTGCCCATAGCCGTAGTAATACCGTATTTACTGGAGTAATAATCGCAGTCTTTATGAACAATCCTGAGGGTTCGCTTTTCCGCGGAGCACGCAGATGGTCAATCACCGCGATCGACAGCATGATTCCAGCTGTTTACAGGACAGAGATAACTTCTTCGTGCAAAGATACCATCTGTGAAGATTGCATTTGTATGGAGAATCATGTCCGCGATCTGGTTATTCGCTGTGTTATTTATGCGCAACGCGATGATTAACTGGTTTTGTGTTCTGTGGGAAAGTAGACGGAAGGGCCTTGTTCATAAAAAGTGTGGCTATTACTCGAGTAAATACGGTACTGCTTGATACGTCGTACAAAAGACAGTCTTTAGACACCGTCTGAGGTCTTCCTCGTATGCACTCTTAGAAAAAAGGGTATGGATAGTCCTCCCTTAGGGGAGGAACGGTCTTGTAACCTATGTTCCTTTAGAAAGGGAGAAACTTTCGTCCCTGAAGCAGGGGAGCAAAGTTCCTCCGTCGCTTGCATCTCAATATGGCGGCCCCGAATCGAGCAAATCGAGCCCAATAAGGCTTAACGAGGACGCTACGTCTCTTGTACGGGACGAGAGCAGCAGCAAATAAAAGCGTCACACGAGCTTTCCGCAAGCTGTGTTTATTTCCGAAGCCAGATTCCCCCTACAGGTACAGAAACTTGCGTTTCGAAAGCAGTTACTCAGTCTTCTCGTCGACAGCACTGCGATGTTAAACGGAGACAACCGATACCCAGTTACTTCGCGCACTTTGCGTCTTACCTTTGGTGTTCCTCGAGTCACAATTCCTTCGTCAACCGCACATCACGGAGAAGGGCAAACTCAATCCGCGAAACCAAAAGCCGCTCTCGAAACAACAAACTCGAAGCCGCTGTTTATCGCGTAGCGTGAAAGGTTAATTCGCTAGCCACCAGACGGCGGGGTCAAGCAGAGTAATTTCAAGTGCTAGGCTAGGTGGCGCTAGGTACCGCCCAATTCATGTTCTACAAAAAATAATTAGCTCTTCTCAGGCCACTACTGCGCTTGGGGATCCTCTACTATACACACATTACGCTGATTACTAACATCAGGTGAACACACATTGAGCACATACACGGCACACACACATTTCAATACAACAGAACACCACACTAACCCGAACACTACACCCGTGCTCTGCGTTTCCGTCTTTTATACTGGTCGTTTTGAACGTACGGAACTTTTCGGTGACTCCCTAAGCAATAAAAAATATTCCCAGCATGATGATTTTTTCCGAGCAATGTCATACCTCTGAGAGTATTTTGAATGGCTCAGGGGATGAATCTCTTATTAAAAAGCAAACGCTCGATCATGCCGTAATTATTTGAAAGCCAATAAATCAAGACGCTCCAATGCGGTTCGAAGCCATGAGATTGTTTCCCCACACGGCACGTCGTAGCCTGTATTTCTATTGCTTTTTCTATTTGTGCTGTCCGCGCAAAGCTGCAATTGCCGTTTTGAATTAATCTCTGTAGAGCGGATATTCACTCAGCTGGAAGTGATGCTTCACATGCTGAGAAATCGCTTTTCGATCTACTTGGATGCAGTCAAACCCGCGACTTGCGGCAGGTGTTCAGTGTACGGAGCTACGCCGTGGCGAGCCCAAAAATTTCTAGCGCTCGTACCAGCGCGCCACTTGGAAGGCAGTTTCTCCAGGAACCGTAGTATATTTAAACAGCAAAATAAAGGGTAGCTTTTTTTTCGATTTTATCTACTATTGTTTTTTAATGCTGAAATTCCATACTGTAAATATACGTACTTTCCGTCACGATTTCGTGCTGTTCAGCCCTTGCCCCAGAGCGCAATCGCTCTCGGGGACGAGACAATTCCGACAGTCATATTGGCCACTGCACGATAGCGATAGGAGCTTCTACTGTTCAGACCAGCGTTCCAACATGACTATCCGCATGCTGATCGATTGCACGTAATCCCTCAAGTGGTATTAAACTTTTTAATGTAAAGCGGAATGTCAACCTGTGACACCCCGCCCCCTCATCACGGCCCGACCAACGGCATCAATGCCCGACAGTTTACGCTCTCATCTTGTTGTTACACCACTGATACGCGAACACACGGTCACATCGGCGATAATTCCAGTCTTCTGCTCACAACCCACAACACTGCCATCACGATGTTGCAGCTATGTTGCTGACACGCACAAATACAGAACCACGTTGAACGCCGGTTGCGCTCGGCATCGGAAAACAGAACCGAACTCAGCACGGGAGGCACCCAGGCAGCCGGCAGCAAAACCTGCCTGTCTTGGACGCAGTCCCTGCGGTTTCCATAACGTCGAAAACGTCGACACAGTTCCGCGTGGTTTCGCTACTGTATTGACTTAGTTCCGTCGGTTCGCCGCGAGCGCGAATCCCGCAATCCGGAGACGGCCATCCCCCAGTGTACGTGGCGCTGCTGGCACTGCTCCGCAACTTCGCTGTTTCTAGCGGCTTCGTTTGCTCGTTTGATAAAATTAGTGATAAAAACGTCAATGCGACCGAAATGTTCTGCACGTTTAGACTAGAAGAAGGAATTACAGGCGGCCTTCACTGCCGCTGAAGCTCAATCCACTCAACAGCTATTTATTAAACAACGTGCGCGACCTGCTCGAAAAACGAAACCGAAAGAAGATGAGTCGGGAGGGCGAAAACTTTCTCCCGTCAGCTTGGAGAAGGAGAAAAACGTTGGGTTCCTCCCCATTTCTCGTGTCCGCTTGGGGACGCGTCAGTAGAAGGGAGGAAGACGCGCCGTTGCTACTTTTTTCCTCCATGTTTTCCTAGAGTGTGTGTCGCTCCTTTCAAGGTCCCATAAAGCACGAAGTGCATTAGGGAGCTCTCGTAGATGGTTTTCGCCTTCCCGCAACGCTCTTCGCAACCATTTACGATACCCGGAACCCTACAGTCGAGGCCATCGGCGCGCGCAGGTGCATTAGCGGATTCTTCGTTGCGGAGTGCTCACCGTAGGGGGAAACGCGGTCTAGGAAAATCCCTACTATAGGGAATAGGCTAGGGAATCGGTGTATCGGGGAAACTTAACGGGTGCATAGGGCACCCAAAACATCGGGTCACGTGACGTCAATATCCCGCTAAATATTAGCGGGGAAATTGACTTCATGCTATGGTGTCGAGACGTAAATTTTCCCGCTACATTTAGCGGGGAAACTGAGTTCACGTGTATATGTCCCGTGCGGTCAATTTCCTCGAGGTGTATAGGTCACGTGACGTCACGTGACGCCACTTTCCCCTCTAAATTTAGCTGAAAATGGACGGACGGACGGAAGGCGAAATCTTGAGGATTGGGGAGGCGGGTAGCGTTAAAAGCATTTCGTGTTTTAAAACAGCCTGTAGACATGTTCGAAGCATATAGGTGTAGGAAGCAAACACGCTTCGAATATCCTTGAGGCGTGTCCGCGAATAACTTTGTCATAAATGTCTGCAAAAAAGTGAAAGCCGTTTACCACTCCCTGTAACGCCGAATTGGAGCGCAGCTCTTGGGGAGGAGGAGGGGAGGGTACTGGGGGCCACGTGTTCTCGGGGGGGGGGGGGGGGGGGGCACGTGGCACATTGATACTTTAGACCCATGTTGTTGTAAAAAAAACTATCTCCAAACTCCGGTCTAGAAACATGCTTTTCGTGCAAGGCTCGTCAAATTATGAGGCGCTGGAGAAATGCAGCCTTCTGCGTTAAGTCCTTATTTCGAACTCTTTTGGTTCGCCTTCCGCCCATTGAAAAGCATGCGGGAAGGGCCTTAGAACGCACCTGGTGTCGCTGCGCCGCAGCGTTCTTCCGCATCAAAAAGTTCGTCTGCTTTCCTCGCCGTCACCATGGCAACCACTGATCTCTATGACAATTGCTGGATCGCGTTTGCCCGCTCCGCGAATGCGGTCACTGGCGGCCATCTTTAGGTAGAGTTATATCACCTCTAGCCAATGTAAGCTGCTGCAGCCGCTATCATCCATCCATGGCAGAGAGCGTTTTGGCAGGTGGGTTGGCAGGCTGCGGTCAAAATAGCGTGGGTGATATTGCGTGCTTGATTAAAATTATTTGACGAAACATGTTTTTGAAACCCGGCGTGAACAGTAGTCCGGTTTTTGAGGACCTGGTAAAAGTTTCACGAAATCGCAGCACCGGGAGAAAAGCGGCACAGCACGTATCGAAAGTCGCATCGAAAGAAGCATCGAAAGCAGACGACGGTACGGAAGTCTGTTTTTGATGCGAGCTGCGCTGCTTTCCCCCGGTGCTGCGCTTTCGTAGAACTTTTGCCGGGTCCTCAAAAATGAGGCTACCGTTCACGCCGGGTTTCAAGAATCTGCTTCGTCGAAGAACTTCAATCAAGCACGAAATGTCACCCACGGTACAGTGTACTAGATCTACGGCTATTTTCATGGCAGCCTGCCGCCATTGCGCTGTCCGCCATATTACTATGATGGCTAGAGATAATATAACTCTACCTAAAGACACAACGACATAAGCAAATAGACATAGAGATCAGTGATGGCAACGAACGCCGAATGAGTAGAAGCACGCACGGTACCGCCGCGTGAAGCTAGCAACAGCTGACGCCATTTTACGAACGCCGTCTGCTAACCAAAGCCGAACGCGGTGTGTCAGATCAACCGCCTCCGCCGGTGCGCCGCTAGCAAAGACGACGAAGCTGTGACACGCCGACGGCGACCGAGCAAGCAACAACACCGCGGGACGACTGCAACGGCGGCATTTATTCGGATCAAAGGCCGGCTTCGCCGGTGCGCCGCTAGCAAAGACGACGAAGCTGAGGCACGCCGACGGCGAATGGGCGAGCAACAGCTCCGCGAGACGACTGCAACGGCGGCATTTCTTTTGATCACAGGCGCGAAATAAGCAAGAACAATTTTTATTTGAATTATAACACCCGATATCCAAGTTGGGGACCACATACCTTTGCTGGGTCTTTCCTGTGAACTTTTTACAGAGACACGGGGTGCCGCATTCAAAACACAGCTCTGTTTGCAAAATATGGGGGCCCTGAAATGGACCGTTTAGACCGCTACCAGAACCTGTAACTGACGTAACGAGCACTTGACGAGCGGTTGGCGCATAAGTCGTCTTTATGCATGCAGGCGGGTGACGGGCTCAGCGCAGCGGATCCCTCGAAGTCACCGGGGCCGTCAGAATCCTCGCCCTGTCTGCGTCGGGGCTCTAGATTTTGGCGGCCGCGGCGACGAACGACTGGAATCTATCAGTGTTTCCGCGCGCCTTGTCTCTCCTCCAAAACATGAACTTTGCAAGGTGACCAGTGAAATGGTGGCTCTCGCGCCGTCCAGATGGAAGAGAGTTCTTGACGTGGGCCCAGGTGCAATCCACCGTATTGGTGTGCGCACCAGTGTTCGCGCCGACAAAGTTAAGCTTATGGTTGACGGTGAGGTGCGTGAAGCGAGCGTCATTTGCAAGCTTGCGATAGCCAGCACAACAATCAGTGATTATAATTGTTTCAGGGCGGACCCACACGGCTATTAGCCCTTGCAGGGTTTTAGCGTCACGGGTCTCCACGGTAACAAGAAAGCAGCACCCGCTGCAACGCGCCACACCGCCGAAAACCCACTGGCCAGGCCTTAAATACCCGCGATGTATACTTGTGCCGACCGAACATACTCTCGTCTGGTTCTACAGTCACGCCGTCGCCACCAATCATGTCTGAATGCTTAAAGGCGGCATTTACCACAACGTCCCGACAAAGGCTCGCCCAATCAGTTATTGTCTTACTTGCGATATCAGCCTTCCGCTGAATGACGGCGCACGGTAGGTTCTGGCGTCCGGAGGATGATTTTCATGAGTTGGAGAAGCGTCAGGTGCGTGCGATCCTTCGAAAAGGGAACCGCTCCGTATCGAGACTTCGCCCCGGCACTGAACTTTGACCGACTTCCTCTTGGGCACCTCACAAATCATCCACACACCGCACCCCCCCCCCCCCCCCCCCCCCTGTAGCCATCCGCAGATCTGGCGCCGACTTGCAGCTTGTCATCGCAGCGTCGCACTCTGGACACGCACGAAAACCCAGGAGCCAGGAGCAGGCCAACGCGCTAAAGCAAATTAATTGCTTCAAGAGGGTCTTTCATGGCGCCAAGAAGACGGCACAAGTTGAACGCCATGGCACTGCGATGCTCGCCTCTGGAAGAACAAAGCGCCGAGGGGGAACTGCGCGCTTCTTTGCATTTATTATATTTATTTCATCCGCCATTTTATACCTCGTGACACAATTCTAACAAACTCATTGGTTGATCGGTCGGACCACACCATCGCGTGACAAAAAAAAAAAAAAAAAAAAACGAAAAAAAAACCGCCAAACGTATGTTTACGGACGGCATCGTCACAGAGAATGGAGCAGTCGAACCCAACAACAAAATGAAGTAACAAAGTGAATAAAAAAAATAAAATAAAAAGGGAGCCGTTGGAGTTTCGGACGGCGTCTTCTTTGATGAGAGGAGCTGCTCTGGCTGCTCGGAATATTCCTTTTTGTTCTTTTTCTTACTCTACAATGTGCCACGACCCTTATTTAAAGCTGATTTGTTAAATTAATAACAAACAACGCGTTGGAACGGAGGAGGTAGAGAGTCATGGCGTCAGAATTTGACGTGGTAGAAAAGAAAAGAAAATAACGAATGCACAATACATACCGTATGCCAAGACCGTTATACTCCGCACTTGGCGAGGCCTTATGACGCAGCCGACGACCGTAAGGCTATTTATTTTGTTTCTTTTGATTTTTATCGTGACGACTACTCCAATGTGCCTCGAAGTCTCCAGCGGAGATCCGGCAGTTTTTAATTAATTATTATTATTGTCAGTTGAAGGGCACTCTTCGTATGCTGCTTCGTTCCTGACGCCATAATATATGGGGCGGGATTACTGTGCACCACGTATAAACAAAAATCGGATACAGTCTGCCAGACTGTATCCGATATCGTCACATCCGAATCGGGATAGGGAACCAAACGAAACAATGCTCGCTGAGGCGGCAAACAGCGGGTTCGAGTGGCAAACGAAGCCATCGAGACAGGCACCCTTTTGTGCTCTGAGACAAGATAACAAAAACAACGAAGAGAAAGATAATTTATGTTTCAAAGCAAGTCAACATTTTTGGAAGAATTTATCCAGCCTGAGCAAGGTATGTTTGCTCTGAGACACGGGCTGCATCATACATCACTTTATTTTACAACTGTGTAATAACAAGGTATTACACCGCTGAAAAAAAAAGTATGCATAGTGATGCAGTTTGAAACTTGAACACGCATTACAATTTCAAGGAGGGTGGGTGCAACGAGAAGACTGAGGATTCCAAAAAAAGGTATTAGAGAGTTTTAGTGGATCGTTCCGATAACGATACTATGCATCGTTATCGTTCCGATAACGATACTATGCATTAGAGAGTAGAGAGTTTTAGTAGATCGTTCCTATGACTCCGATAACGATACCCGATACTCCACCACCGCCTCCCTTGCGCATGCATAGTATCGTTATCGGGGCTATCGGGGGTATCGGAACGATCTACTAAAACTCTCTAGTATCGGGTATCGTTATCGGAGTCATGGGAACGATCTACAAAAACTCTCTGCTAACAGTAAACAGAACATGGAAAGCGACGCTGGCAAGCCTCCGGGGCAACAGTTAATCGAAAATCCAAACGAAGTTTATTGAAATTTGACGCGCGTGCGGGCAGCACCACACTGATTTATACATCTGCCCTTTCATTGATATTATACTTTAATATTCTGTCAGCTGTACGGATCGTGGTAATGCCAATATTTTGAAAAATTTTGTGAAGCCGCTTCTGTTTACACACATCTCAAAGAGTCGTAATTTATGTTGTTGGCGTTTGCAGCGTGCTCATGGTACCATAGAATGATCGAAGAAGAAGTTATCAGAGCTCACTCGCGACCCAGTCAAATAAAAACGCCAGTTCATTGCGCTTTGCATTCGGGTGGAGACGTGATGCGCCGCTGGCGCGTTTTTGGTCGCCGGTGCCACAGGCAAGGGCTCGAAGGCAATTAATTACCCGAATTCGCCATAAATACCGGAGAAAGATTGCGAGATCATGATGTTGGATTAATTTTGGTTCGACATGAGACAGGTTAAAATGAGAAAAGTCTTTCTGACAATGGTCGAAACCAGAAAGTATGTTTTGAGAAAATTTGAAATGAGAAAGGTTAAAATGAGAAAAGTCGTTTTGAGAAGGGTCAAAACCCGAAAGTTTGTTTTGAGAACGGTTTAAATGAGAAAGAGAGAAACACGAAAGTTGTTTTGCGCTGGGTTGAAATGAGAAGGTGAAAACGAGAAGGTAGAAATGCGAACGGGTTCAAATGAGAACCACCCGTTCTAGCAAGCCGGCCTTGGCGTCGGTCGTCTTCGGCGACTCCACCTCCAGGGGTTGCCGCGCCTAGTTTCCCTGGCGGGGAGTGAGGGGTACTCGCAGGCTCGGGGAACTAAGGTCGTCGCAGGTACTCGTCGATCTCCCGACTCCCGAGGGCGTTCACCACAACGGCGGCGCGGGTCGTTCGGGTGGAACCCGCGGACCCCGAGTCGTCGGTATGGGCATCGGCGGTAGGTGTGGTCTGCTTCCCTGAAGTGGAGGCACAGAGAGCGTCGGTCGGACGTTCGTCACACGTCGGTCTTCCGGGGTGCGCGGGCTTCCGGCAGGAGTACTGGACTTGGTCGTCGTGGCGTCAGTCGTGCTGCGGCGCAGGAGACTGACGTCGAGGCATCGCGACATAGGCGTGAGGAGGAGGCGGGGACCGTCAGGCCACTGCGGCGTAAGTCAACGTGGGTTCTTCGGGTGCTGCCACGACGATGGGAGCTTCTGGTTGAATGGCTCTCTGGAGTTCTTCTCGCACGGCCTCGGCGATGGAGAGCAAAGCTGGTCGGTCAGCCGCGGATAGCAGTTTTCTGAGCTTTTTCCGAACGACGTCACGGCTGATCTGCAAAATGCCTAGGATGCTGGAGCTAAGTTCGCAGTTAGACGGCACGAAGGCAGCGAGGCCGGGTTGTCGCGGGTAGTGACTGGCTCGGGCGTGCAGGGCACGCTCGATGTTCGTTGCCTCGGTGACAAAATCTTCGACTGTTGTCGGAGGGCTGCGGACAAGGCCGCCGAAGAGGTTGTCGCTCACGCCCCGCATGAGGATTTGTTGCATCTTCCCTTCTGTAGCACGAGGGTCGGCGCGGGCGCTCAGGCGCAGAACGTCCTACACGAAGCCGGCGACGCACTCGTTGGGGCTATGTGTTCAGGTTCGCAGTAGATCCTCGGCTCTCTCTCTCTCTCGGCAGGTGTGGTTGATAAATCTGCCCTTCAGCTCGCTCTTGAAAATGCTCCACGATGTCAAAGAGGACTCATTATTCTCGTACCAGTGCTTGGCAGTGCCCTCAAGCGAAAAACGGACATTGTGCAGGCGCTGCTCGTCGGTCCAGTCATTGGGGCGGGCAGCGCGTTCGTACTGGTCGATACAGTCTTCGACGTTTTCGTTTTGTTCGCCGTGGAACGAAACAGCCGTCCGCGGTGCGACGGGCAAGTAAACAATTATAGAAGCGGCCGGCGTCTGCGACTGGTCGGCCATCGTCGTCTTCTTCAGCTTGTGCTTGCCCAGCAGCAGACCAACTTCTGGAGGCTGTCCCTGGGTGCGGCAGCTGGCTCTCAGTCGACGTCGACGGGGCTTAGCTTTCCGGGGCTTGAAAAAGATCGTGCCCACAGATCTTCTGAGGGGTACGTTTCAAAGCATAGAATGCGCTACCCCTCACCTCCACCAAAATGTCACGAATGACAAATGATAAGGCGACGAAAACTGAAGCAACTGAAACGTTTATTGGGGCGAACTTGTTCCCCAAAGCCGAGTAGAAAAAGGCTAGCGTCACGGTCGTAAATGGCGACGAAATACCAGGATCGAACGCTGTGGCGAGACTGACTCCGTCTCGCCATGAGGATCCCCTAGTACACGCGTAGGCTGCTGGAACATTCGGCGTACAACATTCGGTGCCTAGAACATTCTAACCTCGAATACGCCCAACACGGTTCTCGAATTTACTAGAATGCGAGAGCTACAGAGATAATAAATACGTGCGTCCACTGCCAGGAATTGAACCGTGGCCCTCTGAGTGGGAACCAAGCACGATAACCGTTAGGTCACGGGCGCGCTGCCTCCTTGGTGAGCTGCGTGCGCGGCAATATTGGAAGCAGCTACTGGTTAGCAAAAACGACACATTCAGAATAAAGGAAAAAAACGCGTTGCTCTAAAGCTTAGGCATAGCGCGTTCATTGGAATTGCTGCAACGACTAACGTAAGGGACTAGTTATTTTTTAAGTGAGTAACAAGCAACGGTGCCTAGATACTTTATTTCAGTGACGTGTATCCTGTCTGCTTTCCAGATATGTTTTCTTCGTTATCTCAGGGAAGGCCAAAGCTTGACGTCAATTTTGCAGAAAAAAACAACATTGCAGTCAGTTCTTTTTCCCTCGGGTAGAAGACACGCCGCAAAACAGCCTGTTTTTTTTTTTTTTTTTCTTTATTATTTTTTACTAGGCCTTCACGACTCGCGACATACCAGCGGGGTTGTCACAATGTCGTTCGCCAACCACAGATGGCAGCTAGGTTCGCCGCCAGATGTCCGGAGGATATTTCTGCAGGCTTGTTTTATTTCTTTTTTTTTACGAGATAAATGAGGTTGACGTGTACTTATTCGCAATTTTAATGCAGTTTTTGGATTCAGGGCACAAAAACAACAACAACAACAGAACATCGCTTATATTCTTCCTTTAAAATCTAAATCCGGGTCACACTGGTCATACACAGTGTTTATTGTCAGAGCAGGTCTCGGAGAGGCTGGGATGTGCTCGAGGGCTCTACATTTTAAATTCCTCTTTTAGTTGGTAATTTGGTTGTTCGTAAAAAGTTCCCTGGCGAGGCCCTTGTGCTCAACTTTAAAGTGACCGAACCATCCGCACTTTGATACCGGTTTTCTCTCGAAAAAAAAAAAAGGACCGGTTTTGAAGTATTCGCCAAAGTACCAGGATGGACTCGTGGACTCTAGGTTTTATATTTCCCCTTTAGTTGGCAACTGGGTTGTTCTGAAAAACGTTCCCTGGCGAGGCGCGTGTGCCCAAATTTCAAAAGATGAACGAATGCGGAAGAACGTCCGAACCATCCCCACCTGGAGACGACGTTAATCGGTATATGTGCGTTTATTTTTGACGATTTAGCATAATGGACGAGGATGATGAAATGATCATCCGCGTTTGCGCGCTCTTAGCCTTGCGCCTTTGGCACGAGTGGCAATTCCCATGTGCTGCGATTCTTTCTCATATATTCTGATTTAATGGTTCTCGGTGACGCTCAGCAAGCTTCTAATTTTATCAATAAGCCCACATACCCCCGTCGTGCTTATTTTACTAATTAGAAATATTCAACATATTTCAGTTAATCATTCCACTTATGGTGGCGATTAGCCCTCTAATAATGCCCCCTTACGTAATTAGACTGATTCGCGGGACCTTAACAAGTTTTTAAAAGAAATGTGAAAAGCCTAAATGAGACACCTTGTATTGATATTGTGACGGAGTGAGGCGAAGAGACGGTAAATTATAAACTGAAAAGGAGGCTTCAATCGGCAGACTTGTGCCAAACAAAATAAAAAAACGAGCGTCAAAGCAGTAAAAAAGCGTAAAAAAATTAGGGTTTTGTTTTTAGTCAGGAGTAAAATAAAAACAAAATCGAATCCTTCATTCGTAACAAAGGCGGTTTAATAGCGCTAAAAACACGGCCGCAGTGTCCCTGAGCAGAATAACAGCGCTAAACTGGTAGGAGCTGAGCCACGTCACGCAGCCGCCCGAGAAGTACCGACGCGAAGGACGAACGCGGGTGTCGTGCGCAAGGCTCGCGAATAGACGTGCATTGCCGCCCTGGCGGTTGAACATCTGCTTTGTCAAAGATGGCGGCCGTGGGACCTTAAGCCGGGCTCAGGTACCGCTCATAAATCGTACAAAAGAGTCTGCAAACACGATCGAGTCACCGCGATATCCGTGGTATCGGTGTCTCGCGTTCCAATCTCTAAGCAGACCGGCATTTGTATGGAGAAGAAGCAGTGTCGACCCCGGCCTTAACTCGAGTCTATGAAAGACAAAAGAAGCAGATCCAAGTGGGACCCCCATTGCAATGGATGGTTTATATCGTTTCCGCGTTTTGCTGCTACACATGTGCCGTGAAACGAAAAAGAAAGAAAAACAAAAACAAAAAACAAATCGCATTTAATTTTTGTCTATGCTAAGCACTTTGGTAGAAGGTTCTATTATGGCTACGACTACATTCTTAAGATTCTAGGTTTGCAGAATTTATTGAAGCGAAGACTCTCGCGATATTTTATTTTTACATAAAGTAATTAACGGTCCCATCGACGCTGATCTTTTAGGCTCAGTGAATTTTCATGCTCCTGCTCGATCTTGTAGACATCGTTCCTTGTTTTACCCTCACCTTCAAGAAACATTGTGGCCATTAACCGGCATGCAAGTTTCTTTGAAGAATGTTGACTCGCCAACTTTGGACGTTTTCAGTGATTGTACCGCACTCAAGCGCAATCTTGACTACGCACTGTACCTTATATAGGACAGGTGTCTGCATGAGATACTGCTGAATCTCTTTTATCCAATCGTGGACATTTGTGCCACCATACCAAAACCTCACGGTTGTTCTGGGGCACTGGGGAAATAAACTGTTATTATTATTATTAACTATTTTAATGGTTAGTTAAAATTATAACTTACTGTAGGCCTTGCATGCCTTGTACGACATTTAACCAAACCTAAGGAAAAGGGATCATTATTATTTATTTATTTATAATACCCTCAGGGCCACAAGTGGCGTTACAGAGGGGAGTGGGTTTACATGAAGTAGTTGGTGATGGCGTCCCGAAATCTTCCACTGTCGGTGATGCCGATGAGGTTCTCGGGGAGGTCATTCCAGTCCACAATCGCAGATGGTAAGAACGCCTTCTGGTGTGCGAGGGTGAAGCATTGTGGGCGGGCGATCTTACAAGGATGGTCAATTCTAGCCCAGATGTACGATGGGGGGTTTAAGAGAGATTGTTTAAAGATGGGCGTATAAAATACCTTGTGAAGAAGACAAAGGCGAGAGATCCTACGACGTGAAGATAATAGCGGAAGGTCAAGGTGAGCTTTCATTAACGAGACACTCGAAAAACGGGAATAATCAGAAAAAATGAAGCGTGCAGCATGGCTCTGAACAGATTCAATTAAATCAGCTAGCGTTGATTGATGAGGATGCCAAATTGAAGACGCATATTCTAATTTGAGACGGACAAGAGTAACGTACAGGAGGCGCTTAAGGTTATTGGGAACAGATCTAGAATTTCGACGGATGTAGCCTAAACTTCGATTAGCAGATTGTACAATGTTGTTAATATGAGTATTCCAAGAGAGGTTAGGTGAAAGATGCACGCTGAGGTATTTATAGTGGTCTGTATGTTCGAGTATAGTCCCATCCAAAAGTAGCGTAGGATTAGTTTCTGCTAATGAATTAGAAAAACGCATGCACTTACATTTGTTAGTATTGAGAGACATTTTCCAATTCTGGCACCAGTCGGTTATTTTGAGAAGGTCAGCTTGCAAAATTAGAAGGTCATCTTGAGTAGTAATCTTACGGTGAACAACGCAATCGTCAGCAAACAGGCGAATAACAGAGGTGATACGCAATGGGAGGTCGTTAATATAAATGAGAAAAAGTAGCGGTCCAAGCACGGTGCCTTGAGGAACACCAGAAGAAACAGCAGAGACGTGAGACGAGGCATTGTTAGCGTAGACGTATTGACGGCGTTGAGAAAAAAATGATTCAATCCAGATTAGTACATGAGCGTCAATATTTAGCGTGGAAAGTTTGAGAAGTAGAAGTTTATGAGGTACTTTATCAAATGCTTTAGCGAAATCGAGAAATACAGCGATAGTGGGGTATCCGGAGTCGAGATTCAAGAACAAGTCATTAGTCAGATGAAGAAGCTGTGTTTCACAAGAAAAATTGTAACTGAATGTACACTCTAAAACCGCCTTCACTGAGTGTTTATCCATCTCGGCGTACATTAGAGGGAGCCGTAACCATCACGGTCACTTCATTATTTAATATCTTTTGGTAAACTTTTGAAATAAGGGTTTTATCGGTCATGTCGTAATGTTAGTTTTCATGCCGGATATTACCAGTCGTTGAACCGATTCATAAAATATGCGAAAATATACCGGGCCTTAAATGACATACTGATCGATACGTGTTCACGTGTTTCCTGCTTCCAAAATTGGGCGAAGAGCGGCGTACGGCACCGCTCGCAGTTTCGAGCAGAAGAGAGACCTTCGTCGCTTGTCCCGTCTCCGCCTTCCGCGTCTTTGTTATAGGAGGCTGTTTCCAGTTGTATCATAAGTTTCATAACTCGCCTGCATCGTCACTTTGGACCTGTGTCGAGGACTCGTTGTTCTCTCGGCAGCGTGGAGCCTCCTCGATTACAAAGCCTTAGTGCTCAGTTTTCATTTTACCGAAGTGCCTTACGTGGTCTAATTTGAACCGGAGACATTGTGGCAGTATGGTGTGCATATTTACCTAAGTGACATATAAAATAGGTAGTTCAAGTCATCATTATCACCATCACTATATTTCCTTGAGGGCCCGATTGGGCATTATACAAAAAATGGTTAAGGTCACACTAATGCAGTCTTATTACGTAAGGGTGGCAATAAAACAAAACAAAAACAGTAAACACAAATATAACACTGTAAGTTAGATTGTTTAGTTAGATAGAAGGGTGGTAATGGATTCAACAAATGTAGTATTGAAACGATGTTGTGAGGCAGTGAGTTTCAATCCTCGATAATACCACGAAACATATCAACGACACTTCTGTTAAAAAAAACAACAACATATGTATATATTTTAAATAGTTAATAACACGCTTTTTAAATACACGGCCAAAACCTGGTCTGCCGTCTTATGTTCCGTAAAGCCGGGGTCGCACTGCTTATACATCGTATACAAAAGATAGTCTGCACACAGATTCGAACGCGGGTCCCCGCGAGGGTCGGGCTTCGAATGCCGCATGGCAAGGAGTTCGAGGAGGAAACTTGACACGCGGCATTCGAACCACGGATATTCCGGTGACTGGTGTTTGCAGAGTACCTATGATGTACGAGCACCTTGGCTTAAGGCAGCAGACGCACTGTTCATACACAATACAAAACACAGAATGGTAGCTGCAGACATGGTGACATAATTATCTCCGGACTCGCCTTTTGCTTCTTGCATTTGTATGCAGCGAAGCGTACAGTCTTTGTATGATAAATCTGATACCGTCATACAAGAAAGGACAGTGTCTTAGACGGTGTGCAGACTGTCCTTTGTATTAGCGATGCGACCCTGGCTTCAAATGACAGTGTGGTGGCAGCTACACGCTCGCCGAGCCTATGAAGCCTTTCATAACATGACTCAGTTTTCTGCCCGTGAGGTGTAGGCAGAAGCCTGGTCACGTCGTAAAAGGTAGACCTATTACTGCCCCAACGAGCGCCTAAAGCTACCGCCACGCTTTTACATTAGCCGCTAACGAAGTATTACTAATGTATTTCAGCTTCTATGTACATAAATTTCAGTTTGCAATGCATTGAGATGCAAATCATTATGAGATTAGACAAATGTTGTAGGGCAGCTTTGATCAGGATAAAACTCCATACGATGAGAATGCCGCCCGCAATATTGTCGTTTCCGTTCGCAGTTTGCGGCATGGAGTTTTAAGTATAATAAGAAACAAAACGAAAGACAGTATGGAGTCGGGAAAATCTCTATCACTGGAACACGTAATAAAGTCTGCGATAGGAATCTGAACATGGAGTTTTTATGTGCTCACGTCACGCTGCAGTGTCACACCATACTTCCTTTTCCTGTCAAAACGCTTCATTCCGAAAGTTCTTACCTCAAAGGAATCGACGCTTTCACAATCAGGCAACGATTATGAAATTAGGTTTTAGCAGATCGTTTTTTACCCCTTTTGTATCACTATAACGATACACTGCCGGCATCTTTGCACGTGCGTCGGAAATAGAGCGTAAAACGCGCGCTGGGCTGGCAGACATCTGTCAGCTTATCGGAATGTATAAAATTGATTTCCTAGAGAGTTTTAGTAGTTCATTCCTCCGATAGCGGTGGTCGATACCCCACCGACGCCTTTGCGCATGCGTCGTATCGTTATCGGAAGAATGGGAACGATCTATAAGACTCCCCACGGACACTCCCCCAACATGGAAAATCAGTACAGTGTGTCCCAACAACACCCGTACATAAGAAGGCTGTTCGTTCATGGAGGAGAGGGTGGTACCACTGCTGTTCAACTTGGAGGGGGGTTTCGCGTAGCAATTTTCGCACGAGAAGCACGTATTCGGAAAGGCTTGTGGAGTAAAGGGCGATTCACACGCTTGCGTTCAGTTCTTATCGCTTGCGTTGAGTTTTTATCACTGATTGTCGGATCAGTGATAAGAAAGTTGGGAATGATCACTCGGTTATCAAGTTCTTTCACTTCACCAATATATGTAGTGCGTCTGTTCGCTCAGTGCCTTGTATGCTCAGGACTTGAATTTGGTTCAATTAGGTAGAATTCACTATAAACAGAAGTTGAAATGATTGAGCGTGTGCGGAAGAAATTTACCCGAATTATTTATGACCGATACGTTGGTCGAAAATTGTTTTTAGTTACGATTTGTTGCTACTTTTATTTAGCCTTGCAAGGCTATCCACGAGGAGGGCTGTTAGAGACATTAATTTTCTTCATAAGGTAGTGCATGGTGTAGCAATATCTAGAAAGGACGAGACGAGGCCTTGTCCGCTGGGCTCTAGACATGAAGCGCGTGTGTCGTCGGCGCTTCGTTCTTCTTTATTCGCCTCTTGCTACATCTCTCCTCCCCCTATAGAGGATACAACCAACAAATTGCGGACACAAGGGGCATACACGCGAGGACACACATATATACATATATATACACATAAGCACTAAAAGGAGTCACTCTGCGAACCTCTTTGGCTTTTTATTAATCTGACCGGACCTTGTTCGTACTTCGGCGCCCTTGGAAGCCGGATCTGGCAGCGTAGTTCTTGACTCCGAGACCAGTGAGTGAGGTGTCTGCTCATTTATGTCTTTCGGCAGCAGAGCGAGATGACATTTCTTTCTCACCAGAAGTCCTTTCGGGATCTCTACGACGTACGACCTTGGTTCTGCCCTCTCTCCGACGACTTTACCAGTTGTTGCCGCATTTCTCACCCAGACCGTGCTATCAAGAGGTTCGTTCAAGCGTTCACACACTGGATGTCGGCTATTATAGTTTCTCACTTGTTTCTGTTATTCTTCCTTGTCTTTTTTTCTAAATTCCTCGTGATTGGGAAGTTTCGGAATTAACGTTCATGGAAGAGTTGGTAGCGTTGTCCTTAATTGGCGGCCCATTAGCAGCTCTGCAGGACTGTAGCCACAGCTTCCCGGCGTTGTCCGGTAAGATAGAAGGCCAAGGTTGGGGTCATCAGACTTTTTGAGAATGTCTTTGACCACCTTTACCATATTCTCAGCTTCTCCATTACCCTGCGGGTAATACGGGCTGCTTGTGACATGGGTTATCTGGTACTTCGCAACAAAGTCTTGGTATAATTTTCCCCAATATTGAGGACCGTTGCCCGATCGGAGTACTTCAGGTATACCATGACGGGAAAATATTGCTTTGAGGTGGCCAATTACCGCTTCGGATGTTGTCTGCCTCAACTTGCATACTTCTACATACCGCGAGTAGCAGTCGAGTACTAGGAGGTAGTGTTGTTTGTTCAGTTCGAAGAGATCTGTCGCAACGCGCTGCCACGTGCGGTCTGGAAGTTTCGATGCTATCATGGGCACGTTCCCGAATACATCTGGACTAGCTGTTCCAGGTGTGTGCTGAGTCCTGGCCACCAGACGGACATCTTCGAACGTTCGCGGCATTTGCTAATGCCCAAGTGTCCCTCACGAAGTTTGTCTAACACCTCCTTGCGAAGCGGCTGGGGGATGAAAAGGCGGTTCGTCCTCACTAAAAGCCCTTCTTGTATGGTGAGGTTCTTTCTTTCGGAATAAAACTGTACCACTTCAGAAGCAACCTTGGCCTTTGTGGGCCATCCAGTGGTGGTATACTCCTTCAGTTTTCTTCCGACCGGGTCTTCCCGTTGCAGTGTCCGAATCTTGTCTAAGTACTCAGTTGAAGCTGGCAAGGAACCGCTGATGGCTTGTACGTACGCTTCCAGTTCCTCTCCCATAGTTCTTCCCGGCAAGCCTACCGGCGATCTGGACAGAGCATCGGCCGTACACAGCTCTTTACCAGGAACATGAGAGATCGTGAAGGAAAACCTCATGAGGCGAAGTTTAAACCGCTGTATTCGCGCCGGAATAAGGTTCAGCTCTTTTGATCCAAAGAGAGGTACTAGCGGACGGTGATCCGTCTGGACATGGAAAGTAGTTCCCAAAAGAAACTTCTCAAAACGCTCGCACGCCCATGCTACGGTGTACGCCTCCTTTTCAATTTGTGCGTATTTGACCTCTCTGTCATTCAATCCTTTGGACGCGAATGCTACAGGTCGCACATGTCCTTGTTTATCCCGCTGTAGCAGTACAGCTCCGAGGCCATACGACGAAGCGTCTGCCGAAACGATGAGGTGTTGTCCTGGATCATACAAAGTCAAGGTTGCGGCGTCTTGGATGTCTTTTTTTATTGCTTCCCAAGCACGCTGCTGCTGAACATCCCAGGCCCACTCTTTGCCCCTTTTCAGCAGGTCTCGTAGGGGTTTTAGTTTTTGCGACATGTGTGGGATGAATTTACCGAATTGGTTGGCCATCTCGATGAATTGCCTTATCTCATGAACTGTGGTGGGTGTACGCATTTTAGTGATTGCATCAACCCGTTCTGGATCCGGTAGAAGTCCTTGGCTGCTGATTATGTGGCCAAGGAACTTGACAGAGGTCTTCTTAAATTCACACTTCTCCTTTAGTGTGACACCTGCTGTTTTCAGCCTTTGAAGAACTTCTTCGAGCCTGGAGTCATGTTCCGTCTCGTTCGACCCCGTCACCAGGATGTCGTCCATATGACACAGCACCCCCGGGAGGCCGTCCAAGATTTGGTTCATCTTCCTTAGGAAATGCTCAGGTGCAGATGAAATCCCAAATGGAAGCCTTTGAAAGCAAAACCGACCAAATGGGGTGATGAAAGTTGTCAAGAGCTGTGACTCCGCCGCCAGCTTGATTCGCCAGAAGCCTGCCTTGGCGTTTAGTTTTGAATACAAAGATATATTTGAAAGACGGACCAAGGTTTCTTCCACTGATGGCAAGACCAGTTTCTCGCGCTCAATGTTCTTGTTGAGCTGTGTCAGATCTACACATATTCTGACATCTCCATTCGACTTAGGAACCACCACCATTCCAGAGCACCACGCGGTGGGTTCTTCTACTCGCTTTATGATCCCGTCCTTCAACATTTTTCTCAAGTGCTCCTCAACTTTTGATATCAGAGCCAAGGGTACACGACGGGACGTGTTTACTGAAATTGGTGTGGCATTATCAATTAGCTTGATCTTGTATTCCCCCTTCATTATTCCAATACCACTGAAAAGTTCCGGATATTTCTGGTGATAACCGGCAGTAGTGGGATCGGTGACTGAATGCATGAATTTGACAAGTCCAAGTTCTGTGCTAGCTTCACGTCCCAGAAGCGGTTCGTCAAGGTTCGTGCACCAACATAGATGTCCTCATGTATCAGCTGTTGACCATTTTGAATCGTGGCCCGGAACTTCCCAATGACTGTTAACATCTGCCTTCCGAGTCCGAAAAGTTTGGCCGCAGTAGGCTGGAGGTTTTTGAAGCTCGATGCCGCATCCTCCGGTATGGCACTGATGTCGGCGCCTGTATCAATCTTGAACTGGACGACCTTGTCATTGACCTTGAGCGGGACTCTCCAAGCCAGGCCAGCAGAAGATTTAACACTTCCGAGCAGCCATTCTTCTTGATCTGTCTCCACGTTTACTTCCTGTAAAGACTTTCTCCTGCATACCTTTGTCCAATGTTCTCGTCTGCTACAGTTTAGGCACTTGGAACTGATTGCAGGACACTCGGAGTTTGTGTGCGCCAACTTGCCACATTTTCCGCAGGTAGGAGCTTTCGTGTCATTTCTTGACTCTGAATTGCGCGGAGCCTTTAATTTTTCTTGTCTTTTACCAAAGACATCGACGACCATCTCCTCTTTTTCTGTTTGCCTGTGCCCTCGGACCACTGCTTGTTGCTTGTGCACGGCTTCTTTCTGTCGAGCTCGTGTGTCTGCAGCTTCTAGTGTGAAGTTGGGGTTTCTCTGCAGGCTTTCAGAAAGGGAGTCATCTAACAGGACTAAGAAGCGATCTCGAACCAGTTCGTCCTTCAGAACGCCGTAGTCACAAGGTTTTACCAGGTGATGTAGGCTGGTTATAAACGATTCCACCGACTCTCCAGTCTCTTGCGTTCTTTGATGAAATTTCGCTCATTCGTAGATGACGTTTCGCTTTCCCACGAAGTGATTATGAAACAAGTCCGACACTTTCTCGAAGTTTTGTTTGTCGTCGTCTGAGAGGGACGATGCCTCGAGAACGTCTTCGGCGGCGTCATCTCCAAGGAAATATACAAGAGCATCTACCTGTTCGTCCTCATCGGCGTTGACGAGCTTGGAGACCTCTCGATAGCGGTTGAATCTGTTGTACCACCTTGGCCAGTCGCCTGGGTTGTGGGAATCGAACATTGACGGTGAGGTGAATCTGTGAGCGTACATCGTTGTCCGACATGCCGCTGCCGCCTCTTCCCCCTGGCTCGTCCCAGCGGAAGACTCTCGTGAACTGCTTGGCGTGTTCATGGTGAAACTCTGTTCTACCACCCAGCCACTTCTGACACCATGTAGCAATATCTAGAAAGGACGAGACGAGGCCATGTCCGCTGGGCTCTAGACATGACGCGCGTGTGCCGTCGGCACTTCGTTCTTCTTTATTCCATGCCTCTTGCTACACATGGTACTGTTAAAACTGAAAATTTACTTATGAATATAGACTTTCAGTGCCCTCCAGAGCTAGTCGCCATTTTTTACGTTTTATGTTACTATAATTTGCGAATCATCGCCATTATGTCGTATGCAGTCTTCCTTTAATATTATATGCGATTGTGACGTAGATATTTTTTTATTTTGTTAGTTTCAAGACAGCCTTGAAAAAGTGTATTTTATGCGACCAAGAGTTAATGTAAGGTTGCATTTGCTCTGCAGACTTGTATTTGTTTCCTTACAAATGTCTGTAGTTTTGTGCATGTTCGTATTTTAAATAGTGTTGCTCTAAACACGAAATGACAGCCCCACTACACAAAAGGCGTTACTGCTGTTTGTGGGCACTAAAGAAAATAAAACATCATTATTATTATTATTATAAACCGGTCTTTACCCCGTTTTGTTGGAGCCGACGCAGCTGTTGCGATAGCAAGCCTCGCACACGGTCGGACTCAACGCAAGTGTTTGAATCGCAGCTAAGTCAACAGTTCAATTGCAGCACTCTATTTGGAGCGTTTTCATGGTAGCCATATCTTCTAGGACCCTAAACTACACGACAGAACCAAGCGGGGCAGGAGACCGCGGGACATGTCCCCGGTCCCCCCGTCCCGCCTGTTGTGTAGATTAGGGATCCTGCATTACGAGGGGAACGAGAGAGAGAGAGGAGGACGAGGAGGCGCCCAAGGCTTAGGTAAACACGCCTCAGCTACTCACGTTCTAACCTTTAGCCGGCACTGCAATTCGCTTACCCCATACGCGTGTGAAAATATAAGAGCTGCTAAAGGCTAGCGCGTGATTCGCTGAGGCATGTTTAGCTAAGCCTCCAGGCCCCCTTTCTTCTCTGCCTCATCGAAAACCAGATGTGACTCTAGAAAACGGGCCAATCATAGGGTCGAAATGGCCTGTTTACTTATTCCACAAACTTCTCTAAATACGCAAATTCAGCCCCCCCCCCCCCCGCCCCCTCCCCCAATTCGCACGACCAATTAAACCCGTCCTATGCGTGCATGCTGACCGCGATTTTTACATATATAACGACCAGTTTAAAATAAGCATAGTTAAATGCACAAGTTTTTGTGCTGGTCATGCTACTCGAGAATGACACCAACTTAACATTTCACCCTTCCAAACGCGCATTAATAGTAAAAAAAAAAACAAAAAAACTGGGACAACGTGTTTTTCTACGTTAGTTATTAAATGAGGTTAAAAATGCAGGCGAGCTGGTGCACATTTATAATGAAAATCCTAGAGACAATTAACAGGGAGGACAGGAATATCATCACCCCGAAACCAGCACAAAAAGTATTTAATTTCAGGACATGCTTCGTTCTTGTAGTCTTTGCATAGCACGAAGCACATGAAACACAATCCCGCGTCAGCTGCAGGCTCCACATCATGAAAGTCTCAAGCACTCAAACACTGGCTTAAAAGCAGTCAGAGAAGTTCGGTGCGGACAACATTTTTAACTGGTAAAACCGTCACTACGGTTTGGCAAAATTGGATTGCAAAAGAAGTTGACGGCGAGCACGACAACTAATGTGTGATTGCGACTGATGACCATGAACGTAGGTGTGACTCTGTGACGATGAAAGTGTTCTGACTGCCTGCACAAAGAGGCGTCGCCAGTTGAGATCTGTGTGTCCCGCTCCTTCCTCTCTTTTCCCTCTTCTGACACTCTTTTATCCTTTTTTCCATCCCTAAAGGTCGACCAACAAGCAGAAAGAAGGAAACTCCCCCTCAATTCTCCCTTTCCATTTGAGAAAGAGGAAGACCCTCCTCCTCTCTACCGGGAGTAGTTCAGAGATCCGCTCCAGTGTGGAGAGGAGGGGAAAAGTGGGCGAGTGGAAATTAAGAGAAGGAAACTGGGAACCGGTTTTTCCCTGGTAGAAGACGATTCTGTAGGTCGGACTTTAACAGAGTAATGAAAAAACAGTTAGGGCGCAGGCGAGCTGGTGTAAGTTTACCATTTTTTGCCACCTGAGACTGGGTGGAAAAAACACGACGACGTCTCAAACACAGCTAACCACTTTATTCAGTTCTCCCTCCTTTTATACATCCTGACCCAACACCGCCACCAAAAAAACATTTCAAACAATGGCACCAATGGGACACGCCTTGACATCGCAGCCACAAAGTTCTTAAAAAAAAATATTACGACCCACTTTGAATTAACAAACGGTAAAAACACAACGAAACATCGGCCGAAGGGAACATTCTCGACCTTGCAGCCACTCTTAACTTTACAACAAACAATCTATCTAACCACACGGAACCGATTGCAGTACGAACCCATCAACCTGTTACACCTTTTTTCTTTTTCCCCTTTTCTTTAAGTACGCAAACACCCTTGACAAGGAGATGACAAAGAAGAAAACTCTCGCGAAAAACACAAGACCTGTTCAAATCATATTCGCAGAAAAGCTTTCGCCCTATCACTAAAAAGCATAGACGCCTGGCTTATGCAGTTGCCGATCGACCTAATTTTCACTGTCTCTTTTACAACCCTTTTGACGTCGCTGACTTCTCTGCATACTACCGTTGTACCGGACCACTCGGCCGAGCAGTTTCTGCATTCTTGTACATGTGTCGCAATTTCGGAATTAGTCGCTTTGATATTTATATTTCTTTTGTGCTCAGTCAGACGATCGTTCAAGAATCTTGAGGTCTGCCCTATGTACCTAAAACCACAAGTCATCGGTATGTCATAAACTACACCGGTTTCACAAGGCACAGATTTTTCCTTGTGGCCCTTTTGGCACCCTTTTTTTTTCTCTTTGGAACGGGGTGAGGTTGCCCAACTTAAAGTCCGCGCTGAACACTACATTAACGCCAAATTTTTTTTGCACACGCTTTTACATTGTGTGACACGGTGTTAAAATACGGCATTACTGCGAACCTGTTACTCGATTTTTCCTCCGCCTGTCCCTTTTCCCGAAACATTAAGGTCACTTGCCTCCCGATGAAATCTCCCTCCTAGCCTGCGTTAGTCAATCGTTGCCACTGCCCCCGCACTGCCTTAGGCATAAAATGAACACATGACCTGTTCAGAGCATTTGTGATCAGCGATCTAACAACACTCGCCTTTACCGACTTAGAGTGGCAGCTCTTCCTTGGGAGTACTGGTTTCGGGGCATCCTTTCCATACTCCCAGCATAGGGTTTCACCCACATGAAGTTTTAGGTCTAAAAACTGCAACATATCATTCGTTGGCCTTTCCACTGTGAACTTGAGTTCAGGAGCTGACGACACTACTAGTGACTCTAGCTTCTCCGCAATTCCACTCTGGAAGGTGCATAACACAATGTCGTCGACATATCTCCTTACTATACAGCTATCCGACGGCATTTTTTCTAGTCCTTCTACCACGGCAGAATCAAGTGAGTTGAGGTATATTTCCGCCAAAGCTGGAGCCACCGATGAACCTATGCACACTCCATCTTTCTGCACAAATTTTTGCCCATCGTATTCAACCACAGTTGATCGAAGATACAAATCTAACACCGTCATGAAACAATCTATCGAAATGCCGGAACCTGACTGAAATTTTACGAGATTACGCTCCAGGGCCTCTTTTACTCGCTTCATCAGTCTGCTCTTCTCCAACGAATAATAAAGGTCTTTAATGTCCATAGAAAATATCGAGCACTTCCTGCCGTGATGGACCTCCAGGATGTCAATTAACTCGCTTGAGTTTCTCAGTGAGAGCGAATCTTCAAGCCTTACATACTCTAATCCCTGTTGCAAGAATTTAGACACTACCTTCTGCCAAGTCCCGTTTTCATTTATCACTATGCGGAAAGGAAGCTCAGGTTTATGGTCTTTTAGAAAAAACTTCAGGTTCAATGTCGAGTGTCTCGAGCTCAATATCCCCTTTGCCATCCCCTCAAAATCTTCTTTCTTAAGAACCCCACTGATCTCTTTTCTCATCTTTCCAATATTCCCAGTCCATTCCACAAACAGAGTATCTAACGCCTCCTTTGTCTTCTTCCGGAAAACCGACCTAGGTAAGATTGCAAACTTGCCTAGGTCTGCGGGGGACATCAAAACAGCTATTTTGATGTGCCCCGCACGTCCCTTGTAAACCCATGTAGAGAAGCGGTATCCCGGAAGACTGAGGAATTTTTGAGTAGAGGGCCGAAGTTTTGTTTAAATGTAAAACCGTCGAGATTGTATCTATTCTCGTCGATACAGAAAGTCGCGAAAGTTGTAACTCAGGACGAGAAGGCAGCTTTTGTTGATCAAGCAATTGGCCGAATGGAAAATGTCATGGGCAGGGATTACCCAACAGAAAGAAGGAACTTTAGTGAAGTAAAAGCGGTAAAAAATGAGTTAGAATGTAAATCGTTGGAGTTGTTGCAGACGGACAAAACTGGCAAGTTTGCAATCTTACCTAGGTCGGTTTTCCGGAAGAAGGCAAAGGAGGCGTTAGATACTCTGTTTGTGGAATGGACTGGGAATATTGGAAAGATGAGAAAAGAGATCAGTGGGGTTCTTAAGAAAGAAGATTTTGAGGGGATCGCAAAGGGGATATTGAGCTCGAGACACTCGACATTGAGCCTGAAGTTTTTTTCTAAAAGACCATAAACCTGAGCTTCCTTTCCGCATAGTGATAAATGAAAACGGGACTTGGCAGAAGGTAGTGTCTAAATTCTTGCAACAGGGATTAGAGTATGTAAGGCTTGAAGATTCGCTCTCACTGAGAAACTCAAGCGAGTTAATTGACATCCTGGAGGTCCATCACGGCAGGAAGTGCTCGATATTTTCTATGGGCATTAAAGACCTTTATTATTCGTTGGAGAAGAGCAGACGGATGAAGCGAGTAAAAGAGGCCCTGGAGCGTAATCTCGTAAAATTTCAGTCAGGTTCCGGCATTTCGGTAGATTGTTTCATGACGGTGTTAGATTTGTATCTTCGATCAACTGTGGTTGAATACGATAGGCAAAAATTTGTGCAGAAAGATGGAGTGTGCATAGGTTTATCGGTGGCACCAGCTTTGGCGGAAATATACCTCAACTCACTTGATTCTGCCGTGGTAGAAGGACTAGAAAAAATGCCGTCGGATATCTGTATAGTAAGGAGATATGTCGACGACATTGTGTTATGCACCTTTCAGAGTGGAATTGCGGAGAAGCTAGAGTCACTAGTAGTGTCGTCAGCTCCTGAACTCAAGTTCACAGTGGAAAGGCCAAAGAATGATATGTTGCAGTTTTTAGACCTAAAACTTCATGTGGGTGAAACCCTATGCTGGGAGTATGGAAAGGATGCCCCGAAACCAGTACTCCCAAGGAAGAGCTGCCACTCTAAGACGGTAAAGGCGAGTGTTGTTAGATCGCTGATCACCAATGCTCTGAACAGGTCATGTGTTCATTTTATGCCTAAGGCAGTGAGGGGGCAGTGGCAACGGTTGACTAACGCAGGCTACGAGGGAGATTTCATCGGGAGGCAAGTGACCTTAATGTTTCGGGAAAAGGGAAAGGCGGAGGAAAAATCGAGTAACAGGTTCGCAGTAATGCCGTATTCTCACACCGTGTCACACAATGTAAAAGCGTGTGCAAAAACATTTGGCGTTAATGTAGTGTTCAGGGCGGACTTTAAGTTGGGCAACCTCACCCCGCTCCAAAGAGAAAAAAAAGTGTGCCAAAAGGGCCACAAGGAAAAATCTGTGCCTTGTGAAACCGGTGTAGTTTACGACATACCGATGACTTGTGGTTTTAGGTACATAGGGCAGACCTCAAGATGCTTGAACGATCGTCTGACTTAGCACAAAAGAAATGTAAATATAAAAGCGACTAATTCCGAAATTGAGACACATGTACAAGAATGCAGAAACTGCTCGGCCGAGTGGTCCGGTACAACGGTAGTATGCAAAGAAGTCAACGACGTCAAAAGGGTTGTAAAAGAGACAGTGAAAATTAGGTCGATCGGCAACTGCATAAGCCAGGCGTCTATGCTTTTTAGTGGTAGGGCGAAAGCTTTTCTGCGAATATGATTTGAACAGGTCTTGTGTTTTTCGCGAGAGGTTTCTTATTTGTCATCTTCTTGTCACGGGTGTTAGCGTACTTAAAAAAAAGGGGAAAAAAAAAGGTGTAACAGGTTGATGGGTTCGTACTGCAATCGGTTCCGTGTGGTTAGATAGTTCGTTTGTTGTAAAGTTAAGAGTGGCTGCAAGGTCGAGAATGTTCCCTTCGGCCGATGTTTTGTTGTGTTTTTACCGTTTGTTAATTCAAAGTGGTTCGTAGTATTTTTTTTTTAAAGAACTTTGTGGCTGCGAAGTCAAGGCGTGTCCCATTGGTGCCATTGTTTGAAATGTTTTTTTGGTGGCGGTGTTGGGTCAGGATGTATAAAAGGAGGGAGAACTGAATAAAGTGGTTAGCTGTGTTTGAGACGTCGTCGTGTTTCTTCCGCCCAGTCTCAGGTGGTCAAAAATGGTTTAACAGACTAGCCAGTCGCGGGTACTCCTAGGCTTACCTCTCTATTCTCTCTATCTTTTTGTTAAAAAAAAAATAAGGTGTCTTAGTACTGGAAGGTGTGCCAAGTGCATCGGCCCGTCCATCGGAGTTGGGAGTTGGTTGTTGTGTGTCCCGATTCCGCCACAGGGGCCTGAGGTGGCGCTGCCAGTCACAGCGGAATCATGAGGTCGGTCAGGCAGCGTTTAGCGAGGCTGGCTTGGGGCCTGCTGGTGTGACTATTTCTTCATGTTTTGCGTTGTGTGTGAAGCGATACAATATTGTCTGGCTGCTATACTTCGTTTCACGATAACTTGGTGAACTGTGGGGGCTGTGGCCCCCGCGATCTAATAAGGGCGTCGGAGCAGGGCACGTGATAACACTCCATGGTCTAGGCCGTGGGGGCCTCGTTACCGCGACAGCAACAGAGCCGTCCATGACAAAAAGTAGTTCTAGGCTTCTTTTTCTTTTAACGGCAACTGAACTCGCGCGATTCTATCTATTAAGAGAGAATATAAAGAATAAAGAATAAATAATCACAAATGTATTCGTTTCCATTATATTAAAAAAAAAAAAAAAGAGACACCACATCCGTATCCGCTCGAATGTTTCGCCTTTTAGCGTCGTGGCCACTGCTGGCAGTCACCGGCGATCGCAGCCGTGTAATCGGCCGTTTCCGCTCAAAACATTGCATGTTCATTGCCGGTGTATGGTGGTTTCCGCTTCGCCTTATCTCGCTCAAACCACAAGGAAGAAGCGGTGAGCTCGCCTCATTTTAAGGATCGTCTTCTGTTTCTGGCGTTCCTAGGCCTAAAGAGACGCTCAAACCATTCACATGGCAACGTCTCGCTACTCCGAGGTTCGTAGCACGACACCTGTAGCTTTTTTTAAGACTTCTGTTTCGCTTCAGCTCAGATCTAAATAAAGCAGCTGCTCTCGCAGAGTATGCTCGCTCGCATTCGTCTCAGCTTCGGCATAGTTGACGGCCTACATCTTCGGCGACAGACGGTCAACGCGGCACACGAACGTCCAAAATATCCGAGAACGAGCGCCAAATTAGAATGCTACGGATTGGATTGTTTTGGCTGACAACAGCCAACAACACTTATGCGGATTTGAGATTGTCTCTTGTTTTAGGCGGCTTGATTGGGACTTACCTTAAGTATTATTTGTAAACAAAAAGTACTTGCTGAGCGCATATGTTTCGCCTTGTTTTAAAAATTTTCTTTTTTGATTATTACGCTTGTTAGCCGCATTGGTGCTGCAAGCGCGAAACGTAAGTACGCCGCGCTGCGTTGCGAAACAACTATTCTATAAGCCGTCGACGCCAACCTCATTGCGTTTGGGTCCCCCAATTTCTTAGGGGAACCCACACGTTGGGGGGCCGCCTATTCTAAAACTCTCTAATATCTCCTTCGTCAAACTTGATGACGTAGCTGGGGGGTCGCAGTATCCCTCAGTGACGATATTTGAATGCGGTTCATAGATTGGACCCGAGCATTGCGTGAGTCCTCAATTTGGACTCGTGATAATCAATAGCTCGACAAGTGTTCGGGTAATGACTCGTATCCAGTCGCTGAAATGACGACGATAGCCGAACCATAACAATGTCTGGAACTCAGCGCGTGTCCTGTGCCACGGCCGTTCGATTAGGCTCCTCTTGGGAGGGGGGATCAAGCGGCCGTGCCTGTGCTTTGCCACGGCCGCTTGATCTCCCCTCGGCTCCGGATCACGTTGCCACTTGTTCTCGCTGCGAGTTGAGCTAATGAACGCCGCTCATTTTTCGTTAATTTTTTCTTCGACTTCTATTGCTTTTGGTGAAAAACGAACGCGTATTTTATAGGTGATTAACGTCAGGGATTCGATCTAAGCGGTATTTGCGTAAAGTACAAAAATCGTTTCGTCGTTACTTTAAGGCGTGTCTTTTTTTTGGCGAAACACTCATTTTGTGGAAGAACGTTTCAAAGCCAAGGTATCGTGCCTATACACTCCGTGCGACGCGACTGGCGCGCCGCCGCGCGGCCGGTACCGAAGGTAGGCAGTGAGAACCCCAGAGAAAACGAAACCGAAACCAAGCCGCGTACGTTGGTACGCATTGAAGTCGGAGTGGTGCGGTTGCGCTGGGTGCAGCAGCATGAAGTGCTTGCTGCCTGTACTGCGTCATTAAGTGCTTCAATAGTTATGCGTCGCATCTCGTGGAGACAAAGTTTCACAGTTTTTCACCTCGCCGATGTTTTGTGGAAAATGGACAACGATGGAGCCGTGCCGTACGACGCTAGAAATTTGGTCTCCCGATCATGTCTGCCACTGTGTCGGCACGGCTGACATATTCTAGCTACACTGCCGCTTTGCGCTCTGCATTTGTTTTCGTACCAGTAACGCCTACATCTGTTAGCGCCGATGGGACGAACTGAAACGCCATCCCGCACTCGCGGGTATGCAGTGCCAATTTCGTTGGAGGAATGCCCTCCAAAGAAGTTTCGTCCCCATCGTCCGTGTCGATGATATTTCCGAACAAGCATGGCACGCAATCTGTACTTCATGAAGAAAGATTCGAACGGTAAAGAAAGTGACAAATATAAATCTAAAGAAAACAACAACTAAACTCGGAACCACTGGAGAATCGACGTTAGAGTATGGAAGTTTATGTGGTGTGCTTTCTTTCTTGATCAGCCTCCTTTTGGATGTGGAAACGCTGACACCCCGAGTTCTGTAGACAACAATTTTTTTTCTCGGCTTTAGAGCCACCTATTGCAAAGTGGTTCGAACTGGAATTACCGTCCACTGGTCCCTTCCTACATGTAAAGTGTGCACGTCCCACGATGGGTGGTATTATCTGACAGCCTTTGACGGTCAAAGCCAGTTCCCATTTAGTTACGCCGCCCAAACTAAATTTCCACCTGGTTTCGCTATGCCAACTCTTTTTGTTATAATAAGTGTTGTGCCAAGTTACGGTCACGTCAAAGTACTTGTGCGCCGAAAATCAGCACCTCGCACAACAGGTTATTACACAACAGCAGACCGCAAAAGCCCTTGGCGGGCAAACCATGTTTTGGCCGACAACTTTGTTTTCTCGGCTTTGGAACCACCTTTCGTAAAGTTGTTTCAATTGGAAGTACAGTCCACCCTAGTCCCTTCCTACCTCTAAAGTCTCCACCTCCCCCGACCAGTGATATTCTCTTGACAGCCTTTCATGGTCACAACCGGTTCCCATTGAGTTACGCCGCCCAAACCAAATTTTCACCTGGTTTCCCTATGCCACCTTTTTTTTTTGTATAATAAGTGCTGTGTCATGTTACTTTCAAGACCAAGCACCTGTGTGCCCAAATCTGCGCTTTACACAGCCCGCTATAACACAACATTTTGGGTCGAATATTGGATATCCCGTACAGCTTTATTTCTTTATTCATTAGAAACCTAACTTTCACACCTGTTGTCTTGAAGAAACTTGGCACTCTTCGTGCACAAACTTAGTGAACATCTCACTCGCCTCCAAATATCATCGTTCCAGCAGTCCTAGGTTTACAGCGACGAGCGAAATCAATTTCCCACCCAGAGCAATCAAGGTGGCGGCCGTCTTGTTTTTCGGAAAATTGCTCCAACTCCTTTTTTCGGCCGCAACTAGAGAACTTACCCCTAATAACGACTCAAACTCAATTTATAAGAAGTGGAGAACAGCTAGAAGCCCTTTTTAGGTCAACCCCAGTACTCATGCAACGTCACCCTCAACTTATCGGCTCAAAAAGCAAAAGTTCCGTCCGTGCGCGCTTCCGCCGCCACAGCTTAGCATGCGAAAAGGCGCCGCAGGCTGCTGAACGCGCCTCACAGTCGAACGCCAGCTCCTCCGCTAGCGGCGCTGCGCGCGTTTTTCAAAGCGCCCCCTATAGTTCCCGCACGGAGTGTATAGCGATGACTGCAGCCAATTCTACACGCATAAAAGGTGTTGGGCGAGTAAACACAAAGAGCCATCTACCGGGAGTCACCGAATCTCTGTTAACATTGTCTACACTACGGTGACGTTTCAACAATGTTAACGTAGAACAGAAAAAAGAAGAAAAAAAACACCTTAGCGTTGCGAGCTTGTTTTCCTCTATGGACTATCACAACTAGCTCATTTATTCGTCGGCATAGAATACGCCACAGACTGCTGGAACGCTCTGTCGATTTTTTACAGCTGCGACAAAAGAGCTTTGGCTACAATCACAGCATTAAAACGTAGTAACTTTACTTCCTCCGCCTGATGAATTTTTCTATCTGTTTCGTCTGGCTTTTTTTTTTTCTTTAATTCGTTGGCATATAGAGCGTTCTCGAACCAGCAGTCGCGTCGTCGTGAATGCGATCGTGCCAGTCCCAGTCGCCAGCTTATTCGTGTGCGCCGGTCGGCAAGGAATTTCCGTCGAAATGCTGAAGGTTTTCACCGTGCGGCCTTTCACTGTCTTTTCTCTCATTCTTGCATGTCTCCTCATAACCATGGTCTGGATATGGAGTGATTCCAAATATGTAAGAGGTAAGTACCAACTAGAGAGATACAGAACACAGGTTAACAACTCACCGGCACCCTTCCGAAACAATAATTTCCCGAACATGTTAGGTGTCACATATTAGCGCACAGGAAGGAAGTTTCCGGTGGTCTTCTAATTGAAATTTATC
Source organism: Ixodes scapularis (assembly GCF_016920785.2). Lineage (NCBI taxonomy): Eukaryota > Metazoa > Arthropoda > Arachnida > Ixodida > Ixodidae > Ixodes > Ixodes scapularis. Next base: position 90,799,308 of record NW_024609835.1, read on the forward strand.
CCACAAGTGCTCGAAGGAACACCGCTGATATTATAACTGATTTTGCCGCGTTATGCCGTAAACCACGGCGAACTATCTTTCACCGCTGCCCATGCTCACAACTTGTAGGATTCAGTGTTTTCTCGGTATGTACCTATAACCTGACCCGGAAAATTACCCAGGCACCCTGGGCAGCTTTATCAAAATTGATAAAACCCAAAAACCTCGAATGGAGCTGTCTTTTAGCTCGATAATAGGATACGTTTGTTAGGTTGTCAGTGATCATACCCTGGTGTCTTTAACGCGCATCACTCAGTAGTGATAAAGAACTGCACGCCGGTATGATGCTCACTCGGACGAAAACGGGCCGGGAGAGATTGAACCCAGGATCTATCGAAATAAAGTCCTTTAAAGAATCGGCGTATAAGCTTGCGATTTCGACTCTGCTCTTGACCATTGGAGTGCGCTGGTTCGCCGACTTATAAGAACGAGGATTCCTTCTGAAGGCCTTCTAAGTAGTCGCAAAGCACAGGTACATACGCTACTCACCTCACCAGCTTAATCAATGAAAGTCGCTTGCCAATCACGAAGTAAGCCTGCGCTTCTATTTTACGAGCATCCGATGAGTGTAGAATCGCAAGGTGATTCACCGGCTGGCAGTGTAAGCCGGCCAACACCTTTCTAGATAGTATATAATAAAGATTGTTAACTTTTTTATAGGTCGAAACGAAGCGAGCACGATGTGGTTCATCGAGTCGGGGAACCACAATTTTCTCAACTTTCGGCAAGCCTGCTCCATCGAATCGGCGGCCCTGCACAATCCGGGTATCCCTATTCGACTCCTCACCACAAGTACTTTGTCTCCAAACTGCAAATACACCAACATTCTCAAAGCGCTTCCCAACTTCCGAGCGGAGCTTCTGGAAATCAGCAGCGCGTTCCACTCAACGCCAATGGATTCCTGGTACCGTAGCAACGCTTGGGCCGACAGCACTCACAAGACTGAACACATCAGCGACGCGCTGAGGTACACAATCCTCTGGAGGCACGGAGGCATCTACATGGACCTAGACGTAATCATGCTCAAACCGTTGAACGGTTTGACGAACTGCGTGGTGATGATGGACAAGAACAGGCCCAACAACAACATCATGATCTTCGACAAGGACCACAGGTTCATCACGGCCCTTATGGACAACTGTCTCAAGGGCTATGATCCGAACGACTACAACACATGTGGGCCCGGTCTCCTGCAGCAGATGTACGAAGATGGTGGTTCTCTAGCGACAGACATGTTCTTCCTGAGGAAGGAGACGTTCCTCGCCATTGACATTGAGCGCAGCGGCTGGTTCTTCAACAGGGACCGCACAGCGTCGGTGTTTAAAGAAGTGCGCGAAAGCTACGGCGTGCACATCTACAATTCGCAGACAAAGAACAGAACGTTCGACATCGGATCGGGATGTGCTTACGAACTGCTCGCTATAATGAACTGCCCTCGGGCGTATGAAGCTCTATCCTCGAGTTAGACGTAGAGTTGTGGTACTTGAATGACAGTGAGTGGTAGTCAAGGAAACAGACAAGGTTTGTGTACTCTTAAGCCGTGGTCACACTGCTAACACATCATTCAAACCAGTCTGCAGATAATGCCTGAGGCGTGTTTCCTCCTCGTGTGACAGTCCTGGCACATCTGTCGTACAAAACATCGTCGGCAGACATGTTCCAAGCATGCATATCAATGAAGAAAACAGAGTTCGAACATGCTCAAGGCGCAGACAATTTTGTCACCGTGTCTGCAGCGTCGATCGCGTATTTTGTATGATGACTGCGCAGTGTGATTGCGACTTTAGGAGACGCACAAAGGCAACTTGCGTGTGGGCATCTCAGAAGGAAAGCTGACATTGTGGTGCTGAAATGTTTCTTTTTAGGAACTTTCATTTTTCAATTGCAAAACTGAACCAGGATTGCCAAGTGGGCTCTATCTCTTCGTGGCCATTTCATTATCAGTGTCGTCAAAAAAAAAAAACGCGCGAAATTGTTAAATACGTCAGGGTGCGTGATGCGAATGTTTTGATTTTTATTGAGTTTGTACTTTCACTTGTTGGTTGCGCAGGCTAAACAGTTTTATTGTTTTATATTTGTCCCGTCCAAGCCTGCGGCTTATCGAGATTGTGCAAACTGAATACGAAGAAACGAACTTAGCAGCACACGAAAGAATATAAAGAGCAAATGTAAGTCGTATGTTTTACAATACGTGTGCACGTGACGTGACGATGGATGATTTGGGATTCATCTTCGCCACGGTATCATAAACAAGGTGCCTTTATTTCAGCTTGAAACGCTACGAACCGGCCTTCTCGTGATAATAGTTTGTGAATTATCGCCAACTATAATGCTAAAAAAAAACAACAACAACAACAACTTGTAGTTAGTTTCACAATACCTGCGAGGTACAATATAAATAAAATATATGAATAAAGCTATAGAAAACTGGCATTTTGTAAACAACACCGAAAACTCTCCACCAATTAATTGACATATTGTATGTCATAAAAGTCCAAAGGGTCCCCCTTTTCTTTCTTTCTTAAGAAGTAGCAGGTTGTTAATTTTAGCTTCGACAAAAGAAAAGAGTACATTTCGTGGAATACTCTTCTACGAATGATACCGAGAAAAACAAAACTCACAGATATACCTTATTTTGTTGTTCCATCGGGTTTGCAATGTTTCATTTTTACCTGTCACATTGTTTTCAAGTTCAGTCGGAAGATGCTTTGATCCCATAGAGTTATTCAAGCTGCGCCCACGGTTTATCGTCGGCCCTCATTGTTTTCGTGCGTTCATTAGCTATATAAACGATTAAACCAATAAATCACAAAAATCGTGCGTTTTTTTTTTTTTTGCGATTGTTTTTGTTGGGGATAGCAAACGGACCAAGGCAACAAGCGCGTGACGCGAAGCCCTTTTGTAGCTGCCCGATTGTCTGTCCCTATCAGATCGTCGGGTGCGGTCGAACTGGAAGTGAAGAAAACTCCAATGCCGCTGGACTGTTTTCGTTTCCGCTATCATCGCCCTTCGATTAAATTGCGGCAGGAGCATGCTAGTGACAACAGCCACTCACTGAGGGGAAAAAAAAATCCTAAAAGGGACGAACAGGAAGTATACGCGTATTTGTCTTTTGTGTTTCCCATTTGTGATGATCTACTCAACGTTTTTTTGCCACACTTGTATCAACTGAGAGCAGACGGGGGGTCACGGGTATACTACGAGCAAATAAATTTAGATTCCATCCTTTTTTTCAGAAACACACTATGGTCAGACCGAATAGCCGTTTAGCGTAACGTTAACCGCACCTCTACCGCAAATTCGTGTTGGTATACCGGCCGGAGCTCGCGCTGCGCCCCATATGAGCGTTGCCGTGTTTTGAGGTAACGGTACACTGAAACCCTGTAACGCCAGTTCGTCTTTAAATCGTCTGCTAGAACTTGGCGGTCCACTTGCGCCGTGATGCCTGCTTCTTGCGCGGGGGTCGCGGTGACGTCAGTACGATGCCGAGCTCCGGTTGACTCTGATTGGAAGTATAGTGGGCAGGCGTCTATTTTACAGCTGCCTTGAGGTCTACCCACTATCCGAATCCCAATCGGAGCCAATCGGAGCTCGGCATCGTACTGATGTCACCGCGACCCCCGCGCAAGAAGCAGACGAACTTACGCTCCGCGTGGGAAGCTCTAGTAGATACTCGTACTATACCGATATAGCCTAGAAGGCCCGTACGTTTAACCACACAACGTCATCATTGGTGGATCCACACAGCGCGTCGCCGCCCACGTGGCAACGCTAAGACGGACGCTTAAACCGCTCTGTGTCGACTCTCGCCAAGATTAAGCGTGTTTACCGCTTGGGGCGCGTCGGGGAACTACGAATAATGACGTCATGCGCCAGGCCTTTTCTTCTGGGTAGTATCGACAAAACAGAGCGCCCCCGCCTTATTAGGGAGTTTTAGCAGGTCGTTTCCACACGAACGGTTCGCCCTCGAACGGATCCGCGACGTCACTGCGCATGCGCACGCGAGTCGTTCGGGGAGTCGGAAGGCTCTTCTCGATAGTTTCTCCCGTTCCGGCCGCTGGAGTCGTCACCGTAACGCAGCCAGCACCGTTCACGACTCGGGTAAAAAGAAAAAGATGGCGGTCGCTTTGGCGACTGCCTTCGCCGACCCAGCCGAGCGTTAGGCTTAGGACAGCGGGATGCGATTTGCATCCTGTTGGTCTGCTTCATTTGAGAGGTTGAACCAAATCATTTCGAGGACTGCTCACAAGGGTAAGCGATCGTGAATGCTGTAAACTGCACATGCTAGTAAATTTTTGCGATCTGCAGGCAGACTAGCTGCCGTGGCGACCGCGAGCAGACGAAATGATTTGGCTCGACGGCACACAACGTGAACGATCGCTCAAGTTCAAGATGACGGAAACACACCACGTACCTTTACGGTCGTTCAAACACTTTTTACTCTATCTAGCTTCGCAGTTCTTGAAATTCCGACCGGCAAATGTTACGTCGGCCGTCTTGTTTACATCAGTCGTGCACCGGAAACACGAGCCGCCACCACGGTGTCCGCCACCGTCTGCACGGATTTACACGTTGCAGAATGTTTCACATGTTTACTAGAAGATGGCGCCACCATTAAGCACGATCATCATCATCGTTTACACGGTCGCGCCACTTTCACGATTCGCTAAAGTATGTCAAATTTGACGTACGGTTTCACGGAACGGACCAGCTGTACCGTTCGTGATTTTGGAACCGTGTGCTTGAAAAACGACTCGCTAAAACTCCCTATTAACTATAGAGTATGACGCACATGGCGACGTCAAAGAGGGTCGTGTACGGCTGCCGTGCGTTTGCAGAGTAATTATGTCGGGCTTCATCGAGGCCTGGCATGGAGGCCTCGCAACTGTTATGCTAACATCTCTTCTTTCATTTTTGCTTGTTTTGTTGTGAGTTTTGTTTTATTCATAAAGCTGTAGCACATATGCGTCTCTCTTTCGTTGGCCAGTTCTATATGCCCTTGTAAAACGTCCTAGGCACCCTTGGCGGATTTTTTTTTGGCTTTGTTGTACGGACACATCAATCAATTGAACTGAACGAACCATTTATTCGAGGCAATGTTACCAACCGGAGTGGACGCCAGATTACGGACGGAAGTGGTAACTAGAAAATTAACTACCTAAGCTATACTAATTAACTTTGAATATCCCACTCAACAGGCCTATTATAACTAGAACGTTCCTTCCCGTTTTCCAAAAATTTGTGATTAAACGGGCCATGCAACGATTTGGCCTCTGTCCCAACAAGTGGCAGCGACGACGGTCGACGCGGCGGCTCTGCCGTAACCTTTGCCCGTCCCCCTCTATCGGCCCTTTTGCTCTCCTCGGCAATGCCGCCGCGATCGGCCCTTCCCCCTCCGTCGGCCTCGGCACGTCTCTGGGCCCTTCCACCGCCGTCGGCACTATCACCCCCCTCGGCAGTGCCGCCTCGCTCGGCCCTAATGCACCCTCGGCCTTTTCTCGACTGTCGGCACTACCAGTTCGGCCGGCCCTCGCGGAAGGGCCAAGTGTGGATTAGGGCCGAGCGAGCCGCAACTGCCGAGTGCGGGGGCTAGGCCGACAACTGCGAAAGGGCCGGGAGGGGTGTCGAGGCCGAAAGAGGGGGGAAGGCCGGGCACGGCGGCAAGGCTAAGGGAGGCGAAAGGGCCGAAAACGGGTGTGGGGATTAGAGCGATCAGCACACGCGTGGCTACTCCGGCGTCACGGGAATTCGTTGAAAAGAAGACCGATAGATGGCGCGCCCTGTTTTCGCTCCTTTTTGTTTGGAGACCTGTTTGGTCTGACAAGTTTAGTCTGGAAACCTGGTATTTTTTTCTCTTCTTTTTTTAACGCACAGTTTATTAGCAAACCTTTCATAAGGAAAAATATGAGGAAAACCAACCCGTCCTGAGTTTCGAAACCCAGGACGGGTTGGTTTCCTGAATATTTTTAATTGAAAATCCACTCGGCTACGTAGGCCAAAGTAGCAGACCTCTTATCCGCTAGGCCATGGACGCATGAGGGATTTTGCGACAACTTTTAGGAATATAAATAGAAAAAAACGAGAACGCACATCTCCTGTTTTTATTTTTTTTCCTTTCTTTCTATCACGAATTTTAGCAATCTCAAATATACTTGCCGCAGCTAAAGGACAGCAAGATGTTTACTTTCAGTAGTGATTAAAACCTGTTGAGTCCCGCTACGACACCGGAATCAAAATTTTGTAATCGGTGCGAGAACAGTAGCCGTGGTTCCAGCTGGCCCGATACGCGCCCAGGCATAACTACTTCACGGCCGATCGCACCGCTGAAGTACCGTATCGAAGGTGCAAAAACGGTCTGCTAAACTTGAGGGATCACGGATCGCAAAGCATGCTTGGAGGTAACTACACACTAGAGTCACAGCTCTATATAATGGCTGTAGAAGTCGTCTGCGTCGCAGACGAAATCTGCGTGAGGAAGACCGATGATTCAGTCCAGCGAGAACGCGCTTGAGAGCAGACGACAAAACACATCACTTCCGCAAAAAAAAAAAAAAACAACAAAAAAACAACAACATAGTGTTTTATTTTTTAGACGATTACTGCGCCTCAACTTCCAAGCAGCACACCATTGCTTGACCAAATAAGCCCGCAACTGGCAAACATTGTCTCCAATGTTGGCCTAATGTTGATTTTCTCGAAACCGCTACCCGATCCAACGTTGGACCATTAACTAATGCCAATGTAGGACCACGATTCAACCAATGTTTAGGCAAATATTGGACCATCATTTATGCCATCGTTGAACCGCCTTTTAACCAGAATTTAAGCCCAACATTGGGCCGCAATTTCACCAACACCTAAGCCATCATTGGACCACTATTGATTGTGAATCCTATACAACCAAAATTGGCATCAAAGCTTAATCACTGGCTCATCCAATATTAGCTCCCAACCTTATGCCCTGGCTATTTAAATTTTGACATCCAATTTCAAGCGCGGGTTGTACTATTTTCGGCAGCCATTTTAGCGGACATGCAGCTTTCTTTTCAGATGTATTTATAGTGATCAGTTGAACACTACATATATCTGAAAAGAAAGCTGCAGTAAACAAGCCACATTCACTGGGGATTTTTTTTTATCGCATCCAGGTGAATATAGAAACATGCAATTCAAAGTGTGCCGTCAATACATTTTATTAAGTATTACAATTAAAGACAAATTAAAGCAAAAAGGAGTGCCAGGATTCACCCCTGCAAGCTGTGAACCGGGCAAGAACGTGATGGGATCCCATGCAGAGTTTTGGGCACACAGTTCTGAAAGAAACAGAATCGAGGGCCTCAATTCAGGTGCCAGTTCCCACTAGGCCACCTCATACCACTGTAATTTTAAATATTCGTTTACCTTTCATTTTCAGTCACTGTCAGTTCTCTCTTACCCTTGTCAATTATGAATATCGAAATAAAATATAGCTTTATTATTCGTTTCCCTTTAATCAACTGTTCGATTAATCGATTCAGTTGCTCTCTAACATAAAATCTCAGAAAGGCCTACCGACTCTTTTAACGTTTACTTTTCTATAATGAAAACTTTCGTTTCCAGCGAATATTTTTCGTTATTTTGTATACAATAAACTTGAGTATTCTAGGAGGTAACAGTACTGCCTTATATAACAAATAGATGAGCAAGTAAGACACCTGGGCCGGCCTGCTGCAATCAGCACCCCAGCAGACAATGGGTGAAAAAAAGCACAGCAAAGGGTGGGGCGCGCGCGTCTTGAGACGAGGTATGAGTCGCGCTCAGCTTTTGCGCTGGCTTTGACAGTGCTTTCCCTAGTCTCAGCTGAGACGCCTTTTCCAGCAACCCGGCATAGGCGTTAACTGTTGTTTTGTTCGCCCGACTTGTCCTAACTCAGAGCTCAACCGATCTAGTATTAAATATTGATAGTGATTAAAGAAATTAATCAAATAGTAGAAAGGTTAATCCATAAATTGTTTAGCCCTATTCTTGCAACATCATAGGGTTCCTCAACCCTTCATCTAGCCTTAAGACCTGCTAATTACAATCTCACCATTTAAGTTAACACCTACACCTCTACGTTGATTTGGAAAAAAAAAACTTCTTTACATTTACGGCATTTCCGGCACAGAAATATGTAGTTACAAATGTACAAGTGTTTCCTTCATATTATATACAAGTTATAAACCAAATCGCTGGCCTTTTTCAGCTCACCAGTGTCAAATGTGCTACGAGATTAACAGTTCAATAAATAGCCTGTTATACGAGAGGAACATTACAGTTGAACAGAACATAACGCTTGAATCAATCAAGCATTTCAAATAAATCACGCACGTAAAAAAAGCTTGACGAGTAAAGAAAATTACAGGCAAATACACTCAAATAGTGCGTTGATATAAATTAAACTCTACTTCCAGCCAACAAACCGAATATGGGCAAATAAGGGTTAACCAACGCTTCTGTGGTATTCAGCTTTAGACATACATCTTGCGACACGAAGACACCCATATCTCAACAGGAAAAATAAAATAAAAATGACTTCGAACATATAAAATAACCAATCAGTTTGTCCCTAACAGTCTATTTGAATAAAAAAAAAAAAAGACACTTACAATTAGCGCTGTACAAGGCCTGTCGGGCCTATCTCTGTGGGTTACAGGCTGGACTCGTCGGAGATTCCTGTCACAGAGTTCGACGCAGTCTAAACTCATCGGATCATGACAAAGCGTACATTGTGTAGCAAGAACACATGTCCCCGATGGTCAAGAGGTCCTCTCTCTGTTACTCACATGGAAGGAAGGGCGGTCCATCGCGTCTTCGGTCCGTCGAGGCTAGTAGTGACATGTATGCACACAACAAAAGAAGGTCACAGGTGTGTAGGGGCTGCCGAGAGTATATCCATGGTTTTATCTAGAGCCACTAAATGAGCTGCGTCTAGAGTATCGGCACTCCGTTCGCTGCCATTGTTGTGGGCGCCGCCTTTTTGGTGCTTGTGCAGAGCAGACATAGCTGCCGATCGTCATTATTCAAAAGTGCGACTTCCTCAACATTAAATTCGGTGTAAGGAAGCTCATGTAATATAGCTTTGCTTTGTCGCGAACTGTTTAAACATTTGTGGAGGACGAAAAAGCGTTTTCTGTGATTTCAGATAAAGCTTTACATAACTGACAACCATGATTTTAAGCCACAGTACCGCCAAATGCCGTTACTCTGAAGCGTAGCTTAATTAGTGGTACAAGTTTTGACAATCCGCGTGTTCAAGATCGCACTTGGCATTAAAGGGGCACTGACACCCCAAAGGTCGTATTTTTTTTATTGTCTAAAACGATGCAAGTTGCAGTCATAGACACGCAAAAAAAACGCATCGCGAAAAAAAATTTTCCCGCGCGCGCGCGCGCCTTTTTATTTTTGGTGCTTGATTTTCCCGCCTCTCGCCTCCTCGCTTCTTTCGATCGGCGACGTCAAGAATCATGAAATTTAGAAGCTTTGTAGGCGACATCTCTATAACATTTAATTACGGCAATCCTAAAACATGTTTTTTTTACGCAATTACGAACGCACTACGGCCCTTCTTTTTGAAATACCAAAAATCGGGAGTTCGTTGTGGTGCCGTCTCCTGGATTTGTATCCTCCAACGGAAAACAGGCGACACCGCTCAAAACCGGTCCGCGGCAACGCCGGCGCCCGCTCCTTTCCTCCTCGCTTTGGGTCGCCATGGCAACAGCAGGGAGTGGTGAAAGAAAGTGAACTCTCAGGGCTCCGCAATTTTTGACGTCAAGGCACCGGCGCCGATCGCGCGGGAACTTTGAATTAGGCATTTTGAAATTGTTTTTTTACTTCACAAATACTGAATTTCCAAATTTCAAATTTTGAGGGTATTGTCCCGGCATCGTTTTCAATCGTTTCGGATACTAAAAAAAAATATGATTTTGATGTGTCAGTGCCCCTTTAAGACGGAATGCGCTGCTGGTGATTAAAGCTCTAGAACCCCCGTTTTTGCCGTTTCCAGTAGAGGTAGCGTGGATGGTGAATATGCCGAGCCGCTTCGCACAATAAAAACAGTCCGCTAAGCAGTAAAATGCACTAAAACAACTTTAAAAACTGGCACCACGATGTCCTGATATCCGCATGTTCATCTTGCAATTCTTTTTTCTTGGAGAAAAGAGCTGTTTCTGCCCGTTTGTAGTTCCCGGTTGCGCAACACTCTTCACGATGGCGAAAGTTCCCCGAAACAGTCGAACAGTCCCCACCGTGCTTTAGTCGACCCCTACCTTATCGTGTGGCCTTGGTCAACGCGACCTCATTTTCTGTGTGTGTTTCGCTGGCTGGACTCCGTCACCCCTGAGCTGAGAGTGTAGAGGAAGCTAAGGTGCTCGGTGAACCAGTTGCACGTCTAACTTTAATCACGTGATCACGCTCCTTCCGTAACCACGCGCAGAGAGCGAAGCAGGTGATGACTGATCCGGCGGGCGCGTAGCTCCCCCTGTACTATCAGCTTAGGAATGAACGGATTCCTTGTCGCTCAAGGACGCCGAGCCCTCTTCGCCCACGAAGGAGATTTGTGTGGGGAAAACGGGAGGGTAACTATTCTCTCATCACATCTCTCGCCCTTTTTGAGGGAAAGAGAGGGTGCGCCATGAGTTTAGCCGGGCGACCTTCGTAAGCAATCCGTTCCGAGGCCGTCAGGCTCGCCCCTCCCCTGTGCTCTCCCCTTTCTCAAATACTTTCGTCTGTTTCTGCTCAAATTTGCTCTCCGGTTTAGAGCCTTTTATACTCCCAGTATAAAAAGGCTCTGATACGGTTGTCCCAAAACGAATGTGGTAAAGTTTGCTTTTATATAAAAAAAAGAAGACTCTAGAGCAAAAGGACAAAAAGCGACTGAGAGACACGAAGCTCGAAACTCAACTTGAAGACTACTGTCAAAATTAAAAAGAGACAATAAAAATAAAATGGCTACCAACGAAAAAAAGAAACGGTCGATATAAATTTCAAGAAAATTGACGGCCTTGTTGGTTTTCCCTCAGAGCACCATTGAAGCTAACTAGATTATGCTTCAAAATAAGCAAAACAGGAAAACATGCGCACAAAAAAACAACAAAAAAACATTCACACAAACATGTGGTATGCGCTACATCCGTAGTCTAAAATATCAACGACACATGGGCGTTCGTACGTATGTAGCATGGTAACCCCATGCTACATACTACAAATTGAGACGTTCTCTTCTTCACTTGTCTCTGTCCCTTCTACTTTTAAGTTTCTGTTTCTACCCCAGTCTCTGGTTAAGTTCCATCATGGTAAATGGCAACCCCACGTGCAGAATCCCTGTGGAAGCTTCAACCAGCATTGTTCCAATGACGGCATGATTACGTTACACACGCTCGCGTGCCCACTTATTGTCGCTTAAAGGGCCTCTGACACGCCTCCCCCCAATCTTTTTTTCATGCTAGGCGTTAAAATGTATCAGGATATCACCAAATAATTGTTTCACTTTAGAGTTGCGTAGATTTTTTTAATAAAAAATAGAAATACCAAGCCAATTCAAAGTTCCCGCCAGTGCACTGTGACGTAACAGTGTACCGCAAGAGGTCGGGGCGGTCAGAAGGGAGGCATCACCGGAAGTCACGTGAGGTGTCTGCTTACCGCGACCGCGTAATATCGTTTTTATATTTTTGTTATTCTCCGCACCTGCGCGAGAAATCCAAGTATAAAAGGTTTCTTTATTTGCTTCTCATCGTTTAATGAGCCTGTAACGGTAGAAGAAGAGGAGTCAGTGAACCTAGTAAACAAGTTTTGCTCATATTCTAGGCAAAACACGTACTTTATACTCGACATTTACTTGTACTTGGTACACTCACCAGCTCGTATTCTCCAGACAGTAAACATCTTCAGCCTGGAGAGTATCCGATGATTCGACGACCTCGGTGTCCGAAACTTCAGCATTGCGATCGGGCCTGTCGTATGCTACACCTCCTAATTTCAGCGAGCGTTCTAATTTTTATTTTCAAAACTTGATAGTTTGTTTTGTCCCCAGTATGGCTCCGTACTATCGGACTGATGGCATGCACTCCTGCTCTGGCTTGTACTCGCAACGCTTTGATCATTGACCTCCATCACGTCAATCTACTGACTTTTCGTCCTTAACTTTTACAGCGCGCAAACTAAAAAATGGTGCAGTGATAAAGAGCTAGTGGAACTGAAACTTCGTTTTCTACAATCGCCCGTGGGGAAGACAAAAAAAAAAGTCTTATGCACGGTCGTGGGGAGCACGAGGAGCGACACTCACGTGACTTCCGGTGAACACAATTTAGTGACGTAAGTCAATGCGTCCCCTCTGATCGCCCCGACAGCTTGCGGTACACTGTTAAGTCACAGGGTACTGGCGGGCACTTTGGCGTTTTTTGGCGTGTCAGAGGCCCTTTAATTAAAAGGAAAATGCTTCGCCGTCACGGTGAGGACCCGGCCACCTGATCTGGAGATTCGCGTCATTGGCTCCTGATGAAACTGGCCATTTAAGGCGGGGCAAGAGGGTGGTGTGTCAGTCTTGGTCATTTCACACGGAGCTTTTGTCATCGGGTGCTTTCGTGCACCACCCGATCGTACATAGATCATCAACCTTCTGTAAAGCGGTCTCCTTCGTGGAACTTCGAAGTTGTGGGGACCACGTGTTTCCCGTCTCCCTATCTAGGCCTAGCACAAACAGGCCGTGGGAGCGTTATGGCGACGTCATCCCGGATACGGGGGTAAGGCCGCATTCCTCGAAGAGGGCGCGTCTTCCCTCGCCCTTTTGGGTAAAAGTGCCTCCGGCGCACCCTTCGGAAATGATTGTGGACGCGGCCCATCTGCGGGATAAGCCACACTACTTACCCCGGGCGCGTCCACTTTCCGCTGGCTAGATAAGCGGCCACGAACGGCGGCCCGGGCTCTCGTCGGGGACGGCTCTGGGCCACGGAGCCTCGTTCTTTTTGGAGCTTTCCCCTTTCCACGAATCTGCCTAATGCGGCAGCGTGGGCCCCCTCCAGGTGAATGTGTCTAATGCGACAGCGCCGACCCTTTTTCCGTTCTTTTCTTTTATTAGTTTTGCCGACGGGCACAGCGTGGTGGCACAGCAGCCAAATAAACCCGCTTCTTCAGTATCTTTGTATTTTGGAGTGATTCCTCTCCTCGGAGTCCACGGCAGCCTCCGGACGGACCCGACCGTAGCAGTCTTCAACATCGAGCTACAGAGTGGGATCGACCTCGGGGTGCAGTAAGGCAAGTCGAATCCCACATTTGGCGCCCCAACGTGCGGCCTGTCCGGCGACTGCAAACAAAGCAGCATTTTCGCAATGACAGCGAACCACGCCAATTTCCGGTCGAGGATCAAACAGGTGGACAAAGGGAGAGACGAACGCCCGACACCCGATGCCACTCAACGGCTTTGTGGCACGTCAGCCACGTAAAGACAATGACTGAGTGTGTCTCGGCCGAACACGGACGTGACTCAACGCCCAGAATGAGTCCGAGGCATTCCCTTTCGGGACGACGCGAGCCTACTTCGCTGGGGAGAGCGCACCTGCGCATTTCGGGGTCAACCCCGTTCTCGAACAAAGTACGGTGACGCAACAAGAAGCAAGTGCAGCCTTTTGCCTTTGAGACGGGTCGCGGGGCCCACCCAGAGTGGACACCCCGTCAGCGCACAAACTAAAAGCGTATCTCGGAGCGAGAAAATGCGCTGTGCCTGCATTCTCCCACTGCTGGAATACGCAGCGCGCGTACGGAGACCGCCGATGGAGCCCCTCTACGCTGCGACAACGGTCCAGCAGTCAACACGTCAACGGCGGGACCTTCCCGGATCCAGAAGCGAGATCGACCATCCACGGAGAACGACTGAGTGAGTCCTTTCATTTTTCTCCCAAGCCTTTCCGTCCCCATCGAGGGAACAAAACTGGCGTCAGAACGGTTTTCGGTAAACTAACTTTAAAGATTTCCCGATCACCCGCGATTGATTCCGGCAAGAGTCAATGACCGTCGCACGTACCGACATCGTTAGGAACCTGTGACTCCGAAAAAAAAAAAAAAAGCGACGTCGAAAACGTTGCGGAGTTTGGGAGACGTTTAACCAGAGCTACCGGACAAGCGCAGGAGGTTGAACAGCATCCCGAGAACGCGGTAGAAACCGCGTCGTAATTGCGTGTCATAAGGTGACCGCCACGCGGTCACTGAACGATATCGTGAACCACGGCACTCGGGGTGTTCGTTGGGAATCGACCGTAGCACCGATGAGTTTTTGATGCTCAGCAGAACGATCCGGGGTGTAAATATGTGAATAGTTGTAAATACTTTCGCGGACTCTGCGGAGTCGGGCGGCGCGTCCGCCGGGCGGTGCGCTTGCCACTAACGTCGCTAAGCAACTTGTTTTGTTGCAGACGGGCTTTGGCAGCCGGGCAGCGTACCCGCCGTGTCGAGCAACTCGTGTTGTTGCCGACGTGTGTGCCGTAAACAGTCTCGTATTGCTGTTGGCACGGGGTTTTTATTTGGGATCGGTTTCTGTTCTTGCTGATGCGGATAAACTCGAGCTACGGCGCTTGGCCTCTACGAACATTGCAGTTCAAGGTGGCTGTCCTGCGCGGCTGGGAGTTGCATTCGGTGCTCTCCTAGTTCGCGTGGGCCAGGGCAGCACGCGGCTCCAAGACTTTTCGAAGTTAGGTCGCTGTGCTATACCTGGCCACAGGAATTTGTATTTTAGCCTGAGGTAAAAGCTAACATGTTTGGAAAATAACAATGTTGGCGAGCCTGCCCGATTGCAGCCCTGCATCGTTTCAATATCAAGAAAGGACAGGGTGGCGCATTTGACATTTCATTGCGCCCGCAAATTGAAGCGATTAGGCATCGTTAGCAAAAGCAGCTACAAAGAACTTTGCCTCTTCGAATAGTCACCAACATATCCATTGTCCGGGGTGACGCGAGTCAGCTTGGTATGTGGACATCCGTGTTCACATTAAGCGGAGTCGTGGAACTATTTTCACAATAACTTCGCAAGCCGAGCCAGTGCGATGCACGTGACTCACGGCAGAAAAGACACCCTTGTCTCTGCCTTTTTCTTTTTTTTTCAATCTCTGGGTCCTTGAGCACCCAGGGATTGGTCGAGTGTCCTCAGTTGGACGGCTCGACCTTGCTCGGAATTTCCGAGGTTTCTTGGGGAAAGAAACGGGAGAGGGAGGCTGAGCGCAGGTTGCATTCCAGTACCAGGCGGGTGTGAGTCATGGCGCGGCCCCCGAGGAGGACAACAATGCCGGGCAGCGTCATCATTCGCCGGAGCAACGTCATCATCGTCGGGGCTGCCAGTCCCCCTGCCGGCCCGAAAGACTTTTTCACTCCGCTGTGACCAAGATGGCGTCAGGTGTCCTCCCGCTGCCTGGTTCCGTCTCCAACCCTGGGAACCTGGAGCTGGGGACTTCGCTGCCATTCAAGAACTTCGAGTGTCATTCCCCGACACACTTCGTCGTCACGGCGATCCTGCTGCTGCCCCCAACCTGCGGATTCCCGTCCCGATGCCTGGACCCCGTCTGCAAGCCACCTGCACTGCGGGTGGGCGCTCGTGCCGACGCCAACGACGGGGCGCGTCGTCTGGAGACGCTCCGTCGTCGTCATTCCTGGACTTCGGCCAGACATCGTCCTGCCCCTGCGCCATGGTGAGCCACGGACTCCAGCGCCGGGGGCGTCCCTGAAGATATTTTATTTGTCAGCCCCAGCATGTGGGGGTCGGTACCGGACGCGCTAGTTTTTTTTTTTTTCGGTTTCGTTTCTTTTTGTTTGAGAGTCGGTAGGCAAATTTTGTTTTTAGTCCTACCTTAGCCTTAAGGGGGGAGGAGTGTGGGGACCACGCGTTTCCCGTCTCCCTATCTAGGCCTAGCACAAGCAGGCCGTGGGAGCGTTATGGCGACGTCATCCCGGATACGGGGGTAAGGCCGCATTCCTCGAAGAGGAATGCGGCCTTACCCTCGCCCTTTTGGGTGAAAGTGCCTCCGGCGCACCCTTCGGAAATGATTGTGGACGCGGCCCATCTGCGGGATAAGCCACACTACTTACCCCGGGCGCGTCCACTTTCCGCTGGCTAGATAAGCGGCCGCGAACGGCGGCCCGGGCTCTCGTCGGGGACGGCTCTGGGCCACGGAGCCTCGTTCTTTTTGGAGCTTTCACCTTCCCACGAATCTGCCTAATGCGGCAGCGTGGGCCCCCTCCAGGTGAATCTGTCTAATGCGACAGCGCCGACCCTTTTTCCGTTCTTTTCTTTTATTAGTTTTGCCGACGGGCACAGCGTGGTGGCACAGCAGCCAAATAAACCCGCTTCTTCAGTATCTTTGTATTTTGGAGTGATTCCTCTCCTCGGAGTCCACGGCAGCCTCCGGACGGACCCGACCGTAGCAGTCTTCAACATCGAGCTACGGAGTGGGATCGACCTCGGGGTGCAGTAAGGCCAGTCGAATCCCACAAAGTCCACTGTAATAAGTGTTCATGTGATCCTTTGCTGGATAAAACAAAGATTCCGGGGAAGTAGGAACCCAAAACAGAGGAGAAATTTTTGAGGCGTTCAAAATCAGTGTAAAAGAGTATGACGGTTGCATCAGTGCGGCGTCACTCGTTTCATCAATTAAGGAATTCAGGTTCATTTGGGTGAGGTATAATAAAGTGTGTATATATGTTCGTTTTTTCTTTTTTTCGAATACAATGAACCTTTTGCAGAAACATCGGTTCGAGAGTAACTGGTTCCAGTACCCTCTCTCTCTTCCCTCTGGCCGAGCAGAGAGGGAAGACGGTTTCGTTGTGTCGACTTGGGTGGCGGAAGATTACGCACGATGAGGACAAGGGCGAGTTTGGGGGAGCCGTATCTAGGTCACAGCGTCTCAATGGGTGAACAGGATGTAGCTGACGTTTTGGGAGTGCAAAGGGTGGGAGAGGCCTCGCGCGCGCGTTGTTTTCTCGCCACTTAGCCTCGACCCCAGTCGCGTGTCTAGGTGGCAGCACATATTCGCCAAGAGGTCCATTTAGTTGCTTGTAGCGCTCCGAGTGTACACGCCTACTTCTTTGTGCTCATTTTCTTTGCGTCTTTAAGTATAATAGCGAGTTCGTTTCACAACACTCGTGTCCACGCGTGCCCACTCGCGGCGTAAGGCGAGTTCGTTTCGGCAGGCACTCCACGAGTGGTTGCACTCTCCGAGTTCGTTTCAGCGGTGGCACCCCACGCGTGCATGTACTCGCTGCACCGAGAAAATTGGGCGTGCGCCAAAATGCAATCCCGTCATGCCTCGTACCGGCAAGGCCGGCGAGGAGCGGGAGCAGACGACGGAGGGCTCGTCTGCTACGATGTGTCGCAGAACCGAAAAGAAAAAAAGTAGATTTTCTTATAGAAATCGCGTCCCGCGGGCAACATAATCAAACGCGAGCTTGAATTGTGAGCGTCTGCTATTTCATAAAGAAGCAATTAACAACCCGTGCTTTATTTGCAGGTTTTAAGTCGCTCTGTTGCCGTACGGACGCTGAGATATACCAGTGTGTCAAGAAATGCTCAGAACAAACGCATCAGCGGCCCCCGAGATGTTTATTCCTATCCGTGTGCGGATGAAAAATTGAACATTTGTCGGCAAAAATCCCCCAACAGATACCTCTGGCATGCGAGAAACCTAAACATAGTGACTTCACTCGAGGCTTGGGCAACATCATCATGTTTAACATTTACCTACGTCAGCCAACTTGCCCCGTCGTATTTTGTTCGAGAAAGCTCTCATTCTCGACGTCCTCACCAAGGCTGATATCTGATCCACCTGTAATGACGATCGAAATCGAAAGTCCCACGAAAAGTTTTGCAGGATATTCTAACAGACTAGTTTTAAGCCGTACCCTTTCAGTGGTTCACGCATAATACCATGCTCGAACGGATCAAGCTTCAGCTCGGACAGCGTCATCAGTTTTCTTCACTGTAAACGCAACCAGCTGCTTTGTAGACAGCTGGATGCGGAAATTTACGCAGTCTGTAACTATCTCTACGACAGCTGAGTTGCTTGAAGTCATCGCAACTATAAACCACAGGTTGCAGCGCTCAACGTTTGTAGATAAACGTTGGTAGTGACTGCACTCTCGCATTCCCACCCATCACTTCGAACAGAAAGGCGCTAGTTTCGGGTTGAGGTCGGTACTCTTTCTACAACATAGATGGCGGCATCATCAGTCTTCTGCACTCAATGCATTTGGCGTGTTCGTTTGAGCCCAGTTCTCCGTGCAACACTCTGCGAATGCGATCCATTCTGGGGATTCTGGGAGAGAACTCGAACGGTGCCAGTGCGTGTGAAACGAACTCGCTATTAGAGTTTGCACCTGACGTCACTTCCGGTTAGACTCGAAATCGAAACGATCGGAACCAACGTTGTCGTCTGCTATCAGTTCCTTGACGCCATGTTGGAGGCATTCTGCGTCTTATTGTGGCAGCGGTAGCGGCGTAGTCAGACAGCCGTCTTTTTATAATCACATTTCAGAATATATTTTCCCCAAGCCAATCGCAAAGAGGTTCCTCATCTGACACGAAGTGTTGTCCATAAACCCGTAGTTGGGGTACGAAGTTTGTCTGTCGGGATTATAGAGTCAACATAATAATCTAGAGCAAAAGTCCCATGCATTTGGCCACGACGGAATGGCGAGGCATAGACGCTTGGACATAACGGCGGCCTATAGTTGGCAACCCATTTTGGTTGCGACGCCTTAATATGCACAAAGAAATAGCAAAACATATATAATTTCTGTACCGCACTATTTTCTTTTTTACTTTGCAGAAATTCACCTAAATCACGCGTTGACAAAATCAAAGTTTACAAGCGCTCGAGCAACTTCAACTTCTCGTGGCAAAGCTAACACGCCTAAACCAGCCTATTTAAGCATGGTTCCAGTAATATGCTAAAGGTATTTCCAGACTAACATTAATCGTTATATGCCACTGTGTTCTTGCAGTGTCGATGAGTAGATTCTGCATAATTTTTATGTGCGCGTTTGAACATTGAAAAATCGGGTTCAAAACTTCGATCCACGAAGTTCCTTCAGCGTGGCGCAAGGGTGCTCCGGCATACCTTAAGTTAAGCAAGCTTTATGTTATCAGTTGCACTCAATATCGGTGACCTAAATTTTGGTCCCAAATCGTCGCTTCGCCTGTTATGGCTTATCTGTCGACACCTTTGTATGGTAAGGGGTACCAGTTCTCCTAAAAAATTGTGCAATGTCCATCGTGTCCGCACTTTATCCCAGCCTGTCTTTCGCCCTGTTAGCCAAAAAAATTAAGTGAGCATTTGTACGGTGAGCTTTTGTCCGGTTACCTAGTGAGCGCGTGCACAAATAGAAACTCAGTGCGACGTCA
Organism: Ixodes scapularis; assembly: GCF_016920785.2. NCBI lineage: Eukaryota > Metazoa > Arthropoda > Arachnida > Ixodida > Ixodidae > Ixodes > Ixodes scapularis. The sequence continues at coordinate 90,818,743 of NW_024609835.1, forward strand.
ATTGCTTTCTCATAGAGACGCAGTTAATTAATCTTAATTCTTTTTCTTTTTTTTTTACTCGCCTTGCTATTTTTTTTACATCTCTTTTAAGCATCTCTGATTGTTCTTCTCCACCATGGCAATCCCGTCGCTTTTGCTTTATGACACACCGCCCCCGTCTACGTAATTTTTCAGTATTTTCATAATAAAATTGATACCTGAACGTTAAGCGGGGGTCACACTGCTCATAAATCCTACGAAGGACGGTCTGCGGACAGATTCGAACGCGAGTCACCGCGAGGTCCATTCTTCGAATGCTGCAGGGCAAAGAGTTGAAGAAGAGAAATGGCACACGGCATTCGAAACACGGATCTCGCGGTGACTCGATCGTGTCTGTCAGACTGTCTTTTGTATGAGGTATAAGCGGTGTGAGCCGGGTTTCAATTTAGAATTTCATGTCGGGCCTCTGCATCAAAAAGGAGCAAATTCCATTCCGTAGATCTCCTCATTTGTTTTGTATCCAAACGTTTGCTTAGCAGACTTTTTCTTTGCAAATTACCTCGATCGATCGCACACACAATTCGGAGTGCACAGAATGTGTAATATGGTGCGATAGGCTTAGCAGCCCTCGTAGGAGTATTTTGCTTTTTTTTTTTTTTTTTTGGCCACCTCAGTTACCACACATCAAGTGTACTCCGAATTTATCCGTGGAATCATGGTAAGTTTATTTTTCTTTTGTTGGCAGGGGCGCAGAGAAAACTGATGTTCTTCCTCTTGCCTTCCACTGTGAGGGCTTATAAAGTCGGAAGTAGTAGTACGCGACGAAATGACGCTCCTGACCTTGCCGCGTGAAGACACTTTCATTTCATTTCATTTTATTATACCTCAAAGGCACTTCTACCGAAGTGCATTACATGAGGGGGGATAAGAATACAAACTCACATAAAAACAAACAAAAGCAAAAGTAGATTCACAAACAAATACAAATAGTAATATTTGCCGAAAAATGGCTAGGGTTAGATCGCATCAGGATGCATAAAAAAGAAAACTAATGACTAGCTACCGACATAAACATTTAGACTAACGAAAAACACTTTTGAGGTGTGCCTTGCAAAGATCGCGGAATTTAGCTGGATTATTTTCGAGAGCAATAGCCTCAGGAAGAGAATTCCAGTTATTGATGGCTAGAGAGAGCGGGGAATTTTGAAATTTATTAGTTCTCGCAAATAGAGGGTTTATTTTCTGGCTGTGGTCACGACGTAAGGAGATGTGAGACGGAGGTTGGCAGTAATGGTTTCGGAATGACGAAGAGGAATAGTAGATTTTGTGGAACATGACAAGACGAGCAAGTTTAGTTCTTTCGGCCAGTGGGCAAAGGTCTAGCTTTGTTTTAAGTGCGGTTACGCTTGATGTCCGTGAGTAGTCATGAGATATGAAGCGAGATGCTTTATTCTGAACTGATTCAAGTTTGTTAATAAGGTAAGCTTGATGCGGCCACCAAATAAAGTTGGCATAGTCCAATTTAGCCCTCACAAAGGATTTATAGGCTGTTAGTTTAACACAATGCGGGGTACTGTGAAGGTTACGTTTGATATATCCTAGAGATTTACAAGCACTAGAAACTACAGTGTTAATGTGGGTATTCCAGGTTAGGTCGTCTGAAAATGTTACACCTAAATATTTGTAGCTGGACACTTTTTCGAGAGGCAGAGTTTGTAATGTATAATTTCGTATTGCAGGCGTTTGTTGGCCAGTGAATGTTAATAGTTTACTCTTGGTGACATTAACTTTCATCTGCCATGTGTTACACCATAGTGAAAACATATTTAAATCCTGCTGCAATATTAAAGACTCTTCAGGTTTAGTAATACGACGATAAATAACACAATCATCTGCGAAAAGCCTTATGGAAGATGTTATATGGAGAGGAAGGTCATTAATATAGATAAGAAATAAAAGCGGACCCAAAACGCTGCCCTGCGGAACACCTGATATTACGGGAAGGCTAGGTGATTTGTCCTGCCCCAGGTGGACAGCCTGGTTACGGTTACTTAAGAATTGAGCGATCCAGTGGATAATAGAAGGGTGAATGTTTAGTTTTGAAAGTTTATATAGGAGACGTTGGTGAGGAACCGTGTCGAATGCTTTTGAGAAATCAATGAAGATGGCGTCAGTAGGGTGAGACGAGTGGAAGTTGTTATGTAGATCAGTAACGAACTCAAAAAGTTGGGTTTCGCATGAATATCCCTTCCTGAAGCCATGCTGACTATTACATATTAATTGATGTTCTGACATATAGTTCATAATGTGGGAGTAGATGACATGTTCCATAATCTTGCAAGGCACACTAGTTAGTGATATGGGTCTATAATTTGATGAGTCGTTTTTATTGCCGGTCTTAAAAATGGGTAAAACTCTCCCGAATCTCCAGTCTGCGGGAAGGGAAGTTAAGTCGAGCGATTGTTGGAACAAGCGACACAAAAGGCGACAGGATATGTTCTTTGTTAATTTGAGAAGTTTAGGACAGATTTCGTTATCACCAGGACCTGAACTTCGGGAGAGCCTTTCTATCACACTCAAAATGCCATAGGGGTTAAAAGTGATAGGTTCACAGTAGACGTTAATTGGTTTACATATTAGATCACTGGGTACAGGTAATTGTTCTAAGGTAAATACGGATGCAAAGTAGTTATTAAAGACGGTAGCTGATTCAAGGTTCGTTAGCACTTCGTTGTGTTCGTTGCACAATTTAGGAAGCGAATCATCTTTTCTCGGACATATACTTTTCCAAAATTTTTGGGGATTGTTTATTAATAAGTTAAGTAGGTCTTGCTTGTAATATTTATCCTTTGCCTTCTTGATGTTACTTTTAAACTCTTTACAGCAGTCATTATACTTAGTGAAGTCAGACGCAAGGTTTGTAATTTTTGCTTTGACATAAAGACGTTTCTTTTTGTTATTTATTTTCCTAATGATATTTGTAAACCATGGTTGATCAGCACTCGTCCTTAAAACCATCTGAGGTACAAAATCAGACTTTATACGCCTAAATTCATTTTTGAGCATTTCCCAGTTGCGCTCGACTGTTCTTTCGCTAAAATGCAGCTCGTATTCCGAAGCAAACAGCTCAAAGGACTCGTTTAGAGCGTTTTCATTAACTCTACTGTAGACGTTTATGGTTTTAGGGGTTATTTTTTTACCTATTACTGGCAGAGACATTTCTACTAGGACTGTGTTATGGTCGCTGATTTTCTCAAGAATACGAACCGATTTTACATTTTCTGCACTCGAGGTAAAAACAAGATCCAAAACAGAATTATTTCTTGTGGGTTCCAATACAGTTTGAGTTAAACCGTAGCTATTCATCAAGTCAACAAAACTGGACACTTCTGAATGGGCCACCCAAGAGTTTATTTCTTCCTCTTTCCAGTTGACCCCGGGGTAATTAAAATCGCCGCCAAAAATAACAGTACTACTGGGAAATAAAGAAAAAATTTGCTCCATGCAAGCGTGCAGCTTCGTAACAAAAGTACTATCTCGGCCTGGAGGGCGATAGCAGGCGCCAACAATGATGGGCAACGAAGGGTGACTCAAGCGTACCCACAAAATTTCTAGTTCACTATCTAAAGATATAAGGGAAGCATCCATCATTTTGCTGATAGCGATAAGAATGCCGCCACCACGGGAATGTGTGCGGTCTTTTCGAAATAGATGAAATGATTGATTAAAAAATAATTCGCCATCGTTTATCTCCGGATATAGCCACGTTTCTGTCCCGATAACAATTTTTGCGTCCGTGTCATTCACAGTTGACAAAAAAATATCTTGTTTAGGTAAAAAACTACGAAAATTCGCCACGAGCACTCCGAGATCAACACACTCATGTCTAGATGTTTTATCAGGTTGTCAAGTAGTCGCCAAATTTGTGGTTTGGAAGTTGTTAAGCAAAATAATCTCGTCACTGTCGGAACAGTATGAATATTGCTTGCCATCAGCATAAAGTTTGTCGTTCACGAGTTTCACTTTAATGTTTTTTTCTCTGAACTGCTACTAAAGTGCCACAATTTGCTCCGGTGGAAGCAAACCCTAGCAGTAAAGTCCTCCGAGATAGACACCTTCAATGAAGTTAAATGCTTCAGTTTACTGGCGTTATTCAGCACGTTTTGTCTATTCCTGTAGTCTAAGAAGCGCACTACAATCGGTCGAGCAGTTACCCCGCGCTTTTGGCCGACGCGATGTGCACGTTCTATCTCCCCAGTCTCTATACCCAGATGGTTATTAACGAATTCTTTTATGAGGCAAGCCGTTTCTTCCCACGTCTCCTTTTGTTTCTCTGGGATGCCCCTAAATAACAAGTTGTTCCACCTCATTCTGTTGTTGAGGTCGTCGATACCAGCGTCAAGGGCGTCTATTTTATCATGCGAGTGACAGACTTCTCTTTGAACTTCGTGCAAGGAAGATTCGACCACGGCAAGCCTTTCCTTAATTCCGTTTATTTCCTGCATTTGCTTCTCGAGAGTAGCTACCTTCTGCTTTAGTTCGTCGATCCCTGAACTGATGCCGCTCAGTCTTTCGCGTGTTTCGTTTTGATACTTGTCATTGGTCGACGCCAGGTTTTCAATTAGTTTGCTCAATTTTTCCATATCAGTAGGGCCAGGGTTGAGCTCGACGTCTCCGCAAAGCAGCAATAACGCGTCAAGGAAAAGAAGGCAGCCATCATGGGGTAACGAAAGTAAACAATTGAACACAAAGGTTACAGCGCTGCAACAAAGGGTTAGTAGACGCTTTAGGTCGATGGGGCACGACACCTCTAAGAGCAGTATGTTATTGGAACGATAACATTTCGCGTATTTCAAGTAACAAACCTGTGGTATGAACTGCGTTAGATTCGGCATGGTTGTGTCGTGCCCCGATGCTTGCAAGGGTGGTAGATCCTTTTGTAGACAACAGCCAGTCGACGGAAACGGAAGCGTTCCCCGGTGCGCCCCCGTGCGGAAGTCATCGATGTTGTACCACGTCACAGATGACGCAGCCGTGGATTCCTCCCGGGTAGTTCCAGCGAGACCAATCACGTGGGTGACGTCCGCGCCAAAGGCAATCGGTGAAGCTGTTGGTGCAGCGATGACGAGCAGCAGCACCTGTGGTATGAACTGCGTTAGATTCGGCATGGTTGTGTCGTGCCCCGATGCTTGCAAGGGTGGTAGATCCTTTTGTAGACAACAGCCAGTCGACGGAAACGGAAGCGTTCCCCGGTGCGCCCCCGTGCGGAAGTCATCGATGTTGTACCACGTCACAGATGACGCAGCCGTGGATTCCTCCCGGGTAGTTCCAGCGAGACCAATCACGTGGGTGACGTCCGCGCCAAAGGCAATCGGTGAAGCTGTTGGTGCAGCGATGACGAGCAGCAGCACCTGTGGTATGAACTGCGTTAGATTCGGCATGGTTGTGTCGTGCGCCCGCGCCAGTCAGCCTAGAGGAAAGGCAAGAGGCTTCTATTCAAACAGGGCTTGTGCCCGCGCCCTACAGGGAAGCACATAGAAGACAAAGATGTTGAGACAATTTAGGAGTCCCGTGTATTATAGCGAAAGCTAGAGCACGAGTTTATAGCACTGCAAGAAGATCTGGCTGCACGAGAGCTGATGCAGCGGGATTACGTTGTTTCGCTTTTCCAGACTTCACTCTGTCGTGACAATCGCTCGCTCAAAATGTGTGTTAAAAAAGAAGGGTTTTTAGGCCAAGGTGGAAGAAACACATTTTTCTTCCACCGTGCTCCACGCCAGACTCGTCAAACCAAACAGGTCTCCAAACAGAAAGGAGCGAAAACAGGGCGCGCCATCTATCGGTTTTCTTTCCAACGAATTCCCGCGTCGACAAAGAAGCCACGCGTGCACTGATCGCTCTAATCCCCACCCCCGTTATCGGCCCTTACGCTTCCCTTAGCCTTGCCGCCGTGCCCGGCCTTCCCCACTCTTTCGGCCTCGACAACCCTCCTGGCCCTTTCGCAGTCGTCGGCCTAGCACCCGCACTCGGCAGTTCCGGCTCGCTCGGCCCTAATCCACGCTCGGCCCTTCCGCGAGGGTCGGCCCAGGGGGGATGCTGCCCCCGCGCACAAACGTAGACACGGATAATCCGTTTATGGGAGCAGGTTCCCGCTTTCATCTCCAACTGTACGAGCGGCGACGCTTGTTCATGTAATCCTTCGCGTCCTTCTGACCTTCCACCCCAGGGAGACCTCCTCTTTGTGGAGGACGACTTACTTGTCAGGCGTCAGGATACCGTAGTCGCCGGCGACTATAAAGAGTTTTAGCGAGTCGTTTTTCAAGCACACGGTTCCGAAATCACGAACGGTACAGCTGGTCCGTTCCGTGAAACCGTACGTCAAATTTGACATACTTTAGCGAATCTTGAAAGTGGCGCGACCATGTAAACGATGGTGATGATCGTGCTTAGCGGTGCGCCATCTCCTAGTAAACATGTGAAACATTCTACAACGCAACGGTGGCGGACACCATGGTGGCGGCTCGTGTTTCTGGCGTACGAACGATGTAAACAAGACGGCTGACGTAACGTTTGCGGTCGGAATTTCAAGAACTGCGAAGCTAGATAGAGTAAAAAGTGTCTGAACGACCGTAAATGTATGTGGTGTGTCTCTGTCATCTTGAACTTGAACGATCGTTCACGCCGTGTACCGTTGAACCAAATCATTTCGTCTGCTCGCGGTCGCCACGGCAGCTAGTCTGCCCGCAGATCGCAAAAATTAACTAGCATGCGGAGTTTACAGCATTCACGATCGCTTACCATTGTGAGCAGTACTCGTAATGATTTGGTTCAACCTCTCGGATGAAGCAGACTAAAAGGACGGCCAAATCGCCTCCCGCTGTCCTAAGCATAACGCTCGGCTGGGTCGGGGAAGGCGGTCACCGAACCGACCGCCATCCTTTTTTTACCCGAGTCGTGAACGGCGCTGGCTGCGTTGCGGTGACGACTCCAGCGGCCGGAATTGGAGAAAGGAACGAGAAGAGCCTCCCGACTCCCCGAACGACTCGCGCCCGCATGCGCAGTGACGTCGCGGATGCGTTCGAGGGCGAACCGTTCGTGTGGTAACGACCTGCTAAAACTCCCTTATTGCGAGTCACACTTGGGAGATAGTTTTGTTGGACCCGCTCTTCTGCTAAACCAAAGCATTTTTTTTTCAGTGGCGTAGCACTAACACTGCAACGAGACGCGCAGTCGTCCGGATGATCTCATCGTCGTGTGGCGAGACTTGATCCCTTGACGGCCAGGTGCACTCGCTAGGCGTACTCCGAACGTCGTGAAAATAAAGAGGGGTCAGTCATAACAAATTCAACTTGCTGAAGAAGAAATAAAAAGGAGGAGGAGTTTGTTTTAAAAGACCCTCTAGCCAAGGCAAACCTTACATTTTCGTCATGGACACCAAAGCTGCCGACACTCGCTTACCCGACCCTGCACAGCCGGTTTCTGAAATTGAACGCGGCCTTTGCATCCAGCGCCACGGTGGAACATCTGGTTAGCTTGGCTGGGGACGTCATTAGAAGAAAAAGGGGAAAACTCTCCGATAAGAACTGTGAAAGACAATTGCTTCTGCGAGCGAATAAACTATCTTGGAAGTAATAAAATGACTGCATTTATTTTCGGCTCGCAGGGCTTTTTACGGATCAAAACTGCTGTTCATTTTGCTACCATAAAAATATAAAAAAGTAACTTCGAAAGTAACTTCAATATAACTCTCTACTTTTTTACAGTAGTTAGTAGTTTACTCAATTACTATTGCAAATGCGTAATTTCTACTCTACTCAATTACTTTTGGTGTCGATACTCAGTAACTTAAATATATATCTTTCTTGAGTAATTTGTACATGTCTGGCTACGAAATCGTGCACAAATTTCTTCACACCGCACGATGCAACACGTCGCTGTGCAAACGCAGTCCAACTCGAAGCATAAAAACGGCAGATTTAGGACTACAATTCGGAGTCCATTGTTCAATTAAAAGGACGTAATTTTGTTGAAAACGCCCGCAGCTTTTTACTCATGGTATGCGTCGGGAAACTTCCACATTTTGAAACCGAACGAGGCAGACAGCGACGGGACTGAACTGGTTGAACGTCAACCCCACAACAACCAATTTGCGCTCCGTGTTAGCACCCCATTACACACACCACGAACATTTCAGCTCTTTGTCGCATCGCCGTGTTGCACCAAACAGAACGAGATCGCCGAAACCAACGCAGCGCTGTCGTGAACCTTGGCTTGTGGTTGCGCACTCGTGGATTCTGTGACTTCCCTCGCTTTCAAAGCACGCACGACGATTACGAATGATACTTTCCATCTTCCGGGAACATCACAGGGGCACTTCTACGGTCACGTCTTCGCTACATGTGCTCGCAAACCGCGTCGAACCAAAACAATACCGCCGCCGTGCGTTGTTGCCAGATCTTACCTGAAGTCGAGACGCTGCGTCGTTCAACTCCGCAACGGCCGCAACGCAAGGAGAGTGAGGGGCGGGGCGCACTCTTCTTCCGCGGGGGTCGAAGGAGCGGGAGTTTCAAATGTGGAGGGGTTCTGACTCCGCCTAAATTACGTCCTGTGGCTTAAATATTGATAAAAAAAATAATTTTTTTTTTCGCGGAACATTTGTTTTGTGACATGCTTGTCCCAATTAGGCTGTTTAAGAAATTACTTTTTTTTTTTTGCAGTTACCCTTTAAGACCGGTTGTTCTGCAGTGAAGCTGGTCCTAAGATGTCGCAAGACGCTTAAAAACCGGTCTGGCCTCTCTCCGTCCTACTCGGTTGCGAGAGTGTGAACGGCGCTTTACAATACAAATGCAGTACAAAAAAAAAAAAAAAAAAAAAAAATCTTTGGAGCAAAGCGCAAGAGAAGAAGAGGTAATTGAATCTCTCATTGTTTTAATGCCGAAGCAAACCCACATTTCGCACTTCAAAGGAGTGCGCACGAATGAACGTGGAGAGGAGGTCTGGCAACTCTAGTGGCTTGCTGGCAAGGTCTCACATCGGTCACGTATTTAACGGGCAATTTTAGCGGATTATTCGGGGTAAACACCCCCAACTTTCGCCGAAATGTCCGAGAACGTTACCGGCACCGATTACTCCAAGGACTTGCGACCGGAAGGCGATACCTTTCATTTTTCCGAAGGAACTCGACAACTCGAGGCTCCGCGGCCGCTAAGCCTACTTCCCACCGGAGCAGGCAACGACTGGAACCCGTTCTCCGTTCTTCAAGACAACGCAAGCGGACCTCACGAAACCCCCGCACCCGAAGGCAGCGACCACGGTGAGCTCACAAGCGCCGTTTTATATTCGGCGAAACTTAAAAGCAACGCTCCGCCAGACACCAAGAAACGGCGCACGGGCAGGCTGAACGCGGCCGGGGGACGCTTCGTCAACGCAGCGTTTCACGAGGCTGCCCGCCGGATGGCTACGTGGGCTAACTTTGGGTCCATCGCAAACCCACGGACGCCGATGAGGATGGCTGGACGCCCGTCACACAACGCAGAAGGAAAGTACGTACCACGAACTACACCATCATTCTACGGCCGAAACAACCGATCAGGATGGCGGCACTCTCCCCGAAGCTCTTCATACACGCGGTGAGGAGCGAGGCAAACAAGATTCGCGTAACGACCGGTTTCAAGGTTCGCGTGCTGCACAGGTCCAACACGATCGCAATAGACACCTCCAACTCCCAGATAAGAGACCACCTTCTCAAGGTGGAATCTTTCCCATTCGGGGGCTAGAAGCCAATTCTAGTGCAAACCTACGAGCCAGCTAGGCGAGATAACGCCCGGGGCGTCATCCACGGCGTCCACGAATCGAACGCACAGACACTACAACGAATTATCACATGTCCTCCACACCGAGTTCTCTTAGCGCGACCCATGGGATCGTCTTGCTCCATTCTCATCACTTTCGTCGGCCCGACTCTCCCCTCGCACGTGTTGTACGACTTACTCGAGAAAAGGGTCTTCGAATAGAAACCCAAAGTCGTAGTATGCTCACAGTGCCATGACATCGGCCACAAGCATGACATCTGCCCCAACCAGCACCGGCAACGATGCGAAAAGTGCGGCAGGATGAAGCACGGCGATGACGAATGCAACGGCGAAACGTTAGAATGCAGGAACTGCAAGGGATCTCACATTGCGACGGACTCATATTGCCCGGCCGCGAGGAAGGCCACTCAGAACCTCAGCTCCAAGCTCCAACCACCCGGAACACCACCCAAACACGAGCCCTCACGAAACACGCGACCCTCACGATCAAGGAGACGCTGGCGCCGCCACAAGAAATCGACTAACGCCGGCAATGGCAACGCCAACACAGGCGCACAACAGGTCGCGCCAAAAACACCGTCGCCGAACCAGGCCCCAACCAGACGCCCTAAACGACCCAAACACACTCATTCCAAAGCAACCACTATCGCACCTGTACCAGCAGCAGGCCCGGCATCGACCGGTATCAAAAGATCGCCAGGTGGACAGCCCGGTGAACCTCGCACATCGGAGACACTAGGCACGGAACAGATAGAGACGGACTTCCCGCCCCTGTCCACCCGCTCGGCTCCCCAGGCAGAACCCAACACCGACGCCTTAGTTGCTGCGATGCGCAAAAACATTTGGCACAACAGGAAATTACCGACAACAGAGCCTACCACGCCAGCGCACCGCGAAGCGACGAGCTCGAAAACGCCGCGCCTGGACGAGGAGACGCTCAGCGTCATACGAGAAGAGGTCAGAAGAGCGCTAGCCGAGGCTTGGCCACGCTTCACAGAAGGCCTCAAGAACCTCATTTCGGAGGCGATTGCCCAATGTCTCACACCGACCGTCGCACCGAAATAATGGAAAGTGGTCGACACGGTGGTCCCACCAATCGACGCACGGCCGCGGGCGATGCGTGGATCCTGCAATGGAACTGCCGCACGCTCGCAAACAAAAAAGCCGAACTGGTCCACCGACTACAAACACAAGGCAAACCGCTCGCGATGCTGCTCCAAGAAGTTAACAGCACCGAGATCGTCATCCCAGGATACGACGCCTACTTTCAACCCACAATCACGCATCGCTCACAAGAGCAGAAATCGGGCAGAAGAAACGCGCGCGGGTAGACGGCGATCTACATCGACAAGACCGTTCCACACATTGAGGTGATTGACCTGAGCAGATGGTGCAACGATCACCAGGAAGTAGTGGGCGTCCGCACCGGGTTCAGCAGACGCGCCCTGCTCCTTGTTTTGGTCTACGTCCGGCCAAGAAGGACGGGCAGAGCGCGCGAGAATTGGGATTGGATATATTACGTTCGATCCACCTACTCCAGCGATATAATCGTTTTCGCGGGAGATTTCAACGCGCGGCATCAGACGTGGGGCTACGCCGAGAATCACTACAGGGGAGAGACCCTACGCGACGTGATGGCTGCCAACTACATGGAGCTGCTCAACGACCCTGATATTCCGACACATTACGGACACGGACGCCAGGGGGACACAACCCCAGACCTCACGTGGGGGTCGCGTAACGCACAGACAGATTGGGAAGTTTCCATGGACGCGATGGGCAGCGACCACTTCTCCATACTTGTTACGCTCAAAAACGTACGAGGAATAAATAACCAGAAAATAAAAACTCAAATCACCAAGTGGGATGACTACCGAAACCTACTACAAGAATGGGAGGCCCTGGAAGGTGAAACACGGCTTTGCGACCTAGTCCAACGTCTGCGAGCAGCAAAAGCGCAAGCCACACGCACAGTAAACGTGGGTCCGGACACCTCCAAGCCTGACTTACACTTGCTCAATCTGTTGGATACCCGCATCGAGGCGCTCACGCGATACCGAGAGCGGGGCAAGAAATCATGGTTGCGCAGGCGCCTTGACCAGGCGACGGAGGAGGCGCGCCAACACGCCCAGAACTTGACACAAGAACGTTGGCAGGACCTGTGCAACGAATTCAACGGACGGATGCACCTACCCAAATATGGAACATGTTCAGGAGCTGGCAGGGCAAGTAAAAAAGACGAACGGCAGCACAAAGGGTAGCTCTCCGACTCGACAAAAGTGAGGAGGAAATCGCCACGATGGCCGGAACAATGTTCTTCCCACAACCCAACGAGAAAAACGAGACTTGCTACGACCACGAAGACGAAGCGAGAACAGCAGCCCCGAACGATACGCCGTTCACTCTGGCCGAACTACAGGCCGCGCTCGACGGGGCCAACGTTCGGAGCGCCCCCGGACCGGAGTGCGTGTGCTTCGCGGAACTTCACAATCTACGCACGGAATTCAAGTCCAAACTCCTTGAACGTATCAATGACGTATGGGAGACGGGCTCCGTCCCGGACGATTGGAAGGAGTCTCTCGTGACCCCGATACCAAAACCGGGCAAACCGCCGATTTCCATTCAAAACTTGCGACCCATTTTCCTCACGAGCAATGTCTGCAAATTGGCGGAAAGAATGGTTCTCGCAATAATCCTCTGGCAGCTCGAAACCGAGGACCGATTCCACCATTGCAAGACAGGCTTCAGGCAAGGCCTGAGCACGCAAGATAATCTGCTTATGTTATATCGCGATGTTCTGGAACGACCATCGAAATTTCAGCCTCGAACGGTCGTCGCGGCCAAAAGGCGTTTGATTCCGTCCCGCACGCGGCGGTGATCGAGAGCGCGGGCCTAGCGGGCGTAGGCGGGCGAGCGCTCAACTTCATCCGCGGCTTTCTTCGTGACAGGCGGTTTAAAGTCAAGATCGGAGACAAGACAGGTCCCGAAACTGCCAACCACGTCGGCGTCCCGCAGTGGGCGGTCTTGTCGCCGACTCTGTTTAACATGGTCATAGCACGACTGCCTCCGCGCCTGTCCAAGATCCCACAGCTAGGTTTCGCCCTATATGCGGACGACATTGCCCTCTGGTCAGTGGCCGGCTCCATGGGGGAGCAAGAACATATGCTTCAGCGAGGGCTCGACGAGGTCCAAAGATTTTTGGAGGAGGTAGGCATGACCGCCTCCCCAGAGAAAACGGAATTTGTCGTCGTTCTCTCCGGCCCGCAGCGAGAAGCTGAGAAGACCAGAAACTTCTACACTTTTAACCTGGCCAGGAAGCCCATCAAGCGGAGCTCGACGATCCGTGTATTGGGTCTCTTTATCGACCAAGACGGCAAAGCCGGCACGTGGATGGCCCGCGTGAAGAAGGAAGGTCGGCAGATCCTCATTCGCCGAGTGACCAGCAGAAGATGGGGAACCGGCGAGAAAGAAACTTGGCAGCTCGTCCAGTCTCTCTTCTCATCGAGAATCCTCTACGGTTACAACTACCATCACGTCACTACAAAACAACAGGAGGAGCTGGAAAAGTTAGACCGCGAAGCGATACGAATCGTGACGGGCCTCCCAAAGTACACCTGGACTGCGGACCTCTATGCCCACGGCGGGCTGAACAGGCTGGCCGACGTGGCCGAGCAACTCTTGTCTGCACAGAGAGCTCGGCTACTGAGCACACGTGCTGGGCAGAGGATTCTCGCAGAGCTGGGAGACCTCCCGCAACCGGCACCGCCGATCCCCCCGGTGCAAGAGCCGCCATGGGAACGACAAATCAATATCACAGACGATGCACCGCTCCCGAGTCACATGGGCCCCAATCATCCCGAGAGGAGATCCCGTTTCGCGGCAGCGCACGAGAAGCTTGTCAAAAACAGAGATGGAACGAAACACGGCTGCATCTACACCGACGTGGCCGCAGAACAGCCGTCACCGGAAGAACCCGGAAGCCCTCTCCGAACGTCAATAGCCTGGGTTGACACCACCACCCTCGAAGTGGATGCGTGCGCGCTGCCCCCGGGTGTGGGCGTGAAGGGGGCCGAACTTGAAGCCATTCTACGAGCAGCGATACACGCAGAGGAACGTCACTCCATCGGCACAAAAATGACTGACATCACTATCTACACGGACTCCAGGGAGGCATATTCGGAGTGCCGCAACGCAATCAAGAGTCAGAGCGAACGGGTGCGAAATATTAACGACGTCGCGAAACGCCAACTGCATGACAGGAACGTCACACTAGAAGTCGACTGGGTCCCGGCACCCGCGGGCATCCGGGCGAACGAATGGGCTCACAGCGAGGCACGAGCAGCACTGCGCAGATCAACCGTGTCGGACGCAACCAACAACACAAAAGAGCCCAGACACGCCCCAGCGCCAAGTGAAACTGGCCCGCCGGACGACTTACCAGACTCCGCGAAATTAGCGGCAATTGCCAAGAAGGAACATAAAGCCATCCTCCTCCGACTGAGACAAGACGCCGCCGCCGCGAACCGTCACAAGCGAGAGATCCCACTGATGCCTCCAGACCTGAACCGCAGGGCACCCCTTAGCAAAAAGAGGCCGTACTTCAAACGAAGTTGAAATGCATTTAGTACGAATATTCATTTTGTATTTATTCTGTATAATTTTGGCCGCATTCGAAATACGCGCGTATGGTATTCAAAATACATTATAAATATGAATCAAAAAATATTTTAGATATACCAAAAATATTATCCCTTCACGCTCAAGATGCCGTTAGAATTTGCGAATTATTCCAAAACTCCAACTTTGGCCTAAATCACGAAATATTGAGCCCGCGAAAAATAAATATTTTACAGTAGTTGTTCTGCCTTTTCTTTTTAGTAGTTGATTATTTAATATGGTAGTTAATGTCACAATATTAAAGTCATTATTCACATCACGTACAATGGTGAGTATACACGTTCAGTGAACTAACGTTGTGCTAACAAAACCACGCCAAACGTATCTGTTCACAGCACCTGCTGAAGCTTTCCAGCATCAGCAAATGTTGTGGTTGTAGTTCCCGAACCCCGTTTGTGATTGGTGTGCAAGGAGCTGATCAGGTGTGTTCTTGATAGAAAAAAGGAAACAATAACATAAACTGGGCTGATTTATCAGTGCGATGCTGCGCAATTCAGTTGACAAACTAATCAAATGTTGTATTTAGAAGCTTCAGTGTACTCCATATCTGCTTGAAGTGACCTTCTGAAAGGGGAGCTTTTCAATATTTTGGTAGTTTAAGTCAAATTACCAAAGTATTGCAGTCAAAAGGTACTTAGAGTATAACACAGCATTATTTACGATTTTCAGGTATTTTAAGAGTATTCTGCACGTATTTTTGATTGCTCCATTTTTTTAGGGTTGGAGTATATTTTGCATGAATTAAATAAATATTTCAAGAAATATATGTGTAAGGTATTTTGTGCCTATTAATTTAGTATTTACATATTTCAGAACGCATGAAGGGAACTTCAAAGGTAGTTGAAGTAAAGGTATTTTAAAATGATTTTTAGAAGTATATTTTAGTACTAAGTAAAGAAAAGAAGTTTATATTTTCGGTCTATTTTTCGTGTATTTACAATTCTCAACTGTATTTCAAATACACTCAAATTAGAATGTGGTATATTTCAAACATATTAGTTTTCGCTAAGGGACAGGTCACCATAACGCGGATTATCACCAACAGCGCGCCCTCACGCCGGCCCTCAGGCACAAGATGTTCGGCGATGATCCCAACAAAGGAAAGTGCCGTGCCTGCGCTGTGCCGGCGACCACCTCGATCGCACCTGGTCTGGGAGTGCCCAACCTATGGCGCAGCCCGGGAACGCATTCTGTCGGAGTTACCGGAAAAACACCGAACCACCAGCTACATCGACTGGATTCTACCCCAGGACACGTCGCTCGGGACTGTTCAACTCCTGTGGAAGCACCTCTGCCTCTTCGTCCACGCAGACGGACGAAGAGGCAGAGGTGCTTCCTTCGCGGGCCTGCTTGTACACGGCCCGCCAAGGAAGGAAATCCCTTGCCGCTGCTGATGCCGTATACGACAAGAGCAGCCTCGAAAAGGCCCCAAAAAGACGTTTACAAACAAACAAACAAATGAACGTGGAAGGCAGCAGGGTCGGCTACCTGCTAAACAACGCTCCTCGAAATATAAGAAAACAATAACTGACCATCTTTCGGCAGCGCCCGAGTCAACGAGTTATCAGAGCTCTGCGAGTTATGAGTCGCTTCCGCTCCCAGATGTCTGTCTTTGCGCGCGCGTGCATTCCACAAACCGTCGCAAGAACGACAAAAAAGCATGACAAGAAGTACATTACGATGAGGAGTTGTGCATGGCGGTTTCTTTCTTTGCCGCTCCATTTTCTTTTGCTTGGTGCTTGGTTTCGTGTTTCGCTCTCGTGCAACGCCATCGAAGCCCGACGCCTGCGCGTCCGTGAAAGGCGCCACGTTACCCCCCTTTTCCCCTTTGCTCTTTGCTTTGTCGCTTGTTTTTTGTATCGCATTTTTTTTTTTCTTTGCGTATAAGTCTGTTAGGTAGGGTGACCACCTTCCTGCTAGCGAAATGCGGGACACGCGCTGACCCCGGGGGTGTGTGTGTGTGTGGGGGGGGGGGGGGGGGGGGGGAGGGGGGCGCGCTAGGAGACGAACGGTATTATACTTAGACTGTGGCAACTGCAAAAATTACCTTAGTGCGCGCGGTCGAGCTGGGGGAAGTTTACCATGGATGCTTTTTAACCCCAGACTGGGGTAGAAGAAGGAAGCATATTTTTCCCTCCTTGTGCGCCAGTCTCAGGTTTTTTTACCTGAGACTGGGGCACAAGGAGGGAAAATAGAATCATAGAAAATATAAATATTCGAGCAAATTTATCAACAGACGCCACGAGATGCATGCTCTGCTAGCACATTTAACATATATACTGTCTTGTCTCAAAGCATATTATACAGCTGCAAATTGTATTGCGGCCATTAAGCTCAAATAATTTTCACTCCCAGTGATTCTAAGCTGAAAACATAAAATCAACTGCAGCAGAACTCAATGCATCAGAAGGAAACAAGAAACAGTGATTCTTTTATGGCGTCTTGTTTGCTGTTGATTCTTATTTTTACCAACATGTTCCATCAGAAATTTCGAGTCTTGTTGTTTTTGACCGTTGTGAGTTGCAGTCGTTTAATCTTAAATAACCGTGCTCACAAAAAAAAAAAAAAAAAAAATGATAGCAACGTTTTTGCATTGACACAGCACGACTTGAAAATAATTGCAATAATGTTTTCAACTTTTGGCGAGCAGTTTTTTTTTCTCCAATATATAGGCGGTATTCACTGAGACTGCAGGTTCGATTTTGCCAGGGAGCGCCACCGTCGATCCGCCATCTTCGAGGTCTCGGTTTGACTGGCTTGGGTACGCGGTCGTCCGTTGCTAGTGTGCGCTAATTTCATATCGTTGAAGAAACTTCGTTGAAGAGAAGAGAGAAGAAAAGTTGATCTCGGGGCGGGCTAGTTTCCTTGTTGCCGCCGAGTACCGTATGTAAAGGCTGAACTGCATGCAAGCAATTTAGCGAGCGACGGGACGATACGAGTGACGGCGACGAGACAAACGACGACGACCCGCCTCGTTGTCGCTCGGTCACTCGCCCGACGGGGCAAACCGCACGAACGCGACGGGAGCAAGCGACCAAGGCGATAACCTACGTTTTCTAGAAATCCAAAAACCGAGCGACGCGACGAACGACCGTAAGAAATCTCCGTCGCTCGTCGCCGACTCCCGTCGCTGTCGCCGTCGCTCGCTAAATCGCTTACACGCGGTTCATCCTTCACTGTCGCTCGTCGCGTAGCTTGGTTTTGGGATTTCTATAAAACTTAGCGTTCATCGCCTTGGTGTGTGTGAAAACTCTTATTGTGCCTGCAGCAGTAAACCTAACGGTTAATTGGACGCGGCCTCACGTCTTCGCCGGCGGCTTCAAGGGCCAAGGGTCAAGTCCAGCAGATCAAGGCCTATCAAGGAGCGCCGTGATCTTCTGGACGGCCCGGAGCTGGTGCTCATAGTCTTCCTTGCCGATGGCTTCTATGAGTACCGGTGGGAGGTCAGTCTCTCGGTTGGCTTCCTCCAGTATTTTCGTACAGACCCACTCGATGTGTGTCAGCGTCGCCCGGGCGTTTTTGCACAGCACACAGGTGTCCTCTTGGTATAAGTCTGGTAGTACGTGCTTGCCTATCACCGGGGTTAGCATGCTCCCCTTTTGTAGCTGCCTGAACGTGACCGCCTCCTTCCTTCTTAAGTTTGGATGAGGCGGCGGCAGCTCCTGTCTGTCTAACCTGTATATTCTTAGTAGTTCACCGTATTCTCGAGGTTCGTAGTACGGGGGTGGGCGGCTGGCTCGGTCAAGTAACACGCGAGCTATCGAGTCCGCCACCGCGTTTCCGGCTTCGTGCGCCGGGAACCACCTGATTGTTACCCTGGTCTGAGAGTCTCTTCTTAACGTCCTTTCTGCCTCTGAGCTCACGCGCCCTGACATAAAGTTTCTGATGGCCGTCATGGAGTCACTGAACACCGTTGTGACTGTGGGCGAAGAGGCCGCCAATGCTATGGTCACCTCCCCTGCCACTCGCACTTCTTGTGTCTTTATGCTTGCTGCCGTCACCAGCTTGCCGTCGTAGGCTTTCACGACCGCCGCCACGATGTGGTCGCCGTGTCTGGCCGCGTCGACGTGGACTGCGCCTTCGTCTTCTGCGTGGTCTTTGGTGAGGGCTTGTGCTCTTGCTTTCCTTCTCTCTGCGTCGTGTTGTGGATGCATGTGCCTTGGTATTGGTCTGACGTCCGGCTTGTTCATCTCCATGGGGGAGATCGTCTTGTCGTTAGGTCGTCTCCGGGTCTCGATGTTTAGTCTTCTTAGCGTCGCTCTTCCCGTTCTGGTCTTTTCGAGTCTCGCGACCTGCGCCGCTTGTTTGCCTGCGACTACCTCTTCGAGTCTGTTGTGTACTCCCAGTGACTCCATCTTTACGGTGCTTTTATTTGCGAACAGGCCTAGTACGTTCTTGTATGCCTTTTTTTAATTTATTTATATACCTTAAAGACCCCCGTAGGGGGTATTACATAAGGGGTGGCACACAATAAACATCAACAAAAGGGTACAAATGTCACAAAAGCAAATTATGCATATCAAATAAAACAAAAACGTTAAGAAAATTAGTATGCAAAAAAAAAAAGAAAACACCAAATGTACCTAGAACGCGATTGCACGCATTAATTCTTTAAATTCTAATGAGTCATGAGTAGTTACAATGTTCTGGGAGAGCCCGTTCCAATCACAGCCTCTACGTGAAAAAAATAAGTTCTGAAATGTGGTGGTTCTTGGCCTTTGGTCGCTGTATATCGAGATTGTGACCCGTGCGACGGTTGCGGTGTACAGAAAGAACGATTTATAATAATCGGAGGCACGGGCTGTAAAAAAAAAATAGTGAAAAAGAGATAACCTAGCTAAACGGCGGCGTTCAGAGAGGTGGGGGAGGTTGGCACGGGTTTGAAGCGATGTGACGCTAGTAAGAGAAGAATAATCTGAGTAAATAAAACGCAATGCTCGACGCTGAACTGATTCGATGTTATTGATGAGGTAGGCTTGGTGCGGATCCCAGATAGCAGATGCGTATTCTAGTTTAGGGCGGATAAGGGATGAGTAGGCAAGTTGTTTTATGTGAGGAGGGGCCAGTTTCAACTTGCGCCTCAAAAAACCTAGAGAGCGATTAGAAGAGGATATGGTGTGACTGATATGAGTAGCCCAGGAAAGATCGGATGTAAGATGAAGTCCGAGATACTTGGAGGATTTAGTTTTTTTCCAAAGGAACGCTGTTAAGAGAGTAGGAAAAGATAGAGGGTTTAGAGCGACGTGTAAAAGACACAAAAGACACATTCTTGCACTTATGGACGTTGAGACACATCTGCCATGTATTGCACAATGCTTGGATGCGGTTGAGGTCATCTTGGATGAGTAGGTAATCTGATGGGCTAGTCACTTGGCGATAGATCACACGGTCGTCAGCGAAAAGACGAACATGTGATGTTATTGATATAGGCATATCATTAATGTAAATTAAAAATAGAAGGGGCCGAGGACCGATCCTTGAGGAACACCGGAAATGACTGGAGCAAAAGAAGATGATGACTGGTTAGCGGTAACAAGTTGCTGTCTGTTAGTTAAAAAGTTAATGATCCAGTTCAGAATTGAGGAATCTAAATTGAGTTTAGAAAGCTTGTATATGAGTCGTCTATGAGGAACCTTATCAAATGCTTTGGAAAAGTCCAGGAAGATAGCATCAGTCTGAATGTTTGAATCAAGGTGAACATGTATGTCATGAGTAAACGATGCAAGTTCAGTTTCACTTGAAAAATCGTTTCGAAAGCCGTGCTGGGACGTGTTGATGAAACTGTTGTCTGTCAAAAATCGAATGATGTTAGTGTAGATGATATGCTCTATTAGTTTGCATGATACGCTTGTTAGGGAGATGGGTCGATAGTTAAATGGGGAGTATTTGTCACCATTTTTGAAAATTGGGACAATCTTTTCCACTTTCCAGTCATCAGGCAGAAGACTACTCGAAAGAGATTGCGAAAATATTTTAGCTAATATCACGCTCGCCAAGTCTTTCGTGCTTTTTTAGAAGTTTTACGTTTACGTTATCCATGCCT
This sequence comes from Ixodes scapularis, assembly GCF_016920785.2. Classification (NCBI taxonomy): domain Eukaryota; kingdom Metazoa; phylum Arthropoda; class Arachnida; order Ixodida; family Ixodidae; genus Ixodes; species Ixodes scapularis. The sequence continues at coordinate 90,839,254 of NW_024609835.1, forward strand.
GCTGATGAAGAGATTTTAAGGTTGTCAATGAGTTTAGCAATGCCTGCTGGTTCAAACACAATACCAGACATGGGTGTAGGCATAGCGGGAAGATTTGAAAAAAAGGCTTCGCTATTTTCTTGCGTAAATATGGAACGAAAAGCATCATTCAGTAATTCGGCACATTCGTTATCCTGAACATATGTGTCATCGTTATTTTTAGTGTGATCGCAGTATCAGATTGAGGGTTAATAATTTTCCAGAACTTTTTAGGATCATTTTTCAGCATACACGCAAGATCGATGTTATAAAATGATTGTTTTTGCTTCTTAATTTCAACTCTGTACTGCCTATCGACGGAATAAACTTTGTCCCAGCTTAAGCTGCACCCAGTGGACTTAGCCGTTCGAAACCGTCTCTTCTTTTTTGAATTTAGGCGTTTTAAAGAACAGTTAAACCAAGGAGCACACGAGTTTTCACAAAAAGTGACAGTAGGAATGAACATGGCCGCAAGTTCTTGCATTTTTTTTTGTTTGAAAAGAAACCAATTATCAGAAACAGAGCGAACATCAAAGTCAACCAGAAAGGAAACTAAAAAGTTTCCTAGTTCAGCATTGATACTTTGGTAATCCCCTTCTCTCGTTGACTTTCCAGTTGTGGAAAGCTGCGACGTATGCCAATTCGAATAGTCAGGTGGATCCATTCTGTTCTTTTCGGCTCGATCACCAGCAGCTCCGATTTGCTCGGGAGCAGATCAGGCCCGTTCCTTCTAGTTTTTCCTCGATGGCACAAACCGCTGTCTGCAGCTCTTCTTGTGCTTGTTGTTCGTCGTTGCTCGTCGAACACACCGTAATGCCATCCGCATATAACGTGTGTTTTACTTCTTGAGTTCCGATTCTTTTGGCGATCTTCGTCATGAAGAGATTGAAGAGCAGTGGGGAGATGACGGAGCCTTGCGGCGTTCCTACCTTCCCCAGTTCTCGCTCTTCCGAGATCCAGTTCTCCGACGTGGAGCTTTGCCGTGCGTCCCGTGAGGAAGTCTCTGATGCAGTTGTAGCTTCTGAGTCCGAGCCCCAGCTCGTTGACTTTCTTGAGGATTGCCGAGTGCTTCACTTTGTCAAACGCACCTTGTAGGTCGAGCCCTAGCAGGGCTCTTCCCTTGCTTTTGGCGTCCACCACTTCCCATTTGATTAGTGCCATCGCGTCTTGCGTGCAGAGTCTTTCGCGAACTCCAAACATGGTGTCCGAGAAGAGACCATTATCTTCCAGATATTGCTGCCATCTGGTCATGAGGACGTGTTCGAGTACCTTGCCCACGCACGAGGTTAGCGAGATCGATCTGAGGTACTCGACACCCGGGGGCTTTCCTGGCTTTGGGAGTAGTATCATCTTTGCCGTTTTCCACTGTTTCGGGAGTTTGCCTTCCCTCCAACATTTGTTGTAGTATTCCGTGAGGGCTTCGATCGTGTCGTCGCCCAAGTTTCTGAGGGTCTTGTTTGATACCTTGTACGGCCCTGCAGCTGATTTGCTGTTCACCTTCTGGAGAGCTGCCTTTACTTCTCACACTTAGAGATCTCTGTCTAGCTTTCCGTTTGACTGTCCGTCGTAGTCTGGGTGTCGTTTCTTCTCCTTGACAGGGAGGTACTTGTCTAGTAGCTGTTTCTTGGTTTCTCGTTCACCTAGCTCGCGTAGTGCCGTTTGGATTATGCCCGCGAGTCTGTTGTGCTGGAATCCCTTGGTTTTCGACTCGTCTAGCAGGTGTCGGAGCAGGCGCCACGTTGCTTCGCTGTGCATCTGCCCGTCGGCCGCTTTGCACGTGTCTTTTCACTGCTGTGCCGATAGTTTCTTGCAGTGTTCGTGGATTGCTCTGTTGATATCCGCAATTTTTTTCCTCAGTCTTCTGTATAGTCGTTGTTTCTTCCATCGGGTGAGGATGGATTGCTTGGCTTCGACGAAATGCGCCAGCCTGCTGTCCATCTTGCCTTCGGTGTCTTCGGTCGTTTCTATTTCTTGAGATGCGTTCGTGGTCGCCCTTCGCAGGTCTCGCGTCCATTCTTCGATGTCCTCGATCTTTCCCGAGGGCGCCAATTGTCTGAACGCGTCCCAGTTGGTGTAGTTGAATTTCCTGAGTGGTCTGGTCTTGCCTTTTAGCGGGATGATAATTTCCACTATGCAGTGGTCGCTCCCCAGGTTTTCTTTCGTATTTGTCCAGCTGGTCTCTTGCTCGTTGGTGAAGACCAGGTCGGGTGTGGTGTCCCTGTCCCTCGACTTCCTTCCCACGAGGGTTGGATATCTAGGGCCTGTGATTAGTTGTAGGTCGGCTTCGGTCGTGTCCTGTATTAGGGTTCGGCCTTTGCACGAGGTGGTGTAATGCCCCAGGCCCGTGTGCGGTGCATTGAAGTCTCCCGCGATGATGAGCGTGTTGTCCCCAGCACTCCTAAAGCTCTCGTGGAAGAGGTGCTTGAATCTTTGTCTGCTTTGCTTGGGGTTGCTGTAGACGTTGGTTAAGAAGACGCTCTCCTTCCCCGCTATGATTTCAATGGCTTGCTTTTCGAATTTTGGGTCCCCTTTGCAATCGTGTTCTAGCGAATTGATGCCCTTTCGGACGAATGTGCATATCCCTTTTTGTTTCTTTCCCAATTGTTTCGCGTGGGCTCTGTATCCCGAGAGTTTTGGGTCTTGGCTTATTGTTTCTTGCAGCAGTATTGCGTCCGGTTTGTGGTTTTGATTCCTGACGTGCTGCAGCAGTGTTGCTTTGTTGTATTTGAGGCCTCGGCAGTTCCATATCCCCACTTTTAATGTTGTTGCCATTGCTGCGTAGGTATGAGGTTGGCTATGATGTCCAATCGTTCCGTGACCGCGACAATGAGTGTATTGAAGCGGGTTTCCATGTTTCGGCAACCTTCTTCAATCTCGTCTATGCGCTCCAGGAGGACTCTCTCCAATCTGTCTTGGTGTTCTTCCAGTCGGCGGATGCCACTCGTTTCTGTGCTCCTTCTCTTTGCCTGAGGTTGCTCCGGAGTTTCAGTCGGTTCCTCTATATCCGCTGCTTGGTTCTTGTTAACCATCTTCTGCATCATTTCTTTCATCGCTGCTATATCGGCTGCCATGCGTCGTATCGTTTCTTCTTGCTCAGCGATCTTGTTGCCTGTTGTCGGTTCGCTTCTTTAAGCGCCTTCATTTCTTTGTTGTCCCACTCAGCCACCTGTGCCCAAGTTACTTTGGCACCTGCGCTTCTGCTTCTCAAGCGTGATAACTCACGTGATGGTGATCTAGAGCGCGAGGCGCGCAACTGTGGGAAGTTTTCCATTGTCTTCGGGGGAATCTCCTTTCCCGCCTTTTCTTGTTGTCCCACCTTTTCTTGGCTTCCCGCCGAAAGTGTTGTCTTGCGTTCCTACTGCTTTAACCTGATGATGTACGGCGTCTTGAACTTGTTTTTGCATTCCTTGTCTCCTGTGACATAGGGACCGCCGCAGAGCTTGCATTTCGGCGTGCATTGGTGCCCTTGGCTATCCGCTGTACCGCAGCCAATGCAAATTTTAGCTTCCGGCGTGGGGCAGACGTCCGCCCGGTAACCCAACTTCCCGCACTTTCGACGGACGTCGAAGTGTTTGCGGTAGAGGTTGCACCGCAGCACTCCGCCTCCATAGTAGACGTAATTGGGTAACTTCGGTCCCTCGAACGCCACGATGATAATCGTTGACAAGCCGATTCTTTGCGCTGCTCGCGCCGTTGGGTTCCTCATGTTCAAAACATTCTCAGTGATCGTGGATGTCGAGTATTCAAGCGGGATCCCTTTCGCAACGCTTTTGACCGTGCCGTTTGGCGCGGCCGCGTATGCGCTCACCACGTAAGTCTTGTCACCTATCTTGATCCCTTTCGCGTTTGCGTATTTTCTCGCCCGGAGCTCGTCTGGCGTGCTGATCAACATGATGTCTTGCTGCACGTTCGGTCATTGGGTGTCAGGCATGGTTTCGGTTGGCGAGAGGTTGGCCGCCGCTCTTGTCGCCGCAATTACTGTGACCACCGGTGTCCTTGCGAGGTCCAGGCCTCCTCGGGGTCGAACGACGATTTTGTTTTCCTCCTTGGGGAGAATCCCCGGCATTCTCGCTGCCCTGGTAGCCGTCGCTGTCGCTCGGCGCGCAACCCGCGCGGAAGACTTAGCTTTCAAAGTTACGTTTTTCTTGCCAATTTTCACGTGGAGCCATCCCGCGCAGTCCTCAGGGTCGAGATCCATGCCGGGGACCTCAACGACAGTATTTCCAGAGCTTGTTCTCACTTTAGCCGCCATATCCACCGGTGAAGACCCGCTGTTGGCGGGCTCGTCCGGTGAGGCTTTGCGGCCCTCGGCGACCACCCGGAAAAAGAAGTCTTCTTAATTAGAAAACGTCCTGGGCCGACCTTCCTAAAAATGGTGTCCACAGGTTCCTCACGTCACCACTGAACTAATTACATCAAAATCAGAGAGATTTGGGCTAATTAGACGTGTAGGAACCAAAGTCTTGGCACTACATATTTATGTACATTATTTACAAGGATAAACGGGTCGGTGATGTTCACTGCTTGCCGGAACGGTCGAGCGCGCGCTTGAGAGCCCGTTGATCTCTCGTGTCCCGAGCTCCTTCCTTGTCCCTTTCTTCTTTTTCATCTGTGGGCGGTCAATGTATGCCAATGCCCACAAATACTCACCTTCCCCTCCCTTCGCTGCGCCGCAACAGAAGAAGATAGACATTTATTTGCGCTAGTCCCATATGTGAGTAGGTGCTAAACACCACGAAACTTGTCGAGGTCCTTTTCGTTTGCGCTGTATCACGCTCGTGGCGCGAGCGAGGGCAGGCGCAGACGTTTTGGCTCCTAAGTGTCTGGAGCCATATCGGTTGACTTGAAATGGCGCGCAGGGCTCGTGGCGGTTGAAGTTGTAGGGCAGTATATTAGTTCGCATCGAATGACTTCGGGGGAATTGACTTGAAGGGAGGCAGCAGGGGTCAGTGGTTGGGCGAGCGGTGAGGATATGAGGATGGGCAGCGTCGTTTGCATTAGGAAGAAATTCTAGGTGAGCTGGCTTCAGACGGTCAACAGAAACGGTTTCTTGCCGTCCATTGTAGTCGATGGTAAAAGTTTTAGCTGCCCTGGAAAGTACTTTGTGAGGCCCAGTACGGTGGTTGCAGGGACCTCTTGGTTCCGTCTCTTCGCAGAAATATGTGACTGCAGTTGTCGAGGTCGTTCGAGACGTAAACTGCAGTTCGATCTTGTGTGCGTGGGAGCGTGGGCCGGAGGTTTTTCATTATCGTTCGAAGCTGGTTTGTGTATGTCATGGGATCGGGAGCTGGTTCTTGTAAGGCGGATGCAAAAAATTCGCCTGGTAGGCGTAGAGTTGAACCATATACCAGCTCGGCTGGGCTGTAGCCAAGGTCCTTCTTCAAAGCTGCTCGTAATCCGAGAAGTACGATGGGCAAGCTTGTATGCCATCTGTTTGGTTCAGGTTGCGCCATTAGGGCCGCTTTAAGTGAACGATGGAAGCGTTCGACGAGGCCGTTTGCCATGGGGTGGTAAGCTGTTGTTCGAATGCGGCTTGTTCCTAAAAGTGAGAGTAGTTGGTGGAAAAGTGCAGACTCAAACTGACGTCCCCGGTCGGTTGTGATAGTGGATGGGACGCCGAATCGGGAAATCCAGCCCTGGATGAAGGTGCGAGCCACGGTGTCCGCTCGGATGTCTTGGATTGGAAGTGCCTCCGGCCAACGGGTAAACCTGTCGACGCAGGTAAGGAGGTAACGGAACCCCTCACATGGTGGGAGGGGTCCCACAATGTCGATGTGGACGTGGTCGAAACGTTCTGTGGTAGTTGGGAATGACTGAAGTGGCGCGTAAGTATGACGCTGGACCTTCGACTTCTGGCATTCGATGCAGGTTCTGGTCCAGCCGCGTACGTCTGTGTTGATTCCGGGCCAGAGAAATCGCTCAGTTATAATTTTTTGTGTAGCCCGAATGCCAGGGTGGGAAAGGCCGTGCATGGAGTCAAAGACTTGTCTGCGGAAGTCGGTGGGTATGAAGGGTCGTGGTGTGCCTGTTGACAGGTCGCAGACTATTCTCTTGGTAGACGTAGGTAAGATAATCTCATCGAATATGAGTCGACCAGGGAATTGACGCATCTGTTGAAGCTCCTTGTCCCGTTGTTGCGCTGAGCTAATGACATCAAAATCGACAGCGGGCGGAAAGCTCAGTCCGCCAGAAAACGAAGCACACCGGGACAACGCGTCGGCTACAGGATTATCGACGCCTTTCACGTGACGGATGTTGGTTGTAAACTCGGCGATGTAAGCCAAGTGCCTTGTTTCGCGAGGTGAATATGTGTCCCTGCCACCTTGCAAGGCGTATGTGAGAGGTTTGTGGTCCGTATAAGTACATAGAACTGCGTGCCTTGTAGAAAATTTCGGAAATGCCTTATAGCAGTGTAGATCGCCAGCAGCTCGCGCTCGAAGGTGCTGTAGCGTTGTTCCGCTGATGTGAGCGTTCTCGAAAAGAAAGCAATAGGCTTCCAGATTCCCTCTATCAACTGCTGTAGAACGGCACCTACTGCAACTTCAGAGGCGTCGACCATAATGTTCGTTTTTGTGTCGTGTTGAGGATGTGAAAGAAGTGTAGCGTTTGCCAGTTCACCCTTAATTCGGCTGAAAGTCTGCTCTGCAGTCGAAGTCCATTCTAAGGGGGTTGACGGGGGCTTGCTCCCTTTTAGGAGTGTGGTCAGCGGTGACAGGACTGCGGCGCACTGGGGAACAAATCTTCTATAAAAGTTGACAAGCCCAAGGAATTCCCGGAGTTGGCGAATGGTTTTAGGTATTGGGAAATTGTTGATAGCTTCCACCTTTTGTGTGAGAGGTCGTATGCCATGTTGGTTAACTTCGTGGCCCAGAAATTCGAGTGTTGTTGCTGCCAGCTTGCATTTTCCTCGGTTAATATTGACTCCATATTCGGCGAGGCGCTGGAACAGCTGCCGCAGGTGTTGGACGTGTTGGGTCTCATCCTGGCTGAAAACTAGTAGATCGTCGACGTATGCGAAGCAGAAAGGCAAGCCTCGAAGGACGGTGTCAATGAACCGCTGAAAGGTTTGGGCTGCATTTCTGAGTCCAAACGGCATCCGGAGAAACTCGAAAAGGCCGAAAGGTGTTGTAACGGCCGTCTTGGGAACGTCTGCCGGCTCCACAGGTATCTGATGGTAGGCTTTGACGAGATCTATTTTCGAAAAAATAGTGGAGCCGCGAAGAGAGAGCGAAAAGTCGTGAATATGTGGTATTGGATATCTGTCCGGAAGAGTGGCGTTGTTAAGGGCGCGATAGTCTCCGCAAGGGCGCCAGTCTCCAGGTTCTTTCTTAGGCACCATATGGAGGGGCGAGGCCCATGGACTCGACGATGGACGGATGATGCCCAATTCAAGCATGTGCTCGAATTCGGCCCTGGCAATCTTGAGACGTTCTGGAGCGAGCCTTCGTGGTCGAGAATAGGTGGGAGCACCCGTGGTAACAATATGATGCGTCACATCGTGTGGTACCGGTTTCGAAAAATTATTAGGACACGTCAGACTCTTGTATTCGTTAAGAAGTCTATCGTAAGGTGTCGGAGAGTGATGAGGAATGGACGGGGGAGGAAGAGGCGACGTCATTCTTACTCCCTGTACAGTCAAACGAGTGGTGTCGTCTACCAGGCGAAGACGAAGCATGTCTACAAGGAGGTGGTAATGACGGAGGAAATCAGCTCCAAGTATGGGGTAGGAAACCGCAGCGATGAGGAATACCCAGCGAAACGTTCTGCGGAGCCCTATGTCGAGGGTGAGGGAACGTTCTCCATAAGTTGCAATTGGTGTCTTGTTGGCAGCCTGCAATGTACACGGCTGTCTCTTACTCGGATGGATGCTTGGCGGTACGGGAAGGATGCTCACCTCGGCGCCCGTATCAACGAGAAAGCGTAGCTTGGAGTTTTGGTCGGTTACGAAAAAGAGGCGGGTGGGATGGCGAGCGCTCCGACTGGCCGCCTCTAGCGGGGCGCTGGGCAGTTTTCCGACGCCCTGCATGGCGCGCGACATTTTTGGGCCTTGCTGCCAAATTTCCAGTGGTACCAGCAGATTCCTGGCGGAAGGGAACCAGCTCGTGATGGTGGATTTGAAGATCGTCGTCTTGAGGGGGATCTTGACTCATGTCGTGATCTGGACTCAGCCCCTGTTACGAGTGCGTTCACTTGCAACGCCAGCCGGTTGATCTGCTGCCGCATGTCCTCCATAGCAGTAGATTGTGGAACGTCATGTGTTGAAGCGTCGGTTGCTGATTTGTGGGAACTTGAAGCAACCATAGAGATGTTAGGGGAGGCCACTTCGGCGACTCTGTCCGCCAGCTGAGCTAAGGCGTCGATGGAAATATTCGCTGTTGGTGCGAGCACCATTCTGACGTTCGCCGGCAAACGTTGGAGGAACAATTCCTTCAGAAGTGAGGGATCAAAAGTGGTCGGAGAGTCTCCGAGTAGTTGCTGGAGGCGGCGAAGCATTTGGGACGGTGTCCTGTCACCAAGTTCTTCGGACGTCAGCAACTGTTGGAGCCGCCGTTGCTCAGAAATGGATGTTCGCCTCACCAGCTCAGCTTTTAGGGTATCACAAGGGTTCTGGGGTGGTGGAGCGAGGATGAGGTCCCGCACCTCTGTCGCAATTTCCGGTGACAAAACTGCGATGATGTGGTGGAATTTCGTAAGTTGTCCGGTGATTTTTGCTGTGGCGAGTTGCGCTTCCACTTGGGCGAACCACAAGAGAGGATCAGATGGCCAGAACTGAGGAAGGCGAAGACGAACCGCCGCGATATTTCCGTCCTCTTGATTGGTGGTCATGGTGAGGCTGGTTTCGATGAAGACGGTCAGGGATGGTGGAGTAACCGGGTCACCAAATATGTAGGAACCAAAGTCTTGGCACTACATATTTATGTACATTATTTACAAGGATAAACGGGTCGGTGATGTTCACTGCTTGCCGGAACGGTCGAGCGCGCGCTTGAGAGCCCGTTGATCTCTCGTGTCCCGAGCTCCTTCCTTGTCCCTTTCTTCTTTTTCATCTGTGGGCGGTCAATGTATGCCAATGCCCACAGACGCTTATTAAGGCTCGTCAAAGCGGGAGCCGATGTGAAGCACGTCCGCTCACTCCGACGACCGCAGCGCCCCCCATCGCCTTGGTCGTTTGCTCCCGTCGCTTTCATGCGGTTTGCCTCGTCGCGCGAGTGACCGAGCGGCAGCGAAGCGGGTCGCCGTCGCTTGTCTCGCCGCTCGCCAAATCTCGTACATGCGGTTTTTAAATCGCGCGAGGCAATGAAAAAGGCGCCGCATTTTTCATAAGCTGCGCACTCGGTGAGCCGCGCGGTATGTTTCTGCACAGGAACGAACACCGAAGGCACGACGTACGACACAGAGGCGATGGAGCAACACGGTTACACGGCCGTAGCGCAGAAAATCCTCTAGAGAAAAACAATAAAGAAACTAGCAAAACAAAACAAAGAGTAATCACACCGTGCTACAAAAGCACCAAAGTAGAAAAATCAGTTCTTGCAAGAGCTACCGCCACGGGCACGGCGCGCGACACGGAGCGCTGCCTGAAGCCGAGGGAGCAATGCGGCAGCGGTGAACCGCGGCCCCATTGCTCTCTCCCTCGGGTGGTCCGCGGGATAGCGACAAAAACAAACTAAAACACTCACAAAAATATTCCTATGGCACTTCAAAAGCACCAAAGTATAAGAATAACCCCTAGTTTTGGTCTAAAAGACCCTTTAGAGTTGTAAAATGCTGCTAAACGACGCTGAAAGGTCCGGCCAGACGACACCCGACACCTACGTGCGATAGAAAGAGACCTCGAAGATGTCAACCGCAGTGGCCGATGCCAGCGAACCTAGTGAGTGACGTCAAGTGAATGTCACCTATTGCCACCAAGGGAAGAGAGTCACAACGGCTCATGCGCGTCAGTTCTAATGCGAGAACGACGGCCGCTTCCCGCAATGCTCGGATCGAAAATGCTGTTCCATCGCGATTCGCACGATTGCCAGCGACCTCCGCACTTCCCCGTGCCCCGTTGTTCAACAGCGCCATGAGTTGCATTGTGAAGTTTACAGCAGTGTGAAACGCGGGACATTTTCAAGATTTTGGTATTTCTTACGGGACGCAGGACACGAGCCCTCAATGCGGGACAGTCCCGCGAGTTGCGGGACGGGTGGTCACCCTAGTTAGGGCTCCAAGCGGGCTAGCAGTTTTCCGCTCATTTTATTTCTGAGCAACTTACTCGCTGACTGGCTTGGTTTAGCTCACCATAAACACTAAAATAAAAAAAAAAGAAAGGAAGAACCGTGCTTACTTTATTCCCATTCCAATCCGGGCAAAACGCACCTAATTCCATTCCCATTCCGTTCCCCTCAACGTTGCCACCATTCCATTCCCGGGTCGTGAAAATGCGGAATGATTACGAAATCATTCCAACTCCGGAGTGGCAACTCCGCAACACTGGTATTTACAAGCTAGATAATGTTAATGAAGCTGTAATCTTTGGGTTGCATATACACCGATGCAACGCTAATGCGAACGTGTTTGTCGCAAGGATGTATTTTTGCTACCTCCGGCATTTCTCTTTCTAACCTTCCTTTGTTACGTCCCTCCACGTGTGCACCGTCCAGCATGGGGGAACCACCCCGAGTTTTGCAATGCCCCGGGAAGCGATCGAGAACCGTAATAGACCCTTTCCGAAATTTAGTCTGGCCACTTTGATCACTATCATCATCTGTGGAACGGCATCTGTGCCATACCAATGGCGGCCTTCTAGTGACTGATAAAGGAAGACGTTGAAGATGCTCCTAAGCGGATGATGCGAGGCCTGTATATTGGGGGGTCAGCACGACGCGACGCAGGAATGGAACGGAAGAGCTACGTAAGCGTTTATTTCTAATAACTCAGATTATTTCTAATAACTCAGAACACAATTGGCTTTAAAGCCCTTCGGTGTATAGAATTTTCTCGAGGCATCTGAGTGGGTTAGAGCTTTGTTCTGAATGCAGGTTCTTGGTCACCATCGAACTGCAAGTGATCGAGAAAGAACTCACACTGAACAATTCCTCGCGTGCCGTTGACATGCGAAAGTGGCGGTGCCGATACATGTTCATCTCCGCCATTGATATGGCAAAACCTAAACTGCTTTATGAACCACCAGATGGCACTGAATTTCGGAAAGGGTCTATTGTTGCCAAGAGATGCCGCATGTTCTCGAAGTCTATCATTTAAGCAACGTCCCGTGTGGCATATGTAAACACGACCAGAAGTGAAAGAAATCCTGTAAACCACCTAAGTGGCACAAGGCACATGCACTGTGACGTGTTTCTTGCTGTAAGTAGGTTTCCTCATTTTAGACACATTTTAGAAACCATAGCGCACTTTTCAATCTTGTGCTTCTTCTTTTTTCTTGTCTGTTTTGCGCTGTTTTTAATATGAATGCCAATAGACCGATCTCACCGGCTAGTCTGAGTACGCCACCGCTGCCGCAATGCATCGTGGGAGCTGTAGTCTCTCTGAACGCGCGACAACCCTGCTGGAGGTCTGCGCGAGCAGAGCACGAGGCGGCATGAGCTGCCTCGTGAACTGGTGTCTGCCTCCTACGAACTACAGTTATGGCGGCGTCACGCATGCTTGGAACGCTTGGTGAGATCGGTGTATTACCAACTTGTCCAGCAGACCAAGCTTTTATTATGAATAGTAGGAGAACTTCTGAAGTGTCCCACGAAACAGGCGTTGCAATGAGCGGAGAGACTCAGAAAGAGGACGAGACGAGAGTGAGCGGGGACGTCAGGACACCGAGCTCTGGTTTCGAAGGATTAGTGGGTATAGACGCTTTACACACGCGCCAAATTAGAGCAGCCATTGATGACCTTCAGTTGTCTTTCCCAGCTGCCAAGTAACTAAAGCGGGCGTTGACAAGCCTCCCCAAAGGTCAGTGCTGTGGAGAAAGACAGCAGAACCTAAAAGGGCAATAACCTGCCCTGCTGTGGTAATGATCAAGTGAAGTAATTGTAGTAAAAGGTAACAAAAACTAAAGGTTGGCTTATGGCAGCACCCATGCACAGCTGCTGCACAGCGTCTGTACTCTCTTCACCCTTAAAGGGATTGTCCGGTGATATCCAGGAGTTACTAAGTTTTGACGCTGGACAAGTAGAGTGGGGCTTAAATGTAGCCAGATGCTCTATTTATTTGATTAAAAGACGCATCAATATTTGTTAAATAAATTATGAACATCAATGCGCGGCTGTTTTCTGCGCGCGTTTCACTGTGCATCGGTATGCCTAATTGAAATTGACGCCGTGAAATGGAATCCGGTGGCTGCGATTCCACCATGTTTTCAAATTTAATTGTATTTTTATCAACTTCAGAAATTATTTTTGCAATCACACCATGTTTTTTAAGAATAGTGCGACAATATTTATCTTGAGTTTTTAGCGCACGAGACAAGGACAAAACGAGAGACGCTAAGCACGGCGACTCGGTTAAAACTCCTCTTGGGAGCGGCCTGCCGTATGCCTCACTCCGTCGGTGAGAGCGATAGTTCTACTTTACCCTGCAGCGCCAGCCGTGGCACTCGTTATCGGTGAGAGATAAAGCCCCTGTTGAATAATTATTGCAAAAAGAAGAAGAAGATGTAACGAAAAAGATATAGACGACGACGACGAGAACGGAGAAATCGATGGTGACTCCGGCAGCAGCTGGAACGAACATGTAAATATTGTACATAAACCCTTCCTTCTTAACGAACTCGCTACATTTAATCCTCTTAACGAAGAAACGTAAAATAAATTTGGTGCCGAATCCCGGGAGTAGCTGAGTCAAGGAAAGGCAAAAAAAAAGGCTTGGAACATCCATCGTAAAACCCAACGATCACCCGAGTGGACTTACCTCAACGAAAATGGATCAACTAACGCCAGCCGCCATCGAACAACTTAAAAGAAGAAGAACCGTGATTCGATCGGCGACGACCAGAATCATTTCCGAAATCGTCACTCTTCTAGGCATGGAACCAACGTCCATCGGGGAGCTGGAAGAAAGGCTCAACATCTTGAGACTCAAAGAATATGCGTTAAAAGAAATCGACGATCAGATTGAGAGAGCCATCATCGATGACACGCTGGAACAGGAGATGGTAAACGCAGAAGGCTACACCGAAAGAATTAGCTCAACGAAAACAAAAGTCCTACGGAAACTAAAAGAGCACGAACGAATGACTAACATGACGTTGGACACCTCAATGCCAGGCGCAAGTTCAAGACTACCACGGCCTATCAGTCAAGAACACGCAACGCTCAAACTTCCAAAGCTGGAAATTGCAAAATTTACGGGTGATATACGGTCATGGCAAGGTTTCTGGGACCAGTTTGACGCTACAATAAACCAAAACGTCTCTCTGTCTGAAATTGACAAGTTTAAATACCTGAAAAGTTACCTTACAGCTAAAGCTGCTACAGCAATTGAAGGGTAACAACTGACAGGTGAAAACTAGACCGTTGCACTGGACCTCCTGAAAACAAGATTCGGGAAAAAAGAACTCATCGTAGAAGAACACATGTCACGATTACTGACAGTGAGTACAGTCAATAACTCTCACAACGTGGAGAAGCTCAGGTTGTTGTATGACGAAGTTGAGACAGGAGTCCGAAGCCTTGAGGCGCTTGGTGTCTCTTCAAGTACCTACGGGACACTCCTACTGACAGTCCTGCGAAAGGCTGTACCATCAGACCTCGAACTAGAATATCATTGAAAAACAACACTGGAAGCGACAAAGGAAGGCAACGAACTAAAACAGTTTTTGAACTTCTTGAAAAGCGAAATCGAAAGTCGAGAGCGGACTCAGCATGGAAACCAAAGGGACCAACCAACGGCCAGTATGGCCAGTTCTTCAACTGGGAGGAACGAACGACCTAGACGATATCCACCTTCGACAGCTATGTTCGCGACAGGAACGAAAACCAACGAAAACCAGTGTCTGTTCTGCGGATCAGCTGACCATATAACTGCCAACTGTTCGGTGCACATGCCCCTGGACCGAAAAAAAGAAGTCCTGAAAGGGAACAATCGTTGCTTTCGATGCACTAAACCTAACCATTGTGCGAAGAATTGCAAAAGCGCAAGGTGGCTAAAGTGTGATAATTGTTCCAGAAGACATGCAACAACGATGTGCGACCCGAATTACAATGCATTGGAAAAGCAAACTCTGAACAAGCCCTTAATAAGAAGTAACAAAGCAGTTCCTACCGGAAATGTGCTCCAGTCCTCTCTAAAGGCAACTGATAAGAAAAACAGAGGGCTTTGCCAAGTGCTTTTACAAACAGCAAAAGCGTGGGCCGAAGGAGAAAGAGACCGTGCGTTCGTTCGGCTCCTGATTGACGGTGGAAGTCAACGCACTTTTGTTAGAAAGGACATCGCGGAGAAACTTCACCTGAAGGTTCTCGGAGAGGAAGACTTGAACATATTTACCTTTGGAGAAGGCTCAGCAACTGCTCCAAGAACATGTCGAAGAGTTGAACTATGGCTGCGCAATCAATGCAGCAGAAAAGACGTACGCATTGAAGCTTTAGAGGTCCCACAGATTTGTGCCGACATCATTGCCGCACCACCAGAGGTAGCGCTGAGCATACCTGAAGACATGCTCATTGCGGATAGCGCTTTCAGCAACAACGAATGTGAGAAAGGCATCAGCCTTCTAATCGGAGCTGACTATTACTGGGAAGTAGTAAGTGGAAGTGTAAAGCGCTTGGAAAAAGGGCTGATGGCCGTCGACACTATCTTTGGCTGGACACTACAAGGTCCGGTGCCCTCAACTTCATCTACTGCTACATACTCATCGATTACAGGAGTATTGAAAGTGACTACAGCTGACATAACTGACATATCTGCACAGCTGCGGTCATTCTGGGAACTGGAACACATTGGGATAACTGCAAAAGAGTCGCCGACCAAAGGAAATCTACTGTTCGAAGAATTTGAGAGCAAAGTAAAATATAAAGAAGGACGTTATGAAGTTTCTCTGCCATGGAATGATCAAGTTGAAGAGCTGAACGACAACCAGCAGAATGCAAAAAGAAGACGTAGGTCGTTAACCGCACGCCTCATGAAAAACAGAGCGTTTATGATGGACTACGACACCACCATTCGGGAATACTTTGTAAATGGCTTCGCAGAAAAGGTCGTAAATACAAAGGAAGCCGGAAATCCCGTATATTACATGCCACATCAAGCGGTTGTGCGACAAGACCGACAAACAACAAAGTTACGGGTTGTCGTTGACGCGTCTTCTAGCACCGCTGGGGAACTTTCTCTGAACGACGTCTTGTCCAGCGGAACAAACTTAAACCCTGACTTGATCGATTTACTGATCGCGTTTCGTACACACAACATCGCAGTAACAGCTGACATCGAAAAAGCATTTTTGCAAGTCACCTTGGCGGAGCAAGACAGAGATGCATTACGTTTCTTGTGGTATGACAGTACACCCAAACAAGGACATCAACTACCACAAGTAGTAACGTGGAGAATGACCAGAGTTCCCTTTGGAGCAACATCAAGTCCGTTTCTCCTGGCGGCCACGGTGAGACACCATTTAGACCTAATGGAAGAAGAATTTCCTCAAACCACGAAGACTTTAAAGGACCACCTGTATGTTGATGACCTGATAACGGGCGCGGAAAATTTGAAAGAAGCAGAAGTTCTCTGCAGAGAAGCAAGGGAGAGAATGAAGAGGGCAGGAATGAAGCTTCGGAAGTGGAAGTCAAATAGTCCAATATTATTAGAGGAATTGACGAAAGAAGGTTCCGCCCAAGAGGAACTAATCGAACTGGTTGGTCCAACGAAAGTTTTAGGTGTTGGTTGGGAAACACGGACAGACATGATCAAAGTCGATCTCACTTCTCTCATCAACTTTGTGTGCTCAAGAGAGGACAGCAAACGCTTTGTGTTGCAAGCGTCATCTCGCATTTTCGATCCAATGGGACTACTGGCTCCTGCAATAATCACTGTAAAAATTTTATTTCCGCAGCTATGGGAGCGAGGAGTTGATTGGGATGAGACATTACCTGCTGACCTTTACGAAGAGTGGGACGCATGGTGTAAAGACCTCACTGCACTAAAAAACATCGCGGTCCCAAGACACATTGCTCTCGACTTCTCCAAGGACGAAACAGAAAAGGCGTTACGTGTCTTCTGTGACGCAAGTACGAGAGCATATGGAGCTGTAGCATACCTGACATCGAAAGAACAAAATGGGAAGAGGGTGGCTCTAATAATGGCAAAATCGAGAGTGGCACCCCTCAAACGGTTGACTCTTCCGCGACTAGAGCTCATGGGGGCATTAATAGGCGCTCGACTGACGCAGTTCCTCACGAGCAAGTTGAAGCTAGAAGGACTTCCAGTATATCTGTGGGCGGACTCTACGATTGTCCTGTATTGGATTCGTGGTTCAACAAACCGGTGGAAGCTATTCGTAGCAAATCGAGTCACGGAAATCCAAGTTCTGACGGAACCAAGGAACTGGAGGCATTGCCCTGGTACAGAAAATCCAGCAGACCTCCTAACACGGGGACTTATGCCAAAGTCTCTAGTACAGAGCAAGACATGGTGGAATGGACCAATCTGGTTGCATCGCTCCGAAACATCATGGCCGAGTCAAATTCAAGGCAAACCAGAAGGCAATGAATACCTCGCGGAAGAAAAGAAAGAGACTATTATACAACTCACAGTACCTCAAGATAATCAACTGGTGAGCTTGGAAGACTACAGTTCATTTATCAAGTTGATTCGGGTGACGGCGTGGATAAAACGGTTTATAAACAACGTAAAACAACAAGGCCAACGAAGTGGTCTCCTAACGAGCGAGGAAATTATAGAAGCTGGAAAATTCTGGATAAAAACAACACAGAATGAGACCTTTTCAATGGAAATCAAACTCTTGCGAGACCAACGACAAGTTCAGAAGACTTCAAAAATCAAGATGCTTAACCCAAATATAGACTGATGGGATCGTAAGAGTTGGTGGCAGATTGCAATTTAGCGACAACGAAGAAGAAGTGAAACATGCAATTATTTTACCTGCAGACCACCGATTCACCTTCCTTCTCATTGCTGAAGAACATCGTCGACTACTGCACGCCGGAGTTCAAGACACGTTGACGCAAATACGTGAAACCTATTGGGTTCTAAGGGGAAGGCAAGCCGTAAGAAAGGTCATACGTCGCTGTATAACTTGCCAAAGGCAAACTTGTGCACCAGCCTCCGAGCCTGCAGCTCCACTACCGGCTGACCGAGTATTAAGGTGCGAACCGTTTGAAAAAACAGGGGTGGATTTTGTTGGGCCGCTTATCTGTCGACGTGACTGCGGAAGCTACAAGGTTTACATCGTCCTGTTTACCTGTGCTGTGACACTTGCTGTGCACCTCGAACTGGTGAGCGACCTAACGACAACAGCCTTTTTATTGGCATTCACACGATTCGTGGCACGCAGAGGTATCCCGAAAACGATTTATTCCAACAATGCCTCAACGTTGAAAAGAGCAGCCAAAGACATCCAGAGACTGTTTGAATCGATAGAAGGGGAGGAAGTGCAAACGTACTTTGCAAACCATAGAATTAGATGGAAAACGATCGTAGCGAGAGCTGCCTGGTGGGGTGGGTTTTGGGAGAGACTAGTGAGGTCAGTCAAGGTTTCGCTGCGTAAGGTTCTAGGCCGCAGTAGTCTGAATTTCGAAGAACTGACAACTGTCCTCACGGAGGTAGAAGCCGTAGTCAACTCCCGTCCGGTGACTTTCATTTCCATCGATGCAAAAGAACGAGAGGCTCTCACTCCAGCACACTTTCTGGTGGGACACAAATTGACCAGCCTTCCCTCCCATCAAATGCCAGAAGAAGATCAAGCAGCCCCGAAAACTTGGCGCGAGGTTGGAAATATCGAAACACAGTTATGAATCAATTTTGGAGAAGGTGGAGATCAGAATATTTGCTAGAACTGAGGTCAGCCCATATCGCTAAACCCAGCAATTCAAGCTGTATACAAACCGGTGACCTGGTCCTTCTCAAGGACAATAGACTACCGCGACACATGTGGAAACTCTGCAGGGTCAACGAGACATTCCCAGGAAGGGACGGCAAGGTGCGGTCTTGCAGAATAATTACACCCAGTGGTCGTGAACTTTGCCAGCCGATACAGTTATTATATCCCCTGGAACTGTAAGAATGAGCTTGTGCTCATTTTCGGGGGAGTTTGTTGAATAATTATTGCAAAAAGAAGAAGAAGATGTAACGAAAAAGATATAAACGACGACGACGAGAACGGAGGAATCGATGGTGACTCCGGCAGCAGCTGGAACGAACATGTAAATATTGTACATAAACCCTTCCTTCTTAACGAACTCGCTACATTTAATCCTCTTAACGAAGAAACGTAACAGCCCCTCGATGATAGAGTTCCTTTTCGGGGGAGCATATCGAGGAACTCTATACTTTGTTCCACGTTAGTATGTACTTGTTAGCCGCGCGTGCTATAAGCGCGAGTTAGTTGCTTCGAAGTTCGAAGGAAGCCTCGGCGGCTGCATGAGCGCTCGTGCAGCGAGTGCTCCAGTCAAGGCAGTAAAGGCTAGCCGCTCGCGCTAGCACAGCGTTGGCGGTTAGTCCATGCTAAGGTAAGACGAAATATAGTGAGAGAGAAGCAGTATTCCCGGCCCGGCCCGGTGTGGCTATTTAGATTTTTTTTTCGTGAAGCCGCAAGTCTCAATTGAAACGAGAGTCAGATTGCATGAATGATGTGACAAATCTTTGTAGAATAAAAGCACATGATTCTTTCTGCGAAAAGCTCACTCAGCTGCAGGCTGCGCTATAAAATACAATAAAATCATCTGATGGGCTAGTTGGGTAAAAAAAGCAGGCTGCGCGTTAAAGCTGCATTCTGCTGGCAGTATGAGTGAATTGTCGTTTTCTTGTTCCCGTAAGGGTTGCCCCGTTTCTATTACCACTGTAATATAGGAGTTATAGTTGGATATAGCTAGGCCGTATGATTTCCGGTTTTAACCGACGCTCGAGCACGCGCGAGCTGTACCACATATTCATCTGTGAAGGACAATATAAAATCGGATTCCGCCTGCATAACTTAAGCAATATAAACTTCATTGTTCACAAAAAACAGACCAAGGGAGTCATATAGTTCACAAGCGGAGTACCTTTCGGGGAAGAGGCTTCCGCGAAAGCCTCAATATATTCCCTA
The DNA here is from genome assembly GCF_016920785.2 of Ixodes scapularis. Lineage (NCBI taxonomy): Eukaryota > Metazoa > Arthropoda > Arachnida > Ixodida > Ixodidae > Ixodes > Ixodes scapularis. Next base: position 90,858,524 of record NW_024609835.1, read on the forward strand.
GTGGGCTGTTAGGTCACCAGCCCAGTTTGCCATAAAAAGGGCTGAGGAGTTTTCTGAGAAAGAGCTCGCAGAGCTCTTTGCTGTGGTAGGGGTCTCGGCAGTTAGCACACCACATCAGCGGGCAGTCCATAAGGTTTGGAAGCACAGCGCGAAAAAGGACCTTGCAAATCCGTCCACAACCACGAATCTCTGCCGACTGTAGAGCCCCCTCGACAAAGGTGCAGACGAGCTTGCACAGCCAGACAGCTTCAGGTCATGGATAGCTGAGTCCTACTTGGTCAAGGCTAAACATGGACTGGTATGCTCCGTCATGTGATGCATTTCCCTTAAGTTGCGCTCGCATTCAGGACACGTCACCTGCAAAGTTTAGCGGGTTCTACACATTAGACTTCCTTGCTTTCACTGAGAAATTCTTATTGCTTTGCTAAGTTGAATGTTTCAGCTAGTTACTTTGAAATTACGACAATTTCTACAAATAAAAATGGTCATCTTTTGTTCGCAAACGAAGGCCAAGTAGCCAGCCATGTAAGTCAGCGGTGCGAACTCAAGTTCGGAAGAGACTTCGTTGTACTTCGTCAACTGCAGGATTTCCTGTTTCAAAGAATGAAGTTGGCACATTTCATCGCCGTCTGGCACTCAGAACTAGAACGCGCATTCACATTTCCTGCAGCTTCCAAAATGCCAACACAAACCACACACGCGAGCGCAGAGTGACACTACGATATTTTCGCCGAGCACAGCGGTGCATAGGTTGGGGAAAGCGAGTTTCGCTGCCTTTTGCAACCGCGGCAGCGCCTCGGTATCGGCGTAGCCAATGACAGGCAGATATGTTATCTGGGAAGTGGAGCAAGAGCGCGTTGGGCACCTTCTCTATAGACGCTTTACACACGCGCCAAATTACAGCCGCCATTGCTGACCTTCTTTTGTCTTACCGAAATGCCGAGCAACTGAAACGGTAGTTGACGATCCTCTACAAAGGCCGATGCTTTAGAAAAGGACACAGTTGAATCTAATGTGGCAATAACCTGGCCTGCTATGGCAATGATGAAGTGAATTAAACGAAATAAGAGGAAGCAAAAACTGAAGGTCAGTTATGGCGGCGTCCATGCAGAGATGCTGCAAAGCGTCTATACTCCGTTTCACCTCATGTTTTACCGCAGCGAAGGCTGGAAGCGCGAGCTCATAGCGTTGACAGTGCCCTTACTGCACGAGAGCCTATGCCCCCGAGATCTGCCCCAGAGCAAGGAGCTCGCGCTTACGGCCTTTCCCGCGGTACAACATAAGCTGAAACAGAGTATACCTTTCAGCTCACAAGACCGCTCGCCGATGTGCAGCGCCCCCACGGAAAATGAGAGAAGTTCTCCTCTCACGCGCGCTCTTTTGTTTTCGGAAAAACATCGGCAGGCCGCACCAACAGGGGTGATCGAGTGGCCGTGCACTAAGGGGCAAACATAGAGTGTAGGGTGCCTTCATGTGCGCTTTGCTTGTACGTACACTTTAATAGAGTGTACTAGAAAGGACGAGGGGGATCGGTGGCCGAGAGAATTTTAACAATTCTCACCGCCTCTCTAAACCTTACAGGCGACGTTCTATCATCGCCTTCACTAACGTCGTCAATATAATATTGCACATGTTCAAGTGAAATTTATCGTGCATTGTGAATCTTTGTTCACTGTCGAAATCTTGCAATAAAGAAAAAAAAAAAAGAAAGGATCGGTGGCCGAGTGGTCTAGCGCACACCTGCTCGGAGCGCGTGGAGGAAAGCTCGCGCTGCAGAACCCAGGGATCCTGGGTTCGATCCCCACCCCTGCCCGTTTCGATCTGGATGAGCATCGTACCGGCGTGCGGTCGTGTATCACTACTGCGTGATGCACGTTAAAAACCCCAGGCTAGCGGTTGTAAGGCACTGGCTAAATTTCTCATCTACAGCTGGGAGACTCCTCGCCCCTGTGAGGCAGACCAAGTTCTAGGCTTTATAAACACACACACAACCAAATTTTTTTAGAAACGACGAGTGGGGCAACCGGAGGAGGAGGAGGACAAAACATATTTATTAATCGTTTTACGCTGTGGGGTGGATCCTCAATTCAGGTACCCATGTGCCGTCCTGGCTCGATCGGCCCTCTCCACCAGCAAGAGCTGATCTTGAGGGAGGGAGCTGGACAGCAGTGTCTCCCACTGCTCGGGGGTAGGGGAAGGAAAAGGGGGTGACATGTCTGGGTTATTGTCGCACTCCCATATGATGTGTCTCAGGGTGCCGGGTTGGTTGCAGAATTGACATTGGGCATCGAATTGTGTGGGGAATAGCAGGGGCATCCTAATTGGATGGGGAAATGTGTTAGTCTGTAGTAATCTGAGTGTGGTTTCCTGACTTCTCGTGAGGGAAGGGTGTGGTGCGGGTAATGTTCTTCTGTTGAGCCTGTAATGTTGTGTAATTTCTTGATAGGTCGTGAGGGGTGTGGGTTCCAGTGTCTCCTCCGTGGCCTGGTGGGCGAGGTCTCGGGCCGTGAGATGGGCGTGTTCGTTGCCTCTCATGGAGGAGTGGGCTGGGGTCCACACAATGTCGACCTGCCTGTCCGGTGCCTTGTTTTCTAGGATACGTAGCGTGACAGGTGCCACCCAGCCCGACTGGAAGCTACGGCATGCCTCTTGCGAATCCGTGATTATTGTGGAGGTTTTCGTTTGTGTGAGGGCGAGGGCGATAGCAAGCTCTTCTGTTTCTTTAGCCGTTCCCCGTGGGACGGAGGCACTGGTCAGGTACTTCTGCCCGTCTGTCACCACGGCCACCATGGCTCGTTTGCCGTTGTAGTTGGCTGCGTCGGTATACGTCGTCGTGGGTATTCTGGAGTATGTCTCATTTAGTGCTCTTGCTCTTGCTGCTCTGCGGCCCTGATGGTGGTTCGGGTGCATGTTTCGAGGGATTGGGTAAACAAAGATGTGTTGGCGCCACGATTCCGGGAGTGCCAGCGGCAGGGTCTGGTCCCGTGGAACCTGCTTGAGTTTAATCAGCAAGTTGCGGCCGGTTTGAGTGTGAGCGAGTCGTGTCCTTTGACTTGACAAGTGGCCCTCAATGAGTTCCCCCACGGTGTTATGTAGCCCCATACGAAGTAGCTTGTCTGTAGATGCGTTCACGGGTAATCCGATTGCCTGTTTCAGCGTCTTGCGTATAAGCACGTCGAGCTTGTCTTGTTCCGCTTTACTCAGGGTGACGTAGGGAGCAGCGTAAGTAATGCGCGAGAAGACGAAGGCTTGAACTAACCTGACCGTATCGCTCTCTCTCATGCCTCTGTGTCGGTTCGTGACTCTGCGTATCATATGCATGACTTGCTCAGAGGTTTTACTGAGCTGTTGCACCATTGCGTCGTTCTTGCCGTCCGCTTGAATTAGCAAGCCCAAGATCCTGAGGGACTTGCTTGGCTTGATGTCGTGCCCTTCGAGAGTGACGTGGATGTTGTCGTCGTCCTTCTTGGTTCGCCGTCTCCTCACCACGAGAAGCTCGGATTTTTGTGGCGAGCAGGACAGCCCGCAGCTTTTTGCGTATTGATTCACCGTCTCGGCGGCGAGCTGAAGCGTGTCCTGCAAGCCTCCGAGGGAGTCGGTACCCGTCCAAAGGGTGACATCGTCCGCGTAGAGGGCATGGCTTAAGTTCGGTATTCGTCCCAACTGCTCAGGGAGGCCCAGGAGCGCGATGTTGAATAACAGGGGGGACAGGACCGAACCTTGGGGAGTCCCTTTGCATCCCAAGTTGATGGGTGCTTTGGAGGTGATGTCCCCGATCTTAAGTACGGCTGTGCGGTTAGAGAGAAAGTCACTTATGTAGTTATATGTCCTTTCCCCGCAGCCTGTCTTGACTAAGTTTCGGAGGATCGCCTCGTGTGCTACGTTGTCGAATGCTCCCTTCAGATCTAGAGCGAGGATGGCTCTCGGGGAGTTACGTGTGGCTGGGACAAGGATGTCCTCTTTGAGTTGAATAAGCACGTCCTGGGTACCGAGGTGTTTCCTGAATCCAAACATCATGTCCGGCATTTGTTGCGTTGCATCGAGGTGGTTCTGAAGTCTCTTCAGTATGATTCTCTCCATGATTTTGCCAATACAGGATGTAAGAGAGATTGGTCTTAGGTTCTCAATATGTGGCGATTTGCCGGGCTTTGGGATGAAGTGTACCTCCGCCATCTTCCATTGGTCCGGGATTTTTCCTGTCGTCCAGAAGCTGTTAAAGTGGCTGAGCAGGGTATCCATGGTGCGGTCGTCTAAGTTGAAAAGGAGCTTATTAGTGATTTTGTCTGGACCCGGGGCACTGCTCCGCTTACTATCCGCTATTGCCTCTCGTAGCTCGTACAGTTGGATATCTTTGTCTAGTTCTTGATTGGGCGATCCGTCATACGAAGGGGAGGAATAGACTCCCCCCGTCGGGAGGTACTTCCTTGCCAGGTCCTTCAGGAGTTCTTCGCTGCTACCCGCGTAGGCATTGAGTGTGCGCGTCATGTTTCTGTTAGACTCTCCTCTACTTCTCAGGGGGTCGATTAAGTGCCGAAGCAGATGCCATGTTTTCTTTGTGGTCAGGGTGCCTTGTAGGCCGTCGCATTCTTGTAGCCAATTCTCCTTGCATAGCGCAGCTGCGTATTCAGCAGCCTGTCGGTTTATGAGAGCTATGCGCTTCTTGAGCTTTCTGTTGTGTCTTTGCCGTTTCCATCTTCTTGTGAGGCTGCGTCGTGCTTCCCAAAGATGAAGTAGTTTAGGATCTACATACGGTGTTCTGTATGAGGTGGCAATAGTCTGAGTGTGCGTTTCGGAATCTTTTAAGGCCTCTTGGATCAGTTCTTCGTAGGAGAGATTTTGATCGAGGTCTTGCGAGTTTCTGTCCTTGCGGAAATTATCCCAGTTGGTTATGCGGGCTGAACCGATGTGGGCCTTGTAGCTTTTGTCTTAAATTAAAATATGGATTATGTCATGGTCCGATCCTAGGTTATCCTGTGTATTAGTCCAGGTAATGTCCAGAGTTCCTGCCAATAAAGTAAGGTCGGGGCTCGTGTCTCTGGATACGCTGGTGCCCGTTCGGGTAGGCGTTTGGGGGTCATTGAGCAGGGTTAGATGGTCCTGTTCGATGGATTCGACTATTGCTTTTCCTTTTTTGGAGTTGTGAGTGTATCCCCATAGTCGGTGTGGGGCGTTAAAGTCCCCCACGATTAAAAGGGTGAGTCCTTTGCTATTAATAGGGCTTCCCGAATAACTTCTCGTATTCCTGGTTGCTTCCGCGATGGCCGGCAATACATATTGAGTATGAACAGATTAGATTTTTTCTTCGTTGACTTCGAGATAATTTCTACGAGCGTGTGCTCGCAGTCCTTCTGCGTCGTGAGATGTTGCATTGCCGCAATGCAACCTTTTATGAGAATGGCTGTGGATTTTTCGGTTGGGTCAGCATAGGTGATGTATCCTGGAAGATGAGGGCTTCTATTTGTTTCTTGTAAGGCAACTATTTCTGGCTGAGGGTCTAGGGAGGAGACGTATTGCTGGAGTGCTCCCTGCTTGTCTTTTATACCTCGGCAGTTCCACTGGAGAGCCACCGTACCGTTCGTGTTATTGTTTGGGCGAGTCGTCATATTGCTTGGTTGGGTCCTTGCTTTCCACCAGGGATTCTCGTTCGTACGGGGTGGGTCTGCGGCCACTGCGTGGGTTTACTGTTTCAAGGCGTTCGATGCGGATGGTGTGGCGCTCTATTTCTTGCTTAAGAGACTGCACATCTTGTTTTAGGTCACGCATATCTTGCTTTAGGGGCTGCACATCTTGGCGTACTGTTTGTATATCTTGTCGTAGGGCATTGTATTGTGCATCCAGGCGTGTGGTAAGCGGCTCCAATATGGATCTTATGGTTGCCTGAAACCACTGGGGTTGAGCGACTTGTGAGGCATCTGGCGTATGGACCTCGCTCATCGCGGGAGCCTGGGGTGTTGTTTTTTGTGCGTCGTTATTTGGGGATGGTGGTGGTGGAACCACATCCATTTGTGTTTGCTCCCTCTCTGGGCGGTTTGGTTTCTTGCGTTTGTCTGTTGTGTTCCTCATCTGGGCTTTCTCTATTGTTTCTAGTCTAGCATGGAGTACTGCTATTTGTGCTTTGAGTTGTGTGCATTCCGGACACGGTACGGGTATGGGTGAGGGTGTGGGTTGGACTGGTGCTGGGGGTTTAGGAGTACTGGGAGCAGTGGGAGACACAATTTGTGTCCAGCTGACTTGCTTGTTGTTGCTCTCGCGGGGCCGGGGTTCCTTGCTCCGGGAGGTAGACTGGGACCTTGGGCCCGAGCTGCTACGCCGCCTTCGAGTCGGGGTCCTGGAGCAGTCTCTGGGCCGCCCGCGTTGCGGTGTCGGGTCCCTCCGCACGGCTCGCTCTCTCGTCTGCCTCGCGAGCTCTCTCCGTCGGAGAACGTAGGGCTCAGAAAACCGCTTGGGACAGCCCCGAGCTGCCGTGAGGTGAGGTCCGTCGCAGAGGGTGCACAGAGGTTCGCATGTGTGGCCCTCGTGAGGGTCTCTGAGGCCGCACTGGTGGCACACATTGACTTTTGGTTGTGGACATGCCGTGGATCGATGTCCGGCTTCGTGGCATACGGTGCACGCGGGAATTGTCTTTTTGTACAGCGAGACAGGGTACTCCCCGCCAAATAATGTCACGAAGAACGGTACCTTTAGCCCTGCAAAGGTGAGTATTATCATCTTGGATTGGCCCAGTTTGCGGCAGGTGTAGATTTCGAACTGGCTTTGGTCGGAATTCGCGAGGATTTCGGCGTCGGAGAAGCGCAGCGGCACTCCCCGAACGAGTCCCTTGGATGAGTCATCGGGCGCCAGGCCATACAGGGTGACCATATGAATGGTGTTGCCGATCTTGAGTTGTTTCAAGTTTCCTAGGGCCTTGGCTGCATCTGAAGAGGGTGTGCTCATTGTGGCCGTATTTTGCGTGGCATCCACGCGAACCCTAAGATTGGCTTGGCGCCACGTGAAGTTGATCGAATTCAACAGAGCCAGGGAAACCTCGGCTATGTCCAGATTTGCAAGCTTGAGGCCGTCTTGTGGGCGCAGAACTAATTTAAAATCATCGCGGGGAAGTGGATTGGGCCTGGGGGTGGCTTTGCGCACTGGCAGGGGAGTTGGAGGTTTGGGCACGGCGGTTGGGCCTACCTCATCGTTGAGCTTGCGCTGGCGTCGCTTCTGTGCCTTGGTGACAACATCGATCCAAGCTGAGTCATGTTCTGAGGAGAGCTCTGAGTATTCACCTTCGTTGGAATCGTGGTTCATCGCGATATCCTCTTCGTCGTTTGAGTTTGGGCTAGGGGAGTCCGCGACGCGGCCCCCGTCGGCGGCGGACGAGCCCGACGTTGGGAGTAATCTTGCGAAGTTGGTCACAGAAATGTTTCCAGGCATACACTACAATGAGCTGAGTCGGCTGGTAGCGTTGAAGTCTGGCTGGAATCCGATTTTCCTCACAAATAGTTGAAAGACTGCGGAGCTCATGCGAAATGCGTCCACTCCGCCGTGAGTCTTCGTCTTTCTTCCGGGGCAACCGGTGTGCTAACTCTGCACCTCCGCAAGTGGAAAAAACACGTTGCGTTCCAGCGCCAAGCTCGACCGGCACACTGGTCAAGGTTATAGAAACAATAGAACGCCGAGCTACATTTTAATACAACCTATACGCCAGGCGTTACGTCAATACGTAACGTCACCGCTACCTGACATTTCGTCACTACGCCATGCGACATCACTGACGACGCCTTGATGTCAACGCCGCCATCGACGTTGACAACGGGCGTTACACCACATCAAGACTGCGTGCTGACGTCATATTCCGTTGTCAACGACACCGATATCAAAGTTTACGTCGACAACGACGACGACAACGTCATGCGACGAAAGATGACGTCCTCCTTGTCAATGCGACGTCATAAAGACGCTTGGTGTCAGGTCGTCGCCGTCGTTGTCGACATGACGCAACTCGACGTCCCGACGTCGACTTCGACATCATCCTCGACGAAGACGACGTTGCACGACCTCAAGACTTCTTCGTGGCGGTGCGTCGACGTTGATGTTGGCGAAGGCGGCGACGTTACGCGCCGTCAAGGCTTCGTCGTGAGAGTCGTTGTTACATTGACGTTGACGATGAAGTCAGGACGACGTTAACGTGACGTCATAACGACGTTTGACGTTGCGTGGGGCGTCGCCGTCAATGTCGGCATCGATGACCCCGTCCACGTCGTCCTCGACACGGCGCGACGTCATGACCACGTTACAACGACGACTTGATGTCGCGTAACGGCGTCGTCCTAAACGCGACGTCACGGCCGCGTTACAACGGCAACTTGATGCCCAGAAACGGCGTCGTCCTCGACGGGACGCGATATTACGACGGCCTTGCGACAGAATCTTGGCGTCGCATAACGTCGTAGTCGACGATGACGTCGTGGTGTCGTCGTAATATCACGTCGTCGCGACATGGTGCTTTGGCGTTACCTCTGAAGTCAAGATCATAACAAAATACAATATAGCCCCTAAGGGGCTATATTGCCCCTAACGGGTTATATTGCCCATATAACCTTGATCTGTGTCGTCGCTCGCTTCGATCACAGTGAAGATGGCGCTGCGACCGAAGTGGCTTGGTTCCACCTGATCCCTTTCCACATTTTGGGTTCCAACTGAAAGCATCAGCGGAGCCTGTGGCTCGCCTCGCTCAGTCGTTTCTATACTTCGTTTCAGCTAAAGTCCAGACGCAGCCGATGCTACAAGCGTGGCATGTGGCCCTGAATGGTGCTTCCACTGGACAAGCGCGTGTGCTTTGCAGAGGCGCTGAAAGCCCGGAGCTCACGCTTGTAGCATCGGCTGCGTCTGCACTTAAGCTGAAACGAAGTGTGTTTCACTCTAACCATAGCCTCCTCAATACTCACAAAGCCTGGCAATTCGATGACGCAGCCATAAAGCGCGCGGTCGTAGATTGGAGCGCGAGGAACAGAGCATTTCTCTGGGAGCTAAAGCCCCTTGATAAAGGTGTTTTCACAAGTACCGCCAACCAGTGTTGTGGAAATGCGCTAGACACGTGCCACGAGCGGGTGCTCCGCCGCCATTCGCTTCCAAGGGCCGCTCATTTCAGTGCTGCGCCGCCATTTGCTTCCAAGGGCCGCTCGAGACCTGGGCCACGTGCGCTCGCGCATTTGGCGCTACTTGCAAAGACAAACGAAAGCATATCGAGGGGCTTTACTGGGAGCATGTAGTCAGCGCACAGCATTTGCAGCGGCGAAGACCCGAAAGATGGTTTTCAAACCCGACGAGAAAAGAAGCGGTAGTCCGAGAAACGCGAGAAGCACGAGCGGACATTCCGTCACGCGGGACAAGTGCGTTCCGGCATCTCGCCGCAGTCGGGCGCCCGTGGCAGCGGGACCCGGTGGCAGAAATGTCTATACCAACTGGAAAAAAAGTTCGGTCTTTTTTTTCAGAGCACCGGTGGAGGCGACCACGGGGAAAGAATGGGGATCCGAAGTGCGAAAGAGGGTGCGAGAGCAAGAGACCGTCCAGTGGCGGGAAGCTACCCAAACTAAGTCAACGCTGACAACGTACGCCTCCGAAGAACAGCACATCACCGCAGAGGCGCAGCTATATGCTAACAGCTTCCGAAGCTTTCTACTATTCGAGGCACGTGCGGGTGCTTTTCCAACGCTTCTGTACAGGCAACGGTGCGACACTACCATAACGTCCACCCGATGCCGAGTGTGTAAGGTGAATGAAGAAACAGTAGAGTGCCTCATACTTGAGTGCAAGGGCATACTGCCCACCCCCGCAGAAGAGTTGGCCCCACCCCTTTGGACGGCGCGACTTCTAGCGACGGCACTGGGCTTTACGACAACGCAAGGAAGCCCGCATCCACCCACCGGAGCAAACCCCAGTGGCCGCGCCAGCGTCAACGTGGCCTTGCGGATTGCTGTTGAACGTACTAAGAGACGCTTAGAAGATTGGTGGTGAAAGATCCATCACAGATGACACTAATCACCATTCATGGAGACACCAACAACTAACTAGTCCCACCCCCCCCCCCCCCTTCCCCTTGAAAGCTCGGGCGCGTTTATCCGTCCGTCCGATTTAAAGGGAAGAGCTGCAAGTTCATCATCATCATCATCATCATCGTCTGCCGCTTTACCTTTTCACTTTCGGCGGCCGCGTCTCGTGGTGATATGCCCTATTTCGTCAGTAAAGAGGAGGCAATGGTGTAACAAACACAAGCGCTGACTTACAACTCCTCCTTTGTAGTCTTCTTCTACTTCCTCTTCACAGAACTAGCTTAAACCTGAGATCGGTTATAAATACGAGGGAAAATCAGAAAGTCGTTGCCCCTATTTCTTTTTAGCCAATTTACGGCTGTATATGCGAAGTCAACATATCCATTTCCAGCGGGGAGCTTTCTTGGACCGGCCAGGCCTTATCCGCCAGTAGCTCCGCGGCACGGCGCTGCTGTCAGTTGTTGAAGTCGGCGGTTGTGCATCACACGTGCGAAGTGTGATTCGATTTCTATGGAGCAAGGGACGAACGCGCATCTAAACCCACAGGGAAATGCAGCCCACATCTAGGGAAAAGTGTCTCGTTTTGAGAAGTGCGAGGTGGTGGTGTTGTGACTTGTGAGTTTTTATTTATTTATTTATTTATTCAAATTCCTACATCGCCCAGTTCTGGGCATTATTGTAGGGGGGTAAGGCAATACAAAACAATAGCAAACAATAAATGTAGACTTACACAAGTACTATTGCGATGCAGAAATAGTGGATAGGACATTTTAGAAGAAAAATACAACATTTTGTACAAAACTTATATGAAAACAAAGTATGATGGCTGGCACTATTAGAAGAGCAAAGCGAAAAATTATTTCAACAGTAAGTTTTTTAGGGCAGTAGGAAAGGAGGAAGGTGCCGCAAAGATGAAACCAGCTGGTAAATTTTACCATTCATGTATTGTTCGTGGAAAAAAAGAGTGCTTAAATACTTTAATTATGCATCCATATTCACGTACTTTTGAGTAGTGATCTCTACGCGGCGACACATAACTGGGTTCTTTAATACAACGCTATTTCTCGATGCTGGTTCTGCCGTTAAGTATGTTGAAAAATAAAGTGAGCCTAAGGTACCTCATTCTGTCTTCTAAAAGAGACCATCCCGAGCTGCGTCGTATTTCAGATGAACTTTCAGAGAAATCTTAATTTCCGGAGACAAACCGAGCTGCCCGTTTCTGAATACCGTCGAGTTGTTCAGTAGCGGGACGGGTATGCAAATCCCATGCGGCACATGCGTAGTCCAAAATGGGACGTACATTCGGTATGTACAATGTTTCCTTAAGGTGCAACCCCACCGTGCATGACGCTTTCATGCTTTTTTGACGGCTTATAACGTTCTTTCTATGTGTCTTACATTTATAAAATTGATTTCAAATTAAAGAGCTGTTTTTCAACGATACTTTAATGTCTCGATTTTACGATTATTTTTAGTGGTTAGTTATTTAGTTAGCTTTTAATAGACCACAGTCTTTAATATTGAAAATTTCATTTCTCGAGTTATAACGTCCCATCGTCTACGATATTTTACGTGAGCGTTCGGTTGGATGTAATAAAGTAAAAAAGTAGGCAACGAACTGTACAGATAATGTATATTTTAAAATAAAAAATAAAGTTTAAAATGGTAATATTTTATGGCGCTATAAAAACGGAATCACGTCAACTGATCAAAATAACGAGACATTAAATTATGAAGCATCCTTCGATATTACAATTTCCAGAACTTTCATATTTATATATTACACGTTAATAATGTTATAAGACCTCAAACTTTTCCCATTCAGTTACGGAAAATTGTGGTTTCTTATTATAAAATATAGATGGCGACACGTGTTCAAGAAGAGCTTGATGTGCATTTTCCGACGTGTGCTGCTTGGAACGCCACGTGAAAGACAGAAAAAGCGCCAGATGTCAGGGTGTCAGATGCCTGGATGCTCGCAGTGAGCGAGCCAGAGATGTCAGAACAACAAGCGCGAGGCTGCGGGTGCCCCACAGCCACTTTTGCGCGCGTTCTACTGTGCGTCGGTTCACATGCCCGACGCGATCCAAATGAAATGGGCGCCATGAAATGCATTCTGCCGTCTCAGATTCCGCCACGCATGCGAAAATATTTTAATGTTTTTATCATTTGCAAAAATCATTTTCGCAATCAAACTATGCTTGTCGGAATGGTTCGACTATATTATGTTTCAAAAACCACCTCGGTGGCTCTTAAGTAGTAATGATATTAAAACAAAACACAAAATATTAAATCTTCTCAGTGTCTCTGAGCCAACGTGCTGGCCCATGAATTCATATTTGTCGGATTTAAATATCGGCCGAGGTGCCCGCAATCCGACGGAGGCCAATCTGAGATTTCGGTTGCACGTCAAAAGACCTCCAGTTAGTCAAAATAAACAAGCATTTTTTTTATTAGGGCGTGTTAAGTGATTTTTGTTGGTTTCGCTTGTGAGAAACTAAGATCTGAAAATTTGATTTGCTTTACCTTAGTTCGGAGCGCAGCCAACGCTACGGGCTGATGAAGCCACTCTAGCATCGCCAGCAGCGCGAGGTTAAGCTGTTCGTTCTCTTTCTGTGCCTAGTCGGTCGGGCTAAACTAGAGCCACTAAATATGCTACGCTTTATACACATCTTGGTGGTTAAAATGATGGTTGTCAGTTATCTGAAGCTTTATCTGAAATCACAGGAAACGCTTTTACGTCCTCCACAGATGTTTAAACTGTTCGAGAAAAAGCAAAGCAATATTACGTGAGCTACCTGACACCGAATGCTGAGGAAGTCGTGCTTTTAAATCATGACGATCGGCAGTTGCGTTTATTTGTTACTAACCAACAAGATGGCAGCGCCCACAACAATATCAGGGGAAAAGTGCCGATACTCTAAGCGTAGCTCATTTGGTTTACCTCACATGCTAAACCTAAAGCCCCTCTATCCTGGGAAAAGTGGCGCCATTCATTGTTGTAGAAATGCTCGAGGCACGTGCCGCGCGCCACTTCTGGGAAGTTCATGGCGTCTGACATCTAGCTCTGTGCTGCGCTGTGCTGCCATGATCTTCCCAAGAGCTGCGCGTTGCACGTGCCTCGTGCATCGACGAAACTTGCGCTACTTTTTAAACATGAAGGGCTTTAGCTAAACCAAGTGCGCTGGGGGATCGTGAACCGAGTGTGTTGTGGCACCGCAGACCAGAGCACGTGGAGAAATGCTCGAGCGCGAGCTCCGTTCAGGGCACGGAGCTGTAGGGACTACAGCACGTGCCTACAGTCCCTACAGGTTCCCTACAGAACCTGTAGGGACTAGATCCCCTCGATGCCGTTTGCGCTGGTCTTTCATGTAACCTCAAATGTGCCAGTACACGAGGCCCGTCTCTCGAGCAGCCCTTGGAGGCAAATGGCGGCGCAGCACTAAAATGACTGGCCCCTGAAAGAGATTGGCGGTGGAGCACCCACTCGTGGCACGTGTCTTGCGCGTTTCCGCCACAATGGTTGGCGGTACTTGTAAAAAAACGCTTTTATCAAGGAGCTTTAGCAGGGACCCTGGGTTTAGTCGCCTATATGCATCCTACCGTCGTGCGATCGTGTACCACATATACTGCGTAATGCACGTTAAAGACACCGAGGTACCAGTTGTACAGCACTTTTTATAATCTTCAACGGGTAAAAATGTCGCCCTACGAAACTCCTGCTCTCTAAAAAACGAACAACTAATTCTGAATGCTCCGTTACATTGCACTTTAATGTGTGTCCGCGTGTTCGCGTTCTTTTTTTTTTTCTATATCTTTGATTATGCGGTTCTTACTTATGAAACAGACTGTAGTTGTCGGACTTCTGGAAAATATTATATAACTAAGAAAATGACACGTGAACGCAAAAGAAAAAAAAACATACACATAGGCGCACTTAATAAAAATAATTGAAATAATAGAATTGATTATAATTGTGTTTTCAGAGGTTTGAGCGCACCAAAGGCTATAAAAGCAAGCTCGATGCATTGGATGGTGCGCTTGTTCACTGGAAGTGTAGTTCAGGGTAGTATGCTCGCACTTGTATGTTCCGCTTCGCTCGCGCGATAAAATCAAATACTCTACTGGTAATGTATTTAATGAAACAAAGCTACCTTCTGCATATGTGCAATGCCCTCAGTTTTCGCGTGATTACACGGACGCTTGTTTATCATTATTGTTTTTGTTTCCCTCTGCAATTCATTTCGTGCTTTTTTGTGTGATACATGCCTTAGATACCAAGGCAACCCAGGAGCATTCTATTTCGTGGATTGTAAGAAAACCCTATGCAACTAGACACGCGTGCCACAATCAATACAAAATATTCTATAAGCTTCACATGGTGACCGCTGGCCTGAGTAAACATTGTTGTTTGTGAAGAACAATTGCGATTGTATGAAATCACGGGGGAAAAACTCGTTCTAAGCACACGACCGTTAGCATGCAGTGAATACTCATAAATTCGCGCCGAGATGATTGGTAGCTGTCAGGGTCAGCGGGTGGATTTTTTCTATCAACCCAGAGTTAGAATGTTTCCTTCTTTCTGATGTAAGCAAACAGGAGACAATCTACACCAAATCTTAGGGTAATAAAGTACTATGAACATTCAAACATTACTGCCTGAGCAGTATATGCGTGGATGCTTTAGCTTTTGATGCACGCCTAACTTTCGATACGCTCAACGCTAGTTAAAATGTAGCGCTGTTTCAGTCTTAATCAGCGTATCACGTGCGTGCTTACACTGCCTTTTAGGCAACGTCAAACTCTACACGTATGATTCTTTTTCATTTATACACATCACTACTTGCGCGCATAAATCACCAAATTAAGACTGGTGCAGGATGTCACAAAAAATATTTACCGTTTTTTTTTTTTACTGCAAACTAAACCTCGCATTGCCTAACGCTCACTCTCCGCCCAAAGGTAGTGCTAGGTCACAACCAGATGCCAAAGTTTTATTCCGAACGGACACCTTATTCAAAAGTTATAAGTGATTTCCTGAAAATTTTCAATGGGACAATGGAGCCCGTTTTCAGTTTCTGGTGCCATAGAGCCTCATGTATTCGAAAACTACGTCGGCGCCATTTTGCCATCGAACTTTTCAGAAAATCACTTACTTTTTTTAATAAGGTATCGGATCGTGCTCAAACTTTGACATCTGGTAGTGGCCTCTAGCGCTACCTCTGGGCGGAGAATGAGCATCTGGCGAGGCCTAATTTTAAAAAAATCCTGTAATTTTTTTGTGACTCACTGTGCATTGCCTAAACTCTGTGCAAACGCTATCCACAGACCCAGAATTTTTGCTTGGCCAGTCCTGCATTTATCACCGGATTCGTATTAAAATTAATTCTTATAATTTATTGCTATGAATGAATCATTAACCTCGGAATTTTTTGATTATGACTCCCGCACCAGTCCTACTTTGGGTTTACCAAACTCAACATCTAAACCTGAGTGTCATTTTTTATGTTTTCCAGCCTCGTGGTTTTGGTCAAACTAAACACCCAGCTACCTAAATGAGACACCTGACCAATAGTTCATTTGTTTTGATATTTTAGGTAGTTAATTCCTCAAGCTAGAATTTTGGAAACCCATGTCTATCACGTCATCACGTTCTCCCGGAAACCCACAAAGAGCCAAACACATGCACGACAAAAGGGCTGGCCCGTCTTATTGCCGCCCGCAGAGCCGGGAAAGCAACGATCGGTCACGGACTTCTAGAAGATTGGCGTTCATTCCTGCACCAGACTTAACTTTCTTCCTGCTTTCTTGTTCTTAAAGTGCCAGTTCATCCTCGCCCCGAGCATGTGACACTCGAGCCTTCTTTGCCGAACTTTCGAGATTGTGACGCACTGTAGATAAGCAGGTGCCCGCGACATTGTCGAGTCAGTCTCGCTCTCGTATATCTATTACGCTGCCGAATCGCCGCCTGGTTTCTGCTGCCTCGACGCTCTTTCTGTACTTTTTTTGTTTATTTTATTTTTATTTTTCAGTTCACTGTTCGTCCTCTCGTCACCTTCATTTGTGACAATATAAATCTGATCACATTGAAATATGTGTAATTGGCCTCTGAAATCTCCGATAACGGCGCACGAGCAATTTTATATTTTTCAACACGTTGGTGGCTTTGTTATGCATGTGTTTCGCCATTTGGCTTAGGACAATTTTCGCATTTTGTTTTGCCCACATTTGCTGGAGACGTGAGCTCGGAGCGTAGGCAACTGGCCCCCTTGCACGAGAGCTGGCGCAGCAGTGCGCGTTCCAAAAAAAGCTCGTGCAGAGAAGAACAAGCCAGGGAACAGGGATGTCAAATTCAGGGGGGCTAAGCTCGCCTCCGGCGGGAATCTCTCCGATGCCACGTCACGAGGGAGGGGAGGAGCTTCTTTTGACTCCGCCCCGGCGAGTTTCCCACTTCCCCTCTTACATTTCCGAGCCCCCCGGCGGCGGCGAGTTCCCCAGCGTAGCTCCGATTTCTCCCTACGCTCCCCAGTGAAGGGTTTTTATTTTATTTAAATCTGGGGATCGGTGGCCGGCTGGCCTAGCGCACACCAGCTCGGAGCACGTCGAGCGAAAGGTCCGTTGCAGAACCCAGGATGCTGGGTTCAGTCTCCACCCCCGCCCTTTTCGATGTTGATGAGCATCGTACCGGTGTGCAGACGTGTATCACTACTGCGGGATGGACGTTAAAGACCCCAGGCTAGCGGTTGTACGGCACTGGTTAAATTTCTCATCTACAGCTGGGAGAATCGTCCCCGTTGAGGCAGACTATGTTTTAGGCAGTATTAACATACATACAGCCCAATTTTTTAAATTTAAATCGTTAATGACAAATAAGAATATGTAACAGCAGGGATGCTAATTATACAAACATTGCTTGGATATGGGCTAGTTGACTAGACATTGTAGTGGTTCGCTGCGCCACGTAGATACAAGAAAAACACTCTTGATAAGGATTGAAACTAAAGGAGAGAATCGACGAAAAACAACATACAGGAATGGCGCAGACTAACAACTGTAATTTCTTTCTCATCTTTCTCCCCCCACACCGCCATACAATCACAATATGTTTTTCTTTTTTTTTTTTCAAAATAGGGTGCACGTGGAGCGAAAGCTCGCGCTGCAGAACCCAGGATTGTGGATTCATCCCCACCCCTGCCCGTGTCGATCTGGATAAGCATCGTACCGGCATGCGGTTGTGTATCACTATACTGCGTGGTGCACGTTAAAGACCCTAGGCTAGCAGTCATACTGCACTGGCTAAATTGCTTATCTACAGTAGGTAACAATGACGCAATGTTCTGGCATGTTCTCCTGCTGTATAAACAACTAACGGCCAATTTGTTTTTCAAAATACGGTGTGGAGGGAGAAAGATGAGAGAGAAATTACACAGTTGTTAGTCTGCGCCGTTCATGTACATTGCTTTTCTTCTATCATCTGTTTTAGTTTCAATTTTATCAAGTGCGTTTATCTTGCATCTACGCAGCGCAGCAACCCATCAAAATAATTGTAAAAGCCTGTAGGTAATGATAAATTGCGTTCCTGGTTGCAGATTCCGTAAAAACACACTTGTTTCTAGGATTCACTTTGTAGAATTTGTATGTAGGATTCACGACGGGGACGACGGTCCATCCACGGCTCCATCGCCTCAAGCCCGGTTCGCCCCGCAGTTCATCGTACAGCCACCGTGCCACGTCTTTCGAGAGGCGAAAATGTTGTTGAAAATCAACGTCGTCCCTGTCAAACACATTGGCGTGGTTTAAATACCTATGCCGACGGCAAAACACGAACGAAAACGCTGCCATTTTGAACGCTTCTCCCTGATCTCGCGCCCAACTCGCCCAAACTCGCCTAGGTCGGAGCCGGCAAGCTTTTCCCATCCGCGGCGGCTTCTGCCACGTCACAATGACGTCACCGCATCTCGCCGCGAGTTCCGAATATGCAACTCTCCGACCGCCTCAAACCCCCCGTTTAACGTCACGATATAGGGAGTGTCTGCGCGTGTCGTCATGCACGGCGCCGACCAATCGCGGCGGTCGGCGAGTTTGGCGGAGAACTCGCCTCGATCTCGCCGCGCCGAGCTTAGCCCCCCAGGACATAGAAAAATAGCCCACTGTATCGAAGCGGAACCATGCACGATTTCTCGCATTGCTGTACAGATTTGGAAGGCGATCCCACCGCCATCTATTGGTTCAGAATCACACTAACCAAGGGTGGGGTTGCACCTTAAGGTTAGTAGGTGCTTGACTAAAATTGCGTTTGAGAAAGCTTAATGTGCGGCTGGCCTTAGATGACAAATAATCAACATGAGCATTTCATGATAAGTTACTACAAAATAAAACTCCCAGATACTTATATTCAGGTACAACAGTTAAGCTTGTGACACCTAGGAAATATTCTGTGGCCAGAGGTCTTTTGTTAGAAAATCTGACTACGTTACATTCGTTCAAATTTAAGGTCATATCCCAGATTTGACACCATGACATCACTGAATGGAGACCGTCTTGCAGTATTTGGGAGTCAGCCTCACGCGTGATATCACGGTATATGCAACAATCATCAGCGTACAGTCGTACGTGGTTAGAAAGACGACCAGCAAGATAATTTATGTACACTAAAAAAAGAAGGGGGCCTAGCACCGATCATTGTGGGACACCCGATAAGACACTAATATTTGACAAGCTCACATCGTCTAAAACTACGCATTGCTTCCTTCCAACAAGATAAGCCTCATGCCAGGTTAAAAGGGAATCCGAAATCTTAACAGCTGCCATCTTCTGTAAAAACAAAGTATGAGACACCGAGTCAAATGCCTTCCGAAAGTCACAAAAAAGACACAATCGAATTGGAAACCATTGTTAATTGAAAAAGAGAGGTCATAGGTGAATTCTACAAATGGCGTATTGCAAGAAAATCCCGCTCTGAAACCATGATGCATAGGAGGAAAAATGCATTATTTTGTAGATGATTCATTACATTCTAGTAAATGATGTGCTTTGGCATTTTACAAGAAACACTTGTTAAAGATATAGGCCTATAGTTGAATATGTTGGTTTTATCTACACTTTTATGTACTAGGACCACGTTGGCGGTTTTCCAGTCAAGAGGAAGTTCGCTCTATTCAAAAGACTTTTTAAACAACACGGTTAGGTAAGGGGAAATAAAAACAGTACAGTTTTTCAGAATGTAATTGGAAATACAATCTGGGCCTGGGGCATTGCTTACTTTGATCTTTTGCAATAACGACACAATGCCACTCTCCGAGAAGTCGATGTTATCCATTTCTGTAACTACGTTTGATGTCGGTAATCCATCTACCGGTTGGACAGGCTGAGTGAAAACTTATTGAAAATAAAGATTAAAGGTTTCATTCCGTCTTGCTCTTTAGGTTCGTTCCGTAATTGACGCCATCTATGACATCGGAAATAGCGATGCTACGAGTTTCCTCGTTTGTGACATATTTACAGACGTCTTTAGGATTTCTTTTCAGTTTGTCGGATAGAGTCTCTAGATATTTATTTTGTGCCTTGCGCATTTCTTTTGTTATGATTTTGCTTGACTCCTTCATTTTGGAATACAATCTAGGTTCTTGTGAACGACAATATACTAATAAAAGGATTTTTTTGGTTTATCAAAGTTCGAATTCCCCTATTCCTCCACAGTTAATCGTTTCGTCTTTTTCCTGACATGATGCCTGATGGAATGTATGTCTCTATGAAAGATAAATTTTTCGTTTGAAATATATTCCAGGCAGAATTCATATCCAAGTTTGAGCTATGCAATTGGAATACAGGAAAAAACGCATTCGTTTCTCGGGATAGCATTACGTAGTCTCCTCTTGCATAAAAAAAAAAATAAAAAAAAATAAAACACTGCGTGGTTGAGCATTGCGTCGTTGTATTGCATTACAGGACATTCTTGTAACGACAACATCATGATCGCTTATTCCTGGTATCAAATTTACGGAGGAAACAAGATTGGGGTTATGGCAAAACAGAAAAGCAAATCGAACAGATTAGCGCTGTTAGAACTCAGTCCTGTTGGAGTCTGAACAAACTGAGATATGTAGTCGGCCAATGACCATTTCACGGAAAGCAGAATAAATAACAGATTTAGTCTGGATGATTTGCTGAAAAGAGACCCAGTTTATATTTGGGAGATTAAAGTCACCGGCCAGGACTATGTATGTTGCCTCCAGACTTAATAATATACTGCTTAATTAAAACAAGGGTTAAAACAAGGGCCAGAGCAAGAGCCTATAGTCATAGAGGAGCCATTACCAAGCATGACTTTACACCAAATAGTTTCACATGATTCACTGTCAACATTGATAGGGACACCGTGCAGACTGTTGTGAACAAGCACAAAAACAGCACCACCGTGTGTCCTCCGGTCTTTTCGGCATGTTGTGTAATTGGGTGGGACAATTGCACTGTCTGCTATGATACTATCCAGCCAAGACTCAGTTTCAAAAATTATATGAAGCTTTGTTGTTTCCAAAAGGCAAAAGGCCGTGAAGACTTGCATGACAATAAGCGTTCGAGAAGCCGGACGAATTCTACCACAGGAGCATCTCAAATTTAGTGCTGCGATTGGACAAATGTCTGCACTGGTGTGGGGACTATGCGAAAAAATAGTGAAAGGTAGGTAGAATTGTACGTATGCTTGTAATTACCTGTATGCACCTTATTTTGGCTAGCAAAAAAATAGGGGCAATGACTTCCTGATTCGCACTCGTAAAAGCAACGAAAAATCCAAAGGTATTTTCACAAGCCGTTGCTATCATCGTGCTAAATATCCTAAGTATTTTCCAGATAGCATTTGGAATGGGCTACTGACACAAATATTTTCTAGGCGCGCGTTCATTTCTGCCGCTATTGGGGTGGAGATTGAGCGGTCACGCCTGTAGTGGTACGATTCAGCATTGGGTACAACAATCCGCATTTTCTTGTTTGTTTTTGATCGGTGGCCGAGTGGGCTAGCGCACACCAGCTCGGAGCACCTGGAGCGAAATCTCGCGTTGCAGAACCCAGGATCCTGGGTTCATTCCCTACCCCTATCTGTTTCGATCTGGATAACCATCGTACCAGCATGCGGTCGTGTTTCAATACTGCGTGGTGCACGTGAAAGTTCCCAGACTAGCGGTTGTACTGCACTGTCTAAATAGACCTATTGCTATATTACCCAAACATCAAGGAGGATGCAGGGATTGGTGTTCCAAGCGCCATACGTGCTTGCCTTAGCAGTAGTAACTTTTCTAAAGCAAATACCTAAAACAAATAGCACCTTGCCCGTGCGTTCGTCAACACTTTACTTTAGTTATTTACTTCGAATCGTTTATACGGGGAAGGCATGCGCGCGTGGCGCGCGGAACACAAATCCCTGCATTCTCCTTGATGCTTGGGTAATATAGCAAATGGTCGATTGGGCATCTACAGCTAGGAGGCTTGTCGCCCGTTCAGGCAGACCAATCTCTAGGCTGTATAAAACATACATATAACCCAATTTGTTTTTGATCCGAAAAATCAAGAATGATGATTCGAAGGCCGCTCCTTTTGCGACCAAAGTACTGGTCAGAGCGAAGTGCTCGTGTCAGGTTGCGCTAGGCGAGGTTGAATTTTTTTTGTTGTGCTTTGCTAGTAAACACCGGGCTGGGGGGACAACAAGCTCAATAAAGCGACCCCACAGTTCGATCTCCTGCCCAGCGGGCCTAAAACATTGTGCGCCACTTATTATGGATATTGAAATGTTTGGTTGAGCATTCCTCTAAGTACGCGCACCGTGGTCACGGTATCACCCGGGCGCGCGCTTAATATCATGCATCTTCAAAGGCTCCAAGATAGTGCGGTACGCGAAGCACGGTAATGGTTTGCTAAAAGTCCCTAATAGGAATTATGGACTTTTAGCGATCTGCTACCGTACTACGGTTTCCGTACTACCGTTACCGTACTACCGTTACGGTGCTACCGTTACCGTACTTCTGTTACCGTGGGCACGACTGCGCATGCGTGACTCCTCGTACCGGCGTCACATGCCTGAAACGCGCTACCGTGGTCGCCTTATCGTGAGTACTAGTGTCCCTGAGTATCAGTAACCGGTTTACGCCAATCCTTAGTTTTATCATCATTCCACTTTATTGGGCCACCATTTTTAGAAATTTACTTATTACCGTGAACTTTTGTCCCCAGGTACGCTCCAGTAGAGCTCCGGTACACGGTACGTGTCTCGGTATGCTTAAATTTAATTTTGAAGGATTTCAACGGTACGCACTCGCGCATGCGCAGCCGGGGCCACGTTAACAGTAGTAGACTAGCGGTTTGCTAAAACACCCTTTTGAAAACCCGCATTTCTCAGGAAGCCAGGATCTCCTTCAGCGCGCCTAATAAATGATCACCCCGTGCGTCAGAAGCTTGAAATATAAGTTGGCAGCTGGTTCGTGCACGGAAGGCCTGTGGAGCTTGATTGACGTCAGTTATCAAAACCACGCAGGTGTCCACGTGAAAAACCGAGAGCGCGTGGCTCCTAAAAAATAGTGTGCATTAAAAAATGTCCAATACAAACACGTATATAAACACAAACTCCGCAAGTTTGGAGCGAGCGTCACGCCGCGGTCATGCTCCACGGACGCGCGCGCATGCAGCCTGCTCCTGCTGCAAGCGGCGAGCTCCCTCGCTTGGTTCGTGTCGAGCCAAAGGAGGCGGCTGTGACGAAACTTGTAGCGTACCACAGGTGCAGCGTCGAAACTTGGGTTGTGCTGGGCGAGGGTCAAACACATCGGTGTGAGAGCAGGACGCACACCTTCGCAGCGCCCTACACTCCAACTCACAGTTTTATCCGTTTCCAGTGGTCTCCAGGAGGCGCAGTACGTCTCTACAGCCACGCACTCTGCTGTTCGCACTTCATACGAACCCGATAGTACTATATCAAGTGCTTTGCGATTGTTGAACAGACATCTCTTCGTACAATAATTTATTTTAGCTGTGACGTCGTTCACTTAGTTGATGATAAGCCGTTTTGCACAAATAAGGAATGTTTTGTATTTTGTTTACAGTAATCTGAATTTTTTATCTTGTTTATTTACCAAAAAGTATGGGATGTGAGAATAACAGATGTTTTGTTTTCGTATAAACAACGAAACGTTCTTTAAAGTGATTATTAAAAAGCAAAAGAAAAAAAAAAGACGATTTTTAGTGTAATTCAACTTTGTTTTTTTTTTTACCGATAATACAAGTATCTTTAGACTCTTTATTTACCAAAAACTTGTGTTCTTGACGGTCTTGACATAAACTCTTTTTTAACTGATAAGCTTGTCTGTAGTTATTTTAACAGAACCATTTCCTTATTTTGACTAACATTTTCCGTATATTTTTCGATATATTACAAACTTTTTTTACAGTGTTGGAACCTCATGCATCATGCGCTTTATGCACCGTGTGGCAACCAATCAATCCAATTAATAGCAGGAAAGAGCAAACACAAGTCAACAAGGGTCATGTTCATTGTCTTTTCCATATGGAATTGGTTGATCGCCAGTAAAAACCGGCCCTTCAACTCTTTTTTTTTTTTTGGTTGCCATGGTTGCCACAATAACATCGTCGTTTCTTTCGTGTAGCAGGAGTCCCCGCTAGGACAGTTTGCTGGAGCTTGTATCCCTTACTGCAGCAGCCCACTTGAGAAAATAAGATACGCAAGCCACACAAACGTCACGGTGGTGATGATGTTTCGACGTTTCACGGGCAAAGTGTGGGCATTTGAGCACGACAAAAGCTAAAACAGCGAGTTTTATGCTTTGAACGCACCTGCGAGCGGTGGCCATCAGTTCGTCGAACGAGGACTCATTGACAGATTGTTTCGCATACTTCGACATTTTATAGACAGTTCGTTTCATCGAAAGGTTCCCTAGATTGCTTCATCGACACACGTTCCAACATTTCGTCGAAAGCGTCTGTCAACAGACATCGCTTCTGTCGCCGGCCTCTGGGTGGACCTAGCTTGACGAACCCTTGGTGGTTCCGGTGAGGACTAGCGCAAGTTTGGGCCTGAGATTATGTTAGATTTTCCCCGAGTGGAGTGAGGGGCTTCTGCGCGTAGCGTGGAGTGTTGAAAAACCGAGGATTAGTGCTCGCGATTTTGTTTTGCCTTATAGGAGCCGTCTGAGCGAGTTTGTTTTAAATCCGGTATCCTTGCAGCGAATAAATAAAGTTCATAATTCATTCACATTCATTTAGAAAATTTTGAAGTTTGAAGCACCAAAACGGCACCTATTTTCCCCTTTCCTTCGGTTCCATTGGCTGGCGCGCGTTGACGGGCCTCCCATGGGCCGCTGCGCTCTTCAGCTTCCTCAACCGCTCACCCCGTGTCCATCGCCGCGCCAGGACGTATCTACGGAGACGACGTAGTACTGACCGCGGCATCAATCTGCGACATGCAGGAGCTCCTAGATATTTGTACCGAGGTTGCAGCAGAGCTGCTATTCTGGTCACAAACGGTCACATTCGTGTTTCTCGAAAACTCCTCCCCCCCTACGAGTCGTGCGCTCCTATTGGCCACAGCTCGCGTGATAATTCCACGCGGTTCCCATGGGAATGTTCGCGAAACACGAAAGCAACCGTTTGCGGTAACTGTCGCTCTTCGAGTTAGGACCGTGACGACAAAGTGACTTATCACCACGTCCAACCTTCTTAGCACATAGCGGAAGTAGCGTAACTAGATTAACTGCGGTATTACTCGACACACCCTACTTTCTGTTTAACTATAAGTGCGAGCTAGTGCGGGTGTAGGAGCTACCAGAACGTGCTCCGGGCTTTCAACGTCCCTGTCGAGCAGGCGCGCTTGCGCAGTACAAGCCAACGTTCGCGCAAGCATCGTTCGGGGTGAACAGGGGGATCGGTGGCCGAGTGGTCTAGCGCACACCAGCTCGGAGCACGTGGAGCGAAAGCTCGCGCTGCAGAACCCAGGGATCCTGGGTTCGAGCCCCACCCCTGCCCGTTTCGATCTGGATGAGCATCGTACCGGCGTGCGGTCGTGTATCACTACTGCGTGATGCACGTTAAAGACCCCAGGCTAGCGGCTGTACCGCACTGGCTAAATTTCTCATCTACAGCTGGGAGACTCGTCGCCCCTGTGAGGCAGACCAAGTTCTAGGCTGTATAAACACACACACAACCCAATTTTTTTCGGGGTGATGTGGTCGTGCTTTTAACTTCTGTTTCTATTGCACGAATGGGAACAAGCTTTGGGTAGGATTCTAGAGCGTAGAAAATGTCGGCGATGCTTGTTGCGCAATGATGGCTCGACCAACCCGTACAATTATAGGTTTTCCGCGAGCACCCAGTTTCCTTCGCGATGCGCGACGACTGTTTCTGACGACAATACCGCTTTTCGAAAAGCACCATGTGATCGCAGTGTGACCAGCTGCGCGACGAGAGATGGCGGCGATGAGAGATGATGACCGTCGAGCAGCAGCTACTAATTAAGTCGCACTGAGATCTTTCGCGGCGGGGAACTACAAGAGCGCGGTTGCCACCGATAATCACATAGCTAATGCCGAGTTGATGGTGATCAGAGCTTTGACGGCCGTCGCGTGTGTCGCTGTCAACCGGCTGGGAAGAGACGGCTGGGTCGACAAATCCCCGGACCGAGGCAGCTGAGGCATGTGCGAACGAAGGCTTTCGTCGCCACCACGACAACCACACCGACGTTGTGGTGTGCGTTGACGAACCCTAGAATCTAACAGAACCTTCGTCACCATCATCATCAGTCTGAAGGAGATCGTCACCGTTCTGAAGGACTCCAACACTTTGCCGCAAACACCACTTTGCCGCAAACACCACTTTGCCGCAAACACCACTTTGCCGCAAACACCACCTTGCCGCAAACACCACTTTGGCATTAACAACTTGGTAGTAAGTTGACGTTAGAACTTCAGGGTTTCTACCGCTTCGAAGGTAGTGCACGCTTAGTACCTATGTCTTCAGATGACCATTTGTTGCGATTTGTAGCTACTGTCAATCACGCAATAAAATAGCGATGGGCTGCTGATGGCATTTTATTGTATCAATCAGATATATTACCTCTTCACGCCAAGATTCTGGAATCTCATGTCAGTCATTGGACAGTTGTAAGAAACTCTTTTCGATGCCCTGCAATGAACTACGAACAGGTGTGTCCTAAAATAAATCGTTAGTTGTTTAGACAGCAGGAGTTTAGTCTGACAGAGTATGGTAACATTGTTACCCACTGTAGACGAGAAATTTAGCCAGTGCAATCCTGCGGATGGTCGTCATCTTCGTGACCAAGAAAAATAATAAAGATACAATTGTCCTACATTCAACACGGATGTGTTTAATGTAAAGGTTATCATACCAATTAAATAGATTGTCGTTTGAAAAGTGACCGTGACTCATTGAAATTAAAGAGTAGTGTGAGCTGGATTTTTTTTTAATTTGCCCGTAATGCAGAGCAAATACGCGCTGTTGACTTATCACCGTCAAGCATAAACGACAAGCGGAAGCAGAGCAGATGTGTGAAGGAAAAGCGAGCGTATGTGCTAAAGAAAGAACCGCTACGTAAGGTGAAGAATGTCAGTAACTATCTTGCCATTGTGGTACGAGCTCAGTGGCTATGCACATGCCTATGGCAGCCTGTGAATGTAGGATGCTCCCCTTATGGTATCATCCAGTGCCAAAGCCAGGGGGGGGGGGGGGGGGCGAGGGGGAGGGTTTATGGGGCTTCGCCCCCCCCCCCTCCCCAAATCCGGTGGGCCCTAGAATATAGACGCTTTACACACGCGCCAGATTACAGCCGCCATTGCTGACCTCTTGTCTTACCGAGATGTCGAGCCACTGAGGCGGGCGTTGACGAGCCTCCACAAAGGTCAACGCTGGGGAGAAGGACATTATAGAATCTAAGATGGCAAAGACCTGGTCTGTTGCGGTAATAACCAAGTGAAGTAAACAAAATAAGAGGAAACAAAAACTGTAGGTCGGTTATGGCGGCGCCCACGCACAACCGCTGCAAAGCGTCTATACGCACAACCGCTGCAAAGCGTCTATACCCCTCCCGCACCTCAAGTCATGAATATCCCCTCAACCCTCCTCCACCCTCACCCCCTTAAAAGTTCCTGGCTACGCCACTACTATCAACAGCACTCAGTAGATAGGCAACATTATCAAGATAAGCAAAATTTTCTTTATTTTATGCACCATAAAGGGCAGTGTTTCTGTCTTTATATACGTGCAGGCAAAGCACACACTGTAGAAGACACTTGTGTGAAGCCTGCGTTCACAATGCAGTCCCCGTCAAACTTTCAAGGCGTTAACGAATTCCACAAATTAAATTTTCAACGAAACGCATTAGTTTTGCAAAACGCTGGCAAACTTACGTTGTGTTTTACATCATTCACCTTTGCCGTCCGATGAATGAGCAGTCAGCACTACACAAACCTCAATGAGCTTGTCGTTTGTTTTCTTGCAGTTGGGTCGATCGTTGGCGGTCGTGGCGGCGGCACAATTCTTTCTCAGACCGTTGGCTGCTGCCTCCGTGCTCGCGGAAGCGTGGTTCCCTCCGTGTCAAAATGAGGTTTTGAATCTTGATGCATTGCAACGCTGAATGAAGGCTTATTACCGTCTTCATAATCTCAGCAAGGCTACCGTACGAGCCACAACAACACCACCGCTTTAAGCTTCATAACACTGGCACAAATAGAAGCCAAGTCTTGCATCTCGCCAAGTGTTATATCGGAGACGTTAAACGCCAGCTCACTGTGCTCTTCGACCCGGTACTGCCGCCGAATGGGCTCATCCAACAGCATGAAAGCATTCGTGTGCGCGTTGATCAAGTGACCGATCGCATGTCAAACCCCAGCCGCGGTCGATCCGACGAGCATCGCGGCCATGCTCTTTCGAGTTTAACTCGCCAAGGGTACGGTTGTCGAGTTAAAACAATGCAAATAGTCCTGTGCATTCTTGTTCTGTGGTCGGTTTGCCTTGCTGCATACCCGACCCATAGGAATAACACGGAGCCAACGGTTTCAACAACAAGAAACCACATTTAATTGGACATGGACAAGACGATTAACATTGCTACCGGCGCTGCCGGTGTCCAGGCTGCGACTCTTCGTGCGCCGCCTCTGATGCGCCTTACGAAGGCGGCGCACGCGATGTGCGCGTGGCTGGCGTGACGTCGCGGGCAGGCGGGAGAAGTTCGGCACCCTTGCGTCGCAGTCGGGCAACTGGGCTGGGGAGCCGCCAGGGTGCCCACACTTCCCCCCCCCCCCCCCCCACCCCCCCTCAGGCTTCGTCCGGCATGTCGATGACGGAGACGTTGTTGTGGGCTTCAGGGGGTGGTAGGCGCTGCTGGGCGGACTGACGTTTAAGTCCGGCCGGCGCCTGCTGGACGAGCGCGGCGGCTGCTGCCGAGCGCGGCGGTTCGGTCAGCTCCAGCTTGTCACTTGAGCTTGTTCTGGATCAGGGCTCCACCTCGTTGCTCTGGACCGCCTCCAGCAGGTGATTGCTCTGCACGTGGTCCCTGATCCAAGCCAGCTGCCGCTCCATCCCGTAGAGGGTGGCGGCGGTCCATGGTTCCCTGGGCCGTCCCTGGCGCGCCGACGTCCTTGGTGGCCCGGTCCACCATGAGACCGGCCGCCGTGTCGTTCCGATGGCGGCTGTGGTGACGGTGTTGTCCCTGAGCCAGCTTCGTAGAAAAACAAGGAAGCAGACAACATGGGGCTCAGTTGAGGGTTGAGCCTGACCTTATCTTCGCACCCCTTCCAGAAAGTTTGAAATAACAGATCTGAGGTGGGTACACAATCTTCTCCCCCCTCTCTTGAAAAGGGGGCAGATCCGTGGAAGTAGAAAACTACCCCCAAAATGCGAGAGAGGCAAAGCTAAGGAAACAAAAAAAAAAGGGTCCTCTCTTTGGTGTCGCCGACGTCGCAGGTTATACCGCCGCGTTGGTAGAGACAAGGGGGTTTTCGAAACGGGACTGCCGTCAGTGTCGTTCCGGTCCTGCGAGGAATCTTCGTCTTCTGCTTGAAAAAATCGTTTAAGGTCGGTGACATGAACAGGTCCGGTTTCGTCACTAGACTCACAGTTAACTAGTTTGTAAGTGAATGGCGAGCACTTTTCATGCACGCGAAACGGACCTTCCTACCTGTTGGCGAGGGAGGCTGCAAAGCCTCGAGTGGCGTGACTCAATGGGTGAGTACGCCGGAGTACAAAATCTCCCACCTCGAACTGCAAGTCACGTCGCCCCTGGTTGTACTGTTCTGCCTGCTGTACTCGGGCGACGTTGAGATTTTCTCGGGCCTCTCGAAGGTTATCGGAGAAGCGCTTTCGCAGGTCCTCTGCGAACTTCACGTAGAGGCGAAGCCTTCCCCCAGACTCTGTAGAAGGGAGACTGTTAAAAAGCGGGAACGCAAGCTCCTTGCCGAAATTCATTTGAGTAGGAGTGAGACCCGTTGACCGATTAGTGGTCGTACGGGTTGCGAATGCCAGCTCGGGCAGTTTCGCGGCCCAGTCGTTGTGGCGCTCAGTGTAAGCCACTAGCATCATCTTAAGGTTCCGAATTACAATTTATCGGTAATGTTTGCTTGCGGGTGGTACGGGGAAGTTCTTTTGTGCTTGATTCCCAGCACCGCACATGCGTCCACAAACACCTTACTCGTGAGATAGTGGGCATTATCGCTTACAAGCTGTGCAGGAAAGCCAAACCTAGCGAATGTTTCGAGCAGACACTCCCAGATTTTTTGCGAATCTTGCTTCCGCCAAGGGAATAACTCGACCCACTTCGTGAAGTGGTCGGTTACCACGGGTAGGTACTGATTTCCATGGGTATTAAGTGGGAAGGGGCCCATGACCTCACAGCAACAAATGTGCCAAGGACTCTGACTGGCGATTGGTTGCATGAGACCGGGGGGCTGGCCACCACGTGGTTTTGCCTTCTGGTACACCGAGCAGCTACGAGCATATCGGAGCACATCTTGCCTCATGCCTGGCCAGGTAGCAATTTGGGATAACTTTTCGTAAGTCTTGCTCCCACTGCTGTGTCCTGCCAAGGCAGAGTCATGCATGTTTCGGATGAAAAGCTTACGTAGCTTGCGGGGTATCACGGTCCGGAACGCCGACAGGCAAGACGTCTGGCACCGTGGTGAAGTGGGCTGCAGTGGTCGGGTTAGGGATGCAGTCCTCCCGTTTGGTAAACGGAGTCAGCTCCGGTTGTTGTCCCAGCCGGTATCCACCACCAGAAAAGTCGAGCGTCATGCTTTCGCCTGTAATGAAATCTCGGCCCAAGATCACAGGTACCACGAGTCCTGGCAGATAAAGAAATCGCTGGCGCCGCTTCTTTCCATTAAACCGAATCTGCAGCCTCACGGCTCCTCTAGCTTTTATCACTGTACCAGAAGCTAGCTGCAAACGGGTTTCGCACTCCCGGAGGCTTATCTCTTTGCTTTGCAGAGCTCGAAAACGAAATCCCCTATGAGCGAGATAGCGGCCCCGGAATCCAAAACTGCGGCAATGGGAAAATCGAGCAGTGAAATTGTCATGCGTGGCTCAATGATATTAGGCTCGGGCTGGATTCGACATACCGATGGAATCTGTGCCACGGCCTCACTGCTCCCAGGGACTGCAACGGCCGTCGGCGAGTGGCTGTCTGGTTTCAGCGTCGCCGGCCGTAGTAGTTTCCCTGGTTCTGGCCCTTTGCCGGCGTCTCGTGCCACGTCTTGTTTGTAGTGTCCAGAAGTCTTGGACACTGGTTTCGGTGATGGCCGGGCCGCTCGCAGTGGTAGCAGCAGTCCGACGACAGTTGCCTGCTTAGGACCACCCGCACCGAGGTGCCCGTCGGACTGCCTCCAGTGATCGGGTAAGGAACCACAATGGGAGGACCTCCACCAGGCTTGCGGCTGGCTGTTGTAGGGAGGGCTTGTTCCGTTGCGGTGGGGGTCAATGCTGCTGGGCTGCGGGTTTGCGACCGCACCGTGCCAGTTTTCGCCAGCACTTGCAGGAGCAGACTGATGAAGATGGTTCGCTTGGGTGGTGATCTCCGTTGGGCCCCAGCTTACGATAGGGCACGGCCAACGACCTCCCACCTGTCGTGGCGACCCCCGCCCGAAACCCTCACGGGCCTCGCTGTGACCTCCTGGGACCTTTCGAGGAGAGTTAGGCGAACGTACGCTTATTCCGCACGGGAGCTCACCATGCATGCGACGCCAACTCTCCTAATTGACGTGGTGGGGAAGGGAGGTCTCGTTCGGACAGTCCACTTGCGTGGAGGCCTCGGGGCCCCGCCATGCGCATGCCGGTTCGAGCGCGTACTTGACTGGTGGCGGCGGCACGTATTTGCACTCGGCCGTGCCTAGCGCGCCGACGCCCTTGGTAACCCGGTCCACCATGAGACCGGCCGCCGTGTCGTTCCGATGGCGGCTGTGGTGGCGGTGTTGTCCATGAGCCAGCTTCGTAGAAAAACAAGGAAGCAGACAACATGGGGCTCAGTTGAGGGTTGAGCCTGACGTTATCTTCGCATGCACCCCTTGTTGTTGAAACCGTTGGCCCCACGTTGGGCGCCATTGTGGTCGGTTTGCCTTGCTGCATACCCGACCCGGAGGAATAACACGGAGCGAACGGTTTCAACAGCAAGAAACTTAATTTAATTGAACTTGGAGAAGACGATTAACATTGCTACCGGCGCTGCCGGAGTCCAGGCAGCGACTCTCTGTGCGCCGCCTTTATGCGCCTTATCAAGGCGGTGCACGCGATGTGCGCGTGGCTGGCGTGACGTCGCCGCCATGCGGGAAAAGTTCGGCACCCTTGCCTCGCAGTCGGGCAACTGGGGTGGGGAGCCGCCAGGGTGCCCACAGTTCTTACGTCATTTTGTCGTCACAATCCGAACTCGAAAAATGACTGTTAGCGGCAAACAGAGGCTTTCTAGTTTCACGAACGTTTCCATGGCAAATAGGTTTGAATAGTCACGCCCAATGAAGCCAATGGGATAGTGAGGTACCTATGTAGGGACGTGTACAAACGTGGAAGCCGTTTTCTTTATCTTTTTTTTTGCACGAGCTTTTCTGCAAATATAAAAATAAGTAAAAAAGACTGCCCAAGATTATGCGGTCGCGTCCATCTTCAGCGCCGAAAGAGAAGAGCATGGCTTATGGGGACTACCGTCGTAATCACTGCAGTGAGCAAAGGGAGCAAACATTATTAAAACCGCCCGAAAAAATTTTCCTGCATTTTCCACAGCATGTTCACAACCGGTGCACTGTGCGTCGATCTCATGACTTGTCATATATTACCACAGATTCGTCGTCAGCTCTGTATCTCTTTGGAGTCTCTTTCACAATCAAACAGGAAATTTCATTTGCAGCTTATGGTCACGGCGGCATCACGAAGGATGATCAAAGTCGCAGCGTAGCTTCACATAATATTTTCTTCTCGTAATGCGATCCGTATCGTGCAGAAACAGGAAAAGCAACGACGCAAACGAGACACAAACACCACAAGGTCGTTACCGCGGTTTTCGCTATGTTTGTTTTCAAACACCGTAGCGAAAAACTTCGAGAAAACAGGCTGAGATATCTTAGCTAAATTTAGTTTACATCATAATTATTGAAATAATCTTTCGTATTTTATAAAAGAATAATATTATTTTTCTCTGTTTCCTTCCATTTTCCGGCAGGTAGCCTTTTTTCCGTTATTCGCTCGTTCTAACTCCCAGAGGAAAGAAAGAAGAGAACAAAAAGAACAGGGGGAAATGCGGGGATTTCGGCACCCCAACTGCGTGGACACGTTATCGTGACGTAGGGGGATCGTCAGATTCTAGCCGGCCGCGTGCGTGAACCCGAACGTTGGGACGGAGCCTCAAACAAGAATCATTCTAGTTTGAGGCTCCGCCCCTTCTTTCTCGATACGTCACAACTCGAAAGGTACCCGTTTGCGACCAGAATAGCACCCTAGGACTTAAATTGAAATTCAACGCCAACAAGTCAGCAGCGGTGCTGTTTGCAGGTCCACAAGACCCAACATTTGGCACACTTCGACTCGGTGTGAACTGCGTACCTGTAGTGAACTCGTAGAGGTACTTGGGCATTTCACTCACAAATATAGCGGACTACTAGCAAGAGCACCACGCCCATGTCCGCCAAGCAGCCATCAGAAAAACCGGCATTCTCCGGAGACGGAATCTCTGGAGTTGTAATAGATTCGTTGTGACCCGGGAGCTGTGGAAGGCGGTGGTGGCACCAGGACTGACTTTTGCTAACGCTGTGGTGTGCGTCCCTGGAGATATCCAAGCTCACATAGAACGTAGGCAGAGGTAGGTCGGGGGCCAAGCGCTAGGCTGTCATGGTACAGTAGCAAATAAGGCTGTCCAGGGTGATTTGGGACGGCCCTCTTTTGAAGCCCATGAAGCTAACAGTAAAATCGCTTACGACATACGCCTCCGAGATATGGACACCTGCCAGTGGGCCAAAATGCTGCTCAGGTGCACTCGACTGACTGGGCTGCAGATCCACTGGCAGAAACGACTATACCAGCTCGAAAGCAAATACGCTTCTTTGCCGACCCTGTCCAAGCGTTGTTGGCCACGGAATGGGAGAGAGAGGTCCGGAAAAAGGTTCGTCAACGACTATTCTAGATGTGTACGTTGCGCACAAGAGGAACATTGGCTCGGAGGCTAGGCTAAATGATATTAGAGAGTTTTAGTAGATCGTTTCCATGACTCCGATAACGATATCCCGATACTTCGCCACCGCCTCCCTTGCGCATGCATAGTATCGTTATCGGGGCTATCGGAGCTATCGGAACGATCTACTAAAACTCTCTAATAGCCTGGGTAGTCTTCTTCTATATGAAGCACGAGCCGGGGCACTAAGGACGCTGTCTTATACACGTTTGCAAGTCCGGCTTCAGGGCGCTGCCATCTTGCTTGACTGGGGTGCGCCTGGGCGAATCATAATCCGATTACGAAGCCTTGCTGAGGCGTCGTAATCGGATTATGGCCGCACCCAAGAGCGCACCCCAGTGAGGAAGATGGCGGCGCCCTGAGACCGGACTTGCAAACGTGTATACCCCTGTCAGACGGGCTAGTTTAGTGTCACTACAAGCGAGTGCACTTCGCCCTTAGTGTCATTTCTGTAGTGTGCCACACGGCTCCTTTCTGAGGAACACACTTGGCTTGGAGTGAGTTTGACGAACTCACTTCGTTCGATCGAGTGCGTGGCATCAGTAGGAGTGTTTCAACAGTCAAACATAACAACACAGAAACCAAAAGGATGGCGTAAGATTTATTTTATAAAGAAAAAGTAAAATAAATTCGTGAAAGAGAGGACATGTAGAAGTGTGGCATAGCAAAAAAATAGTGGGGTGAACTTGGAGTTTAGCCTGATCTGAACCAACATTAGCGCAGCGTGAATTGATAAAAGACGACGACAAAATCAGTCATTCAACGGCTATCTTGGTTAGCAGAGAATGATGGAGCCTACTTTTGTTTTAGCATGGAACTATTGGAGACCACAGGATAATTATGATCGAATTAGGCAGTTTCAGGGCCTCCTCGTAGACATCCATGGAACGAAGCGGAACTTTGAAGTTGGATATGCTTCGTTCTTTATCTTGGCTTGCAATGATCGATCAGAATCATCCAATTGGCGTAAAAATCGTTCATTAATGTAACGCTGTTTTAGAGTACAGCTCCTAGGAACCCATTTCTGAGTTGAGCGGCGTCGGCGTAACCGCGCGTTGCATTAAGGGCTGTTTCTCAAAATGGCGTCACACGTGACGTCACGTGTGTCGTCACGTGTGAAGTTACGAGGGTAAATTTTCTTGCTAAATTTTGCGGTAAAAGTTTTTGCTAAGTTTGGTGGAAAATAATGCTGCTAAATTTGGAGGACAAATTTTACACGTGTGACGTCATGTGACGTCACACTTAAAATTTCAGGTGACGTGTCATCTGACGTCACACGTCAATTCAGCGGGAAAATTTCCCAGCTTAATTTAGCGGGAAATTTAGCGAAAGTTTTACGCTAAGCGGGATGGGAACAGGAGAGGAAGATGGGAGGGTACGGAGGGGGAGCAGCTGCATACCCTCCCCTTCGTACCCTTCCCTCCTCCTCCTCAAGAGCTGCGCTCCCATTCGGCATTACAGAGAATTGTAAACGTCTAATTTTTTTAACGTGTCTTTATTAACGGGTATCGGTGGCCGAGTGGGCTAGCGCCCACCAGATTGGAGTACGCGGAGAGAAAGCTCGCGCTGGAGAACCTAGTGATCCTGAGCTCACTCCCCAGACCTGCCCGAAGAACACGCTTCCAATGAAGTGAGTTCGGGGAGCACACTACGCTCGCTCGAGTAGACCAAGTGTGTAATCTCGATAGCAGTGTTCAAGGAGTAAAAATAATAGAAGAAATTTACGCTGCGTAAAATTAGTATTATTTTGATAGGAGTAATATTATGTGCGCATTTGTTTTTTTTTTTTGCTGGCAGGAAAGTAGCGCATTGTAGAAAAACAAGCGGCTTATCTAGTTTCCAGCCTTGGCCCCTGGGCGACGGCCAGCGACGGCCAGGAGGCACCTGCAAGACTGCACCAGGAATCTGAAGGTGGCAGAGAGACGCGAAAGGCTTGCTTGAAATGGAACTCGCCCAAATGAGGCAAGGCGTCTTCGATCCACAGTTCGTTCCTCTCGGGTACATCACGGATCACGGGTAGATCACGGGTAGGTTGTCGGTCATGAGAGCGGTAATGGTGAAGGCATTGGCGTGCCGCTGCTTATCGATGTCACTTGAAATTGTTGCCTGTGCGTCGGCATCCAGGTCCAGCTGCCTCTCATCTGAAAGGCGTTTTGCTCTCACGAAGAAAAGTGCACCAACCACGCGCTTCCACTGTCCAACATCGCGGGTATCGCCCTCCAGCTCGTCCTCCACACACTCCATGGTGTTTCGTTGCGGCGAGTGGCGAGTGGCCGAGTGGGCTCGCGCACACTAGCTCGGAGCCCGCGGAGCGAAAGCTCGCGCTGCAGAACCCAGGCTTCCTGGGTTCAATCCCTACCCCTGCTCGTTTCGATCTGGATGAGCATCGTACCGGCGTGCGGACCTGTATCACTGGCTTGTAATGGCTGATCGAAATTACCAAATTGCATTTAAATTTCGATTAAAGCTCGTGACTTACGCAACAATGTGTGGTAACGTGTTTCTAATAAGACGACGAAGTTATTTATGAAAAAATTCGTAATCCCTGCAATATTTTACGTGCCCATTACTTACCTATCGTCATTGCCATCATTTTATAGTGACACTAAGTTTTCCCGTGTGGCACCAACACACTTGGAGTGTGTTTTGACGGGTTGAAGTGCACTCGTTTGTAGTGACACTAAACTAGCCCGTCTGACAGGGGTATTACAGACGACACTTCAATTCCACCGTAACCACGAGCGTGTGCCGGGTGCGCGGGGCCCACGACGAAACAGTAGCACACATCGTACTGGAATGTGCAGGACTCCAGCCAACCCAGTTACGAGACAACGACCGAGACCTTCAAAGCCCCCTGGAGCTTGCCTAAGTATTGGGCTTCACTGTTTCTAGAGATGGACACCAAACCATTGGAGTTAGGCCAGCCGCACCAGCAAACAGGCCTGCCTCGAACGAGACTACGGCCTCCAGTGGCCCGCATAGGCCTTCTGTCGAGGCAACATAGAGACGATTAGACGACTGGTGGAGAAGGATCTACCTTAGGGGGAAATAACACGCAATTGCACCCAGGCTTGGGCAGGAATATTGTTCGAGCCCGCCCGATCTAAAGGAAACAGCCGCATCATCATCATCGTCGCGCCGTTGCACCCCCGGGCACGGAGCGTCCAAGGTCACCGTGCCCAGGGGAGCACACGCGCTGACCGGCGACAAAAAGTATGCAGCAGACAAAAGAAAAACTTTCAGCCTTTCCACTTGGTGAAGAAGGAAAACCAGCGAAGCTGTACTATGGTCAGACGACCTGAAGGGCGACTTCTTGGACGACCTCAAGGACGGCGCCTAAGGACGACGCCTAAGGACGACCTCTGGGACGATGTCTAGGACGACCTCAAGGACAACTTCTAAAACGACTTCGAGGACGACGCCTAGGACGACCTCAGACACGACATCTAGACGATCTCTAGAACGACGCCTAAGACGACCTCAGGGACGACGTCTAGGACGACCTCAAGGTCGACGTCTTTAACGACTTTAAGGACGACTTCTAGGACGATTTCGAAGACAACGTCTAGGAAGACCTCAAGGACAACTTCTGGGACGACCTCGAAGACGACGTCAAGGAAGGCCTCAAGGATGGCTTCTAGGACGACCTCGAGGATAAACTCTCGGACGACATCAATAACGGCCTCAAGGATGACCTCGAAGAACTCTTCTAGGACGACCTGGAGGACAACCTCTCAGACAACCTCAAGGACGACCCCAAGAACGATGTCTAGGACCACCTCAAGGACTTCTGGGACGACCTCGAAGAGGACGTCTGGGACGGCCTCAAGGATGGCTTCTAGGACGACCTCGAGGACAAACTCTCGGACGACATCAAGAACGACCTCAAGGACGACCTCAAAGAACTCTCCTAGGACGACCTCGAGGACAACAACTAGGACAACCTTAAGGGCGATCTCAAGGACGATGTCTAGGACCACCTCAAGGACTTCTAGGACGATCTCGAGGACAACATGTAGGACGACGCCTAGAGAAATTCAGTCTTTCCACTCTGGTGAAAACCAGATTGGAAAGGCTGGAAAGGTTGCCGCCATCTCTGAGCAAGGCCGGCAAGTGGGTTGCCTGGTTGCCGCTGTCACTCATAGATGGCGGTAGCTGTCCAGAGTTCGTGCACTTAGCAGCCCAGTCAGTTCAGGTACACTCAACTGACTGGGCTGCAGGCCCGCTGGCAGAAACGCCTATACCATCTCGAAAGCAAGTACGGTTTTTTCGCCGGCCCTGTCCAAGCGTCGTCGGCCAGGGAATGGGAGAGAGCGGACCGGAAAAAGGTTCGCGACCAGGAAACACAGCAGTGGCTCAAAGATGCCCAATTGAAGACTACGCTCGATGTGTATGTTGCAAACAAGAGGAAAATCGGCTCGGACGCTAGACTATACGATAATAGCCTGGGTAGTCGTTTTCTATTCGAGACACGAGCCGGGGCACTAAGGACTCTGTCTTACAGGCAGCACTTCGATTCTACTGTGACCACGAGCGTGTGCCGGGTGTGCAGGGCCCACGACGAAACTGTAGCACACATTGTACTAGAATGTGCAGGACTCCGGCCATACCGGTCAGGAGACAACGACCAAGATTTTCAAAGCCCTCTGGAGCTTGCCGAAGTACTGGGCTTCACTGTTGCTAGAGATGGACACCAAACCATTGAGGTTAGGCCAGCCGCACCAGCGGACAGGCTTGCCTCAAACGAGACTACGGCCTCCATTGGCCCACACAGGCCGTCTGTCGGGGCAACAAGGAGACGATTAGAGGACTGGTGGAGAAAGATCTACCTTAGGGGGCAATAACACGCAAACGCCCTTTAAGGTAGAGGCCTGGGCATAAATATGGTTCGAGCCCGCCCAATCTAAAGGGAACAGCCGCATCATCATCATGATTATCATCGGTGTCTTCATTTCTTTGCGGGGACACTATCCTGGGGAAATTAGCCCTCAACAGCTCCGCTGTAAAAGGGAGCGGACGAGCGGCTTGCATGATTTCGCATTCACAGCTCATAATAAAAGCTTAGGTGTACCTTGCGGGCAACCTGGCAATTCCAAGCGGTTGGCCCAGGCTGCCCCTCCGACAATCATAAGTGGTCATCTTGACCACGAGGAAGCCAAGGGCAACTGGCCACGCGAGCGGCGCTCCGCCGCTGATAAAAGGCCGTCGCTGCGGATGCACGGGGCCGTTGGGATCACGGCGCAGGCGATAGCGGTCATTAAATGTTTAAATGTTGTTGAACCGGTGTGCTGCGTCATTCTCCGAGACGGGTAGCAGCAAGGGAAATCCAACACTGGCGCCCAACGTGATATGCTGCTCGTCTGGGAGGATGGCAGCAAACTGGGTTCGTTCTTACGTTTTACATAGTCAATTTTGCGTTCCTGAGTTTGCCCACAGTTGAGGGGGCGCTTCTTCGCAAGCCCAAGTTCATCGATCTGCGGAAGACTCCACTACAACACGATGCCGTCTACAGAGGACGCCGACGGAAACGTGAGTGAGGACGACCTTTTGACGCTCGGTGCACTCGCGGATAACGCCGCCAGCGACGTAAAACCAGATGTTAAGCCTGCAGTCTCAGTCCCGGCAGGCGCATCATCAGAGGGTGGTCCAGCGGAACTAAGAGTGGCCATGACCGTGCTTCTTAACTTACAACGATAGCAGGTGATGCGCTCAAGCCCCACTCCTGCTGGAAGCACGCCCCCCAGGGACTTCCTAAGGCTCTCGCTTAGCGTTCCGGTTTTTTCAGGGTACGCAGATAGAAAGTCAGCCGCGATGTTCGTCTCGAAACTGCGGGACTACCAAGGTGCGTCGGGAATTGACGACGAAACCATCCTCACCCGCCTTTTGCCGGTTGTACTGACAGACAGTGTAGCACTGTGGAGGCAAAGACAAACTAAATTCGCAAGTATGTCAGATTTTGAGGCACAATTTAGGACGGAGTTCCTGCCTCCGGATTACAGCGTGCGGATTAAGGACGAGCTGCGCGCGCGCACACAGCACCCGGAAGAGTCACTCATTGAGTTTGTAAGGGCCCTCCAGGGCCTGTACGATATCGCCGACGCCGCGGCACCGGACGCGGAGAAAGTACAACGCGCCATCCGCCAAAGCCACCCGCGTTTCCTACCCCATCTCAGATAACGTACCTTTACGAATTTAGACGAGATGGCACGGGAGGCGATCACCATCCAGGCCGACATCCTAGCGCAACTAAGATACCGCCCCCTCCACCGCAGAACATGACTCTGGAACCATCATTTGCGTGGTCTGGAAACGCACGTGCACATAGAGTCGAGAGAGAACAAGACGATTCCAATCAGGCGCCCGTCCCCCGAACCCCAGATCCTCGTGCATACGAGTCACGAGCCCTAGACCCTCGTGCATACGAATCACGGAGGTGCAGCGGCTATGAAGGCACGCATTTACAACGATAAAGCCCCTCCATTGGTCAAGATGAGTTCTTGTCCTTTGGACCGGTAACGCGGAGCTTGGGAGAGGCAAAAAAGAACGGGACATCGCACAAAGCCGACGGGCGGGCCGATTGCTCCGCAAAAAAGCGAAATGGTGCTGGAGGCAAGAGCGGCAAACCGGATTCGCGTGTCTTTCAAAAGCTGTGACTGAAAACGCGTGTTTAAACCTGCCCGACTTAAACCGTCCGTTCATCTTGCAGACCGACGTAAGCGATTACGGATTAGGAGCAGTCCTTCTGCTGGAACATGACGGCGTTCTTCGTCCCGTAGCTTTCGTCAGGCATACGTTAACCGGAGCGGAGCGAAACTACTCAACAACCGAAAAAGAGTGCCTGGCAATTGTTTTTGCGCTTAAGAAGTTTGACGTGTACCTTGACGGCGCTTCGTTTAGCATTCAAACTGAGCACATGACTCTCTCGTGGCTCAAAGGGCTTCAAAATCCTGCAGGATGACTCGTTCGATGGGCCCTTTCGCTCCAGCGCTACAAATACACAATCGAGTACAAGCGTGGAGTGGCTAACCACGTTGCAGAAGCGTTGTCTCGTGCTCCACTTCTCGGGCAGGAAATGCAGGTGAATCTCGACTTGGTGGCACTGGCCAATGCAGCGCCCATCACACCAGAGTCGCGGTGGGGAACCCTGGTGAGCAGAGAGGAGCTCCGAGCGGCCCAGCTGTCCGATGGACTTTGTCAGAAGGTGATGCACCAGCTGGCAGAAGAAAACTCAGCCGACGCTGGGAATCCCAGAGACTTGGACTCATACCTGCTCAGCAACGACGGCGTCCTGCTGCGATACATCCCCCAGGCGGACGATGGGCCCAGCGGCCCGCCATTCCGGACTGTAATACCACGTAAACTGCGTAAGTCATTTATAAGATATATGCATGATCCCGCCTTGGCAGGCCACAGCAGTGGGAGCAAAACTTACGAAAAGTTGTCCCAAATTGCAACGTGGCCAGGTATGAGGCAGGATGTGATGAGGTACGCACGTAGCTGCCAGGTTTGTCAGAAGGCAAAACCCCGAGGTGGCCAACCACCAGGTTTAATGCAGTCGGTCGAAAGCAAGTACCCCTGGGAGTGTGTTGCCTGCGACGTTGTCGGTCCCTTTCCCCGTAGTCCACGCGGCAATCAGTATTTGCTAGTAGTGACCGATCATTTCACAAAATGGGTCGAAATGTTTCCTTTGCACAAACTAGACTCCAGGAAAAACTGGGACTGTCTTCTCGAGACGTTCGCGCGCTTTGGCTTTGCCGCTACGCTTATTACAGACAACGCTTCTTATTTTGTTAGCAAGGTGTCCGTGGATGCG
The DNA here is from genome assembly GCF_016920785.2 of Ixodes scapularis. Classification (NCBI taxonomy): domain Eukaryota; kingdom Metazoa; phylum Arthropoda; class Arachnida; order Ixodida; family Ixodidae; genus Ixodes; species Ixodes scapularis. The sequence goes on from NW_024609835.1 coordinate 90,900,084, forward strand.
TGTAAGGTGCTAGGCATACGGCACAAATGGACTTCGGCACACCATCCACAGGCGAATATCACGGGATTAGTGAACCCTAACCTGAAGCAGATGCTTGTATCGTATACAGAGCGATACAAAGACTCGGCCGCGAAATTAGCAGAAATGGCATTCGCTACCCGAACAACAATCAACCGGTCCACGGGTTTTACTCCGGCCCAACGTATCTTTGGGAAAGAGCTCGCGTTTCCCCTGGAAAACGGCCTCCTTTGCACAGATCCTGCAAGCATGCAGCGCACAACCACGCAGTTCGCAGAAGATCTCCGGAAGCGTTTCACGGAGAACCTGCGTGAAGCTCGAGAGAGCCTCGACGTCTCGGGACTGCAGTAGGCAAACCAGTACAACAAGGGGAGGCGAAATCTGCAGTTCAAGGTAGGAGATCTGGTACTGAGGCGAACTCATCCGCTGAGTAATGCTGCTAAAGGCTTCACGGCCTCTTTAGCAAAGAGGTGGGATGGCCCCAACCGTGTTAGTAGGAAGCTCTCCAACCTGTCTTATGAGCTGGTGCATTGTGAATCTGGTGAAATGAGCGGGTCTATTCATATCGCCGACCTAAAAGCTTTTTATGAACCCGACGAGGTAGATGTGTCGCAGGTTCCAGATGACGACTATCCGGACCACCTCTGGGAAGATTCCGCACCGTCTCTACCGCGGTACAACTTGAGACGGCGGTGAAGACGACCGGGAGTAGCACGAGCTCTAAGTGCATTATGTTCATGCCCTCTTCGGTGTTTTTTTTTTTGGGCGGGGGGGGGGGGGGGGGGGGGGAGAAGAGAGAGGGGCCGCGCTCCCGCATGCACAGTGGGGCAGGCATCTTTCGTGTGCGCGGCTACTTATTCCTACCGCGCCATGGCCTCATGTAGTTTTTAATTTCTAGTTCCTCGTGCCAGACAGCGGCGACGCAGCTCCTATCATCAGACCACCCCCCCTCAGCTTCATCGGTACTGTCCGGAAGAACTGACGTCGGACCCGTGCTCGCTCATCTGAGAAGACCCTTGCTGACCCAGAAGGAAGGCACCCCGAAGACCATCTAAGACGCCCTCTGTTTTTGTTTTTGGAAGGGGGAAGATGTGTGGGAAACCTGGCGATTCCAAGCGGTTGGCCCAGGCTGCCCCTCCGACAATCATAAGGGGTCATCTTGACCACGAGGGGGCCAAGGGCAAATGACCACGCGAGTGGCGCTCCGCCGCTGATAAAAGGCCGTCGCAGCGGATGCGCGGGGGCTGTTGGGATCACGGGGCAGGCGATAGCGGTCATTAAATGTTTACGGGTTGTTGAACCGGTGTGCTGTGTCATTCTCCGAGACGGGTTGCAGCAAGGGAAATCCCACAACCTGGATCTCTTAACATAGAATGGTCTGGGGTCCATCTGGTGAAGTATTCTTTTCATGCAATCTCGTTGAGTTTGGTGCGCATGCCAACAATATATGCTCTACATCCTCTTCGCAGTTGCATGCGTGCACACTGGAGTGTCACTTGCGATGAAAAGGTGCAGCTGCATTCAGCGCAGCTGGTGCAGTGAAAAAGTATTTCAAGGCAGCATGCTAGCGCGTGTAGTTTCCGCTTTGCTCACACTTATAGTAAAATAATTTGCCCTGAGCATCTGCCTAGTGTCAACTGCTTTTCATGAGATCACACTCTTTTTTATCAAAATTGATTGGTTTGTAGTTTATAGACGCTTTCAGAGCGCGCACCAGATTGAGCCGACCTTCTCTTGTCTTACGGAGATGCCGGGCCACTGAAGCGGGCGTTGACGAGTTTCAACAAGGGCCTATGCTGGCGAGCAGGACACAGCGCTACTTAAAATGACAATAACCTGACCTGCTGCGGTAATGATGAATTGGGGCGAACGGAATAAGAGGGAACAAAAGTAGGAGGTCGGTTATGGCGGCGCCCATGCACAGCTGCCTGAAAGCGTCTATACTGCGATTAAACTCGGAATAAAGAATACCCTACATTACTGGCCACGTGTGCAACACTCAACACAGAATTTTCACATGTGGCCGTTCGCGTGGATAAACGTTGTTTTCTCTCAGGGACAATTGTGGCAGTATAAAATCACGAGGACAAAGTTCGCTGTCAGCGCCCGCTTTATGGTCAGCCCATGATGGAGAGGATTGTCAGCCGTCAGCAGGTGGATTCTTTTCAGCAACCCAGAGTTAGAATACTTCCACTTGTTTTATTGCAAGCAATCTGGAGACACAGCTTACACTACGCCTAAATGTGATAAAGTACAATGAAAGTGCAAACATTGCAGCCTGAACTGTACATGTACAAGCTTTAGCTTTCATTGCGCTGAAGAGTGTAGCATTTTTCAAGTATTCATGAGGGCGCTCCTTCTTACGTATACAATATTTGACAAAACGTCACATACCGCCCCTTGCATCATTTTTTTTGCATTTTTTGCAAACCACTATAGTTGGTTCGCACGAATCACCAAATAAAAGTGCTACGTTTCTTAAACACTGTGATAGCTATTGAGAAAATAAAAATAATTGATAGGCTGCAATAATTTTGACTGTCCATGCACTCAACACTAAAGGTAATTTTGATAATTTAATAGTGTGAGTAATTCTTTGAGACTGGGACAGCACTTGCTATGTTGTAAGCATAAGATTTTGTGACAGTCCTACATCGTGTTCACCAAACTGAATATATAGAACAACTGAAGCTTATTTTTCTGTTTTCGAGTTTTACAGCAAAAATAAAATTCGCAGTGACTTAAAATGAGATATCTCAGCAAAATAAGGTGTTCTGTATATAAGTCTTTAGCTGCGTTCGGAGTTTTCTGTCTCGCCATCCTTTTTTTATTTTCTCGCTCCAGGGCTACCATGAATAAAATAGCTTCTTTGTTTTTACTTCTTGTGGTATTTAATTCCTCAAGCTAAAATCCGGCAACTCGAATCTATTGCGTCATGATGTTTTTGTAAAAATTTTTAAAGCACCAAACACGTTCACAAAAAAAAAAAAAAAGCTGATTTGTCATATTAATGTGACCACGTTGAAATATGGTGTAATTGGATCCAAAATCCCAGGAGTGATAAATGCGCACCGCCAATCTCAATTTTTCGAAGCGTCGGTTCTATTGTTTTGTATGAGCCTCGCCATTAGCTCAGGACGAGTGTCGCGTTTTATTCTCACCACATTTGATGAGTTGTGTGTATGTTTATACAGCTTAGAACTTGGTCTGCCTGAGCGGACGACGAGTCTCCCAGCTGTAAAAGAGAAATTAAGCCAGTGCAGTACAACCGCTAGCCTGGATCGTTAAGGTGCATCACGCAGTACGATGCTTATCAGGATCAAAACTGGAAGGGGTGGGGATTGAACCGAGGATCCTGGGTTCTGCAGCACGAGCCTTCGTTCCATGTGCTCCGAGCTGGTGTGTGCTAGCCCACTCGGCCCCCGGTCCCCCACCACAATTGCTGCACAAGCCAGCTCACAGCAGAACCGTGTATAGAGAAAGTTTGGTCATCGGGTTGTGCGGGCAGATCCAGGGCGTGTACCTAACCCAGAAAGAGGGCTTCAAACACTCTTTTGGCCTACCAGAAGTCAAAAAGAATCCCGTAGCGGTGGCAGCAAAAAGCAGTTTTAATCATGGGTATATGGTTCTAATAAGCACGTAAAAGTTAAATGTAGTGGCCCTTTATGGTTGAAGCTAGGGCGCACGTGATGTTTTGATTATGATCATGCAGAAAGATTTAAGAAACGAATGCGCTGCTCGAACTGTTTTGCTCGGTCAGATTGTGACCGCTCGGGCAGAAAATTCCCAATCCCCACCCCTGCCCGTTTCGATCTAAATGAGCATTGTACCGGCGTGGGGTCATGTACCACTACTGCGTGATCCGCGTTAAAGACTAATGACGTTTGTCACACGTCATGTGAACGTCTCAGTGGGCCGTTCCGTCCTCAACATTTATGAGACGTGTGTTTACGACATCCGGACTACCAACGACGTTCACAGAACGTCGAGAAACCATTCCAAATTACGTTCCCTAGGCGTCGTGAAGAATACTGTATGTCGAAAAAACATGATCGAAGTCATGCGGGGCGTCACGGACGTCCGAAACCTTTGTCGACGTTTTGAGCTGCCTGGGGAGTGATCGGGCGAATGCTTTCCCTTGGGCCTCGTTGGTTTCTCGTCGCCTTCCCGGGCCCGTGGAGATCACCAGTTGCCCCGGGGCTGGGGTTCTTCCAACTAGACAACGACTCCACTGCTGAGGCATTGTTCCCGACCCTAAGTGCCCCAAATGAGGGGCAGGTAGAGACGAACGTACACGTTTCTTTTTTCTTTTCTGATTGTCCCCTTGCGTGTTCATTTTGGCGCTTGGTGCATCATGCCATCCGGAGTTTGAGCATCTGGAATATTGTGTCGGGCGATCGGTGTCCCCGAAGGGGGGGGGGGGGGGGGGGGGGTGATTCGCCTTTTTCCTGTTGGCAATGGGCCAACTGGTGCCCCGCAGAACCGCTGCGCCGCGTTGGGCCAGCAACGACAGTCTCGTGCAATGTAGCCCGTGCTCTTTCAACTGAGGGGCACGGCTGCGCAGTGGGGTACACTACCGTGCTTCCTGAACTCCGAACTCTTTTGGATGCACGAGGAGGAGTTCCTCAAGTGGTGGTCTTGCCGCTATGACCGGCTGGTAGGTACCAGCATGACTTAGTTGTACTTGTCTTTCGTTCCTTCGCACAAGTCTGAGAGGAGCAGGGGAGGGTGGCGTGGCCGTTGCCCGACCGAACGCTACAAGTAGCCAGCATTGTATTTTATTAGATAAAGGAGAAAGTCCTTTTTTATGCGCTTATAAGATGTAAAATACGACCATGTTTGATTCGCTATGGTATGTTTGTTTGTTAGCCCCGCATATTTGTAGCACACATGCTTTTATTGTATGCCCTTTCCGCGGTGTATTTTATGTCCTGCAGTGTTCAGTCTAAATAACTTTTCTTTATCAACCAATCACTTTGCGAGGTTTGATCGTCTGTATATTAGTTTCTGTTCGTGTCCTGCTAGCAGGCTGAGAAGGTAATGTCGCTACTTTCCCAAGATCCTGTGGCATTAGGCTCACGTTGTAAGCGCTTTCCCTAGCCCTGTGTTTTGACGGCGTTCGAATTGTTGTTGTTTCTTTGTATCTTCCTCATGGTCGCATTCGGCACCAGATCAGGCACGCTTCTACAGTGTGACAATTTGAGACGCTCAAGTTTGTACTACCCAAAACAATTCCTAATAAGTCTCTTCTCGCTGCGCCTTCTCGGCAACGCAGGAGGCGTATGCAATAGAGACAAAGGCAGGTAGCCTTAGGACTGCCCGCTAATAATTGAACCAGAGCTCGGCGTTATAACGTCCCCACGCGCTCTCGCGTCGGGTACGCAAGTTATTTCCTTTCTCCCCGAGTTTCTTAGTGTTATGATAACAAATTGCAGAAGGATATTCAACATAAAACAGATTCTATATGATTCTTAACAAGAATTCTTGCAATAATTTAAATAAAATTTTATCCCCTGTACTAAACTGATCATTAACCTAGCGAGATGCGGAGAGAACAAATATCACGATAATTTATTCTCAATTTTTATGTGACAATTAAAACAACCAAGACAGTCAATATAAATAAACAAAACAAATCTACATAATCAATGGAAAATTAAACTTTGTGACAAAAACACCTACGACCACATTAAAAAAAGGTGATGTTTTTCGTTTTTTTTTTAATATTATGAATTCATACATGGAGGTTCCACCGCTTCATATTTAATTGCCGTAACGTGGAAGATCACATAGCTCACTGCATGCAATTGAAATATTGCCATGCGTACGTACAGCCACGGAGATTGTGGTCAGACCCCGAAACACTAAACGTCGCCTACAATTACTCGAATACGCTATATTTTGCGAGCTTATTTCTGCTTGTTGAGTAAGCAGAAGTGAATCACATTCAGACAAGTAGAGCTGTATCCCATGTCCGTAGTTGTTTTTGAGGGTCTTGTTTCGACGTTCGTGTAGCGCAATACTGGTATGAGTCATGACCTGGAGCGGCTCAGGTATTGTGTGTTGAAGGGTAGAAATTCTAAAGTGCGGCAGTGGCGGATGCATTGCGCTCGCGGCGAGTCAGCGTGCAGCTTCAGCGTCCCTATCACTGCACTCATCAAAGGCAAGTGGAAAAATCTGAATTTTCGTTCATGCACACGATTCAGCTTTAGTCTATGGAATTGCGATATTTGGGGCTTACTTAACAGAGCATCAAAAACAGGCCACCTAAATGAGATGTAAACGAAAATAAATATTGCCAATGGTTAGCATAATGAATTATCTCGTCGAGTGCTTGCGAGAAACTTAGTTAAATTCGTCAGTAGCCTCAATGAATCTCTCTTATTTTGTGTGACCGGTTGTTACACCTGTGTGCTTAATCAAACATTTTTTGTTGTTTCTAAATATGTAACACCGGTTTTATGATGCCCATTCGTTAAAATAATTTTGATAAACAATATTTAAACATTTTGACAGGCACGGGCCAGCTAGCTGTATGATGAGTTAATAAAAAATATAAACAAAAGTGCTGAAAGGCTCATCTATCATTGAGGCAACGGTATCTTGCTAGAAGCGCGGCCCATGCTGTCAATATATTAAGACTAGAACTCGTACACCTAGTCGCACAATGCCAGTGGCTTTTCACCCAAGAAGCTCCTTCCTTAATTCCGCGTATCTCTGCTCAAACACAGTGCCAACGAATGCCGATGTTCTACAGATATTGACTCCTTTAGATAACGCTCAGTTTTATTGTCGTTTCTATAGCTTGATGCGGAGAAGGTGGCATTTCATAATACGTGCGCGACAATACCCAAGCCTAAGTTATATGTACTACCTTGAAAATACTGCTCGATCTGTAACGTCAGCATAGCATTATGTGCGAAAATATTTTGCGTAGAGGGTACGAACTGCTTAGCTCGAGATTTGTAAACTGTATAGTTTAAAGCATGGGATGGCCTTTAAAGGGCAACTCCGGTAAACTTTCAACGTTGAGAAAGCGACGCAGGCCGACGTCGTATTATCTAAAAAACCTAGACGTAAAATATTAGGACGCATTTTACGACCTAAAGTATATACCTTTTTTGTGTACTCTCGTCCCGAACCGCATAATTGGCGTATCCGGTACGGGCGGCGAAAAAATAATATATTTATACTTGTAAATAGTGGAAAAAATAGGGGGGAGGCAAAACGAGACAGTGTGACGCTACCCTTATATCCTAAGTGTATTCTATTGGCGTGGCGATGGCAAACCAATATCTTCGCCCATACTGAAAGTGACGACAATTCAAGATGGCGGCGCTTTTCTGAAAGGGTCTAAATTCAACCGAGCAATGAATCTGTCCTGTCTAGCGTGTGACGCGCGGGGCGCGGAGCTGCGCAGTCAACGCCGCTTTGTGGACAGAAACAACACTGCACGGAACGTCAAAAACTGGAAGAATTGTTTCTTGCTTACTTTTTGAAACACCGAATGCGAGGGCGAGAGAGAAAAAAAGAAGCCGTGGTGCGGAGGGACGGCACGAGACACAACCCCTGCGCGACTGTGTCGGATGGACAACGCCGTCACGCCGTCCGCCGCTTTCGTTGATGACATAGCCGACGTCTCCGTACTACATGATGTCCATTAGCTGACGGCCAGGACCAACGTCGCGTGCTGCGGGCAAGGTTTCTATTTCGCTTCGTCATTTCTGTTTACTAGAGGTTTGCTAGAAAACAATATAAGTTCCCAAAAAACGAGCGACAAAGAATCGCTTATTGGTAGTTATGACATAAAAATCGCCCGTAATACCAGAAATTTCGGACTTTACCTGGGTTGCCCTTTAACTGAACGCCCTAATCTCAGAAATTTGCCCGCTCGACTGCTCCTCGATATCTCCGCTACATTTAGCTGGGCATTTAACGTCACGTGTCCTGAAGTCAAGTGACGAATGAACCAATTCAGTTCCGCCAACAAATTTAGCAGGGAAAGCAATAAATATTAGGTTCGTAATCAGCCTCCGAAACGGCTATTTAATGTCTTCTAAACAAATTGAAACCATCACTTCTCAAACGCCGGAATTCATGAATATGGGACTTTGGAGATGCCAATTTTTCAACTGAAGCCTTCAGTAGCACCGGACAAGAGAATAAATGCAGAAAGATGAGGCGCGCTAACTCGCCCAATACCGATCACGGCCCATGCTCGGTGTACCGGCGAGGCCCCGACGGATCAATCAGTGCCGACTTGGTACGGCACTCGCTACACTTCTTGCTCTTTCCCTTGCCTACGTTTTTTTCTCTCTCTCACTCCACGCAACGTAAACTAAAGGGCTACAATAAAACGCTAATTGCGGGAAGCCGCCCCACGCGCTCAGCTGCACGAATCGGCAGCCAGTTTCTCCGAAGTGCGTCTTCACTGTAAACGCCCAACGTGCGCCGAGTAGTCTCGTGAGGGGCAGGTGAGTGAAACCAAGCAATTGCTTAAAATCTTGAATGCCAATTGATGTGCCTCAACGACAGAATCCTTGTTGAGAAAATCTCTGTGCCCATGTCACATGTGCGTCTATAGAAAATTGCAAGCATGGCGCACGGCTGGTGCCCACGCGTGCACGCACGTGCAGCGAGCAGGCGAACGTAACTTTGGAAAGCTTGCAATTACACGTACTCGCCCGCACGAGCGCGAGTCAAGGCGACAGGCAGATGCCTGGCTTGCAATCATCTATTCACCGCATTCGGTGTGAATTGACTCCACGAGGGCGCCAAACTATGTGCCACCCCAGTAGACTTCCGGTTGCGTATTTCTTTTATCTTCACCAACGCACAGCAATCAGACAACTTCGGAGACGTAACAGTAATATGTCTGTTAGCGGCGAGATGTTTCGGTGGCGCTTCGGTGGTGCCCTCGTTCGGTTACCTTTCGTGACGTCATTACCTTGTGAACAACAAGTTCGACGGTGCTTGTAATGGGCATGGTGGAAGCCTGAAATCATAGCGCTCTCAAAGCAACACTGCCAACACCGTCAAAATTGAAGTTCTTACTTTCCTCTTATTTCCGTCGATGAGACATCCTTTGCTGACGTCATAGTCAGCATTCGACCAATTGTGGTGGGCCGACCTCAGCGACACTTCAGATCGCGTCGCCAATAAGAACCTGCGCTCATTGTAAAAAGGATTGAAAAAAAATTGAAAAAGAAGAGATCGATGACCGGAAGCTCGCAGGGGTCCGCCGATAGGGGGCGGTAGCCAGCTTGTTTGGAAACAAACATCGGTGAATACGAGGATAACATCTCAACCCCCAAATTACTTGGGAGAGTGTCCGGCATACTCGGGCAGTCTTTTATTTACTGAATTCATTTTTTCATTCAAGGTACTCTTCAGCGTTCAAAGATATAAAAAAAAAACAATTACGAAAAAAATCCGCACAGGTAAAATAACAGTTTAGGCACAAAATAAAACATAATTGCCTCAATTGCACTACTGCAGCTAAATTAATTTTCTAGGTAATCTGTAATTGTAAGTCATAGCTTGTGCTGTATATGTAGTTTGACTCTTTTTTAGCGAGGGTAATTGCCAAATTTCAATTACAATTACGACTAATTTTTTAGATTGTCAGAATGGAGGATCATTCTATTGATTCCTTGACGGGCGAGAATACCCTCAGTTTTATTGGCCTACTGCAAACTTTTATGGCCTTGAAAGCCCCCAGGCTGAACCAGGGTGCCGACCATGTACGCGCAGCTTAACAGCTGCCAAAGACAAAGCACCCGAAAGACGCTCAGAAGATGCCCCACTTGAAGCGGGTGCCTCCTATTATCGAATTGAATAGAAATAACAAAAATGTCTGAATCTTTACAACGACCCATGTCCGCTATTTCCAGAGTAATTTAGAGTTTGAGCCTTTTTAGAGTTGTTTGGGGCGTACTAACTCTCATAGATCTGTTTTACTTTGAATTGCCATGATGGAAAAAAAACACCAACAATTGTGGTAGTGTTACAAAATAATGAAACAACTTACGCGCATTACACTCTGACTTCATATTGTCACGGGTGGTGACCAAAAATAACAAATAAGCAGGAAGAAATAAACGTTTAATGTGGCGAACTTGTGCCAAAAATAAAAGAGTACAAAAGATAATAATAGAGCGTCGCGGGCGTCGAAGTCGGCGTGGCAGCAGAGTCGAACGCTGGGGCGAGACTGACTCCGCTCGCATTGCGGAATCCCTTATGTACCCTCGTGGGTTTCTGGATCGTTCGGCGTAGAAGGTTCGGCGCGTGGAACATTCTAACCTCGAATCAGCAAGACGGTTCTCGAATTCACCAGAACCTTACATTACAGTGTCAATAAAAATGCGCCTCCGCGGCCAGGAATCGAACCCTGGCTTCCAGCGTGGGAAGCAAGCGCGATGACCGTTAGGCCACGGCCACGCTGCCTACTTGGCGCGCGGCAATATCCCATATCCTACCATTAATAAAGCGAATAAAAGAAAGACACAACGTTTGCCGAACGTAAAACGCAATATACAAATTTTTACTGGTCAGACATTAAATGTAGAAATATAAATTGCAGAAATCTTCTCTCACATCATGGAATTCAAAAATATTTCTAATTGTAATTTACTAAAAGCACAGTGTTTTTAATAGTCATAAAATTAAATTTGCAACGCCACTTACCTCTGTATGACCTCCGACAAGGTGGGGACTGAAGGCGAAGAAGAAAAGGGTAATTTTATGTATTTATTCAAGGAGTTAAAATATTTATTGGCTGCTTAACTCGGTTTATCTGACCAAAGCAAGCAACATTTTGTTGCTTCAGTTTGAGTGACTTCTAAGCAGAATAATATTGTCTTTTTATTGAATGCGAAATTCAATGTTTGGATGTATGTCGGCCAGGTTAGCCTTTCTGAGTTACACTGCTTGTGCATCATACAAAAGACAGACTGCAAACAGATTCCAGCACAGGTCACCGCGAGATTCGTTCCTCAAATTCCGCAGGGAAATGAGTTCGAAGAGAAATTTACCAGCGTCGAGTGAGTGTATATTTTTTTAGTGTGTTTCTGTTTGTGAGTGTTTCATTTGTGGGGTGCTATAGCGTTAATAAACATGAACTACCGACTCGCCCAGTCAGCAGTCTTATTAGCACGCGGCATTCGAACCACGGATATTGCAGTGACTCGTGTTAGCAGACTGCCTTTTGTATGATGGTATGAGCTGTGTGACTCCGGCTGAAGGGACCCCAAGAAAAAAATATTTAATTCGGCCTTATTTAAAGATTATCGCAGCGTCTTAAAAAATAAAGGTATTAATTGTACTAATAGAAATAAAAAAAAGACACAAAATAAGTATCAATTCTGCAACTGTTTCATATAAAGAAAACATTTGATTTTGAAAAAAAAATTGTAAAGAACTATACTTCTAACTTGATTCAAAATTTTTATATCTTCTGGTCAATATTGCCAGCAATGATATATAGTAAACTCCACTTTCTGATGTGCATGAGAAAAAATATTATTAATAATATAGTATTAATTACAGTTTCAGTACTTATGTGAAGTATGGTTGAGCTTGAAACAGGTATTTTATTTTAATGCAAGTTGACAGCCTTAGACATAATGGCATTTAATACACCTTACATGCCTTTCAGAAAAAAAAACTTTGTTTCATCACAAACAATTTTATTGAGAGCCAACTTTAGTAAAATAGTCAATTTCGAGAAATAGTTCGCTTATACTTTACCGAATGATATTTTTTTTTGTCTCAACGGCATATCAATTCCAAGTAAATAGTCTTCCCCTGGTCAAACATTCAGACATTGAGGTATAATTGAGAAAGCTTTGTTTCCTCAGCAGAGGGGGCTCCATATCAAGCTATACCATTTCAATTTGCATCCTTTAGCTTCCACCTTCATCAATGCTTTATATTCCCGCTATGTTTTTCTTCTTTGGCAAGTTATTTTACAGGACGAGTTTTTTGGGGAACATTTTCAATGGTCGCCGTTTACGGGACAGTTTGCCTGCTTAACCAAGAGCGGTATTCGTCACTGATAATACCGCCCAAGGTACCAATTCACATCCAGAAAACTACATAAGCTGCAAAATGTTAGGGGGCCAAGCAGCTGGTGAAGGTTTAACATAATTTAAGACATGACCCCGAGATTGAAAAAAAGACGAAGGGTAACACAACGGACTAAGCCTAAAAAACTTTGTGTGTTGTGGTTTCCCTCGACTTTTCCCCAGTCTCGGGGTTTTGCCTTAAATTACATAGGTTAAACAGAAAATTTATTTCGACGGTACCTGACCGATGCGCAAATATATATATATATATATATATATATATATATATATATATATATATATATATATATATATATATATATATATATATATATATATATATATATACCGGGTGTTTCAGAGAACGCATGCCATATCGCTCCTGCGAAAACTACTCGTCGCAACGAAAAAAGGTTTGTGGCGTTTTGGTCCTTGGCCGAGGGCCCAATGAGAAAAATTATTAAAATCCGGGATAATTAAGTTGTTAAACCTTTTTGCGTAATTACCTTTTTTAATATGGTCCTTAAGGGCATGGTTTCAATTAGAAAATTACTCAGCATCATCAAAAAACACTAGATCAACAAACTGCATAACGATAGCAAGCGCTCGAGCGCAGCAGAGGTTAGTTGCACAATTTCTCCACGGGGCGCGGTGCCGCCGGGGCCGAGATGCGCTCCGATAGCAAACCGAAACTTAAAAACCCGTCGAATTTGTGCGATTTTTTGGAAAGCCATAAAATGCTTCGTGTGCGTTCTATCGTTCTGCAATTTGTTGATTTACTGTTTTTTGATGATGCTGAGCAATTTTCTAATTTAAACCATGCCCTTAAACACAACAAATATACACAACAAATGAACATATAAAAACTTCTTAAATGAGATACATCATTTTTTCGGCCGTCAAATAAATATGCAAGAATTTCGCAATTTCACATGATGGCGTCGTATTCATCGTTCGAGTACTAACTTGCGCAGACTTTGTTTCACAGATTTCACGTGCGTCTACGCACACCAGCAGCTGTGAAGGAGACTGACAGGGACTGAGACACGATCCCCCAGATGCGCCGAGGATGAGCTTACACAATTATTGATAGCTGGATAGCGCGTGTCGTGCGGCACACGAATGGTTTTAACTGCGTATGCAAATAAGATATGACATAATATTCGTGTTATGATCTCAATATTGAATTATCGCTCCAGTGTAACTGAAGAAGATAAAGAAAGAGCTATGTTGATAATATACCTTATCGATTAGGACATTTAAACGATAATGTTAGCTCGTTAAAGAGCGAAAAATAGCACAAATGTCCGTCTCATCAACCATAAGCGGAAATAATAGTACGTCGTTTCTTTCCGGAAGGCGAAGCTGTGTTTGGGTTTCCGAAAATGAGATTTTAGAAATAACTAGGACATTGGAAGTCGGAATGACCTCAAGAAGAATAATGTTAAAAATAAAATAAAACCGAAAAAGAAGGTTCTCCGGGTAACGCCCTCGTAGTGGCCCCTGAATTTTGAAAGTATTAAACTAATTTAATTATTCAGTTAAAAAAATAAACAATAAAATATTGAAAGACATTTTCGGGTTTCAGGACCAATATTGACTTGAAGTGTAATTTCTGCGGTTAACAGTAAGTAAAGTATACTTTGTGAAATCTTTTATATGGGATCCCTAATAAAAAGGGACTTGTTTATTGTTTCCAAAACTCCCGCTCTCAAGTCACTACCCAAAAGAGAATATGAAAAGAAAGGAAATGTGCGGAGGAGGCAGTCGATTAAAGAGGTCTTAACAAGATATCAAGACAAAATGTAACGTTTGCTTTCGGCATTTAAAGAAGCGGTGCAACGATATTCAATTAGAATGTTTTTTTTCACTTTACACGAGCTTACTGGCACTAGTGGGACTCAAGAATACCCGCCCGCAACGCCACTGGCCAAGAAACTTCTTTGTTGCGGTGTAATTTCAAGGACAAAAGCGATCATTTTCATTCAATCTCTCCTTTGCAAAACTTGATGACGTAACGTGGGGATCGCAGTATACCCCAATGACGATATTTGAATGTGGCTTATAGATTGGACCCGAACATTGCGTGGACACTCGATTTGGGCTCGTGATAATTACTAGCTCGAGAAGCATTCGGGTAGTGGCCCGTGCCCAATCGCTGCAACGACGACAACAGCCGAGCCATAACAATGTCTGGAACTCAGCGCGTGTCCTGTGCTTTGCCAACCCCAGTGCGTTGCCATGATCAACATTGGCTGCACATAATCGGCTCCAGATCACGTGGCCGCTTGTTCTGGCTGCGAGTTGAGGATGTGAACGCTGCTCGTTTTTCTTTAATTTTTTTCTGGAACTTCTATTGCGTGGGGTGAAAAGCGAACGCGTGTTTCATAGGTCATTAACGTCAGGGATCCGTTCAAAGCGGTATTTGCGCAAAGTACAAAAATTGTTGCATCGCCCCTTTAAGCAATGTTTAAAAAGCTACCCCGTCGGAAACAAAAATAAATAGAAAAACTGCTATAGATTTGATGGACAAAGGTTAGTGCTCTTAGCTATAAACCAGAAGACCGAACTGTAAAAGATCGGACATTAATATCCGTATTGTGATTGGCTGGATCACTGCACGAGCTCGGGAACTGGTCCTCATATCCAAGATTGATGGCTCGCACTGACAAACTATTAGGAAAGTTAATCTTCACTAAAGCCGTCGGAATGCGAGATATATGAACTATAACTAGAGTTCCGCGTTTCGGTTGTTATTTTTTTGAAATTCGGCGTACTTTTATGGCGTTTACTTTAAAATAAATTTTCGTTTTTCTTTTCGCTCTCTATTTATGCCCACAAACGTTTACCAGTGTTTTTCGGTGAATATTAAGGAAACATCATCGGACAACGGATCAGATGATCCTTGTAGCTCTGATATTTGTAATCAACGCCAAAGATACATTAAAAAAAATAAAAAGCATCGACACATTATTTGCCAAATGTGTGCAACTGTAACAAATAAATAAGACAACAATAAAACACAAAAGTATAAAACAAGTCAGTGCCCCAAAAACAGGGAACTTCAGTTTGTGTACATCAGGATTACGTGATCTGATTATAGTAAACCCACATGTACTTTCCCAGGTTCGCCTCGTCGATCCACGCTCATTCTTTTCTGTTAATGACCCTGGGTTTCGAGAATGCCCTCTAAACGTTAACACTGGACACTGGCAGGCTGAGGAGTTGAAGACGTGCCTGAGCCAAAATCGGCAAATCAACCAAATGTGACTACCAAAGGGACACAGTGCGACGTTTTGAAGCACAACATATTTCGTGTATTCACTAAACTCTGACTGCAGATCTTGCATGATGCGAAAAACCTTATACTAGCCCACACCCGAACTTTTTTTTTTTAGGACCACGAACTTGACACATTAAGCTCCATCACAGAAAGGACACAGATGTCCCGCGAAGACCAACCCAAGACCTCTTTTGTTGCATCTTGATCCTTGGAAGGGGGCAATCACGAAGAGGTCACACAATGTCTTAACTTGCAACGCCTTCTCTCCCCTCCCTCCTACCCCACCCTCCCCCCGCCCATCTCGATGCAGCCATAAAAAAGTGACCATTTTCGGTTAAAACAGAATTTTAGAGAATCGACTCGGCGTACATTGGTTTAAACCAAAAACTCCGAACTTGAAAACTGGCCATTTTTGGTTAAAACTGAATTTCCGAAAATGAATTCGGCGTACTTTTATCGGTTTTTTACCGGTTTAAACCGGAAACTTCGAACCCTAACTATAACGAGCTTGTAGTTCTTGGTTGAACAAATTAAAATGGCGCGTACGTAGATGGAAAAACTTTCAACATGGGCTGTGCAGTCGAGCACAGAAGAGTGACTGCCACGCAGGGGCGCTGCACTCGCGGCCTTGCAAAATAAAAGCTGGGAATGTTTAATTTTTTTTTATTTCGTGGAGAGTGTGAGAGAGAGGGAGAGAGATAAAGAGAGGTGCGCTATACCACGACTTGACACCGTGATGTTACGTGACGGCCGCATTACCATGACGCCTGACGTCAGATCACGTGTCGTCCATCTTTCTTCAACATTTAGAAAAAAAAGCTGCGACATAAACCCGTTACACGTGACACCACGACTTGAAACAACGTCACTAATTTCGCCGGCACATTTAGCGGAGAAATTGATGTCACAGTGTTCAGTTCTCATGTCACGTGATATTACGACCTCAAGTGATGTATGCTAATTTTATGACTGAATTTAGCGAGGAAAATTAGAAACAAGGTGCGCTTATTCACTTTCGAAACGATTGCTGAAAGTCTTCTCAACAAAGTACAAGCAACCGCTCCTTAAATACTGCGTTACAGGAATCTACGAAAAAAAATTGCTTATGGCAATTCATTTTTGGCTAACGAAAATGACTTCTTCATCCGTATCCAGCAATTAGAAGTGCAGAGTTTACAATAAAACATTGGAAGCTGAGAAGTGTATAGAAAGCACTGTATGTGACCCAAAGACATCATTTCGTCCGCAAGAAAGACAGGTCCGCATGAAAAGTGGCGCGCGACTCCGTGAGGAGAGGCCTTTATACAACAATGACTGCAACGCACCCTAATGTCTAGAAAAAAAAATTGGCTAAGCCGATGAGAGTTACGACAAAGAATGACGCTCTCACACAAACAAAATGCGCCCACGACGTCCATTAGCCCGCATAGAGCTTGCACTACCCTGATTCGATCAGTTACGAGGCGAATATTATACGGAGGCATAGGAACCGACAAGCAGACATAAGACCAACAGAGACCCGCCTAATACTTTCAATTCTTCAGCGCTTCGCGTAGCGATTGTCAGGGGGAAAACAAGCATCCTGATGGAACTGACACAAAATGCGCGGGCTTCGTACTGAAGGCATACACTCTCGACGGCCACCAGGCACCAATCTCCGAGCGGTGGACGGAGTAAAAAGCCGTGAGAGATTGGCGTCCTTCCGGCACAATAGCTGCGGTTCCCCGAAGCGAGCACGCCGTCGTGAAGGCCCCGGGCCGCACGCAGATGTTACTGACATCTTCATCTTGCCCCGTGGGCGTGGTCTCCGATCAGGCTAGTTAGCGCCCGTTTGCCTTGTTTGCCATCGCCGCGACACAACACGGCGGCCTGTGCTTTTCCGCGAGCTTTGTTGTCATAGCTGCTGCTGTTTTTTTTTATGCTCTCAAATTTCGCGACTGGGTGACTCAAGCGCGCGCGGTTCATGAAACACTAATTAGGGTGACTTTCGGATTAGCCCGAGTTGCGTTCAGTGAGGAGGATATATAAGTGTTTGAGCTATGGGCGCCCCTCAGACAAGGATCGCTGCTGCGGCAGCTTGCGAGCTACAGCGGCAAGATTAACGAATGAGGCGCTTTTCGAGCGTAGCATTTTGGGAATGGCTGCGTCGTCGGAACTTCATCGTTATCTTCAGACGCAAGTGAGTGACGCAAAGAATGCTTTCGAGTCATTTTCTTCTTGGCATATTACAACGAGTTTTTGATTTTTTGTTTGTTTTTGGATATTCAGGGCATGTTTGAACGGCGTCTTTACGACGGTGTAATATGGAGACAAGGGTGAGATATCACGTCTTGCGAGCTTCTGGGATATAAAACTCTGTAATCTACACATAATTACATTCCGAAGGCTACACGCTAGAGCAGCGATGCCAAATTTGAGAAGTTGGAATCTCAAAGATTTTAAATGATTGAAATGGGTAAACTTTCTTAAGGGTGAAGTGCCTCAGTTTGACAAATTCGAATGGAGGCATCATGCTAAAGCATTACAGAAGGAGTCGTTTCTTGTACAGTGTTATTAGATAGACTAGTTTCAACGAAACGTTTTTCTGAAGTTGTAGACTAAGAAGTCGGTGTGTTTTGCCTGATTGTATTGAGGGCATGGTTTAGACGCAGACGTTGTCAATCGGAAACATTCCGAGTACGCGACAGCGAAATGTTATCGTAACAACGGAGATGCGAAGTGTGACGTTACACTATATTTTGACTTCATTGTTCAGCTAAATTGAATTCATTATTCTCTTTGACAGCGCAGTGCAAATTCTATATGGGATTGAATGACAGCTATATAATTATTTGGTTTTCTATTATGAAGTATGTTATATAAAAAAAAATAAAAGAACGAAACAGTATTATCGTAGGAGTCATTATCAATGCGACTCTGATGAAAACATTGTGACATCATGGCGAAATAAATTTGGACAAGTCACGGTGGGAAGAATTCCGAAATGCTTCCACCAACCTTATTCGTGAGACAATTTTGCATACTATTTTTATTAACTCACGACTCTTCCGCTTTACAATTATTTGTGACATGCGTATTTTTTTTAGTAGCATACCTACTACACTTGATGTGCATACGCTGTAGGAGAACTACACATTTCGTGGTCAGAAACTTTCGCCTCCTGGTAGCGGCTTTTATCAACCCTCTTACCGGCTCGTGTTTTTGTTTGTGTCTTTTACTTGCTTTTTTCGTCGTTATTGCTGTTGCTTGTGAACTCTAATTGCAGGGTCTGCTATTCTATTAGGTGACAACGATTGTGTCAATTTCGCTTACAATATATAGTCACTGACAACTCAAGAAACACAGGGTGCTTCCAGTCCCGTGCTTCTCATCATCGCTCCGCAGCCGATAAGATTGAGGCATTGACCAATCAGAACGCCAATGAACCAATCACGAAGCGAGAAACGTGAACACTATCAGCCGCACCCTGCGTGTCTTAAGCTCTGAGTATC
The DNA here is from genome assembly GCF_016920785.2 of Ixodes scapularis. Classification (NCBI taxonomy): domain Eukaryota; kingdom Metazoa; phylum Arthropoda; class Arachnida; order Ixodida; family Ixodidae; genus Ixodes; species Ixodes scapularis. The sequence goes on from NW_024609835.1 coordinate 90,918,941, forward strand.
TACGCAGGGAGTATTTAGAGGAACTGCGCATCGGCCTCCATGCCTCTTTTTGAAGGTGAAAAATGACACGCGCCACAAGGGGTACCGGCGCCGAGTTACAACGTTTGTCAGGTAGCTACATGGCTGGTAACTGCTTACAGGTCGGGCGTCCACTTATTGGATGTTTATCATACGTAATATAAAAAAAATGAGAGCTGATTTTAGTTTTGATTACCTTTCTTAGTTTCTTTGAGGTACGTTGCTTAACGTATCCGAGAGCGACATTAACCTCAGAGACACTACCTACTAAGCATTCGACAATGGTTCGAAGGTTTTTGCAATTCTTATTTTCACTTTAATGTGAACTCGTGTCCGGCTTTACGAGCCAGTAAAACATTTCAGACAGCATTTAAAGCGAAACGCCATGGCGCTGGTTATCTCTCTATACCTATCCTATAGGCCAAATCGGTGAAGCGACATGAATGCCCCGTGACCTGCATGTTCATTGTATGCGTTCGAGTTTGTATATGCGCGTACCTTGGACTAGATTGTGGCTCGTAATGGAATGAAAGTTTAGTTACCGCAAGATCCATAGAGTTGATTATATAGAAGTGAAGTAATTCCTGGGTATGCGAAAAGTGTCATTCCTGGGTACGCAAAAAAGAACAACCCTCGAACTCCCTTTTACGCCTTCATCAACAATCCATTTTGAATACCTCGGAATAACGTCGTTAAGTAAACGCTGTGTACCTACCCGGCCAGCGGCGTGCGTCAGAAAACAGTTGTGGACTTTCCAGCGGGGAGCTCTCAAGTCGGCGCGCTGTGTTGGTTCGCGGACACGGCCGCGAACGTGCCTGTCGTATTTCGCCTCCGGAGTATGACAGCTGTCATCCCGAATGCGTCATTTGCTATGGCCGACTTATATGCCAACGGTTTAGGGTTGCAATGATGAAATGCAGCACATGTGCGGCGAGTAGTGTCGTGAACGAGCTCTGAGGAGGTATGAGACATTGATGTGTTTTGCTCTATATACATTTGCAAGCGCAGGTAAAAGATGAAAGACGTTCACAGCACCCTGTAACGCCGAATTTCAGCGCAGCTCTTGAGGAGAAGGAAAGAAGGGTACTGAGGGGAGGGTATACCCCGCCTCCCTCCTCCTCCTCTCCTCGTTCCTCCAGCTCCTTCCTCTCCTCCTCCCCTCCATTTCCTCTCCTCCGCCCTCCTCCTCCCCTTCTTCCTTCTCCCTCTCCCCTTCCTCCTCCCCTTGTTTTACATAGATAGAGAAACGATGTCCACGGTGTAAAAAATAGAAAATCGCGTTTACTTAGCAGATAGGTACAACGCTAACCCCCGCCTTGATCGTCTCGATGTCCTCCGCCCCGCGCCCCTTTTTGCGGCCTTCCTCGTCTTCAATCCTTCGTCGCGCGAACATTCTTCCTCTTCGTCTACAATACTCAACACACTCCGGGGCCCGAGGTGGGAATTTCAAGGGGGTACAAACGCTGCACAGGCCTGACAATTTCAGTCTCTTATGGTAACTTTACCTTACATGCCCGTACTACACCATCTTCGCCTTGAATGCGTCCCATAATGACCCCAGTCTTTCAGAACAATTTGTGCACACTATCATCATGAATTATTACTACATCACCTATTCTTAGGTTATGAGTGCGCTGCACTTCTCTGGAGTGAAAACTGCGGAGCACATGAAGGTATTCATGCTGCCGTCGTTTCTACATGTGCTCCATCCCACGCTGCCGGTGAATTCAAGGATTGAAGATTTCTAGCAGAGACTCACTCTTCTGAAGCCTCTGTAGGAGATAGAATTTGACATCCAAACAAAAAATGAGACGGAGTCAATACCCCTGGCTCATTGGAACTGGAATAAATGAAATTGATCGGTCTTGAAAGTGATCGCTCTTTTAAAAGTTGCAGCGTTATCCGAGCACACAACTCGCGGGGTGCCACGCCTGGTGCAGAATCTTCTGAAAGTCATAAGGAAATAGTCTGCCGTAAGGTCTACAACAGGCTCAAGATGAATGGCTCTAACAACAGCACAAGTGAATAACACAAAGACCGCTTTCACTACGCTACAGTTTTTCACGAAAATGGGTCCGGCAAGGTCTACTCCCGTAACTTCAGAAAAACGAGAGCTTAAAGGCCGGTTCTCACATGCAGCGAAGCGCTGATGTAGCGCTCCTCACGTGCCGTCAGCTACTTATCGTCTGCCATGAGCAACAGTTTTGACGGTGCGATACAAAGCTGGTGAACGCTTCCATCAGCACGCGCTTAGCGCGAGGTAAGCGCTATGCTTGTAGCGCTCCGCTGCATGTGGGAACAGGCCTTTAGACTCGGTCACTTGGTAGGGGAGCCATTGGCGCGCTCGCCGCTTTAAGGCGAAACGGGCACAAAGTAGACACTTTCCAGTAACCCGTTTAACAGCCTGTCGTGCACGCGGAACCCAAAGCTAGCGCGCCCTTCATTTCAGGTGTCACCGACCCCTCCGTGGATCACCGCTCTTTGAGCATGTTGAACAATCCGTCTTTTCACAGAGTGTTCACCTGGAAGTAGTACGGGGCTTCCCTCGTTGTAGGACACCGCCGCGTTTTGGAGGCGGCCCCTAATTCGAACGCGCCCTTCGTCGTCAATAGAAGGACGGAGGTCTCGTATTGGCGAGATATTTTCCAAGTTTTCTCCTTTCATTAGTTGCGGCATTTCATTAACAAACGCTTCTCGATGTACTTGATGTAACCAGACGTTTTCGGCTCCTCGAAGTTCTTGAACCGTAAGTGTACCTTCACGATGAGTCGTCAATGAACGGCAGTTGTCTGTGAAACGCTTTATTCAAGCTGTCATCCTTGTCATCTTGGTCAAAGTGCTGTACTTGTCAGGGCTGAAAATCGGCTCATTTGCCACGCTCACGAGAACTGGAACATCACGTTTCAATTCTACTATCCCATCATTATCCACGTCTGTAAGCTCGACGGCAGCAGTTATGCCAAGCCGGGATTCCTTTGCTCTTGATAGCCATTCAGGTCTTCTCCGCTAGAGGTCGTTAGCTAAAAGTTCCTTTGCGCAGATTCCTCTAGTCAAGAGATTCGCTGTACTCTCATTTCCAGGGTAATGGCTCCTGCAGAATAGATCCGTTGCCGTCTGTATTCCTTTCACTCTGTTAGAAACAAACTGTTTCCACTTGGCCGCAGAACCTCGGATCTAACATAGAGTGACAGTGGAGTCAGTCGACAAGTAGTAAATTATGTTCCAATGCATGTTTCCCAGCGTCTCGTTCAGGAACTTCATTAAACGAGCGGCCAGAACTGCCGCAACTAGCTACAAGCGAGGAATAGGGTGACACGTTTGGTAGGAGCTGCCCTTCACTTTGAGAGCAAGTGTTGGACGCTCACATTTCCGGTTGTATCCTCGATCCTGAGGTAGGCCACTGCGCCATAGGCACTCGAACTGGCGTCTGCAAACACGTGAAATTGGTGGAGTGCAGAGTTATTTAAAAAGTTCTTCAACCCACATCTGGGAATCGAAAATGTCTGTAGCGCCCTGAATTCTTCCCATCATTCGTCCCATTCTTTCTGTAATGCTCCAGGCATGTATTCTGCCCAGTTTGCGCCGTGTTTCCAAATCCTCTGGCAACAAATTTTAATCCTGATAAGAAACGGAGACAACCATCTTAGATGGTCAAACAGTCGCGCTGTCGTCTGAAGAACTAAATGCTTAGTTTTTTCTTGGTCTTCGAGGAACTGCAGCACTGTTTCCATATTAAGGTGAAGCTCGTCGGTGTCAGTATTCCACAAAAGACCGAGGACCTTTCTAGCTGCCGAAGCCGAAGACGATGCTAATCCCTTTCCAATGCGTCATTGAAGCGCCTCGTCGCTTGTGGTCCATTTTTGAAGCGTCATGCGAGCTTCCTCAAGGATAACTTTAGCTTCTCTGTAGACACGAAATGCCTCGTTTGAAATCGAAACTCCCGTGACAAGATCGTCCACTTAAAAGTTCGCGCTGAGCAGCCTCGTTGTGTTTTCAAAATCTACTTTCACACGCTTGAAATGGTGTTGTAATGTGGCAGTAAGTAGAAATGGACTTGCCGTCGTTCCGAAAGGTACGCGAGTCATTCGACACTCTTCCACTTTAGGCAGGGGAGGGTCTGTCTTTGGCGTGTGCTCAAACCACAGGAATCGTAGAGCGTCTCTTTCGTTTTCTTTAACAGATATCTGAAGAAAAGCCTTTTGAATATCTTGTGCAGCCTGAAGTTCACGAACGTCTTTACCATGTCATTGGTCAGACTCGGCCCTTTCTGTAAATGATGATTCAGGGAAGCTACCGCAAGTGCATGGGATGACGCGTCAAAGTCGACTCCCAGTGTTGTTGTTGTGGATGATTCTCTTACCACATCCTTATGGGGCATGTAGTAACACTTGTCAGGTATGCTTTGGCTGCAAGCTATCTTTTCTGCATGTCCATACGCCTCGTATTGCCGGACAGCTGCGTCATACTGCTGGATCGTCTCAGTATCTGTAATGAGCCGTCAAACCAAACTGTGTCGCCGCTTGACTGCAACCGCATGGTTGTCTGACAGATCCACATTAAGGTTCTTCCAAGGAAGAGCTACTTTGTACCTTCCGTATTTAAAAGCAATTTCCTTGCTGAATTGTTGGAGAACTTCGCTGTTGTGGCTGAAGTTCGTTGAAGTGTCAAGTATTCCAATGCTTTCGAGCTCCCAGAATTGCTCGAGCGTGTCGGAAACTTCAGATTCGACGCCGTTTGTTTGGAGAACACAGATGTGTGTTCCAGCTTCTGTGAAAGCACCGCCGCCAGATGTCACGGGTCCTTGAAAGGTCCAACCGAGCTTCGTGTTTACAGTCGTCAGGCACTTGTTTTCGCCATGCAAACAAACTTCGTTCAGGAGGAATTTCAATATCTGGTCCGCTCCCACAAGTAAGCTTCTCCTTTGTGTCGAGGAAAAAGCAGAAGGTCAGCAATATACCGTCCTTCCTTTGTCAGCCTATGAAAAAAAGAATGTGCAGCGGGAGCTTCAATTAACTCCTCGCAGATAAATGGAACTTCAATTGCTTCGATTTCGTGTTGAAAGTGGCTGAATTGGCTCATCACGGTTACTTGTACTAAGTTGTATTTCCTTCTTAGTGCTCCGTTCGATCCTCCAAAAAGCTTTGATCGACAAGTCAACCGCTTTTACGGTGCGTAATCACAATTTCCTCTACACGTCTTCTGTTACGATAGTTCTCTGACTCCCGTTGTCGAAGACCCCTCTGATGTAGCACGACTTGCTTTCGTTCAACAACCAGGCTCGAAATGTCTGTAAGAGCACCTGCTTATCCACTGAGCTCGTGGATGCATCCTTGGATGCCACGTGCTTGATGGCGTTCCTTTCTTTCGCGTAAGATATTCTTTGCTTTGAACATCGAATCGCAAACAACAGTAGCGTGCCTGCGCCTACATTCTGAGCAGTGTACGGTACGGCGGCAGTCTCTCGCCCGATGCCAATAGCAGTACATTTAAAGCATCTCCCTGCCTTTGCTCGCCGACTTTTATTCTCTTGCAGATTGATTTCAGAAGAACAGTTCTCGGTAATGTGCGTTGGCAAAAAGAAAAAAGCAAAAAAAAAAAAAACAGTCTGTTTGTTGCTTAGCTGCGGAAGCTCTAGTTGGGGAAGTCTTGCACCTACCTGCGCTGGACCTCCGTGATCGCCGTGATCATTCGGTCGTGCGCTCGGAGCAAGTGGGAAGTCTTCGTTTTGTTGATCGATTCCTTGGGCCGGTGGGCCTGGAGCTTGGAGCGATTCAATGTGATGGCGGAGCAGCGCCAAGCTCGCAGCTGCGTTGTCCTCATATTCGCTGAAGCGAAATCTTCTGCAGCCTGCTCGTCCGTGAGGAAGGCCTGTAGATGATCGCTGAGCTTCTGCAGGTCTTCATTACAAGTCTTCAGTCTATCATGCCAGCCCCGCAGAGCAGAAAGACTGAGCTGTTTGGAGTCGATGACTTGTCTTGCTTCGGTGCGTAGACGAGTATGCAGAGCCCGCTGGGTGGTTCGCTTGCTTTTCACGCGTTCCATGTCGTTAATGGTGACGATCTTTCCTCTCGGTTGGGTCAGTAAGGTAGCAGAGTTCCGGGTTTCGGCACCAATGTTTTACATAGATAGAGGAACGATGCCCACGGTGTAAAAAATGGAAAATCGCGTTAACTTAGGAGATACATACAACGGTATAACCGCCTCCTCGATCGTCTTGATGTCTTCCGTCCTCGCGCCCCTTTTTCCGGCCTTCCACGTCTTCAGTCCTTCGTCCCGCGCACATTCCTCCCTCTTCGTCTACAATACTGAACACCCTTTCCCCTCGGCCTCCTCCCCCTCTCCTTCCCTTCCCCTCGTCCTCCTTCCCCCTCCTACTCTTCCTCCCCGCGCGGTGCATTATGGGACATTTCCCGTAATGCACAGCACGCTTACGCCGACGGCGACGCCGCTGAAGCCGGAAAAAAGCACCTAAGAGCTGCACTCTAAAAAAAAAAAAAAAAGTCCTTTCATCACACTAGCTGAGCCTACTCTAAAACGAACCAACATTAGTAGATCTGCCATTCTGAAACAAATATTAAATCTTCTCGCGCAGAGACATGCGAGCGAAGAGTTCAGAAACAACAACAGTCAGGAAAACGAATATAACAGTAATTTAACGTAAGATGAAAAGTATAAACACTCATATTTTAACAAAGATATACGTTAGTTCAAATACTGCGTGGAGTAATAAATCAGTTCAAAAATAAATTCGTCAATATAATATAGAAACACCCGTTTTTCCGTCCTCGATAGGAGCCTTCGCCTAAATTTGTTGTTAGCTATGAAAAAGTCAGAGTTAGCCGAAGCATACGACCTAATAAAAGACGATTTTATTTAACTGCCCTATTTCCTAAAAGGAATCACGCAACGGCAAACGTTTGCGGAGTTTACAGTTTTGTAGCGGATGCAAATACCTAACCTCGCAAATATGGTTCTTTTGTGGTTATAATTATTTTTTATGTCGTGTAAACACTTGACGATTCGACCACGCAGAAAAGAGACATATGTTCAGTGAATTTCCGACAACTGGATTTCTTAACGGACTCTAGGTCCCAGGTTGTGGATATTGCGAAGAATAGTATCCCTGGAACACATTGTTTTTTATGTACTTATGAACCTGAAGGGCCAAACATAATAAAGACTTGCTTACGTAAAGCATGGTCCTCTTATTAGAGCTTTCTATAAACGTCATCTTCGGACACCCGTACATTTTGTCAGATTTCTCATCGCATCCTTGGAGGCGAAGAGGCTAGTATAGGAGCCATACATTGTTGAGTACAGAAACTCGTTACAAATGGTGACAAAGGTAACAGAAACTCCTGATATTATTTTTTGGAGCAAATGACAGTGAGGTTCAGCCCACATGGCGTGTGTGTTTTATTAACTGGCTCTGCTACGCAACACACGAGGCAACAAACCAGCTCGACCAACTGTACTATTTGTTAAGTATTGAGTAACTTCGCGTTCCCAGTGAAATTGTTACATCTGATATGTTGATAATACGTTCGACAAATTAAACAAAAACACACGAATGATTTCATGATTTTCGCCATGATTTAAAAAGATCTTGACCGCTGAATGCAGCTTTTTGCGGGGCAAAACTATATGGTATGTTGCCCTTGTATGCGTAATCAAAAGAGGTGAATCAAACCAGGAGGTTGAGACAAATGTGTACTGTAAACCGTGTGAAAAAGCGAAATTCTTAGTTTCTCAATTTCATCATTCTCTACAATATAGTACAATCGCTCTTGCAGAGGTGAAATACTATTATCTATGAGGAGTTCTATGGCGCAAATGAGCTGGCACATGTACAGGAACTTTTAAACAATCGTCACTACCTTAAACGATTTTTTCTTTCACGCGGTAAATAATTAACCAAATAAAACAAAATATGCAAGTGGTTAAAATGATAGAGATGCGAGTATATTGTGTATTCTTAACACGTTTTGAGTCACCTAGTTGCGTCCTAAAACCGCCTGATATTCAAACTGCTGTTTAGCCGTACCGTACAATAGTGAACACGATCTCAAATTCAAAGAACCTGACCCCTGTGAACGTTAAGAAAATGCGCAGTATACAAGATCTTGTGCCAATTCAGCACTACTTTCTGCGTTGGCGAAACATTCGACCGAAAAAGCACAAGCGTGACGTCACTTATTTGATGCCTGTGACCCGGTTCAAAACTGAGCTGATCGACTACACTTAAACAGTGAACCACTGGTCCACGGAAGCGTTTGGAATCATAATTCGTTCGGAGAAATGCGTCAGCTTGAAACATAAACCATGGCCTTTTTCCCAAAGCTTATACGGATATTTCTGATAAATATCCCTAAATTGAGAAATAACATAGCATTAACCTTGCATTTGCAATAAAATTGTCTGCACCGCAAAAAAGAAAAAAAGAAAACGAAACGTTTAATGTATCCGTTTTTAATATTTTGTGAAGTCGGTGTGTTCTTTTAGCTATGACGTATTGCAGGGTTTTGGAGTATTTTTGCGCTGCCGTAAAGCTCCGAATGAGCGACCACTCCCCATAGATCGTCCACCTCATGTTTTTCTCCTTCATTTTTCTTCCGTGGCTGGACGTGCATTTGGCTTTTTAAACTGGTTTTATGCGTCTGAAAACCCACACAATAAGTGGATTTTCTGATCAGAATCTCGCCCACCCGTCAAACATTACTTAACAGCTTGGTAAACACAAAGTGCTGGGAAAATTAGGGCTTCTCTGCAGCGATAAGGGATAGTTTTAATTGCGGGCGTTGTTTCTATTGCAGTCTGCTGTTATGACGCTGCGGATGAGCTCTGTTGGAAAGAGACGTTTTCGAGTTCATGGTTTTATGGCCCTACTGCTTATACTCTCATTCTTCATTGAAAATACCGGGGCACATCAATTTGACTGCAGTTCAACGTACAAAGAAATCAGCGAGAAACACACATTGTGTCGTCCACAGCCGCCGGTAAGTTTTTGTTGATACCTGCTTCTTGCGTTTGTCTGCCAGTTAGTTTTTATCGCACAGTGTGGATGGTGACAAGTTCTTCATGGTTACGTTGACAAATTGCCGATAATAGTAATACTGTATAGTTTTTGTTTAGCTACTTATCAGCACAAAAAATTAGTGTAATATAAAAAGGGAAAAAAAAGCAGTGCTATGATTAGGAAACTGCAGTACTCCGACAATATTTTGTTTGTTAGAAAATACAGATAAATAAAGCATCGCTTCTAACTTGTGAAACTAAACCCCGAATCTTTGTAAATCGTCAAACAATATCCTCTTTGTCGTTATTGTCATCTTAAGTGAAGGGAGAATAATTTTTTTTTGTAATTTGTAATTACATATGTTCTTATGACTATTAAATATGGTTCTGTGCAGCCTCACAGAAACGTCAATTGAATCTACTGTAAATATGAAATAATCCTTTTACCGCGCTTATCTGTGCTACTTATATGCATAACAATTTTAAGATCAGGCTCAAACCCCCCGTGATGCAGTATGTCTATAAGCTTCAGCTTCGCTGTATTTTGTTACGCAAATCTTTGCTCATAACATAAATATTGATGTTCTAGTTGTGCCAAGTGATAAATTCTGGTGTCACCAAAGAGGAGGCACGGGAAATTTTAAATATGCACAACAAGCACCGGCAAGCCGTGGCCCTGGGAAAAATTGCTGGATTTCCTCACGCGGCCAATATGATGCAATTGGTGAGTCTATCAGGCGAAATATATTTGAGTAATGCGGATTCTTGGGCGAGTTGGTACTGAAACTTGGAGAACATAATAGCGCTTCACGACAGGGACGAAGAGTAGGAACGAGACAGCACAAAGCGCATTGTGTTGTCTCGTTCCTACTCTTCGTCCCAGTCGTGAAGCGCTATTATGTTCTCCAAGAAATATATTTGTTTTGGGATGCAGTATTAAGTTACAGTGGAGTTCTTGTCCATCAGTGTCAGGCAAATGACTAGAAAATTTAATGAAGTGTTTTTGAAATCTCGCCGATTAGTGGCTTTCTGAAGTCTTTACAGATAATTGTTTTTATTCGGAGCAGTGCCTACTATTAATTCATTTCGCGATGTTTGATTTCAGCTTTAGCTTTTTCAAAAGCAATGTTTTACATATGTATATAATACATAATTATTATCTGATTTCGAGTAACTTATCAGTAGACCCATGCACCCGCAATGCACCCAACAGACAGGAGAAGCAGAAAAAAATTTGGATTTAGTCTTGCCCATAAGATTTACGACTGCAGGGATAAAGGTTTGCCTCAGTGTAGCAAGGCGCACTAAGACAAGTTTAGTAAATGATGCCGCAATACATAGGCTCCGGCCTGCTTGTGGTATATGAGACAATTTAGAGTACTGGGGGGGGGGGGGGGGGGGGGGGTATCAAGGGGAGGCCAGGCTCTTTAAATCGACCGCAAAATTCGGTTTCTTAACTTATCGCGGCACGAGTTTATGCAGCGTTGCCCACAGATGGTGAATTTTTTTTTGTACAATTTGCAAAGAGCGAACTTACCTGAGGAAAAAGTAAAGAAAGAAAAAGGCTTAGTTCCTACGCCACCGGTCTTCAAACAACATGGCGCCGTTTCGCACGGGAGACAAGAAATGGTGCAAGCGGTCACGACGCCAACTGCCGCCAACGAACGAGCATACGACGCCGAGAGCCGGCGTCTTTAGCGGACAAGCAACTGCAGTTCCTCGTTGTTACCGCGCCTGTTTTTGTTTCTGAGACTGTCGCCGCCTGCGGAACGCGCGCCGCTTTTGAGTCAAAAAGATCGTCTGCTATAGACGCCGGCTCTCAGCGCCGTATGCTCGTTCGTTGGCGGCGTTCGTTGCGCCATCTCTTGTCTCCCGTGCGAAACGGCGCTGTGTTGTTTGAAGACCGGTGGCGTCGCTGCGTTTCCATAGGAGCTAAGCCTTTTTCTTTCTTTACTTTTTCCTCAGGTAAGTTCGCGCCTTGCAAAATTAAAAAAAAACAAAAAACAAAAAAACAACAAAAAAACAACAACATTATTTTTCGGCAACGCTGCACAAAATCGTAGCGCGATAGGTTAAGAAACCGAATTCTGCGGTCGATTTAAAGAGCCTGACCTCCCCTTGATACACCGAGTACATTGCGGCCGAGGAATTTTCTGCCACAACTCATGAAGTGCGAAAGCTACTAAATTGTACGAATTGCAAAATGCTAAGATGTTTATGAATAAAAATAGGACAAATTTTAGACCGGCAATCCTGATGATGACACAGTAAAACATGAAAAAGTTTACGGTGCTGAAGTTATGATTTTGTCTAGACTTGTTGTTGTTTGACAACACTAGACATTGCTCGTTTTTCTTACAATATATTTTGGACATTTTAAATTGGATCCAAAAGAAGCAAACTATAGTGAAAAGTCGTCTTGAACATGTCTGTGTTCTCAAAGGGCATATAAATTGAAAGGAAATATTTTTGTTGTTTTACATAGGCCGGAACCTGAACAACTTAATTTGCTCCCTCAAAATTGCTTCTTCATTCCAATATTTGAGTAGCTAGAAATGCTGCCGAATCTAGCTCCATTTTTAGTTAAGCGATTGCAGAGAAAAAGATTCACTCCCGATTACGTGTGCTCAAATATGTTGCAGCTTTGAAGTTTAGATGTAGTAATCATCACAATTCTCAATACGCACCGAAGGAAAGTGCACACAATGGTGCTTTCTGATGAGTTTTGTTGGGTGTTTTAGGAAAGGTTTCCTGTACGGTCGGGCAAGCATCGGTGGCGACAAGAAATATTAAGCCTTTTATTTTGGCTACATTATATGCCAGCATAAAAAATTGGCCAGCTACGGCCTGCTCACACACTTGCATTTGCTTAGGACCGAGCTCTTGTGGTTCTTTAGAACGAAAGAACACACTGGCTCGCTGGCGCCATCTATGGTGCGACCCTTCCATTGTACTTAACTAGTGCGAAAGTTTTGAAGTATTTGCGAGATCAAATATACCTGCTATGTATGGTAAAGTATTTATGTCATCAAAAGAATTTCAAGCCAAGAAATAAGGAATGATGCCAGAAAAATAGGAAATATATGAAACCCGTATATTTCACGGCTACTCGGCAGATTACGCAAATGTAAGAAAAAACAGTGAGTGCGCAGGCGAGCTGGTGGATGTTGATCATGATGTAGAATACCCGAGCATGTGGTAAAAGCAGGGAAACTTGGTCGAAGAAGAAAAACGGGGGAAAAGAACATCTCTGAGACGTTCTCTTCCCCTGTCTTTCTTCTTAGACCAAGTTTCCCTGCTTTTACCACAGTCTCGGGTTTCCTACATCGTACGCAAATGTGTTCCCTCAGCTAGAGCTTCTGTATAGGCTCCCTACGGGAGCTAGAGTTGCGCGTCTGTTTTCCACGTGCCGCCGCACCGCTTTTCGCCGAGATCCTATTACGTGAGGAGCTGGATCAAATACCGTGCAGGAAAGTACAGGTTGCACGCGCACCGGCATACGTTCCCCTGCTTTTGAGCGCGCCGCGCGCCTCGCAGGCGTGCCGCAGCTATTCGCCATTTCAGTCACGTGAGGAGTAGGATCAACATGCCGTGCAGGAAAGACGGCGCTACGGAGATGAACGCGCAACTCTGGCTTCAGTAGGGGGCCTATACAGGAACTCTACCTTCGGCGCGAAAGATGTTCAGAAGATTTTGAGGCACACGGTCCTAAGACATCACAAGTTTGTGAACGGGCCTTTAAAGCATAGATCTTCTAATCTATGTTCCCGCTTTGCTTAGAAGATCAAGAGTGGAAACCACGCGCTCTCAAAAGAAAAGAATTTAAGCTCGTAAGCACGCCTAGAGCAGTTTGCTCGATTAGTCTTCGTATGCCTGTTTGTTTGGTGTTTAACAAGGTCATGATGCCGTCTTTACGGATGCCAGGGATGCTAGCGTTTCAAAGTGCAGTGCTACTTTGTGTTTGAATAAAGTCAAGATTAATGGGCAACATTAAGTTAAGAACTGGAGTTGTGGCTGGTCGGAGGTTGTTTGGGATTGTGCCAATGCGAGGAGATGCGGTGTACACCAAGATAACGTCTATACCCCCTTTTACAATAACTTGGCGAACAGTGGAGGCTACGGCCTTCGCGACCGAAGAAGTGCGTCGGAACAAGGCACGTGACAACACTCCATAGTAGAGGTCACGAAGGCCTCTTTACCGCGACAGCAGCAGCGTCGTCCGCGACAAATGTAGTTCCATACTTCGTCTCATCCTACGATGGACCAAAGGCCAAAGCCACTGGCCGCCAGGTCCAATCACCTTCCACGCTAAACTATGACACGCTTAGCATTGATTAGGTTTAGACGAATAATGCTCCGAATCCAAAAACGCTGCGTCATTTTTATTGCTTCGACACTGCAAAGAGGCAGTACGCCATGGCTTTCTTTGGAATGTAAAATTGTTGAGTCACTCATTGCGCGATCCAAACCACTGTCGGCCCATTCCCACCAGTGATCCGAGACGCGGGCACCGATACGTGCTTCGAAGCGAAATACCACACAATGTCTAAGTGGCTCGTGATTGGATCTGGCGGTTCGCAGCTTCTGCCTTTAGTCCATCGTAGGGTGAGACTAGTGCCACTAAATAAGCTACGCTTCAGAGTAACGACACTTGGCCATATTGTGTCTTAAAATCATGGTTGCCAGTTATCTGAAGCTTTATCTGAAATCCCAGGAAATGCTTTTTCGCCCTCCACAAATGTTTAAACCGTTCGCGACAGAGCAAAGCAATATTACATGACCTTCTTAACACCGAATCTAATGCTGAAGAAGTCGCACATTTGAATCATGACGATCGGCAGTTGCGTCTGTTCTGCATACGAGCCAAAATGGTGGCGCCCACAACAATGTCGGGGTACGGAGTGCCGATACTCTGAGCGCAGCTTATTTAGTGGCTCTAGGTGAGACGAAGTATAGGCTTCTTTTTCTTTTAACAGCAATTGAACTCGCGCTCTATCTCCCATATCCATGACACGGAAGAAAGACGAAGACATGCTGCTTTTCAACGATACCTAATTCGGATCAACTCTTTTACGGGAACAGCGTGGCTTTTGAACGATGTTTAAATGATCGCAGTTCTGGAATCAACCGCTTCCGCTCAAGATGTCGTTCTGGCATTTGCACCTGCCATAGATATGCGGATAAGTTGAGCGTATGGTTGTCTTATAAACTGCTCCCGAAGAACTCGCTACATTAGTGGACAGCAATGTTGCGATGGTGGTCGTCCATCCGCCTATGTCGGTTGGTGTCGTAGCAGACGACCCTTGGCGAGCAGACGACAGCCGGTTTCTCCGCGGGCCTCGTATTCCGCACAGCGACACAAACGCTCCTGTGACCTGGTGTCATGTACATCGCTACGACGCTATTAATGTGTCGTAGGGTGAAAAATAGTATAGCTCTGCCTCCAGAAATATATATTAAAAATCGGTTTAGATCCTAATTGGAAAACGTTATTTTGTTCAAACAATATATGCCTGACGCATCAATGCCGCTTGCATAAACATTAACGAAAAAAAAAGACGGTGTTATGATAAGAACTCTTTTCTCTTGTTTCAGAAATGGGATGATGAACTTGCTGCAGTTGCGCAGGCGCACGCCAATCAGTGCCAGTTTAGACACGATTGCTACGCCTGTCGAAGAGTTCGTAAGTGGACACTATTTTTGATTTTGTTCAAGAAGTTTGGTGCAGCCTGAACGGATAACATTGAAAACCTTCCCGAACACATTTCACCACAAATGTAAGAACCAAGTCAGTTGTAGGTCCTAATGGCTTTCGGAGGGATACTTTCGCGCATTCATAAGCTAAATAATTGTAAAGTATTTTTTTATGAACCGGTCTCTTATCGAAATGTGGGTTGCCATTTCGAGACTTTGAGAAGGAATTTTTTGACATGTAAGGTATTTTGATCTAGCATTCATGTAATGTTTGTTTGTCTAGACTCTAGAATAACTCACACAATCCTGAAATTTGAACCGGTATCTTTGCTTTCACTGCACTGTGTTAGGGGTGTGTGAATAGTGGTTCGAACCGAATAGCGCAACGCCGTCCCTTGCTTCCGCATTGTTGAAAGAACTGCCATCTCGGCCTTCCGTTGCATTGTCAAAGATATGAATGACGCAATGATTTTAGATTCGAAACCACTATTTGCATAACCCTAGTCACTGTGTTTCCAGCTGTACAGAGGAGCCTGTATAAGAGTTCGTTTTCAGCGATAGTCTCCACTATTTAAGCAATACTTTGTATCGCTGACTGTAGAGTGCTGACCAAACTGGGAACATGAACATTGTGTTCTTTCGCGTTGGAGTGCTATTCTGGCGGAAACCGAGGGATGTCTTCGTGTCGTAGCACTAAAGGAAATAAGTACCCCAAACAGCTACGTCAAAGAGCGGTTGTTCAGCTTCGTCCTGAATGGCACTCCCGTGTGCAAGAGACAGAATTAGTGTCTTTCACGTAAATGTGGAGGGAGCATCACGTAACCTTTCATCCTTCATGAACCTTTACCCTATTTCAAGATAATTCATAGTGCGTTCAAATGGCCGCGTACATACAAACACCAACACACAAACTAAAAGCGCGAGGTGACGACGTGTCCATTGTGCTTGAGAGGGTTACCCAATGGTAGCAGTCGCACAGAAAGATTAATCGTGACATTGCGCTTTTGGCGCTGTCTGATTGGTGCTAAAGGTTCGTTGTATCGACTGTACTGTGAACCAAGCTGAGACGAGGTATCGACGTTTCCATCGCTTATCACCTGTGTGAAAAATGCTGAGCAACTGAGCTGTGGACGCATGCGCAGCGTCTCATATACCGCACAGCAGAGCTACAGCGCGTGATCAGAACGCTGGGCTGTGGAACACAGACCAGCAGACAAAGATGACAGCGCGTGGAATGCAATTTTTTCAAAGATGTTTAGTCCATTCTAAAAACGAAGGCAAAGTGTTTTCTCTGCTTACTTTTCGGTTCACACAATGGACCTTTTCCACGTACCTACGGCACCAGGTGGAGACTGCACGAACTAAAAATCGTGGGAGTGACCTCCTGCGCTACCAATCGATAATGCATGGGAGCTACGCTGCCAGTTTCTTCGCTCTCTGAGCCGCGGCGCGTGCCCAACGCGACTTCAAAGAGGGACATCCGTGGCGCCTATCTAAACGTCGTGTTTTTCTTTACGTCTACTTTCTTTTTTAGTGTAATACAATTATATGTATGCTGGAATTACGTTTTCTACTCGCTGATCCACAGCCCCCTTGAATTTCCTCAATTTTGCGTGTCGACTTCCGCCGCTTGGCATCGGGCGCTCTCGTGTGCGCAGAATGCTTCTCGGAAAAGATTCATTGGGATTTTGATTTTACTTGAATACTTAGCAGGTACATAAGCAACAGTGCAAAATATGCGATTGAAGAGGAGTTTTGAGCAAATGTCTATGTTGAACTGTACAATTAACCTTACGAATAAAGCCTCTGGTGGAATTTTGATTGTCAATGATTCGTTTCTTAATTAGTTCACCAAATTAATACACACGTCTGAGCTAGTGACATGAATTACAAGTAAAAATATTTTTTCCGTAACGTTATCGAAGTTTCAAAGTTGTTCGAGAACACTGAACAGGTGTAACTTGGGCCACATGTGGGATGTACAGTTTGTTCTCCACGGATTATAAGAAGTTTGAAGGTGTGGAATAAATGTTATTAAAACTTACGACAACAAAAAACAAAAAGAAGGAAGACACGAAAAAACGTTTCGGATAGTGTTTCATTACCTACTTGACCGATAAGTTACATAACTTGTGATTTCACGCCACCAGAGAGTGAGGAAAGGTTTGAATGCTAGTTTTGACATTGCCTTCACTTGCCGTTTTTTCAATAACTATTTTACATTTTGAAATAATGAATGGCATGCCTGGAAGGGTAAAAGCTGGGTATTGCGTATATGCGCTTACTTCGGGTAGCTCACTAACGAAATATATAATACAAAAGAGGTGCTAATCCCGAACGACGCTGAACACATATATAAAGGAAAGCTTAGAGTTAATGAACCTTGCTGGCCCAGCGCGTCATGGAGTATTAATTTCTTACCGACGCCAATTATGAAAGCAGGATGGGTGCGCGCCTCAATGCAGAAATTAGAGATAAGTATAGTTGTAGCCTTCTACGTCCAAGTACAGATACGTAAGAGAGCCTTAGGTTTGAAATATGTTAGATCAAAACCACTGGCGCTGCTATGTATACTTTAGATGTACAATAGATAACACATTTAAGGGACGTTTCGTTTCGTGATCTTACTATAATTTGTAACTTTGGGGGACGTGCCCCACTGGGTCCATCTCCTTTATTTGTTACCAAAATGTTCCGGCACGTGGGTAATATAATGTAAATAATGCCCTCAATTTCGACGTTACAGTGGTCCCTAAGTCAAAATAATACAAAAATGTAAATGACCACAAAAAGTGTGCCGCAATTGATGGCGGCACACTTTCTGTGGTCTTGTATGCTGCGCTGTGGAAAGGCATGTCGAAGAAGATTTGCTCTCAGCTGGTGTGCTCTACAATCTGTGCAATGGATTCTGAGAACGGAACCTGGGAGGCTGCAGTGGGGAGGCGAGGGAGCGTGTCGCCCCACCGCAAGCACGTGGGTATTTCGCAATGGCGGCTGTAGCAGGGGTGGTGGTGAGTGGAAAGGGGAGCGTCGGCGGAGGGTACGGGGATATAGCAGGAACGTTGGAAGGCGGAGAGCGCTCTCCCCGTCATCACGCGTTTTTTGTTTTGCAACCGCGGCGCTATACAGGCGAAAATGGGGGGGGGGGGGGGAAGGGTGCAGAGCGAGAGAGAGGCTTGCCGCAGTTCGCGTGTGTGTGCGGCGAACAAGGACAAGAGGAAGAGGAGTGTCTTTGCTGTAGAGTTGTCTATCGCGTCAGCATGAACATTTTTTTTTTGTCAGGAAGGGGCACTAAGCTACAACTGTAAAATAAATTTACTTGCATACAAAGAGCTTGGCGCTTGAGAAACTAATCTGGAATTTATCGCAGCTAGGTTCACAACTGGCCAGAACCTGTTCTTGTCATCTTCAAGTTCTCCCAACGCTATATCCACGAATTGGAAGTCCGCCATCCAAAGCTGGCTGGACGAGGGGATACTCTTTGACTTTAGTGAAATTGACAAGTTCAACGGTGGAGGCGAAGCCGGACATCTGACTCAAGTGCGTAGTCCACAGGTTGTTTGCTTCCGCAGCAGTTTAAAGACTCTTTTCAAGGCGCCGCCAAGCAACACAGGCTGTCTCTACTTCTCGAGCACGAGGTGTTTTATTGGATCGGAGCTCTTGCCAAACGTGGATCCAGCCCTCGTGTTCAATGCATGTTCCGAGTACATGATTCAACAAGGGCAGACTCGGGTAGTGCGATGCTGCTACTAGATGGGTTGTACTTCTGGAGAGGGTCTATTCATCCGAACTATTATTAGTAAATTAATATTTTCTGCGTGAAGAAAGAATAAGAGCAAGTGGCGGCGATGTCATGCTTCGTCAATGTGAAAGCAATATTAAAGTGAGACGCAGAGTGCTCAAACAGACTACTGTGAAGTGCCGGGAAATCAAAGTCATGATTACTAATAATTAGTAATGATTTCCGTCGTCTTGCTCAAAACATATGCAAATCTAATAACTCTTTAATTTGAGTTTCATGAAAGGCAAACCCCAGGTGCTCTCGCGGAGGAAGTTTTAATAAGTTATGTCTAAAAGCATACTTAACTCTAAGTAGTACTGTATACTGATTGATAATAAACTTTATGAAAGGCATATTCCACTAGGTGAAACATTATAAAATATTTTTGTCATCTAGGCCCAGTGTATAATTAGTGTCAGTTAACGGATACATATATTGTTGGGCGTATAAATGCTTGCTGCTTGTACTATTTGAGGCATGAGTGCAACCGAGCGCCTAAGAACACATCCACAAGTGTTCGTAATACATCTAATTTCTTTCAGATGATTTGGGCAACTTCTAAATACGTGGGCTGCGGACGAGCGAAGTTCAAGATTAGAGGCGATCCGACATATCGGATCATTTATACCTGCAATTATGGACCAGTGTAGGTTGATCAGTCCCTATTGTGCTGTGTGACTGACCAGTTGATAATTATATCGTAAAAAAAGAACAATAGAAATTAAGTCACATTTCGGACACATCTCAGTATATGGCTTAAGAAGCACAGTTAAAAAGAGGTATTTATCACAGTGAACAAAGTTTGTCCAAATCAAACAATACAAAAATGCTTATGTATTGACGCTTGACTAGTGGTTTAGAGGATGGCGACGGACAATTAAGGTGAAACTAAATGTCGTGTTTGAGTTTAAACCGGAAGTTTCTGAGCATATAAAAATTTAAACAGACCACGAAGAATGTACCAGGAGTGATTTAGCATTTAGCATATTTAAGTAAGAGTGCTTTTTCAAAAACTGTGTCATTAATTAAAAAATAGGCATGTAGAAGTGGTCGATTAACCTACCGATTATTAATGAATGCAACGAATTTAGACTAAGTTATTTGCAGGTTAATTGAACAAAAGTAAACCTCTTGATAGGATTAGCTTGATCATTATTTTCATCAGTCGTGTATGTGCTTTTTATAATGATAATAAGAAGTTTAATCGATTCATACTTGATGTTGAGGTTTCGTATAAAGATGTTATTAACTCTGCATACTAATGCATCCTATTGACAACATGCACACAAAAAAAGTATATACTTCTCTACGGGTTACAACAAAATAGAAATTTTTTTAGTAACGTACGCAATTTTAGCGCACGCTAGCGCGCTTGCGTTAGCGCACGCTACGCGAGAGAGTCTTAGAATAGCGTTTCTCCGCCGTAACGCAAAAGCCCAAGCTGCTCGCGCTCGGAACGCCACCAAGACAGTCACAATTTCTATTTCACACAATAAATACTGTACCTTGCAAAAAAAAAAAGTTTTTTTTTTCTTGGTTTAGAGTAGCATTTTAGATTTGTTTAAATATGAGAATGCGACGCGAGCAGTCGACCGGTCGTGTCTGCTTGCGTCGCCTCGGCAAGAGAGGTCTCGTGTACTGACCTACGCTGTCTTCGCCGAGAATTGTTTGCGCGTCGCAAGCATCAAGCTGCCGGTGATCGTTGCCAAACCGAGTGCAATGTTGTTCCGTATTGAAAATCGCAGTCGCGAGAATGCCGTGAACTTCACGCTCACGACTTCGCCAAAGCGGCCGCAGACATGGACCTGGGAGCCGCCATTTTTTAACTGTGCTCGTCTTGGCTTTAGCCAACTTCTCATCACGAATCTTCCTGGGAGGAGCGCAAAGACTCTATGCGTACGCACGCAATTTCCGAAAAATTTCGTGCGCTAAATTAGTGCACGCCAAGTGCAAACCGTGGTCAGTGTTTGGCGCATGCGCAGTAGCGACGACGCTATTTTTTGTGTACGCAAAGCTTTAGCATGCGCTATTCCAAAACACCCTATTTGCAGGTGATCCGATGTTAGACAACTTTTAAAAGGGGCTGGCTGCCGTTTTACATGTTTCTACTGCTTACAGAAAGGGGAAGATGCTTTCTGAATAGTAATGAGTCTTTCCGAGCACATCGCATTTAGAACGTTGTTGGCACCATGCGTGATAGGAGATACATAGGTTTAGGCAGGCGCTTCTTGGTGTGAGTGACACGAGGGTGATCAATAAGTTTTGCCTACTAAGCTGTACCTTTTTTTTTTCAGTGATGAAATTGAAATTTTTTTTTACTTGCTTTAAAATGAAAGATCGAGCTCTTCCCTTTCCCAGGCAGGAGCTTATAGATTTTGAGCATAGTCCCCACCGGCGGCAATCCACTTCCGCTACCAGTGCACTACACTCCGCGCGTGCCGTGGTAGATGATTCAGAGTGGCTGTTGACGACACCAACAGCGCACTGCACCGGCCCCGCGTTGTCAGACGCAAACCATAAACCCTTCAGGTGTTACTTTATCTTGGAAAGCAGCCAAAAGTCCGATGGCGCAAGGTCTGGACCTTCTGGGTTGAAAGGTGAATGAGGCAGAACATCTTGAAACTGCAGCTCCACCAGCGCGGCGTTGGTCTCGTCAACAGCCGCCCTCAGTCATCTACGACGGCATGCGGAGAGTAGTGCACCGGTAGTGCATCGCCGTCGGTGTAGATTGTATTGAAAAGTTATATACTCCTGAGAAAGAAGAATCCAAAGTTTTATGTCAATGTAACATCTTTCAATACCATCACTGAAAAAAAAATCAGCATAGGAGGGAACACTTATTGACCATCACTCGTATTTATAGCTCTTCCGAACCCCGCGCGTTCTTAAGAACAGAACACGAAATTTGAGCTACGTATTTCAAACCTGCAAATAACAAGACAAAATGCACTTCAGTAGAGAAGATAAACAGGACCTTAAATGTACTGTTGTACACAATATGATGGTCTTAATGTGTCGTTGCCGTACCTGCAAGTTAGTAAGAAAAATAATATCCAGATGAGGGCTGGAACGCGAACTTTAGGACTCTTTGTTCGAGTTTTTTACAAATGGTGAGATAATGAAGCTTACGGGGACCGCAGTTGTGGCAGAAAGACAACAAATGTGCTGTAGTTCATAATGTCCTTCGTAGAAATATGTCCCTGCGTGTCTTTCTCTCGTGGTGTAATGTCCGTCCTTTTTTAGTTTAAATATTTACTTTTTACTTTGCCTTTTTTGTCTTTCAGAGGAAACGTGAATGATATGCGTATCTACGAATCGGGGGAAACGTGCAGCCACTGCCCCGAGAAAACTACATGCAGCAGATCCTTGTATGGTTTATGCAGTTTACACTCAAGAAAAAATAACAATTGTGAGTCGGAAATTTATTATGAGGAACGTGAACCAGAATATGACTTTCCACAAACTTGGGAATTTAGCAAATTATAACCTAAGCACCCGGTGTATTGTCCACGGGGCTCAGTGTTGTGCGAGAAGAGGTGTTCTTGCTTACACTCGTGTTCCCCTTAAGAACGTTACTAAAAAAAAAAAGGAGATCCGGCTCTTCGCAGAAATTCACTAATTTCACCCTTCCCGTTTCGAATTCAGATATATGTAGGCGCATCTTAGATTAGTTTCATTTAAATGTTTTAAGACGTGCACGTTTCAAAAGCCAAAATCATCGCTTATTTCGTTGACAGTCAAATCTCGCGAGACGTACTTTGCGGAGTGCATGAATAATACGCAAAACGTCCTTTTGTTTTTCTCGGTGTGACAACGAGTGTAAATGGTCAGTGTCTCGTGCAACCTGCATAGGCCGCATTATTTTCACTGCCAGCTCAAGAAACTCGGGGCGTGGCTTATTACGCTGAGCCTTCTTGCTTTCTGATTAGTTTTCTGGCGTTCTCGTACGCTAATGCCGCAACCCGATTAGCTACGGAGTGATAAAAATAATCGGGATTGGTCACGCCCAGAGCGTTTCTTTAGTTGTCGGTGACATTAGGTGTCTGCTTTATCAGTGTATTACTCCTGCTAGCACCATGAAAGATAGAATTTCATGTTTACAAACAAAAACATACGAATGTAAGTTCTTCTGCTCTTCGTAGTTTGCATCGCCTTCTTTGTTGGTACCTTTGTTGAAGAACAAAAAAAACAAGCTGAGACGTCCTTCTTTGCTTCAAACGAAATGCGACCATGGTCTCTAACAGAACCCACGGTCATTAATTAGTAAACGGTTAACCATATCGAGCAGTCGATGTTTGCACCATCAGATATGCAAGCTTGATCCGCTTTGTTCACTTGGGTGCATTTTCCCTGCATGCGCTTCACCTGCGAAGAAATAGAGTACCAAAACAACAAACTAACAGCCCCACTTTTTTTTTTTGCTGAGGTCAAGCGGCGTGATTTCGACAGCCGCGGTGATAACAATGAAGCGTTCTAAAGTTCGCCCCTTAAAATAATTAACAGAACGTAGGGTATCAATATTTGAACATTACGATGTATCGTACGCGAAGTTTAGTACGGAAAATACTTCAAACAATATTTAACGCTGCTCAGGAAATGTTTATAACTTTCTTTAAAACGAAACAAAAAAAGGTACAGTGTTTGACCGTAATTTCTCAAACATTTTATTTTTTTTTTCTGTTCATGAACAGACTGACAAAAAGAGTAGAATTACATTTTTAACCCTTTCGACGCAGGGCACAAGCGTGAATCCAAGAAACCCACGACGCAGCATGTGGGACGCCTCACGAGGGACCGCTATTTCGGCAAAACGTTCATCACTGACCCGTGGCTTTCTTCTCACTCAGAAAACTCTGTGCTACAGAAGGTTATTCCAGCAGTCCCATCAAAAAAATGGTGCCGTTGCGACGAAAAACTCCTGCAAAAAAGTATGTTTTTTTACATATTTATTTGACTGAGATAACATGATGAGGAGCTCATTGAATACAATTGAACACGCAAGGGCGCACACCCTAACATATTTCTGGATATTTTAATGTAATAACTGACATATATATAAAAAGAAGAGAACATTTGTTCCGTTACTTGTCCGTGTTGCATGCATGCATGCAAAGCTAATGCATGCAAAGCTAATGCATGCAAAGTTTAATGCGATTATATACCCATTTGACCACCGCGCCCTCTCCTGTATAGACGTTGAGCGTCTACATGCAACGTTTCATCCATGACAGAAACCCCAGCTCTTGAGTTACTACCACATCTCAGAGCCCCCTACTCGTCCCGCAGTGGTGGCCGAGTGATTAAGGCGATGGACTAGAAATCCATTGCGGTCTGCCCGCACAGGTTCGAATCCTGTCGACTGCGCAAAGAATTTTTTTTTTCTTTTTATGTCAGCACGGACGCCGGCCGGCCGGACGGACGGACGGACGGACGGACAAGGCTAGAGGCTAAGGAGCTTCGCCCCAAATATTTCGTTTTCAACTATAGTATATGGCACGATTAAAATATATGCTGTGAAATTATCACGATTAACATAATTTGATTACTTGCCTGAAGGCACATGTATAAAACAAACGAAAATGCATATGTCCATGTGACAACCCAACACAAGTATGCGCAATAAATGATACCTGCAATATTTACCCACTCGCGGAATTTCACTGAACGATTATCATATGGCATAACAAACTATAACTCAAAACAAAGAATCGTAAAGAAAGGCGTTAGTAAATCATTGCACTGGATTAGGATGGTATCCCAGTTGAGTTATAACTCACAATCTCTAAGATTTTTGTTTCTGAGTTTATTCTTTACAAGGATTTATACGATCTGCGCATTTGCGCTCGTTTTTTTTCCTGCAAATCTATTACTGCGGCTGCATTGCCCATAACGGCTCGAAATACATTTGAAAGCATCGGGAATATATTTGAAAGCATCGTTTATACCTCGAGTTGGTGTTCGCGGTTTGGCAAAGTAATAAATTATTTGTACGGAATGTTGTTTCTTTTTTTTTTTTTTCAGTGCGAGAAGATGTCCGAAAACTGTATGCTGGGACCGGTATTCATCCTATTGTGAAGATAAAATGCGAGTGTCTCGACTCCGATATCAAAGCCCGCGAAGCGTTAAGTAAGCATCTTTGTATAGTCAACTCACCAAGTGTCATTGCGTGCCATGCCAGGTTATCTGGTTTTTTTTCAGTATGAAAATTTGTAATTGCAAGAACCGTACGCCCCAAACCACATTTCGTATTCTTATGCTTCAATGTGGGTGCTCTTACAATGCTAGGTTCACGATGAGGCGCGCTTCGCTTTATCTTGGTGGAGCGGCAACACCATCACTTACGACCTGACCATTTGGGTGAGCCCCGCAACGCGGTCTTCATGGGTGCCAACAGACTGTGTGGCAGGCGCGTAATTTGTTTCGCTTTAAGTATCACCGCAAGCGACGCTGTGATTTAATGGAGTCAATTGACCAGCGCCAAAAGCATATCGTCACGGCGTTCAGTTTCTTTGTGGGTATGCTATCGCCGGCTAAAGCAATCACACTTAAAAAAAGCGAAGGATCGCGTCGCATTTACTGTGTGTGATCGGTTTACTTGGCGATAGCATAGGAAAAAAAGAAAGGCGACGAGCGCCTTGGCAATGCACTTTAGGCGCTATTTGATTGGCTCCATTAGATCGCAGTGTCGGCGGAGATCGGACTTCAAGTGAAACGGAGTATGGAGCTGCCAGACTAACTGCATCTGTCACGTAGGTTCGGATCAGCGGCTGTTAGTGACGCAAAAAGCCACGAAAGCGTTACGCAGTAATAGCGGGACAAGAAAGGTTTCGCGCCTTCGTGTCTTCGTGTCTCTGCGTAAACTCGTCAAACGCAAACTTGGGGCCGAAGCTGACGGAGGGCACCGATTAGCCTATCACGGCCATTACTTCGCGCTTTTGTCGTCGATGTCAAATCGGCGCGCATCGCGAACTTTCGGCTCAAACTATGTGTTTGACGAGTTTAGGGACCCTGTAGGGCGGGGCACATGAATATGTTTAGGCGTACAAAACCCTCTAAGGTGAGCTAATGGTACATTAGATAGCCACTCAGAACAGGGGACACAGATTTTGGAAAACAAGGCGTCAAGCTACAAATGTCTTCGACATACATGGCGTTTTAATTGTAAAAAAATGTTTTCTTCAGGATTTGAGTTTGTTTGATTTTCGTATAGTTCAAATATATATATATTTGTTATATTCGAAGTAAGAAATTGAGCGCTTCAAAAGAACTTTGCAAAACTGTTGCTGAGACATCTGTTCGCAAACAAAATGTTTTGTGACGTTAGCTCAAAGGCACGCAGTTGGTTTTATATAGATATGACGGTGTGATATGTAGGATCAAAGCGGCTTCTGTCGTTTCGTCACAAAATTAGATGGCACCTGCAAATCTGTTTTTCAAAATTGCTACTTTAAGAGGGACAATCTGACTCATGCCGCCGGTCGAGACACCAATCTGATCATTCTTGAAGATTCTTGAGGAAGAATACATGTAACGTGAAGAAGGAATTTTCGACTGACGCTCAAACTCAGACCCAGGTGCACATTCATCAAATGTCTGCACCATGGGGTATAATCCCCGCCACCTCATGTAGATGAAGTTGAGTTACAACTTGACATGGGAAGATGGTATCTGTTCGGCTGTTCAACGAAGGCCCCCATTCCAAAATTAAGAATTATATTTCCTTCACAAGCCTATAGGGCGTACTATATTTATATATATTGCTTTCGAGTATTTAAATAACGTAACCAATGTGTCGAGTATTACCAATACAGAATTAGGAACTGAGGAGCTAGTTGTTCAAAACAGGCAATTTTTCATAATGTGTTAGAAACCATAGAAAATTTTTTTTCTTTCTTTATGATTTATATGTGATAGCTGATGTCAGGTACCGTAACTTCCGATCATTCTTTGAAATTATATAAAGAAATGCAAATGAGTAAGAGGGTCTTTCTTTTACCCGAACTATGAACGGCCTGTCACTAGTTCACCGAAAGGTTTAGT
Source organism: Ixodes scapularis (assembly GCF_016920785.2). NCBI lineage: Eukaryota > Metazoa > Arthropoda > Arachnida > Ixodida > Ixodidae > Ixodes > Ixodes scapularis. Next base: position 90,945,489 of record NW_024609835.1, read on the forward strand.
TGCCTAATGGTCAGGTGAGATATCGATAAAATCAAATGAGTTTGGTATGCTGATAGCGGGCTACTTTAGACAATATAGTAACTGAAAGCCCAAAGATAAGTTAGAAACCACTTGTATTGCCAGTTACACAATAGCCTACGATATGTATATTGATGTAGTATTCATCTCAATAAGCGCTATCTAGAAGAATGACTGAGAATGAAAAGAATGACAGAAAGACATTATTTTCAGCCTCCAATAGCTAGTGACCTAAGTGCGCATTTAGTGCTGTATAACTATTATCCTAATATACGAAGAATTTGAAGTCGTGGTACGTTCTCCTATCTGTATACAAACTACATTGGTTGTTGATTCAATTAACTGTACTGTATGTGGCGTAGGAGTGACCTAAAGCGAACAAACCGCATAGTGTTTTTTGAATGAACTACGAGTATCTACATTTAAGTTAAGGTGGCCGCATTCTGACAGAGGCTTAGAGCGATTTTCGTTGCACGGCAGAACGATCTCAAGTGTTCGAAAGTACTCTTGTCTTTAGCTGTCACATTTACTCGATTAATAAACGCACTATTTATGATCAAGACCCTTGGTCTACCCTTTCGCAAAACAAAGATTCAGCCAACCATCGCTGTGCGCATAAATAAAACACTGAATAACTATATCGAGAGCACGATTCTCCGTAAACATTTTATCGTAAAAGATAGTTACCCCGCATGAAGACGTTTTCTCTGTCCCGTAGATTGCTGGCATCCTGCATTCAAACGCGTTGTGTGCTCCGCGGAAAAGCAGACCTATAAATTTTCTTCAGAAACAATGCGTCGGATGACCTTTTTTGGACATCCGACGTTGATGCGTGTCGGATGTCCTTTTTTGTTTTGGCACGTAAACCTACAAATTGTGCTTGTTACAATACCTTAAAACACAGTAGAAACAATATGACGACAGCACAAATAGGATGACAAGGTTATTTTTAAATTCCCAAACCACATGTATTTATACTTGTATAGTTCATTCGAGCATACCCCAAGCTATGGTGGGTCACGCAGTTATACTCATAGAACCAAAACCAACTAATGTAAAGCGTTCCATGCACGTACCAGGCGTAATAGAGCTACAGCTACGCTAGCCTTTTAGAATCTGAACTTAAAATGTGCATTGTCTTATTTCAAGTAAATACTATCGTATGAAGGAAGCGAACAATTTTCGCTTCGAAGAATATGTTCCAAAATAATTTTTTTACTTACAGCAGTACTGCTACGGGTAGAAAGGGTTGATGACTATATATTTAGGAAACACAGCGCTTTCGTGTCCACATTTCTTTTTGGCTATCAACAGTGAACGAAAACCTGGATGAAATGGGTAAAGAGGAACAGGACACTGAGGAAACAGGTACAGAGGCCGTTGATGACTACGACGTGGAGTGAACACCCCGGACACACGAGCACCATTTCTATCAGACGCAATATACCTGACGAATAAATGCTGTTGAATAAGGCAACGTCTAAACTCAAGTACACATTACACACTCCGAAGAAAGCCGGTTTGTCTACGTTTCCGCTGGACATTAAGGTGACCATGCAATCACTTCGAGCTACAAAGAGAGGTGGGTGAATAATCCCAAACACGTTTTTACCTGGATATGTATTATTCAGTGGGAGAATATTTTGAAAGTGGAATACGAAACAGCCTGCTCCAAAACGTTTTTTAGAGCGCAGCTCTTAGGCGCCCGTTTCCGGGTTGAGCGGCGTCGGCGCGTTGCATTAAAGGTCGTTTCCCACAATGACGTCACAAGGATAAAAGTTCCCCACTAAGTATGGCGGGAAAGTTTTTGGCTAAATTTGGCGGGACGTGTTTCCACAAAATTTGGCGGTGAAATTTGTCAGCTAAATTTTGCGAAATATTTCCCGTGAAATTTAGCGGGAAAATATTACTCTCTTGACGTCATGTGAATTTAGCGGAAAATTAAGCAGAAACATTTTTTCGATAAATTTAATGGAAAAATGTTCCCGCTAGATTTAGTGGGAAATTGACATCACGTTACCTCAACACTAATTCAGTTTCCCCGCGAAACTTAGCGGAACATTTTCGCAAAATGTCTCGCTAAATTTGGTGGGATTATGTTGGTAAATAGGGAGTTTTAGAATAAAGTACGCAATTTTAGCGCACGCTAGCGCTAAATTTAGCGCTTGTATTAGCGCACGCGACGCAGGGGAGTTTTAGAATAGCGTTTCTCCGCCGCGACGCAAAAGCCTAAGCATCTCGCGCTTGCGACGCCACCAAGATAGTCAAATTTTTATTTCACACACGAAATGATGTAACTCTAAAAGAAAACGAGTTTTTTGGTCTAGAGTAGCATTTTAATTTGTTTAAACATGAGAACACGACGCGAGCGGTTGACCGGTCGTGTCCGCTTGCGTCGCCTCGGCAAGAGAGGTCTCGTGTACTGACCTTCGCACATCGTTCCTTCGCCGTGAAATGTTCGCGCGTCGCAAGCATCAAGTTGCCGGTGATCGCTGCCAAACCGAGTGCAATGTCGTCCCGTATTGAAAATTGCAGTCGCGAGGATGCCGCCGACGTCGCACTCACGACGCCGCCAAAGCAGCCGCCGACATAATCCTCGAAGCCGCCATTTTTTTCAACTGTGCTCGTCTTGGCTTTAGCCAACTTCCCATCACGAATCCTGTTTGGAGAAGCGCAAAAACTCTTTGCGTACGCACGCTATTTGCGAGAAATAGCGCGCGCTAAAATTGCGCACGCAAAGCGCAAAACCTGGTTTGCGTTCGGAGCATGCGCAGTGGCGACGACGCTATTCTTTGCGTACGCAAAGCTTTAGCGTGCGCTATTCTAAAACTCCCTAATACCACGCTAAATTTAGCGGGAAAGTTTCCCCGCTATTTTTAGCCGGGAAATGTAAGCTTAATCTAGAGGAAAATTTCGCAAAAATTTCCCACTAAATGTGATGGGAGCAGGAGAGGAGGAGGGACGGGGATGGAGGGGGAGCAGAGGCATATATGCCTCTGCTCCCCCTTCATCCCCGCCGCTCCTCTTCCCTGCTCCCCTCCCATTTAATTCTGCATTACTCTCCCATGCTAATTCGGCATTACAGAAAGTTGTAAACGTCTTTCAATTTTTTTTAAACACATTTGTTTTTAGATTTGCCATTCTTCCATGATAGGAGCAATTGACTCTTCGAGCGCTGGTAATAAAAATACACTCTTAGAAAAACAAAATTAATTTTTCTATTGTCGTGAAGAAGGAAGAGCAGCGGAGCTGTAGCTTCTGTTCTCTGCGGTGGCTTTCCAGGCGAGCGATCTGCTCTTTCGCAAGGGAATCTCAAGCGCTCGACACAGTGGGGAATTGTAGTAGACTGTTTCCGCAGCCCGCTAAGCACCCGGATAGCGCTCCGTAATCCGCCACAAGACCTTGAACTACGCAGAGAAGGCTGGCGGCGCGCATGCGCAGCTGCGGCCTTTTCTTCAGGGATACCGTAGCGGAGGAGAAAAACGGTCTACTACGATTCCCTAGTGGAACTGCTGGCGACAGCGGCCTTGCGGCGGTTGCGGAACCATTCGCGCTGCTGCGCACACCTTCGAAGGAAGATGTGCGCCTTTCTTCCCGCGAAAAAAGGTTGCCGCCGTCTATGAGCGAAGGCAACCAGTTGTCTGGTTTCCGCCGTCACTCATAGATGGTGGCAGCTGTCAACAGTTCGGTGTCATCATTTTTTTTTGCAGGTGGACACGATCCTGGGGAACTTAGCCCTCAACAGCTCCACTGTAAAAGCTAGTAAAATTGTAGTAACAGCAGCAGTTACTACCTTTTCCTGACCGCTACTACCTTTCAATATTTAATACCTCAAATGCGCGATCGGTGGTAAAAAGTTAGTAAATTCAGCCGTTGCCACCGTTTTCTGACCGTTACTACCGTTTTACTAGCTATTTACTACCCCAGAGGCGCGGACAAGATGGCGGCGTCTGCTGCATTCCAGATGGCCAGCGTTAGTGACGCACTTTCTGTCCGGTGGCCGAGTGTGCTAGCGCACACCAGCTCGGAGCACGTGGAGCGAAAGCTCGCGCTGCAAAACCCAGGAATCCTGAATTCAATCTCCACCCCTGCCCGTTTTGATCTTGATGAGCATCGTACCGACGTGCGGTCGTGTATCACTACTGCGTGATGCACGTTAGAGACCCCAGGCTAGCGGTTGTACTGCACTGGCTAAATTGCTCATCTACAGCTGGGAAACTCGTCGCCCGTTGATGCAAACCAAGTTCTAGGCTGTATGAACATACACACAACCCAATTTTTTTCCATTTTTTAGCCGAACTCTAACATTGTTTGGAGCTCAGTACGCGTTTTCTACTTTGCCGACCCCAGCGCGTGGCTATGAATAACGTCGGCTGCACAAGATAGGCTCGAGGCCACGTGACCGCTTGTTCTGTTTTGACCCTTTCCGAAATTCAGTGCCATCTGGTGGTTCGTAGAGTAGTTTACGTTTGCCATATCAATGGCGAAAACGAACTTGTAATGGCACCGTCACTTTCGGAAGTGAACGGCACGCAAGGATATGTTCAGTGTGAGTTCTTTCTCGATCACTTTCAGTTCGATGGTGACCAAGACCTGCGTTCAGAACAAAGGTCCAACCCACTCAGACGCCTCGAAAAAATTCTATACACCAAAGTGCTTTAAAGCCGATTGTGTGCCGCCCATAGATTGACTGATTCGGAGTTATTAGAAATAAACGCTTAGGTTGCTCTTGTGTTCCATTCATACGTCGCGTCGTACTGACTCCCCGAATGTACAGGCCTCGCTTCATCCGCTTAGGAGCATCTTCAACGTCTTCCTTTATCAGTAACTAGAAGGCCGCCATTGGTATGGCACAGATAACGTTCCACAAATGATGATAGTGATCAAAGTGGCCAGACTGAATTTCGGAAAGGGTTTATTCTCGAAATTATTTGCTAACTGCCATAGCTGTAAAAAAAAAAAAAAAAAAAAAAAAAAAAAAAAAAAAACTTAGAACAAACCAAACTGAGGCAAGTTTATTGGGTTGTTAACGTTAGGAAGTGGGTGTGATTTTTAGCAAAATTTGGAAAATTGTTTCGAACGAAATTACGAGCCTTATACAGCGTGCACATACACACATATTTAACTTTTGATATTACGATACCGGCTCTGTATCAGCAGCTGCCTTGAAAACAAGCGTTTTGGAAGGGCTGGAAAAGAGCTTTGCTGCCTGAATCTCGGAGGCCGTAAGTGATGGGATCTAGAAATGTTGATGTTGAACTCTATACTGTGTTTCACCTTATGATGTACCGCAGGAAAGGCTACAAGCGCGAGCTCCTTGCTCTGGAGCACATCTCGGCGGCACAAGCTCTCGTGCATTAAGGCAGTCGCCAATGCTATGAGCTCGCGCTTCTAGCCTTTGCTGCGGTACAACATAAGGTGAAACGGAGTATAGACAAACCGACGCCGGCACAGTGAGCAGTTGTTGCCTTCGTGTGAATCTGACCATTTCACTCGCCGCGTTTTGTGTTTCTTTTTTTTTTTTCCTTTAGAGAGAATAAAAAAGCTCGAGCGTGGCAGTAACCCTTCTCACGGCCGGACTGGAAACGCGCGCTCTCTTTCAGAGCCCTTCTCAAGCGAAATCTTTTCCTTGTTATTGCTCTGTAATTTCTCTGTGAGCGCGAGTCGTGGAAACTGTGTAATACAAGCAATGGCATCACCCTAAACAACCTTGGTTTGTACATGGCCGGACTGGAAGCGCGCGCTCTCTTTCTCGAGAGCCCGATTCCAGTCCGGCTGTGGTTTGTAATAGGGGGCTCTAAAGCTTTGGGTCAGCCGAGGGGCGTTGGCCGTCGCATGTCGCCGGCACAAAAGTTCTGCATATACTCAGTGCGACGCTCCAAGCTAACAGGGTGACCCTAAAACCTTTTGATGTGTTTCGGTTTATTTTACAAGTATTGTCGATTGCGCTTTTAGGGAGCGCATCGGGGCCCCCTATTCTGAAACTTTCCGTGAAGGTACCCTAGCCCGTATTTGCCGCGAGGCTGCGTTCTCTTTGTGGGCGCCCTTTACGTAGGTCGGGATGGTTTGCAGGTTGCAAACCAAATTCCTTGCTTAGTACTTTTTATTTGTTCGGTGGACTGCAATGCGTGGAGCTGATCCTGCAGCCCGGCGTGCCATTCGCGTTCTCAAGGGCAGCGGAGTTCGGGATGCTCACATTCAACCGTAACTAGAAAATATATAGCTGCGTAAATCACCGCACTGCGTTCAACAAGGATGGGCTCCGGCATACTGTTCACAGAGTCGTTGGAGTAGGAGAATCCAAACGGTGCACATTGAGTGGCCGTCGCATCCCAGCCTCCGACACACCTCCGCGAGCAAAACGGCGAGTTTGTTTTCAACCGTCGAAGATGGGTTGCGCAGTACAGTATCACGAAAACGTCGAGTTAAAGCTTAGTCTTTTATCATTTATTTTATAAAGCGCCTATTAAAGTAAGTTCACACTCCTCCTTGTCGGAGACACCACAAAAGTTGTACGTGGAACGAAAGCTAGTGCAAAGGGGGTAAGGTGGCCGAGTGTGCTATTCTCATCGAGATTCGATAGGAGCGGCACATAGGGCGAAAAGCAAAACTACGCTTTGTCTTACACTTACTTGGTGCAAAACAAATGCTACGCACGCGAAGCCAAAGCCGCGGGAGGCGTGAATGCAGCGCTGGCGCACTAGAATCAACTGCTAAGAGCTCCTGCTCTGTACCATTGCCTGTGCCCTGTGCCTTTAGGGCGGGTGCTTTGTCTCCATCCGCATTGTGGACAGATGAAATCACCACGTGCCTCATAGAGGACCATGGATAAGTAAGAGGACGCTTCCCCGAATTTCCATCTGGGTCTTGAGGCCAATGCTTCGTGTCAGCCGACGTTATTAGATTAGCTTAGTTACGGAACTGCTCCTAGACGCAGCTTGCACGGGCAGTACCCCGCCCCCCCCCCCCCCCCCCCCTTCCTCACTCACCACGAGTCGCCTTCCGTCGTTCGACGCGCCCGACGGCCGCTATGGTAATTGCAGTGCATTCTATGAACTGCGCACGTTTTTAAACACAGCATCTAGATGGCGTTCCAGTTCTGCTCTATGGAACACAATCATGAAACGAAAATATAGATGGCGCTTTACACGACGGGAGGCGGACTGAAGTGATTGAGAAGGGGGGGGGGGGGGGGGGGATCTCCTTCCACGGAACTTGCACAACTGAGGTACTCTAGTAACTTTGGTTTCAGTTGACGTCCAGACGCAGCCGATTCAACAAGAGCGAGCATATGATCCTCATTAGTGCTTCAGGTGCAGCAGTGCTCGTGCTTGGCAGGGACGCTGAATGGCCCGAGCTCGCTCTTGCTGCTTCTGCTACGCTCACACTTAAAAATCCCCTAACACGCAAAAAAAAAAAAAAAATTTTCATGCTAGGCGTTGAAATGGCATGTCAGGACATTACAAAAAAAATTGTTTCACTAAAGAGTTGCGTACTTTTTTTTTTTTTATAAAAATAGAAATAGGAGGCCGAATTCAAAGTTCCCGCCAGTGCACTGTGACGTAACAGTGTACCGCAAGGCGTCGGGGCGGTCAGAAGGGAGGGATCGACCTACGTCACTAAAAGTGGGTTCGCAGGAAGTCACGTGAGTTTCACTCCTCGTGCTCTCCGCGACCATACCTAAAACTTTTTTTTCTGCTCTTTGTACGAGCGATTGTAGAAAACGAAGTTTCAGTTCCACTAGCTCTTTATCGCTGCACCGTTGATTAGTTTGCGTGCTGTAAAAGTTGAGGAAAAAGAGTCAGTAAGGTCAATGATGAAAGCGTTGCGAGTACAAGCCAGTGTACGAGTGCATGCGATGAGTCCGATGATACGGATGTATACTGGGCACAAAAGAAGCTATCAAGTCTTGAAAAAAAAATGAGAACGCTCGCAGAAATTAGGATTGCTTGCGTAGGACACGCCCAATTGCATGCTGAAGGTTCGTACACCGAGGTCGTCGAATCATCGTATACTCTCCAGGCTGAAGATGCCTGCCGTCCCTCGGAAATGCATGAAGTGCGATCTCTTCAGTTGCTGAAATACCGGGACAGTGCCTCACGCAGCGCCTTCTAGGCATTGTAGTTGATCACGTCAATTCACTGACTCCTCTTCTTCTTCCTTTACAGCAACATTAAGCGATGAAAAGCAAATAAAGGAAGCCTTGTCTGCTTGGATTGCTCGTGGAGGTGCGGAGAACAACAAAAGTATTTAAAAAATATTACACGCGCTCGCGGTATGCACGAGGAGGGATACAACTCACGTGACTTCCGCCGATGCCTCCCTTATGACCGCCCCGACACCTTGCGGTACACAGTTACGTCACAGTGCACTGGCGGGAACTTTGAAATGGGCCTCATATTTCTATTTTTATAAAAAAAAAACTACGCACCTCTGTAGTGAAACAATTTTTTGTAATGTCCTGACATGCCTTTTCAACGCCTAGCATGAATTTTTTTTTTTTTTGCGTGTCAGAGGTTTTTTAAAGGGGTACTCCGGCGTTTTCCTCATAGTCTCCGATTTGCTTAAATACTTTCTAATAACACCAACTAACGTCGCTGAAATAGTAACCCAAACATTTGGCCAAAATAACTTTTTTAACGTGGTTATATAATTTAAGATCTTGGTCCTCATCGTGTTTTTCAAAGTGCAAAGCTCTACTGGCAACGTTGAAAAAGTGACGTCATGGGAAGGCAGGAGTTCACTCTTTGGCCTGTAGGCTTTGTTCCCAAGTGATTACAAACAGTTTCGTGGTTTCAAATGAATGCTTTGGAATGTCGCTCCAGCTCCCGCGCAGCAGCACGAAACAAGTGCTCGGCATAGTTCATTTTTAGACAGCCCACTCGAACCGCAAGCCTGCCATCCCGTGACGTCATCACAATGAAAAGCGCGGGTATATTCGCGTCTTGGTTTTGGCGTCATTTTTCTTTGCCGATTTCACAACAACTATTTTGAATTTCGCGATAGTATATATATATATAGCATATATTCGCGATAGCATATATAGCAAATAGCATACCGGAAAGAGTAAAATATGGCGATTTCGAAAATATAGTTAGGTGGGGGTTGGGCGGAGTATAGTTACCATTAGCTCAATGCACGTTGAGCGAAAGCTCGCGCTGCAGAACATACACATCCTTGCCGGTTTCGATGTGAATGAGCATTGTATTGGCGTGCGGTCGTGTATCACTACTGCGTGATGCGAGTTAAGACCCCAGGCTAGCAGATGTAGTGCACTGGCCAAATTTCTCACCTACTGTAAGTAAGAATATCCCCATGTTGCGGCAAACTAACCTCCTGCTGCATAAAGAACTAACAAAAAAGTCAACAGTCAAATTGGACGCTTTAGCGATTTATACAGCATAAAGTCGGTCTGCCAGGATGAGGCGGTACTGGTTTACACTGGAGATGAGCAATTTTATCGGTGCGGTACAACTGCTAACCTAGTACTCATTTGTTAGTTCGCATCCAGATCGAACTAACGAATAATTACTAGTATTCATATCGTGATCAGAAAAACGAAATATATTTAAATAGTTAAACTCACATGGGAACTAATATGAATCGACCTATTTTATGACGAACCTTGGATTGGATTGAAAACGTTTATTGGCCATAAACTAAGGGTTGAGGAATAAGGGCGGTGTCGGTGATGACGGCGACCTGGACACTCTTGGCACTATGCTGTCCAGGTCGCCGTCACCACCGACACCGCCCTTAATCCTCAACCCTCAGTTTATCGCCAATAAACGTTTTCAATCCAATCCAAGGTTCGTCGTAAAATAGGTCGAACCTTGGCGTTATTTTTACATCAACGTGCATAATTCTGCTTTATGTTTGCACCGGACATGACAAGCGAGTAAAAGACGAGGAAGCAGCTCCAAATATAAACATCCTACCGGATAGGCGAGGAGTCAGCTTAATGTAACTTTAATTTTGCTGTTGAGGACGAGTCCAGTTTCCTTGCAGATCTGGGAAATGGCAGATGAGGTTTTGGTAAGTCCTCATACATTCATATTTCTCTGTGAAGCAATTTAAACGCGACCGTAGAGGTTTTAGTGGCAATTTCGAATGGTTTCAGAAATGCAAAATCGCACTCTTCCACCGTGTTTTTTTGCCGAGGTCTATAAGTAAATTGAAAACACGCAGAACACGAATACTTGTACAGTTTTATACTTGTAGACATTAAATCCCGTTGAAAAAGTGAACATAGAAGCGTGCAGAAGGAATCTTAAACAGAATGTGTTGGGAGCCTAGCAGCTTCAACGTGCTTTGAACAAGAGACGTGGCTTTTTGAGTACATTTAGAAGATATCCATCCTGGTAGTCACCTTCTAGAATGCTCTTGTTTTAAAGTGCAATAAGTTCTACTAGAACGTGTTTTGTAATATGTGGCTTTCCCATACATCGCCGTCATCAAGTATTCTTTAATTCAAAACAGGGGGAGCGAGCGCGTACCCAAGACAGGACCATGTTATGCTGGCCGCACCATCCACGCGTTTCAACCATAAAAGCGGCGCTGTGACGTTCGATTATGCGCGTGCCAAGTTCGAATACAAACATCTGTCAGAATCTGTAGATGCGCGATAACAAAACGTCTAAAGAAATATCCAGCTTGCGGCCTTAGCGTCCCATCAAACATTTCTTTCGGCGTTAATTGTTGTGTTGCTTGCTTTCATAGCCTCCGTGAGCATCAATTTTATCACTTTACGCGATAACAAAGCCGAAGCTTTTTGCAAAAGCGTGTTGTTGTGAACGATGCTCGCACAGCACGAGCGCGCGTTCTTGGCACGTCATTGAAAGGTCCGTGCTCGCTCCAGCAGCCTGCAACCCTCGCACTTATTAGCGGCGAGATGTTTTGTTGGCGCCCTCCTATGGTTCCCCCTTGTCACGTCATCACCTGGCAAACAACAAGTTCGATGGTGTTTGTAAATAGCATGGTGGAGGCTTGAAATCATTGCGCTCTCAAAGGAACACTGCCAACACCGTCGAAATTAAAGTACTTTCATTCCTCTTATTTCCGTCGATGATAAATCCCATTTCCGACGTCATAGTCAGCGTTCGGCCAATCGTGGAAGGCCGACCACAGCGACGCTTTCGGTCGCGCACGGGGCTAATAATGAAATGGAATATTCTCAACTTTCACGACCTATTGGTGACGTGAACGACCGAAAGCGTCGCTCTGGTCGGCTTACCACGATTGGCCAAATTATGACTTTGACGTCACCAAAAGATTTCTCATAGGCGAAAAAAAGTATGATGTAAGAACTTCAATGTTGACGCTGCTGCAAGTGTGGCATTCAGAGCACAGTCACTTCAAGGTTCCACCATGCTAATTACAAACAACATTGAACTCGTTCGCGAGGTAACGACGTCACGAGAGGGAAGCATAGGAGGGCGCCACCAAAACTTCTCGCCGCTAATATAGGGGACTCGCTGGCTCCTTTCAAAATATCTGTCATCTGGATGATCGTCGTAGAACAGCAGTACGAGGATGGGTCTGCGATGCGTAACTAATTCTAGTTTTGCTATATACGAGCAGTATTAGAGCCTTACTTTATTTTTTAACCCAGGATGTTGTAGGCAAGCACTTTTATTGTGAAGCCGACCATCCAGGACCTAGAGAGCGCAATTCTCACACCGAAGAACCACCATCGCTGAAAGTTTCGAATAAAAAAAAACTATAGTGGGGGGAAGCCTAATGACGACATGTCCGAAACACGAGGCTCAAATATTATATTTTACTTGCCTGTAGCGCTGCTCAAAGCTTGAGAGCGCCAGGGCTATTGAAGCGCCAGATATGTACTGCGTTCACCCTTAAGCTGAGACTGCAGCCAAAGCTGCCAGCGTGGGCTATAGCCCGCGTTTCTCGCTTTGAAAAGTGCGTTTCTCGCGTGAGTGCTCGGCGTCGCTATTAGCGCCGAGATGTTTCCGTGGCGCCCTCTTATGGTTTCCATCCGTGACGTCACGACTGGGATTTGCCTCGCCGTGACGTCACCAGTTGTTATCCTGGCTACTTACCATCAGGTGCGACGACGAGCGCGGTGGTGTGTTTAAAAAGCAAAGTGGAAGCTAGGAGCCATCGCAATCCGAAACTAACACCGTAAAAGTTGAGAATCTGACAATGCTCATATGCCCATGGTTTGGCCAATCGCGGAAAACTGACCGCAGCGACGCTTTTGGTCGCGCACATCGCTAATAGGGAGTATTCACTGGCGGCCATAGCTGTGTGCGCGAATGCTGAGCGCGTGCTGATGGCGGGCTTCCAAAGTTATTTTGCAACGTGCATTCCGTACCATCAAGAGTGCCGGTTTTAGCAGCCTATTGATGTGAGCTCGTTCTTAGCATACGCTCTAAACAGCATCCACAAATATGGCGTCCAGTGAATATTCCCTATTCCTCGGTCTGGCGGAGAACGTTTCAAAACAGCGGCCTCGTGCTCTTGTGCTTGTGGCATTGGCTGATATCTCAGCTTAAAGGAGCGATGCAACCATTTTTCTGCTTTCAATAAATACAACTTGTAATTATTCCTTGGCACTTTTTACCTATAAAACACACGTTTCCTTTTCTTTTTCTGAACGAAATGGCAGCAGCGGAAAAAAGCTCAGGAAAAAGAACATCGTTTCTCACCTCAACTCGGAGACACAAAAAGCCTCCACGTGATCGGCAGCCGATCATGTCCTGCCTATGGGTTTAACATAGCCACGCGCTGGGATCGGCAGATCACAGGCCGCGCGCTGAGCTCCAGGCATTTTGAAAGTTAGGCTATTAGCGGGTTTTAGTAGACCGTGTTTTCCCCTCCGCTAAGCCACTCCGCTACCCGGAACTCTACAGCCAAGGCCATCGGCACGCAGGCGCAGTGGCGGTTTCTTCGTAGCGGAGGATTAGCGGAAGGTGAAACACGGTCTACTAAAACTCCCTATTACCGTTATTCCAGCAATTTGGCGCGAGCCACTACCCGAATGCATGTCAAGGCATTTATTATTACAAGCCGAAATTGAATGCCTACGCAATCTTCGTCTCCATTGTATGAGCAGCATCTGGAGGGGCGGTGCAACGATATCCAATTGGAATGTTTCATGAGCTTACGAGCTTACTGGCACACGAGCTTACTGGCACTAGTGGGACTTCAGGATACGCACACGCAACGCCACTGGCCAAGAAACTCGTTTGTTGCGGTGTAATTTTAAGGACAAAAGCAAACGTTTTTCTTCAATCTCTCCTTCGCAAAACTTGATGACGAAGCTGGGCGGTCGCAGTGCCACCCAGTGACGATATTTGAATGCGGCTCATAGATTGGACCCTAGCATTGCGTGGGTCCAATCTATGAGCTCGAGTTCGAGAAGCATTCTTGTAGTGGCTCGTGTCCAATCGCTGCAACGACGACAATAGCCGAGCCATAACAATGTCAGGAACTCAGCGCGTGCCCTGTGCCTTGCCAACCCCAGCGCGTGGATATGAACAATATTATCGGCATATAATCGGCTCCAGATGACGTGGCCGCTTGTTTTGGCTGCGAGGTGAGGAGGTAAATGCTGCTAGTTTTTTTTTAATTTTTTTTTCTGCGGCTTCGATTGCATGTGGTGAAATACGAACGGGTGTTTCACAGTTCATTAACATCAGTGATCCATTCTAAGTGGTATTTGCACAATGTACAGAAATCGTTGCGTCGCCCCTTTAGTCACAGCGGAAATCGCAAGGCTTGATGTCGCACACCCAGGTATTGCATTGTTGGCATTGTGCCCACAGGTCTGTCATCAAATTTTGAGAAAGAGAGACTGAAAGAAAAGGTCTGCTTTTATCCTTCATATTCCACCGTGGCGAAGACGCTTCTTGGTCCGAAACGATGCGTTTGTGTATTAATGGGTCCCACTGTGCCAGTAAGCTGGTGCAAAGTCAGAGACAATCCTACCCAGTATCGTTGCACCACCCTTTAAGGGTGAAAGGAGTTAGTTTAGACCAGTGTTCTGGAATTGCCACTCTGGTATTGGAATGTTTCCGGAATTTTCACCACCTCGGAATGAAATGAAACTGAAATTAGATACCTTTTGCTTGGGATGGAGTGGGAATGGCATGGGGCTTGGATCTGATACAAGCGGTGTCGATTATCATTTGGGGCCTACGGGCTGATTGCACAATTCACTAGCGCATGGTAAGTGGCACTTTGAATAGCATCGTTGCGCTGGAGGCGACTGACGGCTTGATTGTGTTCACTGGATTATGTTCCTTCGAAAATGAAAATGACCCGACCTCAGTGAATCAACCAACACTGAATGGTTAGAGACAGGCAAGGTGTCGTTCCTGGCGCCGCGAGATGCGACAAAGCGGCTGTTGTAGTCCTGCACGATGAGCATGTAGCTTTTATACAGGGTGTCGAACCTAACTCGAACCGAAAACCGGAGCTAAACCGTTATTTTTAACTGAAGTGAAACAAAGCTGTAACATAAATCAAACACTTGGTATTGAACCCGAAGCGGAACGGAATGGTAATTTTATGTCACGGTTTTTTGGATTATTGGAAACGGTTTGGCGGAATAGAACGTGTTGTGTTTGACGGCGCCAAGCCCACGAGCAACTCTCTTTTATCTACCACCACTTCACCCATAAGTGCCACAGCATTTCGACAAAAACCCGGAGACTGGGACAAAAAGGGACGGACAAACACAAAGTCTCAAACACTTTGTGTTTGTCCGTCCCTTTTTGTCCCAGTCTCGGGGTTTTTGTCGAAATGTTTAACCACCACCAGCTCGTTTGCGCCCTTACCTTTTGTTCACTAATGCCACAGCACCCGCTTTGTTCGCGCCCTGCTTTGCACTCCTCCTAATATCTGCGCTTCTCAGCTGCCCCCTCACTGCTGTGGTCGGCTGTTTTATGCTCTTCGAATACCCTTTGCACATATCATATACTGCGTTCTTTTTCCCGCTTTCCTTCGTTTTATCAAGTCGCGTCTTGTTGCTTTAACACTCTTAAAAGACGAGCATCCTCCGACCACGGCACTTATTGTGGACATATCGTGTGTTGGAAAGAAACGTGAACCGTGGTTTCCTTACAGTAAAAATAATGTACCTGTGGTGGAACGCTCGGTCTCTTGTTAGAAGCAGAGGGCGGTGTTTGAGAACTTGTGATTATGTAATACAAAGGCTGTAAGCAATGTTCGTATGTTTTTCACGAGAAAATGGCTGCTAACGGAGTCTGTACATACATGGGTATGTTGCTTCTTCAACCGGGAACGGGTCCCAATTTTAATAATTGAAGATGTCAGAAAATAGCTCATAACTTGAATATAAAATAACAGTGAGTTCATAAATTTCGGAAACTAGTTCTAGCCGCTAGCGCGTAGTTTATTTCTAAGCTGAAAACTTAAACACAGTTCTCTTTTTTCATCTTCGTGGGTTTCATACCTGCTTCTGCTTTTCGTTGGGTTCGTCATGAATGGGGAGAACGCTGCAAATGTTGCCTTTACTGTACACCTCAAACGTCGGCGGTGATGCTGCACAGCTGTAATAAAAAATTAACCCCCCCCCCCCCACCAACAAAAAACAAAACAAAAAACACGCACACATGGCTAGTTTATTAGCTGAGTTCATTAGGCAGAGTCCAGCACACCTTCTTAGGAGACCGCAGACCGATAAATTTTCAAGCCGTTTACATGTTCTTAGAAATCGCCTGTTCGATTTGTTTGGGCAACGAACGCGCGTGCACTACGAGCGCGGGCTGACATGGGTTTCTCGCTTGAAAGAGTGCCATGGTCTCTCGTCAGTTCATAAAAGGTGAATATGTGTATTCATTGCAGAATCTCTAAAAAAATCATTTAATTAAATTTAGATCCAACGCAATCCTAGAGACGTGTATGGTTTAGTTTTTTCCATATTCCATCTATGAGTTCTCGGAAGAATTTGGGCGTAAAAAGAGTATAAGTACCACGAAACGTTTCACAAAGGTGTTTTTAGGTGGTGCATTTTTCATACTCCATCGAAATCGGTGAGTGTAAATGTCTACGAAAAATGCAAAAAATAAACAAAAACATCTTTCTTTTCCTACGGACGGTAGGAAAATGGAAGCAGACCGTCGGGTTGACGCTGGTACTTACATATGGCACCAGATGATACAGAAACTTGAAAGATTTTTAGAGATTGCAAAAAGACTTCGGTTCCCTGGTTTTACAGTGGTCTGTAGAAGAACGCGCTTGTTCCGCTGGCTGCTTCCATCATTAGCCTTTTTCGTGTGACGAGCGAATGGCTCAGTTTTTAATGTGGTAAATGTGACTGTGCTGAGCCATGGAGTTACGTACGATACTCGGCAAGGCAGTGGCAGTGTAAACGTGATAAACTCTGAGGACGACGTCATGCCAAAGAAGCTTGACGTCAACGAAAGTTCAAGTTTTCTACTTGTTCGTAGCGTCTAATTATGCAATTAATAACACTTAATATCAAGTGATAAATAATGCAATTTCTTTAATAAAAAAGGGAAAAGAAACAGGACCTAGGACGACACTAGCGGATCCTGGAGGCAGTAAACGTTGCATAGTTTCGGTAGCGGTAATATTCGATTTCATCTTACAGGGGTGGCTAAGCAGGCATTCTCACTATAAAAGATGAACACTTCTGAACTAAAGTAATTCAAGTTATTACGATGAAAAAAGTAAAAATAAAAAAAAACAAAAAAACCCCGGAAAAACACATTTTTAATAGACCGATCTCACCAGCCAGTTTGACTACGCCACCGCTGCCGCAATACATTGAGAGAACTTTAGTCTTTCTGCGCGTGCGGCAACCTCGCTGGAACTCTGCGCGTGCAGGGCACGAACAGTCTTGTGCACTGCCGATTGCCCCCTGTGAACTAAAGTTATGGCTGCCTCGCGCATGCGTCGAACGGTTGGTGAGATCGGTCTATTAATAAAGAAAGACAGAGGTAGTTTCGATACTTGTTTTAAGTCTTGCTAGACTCAATCTCTACAAGCATAGTGTGGTATACTCGCTCACGGCTTGTCCGGAGGGAAAGGTCAAGTCATAAAGGGATGAAAGACCTGTGTAATCTTCGAGCCCCGTGTTCGGTGGCTTAGGCCACCATAGCTGAACTGTCGCGTTCCTTTGCCAGCCACGCCCTTGCGCTCCGTGCCTTGCCCGCTATCGCAAACCGCGCGCCAGCTGCATCAATGGCCAAGCTATCTACGTATTCGCCCTTCTTTGTTTGGCAACAAACTCAGTGGCGCCATCGATTGGTAGCCCTGGGACACTTCCGGTTTTTGTAATTTTTTAATATTTTTTTTACGTATCATTATTTTACCGTAAGAGTGCATTATGTGTGACACTGGCATAAGCGACAAGAATATCACGTTGATTTGACCTCGCAAATATGGCGAAACCCGCCGTCTGGTTCAGAACCGTAAGTGTGTGAGGCTATTTGTACACTGGCGCCACCACGTTTCAATTCGCATGAGAAAGGGCTAATTCCCACATAACCACCCCTCCCCCTTTTTTTTAAACATAATTTCAATGGCACTGCAAAAAAGCACCGCACCGAACCCGGGAAAATAGACACTCGCGCTCAGCAAGAATGCATTGAATCAGTTACCCTCGATGCCACATCAAAATTTTCTTTGTAGGGTAGATAACCGTTTAAGAAACATTAACGTTGCAGAGTCATTATCGCGAAGCGCAGCTATCCCAAAAATATTTAATCTGAAAAAAAAAAATAACATGTAACAAAATGTTTGTTTACTTTTCCACACGTCTGCCTCTCCAATCAAGCATAAAAAAGAGCACCACTTAAAAAAAAAATCCGGTTGAGTTACGTTTACCTCGGGTGTAGAGAGAGAACGCAGAGAACAGCAGGCAGCTTCGAGTTAAAATAAATTAAACACTGACGATAATGCTTGGATACTTTTATGTCAACGATGACGATGTCCTTGGCCGATGCGATGCAGACAGGACAGCAGGTGCAACGTGGATCCGCGGGACAGCCGAATATTAGAGTGAGCAGGTTCATGCAGCACGTTAGCCCTTCAGCATCCTCCTGGTTTTTGGCCCTGCCAATAACTCCTTGGCGTCTTCGGCCTCTCTTGTATAGCTCTTAAACGGACTCCATAGGTCGAGGATGAGAGCGTGGTCCTCCCCTCGGGTCTGAACTCGCATGACGGACATGGTCTCCCCCATGTCACACGTCTTCACCTCTCTTGACGAAAATCACAAGATACTGAGGAGCAGCTTACGGGAGTTCGCGGAGCTAACGACTTCCGTGATAGCCTGGTTCTTGTCGAGTTTGCGCACTCCCCTGCCATCGAGCATGTGCAGGCACATCTTATTGTTGCACTGCTCGGCCAGGACACAGACAAGCGGCAAGCCCCACGATGATGCGTCATTAATATTAACTTGTTTTATTCTCGCTCACCGCTGGTCCGGGGCAGAGGCCAAGCCATCATAAATTTTCGCGCATGGTGTTCGTTGGCGTACGACGCCATGGATGAAATGTCCAGTTCACTTACCACGCGCTCGTGTTCTGTGACTTGCCCCGCTATCGCATTACGCACGTACACAGCACGATGACAAAGGTAAGGGTATTTACACGTGGGGTGAGTCTAGGGCAGCGATATGTGTGATATCAGTGATTGGCAAAACCAGCTGGACTTCCTCCCTGAGTGGGATGCCACTGTTTTCAGAATCATTTAGCGGTCGCATTCTCGAAAACTGGACTCGGCGCGCGCTGGCGAGTGTTAAAAATAGAGGTATACATGAAACGGCGATACGGGATTTTGGCAGAAGCGCTGTTAGATGCAGAAGTCGGCAAACTCATTCCTGCTAAAAATAAATAAATAAAACGATGTTTTTTATAGGCGGTTGCAACAAACAAAACGTAAAATCTATATTTGGTTGTACCAGGAGTGGCTTGAGGATGGCATTGATGAATATCGAATTATTCTTGAGGTGCCTCGGACGACATGCACAACAGCGCAAGCCACAACAACTTAGGTGATCCCGATGCTACAGGGTCACCACCGATATCACGCTGAGAAAACTTTGTAAATTGCCCGACACGCGAACAAAATACCATAAATTGCGAAGACATCCTTCGCAAAGACCGGGAGCGTTAATTTGTGCAGCACAAGCAAAAGTTCTCCCATCCTCCTGGGACGTTTACATCAGCGCAGCTTCGCGCGAACACGTGACGTTGTTACGACGTGATGCGCAGGCCGGAGAGCCAAAAGGAGAAATTCCCCCTCCCCCGCCTTTCCACACACACACACACACTTTTGAAAACGCCTTTATCTACATGTTGAAATCATCGCAATAGAAAGCTACAGTATATTCCATCACTCAGCTACAGTATACTGCACCTGTTACTGTTAGGAGACAGTAAATTGTTTTTTTCTCGGCTTCTAAATCTTCATGTTTTCTTTCACCAGTATAAGTATGAACGCGTCACCTCGCATATCCTACTCGTCACCTTTCCAGAGAGGATAACAAATTGATTGTAAATCTACACATTTCGCGAATTTTATCGTAACTAGAATATTCAATTTCTCAAATAAGTCCCAGTACATGATGCACCGGAAGATGAATCAGTAGAAACATGAGGCTGCGCGCCTGCATTCAAGGTGTCTGAAAAGCGGTAGAGCAAATATTTAAAAAAGTAAAACATTTGTTTATAATCTCCTCTCTTATTTCTTTTTTGGTAGTTTGTTATATAGACAAAATATATGCCATAACTGTATTACAGAAATAGGCGACAGGGTGCAAGAATTCCCCACAAAAGGAAATCGGTATTATATATTTGCGCGAGTCTTTCTTGACGAATTTTGATGCGATATTGGTTTACATAAGAATCTATGTTTTTTTAAAAAAAGGTTAAGCAGTATATTGCCAGGCATGCAGTCAATATGACCGACGTTGTTGCCGTTCGGACAATTGTTTTATTCTAGGTTTTTGATGACTTAAGCGAAACGGGTGTTAGAACAAATAAAGGCGATAGAAAACCAACCTGTAGTTAGGAATACATACCTTTTTGTTACTGAAACTAGAGACGGTTGCGTGAGAAATAAAAACGGACCCATGGAGAATGTAAACAGCGAATTTATTTCACTGGTTAACTTAATTGTTATTGTGTGAGTTTTTAGAATAATAAAGAAAATATCAGGCAGGATGACCAAACCGAATCTTTTATATCTTTGTTTTTTCTCATGTTTCAGTGGGTCGACGAATACTCAAGAGAAGATTTTACAACGGTTGAAGAAAGCAACGTGATGTCCACGGAAGCAGCTGTGTGTCTTGCTGTTTCATTTGCTGTCATGGTCATTTTAGTCTTCTCTCTTGTTCAATTCCTCTTCCCCGCGTACGACAGAGGGCTTGCAGGCGACAAAGCAGGTGGGGCTACCACAAACAGTGACCGCACAAGTTCAGAAAGTTGCAAGGACAAAGCTTGTTTTGATACCGTTAGAATAATAAGACGCAGTATAAATGCCAACGTTAATCCCTGCCACGATTTTTATCGTTTTGCGTGCGGCAGTTTCAGTGATCCGTCCGAGCAAATACTCAACCAGATGACCGAGGAAATGTACAGCCATGTACAGAAAGTTCTTGCGGATCTGAGCGTTCCGAAACACTCACAAAAGCCGTCTGAGAAAGCTGCGGGTTTGTACCAAGCGTGCAGAAGTGTGCGGGAACACAGAGTGGACGAATCGGAATCACTGAGAAGGTTTATGGATGGTGCGGGTCTATTCTTGACAAACACGGCTGAAGGTGATGCCTTGGATACTATTGCTAGACTCGCATTTGTTTACAATATAAACGCCGTACTGAAAATGTCGGCAGAAGATTATGCCAGTAAAGCAAACGGAATACAGCTTAAGGTAGGGATACATACAAACCACGTCGATTGGATCACGCGACGAGTTAATTTGGGTTGCGATCACTCCGTAGAATTTTACAAACGACATATAATGGCGTATGGTCTTCGAGAAGATAGCCAAGTTACTACGGAGCTTATCAAGCAAATAATAAATTTAGAAGAGAAAGCAGTTGGATGGCTGCCTGCTGAAAAATTAAGTTGTCTCCAGACTTTCATAAGCGTGGAGCGAAGGGTTTTGCCTACATACACTTCGAATATACATTCACACAAGTGGACTGCACTTCTAACCAATCAATCCAACGGTACCTGGAAGACAAATCAGCAGGTAATTGTAAGCCCATGCGCATTGGAGTATTTTAATAATCTTTATGGAGGCGTCCAAGCTACCGGTGTGAACCTCTTGGTTACTTGGGATGTTCTGCGCCTTTTAGCCCCCCTCACGTACCCCGCTGCAGCATCCCTTTACGGAGAACCATCTGCTAAAAGGCTCTGTCTGGCTGCAGTTGTGCGCGTGATGGAGGTGGCCGCATTGTCAACTTACTTGTTTAAAGCAGTGCCCAGAGAAGCTATGGGTGCGACGGAAACTCTGCTGAAGAACATTCGCGAAACTGCACTGATAAAGATTGACTCCGCCAACTGGATAGAAGGACATTCAAGATCAGGTGCCTCCCAGAAACTCAGCTCAATGCAGCCGCAAATCAGTTATTCTTCACTTCTATTGTCTGAGGAAGCACTGAACCAACGGTACAACATATATCCCACGACCGGCTGTTCTTTTCTCAACATATGGGTGAAGGCTTCGCGACTAACCGCCAAAGCACTGCTCGAAGAACAGCCCAGGTATGGCTTCCACGTGGACACACCACTCGTGACCTTTGTTCCAGTCTTAAACAAGATACAAATTCCTGCTTTCCTGTTACGGCCTCCGCTCTTCGAATTGGGTGGTCTGAGCTCCTTCAATTACGGAGGATTAGGACACATGGTTGCACATGAAATGATGCACGCCTTCAACCTGACGGGAAGTCAGAAGGATTCAAGTGTCAACGGGCGCTACTGGTGGACACCTCTCACTGGTCGCAACTACACAGAAAAGGTGCGCTGCTTCCGAGAAGAGTACGATCAACTTGTTCAAGGAAGAGGAGGTCAAACTAGAGAATTAACGGACTCTGAGATAATGGGAGACTTTATCGGACTTTGGCTGGCGTTTCAAACATTCAGAGACCTTGGAGACAAGAAGCGATTCGCGGACCTACCATACAACTCTAGGCAGCTTTTTTTTATTGCGTCTTGCGTCAAGTTGTGCGTCAAGAGAGCAGCTCCTACGTCCCGTATGTTGAGCTCTATGAGGGCCCGTTGCAATGTGCCGCTTATGAATTTTCCGGAATTCTCAGAGGCATTTAACTGTTCTCGTGGCACGATTATGAATCCTTCGAGACGGTGTCAGTTGTGGAAGCATTCATTTTGTTTTCGCCGTTAAGTGTTGTGATTAGCCAGTGTTTATTATTTTAATTGATAATGCTGTTAAAATAGGGTGACACTGAAACTTGCTTATTATTTTTGCTATTTTCTACAACAATTGCAAATATCTGATGCGCTTTCTAAGTTTTATTTGTGTCTATAGCGTTTTTTACTCTGGAATTATAATGGATACTTCACGATTTCGTATGCTTCTCAGTGTGATTGACCAGTTCTTGTAATCAGAGTTATCTTGAACTTCTTTAGCTTCGTTTGTCTGCAGCTATTTGTTTTTTTATTTTTCGTCTCAGTGCACGACCTAAAATGTAGAATTCGCCTATTTATGGAGGATGTCTCTGACTTTTTAGAGCGCAGCTCTTAGGCGCCCGTATCCGTGTTTCGCGTCGTCGGCGTCGCATTTGGCGTCGGCGTAAGCGCAATAAATCTGGCAGAAAAATTGACGTCACGTGACCTCAGCATGAATTCAATACCCCGCTACGTCGATTTTTCCGCTAAATCTAGTGGTGAAACTGAATTTGCTCATAGGTGACGTGACACGAAGTCATGTGATGTAAATTACCCCTCTAAATTTAGCGGGGAAACTAAATTGGAGGAGGACGGGAGAGGAGGGGATGGAAGGGAAGGTAGGGGAGATGAGGACGGAAGGGGAGGGGCAGGAGGAGAGGATACGGAGGAGGAGGGGCATATAACCTCCCCTCGACCCTCCCCTCCTTTTCAGGAACTGCGCTCTAATTTCGCATTACAGAGATTTGTAAACATCTTTCATTTTTCTTTAAATAATAGTATGTAATAAAGAAACACGTGTCTATAACTGATTAGGAAGTGTTCGTAGATTATTCCCCCCCCCCCCCCCCCCTCCAGGAAGGCTCTGCGGAACCCGCTGCCGTATCCACATCTCCGCTGACGAGATTAGTGGCGCACGCGCATTTGCAATATCTTAGTGGCGGAGGGCAGAGTGGAAGATGAGAAGTGGTCAACGAAAAAAATGCTGTTGAGCTGTAGCCTGCCACTTGAAATGGCGGATGCGCACACCGGAAAACCCGAAAACCATGTCTATATACTGTCTCGCATTTGTTTCAACTTTGTCGACTAGCCAATTTTTGTCAAACTTCCATTGTTATTGTGGTCGCAGGGAAATCGCGCAGCCCAAATGCCTAAAGCCTGATTCACATGGTGCGATTTTCTTCTGCGAAATCGGTGAAGCGATGAACCGCACATGCGAAATTTCGTGTTTCCTTTCACACTGATTGAGAACATATGCGATTTTCCCCACTTGCGAAGCACATGGTTGGAACCCTTGAATTCGTTTGAGGAAACTAATTTCGATATTTAACGAAATTATAAAATTTTCAGATTTATTTATTAGCTTCTGGTAAAAAGTACGCGGTATGCTTATATTTAGGGCCGATTCAGACGTTTGCATCGACTGCATTCGCATCAACGAAAACGACGAAAACAACGAGTACGACGAATGCGACAAGGACACCGGGAGAGCCACAGCTCATAACTGCTTGAGCAAGCTAGTTGTTGCGTTGCTTGGCATGTCGCGCAAGCCGAACAGTTGTCCCGGTGGCGTCGTCGCGTGGACGATGTTCCATATTGAAAGAGGGCAAGTAGCAGCGCGTCTTGACTTTCATAGAGCATGATGGCCGCTACTCTAGATGACGACGAGTTCGGACTGCTCTGTAAAAAGGAATACCTACTTCTGCGGAAAAAAAAAAAAAAAAAAAACTGCTGCTCCTAGATGGAAGCCCGTGGTGATGGAGGGTCAGGCCGTGCTGGCAAAACAGAGCCAAAGAATCGGAGTTTTACTCATTGGTAAGTCGACTTGTGCTTTTCTGCGAGCAGGTTTCTGGAATACTTTTTCTTTACATACCCTCTTTATGCTGCACAGAGACCTGGAGCAGATTCGAAGATATTACTGGATAATGCCGAGCGCCTTTGAAAGACCCCACGCTCGCTTGGAAACAAAGCTTACGAAGCAATATGTCGTCGGAGAGCCCATTTCATCGCGGGTGCGGCTTGCTATCACTTTGAGGTAAAATGGTATTCTCTTAAACTGCACTGTTTGGAGTGAATACGAGGTGCAATTAAACTGGTTTATATGGCGAACTCATTACTAGTTTCTCGGCTTCCATACATTAATGTACACAGCAATGTTTTGTTTTTATTCAGGTACCTGTCATCGGCAACGTCAATGCAGGATCTTGCACTGCAATTCAAGTTGGAGTGTCAACAGTGGCATCCATCGTGCATGAGAGATGTCCGCATATATGAAAGGTGCTTCGCCCAAAACACACGAAGGTAAGCAAATAAATCTGATTTCGTTTTTGGTAACTTGTGGAAAAGAGGACGGTTTCACATGGAGCGATTTTAGTTACGATTTCGCAGTTGCGACGGCGCTGTTGCGGCAAACAGGCAGGTTCAATGCGATTTTGAAATAATCGGAGCTGCGTCAATTGTCAAACATCTTTCGTGACGTCACCAGCGCCGCTGCGACGGTACGAAAAGACAGCCAATAAAAACGCGCCTCATCCGAAACCAACCGTATCCTTAGTGTCGCATGCATGCTGTGAAAGAGTCGCTGGCGTCTCGTAATGAAAAAAAACACTTAAAAATGGAGGTGGTATTCCGGTCGTGTGGTATTCAGGGGGGCCATAGCTTACGCCGGTTGCTGTTGAGAGCACGCGCTGTTAGTTATTTTGCACAACGCTTCTGCAACGTATATTTCACACCGTCAAGATTGTTTATCTTGCCAGCAGTACGTAGCAGTTCTTTTTGAGCTCTAGCTGCGAATAATGCGCGCCAATACGGCGTCCACTAAAGGGGTATTCACACGAGGGAGAAATCCCGGGGATTTCTCCCCGGCACGAGCATCCCACGACGAAAACGTCAGGCTTTTCGATGTGCAAAAGCCTCGCGTTTTCATCTCGTGATACGCGCGTGTCGGGGAGAAATCCCCGGGATTTATCCCTCGTGTGAATACCCCTTAAATACCGCCTTTAAAGATGTAGATCATTACGAACAAGACTCACATTGGTGGTGTTGGGAAATTGATGAATTCAAGTTCCCCCCCCCCCCCCCCCCTGCCCAGGTGTACTCTTTCTACACACGACCAAACCACGGAATCATCCAGAATTCTAAATCAGGGGGTGTTGCAATTATTCGGGGGGTGGGGGGCTGTTGGCAGGGGGTGGCCCTAGGTCTAGATGCATTGGTCAAGAAATTCTGGGGGGTGTCGCCCCCAACCTGGAGATAAATAGGGGGGTGTTGGAAGGGGCTGGCTTTAGATTTATATACATTGCTTAAGACATTCTGGAGGGGGGGGGGGGTCACACCCCACCTGGAGGTAATTATGGGAGTCGGGTGTACAAATCACTGCAGCAAACTCAGTCCTTTACAGCTGCTCCTAACTATTCGCAGCCGAAATGTCTAGATGAATCATGTTGAAAGCTCTACTGTCAAAAATGGTTTCTCAAAAAGTTTACACAACAGAGAGCCATTGATTTATGATTATAGGGACGAACTTGGGGGGAAGGGAAGGCTGCAGACCTGAGGATGTTGAGGGCCCCAATGCTATTACTGCGCCACTTTCGAAAGACGGGGTCACACATCAAGCATCCTACGAACACAGTTTGCAGACAAATAGTAATTTGAGGCACCGCAGCATCCCTGCTTGGTATGTCGCATGGCAACCAATGAAAGGAGCAGCCTGGCACGCGGATTATGAGACACGGATGCGTCAGTGAGCCGCGTTCGATCGATGTCTGCAGACTGTTTTTTTTTTTTTTTTTTTGTCTTTTGTATAAGCAGTCTGACACCGGTTTGACGTGGGCATAATATGATAGCTTACAAAAGTAAGTGGTGAGTGCCTGGAGCTGGGCTAGTTGGTTAAACATGCTTCTGAAAGTTTCCAGCTGAACGTAGAAAAAACGGAGCGAGGGAGAAAACAAAAAACAAACAGACACACAGCTTTTCAGATTCAGTAAAAAAAAATAATCGCAACTTTTAAGCGTCAACAAGTATTTCTCATATATGAGGATGCATTTATTCCCAGTATTACTATAGGTAAAGTAAGATTACATGAACGGCTTTTAAATAACAACGTAAAACCATGTCTGAACTTTTTGCTGTACTTCTAGCTCCCATCAAGAATCACAGACTAAGGGAAATTGCCGAGGGCTTTGAGACAGGGCGGAATTTTCCTAATTGTGTGGGGAACGTTGACGGAAAACAGGTACATATCGAAGCCCTAGCCGATTCTGGAAGCCTGTACTATAACTACAAGGTGCTGTATATGGGTCTACAAAATTGCTTCAACACATATCATGTTTTTCAAGAGCGCATGAAGTGACGTAACATTCGGCTTTTCAGGGTAACCTACTCTATAGTGCTGATGGCCGTCGTGGACAGCAAGTCGAGGTTTATGGCCACAGACGCTGGAGCGTATGGCCACCAAAGTGATTGTGGCGTGTTCAAGGCATCAAGGATAGGACAGGGCCTCAGTCAAGCTGCCTTGAATTGTCCACCACCAAATCTGCTGCCATCTTCCCATGTTATCGCCGCGTCCGTCTTCGGTGGAGACGAGGCATTTCAACTGAGGTCGGACTTTCTGAGGCCCTGTCCTGCTTGATACCTCAGCGATTATCTAAAAATATTAAAATATCGACTGTGTAGAGCGAGGTAACCTTTAGGATTTTTGCACTTGCATTATAATAACAAAAATCACAGTGTTGTCTTTGTCCCATTTCCAGAATGGGCGCCGAGAACGCATTCGAAATTTTGGCTACTAGATTTCGCATCTTCCGCAGGCCAATCGACCTCCTCCCTGATCACGCCACTGGAGTCGTCCGCGCAGCTTGTGTGCTGCACAACTACCTACAAGACGACAAGTTGCACATGCTAAATGCCTATGCTGATTGAAGTCGACCACTTCGGCAACATTGTTGATGGCCAGTGGCGCAAGGAGGTCTCTCACCAGACAAACGCGTTGCTCCACCAACCGAGGCTGAGATCGCGGCACGTCGAGCAATCTGCCCGAAAATGCAACACAGTGGCCGCCGCAGTGAGAGACCTGTATTGCAGGTACTTTGTAAAGGAAGCTGCATTGTCATGGCAAAGGAACCGCGCTGGACTGAAATCCTAAGTAGTGTCAGCGGCATGGTGACAAATCACGAAGTTTTCATGTTTTTGTGTGTGAGGATCGTCTGACCTATGTCCAGTGGAACCGGGAGCTGAGGCCACCATTACAACAATATTCTGCCGCTGCGAGTCAGCTACCTTTGAACGGGCGCTCCGGTGAGAGACGGCTTCCGTGTGAGGCCCACTAGGACTTTCAACAGAGAAAGTGAAACATCTGTATTGTACCAAGACCGGTGCTACTGGAGGGGGATGAAATTAGGGACTTTCCCTGTTCATGTAGCTCTTAATGTGCTTAACTAGGAATGGACATAAATCATACTCTGCCCCTCGTGGAGGAGTGACACAGCCCTCTCAGATCCTTGGTTGGATAAGTGGGACGAGTGTTTTCAGTGCACGTTCTGCAAGATCCTGAACTGAGGCGCAGTCCTTAAAGGGAAGCCGGAACACTTCTTTAAAAAAATGAGATAGAGCTTGATTCTAGCGTAGTTTTATCCCGTGGATATGAATAGCGCATTCGTTTTCCTCGAAGATGTAACTAAACGCGAAAAAACACGAAAAACACCCGACCCGTCGTGGCGTCATAAGAGGGCCTTTCGGCCGCAAAGCTCGTGCCGCTCGAGGGCCGCGCATGCAATCCCTAGCTTGCCAGGTGTATTCCCCCGTACTGGCACAAGTGTCAACATATTTGTCTGCCCTTCTTAAAAAAATAGCAAGAGTACGCGTGCATAGCTTTGGTGGACGCTGCTGGAAGGAAGATTCCGAAAACTCCTTTTGTGGCGACACGCTCCTGGAAGGAGGGTCTTCGGTGGTACTTTGAAAATGATTTTCTGCAACCTCCATGCACCAAATTATAAAAGAAATAATTTCGATATTCGAGATCCTGGAGGTAGTGTAGTGTTGAGAGGGAGTGTGCTTGTTCACGCCGAAGAAGCGTAGCATCTGCCCTCTCTGCAGTGTGGGGTGGGCTGTAGGGGGTTATATGGATACGACGAAACTATAACAGAAGGCACGGCGAGTTTCCTTCTCGTCGTGCCTTGCGTTGTAGCTTCCGGGTTACGTAGGGGTCGATTTCGTCTAGCCATTGACAAGGGGTACTCGGATCGTCGGCGGCGTGCGTAGATGATTGGGCGGCTTTGCAACACCGGCGCACAACGCAAATATTTGCCTTTTGGCGCCGGTGCACCCCATGACTCCAGCAACGTGTTATGTTCCTCTCTATTCATATTTGATATCTGCCAAAAAGGTGAGCCTGTACTTGATTTTTTTTCTTTTGTAATTGCATCTTTTTTGTCTTTTGTTAGTTGTTATCTTTCGACATTTAAAGCGAGTAATAAAAAAAAATTATTCCTGGATCACCCCTGCCTCATATCATCTCTCTAGTTCATTTCCACCCCGGACCTGTTGCCTGCAAATCAGTCAATTTTTTTTGTAGAAAATGGGTTGTGGTCTTTGCCTCTTTTACGGACAAACTGGGGGACACTTTTTGTGGCAGGTATAGCCCAAAGTAGATCGACAGAGTACTGGCTGATTCCCCACAGGGTGAGGTGCTATTTTACTGTTTTCGTTTAACCTACGCTGCCCAATCGGGTCTTTACTTAACACAGAATGCGTTTTATTGGCCAACTTTAATGAAATGAACGACACGCTGGACGTGCAAAACACATGCTGTACTCCCCCAGCGTGAACAAGCTAACGTTAATGTTTAGCTTTTCTTTTAATTCAAAATAATATTAGCGATTGCGAACATGACAAAAACACTGAAGATAAAGGAAACGACATAAATAAAAAAAACCACAGGGTTTGAGATGCAAAAAAAAGCCAACACAATCCTGTTGGTGAAATAGTCGCAAACTATGCACAAAACCAAATTGCCGCAGGATTCCTATGACAAATGTCACGCGTGGCACGTGTGACATTTGCGTAGGGGACTCATTGAATATAAAATTGAATAGTAGAAAGACTCTTTCTTGAAATCTGTTTGGGGATCTGACACGAAGGTCTGTCCAGAAACTGAGAATCGCTGATCGGCACCTTGTAATTAAAGCCATTTTACACGCGTGTCGCTCGCGTAGCACGCGTCCAGCGCGTTTAGATATCAATAGTTGTTGTCACTATACGTAAAAATGTGAAGCTCGATTTTTATCAAATGGCTTTAATAACAAAATGCTGTTCAGCGTTTCTCGGTTTCTAGACAGACCCTCGCGTAATCTGCAAACAGATTTGAAGAAAAGGTCTTCCTACTATGCCACGAGTCCCTTACGCAAAGTGACCGAACAGAAGCGCCAATTGTTATCGCCTGCAATTTTACAAAGTAAGCAATCACAACCCTCGCGTGGTACGTAAAAGCCAGTTCGTTTTAATGCCGAACTGAAGCTTACATGCCCCGGCGAGAAATATTCACATGGAAAAAGCACATCCGCCGCCCCACCCCCGCAGCGAATTTTGAAGACGACGACGTAGGTGACGCATTTTTCGTAGTTTTGATTCCCACGTTGCTATGACCACCGTGACGTCTTTCACGAGCCGCGTTTGATTGGCTGTCCGTCCCCTTCGCAAAAGCGGCCGTTCGCAAGGAAAGTTTGGCAAAATACGGAGTTGCGAATTAGTCGAATTCGCACCGCAACTGCGTTGTGCCGCAAGAACGGCGTCGCAATTGCGAAATCGCAGGCAAATTCGCACCATGTGAATCAGGCGTTTAAAGCCTGATTCACATGGTGCGATTTTCTTCTGCGAAATCGGTGAAGCGATGAACCGCACTTGCGAAATTTCGCGTTTCCTTTCACATTGATTGAGAGCATATGCGATTTTCCGCACTTGCGAAGCACATGGTTGGAACCCTTGAATTCGTTTGACGATATTAATTTCGATATTTAACAAAATATGAAATTTTCAGATTTATTTATTAGCTTCTGGTAAAAAGTACGCCGTATTTAGGCCGATTCAGGGGTTTGCATCGACTGCATTCGCATCAACGCCGAATATTTAGGGCCGATTCAGACGTTTGCATCGACTGCATTCGCATCAACGAAAACGACGAAAACAACGAGTACGACGAATGCGACAAGGACACCGGTAGAGCCACAGCTCATAACTGCTTGAGGAAGCTAGTTGTTGCGTTGCTTGGCATGTCGCGCAAGGCGAACAGTTGTCCCGGTGGCTTCGTCACGTGGACGATGTTCCATATTGAAAGAGGGCAAGTAGCAGCGCGTCTTGACTTTCATAGAGCATGATGGCCGCTACTCTAGATGACGACGAGTTCAGACTGCTCTTTTGAAAAGGAATACCTACTTCTGCGGAAAAAAACTCCTGCACCTAGACGGCAGCCCGCGGTGATGGTGGGTCAGGCCGTGCTGGCAAAACAGAGCCAAAGAATCGGAGTTTTACTCATTGGTAAGTCGACTTGTGCTTTTCTGCGACCAATATTTTTTCTCTGCAGACCCTCTTTATGCTGCACAGCGACCCGGAGCAGTTTCGAAGAAATTACCGGATAATGCCGAACGCCTTTGAAAGACTCCACGCTCGCCTGGAAACAAAGCTTACGAAGCAATATGTCGTCAGAGAGCCCATTTCGTCGCGGGTGCGGCTTGCTATCACTTTGAGGTAAAATGGAATTCTCTTTAAACTTCAATGCTTGGAGTGAATACGAGGTGCAATTAAACTGGATTATATGGCGAACTCATCACTAGTTTCTCGGCTTCCAGACATTAATGTACACACCAATGTTTTGTTTTTATTCAGGTACCTGTAATCGGCAACGTCAATGCAGGATCTTGCACTGCAATTCAAGGTTGGAGTGTCAACAGGGGCATCCATCGTGCATCAGAGATGTCCGTATATGTGAAAGGTGCTTCGCCCAAAACACATGAAGGTAAGCAAAGAAATCTGATTTCGTTTTTGGTAACTTGTGGAAAAGAGGACGGTTTCACATGGAGCGATTTTAGTTGCGATTTCGCAGTTGCGACGGCGCTGTTGCGGCAAACAGGCAGGTTCAATGCGATTATGAAATAATCGGAGCTGCGTCAATTGTCAAACATCTTTCGAGACGTCACCAGCGCCGCTGCGACGGTACGAAAAGACAGCCAATAAAAACGCGCCTCATCCAAAACCAACCGTATCCTTAGTGTCGCATGCATGCTGTGAAAGAGTCGCTGGCGTCTCTTAACGAAAAAAACAATTGAAAATGGAGGTGGTATTCCGGTCGTGTGGTATTCACTGGGGGCCATATCTTGCGCCGGTTGCTGTTGAGAGCACGTGCTGTTAGTGAATTCGCACAACGCTTCTGCAACGTATATTTCACACCGTCAAGATTGTTTATCTTTGCCAGCAGTACGTAGCAGTTCTTTTTGAGCTTTAGCTGCGATTAATGCGCGCCAATACGGCGTCCACTAAATACCGCCTTTAAAGATGTAGATCATTACGGACAGCAAGACTCACAGTGGTGGTCTTGAGAAAGTGATGAATTCAAGTCCCCCTCCCCCCCCCCCCCCCCCCTGCCCCGGTGTACTCTTTCTACACACTACCAAACCACGGAATCATCCAGAATTCTAAATCAGGGGGTGTTGCAATTATTCGGGGGGGGGGGGGGGGGGCTGTTGCGAAAGGGTGGCCTTAGGTCTAGATGCATTGGTGAAGAAATTCTGAGGGGTGTCACCCCATCCTGGAGATAAATAGGGGGGTGTTGGAAGGGGCTGGCTTAAGGTTTATATACACTGCTTAAGACATTCTGGGGGGGGGGGGGGGGAGGGGGGTGTCACACCCCACCTGGAGATAATTATGGAAGTCGGGTGTACAAATCACTGCAGCAAACTCGTCCTTTGCAGCTGCTCCTAACTATTCGCAGCCGAAATATCTAAATGAATCATGTTGAAAGCTGTACTGTCAAAAATGGTTTCTCAAAAAGTTTACTCTACAGAGAGCCATTGATTTATGATTATAGGGACGAACTTGGGAAGAGAGGGCTGCAGACCTGAGGATGTTGAGGGCCCCAATGCTATTACTGCGCCACCTTCGAAAGACGGGGTCACACATTACGCATCCTACGAATACAGTTTGCAGACAAATAGTAATTTGAGGCACCGCAGCATCCCTGCTTTGTATGTCGCACGGCAGCCAATGAAAGGAGCAGCCTGGCACGCGGCTTATGAAACACAGATGCGTCAGTGAGTCGCGTTCGATCGATGTCTGCAGGCTGTTTTTTGTCTTTTGTATAAGCAGTCTGACACCGGCCTGACTTGGGCATAATATGATAGCTTACAAAAGTAAGTGGTAGGTGCCTGGAGCTGGGCTAGTTGGCTAAACATGCTTCTGAAAGTTTCCAGCTGAACGTAGAAAAAACGGAGCGAGGGAGAAACAAAAAAAAGACACAGCTTTTCAGATTCAGTCACAAAAGTATTCGCAATTGTTAAGCGTCAACAAGTATTTCTCATTTCTGAGGATGCATTTATTACCAGTATTACTATAGGTAAAGATTACATGAACGGCTTTTAAATAACAACGTAAAACCATGTGTGAACCTTGTGCTGTACTTTTAGCTCCCATCAAGAATCACAGACCAAGAGAAATTGCCAAGGGCTTTGAGACAGGGCGGAATTTTCCTCATTGTGTGGGGAACGTTGACGGAAGACACGGACATATCGAAGCCCTTGCCGACTCTGGAAGCCTGTACTATAACTACAAGGTGCTGTTTATGGGTCTACAAGTTTACTTTAACACATATCATGTTTTGCAAGAGCGCATGAAGTGACGTAACATTAGGCTTTTCAGGGTAACCTACTCTATAGTGCTGATGGCCGTTGTGGACAGCAAGTCGAGGTTTATGGCCACAGACTCTGAAGCGTATGGCCACCAAAGTGATGGTGGCGTCTTCAAGGCATCAAGGATAGGACAGTGCCTCAGTCAAGCTGCCTTGAATTGTCCACCACAAAATCTGCTGCCATCTTCCCATGTTATCACCGCGTCCGTCTTCGTTGGAGACGAGGCATTTTAACTGAGGTCGGACTTTCTGAGGCCCCGTCCTGGTTGATACCTCAGCGATTATCTAAACATATTCAACTATCGACTGTGTAGAGCGAGGTAACCTTTAGAATTGTTGCACTTGCATTATAATAACAAAAATCACAGCGTTGTCTTTGTCCCATTTCCAGAAGGGGCGTCCAGAACGCATTCGAAATTTTGGCTACTAGATTTTGCATCTTCCGCAGGCCAATCGACCTCCTCCCAGACCACGCCACTGGAGTCGTCCGCGCAGCTTGTGTACTGCACAACTACCCACAAGACGACAAGTTGCACATGCTAAATGCCAATGCCGATTGAAGTCGACCACTTCGGCAACATCGTTGATGGCCAGTGGCGCAAGGAGGTCTCTCAACAGACAAACGCGTTGCTCTGCCTACCGAGGCTGAGATTACGGCACGTCGACGAATCTGTCCGAAAATGCAACACAGTGGCCACCGCATTGCGAGAGCTGTACTGCAGGTACTTTGTAAAGGAAGCTGCAGTGTCATGGCAAAGGAACCGCACTGGACTGAAATTCTAAGTAGTGTCAGCAGTATGGTGACAAATCACAAAGTTTTCAAGTTTTTGTGTGGTGAGGATCGTCTACCTATTTTCGGTGGAACAGGGAGCTGTGGCCACCATTACAACAATATTCTGCCGCTGCGAGTTCGCTACTTTTGAACGGGCGCTCTGGTGAGAGACGACTTCCGTGTGAGGCCCACTAGGACTTTGAACATAGAACGTGAAACATTTGTATTGTACCAAGACCGGTGCTACTGGAGGGGGATGAAATTAGGGACTCTCCCTGTTCATGTACGCTCTTAATGTGCTTAACTAGGGGTGGACGTAATTTATACTCTGCCGCCCGTGGAGGAGTGACACAGTCCTCTGAGATCCTTGGTTGGATAAGTGGGATGAGTGTTTTTAGTGCACGTTCTGCAAGATCCTGAACTGAGGCGCAGTTCTTAAAGGGAAGCCGGAACACTTCTTAAAAAAATGAGATAGAGATTGATTCTAGCGTAGTTTTATCCCGTGGATATGAATATCGCGTTCGTTTTCCCCGAAGATGTAACTTAACGCGAGAAAACACGAAAAACACCCGACCCGTCGTGGCGTCATAAGAGGGCCTTTCGGCCGCAAAGCTCGTGTCGCTCGAGGGCCGCGCATGCAATCCCTAGCTTGCCAGGTGTACTCCCCCGTACTGGCACAAGTGTTAACATATTTTTCTGCCCTTCTTAAAAAAAAATAGCAAGCGTACGCGTGCATAGCTTTGGTGGACGCTGCTGGAAGGAAGATTCCGAAAACTCCTTTTGTGGCGACACGCTCCTGGAAGAGGGCCTTCGGCGGTACTTTGAAAATGATTTTCTGCAACCTCCATGCCCCAAATTATAAAATAAATAATTTCGATATTCGAGATCCTGGAGGTGAAATGAAGACGACTTAAGTGTGTTTCCTCAAATACAAAACCGCTTCAGCTTCCCTTTAACTTGGTGTGTGAGAGTTATTTGAGAAGTCTCCGAAGTATGTGCATTTAGGTGGTTCAGGTAGATCTGCAACGTGCTGGAGGTAGTGTAGTGTTGAGAGAGAGTGTGTTTGTACACGCCGAAGAAGCGTAGCATCTGCCCTCTCTGCAGTGTGGGGTAGGCTGTAGGGGGTTATGTGGTTACGACGAAACTATAACAGAAGGCAAGGCGAGTTTCCTTCTCGTCGTGCCTTGCGTTGTAGCTTCCGGGTCACGTAGGGGTCGATTTCGTCTGGCCATTGACAAGGTGTACTCGGATCGTCGGTTGCGTGCGTAGATGAGTAGGAGGCCTTGCAACACCGGCGCACAATGCAAATATTTGCCTTTTGGCGCCGGTGCACCCCATGACTCCAGCAACGTGTTATGTTCCTCTTTATTCATATTTGATGTCTGCCAAAAAAGTGAGCCTGTACTTGATTTTTTTTTCTATAGTAATTGCATCTTTTTTGTGTTTTGTTAGTTGTTATCTTTCAACATTTAAAGCCCGCAATAAAAAATCAATTCCTGAATCACCCCTGCATCATGTCATCTGTCTAGTTCATTTCCACCCCGGACCTATTGCCTGCAAATCAGTCTTTTTTTTTTTTGTAGAAAATGGGTTGTGGTCTTTGCCTCTTTTACGGACAAACTGGCGGACACTTTTTGTGGCAGGTATAGCCCAAAGTAGATCGACAGAGTACTGGCTGATTCCCCACAGGGTGAGGTGCTATTTTACTGTTTTCGTTGAACCTACGCTGCCCACTCGGGTCTTTACTTAACACAGAATGCGTTTTATCGGCCGAGTTTCATGAAATGAACGACACGCTGGACGTGCAAAACACATTCTGTACTTCCTCAGTGTAGGTCAGTATGAACAAGCTAACGTAAATGTTAAGCTTTTTCTTTTAATTCAAAACAATATTAGCGATTGCGAACATGACAAAAACACTGAAGATAAAGGACACGACATAAATAAAAAAAACCACAGGTTTTCAGATGCAAAAAAAAAGCCAAAACAATCATGTTGGTGAAATAATCGCAAACTATCCACGAAACCAAATTGTCACAGGATTTCTATGACAAATGTGACGCGTAGCACGTGTGACATTTGCGTAGGGGACTCATTGGATAGTAGAAAGTCCCTTTCTTGAAATCTGTTTGGGGATCTGACACGAAGGTCTGCCCAGAAACCGAGAATCGCTGATCGGCACCTTGTAATTAAAGCCATTTTACACGCGTGTCGCTCGCGTAGCACGCGTCCAGTGCGTTTACATATCAATAGTTGTTGTCACTATACGTAAAAGTGTGAAGCTCGATTTTTATCAAATGGCTTTAATAACAAGGTGCTGTACAGCGTTTCTCGGTTTCTAGACAGACCTTCGCGTCATCTGCAAACAGTTTTGAGGAAAGGATCTTTCTACTATGCCACGAGTCCCTTACGCAAAGTGATCGAACAGAAGCGTCAATTGTTATCGCCTGCAATTTTACAAAGGAAGCAATCACAACCCTCGCGTGGTACGCAAACGCCAGTTCGTTTTAATGCCGTACTGAAGCTTACATCCCCCGGCGAAAAATATTCACATGGAAGAAGCACATCCGCCGCCCCACCCCCGCAGCGAATTTTGAAGACGACGACGTAGGTGACGCATTTTTCGTATTTTTGATTTCACGTTGCTATGACCACCGTGACGTCTTTCACGAGCCGCGTTTGATTGGCTGTCCGTCCCCTTCGCAAAAGCGGCGGTTCGCAAGGAAAGTTTGGCAAAATACGGAGTTGCGAATTAGTCGAATTCGCACCGCAACTGCGTTGTGCCGCAAGAACGGCGTCGCAATTGCGAAATCGCAGGCAAATTCGCACCATGTGATGCCTGATTCACATGGTGCGAATTTGCCTGCGATTTCGCAATTGCGACGCCGTTCTTGCGGCACAACGCAGTTGCGGTGCGAAATCGACTAATTCGCAACTCCGTATTTCGCCAAACTTTCCTTGCGAACGGCCGCTCTTGCGAAGGGGACTGACAGCCAATCAAACGCGGCTCGTTAAAGACGTCACGGTGGTCATAGCAACGTGGGAATCAAAAATACGAAAAATGCGTCACCTACGTCGTCGTCTTCAAAATTCGCTGCGGGGGTGGGGCGGCGGGTGTGCTTTTTCCATGTGAATATTTTTCGCCGGGGGATGTAAGCTTCAGTACGGCATTAAAATGAACTGGCGTTTGCGTACCACGAGAGGGTTGTGGTTGCTTCCTTCGTAAAATTGCAGGCGATAACAATTGACGCTTCTGTTCGATCACTTTGCGTAAGGGACTCGTGGCATAGAAGAAAGATCCTTCCTTCAAATCTGTTTGCAGATGACGCGGTCTGTCTAGAAACTGAGAAACGCTGAACAGAACCTTGTTATTAAAGCCATTTGATAAAAATCGAGCTTTACATTTTTACGTATAGTGAGAATAACTAATTGATATGTAAACGCGCTGGACGCGTGCTACGCGAGCGACACGCGTGTAAAATGGCTTTAATTACAAAGTGCCGATCTGTGATTCTCGGTTTCTGGACAGACCTTCGTGTCAGATCCCCAAACAGATTTCAAGAAAGGGTCTTTCTACTATTCAATGAGTCCCCTACGAAAATGTCACACGTGCCACGCGTGACATTTGTCATAGAAATCCTGTGACAATTTGGTTTTGTGCATAGTTTGCGATTATTTCACCAACATGCTTGTTTTGGCTTTTTTTTTTTCATCTGAAAACCTGTGGTTTTTTTTATTTATGTCGTTTCCTTTATCTTCAGTGTTTTTGTCATGTTCGCAATCGCTAATATTGTTTTGAATTAAAAAAAAAGCTTAACATTTACGTTAGCTTGTTCATGCTGACCTACACTGAGGAAGTACAGAATGTGTTTTGCACGTCCAGCGTGTCGTTCATTTCATGGAAGTTGGCCGATAAAACGAATTCTGTGTTAAGTAAAGACCCGATTGGGCAGCGTAGGTCCAACGAAAACAGTAAAATAGCACGTTACCCTGTGGGGAATCAGCCAGTACTCTGTCGATCTACTTTGGGCTATACCTGCCACAAAAAGTGTCCGCCAGTTTGTCCGTAAAAGGGGCAAAGACCACAACCCATTTTCTACAAAAAAAAAATTGACTGATTTGCAGGCAACAGGTCCGGGGTGGAAATGAACTAGAGAGATGACATGATGCAGGGGTGATTCAGAAATCAATTTTTTATTGCTGGCTTTAAATGTTGAAAGATAACAACTAACAAAAGACAAAAAAGATGCGATTACAAACGAAAAAAAAAATCAAGTACAGGCTCACCTTTTTGGCGGACATCAAATATGAATAAAGAGGAACATAACACGTTGCTGGAGTCATGGGGTGCACCGGCGCCAAAAGGCAAATATTTGCATTGTGCACCGGTGTTGCAAGGCCACCCACTCATCTACGCACGCCACCGACGATCCGAGTACCCCCTGTCAATGGCCAGACGAAATCGACCCCTACGTGACCCGGAAGCTACAACGCAAGGCACGACGAGAAGGAAACTCGCCGTGCCTTCTGTTATAGTTTCGTCGTAACCACATAACCCCCTACAGCCCACCCCACACTGCAGAGAGGGCAGATGCTACGCTTCTTCGGCGTGTACAAACACACTCCCTCTCAACACTATACTACCTCCAGCACGTTGCAGATCTACCTGAACCACCTAAATGCACATACTTCCGCAGACTACTCAAATAACTCTCACACACAAAGTTAAAAGGAAGCTGAAGCGGTTTTGTATTTGAGGAAACACACTTAAGTCGTCTTCATTTCACCTCCAGGATCTCGAATATCGAAATTATTTCTTTTATAATTTGGGGCATGGAGCTTTCAGGAAATCATTTTCGGAGTACCACCGAAGGCCCTCCTTCCAGGAGCGTGTCGCCATAAAAGGAGTTCTCGGAATCTTCCTTCCAGCAGCGTCCACCAAAGCTATGCACGCGTACTCTTGCTATATTTTTTTTAAGAAGGGCAGAAAAAGATGTTAACACTTGTGCCAGTACGGGGGAATACACCTGGCAAGCTAGGGATTGCATGCGCGGCCCTCGAGTGACACGAGCTTTGCGGCCGAAAGGCCCTCTTATGACGCCACGACGGGTCGGGTGTTTTTCGTGTTTTCTCGCGTTAAGTTACATCTTCGGGGAAAACGAACGCGATATTCATATCCACGGGATAAAACTACGCTAGAATCAAGCTCTATCTCATTTTTTTTTTAAGAAGTGTTCGTGCACTGAAAACACTCGTCCCACTTATCCAACCAAGGATCTCAGAGGACTGTTTCACTCCTCCACGGGCGGCAGAGTATAAATTACGTCCACCCCTAGTTAAGCACATTAATAGCGTACATGAACAGGGAGAGTCTCTAATTTCATCCCCCTCCAGTAGCACCGGTCTTGGTACAATACAAATGTTTCACTTTCTCTGTTCAAAGTCCTAGTGGGCCTCACACGGAAGCCGTCTCACACCAGAGCGCCCGTTCAAAAGTAACTAATTCCCAGCGGCAGAATATTGTTGTAATGGTGGCCTCAGCTCCCTGTTCCACCGGAAATCGGTCAGACGATCCTCACACACAAAAACTTGAAAACTTCGTGATTTGTCACCATACCGCTGACACTACTTATAGGATTTCAGTCCAGCGCGGTTCCTTTGCCATGACACTGCAGCTTCCTTTACCAGGTACCTGCGGTACAGATCTCTCACTGCGGTGGCCACTATGTTGCATTTTCGGACAGATTGGTCGATGTGCCGCGATCTCAGCCTTGGTAGGCGGAGCAACGCGTTTGCCTGTTGAGAGCCCTCCTTGCGCCACTGGCCATCAACGATGTTGCCGAAGCGGTCGACTTCAATCAGCATTGGCATTTAGCCTGTGCAACTTGTCGTCTTGTAGGTAGTTGTGCAGTACACAAGCTGCGCGGACGACTCCAGTGGCGTGGTCTGGGAGGAGGTCGATTGGCCTGCGGAAGATGCAAAATCTAGTAGCCAAAATTTCGAATGCGTTCTGGACGCACCTTCTGGAAATGGGACAAAGACAATACTGTGATTTTTGTTATTATAATGCAAGTGCAACAATTCTAAAGGTTACTTCGCTCTACACAGTCGATAGTTGAATATTTTTAGATAATCGCTGAGGTATCAACCAGGACAGGGCCTCAGAAAGTCCGACCTCAGTTGAAATGCCTCGTCTCCAACGAAGACGGACGCGGCGATAACATGGGAAGATGGCAGCAGATTTGGTGGTGGACAATTCAAGGCAGCTTGACTGAGGCACTGTCCTATCCTTGATGCCTTGAAGATGCCACCATCACTTTGGTGGCCATACGCTCCAGCGTCTGTGGCCATAAACCTCCACTTGCTGTCCACGACGGCCATCAGCACTACAGAGTAGGTTACCCTGAAAAGCCGAATGTTACGTCACTTCGTGCGCTCTTCCAAAACATTATATGTGTTAAAGTAAATTTGTAGACCCATAAACAGCAAGCACCTTGTAGTTATAGTACAGGCTTCAAGAATCGGCAAGGGCTTCGATATGTCGGTGTTTTCCGTCAACGTTCCCCACACAATGAGGAAAATTCCGCCCTGTCTCAAGGCCCTTGGCAATTTCCCTTGGTCTGTGATTCTTGATGGGAGCTAGAAGTACAGCACAAAGTTCACACATGGTTTTACGTTGTTATTTAAAAGCCGCTAATGTAATCTTTACCTATAGTAATACTGGTAATAAATGCATCCTCAAATATGAGAAATACTTGTTGACGCTTAACAACTGCGAATACTTTTGTAACTGGATCTGAAAAGCTGTGTGTCTGTTTTTTTTTCTCCCTCGCTCCTTTTTTTCTACGTTCACCTGGAAACTTTCAGAAGCATGTTTAGCCAACTAGCCCAGCTCCAGGCACACACCATTTACTTTTGTAAGCTATTATAATATGCCCAAGTCAGGGCGGTGTCAGACTGCTTATACAAAAGACGAAAAGCAGTCTGCAGACATCGATCGAACGCGACTCACTGACGCATCTGTGTTTCATAAGCCGCGTGCCAGGCTGCTCCTTTCATTGGTTGCCGTGCGACATAAAAAGCAGGGATGCTGCGGTGCCTCAAATTACTATTTGTCTGCAAACTGTATTCGTAGGATGCCTAATGTGTGACCCCGCCTTTCGAAGGTGGCGCAGTAATAGCATTGGGGCCCTCAACATCCTCAGGTCTGCAGCCCTCTCTTCCCAAGTTCGTCCCTAGAATCATAAATCAATGGCTCTCTGTTGTGTAAACTTTTTGAGAAACCATTTTTGACAGTACAGCTTTCAACATGATTCATTTAGATATTTCGGCTGCGAATAGTTAGGAGCAGCTGCAAAGGACAAGTTTGCTGCAGTGATTTGTACACCCGACTCCCATAATTATCTCCAGGTTGGGGGCGACACCCCTCAGAATTTCTTCACCAATGCATCTAGACCTATAGGGCCACCCCGTCCCAACAGCCCCCTGCCCCCCCCCCCCCCCCCCCCGAATAATTGCAATACCCCCTGATTTAGAATTCTGGATGATTCCGTGGTTTGGTAGTGTGTAGAAAGAGTACACCGGGGCAGGGGGGGGGGGGGGGGGGGGGAGGAGACTTGAATTCATCAGTTTCCCAACACCACCACTGTGAGTCTTGTTGTTCGTAATGATCTTCATCTTTAAAGGCGGTATTTACTGGACGCCGTATTGGCGCGCATTGTTCGCAGCTAGAGCTCAAAAAGAACTGCTACGTACTGCTGGCAAAGATAAACAATCTTGACGGTGTGAAATATACGTTGCAGAAGCGTTGTGCAAATTCACTAACAGCACGTGCTCTCAACAGCAACCGGCGCAAACTATGGCCCCCAGTGAATACCACACGACCGGAATACCACCTCCATTTTCAAGTGTTTTTTTTTCATTACGAGACGCCAGCGACTCTTTCACAGCATGCATGCGACACTAATGATACGGTTGGTTTTGGATGAGGCGCGTTTTTATTGGCTGTCTTTTCGTACCGTCGCAGCGGCACTGGTGACGTCTCGAAAGATGTTTGACAATTGACGCAGCTCCGATTATTTCATAATCGCATTGAACCTGCCTGTTTGCCGCAACAGCGCCGTCGCAACTGCGAAATCGCAACTAAAATCGCTCCATGTGAAACCGTCCTCTTTTCCACAAGTTACCAAAAACGAAATCAGATTTCTTTGCTTACCTTCATGTGTTTTGGGCGAAGCACCTTTCATATATGTGGACATCTCTCATGCACGATGGATGCCCCTGTTGACACTCCAACCTTGAATTGCAGTGCAAGATCCTGCATTGACGTTGCCGATGACAGGTACCTGAATAAAAACAAAACATTGCTGTGTACATCAATGTCTGGAAGCCGAGAAACTAGTAATGAGTTCGCCATATAAACCAGTTTAATTGCACCTCGTATTCACTCCAAACAGTGAAGTTTAAAGAGAATACGATTTTACCTCAAAGTGATAGCAAGCCGCACCCGCGACGAAATGGGCTCTTTGACGACATATTGCTTCGTAAGCTTTGTTTCCAGGCGAGTGTGGAGTCTTTCAAAGGCGTTCCGCATTATCCGGTAATATCTTCGAAACTGCTCCGGGTCGCTGTGCAGCATAAAGAGGGTCTGCAGAGAAAAAGTATTCCAGAAACCTGCTCTCAGAAAAGCACAAGTCGACTTACCAATGAGTAAAACTCCGATTCTTTGGCTCTGTTTTGCCAG
This sequence comes from Ixodes scapularis, assembly GCF_016920785.2. Lineage (NCBI taxonomy): Eukaryota > Metazoa > Arthropoda > Arachnida > Ixodida > Ixodidae > Ixodes > Ixodes scapularis. Next base: position 90,988,274 of record NW_024609835.1, read on the forward strand.
CACGGCCTGACCCGCCATCACCGCGGGCTGCCGTCTAGGAGCAGGAGTTTTTTTTCCGCAGAAGTAGGTATTCCTTTTTACAGAGCAGTCTGAACTCGTCGTCATCAGCGGCCATCATGCTCTATGAAAGTCAAGACGCGCTGCTACTTGCCATCTTTCAATATGGAACATCGTCCACGTGACGAAGCCACCGGGACAACTGTTCGCCTTGAGCGACATGCCAAGCAACGCAACAACTAGCTTGCTCAAGCAGTTATGAGCTGTGACTCTCCCGGTGTCCTTGTCGCGTTCGTCGTACTCGTTGTTTTCGTCGTTTTCGTTGATGCGAATGCAGTCGATGCAAACGTCTGAATCGGCCCTAAATATAAGTATACGGCGTACTTTTTACCAGAAGCTAATAAATAAATCTGAAAATTTTATAATTTTTTTAAATATCGAAATTAGTATCGTCAAACGAATTCAAGGGTTCCAACCATGTGCTTCGCAAGTACGAAAAATCGCATATGTTCCCAATCAATGTGAAAGGAAACGCGAAATTTCGCATGTGCGGTTCATCGCTTCACCGAATTCGCAGGAGAAAATCGCACCATGTGAATCAGGCTTGAATCAGGCATAAGACGTTAGAAAGACAGTACCATATTTTTATGGTCAGCTAAAAAATAAAAATACATATTAAAAAAAAAAATTGGCTGTTGGTACGCTATCAATATTATATATCTAGGTTATGCGAGGTCACTTATTTATGATAGACGTGATATACTAAATCACGACCGGCTTTATTGGCGGCGTGAGCGATCGAAAGCGTCGCTGTGATCGGCCTTCCACAATAGGCCGAATGCTGACTATGACGTCAGCAAAGGATTTCATATCGATGGAAATAAGAGGAATGGAACAACTTCAATTCTGGCGGTGTTGGCAGGATTGTTTTGAGAGCGGTATGATTTCAAGCTTCCACCATGCTCTTTACAAACACCTTCAAACTTGCTGTTCACAAGGTAATGACGTCACGAAAGGTAACCATAGAAGGGCGCCACCAAAACATCTCGTCGCTAATAGGAGGTATTCACTGGACGCCCTCTTTGAGGGCAATGTTTAGAGCGCATGCTCAGAACGAGCTCACATTAATAGCCTGCTAAGACCGTCAAACTTGATGGTGCTAAATGCACGCTTCAAAAGGACTGCGGAAGCTCGCCGTCGGCACGCGCTCAGCAGCAGCGCACACGGATATGGCCGCCAGTGAATACTCCCCTATAGGGGCGACCAGGTCACCCGAGGCAGCGCGAGCGCGCCGCAGTTGTTTTTGCTTATTTAGTACTTTCTCTAGTTCGCTGAACTACCACCGCGTTTTCTGACGCTGAAGCTTAACAGGCTAGCGGATGCTTTTGCGTGTGTATCTGTGTGTGTGCTCGGTGGCTGTGCTACAACACAGTCCACTAATCCGCTTGTCTTCGCCATGCAGGTTTTTTCTTCTGTCATCACCCACGTGTTGTTTCCTACACTGCTGACTGCTCTCTCGTACGACAGTCCGGGATGTGCACTCCTCTCCCATGGGCACAGCGTGAATGGCGACTATCTGCCATCCGTCAGTGAGTCATTATGTCTGGCTAAGTCGCTACTGGATCATTGGATCCTCGACCAAGCATGGAAGGCACAATCGACCCCGACACGTCCAGACGCCGCACTATATAAAGCAGCGACGACCACCGGCAGCGCTCAGTGGGCTCGGTGGCTGTGCTACAACACAGTCCACTAATCCGCTTGTCTTCGCCATGCAGGTTTTTTCTTCTGTCATCACCCACGTGCTGTTTTCTACACTGCTGACTGCTCTCTCGGACGACAGTCCGGTATGTGCACTCCTCTCTCATGGGCACAGCGCGAATGGCTACTATCTGCCATCTGTCAGTGAGTCATCATGTCTGGATGCGTCGCCACTGGAGCACTGAATTCTCGACCAAGCATGGAAGGCACAATCGACACCGACACGTCCAGACGCTGCACCTATAAAGCAACGACGACCACCGGCAGCGCTCTGTGGGCTCGGTGGCTGTGCTACAACACAGCCCACTAATCCGCTTGTCTTCGCCATGCAGGTTGGTAAACCGTATGGCCTTTTTGCTAAGAAATCTAGCAACTACTTTTTGGTACAGCTGCCGAGTCCGCAGTGTTGCCTTGCCGTCTGTGCTGAATGCGTTCTTGTTGTCCGTTTTTTACTGCTGCTGTCAGGCGACGTAGAAACAAACCCAGGGCCTGACGATGCCGTGCTGGTTGAACTGCAAAACCTGTCTGCCGGTCAATCTCAACTACTTGCTGAGGTACAAGGCCTCATATTCCAACTGCAAACAACCGACAAAACAATGTCTGAACTCAGCAAGTGAATGGCGGAACTAGAGGGCCATTACCAAAGCCTTGCAACTGTGCGAATTGAACTAGAGACAACCCGAGCCGACACTGCCCAGACGGCTCGCCAGGTATGCGACCTGGAGGCCCGTCTGGACGATGCTGAGAATCGCTGCCGCCAAAACAACTTGACTTTTTATGGTCTCCCTGATCCCACTGCCTTAGAAACGTTTGCCCAGTCGGAACAGAGAGTCATTCGCCACTGTTTTGATATCTTCAACGTCACTTTGGACCCTAAAGATATCGAACGTACACATCGCCTCGGGCGTTATACAGCTGACCAGTGCCGCCCAATAATTGTAAAGTTCGCCTTCTTCAAAACGAAAGAGTTCATCATTTCAATGGCTCAAAGTTGAGAGGCACAAACTACAGCATTGGCGAAGACTTCTTTCGTCCTGTTCATAACGCTCGGAGGCACCTTGTTGCTTTTGCTAAAACCAAATCTGTCGCGTTTTCTCTCCGCTACAAAACACTGTTCATCGGTTCTAAACGCTATGTTTTTGATGAGACAGCAGAAACTGTAAAAGAAATAGCATAGCGATCACCCCGCTATCAGCGAGTAAAAAGACACCCTCAGACTACTGCCCGAACAAATCTTTCTTTTTCTGCAATCTCTAGTAACATACGTAGTTTCCTTCAGAAGCGCGAACTCGTGTTCAATCTTGTGTCGTCATCTGCCAGCGATTTATTGATATTAACTGAAAAATGGCTGACTAATGACGTCACAGACTCTGAGGTGTTGGCTGATCTACCGAATTTCAACCTCTTTCGTGACGATCGTGTTGGCACTCGAGGGGGAGGCGTCCTTATTGCCGTTAGCCAACACTTGTCATGTTCTGGTATCAACATTATGTCTGACCTAGAAATATTCGGGCTTATCTGCGAAGTAGCTCCTCAAACTGTTCTACTCGGCGTGTGCTATAGACCGCAGCATAACAGTCCCGTCTTTCCCCTTAAGCTCAATAACACCTTAAGTGAACTTACAGCAGAACACCCCAACGCACATATCCTCCGTTTTGGAGACTTTAATTACCCGAAAGCTGATTGGACTAACTCGTCAAATCTAACTGTGGGTAACGCAGAAACGAGAGAAGTTATGGAGGTATGTCTGAACTTCAATCTCACCCAATTGATATCAGAACGAACACGCATATCAAACGAATCTGCAAACGTTCTAGACCTAATACTAACAAGTCAACCGGACATGTTATCATCCATTACTTTCCTCCGTGAAATCATTGACCACAGAGTTATTCACGCTGTTTTCGAGTTTCTTCCGATAGCACGCCAGACACACAAGAAAAAGATCCGTCTCTATAATAAAGGAAATTACGACGCCATAAAAAATGAATTTACCACGTCTTTCAGATCTTCTGAGTCGTCCTTTCATGACCGATCCATAAACGAGAATCGGTTGATTTTCAAAAGCAACATAGAAGAACTGGTAAATAAATTCATCGCGAAAGTCAGTTTTAGCGCCAATTGCCAAAAACCATCAAAACTCTGAAAAAGCTAGAAAATAAGAAAAAAAAAAGACAAAGACGATTCCGTGCAGCTAAGCAAAGGACAACCTCTTGTGCGTGGGACAAATACTATGCAGCTGAAAACGCGTATCTGTCTCCCATCCGATGCGCTAAGCGCTCTTTCTTTCACTCCGACCTACCTAATATCTTACTCAACAACCCCAGGAAGTTCTGGCAAATTGTGAGCCCTCAGAAGACGCACACTGTTTCCCTTAGAAAAGAATCGGGTGAAGTTGCTAATTATCCGGAGTGGGCAAACATGTTTAACACTGCTTTTTCATGAGTTTTCACCGAAGAACCGTACACGTCATTTCCCATTTTGGTTACTAACATAATGACTGCAAAGCCCCCCGTCACTTGTTTCGCAGATGGCATTTCTTCTGCAATCGAAAATATCAAACTGTCATCGTCAGCCGGCGTAGACGAAAACAATTAAGTTCCTAAAAATACTAAGTGTGCGAGCGCAGCGTATTTGTGCTTACTATTCACTCAGTCCCTCACCACAGGTATCATACCAGAGGACTGGAAAAAGGGAAAGGTCGTTCCAATCTACAAATCAGGTAACAAAGATCCTCCACTAAATTACCGTCCCATCTCTTTAACGAGCGTGCATTGCAAAATCATGGAACACGTCATCTACTCCCAAGTAATGCATTTCCTAGACTCTATTAATTTTTTTCATCCGTCGCAACACAGGTTTCGCAAAGGCTTCTCTTGCGAAACCCAGCTGGCTAGTTTCCTTCATGATCTGCATGTTAATCTTGTATCTAATCTACAGACTGACGTCATTTTTCTGGACTTCGCGAAAGCATTCGATAAAGTACCGCAGAAACATTTGCTTCTAAAACGTTCTAAGTTAAATTTAAACTCTGATATCTTACATTGGATTAAAGAACTCCTAAACAATCGCTTTTCGTCTGTTCTTGTTAACAGCCAGTCCTCTCATTCACTTCCTGTTACATCAGGCGTCCCCCAAGGATCCGTTCTTGGTCCCCTCTTGTTCCTAATATACATTAACAACTTACCGCTTCATGTGTCTGGTCATATCCGTATGTTTGCTGACGATTGTGTTATCTATCGCTCTGTGACTAACGTTTCTGACCAACAATCTCTCCAAGATGACCTTAACCACTAAGGATGCCGCGAACTTTTTCGAATCGAAGTTTCGATGATCGAATCAAGCAGTTCGAAAGGTTCGAAAGATTTCGATTTTTCGATTGTCTACATCGTAAAACTCGACGGAAGTCAAATTTTCGAACTTGTTAAGCTAAGAAGTTCGACGCTTTTCGAACCGTCGAGCTTATTACGCTAAACAATTCGATCTTTTTCGAAATTTCGACCTTATTGCGCTGCAAAGTTCGATGCTTGTCGAACTTCCGAACTTAACTGACCAAAAAATGCGATGAATTTCGAACTTTCGAAATTATTTATCAAGAGGATTCAAAAATTTTCGAACTTTCGATTCCTGAAAAGTCAGAATTTCGACGAACTTCGAACTTTTAGGGTAAAAGTTCGACGTTCGTCGAACTTCGAAAGAGCAGCGGACGGTTTCATTTGAATTCAAGTAGTGAGGTACATTCGTAGTTTTTTTTTTTCTCTCAAACTTTTAGATGCGGTACTGCGTTCCTTACGAAAGACAATGGCGTTTGTTTCAATGTTCTGGCATGCTTAGTTTTAAAGAAATAAATTTCCGAAGGGGCGAGGAAGGACGACGGGTTTTTGATGATGATCGTTTGTGCCAGATTTGAAGCGCGCTGTAGCCGAAGCTATTTCTGGTAGAGATGTTATACATTTTTAAGAATGATCTATGTATAGCCTAGGTAAGTGCCGTCTTAAGATGTGATTATTGTTATTCACCGTCAGTTTCGAAGAAATGTTGAAAGATGTATCTACATGCAATTATGCACTAAACTTGATATTTATTTTCGTCTAAGTTGTTTGCGGTATCGCATTCAAATTAACACCACAGACAGTACATATCATTGCCATCTGCAGAATACAAAATAATGTATTTATTATTTTTTCACGTTAAGGAATAAATTAACTCATGGGAGAAGATTTCTAATAGTGTTCAAGTTCAGCACGTCATTAAAAGAAAACATTTTTTTTTTACTTCACGTTCCTGGGACGTGTTTCTTTTAGCCTGTACACATTTTGGTAAAAGAAACTTCTTTCGAAGTTCTGAACCTCTAAATATGCAAGAATACAACACTCCCGGGAAATTCTTGATAGTTATTTTTTTTTCTCCAGCTTTTTATCCCCGCATTTATTCTTTTTTTTTTTCACTGTTGGCACAGGTATTTAGGTTGAAAAGGCATAGCTTTGAACTTCCGAACCACTAAGCATGTGACGAGTAGTGCCTTCTGACAACGAGTTTCTAACAATGACCATCTACGCAATCTTTTATGCAGTGAAGAGCGACAGTAGCTAAACATATGGATAAATAATTTCATATTAAAATAAGCTCGACCACGCCCTCTTTCCCCGTATTGTTTTCTTTAACAGTCCGAAATATCTGGAAGGAAAAAAAAGGAACTGAAGCCCCCCCTCCCCCTCTACCCTCTTTCCCTCCGTTTTTCCTCTTCCGACGCCACTTGTATGGCAGAACGCTCCTCGACCTCGAGTTGTGTCGGCTTTTTGCGAGGGGATTCCTCCGTCCCAGAAAATAAACCTCCAGGACAATTACACACTTAACTTACTATATGCCAGCGTCAATCGGGCGGCGTTCGATCGGATTACTACCAGCGTGCAAAGGGTGGCGAGGTAGTTTGCCAGGTCGCTTCAAGGTTTTTCTGAGCCTCAACCTCCTGCTCGCCCCTAGCCGTTTCGAACTGGATGAGTCTCGTAAAACAGTGTGTTCGTGTGATAACTACTGCGTGATGCACGTTAAAGACCCCCCCCCCCCCCCCCCCCCCCGTCCTCCGGGCTGGCGGTCACAATTGCTGATCTATGGTCGCACGTCACTCTGCACTGGCAAATATTCCAGCAGATCCGGACACTCGACGTCTCATTTAATTGCCTGACCAACTTCGCAGAATCTAGATATCACACCCTAACTTTTTTAAACTTGAGTTTGTGAAAACCAGTGGGACGTGAAAACGTTATTTGAAACAAACTGTGGAGGAACTTGAAAACCGGACTTCGAACTTTGAAAACTTGGACTAAAAAAAAATTCAAAATCTTCGAAGTTTTTTTTTTTTTTTTTTCGAATTTAGCGTTAAAAGAGACTCGAAACCTTCGAACTTTTCGAACTTTATGCAGAAAGAAATTCGAAAGCTTCGAATCGTTCGAACTTCATGTCTATAAAAATTCGAAGCGTTCGAAGTTTTCGAATTTTATTTCCAAAGAATTTCGAAATCTTCGTATTTATCGAACCTGAAGTAAAAATATATTCGAAATATTCGAATCCGAAATTTGAGAAACCGTGAAAGCTTCGAACTTTCCGAATTCGAAACTCAACTGTGATCGAAAGTGGCGAATTTTTCGAATCCGAACCTCGGTCGGCACGAAAATATCGAAATTTTTCGAAATCGAACCTTTGTTCGCTTCGCAAATATCGAAACCTTTCGAAATCGAACCTGGGGTGGTTCGCGACATCCCTATTAACCACGTACAAGAATGGTATGACGATTGGCTTATGAAGCTAAACATTAATAAATGTAAACTCGTGTCCTTTCATCGCTGCCGCAATCCCCTTCTCTTCCATTACGCTATCGCAACATACCCGTAGAAATCTTTGAATCATATAAATACCTCGGCGGTCACTCTCTGCAACGATTTATCGTGGCGCACGCACGTTACTAATGTGATGTCATCTGCAAACAAAATATTGGGATTCTTAAAACGTCACCTCCGCCACGCTCCCCAACATGTGAAATTACTCGCCTACAAATCACTTATCAGGTCAAAGCTGGAATATGCGTCCGCAACCTGGAGCCCGCACCAAGTATATCTCGTAAACGCATTTAAAGCAGTTCAAAATCGCGCTACTAGGCTTATTCATTCCTCATATTCATATAACGTCAGCATATCTTCGCTGAAAGCAGAATCGGGCTTGCCTAGCCTTTCTACCCGTCGTCGCATCAGCACCCTTTCTTTGTTTCACAAGTTCTATTATTCTCCGCTTAATTCTACGCCTTACATCATACAGCCGGCACGCATTTCTCAACGTACTGGTCATCCGCTCCAAGTGACACGCCCACGCACCCGTACTGTCACATTTTTTTCCTCCTTTTTTCCCCGCGCAGCCTCGGACTGGAACGGCCTTTCCCACAACATCGTTGCCGTCACCTGCCCATCAACCTTCATGGACAATGTAGCAACTCATATCTCTCTTTGAATATTTATGGCACGGAAGAATTAATCAATGTGTACCCACCCCTTATGTAATACCTCTTGAGGAGGGTCTTTAAGGTAATAAAGTGAAGTGAAGTGAAGTGACGGCTCCATGACCGGTGACGTATTGAGGATAATCGGCTGTATTTTAAGGACCTTTCTCATCGTTATGGCGATTGTACGTTCAGTAAAGAGCTTCAAGCTGATCTAGATCACATTCTCCTCTGGTTAAAAAATAATAAACTTCCCCTAAGCTTAAACCAAATGCACTACCATGCACACCACTGTCTCGCGCCAACCTTCCAACACTTTTCCTGAACCGAGTGGAGATCCCAAGAACAACGCATATCCCCCTTGTGGGTGTCATTATTGACCAGCATTTCGATTTCCATGGCTATGTTCAAAGCGTCATGACCGTGAAAAGGTGACTCCTTGGCTTCGTCATTAGGTCCACAAGAAGAGCCAGTCCCGATGTGCCCAGATTGCTGTTCACAGCACTGCTGCTGCCCATCCTGGTGTATTGCTGCCCGGTGTGGAATTCGGCAACCAGGCAACTTTTTCTCTGGTTGCAACAAGTTGCCTGGTTGTTACCTTATTATGAGGCGCCAACTTGGCCCTCGAACACCATTCTATCGAGCACTACACCTCCTCCATTCAGTCCGCGGGGACCCGCTTCAACATCGACGTCAAGTAGCGACCACGCGGCTTCTAGCCACTTTTCTGCTACCGGACTCCTCGCTTCCTTTAGCGTCCTCCCAGCGGAGTACTCGCACTGGTGGACTGCAGCCCCTATTAACTTGTACGCTTCGTCACTAGAACTCCTTCGCACCCCTTGCAGAGCAACTTTGTAGGTCCCCCCCCCCCCCCCCCTCCCGACGCCAGTCACCAGTTCTCCACCAATCGACAGTGTCTCACTTCGAACATCCACCTAAAGCGTCACGGTCCACCTGTGGAGCATCTAATATGATGTGCTCGAAACAGCTTGAGCACATCATATTTAGCACTTTAGGCAATCATCTAAACTCGAACAACTATTTTTCTCCCATCCAGCATGGGTTTAGAAGCGGTTTGTTGAGCCAAACGCAGTTACTCGCAATTTTTCATGATGTGGCGTCTTTGTACGATAGAGGTTCTCAGGTAGATTCTCTTTTTCTTGTTTTTAAAAAAAATCGTTCGACTCTGTTTCACCCGAATTAATCTTACTTAAGTTATCCTCATTAAATATTCCAGTTAATGTGTTATTGTGGTTAAGAGATTACTGAGCGAAAGCAGTGCGTTGTAGTAAACAGTAAAAAATCTACATATCTGGACGTCACTTCAGGGGTCCCGCAGGGATCCGTTCTAGGTCCCCTTTTATTTCTCATTTTCATTAATGACATTACCATGGGCATGGAGTTAAGTATTCGTATTTATGGCGACGATTATATCGATCAGTTCAGACCTCTGATGGTAGCACTGCTTTGCAACGGGATATAGACCGTATTTCAGACTGGCGTGAAAGTTGGCATATGAATATAAACATTGATAAATGTCATCATGTGCGCTTCACAAAAGAAAAAAAGAAACCGCTGCTTTTTTCATACAGCTTGAATGGCACTTCACTGACCGTAACTCCAGAGGTAAAATATCTTGGGATAACCTTTACAGAGTGGTTATCTTGGCAGTCCCATATTAACAAAATAACCGCTAAAGTGACTGGTATGTTGTATTTTTTTTGGACGCGACTTTAGAAACTGCCCTACCAAAGTTATGGAGACATTCTATTCGACAAATATGAGGCCCATTCCTGAGTATGCTTGTGTACTCTGGGACTCCCAGATACAGTATCTCTGTGACAACCTTAAAAGGGCTCAGAACAGAGCAGCGAGATTCGTGACCGGAAATTATGATTATACTGTAAGGTCGAGTCTTCTAAAAGACTGTCTTGGTTGGCAGCCGCTGAAATGCCGAAGATTCGCTTTACGCTTAAAACCCTTTCATAACATTTATAATAACAAAACGGGCATAAACAGGGGATCGTTCTTTCAGGTGCCTCGCTTCATATCACGCAGGGTAGATCATCAGAATAAGGTTCGCGAATATTCGTGCCGCACTAACCGCTCATTCACACTGGAAGCGGATCCGCGTTCGCAAAGCGGTTGCGAATGCGGTTGTATAAAGATCCAGTGCAATTGGACGCGGAATTGATGTCATCGAGTGCGCGTGCAATTGTACTGGATCTTTATACAACCGCGTTCGCAACCGCTTTGCGAACGCGGATCCGCTTCCAGTGTGAATGAGCGGTAATAGAGAGTTTTAGTAAACCGTTTTCATTTTCCGCTCTGCTCTGAGGGTGCCAAACTGCGCATGCGCGCCCTGCTTTGCCGGATTGGAAAGCGGAGGTCCAAAAACGCGTTTTACTAGAGCGCTTTTCTTCAGCGTAAAAGAGCGTTTTGAGCTGGTTCGAAAAATTTGTTTCCGTAGCCCCACAAGTGGACATTTTTAGTACAAGTAAGACAAAAAACCTAAACGTTAACACCAAGAGAGTGAAAGGGAGCGTGTTTGTAGAGATAGTAAAAACGAAGGCGACAATAATAAACACAAAAAAGTAGGCACACACCAGACAAAATATTAAGTTATAAAATATAAATATAATCGTTCCACCTTGTGTGCGAGTGAAGCCGAAGGTATAAGGCCTGTTCACACATACAGCGGAGCGCTAAGTTAGCGCTACGTGAGCGCTCCAAGGAGCGCTCATGTGGCGCTTCCTAGCGCGTGACTTAGTTCTACATAGCGCGCGATTAGCGCTTTTGTAGCGCTCCAGTAGCGCCTTGTTAGCGCTTCAGTAGCGCCGTGTTAGCGCTTCAGTAGCGCTTCTTGGGGATATTGAAACTTTACCCCCCTGTTGTTGTAAAAAAAACTATCTCCAAACTCCGGTCTAAAAACATGCTTTTCGTGCAAGGCTCGTCAAATTATGAGGCGCTGGAGAAATGCAGCCTTCTGGGTTAAGTCCTTATTTCGAACTCTTTTTGTTCGCCTTCCGCCCATTGAAGAGCTTGCGGGAAGGGCCTTAGAACGCACCTGGTATCGCTGCGCCGCAGCGTTCTTCCGCATCAAAAAGTTCGTCTGCTTTCCTCGCCGTCACCATGGCAACGAACGCCGAATGAATAGAAGCACGAACGGTACCGCCGCGTGAAGCCAGCAACAGCTGACGCCATTTTACGAACGCCGTCTGCTAGCCAAAGCCGAACGCGGTGTGTCAGATCAACCGCCTCCGCCGGTGCGCCGTTGGCAAAGACGACGAAGCTGAGACACGCCGACGGCGATCGAGCAAGCAACAACACCGCGGGACGACTGCGATCAGCGGAACATCAAGCGGAAGCGGAAGTCGCGGGAGGCGCGAGAGGCTAGATCCAGTATCCGTTACTGTTGATCACCCGATACAAAGGGAAGAGCCGCAGGCTCCAATCCAATCCAATCCAACGGCGGCATTTGTTCGGATCAAAGGCCGGCTCCGCCGGTGCGCCGCTAGCAAAGACGACGAAGCTGAGCCATGCCGACGACGAATGGGCGAGCAACAGAACTGCGGGACGACTGCAACTGCGGAATTTATTGGGTTCAAAGGCGCGAAATAAGCAAGAACAATTTTTATTTGAATCATAACACCCGATATCCAAGTTGGGGACCAGATACCTTTGCTGGGTCTTTCCTGTGAACTTTTTACAGAGACACGGGGTGCCGCATTCAAAACACAGCTCCGTTTGCAAAATATGGGGGCCCTGGAAAGGACCGTTTAGACCGCTACCAGAACCTATAACTGACGTAACGAGCACTTGACGAGCGGTTGGCGCATAAGTCGTCTTTATGCATGCAGGCGGGTGACGGGCTCAGCGCAGCGGATTCCTCGAAGTCAGCGGGGCCGTCAGAATCCTCGCCGTGTCTGCGTCGGGGCTCTAGATTTTGGCGGCCGCGGCGACGAACGACTGGAATCTATCAGTGTTTCCGCGCGCCTTGTCTCTCCTCCAAAACATGAACTTTGCAAGGTGACCAGTGAGATAGTGGCTCTCGCGCCGTCCAGATGGAAGAGAGTTTTTGACGAGGGCCCAGGTGCAATCCACCGTATTGGTGTGCGCACCAGTGTTCGCGTCGACAAAGTTGCTTGACGGTGAGGTGCGTGAAGCGAGCGTCATCTGCAAGCTTGCGATAGTCAGCCCAACAATCAGTGATTATTCTTGTTTCAGGGCCTACCCACTCGGCTATTAGCCCTTGCAGGGTTTTAGCGTCACTGGTCTCCACGGGAACAAAAAAGCAGCACCCGCTGCAACGCGCCACACCGCCGAAAACCCACTGGCCAGGCCTTAAATACCCGCGATGGTACTTGTGCCGACCGAACATACTCTCGTCTAGTTCTACAGTCACGCCTTCGCCACCAATCATGTCTGAATGCTTAAAGACGGCATTTACCTCAACCTACCGACAAAGGCTCGCCCAATCAGTTATTGTCTTACTTGCGATATCAGCCTCCCGCTGAATGACGGCGCACGGTAGGTTCTGGCATCCGGAGGATGATTTTTATGAGTTGGAGAAGCGTCAGGTGCGTGCGATCCTTCGAAAAGGGAACCGCTCCGTAGCGAGACATCGCCCTGGCACTGAACTTTGACACCGGCTTCCTCTTGGCCACCTCGCAAATCATCCACACACCAACCCCCCCCCCCCCCCCCCCCCCCCCCCCCCTGTAGCCATCCGCAGATCTAGCGCGGACTTGCAGCTTGTCATCGCAGCTTCGCACTCTGGACACGCACGAAAACCCAGAAGCCAGGAGCAGGCCAACGCGCTAAAGCAAATTAATTGCTTCAAGAGGGTCTTTCATGGCGCCAAGAAGACGGCACAAGTTGAACGCCATGGCACTGCGATGCTCGCCTCCGGAAGAATAAAACCAATAAAGCGCCCAGGGGGAACTGCGCGCTTCTTTGCATTTCTTATATTTATTTCATCCGCCATTTTATACCTCGTGACACAATTCTAACAAACTCATTGGTTGATCGGTCGGACCACACCATCGCGTGACAAAAAAAACAAAAAACAAAAAAAAAAGTTAAACGTATGTTTACGGACGGCATCGTCACAAAGAAGGGCGCAGTCGAACCCAACAACAAAATGAAGTAACAAAGTGAATAAAACTTAAAAAAAAAAAAAATAAGAAGGGAGCCGTTGGAGTTTCGGACGGCGTCTTCTTTGATGAGAGGAGCTGCTCTTGCTGCTCGGAATATTCCTTTTTGTTCTTTTTCTTACTCTACAGGGTTCCACGACCCTTATTTGAAGCTGATTTGTTAAATTAATAACAAACAACGCGTTGGAACGGAGGAGGTAGAGAGTCGTGGCGTCAGAATTTGACGTCGCAGAAAAGAAAAGAAAATAACGAATGCACAATCCATACCGTATGCCAAGACCGTTTTACTCCGCACTTGGCGAGGCCTTATGACGCAGCCGACGACCGTTAGGCTATTTATTTTGTTTCTTTAAATTTTTTATCGTGACGACTACTCCACTGTGCCTTGGAGTCTCTAGCGGAGATCCGGCAGTTTTTAATAATTATTATTATTGTCGTTTGAAGGGCACTCTTCGTATGCTGCTTCGTTCCTGACGCCATAAAAATATGGGGCGGGATTACTTTGCACCACGTATAAAAAAAATTTAAAAAGTTTAGTGCATGGTCGGATTGGTTTGTGGATACAATTAGTCCAATAAAATTAGTCCAATAATTGAAAAGTACGATTATTTAGCTTCATTATTAGCATCTTTTGTGTGCATGCGTGAAATACAGCACCCAACGAGAAGACACTAGAACAACGCTGCAACTGCTGGACCATAGACCACTTTTGAGAAAATGCGCCGCAAGACAGGGATATATACAGTATACAAGAAGTAGACTATTTAATGTCACCAAAATCCTGGGCGGGGAACTCTTGGCGGTATCAGTGTATCGTTTTGAAAGCGATACAAAAACACGTCGGGGACGCAGGAATTGTGGACCAACTTTGAGTGCGTGCGCGTCTGATCTGTGTGTATCAGTGTTGCGGAATGGGCACCCCCATTCCATTCCCATTCCATTCCGGGGAATTAGAGTTTTCGATAATTCCATTCCTTTCAACTCCTAGGAATGGGAACACTGGGCCCATTCCCACTCCTGGAATGGCTGAATCGTTCCATTCCATTCCTCTAATTCCTAAACGTAAAAACTGGCACTTGACAGCTACATTGTGTTGCCGACATGAGCAGCGTACTGCTGGCATTATCAAACGCATAAACAATTGAAAAAAAAAAAACACAAAACGTAATTACCTTAAAAGCGCTGGTGGCACAAAGTGTTTGTTTACATTATACTGCGAACATCGAAAAAGCCCCTTGATATGTCGATGCTTGTTTAAAGCGCCGCTCACACATATGCAACTGAGTAAGACCGCGAGAGACCGGATGCGCTGCAGCGCAGCTGGTCCTAAGACTTCAGAAGAGGCTTAAAACCGGTCTGGTCTCTCTCGGTCGTACTCGGTCGCAAGAGTGTGAACGGACCTTTAGACATCGGTCTCGCGACCAATTGGCTCGCAACAAACAGCAATACTTAAATCCACTATTCATCTTTTTTTTTTTTTGCATTTGATTTTTAGGATATGTCTGGCCAGCGTGTTTGTTTGATAAGACCATACAAATATCCAGTTCGTGCGTCGCGCCAAAAATAAGCTATATTACTCTATTCTTCAAATACGTGCACAGCAACACGGCTAGTACGCTGCTCGAAGCGACTCCATGCACAGCGGCAAGATCACATCCTCTGACAAAGTGCATCCTCTATAGCGCAGCACGAAAGACCGTATTGGCCATGTCACGCAACCTGTTTTAAAACACACAAGTTCACGCTTGCTTTACGAATCTCGATATTTCCTATCATATTCAATTCAATTCTTTAACTGTTTTTCAGGCATTCAATATAAAAAACGTGTGCTGGGCTCAAATATATGTTTGTTCATTGTGGTTCGTTCATTATATGGACGTTATTGGTTTATTAGTTGTCATTTGTTGATCATCTTGATCATTATTCGGACATGAGCTAACACACTTTTCTGCGTACGCGTCCGAGGTATTGCAAGGTCATTCAAGGTGCATTCCGCGAGCTCTCAGTTGCCGGTGTTTCGCGGTGACCGAAGTACCTAGCTTTAACGCGAATGGGGTTGTATGTACCGGGTGATGTCGTAAGGACCATTTGGTACGCCTTGCAAAATTCGAATTCCAATAGAACATACCTCAAACTGGGTGCGCGAACGCAGTTTCACAAAATGCTTTATTTTTTTTTTTTAAGAGAGCGTGAGAGAGAGAGATCTTATAGGTGGTGAAGTGGTTAAAAACAGGGCAAAAACGGCGGCCTCGCATTTTCTTTGCCCTCTAATGGATCTTCGTCGTTTGCACACTGCTTCGCGAGCTTGCTTTCAGGTGGCCATCGTTTATATATCTCGTCAAATTATTACGTTCCGCGGCTTTTTGCTCCTTGCAACCTCTACTTAAGCGTTCTTAGCGCTTATGCGCTGAGCAAGTTACCCGGAAGCGAGCCTGCAAACCAGTGGGGAATCAATGAAGAGGCTGATACAGGACATAGAAAATACACGGCCGCCGTATTTACTTCTTTCTTTTTTTTTATATTTCACCATCTCCGTGTTGAGCTCTAAAAAGATTTGGCATAAAACTTCTTGCGAAACGGCCTTCGCGTGGCCAGTTTTAGGTACGTACTTACGTTTGGAATTCGAATTTTGCAAGGCGTGCAAATGTGCCGATCCTTACGGCTTCACCGCAGCAGAATACTGCAACACTAATAGATCGAGCTCATTAAGCGTCCCTCGCATCCGATGCACTGCTTTGACCTTACTCCAGAGAAGGCAGGGGACAGTGCACGAATTACGCCCTGTCCTGCTCTGCCATCGCAGACCAGCAGCAGGGTTGTCGTCGTACATACAGAAAGACTGAACTTTCTTGATGCATCGCGGCAGTGGTGCCGTAGCAAAACTGGCTGGTGAGATCAGTCTATTGAAGCGAGCGCTGTGCAAGGTTTATGATGACGGCATTCCTCACAACGCATGGCGTGACAAAACCCTTATATGAGTGCAGACCCGTTAAAACAAATAAATAAATAAAGCCAAACAGTCTTCTTGCACGAACGAGGAAACTATGCGTAAGTAGCTTAGAGGCAGCTGAACAAAATCTGCCAAGAAAACTTTATTTTGTTCTCCTTCACAATTAAACGATAAACGAATTTCAAAGCTGCTAGCCGATTCGTTATAAAACACCAAGTCTACGATTCACGCCGTGTAATCCCTACCGAACTATACGTTCCTCTTCATAAACATCAGTTGTTCGAACGAGGTACTAGACAGCCGGTTTCGCTTCGCTGTCATTATGAGCGACGCCGTCGAAAATACGCGTTCTACGTCAGCTGACGTAGCATTCACTGAAAACACTGCTCTTGCAACCCGTGCGAGCAGGGGAAAACGGGCAGCGTTGGCTTTCCAAAACTTAAGAGGTGTAATCGCGTCTCCACAAGTGCCTTCTGCAAGGTAGAGTGAAACCTCTCCTCCAATAGACCCGGGCTGATTCGCTTAGTGGGTATTTTCACTTTGCCTGATGCTCTTGAACATCAGTTTGCCTGAACGCACCTCGGGGTCTACAGTCGGGACGCTGCTAGTGCTGCCATGACCTAGCAAGAGGGGCCCCCTTCCAAGCACAGCAGAATGCATCTCCTCAGCGGTTGCGGCTGGGCACCAAGACGACTTGAATCTTGGGTCTAGGAGTGTAGCCATTAAAAAAATCGAGTCACTCCACGCGCCGGCGAAGCGCTTCTGAATGCTTGCTTTTAAGCCATTAGCCATATCTCTACAAAGAAATGTGGCTTTGCTGAGGATTCCAGCGATGGAAACGTCAATGTTTCTCAATGCTGGAAGCAGCAGTCCGGCCGTTTCATGCCTCTTCTGGAGGAGTTCAGATGCCTCCTCTACTGGTGAAAGCAGCTCTATCAAGTCCGTGATGAGCCTGAGTTCGTACGTTGAGAGTTTTGTTTTCTTGCACGCGTGCAACGTGTCGGCAAGTTCTGAGTGATCGGCAAAAGTGCTAGCGAGCTTTCTCATCATTCCCAGCTGCGAGTTCCACCTCGTTGTGTTGTGGGCTTCTAGGTGCACGCCGCCACATTCATCACAGTTTCTGTGTCGGCAGTACTCTTACGTATTGAAGCTACGATGGTGCCGTATTTCTGTATTACTTCCTCAGCTTTTGAATCCTAAAATCGAGGGAAAAAAAGATTGAGAAAAAAATGACAAAGAGCAACACGCAATGCCTTACGTTCATGGTTTCAAGAAAACAATTTAAGATTATATATAACGATCGATAGTTTAGTGATCGACTTTACACTAAGTGTAGTTCAAAGGCGGACAACTAATTTCGATAGAGCCGGTCACAAAAAGCGTAACCACAAAAGATAATGTACAACCTACGTAAAAATAAATAAAGTCAGAGCGGTAGAATATAACATACCTGCCGGATAGAGTCCTTTACGGCAAGCTGCAGATTGTGGGCGGCGCAACCAAATCGGAATTGCTCCAGCTTATGAAATTCGCTTAAAAGCTCCTTGGCTAAGCTCTCCGGGCGCTCGCCGAGGATGTCAGCGTCTTCGTCTGCTTCCGTTCCCCAACCAGGAAAAGCAAAGGCCTTTATCATTGATGATGCATTATCTGTTACCACAAGAAGCACCTGAAAATTCAAATTGGTATTGTTAGTCAACACAAAATTGTAACAAAGATTTCATATTTTACCTTGTCTGATATGTTCCACTGGACAAGCGCTGCGTCATACTCAGAACGAATGCGAGCAGCTGTGTGGCTGCCCGTCAGTCGAGTGAAGGTAAGGAGGAATGTGTGAGCCGTAAAGTCATTGTCGACGAATGTGGCTTCGACTCCTAGGTAGCCTTCCATAGTCGGAGACGTCCACACGTCGAGAGAAATGCACACGTGCTCTGCTCCCGACAAAGAGGCCGATATTTTGCTTTGAAGAGCAGACACCTTCGAGGGTAGCAACTTCTCTCGCAGGTCGTCACGAGACGGCAACTTGTAGCCCAAAACAGCGACCTGAATTTGAACAAACACAAATCAATTACTCTCATGCAAGGTTACGAAGAACTATATGTAAAACTCACCGATACAAATTGCTTGAACCCTTCTCGTTCTACAATACGAAACGGCTCCATGTCAATGCATATCATATTGAATAGGGCTTCATCAAGCGCAGCTTTTCGGTGAGCCGGTACAGAGCTGCACCCAGCGCTGAAGGCGGAAGTTATTTTTGGCTGGTTCGCCTGCCCTTTTCCAACTTTCGCGTACTCGTTGTCGTGCTTCCTCTTCAGATGGCGAATAAAGTTCGATGATACGCCGACTGCACCGTGTATAGTTTCGCTGCACACCTTGCAGCGTGCAGCTTGTTTGTTTCCTTCCCGACTAATATCGAAAAATGTCTTCCACGATGCCATGACTCGATCTATTTTTTTCTTGTAATCTTCCTCTTCGCGCTGATCGAGCGGCGGGTTCACGCAGGAGACGGTACCAACCGAATCATTCTTTGGCCTCGGTGTCAGGTTGTTCGCGTTCTGGCGACGGGTGCACAGCCGGCGTCGATGGAAGCCAAAGCCTCAGTGGCAGCTAGCATCCAGCTCTCCTTTTCAGTGGCCCTCGCAACAACGGTCGCGCCTCGTCTTTCTTTCTGCAGGTCTAGTCAGTTCGGTCATGCAAAAAGAGCGCTGTCGATAGTCTACTTCGCCTTATGATGGACCACAAAAGATAGCACGAGTGCCATCGAAACCAGTCCAGTGCCTTCTGAGTGTCACGTGACCCTAGGGCGCAGCAACGCGCGCCGTGCGTGTACTGGCCCGCTCACGGTGCTGGATGGCTTGGGGTGACTTGTAGCGTCCGCAGCGGTCCATCGCAAGGTGAAAGGAAGTATGCAGAGACTAAAGTCAAAGGAAATTAGCGGGCATCGGCTAGCTTGCTTGTAACCCTAACCCACTTGAATGCAAAACATATAACAAAGAAAACAAGCATCGGAACAAGGACCAAGTAAAAGGCGGACTTGCACGTAAAATCACAGTACAAAAAAAAAAAAAAAAAAACAAGCGTCGGAGCCAAGCGCAAGAGGAGAAGGGAGAAGTGAACTTCGCTTGCTTTGTTTTAATGCCGAAGCAAACACACATTTCGCATTTCAAAGGAGTGCGCGCGAATGAACGTGGAAGGCGGCAGGGTTGGCCGCCGTTCGGCGGCGCGCGAGTCAACGAGTTAAAAGAGCTCTGCGAGTTATGAGTCGCCCCCGCTTTCACATCTCAGTCTGTGCGCGCGTGCCTTCTTCATGCCGTTGAAACAAAACAAAAAAAAAGTTACACAAGAAGGACGATGAGGAGCCATGGAGCCGCCGTGCCTGGCGGTTTCTTGCTTGGTCACTCCTTCGTTTCTTTTGCTTGTTGCTTGGTTTCTTGTTTCACTCTCGTGTAACGCCAGTGAAGCCCGTCTACGCCTCCGTGAAAGGCGCCACCGCCTTTCACCGAGCACTGCCGCAGAACGAGCAGCTCCTACCCACGACCGGCCTACCTCGGTGCCGTTCCTGGCTAGGCCGGAGCTTTTCGGCCGCGAGGTTCAGTTGGTGCGGTCGCGGTCGGCGAGGTTTGGCGAGACGAGAGCGATGGCATCCTCGGAGCGTTCGGAAGCGAACTCGCTCGCCAGGGATTGCGCACACACGACGCCTCTGGTCCAGAGTGGTCCAGAGTAGCCCGGCGGCCCGGCCCGGAGCCCAAAACGCTTGGGTTTTGATGTTTCTTCCGTCTCGTGCGAGACCACCGCTGCCACTGCTGCCACCGCGACCAATGCGACCACCGCTTGAAACTGTTGAAACCACCTCGAGTAACCGCGAGACTGGCCGCGAGAGCGGAAACGCCGTCATCTCACCGGAAATCGACCTATCCGAGCTCTCGCGTACCATCTCCGACGACGGAGCTCGCGGAGCGCGCTCCGCCACCGTGCACCGGAAGTGAGACGACGTCGTTTAGTTTAGCTCGAGTGGACTCTGACCGCTGGAGCGCGCTCGAGCGCGTTAACTTAACGCGCCCATTGGCTTTATTCTTCCAGAGGCGAGCATCGCAGTGCCATGGCGTTCAACTTGTGCCGTCTTCTTGGCGCCATGAAAGACCCTCTTGAAGCAATTAATTTGCTTTAGCGCGTTGGCCTGCTCCTGGCTTCTGGGTTTTCGTGCGTGTCCAGAGTGCGAAGCTGCGACGACAAGCTGCAAGTCCGCGCTAGATCTGAGGATGGCTACGCGGGGGAGGGGGGGGGGGGGGGGGGTTTGGTGTGTGGATGATTCGTGAGGTGGCCAAGAGGAAGCCGGTGTCAAAGTTCAGCGCCAGGGCGATGTCTCGCTACGGAGCGGTTCCCTTTTCGAAGGATCGCACGCACCTGACGCTTCTCCAACTCATAAAAATCATCCTCCGGATGCCAGAACCTACCGTGCGCCGTCATTCAGCGGGAGGCTGATATCGCAAGTAAGACAATAACTGATTGGGCGAGCCTTTCTCGGTAGGTTGTGGTAAATGCCGTCTTTAAGCATTCAGACATGATTGGTGGCGAAGGCGTGACTGTAGAACTAGACGAGAGTATGTTCGGTCGGCACAAGTACCATCGCGGGTATTTAAGGCCTGGCCAGTGGGTTTTCGGCGGTGTGGCGCGTTGCAGCGGGTGCTGCTTTTTTGTTCCCGTGGAGACTAGTGACGCTAAAACCCTGCAAGGGCTAATAGCCGAGTGGGTCCGCCCTGAAACAAGAATAATCACTGATTGTTGGGCTGACTATCGCAAGCTTGCAGATGACGCTCGCTTCACGCACCTCACCGTCAAGCAACTTTGTCGACGCGAACACTGGTGCGCACACCAATACGGTGGATTGCACCTGGGCCCACGTCAAAAACTCTCTTCCATCTGGACGGCGCGAGAGCCACTATCTCACTGGTCACCTTGCAAAGTTCATGTTTTGGAGGAGAGACAAGGCGCGCGGAAACACTGATAGATTCCAGTCGTTCGTCGCCGCGGCCGCCAAAATCTAGAGCCCCGACGCAGACACGGCGAGGATTCTGACGGCCCCGCTGACTTCGAGGGATCCGCTGCGCTGAGCCCGTCACCCGCCTGCATGCATAAAGACGACTTATGCGCCAACCGCTCGTCAAGTGCTCGTTACGTCAGTTATAGGTTCTGGTAGCGGTCTAAACGGTCCTTTCCAGGGCCCCCATATTTTGCAAACGGAGCTGTGTTTTGAATGCGGCACCCCGTGTCTCTGTAAAAAGTTCACAGGAAAGACCCAGCAAAGGTATCTGGTCCCCAACTTGGATATCGGGTGTTATGATTCAAATAAAAATTGTTCTTGCTTATTTCGCGCCTTTGAACCCAATAAATGCCGCAGTTGCAGTCGTCCCGCAGTTCTGTTGCTCGCCCATTCGTCGTCGGCATGGCTCAGCTTCGTCGTCTTTGCTAGCGGCGCACTGGCGGAGCCGGCCTTTGATCCGAACAAATGCCGCCGTTGCAGTCGTCCCGCGGTGTTGTTGCTTGCTCGATCGCCGTTGGCGTGTCTCAGCTTCGTCGTCTTTGCCAACGGCGCACCGGCGGAGGCGGTTGATCTGACACACCGCGTTCGGCTTTGGCTAGCAGACGGCGTTCGTAAAATGGCGTCAGCTGTTGCTGGCTTCACGCGGCGGTACCGTTCGTGCTTCTATTCGTTCGGCGTTCGTTGCCATGGTGACGGCGAGGAAAGCAGACGAACTTTTTGATTCGGAAGAACGCTGCGGCGCAGCGATACCAGGTGCGTTCTAAGGCCCTTCCCGCATGCTTTTCAATGGGCGGAAGGCGAACAAAAAGAGTTCGAAATAAGGACTTAACGCAGAAGGCTGCATTTCTCCAGCGCCTCATAATTTGACGAGCCTTTCACGAAAAGCATGTTCTTTTGGCCATCCCGCGTCCTGTTTTTTTTTTATCCGGAACATGGGTCTAAAGTATCACACTGCCGCTTCTTGTACCGCGGTGCAGCGGATTAGCTCATGCACTGCGGTTCCGGTTCCTGTGGTTGGGTGTGCATCAGCAGCACCATGGCGGACATGTGGGATGCTGAAATAGAAATGCGACAAATGCTCTTAGATACGCGATTAATGCATATGTGTGTTGACGGCTTAACGCCCAGAAGAGCCTTCTGGGTGCGCGAAATCTTTCGCCACCGAGATACCGACGGATATTCGGCGAACCTTGTTTATATGCTGAGGGACCGAGACACAGAGCTCTTTCGAAGGCGATTATTTTTAACCGCGTGTCTTTGAAATCAGGGTCACGCACTTCGAATAGAAAGCGATGAAGTCGTACCCAATGAATTATGGCGAATTCCACTGGGCGTTTTGGAGCGCGCCGGGATCAGTTGACCAGATCCGGATTGGAGCACACGATCCGAACGGGGTCGCGCTGCCTACGGATCCTCAGTGGAACATAACCACTGCTCCGGGATCGGTGGATGCCTTCCCGTCATTCAACTGCCCGGGAATCCCCTTTTCGCGGCCGCCGCGGTCGTTTCGAAGACGTTTTCGCAATCGCGGCGCTAACACGTGTTCGACGCACGAGTGGCAGGAATGGCTCAAGCGCTTCTAGCAACGTACGATTGCCGGAATGCCCGTAGCGCGGCAAATACCTTCTCTTCTCCTTCCTGGAAAACGAACCAGCTGTCGAGCCAATGGGTAAGCAAGCGGCCATTACGAATTCTTCTGATGTCGAGACAATCTAGGAGCCCAGCCCGCGACGTGCTTCTTCTTCTTCTGAGGCGAGATGGGCGAAATCACCGTAGGCGAAATCAGGCGAGATGCCCCACGAGAAAGGAAGTCACGTGTGTGCGCCGAGGGCTCCGAAATCGGTGGAGCGACTTTTCTCGTGGCCAATTCCACGGGTCGTTTTGGAGCGCGCCGGGGACGATTTTTCCGGAGCGAGCCTAATTCACGGGGCGATCGGGATCGAGACAAACTTGTTCCACTGGTCATTTTGGATTAGCTCCCGCTCCAGACCTCGATCTGGATCCGAGAAAAGTCGCTCCCCCGATTTTGGCGGATTCAACCGGAAGCCAGCCGGGTCAGCCCTCGGCGCACACACGTGACTTCCTTTCTCGCGGGCATCTCGCCTGATCTCGCCTCAGAAGAAATGGTAATGGCCGCTTGCTTACCCCTTGGTATGGTGGCTAGAGAGTTGGGTGTGTCGAGCGGCGGCCGGCGCGCGGCACCAAAAGGAAATCTGTCGCCAGGAGGCGCCTCGGAAGCCCTGTATGCTATCCGACCGCGGCGTCAGCGGCATTTTGGCTGCGCTGGGGCCGACATGCGCTGCATGCGGACCTTTTCCCGGCCACTTGTCGGCTGTGTTTTTTTACAAAATTAATTCGTGTGGCATAATGAAAGTCTGATAAACCTGCATTCGATAGTTGACCCGATTTTGGAGCGTCGAGGAAGGTAAATCCGCAATTGAAGTCCTACTCTTCTCACCGCAACGCTGACGGAGTAATATAAAAAATGGGGCAATTTATTATTTTTTTTTTAAATTTTCTCTCGTGTACTATGTTTTCAAAATACGTAAAACGACCGCCGAGGAATCAGCATCCGTGACGAAATTTCGCGTTTCAAGCCGCTGTGTTACGTCTATCAAATGAATCGACGCTGAACGGCTCAGGCATTTTGACATTAAAATATGTGTGAGGACGCTGGGTACTTCTGGAGCAATTTCCCTGTGATTCAAGAGCAGACATGGCTGGCGAGAAACAACGCGAAAAGTTGTCATGACACAAAGCAAACAATGCATTTTTGGCACTTTACATGTTTATACAACGTGGAAAAGCAATGAAATACAAAATCGATTTTAAAAGAGAGTGAGCGAAGTAACATATTATACATCATAGGGTGTTTATTTATAACAAAAATCGGCGGATGTTTATCGGCGTTTATTTATTTCACCAATACCGGTGCTTTTTGGTGAATTCTCTCATGCAGACGCTAAAAACGGGGATCATCGGGGGCGGGGAGATTGCGAATGCAAACCAGCGCTGGAGACGAAAAACATTCCAAATTTTATTTACGTCTTTTACACAACCTCTTTCACACAGGATTATTGTTGTATATGCATGCATACATTCCTAGGCTCCTGTCTGTCACTGACGCCCGCTCCTTCCTGTTGACGACGCGAAAGGTCAGCGTTGGGTAAAATACATCTAAAAGATACTTCAGGTAATTAAAGTACAAAGTAAATGAGACGTGATGTACTTTAAGTAAATTTATATGAAATACACTGGGAACAACGTACTTGAAGTAAAGAACTATAAGTACAATGTACTTTCAATGTAAAGTACAATTATTTTAACACAATCTTTCATGATGCCCTTTCATTCCCCTTTACAGTGATTTTTTTTTTTTAAATTGTATGCATTGCCCAAGGGTAATCAAGGGTGCAGTGCCTCACAGAGTAGTTTTTTTTTTTTTTTTCAGGAATGGAGCCGAATTCAGAAGACCCTCTTCTGAATTTGGCACCCCTTGCACTGGATTGTAGCACCCAAGGGGGTTAAATGTAATAGGACGGAGCATGACGTCTGCCCCATAGCTCTCATAGAAAAATGTCCTCTCCTTAATAAAAAGAAGAAAAAAAAATGCGTGTGCAAGCGAGCTGGTGATAATTACATCCCCAGAAATCTGTGCCATCGCATGCTAGCGCCATCTCTTGGCGGATTATGGCAACGCTCCCATAGAAGCAATGTATTAAATATAGAAATACGGAAATATTTGCTCAACATCACATTTTTTCAGATTTGCCATGCTACCCGTCCAATCTCTGACCCGATCCAATCCTTCCGCAAAAAAGTCAAGATTACAGCGCATAAACTGCAGGTTCCTCATTCGAGTAAATTATTTGATGCATAGCCACTATGGGTGGTATCAGGTTTGATCGGTTTTTAAAATATATTATTAGGTGTGTGAAATAAATTTTAATTTTATATTATAAATACAACCCTCCCCCAATCATATGACAAAGTTTCGTGATTTGTATGATATTTTGTAATGCGTAGAAAACATCCTTCTGGGGCACCTCTCCCAAACGTGCCACACAAAGTGATTTTCGAACCTCCCTAATTTAAAAATACAGAAAGATACGAGATTTGCAATATAACTGCGACAAGGCAAAAACATCCAGGAAGCGTAGTGTACGCTCTGTCTTCTCTCAAACTTATTCGCTCGGGTTCCTGAGACCAGTTTGTCGAACCAGGCGCATAATCGACCAGCCAGCTGTTCAGAATCGTTTCCTGCATTCTGCTGCTGGGATCACTAAACTACCAAACAAAGAAAGCAACTATTTGTTTTTTCATTTAGAAATTTTATCATGGCTAAGAAAGGTATAGAAATATTGTTATTAATCATTAAAAAATTATTGACCTCGGCGAAGCTACATTCAGGGCGAATAAAGTGGGAATATTGAGTGATTATTTGGCAAGGAAGCTGACTGTACTTGATAGTCTCTTCATGACACGTCAAGCACATAAATTCAAAATATCAAGTAAAAAACATGTCGGTCGATCCAGCGAGGAGAACATTGGAAAATGAAAACTACGTAACGTCCTCGCTCGAACGCCTTTCCCATCGAGGAGGTTTATTTTCAAGGATATGCAGTTGTACCATGATTGATTTGATGGACTTAAATTTCATCATTTTTCCCAGTTAAAGACCCGAATGTTCTAAACAAGTTCCTTGTGGATGAGCGGAGGCCCAAATTTGAAAAGTTGGACGAAGCCGTCAAAACGGAAAAACCAGGTCTAGTTTGAAGCGGTTTTTCTCAAGACAGATTTATTTCCAAGTATTTGCCATGGCACCAGCATGTAGTAGAGGGATGAAAATGATATATTTCGCCTAAAATGGGTGCATGAGCCGTGCTCCAAAAGTTCCCTGTGAAGGCGCGGGTGCTCAAACTTTAAAAATGGGACGAAACCGTCGAAACAAAAAAAACCAGGTCCACTTCGGAGCGGTTTTTCTCAAGACAGATTTATTTCCAAGTATTTGCCATCGCACTAGCATGTAGTAGAGGGATGAAAATTATATATTTCGCCCAGAATGGGTGCATGAGCCGTGCTCCAAAAGTTCCATGTGAAGGCGCGGGTGCTCAAACTTTAAGAATGGGACGAAACTGTCGAAATGGAAAAACCAGGTCCACTTCGGAGCGGTTTTTCTCAAGACAGATTTATTTCCAAGCATTTGCCATGGCACTAGCATGTAGTAGAGGGATGAAAATTATATATTTCGCCCAGAATGGGTGCATGAGTCGTGCTCCAAAAGTTCCATGTGAAGGCGCGGGTGCTCAAACTTTAAAAATGGGACGAAACTGTCGAAATGGAAAAACCAGGTCCACTTCGGAGCGGTTTTTCTCAAGACAGATTTATTTCCAAGTATTTGCCATCGCACTAGCATGTAGTAGAGGGATGAAAATTATATATTTCGCCCAGAATGGGTGCATGAGCCGTGCTCCGAAAGTTCCCTGTGAAGGCGCGGGTGCTCAAACTTTAAAAATGGGACGAAACCGTCGAAACAAAAAAACCAGGTCCACTTCGGAGCGGTTTTTCTCAAGACAGATTTATTTCCAAGTATTTGCCATGGCACTAGCATGTAGTAGAGGGATGAAAATTATATATTTCGCCCAGAATCAATGCATGAGCCGTGCTCCAAAAGTTCCCTGTGAAGGCGCGGGTGCTCAAACTTTAAAAATGGGACGAAACCGTCGAAACGGAAAAACCAGGTCCACTTCGGAGCGGTTTTTCTCAAGACAGATTTATTTCCAAGTATTTGTCATGGCACTAGCATGTAGTAGAGGGATGAAAATTATATATTGCGATCAGAATGGGTGCATGAGCCGTGCTCCAAAAGTTCCCTGTGAAGGCGCGTGTGCTCAAATTTGAGAAGTAGGGCGAAACCGTCAGTACTGAAAAACCAGGTCCACTTTGAAGCGTTTTTTTTTTTCGAAATAGAGTTATTTTCAAGTATGATACCAGCATGTAGTAGAGGGATGAAAATTATATATTTCGCGTCGTCTACCACTTGAGTATAGAGAGACCAAGGTTCGAGGAGATATCATAGAAACAACATCTGAGCGGATGAACACTGAAACCTTTCAGACTCGCCAAACTGCTTGGCCCATGGACAACACGACAACGACCAACGAGCCTTCAAAGCAATTCTAAAAGCGCAACGTGCGCGCGTGCGTGCATCGTGTATGCGGACGCGAAGTGATAAGCTAAGCTATGTTTTTTCTTTAACACTAACTTTGATCTCCCCTTTCCTAACGAAGTAGCCAGACCCTCAGTCTTTGTTCAATAAAACGGTGGCCGGAAGCGTACTGCTGTAGAAAATTATGTTAGCCCTGGAATAAAGAGCATTGAGAAAGAAACGGGTATTACTCTGTCTCAGTCACGAATGAACAGAAAGGTACTTCACGAACCTCGGAACCAAACCAACACAGAGAGAGCGCCACGTGATCAGACGGTATTGCGCAGCAGTGCGAAAAATGTAAAGTCATGTGGCACGCTCACCGGGCTCGGTTGGCTGGGATGAATCGTAACGTTTGCTGCGGTTCATTAAAGAGAAAAATTAGATAGAGCTATAAATAAGAAATTATAAACCAAATCGTGTAGGAGATTCTCATGGAACTCGCAGCATTTTGCACCGTCTTTTATGGCGTAAACGCTTCTTCGTTAAAGGGGTCTGGAACTGTTATGGAACCTCCATGAATCTTTGTCGACTTCCGTGAGGTCCTTTATATGGCTTCTTCCGTGAGTGCTTTTTTGGAATTCTGAAGATGCTCCGGAAGGGTACTGCGGGGGGATCACGTAGTGGTCGACGGTCACGCGTGACCCCACGGATCATGGGCACTTGACCGTGCGACCAGCAGGTTCGTTATTTCTAGTGTGGCTACGTGGTGGACGAAAACCGATGGGCCATGGTCACGTGACCCCCACCCACAAGCAAACGACGCTTACGCATGAACATGTGGCCAGCAAAAGTGCGCTATCATCAGTATTGTCAGGTTGCTTCCGACTCAGTCACGCGACCATGTGTGGCCATCAAAGGTGCGCTATTTCTTATGTGGTCACGCGGTGTACGGGACCCCACGGACTATGGTCACGTGACCTCAGTGACGATGGACAGGTGATCCCTTATGATCATGATCACGTGTCCGTGCGACCAGCGAAGGTGCGATATCTTATGTGGTTGCAACCACCACCCCCTCGACAGACCGACCGACGTGAAAACTGAGAAAGGTTTTTTAACATTATGATGTGTGAGGGCAGACATTAACATAAGTTCACGACGTTTTTGTTAGAGTATTTGAAGGCCTTGAGGAACACGGGCTCTAATCATTGTTGTGAGGTCATGCTATATGATCAAATTTAAACGACTGTGTCTGTTTAAAGCAATTAACGGAATAGGACCAAAGAATTTCATACTTCAGGAATATATCGCATATTTACTCGAATTAGTTTTTATACTAGACCTCGGCGTTTGGACAAAATCAAAGATTCGGGAGTTCCGCTCGTTTCAGCTGAATTTACTGTGGAGTTATAAAGTCGTTCCTAAATCCTCCGATTTCCTCTTCTTACTAGCAGGAACCAATTTCGCTCGGTGGCCGCTGTGTCAGCGGAGTAGTACTCACGCATTAGAATAAGAACGGCGTTGCATTGCACTTTTGGAACTACTTTTCTGATAGGAGTATCAGAAAGTTACGCTGGAATTATGCGGAAGTGAAAAAGGCAATATCATTCATGTTGTTGACCGAACAACATTTCTATTTTTCCACACGTACGTGTTTTTGATTATATACAACGCACATGCGCAGCAGCCTGTTTCTTGAAATGTGAATAATCTTCACAATCTCGGTGCAGCAGTCCTCACTACTGCTCTTATGTCATGCTCCAAAAACGTGGTGGCGTGTGCAAATTTCTGATAAGTACTAAGAACTCCTGATATGGTCATAACGCCGTTTTGAGCTGAATTGTGGGAGTTTGTCACGTGGGCCTGAAAGCTGAGGTGAGGTATTACATAGCGAGCGAACGTCAAAACAAACGAAGTGTCTGGTTACTCGAAAAGGCAATTTCGAGTCCTTGGCCACATATTTGTGCGAACTTCTCCCCGCCATTTAAATATTAATACCCCAACGCGAACTGTAGGTAATAAATAAACAAAACTAATAATGCCCCAAGGGCGAACTGTAGGTAATAAATAAACAAAAATGAACAATAAACAAATGTATTTCATGCATTCCCTGACTTTCTCACGGAAAGCGTAGCCACAACTTTATTTATTCTTGAGCACTGAAAACGTCTGCCGCGGAAGAGGTATGTAGCACTAATGTAAAAAGTGATGACATGTGAATAAGCCCAATAGTGACACACAAAAAACAAAGATACAGTTTAGAATATTCCTTCGACGGCAGACGAACGTTTTGTGATAATCGGAATAAACGTGCTTTGATAAGTAAGCCCTTGGGAGCAAGAACACAACGTAAATGTTACAATAGCTCAACAACAGAAGAAAAAAGTCAGTTTGTTGAGTGCCAGCCTGGTGGAAAGAAACTGTTAACCAGTGCACCGCGCAACTTTTTGCGATCTGATATGGTGTCAATTATTGTCGGAAAGATCGTTTGAGTTCTGGATGGCACGAGGAAGTGCTGAGGTTTTAAAAGGATGGATGCTGAACGAAATATTCGCTGGAAGCTTTCGCTGCTTTTTACGAAAAGAATCCGGTGCTCTTAATAAAATAGAAAGAAAGAGAGGCAGAGAGAGAGAGAGACAGACAGAGAGAGGGGGGGGGGGGAGCAACGCTATAAAAAATATCAGGACGGACTTAGCCTTGCCGTTGGAGCTGGCATTGCCCCGCTTGGCAGTGGTTCCAAAAGAGGTGAACTGGACTGACCGAAGTTTTGAAGGAACCGATGAAGTAAGCAAAAGAGCGAGATTAGTCGACGAATCTGGAGAAGATGAATGAACTTACATTGCCTAAGATCTGACACGCTAGTAAATCGAGAATGAGACTATATGAATAGCGCGGTACAGTTTTAGACGGGTTCTGAATGCGTAATTCTGTACGTTTGGTGATATCATTAAGTATTGTAGACTAAGAAAAAGAAGGTGCAAGCTCCCGGAGACTAAATAGACACGGAAGAAACTAAGAAAGAGGAAGGAGAGAGCGCTCGCACTGAAAGGATCGAGATGACGGTCGGGTACAGTTCAACGATACCTCCAAAATAAATAATTCATTATTTCCTTCTATTTTAACACAGTTCGCATAATTAAACCGGCTTTTTATTTTTATCGTCACCGTGGAGATCCTTCCTCCATTTACTTAATAAAGGCTTCTAAATATATTAGGCGTATTCCGGTTCCTGGGGCGAACGTGAGTACTATAAGTATGCTTCTGTGTTTTCGGACAAATTCGATAAAATCAAAAAAATACTTCCGGTAAAATATTTTAATATTTATATTCACCCAAAAAACTCAGATTTTTCAGGACCGCCAACTGCTATGAATCCTAGTGGTCTTAATATTTTCCAGGGATCTTCGAACAAGTTTTGCTCTACTTCTCTATATCTAATATTTATTTATTTATTTGAAAAACTGCAGGCCTTTTTCAGGCCCTCGCAGTATCAACTTTTGTTTGTATGATCACAAAGAACTTCCGTCTAGCTTCTATCTTAAAAAAGGGGAATCGTCGAACACGTTTCTCATTGAAAAGGATACTTTTACTAAATTCACAAACTGCTGTTTTCAACCTTTCGTTTACTTCACCGAAAAAGCCGAAAAACTCTGTACGATGAAAGAAAGCTCCAAAGAACTCCGAATTTATGGTAAAAAATAAGCACTAAACAACACTCCGCGATTTTAAGCAGAAATAAACTCCGAAAACGCAGAATCCTAATTATAAGCTGGATTTCGTATATGTTGGTGTAGCTTTTAGATTTCGTTATAACTTATAGGTAGGGTTCAGTATTTTTGTGTTCTTTTTTAAATTTAAGGGTGTCTTTGGGTGTTCATTTTTCAAAGTTCTCTGTTTTCGGTATCTATTTCTGGTGTCGACCAGAAATCAGGGTTTATCAGGGCTTACGTCGTAAAAGCTATTGCACATCTATCGCGTTTTTACAACACACAATGCTCTTCGCGCCAGTTATCACTATGTGGCCCATGCAGAAACAATAATTGCAGCAGAAGGAAGCAGCCTCGCAGAAAAGGGCGGTTTGTTTTCGGGGTCAACAGAAATAAAGCAATTTTTCCAGTTAACCTGGGGTTTCATTTAATTCAAAAATTTCAGTTCGGAGTTTTTCAGTTTTACCAATTTCAAGAAAAATCCCAAGAAAAAAGGAAGCCCGACATCAGCACAGCGAGTGGTCATACCAAAGAGAATATTTCGCTCCTGATGACTTCAGCGGAGGCAGTGTAGCGATACGATGGTTGTGGAGTTCATGAAAGCCTAATTTAGGCAACACAAAATATGGATCCTTTTTGTTGTAGTTTACTCGACACACTCGCCAATCTGCAAACAACTTTCCAAAAATATCGCATATGTATTGTCGGGTAGTTTTAGAGCGCAGCTCTTAGGGGCCCGTTCCCGGCTTGAGCGGCGTCGCCGTCGCCGTCGCCGTCGCCGTCGGCGTAACCAAGGTCATCCCAAGGTCACGTGACCCCTCCAGGTCACGTGACCCCTCCCAAGGTCATCTCAAGGTCACGTGACCCCACGTGACTCCCAAGGTCACGTGACCCCTCGAGGTCACGTGACCCCTCCCAAGGTCATCTCAAGGTCACGTGACCCCGACCCCACGTGACCCTTTGAAGGTCACGTGACCCCCAAGTCACGTGACCCCTCTGAGGTCACGTGACCCCCGAGGTCACGTGGTCTCCTCCCCAAGGTCACGTGACCCCCAAGGTCACGTGACCCCTCCCAAAGTCATCTCAAGGTCACGTGACCCCAAGGTGACCCCCACGTGACCCCCAGGTCACGTGACCCCCCCTTCCCGAAGTCACGTGACACCCCCCCCCCCCCGAGGTCACGTGACCGCCCCCCCGGAGCATATTAAAGAATGAGGGGAGGAGGAGGGGTCTACCCTCCCCTCAGTACCCTTCACTCCTCCTCCTCAAGAGCTGCGCTCCAATTCGGCGTTACAGGGATTTGTAAACGGCTTCCACTTTTTTTCGAATACTTGTTCGGAATTCTTCCGCAGATCTGACTTTTTTGCTTCCATATCGCTAGATATGAAAACGCGGAATAATAGTGTTATCGACTTCTTGCAACCGGGAGGCGCTGATACGGCGTGCTCGTCCGCTCTTTGCGCCCGTCTTGCGTTTGTTTGCCTCAAAATGCGCTCACAGGCTGCTTTTACACTCTCACCCACCACACGCACACACACACGCGCGCGCGTTCACACGCACACGCGCACGCACGGACGCACGCACACACTGACACACACAAACAACCCGTCTCGTCGAATTAACCACCAACACTGGCGCGGGTTTTACTGCCGCGTCAGCACGCTCTCTGCGTGTTCTTTGTGCTGTCCATCGATTGATCTTCCCCCTTTCTGTAGTACTGTTTGAGAAGCTCTGATAACGTAGCTCTATTTTCTATTTTTCACAATTTTATTCGTTGCACGCGGAACGCATTTCGGTTTGGCGGGAATTTGCACACGACGTAAAAGTTAAAGGTGAATACGCCACGTGTCGGTAAATAAGTGAACTAGAACAGCTTGTCACAAATTTCTGGCCATGTCATAACGTGACACCTGAGATTTGGGTGCGAAGAAAATTAAGGAACTTTCAAATAGAAGGAAAAGACAAAAGAGAATGTCTTAAAACATTGTGACGTCCTCCTCTGTTGTCTTTTACTTCCACTTGAAAATTTAATTTTTTCGCACCACAGTCTCAGGTGCTACATTATGATTAATTTTGCTCTCCTGATATCTTAAACTTCCTTGCTTCCGCTGACCGACAGAGAAGTAGCGAGAGTTTAAAAAGCTACGGGAACGCCGCCCCAAAAACAAACGGAGCGATGCGTCGTCTGCTTACGTTTCTGGTGAGAGTAGAATATCCAGTATTTCTTCGGAGTTGACAAAGCATCATTTTTTGATACAAATTTAACAAAATCAAATTTGGGGAATGTGCTTTGAAGTCGGGAATTGTACTTTTCTCGGAAAGTAGCAGAAAAAAAAGTACAGTACATACTCAGAGAATGTACTTCAAGTAAAGTACAAGTTTCCTAAATCTAATTTAAGTAGTAATTTAAGTGCGATGTACTTAAGTACATTGTACTTTAAGTACAATGTACTTAAAGTACTTTTCAACGCTTGCCGCAGACGTGTTCAGCAGGAAGCTATGAGCCCCAAAACATTACTCATATAGCGATATCTCGAAGGGATCGAGCGATACATTAGAGGAGTATCGCTTGATGTACCGCTGTCGAAGTGAAGTGCGCACACCACAGAGTTTTCCTGAAGATGCGTGTCTCCCCTCGAAATATTCCTGTCCCACTGAGAGAAGAGGACTGGGCCCTTCGGGACGGTGAACAACGTGTGTTTTTCTTTTGCAGGCCTGTAGCCTGTCGTGCATCCTGGAACGAAGCAGTGCTTCGCTCTCTGCTTTTTCTTTACGCCGGAGGTTGACAGGGCAATGCCCATGGTCTCCGCGTGTCACCTGACTGACGGGCATGCAGGAACGGTTGAAATAAATTCACACGAGCGCTAACGAACAGATGAGAGCGGGCGTGAACTCGTCGCTACCCGCCTTGCCGCACGGAAATCAGTGCGCCAGCTGCGCGCGCCTAGCATACAGGCTGATTACAGCGCCCCTGACGGTGATTTTCCAAACCGGCCGCGGCGATGCATGGGAGAGCCGGCGCGCTCGACACACCCAACTCTCTAGCCACCCTACCCTTGGCTCGACAGCCGGTTCGTTTTCCAGGAAGGAGAAGAGAAGAGAAGGTTTTGCCGCGCTACGGGCATTCCTGCAATCTTTGCTAGACGCTCCTGAGCCATTCCTGCCACTCGTGCGTCGAACACGTGTTAGCGCCGCGATCTCGAAAACGTTGATGCTTGGAACTTGGAACCAGCCGCTACCAGACACCTGATTTGTTTCAAAAATACCCAGGACGCTTTGGGGGGATGAATCGATCACATAGCAGGCGGTAGACAAGTAGACAGCGTTGAAAACTATTTATTCCACCGATTGTTACGAAGGCCGAGGGTGACGGTGTCGCGGTTTTGAAGCACTGTCAGTTCAGCTCAACACCACGTTACAAAAGACGGTTTGGGGTACTGCCGGTGCTAACGCAATTTCACAGTAGAAATAGGAATTGCATGAAAGAACCGCACAGAAACACTTCATACGGTGGCGTAAATGCCGAACATATATCAGCGATGTCACTTTCCTCGGTTAGGGCTATCTGCTTTGTCAGCGAATGAAGAACATCTCGATAAAATAAAGAGCAGAAAATACTCTCCGTGTCAAGTTTTCTAATTACAGCCACTGGTTGATGTCGTACCGTGGTAATTCCCGGCCCTTCCAACGCACTAGCACTTTGTAGCAGGGGCTCCGGAAGCGGGGGGGCAGGGTGGGCTTGAGCCCCTCCTGTCCTCAGGACCGAGCTGCCGAGCCCCCCCTCCCCCTCCCTCTTTTTTTTTTTTTTTTTAGTTTGTGCGTTTGCAGGTTATCTGGTATGGGCCTTCGGCCTATCTGCTGTACCTCCGTCTCTCCTGAGCCGAAATAAATGAAATGACTCTTTATGCATGCTGACCTACCGCCCACCTCACCTCCGCCAAGCACAAAAAGCACCGGGGCGACGGAGAGGCTTGCTTGAAAAGTCAAAACCAGAAGAAAATGACAGGCAGGACTCATGAGCCTGATTGACAACCAGTTTAAAGCGAGCAAAGAGGGGACAGCGAAATGAATGGATTCCGACAAGACGACGTCGGCGAGCGTTTGTCTGCTTCCCCCGTGTGAAAGCAAGAAGCCCAGAGATGCATGGTGCTTCTCTGGCCCGCGGACAAAACAGGCAGGCGGTACTACCGCGGCGCTTAAAGGCCATCATTAGGAGAGGGAGGGGGGCTGGTGAGCTTGAGTGGGGATTCGGGAGTGCTTAGAAAAGGCGAAAATCTATGAGCTCCCAAATTTGACAAGGCGCCTTCGATGGCGAAAGCTTTGCGCGCATGCGGCGTCGTGCCCGCAGGGTGGTGAGGCATGAAGCGACACATGTTTACAAACTCAGGACAACACAACACGAAGTCTGAAAGACAGCTCTTATCCTTCAGTACCTTCCTTTTGTGATGCCCCCCAACTTGCATTGACACCAGGAGTCCGAAGCGATCACGGTCGATGTACTTGATCCTGAGGTACATACCGATGTATGCAACCTCTGCTTCCAGTTAAGACATCCGATGGCCCAACTTGCTGTGTTTGAGACTCCGTGTTGTGTTGTCCTTTTTTCCCCCGAGTCTCGGGGTTTTGTCTAAAACTTCTAACACTTGTTTGTCTACGTCTGCGTTAATACATCATGCTTCCCCGAGAATCCCTAAATGACGGAAGGTTTTCATTTTTAGACATAGCCAGTTTGGCATAGGCACAGCTGCGGTTGACAAGTAACAGTTGGTATAGGAAAGAAAAAATAAAGAACAAATGGTGCGGCTGATTTCAGTGGTTATCCAATCATTGTATGAGTTGTCAGTGCAAGCTTCTTACTGTTATTTTACTGAACCATTGTTTTAATTTGTTTTCCATGGATATCTGCGTGAATATGCGAACGCGGTGCATTAATATGTTTTCATTCAAATGTGGCAATTAATGTCAACCTGAAACCAACCTAACCTTGAGGATTTCGGAGATGTCGAGCCCCCCCTCTAAAGAAAGACTTCCGGAGCCTCTGCTTTGTAGAGTCCCATTTCCAGCGATTCCGTGCCGCACACGAACGAAGGTAAACAATCAAGATGGCGGAGTGTTCCCCGTGTTGTCCTCGCCGTCAGCGCGGTGTGACAGGGTTGTCGGACAACAAATCGGGCAACACTGTTGCCGGGCGGCAGCAACATGTTGCCCGACTGTTGTTGTTGCCGCGATGTGACAGGGTCGCCGGCAACACGACTTCCCCGTGTTGCCGGATAGATTTGTCCAACTGTCCCCTCAGTGTGACAGGACCTTTACCTTTTGGCTCGACAGCCGGTTCGTTTTCCAGGAGGGAGAAGAGAAGG
Source organism: Ixodes scapularis (assembly GCF_016920785.2). NCBI lineage: Eukaryota > Metazoa > Arthropoda > Arachnida > Ixodida > Ixodidae > Ixodes > Ixodes scapularis. Next base: position 91,024,887 of record NW_024609835.1, read on the forward strand.
TTTTAGTAAGGTACGTTGTTGGGCTAGTTGGTTCATCTTAGTAAAACATATAAAAAGCGCAACAGAAACAAGGACAAGAAGTAAACAGGACAGGCGCTAACTTTCAACTAGTTTTATTCTGGAAAATCGAACACATATATACACACGACAAGCAAAGCAGCACCACGTAAAAGTTGATTAAATTTTCACCCGATCATTCAAAAACTGAAATTCATTACAATGAAGAATAATAGAAGTGTCGCTGACACATGCCGTCCCACTTTTTTTGATAAAGAAAGCTTCCAATAGCTCTCGAGCGACCGTCTCTCGGCTTCTTCCTAGTATCCGCATCTGCTGAAGTCGCGGAACACAGCCACACGTGTTGCAATGTATAGGCAAATGCGAGCCATATTTATTTTTTACTGATAAAGCGTGCTCCCGTGCTCGGTCATTGATGCACCGCCCCGTCTGGCCAATGTATACCTTTCCACAAGTCAGGGGGATTTCGTAGACCACACCCACTGTGCAGTCCACGTAAGGGGTGACGTGTTTTTTGTCACACGGTGCTTTTGCCTCCTCATCAGAGATGCGGGCGCACAACCCAGCCAACTTCTTTGGGGCAGAGAATACAACTGGAACATCGTACTTGGTTGCAACTTTCTTCAGATTGTGGGCAACCTTGTGTATGTACGGAATGACCTCTGGTCTTTTTGTTCTCTGCCTCGTTGGGACCTTTCTTTTCAACCCCTTCATTTTTTGTAAGGCGGTCTCCGCCACAGAAACCAAGACCGAACACAGGAAGCCAGCTAATTCCAGTCTAGAAATTTGGTATTTAAAACTAGCATCCGCCTGATGGTCACAAGACTTCAGCAGTGCAGACTCCAGGCACGAAGTTGCAATCGCTCTCTTAACAGTCTTTGAATGCGCTGAATCAAAAGGAAGTAACTCTTTCCGCGCGCGAGGTCGATACATCCAGCACACACGTCGTTCGTTGATGGTGATGTTAATATCTAAAAACTGCAAATGATTGTTGTCAGGAAGCTCATGAGTAAAAATTAAACCTTTCCCATGTTGTTCAAAAGCTGACAGAATACTTTGTACTGTATCACAGTGCGTCACAGGGGTGTTAGTTTTTAAAAGTACAAGAAAATCGTCCACGTATCTAAAAACCTTAAGAACATTGTCGGCGTCTAAAACATTGTCGGCGTCCAGAATAAAACTAGTTGAAAGTTAGCGCCTGTCCTGTTTACTTCTTGTCCTTGTTTCTGTTGCGCTTTTTATATGTTTTACTGAGAAGGTTTTGGCCGCGCTACGGGCATTCTGGCAATCTTTGCTAGAAGCTCCTGAGCCGTTCCTGCCGCTCGTGCGTCGAACACGTGTTAGCGCCGCGATTGCGAAAACGTCTTCGAAACGACCGCGGCGGCCGCGGAAAGGGGATTCCCCGGCAGTCGAATGACATGAAGGCAAATGCCGATCCCGGAGCAGTGGTCATGTTCCACGGGGATCCATCGCCGGCGCGACCCCGTTCAAATTGTGAGCTCCATTCCGGATCTGTTCAACTGATCCCGGCGCGCTCCAAAACGCCCAGCGGAATTCGCCATCGGATCCAGATCAAGATCTGGAGCGGGAGCTAATTCAAAACGACCAGTGAAACATGTCGGTCTCAATCCCGATCGCCCAGTGAAATAGGCTTGCTCCAGAAAAGTCGATCCCGGCGCGCTCCAAAACGACCAGTGGAATTCGCCATAAGTCCATGACTCTGGATCGCCTGCCCGACCCTTTGGAAAGCGGCTGTTTTACTTCCTCTTCTTTCAATGCCAAAGGAAAAACAACAACAAGGGAATTGCCGTGCACGCGCTGTTCCGCAGCAGCAAGCACGACACCAGGAGCGTGAGAGCGCTAACAAGGCGCTTCTGTAGCGCTAAAAGAGCGCTAACAAAGCGCTTCTGAAGCGCTAACAGAGCGCTACTGAAGCGCTAACCGAGCGCTACATCAAGCGCTAGGAAGCGCCACATGAGCGCTCCTTGGAGCGCTCACGTAGCGCTAACTTAGCGCTTCGCTGTATGTGTGAACCGGCCTATAAGCATGAGCATGTTGCTCTAAACGATACTTGCACTGCACGAGCACGCGTGCTGGTCGAGGACGCTGAAAGGCCGGCCCTCGCTCTTGTAGCTTCTGCTCCACTCAAATAAAAAATGAAACAGATTTTGTTATTTGAAGTAGAAAAATGAAAGAAAAGGACGAAGTTTGCGCATTGCGAGTACATTCTTTTGCGAAGTACGAGTACAGTGTTGCTTAAGGCTAGCAAAGCATCTGCACGATGAATCCACGCTGTTGTCAAGGAAGGAGACTTCTAACGAGATTAAGCTGGCGAGACATCGAATGCATGATTTGTATCCTTCGTGCCATCAAGGGCCGAAGCTCCCTTTATGAACGCGGTTTGCTGGATATTTCCAATGTAGAAGAGAAACTCTTTAGGAGGCTATCCCGCTTAAAGAAGGACCTGGCTGCTCTGCAAGCGGGCCTCTAAATCCCAGCACCCGACAGATCGGCGCAGGGTGTTGCCAATCTGGTGAAACGCTTTGCACGGTTCTTTGTCGACTGGCCTATCCCAACCGTCTGTTCGTACTTGGATGAGTGTTTGAACGGAACTTGTGGGTGTTCTTCAGCTTCGTGAACCTCATCGTGGGTCAGATCAACAAGAGGTTCGGCCACCTGCTCGCTGACATGAACAACCATAGGTGGTTGACCCTGGCGAAACTGGAGCTCCGCTCACAGGTGAGACCCTGCATGGTTTGTGTACATTTTGCATTTCCATTGTTTCTAGTACAACTGCTCTGTCTGGTAAAAAGTTACTTTTTTCTATACGCCAATAATTTGAGTCTTTACTTTTCTTTTGGCACAAAAAAACACAACAACAACAAGGTGTACATGGGCAGTGTCTGGACAAGGGTGCTATGTTGCGCTTTTTCGACTCCCAGGAGACTACGGAGAAGGATGTGACGTCAACGACACAGCAAACGCAGATTGGGTGTTGATTTCGTTTTCTTCTGTCAACATCCAATCTGCGTTTGCTGTGTCGTTGTCGTCACTTCCTTCTCCGTAATCTCCTGGGAGTCCAAAAAGCGCAACATAGCACCCCAAGTCACGACGAGCGCGTTTGTAACCTGCGAGTTTTAGTAGGCCACTGTTATGAGCCCTCTATGCTCTACCTTACGCTCTGCAAAAAGCATCGTTCAGACCGCGCATGCGTGGCCCGCTCTGAGTTGGAGCGTATAGTTAGCGGAGTGAGCGTGCGCTCCGCTTCACAAGTTGTAAAGCGGACTGCCCTCAGCGTCCTTAGCACTTACTCAATACGCGTCGATGTTTTTCACCGTGACCTCAGCTTGAAAGAGGCCGAATCAAGAAGTAAAGCATACGCCCCGCGCGTGAAAAGTATACCATTCGATTTGAGTTTTATGTAACGCAAAACAGCATAATGAAACGAAGTGAACGAGTATGACTTTGCAACCAGCATGGCGTCGGTAAAGTCGTCGCGTTTTTGTGAACGTTCTACGGCTATGCAGTCAGATCTACGGGAGCGCGTGCTTGAACGCCGATTATACCTGTGCACGCGCCCTCCTGTCGAAAATGCCACTTAGAGCTGGCCACGAGCAAAGCGCTCGCAAGCTGCACCAAAGAAACCATTCCCTCTCAGCTTTATTTATTCATATTCGCTGGCAACTTCTGAATTCTTTAAGTTTCCTCCGGAAATGTTCGCCTTGAATTTCCTTAGTAGATTTAGAAAACAACAGAGGCTTGAATGCAGCCTTTTTAAAAGCGCAACCCATGGTGCCTCTATCCTTCGAGGCCGCCTTATATAGGCGGCCTCGAATATAGGGGCGGATATATAGGCTTATATAGGCGGATATAGGGGCTTATATAGAGAGCTGCGTCATTGTTTGTCGTGGATGCGAGTCTAAATGTATTAGACACGAACGCTGCGTCAATGCTGAATATGAAATCGGTTCTAGTCACACGTCCCGCAGTAAAAGCGATGCCCAAAATATGGCGGCCGAATATGTTATCCGGTGGTGTTTTGAAAAGTGTTACCAATAACGGTGAAAAGAATATTCCACGTCAAGTTTTTGTCTGATGAAAGCCAGACAGGCATAACAATGCAAAATTTAGCAAACACAGCCCTGGACTTCTAAGCAATAGTGGTATATAATAGAACGCTCTTCAGCGGGCCTCGCATGCATAGTTTGACGACCTCAACGTTTAGCGGAATTAAAGAACAACTATATATATATATATATAAATATATATATATTTTTTTTTTACTTTACAATACACAGTTTTCTATAACCTTACATTGGAAATACGCTTTATCTTGGAGGATATACAAGTTCCATATCACATGCTTTAGAATGTTTAAATACTGACGTGTCGTAAGAGTGCCTTTTTGTTCTTTTTATTAGGCCGTCAAGGACAAGGGAGCACCCCTGGACAACTGTTGGGGTTTTGTTGACCTCACAGCATGCCCATATGCCGGCCATCAAAGAATCAGAAGAGGACCACAAGAGGGTACTCGTCGTGAAGCACCAGGCAGTGATGTGCGAAGACGGCATAATTTGTCAGCTGGACGAACCCTACAAATACCGTGGGCCTGTTTTTATTTTTGTTTGTTTAATATTAGAATGAATAAAATGATCACAGTTAATCATTCAAGCTTTTGTACTGAGCGAAAAACCTGTCCAACTGGGCTGAAAGGCATTTAGAAATATTTTAATAAAAAAAATTAACTAACGACTCCCATTTTACTTCTCAGATGTGCGTGCGAATATTGCATCTAATCAAATTACAGTGTTACTGTTGAATTCAGCATTGTAAAAGTAGCCTGTGTTGCGTGGCCTTCTGTTGCAAGAAAAAACCGTAGGCTTTTTTAGGCAGGAGCTTAAGCTGAAAACGCACTTTCAAAAACGCACAAAAGAAATAGAATGAGTAGTCAAGCAAAATGGTTACATGTCACCCCTTCCTTCCCCCCCCCCCCCCCCCCCCAAGGCAGATGCATACACTGCGCTTCACTGTTAAGACGACACGAAAAAATCGCTTTTATTTGCAGTTTATTTATATAGCAGCTATTAAAAGAACTGAAAATTTGTCGCTCAGATTAGTGCCCCAAACGAGCGCTTTATTCCACACCAATAAGCTGATGTCAGCCCCTCGAATTTAAGGTGAAAAATGAAAACAGGATATTGATTTTCCCGCTAACAGTGTCGCGCAGTGTACATAGACACCAAGGTACCCTATCATAAGCCGAAGCATACGAAGAAGAAAAGACTCATTTGATTGGGAAAAAAAAGTAGAGATATAAATGGAGCACTCACTTTCGAATGTTCACTGTTTTGCTGCCTAAAATAACCAAACAAAATATCTGTCCGTTTGCCGACTGCTTTAGTCTTTGGTCTTTAACCTTTAATTTTTGGCTCTGGAGAGCTGCGGCACCGCGGAAAGGCAGCAGCAGCCCGTACTACTGAGGCCCGCGGTACCGCGTCTAGGGAACATGGTAATGTGATGAGTATATACGTGCAAGATGACGACGACATGGGTTGTTGGTATTGGGGAGGATGGCAGTCCGATTCGCAGAAGTCCACACTTCGTGGAGGCGGGTTGGGCGGGTGAGCAGGGGGTGCTATGTTGCGCTTTTTGGACTCCCAGGAGACTAGGGAGAGGGAAGTGACGTCAACGACACAGCAAGCGCAGATTGGGTGTTGATTTCGTTTTCTTCCGTCAACATCATATCTGCGTTTGCTCTAGTCGTTGACGTCACTTCCCTCTTCCAAGTCTCCTGGGAGTCCAAAAAGCGCAACATAGCACCCCAGCGAGCCATGAGGATCTTGCACGCCGTTCGATCAGTGCATAAAGGAGGACCAGGAACATAATGGCGCTGTTGCTCACTGAGGTCCACTGGGGTCAAATTATCATGCGCCAAGGAGGTAGCCCAGCCAAAGTAGAAGCTGCCGACTCCGAGGAACCGAGGCTGCACGTTTTGGACTCCCATGAGACTAGGGAGAAGGAAGTGACGTAGGTATGAATGAACGTGTCTTAGCAACTTCTACAAATACCGTCATCAGCGACTACACCAATCAACGTCCAAAGAGCGTTGTTGACGTCACTTCCTTCTCCCTACTCTCCTGGGAGTCCAAAACGTGCAACATAGCCCACTAGGGCTCAGATTGAGGCACCGCCGTCACCCGGTGTGTCATCCTCTCAACGTCGTCGTCGTCATCTCGCATAGAAAAATCGAGCCCGCTGGCTTAGACAAGGCAGCACCTGTTCCCACCGTTCAGGGGCCGTGAAAGGATTGCGGCCAGCGATTTCTCGAAGCAGCAAGAGGCTCTTGACCACCGTGAAACGTTTTCTGGAGGACGCCGTGTCAAACAAAGTCTGCGCAGCCATCTTGCTGCATCGAGGTTCATAACGGTCAAGCGCGCTCCGAAGCATTATTTCAAATAGCGAGCACCCATTTCGAATTCCTTTTCAGAAAAACACCATCTAATGAACTCTATAGCCTAGTTCACATGCAGCGGTTTTGGCCCTAGAGCGGCGCGATTTCTGCCGTCGCGGCGCTCTGGCCAGCACCAGCAATTCTGCGGCACGAGCGCCGCGACGGCAGAAATCGCGCCGCTTTAGGGCCAAAATCGCTGCATGTGAAACACGCTTTAGGGCCAAAGTCGCTGCATGTGAAACACGCTTTACTGAGAGTGGAACGTGCTTCTTAAAATGGCGACAAAAGCGGAGCTGACGCTTCGCGCTCAAATCCCAGAGCGGGTCGCGCATGCGCGATGGCGACTCCGCTTTCCAGAAAGCGGAGCGAGAAAGCGAAAACGGTTTGCTAAAACGCTCTATTATCTTGAAACACTCTTTTTTTCCTCTTACCACTCATCAATGGAACTGTCCACCCGAGTCGCTTGTCATGGTATCATCCAACAATGTGTTTTTTTACCAGACTTATTTTCTTTCCACTAGCAAACTTTATGTCACAAACCTACAGTTCGTTTATTGTTTTCCTCTGGCTGTATATTCCCCCCCCCCCCCTTTTTTTTCTGTAATGCCTCTGGGCGCTGAAGGATGGATTGAATAAATAAATAAATAAATATACTCGATTCGTGGTCTCCCACAACTCACGGACATTCTTCATTTATGTATCGGCTTTAGTTATTTATTCTTTTTTTGCTGACGTAGAGGCACTGCAGCACTTTTTTGCTGACGTAGAGGCACTGCAGCACTTTTACTGACGCAGAGGCACTTCTCCCTCAACTTTCTGCCGGCCACCCCCTTGGCACGGGCTAATGCCCGCTCACAGTTGCATTACCCTTCTGGGTTGAACCAATAAACAAACAAGCAATTAAACAAACTGTGACGTAGATAATCAGTTTCACTGAACCTTCGCCTCACGGTTGAATGTGTATAGCTGCAACGGAAAAAGAGTAGCACAAGTGACCGATGACCGGAGCGGCAAAATCGCGACAAGCGGCGCTATTGTTGCCGACCGCGCCGCCGATAGCGAGAGTGCCAGTCATTTGCATGTCTTAATGCGGGGTGGCCGGCAGAAAGTTGAGGGAGAAGTATACAGCCTCCTAGTTCTTTGCAAGTTGGGACAGCGGATGGCGGAGCTTGAGGCGGATTGGTGTTTTCTGGGCTTCTGCTCAAGAGAAAGGTACATCGAAGGCTCAAGATGGCCCTACCTCTTTTCATTGACTTGTGATTGGACGACCAACAAAAAAGTTCTGGCGGCCTACAGGAACTCTCTACAGGACCAACTCAAGCAAGCTTGGAAGGTGTCTGACAGTATTTGGACTTTAACACGTGGGGAAAGTTATGGCAATACTATTGAGTATTCAACTTGGCTGTCATTGTTGTCGTCAAAAAGGGAGGCGCTATGGAGTGGGAGCAGAAGGAAAGCTATAATTTCCATGTCAAGCGAACTGCATGTGAGGCAACGAATGTTAGAATTAATCGCCAAGGAATGCCTTTCAACTTGTCGGGAAAGCAGCTAGATAAAAAGAGAGAAGCATGTCTGGGAAAGGGACCGAAGTTCTCCGTTAACGTGAAGCCATCTAATGTGGATATTGTATCTGATGTGCTTGAAATCACGAAGAAAATTTCTGATCAGGACAAGAAAAAAGTTTTTATTGATGAATCAATAAGGAAGGTCTCAAGGATAGTGGATCAGACTTTTTCGAGGGATAAGGTATCCTGTAAGATGTTCAGGGATGTAAAGAAGGACCTAGAACAGAAAGAGCTTACTTTACTTCAGACGGACAAATCAGGGAGGTTTGCTGTCCTAGGGAATGACATGTTTAGAGCAAAGGCAGCTGAAGCGGTTGATAAACTTTTTAAGCCGTATGTTGGGGACCTCAAGAAAGCGAAAAGGAATGTGGTAGCTGTGCTTAAGGAGTGTGACTTTCAGACGGTGGTAAAGAGGCTAGGGGAGGTTTCACAGGCTACCTTAAGACTGAAATTTTTGTTGAAGGACCACAAGGCTGGCTTCCCGTTGAGAGTAGTTGTGAACGAAAATGGTGCTTGGCAGGGGGTGTTGTCGGTTTTTATACAAAAGTGTCTAACCGGAGTGGATTTCGATAGCCCGTTATCATTGAGAAACTCTGAGCCATTAATAGAAATACTGAATCCTCATCACGGGAGAAGCTGCGAAGTAATAACTTTAGACATCAAGGATCTTTATTATTCTATGAATAAGTCGGAGCTTTTGAGGAAGGTCAGGAGGTGGTGTGATGACCATCTAGTAAAATTTCAGTCTTCCTCTGGAATTGATGTGGATAGCTTTATGAGCATTCTGGAGTTTTATTTGTGGTCCACTGTTATAGACTTTGAAGGTGCTTTTTTTATCCAAAAAGAGGGAGTGTGTATCGGGTCTTCAATTGCGCCAGTGTTATCAGAGATTTTTTTAAATGAAATGGATGTTTATGTCGACGCGTTTGTGCGGTCTTTGCCGAGTGGAGCTGTTGTAGTTCGTCGCTATGTAGACGACATTTTGATTTGTTCTTTTGAGGAAGGGTTAGCAGGGACGGTTAAGAAGTGTATAATAGAAAAGTGCCACGATTCGACGTTTACGGAGGGAAGCACTCTTCAGGGCAAGATTCAGTATCTAGACCTCCTACTACACACACAAAAGGGCTTGTGTTGGAGGTTTGGTAAGGAATCGGCAAAACCCTTGTTGGCTGCTGACAGCTGTCACTCGAAGTTAGTCAAGAGGGGTGTAATCGCATCTGTGGTAGATAACGCGTGTAAAAAGTCATGTTATACATCACGTTGGAGAGGCGATAGGGTTGCAAAAGTTGCGTCTTTTGGAAGCGGGCCATCACCAGGATGTGATTTCTAGCGTTGTGCTCAAGGTGTTAAGAAAGTTCAGTTCGGCTCCGGTAGAAAAACCGGTTCTGAAAATGTGGTCTGTGTGTCTTACTATCATGGAATATCTCACAATTTGAAGTCAGTGGCTAAGAGGTTCGGAGTAAATTTAGTTTTCAAGGCACAACATAACACAAGACACAACAAACACAACAACACAACATAACAGGGTTGCCTAAAGAAACACCAAAACCCTGATTTAACTTGTCAAGTAGGAGTTGTATACGACATTCCGTTGCGGTGTGGGTTGTCTTATGTAGGTCAAACTGGTCGCTGTTTGAATGATAGGTTGCTGGAACATAAAAGGGCGGTAAAAGACAATGCGCAGCATTCAGAAATAGCTAAACATGTTGTAGACTGCAATCACTGTCAGCCTGAGTGGGGGGATACCCAGGTATTGCATAAAGAGAAAGAAAATGGTAGGAGAGTTGTGAGGGAGACTTTATGTATTTTTGGAGCGTGGCAATTGTGTCAGCACACCGTCCTTGGGTTTCGGAAGTGAACTGAAACGCTTTCTATGTCTCTAATTTTTTTTTTTTTTTGAGGGCTGTTTGAATGTTAACGCCGTGTCTGTTAGATAGGCCTGTTATCAGCTGTGGCTGGTCGGTTCCAAAAAAAAAAAAAATCTATATTTTCCTTTTTTTTTTGGGGGGGGGGGGGGGTGTTTTCATTGTTAGCAGGGTTGTTGTTTGAGTGCCTGTTTCATGGTTTGGAAAGGAGGTCGTCTGGGTCAGTTTTTGGTTGGTATGAAAGGAAGGGAAGTAGCATGTGTCATTGGTTCAGTTTGAGATGTCGTTGATGGAGTGGAGAGGAGGTGTGTCGACCTTTGGAGAGGAGGGTTGTGGTGTATATATAAGAGCGGAGGTGTTCAAATAAACTAGAAGCTGTGTTTGAGACTTGTTGTTGTTTTGTCCGTTTTTTATTTTTCCGTGTCTCCGGTTTACGATGGAAGTTCTTCACCAGCTCGCCTGTGCTTTTACCCTTTCTTCGGGAGAAGGTAGCATTTAAAATCCGGGCTTTAGGATTGGCAGTTTTCTGCCGACCGCCCCCGCGTTGAGACATGAACGTGACTGTCACTTTCGCTATCGGTGCGCTCGGGAACAATTGCACCGCGTGTCGCGATTTGGCCGCTCCGGTCATCGGTCACTTGTGATACTCTTTTTCCATTGCAGCTGTGCAGCCATGCAAATAATAAAAACTCCACGCGAGTGGGAGTGTTTTTTTTTTATGGGAACGTTTGGTTGGTGGCTTAGGATCGAAATAATGCTGACGTCAGGACTCGTCCATGAAGCAGACAGGCGGGCGCCAATAAACAAAACAAAACAAAAAAAAACGCCGTTATCATGTGTGTTTTTGCCACTGGGGTCTCATTGAAAAGAGGGGATTTCAGAAAAACATGTAAGATCGGTGATAGCTCGTGATGGTGCGAGATGGCAGAAACAAATAAATATAACTCAGCATTTTTTTATACAACGCTTTGATCTTTTTGTTGTACTGCTATTGATTTTGCCTTTCCTGGTCCGGCTTGCTTGAAACAGCGCCTCAGCTGAGACTGACTTCAAAAAGCATTGTCGAGGTTGGAACGCGCGAGCGCGTGAGCCACCATTTAAACGCGTGACTGAGCGCTACCTTTGCAACTTTTCCACACGCTCCATTGCCTTCCATAGCGGCCGCCGCGCTTTTGGTGTTGAGCTAGGGCGGCGCCTAGCTGAACACTCGGTCCCTCCAAGCTGTTCACGTGATATTTCTTGGCCGGCGCGCTCCCATAGGGAAACACGGAGTGACCTGGTCACCCCTAACAAAGCTGGTCGTGTACTATATATTGTCCATTATGAACCGATGCCGCAGGAAAGCGGTAGGCAAAGGAATGAATTGGGGGTTGTGTGTATGTTTATACAGCCTAGAACTTGGTCTGCCTCACAGGGGCGACGAGTCTCCCAGCTGTAGATGAGAAATTTAGCCAGTGCGGTACAGCCGCTAGCCTGGGGTCTTTAACGTGCGTCACGCAGTAGTGATACACGACCGCACGCCGGTACGATGCTCATCCAGATCGAAACGGGCAGGGGTGGGGCTCGAACCCAGGATCCCTGGGTTCTGCAGCGCGAGCTTTCGCTCCACGTGCTCCGAGCTGGTGTGCGCTAGACCACTCGGCCACCGATCCCCTTTTTTTTTTTTTTTTTTTTTTTTTATTTATCGGCCACCGATCCCCCTAGGTAGGCAAAGGACCGACTACTGCAAGCGTATCAGAAAGTAGGGGACTATTCTACATGTGGCGACGAGCCTCCTAATGATGATGATGTCAAAGGCGATTAAGACGCAGATTACAGGAGTATTTAACACTTAGTGGACACCGCTAGGTGTGCACTGAAAAAAAAATTTCGTTCAAAATGTCTTTAAATAAGATACATGCCTGCTAGTCTTTTTTTTTTTTTTTAGGAGAAAATACGAGGCCATTGTAGATCATGCTTCAATAAAAAAGAAGACAAAGTAAAAGAAAAAAAAACTCGTGACGGTAATGACGTTCTTTGGGTTTCAACTGGCCTAATGGTAGGTGGGACAATTCACCATTTTATTAGGTGTGCATAGAAGTGACAAAGAAAGTAAACGAATATTCTAATTTGATGAGCTGAAGCTGAATTCGCGAGGGATCCCGCCTATGCATGCGTCGAAATTCATGAGCTAGATGATATATTGCGGCCAGAAGCATATGCCGGTGAAAAAGTCGAGCGGAGAAAATGTCGGGTTTGTTTCGGCTTCCCATAGGATGTGTGCTTCATTTTCCATCAACTGCTTGGCTGCCGAGGGAGCTACAGCATAATAGGCGTCTGCCGCATTCTTCGCCGATGCGCCACCGGCAATATCGAGGCAGGCAATGAGATAACACTATTATCACGTCACCAGGCTTGAGGACCTGTAAACACACCAGTTCGGGACGCGCTCCGGGTGCCATAGCTTCCGTCTGTCAGCTATTCAAGAAACGGAAGCATCATTAAGGTCGCAGGAAAGGGCCGGATCGAGTGTTTTCGCTTGTCTTATGGGTGGGTACGTGCTTAGCTTACCATTCATTCTATAACTACGGTTGCATAACACAACGAGAAAATCCACAGCTTTTGCTATAGCAATGTCACCGATTAAGGTAGGTCATCGACCCAGAAAGTTAATGTATCAGTAGCGGCATGGGACTGGAATAAGTCAAATATAAATGAGAAACTGATATTGTAGAAAAAATAAAAGACCGCTTCCTTGTTTAGATATTGAAATGTCTCTATGTTTTTGTAGTCGTCACGTAAATAAAAAAAATAAATAAAAAAGTTGAACTTCGTAATTTCAAAACCTCTTCGTTTTTTTTTTTATTATTGTTTCCAGATGAGAAGAGACTCGGAGGACGAAGCCCTGACTCCTCGGGGTTGGTTCACGTGTTGTGCCACTACTCTCGCCATAACTGCCGTCGGGGCTGCCCTCTTTCTGCTTTTGTTCAACGGACCATATTCGTCCTTTGTCCTCGTTGCGCCCAAAGGCAATATGTCTAACGCCAATGGCGTCAAGCAAAAACGTGAGGTGCGTACTCCTCTGGAAGACAGCCCAGGAAAATGCGCGGTCGAGAATTGCGTGACCGCTGCGGGCGCACTCAGTGTGTACATGAACCAAAATATTGACCCTTGTCTAGACTTCTACGGTTTTGTTTGCGGAAACTATAAAGAAGCACAACGACGGACTCGTGATCAACTTATGGCCAGGATTTATGAACATGTCCAGAAAACTTTAGAGGAAATGACGATCCCGGACAATGGACTGACAGCTGTGCAGAAGGCCGCCAGTCTCTATCAGGCCTGCATAGGCGTTCGATGCAACACAAAAGATGAAATAGGAGCCCTGCGCCACTTTATGGACAAAATGGATCTTTCTTTGGTTGATATCGGGCGAGGAAGTCCACTAGAAAAGATTCTGCGGCTGTCCCTCGAATATAACATATTTTCTTTGCTTGAGGTAACGATTGACCACCTCGCCGATCCACAGGGAGAAAAGACAATTAAGATCGGTATAAGCACGGCTCACCTAATCTGGATTACAAGTCGCAAACGCTTGAGCAGTGATTACAAAGAGAGGTTGTATATGGAACACATGAAAGCTTATGGTCTCTCAGCTGACAAGAAAGAAACAATGAACGTTATAAAACAAATTATTCTAGGAGAAAACGAAGCCGTTGGTTTTCTTTCCGATGACAAGCTTCGAAAAATGGAGTCTTTTGCTCAAACCCCAATTGCCGCTTTCGATTTTATCACTCCCCATTTTAGTGCTGCAGTGTGGTGTGCTCTTTTACAAAAATACGCCTCAGGAATTTACCAGGAAAACAAGCCAGTGTTCACAAGCCCGGGTGCTGTGAATTACTTTGATAACCTTTGTGAAGTTGCTCAATGCCTTCGTCTTCAATTGTTGATTGCTTGGGAGGTCCTTCGTTTACTAGCTCCGCTTGCGTCGCCGTCTGTTGCTGCCTTGTACAACGACACTACTGGGCGTGAGATTTGCCTATCTGCCACTGCGAAGGTAATGGAAGTTCCGGTGCTGGCGGTGTACCTTTATAAAGCCGTGCCTCAGGCTTCCTTAAAAGCTGCTAAGGATATGGTGGAAGACATACGTAACTACGCTCTCCGAGTTGTTCGAGACGCTAAGTGGCTCCGCGAGGGCTCGAGATTCAGCGCAATAAGCAAGCTGCGCTCAATGGGTGTAGAGGTTGGGTACCCGTGTTCCCTCTGTTCCAAAGAGACAATGGACACTCGTTATAAGGCCTACCCTTACGCGGCATGTAATTTCCTCAGCGATTGGCTCAACGCATCCCATATGACCACCAAGTGGCTTCTGGGAGACCACGGATGCGTTAATTACCCAATCACTGCGGAAGTAACTTACATATCATCGAAGAATATGATAATCATTCCGGCTTCGAACTTGTTACCACCTGTATTTGATCTTGATGCTACGAACTCGACCAACTTCGGAGGACTGGGTCATCTTATTGCAACAGAGATGATGCGTGCGTTTGACGTCGATGGCAGTTTGAAAAGTCCCACCTGCGAAGATCGCCTCTGGTGGACACCTCTGAGGAGGTGCAAATACGAGAAAACGGTCGCCTGCTTCAAGATTGACCACGAGAAAGCGGCCAAAAATCACGGACATCGATTACATGGCACAATTGCCAACGTTATGGCTGACGTTATCGGACTGGCCCTTGCTCTGCGGCCCTACGAAGACTTGGCAGAAAAGAAGAGAGTTAAAGGGCTTCCTTTTGAGCCCAAGCAACTTTTCTTTATTGCCTCATGCGCTAAGTGGTGTTCTAGAGCACCATTCCAGGGATACGCCGGTAATACTCCGCCATCGTCACGGTGCAATGTTATGCTTATGAATATGCTGGAGTTTGCAACGGCGTTTAGGTGCCCCCAGAACTCTCAAATGAACCCCTCAAAGCGCTGTGATTTTTAACTGAACTTGTAAAAGGCGCCTTTTGTGTTCTTTCGTTTAACACTTTGAGTGTTTTCTCCAATATATAGCTTAGGAATGATAAAATATTTTATAATTCACCCTCTCGTTCTTGTTTGTTTTTAATCTGATGTCTTCTTATATGCGTAGTGAACCTAATGCATATTATGATCGAAGGAAATATATAATTTAAGGAAGGTATGTTGACATATTTGGGATATTTACCTCGATCAGTAAAACTGAAGATTCTGGTGAATCAACCGCGGTTTCGAAAATGCTACTTTACAGGTATCATTTTGGGATATATTGCTCTAAGTTCAACACGACAAGTGTCTGTGTTCTGCATGAGCAATGAATCGTTGCATACTAAAACGAATCTAAAAATTGGCGCCTCCTCGTAGAAAACTCAAAAGTACACAAAATTTGCAATTAGGTGCTGAATTTTACTCATTGAAATTTCAGTACGTAGTTCCCTTGCTGTGAACAATAAAACCAACAAACTTTCGAAGAGCAATGGCGGAGGTGTCCGCTGACTAACGAGTTAGCGCTGGTTGTAACGTGTGGCGGGAACTTTCGAGTTATACAAAAAAGTATGCTATACCACGGCCGGACTGGTAGCGCGCTCTCTCTTTCTCTTCTTACGGCCTTTGCCATCGCCCGGGAGTCAATAACATTTTTTCTCCGCATGTAGTTCACTTGCTTGCAGCTAGGGGCGCAACCACCTAATCCCACTCAGAGAGTCCCTTCGAGGTGCTTTGCGCTGGTGTTCGAGCTTCGTAGGTTGTTGTTTTGGCAACGGTTTATTTAACTTCGCTTCGATTTAAGTCACTCTACTCTAATTATGACGTAAAGTAAATTTAGCTAAGATATCTCGCCTTGTTTTCTCGAAGTCTTTCGCTACGGTCTTTGAAAACAAACATGGCGAAAACCGCGGTAACGACCTTGTGATGTTTGTGTCTCGTTTGCGTCGTTGTTTTCCCTGCTTCTGCATGATACGGATAGCATTACGAGAAACAAATATTATGCGAAGGTGCGCTGCGACACGGATCATCCTTTGTGAAGCCGCCGTGAACATAAGCTGCAAAGGAAATTTCCTGTTTGCCTGTGAAGGAGACTCCAAATGAATACGTCGACTCTGTGGTAATATATAACAAGTCATGAGATCGACGCAGAGTGCAACGGTTGTGAACATTCTGTAGATGGTGCAGGAACGTTTCTTCGGGCAGTTTTAATATTGCCTTGGTCCCTTTGCTCACTGCAGTGATTACGACGGTATCGTCTCCATAAGCCATGCTCTTCTCTTTCGGCGCTGAAGAAATGCACGTGACGGCATAATCTCGGGCAGTCTCTTTTACTTATTTTTTTATTTGCACACGTCCCTACATAGGTACCTCGCTATCCCATTGGCTTCATTGCGGGTGACGATTCAACGCTCTTTTCCATGGAAACGTTCGTGAAACTAGAAAGCCTCTGTTTGCCGCTAACAGTCATTTTTCGAGTTCGAGTTGTGACGACAAAATGACGTAAGAACAAGAATGCACGGGACTATTTTCATTGTTTTAACTCGACAACCGTACCCTTGGCGAGTTAAACTCGAAATAACATGGCCGCGATGCTTGTCGGATCGACCGCGGCTGGGGTTTGACTGGTTTGACAGGCGATCGGTCACTTGATCAACGCGCACACGTGCTGTTGGATGATCCCATTCGGCGGCAGGACCGGGTCGAAGAGCACAGTGAGCTGGCGTTCAACGTTTCCGATATAACGCTTGGCGAGATACAAGACTTGGCTTTTATTTGTGTCGGTGTTATGAAGCTTGAAAGTGGTGGTGTTGTTGTGGCTCGTACGGTAACCTTCATTCAGCGTTTCCATGCATTAAGATTGAAAACCTCACCTTGACACAAAGGAAATCACGTTTCCGCGAGCACGGAGGCAGCAGCCAACGGTCTGAGAAAGAATTGTGCTGCCGCCATTACCGCCAGCGCTCGCCCCGACGGCAAGAAAACAAACGACACGCTCATTGAGGTTTCTGTAGTGCTGACTGCTGATTCATCGGACGACAAAGGTGAATGATGTAAAACGCAACGTGAGTTTGCCACCGTTTTGCAAAACGAATACGTTTCGTTGAAAATTTAATTTGTGAAATTCGTTAACGCCTTGAAAGTTTGACGCGGACTGCATTGTGAACGCAGGCTTCACACAAGTGTTTTCTACAGTGTGTGCTGACTGCATGTATATAAAGACAGAAACCCTGCCCTATATGGCGCATAAAATAAAGAAAAATTTCGCTTATCTTGATAATGTTGACTATATATTGAGTGCTGTTGATAGTAGCGACGTAGCCAGGAACCTTTAAGGGGGTGGGGGTGGAGGGGGGTGAGGGTGGCTGGGATGTTCATGACTTGGGGTGCGGGAGGGGGGGGATAGTGTCGAAATTTGTGAGTATAGACGCTTTGCAGCGGTTGTGCGTGGGCGCCGCCATAACCGACCTTCATTTTTTGTTTCCTCTTATTCTGTTTACTTCACTTGGTTATTACCGCAACAGACCAGGTCTTTGCCATCTTGGATTCTATAATGTCCTTCTCCCCAGCATTGACCTTTGTGGAGGCTCGTCAACACCCGTCAACACCCGTGTGTACACTCTAGGACCCGCCGGATTTGGGGAGGGAAAGAACGAACCCCATAAGCCCCCCCCCCTCACCCCCCCCCCCCCCCCCTGGCTTTGCCACTGGATGATACCATAAGAGGAGCATCCTACATTTGCAAGCTGCTATAAGCATGTGCATAGCCACTGAGCTCGTACCACAATGGCAAGATAGTTGCTGACATTCTTTATGTTACGTAGCAGTTCTTTCTTTAGTACATATGCTCGCTTTTCCTTCACACATCTACTCTGCTTCCGCTTGTTCTTTATGCTTGATGGCGATAAGTCAACAGTCCGTATTTGCTCTGCATCACAGGCAAATTTCAAAAATTCAGCTCACACTACTCTTTAATTTCAATGAGTTACTGTCACTTTTTAAACAACAATCTATTTAATTGGTATCATAACCTTAACATTAAACACACATGTGTGGATGTAGAACAAATGTATCTTTATTGTTTCTCTTGGTCACGAAGATGACAACCATCCACAAGATTGCACTGGCCAAATTTCTCTACAGTGGGTAACAAGGTTACCATACTTGTGAGACTAAACTCCTGCTGTCTAAACAAGTAACGATTCATTTTAGGACAGACTTGTTCGTAGTTCATTGCAGGGCATCGAAAAGTGTTCTTATGACTTTCCGATGACTGATATGCAATTCCAGCAGCTTGGTGTGAAAATGTAAAATATCTAATTGATACAACAAAATGCCATCAGCAACCCATCCAGATTTTATTGCGTGATTGACAGTAGCTACAAACCGCAACAAATGGTCAACTGAAGACATAGGTACTAAGCGTGCACTAACTTCGAAGCGGTAGAAATCCTTAAGTTTTAACCTCCACTTACCACAATGTTGTTAATGGCAAAATGGTGTTTGCGGCAAAATGTTGCAGTCCTTCAGAATGGTGACGGTATCCTTCAGACCGATGATGACGGTGACGAAGGTTTAGTTAGAGTCTAAGTTTAGTCAACGCACCCGACGACGACGGTGTGCTTGTCATGGTGGCGACGAAAGTCTTCTTTCGCACATGCCTCAGCTGCCTCGGTCCGGGGTTTTGTCGACCCAACCGTCTCTTCCCAGCCGGTTGACGGCGATACTCACGACGGCCGTCACGGCTCTGATCACCATCCACTGGGCATTAGCTATGTGATCATCGGGGAGCAACCGCGCCCTTGTAGTTCCCCGTTGCGAAAACTCTCAGTGCGATTCAATTAGTAGCTGCTGCTCGACGGTCATCATCTCTCATCTTCGCCGTCTCTCGTTGTCACACTGCGATCACACGGTGCTTTTCGACAAGTGGTATTGTCGTCAGAAACAGTCGTCGTCCATCGCGAAGGCAACCGGGTGCTCGCGGAAAACCCGTCATTGTACGCGTTGGTCGAGCCATCGTTGAGCAACACGCATCGCCGCCATTTTCTACGCTCTAGAATCCTGCCCAAAGCTTGTTCCCCTTCGTTCAATAAAAGAGAGGTTAAAAGCACGAGCGCATCACCCCGAACGATCTTGCACGAACGTTGGCTTGCACTGCGCAAGCGCGCCTGCTCGACAGGGACGTTGAAAGCCCGGAGCACGTTCTTGTAGCTCCTACACCCGCACTAGCTCGCACTCATAGTGAAACAGAG
Organism: Ixodes scapularis; assembly: GCF_016920785.2. NCBI lineage: Eukaryota > Metazoa > Arthropoda > Arachnida > Ixodida > Ixodidae > Ixodes > Ixodes scapularis. The sequence continues at coordinate 91,044,025 of NW_024609835.1, forward strand.
AGTAGGGTGTGTCCAGTAATACCGCAGTTAATCTAGTGACGCAACTTCCGCTATGTGCTACATAGGTCGGACGTGGTCATACGTCACTTTGTCGTCACGGTCCGAACTCGAAGAGCGACAGTTACGGCAAACGGTTGCTTTCGTGTTTCGCGAACGTTCCCATGGGAACCGCGTGGAATTATCACGCGGGCTGTGACCAATAGGAGCGCGCGGTTCGTAGGGGGGAGGAGTTTTCGAGAAACGCGAACGTGACCGTTTGTGACCAGAATAGCACCCCTGCCCTGCCCAGGGAAGGTCACGAAATCGGACTCGCCAGGGCTTGCTTTGCGTAGTACAACCTTGAGCGTCTCCAACTGCCACTCCTGTAGACGCGCATGATCTGGTACGGACCGCGAGATCACAAGATAAATACGAAAAACCATTTTTAACGCCGCCGAAGACGCGGTTTCACGTGTACCAAAAAAAAAAAAAAACGGAAAAAAAAGCTTCGGAAAGCTAGATATTTTGGTGTCATTACGCAGATAAGAGTCGCGTCCCTGGGGGTGTCATTAATCCGGCACTTTCGATTGTATTGCGACATTGTTTCTTCAGAGCTACACTCCAAAATAAAATATCAGTGAAGGTGCTATCAGTAGTGCGAAACCCAGTCAGGTGAGTTTGTAATATCCGAAATGAGGGCGCCACAGTTTGTTCAAGTCTTCAGCTTAAAAGGTCTTTCTCAGGTTAAAAGTAAGCAGATTCTATTTCGGTTAATATTGCTTTGTATTGTTTTTTTAACGTCGGATTTTAGACAGCCAAGAAATAGAAATGCCTCGCCGGCATTGCCGATTCACGAGGGACACTCTTGACAGTCAACCAAAAACGGCGCCAAGTACGGTATGTCAGGACAGCGTCGGCGCGACCCATCCCATTTTTCAGATATTGGCTAGAGCAAAATAATATCGACACAATCTTTCCGATTTAATTCCATAACAGCGCAATAGTGCGTGGTGCCTAGGTTGTATATTTACACGTCTTGATTCATTTTTTTTTGTTTGCGAGCGGAGATGATTTTTTTATAATCAAGGTTGAACCGATAAAACTGATGCACGCGCGAAACGTAATTTTAGGCTCGTGTCGAACGAAGAGTTCAATAGGAGTTGCAGAAACTATTCTCTAGCACTTCCTAATCATACGCGACTCCGTGTGGCGATTAATTATCCCACTGATCTCTACTATAGATCAGTGAATTATCCTCGATGTTTGTACCGCCGTACATCAACAACAGTTTCACCAAAGCAATAAATAGTGCTTTGTATTGTAATAAAGCAATAAATATTGCTTGCATCGTAAACGGGTGATAGGACCACGTCAGGCAGACATAATCTGCCTTTTGTAGTGTTACTTTTGACCTGGTGTCTAAATAAAAACCAATTCAATTCAATTCAATATGAACGGCTACGAAATCATGGGTGTATTTGACAGCATCACCATAGGCCCCTTTCACACCGTGTGGATGAAGGGCGTAAAATTCGCCCATACACCCTTTTTACATGATTTCAGACACCATCGCTGCAAGTGGGGCGTAAAGAGGGTGTGTAAAGGGTGTAAAACGTCTGCACACTCTTTGTACACCCACCGATATTCGGAAATCGTGTAAAAAGCGTGTAAAAAGGGTGTTTTCCCTAAACTACACCCTTTTTACACGATTATGGGTGTTACAATGTTTAGTGTGTAGCCCAGGGGTTTTTACCAGGGGTGAGGTGACAGCGGCCCCCGAGAACTGCAGCGGGAGGTGGCGATTGCCCCAATTGCAAAGGCCGTAAGAAGAGAAAGAGAGTGCGCGCTTCCAGTCCGGCCGTGGCTATACTTTGTCCCACCTTAGCATGGAACAACTGCGAAGGCTGTGAAAGCGAGAGCGGGCAGCCGTGACTGCTTTGGCCGGAGCTGCAGTGTTCTATACTCCGTTTCACCGCAGGCGAAGGCTAGAAGCGCGAGCTCATATAGCGCTGACAACTAGCTGCCCTCGCTCCACGAGAGCTTGTGCCGCCGATATGTGTCCTAGAGCAAGGAGCTCGCGCTTGTAGCCTTTCCTGCGGTACAACACAAGGTGAAACAGAGTATAGAGCAAGAGCGGCGCTCACTTACAATGAGCTGCGTGAAAACGGTTGACGCAGATAACCACGAGGGGAGAACGTGGCGCTAGAGTTCCGAGACCTAGGAGAAATGGTGTCACATGTGCGATGAGCGAAGAAGAAGGCGAAGCTGAGGCGGTGCGCTTCTTCCGAATGTAGCAGAGTAGCACTTTTCTTTGTGGTGTAGTGGTGGGGAGTCTTCACCGTTCCGTTGCCGTCTGGGTCATGAATTCAAGAAAAAAAGACGGACATACACTGCCTCGCGCCGGGATGCAAGTTGGGCTACCCGCACAACAAGGGCAGCCGAAGCACCAGCGATCGTAAGCAGTCGCTGTTTCGTGCGCCAAATGAGGAGTCGCGCAGACTACAGTGGAAACACAATCTTAAATGAGAAGATAAACGCCTCGTCGAGACATCAGCGGTTTGTGAGAGACATTTTGAACCGTGCCTTATCCTTCGGGACTATGTGTACATCGTCAATGGCGAAGAGGTTAAGCTTCTATGCCGCAATATATTTTGAGTATTTTGTAGTCTTTTCGCGTAGTATATTGCTGGGCATTGTGGAAGCCGAGGGTGAATTACGAGGCAGAGGGCACACTACATTCGGTCAGCGGAGAAGACACGAGCTGGCACGGGACAGTGCGAGCTGAGCGAGGCTGGAGCCAGCCTACGCAGCGCTGGCGTGGGAAGCGCGATCCGCAGGCCTGGGGGGCTATGTTGCGCTTTTTGCACTCCCAGGAGACTTGGAAGAGGGAAGTGACGTCAACGACACAGCAAACGCAGATTGGATGTTGACAGAAGAAAACGAAATCAACAACCACTCTGCGTTTGCTGTGTCGTTGACGTCACTTCCCTCTCCCTAGTCTCCTGGGAGTGCAAAAAGCGCAACATAGCCCCCCTGGACACGGGCTCCGACTGTGAGCCCCGATCCGCGGGCGAGAACAAGGGTCAGCGTGCCTGGACTGCCGGCTTTTGACGACGGGCAACCGGGAGGTACAGTAAACCCATTCGCTGCCTTCTCGTTGTGTTATGTCACTCCCTGGGTGACGAGCGGAGCGCATACCCATCGGGCGGCGATTATTAGTAGAACGAGGACACCAAAAAGAAACCCACGATAAAATGGCGCATCCAACCTGGGGCCCATTCGGTGTGCCTCTGCTTCTAGTCGCCCCAGGGAGTCCCACGGATTTGTTGAGCGGGTTGCTGACTAACGCTAACGATGCCCATTGAGACAAAGTATGTTAGAATTTCGGCGATTTGTCTCACAGCAGAGCTCAGCAGGTGTCTCATCGAATCGAGTACCTAAAGGGCTCGAAGGACGAAGTTGCGGACACGCGTTCTCGGATATCCCAGAATAGTGTTGGCGGAAGACGAGGAGCGCGGTTGAGATGTAAGAAAGCCGTCTTCCGAGGCAAAGGAGAGCCAAGACATGTTCACTGGAAGGCTTGATAGCGACTGACAAGAGGGGAAACAGCCAGGACTTATTGCAGATTTAGGATTTAGGTTTGGAGTGATGTAGGAAGCAAGTAAGCGCTTTTCGAGGCCCACAATGCAGATGGGTTTTTGTCAGTGGGTGTTGGAAAGATTGCGGGAGACACCGGGCACACTGGCGGACGAGATTGTCAGCGAGTGTCGGGTAAACTGGCGGAAATTGGGGTTGACACCGGGAACACTGCAGGCGAGTTAATGAGCACTATGATTTGTAACTGCTGGGCCAAGACGGCTAGTTGCTTTGCGTCACTCCAACAATCGATGAAGGGCAGAGGGACGATTTTCCTTTGAGGGGGGTCGTTCCAAGATAGCTACGAAATGATTTATATGATTCTTTCTCGACTTCACTCTGGCCGGTCGTGGCAGTGACAGCAAGACTTTTAATAAGGGATGTCGCGTCACGACCTGGCTGGGGATGATGCGGTATACATTGGGTGGCTTGTAGCTGTCTAGCCTGCCTTGAGGCGTGAACGATTCAAGTGAGCTTGCTCGCTGAGCTGCCGCCCCCTTCGAGGACCTATCAGTCCCTATAGCTCATATGCACGTGGACGGAACGTGACGCTGACGCTTACATCGAGTAGCACATGGCATATGTAGCCGTTGCGCAACGCGGGTATGGTATGTGGCAACCCCACGGAATGCTTTGGATCCCTTTGCTTGCGCAAAAGATGGACTAGGTTTACGCCATCGTTACCTGTTCTGAAGGGAACTCACGCTTTGAGCAACGCAGCTAGTGGTTTTGCGGCATCGCTTGCTCATAGATGGGAAGGGCCCTATGAGGTAAAGACACGAATGTCGCGGCTTGCTTGCAAACTCGCTCGGTGTGATACAAGTGGGGAGTCTGGTCCTGTTCGCATCGCGAACTTGAAGGGGTATTACCGTCGCGATGGGGAAGACGTATAACATGAGGTTGTGGTAGGACACAAGAAATTTCGCATCATCACGGGACCTAAGCACCAATCCAGTTTCTCCGATAAATCTGGCGGGTGAAATTGACGTCACGTGACCTTTAAATAAATTCAGTTTCCCTGCTAAATTTAGCACTTAAATTGGCGTGGCGACGCCACGTGACCTTACACCAGTCGTGTTTCTCCTTAAATTTAGATAAATTGACGTCACGTGAAACCAACTTGGTTTTCTCGCTAGATTTAGCGGGCAAATTGATATCACGGGACCTAAGCACCCCCCCCCCCCCCAATCCAGTTTCTCCGATAAATCTAGCCGGTGAAATTGACGTCACGTGACGTTTAAGTAAATTCAGTTTCCCGCTAAATTTAGGACTCAAATTGGCGTGGCGACGCCACGTGATATTTACACCAGCCTTGTTTCCCGTTAAATTTAGACAAATTGACGTCACCTGACACCAACTCGGTTTCTTCGCTAGATTTAGCGGGCAAATTGACATCACGGGACCTAAGCACCCCCCAATCCAGTTTCTCCGATAAATCTAGCGGGTGAAATTGACGTCACGTGACGTTTAAGTAAATTCAGTTTTCCGCTAAATTTAGCACTCAAATTGGCGTGGCGACGCCACGTGATATTTACACCAGCCTTGTTTCCCGTTAAATTTAGACAAATTGACGTCACCTGACACCAACTCGGTTTCTTCGCTAGATTTAGCGGGCAAATTGACATCACGGGACCTAAGCACCCCCCAATCCAGTTTCTCCGATAAATCTAGCGGGTGAAATTGACGTCACGTGACGTTTAAGTAAATTCAGTTTTCCGCTAAATTTAGCACTTAAATTGGCGTGGCGACGCCACGTGATATTTACACCAGCCTTGTTTCCCGTTAAATTTAGACAAATTGACGTCACCTGACACCAACTCGGTTTCTTCGCTAGATTTAGCGGGCAAATTGACATCACGGGACCTAAGCACCCCCCAATCCAGTTTCTCCGATAAATCTAGCGGGTGAAATTGACGTCACGTGACGTTTAAGTAAATTCAGTTTTCCGCTAAATTTAGCACTCAAATTGGCGTGGCGACGCCACGTGATATTTACACCAGCCTTGTTTCCCGTTAAATTTAGACAAATTGACGTCACCTGACACCAACTCGGTTTCTTCGCTAGATTTAGCGGGCAAATTGACATCACGGGACCTAAGCACCCCCCAATCCAGTTTCTCCGATAAATCTGGCGGGTGAAATTGACGTCACGTGACCTTTAAATAAATTCAGTTTCCCTGCTAAATTTAGCACTTAAATTGGCGTGGCGACGCCACGTGACCTTACACCAGTCGTGTTTCTCCTTAAATTTAGATAAATTGACGTCACGTGAAACCAACTTGGTTTTCTCGCTAGATTTAGCGGGCAAATTGATATCACGGGACCTAAGCACCCCCCCCCCCCCCAATCCAGTTTCTCCGATAAATCTAGCGGGTGAAATTGACGTCACGTGACGTTTAAGTAAATTCAGTTTCCCGCTAAATTTAGCACTCAAATTGGCGTGGCGACGCCACGTGATATTTACACCAGCCTTGTTTCCCGTTAAATTTAGACAAATTGACGTCACCTGACACCAACTCGGTTTCTTCGCTAGATTTAGCGGGCAAATTGACATCACGGGACCTAAGCACCCCCCAATCCAGTTTCTCCGATAAATCTAGCGGGTGAAATTGACGTCACGTGACGTTTAAGTAAATTCAGTTTTCCGCTAAATTTAGCACAGAAATTGCATGGCGACGCCACGTGATCTTAACACCAGTCGTGTTTCCCGTTAAATTCAGATAAATTGACGTTATGTGACACCAACTCGGTTTCTTCGCTAGATTTAGCGGGCAAATTGACATCCCGGGACCTAACCACCAGTACAGTTTCTCCGATAAATCTAGCGGGTGAAATCGACGTCACGTGACGTTTAAGTAAATTCAGTTTCCCGCTAAATTTAGCACTCAAATTGGCATGGCGACGCCACGTGATCTTAACACCAGTCATGTTTCCCGTTAAATTTAGATAAATTGACGTTACGTGACACCAATTCGGTTTCTTCGCTAGATTTAGCGAGCAAATTGACATCACGGGACCGAAGCACCCAATCCAGTTTCTTCGATAAATCTAGCGGGTGAAATTGACGTCACGTGACGTTTAAGTAAATTCAGTTTCCCGCTAAATTTGGCACTAAAATTGGCATGGCGACGCCACGTGATCTTAACATCAGTCGTGCTTCTCGTTAAATTTAGTCAAATTGACGTCACGTGACACCAACTCGGTTTCTCCGCTAGATTTAGCGGGCAAATTGACATCACGGGACCGAAGCACCAATCCAGTTTCTCCGATAAATCTAGTGGGTGAAATTGACGTCACGTGACGTTTAAGTAAATTCAGTTTCCCGCTAAATTTAGCACTCAAATTGGCATGGCTACGCCACGTGATCTTAACACCAGTCGTGTTTCCCGTTAAATTTAGACTAATTGACGTTACGTGACACCAACTCGGTTTCTTCGCTAGATTTAGCGGGCAAATTGACATCACGGGACCGAAGCACCCAATCCAGTTTCTCCGATAAATCTAGCGGGTGAAATTGACGTCACGTGACGTTTAAGTAAATTCAGTTTCCCGCTAAATTTAGCACTCAAATTGGCGTGGCGATGCCACGTGATCTTAACACCAGTCGTGTTTCCCGTTAAATTTAGACAAATTGACGTCACGTGACACCAACTCGGTTTCTTCGCTAGATTTAGCGGGCAAATTGACATCACGGGACCGAAGCACCCAATCCAGTTTCTCCGAGAAATCTAGCGGGTGAACTTGACGTCACGTGACGTTTAAGTAAATTCAGTTTCCCGCTAAATTTAGCACTCAAATTGGCGTGGCGATGCCACGTGATCTTAACACCAGTCGTGTTTCCCGTTAAATTTAGACAAATTGACGTCACGTGACACCAACTCGGTTTCTTCGCTAGATTTAGCGGGCAAATTGACATCACGGGACCTAAGCACCAATCCAGTTTCTCCGAGAAATCTAGCGGGTGAAATTGACGTAACGTGACCTTTAAGTAAATTCAGTTTCCCGCTAAAGTTAGCACTCAAATTGGCGTGGCTACGCCTCGTGATCTTAACACCAGTCGTGTTTCCCGTTAAATTTAGACAAATTGACGTCACGTGACACCAACTCGGTTTCTTCGCTAGATTTAGCGGGCAAATTGACATCACGGGACCTAAGCACCCATCCAGTTTCTCCGATCAATCTAGCGGGTGAAATTGACGTCACGTGACGGTTAAGTAAATTCAGTTTCCCGCTAAATTTAGCACTCAAATTGGCGTGGCGATGCCACGTGATCTTAACACCAGTCGTGTTTCCCGTTAAACTTAGAAAAATTGACGTCACGTGACACCAACTCGGTTTCTTCGCTAGATTTAGCGGGCAAATTGACATCACGGGACCTAAGCACCAATCTAGTTTCTCCGAGAAATCTAGCGGGTGAAATTGACGTCACGTGACCTTTAAGTAAATTCAGTTTCCCGCTAAATTTAGCACTCAAATTGGCGTGGCTACGCCTCGTGATCTTAACACCAGTCGTGTTTCCCGTTAAATTTAGACAAATTGACGTCACGTGACACCAACTCGGTTTCTTCGCTAGATTTAGCGGGCAAATTGACATCACGGGACCTAAGCACCAATCTAGTTTCTCCGAGAAATCTAGCGGGTGAAATTGACGTCACGTGACGTTTAAGTAAATTCAGTTTCCCGCTAAATTTAGCACTCAAATTGGCGTGGCGATGCCACGTGATCTTAACACCAGTCGTGTTTCCCGTTAAATTTAGACAAATTGACGTCACGTGACACAAACTCGGTTTCTTCGCTAGATTTAGCGGGCAAATTGACATCACGGGACCTAAGCACCAATCCAGTTTCTCCGATCAATCTAGCGGGTGAAATTGACGTCACGTGACGGTTAAGTAAATTCAGTTTCCCGCTAAATTTAGCACTCAAATTGGCGTGGCGATGCCACGTGATCTTAACACCAGTCGTGTTTCCCGTTAAATTTAGACAAATTGACGTCACGTGACACCAACTCGGTTTCTTCGCTAGATTTAGCGGGCAAATTGACATCACGGGACCTAAGCACCAATCTAGTTTCTCCGATCAATCTAGCGGGTGAAATTGACGTCACGTGACGTTTAAGTAAATTCAGTTTCCCGCTAAATTTAGCACTCAAATTGGCGTGGCTACGCCTCGTGATCTTAACACCAGTCGTGTTTCCCGTTAAATTTAGACAAATTGACGTCACGTGACACCAACTCGGTTTCTTCGCTAGATTTAGCGGGCAAATTGACATCACGGGACCTAAGCACCAATCTAGTTTCTCCGAGAAATCTAGCGGGTGAAATTGACGTCACGTGACCTTTAAGTAAATTCAGTTTCCCGCTAAATTTAGCACTCAAATTGGCGTGGCTACGCCTCGTGATCTTAACACCAGTCGTGTTTCCCGTTAAATTTAGACAAATTGACGTCACGTGACACCAACTCGGTTTCTTCGCTAGATTTAGCGGGCAAATTGACATCACGGGACCGAAGCACCCAATCCAGTTTCTCCGAGAAATCTAGCGGGTGAACTTGACGTCACGTGACGTTTAAGTAAATTCAGTTTCCCGCTAAATTTAGCACTCAAATTGGCGTGGCGATGCCACGTGATCTTAACACCAGTCGTGTTTCCCGTTAAATTTAGACAAATTGACGTCACGTGACACCAACTCGGTTTCTTCGCTAGATTTAGCGGGCAAATTGACATCACGGGACCTAAGCACCAATCCAGTTTCTCCGATCAATCTAGCGGGTGAAATTGACGTCACGTGACGGTTAAGTAAATTCAGTTTCCCGCTAAATTTAGCACTCAAATTGGCGTGGCGATGCCACGTGATCTTAACACCAGTCGTGTTTCCCGTTAAATTTAGACAAATTGACGTCACGTGACACCAACTCGGTTTCTTCGCTAGATTTAGCGGGCAAATTGACATCACGGGACCTAAGCACCAATCTAGTTTCTCCGATGAATTTAGCGGGTGAAATTGACGTCACGTGACGGTTAAGTAAATTCAGTTTCCCGCTAAATTTAGCACTCAAATTGGCGTGGCTACGCCTCGTGATCTTAACACCAGTCGTGTTTCCCGTTAAATTTAGACAAATTGACGTCACGTGACACCAACTCGGTTTCTTCGCTAGATTTAGCGGGCAAATTGACATCACGGGACCTAAGCACCAATCTAGTTTCTCCGATCAATCTAGCGGGTGAAATTGACGTCACGTGACGTTTAAGTAAATTCAGTTTCCCGCTAAATTTAGCACTCAAATTGGCGTGGCGATGCCACGTGATCTTAACACCAGTCGTGTTTCCCGTTAAATTTAGACAAATTGACGTTACTTGACACCAACTCGGTTCTTCGCTAGATTTAGCGGGCAAATTGACATCACGGGACCTAAGCACCAATCCAGTTTCTCCGAGAAATCTAGCGGGTGAACTTGACGTCACGTGACGTTTAAGTAAATTCAGTTTCCCGCTAAATTTTGCACTCAAATTGGTGTGGCGATGCCACGTGATCTTAACACCAGTCGTCTTTCCCGTTAAATTTAGACAAATTGACGTTACGTGACACCAACTCGGTTCTTCGCTAGATTTAGCGGGCAAATTGACATCACGGGACCTAAGCACCAATCCAGTTTCTCCGAGAAATCTAGCGGGTGAACTTGACGTCACGTGACGTTTAAGTAAATTCAGTTTCCCGCTAAATTTAGCACTCAAATTGGCGTGGCGATGCCACGTGATCTTAACACCAGTCGTGTTTCCCGTTAAATTTAGACAAATTGACGTTACGTGACACCAACTCGGTTCTTCGCTAGATTTAGCGGGCAAATTGACATCACGGGACCTAAGCACCAATCTAGTTGCTCCGAGAAATCTAGCGGGTGAAATTGACGTCACGTGACGTTTAAGTAAATTCAGTTTCCCGCTAAATTTAGCACTCAAATTGGTGTGGCGATGCCACGTGATCTTAACACCAGTCGTGTTTCCCGTTAAATTTAGACAAATTGACGTTACGTGACACCAACTCGGTTCTTCGCTAGATTTAGCGGGCAAAATTGATATCACGGGACCTAAGCACCAATCCAGTTTCTCCGAGAAATCTAGCGGGTGAACTTGACGTCACGTGTCGTTTAAGTAAATTCAGTTTCCCGCTAAATTTAGCTCTCAAATTGGCGTGGCGATGCCACGTGATCTTAACACCAGTCGTGTTTCCCGTTAAATTTAGACAAATTGACGTCACGTGACACCAACTCGGTTTCTTCGCTAGATTTAGCGGGCAAATTGACATCACGGGACCTAAGCACCAATCTAGTTTCTCCGATCAATCTAGCGGGTGAAATTGACGTCACGTGACGGTTAAGTAAATTCAGTTTCCCGCTAAATTTAGCACTCAAATTGGCGTGGCGATGCCACGTGATCTTAACACCAGTCGTGTTTCCCGTTAAATTTAGACAAATTGACGTCACGTGACACCAACTCGGTTTCTTCGCAAGATTTAAGGGGCAAATTGACATCACGGGACCTAAGCACCAATCTAGTTTCTCCGATCAATCTAGCGAGTGAAATTGACGTCACGTGACGGTTAAGTAAATTCAGTTTCCCGCTAAATTTAGCACTCAAATTGGCGTGGCTACGCCTCGTGATCTTAACACCAGTCGTGTTTCCCGTTAAATTTAGACAAATTGACGTCACGTGACACCAACTCGGTTTCTTCGCTAGATTTAGCGGGCAAATTGACATCACGGGACCTAAGCACCAATCTAGTTTCTCCGATCAATCTAGCGGGTGAACTTGACGTCACGTGACGTTTAAGTAAATTCAGTTTCCCGCTAAATTTAGCACTCAAATTGGCGTGGCGATGCCACGTGATCTTAACACCAGTCGTGTTTCCCGTTAAATTTAGACTAATTGACGTTACGTGACACCAACTCGGTTTCTTCGCTAGATTTAGCGGGCAAATTGACATCACGGGACCTCAGCACCAATCCAGTTTCTCCGAGAAATCTAGCGGGTGAACTTGACGTCACGTGACGTTAAAGTAAATTCAGTTTCCCGCTAAATTTAGCACTCAAATTGGCGTGGCGATGCCACGTGATCTTAACACCAGTCGTGTTTCCCGTTAAATTTAGAGAAATTGACGTCACGTGACACCAACTCGGTTTCTTCGCTAGATTTAGCGGGCAAATTGACATCACGGGACCTAAGCACCAATCTAGTTTCTCCGATCAATCTAGCGGGTGAAATTGACGTCACGTGACGGTTAAGTAAATTCAGTTTCCCGCTAAATTTAGCACTCAAATTGGCGTGGCTACGCCTCGTGATCTTAACACCAGTCGTGTTTCCCGTTAAATTTAAACAAATTGACGTCACGTGACACCAACTCGGTTTCTTCGCTAGATTTAGCGGGCAAATTGACATCACGGGACCTAAGCACCAATCTAGTTTCTCCGATCAATCTAGCGGGTAAAATTGACGTCACGTGACGGTTAAGTAAATTCAGTTTCCCGCTAAATTTAGCACTCAAATTGGCGTGGCTACGCCTCGTGATCTTAACACCAGTCGTGTTTCCCGTTAAATTTAGACAAATTGACGTCACGTGACAACAACTCGGTTTCTTCGCTAGATTTAGCGGGCAAATTGACATCACGGGACCTAAGCACCAATCTAGTTTCTCCGAGAAATCTAGCGGGTGAAATTGACGTCACGTGACGGTTAAGTAAATTCAGTTTCCCGCTAAATTTAGCACTCAAATTGGCATGGCGACGCCACGGGATCTTAACACCAGTCGTGTTTCCCGTTAAATTTAGACAAATTGACGTCACGTGACACCAACTCGGTTTCTTCGCTAGATTTAGCGGGCAAATTGACATCACGGGACCTAAGCACCAATCTAGTTTCTCCGAGAAATCTAGCGGGTGAAATTTACGTCACGTGACGTTTAAGTAAATTCAGTTTCCCGCTAAATTTAGCACTCAAATTGGTGTGGCGATGCCACGTGATCTTAACACCAGTCGTGTTTCCCGTTAAATTTAGACAAATTGACGTTACGTGACACCAACTCGGTTCTTCGCTAGATTTAGCGGGCAAATTGACATCACGGGACCTAAGCACCAATCTAGTTTCTCCGAGAAATCTAGCGGGTGAACTTGACGTCACGTGACGTTTAAGTAAATTCAGTTTCCCGCTAAATTTAGCACTCAAATTGGTGTGGCGATGCCACGTGATCTTAACACCAGTCGTGTTTACCGTTAAATTTAGACAAATTGACGTTACGTGACACCAACTCGGTTCTTCGCTAGATTTAGCGGGCAAATTGACATCACGGGACCTAAGCACCAATCCAGTTTCTCCGAGAAATCTAGCGGGTGAACTTGACGTCACGTGACGTTTAAGTAAATTCAGTTTCCCGCTAAATTTAGCACTCAAATTGGCGTGGCGATGCCACGTGATCTTAACACCAGTCGTGTTTCCCGTTAAATTTAGACAAATTGACGTTACGTGACACCAACTCGGTTCTTCGCTAGATTTAGCGGGCAAATTGACATCACGGGACCTAAGCACCAATCTAGTTTCTCCGAGAAATCTAGCGGGTGAAATTGACGTCACGTGACGTTTAAGTAAATACAGTTTCCCGCTAAATTTAGCACTCAAATTGGCGTGGCGATGCCACGTGATCTTAACACCAGTCGTGTTTCCCGTTAAATTTAGACAAATTGACGTCACGTGACACCAACTCGGTTTCTTCGCAAGATTTAAGGGGCAAATTGACATCACGGGACCTAAGCACCAATCTAGTTTCTCCGATCAATCTAGCGGGTGAAATTGACGTCACGTGACGGTTAAGTAAATTCAGTTTCCCGCTAAATTTAGCACTCAAATTGGCGTGGCTACGCCTCGTGATCTTAACACCAGTCGTGTTTCCCGTTAAATTTAGACAAATTGACGTCACGTGACACCAACTCGGTTTCTTCGCTAGATTTAGCGGGCAAATTGACATCACGGGACCTAAGCACCAATCTAGTTTCTCCGATCAATCTAGCGGGTGAACTTGACGTCACGTGACGTTTAAGTAAATTCAGTTTCCCGCTAAATTTAGCACTCAAATTGGCGTGGCGATGCCACGTGATCTTAACACCAGTCGTGTTTCCCGTTAAATTTAGACTAATTGACGTTACGTGACACCAACTCGGTTTCTTCGCTAGATTTAGCGGGCAAATTGACATCACGGGACCTCAGCACCAATCCAGTTTCTCCGAGAAATCTAGCGGGTGAACTTGACGTCACGTGACGTTTAAGTAAATTCAGTTTCCCGCTAAATTTAGCACTCAAATTGGCGTGGCGATGCCACGTGACCTTAACACCAGTCGTGTTTCCCGTTAAATTTAGAGAAATTGACGTCACGTGACACCAACTCGGTTTCTTCGCTAGATTTAGCGGGCAAATTGACATCACGGGACCTAAGCACCAATCTAGTTTCTCCGATCAATCTAGCGGGTGAAATTGACGTCACGTGACGGTTAAGTAAATTCAGTTTCCCGCTAAATTTAGCACTCAAATTGGCGTGGCTACGCCTCGTGATCTTAACACCAGTCGTGTTTCCCGTTAAATTTAGACAAATTGACGTCACGTGACACCAACTCGGTTTCTTCGCTAGATTTAGCGGGCAAATTGACATCACGGGACCTAAGCACCAATCTAGTTTCTCCGAGAAATCTAGCGGGTGAAATTGACGTCACGTGACGGTTAAGTAAATTCAGTTTCCCGCTAAATTTAGCACTCAAATTGGCATGGCGACGCCACGGGATCTTAACACCAGTCGTGTTTCCCGTTAAATTTAGACAAATTGACGTCACGTGACACCAACTCGGTTTCTTCGCTAGATTTAGCGGGCAAATTGACATCACGGACCTAAGCACCAATCCAGTTTCTCCGATCAATCTAGCGGGTGAAATTGACGTCACGTGACGGTTAAGTAAATTCAGTTTCCCGCTAAATTTAGCACTCAAATTGGCGTGGCTACGCCTCGTGATCTTAACACCAGTCGTGTTTCCCGTTAAATTTAGACAAATTGACGTCACGTGACACCAACTCGGTTTCTTCGCTAGATTTAGCGGGCAAATTGACATCACGGGACCTAAGCACCAATCCAGTTTCTCCGAGAAATCTAGCGGGTGAAATTGACGTCACGTGACGTTTAAGTAAATTCAGTTTCCCGCTAAATTTAGCACTCAAATCGGCGTGGCGATGCCACGTGATCTTAACACAAGTCGTGTTTCCCGTTAAATTTAGACAAATTGACGTCACGTGACACCAACTCGGTTTCTTCGCTAGATTTAGCGGGCAAATTGACATCACGGGACGTAAGCACCAATCCAGTTTCTCCGAGAAATCTAGCGGGTGAAATTGACGTCACGTGACGTTTAAGTAAATTCAGTTTCCCGCTAAATTTAGCACTCAAATTGTCGTGGCGATGCCACGTGATCTTAACACCAGTCGTGTTTCCCGTTAAATTTAGACAAATTCACGTCACGTGACACCAACTCGGTTTCTTCGCTAGATTTAGCGGGCAAATTGACATCACGGGACCTAAGCACCAATCTAGTTTCTCCGAGAAATCTAGCGGGTGAAATTGACGTCACGTGACGTTTAAGTAAATTCAGTTTCCCGCTAAATTTAGCGCTCAAATTGGCGTGGCGATGCCACGTGATCTTAACACCAGTCGTGTTTCCCGTTAAATTTAGACAAATTGACGTTACGTGACACCAACTCGGTTCTTCGCTAGATTTAGCGGGCAAATTGACATCACGGGACCTAAGCAAGAATCCAGTTTCTCCGAGAAATATAGCGGGTGAACTTGACGTCACGTGACGTTTAAGTAAATTCAGTTTCCCGCTAAATTTAGCACTCAAATTGGCGTGGCGATGCCACGTGATCTTAACACCAGTCGTGTTTCCCGTTAAATTTAGACAAATTGACGTCACGTGACACCAACTCGGTTTCTTCGCAAGATTTAAGGGGCAAATTGACATCACGGGACCTAAGCACCAATCTAGTTTCTCCGATCAATCTAGCGGGTGAAATTGACGTCACGTGACGGTTAAGTAAATTCAGTTTCCCGCTAAATTTAGCACTCAAATTGGCGTGGCTACGCCTCGTGATCTTAACACCAGTCGTGTTTCCCGTTAAATTTAGACAAATTGACGTCACGTGACACCAACTCGGTTTCTTCGCTAGATTTAGCGGGCAAATTGACATCACGGGACCTAAGCACCAATCTAGTTTCTCCGATCAATCTAGCGGGTGAACTTGACGTCACGTGACGTTTAAGTAAATTCAGTTTCCCGCTAAATTTAGCACTCAAATTGGCGTGGCGATGCCACGTGATCTTAACACCAGTCGTGTTTCCCGTTAAATTTAGACTAATTGACGTTACGTGACACCAACTCGGTTTCTTCGCTAGATTTAGCGGGCAAATTGACATCACGGGACCTCAGCACCAATCCAGTTTCTCCGAGAAATCTAGCGGGTGAACTTGACGTCACGTGACGTTTAAGTAAATTCAGTTTCCCGCTAAATTTAGCACTCAAATTGGCGTGGCGATGCCACGTGACCTTAACACCAGTCGTGTTTCCCGTTAAATTTAGAGAAATTGACGTCACGTGACACCAACTCGGTTTCTTCGCTAGATTTAGCGGGCAAATTGACATCACGGGACCTAAGCACCAATCTAGTTTCTCCGATCAATCTAGCGGGTGAAATTGACGTCACGTGACGGTTAAGTAAATTCAGTTTCCCGCTAAATTTAGCACTCAAATTGGCGTGGCTACGCCTCGTGATCTTAACACCAGTCGTGTTTCCCGTTAAATTTAGACAAATTGACGTCACGTGACACCAACTCGGTTTCTTCGCTAGATTTAGCGGGCAAATTGACATCACGGGACCTAAGCACCAATCTAGTTTCTCCGAGAAATCTAGCGGGTAAAATTGACGTCACGTGACGGTTAAGTAAATTCAGTTTCCCGCTAAATTTAGCACTCAAATTGGCATGGCGACGCCACGGGATCTTAACACCAGTCGTGTTTCCCGTTAAATTTAGACAAATTGACGTCACGTGACACCAACTCGGTTTCTTCGCTAGATTTAGCGGGCAAATTGACATCACGGACCTAAGCACCAATCCAGTTTCTCCGATCAATCTAGCGGGTGAAATTGACGTCACGTGACGGTTAAGTAAATTCAGTTTCCCGCTAAATTTAGCACTCAAATTGGCGTGGCTACGCCTCGTGATCTTAACACCAGTCGTGTTTCCCGTTAAATTTAGACAAATTGACGTCACGTGACACCAACTCGGTTTCTTCGCTAGATTTAGCGGGCAAATTGACATCACGGGACCTAAGCACCAATCCAGTTTCTCCGAGAAATCTAGCGGGTGAAATTGACGTCACGTGACGTTTAAGTAAATTCAGTTTCCCGCTAAATTTAGCACTCAAATCGGCGTGGCGATGCCACGTGATCTTAACACAAGTCGTGTTTCCCGTTAAATTTAGACAAATTGACGTCACGTGACACCAACTCGGTTTCTTCGCTAGATTTAGCGGGCAAATTGACATCACGGGACGTAAGCACCAATCCAGTTTCTCCGAGAAATCTAGCGGGTGAAATTGACGTCACGTGACGTTTAAGTAAATTCAGTTTCCCGCTAAATTTAGCACTCAAATTGTCGTGGCGATGCCACGTGATCTTAACACCAGTCGTGTTTCCCGTTAAATTTAGACAAATTCACGTCACGTGACAGCAACTCGGTTTCTTCGCTAGATTTAGCGGGCAAATTGACATCACGGGACCTAAGCACCAATCTAGTTTCTCCGAGAAATCTAGCGGGTGAAATTGACGTCACGTGACGTTTAAGTAAATTCAGTTTCCCGCTAAATTTAGCACTCAAATTGGCGTGGCGATGCCACGTGATCTTAACACCAGTCGTGTTTCCCGTTAAATTTAGACAAATTGACGTCACGTGACACCAACTCGGTTTCTTCGCTAGATTTAGCGGGGAAATTGACATCACGGGACCTAAGCACCAATCCAGTTTCTCCGAGAAATCTAGCGGGTGAAATTGACGTCACGTGACGTTTAAGTAAATTTAGTTTCCCGCTAAATTTAGCACTCAAATTGGCGTGGCGATGCCACGTGATCTTAACACCAGTCGTGTTTCCCGTTAAATTTAGAGAAATCGACGTCACGTGACACCAACTCGGTTTCTTCGCTAGATTTAGCGGGCAAATTGACATCACGGGACCTAGGCACCAATCTAGTTTCTCCGATCAATCTAGCGGGTGAAATTGACGTCACGTGACGGGTAAGTAAATTCAGTTTCCCGCTAAATTTAGCACTCAAATTGGCGTGGCAACGCCTCGTGATCTTAACACCAGTCGTGTTTCCCGTTAAATTTAGACAAATTGACGTCACGTGACACCAACTCGGTTTCTTCGCTAGATTTAGCGGGCAAATTGACATCACGGGACCTAAGCACCAATCTAGTTTCTCCGAGAAATCTAGCGGGTGAAATTGACGTCACGTGACGGTTAAGTAAATTCAGTTTCCCGCTAAATTTAGCACTCAAATTGGCATGGCGACGCCACGGGATCTTAACACCAGTCGTGTTTCCCGTTAAATTTAGACAAATTGACGTCACGTGACACCAACTCGGTTTCTTCGCTAGATTTAGCGGGCAAATTGACATCACGGGACCTAAGCACCAATCCAGTTTCTCCGATCAATCTAGCGGGTGAAATTGACGTCACGTGACGGTTAAGTAAATTCAGTTTCCCGCTAAATTTAGCACTCAAATTGGCGTGGCTACGCCTCGTGATCTTAACACCAGTCGTGTTTCCCGTTAAATTTAGACAAATTGACGTCACGTGACACCAACTCGGTTTCTTCGCTAGATTTAGCGGGCAAATTGACATCACGGGACCTAAGCACCAATCCAGTTTCTCCGAGAAATCTAGCGGGTGAAATTGACGTCACGTGACGTTTAAGTAAATTCAGTTTCCCGCTAAATTTAGCACTCAAATCGGCGTGGCGATGCCACGTGATCTTAACACAAGTCGTGTTTCCCGTTAAATTTAGACAAATTGACGTCACGTGACACCAACTCGGTTTCTTCGCTAGATTTAGCGGGCAAATTGACATCACGGGACGTAAGCACCAATCCAGTTTCTCCGAGAAATCTAGCGGGTGAAATTGACGTCACGTGACGTTTAAGTAAATTCAGTTTCCCGCTAAATTTAGCACTCAAATTGTCGTGGCGATGCCACGTGATCTTAACACCAGTCGTGTTTCCCGTTAAATTTAGACAAATTCACGTCACGTGACAGCAACTCGGTTTCTTCGCTAGATTTAGCGGGCAAATTGACATCACGGGACCTAAGCACCAATCTAGTTTCTCCGAGAAATCTAGCGGGTGAAATTGACGTCACGTGACGTTTAAGTAAATTCAGTTTCCCGCTAAATTTAGCACTCAAATTGGCGTGGCGATGCCACGTGATCTTAACACCAGTCGTGTTTCCCGTTAAATTTAGACAAATTGACGTCACGTGACACCAACTCGGTTTCTTCGCTAGATTTAGCGGGGAAATTGACATCACGGGACCTAAGCACCAATCCAGTTTCTCCGAGAAATCTAGCGGGTGAAATTGACGTCACGTGACGTTTAAGTAAATTTAGTTTCCCGCTAAATTTAGCACTCAAATTGGCGTGGCGATGCCACGTGATCTTAACACCAGTCGTGTTTCCCGTTAAATTTAGAGAAATCGACGTCACGTGACACCAACTCGGTTTCTTCGCTAGATTTAGCGGGCAAATTGACATCACGGGACCTAGGCACCAATCTAGTTTCTCCGATCAATCTAGCGGGTGAAATTGACGTCACGTGACGGGTAAGTAAATTCAGTTTCCCGCTAAATTTAGCACTCAAATTGGCGTGGCAACGCCTCGTGATCTTAACACCAGTCGTGTTTCCCGTTAAATTTAGACAAATTGACGTCACGTGACACCAACTCGGTTTCTTCGCTAGATTTAGCGGGCAAATTGACATCACGGGACCTAAGCACCAATCTAGTTTCTCCGAGAAATCTAGCGGGTGAAATTGACGTCACGTGACGGTTAAGTAAATTCAGTTTCCCGCTAAATTTAGCACTCAAATTGGCATGGCGACGCCACGGGATCTTAACACCAGTCGTGTTTCCCGTTAAATTTAGACAAATTGACGTCACGTGACACCAACTCGGTTTCTTCGCTAGATTTAGCGGGCAAATTGACATCACGGGACCTAAGCACCAATCCAGTTTCTCCGATCAATCTAGCGGGTGAAATTGACGTCACGTGACGGTTAAGTAAATTCAGTTTCCCGCTAAATTTAGCACTCAAATTGCCGTGGCTACGCCTCGTGATCTTAACACCAGTCGTGTTTCCCGTTAAATTTAGACAAATTGACGTCACGTGACACCAACTCGGTTTCTTCGCTAGATTTAGCGGGCAAATTGACATCACGGGACCTAAGCACCAATCCAGTTTCTCCGAGAAATCTAGCGGGTGAAATTGACGTCACGTGACGTTTAAGTAAATTCAGTTTCCCGCTAAATTTAGCACTCAAATCGGCGTGGCGATGCCACGTGATCTTAACACAAGTCGTGTTTCCCGTTAAATTTAGACAAATTGACGTCACGTGACACCAACTCGGTTTCTTCGCTAGATTTAGCGGGCAAATTGACATCACGGGACGTAAGCACCAATCCAGTTTCTCCGAGAAATCTAGCGGGTGAAATTGACGTCACGTGACGTTTAAGTAAATTCAGTTTCCCGCTAAATTTAGCACTCAAATTGTCGTGGCGATGCCACGTGATCTTAACACCAGTCGTGTTTCCCGTTAAATTTAGACAAATTCACGTCACGTGACACCAACTCGGTTTCTTCGCTAGATTTAGCGGGCAAATTGACATCACGGGACCTAAGCACCAATCTAGTTTCTCCGAGAAATCTAGCGGGTGAAATTGACGTCACGTGACGTTTAAGTAAATTCAGTTTCCCGCTAAATTTAGCACTCAAATTGGCGTGGCGATGCCACGTGATCTTAACACCAGTCGTGTTTCCCGTTAAATTTAGACAAATTGACGTCACGTGACACCAACTCGGTTTCTTCGCTAGATTTAGCGGGGAAATTGACATCACGGGACCTAAGCACCAATCCAGTTTCTCCGAGAAATCTAGCGGGTGAAATTGACGTCACGTGACGTTTAAGTAAATTTAGTTTCCCGCTAAATTTAGCACTCAAATTGGCGTGGCGATGCCACGTGATCTTAACACCAGTCGTGTTTCCCGTTAAATTTAGAGAAATTGACGTCACGTGACACCAACTCGGTTTCTTCGCTAGATTTAGCGGGCAAATTGACATCACGGGACCTAGGCACCAATCTAGTTTCTCCGATCAATCTAGCGGGTGAAATTGACGTCACGTGACGGTTAAGTAAATTCAGTTTCCCGCTAAATTTAGCACTCAAATTGGCATGGCGACGCCACGGGATCTTAACACCAGTCGTGTTTCCCGTTAAATTTAGACAAATTGACGTCACGTGACACCAACTCGGTTTCTTCGCTAGATTTAGCGGGCAAATTGACATCACGGGACCTAAGCACCAATCCAGTTTCTCCGATCAATCTAGCGCGTGAAATTGACGTCACGTGACGGTTAAGTAAATTCAGTTTCCCGCTAAATTTAGCACTCAAATTTGCGTGGCGATGCCACGTGATCTTAACACCAGTCGTGTTTCCCGTTAAATTTAGACAAATTGACGTCACGTGACACCAACTCGGTTTCTTCGCTAGATTTAGCGGGCAAATTGACATCACGGGACCTAAGCACCAATCTAGTTTCTCCGATCAATCTAGCGGGTGAAATTGACGTCACGTGACGTTTAAGTAAATTCAGTTTCCCGCTAAATTTAGCACTCAAATTGTCGTGGCGATGCCACGTGATCTTAACACCAGTCGTGTTTCCCGTTAAATTTAGACAAATTCACGTCACGTGACACCAACTCGGTTTCTTCGCTAGATTTAGCGGGCAAATTGACATCACGGGACCTAAGCACCAATCCAGTTTCTCCGAGAAATCTAGCGGGTGAAATTGACGTCACGTGACGTTTAAGTAAATTCAGTTTCCCGCTAAATTTAGCACTCAAATTGGCGTGGCGATGCCACGTGATCTTAACACCAGTCGTGTTTCCCGTTAAATTTAGACAAATTGACGTCACGTGACACCAACTCGGTTTCTTCGCTAGATTTAGCGGGGAAATTGACATCACGGGACCTAAGCACCAATCCAGTTTCTCCGAGAAATCTAGCGGGTGAAATTGACGTCACGTGACGTTTAAGTAAATTTAGTTTCCCGCTAAATTTAGCACTCAAATTGGCGTGGCGATGCCACGTGATCTTAACACCAGTCGTGTTTCCCGTTAAATTTAGAGAAATTGACGTCACGTGACACCAACTCGGTTTCTTCGCTAGATTTAGCGGGCAAATTGACATCACGGGACCTAGGCACCAATCTAGTTTCTCCGATCAATCTAGCGGGTGAAATTGACGTCACGTGACGGTTAAGTAAATTCAGTTTCCCGCTAAATTTAGCACTCAAATTGGCGTGGCTACGCCTCGTGATCTTAACACCAGTCGTGTTTCCCGTTAAATTTAGACAAATTGACGTCACGTGACACCAACTCGGTTTCTTCGCTAGATTTAGCGGGCAAATTGACATCACGGGACCTAAGCACCAATCTAGTTTCTCCGAGAAATCTAGCGGGTGAAATTGACGTCACGTGACGGTTAAGTAAATTCAGTTTCCCGCTAAATTTAGCACTCAAATTGGCATGGCGACGCCACGGGATCTTAACACCAGTCGTGTTTCCCGTTAAATTTAGACAAATTGACGTCACGTGACACCAACTCGGTTTCTTCGCTAGATTTAGCGGGCAAATTGACATCACGGGACCTAAGCACCAATCCAGTTTCTCCGATCAATCTAGCGGGTGAAATTGACGTCACGTGACGGTTAAGTAAATTCAGTTTCCCGCTAAATTTAGCACTCAAATTGGCGTGGCTACGCCTCGTGATCTTAACACCAGTCGTGTTTCCCGTTAAATTTAGACAAATTGACGTCACGTGACACCAACTCGGTTTCTTCGCTAGATTTAGCGGGCAAATTGACATCACGGGACCTAAGCACCAATCCAGTTTCTCCGAGAAATCTAGCGGGTGAAATTGACGTCACGTGACGTTTAAGTAAATTCAGTTTCCCGCTAAATTTAGCACTCAAATCGGCGTGGCGATGCCACGTGATCTTAACACAAGTCGTGTTTCCCGTTAAATTTAGACAAATTGACGTCACGTGACACCAACTCGGTTTCTTCGCTAGATTTAGCGGGCAAATTGACATCACGGGACGTAAGCACCAATCTAGTTTCTCCGAGAAATCTAGCGGGTGAAATTGACGTCACGTGACGTTTAAGTAAATTCAGTTTCCCGCTAAATTTAGCACTCAAATTGGCGTGGCGATGCCACGTGATCTTAACACCAGTCGTGTTTCCCGTTAAATTTAGACAAATTGACGTCACGTGACACCAACTCGGTTTCTTCGCTAGATTTAGCGGGGAAATTGACATCACGGGACCTAAGCACCAATCCAGTTTCTCCGAGAAATCTAGCGGGTGAAATTGACGTCACGTGACGTTTAAGTAAATTTAGTTTCCCGCTAAATTTAGCACTCAAATTGGCGTGGCGATGCCACGTGATCTTAACACCGGTCGTGTTTCCCGTTAAATTTAGAGAAATTGACGTCACGTGACACCAACTCGGTTTCTTCGCTAGACTTAGCGGGCAAATTGACATCACGGGACCTAGGCACCAATCTAGTTTCTCCGATCAATCTAGCGGGTGAAATTGACGTCACGTGACGGTTAAGTAAATTCAGTTTCCCGCTAAATTTAGCACTCAAATTGGCGTGGCTACGCCTAGTGATCTTAACACCAGTCGTGTTTCCCGTTAAATTTAGACAAATTGACGTCACGTGACACCAACTCGGTTTCTTCGCTAGATTTAGCGGGCAAATTGACATCACGGGACCTAAGCACCAATCTAGTTTCTCCGAGAAATCTAGCGGGTGAAATTGACGTCAAGTGACGGTTAAGTAAATTCAGTTTCCCGCTAAATTTAGCACTCAAATTGGCATGGCGACGCCACGGGATCTTAACACCAGTCGTGTTTCCCGTTAAATTTAGACAAATTGACGTCACGTGACACCAACTCGGTTTCTTCGCTAGATTTAGCGGGCAAATTGACATCACGGGACCTAAGCACCAATCCAGTTTCTCCGATCAATCTAGCGCGTGAAATTGACGTCACGTGACGGTTAAGTAAATTCAGTTTCCCGCTAAATTTAGCACTCAAATTTGCGTGGCGATGCCACGTGATCTTAACACCAGTCGTGTTTCCCGTTAAATTTAGACAAATTGACGTCACGTGACACCAACTCGGTTTCTTCGCTAGATTTAGCGGGCAAATTGACATCACGGGACCTAAGCACCAATCTAGTTTCTCCGATCAATCTAGCGGGTGAAATTGACGTCACGTGACGGTTAAGAAAATTCAGTTTCCCGCTAAATTTAGCACTCAAATTGGCGTGGCGATGCCACGTGATCTTAACACCAGTCGTGTTTCCCGTTAAATTTAGACAAATTGACGTCACGTGACACCAACTCGGTTTCTTCGCTAGATTTAGCGGGCAAATTGACATCACGGGACCTAAGCACCAATCTAGTTTCTCCGATCAATCTAGCGGGTGAAATTGACGTCACGTGACGGTTAAGTAAATTCAGTTTCCCGCTAAATTTAGCACTCAAATTGGCGTGGCTACGCCTCGTGATCTTAACACCAGTCGTGTTTCCCGTTAAATTTAGACAAATTGACGTCACGTGACACCAACTCGGTTTCTACGCTAGATTTAGCGGGCAAATTGACATCACGGGACCTAAGCACCAATCCAGTTTCTCCGAGAAATCTAGCGGGTGAAATTGACGTCACGTGACGTTTAAGTAAATTCAGTTTCCCGCTAAATGTAGCACTCAAATTGGCGTGGCGATGCCACGTGATCTTAACACCAGTCGTGTTTCCCGTTAAATTTAGACAAATTGACGTCACGTGACACCAACTCGGTTTCTTCGCTAGATTTAGCGGGCAAATTGACATCACGGGACCTAAGCACCAATCCAGTTTCTCCGAGAAACCTCGCGGGTGAAATTGACGTCTCGTGACGTTTAAGTAAATTCAGTTTCCCGCTAAATTTAGCACTCAAATTGGCGTGGCGATGCCACGTGATCTTAACACCAGTCGTGTTTCCCGTTAAATTTAGACTAATTGACGTTACGTGACACCAACTCGGTTTCTTCGCTAGATTTAGCGGGCAAATTGACATCACGGGACCTCAGCACCAATCCAGTTTCTCCGAGAAATCTAGCGGGTGAACTTGACGTCACGTGACGTTTAAGTAAATTCAGTTTCCCGCTAAATTTAGCACTCAAATTGGCGTGGCGATGCCACGTGACCTTAACACCAGTCGTGTTTCCCGTTAAATTTAGAGAAATTGACGTCACGTGACACCAACTCGGTTTCTTCGCTAGATTTAGCGGGCAAATTGACATCACGGGACCTAAGCACCAATCTAGTTTCTCCGATCAATCTAGCGGGTGAAATTGACGTCACGTGACGGTTAAGTAAATTCAGTTTCCCGCTAAATTTAGCACTCAAATTGGCGTGGCTACGCCTCGTGATCTTAACACCAGTCGTGTTTCCCGTTAAATTTAGACAAATTGACGTCACGTGACACCAACTCGGTTTCTTTGCTAGATTTAGCGGGCAAATTGACATCACGGGACCTAAGCACCAATCTAGTTTCTCCGAGAAATCTAGCGGGTGAAATTGACGTCACGTGACGGTTAAGTAAATTCAGTTTCCCGCTAAATTTAGCACTCAAATTGGCATGGCGACGCCACGGGATCTTAACACCAGTCGTGTTTCCCGTTAAATTTAGACAAATTGACGTCACGTGACACCAACTCGGTTTCTTCGCTAGATTTAGCGGGAAAATTGACATCACGGGACCTAAGCACCAATCCAGTTTCTCCGATCAATCTAGCGGGTGAAATTGACGTCACGTGACGGTTAAGTAAATTCAGTTTCCCGCTAAATTTAGCACTCAAATTGGCGTGGCTACGCCTCGTGATCTTAACACCAGTCGTGTTTCCCGTTAAATTTAGACAAATTGACGTCACGTGACACCAACTCGGTTTCTTCGCTAGATTTAGCGGGCAAATTGACATCACGGGACCTAAGCACCAATCCAGTTTCTCCGAGAAATCTAGCGGGTGAAATTGACGTCACGTGACGTTTAAGTAAATTCAGTTTCCCGCTAAATTTAGCACTCAAATCGGCGTGGCGATGCCACGTGATCTTAACACCAGTCGTGTTTCCCGTTAAATTTAGACAAATTGACGTCACGTGACACCAACTCGGTTTCTTCGCTAGATTTAGCGGGCAAATTGACATCACGGGACGTAAGCACCAATCCAGTTTCTCCGAGAAATCTAGCGGGTGAAATTGACGTCACGTGACGTTTAAGTAAATTCAGTTTCCCGCTAAATTTAACACTCAAATTGGCGTGGCGATGCCACGTGATCTTAACACCAGTCGTGTTTCCCGTTAAATTTAGAGAAATTGACGTCACGTGACACCAACTCGGTTTCTTCGCTAGATTTAGCGGGCAAATTGACATCACGGGACCTAAGCACCAATCTAGTTTCTCCGATCAATCTAGCGGGTGAAATTGACGTCACGTGACGGTTAAGTAAATTCAGTTTCCCGCTAAATTTAGCACTCAAATTGGCGTGGCTACGCCTCGTGATCTTAACACCAGTCGTGTTTCCCGTTAAATTTAAACAAATTGACGTCACGTGACACCAACTCGGTTTCTTCGCTAGATTTAGCGGGCAAATTGACATCACGGGACCTAAGCACCAATCTAGTTTCTCCGATCAATCTAGCGGGTAAAATTGACGTCACGTGACGGTTAAGTAAATTCAGTTTCCCGCTAAATTTAGCACTCAAATTGGCGTGGCTACGCCTCGTGATCTTAACACCAGTCGTGTTTCCCGTTAAATTTAGACAAATTGACGTCACGTGACAACAACTCGGTTTCTTCGCTAGATTTAGCGGGCAAATTGACATCACGGGACCTAAGCACCAATCTAGTTTCTCCGAGAAATCTAGCGGGTGAAATTGACGTCACGTGACGGTTAAGTAAATTCAGTTTCCCGCTAAATTTAGCACTCAAATTGGCATGGCGACGCCACGGGATCTTAACACCAGTCGTGTTTCCCGTTAAATTTAGACAAATTGACGTCACGTGACACCAACTCGGTTTCTTCGCTAGATTTAGCGGGCAAATTGACATCACGGGACCTAAGCACCAATCTAGTTTCTCCGAGAAATCTAGCGGGTGAAATTTACGTCACGTGACGTTTAAGTAAATTCAGTTTCCCGCTAAATTTAGCACTCAAATTGGTGTGGCGATGCCACGTGATCTTAACACCAGTCGTGTTTCCCGTTAAATTTAGACAAATTGACGTTACGTGACACCAACTCGGTTCTTCGCTAGATTTAGCGGGCAAATTGACATCACGGGACCTAAGCACCAATCTAGTTTCTCCGAGAAATCTAGCGGGTGAAATTGACGTCACGTGACGTTTAAGTAAATTCAGTTTCCCGCAAAATTTAGCACTCAAATTGGTATGGCGATGCCACGTGATCTTAACACCAGTCGTGTTTCCCGTTAAATTTAGACAAAATGACGTTACGTGACACCAACTCGGTTCTTCGCTAGATTTTGCGGGCAAATTGACATCACGGGACCTAAGCACCAATCTAGTTTCTCCGAGAAATCTAGCGGGTGAACTTGACGTCACGTGACGTTTAAGTAAATTCAGTTTCCCGCTAAATTTAGCACTCAAATTGGTGTGGCGATGCCACGTGATCTTAACACCAGTCGTGTTTCCCGTTAAATTTAGACAAATTGACGTTACGTGACACCAACTCGGTTCTTCGCTAGATTTAGCGGGCAAATTGACATCACGGGACCTAAGCACCAATCCAGTTTCTCCGAGAAATCTAGCGGGTGAACTTGACGTCACGTGACGTTTAAGTAAATTCAGTTTCCCGCTAAATTTAGCACTCAAATTGGCGTGGCGATGCCACGTGATCTTAACACCAGTCGTGTTTCCCGTTAAATTTAGACAAATTGACGTTACGTGACACCAACTCGGTTCTTCGCTAGATTTAGCGGGCAAATTGACATCACGGGACCTAATCACCAATCTAGTTTCTCCGAGAAATCTAGCGGGTGAAATTGACGTCACGTGACGTTTAAGTAAATACAGTTTCCCGCTAAATTTAGCACTCAAATTGGCGTGGCGATGCCACGTGATCTTAACACCAGTCGTGTTTCCCGTTAAATTTAGACAAATTGACGTCACGTGACACCAACTCGGTTTCTTCGCAAGATTTAAGGGGCAAATTGACATCACGGGACCTAAGCACCAATCTAGTTTCTCCGATCAATCTAGCGGGTGAAATTGACGTCACGTGACGGTTAAGTAAATTCAGTTTCCCGCTAAATTTAGCACTCAAATTGGCGTGGCTACGCCTCGTGATCTTAACACCAGTCGTGTTTCCCGTTAAATTTAGACAAATTGACGTCACGTGACACCAACTCGGTTTCTTCGCTAGATTTAGCGGGCAAATTGACATCACGGGACCTAAGCACCAATCTAGTTTCTCCGATCAATCTAGCGGGTGAACTTGACGTCACGTGACGTTTAAGTAAATTCAGTTTCCCGCTAAATTTAGCACTCAAATTGGCGTGGCGATGCCACGTGATCTTAACACCAGTCGTGTTTCCCGTTAAATTTAGACTAATTGACGTTACGTGACACCAACTCGGTTTCTCTGCTAGATTTAGCGGGCAAATTGACATCACGGGACCTCAGCACCAATCCAGTTTCTCCGAGAAATCTAGCGGGTGAACTTGACGTCACGTGACGTTTAAGTAAATTCAGTTTCCCGCTAAATTTAGCACTCAAATTGGCGTGGCGATGCCACGTGACCTTAACACCAGTCGTGTTTCCCGTTAAATTTAGAGAAATTGACGTCACGTGACACCAACTCGGTTTCTTCGCTAGATTTAGCGGGCAAATTGACATCACGGGACCTAAGCACCAATCTAGTTTCTCCGATCAATCTAGCGGGTGAAATTGACGTCACGTGACGGTTAAGTAAATTCAGTTTCCCGCTAAATTTAGCACTCAAATTGGCGTGGCTACGCCTCGTGATCTTAACACCAGTCGTGTTTCCCGTTAAATTTAGACAAATTGACGTCACGTGACACCAACTCGGTTTCTTCGCTAGATTTAGCGGGCAAATTGACATCACGGGACCTAAGCACCAATCTAGTTTCTCCGAGAAATCTAGCGGGTGAAATTGACGTCACGTGACGGTTAAGTAAATTCAGTTTCCCGCTAAATTTAGCACTCAAATTGGCATGGCGACGCCACGGGATCTTAACACCAGTCGTGTTTCCCGTTAAATTTAGACAAATTGACGTCACGTGACACCAACTCGGTTTCTTCGCTAGATTTAGCGGGCAAATTGACATCACGGACCTAAGCACCAATCCAGTTTCTCCGATCAATCTAGCGGGTGAAATTGACGTCACGTGACGGTTAAGTAAATTCAGTTTCCCGCTAAATTTAGCACTCAAATTGGCGTGGCTACGCCTCGTGATCTTAACACCAGTCGTGTTTCCCGTTAAATTTAGACAAATTGACGTCACGTGACACCAACTCGGTTTCTTCGCTAGATTTAGCGGGCAAATTGACATCACGGGACCTAAGCACCAATCCAGTTTCTCCGAGAAATCTAGCGGGTGAAATTGACGTCACGTGACGTTTAAGTAAATTCAGTTTCCCGCTAAATTTAGCACTCAAATCGGCGTGGCGATGCCACGTGATCTTAACACAAGTCGTGTTTCCCGTTAAATTTAGACAAATTGACGTCACGTGACACCAACTCGGTTTCTTCGCTAGATTTAGCGGGCAAATTGACATCACGGGACGTAAGCACCAATCCAGTTTCTCCGAGAAATCTAGCGGGTGAAATTGACGTCACGTGACGTTTAAGTAAATTCAGTTTCCCGCTAAATTTAGCACTCAAATTGTCGTGGCGATGCCACGTGATCTTAACACCAGTCGTGTTTCCCGTTAAATTTAGACAAATTCACGTCACGTGACACCAACTCGGTTTCTTCGCTAGATTTAGCGGGCAAATTGACATCACGGGACCTAAGCACCAATCTAGTTTCTCCGAGAAATCTAGCGGGTGAAATTGACGTCACGTGACGTTTAAGTAAATTCAGTTTCCCGCTAAATTTAGCGCTCAAATTGGCGTGGCGATGCCACGTGATCTTAACACCAGTCGTGTTTCCCGTTAAATTTAGACAAATTGACGTTACGTGACACCAACTCGGTTCTTCGCTAGATTTAGCGGGCAAATTGACATCACGGGACCTAAGCACCAATCCAGTTTCTCCGAGAAATATAGCGGGTGAACTTGACGTCACGTGACGTTTAAGTAAATTCAGTTTCCCGCTAAATTTAGCACTCAAATTGGCGTGGCGATGCCACGTGATCTTAACACCAGTCGTGTTTCCCGTTAAATTTAGACAAATTGACGTCACGTGACACCAACTCGGTTTCTTCGCAAGATTTAAGGGGCAAATTGACATCACGGGACCTAAGCACCAATCTAGTTTCTCCGATCAATCTAGCGGGTGAAATTGACGTCACGTGACGGTTAAGTAAATTCAGTTTCCCGCTAAATTTAGCACTCAAATTGGCGTGGCTACGCCTCGTGATCTTAACACCAGTCGTGTTTCCCGTTAAATTTAGACAAATTGACGTCACGTGACACCAACTCGGTTTCTTCGCTAGATTTAGCGGGCAAATTGACATCACGGGACCTAAGCACCAATCTAGTTTCTCCGATCAATCTAGCGGGTGAACTTGACGTCACGTGACGTTTAAGTAAATTCAGTTTCCCGCTAAATTTAGCACTCAAATTGGCGTGGCGATGCCACGTGATCTTAACACCAGTCGTGTTTCCCGTTAAATTTAGACTAATTGACGTTACGTGACACCAACTCGGTTTCTTCGCTAGATTTAGCGGGCAAATTGACATCACGGGACCTCAGCACCAATCCAGTTTCTCCGAGAAATCTAGCGGGTGAACTTGACGTCACGTGACGTTTAAGTAAATTCAGTTTCCCGCTAAATTTAGCACTCAAATTGGCGTGGCGATGCCACGTGACCTTAACACCAGTCGTGTTTCCCGTTAAATTTAGAGAAATTGACGTCACGTGACACCAACTCGGTTTCTTCGCTAGATTTAGCGGGCAAATTGACATCACGGGACCTAAGCACCAATCTAGTTTCTCCGATCAATCTAGCGGGTGAAATTGACGTCACGTGACGGTTAAGTAAATTCAGTTTCCCGCTAAATTTAGCACTCAAATTGGCGTGGCTACGCCTCGTGATCTTAACACCAGTCGTGTTTCCCGTTAAATTTAGACAAATTGACGTCACGTGACACCAACTCGGTTTCTTCGCTAGATTTAGCGGGCAAATTGACATCACGGGACCTAAGCACCAATCTAGTTTCTCCGAGAAATCTAGCGGGTAAAATTGACGTCACGTGACGGTTAAGTAAATTCAGTTTCCCGCTAAATTTAGCACTCAAATTGGCATGGCGACGCCACGGGATCTTAACACCAGTCGTGTTTCCCGTTAAATTTAGACAAATTGACGTCACGTGACACCAACTCGGTTTCTTCGCTAGATTTAGCGGGCAAATTGACATCACGGACCTAAGCACCAATCCAGTTTCTCCGATCAATCTAGCGGGTGAAATTGACGTCACGTGACGGTTAAGTAAATTCAGTTTCCCGCTAAATTTAGCACTCAAATTGGCGTGGCTACGCCTCGTGATCTTAACACCAGTCGTGTTTCCCGTTAAATTTAGACAAATTGACGTCACGTGACACCAACTCGGTTTCTTCGCTAGATTTAGCGGGCAAATTGACATCACGGGACCTAAGCACCAATCCAGTTTCTCCGAGAAATCTAGCGGGTGAAATTGACGTCACGTGACGTTTAAGTAAATTCAGTTTCCCGCTAAATTTAGCACTCAAATCGGCGTGGCGATGCCACGTGATCTTAACACAAGTCGTGTTTCCCGTTAAATTTAGACAAATTGACGTCACGTGACACCAACTCGGTTTCTTCGCTAGATTTAGCGGGCAAATTGACATCACGGGACGTAAGCACCAATCCAGTTTCTCCGAGAAATCTAGCGGGTGAAATTGACGTCACGTGACGTTTAAGTAAATTCAGTTTCCCGCTAAATTTAGCACTCAAATTGTCGTGGCGATGCCACGTGATCTTAACACCAGTCGTGTTTCCCGTTAAATTTAGACAAATTCACGTCACGTGACAGCAACTCGGTTTCTTCGCTAGATTTAGCGGGCAAATTGACATCACGGGACCTAAGCACCAATCTAGTTTCTCCGAGAAATCTAGCGGGTGAAATTGACGTCACGTGACGTTTAAGTAAATTCAGTTTCCCGCTAAATTTAGCACTCAAATTGGCGTGGCGATGCCACGTGATCTTAACACCAGTCGTGTTTCCCGTTAAATTTAGACAAATTGACGTCACGTGACACCAACTCGGTTTCTTCGCTAGATTTAGCGGGGAAATTGACATCACGGGACCTAAGCACCAATCCAGTTTCTCCGAGAAATCTAGCGGGTGAAATTGACGTCACGTGACGTTTAAGTAAATTTAGTTTCCCGCTAAATTTAGCACTCAAATTGGCGTGGCGATGCCACGTGATCTTAACACCAGTCGTGTTTCCCGTTAAATTTAGAGAAATCGACGTCACGTGACACCAACTCGGTTTCTTCGCTAGATTTAGCGGGCAAATTGACATCACGGGACCTAGGCACCAATCTAGTTTCTCCGATCAATCTAGCGGGTGAAATTGACGTCACGTGACGGGTAAGTAAATTCAGTTTCCCGCTAAATTTAGCACTCAAATTGGCGTGGCTACGCCTCGTGATCTTAACACCAGTCGTGTTTCCCGTTAAATTTAGACAAATTGACGTCACGTGACACCAACTCGGTTTCTTCGCTAGATTTAGCGGGCAAATTGACATCACGGGACCTAAGCACCAATCTAGTTTCTCCGAGAAATCTAGCGGGTGAAATTGACGTCACGTGACGGTTAAGTAAATTCAGTTTCCCGCTAAATTTAGCACTCAAATTGGCATGGCGACGCCACGGGATCTTAACACCAGTCGTGTTTCCCGTTAAATTTAGACAAATTGACGTCACGTGACACCAACTCGGTTTCTTCGCTAGATTTAGCGGGCAAATTGACATCACGGGACCTAAGCACCAATCCAGTTTCTCCGATCAATCTAGCGGGTGAAATTGACGTCACGTGACGGTTAAGTAAATTCAGTTTCCCGCTAAATTTAGCACTCAAATTGCCGTGGCTACGCCTCGTGATCTTAACACCAGTCGTGTTTCCCGTTAAATTTAGACAAATTGACGTCACGTGACACCAACTCGGTTTCTTCGCTAGATTTAGCGGGCAAATTGACATCACGGGACCTAAGCACCAATCCAGTTTCTCCGAGAAATCTAGCGGGTGAAATTGACGTCACGTGACGTTTAAGTAAATTCAGTTTCCCGCTAAATTTAGCACTCAAATCGGCGTGGCGATGCCACGTGATCTTAACACAAGTCGTGTTTCCCGTTAAATTTAGACAAATTGACGTCACGTGACACCAACTCGGTTTCTTCGCTAGATTTAGCGGGCAAATTGACATCACGGGACGTAAGCACCAATCCAGTTTCTCCGAGAAATCTAGCGGGTGAAATTGACGTCACGTGACGTTTAAGTAAATTCAGTTTCCCGCTAAATTTAGCACTCAAATTGTCGTGGCGATGCCACGTGATCTTAACACCAGTCGTGTTTCCCGTTAAATTTAGACAAATTCACGTCACGTGACACCAACTCGGTTTCTTCGCTAGATTTAGCGGGCAAATTGACATCACGGGACCTAAGCACCAATCTAGTTTCTCCGAGAAATCTAGCGGGTGAAATTGACGTCACGTGACGTTTAAGTAAATTCAGTTTCCCGCTAAATTTAGCACTCAAATTGGCGTGGCGATGCCACGTGATCTTAACACCAGTCGTGTTTCCCGTTAAATTTAGACAAATTGACGTCACGTGACACCAACTCGGTTTCTTCGCTAGATTTAGCGGGGAAATTGACATCACGGGACCTAAGCACCAATCCAGTTTCTCCGAGAAATCTAGCGGGTGAAATTGACGTCACGTGACGTTTAAGTAAATTTAGTTTCCCGCTAAATTTAGCACTCAAATTGGCGTGGCGATGCCACGTGATCTTAACACCAGTCGTGTTTCCCGTTAAATTTAGAGAAATTGACGTCACGTGACACCAACTCGGTTTCTTCGCTAGATTTAGCGGGCAAATTGACATCACGGGACCTAGGCACCAATCTAGTTTCTCCGATCAATCTAGCGGGTGAAATTGACGTCACGTGACGGTTAAGTAAATTCAGTTTCCCGCTAAATTTAGCACTCAAATTGGCATGGCGACGCCACGGGATCTTAACACCAGTCGTGTTTCCCGTTAAATTTAGACAAATTGACGTCACGTGACACCAACTCGGTTTCTTCGCTAGATTTAGCGGGCAAATTGACATCACGGGACCTAAGCACCAATCCAGTTTCTCCGATCAATCTAGCGCGTGAAATTGACGTCACGTGACGGTTAAGTAAATTCAGTTTCCCGCTAAATTTAGCACTCAAATTTGCGTGGCGATGCCACGTGATCTTAACACCAGTCGTGTTTCCCGTTAAATTTAGACAAATTGACGTCACGTGACACCAACTCGGTTTCTTCGCTAGATTTAGCGGGCAAATTGACATCACGGGACCTAAGCACCAATCTAGTTTCTCCGATCAATCTAGCGGGTGAAATTGACGTCACGTGACGTTTAAGTAAATTCAGTTTCCCGCTAAATTTAGCACTCAAATTGTCGTGGCGATGCCACGTGATCTTAACACCAGTCGTGTTTCCCGTTAAATTTAGACAAATTCACGTCACGTGACACCAACTCGGTTTCTTCGCTAGATTTAGCGGGCAAATTGACATCACGGGACCTAAGCACCAATCTAGTTTCTCCGAGAAATCTAGCGGGTGAAATTGACGTCACGTGACGTTTAAGTAAATTCAGTTTCCCGCTAAATTTAGCACTCAAATTGGCGTGGCGATGCCACGTGATCTTAACACCAGTCGTGTTTCCCGTTAAATTTAGACAAATTGACGTCACGTGACACCAACTCGGTTTCTTCGCTAGATTTAGCGGGGAAATTGACATCACGGGACCTAAGCACCAATCCAGTTTCTCCGAGAAATCTAGCGGGTGAAATTGACGTCACGTGACGTTTAAGTAAATTTAGTTTCCCGCTAAATTTAGCACTCAAATTGGCGTGGCGATGCCACGTGATCTTAACACCAGTCGTGTTTCCCGTTAAATTTAGAGAAATTGACGTCACGTGACACCAACTCGGTTTCTTCGCTAGATTTAGCGGGCAAATTGACATCACGGGACCTAGGCACCAATCTAGTTTCTCCGATCAATCTAGCGGGTGAAATTGACGTCACGTGACGGTTAAGTAAATTCAGTTTCCCGCTAAATTTAGCACTCAAATTGGCGTGGCTACGCCTCGTGATCTTAACACCAGTCGTGTTTCCCGTTAAATTTAGACAAATTGACGTCACGTGACACCAACTCGGTTTCTTCGCTAGATTTAGCGGGCAAATTGACATCACGGGACCTAAGCACCAATCTAGTTTCTCCGAGAAATCTAGCGGGTGAAATTGACGTCACGTGACGGTTAAGTAAATTCAGTTTCCCGCTAAATTTAGCACTCAAATTGGCATGGCGACGCCACGGGATCTTAACACCAGTCGTGTTTCCCGTTAAATTTAGACAAATTGACGTCACGTGACACCAACTCGGTTTCTTCGCTAGATTTAGCGGGCAAATTGACATCACGGGACCTAAGCACCAATCCAGTTTCTCCGATCAATCTAGCGGGTGAAATTGACGTCACGTGACGGTTAAGTAAATTCAGTTTCCCGCTAAATTTAGCACTCAAATTGGCGTGGCTACGCCTCGTGATCTTAACACCAGTCGTGTTTCCCGTTAAATTTAGACAAATTGACGTCACGTGACACCAACTCGGTTTCTTCGCTAGATTTAGCGGGCAAATTGACATCACGGGACCTAAGCACCAATCCAGTTTCTCCGAGAAATCTAGCGGGTGAAATTGACGTCACGTGACGTTTAAGTAAATTCAGTTTCCCGCTAAATTTAGCACTCAAATCGGCGTGGCGATGCCACGTGATCTTAACACAAGTCGTGTTTCCCGTTAAATTTAGACAAATTGACGTCACGTGACACCAACTCGGTTTCTTCGCTAGATTTAGCGGGCAAATTGACATCACGGGACGTAAGCACCAATCTAGTTTCTCCGAGAAATCTAGCGGGTGAAATTGACGTCACGTGACGTTTAAGTAAATTCAGTTTCCCGCTAAATTTAGCACTCAAATTGGCGTGGCGATGCCACGTGATCTTAACACCAGTCGTGTTTCCCGTTAAATTTAGACAAATTGACGTCATGTGACACCAACTCGGTTTCTTCGCTAGATTTAGCGGGGAAATTGACATCACGGGACCTAAGCACCAATCCAGTTTCTCCGAGAAATCTAGCGGGTGAAATTGACGTCACGTGACGTTTAAGTAAATTTAGTTTCCCGCTAAATTTAGCACTCAAATTGGCGTGGCGATGCCACGTGATCTTAACACCAGTCGTGTTTCCCGTTAAATTTAGAGAAATTGACGTCACGTGACACCAACTCGGTTTCTTCGCTAGACTTAGCGGGCAAATTGACATCACGGGACCTAGGCACCAATCTAGTTTCTCCGATCAATCTAGCGGGTGAAATTGACGTCACGTGACGGTTAAGTAAATTCAGTTTCCCGCTAAATTTAGCACTCAAATTGGCGTGGCTACGCCTAGTGATCTTAACACCAGTCGTGTTTCCCGTTAAATTTAGACAAATTGACGTCACGTGACACCAACTCGGTTTCTTCGCTAGATTTAGCGGGCAAATTGACATCACGGGACCTAAGCACCAATCTAGTTTCTCCGAGAAATCTAGCGGGTGAAATTGACGTCAAGTGACGGTTAAGTAAATTCAGTTTCCCGCTAAATTTAGCACTCAAATTGGCATGGCGACGCCACGGGATCTTAACACCAGTCGTGTTTCCCGTTAAATTTAGACAAATTGACGTCACGTGACACCAACTCGGTTTCTTCGCTAGATTTAGCGGGCAAATTGACATCACGGGACCTAAGCACCAATCCAGTTTCTCCGATCAATCTAGCGCGTGAAATTGACGTCACGTGACGGTTAAGTAAATTCAGTTTCCCGCTAAATTTAGCACTCAAATTTGCGTGGCGATGCCACGTGATCTTAACACCAGTCGTGTTTCCCGTTAAATTTAGACAAATTGACGTCACGTGACACCAACTCGGTTTCTTCGCTAGATTTAGCGGGCAAATTGACATCACGGGACCTAAGCACCAATCTAGTTTCTCCGATCAATCTAGCGGGTGAAATTGACGTCACGTGACGGTTAAGAAAATTCAGTTTCCCGCTAAATTTAGCACTCAAATTGGCGTGGCGATGCCACGTGATCTTAACACCAGTCGTGTTTCCCGTTAAATTTAGACAAATTGACGTCACGTGACACCAACTCGGTTTCTTCGCTAGATTTAGCGGGCAAATTGACATCACGGGACCTAAGCACCAATCTAGTTTCTCCGATCAATCTAGCGGGTGAAATTGACGTCACGTGACGGTTAAGTAAATTCAGTTTCCCGCTAAATTTAGCACTCAAATTGGCGTGGCTACGCCTCGTGATCTTAACACCAGTCGTGTTTCCCGTTAAATTTAGACAAATTGACGTCACGTGACACCAACTCGGTTTCTACGCTAGATTTAGCGGGCAAATTGACATCACGGGACCTAAGCACCAATCCAGTTTCTCCGAGAAATCTAGCGGGTGAAATTGACGTCACGTGACGTTTAAGTAAATTCAGTTTCCCGCTAAATGTAGCACTCAAATTGGCGTGGCGATGCCACGTGATCTTAACACCAGTCGTGTTTCCCGTTAAATTTAGACAAATTGACGTCACGTGACACCAACTCGGTTTCTTCGCTAGATTTAGCGGGCAAATTGACATCACGGGACCTAAGCACCAATCCAGTTTCTCCGAGAAACCTCGCGGGTGAAATTGACGTCTCGTGACGTTTAAGTAAATTCAGTTTCCCGCTAAATTTAGCACTCAAATTGGCGTGGCGATGCCACGTGATCTTAACACCAGTCGTGTTTCCCGTTAAATTTAGACTAATTGACGTTACGTGACACCAACTCGGTTTCTTCGCTAGATTTAGCGGGCAAATTGACATCACGGGACCTCAGCACCAATCCAGTTTCTCCGAGAAATCTAGCGGGTGAACTTGACGTCACGTGACGTTTAAGTAAATTCAGTTTCCCGCTAAATTTAGCACTCAAATTGGCGTGGCGATGCCACGTGACCTTAACACCAGTCGTGTTTCCCGTTAAATTTAGAGAAATTGACGTCACGTGACACCAACTCGGTTTCTTCGCTAGATTTAGCGGGCAAATTGACATCACGGGACCTAAGCACCAATCTAGTTTCTCCGATCAATCTAGCGGGTGAAATTGACGTCACGTGACGGTTAAGTAAATTCAGTTTCCCGCTAAATTTAGCACTCAAATTGGCGTGGCTACGCCTCGTGATCTTAACACCAGTCGTGTTTCCCGTTAAATTTAGACAAATTGACGTCACGTGACACCAACTCGGTTTCTTTGCTAGATTTAGCGGGCAAATTGACATCACGGGACCTAAGCACCAATCTAGTTTCTCCGAGAAATCTAGCGGGTGAAATTGACGTCACGTGACGGTTAAGTAAATTCAGTTTCCCGCTAAATTTAGCACTCAAATTGGCATGGCGACGCCACGGGATCTTAACACCAGTCGTGTTTCCCGTTAAATTTAGACAAATTGACGTCACGTGACACCAACTCGGTTTCTTCGCTAGATTTAGCGGGAAAATTGACATCACGGGACCTAA
Source organism: Ixodes scapularis (assembly GCF_016920785.2). Taxonomy (NCBI): domain Eukaryota; kingdom Metazoa; phylum Arthropoda; class Arachnida; order Ixodida; family Ixodidae; genus Ixodes; species Ixodes scapularis. The sequence goes on from NW_024609835.1 coordinate 91,083,192, forward strand.
GCACCAATCCAGTTTCTCCGATCAATCTAGCGGGTGAAATTGACGTCACGTGACGGTTAAGTAAATTCAGTTTCCCGCTAAATTTAGCACTCAAATTGGCGTGGCTACGCCTCGTGATCTTAACACCAGTCGTGTTTCCCGTTAAATTTAGACAAATTGACGTCACGTGACACCAACTCGGTTTCTTCGCTAGATTTAGCGGGCAAATTGACATCACGGGACCTAAGCACCAATCCAGTTTCTCCGAGAAATCTAGCGGGTGAAATTGACGTCACGTGACGTTTAAGTAAATTCAGTTTCCCGCTAAATTTAGCACTCAAATCGGCGTGGCGATGCCACGTGATCTTAACACCAGTCGTGTTTCCCGTTAAATTTAGACAAATTGACGTCACGTGACACCAACTCGGTTTCTTCGCTAGATTTAGCGGGCAAATTGACATCACGGGACGTAAGCACCAATCCAGTTTCTCCGAGAAATCTAGCGGGTGAAATTGACGTCACGTGACGTTTAAGTAAATTCAGTTTCCCGCTAAATTTAACACTCAAATTGGCGTGGCGATGCCACGTGATCTTAACACCAGTCGTGTTTCCCGTTAAATTTAGACAAATTCACGTCACGTGACACCAACTCGGTTTCTTCGCTAGATTTAGCCGGCAAATTGACATCACGGGACCTAAGCACCAATCTAGTTTCTCCGAGAAATATAGCGGGTGAAATTGACGTCACGTGACGTTTAAGTAAATTCAGTTTCCCGCTAAATTTAGCACTCAAATTGGCGTGGCGATGCCACGTGATCTTAACACCAGTCGTGTTTCCCGTTAAATTTAGACAAATTGACGTCACGTGACACCAACTCGGTTTCTTCGCTAGATTTAGCGGGGAAATTGACATCACGGGACCTAAGCACCAATCCAGTTTCTCCGAGAAATCTAGCGGGTGAAATTGACGTCACGTGACGTTTAAGTAAATTTAGTTTCCCGCTAAATTTAGCACTCAAATTGGCGTGGCGATGCCACGTGATCTTAACACCAGTCGTGTTTCCCGTTAAATTTAGAGAAATTGACGTCACGTGACACCAACTCGGTTTCTTCGCTAGATTTAGCGGGCAAATTGACATCACGGGACCTAGGCACCAATCTAGTTTCTCCGATCAATCTAGCGGGTGAAATTGACGTCACGTGACGGTTAAGTAAATTCAGTTTCCCGCTAAATTTAGCACTCAAATTGGCGTGGCTACGCCTAGTGATCTTAACACCAGTCGTGTTTCCCGTTAAATTTAGACAAATTGACGTCACGTGACACCAACTCGGTTTCTTCGCTAGATTTAGCGGGCAAATTGACATCACGGGACCTAAGCACCAATCTAGTTTCTCCGATCAATCTAGCGGGTGAAATTGACGTCACGTGACGGTTAAGTAAATTCAGTTTCCCGCTAAATTTAGCACTCAAATTGGCGTGGCGATGCCACGTGATCTTAACACCAGTCGTGTTTCCCGTTAAATTTGGACAAATTGACGTCACGTGACACCAACTCGGTTTCTTCGCTAGATTTAGCGGGCAAATTGACATCACGGGACCTAAGCACCAATCTAGTTTCTCCGAGAAATCTAGCGGGTGAAATTGACGTCACGTGACGGTTAAGTAAATTCAGTTTCCCGCTAAATTTAGCACTCAAATTGGCATGGCGACGCCACGGGATCTTAACACCAGTCGTGTTTCCCGTTAAATTTAGACAAATTGACGTCACGTGACACCAACTCGGTTTCTTCGCTAGATTTAGCGGGCAAATTGACATCACGGGACCTAAGCACCAATCTAGTTTCTCCGAGAAATCTAGCGGGTGAAATTGACGTCACGTGACGTTTAAGTAAATTCAGTTTCCCGCTAAATTTAGCACTCAAATTGGCATGGCGACGCCACGGGATCTTAACACCAGTCGTGTTTCCCGTTAAATTTAGACAAATTGACGTCACGTGACACCAACTCGGTTTCTTCGCTAGATTTAGCGGGCAAATTGACATCACGGGACCTAAGCACCAATCCAGTTCCTCCGATCAATCTAGCGGGTGAAATTGACGTCACGTGACGGTTAAGTAAATTCAGTTTTCCGCTAAATTTAGCACTCAAATTGGCGTGGCGATGCCACGTGATCTTAACACCAGTCGTGTTTCCCGTTAAATTTAGACAAATTGACGTCACGTGACACCAACTCGGTTTCTTCACTAGATTTAGCGGGCAAATTGACATCACGGGACCTAAGCACCAATCTAGTTTCTCCGATCAATCTAGCGGGTGAAATTGACGTCACGTGACGGTTAAGTAAATTCAGTTTCCCGCTAAATTTAGCACTCAAATTGGCGTGGCGATGCCACGTGATCTTAACACCAGTCGTGTTTCCCGTTAAATTTGGACAAATTGACGTCACGTGACACCAACTCGGTTTCTTCGCTAGATTTAGCGGGCAAATTGACATCACGGGACCTAAGCACCAATCTAGTTTCTCCGATCAATCTAGCGGGTGAAATTGACGTCACGTGACGGTTAAGTAAATTCAGTTTCCCTCTAAATTTAGCACTCAAATTGGCGTGGCTACGCCTCGTGATCTTAACACTCGTCGTGTTTCCCGTTAAATTTAGTCAAATTGACGTCACGTTACACCAACTCGGTTTTTTCGCTAGATTTAGCGGGAAAATTGACATCACGGGACCTAAGCACCAATCTAGTTTCTCCGAGAAATCTAGCGGGTGAAATTGACGTCACGTGACGTTTAAGTAAATTCAGTTTCCCGCTAAATTTAGCACTCACATTGGCATGGCGACGCCACGTGATCTTAACACCAGTCGTGTTTCCCGTTAAATTTAGAGAAATTGACGTCACGTGACACCAACTCGGTTTCTTCGCTAGATTTAGCGGGCAAATTGACATCACGGGACCTAAGCACCAATCCAGTTTCTCCGAGAAATCTAGCGGGTGAAATTGACGTCACGTGACGTTTAAGTAAATTCAGTTTCCCGCTAAATTTAGCACTCAAATTGGCATGGCGACGCCACGGGATCTTAACACCAGTCGTGTTTCCCGTTAAATTTAGACAAATTGACGTCACGTGACACCAACTCGGTTTCTTCGCTAGATTTAGCGGGCAAATTGACATCACGGGACCTAAGCACCAATCTAGTTTCTCCGATCAATCTAGCGGGTGAAATTGACGTCACGTGACGGTTAAGTAAATTCAGTTTCCCGCTAAATTTAGCACTCAAATTGGCGTGGCTACGCCTCGTGATCTTAACACCAGTCGTGTTTCCCGTTAAATTTAGACAAATTGACGTCACGTGACACCAACTCGGTTTCTTCGCTAGATTTAGCGGGCAAATTGACATCACGGGACCTAAGCACCAATCTAGTTTCTCCGAGAAATCTAGCGGGTGAAATTGACGTCACGTGACGTTTAAGTAAATTCAGTTTCCCGCTAAATTTAGCACTCAAATTGGCATGGCGACGCCACGGGATCTTAACACCAGTCGTGTTTCCCGTTAAATTTAGACAAATTGACGTCACGTGACACCAACTCGGTTTCTTCGCTAGATTTAGCGGGCAAATTGACATCACGGGACCTAAGCACCCAATCCAGTTTCTCCGATAAATCTAGCGGGTGAAATTGACGTCACGTGACGTTTAAGTAAATTCAGTTTCCCGCTAAATTTAGCACTCAAATTGGCGTGGCGATGCCACGTGATCTTAACACCAGTTGTGTTTCCCGTTAAATTTAGACAAATTGACGTCACGTGACACCAACTCGGTTTCTTCGCTAGATTTAGCGGGCAAATTGACATCACGGGACCTAAGCACCAATCTAGTTTCTCCGGTCAATCTAGCGGGGGAAATTGACATCACGTGACGGTTAAGTAAATTCAGTTTCCCGCTAAATTTAGCACTCAAATTGGCGTGGCTACGCCTCGTGATCTTAACACCTGTCGTGTTTCCCGTTAAATTTAGACAAATTCACGTCACGTGACACCAACTCGGTTTCTTCGCTAGATTTAGCGGGCAAATTGACATCACGGGACCTAAGCACCAATCCAGTTTCTCCGAGAAATCTAGCGGGTGAAATTGATGTCACGTGACGTTTAAGTAAATTCAGTTTCCCGCTAAATTTAGCACTCAAATTGGCGTGGCGATGCCACGTGATCTTAACACCAGTCGTGTTTCCCGTTAAATTTAGACAAACTGACGTCACGTGACACCAACTCGGTTTCTTCGCTAGATTTAGCGGGCAAATTGACATCACGGGACCTAAGCACCAATCCAGTTTCTCCGAGAAATCTAGCGGGTGAAATTGACGTCAGGTGACGTTTAAGTAAATTCAGTTTCCCGCTGAATTTAGCACTCAAATTGGCGTGGCGATGCCACGTGATCTTAACACCAGTCGTGTTTCCCGTTAAATTTAGACAAATTGACTTCACGTGCCACCAACTCGGTTTCTTCGCTAGATTTAGCGGGCAAATTGACATCACGGGACCTAAGCACCAATCCAGTTTCTCCGAGAAATCTAGCGGGTGAAATTGACGTCACGTGACGTTTAAGTAAATTCAGTTTCCCGCTAAATTTAGCACTCAAATTGGCGTGGCGATGCCACGTGATCTTAACACCAGTCGTGTTTCCCGTTAAATTTAGACAAATTGACGTCACGTGACACCAACTCGGTTTCTTCGCTAGATTTAGCGGGCAAATTGACATCACGGGACCTAAGCACCAATCTAGTTTCTCCGATCAATCTAGCGGGTGAAATTGACGTCACGTGACGGTTAAGTAAATTCAGTTTCCCGCTAAATTTAGCACTCAAATTGGTGTGGCTACGCCTCGTGATCTTAACACCAGTCGTGTTTCCCGTTAAATTTAGACAAATTGACGTCACGTGACACCAACTCGGCTTCTTCGCTAGATTTAGCGGGCAAATTGACATCACAGGATCTAAGCACCACTCCAGTTTCTCCGAGAAATCTAGCGGGTGAAATTGACGTCACGTGACGTTTAAGTAAATTCAGTTTCCCGCTAAATTTAGCACTCAAATTGGCGTGGCGATGCCACGTGATCTTAACACCAGTCGTGTTTCCCGTTAAATTTGGACAAATTGACGTCACGTGACACCAACTCGGTTTCTTCGCTAGATTTAGCGGGCAAATTGACATCACGGGACCTAAGCACCAATCTAGTTTCTCCGATCAATCTAGCGGGTGAAATTGACGTCACGTGACGGTTAAGTAAATTCAGTTTCCCTGTAAATTTAGCACTCAAATTGGCGTGGCTACGCCTCGTGATCTTAACACCAGTCGTGTTTCCCGTTAAATTTAGACAAATTGACGTCACGTGACACCAACTCGGTTTCTTCGCTAGATTTAGCGGGAAAATTGACATCACGGGACCTAAGCACCAATCTAGTTTCTCCGAGAAATCTAGCGGGTGAAATTGACGTCACGTGACGTTTAAGTAAATTCAGTTTCCCACTAAATTTAGCACTCACATTGGCATGGCGACGCCACGGGATCTTAACACCAGTCGTGTTTCCCGTTAAATTTAGACAAATTGACGTCACGTGACACCAACTCGGTTTCTTCGCTAGATTTAGCGGGCAAATTGACATCACGGGACCTAAGCACCAATCCAGTTTCTCCGAGAAATCTAGCGGGTGAAATTGACGTCACGTGACGTTTAAGTAAATTCAGTTTCCCGCTAAATTTAGCACTCAAATTGGCATGGCGACGCCACGGGATCTTAACACCAGTCGTGTTTCCCGTTAAATTTAGACAAATTGACGTCACGTGACACCAACTCGGTTTCTTCGCTAGATTTAGCGGGCAAATTGACATCACGGGACCTAAGCACCAATCTAGTTTCTCCGATCAATCTAGCGGGTGAAATTGACGTCACGTGACGGTTAAGTAAATTTAGTTTCCCGCTAAATTTAGCACTCAAATTGGCGTGGCTACGCCTCGTGATCTTAACGCCAGTCGTGTTTCCCGTTAAATTTAGACAAATTGACGTCACGTGACACCAACTCGGTTTCTTCGCTAGATTTAGCGGGCAAATTGACATCACGGGACCTAAGCACCAATCCAGTTTCTCCGAGAAATCTAGCGGGTGAAATTGACGTCACGTGACGTTTAAGTAAATTCAGTTTCCCGCTAAATTTAGCACTCAAATTGGCATGGCGACGCCACGGGATCTTAACACCAGTCGTGCTTCCCGTTAAATTTAGACAAATTGACGTCACGTGACACCAACTCGGTTTCTTCGCTAGATTTAGCGGGCAAATTGACATCACGGGACCTAAGCACCAATCTAGTTTCTCCGATCAATCTAGCGGGTGAAATTGACGTCACGTGACGGTTAAGTAAATTCAGTTTCCCGCTAAATTTAGCACTCAAATTGGCGTGGCTACGCCTCGTGATCTTAACACCAGTCGTGTTTCCCGTTAAATTTAGACAAATTGACGTCACGTGACACCAACTCGGTTTCTTCGCTAGATTTAGCGGGCAAATTAACATCACGGGACCTAAGCACCAATCTAGTTTCTCCGAGAAATCTAGCGGGTGAAATTGACGTCACGTGACGTTTAAGTAAATTCAGTTTCCCGCTAAATTTAGCACTCAAATTGGCATGGCGACGCCACGGGATCTTAACACCAGTCGTGTTTCCCGTTAAATTTAGACAAATTGACGTCACGTGACACCAACTCGGTTTCTTCGCTAGATTTAGCGGGCAAATTGACATCACGGGACCTAAGCACCCAATCCAGTTTCTCCGATAAATCTAGCGGGTGAAATTGACGTCACGTGACGTTTAAGTAAATTCAGTTTCCCGCTAAATTTAGCACTCAAATTGGCGTGGCGATGCCACGTGATCTTAACACCAGTCGTGTTTCCCATTAAATTTAGACAAATTGACGTCACGTGACACCAACTCGGTTTCTTCGCTAGATTTAGCGGGCAAATTGACATCACGGGACCTAAGCACCAATCTAGTTTCTCCGGTCAATCTAGCGGGGGAAATTGACATCACGTGACGGTTAAGTAAATTCAGTTTCCCGCTAAATTTAGCACTCAAATTGGCGTGGCTACGCCTCGTGATCTTAACACCTGTCGTGTTTCCCGTTAAATTTAGACAAATTGACGTCACGTGACACCAACTCGGTTTCTTCGCTAGATTTAGCGGGCAAATTGACATCACGGGACCTAAGCACCAATCCAGTTTCTCCGAGAAATCTAGCGGGTGAAATTGACGTCACGTGACGTTTAAGTAAATTCAGTTTCCCGCTAAATTTAGCACTCAAATTGGCGTGGCGATGCCACGTGATCTTAACACCAGTCGTGTTTCCCGTTAAATTTAGACAAATTGACGTCACGTGACACCAACTCGGTTTCTTCGCTAGATTTAGCGGGCAAATTGACATCACGGGACCTAAGCACCAATCCAGTTTCTCCGAGAAATCTAGCGGGTGAAATTGACGTCAGGTGACGTTTAAGTAAATTCAGTTTCCCGCTAAATTTAGCACTCAAATTGGCGTGGCGATGCCACGTGATCTTAACACCAGTTGTGTTTCCCGTTAAATTTAGACAAATTGACGTCACGTGACACCAACTCGGTTTCTTCGCTAGATTTAGCGGGCAAATTGACATCACGGGACCTAAGCACCAATCTAGTTTCTCCGGTCAATCTAGCGGGGGAAATTGACATCACGTGACGGTTAAGTAAATTCAGTTTCCCGCTAAATTTAGCACTCAAATTGGCGTGGCTACGCCTCGTGATCTTAACACCTGTCGTGTTTCCCGTTAAATTTAGACAAATTCACGTCACGTGACACCAACTCGGTTTCTTCGCTAGATTTAGCGGGCAAATTGACATCACGGGACCTAAGCACCAATCCAGTTTCTCCGAGAAATCTAGCGGGTGAAATTGATGTCACGTGACGTTTAAGTAAATTCAGTTTCCCGCTAAATTTAGCACTCAAATTGGCGTGGCGATGCCACGTGATCTTAACACCAGTCGTGTTTCCCGTTAAATTTAGACAAACTGACGTCACGTGACACCAACTCGGTTTCTTCGCTAGATTTAGCGGGCAAATTGACATCACGGGACCTAAGCACCAATCCAGTTTCTCCGAGAAATCTAGCGGGTGAAATTGACGTCAGGTGACGTTTAAGTAAATTCAGTTTCCCGCTGAATTTAGCACTCAAATTGGCGTGGCGATGCCACGTGATCTTAACACCAGTCGTGTTTCCCGTTAAATTTAGACAAATTGACTTCACGTGCCACCAACTCGGTTTCTTCGCTAGATTTAGCGGGCAAATTGACATCACGGGACCTAAGCACCAATCCAGTTTCTCCGAGAAATCTAGCGGGTGAAATTGACGTCACGTGACGTTTAAGTAAATTCAGTTTCCCGCTAAATTTAGCACTCAAATTGGCGTGCCGATGCCACGTGATCTTAACACCAGTCGTGTTTCCCGTTAAATTTAGACAAATTGACGTCACGTGACACCAACTCGGTTTCTTCGCTAGATTTAGCGGGCAAATTGACATCACGGGACCTAAGCACCAATCTAGTTTCTCCGATCAATCTAGCGGGTGAAATTGACGTCACGTGACGGTTAAGTAAATTCAGTTTCCCGCTAAATTTAGCACTCAAATTGGTGTGGCTACGCCTCGTGATCTTAACACCAGTCGTGTTTCCCGTTAAATTTAGACAAATTGACGTCACGTGACACCAACTCGGCTTCTTCGCTAGATTTAGCGGGCAAATTGACATCACAGGATCTAAGCACCACTCCAGTTTCTCCGAGAAATCTAGCGGGTGAAATTGACGTCACGTGACGTTTAAGTAAATTCAGTTTCCCGCTAAATTTAGCACTCAAATTGGCGTGGCGATGCCACGTGATCTTAACACCAGTCGTGTTTCCCGTTAAATTTAGACAAATTGACGTCACGTGACACCAACTCGGTTTCTTCGCTAGATTTAGCGGGCAAATTGACATCACGGGACCTAAGCACCAATCTAGTTTCTCCGATCAATCTAGCGGGTGAAATTGACGTCACGTGACGGTTAAGTAAATTCAGTTTCCCTGTAAATTTAGCACTCAAATTGGCGTGGCTACGCCTCGTGATCTTAACACCAGTCGTGTTTCCCGTTAAATTTAGACAAATTGACGTCACGTGACACCAACTCGGTTTCTTCGCTAGATTTAGCGGGAAAATTGACATCACGGGACCTAAGCACCAATCTAGTTTCTCCGAGAAATCTAGCGGGTGAAATTGACGTCACGTGACGTTTAAGTAAATTCAGTTTCCCACTAAATTTAGCACTCACATTGGCATGGCGACGCCACGGGATCTTAACACCAGTCGTGTTTCCCGTTAAATTTAGACAAATTGACGTCACGTGACACCAACTCGGTTTCTTCGCTAGATTTAGCGGGCAAATTGACATCACGGGACCTAAGCACCAATCCAGTTTCTCCGAGAAATCTAGCGGGTGAAATTGACGTCACGTGACGTTTAAGTAAATTCAGTTTCCCGCTAAATTTAGCACTCAAATTGGCATGGCGACGCCACGGGATCTTAACACCAGTCGTGTTTCCCGTTAAATTTAGACAAATTGACGTCACGTGACACCAACTCGGTTTCTTCGCTAGATTTAGCGGGCAAATTGACATCACGGGACCTAAGCACCAATCTAGTTTCTCCGATCAATCTAGCGGGTGAAATTGACGTCACGTGACGGTTAAGTAAATTTAGTTTCCCGCTAAATTTAGCACTCAAATTGGCGTGGCTACGCCTCGTGATCTTAACGCCAGTCGTGTTTCCCGTTAAATTTAGACAAATTGACGTCACGTGACACCAACTCGGTTTCTTCGCTAGATTTAGCGGGCAAATTGACATCACGGGACCTAAGCACCAATCCAGTTTCTCCGAGAAATCTAGCGGGTGAAATTGACGTCACGTGACGTTTAAGTAAATTCAGTTTCCCGCTAAATTTAGCACTCAAATTGGCATGGCGACGCCACGGGATCTTAACACCAGTCGTGCTTCCCGTTAAATTTAGACAAATTGACGTCACGTGACACCAACTCGGTTTCTTCGCTAGATTTAGCGGGCAAATTGACATCACGGGACCTAAGCACCAATCTAGTTTCTCCGATCAATCTAGCGGGTGAAATTGACGTCACGTGACGCTTAAGTAAATTCAGTTTCCCGCTAAATTTAGCACTCAAATTGGCGTGGCTACGCCTCGAGATCTTAACACCAGTCGTGTTTCCCGTTAAATTTAGACAAATTGACGTCACGTGACACAAACTCGGTTTCTTCGCTAGATTTAGCGGGCAAATTAACATCACGGGACCTAAGCACCAATCTAGTTTCTCCGAGAAATCTAGCGGGTGAAATTGACGTCACGTGACGTTTAAGTAAATTCAGTTTCCCGCTAAATTTAGCACTCAAATTGGCATGGCGACGCCACGGGATCTTAACACCAGTCGTGTTTCCCGTTAAATTTAGACAAATTGACGTCACGTGACACCAACTCGGTTTCTTCGCTAGATTTAGCGGGCAAATTGACATCACGGGACCTAAGCACCCAATCCAGTTTCTCCGATAAATCTAGCGGGTGAAATTGACGTCACGTGACGTTTAAGTAAATTCAGTTTCCCGCTAAATTTAGCACTCAAATTGGCGTGGCGATGCCACGTGATCTTAACACCAGTCGTGTTTCCCATTAAATTTAGACAAATTGACGTCACGTGACACCAACTCGGTTTCTTCGCTAGATTTAGCGGGCAAATTGACATCACGGGACCTAAGCACCAATCTAGTTTCTCCGGTCAATCTAGCGGGGGAAATTGACATCACGTGACGGTTAAGTAAATTCAGTTTCCCGCTAAATTTAGCACTCAAATTGGCGTGGCTACGCCTCGTGATCTTAACACCTGTCGTGTTTCCCGTTAAATTTAGACAAATTGACGTCACGTGACACCAACTCGGTTTCTTCGCTAGATTTAGCGGGCAAATTGACATCACGGGACCTAAGCACCAATCCAGTTTCTCCGAGAAATCTAGCGGGTGAAATTGACGTCACGTGACGTTTAAGTAAATTCAGTTTCCCGCTAAATTTAGCACTCAAATTGGCGTGGCGATGCCACGTGATCTTAACACCAGTCGTGTTTCCCGTTAAATTTAGACAAATTGACGTCACGTGACACCAACTCGGTTTCTTCGCTAAATTTAGCGGGCAAATTGACATCACGGGACCTAAGCACCAATCCAGTTTCTCCGAGAAATCTAGCGGGTGAAATTGACGTCAGGTGACGTTTAAGTAAATTCAGTTTCCCGCTAAATTTAGCACTCAAATTGGCGTGGCGATGCCACGTGATCTTAACACCAGTCGTGTTTCCCGTTAAATTTAGACAAATTGACTTCACGTGCCACCAACTCGGTTTCTTCGCTAGATTTAGCGGGCAAATTGACATCACGGGACCTAAGCACCAATCCAGTTTCTCCGAGAAATCTAGCGGGTGAAATTGACGTCACGTGACGTTTAAGTAAATTCAGTTTCCCGCTAAATTTAGCACTCAAATTGGCGTGGCGATGCCACGTGATCTTAACACCAGTCGTGTTTCCCGTTAAATTTAGACAAATTGACGTCACGTGACACCAACTCGGTTTCTTCGCTAGATTTAGCGGGCAAATTGACATCACGGGACCTAAGCACCAATCTAGTTTCTCCGATCAATCTAGCGGGTGAAATTGACGTCACGTGACGGTTAAGTAAATTCAGTTTCCCGCTAAATTTAGCACTCAAATTGGTGTGGCTACGCCTCGTGATCTTAACACCAGTCGTGTTTCCCGTTAAATTTAGACAAATTGACGTCACGTGACACCAACTCGGCTTCTTCGCTAGATTTAGCGGGCAAATTGACATCACAGGATCTAAGCACCACTCCAGTTTCTCCGAGAAATCTAGCGGGTGAAATTGACGTCACGTGACGTTTAAGTAAATTCAGTTTCCCGCTAAATTTAGCACTCAAATTGGCGTGGCGATGCCACGTGATCTTAACACCAGTCGTGTTTCCCGTTAAATTTGGACAAATTGACGTCACGTGACACCAACTCGGTTTCTTCGCTAGATTTAGCGGGCAAATTGACATCACGGGACCTAAGCACCAATCTAGTTTCTCCGATCAATCTAGCGGGTGAAATTGACGTCACGTGACGGTTAAGTAAATTCAGTTTCCCTGTAAATTTAGCACTCAAATTGGCGTGGCTACGCCTCGTGATCTTAACACCAGTCGTGTTTCCCGTTAAATTTAGACAAATTGACGTCACGTGACACCAACTCGGTTTCTTCGCTAGATTTAGCGGGAAAATTGACATCACGGGACCTAAGCACCAATCTAGTTTCTCCGAGAAATCTAGCGGGTGAAATTGACGTCACGTGACGTTTAAGTAAATTCAGTTTCCCACTAAATTTAGCACTCACATTGGCATGGCGACGCCACGGGATCTTAACACCAGTCGTGTTTCCCGTTAAATTTAGACAAATATACGTCACGTGACACCAACTCGGTTTCTTCGCTAGATTTAGCGGGCAAATTGACATCACGGGACCTAAGCACCAATCCAGTTTCTCCGAGAAATCTAGCGGGTGAAATTGACGTCACGTGACGTTTAAGTAAATTCAGTTTCCCGCTAAATTTAGCACTCAAATTGGCATGGCGACGCCACGGGATCTTAACACCAGTCGTGTTTCCCGTTAAATTTAGACAAATTGACGTCACGTGACACCAACTCGGTTTCTTCGCTAGATTTAGCGGGCAAATTGACATCACGGGACCTAAGCACCAATCTAGTTTCTCCGATCAATCTAGCGGGTGAAATTGACGTCACGTGACGGTTAAGTAAATTTAGTTTCCCGCTAAATTTAGCACTCAAATTGGCGTGGCTACGCCTCGTGATCTTAACGCCAGTCGTGTTTCCCGTTAAATTTAGACAAATTGACGTCACGTGACACCAACTCGGTTTCTTCGCTAGATTTAGCGGGCAAATTGACATCACGGGACCTAAGCACCAATCCAGTTTCTCCGAGAAATCTAGCGGGTGAAATTGACGTCACGTGACGTTTAAGTAAATTCAGTTTCCCGCTAAATTTAGCACTCAAATTGGCATGGCGACGCCACGGGATCTTAACACCAGTCGTGCTTCCCGTTAAATTTAGACAAATTGACGTCACGTGACACCAACTCGGTTTCTTCGCTAGATTTAGCGGGCAAATTGACATCACGGGACCTAAGCACCAATCTAGTTTCTCCGATCAATCTAGCGGGTGAAATTGACGTCACGTGACGGTTAAGTAAATTCAGTTTCCCGCTAAATTTAGCACTCAAATTGGCGTGGCTACGCCTCGTGATCTTAACACCAGTCGTGTTTCCCGTTAAATTTAGACAAATTGACGTCACGTGACACCAACTCGGTTTCTTCGCTAGATTTAGCGGGCAAATTAACATCACGGGACCTAAGCACCAATCTAGTTTCTCCGAGAAATCTAGCGGGTGAAATTGACGTCACGTGACGTTTAAGTAAATTCAGTTTCCCGCTAAATTTAGCACTCAAATTGGCATGGCGACGCCACGGGATCTTAACACCAGTCGTGTTTCCCGTTAAATTTAGACAAATTGACGTCACGTGACACCAACTCGGTTTCTTCGCTAGATTTAGCGGGCAAATTGACATCACGGGACCTAAGCACCCAATCCAGTTTCTCCGATAAATCTAGCGGGTGAAATTGACGTCACGTGACGTTTAAGTAAATTCAGTTTCCCGCTAAATTTAGCACTCAAATTGGCGTGGCGATGCCACGTGATCTTAACACCAGTCGTGTTTCCCATTAAATTTAGACAAATTGACGTCACGTGACACCAACTCGGTTTCTTCGCTAGATTTAGCGGGCAAATTGACATCACGGGACCTAAGCACCAATCTAGTTTCTCCGGTCAATCTAGCGGGGGAAATTGACATCACGTGACGGTTAAGTAAATTCAGTTTCCCGCTAAATTTAGCACTCAAATTGGCGTGGCTACGCCTCGTGATCTTAACACCTGTCGTGTTTCCCGTTAAATTTAGACAAATTGACGTCACGTGACACCAACTCGGTTTCTTCGCTAGATTTAGCGGGCAAATTGACATCACGGGACCTAAGCACCAATCCAGTTTCTCCGAGAAATCTAGCGGGTGAAATTGACGTCACGTGACGTTTAAGTAAATTCAGTTTCCCGCTAAATTTAGCACTCAAATTGGCGTGGCGATGCCACGTGATCTTAACACCAGTCGTGTTTCCCGTTAAATTTAGACAAATTGACGTCACGTGACACCAACTCGGTTTCTTCGCTAGATTTAGCGGGCAAATTGACATCACGGGACCTAAGCACCAATCCAGTTTCTCCGAGAAATCTAGCGGGTGAAATTGACGTCAGGTGACGTTTAAGTAAATTCAGTTTCCCGCTAAATTTAGCACTCAAATTGGCGTGGCGATGCCACGTGATCTTAACACCAGTCGTGTTTCCCGTTAAATTTAGACAAATTGACTTCACGTGCCACCAACTCGGTTTCTTCGCTAGATTTAGCGGGCAAATTGACATCACGGGACCTAAGCACCAATCCAGTTTCTCCGAGAAATCTAGCGGGTGAAATTGACGTCACGTGACGTTTAAGTAAATTCAGTTTCCCGCTAAATTTAGCACTCAAATTGGCGTGGCGATGCCACGTGATCTTAACACCAGTCGTGTTTCCCGTTAAATTTAGACAAATTGACGTCACGTGACACCAACTCGGTTTCTTCGCTAGATTTAGCGGGCAAATTGACATCACGGGACCTAAGCACCAATCTAGTTTCTCCGATCAATCTAGCGGGTGAAATTGACGTCACGTGACGGTTAAGTAAATTCAGTTTCCCGCTAAATTTAGCACTCAAATTGGTGTGGCTACGCCTCGTGATCTTAACACCAGTCGTGTTTCCCGTTAAATTTAGACAAATTGACGTCACGTGACACCAACTCGGCTTCTTCGCTAGATTTAGCGGGCAAATTGACATCACAGGATCTAAGCACCACTCCAGTTTCTCCGAGAAATCTAGCGGGTGAAATTGACGTCACGTGACGTTTAAGTAAATTCAGTTTCCCGCTAAATTTAGCACTCAAATTGGCGTGGCGATGCCACGTGATCTTAACACCAGTCGTGTTTCCCGTTAAATTTGGACAAATTGACGTCACGTGACACCAACTCGGTTTCTTCGCTAGATTTAGCGGGCAAATTGACATCACGGGACCTAAGCACCAATCTAGTTTTTCCGATCAATCTAGCGGGTGAAATTGACGTCACGTGACGGTTAAGTAAATTCAGTTTCCCTGTAAATTTAGCACTCAAATTGGCGTGGCTACGCCTCGTGATCTTAACACCAGTCGTGTTTCCCGTTAAATTTAGACAAATTGACGTCACGTGACACCAACTCGGTTTCTTCGCTAGATTTAGCGGGAAAATTGACATCACGGGACCTAAGCACCAATCTAGTTTCTCCGAGAAATCTTGCCGGTGAAATTGACGTCACGTGACGTTTAAGTAAATTCAGTTTCCCGCTAAATTTAGCACTCACATTGGCATGGCGACGCCACGGGATCTTAACACCAGTCGTGTTTCCCGTTAAATTTAGACAAATTGACGTCACGTGACACCAACTCGGTTTCTTCGCTAGATTTAGCGGGCAAATTGACATCACGGGACCTAAGCACCAATCCAGTTTCTCCGAGAAATCTAGCGGGTGAAATTGACGTCACGTGACGTTTAAGTAAATTCAGTTTCCCGCTAAATTTAGCACTCAAATTGGCATGGCGACGCCACGGGATCTTAACACCAGTCGTGTTTCCCGTTAAATTTAGACAAATTGACGTCACGTGACACCAACTCGGTTTCTTCGCTAGATTTAGCGGGCAAATTGACATCACGGGACCTAAGCACCAATCTAGTTTCTCCGATCAATCTAGCGGGTGAAATTGACGTCACGTGACGGTTAAGTAAATTCAGTTTCCCGCTAAATTTAGCACTCAAATTGGCGTGGCTACGCCTCGTGATCTTAACACCAGTCGTGTTTCCCGTTAAATTTAGACAAATTGACGTCACGTGACACCAACTCGGTTTCTTCGCTAGATTTAGCGGGCAAATTAACATCACGGGACCTAAGCACCAATCTAGTTTCTCCGAGAAATCTAGCGGGTGAAATTGACGTCACGTGACGTTTAAGTAAATTCAGTTTCCCGCTAAATTTAGCACTCAAATTGGCATGGCGACGCCACGGGATCTTAACACCAGTCGTGTTTCCCGTTAAATTTAGACAAATTGACGTCACGTGACACCAACTCGGTTTCTTCGCTAGATTTAGCGGGCAAATTGACATCACGGGACCTAAGCACCCAATCCAGTTTCTCCGATAAATCTAGCGGGTGAAATTGACGTCACGTGACGTTTAAGTAAATTCAGTTTCCCGCTAAATTTAGCACTCAAATTGGCGTGGCGATGCCACGTGATCTTAACACCAGTCGTGTTTCCCATTAAATTTAGACAAATTGACGTCACGTGACACCAACTCGGTTTCTTCGCTAGATTTAGCGGGCAAATTGACATCACGGGACCTAAGCACCAATCTAGTTTCTCCGGTCAATCTAGCGGGGGAAATTGACATCACGTGACGGTTAAGTAAATTCAGTTTCCCGCTAAATTTAGCACTCAAATTGGCGTGGCTACGCCTCGTGATCTTAACACCTGTCGTGTTTCCCGTTAAATTTAGACAAATTGACGTCACGTGACACCAACTCGGTTTCTTCGCTAGATTTAGCGGGCAAATTGACATCACGGGACCTAAGCACCAATCCAGTTTCTCCGAGAAATCTAGCGGGTGAAATTGACGTCACGTGACGTTTAAGTAAATTCAGTTTCCCGCTAAATTTAGCACTCAAATTGGCGTGGCGATGCCACGTGATCTTAACACCAGTCGTGTTTCCCGTTAAATTTAGACAAATTGACGTCACGTGACACCAACTCGGTTTCTTCGCTAGATTTAGCGGGCAAATTGACATCACGGGACCTAAGCACCAATCCAGTTTCTCCGAGAAATCTAGCGGGTGAAATTGACGTCACGTGACGTTTAAGTAAATTCAGTTTCCCGCTAAATTTAGCACTCAAATTGGCTTGGCGATGCCACGTGATCTTAACACCAGTCGTGTTTCCCGTTAAATTTAGACAAATTGACTTCACGTGACACCAACTCGGTTTCTTCGCTAGATTTAGTGGGCAAATTGACATCACGGGACCTAAGCACCAATCCAGTTTCTCCGAGAAATCTAGCGGGTGAAATTGACGTCACGTGACGTTTAAGTAAATTCAGTTTCCCGCTAAATTTAGCACTCAAATTTGCGTGGCGATGCCACGTGATCTTAACACCAGTCGTGTTTCCCGTTAAATTTAGACAAATTGACGTCACGTGACACCAACTCGGTTTCTTCGCTAGATTTAGCGGGCAAATTGACATCACGGGACCTAAGCACCAATCTAGTTTCTCCGATCAATCTAGCGGGTGAAATTGACGTCACGTGACGGTTAAGTAAATTCAGTTTCCCGCTAAATTTAGCACTCAAATTGGTGTGGCTACGCCTCGTGATCTTAACACCAGTCGTGTTTCCCGTTAAATTTAGACAAATTGACGTCACGTGACACCAACTCGGTTTCTTCGCTAGATTTAGCGGGCAAATTGACATCACGGGACCTAAGCACCAATCCAGTTTCTCCGAGAAATCTAGCGGGTGAAATTGACGTCACGTGACGTTTAAGTAAATTCAGTTCCTCGCTAAATTTAGCACTCAAATTGGCTTGGCGATGCCACGTGATCTTAACACCAGTCGTGTTTCCCGTTAAATTTAGACAAATTGACTTCACGTGACACCAACTCGGTTTCTTCGCTAGATTTAGCGGGCAAATTGACATCACGGGACCTAAGCACCAATCCAGTTTCTCCGAGAAATCTAGCGGGTGAAATTGACGTCACGTGACGTTTAAGTAAATTCAGTTTCCCGCTAAATTTAGCACTCAAATTGGCGTGGCGATGCCACGTGATCTTAACACCAGTCGTGTTTCCCGTTAAATTTAGACAAATTGACGTCACGTGACACCAACTCGGTTTCTTCGCTAGATTTAGCGGGCAAATTGACATCACGGGACCTAAGCACCAATCTAGTTTCTCCGATCAATCTAGCGGGTGAAATTGACGTCACGTGACGGTTAAGTAAATTCAGTTTCCCGCTAAATTTAGCACTCAAATTGGTGTGGCTACGCCTCGTGATCTTAACACCTGTCGTGTTTCCCGTTAAATTTAGACAAATTGACGTCACGTGACACCAACTCGGTTTCTTCGCTAGATTTAGCGGGCAAATTGACATCACGGGACCTAAGCACCGATCCAGTTTCTCCGAGAAATCTAGCGGGTGAAATTGACGTCACGTGACGTTTAAGTAAATTCAGTTTCCCGCTAAATTTAGTACTCAAATTGGCGTGGCGATGCCACGTGATCTTAACACCAGTCGTGTTTCCCGTTAAATTTAGACAAATTGACGTCACGTGACACCAACTCGGTTTCTTCGCTAGATTTAGCGGGCAAATTGACATCACGGGACCTAAGCACCAATCTAGTTTCTCCGAGAAATCTAGCGGGTGAAATTGACGTCACGTGACGTTTAAGTAAATTCAGTTTCCCGCTAAATTTAGCACTCACATTGGCATGGCGACGCCACGTGATCTTAACACCAGTCGTGTTTCCCGTTAAATTTAGACAAATTGACTTCACGTGACACCAACTCGGTTTCTTCGCTAGATTTAGCGGGCAAATTGACATCACGGGACCTAAGCACCAATCCAGTTTCTCCGAGAAATCTAGCGGGTGAAATTGATGTCACGTGACGTTTAAGTAAATTCAGTTTCCCGCTAAATTTAGCACTCAAATTGGCGTGGCGATGCCACGTGATCTTAACACCAGTCGTGTTTCCCGTTAAATTTAGACAAATTGACGTCACGTGACACCAACTCGGTTTCTTCGCTAGATTTAGCGGGCAAATTGACATCACGGGACCTAAGCACCAATCTAGTTTCTCCGATCAATCTAGCGGGTGAAATTGACGTCACGTGACGGTTAAGTAAATTCAGTTTCCCGCTAAATTTAGCACTCAAATTGGTGTGGCTACGCCTCGTGATCTTAACACCAGTCGTGTTTCCCGTTAAATTTATACAAATTGACGTCACGTGACACCAACTCGGTTTCTTCGCTAGATTTAGCGGGCAAATTGACATCACGGGACCTAAGCACCAATCTAGTTTCTCCGATCAATCTAGCGGGTGAAATTGACGTCACGTGACGGTTAAGTAAATTCAGTTTCCCGCTAAATTTAGCACTCAAATTGGTGTGGCTACGCCACGTGATCTTAACACCAGTCGTGTTTCCCGTTAAATTTAGACAAATTGACGTCACGTGACACCAACTCGGTTTCTTCGCTAGATTTAGCGGGCAAATTGACATCACAGGATCTAAGCACCACTCCAGTTTCTCCGACGAATCCGGAGGGTGAAATTGACGTCACGTTACCTTTAACTAAATTCAGTTTCTTCGCAAAATTTCGCGGGTGAATATGCTTTAAGTGACACACGACATCTCTTTTTCGATCCCTCTTATTTCTTTCTCTCCCTTCCCTGCCCTTGTCTTTCCTATTTTCCTACAGTGCACTCCATTCCCATCCCTGGTCACGTGATGCAATATTTCAGTCTCCCCGCAAAATTTATCGGCCAAATTCACGTCACGTGATACAAAATCTCTCCTTTTTACCCTCTTTCCCCCTCCAATTCCATCCTCTCACCATGCTGCGAGGACTTCTCTGCCTTTCATCTGTCTTCCTTCTCCTTCCTCCCCTTTTCTCTCCATCACCCTTCCGTGGCCAGCTAAAACTTCAATTCGGTTTCTTGAAAATTAAAACAAAATAATTGATTATAGTGCACTTAAGTGCAAATTCCCGGAACAACTGTCTAATACCTTCCAAACAATCGGAATGATCACTCCTATTTATATCATTTCATGCATTATAAAATAAATTAAAGGTGACTGATATTTTTTTTTTATTACTGACATCAAATATTGAGTAGTGATAGCAACTCTCCGAATCAGCTGGATGATCCAGAACTCTGCGACCGATATATATATGTACAGCAAAGACATGTACACAACACAGCTTCAAAACTTTATCGAAGAATTAAAGATCCCTACGGGCGTCGATTATTCATCGGTCATGCAAAGCCATGTTTTTTTTCTTCTTTTTTTATCACGCCACCTGACCGCGATACTTGCGTTCGATCGGTTTTACCGTTTTCCTGCGGTACTGCGTTTTCCTAAAGATTTCCACGGTTTCTCAAAGGGAGCTGCGACCTTTGTTACTCAAGGTATTCAAAAACGTAATAGGCGAATGGCGGCGAACGAGCAGGTAAGATATCTTTGAGCACGCAGCCGCTCATCCTCTGCAATGCATCATCCAGCTGAATTTACGCATGTCAAAGATGGCCGATTCGGAACTTGCATGCGCCTCATTCCCACTGCAGCGAATAAGCGGGGATGCATGCGCACTCCAGCTAATTGTTCCAGAAACAGGGGGGGGGGGGGGGGGGTGTAATGCTCCCCCCCCCCTCCCCTCTGTTTATGTGACAATACTTGAATGCGTCGCTCACTCAGCATGTTCAGAAGGAGCTCCCAATAATGGGTACTAAGCTTTATATGTACGTTGCAAGCAAACTGTTGCAGTTCGCTGTCAGCACCGCTCAGCAGCCGTGTGCTGTAATATCTTTTCCACAAAGGCGCAGCCATCTGAATGTCGTCCCATCTGGTATGCGGTAAAACATCGTCCAGGGGCTGCAAAATGTTGCACGTTTTGGACTCCCAGGAGACTAGGGAGAAGGAAGTGACGTAGGTGTGAATGAACGTATCTTAGCAGCACCGCGCAACGCGTCATCAGCGACTCCACCAATCAACATCCAAAGAGCGTTGTTGACGTCACTTCCTTCTCCCTAGACCAAAACGTGCAACATAGCCCTCCTGACCTCTTTACACCGCTGCAAGCTGTTCACGAAAAATGCGCGATTGTCACACATCCTTGCTCTGTCTCACCTATATGCTCTTGCATATTCCAGGTTGAACTGTTTTATTATTTTTTCGTCACGCATACCAGATACGAAACCCACGTGACTGAGAACTAAGGGAAACAGAAAACGTTTATTCACTGGACGTTTCATTTGTGGGCACTGTTTAGAGCGCATGCTTCGAACGAGCACCCATCAACGGGCTGTTACGACTGGCTATATTAAAGGTGTGAAAATGCACGATACAACAAAACAGTGGACGCTCGGTATCAGCACGTGTTCAGTAGTTGCCCAAAGAGCTATGGCCGCCAGTGAGTACTCCTTATATTGAGCGAGTCAATAAAAGCACTAAACGAATCGAGTGTTTTTTTTTTTGTGCATGCAAAGTGCATGAATTAAAATAGGTGCTAATAAAGACATAATCATAACCTTAAATGGAATACGATATACCAAGCGCTGTTTCGCCAGCCTTAGGCATGTTAATAGATAAGGAAACGTAAGCTCTATGCAAGATAGCTCCTCTAATTTCGTACGGCTGCCAAGTGTAGAGGATGTCTTGTTTAGTATACTCTATATTAATAGAAACTGCATGCGGCTTTAAGCATGTCTATAAAATCGTTTTATTTCGCCTTCGATTTTAATTTGACCGCTATTCATCAGGAGGGCTCTTATATAAAAGCGCCTACGTAAGAGTAGTACGTTTATTCAATAAAGTGCTGGTCCAGTTAAGTATTCACGTGTGAAATAATCTAGTATCTTCTGTTATTCCACTCGATTGTCAACAATCTAACCGAATTTTCGGAAATTTCCCAGGTTGGGGGCAAACGCATAGCTCCTAAATATAAACGAAAATATAATTTGAACGCATGGAAAATATGAAAAATATTTATGCTTGATCCGGTTAAATATTTAGTTTGGGTTTTTGCTCCTCTGAATTGGGGTAGAGCTACAGTCGGTATGCTACTACTGCTACTGCTACGACTATTACTACTAATATTAATAGTAATAATACTAATTCTGACTGTGCTGTATGCATGTTTATACAGCAGGTGTCTCAGCTGAAAGTTAGAAATTTATCCGGTGCAGTACAACCGCGAGGTTGGGGTCTTTAACGTGCACCGCCTAGTAGTCATAGACGACGTAACGTAGCTAGTACAGAGACCAAAGTAATGCTGCCCGATGTAATTTCAAATTTCAAATCACATGGCAAGAACAAGATATCAGTTGTTAAAACCACAACGCGGTAATAATTTCAGTTAAAACTGTCGTCTATTTCGCTGACATTGGGGAGCAACGAAAATAAGAAAGAAAGAAATTGGATGGATGCCGTGAATACAGTTGCAGTTGCATGCACTGTGCCCTCCAGCAGCAGGGAAAACTTATGTACAAGCTTAGTGTTAGAAACATACTAAAGTAAAACCGAAATAATGAGTAACCTTGGTAGTTGTGGCACAGTGTGTGCTTCCTTTGTGTTTGTTAACATTCCATGGACATTTTGTAATGGCTAAACAACTTGCATTAATAATTATGACTTCAATATTTCTTAAATTAAAAAGGTTTTGAAAAAGTATTATCATATATTGGGCTTTTTACCTCGACTAAATATTGTTCTATTCACGTTTGAAGTAACACATATCCCAGAAGTGGCCAGAGGGACATGGCGTTAGAGCCGTAGACGAACCTATAAAAAATCAAAGAGCCGCAGGCAAAAAAGAAAAAGAAAAAAAGAAAAAGGGGGGGGGGGGGGAGTCTACTTTTATCAAGAAATGGTATGGAGAGAACAGTCCGTTACAAAGGAGACAAGTAGAATTGTCGACTGCAACAAATAACACCAGGCAGCAGAACGTTTCTTCAACCGCTAAGCCAAAATGAATGCATCGTTCGCTAGCGACGATGCATTCATGTTGGCCTAGCCTGACGACCGTTATGCGTATATAGTTCAAAATTGTTTCTACAACAATAAAAGAAACACGGTCACTGGACACATCTATCTACCAAAAAGCTGTGCAGATCTGTGTAGGTAGCGTAACGCAGGGCTGCCAAGATTGTGAGCTGATCTAAATTCTAAAACTATTTTCGTTTTGGGGACACAGGGTGGGAAAGGGGGGGGGGGGGGGGGGGCACGGTTTTTATGGAGCCGCAAGCCTCATTTGAACCCGCGAAAAGCCGCATGCGGCTCGCGAGCTGCAGTTTTGCCACCCCTGACCAATGTATTGCAAGCATTGTAACCAGGAAGAGCCCTAATAAAAACAGCGGAACATTTAATAAAAAAAAAAAAAAAAAAAACTTGACGCAAGTTTTTGTAAAAATACATAGAATCAGTCGTGCATTTGTAGGAAATATTTTTACGATGGTACTTTTGACTACTTTGATTTTGAGTGTTTACGTTTCGAGATGTTTGCATACGATATATGTAAAAGAAATCATGAGCCATTCCGTTTTGTGAAGGTGGATGAGCAGCGAAACTGTTTAGCAGACGACACAGTCCCGCCCCGTGGAGCCGCAAAAAACTAGACAAGTGGGATGAGACCTCCACCCGGCGGAAAGTAGACACGCGCGACGGCAACGCCACCCCCGAAGAGCGGAACGAAAGGAAACTAGGCACGCGAGCGCTTGCAATGACGACCAAGAGAGGGTGGTGCGAGCGTAGACAAGGCTGACGCGGGTCGCACAGTGGCAAATCTTTGAGAAACCTTTATTATCTACCTGAGAGTGTACTGATCTTGAAAATGGTGCCTATTCATAACTAATCTACTGAATAGATATATCACTAAATTACCCAAGCATCAATGAGAATGTAGAAAAGGGTGCTTCACGCGCCGTACGTGCCGGCGTCTGCAGCAGTAACTGTTCTCAACCAAAAGCGTGAAACCAATGGCATCTGGCACTTGCGTTAGTCAACGCTTTATTTTGGTTATTTACTTTGAATCTTTTATATGGAGAAGGCGTGCGCGTGCGGCGCCGGCGTCTGCAGCAGTAAAAGGTGGTTCACACTACCCCATTTGCTTACGTTAAGTTACGTTACGAAATATTGCGTTGGAGTCACCGATACCTCTGTGCTTCACATTAAGCGAGGCTAAAAGTTCAAGGAGAGAGGATGACACGCGACATTCGAGACACGAATGTTTCGGTGACTCATAGGTAACATAACTTAACGTAAGAAAATAGGGAAATGTGAATGAGCTTTTACTGTTCTAAAGGCTCACTCTAAAAAAAAAAGGGTATCACCTTACACCCTTTTGTCCCATATAATACAGCCCAAAATTTCATTTCCACGTACAGCGCACTATAGTCGAACAGACGGCACAAAATTTTACCAAGGGCTTAATGACGGTGCGATATAACTTATTAACTTGCCAAAGTACGTATCAAAGACCAAAGAAAGAAAACACTGAGTTTTTACAGTAGGGCCAAGGACACCCCGATTACTCTTGTTGTGTTCAGTAAAACGTACATTAGCTATTTTAATAAGTTATACCACACGGCTATCAAGCCCCTCGTAAACTTTGGGGCCGCCTGTTCGATTGTGGGGCGCTGTACGTTGAATTGAAGTTTTGGGGTGTATTATATGGGACAAGGGGTGTAATAATACACCTTGTTTTTTGAGAGTGCTGGTTCAGACACTTGCATTTGAGTGCGTTTGACTGCGTTACGTCGAGAACCGAAAGTGAGTCACCGGCACATCTGTGCTTCGTATCAAACGTGGAATCCAATTCAAGGAATCATCTTAGCACGTGATATGAGTAACAGGGATGTCCTGGTTTTTCGCAGCTGCGACGCAGTAAAACGCAACTGTCTGAAACAGGCTTAAGGCAAAGGCCTAGAACAAGCCGCATCGTGCACGCGCCTTCGTCGACGCTTTATTTGGGTTATTTACTTCGAATATTTTATACCGGGAAGGCGTGCACGTGCGGCTCGTGCAGCGGTGCGAGCGTAGAGTTTTTAGGCACTGCCATAGCCTCCATTATTGGCGACGTGAGCGATCGAAAGCGTCACTGTGGTCGGCCCCCCACAATTGGCCGAATGCTGAATATGACGTCAGCAAAGGATGCGTCATCGATGGAAATAAGAGGAATGTAAGAACTCCAATTTTGATGCTGTTGTCAGCGTTGCTTTGAGAGCGCTATAATTTCAGGCTTCCGCTTGCACTTTACAAACACCTTTGAACTTCTTGTTCACAAGCTAATGACGTCACGAGAGGAAACCAAACAAGGGCGCCATCGAAACATCTCGCCGCTAATATTGACAAAGCCTGGCAGATCCCCACAAGAAGCGGCCGCCGAAATGGAAAAGGTGGAGCGGCAGACAACGTATGAGAGGGGAGCCACGTGACTGGTGCCCCGCTGCGGCGAGATGCCGAAACAGTCTTATCCGGAGCGAAAAAGTGTGTTTGGGCTCCTTGCCGCTGCAAAAGCTGTGCGTCGACGTCCAGGTTTCCCGAGAAATGGCTCTTTGATGTTCAGTGCTACCAGATCTGTGTTCCAAATCTGTGACCGGGCACTCTATGGCTCCGTCGTCGAACTACCAGGCCTTGTGAGTATAGAGGAGGTTATGTCACTGCACACGAAAGATCCACGGAACCCTAGCCACAAATAGCTTTACTGTAAACGAAGTCCTCGTGTCGTTACGCTTTGCTTTGTGCGACAAGAAGAAACATGTTTCACCTGGGCAGAGCTAAAACCAACGTAGTAATGGGGCAATACTGACTGTACATGGCGGAGTAGCCAACGACAAATTTTGCCTTTGCGGTCGCCGTGAGCCAACTCTACAGCTACGAGGAGGAACGGTAAAATGTCGTCCTCTAACACACTCACGTGATTTATACCATGCCCCATTTCGGTAAAATTCCTTCAAACGAATGTGAAGCTGAGCTGATAAAAAGATAAACAGCTAAAGACGCCGATGACTGGCCTAGACGAGCATATCGTTCCACATTTGTGCCATTTATTATACAGCCACATGTGTCGGATTTTACGACCGCGCATATCCGGCTAGCTCCACGGCGGCCTCTCAGAATATGCGCCATGGAGCCCGTGGAGGAAACGTTACCGCGACTGATACAAGCTTTTCGAAGTCACGCAGTACGTCGAGCACGAGGTTTAGTTAAAGAAGAACCGCGCTTTCTAACAGATACTTGGAACATGTTGGTTTCTGCTGATCTTCTCGACATTTGTCTCGCAGCTGCGTATGATATGCCCGCTAAAGACACGAAAAGTCTCTGGAGCTTCTTCTGTCTATCTGAAAGTTTAATTTGAGGCTAATAGGAGAAATTCTATATACCGGTACGAGAAAAAAAGAAACAAAACGTATTCAATTGAAGCAAGCTTAGATCGCGTGCCTTGTTTGGTGCTTTTAATGTGAAGTCGTTCCTATACCTCATTGTAAAAGAAGCTTAAGGTCAAGTAAGGACTGGACGGCAAAAAACCACGTCATAGGCGTTACTGGCAAGCAGACGTACTTGCCGGACACTCTAAATGATACGTGTGTTGATGAGATATGTCTCCCGCCATCGAACAGCCAAAAGTGAGCACGTACAACCTTTTGCTTCTGCTGTCAAATTTATGCCGTTATCGTTCTTGTTATTTATTATTATTTATGCGCGCAATTTAGAAATTAGTAAATGTCATCTCGCACGCCGGGTTAACGGAAAGCACGCAATAATGCGATATATGTGGATATAGTCAACCGGAAACAGCCACGCGGCGGCAGCAGAGTGAGAGCCCACGGCCCTCACTCTGTTGCCTCGTTGTAACTTGGCAAAGATGAACGATAAGCTCCACATTGCATGCCGACGGCTTTCACAGGCGCAACGTAGTGGTCTTTGGAAACATCGCGTTCTGCACGCTGCATTCCTTGTCTGCTGGGCTGTGGAACGCCGTCTGAGCATGCACTGTTAGTCTGCTTCGCGCTGTTGTTCTGCTGTGCGCTATATCGGACGCTGCGCATGAGTCCACAGCTCACTGACTCCACAATTTTCGTCCGGGTGATAAGCAATGTAGAGGAGTATACAAGTGAACCAACACCGCCGAAAACAGAGAATTTCAATCCGGCCGCGTCACCACAGTCCGATCGATCGAGGCGTTAGATTGGACACGAGTGCTGTGTCAGGGTTCGGCTGGGGCTCGTGTCCAATCAGCGCATCGAAGGTCGGGTTCGGGCCGATTGCTGAGCTAGCGCGATCCGACTCTGATGTCGCTTTTTAGAGGAAGAGGAGACCATACGGGAGCTTTCATTTTTCTACACTCTAAAAAAAGTCTGTGCGTCTACTTTCACGCACAACACTCGGAGAGCCAATCACCGCAACTTACGGAGGCAGCTCAGCGAATGGCAATGCCGAAACATATGTTTAGACCAAAAAACGCAGTCTGAGTTGTGACATTAAGCAATGCAAGCGTGACGTTTTGCATTGCTTAATGTCACAACTCAGACTGCGTTTTTGGTCTAAACAGACGTTTCGGCATCGCCATTCGCTGAGCTGCCTCCGTAATTTGCGGCGATTGGCTCTCCGAGTGTTGTGCGTGAGAGTAGAGGCACAGGCTTTTTTTAGAGTGTAGGTGGTGTTGGCGCAACGCACACATGTTGTAGGATGACGCAGCGAAGAACCTGACACTTCTTGGCAGTAAAAGCGCACTCCGGTGATACGTAATGGCGGTCCTATTGGCTCGCCAGGAGTGCAGCTTCCGCCGTACTGGCACGTTATGCGATCACGGCTTCCTGGCCTACCCAGTATTTATTGCTTCAGACGCTAGGCTAAGCGGCACCACCAGAGTAATAGCTCCCGTTTGAACAATACAGGCGCCATGTTTAGGCATACTCAATGTGTCTTGCTTCAGTCGCTAGATAGCGCCATACCAAAGAGCATTCCAGGTTGCCTCTAGAATATATGAGAAGGAATAGCCTCGCCTTTCTATACTCCGTTTTCCTCTTAGTACGACCGCAGCCCACGCTACAATCCGATGAATTCAATCAAGCAGCGCCAATTGTGCATCGTCATGGTGCTCGTCGTGACTGTGTGTGTGATATCCGCGGTTAAATCAACACGTGCCAGATCAGGCACTTTTTTCTCAGCGTTATTAGATTTCGCCTGAGATTTTAGACGCACCAAAGACGTCCAACGCCGTCAGGATGCGCATTTGGCTCTGCAGCGTGACTCGTTCCATTGGATATGAGCGCCAGCAGCGGTCGGACGGAATGTGAAGCGTGGTAGAGCTGTCGTCGTTTATCATGAGAGGTCATGTGTTTTGTGTTTCTATATATTTTTAACCCGTTGTATCTCAAAAATATGAATTCCTCGAATATCAGGGTCTACGAAGGCCATACCTGTATACGCCGAAGCCATATGAATCGAAAGTCACTTTGAAGTTTTCGTGCCAACTGTGTAAACCAATGTTGTCATAATGGTGTATTCTCGATAATATATCAATATGGAAGAGGATAGTATTATCTAGTCCGTGCGGCTTTGCGGGATTTGCGCGTACATGGAGTGGTGACGGTCTTGGGTTTTGACCATTTCTTTTTATGTACAAAATATTCCAGAAATGGCGCTGGTGATACTCCTGGCTTTCTCCTCGACGCTGGTTGCTGGAATGGGTCTCCCGCAAGGCCATCAAGATCAGTTTTTTTCTTTTATGCTCCGGTGCACCGGGATGAATCTGCGCTTCCTCCAAGCGTTGTACCACTCTGAGGAAGCTGCCCGATTACTAATCCGTAAATAAGGAGTCCATATAGTTCCGAATGACGTACTACCTTCAAGATAGTATTAGGAGACTGGCGCCGGAAGTTAGTCTGAGGAAAGTTTGGCGCGCCTCGTAAAATATTTTTTTTGTATTAAGAAAAGCAAAAAGGCAAACAAACAAAAAAAATAATATAAAAAACACAAGAAGAAACTTTTTGACTTTCACGAATAGGGATGACAATCGATGAATTAATGTATTTAAAGTTAACTAGCGAATACACAATCAACTATGCACCTTAGTTAGCATTGCCTAGTGTGTTATTCTTTCTTGTTCACGAAATACGCGAGTATAAAACGGAGTACTAAATAGCGCGCAACTATAACAAGTAGAGAAATAAATTTAATTACTGGCGGACAGATACACAAACACAATTATAAATGTGTACAAGAGGCGCGCGACACCTGAAGCCGGGGCACGGTGAGCCGGGGTCACACTATTCATACATCATACAAAAAACGGTCTGCATAAACGAGTCACCGCAATATCCGTGGTCCGAATGTCGAGTGCCAAGTTTCTTCTTTGAACTCGTTGCCATGCTGCATTCGAAGCACGGATCTCGTGGTGGCTCGCATTCGAATCCGTAAGCCGACTGTCTTTTGTATGTTGTATAAGCAGCTTGACCGCGGCCTTTAAGGGGGCGCGCCGATTCAACTGATGTGCACGCCAAGTGACTCCGAGCACACTTTCCATTATCACTCCGCAGCCAATCAGATTGCTGCGTTACAAATTATGAAGTAAGTAAGAACGGCAGGGCTTATTGTGTTCATGAGTTGCCTGATTCCTCGTTACGCGTTCATAACGTAACGCAGCAGTCACGTTGGCTGTGGAGTGGTAATGTGCAGCGTGCGACAAGAGCTTTTGTATAGCTACCTGCGGTAGCAGAGTCGCGCGTTCATCCTTGGCGGGTGGATGCAGAGCCGGCTTTTCTGCACGGCCCTGGATGCTTTGCTCGTCACGCGACTGAATTTGGCGAATAGCGGCGCCGCGCGCGCCGCCACGCACAGAAGGCAGGAGAAATGGAGACGGAGACAAAAGGCATGATAACAAACGCAAGGGCGCGTGCAACGTTGGTGAAGCGACTGTACCTGTGGCTTTCCTGCACTGCGCTGGATTTTTCGCTTCTCAGGTGATCGATGTCGGCGAAGAGTGGCGCGGCGGCACGCGGAAAACAGACGCTCAACTTTGGTTTTCGTATGGAGCCTATACAGGAACTCTACGCGCAACAAGACAGTGGCGACGCGGTGTGGCTGTCAACAGTCATTTGGAGTGCGCGTCAGCTGGATCGGCGCGACCCCCTTTAGACTTGGCAAACTCCCTGCGGTCTTTGATATATTAAGAACGGCAGGGCGTCTCTTTCAAATACTCCGCCCCCAACACGCGCTCGTTGCCTGCTCGAGAGACGCCCAAGTGTTAGGGAACTTCGGAATTAGCTCGCGTCGGAGGCGGGACAATTGAAACCCCTTCCTGCAGGTCTCACCTTCTCAGCGACTACAGGCTGCAGGCTAATTCTTTCGGCACTCAAATTTGGATTCGTAATGCGCGAGTCCAACTAGAGCAACAAACAGAAACAAATGACAGCGACAAACCTCAAACCGGAGTCTTTCGCGATTTGTGAGGCTTTGTAAAATAAAGGAGACGGCGCTCAAATACGAGTATCATGCACGCGAGGGTATCTTTGGCAGGCTTACAATAACTCGTGTTTACTTCACGTGCACCGAACGACTGAACGCCTGCCAAAGATACCGTCGCGGGCTTGCTGCATGTGTCTGAGGCTTGTCGCTGTCGTTTGTTTCTGTTTGTTACTCTAGAGGGACTCGGGCATAAGAGATTACCAGAACGACACTGAGGCATACGTAGGGTGTGCATTTTCCGGTTTTAACCGAAAAACACCGATAAACATCCGTCGGTGACGAAAATATAAAATCGGTTAAAACCGAAAAACACCGGTGGTTGGACATGTTCGCCCTGGTTAAAAACGAAAAACATCGGCCGTTGCTAGTTTCCGACCCAGCGAAACCTTTTCCCCGTAGAGGTTCGTCAAACGTGTTATCTCGCGGATCCTGCATTCTTCCAGTGTTTATACATGGCTTGCAGGTGGCGTCAGTCCGCCCTCCTTTCTGGGGATCAAAAGCGTCTAGTGAACGCAGTGGAAGCTAACCTCTCATACGCCTTTCCCCCATTGTGTCTCCGATAGCCCCCTTTTGGGGAAAAATTAACGCAGTGGAGGGTAGGCTCTCACGTGCCTTTTCCTCATTGTGTCTGGCCAAGTGATGTCGGTGCAAGCCATGTATTCAGAGGTTGCTGTGGTTCCTGGAAGACAATGCCAACGTCCGTGTCGTACAAGAGCGTGCGTTTTCATAATTGCGGGTTGCGAACCGCAAGGAACGTGCTGCCATGACGGCAGCACGTTCCTTGCGTGTAGATGCAAGCATGAAAGTATGTTTGCATCTACTATAATAACCAAGTGTGCGAAATAGTGGCTTCCTAGAGAAGAAATATATGAACTATGTGAATAAAATTGGAACTCTCTGTCCGTGATCAATCACTTTTTTTTTCACCGATAATCACCGATTTTAGCCTCGTCGTGAGACGTTCCACCGAAATACACCGGTGTTATGAAAATAAATAAACACCGAAAAACATCCGCCGATTTTTCTCACAAATAAACACCGGAAAGTACACACCCTAGGCATACGCTACTGGATTAGCAGAGCTCTACACTCTGCACCGTTTCACACAAAATCCAAGCATAGCCGCGGTCCGACGGAGAGAACCAATCAGCGCGCCAAATCGTCGCAGGCTCGTCGTTTTTCAGCGTTTACTCTCACCGGCTAAATCAATCATGGACGAACAAAAATGCAGTATCACGGCGCGTGTTCTTTTTGTGCCTGATTTGTTTAGTTAGTTAAAGAAACGAACAAAGACGGTGCACAAAGCAATAGGCGTCATGATCGTACCGTCAGCTGCGCTCGGACGCGTGAAAAGTGGGTGCAGCTAATATTAAATAGTCAAACAACTTGCCATACCGGCAAGGGGCATCTGGCACGGGTCAGAAAAAGACTGACAGTGATTATTATCGACCTCGTGGGTACTTTTTTGAAGGCGCTGCATATTGCTTAGTTATGCGGAACCTCCCCCGTTAATTGTCTCAATGAAATAGTTGACCCTTAGGCCGGTTTCGGAGAGACCATTTCGGGTCTCGAATGCAGACAATTCCCGAGGTAGTCACAGAAAAACGATTCGAATTGCAGTAAAATATTTGTGAGTATTAAAAATATTTAATTTTAAATGTATTGTACTACCATGTTCTTAACGTGTACCTGTAGTCTTTTTTATTTTAATTGTGAGAGTTAACCTAATGACACAACCCGGGAATATTCGCCTGAACGGAAGATCGCCCATTGCTTGCACTTTCTTTCTGCGAAATTCACTGGACGATAACTTTTGATGTGAGTAAAGTCAATACTTCAAAGGTGTCTCGTATTCTCATAAGAAATCTGTATGCGAAAGTAAAAAAGAAAATAATACTGAGTTACTAATACTGCAACGTGACCGAATCACTGCATCAACAGACTGCTCGGCTGCCCCTTCTATTTTTATATTTTAGTTTGGGTGCCTGTAATGACGCATTCGATATCGATTGAGGGGGTCATCTTTACGTCAATTGTACTTAAAGTAAGTGTACATGTTTTCGTCAATAAAAAAAGACCACGAAGCAGGACGTAATTAATTGCCTAGGTTTTCATTTAGCGCCTGCGCATTCACTTGTTCTATGCACAATATCTTACGAGTGATGCTGTAGGTAGCCTTCACTAGAGTGTCCAGAAAAAAGTGTTGTCACGCGACTTAACGCAACTTTTAAAGTATTACACGAGACGAGGATGTAATAGCTTTTTTTTATCATGTTCATCTAACCGAGGTAAACAAAGCGGGGAAAAAGGCACGCAAGAGGCTCTTTGGTCAAGTCGTACCTGCACGTGAAATCAACCATTTTAACGCAATCAACCAACTTTTTCTTCAGATTTGAGAAACGCCACATTTATGAGCGCCCAACACATGGTAGGCGACTCGGAATTTAATGAACGCCTGACGCTCCTTATACCGATCATTTCTCAAGACGTCAGAGTTCAACGAGGTACGAATATTTTGTTCCCACGTATCATATTTAGCGAACATGCGCCGTACCTGACGTGTTAATTATTGTGTTCTAGCCCAGAAGAAGACGCATACTAGAACGTTAGAGCAACATGACCTTGTGAATATGAATAGAGGGCGGGTTCATATTAAAAAAATAAATGAGAAGAACATCGGAGAGATGTCCGGAAATTGGGGACATGAGACTAGACTTTCAAGACATGGAAAGTATCATGACCCTATTTGTATGTGTTTGTCTTTTTCATTTTATGTCATTGTTAATTATACATAATCCTGTGTTTCTGTGGTGTTACAAATGTACGTTCCAACATAAACATAGAAGTGATTTTTAAGGCTAGTATCGACGTTCAAAAACATTTCTACAGATATTACGTGGGGTATCTTTGTTAACGTAATATTTCATCGCTGTCCACCGTAATAAATATATTGAGAGTCAAACGAACTACATTCGACATTACCTTTTACTTCACGTACTAGAACAACCATGAAGTGTTATTGGAAACCATAACAGACTTAAAATATATTTGAAACAATATTTCGTTCTTCTGCTAATCGCAACCCAGATTACTAAGCTTCAAGTCAGCGTGTTAATTGAAAAACAAATAATGAAAGAAATTACTGAAGCAGACGCGATCACAACAACCTAGCATAGAAACAGGGTACAAAGACGACGAAGCCATCTTAAATTCTAAACAACAATAAAAGTATTTGAACACCTTTTTTAAATTCACTTCAGAGCTGTTGAGCCTGTGTTATAATCGTAGAAAGAAACCATAATATCTCTAACTTGCGGTGTTAGTAATAGATTTTATTGGAACATTCAGTTTTTTTGAAGGTTGTGTATAAGGAAAGATGCATTCACTCAGAAGACAAAATTGTATGCCCATATTTGTTTATTGGAAATACATCGCGGTAATATTAGATGTTCATTCCACTGCTATGACCGGGACGTCATAAGGAGAACCGAAGGTTGAACGTTCGAGCTTTCTTCTCCCTGAAATCTAAATGAAAATAAAACGAATGCTGAGAAAACCCTGAATTTACATAATCAGCAGCGTTCTTATTAAACGGTAGCGGAAAATGTTTGCAAACTGTGCCTCATCCAGGAGTCATAGGATACATGTCAGAAGAATCGAAACTTTCCAATTGTTCGCAGGCTTTAGTTCAGTTTCTCACTCTGCCAATAGCGCCGACTAAATATATATGGGGAAAATTCTACAACTCAATGACGCATGCAGATAACACAAATTCCGTAGTTTTAGTTTTTACCGAACGCCAAAATTGTATTCCTTATTGACGAGGAGATGGAACTACAACGGGGCGCTACGTAAAGCTTGTTTTCCCCTATGCCTCGTGTTTACCAACAGAAGGCAGGTGCACTGAATATTTTACTTAATTTTTCTTCGATTGAGCGCAAGGCAAAGATCAGGCACGACTCGCGCCCAATTTTTTACTGCTTCCGCGTTCGGCTTCACCGATTGAACCCGAGCCCCAGTTGAACGCCGACCCAACGTTGGGATACGTTTGTCGAGCGCTGCTTCAGAACTCAAACAAACAATCTGTGTTGTGGTGGTCGCCATCGATGTAGTTCTCAGTGTAGCCACCAAAGGAAAGCCGGTTGGACCTCCCTCTCAATAGTGACATACAGCTTAAGAAAAGCTGGGCGTGGCGCGATTAGAGGGAGCAAAACGATGGGCGCAATAAGCCACGCCATGCATATCATTGGCTGTCAAGGACTATACAGTTAAGTACGAGATATAAAGTTACAAATCCAAAAATCATTATAATATTAGAGAATTCTCATACATAAAAAAATGAAATCCTTAAACTAAGCGATCGTGCTTAACATAAGTTGTCTTCCGATTTTCATTCAGAAGTGGATTACATTCTCGATAAATTGTTACAACTTACCTTCCTGTAAAACCTGCAACACACATTTACAAAAACAAACCAGGAACTCACACAAATGGTAACATCAAGACATAGTGCCATGCCATATAAAAAAAAGCGCCACATATGCGACGGTGCTTGAGATATAAATATGGCGATTATGATTTTCACAGGATGGTGTTTGTGAGTTGCGTGCAATAAACTTGCTCGTTTTTCGGAAAAAAAAAGAAGTGAATCAATTTTGCGTGTGTTCTCATGTTCGTCTAATAGTCGGGGTGTTTACTGCATATGTGTTTCAACATTGACGTTTGAAATCAAAGTCAGCTGATTGACACAATGGCTGTGCGGACCCGTGAGGTTAGTGGCATGCTCTAAGTTACCCGATATTTTTTAAACGCTGTAATGATAAACTTTTTGGATAAGTGGATAATTCGCTGCCGGTCAGTGTGCGAGTTTCTTTATACACTTGTACCTAAACCACCCGAACATGGAAATATAAAACCTTGCTTTGTGCGGTATAAACTGCAGCAGTTTACTTGAGCATTGACACTACTGCGTAAATACTGGGAAATGTCAGATTGCATGCCACTATAAGTTGACTTCCGCCATATTATCCTTCTAGCTGGGATTTGAGGAAAAAATGTACTGCTGAAATCGGGGAAAAATCGGGACAGGATGTGCCAAAGCATTGCCGGACCTTCCGAGACAATGTATGCTCCTGTGTTTACACGCAGAGTGGTTATTAGAGTTGAAATATTTATCCTTTTTTACTATTGTAAAACACGCGCTCAGCTTTTGTGCGTTGAAGAAAATGGTCAGGAACATCTCAAGTGTTTTGTTTGCTTAGAATGTGCCTTTTCTCTGTTATAAAATTCTTAAAGTTCAAGAATCATTGCTCGACTTTCAGAATGATAAGAGAAAAAACCCGAGGGTTCGTTTGGCATCAAAGTCATACTCGCTTTTTTTAGTTTTTCTGGAACGGATTCCTCCTATGTCAGGGTATTTCTATAGCGACTAACGAAGTTTGTCTTTCGAAAAGCCGTCCAACAATGGCGCGCCAACAGGAACGCGCGCGGAAAAGGGGGCGCGACGCCGGAAGCCATTGTAGATCAATTGGGACGCGTGCAGCTGTTTGTTGGGCAGATGCTGAGTTAAGGCGACTTGTCGGCAGCAACCTATAGGAGCGTGCGCGGCACTATCGGTAAATGGCGCAGTGTATCCAGCGCTTTAGAAGGCACGAAGGCAGCCGGCTCGCATGCGATTTGAACGCCTTTGGAGTCGTTGGCGACAGAATGCCACGCTGGCTCCTTGCCGATGCTAAAATATTACCGATGGGTAAAAGACACATTGTATACAGGCGCTTCAGTTAAGTAACTCAAGACTTCGTGAAAAACAGGGACGGTCGGGACATAATTGAATATCTTGAGACACTCAACGTAAAATCGGAACAATTCGGGACAATAATTTTTATTGAAACCAAATGGAAATGGCACGATATATGTTTATTGTTAGCTGACTGTTATTGGGAGACTTTACGAAATCGTGACACGTCCCGGAAATCCCAGCGTTATCCTTAGAAGTTCGCCTGAACAAAGACTCGGAGAGGGGCTTCGCAGCTTTATTAGCCTTGACTCCACATTAGCACCCCAACAAAATGAAAATTATAGTAAGAGCTTTTATTCTAGGGAATTGTACAGACAAACTCATCACGAAAATATGATTCATCCTCAAAAATAAATGCTATGGACAAATATTTCTTTCCCAGCGGGAACTGACACTTAATTTCAGCGTCCTTTTAGCAAATCTCACCGCCGTTCGCCACAGCACCTGTGTTGTGCCAAATAGTAAACAAAAGTGTATAAGAAAAAATAATAAATGCCCATTCGAATATGTAGTTAGAGTAGTAATTAAGTTACTTTCACTTCTAGCTATCTCGAGAAGAGTACAAATACTTTGAACAAGTAATTCGAGCATACTTGGCAAGTAGGTTCCAAGCTGGTAATATAAGAATAAAAAATCCAAAAGGAGGTGCTTTTCTTCTGAAGACTACGCTTAAAATCACATTCTGCTGTAAACTTTATGACTTTCAAGAAGCGGCTCAGCTGCTGCAATCGAAGTTTACTTTCAAATTAGTCAGGATATGCAACATAATGGGTTCCGAAAAATTTTAGGAACAAAGGAGACTCAAGTATTGTAGGCATGGCAACTCGCGGGCTTTAGTTTGGCGGCAGGCTTGGCTCATGCGGCATTTCGCAATAAGTTAGCAACATGCTTTGACGCGATTCGGCGTACTTGACGGATAGTACGGCATCGCATATCCCTAAAAGCCGAAGTCGAAGTTGACCAGGCAGCCAGACTTGAGGATGAGAACGTGGGTGAACAACAAACATGCACGCGCAGGATAAAGACTGGCTAGAGGACAGTAACCTCTTGCTGATCAACAACCAAGAGAGAGAATTTGGTTTCCCCAGCCAAGAAGAAGTAGGAGCGCCTGTACCGTCAAACTGTCAAAAAATATTGGGAAGTTCACGAGGTAAACACAAGTAACACAAGACAGTGTCAACGAAACCGCGTTTAATCCCTGGCTCCGCCTGGCGGAAAACTATATTGAAAGATTTTGAGAATGAAATAATGTGCGCATTTGGAAGGAGATGAAACAAACACTTTGAAGGAGCTTGGGAGCAAACGTTAAGCCACAATAGGCACACAAGGGGCTTTGGGGGAGTCCAGTCTATGTCACTGCAGCTTCATAAGCCAACAGGGTCTAGCTTCCTTGGCCGAGGAAGTGCTTGCGCTCAATTGAAAACGTGCCTTTGCATTTCCATACCAGATCCCCCTGAACCGGCGATTTCCGAAACTAGTTCATTCTGACGGTACCAAGCTTTGCCGTCAGAATCTTCCGCTGACAGTACCGCTCTAGCTTCAGACAATAGTTGTAAGATTTAGATGAAGCTACAGAACTTTGCTAGACTCGAGTCCCATGTTTTTCTAAAAGAAAAAAAAAAAAAAAAGAAGACAAGAGGAGAAGAGGACACACGAGGGCTGGCGTACTTTCCATTTGGTTTTTTGTTGGCATTCGAAGTCTGCGTTTTGTTCTTGTCTTGTTTCTTGTCCTGGGGTTTTTCGCTTGCCTTCAAGTCTGTAATCGTTTCAGCTTTGCAATGGAGTCGAACGATCTCTATTCCCGTCAGAAACAAAATTTATTTTAAAAATATATTTGAAATAGTGAGTACAACACAGAGAGAAGTGTAATTAAGATAGAGTAGCGAATACTCTAAATGGAATGCATTTGCAGCATATTGAAATACTACCTAAATATTTGAAATACACTATATTGAGTGTAGTATTTAAGTTAGGCACAAGTCTGCATAGGACACACACACTTTTGAAGACATGTATAAGTTGTTCAGAATATACAACAAAATTGGCATAGCTTTTATTAGTGCTTCTAAATTTGATTTATTCCGGTTTTTAATAATCAAGCCCTTCTTGATTCTCTTTAAAAGCCACCTTCCTTGAGCCAAAGCAATCCATGTGAAAGAGATTGAAAACATTTTCTTGGACATTTCTGTTGTTCGTCTAAATAAACTACAAAGCGTTTTTAACCTTAAATTAATCTTTATGGAACTTCGACCCTTCACCGACAGCCATTGTTCTAGCCTTTAAAACACATATTGTATGCTCTCTTGTTTCAGTTTGGGATAATTGCGCAAGGAAAGTTTGCGTTCCGAACACAGAACACCAGGAAATCAACTGCCGTTCGCTCTACTTCTCCTTCAATCCAAGAATAGGGAAGTGCATTCCGCAGCGGGGATTTTGTCAGCGCTCGCACCAACACTTTACAACGTGGGATCAGTGTGAAACCGTCTGTGCAGAGTACGTTTCTTACCCATTCACTTAATAGATTTATGGCTCCAAAACGTCGAAACTAAAAAAAAATGTATTGGGGAACATAAGAACGATAATAATGTTGTCGTGGGAATTATTCTAGTCAGCAAATCTACAAAACGTAAAAACAACTGGTCAAAGTTCTTTAGGATATAAGTAATTGACTTAACAGGTGGTTCAACGTAATGAAGAGTTTAATAATAAATGTTGCAGGAAGATCTATGCCCCCAGCAAAGTGTTTCTAGATCCATAAGCGCAGGCGCAGATTAGGCTCATCTGGACCTACCGGTGAATGTTTTCATTCGCTGACGAAGGACATTAATGCAAGTCGAACTGCTGCGTCAGGGGTTATTTTTATAATTCATATTTGCTACTCGCTTCTATCAACGTAATTTTTTTTTAAGTAGCATCTTTAAATTATCTACTTTATCAGGCTGACTGTGCTTCCGTGGTGTCATGGAGCAGTCATTTTCTTGGAGATCACTCTGCCGTCACCCGAGTAGTATGAAGGGTTTGAGCTAGTGTTACCTTACAATATGTGATTTTTTGAACACAGGATGTTTGCATTGCCAACATTCGCGAACCTCATTTCTCAATATAATGAAAACGTATTTCGTCAAAGCAGGTATAAACACTGTGTAACTTATATTTTATTTAGAAGTTTTTTGTACGCTTAAAAATTTTACGAAAAACGACTGCCGAAAATATTGGTATTATCTACATTATCGAAAAAGGCTTGTTGATTACATCAGGGTAGATGATGTACAACTTTCGGATCCGAACGGAATTGCTCCACACTTCAATGCTTACTTCAAATCGGGTTTCTCTCGGCGCGACATGCTTAGGTCCGCTAGAGAAATATCGTCTTGCTTTCCTGCATACTTTAAATCTTACGAGGGAGTGTTTTATCGGCTAACATATTTAAAAATGATATCTTCCTGCGATTTTGATAGGATTCCTAACGCACGTTTACATTGATATGCTGAAATGCTAGTGCGTTTTTTAACCGTAATCTTTCGCGTTTCCTTTTTACCAAGTACTCTGCCAGACGATTGGCATTAGGAACGGGTTGTACCGGTGTTTGAAAAAGGTGACCATATTTCAAGATGTAACCACCGGCCCATTTTTGTAACATCCATATCTTGCAAGCTATTGGGACGCAACACATGATTACCAACGAAATTACCGAGTTTCTCAAGGCTAATAATTTACTTGCGCCCAATTAGCTCGGATTTAGAAAAAAAATTCTACATTTACTCAGCATGTCTCCACGTTTCACGAATTTGGATCCAAAATTAAAAACAGAAGAGGCCAGGTTTATGCATTTTTTTAAATTTTAGTAAGGCTTTTGACTTAGTGCCCCTCAGCAAACTAATAACTTAATTATAAAACGTTAATATTGATTCTTTGATCGGAAAATAGGTCTAATGCTACTTGCACAACCGAAAACAATTTCTGAAGATTAATTAGAGCTGTTCGGAGATAAGCGATGTGACTTCTGAGACACCGTAAGGAAGTGTTTTTTTCCATTGCTATTTTTAATTTACAATAATGCTATCGTGACATTTATCGATCTCTGTGTAGATATTCGCCTATGTCCTTACAACTGTGTATTGATAAAAAGAAATAGCCTCTACCGGTGATCAATTACTGCTCATGTCAAGCCTAAGCATTGTACAGGTTTTGCGATACTCGGGGTTTGAGATTAAATCATGAAAAAAAAAAACTGTTTGCCAGTCACAGCCAAAAAGAAAAATATTCAATTTTAATACGATTTAAATAGCTTGCACGTTACTCTGGTCGAAGAATATAAGTACCTCGGTTTAAATATGACTTAAAATTTGAAATGTCTACGCACATAAAAAATATTTCTTCGGCAACTATCAGACAACTGGTTTTTGTAAAGCACACATTAAAACGTGCTCTTTCACTCATTAAATTGTTGGCTAACAACTTTTTTGTTAATCAAAAAATGAATTATGGTAGCATTGTCTGGGACCCTTATATAAAGCATAATTCTACTGTGTAATAAAGGTGCAAAGGTAAGTGGTTAAGTTTATTGCGGAAAATTTCCTAGAACAGATTCACCCTCTGGCACGATGAAGACCAATTATATGGCAACTCTGGAGCTCCGTCATAGAAAACACTCCTTAAATGTTTGCATGTACTTTATAAACCGAAGCTAGCTTTTAATCCACATACCTTGTTTAAAGTAGTTTTAACACGCCGTGCTTATCACCATCACCATCATTTTGTGGTGTCTGTATGTTTATACAGCTTGAACTTAGTTTGCTTCAAAGTGTGAATTGTCTCTCAGATCGGATGAGAAATTAAGCCAGAGCAGTACGACCTTTAGCCAAGGGTTTTTTAGGTGCATAATGCAGTAATGAGACATGATCGCACGCCGGTACGATGTTCATTCAAATCGAAGCAAACAGGGGGGGGGGGGGGGGGATTGAACCACCAGCATTCCTTAACGCCGTTTTACACAAATATTAATCTGGTTAAGTATTCCTTTGTTCCTCGTACAGACGACGATTTTAATTTTTTTCTTGAGTAGTCATTTATTCTTTGTGTTTCAGAGAAGTGTTTCATAATTTATTTTCGGAAGATTAGTTTGTGCCTGTCCAAATGATTACTCGTGTTTTCATGCCAAGTTTGTTATTTCTATTTTCAGCTTAAACTGTGGACTTCCCGAGTGTTTCTTTATTTCCTTGTTTTCACCGGTACTCCTTTAGGCCCTTCAGCAGCAATCTGCTGTTCTTTATATGTGCTCGGGAACCTCGTCTGACTATTTCTCCCCCGATGTGAGATTTTCTTGATTTTGTTCGTGATTTGCAAGGACATTGGCATTGTTTCTTCTTCCTGCCTGCTAAAACCATATTTGATTTGCAGTATTTAATAAATAAATAAATATGTCAGTGTGATGTCTTCAGGTAGTCTAAAATATTATTCAGTGCTTCGCTGGAGCTTAGCAAGGAAAGCCGTAAAGTTTTATTTACCTAGAGCTAAAACATGCCTTTCCTTAAATGCTTATATAACTTTGTGCAATGACCAATCCTGGCAAGATAAACGAGGGTGCACCGCAGCGAAATAAATGATTAAAAAAAAACGAGACGTTTACAATACCCTGGCTGTGTTCCAAATCTAACCCAAATGCATCCAAGCTACTCCGGCGGATCGTATCACGTGAAAGCACAGATTGAAAAACGATGGACGTGGGTGGGTTTTAGAACGCCAAAGGTATAAAACCCTTACCCTGGTGTAAGACCGAGTAAATCTTGGAACACGGCCCCTGTGACGCTGAAATGGAGCGCAGCTCTTGAGGAGGAGGAGGGAAGGAAACTCAGGGGAGGATATACCCCATCTACCTCCTCCTCAACTCCTCATCCTCCCTGCTACTCCTCCTCCCCTCCCCCTCTTCCTCCTGCCCTCCTCCTCCTCCTCCTCCTTCACCTCCTCCTCTCCTCCTCCTTCAATCTCCTCCCCTCCTCTCCTCCTGCCTCCTCCCTCCTCCTCCCCTCCCTCCTCCCCATCCCCTCCTCCTCCTCTCCCTCCTCCTCCTCCCCGCGCGGTGCACTATGGGATATTTCCCATAATGCACCGCGCGGTTACGTTAGCGGCGACGCCGACGTCTGACAACCGCAAGAACGACTTCTATAACGACCTCGAGGATGACGCCTAGAGGACGACGCTTAGGACGACCTCAGGGACGACGTTTAGGGCGACCTCAAGGACGATGCCTAGGACGACCTCAGGGACGACGTCTAGGACGGCCTCGCAGACGACTTCTAGGACAACCTCAGGGACGACTTCTAGGATGACGAGGACAACGTCTAGGACAATCTCAAGATCAACTTCTAGGACGACCTCGAGGACAATTTCGAGTATGACTTCTAGGACGACCTCAAGGATGACTTCTAGGACGACCTTGAGGACAACCTCTCGAACGACCACAAGAACGACCTTTAGGACAACCTCAAGGACGACGTCTAGGACGACTTCAAAGACGACTTCCAGCACGACCTCAAAGACGACTTCCAGGACGACTTTGAGGACGACGTCTAGAGGACGTCATCCTCTAGGCATCGTTCTCGAGGATGAGATCTACGACGCCTTGAGAAATTCAGCCTTTGCACTCTGGTGAAAACCAAAGTGAAAAGGCTGGAAAGGTTGCCGCCATCTATGAGCAAGG
Source organism: Ixodes scapularis (assembly GCF_016920785.2). Lineage (NCBI taxonomy): Eukaryota > Metazoa > Arthropoda > Arachnida > Ixodida > Ixodidae > Ixodes > Ixodes scapularis. Next base: position 91,126,312 of record NW_024609835.1, read on the forward strand.
GTGGGAACCAGACAACCCCCAAACCGGTTGTCTGGTTGCCGTCGTCACCCATAGATGGTGGTAGCCGACCAAAGTTATGTGTCGAGATTTATCGGTCCACGGAAAGAAAACTGGGGAAACTTGCCCTTAATAGCTCCGCAGTAAAAGCATATACCCACTAATGATCAATATTTGAATATGTTGAAAGGAAGGGAAATAAGCAATATGTAAGGAGAGAAGGTAATTTTCGCAGTAGGCAACAGTGCCTTGGGGAAGAGGAATGGGAAGAATGTTCACGAAGCTGCCATAAATTCTTTCTTGACCTGCTTATTACTACACCTCACATTTTCCCGCGGGTTCCGCGAGAAAACCAGAACCCTGTTTTTCGCACCGTAAAAATAAACTAGACATCGCGGAGAGCTCAAACATAGTCAAAACATATCTCCAGCCATTCGAGCAAGTTGCTAAAACATTTTAACACTCAACATTTGCGGAATACAAAGTTAGAAGTGAACAACTCTTTTCGTCTAAGAAATGACGGCATCCGTGAGAAGCAGCGGAAGCAATGCCGCTGTTTGCGACGCCATCTCACAGGTGGCGCCACTTGCCCTCGACGCTTCCCGCGCTCCCTCACTTCTCTAACCCGAACGACTGGCGGCAAAGTCACAATACCCGACAAAAGTATCGCATCCTTGTCCCCAACTTTGTCAGTTGGTAATCGAAGGAGACAAAACAAAATAAATAATTTGAAATTGTAGTCACTCATTTTTTCAATAAGGGCATTCCGATAAATAACGAGGCAGTCATCGTCGGCTTGTCTGCAGGAACGTCGACCGTCATCTACGCGCACCTGCATTGACTGTTTAAGTTCAGTTTTATTTTATTTCCAGCTGGTGTTCCATAAGCGGCAGTTAACGCGCAAACAACTGAATCAGGTCGTGCTGCGGCACGCCGAACTCGGAAGCTTTAAAAAGGGGTAAGCGCAAGTTCTTCTCGGAGTTCGATTTACGGCCTTCTTTCAAGGCGGTGATCTGGACGTGGGCCGGGCGTTTTGCAAAAGAAAGTAACGTAAAGTACAAAACGCACGTCTTTCACGTCATCTTCGATGTGCAAAAGGCACGTCTCCGCCATCGTTGGTGTCTTCGAGGCAGATCCCCACTTATCTTTGCGAAGAGGCGCACGTTTTTTTGCTGTATCTAAGCACACCGTGCACAAAGCTATGCGGGAGATGCGGCCGTAAAAGCTTGGCCGGGTTCGTGAGTTGTTGCCCGCTGACTACGAGAAGCGACTACACTTTCGACGGGACGGGCTCCTCAGGATTGCACAAGATTCATCACATTTGCAGTTTTTGTTGTTTAGTGATGAGGCGACATTTCACTTGGACGGGCAGGTCAGCACTCAGAACTTCCGCTATTGGAGTTCGACGAATCCGCCCTAGATGCTTGAGAGTGCTTTGCAGTCACCTAAAGTAACTGTCTCGTGCGGAACCAGGAATAAGGGCGTCTTTGGCCCCTTTTTCTTCGACGGCAACGTGTCTGGAGAAATCTACCTGCAGATAATGCAGGATAAGTTTCTTCCCGAGTTGGAAGCACTGCAAACGCAGCATAATGTATGCGTTTTTATGCAAGATGGTGCGCCACCCCACAGGGCGACAAGTATCAGGCACTGGTTGGACACCACCTTCCCAGGACGCTGGATGAGCTGATAATCGCCGAACATGCCATGGCCGGCCCGATCGCGCGACCTCACAATTCGTGACTTTTACGTTTGGGGGTTCGTAAAATCCCAGGTGTACAAGGGCCGCATCTCCACATCCGACGCCTTAAAGCAGCGCATGGAGGTAGCGTTCGCTCTTATCAAGGACGCGATGCGAGCTGCGGCGCATTCTGAGAGTACGAGACCAGGCTTGGCCTCTGCACTTGGCGCCTAGGAGACCACGTCAAAGCCCTGGTTCCGACTGAAGTAGAGTCGCAGGGCTCTACCTAGAACTGGGCTGACAGCAGTCTTCGAAACGAACTTGCACCTTCCCGTCAAGTGTACGGTTAATTTATGTTAATACTGAGCGCAGGTTCGTCTGCTTCTTTTGCAGGGGTTGTGGTGACGTCTGAACACCGAGCTCTGATTGGTTCTGAACGATGGATAGTGGGTAGACCTTAAGACAGCTTGCTTCGAGGTCTACACGTTATCCTTCAATCAGAGCCCGGCGTCTTTCTGACATCACCGCAACTTTTGAGCAAGAAGCAGACGATTTCCTCTCCGCATATTACACTGACAAAGAAACTGTTCAGGGCTGCCAAATGCTCTCGTCACGTAGCCTGGCCACTCTTGTCGTGAATGCTTACCCGTGTCTCTGAATCCTTACGCAAAGAGGGTTCTTTGTATGCGCCCCCTTTTCTCCTCAGATATAGCTCGCTTTGCTACCTTGATCGCATGCAGTGCGGTGTCGCACGCTATGTCCAACCCGTACATCAGTGAACGGCTCGCATCACAACAGCGGAAATTCCAAGCCAACTGATGAAGCAACAAAACATCTTTATTCGGAATAAAGAGAGGAAAAATGGAGATACACTGTTTAGCGGTCCTAAGCTTGCTTAAAACAGCCAACAACAACCTAGAATTCACCATTTTCTTGAACCATCTGAGGCTGGGTGGAGAACTAGAATAATCTAAAGTAGAAAGGACAGGAACAGAAAGACAGAAAGCGTCGTCTTTTGAGACGACGGCTTCTCTCTTTCTGTTCCTGTCCCTTCCCCCTTTGGTTCTTCTAGTTCTCCACCCAGTCTCAGGTGGTCCAAGAAAATGGTTAATATACACCAGCTCGCTTGCGCGATCACAGTCTTATCGTTTACCTGGAATTCTACCCAAACCGAGACATGAGAAAGAGTGCGACAATACTGTGTCGCAAACTGCCAGACCGAAACCGAAACACACCACAAACTCTCAGGCGATGGAGGCACCCTCTGTGAGATGAGGTCACAAAGAGCGGCATTCCTTCTGCTGCTTCTCAAGGACGGCGTCCTCTCATAGACGAAAACAGTTTTTCACTTGTAACTTTCTAATCCGGTAACGGTAAGTGTTCACTCTTTGGCATCTTGCTCGAGCGGCTGGGGCTACGTTCTAAAGAAGTTTGAGCTCTCCGCGATGTCTACTTTCTTTTTCATTGAGAAACAGAGGCTCTGGTTTTCTTGCGGACTCTCAGCACGTTATTATTTATTATGAAGACCTTATAACAAACTTTCGCCCTCCGAACTGATTCTAGGGAAGTCTTGTTTGTCATATATATTAGTGGTCAATGAAAATTTGTTATTGTATAGTTACATGTCGGCCTTAGGCATTATACTTGGGTAATGTGTTGAATAAATGACACGCAATTCATTAGGGGCCCAATCATTACTCTTGTTCAAGCAATGTTCAGTACTCTATCAAGTGTGTAAAACAACCGCGCCGCGGTTCAGTTGGTTTTGTTGGCTGTAACTAACACACACAGTAGAAACTGCCGACGCTGAGTTCCTCCGACCAAGAGTCTATTACGCGCAAGCTACCAAAAATTGACTGAGCGAACCACTCCTGACTATCATATTTTACCATCAGTGACTCAAATTATGAGGTTAACGTACATGTTGATCTTTTATGTGATGATGTGTCATGCTTTCTTTAAGTTCGCTACTCCACATCAGTATACCAATCGTGCAATGAGAGGCCGTTCTCAAAGAATTGATGCGCGTGGGTGAGATTTAAAAGAGAAGCGACATAAGGGACGAAGACAGGACAAAATGCATGTTTTGTCTTATCTTCGTCCTTAATTTCGCTTTCTATTTATCCCAGAGGCCATTTTGCTCATAAATAGTACCCTAATAGTTTAGCAAAATTTACTGTAATATTGGTCCTCCGATGCCCTACATAATTTGTCGTATGGATGTCGAAACAACGATTAAGCAAGCCTTCTGTTTGAATTAATTAAGCGCCACATTCTGTCTGCGTTGTCATGTCTCCGATAGTGAAAACAACAACAACAACATCATCCCACGTTTCTTTTTGTTATAGTCTCCCAGCTACGCAACTCTCACCTTCGCGTGCGGTCAACCGCGCAGATGACTTTCACTTTTGTCCCGACCCCGCCTGTGAGGTCACCACCAGTCTTGCGTGTACTCTCTGCTCATGACCGCGACGCCCCGTAGCGTGTAAGACCTCCCTGGGTGAATCCACTCCCCGTTTCGGTTGTTAGGAAGGTTGCATCAGAGTGGAATTCGTGCTACTACTGGTCACGGTATTCTGATTTCGCAAGGATAAATTTTATTTCTGGCCTTTTCTACGGATTGTGATAAAATGGTGCTTGGTCAAGTGGTATATGGGCCGCTGTGCGAACAAGCCAGAAGGAAACTGCTAGCGTTCCGTTTAGTTACTAGCTGGACAGTATGTAATATTGTTGCGTAGAGGTTGCCTTGCATGTCCGGGTGCCATTCAAGTGTAGCTTTACGCGTTTTGTGCATATATGAAAGGCATATTCGGAAAGTGCCTTTTCTGCGTGTCAGATGTTTATAACTTCCATCATCGAGAGTTATGTACTTGTAGATTACATATTAGAGAACCAAACCTATCAACAAATATTAGAAAAACGTGAATTCTTTTAAATAAACTTGTGCCATGTACTCTATGTTGCAAGAAGCTTCGTAAATGAACCTGGTAAATGTAGCGCTACAGACCGCCTGATTTCTTGAAAACGTGTAATGATCCACTTTTCGAATGAATTGTACGTGGCGGACGCGGCGGACGCAAGAATTTGCCGTGTTAAGGAAAATTATTGTTTCTTCGCGAAGAATTCACAATTATCTTTATCCTAAATACCCACTGCACGCCTGTCCATTAATATTTAAATGAAGCAAAAATAAAAGAAAACAATTATGTCTGCTTTAGTTTAGGTTTCTTTCTTTGGTTCTGAAAATGCATGGCTTTCACATTAGTTGTGTAGGATAGATATCATTATCCAAGAACATCGTCAAAACTTTTTAGTTTAATAGACCACTTTTGTGAACCTGAGAGGGTGAATAGGGGTGACCATAAGAACTATAATCAACTGTCAAATCCAACATTGTCTTCAATTGGAATTGGATTTTGTATTCTAATCGTGTTTGTTTTGTCTGTTTATACCTCTAGGACCACAGGCAGAGCTATCGGGGATGTTTCACAATCACAAAAACAGCATGGCTGGCTTAAAATTGTCCTGCTGGCATCAAGCTCCAACGACGACGGAAAGATGCAAGAAATATTCAACAAAACGTTTGAGTTCCCTTCGAAGAATATCTCTTCGCCTTCTGGGTACAACATATTCTCCATACTTTATGATATGCCAAGTATTCTTTATACTACTGAGAATAAGCTGTAACTTGGTTTCCCTATTCTCCTTTTTGATGACTGAAATTAATAAAATAAATTGGAGTATTTAGTTTATCGTCTTACAAAGCTTGCCCTAACTGAGTATATTGTATTTCTGTCTCAGTGCTTGGTATCAAAAAAATATTTGTTATAAAATTATGCGATACAATCTGGAAATCGTTATATAAGTGAAAAAATGTTTGTTTCGAAGATTGACATTTGCGACTGTTCTCACATTTTATAATAATCTGGTGGGTCCACCTACCCAAAAAATCACTCTGAAGAGCCGATCGCTGATATCTACAGTTAGATTTCTGCAAATGACAAAATATTAGATATAGCAAAATCAAACTTTAGCTGTGACAACGAACTTGACGTAATAACGTGAACCGTCCTGCTCAATGCCACAACGCGGCCTATCTTGAATTAGTTCTACACATAAATTCAGTCAAATTATTCGCCGAACTCCTTCCGTAGATTGGAGCTACTGCATCTCCTTAAATATTTTTCGATAAAGTAAAAGCACTGGCTTTTTTTTTAATGGCGTGATATTTTTTTTAAGTAATTGGGATGTATAAAAGTAATAATAATAAACAAAACTTAAATATATGTTATTTACATTTTATGAGCAAAGACGCATCTGTTACGACATATCACACCGTTCGCCAGTTAACAACCGAAATATTCTGTGAAATCTTTTGTCAAGTATGAGCTGTGTAATTTTGAGATAGAATATCGTGGCCGGACGTTTAAAGGGAGATAATAACTAGATGTGCCAGAGTCGAATAGTACGTCATGATGGCTACGATTATGTAAATTGTTCCTGGTTTCTTAGCTGTGGCTTTTGACTAATAACTTTTATTTTGCTTCATCAAATGCTTTCAAGTTGAAAACTGTCAACATCTCATGAATTCGGTGTGCTCGGATAGCTCCCAAAAACACTGTTTACATTTATTTTTTTGTGGTAAACCCTAGGCAAACAAAATGATACTACATTCGTGTTATCATCCGAATAATAAAACTAGGCGACATAAATATCGTAAATCTTGGAATGATCACTTTCGAGGAATACTTGTTAATAATACCAAAACACGCGTCACTAAAACATGTTCCCAGTCATAAAAGAAGGTAAGGTTTTATTTTAATTTCATGTATTCTTAATACTCTCGCGCAGATGTAGCTGATTTTTAGCACGAAGCAAAATTCTGAGTGAATAATTTGGGCACCCACTTTGCATAAGTTTAAAGTTTCGCAAACAATTCTCTTATCAAGAACTACGTTGTGACAAAATACATTCGCGCGTTATACTGGTGTAACATAAAAACGAGGAACGTGACAACAGAGCTCCACTCAAAAGCAACAGATTTGTGTTCGTTAGAGGGGTTTTGCCACACAAAGCCTTCTTCAAGGAAAAAACAGTGAAGTCGCAAGTACTCGGAAGTGAGACTCTAATCCGTAAAGAGTGATCCCCCGTCCCCACCGCAACTCCTTTACCCTTGAGTTCTATTACGCAACAATTTAAAGACAATTTGAAACGAACTTAACGTTTAAAGCATTTACAATTTGTACTTATTCTACTGTTTATCTTGAACCAGGTGAGAAAAAACAAACCTTCCAAGATACTGCGATTCCGCGGCGTGAATGCAAAGGAGAGGTCGTCTATTTCCCTATCTGCTGCCACCCGTGCGGTATTGGGAATCATTAGTAGCACGGGGTAATTTTTAAGTGAGCAAGTTGCGCAATTTCCTGCTTAATTGAAAGTTAAGTTTAAATACACTGTACTTTAAGCAAGAATAAAGTGCATTTTTTATTTTCATTTGTCTTGCATTATGCTTTTGTGGTGCCATCTCTCCTAGGTAATCAAAATTCCTTCTCCTTTGCTTTCGTTTCCGTTGTAAACCGAGGTTCTTCGACGAAGGGAGAAGAGTCCACACTTGCGTTTTCTTATCTCTCCCGACTTCGATTAGCGCCGCAACCATCGGTGATGTCGGTCGGTTGCGGTGCTCTACTCTGCCCGTCACAAAACTTGAAATATCGACAATTATAGAGGGGAGCGCTGGGGGCGCTGAGGATAAAACCAAACCTGAAACTCCGAGTTCTTTTTGACTACTTCACTGCTCAAGTGACTCCGAAAACAGAGTAAAGGTTCGTTCACGTACTTGCGTCTGCGTACGACCGAGCGCGTTACGAGCTTCTGTGATTCCATACGACGAGAAAGCACACTGGCGTTGTCTATAGGGTAGTAGTCGAATACCTAGGATTTTATTACATTTTCTAATTATTTGCGAATTATTCTTTCACTAATGATGCGGAAAACATTTGACAATGGTATAAGCGACCGTTTATCATAGATAGTACATCAACTTGATATTGGAAACATTTAAAAACCTTCGCTCTAGTGAAATGCAGTGGCAGGGTTGCCTTAGAAACAGGGCCAGCGTGCCAGCGTGTTTTCAATGTGTTCAGCGCGTTCAGATTTCAATGTTTTTTATATTACGACTAAATAACGCATTTGTAATTGTGTAGGAAGCTATTTTGTTTGTCATACACTGTCGCTTCCGAATTAGAAGCAAAAACTTCAATGGACGTTTACTAACACCTTCTAGCCAACGCCAGTGACAGACACATTTATATAAAATATTTTATATTGAAGTTTATTCAATTTACCTATAGTTTTCTATACATATATATTATTCCCCCACAAAACACAATTTCGGATACCTTTAGAGGTGAATGCTTCAGGTGGTATGCCCTGAAAAAAAAAGGAATTGTTTTAGCTGTTTTTGTTGATCTTGGTACCAGTTTTCTTGTAGCAACATTTTTACATACGCAAATATGGTAGTACAACGTCAACAAGTCTATCAAAACACTACTCCGCAATAAACGTATCTACGGGGAGGATTGGGAAGACCTACTTAAACAAGCCGTCCTACCCTGAGAGCCACAGTGACGTGTGATCAGGCGTCATCTTGATCACGTTCAGTAGAGCTTCGTAAGGTTATTTACTGTTCTAGAAATTAATTTTTCCTAACCTAGCGGTAGTTCGTCGAAATGTCCACCTTTATATTTTCTTTTAATAACTCAAGTACTATAGTATAATGTCGGGTGACCCGCTCATCAGTTCAGGCGAGGACCGATATTCAGCTTTATGCTAACCTTCTAAATGACTGCCAAAGAATTGATATAAATACACAAGATTAAAAATTTATAATACCTTCAAGCAAATTACCATTGACTGGACAAGCTCATTTGATGCGGCTTCCCTCCATGAACGTTTTTGGGTTGTTTTTATCGGGTTATACCAATCCTAACGACTGATATTTCTGTAAACTGCAAAGCCCATTTGCCCTTAACATACACACAGCCTCGCGAAGTGTTCAATAAATCACTCCTTAAAAAAGAAAAAAAACTTAAGGCAATGATTTTTTATCGTACAATCGGGGTTTCTCATATTTAAGGAGAGCTCTCATTTGTAGTTTTTCTGGCTTTCCTCAAACTTAATAAAACAAATTCTGGAGTCTCGTTTAGGCGTTTATATGTGTATAATGCGAACTCAAAATCCTGGCTTCAGCATCTGTTAGTCGATGCACCCACCTTTCATAAGCATGGATGCTCCTCCTTTAGCGCCCGTAGCCGCCGTAGTGGTGGTGTTTGTGGTAAGCTCCATGGTGCCGAGCGTGGTGGTGGTGGTGATGTGCCGCGTGATGATGGTGTCCGTACGCCCCACCGTGATGGTGTCCGTACGCGGCAGCATGGTGGTGGTGGCCATATGCAGCGTACGGACGGTGGTGGTGGTGGTGATGATGGTGGTGGTGGTGGCCGTGGCCCCCATAGGCTCCGTAGCCTCGGTGGTGCCCCGCAATGACTGCGGTCACAAGGGCTAGTATGATAGCCACGACAACCTGTAGAAAAAGCAAAATACGCGCTCCAAATATCTAAAATTGACTTATTTAATTGTTTGAAATAATGATGGCGAAGATCTTAATTGTACCGACTCGCTGATTTTTTCCAAACAAAATGTTACGAAGTATAATTTATTTAGGAATATATTATACATGTTTGGGAGCTTATGACGTTGGTGGAATTATACTTTACAGAAATAATAAACACCGGGACAGACACGACGACACAGATGTGTGATCGTGTTCGTAGATGTAAGTTTTCTTTGAGTAACATTTGTCGTTATAATAAATATTTACCTCAATAACTAGGCTTTTGGGTAATGACTAATATGCCACCAATCTTATTCCTTCGTGATGTGAAATGTTTACATGAAACGTTCAAGATTTTTTCTGCGAAGCACTCTGTATATGACTTAGTGTACCGAGTTCCTTGGGCGCTTTGAAATGGCCTATGTTTATGCTACAGCAACGAGAAAACTGACCACAAATCGGCGCACCTTTAGCATGAAACTTGGTCAACAAAAGAATTTAGACAGCCAGCGTGATTGTGGTGACTCGCTTTGCAGCTTCAAGAAATTAGGCCCGGCACGTGATACGGACTGTAACTGAATCTCTGGAGTGTGTTCCCGCCGCATTGAGGAATGCGTTGCCCTACGATGATTGCAACTGTGACATAAAAATTATTACGAGTAAGGGTAATAACTCACGAGAACTCTCATGATGAGCTGTCTTGGCTGATGTGCTGTGGAGTGTCAAAGCTCCTTGCAGCGGGACGAGCTGCTTATATAAGCTTCCCAAACAGAGAGAGGGAGAGCCGTTCCACTCTCCAGCGCAGGGTGTCCCCCCGCTCAACTAGCGAGCCATTCAGGCGGGCCCGGAAATTTTCTTCCGGAACGCTGAATGGTCCGCGCACAACACGGAACACAGATGCTATGGTGTGCTGGAATAGAAAAGGCAGTTCGGAAAGCCTAATCATTTAAGTTTTTGATAGAAAGATTGTGGACCGAACGGGCTTAGAACCATTCCAGTATTCGCCTTCTGCCAACACCTCCCGGAAAGCATGGTCGTACAGCTGATTTTTTAAAGTCACCTAAAAAGGTAAACGCGGGCAGGACTTGGTCGCGAGTACAACGTCAGTGTTCCGCTGAGGCTCGGCCCCAATCAGTGACGACACGAGCCTCAACCGACCGCTAACGCCGCACTCGTTTCCAATCCGGGCCCTGCGTTAGCCGAATTGAATGAAAAAGAAAAGAAAAACAACAACGAAAGTAAAATTAATCAAGCATCAAACGAACAAACAGCCCTTCCCGGCATCTTATTCAAATGGAGTCGCTTCTGCGCGCTTTCACCTTTGTCGACTGGGCTGCGGTACATGTTCTGAACCTTCGTAGTAGTTTTCGTCCTCGGAATATCAAGCGCCACATATGCGTGCACAGCTGATTGCTGGAAATGGTTTACCTGCTTGATAACCGTCGAAAAGCTTTGCCAACTCTTCAGGGTATATACCTTCAAAACAGTCCCGGGCGAGCCAATCACGGCGGTCAACGGAGATAGCTTGGCGAATAACGGGGTCACTCAATGCATTTATAACTATATTGAAAAAGATATTTAGGTATGACATTTAGCATTGTGACAGCGTTGGTGTTGTTTCGGAGTTTCACATTAAAATCTTTGTTTCCTGTAAGAAAAAATATTTTTTTTCGTTGACTTTATTTTTCTTGACGAAGTTTTGTTTGCACTTACCGGCTCCTCGAGCTATTGGCAGAAGGATATACTTACGCGTTCAAAGTTGAAAGTCTGATCAAAGTCTCTTCATTCGGTGCAAACTCTGCGAAATTTCATTGTCCGCATCTTTCCTGCAGAATAAGGTGCATGCGCAGTTTTGCAGAGAGCGCTGTTCCCACTCTAATATTGCGTATTATTGTATTGCGAAACGAAATAAACTAGCAGTACCTTACAGAAACTGAAAACCGGTGATGAGGGCAATATTTTGATGCCTACAACGTACTAGCGAGTTTTCGAATAGCGTGCGCCTGTAGATTGCGTGCGGAACTCGCCGTTATTCGTAATTCTAACAATATTACCGGGAGTTGTACGTTTTTCTTATAGCGTTTTCAAAAAAAGAAAAAAAAGAACACTTACGTTTATTTATAGGATTAAGCAGTTTTTTACGTACCGGCCTAATAAAAAAGGCCTAACGTTTGCAAAAAAAAAAAAAAAAAGAACACACCTTAGTAAATTTATAGAATTAAGCAGTTTTTTACGTACCAAACTTAATAAAAAAGATTAAAAAAACAACTGAAGGCTGTTCGGCGCATAATCAGCTTTTATACTTTGTTTCAACTTCTGTCCAGACGCAGCTGACGTTACAAGCTGATGGAACGAATCACACTGTGTCAAAAGCGCTAGTCACTCGGCGTTCCTTATACATTATTGGTACACCGTTCATACAAGACCAACATGACGAACATTATGTTGGTTCGCTTTTGATTTCGCTTTCGACGCTCCATGATTGGTCCCTTGAGCTTGTAGCGTCGACTGCGTCTGGACTTATGATGAAACGAAGTATACTACATTGCACTTGTGAATGCACATTTCAAAGTGCCACAGGGCTTATTAAAAGCTTTAAAAGCGCGAACAAAACGAGGGCAAAGAAGGCACGAAAACAAAAGGACCGAGCCCATGAACGAATCGCCCTTTCGTCATTTCAATTGACGAAATCCAATTGAGAATTGCCCTAAAGCACTGCCCTTGCAGTGAGACGGCTCTTCTAGAAGGCACCGTTTCAAATTTCGTGAGCGTTTCAGAATGACAAACTCAGGATAGTTATACTTTTAGCATTCATAATAACCTGAGAATGAAAATAGGTTTAAACAATATTTTTTAGAAAAAGTGGAAGGCGCGGAGAATAATTTGCCTAAGGTATTTGATTCGAATTCTTCTTCTCTATGTCTATGTAATGTGTTTTGTTTCTTAAGAATCAGCAGCTCATGGACCTCCAAGGTTTTCTGCGACATCGGAAGAAGGTTGAAGGCATAGTTGTTGTGTGTGCGGAGGATTGGCATGACTACTTTAATGTTTGCACGAGAAGGTTTTCAATTAATGGAATTTGATAACTTATTTAATTCTTGAGCAATTCCTTATTGCGACGAATTGCGTTTCTCCAAACGAAGTTGTAATTAAATGTTAATTACCTTTTCGCTTCTGTAACTTCTGCATTTAAGTCACAATTAGTATGTTTTAGCAAAACTTTCACGCCGGGGTGTCAACTATATATACCAGCTCATGGTTATAAACAAACCTTAAAGGGGCACTGACACCCCAAAGGTCGTATTTATTTTTATTGTCTAAAACGATGCAAGTTGTAGTCATAGACACGCAAAAAAAACCGCATCGCGAAAAAAAATTTTCACGCGCGCGCGCGCGCCTTTTTATTTTTGGCGTTTGATTTTCCCGCCTCTCGCCTCCTCGCGTCTTTTGATCGGTGACGTCAAAAATCAGGAAATTTAGAAGCTTTGTAGGCGACATCTCTATAACATTTAATTACGGCAATCTTAAAACATGTTTTTTAACGCAATTGCGAACGCACTACGGCCCTTCTTTTTGAAATACCAAAAATCGGGAGTTCGTTGTGGTGCCGTCTCCTGGATTTGTATCCTCCAACGGAAAGCAGGCGACACCGCTCAAAACCGGTCCGCCGCAACGCCGGCGCTAGCCGGCGCTCGCTCCTATCCTCCTCGCTTTGGGTCGCCATGGCAACAGCAGGGAGTGGTGACAGGAAAGCGGACTCTCAGGTCTCCTCAATTTTTGACGTCAAGGCACCGGCGCCGATCGCGCGGGAACTTCGAATTCGGCATTTGGAAATTGTTTTTTTACTTCACGAATACTGAATTCCCAAATCTCAAATTTTGAGGGTAATGTCCCGGCATCGTTTTCAATTGTTTCGGATAATAAAAAAAAATATGATTTTGATGTGTCAGTGCCCCTTTAACGTCCAGGTTGAGGCAAGCCACCGGTGCCGCGCATGCGCGATTAGGCGTGGGCAAGAAGTGTGACGTCGACCGTGAAGAAACAAAAAAACAAACAAACATTGAAATCCAATGTTGCTGATGTCGGTTTGAGTCCCCCTGCTCCTTTTCGCGTTGGAGTGGTTGATTCTACCAGTTCCCAGCAATGTCTCACTACTTGATTTGCCTCTCAAAAATTAACGAGGATCGTTACACCGTAAACCTTCGTGTGGATAATGGGGCGCGCTGTCACTCATTCCGCGTCGGCGTCGCAAAATGGACGCCAAAGCCTGATTCACGGGATGAGATTCTGCTCGCTATTTTTAGTAGAGACGTCGCTTAAGCTGCAAAGGAGGTGGGGACGGTGGCTGTCATTTTCTACTTTGAGATTGAAAATGGCGAGCATATTCGGACCATGGGAATCAGGCATAAGAAGTCGGCGATGGCCACCGGTAAAAATGATAAACATACGCTTGTATTAACTTTCTACATCGAACCTACTCGCCCTAAACATCCTTCAAATTAAAAATTCTCTAGAGTCCTGCACTTCAAGGTGAAATTATGGAGTCAACGTGGGGCCTACGGGCCGTTGTGTGCAGACGACAGTTTGAAAGAGCAAACTACAGTTTGAACGAAAACACGGCCGTTTAAACTTGAAGACGCACTGAACCTGGCCCGTGAATGGATCGGTCAACTTGAGGGTTTTTCGGCGAGCATGTTGGATAAAAAAAAAATAATGCGACAACTACAAGTCTTCGTAAATTCAACCCAAAGTGCTTCCCGCACAAGCGATTGTTTTCCGACGGCGTCTGGTTTTTCCTTTTCGCTGCACCTATCCGTGTTCTCGGACAAACTGGGGAATCAAAAAACACGTGAAAACTGTTCTGATACATTTCTTGTCTCTTTTATTGCGGCCCCAGTCACTGCGTTTTGACAAGAAGGCGGGTTTTATTTTGGTTTATTACAAAAGAACGCATCAGTGCACGGCCCTCGTGGCGCATTCCGGAAACAGTCCAGACCGGAAGTGCGCCTGAAGCGTTGCCCTCGCAGCGTGACATAGCAGAGTTGCGTTGGTGTTTAAGAAACCTTAGTCCCTTATCAAGTCGGAGCGTTTGCAGTACTTACACACCTGCACTACCTCACCAGACTTTTGTTTTGTCATCTTTCGTGCTTTTTTAAATTAAAGGGAAACTGAAGCGGTTCTCTATTTGAGAAAAAACATTTCAATGGCCTTCATTCTACCTCCAGGATCAGGAATATCAAGATTATTTTTCAATTTGGTGCACGGAGGCTTCAGAAATTAATTTTTAAAGTACCGCCGAAGCCCCTCCTTCCCGGGGTGTGACGTCACACTAGGAGCTTTCAGAATCTCTGCTCTCGCGCATCTTCAGCGCCTGTCAAAGCTATGCACGCGCACTCTTGCTATTTTCAGAAAGGTCAGAAAGAGACGTCACGACTGGTGTCAGTGCGGGGAAATATACCTGGCAAGCTTGCCGTTGCACGCGCTGCCCACACGAGCGACACGCGCTTGGCGGCCCGAAGATCCTAGTATGACGTCACGACTGGTCGAATGGTTTTTCGCTTTTTCTCGCTTTTAGTTGCATCTTCAGGGAAAACAAAAGTGATATTCAGATTCACGGGATAAAAATACGCCAGAATTCACCTCTAACTCGTTTTTTTCAAGAAGTGTTTCAGCTTCCCTTTAAAGATTAACAATTGGAAGAAGTGAAGTGTTGAAAAGAAAGGCAGAGGGGTTAGCCTTGGTTTATGGTCTTACCGACTACTGTGCTCCGTGGGAAAGCAAATTTGAGTTTGCTATTTTCCAATATTTTTGCTCGAATTGTTATTGCCCTGGTATACAATTAGAAATATATTTTTGAGTTCGTCAATAATTGTTATTAAGAGTTTTATTTAAAAAATTGGGGTGTTCATTTGCTGGATACCGGTTGCACCTGCGAAAATTAAATGTCGGACAGACACGGTTGATGAATCAGCGTGATTTTTGACTCTGCTAGTTTTCCAAGATTTCCTCCAGCTTGAGCTTTTAGGACCTCTAGATATTTACGACAGCTTCAGGACTTCTGCTGATATAGACTTCAGCTTATATAAAAATAATTAGTTCAGTTTTACAAGTTTGGTGTCTGTAATTCGTTTAGTCTCCAATGGTCACATATATTACCTTTCAAAGGCATGGCCACTGAAAAAATACAACACATGTTCTCCACAAAAAAAAAAAAAAAAAAATATATATATATACATATATATCTATATCCGCTTATGTATGTTGCTTCGATAGCGATCCAACGGATGTGTTAGGTGCGTGTTTTGTTCGTTTTTATGCAAAGCGAGAGTCCTTACTGCTCTCCTCGGGTTCGTGCAATCGGCGATTCCACCGGAAATGCAATAGCGCTGGGCAAGATGAATACGAGTAGGTAATGCAACGCGGTAAGAGTGCCGATAAATGCACAGAGTCCATCAGCCTCCGCCGAAATTCTTTCGATAAACGGCTCGGCAGTAATGGCGATGTCCATGATGCGGTGGATGCGTCGCATTTACGTTCACATTTAAGAGCGCTTCCGAAGAACCGCAGCCGGCGGCAGTGACCGACCTCGTCCTGCTTCTAAACAAACCGTCTGTGAAGTTGGACGTTTTGACTGCCGAAGTTAAGACCCTTAAGGCAGAAAATGCCTCCATGAACTCGAAACACGGCTTTCTGAGCAAGAGTGTTCTCGAGAGTCTTGTCGTAATGTCGAATCTGGTAATGTCACAGTCTCAAGAAATTCTAACGTTTCGCTAAGCAGCACTTTCGTGAAAAAGAAAACAAAATACGTCTGCGTGATGACTCGGGTTACCTCCTTTAGTCAGCCGAAAACGCAAATTGTATTGCCGAGTTCTTTAGCTATTGTTATCCCTTGTAAATCAGTGTTCCTTATTGTCATGTAGGTGTTGATTTCCTTAATGTTTTTTCGATGTTTACTGTAGAGAACGAGGATAATTTTACAAGCCATAAATAAACTAGAACCTGAGCTATCGACGGCAATCAATGGTACACATATGTTTACCTTAAAAGGTTGCTGTTTCTTATTTCCCCCCACCCTGAGCCCCATCTTTAACTTGTCTTTTGCACAGGCATAATTTCATGAGCTCTGGGAGAATTCTCAGGCGTGGTTTATAATTTTAGTGCCGATGATTGTACCTTAGTCAATATTTACCGTCCTGTTTCAGTTTTATCTGGATTCACAAAAGTGTCTGAAAAGGTTGTAAATAGGCGCGTATAGTCTCACTTGAACTCTACGATATCTGAAGTTCAACACGGGCTTTTAAAGATCAAAAGGCTAGGGCACAAACGAGCTGGTGGTGATTAAACATTTGACTAAAAACCCAAGACTGGGTCGAGAAGGGATGTTGAGGCTTTGTGCTTGACCGCCCATTCCCGTCCTAGGCGCGGGAGTAAATAAATAGTGCAAACTTTTCCTCCACTGGAAATAACTGGAGCAACGTGTAATCCAAAAATGACCGTTTTTATTCCGCAGACCTACTCTTCAAAGGCCTTTGACTAAAGTTAAAGGCCTTTGAAGGGGAGCTCTGCGGTATAAAAACGGTCATTTTCGGATGACACTGCCCCAGTTATTTCCAGTAGAGAAAAAGTTTACACTATTGATTTCAACATCTCAAAGCGTTTGACCATGTTAGTCATGACTTGCAATTACATAAGCTTGCCTTGCTTGGTTTCAAACCTTCATATGTGTGACTTATTTAATAGCTATCTGAGTGGTCAACGAAATTCCGTTCGCGTTTTAATAGTTACTCTGACGAATTAACTTCAAGATCCGGAGTACCTTAGGGCGCAATCCTGCAATCGCTTTTGTTTCTTTCATTCCTGAACAATATTGTTCATTCTGTAACCACTGCAAAGATTTTTTTTAATTGTGAATGAAATGAAGTGTATTTAGGTGTGAATTCAATATCTGATTGTTATCGCCTTCAAACCGTCATCGAGTGTGTATTGAAATAGTGCTCCGTAAATCGATTATCACTTAAACTCCAAAAGACTGTATTTTCCGTGCTTTCAAAAAAGTGCGGAGTCCCCTTATTGGGGCGTAATTTCACGACTGTATCTCAAGTTTTCAACACATTTCTGCCTATTGCAGCTATATAAATCTAGGTCGATCATGGCTGGAATTCGGCTCTTTCATTTGAAATTCCTTGACCGTATAACAAATCCTTGGACTAGAAAATATACAAAAAATACGAATGATTAAAATAGTGTAAAGCAGTATCATTGGAAGGAGATATTTTACCACTATTAAATTTTACTTTGCCGAATTGTGTTGCTTGAGTTGTCTGAAAGGAGGAACCTCAGATACTTTTTATTTTCGCACCATGTTGCTCATGACAACGTCAAAATAATGAATTTATTACGGTCGATAGTTTTATGCTCCGTCTCAGGACAGCCAAAGCTGTTAAAATTTTTAGTAGTCCTGTTTTTTCTCTATGGAGCCGTTAAAACAATTTAAGATATATAACAATGTACATTAGAATAACTGTGATATTTTTACCTGGTTCCCAATTTTTATTTTAGATATACGTAAAGATATCTTTTCGTTTTGAGTGTGCCAATGCATCTCTTGTATCGGTTTTAGCTTTGCTTTTCTAGCATTTTTAGTTGGAGTTTTAATTCTGGTTTTAGTTTTGATGTCAGAGCAGTGTGCACCACTCAGAAGACAGATGTGGTGGTTTGTGGGAACAAGCAAGATAAAGAATTTTTATTTATTATTATTTTTTATTATCATAATCAGCTAGTAAAAATCAGAAACTGGGTGATAACAAAAAAACTTAGACTTGTTTTCCCTAATATGTTGACACCTTTAGTTCGGTTATGATATTGCAGATTTTATACCTTTGAGTGTTGAATAATTTAGGTATAGCTATAAAAGAAATTGCATTGTCTAGCACTCCTCATGTGATGTACCATAAAATACGCCTAGTCAATAAATAAATTTCACAAATATTGTGTTGTAGACACTTAATATACGTACTTTACCGTATAACAAGTTTATATCAATCGAAGATGCTTAGTTACTTCTGTTTATGTTTTTGCTATTTTAAGTACAATATTTTTTTCAAAATATGACACTAACTGATTCTGTTTGTTCGAAACAACGAGGCTCTTTTCACTTTCTTCGATTAAAGTCATGTCGCCAAACATACGCAATTAATCACTTTTTGTTTCTCACAAATTCAGGTAAACTTTCGGATGTCGTCGATTCGCAGCTTTGTAATGAGGGGGAATAAACTGAAATTTATATTTGTAATTAAAACCGGCTGATTAAAAAACGGCCAATCTACAGAAAGGTATTTGAAAAGCAAAAGCTCGAACTTCAACAACATTTCATGAAACTCAATGAGAGTTTACTATGAACAGTCTTTTAATATAATTCTGATATTTGTTTCATAGTATGCTATCGGTGCGTTTTGCTACAGATCACTGTCGATAGTTTGTAAAGAATGTTTCTACCGTTTGTGCAGAGTTTATAAATGGTTTTCAGATTATTTTTCGACAGATATATGAAGCTTACTACTTTCAATGGTGTTTTTTCCTGAGTGTCGCGAGAGTTTCCGAGCGGGCTTTTACGTTGCCTATACGAAAGCTATTTGAGAGCATAACTATAGTCGACCATGGATATACGAATGTCGACAAACGAGAGTTGTATTACGATAACGAAAGAGCGACATGAACGACGAACATACGACATAGGCTGTCGTTTGTTTCCCTTCCATGTCCATCTTTCGTAATCGTAATTTAAACACAAACACGCTCAACCATCCCCATAGTTGTACAATAGTTGGCTATCGATAACTTCCCTGTAGTAGGCTATCGATGGTGCTATTGGTGGTTTTACGATGGCTAACTATGGCTATTTTACTATTGTTATTACTATGAACTGTTTTACGAAAGGCGAATAAGGATAGTACCAACAATTGATTTTATAATCGATCATTTGATTCGCGTTCGACTATCAATAGTATTCAGAATTCTAGGCATAAGTTTGCACTACTAATGCTCGCGCATATTGAACGTGAAGCAAATGAACGCAGCTAGCGTAACGGGACAACCGAGTAATTAATAACACAATAAAATATTCAATGAAGTTGTTAAGCTCTTTTAAACTTGAAGTATGCCGTTGGACAAAAGCGCCGAAGAAACAGGAATAAGGAAGTAGGCAAAGACGTAATTAAAACCAGTCTATTGAAAAACGCGCAATGGAAAAGCACAACATTTCTCGGGAGTCACGCAGACAAAACCGCCCAATAACAGCAAGTAGAAAGCACGTGCGTCAGAGCGCCGTCACTACACCTGACAGATAAGGAGCTTTTTTTTCTATGCGAACAGCCAGATAGAAGGTATTAATAGTAAGTTTTATTTCAATATACCTTTAGCTGTGAATACGCCACGTCTCTGTCTACTCTTCGTCCCTGTTTCTTGGGCCCTTCCTTTCGATGATGCACCAACTGGTTCATTATTCAATCTTAATTTTAGTATGCATGCCACTGACTAAAAAGCCCATCCTTAGTGTACGTTTAGTACCCTTCAGCATGCCTCGAGATTTTACAATTCCAGAAACTAAGATCAGCTGCCTTGACTGTCTTGTGATATATGTATAAAAATGCACCGGATTCCAATAAAAACGGCCGACACAAAAACATTAGTTTTTTTTTTTTTTGCGCCGTGAGCTCCGCCAAGGAAAAACAGTCAAGGTTCAAAGCATTTTTTGCTACAGCGTTTCACATGACTTGGCAGTAGACACCCTTGTCGGCAGAGCTCCCGTCAGTCCACACTCCTCCTAGAATCTTTTAGTTTATTTATTTTACTTGACAAGTGAAATGCGTGCAGAGTCTATGTCAAATCTAGGGGACCGAAGTTTTCGTTTCTATTCTTAGCATCCTGCGTGTAACGTTGAACTTTGTGGAGTTTTATTTTGTGTGTGCTTTCTACATTAACTGGATGTCGGCGGCCGAACGTCAATCTACACAATGGCGAGACAAGCAGGGAGAGTGGGGATATGTGGGACGAAAATAGGAGACGTTTGTCGTAAATGTGACTGAAATATAGACCATCTGATGATTTTTTGTCTTTATTTGAAGGCAGAATGTTGGTGCGATATCTCAAGCGGTGTCATTGAGAACCTAATAATTAATCTCAATTTTCAACTTTTTTTAATGATTATTTTTAGACATATATTTACTACCTGGATAAAGTGTGAACATTAAATATCAGAAACTAATTTTTGTGGCGTATAAAGCTGGGCAATTTTAGTTTTACTACATAATTTAAATCGACTTTATTTGAATTAGTTTAATGATCTCTATTTATAAGTCACATCATGAACTTTAGTTGCGGCTTGAGCACTAATACATATTATTATTTCAAGACATTGAATGGCAAAATATAAAATCTGCTTCAAAGACTTTTCTGCTGTGGATGTGCGAGCACAATAGAATCGCCACGGGATGCCTGACAAGTAATAGATGAACAAAGGAACGTTTCTACATTATTGGCGAAATGTAGCAAGTTTTCCTAATTTTAAGGGTTGTAAGTGTTTTTTGAGATCTTATCTTAATACAATTGTGTTTTTCCAAAGACAATTGTGCTTTTTATGCCGAGTAAGGTAAATTTGAAATACTGAATGGAGCTTCAATCTTGATGTTCATTTCAAAGCGCGTGCTTTTAAAGCGGCTTTTTAATAAAAAAACAATTATCAAAACTTTTTGCAGATTGCATTACTCTTGACTGGCAAGAAAAGTCCCGCGGAACAGCTTCCTTAACATGTTACCCCGGAAAACATCCACAGACGCGCGTCTACATGCGCGCGAAAACCTAATGGCAATAGGCTGCGATACTAAAAATCAGAACACATCCGTGCAATTTAAGCAATAAAAATGTTATCATCAGATGATCAGTCGACACTGAGAGCTTGCGCCACCTGCATAATGACTGACAACGTCACAAATGTTTTTGTTCTTCTCACTATTTTTGGCAGCTCAATGACACAACTACACCGCATAATTAGGCCTCACGGTTGCGAACCAATCTGCTAAAACACATTTTGTAAAAAGGCAGACATTTATAGAGTTCCTGTAGATTCTTCTCTATTTACTTCGACCTCAGGTTGTGCCAGGTGAGGAGCGGGTCGCCAGCGAATTCAAGTACAACGCCCATTGAGTGAGCCAACGACAACGTTTACAGGGCCGTGACTGGAGACCTCCTAGACGTTTCCCAAGACTGGGTCACCACAGGTCGGGTTACGCCTAGCGTGTCGAAGACAATGAAGCGGAATCCGCAGCATCATGCTTACACCCACTAATTGGAAATCAATGATCCATTGCATTTCTACGTGTTCTTTCTGACATCTGAGTTTGACACTTCAACGTAGGCAACCCGTTTTCGTTTTATTTCTTTGCTGAAGTCAGATCAGACCTATAGCGAGTATGGTTAAGGCCGGTTTCCGCATGCAGCGAAGCGCTGATGTAGCGCTCCTCACGTGCCGTCAGCTACTTATCGTCTGCCATGAGCAACAGTTTTGACGGTGCGATACAAAGCTGGTGAACGCTCCCGTCAGCACGCGCTTAGCGCGAGGAGCGTTATGCTTGTAGCGCTCCGCTGCATGTGTGAACAGGCCTTTATTGTACCTGAAGCTGACTAACCAAGATTTAAGTTTCAGGCCATCTGAGTAAACATAAATATCAAATGAAATGCGGGCGCATTCTTTTCATGTATGACCTAACAAATTTAAGGCAATCAGTCACTAAATGTATTTCACAAAGTCATGTTTTAATTTCGGAAAAAACGTATTTGAGAACCACTTTGTCAAGAGAAAACATATAATTAAAACAGCACAAACGAACACATGGACAAGGAGAAGAATGGACACAGATACAGCGCTGACTCACGACTTACTCTCTTTTTCGTCTCATTAGAGCGGATCAACATAAGGGGACAAAGAAAGAAAAAAAAAGAAGAAGAATCCCACATGTAGGACGTCTTCAGTGCCACGTGTCATTTAGAAAATTTATAACATAAGGTACCATAAAAAAATAAAAAAAAATAAAAAAGGAAATCAAATAGTAGAGAAATATATGACCATACATTCTTCCACCTCAGGTCTGAGCGAAGCCAAAACTACAGCGGGATCCCTAATGCTTTGTGCGCACCTGTTCGCAAGTGGCTTCGTGGTGTGTGGACACCGCTTTTACCTGCTTGTATACGGTTGTAGGCATAAGACTTTTCCCACAGAAGCTGAAACAAAGTATTAAACAAACCTGTCCAAATTCCGAACAAACTCGAACTTTTCGCTGGACAGCGAAACTAACTTTGAACTTACGTATAGATCGGGACCGTGTTGACGAGTGTGAAATGCTTCACGAATTTCTCTCGGCATGTTTTGTGAATGTTTAGCGAAAATTTCAATGTTTAGCCAAAATTTCAAATGCCCCTAAAGTCATCTTTCAAATCTTGAACCACTGTCGAAACAAGTGTTACCTCTTATTTGGTCGAGGATCATTAAGGACAACAAACAGGTCATTTTACTTTCGGGTCACGACAAAAGTCACGGCTTTAGTTTCCAGTTTGGGCCATAATATTAGTACTTCGGAGGAAGGAGAGGTTGTGTTTCTTTAACAGTGAAAGCCATGGGCCATAAAGATGGCATAACATGGGGAAGAGGAAGGAGCACTTAAATCTTCTATTTTACATTGTTTACTACTCCACCTCGCGCGGCCGCGGGTAGTTGATGGAATACCATAAGATTAATATGAGCTTCCCAGCGGCGACCTCCAGGATTTTATTTATTTTGAGGTTCCGACGTTTGTAGAAGCAACAGTTGTGTGCAACGTTTGTCGTGGGGCAAATAATATTGCCCATGGCAATGACACTAGTGCCAAATCTAGCTGAAGAAGTATTAATTGATACAAGTGCGTTTTATTTTTCATTTAGCATACGTTTATATACGGATATTATTTAATTATTTTTAAAAGAAATCACTGCGAAATGAAACCCCGCATTTTGCAGAATTGTAAACCAAACAAAAATAAACTCCGATAAGCTCCTACTTTTCGGTAAAAAATAAACACCGAAAAACGACATTTGAAGGGGAGGAAAAATAAACTTGACAACCATGAAAACCTTGTTAATATAGACGTTGAGGACGGGACGTAGTATTCAAAAGTGCAATTTCTGCGGACCTTGAGTATTGACCTGTCACAAAATGGTTGTTCTTTCTTGACAGATAAAACAAATCTATGTCGATATTTTGCCAAGGACGCTCTGAAAACTTGAGGCATCCCAGGCACCTGACCGGGATGTGGCAGCGATCACCCTAACCTGTACCACTCCATCTGGGAATTGCGTCACCTTCTCGGTGAGGGTATCACCCCAATTCCTTCCCCACCTTTTCCTCCTGGGAGGCGGCCCTTTCCGGCACAGAGCTCGATGACCAGCAGCGACTCGTTGAGCGAGCCCGCCGAATCTGGGCGGCCAACGGAGCCCTGGACTAAGGGCACCGACCAGAGACCGCAAGGTGCTTTCACTTTATCAATTAATAAAGTTTACGATGATGATGATCAAAGGCTGATGTTGATTTTGTTCTTCCTTTATGCACTCTGGTCAGCTACGCAGAATACTTTTGAGGGTGTTGAAAGTCCAAGCCACCACACGAAGGCTTTTGCTCGAGCTCTGCTCTTCGTGATTCCTTGATGTCCCTGGTGGATTCTTCGTAGAAATTTGGGGCGTATGGATATTGGGATTATGAGTCTATATCCTCTCATGAATAGGCCAGCCTTAGCTGCAATCTCTGATCAATGCTGCCAGTAACTTTCAACTTCTTTCTGATATGGCCAGCCTTCTTCGCTGTACCGTGCCAACTGCAAACAAGTAGGGTAATTGGCCTGTTTTTGTATTTCCAGGAGTCTCTTTTTTTTCGCATGAAGATCAGCAGTTACTTCGTTAACATATGCAGCTACTTCTTGTTTTAAAACGTGCTGTCCTGTTTCTTTTAGAAACTGTCAGGACAATGTGTCCGCTGCAATTGGCACTTTTCCTGGAATGTGTTTCATCACATAGGAGAATCTTTGTCATCTGCATTCTTTGGAGTAGGAGTGTGATGTCAGGTAGGTTTTTAGGCTTGAAGATTGGCGCCAGCGGCTTGTGGTCGGTTTCAATTTTAATGTAAAGACCAGTGGACAAAATCTTGAAACCTTTCTCACGCCCCAACTACCGCTAGGCCTTCCTTTGCCACCTGCCCATACCTCCTTTCTGTTTCTGTGAGTGTGAGTGACACGTATGCAACCGGTATGTAAGATTCATCAATCTGAATATGGCGAAGCACAGCTCCCAAGCCATATGATGAAGGATCGGTTGCGATCATTGTGTTTTTTGCAAAGTCAAATAGCAACAGCACAGTACTTGACTTGTTTAAATCCCACTATTGAGCTGGTCAAAGCTTCTCTGCGGTTCCGTTGCCCACACTCATTTACTTTTTGAGCTCAATAGAAAGCTAAGTTGAAAGGCGACAGTTGACATAATAGACATGAACTTTGCTGGATAATTTATGATATTGAGGAAGTGCCTCAGTTAATGAACAGCGGAAGGAAACTTCAGGGCACAAATGACCGTGATTTTTGCGCTGTCTGGACGTATTCCTCCGCTAGCAATTATCTGACTTGTGAACTTGACCCTTATTAAATTCGTGCTTGCCTGGATTCAGAGTAATTTATTTCGCCTCAAGACCACCCAAAGCTTGCCTGTCTCTCGTCATGTTCTTGTTGAGATCTTGCATGGATAACGATATCATCCATATTTTCCAAAACACCTTTCAGACCGTTCTGGAACTGGGGCATCTTTTTTAGAGCGCAGCTCTTAGAGGTTCGTTCCCGGCTTGAGCGGCGTCGCCGTCGCCGTCGGCGTCGGCGTAACCAAGGTTACCCCAAGGTCACACGACCCCCAAGGTCACCCCAAGGTCACGCGACCCCCAAGGTCATCCCAAGGTCACATGACCCCCAAGGTCACGTGACCCCTCCCCAGGGTCACGTGACCACCAAGTCACGTGACACCCCCGGAGGTCACGTGACCCCCCCGAAGTCACGTGACCCCCGAAGTCACGGGACACCCCCGAGGTCACGTGACACGCCTGAGGTCACGTGACCACCCTGAGGTCACGTGACCCCCCGAAGACGTGACACCCTCCGAGGTCATGTGACCACCCCCCAGGGTCACGTGACCCCACCGCCGAGGTCACGTGACCTCCCAGATGACGTCACCGGCATCCGCATCGTCATCGTCATCATCACTGGTGACGTCATCAGTGACGTCACTGATGACCTCACCGGCATCCGCATCGTCATCGTCATCATCACTGATGACGTGACCAGTGACGTCACTGATGACGTCAACGGCATCCGCATCGTCATTGTCATCATCACGAATGACATCATCAGTGACGTCACTGATGACGTCCCCGACATCCGCATCGTCATCGTCATCATCGCTGATGACGTGATCGGAGTCCGCATCGTCAGCGTCACTGATGACGTCATCAGTGACGTCACTAATGACATCATCGGCATCGTCACGTGACCCCCTCAAGGTCACGTGACCCCCCAAGGTCACGTGACCCCCCAAGGTCACTTCACCCCCCCAGTACCCTTCCCTTCTCCTCCTCAAGAGCTGCGCTTTAATTCGGCGTTACAGGGAGTTGTAAACGGCTTCCACTTTTTTGGAACAATTATAGAGCGGATAATATTCGAAAGGCTAGTCTCTTACACTTTAATTTTCCAAAGGGTGTGATGATTGCCGTTAGAGCTTTAGATTAATCCACAGGCTCAAAGTGCCAAAATACTGAATTGGCATCGATCTTTGAAAAATGTAGTGCTCCATCGTGTTCTCCCATAGGCAGTGGGTGAACTTTCCTTTCAACGAATTTGTTCAGTTCAATTAAGTCTACTCATGTTCGGACCTCTCCATTGGGTTTTCTCACAAGCACAATTTTAGAGCACCATTCAGTTGGCTCTTGAATGGAATCGATGACACCCATTTTGACCATTTCTTCAAGTTGAGACTTGGTCTTCCCTAGGGGTGGAATGTTTTTCTTGGTGTCATTAGTGCCAAAGGTTCAGCGTCTGATCTAAGTTTAACCTTGTACAGGATTTTGGCGTAGCCCAACCCTGAAAATAACTTTGGGTGCGCTGTTTTTGGGTCACCCATACCATTACGTAAGGCACCGACTTGATTAAGACGCTGAACTATGCCCAGTTGCTTGCTTGCATCCCTTTAGAGAAGACGCTCTTCAAGTTTGTTTAAAACGTAGAGATCATTCCTTATTATCTTGTCCTTGTAGTCAAGGATCTGGTTCATGACGCCACAAACACGAGATTCTGACTTGGGCCCTTTTGAACCTTCTTGGAATTCCGTAAGAAGAATTACTTAAAAACCAGGTTTTCGTATACCCTATTAGGAATTGCTGTCACGTCAGCACCCGTGTCCACTTTGAATATTATGGAAACGTCTCGGATGTCGACCATGCCATTCCATCGCTGTTAATCTGATGACAACATGGTGCCAAGAAATCGGGTCGCCGGCGTTTTTACTTCAATTAGGACTTCAGAGGTTCAGCAAACCCGTGAGTAGTGTCCAAGTTTTTTGCGTTTGCTGCACGTTGATTTTTGTGAGGGACACTTGACTTGTTTATGTTGTCCGTAGCCACACCTTGAACAGATGTTCTCAGGGGTTGGTAAACTGAACCGAAACTCTTCGTCGGATATTCAGTTCTTTCTTTTCCTTTTCGTGCAATTACGTTTTTTTTTTTTTAATACTCTATCAACTTTTGCTTCTCTTGATTTACGGAGAGCAACTTGCCGTTTCTCCACAGCTTCTGACTGTGGAGCAAGGTTTGTAGCCTTCTGGTGTGTAAATTTTTGGGTCTAGTTGCATTCTATCTGACAGCTAGTAATTGGAAACCCCGACGACAATATGGTCTGAAATCGTATCCTCGTGTAGAACACCGAATTTGCAAATCTTTCTGCTCATTCACACTGCGGATCCGCGTTTGCAAAGCGGTTGTGAACGCGGTTGTATTATGGTGCCTGGAACGCGTCTCCGACTGGTGTGTTTACCGCGCCCAAAAATGTGGTCCCTCGATTTCCGCCTGATGACGTCATAGAAGTGTCATGCTGTCGCCGGTCGCGACCCTGGTACTGTCTCAGCAGCTGTGGTGGATATCAGACGCCTGTTGTGTAGGGTGCCTACATGTCTGTCTGTCTCAGGGTGAAGACATCCATTGTTGCCCTGAATGTGCCAGCGCGTGACGCTCTCGCGCACTCGGTGCGTGACTTGGTCGGCAAAATGGCGTCTATGCATCAGCCAAAGCTACGCGCTCGAGCTGAGTGACACCGGATTGCGTGCACTTCAAAATGCATAAAAAAAAAACGATTGGGCAGAAAAATGGCTGAGATGTCACCACTCAAGCAAAAGCGCGCGTGTGTATGAAGGCACTCTACTGTTGTGCTGCAGGTCGCTCCCCACTGTGACATTCCACGGAAGCTGCAGCAGCCGAAAGTTGGGACTCCTGGGACAAAGCGCGAGCGAACGCGAGTGTTCGCTCGCGCTTTTCGTCAGCATGTCTACGACCAACGGCCAGGATCGCGACAGTCAACAGCTAAACACTTCGGTTTCTGTGACGTCAATTGTTGCCCCTTGGGGACCACTTTTGATGTATGGGCAGCATAGGACGCTAAACACACCAGTCGGAGACGCGTTCCAGGCACCATAGTTGTTATAAAGATCCAGTACAATTTCACGCGCACTCGATGACATCAAGTGCGCGTGCAATTGTACTGGATCTTTATAGACCTTTCCAGAAAAGGGCTGCTGGCCGGTTTCATTTTCAGTGTTCCTGCGTATCGCGCGTGATTTGCTCGCTTTCCGAAGCGACGCACACGCGCGTGCTGAGCTGTGGAGATCGCACGCTGAGCTGTGGATTTGTGAACATTGGAAAGATCTATACAACCGCGTTCGCAACCGCTTTGCTAACGCGGATCCGCTTCCAGTGTGAATGAGCGGTTAGCGAGGCTATGACGTTTCGTGATAAATGTTTCGACGCGTTCGCCGTGTTGCTGGCTGCTCTTGTGAATTGTCGCTCTCTCATAGATGAGGTTCTGACAAACTATGAAGTGTCGTGCGAAGGCCGAAAGGACTTCTTCGTATTTCTGTATCCCGGATGCAGTTAGGTTGAATGACTGTAAAATATCGTCCCCTTTATCACCCATAAAGTATAAAAGAGAGGTCACCTGTTCTGACTCAGGTTTTGTGGAGAGACCACTGGTGACACGAAAACGTTCGAATCGGCGCGTCACTTGCAAAATTGTATTCCGTGGGAGGTTGGCACTGAAATGAGTTTGCGGTTGCCATCGTTCATCGGTCCTGTTTAGTCTTCGGTCCTTGCATATTTGACACCATGTGCTGTTTTCTATTAATGAATCGGAAAGCACCGGGTAGCCTTCTCTCTCAATGCCAAGTTTATTCTCACAAAAAAATATTGTCTTCCTTTTTGCCCCTCCAGTCTCAACTGCACAGGCGATATAGTCACCCTTTTCGCATTATTATACTGTAGACAGTGATTTTAACATTATGCTATTTTTAAGAGCTCAGTTATGTTGACTGCCACTAAAAGTATGTTATTTCACGGTATTTGGAGTTAAAATGGTTTACTCAACGGAACTAAAGTTACGGAAATTTGCTACAACGAACGAGAATGGAAGCCTAATTACAGGTTTGGGTTGAGCTAGTTTGTACGTTGTCACTGATGGTGGGGAGCAGCTTGAGCATTAAACAATTACACAGAAACAGGGCAAGACATACACATAAAGTTGACTATCGACTATTCTTTAGTAATTCTTCCTCACCTCTTGGTCTAGTTTCTTCCTCCTCCTCTTGACCACCACTACATGTTTATGAGATTTGCATTATTGCATACATTTCACACTGACATTCAGTACAACAAGAAATACATCACAAAAAGCAACATATAAAAATGGAATAAATTTAATAAGAAACTCGCATTAGGGAAGAACACATCGCAATACACTTCCACTACGAGTCCCTTGCATGATACCCTCACCATACACTCCTACTACGGGTCATCGGGCATCCACACATTGTAGACGTTGTTTTCTTTTTCAGAGCGCAGCTCTTAGGTGACCATTTCCGCGTTGAGTGGCGTCGGCGTCATCGGTGCCGTCATCGTTGCCGTCGTCGTCGCCGTAGCTGCCGGCGTCGCCGTCGGTGTAATTGAGCGCGTTGAATTATGGGGCGTAACTGCTTCCCCGCTAAATTTAGCGGGAAAACTAAAGTGGTGTTGAGGTAATGTGACGACAGTTTTGCCGCTGAATTTATCGGGAATTTGAATGCGGAGTGTTGCATTATGGGACGTCAGAGACCTGCACCCCAATTCAGTTTCCCCACTAAATTTAGCGGGGAATTGAATTGGTGTTGAGAATATGTGGCCTCAATTTTCTAGCTAAGTTTAAGGGGGAACCTGTGGGAGGTGCTGTGTTAACAGAGGAGGGGGAGAGTACGCAGGAGGAGAAGGGTAGGGTACAGAGGAAATGGATTTGAGGGTACGGCGGAGGAGGGGAATGCATGAAGCATGAGGAGGTGAGGCTACGGAGGTGGAGGGGGAAGGCTACGGAGGGGGAGAAGGGGATGATTCGGAAGAGAAAGAGGGGAGGATATGGCGGGAGAGGGTACGGACGAGGGAGAGGACACGGAAGAGAAGGAGGGTGCAGAACAAATATGTAAGGGGAGTGATATATATCCAGTGTGTTTGAGAGAACGGAGGTAAAATCGCTCCTGCGAAATCTACCCATCGCAGCAAAAAAAGGCTTGCGGCGTTTTGGTCCTGGGCCAGGGGCTCACATAGGAAAATGATTAAAAGCCGGAATAATTAAGTTGTTGATTATTTTTGCATAATTAACTTTTAGAGCGCAGCTCTTAGGCGCCCGTTTCCGGCTTGAGCGGCGTCGCCGTCGGCGTCGCCGTCGGCGTTACCGCGCGGTGCATTATCGGTAAATTTCCCCGCTAAATCTAGCGGAAAAATTTCCCCGCTAAATCTAGAGGGAAAATTTCCCCGGTAAATCTAGCGGAAAAATTTCCCCGCTAAATTTAGCGGAAAAAATTTTCCGGCTAGATCTAGCGGAAAAATTTTCTCGCTAAATCTAGCGACATAAATTTCTCCGCTAAATCTAGCGGTAAAATTTCCCCGCTAAATCTAGCGGAAAAATTTCCCCGCTAGATCTAGCAGAAAATTTTCCCCGCTAAATCTAGCGGAAAAAATTTCCCCGCTAAATCAAACGGAAAAATTTCTCCGCCAAATCTAGCGGGGAAATTTCCCCGCTAAATCTAGCGGAAAAAATTTCCCCGCTAAATCTAGCGGAAAAATTTCGCCGCTAAATCTAGCGGAATAAATTTCCCCGCTAAATCTAGCGGAACGATTCCCCCGGTAAATCTAGCGGAAAAATTTTCCCCGCTAAATCTAGTGGAAAAATTTCCCCGCCAAATCTAGCGGAGAAATTTCCCGCTAAATCTAGCGGAAAAAATTTCCCCGGAAAATCTAGCGGGGAAAATTTGGTCACGTGACCGGGGGGGGGGGGGGTCACGTGACCTGGGGAGTTACGTGACCCCCTCCAGAGGTCCCGTGACCTCGGAGGGGGTCACGTGACCCCCCCTCGAGAACACGGCGTCCTCAGTACCCTTCAGTCCTCCTCCTCAAGAGCTGCGCTCCAGTTCGGCGTTACAGGGAGTTGTAAACGGCTTTCACTTTTTTAATAATGTGTTTAGGGCATGGTTTAAACTAGAAAATTGGTCAGCACCATCGAAAAACATTAAATAAACAAATTGCAGAACGATAAAAGGCACGCGAAGCATTTTACGGCTTTCTAAAAAACCGCACAAAATCGACGGGTTTTTAAGCTTCGGTTTGCTATTGGAGCGCATCTCAGACCCGGCGGCACCGCGCCCCGTGGAGAGATAGTGCAACCAGCCTCTGCTGTGTCGCGCGATGACAGCGCAGCAGAGGTTGGTTGCACTATTTCGAAATCAAATAATGGACTTCCTTTCTCACGGGGCATCTCACCTGATCTCGCCCATCTCGCCGCAGAAGAATTCGTATTGGCCGCTTGCTTGCCCCTTGGCTCGACAGCCAGTTCGTTTGCCAGGAAAGAGAAGAGAAGGTTTTGCCGCGCTAGGGGCATTCCGGCAATCTTTTCTAGAATCTCCTGAGCCGTTAGCGCTGCGATTTGCGAAAACCTCTTCGAAACGACCGCGGCGGCCGCGGAAAGGGGATTCCCGGGCAGTTGGATGACGGGAAGGCATTCGCCGACCCCGGAACAGTGGTCATGTTCCACAGGGGATCCGTAGGTGGCGCGACCCCGTTCGGATCGTGTGCTCCATTCCGGATCTTTTCAACTGGTCCCGGTGCGCTCCCAAGCACCCAGTGAAATTCGCCATTAGGGTTTACAAGGTGTCGATTCAACAGCTCGCCTGCACTTCATCACTTCTTAAAAAACCGCTCTTCGCCGACGACGAGGTTTCAGTTTCATGTGGGCAAGCTTCTATTTCGAGTTTGTGTTGCTCTGCGATGAACGAGTCGGATTATGCATCTATCGAGGATTACATAATATCGCTCTTTCACTAGTAAGTGCACTGCAAGAATGCTTATGATAGTAGTCCTGCTTCCCTCTCCATCTCCCCAGTTTCTCGTGTTTTAATTTATGAGCTTTCATTGGCTTGAAAACAGTGTTAACTCTATTTAATTATTTGGTTTTTATTTTACAAAGAAGTATAAGTTTTGTAATTGTATCTAGAATAAGCTGTGTGTAATGATATTGGTTTAATAAACCTATGGGAGCGATTGAAAGCAATTTGGATGATCCGTGTTTGGGATTGATATGCGACGACCTACACAACGCAGATTTTCGCGACGTCCGGTCAATACGGAGTGGATGCACCGTAGAGTATTAGCCTGACATTGCGCCAACACTAGGTCGGGGCGAAACGACGGTACGCCAATACCTGCCGGATATCAAGAGATGGTGCATAACTGGGCATTTGGGTGATATGGGAACCGGCTTTTAACCGGTACCGGCACTGCACTGCCAAGTATCGTCATGCTGCTTGGGGACAGAGATGATGATATCTGACCATCGTCCTTTGAAGGCTTGTTTAAATTAATTTTGTTCTGCATCGCGTACAAGAGAGCTTTTGTGGCAAATCAGAGAGATGTCAAACTTCGGCAGGCTTCTGGGCTTTCTTTGGCACTTTTAACGCTCCAGTGGCTAGCCAGAGAAAAGCGAAACTTTGGTATGCCCCGAATCTCCAAATCAGAATTTACTTTAGCAGTTATGGCTTAAGTCTGGCACTTACGTCGCCCCTCCTGTGGCGGACCAGATAAAAGCTAAACGTCGACATGTCCGAAATCGTCAAATTAGGCGTTACTTTGGCAGTTATAGCTCAAGTATTGTACTTACTTTGGCACTCCTGTGGCGGACGAGAACAAATTCCAGGCTTTGGCATATCCGGGATCTCCAAATTAGGCGTTACTTTGGTAGCTATGGCTCAAGTATGGCATTCATTTTAACATTCGTGTGGCGGACCAGAAAAAAGGCAACCTTTGGCATTCCCGGAGTACCCAAATTAGGCGTTACCTTGACAGTTATGGCTCGAGTATGGCACTTTGCCGTTCTTCTGGCGGACAAGAAAAATCCGAACTTTGGCATTTCATAGGTTAGGGCTATAGTTAGGCAACGCACTTTGTCACTGACAGGCGCCATGGGGCAAAACCTAACTGAGCCCAAGTTAGGTTCTTTAGTTTGCCAAGTTGGACGTTTCTCTAGCGTGCTACCTGGGTAGGTTCAGTTCTAAATAGTTTGATTAGATAAACGAATACAAAACTTTCACAGCGGAGCTGTTTAGGGCTAGTTTCCCCAGATTCGTGCCCGGTACCAAACAAATGTCGTAAATGTCGACACAAAACTACATAAAACTCTGGACAGCTCTAGCAATCTATAAGCGACGGCGGCAACCAGACGACCAATCTGGTTGCTGTCATAACTCATAAAGGGCGGCAACCTTTCCAGCCTTCCCGTCAAGGTGCGCGATGGCCCGCTGGTCGCCGTCGTGTACGTCAACCCTCGACGCCCAATAGAGACATCGATCCATTCATGATGGACGTCTTCGGCTGGGTCATGCTCGACGACGACACGTCTGGCGTAGTCTGACGTAGTCTGGCGTAGTCTGACGTAGTCTGGCGTAGTCTGGCGCAGTCTGGCGTAGTCTGACGACACGTCTGGCGTCTGGCGCTGACATTGCACGCCAGGAGGCAAAAATTGTTAACTTCGTTTATGCTCAAGCGCTTCGGGCTTGCATGTGTGAACGAACTTACGGTGTCCACGACCAGGCATCGCATGTCTATGGACCTCATCTTGACAAAGAACGTGCCGGCCGTAAGCGTACACCCTATGGCAGTGTACCTCAGCGATCACAAGGCTATGGTCACTGTAGTTACGAAATAAATAACAACCCCATATCGTTTATATGTCTAATTCTGTAATCGTTCAAATAACCAATTACCCAATCACACCTTAATCATTACTTTTATAAATACTTCATTCCCCCCATAGTACAGCTTCGCTGGTCTTCCCTCTTCACCAGAGTAAAAAGGCTGACGGTTTTTTTTCAACACAATATCCGCAAGGCCGCTCACTACGTTGATTGCGTCAATAAAAAAAATAGAGTTGTATACAAACACGAAACGGTCTCATGATAATAAACTTATAATTAGTGCAGTTTCTGAAGTACGAGTTCTTTTCAGAATTTACTCGTCCCAGACAGGTTGTGAATGCATTTGCTTATCAAAGGCCAACTCAGTTGAAGGTACACATATTTAATTCCCCTCTAGACCCCCCCCCCCCCCCCCCCTAAAAGTAATGCAGGAAAAAAACAACTAAATATTGGATGACATGTATTATTCCTTGCATTGTCAAGAGGTATATGCCATGTTGATAATGTTTGTTTATGGATTGAAAAAATCAAAGCCTCAAGATACAGCGGGCATCTGTGTATTCTTGCGCCGAGCCTAAGGGCTTAGTCCTTGTCTCTCGCTGTCTTCGTCTCGTTGGGTACCAGGTCAAAGCATTTTGAAGCAGAAGTATTATACGTAGGCACCAAGACGAGAACCTACATAAAAGAGGCACACATCACCGTTCGAGACGGAATTGTATGTCTCATGATTTTAATGATTTCCTTGTCTGGCGGTTTGAGTGTAATATTGCTTAAACATCTGAACTGCTGGAGTAGTTAAAACATCTTTGTTGAAACTTCCTGAAACTTTTAATTTTACAAATATTTGGAGACCGTTCTTTGTTTTCCGGGGCTTGAAACTGCATCCGAATTCTACGCACGAGCATGGTTTTCCCAGCTTTTATCATCCGCATTTTGGCTCTGCCAGTCTTGCTCTGTAGCTCAGGCTGAAACATGGGCGCACCACCACCCTTTTTGAGTGCTTCAAAGGTTTCTAAACTTCAGTGACTTAGTAGGTTTTGATCCCGCCAGCAAGTATCTATTTGTAGTTACATGTGTTTCTTTACTAACAAGTTAAATTAGTAATTTAATTAAGGGCCTCGTTATCTGACACGCTATGCACTTCGCTAAATTCGCCCCCCAACAGGGACTAGAATGGCACAAAATGGTTTTTCTGTTTTACGTGCTTTTTTGCAGGGACAGTTTTGCCGGTGTTCGCGAACACATCCCGTTTAAGCTGCCCTTTGTGACTGCAAGTATGTTGATATCACTTATATTATTTTAGCTATTTGTAAATGAGGTGCGAAAAAAACTTTTGTTCTTTTAAGTTCGTCACAACTTGTCCTCATAGAGTGAGCGTTGTGTTAATAATTTACGAGATGCACGAAAAACGTCTTTTCATTTTTATAAATCTGCTGCCTGGTTGTCGTAGACCTACGAAAAAAAGTAAAGCGATAGTTACTTTCTGAATAATAGGGGATTAATAAAGACATTTAATGGCACATAGAAGATAGAATATTGCTTGTTTGCGATGTGCTAAAAGCCAGTGTTATAAATGTAATATAATGCAGGAAGTATATTTCAAGCGTCAGATTTCAATAACGAATTGATATATGCTCAAATAGTTAAAGATTTTGTTTTCAATTGAAGTATAAAAGGACTAAAAATAACTTAAGCTTTCACGAATCTCTTAAAAAAAGACCAATGCCAATGCAGTTTAAACTTAATATCGAGGAGCATATTTTTATAGCTGAAAGTTCTTTGAGCAATGCGTGCACGTTAATTTTATAAATGCCATTTGCAGAGAATGCTCCCTCGGACACACAGCAACGCATATAATTACTTTACGCTTCATTTTCTATCACAAGGGCGAATTTGTTTTTTTGATTTACTTACCTCATTAGCATTCTCATGCATGGCAATTTTGTTTTTTAGCCTGAAAGATAATACATGCATCTGTAAACCACTCGGGCGCATGGTTACGCACGTGAACGCGAGATAAAATAAGAAAATTTCAGACACGGCCCGTTTGTTGTCGCGTATAAGCGAGTTTGCCATGCTGAATCCGCGTTTACCAACACAGTATTTCGCTGCGGTAGCTTCTTTTCGAGTCTGGAACATCAAAGCAAATAATAAATGCTAAACAAAATCTCAAATAACAAGTGTGTGTATTGAGTATAGGGTCATAGCAATACCGTAAAAAAGTAACAGAACGTTTCTAAATTTGCTTTTTTATATGTCCGCAATATGTTTTACATCCGAACTAATATGTTCATTTCAGGATATTAAACTGCGTGGGAACACTATACGCTAACCACCAACGCAATGCTATTATAGCGTTGTTGGGCTTCTGACGTTGTGCGCTATTGTAAATAAAGATATCAAGTGCGAAGCAAAGATTGCAAAGAAATGCATCCGCCGAGAACTAAACTACGCGTTACCAAAAAACTTAGAGCCTATTAGGTTAAAATTCTAGCGGTAAGTTCATATGTTTATAACTCAAAGCTATCTGATTGAGGAGTTAGAAGCGCTCTTCGGGAAGCTTCAATGAGAAAATTGGCGTTGTTTTGGCAAAGAGCTCTATTCATCCCTCCATCTGTGCAGCCGCGGGCTAATTGGCCGCTATTTTCTCATTGAACAGTTCCGAAATCGGGCTCCAAGTTTAGACTTTGAATAGGTCAGATTCTGAAACTTTCAATTCCTAAGCCAACGGGTGCCGCTACAGTTGAACAGATCTTGGGGATTTGTGGGATACATAGGTAATTTATCTTTCAGTCGCGTAAAACTCTGCTTTGCTTTGCTTCGCTGACACCCTGTGGATTTAGTATTTGAAATAGGCACAGAAAAGTTTAGAATAAGTGAAATTCTGAGCGTCTAATTGTGCTGTAAAGTGAATCTAAGATGCGTCAAATTCCAGGAAAACATTTCTTTTTCACCAGTAGAATGCTGTCTGAACAGCATTCTACAGGTTAGAACTAGATTGATAGCGTGCTATTTTTTTCATAAGAAGCCAGTTTGAAGGATTATTACCAGATAAGCTCAGTTAAAAAGATATTCAAGTTGTGATCGAAAATGTTCTCACCTTTGAATGATAACGATGGCGACCGCCAAGCAGAGGACAATTAAAATGCCGAAGACGACTCCCACTACCACCGTATTCCTTATGGTAGCTGAAAGTTGTGAACAAGAAAAATTTATTTTGAGCAATCATGTTGAAATATTAAAAAAATAATTGGGACTATTCAAAATAAGAATCCAATGATCTCACAAAATTTTTTCCCACAACAATTCATTAGGAGCGAAATAAAAACGAACCACTTGGATATTATTGTACAGTTAATATGATGAATTTAGAGTACAAGGTTGACCACGATCCCATGCATTTCGACCGCCCCTAAATTGCGGGGAATAGGCGCGGATAGAGGTGGTCCCACTGGGTCTGTATCGCTGCCGCTTCTTTTATATATACGAAGCAGAAGCAAAACACCACTTCAGAGGTCTTTTCGCAAGTTTGCTTCTGGGAAGTACTGATGTCGTGTCGTGCCTTGTAAATAAATGTGACATGCACTAGAGCACCTCAACTCCTCGCGGCAGGAGCGAGAACGCATATCCTTCGATTTTCTTTTTTTATTCCTTTTTTGGAGCTTTTTTAATGCGAAAGCATTAACTGTCCCAAGGAGCGAGCCGACGTCATCAGTTTTGAAGCCGCGCCCAACGGCACCTTAAGTTCTTTCTCCAAAGTGAAGCCAGCTCCCAGCTGTGAAACCACGCGAAAAGCCTAGCGAAACGGGACCTAGTTTCCCCGACCACCCCCCCCCCCCCCCCAAAAAAAAAAAAAAAAAAAAAAAGCGGAGTAAATTTGATAGATTTCGGCTTCGGTCTCATTGGCTGGCGCAGGTCGTCGAGGCTTCCATTGGCCGCTGCGCGTCAGTTTCAACGACCGCCACTCCATTGCGCTGCGTGTCCGCGAGACAGGGGCTCCAGCGCTCCACGCCCAAGGTCAGCGCGCCGAGGACAGGGCGCACACTCGACCTTCGACGCAATGGACCTTTTCCACGTACCGACGGCACCAGGCGGTGGCCGCACGAACTAAAAATCGAGGAAGTGACCTACCTGCGCTACCAATCGATAATGAGAACTACGCTACCAGTTTCTTCGCTCTCTCAGCAGCGGCGCCTGCCCAACGCGACTTTAAAGAGGGGCATCCGTGGCGTCCACCCAAACGTCGTGTTTTCCTTTCCGTCGACGATCTTTTTTTGTGTAACACAATTACATATAAGCTCCAGTTACGTGTTCTATTCGCTGATATAGAGCCTCCTTCCGAATTTCTTCGATTTTTCGTTCCGACTTCCACCGCTTGGCATCGGGCGCTCGCGCGTGCACAGAACGGTTCTCGGAAAAGGTCCATTACGCAGCGCAGACGAAAGAAGGGAGTGAAAGAAGCGGCGCGCATGCTTTCGCACCCCCAACTCATGAGAAGTGATTAAGTGTACCTGAGCCTTTTTTGTACTTAGTCCTAACAATTTTCCGTGGTCTGCTCGCGTCCTTATTTTGTTACTATTATAGAGTAGAGCGTTTGTGGCGGTGGTAAACGAACGGTAGCGATCGCTCCAAAAATTTTGTT
Organism: Ixodes scapularis; assembly: GCF_016920785.2. Classification (NCBI taxonomy): domain Eukaryota; kingdom Metazoa; phylum Arthropoda; class Arachnida; order Ixodida; family Ixodidae; genus Ixodes; species Ixodes scapularis. The sequence continues at coordinate 91,164,823 of NW_024609835.1, forward strand.
TTGCACCACACGTGTCCATTGTACTAACGAGTTATCGGTCGTAGGTTCATTTGTATTGCAGATTGTAAATTACTTTTTTCATAGTTTACTGTTCTTAAACTGTCTGTTTCTAAATAGCACCGACCGCGCAATAAAAAGAAAGACAAAAACGGAGACACTCAGAACTTCCATTATGAATCACAAACTCACCTAAGCTTCATTTTTAACAATACTTGACGCAATAATTTCCTTCATATTCCTCACTTCTTTTTTTTATTTTAATACGACAGTAGAAGCTACGAACCGTCTAGAGCGTCTCGTGGATTCGGTTTACTAGAACAGTGATGTTTACTTGGATATCCATGATTATTGAACAAACGGAACCTCACAGCCTATAGATTTGGCCTAAAGAAGGTAGTGGACAAATATATACCACGCTGAGTTTTTTTTATTATGCTTATAAGAGGAGCGGATTAGCACTGTTACCCACGCCTTTGTGCGTAAGATTGCCGCTGTCGGTTACAACCTTGCTCACAACGCTTCTCGTGGGTTAACATTACACCCGAATTGTTTACCTCCTGTTTGTTGGGCGCTTTGTTCAACAAGTTGACTAAAAGTAAAAAAAAAAACTAAGTAGGTAATAAAATCGTTCATAGAACGTAATGTTTTACTCTATTTTCTTCTGTTTACTGTGCATTTGGTCAGTAACCATTTTGCACCCGACTAGCCTCTAATGATACTCGTTTCAAATAAGCTTGAACTGAGCAAACGATTCTTACACATCTGTATTTAAAACAACATCCGAATGCTCAGAGGTGCTACTGTTGAACGCGATGGTTAACTTCGTTATTTTAAAGCTCGAATGACCTTTGCATGACTTGATAAGCTGTAAGAATTATAATGTCTTAAGAATACAGTTTTCTCAGAAGGAATGCATTTTAGGATGATAACCTTATAGAGAGTGCCTTGTGTGAGTTCTGGGTTTAAAGAGCGTAATGTTTTGAGTGCAAATTTCATTTAAACTTTTGTGTGACATGCGTGTTTTAAAACACTCACAAAATAAAAAAAAAACATAATTGGTAATATAAAATTATGTCGAATAAACATACGAAATTACTTACTCGCCATTATGACATCTTCAAGTTCACATAAAGGTCCTTTAAATCCGGGTTTGCACCTCAAAAAGAAATGAAACTCATCAAGAAACAATTTTGCACGATCCTACAAAGAACAGGGGAAAACTGAACTCGAAAATAACGTAAACCGGGTATTTGAAAACATGTCTCACGGACCTCAAAATCACTCGTTTATGTGTAAATAAATGATTATACACTACACATGTAATTAACAAAAAAAAAAAGAAAAAAAAACACTGAGCCCATTTGTCTTGCCAGCAAGAATAGCAATTCTATGCAGGATACTCGCACATGTAAAGCATTCGTTCAGAATGATTTAGTTAAATAGCTCAGACGACGTTCTTATGATATTCACACGATATATAAAACTTTCACCGCAGACTCTAAGCAATGTATCAAAACAAACACCAGGCAATTTAAAATAATTATCGCAAAGACATGGAGGAAGCAAGATTGCAATAAGTTAGACCTACCTGCAATGAAAAGGAGTTTTTTCGCTTAGCGTGCACTTGCCGCCGTTTTGGCAGGGATCTTTTTTTATGCAGTAGGCTGAAAAACATTTCAGACGTATAATTTTTATAGATGTTAATTTACGTAAAGCTCTACTTCCTCGACTTTCACGCATCCGAAAGTGATGAGCCCAAAGTGCAATAGGTATACTGTCAATCATTATGTCCTCACCTTATTCTGAACTTTGTAATCAAAAGCAGCTTCCGACAAGATAGATACCGGTGTGATATACGATTGTGTGTAAACATTTCATATAATTAAAAATGTCGGTTAGTTTTCAACGTACAACTTTGCGCCAATTAGAACACCACATTCACATTTATACCTTATATCGGTAAAACTTCACAATATATTTTTAACTCAAATGTGAAGGAGCTATTGCATTTTTCCAATATTGCTAAGGTAAAATAGCGCCCTTAAAGACCGATACATTTTCACAGAAATTTATTTCCTAGCTTGGCAGAGACTCTACAATTACATATAAGATCACTTCATTAAGTAAACCAATTCAAGAGAAATTACAACGTAGCGACCACGACAATATGATCACGAACAAACCTTAGTCGGTTTTTTCTTTTTTTTCTTTTAGTATTGAAAGACTGTAATCAAAACTACGGTAAATGATAAGTGTTAAATTTTGATGCTTTCTAGTACACTTCTGAAGTAAATCGCATAAAACCAAAAAAGTCGTGTTCGCGCTGAAAGTGTAGCGAAGTGTATACATAAAAAAAGCATTCGATTTGTTGGAGCAAACTCACGGCTGATGATTAACACTTATTTCGACTTGGATGAAATATAGAATTATTCCTTACGAATGCATTTGCTGCCTTCACTAACGAAGTGCGACTTTTTGCAGACGCATTCGTTTTCTAGACACTCTTCTCCCTCTTCTGTGCAATATTCTTGACATTCTTTCACTGCAAAATAGAAAGGCAAATATGTTTGAGCTTGTGGTATTAAAATAAGAATTTCGACTTTTCAAAATTGTTCTTTTAAAGTAACTTTCGTCTTTCTACGATCTAGTAGTAAAATTCTAGAAAAAGATGGCGACTTATAAATACCCTTTGCATAAAAAAAGTAAAATTTTAGAAGTGAAGTTTATGAAAAATTTTACGATCATTTACAGTAAAGCAACTTAAACAAAATTAAAACAAAATAAATTCGATTGAGACTTTTTAGTGTATATTCAACAATATGCAGATGGATGAACCATACTTGATCGAATGAAACAGTCTACGAAGTCGCCGCAAGACAAAATCTTTAATGGAGCCGGAATTTGAGCTACGGGGACTGCCAATATCCGGTCGGGTATGCTACATCCTCCGCCACTCCACCGTCTTTCAGGCGTTTTCTATCTGTATTATTAATGCACTGAAACAAAATATATCCAATAGAGGGTATTCTCGAAGCACACGACACCGCGTGGGACGCGGTACGACGCGTGCTTGCACGTGGTTCGTTGTCGTTGTGCTCCAGAATTCCTATCACTGTTTGTCTCGTCGGGGTACATGTATTAGTTCTTGTTTATAAGCTATAGAGACACGGTATTATGATCTGCTGGAATCAAGAGCCAATTTTGTATATATTATGGGAACTGTGATCATCCTAAGTGATGGAAAGTGACAGCATGAACACGATAAGAAGGTGTAATCTAAAAGACCATAAATCAATGTAGGAACTGACCTTGAATTTTTTTTAACCCAAAAAATTCCAACAATACCTGCTAGAATGTAGTAAGAAGTTTTACCAAACGCCGAGGGAACAAATTTGATGGGATCTTCTCAGTTTTGTGTCTGAAGTGAGAGAGAGCTTATATACATCATTCCCATGGTTCATTATTGCTATAGATTATTTTACCAAACGTTGGTGGTCATCTTTTTTTTTTTGTAAGGACTATTGAGGTATAGTGCCACAAAGGCAGACAATTATTACACTCAATTATATGTCAATACTTCAGAGTAGGGACCTTTGTTTTTGACAAAGCGTTTGTGTTCGGTGAGACGATGGTTGAGATAGCGGTTGGTCTCTCCTATGTAGCATAAACCAAAATCGAACGGCATCGTTTATATTAGTCCTCACTCGCAACTGACTTTTTTTCTTTCTACGTTTATTAGTGCAGCCGGCTCTGGCGGAAGCAAAAGGAGTCATTCAACTCAGTTTGTAACAATTTCTGAACACTGTTATAACACCATACCTCTTGCGAGTGAATCCAAGATTATGATAAATTCGATAAAAAACGTAAAAACGACGGTGTTCGTGGGTTTAAAGGCCCGACCACACTAGCGTCGCGGAGGCCTGCCTCCCGCCTCAGGCCGCCGCGAGCTGGTGGCCTAAACCAGTTTTGGCCCTCAGCGGCTCACCGGTCGGCGATGTCCAGGCAACCAGCCGTGCGCGGTTGAGGACGTGCCGTTTCTTGCCGCAGAAGAAAGGATTCGATGGGAGGTGGTGTAGATAGTGACGTTGCGATGCCCTGGCAACGCGCAAGCCTTTTCTCCGCGCGTCTTTTTTTGTTTTACGTTGCAAAGGAAGCTAGCGTAATTTAATTTCGTCTGCCATCCATATTTCTCCCAGTGTTTTTTTTTTAGCATAGAATTTCCTTGACACTGCGCGACGTTTCTCCTTTCTGTATGACAGGGCGGAGCTAGACTACCTAGATAAGGACGCTAGGAGCAACCGTTGAGAAATTATCGGAGGTTAATCCGGTATTACAGGCGAGTTTCTCAATGGCACTCGTTGCATGTCGCCGGCGTTGTGACGAATGTCGCATTTATTTGATGACACTCTCGAAAGTAGCCTTCATCTTTGGCGCGCAGCCGAGGCAGCAAAGCCCTGGCCCGTCCCTGGGTGTTTCGGTAGTACCAACTCGGCCGGACCCGGAACCTGCGCCTCCCTCCCTTCAGAGCGCGGCGATGTCGCAAGATCAACGAGCAGGCCAGTGGTGGATCCAAGGGGGGGGGGGGGGGGGGGCGACGGGGGTGGCCCCCCCCCCCCAAACCAAGCAGACCCCCCCACCCTCCCCCTTTCTTGGAGGGCAATATGACATGGGTGGACCCCCCGGTGCTCACGAAAAAATGGGAGAAAAGCATCCTTACAAATGTTCCCCCCTACCCCCCCCCCCCCCCCCCCCCCCCAAACGGAGTTCTGGATCCGCCCCTGGAGCAGGTTAGGATGATAACATCCACGCTGACAACCAGATCATCATCGACACCTGCAATGTAGACAGCGAGTGCGGTTTCGACGCCGATATATACGAAAGTTAAGTAGAAACGGAAAAACACAATTACGAAGAGGAGACGACGAAAGCGCGGGAAATCCGGCCGAGGCACTCACGCAATCTTAAGGACGCCAGTGCCAGTGCTGTCACGCGACGCCCGCAAAACGGAGGCCAATGTGCCCCTGGCGCTGGGACGACGGACGGCAGTGCCGCCCAGCGGCACAGACCGGCCGCGCCGTCGCCGTTAGTGTGGCCAGGCCCTAAGAATGCCCTGTCACTTTTTCTAAACGGAAACGATGCACAGATGTTTGCTGGTCCTCATCTTCGTTAAGAAAACATGTCATGGTATTCCTAAACCAACGAAGCGCGGGGTTCTTCTGTTTTTATGCCAGATTTTTTTTTTAATAATATTGCTTCAATCGAAACAAGTATGGTGTTAGGACAGTGCTTTCAAATGGTTATAAATTGAGACGAATGACTTCATTTGCTTCCGCCAAAGCCGGTTGCACTAAGAAACGCTGAAAAAACAAAAAACAAAAAAAACAGTTGTGCCGGGAACAGGATAGAAGATCCTGTTTGACTGATGTTTATGCTACATAGGACGGACCATGCGCTGTCTGAACGATCGTCTCACCGAACACAAACGCTGTGTCGAAAACAAGGATCTGTATTCTGAACTATCAAAACATCTAATTGAGTGTATTAATTGTGTGCCTTTGTGGTCTCAGCCCCAATAGTCCTAACAGAAAACGACGATCGAAGAGGTTGGTAAAGGAATCTTAACTATCATTAAGCATGGACATTCTTAAATAAGCCCTCTCTCACTTTAGACACAAAATTGAAAAGAAGTTTTATCTCTCGGCGTTCGGTAACACTTATCCACGTCCTAGCAGGTATTGTTGGGAATTTCATGGTTAAAAGTTCTTTCAAGGACAGTTCGTTTTTCTGTATTTTTGTCTTTTAGATTACTTTTTTATATTGTTTGTACCGTCAGCAATACACTGGGCGCGTTTGAGTGCTTCTAGATCAAACTCTGAGACGTGGTTTACATTTGGTCAATGCCTTTGTGATCATTTACATAAAAAAAAAAGTTTCTGTAATGTGCTGTTCAGCGGAGGTCACTGCTTCTCAATCCTTTTATACAAAAGTTTCTTTGTTGTTTTGTTTCCAAATGGTGGTCACTGTCTCTCTGTTTATTGTGGAAAACATGTTTTATATTTTCTTTTCCCCTTTGTCTTTCTCTCTTTCACTTCTATTTTTGTGGAGCTTGAAAACTATATAATGAAAATCGTTTGTAAACAAAATAATCATCTGTATTTCAGGTTTTCTATTTGTCCGTCCTTTCTCATCCAAGTCTGTGTGTGTGGAAGGGAAGGGGGGGGGGGGGGTTAGCCAATGACGTTCAACCAGCACCGGGTCGTTTGTTCCCTAACGTTCTTTTTGTCAAAAGCATTTTTATTCCAGAATTACGAAGCATTTTTAAAAACTACTCATCAATGTGATTATATGCCATAGCTCGAACCTTTCTAGCATTACTCTGCAAAGTACCCGAAACAAATAGTGCGAAGCTTATTTTTTTTTTTTTAGGAATTGGGGAAAGGGGGTTCCTTGGGATTTCATTGGTTTCGCATCTCTCGCCGGAAACGTTTATATATGACAAAAGTGAAAGCGAATGGACCGAGGCAGCAGCTCTTAAACTGGCAGGAGAAAATAGTCCACTGTCTCGATCCAACTTCTCGTGAGAACACACCGGATACATCAAGCCTTTCAAGCGAGAAAGCGAAACTTAAGACGTGCCCTTAAAACGTCCTATCAAGAAATAAAATGAAAAGTATACATGGAACTGATTGGGTTTTATTAGGAATACATCTAAATGATCAAGACAAAATAGATATAAAACGATGTGTAACATACTAATTACAACCGTGTAAAAAAATCAATTGATTGCAACGTAATTTGCCGAGTAGACAATGTACTAAATTTAAGGAAAGCGCCAGGGAAACACTTTGTATGACGTAATATGTGAAAATAAAGTCCTTAATGAATGTATTCTTTTTAACAAAACAAATGCAGGGAGCTTGACTCTTTGCCGACTGCTAGCAAGTTCAGCCAGCATAATTCGCGTACGCACTAAGCTCAATGACATCATATGCTTAATGCGAACTACAAAAGGCTAGAACTTGCTTATGCGATAGTTTGTCTGCTATACTGGGTGACAACTTTTTGTGGCATTTCCGGGAAGGGGAGGGGAGACGGCGCACAGCTTTATTCAGCGCTCAAAATGGGAGAGGAAACGCGTGTCTCTACCTTCCAATGCATTGCCAAGAAAAGTCGCCGCGGACTATAACCAGTTATTGCTTACAAAAAGAAACAACAATAACAAGAAATATATAACAGCATTGTTCGAAAGGACTAACTAACCCAAAGTCGGGTACAATTTTTGAACGTTGCATCAATCATAAACATGCTCGCGCTACTAGGTTTCCGCAAACGTTGGAAAGAGCTCGGCAAATGCGGGTCTGAAATATTAGGAACGGGCGAATCGCGGTTCGAATCGAACAGCCCCGCCTCATTCATGGCCTTCACAGTGCTGGGAAAAACCACCGACACACGGAGTCTCTCTCTGCAGTGTTGAAGCTCAGAATGTCGTTGTGCAATGCAAGTGGGACCGTTATTCGCCAGCGTACAAGACTTCCTTTCCTTAAATTTAAAGAGCAGTCGACAGCCTAGCGTTCTTTATCCTTTTTGCGCGTACGCTATCATCCGCTAAACCGATTACAAAGTGCAGTGAATATGCCTTGAACCCGAGGGTTTTGTTGGTGATCGTACGCTAATACAGTTCCTTACAGCTTAAGAAGAAATACAAAAAAAAAAAAAAAACATAGGGCGTGGCCTTCTATGTTCACGCTTCGTGATTGGTTCTTGGGCGCTGTCATTGGCTAAAGCCGCAGTCTGGCTGCTGAGCGATAATAATATTCTTGCAAGACTCCACGCCCTGCGTTTCTTTCAGCAGTCAGTGACCGTTAGCGAGGTGCGGGACCAAAAGCGTCGCTTCGGTCGCAATTCGGGTTTGGCCATACACTCACTCTGACGTTGTTGTTTGGATTAATTGTTTTAGAGTGCAGTTCTTAGGCGCCCGTTTCCGGCTCGAGAGGCGTCGGCGTCGCCGTCAACGTAAATGCGCGGTGCATTATGGGTAAATTTCACCGCTAATTTAGCAGAAAAATTTCCCCGCTAAATCTAGCGGAAACATTTCCCCGCCAGATCTAGCGGAAAAGTTTAACTGCTTAATCTAGCGAAAAAATTTCCCCGCTAAATTTAGCGAAAAAATTTTCCCGCTTGGAAAAATGTCTCTGGGGCGTCACGTGACCCCCTACCCCACCCCCGAGGTCACGTGACCCCCCTGAGGTCGCATGACCCCCCCCCCCCCCCCCCTCTGTACCCTTCCCTACTCCTCCTCAAGAGCTGCGCTCTAATTCGGCATTACAGGGAGTTGTAAACGGCTTCCATTTTTTTTTTCTTTTTTCGATGGAAATTAGCCTACTTTCAGTTTCTTAAACGTGACGATGTTGGTTGAAAACTGTTGACCAACGTCACCACAGTTTGTTGACGAGTGGTGACCAACATCGTCCCTTTGTTACCGACTATTGCCAACTGGCAAAAAACCGCATAATAATTTTCCTTTTGTTTAACAGTAACAGGTTCCATCACCTGTTTTTTAATTTTTTTTTTACCGATTGATCTGACAATAGTCTTCAAGCTCGAAACTACGGGGCCATCTAGTGAAAAAATAAGACAACGAGGAGAAAAAAAAAAAGAAGCAATTTGTAGCGCAAATACGCGACGACAAAGAGGACGTTTTACCCAGGTTTTTGGGGCGAAAAATACGAATGAGTGTTTTTCTTTTGCCACTAATATACTGCGGTAGGTGATTGTTTTACTTGAGGCTATCGTGTGTGCAGATAATATTGACATTTCATAGTGATCCGTAGAGGTTACGCAAGGAAGCCTCCTTCTGACTTTCACCTGGTGTTGCTCACGGGCAGCAGATCTATAACTTGCAATGTTACCACAATTTTTTTTTATTTCAGCTTTCTTTTTTTAATCGATCTTGTCAAACATTAATATAAAATGTATGTTTTAAGCACTTTTCGTATATCTCGCAAGTAAAATGTTAAAAATACAATCACTCCAAGCTTGCATTGTTATTTTTACACACACCATCGAGCTGTAGTTTGTAACTGAGGATAAATGGTCAATATGTCAATATTTTTGCAACTCATGACGTGACTGTGAGGCGAATTCTAATCGTCGCGCAACAAGCGGAAGCCATAAGGGGGCGAAACCGAATGTGTTTCAGCGCTAGTGGCCTTTGAATTAAGTTTATTTATTTATTTGAGAATACTGCCGGCCGATTTTGGAGGGCCAATGCATGATAGACCACATCAGAAACCACCAATGGGTCGAATGAACAAACAACAATTAACATGTAGCTTAGTCATCGGTGACAGTAAACAATTCACCAACTGCACTCGCAAATAAAGCGGTAGAAGCAATCGCCATCACACTTGGTGGCAGCTCATTCCACTCACAAACAGAACGAGGAGAAAAGCAGTATTTAAAAACAACTTTTCTACAGCGCAACTCAGAGAGCAAATTTTCGTGCTCCTGCCTTGTATCATGACTCGCGTTATACTGAACATAATCAGAAAATTTTAAACCAGCTTTATTATGAATTATATTATGCGAAAATTTTCAAATGCTTTACTTTACTCCGACATGAAAATATAGACACTCCGGAGGCGGTCTACAACGGTGACATGTGTGAATCTTTGCCGTATGAGTTGTGAATAAACCTAAGCGATTTTTTGAAGGCCTTCCAATTGTCAATGAGCGATTGCGAGTGCGGGTCCCATAAAACATCAGCATATTTTAGCAAAGGACGAATCAGCGATTTATAGACCGTCAGCGCAGGAATACAGTGACACATTTTCTTACGTAGCGACCGCAATTTACTTGACGCATTTGTGACAGTCTGCTCAATATGACTAGCCCAGCTTAAGTTGGACGTGATAGTTACTTCCACATACTTGTATTCATTAACTACTTCTAGGGCATTTGAATGGATGAAATAAGAAAAAAAAAGATAGACACCTTCTTCAGTGTAAGTGACATCTGCACACATTTGTTGACATTCAGATACATTTGCCATTTTTCACACCAAAATGAAACCACCATTTGAATACTCTCCTCGAAGCGCTTTTTTGATTAGATACACAAGATATATTTGAAAACGATACACAATCAGGAAAAAAACCCCAAAAAACTGGCATTGCATCGAGTGCTTATCAGCTCGCAGGTCATTGATAAAAACCAAAAATAGCAACGGCCCGAGTACCGAAAGCGTTAGGAATTCTATCCGGGCCACTCGAATTTCTAGTGTCTAATTGCAAAAGACTGTTAAAGATACCTTTTGTAGAAACCAGCAAGTCACTGATTCCAGAACTGACATGTTTAAATGAAGGCAGCATACAGTTATCAACCGTGAAGACAGAAGAGAAAAAAAATAATTAAGCTCACTTGCTATGCTCACTTCATCGGCAAATGTCTCCCCGGTATTAATAAGCTCCTTAATCATCATACTTTTCTTTTGTCACATGAACCAAGAACATTTTTTTGGATTTTCTATGAAAAAGTTGTGCATCGTGGCTTTAAAGTAACGATATTTAGATGTGCGCACAAGAGTCCGTAGCTCCTGGCGAGGTTGAAAGGAGGTTTAAAATAAAACATCAAGTCTAACACCTGAAACTGGACATGACGTTTCACATTCCTAATTTTAGGTAAAATATTTTAGTATTTTTATTTTATTTCGCTCGCACAATAGAACACAAAACATGATGCTTCGAGTGGTTTGTTAGAACGCAGGCGCACAAGAAATAACCAAAGTTTCCAAGAAAAAATCTCCCACTTTTTTCAATAATTGCTTATCAAAGAGAAAACAATGGTTGGTCTAGTCACCTAGGAGAACGTGGGGAACTTAAAAATATGGGAAGAATAGATTTATTAAAAGACGCAAAGAAAAATGCAGCAAATTATTTTCCTGACACGCTTACGCCATATACTTCCTGAAGAACCAATACCAGTGCGACGTGATATTGAGCCTGCTAAGATTTCTTGTAGGTCAATTTATCAGGTAGTTGTTTAAATAAATACCCACTGCAACATCACCATGACCGTTTTTTTTCTTCGCTAGATCACGTGAATGTTAATGCTAAATCAGCTGCGGCGGTTTTAACATAAATTTACAGGCGCGTAAATTGGACCTAACTGAATCGTTATCATGATGATAATGTTATATTTTGAGTTTACAGGTTCTGAACTTGTCATTTAAAATTCTGGCCACATGAGAGTAGAAATACCTCATTATTGCCGTCTGTAAATTAAAAAATCTAATTCAAGGAACGCTCATTGCTAGAAGCGGTGATGTGCGGTGAAGATAAAATATATGTTGAATTTGGTTGCGTGTATGCTTTAGAGTGACTGATAAAGATGTGAACAATTATTAGAATATTCTTCTGATGGAACATGCCATGTACTGCGTGAAAAATAATTCGTTCAAAAATCCTTTTCTAAAAAATCGTGACAAATTACCTATCCGATTGGTGGAGGGATGGCATAATGAAAGCGCCGCTACTACACTCCTCCAATAAAAAATTTGGTTATAAAAAAGCTGAAAACTTCTAGATTTAATGTGAGACTAATATACTTTTCAAATTTAAGTAAAAAAGAAGGCACTGGTTTAGATCGAAAATGAGGCTTTTAATGGCAAATTCACACAGAAGGCCAGCGCGCTATATCATGTTGTGATATTTTGCTTTATGGTACGTCATCAACATTTGCTGGATGTCCCAATACCGTTTCCTTGTGTTGGAAAAGTCTGCATCTCTCTTAACAACAAATAAGACGTGTAATAGAGTATCTTCATTCTCGTTGTGGCCGTTACAAACATTGCAAATCATACACTCGCTAAAATCACGTTGATCTTCAATGAATTCACAATACCGCATATAGTTTATACATATTGAAAACAATGAGAGTACAGTAAGGAGTGAGATGTGTTCATATTGTACTTACGTTCACATATCTCTATTGTTAGATCTCCTTTTTTGTAGCTCATATACTCCCTATATTGTCCCACGCAAGCAAGTTTATAGCCATTTTCACTGTCCTTTTGACATTCGAGTTTTCCTTCAAATATTTCAGCCTCATCCTTGAAGTCGGTTAAACATCGATCTTCCTCTGGAAAAAGACACACAAAATAATACACACAATGAAAACTAAGTTGAAAGAACCTGAGACTGGTGAAGAAGCGAAAGATCAATACGTAGAGGGCATAGAAAATAGACAGTACGACGTCTCACCGACGTCGTCCTCTCTATTTTTGCTCCTTATATGTATTAATGTTTATTTTCGTCCCCATTCTCAGGTTAATTCAACATGATTAATATTCACCAGCTCGCCTGCACCCTTAATATATTTGCACACAATGAAAAACAACAAAGCGCAAATTTTATTAGTAACTCTTTTATTCTAAGTTTTGCGTTTTTCATAGTTTAATCAATCGTCGTGTAAGATCACTAATAAAATTAAATACAAAAAATACTGGAGGAAATTTTCATGGATTCTTAGGGAATGTGTTAGCATGACTCTTGGATACGCCACACCTGCCCTCTTTTGGGGAAGGCTAATGCTGACCCCTTCACTTTTTTCTTTCGGCTTTCTCTCTTGCTTCCTCTATTTTTTGCTGCCTCCTTTTGGCCTCGTTACGGGGTCAGTGCAATCATTTTGCAAAAAAGGCGTCTGAGGCGTTTTTCAAGGAGTATGCTTGCGTATTCCCCAAGAACCCATGAATAGACCTTTCTGTAATTTTTTTCACGCTTTTTTGTACTCCGCCTGTCAGGGTAGGTCGACGCCCTTGAATACAGTCATCCATATTACTCGCGGAAAGAACCACACCCATATCACTAGTGGAAGGAACCGCATCCATATTACTCGTCGAATGAACCGCATCCATCGCTTTAACTACGCGCACACATCACAGCCCACACACCGCTACTACGGGAACTCAGAGCAAAGAAAAACCGACGACAGCAGATCGGCCTCTGAGCTCGCCCGCCTTCTACCGCGCCGCGGCGCAACACCTCTTAGAAAACAAAGCCGTAGTGCTAATTGAGATGGCATCATCAGAGGAGGCCAACGTTGGCACAAATTAGACCCGACGATTGCGTCAACGTTAGGCTCAAACTTGACTTGAAGCCGAGCGCTGTCACAGCACTTATTTCCAATCTGTGTCCAGCGTTAGCCCTCTCTGATTAAGCCATTTCGTTCAGCACTACGGCTTTGTCATCTAGGAAGTGTTGCGCGGCGCCTCCCTTATGACTCCTCTCCAGCTGTGCGCATTACTTTGGCGAAGACGAAAGGGCTCGTTTTGATGAAGACCTGGAGGTGTCTGTCAGTTTGTCAGTGTTGGGGTGAGAGGGAGATGTTGACGCGTGCTTACGTCAGCGCTTCGGAACAATGGGAGCGTCGCACGCGACAACTGTCAAACAAAAGAAACAGAAGTGTTTTCATCAAAACGAGCGTTCTAATGCTACCGCGTCAAGAGAGTTATATCCTTCAACCCAGGTGAAGCCGGAACAAAGTAGTTGTTTTCGTGTGCATTATTCGAAATCAGGGAGTCTCTTTCATTCTGGGAAGTTCTCATCAGAAAATTGGAGGCAAACACAAACCTCAATACGTGAAACCGAATAGTGTTTTCTGCCGGAAGCGGCAAAATTAAAACTTTTTTTAACATTAATATGTCAGGATTCTTTGAGAACGTGGACGAAGGGGGCCGAAGCACCCGCCGAGAGGAAACGACTCGCAGCCTGGTTGCGAGGGTGGACGATGACTGACCGGGGCGGCGTGCGCTCCACGGTGTTTATTGGCGAGGTGACCAATGTTGCCCGCCGAGCCTGGCGGCCACAGACGGGTGGACTAGAGGGGTCGCTACATACTTGTCACACAATATCTTTAAAAATTTTGTCATTACTTGAGAAATATATAATTCCCCATTGATATCCTTGTTCCAACCGCTAGTGCCTAGTTCTGGCGGCGACTTGGATTTCGATTGTTTGTGTTATGTTTTCGTGAATAAGGAAAAACCCCTAAAACAGTGATTTATTTCTCCCTCGATAACCCTTACATTATAACCCTCTGTGCTGAGTGCGAGATACGAGCAATAGTCGGCAGAACTCTGGTACTGTTTGCAGTCATTAAAAGAGCTGTTGTGAATCGCCTGTCACTGCGATGACCTATCTGCCTATCACTACCCACAAGGTTCCTGTGGCACATCCCACCCGAGTATTCCCATTTTTTCCCCAGATGGCCCTGCACTCTAAGAATAATAATAAAAAAGTCGCTTAGTTTCTATCTCTGAATGCAGAGACAGGGGAATTGATGTGATCTAGGAAAGTGTGAGAATATAAAGATGACGGATGGTGTGTGTGTGGGGGGAGCGGGGGGGGGGGGGGGGGGGGGGAGCTCGAAAAAGTCATTTCCGTCAGAGCAATGCGAATTATAATTTGTCCGCTCATTTTCCTGGAACAAGATGTGTTTTTTTTAATCCTCTCGTTCGCTGGATGTCCTGCATAGATCGTACCGCTTGATTACAACTGTGTTCTGCCAGTAAGGAGAGACGCAGTTGTCCTTTTTAAGTTGTAATTATCCCACAAATCACGGACTGGATGGCCGGCACACATAAACTGTGATAAAATGAGTAAAAAAAAGTTTCTCACCATTCAAATCGGTGCTCTTATCTTCGAGTTGTGCTTGTGGCACTTGAGGCGGTAAGTCTGAAGAACCGCTTACGTTGACTACACCAACGGTGCAAATTATTAACATTAGTGGGATCATATTCTGCTAGCTTTTGTGAGCGTTTCTTTCTAAATCAAGTATAGAGAACAGTGTGGAGTGCGTAGCCGCAGTCGGTTATCTCTAGCCGTCTCACGGTCTTGTCTGTTGGCGGACGACAATGCGGGCGTCGCTTATCGGGATATCGTTGAAAGTCTATACGATGGTAGCTGCGCGTTACGGTGACAGATAATTCTCGGAAACGAGCAACACGCCGGAGAAGAAGAAAAGAAAAAAACATTATTTTTTATCCAGGTTGTGGTCCATTAGCGAAAAGTCCTGATTTTTTTATCGTTAGCCACTTTTGATAAAAAAAGACAGCCTTGGTATGAGAATACTATCTTGCAGTCAAGAAGCTTCACAGAGAAAACTATACTACATAAACTTGCTTGCAAACAAAAACAAACAATGCAAATATTAAAATAATTTTTACTGGGTGCGTGCTTCTGATGTGGCCAACTGCACGTTATGTCGAATTTAGGTACCTTTGCTTTTCTTGAATGAAGGATATCTTCCTCCGATTAAATTGCGGCGAACCCTAAAGCGAGTAGCTATGTACAAATCCTTTGTCGCCTTCTCCGTTCTTCTCACGACCTTCCATCGTAGCAGAAAGAGCCCGCCTTGCTTCTCTACCCGCAGTTAAAGGTTGGTCTCTCTGCCCCCGCTCTCTCTCTCTCAGGTGTTTCTTTGGAACGTTGAGCACGGTCGTACGCCCAACGTCGCCGCTCCTGTACAGCTATCTTTCCCTCAGCCAGCTCCTTTCTCTTGCGAGGCAGGATGAAAAGTGCGGCACACCCTGTGAGCACCTCGTTCCGCGACCACCGAATGTGTGATAAGGAAAGAAGGACAGCACGTACGCGTAATTCCCCATGCGCAAACGCTTCGATGTGGCCACCGAAACCTTTTTTCTTAAAATAACAAAAAATGCCACTTAAAAAAATATTCGCAAATTTTTGTTTAGTGTGAGTCCTGGGGTGGTGCTATCGCATTTTATAACTCGGTGATACCGTTTTAGATATTGAAGCAAAAAAGAGAACAGGCCTATTAAAAACCGACGCCATGGCTTCGACATTAAACGCCGCTCAAGGGATGGTTATTTGTCAGAAAATTGAAGACAGGCATTTGAGGTGTTTGTGGAGTTTAGACAATGTTTTATTCGCATGTTAATACGTGTGGGTGTTCTACGTTACTCCTTTTTCCGTTTCTCTTCCTTTTGAGTGCACAGAAAACAGAACATTTATTTGAAATGCTGGAATAACTGTTTGTTTCATTAACCAAATGTTTTTGCCACTGCGGTTGTTTCCAAGCGGAAACGTTGACACTATATTTTTGGTAATTTCATTTAATTTCATTATCAGGGCCTGAAGGCATTACAGAGAGGAGTGGAATCATACATCAATATAAAGTGAACAATGAAAACGAAACGCAAAAAAACAAAACACAAGGTACAGAATCGCTATGGAACATTATTAAGAACATCAGTTATAGTGGCTTTGAAATCAGCAGCGTCAGTAAGTAAGACTACAGATGCGGGAACGTGATTCCAGTCGACGGAGGTCAGGGGTAGGAAGGAGGCATAAAGGTTGGAGGTGATGCAGTAGGAGATTCCAACATTTAGTGGATGATCGGTGCGGGGCGATATGTATGATGGTTCTGAAAATAATGAGGTTCGAAGTGCTGGGTTAGAGTGATAAATTCTGTGAAATAAGCAGAGGCGAGCTATTTTTCTACGAAAGGAGAGGTTATGCAAATGTAGAGACACTTTCATGGAGATGACGCTGGCTGTACGATGATAGTTAGAAAGTTTAAAACGTGCGGATTGATTTTGAATGGATTCAATGGATGATGCTAGGAATACACCAGGGTTCCAGATAGAGCCCGCATATTCAAGTTTGGTGCGCACTAAAGTTTTATATAGGAGAAGCTTAAGCGAAACAGGGGCAAGGAAAAAATTTCTTCTAACATAGCCTAATAAGCGATTATCGTTGTTAGGGATATATTCTACATGGATGTTCCAGAAGAGATCGCTAGTTATATGAACACCGAGATATTATAGGTTGACACAGAAAGCAAGGTGGAGTTATTATTGCAGTAGGAGGGACAAGTGTTATTTTGACGGGGCACTCTCATGGATTTACATTTAAAGGTGTTAAGTTCCATAAGCCAATTATCGCACCAGTGGGTGACGTTGTAAATATCGGTCTGAAGAGCAGATATGTCAGAGTCGTTTATAATTTTCTTATAAATTACGCAGTCACCAGCAAATAGGCTAATAGAAGAGGATACATGCGTGGGAAGATCATTAATATGTATAAGAAATAAACGTGGACCTAATACGGAACCTTGTGGGACACCGGACTTGACACATGATGTTGAAGAATCAGTTCCGTTAGCGTGAACAAATTAGTAACGGTCTGATAGAAACGATTCTATCCAAGCGATTATATTAAGATCTATGTCAAGTTTACGGAGTTTATGAAGAAGCAGCGCGTAAAGAACCTTGTCGAAAGTTTTTGAGAAATCAAGAAATATGCAGTCAGCCCGGGAACCCCTGTCAAGTGTTACGTGAAAGTCATGAGTAAAGGTCAGGAGTTGAGTTTCACATGAATAAAACCTTCGAAATCCATGTTGCCCTGAGTGCTTGCGAATGCTCGCAAGAAGAAATTTTTTTTTTTATTTCTATTTGCTTATCACTTACAAGCTCACTTACAAGCAGAAAATTATCGGAATAAGATGAGCATTGTAAAATCCGCTGCCGCTTGTTTAGAGAGAAACACCAACCCATAGATAAAATTGTAAAAAAAAAAGACTGCAAAAGTTTGCGTACTCTTTAAAAAAAAAAAAAGAAGGGTGTCATCTTACATTTTTTGTGCCTTATAATTTACCTAAAGCTTCAGTTCATTGGAGGGCGCACTGACGTCGAATAGACGGCACCATCTTTTACGAGGGGCTTGATAACGGTGCGATATAACTTATTTAACTGCTAATGTACGTATCAATGTCCACAGAAAGAAAGCAATGAGGTTTTGCAGAAGGGCCAAAAAAATACCGATTATGTTTTTGGCCAGTAATACGTATACTAGCTTTTTTATTGAGTTGTACCACCAGGCTATTAAGCCGCTGGGGAAAGTTGGTAGCGTCGATTCGACGTCAGCGCGCTGTACGTCGAAGTAAACTTTTGTCGGGTCTTTTATGTGACAAAAGGTGTAAGAATATGCCATTTTTTTGCGAGAGTGTAGGCACATTCAGATTTCTCCTACAGATCTTCGCATTGAAAGTTGCGAATGAAATAGAGTTGGATTTGTATTCGCATAGCGGTAGAAGAGCGGGGTTCGGGCAACTGAGCAACGGATTACCTTTTTTTTTCCTCTTCAACTCTGGTTCAGCATTGCTCTTTTTAAGCGCACAATATTTCTTAAGGACTTTTATATGTCAAGCTGTCATGTTTACTTTGAAACAATGCTGATTTAAGTGCAGATATCTATTAACTTTCGTTTCACTAAGAAGTCAAGCATCAACATGCTCTGCATTGCACTGCTGGTGTCGGCTAAATATTGCAACCCTTTTAAGAAAGTTATATAAAATACTAAAAAGAGCCCTTTACTTTTTTAAGTGGGCCATTAGTTTAATTCAGACGCATATGGTATCTGGTGGCCCGAAGACGAACTCAGAATACGACACCAAGTTACACAGCATTTTCAATGCTCGGCAGCCAATTTACAGCAAAAAAAAAAAAGAAAAAAAGAAGATAACGGCGTGTTTCATAGCAGCCGAAAGAAAAAGAAAACACAAATCCAGCCACTGCGCGGATGGGACGAGAGATCTCTTACAATACTAAGTTCGTCGCTACAGACAATAAATAGATTTTTTCGATGATAAATGTAAACAAAAAGGGCACACGAAAGGAACAAAACAAAAAGCAATGACACTACCTTATTTTATATGCCTGACCAACCAATGAGTCATACTGCACGAACGAATTTAACACTTATAGTAACAAAAACAATACCGATTCATAAAAAAAATCACGACGCAAAACACTAAAGCAGAGTGCCAGAAAGAGACGTCCCTGTAAAATGAATTTATTCTGGAAGTGCCTACGATGGGGGGGGGGGGGGGGGGGGCTTTCAAACCGCCTTCTGTTCACCATAAATGAACATCAAACAAACCTGCCCCAAGAGCCATTACGAAGATGTATTCCGTTGTACCGAGCAAGATCACTGATATCTCCTTAAATTGAAACGTTCTGTAAAGAAAAGCACTAAGAGATGTTGGAACAAATGTCGCGGAGTAATATATATCCAGGGCAGGCGAGAAGGATGACGAGGAAATCGAACACTGTTGACACTGTTGCTCCGTTGGAAGGCTGTCATATGGTGATCTTGAAATTGGTATGGAGTTTTGGATTGATTTGAATCATCCAAAAATAACGAGTATAGATGCGTTCTCAAGGATGCCGTAAATATCTTACTGTGTGAAAAATAGTGCGACTATGACCGAGAGGCGTTACTGCAAATCAGTGTTACACATAACTATTCGTATTAACTTTATACATGACAACGAAAGAGTCAGATATCACCAGAATAGCATACACGCAACTTCTAATAATTACAGTACTTCATGCTATATAAAGGTGAACTCAGAACAGCTACTGCTATAAAAAATTAGGTTCGGGCAAATATTCAGACACTGAATAGGAAAATGACCAAATAAATCTCTGTCAAGCCGAAGTTCATCATAACTGCACGCAAAGACGTCATGCCTCCAGAGTTTCTATGGCGAAAAGTGACCTAGCTTTCCTCATATCTTCACCGTAAATGCCAAAGATTATCTCATAGCGGCCGGTGACAATATCCAGCGCTCTTTTAGGGTCGTGGTATCTCTAAATGTCTTGTGATGACAGCATTGCCAGCCAGGCACGTAGCCAGGATTTTGTTTCGAGTTGGGGAGGGGGGGGGGGCGCCCATTACAAAATGCTGTATGAGGGGGAGGGGAGGCCCCAGCAAAATGGAAGATTTCGCGGGGCGAGGGCCCGAGCCCCATGCCCCCCCCCCCCCCCCCCTTCTGACTACGTGCCTGTTGCCAGCCAATGTGATACACAAACTGGTATGTATTAGGGGCTGGAAGATCTTTATTGCTCGACGACCGGTCGCAACTTGGCCAGGCGAGGAAATGTTCCTTACATCACGAACGTAAAATGTGCGGCATTTTCTTTGACAGCAGTTCACTTCATAATGAACCATAACATCCTCAACACCGTAAACCTCTTCTGATCACAGAGAGACAAAATGACACCTTTTAATGATAAACACAAAACAGTTTCTGTTAGCTTAGCACAGTGTGATTATACTGAAAGAGTGCACAGTTATGAAGTTCCTTTACTTTATTCTCCACAGCCGTAGTTAAAATAAACTTGTTTGAAATATTTTACATTGTCCGACGTACACATTCCCGAGGAGGACAAAGGGACGTTTATGCAAGGTACAGCTATTTATTAACGAGACTAGTGGAAAAAGTATGCTTTATAATAATTATTAAAATGTTACAACTTTAATGCTATCTCTTTCAAAGCTCTCCCCTCATCTGGCTATGCGACATTGCATACAAATTTGATATTGTTGGAAACTGCGATTCTGGTCATCATTTGTCAACTCCTTCAGCTGCACCGTTGCCTTAATTTCTTTTTTATCTCATTTACTGTATTTTGTTTCAGCTGTTACATTCTCGGCGACATCGGAATTTATTTACTGTATTGACTGCCTCAATGTTTCCAGATTGCACCGAAATGCCCACGATTTTTCAAATATGAGGATGTTTTTGGGTCAGTCAGGTTGCGGTGCGAATACGGTTTCAAGTGAGTGCAAGTGTGCTTTCGGTCGTATTTTTGCTCCCGGCGAAGGCTTTTAGCTACCGTTTAGCGCGAACTATGTATATATGTTTAATCGGTGATGTATCTTTTGACGTATAGACTTTTTATTATTATGCACCATGTTGGCCCTTATGCAAATGCCTAATTTCCGATTGTTGTAAAATGTGTTACTAATTTTTCCAACATTGTGTACATTCAGAAACAGAAAGTCGCCCGGGCACACACTTGAACTCACCACGTTGAACGACACGCCGTGGTACCCTGCTCGCTGGGGAATATCGTCGCGTGTGACAAGACGTGGAGATTTTAGTAACTTCTGGAAGAAAAACAAGACACCAGACATGCAATTAAAATCGCCCACGTAACGGAGAATAAAAACAAAGAACTGTGAACGAAGTAAAGGAGAAAACGCTGGCACTGCTGAAAGGATTGGCGCGTGATAACCTACAGCACTGTTTCCATCCATGCAATATATGTACGTAACGGAGTATAGATTTTGGCAGGGAAGTGTGTGAATAAATAACTAAGCAAATAAACAATAAATATTTACGAATTCTTATGCCTCGCTTTTATGACAGACGGCTACTGAAACTTTAAAAAAAGAACAAGCCCAGATAAACATTCGCGGATAATGTTCTGAACATTAACCTGCAAATCCTTAGTCGTTGGTCAAACCTTTTCTAAAAAAAAAACAAAAAAAACTTTCGTGCAGTAAAAGTACCCGCAAAAGCTATCTTCTCAGGGCTTGCCAAGAGGCACAGATGACTGTGGCCTCTACAATTAGTAACATAGAATTTCGTTACTTTATATATATATATCGCAATCGTATTCGCGAAACGGTATTTGAAGTAAGGTATGGTCACTGATAGTCCAAAGAACGCAGGGCGTGGCGAGTCCCGAGCAGCATTTGATTATTGCTCAGTAGGCAATGAAATTGCGCCATGACACGATAATACTGTCGAAGAACGAATCACCCACCAAAATGCGCTAGAACATAAATTGGTCACGCCCTGCGTCTTTTAAGCGATCAGACTCGAGGAAAGAATCACATGACTTCGGAAGGTAATCGCAAAAGTAGTTTTAATTTTTTAAAGATGTGTAAATTGAAAATCTCAATTGCTCAACGTTTTGCAGTCGAATAATCGAGACATAATGCAAGGCGTAGCCAGGCTTTTTTTTAATTTATTCAACCTTTTTATTGGTTGATACCTCAATATGATCAGATGCGGAGCGACCTGCACCTCTAGAGCCGTCAATAAGGATAGTCAAATATTTTTATCTGTTATCAGGTGAAATTATAATCGATTACCGCTTTCGGTAACATGCATCTGTATGACGCGAACTGTCCCTTTAGCACGTAATTATGATCAGCAAAATTAATGACTATCGTGCGATTCTCCAATTAGGACTTGTGCAACGGAAGTCCCAAACTCCACGTCGTGATGTTCGACCTGGGAAGCGGGGTCGTCGTCGCGACGCTTGCTATTCTCTGGGAGAGCAAGTCAAATGACAGAAACGTTAAAAACTGTAACAACTTTTATTCCTACAATATCTGGCGACCGCTTCTCATGCGGAAACCTCCGGCGTTCTGACGGTGGGTGATCAAGAAGTTTTATCACGATGTGTAGCCACATGTCACTTACCGCGCTTGAATCGTTCTGATCAAATATTGAACACCTACATAAAGATGTTGATTTTCGATTCTTTTGTTTGATTCTGTGTGTCACATCCGTTTTAGCTGAACAGGAATCGGAAACTAATGACGAGGGGGTGTTTTAAAGTTAATGTAGCTGATGGTAAACATAAATATCGGCCAAATTAGGGTTGCAGTGAAATCTTACATTCATTAAGTCTTATCCTTAGCACGCTGAAAAGGTTCCTCCCACAATGCTAACATATATGCATAGTAACACTGATTTCCACATGATGAAGGTAACCACTCGCTGGATTCAGCGGATGCTCACGCCCATACAAAAAGGACGACGAAAGGAAGTTGAAACAGAAATGTTTCAGCTTTAGCAAGCAGACCGTGACGACATGAAGGTCGGTATTAGCACTCCAAGATGGAGGAATAAAAAAATATTTGAATCACAAGGATTCTAAAAAAAGGAAGATTGCAGTGCAATTGGTTGCATACATGAAACTTCTAACATAATAAAGGTTTATATTATGGTGGCTCCAGAGGGAAACGAGACAGCTGCCAGACGCGCGCAGCCAAGTGACGCAGACCAAGCCGTCAACAACAAGCAGCCACCGCAGGGGCGAAACCCGACGGCTAGACATTCCTCGGTTGGGGGTCTTCGGGGTATCCCCCGTGCTCGTGGGGGAGTCTGTCCAGCCGCCAGACAACCAGATGGTTCGCTACCGCCCGTGGAGCCGGTGGCACGTCGAGATATAGCTCTCATGTGGTGTTCGAAGTAAGACCACGTCTTTAGGTCTTCTCTCTTTTCATTAAAATAAAATTTATGTAGACTAAACTTGACGATGCCCTTACTGCTCCGCGGCATCTCTCTCGGGATTTCCTTCACGCCAGCTACAATATAATCGTTTCGAAACACGTCTAGCCTGTTCAGTCAGATTTTTCATTTTTTTTTCTCATTTATTTATCTTGAGGACCCGTGTCTGGTATTACGCAAGTGTGGGTAAGTTAAAAGGCACTTGTTTGAACACAAAATTAAAAATCACAAAAAGAAAAAAAAAAACATCATGCAAATGTTAAATGGTAATAACAAGTGAACAAATCACTATACAAATTTATAACTCGTTCATTTCATTAGAAAAAAAACACTGATAAGTTCACAAAACGTAGATGTGTTAATTTCTTGTACAACGCCGTTGGGTAATGAATTCCAATCTTCAATAGCAATAGGTAGCATGGAATTTATGAAAAACTAGGATGAAGAGCGGATGTATTTGATTTCACACATTGTCAACCCAAGCGGAAATTTGATCTGGGGCGCTGAGCAGGGCCATTTTTATCTGCGGATTGTGATAATATATTTTATGCAGAAGGGCAAGTCGGGAGAGCCTTCGACGAAGAGAAAGTGTTTAGATCAGATCGGTTACGAAATTAAGTAATACTAGTGCAGGAGGGGGAGTCGGAGTGAATGTACCTACCTTAGTGCTCTGTTTTGAATTTTTTCTAGTTCGTTAGAGAGATGATTTTGAAATGGTGAGCATATTGATCATGCGTATTCCATTTGGGAACAAACCAGAGTTGTGTAGGCTAGCCTTTTAATTTCGGGTGAACAGAGTTTGATGTTACGTTTTAAGTATCCGAGTGTGCGGTTAGCTTTTGGGACAACTTCGTTAACGTGGTTGTTCTATGCGAGATCGCTGGTGAGGTGAAGTCCTATGTACTTATATCATGTGCAGTGGCCAATGTTATTGATACCTAGTTGGTAAGAAAAATTAGACGAGGTGGTTCGACGAGTGAATGTTAGTAACTTGCACTTTTTCATGTTTAGGCTCATCTGGCAATCGTTACACCACTGTTCAATTATATTGAGGTCATGTTGAAGTATTCTATGGTCATCTGGTGTTTTGATCGCTCTGTAAATGACGCAGTCGTCTGCGAAGAGACGCACGGGGGATGATAGGAGCTTTGTTAAGTCATTGATGTATGCTAAGAATAATAATGGGTCTAGTACGGTTTCCTGTAGGACGCCTGAGGTGATAGAGGACCTGCATGACATTTTGTTATCGATGACTGTATAATGCGTACGATTTGTGATGAACTCTCTGATCTGGTCTATTAAGTTTAAAGAAACTTTAAGTTAAGATAGCTTTTTAATGAGGCGTTGATGAGGTACCCTATCAAATGCTTTTGAGAAACCGATAAATATGGCGTCAGTTTGGAGTTTGTTATCTAGGTTAGAAAAGAGGTCATCTGTGAAGTGTAACACCTCGGTTTCACAGGAAAACGTTTTCCGGAACCCATGCTGGTTTAAACATAGCAAGTTATTAGATTCCATGTAGTTAATTCCATCTGAATATATAATGTGCTCGAGAAGCTTGCAGAGAACACTGGCGATTGATATGGGGCGATTATTGGCTATTTGGTTCCTGTCACCCGTTTTGTGCATCGGCAGTATTTCTCCTACTTTTAAGTCATCCGGTAGCCTCCCAGAACTTAATGATTGGCTAAATATTTTGCACAAGTAATGAGCCACTGTTTGCTTTGTATTTTTCAAAATCTTTGAGTTTGTCAAATCATCGCCAGCGCTAGAAGAAATTTTTAGATTTTCAATTGATTTCACGATGCCGGGATATGAAATATCGATTGGGTTCATCGGCGCATGGTCTAACGTGTTCAGGTTAGGTATGGTGTCAAAATCCTCTTGTGTGAATACTGAATTAAAAAATGTGTTAAGCCTTTGTGCGCTATCTTCATCCTCGAATTTCACACCGTCGCCATCAACGAACGCCAATGCGTTCGCACGTGTCGGGTTTATAATTTTCCAAAAAAAAAATTTGGGTTGTTTGTAAGAATGTTTTTTGAGTCATGTTTGAAAAACTTTAATTTTGCTTGCGCGACGGCATTTTTATATACCTTTGCATGACTAGCATATTTATCCCAAAGGCTGTTATTCGAAGGCGATGATTTTGCTTTCTTAAATAGTCGTTTTTTTGTTGTTGTTCATACGACTAATTGCTTTCGTGAACGATAGATTGACGTTATCTGATCGTATTCTTACTCGTGGTACGTAGGAATTGAAAAGTGAAGACATTATATTTTTAAAGCGGCCCCAGTTCTCTTTAATTGAATTCTGGTCAAAGGTGGACATAAACGAACAGTAAAACGCTTCTAAGCCCTCGTTTATTGCCTGATAGTTTGCTTTGTTATAATCCATGATGTATGTATGGTATGCAGATTTCGGGATGCAGGAACTTCCAGCGAAAAATGTATTACTAAGTGATCACTCAGCCCGGAAGGTGGGAGATGTTGCTGATGTTTCTGGGATGAGACGATAAGCATAGATCAAGGGTGCTGCAAGAAGAACCTACATTCCAGGTTGGTTGGTTTATTATTTGAACTAAGTTGAAGGTTAAACCTGTGTCAATGAATGCACGTAACGTAGCACATCGTGATGACAAAGGAAGCCAGTCAATATGCGGATAATTGAGATCGCCAACAAGTGTCATACTAGCTCTCGGAAACGTTTTGGAAAGAAAAAAAGTGCGTCATGAAGTTCCGTAACAAAATCATCCGAATAATCTGGCGGTCTACAGCAAACTCCCAGTAAGGCCTCATAAGATAGTGATGATGCAATCACCCAAACCATTTCCAGCGATGATGGCACTGCTATCCTATTACAAGATACTGTGATTTTGGCAGCGATAAGAATGCCACCACCCCTTCTTTTGTCTCTATCACACCCAAGCAATGCGAAATTCATGTTTTTTTGGGAACACGTCTATATCTTTTATTTCTGGACGTAACCAAGTCTCCGTTAGAAACACTGTGCCAGCATTTGCCGATTTAATCAATGGATGCAGTTCTTCTTGTTTTGAAAGTACACTTCTAATATTTGTAGAAATAACCGAGTGCGATCTGTTTGGGAAAAGTGGGGCAATAGAGTAATTTATATGGGACCCCGCACTAATATCCACCTGTTGTACACGTCGTGGCCGGGAAACAAGGTTACGTTTAGATGCCCACGTTTACAGCGCTGTCCTCGTCACTCCACCCCTGGTCACATTACCTTCCTATTAATCAATCAGCGCCAAGCACCACACTCCTCCTCTTCTTCCTGTGAACCAATCAGTGTCGAGTCTGACGGCTACGCTTTTATCGAGGCTTCACTTTTGGGGTTCACGGAATGACGAACAAAGAGCCAAAGAACTTTTCACGTTAAAACGCGAAAACTCGGTTGTCGACGAGAAAGAAGAAGGTCAATATATTTCGGGACTGCCATGTTGTGCTCCTGAGAAATCATGACCGCAAGGCCCAAAAAGTCACAAGAAAATGTTATCGGAACCTCCTGGCGAGGTTGCGGAATGTCATAAAGCGCGACGAGAAGCTGACCAAGGGGGTGAGTTTGCTTCATTACACCACGACGACTCGCCTTTGAGGTGTAGACGGTGACTCATGCGGCCCCCTTTTCACCCGAACATGCGCACAGAGAGACTTCCTATTTTTTCCAAAAATAAACAACCAATTTCGGGACAAGCCTGCAGGACAATGGCTTGGCGATTATCGAGGGAACATAAAATGAAAAGAGCAAGGGTATTCCCCCAGCTCATTCATCGGTGGGAAAATTGTCACTTCGAGTAAGGCGAATGTGGGGACTAACCCCGCCAGTGATGCTCGTGTTCGTAGCAATGCTCATTCGCGATAGTAATTTAGGAACGTTATGGCCACCCCTCATACCGTGAGTTAGAGCTCGGCAGATTCCTACGGGTGCCGCCAGTGTCACTAAATAAGCTACGTTTCAGAGTAACGACACTTACCCATCTTGTGGTTCAAAAGCATGGTTGCTAGTTATCTGCATCATTATCTGAAATCACAGGAAACGCTTTCCCGTCTTCCACAGTTATTTAAACATTTCGCGAAAAAGGAAAGCTATATTGTATGAGCTTTCTAACACCGACTCTAACGCTGAGGAAGTCGCAGCTTTGAATCACAATGATCGGCAGTTTCATCTGCTCTCCACACGTACTAAGATGGTGGCGACCACAACGATATTGAGGAACAGAGTGCTGATATTCCAAGCGCCCAGCTCATTTAATATCTCCATACACCGTCTCATACTATGACGGTCTCAAGCACAATGCTACAGGCTGTCGGGTCCAAACACCAGCCTGTTAGAAACTATATGGTATATCTGCTCCGTTGTACGCATCGGTGCGCCAAGACGCGTCATGAGGGGATGAGTTTTTCGTCTGCTTAGCGAGAGCTCGCGGCGGCACCGTCCGCTTGCTACTACTGAACACTACTAAGACGAGTCTTTTGAAATACTGTCTGGAAGCAATGTGGCAAAGAGAGCTTGGGATCAGAACCAGTGACCATTAAGAAGTGAAGATGAGTCAGATCGAGTGTTCGATATGGGAGTGTACGTACGAACCACGTGCGGAAAGGAGATACTGGTCCGGGTACGAACACAAAGATTGGATAGGATTGTTATGGCTAAGGTGAAGCGACTTCATGTCAGTGTTACTTGCGAGCCCTTCAACTTCTCCGAAGAGTTAATATGTTTGCAATATATGGCTGAATATTTATGAAACTAAATATCATGTACTTTTACTTCACCATTATAAAATAGCCCGCTATCACAACAGAGAACCATATGCGTGGGATTTGTGCTCTTCGTACCCTGCGTATCAGAATTCCTTTCTCGCGCTCTTTTGAAATAAGGACGCAATTTTTCCTGAGGTAGCGCTCCGCCCGCCAGCCTTCGGGCCTTACTCCATCGCAGAGTGAGACGTAGTATGGGTGCCGCTATCTTGTGGCAATTTGCCACGGGCCTAGAGTATCAGCCTTATCGAAGCAGGGAACCGTCTAATGCAAACAGGCCCTTATCGTAAAGTGGTGCCAAAGATCGATCCTTCCAAAGCGTGGAACCGACCGTTCGCGAATATAAAGGAGGTGACGCACTCTGGTTATTTCACTGACACTCTTAATCAAAAAGAATGCGGTCGCTATGTTTGTTTGTGTGGAGCGCGCATTTTGCGTGTTGCGTCATCGTCACGTGTTCGCCACAAACAGGGATTATGCAGGCAAGGGAAAACCAGAATCACCGATTTCAAGGTGATGACTTCAAGGGTGAGCGTATTTACCTGCATGCTGATGAATAGCCGCGGTAGAACAAGTGTACACCCATCTTTGTTTGGATTCAACTTTTCTATTCTGACCCTAATTTTGGCAATATTTTGCGCATACAGCACCTACCATAATATCTATATATAT
Organism: Ixodes scapularis; assembly: GCF_016920785.2. Taxonomy (NCBI): domain Eukaryota; kingdom Metazoa; phylum Arthropoda; class Arachnida; order Ixodida; family Ixodidae; genus Ixodes; species Ixodes scapularis. The sequence continues at coordinate 91,193,391 of NW_024609835.1, forward strand.
ATTGTAGGGTTCGGTGCTACTGCTCCCCCGGAAGAAGGACCAACGAGGCAGATCTCAGAATACACACCTTTACTTGTTCCTGGCAGCGAACTGACTGCCAAGCCCTGAGCCTCGAGCGCGGCTCACGCGGACGTTGCGCGCCGGGCGCGGAGCGCGCGTTCTTTCGCCCGATGATGGGCCGCCAAGCCCACAAACTTTCACCCCCCCCCCCCCCCCTCCCGCGAGTTCGTTGGAGTTGGTGGTGGAGAGAAAGGTTCGTCGTTATCGTCATTGTTGATGGCGATGTTGGCCGGCGAGGGGGGGGGGGGGGGGCGGAGGAGGGCGGGTCTGAGGCGCCGCACGACCGCCAGGGCCCGCTGGAGGTTGTGCTCGTCAATGGCCGCGAGGCGCAAGACGGCGGCCCTGGCGGCGGCGGCCGACTCCCGGGCACGGTGGAGAGCGCCGGCCTGGTGGGTGCCCCTGTGTATCTCGGGCACCCCACAAATGGGGCACAGGAGCCGGCGCTCCTCCTCGTTGTAGAGCTGCACGGGGTCGTTCGGGTGCCGGTCGGTCAGGGTGCATCCCCGAAACGGCTCCGGGACCTCGGCCGGGGGGTCCGTGGTGAGGGGCCGGGGCTGGACCTCCCAGGGCAGGTTTAATGTCCATGAGATTGGTAGGCCCTGGGGGCCCAGCACGGTCCAGGTTGCGGAGTTGCCCCGGCGTCGGTAAAAGTGCCGACGGCGACGTTGTCCCGGAGCTGGGGGGCGACGGCCATGGTGCTCCCAGGGTGGCGGTGGTGGGGGGGGGGGGGGGGGGGGGAGAAAGTGAACGCCCCCGTCTGTAGTACCGAGGCATCTTGGAGAGCAGAGACAAAGAAAAAAAGAGGGGGACCCATGAGTGGTCTTCTACAAGTGTTTCTTCTACGAGAACGTCGAGCGCGGCAATAGACAACTTAAATTTGCGAGCACGTTATCGGTGAATATCGCACAGAACTACGCGCACAATCTGTATGGTGCGGAAACTAGTTCTCGCCAAAGCCTATTGCAACGCGCATCTTCTAAGTCTTCGTCTTCGTCTTCGTCACCAACATCAGGAAAAGTCCTCGCAGAATTAAGTATAACCAGGATCGGCATCACTCTCCACCTGCGAGAGAAGTTTGTCATCCAATTCATAATACCGTTTGACGTTGGTGACATGAACGGGTCCAGCGAGTCGTCCAGACTCACAATAAACGAGCGTGTACGTGAGGCGTGGGACCTTGTCTCGCACTCGATACGGACCATCCCATCTGTTCACCAAGGAAGCTGTGAAACCTCTGGAGGCGTCACTAAGTGGGTGTGTCCGCCGGAGTACAAGGTCTCCAACTTCGAATTGCACGTCCCGGTGGCCACGATTGTACTGCTCAGCCTGCTGAAGCCGTGTGGCGTCCAAGCTTTCACGGGCATCACGAACGATGTCCCTGAGTCTGCGTCGTAGGCTTCTTGCAAACTGACCGTATGAGCGAGCAGCGCCACGGTTGTCGGTCGTGCAAGTGTTTTCCAGCGGCAAAGTCAGCTCTTTTCCGAAATTAAGGCAAGCTGGCGTAAAACCCGTAGACCGGTTAACGGTTGTGCGTGTTCCGAACGCGAGCTCTGGGAGCTTTGCGTCCCAGTCAGGGTGACGTTCGGTGTGAGCTATTAACATCAATTTCAGGTTTCGGTTCACCCGCTCTGTGATGTTTGCCTGTGGGTGATAGGGAGACGTCCGCTTGTGTTGTATGCCCAATGCGGCACAAGAGTCTCGGAACACTTTGCTGGCAAAGCAGGTAGCGTTGTCGCTAATCAATTTCGCCGGAAATCCGAAGCGTGTGAACGTCTCCATCAGACACGTCCAAATTTTCTTGGACGTCAGCGATCGCAATGCAAATAGCTCCACCCACTTGCTAAAGTGATCGGTGACAATCAACAAGTACTGGTTTCCACGCGGACTGCGTGGGAAAGGGCCCATGACGTTGACAGCAACGCATTCCCATGGGGACCGACTCACGACTGGCTGCATGAGACCAGGGGGCTGACCACCGCGCGGTTTGCCTTTCTGACAAACCGGGCATGAACGAGCGTACCTCAGCACGTCCTGACGAATTCCTGGCCAAGTTGCAGTACGGCTTAACTTTTCGAAAGTCTCGCAGCCACTACTGTGACCAGCCAGAGCAGAGTCACGGTAGTATCTAATGAAGGACGTGCGAAGTCGGCGAGGTATCACGGCTCGAAATGGAGTGCCTGTGAAGCCACCCTCCTCGTCGTCGATCTGAGGTATGTACCGGAGGAGCAGACCGTCTTCGGCCAGCAAGTACGAGTCAAAACCCATGTCAGCGTCTCTGTTGCCACGTCGGTCACGTGAAGATAACCACTCAGAGACCCAGCGACAAAGTCCATCGTTCTGCTGTGCAGCACGAAGCTCGTCTCGGCTAATCAAAGTACCCCAGCGCGAGCCAGCATCTATCGCAGCCACAACATTGGCATCCTCGGGCACGTGCTCTTCGCCGAGCGGAGCGCGCGACAAAGCGTCTGCAACTTTGTTTTGGGAGCCTGGCTTGTGCACAATGGTATAGTCATATTTCTGAAGCGTAAGTGCCCAGCGTGCTAATCGTCCTGCCGGATTTTCCAGCCGCTGAAGCCAAGACAAGGCGGCATTATCCGACTGGATCACAAAGCGCGCGCCGTCAAGATACATATAGAATTCCTGCAGGGCGAATACGATGGCTAGGCACTCAAGCTCGCAAACGTTGTAATTCCGCGGAGCTGTTGTCAACGTATGGCTAGCAAACGCAACGGGTCGTAAGACACCATCAAAGTCTTGAAGCAGCACACCACCTAAACCGTAGCCGTCGCATCGGTTTGCAGCAAAAACGGACGGTTGAGGTTTGGGAGCTTCAAAGATGCTGTCTCAGCAATAGCTCTGGACAGTTGAAGGAAAGCATTTTGCTGTGCCTCCGTCCAACGCCACTTGACGCCTTTGCGCAGCAGTTCGTTCAGAGGCCGCGTTATCTCTGCACACTGGGGAATAAACTGACGGTAAAATCGTGCCAAGAAATCGCCGCAAACTCTTTGCATCATGTGGGCGAAGAAACTGAGTTATGGCCCTCAGCTTGTCCTCATTGGGGCGAAGCGATCCATCGTCGATTAGAAAACCGAGCAGGTTAATCTTAGATGCTGCCAGTTGCATTTTTCCCGGGTGAACTGTCAAACCAGCATTCCGCATGCGCTCGAGAATAGTCCGAAGGTGCTCAAGATGTTCTTCGAACGAGCGTGAGAAGACTACTACGTCATCCATATATGCCATGGCGTAGTTGTGCCGTGCGTCTCCAAGCACAATGTCCATAAGACGCTGGAATGTGGCAGGAGAGTTGCTCAAGCCGAAAGGCATGCGCACAAACTCGTAGAACCCTCTGTAGCATGTGAATGCTGTTTTCTTGATGTCAGCGGGTTCGACCTCTATCTGGAGGAAACCGCGACTGCAGTCAAGAGTCGTGAAAAAACTCGCGTTTTCCAAGTTGTACATGATCGACTCAATCGAGGGGTACGGGTAGGCGTCACGAACGGTTACCGTATTCAGGCGCCGGTACACTGTTAGAAAAACTCCTGTCAAAATATGGGACACAAACATGCTAACCTTGTTGCCACAACATGTACTGTATTACCGGACTACAGAACATGTTCCATACTTCTTTAGTACGGGACATGTTGTTGCTGTATGGGCAGGCACAACAAGTTCCATACACCATCATCACGGAACAAGTACTGTATGCTACAGGAAATGTACCATCGTGGCACACAGCAGCACATGTTCTGTTGCAAGCCATGCCAGAACATGTACCATTTTTACGAAGTACATTACATGTTCCAATGCGTCCAAAACGACACAGGTTACATTTCTTGTACGTACGGAAAAAGTTCAGTCTTGTTTGTGATAGTACTCGCCCCATTTTATGTTACTGCCGCTATTCATGAGTACATCCGGGCTTTGTATGTCACATGCCAAGCTCCTCCTTGAAAAAGTTGATATGTGACATGCAAAACAGAGATGTCCTGGCAGTTTGCAGGCGCAACTTGATGCACGTCTTTGCAACATAAAATTACCTGCAATGCGCAAATGTTCCCCAAACTTGTATGTATGGAAAATTTGAACTGTCGTATCTAATGCGAGCACTATCCTGAAAACAGAACAATGAATCTGCGACATATATACTCAATAGAACAGCCAGGAATGCCATGAGAAAGTGCTCACATGCTACGTCAAGTTTAGAGAGCATTGTACATGTAGTGACGGGGATAAAGGCAGATAAACATTTGTAAAAAAATCGTTATCAAACTAAGTTCACGCTTGGTCCTTTTGGTTCCAACCCATAGCAACGGACCCATTGCAAAGAAGACTGAACAGTTTGCTGCTTCAAAAATATTTACATTTATTTTTCTTTTAAATGATTAGAGCAGATACACAATAAAAAAAACACAGTTCATGCCGCAAATATTTTGGGGGGCAGCTCAGCCATAAAAAAAAATATCAAAGTGAGCAGTCTCCTAAAAAAATCGGACCAAAAATTATGCTGACATGCTACATCTCGAAAAGAACCATCTTGGCCTATACAACTAATTGTAATATTAACAATAGAAAAGAAAGATTAATCTAAACAAGCACCGAAGTTTGTTTCCACTTCTTTTGGAACTTCGAGAACTCTTGGAGAGCTCCCTGCGCCTTCAGATGCACCAGAGCAACCTTTCTTGACGACTGCCGGGACCCCTCCTGCGGATTCATTGCCACAAGTCGCCTGAAAAAAAAAAAGATAACATAAATAATGGGTGGGATTTCTTAGAGGAGGATGTATAACAGAAGCTAAGGAGTTCCTGGCTCCTTCTTTAACTTCTCTATCGGTTAGTAATCCAATCTGGACAAATTCTGAACCTCGTCTATAGTATACTTTCAAGCCGAGACACGTCCTTAATTTGGACAGTCCGTCCACACACCATGAGCCTCCAAGTCTGATCCTTGCATCAAAACGAATTGTTATTGTACACAAAAAAAAAAAAACGATTCAGCTTACTGGCATCAGTTCTCAGTAATAACTGGACACATTTCGGATCTTGTGTCAGCACACAACGCTAAAACATTCTACAACCCGAGACGGAGGCTACAAAGAAGGACGAACACATCCGTCTCAATTGAAACGTATGTCTTCCAAGCCTCCATCTCGGTTTGTAGAATGTCATATTAACCAGCTCGCCTGTCTAGTAAAGTTGTACCCAACGATACTTCGGTTAAAAAAAGGAATTCACAGTACCAGTAAATGCAATATTACAAAAAAACTTGCCTGAAGTGCTTAAGCAGAATATTCTGGTTATTCGCAATTCACGAGCAAGCTCGTGAATTGCGAGGGTTGGTTAGGTCATGATGGGGCGAAAATATTTGTTTGAGGGGCTCTACAGTAATTTTTATTGGCAGAGCGAAGCTCTGCCACTATGGCCAGGATTCGGGTCGTCCAATCAAAGAACATCAACGCGCGTCGTGCGTACAGCCACTTCCGGTTGAGCTGCACGACGTCGTGCATGTAGCATTACTCTACATAAAAAGGGTGTCCTCAGGCCATAAGCGGGAGTTCACTCTGAGCATGCGCAGCGTTCAGAGAGCTCCGATGTGGCGTCCAGTGAATACCACCTATTACAATAAAGGTTTCAACTCGACCGGGGTAATTTCGAAGTAAATTCGTTTATCAGAAGCTCAAGTTATTTAGGAAATATCAGTCCTGAAAAAATGGCATTAATTTAGTACTCAAAACGCCCGGAGCATCCGCGGCACGCACACGAGTATTACCACGACGATGATTGATTACTGGCTCAGCGCGGATAAGTTTACTGGGCGACTCAAAATATCGCACGATAAAGCGTTACTATTCCTAAGATGCAAAAGCCTGCACTATTTCTCTGCATCAAGCAGGTGCCACCCTTATTTCACCGCATATTTAGCAAGCTGCCAAGATCGCTCACACGGTCGAGTAGCAGAGGAACGCAGTGCTTTATTATGCTTTCAGACGCATTTAAAAAAAGAAAGTTAAAAACAAGCTCCGTTTCTCAAACGCTGTATTGAGAATATATTACGCTTTCGACCTTATGAAAATACTTCGTTCCTTAAAACATAACTGACCAATGTTCACGCCTTCTAATCCAATCTTCCCTCATCCTCCAATTGCCCCATCCCCCTCCCCGATCAAGCGCTAAACTTTGAACCATGTGAGGTTGAACTTGGCGGCGAAACAAGTTTAATTCGACGCGCTGAAGCACGCATGTTGACAGCGGCTTGGCATAATAATGCGGGAGTACTGCGAAAACTGTGCCCTCCTAGTGCCCAACTACTAAGTAGGAATAATGAATGCTTGGAGTTGGGCTAGTTGGTTTGACATTGATGGTATGCTGCGCTGCGTAGTTACGCGGAAAAAAACTGGAGAAATGAAGTTAATGCAGAAGGACAGACAAAAACATGCATGGATCGGCGCAGACTAACAACTGTTTAATTTCTTTCTCTTTTTTCTCCCCCGACCCGTATTTCCAAAATTGCGGCTAAGAAAACGAATGGTTGATGTCTTGACTTTGTTGGCTTCTGAACTTGATGGTGTTTGCTGTAGCTGTCTCTTTGATATACGAACTGGATGGTGTGTTTTTTGTAGCGTTTACCTGGGGCCTGATGTTTGCTCCGACAAGTTTGGTATCTTATTGAGTATATCTATTTATTCTTGTCGCAAAGCTAGTGGTAGCTCACTGACGCACGCTCCGTGTCTACCCGAGGCCATGTGAAAAGCCTCGATTATTTCACGCTTTGTTCTGTCCTTTGATCTGGCCAAGATGGAAGTAGTGTCAACGAGAGCTTTGCAGTTGCATTTTGAACAATGCGCTGCAAGGTTGCCAGGTGCTTGCAGTTGTCCGCATGCATGGTTGTGCTCCCTTAGTCTCTCGTTAAGGCATCTCCCAGTCTGCCCGACGTAGGATCTTCCACACGACAGTGGTATTTTGTATACCACACCTTCGACACATTCAACAAATTTGCTCCTGTGTTTCACTTGACACAGTGCCTTGCTGTTAGTCTCGTCCATTTCATTGTTGACCTTCCTGCATAATCCTTTGAGCCTGAAAAGGGCAGATAGTGACACTCTGACTTCGTACCTTGCGGCGATGTTTTTTATCCTGTGTGAAAAATTCTGTATATATGGCAGTACCACCTGTACATGGCAAAAGGAAATAGAGAACTACAGGGGTTTTTCCAGAAAAATGGAGTCAGCAAGTGCTTTAGATATATGTAGACAATTTTTTGGTGTGTTTTCCAATACACAAACTAACAGACAAGGTACGTTCAAAGATCATGGAGAAGTTTCGAGAAGCGCACAGAGGACTGGATTTTACTTTTGAGTTACCTGAGAAAAGCAGCCTTCAGTTCTTGGATATCCACATGACTTTTGATTACAGACACACATGCTGGATGTACAAAACTAGAAGAAAAAAACGAATTCTGCCGTATGACTCTGGACACACAAAGTTAGTAAAGAGGAGTGTTGCCTCAGGATGCATGTGGCGAGCATTTCAAAAATCGTGTCACCACAAAGTCTCAGAAAGTTTACAGAGGCAGACAAGCAGACTACACGCAAGCGATTATCCTGAACCCATACTGGTAGCTGTAGCAGAAAAAATGTATTTCCACACTCACAGGAAAGTGCAAAACCAAGGAGAAGATCTTGGACAAAAGACCAATGGTAATACTGCCATATATACGCAATTTTTCACACAGGATAAAAAACATCGCCGCAAGGTACGAAGTCAGAGTGTCACTATCTGCCCCTTTCAGGCTCAAAGGATTATGCAGGAGGGTCAACAATGAAGTGTACGAGACTAACAGTAAGGCACTGTGTCAAGTGAAACACAGGAGCAAATTTGTTGAATGTGTCGAAGGTGTGGTATACAAAATACCACTGTCGTGTGGAAGATCCTACGTCGGGCAGACTGGGAGATGCCTTAACGAGAGACTGAGGGAGCACAACCATGCATGCGGACAACTGCAAGCACCTGGCAACCTTGCAGCGCATTGTTCAAAATGCAACTGCAAAGCTCTCCTTGACACTACTTCCATCTTGGCCAGATCAAAGGACAGAACAAAGCGTGAAATAATCGAGGCTTTTCACATGGCCTCGGGTAGACACGGAGCGTGCGTCAGTGAGCTACCACTAGCTTTGCGACAAGAAGAAATAGATATACTCAATAAGATACCAAACTTGTCGGAGCAAACATCAGGCCCCAGGTAAACGCTACAAAAAAACACACCATCCAGTTCGTATATCAAAGAGGCAGCTACAGCAAACACCATCAAGTTCAGAAGCCAACAAATTCAAGACATCAACCATTCGTTTTCTTAGCCGCAATTTTGGAAATACGGGTCGGGGGAGAAAGAAGAGAAAGAAATTAAACAGTTGTTAGTCTGCGCCAATACATGCATGTTTTTGTCTGTCCTTCTGCATTAACTTCATTTCTCCAGTTTTTTTCCGCGTAACTACGCAGCGCAGCATACCATCAATACTAAGTAGGGTCGGGCAGTATGCTCCCCGAATCAGGAACTATAAAAGGCCTAGCTTTATGCAGCTGCGAAGACGAGACGCTACACGCTGGGCACCCCGAACTTGGAATACACGACACCCTTGGAGATAGTAAAATAACACTGCGTTAGGAACAACTTAACGTATACGTACCTTGGAAAACAAAGCCGTCTACGCGCCGCTGAACGCCTCTGACGACGCGATAACAACGTCGAACTCGCCTTCCGAACGGGCAGCAGCACTCCGCAGCTCGCGGGCCCACACCGGCCGGCAGCGGCTTGCGCATGCGCGGGTGAGAGATGTCTTCCTGCGCGTGGCGTAACACGTCTCACGGGCACTGTACTTCCGCGGTCTGATAGAGTTCCATACAAATTGCTGGATATCCGGCACTTTTGGGCGCGTTCAATCCGCTTATACCAGTTGAACCGACTATAAACTGTAGTCTTGTAAGGCTTTTTTTATTTATACGGATAAGCTCATACTTATTGACTAAATAGCACATTTCAATGCATATGGTACAGTTCCCGTTTTTGAAAGCAAACAGCACATTGTATGCATTTCCAGAAAACGGGACATGTTCTATTCGGTTTTTCCACGTAGATTGATGGAATTTTCTAACAGTGTAGTCGACGCAAAGCCGAGCCGTTCCATCCTTCTTGGGGGCAAGGACGATCGGGAAGGCCCAAGGGCTCTGTGACTCACGTACTGCACCCGTGTCGATCATCTCTTGGAGCGCCTTGTCCAGCAGGGCTCGCTTCTGTACGTTGATTGGTCGAGGGTTGCAGCGTAGAGGCCGTGTATTCCCGGTGTTAATTGAGTGCATTAGGACACCGGTTCTGCCGGGTTCTCCTAGAATATCGGCGAAAACTCCTCAGGGAGTCTTTGGAGACGCCGCTTTTGCTAGTCTGTAGCATGGCACTTCTGCAAAGAATCGCTTACCGCACATGGCAGTCAGAAAGCAGGCGTTCTAACGCCAACGTTATCGACACTGACGATACCATCCTCTCGTCTGGTAAACGGGATCAGTTTCGCGTCACTACCTAATCGGTAGCCTTTGTTCGGAAAGTCAAGAACCAGGTTCTCCCCGAAAATGAAATCTCGCCCAAAAATACTCGGCACCGTGAGACCAGGTAAGCAAACGAAGCGCTGACGGCGTTTTTTGTCGTTGAACCCGATCTGTAACCTCACGGCTTGACTCGCGAGCATTTCTGGTCCTGACGCTAGCTGTAAGCGCACGTTAGTCTCGCGCAGGTTAGCCTTCTGCTCTTTGCAGCGTTCAATCAAGTAGTCCCCAATAAGCGACAGACTTGCACCGGTATCAATCAGCGCTGCCACAGCTACTCCGAGCACTGTAACTGTCATACGAGGCTCAATTAGCTCAAGGTCAGGCTGAATTCGACATACCGATGGAAGTTTTGCCGAGTTGTCCATAGTCACCACGGCCGACAGGCGTTCAGGGGTCAACTCATTTCTCGAGGCTGCAGGACGGTTGCGCAGCAGGTCGGGGCAGTCACACCGGAAGTGGCCATGGCGACCGCAGCCGAAGCACCGCACCGAGTTGCGCCGGTCAGGGCCGTGCGTCGGGCTTGCCTGCGCTTGTCGTTGCGGCCCTTCTTGGTGTCCCTCGTTGGACCAGCGAGCGGCGCCCCGGTTGGCAATGCGGGGGAAGGACCTTAAACGGCTTTCACCCTGCCGCAGCCTGGATCCAGCCGGCCGGGCACGTAGCCGGGGGTCCGAACCATCGAGTGGTCTCCCGCGTTCCCATTGCCCGAAGGCGTAGGAGTCCAGCGCACGGGGGGACAGACCGCGCCATCCAGGGTTTGGCGCTGAGTCGGACCTCTTCTGGGCCTGCATGGGAGCTCGCGAGGCACAGGACGGCTCAAGAGCTTCTTCAGGCGGTGGCGGGGGCCGATACTGCAGCTCGGCCAGGATCGTCTTTTGTATGCCGTGAGCGTCCCGGGCCAGTTGCTCCAGGGTGGAATACGTGCCGCCATGCAGGTAGGGCCGGAATCTTGGGTGGCTCTGCTGCATCACCCGAGCAACCCTGTCCGACTCCGACGTCGTTCGGCAGTCTCTGTCATAAAGCTCCTGCATCACCCGTACATATTCGACGAGGGTCTCGTCCGGGTGCTGGGTCCGGCGCTCCAGTTCTCACTGGACTCGAGACTGGTACCCAGGTGGAAGAAATTCATCTTGAAAGTTCCGCGGAAAGTCTTCCCAGGTGAGGAAGGGCTCGCCTGGAATGCCACGGGCAGAACCCGCGCAAGGACGTATTCGTCCGAGGCTCCCGTGGCGAGCTTATAGGCCGCCAGTTCGGCCAGGAAGTCGGCCACGGACTTACGGTCGTCGTAGCCCGTGTACAACGGAAGCGGCACCTGGGGCCGTGGACCTTGCCCTTGGGGTCCCTGGTCAGCCAGGACCAGGCGTTGCGCGACCGTGTCGCAGGGGTTGGCCACCCAAGCCATCTGGTCTAGGGATGTCGGGTCAGGCCCCTCTCCGGTCTCGCCTTGGCCTGCAGCGGCTCTTTGGCGGGTCTGCACGGCAGAAACAACCGCAGAAAAACAGCCCAACACAAAAACAGATCAAAACACGAAAGAACAGAAGAACACGCAATATACTACAATATGCACACTATTCACAACGGCCAAGCCCCAATGGCAAAGATGGCGTCCGGTGGCCGAAGCCTAGTCGAACGACCAGGTAGGCCTGTAGGGTATGACAACGCGAGAAAACCCAGGCTACCACACCTAAAACGGGCTAAAAGCCTGCGGTCAAACCCGCGGGAAGCAGTAGGCCCCGCGTGGAGCGCCAAATAATGTAGGGTTCGGTGCTACTGCTCACCCGCAAGAAGGACCAACGAGGCAGATCTCAGAGCACACACCTTTACTTGTTCCTGGCAGCGAACTGACTGCCAAGCTGGCCAAGCCCCGAGCCTCGAGCGTGGCTCACGCGCACGTTGCGCGCCGGGCGCGGAGCGCGAGTTCTTTCGCCCGATGATGGGCCGCCTAAAGTCCCTTGATAAAAGCGCAAACACATCGAGGGGCTTTAGGGCCGCCAAGCCCACAACATATATATATATATATATATATATATAGGTAAAGTAAGGTAAATATGAAAACAATGGACCGGGAAAAGTTAATAAGTGAAAGGTGCGTACTGTAGGAGTTACTAATTCGAAGTTTATTACGACGTTTCGAGCGGGGACCGCTCTTATATATATATATATATATATATATATATATATATATATATATATATATATATATATATATATATATATATATATATATATATATACAGGGTGTTTCAGAGAACACAGGCCAAATCGCTTCTGCGAATACTGCTCATCGTAACGCAAAAAGGCTTGTGGCGTTGTGGTCCTAGGCCAGGGGCCCATTTAAGAAAATTATTAAAGTCCGGGATAATTAACTTGATAATTATTTTTGTCTAATTAACTTTTTAATATTGTTTTAAGGGCATGGTTTCAATTAGAAAATTTATCAGCATCATCGAAAAAAACTCAACCAACAAATTGCAGAACGATAGAAGGCACGCGAAGCATTTTACGGCTTTCTGAAAAACCGCACAAATTTAGGGATTTTTAAGTCTCCGTTTGCAATCGGAGCGCATGTAGGCGCCGACGGCACCGCGCCCTGTGGAAAAACAGTGCAACCAGCCTCTGCTGCGTCGCGCGATGACAGCGCAGTAAAGGTTGGTTGTACTATCTCTTCGCGGGGCGCGGTGCCGTCGGGGCGGAGAGGCGCTCCGATAACAAACCGAAACTTAAAAACCCGTCGAATTTGTGCGGTTTTTCAGAAAGCCGTAAAATGCTTCGCGTGCCTTCTATCGTTCTGCAATTTGTTGATTTAGTGGTTTTCGATAATGCTGGGCAATTTTCTAATTTAAACCATGCCCGTGAACGCAACATTAAAACAGTTAATTACGGAAAAATAATTAACAAGTTACTTATCCGGGACTTTAATAATTTTCTTAAATGGGCCCCTGGCCCAGGACCAAAACGCCACAAGCATTTTTTCGATGTGATAAATAGTTTTTGCGGGAGCGATTTGGGGCCTGCGTTTTCTGAAACACCTTGTATATATATATATATATATATATATATTTACTGTAAACGACTAATCCTCGCGAGGACCTGATTTTCGCGAATTTCGCGAATTGCCTACAATTTGCAAAAAAATGGGTCCCGGGAACGATTCCGGTAAAAGGAACGCATTGAAATCTATATTGAGTTCCCGCAGCGGTCGCGAAAAAAATATTCCGAAACTTCAGCTTTGGCATTTATCGCGAAATATTGAGCCCGCGAAAAAGAAGTATTTTCGAGTATATAGACATATAAATATAGTGAACGAAGAGGGGAGAAGGTGAGTATTGAATTTATTGCATTAAAGCTAAGGGAAAGGGAAAAGAAAAGAGAGCTGGCGAAAAATTGGGCCAGCAGCGGGGACTGAACCCGCAACCTTCTCCTGGCCGGGGCCAGGAGCAGGGATGGAACCGCAACCTTCGCCTTAACCGATTAGACCATCCCGACCACTGGTTTCGGCGGACTCAATTTCTGACCAGCTCTCTGTGTACTGTTTAGTTTAGAATTCGCTTAACTTGGTAGACGACAACCGTTGCTGATTTAAGGCCCGCGCTATTTCCGACATGCGGCAGTGACGTGGCACGTCATCTCAGCTAGCAAATGTCGGAAAGGGCCCGTCTTCCAAGATATCTAGGGAACCAACCACTCCTCCCTATAGGGACAGGCTGGAATAAGTGAAGATTGACAAGTGCTGCCGTAGTAATATTGTGAACGAAGAGGGGAGAAGGTGATTATTGAATTTATTGCATTAAAGTTAGAAAAAGGGAAAGGGAAAGAGAGCTGTCGAAAAATTGGGCCAGGAGCGAACCCGCAACCTTCGCCTGTCCGGGTCGACGCCTTAACCGATTGGACCATCCCGGCCACTGGTTTCGGCGGACTCAATTTCTGTCTAGCTCTCTGTGTACTGTTTAGCTTCGAATTCGCTTAACTGGATCGACGACAACCGTTGCTGATTTAAGGCCCGCGCTATTTCTGACATGCGGCAGTGACGTGGCAGGTCATCTCAGCTGAGATAGCGATTTGAATATATATATATATATATATATATCCAAATCACTCCTGCGGAAACTACTCATCGCAACGAAAATAGGCTTGTGGCGGTTTGGTCTTGGGCCAGGGGCCTATTTAGGAAAATTATCAAAGTCTGGGATAATTAAGTTGTTAATTATTTTCGCGTAATTAACTTTTTTAATATTGTGTTTAAGGGCATGGTTTAAATGAGAAAATTGCTCAGCATCATCGAAAAACACTAAATCAACAAATTGCAGAACGATAGAAGGCGCGCGAAGCATTTCACGGCTTTCTGAAAAACCGCACCGATTTGACGGGTTTCTAAGGGCTCATTCACACTGGAAGCGGATCCGCGTTAGCGAAGCGGTTGCGAACGCGGTTGTATAAAGATCCAGTACAAATGCACGCGCATTTGATGTCATCAAATGCGCGTGCATTTGTACTGAATCCTTATACAACCGCGTTTGCAACCGCTTCGCGAACGCGGATCCGCTTCCAGTGTGAATGGGGGGTAAGTTTCGGTTTGCTATCGGAGCGCATCTCTGCCCCGGCGGCGCTGCGCCCCGTGGAGAGTTAGTGCAACCAACCTCTGCAGCGTCGCGCGATGACAGCGCAGCAGAGGTTCGTTGAATATATTGAGAAGAAGACCAAGGGTCGACGACCGTTTTATGTCCGCACTTTAGAGCATTGAGCGCGCCTCTGCCCGCGCATCCAGTACAAGCGGACGCGGGCCTCGTCCTCCTTGGCCACCATGCTGAAAGACGATGAATGGAGACATCGTGAACTATACACGTCACAATTACCCCCCTCCCCTCCGAGAGTGGGAGAAGAGGGTGTTGTGGGGGGTGGGGTGTTTGCGGGGCGGTGTCCATGTGAAGTAGGACACAGCAGGAGTGTTTATAGACAGGAAGGCGGTACTGGTTTTACAGTTGTATGGTGAGGAGCATCTCGGAGATTAGTGCTTGAGAGGGGTTGGCTGGGGCTGAACGTATTTCTTTAGCCGATTAATATGAATAATGTCGGCGTTTCGGAAGGGGGCATCGGATGGTGGTGAGATCAGTTCGACGTGGAATGCGACTAGTGTCATTTGTTTGATGACGCGATATGGCCCGACATACTTGCGTAGGAACTTGTATGCTAAGCCTTGTCTTTTGATGGGTGTCCACACCATGACGAGGTCTCCTGGTGCGTAAGCTGCGGCTGTATGCCGCAAATCATAGCGAGTTTTCGCGGTATGCTGCTGCTGAGCAGTTCGAAGTTGAGCCTGTTGGCGGCATATTGGTGCTGGTGCGGGGATCGATACCCCGCTCCTCCATCAATATGAGACGAAGACCATGGGTCGACGACCATTTTATGTCCGCACTTTAAAGCATTGAGTGCGCTTCTGCCCGCGCATCCAGTTCAAGCGCACGCGGGCCTCGTCCTCTTAGTCCACCATGCGGAAAGACGATGAAGGGGGACATCGTGAAATTGAACAAAAAGTGAAACCCTCCTCTGTTCCATAATTTATTTCTCAGTACTCGTACGTAATTAAGACACAAACTTTAAATAATGCTGAACGCAATGCAAACTTCTGCACGTGGTATTATTTTAAAAACAAAACTAAACATACTCGACTAAAAAACAAATCCGCAGTTCAGGTCACAGTTGTTCGCGGCAGCATGTTTGCGGATTTTTACAAAGATTCGATCGACGAATAATAAATAGCAGTTTGAATGTCGTTTTACCGACTTGCATATATGTTGCAATAAAAAAAATATAGAAGCCCCTTTTGAATACTTTGATATTGAGATTGATTCAAAAACGCCACACACCACAATTGTCAATTTAACCCGTAAACCTACCATTGGCATTTGCTCTTTTTTTAGCATATTTAGAGGCTTAAAACTCAAAACCAGTGCATATACCTTTAAGGGAATGTATTCTGGCTAAAAATAGGGTGTGAAGAGAACGTAACGCAAGAAAAACCAAAATTTTTTTTTAATATATATACAGCGCGCTGATAATGAACGAAAGTGAAAACTTTTTCTGTATAATAATTTATTTCTCAGTACTCGTGCACGATAAAAACACAAAATGTGATTAATCTGGAAGGCAATGAACGGTTCTACACGTGGTAATATTTTAAAAGCGATACTAAACATAGACGACTAAAAAAAGTAAAGTCTTTACAACTCCCTGTGACGCCGAATTAGAGCGGAGCTCTTGAGGAGGAGGATGGCAAGGTACGGAGAGGGGGTCCCGATGCTCTTCTCCAGCTCGCCTCCCATTTAGGGGAAAATCTTCCGCTAAATTTGGCGGGGACATTTTTCCGCTAGATCTAGCGGGGAATTTTTTCTGCTAAATTTAGAGGGAAAATTTACCCTTCATGCACCGCGCGGTTACGCCGACGCCGACGCCGACGCCGCTCAAGCCGGAAACGGGCGCCTAAAGCCCGGTTCAAACAGACCCGGAATGCAGAGACGGGAACCGGAACCCGTAGTGACGTCAGCGCTCCCTCCGTACGAGTGGTGACGTAATTACGGCTTACGGCTCCCGGATTGAAGAGTTGAAACATTTTCAACTTTCTCCTTCCCGGGTCGTGACGTAGGTTTCCGTATTTTCTCCGCGGCCAATCAGCGCGGCGCGCTTCCCTCCTACGCCCTCCTTGCCACCGGCGTTCACGGGGTTCCGCGTGCGAATGCCTCAGTCGCTCCGTGCTTGCTTGCAAGAAAAGCTCCGGCGATGAACTTCACGCCCGTCCCCAACGTGAGAAAAGCAGCTCAAGCTGCAAAGAAGAGTGGCGCTGCGTTTGACGTACCCAGAAAGCCTATGGATTAGTTAGCTAGTTCAGCGGTACCCCTGGATCTACGACAGGTATCGTACCCAGGCAGCACACGATATTGGGCCAACATTGGAATTGATGGGACAAAGAACGGCCCAACAATGGCCCAACTGAGCCATGTGTTTACCAATATTGGAATTACCTGGGCCAATAATGGACTATCATAGCCAATGTTTTTCGAATATTGGTGATGCACTGGAATAAGCTGTCCAATATTGGACTGTGAAAGCCAATGGCTTGCCAATATTGGATAAATGCTGGCATAACCTGTCCAATATTGGACTGCCAAAGCCAATGGTTTTCCAATATTGGATATATGCTGGCATAAGTTATCCAATATTGGACTGCCAAAGCCAATGGCTTTCCAATATTGGATATATACTGGCATAACCTGTTCAATATTGGACTGTCAAAGTCAATTGTTTTCCAATATTGGATATATGCCGGCATAAGTTATCCAATATTGGACTGTCAAAGCCGATAGGTTTCCGATATTGGATATATGCTGGCATAAACTGTACAATATTGGACTGTCAGAGCCAATGGCTTTCCAATATTGGATACATGCCAGCATTAGCTGTCCAATATTGGACTGTCAAAGCCAACAGCTTTCCTATATTGGATATACGCCGGCATAACCTGTACAATATTGAACTTTAAGAGCCAATGTGTTTTCCGATATTGAATATACGTTGGCTTAAGCTGGTTAATATTAAACTGTCAAAGCCAAGAGTTTTCTAATATTGGTGATGTCTTGGTATAGGCTGGTCAATATTGGTACTGCCATAACCAATGGCTTATCGATATTTACGTCGCCTAGGCTATAGACCCGCGAACCTCTTTTTTGCATTGCAGAAATAGGAAATTGGAAAAGGGTCATTCATGAGCTCGCTCGGGCGAGAATTTTATTTAGCCAACTTCATGGGGCGTACGTCGCCGGCGCTTTATAACCGCAATCACAAATACGTCCTTAGCTGCCTATATGACTATTGCAGTTTTTTTGCTGGCTGCTCTCCATTCGCATTGCCTTACCTCGGCGTTGACAACTTAACTCCGTTTTTTTAGATTTAAGTATTTTTGTCTTTTCCAATATATTTTTTATATATACGTAGCGTTAACGTTTTCTCTTTGTCCGTGCCCCTGTCATGTTTGTATTTCTTTCTGCGTGCTCTATTTTTTTATATTTAATGATTCTGTGCATATTTAGTCATTGTCGACGCAGGTGTCAACAAACATAAAGCCGCCGCTTACGCTGCAACCGAAGTGACTCTCAGTTTTACGAGAGTATATCGCGATATAAAGTCATATATTAAACTCGAGTGAAGTCTCGAGAGGGTTGCTTCGACTGCCAGTGCACATGTCATCAGGGTAGGCAGAGCAACGACGTAGCTATCGCGACGCGAGAGCACACTGCGCCTCGATGTGGCCGGCCGCGCTCGCTCTGCGGAAATGTGAGCGTGGGACTCTCGAGCCCCGTTAGCTTACTGAAGCTGCTAGACCCTACTTTGTTGTCGCGAATCATTTGCCCTTCGAACGGTCGCGAAGCCGTTGCGCTCGGAGTACCCTACCCAGCATCTTTCAGAAACCGTTCGCGCAGCATCGCAACCCTCTGTCGGCGAGCGTGGGCGATTCATCGTGTGCTGCAATTCGGACGATGTGCTGCTCGGGCTGTCTTTTATGTGTAACTCTTTCGTAAAACAATTTGAAGTTTAAAAACGCGAACCTAACAGCGTACAAACAGTTTTAAATTTATTGATAAAAAATATATTTATATACTTATAGATATATTTGTGTACATCGAGCGCAAAAAATAGTCGCGCTTAGTTCTTCATTACATTATATTATATATTTATATATTATTATATTTACGTTATACGACGTAAAACATACTGTCTTCAAACTTGCCCCGTTTAGAACCACTTTTGGGCTGGAGAGCGTCTTTAGAAGTTCAAAAGCTGACCTTCAAAGAGCTGTCCTGTTAAATCGGTATTGACAGCAGGGTAGACGCTATGCGTGTTTAAGGCCAATCGTGTCTCCGGTTATGGTCACTTGACTACGGTCTCGAAGCTGGTGATAAGGCAGAGCACGGAACCTGCCTAAAGCCCAAGGTCACGCATAACATCTACTGCACTATCAACCTTGGGTAGAAGTGACAAATTCTCTCGCTGCGTTCATTGTTGAGATGCCCCTGGAGATTAGCCTTTTGTAAGCGCACCCCACCCCCGTTCTGGCCTGCTTGCTTTGTCCTCCTTCTCTTTTTTTCTCTCTCCCTAAGCTGAAGGCGCGGTAGACGGTCCGTACTCGCCGGACCAATGAACCGTACACGTTTTATCGCTTGAGTTCGCTCTCTGTGCGCGGGTAACGGCAGAAGCGTGATCACGTGGTTTGACGGATGACGCATTAGCCGTTGAAAAACTCGGAATGCCTGCGTCGCGAAGACCGGACCTAGTTTCGCGTGTGACGCGGCCTGCGGGGTGCGGGCCCGCTGTGGATTTCGCTTCTGTGGTAAATGGTATCTCGTTCGAAAAGTCCCACCCGTGTCGATTTCTTCATAGAAGCCCAAGACATTCTTGTGAATCGTTTAGTGTTCGGTTCGGCAAATGGCAGCGTGTGCTACATCGTGTTGAATCTTCACGGATCACTTCCTTCTGGTTTTTGTGTTTGAGGGGTTTTTGTGCAGTGCCCGTGTTTACATATATGTCGGATTACATCTTTCAAGTCCGGTATTTTCAAAGTAAGTGCGCTGCAACCTACTTGGTGATCATTGTCCGCTCTTGTATGGGTAATCTTCCGGATAACCTCTAGACTTGGGCAGGGCCTATCTCCTGGCAGCCGTTAGAATAAGTTTCCCGCAATCTTACCGACAGTCGCCTGCCATTATCTGTCTGAAATAATGTCACAACTGCAGGTAGAATGCTGACTTTTTTATTCTCCGTGCGTTTCGCGAAAACACGTTTCGTGGCCACCTTTTCGTCGACATTTTTGTTTCATCGACACGCGTTACGCGAATTGCGCGCTGTGGGGGCATTTCGTCGTGCGTGTATTCCTGAGGCGCAACGTTTCCTTGACATGCATTACGCGAATTGCACGCTGTAGGGGCATTTCAACGCAAGTGTATTCCTGAGGCGCGTGCTCACCGAACCAGCCCACCCTTTCACGCCGCTTCATGCCAAGTCTGAAGCTGTTCATTGCAAAAAAACAAAAAAAGAAAAGTGGGAAAAAGATGTATTTTGAGTTTTTTTTATGAAACATCGCGTGTTGATGAAACGATCTGTCTATGAAATGTCGTTCGATGAACTGATTGCACCGCCAATGAAGGGCGAATAGCGGTAGAATTTGGGGGAAAAAATTCTTCCAGCTGCCGGGAGACTGGACACTCCACAATAATTACCCCGGTTTGTGTTTACTTTGCAATCTTCTTAGTTGTATCACAGTTGAATAGTACCTCTTCACATATTACAAATTGCTGATTTTGTGCCTGTCTACAGAATAAGCTGTGTGTAATAAACTTTTTGAAGATTTTAAAACAATCCCTTGTGTCTGTCTACCTTCCTTTTTGCAAACAACTTGGTGAATGCACTTGCAAAGAGCTGGGCGAGTGCAACGATGGCCAAAAATCAGCATAACGGCCAACATTGGATCGGGTCGCCCTTCCAGTGTTGTCCATTATTACGCCGGTTTTCGCCAATGTGGGAGCACCTTGGCTGGAACCATGGTTTAGCAATGGCCCAACATTGGCACCAATGATTGGGCCGACATTGGCTGGAACGATGGCTGAACAGTGGCCCAACATTGGCACCAATCACTGGGCCAACGTTGGAAAGGGTAGCGCTTCCAATATTGTCCAATATTGCGGCCGGTCTTTGCCAATGTTAGGCCAACGTCGGACCGACATTGGTGTGCTGCCTGGGTAGCGAGCGACCACAAGGACCGGGACAAGTGAAAGAACTCGATACTGCTTTTAATAATTTATTGACACGGTTTCGGAGACACGGGAGGTGGTTGCAACCCGATGGAACGGCATCTTTAATGCAAAATATGAGTGGCCTTTAGAAAGGCCGTTTGTAGAGGCAGGCAGTGGCTGGCTTGCTGCTGCAAAGAGACCAGAGAGGCAGTGGGATGTTATTAATAAGCAAATGTGCCAAGTTTCCAGCTTTGAGGGCATGCTTGTTCACTACAATCGTAATGAAGCAACTCATTTGTTCATTTTATTTATACACAATGTTTTACAAGCCTCGGACACTCTGCGACCGACAAAATCGCCTCCCCCCCGGAACAAAATCCTGGCTACGTGCCTAGCTGTAACCATTGTGCGTGCGAGCTACATCCGACACTTAAAAAGGTTAAGAAGGTCAACGACACTGGTACGCGCTGTAGACCAGTTTTTAGGCAGTACTATACGACCGCTAGCCTAGGGTCTTTAACACCCGTCACGCAGTAGTGAAACACGAGCGTCTGCTGGTACGACGCTCATCCAGATCGAAACGGGCAGGGGTGGGGATTAAACCCAAGATCCCTGGGTTCTGCAGCGCGAGCTTTCGTGCGGAATTCACTCATAAGCAGCTTGTAAGCACACATCCTAGCTAGCACAAAGGACAAGGAAGCACAGCGGGCTTCCCTAATACATGCACTCAAAGGAGCACAACACCGTGACCAGATTTTGTGGACCGAAAGAGTGCGTCGTACGCGCTGCACATGTTATGCTATTGCTATTTTTTATAGCACAGACGCAGTAAAATTTGACAAGCGTGTGACTGTTACGAAAGCTGCTCTCGTGATCCTGCCGCGTTAAAAATGATATCAACGTGCTTTCACTGCGGGAGCGCACGCTCCCGGTGAGTATTCCTGCGAGCGACGCGCGGGCCCATGTGGAACGGCACTTGATATATAACATGAAAATAATCCAAAATAAAAAGCAGCACACCCTATCTGGCTCGTGACATTCGGAAGCACTCGAAGAATTCCCGGCCGTCGGTGTCTTCGAACATCTGTCTCACAACACTGTAGTCTCACGAAGGGGGCATACTCGTCGAGCATTTTTCGAGGCTTCAAGAGCTCGCGGACGGCCTCTCGCTTCTTCTTTTTCTTCACGCTCCGTAGGTACTGCTCATACGCAGCCGCGAAAGTAGTCAGCCGACACCAGTTGATAGTTCTTGCATTTGTGACGCACCTCACTACACAAAGGTTCGTAAGTGAGGCAATTCGAGCTTCATAGCCGGGATCCTGCCGAGACGACGCCATCACGAAACAAAGCGAGTGCCGCTCTAGACGGAGGCGCCGCGCGCTCGGGCCACCCGGGCTGCCCGGGCGACGACCCGGCTTGACGACAGCCGCTGATTGGTTGCCTGGGGAGCCGCCGTGACGTCAGCTTCTGTATATACAGGGGCCCGTGCCGCGAGCCGTTCAAATCAAACCGTGACGTCAGCTCCCGTAAACGGGAGCCGGAAGTGATTACTTCAGTACGGGTTCCGGCTCCCGGGTTCCGTATTCCGTGTCTGTTTGAACCGTGCTTTAGCCTAAAAGCTGCGCTCTAAAAAAAACCGCAATTTAGGTCACAGTTGTTCGCGGAGGCATGTTTGGGGATTTTTACAAAAATTGGAGCTACAAATAATAAATAGTAGTTATAATGTCGTCTTCCTTACCTGGATATATATCAAACTAAAAAAAAATAGACGCTCTTTTTTAAGTACTTTGTGATTGAGGGTGATTCAAAAACGCCACACACGACCATCGTCAAAACCTCGTCGTTCTTTCCCGGTTTGAGATTTTTTTTCTCTCTGAAACGAAACATGTCAGAACATGAAAATAATAATAAAAAAATGGATTGTTCTTCGTGGAAAATGCGCTACGAAATATAAAAATTTGAAGCAAAATAAAATATATGACTGCACCTCGTTGCCTGAATCCCGATGAAACGACCTATATATATATATATAGTATATATACATGGTGTTTTTTTAAGCTTAACAGATTTGTTTTAAGAAAGCCGTGAAAGTAAACCTTATGCCGCTTGTGGATGTGAGCTATACGGCCAGGGGGTCATATTATAGGGTGCTACTTGTTGCGATCGGTCGGCTAATTAACTAAAATTCGTTAATTAACTTTTCAATTAATAAAAATAGACATGGTTCCAATTAGAACCTTGCTCAGCGTCACCGAAAACCACTAAATGAGTAATTTTCAGAGAGACTTTGAGCGCGTGAGAAGCGTAGTATCGTACTAAAATTACCACTCGTGGAGCAGGTACAAGGCTGGGGCTAGATAAGAGACGGAAAAATCACTCGGGCACCTTATCGCAACCGCTAGCCTCGTACCTGCTCCACGAGTGGTAACTTTAGTTTACTACTACTCCTCTCACGCGCTCAAAGTCTTTCTGAAAATTACTGATTTAGTGGTTTTCGATGACGCTGAGCAAGTTTCTATTTGAAACCATATGTCTATTTTCATTATTTAAAATGGTAATTAACGAATTGTAATTAATTAGCCGACCGATCGTTACGTTTAGCCCCCTATAATATGTCCTTCTGGACGTATAACTCACCTCCACAAGCGGCATAAGTGTAACTTTCGCGGCTTTCTTATAACAAATCTGTTAAGCTTAGAAAAACACACCCTGTATATATATATATATATATATACTGTAAAAGACTAAAATTTCGCGGGGACTTAATTTTAAAAAAATTCGCGAATTGCCTACAATTTGCGAAAAATAGGTACCACGAACAATTCGGGCAATATGTGAACGCTACGGAAGCTACACTCGATTCGAGAAAATTAGAACCCGCAGATAATTTCAAATTTTCAGCTTTGACCCGATTCGCGAAAGTTGGAGCCCGCGAAAATTAAGTCGTTCACAGTATATATATATATATATATATATATATATATATATATATATATATATATATATATATATATATATTGTGACTTATCCAGTGTCCCGTGCAGCCATCACCCTCATTATCGTCATCATCACCACCATCGCCGATAGCTCGCGCTGCCCGCTCGGGGCAGCGCGGGTCAGTTCGAATATAGACATAATTGAAACCGGTCGCCAAGCGTCTGTCTCCCTCACATTATTGGTGGAGGTGCGGGGTATCCCAATCACTCTGGAGCTTCGTCCCAGAAGGCGACCAGCAACGATGACCAGCACTGGCCAATCCTCCTCCGGTGCCTCTGCAGCTGCCGTCAGTCCTGCCCCCAGCCAGTTGCGACATCCCAAAAACTTTGCGGGACTCCGCGAGGACGACGTAGAGGACTGGCTGGACGTCTATGACCGGGTGAGCCTTTACAACAAGTATTACGACCAAGCAAAGCTGCGCAACGCTATTTTTTATCTCTCCGATGTGGCGAAAATATGGTTCACGAACCACGAAGATGAAATCGCGACGTGGCTCCAATTCAAAACTCAGCTAGCGGAAATTTTCGGAAAACCCACCAATCGTAAAGCTATAGCTGAGCGTAAATGGCAGCCAGGATCCAGACATCTGGCGAGACTTACACTTCTTATATTGAAGACGTTCTTTCACTTTGCCGCCGATATGACAAAGACATGTCCGAGGCCGACCGAGTCCGCCATGTTATGAAAGGCATCTCTGAAGAGGAATTTAATGTCCTTCTTGTGCAAAACCCCACGACAGTGAAGGACATCACTACGCACTGTCAGCGGCTAGATGAGGCCCGGAATTCCCGCCTTCAAGTCCGAGCTCTACATGACAGCTCATCAATTGCACTGCAATCTATATCCACTGACTCTCTGAAGCAGATAATACAAAAAAATTGTACGAGATGAGCTTGCCCGTTTTCTCCGACCAACTACAAGCAACCCCACGCCTGAGACTGACGACACCGGGTTGCGACGTACTATCCAACAGGAGCTTGCATACGTAGTTCCACCAACAGTGACTCCCTTTTCCATCACGGACAAAACTCTTCGTTCGGGAATTCCTCAAATGACCTCGGACACTCCTGCTCTGGCTGCCATCTCCCCTGCCTTCACTGGGGGCTCTTTACCCGCCTGGCGCAGTCGCCCCACTCATGTTAACAACGCATCTTGGGGATATCGACAGAGGCCAGTCTGCTACTACTGTGGAATCACCGGCCACGTCGCACGAGTTTGCCGGAGACTACGAAAATACCATGCAACCCGCGACTACTACTACTACAACCGAGACCGAAACCACCGAGACTTCAGGAGTCAGCCGCGCGATCAATCGCCGCCCCCGGATCCTTATCCAGCACGTCGTCCACAGGCTCCTCGCCGCCGCTCCCCGTCTCCCTATCCTCGATCCTACTCGCCCATGGTCTCAAGGAGAGACGCGGGGACTGACACGGGAAACTAGGCACCGCAGTTGTCGGAGGAGCAACTGCGTCACAAAAAGGTCTTCATCATCCTCCTTCCGACCCATCTAACCTCATTGAAGTATACATCGATGGCTTACTTCTGTACGCCTTGGTTGACACAGGGGCGGCCACTTCTGTGATTAGAGAGGACATCTGCATCCGTCTTCATAAAGTAAGAACACCCCTCCATGGTTGTTCACTGCGGGCAGCATCCACAGACATTATTCATCCAACAGCCCGGGTGCACGGCACGCGTTTTCATACAGGGTGCGTGCCACACCATTCAATTCGTTGTTTTAACATCTTGTACGCACGATCTCATCCTCGGCTGGGATTTCCTTAAAGGGGCCATAAAACGAATTTTGGGTTGGGATGAATGATTTTAAATTGGAGCTTTACTAATCGCATATCGTTTGGTTGGCCAAAAAAAAAAAAAGAGGCTAGAAAGTAAAAAGCCAGCTTTTCGGTACGAAAATTTTAAAATATAGCGGACTATTTTGTACCTTCTTGCCTTCGAAAGCTCTCCGCCTTTTCACTATGATACATCCGCGGTTCCAAAAGCGCGTCACCAGCGCCAAACTGACGTCAGCAGAGCTCAGCTCACGCATTGGACACCAAAACTGCGTCACTCGGACGTATGCGCTCGTCAACAATCAATCCGTCGACGAATATTGGGATTCGCGTTCGTGGCCAATGAGTGCCCTGACGGAACTTATTGTCACTGGGGAATGACAAGTTCTATGGTGTGCATAAAGAGCACGGTGGAAGCTAGGAGTCATCGCACCGGTGCCGAAGGAATGCCACGACCACGTGATTTCACAATTCGCATTTGAGTTAAGGATTACAGCTAACGAGGAAGAAGTAGGAAAATCGTTTCATGACCCCTTTAACTCTGCGGAAGCTGTCATTAGCTGCAAAGGGGTCGTTTTAAGAGATTCAAATAGCTGCGAATCCAACTCCAGTATTCCTAAAACAAAATTACGTGACTGTGAAGACACGGTTATTCCCCCGCTAGCATCTCTTGTCATGAATTTCTCGAGTGAACCAAGCGTTTCAGGCACTTTTCTAGTAACTCCTTTTTCAAACATCTTACTATCGCACGGGTTTATTATACCTCATTCTATTTCTACACTTACCCATGGGAACAGAGTGCTGCCTGTCTGTAACGTAACACATCAGCCACTGGTTTTTGTAAAAGGTACAATCGTCGCAAATATCGAACCTGATGTCTCTTTAGAACTTGCGTCACTGGAATCCTCATGTAATTTTGATCCTCCAGCGCTCCCCGTTATCTCCAACGAAATCTTATTGAACGCCATGGATCCGAACCTTGCAGACACTCATAAAAAGCAATTAATTCAATTAATCACTCGTTTCACATCGCGCTTCGATGTTTATACGTCCTTTACAAGTTCCACGAAGTCAGTGGCACATGAGATTAATACGCCCCGCGTACAAATCGTACA
Source organism: Ixodes scapularis (assembly GCF_016920785.2). Classification (NCBI taxonomy): domain Eukaryota; kingdom Metazoa; phylum Arthropoda; class Arachnida; order Ixodida; family Ixodidae; genus Ixodes; species Ixodes scapularis. Next base: position 91,219,724 of record NW_024609835.1, read on the forward strand.
CCAGCGTCCATATCGCGTATCTCCTACAGAACGCCGTATTATTGACCAAGAGGTATCAGACATGTTACGTAAAGGTATCATTCGCCAATCATCGAGCCCCTGGTCCTCACCAGTAGTCCTTGTAAAAAAGAAGGATGGAAAATACGTTTCTGTGTTGATTATCGTCGACTGAATAAGATCACTCGCAAGGACGTATACCCTTTACCACGGATTGATGACACATTAGACACGTTACAAAGAGCTGAATATTTTTCATCACTAGATTTAAAGTCCGGCTACTGGCAAATACCAATGAAGGAAGAGGACAAAGAAAAAACGCTTTTATTACATCGGACGGTCTTTTCGAGTTCAATGTTATGCCTTTCGGCCTTTGTAATGCTCCGGCAACGTTTGAGCGCATGATAGATAACGTCATTCGCGGTCTTAAATGGCACATATGCCTTTGGTACCTTGATGATATTATTATATTTTCTCGTACATTTGATGACCATCTCCGTCGACTCTCCGATGTGCTCGGCTGTCTCCAGAAAGCTAACCTTGTACTCAACACAAAAAAGTGCCGCTTCGCCTCTCGACAAATTAAGATCCTTGGCCACCTTGTAAATAAAGATGGCATCCGACCCGACCCAGACAAGATCAAGGCAGTACGCGAATTTCCTGTTCCCCTTAACATAAAACAACTTGGCAGTTTTCTAGGACTTCGTTCTTATTTTCGTCGTTTTGTCCCACAGTTCGCACAGTTGGCTGCTCCACTCACTCGTTTGTTACGAGCTAATACAACATTTATCTGGTCACCTGAATGTCGTGACTCATTTCATGTTCTTAAAACCACTCTCCAGTCCGATTCCATCCTGGGGCACTTTAATGACCTTGCGCATACGGAGTTGCATACCGATGCCAGTGGTTATGGCCTTGGTGTCGTCCTATTGCAGCGTGACCACAACACAACAAAAGAATACGTCATAGCTTATGCAAGTCGAATGCTCTCTACCGCTGAACAAAATTACACCATAGCAGAAAACTAATGTCTGGCTGTCGTTTGGGCCGTCAACAAGTTCCGGCCATACCTTTATGGTAGGCATTTCACTATCGTTACCGACCACCACGCCTTATGTTGGCTCTCTTCCCTGAAAGACATCACTGCAAGACATGGTCGATGGACTCTTGCACTCCAGGAGTACAATTATACAGTCGTATACAAATCTGGTCGCAAACATACAGACGCTGACGGCCTATCTCGATGCCCCGTAGACGAACCTGATGAACGTCTCGAAAACATGAACGATGTATTCGATGTTTCCGCTGTCAACTGCGAACATATTACTTTAGAGCAATCCAAGGATCCATGGATCAAAGAAATAATCGAGCATCTCAATAAACCAACTCACTTCCTTAATAAAAAGTTGCGCAAACAGTTACAGCACTTTACCCTTCAAGATGGTGTACTTTATCGGCATAACGTTTCCCCTGAAGGCAACAGATGGCTAGTTGTCGTTCCTCGTCAAATGCGCAAGGATATTCTTCAATCGTTCCATGATGATCCCACCTCAGGACACATGGGATTCCAAAAAACATATGCTCGAATTAGGCGACGCTACTTCTGGCCCCACCTTCAGACGTCCGTTTTTAAATACGTTCAGGCTTGCTTGAAATGCCAGCGTAGAAAACGCCCAACCACAGCACCTGCTGGCCTACTCCAACCTTTAGTTTGCCCCAGTACGCCCTTCGAAAGAGTGGGGATCGATTTGTTTGGCCCATTCTCAGTTTCCTCGCACGGTCATCGTTGGATTGTCACAGCCGTTGACCACTTGACTAGATACGCTGAGACCGCCGCGCTGACCCTTGCGACATCTGAAGGAATAGCTCACTTCTTTGTACATAATATACTCCTCCGTCACGGCGCGCCACAAGTTCTCTTAAGCGACCGCGGACGGTAGTTTCTTTCGAGCACACTTGCAGCCATTTTGAAAGCCTGTCGGGTAGTTCACAAGACAACATCATCATATCATCCGCAGACAAATGGGCTCACCGAACGTTTTCATAAGACTCTCGCTGACATGATATCTATGTATATCTCAAGGGATCATTCAAACTGGGACACAATACTCCCCTTTGTAACTTTCGCGTACAACACTGCCCTTCAGTCTACTACAGGCTACTCCCCTTTCCATCTAGTGTACGGTCGCGAAGCTTCATGCACTATAGACACCATCTTTCCCGTTGCTCCGTCAACCGACCAAAATGACCTCCTCACCAATTTCATCTCCCGTGCCGAAGAGTGCCGCCAGCTCGCACAGCTACGCACATCGCGACAACAACATATAGCCAAGGATCGCTACGACAAGCATCATACCCATACCTTCTACGCTCCCGGTGCCCTTGTGTGGGTCTGGACCCCCGCCCGACAACCTGCCCGAATTGACAAGTTTCGTCACAAGTACATCGGCCCCTACCGAGTCATCGCGCAAACATCCCCCGTGTCGTACCTCGCCGAACCCGTGTCCTCCTCCTGCGATGGCCGCCGCCGCACTTCAGAGGTTCTACATGTGAACCGCTTGAAACCCTACCACCCACCGCTACCCACCGCTTCCCTTTAACCCCCCCAACCGGCCAACCCCTCCTCCCCCCCCCCCCGAGGGGGGGGGGGGGGGGTAATGTGACTTATCCAGCGTCCCGTGCAGCCATCACCCTCATTATCGTCATCATCACCACCATCGCCGATAGCTCGCGCTGCCCACACGGGGCAGCGCGGGTCAGTTCGAATATAGACATAATTGAAACCGGTCGCCAAGCGTCTGTCTCCCTCACATTATATATATATATATATATATATATATATATATCGTTATTTTTATTCTTATACATTTCTTAAAAAAACGTAAAAGCTACAGCAATGCGGTTTGTGCAGGTGGGTTATACGGCCTGGCGCACAATATGTGGGTGGATAATCTTTGCGATAAGTCGGCAAATTAATTGAAATTCATTCATTAACTTCTTAATTACTGAAAATAGACAGATGGTTTCCTATATACTTTCCTATATATATATATATATAGGAAAGTAAACGTACCTCGAAGCTTTTCGTGGAGTTTTATTAAATATACGTCGACGTTTCGCATGTAGGTCGGCGTTTCGGCCTGAGCCGATGTCTTATGACAGTTCCGCCGAGGGGCTCGGCTTCGTCAGGAGATGGCATACATGTGAGGACATCAGACTGCGCAGAGCATTAAGCGGTCAATTGGGCGAAAAGAACGTGACGTCAGAAAAAAAAAAGTGAAAGGATATATCAAAGAAAGCAAACACAGTGAAGCAAAATGAAGCGCACAATATAGGAGGAGAAAAATGACTCGAGCGCGCTTTCACGGTAGGGCAGCGGGTTTCAAAGTAAGAGGCGTATATAAGATCTCCGAAACTGTGGTGGGTACAATAGGTCATACACGAACGGCTCAGGCTCTGGAACGACATCTTCGGTACTAAGTGCACGTAAGGACTCAATCACACACTTGCGACCTCTTAGAACCTGGTGCCTTGAAACCCCTTAATATCCCTTACAACAAGAGGACACACTGGCGCTATCTATTGGGTAGCAGTGTAAACTTGGCGGTCCTGCATATTTTCTATTTCTCTCGCGCATTATACTTTCTTTCTTGTCTCGAAAAACTTAGCATTGTAAACAAACCTTTCTCATAGGTATTACGCACATATGACCTCGAAAATCCAGCAAAACCTTCGCTCTTGTGAAATAGGTTCTATGGTCTCCGCATATATGGCGCCAGCCTGCCAGTGTGTACTCTCGCCCTAAGAAATTTTTAGAGGTTTTAACAGGTCTCGTCTCTTCCCGTCGTACTCGGTTGCAAAAGTGTGAACGGGCCTTAAGGCTAAGCCGATGGGGGGGTCCGCTCTCCGTGACGGTCACCTCGCCTCCCCTCGGGTGCCTCACGCCACGGAAGAGAGGGGCTTATTTGGACACACAGCGAAGAGGAACTGCTGGATTTCGTAGGCTCTTAAGGCTAGTTCACACACTTGCGACCTCTTAGAACCGGGCGCCTTGGAACCTCTTAAAACAAGAAGACACACTGGCGCCATCTATTGATTAGCAGTGTAAACTTGACGGTCCGGCATAGTTTATATTTCTCTCGCGCATTATCCTTTCTTTCTTGGCTCGAAAAGCTTGTGTTAACGTTATAAACAAGCTTTTTTCATAGGTATCGCGCATACTTGACCTCGAAAAACCCGCGAAACCTTCGCTCTTGTGAAATGCAGTTCCAGGGTCACCGCATAGATGGCGCCAGCCTGCCAGTGTGTTCTTTCGTCCTAAGAAATTTCAAGATGTTTCAACAAATCTCGTCTCTCTCAGTCGTATACGGTTGCAGGAGTGTGAACGGGGCTTTACAGTCCTGTACACCCGAACACTCACTTCACTTACGACTGCTCTCAAGCGGATATCAACTTCTTAGATGTAAATGTAAAAATTGAAAATGGTGAACTCTCCACAAATTTCTACCGTAAACCGACAGATGGACAACATTACCTTCATGACCAAAAATGACCACCCACGCCATTGTAAAAACAACGTCCCCTACAGCCAAGCCCACCGTTTGAAACGAATTTGCATGAAAGAGGAAGATTTCGTTGCGAGCGCCCAGAACCTACATACCATGCTGGGAAAGCAAAAATATCTATTACGTGTAACAGACGACGCAATTCAGGAAGCTAAACAATTTAACCGCGAGGACTTAATTGCGGACCGCCCTTCCCCCCCCCCCCCCCCCCCAAACCCGCCCTACAACGCACGAATCTATGTCTAACTTACAGCATGAACTTTCCTAATCTAAACAGTATACTAAGACGGCGCTATAATATTCTAAAACAAAGCGAACGCCTTAAACGTTCGTTTCCGCCCGCCCAAGGTGTGGTCTACAGACGATCACGTAATCTAGAAGATTAACCTAAATTCTCAACTGAAGCCGTGATTGTCAAATTGACGAATGAACCACATTCCACATTAACCACATTCATAGATTCACACCCCATTTGCCACAATATTATTCACATTTGTAGATTCACACATCAAGTTTCCTAGTATTTTTAAGGAGTATTGTGATTGTGCACGAAACTGGAATTTCTTGTCTGCAAACAAATGCAACATCCTAGAAGCGCTAGCAGCACACAATCGCAATACTCCTTAAAGATTCTAGGAAACTTGATGTGCGAATCTAGAAGTGTGGTTTATTTACTTGAGTAGAGTGTCAGCGAAATTCAATACATAGAGCAAACGAGGACATCATTCAAGGAACGCTTCAATTATTGATCTCATTCAAAATCGCTCCAAGCCTAACTCTTTGAAAACACCTCAGCCCCCCACAATATTTGATCGACAAACTATCGGTAAGGACTCTTGAAACCGGGTTAAAGTCAGACCGCGAACGGGAGCAACGCGAATCGTATCTCATATACCGATTCAACACAATTGATAAAGGAATCAATGGAAATTCAGGAACACGTGCAGCGATCAAGGCATTTTCTAAGATTTATTAATTAACAGAAAATGCCTTGATCGCTGCAAGTGTTCTTGAATTTCTAAGATTTATTAATTAACAGGGGGATCGGTGGCCGAGTGCGCTGAAGCGCACACCCAGCTCGACGCGCGTGGAGCGAAAGCTCGCGCTGCAGAACCCAGGGATCCTGGGTTCGAGCCCCACCCCTGCCTGTTTCGATCTGGATGAGCATCGTACCGGCGTGCGGTCGTGTATCACTACTGCGTGGTGCACGTTAAAGAGCCCAGGCTAGCGGTTGTACTGCACTGGCTAAATTGCTCATCTACAGTGTAAACCAGTGTCGCCCCTACTGGCAGACCAACCTTACGCTGTATAAATCACTCAAACGTCCAATTTTTGATTAATTAACAGGGAGCATCAATGCTCACCCTGCCCAAGTGGCACTGTATTTGCAGTTGAAAATGGACCATTTGTGTGTGTGTGTGTGTATGTACACAACAATGAGCCTTCCACAAGCGCTTCTGTACCTGCTGCTTCCTTTTTTTTCATTTCACTCACTCATATGGGAGATCCGTTAATATTATTATTTCCATTGAAATGCGCTGCAAATCTGCCTTCCGCACCATGCTGTCCTGCTGCACGCAACGTTACTCGGTCTTGACCCTAGGCATCTGAATTTATCCTTATGTTTATTTTAATTTTTACCTTTCGAATTTGCATTTTTACTTCACTCTCCGGTACGACGACGTCTTGATAACTATCTGGTAACAATTCCTCCTTTCCCCGCCTCCCCCGAATTAATGTTTAATCGCTGCGCGATTAAACACTAATTCGGCATGAACTTCATTGGCCACAAACAACAACAAACACGGGGTAAAGATCAGTTCAGAACGGGAGCCACTTTGAGATGCCATACCGCCAAACGGCCAAGCCGCAAGCCAAACTTGTTCGCCGAATGCCTTGGAAACGCTCGGAACCGGTCGGATCCTCGAGCCCATACGACCGCAGCACTGCCGCGTACATCCGGGACATTTCTACGCGCCGCTTTTTCCACCGCTTGGTGGCGGGTATGTCCACGGGTCATTTCTTGTTTCCGTACTTTATTAACTACATGTGTTTCTTTTCTGATTTAAAATACTGAACGAAAGCTACCTTTATAAATAATTGAAGCGGTTCGCGTCATATATATTTTCTAATTCTACAAAAAAAAAAAAGAAGCTTTTAGTGGCCCTGACCAGTAGTAATATGAAGTAATTATCTCATCGCCATAAATCGGGAACCCGTAAAAATAAAGAAGAGCGGAGTCCACGGGTGCCTGCGGAACTGAGGAGGGCCTCAACTGCCGATCAAAGGTCGTGATCGGTGGAGGCCGGGGGCGGGTAGAGCCTCGGAAGAAAAACACGTCCACCACGGAAGGTTTCTCGTGCCGTACTCTGTTTAATTACGGGTAAACAACATGGAGCTTGGCGCAATGGGGGCGCAAGCATGAAAACACGGGTGCCATTGGTGGTTGGTGGCGTCATCTAGCTAGTGTAGATGGTTTAACGTAAATTTAAGATACTACATAAGGCCTGGACCAAAAACGTCACGATGTCGTCACATCTCGCGCGCTTTCGGCACCGCGGGTCGCCCCCGTATGTAGTGGTATTTTGCGTGTCGTCCGGTTAAAATATGACGCACTGGTATTTAGTTACTCTCTCCGTGCCCGCTTGCCTGCCCGAACTACGAGTGACGTGGAAACCGCAAAAAAAGGTTGACGCTTAAATATAATTGCAGGGCCCCTTTAAGTGAACTACACTCTAAGAAAAAATGGAGGAAAAAAGTAGCAACGGCGCGCCTTCCTCCCTTCTACCGACGCGCCCCCAAGCGGACACGAGAAAAGGGGAGGAACGAAATGTTTTTTTCCTTCTCCAGGCAGACGGGAGAAAGCTTTCGCCCTCCCGACTCATCTTCTTTCGGTTTCGTTTTTCGAGCACATCGCACACGTTGTTTAATAAATTGATGTTGAGTTGATTGAGCTTCAGCAGCAGCGAAGGCCGCCTGTAATTTCGTCTTCCAGTTTAAACGTCCAGAACATTTCGGTTGCATTGACATTTTTATCACTAATTTTATCAAACGAGCAAACGAAGCCGCTAGAAACAGCGAAGTTCCGGAGCAGTGCCAGCAGCGCCACGTACACTGGGGGATGGCCGTCTCCGGATTGCGTGACTCGCGCGGCACGGAACTACAGTCACTGCAGGCTGCAGCACTACAGACTACAGTAGCGAAAGCACGCGGAACTGCGTCGACGTTTTCGACGTTATGGAAACCGCAGGAACTGCGTCCAAGACAGGCAGGTTTTGCTGCCGGCTGCCTGGGTGCCTTCCCCACTGAGTTCGGTTCTGTTTTCTGATGCCGAGTGCAACCGGCGTTCAACGTGGTTTTGTGTTTGTGCGTGTCAGCAACATAGCTGCAACATCGTGATGACAGTGTTGGGTTGTGAACAGAAGACTGGAATTATCGCCGATGTGACCCTGTGTTCGCGTATCAGTGGTGTAACAAGAAGATGAGATCGTAACCTGTTGGGCATTGATGCCGCTGGTCGGGCTGTGATAGGAGGGTGCGGGGTGTCGCAGGCTGACATTCCGCTTTACATTAAAAAGTTTAATACCACTTGAATGATTACGTGCAATCGATCAACGTGCGGATAGTCATGTTGGAACGCTGGTCTGAACAGTAGAAGCTCCTATCGTACAGTGGCCAATGTGACTGTCGGAATGGTCTCGTCCCCGACAGCGATTGCGCTCTGGGGCAAGGACTGAACAGTACGAAATCGTGACGTAAAGTACGTATATTTACAGTATGGAATTTCGGCATTAAAAACAATAGTAGGTAAAATCGAAAAAAAAAAAAAGCTGCCCTTTATTTTGCTGTTTAATTATACTACGGTTGCTGGAGAAACTGCCCTCCGTGGCGCGCTGGGATGAGCGCTAGAAGTTTTCGGGCTCGCCACGGCGTAGTTCCGTACACTTAAACCTGCCGCAGGTAGCGGCTTTGACTACATTCAAGTTGATCGAAAAGCAATTTCTCAGTCCGTGAAGCATCACTTCCAGCTGACTGAATATCCGCTCTACAGAGATTAATTCAAACGGCAATTGCAGCTTTGCGCGAACAGCACAAATAGAAAAACAAATAGAAATACAAGCTACGACGTGCCGTGTGAGGAAACAAACTCATGGCTTCGAACCGCATTGGAGCGGCTTGATTTATTGGCTTTCAAATAATTACGGCATGATTGAGCGTTTACTTTTTAATAAGAGATTCAACCCCTGAGCCATTCAAAATACTTTCAGAGGTATGACATTGCAGGGAAAAAATCAACATGCTGGGAATATTTTTTATTGCTTAGGGAGTCACCGAAAAGTTCCGCACGTTCAAAACGACCAGTATAAAAGACGGAAACGCAGAGCACTGATGTAGTGTTCGGGTTAGTGTGGTGTTCCGTTGTATTGATATTTGTGTGTGCAGTGCATGTGCTTAATGTATGTTCACCTGATGCTTGTAAAAAGTGTATGGGTGTCATGTGTGTATAGTAGAGGGTCCTCAAGCGCAGTAGTGGCCAACGAGGTAGAGGGGCTTAGAGTGATAAACCGGAAGTTCGGAAGTGGCACCCCCCCGGTTGCCGCCATGTTTTACGCAAATGTGACCACTCGTCACGTGACCTTACAAGAGGCGTGACGTCGCAGGTAAGATGGCAGCGCCCAGAGCTGGCGGATGCGAGTTGGTTCGGTGCGTGGCAGCCGTGATGTGGAGCGGCTTTCCGACGATTTCGGGCTTTTTCGTGCTCGCTGACGCAGGTATAATTTGAAAATATGAAGGGGTGAGACTTTATACCCTTTTTGCGCAAGATCGCTCTGGATCATCTGGATATTAACAACTGTAAGACAGCATCAGCCGTATCGCCGTACCGGTGCTCAGATTTGGGACCTGTTCGAGGATCGATAGTACTTTGAATGGTTTCAGCATAAAATTTTCGCATTCTCTTAGCTTTGTTTGAAGTTGGAATGTCTGAGAATCGACGCGAAAGGTATACGTCGCGTTTGAGCCTAGGAGGAGTTGTTTCAGGCCTGCGTCACCGAGCGAAGAAGCTCCTGCGATCTTGTGCTAATCGACGATTCTACATTCGATCGATTTTCTTCCTTTCTTGGTGAGTGAGAAGTGCTCACTTATTTTCAGCTACGAGGATGACGTTTCATTGAGTGTGGGGATGAATAAATCGTTGCAGGCACCTGCTTCAAAGTTATTCGACTTGCAATAAGAACAACTGTTTTGGTGTATGCATAGATTAACATCACCTCTTTCTCTTTCGCAGGATTTGTTGCAGCAATACTTTTTTTCATCAGGAGTGCATTGTATTAGTCGGTCAATTATTTACTTGTTCTAATTACCTGGATAAGATTATTCATATTTGTGTTCATCCCTTGCCTGAAGAGCAAGCAGTCTTGTTGAAAAATGTTTACCCTTCCTTTCGGTCTCTTCAATAGCCTTTTTCGAAAAGTGTGGGTTGCCTGTACTTCGTATCATTGTAACCTGGAAAAAGGCGACCGCCACAGCCTCCTCGAGCCAATCGGAGAGACAGAGCGAAGGTGTGTGACAAATCTGTGCAGACGAGCACTCTGAATGACATGCTGTCATGTGCCTCTCTCCAACATGCATATTGGCTCACCGAGACTGTAGCCTTTGCTGTTTGCCAAATTGTGATGAACCAAATTACAGTAGCTTCTACTCTAATTACTAGGGCTTTCATACTTTGGTCGTTTGTTCGACAAGAATGTTACGTCCGCCATCACTGTGAACTCGGCTCAGCGCCTATTGGACTCTAATGCTGCATTAGCATTCGACGTGAACTGGGGCCGATTTGTGTGCTTTACGCCGAAAAAAAATGGTAACAGGTCTATTGTGTCATACGTATAGGAAGTGTCCTGCTATATAACAATGCATCAACACATACGATTAAAGTATATGCTCAGAGGTGTGTTCAGGAGAAGTGGAATGAGTGCAGCCCAATGCAACAAGTCTGCCAGTCTGGTATGTCCCATTAATTAATATTGAAGGGTCAGAGATTGTGATTGTCCTCAAAAGGTCCAGCGTGTGCAGTAAAAACACTTCTTGGTGTCTAGACTCTGAAGGCGTAAAGGCAAGCGTAAATGTTTTTTGGTTAGTGTATCAAATGTGTTTATTTCCACTGGATTACATAATTATTGATTCTTAGTTAATGGTTCCAGAACAAGTTCTTTCTGCGACAGTCTCCTGTCAGGCGTTCAGTCGTAATACCTAGGGACCTTGTTGTGGGATGATGCTCCTGGCACGTCGGTGTTCAGTTTGGTCGAGTAGCAACTTTGACCGAGTGATACCGTCTTGTAATCATACGTCATGTGCGCCCACTGACATCTGATGCACTGAAGCTGCAGGGCTGGCTTCTAATCCGCAAAATTTTCCTGGTAGTTTTCTGCATCAATGCAGCAAGCTCGGGCATGTATTGGTTATGTGGCTGTGCTTTTTGCTGTACCGTTGACTTGATAGCTGGCAACAATGTTTGTTTGATATCCAAGCCATTTCACTTCCATTTCGTAATGGAGATTTATTCTGCATCCCACGACCACTGCAACTTGTGCAAGTCTTGTGTGGCAAAGTGAAGTCTCGTGATGCTTGCAGTCCACTTTTGAGAGCAACCAACCATTCTATTTCTTAAGGTCACTGAGCGGCATTCTCCCTCAAAGTTGGAAATTGTGTGCTTCGTGGCGTGGACACAGATAATTAGTGTCAGCAAATTATTAGGCATTGTCCTTGGACGACAACCGACACCAGATTAACTCTCCTTGCATTGCCGCTCACCTGCTTTGTCGTGCTTACCCGTCCAGATGAAGTAGATCACGAGCTTCGGGGTAATGTCGGCACCAGGGACAAAGACCGCCGAAGATAATCCTCAATCTTCCCCGTGCACTCGTCGAGACGTGGTCGAGGGTCGTTCGGCACAAACCCTTGCAGGCCAATTCATTAGTACGGGCACCTCCAGTAGACATGGTCGGCCTCATGCAGTGGTAGCAGAGTGGTTTTCGGTCGGCCATTCGCAGTACCTCCGTTTTCCTCGGTGTACTTTGTTCTGCCCGGACCTGCACTGGTTCTTCCCGATGTCGGGAATACTTTGGCGTTGGGGTGTCTCGTTGAATTGACATTGAATAGTAACAGGTAGCCGGTGGTGGTCGTTGTGACCTTGTGGCATAAGTCGCCCTCGTTTCGTCAGATGCCGCTTCGCTCGAAGAAGTCTCCAGTTGAAATGCCTGTCTAACTTCTTCTGAAACAATCTCGGCGATCAAAATAAAAGCCGGACAACTGATGGCAGGAACTAGCTTCCTTATCTCCTCCCGGACACCGTTGTGAATGATGTCACGGATGCCTGGGGGGCTGGCGTCGAAGTTGCAGCTGGACGACTCGAGTGTCGCAACGCTGGGGAGTTGTTGATAGTGACATGCTCGGGCCTGCAGTGTACATTCAATGTTGGAAGCTTCATTGATATGAACCCTTCGACTGTTGTCGTGGGGTTGCGGACAAGGCTGCTGAAGCTGTTGTCTCTCACATAAGGAACGTGGGATTCTTAGCTTCTTGCCTTCTGTAGCATCAGGGTTGGCGTGGGTGCTCGATCAGAAGCAAAACATCCTCCACGAAGGTGGTGACGCTTTCGTTGGCGCTGTGTCCTGGACAGAATCAGGAATTCGGCTCTCTCTCGTCAATGTTGACTGATAAACATGCACTTCAGCTCGGTCTTGCAAACTTCCCACGACGTTAAGGAGGATTCGTGGTTCTCAAACCAGTGCCTTGCAGTTTCTTCCACGAGAAGTATAGGTTGTGCAGGAGCTGGTTGTCCATCTACGCGCTGTGGCGGGCGACACGATCATATTGTTTAATCCAGCCCTCGACGTCTTATGCACCCTGCGTGAAAGGGCATCAGAGTGTGAGGTGTGACGGGCATGCAAACGATGGTGGGAGCGGACGTGGTTTGCTGCTACAGGTTTGTCAGTGTTGGCTTAGTCAGCTTCGTTTTTTTTCTGGCAAAAGATCTAATTCCGGTGGTTTTTGCTGGTAGCAGCGACTGGCTTGGATTTCAAGTTCTTCGTGGTGTATTTCTGAGTTTTGTCCTTGTGGTACTCGCTCGTCTTGCGGTTTTTCTGCCGGGCTCGGGATAGGACTTGGTTCACGGCTCGCCGGGGGTTTAAGACTCGGAATAATGTGCCACCCGTGTCTTGTTATCGGGCAACTCGGCTGAGGAGCCGCCAGGGTACACACAGAGTGAAGGGCTATGGATAAAGTGCCCAGCACCTCCACCAGAACATACAATGACAGCTGAGCATGGCCTGGAACTTTCAAGAATAGTAAATATTGATAGAAAATAGGACTGGAGCAAGCATCCGTGACAATATAATAAAACAGACAAAAAAAGAGTCTATCCTGACCACTAAAGAAGCTGCACTGCTTTAGTGGCATTCTGTCCGAATAAATCCTCTCCTTCACGGTCTGGCAACTGCCGTGGACGAGCTGAACTGAAATCGATGTGAGACCACTTTTCTGGTAATGAGCCGCTGCAGACTGCCGTCGCAAAGCGGCGTGAATTGGTGGACTGGGCAGGTAACACGCGCGATGAAATGTCCATACAGCTTGCAATTCGCGTAACGAGTGTTGATGAAACTTTGGTGTCCACGAAACGTGCGACAGACCAGCGGAATCAATACCAACTGCAACACCTGTGCTCCGTAAAGGTGCACGTCTACGCCAGAACAATTTAGTAGGCAGCACAGCATCACCTAAAGCATGGCACAGGAACTCGCAGCTTGAAGGCAGCTCTTCGGCGCGCCGCACACCTGTGCTCCGTGAAAGTGCACGTCTACGCCGGAACAATTTGGGAAGCAGCACAGTATCATTTAGCACGGCACGGGAACTACAAGCGGCAAGGCAGCTCTCCGGTGCACCGCACAGCCAGAGTGAGCCTTCGGGCATTTGAACGAAGCGGCACCACGATTGCACACTGCCAAGCACGACTCACGCGAATTCCGTCGCTAAACTGTTTATCCAAATATATTGCACACGCTTTACTGCAGATCTCGAAGCGTCCGATGGTCAACGAGAACACAAAAACGTCGCCTTAAAATTTATCCTAGCGGTGTCCGAATCAATCCGAGGTCCGAGCAACGTAGGGCCGATTGTCTCCTTCGTGGGTCACTAGCGAAATGCTCACCGCTCCTCCGCATTTTCACATTATACCTACGTCAGACACCACGCTGAACTCTGAAGCCGCTTTCGACCGGCCTCATACAACCTCATATAACGGCTTCCGCGTCTAAAATCAACACGCCGAGACGAACGACAACGAACAAAGCATATCCGACAAGCTCCGGCCAATGCTCCGGCCCAGCTGGGGCCCGGCCAGCCGCTGCATGGGCGCTGCCATCTTTCCTGTGACGTCACGTCTTTGGTTTGGTCATGTGACGAGTGGTCAAATTTGCGTACAATGGCAGCCGCCTTAGGGGGGTCACTTTCGAGTGCAGACCGGAACCCCGGTTTATCGCTCTAAGCGCCTCTACCTCGTTGGTAGTGGCCTAAGAAAAGCAAATAATTTTTTGTAGAACATGAATTGGGCGGTACCTAGCGCCACCTAGCCTAGCTACTTGCAATTACTCTGCTTGACCCCGCCATCTGGTGGCTAGCGATTTAACCTTCTTTCACGCTACGCGATAAACAGCGGCTTCGAGTTCGTTCTTTCGAGAGCGGCTTTTGGTTTCGCGGATTGAGTTTGCCCTTCCTTGTGATGTGTGGTTGACGAAGGAATTGTGACTCGAGGAACACCAAAGGTAAGACGCGAAGTGCGCGAAGTAACTGGGTATCGGTTGTCTCCGTTTAACATCGCAGTGCTGTCGACGAGCAGACTGAGTAACTGCTTTCGAAACGCAAGTTTCTGTACCTGTGGTGGGAATCTGGCTTCGGAAATAAACACAGTTTGCGGAAAGCTCGTGTTACGCTTTTATTTGCTGCAGCTCTCGTCCCGTACAAGAGACGTAGCGTCCTCGCTAAGCCTTAGTGGGCTCGATTTGCTCGATTCGGGGCCGCCATATTGAGATGCAAGCGACGGAGGAGCTTTGCTCCCCTGCTTCAGGGACGAAGGTTTCTCCCTTTCTAAAGGAACATAGGTTACAAGACCATTCCTCGCGTGAGGGAGGACTATACGTACCCTTTTTTCTAAGAGTGTACGGTCGGTGACGTAGTTAGATCCCTTAAATATTTCATTAGTGTGAACCTTTTGCCCGCGAAGTTCGTATAAAGCGGTTTTTTCCCGCTTTGTTTTTGACCGCACACAGAAAAGAGAGAAGGAGGGCGACTGCACTCAATACTATGATTTGGTAGGAACAGCCAATATTCTGAGACAGGTGGCATTGCTTGAATGGGAGGTGCTTCAGAGGCAGCAAGAAAGGAGACTGAAAGGACGTCACTGGGATGCGATAAGAGGTTGGAATCTTGTTACTAGTGAGAGCGACAGATCAAGAAAAATCTACGAGCTGGAGAGGAGGAAGCGGTCGGAAACTTGTTCCAAACAAACCGTGAATTCCATCATGTTTTCTAAAAAATCCTGATCTTTCCCCGATTACCAGCTTGAAACATAGCCCTAATTTTTACCTTCTGATTTCGAAAAGAAAAACAAACAAACAACTGAATAGAGGACTAAATTTATAAACTTAACTCGAAGAAACCCGAATTCAGGAATTGGTCCACATAAAACCGAATTTTTCCCCGATAATCATCTTGAAAATTAGCTCCTGTTTTTCACCTCCCGAATTAAATATATATATATATATATATATAAAACTGAGAAGAAAAAAACCCTTAGTGGAAACAGCAACAACGGACGATTTAATCTTCGACGTTTCGGCCGGAGTCCGGCCGAAACGCCGAAACGTCGTAAATCGTCCGTTGTTGCTGTTTCCACTAAGGGTTTTTTTCTTCTCAGTTTTATACCCACGCCTTCGGCCTCCCGCCACCATGCCCGTTATATATATATATATATATATATACAGAACAGCACCTGAGAACAAAAGACGGCACTCGAGAGGAATATGCTCAAAGAAATATTTGCCCTTAAAGGAGTTGGTCGAGGAGGTTGCCAAAAAAGTTAGGCAGTGTCTATTCTGCCGGCAGCCGGCAGAATAATTTTTCCGACATTCTACCGGCAGTCACCTCCGGCGCGTGTATCAGTGGGGAGCTCGTTAACATAGCCCCCCCCCCCCCCTCCCTTTCCTTTAGCGGCGACAGTCTGCGGCTGCTCATTAGAAATATATTGACCTATTTGGCCCACCAGTACCACCGCATCGCGGCGGCGTGCCGGCCGGCCCAAGCACCGCTGTCCTCCATTCACCCCCAAAAAGGAAGTGTTTTGTCAAAAACATTCGTGTTTTCTTTTTGTGTTCTTTTTTTCAGTGTTAATTCTAAAAGAGAGATGTCGTAAATATCGCATAATACCTCAACAAAAAATCAAAATTTCGAAGAAAAAAAAATTCCCTCGGGGGATTGAACCTGCTGTGTATGAGGCGCACATCTTACCCACTAAGCTAATCTACAGCTTAGAATAGGCGTGTTTACAATCCGTTTTATACGAGACCCAATAGGCGACTACTGCCGGCACTTTTTCTCCCCGGTTATTCTGCCGGCTGCCGGCAGAATAGACACTTCCAAAAAGTTAGCTTGATGAAACGTTTCGGGCCTGGTAGGCTCTTCGTCAGTCAAAGTAAGAACACTTCATTCTCCTTTTCTTTCAATTAAAGAAAAAACGGCCGGAAAAAAGAAGAAGTTAATTCGAAAAATGCTTACCGTTTAGCGGGTATCTACTCAACTAAATTCTCGCTTAAAAGTTTAATATATCACGATACCAATGCAGCAAATACTATGTAAATAATTAAATATAATATTATTACTGCCATTCTTATCATAAAACCAGTTTTCGGGACATCTTGTTGGACATAAGCCAACTATACCTGGTGTCATGTGGAGCCAATGAGAGGCCCAAAGTTAAGCGTTTGCTCGTGTCGCATTAAACGATAAAGCGAGAAAGGAAAAAAAAAAAAAAAACAGTGCGGCACCGATTAGGAGATCTCAATTAAATGTCCATAAAAAAAGACGGCAATGATCCTTTCGAACTGTTAAGGCCCTTCGGTTCTAAAGTATTAAATTTATAAATAAATTCAGATTCTTTATTTTTTCGATCTCTGGTGGTCCCTGGAGTATAATAAAATTAAAATCAGAAAGTCCGTTATCTCCTGCGGAGTTTAAGTGACGAGAAACTGGTCCGGCAACGTGTTTACGTATATGACTTTTATGTAGATTCATGCGTTTTCTTATGCTTGTTTTAGTTTCTCCTATGTATTGAATTTGGCATTTTTTACATTGAATCAAATAAATAACATTTTCCGAATTACAGTCAAAGATACCATTTATTTTCCAGTTAAAGTTATTTGCTGTGCTACGAATAGAGTTACCTATAATTATGTCCCCACATAAACTGCATTGGTTATGATTGCACTTGATGCAACCAATAGGGACCAGGCTACGTCCGATGGAGTTTCGGGACTGTTTAAAGAAATCTAATAAATTACGTGCTCTCTTAAACGCTATACCAGGGGGTCGAGGGATAACTGCCTTTAAGGCTGTGTTCATGTGTAAAATATTCATGTGTCGTCTAAGAATTTTGTTTATGTTTGGAAGTTTTGACTGGTAAGGTAAGATTAGTCGTAATTCATGGTTATTTCTTTTTGGCCGCTCTACTAAACACGTGTTCCGAGAGATCGCTCGACTTATTTAATCGACTTACTTAATTTAATTTAACATTTAATTGAGATCTTCTAATCCGTGCCGCACTGTTTTTTTTTTTCTTTCTTGCTTCATCGTTTAATGCGACACGAGCAAACGCTTAACTTTGGGCCTCTCATTGGCTCCACATGACACCAGGTATAGTTGGCTTATGTCCAACCACATGTCCCAAAAACTGGTTTTATCACAAGAATGGGAGTAATAATATTATATTTAATTATTTCCATAGTATTTGCTGCATTGGTATCGTGATATATTAAACTTTTAAGCGAGAATTTAGTTGAGTAGATACCCGCTAAACGGTAAACATTTTTCGAATTACCTTCTTTTTTCCGGACGTTTTTTCTTTGATTGAAAGAAAAGGAGAATGAAGTGTTCTTACTTTGACTGACGAAGAGCCTACCAGGCCCGAAACGTTTCATCAAGCTCACTTTTTTGGCAACCTCCTCGACCAACTCCTTTAAGGGCAAATATTTCTTTGAATATATATATATATATATATATATATATATATATATATATATATATATATATATATATATATATATATATATATATATATATATATATATATATATATATATATATATATATATATATATATATATATATATATATATATATATATATATATATAACCCGAAAACGAAGAACCTTCTTTGTATGCCATTTTCTGACGAAGCCGAGCCTCTTTGGCGAAACTGTCGTATCATATACAACAAACTTCCTAGCATAGCAACTCCGAAAGTACGGAACTTTTACTATAAAGCTCATAAAAAAAGAAGACTTCCAGATGTACACGTGACGAGACAAACAGTGGGAGAATTTCTGGAGCATAAACGAGCACGTACCACGTGTCAGCAAGCGCCGTACCGCGTCGTACGCGGCGGCGCGTGTTTGCAGAACACCTCCGATTGGGTACAGTTCGTTTCTTGTGCATTAATAAGACAGTTAGGAAACGCCGGAAAGCCAAGGTAGGGTGGTGTAATGACCCAGCGTTCAAATTCTGGCTCCACCGTTATTTTGACTTTCGGCGGGTTCCTAAAAACATTAATTCATTGGATTAATTACGGTTCCTTCATCTGCATATGTTTGTTTATTATATATATATTTTTTTTTCATTTATAGTATATACCCCATGTTGTGTTGCGTCTTGTGCATTTTATTACCGATCCGTATCCAACGAGAATGTTGTGTTAACCGATAAAAACGTCCGAATAATTAACGATTCACGCAGCTTGAAGATGGTACGACGTGTCCTTTTTTTTTTAAGCTCTCAGAGACTTTTGTGTATAGTCGCTGTAGTCTATAATTCATAGTCTGTGTGACAGCTCCAGTTTTGAATTTATCGGTTTTCCGCGACTCTGATAAAATAAGTAAATTCCGAAAGCACGGAATCCTACCGATACATTACGAAATGATATGTTCAGTGCTCACAGATTATAAATTATATAATTATACAGAGGCTCATTCGCTTCACATGAACTCATGAAGCACGAATTATTTAGCTGTGAGTCAACCACGAAAGTGTAATTTCCTATTCAGATTAAATATTGGTCAAGAATTTACACGAAATATTATTTTTTTTAAATGTTAAGAGTAAGTCTCTCTTAAGTGTATAGCAACTAAATATTTCTTATTGAATAAGACATGTGCTAATGTATGTATCTTGTAACGTTGCATATTGGAAGGATAAACTTTTGCTTTTGCAGATATCTGCACCGAAGGAAGCGTCGGGTATAAAACATGTCACGAAATGGGAGCGTTCTGCTCACCAATTCAAGCCAAAAAAACATTTCAATGTGACTGTTGGCGCGAAGATCTATACTACGACGCAAATGAAACAATGTGCAAGCGTAAGTACCCTTTTTTCTTGTACACAGTTACAGCATGGTTGTGAAACATTAGCAATTTTGCGACTAACTTTGGGGTGTTGAGGAACTGACGACGCAACGCAAGTATACAACGATGGCAGAAAAGTCAGCGGACTATTGAACCGCACGATGATGTATATTGACTTTACCAGTACCACCAGCGCATTGGACTATCGCAAGGGCTTGAACAAAAACGGCGGAGTGTCTACGGGACGTCCCCGCGAAAAGTGGGGGACAACCACCACAGGTCAATAGGGGCGTTGGAAACAGCCCGATGAGTCGCCGGCAGCCTCGGTGGACTAATGGGAGCTTTCGACTGGGATGTGGGATGCGTAAAGGTGAAAAATGTTAACGCGTCGAAAACGTTCAATAGGAGCACCCGCTGCACCATCAAATAATGGTGTTACTTTGGCAAATAGGAATATACAGCTATTCAACGGTCACATGGAATGCTGGCCGGAGAGGTAAAAAACCCTGTAGCGATACTCTTTCCAAACTGAGAACTGAAGCCGTCGGGTTCAAAGCGAGGGCCATTAGTGCTGCTGACAGAAAGAAAGAAAGAAAAAAAAAAAAGAAATATACGAATCGCGTAAGAGTTTCACGTATGCATAGCATGTGAAACGACATTACAGTTAACTCCGGACGTTTAGCTCTTGTGTTCGTGCCGGTTTGGGAACGGCCTTCCCGCACGTGCGATTTCGGCACCCGGTGGTTTTGGGGACTCGGAGGCCAATAAATAAACACTCAAAACGAGTAGCAATAAATTGTCCCAACTGCTGTTTACAAAACTGTATTTTTTTCTGAATCTTTTCGAGACAAACGGTGCAAAAGTTAACACGCGTCACCCGATACCCCGGGTTGCAGCGTCTTCCGCGATACCTCGCGGAAGACGCTGCAAGGCGATTTCTGGATCCTGTGGCACTTACGCGGCCCGGCTTTTGCTTTGCATCTTTTTTAACTGCGTTAGATGACAGACGAAGAAGTTGTACTCCGTCTCCCAACGGTTTCGCCTTCCTCTCCCTCTCGGCCAATGTACCTACCCCTATTTTTATGACGTGTCCGACCCCTGCCTGTTTCTTACAGTCTTTCGCGTCTATCACTTGAAGAAGGGCGTCCGCCCGAAACGTCGTGTATACCTCCTTGTCCGCGTATTTTTTTTCGGGAAGCACAACCTTATTACTTGCGATTACGTGATTTAACTTCCCAAGTAGCACACTTCCTCGGCCCAGGCTCGGGCCAGATTGCCGCGAGCTAGAGCCGAATTGGCTCACGCTTGGCACATGCTTGCGCCAAACTGGCCCAAGTATGAGCCGGGGAAGTGTGCTGCTAGGGTTCAGAGGTGCCGATCTACCTGATCTCCAGATAGATGCTGCGAGCAGACGCAGCACACTGGTGTCTTCTCACTGTGCCTATCGGGAGGTGGTGCCACCAATTAGTAGCGTCTCTAACTTCGTCGTCTGCAGACACGTGCAACGTGAATATTAGCAAGTATGTTGCTATAAGGAGTATTCACTGGACGCCATATTTGTGGGTGCTGTTTAGAGCGCATGCTCAGAACAAACTCACATTACTAGGTTCCTGAGACGGGCAATCTTGATGGTGTGGAATGCGCGTTGCAAAAGAACTGTGGAAGCTCGCCATGAGCACGCGCTCAGCAGTCGCGCACGCGGCTATGGCCGCCAGTGAATACTTCCTATAATTAACAGGTAGAAAACTACGCCTGAAATTTCACAAGAAAAAAAAAAAAAACTCCCACAGCGCACATTCGGGAAAGTGTCAGCTTTTCATAAGGATATACATGGATTATTCTGTAGAATCTATGCGGCATGGTGTTTTCCCACACATCCTGGAAACTGCTGTTGCAGTAGCTAAACAATAAACAGCGTTAAAGTGGAATATGTAATTATATTTGTCGCTGCGAAAGGCGGATGTAGAGGACAAAGTGCTGGATGTCGCCTAAACATAGAAAGATACATCACTGGAAGGCCCAGCTGGTACTAGAGGGCAAGGATGCGGAAAATATCAAAATCCTGAATAAATATTTAAAAAAATATATTTCGTAGCACATGTAGTGTGAACATTCCTGTTTTAAAGTGCAAGTTCTTCTTTTGTTTACAGCTATATTATAACTAATGATACATAATCTCAGTAAGATTGCGGGAGACTTCTCCATAAGCCGTTTGTTTATCTTAAAAAGTGAACAATATTCGATTTGTTTGTTGGACGACTAATTAAAACATATGATACACAACGGAAAAAAATCTTGCTGTTTTGAGTTTGCCTTCTTGTGTATAACATTTCCTTATTGTGCTGTTGATGTGAAGATTGGCAATCGTGTGAACCAAACCCATGTCGGTATGGAAAATGCACCGATCAAGGCGGAAAGAAGCCAAGGAGCTGTTCCTGTCCTAGAATGAAGGACCTATACGAAAACTGCCAGAGTGAGTAATTTATAATTGAAATTCAACCAAGAAAACGGGATTTATATGACTTTATCTCGCATAAACATCTTGACATTATCACTTTATCTCATGTGTAAATGTTAATAGTCCTTGAAAAGAAAAAAAGAAGAGCGCCGTGTGACATGCATAATTATTTATGTATACTATTCATATCTGCACCGTTTTTACTTTGCTTGGTTGCACCACCCTTTTATAGGGGCTCTGCTTTAAAGAATAATTTGTCTAGTTGGTATTTAGCAGGATACCAATGTTTCAAAGCGCAAACACCATCGTCAACAACTGGATATGTTCCAGATATTCCTGTAGATGATTTATGCTGACTCCAATTAGCAGCATCAATGATTGTTGATTGATCACTGTTCGGGAGAAGGTAGAATCAACGGTTGCAATGAGATAACAAATTTCCAATATTAGTGCTACCGAAGTAGAAATTGAGAGAAAAAGACTTGCTTCGGCCACAAGAATGATCATGTGGTGACGCACGCACCGACATGCAGGGGCCCCCGAGAATATTTCTCCGCTTGACCGGCTCTTGGGAGCACCGGATTACGATACACGATTCAAGTGCCGCGTCGTCGGCGGAACATTGCCGCACGCTTGCATCAGCTCCGCCGATGACGCGACACTTGAATCAGGTATCGTAATCCGATGCTCTGCAAGTGCACCCCGCGGAAAAGAAGTCAGCCCTCCTTGATAAGGCAGGACCGTGCAGCCTGCACAGAGGTCTTTCTGCCCAATGACGCCTTGCGGATGCCGCTGCAACCGCCTTACGACGAGCCACACAAGGTTTTAAGGCAAACTTCAAAGAATATTTATCTTGAAATCCGTGGCCCGTACCGAGGTCGTCGCAATAGACCAAGTTAAGCTGGAATCAACTGGTGAAATCGCGAAGCAATACGGCAACCAGATGATAGAGCAGTATCTGTGGTGCGATGGTGAGGCATGAGGTTATTATCCAGTGTTAGGCAATCTGGTTATTGCGTTGAACTGATGCAAGCGTGCGAAATGTTCCGCTGACGACGCAGCACTTGAATCAAGTATCGTAATCTGATGATCTCTCGGGAGACGCTGCATGTCGGTGAGTGCGTCACCATGATAACTTAAACTGTAGGCGTTATGCTGTGATGATCATGTCTGCCTGGAACTACGCCCTAGCCAGGTGAGTCTCTGGAGCCTATAGTTATCTCTCCGCTCGCAATAAAATTACGTTTTCGTTTCTGAAGCTCTCATTGGCTATAGGCCATTTTATTAATCGCCCTTTGTGCACTTCCATTTGTTTCTACTAGGATGTGAAAAGCGTTTTAAATGTGCCCTGAGGTTTTTTAGATCGCCTAAATATTGTCGCGAAGTTTTGCTCGCGCGAGTATTTCGTCTGTCTTCACTTTATGTTTTTGCCTTTTTCGAGAGTTCTTTCCGTCTACACGGGACGGCTGTTGGATTCCGCCGGGGTCGGGGGACCCCAAATGGGGGAGAACGTGAGCGCTGTAACACTATACTTGATTTACAGAACCCCGCGTTGGAAACTTTTTGTCTTGTGTATGTTTGCATTTGGGATTTCTACTTCGGAGGTGGTTTTGCGCTGTGTATGTGTAACTTCTCTGTCTGCGTACGGAAGTGCTTTCTGTTGTTTATGGCTGCTCTTGTCAGCTTCGTTTGGAATGTGTTCTGTCTCGTGTATGCGCATGTTTTTTGGAATGTTCGTATTTGCTTTGTGCTCCGAGCCTTTGATTGGCTCTAAGAAAACCCCTCTTGATTGGTCCTTCCCAAACTTTCTTATTGGTGGACTGAAGGACCCCAGAATGCTGCTGAACTCAATATAAGAGGCCATCGAAGGGCCGTAAGGACTTGGCTCCCGGATACCAAGCCTTGGACATCTCCCTGCCTCTGGAGGCCAACCTGCACGTCCGACCCCCCTTCGGCTGTGGAGCCGTCCGCCCGCTAGCTCACAAACTTGGTCCCCCTTACGGCTGTGGAGGAGTTCGGCTCGCCCGCCTTTGTGTGGAACTGTGTTTGTCGAGTTTGGCTGTGGTCGGGGCCCCCGCTGAGGGTGTGTGTGGTCAGGGAGGACGGCAGGGAAGGTTTCCTTAGGTTAGAATTATTTTCCCCCCAAAAGTTTAATCTCAAATTATATAATGTTCAAAGTGATGTAAAAGAGTCTTTGTCTAGATCTCTTAAATAAACAGTGTTGTTTGTTAACATCAGTAATCGTTTCATCAACGAAGAAGAGGACGAGTTATTTTCTTTGTGACAATATGTCGATAACCAAGGCGGGCCCTAAGCTTGTTAGAAATCAATTAATCATAACGATGCGCGACCGATTTCCTTGTTAAAAGGCGATCAAAGATGGAACACACACAGAGGTTTTCCCCGGCGATGGAGCCAGGACGACATGTGACCAATGAAAACACCATATTTCGTTGAGATTGCAAACGTTGCTACCACAAACTGTGTAAGCTTTTATAGATGATAAATGGAAATCGGGGTAGTCTTTCGCGCAGAGGGTTCATAGTACAGCACTAATAATCTCAATAACTACGCACTATGCTCTGATTTTTTTTTTTTTTTTTTGTGGGAGTGATGTGTTTGGTGGCCTGCTCTCGAGCGCGCGCTCGCTAGGTAGACTCGTAGTTCGGACTGCATGGGCAACAAGCCTCGCGCATTCGAAATATCGCTGCGGGTTCCACCAATCGGAGGCGCGAAGATCCTTCGCTTGCGATTGGCTGACAGTGGTCCTGGTTTCGGAAGATGATCCTCCAATCACCGCAGATGACCTCGGTGTGTCGCGATCTTCGACTGCTTCGGCTTGAGCGGCGTCGCCGTCGGCGGAGCCGCGCGGTGCGTAATGGACCGTCCCATAACGCATCGCGCGGGTCTCGCTCATGACCTGCGCGTTTCATCAGGGGACGTTTCTCATAGTGACATCACGAGTTACGTCACGAGGGTCCCGCGCGTTGCATTATGGGAAATGTCCCATGATGCAACGCGCGGGAGGAGAGAAGGAGAAGAAGAGGAGGAGGAGGAGGGGTGGATGAGGGGGAGGGGAGGAGGAGAGAGGAGAAGAGGAGGAAGAGGGAGGAGGAGAAGGGAGGTCGAAGGAGGAAGAGGGGATAGATACCAGTTACCCGTTGTGCTTGCAAGTGATATCACCATTCATAAATTACAGAGAGGCAGGTATAAAAACGGGGTGTATACTCGTCATCCAAGTGGCCACCTACATGGGTACGGGTCTGTGCTGTACCCGCCGACCCCTTGCACGTCAGACGAAGTTGGTAAATTGTGTGCCGCTAAGGTCGACAACGGCTTGCTCGTGGTAGATCCATATCTCTCGCCTACGGCACTCACCGAACGTTTCATGGAAGACAAAAAAAAAAAAAAAAAAAACTTCATACCAGTCATGCAGGAAAACATCCCATTGGCCCCGAGAGACGTGCACTCGCTGTTCTGTTGTGCCATCTCGAGGGAGCACGCTCAAGACTAATGCTGAGGGAATCAAAAACACGGAGCAGCCTTCGACAGAGCCGACAGTAAGTAGGATGACACCGACAGTATCACGTGCTTCGTTAAAGTGTAGACTTTAAAGCTATCTCGTTTTCCCGCCTTGATCCTGCTGTTCTGTTTCCTGGCACCGGCAGAACTTAGACAGAGTGGAGCTTCCAGATGTGAGAACTATATTTCCTTTATCCGGAGAAGCGGTGAGCGAGAATACCAGAATATATATATATATATATATATATATATATATATATATATATATATATATTATCCCCCACGTGTAATTGATAATGCGATTCCCCCACGTGTAATTGATATTATAATTATCCCCCACGTGTAATTGATAATGCGATCGATAAAGCCAGAATGTTGAACCGCAGCGACCTCCTGGAGGACCGTCCCCCGCAGAGCAACACGCAACGTACAAATCTGTGTCTCACCTATAGCACTAACTATCCTAACGTAAATAATATTTTAAGACGGCACTACAATATGCTCGAGCAGAGTGACCGCCTAAAACGCGCATTTCCTTCCCCACCGGGGGTGATCTATAGACGATCACGCAACATTAGAGACGTGCTGGTAAATTCTCGGTTAAACTCTGCACCGCGACACAATGAGTGCAGGCCTTGTAATACACCACAGTGTTTAATCTGCCTACAAATTCAACAAACAGACACAGCCAAAAGCACGCATTCGCAATACTCTATGAAAATTAAAGGGGAACTGACATGCAACTCTTCAAATGTAGTGTACTTGCTAGAGTGTAGAGTATGCAAAATGCAATACGTAGGACAGACCGAGACAGCGTTTAGACTACGCTTTAACAATCACAAATCTCACTCTAAAACTAATCCAGGCCTTCCTCTTTCAAAACATCTCCGTCTCCCAAAGCATTCTTTCGACGAACTATCCGTGACATTACTGGAAACAGGATTTAGATCAAACCGGGAGCGCGAACAGCGAGAGTCATACCTCATATACAAATTTAATACTATAGAAAAAGGAATAAACGAGAGTCCAGGAACACTTGCATCAATAAGAGCATTAACCTAGACTACCCTTTCATGGTGGTACTGTATTTTCGACTGGAATTGGACCACGTGATTATTCTATTGAGACCCCTATATTGTGAATGTTATTTTCTATGGTACCGTGCTGTTCCCGTGCTTTTCTCTTACATGCGCGCTTCATGTCTCACTAATCACAGCTCAGAAACGTACCCTCATTCATCGCCCCCCCCCCCCCCAAATACCACACCCTCTTTTTTTTTTTTTTAAGTTGGAAGACAGGGCAAACATGTTTTTGCGATTCTTTGAATTTTCGGTTTTCTTGACACGCGCGGCGCCCCAGGGGTGACCGTCGCGGGGATGCATTGGCGCGTTGGGGGCCATCAGCCAAGAAGACGTCGCCGTCCACGACCTATTGTGGCCACTGCTGTGAGCGTTCAAGCGCACTTTGTATTTCGCCGCCCTGAAGGAGGAGCGGGCTCAGCTCAAGTTATTTACTATTTAGAAACGCGTACTTAGCCTACACCCTTTTCCTTTTTTTTTTTTTTTTTTCTTTCGCCCCTTAGCTCTGACTTTTTTTGCCGCAGCGATATGCCCGCACTTGAATGTCATCTCCTGACGAAGCCGAGTCTCTCGGCGAAACTGTCGATTAAACTTCCTCTGTTTGTTGTTTTTCACCGTGAGTTCTCCACTTCGTTATATATACGCCTTCGGCCCCTTGGCTCCTATGCCACCATGCCCACTATATATATATATATATAAATATTCGTATATCTCAGATTGTTTAGCGCGGTATATCGCAAGGTCGAAATACATCAAGAGAGGAGCAGGAGGAGGGGGAAAGGAGTGGAGGATGAGGGGAGGAGCCGGGGAGAAGGAGAGGGTACGGAGGAGGAAGGCCATACCCTCCCCTCCTCCTCCTCAAGAGCTGCGCTCTAATTCAGCGTTACAGGGAGTTGTAAACATAGTTAATTTTTTTAAATAAGGAAATCAACCGCGTATCGTTATATCTAGGAATTTCTAGGATGCTTACAGCCAGCAGAATGAGTTAGCACCACAATTAGGCGATCTCAGTTACCTCCTCAGGGCACCTTTAAAGGCCGACGTACAATTTCGGTTTTCTGCAGGGAAGATAATCCTCTTAGCGCTCCGCTCTCCTAAGCTGCGAGGGGAGCCAAGTTTGGGGCATGGTAAGAAGATCGAGAGGATAGAGGAAAGAAGAAAGCCGGCGAAATTGGAAAGCACGAAGTGTACGTTAGCCTTCAAGCATGCCGCAGAATCTGTATTGGATGAAATATCAGATGCTGCGCATCTATCCACAAACTAGTCACACAACAATTTTCACCTCGGTTGTTAGCTCGGAAAAAGTGTGTGCGGCAAGTAAGTTAGTCGACGTTTTACCGGGAGGTCACGATGTCATCGCAGTGCCGAGCTATGATGAGATGGTAATAGTTGGCAGACACATCGGCTGAAGCTCGTCTGCTCCGTGCATGGGGTATGTCGCGGAGTTAAGGCGGCGAGCCGCCAAACTCCGGCGTCGTCTGCGATTCGTAGCAGCAGGCAAAACATCGTGATCCATAAGAAGGCGAATACCCGATCGTCTGCCACTCAGTACTTGCAGCGTCAAAAAACGAGGGACGTGGCGGCTAGCACGCCTTATGTCGCACCTTTGCCAATAAACAAAGCGTAGATGTTGCCATGGCCAACGCTTCATGACGCTGCCAGTAAGGAGCAGTCGATTGTCGTGTTTACTCCATAAGCGTGATCGCGACTGCTCGTTGTTTTGTTGCGTAAGATCTAGCAGATGAGCAGCAAGAAATGAAAAACTGACGGTCGACAAGTTTTCGGCTGTTCCTCTAAGAGCATGAAGTCTGTTCGGGTGGGCCTTCGTCGCACGCATGCGCCTCCTCGCATGATGCGCACAGAGACCCCTTATCTTTTTGGGTTGCTCTCTACTCGTGCGCGAATAGACGCCTTTTGGTTGCCTTGCACGCCTTATAGATCGTAGATCGGAAAGAAGCGAGTCGAACAAGGGAGGAAGCTTAGAATGGAATGACAGCGCCCAAGGAAATGGACGAAAAGTAAAAACAACAACTTGGAAACACCTCCTGCACAAATTGGTTGCTCGTGCGAGCGCGTCAGTTGTTACATGCTTAACTAGAGGGACGTTGGGCGGAATGTTGGGCGAAACAGACGTTTCACAGCATTTTCGCTCCTCTTATTATAAATGCCAGAGTTGGTTAACTACATTAACCCGATCGAGAAATCGGCCATATACTGTTTGAAATCGCTGCCAAATCTAGGCAAATAGCTGCGCGCTAACAATAGGTGCGCGATTTTAAAGATGTAACAGAAGCAAATATCCACTCGACGTATCAACTGTCCAAATCAGTCTAATATTTTTTCTTTAATTTTTACTTTTGTAAAAGTGCGTTTTAAAAAAAATAATTTCATTCCTAACCCTGGTGGTATGTTCTGTAGTTGTCTGAATTTTTGGCAATGCCTAGTTCATTCTTGTGGCACGAAACACCCGGTTTGTTTTTACTTGAATGCCCCAGAACACTTTGAAAAATTATTTCACGCATGCCATCGCTTTTCCCTAATATAGTTTTTTTTTTACAGCTTTAAAAAAAAAGTTGTGAAGGCTACACAGCGTGAGTTTCGCAGCTGAGATACACTGCCAGGGGGACATAACATAAGGGGACGATAGTCATAATAAGTTGGTTAATTAACAAAATAATGTTACTCTACTTTTTAATTAGTGAAAACAAACATACGGTTACAGTTTCAAACTAGCTGAGCGTCATCAAAAATCAGTAGATCAGTCAATTTTAGAAAAAAAACTACAACACTTGGAGCACGTGGGAAGCTCGGTGAAGCTCTAACGTTATCACTCCTGAAGGAGGAGCTAGGCCATCGATGCTATAACGCACCTGCGCTGTTTTTCCGTCTCTTATAATCCCCGTTTACTCACTGCCAGCCTTCTGTCTATTGCAGGTGTTGTACCTTAAGTGCACAATTGCGATTTCCACAAGCTCAAAGGTTTTATAAAGATGACTGAGTTAGTGGTCTTCTTTGACTCTCATGAGGTTTTCATGTAGAACATTGTGCTTAGTTTTCTAATTAAAACGTTAATGAACAAGTTCAGGTATTTACTCGACTTAGCGTGATACCTAGTCCTCAATATTATATATTTTGAAGTAACCCGAGACTGAGGAATACGAAAGTTTTTCTTCTTCCTTTTCTTGGTGTGAACTTCTCTTGGTGTCAACGAAAGTTGACAGCAAAAGACGTTGACACAAAGAAAAATAATTAGACGTTCCCCTTTTCTTGTTAGGATGTAAACTGTTGTATCCCCCGCCTCTGGTTGCGTTCAAATGATCAGTATACACCTGGTCACTTGCTTCTTAAATCTATGTTCTATATTTTGTTTACCTGACCGTATAACTCACCTGCACAGACCGTATAAGTGTCGCATTCACGAGTAAAAAAAAAACAAAAAAAAAAAAAAAACGAAACTGTAATGGTTAGCATAGCACCGTTTGCAATAGGAACTAAAGTAAAACCTTTATTTTCGTTGCCCCGACGTTTTGAGAATTGGGCAGAGGGTCATATCCGTAACCAAAACAGTCCGCAAATTTTATGCCCTGGAATTTTCGTCTCTAGACAACGGAATTGTTCACAGGCCTTCAAACGCCGCGAAGTTTCCAGTTCTCATAATTTACGAAACATTTAGGCTTGCGGAGGTTAAGGCTTATACAGGATTTAAATATCGTCAGCAATTATAACGAGCGCGTTATAATTGCTTGTCGGATGTGAACACGCTTCCGACAAGTAAAATGAACTGTATGCCACCCTCTGGATTTTAATTTTCTAAATAATATTAGTACAACTCTAAGCTAGACGAACATAAACTTTATCGTGTGTCACCCACAATGTTAGATTTGTTGATGTTGCTGTATAGATAATCATAAATGATGCATATTTTGAGAGGAGTGATGCTTACGCAAGAAAGAGTTAGTCGTTTAGTTAAGACTTCTTGTTTGGGTATTTCGATTTATTATTAATTTGTCAGAGTTTTCTTGTTTTTCATGATGAAATAAAATGTTTAGGGAGAATTGTCGTGTTGAAGAGGTTTTAGCAGAATAGAACTTTGTCTATTATGAACGCGATAGTTTGCACATTTGCAACATACGTTTCGCAAAATAATGTTCAGAATCCAAACATAGCATTAGATAGTCTGTATAAACTATTATTTGACATAATGTACTTTCTTGTCTAAAGTAGTGCTTCGTTTTGTGTTCGTTAAGCAAACTGTATAACAAAAGCAGTAAATCTCAGCGCCAAAGTTAAGTTCTTGATATGGTGGTTGCCGCAGATGGGACGATGGGAACCCCGGATTGCGCATTGGCCGTCGGAGGTCGTGGAGAAGCATAAAGGCACCCTGGATGAAGATAACAAAGTGATATATACATACGCAGTTTATTTACATATTATGTTCAAACCGAGTCGCAACATCTTAGGAGCTACGCGAGACCTCTCGGAGTGTAGTAACGCACGGCACTCTCCAATGCTCAACGTAGACTCTTTCTTCTCCCGCGCGCTGCCAAGTTTCCCGGAATCCTCCCCCGTGTTCGAATTACCCGAAGCATAAAGGCGCGTTCACACCGGCGATGCGATATAGTCGCGCGATAACGTTCATCGCAAGAGCGACCTCGCGGGCAAAAAGCGACGCGATTTGAGCAGTCGTCTGTTCACCCGACTTTTTGCGATGCAATCTAGCCGTGGAGCGGCTTAGACAATCAACGGCGTTCGGAGCGAGAGTTTTCGAGAAACGACTCGCCACCGAAGGCGTTGGACTCGCTCATCGCGCAGGTCAGTGTGACCATCGATCTAGTCTCATCACGCGACTGCCTACATCGCCGGTGTGAATGCGCCATTAGGGTGAAACACGAAACGAAACACAAAACAAACGAAACACAAGTCGCATACCAAGAGGTATTTGAACCGAACTCCCAAATGGCTTAATTCTTTTTCTTATGCCTGTGGCAAAAAATTTCAGAGGCTCAAAAAAAAAATATATATATATGAAGAATTACGCTTGCATCAGTTAACATCATTTAGGGAGAATGCGTTACTACAGAATCCACTCAGACAAGTTGAAGCGCAGCAATATATATTAATCCATTTTTAGCAAAGGAACTCCCACACTTTTCACTTCAGTTTACCCATTATGATACTTGCATTCTGAGGGCTGATCTGGGTAATATTCCGAATAATACTTTTATTGAACCTAGCAGGGAAATAATTAAATTGAATCATTCTAAATATAAAAATAATAATAGTGTTTTTCTGTGACCTTCGTCTCCTTTGAAGAAAACCTAATGAGCTGAAATAAAATGCTTGTAAAAATATTGTGAAAATATGTATATTTGGCTAAGGAAAAAGAACATTATGAGAATAAGTTTCATTTGCCTTGAAAGTGCTAAATTCGATTAACAGCATGAATATTTTTTCTAATACTTTTCACTTTTCAGTAAAAAAGGAGAAGGAGCTCAGTTGTGAAGAGGCTCAGGCGATTGCAAGAATTGATCAAAACGGAAGAGTTTACTGCGATTGCGGGCCAGCCAAGACATACCATAACGGAAAATGTGAACGTACGTAGTAACAAACATATTCAAATAGTGTTAATTGAATTTCTTGAAAAAAAAATTTGTTCAAGTGTTGAAATAGTTGTACATCCATCTCGGCTCACACTCTCATTTTCCTGTGATAAATAATGAGTTCTACCCAATGAAATTAAGTGATATGGTATAAGTATATTAATATTGAAGGTAATATATTCATTCAAAAGTCTTGATCTATTCATAAGCCTCTACAGGAGAAGCTACTTGAAATCGATGTCTTTTAATGCCTGGCTATAAAACACGGAAACAAATTTCTTGCTTGATTTGTTAGCGGAAGCTAATCTGTGCATTTGATATTGATATTTATCAAAAATAGTGCTATAAATATTGAGGCGGGGTATCTGTACAATTAAAAAGTATATGTATTTAAAACTTGAAAATGTATTAATAGAGCAGTACTGGACATTCCATCAGAATTAATTTAACCGAATGCTATCTTATGTACTCGATAAACGTGCTTCTTCCAGTGACAGGCTGCCTTAACTACAGTAAGACCTGCCAAGATCTATGCAATGACAACATCTTGTACAAGGACGACCGTTGCTGCGAGGGGTGGAATGCATCAAACTGTTCAAGTACGTCTGTTAATATCAGCTCCAGTTTCTGAGCTCACTGAACACGATCTTCTTTACCAAATTATGTATCTTGTTTTATATGTCCGATACTGGTTTTTTGAGAAGCATGCACACAGGTAGAAACCAAGATAATGATTAATACACAGACATCTCTCAACTTTCTCAGAAGACAGAACTAGTCAAGCCAAGGTTCTCAAAACTGGCTTATGTTCTTAGCAACTTACATCGCTTTATTTATTTGCCTTTCGACATCGATTACACGGTTTTATTTACTCTTTAAAATCCGAATGTAAAATTACGAGTGAAGTACACGGGATCCAAAAACTGCTGTTGATTGCCAGACACTTGCGAATAGCGAGGTGTAGATCGTAATTCATCTAAAAATTTATGCAGTACGGGAGCCCAGTTGAACCTCTTCAATGCCCGTGGGTGTTTGTTTCCATGAAGCATGCCGAGATATAATCACTGTTGTTACAGAAGTAGACTAGCGGATAACAAGGAGCGGAAGTTGAGCCTCAAAAGTGGCCTGAGCTCCGATACTATGCATTTTTACGGCGTGCTATGAATCGCGTAATATGAGAAATGATTCCCCAGCCTCAACCTAAAGAATCATCCAGATCTTGAAAACCGGAGGTTTAGGAACACAAAGTGGGCAGCACACACTCAGGTCCAGTGTAGGGTTTTTAAGGATCAAGTTCACAAGTTCGCCTGCATGTTCTGTGTTCGTTCTAACAATCATTTTTATTTGTTTCGGTTGGTTTGTTTATTGGTACGACTGACCCTCCCCGTTCTTTGATAGTAAGTAGTAAGTCCACTTGTGTATAGCAAACTAAACGTATTTTCTAATAAATACGACAAAATAAGCTGCATTTGAAGACTCGGAATCAAGGGCTACAGTCCTAATCTTCCCACGGAGGTTCATTTTCTGGTTTTTCAAAATATTTCATTCACTTAAGTGTCAGAGTCTGAATTGCAGCAGACAGTCGTCCAGACCGTGAGAATGATGATTTATCCGGTTCTTTATTGAGGAGTTTCATGTATTCAACCGAAGAAATTAATATATTTAACTTTGAATTTAGCGCAGTACTATCGCGGACAATATGAGCTGAAACAGCGCTCCGGCCGCCGCACGGTACTACCTGCGCCGCCTGTCGCCTTGCTCCGCACACTGACCGCACCTTGAGTACGAGATAAATTCTCACTTGCGCTCGTTGCGCCACTGCGCTCTTCCGGCCGTCTGCAAGCGAGACGGAGGGTGCGACAGCGGGCATGTGTGTGGTAGGGCGGCGGGGGGAACAAAATATTACACTTGTCATCCCTCGTTTGGAATTAATTTACTTTACTCTATCGCGCAGAATCCCGCAGAAAAAGCGCTGACTGGTGAAGAAAAAATGTTGAAGTGCCTTAAATTTCAGCTGCGATTATTGTTTTTGAAAGTCACATCAAAAGACGTTGTAGGTTGTTTTTGTTTGATTATAGGTGCATTCACAATGTAGGACATCGCAAAATATTGGCCAAACTTTGTATGCCGGATTTAATGCGGCTCCAATGTGTATGCTTGTTTTATTTTTCATTGATACAGATGTTTAAAATTAAAAACAAACAAAAAAGCGGTAAGCGTATACATGTTACTGAGTAGGTTTTGTGAGCTTAATTGGTATGAAAAGAGTCAAAAGTATTATTTCTTTATTACTGGGCACACGTGTTTGTTTCAAACAAAACAAGTTGCTGACAAGACACCAGCATTTTTTGTTTACAAATTCCTAGTATTAACAAAGTGGAACAAACAGTCATGTATTTTCCAGGAGAAGGAGATTGAAACTTAATCGAAAGAATATTTGCAGAGGGCAATGTCACACACGAAAGATTAATAGTGGGCGTGGAATTTCAACTACACTATACAAGAAGATCGGGATCAAGGAGGCACCCCACAAAAGTATGCGTGGTTAACGGCGTCAAACAGTGTGTCGCAACCGTAGCATCAAGCTTTGTTCCAATCGGCAGAAGTCCGATTCAGGGCATCCTGAGCCCCAGTAAAACTTACAAAATAATTGATTACCACGTCATTCTCCCCTGATCCGCAACAAAGGTTTCCATCCTGTCTGGTAAGAAATTATAGAGCGTGGCCATGAAGTGTGGCTCAGCCCGAAGCCTCTCCCATTCACCTCATTGCTTTCCACAATTTGTAGGCAGTGGCGTGGTGGAGGGGGACATCGTGACATGGCTACCTAGATGCGCCTTCAAATGTTTTTGATGATATTAAGATCGGCTCATTTTGGGGGCCAAGGCGGCTTCGTCAGGCAGCGGTCCTCGAGGCGATACGAGCGTGACATCGCATTTTCCGCTTTGGCGCTTTCTTGAAATGCACTGAAATGCATGTTAGCTGAAAACGTGAACATTAGGCTACACGGCACAGGCATCGTGATGGTGGTTCCGTCGGCCAATATTCTCGCTAGCAGACGGCCGGAAGAGCGCAGCGGCGCAGTGAGCGCAAGTGACAATTTATGTCGGCCTCAGGGTGCGCCGTGTTTAGGGAGCGATGCGACAGGCGGCGCAGGTGGTACCGTGCACAGGCCGGAGTGCTGTTTCAGCTCATATTGTCCGCGATAGTTCCAATATTTGGGCTGCCCTTTGTATCATGTAGGTCTGAATTATTTATAATAAAATATTTTTTTGCTTATGCATAATGCATCCTTTTTTCATTGGACTTAATCTAAAATACTGGTTATTGATATAGAAAAAATGCAATTATGATTAATTTACCGTTTGATACGGCCATAAGAATTAGCTTTAAAAACCTTGCTCGAACGATTCATAATTTGTTTAGGGCCTCCGATTGCGTCAACGTTCTGCCCCACTGGATATGTACGTCTTCGTGGCCAATGCCGAGGTAAGAATTTTGTAGTATATAAATGTCTGATACTTAATATTTGTACTAGATAAATTACAGCGGTACTGATAATGTCCCAAAAATACATATATAAAAAAGATGGACATCGGCAGGGCATTGTTTCTTTCTTTTCCCGTAGTTTTTAACTTTTTATTCTTGTAAAAAGTTTGGCTCAACCAGTTTGTGCCTGCAAATCATTAAAGAATGTTTGGTTAACAAGTCTGGAAACCAATCAAGATAAGCAGATTAAAAGTAAAAAAAAAAACAAAAAAAAAACATACTAGTAGAAATTTTCAGAAGACCCTTTGTTGCGAGGGTTTTTGTATTCCGAAAATTTCAAGCATTTGCTTCAGTAAATTATTTGTCTCAACGACGGCTTTTGAATAACTACTAATTTACCTGCGAACAAAAATACTTGAGTTCATTTAGGGTGTACTTGTTTATTTCATAGCATTACTGTTAATAAAAAAGTTTAATTCACGTAAACGTTCCTAAGAAAGTATTGTATCAGAAAAAAATGCAGGCTCTCCTTGTTAATTTTTAGTGTGTCAAAGATGAACATATAAACTTTTCAATATAAGATGGACATACCATATTAAAGTAGAGGAAACTTTCATTTTGATTCTTTTAAAATCAAACGGTCCATTTCTTCTTTTGACCCAATCGAAGGCGCTAAATAAGCTTCGTTTACTTTGCTTGAAATTGTTTCGTCTTTTTAAAAACTTTGTTATGCGCGCCTATAAATTTTGATAAGAATTTAAGGTACGTGCATATTAAAAATGCGGTTCTCTGAAATCTCAAATTTGTATTAATTACTTAATCACGTGAAAATAAGGTGGATGTTGCTATGGCATTATATTTCTCCTTGGAAATTTGTCGAGACATGGCAGGTCACTTACTTTCCACATTCAATTATACGTTCTTGACAGTCACCTAAACTGCAAATTAACATGCATGTAAAATTACAGGAGGTATGAGTGCCATGATAAATACTGTTGCAGTACCCGGTAGACGTCCACGGAAACTGCGTATTTTTTTTCCGGTAGGAAAGGTAGGAAGATTCCGGTATAATGAGAAGCAAAGGTGTACTGTAATTACACCATAAGTTGAGCTGGAATTTGCAAAATTTTAAATCAGTGTGTTAGTACTTGTTCTCTGTAATACACTAGAAAAATAGGGATCTGAGTATGCAATCAATGTATCTTAAACATTTCTCCCACGAATTCGAAAGCTTCAAGAAGCTGAGTACCTCGTCAAAACTGTCAAGAGAATGTCCTGGTGTTTTGTTTAAGGCTGGCACCTTAGATTTGACTATTATACTTTAAGACAGCCATGTTGACCTCTTCATGTAACTTCTGAAAAAATAATTAGTTGGAAAAGTAAGGATCACATTGTCTACTCATTAAACCGATTACATTTAGGGTCTTCGTGAGGCCTTTGGGCGGATTAGAAAAAAAATTGTAAAAGTTTTTTTCTTTATTTAGGTATGTCACACAATACACTTTGCAACATGACATCTCCAGTATCCTGGGGCTTAAACCGAAAAAAAAGCTTTTTTTTTTTTTATAGAATTGAGGAGGGAGTTTTTTTTGTTTCAAAGGAACGTTCAGAGCGATGCGACTGCCGCTGTTTGCCAGTATTTCAATTTTTATTGTTCTTTTTTTTTTCAGATGCATGTACGGCAAACGTAACTTCACCGATTTGTCCTGAGGGATGTACCCCAATGACCAATGACCAGATGCCGTTCCATTGCAAATGCAAATCGGGATTTGAGCTTGCGGAGGATGGACTGACATGCAGGGGTAGGGGATTATTGCTAAAACAAGAAAAAGTGTATAACATATACAAATAATTATTGGTACGAAACATTACCTATTCAAATTGTGAGTATTTCCAATTTATCATTATCGGTATTTGTTGCGAGAAGAGCCCAGCATTCCTAAAAACCTGGCGCGATATTTTTATGCCGATAATCTAAGCCTCAACGAAGCCACGTAAGATAAAGAAATAATATTAATAATACTAATTTATTCAAATTCTCAAATATTTATATAAATAAATATATAAAAAACCGATTATATTAAGATTTCCATACAAAGTCCCTTAGCAAAAAACAACATATTTTAATATATTAATACGAAAATGAATACGGATACATTCCGCTTATAGTTCGTAACTATAAATGGCCTATCCTTACTATACTACAGGTGCACTTTTACTCTATATCTTGCGCACTTTTATCATACTTCTTAAGAGCCTCAAACCGCAAGGTTAGCACGATCTGAATATACCTTTAGTCTCCTTAAAGGGGCCCTGCAAGCACTTTTTCACTGGTTTTTAATTTGCACCAAACCTTAGCGCACTGACCGTAGTAACTTAATGTAACTTTTCTTTTCTCGAATTTTGCTTTATTTTAGAAGTTATAGCCTAATTAAAATTACAAAAACATGCAAAAAATTAACTTCCCTCATGACGTCCTTGGTTGCTTGAGTGGCCGTGAACTAGAAAAGGGATAGTGAGCTCAGCGAGTTCTCACGGCTGCCGCACTCCGTGTCGACGGCGCGAGAGGGCGCCACTAAGGCGTGTTCTGGATAGGCTGTATACAGCGGGCAGCCAGAGCGGCTCTCATTGCATTTGCTGCACGATTAAACACTAATTCGGCATGACACTTCATTGGCCACAAACGACAGCAAACACGGGGTAAAGATCAGTTCAGAATGGGAGTCACTTCGTGCTGCCGTACCGCGAAATGGCCAAAACGCAAGACAAAGCTACTCGCCGAAGGCCTTCGGAACGCTCGGAGCCGGTCGGATCCTCCAGTCCGTAAACGACCGCAGCGCCGCCGCGTACATCCGGGACCTTTCCGGGTCGGCTCCTGGTACCACTACTCTTTTCTAGTATACGCCGCCTTTTCCACCGCTTGGTGGCGGGTACGTCGACGCGTCATTTCTTGTTTCCGTACTTTATAAACTGCATTTCTTTCTTTTCTGATCTAAAATACTGAACAAAAACTACGTTTATAAATAATTGAAACGGTTCACGCCACTTACATTTTGTATTTCGACTAAAAAAAAGCTTTGAGCGGCTCTAACCAGTAGTAAGCCAAGGACCAAAGACGTCACATTTTGCGCGCTTTCGGTACCGCGGGTCGCCCCCGTCGGTGGAGGAGGTTTCCGCGTCGTCCGGTTAAAATATGATGCACTGATATTTTGTTACTCTCTCCGTGCCCGCTGGCTTGCCCGAACCCCAAGAGACGTGGAAACCGCAAAAAAGGTTGACGCTTATTTATGATTGCAGGGCCCCTTTAAAGCTTGTTAGTAATTTATAAAATCAATGCGTTAAAAGTGCGTTTTAAATAGAATTGAGTTTATAATGCGCGGAAATTCACATTAAAAGTGAAGAAACCAGATTAAGCAATAATTAAAACTAGTAGCTTATGCAAACCAAACAGCCAACAGAGGAAGAAACACCCAAGACTTCATGATCACGGAAATCATGGAAAGTTATTTAGGGCCGGCAGTTTCGCTTACAGGCTTCCTATTCTAATTATTTACCTAATCTGGTTATGCCATCAACAAAAGCGCACTAAAGGCAGCCGTCCTAAAAATCACAGACGCATCTTTAAACTATCCGTGGCACAGGGAGAGATGTATGTGCCGATTTATACATGTTGTAGGTAATGCAAGAAGGGAGGACAACCAAAAATTGACTTTATTCAAGAACACGAAGATATCCACCAGAAAATTTTCAAAATGTGAGCTTCCAATCTGCCTTGAACATTATGCAGGGTCTAGAAACTGTGTCACGAGGAAATATATCAGAAAAAAAAAACGTAGCACACCTCTTGAAGCTGCTTTGAACTTTAAAAAGGAGCTCTCGGGGTTCCAGCCTATAGAGTATGCCAGTTTTCCTCTGGTTTCTTCAGGTGCAGGGCTTGTTTTGAGAGTTTAGCCTGCAAAAAAATCGGAACACACAAGGCAGTGCCACAGACCCAGCATTTTTTAAATGTTATGAGGTCACTCAGAGAATCGGGCTCGAAAGCGGCAAAAAACAGGAGTGGAGGCGACACACATTATCCTTGGCGCCCCCACAGAGGCGGCGTTTCTTCATAGTGCTTCCTTCTTGTTTTTTGTTGTGGGAAGAAATTCTCATTTGTATCGTGGACTCAACCCCGTTCTTCACTTTTGCTCTATTGGGGCAGGAGCGGAGCAAACAAATGAAGATATTATCTTCCAGCCACAAAAGGCAAAAAAGGAAACGAGAATTTTAAAGAATGCCGCTTGACGTTTAGGTGGGGCGAGGTCCTGTAGAGGACGCCTTTGCACGGCGCTTGCACAATATAAACCGGCAACAGGACGAACGTTCGTTGAAAGACTTCGGGCAGCAACAATGTACTCCGCACAAAGCATCAAGCTCCAAACATGTAGTCCGACATCGCTGGCATATAACGCAATCACAAGTGAAGCTGTCTTAAACACTCAACGTCGCACGCACAAAGGCCCCCCAGTATAAACCTACACTGTAAAAAAAGTGAGCGTGACTTGCTTCTTCAAGGGAGCGAATGCGCTGACACAACCATTGGTCTCCAGGGGAGCAACGGTAACGAGAGGAAGCCTTGCTCCCCTACCGTTAGTCCCTCAAAGCTAAACCCCCAAGCATTGGCGTCACAAGGGTCAGCGGCACCCGGGCCGGAAGCTCGCCGCGACACCCCCCCCCCCCCCCCCCCCCCCGCCCGCTCTCGCGTGGCCCGCCGCGACTCCCCCCCCCCCCCCCCCCCCCCTCTCGTGGCCCGCCGCGACACCCCCCTGAACGCTCCACCCGAGGCCCTCCGCCCTTCCCACTCGTCCCTCCCTCTTCTGAATTGCCCCCTCTGGCTCTGCCTTTGTCCCCTTTCCCTAATGCCCGAGTGCCACTAGAGCGACAAACAGAAACAAACGACAGCGACAAGCCTCAATCTAGAGTCTTTCACGATTTGACAGGCATTGTAGAATAAAGGAGGCTATGCTCAAACAGAAGCGTCATGCACACGAGGATATCTCTGGCAGTCTTGCAGCCACTCGTGTTTACTTTATGCGCACCGAACGACTAAACGACCGCCAAAGGTACCAACGCGAGCATGCTTCATGTGTATGAGGCTTGTCGTTTTCGTTTGTTTCTGTTTGTCGCTCTAGTGGAAATGCCGGGGGAACGGACGATCGGATTCCAAGGAATTTGCTTTGTTGTGAGTTGAAAGAATGTACCCGTCTTTGTCTACTCCTATTCATGTTTTATTATTTTTGTTACCTAGTAAACTTTATCAACTCGCTCATTAGAAACATCACACCCAACTCATTTTGAAATACAGCGCTGACGTCGCCAGGAGCCGCCCGCCGCCCTTTACCACAACGAGACAGGCTGCTTAGGATCTTGACGTCAGCGTTCGCCTCCATGCACCGTTCCTGTCCGCGCCCGTTTGCCGCTCACCATTGTGCTTGGGTAACCGGCCGAACGCCTGTGCCCGCGATTTAGATGTGAAAGTGTCTTGAACTATCAATGTCACATTAGATGCACCATAAACAACTTGTAACGCAAAATATAGGACGGAATAGGCCGCCAGAGCCTCGGAGGGTGTACTGCATGCCGATGACGAGGAGCCGACCGGGCCATCGGAGCTACACTGGAGCTACACGTTAGTCCAGGGTTCTCCAAACGTTTTGGCTAAGGGGCCGGTCTGGGCTTCGGTCACAGTCTCGAGGGGCGGAATATAAAAAAAAAAGAATCCAAAGCACGAAAAGAAAAGTTCTACTTTTGCTGCTATCAGTTTGTGCGCGTAACGGCGTCAGATTTGTTTTTTTTTTTGTATTGTATTTTGTATTTCCCCGGGTAGCAGTGGGCATGCTTGGAGCGAGCTGCGGGCGGGGCGTCACTGGAAGGACCGCGGCCAGCCGCGGGCCTGTTGGAAAGCCTCAGCGGGCCGGAGTTTGGAGACCCTTCTCTGTCGAACCTCGAACGACACTTTTGCACCCAAAGTTGCCTTCGTGCATCCGTTGGAGCACCGAGTGCACTATAAGTAGAGATAGAGGCTCCGCACGCTTGAAATATTCTTTTGAGGCACTTCCCCGTTATCTTTAATGTGGCCAATATATGCATTCTGAAATACTACTAACAACGTGTTTTAAATGCCCTAAAAGGTTGTACTCTTATTTTGATTGCAATGAATATACACTAATAGCGAATATGCGTCAAACATACTTCCAGGATATATTCCTATTAAGAAGAGTCGTATATTAATATTGCACTTTTGGGACATTCTAATTTCTATCACTTGTTTATAGTGCACTAAGTATATACTAAGTAAATTTTTGATATGGTGTTTTTCGCTAAGGTATTTCTAGAACTCAAGGCAACACAACAGAAGGTTGAAAATGGAAATCAATAACAGTTTGATAATATTTTTGTTCTTCTTTTAATTCATTGAACTGCAGCTTATACCTTTAATCGCCAGGGTGACAAATTAATATAAAATCTCAGTTTGAAGGAAAATCATTTTAGAGCCATCACCAACACGTCCTTTCCAAAGAAACGGTACAAGACACATAAGGAGTAGCGCACGCAGCATATTCTTTCGAGGAACGGAAAAAAAAAGGGGGGGGGGGAGAAAGAAAAAAAAAGTTAGATAAAAAAACAAAAAAAACATGCAAGTTTTTTTTAAACTTCTAAGAAAATAAATTAATATCTTCACCCTATACTCCGTTTCACTTCACTACCGACAGGAGCGGATGCTACGAGCCATTGGAGCCAATGCAAGGCCGTGTGAGTGTTTCCGTACCTTGGAGAGGGCGCGTACTGACGGCTGGAGAGCGTATCACGGGCTACGTTCACAGAGCTGGATTGGCTGAGATGGATTTGTAGCGTCCGCTGCGGTCGGACGTAAGGTAAAACAAAGTCTAGTTCCCGCACGATAGATGAAAACGATCCATCCGGATATTCATAACACAGAACTCATTTTCATTTTTACACATCAACAGATCAAGTCATTTAGAATGTAAAACAAATATCCCCCCCCCCCCCCCCCCCAACACGCAAGCACATGGTATATATACAAGTAGGTGCCTACCAAATTTCTCGCCTTCCTGGGTGGTTCCTCGTTTAAGATTATCTACTGGTGCGCTCTCGACATTTCCCGAGATTTCCAATGGCGCTTCTCTCTCAACAGTAATTTTTATTTGGAGCCCGCAAACATATTCACAGCAGCTTCATTTTCGTTGCCACATTATGGCCAAGACAGTCCAAGGTTTCCAATGTGCACGATTCTTAAAATTGTAGTGATATGTAGGCGCAAGTATATACAACTTCCGTGTAGAAATATTAAAGCCGTCTGCACACGTCACTGTGATGTTTCGCAAAATGAACCTTCAGTGGCGTACTCACGAATTATGCCTTGGGACGCAGACTTTCTGAGGAGGCAAATGTCGTAGAGGGGCTAGAGTAGCCAGAGTTGCGCCAAAACTTTGCAAGATAATGCATTAGCCCTGCCTATAGTAGAAAGAGAGCAGCGCTTTCTTTTCTGCAAAAAAAAAAAAAACCGCCCGACAAAAACAAAACAAAAAACACACACGCAGTTGATTACAGTAAGCAACTTGCTCTTTTAAGCGACGCTACGGCCGCGTGTTTCGCCTGTTTCAATTACAGTTGTCGCCATGAACATTTCATTGAATCAGATCGCAGTCTAGTCTAAGGTTATGCGAATGAAGGCAGAAATGCACAATGTAAGCAAATGCTGACATGTCGTTGTCCCCGCACCGGCAGCTCGAACATACACGCGACAAACAAATGCAGCGTATCACACTCATTGCCCCAAGCAGAAGAGATACGTCCCAGGGGGATAGCTAGAGTTTCAAAACGAAGACGAAATGGAAATCCGCCCCAAACTTTGACCAGCGAGGCACTGCAATTGAACTTGACTGCGGCGACAGAGTGGAGCCAATCGGTGCTCTTAATGTAGGTTTAGAAAGTAAAAAAAAAAAAAAAAACATTGAGAGGCGCGTGCACTGAAGACTGAACTGCAATGCACCACTGAGCTGACTTAATGGCGGCGACGCATGATGTTGAAAGAGAAAGAAGTAAGGAGGATGATAGGGAATGGTGTTTGGTTTCAATAGAAACTTCAATTTATGCATTAGAAAACATGGTTGAGCTTTAGGACAAGGACAGTGGAAGAACGAACAACTCAGAGCGCTAACATAAGC
The DNA here is from genome assembly GCF_016920785.2 of Ixodes scapularis. Lineage (NCBI taxonomy): Eukaryota > Metazoa > Arthropoda > Arachnida > Ixodida > Ixodidae > Ixodes > Ixodes scapularis. The sequence continues at coordinate 91,263,326 of NW_024609835.1, forward strand.
TCGCCCAATTGTAAGCATTTATAAAGTTATTTTCTAGTTAATCGGACCCTTTTACTTGTTCTTCGTTGGATCCTTGCTTCATAGTTCCACTCATTGCGAACGCTGTCTGCAGTACTCGCAAGCTATCTTTTCTTTTCTTTTTTTGCATTTGCTGCGATTTCTTTTTTGAAGAAGTCACGCATCTTTTTGGCGGGTTCAGTCCGTCAGCTGGACATGGTGACAGGGTATACTGAGGATTCTAAGATCTGAATGGCAACGCCAATTGCGTCTCTTCAGGGGCCTGTAGTGTCTGTTGTACTTCGTGACTCCAGTTGGCTTGACTAAGACAGCAGACGACTTGGCGGCGTCTTTGGTATCATGGTATCGTAATACTGAGTTCCTGTGGCAACAAATGCTGCCAGGCCTACGGGGCAGCATTCCCAGGAAACGTTTGGTTGCTGAAACCAGGAAACATTCGGTGACTATACTTGCAGCTTCAGATTTCTGAGTGAAGTGAATCTGCCGACTATGTTAAGCACGTTCTCAAATAAAGGCCAAATTTCGCCGTTGAGTTGAAGATGAGTGCCCCAGAACTTTTGGCTCTCCTTCGGCGAGTCTCTGGACGCGCCCCAGACGGCAATGTGGGGCTGTGCGTATCGGACGAAGTTGATGTGTGCCACTCGAAACAAGCCAGAAATATCACGCGTGCCTGTCAGGCCTGAGAGAACGCCAGTAGTCACTTCTTTCTGACGACAAAGAGGGGTAGGGGGGGGGGGGTTGTTGTGCGAACGGAAACAGAGTTTGGAAGTAAGGCCCTTGAGGGCCACTAGATCAGTTTTTAGCAAACGTCAAGATGTATTTTTGAAGAAGCGGAAAGCAAAGGGGAAGAATCAGTGCAAGAGTTTGGAACTTAGCCGATGGGCGCAGAGCATTGACAACACCAAGAGTAGTTGCCCGCAAATAATGTTTGGTGCTAAAGACCATAAAGTGGAATGCCCTTTGAGGGTGATAGTTTCTGAGTATGGCACGTGGGAAAAATCAATTGCACTTTTCTTGCAACAAAAGTTGAAAATCCCAAAGATTGACGATCAGTTTTTGATGGGTCCATATCACAAGAGCGAATGACATTTTAGCGAACGGCGACATTTGAGCGAATGGTCGTTTTAGCGAATAACGGGGGCGCGCGTTAACCCATCCGTCGCGCTGCGCTTTACGCCGCTTCGCGGCGACAGTCTGCGGCAACTCATTACAAAATTATGAACTCACTTGGCTCACCCGAAAACGCCGCTTCGCGGCGTCCGACTATTCGCTAAAGTGTCGTTCGATGAAACGTGGGCGTTCGCTAAAACGTCATTCGATCAAGTGAGTGCCTCCCGTTTTTGATCAAGACCTCGAACGAGCCGGGTTGGGGATTTTTTAAATGGATACGGAATCGAAACTTGAAATATAGAGAAAACATCAAGAAATGAGTTCAATATGATCAGCTAAGCCTGTAATGAATAATCGCACGGTCGTATTTTGAGCAGATGGCTATATTTTATGCTCTAAATGCCGCGATTTTGGCGAGCGCTTCAAAATCAGCCATGGAGGAGCGCGATGCATCTCGGGAGATCCGGCAGACGTCTTGACGTCATCATGCCTCGGACGACCAAGCGTACCGTAGTGACGAGTTTTGCCACTTGGAGGCGTCAACGCGTTACAATCTCGCTTTGTCGAAGTACCCAAGGGCTGTAGATATCGCGGGGCCAGCACGCGCACCAAACCTGAGAACAACCGAAGCACGCGTTTGCACGTCGCGCGAGGGCTGAAACCAAGGTGGCTCACTTCGTTTTGGCTCTTTCCACCAAGACGCCTCGGTATTGCGTTCAGGCCTAGGCAATCTATACCAGTGAGCGGACATACCGCTGCGGCGCTGCTTTCAGAGGCATGTTGTCGTCACGACATTCCATTGAAGCTTCATAACCAACTACCAGGTGTTTTTTGATTCTCGTTTAATTCACTTTAAAATATGTTTTCTTGCGTTTTCTAGCGCAATATTTATGTTTCTGTGGTTGTGCTGCTACCTGCGTCGTGTTGAAACAAAGAAATGAGCTCCAGAATTTGGTTTCCGTACCACTTTAAAGGTGAACTCTGACAAAGGCCATCTCCCCTACTTTTTCGACAAAAGATATATATCACTCTTTGCGGCATGACAGACTACACTGTTAGCAAAAATAACACGCCCAGACGTGTAAACCGTTGTCCCATAGCGGACACGTCGAAACGTGTTCGTTTTACACGAGGCCATCTGTGTTTTTCGTCTACACATGAGGTGCTGTGTAAACTTAACACGCTACACCGTTTCGAGCGTGTTCCTTATGAAACATGGCGGCCAGCGGCCGAGAACAGGCGAGAGACGAGCCCAGCTAGCCGCGCGCCCTTCAGCCGAATTGAAAGCACACAGGGCGCGTTAGTTCTCGTTCGGTGTCTTTTATACACAGTAAAGTCTCCAAGCGGCGGACGTAGCTACTTGCAAAGGTACGTACGTGCGTTGTCGGCGGTCGGCGGCGTCGGTAGCTTAAACAGGCCGCTAAACAAAAAAAAGAAAAAAAAAGAAAAATGAATGCCGAACTCACATGGATAAATAAAATGAGCAAACTATTTAGAATAGGGCGGTAACTTGCGCCGCCTATCGAGATTTCTAGCAGCCTGTTTTTTTAAAAAAAAGGCGAGTCTGTTAACACTACGAACGACCACGACTAAACAGCAACCCTACATACAACGCAGGCAACACAGCACACAGCTACACATCAACCGACACTACACCCGACACTTCCTACTCGATATCCATTTCTCCCCGCGGCGCATATAAGCTTGACATGTGCGGGTGAGCTCTTTGGTCGCTGACCATTACAGATTTATAGAAGAATACACAAAACACGGCGCAATGGACAGCCGTGTTTTAGAACTGTTTGCATTTAAAAAGTATGGAGGCAAAATCTATAATGCTAGTCCGTTGCAATAAATACCGATATGTTAACAATAAATCTTAAACCGGTCATGAAAAAGTTCAAATTTTTGTTATTTTCTTGCTTGACCAGTGTTATGAGCAGTCCGAGTAGCTTGAATCAGATAGGAAAACAAATTATTGGGATTTTGTCATTACGTATACAATAATAAATGAAAATGATCCTTGCGCAAAGCATTTTTTATATATTTTTGTGAAGGACATCCGGACATCCGCCCAACACTTCACTTCCGCTAGTTGCAGCAGTTGCAGTACGGGAGCAGACGCCTTCACTTTTGGGGCGTTTTGATGCAGTTTGTTGTCGTAAGTCGTGTCGGTGTCGAGAAGAGCGGTGGGGCTTGGGAGTTTGTGACCGGTGTTATTCGTAAACACTGGTGTGGGGCGCTTAAAAAAAATTGGCTTGCTCTTTATGTTTATACAGCCTTGATGGAGATGCGCCTCAACGGGTAATCGGTCTCTTAGCTGTAGATGAGAAATTAAGCCAGTGCGGTACAACCGCTAACCTGGGATTTTTAACGTGCATCACGCAGTAGTGATCACACGAACGCGTGCCGGTACGAAACTCATCCAGATCGAAACGGGCGGGGGCGGCGGGGATCGAACCCAGGAGGTTCCCAGCGCAAGCTTTCGCTCCACGCTCCGAGCTGAGACGCGTTAGCCCACTCGGCCACTTCCTCCCTGTGTGGGGCGCTGATGCGTCTTTTTTTTTTTTATACTGCCACCACCCCGAACTTTGAAGATACACGGGCCCGTAGCAGTGCATTATGCTGAATCGCGAGCTCCTTCTCTGTTGACGTCGCTTTCCTGGTTCCACTCGTGGATACTGCAAGCGTTTAAACAGTGTGCACCGTCTCGCCTACATCCCCGGTGACGTACTCGACCTGTTGAAACTTAATGCTTCCGTCATTTTAAAGTACGCAAGGCAGTTATCTTGTTGGTCTGGTTTCGGTTATAAAAGCAAGGCAAAACGCTCGTAGTTCCCGCCCTCAGTACACGTTGGACATCTTCCACACTTTGACACCGGATAACTGAATGAACGATGATTTACATTCACTTCCGAGGTTACTCTCGCCGCTTCCTCACCGTTGAGCAGCAGAATGAGCTGGCGACAAGCCGCGGATGAAAGGCTTGAGCATCAACAGCCCAAGCGCACTCGGTGCCGATGCGGGCGACGCGGGTTTCTGTCAAGCGGAGGCCAGCACAAACCGTGACCGTTCCAGCTCTTCGTCATGACACGGTGTTGCAGAGAGCAGGGTAAAATACAGCTACACGGATCACCGAAGCAAACGACTGCTATCTTAAATCTTGGCTTGTGATTGCGCCTTTGTAGTAGATCATCTTATTCGTTTTGCTGGAGAGACGCAAACGACGGGCATAACAAAATCGCTTGCATATTCCGCATATCTCACAAAAGCATTTACCCTGTCACCTTGCGAAAAGCACGAAACACGGAATCCGCACCGTCCTAAGCTTCCCGTTTTTTACCTGCTTTAGAGCAGTTTGTACCTGCTAGTAGATATGCTTACTGAAACTGAAACAGGGCAGTGCCAGAGAGAAAGAGACAAAGTTGGGAAAGCTTGCTCGCTCTCCAATTTCTCAACTCTCAAGTGATTGTACCATAATAAATGCACCAACGCGTCTTCCAAGATAAAGAAAGAGCACTACGTTCACAACATAAAAAATGGTCTCAGTACATGCACATGTGGGCAGGTAGGAAACCTTGCCCTAATTTATTCACGCCGCATGATTGGCGCAACAAACTCGTTGCAGGACCGAATCATCTACTCGAGCGGTGTGCGTCGCTATGCAAACGCAGTCCAACACGAAGCATAAAAAACGGCAGATTTAAGACAACAATCCGGAGTCCATTATTCAATTAAAACAACGTAATTTTGTTGAAAACGCCCGCTGCTTCTTACTCACGGTATGTGTCGGGATACTTCCACAGTTTGAAACGGAACGAAGGAAGATTTACTTTTAAGAACGCTCGCTGCGTCCTCCCGGACCAGCTGGACCGAATCAGCTGACGACGAAGGGACTGTACCCGTTGAACCTCGACCACGCAACAAACAATTTGCGCTCCGTGTTAAAAGCGTGGTTCAAACAGACCCGGAATACAAAGCACCGCACCACAGACGACGAATGTTTCAGCTCTTTTTCGCATCGCCGGGTCGCACCAAACAGAACGAGATCGCCGAAGTCAACGCCGCGCTGTCGTGAACCCTGGCTTGTGGTTGCGAACTCGTGGACCCTGTGACTCTCTTCGCTTTCAAAGCACACACGACGATTACGAATGCTACTTTCCGTCTTCCAGGAACATCACAGGGGCACTTCTCCGGTCACGTCTTCACTATGTGCTCGCAAACTCCGAAGCTCTATGCGAAGCTTCTCGCGTCCCGTCAAACCCTGGTCAAACCAAAACAGTAGCGGCGCCATGCGTACTTGCCAGATTTTCTCCGGTCAAACAAAAAACACGAAAACCAACCGGCGCTTGCTTCCAGCGTACATCGGCGTTGCGCTTGCGCCGTGGCCAGATCGCTTGCAGTTAAAGGTTGAAGCAAAAACGAAACCAACTGCAATGTCACGTGTTCACATCGAGGACACGCTTTTTATATCCATTTTAACTGTTTGGAACGAATAATTAGACCCATGACTTTATTTGTGGTGTCTAAGAAACTGTTATCAGGACCCCTAAACTAAATACAAACATGGGCGACATGAGGGAAGCCGCATTGCCATCGACCAGAAGATGGCGGCGAGCACGGTAGGCGTGGGTTTCGCCAACGTCCTGCGACATGGCGCAATTGCTTTTGGTGCATATCTGTCTCCGAGACATGTTTATTTCCGCGGCATTTGTCTTGACGGTCCTTTCTAAGTGTGTCCCCAAGCATTCCGGTGCTTCGATAGCCGGCAATGCCGCGGTCGTCGCCGGGGGCGATGCGTGTTATCGAGGTCGGCTACACGGTTATGCGTATATGACCGAACGAAAACACGTTTTTTACAACCTCGCATGATTTCTGAACGAATTATCCGTTACTCATCGTGTAAATTTATGGTAATTTGTGTAAATAGCGTGTTTTTCACCCCAAATATTCGCCAAATACACGGGACTTGCTAACAGTGTACTAAGTTGCATTGAAGTGTTCATCGGCAACTACGGGATAATCGCTTTTCAAGATGCAGCTAGTATGACAGCAGATGGCTTGCTAGAACTGTTTCCTTTTTATCTTAACCTTTGTAGATTGGAATAGCGAATTTTTTATTCAGAAATGGGGTTTGTGTATCGGCTCTTGTTTAGCTCCTATTCTAGCAAATATATTTTCTGCGCACGATGACAGAGTTCTTTTTGACAGCCTAAAAGGTTTTAACGCTATATGGATTTAGATATCTTGATGATCTTTTGTTACTCCTTGGCTAAGCTACACCGCTCCTCTACCCGACGGTGGAAAGTCTTCTGACCGTTTTTGGCGATGCTCTTAATCCACTTAAGCTTACACGTGAAGTATTCATAAAGAGTATTTTACAGTTTCTAGATATTAAACTCACTCTCTCTGGGCAGCATGTGTGTCGAGCCTACCACCCTAGGGTCAATGAGCCCTTGTTACCATACTACTCATCCCAATCAAAGCTGGTTAAAATAGGAATAGCCAATTTGTGTTTCATGAACGACTTACGAAGGTCTTGCCGCCATGCAACGACCTCGAGTGTGACTAAGCAGTAAGAGCGCTCGCTGTGTACCGGTTTTTCAAAGACTGTGCTTGTATCTGTAGCAGAAGGCGTCCTTAAGAAACGGCGGAGGGACGTCAGCCCGCGCTTAGATGCACTCCAAAAGGAGAGAATAAATATGGCCATTGTGCCGTACATGCACAGGACAGCGCACAACCTAGGAAAGCGATATGTGTAAACGTAGAAGTTGTTTTCCCCGCACTTGAAACGCTGGCTTGTTTTAGCGCTCTGTGTTGTATATTCTTGCACTGTCCTTGTCCCCAAGCACAATCACGTTTTGTAATGCACAATATCAACTCGCGCAACAGTCAGCACTTATTCATTTCATGTCGAATATTCATTTCTGAATTCGTCTTTTCCTTCAAGATACTGAGACATTTCTAATTTCTGAAAATGAACGACAGAAGGCGGTAATAAATGTGAGAAACGTCCAAAAAAATATTACTTTCTTCGAGCTGCAAAGTTAGGACTGAGCATCCGCTGGTTCTTCTGTCAATCTTCTGTGCGGATGGATTCGTCTAAGTATTTCCTCGTACACGACACACTCGTGTGCTGCTCGCCAGGTTTTCAGAATAATTATCACATTTAGATCTATTCAGAAGTTGAGTGTATAAGTTTCACCGGTCTCTAGAAGTAATTTAATTGGCAATACACCCCATTCCACAAAGATATAATGCCCTTGTCAGGTTTTTCTTAGTTGGAACTGCTGGACGCGCACAGAATGGAGGTTTTTGCTTTAAATTGGGAGGGGTGGTTGCTGCCGTCTATTATCGTGGAAACCCGTGAAACAGGAGAGAGCCGTCTCTGCTGTCTTGACTAACCCGGTATCTCGGTCAAATCTCGGCTCGTCGGCGGCAGCCCTCTCCTCGTTGCATTGCGGAAGTGCGACACTGTGCACAACGCGGTGCACGTGCATTTCTTTGGACTGAAGATTTCCGAACTGCTCGGGAGATTTGGCGTTGAAGGCGCGCTGTCGAATGTAAATGCGCGAAGTAGAATGTATTCTCCCAGTAAAGTGCTTGGGTCCTGCTTCTTCCATAAGCGCGTGCAGCGTCTTTAGTACTTTTTGCTCTTGTATTTCGAGGAGCCTGTTCTGGCAACTAAACTAATCGCGAGGGGAGGACGCTTATTAAACCGTCAATCTATTTATTACCTCATGTGCTACGTTGTTGCGTCTTACAACTGCAACGATATTCGTTGGGTTCGTTCTTACCTTACTCGTGACGTTGTGGGAACACTTGGGGAGCTACACTTTGCCATGAGCCAGCTGCGGGTGCGAATGGTTCCCTATTGAAGCAAGCTCCCGTGCGGCATAAACTCTCAGATAAAAAGTGCATAGTCTTACACCTCTTGCCCAATATATTGCGTCCCAAAACTTCAGTTTGATGTACAGCACACAGACGTCGAACCGGCGGCACCAACTTTCGCAGACGGCTTGACAGCCAAGTGGTACAACTTAGGAAAGTAGCTAATGCACGTGCTACTCATCAAAAAACTTATTTTGGTTTTTATTGGCCTTACTGCAAAACTTCATTGTTTTTTTTTGTAGTCTTTGATACGCACTTTAGCCATTTAATAACAGATATCAGACCGCCATCAAGGCTCTATTAACAGTTGGGGCCTTCAGTTTGACGTCAGTGCACTGTACACCGAACTGAAGTTGTGGAGTGTAGTGTATGGGACAAAGGCTGTAAGACTACAATATTTTTTCGGAGATTGTACTTGGTCCTGCTTTTTGCGTTCTTATTAGTCTTCTCTTGTGGCGCCCAGTTAAGATATCGGCCTGCGGATCGCACTGTCCGGTGTTGAATTCCCACCGAGCCGTTTGAGACATCTCGCTGGCTACAATTATTTTTCTCGTATGATTAGTACATATGATTAATTACGACTTATAACTCCTTCTCTTTAAATACTCACAGGTTGCCTGCTATGGGCTGTTCGTACTCTGTGTTTCCTTCGCCGATTGGTAACGCTTTATTACTACCCTCGAGCATAACATTTTCGGCATGAATCCGACTCATAAATATATTCTGTGTAATAAATGAAAATTTTCTGTGATATCCTTGGTCTAGAAAAGCAAGAAATATATTTATTTTGCTGTATTGTCTTTTCTGTATATATAGCTACAAAGATTAATTAAACACTTGGGGAAGAAAACACGAAGGTTCAATACTTCAGTGCTTTGTCCAAAAGGTTTGGATTTTAAGTTATATGGCCATTAATCGATAGATTTTCTTACTGAGTTAAGTGAAGCTATTTTATGTAAAATAATGTGTTTTATAACGAGTTCACGGGAGGTCAGTATTGCGGGGCGATTCTGAGAGCAGTTAATTCAGAATCAAGATGCTTTATAAAGGTTTGTCCCGTAAAGAGTGCTTACAATATGAATTTCTACGTCGTGCTTTATAATAGTTCAAAAGAATGCTTTCGATGCTAGTGCGGTCTAGCCCCTCATTTAGAATTTTATTGGGATATGTTAATAGGGAGCGTTGAAAATAAGAACAGCAGTTTGTTTTTGTCACGTAGAATTTGATTTTCGTAAGCTGACATCTTTTCTGTTGACTCCATATGAGCAGTACACACATGTAAGTGACAGGTACAACACATGTATTTTATAAAGTGACGTTCATCTGAATTAAAGTGCCCTTAGGCCAACAAATGTTAATGATAAGAAAAAAACATATTGTGAGGGAGTGTATGTCAGTACTCAAGAAGTAGAATCAGCTTCACGGGAAACGCCACGTTTCCCGTGGTGTTTATTTGTTAAAATATTATTTCAATCATGCGCCTTACCTTTGCACTTTGTTGCTTTTTAGAAAAAGTGGTGTGCAATGAAGAAGAAAAGAAGAAATGCCACGAGAGTGAGATTTGCACTATTATTGACACCAAAGCAGTGTGCACATGTGCAGAAGGACTACAGAGGTTGAATGGTGTTTGCACAGGTTTGTAGAAAAACATTCAATATTTTGTTATGTTTCAGAGACCTACAGTTTTCTTACTCACAAGTGAAACTTTCGTCCTGCGTCGTATATCTCCACATTTTAGCAACGCCGCTCTCTTCATAAGTTTGAAAGCATGAAGTCCATCCTACTGGTGACATCCTTCTAAGTTTCTATGAGCGGTTGGACCTCAGTAGGATGACAAAATGTGCGCCGTAGTACTTTGAAAACGTGAGATCATTCCCATTAAGGCTACTGATGAAATGCGATGGTCTAATTTATGATCAGAGTGATATATTGTGCCGTCATGTGAAAACAAAATTATATGGCCATCGCAATGGACGTCAAGCAGCCGCGATGCTGTTTTAAGACGAGTATTGAAAGTTAGGCTACTAATTTTGATGCAAAGTAATGAAAACGAAAGCCATCATGACTATTCGACGCATAACTGTAATAAGCTGCAGGTGTGCACAGAGCGTTGTGGGGTATCCTGCACAGCATGACAAACGTTACACTTCTTACTATCCACAAGTGTGCTACGTATCTCTTTCGAACGCAGTCATGCATTACGCTTTTTCGCTTATGTTTAAACGCAGAACCGTAAGAAAAATAATGTGATCTCTTCCAGATAAGTGTACCACGAAGTGCGACCACAAGTTCGCGAAGTGCGTAATTATAGACCGCTATGAAAGGTGCACTTGCATCTACCCTCTCTCTAAAACCTCCAATGGCAATCAAATGTGCACTTTAGGTAAGCGGTGCTAATCTCTCATCAAATTCTTCGGTTGTTCTTTTGATATCCTGTTATCTTAAATATTGCTTTTAAAAGTCGAATTGTTTAAAGAATTCTCTGAATTTGTCTTGTCATTGGGAGACATCGAAATACCATTCCACAACTGCTGAAGCTCGAATATGTACTCGTTTTGTCAGTTGAACTAACGAATAATTCAGCAATGTTATCAAGAAAGCAATCTCAAAATGATAAACTAGCTTTCGAAAAAAATCGTTTTGAAATTTGCAGAGGTGTCACGCAATGCAAACCTAACGCAGTACTTAAAAAAACAAAACATGGTTACGTACACTTCCTGCACATAAAAATACGTCACTTAAAAAAATATACACTTTTTTATTTGGGTCTAAAACATGGCTATTTGAAAAAAAAAAAAAATTAATTTGTGTAACTTAGACTGAAACGGTGTTTTTTAGTTAAAAGTTACACAGATGACTACACAACTATGCTTCGTAGATGACTGCGGCACACCATTATCTTTTATACTTCACACACGTTAATTAATCTGCAATGTTTCATTAGCCTATTGAAGAGAAAAAAAACAGCTTAAGCTGGTCCCAGCTTCAATCTGGGTTATTCCCCAGCATGCCCAGTTTGGCATGCTGGTCATGCTGGTTGATCTTATCTCAGCTTCAAGCTGGGTTATTGTCCCAGCATGCCCAGTTTGGCATGCTGGTCATGCTGATTAAAGTGGTCATGCTGGTTGGCTTTCGAACCTCTTTAACTTGTTTAAATTGATAAACAGGATAAACAAGCCAAGCTCTTTAGAAAAGCCAACTCGTCATCCATTATATTATTTTCGTATTTGCGGCCTGCTCACATGAGGTCAGATGCTACATATCCTCGGCGCTGACACAGCACTAACCACCGCAGAGATAGTGGTTCTCGGTGCAAAACAAACAATGTTATTAAAACTAGACTGCTTGTCTCCGTACACGAAAAACACTAGAGACATGCCGAAAGCAGGCAATAACAATAGAAAATACTACACGGATAAGAAAGCGAACCTGGGTCTCGCCAGTGATGGGGGCGAAGCGGTTCTTGCGTGGTCGGCAGAGGCGAGGAAATCCGTCTGCCTTGGATGGCATTGGCGATACTCCTCTGCACCACCGCCATTCACGAGCACACCCACGTTGGAACACACGAAGGGACGCCTCAGTCGGGACGTCAGACCTCTTCCCGCAATGAACGGAGTGCCACTCGCTGTCTCCTTAAAACGTGCTTCGCTTGCACCGTCGTTCAGGTAGTCTCCAAACAACGCCCACACAGCCGTCCCTTTGAAAATATGCCAAATATAGCCAAACGTGTCTCAAATTATCCGTTCCTACCACTCTCTTCCTTTTTTCTCGCGCGCAAAGGCAGCGCGCCTGAAGCGCCCGCCCTATTGAAAAAAAACAGCTTAAGCTGGTCCTAGCTTCAAGCTGGGTTATTGCCCCAGCATGCCGAGTTTTGCATGCTGGTCATGCTGCTTGATCTGGTCATACTGGTTATGCTGGTTGATCTGGTTATACTGGTCATGCTGGTTGATATGGTCCCAGCTTTAAGCTGGGTTATTGCCCCAGCATGCCCAGTTTGACATGCTGGTCATGATGGTTAAATCGGTCGTGCTGGGGGACTACCCAACCAATTTAACCTGTTTAAAATAATACACAGGATAAACAAGCTAAGCTCTTCAGAAAAGCCAACTCGGCATCCAATCTATTACTTTCGTACTTGCGGCCTGCTCACATAAGCTCAGATGCTACATATCCTCGGCGCTGAAACAAAACAACCGACGCACATACAGAGGTTTTCGGACAAAAACAAGCAATGTTATTAAACCAGATTGCTTATCTCTCAACACGAAAAATGCTAGACACACGAAAAAAACAGGCAATAGCATTAGAAAATACTACACGGTTGAGAGAAGCGAACCTGTGTCCCGCTAGTGTGGGGCGAAGTGGCTTCTTCAGTGGTCGGCAGAGGCAAGGAAATCCACGTGGCTTGGACGGCATTCGCGATACTCCTCGGCACCAGCATCATTCGCGAACACACACACGTTCGAATACGCGAAGCGACGCTTAGTCAGGGACGTCCGACCTCTTCTCACAATGAACGCACTACCGCTCGCTGTCTCCTCAAAACTCGCTTCGCTTGCACTGGCCGTCGTTGAAGTAATTTGCAGACAACGCGCACACGGCCGTCCCTTGGCAAATCTGCCCAAGCTAGCCAAACGTGTGTCAACTTCTCCATTCCTACCACTCTCTCTCACTTTTTTCTTGCACACAAAGGCAGCTCGCAGCGCGCAAGTGCCCGGTCGTCTACCAAAGACGAGAGGACAAACAACAGGACGTGGCCTTGCCCCAGCCCAAGCTGACCTTGGCGCGCGCGCTCCCAGCAGTGCCAGTTTGACTATTTCTAACCGACCTTGGCGTGCGCGCTCCCAACAAGACCAGCTTGACCACCACGATTTTGAGTTCGACCAGCTTCACTAGCTTGTCTCCCAGCTTGACCAAGTTGGCTGCCAGCTTGACCACATTGGCTCCATGGAAAACCAGTTTGACCAGTTTGACCAGTTAGGACCAGACTGGCTCCCAGCTACACTAGATTGAATCTAAAACCAGATTCTAGTTAGACCATGCTGGTTTTTACTTAAACCAGACTGATCAGTTCCAATTCTAGCTTGCCCAGCTTAAACCAGCCTGACTGCCAGTTAAACAAGTTTGACTACCACATTGACCAGTTTGACCAGCTTAGTTACCTGCTTGACCAGTTAGATTTTTATGCTGGTTTTTCCAATAAGGTACTCATGACAACACCGTGTGCGTGCCTTTGTTATGTTGAAATATATCAGTTTTAATTTCACCAAATATTTTCTGATTTTCCACAGAATTTTATTCTTATATTTTGGTTTTTCAAACAAACGACACTGAGCCATACACTTCGTCGTTTTGCGACAACAAGCTCCCGGATATTACTTCGGCTGTGAGTATATAATTTGCCTTATAGAGCAAAACATTCACTCGAAATCGATATTCTGAAAGAGTGAAAATTACTCATAAATGCTGTTAGGAACCAGGTTGCTTGATTAAGGATGTGTTAAAGGAGTCTTACCCAAACACAGATTAGGAACAAGCACAATGCACCATTTCAATTACCTTTTGTGTATACGGTACAGTTACCGCCTCCTTAATCGTACCTGTGTGCAGCTGCGTAGTTCGTCACTAAAATATCACTAATTTAGAGGCGTGTTTCTACTTTACATTGAGTAATGTTGTGTATGTTAGTGCGAACTGAAATATTATTGAGGTCGCCTTTATTAAATATTAACTAAGTTTGCTCTCACAGTTCCTGTTTGCTGAGAAAGTAAAGGCTGTTTAGCGTACGTCCCTCTGATATCGCTGCTGAGAAACAATACGAACTATTACAGTCGCGTTAGCTTACTGAAGAGTAGTGCACGGTCAAAATATCTCGCAGGTGGTTGAGATGTTAGAAATATGTCCCCTCCTTCTTGACTCAAACGAATGTATGTTCTTTAAAAACAAGACCTCAACCTTTCCAATGACCGTTGTTGCAAGGTATTTATTGACTCGCTTTTTTTTTTTTTTACAAGGCTACCGATAAAATTCTACTATGAGGGACAGTAAACGCGTGTTCTGTGTTTTGCGAACTTTCATGAATAAACCGATCCATTGCACTCCAATGTGTACGAAGTCTGGGGAGATACAAGAAAGCTGATCTTTGAAAGTAATTGTTTTTGTAGGCTTTTCTGTAGTTTATTTTTGCAATAAATGAAATTTAATAAAAAAATATCATTTGGAAAAATGCACATCTAACAACAATATATAAAAGCGGCAAAACTGCTGCTGACAAGTTATATGCGCACTTTTGTCAAAATTGTTTGAGTTAATTCGTAAAAGAAATGAGGGATTAAAATATATTCCATCTAGAAATGAGAACCTTGCCTTTTTGTAAACCAGCAGCTCTTTTTCGATGCGTGTTTTTAGTCTTGAGAGACTACTGGTGAAGTATTTTTAATTCAAATATTTTTCATGCGAAAAGATAGTGATGTAGACGAGCGACGATAAATTTACCCAAGTGTAACTAAATAGATGGTAATATATCATAAGTCTATCGTAGCTGATTTACTTTTGTTCTGGGTTGGGAATGTTTCACTATTTGTAATGGAAAGTTTCGCTTAAAGAAATATTATATATAGCTGTTTTTTTTCTTCAGCTTAAGGTTGTTTTTGGGAGGGAGCTCCTGAAAGTTGAAACAGTCAGCTGCAAGTGAGTATAGCGCGAAGTTCATTTATTATATAAGCTTGTAATTTGTCGGATGCATATTTAAACGAAGCTATAAACTGCAGAGCTAATATAGTAAGGCCATTATATGTTTATTGATTTATAATTATGCTTTGGTATTGTATACAAAACTGAATAGGCGCTGATGCTGCTAAATCGTAAATTTGGGTGCCGATTTCAGAGAACGGAGGAGCAAAGTACGTCTTACAAGTGCAAAAAAAATATTAAACTACTGAGGCTCCTAATACTCTATAAAAGCTTCTTATGTACTCAGCCTTTCCTATGTCAATGGTATGAAAGCATATTGATGGGAAGTTTCCTAATATTAATTCAAGGCATTGGTTTGGTGATAATAAAATGCCTTCATTTCGATTGCTTGATATTTTTATAAACATAGGAAAGTAGCCTGGTCAAATTAAAGATATCGCAAAATGTAACGTCCCCGGTTTGTGCTTTTCGCAAAATGCATGAATGAGAAATAGTATTTTTAAAAATCGAGAAGCATGAAACATGTTGCGATTTAGGCGTGTAGCAACTAATTGAACGTTGACAATTATTCTAGTTAAAAAATAATATATATATATATATATATATATATTGGGATGGTGGGAATTACTAACTACGACAATACAAAAGATGTTCGCCACGATGAGCGTGACCAGGCACGGATTGACTGTCTAAATGTCTCGCTATCAAGAGCTTTGTTCAGTTCAAGATTAGAGACTAAATGAAAACACGGGTCACTGATTTACTTCAACTTTTCAGAAATGAGTTCGTCTTGCGCCTTGTTTTTGAAAATAAACAACACCCTGCAGTGCTCAGACGGATGAGCAATTGCCAATACCCACAAGGCGATGTGTGCATATTTCCCCCCAAACTGAACGTCAAAGCCGCCTCCCTCAAAGGTAGGTTTACTATAGTTAATGTTAAAAGCAAAGTATAATATCTGTATACTGGTTGAAATTATATTTCGAGAAGTTACAATACTTGCCAAAATTGGTATAGGTACACCGGCTTTGCCATCAAAAAGGTCACATCAATAAACACTTTTGTTTCCAATATTGGACACAAATTTGATTTTATGTCCATGGAATACGCTGATTGCAATATGATAAATGAAATGACTGAATATGTTATAATATCATTTGTAAATTCGAAATAATGAGGTTGCATCGTAATTGCTTCCAAGATTGGCTAAAACTACATCGTGGCTTTGCTATTTATTTCTTGTAATTTTTTAATCACAAGTCTGAGACTACACTCAACTGGTATACAGCGAATCGTTATAAATCAATGAAATATTTATTACAGGAAATATTATTCATTATAACAAAATCCGGATGGTGAATAAAATGGCTTTTTGACACGTTAATGTCCTCGATCCAAAAGGAGACGTGGATTAGAGTTTGCAATAATCTGTTTATTTGTGCTTGATTTCAGCTATTGAAGAAGAGAATTTGTGCGCAGGAATACTACAAGAGCTATTTAACGTCTCGGACGCTTCCTCTGAATGCACTAAAGAGGAAGACAACTATACAATTAGGTGCAGAGAAGGCTTCACAGCCTATGGTGAAGTAAAATCAGGGCGCTTGACAAGGTGGTCCTGCAAAGGCGAGTGAATGATTACTAACCTATTAAAATATCTGCAAATAACTTCGGCAGATGACGTCATTTTTCATGAACATATATTTTTAAATGGGTGCTATTTGGTACTTAGAAATGCGGTTTTGAGCTAATGCGACTCACTCCTTATATATACTTTGCGCTTAAGATGACAATGTTTTTCTTTTCCCCCGTCAAATAAGAAGCTGAAATGGAAACGATGCATAAATTGATTCCGTTTCAGGTTTTTCTTGGTAGACCATTTCAAACAATTTAAAGAGAAGAACATTTATTGCCAGATGTTTATAGCAGGTCATTCCTTTTATTAAGAGTGATTTCGCGTATTTTTTTCCGATGAACGAGAAACGCTATTGATTGGAGCTTACGAAACAAGGAAAGAAAAATACAACGTACGTTTTTATCCGCAAGCCAAATTTGCGAGGAGATGCTGGGCATGGTGTTCACACCCACAAAATCTCAACGTCAATATTTTTGATGACTCTAACTTATCTCTGCTGAACGTTTTGTCGTGAATCACAAGTTTTACATATTTGCGACTTTTACTCTGGCTTAAGATAACAAAACAAATAACCCAGACACACAAACGTTTTCCACCTATAAGAATGGTGTCTTCGGTATATACTACCTACGGCGAAGAAAGGTCGACCAGTCAACCCCTCCAAGTTGCATTCCTGACATGAATGATCTTCATTTCCCTGCAGTAGTTTCCGAATACTGCGCTACTTTCGACTGTTCGATTCGTGATCACTCTGATAAGAGCACCAAATATTCGAACGATGTCCAGGAGAAACCTCTTCGTGGAGAATGCGTTCGTAGTTCGCGAAGCTCGTAAAAATGACTAATTTCGTAAACCGGTTGAAAGCCAGAATTAAGTAAAAGCTTCCTGCCTTGCTTTGTCGAAAAAGGTCCAAGGTGGCCAAGGTGTATCTTGTGGAAAGGCTTGCCGACGTTATCTAAGCTGTGAAGTTCACCTGGATATTTTTCTGAAAACCTCTTCTGAAAGAGGCACTCCAAACAGCAGTATATGTACCCTTCCACATATCGCCTAATTCGTGGAAACCAGTATAGTCGCTTGAGCAGCTCTATCGTGTTGTCTAATCAAAGGTGTCTGAAATCATTGTGTCACTTCGTCGCCATCATTACGCTTTGTGACTTTCTACCCCCTCGTGCTTTTGCCGGAACAACCCAAGATGGTTGTGTTCATTTTTTGCCGTTTTCCTTCCAAAAGAGTTTTCCACTACGCAGCGCATATTCACCCTTTAGTCGCAAGGCTTCTTTACTAGTGCCGCTCTCGAGAAGTTTTTCCTTAATTTTGTCTATTGATCACTCCGTTAGCTGTTCAGCTGCGATCCAACCGTCTGGTTTGATTGACATGGGAAAAACTTGAACGCAGTTTTGCACATCAACCTGACACTAGGTGATTTGCTCAGATCGTCCACGTGACTCATCTTACTGCCTGGTCGGTGCTCGATGTCCAAGCTGTAATTTTGGAGATTCAGGTGCCCAATTCCAATTCTTGGGACGATGTCTCTTTTCCATAAGGCGGTCCTGAGATAGTTACAATCGGTAACCACGTGGAACTCCTGCCCCAAAAATATGGCAGCAGATTTTAGTCGTCCCGACCACCGCGAGAGCCTCAAGTTCGTATGAGTGGTATTGCCCTTCGTGACATGTGGTACGACGGCTTTTGTGTGTGACTGACTTAATTTGACAATGAGCTTGTGTCCGGAAAAGAATCCCACCAAGTACAAACTTGTATTCGTCCGTGTGCCCTTCAGTCTTCGACAAAAGCGAGTAGACTGCCAACGCTGGCTTCTCGATAAACTTTTCTAGAGGTTTCTGAATGCTTGCTCTAAGTCGGTTGTCCATTGCTAGAATTCTCCTTTACATAAAAGTATGTTCAGATGACTCATACTTGTCGCGAATTCTGCCTCCAATCTCCTAAACTAGCTGCAGAAATCTAGAAATCTTCTAAGGTCGTAAACCTTTCCCGGCCTTGCAAACGTTCCGATTTCCTATGGTTTGTTGTAGTCTGCAATAAAAGTGGATGCGGAGATCTCGTATCCGAGTTACAGTATTGGATCCTAAAAGATCGCTTACTTTTGAAGCCAGATCGTTAGGCTGCAGCGCGTAAAATGTGGAAAATTTCCCTGAAAGTTCCCAACTCCACCTCGAGGTGGGAGTGTCGTGGGAATACGCCAGCGGCATATAAACACCATGGCATTCGTGTGTCGCAGAGATCCCAACACCGTGTTTATCATACTCTGAAACACAGCTGGCGCATTCATGAGCATAAACGGCCTTCTTGAGAATTCCTAATGTCCGTCAGGGGTTACGGACGTTGTCTTTGGTTGGCTTCCTACATCAAAGGGCACCTGTTAGTAACCTGAAGCCAGGTCCAAAATCGTGAAACAAAGCTCATGACGCAAGCGGTCCAAAAGATCCTCGATCAATGGAAGATATACTTGTCCTCTTTAGCTGTTCCGGAAGCGGAATTCGTCGCACAGCCGTTTTTCTCTCGTCTTCTTTGTTACCAGGAGGAGAGTACTTGCGAATTCAGACAAAGAATCTCTGACTACGCAAGCATTCTTGAGATCGTGAATCATACTATGCGCTGTTTCTCTCTCTCTCTGTCATGATTGGCGGGGCGATTCGTCCTATACATGTCAGGAGTGTCAATCGTTAGGTCAATTTTAATCTCTACCACGTTATTTCAAACACATTAGTTGCAAAAGCAGTCACGCTTCTCGTTGATGAGGTTGATGATTCGATACTGTATCTCCAACGTCACTGAAGCTCCCACGTTGATATCCTTTATATCAATCAGGCTGTGTTGTTGTCTGTCGTCACAGCGGATTTTGTCACTTGCCAGAGAACTCTCCTCGGTGAACCGTTCAACTCGAACAACTCGTTCTCCTTCATTAAACTTGATGTCCCCACATTCGACGTCTGTTATTGGTGGGACGTATTCCTCACTGTAGTTCTTTAGAGCACTGCTGAGAATACGATGGTCCTGGTCCAGCCTTCCGAGTGCTGTGCATCAATAAAGATGTTTCCCTTCGGCTCTTCGGTAGTGTAGAGTGCTACAAAACCCACATAATGTGTGTGTGGGAGGGGGGGGGGGGGGATTACCGCAGCCTATTTTGGCCAGAGGCTCAGTCGGCGTGGCGCGATTTCAGAAATATGGATAGCTAGCATGCTCTTATCTTCCTCATCAAATTCCCCGCGCTCTTCGAAAATCCATACAGATTTTTTTTTCGGCGTATCAAGGTGACGCATGGCTGTTCTGCGAAACGTTAACCGAGGATCAGTGGAACAACCTGTACGCCGTGAGGTACGACGTACACCTGGACGTCTGCCATAGCGTGATCAACCGTCACCGTTGCTTGAACAATGCCCAGTGGTGTTGTTTTCCCTAAACCGAATCCACTTATCGTTAATGGATATTTTAGTGGTTGGTAAGCGGAATTCCTCTGGTGCGCTGCGGTTTCTCGAAAACTACACACTGATTACCTTTGTTTATGGAAGCCTTAACCGGCTTGTGTAAATATTTATCGTTTGACACCATGCAGCCGCGTGCCATAATGCCTTGTGTTTAAACTGCTGTTTTCTTCTCACTTGAGCTCCTTGAGCTTCTTGTTTGAAGGCAGTCTTTTGTCTCGTGGCCAGCCTTACCACAGTTAATGCATCTTGGCTTCCGTTCTGGTTTCGGGCAGTTGACAGAGATATGACCCAATTCCGAGCAGTTATAACAGCGCAGCCCCTTCTTTCCATCTGTGGGTTTTGTAGTGCAGAACCCAGAAGAGTCGGTGAAACTGCATGCACCTAAGTCTCGGTGCCACACTTCTTCCAAGCTACCCTCATTCCAGACGACCTCTTTAAGCGGGACAGCTCTTATTCTATCCGTTTCAGGAAACCCAGAAGGCTTTCTTGTGTGTGAAATGCCTGTTCTGAGAGCTCGTATGGCCTCATTGTTTAAGTTTATCAAGTAATTCACGTAGTCAGATTTGGGAGTTCTCACAGCCGTACCTTCGAAAGCTTGCTTTAGAAGTACACATCAAGTTGCTCGTTGGGGTACCTCAACTTCGCCTCCTTGTCATGGTGGGGTTTCTATCGGCCTAACGTTGACGGCAATACCTTTTTAAATTCCTGTCTTTATTCAATTCAGGTCCGTCGCGTTGTTGATAAGGCATCGTACCATGTCTTGGCCATGCACTCGAGCTTCACCAATGCGTAGCACGAAGTCTGTTGATCGTTCCAGCCATCTGCCGTGGCCAGGTCGTCAATTCGGTTGATCCATACATTCGCCGAAGAAATCGGCTTCGTCGCTGGATCAAACTCGGACACCAACGTTTTGCTTATTGACTGAGGTTGACTCGCAGTGTCGCGCTGAGCCGTCTTAGTTAAACCAGTGATACCGCTTATCGCCTACCGGAGAAGACTTTTCACGGCTGCGTCCATGATGATCCGGAACTCTGCTTCTGTTGTCGTTTAACCTGAAGAAGCTGCACTGGTTTTGCCTGCCACTGCCGTGCCAGTTGCTACTGTTGACGTCCAAAGACTGTTCAGACTCAGAAGACGTGGCAGGTTCGGAGCGTCACCGTTTATTGGAGGTGCCGACGTTGCTCTCCCTCGAAGCAGTTGCCGCGTTGTGACTTTGCTGCCCAGCCATTTTGCCATCTGCTTTCGTCATCATTTTTTTTGTTACTTCTCTTATAGTTTTGTGGATTATATATCACGTCTGATTTGAAAGGGTTTAAACTTTTTACTTCCTAATAAAAAGGCGTGAATTAGTATAATGACAACTGTTTAATACACATAGTACTGGTGTTGAACTAAAGGTGGTTATTTTGGTTACATGGCTATATCTTTCGGACACACACACCGTGGCATCCGTCGCCGTTGCAAGTCCCGTGTCGAGGGTTGGTCGAGTCCCCTGGCGATACTCGAGCCATCGGCCCCTCGCGCCCCTAGCCGCTCGAAATTAGTGGCCCCTCCGTTCGAGTCATAACACAGACGCGTTGACGGTGCTCTCCAGTCTCGGCACAGTGTTGGAGTCCTCGAAGGCATTCCGTATACGCTCTCTGATGTAAACATCGGATAATGTGGGTGCGTCTCTGCCATTATGCGGTGAAGCCGGATTACCACACGCAGTGCCTTATATCAGTAAGACTATATTGAAGTAAATATGTTACGTGAATGGTCGATAATGGCATAATGATGTTAAAAAAGTCACAACCGAAAAAAGTATGAAGAGATCGTTTTCTAAATAATCTACAATAGGCGCTTTATTTGCGATGAGTGTAAAACATCCATTAACTAGGATGCACGATGTCAATCAAAATTTATATTTATACTTGCAGCAAAGGATCTACTGACATCATCATCAACAGGTAAGATAAAGAGGCTCTAGTAACCGTAAAACGTGTTGGATATTAATATGAAATAACACCAATCGAGTGCTAACAAGAATATTTTATCATATTAAATTGAATAGCTTCAGACTCTGTTGTAATATAAGGTAATAAGTATTATTACCTTCACGACGTTGCAAGTCATCTTTCTGCAGCGGACAGTGTGGGGTTTTTAGAAGGTAACCTGAAGGAGTTTATACATTGAAATAGTATAGCATATTGAAATAAGTTACAAAGAAATCCTGTCAACCCTCTTCAACCCGAAAGCTTTCAGGCCGTTTTGATACTTTCTGATTTAAGGAGAAGAGTCAGATATAAAGTAAGCATACAAACGTAAATTGAGATCCAACGAACGCATCATGTGACTAATTATCAGGACCTGCGAATAGCCATAGTATATGAAATAATGTTTCCTGAAAACCAATTTAAAGCCTTTGTTTACGCTGTGTAGCGATCACTCTGGCTATAAAACGAATAAGCAGATTAGCTCTCGCCTACATCGAGCTTAAATTATTTGTCAAAGTTGAATTTTTCCAATTAAATTTGAACGGAAGGATCCTGAGGTACTGGCCGAAACCCGTATTCCAAAATTCTCTCAAGAGGACGCCAAATATCGTTTCAATTATCTCTACCACCGCTGAAGAGAGCGATCCGGTCACCTTTCTTAGGGATGATAACGCCCTGGACGTTGTTTAACGCTACAACGCTAAGGAGCTTGTGTCGCAGATAGTCCGGCGTCGGTGGCATGGCGAGAAAATTTTGATTGGTGGAAGACCTCGCGCGGGAATATTAAACAAGCTCCATCGCTCACGTGAAACGTGGCGTCAAACGTGGAATAAAAGTGATTAAAAACATGACAGGTATTGCGAACTAAAGGTTGCTGTATGTCCCAAGTGATTGCACTCAATATTGTAATTCTTTTGTTTTAAAGATAAATTTTAAGAAATTTAGGCGGGACTCGAACTTACGACCCTGCGTTTGCAAGAACGAGCTCATATGTTTTTTTTTCGGAGTGGTATCTCATAAAAAAAAAAAAAAAAGATTGAGAGAGAAAGAAGAGCTATGTTTGACGAAAGTGGCCGGGATATTTTATCTGGATAGACACTTGCTTACTTGGAGATGTTTTAGACTCGAGCACCGGGAACAAAGAGCAGGAACTGCAGATACAGTAATGGAGGGGGGTATGTGCTGACTTTTTAGAGCGCAGCTCTTAGGGGAGCGTTCCCGGCTTGAGCGGCGTCGCCGTCGGCGTCGGCGTAACCAAGGTCATCCCAAGATCACGTGACCCCCAGAGGTCACGTGACCCCTCCCCCAGGGTCACGTAATTCCCAAGGTCACGTGACACCCAAAGTCACGTGACCCCCGAGGTCACGTGATCTCTGGGGGTCACGTGACCTTGAGGGGGGTCACGTGACACCTCCCCCAGGGTCACGTGACCCCCAAGGTCACGCGACTCCCAAAGTCACGTGACACCCCCCCCCCCCCCCGAGGTCATGTGACCTCCCCGATGACGTCATCATCCCTGACGACGTCACCGGCATCCGCATCGTCATCATCATCATCACTGATGACGTCATCAGTGACGTTACTGATGACCTCACCGGCAACCGCATCGTCATCGTTATCATCACTGATGGCGTCATCAGTGACGTCACTGATGACGTCACCGGCATCCGCATCGTCATCGTCATCATCACGGATGACGCCATCAGTGACGTCACTGATGACGTCATTGACATCTGCATCGTCATCGTCCTCATCGCTGATGACGTCATCGGAGTCCGCATCGTCATCGTCACTGATGATGTCATCAGTGACGTCACTGATGGCATCATCGGCATCGTCACGTGACCCCCCAAGGTCACGTGACCCCCCCCAGTACCCTACCCCCCTCCTCCTCAAGAGCTGCGCTCTAATTCGGTGTTACAGGGAGTTGTAAACGGCTTCCACTTTATTTTTTTTTTAATTTTAACAAGAATGTAGCAAAAATGATAAAAGTTTTTCGTAGTATTATTTGAAGTTTGGAACGTTTCGCGTCTCCTGTCAAAAGTTCACAAACAAGAGACGGACTAAATACGCCTAGTAGGATTAGTTATAACGTGATAGAATTCATAAATAAACCAGATAAATATGCACCTTCCCCAAATGGCAACATTGTTATCGGAGAGAGCAGACATTTATGATTGTGCTTTAAAGGAACATATTGCATAAAGGGAATCATCTTAGCCAAATGCCTCTTTATGTACACTTTGTTTCAGCTTAAGTCCTGACAAATGTGTTGCTACGCTAATATGACATTTCACGCAGCTTAAATAGCGCAAGTCACTTGGACGTTTCAGTTTATAATTTTTACAGTGATGATATAACGCGTGATAAAGATGACAAACACCATGGCGGTGAATTTTGACGATGTTTGATTGGTCTGATCCGCTCGTATCTTCGGCTGCATCTGGATGTAAAAGTGAAACGAAGTATAGAACGTGGGGAACGAGTCGCCATAAATAAATATCAACATTTTTGTTCCTAATGCGCCCCCATGAAATAGCGCCAAGTTATTAAGAGCGGTGGGAGGGGGGTGTTCCTTACCAGTAATAAACTACGCTGTGTCTAAAGCTACCTCGGACGTATCCCGATAGCAAATTCTGAAGCTACGTCGGACGTACCCGTAACCCGGAGTCTAAAGATACATCGGACGTATCCCGGACTCAGAGTTTAAAAATACGTCTTACGTATATCGATCCCTGAGTTTAAAGACACGCCATCCCGACGTTATCGTGCTTCTTTACTTCTGCAAGTTATGGCAAAAAAAGTGTTTGTTCCATATTTTTATTACACACTGCGTGCTAAATGTTTCTAGCGGTCAAATGCAGCTATAAGAACTGCAGATTTTGTAATATTAGAAGTTCAATGCCTTTTAAACAAGAGGTCTGCGCGCCTTTGAGGTATGACATCACACATAGGGTTCATACAGTACACAAACAAGTTCACAAGTACAGAATCGCTGTTAACCTGGAACTTGTTTTTCATTCACATGAAATGATTACATGCCACTAATAGGCTTATTAAACCGAAAAGAATCAGATTTATTGTCATGTGCTAAATGAACTTCACTAACAGCATAAAGATTGTCATGTGCTAATGAACTTCACTAAAAGCATAAAGATTGTTATGTGCTAAATGACTTCAGAAACAGCATCAAGAGATTAAAAAATAATAATACATCATTGCTTTTCGCAATCGAGTCGTTGAGTCATTTATCCACAAACAGGTTAAAAAGCCTAAGAAGAGCACACATACGTGGGGAAGCATAAATAGAGGGACTGCAGTATGACCGGGAAAAGTTAACAATAGGTTGTGGCAATCTCACATTTTAATCGAGTTTTAGAGCATGTGGCAGCGTCTGAGAAATCAGTGTGTTGAGTTGCTCGTTAGACCGTCGCGTCGTAGGTCTTCCACGCTCTTTTTGAACATAATCATCGTAAGAGGAAACTTCACAAATAGATAAACTTAAATAAATTAGCACATTTTTATGTATAAAAGCATTTCCATCCCGCGACACAAACGCTCCCAACACACAACAGAACCACGTCGAAAAAAAGAAGTAGTGTCGCTAGCGATGGGGATCTGTAACCAGTACGAGCTCCTTACAAAATTTGAAACCGAAACTGACCGAATCGCTATAAAGGAATGCTTTAAAAATGTCTTTAGAAACTTAGGAATAAAAGAGCGTCAATAGAACTGTAGTTATAACCACAACAAATAAATGTCGAAATCATAACTAGCACCGACATGTCATTTCTTTCGGGTACAATGGAGTAGGGAGTGGATTACTTATTTCAACCCATCAAGCTATTTTCTATATTTCTCGTGGAGATTACTTTTAATTTACAAGGAGCTTAGAGTATTTGATTAGCTAACTATTTCAACGCATCGGGCTCCAAAGTTTTATTTGGATTATTGTCCTAAAATTCCGGCAGAAAAACAAACATTGCAGTATGTTGTTTTCCTTTAAATTGTTACAGCATCTTTGATTCTAGCATTAATTTCGAGCTACAAAACTATTTCAATTTTAATAACCTCATTGATGTACAATGATAGTGTGTTACGTAACCTGGGCTGAAACCATTTTTATCAATCGAAAATAATGAGAAAAAAAATGAGCGTAACATTGTCGCATAATTAGCTTCATTAATGTACTTTTATAAATGCTAGCATTCCAGTGTGGACCCATCGTTTGGACGTGGAATAGATATTTGCATCAAAGAGCCCAGGTTGCATAACACATGCATCGACTGAGCCGGTGTATTTCAGACACGGACAATTTTTACCTCAGTTGGATGTTTGTCAAATATATCAGTTTCTTCCAAAAACAACTTTCCAAAAGCACAAAACCATGATCCCATTGATCGGTTAGCCAAGTTGTCTTTGTCATTGGCTGAAGTCCATAGGAATGTTTTATTTTAATTTCTCAGACGCAGCTACATGCTCTGAAAACTTGATTAAAAACGTGATCTTGCTACATGCTATTGTTAACCTTTCCAGGTCGTATTGCAGCCCCTTATTTATGCTTCCCTTCTGGATGTGTGTTCTTTTTAGGCTTTTTATCCTGTTTGTGAATAAATGACTCAACGACCCGACTGGCAAAAGCAATATTGTGTTATTCTTTCTAATATCTTGATGCTGTTTGTGAAGTAATTTAGCACATGACAATCTTTATGCTCTTAGTGAAGTTCATTTAGCACATGACAATCTTTATGCTGTTAGTGAATTTCATTTAGCACAAGCCAATAAATATGCTTCCTTTCGGTTTAATGAACCTATTAGTGGCATGTAATAATTTCATGTGTATCAATTAAAGGTTCTAGGTTAACAGCGATTCTGCACTCGTGACCTGGGTTATGTACTGTATGAACCATACGCCTGTTGCCATACCTTAAAGGTGTACCAACCTCTTGTTTAAAAGGCATTGAATTTCTAACTTTATTAAATTAGCAGTTCTTATAGCTTCATTTTGGCCGTTAGGAACACTCAAGAACTCCCTTTTGCTTTTGCGATGATTCGCAGAAAAAAAGAAGCACGATAGCGCCGTGATGACGTCTCTGTAGACTCTGGAATAGGGATACGTGCGACCTATCTTTAGAATCTAAGATCGGGATACGTCCGACGTACCTTTAGACACAGCGAATAAACTTCTACTTATGAATCCAGCTTGATGTTAACACGTTATCTGAAATTGGCATGATTAAGAGCTCGCTCTGTTTGATTTATTTTTGCCCCGACTCACAAAATCTTAAGATTTTAGGAAATATACTGGCCTGTATGACTAGTGTTGTGTTTTACTCTTTTAGAAAGTAATGCGCCTGAGACCATTTCCCCTGAGGCCGGAAGCAGAGAGACAACCACGTTGAACAATCCTGAAGGTAAGGAAACAACTAAGAAAATGATTAGGAAAATGAGCAATTTGCAGAACTTTCTTTTACTTTCATAAGCGAATAATCCAGACAAACGCTTTAAGAAAGTGTAAATTAGTGTTGATTTTTTTCTTATTTGCAAAAAAAAAAAAAAAAAGAATAGTAGTCAGTTTAACTTTCACTTTTCGCCAAAGGGTAGGAATGCGAAAGCGTCTCACTGCCAACTTTTATTGTATTTGCTTATCTTCCCTATTTTTCGACGCGAGAAACGAATCAGCCAGACAAGATTCTAATATTTATATTTCTTGTGTTCTCTTAATACTCCTTTTTAAGAAAGTAAACCAGAAAGCTTCTTTGATAAGCCTAGCAAAATATAGTCTGAACAAACTTTTACACAAGAATTAAAGCTGTGAAAATGTTTTTATTGAAACACGGTGATATTTAATTATAAGGATACCGTTTTGCCAGATGCCAAGAAAATTAATCTCTGTATCACTTTTCTTGCCTAAAATAGACCTTGATATATAAATGTTGCGGTCAGAAACGTTGGCGCTAATACGCCTTCAGTAATAATCTCTATATGTTCTCGGGTTCTCCCTATAGGAAGTCATTTAGCACATCTTTCGTCCGCATAACGTTAAACCACTGCCTTGTTAATCAGATCACATCTCTTTACACTTATGCACTTTTACAGGTGGATAAAAATAATGATACGCGAAGCTTGATAGAATAATTTCATGATTTTATGTACTTACTCGATTTGTCTTATTTTGGGCAGCATTATTATGAGAACCACTAAGACGTTGTGGCTCACGTTGAAGTGGCGTGCGTACATTGAAAATGTAAAAATAAGCCGAGTGAACGAAATGTAATACGCAAGTCAGAATGATTAATAGTACGATAACGTCAACTTGTGTTTCTGAGTAATTTTGATTATATAAGCATATATAAACTGAGCTTTGAAACATACCGACATTTAAAGCTTTTTAAGGAATTAGGTACTTGTTTATTTGAAGTATTGAAACCTCCTGGTTTTTAACCATTTTATAAGTGAGAGTTTGATTACCGAAGTTAAAATGGTTAGTTTAGGTCCATCAATTAAAAATTTTTAATATTTACGATGGGAAAAATAAATAAATGTCGGCACTGATACTTTAACCTTATTCTCAAAGGATATGTTACATTTTCGTTAAACCAAAGGAAGTTTCATCTCCATCGTGTATGTATGCAATCTTATTCAAATGTTTAGTATTTGATGGTGTTTATAGGTTGGCAACATTTTTAGTGTTCGGCAATCTGTGTCACTTTCGCTATCATGCCTTTACTCTAGGTAAACAATATTTTAAAACAATAGATTTATAAAAGCATTAATTTATAAGAACAGAGTATATTTGTGTCACATATGAATTTGATTGCCTGTTTTATCTCCCGTTTCAAACCATGGTGACTCATGAACGCAAACATCATCACTGAAGCACAATTATCTTCCTGTTCTTTTTAGACCCCTGCATAAGCATTCCTTGCTTCAATAATGGCCTTTGCAAAAAAGGACCGAAAAATACATATATGTGCGAGTAAGTATGTGTTCGAGTATTCCTTAATTCTTTCGCTGCTCCTGACGGCAGAGAGCATTCCTTAATAACGTGGTAAATAATGTATCTAAATATTCACGAGACAAAGAAAAACCTGCAATGTGATGTGACTGAATGTTTGTACATTTAATTATCGGCCTATTTGGAAGGAAATTTGTTGCTACTCCCGAAAAACTTTACAAATTAGGTCCACCTTTTGCTGGTTCAAATGACTGTTTGTCTGGTAGCTTCGTATGAAGTTATCACTATATACATTTTCACAACGAATTATACAATATTAGTATACCAACTTAGTGTGAGGATACGTGCGCAAAGGCGATACCTCCCATAACTGTCTGAACTGCTGCTCCTCTTTAAGTGAAAGGTACAAGGATCTGAATCGCACTAAATTTTACAACTATGCTTGTTGAATTTGTTATGGAATCTGAATTCCGGGATCGATTCGAAATGCAAAAGATTATTGTCAAATCATCACAGAAAGTGAATATCGCGAGAAGATTGTATTTTATTTATTGGGAATATTTTATTGTGTACATTACTGACTTCAAGTGCCTTGAACAATTTGTTAGGGATGAAAGAGTTTTCTAATATGAACTGATGTTTTATATTATTGTACACATTGGACGCAGTACAAGAAAGTGTAGTCCTATCGTCTATTTATATCAATGACCTCCCTTTTAGTACTGCAATCGCTGGTCGCGAATAAACCGATTTCACCAGCCAGGCAAGCAAAAAGCGCCGAAAAAATACAGGGACACAGACGAAGGGAAACAGGACAAGGCGCACTCTCAACTGATGTTTATTGAAAATTCACACTTATATAGCCACCAGCCAGTTTGACTTCGCCAGCCCTGTTGCAAAGCATAGCGTGAACATTAGTCTTTTTGCACGTCCGACAACAGCGCTGGAGCTCTGCGCGTGTGGAGCATGCAACGGCACGAGTCCTCGCATGCACGACCGGCTGCCTTCTGTGAGCTAAAGTTATGGCGGCGTCACGCATGCGCCGAAGGCTTGGTGAGATCGGTCTATTCGCACAAAGTTGCTTAATGTTTAATTATTGCGTACAGACTCGTAATATGTTTATTTGAGTGATATGTCCGATGCTTTAAATATATAAATGAGGTCGAATCTCTTACGTTTACTCACATTTAATTTGTTCTCTTCTCGCCCCTTCGGGTATACTATAATATTTTTGCAAATCTAGCAAAGCCTTAATTTGTTATAAATTATATGAATATTTACTCGAAGAGAAAAACCCAAAGCTCCCATAATAATTTCACTATCTATTAGGTGAATTGCACAACGGGCATTGTATCAAAATAAGTCACCTCTGAGAAATACTACGTCTTTGAAGTATAAATACCAGAAGCAAAAAAAAAAAGTTATATGCCACACTCTACCAAATACCTGCACGCCTGCTTACCCGCAAAACACTCAGAGAGCCAATCTATGCGATCTACGAAATCAGCTCAGCGAATGATGTGGAGGAATATCCGTTTATACCTAAAAATGAAGCCTGTGCTGTTTTCATTGCGCAATGCAAAGCGTCATGCTTGCATGGCATAATGCCACAGCGCAGAGTTAATTTTGAGGTCAGGACAGATGTTCCGCCTCGTTATTCGCTGAGCTGATTTCGCAGTCCGCAGGGATTGGTTCTTGAAGTGTTTTGGGGGTTAAGTAGATGAGCAGGAATTTTTGAGAGAGTATAGATTTTATATTTATCAGTTCTTTAAATGCCATGCCGTCTTGCCTCCGGGAACGAGTGAATTGCCGTGAAGCAATATTTAGGCCGAAGTTATGTCATTTGACACGTTTAACAATATTGGTTATCACACTCTAAAACAGCCAGTGCGTTTACGTTCCCGCGCAAAACTCGGAGAGGGAATCAGTGCAAATTACGGAGGCATCTCAGCGAATGACAATGCCAAAACACGTGTTTAGAAAAAAAAAAAAAAAAAGAAAACGTGCCTTGAGTTGTGACATTAAGCCACGTAAAAACTGTAGTTTGCACTACTTATTGTCGCAACTCAGAGTGCGTTTTTTTTTGTCTAAACATATGTTTCGGAATGGTCATTTGCTGAGCTGCCTTCGTAATTCGCGGTGATTGGCTCTCTGAGTGATTTTGCGGGAAAGTAGATACACTGGCTTCTTTTAGAGTGCATAATACAACACTTAAATCATGATACTACGTTTCAATAAATTTTATTTGTTTAATTAATAAACAGCCCAGTTAATGATAATTTTTATACAGATCAACCACTTCACACGCTAGCCTGTATCTCTATACCTTTGATATTATAGAGGACAAAAGCGCAAAAGACAGGGACAAGTAGAAGATTAGGACAGGTCAGGACAGGTCAGGACAAAGCGCTACTATCAACTGCTGTTTTTAATGTGAAAAAGGAAAACGAGCCTGGATATTGTTAGTGATAGAAAAGGAAGAGGAACGTTCCTTTTCCTTTTCTAAAAAATGTCCAGGTTTGTTTTCCTTTTTCTTATTAAAAACACCCGTTGATAGTAGCGCTTTGTCCTGTCCTGTCATGTTCTTCTACTTGTCTGTGTCTTTTGCGCTCTTGTCCTCTATAATGCTTTACCACTAGCCCAGCAGTTCATAATATTACAGTGACAATCCTTCCTCGACATAGTTTAGGTATTATAGTATTATAATGTATTATACATGTCTGCGCTTGAATACTACTTTGATTGATAGTCTTCCTCGTTTTTACGTAATTTCTCGTTTTTACTTTGGTTTTCTGTTCTTTATCAGGAGTAATTTCGTTTATCTACCTATATGGCTCTCACCCACTTACGCCTTGAGAAATATTTATTATCTGTCCTTAAGGTGTGCACAAGCAAAATGAATAAATTATGCAGCCTATTTATAGTTGAATTGATTTCTCTTTTCTCCTTTAATGATTCATTCACCCAGTAAGTGTATTCTTAAAGCTTGTTGCAAAAAAAGAATATTTAATAGCTTTTAATAGGATAGCTTTGCATATTCAGCGAAAACGGTTAAGGTGTGAAATTTAAAACAGAATAATAATAAAACGGTGTGCCATTTGTAAACCGTTATTTCATTTCAGATGCAAACAAGGATTTTCTGGAGAGCGTTGTGAAAGAAATGCGGGTAAAAAGCGTAAGTATCTTTGCTCTCTTTTGTCTAAGAGCTAATTAATACTAATATTTTAAGAAACTAGTGATGAAAGCAAAAACTCTACATTGATTTGTGTACTTGCAGCTACATGTGTGTTATAAGAAACAAAAATTAGAAAAACAGAAATAGGCAAATTAAAAAAAAAAAACGCGGAGACGCTACGTTGTTTTTGATTAAAGGAATTGCAGATAAAAGAGCTGTTTAATAAAATCCGCAACAAAGGTCGCTGCCTATGTTTCGTTTCACATGAAAATAGAGAAAAAACAGACGCTCGGAATCACCAGACTCAATTAAACACCGAGAAAATGTCTCTGGACTGCACCATCTCCGCTTCGCGGTCCACAACCGGAAGACCACGTGGCTTGTACTCTGCTCTGCATTGGCCGCGATCGCCCGTGCAATCCGTTGTTGTACACTTTAAAAGGAAAGCTAGTGAAGGTCTTTAAACGGTACGATTTAACGGGTGGACGTAATGCTTAAAGCAGAATAATGTCACCCCTAAAATTAAGACCCTAGTGGAAAATTCCCCGTTTCTTTTTTTTACTTTAGAATGCCACCTACAACAAGCAACCGCAATTGGCGGAGGGCAATGCACATCAGGGATGCTTAAACGTGACACTTTGCAGCTCTCTTGAGTTCCTAATTTACATATATGCACTTACTCTTGATTTTCAGTGATGTAGGGATTTCGCGGATGAACTTCATACACTATATCCTTCTACATTGCCTCGATCTATATACTTTGTTACTGTCCGTAGGAAATATGACAAGAGGAAAAACTTTTTTATGAAAGAGTGTTTCTTTTCTGATTTACTTTTAGTTGAGGCGCAGGTTGTAGCGGTCATCACATTTTTAATCGGCATGCAGCTTTCGCTGCGGTGGATGTTTGGTTTGGCCTAAATTATCAGGTGAGATATAATATATTACACTTTGGGGAATCAAAATAAAACGTATATCAATTACCTTCTTTACTGAGTTTGGTTGAGAAGCAGGTGTGCAGTATTACTGAAAAAAACACTTTCATATTATATTGTGCAAAAAATAAAAGATCAAGAAATGTCCGGCTTTTACTTTGAAAGCGAGAAAATTCACTTTCAATTAAATTTTGCAGAAATAACTAAAATAAATTGGAGAATGATAAGCAGGTCGTCCTGAAGGCCTGCGTAAAGGGACTGTTTAGCAAATGTGAATAATATTCCACAAATAGTATTTTATTACTAGGAGTTTAAAAATTATATTTATACCGGCTTTTATTTTTTATGCTTTATAAAGTTGTTTAAAATAGCCGTGAAAGCTAAACTTATGCGCTTTGTGCAGGTGAGGTATACGGCCTAGGGGGACACAGTGCAGATGGCTAAGCGTTACGGTTTAGCCATCTACACTGTGAACAGGTGCGTCCCATGATGCGGTGCAGAAATAGATGCATACCATGCAATTCTTCCAAAACAAAAGCAGAAACAAATAAAATTGTAGAATATTTTGGTTTTTAAATTTGTATACACACCTTCTTTTTTGCTGTTTGTCTAATTAGATAATAAAGGCAGGCTGAATTGTTGGGGATTTCATATATTCTCCTGATTTGAGTTGAATAGCTACTGGTTTGTTCGATTACATTCTTCTTACAAAACAAAATACAAAAAAAGCCGTAGCCAAGTTTGTGATAGATATTGTGTTTTTATTCTTGAAATATTTTGAAATCGGGTGCTTACGAAAGGACAAATGTAATCTAGGTCGCGTGAAAGAAACCCAAAAATTTTCACGAAAAACAGTATTAAGCGTTAAGGTAAAAAAAAAATATTTTTTATGTATAAAGTAGATCGTGACATTTACGGGCAACAGTGGAGCTTTGATCAAATAGAGATGTGAAGTCTGGAAATAGTGAAGTAATACATACTATGTATCCAAAATTTTCAGTGAGATGGAAAAGTCCCTCCATTTCGTGTTCAGATTTTGCCTTGAGTGTTTTTTTTTTTTCAAAAGCCACAGACATAAATTTGGCATAATTTGTAGCATCTACTCAAAATACACATAAGAAAGAAGTTTGTTGTAGATATTCAGTTCAGTAATATTTACTGCATTAATAACGACAGCCCGTCTATACACTGATGCGTTAAAACACGGGAAACTCATTAGGTCAACCCTTGAATAAACTCAAATAGTTAAAATATTCGGAAATTTATATTAACTTAAACGTAAAACGAATAACCTAAAAGACCGTCGTAAGATTGATTTTTTGCTAATATTAAATAAATGTCAAGGGAACACTTTATTCTTGCGTGATTTTATCACTTTAT
This sequence comes from Ixodes scapularis, assembly GCF_016920785.2. Taxonomy (NCBI): domain Eukaryota; kingdom Metazoa; phylum Arthropoda; class Arachnida; order Ixodida; family Ixodidae; genus Ixodes; species Ixodes scapularis. Next base: position 91,297,538 of record NW_024609835.1, read on the forward strand.
TACAAGCATTACCAATGTTCTCATGGCAATCACTTCCTTCTTTTTTCAGATATCTGTAAAAGGCTGAACATAGAAAGGCTATAAACGTTGTGGAAACTAACGTCGTGTGATGTTGGTCATTGAAGTCCGAAGATTGTTACGCCAATAAAAATACATCGAAATACCTTGCACTTCATGCGCGTTCCTTCATCCAAGATATTGTAACGTTGGACATCGCTTGAGCATAGTTAACGTACTTTTTGGGAAAATAATTGCCTCTTTGAATGGGATTATCTGTGCAGGGTACAGTTGTGTTTAAACTTACTAGGAACACACGAACAGCGTCTTGGGAGCACTATCTTGACGATAGCCAATCAACCGTGTGACATATCTCTGAATAAAACAATCTAAACACGGAAAGCCGCTCGTTTAAGATCGAACTTTGCTGCTGTGCTAAGGGCAACACGTTAATTTTGCTTGTGAGGAGATCTAACTTCCGACTTACCTAGTAGAAAGATAAAACTTTTACTTAGTGACACATCCAATTACTGACCGTTTTGATAGTTACCTACGCACATTCGCTCAAGAACGTAGCAATAACTATACATTTGGGGGTAGGCGAAATCGCTGCAATGTCCACGGTGCCGCGAGCGGCCCCTCTTGTTCGGACAGTTCCACTGAGTGGTGAGTGCTACATCATAAAACAGTTCTTCAGCTGCCAGCGGGAAAGCCCTTACAAATGTCAAGTCACCAACCGCGGGTTCCAGGTAAGTTTTTTAAGCACTGTACAGTAATGTTTATGCACTCTGTCAGGTCTTGACGTTCTCAAATTAATCCCGGAACCATAGCTAAACTTGCTGACAGCATTATTCCGCCGTGCCAAATTTTCTCACAAAGCGCTCCATGCGTTATCGGGTTGGCTCAGTTTCCATGGCATCCTGCAGTTTTCGACAAATACCAACGTGCTGGGAGACAGTTCGGTGATTCCTTTCTTCTTCTGTTTCCCGAGAATACTCTGACAAATGCTGTTTCAAACAAAAAACATCAGAAAGTTTTTTTTAATCCCTATAAACGCTTTTTGGCACTGCTACAAGCATTACAGCATTTGAGACAGTGTAAGTTGTCTTCTTGTGACTATTCTTTACAAACGACGGTACGTGCTTTATAAACAAGAACATATAAACAATATTTCCGATCCGTCTGGCTCGTTAAGTTGATTGTGTGGGTTGTATTAACGGGAAGGTCACCAGATTCTGAAAACGTAATGGCTTATTCAAATCGACGTATTTATATGCTAAAGGAAAAATGCGCTACACACCCAAGACAGTGCGATGATATTTTGAATAAATACTAAGCTAAGTTTCAAAAAAAAAAAAGATTAGCACATGCGGAGGCATCCAGATTAACGGCTTCAAATTTACCTGCTCTGCACAACCGTATGCAAAGCTGAGTGCCAAAACATGACGACTAATGTGGCATGAATCAGCGTCAAGTAGCTTTAGGTGCCATGACCTACCCGACAAGACCAATGAAGGGAATGTGACATGCCTTAGCTGATCACTGCGAGGTGGCGAATCGGGGAACTCTTGAAGAATTTGAGTTCCACCTTTAATTGCTGTAATCGATAACGGTTGTACTTCTACCGATATGTTGAGTTACAAAATTAGAAGATGCGAACTCTGGTGGTGAACTCCGCTTTGGCGTTAGCTGAGTTATATTGAATATGCTGGCATGTTTGCTCACATGCTGAAAAATAAATTAATTGTCACCCAGTTTCATTACTTCAGTCTAATAATGCATCAAACTTGTCGAAACTTTAAAAGAAGTTGAGAGTTTTTGTGATTTTGTTTACGTGATTGTTTCATGTGTCTTTCGGAGAAAGAAAAAAGTTAGGGTCACATTTTTTTAAGAGAGCCACTAGACGTTCAAATGTACACACACGCTTCAAACACATTGTTGAAACATGTTTCTGGCAATAACATATTCATTCAGGCGTAGTTATGTTTATAGATACTGTGCAATTATGTTTTAGAAAATGCACCGACTATTGCCATTATTATCTGCTCGAAGGTGGTGCAGAGGCGTCCAATACTCGTCTATGTAAATATGTAAAATAAAAAAAAGCTCGAACGTCAAGGAATCTTTAGAAAGCACAGTTCAATGAATTTTCAAATAGAAGGAGAATGCGATAAACTTTCATTAGCTTGTCTACGTACATTGAACTTGAAGATAGCTAGGCTTGAATGTCATAAGTTTATATTTGATGAGTTTAAATTAAATGTAGTAAAGTGACAAACGGGAGCAGAGGTTTATGCCGGACATGGGCAGTGAGCAATACATGGATAGATTCGACCTTATTTTTGACAATGTGATAAAACAGAGTCACTGAATCGTTTTTGACTCATTAAATCACCAGAGTTAATATATACATTACACATTGGCGTTTATGCGGCCACTAAATTGTTTTTAAAAATCTCGTTTAAGGCTTATAGTTTATGTTACGCCAGCGCTCAGATTAAACGAACATCAGCTATCTTTTAAAACTAATCATATGTGTCACAATATGTACTTTAGATAAAATACAGCGTATTTCATACCGCAAATATCAATGAAAATAAAACGCTGCAAAACCAAATTATAAATATTTTCCTCAAATTATGTTTTCAATGATATCTGAGGAGGTGTATTTTCGGGATTGGGTAGTTCGAGCGTGGAATAGTTAGAATTCTGTGTTCTTGATGTGTTTGCTTCTGGCGAAAAGTTGAGGATGTCCTTAGGAGTCGATTTTTCCAGCCATCTCGGCATGTATCCGAGTTTTCCTTCGATAAGCATGATATTAAAATAAATTACGAAAATTTATGTAATATATTGATACTTTAAACGTTTTAGTATTCACACAGAGACATAGAATTTACAGAACATTTTCAGTGGCATATACTGCTCCCAGAATTATGTACTAGTGTAAAAACACAACCATTTCGTTGTAAGAGCACGCCAGTCCTAACAATAATGGATCGCCGTTGAGCAGTCGTCTTAAACGTACGCCAACAGCACCTCACCCGCCCCCCCCCCCCCCCCCCCCCACGCCTCCTGTCAATCCTTCGAAGTTTAAGAGGAAATTATAGTGGCGGTTTTCCACCCTCTGACCTTGCGCTTTACCAAAACTGAGACAATAAAACTATTATGAAGTGTCCGGGACTATTTCTTGCTACCTCATTCCTGATTATTAATATTCCGAAGACACCTTCGTTGACACACCTTTAACCGGCAAGTACTTTACTAATTATTTAGGCTCCGATCTCTAGCTCGAAGTACCGGCCTCCTTTCATCCGGCAGGCTCATCCGCTCTCCGTGAAGATGATAATGGTAACGTCGAGGCGCTAGATATAATTAGAGATTCGCTCCGAGATATTTCTGGCAGTTCTGAAACTGCATGGCGGAGACAACACCACTTAAACAAAAAGTGCGCAGTACAGATTTGTTTTAACACTATGGACTTTTTATTTAGGATGGCTGAGGTGCCGTACGTCTAGTATTCGTAACGATAGTGACTTTTCTTTTTGCAACTGACAAACTCCTTTTACCATTCTTCTTTTTTTTTTTGCAAACGGAAAAGAGAAGATCAACGGCGTCGCTTAAGGGGCATTCACACGAGGGAGAAATACCGGGGATTTCTCCCCGGCACGCGCATCCCACGACGAAAACGTCAGGCTTTGCGATGTGCAAAAGCCTCACGTTTTCACCTCGTGATGCGCGCGTACCGGGGAGAAATCCCCGGGATTTCTTCCTCGTGTGTATACCCCTTAAGCGACGTTGTTTTTGTCGACTAAACTCTACCAGAGAGGCCAGTATACAACAAGCGTAACAAATATGCCGTTAAGCAAATAAAAAGGATGCCGTCTGTTTGGGCGGAGTGGTCGAACACGTCATGAATTATTCTCGCCTTTTTCCTCCCTTTACTTTTATGCAGGAAGGTTTATGCAACGCCTTTTAGATAGCGCAGGCTGCAGTGCTAGATTTTATACGTCCGCTGATACAGGTCAGCACAAGACACAGTTTGAACGCGAGACCTGCTTCAGCGTTCTGCTGAGATTTGTTGTCAATGAATTTTAAACAGAGTCGGAGCCAAACACGGAGCGTGGAGCTCGTGCCCAATATGTGACCCGAAATGGCGGCTAATAGGGGACACAAATAATTCTATACCGCGGCCATTGCTTCCTACAAAAAGTTTGTTAAGCTTGAATTGCTCGGAGTATGAAAACAAATGTATGACTCTTGAAAGCTGCCAAGAAAGATACCAGTGCACTTGCTTTAGTACAAAGCACCCGGAGAGGCAAAAAAAAGTGACCGCAACTTAGCATACGGTGAGATTGCCTCGACCAACGCAGATTGATAATTAAGTCAATTAATTAAGTCAACTATTATACTAAAAAGAACTTTGGTAAGACCGATGATGAAATACGAAAGCATCATATGAGATCCACATACATCATGTTGTATTTCAGAGCTTCAAAACCTTGAGACTAGCACTGCGCTTTGCGTATAACACGTACTCTTCTTCTGTGTCACGTACCCACATTTTTATGTATATAGGTCTTGAAAACTCACAGAAACAAAGGAAAATTAATCTTTCGGTATTTTTTTAGATCGATGTTAATGACTAGGTGGGAAGAAGTAAATACAATTATCTTAAAGGGCCCAAGAAACACATTTTGGTATGGTATAAATCACTTTAGATTGGGATTTTACTAATAGCACATCGGTTTAGTGGGCCAAGAAAAAAAAGGTAGAAAGTCAAAAGCCTGACTTTCAGTGGAAACATCTCAAAGCATAGTGGACTATTTCGTACTTCCTCCCCTTCGTAAGCTCACCGCCTTTTCACTGTGATACATCCGCGGTTCCCAAAGAGCGTCACCGGATCCAAACGCACGTCACACGATACCGGAGCTCTCTTATTCTCTTCACCCCATAGCTGACATTGTGGTGGAAGCTACGCGCTTGCCCGACCAATCAGCCGCCTCTCTTTCATCACTTGACCTCATTCTCTGCACGAATTCCATGATACTTGGCAAGTAATTTGCAAGCTGGTAATATAAAAATAAAAAAATTCAAAAGCGGTGCTCTACTCATGTTTTCTTCGCTGAAAATCACAAGACTTGCAAGAAGCGATTTAGCTGCTGCAATTAACTTAAAATAATTCGGGATATCATACATAATGCGTACCGAAATATTTTGAAAGAGGGAAGACTCACGTGTTGTAGGCATAGCAACTGACGAGCTTCAGTTTGGCGGCAGGCTCGGCTCGTGACGCAATCCACAATAAGTTCTTAATTGCCTTGACGCGATTCGGGGCACTGACATACATCGCGGTAATGTATATCCATAACAGCCGAACTACAAGTTCATCTGGCAGCCAGATATGATGAGTACAGAACTGAACGAGAAATGTGCACGCTTAGGAGAATCACCGGCTTGAGGACAGCATATTTCGTCGCTGACAAAGACCGAGTTTTTTGTCTTTCCAACAAAGGGCAATGAGGAGCGCCTGTACCTTTAAACTATAAAAAAATTGTAGAAAAATAAGGAGGGAGACACAAGTAACACGAGAGCGTCCAAAAAACCGCTTCCAATCTCCCTCCCGCCCCCCTTTCCCACCCCTCAAGCTCAAACCATTCTTGACACGTCGAAGTTAAAGTTCCAAAATCAGAATCCGCCAGTTTATAAATAACTGTCTCCACCTCGCGAAAAATTGGATTTGAGGATTCTGAGAAGGAAGCAATGTGGGCATTCGGGAGGAGATGAAATAAGCGCTCTTGGACAAACCTGGGAGCAAAAGTTAAGCCCTAATAGGCACAGAAAAAGCTTTGAGGAAGACCAGTCTAGGTCACTAGACTGGTCTTCCTCAAAGCTAATTGCTAGCTAATTTTGATACCAGAACCTTCTGATCCTGTGCTTTCCGAAATTGGTTCATCATGATCGTGTCGAGCGTTGACGTCACGATCCTCCGCTGATGGAAGTACTCTAGCTTTAAAGAAAAAGGGGGATTTGAGTGAAACATCCGGATGACGTCACATGCACTTTGCTAGCTTCAACCATGACGTGCTATTAACAAAGAAAGTAAACAGAAAAATAATAAAGAACAAGAGGACATTTAGAGGCGAGTGTACTTGGGGCTATCATTTTCGGCTTCTGTTGGCATTTCGATACAGCTTGTTGCTCGTGCCCTGCTTCCTGTTCTGTGTTTGGTGGCTCGGCTCTATCTTAGTTCGCAATCGGTTCAGTTTTGCCCTGGAGTTTGACAACTCCTAGGTCCGTTGATTGATCCTGTGACACATTTTTTCTTGAAGTTTGAGAAATATGTTTGAGATACTGAGTACGAGACAGTGATAAATGTAATTGAAATCGAGTAGAAAATACTCTACACGAAATATATTTGAAAGATACCAAACTACGGCCAAAAGTATTTGAATGCAGTATCTTGAGTGGAGAATTTATGATAGGCACAAGTCTGCCGGGCACTCCAAGGAAGAAAACACCCCAAGGTAGGATTGGGATAAAAATATTGCATATCATATAAAACATAATTTATATCCACATAAGGAGATGCCAGCTGATATTAGGTAAGGAAACATGAATAAGGTATTTGAACGTTGCGGAATTTTGTTTAGGTAGACATTTATCAATAAACCTGCTATTATCCTACATAAAGGAAAGCGACTAATAATAGCTTTATTTGTTACACATACACCTGCACAAAATACCCTTTTGTAATGAGCAAAACAAGTCTCGCTAAAAGTGCCATTCCTGGTAAGTGCAAGCAGAGTTTTTAAGTATGCAACTCTTTATAGCGTTTATGCTCATGATTGGATTGGATCTTGTTGGCTATTCCCTTTGCCTTAGGTGAACAAAGTCTAGCCTCGCCTCCAGCCAAAGATAACTACATGCATCTACATCACTCCTTGCTTTCACGCTAGCCGTCCTCATGTCTTCTCCTGGTGCACTCTGTAACATCGGTTCTGCGCGCTGCATCAGCCGAGTACATGTTGGCCTCCGCCTCCGTCCTAAAGTCAAGAGCCCCTGGGAGCAGGTCCGTTGCTTGTTACAGAATAAATACTTTCTTCTTCGTCCCACAGGTGGCGCAAGCGGTCTCCTGAACTTCAAAGGGGCGGGCTCTTGATGGCCTTCTTCGGAGAGTCCCTGCCCGTGCCTCAAATAAGAGACTACTTCCGCTGGGTTTGTTATAAAATTATCATTCTAAATGAAGTCCTATGCCCTGCACATCTGCGGAAAATAAGGATATCGTCGGGGAAGAGAAAGAAGAAAGGGACCCCGACGAGTCGATCCCAGATGCTGTCCGTCCGGCACAGGTGTGGGGACCACGATCGGTCCTCCCGTTCAAGTTGCAAATAAATATAGTTAGAGTTTACAAGCACATTCTCCTCGTCCTTTCTCTCCGCTTTGGGACGACCCGAACTCTACAGGTCATTTTGTTCCTCCAGCGTCTTTTCCCTTCCTCATGCACGAGTTTCCTCGTCAACTTGGCATCAGCTGTATAGTTGTTCCCCTGCTAATGGCTATATATATCCATTAAAATTTGTGTTGAAATGTCGATGTATGAGCGATAACGCCTTGTAAGCAATGCTGCTGACTAACAAATCAAGAATGCGGAATAGGAATTCCGAAAAACCGATGAAAACTGATCAATTTTAGATATGAGGCCATGGTGAGCGCCTAACATAGTGACACGTTTGTGATTAAAGTAATATATTAAATATATTTGATCTTAAACAAATCTATTTGATATAAATAAAAAAATATATGATTTACTTCACTTCAGCTAGACGCGAATTAATTTTTTACTGTATTTCTTTTTTAATGACTCCCTGATACAAATATTTCCTGCTTGATAATGATTTGACTTAAACATAAAATAATTGCTAAAAAGAAGCGGACATTGATAGACAAACGGTAAGTTTAAAATATTGCAATAATGTTAAGGACGAAAGTGTTAAGTTATACTATTAAGTCAAAATCGGTCTGACAAATCATCATTTAATTTATCGCTTAAAACACGATTTAAATCATCTTGATTTTTAATATCCAGTCTGGTTCCTAACATAATTTATTGCCAAAAATGTACTCTAAAGAATATTTTGAACAAAACAAAATTCAGATTCAGATCTCGTCCATACGACGAGATCTGAATCTATGGGAACAGACATTAGAATCTCTGTTCCCATAGAGAACAGAGGCTGCTCCTTTTTTCCGATTTTCAGTGCAGAACTTGGTGGCTGTTCAAAACCTCCAACGACCAATTTCAGGAGCTTTAAAAACATAATTTTTTTTTTACCGCGGAGCTGTTAAGGGCTAGTTTCCCCAGGATCGTGTCCAGTACCAAACAAATGTCGACACGCGTGTTCGACACAACGCTGGTTGCCGCCGTCGCTCATAGATGGCGGTAGCTATCCGGAGTGTTAAGTTTGCCGGTTGTCTGTTTGCCACCGTCGCTCATAGAACGCGGCATCCTTTCCAGCCTCGGCAACCAGACAACTGGTTGCTGCCGTCGCTCATAGATGGCGGCAACATTTCTACGGAGGAAGAGGATCGGGAACCGGGCGAGCGGCGATGTGCGCAGCAAAGCGAATGGTTCCGCAACTACCGCGAGACCGCTGTCGCCTAAAGTTCCCCCGCGTCGAGCGCTTCAGATTCCCCTGAGAAAGAAGAGCAGATTGCTCGCCTGGAAAGCCACCGCTCAGAACAGAAGCTACAGCTCTGCTGCTCTTCCTTCTTCACCACAGTGGAAGAGCTGCATGTTTTTTTATTTTTTTTTTATTTACAGCTATTTGATTTTTCTGGCGTTGCTTCAAACTTTCGCTGTTTTACTGGAAATTGCCGCCTAGGTAAGACATATAAAATGCGTGTAATAAAAAAATGTTATTTTTTTTCTCAAAGCACATCAATTTCGTCGCTCGAGGCTTTGAACCGCCACCAACTGTTGCACAAAAAGCGGAAGGACGGATGAGCCGCGTAGAGGTATGGCAACACACCCCTACGTGTGTTGCCATACCCATCTGTTTGTGACTTTTTGTGCACGTTCGCTTGGTCAATTTAACGAGGCATCCCGGAAAAGCGTATTCATATATTCAAGCACTTCTTTCGATGCTTGCCAAAGTATTATCTTGGTGGCGCTCTTTTAGAGGCGTTCTCACTCTCAAAGAAAATGAATCTATATAGGATTCAGAACAATAGACCACCTGAGACGTGCAGGAATGAGCGCTAACATGACCTGAAGATCACTATAATTTCCTTCCCTCGCAAAGCGTCAATTCCTGCCTCTTAACCACACTCAAATCCCCTCAGTTTAGTAGAAAGACAGTCAAATTAAAACACCAGATACAAGAGTTTTATATATCCACGAGGCGGGAGCATAAAGCTTACTGCTATTCGCCGAAACAATCATCCTCTGCCACAAACTAAAAATATAGAAAAGACGCTTTCGTGAATGGTACGTCCACTGCGCAGATATTCAGGCCAACCTCGAGGTTCTACCCTCATGATAATACGAGAGGCTATGGCGGTACTTTGGTGAAGCATTATCAGTCGCGAAAAGTGATAAGGCGATCCTATGAACGTACTGGCGCATAAACGTTGAATGTCACTGCGACGAACTTCCCGCGTGATAGGGAAGCAATCGGACGTTTATATTCGGTGTAGCAACGGTTCGTCCCCCGGGAGTCTTCGCGGAAAAAAACTTGGTACAGTTGAGTGCAGGTGCTATTTTAAGTACCAGTTGCTGTTGAAACAAAACCAAAGTTCCTGAACGGAAAACAAATAAATAAAAAATAAATGGTAAAGAACTGATTTTTGAAGCTTCGCTTTTGTGTTTAGGTTGAGGGGACAAATGGCACTGTAGCGGGGTATCTCGATATTTGTTTAAAAATAATTTTATATCTTGATATCTACTCGGGAAAGGTGAGGTGGGGCGCGAAAAACAAGATTGTTGTTACGTGGCGTCATCACCTACCCGAAAAGAGCCTTTTTTTCTCAAATTCCTGTCACACAGTCCTGCCCCAATGCAAGAAAAGTGAGCTGGCAGTGGCAATATTCGACGATAAATTCCGTAAACAATAAAGATACTGAAAAAAAAACTATAAGATATCTGGAGAGTCTACATTCCCGCACGATACCTGGAAGATTCAATTGCTGGAATCTCCGGAGGGAGCTCGGTAAATTATGAGGCTAGAATTATGTTTAGACCTAAAAAAAGTGTGCGGTGTGGAACTAAGCATGGGAAAGTCCATTGCTCAGCACCACAGTGAACATTGTTTTATTAGGTATAACATATTGTAAGCCTCCTACTTTGCCAAACTCTTTCCGGAGATTGCGGATATTGGATCTTTCGCGTATTTTGCGGGAATGCAGATGTCAGTTTCGTTGAACGACAATTGAGCCATCGGCCAATGAGCTCGCGCCACTCCTCACGCGATGTGGAGCATGTGCAACGCCAATAACCGGGAACGAGAGCATATTCGACGATCCCATAGATGCCATTCTATCTTGCTGACATCAGTACCCTGATATTACGAGCACGTCATAGACATTCAGAACGAACTACTTTGAAAAATCAGCGAATCTGCAAGCTATCTCCTTTTTAACGTCTTTTAGATGCCTATGAAACTGGAGCTTAACACCACTGTTTTCCCGGCACTCAAAAATTCTTGAGAACGGACGAATTTATAAAACAAATTCAAACTAGCGAGCGCCAATTCGCACACGCAGAGTCAAGCTCGCTACCTGATGAACCGGTACTTTAAAGAATAGCGATAATATTTCCCAACAGGGGCGGATAAAGGACAAACACAAGTCTCCAAACAGGGTTATGTGACTGGTGATAGAGATGCCTGTAATGACATTTTTGCATTGACTTTTTTTTTGCAATTAAATGACTTTTTGTGGCAATGAGTAATGAAATAAATTACTTTTGTAGGCTAGTATTTTAGTAAGGAATAAATAATTTTCAGGCGATAATTTCGAGAAAATTACTCATTAGTTTTGAAATCACTTTTGTTACAAATAGGATGGTTTATATTAAAACGAGCGTGTTGGTAAATATACTAAAACAATCGGAAAGAATTTGTGTTTATTCTTCCCGATTGTTTAAGGATGGTTTGTTTGCGAACTTTAAAGAAATATAATTATTTTTCATAGTAGTAAACGCATTTTTATGCGTTTGCTACTATGCATTTACTATGCAAATTTTGCATAGTGAATAAACGAGTGTCATCTGCGTGTAAAGTCTTGTACGAGGAACACGACAGACGCACAAAGGCGGGCTGGAAAGGCGAGTGGGAAAAGCTCATGTGTAAAGATATCGCTGGAAGGCTACGGCGCACGAACTCAACTAAAGACAGATTCACGGCGTCACGCCATCACGAGGATACTATGCTTCATTCAGCCCTAAGCTGACAATGCGGTGGGGGCTATGAGCTCAATAGAACTAATTCCCAGTCTTTTACTTGATGATATGACCTGTCCCTTTCTCTGCGCGAGGGTGTATAGGAGAGCGTGGTTACGTCCCGAGAGATGAAATTGTGACTGTTCCAACGAGCACATAGCTTCTACCGCACTGTCAGATTTGGGACAAACTGCCGAAAGGCTTTAATGGGAAGGGCACATAACGAGCAAGGTCAACACATTCTAAAACCTCAGAGTGCAGGACACGCAAATCCCCAGCCTTTTTGCCATTTCGTCAAGAAATGTCAAACCGTAAGCTTCGACGATTGGGAACAACGAATGACCCGAGTAAATGGTTTATCCTAAATGCCTTGCCAAGGCCGCAGAACGTTTCGCACTTAGTCTTGGCAAGTAACGATGTTTTTTTTTCTAGCCCGGAAGGACTGCATGCGAGCAAAGCACCAGGCAGCACACAATATTGTGGCGATATTCGTCTCGGGTCAGGAAAGTCGTGTCAGTACTGCCGATATTTACGTTGTATGGGCAAAATCGTGCCGGTACCATTTGGATACTGCCGATGTCGACGGAATATTTGTTATATTACGGCGACGCAGTCATGATATATATCATATGGTACAGAAACCGGTTTTTTTCCTGAATATTTTCGTGAATAAAATAACGCCCGCGCTTATTGAATTCGGCCTATCGCTATACCCTGTTTTATAGCTCGGCAGAGAATATACGAGCATGTAACCGTAATTTTTGTAGGGTAATTAACTGAAATTCGTTAACGATTTCATTAGTGGCTATACAGGCCATGTTGGAAGTGTGATTTTGAAGGCTACCACCGTGGAAGGCTAAATCAATTTAGGAAAGCTAAACAGAAGGCACCGGTTTGAATATATTTGCCGACAAAGTTAGCGTTCTATCGGCTGCGAAATAAAAAAATGATATCACTGCACACTACTGTCAATCGTAGCCGACACGGCCCAAAGTTCGTCGGCGAATATCTCGAAGCCGGTGTTTCACCTTGCGTAAATTGCCTTACCTTTCCACAATGGCTGCCTCATAAACTGCTTTGCAACATGGCGCGTCTGTAAGGCCGCTCATTAGAAAGCTAATTAACACATTTTAAGTAAATGAAAAATATACTACAAAAAAAGAAGAACAAGAATAGCTTACAAAACGTGAGGGCCCCAGTGATCTGGCGTAGGTTGCTAACTGTAGAATTACCCGACACTGCGCTGTGACGACAGAAAAACGACAGGAAGAAGTAAAGAAGTCTCAAACACAGCTGAAATTTATTGCCGCAGAATCCGCTAATATGCTGTCTGAACTACGAAAAAGGGAGGGGGAACAGGGGAAAAAGGAAAAACCCACAAAGGATACTCTCAAGGGCCAACCAATAGTGAACTGATAATCTTGAGGGTCCGGTTATAAATTAACATGTAGCGAACTGTCATTGCCAATTTGAGTGCAAAACACAATGAAGCCAAATTTTATGAAAGCTAGTTCACGGTTCATGCAAACAACGACACATAAACTTTTGAGCAAGAAAAAAAAAACCATCACCCACTCCACTCTGTGAGGGTAGATGAGCACCGAAGCTGTTTAGCAGACGACACAGACGCGATACAGAATTTTGAACAAAGCTACGAACAGATTTATTGTCTTGATCGGTGGTCATCGCGGCGAAAGATACGCACACACATTTATTGCTGTTTTGATCGGGGGTCATTATTTCGCGTGGACGACTATCGCCGCCTCCAGGAGCCAGAAGAAACTAAACACGCGCGACGGGACCACCACCCGGCTGAAAGTAGACACGCGCGACAGCACCGCCACCGAGGGTGAGCGGAAGGAAAGGAAACTAAGCACGCAAGCGCATGGAACGACGACAAAGAGATGGCGGTGCGAGGATAGGCATGGCCGAAGCGGGTCGCACAGCCGCAAATCTTTGAGAACCCTATATTATCCACCTGAGAGTCTACTGATCTTAAAATTTGTGGCTATTGATAACTACCGTACTAAATAGACCTAGTGCTAAATTCAGTGGCGTAGCCAGGATTTTATTTCGGGGGCTGGCGGGGGGGGGGGGGGGGGGGGGGGGGGTCCAATAGCATGAATTCCCCCCCCCCCCCCCCCCCCCCCCCCCCAAGGACGAAGAAGAGTGAGCTCGGCGGTACGGACGCTCACAACGGACCAGGCTTCATTTGCACGAATGCGGGAGTGGTCACTCACTGTTTTAGTGTCGTCGTAGTTTTGGCCTACCAACATTAAAAGCTTCCCACAGCGCACAACTCCCCCCGCTTTTTAAGGTAGCACTGCATTAGCATCGCGTGAAGACCAGACAAAACACAAGGATAGCTATAGACCAGTATCTGCTCTGTTTCACTGACGCCACCATGTTTGTTTAAGTTGAAGCAATGACACGGTAAAAGGGGGGGGGGGATTGCGCTTTTTGCGAGACTCCATTTTTTTCAATCTTCGCACATATCGTACTACAAGAACGTCGGAAAGGCATAGTCACGAAGCTCCAAGAACCACACTTATGCCAAAAGCGCTCTAGGTTTGGAATTTGTACCCCATAATCGAGGAAAACTATTGTTCTTTTTTTTTTTAGGGCGCTACCGGCTATTGGTCAGAAGCATTTTGTCTCTAGTCTTTAGTCTTTATTTATTTGCCTCTGGAGAGCCGCGCCCCCGCGGAAAGGCAGTAGCAGCCCGTACCATAAATTCCCGCGGTGCCGCGTCTAGTGAACATGATAATGTGATCAGCATATTATGCATGATGACGACGACATGAATCGTTGGTATTGGGGAGGATGGGAGTCCGATTCGCAGAAGTCCGGATTTCGTGGGGTGGGTTGGGCGGGTCAGCAGCGAGCCATGGGATCTGGCACGGCGTTCGATTTGTACATGAAGGAGTCCCAGGAGCATGATGCAGCTGTTGCTCACTGGCGTCCACTGGGGTCGAAGTATCATGCTCCAAGAAGGTAGCCCAGTCAATGTAGAAGCTACAGCCTCCAAGGAACCGAGGCTCAGGGCTCAGATTGAGGCACCACCGACGCCCGATGTGTCATCTTCTCCACGTGGTCGCCCGTTGTGTTCTTTATTTATACGCGTATATATGCATAAATAAAATAAGAGATAAAAAACACGCACAATCGAACGGACAGCGGCTTGTCCACCAGGTACTGCCTTTGAAGGAAAAAAAAAACACCCTCAAAATCAAAAACCACCATCATCATCATTTACCGCCCTAAAGCCGAGACCTCCTTGACGATAGATGGCTCTCGCCAAGCCTCCTATTCAATGGGGGAAACGTCGCGGGTGCGGGACGTCGAGCCATTCGACCCAGAAAACCTGTCCGCGCCAAGGCTATTGTATTTTTGAGGAGTGGAGTGGTACGCTTCCTAGTAAAGTGTTTAAGAGAGCCTTCCTAGATCGGCTCCTTGCCTCCGAGTTCCCTATATGTAGACACTCCTACTGAGCATGCGCCCAGCTGGCTACGGCCGAGGTCTACTGCAACGGGTTGGTGATCGTTGACGCCGCCCGATTTGATTTTTCCGGCAGGAGACCAAATCCCATTGGTTCTCCTTGATTTCCGCGACTGACTCGTGGTTCTGGTACTTCGCGGTCTGCTTTCGGCGTTCACTCTTTTGTGGGACTCACACGTCTTGCAGTTTGTTTGCCGGGCTCGAGATCGGACTCACTTCACGACTCCCCGGGCGATGTATGAAATCCTACTAGATAAGAAAGCCTAAGTGCATAATTTTCCTGCGGCACTAAAGAAATTTTGCCACCGTAGGCCGGAGATTGGACACGACTGCGGCGACAGCCTTCGGCTAAGACTCGTGTTCTCACTGATTAGACACGACTCCTTGCCGAAGGCTGACGCTGTAATTGTGTCCAATATTTGGTCTATGGTGGCCTTCTTTAGTGACGCAAGAAAATTCAGCACTTAGGATTTCTTATCTAGGAGGCGTTGGGTGTACGAAGAAAGGCCATTAGGTAAAGCACCCAGCACCTCCACTTGGACACGATGACAGCCGAGCATGGGCTGGAACCTTCCAAAATAAGAAAGATTGATTAAAAATAGGACTGAACCAAGCATCTGTGACAACATAAAAAAAAACTATCTGAAAAGTGTTTATGGGTGATTTCAGATAAGATCGACCAAAGGGTGGCTGGTCGACATTTTTAAATCAACTGATGTTTTTATATGACATTGTCTAGTGTCTGGTATAAACGAATCCACACTTAGTTTTGACCAGAAAAAAAAATTTGGAGACAAGAAAAATCGTAAGGCAGGGAGAGGTGGACAGTTGCAATAACGCGCACTGATGGAGGGGGCAAGTTTGAAAGTGAATAATTAAAACAACAAAATTAGGAGAATTTTAAAACTTTTTACAAACAAACTATGGGTACAACTTGCTTGTAATATAAAGTAATAATATTTATTTAAAATTTATTTAGTTTTCTAAAAATTGCCAAACATGCCTGCTCGAACGACAAATGGCAAACTTTGGAAATCTGTATCTCATGAAATAATTTAATCATTATTACATAACTTGCAGACATTATTTTACTAATATATGGCTATTATTGAAAAAATAAATAAGGTATCTGAGTGACACAATAGTTACAATATATTTAGGCAAACATGGGAAAAAAATCAAACAAAGAAAAATTCCAATGCAAATAAAAAAAAAAAACACCACCCTCGATTTTTTTTAAATTTAGGTAACCTGTTATACTCTATTTCGGCATTCATTTCCAATAAAAACATGTTGCATCATTTTATTGAGAAAGAAGATACAACTCCCCAAAGTAGGGTCCTTTTTCAAAGCCTACACTTAGCAGTGTCCTATACAAGAAGTGACTCTGAGTTCCAGTTAAATGAAACTTGCACAAATCTTTTATATACATTTATTCAGATGAGGTCATTGATAAAAAGAGCGATCGGTCACACAGTAAAAGGGAGGAGAAACTATATACAGCATTTTACATAAGCGTACAAAGTGGTATCATATTAGAGACTAATGATTTGAGAAAAGATGATGCAGTGTGAAGTTGTACCTTCCGGTATATTTTACATCTAGAGTAAAATAAATAACTTTACTTCCACACACAAAAACAAAGATATAATAGTAAGATATTTAGGTTGGCTGTGTATTTACGATTACAAACAATTTCAGGTGACGGATGCCATAGTGCCTAACTGGAGCAGCTTCGATGCTCTCGGTGTATGAATGAATCGTGGCAAGCCGATATATTTTATCCTGCTCGAGGATAACATTTTGGGATTTTTTTTATAGTGATCAGATAAAAATTATTAGTAACCACCAACAAAAACAGTAGGTTAAATACCCCGTGAAGAAAAATGTGATAAATAAGATGTCCCTGCATTCAAAATGAGCAGTCTTTGGGAAATCAAATTCGGCACTTTACGCTAAGGTTTTCCTCGCTGTACCCATTTAATAAAGTTGCTTCCAAACAGATCCGACTGTCCGTGCTACATATACGTCACAGGTCCCTTCTGTTGATGACTTGCTGAGCCGCCACGCGTGCCAAGACTGAATGCCAGGGAAGGCGCGCACCGTCAGCCACTCTTCTTTTTTTTTGTTCACGATACCGAACAACCTCATTTTCGTCCAGATATACAAGATGCACGCCTTTCAGTTTCTTTGATAGAACGCTCACCATTGTCCTGGCCGTCTGAATTGCGCTTACTGAACGTTCTCTCAGGTTGTTCAGCGTGGCCTGGTGCTTCACGAGTCCGCCAACTCCGTCACATGCATTTTTCCCATGTCCAGATGCAGAAAATAACCACTGGGCTTGTGGGCAATCGTCCTTTGCAAATTGGTGAAGCTGGTAGCGATTCTTGAAATGACTGGCGGCGCCGTCACTTACGTACGTCACGTACGAGTATACCGCAACGTTGTCTTCAACCCACTCCTTCACTTTTTCTAGAGCCAAGCAAGCGTGAGCGGCGTCGTGACACAGGTCCTCACTGATGATGGCAAAGCTGTTTGTAGATTTTCTTGTCGTCACTACACATGTAAATATCGAAACTTGTTTTTTTTTCCAGTGATATGCTTGCACTTCGTCAGGAAGCACGATGGTCCAGTTTTCAGCAAAGTCAAAATGAAAGACAATGCTCCCGCGTTGCATGCACTGTTTTTCATCGTAGATCGCTTTACCTTGCGTTTGCCGGATATGGTTGTGAAGTACCCAACTTCCAACCGTCACTTGGATGACTTTTAGGAAAGTCTCAGGTTCCAAAGTTTTTTTCACAAGGTCGCCGGACTCCCATGTTGCAAGCACAATCTCTTCATCCTCCGGGATATCCAGTTCCTGGAGTGTAAGAAACTGGCCTTTTGGGCAGTGATCACAGTCTCCTTGAAGGCACAGTTCTGTTGCTGGGTCGCACAGAAATGCCGAGTTCATTTCACCAGTGTTGAATGTTGATCCTGTAACGTTCTCTAGAGCGGCAATACAAAGATAATAATTGGCGCAGCGCACACAAACGCACACTTCCTTGTGTGGAATACATTGGACCCATCTAGGGCGCAACGAATAAAATTTCGTTAGCCCAACGCCGGAATCGGGATGCTTGTCTTTGTATATACGGAAGGCCTTTCGTATTGAGCGTGTCATGAAGCGCTTTGGCACGAACGTTTTCTCTCCGTTGAGCATGACAGAGATGACGTCCTTCTGGTTGGGACTTTGGCGCGAACATTGTAGCTCGTCTTTCGTGAAGTACTCTAGGGCAGGACAGGTTCTCAGGGCTCACCTTGCACCTCATGTAAGGATCCGGCTCATACCACACGCCATGCTTTTCCTTGAGTTTTCGGGATTTACTGATGAGGTACATTGAGGCCTGTGGAATCATCTTTTGAAACTCATTCTTCGTCAGTGTTGACGGCAGGAGTGTAACCAGTTGACAACGTTCCCGGAGAGAGGTGGCGGTTTCAAAGGCCTGCCGAAAGTTGTCCACCCACTCAGTGCATGTGGAGCATGTTGGTTCGGACGACCCCGATGGTGCGTCCCTGTCGTACGCAATACGTAGCCTTGAGCGTATATTCTTGACAGCAACCTGCTCCAGTTCTGTCTGCTTTCTCTTGACATAGGCAGGCCTGTCCCGACTTCTTACGACGCTTGGTTGTCTCAGCGGCGACACATCTGTAGGTAGTATGCTGCGATTTAGATCTTCAATTGCTTCTTCAGCTGGCACAAATATGTCAGGGCACTGCTCTGAGCTTCGCATCGAGATCTCCTTAGTGATGTGCATGAAGCAATGGTAGCACAGGTAGTCCGTCGCACTCACTTTGGTGGAACAGTCAGGCGGAAGAATTTGCTTCAACGAGTTTAGGTCCAACTCGCCAACACTTCGAAAATTCCGCTGCTTTGGTATAGTCTTTTTATGTTTGCAAAAGTAATCTGCACAAAACACTCGTTCGGAGCTCCAGGACGTCTTCATAATGTATACATAAATAATAGAAATTAAACCCCAACTGATGGCATATAATTGCCAAGTGAAAGAACTACTGGGTGCACACGTGACAAGTCCGAGGCTGAGGAGCTCACTCACTGCAAACGTACATTTGAAAAGAGAGGTCACAACTGAGGCTGTCGGCAAAGCTTGATCCACGTCAAAGGAAGAAAGAGGGAAAGTCTCCAGACAAAAAATTGTGGTCAGCGGCCTTCGAAAAAGACTTTCCGGAATCGCACTGTCGTCCCTCCACGCGCTGATATGAAAGCACCCGAGCTTCTACCACGTGGTTCATGACACAGCCTGAGCCATGTCGGCGACCGGTTCGCGAGGGGTTGGCGGTGGGGTTACGTTGATGGCCACTCGGATTAGCCCTTGCTGTACTGAGCTACCGCCTGCAGTGCCTTATCGCCGGCTGGTGTCAACAACGAGAACACACACCCTGTCTACACCAAAACTACAAGCGTTCACCGCACACGCGTCGCCGCCGCTTTTAAGCTTTTGTGAAATTGCTTTCTTTTGCCGCGGAGAACCGCCTTATGTTAACTACGCGCCTGAAATCCTTCCAGGCGGGCGTACACAATATCAAGCGTTTCGAGAAATGCCCGTGGAGTAGAACTATGGGAAAATTCGGAGCCCGCGATGTCGATATCGTCGCCGTTGTGTTAGTACGCCGTGGCGTACTGCAGTCCCCCGTTGGGGGAGGGGGGGGGGGGCGGTCTTACTACGATAACATGGCGACAGCGTTTACACTCTATGTATTTACGCGAGGCTCGAGTATTTGGGGTTAATGCTGCCGGTTGGTGTGCCCCTTTGTGCCTGATATTATCGCCCGTGACGCCAGCGAGTGAGATGGCGACAGGCATGACTGCTCAGTAAACAGGCGTCGCACCAAAATGAGTTGCTGGGCGAGTTGGATAGACATCTTCACTTAAACAGCGCAAATAAGTTACGTAAGGAAGAGACAAGAGGTACAATACCTTTCTTCTACAATGGGCTCTGTACCGTGTTTCTCTCCTCTAGACCCTGTTTCTTCATATATTCATCTAATCGTTATGTGTGTGTGCAAGGCAAGAATCTGTTCTTTCGCAATCAAGCACAGCGCTCTTTCCTTCCTCTTGTCTCTTCCTTACGTAACTTAATTGCGCTGTTTAAGTGAAAAAAAAACAGGCGTCGGCGGCCATGTTTTGCTGGTTGAAGCGAACCCCCTTGTCCTCGACAGCAAGCGGGGAAATGCGAAAAAAAGATTATATCGGCCGTTTTGCCAGAACTAGCGACGAGTGTCGTCTGCGGTTTCCGGCAACTATTTTGCCATAATCGTGAGCTTAGCGAGGAAATGATTTTTGCTAGCCACAGAACACTACCACGCAGAAAGGGAATGCTTGAACATGTTTTTGTTCTGGATATATATCAGGGATATATATGAGAGAGAGAGAGAGAGAGAGAGATGAAGGTAGAGCGGAAGAGGGAATAGCATATAGTGTCACAGGAGAATAAAGTAAACAAAGTTCCTAGTGGCCGATGGCTGCATGATCTTTTCTCGGATCACTAGTCCGTAATATGATACCTCTTTGTACACAGTAGTTTCTCCTTAATTTAAGTGTGTGAACGATTTCTTTAGTTATCATTGGCCTCATCTGAATAAAAATATATAAAAGATGTGTGTTGGTTTCATGAAACTGGAACTCAGAGTCAGTTCTTGTGTAAAACACTGCTAAGTGTAGGCTTTGAAAAAGGACCCTATTTTGGGGAGTTGTATCTTCTTTCTCAATAAAATGATGCAACATGTTTTTAATGGAAATGAATGCCGAAATAGAGTATAACAGGTTACCTAAATTTAAAAAAATCGAGGGTGGTGTTTTTTTTTTATTCGCATCGAAATTTTTCTTTGTTTGATTTTTTTTCCATGTTTGACTAAATATATCCTAACTATTGTATCACACAGATACCTTAGTTATTTTTTAAATATTAGCTATATATTAGTAGAATAATATCTGCAAATTATATCATAATGATTAAATTATTTCATGAGATACAGACCTCCAAAGTTTGCCATTTGTCGTTCGAGCAGGCATGTTTGTCAATTTTTAGAAAAATAAATAAATTTTAAATAAATATGATTACTTTATATTACAAGCAAGCTATACCCATAGTTTGCGCCTAAAACGTATTAGAGTTCTCCTAATGTTATCGCTTTAGTTATTCACTCTCAAACGGGCCCCCTCCATCAGTGCGCGTTAATGCAACTGTCCACCACCTCATGCCTTACGATTTTTCCTGTCCCCAAGTATTTTTTCTAGTCAAAACTAAGTTTGGATTCGTTCATACCAGACACTAGACAATGTCATATAAAAACATCAGTTGATTTAAAAATGTCGACCAGCCACCCTTTGGTCGATCTTATATGAAATCACCCTTATCCAGACCACTAAAAAGCTACATAGCTTTAGCAGTAAGCTGTCCGATTGAGTCCTCTCTTTCGGTGTTTCGACAGCTGCCGTGGCCCAACCGAATGGAAGTGGATGTGGCACCACTTTTCTGGCATTGAACTGCAACGGCTGTGCTTCGTGGAAGTGCACATCTATGCCAGAACAATTTAGAAAGCAGCGCCGGCGCAGCACGCCACCAAAGTTAGCCTCCGGTGATTTGGACAAAGCCACACCACGACCGCACACTGCCAAGCATGACTTACGCAATTTATGTAGATAAATTATGTATACAAATACATCGCACCCACTTCACTGCAGACCTCAAAAGTTCTGATGGCGAACGAGAACGGAAAAACATCGCGGTAATTTTTATCCTAGCGATATTCGGATACATCCGAGGTCCGAGCAAAGCAGTGCCGTTTATGTGTCTTTCGTGGATATATCCCCGCTGATCGCCAACGAAATTTGCACTGAAAATTCTGTTCCTCCGTATTTCCCACACTGAACTCTAAAATTCCTTTGGATCGCCTTTAGATCATGGCACCCACATCTGAAAGCAACTCACTCGGATCAACGACAGCCAACAACGCATACGACAAGCTCTGTCACAGCCGGAGTCACCACTGCCTGGGCGCTGCCATCTTGCCTGTGACGACGCGTATTTGGTTAGGACAAATTGACGAGTAGTCAGATTTGGGTGTAATGGCGGTGGCCTAAGGGGCGGGAGAGGGGGGCGGGTCATTTCTGTGCGCGGCCTGGAACCCCAGTGTATCGCAACAAGCCCCTCTATCCTCGTTGATACGTAAACGTATTTTCAAAAAGTCGTGTAATAAACTTCAAACGAATTTGTGAACGATGTTGCTAAAACGACTAATTGATGGGAAACAATTGGTACAAGCATTAACTATATAAATATTGTGATAAGGTCATTTGGAATTGTATTAAGGTGTTTAAACGCTATGATTAATTAGCGGTTTCCATTTGTGAGAGGAGCTTGTCAAACCACAGTTGTTACCTATACTCCGCGTCTTGGAACGCACCTAACGATGCAAGTAAAGCCGTATAAAGGAAAGAAAACGTAGCCGCACTCGTAATATGATTAACAATAGAAACTGTATCGGTAGTTTTTTCGCACACATGCAAAGCTCCGCGTGAAATGGACCTCGCCACGTCGAACGTTGAGTCGCCACCTCAAATCTCGCGGATTTTGGTTAGGTCATCACGGCAGAATTGCACCTATTTAGTTCTTTCACTAGTTCTGGAAGCTAAACCACTCTCTCTTTAACAATACTCAACAAAACGCCACGGTATTGTAATGTGTATTGCAACATTGAAACGTGTGGAGACTGGCATGAGCGACGCGGTGTCCTTCAGGATGGTGTCTAGGATTGGTTGCCTTTCCTTGCGATTGATGGCGCTCTGTCATCTAATGTGTCTATGCAACAACAAACTAAGGGAGGGGAGGAGAAGAGAGAGCGCGGAGACATCAAAACGCAGAGTTCTGGTAGGAAGGATTGGGGGGATACCTGAAGATTTGTTTCAGCTTAGGTCCAGAGACAGCCGACTCAACCAGGTAATGGGACTAATCAAGCACCGTCGAAAGCGCAAGTCACTGGCCTTTTTCTGTTTACGATTGGTTCAGTGATAATAAAACACATGCAGAAACATAACGAACAAATCGATGGTGCGCCTTTGACGCTGTCAGATTGGTCCCATCAGCTTGTAGTTTCGGCTGCGTCTGGACGTAAGTTGAAACAAGGTATAGACCGTTCCATTAGGGTCATAGCAGAGATGGTAGAAGAAAAAAAAAATGCACTCCCCGTCTCACCCCTCATCTCGTCCGCTCCGCCGAGTGGGCTCTAGCTAGCGTCCGGCTGGCGTGCAAACTCTGTTTAAAATCGCGTCATTTTGAAACTTTCAAGCGCAGATGCGCAGATTTTGGTATGCCAGTTGTGTAATATTATGCTAGATAAAAAGACTCACAGGGTCCAATTGCGCTGTTACCTGCGTGCAAATAATAATAAAAAAAAAGTAGGGAAAACTGTGTCAGATTGGCCGGTCTCTTTGGCGAAAAGTAAATCCGGTTACTGTACATTTTTTACTATACAAACTTTCGTACTGGTGTAGGCCTTTAGCGACCATGAGTGGAAATCTGAAATAAGAAATAAAACATGCTCTCCTGCCGCAATACAAGCAGTAGTTGAGGGTAGTACTGCTGGCTGACTCAACTGCTATTTAGGTAACGGAAAAAATATATGCTAGTTGATCATTTAGCAAAATAAAACAACAGAGAGCTATTGGCCGATTTTGGAGTAGCCACAACTATTCTAAGAACGCGAACCACTTTACAACGGCAGCCACGAGCGAGAGTTCGATGTTCGGTAGAGCCCGCCAATACAGCCCAAAGATGGAGAACGGCAACCTCCCGGTTTGTCGTGTGCTAGCGGAGTCGGGCGCGTGCCCTCTCTCTCGTTTTACCCCGCCGAACCCGCTGAACTTCCCGGATGTGTGGAGAGGGCGCTGCGGTCGAACAAAATGGTGCCGCCCAGAGAGCGCTAAATGGAATGGTGTATAGCTGCCTTTTGCTCCGCTGCGCTCGCCGAATAGACCCGTAGCTCTCAAGTTTTGAATAGTGTCCCGGGCGAGCAATATAAGATATTTCTAGATCGCGTTTCCGCCGTGCGTACCGTTGCATCCTCTCAAATGCTCTGTCAGTGCACGTGAACAATGAGCAGACGCCCAGCCACGACGCTCAGAGACGCTAGTTTACGCCCTGGGAAGGTGCATGATAGGACGCTGGGACGCCACTTCACGTCAGCATTAAATGGTCGCGTTTCGCGGACGCTAGCGGAGGCGCCTCTTTTGTGGTAGCCTTTTCTGAGCGCTATTGCGCCCCCTGGCCGAAAACAACAGGCCTATTAGAACGTGGAACGCCGGCGTCCGGCATTTGACTTTCGCGTTGGAACGCATGCTACAAGTGCAGTGGAGACAAAGGCAGCTCGCTTAAGGTCTCCCGACCAATCGTTTTAACCAGAGCTCGGCGCTCTGATGTCCTAGAGCGTGCTCTCATCTCCTCCTCTCTATTACTTTCGCGGCGCATAGTCACTGGGAGCTTACAACATGCAGGGCGCGATTATTGCTTTGAAATTGGTTATTCTGCGTTCTTATTTAGAGCGTTTTAGAATACACTCTTAGAAAAAAGGGTCAGTATAGTCCTCCCTAAAGGGAGGAACGCTCTTGACATATATGTTCCTTCAGAAAGGGAGAAACCTTCGTCCCTTAAGTAGGGGAGCAAAAGTTCCTCCGTCGACTGCATCACATTATGGCGGCCACGAATCGAGCAAATCGAGCT
The DNA here is from genome assembly GCF_016920785.2 of Ixodes scapularis. NCBI lineage: Eukaryota > Metazoa > Arthropoda > Arachnida > Ixodida > Ixodidae > Ixodes > Ixodes scapularis. The sequence goes on from NW_024609835.1 coordinate 91,322,249, forward strand.
CGATAAGGCTTAACGAGAACACTAAGTCTATTGTACGAAGGGAGAGGAGCAGCAAATAAAAACGTAACACGAGCTTTCCGCGAACTGTATTTATTTCTGAAGTTTCTTTACCCCTGCAGGTAAAGAAACTTACGTTTCGAAAGCACGCAGTCACTCAGTCTTCTCATCGTCAGCACTGCGATGTTCACGGAGACAACCGGCACCCAGATCGCGCACTTTATGTCTTACCTTTGCTATTCCTCGAGCCACAATTCCTTCGTCAACCATTGCGTCAACCGCACATCACGGAGGAGTGAAAATCATTCGCCCGCAAAACCAAAAGCCGCTCTAAAAAAAAAGCAAATCCGAAGCAACCTCTTGGCTTATCTCAGCCCGGTAACACGAAATTATGGCGTAGCCGTGTAGCGTAAAAGGATGTTAAATCGCTTGCCACCAGATGGCAGGGTCAAGCAGAGTAATCCCAAGTAGCTGGGCTAGGTGGCGCTAGGTACCGCCCAATTCATGTTTAAAAAAAACAAAAAAAACATTTCTTTTTCTTAAGCCACAATTACGTTTCCTTTTCTTCTGGAATCTCTAACACATGTAGACACGTTACGCACACTACAAGCATCAGGTGAACATATATTGAGCGCATACACAGGCATCGCACATACAAACATCAATGCAACAGCACCCTACGTCGCTCACTACTCCCGAGCCTTTTTTTTTTTTTTTATTTATTTATTTAAAAAAACGTTTTTATTTACAGAGTTAAAAGCTGGCCTTCTTGGCCATTGCCGAAGCCACACATGTATAGAAACCCACCCAATCAAATTTTCATAGGATCAGTTGAGCATTATACAATTTCTATTTATGAACTTGTCTCTTTTCACCATGTAGTTTTTTAAACGTGCTTGCAGAACGGACCTCTGCTCGAAGCCGGGCATGCACGTTTGCTCTAACAGGTTACTAGTGTAGGAAAAGCCTTCGACGAAATGGCTCCAAGCAGGCTTGCCTTTTTCTTCAACGAGCGTGTGATCCGTACGGGATCTCCAAATCGCATGCATCCCGAGCAGAAATAACACTTCTACGCACTTTTGGTTTACACCAGCTGCAACACGGAGAAATTTTAGAGTGCCCCAATCCGGCTGGGCCTCATCAAGGTTAAGTGCATGACGGAGTTCCGACCAGAATATTTCAGCATTTGTGCAGTACAGGAATACATGGTGCAAAGTCTCCTGGAAAGGACATAAAGCACAATTGACAGACCCCGCCAAAAGAAACCCTTTGTTCTCGAGCCACGTCTTAACAGGCAACACTTCTGTATGAAATTTTACGAAGAAGTCTTTTATGCATGTTTTTACCGGGTATTTACGCAGTTTTTTAAACACTGTAGACCCTTCTACGCTTTCCGGCGGAGAGCGATACATTGGTGGCGGTATTACCAGGTCGATAGTGTCCCAATACAGCTTTTTCCTATTCGCCTGGATTAAGTAGTCCCAAGAAAAACGTGATTGAAAAAAAGTAATGGCGTCTTCAATCTCTTTGTAAAACCTAAGTACGGGAGCCCTTCTGGAGGCTTCTTCCGTACTAACTTGCCAGGCCGACAGGTATCGTCCCCCTAGGCACTTTAAGGATCTCGCCAGAACCGGGTGGATTTGGTCCCGAAAAAACAGAAAACGATTTACTTTTATCTTTAGTTCTAAGTTAACGAGTCCCATACCTCCTTTGGAAAGGCTAAGAAACAAATTAGTTCTGCGCATCCGTTCAAACAAAGATTGCCAGATAAATGTTGCACAAATCCTGTGAAACTTGTGGATATCTACTTGACGGGACGGCACAACCTGTGCCGCATACCATACACTCGAAAAGAATACAGTTACAAACAAAAGACCTGTTAAAGAACGAAAGGTACCTTCCGTGCCATTCGCTCATTTTTCCGTGAACCTTATTTAAATGAATGCCCTCTCGGCCGGTGCTGAGTGATAAAGTTTCGAGTTCAATTCCGAGATATTTAGAGACTGAACACGACCAATTCATGCCCAAATACCTCTCGGGTTTTGTGATCCATGGGCCGAGCCAAGCCCCAGTCGATTTGGACATATTCATGACTGCCCCTGATGCGTTGGAGAAATCCGATAAATGTTTTACTGCAAGCTCCAGTTCTCGCTTAGACGAACATACAATTGCAACATCATCGGCATAGGCTAGAATTTTAGTTGGGCCGGTGCCAAGATTCACGCCCTGAATGCTCTCGTCGGCCATAATTATTTTACATAGAGGTTCTAAATATAACGCAAAGAGCAGCGGCGACATTGGGCATCCTTGACTTACTGATGATTTTACCTTTATAGGAGTAGTTTGGTTCCCGTTAACTAATAAGCGAGTAGTGATTTCCCTGTAGCAAATCTTAATATACTTTGTTAGCGTCCCTCCAAGACTGCATCGTTCCAGAAGTGTAAAGAGAAACGAGTGTGACACCCTATCGAAGGCCTTACTAAGATCGACCTGGAGCACTGCAATGGGGTGTTGTTCGGCCTCCGCCGTTTCGCATATAGTCCGCATTATGTGGGAGTATGTTGTGATCGACCTACCTTTAAACCCGTAAGGTTGATGATTTCCCACAATACAGCTTAAACCCTGTTCAATGCGTTTAGTCAGAATTTTGGCGAGGATCTTGTAATCTGAAGTCAATAGGCTGATTGGTCTAAGGTTGTCTGCGCTCGTAACGCTGGAGCCTGCATTTTTTTTGGGAATGAGAACTGTTACTGCTTGTCGCATTGATGGAGGTAGCAAATTTCGTTTTAAGATGTCTGCATACACATTTCGGAGTATTGGAATTAGAAGGCTTGAAAACTTTTTATAAAATGCTGAACCCAGCCCATCTACACCTGGCGACTTTCTGGTGTTAAGTTCTTTAATCGCTTCTCCTATTTCTTTTTCAGTGATTTCCCCGTTTATTTTCTCAGAAATCTCCGGAGGAATTTTCGGCATGGCTTCCAAACATTTTTCTAGAGTGGTCTCATCTACCTCTTTCTGCACACTCAACAGCTTAGTGAATGTGTCTACGAGTTCACGTTCGATGTCGTCCTGCTCTGAAAAAACCTGTTCCCCAACTTGCAGAGAAGTTATTTTATTTCGGCGAATGTGATTGCGCTCTTTCGTTTTAAAGATTTTAACCGGCTTTTCTTCTGTGTCTAACGCATGCAACCGGCATCGCACCATTGCACCACGATATTCACCTTCCATAATCGAGAGGAGCCGTGACTTGCATTCGCGAATATCGCTAGTGAACACGCCAGGGGTTCGGCTTTCTTCACCGATTAAAGTTTTCAGAGTTAATTCAAGGGTGCGCTTTTCTGCCCGCGTTTGAGCAGCCTTTTTCTGGCTATACCGAAAGGTGATTAATTTGACCTCTTCCTTCACGAGTTCCCACCTAACAGCGTCTACGCCAGCCTTGTTTGTTTCGCGTAGAACTTCCTCTATTTTGGCAGCAAGCGGCTTCTCTTCTAGCAGGCTCTCGTTCATTTTCCAAGAACTCCACCCTGATGTTTTCTTTACTTTAGGTTTGCTTTTTCCCACCCGCACTGAAACGATTGCATGGTCCGAGAAAGCGACGGCATTGACCTTGTATGCTTCCGCAGTCGCTACGCATTCGCTTGACGCATACACACGATCGAGGCGCGAGTGACAATTGCCCTGCCAATGGGTATAGCCGGGCCACGGCGCCGACGCCACTTCCGTCACATCTTGAAGGTCAAAATCCCGTAATAACTTCTTAAGCTCTCCAACGCTCGAATCAGAATGGAGCCCGTTTGAGCAGTCTCGCGAATTTACAATACAGTTAAAGTCACCAGCTAGTATCGTCTTTGCCGATGTGTCCAAGTATTGTCGTAGATTGATAAAGAAGGACTTACGATCTGCTGGTGTGTTGGGGGCGTGAACACACACAACTTTAAAGAGCTCACGATTACACAGCAGTTCCACTGCACACACCCGACCGCTCTTATCACTTTCCCACTCCGGAAGCACGGCGAGAGCACTATCTTTGCGAACTAGGATAGCCGCCCCCCCACTCTGTGCGATAGCATTCGAATGAAACAAACTGAAATGTCGCTCAAGGAATCGAGCCAATTCTTGCACCTGAGAATCGGAGGAGAGTTTCGTTTCCTGTAGAAACACGATGTCTGCGTTCTCTTTTAACAGCGCGTTTAACACCCATTGTTTCCTTATTCGAGCTATCAGGCTAACGCAATTTAAAGTTACTAATTTCAACTGTTTCATTATGGTCGCGATCCAAAGAAAATAGAGAACAAAACCCCGCGCATCAAAACGCGTCTGCACACAGCACGACGCTGAAAGCGTTGGAACAGTTCACCTTCTAGGAGTTCCTTTCGTGCCGGTCCTCTAGCGGAGGCCGGGGCTTCGGGGCTCTTAGGCGTCCGCGTCTGGTTGTGGCGAGTTTACAGTGTAAATAAGTCGGTGTGCCGTCCTCCTCTTCCTCAGCGCTGTTCTCTTGGACGAGAGGTCGCTTGATAGCCGTGGCAACCACCTCCATCTCCGCTTCGTTCTGCCCTGCCGTGTCCGGTACCGCTGCCTCCTGCGCTTGGTTCGCCCGGCCATCCGCCTGGAAAACGGGCGTTGTGTCACCGCCAGTTAGTGGGCCCTCAGTAGTAGCGTCCGCAGAAAGCTCGACTTGTGAGGAAGGTGTCGACGTTGAGGCCGCAAACGTGCCCCTGGACGACGGGGCCGCGGAAGGATTGCGCCCGGTGGTGTCCGAGGGCATGCTGCTGGTCAGCGGGGCCGCAGATGGGTTACACCCGGGGATGACCGCAGGCGTGCCCCTGGTCAGTGACTCCGTGGGAGAGTTGCACTCGGTGGTGCCCGCGCTCGCTGCTTGTTCCGCTTCCCTTTCGTCCATCAGCATGTCGAGGTTTTCATCGAGGAGTGGTCCACTTGTTGCAGCTGCGTAGGTTCTAACGCAATCTGTCCTAGTGTGGCCATATCGATGGCAGTCCTCACAGCGAGGGACTCTGCAGTCCTTCCGAATATGCCCGGTTTTTTTGCACCGGAGACATAAGGGGGCGCGTCCGGGCACTAGGACGAGCGCTGTGCCGCCGAACAGCCGGAGTTGGTGAGGGACGTCTTCCTTTGTGACGCCCTCTTTCAGAGTGATTCGAACCAGTCTTGTCGTCGACTGTATGCCCTGAAAACCTTGGGCCCGCCACGTCTCGCGGGTGACTTCATGAACTTGGCCGTACTGCTCTAGCGCTCGACGCACCGTGTCATCGGACACGAGAAAAGGAACCCAGTGAATCTTTATGCGGAGTTCTGAGTTTTGGGGGTCAATGAGAAGACAGCGCTTGCCTTTGATGGTGAGCTCCTTGGCCGCAAGCAGTTGGTCCTTTGCTGTTGTAGACTGGAAGGCGACCATCCAAACGTGGTTCATTTGATAAGCACCAAATGAGGCCACATCGCCGAGTACTTGCAGTCGCTGTAATTCTTCTCGAAAGTCGTCAATACGGTATGGTCGTCCGGTTACGTCGCAGTGTAAAAATAAAGAGTTCGTCGTGACTATTCCAGAAGGCAGAGGGGGCAGGATTATGCGGTAGTTATCAGCAGCCGAAGAACCGCGGCCCGCGAAGGCCGTTATCACCGCTCCGTGGGAGCTACTCATCCTATCGTCCGCACCCGACGAGCGCCGGCAATAGAATGCGCTCACTACTCCCGAGCCCTGCGTTTCCGTCTTTTATACTGGTCGTTTTGAACGTACGGAATTTTCCGTTGACTCCCTAAGCAATAAAAAATATTCCGAACATGTTCATTTTTTTCCAGCAATATGTCATAGATCTGAGAATATTTTTAATGGCTCAGGGGATGAATCTCTTATTAAAAAGAAAACGCTCGATCATCCCGTAATTATTTGAAAGCCAACAAATCGAGGTGCTCCAATGTGGTTCCAAGCCATGAGTTTGTTTTCCCGCACGGCTCTTCGTAGCCAGTATTTATATTGAAGTGTTTGTTTTCCTATTTGTGCTGTTCGCGCACGGCTGCAGTTGCCGTCTTGAATTAATCCTTGTAAAGCGGATATTCACTCAGCTGGAAGCGATGCTTCACCGGCAGAGAAATCGCTTTTCGATCAACTTGAATGCAGCCAAAGCCGCGACTTGCGGCAACTGTTAAAGGGACACTGACAGGATATTTATGCTCGCCGAGGTTTTTAGTTGTACGTGACATATGAGAGCTCAACTACCCAGAACAGAATTTGCTGCTCGAAATTCGGTTTCTTTCCGCCCGAAAACCGCCGATCAAGAACTGGCCGGTTCGAGTCTCGCTCACTCTCTTTTCCGCGGTCACGGGCCGTTTTCTAAGGTATCGATGCGACCACCAAATTTAATCAAAGTCGTGGGTCACTGAAGGCACACACTCAATATTAAAAATAGAAAAAAATATGAAACCCATTTTTTGTGGCTTCTAAAAAGCTGCAAATACGTTGATTGAAAAAAAAAGTTTCACAGACAACCGGAAGCATTCTGTGCGTGCGTCGTTTCGCGTATCGTGGGACTCGCAGGGACGCGATGGCAGCGGACGACGGGCGTGGGACCTCTATTTCAGAACTGTCGTTCGCGGTACCGGAGAATTTTGTCTGCCTTTAAAAGAGAAATTTGGGACTGATCAAAAGAATTGGTCTTCATCCCGTACGACACGCCCGACCACCAACCCGATTTGCACGAAGACGTCGCCGAGCCGTCGCTCCCTTCTCGTGGCTGAAGACATCGCTCGCGCAAACGTCAAGCACGACGTGTCTACTTCGAGTTGAATATGCACGCGTACGATTTCTTTATAAGGTGAGAATGTCGCCAATGCGGGGTGCATCCCGACTTCGACCCGGGAGTGCTTTTGCTGAAGGAAAATCGGTAGCAAACTTTCCAACTTAGTTTATCGGCTAGATTATTACTAAGGAAAGAGATCCCCTAGTTTTGCTATGCCCCAGTAGCTTAGTAGGAAAGACGCCCGCTTTACACGCCGTAGGATCGGGTTCGATCCCCCGTGGAACTTTTTTTTTTTAGAGCGCAGCTCTTAGGGGCCCGTTTCCGGCTTGAGCGGCGTCGCCGTCGGCGTCGCCGTCGGCGTAACCGCGCGGTGCATTATGGGTAGAATTCCCCGCTAAATCTGGCGGAAAAATTTTCCCGCTAAATCTGGCGGAAAATATTCCCCGCTAAATCTAGCGCAAAAATTTCCCCGCTATTAGGGAGTTTTCGTAGACCGCGCTGCCCCCTCCGCTAAGCGTTCCGCAACGACGAAGTTGCTACTGCGCCTGCGCGCCGATAGCCTTGACTGTGGAGTTCCCGCTATCGTAGCGGGTTGCGGAGCGCCTTGCGGGGCGGCGAAAACGATCTACGAAAACTCCCTATTAGCGGGAAAAATTCCCCGCTAAATCTAGCGGAAAAATTTCTCCGCTAAATCTAGCGGGAAAAATTCCCCGCTAAATCTAGCGGAAAAATTTCCCCGCTAAATCTAGCGGAAAAATTTCCCCGCTAAATCTAGCGGAAAAATTTCCCCGCTAAATCTAGCGGAAAAATTTCCCCGCTATTAGCGGGAAAAATTCCCCGCTAAATCTAGCGGAAAAATTTCTCCGCTAAATCTAGCGGGAAAAATTCCCCGCTAAATCTAGCGGAAAAATTTCCCCGCAAAATAGCGGAAAAATTTCCCCGCTAAATCTAGCGGAAAAATTTTCCCGCTAAATCTAGCGGAAAAATTTCTCCGCGCATCTAGCGGGAAAAATTCCCCGCTAAATCTAGCGAAAAATTTCCCCGCTAAATCTAGCGGAAAAATTTCCCCGCTAAATCTAGCGGGAAAAGTTTCCCGCTAAATCTAGCGGAAAAATTTCCCCGCTAAATCTAGCGGAAAAATTTACCCGCTAAATCTAGCGGAAAAATTTCTCCGCTAAATCTAGCGGGAAAAATTTCCCGCTAAATCTAGCGGAAAAATTTCCCCGCTGAATCTAGCGGAAAGATTTCCCCGCTAAATCTAGCGGAAACATTTTTCTGAGGGGTCACCTGACCCCCCAAAGTCACATGAACCCCCCTTTCCCCCCCGAGGTCACGCGACACCCCCCCCCCCCCCTCCCCCCCCCCCGCCCCGAGAACAGATAACCCTCAGTACCCTTCACTCCTCCTCCTCAAGAGCTGCGCTCCAATTCGGTGTTACAGGGAGTTGTAAACGGCTTTCATTTTTCATGTTTTTTTATGTCTACATTTCCTTTCTTTTTTTTAAAATTATCACTGAAGAAACAAAAAAAAGAAACAAATGTTGTGGACGACACGTCGCTGAATTAAATGGTATGGGATTTCCTTTTTGACACCTGCCAGCTCAATGTAATCACTTTCCACAAAATGCAAGGAGCATATAAATCAGGTAGCGTCCGCTTTCCGAGGTGCCCGTAAATGGTCTACAGGAATTGCAGCCAGCCATTGGTCCCGATCCCGTTGATCTTTCGGAAACTCTGTCGCACAATGCCACTTTTTTTCGGATGCAGGACATGTGAGCCAGCTCTTCACGCAACATCTTGGGTGTATTCTTTCCGGAGCCGATCAAAACTCACCACGGGCACTCACTACTCATCTCCAACTCCTCAATATACAAAACAACTCATCTTGGAGTACAGAACAACGAGCGGAACATACATAACTGCGAAAGAATCCCAGGGCGAACAGTTCCCGTACGCCGCATGTCGTCTGCTACCGGGAAGGAGAAAAAAAAACAAAAAAAAACACACGGTCGGGTGTAGCCACGTGACTTCCGCCACTCGCTCTCTTCTTTCCACTTCTCCGACCTCCGTCGGGTTTCGGTTTCGGTTTCGAGCAGTTGCGTCTTCTGGCTTTATTAAAAAAATACGCTACTCTGTTGCAAAAAATTAATTGGGTAGTCCTCCGACACCATAATGAAGCGCCTGGCAAAATATTAAAAAAAATTTTGGGGGGTGTCAGTGTCCCTTTAAGTGTACGGAGCTACGCCGTTGCGAGCTCGAAAACTTCTAGCGCCCATCCCAGCGCGCCACTTGGAGGGTAGTTTCTACAGGAACCGTAATATATTTAAACAGTAAAATAAAGGATAGCGATTTTTTTTCTCGATTTTACCTGTTTTTTTTATGCTAAACTTCCATTGTAAATATACGTAATTTCCGTCATACTTTCGTACTGTTCGGTCTTTTTCCCAGAGCGCAATCGCTCTCGGGGACCGACAGTCACATTGGCCACTGTACGATAGGAGCTTACCGTTCAGACCAGCGTTCCAACATGACTATTCACACGTCGATCGACTGCACCTAATTCCTCAAGCGGTTTTAACCTCTTTAATGTAAAGCGGAATGTCATCCTGTGACACCCTGCCCCCTCCGATCACGGCCCGACCAGCGGCATCAATGCCCGACCAGTTTACGTCTTCATCTCATCTTTTTGTTACACCTCTGATACGAGAACACACGGTCACATCGGCGATAATTCCAGTCTTCTGTTCACAACCCACAACACTGCCATCACGATGTCGCTGACACGCAGAAATACAGAACCACGTTGACGATGTTGCTGACACGCAGAAATGCAGAACCACGTTGAACGCCGGTTGGCACTCGGCACGGGACAACAGAACCGAACTCAGCACGAAAGGCATCCAGACAGCCGGCAGGAAAACCTGTCTGCCTTGGACGCAGTTCCCGCGATTTCCATAACGTCGAAAACGTCGACACAGTTCCTCGTGGTTTCGCTGCTGTAGTTCCGCGTGTGTCCCGCAAATCGAAGACGGCCGTCCCGGCCGTCCATAGAGATCATACATGCTACCTCTAGAGGAAAAGGTCCGCCATTTTCCCATACATTCTGGCTGCCGCAAGCGGCGGAGCATGCCGGCAGACCCTGCGGGTCCCAAACACGGTTACATCATCAGAGCAGTTTTGTGAACTTCAACAATCCACGAACTTACCGGTGGAAAAATATTCGCGTTCCTTTCGAAGCTTTCTTTTTGCATAGCGCCAGATGCACGGCCTCGCGTTAACGCTAAACTAAACCATATATCCGGCTTCGCCGGTGGGGCGCGGGTGGGCGCGGTTGAGGAATACGAAACTACGCAACTACCAGATTTCCGAGATTTCGACAGAAGGGAAGTTAATGCAGCGTAATGACTTTATTGCTTTTTATAAGCGTTAGAATAGCTCAGAATTTAGTTTACAACATTAAATTATCACTGTTTATATTGCTGAGAGTTTTCTCTCTTCGCGTTTACCATTGCGACTGCTGTCCTTCAGCTGGCAACGTTGCTTTCTTTCTCTCGTGTTCTGTCGCTCTCTTTTGCGATCTTTCACTCGGGACCCCGGGTGTCGGCGCACGGTATTTGCCACTCCTCCTCACCCACCTTTACCCCCCTGCGGCCGTCTTACCCAGTATATGTAGCGCTGCTGGCACTGCTCCGGAACTTCGCTGCTTCTAGCGGCTTCGTTAGCTCGTTTGATAAAATTAGTGGTAAAAACGTCAATGCAACCGAAATGTTCTACACGTTTGGACTAGAAGACGGAATTATAGGCGGCCTTCGCTGCCGCTGAAGCTCAATCGACTCAACATTAATTTATTAAACAACGTGCGCGATGTGCTCAAAAAACGAAACCGAAAGAAGATGAGTCGAGAGGGCGAAAGCTTTCTCCGGTCTGCCTGGAGTTGGAGGAAAACGTCTCGGTGAATAATAAGGACTTTAATTTTCCTTTCATCGGTCTGGGTTTGTTTATGTGTGTTTTGGTAAATAAAAATTAAAAAAAACGAAACAAAAAACTTCACAAAAAAAAAAAAAATAAATAAATAAATAAACCCGCTCCTCCGGGGATCGAACCTTTGACCACTCGGTCAGTAGCGCGTTGTTTTACCCCTGCGCCAACTGAACAAGGAGGAACTCGCCCTCCTCCTTTCATCTGAACTGTCGTTCCTCCCTTCTCTGGGCAACTTGTCCGCAACAAGGAGGAACAGTCGCTGTTGCTACCTTTCTCCTCCCTTTTTTCTTAGAGTGTAGGGATCCCTATGGTGCCTTCATGTGCGCTTTGCTTAGGGTGGAGACATCTGGCCATTTTGCTCCCACTTTTACATTTGTTTTTTGTTCTGAAGCGCGTGAAAAGAGCGTGTCCCTGCACGCGTCTGTGGCGCTGACTGTGCTATGGCGACATTTTGTTTTCGTCGATTTGTTTGTATTTTCCCCGTGAGCGCATGCTGTCGGTATCGGGTACTACAAAAGGTGGCATCACTCTAAATAGAAGGTCATTGAGGCACCCTAGGGATCCCCAAAGCTTGGGGGCCCCAAAGAAATAGGGGCCTCCCACTGGGTATGAGCCGAACCCAATCTGAGTTTTGGGATTTGGATTGGCTCTCGTTTCTAACCTGAGAGTCGCGAAATAGCGTGGGGCCCCTATTTCCTGGGGGGTCGGGTTGCGTCGGCAAACATGACGGCACCCTTTCCGTTTTCTTCGAAGCAAATTCGTCATCGTCGCTGCAGTAATAGCCACGTCCATTGCTTGTGAATGGTGCTGCAGGTTTTCGCTTCGCTTTCTCTCACTCGAGTCTCAAGGAATGAGTGGTGGGCTCGCCTCATTTTAAAGATCGTATTCGAATTCTTGACCTTCCTAGGCCTAAAGAGACCCGTTGACATGGGAACGAATCGCTACTACGAGGTTTCGAGTAGAATTTCATTCGTGGCAGGACACCTGTAGGTTTAAAACAAGTCTTGCGAGGTTTCGAAGTCGCTCCAGCTCAGATATAATTAGAGTAGGTACTCGCAGAGTATGCTCGCTTGGGCTGATATTGGTTTCGGCATAATTGAAGGCCGAATCTTCGGCGACAGAGGGTGAACGCGCCACACGAACGCCAAAAAAAATTCGAGGACGAGCGCAAAATTAGAGTGCTACGGATTGGATTTCTTTGGTTGAATACAGCCAATAACATCTATACTGATTTTAGACTGCCTCTTATTTTAGCCGGCTTGATTTGGTTTTACCTTAAATATTACTTGTAAACAAAAAAGTGCTTGATAAGCGCATATATTTTACGCTTTTTCATTTTTGTTATTAATTGTTACGCTCGTTAGCCTCAGGGGCTCTGCAAGTGGGAAAAGTAAGCGCGCCGCGGCTGCGTTGCGAAACCTCTATTTTGTTTGCGGTGAGCAAGTCGTCTCCTTCTTGCGCAGAGGTTGCATTGACGTCAGAAGGACACCGAGTTCTGATTGCTTTTGAGTGTAGGATAGCGGGTAGAACTCATAGAGAGCTGCCCTGAGGTCTATCGATTATCCTTCAATCAGAGTCAATAAGAGCTCGGCGTTCTGACGTCACCACAACTTTTTGCAAAAGAAGCAGACGAACTTGCACTCCGTATAAGCCGTCGACTCCAACGTTATTGCGTTCGGGTCCCCCAATTTCTTAGAGAAACCCGAAAGATGCGTTCCCCGGCGGAATGAAAATATGAATATTGCCACTTGCCACGTCCTGCACTACTTAAGATAACGGTGACTATAAAACTAATGCAAATACCGTTTATGAAGACATGTATTGAGTAACGGGAATGCATCGTTCAACCCACGGACTTTAAAGTGTGGTCATTAAACTTTAAACTAACGTACATTAAACTAATGCAAGCAGGACATAAAGCAGCGGTGATGCTCCTCGAAAGTGTAAGAGCTCGGCGTATGACGTATATCAAACATCGGTGCCGTCGAAAACATACACCAAAGCCTTTTTCACAGCTTCAAGATGAGGTTCGACGGAATTCGCAATCAGCCACACTTAAGTACGGCAATATATTTATTTCTCTGGAATTTTTAAAATTTTGTATATCTTTGTGGAAATGATAAGTTACAAGTGAACGCAGTATTCCTTTTGAAACTCCGATCGGCGTCAATGAAAAACCAAAATGTACAAAAAAAAAACGCGCCTGAACAAAACGCACGAATGTTTTCAAAGTGCGTTCACTTATTAATTATACCTTAGGGAAGGTGGTTTTAAAACACATATATAAGAGTCGCTTGAAGACTGTGGGCTCATTCAAATCTCACTGTTAGGTTAAGAGCCCATAGACGCGGCGAGAGAATGCCATTATTCAGCGTCAAGCTTTCAATGGGATTTTGACCTCGATCGATAAGGCTAATCGCAGATGATGCGGTCGACCTAAAACAGTAAATGGAGAAGTGACGCATCCGGGTAATGATTAATGCACCGTTGTCGCACACTAAAGTGCCTGAGAAAAGATAACGATCCAGCCGCCCTGCATATGCCTGACCCCGGTGAGAGGAGATGACTAGAAGGCGCGGCAGACGTGCAATATTAAGCGTTTTTTTCAATTATTGGCACCACCAATAAAAATAATTTGATTATGACTATACCTGGATGTATTGCAAACGTGGTAACTGCAGCTAGAAAAATTTATAACTAAGATATATTTTCTGAGTGTACTATAAATGGTAAGAATATCGGGTGAACTTGATTTGGCAGTCATTCGATAACCACATCGCTTCATAATTAATCAATGTTACGGTATTGTTATGACTAGATTAAAAATAGTAATTGAACTAAATACATCTAACGTGATTTTGTTGTCTTATACTTTAGTGTACTGATATCTCAACAAAAGTCCAACAGCACTGCTCAACTTAGTATCAACTATGTGTTAGCATATATCAGCTGCAGCAAAATTGTTTTAGCACGTCTTTAAACTTAATTTGCTTGCCAACCAAATCGTCACCCCTAAATAGTTTCTTTAACAAGAACCTTTCTTAACATTTTTGCTTAAATATAGCATATAACATGCCGGGAGTCTGTTGTCGTTTTTACATAAGGGCGGTGATTATGCTTCAAAATATTCTCTTTTGGCAGAAGGTAATGCTGGGATCATAGGCGGGACTTGAGGAATATGCGTTTCTGATAAACATAGCATTTTTAGCGGGAATATATGGCGACTCTTAACTCAATTAGAATTGACATTTTGAACTATTTGCCAGACCAGCAATCCGCAGTGACATAAAAACAAATACTATGTTGGCTTAGAAACGTCGTAAGTGCAATAATGCACTTGATTTATCACTGGCCGTGAGTAGTATTTTGTAACGTGTTGTGTTCTGGCATGCGGCTACCGTACTCTTAGAGCGCAGCTTTTAGGCGCCCGTTTCTGGCTTGAGCTGCGTTGGCGTCGCCGTCGGCGTTAGCGTAACCGCGCCTTGCGTTATGGGACGTCTCCCATAATGACGTCACACGTGATGTCATGTGTGACGTAACGAGGGCCATATGTTACGTCACCGCGCGTTGCATTAAGGGTAGATTTCCCCGCTAATTTTGGCTTAAAAGTTTCCCCGCTAAATTTAGCGGGGAAAATTCCCCGCTTAACTTAGCGGGAAAAATTCCCCGCTAAATTTGGCGTAAATGTTTCCCCGCTAAATTTAGCAGTAAAAGCTCTCCAGTAATTTTAGCGAAAATATTTTCCCGCTAAATTTAGCAGAAAAAATGTCCCGCTATATTTGACAGAAAAAATTTCCCGCTACATCTAGCGGAAAGATTTCCCCGCTAAATTTAGACGAAAACATTTCCCGCTAAATTTAGCAGGGAATTTATTTAAAATTTTCTGCTAAATTGGAGGAGAGCAGGGGAGGAGGAGGAGAGTGTGTGCATGAGGAGGAGGAGCATAGCCTCTTCTCTGTACCTTTCTCTCCTCCTCCTCAAGAGCTGCGCTATAATTCGGCGTTACACGGGATTGTAAACGTCTTTAATTTTTTTTATAAGTCAGACCAAAAATCTTGAATGCGCGAGCTTTCAGAAGCCCGCTCAAAACGAAACTGTTTTCCTCTGCATTCATAGCAAAACAAGTGGTTTTAATGAGGACTAGAAAATGTGCAATGACGGTGAGTCACAGAAAGGAATGTTTTTAATCTAGTAATATCACAGGTTAAGAAGAGCATAAAATTTGTACAAAACTGCCTTCTTACTTCGAAATATCAAGAAAGACACCAGCTTTGGCCAACTCTCTAAAAAACACGTTTAATTTTGCTAAAAAGAAGGTCTATTAGACCCTCAATTCCACTGAATGTCGTAGCTACCAAGGTAGCCCGACGAAACTAAAAACGGTAATGGGATTTTCTACCTACGAAGATCGTCTATGCAATACAAGTACAATAGGTTTCACACAAATGATGAAGCACAGTCTCCACCATTATGAACGTTGAGCTGTACATGCCGTTTCATATCGGAGGAACTTCAGTGCAGTCGGACTGCATTATTAACGTTCTTTTTTTCGCAGATAACTATACTTTTGAACTGTGTCATGTATGTGACTGGTAAAAGTTGATAAATAATGACGTTGTTTCAGCATTCCTCGTTTGAATAATGTGTGGGGCATTCAGCGAGGTGTCATTTTGGGACATCTTTCACTTATTATACATATAAATGGTACTGTAAACATTAACACTCAAGCTCAGTTTATAAATAACGCAGTCGAGGGCAGACTATTTGCTTCTCATGGTGATGTGGAAGCGGCAAGTTTGGCCATATATACCTTATCAATGTAGCCGGAAGTCAACGAATTAAAAATCATTACATTAAAGTTTAATGCACATTTATTTAGAGCGATCCATAACATATATAATTTTGAAGTTTCCTTATAATCGAAACCTCACCCATTTGAATTAGTGCAGCACCATAAAGCACTATAGATATAAATTCACGAAGCACAGGCCATAGAAGCTCCCTTAAACGATTGTAATAAAAAAGGCTGGTATAGTCACTGGCGGCTTAAGAAACACCGGGCGTCACGTATTATGACAACGCTTCTTGATTCATGATTGGTTGTATGGCATTCTTACGACTCGGTGAACCACTCTGATTAGCTGTGGAGCAATAATGAGACTCCCGTGACTCGATACACCCCGCGTTTCTTGAGTTGTACCAGGATAGCTATGTCCGACTTTTGAGAAACTAGAAACAGATGAGATTTAAGGGTAGAAGTAACGTAACCAAGCAATGGCACACACCGCGAAACTGCCCTCTATGACGCCGTGACGACATGGCGAGGTTGGCGTTTGTCACTCTTTTGAAAGGCGTCAATGGTCAACCCCCGGAGAGCGTAAGGATTTACGCCGTTCTCCTGCCGTTCCTACGCTTTTCTAGCCGTACCTACGTGGAACCTAATCACTACACGAGCGTTCGTATTTCCGGCCACCGGAGGAGCTTTTCTGGTGTTTAGCGGAACTACGGCATCCAATGGTGTGCGAGCTGGACAGTCGCGCCGCGTCTATTTAAAATTACCGTTCTTAAAAAAAAGAAGGTTCCTCGTTACGTAACATTTATTATAGGTTAAAATAAAATGTTATATAAACAATAAAAAAAAAAGATAAATTGAGGGCTAAACTTATTGCAAAAGACGCTCCAAAGCGGCGAATCTGTGCATCAGCTGTTTCTGATCATGGTGGGTGCCTTCTAGAAAGTGATAAAAAATATTTCTGGCGGAATTGTGGACGTAACGTATTTTTGTTGTGCCATTACCATACCTGATAAAGCTACTGCACCTAAGTCAGGGCCGTGCAGCTA
Organism: Ixodes scapularis; assembly: GCF_016920785.2. NCBI lineage: Eukaryota > Metazoa > Arthropoda > Arachnida > Ixodida > Ixodidae > Ixodes > Ixodes scapularis. The sequence goes on from NW_024609835.1 coordinate 91,338,822, forward strand.
AGATTGTGCCCACTTTTACAGCTTCCCAAGCCGCAACTTTGCGAAAAAAATCTGGCAAAGCGACTATAGGTAAGGCAATCTCGGCCCCCCCCCCCCCCCCCCCTCCAAACTCTGCGACCAGAGGCTCGCTGCAGGGTGTCACAAAAGAAAATTTACACGGCCTTTTTTACCGCGAAAATAAACTAGGCATCGCCAAACACTCATTCTCCACCCAAAGGTAGCGGTAGAAGTTACAATCAGATGCCAAAGTTTCAGCCCGATTCGATAACTTAATCAAAAGTTATAAGTGATTTTCTGAAAAATTCAATGGGAAAATGAAACTCATTTTCCCCCTTTTTCAGTATCTGGTGCCGTAGAGCCACATGTGTTCGAAAACTACGTCGGCCGCCATTTTCCCATTGAAAATTTCAGAAAATCAGTTATAACGTTTGATTAAGTTATTGCATCGGGCTGAAACTTTGGCATCTGGTTGTGACCTCTACCGCTACATTTGGGCGGAGAATGAGTGTTCGGCGATGCCTAGTTCATTTTTGCGGTAAAGAAGACCGCGTAAATTTTCTTTTGTGACACCCTGTACGTCTCTGCTCACAGGCGAAAGGAAACAACAAGCAAAATGTACTCCTGCGATCTCACGGCACTTGGTGGGACTCTCTTCTGCCTTTCAGGTAACGCAGCACACATAAGTACCCCTAATGTAAAATTTCTAAAATTCACTTGCGCGGGAGAATGTGAATGTTTTTAATCTCATTTGTGGAACCTCTCCTTTAAAGAAGATCAAGCGCTATTACAATGATCCTCTTGTTTTTCAAGGTGCATGAGCGCCTGATTGTGATACGTAGGCCCCATAGATAAAAGTGCGCTCGTTGAAGCACGCTCGCAGCTCGTTTTCCTACAACGTTCAACTCGCGGTCACAAAAAAGAATTCATAACGCAAAAAACTATGCAGAGAACGCCTGAGGCCTTCCTTGTATGACATAACATTCGGTGTAGAGCAACTGTCTTTAGATATTTCTACATGTAAATGAAGCCAATAGGCTTCTCATGCGCATGATACGTGTCCGTATATAAGTCTGTCGTCATTTCTGTTGCAAACACTGCCTTTTGTATGATTAACAAGCAGTGTGGCTGCGGCTTTACGGTTTTCCAACTAATCATGCGACCTACAAGGTTCAATGAGTATGTGTTGCTGCTTCGCAGACCATGCGCCTTGTGCACGAACCATGGACATTCCGCCTTCCAGGAACTGGTCACTAGAGCATTATTTTCTTACGCAGCATCTATTAAACGTTAGACTGTCGAGTTTCTTCTCCCAAAATATGATTCCCAGTAGTGTGCTTTTGTTTGCGAAGGAATAGCATAAAGAAGCAATAAAGGCACAAGGTGTTTAGGTACCGTGCTTGCAGGCTGTTTAGGCTTAGAATCATCAAATGAAAATATTGAAGGCGAAATTTGTCACCGTTATTGCATTCATTTTTATTTTCGCACATCCGCTTCCGCAACATTCCAGGGGCTTGAGAGTCCTAACCACAGGCACTTTGCATAACTTTTCAGACGGGTCATGAGCTCATTCTTTTAATTTAATTCCGAAAATCGCTGAAAGTCTTATTTAGAAGAGCCAGTGCTCCCATTGGCGCCACTCCTAGAGCAGCCGATATGCGAAGTGAGCATCACGTGAGCGGAACGTCTAATTTGAAAACTTTAAATAGCCCACCAATTCGAAATAATGTGCCAATGTAAAGTTTATAGTTCATTAAAGATATAGCAAATGGCAACTCTGTGTGCGGTGCCTGGAGTTTTGCGTTTAGTGGGCCACTTTCAAATACTGTAAACGAGGTAATTTTCGCAAGGAGTTAATTTTCGCTAATTTCGCAAATTTTCTACAATTCGCGAAAATAGGTCCGGCGAACAATTCCGGTAAATTGTAAACATATTCAAATCTATATGAAAATTCCACCGCGTCGCAAACATTAGAACCCGAGAATTATTCCAAAACATCAGCTTTGACCTAAATCGAGAAATATTGGGCCCGCCAAAAATAAGTCGTTTCCAGTAACCAATTGCAGCCGTACATGTACGGTGACGACCCACAGTGGGTTACATGGCTACATTCCCCAGCAACATTTGAGTCACCTTATGGAAACTAATTAAAGTATATTAGATTTGCTAGTGCGAGCTTCGTGAAGCTCCATACAGGGGTGGTGTAGCATGCTGGCTACTCCATCAGGAATGTACACATGATCACGTCCGTTGCTTGAAACATAATCATACAAGCTTTATTTCTCTACACTATGTAGGTTAACAATTATTGTCTCATAGCTATTTCAACCTGATTGATTGCCCAGACAGCGTGACAAGGAGAAAAAAGATACCTGTCATCACCTAGACGTTCAAGCTCCAGGTGGTGGTCATCATCCGTAGGCCGTCTGGAACTTCAAACCTCGTTGAGTCAGCGATCGCTTCAGACTATTCACCTCAAAGTGCACACGTTTGAAGAACCTAGGTGCTTTACTAAGTGATAGGAGTGAAACCGAGATACTTTCACCTTGGAGAGACAAGCTACTTGCAAGCAAGGCAAACAATCGAACAACCACTTTGTAATAAAACAAAATACAGCATTGGAATATTCTTATTCAGTTCAGGGCGTAACAAACACCAGCTGTACTGGCTGGTAATGTCCTCAATGCTACATCGCAGCATTCTGTCATGGTGCATGCACTTTTTGAAACTCGTCAAGAAGCAGAAAGTGTCAGTCCGACAGGCTCGGACGACTGCAGATGTCGGAACTGACATTTCCGAATGGTGGGGGATGGAGTCTTTAGAGAATATGGCACGCCAGCAGCAAGACCTTTTCCACGACACCAGTCTGAGGCTTGGGACTGATTCCAAAATGGGGCATCACTGACGGAACCTGCGAAATTAAATAGAAATATTTCATTAAACAATGTTGTGTAGTTAGTTGAATTTGAAACCCTTAGTTCTCATGCTACAGCTAATATCTGAAAATACTGTGCCAACTAGAACTTCTACCAGACATATACTCTCAGTGTTGTTGGCGTGCTGCAATCATTTAGACAAGAACACAAAAATAGTAAAATTAGGGCACTGTGAAGGTCCTAGAAATGAAGTATATGAAGCAAGCATGCGCCGCAAGTGTACGAGTAAGTGATATTTCAGGGCAAGGAACTCAGCTTAAAATAACCAATTCCACAGTAGCTAATTTGCAGGAATGAACCGAAAGTTAGAAGGTTACGAAAAATAGACGTTTACAGTTCTCCGTAGCGCCCAAGTAGAGCACAGCTTTTGAGGAGGAGGGGAGCGGGTCACGTGTGACGTCAATTGACGTCACACGTGACGTCAGACGTAATGGCACACGTAACGTCACGTGTGACGTCAGACGTGACGTCACTAGGGTGAGATTTTCGCTCTAAATTTCGCGGATAATTTCTAAGCCGAATTTAGCGGGAAAACTTAGCGAAAAATTTTTCCCGTGTTGAGTGCCGTCACGTGTGACCTCGTGAGGGTAAATGCTTCCGCGAAATTCAGCGGAAACGTTTTGACCTCGTGACGTAAACACGTGACGTCACGTGTGAGGTTGTTATTGGAAACGTCCCTTCGTGGCAACACTCGGTTACGCCGATGGTGACGGCGACGCCGCTCAAGCCGGAAACGGTGCCTTAGAGCTGCGCTCTATAAACACTTCCTGTACCACGTCATATATCCATTCGGACATATTCCAGACATGGAGGTCGACCCATTCTTTAATCATAGCTGTGCACAAGTTATCTGCACTGTAGGATACGCATATGTCAAGCAAACATACATATTATTTGTTATTAATATGAGTGCAGCAAAGTAACATAACAAGTTTGACGACAACGTACATTTTATATGCTCTCTGCCTACAGTTAAATCACCTACGCGAGAGGGCGCTAACGAAGAAGAAAAATAATGGCCGCGTCTCCACGTGGTGAATGATGTTGATCGGGGCGAAGCTCTGGTGGTGCTGATGATACTGATTTGCAGCAGCTTCTCGCGCCCTGGTCTCCAGAGTAGCTCGCTGTCTGCGTAGACGCTGAGCCGCAGCATGCCGAGCTCTTCGTTCGTTTTCATCCATGTCAGAAAGTAAATGTGTGGTATGGAACGTGGTTATATACGCATTTGAGCATTTGACCGCAGCGCCCTCTTGTCTATAAACGTTGAGCCAATGCATGCAAAGTTTAACGCGATTATATACGGATTTGACCGCAGCGCCCTCTCCTGTATAGACGTTGAGCGGCTACATGCAACGCTTCATCCATGACATCCCAGCTCTTGAGTTACTATCACAACTTAGAGTCCCCTACTCGTCCCGCAATCGTGACCGAGTGGTTAAGGCGATGCACTAGAAATCCATTGGGGTCTCCCCGCGCAAGTTCGAATCCTGTCGACTGCGCAAACAATTTTTTTTCTTTTTTAAAGACAGATGGGATGGCAATCGGTGTGAACATGGACGCCGGATGGACAAGGCTACACCCTACGGAGCTTCGCCCCTAAAATTACACGTTGCTTGGTCGTAACACTGAATTGCCGATAACTCATTTGCATAAGTGGCAGAAGTTAGCACGAGTGTAATCCTAACTACACGGTCCACGGAGATCTCCATGAGTCCATACGTCAACAAGCTGTAGTACACGTACAGTACGTGCAGTACCGAGAGGAACATAACGCTTGCTGTTTCGTTGAGATTAACAATCGATGCGGTAACAGCAGGACACAAATACAGTTTTGTTTGCGTAACGGTGAATGGTAAAACGAATAGGAACCCCGTAGGAGACAAGTGTTGCCGTCGCAAATTCCTCGGCCTCGCCACTGCGCTCTCGACGACGCGGTAGCACGATCCATTTTGAAGCGACTTTTGCCAGCGCCAGATACTCGTAAAACATCCTTCATTCATGTCATCCACACAATAATAAACACAACCAAGCCTGCTTCCTTGTACAAAAATTCAACCATAATTAAAATAAGAAAACGTCTATCAGTTTCACCTTGAAAGAGACCATCGACGGACTTGTCCCTTTTTCAAACAAAACTGCAGGGAACCTAAACGTCAATGTTTTGCAACGTCCGATGGGGCCGCGCCCTCAGTTTACCGGTCTCCGTCCTCATTGTCATAGGAAATTATCTACATTTATAAATGAAGACATTTCCCTATGGATAAATTAAACATTTGTCGGACTTAGCCTTCCAGGTGGTCAGCATGTCAAATCGCCCGTAGTCATTTCATCTGCGAGGGGGCCAAGAGCAATTGGACACGCGAGCGGTCCTCCACCGCTGATAAAAGGCTGCCGGTCAATAAATGTTTACGTGTTGTCAATAAAGGTTAATAAATTTCTACGTCAGGGGTCCCCAACACGCGGCCCGGAACTCACTGGGACGTGAACCGGCGACGGGTCCTAGTACCCGTGTTTCGATCGCTAGAAATGGCATGTGCCATATTGATCCCGTTTTGCCGATCTATTTCCACTCAAAAAGTATAGCTCTGCTTTTTTACGCATTCGCATAGCCTATACTTATCTATGTTCATTTGCCTCTTGCTTTGCTTCATTTTATGACCTGCTTTCTTTCGTTTTAATCACCTGTAGAACAATTCCGCCACTAGGCTGCAAGCGCGAGCTCTTCGTTGAATGATACATCTCGGCTACGCGAACTCTCGATCAGCAGAAGCAACTGCCAAGAATAATGCTACGAGCTAAAGATCCCCGCCTTCACAAAAAAATCTTTATTAAAACACAAGCGTTTTTTCAGTGTTTTAATAAAAATCGTCAGGAAAGAAAGAACGGCCAAATTAACTGAGTGTGTTCTTATAGACATGTTGAGCTTCGTTACTTCCTGAGTAAATTGAGCAATGTGAGCGACAGTGTACTTGCCCTCTAGCTCTACTAAAAGGGGTTGCAATTTTAATACTTCAATATCACAATAAAGGCACGGTTGAAAAGCAGTCATATCAATAACTAAGACGAAAAAATGGCAGTCGAAAAATAGTGAGTTTACAAAAATAAGAGAGCACGAGGTCTCTTGTGTTAAAAGCCTTTTAAACTTCATTCTACAAGACTGTGCCAGGGACGTCATTCTCGGCATGGACTTTCTGTCTGAATACGGCGCCGTCATCGATCTTCGTGAAAACAGATTGACGCTGCGAACCCCTGTGCCACCTTCAGAGAAACCCCAAACAGCGTCAGCCGCCATCCGAGTGGCTGCCGACCACGTGAACCTGCCACCGCGATCAAGTGTTGTCATACCCGTCGTGGCCGATACAGCTACCTGCGGCGAAGTTGTCCTGGAAGGCAACCTTCAATTGCTCCTGGGAAGAGGAATAGGCGTCGCAAGAGGAGTAGCTGAACTTCAGGATGGACGGACTGTGGTCCTCGTGACGAACTTCCGAAATGAAACCCAACACCTCACAAAAGGTGCCGCTGTGGGCCACGTCGAGAAACTTCGGAACTCCGCCGAAATCGCCGCGATTGCTGAAGAATCATCACCACCTCAGCAAGGCAGTAAGTCGCCAGCGCAGCTTGACACTGACTTTAAGCTTCCGGGCCCAAAACGACGGCAGCTGATTAACCTCCTCACCGAGTACCGCGACTGCTTTGCGACGTCGTCGAGAGTGCGCCAAACTGCCGTTGCGAAGCACCGAATTGTTACAGAGGACGACGCGCGCCCTCTGCATCGATCGCCGTACAGAGTCTCCGTCAAAGAAAGGGAGGTGATCCAGGAGCAAGTCCAAGAGATGCTGAACGACGACATAATCCAGCCATCAAGCAGTCCTTGGGCTTCTCCAGTCGTACTGGTTAAGAAGAAGGACGGAACGCTTAGGTTCTGCGTGGACTACCGGCAGCTGAACGCGGTGACGAAGAAAGACGTCTACCCACTTCCCCGCATCGACGACACGTTAGACCGTCTGCGCCACTCTCGATACTTCTCATCGATGGACCTGAAGAGCGGCTACTGGCAGATCGAAGTCGACGAACGGGACCAAGAGAAGACAGCTTTCGTCACGCCGGATGGGCTGTACGAGTTCAAGGTGATGCCTTTCGGACTATGCACGGCGCCAGCAACTTTCCTGCGTGTCATGGACACCGTACTGGCAGGACTGAAGTAGCAGAGCTGTCTCGTCTACCTCGATGACGTCGTAGTGTTTTCCAGCGACTTCGACGAGCACTTGCGACGACTCCGTGCTGTTCTTCAAGCCATACGGACCGCCGGACTCACCCTCAGGCCGTCAAAGTGTCGGTTCGCCGATGACGAACTGAAGTTTCTAGGTCACGTGGTTAATAACGAAGGCGTTTGCCCCGACACAGAGAAGACACGCGCCGTCGCGTCATTCCCAGCGCCGACAGACAAGAAGGCCGCGCGAAGATTCCTTGGACTTTGTGCCTACTATCGTCGCTTTGTTCGGGATTTCGCAAGGATTTCCGCACCACACACAAACCTCACGAAGGACGCCGAGAGGTTCGAATGGGCCGAGGAACAGCAGCAAGCATTCGACGAGCTGAAGCGACGACTCCAGACGCCTCCGGTTCTTGGAAATTTCGATAAGGATGCGGACACCGAGATTCACACTGACGCAAGTAACGCAGGACTTGGCGCGGTAATAGTTTAAGTACAAGAAGGCACCCAGCGAGTCATCGCCTACGCAAGTCGGACACTGTCCAAGGCAGAAAGAAACTACTCCACGACTGAGAAAGAATGCCTTGCGGTCGTCTGGGCAATTACGAAGTTTCGTCCGTACTTGTACGGAAGCCCGTTCCGCGTAGTCACGGACCACCACTCGCTCTGCTGGCTTGCGAACCTCAAGGACCCGTCAGGACGCCTCGCTCGATGGAGCCTCCGGCTACAAGAGTTCAGCATGACTGTAGTTTACAAGTCGGGACGCAAGCACAGCGACGCTGACTGCCTGTCCAGGACCCCTGTCGAAACACCTCCCGGCAGCAGCGACGACGATGACGACGAGTGCTTCCTAGGGACAGTGAACACCGATGACATGGCACGACGTCAACGAGACGATTCGGAGCTGCGCGCCTTAATGGAGCACCTGGAAGGGCGCGTGAGTACCGTGCCCCGTGTTTTCTTACGAGCCCTGCAAACCTTCGCCGTTCGACAAGGTGTACTCTACAAAGAGAACTTCGGGGACAACAACTCGCCGTGGCTGCTGGTAATCCCGACCGACCTTCGAGAGGAGACCTTTCAAGCATGTCACGACGACCCGACATCGGGACACCTTGGATACAGCAGGACATTGGCCCGTATTTGTGAAAAGTATTACTGGCCCAAGCTCCCCAAAACCGTCCACCACTACACCCGATCCTGCCACGATTGTCAGCGACGCAAGAAACCGCCGACGAAGCCGGCAGGTCTCCTGCAGCCAGTTCCTCCGCCAACTGCACCGTTCCAGCAGATCAGAATGGATCTACTTGGTCCTTTTCCGCCGTCGACCCTGGGAAACCGTTAGATAATCGTCGCCACAGATTATCTCACGCGGTACGCAGAAACGAAAGCCCTTCCTTCGGGGACTGCGGTTGAAGTCGCCAAGTTTTTCCTTGATTCCATTGTCCTCCGGCACGGCGCTCCCGAAGTTCTGATTACAGATCGCGGATCGTCGTTCATGGCACAGCTGACCCAAGAAATTCTCCGGCTCAGTCACACCAGCCACCGTCGTACCACCGCATACCACTTGCAGACCAACGGGCTGACGGAGCGGCTCAACAAGACAATCGCCGACATGATCTCTATGTACGTCGACGTTGAGCACAAGACGTGGAACGAGGTGTTGCCCTACGTCACGTTCGCCTACAATACGGCGGTTCAAGAGACCACTGGATTCACACCTTTCCAGCTGGTACATGGTCGGAAGGTAACGACCATGCTGGACGCAATGCTGCCCCATGAGCCATCTGACAATGAGAGTAACGACGCCTAGGCGGTTGCTCAACGCGCCGAAGTCCGCCAGCTCGCCCGACTCATGATTCAAGACCAGCAACGCGTCGACGCGGGCCGCTACAACCTTCGTCGCAGGGACGTTCACTTCCAGCCCGGAGACAGGGTGTGGGTGTGGACGCCCATCCGTCACCGCGGCCTCAGTGAGAAACCGCTGAAATGGTACTTTGGATCATACAAGGTACTTCGTCGCCTCGGCGAGCTGAACTACGAGGTGATGCCCGACGGAACAAGAACATCATCACGCCGCCCACCACGACCTGAAGTCGTCCACGTCGTGCGCCTGAAGCCGTACTACGCTCGATAGGACTGTGGATCTTATGTGTTTCAAATGACTCTTTAGTTTGCCGTTCTTTTTATGTGCTTTGTTTTGTTTTGTGTTGCATCGGGGGGATGCACTTTTTAAGGGGGGAGTAACGCCGCGCGCCAAGTAGGCAGCGCGGCCGTAGCCTAACGGTTATCGCGGTGTAATTTGATGTTCTAGTGAATTCGAGAACCGTCTTGCTTATCCGAGGTTGGAAGGTTCTACACACCGAACCTTCTACGCCGAACGATCCAGAAACCCACGAGGGTACATAAGGGATTCCGCAAGGCGAGCGGAGTCAGTTTCGCCCCAGCGTTCGACTCTGCTGTTTCGCCGATTTCGACGCCCGCGACGCTCTGTTATTATCGTTTGTACGCCTTTTATTTTTTGGCACAAGTTAGCCACATTAAAGTGACCATGAAATGATTTTAAAATCGAGTTTCATCCACCGCACGTCGTAAAAGGTGTGAAATGAAACACTAAAACACAAAAATAGGGAGCCAAAAAAAATTATTTGCTATAGAACTTTTAAAAGAAAACTGGACTCTTTTGCGCCTTCCTTCCTTCGCCTGTTCACTACGATGCATCCGCGGAAATGGAGCACGTCAGCCAAATCCAGGTCGCCTATTGGGTACGAGCCTACCTCACCAGCACCGCGATCGTAAACAATAAATAGCCGGCGAATGTTTCCTAAAAGTTTTGTTAAATAATATTCAGATCCACATTTTGTAGCATAATTAGAGATGTGTGGCGAAAATTGCCAAATTTGATAATACTGAGAGCCAAGCGCCATCTATCGTGTGGTAAACAAAGCAACTACTGCGCGTGCGCAGTAGGGAAGGGCCGACAGTTACTTGGGTGGCGGCGGTGGCGGCTACCGACGAACGTTTATTTTCTTTGTTTTCCTTCCTCTCAAGACTCTGACTGACTGAACGTTTATTTTTCTACGTGTTCTTCCCGCGCGTGCCGACTTCAAGCAGCAAGAAAACAGTACTTAAAACATACCACGACGAAAAAGAACGCTGGATCCACCGACTCCGACGAAGCGAGCTGCTCAGAATATAGGCCTAGCAGGCATTCCGACTCGGCGCTGCGTTGCTTCGTCGCAAGACCGTCTGCCTACGACCAGCTGGCGTGCTAAATGGAATATGCCCGCGCGACCCTTGTGGACTTTCCCGTATTATAGTTTGATCACTGACCTCAATTCTAGATTAAGAGGTGAGGTCAATCTCTTCCCCTTGTTTTCCGAGGCAGTGTTGACGAGCACTCGTCGAAAAGGGACTCTCGTCGATTCTATCTTCTTGTTTTGTGTGATATAGAGCTGAAATAAACGCCGTCTGGATTACCTTCGTAACACGGTATGTACACTTTGTTATTGGTATGCCATTTTTATTCTGACAGACTGCACGTCACTGTCGAGCTATAACAGTTCGTGGGAGGTATACGTACAACCCCGGTCCAATTTTGTTTGCCGAGTGTCGCGTCAGTATCGAGTTGCAATCGTAAAAGAACGGTCCCGAAGCGCTTACAAACAGCACGAATACAGCACTTCCATCAAGCGCGCGCGTCCGCTCCGAGTGTAAACAGGTATTTACGTGGCCCTTGCTGACACTCGTAGTTCAAACGTATCTTTTTTAACGTCGGCTCGCTCCTGCATCTCCGAGGCCGCGAAAAACGCCATCTACGTCGCTTTGCAAACGACTGACACGGGCCGGCCCTTCTGCCAACAATGACAGGGTGGTTCTGGAGTCTTCACCGGAAGACTCGCTGCACTTCCCAACAGGCATACCGGCGTATGGGACTAGTCCCATGCTGTCGCTGTAGCGCAACATATCTCATTGAATTTCGCTCAGCTGCGATGCGGCGACGAGAGGCGCCGGTTCAGGAAATACGTCGGTGACATCAGCGCAGTAAAACCTACCGGCGCACCCCAACTCGTTGCCGCTAACACTCCCATTCTCCTACTGCCGAGAGAACTTCCGGTTCCGGAAACGGCCTACGTCACGGCTTGTTTTGCGGTCAGTTGGAGAGAATGAAAAAGTCGATATTTCAATAATTTTTTGTGTAGAAGTTAATAAACCGAGACGAAAACGGATGCTTGTTCGGCATTCAGTGAACATTGATGGTTTAATGTAAAAGCTATCTGGAAAAAGTAAAAAGGTCATTTCATGGTCCCTTTAAACGTTTATTTCTTTCTGTATATTTATTGTTTATTGGTCACTACCCGTGACAATACACTGCTCGTCTGGGAGGATGGCCGCGACCTGGGCTCGTTTTTGCTTTTCACATAGTGAAGTTTGCGTTATGGTGGGAATTTATTCAAATTCACCCGATGAACTGAATTGCATTTGTTTCCGCGGTTCGGCTGGACCTTCTGTTTACTGGGTTTGTCAAAGTTATTCCGGTGAAGCAGAAGCAGCGGTGACGAATCCGGAGGCCCTCATTGACAACTCGCGCGTCTCGGAGCGAGTGGTACAGACGAGGCTTCGTAATCGAAAACCTACACTTCGTCGATAGTCGAAAGCCCTCACTACCACAGGGTGTCGCCTACAGAGGACGCCTACAAAAACGTGAGTGATGGCGACGATTTTACGCTCGGTGCACTCGCGGATAACGCCACCAGCGACATGAAACATGTCGCTAAGCGAGCCGTCTCAGTCTTGCAAGCGCATCTTCAAAGGAGGTTCTAGCGAAACTAAGAATGGTCATGGCGATGTTTTTTTTTTTTTAGTTACAACCGAAACAGATGACGCGCTCAAGCCCCGCCCCTGCTGGAAACCCGCCGGCCTAATCCCCCCCTTAGCGAAAACTAATACGTTTGAAATATACCACATTCTAATTTGAGTGTATTTGAAATACAATTCATAATTGTAAGTACACAAAAAATATACCGAAAGTATAAACTTCTTTTTTTGTTACTTAGTACTAAAATATACTTCTAAAAATCATTTTAAAATACCTTTACTTAAACTACATTTGAAGTCCCCTTCATGCGTTTTGAAATATGTAAATACTAAATTAATAGGCACAAAATACCTTTCACATATATTTCTTGAAATATTTATTTAATTCATGCAAAATATACTCCAACCCTAAAAAAATGGAGCAATCAAGAATACGTGCAGAATACTATTAAAATACCTGAAAATCGTAAATACTGTTGTGTTATACTCTAAGTACCTTTTGACTGCAATACTTTGGTAGTTTGACTTAAACTACCAAAATATTTAAAAGCTCCCCTTCTGAAGTTCACTTCAAGCAGATATGGAGTACACTGAAGCGCCTAAATACATTTGATTAGTTTGGCGATTGAATTGCGCAGCATCGCACTGATAAATCAGCCCAGTTTATGTTATTGTTTCCTTTTTTCTATCAAGAACACACCTGATCAGCTCCTTGCACACCAATCACAAACGGGGTTCGGGAACTACAACCACAACATTTGCTGATGCTGGAAAGCTTCAGCAGGTGCTGTGAACAGATACGTTTGGCGTGGTTTTGTTAGCACAATGTTAGTTCACTGAACATGTATACTCACCATTGTACGTGATGTGAATAGTGACTTTAATACAGTGACATTAACTACCATATTAAATATTCAACTACTAAAAAGGAAAGGCAAAACAACTACTGTAAAATATTTATTTTTCGCGGGCTCAATATTTCGCGATTTAGGTCAAAGTTGGAGTTTTGGAATAATTCGCAAATTCTAATTTTCGCGACGCGCTGGGATCGCAATATAGATTTTAATGTTTTTACATTTTGCGGGAATTGTTCACGGGACCTATTTTTCGGAATTGTAGGCGATTCGCCAACTTTGCGAGAATTAGGTCCTCACGAAAATAAAGTCGTTTACAGTATTTTAAAGTGAAGAAACTGCCTTCATTCGCTTCGCCCTGAGTGGTGCTACGCAGAGAAGTAATAACATGTGTTTTATGAGCCGTTTGTGTGGATATTGTTTTAGGGACTGTGCCGAATTGTTATTAGTTGTACCAATGCCTTTTTGTAAGAGATATCGTCCACGAACTTCAAAACACTGTTTCCCCCTTGAAAGACTCACGAGGAGAAGATCGAATACTTGTAACCTTAATAAGCGCAGAGGTGGTCACCGAAAAAATTATTACCTTCAATATGTAGGCTATATAAGGCTCTAGAGCAGTAAACGGGACTCTGAATAAGCTCTTCAGTGCGTCATGGTGTTTGTGTTCGTTTCTAATGTGGCTTTGTAAGATGTATTTAGTAGTGCCTTCAAATACCACAGGGACACCATTAGCTGACAAAATCGAAAATAAAAAAAAAATTGTGCAACCGGTTTTTAATCCACAAATGGCATCTTGAGTGTGAAGGAATAATATTTTTGGTATATCTAAAATATTTTTTTATTCATATTTATAATGTATTTTGATTACATTACGCGCGTATTTCGAATCCGGCCAACGTAATACAGAATAAATACAAAATGAATATTCGTACTAAATATATTTCAACTTCGTTTGAAGTACGGCCTCTTTTTGCTAAGGGCCCCTCCCCCCGCCCCCCCCCCCCCCCCCCCCACACACACACACAAAGACTACCTACGGCTTTCGCTTAGCGTTTCGTTTTTTTCGGGGCGGGCAGATAGGCAGTCAGTGTCGACGTTCATCTTAGAACTCCGGGACTACAAAGTTTCAACGGGAATTGAGGATTAAACTGTGTTTACTCGTCATTTGAGGGTCGCATTGGCTGAGTGGGCAGCGATCTGGAGAAAAACACAAACAGATTTGTCGAGTTTGGTCGATTTTGTTTCGAGATTCAGAGCGGAGTTTCTGCTACCGGAATGCAGAAAATGATCTGTGCTCGCAACAGCACCCACAGGAGTTGCTTATAGAGTTCGCCACAGCTTTCCACGGGTTGCATAAGCTTGCTGACGCGGCGACCCCAGATGCAGAAAAAGTACTATGGGCTATCCGTCAGAGCTATTCACGCTTCAACCCACGTCTTAGGGGCATACCTCGGCTAAATTCACTCATAAGTGCACTGACTCACCTAACTCACCCTTACCAATCATACGTGAGTTGAGGGTGAGTGAGTTCACAAACCCGAAACCTCATTAGTTTTAGGTTGAGGGAGGGCGTGAGGTCTGAGCTCGGTGAGAGGCATAAGTTTATGAGGTCAGTGAGTGCATGAGCTCAATGAGGGACGTGAGTTCATGAGGTTGGCGAGTTGATGAGCTTTGCGAGGCATAAGGTCTCTGAGGGGCCATGGGTTTGATGAGGGTTTGCGCGGTGACATCAAGGAAGGACGGGTCTTGTGACTCCGTACATATTTTCCTGGGAAGTTGAGCGGACGCTCGCTTTGCAATGGCGCTCTTAGTTTGTACGGCTGGTCCTCCGAGGGCGATGGGAAAGGAAGAAAACTGCCTGTTGACTTATGTGCGCTTTTCAGCTCCGGCTCACTTCGCGCCGGCTTGGCGTGATATTCTGCCGCTGGTCGCTCCTTCGTGGTGGAGTGGCGAAAGAGGGGACAAGTTTTCCTTTCGCATCGGCCGCTTTCTTGTAGACTGCAAGGCACCGATATACCAGCGGTGTTTTGTTATTTCGTGAGGGAGGCAAATGGGTGCTACGCCTGTATGCCTGAAGGCAGACGTTGCTCTTCCGAGTGCGCTCGTCTTATGCACGGTCGGTAATTCTGAAGCCAATATTAAAAGGAACGCAGGCGGCTGGGAACTGTCGCGATTTGTCTGTATACATGTTTGTTCAAGTTGTAGCCGGGAGGTCTGTAAAAACAAAGTATGCATACACGTCTCCGTGCTTGTGCACACCTAAATCGCCGGGCTTGTTCAAAACTGAGTTTAAAGGCTGCTACATTTATTTGGTAGGGTATAAAAGGTTATTTGCTTGTGAATTCTCATCTAAAAATCGCAAAAATACGTTTCTAGTTTACATTCAAAGAGATATGCAACAATACATATATATTTTTTACTTTCACTTAATATTGGTGATAACAAATCTCCTTTCTATCCTGTTGTCCGACAGCCCGTTAGTCGCTCAAGAGGGGGCCATTGAGCATAGTAGGCTGCACCCGAAAATATTTCGCGTGCCTGAGAAAGGGTCTTTGCACTAGCTCCAAAAGTATTTAGATATTAGCTATGATTCCTATATATTATGATTTATCAACCGGTACAGCTCTCGCCGGTGTACACTGTAGTCGTTTACGAGGAGAGCTATTTGTCTTTTTAGCAACGATTTATACTTATACGAGTAAATAATAGGGCAGAGAGTAAACTTTATACCCAAGTAATTAGATGAATTTGATATGCGTGCGTGCACGTGTGTGCACGGAGGCAGCCTTCCCCGCCCGAAGAAATAAAGCGCCCCAAGTGTTTGTATCCAGCAAAAATATCTTGAAGGATTTTAGACCATTTATTTAAGCTCCCCATACGGTGACCTTCCCCTCCTCAAACATGGCTTGGATATTCGAGTCAGACTATCAATAGTTTGAAATTAAATAATTTAAATATTGAAGGTAATAGATTGTGCGCTTACACCAGTAGATGCTTTATTCATTCAAATTAGTGAATGCATTAAAAATTACAATCCATCAAAAACTAGTAAATGACTTGTACATGTTGTTTGCAAATATTTCTATTTAATATATAGACAAGTCTGAACACAACCACACATCGTCTGAGCAACAAGAGTACCGAAGGCATCTGACACCAATCCGAGTTTTATCTCAGGATCCTTTAAGTATAATATTTTACGAGGCTGAGGGTCGGTAGTTTAGAAAGTTTTAGATTAAATAGGTATGTGTGGTGCAACAGACAATGAAAGATGCGATAAAAAGTAATATGCAATAATATGGTATGCACAAACTTTTTCAATCGCCCTTTCTTCCCCTCCCCTCCCCCCCCCCCCCCCCCCCCCAAAAAAAAAGAAAAATCTGCCACGCGGTTTTTTTAGGTGAAATAATATATTAACTGTATTAATGAACAAGTCTTCACCAAGAAAGTCGTAAACGTAGAAAAATGTTTGAACAGCAGTAGAGGTTTTAATACACGACGTTTCGGGAAGAGACTTCCCTTCTTCAAGTGTGCAGAAAATACAGTTGCAAGGCGCTTTTAGAGAGACCAAAGGAGAGGAGGAACATTGGAAAAAGCGAAAGAAAAGTCACATATATAATAGTACAAGTAAAAACACTTGAGCATGAAAAAACTACATTCCAACAAAACACACATAAAAAAGAAAAAAGAGAGAAGTGGTAGTTTTAAGGGTAACACGGTCGCGGCACTCGTTAGCGAAACCAAGAAAATACATCACAGGCAACGGCCTCCGTCACGTTAGAGTTAGAGCTCCAGATCCAGAAAAATAATAGCATACAGGGGTCAAGTCGAGTGAGCCCAAGCCAGTACAACGCCGAAGCAAACGAAGGTCATAAATAAGCCCGAAGTGTGTGTAAACGGACACCAGAAATGTCACACGTGGGTGGCACCGCTCAACAGAATACCGAGAAATACTCCCTAAAACGCCAAACGGAGAGGAGGGAAGTTAGCGGGCGCCGTCCCCACATCCCAATGTTTCTAGCTCTCCCCTCAAAGAGCTTTAGCTCTCCCCCGCTCTCCTCTGCGATGGGGGAGGTGGTTTGCCTGTAGTATACTAAAACTAAAGACCTACAAACAGCCTATACAAGTTTCCTTTTGAAATGTTCATACCAAGCGGGGTTAGGGTTCTAAATTTAGATATATAAAAAGACTCTTTATTTTTGCGCGTAATATCATTTTTGAAACTGCTTTCCACGATGATAATTTTTAGGTGCGTATGAATGTCGTTGTCGTCGGAGTTAAAGTGTTTAGCTACTGGTGTTTGTCCTTTATTTACAATGTCAGACTTATGGCCATAAAATCGCTCTTTCATAGAATTTTTAGTTTCTCCTCCGTATTGCTTCTTACACAGCGTGCAGTTAATAATATATATCACGTCAGGGGTTTTGCAGTCGATATGCTGTTTAATATTTACGTAGAAATCTGATGCGTAGCTCGAAATTTTATCAGCGGTCGAAACGAACGGGCAAAGTTGGCAAGGAGTGTTGAGGCAAGGACCACAACCACCGCATGAATTGGTTTTTTTTATATACGAGGGACATAACATCCTCCCAAGATTCCGATGCTTACGAAATGTGACAAATGGAGATTCGGGAAATATTTTTTTAAGTTTATCGTCGGCATGTAGGATGTTTAAATTGCGTTTCAATATGGAATTCAGGCTTGATAGGTTCGAATAGTAGTTTATAACCAACGGAACCCTTGTTTCGTTGGAGTGAAGCTGTCGTGTGGATTCAAGGAGTTTGCTACGTTCCAGAGCGGATGCCTTTCTTGTGGCGTCGTCGAGAATAGATGCAGGATATTTCCTTTTGAATAGTTTAATCTTCAAAGACGTTACGTTTTCCTTGAAGTTCGATTCTTCAGAACAAATTCTACGCAACCGGAGGAATTGGCTGTAAGGTATATTATTTTTTTGACATTTGTAAAAATCTTCATCTTCGTCATCGGAACGCAAAGTGTTGCGGGAGTCGGCATTCATGCATGCATCGAGCAAGTTCATTTTCTTCTTGGCCATCTGCGTTCCTCGAGTCCTGGTGCCGTGGCTGTCTTCTTGAGCATTCCCCCAAGACTTCCAGACCTTTACCAACGATACTTCGATCCTCAGGCACTGGGCGAAATTAACGTACGTGTCCGCGCGCTGAACCACCATTTGTGGTATTTGTCTATCATCAACAAAGATGTGGGATTTGTCGCCCACCGTGAGATGGAGTGGTGGCCCGAGGAGTTGCTGGCGAGTGACGGGCTGCACCCCAGCCGATTTGGACTCAGGCGGATGTCAGAGACCCTGAGGCATGTTATCTACTTCCGCCTCGGGGTTCTGGCGACCCAAGTAGCTGCACCCCAGCTACTTGGGGCTACCCCACAGGAACGCCATGTAATGGCTCAGACGCTTTTGAAGACGTTCGCCTCGGTCGCGGCCTCCTTGCCAGCTTCGGCTGGGACCCTGGCCCCTGGGCCGACCACGGGGGCGGGCAAGTGCCTCCTTCTCCGGCCGTGCCGGCTCGCCATAATGGAGGGTCTGATTCGGACACCATAGCGCGGTATTCGACGACAACGGAAAACGTGACGCGTTACCGAATGACCGCGTTGAACACTTCGTCGCCATCTCTCCTCGGGGCATACACCGTCCAGCCCGTTGTTGGCGATTGGGCGCGGCTGGGGCTGACTCGTCCTGGGTCCACTGACCGGCCTCCTGTGCCTCCCAAGCCATGCGTATCAGCAGGACTACCACCCCAGCGCAAGGCAGCGCCCACCGACCGCCCACCTGTACCGCCGAGGCCAACTGCCTCACCTAATTCTCCGCTTCAACTTGCCACGGTTCCTTCGGACCACCCACCTGTGCCTCCGAAGCCAGACGTCGCACCGGATACACTACTTCAGTCCAACACAACGCCCACTGACCTTCCCCCTGTGCCTCCGAAGCCGAGTACCTCACGGGACCCACCACCTCAACACAACGGCCCCCGCCGATCTCACCGAATTCGGCAGAACAAGTCGCACAAGTTCGCACGATGACAATATGGTGGCCAGATGTTTACCCCTTTGTTTCTACGTGTGCGGAAACTTATAGACAAGAAATTAAGGTATATTTAACATTATTCTTTCTACAGGGACTGCACCGATCAGAATGTGATACCAAAGGGACTAGCCCTCTCTATACAACCGTCGTTCAATTTTAGAAATTCAGATAATACCAAGAACTGGGACACCACTCTCAAGGCCACTTCCACCCAACTTTTAAAGATTCTAATGAAGGAGAGCCTAACTGTGATCAAACATCTTGATCTTGAACTAAAAACTGTCGCTGCCGAACTAACCGAGGAGGAGATTAGTGACCTTAACGTATTTGCAGACAAAAAGCTTGATGAGTTGAAAATTGATAAGGCAAAAAAAGCGCACCGTGATGGCCTTTCCCTGTCAAAGGTTAACAACGATAATATATTGCCTTCCCTAAACAGTATGTCACATGTGGCTAGTAGTTTTAATGAAACAAGCGATTGTGCAATAATTAACCTATCTGACATTCCCCTGACCTCTACGGAGTGTTCAGTTTTATCTAGAGGCTTAAGTTTCGTACCCACCCCACAGGCAGCAAAAGAATTTGAACTTTTAGATGATCTACAGCAGTTCTCCCGGCGGTTACACCTTCAAACGTATTTTAATGGAAAATAGGGATGCAATGAAACTAGGGGTCTTGATAACACAACACCAAATTTCAAGTTGAAGTCACACTGGACCCCGGACTCAAGCAAGACCAGTGTGTACATAGATAATTATGTACAAGCTATACGGAATGATATTTTTGATTCGCTTGCTAAAACAACCCCACAGAGGGGTAATTTGTCTAGGCGGGAACAACAGGTCCTTAATAATTTGAAGTCTAGGGAGGACGTCATTATTCGTCCTGCGGATAAGGGTGGTGGTGTTGTAATTATGAACAGGGCCGACTACATGCGGGAGGCATTGACCCAGCTTGAAAACCCAAATTTTTATCTATGTCTACCTGACGATCCTACACGGCGGTTTAGTATTATAATTAACAAAACACTTGAAGATCTGCGTAATTCCAATAAAATTAACGGCGATCAATATAATTACCTTCAGTCAAAAAACGCTCATCCAGGTGTCTTCTATATGCTCATCAAGGTTGACAAGCCCAACAATCCAGGGAGGCCCATTATATCAGGCATAGGCACACCAACCGAACGAATTTCAGAATTTGTAGACCACGCTATTAAACATATACCCCCCCCCCCCCTCCTACAATCCTACGTAAAGGACACCACTCACTTTCTTAATCATATCGACCATATGAACGGATCCGGCTTAATATCACAGGAGAGCATTCTGGTCACTATCGATGTGAGCTCTTTGTACACTAACATCCCACGTAATGAGGGACTGGCAGCCGTGGAAGAATTCCTTTTTCTTCACCCTTCGTCTCTCGCAGACAGTAGCTGTATTCTGCGATTACTGGAATTCATTTTAGACTGCAATAACTTTATGTTTGATGATGATCATTATTTGCAAATTCAAGGCGCAGCCATGGGGTCGAGAATGTCCCCAAATTACGCTATATTTTTATGGGCAAGTTTGAGGAGACCTTTGTGTGGACTTACGCCAAGATTCCCGCCATATATCTTCTGTATATTGACGATATATTTATCATTTGGAATGACACTGAAGATGCACTCCTCTCTTTTCTAAGTTACCTCAACGGTTGCCACCGTACAATTAAATTTACCTGTAATTACTCAGCACACTCTATGAACTTTCTCGACGTTAACGTTAAAAAGATGGGAAGCCATTTGATAACGGAGTTGTACAGAAAGCCTACAGACAAACGTCAGGTTCTGCGCTATGAGAGCTACCACCCGAAATGTCAAAAAAATAATGTACCTTACAGCCAATTCCTCCGGTTGCGTAGAATTTGTTCTGAAGAATCGAACTTCAATGAAAACGTAACGTCCTTGAAGAATACACTATTCAAAAGGAAATATCCTGCATGTATTCTCGACGACGCCACAAGAAAGGCATCCGCTCTGGAACGTAGCACACTCCTTGAATCCACACGACAGCTTCACTCCAACGAAACAAGGGTTCCGTTGGTTATAAACTACTATTCGAACCTATCAAGCCTGAATTCCATATTGAAACGCCATTTAAACATCCTACATGCCGACGATAAACTTAAAAAAATATTTCCCGAATCTCCATTTGTCACATTTCGTAAGCATCGGAATCTTGGGATGATGTTATGTCCTTGGTATATAAAAAAACCCAATTCATGCCGTGGTTGTGGTCCTTGCCTCAACACTCCTTGCCAACTTTGCCCGTTCGTTTCGACCGCTGATAAAATTTCGAGCTACGCATCAGATTTCTACGTAAATATTAAACAGCATATCGACTGCAAAACCCCTCACGTGATATATATTATTAACTGCACGCTGTGTAAGAAGCAATACGTAGGAGAAACTAAAAATTCTATGAAAGAGCGATTTTATGGCCATAAGTCTGACGTAAATAAAGGACAAACACCAGTAGCTAAACACTTTAACTCCGACGACCACGACATACATACGCACCTAAAAATTATCATCGTGGAAAGCAGTTTCAAAAATGATATTACGCGCAAAAATAAAGAGTATTTTTATATATCTAAATTTATAACCCTAACCCCGCTTGGTATGAACATTTCAAAAGGAAACTTGTATAGGCTGTTGTAGGTCTTTAGTTTTAGTATACTACAGGCAAACCACCTCCCCCATCGCAGAGGAGAGCGGGGGAGAGCTAAAGCTCTTTGAGGGGAGAGCTAGAAACAATGGGATGTGGGGACGTCGCCCGCTAACTTCCCTCCTCTCCCTTTTTTTTTTTTTGCGGGGAGGAGGGAGATCGTGTTGGGAGCGTTTTAGGGAGTATTTCTCGGTATTCTGTTGAGCGGTGCCACCCAGGTGTGACATTTCTGGTGTCCGTTTACACACACTTCGGGCTTATTTATGACCTTCGTTTGCTTCGGCGTTATACTGGCTTGGGCTCACTCGACTTGACCCCTGTATGTTGTTATTTTTCTGGATCTGGAGCTCTAACTCTAACTTGACGGAGGCCGTTGCCTGTGATGTATTTTCTTGGTTTCGCTAACGACTGCCGCGATCGTGTTACCCTTAAAACTACCACTTCTCTCTTTTTTCTTTTTTATGTGTGTTTTGTTGGAATGTAGTTTTTTCATGCTCAAGTGTTTTTACTTGTACTATTATATATGTGACTTTTTTCTTTCGCTTTTTCCAATGTTCCTCCTCTCCTTTGGTCTCTCTAAAAGCGCCTTGCAACTGTATTTTCTGCACACTTGAAGAAGGGAAGTCTCTTCCCGAAACGTCGTGTATTAAAGCCTCTACTGCTGTTCAAACATTTTTCTATGAAATAATCTATGTGAACGACGATGGATACAACAGACCGTCCCAAAACAGGTCTACTCGACATTGAAATTTCGACGCTTACGTTTTGGTCTATTCGTGTTCAAGGGACCAGTATCACATCAGACGCAACTATCTCTTATTGAAGACGACACGAATAGAAACTTTTAAAATGAATTGAACAATTGGTAAAGAGCATCTGGTGGATATCGCTAACCCACCGTTTGTAATGCCCGTTTAGTAACCTTAACAGGGAGTGACCGTAACTCTCTGGCCTTCGGCCGCCACGAGAGAAGAGCGGAAAGAGGAACTCCCCGCTCCCCAAGAGTCTCTTATGTGTGTCTCAGACGTGGCTATTGTCCCTCCACAAAATTTAAAAAAAAAATTAACCCGTCACTCGAAAGTCGTACAAAAGCAGCTTTGGGGATAGTTGGTGTGACCCGATCGCTGGCGTACTTCAGCCGCTTCGGTGGATGGAACTGCTAGGACATCCTCTCGACGTCAGCCTCGCCGCAGCTTTGCTCGTATTGCGTATTGCCAGTGCTGTTCTCGAAAGCATCAAACTTGAAGGAAAGCATGTCTAAAATGGAAATGTCGTCGGCACAAGCGAAGTTGTGGAAAGCCGAGCTCCACAGCGAATCTTTCTCTTTCTTACTCTTGCCATATTTTAGTGGCCAAAACCGGTCTTCAGAACACTATGACCTTTGTTAAATGCATATGTGTGCCTTAGTACGACGTAAGTCAAACGCCTCAGAACTTTTCCTAGTGAAAATATTTATACGCATAATAAGTTGTTTAGTTCTGTCAGCACATATGCTGAGACACAGTCATGCAAGAGCATAAAAGAGCCTCATAAGAACAGATCAGAGCACTATTTGATTACAAAGGTGTTATAAGAAACTTCTTAGTTGTCTTATAAAGTCTTATATACACCAACACGCGGCTCTGACATCACGCCTCTGCGGTGGGGCTGTTGTCCCCATGGCACTTGCGCAAAAGGTTCACCTCCCATGAATCTGGTTTCTGCGCTCGCGTAGTGCACTCACATGGTGTAGATAAACGCGGGCCTCTTTGGAAACAGTCCACCTCTGTGGCGCTGAGGACCTGTTTCGGAATTCGGAGCGCAAAGTCGAGGGTTTGATTCCTGGGCGGTCTCATCCCTAAAGGAGTACTTGGGGTGTCGCTCATAGCCGCAGTTGCTTTGCGACATAAATGAACGATATTTCTTCTTTCTTCTTTTTTGTTTGGAAACAGTGTCAGTCTATACCTTTGGTTCTAATATATTCTTATATTGTCACGGGTGGTGACCAAAAACAATAGATGAACAGGAAGAAATAAACGTTTAATGTGGCGAACTTGTGCCAAAAATTAAAGAGTACAAAAGATAATAACAAAGCGTCGCGGGCGTCGAAGTCGGCGAAACCGCAGGAGCGAGCGCTGGGGCGAGACTGAATTTGCTCGCCTGGCGGAATCCCTTATGTACCCTCGTGGGTTTCTGGATCGTTCGGCGTAGAAGGTTCGGTGTGTAGAACATTCTAACCTCGAATCAGCAAGACGGTTCTCGAATTCACTAGAATATCAAATTACACTGTCAACAAAAATGTGTAGTCGCGGCCAGGAATCGAACCCTGGCCTTCTGCGTGGGAGGCAAGCGCGATAACCGTTAGGCCACGCGCGCGCTGCCTACTTGTCCAGCTGCGCGCGCGGCATTACTCCCCCCTTTAAAAAGTGCATCGTCCCGATGCAACCCAAAACAAATCAAAGCACATAAAAAGAACGGCAAACTAAAGAGTCACTTGAAACACATAAGATCCACAGTCCTATCGAGCGTAGTACGGCTTTAGGCGCACGACGTGGACGACTTCAGGTCGTGGTGGGCGGCGTGATGATGTTCTTGTTCCGTCGGGCATCACCTCGTAGTTCAGCTCGCCGAGGCGACGAAGTACCTTGTATGGTCCAAAGTACCGTTTCAGCAGTTTCTCACTGAGGCCGCGGCGACGGATGGGCGTCCACACCCACACCCTGTCTCCGGGCTGGAAGTGAACGTCCCTGCGACGAAGGTTGTAGCGGCCCGCGTCGACGCGTTGCTGGTCTTGAATCATGAGTCGGGCGAGCTGGCGGACTTCTTCGGCGCGTTGAGCAACCGCCTGGGCGTCGTCGCTCTCATTGCCAGATGGCTCATGGGGCAGCATTGCGTCCAGCATGGTCGTTACCTTCCGACCATGTACCAGCTGGAAAGGGGTGAATCCAGTGGTCTCTTGAACCGCCGTATTGTAGGCGAACGTGACGTAGGGCAACACCTCGTCCCACGTCTTGTGCTCTACGTCGACGTACATAGAGATCATATCGGCGATTGTCTTGTTGAGTCGCTCGGTCAGCCCGTTGGTCTGCGGGTGGTATGCAGTGGTTCGACGATGGCCGGTGCCACTGAGACGAAGGATCTCTTGCGTCAGCTGGGCCATGAACGAAGATCCGCGATCTGTAATCAGAACTTCGGGAGCGCCGTGCCGGAGGACGATGGACTCGATGAAAAACTTGGCGACTTCCACAGCAGTCCCTGAAGGAAGAGCTTTCGTTTCGGCGTACAGCGTGAGATAATCTGGGGGGACGATGATCCAGCGGTTCCCCGACGTCGAAGGCGGAAAAGGACCAAGTAGATCCATTCCGATCTGCTGGAAGGGTGTAGTTGGAGGAGAAATGGGCTGCAGAAGTCCGGCCGGCCTCGTCGGAGGTTTCTTGCGTCGCTGGCACTCCTGGCATGATCGTGTGTATAGGTGGACGGTCTTGGGGAGCTTCGGCCAGTAATACTTTTCACGAAAACGGGCCAATGTCCGGCTGTAACCAAGGTGTCCGGATGTCGGGTCGTCGTGGCAGGCTTGGAAGATCTCCTCTCGAAGGTCACTCGGGATTACCAGCAACCACGGTGTGTTGTTGTTGCCGAAGTTCTCTTTGTAGAGTACACCTTGCCGGATGGCGAAGGTCGGCAGTACTCGTGAGAAGACACGTGGCACGGTACTCCTGCCCCCTTCCAGGTGCTCGATTAATGCGCGCAGCTCAGGATCGTCCCGTTGACGTCGTGCCATATCGTCGGTGTTCACTGCTCCTAGGAAGCACTCGTCGTCATTGTCGTCGCTGCAGCCGGGAGGGGTTTCGACGGGGGCTCTGGACAGGCAGTCGGCGTCGCTGTGCTTGCGGCCTGACTTATAGACCACTGTCATGTTGAACTCTTGTAGTCGAAGACTCCATCGAGCGAGGCGTCCTGACGGGTCCTTCAGCTTCGCAAGCCAGCAGAGCGAGTGGTGGTCCGTGACTACACGGAACGGGCTCCCGTACAAGTACGGACGAAACTTCCTTATTGCCCAGACGACCGCAAGGCATTCTTTCTCAGTTGTGGAGTAATTTTTCTCCGCCTTGGACAATGTCCGACTTGCGTAGGCGATGACTCGCTCGATGCCTTCTTGCACTTGGACTAGTACTGCGCCCAGTCCCGCGTTACTTGCGTCCGTGTGAATTTCTGTTTCCGCATCCTGGTCGAAATGTCCAAGCACAGGAGGAGTCTGGAGTCGTCATTTCAGTTCGTCGAATGCCTGCTGTTGCTCCTCGGCCCATTCGAACTTCTCGGCGTCCTTCGTGAGATTCGTAAGTGGTGCGGAAATCCTTGCGAAATCCCGAACGAAGCGTCGATAATAGGCACAAAGTCCAAGGAATCTTCGCACGGCCTTCTTATCTGTCGGCGCTGGAAATGCCGCGACGGCGCGAGTCTTCTCGGGGTCTGGGCGGACGCCTTCGTTACTAACCACGTGGCCAAGGAACTTCAGTTCGTCATAGGCGAACCGGCACTTTGACGGCTTGAGTGTGAGTCCGGCGGTCTGAATGGCTTGAAGAACAGCTCGGAGTCGTCTCAAGTGCTCGTCGAAGTCAGCTGAAAATACTACGACGTCGTCAAGGTAGACGAGACAACTCTGCCACTTCAGCCCTGCCAGTACGGGGTCCACGACACGCTGGAAAGTTGCTGGCGCCGTGCATAGTCCGAAGGGCATCACCTTGAACTCGTACAGTCCATCCGGCGTGACGAAGGCTGTCTTCTCTCGGTCCCGTTCGTCGACCTCGATTTGCCAGTAGCCGCTCTTCAGGTCCATCGATGAAAAGTATCGAGAGTGGCGCAGCCGGTCTAGAGTGTCGTCGATGCGGGGCAGTGGGTAGACGTCTTTCTTCGTAACCGTGTTGAGCTGCCGGTAGTCCACGCAGAACCGAAGAGTTCCGTCCTTCTTCTTAACCAGCACGACTGGAGAGGCCCATGGACTGCTTGAAGGTTGGATTATGTCGTCATTCAGCATCTCTTGAACTTGCTGATGGATCACCTCCCTTTCCTTAGCGGAGACTCTGTACGGCGATCGATGCACAGGGTGCGCGTCGTCCTCGGTAACGATGCGGTGCTTGGCAACCGCGGTCTGGCGCACCTTCGACGACGTCGCAAAGCAGTCGCGGTATTCGGCGAGGAGGTTAACCAGCTGACGCCGTTTAGGGTTTGGAAGCTTAGGGTCAATGTCGAGCTGCGCTGGCGACGTATGGTCTTGCTGGGGCGGCGAGGATTCGTCAGTAATCGCGGTGATTTCGGCGGGGTTTCGGAGTTTCTCGATGTGGCCCACGGCTGCACCTTTCGTGAGGTGTTGCGTTTCGTTTCGGAAGTTCGTCACGAGGGCCACAGTCCGCCCATCCTGAAGTTCAGCTACTCCCCTTGCGACGCCTATGCCTCTTCCCAGGAGCAATTGGAGGCTTCCCTCGAGAAGAACTTCGCCACAGGAAGCTTCATCGATCCCGACAAGTACGAAAACACTCGACCGCGGTGGTAGGTTTACGTGGTTTGCGAGGACTCGGACCGTGGGTGTCGTCGCTTGGGGTTCCTCCGCTGGTGGAGCAGGTTTTCGTAGCGTCAGCCGGTTTGTTCCGAGGTCGATGACGGCGCCATACTCGCAGAGGAAGTCCATTCCGAGGATAACGTCCCTCGAACAGTCTTGCAGAACGACGAACTTGACAGGGCACGTTTCACCGTGGATCTCGACGCGAGCAGTGCATCTCCCGACTGGTGTGATGAGATGTCCTCCGGCGGTTCGTATTTGGGGTCCTTCCCACGGCGTCATGACTTTTCGAAGGCGGCGGGAGAGCCTCCCACTCAAGACTGAGTAGTAGTCTGCTCCGGTGTCCACGAGTGCCGATGCGTCGTGGCCGTCGATGACGACGTTTAGGTTGTTGGACACCGTTGCAGGGGCGTCGTAGCGATGCGTGGCGTCGCGAGAGTGGCAGCGCTCCGGCGTTCTTGGAGGCTCTTTACTCGGGTCGTCTTCGGCAACGGCACCTCCAGGCGTCCGCACTTAGTTTTCCCGACGAGATAGGGGGGACAGGCTGTCACGGCGCGACCGACGGAAAGGCGACGCGGAACGTCGGGGGGATGGAGAACGGGAACCTCGTGGTGCGGTGGGCGCTGGTGACAGAGGGCGACGGAGGTATTCCTCGATGTCCCTTGGTCGTTCTCGAAAACGAGGTCGACGGTCGTTTGGAGCGAATCCTCGCAGGCTGAGCTGGCGGTAGGGGCACCTCCGGTAAACGTGGTCAGCCTCCCCGCAGTGGAAGCACACCGGGCGTCCGTCATCCGTGCGCCACACGTCGGTCTTTCGAAGTCCACGCTGCTCTTGGCGCGGCGCGTACTGCGGCGAAGAGACTTCTCGTTGGGGTGCAGATGGGTACTGCCGAGCAATAGGAGGCTGCGGACGACGAACAACGGCAGCATAGGTCACAGCTGGTGGTTCCGGTGCGGCGTCGGCGAGAACGTCTGGCTGGAGCGCTTGCTGGACCTCTTCTCGAACAATCTCGGCGATCGAGAGTGAAGCTGGACGTTCGGTGGCAGGTATCAGCTTCTTCAGTTCTTCACGGACGATGTCCCGGAATATTTCTCGGATCCCTGGAATATTGGGGCTGAGGGCGCAGCTTGACGGCGTGGGTGCAGCGACGGCAGGGGCTCGATGAAAGTGAGCGGCTCGTGCTTGCAGGGCCCGTTGAATGTTGGTCGCCTCTGTTACAAACGTCTCGACGGTGGTCGGCGGGTTGCGGACGAGGCCTCCGAAGATGTCATCTCGTACGCCTTGCATCAGGATCCGCAACTTCTTTTCGTCGGTGGCTTCAGGGTCGGCGCGAGTTACCAGGCGCAGGACATCCTCGACGAAACTGGTGATGGTCTCGTTTGCGCCCTGGGTTCTCATTCGAAGAAGGTCCTCGGCCCTCTCCCGTCGATACTGGTTAGTGAAAGTTCGCCTCAACTCATTCTTGCAGGCGGTCCACGAGATCAATGATGTCTCCCGATTCTCGAACCAGTGCCTGGCCGTTCCTTCGAGCGCGAAGTAAAGGTTCTGCAGGCGCTGGTCCTCCGTCCATCGGTTGTGCTGGGCCACACGCTCGTAGTGCTTGATCCAGTCTTCGACATCCTCATGGATCTCGCCGTGGAAGGCAGTCGGCGTACGGGGAGCGGCGGGCAGGTAGACGACGGCAGGAGCGGCGGGGGTCGGCGACTGGTCGGCCATCGTCGGCTTCGTTGGCTGCTTGGTCCTGGGCGGCAGAAGTCCGAATTCCGGGTGTAGGCCTTGGGTGCGACGACTGAACCTGATCTCGGTAGTGCCTTCGTCGGTTCTTCGTGGGCTTGGCGTCGGACTTGCACTGCGAACCCTCGGAGGGGAACGGTGCACGGGCATGCGTTACCCCGCACCTCCACCAATATGTCACGGGTGGTGACCAAAAACAACAGATGAACAGGAAGAAATAAACGTTTAATGTGGCGAACTTGTGCCAAAAATAAAAGAGTACAAAAGATAATAACAAAGCGTCGCGGGCGTCGAAGTCGGCGAAACCGCAGGAGCGAGCGCTGGGGCGAGACTGAATTCGCTCGCCTGGCGGAATCCCTTATGTACCCTCGTGGGTTTCTGGATCGTTCGGCGTAGAAGGTTCGGTGTGTAGACCATCCTAACCTCGAATCAGCAAGACGGTTCTCGAATTCACTAGAATATCAAATTACACTGTCAACAAAAATGTGTAGTCGCGGCCAGGAATCGAACCCTGGCCTTCTGCGTGGAAGGGAAGCGCGATAACCGTTAGGCCACGCGCGCGCTGCCTACTTGTCCAGCTGCGCGCGCGGCAATATTATTTTACGTGATCCTACGCGTTAATTTTACCTAGATATTGCTCTTACAAATATCATTTTTTCTAGGATTATAGTGGTTTCAACCATCCCGACACTTCTTATTAGTGTTATCACCCAAGCTCAAAATGCCTATACTTCGCCTCACACCAGGGCGGACTAAAGGTAAAAGGTACGGGCCACCAGATCCAATCACAAGCCACTTAGATATTGCGTGGTATTTCGCTTCGATGCACGTGCCGATGCCTCCGTCTATACTTTTCCTCATCCTACGATGGACTAAAAGCCAAAGTCACGGACCGCCAGGTCCAATCACGTTCCACGCTACACTGTGACATGCCTAGCATTGATTAGGGGTGGACTAATAATGCTCCGAACCCAAAAAATGCTGCATCATTTCTATAGCTTCGACACTGCAAACAGTCTCTTTTTTGCAATCCAAAATTATTGAGTCACTGAGTGCTATTTCGATTGAAACCACTGTCCGCCCATTTTCATCAATGATCCGAGACGCGGGCACTGATACGTGCATCAAAGCGCAATACGCAATTTCTAAGTGGCTGGTGATTGGATCTGGCTGTCCGTAGCTTTTGCCTTTAGTCCATCGTAGGGTGAGACGAGGTATAGTGACTGGTAGGGACAGAACGAGCGGGTTGGTACGGATAGTTAAACTTGAGGAAGAAAACGAGAAAGGACGGACAAACACAAACTTCCAGTGTTTGTTTGTCCGTCCTTTCTCGTTTTCTTCCTCAAGTTTAACGATACCCTTACAAAAAATTTATATCTGGCCAGATCTGAAGATTTTAAATAGGGTCATATTAAAAATTGGCCACACATAACCTGATGTCGTATATCTGCCAGATATAGTCTCATAATGACAGATATAGCCTGATACCCCTGGCCAGTTATGGAAACCCCAGATCTGGCTAAGTAAGGAAACTCCAGATCTTGCCAGGCATTTCAAATGGACATAAGCCTGAAATCAGCACTTTGTATCCTTTTATTGTCTACAATTCTCCCAAGTGCCCCGGCCCGCACTCGAGGAATTATGGAAACGGTGATCCTTCAGCTCCTTAGTGATCACTAGTTTTGACCAACTCCATGGTTACACAGTTTCAAGTGTAATTCGTAGTCACCCTGAACAAGCGTCCCATAGGGCTCAAGTGCCTGTCATATATATCACTTTTAAATTTTCTTGTCAGTGGCAGCGTTTATGATACTGTGCATTCTGTCCAACCTTAAACCAGGCTGAGCCGCCGAAATTTCTTACCCCATTATCATTCTCGTGATTGTTTTTTTGGCAGGAATTACTTAAAAGCCGAGAAATTACAACAACCAAAACCGGGATCTAGCTCGGATTCAGCGGAGCTGTTTATGACATTTTTAGTGTTTCTAACTTAATATCTTTGAAGCTTTACGAGAAAGATAATAATGTAAGAGATATATCTGCAGCTCATCCAGGTTGAGGGTTGGACGGAATGCACAGTACTGACATTGGCGGGACATTTTAAAAGTTGTTTGGCAGGTACTTGGGTTCTGTACGACACGTGTTCAGGGTGACTCCGAATTACACCCAAGTCTGTGTAACCATAAAATTGTTCGAAATCTTCGATCACTAGGCAGCTGAAGAAACACTGTCCCCATGATTCCTCGAGTATGGTCCGAAGCGCTTGGGGGATTTAGCAAATTGTATATTTGGGCGTAATGTTAACACTTTGAAATAATTAAGCTACATGGAAATCTGCGTGAAAACTAGCACAAATAATCTCAAACTTAAACTTGTCAAAGCTCAAGTTTGGGATTATTTGTGCTAATATTTATCTCGCGAACATTGAGTCATTCAGAGTTTCCTTACTTTTTTCACTTTTTAATATATTGAAAACCGGCCGACTGAAAAGTCTGTATATACGCCAGATAAGTCTGTATATTCGCCATATCAGGCTGTATATACGCCAGATAAGGCTGTATATGCGCCATATATAATCATATAATGCTTGATATGGCCAGATATGGCCCAGATATAAGATTTCCATTTGGGTAGTGACTGGGCTGCAGGGGACGAAAATACGTAGGCTGAGCCCATACAAAAATGGTCTATGGTCGGCTATAGAAAATCCTTTGTATGGCCGGCTATAGCAAATTGGCCCAATTAGCTATAGCCGCTTCTATGGCTGTCTATAGCCTTTCCTATGGTCTCCCCTATGGTTGTCTATAGCTTTATCAATGGAAATTTCTCTATCGAATTTCGTATGGTTTAATCTATGGGTCTCTTTAAAAGGGATGCTATAGCCGCCTATGGCTTTTCTTTTGGTTCCTTTAGCCACCTATGGCATCTTGTATGGTCTGCTATAGAGATCTCTATGGCTTACTCTATGGATCTTTTTAGACACCGTGCTATAGCTGCCTATGGCTTTTCCTACGGTTTCTTTAGCCGCCTATTGCCCTTTGTATGGTCCGCTATAGCTCATTCTAAAGTTCGTCCTATGGTTCTCTATACCCATCGTGCTACAGCTTCCTATAGCATTTCCTATGGTCCCTTTAGCCGCCTATAGCATCTTGTACGGTCTGCTATAGAGATCTCTATGGCTTACTCTATGGATCTTTTTAGACACCGTGCTATAGCTGCCTATGGCTTTTTCTATGATTTCTTTAGCTGCCTATTGCTCTCTGTATGGTTTGCTATAGCTTCTCCTATATCTCGTCTTAGTCTCTTTACCATCGTGCCATAGCTGCCTGTAGTTTTTCTTTTTACCGCAATCGTAAGAAATGTGAAACAAATTATTTGTTGTCACTGGGCATCTTCAGAAAAAACCTTGTAAGACGTGCCGAACTTCATAGTCCCATTTAAAACAAAGAGCTAACATTTCGACAAAACAACAACAAAAAACAGATGCACTCACCGAGGTGTTGGCAAAAGCACAGGTAAACAGACACAAGGTATTGTTTTCAAATCTCCTAGGCGTTTATTACACACAGCCCATTCTGTAGACAAGCACACACTAAGCAATCTGTACTATGTGAAGAGGTACTACTGAGCTGTTATACAACTGGGAGTTTTGCAAAGCAAACAAGAACCAAAGACAATTCCTGGGTAGTGTCTAGTCTCCCGGCAGCCGGCCGAATCCCCCCCCCCCCCTTTCCCCCGAAATTCTAATGCCAGTCGCCACTCATTGGCGCTGCAATCAGTTCATCAAAAGACGTTTCATCGAGATCGTTTCATCAACACGTGATGTTTATAAACAACTCAAAATATATTTTTATTTTTTTTTTTTTTTCGTAATGAGTTGCCAAGTGGAGTGAACGGGTGGGCTGAGTTGGTGAGCACGCGCCTCAGGAACACTGGCGCGACGAAATGTCCCTGCACCGTGCAATTCGCGTAACGAGTGTCGACTAAACGTGTCTCCAGGAAACGTGTATCCACGAAAAGGTGTCCATGAAACGTCTTTTCACAAAACGTAGGGAGAATAAAATGTCAGTATTCAAACTGCAATTTTCACATGATTTCAGAGAGTTAAATGGCAGGCGACTGCGATAGAATTACGGGAAAATTATTCTCCCAGCTGTCAGAAGATAGGCACTGCCAGGAGATAGACACTACAGAACGGTCAATTGTCGCCAAGTAGGTTGCAGCGCACTTACGTTCAAAACACCGGACTTGAAAGATGTAATCCAAAATATACGTCGACACGGGCACTGCAGACCAACCACTCAAACACAAAACCGAGAAGGAAGGGATCCGTGAAGATTCACGACGACGTAGCGCAAGCTGTCATTTGCCGAACCGAACACTGAACGCATCACAAGAATGTCTTCGTCTTCTTCGAAGAAATCGCTTGTTGCCGACATACGGGTAAGACTTTTCGATCGGGATACCTTTTACCATAGAAGCGAAATCCACAGCAGCCCCGCGGGCCGCACGACACGTGGGCCGCACGACACGCGAAACTAGGTCCGCAAGCAGCCTCATTTCGGGATTGGCAGCGGCTAATGCGTCATCCGTCAAACCACGTGATCACGCTCCTTCCGTTACATGCGCACAGAGAACGGAGTGAAGCGATAAAGAGTCTACGGTTGATTGGTCCGCCGAGTCCGCACCTTTAACAGTGCTTTCAGCTTAGGGAGAGAAAGAAAACTTTGAAAAGCAGAGCTCCTTCAAGGCCAGAACGGGGTGCGATCACAAAGTCTAATCTTCAGGGGCATACCAACAATGAACACAGCGAGAGGATGTCACTTGTATCCTGTTGACAGTTCGACCCAAGGTTGATAGTGCAGTGGATGCTATGTGTGGCCTTGGGCTTAAGGCAGGTGCCGTGTTCAGCGTTATCACCAGCTTCGAGACAGTTGTCACGGGACCCTAACCGGAGACATGATTGGCCTCAAACACGATAGCGTCTACTCTTCTGTCACTACCGAGTGAACAGGACAGCTCCATGAAGGCCCCCCAGCCTTTTGGACCCTACCGAAAAATCCGGTATAAATTTTCGCTATCCGGATTATGGAACCGGAAATCTATCTGGATTCTATCTGGACTCTATCTGGAATTTAGGTTTTCAGAAATTATTCCTTTGTCTGCAATCTGGATTTCGGGTTTCCAGTAACAAATTTCCGGTTCCATATTCCGGATAGGGAAAGTTATACCGTTTTTTTCGGTAGGGGACTTCTTTCTAAAGCTGCACTTCCCAGAAGTGACCCAAAACGAAGCAGGTTTGAAGATATATTTTACGCCGTGTAACCCACAGTATAATTCAAAATGAATAATTAATGGAGAATACTTTTTTTGCGCAGGATGTTCACAAATAAATAGATAAATAAATAAATAAATAAATAAATAAATAAATAAATAAATAACTTCTTTTTTTACCAAGCATTTTTGAATTGTGTGTACACTGTTAGATTCGCATTTTTGAACTTTAATTTTGGGAATCTATGCATTGTTGTGGCATTTCTGAATGCGTGGTTTAAGAAATTTGTGCCGTGATACATTTTTCATCCGTAAGTTCAGTCTATATCACTGCCATCAATTACAATCTCTGAGCACGATAATGACACATGGTGGCGCTCTGTGCTCCAAGAAGCTCCAACGACTTTAATGTCTCGTAATTTAAAGAACAAGAAGAAAAATTAGCCACAGCGCTTGCTTATTCGTTGAATTCGCAGAACAGGGAGATGATAGGACGCACCTAGGGTAGCGCGTGCCTAATGATGTTAATTTTTTTTCGGCTGTTATTTGTGTATATTTCGCCGTTCTCGACATGGTCGTTGACGGACACTGCACCTCTGCTTACGCCCCTGCCGGGGTAAGCTTCTTTGTTGTCACGACACTCTATCGCGCTATAGACGCGTCAATTTAACGCTCATGAAGTCTCGAGGGAACTGTCAATTGTTTAGTCAGAGCAACGACGCAGCAATCGGGAAATGAGAGACGACTGCGCCTCGATCTGGCTGTCCGCCTTCACTCTGATAAAATGTGAGCGTGGGCTCTCGAGCAGCGTTAGCTTGCTGATGATGCAGGACGCTGCTTTGTCGTTGAGAATCTTTGCCCTGCGAACTCCGGCGAAAACGTTCCAGTGCTCGGCGTACCCCAGGCAGCAGCGCCTGTCAGCGACTGCCCGCGCTGCATTGCAACCTTTCCGGAGCCTGCTGGCAGTCTGCGAGCGCCGATGATTTATTGCCGCGACTTGAATGGAAGCATTTTATGAATTCCTGTGGCGAACATGAAACACCGCGAACATAATCCCCGCGACGGCGAACTGCCGGCGCTCGCAGACGGAGGGTTCCGATACTGTGCGAACGGTTGTTGGAGGACGCTGCGTAGGGTATACGCCGGGCGCTGGAACGGCTTCGCAGCGATTGGAAGGGCAAAGGATTCGCGACGACAAAGTAGTGTCTTGCATCTTCAGTAAGCTAACGCTGCTCGAGAGTTCCAAGCTTACATTTCCACAGAGCGAGCGCGGCCGGCCAGATCGAGGCGCAGTCGGCAATCGCGTCGCGATTGCTACGTCATTGCTCTACCTACACTGATGACATGTGCACCGGCATTCAAATCCGCCCTCTCGAGACTTTATTCGGGTCCAATAGACGGCGTTATAGCTCGATAAACCGTCATGACAAGAGTAAAGCTCACCTCTGTAGTGGCGTAAGCAGCGGGTTTATGTTTCTTTGACGCCGCGTCGAGAAAAACAAAATATACAAAAAAAAAAACACATTAAATATATTTAACAGAACAGGCGGAAAGAAATACAAACATGGCAGGGACACGGACAAAGTAGAAGGCGCGCTACGAAATACATATACTTACAAAATACACTGGAAACGACAGATAATTAGAGCTAGAAAACGGAAGTTTGAGATGACGTCAACGCCGAAATAAGGCAATGCGCAGGGAAAGCAGCCGGCAAAACTGCATACAGCTAAGAACGCTTTTGTGATCGCGGGCGTATAGCCGCTGCGACGTACGCCCCGTTAACCTGGCTAAAGAAAATTCTCGCCCCGATCGAGCGCATGAATGACTCTCTTCCACTTTCCTACATCTGCAGTAAAAAAAAAAAAAAAAAAAAAAAAAGAAGGGTCGTGGGTTTTTTTTTGCTTAAAAAAATTAGACGGTCGCGAGTCTATAGCTCGGGAGACATACATCCCTCTATAGCCGGTTAAAGCACATTGAAAGATCGGAGGCTATAGCCTTAATCACATAGAACACTATTCAGTCGGCTAAAGAAAATTCAATGGTCACGATTCTTTAGATATAGGGACATACACACTCTATAGTCGGCTAAAGCACATTGAAAGGTCAAAGGCCTATAGCTTTGGTGACATAAAACACTATAGAGACGGCTAAAGAAAATTCGATGGTCGCGAGTTTATAGATTTAAGGACATACACCACTTTATAGCCGGCTAAAGAACATTGAAAGGTCGGAGGCCTATAGCCTTGGTGACATAAAACACTATAGAGTCGGCTAAAGAAAATTTAATGATCGCGATTCTATAGATTTAGGGACATACACCGCTCTATAGCCGGCTAAAGCACATTTAATAGTCGCCAATCTATAGCATTAAGGACATACATATTTCTATAGCTCGCTAAAGAATATTGAATAGTCACGAGTCTATAGCTGCATAGTCATAAATTATTCTATAGCCAGGTATAGAAACCGGAATGGTCGAGATTCTATAGCTTTGAAGGCATACGTTTTTCTATAGGTGGCTATAGCGTGTTTTATGGTTTCTTATGGCTGACCATAGAGGGCCATAGGAGGTGATAGCTCACCATAGGATTTTCCATAGACGTCCATAGACCATTTTTGTATGGGCGACCGCTATTTACAGGCAAGTAAAAGAACATGGCGGCACGCATATAGTTGATATTGCAATCATCTAAACTGCAAAGAAACATACGTTATATTGCAATTAAATGTGAAAGATATACTCCCCATCACAAGCAGTATACTACTAAAAATATCTGTGATGCTAGAGACCAAAATTAAACTGCTACTTCTATCTTTACGACAACAAGCAGAAGATAGTGGTAATCGTGCCCACGCAATATGAACGATATGGGCTCAGTGGAACGCACTAAAAGCCTCTAATATTCATTCTGTGTGAAATCATACCAAAAGCATGTAGTGCTGTCATTGTAAGTGCCGCGAAGTGAAAAAATAATTGATGCCGGCCCGTTGAACGTTTGTACGGCAGGGTTTCTACGGGGAGGGAGAAGTGATAAAGTTCACGCTATTTTCTAAGCATCTATGGTAGTCAAAATACGTTTGAAACATCTGTATTAAGAAGATTTTTTTCTATAAATTACAGAAGCGCAGTCTTGGCGACGGATCGTATTTTACTTCATACTTGCTTCAATAATATTTCAATATATATTTGTGCTTGTTTACTAATTGCTTGAAACATGAACATAAAGATATTCGTTTTGACATTGCAATTATTCCAAACATTACGAATAATGAGGCGTGCTTTGCTGCTGTTGCTTCATTATTCATTATATTCACAGCACCTTACGTAGCGAAATATTTGAAGAGCATGTGTTTCTAGTATGCTGGAGTTTTTGTATGCCGCAATTGAGGTCGCAGTGCTTATTAGAATATAAATGAATGGCTTGTACGCCCCCAAAAAACGCCGGGACGATCTTGTTCCCTTGTTCGTGTAGATATCACTCACTCCCAGTTTGGTATTTGAAATGTGTCCCCAAAGTGTACTCTGAAGAGATGTTGGGCCAAATACACTGAAAAACATGTTTACCACGTTGTTTTTACTGACACTATGGCCCGAAACGGAAGCCGTTTTTTGTGAATTATGGCGGAGAAAAACACCGCAAGCTTGTCCTTTCTTTGCGGCTTTGATCTTGGTGGAAAGGCTGGTTTGTTGATTTTCTTCCATGAGGTCTAAGATGTTTCTTTTCGCTGCTTTGGTTCATTTTTGTCTATATTCTTTTTGTATATTCTTAAAGACAGCTTGATGGGCCTTTTTCTCATATGTTTGTGAACCAAGAACAACAAAACTTCCTTTTTTCTCCGAGACGTATAGCTTAAGAGCTTTAATTCGCAATTCATGAATGGCGAATTTGAAGCTTATCTTTGCCATGGTCTGGTGTATTTTGACGATCTTATTTTTTGTACAACTGGAGTTGATTAAACAGCAGACGGATGCCTCAACACACTCACAGCACTTTCAAACAAGTTGCATGGGGCTTACATTCATCTACGAGGTCTGTGCTGATAATTTCATATGGTTTCATGACTTGTCCCTGAAGTTCCAAAAATAACACTTGTGTTGCAGATATCAAGCGTGATCGGGGAAAGGGATCGTTCCTTTCTAATCCGAACATTCCAAAAATGTTAAACAAGAGTTCGCCACCGCAGCCGTTTCAGCCAGTCTCAGTAAGACTTGCCCCCACAGAATAGAAGAAGCTTTGATACCCAAATGTTCAGGCTTCACGAGGCCGGATATCTGAAACCCTTACTGGCCTCTATTTGCGAAAAGGTTTGCCACAATATAACAAAGACTTGTCGACGCACTGACCTCAATTTATCAAAGAAGATCTCATTATCACCTTTTGTGGTGGTCCCATATTTTCATGGGATTACTCATAAGTTGAAAGAAGATCGCAAGCAGACAAGGCGTGAAAGTGGTATGCTCGGCACCGAACAAGGCACACGCAATGTACAGAAAGGTTAATCTTTCCCAGGGGGGGCTAACAACACAGACACCTGTAACAAGAAACACAAGACAGTACGTTCCGTGCGACAAAGGAGTCGTATATAACATACCACTGTCATGTGGACATAGCTATATTGGACAAACTGGACGCTGTATAAATGACCGAGCACGAGAACATGCAGCTAACCTAAGACACCTGACAGCACCTGGACACTTAGCAGCTCATTGTAGAGCATGCCGGTGCGAGGCCAAGCTCGAGACGGCAACCATCTTAGCTCGGAGAACATAATAGCCCTTCACGAAAAGGACAAAGAGTAGGAACAATACAACACAATGCGCTAACTTCAACAGGTTTAATCGTCAGAAAATCAAGGGTGTGAATACTCTGCATCATTGCGCCATTCAACCAATCCCATGCCACGCCATGGGATTGGTTGAACGGCGCGATGGTGCAGAGTATTCATACCCTTAATTTTCTGACAATTAAACCCGTTGAAGTTAGCGCATTGTGTTGTCTCGTTCCTACTCTTCGTCCCTGTTAAGAAGCGCTATTATGTTCTCCAAGGTTCAGTACCAACTCGCCCAAGAACCCGCATTACTCATCTTAGCTCACCAGAAAGACCGGTTCGCCTGAGAAATACTTAAGGCTTTAGCCATAGAAGAAAAAAAAGACAACTGCGTCAGCTCATTCTCTATTTCCATACAAGAAAGCGAAAATAAGTTCCTACGATATGCAAATTTCCGTGATGGTACAGGAAAATCGAGAAAGAAGAAAAAGCAGAAAAGCTGGAAACACAGTCACAGCACCAGTAGAAGAAAAAGCGTAGGGTAAATAAATAGTTCGTAGTCCAGCAGTCGGGCGACTTTTCTCCTTTCTTTCCTCACATTTTTTTGTAAGTTCAGCTGGTTGCAGAAACTAAGTATGTACAAAATGTCATTAAAAATGACAGTTTTTTTTTGTTTGCCGCAAAAATAAACAAGGCATCGCCGTACGATCATTCTCCACCCAGATGCCAAACCAACCAGATGCGAAAGTTTCAGCCCGATCCGATACCTTATTCAAAAGCTATAAGTGATTTTCTGAAAAGTTCAATGGGAAAATGGCGGCCGAGGAAGTTTTCGAATACAAGAGGCCCTCGATAGAAACCGAAAACGGGCAAAAATGGGCTCCTTTTTTAAATTGAAATTTTCAGAAAATCACTTATAACTTTTGGTTAAGGTGTCCGTTCGGGCTGAAACCTTGGCATCTGGTTGTGACCTCTAGCGTTGCCTAGTTTATTTTTGCGGTTAAAACGTCCCTGTACATCCTTTCTTGTGACACTCTGTAAAATCAACTAGCTCAGCTCCTTCCCATTGCAAGCCACAACTATCGTTGACCGCATGATAAAACGGCTTTCTCAGGGCCGAACCCAAGATAGAAATGGCTATGCCCATTTTCACCATTTTTAAATGGGAAGACGAGCACTGAAGAATGCTTTTCTTTGATAGGGTAGAAAAACACCAGCTAAGGTGATTGGTCTGGAGAGATAGCCAAAGAGATACGGCGGCGGCGGCAACGGAACAACGTACTGAATCCTCGTAAATTTGCAGGCTGAGGTCTGCAAATTTACATAAATTTGAAGGCTGAAGTACAAGGATCGACCCTGACGGCGGAAGCTGCCATTTCTTCAGTGGAATACGTCCTGTCCACGCGCCAGTCCCTGCCTGCTGTGGGTTGGTCATCTGCTGCCAGGACCGTGTGCACACTCGTCTTTAAAAGACAACACGCTTGATCGGGATCTCTCTTGGCGGTGGCGGCGGCGAAGGAACAACGTACTGAATACTCGTAAAATTGCAGGTTGGTTTTAACCTCCGTTGTTGGCTTGAAATTGTGTTGCTGTTTGTACGTTTCACTCCGGAATAAACGAGACAGTGTCCTTGATAAGGTTAAGAAAAAGCTATTTTTTGTCGCGACCTAACTCCGCCATCGGATGCTCCAGTATTTGTGAACGAAAATTTGTGCCCGTATTTGAAAAAGAAAAAAAAAAAAAAAAAACTGCTCGGAATGGCAGTGTCTAAGAAACGTGAACATCTTTGGCGGTTTGTGTGGGTCCGAGACAGCAAGATACTGGCGAAAAAATCGGTTGACACTCCTGTTATTTGAGTACTACTTGAGGATGACTTGAGGCTGATTTGTTAAACATTGCTCTTTTCTACTTTTTTATGTGTATGTCTTATTACGGCAGAAGACCTTGGTGCTGTGACGCTTGATCAGTTGAATCTTTCTTTGAATGAGGGTCGGAGAAACTAAGATAAGTTTTTTTCACCTAAACGTGCATTCTGCTAAGAATAAAGGAGACATCCTAATGTTGCTTTCTGATTCTTTTCAAACTTCATTTAATATTATTATGCTAGCGCAAACATGGTATATTGATGACTGTGATTTTTTTGTACCACCTGGATATAATCATTTTTATTTAAATCTAGATTACGGACGAGGTGGAGGTGTCTCGTTAAAAAGTAATTTTTATGACCTTGAGGTTATTCTGGGTTACACCATCATGACTCGCATCTATGAGATACTTCGCGTCAGAAGAAAGGACTGTATTTACTCGGTTTTTTTCGTCCACCAGGTGGAAATGTTTCATTTTTTTAACTTTTTAATAGTACTTTTTTTGTTTTGCAAATGAGGAGAGATGTAAACTTTTTCTTGGTGGAGACCTGAATACAAACTTACTCGAAGAATCGCGTTGTCAGAGACGACTTTCTTATGCTACTTATATCAAATAAGTTTTGTAATTTTATAAATTCTCCCACTCGTGTCACATCCTCATCAACCGTATTGCTTGATGTGTTTGTGAGAAATCAAGAAGTAAGTTGCGTTAGTGCTGGTGTTCAAGAATATAGTGTAAGTGATTATCTACCCGTATTCATGCTGATAAATAATATAACGAACCAGAAGATTGAGTTTGAGAATGAAAACAGAAGGACTATTAGGATCTGCAGCATAAATTCCGCCACGTTAGAAAAGTTTCGTGAAACTATTTCAAATAGAAATTGGGACTCGGTTTTTTCCGCTACATCTGCTGATGAAGCGTATAATGAATTTTTAGATATTTTTAAGAAGATATACGAAATTTATTTCTATATAGGCAATTAAAAGAAGCTAAAAAAAACGAAAGCCATGGGCAACTTGGAAATGCTTAAAATTTATTAATCAAAAGAAAAAAACTGTATAGTACGTTTCTTAAAAGAAGAATTCCAGAAGAGTTCGCTCTTAAAAAAAAAAATGCAGAAATACAGTGAATAAGGTTCTTCGGCCGACTAAAAAAACATATTTCCATAATTTGGTTAATGAGATATGTATGAAGAGAACAGATCTGATATGGAAAACAGGTAGAACAAGTGTTAAAACATGATCCCTTTCAGTCAGCAGTACAATAAATAACTAAAGAAGGTGTAACATTTCAAGGAAACGCTCTCGCAGAAGCTTTTAACTTGTATCTAATAAATTTTGTATGTTGCATACATAGTCCCTAATCAATGGTCTCTATGAAACCTAGAAATCAACACAATGCTTTCTTCTTTCCAACAGATGAACAAGAAGTAGTTTGCACGATGTTATCATTTAAATACAGTAACTTCTCTGATATATATTATTTCGAGATCAAACCAATTAAGCATGTATTAGATATCTTAACACCAGTTTTAACACATATTATGAATGCCTCATTGTATAATTCTTGCAAAAATAAATATTGCAAAAGTTATTGTTTTGTTTAAAGGTGGCAACAAAAATAATTTTCAAATTATAGACCTATATCAATATTACCTGTGTTTTCTAAATGCCTTGAAAGATCATTCATAATAGGTTAACAAGTTTCTGTAAAAAATTCGCAATAATTACAGACTCTCAGTTCGGTTTTCGCAAAGGCCGATCAACGAAATTGGCATTTTTACAACAAAAGGAGCTAATTTTAAAGTCTTTCGAAGAAATAAAATAATTTTAGGTGTTTTTATAGATTATTCTAAAGCGCTTGATCATTTCGATCATATTACTATTATAAAAAAGCTCGAATGCTATGGAGTCCGTGGCGTAACTCCAGATATTCTAAAATCATATCTTAATTTTCGGCGGCAATGTGTTGTAATAAAGGGTCAAAATTGTACCGTTCAACGTATCAGATATGGAGTACCACAAGGTAGTATCTTAGATCCTGTTTTGTTTAACTTGTATATAAATGATATCGTTAACATCAGTAAGACCCCCTCTTTCATCATTTATGCTGATGATACTAGCTTATTTTTTCAGGCACTGAGACACAGGAACTGGGCTATGAAACCAACACCACATTACAGAAGCTATATGAATGGAATGTAGTAAACTGTTTAGAAAATAATATGAGCAAAATTAAGGCGGTCCTTTTCAAACCTAAGTTTAGAAACGTTAGTTACAAATGTATTAGTGTTCTTGGCCTCTCTGAAATCGAACTTGTTAAAAATGGTGAAAACGCTTGGAGTTTATGTTAACAACCACATGTCTTGGAATGATCATATTGTCAATATAGCCAAAAACAAAAACTATCAAAAGTGCTGGACAAATTGTACCAGTTTAAAAATATACTGCCTTTTGGTTTAAAGTGGCTTATATATAAAGCTCTTTTTTAACCCATTTTAAATTACTGTAGATTGGTGTGGAGCACTACAACCCTGTCCAACCTAAATAAATTGCATATTCTTCAAAAGAAGGCTGTTCGAATAACACGAAATGTGTCTTTTGACACACACACTTCTCCTCCTTCCAAATAGCTGCATCTAACATCTATTCTCGATTCATATGAGCATACTCTCCGCACAATATTTAGATCCACCCTTCAATCTAATGTACCATTTTTTACTTGTATTTCAAATTTAAGTCCCATTTCCAAACCTCATGACGCTAGGGAAAGGGAGCGATGGAAAATTCCCTTAAATCGCACGAACTATCGGTTTAAAATGTTAAGCTATAATCTTCTGTCTGTAATAAATA
The DNA here is from genome assembly GCF_016920785.2 of Ixodes scapularis. Taxonomy (NCBI): domain Eukaryota; kingdom Metazoa; phylum Arthropoda; class Arachnida; order Ixodida; family Ixodidae; genus Ixodes; species Ixodes scapularis. The sequence continues at coordinate 91,382,450 of NW_024609835.1, forward strand.
AAGTTGAAAAACAAAACTTGTCAAACATTGAAAACCTACATCTAAATGAAATTCAAGAACTTTGTCTTCACAAATAAAATGTAAATTGTCTTTGTAAACTGTAAATACATCCATTTTATATATTTTGCTTCCTGTATACATCCAGTCACTAGATGCTGTCGTCCTTTGTGTATAAAGCCGAATCGTTCCTCTAGCAGCAAATACAATGTATAAATGATTTCTTTTTTTTTTATCTTATGTCACTGTTGCTTGTTTTTTTCCCTGGTTGCAGTTGTTTGCTACCGCATGCCAATTGTAAGGCTGCAGAGGGCTTGTCAATTCAAAACTCTTTTGACTTTTTGCCTCTGCACCCACACCACTATAAGCTGATGATGTAAATAAAATTGATTGATTGATTGACTGATTGATTGAAGATCCAGGAAGTGCAAGGAGCCATTCTTGGGTTGTTCGAAAGTGAACTTGAGGCCTAAGCCGCACCTGTCAAAGGTTTTCAGCATTTAGTTTACCACACTTCCACATCTTTATTAAGCACAATCAAGAAGTCATCAACATATAAAAAAACGTTCTGTGCTTGTGGGGAGCTAAGGGGGTGCTGAATGGCATAGTAACCTTGTGGTAGGAAAATGCCGCAAGATATACGTTCTACACATACCCCATACATGTTCCAGAATTTCGTAGGTACACCCTTTCATCACATGAGCACGAATTCCAGATAGAACCTTAAAAGCTCGAGGAAGTCTTCTATCTTGGTAGCGTTTTGGAAGCGGAGCTGACCGTTAACTTCAATACCTCAATGAAACGAGGCTCTCAGACCTCAGCGAAGCAATCACGTCTTCAGAGTTGTGTACCAAAAATGGATCAGTGAGTCTTAAACCAGAAGGTTCATTTGAAGCAAGGAATCAACTTGGCGCTGCCACAGATCTTGTCCAGTAACGATTGAACGGGCAGGCGTCCTCGTGCGCGTCTGCACTAAAGAGCACCTGGATATGTAACCATCCTTTTTGTATTTTATGGCGCCTGCTCCATCGGTCAACGTCATATCTATCTCTCTCTCTCTCTCTCTCTTTATATATATATATATATATATATATATATATATATATATATATATATATATATATATATATATATATATATATATATATAAAGTAATGAAGTTGCACTTCGAAACGTTCTTGGAGTTTTAAAGCATTGAGTGAGTCCACGTTTCGGCACAAACCGTCTTCAAGGTTAGTTGCCAAAATCGATTACAGAGTTTTTTCGGTTTCAACACCCGGGTCACGTACGTGTAAGATCACGTGTAGACAATCTCAAGTAAAAAAACACTGCTATACTCCGTCTCACCCTACGCCCGGCAGCAGCAGACGCCGCCGGCCATGGGAGCCAACCAAAGGCCGGGTCAGTTTTCGTGACCACAAGAAAGGAGTGCCGTCACGTTCGGAAAGCGCAGTCACGTTCACAGAGTTGGATCGGCCCAGATGGCGTGCAACGCACGCCGCGAAAGGAAGCGAAGCAAAGCACAATCGACAAAAAAAAAAGGAATGAAAAAGCGCACACAGTAAATCAAGCAAACGCTCGGCCAACGCGCATAAACAAACCCCCTGCATTAAAAAAAACAAAGCACAATAAAGTTAAAAAACGCAAACTTAACAATGTGAACGACAATCCCAGAACAATGGAAAACAACCAACATGTAGGAAATGCCTGTTGAAGGTATGAGCCGTTGACTCATCGACAGGTAACACAGAAAGGTACACAAGCTTGGCATCAGCGAACCAACATGACGACTAAACGATTCTTCGTTCTCGTGCTGCTGCTGATATTGGCATTCCCGTGGCCAGTCGATTACCATTCTACAAGTCACTTCGTCCAAGAAAACAACCACGCTACAGCGCTGATTGTAAATGTACACTTGCCACGTGTGAACTTGCTGTCCTTAAATTTCACGTCGTATCGACAGCCACTCCGCGTGAGCCCCAGAGTTGCATCGTCACAAGTCACCAGACCATCTTCGACTACAGCGCCAGCGCCTCCTTGGTATAAAAGAGCGACTGAACCCAGCATCCATCACTGGGCTTGGCAGCAGCAAACCAACATGACGCCTAAACTGTTCTTCGTTCTCGTGCAGGTTGGTCAATTTGATTTTGACTCTCACAGAAGCAATAACATCTGCCTTTTACTGCTGCCAAGCCCCCAGGCATATTCTGATTTCATTTCTGCTATAAACTCCCTAAACAAGTTGGCCTTGTCTGGCGACGTAGAACTGAACCCTGGGCCTAGAGCTGAGGAATTGTTTGCGCCGGGGGGGGGGGGGGGGGGGGGGATTCTCGAGAGTCAAAACACGTAGCGGACATCAAAACGTGGAAATCGTCATTCGATGAAGCGCTTGCAAAACTTGATAATCGCTTAGATTCTATCGAACGGACGATTGAAAACCTGAGCATGGAAGTAAGGAAAATACAAGATTGCGAGGAGAAAATAACAGGTCTAACATCTTCCGTATCGCATATTGAACTGAAACTGGACGACCTTGAAAACAGATCACCACGCAACAACCTAATAATTTATGGTATTCCTGAAGTAGCTCAAGAGACCTTTTACGGTTTAAAAGAGTATGTAAGTGTGAACATTTTATAGAATAGTGGTTTGAGTGAACGTGATGACAAAAAGTTGGATTCTAAATTTCCCATAAACATGTTAGCGTAGTTAGGGGCTATCTTTGTTCCCATTGCAGTGCCGCTAGTTTGAACAAAGAAACCTCCATTGAATTTAAAGCTATTTAACTCAATCATCAGACGCAAGAGGGTAGCCACGACGTGCTAATCCGGAAAATCGTCACTCCTGTGAGTTTCGTACGCCTCCACATGGGCTTCTGTGCCATCATTATGGGGGATATTTGTATAGAAAGACGACATGTTCATCGTAACAAGAAAAGCATCTCTAGAGATATTAGTTTTAGAAATTTCTCTAAGGAAGTGGTTTGTGTCCTGAATGTACGATAGGAAGCTGGGTGGGATGTTCCTAATCAAGCTATCAATATAACTAGATATTGGTTCGGTGAGGGGCCTGATCCAGATATAATGGGACGGCCTGGGTTTTCTTCTTTGTGCATTTTGGTAGCATGTAAAATCGACCTGGCACGGCGTTTTTAGCAGTTAATGCCTTTGCTGTATTTTCGGTAATCTTTTTCTGTTCTACAAGCTGGCCCAGCAGCCCCCGTATAGTGTCGCCATGTTTCCTGGTTGAATCGCTTTTGAGATGACAATAAAAATTTGCATCGTTAAGATGGTTATTGCCTTCCTGTAAGTAATCGCTGGTGTTAAGAAGGACTATGGCGCCCCCTTCTCGGCATGCTTTATCACGATGTCGTCTCTTACGCTAAGGGAACTGAGTGCCCTTTGCTCTGGAGTGGAAAGGTTGTAGTGATTGGGCTGCTGTTTTCTAAATGACGCTACAATGTCTTTCTGAACAGCCTTAAGAAAAATATCTAAATGCTTGTCTCTGCCAGTTTTACTGCAGGGGGTTTGTTTATGCGCTTTGAACAAGCGTTTGTTTGATTTGCTGTGTGTGCTTTTTTCATTCCTTTTTTTTTGGGTCGATTGTGCTTTGTTTCGCTTCCTTCCAAGGCGTGCGTTGCACGCCATCTGGGCCGATCCAACTCTGTGAACGTGACTGCGCTTTTCGCACGTGACGGCACTCCTTTCCTGGGGACACGAAAACTGACCCGGCCTTTGATTGGCTGCGATGGCTGGTGGTGTCAGCTGCTGCCGGGCGTGGGGTGAGAGGGCATAGCAGCGTTTATTACTTTGGAATGTTTACACGTTATCTGACAAGTGACGTGACCCGGGTGTGGGAATCGAAAACTACTTTGTAACATATTTTGGCAACCAGTCTCGAAGAAGGCCTGTCTCAGGCTGTCACGTCCGACTCACTAAAAGCTTTAAATCTCCAACAACGTTTCGACGCGCGACTTCATTCCTTTGTACTCTTCTACTCTTCGGCATCCCACATTGTATTTTCTTTATCTCTCTTTCTCTCTCTCTCTCTTATATATATATATTGTCACGAAGGACAAGTGATGAGGCGGCGAATAACGGAGTAAACTGAACGTTTAATCGGGCGAACTTGTGCCCAAAAAGTAAAAGGAGAAAGAAAGATAACAACAGAGCGTCGCGGGCGTCGAAGGCGGCGAAGCAGCAAGTTCGAACGCTGGGGCGAGACTGACTCCGCTCGCCTTGCGGAATCCCTTATGTACCCTCGTGGGTTTCTGGATCGTTCTGCGTAGAAGGTTCGGCGCGTGGAACATTCCAACCTCGAATCAGCAAGACGGTTCTCGAATTCACCAGAACATCACATTACAGTGTTAACAAAAATGCATAGCCGCGGCCAGCAATCGAACCCTGGCCCTCCGCGTGGGAGGCAAGCGCGATAACCGTTAGGCTACGGCCGCGCTGCCTACTTGGCGCACGGCAATATATATATATATATATATATAGCACACCCGACCGGACATTGGGAGGCCCAGAGTTCAAATCCTGGCTCCGCCAATTTTTGGCTTTCGGCGGGTTCCTGGAAACTTTGATTCTTTGATTCATTGGATTAAGTACGGTTCATTCGTCTGCACATATTCGTTCATATCCTCCTCGGAGACCACGTACGATGGTGTGAAGTGCTCGTGTTGTATACTCAATAACGTGGCTCTTGATTCTCGCAGATGATGATGATACCGTGTCTCTAAAGCTCATAAAACAAAGAATACTACATGTACACGGGGCGAGACAAACAGTGGGAGGATTTCTGGAGCACAAACGAGCACGTACCACGTGACACTAAGCGTCGTACCGCGTTCCACGCGGCGGCGTGTGTTTCCAGAACACCTCCGATTGGATACATTTCGTTTCTTGTGCTTTAATAAGACAGGTAGGAAACGCCAGAAAGCCAAGGTGGAATGGTGTAGTGGTTAGCACACCCGACCGGACATTGGGAGGCCCAGAGTTCAAATCCTGGCTCCGCCAATTTTTGGCTTTCGGCGGGTTCCTGGAAACTTTGATTCTTTGATTCATTGGATTAAGTACGGTTCATTCATCTGCACATATTCGTTCATATCCTCCTCGGAGACCACGTACGATGGTGTGAAGTGCCCGTGTTGTATACTCAATAACGTGGCTCTTGATTCTCGCAGATGATGATGATACCGTGTCTCTAAAGCTCATAAAACAAAGAATACTACATGTACACGGGGCGAGACAAACAGTGGGAGGATTTCTGGAGCACAAACGAGCACGTACCACGTGACACTAAGCGTCGTACCGCGTTCCACGCGGCGGCGTGTGTTTCCAGAACACCTCCGATTGGATACATTTCGTTTCTTGTGCATTAATAAGACAGGTAGGAAACGCCAGAAAGCCAAGGTGGAGTGGTGTAGTGGTTAGCACACCCGACCGGACATTGGGAGGCCCAGAGTTCAAATCCTGGCTCCGGCAATTTTTGGCTTTCGGCGGGTTCCTGGAAACTTTGATTCTTTGATTCATTGGATTAAGTACGGTTCATTCATCTGCACACATATATATATATATAGATTGCCCTACGCTTGGCCTCCTTTAGTTTAACACGTTCTAGTCAAAAGTTCTTTGACAGAATGGCATTGCCGTTATCTTTATACATTTCTTCTGGCTTGAGTAAACAAAACAAAAAATACCCCTCTGTGAGCTTCTGAAGTAAGTTGTTGACTGTCAACTGAAAGGGTGGCCACTGGACGAGGATGATGAGGGTCTTCCTTTTTATTTCAGAACACATCAGTTGCGAGTCAGCGTTATATGTTCTCTTCTCTTCCTCCCTGCCGGTGCGCTGTTTTTATTATGATGTGATCTGATCAACCAGCTCAACACTCCACTTTACTAAATTATGTTTTGTGCAACGAGTTTTTCTTTAGGCCTTTGCAACCTTCCCGTCAACAACCCTCTTGTTCCGGTAACTCTAGCATCCCAATCCATCACCAGTGCAAGGGTGGCTTCGAGAAACATCAAACAAGGTTCGTGCCCACAAATATCACTGGACCTGCGGGCCTTTCTACCCCCCTTGACTAGTCACTCGGAGAGAGTTTGCAAGATCTTATGGTTGAAACACTACTGACAGGCTAGATTCATAAAGGATTGCCTGCGGACGGTATGTGCCGCAGAAAGGGCTTCTCCATGGAGACTACATCTTTGCTTATCTGAACTAAAATCCGTGACAGATGTAGCGGGGTGATTTCAGATAAGATCGACCAAAGGGTGGCTGGTCGACATTTTTAAATCAACTGATGTTTTTATATGACATTGTCTAGTGTCTGGTATAAACGAATCCACACTTAGTTTTGACCAGAAAAAAAATTTGGAGACAAGAAAAATCGTAAGGCAGGGAGAGGTGGACAGTTGCAATAACGCGCACTGATGGAGGGGGCAAGTTTGAAAGTGAATAATTAAAACAATAAAATTAGGAGAATTTTAAAACTTTTTACAAACAAACTACGGGTACAACTTGCTTGTAATATAAAGTAATAATATTTATTAAAAATTTATTTAGTTTTCTAAAAATTGCCAAACATGCCTGCTCGAACGACAAATGGCAAACTTTGAAAATCTGTATCTCATGAAATAATTTAATCATTATTACATAACTTGCAGACATTATTTTACAGATATATGGCTATTATTGAAAAAATAAATAAGGTATCTGAGTGACACAATAGTTACAATATATTTAGGCAAACATGGGAAAAAAATCAAACAAAGAAAAATTCCAATGCGAATAAAAAAAAAACACCACCTTCGATTTTTTTTAAAATTTGGGTACCCTGTTATACTCTATTTCGGCATTCATTTCTATTAAAAACATGTTGCATCATTGCACTGTGAAAGAAGAAACAGCTCCCCAAAGTAGGGTCCTTTTTCAAAGCCTACACTTAGCAGTGTCCTATACAAGAAGTGACTCTGAGTTCCAGTTTCATGAAACTTGCACAAATCTTTTATATACATTTATTCAGATGAGGTCATTGATAAAAAGAGCGATCGGTCACACAGTAAAAGGGAGGAGAAACTATATACAGCATTTTACATAAGCGTACAAAGTGGTATCATATTAGAGACTAAAGATTTGAGAAAAGATGATGCAGTGTGAAGTTGTACCTTCCGGTATATTTTACATCTAGAGTAAAATCAATAACTTTACTTCCACACACAAAAACAAAGATATAATAGTAAGATATTTAGGTTGGCTGTGTATTTACGATTACAAACAATTTCAGGTGACGGATGCCGTAGTGCCTAACTGGAGCGGCTTCGATGCTCTCGGTGTATGAATGAATCGTGGCAAGCCGATATATTTTATCCTGCTCGAGGATAACATTTTGGGATTTTTTTTATAGTGATCAGATAAAAATTATTAGTAACCACCAACAAAAACAGTAGGTTAAATACCCCGTGAACAAAAATGTGATAAATAAGATGTCCCTGCATTCAAAATGAGCAGTCCTTGGGAAATCAAATTCGGCACTTTACGCTAAGGTTTTCCTCGCTGTACCCATTTAATAAAGTTGCTTCCAAGCAGATCCGACTGTCCGTGCTACATATACGTTACAGGTCCCTTCTGTTGATGACTTGCTGAGCCGCCACGCGTGCCCAGACTGAATGCCAGGGAAGGCGCGCACCGTCAGCCACTCTTCTTTTTTTTGTTCACGATACCGAACAACCTTATTTTCGTCCAGATATACAAGATGCACGCCTTTCAGTTTCTTTGATAGAACGCTCACCATTGTCCTGGCCGTCTGAATTGCGCTTACTGAACGTTCTCTCAGGTTGTTCAGCGTGGCCTGGTGCTTCACGAGTCCGCCAACTCCGTCACATGCATTTTTCCCATGTCCAGATGCAGAAAATAACCACTGGGCTTGTGGGCAATCGTCCTTTGCAAATTGGTGAAGCTGGTAGCGATTCTTGAAATGACTGGCGGCGCCGTCACTTACGTACGTCACGTACGAGTATACCGCAACGTTGTCTTCAACCCACTCCTTCACTTTTTCTAGAGCCAAGCAAGCGTGAGCGGCGTCGTGACACAGGTCCTCACTGATGATGGCAAAGCTGTTTGTAGATTTTCTTGCCGTCACTACACATGTAAATATCGAAACTTGTTTTTTTTTCCAGTGATATGCTTGCGCTTCGTCAGGAAGCACGATGGTCCAGTTTTCAGCAGTCAAAATGAAAGACAATGCTCCCGCGTTGCATGCACTGTTTTTCATCGTAGATCGCTTTACCTTGCGTTTGCCGGATATGGTTGTGAAGTACCCAACTTCCAACCGTCACTTGGATGACTTTTACGAAAGTCTCAGGTTCCAAAGTTTTTTTCACAAGGTCGCCGGACTCCCATGTTGCAAGCACAATCTCTTCATCCTCCGGGATATCAAGTTCCTGGAGTGTAAGAAACTGGCCTTTTGGGCAGTGATCACAGTCTCCTTGAAGGCACAGTTCTGTTGCTGGGTCGCACAGAAATGCCGAGTTCATTTCACCAGTGTTGAATGTTGAGCCTGTAACGTTCTCTAGAGCGGCAATACAAAGATAATAATTGGCGCAGCGCACACAAACGCACACTTCCTGGTGTGGAATACATTGGACCCATCTAGGGCGCAACGAATAAAATTTCGTTAGCCCAACGCCGGAATCGGGATGCTTGTCTTTGTATATACGGAAGGCCTCTCGTATTGAGCGTGTCATGAAGCGCTTTGGCACGAACGTTTTCTCTCCGTTGAGCATGACAGAGACGACGTCCTTCTGGTTGGGACTTTGGCGCGAACATTGTAGCTCGTCTTTCGTGAAGTACTGTAGGGCAGCAGACAGGTTCTCAGGGCTCACCTTGCACCTCGTGTAAGGATCCGGCTCATACCACACGCCATGCTTTTCCTTGAGTTTTCGGGATTTACTGATGAGGTACATTGAGGCCTGTGGAATCATCTTTTGAACCTCATTCTTCGTCAGTGTTGACGGCAGGAGTGTAAGCAGTTGACAACGTTCCCGGAGAGAGGTGGCGGTTTCAAAGGCCTGCCGAAAGTTGTCCACCCACTCAGTGCATGTGGAGCATGTTGGTTCGGACGACCCCGATGGTGCGTCCCTGTCGTACGCAATACGTAGCCTTGAGCGTATATTCTTGACAGCAACCTCCTCCAGTTCTGTCTGCTTTCTCTTGACATAGGCAGACCTGTCCCGACTTCTTACGACGCTTGGTTGTCTCAGCGGCGACACATCTGTAGGTAGTATGCTGCGATTTAGATCTTCAATTGCTTCTTCAGCTGGCACAAATATGTCAGGGCACTGCTCTGAGCTTCGCATCGAGATCTCCTTAGTGATGTGCATGAAGCAATGGTAGCACAGGTAGTCCGTCGCACTCACTTTGGTGGAACAGTCAGGCGGAAGAATTTGCTTCAACGAGTTTAGGTCCAACTCGCCAACACTTCGAAAATTCCGCTGCTTTGGTATAGTCTTTTTGTGTTTGCAAAAGTAATCTGCACAAAACACTCGTTCGGAGCTCCAGGACGTCTTCATAATGTATACATAAATAATAGAAATTAAATCCCAACTGATGGCATATAATTGCCAAGTGAAAGAACTACTGGGTGCACAAGTGACAAGTCCGAGGCTGAGGAGCTCACTCACTGCAAACGTACATTTGAAAAGAGAGGTCACAACTGAGGCTGTCGGCAAAGCTTGATCCACGTCAAAGGAAGAAAGAGGGAAAGTCTCCAGACAAAAAATTGTGGTCAGCGGCCTTCGAAAAAGACTTTCCGGAATCGCACTGTCGTCCCTCCACGCGCTGATATGAAAGCACTCGAGCTTCTACCACGTGGTTCATGACACAGCCTGAGCCATGTCGGCGACCGGTTCGCGAGGGGTTGGCGGTGGGGTTACGTTGATGGTCACTCGGATTAGCCCTTGCTGTACTGAGCTACCGCCTGCAGTGCCTTATCGCCGGTTGGTGTCAACAACGAGAACACACACACCCTGTCTACACCAAAACTACAAGCGTTCACCGCACACGCGTCGCCGCCGCTTTTAAGCTTTTGTGAAATTGCTTTCTTTTGCCGCGGAGAACCGCCTTATCTTAACTACGCGCCTGAAATCCTTCCAGGCGGGCGTACACAATATCAAGCGTTTCGAGAAATGCCCGTGGAGTAGAACTATGGGAAAATTCGGAGCCCGCGATGTCGATATCGTCGCTGTTGTGTTAGTACGCCGTGGCGTACTGCAGTCCCCCGTTGGGGGAGGGGGGGGGGGGGTCGGTATTACTACGATAACATGGCGACAGCGTTTACACTCTATGTATTTACGCGAGGCTCAAGTATTTGGGGATAATGCTGCCGGTTGGTGTGCCCCTTTGTGCCTGATATTATCGCCCGTGACGCCAGCGAGTGAGATGGCGACAGGCATGACTGCTCAGTAAACAGGCGTCGCACCAAAATGAGTTGCTGGGCGAGTTGGATAGACATCTTCACTTAAACAGCGGAAATAAGTTACGTAAGGAAGAGACAAGAGGTACAATACCTTTCTTCTACAATGGGCTCTGTACCGTGTTTCTCTCCTCTAGACCCTGTTTCTTCATATATTCATCTAATCGTTATGTGTGTGTGCAAGGCAAGAATCTGTTCTTTCGCAATCAAGCACAGCGCTCTTTCCTTCCTCTTGTCTCTTCCTTACGTAACTTAATTGCGCTGTTTAAGTGAAAAAAAAAAAAACAGGCGTCGGCGGCCATGTTTTGCTGGTTGAAGCGAACCCCCTTGTCCTTGACAGCGAGCGGGGAAATGCGAAAAAAAGATTATATCGGCCGTTTTGCGAGAACTAGCGACGAGTGTCGTCTGCGGTTTCCGGCAACTATTTTGCCATAATCGTGAGCTTAGCGAGGAAATGATTTTTGCTAGCCACAGAACACTACCACGCAGAAAGGGAATGCTTGAACATGTTTTTGTTCTGGATATATATCAGGGATATATATGAGAGAGAGAGAGAGGGATGAAGGTAGAGCGGAAGAGGGAATAGCATATAGTGTAACAGGAGAATAAAGTAAACAAAGTTCCTAGTGGCCGATGGCTGCTTGATCTTTTCTCGGATCACTAGTCCGTAATATGATACCTCTTTGTACACAGTAGTTTCTCCTTAATTTAAGTGTGTGAACGATTTCTTTAGTTATCATTGGCCTCATCTGAATAAAAATATATAAAAGATGTGTGTTGGTTTCATGAAACTGGAACTCAGAGTCAGTTCTTGTATAAAACACTGCTAAGTGTAGGCTTTGAAAAAGGACCCTACTTTGGGGAGTTGTATCTTCTTTCTCAATAAAATGATGCAACATGTTTTTAATGGAAATGAATTCCGAAATAGAGTATAACAGGTTACCTAAATTTAAAAAAAATCGAGGGTGGTGTTTTTTTTTATTCGCATCGGAATGTTTCTTTGTTTGATTTTTTTTTCCATGTTTGACTAAATATATCCTAACTATTGTATCACACAGATACCTTAGTTATTTTTTAAATATTAGCTATATATTAGTAGAATAATATCTGCAAATTATATCATAATGATTAAATTATTTCATGAGATACAGACCTCTAAAGTTTGCCATTTGTCGTTCGAGCAGGCATGTTTGTCAATTTTTAGAAAAATAAATAAATTTTAAATAAATATTATTACTTTATATTACAAGCACGCTGTACCCATAGCTTGCGCCTAAAGCGTATTAGAGTTTTCCTAATGTTATCGCTTTAGTTATTCACTCTCAAACGGGCCCCCTCCATCAGTGCGCGTCAATGCAACTGTCCACCACCTCATGCCTTACGATTTTTCCTGTCCCCAAGTACTTTTTCTAGTCAAAACTAAGTTTGGATTCGTTCATACCAGACACTAGACAATAACATATAAAAACATCAGTTGATTTGAAAATGTCGACTAGCCATCCTTTGGGCGATCTTTTCTGAAATCACCCAGCGGAGCTTTTGTGGCAGCGAATTCTCTGGAGGTAGTTAGAAAAGAAAAAGGGTTCTCTCCCAGCATGCAGTCTTTCCACCGTGGGAAATTTACAAGTGCCACTCTCAATAGGAAAAGACGTAAGCCATTAGCCCTAAGTTTCGCCCTACAGATAAAACTTCAGCTTCTCAACTCCTGGCGCTATCTTGTAGTGCATTGAACAATGATAATAAAGACTTCAGACCACACTTTATTTCAAAATGTGTAGGTGCACTTTACAACGTGCTAACACGGTATGGTCCTCGTCCAGTGGTAAATTTTGCAATGTGCAGACATCTATATATTTTAGAAGCTGAAAAGGAAGGATCTTTTGTGCTCATGTAATAAGAAATGAATCAAGACATAGCCTGTTAACCTAAAAGAGGCCAAGCCGAATTCAGACAACTGAAGCCAAACTTAATCAGACAACTAAAGCCACACTTGTCTAGTGGAGCTGATCTCATTCCAAGTTTTATTATTAAGGGTTGTGGTGACTTGCTTACACCGATTTTGAAGCGTATTTTTAATCTGTCGCTAAGGTCTGCTATATTCCCATTGTTATGGAAGAAGGTGGTTGTCTTCCCGATTTTAAAGTTGGTGATCCTTCAGTTGTCTGCAATTATCGCTCTGTTTTGTTATTGTGCGGGTTTTCGGAGGTGATTGAAAAGCTGATGAATAAACGTGCTATGTTTCATTTTCGTTAGAAATCAACAGCCGTGCAGCATGGGTTTATGAAAGGTCAGTTGGTTGAGACCAACTTGTGTTTCTTCTTAAATTACTTGGTACCTGTTGTTTTGAACAAGGGGCAGGTAGATAATATTTACTTCGACATGTCCAAAGCATTCGATAAAGTTGACCATGGACTGCTGCTAAACAAGCCCTTTTTATATGGTTGTTGTTTGGCATTATGTATCTGGTTTAAAAGTTATTTGTCACATCGTACGAATGGCGTTCGCATCTCTGACACCCACTCGAAATGTTTCGTTGAACTTGAGGTGTCCCCTAGGGGTCTATACTTGGGCCGCTTTTGTGTTTGATGTTTGTTAGCAATATAACATCATATGTCAAAAAGGCTGAAGTACTACGGTTCACAGATGACATCAAGTTTATATGAGTGTCAATTCTCTTGTTGACTGCTACCTATTTCAAAGCGATTTGATAAACATACCGCGCTGGTGTTCAGCGAAACGCTTGCTTCTAAATCCTCTGAAAAAAAAGCTCTTTCTTTGTGCCGACGCTATGATGTTATACCTTTCGCCTACGTTTTAGGGGAAACGCTTATCGAACGCCTGACCGTTGTTAAGGATCTTGGTGTGTGTTTTGATAGCGTGCTTTTTTTCAATGCTCATGTGTCTTTTCTTGTCGGAAATGCAACGAAAATGCTGGGCATAATTTCCCGTACGACTAAGCAGTTTAAAAATTCTGCATGTGTGATTCTTTTATTTTGTGCGTTAGTACAATCTAGGCTTGAATTCGGTTCAGTTATTTGGAATTCGCTATCTCGCACCCAATCGTTGAGCATTGAATCGGTGCAAAAAAGGCTGATACCCATTGTATATGATAGACATCTAACGCCGCTTTTACTATAATATTAATTTCTTAATAGAGTTTCTCTTGTACCTTCGTCAAGCAGAAGACTGGAACGTGACCTAGGTTTCTTGCACAGCGTTGTGAGTGGGGTGTTCGAACCTGACTTGCTTTTGGGAAGTGTTCATTTTCACGTTCCGTGCCTTGTTACTTGACCTTTTACTAGTTGTTACGTTATGTTAATTTGTAGTGTGTTGCAAATGTCTCGTTTGCAGACTTCGTTCAATAGAAGCGCGTTGTCTAGCCTGGACATATTCATTGACATTTCAGTTTTCTGTAAAACTTTAAGGCAGCACTCGGCAACCTTTTAGCCTGTTTACTTTCCGCGCATCTCTTCCACTGGTCAATTTTATGTTATCTCGTACTTTGATCGGCCATGTTTTTTCCCTTGTTTTTTACTTTTTAGTGTGTTCACCAAAGTGAAGACCAGTGTGGTTGTTTTTAGACACATTAAATAAACATTCAATATTATTATTTTTAAGCCTAGGGAAACATATTTCTTTAAAAAGATGACGTTAAACCGACTGACAAGCAATATTAAAAAAAAGTGTTACACCTCTAGGTTTTCTTTAGTGCAAAAGCCCATAAGGACGCCTGACGTTTTCGTGTAATTGTTTCTGTACCACGTATTTGGCAGCGCCAAGTGGCTGCCTTCGTTTAAAGGTAACTATCTTATTTACGCCTCACTGATTCATTTTTCGCACGCAACTCTGAGGATGTGATTGATTCGCAGATATCTGAGAGAAAAAGTAATCATGCCGTTTTTAGTGTATATATTGTAAGGCTCTGGATGAATGGATGGGTTTAATACAATGAATGAAGTTTGATTAAAATAGTGCGTCCACGGTGACCGTTCGATGCAAATCCGAGAGAGCTCAGCACGCGCACTGCCATCTCAGCCCCGCTTCTTCTTTCTTCCTGACAGTATACGTCCCTCGGGGGAAAAGGCCGGTCCACCGGCCGCAGATGTTATGGGACTTGACGGTAGTAGGGTTTGAGTCTCGCAATGTGGACGATATCGGTTGATTTAGAGTGGTGGTTGTGCAGTGGATGTACAGGTGTGATTTCGTAGTTTGTGGAGGACAGCTTACGAGAGATTCGAAATGGGCCCTTGAAGCGTTTCTCAAGTTTTTCGCACCTTCCAGTCTGACGAGAAGGTGTCCAGACAAGAACCTCGTCGCCAACATTGTAGGAGACGGGAGGGTGGTGCTCGTCGTGACGAATGATCTGTTGTTGTTGAGATTGCAGGGCGCGAATGCGTGAGAGCTGTCGAACTTCTTCAGCATGAGAAAGGACATCTTGGAGGTATGTGTCGAAAGAAGTGTCATCAATGTACGGTAAGAGCGTGTCAATGGTGGACATCGGTTCCCGTGCATATAAAAGATAGTAGGGCGAATATCCTGTAGTAGCCTGCCGGCTTGTGTTATAGGCATATGTTACGTATGGCAGAATATCGTCCCAATTATCCTGGTCATCTGTAAGGTACATCGAAATCATATCGACTAGGGTGTGATTCAGTCGTTCTGCCAAGCCATTCGTTTGTGGATGGTAGGCAGTGGTTATATGATGAATTGTGCTTGCGAGGCGGCAGACTTCTTGAAGAAGGGTCGCCATGAAGGGTGTTCCTCGGTCCGTGATAATGGATTGAGGAGCGCCGTGTCTTAGAAGAATGTTGTATAGAAAGAAATCTGCTGCATGAAGGGCTGTCGCTGCCGGGAGCGCCCTTGTTTCGGCGTATCGTGTTAGGTAGTCAACTGCTACAATTATCCAGCGATTTCTTGCTTTAGTTTGAGGAAAAGGGCCAAGGAAGTCAATTTCAATGCGTTGAAACGGTTGGCGGGGTGGAGAAAAATGCCGGAGAGGTCCGGGAGGTGGTTGCGTGGGTCTTTTTTTGGTTTGGCATAAGTGGCAGGCTCGCACATATTTGTTAATTGTTCGCTGCATGCCGGTCCAGAAGAATTTGTCACGAATTCGAAAGTACGTTTTAAAAATCCGAGGTGCCCGGCTGTGGGATCGTCATGGTGAGCTTGAATTATGTTTGTTTGTAGGTGACGGGGTACTACGAGAAGCCATTGCCGTCCTTGGGGTTCGTAGTTGCGTCTGTAGAGAACGTTATTTCGAAGAGAAAAGAAGCGGGCACGTCGGTGAACATACTGAGGGCAAGATGTTCTGGAACCTTGCAAGTAATGGATCAGTGGCCTGAGAGAATTGTCAGTGAGCTGCGCTGATGCCATGTCGAGATTATGAAGGGTTGCCGTAACGTCTGCTTTGTGATGCTCATAGGAAAGGGGCGCGTTGTTGGGGAGAGGACACCGAGATCGACTGTCGGCGTCGAGGTGTCGCTTGCCTGATTTATATACAACGGTAAAGCGGTGTTCTTGGAGTTTCAAGGACCAGCGGCCAAGGCGTCCTGATGGGTCTTTTAGGCTGGCAAGCCAGCATCGCGCATGATGGTCGGTGACAATACGAAAGGATGATCCATATAAGTAAGGACGAAATTTGTAAATTTCCCAGATAACTGCTAGGCATTCCTTTTCTGTTGTTGAAAATTTGCGTTCGGCTTTGGTGAGGGTTCGGCTAGCATATGCGATGACACGCTGCTGGTTGTTGTGATGTTGAGCAAGAACAGCACCTATTCCCTCTCCACTCGCGTCGGTTCGAATTTCGGTGTCCTGACGTTCGACGAAGTGACCAAGAACAGGGGCTGTGGTCAACGCATTTTTTAAGTGTTCGAATGACGTATGTTGATCTGGGCCCCATCGAAAAGAGATGCCATTGCGTAGCAGTTGATTTAGAGGTTCAGCAATGTGAGAAAATCGATAAATAAATTTTCGAAAGTAGGTGCATAAGCCTAGAAATGTCCGCACATGTTTGACGTTTTGTGGAAAAGGAAATTCTGATACGGCCCGTACCTTCTCAGGATCTGGGCGTACTCCATCGGCACTGACTATATGGCCAAGCACTTTGATTTCCTGGGCGCCGAAAGTGCACTTTTTGCTGTTCAATTGGAGTCCAGCAATACGAATGCATTCAAGAACCGTGCGGAGTCGTGAGATGTGTTCCTCAAATGTTGGAGAAAAGACCACAATATCGTCGAGATAACAGATACAAATATTCCATGATAAGCCACGAAGTAGAGCATCCATCATGCGCTCGAATGTGGCAGGCGCATTGCAAAGCCCGAAAGGCATGACGTTAAAATGGTAAAGGCCATTATACGTTCTAAAGGCGGTGTTAGGTTTATCACTAGGGGCAAGAGGAACTTGCCAGTAACCGCTTCGAAGGTCCATTGATGAGAAGTAGGACGAGCCTTGTAGCGTGTCGAGTGTATCGTCAATTCGTGGCAGGAGGTAGACGTCTTTTTCCGTGACTTTGTTCAGGCGGCGATAGTCCACACAGAAGCGCCAGGTGCCATCTTTCTTTCGAACAAGGACGACGGGGGACGACCAAGGACTGGACGAAGGCTAGATCACTCCTTTTTCTAGCATGTCATCAATTTGTTGTTTAATTATTCGACTACGATGGAAAATAATTCCTGTGAGAGCCCTTTGAATAGGTGGCGGATCTTGTCATCTTCGCTCATCTCGGGGTCGACTCGGCGACACAGTCGGAGGACATCTTCGATGTAGGCGGTTGACGATTCTGCTGTGGACTGGTACCTGTGTTGTAGTTGGTCTCGAGCCTTCTCTTTGCGGTGTTCGGGTTGACCAAAACCGTCCGCAAACGCGGTTTTGAAGCCGTCCCAAGAATCGATGGTTTCTTCGTGGTTTTCAAACCATCGGAGCGATGTGTCTTAGAGAAAGAAGACCACGTTGGCGAGCTAAGGAGTCGTCCCATCCGTTGTGTTGACTGACGCGCTCGTAGTTCTTCAGCCAGTCATCCACGTCTGAGTCAGGAGAGCCCGTGAATATCTGAGGGTCTCGCTGTCGATGTTTTATAGTCACAGCGGGTGTAGAGCGGGTTACGGTTGTGTTACCTTCTTGGTTAGCCATGGGCGGGCGTTGGGTGGTCTGTCCACTGCGTAGCTCCAGGGTCGGGGGTGGCGAGGTGTGGCGAGGGGTAGGAAACCGCTGACCTCCACCAACCTGTAAGGCTCTGGATGAATGGATGGGTTTAATACAATGAATGAAGTTTGATTAAGATGGTGCGTCCACGGTGACCGTTCGATGCAGATCCGAGAGAGCTCAGCACGCGCACTGCCATCTCAGCCCCGCTTCTTCTTTCTTCCTGACAATATCGAATACCTCTTCTATTCCCTTCCCCTTCAACCCTTGCTAGTCTCTGTTCAATCACGTATAGAAGCTACCCGTGCGATTACCTACCGAATCGCAACCTAGGTATCTAAAGACGACTTCCTCAAGCGTTTTAAGTCCTATCTGAAATATATGTTGATAGGGTGGAAGAATGAAATGCGCCTACAAATGTGTGGGATATGTATAGGGTCGTGCGTAGCCCCTATTTTTAGGGTCATTTTCTTGTCACAGGCTGATCGCGCCATTCAGGTCTACTTCGTCTCCTACCAGTACGGAAAGCTTTTGGATATCTTCATTTCTTGATTGTATATAAGAAAAGTGTGGGAAGCAATGGATATCTGTAATAAAATGACATTGACCCAAATGACAGGCAACATCAGAAATAGAAAAGAAGCATTACACCTCCAGGCGCTCTGTAGTGCAAAACACACAAGGGCGCCTGCCCGTTTCGTGCAATTGTTACCGGACGAGATAGTTGACAGGTCCAAGAGGCTGCCTTTCTTCAAGAACACCTTTTTGATTTAAGCCTCACTGATTCATTTTTGGTACGCAACTTTGAAGATGTAATTTATTCGCTGAGGTCTGAGAGGTGTAGTAATCATGGGTTTTACTATAGATG
The DNA here is from genome assembly GCF_016920785.2 of Ixodes scapularis. NCBI lineage: Eukaryota > Metazoa > Arthropoda > Arachnida > Ixodida > Ixodidae > Ixodes > Ixodes scapularis. Next base: position 91,400,929 of record NW_024609835.1, read on the forward strand.
TGTAATATATTTTCTATTCCCTTCGCCATTAATACTTGCTAGCCTTTGTTCAATCATGTATGGAAGTTAACGGTGAGCTCCCCATTTCGAAACGCTACCGAGATAGGGGACTTCTTCAAGCTTTCAAGGTTATATCTAAAATCCATATTCATAGGGTAAATGGAGGTACCACAACATTTTTGGATATGTATAATGCCATCTATAGCCCTCTATTTAGCAACATTTTTCTATACAAGGTAATCGCGCAAGTCAGGATTCCCTTAGCCCCCTAGCAGTATAGGAAGTTTTTAGATATGTTAATGACTTTTTGATTGTGTACGAGAAATATATGGAAAGTAATATTTTAAATCAGGTGTTGAAAACCTTCGACAAGTGCGGCTTAGGCCTCAATTTCACTTTCAACCAACTAAACCAAAGATGGCATCCTGCAACTCCTTATCCTTCCGCTATCTGTCCAGGCCAATCACCTTTGCTGTCCGTTTGAGGCTCGATCAAAAAAGGTATTCTTCCATTCTCGTCCTCCAATTCAAAGTTTGTAAAAAGAGGCATAGCCACTTACATCATTGGTTTGACCTTGCTAAAGTCGTGTTACCATGCGGGCAAGGATATTTGTAATTCTCAGGTTGAAGGCCTAAGGTCGTCTGGGCTTCTCCCACAGGTGCTTTTAGAGTTTACGGATTCTGCTGCAAAAGGCTAAAGGTATTTGCAAAGGCAGATGAAATATGCGAATGAAGTGACCAGTGGTAGTCCCCCAACTTCATAAATTTTCACACATTTTGAAACAAGTTGATGACTGAAATGAGGTCCCACTAGTGTTTTCTGTTCCCCAAAAGATGGGAAAAATATGCTCTAGGGTGGGATCCGTAAGTGACAATCCCTAAACACCCGGGTGCCAAAAGCGTCACAAGAACAAGTTCGTTCCCGGCTCAGAGGGTGTTCTGTAAAAGATCTCCCAACATCTGGTTGATGTTATATAGGAGAGACCGGACGACGCCCAAACGACTGACTACGATATCATTTGTATTTTCTTCACGTCAAGTTGGGAGACCTCCCACATTTACACTCTTTCCCCTTCAAGTGCTTTAAATTGTTTTAGAACACAGAAGTAACACGGAGATAACGAGGCCGGCAAACATGGGCACTTCTAGAAGCCTATCGTATTAAAATAATGATTAACGATGTGTGAGCCGATTTTGACTATCTTTTAGTCAGACAAAAGTAGCCTTCTTAGTCAACGCCTACAACGATTGATTTTTGGTCGGTATGGCTTTTTGCAGCGACAGCTGTTAGTGGCACGTTCGCCGGTTTTTCTATGACGTGAGCGTATACGAAAGGTTTCCCAGCTAAATTTAGAGCGAAAATTAATGACACGTTACTTGACGTCACGAAACCTAAACACAAATTCAGATTCCCGGCTATATTTAGCGAAATACTTTACGTCATTCGACCTATGCACCAAGTCAATTTCTCCGCTAAATTGAACGGAATGATCGACGCCACGTGACCCTTGCACCAATTCAGATTCCCAGTTGAATTTGGCGGTATAATTTGTTACGTGACTTGACGTCACGGAATCTGCCGCCAAATTTAAGTTTTCCGCTAAATTTAGCGGAAACAAATACGTCACATCACATCTGCTCCAACTCAGTTTCCCCGCTAAATTTCCCAAAAAATGGACGTCAGGCGACCTGTGCCCAAATTCTGGTTCCCGCTAAATTTGTTGGGAAAACACATCACGTCCTTAAATTGTTTTTTATTCATCAACGACTCATCGATGCTAAATCAACGCAACGTCATCTCAATATCATATCAGCGTATGATACACAATTGGCGCAATGCGATCCGATCGTCATATCGTCGAATAAGCAGCAGAGCAATCGCTCTTTTAACGCATCATGTCGTTAGAACGTCGAGGAATTTTTCTGCGTACTCTTCTCTTTCTAGCACGGCTCATTCGTATATCACTGGTCTTGTACTTTTTATGGTGCGTTTCTTTCATTTCCGATGTCTCGTCTTCCTGTTTATTCCAGAATGCATGAGTTAGGAGTCAGCGCTTTACGTTCTCTACTCTTCTCTACCTCGTTGCCTGTGAGCTGTTTTTATTACGATAATTTATCACGTTAAAAAAACTCTTTGTGAGGCATTACATAAGGGCGTATGAAGTTTCGATTTACAAAAAAAATCGAGAGCTGTGGGTTGGCACAGAATTGTGTCACCTAGCGTCTTATCGCGTCGCATACAGTGGAACCTTGGGGCTGCAGGAAACCCAAGAGACGTCATTCTTATCGCATTGCCTAGTAACCAGAAACACAAAAGCATTTTATCAGGATCGCGCCCACATATCGATTGTCCTCTCTCTTGAAAAAATACCTCTGCTTCTCCGTAGAGGCACAGGTCTGGATACTGCTGCAGTCTGTCTTTAAGCATCGGCTTACGATGAGGCCATTGATTGTCTTTGCTCTGGCCGTGTTTGCCTGGGACGCTAGAACGTCCCCTGTCCTTGGATTGGCACTTCAGAATGAGGCGAACGAGGACCAAACAATTCATGAAGACCCTAAGGGTAAGCAATATAATACATATTATATTATGACAGGAATAACGCAACATATTATGGTACCTGAAATATTTAAGCCGTACTAAGCGTCACAATTAGTTACGTAGAATGATAAATTGCCATTTTATTGAATACTACAACTAAAAATGTTATATACTCACTTGTTACAGCACCCCTCAGAAATTCCGTTTGCGTAGCAATTAAAAGTATTTGGCATTTGATGGCTTATGAGCCTCGGTGAGGCTGTAAATGCAAGAAAGTAAAAAAAAGACGTCATTTAGCGTGTGACAAGCTATGAGTACATGCGAACCTTGGCAGGGATATTTTTCGTCAGTTTGCTTTGTTGAATATTAATTTTTCGTTGAGCCGATCCAACATAGAGCTGCGAATTCATTGATCGGTCCGGCTAACTTAATCAATATACAAAAATAAGGGGCAATTTGATTATTTAGTTAGACGAAGAAAGCTTGTATTATAAAATGCACTTTCATATTTCCTCCAAACACTAATGTTATTTTTTTTTACCATAGGAATCTGCAAACGAGTCGGATCCGCATTATGTGGAGACCTTGCAAAATGCGTGGCTCTTCCCGCTATAGACTCATTTCAGTGCAGTAGCCCAAAAGGCGGATTTTACGACGCTAACGATAAAACATGCAAACGTGAGTAAAGGAACGTGATTTCTTTGACGTACAAGGTCTGGCAATGAAGCTTGAAAACTCGCCGCTGCGTGTTCAGTGTGACAGCGCAAGCTGCAAAGTTCCGTCATGTTTATAACGTCGACAATTTGGCTACACACAACACTAATCTTGAGGGACCCCATTTTACTTTGCGTGAGTAGTAGCACTCGTTCGAACACATAACATTGTTGGAAATGAATGAGCCCACAACACTTAAATGCCTTGTAAAACCTTGGTTCTAGTAAAAATGTTAAGCAAACACCATAAAAACTGTTTCTGGTTTAGACAACATCCGATCAGGCCCTTTAACGACCGCCCCGTAGATCGTACAACGCAAGGTACGTATATGGGACGAGCTGCTCCTAGCACCTTGACATTTCGCCGTTCCGTGCCAGACTTCTATTCCCGAGTTCCCTTGTTCGAGCTCTGCTCGATGTGTCCTCGTTTTCCACTCACTTAATCAATGCTTCTCTGGGGCCGGTTTTATATAAGACAGCGAACCTGCCACTACAACCAAATTGCTTTTTCGTTTTCTCAATTTGTGCTAAACATTTAGAGTGACGTAGTCCCCAACATAAAATGTGTGTAGTATACCTGATAGTATGCATTTCCATAATTTTAGTTCGCATTAACACTTTCTTCGAAGGTATGGATCTATGCTACATCAGTAAAGAGGACAGATGGACACACTAAAAGTTTGATACATCTATCGAATGATCAAACTGCCACTGTGTCAGAATAAATTTCCAGTAGAGAGGTTGTTTTATTGTCATGCATAAAATTAAAAGAGCGGTTTTCTTGGTATTTTAATAATATATCTGTTGGTCACACCTTCCTAGATTGGCAGTCTTGCGGTCCGTTACCGTGCAAGATTGGATACTGCGATGACGGAAACGGTTCAAAGAAGCGTCACTGCAAATGCGGGGGGATCCCGGGGCTAACAGAGTTCTGCAAAAGTAAGTATTACAGTTATGATATATGTTAAGTGCTGAGTAATCAGGAGTCGCTTACGGAAAGCACAACGAGTAGCTTTACTCTGCGATCGTGATGGCGGCGTGACAGAATGTCCCTGCATCCGCAGGCACGTGCACTGTCTGATGTCGCAGAAGAAGACGAGGCGCGTCTTCTTCTTTTTTCATGTTATGCCGGACATAACACCTCCCCCCACTAGACGTCATGTCCATATCTTTGAGGTGGTCGCCGGTCTCGGGAACTTCTTCGAGTGCCTGAAGTGTCAGGCTCTGCCGGCGGCACAACAGGCAGCGATTCCTCGGGAATAGCAGTTGTGCTGTTGTCCCTGATGGTTGTCGATGGTTGCGGAGCCAGGTCATCACGGCTGTTAATGTCCCATGCGGGTGCCACAGCTGTCTGTGGAGGTTGATTATGCGATGCCACTCTTCGCGGCCGTATGTGGTTGGTGTGCCGGCGAATTGAACCTTGCTCTACCCGAATCATCCAAGAGCGATGTCCCAGCTGACGTTCGATCACTCCCGGTATCCACTTTTTACCGTCTGGAAATGTTTTAACCCACACTGCTTGGCCTACATTCAGCTTGCGTGGGTTTGTAAAGGTGGCAGTGCTTTCAGGTGTCTCGGGGCAGAACGTCTTTAGTCGCTCGAGAGCAGACGGAAGTTCTCTCCCAAAAAGCATCCAAGCAGGTGTCTTTCCTGTTGCCACATGGATTGTTGTATGTTGTTTGAATAAAAATCTGGCAACCACACAATTCAGATCTTCTCTTCCTCTTTTAGCTAGTGCCATTTTCAGCTCTTGAACCATGCGTTCAGCCTGGCCGTTAGTTGCTGGATGGTATGGCGCGCTTGTGATCGATATTACATCGTTATTCCGGTAGAAGGTCTTGATGTCGTCGGACACAAACGCTGTGCCGTTGTCCGAAACCACCTTCCGGGGAACGCCGAAAGTTGCGAAGATAGCCCTCAATTCTCTAATGACGGCAGCCGACGTCATGTTTCGCATCACTCGGACTTCCACCCATTTAGTGTATGCGTCCACGACCACCAGAAAAACTTGGCCTTCAACAGGACCCGCAAAGTCCACGTGAATAGTATCCCAAGGGTGGGAGGGTCTGTGCCAGACTGGCATGGGCTCCTTCGGTGGTGTCTTGCGGTGGGTCTGGCAGGCAGTGCATTCTGCGACGAATGACTCTATGTCTGCGTCGATACCGGGCCACCAGAGGTAGCTCCGTGCGCATGTCTTCATTGCTATAATTCCGCGGTGCCCCGCGTGAATCAACGTCAACGCGTCCGTCCTCAGCCGCGTGGGGATCACAATGCGTGCCCCCCATGTCAGACAATTTCGGTGTGTCGACAGTTCTGCCGCCTTTTTTGTGTAAGGTGCGAACTCTGGTGATTTGAGTCGATGAAGAGTGCCCTTTGAATTGCCTCTAACACTTCAACCAGCACAGTGTCCTTTGCTGTCGCTTCTGCTACCTGTTGCGCTGACAGAGGAGGCCGTGACAATCCTTCAAACATCAAGATGTCGCCAGGTGGATTCAATTCGTCTTCTGTGTGTGGTAACGGAAGCCGACTGAGAGCGTCTGCGTTCTGGTGACGATTTCCTGGCCTGTATTTCAGGTCGTAGTGGTAGGCTGCCAGTTTCACGCACCATCTAGTCATCCTTGGTGATAATACTTGTGGAACAGGCTTGTTGGAGCCGATGATACCTAGCAAAGGCTGATGGTCTGTGAATATGGTCACGGACCTCCCAGCTATGTATTGATGGAAGTGGTGAACTCCGTACACGATAGCGAGGCCTTCACGATCAAGTTGCGAATAGTTCCGCTCGGCACTGCCAAGCGTTCTGGATGCAAAAGCGATCGGAGCCTCCCGCCCATCAGCATCTTGCTGTGCAAGTACGGCTCCCACTCCATATGGTGAGGCGTCGCAAGACAACACTAGAGGTCGTTTTCCATCATAGTGTGCGAGCACAGTGTAGTTCGCCACTAGATCTTTCAGCTTTTTGAAAGCCCTTCGGTGTGTTTCTTCCCACCTCCACTCTCTGTTCTGTTCAAGTAGTTCGTACAGTTCCTTCGCGATTGTCGCGCGATCCTTTAAAAACCTGTCGTAAAACGCCAGGAGGCCTAAAAAGGACTGTAACTGCGTCTTGTTCTCTGGTTCTGGGGCTTCGACTACTGCTTGGATCTTGTCCTGGGTTGGATGAATTCCTTCGGCGTTTATGCGGTGACCTAAGAATTTGACCTCCTTCACGCCGAAGAAGCACTTGCTTTGCTTGAGCTTCAGCCCTGCCTTTTCCAGTCGTGAGAGTACCTCATCCAGCCGACGCGCGTGCTCACTTGGAGTTGTTCCGCTGATGATTATATCGTCAAGGTAAACGCTAACTCCCGGAATGGCTGCGAGTGTGGTTTCCATGACTCGTTGAAATATCGCCGGGGCGGCCGCGATTCCGAAAGGTAGTCGCTTCACTCTGTAGAGCCCCTTGATCGTGTTGATCGTCAGTATTTCGGCGGTCGTATCCGTTACTCGCAGCTGCTGATACGCTTGCGCGAGATCAAGGGTCGAAAAGACAGTTCCTCCTTGAAGGTTTGATAGAGCCTCCGTCGGTGTCGGGAGCGGGTAGGATGCCGGCTTTGCTGCGTCGTTCACGGTACTGCGGTAATCCCCGCAGAGCCTCACGGATCCATCTTTCTTCCTGACAACCACGACAGGCGTTGCCCACGCGGAGTGCTGAACCGGCTCTATAATGCCTTGCTTCTGCAATGCTAGCAATTCGCATTCAACTACTGGCCGTAGTGCAAATGGTACTTGTCGGGCTTTAAGGAACTTGGGTGTTGCTGTTTCTTTCATCTCCAAGTGTACCGTTGGTCCGATGTACCCTGTGATCTCAGACTTGAAGACCTCACTGTGCGCGCTGAGCACCGTTGTGATAGTACGGTCTTGCTCAATGTGGTGAATACCACTGAGTCGAATCTGCAGTGCTGAAAACCAGTTGCGTCCCATCAGGTTACATCCTGTTCCGGTTGTGACTAGGAGTGGCAGGATATAGTCCTTAGACTTATGCTTTACGTGTACCTGCGCTGAACCGAGAACTCGGAGTCCTTCACCGGTCCACGTCTGCAGCGTCATATTCTCTTTCTGTAACGGAGGTGGCTTGTTTGGCCATGTTCGCCTGTAGGTCTCTTGGCTGATGACCGTGACTGCTGCACCAGAGTCAACTTCAAATTCTAGTGCTCTTCCTTCTACTTTAAGCGTTATGAGGTACTTGGGAACCACGACGCTGGCACGAACAGCGTTAAGTTCCTGCATGTCAAAATCACTTACTGACTGATCAGTCTCGTTTTGGTCATCGCTCACCAGGTTGGTCGAGCGTTGTGCAGCTCCGGATCGAGCCTTCATTCGGCAAGCCTTCTCAATGTGACCCGTCTTTCTGCAAAATCGGCACGATGTTTTGCGAAATCGACAGGTTTGTGCGCTGTGTTGCTCATTGCAGCGGTAACACGGCGTCTCCGGCTGACCACTGGAAGTGGTGGCTGCCCGGTTCGTAGTTCTACACATTTTGTTGAGGTCTGGTTTGGGGAGTTTCAGCTCCTGTTGTTGTTGCACTGCACTCTCAAGTCTGATGGCAATATCGTAAGCTTGCTTGAATGTGAGTTTTTGTTCTGCAAAAAGACGTTGTTGAATACGCTCATCTTGAACTCCGCAGACGAAGCGGTCACGAAGCATCACGTCCAGCGGCAGCATCGTTGGATTGGAAGCCAATATGCCTCCGGAGCTCGACGACCCCGCTGACGCTGTGCCGCCGGCACTCAACGAACCCGCTGTCGTCGTTGGCGATGTAGCTGTCGTCAACACGCCAAAGTTACAGTCAGTTGCCAATTTCTTAAGTGCTGCCACGTAGCAAGCAATTGACTCCCCTGGATGTTGATCACGCCTCTGAAATTTGCTTCGACAGAAGAGTTCGGATGGTCTTGGATCGTAATGGTCCCCTAGCAAGGACATAATTTCGTTGAAAGAAACTTCTCCTGGCTTGTGGGGTGCAACTAGCGCTCGAACTGTGCTGTAGGTCTCTGCGCCGCATAAAGTCAGCAGTAGCGCCCTCTTCTTTCCGGCGTCTTGCACATCGTTCGCCTGGAAGTAGAAGTCCAAGCGCTCCGCCCAGGCCGACCACGCAGTACCGTCGAACTCTTCGACCTTGCCTTGCAGCGCTGACATCGTTCAAACGATGCAAGTCTTCCCTTTTGCGGTTCTGGTCCGCCTTCGTCGCCAATGTTAAGTGCTGAGTAATCAGGAGTCGCTTACGGAAAGCACAACGAGTAGCTTTACTCTGCGATCGTGATGGCGGCGTGACAGAATGTCCCTGCATCCGCAGGCACGTGCACTGTCTGATGTCGCAGAAGAAGACGAGGCGCGTCTTCTTCTTTTTTCATGTTATGCCGGACATAACATATTAAGCCTATAGTGAATTTAAACAAAAACTCCTATTAATTATTTTAGAGTTGCACGTTTGCATGAGTTGATACACGTATAAAAGCATGTACTAAATATACGTTTTCTGTTCGGGTAAGGTGTTGCCAGACTTCAGAGTTTATAAAGATAGCTGACAACTTCAAGTGCAATATCATAATGGGCTAAGTCTTTTAGCACAGAAATCATTTGGACCTTATTTACTGCATGATTTTTTGAAGATGAAATCAACCTTACAAAAACAAATGCTTTATTTTTTGTTTAACTTGAGGAAAAGGAAACTATACCAATTATATTGATCATTCAAAAGAAAATAATCAAAATCTTTAAACCTCCACCAACTTTCCGCCAAATAGGTCATAATAGGCGCGCCTTACTACCATATCAAAAACAACTAGAAGCTCAGACACCATAAGGAAACCAATAAATAAATTCATTGAAATTTATTTCAGGCTCAGGAGATGAGGAACTAAAGCTGTATTGAAGAAAATAAAAGTGTTACACACTGGTTGTTGCTGAACGCTCCCATGCGCAGAAACTATTGCTTGCTTTTTTTTTTTTAATCAAAGATATACTTACGAATTTAAAAAAAAGCCTGATTTGTCTTTCTCGGCTATTACGAGTTGTACATATTGTTTTCCACAAGTTTTAGGAAGCTAATTGAGATACGTGCGAGTCACAGCAAGTTTAGACCGGACACTATAATAAAAAAAAAACAAAAAAACGTTTACTTGACCAAGTTAGAGTCACACACCATATCTTACAGCAGAAGTCGGTTACCATAAGCAGCACATTCATTTCACACTATGGGATGTAGTCCTGAAGTTCGCGCTTTAGAAGAATTGGCGACTCCTTGTTAGTGCTTGCTGATTCAAGCACCTTTAAAATATTTGGCAATTTCGTAGAGTTTGGTAACTTACAGTAACTAAGCTATCTTTCTGCGTGTATGCAACACGTTTCGTAATCCATATTGCGCAGCTGGAATTAGCCAAAGTGAGCGAATCGGGAGCAGCACACGCAGCTGAACTTGTAGTACGGCGCACATAAGAATCCGCGTCTAGACCGATGTAAATTTAAAGTACAGATTTATACATTGTCAATTGGTCTTCTTTCCCAAGGATTTCTTCACTCGCACACAGGAAACTAAGGCTAAAGTAGATTACTTTGCATACATGACTCTAATACATTTTTGTTGGCCCGTGTTTAAGGCAGCGGTCTGTCACTTTGCCTTTTTGGTAGATAATGAACTTGTAAGAGATTGATTTGTACTCTCGAACTGACTACCCAGAAAAAAATGTACGCGTAGATAAAACTACAAGAGAGGAATATATAAATGCTCATGCAAGTTTAAACACACTGTTTTTTCCAGTAAATAAAGAGGCAAAATTCAAGTGCCAAGAGTACGGTGCTACAGCTGTGCTGAAGGGAGATGAAGTTTCGTGCGACTGTGGACCCGCCGAGAAGTTTATCAACAAAAAATGCGTTCGTGAGTATTTAAAACTGTTAAGTTCATTTTTTCTGGCGTATGTATTTCGCTAACGTTATGTCATACGATAAAAAAAAAATTCACGTGGCATGACTTTCCTGCCGAACCCAACGAACAATTGTATAATGGAATAAAACAGCGCAAAGATACAAAAAGGAAGAGACAAACCAGACAGGACAGAGCACAGTCCAGTCTGGTTTCTCTCCTCCTTTCTGTGTCTTTGCGCTGTTTTATTCCATTATGTACAACGATTACCAACTAGTCCAGCTATCAACCTTATAACAATAGTATAATCCCGGCGAATAAAGCTAATAATAAGCTAGATCTAAAGTACGCGGTCGTTTCTTGCTTAGGACAAATGAGCAACAGAAACGTCATTCTCGGTGTTCATAAGCACATTTTTCTCTAGTCGTCTCTAGGGCTTTGTAAGTGCATGGGATCCTTTCATTGCTCACCTTCATTGGATACTTTTGTGCTCTATCGAAAATTGAAGCCATGGATGTGCTCTCTTAGGTACCTTAATATTTGTAGTCCTCGCCCACTTTACATATGATCAAAATGCAGGCTCTTCGGTAGAATTTCAAACTTAGTTTAAATTGCATTGAAAGGAATACATATGCCGTTTATGAGGGTGGTTTATACATTCAGTTGGACATAGTATAAGGGTAATTGTCACGATGAGTTTATTAATTAATTGAATTAAGTTAATAAACTTTTGAGTTAGTGAGTATAGACATATTATTTCAGTTAGAAACTTGCTGAGCGTCGTCGAAACCCACAAAATCAGACAGAGTGCTTGGGAAGCGCATTGATGCGCTAAAGCTACCACTTATGCAGCATGCACAATGGGTTTGAAAAAATGCGCCCCTGCGCGGTCCTTCCGTCTCTTATCATACAGCCAGCCTGCCGCCTGTCGCACGAGTGGCGACTTTAGCGCAATACCGTGGTTACCACGCGCTCTAGATATTTGTAAATTTTACTGATCTAGTGCTTTTCGACAAGGCTCTGTAGGTTTCTAATTGGAGCTACATGTTTTTTCTAAAAACAAACAGTGTCAAAGTAACACAAGGACTAATGCAAGAGGGTCAACCAAGGCGCCCTTTTCTGTCCCTCATGGCTTGGTCATTCCGTTATTTCAGCAGTGTATTCCTTAGCTATGAACCAACTGGCCCAAATAACTACCTTACGGCATTAGTGTTTACTTATAACTAAAAACAAAGTCAGTAAATAAGCTTTAGGAAGTTAATTGACTTATCATGACGATTAATTTTTGCACGTATGTTATGTCGTCCTGGATGTATGACCTACATGGGCAAATAACTTGATGTAGCTTTTTCCTTTTTTTAACAAATATGTAAAGACTACAAAAGTACACCCTGTACAATTTCCTAGGGGGAAAAAAAAGATATCCATACCAACCGTAGTTCCAAGTGGGCCACGAACTTAATATTCGCCGAATGTCGCGGCCCCGAACCGTGAGATGGAAGTACGTCAGAGATAAGAAAATACAAAAAGGTGACAGGAATAGTTTCCTATTGCTCACATATTTTGCCTTAATTGCTGATGCTAAGCTGTAAAGTCGTTCGTGCAAAAATATTAAACAGTGGAGATAACAAAATAAAGGGGTGCTTTGTTCACAAACAAGAAATATTTGTTGGTAACCGAAATATTTTACAGGCATAAACTTGAACGTAATCAGATAATTAGTATGCGAAAGCGACAGAACCTCGCAGGCACAAACAGAAGGGTGCATACACAAGGATAACTCACGCCTCTTAATTTTTTTAATGTTCTGTGCAGCTGTTTCAAATGTTTGTACCATGCAGCGGCTCCCCAAAATCCAAACTCTGCTCTAAAAAAAAAACATCCAATTATAGCGAAGTCACCGGAAACCCAAGTTCCAGGATTGTCGTGGCCACCGTACCGCAATGTGAAAGACTGTTCGTATCAAGGGACTATATATATATATATATATATATATATAAAACTGAGAAGAAAAAAACCCTTAGTGAAAAACAGCAACAACGGACGATTTAATCTTCGACGTTTCGGCCGGAGTCCGGCCTTCGTCAGGAAGGCCGGACTGAAGAAGGCCGGACTCCGGCCGAAACGTCGAAGATTAAATCGTCCGTTGTTGCTGTTTTTCACTAAGGGTTTTTTTCTTCTCAGTTTTATACCCACGCCTTCGGCCTCCCGCCACCATGCCCGTTATATATATATATATATATATATATATATATATATATATATATCAGGGTGTCGAACTGGAACCGAACCGAACGGAAAACCGGAACCGAACCGGTATTTTTTCCGGAACTAAACCCGAACCCGAACCGTTATATTGTTATCGCGATGAACCCGAACCAGAACTGAACCGGATAAAAAATAACCGCTACCGGCTCATGTCAAAACGGTTTGGCCACGCGTTGTTGACAATGAATGTGCTATCAATGCCATTTGTTCTTTAAGTGCCGTCAACTGACACACACCTCGCTTACATATTTTTCTTCTCCACTCAGTCTTAGGAATATAAACGCTGCGTCCATGAATCTTGACAAACGCTGCATCCATGAATCTTGACATAGGAACGAGTATTGCGGTGGTCGCGGCTTGCACGGAAGAAAGAGAATTGGAAGGCTGTGCAAAAAAAAAATCGCGTCACAGGATTTCATTTTCCTACAATCTCGTAAATCCTAAATGCTGCTGTGCTCATTTCATAACACGTTTCTAGAACGCGCGAGTTCTTGAAGCTTGCTTCCATCGGAATGAGAAAAGAAAAGGCTGTGGAGTTTGATAATAACGCATCCGGTTTCGTATAGGCACTTAGAAGCTAACATATTTGTGAGACAGCGAGCTCTTCTATTTTAATATTTATCCTATTACGTTCTTCTGGCGTTGCGTTCGGTGAAGTGTTTTTCATATTCCGTATCTTGTTTAATGAAAACTTCTTTAAGGGTCTAATTTGAGTTACCGAAGGCTAGTTCAAATAAAGAAAGCTGTATTTTCTCCCCACTGTTCCTTCAATTGCTTACACGCCGAGGTGGCGGGATAGTCAGCGAGTTCTACTTGTAAGTGCGTTTGCAAGGAGGTCGCGGATTTTACAGCTACTGCGTCGGACCCAATTAGATGAAGTCCGAATGCGTAAACGTCGGTGAGGTAACCTTTGAGTGCACACAAAGAAACCATTCCTGGTAGAAATCCCTGTGCCTTACACTACGATGTATCCCGTTTCGTATGTGCTGATCTCGGATGTTTTATTTGTAATTTATTTTGATGTTGCAATATGTCATTTATAATTTCCGAACCGGTTCGCGAACCGGTTCGCGGATCAAGTTAATCGAACCGTAACTGAACCGGAACAAAATAAATTTACCTGAACCTGAACCGTAACCGAACCCGTATTTTTTTCGGTTCGACACACTGATATATATATATATATAAATATAACGAGCATGGTGGCGGGAGGCCGAAGGCGTGGGTATAAAGCTGAGAAAAAAAAAACCCTTAGTGAAAACAGCAACAACGGACGATTTAATCTTCGACATTTCGGCCGGAGTCCGGCCTTCGTCAGGAAGACCGGACTCCGGCCGACGTCTGACGATGGCCGGACTCCGGCCTGGTTGACACTTGCGAATCGGCGGGCGAATCTGCAAGAATTCGGCCGCCGGGCGTAGCGTCCAGTGTGCATTGCAGCGGCCAATTCAGCTTCTGCGGCAGCGGATCAGCTGTAAGTGTGAACCAGGCCTCCGGCCGAAATGTGGAAGATTAAATCGTCCGTTGTTGCTGTTTTCACTAAGGTTTTTTTTTCTTCTCAGCTTTATATATATATATATATATAGGTAAGGTAAATATAAAAACAATGGACAGGGAAAAGTTAATAAGTGAAAGATGCGTACTCTCGGAGTTACTAATATATATACATATATATATATATACATACATATACTCGGGCAATGGAGGAAGAGAGCCTGCACAAGCGGGCAGAGAGCTCGAGCGAATCAGGAACCGGCCGCCATCGGGCAAGCATCGCCTAGCACAGCCTAGCCTGCATAAATATGGAATTAGACCGGCAATTTACTACATTTGGCGACGAGGATGAGATCCAACGTTAACCAGGGTGCTGGACTTTACCCTGAAAGGTTGGCCCAACTCCGTCCAAGACAAGGTGCTCCGGCCTTACTTTGACAAGAGGGACCAGCTATCCACATACCAAGGTTTACTTCTGTGAGGGTACCGAGTCATCGTACCACCGTCATTCAGAACGCGAGTGCTGCATGAACGCCACGAGGTTCACCCAGGCTCATGTCGCATGAAGGTCAAGGATCAAAACCATCTTTGGTGGTCAACGTTGTATAAAGATATAGAAGATTTCATCAAAAAGTGCTACGCTTGCGCGTCTATGCAAAACCATTCGGTGGCAGCAACGCTACACCCATGATTGTGGGCAAGAGTCCCGTGGGAGAGAATTGATATCGATTTTGCTGAACTGACCAAGCAGCACTATCTTGTAGTCATGAACAGCTTTTCGAAGTGGATAGAAGTGCTACCCACAAGGACGGCAACGGCAGCTCGCCGCATTTAGATGCTGAGGAACGCATCTTCTCTTCTTTTCGCGTCCTATTGAGTTCCCTCTGAGCGTCTGTCGGATAATGAACCACAGTTCGTTTCAGGGGATTTCGAAAACTTCTTGCGAACGAACGGGGTGAAGCACATTCGCACACCGCCATATCACCCGGCATCGAATGGAGCTGCTGAGCGAGCCGTTCAAACATTCAAGCGAGCTTGAATGAAAGACTCATCCATAGGAAACACGCATGGAGAAACCTAAAATCAAAGGCTGGTCAGATTTCTCCTGAGCTACCGCAGTTCTCCTCATATTATAACAGAAAGTACACCGGCTGAGCTGTTCCTCAAGCGGCCGTTTCGAAACCGTCTTGACTTCATAAAGCCAAGTAGGGAGCGGACCTTCGTCGAGCATCAACGCCAACAGCAGTTGGCGCACGACAAATCGCTAAGACCACTTCGTAGCTTCGATGCGGGTGACCGGGTCCTCGTGCGGCACGTGAGAGGCAACCAGCACTCGTGGTCACCAGGCGTTATTGTTTCCCGACGAGGACCACAGTGGTATCTGGTGGACGCTCGAGGACGCACAATCCCCGTTCACTCGGACCATATTTTACTAGATGCACAACTACGAAGTCATGAAGTATCAGGCCCGCAACCATGGATGCTCTTGGATCCAACTGCTAATCGAGGACCCTCTGCGTTAGCAGATGGAGATTTGCCTCATTCAGCCCCAGGGTCGGCCGGCGACACCTCCTCAACGCCGGATGAACGTTCCACTCGGTACCCGCAGCGCGTTCGGCGTCCCTCAGACAGACTTTTAGCACTGCCTGACCTGCCCGAAGCTGGAGTGCACCCTGGAACTCAGCAACTAAACCTGGAGGAATGTGATGACTCGAAAAATGGAGGGAGAGAACGTGCACGAGCGGGCAGAGGACTCGATCAAATCAGAAAGCGGTCGCCATCGAGCAAGCATCGGCTAACACAACCTAGCCTGTATAAATATGGAATTAAACCGCAATTTACTACACGCACACACACACACACATAAAAAGAAGTTGGTTAATATGCAAGTAATTTCGTGTTTATCTGATAAATTAAAGGATAGCCTACGTGCATCAAAGCAAAAATATTTTACTGTCACTATGCAAAATTTCATGAAGTCGGACCCCAAGCAATTTTGGCGTTATCTCTCTCCCACAAAAAAGCCCATATCAAATCTTGAAGTTGACGGTGAGGTCGTCAATGATCCAGAGGTTATGGCCAATGTATTCAACACTTTCTTTCAGTCCGTGTTCTCAAGTAACGTGACTGAACGTCCTGGTCACGATGTGAGAGGTGGTGTTGGATACAACGGACCTATAATGACAGATATTTCTATTTCAGAAGAAGGCATTTTTTCTCTTTTGTTGCAACTTAAAGTGCATAAGTCTGGTGGACGCGATAACATTCCAAACGCATTCTTAAAACGGTACGCTGAGTGGGTTTCAAAATATCTAACGATTATCTTTAAAGCTTCATTATCGCAAAGTTCCGTTCCCTCCGACTGGCGATACGCTAAAGTCGTGCCTATTTTTAAAGCTGGCAACAAATTATTCCCAACCAATTATAGGCCAATATCACTGACGAGTACCAGCTGTAAAATAATGGAACACATTGTCTCAAAGTCATTATACGACCACTTAGAAAACAATAACCTTCTCTATAAAAACCAACATGGCTTTAGACGAAAACTTTCAACGGTTACCCAGTTAAGTGAATGTATTCACGACTTCTGCAAATCTATTGATGCCGGGGGACAAACGGACGCAATATTTCTAGATATGTCGAAGGCTTTTGATCGAGTCCCGCATAAATACTTGACAAAAAAACTTAAATTAATTGGAGTCAGCCCGGAATTGGTTAATTGGATAAGTGCATACCTCAAGGAAAAAAAACAATTTGTTGAAATAAATAATACGGCATCTGGCGTTTTACCAGTATCATCAGGAGTCCCACAGGGCTCCGTTTTGGGTCCGGTTTTATTTTTAATATATATTAATGACATTGCGCAAACCATTGACGATTCTATTACGGTACGATTATTTGCCGATGACTGTCTACTTTACACAGATATTAAAACTAGCGAGGATCAAACTAGTCTGGACAGAGCTCTACAGAAAATTGGGTCATGGTGCCAAGAATGGGGGATGTTAATTAATATTGACAAAACTGTGCTTCTAAGGATATCAAATAAGAAAAATATTCTCCCTTATGTATACACAGTTAACGGGTTTCCTTTAAGAGAAGTGAATAGTTATAAATATTTGGGTGTAACAATTGAAAATAACTTAAAATGGGGGAGCCACGTTAACAATATCTGCTGTTCTGCTAAGCGTACCTTAGGATACTTGAAAATGAATTTTAGGTATGCAACTATGAGTGCCAAGCTGATGGTCTACAAAACAGTCATACGACCAGTATTAGATTACGCAAATGTAATATGGGACCCCCATCAAAAAAAATCAGATTCAGAAATTAGAGAACGTACAAAGACTCCGCTAGGTACATACTCTCAAAATATAGACGAACCGAATCTGTCACTGGCATGTTAAAACAGCTTGACCTTATACCACTTTCTGAGCGGCGCAGGAATGCTCGACTAAAGCATATTTTTATGATGTATCATGGTTTTTTCAACATTGACTATACCCTGTATTTGAAACCCCGTATAACTCGCATTCTAAGAAATAGCCATTCTAAAATGATCCAGCCTTTTCAAAGTAGAGTTAATGTATTTCACTGTTCTCTCTTTCCTAAAACAATAGATGAATGGAACCTTCTATCGCAGGAAATTGTGAACTCAAGTTCCCCAGTAGAGTTTTTAAATAATTTGAAGCGCTTGCAGAACTAGTTTTTTTTTTTTTTTTTTTACTATTGAGTGGTGCTTTCCGTTTGCTAGTTTAATAATGTTTTCTTTGTAATATGACTGTAAACTTCACTTGTTGATGCGGTGTTTCTTGTTTTCCTGCGGCTGTTTATTTCTGATCATATTTTGTCTGCTGTAATGTGTGCGGTGTTTTTGTTTTGCTGCAATGTTCAGTACCGTACTTTTTTTTTTACCCTCTCCTGTAATGACCCCAAGTGGGGTTAACAGTATCTTGAAATAAATAATATATATATCAGGGAGCTTTATTGTGTTTCCCTAACGGCTTTATGGGCCTTTCTTAAGGTTACACTTGACATAATAAAACAGCACTGAACTAAACAAACTACACGGCAGCCCTGACCACTATACTAGGCTTGAACGTTTTAAAAGGTATAAAAATTTCACGTGGGGGTTAAAAACATGTTTACATTAGCATCATCCGTGTCAGTGGAGGACTGCACCCTAGATAAGCCTTGTAAAAAAAGGAGTGGACCTATTCTTTCGCTGGGGGACATGAATGGAGATTCTACGCAATAACGTTGGGGAATCAAAAACAGAATTGAACAACATATATAGAAACATCATGTGGTGAACTAGTCAACTGGTTGAAAGAGGCGAAAGGCCAAGAGTGCCGAAAAGAACCACATAATTATAAAAAAAAAACACTTCGTCCAATGTGGCGATCGTATACAATTTCGACACGTCGGCTATGTATGCACTCCAACCTGAGCACCTGACTGACACCCAAAGAATTCCATACCGTAGAAAAAAAGTCCAACCGCAATAGAACCAAAAACTGAGAAATGTTCAGTATACAGGTGTAATTCCGGAAGTCACGGGTAATCTGTGCAATTATGCCCAGGATGCGCAAGAAATCATCAATAATATTTGAAACATGATAGTTAAAGTTCAGGAGTGAATTGACCAAAATTGCAAGGTGACGCACAACAGAACTTGAAATCTCAGAGCCATCTAATGTGTAAGCATGAAGAACAAAATTTGCCCACGGGAAAAAGAAACAACCTTAGTTTTGGTGGGGTTTAAAACTAGCGAGTTCGCACAGCACCACAAATGAAGTGCATTTCAATATCTTTTTGTAGCGATTCACAATCCACAGACGTGTGGATACTACGACACATTTTCATGTCATAGGCATACTGAAGCATCATTGAGGCACTCACACTAGTTACAATATCATCGACAAAAGTATCAAAAAGCAAAATTCCAAGGGTCGACCCTTATGGAACCCCAGAGTCCAACAGATAAAGAATGATTTGCACCCTAAGTAGAAAAACCACACTTGAGATTTTACGGAGATAAATAGCAAACCAATAGCGGAAACCCGGAGAAAGACCAATATGAGACAGCTTCGACAGCAATAAATTGTAATCTACGAGGTGGACCACCTTCGAAAAGTCAAAATAAATACCATCAACTTGACGACGGGACCCAACTATAGGTTTCCCGAAGTCCAAAAAGGCTAAAAGATTTGTTTCAACAGATCGTCTGCGACAAAACCGTGCTGACTTGGACTGAGCCTCTGCTTAAAATAAAAACTCACACGCTTAAAAATGAATTTCTGAATATATATATATATTGTTCCCTGATACATACATCTTGCCCACTTGATAATTAAAAAAATCCATATTTGTTTTATGCTCATAATTTAATGCAATTCCGTCTCGAGCGCATATACTGTGAAAAATCTCTAACCTATAAAAAGAACAAATTCATTCGCGGACTGTAATATCAGCGAACAAAAAAAATTTATGTGTACATGCGAACACCAAAAAGAAATTCAGCACGATTAACACGAATACATAACATCAGTAATATGCTCGCACCTTTGGTTTTTACATTTTAAAAGTACGTCAGTTTTGCTAAAATTGCCAGCGCCTGTGATTTTCCACAGAGGACAGTTATGACGCGATGCTAACCTAACAAAATACAAAACATTGGGTTTTGCAAAATAAATGAAATACACTAAACATTTGAGTTTCGAACCTGAACTCAACTAAGTATCCCAAAGTGCGTCTGATGTCTATTTTACAGGTATTTCATTATCACAATCAAAATACTCTAAATTGAATATACTGATTCCCTTTTTGAAAGTTTTGGTGAGTGATTACCATTCCCGAATGTTTCGGTGAGCATAAAGGAAACATTCTAAAATATCAGTGAAACATTCCGAATCCTGACATCATACGTAGTTTTCAAAATCACTGCAAGGGATCTCTGGTTAAAAACAACTATTTTTATGACATTTAGTTGACTTCAAAGCAATGTTCTGTGTTTATTCAGATGTGAGTGTTGTCTGAATTATGATTACACAATCTGAAGACGCTGCCTTCTTGTTCTTTTAGCGGTGGCCTGCCTGAACTTCAATATGACGTGCGAGGAATTGTGTCAGAAAAAGCTCCTAGACAAAGATGACCGCTGCTGTCAAGGATGGAACATCGAAAACTGCTCGAGTAAGGCCCAGGTTACATATATTTTACAAACTTAAACTCAATAAAATAAGAAAATGCTTTGTTTATTAGCTTAAGTACTTAAAAAGCCGATCGCAGCCAAACTGTAGTTATTCGCGGAAACATTACGTCAGCTTAGACAATGGTACGGAAATCCCAGACGATATCTACATTAGTACAGCATATACGAAATGGTGTAATTTTCTAAATGCAATCCTTAAAACAACCGTTAAAAAAAAATCGGATTTCTCAAATAATTTTTTTACATTTTCCCATAAACCAATAGCCATAGCGGAATAGACAGATACTACTTTTATTACCCGCGTGATGTGTCCTTGCCCGAGTGGCATGATTCTTATCTGAAATAGAAATCATATATATATGAATGTATTTTGTCTTAGACTTTTATTTCTTGTTTCAAAGCTGCTACCTGCAGTAAGGCTTAACATTAGGACGCCGAGCATGTCACTGCCGTAAACACACACACACACACACACACACACACACGCGCGCGCGCGCGCGCGCACAGACACACACACACACAAACGCACGCACAAACACACGCGCGCACACACACATGCACACGCACACACAAACGCGATTGTACTGAGTGTACTCACATCGAACGGCGTATGATTTGACGACGTGCACGAAGAGATAAATCACATCAAAAATATTCAATTGAGTGACTGCTGCGAACTTGAGATAGGAACCACCTACGTACGGTATCCAATTTGTAAAACGTAATACAGTAGACGTATATTAATTATTACTTACTTCTATGAAGCATAATCCAAATTACAGTAAAGTCAAATTTCAGTTGACTATTAGTTTAATAAATATACACTTTTATTATGTACACACTTGTTTCGAAGACTCGATCGACGTGCGGACCGTACTGCTAAAACGCGAAGGACTCTAAAAGTATAATAAACGTATCCTTCGGACATTTAAGGTGTACTAAAATAATATTTAAGTGATCGTTATATTTTTATAAAATAACAATGTTATTTTATTGTTTTTGTTTTGCTCTTTATCAGGCGATAATGTCGAAAACTCGAATAGTTCTCGTTATAAATTAAAAAAAAACCTGGTGTGTGTGAAATCACAGCTGCGTGTCGATTAAACCTTTCTTCCCCGATTAATCGCCACACTTTAATGAACTAATAATTGAAGGACCTGGTCTCGTTCATTTTCCTATGTAATAGTTCTGAAAAGTCCAAATTATCTTACTCTTTTGCTTTTTCGGCTTATGTGATAAATAACGTAATATGGAATTTCAATTATGAATCGACCTCGATGTGTAGTTGAGAGCAGTCCAAGGACCCTCAAACTCACAGATTCTTACTTCCGCTGCACGAGGCAAAGAGCATCGTTGATATTCTCCGGCAACAGCGACCTCTTTTGATTATTGACAATATTCCCTGCTGCGCTAAATGGACACTCGAACGGCGTTGAAGTAACCGGGACACGTGAAACCTTCTGCGTTTGTCTGGTGTTACAAATCTCGACCCTATAGCTATAGTTTACATTGGGTTAAAATTTTACCTAGTTTTCTCTTCATACAGGTGTACTCGCCCACATCTGGGTGGTGAATTCGTTTAATTTTTACTTTCTTTCGATTCATGGAAAATTTAACTATTGACCGTTTAAAACTATTAATAGCAATTAATTCATAATCGATTAATCACCAGGTTAATCGATAACGTGCCCAACCCTAGTGCATATATATTGTAATATAACAATTATAGTTCAGACGTTTGCTCTCGAGAACTTGATCTCGAATTTTTTATATATATCCAGTGAAGAGACCACTGCACTTTAACTCGGGAAAGTTGTTCAGCGAAATGTCTATTTGAGATCTTCCAGTTGCAAGCTGTTAACATGTTTCGTCATGTTTATTAGAAACGCCAGACGAGACGCGCTACTGCAAACCTGGATATATATCAAGAAACGACTCATGTGTTGGTGAGTAATATTAGTTCAGAATACTCATATTATAAAAGCTAACTGAAATCTGTTACAAAATAAAAGTGTAATGAATAGGTAACATATATTACTAAAGGTTGTTTGCCGTTACCTCAAATATGTCATCGCTTCTCGCCACAAGAATAATTAAATGATTTTTTTCTAACGAGCCTTATATGAATTAAGAATTTACATGAAAAAGAGTAACATTCGCTTTGGCAGGAATCAAAATTTAAATTAAAGATTAGGGATAAAGTTTGTAGGAATGATATATAACGCAAAGCCCGCTAGATGCACCGTAGCAAAAATACGCAAGGTCTACCCATGCAAATTAGGCAAACAACTCGGGCATATTTCTAGTTTTTTTTATGAGTGCATTTTAGGAAGTACACAAAGTCTTTAGAGCTGAACAGATGTTCGTAAACGTTTGGCCTCTAAGTAGAGCTTGCTTGAACGTCGTTATTTCCTACCTTCTTGAAACAACTGCTTTTCTCTTTAATGTGAAATAGAAAACAAAAGGAATAGAGTTGTTAGAGCGACTTCGATAAGTCCCTCATTAGGATTATCAAAATAACGTTGTCAAAAATATTACATAACATTAATCATATCTTCCTGAAAACACAAATTTTTAAGCATCACGACGTGGCACTTTTTTGTATTTTCCTTTAGATCTGCTTCGATTACATCGGTAGGTATTATGCAGTATAGAGGACTATTGTAAAAACAATGTCCAACATGATTCCTCTCTTAAAATAAATAAATAAATATACATATATATTTATATATAATGAACAAGCAAAGCAAATAAAATTAGCATTCGGCTTAAGACTTCTTGTTTGATTAAAAGGCCAATTGATATATAGTAATTTAGAGTTTAGTGCTCCCCGAGACAGCACAAGCTCGATTGTGTAGAAACACACGATCCTGCTCGCACTCACAATATGAAATTACATTTTCAGATCAACGACAATGTTCATGTATCTTGCACAATTCCCATATTTTTTTCAGATGCGTGCACGGCAAAAGTCGCAGATCCTCTTTGTCCTGATGGCTGTAAGAGCTCAGCAACTGACCGCCCCTTCCAATGTATATGTAAGAAGGGATTCCAACTGGCGGAAGATGGTATAACCTGCACCGGTAAGAATTTTCAAGTATTTTGAATTATTTTTATCTAAAGGAGCGAAACTCTGCAGGCAAGCTGGTTAGAAAACAGCATATTCTCGGGGTTTATATTATGATGATAATTTGATTCCTGCTTGATACATAATATCCCTTGTGCGGAATTATTTTAGCCTAAAATATCACGTGAAATATATATATATATATATATATATATATATATATATATATATATATATATATATATATATATATATATATATATATATATATATACAACACGGGCACTTCACACCATCGTACGTGGTCTCTGAGGAGGATATAAACGAACATATGCAGAAGAATATTTTAGAGATGAGGATACACTGTATCATCTTTAAAAGCTCAAAAAAAAAGAATACTACAGGTACACGGGGCAAGACAGAACAGTGGGAGGATTTCTGGAGCAGAAACGAGAACGTACCACGTGAGACCAAGCGTCGTACCGCGTTCCACGCGGCGACCTGTGTTTCCAGAACACCTCCGATTGGATACCTTTCGTTTCTTGTGCATTAATAACGCAGATAGGAAACCCCAGAAAGCCAAGGTGGAGTGGTGTTAAAATCAGCCCACCCGACCGGACATTGGGAGGCCCAGAGTTCAAGTCCTGGCTCTGTTGTTACTTTGGCTTTCGGCAGGTTCCTGAAAAAAACTTTCAGGAACCCGCCAAATTTTTTTATTGGCCGCCACCAATGAAAAATTCTTTGATTCATTGGATTAATTACCGTTCATTCATCTGCATATGTTCTTATGTCAAAGCTCCCGCGGGTTGCACTGCAGGGTTTCCAGACGCTGATATGAAGGAAAAAATTACACCATCTTCCCGAGGGGAACCATGGGGTGATGCGGAGCATCGCGGATCGTTATTAACGGTGTTATTAAAGGTGTTAGTAACGTTGTTAACTTGCGTGTTATTACGTTGTTAACTTGCATTGGTTACCACACATCGCGTGAACGTTGTTGCAAACTCCGCGATGCTCCGCATCACCGCATGGTTCCCCTCGGGAAGATGGTGTAATTTTTTAGCGTGCATCACGCAGTAGTGATCACACGAGCACGTGCCGGTACGAAACTCATCCAGATCAAAACGGACGGGGGCGGCGGGGATCGAACTTAGGAGGTTCCCAGCGGAAGCTTTCGCTCCACGCTCCGAGGGTGAAAATCTGTTTCTTACTCCGTAATTTTTCTACCCAGTTCTGTACGCTGGTATGAATACGGAAAGCATACAAAACTCACAGTAATTGGTTGTACTCTTGGATGTTACTTGGACTATTTTTAGTTCAAAGGAAAATACTTTTGTAGTTTTGTTTATTGACGTAAAAAATGCCAAACATCGTCTCTTTGACAATCCGGTGACATCTTCAGAGCCTTGTAACTAATGAGTTATTATATTTGTCACTTATTAGATACTATGCGGGTGTAGCCCTATACATGTGCTATCGACGGGCATAAGTTTTGTTTATTTTATTTTCACTGAATTTTTTATATAAAATTAGAAATTTCGTCGAGAACGAAGTTAACCGATATTTTGAACTCAGTTTATCAAAAAAGGCCATTTTTTATTTCGTTAAATTTTTTATTATTGCTTCCGATCATATGAACTTTGAGTTGGCTTGATGTGATTTCCCCCTTTTTTTGTTGTATCTTCTCTAGAGGTATTCAAAATCGTTCCCACGAGACAATGCGGTGACAACTTCAGAGCCCTGTAACTCATGAGTTATTATATTTGTCGCTTACCAAATACCATGCGGGTGTAGCCCTACACATGAAATATCGACGGGCATAAGTTTATTTTATTTTCACTGAATTTTTATATAAAATTTCAAATATCGTCGAAAATAAAATTAACCGATATTATGAACCCCTTTATCGAAAAAGGCCATTTAATATTTCATTCAATTTTTTTATTATTGCTGCCGATCATATGAAATTTCAATTTGATTGATGCGATTTCCCTTTTTTTTTTGTTGTATTTTCTATAGAAGTGATCGAAATCGCTCCCACGCTCTCAGAACAGCCAAACGCAGTTTCCGCAGGTCGCCTTCGCTGCAAAGACTATACTGCTTATTTGTGTGTTCAAATGCAGCGGTTAAATTCATTTTGATTGAGAACACTCGTGCTTGGCTACATTGTATTTTATTAATTTTTAATGATGGCAACTGACATTCCTTAGTCTGATATTTAGCGGTGCAGCGGATGTTCCATTATCCGATGTTTAAAGCCAGGGCACAAAGGGCGGAGAAAACGGAACGAGCTCTTCATGTAACCAGACCGGGTTCATATATCTGTTTGTGATATACACAGGCTGTAAGGCACGTACAGCACGCCCGGCCAATCGCGCTATAGGCCCATCCTCGTTATACCCAGGAAGCACCGGTACGGGCGCCAAACCATGATGTGTCTTGTCGCGTGCGATCAAATAACCATGTAATCACCTGTTCTTTATTGTCAGCGTGTATATCAAAAATATGTAATATCACATGCTCCTCTTTAAGAAGGAAAATCAGTTTGCAGACAAAAAGTGAGGAAAACGGACTGAGTTTACATGAAGCGAAGACAATTTTTTACAAGACAAACACCAATTGGCGATAAATAGTCACTTGTATTAATTAACGCTAATTTATTTAGGTTGCACTTGTAAAGCAATATGTTGTTGTCATTTAAATAGTCCAGTTCACGAGCAACGCAATATTGGAACCTTTTGACAACGGCATCGGGTCGCCTCTGGAGACGATCGAGCGCGGGGGCGAGCTGAAGTTTGTACCGCAGCGGTCGCATGTACCCGAGAAGTTCAACAGCGTGGTAAGTCGAGACGGACAGAACGAAAACTGGAGCCAAAGCGAGAACTTGAGAAGGTGGCCCTTCTGTTTGAACGAGTGTGTCCAGTTAAAAATAAAAGTGTTGGGTTTTGTTTAAGACTGGGGATCGATATCTCTGATGCCAAGAAGCAAGGATACCCACATGCATAGAAGGCAGCGAAAGCAGTCATTTAATGTCTCTGTAGACTTTTAGTTTCTCCACTTTGTCGCACCGAGCTTAATGCAAAGATTGTACAGGTATATGACCCCGGTCTGGTTACATGAAGAGCTCGTTCCGTTTTCTCCGCCCTTTGTGCCCTGGCTTTAAACATCGGATAATGGAACATCCGCTGCACCGCTAAATATCAGACTAAGGAATGTCAGTTGCCATCATTAAAAATTAATAAAATACAATGTAGCCAAGCACGAGTGTTCTCAGTCGAAATGAATTTACCCGCTGCATTTGAAAAAAACAAATAAGCAGTATAGTCTTTGCAGCGAAGCCCACCTGCGGAAACTGCGTTTGGCCGTTCAGAGAACGGCCAGCGATTTCGATCACTTCATGAGAACATACAACAAGAAAAGGGGAAAATCGCATCAAGCCAACTGAAAGTTCATATGATCGGCAGCAATAATAATAAAAAAATTGAACGAAATAATAAATGGCCTTTTTGAATAAAGTGGGTTCAAAATATCAATAAATTTCATTTTCGACGATATTTCAAATGTTATATAAAAAATTCAGTGAAAATAAAATAGACTAAACTTATGCCCGTCGATATTCCATGTATAGGGCTACACCAGCATAGTATTTGGTAAGCGACAATATATAATAACTCATGGGTTACAAGGCCCTGAAGTTGTCACCGCATTGTCACGTGGGAGCGATTTCGATCACTTCTAGAGAAGATACAACAAAAAAGTGGGAAATCGCATCAAGCCAATTGAAAGTTCATATGATCGGCAGGAATAATAAAAAAATTGAACGAAATAAAAAATGGCCTTTCTTGATAAAGTGAGTTCAAAATATCGGTTAATTTCATTTTCGACGAAATTTCAAATTTTATATAAAAAATCCAATAAAAATAAAATAAACAAAACTTATGCCCGTCAATAGCCCATGAATAGGGCTACACCTGCATAGTATTTAATAGGTGACAAATATAATAACTCATTAGTTACAAGGCTCTGAATATGTCACAGGATTGTCAAAGAGATGATGTTTGGCATTTTTACCTTAATAAAAAAACTACAAAAGTATTTCCCTTTGAAATAAAAAATAGTTCATATAACATAAAAGAGCGAAAAAGATACTGTGAGTTTTGTATCCTTCCCGTATTCATACCAGCGTAAAGAACTGGGTAGAAAAATCACGGAGTAAAAAACAGATTTTCACCCTGCTCCACTCAATAATTTTTTGTGAAGCGAAATATTAAAAAAAAAAAAAAAATTGAAAAGCGGTTTTGTTGAAATGGGGCGATTACATATATTTAAAAAAAATCGAAAGACCTACCCCGACAAGCGTGTTCGATTTCAAATGAAACCACCCATATATATATATATATATATATACATGTGTGTGTGTGTGTGTGTATAGGGCCAAAAACGTGGAACTTCGCAACAATGATTGTATGCACGCACAAACAGAAATATATATATATATATATATATATATATATAAGAAGACTATGGGGGGTGCTACTTCGAAAAACTAACCTATTTATTGTACACACTTCGATCTTAGGCGATGTATATGATTTAGCTTGGTATTGACATTCTGCTTTAACTTTTTGTTTGTGGTATTGACTTTGAAAGAAAAACATTCTTTATAATTACCTCGTATTTTCTGTTTTTTTTTAGAGAGAAGAGTCTGCAATGAAGAGGAAAAAAAGCGTTGTCGTAAGGACCAGATCTGCGGTATTGTAAATGAGGAGGTCACATGCAGTTGCAAGAGCCATCAACAAGAGAAGGATGGAGTTTGTACAAGTATGTATTAATACTGACCAGAAAAACTGCAGGCTTTTAGCAAAAGCCGAAATTCTAAAATCACGCTGCGATTTCTGCTATGTTGTGTTTCAACCATCTTTGCTTAGCATAACTTCATAATAAATTATAATAAATTATTCATATTGAAATATTAACACATATTTATAATGCATCATTTACACGCTATGGAAGCATGGAAATATAATTTGTAGAAAATGTCTGTTTTTCTTGTGATTCAACAAAATTACCGAAAAAGTTTTATGACTTCGACCATTTTGCGGTTAAAAAAACGAATTACACGGTGAACAGGCAGTTCTTCGCCAATTGTGTGTCATGAGAGGAAAAGTTAATGAACTTTTTTATGAACACATTTTAGCCATAAAAAGTAAAAATAAATACGACGGGTAGGTAAGCATAATCTTCTGCCGAATCTTCTTTCTTTGCTGAGAGTTAAACAATGTGCTAAATATTATAATAACATGTGAGAATATTTTTATTGAAGTTTTGTGTAAATAAATATTTATGTTTGTTAAAATAGCATGAGAAAAGTTATACAGGTGTAAATTAGATAACTTAGGAACGTAGAATGGGAAGGTTTAAAAACTGAAAAGGAAGTCCCATGAGACACTGGGAATGGCAAGCGAATTTCATTTAGACAAAATGGGCGGCAACATATCCGTTCCTCAATTGCAAATTTAGAAAGGAATCCTTTATGAATATCAATAGAAGCCGAATCAAATATTAAGAGAAAATGGTTACATCGTAAAAAGTAGCATTTCTGCGTTTGTTAAAAACAAAATTCATATACGTGGTTTTACGTATCAGATGTTAAAGTGAGGTATGTTTTCTGTTTACAAACTACACGCAATAAAAATACCTGCGTTGATGCCTAATATTTCAGCTGTCAAAAGTGAAGAATTGGTTAACAAGCTGAATTCATATTGCCTTTCAGATGAATGTTTTGTCAAGAAATGTTCCGACCCGTTCGCAAATTGTGAGGTTTATTTAGGAACGGAAAAATGTTTTTGTGCAAGACCTCTTTTCCCCGCCGGAAATAACACTTGCGGACTAGGTAAGAGATTAACGCCTACCACGCTACTGTCTAAAATTGTTGTTTATATGTTGTTTATTGCTTTCGCCGCAATCAGATCGAGTGTCTTTTTAGGTAGTTAATCAATTATAATTTATTTTATGTCCTTAAAACGTTTACATTTATATGTCTTAAGATTCTTCAAAGCAAACGGAAGCTAGTTTTAACAACTTTAGGATGCTTTCTATCCTTTTGTGCTCGTGAACTAATTTCTCAAAGTAATGCTTAGGATCGCTGAATTTATATCTGATATGATATTGTTTGTTTTTAAATTTCTAACTCCTCATTATTAAAGGATTACCTAGTTTTTTGTTTTTGTTTTTACCAGGCTGCGGGGAAGGGATCTAGTGATGAAAAATTCGATGTTGTGTCATAACTCGGATCAGAACTGTTTTACCTTCGGTACCATGGTAAACATTCAGCGCCAGCTTTTTGCCTTTGATAACACTTCGTCCCACGCGCAGCCAAAGACCGGCAAAGGACAAGAACGGCGTGTAAGAGGCAGAGCACTGGTTTAGTTCATTCGTCCAGAGGTCTCAAACACACGACCTGCGACTCGCCGGGACGCGGCCCGCGTGCATCCCGCGGCTGCGAGCCCCCGTTCTCATGCCTCTAGCGCTATATGCGCAAAAAAATAATAAAAGTTTAATATCGTCGATTCATTTCCGCTTGAAAAGGAGCTCTGCTGATATAACGTGTTTACACATATTGCGCTCTATTTTCTTCTGAATAGAGTACTGCTTCGTTTAAATACTTGCTTATCAGCCCTTTCTCATATAAATGAACCGGCTCAGCGATAGCCGTGCCATAGTCCGTTACAACTCAAGGAGATAGGGCGAGAGAGAAGAGGGCCGGGGAGGACGAAGCAGACGGAATGCTGGAGAGGAGAGGTGTTAACCTCCTTTTCTCTCCAGCATTTCATCTACTTCGTCCTCCCCGGCCTTCCTTTTCATAGCCCTACCATCTTGACCTGTAACTTACTATAGGCTACAAGCGCGAGCTTCTTGCTCAAGAAGGCACCTCGGCCACACGAACTCTCTCTTAGCAGGAGCAACTACTAAAGATAAAGTGATTAGCTTTGGCTTCGAGCTGTCAGACAATACCTTGAAGATACAAGTATATTTTTTTATAATACGGCTATAAAATTTGTCAGCAAAGCAAAAACTGCCGAATGAAGGGGTATTTCTTTCTATGTCTGTCGACCTTAGCGAATTTTGCGACATTGCAAGCACGCTGTGCTCGTTCTTGTTCTATTGAAAAAGTCCTGTATGCTGGTGTTTTAAATCACGTTATAACATCAGGTGCGGGCCCAAGCTAGTCGGACATGCAAATGAAAGCTACAGATGTCAAAACGTTGAGCTTAGAAAAAGCAGAGTAGAAAGTTCCTTCTCTAGAAGATCTCTGGTGTGACTCTAGGGCAGTCGGCTGGTTTGCAAGTTAAAACACTACTTCTGCTCGTTTGTTGTCCCAGTATGGCAAAATATCCCCCCCCCCCCCCTGCCTTGTTTGCGCTCGATCTTTCGTGCGTGGGCTATTTGGCTCCAACACTCGAATGAGTTTGAGACCCCTGTCTTAGCCTATCCCCGCCTGTAGTATGCTGCAATCGAAATTTATACCGGGTGTTTTCTTATAGCTTTACAGATTTGTTTTAGAAACAAAGCCGTGAAAGCTACTTTAATGCGGTCAGTGGAGGAGAGCTATATGATAAGGGAGACATTAGATTGGAGGCTAATCGTCACAAGAAGTGAGATAATTAACTGACATTTAGTAATTACCGTTTTATTGACTGAAAATAAACATAAGGTCTTAATTACATAACTTGTTGAGCATAATCAAAAACACTAAATTAGAAATTTTTATACAGAGTTTGAGCACCGTGAGAAGCGCACTATTCCGAGACCTTTACTACTCGTGCAAAAGGCCCGAGGCTGACGTAGACAAAACCCGGAGAAGAAACGGAGAAACCGAGCGGTCGCGTTGTCGTACCGGAAGCCTTGAACGTCGTGCAGCAAGGGTGGTAACTTTAGCGCTTCAATGCGCTTCCAACCTGCTCGAAGTGTTCTGAAGTTGAATGATTTGGTGGCTCTCAAAGACGCGCAACAAGTTTTTAATTAGAAGCATGTTTATATTTCCCAATTAAAGACCAAATACCACCTCTTATTTTACTAGCCGACTTATCCTGGCAATTGCCCCTCTATAATATGCCAACCTAGCCGTATTACTCACCTGCTAAACCTGCATTACTGTAGCGTACACGGCTTTTTAACCGTGTACAAACACCTTGTACAAAAACTGAACTAGAAAACAAACGAGATTCATAGTTCAAATTTTATTAAACAGCTTCTGCTCTGGGGTAGAACGAATGAAACACACTCACAATTTTAACATAACAGTGCTGTATGCCCACTAGACGCAATGTATGTACACAGATTGGGGAACAAATATCAGTCAGAGTGAATAGCGGTTATAACCAGGTGCTTTGTGTGATTAGAATGCTTTTATTTAAGACAGTAGTGTCAAATTCAAGGATTAATGCTTCCCTGAGAGCTAATCGGGCTTAGCGTACATTAGACTGTTTTGAATGTTGTTCGTGCACCTGATATATTTCTCCCCTTCCCCTCCCCCCCCCCCCCCCGGCATGTCATTGAGCACGTACGCGAATGTATGTCTTCATTATAAGCGCATTCCCTTAGTCAGCATCTTCTTGGTTTTTTGTTTTAAAAGTATTAATGACTTATATACGGTTGTATTTGTTATATCTATAAATGCTGCTTTTGTTTTGCGCACCGCACAGTCGACTGCGAGGATGCTTTTTGGCACAGAAGAAAATGAATATTATTATTATTATTGCCACCAAGGTCATTTTGCTTAATTATTCACACGTGCTAATTCACTTTGTTAGTCATTGAATTATAGAGTCAGGTTGCAAATAATTTTTGAAGGGAGTTATTCTTAAGTGCTATACAAAATAAAACAATTGTCGATGGGGCTATTGTATACGACAAATTCAATTACTAGCTTTTTATTTTTACAAATAATTTCAGAACGAGACGCAGAGAGAGCGCCGCAACTATTGTTCACAGTGATGCATGGAAGATCTGCGTATTTAGTTTGGACATATATTTTTTTATATCGGACGCGTAGTATCAGCACAAGCAGCAAGCAGACGCCTCCAGGATGATCGCTAGAAACACAAAACGACGTCACAGATCTCCATTTATCATACAGGATGTAATTTATTGTGGTGTTTCGGCATGGCGGTTCCGGAATCAGGCGAGAGGAACGCGAAAACCGAACACCACGAAGCCTGTTGGCAATACCAAATTGCTTAAATTTCATTAGCATATCATAAAAATTGTTTTGGAACTGTAATTACACTTGCTGTTCCAAAAACCAATATATAAAAACGTAAAATGTTCGACTCTCGCTAACAAGTAAACTTAAAGTCCATTCACACATTTCCGTTCGAACGCGTTTGCAACGGAACGGCGTCCTTGTGGCAAGAAGTGGCTGGTTGCGGTAAGAGCAGCACAATCGTGCAGCGCCCGCGCTGTCCAATAGCGCCGATTGTACCACGACGCTAGAGAGTTGAACCTGGCTCAACTTTCAGAAGAGTTGCGTTGCGCTAGACATCTCAGAAGCCGAGAAAAAAAGGAAGGGTCACGTGCTCGCCCGCGAACGTCAGCTTCGCGCATCAGGTTTCCTTCGGAGACGGATCTTGGCTTGGCTTTTTGGGAGCAGTCGTGTACATGTTGCTCAAAGAAAAGTAATCAATTACGATCACATTTACTCTTTGTTAAAAAGCATTTAATTATATTACTTGATCATTTGAAAACAAATGTAATTGGCCGTTAGTTGCGAAAATAACCATTCTTTTTACTACAGATTTTTCAAAACAATTATTTCTGCCGGATTAAAAACGAGACTTTCGTACTGTTCATTAGTGAATTGGGATCACCTTATTTCAAACTGCTCATCTTCTCATTTCACCAATTTCGGTAACCCATGGTATGTATATTGGCAGGCATTTTGTTTTATGCTATAGAATACACGTTCAATAATTGGCGTTTTAATTTGACCCAATCTTTGGGCCAGAAATGCAGGCTTCACCACAGCGTTTACAGTTGACTAAAGAGAGTATATGCCTAAAAACAGTACTTTAGAGGGTCGCATTCCCTGCCATATATTACTCGCAATTGGGGTTGTAACCCTAACACGTCACCCATGGGTACAAGTAAGCACTTGAGAAGATTTAGGAAGGATCCAATCATAAATTGTGGCGAGCTTAATTTTATGCTCATCTGTTAACATATGAATGTTCTCTTCATTACAACAATCACAGACGTATCATGTGACAGTGATAAATACATAACCATAAAATAAGACGGATGAATAATACATAAAGGAAGCTAGCACTTCAGTAGGGTGCTAACAGACGAAACCCCCTTGTTCATCATAATAATGTTTTAGTCCCGGTCGCTGTTATGCGATATCACATTTAAATATAATTAGGCAATCCGTGTTAAGGAAAAAAATGTCAAGGTTCCGCCATGTGGCACTTCATATTTTGTCTGCTATAAAGAGATGATCTTCTTTTAAATATGAGTCTCGTTTAGTGAAGGATTGAAGTGTCACACCTAAAGTTGTTAATATCCGTAATAGTAAATGTGTTTCACAAAAAGTTTTGTAAAATTTTTAAAAAACGGTTATATAAAGCAACCATCATGTAAACAATTTAAGTAAACTTATTAAGTACTTTTCTCCTCTAGGTGCACATTATTTTATAGCTGTTTTAATGGAACCATAGGAACAATAATGAAATAAAATCATGTCTTAATTTAATTAGCTTGTAGCCGGAATCGTTTTACGTACAAGACACCGCCCGTGCAGTTGAAAAAGCGCTCTGTTGTGGTGATGTACATCCTTCCTCAATCCCATTACGAAATATGTTTTAAAAACATGAATAAAAACATGAATAAAAACACCATAAATCGTACCTGGGATAAATGATTTTTTTTTCAAGGTACCTGCTTTCGCAATGCCCGTAATAAATTTAGCAAGAACTAATATTTCGAAGAACTAATTCATATCCTTTCCAAGTATATTACGTCACTGAACGTATAGCCATATTACTTGGTATATAAGTTATTTAATACTCAATAAACAACTTTGGCGGCGCACTTTTAGGCAAGTTTAGACCTCTTCATAGTCTACAAATTTTAGTTTCCAGAAATCCTTCGGAAAATAATATTATATTCGAATTTGTTTCTACTAGTGGCGATACAATGGCATAAACCTATGTGAATAAGATGTCGACATCCCACCATTTTACTCGAGATCACACAATGTTCTGCTTCTTAAAAAAAAAAAAAAAACTCAATTGGAGATTTTTTGAGTTTTCAAAGTGAACGAACGTGTGTGGACGATTTACACGACGGACCAAATCGAGATTTTCGTCCGCACTCCGTATACCACATGACTGTCACGTCGCCTATTCCAGTGACCCGTACCTCGTCCGCGGACGCGCGGACTGAATTGGCCGAGAGCTTTTTCACTAGTTAATTTTTGGGGGGCAATGCAGCATTGTATTTTGTGCGTTAGGTGTTTCATTTTATAGCGCGGTTCTCGGTTCTACGCGTGAAAAAAGCTGCTGAACGTTTTGCCGGCTGACACGACGCAGGTTCCGGTATTCCTTCGGGTTCATGTCAAGGAGGGGTTTTTCAAAACTCGTCTAAAACTCTGTGATCTTTTTTGCACGTCCAATCAGCCTTTAACCCGGCAAGACCTTTTTTTGTGGCTGTGGCTTACTGAAGTGTTGTAGTCGAGCGCGGAGCGCGTGAAGGCATCTCCAAACACCCAACCGTGATTCCAAAACTTCGTCGCTTCTACACCGAAGCTTTTTTGAGCAGGACCATGCCTGTGCCAATGATATATCTTGGGTTAGTAAAGCTAGTGGCGCTTCCCGCAAAGCCTATGAAGGTGTTCTTTCTCCCCCTGTACGTAACAGGTGCGCACGATTCTTTATGGCTGTAGCAAAACGTCGATTTTTCTCTCAGAGAATGGTGCCACAGTGTAATGTTGGAGCTCCGCGGCACTTCTGCGTGACGAACAGGTTCGGTCCGTCCTCGCTGGCGTCTGCTCGTCGTTTCCTTCGTGTGGATGCGCTTGGGAGACGTACAAGCCGCGGACGTGCCGTCAAGCAATTAATCAGTCCGCGGATCAGTTTGTCGTGAGAATCGGCCATAGAGGTCCGCGTCAATAATCTTTCTCAACTAAACACATTTTCTGAAAGAGCAGAAGAAACTGAACCTACAACAGCAAACAAATTGCCCAAAACACTTTTTTTTTGTAAAATTTATAATGGTTAAAATTTGAAATAACCCAAACCGAAACTAGCATGCAACTTTGATCGTTCGCCATCCTGCTGTGACGACAGATGTTGTATAAACATCAAGACATGGGGAGCTTGAGCCTGTATTTCCCGCGCCAGAAGCAGTCAGAAGGCCGTCGTGGTTGGTCATGGAAAATAATGGAATACGATTCATCAAGCTCGTTCTAGTCAAGCAATGTCCAAAAAATACTTTAAAATATTGAGCACGTAATTTCAGACGATTCGCCGCTCGCATTCGATGTGCCGGCACCACATCCAGGGGACCTCTCGTGTGGGTGAATTCGCGATCCGTCGACATGTGAACCCAGATGCCGTTTCTAAGCCGAACGGCATGGAAAGTTTTATTTTATAGCAAGATATGAACTGTCTTCCGTCACTACGCGAATGCTAGGAGCCAGAGTTGGCGTCGGTCTTCATGGACCCACTTCCATCGCAGAGACTTCTCAGTCGTAAACCAATAAGATGTCACTCAGCTACATTTCTTCTCAGTGTTATTGTACCCCACAGCACATCACCTATTTACCCCACCCTCCATGGTATGACGTAAACAGCCTGAAGCAGGCGCGATTCGCAATACCACAACGTTCATTATCACTACAACGCACAACGCCGTGCAGTAGGGAGCGTCATCTGCCCTTACATACAGCATTTGATGTCACTGGTATCCCTGCTTGTTGTTACCAGTAGAGGGGCAGCAACTGATTCGGGGGTGTGCGTATAAACTTCAAACTTAATTTTCTCCCAAGAAAATAAATATTTTATTTAAGTATTTCGCAGACACACCTAAAATAGTCTATAATTGCGTTTATAGTGAATATTTTATAAAAATCAATGACCATAAATATTTTGCCGGAGATCCCCTTTCACTGGAATTTCTTCTCTACTTGTGGCTGTGTAACATCCAAGGTGAACACTCTACTGTATTCTGTGAACTATCTAGGATTGAAGCAGTTAAATGGCTTTCAGAACCCGGCGAAAACCGTACTGGACCTGGTTCTAGTGCACTTTTACGTTCATGCCCTCGTACCGGTGTTTAAGCCCCTTAATCACCCGATGAGTGGCACCGTCCCCTTCTCCGCTTCTTTCAAAGCTTCCTTCAGGAGAGCAAAGAATACAAGCTATGAATCGTTCGGTTTTGATAGAGGTAATTATCTTGGCCTTTTCATATTTTTAGATAGCGTTGATTGGGCACCAGTATATGAAATAAGTATTGCAAATTTTGTTCTCGAGTTACTAACTATAATAAGAACGCCATCAAAATGTTTGTTCCAAAAAGCGTCGTGGTTAATCGCGATATCCTCATCGGTTTCCTTACGAGCTTAGGTCCGAGCTTACAAAAAAACTGCACTGTCATAGAAAATATAAAGTCCAACGAACACACTTCTGTTACAATAAGTTTTCGAAATCACGAGCGTTAGCTAAACTATTCATCAAGCGGGACAAGGAATCCTATCGCGAGTCAGTTGAACGCAGCTTAAACCGTGAACTCAAGTATATCTGGCGGTACAACAATGATCGCATGACCACGTCCTCTTCTGCGATAAGCCTATGTGACGCATTTGGTAAGGTGCTGAATGAACCTGCATGTGTGTCAAACGCATTCGTTGATTATTTCGAATTTGTTTACTCTCTAACCAAGCCGCGTCATGCACGCCGGATGATAATAACAAGTGTAATAATAACCTTACAATTACGTCTTTTAAGAACGCTGAAATTGAGATTGCTACAAAAAGACTAAACCCACGCTATCAATGGCTTTTGATGACATCCCAATCTTTATTGTTAAAGGTTGTTCCTCAATTTTAACGCAAATATTAACGCATAATTTCAACTTGTCTCTATGAAGTTTCACTTTTCTCGAACTTTGGAAAAATTATGTCATTGTGCCTGTTCACAAAGGTGGCAAGACCGTTGACGTAAAGAATTACAGACCGGTATCCTTGGTCTGTGCTTTTTTGAAAGTTTTTAAAATCGTTTTCTTGGAACATTTATCACAATTTTTTAATGCAAAATTAGCATTTCACAACATGGTCTCTTCTCTGGCAGGTCTGTAGAGACCAATCTAGTGTCATTTTTAGACTTCATTTCGCCAATTGACGACCAGTGTGAGCAGGTAGTTCCCATATACTTTGATCTGTCGAAGGTGTTTAATTTGGTGAATCATTCAATTCTTTTACATAAATTGGGGGTACATGGAGTAAATAACTAAATTTGTCATTTTTTCAAACTATCTGATTGAAACAAAAACTTCGTTCGAATATTAGAATATCATCTAGACCTTACGGTGTCTTCTTCTGGTATTCCCCAGAGGTCCATAAAAGGGACAATTCATTTAATGTATTTATAAATATTCTAGGTTCTTGTGTCCGTCATTCACATATTATGCAATATACTGACGACATCAAATTGTTTAGGCAGGCTTCATCTATATGTGACTGTAAAATGCTACTCGAAGATGTTAATGCTGTAGACCATTGGTGTTGCAGCAATCTGTTCACACTAAATCCTAAAAAAAACGGTAGTTATGCCCTTTTCTAAGAAATTGGAAATCATAAGTTTTGTTACTACCTTAAGGACCTACCTCTACGTATGGTCGAATGCACAAGAGATTTAGAAGTATATAGTGATTCATCATTGTGATTCAAAGAACATTGTTTTAACATTACAAATGCTGCCTATCAGCCGGTAGGCGTTATTTCGAAAATAACGCGTAAATTTCCTACGTCACCTTGTATATTAATTTGGTATCTTTCATTAGTACGTAGCAAGCTTGAATTTAGTTCGGTCGTTTGGAATGGTATTGGTTGTGCTAACCAGGTAAAAAAAAAACGTGCAGAGACGTTTCTTTCGTAATATTTATGATCGCTACATTGGCCGCAGTATTTATTACGACCAGAACAGGCTTTTAATACGATGTGGTTGTATATACACTAAGGTGGAAAAGACTTGGGCGAAATCTAATATTTTTGTATAAATGCGTTCATGGTCTCATTGATTGTTCAACCCTCACACCAGCTATTATTAAACATGTAGCGCGAGTGCTTTTGAAAGTAAATTCCACTTTCTCAGTTAAAAAAAATCAATCTGTCCAGTCTTATGAACCACATGCAACATTTTTATAACACGTTCAGTACAACCAGCATCGCCATTTTCATTTCAAGTGTTCAAGCGTTTAGGCGTTCAATGGCTGATATTTAACTGCTACCCATTTCGTGTTCCTCTATAATAGATATTATTTGTTGCAAATGACGTAGATTTCTTGTGTATGCTCCTTTTGACTGTGTGCATCATTACTTATGCTACTTGTCATTTATGAGCACGAAAGATAAATGAATGAATGAATGAATGAAAGAGAACATAAAAACGTATCCAACAAAATCTATGCATATTGATGCAGGAATTACTTAAGTTGCAAAGTGACACATTTATGTTGTTTCTACAAAAAGTTTCACTGTTTCTTTTGCAGAAAAATATTCATATATTCTGACTTTCCGTACCAATGATACGTCACCTTACACCGATGATTTCTGCGAAAGCAAAAAAGAAGACATTCAGAAAGCGGCAAGTTTATTCACCATTTTGCAATGTGTACTCACTGATAAACATTTATATAACTGAGAATATTGTCAACTCGTAATAACAGCATTTAATATTCAGCTTGACAAAAAATAAGTAGGTGCGGTAGGTGATGAGGTCAAGAAAAAAATGTAGAAGTCTACCTGAAATTCTTCATATTTGGCTGAATTTCATATTACATAGTATGCCAATCGAGGCTAAAAATGTACACGTTAGAATTCCGGAATATTTAGCTCAGAATAGATTAATAAGATGCCACTAATAAACTAAGTAAATTGCTGTCCACTTTCTTTGCTGTGTAGCGGGACTGTCGTTTTTCAGTGGGATAAAAAATGTATAGTGTTTTTAACTTTTTCCAATGGAGTTTCGGCTAATTTTATCGTAGAATATGCAAGATAAAAACAAGGTTATTTGAGACTAGTATTATTTATGGTAGAAATGTATTTACATAGCTTAAGCATGGCCGGAAAGTCCTTGGTACCGTTTTCTTTAAATAATCGTTATTGTGATAAATCTTTGCACTTCAAAAAGAACGCTTGTTGTTATCTTGTAAACCCTGAGATGGGGAACGATAAAAAAAACGGACGAACACAACAAAATCTTGAGATTTTGTTGTGTTCGTCCGTTTTTTTTTATCGTTCCCCATCTCAGGGTTTACAAGATGTCGATTGATTACCAGCTCGCCTGCACTCTCTCACTGCTTGTTGTTCTTTCTTGCTCCATCGGAGATGATATATGTTCCCATAATACAAACCTGATAGTTTCCCATTAGTTTGATGGGGAGCCGATTTCACGCTAAGGTGACGGTTAAAATGAATCATGGCACAGAAGCGTTGATAAACAGCCCGTCCGTGGCTTACGGTTGACGTTGCCCTCAAAGCATCTCCGGGGGTAAGTGCGTCGGTGTGTCCCAAATAACGCACATTTAATGAGTTGTATAATTTAATTTCCTGCCTGTCAGCAGTAACACAAGTTAGCGTAAACACGTTAGTGATTAGGCAGTTCATTGTATGTAGGCTACTTATCTCCCCCAATTCCCACGTACTTTCAAGAAATCGCAGCTCCCAGCGGCCTAGCGTGCCATTGGCTTTCTGTGGAGCACCTTCACTGCCCGACCGGTTCTTCTTTGAGCTAGCTCTAATGACCGGCATTTGTTATTATATATAATGCTAAGTTTCATTGACCGAAAAAGCCAACCTATCTGAATAAAACGAGTTGCTGAGTTATCTGTAGACGCCACGATAACTGCTAGTGAAGAGTAGCACAGCTCTCTATTCTGGAACATTAGCGTCACAGTCTTTGACAAGACGCATACCTCGAACTTTTCCACCGAGGAAGTAAAAAAATTTGCCTCTTCAATCAGCGAAACCTTGTAGCCACGTAATGCCAAATACACACTGAGAATAACCTTAGTTCTGCCGGTGAGTTTGGCCACCAGATAGCAGTTTGTTTTTAACTAGAAAATGACGTCGCTAGTCCAAAGTTATGTCGCTCTCATTGTGCAGAGTAGGCGGTCGATATACGCAGGGCTGAAGCCCAGAAAAATGTAATTTTCGCCTGTGTGTTTGATCTCATTAACGTAATCTCTTAAATATGTGAACTAATAGTTACGCATTTATTATATTCAAACTTCAACTAGTACACTTTAAAAAAAGTCAGTGCGTCTACTTCCCAGCACAACACTCAGAGAGCCAATCACCGCAACTTACGGAGACAGCTCAGCGAATCACGATGCCGAAACACACGTTTAGACAAAGAAAATCACTCTGAGTTGTGGAATCAAGCAATGCAAAACATCACACTTGCACTGCGCAATGTCACAACTCGGACTGAGTTTTTCGGTCTAAATATATAAAACATATGTTTCGGCATCGTGATTCCCTGAGCTGCCTCCGCAAATAGCGGTGATTGGCTCTCCCAGTATTATGTGGGAAGGTAGACACATGGGCATTTTTATGGTCTATAATAACTTATAGAAATAATGTATTATATCATTCATTCGATGCAAAACCTGCGAGAGCTGGAATACAACAATATTTTGTTTTTACTGTTCACAGTTAAAGACACTTTTTGGAGCACAACTGGTGGATGATACCCTCTTAAGTTGCAAGTAAGTTTCTTTTATGCATTCTGTGCCTACTTACATCTTTCAGCAGGCTATTTTGTTCTGAACCGCGGTGTTTCATTATGCCTTTCATACACTGTTCGTCCTAAGTTTTAAATTTTTATTTTTTCAACTCCTAGCAAGTCGTGTTTATGCTAGTAACATGAGTGACATGAGACATTAGGTTTGATTCCTGAGCACGCGTGTGTGGTTTCTCGCTAATTCATTTTTTACATTTAGCTGTTTGTTTTTTTAGCTTTCCTATATATACAAACTTTCTTGTTTGGATCATTCTGAGGATGTATTGCCGATAAGTAAAATGAATGGAAATTAAAGAGTGTTTTTAAAAGAGGGACTAATAAAATGATAAATAAATTTGGATATTTCTGAGAGTGCATTGTAGTACGAATAAGGAAAATAAATTAAATTAAAGTGTGTGATAACTAAAGTGAAAAAAGTGCCTAAATTTTTTTAGAAATATTTACTCAAAGATAAAATTATTTTAAATTTAGTTGAGTAAAAACACAATACATTACACAATTTATTGGACTACTAGGGTGATTTCAAATAAGATCGACCAAAGGGTGGCTAGTCGACATTTTTAAATAAACTGATATTTTTTATGCCATTGTCTAGTGTCTAGTATAAAAGAATCAAAACTTAGTTTTTACCTAAAAAAATTTGGGGAGACGAAAAATCGCAAGGCATGAAGAGGTGGGCAGTTGCATTAATGCGCACTGATGGGGGGCACGTTTGAAAGTGGATAACTGAAACAATAAATTTAGGAGAATGTTAATACTTTTCAGAATCAAACCATAAGTACAGTTTGATTATTTTATATAGTAATATCATTTATTTAAGTTACGTATATTGTTCTAAAAATTGCCAAACATGCCTGCTTGAACGACGAAAGGCTTAACTCATGATCATATATTTTTCAGATAGTATTTTACTTGTATATGGCTATTATTTAAAAATATATTATGTATTTGAGTGATGCTATAGTCGGGATATATTTAGGCAAGTGTGGAGAAAAAATCAAACTACAAAAAAGTCTGATACAAATAAAAAAAAACACCACCTTCGATATTTTTTTTTAAATTTGGGTACCTTCTCATACTCTATATCGGCATTAATTTCTATTAAAGCAGGTTGCATTATTTGGTTGAGAAATAACACACAACTCCCCAAAGTAGGGTCTTTTTTCAAAGCCTACACTTAGCAGTGCCCTATACGAGAAGTGACCCTGAGTTCTAGTTTCATGAAACTATCTCGCGTATTTTATATATTTTTATTCAGATGAGGCCATTGATAACTATCGCAATGGTTCACACAGTAAAAGTGAGGAGAAACTACCGTGTACAAAGAGCTATCATATTACGAACTAGTGATCAGAGTAAATAACCTGCAGCCATCGGCCACTGGGAACTTTGTTTACTTCATTTTTCTACGACACTATATGCTCTCCTCTCTTCCCCTTTATCTCCATCTCTCTCTCTCTCTCTCTTATATATCCCTGAGTTATATCTAGAATAAAAACATATTCAATCATTTCTTCAC
This sequence comes from Ixodes scapularis, assembly GCF_016920785.2. Classification (NCBI taxonomy): domain Eukaryota; kingdom Metazoa; phylum Arthropoda; class Arachnida; order Ixodida; family Ixodidae; genus Ixodes; species Ixodes scapularis. Next base: position 91,443,657 of record NW_024609835.1, read on the forward strand.
GAAGATCACGATCATGGCGCAATAGTTGAGGGAAGTAGCAGACGACACTCGTTGCTAGTTCTAGAAAAACAGCTGATACAATATTTTTTCGAATTTCCTCGCTCGCTGTCAAGGATGAGGGGGTTCACTTCAACCAGTAACTATGGTCGCCGATACCTCTTTACTGAGCAGTCGTGCCTGTCACCATAACACTCACTGGCGTCACGGGTGATAATATCAGGCACAAAGGGGCACACCGACAGACAGCAGAATCCCCAAATGCTTGAGCCCCGCCTTAATACAATAGAGCGTAAACACTGTCACCATGTTGATTTGGGAAAGATTAACATGGCTACAGTTCTTAAGCTCTAGGTAAGGAAAAGCATGGCGTGTGGTATGAGCCGGATCCTTACACGAGGCGCAAAGTGAGCCCTGAAAAGATGTTTGCTGCTCTAGAGTAGTTCACGAAAGACGAGCTATAATGTTCGCCACAAGGTCCCAACCAGAAGGACGTGATCTGTCTCATGCTTGAAGGGGAGAAAACGTTCGTGCCAAAGTGCTTCCTGACACGCTCAATCCGAGAGGCCTTTCGTGTATACAAAGAAAAGCATCCTTATTTCAGCGTTCGGCTAACGAAATTTTATTCCTTGCGCCCTAGATGGGTCAAATGTGTTCCACACCAGGAAGTGTGCGTTTGTGTGCGCTGCACCAATTATTACCTTTGTATTTCCACTGTAGAGAACGTTACCCGCTCAACATTCAACACTGGTGAAATAAACATAGCATTTCTGTGTGACCCACTAACAAGTCTGTGTTTAATGAGACTGTGATCGCTGCCCAAAAGGCCAGTCTGTTACACTCGAAGAACTTCATCTCCCAGAGGATGAAGAGATTGTGCTTTCAACATGGGAGTTCGGCGACCTAGTGAAAAAAAACATTGAATCCTGAGACTTTTCTAAAAGTCATTGAAGCAACGGTTGAAAGTTGGATATTTCACAACCATATCCGACAAACGCAAGATAAAGCGAGCTACGATGAAAAGCAGTACACGCAACGCGGGAGCATTGTATTTCATTTCGAATTTGCTGAAAGCTGGACATCCTGCTTCCTGACAAAGTTCAAGCCTATCACTGGGGCTCTAAACTGTTCATGCACAAAGTTGAGGCCGAAGTTCACGGAACGCGCCGATTCGACTATCACGACGATGACTTCGCGCTTCTGCCTCCGCCGTCCAATTGGCGAGCTCTGCCAACTTTCGGCTTCGATTTTGTATTGAACGAGTTTAGGGCTTGTGGGAAAAAAGTTACGATATTTACATGCGTAGTGACGACAAGAAAATGTACGAACATCTTTGCTATCATCAGTAAGGACGTGTGTAACAACGCCGCTCACACGTGCTTGTCTCTAGAAAAAGTGAAAGAGTGGGTTGAAGACAACGTTGCGGTATACTCGCACGTGACATACTTAAGAGACGGGGCCGCCAGTCATTTTAAAAATTGCTACCAGCTTCACCAGTTTGCACTGAAAGATTGCCCACAAGCCCAGTGCTTATTTTCTTCACCTGGAAATGGGAAAATGAATGCGACGGAGTTGGAGGACTCATGAAGCACCAGGCCACGCTGAACAACCTGACAGAACGTTCCATAAACGCCATTCAGACGGCCACGACAATGGTTAGCGTTTAATCCGAGAAACTGGGTGCATCTTGTGTATCTGGACGAAAACGAGGTTGTTCGGCATCGCCAACAAAAAAGTAAGAGTGGCTGACGGTGCACGCCTTTCCTGGCATTCAGTCTTTTCACAGTTGGTGGCTGAGCTAGTCGTTAACAGAAAAAAAACCTGTGACATATATGTAGCACGGACAGTCGGATCTGATTAGAAGAAACTTTATTAAATGAGTACATCAAAGAAAGCCTCAGCATAAAGTGCCAAATTTGATTCCGTAAGGACTGCTCACTTTGGATGCAGGGACATCTTATTTATCACAGTTTTCTTCGCGGGGTATTTAACCTACTGTTTTACTTTATGATAGCTTATAATCTTTATCTTATCACCATATGAGAACCACGAAACGTTATCGTCAAGCAGGATAAAATATCTCGGCTTGCCACGATCCGTTCGTACACCGAGAGTGTCCAAGCTCTTACAGTCCGGCGCGGTGGCACCCCTCACCCGAAATGGCTTGTCCCCGGAAATACATAGCTAACCTAAACAATTTTAGTATTCTATATTTATTTCTGTGTGGGGAAGTAAAGCTATTTCTTTGACTTTAAATATAATATATACCGGAATGTAAAACGTCGCACTGCATCATCTTTTCTCGAATCACTAGTCTCTAATATGATACCTCTTTGTACGCTGTATGCAAAAAGCTGTACACAGTTTCTTCTCACTTTTACTGTGTGACCGATTGGTCTAGCTGTTAGTGACCTCATCTGAATAAAAATGTAGTAAAGATGAGTGTTAGTTTCCTGAAACTGGAACCTAGAGTAACTTCTCGTATACAGAACTGCTAAGTGTAGGCTTTGAAAAAGGACCTTCTTTTGGGGAGTTATGTCTTCTTTTTCAACTAAATAATGCAACATGTTTCTAATAGAATGGAATGTTGAAATAAAGTACGAGAGGGTTCCCAAATCTAAAACAAAATCAAAGGTGGTGTTTTTTTTTATTCGCACGGGGATTTTTTGTTATCTGACTCTTTCCCCCATGTTGGCGGAAATATATAACGGCTATCGTATCACTCAGTGACATAATATATATTTTAAATTATGGCCATTTATAAGTAGAATATTATCTGAAAAGTATATGATGGTGATTAAATTATTTCATGAAATGCAGGGCTCCAAATTTCGCCATTTGTCGTTCAAGCAGGCTTGTTGGCAACTATTAGAAATATAAATGTAATTTAAATAAATATAATGACTATATATTACAAGCAAGCTGTAACCATAGTTTGTTTCTAAAAGTATTAAAATCTTCCTGATCTTATCGTTTTAGTTATTCACTTTGAAACGTGCCTCCTCCATCAGTGCGCGTTAATGCAACTGTCCACCTCTTCATGCCTTGCGACTTTCCCCGATTTATTTTTTCTGGTCAAGACTATGTGTGGATTCGTTTATACCAGACACTAGACAATGGCATATAAAAACATCAGTGGATTTAAGCATGTCGACCAGCCACCCTTTCGTTGATCTGATCACCCAATAAGTTTTTTTATGTAAATGTTTTATTTTGGAACACATTAAAACTTAGCTGCGAGTTATATATGAATAGTGGTAGGGTAAAATATTTATTAATTTCTTTTAATTTGCGTTATTCATCTCAAAAGGCATGAATGACCAATGCTGTCAGATGGACATATGTTTTTTAATAATTCATGCACTTACTGTTGTTTTTTTTGTTATAAAGGTTGTGTTTCAAGCTATATCTGTCATCAAAAGTGACTGATATATTTTAATATAATAAATAGCAGAAAGCAGTATATATACTGATAAGATATAATTTAAGATACCCATTATCATCTCGAACATTGCGATTATTCCTACCTTATTCGCATTTTTATGGGTTTCATACTATACCGTGGATTTACAGTAATGACTATGATGTGGGAATTAAAAATATAAACACAAATTATGGAAGGATATCTTTTGACCTTGTAATTTTTAATATCAGAGTCACGTAACAAACTATTTTATTCACGTGAATTTATATGCTGCTTTCAGAGAGGACTTCGTTATTCGTCTAGCATTCTCACAAAAGCAAGATCCGGCGGTCCTCAAGCGTATAGAAACGTGCCAGTACCTCCGTGGCGACGTTTGTATTTTCCCTCCAAGGCTCTACATAAAGGAAGGATCCGCCAAACGTGCGTATTATATTATGTTGATATGATTACGCGTTCTTAATGCACGTGATAAGATCAATCAGACTTTGTAGTTTTGCTGTTGTATTTGGGAATTTGCATTTGGGAGAAATAAGTGACACATTGTTATGGTTTACTGTTTCTCTAACCTAGGTCTTTAGATCAGTTCATGTAAATATTGCTTTTAATTCTTCAGAGACGTTGACTCGTCAAGAAGTGACCCCGCAACACTGATGAAACATATGAAGAGGTCGTATATATGAAGCTGTTTTAAACTCCCAGCTATTCGGGATCCTTCAATTAAAGCACGCGTTCAAAATTGCAAAATTATAATTATCAATTTGGATGCTTCGAATTATAGAACAGCATACATTCAAAAGTTACACAAGAATGCACAAAGCAGAAGCATCTAATTTATTTTAAAACATGTTGAATATTGGAAATAATATTTCGCTGATGTGCAATTTAACTGTTTATTATCGTGTTACAGATATTTTTAACTGGATATCATTTCTAGCATACTACTGTCGACAACCCACAACAATGTCAATGCGTAGAAATACTTTCACGGGTAAATTGTTTTGGGTATAGTGACGTAATGTTTGTAAAAACAAAATGGGACAAATGAAGATTTTACAGTTAATATGGCAGAGAGCCATAGTAATAGCGAAATAATACATAGTATGCTCCATAGGACAATATTTTACGTTAATTTATACACCTCATCCACAAGTCCATTTAAAGACCGTAATAAATTAAGTTTAAAGGCGCTTAAAGAAAACTACAATTTTCACTAAGGGAGCCGTAATTTAGGATGTCTAATCAAAATAATTAAATAGAAGTCTTTTTTTTGTTTTTACTAATTTTTTTATTTGCGAGATTTCTTTGGGCAATTAAATATCCTTCGATAACCCAGATATTCCGCCATTTCTGGGTTCGATATTTTAAATGATTTATTGAATTTCGGCAGGTTGTACAGATAATAAATATGTGTACTGTTTACAGATACACTTGTCTTTGCCTAAACAATACCCGACACGATAAAAATTACATGTACGATATTGTTTATATGTCAGTTATTAGCACTAATTGTAATTATTTAAAAAGCAGATAACGATAAGCGGTTACTATTTGTTCAAACAAAACCAGAAAGACACGCAGATATCCAAAATATATTACCATTTCGTTTCGCTGGATGCGGACATTTAGAGACATGTTTATAAGCGTTAAATTTCGGTTCTTGTAAATTACGAGGATGGCAAGATTTATAAAGGTATAAAGTTTACGGAAACAATTTAATGTAGACTCAAACGGTGAAATTTTTGTCCGGTTAATATTTTAAGAAAATGTGTTAACAAATTTGACACCATTCGTCAGTTATCTCAAAACAATCCGTGTATCCACATCTTGCAATAATTATCGCAGCTTTTGAACACAATACCGATAAAACCTCCTTCAACTGAAGATATTAGTTACCTCTACGACATCTAGTGAAGCTGGCCAATATTAAACGTATTGGAGTTTAATATTCCTATAATAAGTTCGAATAAAAACATTTCACCAACTCGTTGAGCGTTGCTGTTGTTATTAAGAAAAACTTAAATTGCTCGTCATCGTTTTGATATTTCGCAATGGGGAACAGAAGATAGCGATGACCTATAAAATTGAATTATGCTGCGAGCCTCTAATTCGAAAGAAGTACTCTGTGTCGTCAGGGGTTTTTACTGTCTCAACTGTTGTTAACCTTAATAGTCAGCATTGTATACTATGCAGAATTCTTTGTTATAATATAATGCGTTTACGTTGTCATGTTTTTTGTTGTTTTCAGTGGAAGAGGAAGATTTGTGCACAGAATTTTTCCAAAAACAGTTGAATCAATCAAACGGAATGTATGTGTGCCAGAAAGTTGGAGATAACTATTCGTTCAAGTGCAGAGACGGTTTATTCAGTTATAACGAGGTTACATCGGGTCGATTAACGCGCTGGTCCTGTGCAGGTAAGTAAAATCGACTGAAAAATTTTTGACACGAGAAACATTCACACTGTGTCTTGGAGATGGTTATGTGTTGTGCAATGATATTATCCTAAAACATTTTTTTTTAATTCTTTACTCAAGATATTAGTCTTACGGATTTTGAAAAGGCAATCTGACCCCGGGACCTCTTTTTTTAATTTCTTCAGGCACCTCAGCATCGAGCAAGAGAGCGTAACTGTGCGAAAAAAATCCGCACATTCTATTGCGCAAATATGTATGATGTTTAAGATTAGGGGAACCGCGTGTCCCCCATCCTTATCTAGGCTTAGCTCAGGCAGGCCATGAGGCGTCGTCATGTCGATGCGAGTTCTCGATGCGAAGCCAGGCCGCATTCTATTGTGGACGGCTCTGACTCACTTTCCTCGGGTGACTTTCCACCGCACACTTTCGTGACCTTGATACTTGAACGCTTCTCCCCTTTTGGGGACGAACCTACTTCCGAAAACCCGGGCGCGTCCATTCCCGCTGGCTATATAAGCCGACCCCAAAAAACGTCCGAGCATTCTCGCTGGGGGGCTCGGCTCTACGGAGCCCTGATTTCTTGTCTAGACCCTCTGCCTTCCATCATTCTACCTATTGTGGCAGCTCGGACTCCGAGTGATGATTTTGCCAATAAAGGCAGTGCCGTTATCTTGGAGTTTGTTGTTGGCCTTTAGAAGCGTCTTGCCATTGAAGTCAACAAACACGTAGTTTTTGGACGCAGAGACAAACTGTGCTCCTTGTGCTAGCCTTCCCCCTTTCCTTTAAAGGGGAAACCCATAAGCTGCTGGGGTAGGATGAAACAAAAAAAACTGGCTATCGTTTTTTTTTCTTTTCATAGTAGGTGGTGGTCTGGATATGAGGCTTGCTGGTATCCTTGCGACATCATCGTGCACCTTGCAGGATTACGTTCCGATGACGCACAATATTTTTTTTTAATATGAGTACAGATTTATGCGCCGTGTTTTATAATTATTAAACATATGGGAAGACGGACTGTAATATTTAGGGTGCATTCAGTTACCTGATTTTCTTTTCTAGATAAGCGTGAAGATATACCGCCAGCATCATCAGAATCACCAAAATTGGGTGAGTTATCTCCGGATGATTATAAAAAATAATACTGTCATTTCTAGTATCATCACTTCAAACTAACAAAGATATTTAAACACGCTCAGTTGCTGGATGCAGCACCAGTTTATTTAAAACCTGTCTAAGTAATAAATTTTATCAGTTCTTAGAGTCCTTTCACGCGGACAGATTAGGTTTATTTTGTACCAAGAATATTTTTACAACAGAAGAAGGAGGTTGTACTACACGGTGAAAAAAAAAAATATATATATATATTTTTTTACCCTTCGGTTAAATGTTTTTTTACCCGAAATTGTGCTTCCGGAGGAGGCTCGCTAACGCTGTTTAGTCCAAAAGGATTATGTTTTACAGTAGTTACTGAGGGTTCTGCAGTCGAGCTAAAGCGGAGGACAACAGGAAGGGTTTTTTTATGCGTCGGCTGAGGGTCTTGCATATATAAAAGGCTTCCATGGTTGATCAGTCTTAACAGTATGAGAGAGTAGTATTCCCTAGCCCGCCTTCAACTTCACCTTTTTCTTATTGATTGCTGCAACCATTAAACTTTAAAATATAAAGGGGCAGACTTTAGCTACAGAAACTTTGCATTTTTAAGCGCTTTCAATCTCTCTGTAGGCAGGCAATATTTTAGCATATTTTAAGATTTTTGATGTTCATAAGACATTCCAATATTTCAGCCACTTATGACATGAAACCAGGGCTGGGTAGTTTCGCGGTACAAGTACAAATATATCGCGATAGTATCTTAGACGAACTTTCGTGTTCCTGTATATCTGTATCAAGGTGCATTTAAAAAAAATGTATTCGAATCTCAATTGTGAAATACATTTATAATATATCCATTGTATCGCGATACTTTGCCAGACTTAGTTATCTTGTTACATTTGTTGCCGTTTTTACGATAAATTTAAAAGATAAAAACATCTGTTCGACGAAAGGCGATTCATAATTTATAACAATACAATTTATACAATAATAACCTATGACATAATGCACCACAGTCACCAACATAAAAAAAAAAAACTACAGTGGTTTAGAGAAGGATACCTGCAACCATAAGAGAATGAGCTCCTCGCGCAAAGCCCTCCACTTTTTCCTGTTTAGCAGAGCGAACGCTGTAAAGGATTTGAGTGGTGACTCAGAAAATTTAAGACGACAGCTTGGGATGCGCCCTCACGGCAAAACAGAGATCATTTCGTGCAGACGTTTTTTCTCAAGCATGCCGTTCGGTAACTACGTGGTTCACCTGGGGTGGTACGTTTTTTTTTTATAGCGCCATTAATTATAAATAAGAAGCCTTAGGTAAAAGGCAGTGCATAAAATGGCACTGAAGGAGAAGCACAAGCATAAATTTCCATTTGCATTCACCACGAATTACATACTCACTAGGTAGCACCGCTCGTGATCAAATGTATTTCTATGAGTACCTATATCTGGAGTCCGAAATACTTTTTCGATGTTTTCGCAGTAGTATCTCAGGGATATCCCACTGCATAAACAACAAATGTATCTCAGTATCCGTATTTGGGCCTTAGAATACATGTATCTCAGTATTTGTATTCCCGAATACTTTTTGCAGCTGCCCAGCCCTGCAAGAGGTACATCTAGGACATCAAGTGTCCTAACGAATACTCGTGTTTTAATTTTATTTATTTTATAGTTTTTAATATAATAAATAATAATAACCTAACGTGTTTAAAACGAGGCTCTACATCTGGAATAGTTTAGTTTCGGTTTTACTCGTACTGGCCAGCCTCAATGGGGTCAATGGCTGTGATAAATGACATTTTGCCCTACCGCAAATATAAAACGCAAACGGACAGACAAGGACATAATGTAGAGGACAGCGCTATACCCCCAACTAATGTTTTTATTGAAAAGATACAATACTATAAAAGTGGAGGTAATACAAAAAAAAAAGACGAGAAAAAAGTCGAAGAAACATGAGATATAAATGCGAATACAGTGATAAATGGCCATAAAAATCGCATTATAAAAGGCATCAAATATTATAAAAAATTATCATTATTTTGAAGGATAAAGATTCAAAAGATCATGCACCAAGACTAAATAAACTTGGTGCATGCACCAAGACTAAATCATTCCCAAGACTGAATGTAGGGTGGTGGAGCTATCGTAGCCATTTGTTGGACAACGAGAGAGTAGGCGTAGTAACACAGGCGCCTCTACAAGATTTAGTGAACTGAGCCTGGTACAATTCCCTGGACCTCTGTTCTCGGAACTACTCCAAGACGTCTGTATTTTTTTAAGTTTTACGTGCATTGGCAGTCACGACCTGTATTGCTAGACGTTCCGCCGGTGAGCAGTTTAGTTATGTTGCATTTGCTCACAGTCTTGTGCTTACATAACGGCCAGATTGTCCCACGTAAACTTTCCCGCAGGTGACTCGTATATTGCATATCATACCACTATTATGTTGCAACGGAATAGTATATATTTATGCGTGTGCTTCACATTGCACTCATCCTAACAATTTTGCGCAGAATTGATCTTAGGGCATAGCCTCTATAGCTGCCCGGTGCTGAAAATACCAGTGGAATAGCATTTCTGGATGTAACCTTTTTGATATTATGGGATAAGCAGTGCATGCAGGGCATTACCGCAGGACGACGATACCTGTTCTTGCCCTTTTTGTTTTTGTATTTTTGAACTAACCATCATTCTGACAATATCAGACGAGATGGTATTTCAATAACCATCTTTCGTATGCTCAAGGTACCATTTATCTGCGGGAACGTTTATGAGGGACAATTTGGCCGGTTTATGGGGGACACTATGGTTATCGCAATACAAGACTGCGAGAACAAGTAACACCACCAAACTACTCAACGGCGGGACATCTAGAAACCGATGTCCGTGACTGTCAATGCACGCCGGTCTTCAAAAAGACAGAAGTTCTGGAACACTTTCGAGGACAAAGCTCCAGGGAACGTTACGAGGCGCAAATTATCAAAGCATCTGGGGACGCCGGTGTGCGTGCAGTTCTGTTTCGTTGTCGTACGAAGAACTACTATACTTCCACCACCAAACATAAGGTTTTAGGAGGTATCTAGTTTTGGGTACATAATCGTCTGAATTTTCATCATTCAAAGTAATGTTAAAATCATGTTGGAACATCCCCAACGTTATCGGACATCAGCGCTCGGTGTTGATGACCTAGGAATCAGTGAATATTTGAGACTCATCTAAGAAGTCTGGGTAGTGTTTTATTTAGACTGTCATCCAAAATATTCACAGGAAAAATTTTAGATAAAAGTTATAAAATATCAATAAACAGTAATTAAACTTTTGGATAAGTCTTATTTTTATTGCACAGCCCAACTTTTTTTTTTTGCAGTGAGTCCTATGGTTCGGATTTACAAAACTGTCAATTTCTGTTTTTATTGACAAACAATTGGAACGTTCCCAAGGACGGTCATTGATTGGATATCACAGAAGCTAAATCAGTTATAATATTAATATTTCCTTCAAAACATTTCATTTCACAGATTGTGCCAAAGTGTTGGCACGGATTTTTTTTCTTTATTATTTAATGCCTTCAATAAGGATATTTTTATAATAATCATTCGAAGGTTAGGCGGGTGGACGGGAGAAGCTCAGCCATTCCGGCTTATGCCGACATGGCTGAACTTCTCCCCTCCACCCGCCTAGCATGTCGTGCCCTGACCCCGTGCTTTGCCAAAAGCTCGCTCCTCACGCGATTAGTGCTACGTCACGCAACTCATCTGCGTGTCCAAACCCCCCCATCTCCAACCCCCTCCCCTCCTTCCTATCTCACGTTCTAGAAAATCAGCAGGTACTCTTCATCATTGCAGAAGTTTGCAACAAATCTCCTTTGCGGGGCCAAAAACCTCACAAAATTAACCCCCAGTAGATATAGCTATTACCTTTGTCCTCATCTTGAAATTAAGAAAACGTGAGTATAGCAAAATAGTTGCCTGCTTTTCCACCGGTCCCACTTTTCGACGGGGCATCATCCATCCAACCGCTTAACTTTAAAAACTCTGCCAGCTCACTTCACGACTGATCGAGTGAAGAGAGGGAACGCACATCAAGGTGGCACGTACATTTTTAAATAAACACGAATTAAATATTTAGGGAAACAGTCACAATAGCAAAAATATATGCCTACTTTCTGACCGATCTCCCCTCAACCGAGCATCATCACTAGCACCGCTTAACTTAATATGTCTTCCAGTTTGCACCCGAACTAGAACGGCCAGAATTATCGCTTAAAATACCAGTGACGAGATTTGCACCCTTAATCCTTGCGTCTCTTGGCGGCGATCCTTTGGGGGAGCAGATCGCTGGATTGGTTTCCAGCCTAAAAGGTTTCCTTGAGAGCCCTTTTTTCAAATAGCTTGAGCATTTCGCTGCAATCGAGCTAGTGCAGACACATCTTATCGTTACACAGCTCGACTCGGCTCCATACAAAGGGCGAATTCCACGTTGGTGCGCCGATTGTGGTATTTTCGCTCTCCGCTAGTCCGGCGAAAGGCTCCAAGTCATTATGAAGTACTAATTATATTTAAGCCTGTTGTTCTGCGGCTTATGCCGCCATGCCCAAAACTGTACCGTCCACGCGCCTCGTGCCCCATACCCTGACCTATAGCCTCCTCTATACTCACAAAGCCTGGCGGTTTGACGACGTAGCCTATAGTTCCCGGTCGTAGATTTGCAGCGCGACGATCTGTTAGCGAAGTGCATGAAAGGGATATTTCTCGGTGAAGCTGGACGTCAGCGCAGAGCTTTTGCAACGGCGAGGACCCGAAACGCACTTGTTCGCTCGGGAGAAGTGGGATTTGGCGTCTCGCCGCAGCGGAGCGCCACACACGTAGCTTTCCTCTCCTCCGTTACCTGCCGGTCCACCCTTTCCATTTCGGCGGCCACTTCTCATGGCGATCTACCAGGCTTTGTCAGTATATAGGAGACTATGCCTGACCCCATGCATGGGCCCCGCGCTCTCTGCTCGCGCGCCCACCACGTCGTCAGGCAAGTCATCTACGTGTCTAAATCCCCGCAACCTATACATTCAAAGGCGTAGACTGCGGGCGGGGGGGGGGGGGAAGCATCGAAGCTTGTGCCCCCCATGGTGAGATCCGGGTTTTGGGCAGAGCCCCCCCGAGTTGGGCCATGATCCTTATCGAGACGCTGTTTACGTGCCATGTAACGAGTTTCTAGTAGGGGCATGTAATCAAAATAATGCCCATGTTGCCTTTATTGAAAAAGTACATGGAAAATAGAATCCCAACGTGCTTCCGGGGGGGAGGGGGTGATTTTCCGCTTGCGCGGAAAAGCACCCCCCCCCCCCTCGGAGAACTTCTCAGCCTGCCCTCCTTGGAAAAATGGAAAGTCTAGACCACTGTACACATTTCCTTTGATTAATCCTGTTTCTTAAATTTTTCCTTGGTTTTATGTCCTTCTCTATTAGTATAATTTTTCCTCTCTTCCTTATATTTTATTTATTAAAACGCCAGTTGTGGGTATAGCGTTCTCTTGTCTTCTTCTCGTAAAAAAAAATTAAGCTGTGTTTATGTTTATACAGCCTAGAACTTGGTCTATCTTGACGGGCGACGAGTCTCTCAGCAGCAGATGATCAATTTAGCCAGTGCAGTACAACCGCTAGCCTGGGGTCTTTAACGTGCATCACGCAGTAGTGATACACGACCGCACGCCGGTACGATGCTCATATGTCCTTTGCGCTTTATATTTTTATTATGTTGAACCAACTAGCCCACCTTCTTATTTCAGTCATTTTGTCATTTTGTAAGCTTCGTCAAAACGGCTCTTTAGCAGAACTGTGTTTACTGAAAAGGGCAACCCGAAAGGACCTCTAGGGCGTCGTTTGATATACGTATTATGAATTTTATTCTTTGTGTACGGGTTTAGGCTATATTAATATGCTTCTTCGACTGCTTATTGTTTTTCTTATTATTATTAACACTTCACTCGTTGTACAATTGTATATTTGTGGATATTATTGTCAATCTAGTCGTTTTTGTTTTGTATTTTTGCGTTTTCTTTATGCGCAATTTAGAATTTGTGTACGTTTCGGTGTGACAACACCAAAACCGTACGGCTGTTCCTGGACACCTAAAAATTAAACCTTGATTCTTGAATAATATTAATATCTCCTTTTCTATCTTAAAACTACTATATTCCTCTTAGTATTGCGCCAACAGAAAACACAACTACCTAAACAAAATTGTTAAACAAAGGAAAAAAAAGGAACAGTTAAGCACAACACAACAAAATGCGGTCTTCAAATATCACTCTATATACAAAAATATCAATGTTTACACTTCAAAGCGGCAGACGAGACATACGGCTTTTGTGGGACCCACGTGTGCAACAGAGACTCTAGCAGCCCATATAAAACCCACGACGATCCCCGTAGGAGCAGCGTGGGCATGCCCGATAAGGGCTTCCCACGCCGTGCCGCGGTGAGTCCCAACTCGGATATGCGAGGACAAAGTTGGGCACAACGTGGAAATGCCCTACTTTGGCTGCCCATACAATACCCTCGTGGGTGCCACCTCAGCTACGCGAGGGCATGCCCAATTTGGGCTGCCCGTGCAATACCGCCCCGTTTTCCACTTCGGATATGCGGGGTCAGAGTTAGCGCAGATGAGGGCTTCAGGGGAGCAAAGTATGAGCGCGCCCAACTTGAGCTGCCCGTGCAACACCTCAGCTATGCAGGTGGAGAGATAGCAAAAATACGGGCAAAGCGTGGGTACGCCGGAGCTGGGCTCCACATGTTAAACCCCCGAAAGTCAGACCTCGGCCGTGAGGGGCCAAGTTGCGATGATCTGGGCTCAACGGCGGTGAAGCGTGGGCTTGCCCTACAAAGGCTGCTCATATAAAACCCCCATGGGACCCACCTCGACTCTACGGGGGCCAAATGCTATATAAGGGATCCACGGCGGTAAAGCTTGGGCATACTCAACTGGGCTGCCGATATAAACACCCGTTAGACCCACCTTGCCTCTACGGAGGCCAACTGCAATAATGAGTGCTTTACTTCGACTAAGCGTGGGTTTTTACCTGGCCTATGCGGGGGCGACTTTTACCAATATAAGGGCTCCTTTGCAGCAAAGTGCGGGCATGCCCACCTTAGAGTGAAAATATAAAACCCTGTGGGACCTACTTATTAATGTTTCGTTATAGTATTCAGAAGAAAATAGCGCGCTCCTAGCGCTGCTACATTTACTTGAATAAAATTAAGAAATAACACACATGTATAAGAGGAACGGGGTTCACCGGCATGACTCTAGAATGATACCAAAATTAGAATGCAGCCAACGCACGAAGAGAAATTAGACATGAAACATACCGCACCAAAGCGTTCATGTCGGAAGCAGTATGAATATAACTTGACATAGCACGGATATATGTTCAAGTGCTAGTTAACCCTGACCGTATAGAAGAACAAAGTTTATAACAGTGATAACTGTTCGTAACCTGTTCAACACTGAACAGTCGATCTAAGGATTGTGCTTAATTAACTAAAATTACCAAACATATAAAAAACGAAAGCCCACGTAGGCGCACGTAGTTCTCTAACCCAGCTCCTGACAAAAAAGCTGGTACAGTTATTAAAACGTTCAGTTCTTTCATAAGAAAAAAAAATCTGCTTTTACCTTTTGTTGCTTAAGAAAGTTTACAAGTTCGGAGACATATTGATTGTTTACGCAGTGCAGATCTTTGTTAAATGGGTTGTCCGTTAATGTCTTTGTGCTAAATGTTTTTGCTGGTCCCGTAAAGAACGATCCTTATTATAGTGATCTGTGATTTTTATTCTATTTAAGCTCACATGCTTGTTTTTTTAATTTCCTATAGTTATCAATACGAGTCTTCACGCCAAACTTACGCGAATGTCTTCGTGCGACATCACATCATGTATGCGATCGCCCTGGTGTTAGGCTGTACCCCGTGTACATACGATTTTCGGTGTGCACAAGTGTGCTGGAATCGCGTCGGTTACTTGGATCTTAAGACCCGATAGGACACACAAAGCAGCCTTAATCCAGTGTTAATGTATTGGCTAGAATATATCCATTAATGAGGCACTTGCAAATACTGCGCCGATATAAAAAGGGCAAATACTTTTAGTGACACCGTCTCCCTTGACGAACCCGTGAGGTTGCAGGGATGTGTGACAGCAATTATTACTATTTTGTTACTTATATGTTCATGACATCAACTTTTTCGATGATGTGCGCGTAGAAACAATACTGAACGTTTTCCAGTAACGTAGTTATTGTTTTTTTTAAAACAAACTTATCTCCTTGAGGCATTAGATGGCATCAGAATCTGCGCCAAATGGGCTTTTATCTACAGCATGGTATCTCATGAAAGATATTTCGCTGCTGATAAATGAATGAAACCCTGTTAAAGTAGCGCAAGGGCCGAGTACAGGCGTCCTTCTGGTCCATAAGATAAGCAGTTTGCCCTTGACGGCCTTGGTAGATTAAAAATAGCGTTGACAGGCTGTATCATAGAGAAATGTCTGCTTAAAGAAGATTTACACATCGGTTATATCCTAATGATATCTTACAATACGAGCTAATTTGGAAGAGTTTTCTTTTGTATTTGAGTCTTGGCGGCCACGAAATACGTGCATAGCTTCCACCAGTACCACATGCGGCGTCAGTGCACGGAGATCTTGAACAATACTTTGCTCTTTCAGTACGAGGGCGCGTGATCGCAATCCTGGTGCGGTTTGTTCAGAATTGCCACCATGAAGTTTTGAACAATTGAACGGTCAAAGTGATGATTGCCACGTAAAACAATACTTCTCAGGCAATCGGCTTGCGAGGTTTTGGTTATATGTATGTTAGTATCTGTTTGTTTCCGACTAGCTGAAAGCGAAAGTAATGGCACTTTTCACAGGGTGCAGTGTGGAGAAAAATGCATGCAAAACTCTACAGCTGATCGGCCGACCGTGCAGAAAGTTCTATTTTATCGCATGTTGCGAGAGGAGGAAAGAGTGACCTAAGTCAGCGCTTTTCAGACGAACAAAGAGTAACAAAAAAAAAACGCCGTTTGTTTAAATACGCGACCTGAACAGTTTCAGCTATTTTAAAATGCAATTTCTAGTGCGGGACGGAGGACAATAAACGCCCTGGTTATTGAGCGTAAGATGTACTTAATGACACCGGACATACAAATTAATTGTTTTCTTGAAGACAAAATTTTACCGAACAATCCCTTTGATACAAAAAAAAATTGAAATTAAATGTATTTTAACTCTAACAACTCCCAATAAGTTTGTCTTAAAAATACCGCCCCACAGATTTCAGCTGTAGTCTATCGCGGCTATTACTAGAGAGTGGTACGATACAATATAATAACCACGAACAGGTGTTGAGTTTCGTCATTATGTGAGATGCTATACCTAAATTGCGAAGAGTCGACGAGTGAATATTTCTTTTCTACTATGTAACCATCAAATGTGAGGTTCGCATCGAGCATAATTTATAAATCATTCATGTCAGACCCACGTGGTAACAATTCACAAGAAATTCTGTACCCACAAATGTATTCTGTGTATTGTGAAGACAATCGTTTTTTTAGCATTATGTTATTTTAAACAAGGAGCGGCTTATCGAAGCAGCATATTAGAAGAAATCTGCGTCGTCTTAAAACCTCTTGGAATCGTGTGGTGTAACTTTTTTAGCAATGGTTTTACGTCGTCGGCACGCTGAACTAATGTGTATAAAACAATGTAGAGATGTCTTTGAGAGAAATGGTAAACAGTGTAGCGTTGCGTAAAACGACAACTGAAGTGTATCCTCCGTTCGTGACTTACTTTGGTGTTCTTTGATAATCCTGTCAGAAAATTTCCTGAAGTGAATATAATGTAACTCTCAATCTGTCTAATCACATTCATAATATATGCTTCCTGAGCAGTGACTGACAAGGAGCCTCAACCTGGAACAGAGGGGAATGTAACGAAAAATACTCCAGTCCCAGATGGTAACGGATAAATATATTTTTTTTCTCAC
The DNA here is from genome assembly GCF_016920785.2 of Ixodes scapularis. Classification (NCBI taxonomy): domain Eukaryota; kingdom Metazoa; phylum Arthropoda; class Arachnida; order Ixodida; family Ixodidae; genus Ixodes; species Ixodes scapularis. The sequence goes on from NW_024609835.1 coordinate 91,460,626, forward strand.
AGAACGGTGTCTTTGTACTAGATGCTTAAAAATGTTCAGTGACGCAAACGCGAAGTTAGAGGTTAAATAATAAAATTGTATTTTACCGAGAGTTTCCAGTTAACTTAAAGCCTCTTGGAATCGATTAATGTAGCTTTATTTAGCAATCGTTTTGCGTCGTCTGGATGCTGAAATGTATGAAATAATATAGAAATATCTGCGAGAGAAGCGGTGAACAGCTTAGAGTTGCGTAAAACGACAAGTGAAGTGCGTCCTCCGATCGTGACTTACTTTGGTGTTCTTGTCGATAGTCTTGTCAGAAAATCTACGGAAGTTAATATATTCTATCAGTCTATCTAATGACTTTCATAATGTATGCTTCCTGAGCAGTGACTGACAAGGAGCCTCAAACTGGAACAGAAGGGACTGTAACGAAAACTACTCCGGTCTCAGATGGTAACAGATTTTTTTTTTCACAGAACTCTCTATTTCTACATAACACTTCAAATATTCAGTGAAGCGAACGCGAAGTGTAAGGTTAAATAATACACTTATATATTGACAAGATGTTTCAGTTATGGTGATAATCTCACAAAACATTTTGGTAAAATTGCTTCAATAACGAATAAATCACAATTAGTTAAGAAGTTAGGTTATTTGGCCCGCTTTCTGAACACGACAATGCATATGATGTATTAAAACGTCAGCTTTCATAGAGATATATGCTGACTGCGTTAGACAATTCGTCCCTAATATGATGCTCGCTGAAGTATAAAATTTTTATATTAATAGTATTTATGTATACGTTTGACTATTTATTATAAGGCAAAATCTTCATAATCCCTGTGAGATATATGTCAATACAGGGTATACATATGTTGCTATAGCAAAGTGGTAATGATTTTGTTGTGTAGTTAAAAGGCTAAAGTGTCAGATGCATAAATTAAATTCTCACTTTTGATAAATAAAATCGAATGCATTGACATGTTTTGAATTTTCGCTAGCTTTTTATAACACACAGTGTGTGTTCAACTACGAAGTTAAAGATAGAATTTTGATATTATCATTGAAATCTTGAGTTGAAAAACTTCAAATGATATGAATGTCTAGTATACATAGACTTCAGTTTCGTACAAATGGTTATTTGTAGAGGAGCGTTTTGTGCGATAGTTACATGGTTGCTGTGTTCGCTGGGTGCTTACGGGGCTGTGTGGATATTAAGTTGCGAAATAGCCTTTCCGATGAGGAGCATTCTTATACGAAATAGGTGGATTTATTTTTAGTGACTATCGTGATTAAATATTTAAGAATTGCTAAAGTGTCAAAAATTAAAGACTTGAGCGTGTTGGTGGTATGGGATTGGAATTGGAATCGATATGGAATTTTATACGGTTTTTATATTTTGCCAAAGACTACTGGATATCAGGCATTAAACGATAAATTTGCATTATATTTTTTAATTCTAAAAAAATGACAAAGAAAATGCGCCCAATTTACTTCTTACAATATTATCTATATGACTCACATCTCCATTTTGGGCAGATTTTCCTCATATTGGCAGAGTGTCTTTGTTGAATGCGTCAAAAGTATGAAGCTAAGCCAGAAATAAGTACGTCGTGATTGTGGACTGCCCCTTAATGACCCACTGTAGATATTGCTAGCGGCAGATTTTTTAAACTGAGTTTAGAAATCGGACGTGAAAATTCCGAAGGTAACAAATAAAAAATATATTAAATCTGTTTTTTTTTACGAACGTCTAACTTGTATTTTCACTCATAGTAACCGCCGTGAAAACTGAAGTGGTAACACGGCCCATTAATATAATAATAAACAAATTAATCAACCAATTATTTATTGAATCTACTGGAGGCAATGATTATAATCTCATATCATGTGTACCGCTGCCTAAAAAAGCAAAGTGAAGATGGCATGTAACGGGAGTTTCTTTAAGCTTTTTTTTGTGAGCCTAAAAAGATTTACAAAAAAAAAAAAACGTAAAAGCTACACTGATGCGGGTTGTGCAGGTGAGTTATATTCCTAGGGGGACCTACTAGATGGGGCTAATCATACCAATCACAAGGCTAATAAAGTGAAACTTGTTAATTAACTTTTTAATCAATTTCAATAAATATATAACTTCAATTAAAGTTTTGCTTATCATCGTCAATATCATGAAATCAGCTACTGGAAAGACTGAGCGCGTGAAAAGCGCAGTCGCGCGCTAAAGTTACCGCTGGTGCAGCAGGTACAATGCTGGGGATTTGAAACGAGACGGAAAAATCGTTCGGGCGCCCTAACGGACCGGTATTCTTGCTCCTGCTGCAAGTGTGGTAACTTTAGCGCTATACTACACTTGTCATGCGCAAAGAGAGTTTCTGAAAACAACTGATTTAGTGGTTTTTGTTGACGCTCAGCAAGTTTCTAATTGGAATTATATGTTCATTTTTTTTAATTGAATGAACACTATTGAATGAACACATATACACTACTACCCGACTGATCGTTTTAGCCCCCATAGTGTGTCCCCCTGGCCGTATAACGCACCTGCACAAACAGCATAAGTGTAAATTTCATGTTTGTTTTTAACATATCTAAAAAAGCTGTAAGGGTTATCTCTTGTTTTAAAGGCGTGTGCTTTATTTAAACTTCGAATAATCATTATAAAGGTGTTGTAACGTCGTGTTTGAAAGATTACTAACAAAATAGGGGTGTTCTTAGCTAGAATTTGAATTTTTAAAATGATATTGAGCTTGCTTTCTTCAACTACTGTATGAAAACAAAATTCCAGATAATTTGGTATCGGCAGAAATGTAAAGTGTGCGTGCAAGCTCAGTAAATGTGATAGTCTTACCACATGTTTTTCAATGAATTATTACTCGATAAATATCCGTATATAAGCCGGCAAAACCTTTGGTTATACATGTAAGATCATTCTTTCATCAAATAGCCTTTGCATTATATAACTCTTCTATTGAACGAAATTACACAGGCCTTAAATTAATTTGAACTAAACGTTTTTTATCATAAAAACAGGACAACTTAAAATTGGCGAAATTCAGTTGCTGATCAACGTGCCAGGTTTTATGCCAACAAAATGTCATGAAATATAGTAAGAATTCAATATTTTATTAAATATAAACCGCCAGATTGTTGCTTGATGCCCGTAGATCCCTGCAGTCCAAGTCCATGTGTGAATGGGGGCGTTTGCAAGCCCGGCACAGGAAAAACATTTACGTGCGAGTAAGTATTTGCGTAGAATATTATCCTCCCTCTTTTCGGTTTTCTGCTCAGTGCTCCAAACTTTTTTGTCTTTTTTGTTAGATTGTGTGTGTGTGCCTTTAAAACGTTCAGGTGGCACTTTAACAAGCATGAACCAACTAGCTCAACTTCAAGCCGTCACCAGCTCCAAACTAGCTATTTAATAACTCGAGGATATTTTAGGAGCTCTAATACATAGTGTAGGGATACAAAATTAGGAAGTATTGGTTATACGCTACTTATTAATGAGATGAGGTGCTTTTCCCCATCTTCAACCTATGTTGTGTCCTAATTTTCAACCATGAGGAGCATGCAAAACCACTCGCGCGGTTTTTCCGTTCCTCCTCATTCGCGTGTCCACGATGCCAGCTTTGTGCCTGTTGCGCGAGTAGTAACTTCAGATCACCTTCGCACTTATCACCGTATCGAGTTTAAATAAAAATTAGAATTATTTCATAAAGAGGATTTGATGACGCGTATCAAGTTTCTAATTATAACCACATGTTAGTTCATAAAATATTTTTCACCGAACTTTTTAATAATTTTTATTATCGTGACAATTAGCCACCTATATTGTATTTACTTTGCGTTTGCCTCACTGCACGGGCCGCATTAGTGTATCATTGATTGCCTTCTATTAAAAATATTTTTTTTCGCTCCAAATCAAACGTTTTTTTTAACAATGGTTTGCTCTATCGGAAATATTTGTTATCAAACATTTGTCACACTTGGACATATTCCTATGAAATGATTATGATTCTGTACTACTCACGACACCCACGACATTACACCCAATGCAACATATACAATAGATATATATTATTATTTTTTATTTAAGGTGCCCAAAAGGTTTTAAAGGAAACCTGTGCGAGGAGAAGAATAGCGGTGTTTCAGGTGAGCAACAACGGAGGGCACTGGGGCAATCAGTTCCCGTGCAATACTCGTAAAATCGCATGTTTCAATACACGTATGTTGTCTACGCTTCATATTTATATTTTATATCAATCATTCCCAAATATAAAAAAAAAAATTGCTGTGTCAACTTCTTCGAAATCTGCTTATATTTAGATTTTAAGGTATACTTCTGTTGCTCTTTTGCAGTTCAAGCACCTGTGACTGCCATTTTGGGAATTGCAATGAGTTTGCTTTTACTTCGGTAGTAAGCACTACGCTTCTGAAGGTGTGCAGTAAGTTCAATGCTTTTATTAAGACTTAATGTTAGTATAATTGAATATGCGTGATTTCTAGCAAGTTCATCTGGCTTTGGATCTGTCACATTTTAATTGCAGTAATCAAATATGCGATGTGCGAATTCCAAAAAAAAACAGTTGTTTCACATCGTTCCTCGTTATTTGTTTTATAAAAATCTGAAAATGTTATTAAGGGTAAACCTTTTGCTGTCACCTAAACATTAGAATGAAAGTTCAAAAACAAGTATAGTGATCCTCACAGTAGTGGTCTTAGCTGATGTGCCTAAAATTGTGTCACCTGTTTTGTTAATGAGGCTTATTGATGCCCAGAACCATTTCCAAAAACAAAAATAATAACAACAAGTCGTATTTAAATATAGAAGGTTTCCTGATTACTGTAGTAATAAAAGCATCCAGGATTGTCAGAGTGACAAAAATTTATATCTACAATATATCGCAGGATGGTTTCTTTCAAGATTAGTTTTATATTTCCAAGATTTTGTTTTGTATTTCAGAGTAAATCATCAGGTGGATAGCTTTACTAATTCCTGCCTTGCTCATCTTTTATTTTGCACATGCTTCGACTGCTTTTTTTTCTTCTAGTGTCCAAACCAAATATTATTTCTAATTTTTTTTTAAGAGCTCAGAACATTTTGTTAACTTTGGTGAAGATGCAAACCGGAGAATGCTTTATTTACTTTTTAAAAAGTTTAATCCGCGATATGTCTATTTACAAACTCCAAGCTCAAGCAGAAATATTTCATCACAATCAAATCGAAAACAGGTTATTGTTGAATACGAGATCTATAGGGGTTTTAAGTTTCGCGGCATCCTAGTGAACAGCAGACGATTGAACGAATATCTCGGCAAGGAATTAAAGTAAAATAGGATAAGCAAAGGAAGAATATTAGGCGCCCATAATCAAGGTTTGTGATAAATCTGATGGTAATTCTTAGGTCATAAAAATAAAATTTAGGACTACAACGAGATAAAAATCTTAAATTTGTTGCACGTCAAATTTCAGCATAAAATTAGCATAAAAGTAATTATTGTTCCTCACATTTTCATCCCGCTACATAACACAAACCTCCTAAAACAAAAATGGTTTATATTTATATAAAATTACGTATCCGTAAACACACTGTGGATAGCTTTTAAAGCTGAGATTAAACTGTGGGTTCTTTAGGATGTAGAGTTGTGCTTGCAAAACCATACGTGCTTAAATCGGTGTTCTTTTTTCAGGTCGTGACAGTGAAAAGAGCATGCATCGGGATGTAATAAAGATTTATGTTTATAACACTACGTTGAATTGTAGTAAACTATCTTACAACACGTTGTCCTATAGTATTTTTATCAAAATTCAAATACATGAATTCTTAAACAATAATTATAAAGTAGTATGGAAGCTTACCACAAAAACTACAAAGGAAATACGCTGCGATTTAGATAAACACTTGGAGGTAGGGTTACGAACTGTGAGACAGGAAATATAAAAAAACGGACAAATCAAAACAAACTGTGTGTTTTTTGTCCTTCTTTTATCGTCCGTGTCTTAGGGCTCACATGTACGTCGTTCCCGAACCAGCTCGCCTGCAGTCTTTCGATTCTGACGAGCCTCGATTATGTCGATTCTACGATGTATGATATCGCATTGCTTTAGAAGGTACGCCAAACAATGAAATGACTAGATAATTACCACTATTCACGAATTCTCTTGAGCTTTACTTTATAACCAGACAATAAAATTGTTTATAAAGATTCTACAAATTGTTTCACTATACGTTTAAAATAATTTAGAAAGAATATTGCGGCACCAGTTCTGCTTACGAGATGTTTGTATACCTAGCGTCATTAAAAAAAAACTAATTAACAAGAATGTGACGTATCTCAGAGTCCGGATGTTTCTTTGGCCAAGAATAGCTTAAAACACTAGACTATTAATGTAGGTTAATCGCCTACACAATTACCGCGAACGGCACACTAGGACATGAACACCAAGACTGACTGAACTTTAAGATGCTGCTAGTCTTTACAACTGATAAGAATTGGTCATGCAGAACTAGCTTAGAAAAAATTAGTTTAGCAGTGATAAAATATTAAGAGATACGTTTTACTTGCGTGTCCTTCCTTGCAGGTGACATTGCATGCAAGTAAGATTAAGCGCATTTTTGTTGACCAAAGAATTATTTCTATACGAGTTGATGCTTATTTTTCTGCTGGGTATTTACTATTGGTTCAAAATAGTAAACAAAACTGTGAGTTTATAATTTAGCTACAGATTATTAATTCTTCGGCTGAGCCAGGCGGCTTCCATTATTCCTGCAGTACGTAGATATTACGAGGGAACATATCCATATTGGTCCGTAAGAACTTACTTTCTATACGTCGTTTCAGCCTAAGTCTGGATGGAACCAACGCAACGAGCTAATGGGTCCCATAAAGCAGCCTCAAAAGCGCCTGTCACAGGACCTTTCCTTTTTCCGGTTGGTTCAACAATATTTGAGTATATAGAAAAACATAATGACCACCATGATCGAGGGCTTTTGACTTTGCCTGATTGGACCCATCATCTCGCAGCGGAAGCTGCGTCTGTACTTGGGGAAAAAATTATAGGGATATAAGGAGAAAAAGAAAGGGGTAGGAGTGCTGGGGACCAGTGGGGTTAAACGCAGCCAAGGAAGCTCTAGTTTCAAAAGAATCTGAGAAAGGAGTTCAAGACCGCTTCTTAGTAAAGGAATAGTGCACTGAGAGTACAGGTGCATTGGGCTTGTCCGTTGGTCGACGTCTTTGTGCACGTGAGCCCCTCTGGCGTTTCGATGGAGTCGTAGCGTAGCGGATCCCAGAGGTACCGCGAATTGGTACTTGGAGCCTTCAGTTCTTTTTTAATACACAGAGTGCAACGACTGTCTAATACACAGAGTTCCACGACCTTATCGGAAATCGCTCGCTTGAAAGGGGTCACTGCGTCTCTGGTCCGTATCCTTCGGAATATAACCGCCGCCCACATGATGTAGCCAGGTGTGATCGGGCCCTACTCCCCTAAAGTCTGATGGCGGAGCTCCTCTACGCTATTCCGCCCTCGTAAACTGGAGCGGCCTTTCGTAGTCGTTGTAGTGTTTTTCCCTGCCAAGACTAAAACACGAAAAAAAAACAAAAAAAGCTTTCGGGTTTTAACATTATGAGTTTTCGGACTGCTGCTCGAGGGAGAACTTTAACGTTGTCCCGCGCCTCTCACGTGCTTTAAGTTGTCCTGAAAGTGATTGACCTTTTTGGTTTTTGATGTCCCTCAGCAGGTTTTCAATTGAAGCCATATGTGCATTCAAAGCAATTAAAAGTTAACAAGTGAATTTTAGGTAATTTTTTATAATCAGTGTGTTCCTTGCCATGCCTGACGTCCGCCATGACAGGAAGTTTCTTAAGCTTATATATATATATGGTGCGCCTTGTGCGTAATGATGTTCATTCCGCCTGCATCGAGTTTATATGTTGCGGTTATTCTGGAGCATGCGGAAATATTTTCTGAATACACAGTTCCCTCAGCACGTTCACCGAACAGATGTTCAGGTCCGTCGAATATGCGAGCTTTAGGTACAGGTTGGAAATTCAATGTTACATGGTTCTAAAATCCCTCCAATATGAGTACATTTTAGTAGAGCTAGAGAACACTAAATGCAGAAATATATGGAACGCTAAACTCTTCGACTCTTCAGCAACTACTTACCCTGCTGCAACGTTAACCACTTCATCCCGACAGTCATGCTGTGAAAATGTTTGTTTGAGCAGACCATTGTCTCGATATGTATGTTCCCACTTCTTGAGTAGTATAAGAATATTTAAATTTCTCATGACATTGCGTAATTCTTAAATAAGAAATTCTAACTATTGTACTGATTGTGCACTTACCGCTAGCTGGGACCAAAACCGTGAAAGTCAAACCCGAGTATTGGAAACAAGTGTTGATCTATCGTAACATGAACAAACAATATATTCGCGATGTAAGTGACCAAAAGCTAAAAAAAAAGTTTATGAATCTCAGCTCTGAAAAATCGGAGATAGGCGTGAACTGCATGCCGTGTATTCATAAGCTAAAAAACAAAAACGAATGCACTTAAGACCAATTTTTTCAAAGTGGTATCCTCCCAAAGGGGAGATTGTAACTAATTCAAAACATCTGCGCGAGAAAAAGGAAAACCATTGGTGTGGTTTTATTACTATTTATTCCGAAGTGGCATTTTTGATGCCACCTGTGGTGATGCTGGAGGCACATATCTTATCTCCCCACTTTGAGATATATAGTATGCGTTTCTCTTTGGTATACGTTTATGTTCGAACTAAATCGTACTCGCAACATCAAAGTCTCTATCAAATCGGCAAACTTCAACAGTCTAGCAACAAATATTGACATTTTGAAATTGTGAGCATCTTAGCTGGCCTCACCCAAGTATCTTTTGAAGCATCACAAAACCGTGTTTTGTAAGAGATCACTAATTTTGCGTTTTCGATTTAATGAAACTCAGTTTCAATTTCAGATTTCTTATATTTTTCCAATGAGGGTTGGTATGGAACATTAGAAATGTCCTTGGTACAAAAGGTAAAACCAGTTGTCAGAAGGGGCGTCATGGCCAGAACAAGTATAAAAGTGGTGGGGGAGTCTCCAGCGGCACATACGCAACAAAACAACAAGAGCATCTATCCATATGCAATCATAACACTACGCATACACAAAAATGCTGTACAAACGAATCGAAAAACAATTCTGACACAACGTTTACACATATAAGGGCACAAATAGTTACAAAATATATAAGATATGAGCAAACATGTGGATAACTCGTTACTAGTAACGAGTAACTTATATTTAGTTATCATGCTAAAATTAATGCAAAGGTGCAAGCGAGCTGGACAATAATGATGATTGTAATCCCGGGAGGAGGAGAACAAGGGGAACAAAGGACCAACTCAAATATCCAAACACAGCTACGTGACTGCTGCGCGACCGAACAAATCTGCCTGGTCGTGGTATCGAGCCAGGGACCTCTTCATTTCCAGTGGAGTCCTCTACCAACTAAGCTCACCAGGAGTTAGGCGTCAGTAGAAGAAGCGTGTTTTATCAGCTGTCACCAGTCTAACCCCAAGAAGGGTGAACGGCCTGCATTTTATTAATATTATGATACTGGAATTAATGCAAAGGTGCAAGGAAGCTGGACCAGAATGATGATTATAATCCCTGGAGAAGGGCAACAAGGGGGTCAATGGACAAACACAAATTTCCAAACACAGCTAAATGACTGGTACGCGATCGAAAACATCCGCTTGGACCTGATATCGAACCAGGGCCCTCTTCATCTCCAGTGGAGCGCTCTACCAACTGAGCTAACCTGGAGTTAGACGTCAGTAGAGGAATGGGTTTTATCAGCAGCCACCAGTCTAACACCAAGAAGGGTGAACGGCCTGCATTTTAATGTTATTATGATAGTGCAATTAATGCAAAGGTGCAAGTGAGCTTGACAAGTATAATGATTATAATCCCCGGAGAAGGGGAACAGGAGAGACAAAAGACAAACACAAATCTCCAAGCACAGCTAGGTAACTGGTGCGCGATTGAAAAATCCGCCTGTTCCTGGTATCGAACCAGGGACCTCTTCATTTATAATGAAGAGCTCTACCAACCGAGCTAATCAGTGGGTTAATGCGTCGTGTTTCTATTTTATATATCTACAAGACTGAAAAACAAAATAACATGTTAATGACCTTTATTCAGCCAACATGTCAGAACTAATAATAATTATATGAGGTGTTCATATATTTGTACATAATCGTATATGCTCTCAAGTGTTTATTGTGTATATTTATAAATATTGTTTCACCCGAAGGCGGTAACTACTATAATTAGGGAGGTGAATTGAAACATTCTGAAAAAAGGGAACCGGCTTCAAGATTTTTATCGGTCAATTTTCGTGCTGACGTGCTCTTTTGTGCCACCTTGTCGTTATCTCAGATGTGCAGTCGGCGCATCCACTAAGGAAGTACTGCTGAGGTAGTAACAACGTCAATAAAATGACTACGTCAGTTGTGGAAGTGTCACCGAGGGCAGTTTCCGGCGCACTTTCTGCGTCTAGTTTCGGGACTCATCAACAAAAACGCCAAACCTGCGAAGTTAAATAAGAATCAAAACGCCAACGAACTGGAGCATAATTATAATTAAAAAACGATGGTGTGTATGTCCTATTTGTTCTCATTTTTCAAGGTTTATAATTATAAAAAGTAAAAAAAATACCTTTACTTTTTCGTAAATTGCTTATATTGGCCTACACTCAAGTAGCAATTGCCGTATATGTCCAAATGCATTGTGACCCGCGACTAGCATTATTGAAAACTTCATTAAAAATTGTGAGTTAATTATTCAAGTTCATCTCCGCCAAATTCATCAATTCATCTCCGCCAAATTCAAGAAACACTTGGCGGAGATGGCATCTACCTAAAAAGGAACAGCCTTTTTTTTAATCTATATATACTGCAGTGAGCCTGTGTATGGATAGGGTTTCATGCATTTTTGGTATCCCTGTGCAGAATCAAAATTGCACGTAAAAGCGCTGCATTGTATGGAAACGCAGATACGCCCCGTCACCTCGATTTCCATTCTGATAAGGAAAGACCTCGAAGCATGTGATACTGGAGATACATGCGAGAACAATAGGACTTCTCCGGCTGGAAATGGGTGACGTCACTGATTTACACATATAAAAGCAGCAGCGTTTATATACGTAAAGCATTATATGTATAAATTTAACTTTAGCAAAAAATCTCACCGAAGTAGTAATGAAACCCATAAGTGAAAATCAGAGTGATCAAAAAGCAATCATCATTACCAGTTCAAAGTTATATATATATATATATACATTTGGTAAAGTGCTTTAGTGTGTCTCTTGGTTAATTATTTGTGGCGATGCTCAATAGCTTTGCTGGCCAACCACATGTACAAAGGGGAATGGCTCACTATTTGTACTTCTTAAATTACCTTGTATAGAAAATAGCATACTCAGTATATCTCAGGTAATTTAACCACAACTGGGATTTTACAAATTCCCCCCGTGGTGCGGGGGGATTTCGTTGTCTCACCCAATGACCCTCTCGGGTGTTCCGGCTAAGGTCACCTATATGCCGGGCAGGCCAGATAATAGGGGCCAGGCAAAGAGGGATTCCTGGTAAACGCCACGTACGCATCACGCACTGTGGGGAAAAAGGCAACCTCGCCGCTGAGCGGACTCTGAGGATGGTTTGGACCCTTCAGGGCTCATCGGGGTAGGCAGCACTCCGCTTTGGCCCTCGCTTGACACAGACTGTGGTTCTGGATGGCTCAGTCACGTGCTATTCGGGAGGTGTTCCTTTTATTTTATTTTTCTTGTTTTCCTCTCTTTTTTATTTTCCTCTCGCATACTCCCTGTTCACTACTGGGCTGCTAAGGTTAGCCTCGTGCAAGCATATGAGCAACTTTCTCTGACTACCCTCTGCCTGGTTATACCTTCCAGTTAGGTTTGGCATTCTCCGGGTATCGCGTAGTTTGTTAGGTACGTCAGAGATGCCCCCTTTTTGGGCTCCGTGACGGGTGAGGGGGATAAAGTGTTAAGTGATCTCGCCTCTAATGCTAATCGCACGCCAAACCCTTACGATCGGATAACAAAAACGGCTTTAATCAGACGAAATCAAAATAGGCGAACATAAACAAGAATCATGGACAAAGTTTTTAGTGATGTCAAAAAAGTCCCTAATTGGCCAGTGAGCAAAGCATCGCCATTCCTTACAAAAAAAGTAAAAAAAAAAGTGAATAAAATTGTTACGAAAATAAAAACCAATGATCTCAGAAAACTTTCTTTTCTAAACATTGTCTGAGACTGCAAAGAAGATGTTCCGCAAATCAAATAGTCTTGTAAATATCCCAGTCACTATCGCGACACAAAACACTCTCAATTCACGCAAAGGGGTGAGGTCTGTCGACGACCGGCTAAGCGTTCCATAAAACAAAATTATCTTAGGAACTCGCAGATTATAATTTTACGGGAGTTCAGCGAATAAAAATTGCAATAAGAAACAGACTTCAACGAAACACGTAACACTCACCTTCAAAACACCTGATCCACCTTCACACTTTAAGGTTGGCTACCTTAATTTTGAGGTTCGCCCATACAACAAGAACCCACTCAGGTGTTTCAAGTGCAATCGGCACCGCCACGAAGGTGCATCATATGGAGGCTCGCAACGCTATGCTAAGTTCTCCAGTAAGGATCATGATACGAAATAGTGCTCTAGTTTTTTCATTCTGTAAACTTTAATCGTGATACACTGCCTACTTGCGCAACTGCCCATCCTTGCAATACGAGAAAAGCATGGTGCGGATTAAGGTCTTGCATAAAGCCAGCTACCGTGACGCACGCCGAAGAGTGTCTCCACATTCCTTGCAGAAATCCCAAGAAGAAGCACTGTGCAAGAAGGTCCAGACTGCCAGTGATGGCACTCGGACTATGCCTGTTGCCCAACTCCCCCCGCTACGTAGTGGTCGCAAACGGACTGGAACCGCAAATAAACCGTTCAACAAGTTGTAACAGATTACGCACAAGTCTGCAGTCGAGCCCAATAACAAAATATTAGTGTGAAACATTCTTTGGCTTGTTGCTCCTGAATTTCATGAAACTGGAGGTGGTGAAGTCCCATAGAATCATGGTCTCACCACAACATTTAGCGGGGAAATTTGCGTCACGTGACGTCAACAGCAATTCAGTTTTTCTGGCATATTTAGGGGCAGGAAATGACGTCAAATGACTTCGTGCCACGTGGCCTACACAAAAAATCAATTTCCCGGCTAGATTTAGATTTAAAATTTACGTCACGGGACCTCCTCACCAATTCAGTATACCCGCTAAATTTATACAAAAATAACTTTAGGTCTGTGTCAGTTTAGCAGGTCACTTTAGACTCCAGGTCAGTTTAGCATTGAAACTGCGACTGTAAGTCACAGTTTCCCTGCTAAACTTAGCGGAAAAAATTACGTCACGTGACCTCCACACCAATTCAGTTTGTCCGGTAAATTTGGCGTGAAAATGACGTTACATAACATTGTGTCACGTGACCTAATCACAAATTCAGTTTCCCCGCTAGATTTATCGCGAGAATTGACGTCCCTTGTCCATATATTTAGATTCGGCGCTACATTTAGCGAGGAAAATGATATATGACTTCATGTCACACGACCTATCACAAATTAAGTTTTTCCGCAAAATTTAGCGGGAAAAGTAACGTCACGTGACCTCAACAAAATTTAGTTTTCCCCCTAGATTTGACTGGAAAATGACGTCACATGAATCCATGTCACGTTACCAAGACACAAATTCAGTTCTCCCGCTAAGTTTAGCGGGAAAATTGACGTCACATGACCTCAAAGCCACTTCGTTTTGCCACTAAATTTAACGAAAAAGTGATGTCACATGACCTCTGTTAGGAACGGAAGCTAGCGCCACCTGGAGGGAGAAAAGAACATTCCGTCTGGAGGACGAGAGTAGGGACTCTCGACTAGGGGCTTTTTCCGTAATAACGGCGTCGCACAATGCCCGCATATTTGTACTCATTTTGTAATTCATAATCTGTCAAAACCAACCTTTGTTTCGTGCAATCCATGGACTTACATGGCGACGAGGAAATAGAAGAGCCCTAGTGAGCAACAAGTTGGACAGTCTGACGGCGAAAACAACGCTGCCGACGACGACAGCGCACTACAGAGGGAGGACCGGCTCATGGAGGCCTTAGCCAAGAAGACGGAGGCCATCACGCTGCTTCCGGAGCGACAACCGGTAACACGTGCGACTACGAATGCACACGACGTGTTGTCGCGGCCAGTGCAGATAACGACCACGCCCGACCTCACAAGCACGCTACCCAAGTATTCCGGCCTCGACACCGAGAACTTCAAAGACTGGAGAACCAGCTTGGAATCGTCGCGAATCCGATGTTCATAGAGCGACGCTGCTGTCCTCAGCGCTGAGATCTCAAGGCTTCGCGGACGCGCAGCGTCGTGGCACCGCACTGAAGGCACGGAGATCCAAGCCTGGCAAGCGTGGATCACCGCTTTGCAAAATGAGTTCGACCAATCACTTCTTTTTCGCCAGTGGGTGCACTCCGTAAATGCACGAATTCAACGCGAAGACGAAACAATAACCGACTACATGTACGCGGAACTACAACGGATTCGTCGCAGATCGCACACGTTAACCGACAACGACATCGTCGACTGGCTCGTGCAAGGGGTGCGAACAGACGCTACGAAGCCGGTGATAGCTGCATTTCACGATCTCCGCCGAGGAAGTATAAACTAATTCTTTCAGTATGTAAGGCAGCTCGATTGACGAGAAACAAGAAGCTTTTCACACAGACTGTCGCCCTTTATAGGTTCCACATTTTCTGCTACTAGTGCTGCATCTACCACTGGACAGACGTTTAAGTGCTTGCTTTTACTCTTGTTCTCCTCTGTAGTCAGAGTCCAGCTGTAGGGAGTTCGGAGGCTGAAGAAGTTTTTGGTGAACTGCAGCAGTGTCTCTTTTAATTGGAACTGACAATTCTGACTAAACGGTGTATTTTCCGAATACCCCAGGCTGGAATAAAAATGTCAGGAAAAAGTATAAACATTCCAAATTACGGCACTATTTCTGTGCATATTTTGGGCAGTTCAATACATATCATACGGGCAACTGGGTGCAATTCGGCCGTTTTTGCTGCTACCATACAAACTCATTTCCAGTAATTGTGCATCTTCTAAGTAATATGCCTGCATACGTGTATAAACTATATAATTAATTCACGAATAAGCTGCAGTTATGTAAAAAAACCCTGTTCCACAAGCACTTCAAAGATAATCAGACATGGGGCCTTTATAACATCTACGAACCAACGTATGCAGAGTGGCAGCGCAAAGTCGGGGTCGCGAGCTAATTTGCCGACCGCCCAAAGGCCTATGATATAAATGCCACTTCAAATGCCTTGAAGCGGGATGTAATATCGTCCTGAATCATGATCATGCAAGGAACAGAATTCCAGCGCCTGAAACACTTGCGCCACCGCTTCACCGATCCCTCGCTAAATTGCCTTGTGTCGTGTGGACGGACAGGGAGGTTCATCTCAATTTTAAAGTTAAAAGGGACAAGCGGGCTTAAAAAATGTGCGGAAGCACGTCAATATTGGCCTAACTCGACGTATTGTACACCGGGTAAACGAAGTCTAGCTCCTCGAACAGCTTGCGGCACACAACGCCAAACCAGGAAACCGGTGCTGGGAAGCGAGCCGATGCGAGATCGCAGAGCGGAGTCATCTCCCTGACGTCACGGAACACCTCACCCAATCAGGGCGCGGCGACCGCAGCGACGCTTGTGTTCGCTCTCGGGGCTAATACTCATATTCAGTTTCCCCCTTTAAATTAGCAGGGAAACTGAAGTAGCCTTGCAGTTACGTGACGCTAAACGTTTGTGACGGAAGAACGGTTCACGTACACAACACTATTGTGAGCGGGCCAGACATCGGGTGTTGAAAGATATTTATTCAGGAAAGGCAGCGGCTTATATAGCCGAGGAATGCCGTGTCTTGTCACGTGTACTGGCTTGGTTCGGGACGTCACAATGACTCATACTTGAGCCACGCTACATTTCCCCTCCATCCGAATGTCTTCTCGGGCAGAGGGTACCGACGAGGTTCTTGACGAACCCTTGAACTTCTCTGAGGCTCTGGAGGCTGTTCGACGTCTTGAGCGTCGGAGCCCTCCGAGGTTCCAGGCCCCCCCCCCCCCCCCCCCCCCCCCCCCCCCCCCCCAGCTGTGGCAGGGACTGCGTCGTGCGGGGGCCAGAGGCTTCAGAGGTTCCGCGTCGAGAGGGGCCGTTACCTCCCGGAGGTGCTCTCGGGTGGGGCGGACTTCGCGGCCGTCTTCGGTCTGCAGGATCATCGAGCGAAGCGTGTTAGCTTGTCTCAGGACGGTAGCAGGCGCCCATGTTCGTTTGTCTTGTTCGTAGGTCGTGACCTGTTGTGCTCGTGACAACGTCGGCAGGTCCCTGGCGCCGCGGCTGTGGTAACTATTTTGCCGTTGGCGGATTTCTTGTAGTCGATTGTGGACGTCCTTGGTCGGCACAGTCTCTGGCTCCAGGTGGCTCGTGGGGACGGGAAGCAGGGTTTGTGTCTGCCGCTCCGGCGATGTCGGTCCTGATGCCGTCACCGCGGGTGCACCAGGCGTCAGTAGCACGCTGAGAGAAAACCACGACCGCGCGGAACGAACGTCCGCCGCCGTTGAGAAATCCCGGGCACACTCACGATGTCGTCCCTGATGCCGTCGCCGCGGGTGTACCAGGCGTCAGTAGCACGATTAGCGAAAACCGTGAACGCGCGAAAAGAACATCCGCCGACGTTGAGAAATCTCGGGCACAGTCTTTTCGATCGCTGGATGCTTCTGAAGACGGACGGTCAAAGAGGCGTGAGAAACAGGTCGCTGAAAAATCTATTCTTTTCATCTGCACACCCAGCTGCTTCGGAAGATACAGGTCGCACACATGGAACGAGAAGCCGAGACTGAGCGTTTGTTCCTGGCCGGCCGTTGCTTGTTGACGGACAAAAAACCGGTTTCCTTAAAAAAAAAAAAAAAAAAAAAAAAGTGGGTCAGCAAAACGACTTTCTTGCATTTTTCCCACGAACGCAATGCGAGGGAGAGAGGGTGCGTGGGGGCTCGCCCTTGGTGCGAGGCACCATAGTTACACACCCAGTCCCCGGCTGCTCTCGGCTTCCCCCTTCCCTCGCGTCGGCTTCAAGTAAAGGTCGGTAAAGAGGGAAGCGAGTCACGCGTTTCAGGTAAGACATTTGGGAAAACCGGGTCATCTGATATACGAAAGGGGCTGCCGGTGACATTCCAGTGAAATCTGTTTGCCGGCAAATAATCTACCAAAGACTGGTAAACTGGTTTCGGATGAAAACCGGTGAAAGTGCCCACCGTTTTGGATCGTCAAAACAGTTCACTGCACGCACTTCTTGAGGATTGCAACGTCGCCCCGAGCTAAAACTCGCACTCACGAGAATGCCGCTTGAGTGGTCTTGTACCTGCTCTGGCCCAGAATTTTGCCTGTCGTAAATATTAAGTTGCCGGTGATCGCTGCCCACCTTTTTGGATCGTCAAAACAGTTCACTGCACGCACTTCTTGCAGAATTGCAACGTCGTTTCGAGCTAAAACACGCACTCACGAGAATGCTGCTGCATTGGCGGCTGCCATTACAAACACAGTCCCCCTGCTCGTCTTGACTTCCTTGAATTTAGCCGTTCCCCTTGCGTGGGCTTCCAGTGATGTTCGGTGTCCGGCAAACGAGAGTGGCTTTTGGTAGGATTCCAGCGGCGGGTAATCAAAAGTGGTTCTGGTATAACTTCCAGCGAAAGTGACTACGCAGGTTTCTGGTGAAAATGAATGGAAATTTACCGTTTCCGCCGAATGTCACGGGAAGTTTTTGCCGGATTTTAACCGTAAGTGGCTCCGGTAAAAGGTCCAGCGAAATCTGGTTACTGGAGGTGGCGGCTGGTAATATTTCGACGAAAGACTGGTAAACTACGCTGGTTTCTGGTGAAAATGAGTGAAAATTAACCCGTTTCCACCGAATGTCACTGGAAGTTTTTGCCCGATTTTTCAATGGGGGTTCCAGGCATTTTGGGACTATAATATATAGGAAGTTATCACGGGTGTGTGAAAGGAGTGATGGTACCAGGGCAGCCTTTTTGGAATTGGATACTGCGCATGAGATCAGAGGTGCAATCAGGGTTAGAGATTCGACAAAAAAGGGTAGGCATATTGGCACTGAGCGCACATGGAAAGACATCACATGAGGGAGTAGGGGAAAACATGGGCCGGTCGTCTTTTGAGAACAAGGAGGCAATTAGGAAGTTGAAATTTGAACAAAGGTTGACCGAAATGAATGATACATTGTGCGTTCGGAAAGTATTCGAGTATTTTACACATACAAATTTCAACGCAAGATAAACAAACCGAACTCCAAAGGTTACTTTTTAATACATTCACACTAGTGATAAGCTTGAGCAGGCTATTTTGGTAAAGAAGGCAGTGAGAGAGGCCTAAAGAAAAATGTCGGAGGGAAGAATGCCGGAAAACTCACCTGAATTAATGTACAGGTCACAGATACAGGTCATAAGAAAGGAAGAAATGTTTGACAATTCATAGGGAAGTTTTGTGCTCTTCGAAGCGAGAGCAAGAGTATTGAGGACGAGGACGTATTTGGCTAAATTTCATGACAGACACATTATGTGCAGCCTGCCATGATAAGAGCGAGACACTGGAGCTCTTGCTTTTGGAAGAGCACGGGGCTTCGCCCTGCCCTTCCTGAAGAGGTAACGGATTCGGAAGGGGCTCTGGGTTTTGCTGGTGACGATGGGAGGACAGAAGGGAGAAGAGTTACAGTCACAAAGAGGCAATTAGAAGATTAGCAGAAATTATAAAGGGAAATTTTAATGATGCATAACTAACTAGCACAGCTGGGGACATGCGGGACAAAGGAAGATTGGAACTCCCTCCCACGTGGCTCCGCCAAAAAATCTCAACCCTGTCTCCCAGTGGGTCTTGTGCTGGGGTAACGCAGATCAGGCATGACCAGAGGAAAATTGGTGACTCCTTCGCCGGGGGGAAGAGGCGGGGATGATGTTTTTAACAGGATAGTTTGCTGGACTAGTTGGTTGAACGACAAAATGAAAACAACTGTGCAAAAAGAACACGACACAAAGTAGATGTCCTTTATGTATGACAAGTGCTGATTGTTGGGCAAGTTGTTATGGTACGTTATAAAACATGACTGCGTTTGAAGACAAGCACATAGGAAGAACACCCTTCAGGTCACGCATGACCTTTACCCGTTTCAGGTCACGCATGAAGTACCCGTAGATAGTGTTATTCAACTTTTAGACATTAAACTCACCCTGTCTGAACCGCACATCTGTTGGCCGTACCACCCAAGGGTCGACAAGCCGTTGTTACCATTTAACTCATCCCACTCGAAATTAGTTAAAATAGGAATAGTTAATTTGTGTTTTACGAACGCCCTCAAAATGTCCTGTCCTCATGCAATGTCTTTGAGTCTCATTGAAGTAAACAAACGCTTGCAGCGTGCCGGGTTTCCAAAGACTGTAAATGTATCTGTAGCAGAAGGCGTCCTTAAGAAAATTAGAAAGGACGTTAGCCCGCGCCCAGAGTCAGGTCAAACGGGACAAATAGTTGCGGTTGTGACTTACGTGCACAGAACAGCGCACAGTCTGGGAAAAATGGTAAAACCTGTAAACGTAAAAGTTGTTTACTCTGCACCCGAAAAGCTCGCAAAAATGTGCAAGATGACAAACCCATTCTGCAAGGTGCCAACGGGCTGCCCAATCAAGCACAGGAGTCCGTTTGTCGCGTGCACGGAAGGGGTGGTGTATCGAATTCCGCTTTCATGTGGCAAGATTTATGTCGGCCAGACAGGCAGATGTTAAAATGTACGGCTAAGGGAACACTACCAGAAAGTGAACGGGTTTCGGGATGGCCATCTGTCGTGACTGCAAGTGCAAACCATTATTTGCTTCCTCTACTGTTCTCGCTAGGCGCAAGGACAAGATGTTAGAGAGATTATGGAGGCTGACGCTATAAATAGTTCCGGCACGTGTTGTGTCGGTGTGGCGTCAACTGACTTGGCGAATAAGGAGTTAGCGTACTTGGGGTCCGTGGCGGTGCCACGGACTGGTTGAGATGTGATGCGGTGACGCAGTGTGCTTCTACGCTGAGGCCCTTGAATTAAATCAGTTCAAAGTTTGCGCTCTGTGGTGTCTGTTCTTCCTATGTCCCTGTCTTCACGCGCAATCATGTTTTCTAACTTTATGTATGCCCTGCGTCCGTCTTCTACTTAGTCTCGCGTCCTTTTTGTCCTGTTTTTTAATATTTGATGCTTTAAACTTTTTAGCGATCGCCCGAAGATCGTCCTGGTGATATCTCACAACACTCTGGTGATAGTTAGGGGGTGAAAATCGGTCTTAGAAGGGCAGGAGGAATTATAGGTTGGTTTTTTGAGACCTATGCTAGGTGGCGCAAGCTACCACCCGTTACAAAGGGCATAGCCATGAATATCCATCCAACTATCCGCCCATCCATCCGACGATTTTAATCATCTCTCCTGGTACAAAACATAGTGATCGCCAATGGCATGTGCTTTTAAGAAAGTTTGGGCAAAAACGAAACCTCAGAAATCAATTTTCTGTGCGAAGGCAATGCGCCGGACGTCTAAAGGATGTCATTTTCCGTGGAAAACTCGCACACCTGAGAAACACTTTTTCCTTCGTGTAAATTACAGTAATTTGTTAGTACTTTTTATTTGGTTCCCTCGTGTAACACGAAGCAAAGATGTCCCGATATAAATATTTCTGCACGAAAACACCTATCAATAGTTTTGTACGTTCACGCCTTCTTACACGGATAGATGTGACATTTTAAACGCCTCCTTTTATTTAAATGCTTTACAGCATATAACAAAACGAAAAATGCGGTTTCCAGCGTGGCACCCGGGCAACACGGTCTTCGTATGAACAGGCTTTCAAAAGTACCGGTCACATCTTGAGTCCTCGACGTAAGCTATCGAACGTAATCAAATACTTCTAACGGGCTTTAAGCCCATTGCGCCGTTTTTGATTGACGCCCGACATGATGCCAACCGATGTAAGTAATTCGGCGAAAGCTCAAACGACCCAGAAAGCGCCTGAGACTGTAGAGAAGATCCACCAGATTAAAACAAAGAGTTCTTACTCTGGTGTGCGGAGTCAAAAGAAGATTCTCCCGCGGGATGGCTCTTGTCGAAGCTTGCCTCGGGTCAGCGTCTTGAGGTAACTTGAACGCACGCACTTTTTTGATGTTTTTCTATTTGCCGCGACATTCCGTAGCGTAACATTTGTTCGGCGTGCCAAACTGTCAAACAAAAACGCGCGCGCGTACGTTTTAAAACACGGCAGGGCAAACGACGGGTGGAGAAAAACGAACAAAGAGTGTGAACATCTCTGACGTCTTCCGGATTTGAACAGCCAGGTATGTGCAGTCGGCGGGTCGGCCCACCACCTGTCGCCGGTGACATGAATCTTTCTCTCGACCATCTTTGCATCACGTCTCTCAAGCGCTGAGGCCTTCCTAGTCTAGGAGTGTTCATAGAACTCGTGCCCCGGAAGCAGACCTGTGCTCGTTACTTAAAAAATGTAATGAATTAATTACAATTACAAATTACCGGGCTTCAAATGTAATGAATTACCGTTACAAATTACTGTCGCTGAAACGTAACGGACTACTTACTCGTTGCATTACAAATTACTCTCAGGTTACATTTTCCGCACACTTATCCTGAAAACAAGGGAAACAATTTCGATATCTTTCAAAAAATGTTCTGTCACACTACTTTTAATTTCCCATACGCCCGTTTTATGGTAGGCTTTGTAAAAATTAAATGTATTTAAGAGGAAGAGTGTAGGTGCACACCGTTCATCTGTAAGCTGACAGGGCACTGAAAGCTGCAACCACACCCGCCATCCCGCTAGCTTTCGGCCTCAGGAAATAATCCCTGGAATTGTGCAGACAAAGCTGGCGGTGCGCATGCTGAGTAGCAGCGTCTACCTCCGCTACGAGAAATGGAGCTAAAGAAGTGATCTACGAAAGCTCCCTTTTCACTCAGGTGTTTCGCCTGTTATCTACAAGAAAAGAAAAAAACTTTGTTTTTACGTTAGAATCTATAGCCAATGCAAATTGCAAGTGTCCCAGCTTACCTTGTTGTGTTTCCGTAGATTAGAGATTGTTGTTCTTGCTGATAACAATGTGTCTGTTTGGGCAAGGAACGTATGCATTTTGAGCATCTAATTAAGAGATGTCCATGTAGATGATGAACACTCCATGACCGAAAACTCAACCAGTCAAAGAAAAAAATGTGGTTACGGGTTATTGATCGCGTATCGGTTCTCACTTTCGTAGCAGTATTCGTGGAGACCAGGGGTGGGGAGGACAGAGAAAACAAGAGAAGCGGTGGCCATCGGTCTCGCAATACAATTCAGGATCACACCACTTTTACGCGTTCTCTCTCTCTGTCTCTCTCCGTGTCAGCACTCCTTAGATGGCCTAACCAACCCTCCCCCCCCCCCCCCCCCCTTTATATGTTGACAGTTGACTCTAAAGTGAGGGGTGGACTCGACCACCATGCCCAGGCGAGTAAACCAAAAGTATCAACCGCACCTTCGAAAACGATGCTCTTAGCCTCATGCCGGGAGCTTTTCAGCCGTGCCTCAAGAATGCGCTAGAATAAAGCAGGGCTCATCAAAGACAAAGATAATTAAACCCCCCTGCGCTAGTCTACATTGTCTGTTACGCGGTTCGTTAACCCGCGAATCGAGGGGGTACGGACACGCGTTTGATGTTTGTTCAGGTGGCGGCCGGGAGACGTCCAGCAACTCCCAGATGGCGCGACGAGCGGACTACAAGCGAAGAAGCGGGAAGCGGGGTCGGACGCGCTGAGCCGATGATCGCCGCTAGGCACCCTTCGTCTTCCCCTTCCTTCTCCCCTCGAAGTGAGAGAGAAGTTTGCGGGTGGGGTGGGCGGTGGTCAACTGGGTCGGCTAGGGTGCCTACATGTTTCCGGAGCGGCGGAAACATGTAGGCACCCTAGGGTCGGCTGGTCGTGCGGTCCAGCCGTCGGGCACAGGAGCACATCGCTTCAAAAAGGAGGTGTTCTAAGCAACCAGTCGCTTAGTGTTTCTGGCAGGGATTTTTTTTTTTTTTGCTGATGTTGAAAAATAATATTACTTTTATTTGATATAGGTCCGTCACCTCTGACAAACTTATATTTTCCTAATTTAAAGGCAAATAATACGTGCCTAACATCACAAAACTTCAAACACATCATAACAACATTGACTTTCGAGTGTATCAGTCTGAAGATCAAGATGCAGTATGGTTGTTTCCGAATATATGCGTATATGCTTACGCATGTAACCTGGATTTGCAACTAAAACGCAAGACCTTCTTACTCAGATTTTCAGGGGCCGCACTTGAAATATCCGACTCCGAAAGCTTTGCAAACTAAGCATGTGTTTTGTATAGAGAACACTAGTAACGTCGGTGCTATTATACTGCATAAAGAGGCCAATGAATAACGTTCGTGTTAGAGGGGTACTAAAGATTCTACTGAACGTCAATTCATCGGATAACTTAGTAATCGCTTAACGCTGTTTTATTCATGTTCAGGTTAGGAAATTTATAAACATTACAATTTCAAAGCGGATTTCTAGGCCTTCGCTGTGAATATTATATGAGCTTATCAGATTCACGTCTCAACATTAAAAGAACTAGCTTTGCCCCCGTTATCACGCGCTACAAATTGTGATGTCCTGATGATCACTACGTAGTTTCCATGAGCACAAAATTTTAGTATTTATTCTATTCACATTTTATTCTTCTGGATGGAAGTAAATAATCAAAACTCGTAATTAGCTTCTAAGGGGGCAAAAAAAAAAAAAAAAACATTCGCACATAAAAAGAAAGTTTTACATCGGAATTTTACGGTTGCGACCGCTGAAGTTGAAGAAAACTTTCTGATGCGCGGTCAGTTATCCAAAACTAAGACGCGAGTTTGCCTAATTGTTTTTCTTCCAGGGTGAAAAGCAGTTTGCTGTAAAGAAAAGAAAGAAAAACAAGACACAACGCTTTTTTGCGACTTTTAGGGTTACATTGTCCTCAACCTACTTTCCTACGGGACAGAAACAAAGCAAACCCCTTCCTTATGCTTGCAAACAGCTAACAGCTAATATGCCTAGTGAAGCCTATAAAAGGGTAACGGCCAGTCCGACTAAAGAGCTAACAACAATCCTGTATTGTGACGACTGAACGTAACATATGAATATGACATTGAAAAAAAAAACAAAAAAAAAACGTTATGTACCTTGGGGTGGCGTTGGAACAGAGGGAGAGGAGACGGGTTCGATAGCCCGCCCCTCTCCTCCTATAAAAATTGCAAAAATTCGAAGTAAACAATGCGATGAGGGGCCAGAAAAACGCTCTCGACTTGCCTAACACGTACACACACATTATCACCACCGTCAATGGCCGTTGCCACTGTCACCCCTGATATGGAAGCCGGGTAATTAAGATTTGGTAGGGCGCCTCCCCCCTCCCCCCTCCCCCCACACACACACATAGATACACCCCTCTTTCTCCCTCCCCTTTAAATAATATCGAGACAACTATGTGAATATGTAGGCCCAGGAAGTTTTTACATGTTCGACATCAAATGGAGTGCTACCAAGTGTCTAACCACGCCTTGTGTCAACGACACAAGCGAGTTTAGAAACTTGCCGGTGTCGTTCGACGTTTTCGGTCTACGATCTATGTCGACGTGTTTGATCTACGACATGTACTTCGAAAATAACACCCCCAATGTTTTAAAGGAACTTACTAGTTCGACAGGAGAGGAGTTTGAAATAATATCGCATGGAAGGTCACAATACTTAGTTTTGGGGCGAAAGAAGAGAGCTTTCGGTTTATTGTCACTTATTTTTAGAATATTTGAACTAGCCCAAGTTTCTAAGTTTTTTATGGTGTCATACTTTAGGAGCTTCTGGACGCGGATGGCCCCTCGACGAATCATGTACTCAGAGTAGCAGAGAGCGAAACGAAGGAGGGGGGTTAAACCACCAAGGATATTGCAACAGGGTCACTACCAGTTCGGCCGGCCCTCGCGGAAGGGCCAAGCGTGGATTAGGGCCGAGCGAGCCGGAACTGCCGAGTGCGGGGACTAGGCCGACGACTGCGAAAAGGCCGGGAGGGGTGTCTAGGCCGAAAGAGGGGGGAAGGCCGGGCACGGCGGCAAGGCTAAGGGAGGCAAAAGGGCCGAGAACGGGGGTGGGGATTAGAGCGATCAGTGCACGCGTGGCTCCTTCGTCGACGCGGGAATTCGTTGGAAAGAGAACCGATAGATGGCGCACCCTGTTTTCGCTCCTTTCTGTTTGGAGACCTGTTTGGTTTGACTAGTCTGGCGTGGAGCACGGTGGAAGAAAAATGTTTTTCTTCCACCGTGGCCTAAAACACTTCTTTTTTTAACACACATTTTGAGCGAGCGATTTTCACGACAAAGTGAAGTCTGGAAAAGCGAAACAACGTAATCCCGCTGCATGAGCTCTCGTGCAGCCAGATCCTCTTGCAGTGCTATGAACTCGTGCTCTAGCTTTCGCTATAATACACGGGGCGCCTAAATTGTCTCAACATCTTTGTCTTCTATGTGCTCGCCCAATAGGGCGCGGGCACAAGTCCTGTTTGAATAGAAGCCTCTTGGCTCCCCTCTAGGCTGACTGGCGCAGTGTCTTCAAGCGGCAAGGTCAGGAGCTTCATTTCGTCGCGTACTACTACTCCGACTTTATAAGCCCGCACAGTGGAAGGCAAGAAACAGAACCTCAGTTTTTTCTGCGCGCCTGCCAACAGAAGAAAAATAAGCTTACCATGATCCCACTGATAAATTCGGAGCACACTTGATGGGTGGTGTCTGAGGTGGCCAAAAAAAAAGTGCAAAATACTCCTACGAGGGCAGCTAAGCTTATCGCACATATTACACATTCTGTGCAATCCGAATGGTGTGTGCGATCGATCTAGGTAATTTGCAAAGAAAACGTCTGCTAAGCAAACTTTGGATACAAAACAAATGAGGAGATCTACGGAATGGGAAATTGCTCCTTTTTGATCCAGAGGCCCGACATGGAATTCTAAATTGAACCTGGCTCACACCGCTTATACCTCATACAAAAGACAGTCTGACAGACACGATCGAGTCACCGCGAGATCCGTGTTTCGAATGCCGCGTGCCATGTCTCTTCTTCAACTCATTGCCCTGCAGCATTCGAAGAATGGACCTCGCGGTGACTCGCGTTCGAATCTGTCCGCGGACCGTCCTTCGCAGGATTTCAACGAATTCCCGGCTTAGCGGGAATTCGTTGAAAAGAAGAACGATAGATGGCGCGCCCTGTTTTCGCTCCTTTCTGTTTGAAGACCTGTTTGGTATGACAAGTTTAGTCTGGAAACCTGTTTTTTTTTCTTTTTTTTTTTAACGCACAGTTTATTATCAAAAATTTCATAAGGAAAAATATGAGGGAAATCAACCAACTCGTCCTGAGTTTCAAAACCCAGGACGGGTTGGTTTCCTTAATATTTTTAATTGAAAATCCACTCGCTACGTAGGCCAAAGTAGCAGACCTCTTATCCGCTAGGCCATGCACGCATGAGGGATTTTGCGTCAACTTTTAGGAATATAAATAGAAAAAACGAGAATGCACATCTCCTGTTTTTATTCATTTTTTTCCTTTCTTTCTATCACGATTTTTGGCAATCTCAAATATACTTGCCGCAGCTAAAGGACAGCAAGATGTTTACTTTCAGTCGTGATTAAAACCTGTTGAGTCCCGCTACAACACCGGAATCAAAATTTTGTAATCGGTGCGAGAACAGTAGCCGTGGTTCCAGCCGGCCCGATACGCGCTCAGGCATAACTACTCCATGGCCGATCGCACCGCTGAAGTATCGTATCGAAGGTGCAAAAATGGTCTGCTAAACTTGAGGGATCACGGATCGCAAAGCACGCTTGGAAGTAACTACACAATAGAGTCACAGCTCTATATAATGACTGTAGAAGTCACCTGCGTCGCAGACGGAATCTGCGCGAGGAAGACCGATGATTCAGTCCAGCGAGAACGCTCTTGAGAGCAGACGACAAAACACATCCCTTCCGCAAATAAAAAAAAGAAAAAACAACATTGTGCGTTATCTTTTAGACGATTACTGCGCCCCAACTTCCAAGCGGCACACCATTGCTTGACCAAATAGGCCCGCAACTGGCAAACATTGGCTCCAATGTTGGCCTAATGTTGATTTTTTTCGAAACCGCTACCCGATCCAACGTTGGACCATTAACTAATGCGAATGCAGGACCACGATTCAACCAATGTTTAGGCTAATATTGGACCATCATTTATGCCATCGTTGGACCGCCTTTTAACCAAAATTTAAGCCCAACATTGGGCCACAATTTCACCAACACCTAAGCCATCATTGGACCACTATTGAGATTGTGAATCCTATACAACCAATATTGGCATCAAAGTTTAATCACTGGCTTATCCAATATTAGCTCCCAACCTTATGCCCTGGCTATTTAAATTTCGGCATCCGATTTCAAGCACGGGTTGTACTATTTTCGGCAGCCATTTTAGCGGACATGCAGCTTTCTTTTCAGATGTGTGTGTAATGATCAGTTGAACACTACACATATATCTGAAAAGAAAGCTGCAGTAAACAAGCCACATTCACTGTGGAATTTTTTTTTATATCGTATCCAGGTGAATATAGAAGCATGCAATTCAAAGTGTACCGTCAATACATTTTATTAAGTATTACAATTAAAGAAAAATTAAAGCAAAAATGAGTGCCAGGATTCACCCTTGCAACCTGTGAACCGGGCAAGAACGTGATGGGATCCCACGCAGAGTTCTGGGCACACAGTTCCAAAAGAAACAGAAGCGAGGGCCTCAATTCAAATGCCAGTTCCCACTAGGCCACCTCATACCACTGTAATTTTAAATATTCATTTACCTTTCATCTTCAGTCACTGTCATTTCTCTCTTACCCATGTCAATTATGAATATCGAAATAAAATATAGCTTTATTATTCGTCACCCTTTAATCAACTGTTCGATTAATCGATTCAGTTGCTCTCTAACATAAAATCTCAGAAAGGCCTGCCGACTCTTAATGTTTACATTTCTATAATGAAAACTTTCTTTTGCAGTGAATATTTTTCGTTATTTTGTATACAATAAACTTGAGTATTCTAGGAGATAGCAGTACTGCCTTATATAACAAATAGATGAGCAAGTAAGACACCTGGGCCGGCCTGCTGCAATGAGCGCCCCAGCCGACAATGAGTGAAAAGAAGCACTGCAAATTGTGGGGCGCGCGAGCGTCTTGAGACGAGGTATGAGTCGCGCTCAGGTTCTGCGCTGGCTTTGACAGTGCTTTCCCTAGTCTCAGCTGAGACGCTGTTTCCAGCAACCCGGCATAGGCGTTAACTGTTGTTTTGTTCGCCCGACTTGTCCTAACTCAGAGCTCAACCGATCTAGTATGTAATATTGATAGTGATTAAAGAAATTAATCAAATAGTAGAAAGGTTAATCCATAAATTGTTTAGCCCCTTTTTTGCAACATCATAGGGTTCCTCATCCCTCCATCTAACATTAAGACTTGCTAATTACAATCTCACAATTTAAGTTAACACCTATATCTCTACGTTGATTTGGAAAAAAAAAAAAGCTTTACATTTACGGCATTTGCGGCACAGAAACATATAGTTACAAATATACTAATGTTTCCTTCATAATATTTACAAGTTATAAGTCAAATCGCTGGCCTTTTTCAGCTCACCAGTGTCAAATGTGCTACGAAATTAACAGTTCAATAAATAGCCTGTTATACGAGAGGAACATTACAGCTGAACAGAACATAACGCTTGAATCAATCAAGAATTTCAAATAAATCACGCACGTAAAAAAAGCTTGACGAGTAAAGAAAATTACAGGCAAATAGACTCACATAGCGCGTTGAGATAAATTAAACTCCACTTCCAACCAACAAACCGAATCTGGGCAAATAGGGGTTAACCAACGCTTCTGTGGTATTGAGCTTTAGACATACATCTTGCGACACGAAGACACCCATATTTTAACAGAAAAAATAAAATAACAATGACTTCGAACATAAAAAATAACCAATCAGAACGTCCCTAACAGTCTATTTGAATAAAAAAAAAAAACACTTCCAATTAGCGTTGTAGAAGGCCTGTCGGGGCGATCTCTGTGGGTTACAGGCTGGACTCGTCGGAGATTCCTGTCACAGAGTTCGACGCAGTCCAAACTCATCGGATCATGACAAAGCGTACATTGCGTAGCAGGAACACATGTCCCCGATGGTCAAGAGGTCATCTCTTTGTCACTCACATGGATGGAAGGGTGGTCCGTCGCGTCTTCGGTCCGTCGAAGCTTATAATGACATGTATGTACACAACAAAGGAAGGTCACAGGTGTGTAGGGGCTGCCGAGAGTATATCCATGGTTTTGACTAGAGCCACTAAATCAGCTGCGTCTAGAGTATCGGCACTCCGTTCGCTGACATTGTTGTGGGCGCCGCCTTTTTGGTGCTTGTGCAGAGCAGACGTAGCTGCCGATCATTATGATTCAAAAGTGCGACTTCCTCAACATTAGATTCGGTGTAAGGAAGCTCATGTAATATAGCTTTGCTATGTCGCGAACTGTTTAAACATTTGTGGAGGACGAAAAAACGTTTTCTGTGATTTCAAATAAAGCTTCACATAACTGCCAACCATGATTTTAAGCCACAATACCGCCAAGTGTCGTTACTCTGAAACGTAGCTTATTTAGTGGCACAAGTTTTGACAATCCGCGTGCTCAAGATCGCACTTGGCATTAAGACGGAATGCGCTGCTGGTGATCGGAGCTCTAAAACCCCCGTTTTTGCCGTTTCCAGTAGAGGTAGCGTGGATGGTGAATATGCCGAGCCGCTTCGCGCGATAAAAACAGTCCGCTAAGCAATAAAAGGCACTAAAACAACTTTAAAAACTGGCACCACGATGTCCTGATATCCGCATGTTCATCTGGCAATTCTTTTCTCTTAGAGAAAGGAGCTGTTTCTGCCCGTTTGTAGTTCCCGGTAGGGCAACACTGTTCACGATGGCGAAAGTTCCCCGAAACAGTCGAACAGTCCCCACCGGCCTCCAGTCGACCCCTACCTTATCGTGATTCGTGTGGCCTTGGTCAACGCGACCTCATTTTCTGTGTGTGTTTCGCTGGCTGGACTCCGTCACCCCTGAGCTGAGAGTGTAGAGGAAGCTAAGGTGCTCGGTGAACCAGTCGCACGTCTAACTTTAGTCACGTGATCACGCTCCTTCCCGCAACCATGCGCAGAGAGCGGGGCAGGTGATGACTGATCCGGCGGGCGCGTAGCTCCCCCTGTACTGTCAGCTTAGGAATGAAGGGATTTCTTGTCGCTCAAGGACGCCGAGTCCTCTTCGCCCACAAAGGAGATTTGTGTGGGGAAAACGGGAGGGTAACTGTTCTCTCATCACGTCTCTCGCCCTTTCTGAGGGAAAGAGAGGGTGCGCCATGAGTTTAGCCCGGCGACCTTGGTAAGCAATCCGTTCCGAGGCCGTCAGGCTCGCCCCTCCCCTATGCTCTCCCCTTTCTCAAATACTTTCGTCTGTTTCTGCTCAAATTTGCTATCCGGTTTAGAGCTTTTATACTCCCAGTATAAAAGGCTCTGATCCGGTTGTCCCAAAACGAATGTGGTATGGTTGTTTATATATATATATAAAAAAAAGAAAACTCTAGAGCAAAAGGACAAAAAGCGACTGAGAGACACGAAGCTCGAAACTCAACTTGAAGCCTACTGTCAAAATTAAAAAGAGACAATAAAAAATAAAATGGTTATGAACGAAAAAAAAAGGGTCGATATAAATTTCAAGAAAATTGTCGGCCTTGTTGGCTTTCCCTCAGAGCACCATTGAAGCTAACTAAATTATGCTTCAAAATAAACAAAACAAAAGAGCATGCGCACAAAAAAAAAACAAAAAAACATTCACACAAACATGTGGGATGCGCTACATCGGTAGTCTAAAATATCAACGAAACATGGGCGTTCGTACGTATGTAGCATGATAACACTGTGGAAGTTAATAATAATAATAATTTATTTTCCTTTTTATACAAAGGAGGGAGATAGGGCAAAAAGCTGCGTGGCTTGCAGCTTGACGAGGCCCTACAAGTGTAGCAAAGCAGCAGAGACATTTCAAAACAGGAGGGTAACTGTTCTCTCATCACGTCTCTCGCCCTTTCTGAGGGAAAGAGAGGGTGCGCCATGAGTTTAGCCCGGCGACCAGCATTGTTCCAATGACGGCATAATTACGTTACACACGCTCGCGTGCCCACTTATTGCCGCTTAAAGGGCCTCTGACACGCCTCCCCCCCCCCCAATTTTTTTTTTTTTTTTCATGCTAGGCGTTAAAATGTATCAGGATATCACCAAAGAATTGTTCCCTTTAGAGTTGCGTAGATTTTTTTATGAAAAATAGAAATACGAAGCCAATTCAAAGTTCCCGCCAGTGCACCGCGACGTAACAGTGTACCGCAAGAGGTCGGGGCGGTCAGAAGGGAGGCATCACCGGAAGTCACGTGAGCTGTCTCACTCCTCATGCTTACCGCGACCGCGCGTAATATCGTTTTTATATTTTTGTTATTCTCCGCACCTGCGCGAGAAATCCAAGCATACAATGTTTCTTTATTTGCTTCTCATCGTTTAATGAGCCTGTAACGGTAGAAGAAGAGGTGTCAGTGAACCTAGTAAACAAGTTTTGCTCATGTTCTAGACAAAACACGTACTTTATACTGGACGTTTATTTGTACTTGGTACACCCACCAGCTCGTATTCTCTAGATGGTAAACATCTTCAGCCTGGAGAGTATCCGATGATTCGACGACCTCGGTGTCTGAACCTTTAGCAATGCGATCGGACGTGTCGTGTGCTACCAATCCTAATTTCTGCGAGCGTTCTAATTTTTATTTTCAAAACTTGATAGCTTGTTTTGTCCCCAGTATGGCTCTGTACTATCGGACTGATGGCATGCACTCCTGCGCTGGCTTGTACTCGCAACGCTTTGATCATTGACCTCTATCACGTCAATCTACCGACTCTTCGTCCTGAACTTTTACAGCGCGGAAACTAACAAACGGTGCAGTGATAAAAAGCTAGTGGAACTGAAACTTTGTTTTCTACAATCGCTCGTGGAGAAGACAAAAAAAAGTCTTAGGCACGGTCGTGGGGAGCACGAGGAGCGACACTCACGTGACTTCCGGTGAACACAATTTAGTGACGTAAGTCAATGTGTCCCTTCTGATCGCCCCGACACCTTGCGGTTCACTGTTACATCACAGGGTACTGGCGGGCACTTTGACATTTTTTGGCGTGTCAGAGGCCCTTTAATTAAAATCAAAATGCTCCGCCGTCACGGTGAGGACCCGGCCACCTGATCTGGGGATTCGCGTCATTGGCTCCTGATGAAACTGGCCATTTAAGGCGGGGCAAAGGGGCGGTGTGTCAGTCGTGGTCATTTCACACGGAGCTTTTGTCATCGGGTGCTTTCGTGCACCACCCGATTGTACATAGATCGTCAACATTCTGTAAAGCGGTCTCCTTCGTGGAACTTCGAAGTTTACTGTAATAAGTGTTCATGTGATCCTTTGCTGGATAAAAAGCAGATTCCGGGGAAGTAGGAACCCAAAACAGAGGAGAAATTTTTGAGGCGTTCAAAATCAGTGTAAATTAGTATGACGGTTGCATCAGTGCGTCGTCACTCGTTTCATCAAATAAGGAATTCAGGTTCATTTGGGGTGAGGTATAATAAAGTGTGTATGATATGTTCGTTCGTCGTTGTTTTTTTTTTTTTCAAATAAAATTTAGTTGCTTGTAGCGCTCCGAGTGTGCACGCCTACTTCTTTGTGCTCATTTTCTTTGCGTCTTTAAGTATAATAGCGAGTTCGTTTCACAACACTCGTGTCCACGCGTGCCCACTCGCGACGTAAAGCGAGTTCGTTTCGGCAGGCACTTCACGAGTGGTTGCACTCTCCGAGTTCGTTTCAGCGGCGGCACCCCACGCGTGCATGTACTCGCTGCACCGAGAAAATCGGGCGTTTGCCAAAGTGCAATCCCGTCATGCCTCGCTCCGGCAAGGCCGGCGAGGAGCGGGAGCAGACGACGGAGGGTTCGTCAGTGGTTCGTCTGCTACGATGTGTCGCGGAACCGAAAAGAAAAAAAGTAGATTTTCTGACAGAAATCGCTTCCCGCGTGCAACATAATCAAACGTGAGCTTGAATTGTGAGCGTCTGCTATTTCATATAGAAGCAATTAACAACCCGTGCTTTATTTGCAGGTTTTAAGTCGCTCTGTTGCCGTACAGACGCTGAAATATACCAGTGTGTCAAGAAATGCTCAGAACGAACGCATCAGCGGCCCCCGAGATGTTTATCCCCATCCGTGTGCGCATGAAAAATTGAACATTTGTCGACTAAACTCCCTCAACAGATACCTCTGACTGCCCAATAAGCATACGAGAAAGCTAAACATAGTGACTTTACTCGAGGCTTGGGCAACATCATCATGTTGAACATTTACCTACGTCAGCTAACTTGCCCCGTTGTATTTTGTTCGAGAAAGCTCTCATTCTCGACGTCCTCACCAAGGCTGATATCTGATCCACCTGTAATGACGAGCGAAATCGAAAGTCACACGAAAAGGTTTGCTGGATATTCTAACAGACTAGTTTTAAGCCACACCCTTTCAGTGGTTCACGCATAATGCCATGCTCAAACGGATCAAGCTTCTGCTCGGACAGCAGCATCAGTTTTCTTCACTGTAAACGCAACCAGCTACTTTGTAGACAGCTGGATGCGGAAATGTACGCCGTCGGTAACTATCTCTACGACAGCTGAATTGCTTGAAGTTATCGCAACTATAAACCACAGGTAGCAGCGTTCAACGTTTGTAGGTAGACGTTGTTAGTGACTGGCCCTCTCGCATTCCCACCCATCACTCCGAACAGAAAGGCGCTAGTTTCGGTTTGAGGTCGGTACTCTTTTTACAACATAGATGGGGGCATCATCAATCTTCCGCACTCGGTGCATTTGGCGTGTTCGTTTGAGACCAGTTCTCCGTTTCAGTCCAGCTCTCCAGAATGGATCGCATTCTGCGAGTGCGATCCATTCTGGGGATTCTGGGAGAGAACTCGAACGGTGCCAGTGCGTGTGAAACGAACTCGCTATTAGAGTTTGCACCTGACGTCACTTCCGGTTCGACTCGAAATCGAAGCGATCGGAACCAACATTGTCGTCTGCTATCAGTGCCTTGACGCCATGTTGGAGGCATTCTGCGTCTTATTCGCGACTCCAGCAAAACGGACGCCGCCAAGCGGAAAAACCGGGAACCAGTCGGTCCAGGTCGCTCCCCGCCCCGCCGCGTCTCTGATGGCTTTCGCGGACACGTGCTGTGGGCGCGGGGGCGAGCAATGTAATTTGACGAAGGTCCGAAAATTTCTTAAGTTTGCCTAAGTGTTCATTAGTGTGGTGAAGGCTCAGTAGATTGTTTCTTTCCATCACGTGTTTGAAAGCCCGTTTACGCCACAACACACGGTCGCGTGCTTTCAATTTTTTGGATGAGGAGGAATCACGAAAAAACGTTTTGATTTCTCGTCTGTCTCTAATCACATTCAAAGTGACGACTGCTTGGCAACTGATAAGTGGTTTCTTTATAAGGATGTAGAACAAACTGAGGTCGACAGACAAAGTGTTTCACAGGAGGGGACACGAATGTTGCAGTCAAGTTAATGGGAAGGTTCGATAGCTGCTTTCCTTGAGTTTAGTTGTGCTCGATTAGCTTCAAGTTAATTTGAGCCACTAACGCCGGCCGGTGCGTTGGCTATTCATCTTGGCGGCTTTTCGCCGAAAAAGACCATATTAAAGGAGTTGGGCTAATTTCGCAATTACTTGATTCAGAAAACCTGCTCGCTGCATATGATTAATGAGGGAATTATCTGCTTTCAAAAGGTGGGGGACGCGTCTCGCAAAGTTAGAAGCTGTCACGCCATTAGGATCTATCGCGTCTGCAATATTTATATTATAACCCCTGTCGAAGCCAGCAGCAATATACGTCTACATTGCTCAGGTTGACCGGCCACAAAAAATACTCATTTTATCCGTTCAAGATTCGAAGTCAAGTTCAATGCAGAGAGGTTCTGAGTGAATCTCCGATGAAGACTCTCCTCAGTTTGTCCGCATTCGTCTCCGTTCTACCGGCTAGAACCATTTGGCTAAGTTTAAGTAGTATCTCTCTGTCTGTCAAATATACTTTTATTCAGGAGCTCACCTAATAGTTAGTTAACTAAGTTCATATTTCAACACGAAGAATATACTAATATCGCTTTAGTGGGACCATAGTACGTAATATAATACATAATCCGCATATTCGTCAAAATGACTTCTCGATTGCTACTAAGACCTGAATTGAAATACGAGTATCAGCTGCTTAGTGAAGTGCCAGCGAGTTGACATGCTCCTTGGCTCAAGAAGCGCTTGCTTAATTTTCGTAATTTTCCTGCAGCCTGCGTTCTTGACTGAGGACACGACTGGAGCTGTTTCTTGAAACGCGGACAGACACAAAAGCTCAATTTCGCGGACAGATAAGTCGCATGGTCGAGGCATGCGAGTTAGCTAAAAATTACTCTCGGTGGAACAATTTTGTAGCCCTCGCCGCTTTCCCTAGATGATCAAAACTAATTAGAGTCTATTACCGTTTCTCCGGAGCCCATAGTTTCGGTTTTGATCGAAGTCTCCGAAACGAAATTTTGACATGAAAAGAACAAAAAACACCGGCAAAACAAAACTATGCTCGGCACGTTTATGCGCACCGGCTACACTTAACTGTCTCAGTTAAAATACCCATAAAATTGGGCATTCAACAAAAGAAAATTTGTTAAATTGAATGCGTCACCCATTCAGGCGGCCCGGCCGAGCCGACGCGACCTGGACTCAGCCGCCATGTTTGTTTGGTGGTGGCGCCCCCTATAGGTCGCTGGAGTCGCGAATTGTGGCAGCGGTAGTGCCGTAGTCAGAGAGCCGTCTTTTTATAATCCCATTTCAGAATATATTTTCCCCTAGTCAATGGCAAAGAGGTTCCTCATCTGACACGAAGTTTTGTCCATGAACCCGTAGTTGGGGTACGAAGCTTGTCTGTCGGGATTATAGAGTCAACATAATAATCTAGAGCGAAAGTCCCATGCATTTGGCCACGACGGAATGGCGAGGCATAGACGCGTGGACATAACGGCGGCTGGCGGTCCCGATGAACCCATTTTGGTTGCGACGCCTTAATATGCACAAAGAAACAGCAAAACACATATAATTTCTGTACCACGCTATTTTCTTTTTTACTTTGCAAAATTCACCTGAATCGCGCGTTGACAAAATCAAAGTTTACAAGCGCTCGAGCAACTTCAACTTCTCGAGCCAAAGCTAACACGCCTAAACCAGCCTATTTAAGCATGCTTCCAGTAATAAGCTAAAGGTATTTCCAGACTAACACTGACCATTATATACCACTGTGTTATTGCAATGTCGATGAGTAGATTCTGCATAATTTTTATGTGCGCGTTTAGCGTGACTTAAGAACATTTAAAAATCCGGTTCAAAACTTCGATCCACGAAGTTCCTTCAGCGCGGCGCAAGGGTGCATACCTTAAGTTAAGCAAGCTTTATGTTATCAGCGTCACTCAATGTTGGTGACCTAAATTTTGGTCCCAAATCGTCGCTTCGCCTGTTATGGCTTATCTGTCGACACCTTTGTATGGTAAGGGGCACCATGTTCTCCAAGAAGTGGTGCAATGTCCATCGTGTCCGCACTTTATCCCAGCCTGTCTTTCGCCCTGGTAGCTAAAAAAATTAGGTGAGCTTTTGTCGGTGAGCTTTTGTCCGGTAAGCTTTTGTCCGATTACCTAGTGAGCTCGTGCACAAATAGAAACTCAGTGCGACGTCAATTGCTTTCTCATAGAGACGCGGTTAATTAATCTTAATTCGTTTTTTTTTACTCGCCTTGCAATTTTTTTACATCTCTTTTAAGCATCTCTGGTTGTTCTTCTCCACCATGGCAATCCCGTCGCTTTTGCTTTATGACATACCGCCCCCGTATACGTAATCTTTCAGGATTTTCATGATAAAATTGATACCTGAACTTTAAGCGGGGGTGCACACTGCTCATAAATCCTGCGAACGACGGTCCGCGGACA
Source organism: Ixodes scapularis (assembly GCF_016920785.2). Classification (NCBI taxonomy): domain Eukaryota; kingdom Metazoa; phylum Arthropoda; class Arachnida; order Ixodida; family Ixodidae; genus Ixodes; species Ixodes scapularis. The sequence goes on from NW_024609835.1 coordinate 91,498,050, forward strand.
GATTCGAACGCGAGTCACCGCGAGGTCCATTCTTCGAATGCTGCAGGGCAATGAGTTGAAGAATAGACATGGCACGCGGCATTCGAAACACGGATCTCGCGGTGACTCGATCGTGTCTGTCAGACTGTCTTTTGTATGAGGTATAAGCGGTGTGAGCCGGGTTTCAATTTAGAATTCCATGTCGGGCCTCTGGATCAAAAAGGAGCAAATCCCTATTCCGTAGATCTCCTCATTTGTTTTGTATCCAAACGTTTGCTTAGCAGACGTTTTTCTTGCAAATCACTTAGATCGATCGCACACACAATTCGGAGTGCACAGAATGTGTAATATGTGCGATAGGCTTAGCTGCCCTCGTAGGAGTATTTTGCACTTTTTTTTTGGCCACCTCAGACCCCACACATCCAGTGTACTCCGAATTTATCAGTGGGATCATGGTAAGCTTATTTTTCTTCTGTTGGCAGGGGCGCAGAAAAAACTGAGGTTCTGCCTCTTGCCTTCCACTGTGCGGGCTTATAAAGTCGGAGTAGTAGTACGCGACGAAATGAAGCTCCTGACCTTGCCGCTTGAAGACACTGCGCCAGTCAGCCTAGAGGGGAGCCAAGAGGCTTCTATTCAAACACGGCTTGTGCCCGCGCCCTATTGGGCGAGCACATAGAAGACAAAGATGTTGAGACAATTTAGGAGCCCCGTGTATCATAGCGAAAGCTAGAGCACAAGTTCATAGCACTGCAAGAGGATCTGGCTGCACGAGAGCTCATGCAGCGGGATTACGTTGTTTCGCTTTTCCAGACTACACTCTGTCGTGACAATCGCTCGCTCAAAATGTGTGTTAAAAAAAGAAGTGTTTTAGGCCACGGTGGAAGAAAAACATTTTTCTTCCACCGTGCTCCACGCCAGACTAGTCAAACCAAACAGGTCTCCAAACAGAAAGGAGCGAAAACAGGGGGCACCATCTATCGGTTTTCTTTCCAACGAATTCCCGCGTCGACGAAGGAGCCACGCGTGCACTGATCGCTCTAATCCCCACCCCCGTTATCGGCCCTTACGCTTCCCTTAGCCTTGCCGCCGTACCCGGCCTTCCCCCCTCTTTCGGCCTCGACACCCCTCCTGGCCCTTTCGCAGTCGTCGGCCTAGCCCCCGCACTCGGCAGTTCCGGCTCGCTCAGCCCTAATCCACACTTGGCCCTTCCGCGAGGGTCGGCCCAGGGGGGATGCTGCCATTGCAACAGAGCCATCCCACGCCAAATTTCTGTTCACAAGGACATCGGGCTTACAGGATGGCGACCCCGCCTCGACACTTGAGAAGCGGTCCCGTCGCCCGAGGAGGGACGCTTTTGTAACAATTTAAGCCGTGCGCAGCCTCTCCTCCTCTGTTCGGAAATACCACTGGGAGTGAAATTCGCCTCGTCGGTTCTCTTCGCAGCCTTGGACCGACGGACGGTGTACGCTAAGCGGATTGTTTTCCCGATACCCTATTCACGGCGTAGGCTGAAAATGGGGTGGAAGATACGCGCTTGTTAAACCACTCATATCGTCATCTCTTTGCCACGTGATCACGTTCTCGTCTATACTCACGCACAGAGAGGGGAGTCAGGGGAGGAAAGAAAGGCGGGTGATTGATTCTACAAGCCCGTCGCTTCTACCGTACTGTCAGCTTAAGGGTCAACAGAGTAGAACCCAGGTAGTACGCGGATTTTTAAGCTTTAGAGCTTACATTCACATAAACCTTCTGCTTTATTGTGCTTACTCCCTATTGTGAATTATCTATTATTGACTGTACAATACGCGTGTCCACAATCGGGGGAAGCTGACTATAACCGAAGGGAGAAAAGGTAACAAAAAAAAAATAACTAACGAAGCAGCCAGTCTGCTTTCTGCTCTTGCAAGCAGTTTGGAGCGGATGCACATTTTTTCTGCACCCTTCCCGGATGCTCTGAACTGCTGTAGTAAAAACGAGACCACTATGAATAGGTAGCTCCTCTGAGACTCTTTTGCCGTAGGACGTGCATTTAGTCATTTCAATGCATATAGATTTGATGTGAACTTCTTGGAGCGGTGTTTAGGCGCACAAACTATTAATTTCACAATGAGTGCGCCAAGTACATTTTATTTTTATTCATTGTTTTTCTTCCCACCACCGATTTTTATCACGATGTAACAATATTACATTGTTTTATTCAGAGTTTTCAAAATGAACGCCCGGAAATACATATTTATTAAAAAAAAATAAAGAAATAACAACAACAAAAAAGACAAGATATGAGGACCTTATAAGTTGCAAGGATACCGAGGCTGTGAGCGACGCTCACAAAACTGCTTGGCAAAGGGTCGCCCGCGGTTCGAACCCTTCATATTGAGTTCAAGAGAACGACACTGAGCATGAACGTCACTGAGCCGATCGGAACAAAAAGAAACTCAAGCTAAACACAAGACGTGCCATGGATGATGGCACACTAAATATTATATCAGTAGGCATTTACTTAAGGTAACAAAATGACGAGAAAAACAAATAATATGCGCATTTTTCACCGCTTATATTGAAGGCACATTTCCTGTTCGATTTACAAGTTCATACGCAGAGTAAATAAACTCTTCCACGTGGTATCATTAAGGCCTTCGCGTGAAAATATTTGTTACGACTTGTGAGGGCTAATGACGGGCTGAACGGCCATTTTGCTTCGGCGACGGTGATCCGAGCACATCATGTATGCGACATTAGAACTAGAGATTCCGTGCACTTTTTGCGAAGCTTCGAAAGGATTGCAAAGGCTTTTTTTGCGCTGAGGTTTCCGATTGTCTTCAACCTTCCAATTTTTTGCGCTATGAAATTCGACAGTTTTGAATTTACTACGCTCAGAAATTCGACGATTTCCGAACTTTCGACCCTGCTAAATTCAAAAGTTCAACGAACTTCGAACTTTTAAACAAAAGTTCGAGAAAGTTCCAACCCAGTTCACCACTATATATAGGGGCGAACTGTTGCCTCGAACGTATACGTTCGAGGCAACAAATATCAATAATGCGAGATGTCAATGCATGAAGTGAAGTTGAAATTGCACTCAGATTCTTACCGTTAACTGATCGTGCCACTAACGAAATGCTTGTAAAAAATTGGCTTGCTCTTTATGTTTATACAGCCTTGATGGAGATGCGCCTCAACGGGTAATCGGTCTCTTAGCTGTAGATGAGAAATGTGGCCAGTGCGGTACAACCGCTAACCTGGGGTTTTTAACGTGCATCACGGAGTAGTCATCACACGAACGCGTGCCGGTACAAAACTCATCCAGATCGAAACGGGCGGGGGTGGCGGGGACTCGAACCCAGGAGGTTCCCAGCGCAAGCTTTCGCTCCACGCTCCGAGCTGAGACGCGTTAGCCCACTCGGCCACTTCCTCCCCAATGCTTGTAAAGCGCCGATTCATCGCTTTAGGGTGGCCTCGTACCCCGCACCTTCTTCTTTTGACTTCCGCGCAGAGCCCCTCGCGCGCACAACTCCGTAGGTTGCCCCGAGGTAACCTGTAGGCCAACAGATCCTTTATCTGCATGCTCAAAATTCAACCGGGGCGCTTCGCTGGGAGCGTCCTTCGTAGCATTGGTTGTTTTTTAACGCGAGTCCCTCGATTCCCTCGCGTCAAGGGAAGACGCGCGCGGATAGTGACACCGATGCGCTGCAGTGAACGCTGAACCGGCGCTTACTTCATTATCATTAGTGACCGGCTACATTTTAGGGCGTCCAATATTTCCATTCGTCGAATAAGAAAAGTTTCAGGGAGCGGCATTATGGTTTGGTCGAGAACAACCGATCGTGACCTGATCAGTTGTATTAGTCCTGGGGATCCCTAATTGAGCCTGGTTGCCTCCTATACCCTGACTAGTGTAGGGTGCTGTACCTGTGTTCAGTGTTTTCTCCATCCCACGGGTCATCCTGCCGAAAATAAACGCCCAGTACAACTGAAAATATTTGAGAAGCCTGGATGCCTTTATGTGACTGCGTTGTACCGCATATTTAGTTGTCTTATGCCAGCGTTGCATTTAGGCGACGTTTCAACAGATTGCTATTAGTTCGCAAGTAGGAAGTACGTTCCCCCGACCGCGTCGGGTTTTTTCGATGAACCGCTCAACCAGTTCAACGCTTGTTTCATAAGTTTCGACAAATAACGAGCAATACAGATAATACCGTCAGTACCACAGCACTGAGAAGGAATGAGTATTTTATAACACAACGTGGAGGGCGCGAGTGAGCTGATGTAAGCTTATAATAATCTGGGCAACGTTTTTAGTTAAATTTGGAACACATTTCGCTAACCTTCTAGATGAATTCATGAAAACTTAGTTCGTGCAGAATTCGATTTTCATTCGTGAAATTCAGACTTGGAAATTGAAATCAAACCTTTTAAAATTTTCGACTTTGCAGTTAGAAAAAAAATTCGAAATATTACATTTTTTTTTTCGAACTTCAATATCAAATAAATTGAAATTTGTATGTGTAAACGAATTTCTCACGGCTAGGCATTTACGTAAACCTGACGAAATTGGTGTCGAAGATGACTACGTCATAATTGCGCGATGCACACGCCTTTGAAATTAAAGCGCCCTTTGGAGCCTGGTTGGAAATTCCGAGGTTGAATATCTGTTTTCATGCTCTAAGCTACCTTTTACGACGGCAGATACCCAGATTGAAATGCTACGACCGGCTATATGAAAACAATATATTGGGGCCCATGGTAGTCGTGTAAACCTATTCGAGATTTGCCTTTCGTTTTTTTTTGTTTTTTTTTAATGTTATCACACGGGAACACTACCGGTCGTTGCTTAGGACTAGCATATAATCGAACTTGCCTCATGCAATATGTAATAATTAATTTAGAGTTAGTCTTCATTTGATACGTCATGGAGCTGCGAGCTCAGTTTTTCCGGTAATTCGTGCAAGCGCGTCCGGCCTTCACGATAGGAAGTTTCTCCTGGGTTCGCGTCGTCGTAGAGCCGTCCAGGCGCCTATTTGCTCAATCAAGCGCATGGACGTAATCAATAAAAGCTGTGCGTCGGAGGTCATAGCTAGTTATCGTTATCGTTAGTTAACGTTATTCAAATAACGTTGATTCCGACCCGCCGCGTGCGGCAAACACGCTTGACGAGAGCGACCGCAAAGCGGCACACGCGTCCGTCTTGGCGTCACTGCGTGATAGCGTCGCGCTCCTTTGAAACGCTGCAAGACACGCTAACGACCATTCTGACGCAAGGAGGTGGGGCTGCCTGGATCCATCACCAATGACCCATGAGACGGGGGCGTAAGCCTTGTCTTCTAGGTGGTGCACACGTTTTTCTCAATTCCCCAGGAATCAAGGAGCATGCTGCGAAAGTATACTCTCTCAGGAGTTGTGTGCAGCAAAGGCAAAGGCATTGGCGCGGGCACGTGGCTTTCAGATCTGCTTTCTCTTCGCGAGTGCTCGTGAAAGGAAAGCAAATATGAAAGCCAGGCCCTCGCGTCTGTGCTTTTGCCTCTGCTGCACGTAACTCATGAGATGGAGTGTGGTTACACGCACTGCACGTGCTGGCCTCCTCAACGGTAGCTTGTTCTTGCGTTTACTCATCACAGAGCTTGGCCCGTATCTCATTGTGCTTCGGCAATTCTTTTCAACCATGATTTAGTGAAGATTGACTCTGAGTCTGTGGTCATGTGGCTATGCACAACCACAAACGCAGCACTGCATTGAAGATGTAGCGAGTGTTTTTGTAAAAATTTGAATAAAAGCGCATGATCGAACGCCAGATATTGACGGTTCATAAACCAGAGAGTGGCGAAATAAAGCGTCTAGTACAACGTAAAATTACAGTGGTGGTTGCCAGCGTAATCTACGTAAAGCAATATCAATTTTAATGCGTATTAATTTATGAATCCGGACTGAAGCGGTCCCGAACTCGTTCGAACAACCACGCGATGTGGCTTTCTGGATCTCGACAATCTAAAAAGAGTGCGAAGGGCACTGCCACGGCGCATCTTCGAATTTTACTCTGAAAGGGTATTGTGTGGGGCGTCACACTGTATCCCTTACCGCTCATTCCCACTGGAAGCGGATCCGCGTTCGCAAAGTGGTTGCAAACGCGGTCGTATTAGCGGCGAGATGTTTCGGTGGCGCCCTCCTATGGTTCCCCCTTGTGACGTCATTACCTTGCAAACAACAAGTTCGATGGTGTTTGTAAAAAGCATCGTGGAAGCCTGAAATCATTGCGCTGTCAAAGGAACACTGCCAACACCGTCAAAATTGAAGTTCTTTCATTCCTCTTATTTCTGTCGGTGATAAATCCCCTTTAGAACGTCATAGTCAGCGTTCGTCCAATCGTGGAAGGCCGACCACAGCGACGCTTCCGGTCGCGCACGTCGCCAATAAACATACAGTACAATTGCACGCTCACTTGATGTCATCGAGTGCGCGTGCAATTGTACTGGATCTTTATACAACCGCGTTCGCAACTGCTTTGCGAACGCGGATCCGCTTCCAGGGTGAATAAGCGGTTAGTGTAGTGCCCAGATGCGCACAGCTACATATACGGCTCTGCAGGTGCGCACTAACATATTTGATGACATTTTTCGAGCTCGGAGAGAAAAAATAAAACGGCAATGTTTATTTGCGTTGAGAGCCTCGCGCATAGCACACTTCGGCTTCTGTGTTGGTGTATATCCAGCATGGGCGAAAATGATTGAACTCACTTTAAACTGACCGCATAAATAGGTTTCTTAACCTATCGCGCTGGGATTTACTACAGAGATGCCTTAAGTTGGTTGAGGCTTTCGGTAAAATCGTGGAAAGATTGTATCACCCGAGTAAGTAAAAAAATTTTAAAAAACTTTGTTTTCATTATACTTTGCAGGTGCACCAAAAGTAAGTTTTATTGTGGCGCTTGTTTCAGCAAAACGAAGTGAAGAATAGGTAAGTCAATAATATTTTCTTTCCACTTGACAAATTTTTCAATTGTAGTAAACGCCAGAATAGCCCACAACGATGGTCTTATGATTTTGAGATAAAAGGCTTCTCGATAAATTGTTCATAGACAAACCCAGTTTCTATTTTCTTTCTTTTGACTCCGGAGATTTCATGCATCCATACTCTCAATTATTGAATACACCAGCTTCGAGCACGTCTCTAGTAAATCCCAACGCGACAAGTTAACCAATTTATGCAGTCAGTCTGAAGTGCTTTCAATCCATTTCGCCCAGGCTGTATATGTCTGAGATTTGCTTTTTCATTATTTTACGTGATGACGGGTTAACGAAATACGCGGCTTGGGATGAGTCCAACGTGCATTATTCGAGTACACGCCCTGCTGCCTAACAATACGTTTTTTCTCCTTGTGCCCTTGTGTTTAGGATTAGTTTCGTTCGAGACCAGGTGGCTCGGTGTCGTCCCAATCCGGCTAACGCCTCAATTCGGCTATTGCCTCAATTCGGCTAGAAGTTTCAATTCGGCTGCACGTTCCAGTTCGGCTACATCCTCAATTCGGCTAGAAGTTTCAATTCGGCTGGACGCTTCAGTTTGGCTAAATCTTCAGTTCGGCTACAAGTTTCAATTCGGCTGCATGCTTCAGTTCGGCTAGATCCTTGCTTCAATTCGGCTGGACGTTCCAAGTTGATCAAGCTAGGCATCCAAGCATAAGGTGCCCCCAATTTTTTTAGAGAGACGTTAACTATATCTGCATCTTGCCTTAACATTGCAACGTGCAAGCTCAGATCAATAAGTTCAAGCAGCTACGAAGGCTTTGGGCACAGAAACATTTGTGTTTGTGTTGTTTGTTCTGTGAAGCTGCTTTGCAAACACCAGGTCTCTGCTTCAAAGAAATTTATTCACTTGCCCAAAGAATGGATTACAGCAGACCAAAGATTGCTTCTTCCAGTGCTGGCCACTGCTCACGTGAAAGGGACAGGACTCCTTGGCAGCTCCTACGTCGAACTGAGTTGAAGAAAAAAAGAAGATACCTGCATCAGTTATGAGACAAAACGATATGGTAGGGGCTCAATCCAGTGATTTACATCTTCAGGAGACTAAGGAGAATGTAACAGTATACCTGTAATTTTCTTTCAAGGTCACAAATTTGCCTCAAAATTGGCTAAACACACCAGTAGCTATGACTGACCTCGTAACCAAAACCTTACGTCCGCAAAAAATTGTTTGGCGACATTGAATTTTTAAATTCGGTCCTCATCATATTTTCAAAGTGAAAGTTTCTACTGGCAGTATTAAAAATATGGAGGCTCGGCTGACCTCGTAACCAAAACCTTACGTCCGCAAAAAATTGTTTGGCGACATTGAATTTTTAAATTCGGTCCTCATCATATTTTCAAAGTGAAAGTTTCTACTGGCAGTATTAAAAATATCGAGGCTCGGCTGACCTCGTAACCAAAACCTTACGTCCGCAAAAAATTGTTTGGCGACATTGAATTTTTAAATTCGGTCCTCATCATATTTTCAAAGTGAAAGTTTCTACTGGCAGTATTAAAAATATGGAGGCTCGGGCAAGCTGGTGTTGCATACTCCTCTACAGCGCGAAAAATTCGCAACCAAGCACAAGCACACACAAAAGGAAAAGACATTCATGAAGCTCTGACTTGCAACTCAGACTTGTATTATTTCTTCTCTGCCTGCGCCTGTCTTTTTAAACAATAAGATTTTTTTTTGTTATTTTTGGTTTTATCTGGATGCAAGATAATCTAATTCTTTTTTTGTAATAAATCCGGACAAGGTTTAGTGACAGTTTTCTTCTAACCTCGAAATCTTTTCAGCTTCAATAACTTCCCTAATTAGTTGGTTATTATTTTTACTTATTACGGGGCAATGTTTTTAGTTCTGCTTGACATCTGCAATCTTGGCAATGTATGCCTTAGTGTCCAGAAGTGATTCTGTTTATGTTGTAGTCGTGTTCCCCTTGTCTATGTGACATCAGTATTTGTGACGTCGGGGTGGGGAGGGGTTGGGTTTTGGCAGTAGAACTTGTTTCCAACCGATTAGAAGAATTTCGATGGCAACAAATAAAACCTGCGGAACCCCAACAATAGCTCAGCAGCACGAAAGAAATATGTTCCCTTCTGTTCTCTGATGTGGTTGTGCTAGCCATGCTCCAAACAAACAAGAGTTTCGAACAAACCATTTGGGCTTCGTAACGTGAAGAGGGGTACAGTTTCTATCATGAAGGAAGCCATTAGCCCGCAGATTTTGTGGGACGAGCGAAGGCGGCGGAACTTTCAAGATTTCACACTTCACCCCCACAGCCATGCAGCGCGGCACGTTCCCGTGGCACCTACGGCTGTGAGTAGCAAATATGTCAGGGAGCCTTTAAAAAGGTGGGTAAAACAAAGTTTTTCAGTGACCGAATCGAGGAGACTGATAGCTTAATGTACCGACACTTGGATAAGTAACCCTGTTGTTGTTGTTTATGGGTTTTATGGCGCAAGAGCTCCGACGGCCATACTGCGCCAAACTAGGTAGGATAAGTAACCCTGGTTTGCAAGTTTTGTCGTGGGAGAGTTGGTATTAACTGGGGTGTACTGCGATCTGTAGAGGATCTAGAGTCACACCGCCATATTCAGCTCAAGAAACCTCGTCTAGGCACAGGCAACTCCTTCTGCAATCATTGAGACTATAAATTAATTAATACACTTGTGTCTGGTTATTTTTTCTGTTTCTTCTGACTTTCTGAGAATCGAGAAACTCAGCAAGCAAATTTAATATCTAAATTATTCTGAAAAACTGAGAATTTAATCAAAACAAGCTCTGAGAAACATCAAATTTTCCACAAAGGTAAGCTCCAGAACACACCCTCCAATGCCGCAAAGGATTACATTCTTTTCCCGTCTTTCTTCTCCGACATTGTTTCCCTGCTTTTATCAGTCTCGGGTTCTCTAGATTATGATCGACAAAGGATTAATTCTGGAAACACGGAATGCCGCTTATAGTGATGCTGCTATATGTCACGCTAGGGGTAGCCAGGCAGGCTCTGGTGCAGCTTGGTTATGACCTTCCTCGCAAAGGGAAGTTTTGGCATTGCATATGAGGCGATACTTGCCCAAGTCTAGAGGTTACCTTGGCAAGGTTATGGAAGCACCCATGCTCACAAGTACGGTAGCTGCCCAGGTCACCTTGGAAGGTCTCAGCACACGGCAGGCACCACCGTCTGTCGTAGGTATGATGTGCTGCAATGTCTGATGACACAAACTGCAGCAAAACAAAACATATTTTCCTGTGAAACAGTATCCATAGCTGCAATCTCCGTACCAGCACACTGCATGACTAGCTAATCTCATTGTGCACTTCTTTCTACATTAGAAGCACAGTTTAGCCTGAAGGCGTCGGCATATTTCGGTTCCACGTATAAAGTCACTCATACAGATTTACGTCAAACAAACATATTTTGCCACGTCTGTGGCTGTGGCAGAAAATACTAAGAAAGGCGAGATAAATCTACGATTGCATGCTTGAAATGGTCAGAAATGGGAGGAAAAAGCCCCGAGACACTTTCCTCCCATTTCTCCTCCTGTGAACAGCAAGGTCGAGGGAGCACACCAGTGGTGCAATCGGTGGTTTGTACGCGGTGCTCGAACGTGATTATTTTACGATGTTTGGATACCATCATTTCAGCCATGTTGCGATTACATCGATACATTAAAATTGTCAAACGCTGATTGAAAAAAAATTGTACCGGCTCATTCACGACTTTCTTAGCTTTGGTTGCTTCCATTACGGAAGAAAGGGTTTGTTCACCAAATAAACAACGCACTCCCGAGCTTCACCCAGTTTGTCACTGAAGGCTTTGTTCGTGTTCGAAGCTAGATCTTTGCTCAAAAAGCATTTCGAAATTACAAACAAATCTACAACGACTCTCAGCAACCCTCGTCTCATTGAACCGCAGCGCAGTTTACGCCCAAAGGAGCCGCAAGTAACGACTCTTGAGAACAAAATAATTATCTATAAAAGCAATGCATGGTTCCGGCATTTGAGCACAAGGTATTTGACGTCTTTCGGAGAACGCTACAAAAGCTTAGTATTCCAACAAGAGCTTAAACGTAAAAAAATTTCAGTTTTCCTCGTATCTGCCTGAACTGGGCAGAGCCACCCGAACGACCCGATGTATGCAACATCCAAAACATGTGTGGCAAACTGCTGTGTGCAGCACGCCGGAGCAGCCATCTTTCCGACTGTTTGCACGCTGGCTCACATTGTTTCGATGACCTGTGTCTTGCGTTTAACGTTTCGATGGCAGCCTTTCAATTTTAAGAACAAAGCGTCAAGTGCTAGCCTGGCTGTCACTAACATTGTTGCTCAATGCGACAGTGTTCGCATTGAGCACAGAGTTGCTCAATGCGAAGTGCAAACAAGTACACCCATGACACGCTGGAAAGGACAGCCTGGCGCCTAGGCAGTACGGCCACGCAGGCCCAATCAAAGCTCGCAGGATGCTGTACATAGACTGCGCGACACTGTTAAGCACTAGACACAACAAAGAAATAAATGCACCTTGATCCTACGAGAAAACTCTGATGACACAGAGTATAGCAAGACTTGCGAAGCTTGTAACTGGGTTCATGAGCTTGTAATCACTCCCGCGACACACACCTGCACACAATGTGTCATCTGAATTTACCCATTGGATCAAGGTACATTAAATTTTTTTCCGCTGCCAAATGGAAGGGAAGGTGCGACAACATTATCCTTTTGTCTTACCCTAGCATGAACTAGCTGGTAATGGTACAATTACAAGCGAGTTGCTTTCACTGCTGTCCCTCCTGCTCGAGCTCTCGTACAACCAAACCGCAATTAAACACAAGGCGCTTGCCCGCACTTGTAGCCACTCCGGCTAGTCCATGCTAAGACGCGACAAAGCATGGCAGGAAGCCTGCCACTACAGCACGTCGGCCGCCGGGCATGACTGGCGAGTGCAAGCGCCACGTGAGTCACATGAATGTTCTGCAATAGCTGCGTGACTTAAAAGAACTCAGATGAAACGCCGTTCATTGTGCCATTCAGTGGTGCAGGGGTAGAACATCGGGCTCCTAATCAAAAGGCTGTGGGCTCGATCCCCCTATAGGGGAGACATATCATTGATCTTCTTTCATTAAGTGAACCCTATCTTTGCTTTCTCTGTTCTTCTCATTCGACGTGCTTCCGTGACCGACTGGGTAATCCATGTTGATCTACAACAACTAGATCGGTCGTTGCATGCTCTCAACCCTAGATATATAACACAGAGCTGCAAACAAAATCACAAAATTTTCAAGAGCCGCAGAGGGAGGGAGGAGGGGGGGGGGGGGCCGCGGCAGGTTTTTTGTTTAGAGCAATAAACGAAACTCAAACTAATTTCGGTCTATCTTATATCAGTCAAAAGCAGTCCAATTGTACGTAAGGCAGCAGTAGCACATTTAAAACGCGTTTCATTTCTCTTTTTGGGGAAGTGCTCCGGGAGAGAGGGGGGGGGGGGGGAGAGAGAGGAGGGATAAGGGAGGGAGCAGCGAGCCGCACTTTAACACGCGGAGAGCCGCAGCTTGGCCACCCCTCTACTAAGGCATCGCCATGCAGTTTCTCAAGGAGCTTGGGAACGGCCTTTCCCTCTAAATTAATTCCTGGCATTGTAAACTAGGCGATACCTGCTGTAGTCTATGGGTTACCTTTGCAGGGAGATGGAGGCATCGATGATCACACGTACAGCAATTGCCCATGTCGCACATCATCAAGGAAGGTCTTCATGAAGCAGGCAACTTGTCCTGTCGATGGAGACCCAAACATATCCTGCATATGTGGGTAAAGTGCCTAAAATTTAATTTAATTACAACTACAACTACTTCTCTCCAAAAGCATCATGACATCAAAGCTTGCCGCTTTCCATAGATGGACTCGCTAGCACAGCCTGGCCTTTTTCGGTCGGCCAGGGTGTCGAGAGTGTTTTGTAGCGACCCGCCACACGCCCTCAAAGTTGAACTTGTGTCTTACTCAAATTTCGGAAGAGAAGCCTACTACCAAGTATGATAGAATTGTAGCAGGGGATCATGATGTTAGCTCCGTAGCCCCCGCAACCCAACCTCCATTATCGCCAGCCCCTTTGCCGTCTACTTCATCGCCCATCATGACTACCCGTCATCCCTTGTGGTTGACGCTTGTTCGTAGGGAAGGACTGGCTGGCACTGCTGGGCTCTGCGCCGCTACTCATCCCAATTCCCAAATAGAGACTGCGGCTGACCGATGACATCTGTCGTCTGCTTCCTTTCTTCGGTACTTTGCTTCGGTTAAGGAACTGTTTTTTGCAGATAGTATAACGTGTTGAAATCGCTTACCTACTAATTTCAACGGCAATTCATCTTGGAAGTGCCCACGGAAAGCTGGTGTCGCGATGTGTGGTGATATCAAACGCAGAGAGTGCCTGAAGAATTTTGAGGTTGCTCAAACGATTTGTGGATATGTTTGGACGCACTTTATGACAAACAAATCAGCGGCAAGCGGCTCATAGTCAGATCTTCTAAATTGCTGATTGCGACACTTCCCTGATGACTTGCTAAGTGCTTGGATATGGTCAAAAAACTTCGAGTGAAACCTATTCCTTCAGACTACGGATACGGAAGGCTCCGCTTCTCAGGGCACGATGACCCAGGTCCCCTCTACAGCCCATCGAGACTTTGGACGGCGCTCGAATGCGTGCTCAGAGTGCAGTCCAGTGTTACTTTAGTGCCATCGGACGGCACTCAGATACAACCTGGATTAAAACAGTTCGCTTTTATTGTTATTGCGGTCACTGTGTAGGTCACTCACTGAGGTGAAGAGGAGGTGAAGAGGAGGTGAGATGGGGTCCAGACACCGCCGCGATCAACGACCGAAATCCAACGGTTCCGCAACTTGCTGACCCTTGTAAAACCAGGAGAACTGCCCACAAATTCACTTTACTGCGAATTGTATTATGCTGTGGGACTGAACGGTGAAATGTAATGCCTGCGGAAGAATAATCTCAACGGTCCTTGTAGTCGCGCACACTGCAAAGCCCCATCCTGGCCCCTCCGACGCGCGATGCCACATACTTTCGATTCCTAGAGCTCGCCTGTTCATCGCAGTTCGCCCAGTCTGCCGCTCACGGCAGCGCTCGCTATATCCCTTCCGTTCTGATAAAACCCACTAGACAGAACGAGTGAACGGGTGTGGTTTCGGAAAACGTAGTGTCTAGAAAACTGTCCGACGGCACTCTTGCAGAGCGTTCAAATGCCATCCGACGGTACTCCACTCGCGCGTTCAAGTGGCGTCCGAAAGTCTCGTATAAAACGAGTTCTCAAAACGACTTTTACGAAGGGGAGTGTGGCGTATTGGTAAGATGTGTCACATAAGCACGTGATCCCGGGTTCGATCCCCACTGCGGGCTTACTTTATTGTTTTTGTTTTCTCGAACATTTTATTTTGCCGACGCATTTGGCGATATGTACATCTATTTTTTTACCATTAACACAGGAAAAAAACGAATGTTGTCGCCGAAATTTCGCTGAACGAAATAGCATGGTACTTCGTTTCCGGAGGTGCATCGGGGAAAGCGGGGCTTGGTTTGGACGCCGCGAAGCGGCGTGTACGACAGGGCCAAATGGGTCAGTAGCTTTGTAATTAGCAGCCGCATACTGTCGCCGCGAAGCGGCGTGAACGCAGGCGGGGGTGTGTGTTAACGAGCTCCCCAGTGATACACGCGCCGTCCGACTCCCGGACGGCACTTGTAGGCGCGATTGGAGTGCCGTTGGGCGGCACTGTAGACACAGCCTTCGGAAAGTGCTTTGTGGCCCCTTCCCGAACTTGCGCTACCATGCTTTCGTGGATACTCACCCTTGATGAACGAACTGTGAAGTGGGACCGGTCAGTGATTCGGTATTACTTTCGCCGCAATCGGAGGCGTTGATTTGAACCGCTCGTGCCGTCGGGCGGCACTGTAGACACAGCCTTCGGAAAGTGCTTTGTGGCCCCTTCCCGAACTTGTGCTACCATGCTTTCGTGGATACTCACCCTTGATGAACGAACTGTGAAGTGGGACCGGTCCCTGATTCGGTATTACTTTCGCTGCAATCGGAGGCGTTGATTTGAACCGCTCGTTCTCGAAATAGGAGCCTTGTCTTGAACAAAACCATCCAATAACTCAAAGGCCGCAACCACGTCGCACAGAACTCTCTACCCGCCGCACATGCGTTGCGCCATCTTGGGTCCCAGTGTTGCCAGGTGAGGAAAACAAAAATCAGTGGATACTAGATAGAACTCAATCGAACTCCCTAAAATCAGTTAATAAAATTATACACTTTTTTTACTCCGAGACTAATCTTTTAGCAAATATCATAAGCTATAAAACAGCAGTTTAGATAAAACTGTATTCCCAAATTGAGCTATAATTAGTATTATTTTTATTGCGTCACTCTGCTGCAATGTCCGACAGAAATGTTTTAACGTCCAAAAGTCGGTTTGATTGTATCAACTATTCCGATGACTTGGCTCAACGCTGCAATACAAAAACCCAAACTCCTCTGCGTGAAAACGGAACTACGTGGATGCGAGTTGCAAAACCTCTTCGTGGTCTGGAAACACTGTACGGGCGGCCGTCTTGAGTTTCGGTTTCTCCGCATTTCCTTCTAGGGCATGGACGCTCCGCCACTGAGTGCGATTCGGAAATTTTATTGTTTTCTGACTTCCGACCGACCACCCAACGTGGCCGAAGAGCTAGGCCATCATGCGCTTCATCTCTGAGGACACTCTTTTTTCGATGCGAACACCGATGAAATCGTACTGTTTAGCGGTAGACTGCCTACCGTGTTACATGCGACTCAATTTTTTTTTTTTTTTTTGTTATTGACAAAAGTGTTTTATTATTATTTTTTTTTTTTTAGAAAGCTCTGTGTTTCAATGGAAACTGTGCCCTGGGAAATATTTTTCAGACGTTGCAAGAGCTAAATTGGTTTCAGATAGGAAAAATTGGGTTGTGTGTGTGTTTATACAGCCTAGAACTTGGTCTGCCTCACAGGGACGACGAGTCTCCCAGCTGTAGATGAGCAATTTAGCCAGTGCTGTACAATCGCTAGCCTGGGGTCTTGAACGTGCACCACGCAGTAGTGATACACGACCGCACGCCGGTACGATGCTCATCCAAAAGATAGCACTTACCTCAAGCACAGTTGACGGATGTTTCGCTATTATTGAAGATTTGTTCAACCCTGGCAGGATAACTGCATTGACTTTCTCAAGACTAAACAACTTTTTTTTCACCTCGGCTGCGAAAAAAAAACAAAAAAAAAACGATGTAAAAAAATGAGTGTGAAATGAGGTCGGCACCACCCGTGTTGCTCCACTCGACGTCCGCCACGTAAGTTTTCGCCGCCGCGGCCGTCGAATTTTTAGCCACTGCGATAGCAAAATCCCTTCTCCATGAATGGTGAGCAAACAGACACGTAGTCTGTGTCTGTTATGTTTTCTATTCAAGAATATTTCAACAACAAACTTCTGTTTTGTTTTAGATGTGTTTTACAAACCTCGTTTACCGACGCCAGACAAAGTGTATGGAAATCGCTGCAAAGCAACGAGGTTGTTTTAATGGTCCAGGCTAAGGTGACGGAGGCTGATGGCGCGCGTGCTCCATTTTGGTTTTCTTAGTTGAAATATTTTTATCCAGTAGCGCGCGTGTATAGAGGCTGTTGTGTCGCTTTATGTAGGCACACTCGCGTCCTCGCCAGACGACATGGCGCCGCTTTAAGTTCCATCGCCGCTCCGCCACCATTACTAAAGTCCCTCTATCCTGGGAAAAGTGGTGGCATTCATTGCTGTTGAAATGCTCGAGACACGTGACACGCGCCCCTTCTGGGAAGAACATGGCGTCTGAAATCTCTCTCAGTGCTGCGCTGTGCCGCCATGATCTTCCCAAGACCTGCACGTTGCACTTGCCTCGTGCATCGACGCGCTATGCGCTATTTCTAAAATATGAAGGGGCTTTTATCATTACTAAAGACCCTTCATGTTAAAAAAAAGTAGCGCAAGATGCGTCGATACACGCGGCACGTGCAACGTGCAGCCCTTGGGAAGATCATGGCGGCACAGCGCAGCACTGAGAGAGATTTTAGACGACATGTTCTCTATGCTCGAGACACGTGGCACGTGTCTCGAGCATTTCCACAACATTGAATGGCACCACTTTTCCCAGGATAGAGGGTAGGGTGCCTTCATACAGTTTCGCCACGTCTGTCTTAGGGTGGCGGCATCTCGGCCATTTCTATGCCCAGAATGCGCGCGCTTCGATCTCGTTCGGAGCGAGCGCTTAGCCCTGCCCGGCGCTTTGGCGCAATTTTAAAGGGGCGATGCAACGATATTCAATTGGAATGTTTTTCACTTTACACGAGCTCACTGGCACAAGTGGGACTCAAGGATACTCGCACGCAACGCCACTGACCAAAAACACCTTTGTAGCGCTGTAATTTCGAGGAAAAAACCGAGCGTTTTCATTCATTCTCTCCTTCGCAAAACCTGATGGCGTAGCTGGGCGGTGGCAGTCCCGCCCAGTGACGATATTTGAATGCGGCTCATAGATTGGACCCGAGCATTGCGTGGGCACTTGATTTGGGCTCGAGAAGCTCGAGCTCGAAAAGCATTAGCTCGAGAAGAATTTGGGTAATATCCTGCGTCCAATCGCTGCAATGACGACAACAGCCTAACCATAACAATGTCTGGAACTCAGCGCGTGCCCTGTGCCTTGCCAGCCCCAGCGCACGGCTATGATCAACATTGGCGGCATATAATAGGCTCCAGATCACGTGGTCGCTTGTTATGGTTGCGAGTTGAGGGGGTGAACGGTGCTCGTTTTTCTTTATTTTTTTTTCTACGACTTCGATTGCGTGTGGTGAAAGACGAACGGGTATTTCACGGGTCATTAGCGTTAGGGATCCGTTTTAAGCGGTATTTGCGCAAATACAAAAACCGTTGCATCGCCCCTTTAAGGTCATTCGGCATGCGCAGGCAGTTTTCAATACAACAATGAGTGTCTTCGCGCTATGACAAACGCACATTGAGGCACCCTAATAGAGGGGTGGTTCGCGCTCCCTCTAGCCGGACAAAGGCGCCCCGCAAAAGATTGCAGCACTGATCTCTAATCGATGACATAGCAGAACTAATAGAGCAACGCTGCTGAGCAGGCAAAAGGCAAAAGTACAAACAGCGAGATTGAAAATCTTTGAAGCGGATCCGTTCACCAATCATAATTAATCGAGCCGCGCTCAAATTTGATGTCACGTGCAGTTGTTGATCATGAGTCAGACCCACGGGTCAGACCACTGATCAGTGGTGAGCTAATGTTCCTTGGTATTCTGTAACCCGTAAAAAAAACGTACTCCCCCCCCCCCCCCCCCCTCCGCCCTTCTTCCGCCGCCACTTAATGCTGGATGTAGCTCGTTTCTGGACTGCGAGTGCCGCAAGTTACAAATACAGTCGGCAGAGTCAAGTAAAACGCTGCTGTAGAGGCACACACACCTTCACGCACATTGTACTAGTAAAACACATCCGCATGACGTCGAATCTTGATCGGTATCCAAGCGTACGAAGGCACAGAGACGTAGCACTTCGGCGTGACAAGGAAATTTTGATTACGTCGCGAGACCGGTGAAACCTGCTCTCGACGAATTGTGCCTTTTTCGTGCGGCCCTGCACTTTCGTAAAATTTTCCACGTGTTCTCAACAGTAAGTCTCAACGCTTACAGAGGGTCTTGGAAAACCTCTTTTTCGAATGACGACGAACGAGTAGAAAACGTTTCTCCAGCACGCTGACGGCTGCCTCTGTAACGCTAGCAAAACCGCAATTTGTTTATTTGCAAGATGGCCGCCCGGTGACTTCACTAGCACTTCAGCGACCAAGCGGGTATGCGCGATCAACAATAGACCTATCACCAAATTACCCAAGCATCAAGGAGAATGCAGGGATTGGTGTTCCACGCGCCGCACGTGCTGGCCTCACATTAGTAACTTTCCAAAGCAGATGTCTAAAACAAATTGCATCTTACACGCGCGTTCGTCAACGCTTTATTTTGCTTATTTACTTCGAATCTTTTACACGGGGAAGGCATAGGCGTGCGGCGCCTGGAACACCAATCCTTGCATTCTTCTTGATGCTTGGGTAATTTAGTATTAGGTATATTTTCATAGAGATCAATACTGCAAACGTCCCATCTTTTGCGGGGCTCCTTTGTCTGGTCAGAGGGAGTGATGGCGGAGCGGCGGCCGTGTTGTCTGGCGAGGGCGTGAGCGTGCCAATATAAAGCGGCACTACAGCGTCTATCCACGCGCGCTAATGAATAAAAATATTTAAACCAAGAAAACAAAAATGAAGCACGCGCCATCAGCCCCCGTTCGAAATTCTATACTTGGTGTCAATAATTTTTACAGTTGGTCCTGCAGCTAGAGCGCTCGTTTAGCCGTGCCGCTGTCACACTAGGAGCTCGCGCTCGTAGCTTGGGGCTTTGTCCGCACTAAGATAACACGAATGTATTCCCGGCGAGAAGCACGTAAGGGGCGCTTCAGCGATCCTCACTCTAAAGCCCCTTCACGTTTCAAAAGTAGCGCAAGGTGCGTGGATCCACGAGGCACGTGCCGTACTTGGGAAGATCATGGCTGCACAGCGCAGCAATGATCAATATTTCAGACGTTATGCCCTTCCCAGAAGTAACGCGCGGCACGTGTCTTGAGCATTTCCAAAACAATTAATGACGCCACTTTTCCCAAGATGAGGGGCTTTACCTCACTGCGGCGGCTACACGCGCTAATCAAGCGCTGATGTTTTTGTTCCCGCATACAGCACCGATGTAGCTTTCATGTTAGAACCGCGAGTCACCCCGGCATGTCCGGCCGTGTCTCGTATACCGCATTTAGGTTGCTCCTGTTGCTGCGCTTCATGCGAAGTACCTATGTCCCTGTTTCTAATGTTGATTCAGTGCTAACGTAGCCAGATAGCCCTGCGTTATCTGTGAAAAAATACATTTAAAAAGGGTAAAAAAAAGAACATCGATTCAATCTTGTTTTGGGATGCGAAAAGGATCCACCTGATAGCGACTGCCAACCCAAACTTCTCGACGTAAGCAGGACTGGTGAAGGCGAGCGGGTTGAACATGAATACATAAAATTGAAAGAATGAAACACAGAGGACAAGCACAGGACAACCACTTTCTTTCACGAAAGAAAGTGGTTGCCCTGTGCTTGTCCTTTGTGTTTTATTCTTTCAATTTTATGTAAGCAGGAACGGGCGTTTTTTCCAGCTTTTTTTAATATTGATATTTTGTTACACAAATCTTGAGAAAAATTTAGGAAAACAATCAATGACAACGCGAAGAAACATGCGCACGTTATCGCGCGGCGTGAAGCCATTTACAACTGTTAAACTGGGCTGAATCTTTTCACGAAGTTGTACCGAACCTCTCTATGAATTTTTTTTTTTATGCGCGTTGTAGAGTCGTTTTTCTTGATGCGCAAGTAGCTCAATGTGTGCGGAAAATACCGAGAGTTTAAATATTCTACACCACAGAGGTCTTGCTTTAATGTTTTGGAAAGCCAAAAAACAACCTCGTTGCTTTCCAGCGATTTCCATACACTTTGTCTGGCGTCGGTAAACGAGCTTTGTAAAACACATCTAAAACAAAACAGAAGTTTGTTGTTGAAATATTCTTGAATAGAAAACATAACAGACACAGATTACGTGTCTGTTTGCTCACCACTCATGGAGAAGGGATTTTGCTATCGCAGTGGCTAAAAATTCGACGGCCGCGGCGGCGAAAACTTACGTGGCGGACGTCGAGTGGAGCAACACGGGTGGTGCCGACCTCATTTCACACTCATTTTTTTACATCGTTTTTTTTTTGTTTTTTTTTCGCAGCCGAGGTGAAAAAAAAGTTGTTTAGTCTTGAGAAAGTCAATGCAGTTATCCTGCCAGGGTTGAACAAATCTTCAATAATAGCGAAACATCCGTCAACTGTGCTTGAGGTAAGTGCTATCTTTTGGATGAGCATCGTACCGGCGTGCGGTCGTGTATCACTACTGCGTGGTGCACGTTCAAGACCCCAGGCTAGCGATTGTACTGCACAGGCTAAATTTCTCATCTACAGCTGGGAGACTCGTCGTCCCTGTGAGGCAGACCAAGTTCTAGGCTGTATAAACACACACACAACCCAATTTTTCCTATCTGAAACCAATTTAGCTCTTGCAACGTCTGAAAAATATTTCCCAGGGCACAGTTTCCATTGAAACACAGAGCTTTCTAAGAAAAAAAAATAATAATAAAACACTTTTGTCAATAACAAAAAAAAAAAAAAAAAATTGAGTCGCATGTAACATGGTAGGCAGTCTACCGCTAAACAGTACGATTTCATGGGTGTTCGCATCGAAAAAAGAGTGTCCTCAGAGATGAAGCGCATGACGGCCTAGCTCTTCGGCCACGTTGGGTGATCGGTCGGAAGTCAGAAAACAATAAAATTTCCGAATCGCACTCAGTGGCGGAGCGTCCATGCCCTAGAAGGAAATGCGGAGAAACCGAAACTCAAGACGGCCGCCCGTACAGTGTTTCCAGACCACGAAGAGGTTTTGCAACTCGCATCCACGTAGTTCCGTTTTCACGCAGAGGAGTTTGAGTTTTTGTATTGCAGCGTTGAGTCAAGTCATCGGAATAGTTGATACAATCAAACCGACTTTTGGACGTTAAAACATTTCTGTCGGACATTGCAGCAGAGTGACGCAATAAAAATAATACTAATTATAGCTCAATTTGGGAATACAGTTTTATCTAAACTGCTGTTTTATAGCTTATGATATTTGCTAAAAGATTAGTCTCGGAGTAAAAAAAGTGCATAATTTTATTAACTGATTTTAGGGAGTTCGATTGAGTTCTATCCAGTATCCACTGATTTTTGTTTTCCTCACCTGGCAACACTGGGACCCAAGATGGCGCAACGTATGTGGGGCAGGTAGACAGTTGTGTGCGACGTGGTTGCGGCCTTTGAGTTATTGGATGGTTTTGTTCAAGACAAGGCTCCTATTTCGAGAACGAGCGGTTCAAATCAACGCCTCCGATTGCAGCGAAAGTAATACCGAATCACTGACCGGTCCCACTTCACAGTTCGTTCATCAAGGGTGACTATCCACGAAAGCATGGTAGCACAAGTTCGGGAAGGGGCCACAAAGCACTTTCCGAAGGCTGTGTCTACAGTGCCGCCCGACGGCACGAGCGGTTCAAATCAACGCCTCCGATTGCAGCGAAAGTAATACCGAATCACTGACCGGTCCCACTTCACAGTTCGTTCATCAAGGGTGAGTATCCACGAAAGCATGGTAGCGCAAGTTCGGGAGGGGGCCACAAAGCACTTTCCGAAGGCTGTGTCTACAGTGCCGCCCGACGGCACTCCAATCGCGCCTACAAGTGCCGTCCGGGAGTCGGACGGCGCGTGTATCACTGGGGAGCTCGTTAACACACCCCCCCGCCTGCGTTCACGCCGCTTCGCGGCGACAGTATGCGGCTGCTAATTACAAAGCTATTGACCCATTTGGCCCTGTCGTACACGCCGCTTCGCGGCGTCCAAACCAAGCCCCGCTTTCCCCGATGCACCTCCGGAAACGAAGGACCATGCTATTTCGTTCAGCGAAATTTCGGCGACAATATTCGTTTTTTTCCTGTGTTAATGGTAAAAAAATAAATGTACATATCGCCAAATGCGTCGGCAAAATAAAATTTCGAGAAAACAAAAACAATAAAGTAAGCCCGCAGTGGGGATCGAACCCGGGATCACGTGCTTATGTGACACATCTTACCAATACGCCACACTCCCCTTCGTAAAAGTCGTTTTGAGAACTCGTTTTATACGAGACTTTCGGACGCCGCTTGAACGCGCGAGTGGAGTACCGTCGGATGGCATTTGAACGCTCTGCAAGAGTGCCGTCGGACAGTTTTCTAGACACTACGTTTTCCGAAACCACACCCATTCACTCGTTCTGTCTAGTGGGTTTTATCAGAACGGAAGGGATATAGCGAGCGCTGCCGTGAGCGGCAGACTGGGCGAACTGCGATGAACAGGCGAACTCTAGGAATCGAAAGTATGTGGCATCGCGCGTCGGAGGGGCCAGGATGGGGCTTTGCAGTGTGCGCGATTACAAGGACCGTTGAGATTATTCTTCCGCAGGCGTTACATTTCACCGTTCAGTCCCACAGCATAATACAATTCGCAGTAAAGTGAATTTGTGGGCAGTTCTCCTGGTTTTAAAAGGGTCAGCAAGTTGCAGAACCGTTGGATTTCGGTCGTTGATCGCGGCGGTGACTGGACCCCGTCTCACCTCCTCTTCACCTCAGTGAGTGACCTACACAGTGACCGCAATAACAATAAAAGCGAACTGTTTTAATCCAGGTTGTATCTGAGTGCCGTCCGATGGCACTAAAGTAACACTGGACTGCACTCTGAGCACGCATTCGAGCGCCGTCCAAAGTCTCGATGGGCTGTAGAGGGGACCTGGGTCATCGCGCCCTGAGAAGCAGAGCCTTCCGTATCCATAGTCTGAAGGAATAGGTTTCACTCGAAGTTTTTTGACCATATCCAAGCACTTAGCAAGTCATCAGGGAAGTGTCGCAATCAGCAATTTAGAAGATCTGACTATGAGCCGCTTGCCGCTGATTTGTTTGTCATAAAGTGCGTCCAAACAAATCCACAAATCGTTGGAGCAACCTCAAAATTCTTCAGGCACTCTCTGCGTTTGATATCACCACACATCGCGACACCAGCTTTGCGCGGGCACTTCCAAGATGAATTGCCATTGAAATTAGTAGGTAAGCGATTTCAACACGTTATACTATCTGCAAAAAACAGTTCCTTAACCGAAGCAAAGTACCGAAGAAAGGAAGCAGACGACAGATGTCATCGGTCAGCCGCAGTCTCCATTTGGGAATTGGGATGAGTAGCGGCGCAGAGCCCAGCAGTGCCAGCCAGTCCTTCCCTACGAACAAGCGTAAACCACAAGGGATGACTGGTAGTCATGATGGGCGATGAAGTAGACGACAAAGGGGCTGGCGATAATGGAGGTCGGGTTGCGGGGGCTACGTAGCTAACATCATGATCCCCTGCTACAATTCTATCATACTTGGTAGTAGGCTTCTCTTCCGAAATTTGAGTAAGACACAAGTTCAACTTTGAGGGCGTGTGGCGGGTCGCTACAAAACACTCTCGACACCCTGGCCGACCGAAAAAGGCCAGGCTGTGCTAGCGAGTCCATCTATGGAAAGCTGCAAGCTTTGATGTCATGATGCTTTTGGAGAGAAGTAGTTATAGTTGTAATTAAATTTTAGGCACTTTACCCACATATGCAGGATATGTTTGGGTCTCCATCGACAGGACAAGTTGCCTGCTTCATGAAGACCTTCCTTGATGATGTGCGACATGGGCAATTGCCGTACGTGTGATCATCGATGCCTCCATCTCCCTGCAAAGGTAACCCATAGACTACAGCAGGTATCGCCTAGTATACAATGCCAGGAATTAATTTAGAGGGAAAGGCCGTTCCCAAGCTCCTTGAGAACCTGCATGGCGATGCCCTAGTAGAGGGGTGGCCAAGCTGCGGCTCTCCGCGTGTTAAAGTGCGGCTCACCGCTCCCTCCCTTATCCCTCCTCTCTCTCCCCCCCCCCCCCCCCTCTCTCCCGGAGCACTTCCCCAAAAAGAGAAATGAAACGCGTTTTAAATGTGCTACTGCTGCCTTACGCACAATTGGACTGCTTTTGACTCATATAAGATAGACCGAAATTAGTTTGAGTTTCGTTTATTGCTCTAAACAAAAAACCTGCCGCGGCCCCCCCCCCCCCCTCCTCCCCCCTCCCTCTGCGGCTCTTGAAAATTTTGTGATTTTGTTTGCAGCTCTGTGTTATATATCTAGGGTTGAGAGCATGCAACGACCGATCCAGTTGTTGTAGATCAACATGGATTACCCAGTCGGGCACGGAAGCACGTCGAATGAGAAGAACAGAGAATAAAAGCAAAGATAGGGTTCACCTAATGAAAGAAGATCAATGATATGTCTCCTCTATAGGGGGATCGAGCCCACAGCCTTTTGGTTAGGAGCCCGATGTTCTACCCCTGCACCACTGAATGGCACAACGAACGGCGTTTCATCTGGGTTCTTTTAAGTCACGCAGCTATTGCAGAACATTCATGTGACTCGCGTGGCGCTTGCACTCGCCAGTCATGCCCGGCGGCCGACGTGCTGTAGTGGCAGGCTTCCTGCCATGCTTTGTCGCGTCTTAGCATGGACTAGCCGGAGTGGCTACAAGTGCGGGCAAGCGCCTTGCGTTTAATTGCGGTTTGGTTGTACGAGAGCTCGAGCAGGAGGGACAGCAGTGAAAGCAACTCGCTTGTAATTGTACCATTACCAGCTAGTTCATGCTAGGGTAAGACAAAAGGATAATGTTGTCGCACCTTCCCTTCCATTTGGCAGTGGAAAAAAATTTAATGTACCTTGATCCAATGGGTAAATTCGGATGACACATTGTGTGCAGGTGTGTGTCGCGGGAGTGATTAAAAGCTCATGAACCCAGTTACAAGCTTTGCAAGTCTTGCTATACTCTGTGTCATCAGAGTTTTCTCGTAGGATCAAGGTGCATTTATTTCTTTGTTGTGTCTAGTGCTTAACAGTGTCGCGCAGTCTATGTACAGCATCCTGCGAGCTTTGATTGGGCCTGCGTGGCCGTACTGCCTAGGCGCCAGGCTGTCCTTTCCAGCATGTCATGGGTGTACTTGTTTGCACTTCGCATTGAGCAACTCTGTGCTCAATGCGAACACTGTCGCATTGAGTAACAGTGTTAGTGACAGCCAGGCAAGCACTTGACGCTTTGTTCTTAAAATTGAAAGGCTGCCATCGAAACGTTAAACGCAAGACACATGTGCATCGAAACAATGTGAGCCAGCGTGCAAACAGTCGGAAAGATGGCTGCTCCGGCGTGCTGCACACAGCAGTTTGCGACACATGCTTTGGATCTTGCATACGTCGGGTCGTTCGGGTGGCTCTGCCCAGTTCAGGCAGATACGAAGAAAACTGAAATTTTTTTACGTTTAAGCTCTTGTTGGAATACTAAGCTTTTGTAGCGTTCTCCGAAAGACGTCAAATACCTTGTGCTCAAATGCCGGAACCATGCATTGTGTCTAGCTTTTATAGATAATTATTTTGTTCTCAAGAGTCGTTACTTGCGGCTCCTTTGGGCGAAAACTGCGCTGCGCTTCAATGAGACGAGGGTTGCTGAGAGTCGTTGTAGATTTGTTTGTAATTTCGAAGTGCTTTTTGAGCAAAGATCTAGCTTCGAACACGAACAAAGCCTTCAGTGACAAACTGGGTGAAGCTCGGGAGTTCGTTGTTTATTTGGTGAACAAACCCTTTATTCCGTAATGGGAGCAACCAAAGCTAAGAAAGTCGTGAATGAGCCGGTACAATTTTTTTTCTATCAGCGTTTGACAATTTTAATGTATCGATGTAATCGCAACATGACTGAAATGATGGTATCCAAACATCGTAAAATAATCACGTTCGAGCACCGCGTACAAAATGCCGATTGCACCACTGGTGTGCTCCCTCGACCTTGCTGTTCACAGGAGGAGAAATGGGAGGAAAGTGGCTCGGGGCTTTTTCCTCCCATTTCTGACCATTTCAAGCATGCAATCGTAGATTTATCTCGCCTTTCTTAGTATTTTCTGCCACAGCCACAGACGTGGCAAAATATGTTTGTTTGACGTAAATCTGTATGAGTGACTTTATACATGGAACCGAAATATGCCGACGCCTTCAGGCTAAACTGTGCTTCTAATGTAGAAAGAAGTGCACAATGAGATTAGCTAGTCATGCAGTGTGCTGGTACGGAGATTGCAGCTATGGATACTGTTTCACAGGAAAATATGTTTTGTTTTGCTGCAGTTTGTGTCATCAGACATTGCAGCACATCATACCTACGACAGACGGTGGTGCCTGCCGTGTGCTGAGACCTTCCAAGGTGACCTGGGCAGCTACCGTACTTGTGAGCATGGGTGCTTCCATAACCTTGCCAAGGTAACCTCTAGACTTGGGCAAGTATCGCCTCATATGCAATGCCAAAACTTCCCTTTGCGAGGAAGGTCATAACCAAGCTGCACCAGAGCCTGCCTGGCTACCCCTAGCGTGACATATAGCAGCATCACTATAAGCGGCATTCCGTGTTTCCAGAATTAATCCTTTGTCGATCATAATCTAGAGAACCCGAGACTGATAAAAGCAGGGAAACAATGTCGGAGAAGAAAGACGGGAAAAGAATGTAATCCTTTGCGGCATTGGAGGGTGTGTTCTGGAGCTTACCTTTGTGGAAAATTTGATGTTTCTCAGAGCTTGTTTTGATTAAATTCTCAGTTTTTCAGAATAATTTAGATATTAAATTTGCTTGCTGAGTTTCTCGATTCTCAGAAAGTCAGAAGAAACAGAAAAAAATAACCAGACACAAGTGTATTAATTAATTTATAGTCTCAATGATTGCGGAAGGAGTTGCCTGTGCCTAGACGAGGTTTCTTGAGCTGAATATGGCGGTGTGACTCTAGATCCTCTACAGATTGCAGTACACCCCAGTTAATACCAACTCTCCCACGACAAAACTTGCAAACCAGGGTTACTTATCCTACCTAGTTTGGCGCAGTATGGCCGTCGGAGCTCTTGCGCCATAAAACCCGTAAACAACAACAGGGTTACTTATCCAGGTGTCGGTACATTAAGCTATCAGTCTCCTCGATTCGGTCACTGAAAAACTTTGTTTTACCCTTCTTTTTAAAGGCTCCCTGACATACTTGCTACTCACAGCCGTAGGTGCCACGGGAACGTGCCATGCTGCATGGCTGTGCGGGGTGAAGTGTGAAATCTAGAAAGCTCCGCCGCCTTCGCTCGTCCCACAAAATCTGCGGGCTAATGGCTTCCTTCATGATAGAAACTGTACCCCTCTTCACGTTACGAAGCCCAAATGGTTTGTTCGAAACTCTTGTTTGTTTGGAGCATGGCTAGCACAACCACATCAGAGAGCAGAATGGAACATATTTCTTTCGTGCTGCTGAGCTATTGTTGGGGTTCCGCAGGCTTTATTTGTTGCCATCGAAATTCTTCTAATCAGTTGGAAACAAGTTCTACTGCCAAAACCCAACCCCTCCCCACCCCGACGTCACAAATACTGATGTCACATAGACAAGGGGAACACGACTACAACATAAACAGAATCACTTCTGGACACTAAGGCATACATTGCCAAGATTGCAGATGTCAAGCAGAACTAAAAACATTTCCCCGTAATGAGTAAAAATAATAACCAACTAATTAGGGAAGTTATTGAAGCTGAAAAGATTTCGAGGTTAGAAGAAAACTGTCACTAAACCTTGTCCAGATTTATTACAAAAAAAGAATTAGATTATCTTGCATCCAGATAAAACCAAAAATAACAAAAAAAAAATCTTATTGTTTAAAAAGACAGGCGCAGGCAGAGAAGAAATAATACAAGTCTGAGTTGCAAGTCAGAGCTTCATGAATGTCTTTTCCTTTTGTGTGTGCCTGTGCTTGGTTGTGAATTTTTCGCGCTGTAGAGGAGTATGCAACACCAGCTTGCCCAAGCCCCCATATTTTTAATACTGCCAGTAGAAACTTTCACTTTGAAAATATGATGAGGACCGAATTTGAAAATTAAATGTCGCCAAACAATTTTTTGCGGACGTAAGGTTTTGGTTACGAGGTCAGTCAAAGCTACTGGTGTGTTTAGCCAATTTTGAGGCAAATTTGTGACCTTGAAAAAAATTACAGGTATACTGTTACATTCTCCTTAGCCTCCTGAAGATGTAAATCACTGGATTGAACCCCTGCCATATTGTTTTGTCTCATAACTGATGCAGGTATCTTCTTTTTTTCTTCAACTCAGTTCGACGTAGGAGCTGCCAAGGCGTCCTGTGCCTTTCACGTGAACAGTGGCCAGCACTGGAAGAAGCGATCTTTGGACTGCTGTAATCCATTCTTTGGGCAAGTGAATAAATTTCTTTGAAGCAGAGACCTGGTGTTTGCACAGCAGCTCCACAGAACAAACAACACAAACACAAATGTTTCTTTGCCCAAAGCCTTCGTAGCTGCTTGAACTTATTGATCTGAGCTTGCACGTTTCAATGTTAAGGCAAGATGCAGATATAGTTAACGTCTCTCTAAAAAAATTGGGGGCACCTTATGCTTGGATGTCTAGCTTGATCAACTTGGAACGTCCAGCCGAATTGAAACAAGGATCTAGCCGAACTGAAGCGTGCAGCCGAATTGAAACTTGTAGCCGAACTGAAGATTTAGCCAAACTGAAGCGTCCAGCCGAATTGAAACTTCTAGCCGAATTGAGGATGTAGCCGAACTGGAACGTCCAGCCGAATTGAAACTTCTAGCCGAATTGAGGCAATAGCCGAATTGAGGCATCAGCCGGATTGGGACGTAACCGGTGGCTCAGCTCAAAAAAGCTCAAGGCCTGACCTTGGCGAGGCCGGCGGCGAACATGACCGCTTGCCCCAGAAACAGAGAGCGACTGATGTAGTCTCTGCGACCTCGTAACCCCCCCCCCCCCCCCCCCTACACACACACTCCTTACATTCTTTCTTGAACGGACCTGCGCCCGGCGTCCGGCATCCGCGTGCGTGCGTATGTGCGTCTGCGTTTGTGAGTATGTACGGGTGTTCCCAGCGCCTGCTTCAGAGCATACATCGAAGTGGCAGCGCGAGCTCCCGCTACAAATCGTGTGGCCTGAAAACGCGATCTACTAAAGGGTTTGACCGGATTTACGACATTAAAAGTGTAGAGATATAGTCTGTCAGTACACCTTTATTGGTAGAGACATAGCAAAAAAAAAGAAAACTCAAAGGGAGAGTAGTAACCAAGAAATGTGTTGGGTTGAATCCCTGCCATCCTGCATTGACGAGGTCACGTTTATGAGAGGGTGCAAAACTATTGCACTGAGAAGGGGGGGGGGGGGGGGGTGGGGGGCGGATTTAACGGATGTTGTAGTTTATGGTGAAAAGATTAATTTTGTTTTGTTTTGGTTATTTGTCTTTCCGTGATTCCGCTCAGATATCTACGTGTGTGTATGTCCATCAACAATCCCCTCTTTGAATATGCATGTGAGTGTGTGTGTGTGCCTGCGTGTGTATGCACGTGTGCGTTTCTGTGTGTGCGTATATTTGTCTGCGAGGATATAAGCGATAATAAAGCCATTCGTGATTTCGCATCGCCGACCTTGAGCAAGCTGAACGTGTGCTAACTTTAGCGAACTCCCGCGCCTCCCACGCGTCCTCAAATTTCCTGATCTAGGGATTTTCAATGACTCTCACAAAGTCTCTAATAGAAAACAAACGTTCAAAGTGTCGGTGCAACAATTTTTGTACTTTCCGTGAATACCACATAGAACGAATCCCTAACGTTTAGGATCGATGAAACATGCGCTCGTTTTTCTCCGCACGTAATAAACGTCACAGAAAAAATAAAGAAGAACAAGCAGCGTTGACCCCCTCAACTGCCAGCTAGAACAAGCGGCCACGCGATCTGGAGCCGATTATATGCCTCCAATGTTGATGATAGCCACGCGCTAGAGTCGGCAAAGCAGGAGACAAGTGTTGAGTTCCAGACATTGCTATGGTTCGCCTATTGTCGCCTTTGCAGCGATTGGACATGGACCATAACCCGAATGCTTGTCGAGCTATCGACTATAGAGCCCAAATCAAGTGCTGACGCAGTGATCGGGTCCCATCTATGAGCCGCATTCAAATACCGTCTCTGGGGGATACTGCGATCCCCCAGCTACGTCGTCAAGTTTTGCGAATGAGAGATTGAAAGAATACGCTCGCTTTTACCCTTAAAGTTACACCATAACAAGGAAGTTTCTTAGACAATGGCGTTGAGTGCGAGTATTCATGAGTCCCCCTAGTGCCAGTAAGCTAATCTAAAGTGAAAAATATTTCAAATGAATACCGCTGCACCGCCCCTTTAATCTCACTTATTAGATAGCCAATCGGGAAAAAAATTAGTTTGCTGATTAGTATGTTTTTTTGTATGCAATTTTTAATGTCCGCTGTGGCTTCAGTTAGTTCCCCCCGAAAGGAGTTTATTATCTTCCTAACTACACAAGATTTCAGGCTTTCTAAATTATTTGCAGAAACATCCGATATAAGAGGCTATGATTTAAGTTAAATAGTGAGTAGAGCCGGAGTATGAATATTTTCTAATTTGTTTTTATCGTGATAAGGAATATGCAGATCTTAGCAGAGCGTTACTGCGGGCTACAGTGGCCACTGGCCTCGGTACGGTTTCTGGCGCGTGCAGGAGGGCCCACTTCAAAGTCACAGTGCGTGCTAACGGCAGCAATACCTCGAGGGAGGCAGTGCTATTCTAAATCCCCCTTTTATCACAATAAAATTACTAGCAAACTAACCCGTTCATCGAAATCTTCTTTTTTTTTTTTT
The DNA here is from genome assembly GCF_016920785.2 of Ixodes scapularis. Lineage (NCBI taxonomy): Eukaryota > Metazoa > Arthropoda > Arachnida > Ixodida > Ixodidae > Ixodes > Ixodes scapularis. The sequence continues at coordinate 91,529,556 of NW_024609835.1, forward strand.
AAATAATCTTCTGCATTTACTTGGGATCCAGTTCAATATTGGTTCTAGAGCGTTCAGGGCTTTGGGCCCCAGTTCAATATTGGTTCAAGAGCGCGGCCCCTTTGACAAAAGTTTTGGGCGCCAGGTTTGCTATCATATTTGAGAGGTTAGAGTACGCTGAGGTTTGAACCCTAGATGCCTCAGCGCGGCGCCTTTGCCCATATTTACGGACCATCCCCCTTTTTGGCCGTTTCTGATGGGAGAGAGTATGTTCTAATTATAATAACTCGCGAAGTAATCCGATTCCCGAAATGCTCCCTTGGATTCTAAAACTAGACCAAGTCTGCTCTCATATGTGTGGGGCTAAAGTACTTTGAGGATTGAACCTTAGGTGCCTGAGCGCGGCGCCTTTGCCCAAATTTTCGGACCACGCCCCCTTTTTGGCCGTTTTTGAAGGGAGAGAGTATGTTCTAATTAAAATAACTCGCGAAGTAATCCGATTCCCGAAATGCTCCCTTGGATTCTAAAACAAGACCAAGTCTGCTCTCATATGTGTGGGGCTAGAGTACTCTGAGGGTTGAACCCTAGGTGCCTGAGCGCGGCGCCTTTGCCCAAATTTTCGGACCACGCCCCCTTTTTGGCCGTTTTTGAAGGGAGAGAGTATGTTCTAATTAAAATAACTCGCGAAGTAATCCGATTCCCGAAATGCTCCCTTGGATTCTAAAACTAGACCAAGTCTGCTCTCATATGTGTGGGGCTAGAGTACTCTGAGGGTTGAACCCTAGGTGCCTGAGCGCGGCGCCTTTGCCCAAATTTTCGGACCACGCCCCCTTTTTGGCCGTTTTTGAAGAGAGAGAGTATGTTCTAATTAAAATAACTCGCGAAGTAATCCGATTCCCGAAATGCTCCCTTGGATTCTAAAACTAGACCAAGTCTGCTCTCATATGTGTGGGGCTAGAGTACTCTGAGGGTTGAACCCTAGGTGCCTGAGCGCGGCGCCTTTGCCCAAATTTTCGGACCACTCCCCCTTTTTGGCCGTTTTTGAAGGGAGAGAGTATGTTCTAATTAAAATAACTCGCGAAGTAATCCGATTCCCGAAATGCTCCCTTGGATTCTAAAACTAGACCAAGTCTGCTCTCATATGTGTGGGGCTAGAGTACTCTGAGGGTTGAACCCTAGGTGCCTGTAAGCGGCGCCTTTGCCCATATTTTTGAACTACACCCTTTTTTGACCGTTTCTGATGTGAGAGACCATGTTCCGATTAAAGTAACTCGAGAAATAAAGCGATTGTGAAAATGCTCTCCGGGATTCTAAAATTTGACGAAGCCTGCTATCATATGTGGGGAGTTAGAGTGCACTCAGGGTAGGACCCTAGGTTCCTGAAAGCAGTACCTTTTCCCAATATTTGCAGACCACGCCCCCTTTTCGACCGTTATTTACTGCTGGGGTCGAGCGGCACCACCGTCACCTATTGCTTCACACAAGGGAATGCATGAAACTTTACGGGAAAAACGGGGAAAACTGCTACTTCTTACCTTAGTAAGCTGTTCTCGACGATGAGACTTTTATGTTATGTGGGAATGAAAGTTAATATTCTCGTCGCAATTATCAAAAGCGATACAATACTAATATATTTTAATAACTGATTTGTGCTTTAGGATCGAGGGTTGCGGCTTTGTTGGGTGTAAACTGTGATGCGGTTCAATAAGACAAGAGTTGCCGACAGACAATGTGGAGCCGTTCATGATCTGGACGTCGTCAGAGGCTAGCAAGCGGTAAGTTGGCCTTTGCTGAAGACATTTGCATCGTTTCGGGAGCTTGGACAGACTATTGCTGGGGCGAGCCTTTGCTTTAAACTTCAGTGAGGGCTTCTTTGACGATTTAAAGCTTGGAGCGTGCCGTTCATTTGCTGAACGTGTCATTTATTTAGCAACTGAAGCAAGCGACGCCGGCACAATCGGTGGTGCTCAGGCGCTTTTTTTTTTTTAATCTGCGTTCGAATACTTGAATTCTACCGATTCGATCTCCAAACACCTGATATAATGATCGCAGCACATCATAAAATACTTGCCTTCGAGCACCGCGTACAAGCTTCAATACTCCTCTTCTTTGTGTTTCTCCCTTAGACTTGTGTGTATCGCCTGGGGTCAATGAATGTCCACCTGTGGCGCCACCGACGTTCCCCTGATCCGCATTCCAGCCTACTATACGCCGTTTAAGCTGAGACTAGAAGCTCCACCTTCCGCTCGAGCTTACTGCCCTTGCTAACACAAGTGTGAACGCGCAACCCGCAACTAAAGCTCTGTGGAAGCGAGCAAGGTCGTGCTGAAGGCGGAGATTCTAGGGTATCCACACAAAGGAGAACTCCGCGGACGGATGTCATGACGTCAACCACCCGGGAAACTCCGTCCCCGGCTCTGCCGCGTGCACATGTGGAATAATAATTGGGTTGTGTGTGTGTTTATACAGCCTAGAACTTGGTCTGCCTCACGGGGGCGACGAGTCTTCCAGCTGTAGATGAGAAATTTAGCCAGTGCGGTACAGCCGCTAGCCTGTGGTCTTTAAAGTGCATCACGCAGTAGTGATACACGACCGCACGCCGGTAGCTTTCGTGCTGACAGCACGAAGCCTCCGCGCCTCCGCCACGGAGGAAAACGGGAGAACGGCGACGCGAGGCGTCAAAAAGGGATGACGTATGTCTCACGTGATGCGCGATCCTCGGAGGAAAGTGGGGGATTTCTCCTTCGTGTGGATACCCCAGGGGTGAACGGAGTGCACAATAGAGATCTGTATTGCCACTACTGCCAAGAAGCTGACATGCAAAGCGACCATCTTGCGCGCGTCACGAGCGCGGAGTGTTTTCGCCGAGAACATATTCAAAGGACACCTCCCGCGGATCGCGCGATTTCGCGTTTAGGCGGTCAATTTCATACGTGTAATCCCGCTGTGCTCAGAAAGCGTGACAAGTTGTCACGAGAACGGCCTCTAAAAACCGTCAAACGCCCACAAAATATAGCTAATTAGGTCCCGCTATGTAAAAGTTACAGAATGCATTGCAGAAATGCTAAATCACCCGCCAAATTTAGCGCACGATCGTCACGTGACATTATAAGCGAGGTGTGACCCCGTTACTTCATCAGCATAACGTCGTCCCGTGATACTAACCATGGGACAACGTCACGCAATACTACACAATGCACATGACTTGACACCTGGGCGTGACACTAAAAATCACGATGTCAAGATACTATGACATAACTCTACATTGTGTCACGTGACGTGACGTTATGACGCGACACTGTAACATCGCGTGCCCCAACCACGTGATCATCGGACATATTGTACCTACGAAAGGGTTTAAAAAATCTCAAGCAAATACCCAGCGCAGCTCATAACACGCTGCTCATTTTTTGTCTTGAGTATGCCCAAAGGATTAAGATGAATTTTAATTAATTATATTAAGATCATATTTAAATAACTCGTTCAAGAACGGCAAGTCAAAAATGTATTCTCAAGTGCACTTAAAATCACATCATTATTATAACTGCGTGGTTGAAGTCCGCGTAATAATTTTTCTATTCGTGTGCGTGGCGTTAGGGCTGCTTGATAAATATATATTTTTTACCTTGATTTGAGAAATTAGATGTAATATTGTATCTTCCTTACAGAGAAATGCTTTTACCTTCCGGAGAAACGTTCTTGCCCCACCGTAAAACTGATTCAAATTTCATTTATATTTTTTTTATTCAGGAACTCCAGGTTCAAACCCCGGGGTTTGGTAAATATATGCTTGGAATTAATGATGCACATTTATCATGTAGTATACATGGTAAGATTAATTTATTTAATTTGTCATTATGCGCGAGAAACAGCTTTTTACTGCTCTAAACGGCCCTGAATTCATTTGGAGAGCCCTGCCTTTTGTTCTTTTAATGACGAGGGCACTTCGTAGAATTATCGGATCGCAAAGAAAATAGTACCATGATGTAGCTGGGGAACTGGAGCTTATATAACCGTAGAGAGCAACTCGCGATACGGAGTGGTTAGTTTGTAAATCAAGTTTGAACTCAAATATTTCTCTGTAAATCACAGTACCCCCATAAGGATAATGCATTTTTTTCCGATTGCCAGTTGGCTCTATTTATCATAGACATACAGTCCTTAAATTTAGCACAATGAACAAAAAGGGTATCTACTAAAAAAGGTCGCTGAGAGCAAAATAATGCGACGCTTAGAATTTTGTGAAATAAAAAATATATAGTTCGTCCCATTGAGTTACGGGCCGTCCCGCCACCGCTGCCGATAGATGGCGCAAGTAGTGTCGGCGCGCTCGTGTCTTCGAATCCTGGGTATAATGAACACGAAGAACTTTCTCCTGTCCGAAAGGAGAAGAAAAACGCGATGCAAGGCGACGGAGGGCCTACTGGGCGTTGTCTAACTTGATATTTTTCTTTCGTGAATTCGTACATGCCTTTCCCGTTTTTCTAGTGGTGCTAGTGAGCGGTCATACACAAAATCGTGGTTTCTTTACGGTTATTCTCAGCTTCCGGATGTTTTCTATTTAGTTTAACTTGCTCTGTTTATGCTGCTGAATGTTCTGCGCGTATTGCTGCAGTTACTCTATTATGCTCATATTTAAAAAAAAGTTACGAGTAATAATAAAATTACTCGAAGTAAAGGATTTTAAGTAATTTGTTACTTGTTATGGATTACTTCCCGAATCTGCACTGAAGACGTGGCGAGGACGCGCATTCTTGGAAGGACGTCATCGAACCATCGTATTTCCTTTCGTGGTAAGTGCCGGAATGACTGACGACGTCCTAGCGGACTGTCGCTGGCCGTGGCTGTCACCGATGATCAAAGCTATCGAAGAAAAGTGCAATGGCGGTATCACATACCAATGCTTGACTTGAGAACCGTCAAGCAAGACTCTCGGAGCATCCAAGATCTCTGCGGCGGACTTAAGGGGTGACACCACTTTTATGGGTCGACTTTTAAACCATGCGCTCATTATTGATGAAATTTGTACGGTTTTCTTAGATTGTTGCCTAAATGCCCTGTATGACGTATCATCTCATCGCGGCAATTTTCCGATAAGCTACAGAAGGAAGTATACAACTTTTCATTTAACTCGCCTCACTCGGCAAGGACATTTATGCTATAAAATTTCTGCAAAATCTTGAGCATTTCTAAACTGCAGCCTTAACTAGAACTTGCGGCTATCTATACTTTACCCTATAATCTGCGTTTTATTTTATACAAAATGTCAATTTGAAAAGCGTTCCACATAATCTGGAATTTTTCCTCAAACAAAGTCCATTTTAAACAAACTGCATTTTAAAAAGAAAAATAAATATCTAGCCGCATTCTTTATTAAACTTTAGTTTAGAAAGGTCTACAACTAAGAATAAATATGGCGATTTATTGAAATGATAAATTTCCTAATACGAAAGTTTCTGAAAAAAGGCAGACTGCGAAAACCTATTTGAAGTCTCCACACCAGAACATTTGATTTTATTGGTGGAGGTGGCACCTAAACGTAACCATGATGATAGGTGCCGCCTTCTACTTACGCCTGACCTCCGACATGGGTTTGCTGAGTGAGTATGAACTTAAACGTTTTCTTCGATTGTCATTTTGTTGTCTGCATGCAGACAATGATTGTGAAAAGAGTGAGGAATTGGGTATAGCTGTAATACACGAACCAGCGTCAGCAATTATGGCTGGGGCAAGCATCTGATGTGACTCAATATTATATATATCACAATTTAATCGTTGAGACGGCAGTGAGCGTTGTAGTCATTCTAACCCGTGTCTCCTCGTGATGATCATTGTCCCGAGGGCTCGAGGAAGACTTTTTCTTCTTCTTCCGCAGCCACCACAGATACTCCCCTCGGTAGAAACGAAGTTATATGCTAGACACATACATTGCAACTAAATGTTTTGGCACTGGACACTGCCATAAGGAATATGTACAATTATTTACACCACTAGGAAAATTGTGAAGTGTTAATCCCAATGCACATGCAAGTTGCGTTTCACCGAATGCGATGGCCCAGGTAACAATTGATGTTGTGGAGACAGTCGGCGCAACAAAGTTTCGCAACAAAAAACAGTTTTACTGCAATGGCGCAACGATGTTGTAGCAACTGTCATACCACTGCAGAAGTGTCCGCTGCTAAAGCACTGCGGCAACTGTGTCGGTCAACCGTTGATTGTTTCATGCTCGCAACAGTTACCGAAGCATTGCTTTCACCCCAGTAAAATGTGTGCTGTCCTGATGTTGCTAAACTGTTCCCGTGGCAGGTTCAAAAACAGTTTGCGTTTACACTGCCAGAATGCAGTCCCCAAACATTGCTTTTCAAAAGTGTTCCAACCGTACGACACAACAGTTTCGCGCTAGGTTGGGATAGACGTGTGGAGGAATTGTTGCGGAAACACTGGACACCATTGTTGGTTGACTGTTGCTCAAGCCTATTCGGCAAACGTTGCGTGCCACAACGGGACTGCAGCTGTACCAGTTTTTGCCAACTGTTGCCGCATGCATCTTCTCAACATTTGCACTGCACGACCAGGCAGCGCTCCTCGCGACAGTGCTTCCCCATGATCGGAGCAACAATGTCTTGATTTTGTTGCTAGAGTCTGTCACGCCACAGCTGAGTGGCACAGTTTTGCGGGTGTTCCTCACTTATCTCGCAACAATTCGAAAACAGTTGGACAGCCTTTTGGTAACTATTGCGGGCACCTTATAGCGGAACAGTAGTACAGCCAACGTTACTAAAGCTCAGTATAATGCATGGAACATTTCCCAAAGAAGTTGCACCGATCCGTACAATGGAACCCAACTATCGGCGATCGCAACGCCGCCATTTCTCCCGCCGCGGCCACTGAGGAAACTGCACAGCTTTTGCACTGGCTCCCAGTGTCGCATTCATTAGCGTCAACTATTACTCTTCTATTATGGCTTTCATCTGCTATATCGTAGCCGAAACAGACCAGGTAAAAGGACGTCAGGGTAGCCACCCCCATCTCCCATGCAGAGGTACCGTGAATACACATCGAAGTCAGCACGTACCCAGCTTCGGACGCGCTACCTCAAATTTCTGGTGAGTCGTAGTTGTATAAAAACAATAGTAATTATGCCGCGAACCCTTGTAAACTACTTTTTCAAGAACCATCCCGTGTCTGCTATTTTGCACCAATCTCCAATAAACGTCCCTACAAAAAAAGTTTATTTCCGTTTGTTTTCATGCAAAGAACTAGTTTTCTTAAAGTTCATGGTAACCAGAGTCCCGATGCCCGCCAAAGATGCTACTCTTTCTGTGGATGCAACTAGAGGGCGCCACCGCCGCGTTGTTCCGGAGTTCTCCGGCCCCTCCGGCAGCACTCCGATGCGAAGCTCTGTGCGACGACCGCCGTTTTAATGGCATTTACTTTAAAAAGAATTATTCAGACACCATATGTTTTAGGAGTATCATGAAACTGCCTATTATTCACGTACTTTAACTGTTGCTTGTGGTTCTCTAATTCGGGTAGTGGTGCGGTAGCACCCTCCGCGCCGTTATGAGCACTATCACGCTACCATGCCGCTGAGACAAAAAATAACCATCCAATGACTCAGATGAAAGCGACATCCTCATAGATTAGCAGAGCATCCCACTCACGTAATACACCCCTCCCCCTTTGCATTTATATCCATATTGTATTACGCTTAAAGGAGTCATGAAATTATTTTTCATTCCTCCTTAGCTTTAATCCTCAACTCAAACGCGGATTGAGAAATCACGTGGTCGTGACATGCTTTTGCACCGGTGCGATGACTCGAAGCTTTCATCGTGCTTTTTGCACACAACATATAACTTGTCATTCGCAAGTGATTATAAGTTCTGTCAGGGCACTCATTGACCACGAACGCGAATCCAAATATTTGTTGACGAGCGCATACATCCGAGTGAAGCAGTTCTCGTGTGCAACGTGTGAGTTCAGGTCCGCTGACGTGCTGTGGGTACCGTTAACATGGTTTGGGTAACACTGACATGCTCTGAGTACAGCCGATCTATCACAATGAAAAGGCGGAGAGCTTTCAAGGGAAATGAGGTACAAACTAGTCCCCTATATCTCCAAATGTTCGTAACCGAAAAGCTGGCTTTTGACTTTCTACCCTCTTTATTTTGGCCCACTAAACGATATGCGCATAGTAAACCCCTAATGGTAAAATCATCTGTCCCAGCCCATAATTCACTTCATGTCGAATAAAATTATAAAAGGCGCGAACAGAACAGGACGTAAAAAGAACCACGTACGACGCGGGCAAGCGTCAACTTCCAACTGATTTAATAAAACACGAAACATTGTCAAACTGTCGATCCCCATCGCCTAAACACATGCCAGAGATAAAGATTCCTATCGCTCATCACACGCAGCCCTCAAGAAACATAATTTCTTTGTTTATAGCAGATAAAGGAATGGCTGCTTACGCATTTGTCAGCCGCCTTGTGCATACCGAAAGCTTCGATTTATCTCTTTTCCATCTTCTTCTTCCCTCTCTTAATAAACCTTGTGTGCTCTAACAAATTTCCACACCCGCATCGTTCACAGTGCTCCGGAAGATGGTCACCCGAACCATTGCGTCCGACTAACTTGTGTTCCCGCGCTCTCTTATTAAGGCACCGGCCGGTCTGAGCGATGTAAACTTGTCCGCAACTAAAAGGAATCTCGTAAAACCACCTTAGTCACAACTTCTAATATTTTAATTGATTTGAACCAACTAGCCTTAAACGAAATTTTTATTTTATTTCATGGCCCCTCTAAATCTGGAAATCAATAAAAGTAAAAGCACATCGAAAAAAAAAAAAAAAGCCTCGCGAAAAGCTGAAGCTTTTTTTTTTTCTTTTTTTTTCCCCAAAGAGGGCAATGTAAATTACCTCGACCTTTAAGTTTGGAACTTAGGGTCTAATTTTAACATACCCGTTTTTGTTTCGTGAAGCGGTCATAGCACATGAACATGTTGGAACCACACCTAATCTTGTAATCCTCGTGTCCCACTAGAGCGACAGACAGAAGCAAACCACAACGACAAGCCTGAAACCAGAGTCTTTCGCTATTCGAGAGTCTTTGTAGAATAAAGGATGCTATACTGAAACACGAGCATCATGCACGCGAGGGTATCTTTGGCAGGCTTGCACTCGCTCGTGCTTACTTCACGAGCACCGAGCGACTAAACGCCTGCCATAGGTACCATCGCGAGCATGCTGCGTGGGTTCGAGGCTTGTCGCTGTCTTTTGTTTCTGTCTGTCGCTCTAAAGGCCCTGTCACACTGCGGAAACAGTCGGAGAACTTTGTCCTTCAACACGAGGAAAACATGTTTTCGGGGACCCTGTCACATTGCGGAAACAGCAACAGTCCGGAAACATGTTGCTGTCGTCCGAAAACCATGTTTCCCAACTTGTTCTCCGACACTCGGGGAACATCCTGTCACACCGAGAAAGCGTGTTGGAAGAACACAAATTGCCTCCTCTCCTGCGCGCTGCATCCCTCTCTCTCCCGCCCTCGTCTGCCCGGCCGGCTCGGCTAAGCTACAAGCGCGAGCTCCGGGCTTTCAGCATCCCTGCCAAGCACGCGCGCCCGTGCAGTGCAAGCCCTGTTCTGGGCCAGATGCTCGCGCTTGTAGCATCGGCTGCGTCTGGACCGAAGCTGAAACGAAGTATAGGCGGCTAGGCTCAGATCCGCTGGCTCCGCTCGCCCCTTGAATCTTTGCCATTTTGGATCGCCGTCTCATCGACGTCGCTCTACCGTAGTCGGTTCATCAGCTGCGCGAACCATCTCGTGTTCTCTGGATTTGGTGGTTGCGTTCTGCTACAGGGCTAGACCCTTGTACGATGGCATACGCGCCGGCCACAGCAGCAGCTTCTGCTTTGAGGCCCTTTCATATTGAGGAAACACGGCGGAAACATGAACAAAACATGTTTCTCAACAGTCGGGGAACATGTCGGCTGTCGGCTCTGTTGCCCGACAACCCTGTCACATTGAGGAAACAGCAACACAACATGGACGACAGCGACAATGTTGTCTCGGTGTGACAGCTTTTGGCAACGGAAACCTCGACAACTTGTGTCGGACGACACGTGTTGCCCATTTCGGTGGCTGAGCGAATTTTTTTCCAGCAACACGGCAACATCTATATTTTTCTGTACAGATAGTCGCACGAGAATACTTCAATAATTGATATCAAGCGTGAAGGGCCATTTTGTACGCGGCTTCTTGCGCGGCGGCAGCTGATCGTCAGAATCATCTAAATCGATGGCACAAAGAAGCACCAAAGCAGAAGCTGCTGCTGTGGCCGGCGCGTATGCCATCCTGCAAGGGTCTAGCCCTGTAGCAGAACGCAACCGCCAAATCCAGAGAACACGAGATGGTTCGCGCGGCTGATGAATCGACTACGGTAGAGCGACGGCGATGAGACGGCGATCCAAAATGGCAACGATTCAAGGGGCGAGCGGAGCCAGCCGATCTGAGCCTGGCCGCCAATACTTCGTTTCAGCTTCGGTCCAGACGCAGCCGCGCGAGCATCTGGCCCAGAACAGTGCTTGCACTGCACGAGCGCGCGTGCTTGGCAGGGATGCTGAAAGCCCGGAGCTCGCGCTTGTAGCTTAGCCGAGCCGGCCGGGCAGACGAGGGCGAGAGAGAGACGGAGGCAGCGCGCAGGAGAGGAGGCATTTTGTGTTCTTCCAACACGCTTTCTCGGTGTGACAGGATGTTCCCCGAGTGTCGGAGAACAAGTTGGGAAACATGGTTTTCGGACTACAGCAACATGTTTCCGGACTGTTGCTGTTTTCGCAATGTGACAGGGTCCCCGAAAACATGTTTTCCTCGTGTTGAAGGACAAAGTTCTCTGACTGTTTCCGCAGTGTGACAGGGTGCTTCTTTGTGCCATCGATTCAGATGATTTTGACGATCAGCTGCCGCCGCGCAAGAAGCCGCGTTCGAAATTGCCCTTCACGCTTGACGTTATTATTGAAGTATTCTCGTGCGACTATCTGTACAGAAAAATATAGATGTTGCCGTGTTGCTGGAAAAAAAGATTCGCTCAGCCACCGAAATGGGCAACACGTGTCGTCCGACACAAGTTGTCGAGGTTTCCGTTGCCAAAAGCTGTCACACCAAGACAACATTGTCGCTGTCGTCCATGTTGTGTTGCTGTTTCCTCAATGTGACAGGGTTGTCGGGCAACAGAGCCGACAGCCGACATGTTTCCCGACTGTTGAGAAACATGTTTTGTTCATGTTTCCGCCGTGTTTCCTCAATGTGACAGGGCCTTAATGGGGCACGGGCATAAACAACTCCGGAACGCAGCCCAGTGACGGAACCTTACATTTTTTGTTACGTCCCTGTTTATGTTTTAAGTGAAACGGTGTTATCTATCTCATCGGGAAGACCGTTTTAAAAGCAGCACTAAAAAAAAAGACGTTGCAGCAAAAAGTTTATTTTTTTTTTATTTTTTATTTACATGAGGAACCAGAGAAGCACGGAAGCACACTATTTAACTTTGAAACACTTTGGGGGCTTTTGTAATTGGACTTCAAACTGTAGCCAGCTGACATTATAATCGCTCATTTGATTGCTATGTACACCTCAGATACAATAAATACAAGTTTGTTTTAGTGCATTGCCTACGAATGACAGACAGCTATTTTGACGAGCTCTGAGTGGGCGCTAAGCATAAGTTAAAATTTTCTTGCATGCTTTCCATAAGCCGAGCGAATCCTTTATCGCTGTCCATAAATTGTATCCCTTTCCAAGTGGAAGTTATTTCACCGTTGCGCAAAATCGCACAGAATTCCCGTTTTGCTACTAGAATATACAGACTTTTTCTGTGTACTCTCGTCTCCAGCCACCTAATAGGCGTATCCGGTATGGGCGACGAAAAAATAATTCAACGTTTCAACCTGCAAATAGTAAAAGAATAAAGGGGAGGCAAAACGAGAATGGGTGACGGTTACGCTTATATCCTAAATGCCTTCTATTGGCGTGGCGACGGCAAAACAATGTTTTCGCCCATACTGGAAGTGATGTCAATTCAAGATGGCGGCGCACTTGCGGAAAAGGTCTATATATATATAATTTTTTTTTACATTTTGAGGGTGCGGTTAGTGCTTTTTCGTCAAAGGCTCCATGAAACAAATCTTGGGCTAGGATAAATCAATATATATTGGGATTTTACTAATAGCACATCGTTCAGTGGGCCAAAATAAAGAAGAAAGGTAGAAAGTCAAAAGGCTTATTTTCGGTACGAAAATTTGAAAATATAACGGACTATTTCGTACCTCCTTCAATTCGTAAGCTCTCTGCCTTTTCACAGTGATGCATCGCCGGGCCCAAACGCAGGTCACACGGCACCGGACCTCACTTAATCCCTTCACCCCTAAGGTGACATTGTGCTAGAAGCTACGCGCTTGCCGGACCAATCGGCCGCCTCTCTTTCATCACCTGACCTCATTCTCTGCGCGTGGGTATGCGCGAGAGAGCGTGATCGCGTGACAAAAGTGTGGCTGGTCCAAAGAGCACGTAGCTTCAACAGCACTGTCGGCTTCGGGTTGAACGAGGTGGGAAAGCAACTTTTGTCTGAATTTCGAGCCACGGGCTAATCTTCTAGGGGGACAATGGCTGTGTCCGTAGAAACGAGATTACGAGCAAGAGGGGACTCCCCCTTTCCGTCTTCATGAACTCTTTGAAAGTATGCGCCATTTACGAGTTGAGGAGGAAAGCTAAACAAGAAAAATTTGGAAAAGCGTTTTTCGCATCCTTCGCGACCGGTAACAATAACCAGATCAGTCGGTCTGGAGCGCGGTCATGGACTTGTCCTTCCGTTCCCCTTCGACGCTCAGCAGCACCTTCGTGAACGGCTCGAGAGCGTCCAGCGTCGGGCGACCCGAACCTTCTGGAGCCGGTCATCCGGTGCAGCGAACGTCTCCTACAACGCACGCCTTGGGGCACTCGAGTGGCGACCCCTCGGACAGAGGAGGCGGACATCACGTGTACGTGCGGTCTGTCGGCTGCTCGACAGGTCGCTTGCGGGGTCCCACCTCGCGTCAGTGGTACGTGTCAGCAAAAGGACAGGTCAGCCCGAGCCGCTCCGCTGCCGCACCACTCGCCATAGCGAATCTTTCATCCCCGCCGCCATCGGAGACTTTCTAACTATCCCACTAAACGCTCGCAACCCTCTACCGGCATCAAACGATGAGTCCCGAGAACTGTGCAGGCTCTTCTCCCATCAAGTGGCGTCGGACACCTCATGAGCTGCGGCACCATAACCACTGACCACTGTTGTTGTTTTGACTATTTATACTTACCCAAATTGTTTTTCCCCTTTTCCTTTCCCCTCATCCACGGTGTATGCGGCGACCGGCTAGCAAGCGCACAAGCGTAAGGGTTGTTACTTTTCTGTCTAGCCTCGCACGTCGTCGCATATACATCATACTTCTTGTGCATATAAATTACGAATTACAATTACATGTCCCTCAATCTGTCTAATGAGTCATTTGCGTGGCGAAAGTGCCTTACCAAACATATTGAACCGTGTTATTGATGTGTACGTCCCGCCTTACGGGAGACATACTCGTTGGTATAGTTTATATTAAGTTTATTTATTTCTCTTCATTGCCCTGACATCCGGTTTGATGTTAAGCGGATTGTAGTAAGAAGTAAGAAAATTACGGGGGTTCAGTCAAAAGTAGGAATAGCTCTTGTACTGTTGGGGATGTTTCCTTTTTGGGCATTTGCGTGCCCACTTTCTGTTTAAGTGATGTGGTGAACCTAAGAGAGGATTAACCAGCCGGACTACCGCCTGAAAACGCTCTGAGCTTTAGGACGTGTTTTTTTTTCTTTTTACCTTTTGCCGGAATGTGTATCCACAATAAACTTTGGTTGGGGCTAGTTGGTTCATTTCTATTAAAAAATTAAAAGGCGCGAACAAACAGGACGAAAAAAGGCACACGTAGGACTTGGACAGGCGCCACCTTCTAACTGATTTATTGAAATATGAATCAACGTCAAACTCGATCCCAATCGCCTAAACACATGCAACTGATAAAAAATTCTTATCGCTCATTAATACATACTTCAAGAAACGCAATTTCTTTGGTTACCAGATAAAGGGATGGCATGCGTACGCATCTGTCAGCCGCTTTGTGTATACAGATTTGTGTATTTGTATTTGAGTACTTGTATACACAAAGCGGCTGACAGATGCCTAAGCATGCCATCTCTTTGTCTGTTAACCAAAGCAATTGCGTTTTTTGAAGCATGTATGTAATGAGCGATAAGAATTTTTTATCAGTTGCATGTGTTTAGGTGATTGAGATGGAGTTTGACGATGATTGGTATTTCAATAAATCAGTTGGAAGTTGGCGTCTGTCCGTGGTCCTTTTTCGTCCTGTTTGTTTGCGCATTTTAACCTTTTAATATGTATCCACTCACGCTTTGTGGTGAATAAATCCCCAGCTGCGTTTGCCTTACCGTTTTGTTTTAATTTCTCATCTCGAGTTTCATCGTAGTGTAGCAATACCACCTAGAACACAAGGCCTGCGCGTTTCCTCCTCTAAACGTCATCTCTAGTAGATCCCCTCAGCGCCCCCTGGCTAGCCCGGATGAGCGACATCGTCTGCTACATCGTCTGCTACATCGTCTGCTACATCGTCTGCAACATCGTCTGCTCCATTGACTGCTTCAGTGGTTTGTGTAGCAGATAATGAAACAGATGCTCATGTCGAGTGTCTTTTGCTATAGCATACGATGAAGTTAGACGTTCACGTGGAGCGTCAAATGCATGAGTGAAAGTGCCTTACTGCTGTGCGAAGGGCCGCAAAGCCCTCCGCTGGGCGCTGGACGCTGGCACTGGACGCCATTTTTGAGGGCGCTGTTCATACTCCGTTCATCCCTAAGCAGAGAACACAGCCAATGCCAGAAGCACGAGAGCTCGAGGTGGCTGCTTTGAAGCGTTCTTCGGCAGAACGAGCGCACGCTCGAAAAATGCTCGTCCCAAAGCCAGGAGCGCGTGCTAGCCGGCGCTTCTGGCCGAGGGAGTGTTCGCATGCACGTTACAAATGACCTGCAAGCGCGCTATCAGCTCGCGCTCAGCAGACGCGCACGCAGCTATGGCCGGAAGTGAATGCGACGCAGTGGGCCGTGTTCCAAAATTTACTCGATCTTACTCCAGGATAAAGTGTTTATACCTTGGCGTTCTAAAACCTACCCGCGTCCAGCGTTTTTCAATATCTGTCTTGCCACATGACACGACCCGTCGGAGTAACTCGGATCCGTTTGGGTAAGATTTGGAACGCAGCCGTAGTTCTGAAGCGGCCCATATATACTCTCGTTAAGCTTCGGGGTGTTTGCCGCTTGGGGCGGGTCGGGGATCTACTAACGAAACGTCATGCGCAGGCCTTGTCTTCTAGGTGGTATTGAGTGTAGGCGCAACATGTTCGCAGCGTCAGAAGGCGGGTGCTCTTTAAATTAAAGGAAAGGCCGCGAACGCGTAGCGATGGCAACACGCTGGCAGTTCACGGCCAGTGATATTACAGAGTTTTACTGGACTGTACTCTACAGCTTTGCGTACGCAAGGAAATTGCGGGTCGTGAGCGCGGATGCGCAGAACGCAATAGAAGATCTAGCGTATTGCGTACGCACTCAATGCTGGAGATCTTGCGTGGGGGCTAGCGGGCTTTGAGTGAAGTTCTCGAGAGATCTCGGGCCCAACGAGAGCAGCAGTTTCAAGATGGCAGTTACCTCGACTGGCGCAGCAAGGGCGACAGGGTATTCAGGAAGTACAGGGTTACGTGAAATTGTGTGGTGTCCAGCACGGCATTTCATTCCGGGACCTACCGCGGTCTAATCAGATCGCCGTGCAGCTGAAGGAGTGCACAGCGAATATGTTCACCGCTGCGATCTGCTCAACGCTAAACCTAATCGCGCAGTTCATCGCCGACGGACGAACTTCAAGGAATCGCCAAAATGGTCGCTATGCACTGGACATCCGTACGTCATGGATTTCATTCCGCGACAGCATTGATGAAAGGTGCCGTTTCCACGGGACAATTTCATTTCATTTATATACTCACAAGGCCGAAGCATTACAAAAAGAAGTGGTGAAGCAAAAAAAAAAAAATACAACATGTACATAAACGGGAACTCCGTGATCGAATTTGGCTACGCACTCGTACTCGTTGCCTCTGTACCTTGCAGAAAAGTTCGCTTGACAAGGCAGCTGCGGCTTGGTTTAATTTGAAATAAAATGATTTCCCACGTTAATATTTTAATTTTTTTTTCTTTTTTTTGTGAGGAGCATGTTTATAAGCACGCGGAGTTCTACGGCTCAGGCGAATTTAACCAAGGTCATGTGGGTTGTTCACTCGTAAACGTAACGCACAACTAAATTCGGTCCGAGCAGGTGTGCTTAGCGCACGCTACATTATTGCGTATTGCCTACGTAAGAGCCAGCAACAAAACTGAATATAGTTAAGGGGAAGTCCACTACAGCGCTATCGCTATCCTCTTGTACTATTTGAGCGTGTTGGTGCGTTTTAAACATTTAGAAAGTGGAGACACATAAGGGACGACACAGAAAGGACAAACTTTCAATTTCAACAACATTTAATTTTCGCCTTCAAGCTCAAAGCCCGCCCGCTCCGTGGGTGTGTGGGAAAGGGAAATCTTGGGTGAAGGAGAGGAGGTGGAGGAAGTGAGGAGGTTGCCAAAGGAGGAAGGGAGAGGAGGGAAGGGGGCTCAATTATTTCTTTCAAAGAGAGAAATAATTGAGGCCTATCTGATGACGACAAGCCCGAAAACCATCTCCCTCTCAAGAAAGGAGATTATCTTTCTGAGGCCCACAATGGAACCCGAACGCTGACAGACTAGACGAGGCCACAAGGTCACCGGCAGAAGCGGCCTTCCTTTCTTTCCCGCACATCCAGTCTTCGAGCCCCCTTCCCTCCTCTCCCTTCCTCGTTTGGCAACTTCCTCCACGTCCTCCCCTTCCCCCCAAGATTTACCTTTCTCGCACTCCCACGAAACGGGCGGGCTTTGAGCTTGAAGGCGAAAATTAAATGTTGTTGAAGTTGAAAGTTTGTTCTGTCTGTATAGCTATCCTCTGTTTTTTTTTGTTTTTTTTTTCCCACGTTTGCGGGTCCCGTCGTCAAGACCGCTTTCATGGCCGAGTGTACCAACTACCCCTCTCTAGGCAACTGTATCCACAGTAATGAAAAAAGCTTGAGCCGCCATCTTGGCACCTCGTGCCTGGGAGTTTGGGACTCTGGGAACGTTCAGTGACTAGCAGATAGCCATATGAAACAACTTTCATGTTTCAGCTCGTCGCTAAAGGGTGGAGCTGTTATTGTGCTTAGTTTAATTCCTCCTCTCCCTGCGTTTTACTCCTTTCCATCGAAAGCTATCCTCCTTGCCTCCTTCCGCGCTACGCCCCCCACCGCCATGTCTGGGCGAGGCCCACAAGGCGCTGCGCCTGCGTGCCGGGTCGTACTTGTTTGCTATTGCATACGACGGACTAGAGTTTTTTTTTTCGTTTTTTTTCAAAATATGAAGACAGTTTTGTTTTCTAACGTGAAGAAACTAGCGTTTGTGCACATTTATTGGAGCTCTAAAGCACGTGAAGAAGTCTAGATGAGCAAATATAATAACGTGAGCAGAGTTGGAATCGCTTTCTTTCTCCGAGCTTTCTCGGATTCCGCTTAACACAAAACATAAAAAAAAATTCCAATGTAGTATTGAATATTTTGGGGCATCGGCATGCACTGCAAAAATATATTTTGTTTACCCGTTTATTGCAGCAAGAGCTGAGAGCAGGCACACGATAGACTGCACCTCTCCCTGAGTGTAAAGAGGTTCGTAGGAGGACTGCGTTGCTGGCGGGAGCTCGTGCCGTCGCTTTGAGCATGAATTGGCACGCGCCCGCAACGCTCGTAGTCCATAGCGTACGTCCTTCTAAAACTTTTCATGTGCTTGAACAAAGTACATTTGCACACTCGGCATCACTCGAGTTAGGCAAATAAAAGATACCACAACGCGCGCAAAACCAGGGCTTTTATGTAATTTTAAGCAATACCGCTCGTTTTGCCAAACCAGCAGCTTGGTTTACTTCGTACACATTTTATAAACGTCGAATACTACCTAAGACTGTGCACGTGCGACGACTGCTATTTAGGCGCCTCGTGCATATAACTACCCACCAAATACACTCACTTGTATCGCCTCAGTTAAAATTAAAAAAAATAAAAAAAATAGCGTGATCGTTTCCCTTGGCAGTTCGTTTATCATTTCGCCCATTTCTTAGTGAGGCCCTTTTTATCCTTAAGGGCGAGACACATGGACGGCAGAATCGTCCGATCCGGCGTCCGATCCGACAGTCCGAACGACGCTTCGAATTGAGACACACGCTTCTGACCTTGCAAGCGACACGACAATCCGTTCGGTTCCGCCCAGGAGATCCAACTTCCAAGCACTCCAGCGGAAGTCCGCGTTCATAGATCTCTGGTCCCATGGTTGACGGTTTAGCTCGCACAAGCGAAGTTAGGAACTTGTCCTCGCTAGCGCGTGCATTCTTTGCCGGGGCCATCTTTTTCGAATGGGTCAGCGGGATCCACGCGTCCGGCTTTCCGTCGCCCGTCCCGTTTTCTTGTTCGCCCCGCCAGACCCAGTACATCAACATGACATCCGCGCTAGCTGTGCTGTCATTGGCTGGACGCTTCCCACAATCCGTCCACCGTGCGAAACTATCTGGCACGTTGGACGCACGCCGGATCGCCGATCCGACATCTGAAGCGACCAAATTTTTCGAATCAGGCACCGTATTGCCATATCGGACGTCGGATCAAATGGATATTTCGCGCATGTGTCTTGCGCGTTACTCTGTTTCGAGGTATTGTTTTGACGTCCTCACCCGCAAGGTACACGCTTGAGTTCACTTGCAAGGCATATAAGCTTTGCCGTACACCCGCGGGCGTGCCTTACTGCATGAGTTACGTATCAGGAGAGAGAGATGTTTCAGCAAAGCCTTAAAAACACAATAGCAATTTTTTTTAATTGTCAATATATAATGTTTTATTAATCACAGGTGACAAATCACATACCAATATGAAGACAAGAAAATATATATTGATACAAGGCAAAATATTGCACATTCGGAAGAGGTCAACCGTGCTCGGGCCCCGGGACCGGCGCTTTGTCGCTTTGTTTTGCTCGTAGCACTGCCAATGCACGCTGCCTCCGGCAAGGCACCAACTTTGAAATTGTATGTTTATTATTTTTGTGCTCTTAATTTAGCCGTTACTCGTTCTATCGGCGTTACATTATCAGCGTGACAAACAGCGTGTAACGCCAATGATGTGAGGAGCTCTTAATGCCATGGCTATAAATTATGTTGTAACGCCTAAGTGGTCTATGATGACGTGGAAACGCTGGACTGTAATGGCTACTTTCAGGGTCACTCTCTTGTCATGCCGAAATCCACCGTATGTCACGCCTAAATGGGCATGTAGCCGTTTCATTAGCCGTTACCGGACTAAGAGTGTACGTCTGCGAGCCGTCGCGCTCTTCTCTAACAATTTGATATGAAGGTATACTTGGACGCCGGTATTATTCGTTTAGGAATCAAGCGAAACTTTGTATCGGATAATTATACATCTACGTCCACTCCCATTTGATGATTATCGTGTTTTAGAATCCGTACACAGGGTGGTTTTCAGCGGTGGGTTTTTAATCTGACTGCCCGCCAGAGCGCGTGCCAGAACGCACTATGGCCGCGAGCAGTCGCGCTCTTCCCCTTCTTCTCCGTATCAATAAACAGTCAAATACCTGGGCGGAGCCGTCAATGGTGTGGGTGTCGGGAACCAGTAACCGCTCATTCACACTGGAAGCGGATTCGCGTTCGCAAAGCGGTTGCGATCGCGGTTGTATAAAGATCCAGTTCAATTGCACGTGTACTCGATGACAGCGAATGCGCGTGCAATTTACTGGATCTTTTTAGAACCGCTTTCGCAACCGCCTTGGGAACGCGGATCCGCTTCCAGTGTGAATGAGCGGTAAGTCTGACCCTTGAAATGCAGGCGTGACGCAAAACCCAGAGGCGTCTCGTTCGCCCACTTACGTACTTCCCAGGCGGTGGGGACTGTTGTTTACAGGGGAATATCTGAATAGATAAAAGTTACTCGAGCAAGCTCGCATTCAACATCAATTTCTTTTCTTTCTTCCTTGGTCACAGTGATGGAACTAACGCGTTACAAGTAACAACGTTACTGGTAACGCGTTAGTTCTTTTTAGTAACGTACTATCGTACTCGATAGAATACCAAATGAGTAACGAGTAAAGTAATGTCGTTATTATTTTACGGTATCTGCTATCAAATTACGTTACCCATTACTCGTTACTTCTGATTAAAAATGGCAGCATGGTGGTTCGAAAGCAAAATAATTTTTATTCTGCGCACTACGAAAATGGCAAAGAAACCCCAACAAAGCTATGTATAAACGACTTCATTTCGAAATCCCTCGGAATACACTTTCAACGCTCCCACAATCGGGACCAAAAGGCGCCTGATTATCGCTTTGTCGAATTCTTGAGCGTCCTTGGTGCAGTCTTTGTATCGAAGCTACTAAGGCCACCGTGGCTATGCCTTGAAGGAGAAGCCGTCTCGCTGGAAAGAGACATCCGCTCAGAAGGCAACACTCTGCCGCCGTTCGAAGGATTCTGCCGAATCGTCCCTAGCTACTCTAGCTGGTTAAGAATTTCTCTTCAAAATAAATATATTCTCTTTCTGTCAAAAACAGAAAGGATAAACTCTAAATTTGGAAGCATTGACGTTCCCACACTTTGAACCAAAATAAGTGGCAAGGTTATCGCAGGATTGAAATACGCCCGTCACCAGAAAGACGTCACCATCTTTTAGAATGCCTGCCGCCGTGGTACAAAGGTGCGTTCGCTTGCTCGGTAACGACCACGGTGTAAGAAAGGAGGTTAGGTGAGGATACTCCGCCGGGGAGTCGGCCAGAAGACGTTCGCGACAACTCTCGCATCCAGTGCTCTTTGACGTAGGGGGCGCTTCACTCAGGTGGCCTCGGATATGTCGTCAGGAGCGCGGCGGCGCGGGCCAGCGGGGCCGGCCGCCTCGGGTATTCGGCAAAGATCGCGTTTTTTGAAGTCATTCCTGAGGTGCCCAGTTCCCCAATGACTCTGGCATCGCTGCTATACTTTGCTTCATCTGAAATGCGAGCGCATACAAAGGTAGAAGCGCTAGCACGTTTCCCTGAACAACCTTTTCATTGCACTTGCGCGTCATTCATGTACAAAGTGAGTAGCTCGCGCTTATAGCTTTGGCTTCGCTCGTACTTATGGTGGAACAGAGTATGCGTATACCTACAACTATGCCAACAGCATGCACTTCGTTACAAAGTGCCGCTCTGTTTATTCGAGGATGTGAGGGGAGCTGCACGATGGGAAGTCAAACATATGAGACTTTTAAGGCTCTACGTCTGTGCGCTGTCACGTAAACAAAGCGTTTCTCAGCGCAGTAGCGATTTTCAAACGCCGTAGGAATCGTACATGGCGCCGCAGTCGCTTATTTCTCCATGTGGCTAATATCAAATTTTTGGTTCGTACCTCTTTCAACAAAGATGGTCAGCGAATAAAACCTGGTCACCTAATAGTACGTTCCCTTCTTTACACAGTGGTCTTTTATCAAAAAGTGTCTGCAAACGTATTTATTAATTTTATTATTTCTTCAAGCTTCGACACGGGAAGCGTCTCGGGTGCATGAAATGGGCGAAAACACTGTAATTCCTTGTGACGCAGAGGTCCCTTCTGTCACAGCCCCGTTTCTGATAAGTATAGAACTTAAAATACAACATTTTAATTTCCTTCCCGTCTAAACTCATAAAAGTCGTGAACAGGGGAGTTATACATACTTTCGAAATATTATGGCATTGTAACATGTTCTATGACCTTTTTACCAAGATTTCAAGAATGGAGGCAGTAAAAGTACTGGAAACTGGTCAAACCTTTTCAGGTCTAAATTGAGTTTATAGCGAACCGGCACATTTATTCAATATATGGAACGATTACAACCCAGGAATGAGGGAACGCAAGCTACATATTTTATAGATAAACGCGTTTGCCCATTTGCAGAAACGGGTGGGTGAACAATTTCGTGAAGTTCACGTTTTTCAAAACAAAACAAAAATGAATCAGTCGCCAGTTCTTTCAGCTAGCACAAAGTCGTGCTTCTTTCTTCTTTTTTTGCGCCTCCTTTTTCAGCGAGGAGCTTACGTGCTTGCAGTGCTGCCTCATGCGCATGCTCACATAAAAGTGGAGTATCTGGGATATGACGTCCCCTTTGTGCTCACCGCAAGGAAATGACAGGGCGCAGCTTTCCAGAACATAATCAATGGTGCCCCAGTAAATGTCTTGTCTATCTGCGTTCTTCGAAAAAAAAACTCCTCAGCAGATTTCAAAATCCGGTGGAAGTGAATGTTAGGGTGTACAAGTCCCCCTCTGCTCTTCCAGTTCGTCACGGCAGCTTCTGCCGAATCACTCCTCGTCACAGTGAATGCAGCCAAACAAGAGTCACAGCTGGTCATTTTTGTCATTTTCCTGCTGAGGAATCCTGATAAATAATAAACAATGCAGTCTGAAACCTCTGGCACCGATGACTTTAGTGTGGATGCAACGTCTTCGCATCCCCATTCTTCTTGGAGAATGAATTCATCCAACCTCTTTTTTACCACCGTGACAAAGTCAATATTGTCCTTCTGGCTTCCTGAGCGAAAAAGACTTCTGAAATTAGAAACGTCTAAAGCTGGCTTCTCTCGTTCAACCACCGCACAGTTGCCAAGCATCGGAGGCTTTAAGAGGCTGTAAAGAGATAACGTCTTGTACAATTGCAGGAACGTTGGCATGGTTGGGTGGTCGTTTTGACACCCAGCTTGTCGTATTTTTCCAAAAAAGCGTTCAATGGGGTCCTGGTTGAACTTTCCGGTTAGCACATACCCGAAGTTGCAGGATTGTGTGAGAAAGGTGCACATGTCTTTTGTGGACTGCAGTGTCACTCTCAAGCCTTCACTTGTGCTTTTTGTTAGGAACATGTCCTTCACAATCGCGTTGTTGACCAGCTCGTGCTCCCACTCGTCGAGCCACTTTTGCCCATATATGATCATGCCAAAATCACTGCTTTGGCACGTCACTCCTTCTTTTTTGAAACGGCGATTCATCGCATCAAACAAGTCATTGAGAAACAGTGTAAATTCCTTAGTTGCATCGCAGTTCCACAGCTCGGAAACATTCCGCTCCTTGTAATACTCCATCCCGGAGGCCATGGAACGGCTGAAAACTTGCGTGGCCAGTTTCACTCTCATCATCTCGGTATTTGAAGGGTATATGTGAGAGCTGGTGATCTTAGGGCAAACCCTTAAGCCAGCTGGCACTAACAGGTCCTGCTTGTACACTGCCGCATAATCCGACCACTTTATCCAAGCTCCACCCTTTTTCAAGAACCTCTGTTTCTTCAGCCTGTTCCGTATACACTTGAAGAGATGTGGTACATCAGAGAACGCGAAGATTTTCCGAGATGGATCACTGGGTTGTTCAAAAAAATTTTTGCAGTTCCCTATTTTGCCACTGATCCCCAAAATGTTCCACATGCTTCGGTTCGTGCTGGCTCCGTCACACACAAATCCGTGTACCTTAGCTCCTGCTTCCTCCAACATGACCATCACTTGAAGCAGCAACTGCGCCACTAGCGTACCTTTTGACGCATTCTTGGAAGCAAAAACGCCGATCGGTTGGACATAACTGTCGCCAAACGGGCAGAACATAAACACTAAGGCGTGGTCAGCAAGCTCTTCAGACGTGGCACTGTCACCATCGCCGCTAAGGCCGACATATGACATAGTTTTTGAGCTCAAATATTTCGCTTTCCGGACTTGCATCTCGACGAAGAGAACCATGCCGTGTCGTTGAAATTCGTTTTTTTCCAGCAACTTCTTCTTGAAGGCTGCAAAGAAGTTCTCGTCAAAGCCGGTCTCGAACCCCACCATAGATATGTAGCGCCTTATTGTCCTTACACAAGGCAATGGAAGGACCTCGTTTTCTCGCAGGAACCTGTAGCCCGATGGCGTACGGATGTGAAGAAGCAAACAAAGAGGGATCCAGTCATCGGTGTACTTCCTCCCTTGCTTTGATTGGCGACTTGCAGCCATGCACGCCTTCAAACCGAGGCACTGTGGCTCCGGCAGGTTGGCTTTTGCTGCAACGGAGGCAACTGTCTCATCATCCAGTGGGGCTAGCTTACCGCGGCATGCTGACAGCTCTTGCTTGACCTTAGTTTTCCATTTCAAAAGTCGCTCTTTCGATCTGAAGGCAGATATTCTGGCTTTGCGTAAGGTATCAACCTTGGCTTTTTTGAAAGGGCTGAGAAGAAGTCTCGTGCGTTTCCCTCTGGCAGTCTTCTTGCGTGAAGCGTGAATTCACAATGTGTCCCGCAGCCGCAAACAACACTCACACTGAGTGCCAGCTGTGTAGAAGGAACACCGAATGTGACGCCAGACACCCCACCTATCAATGTAGGCGCATTCAGGACGAAGATTTGGGTAGTTGTCCCCCCCTGGGCCTCCCTCGCAAGCTTGGAGGTCGTCGAACACTTGAAGTGCTGCTGTGAGGTCTGAAGTGCTCGTGATTTCGGAGGCTTGAAGTTTGTCGTCAAGGTCCACGCAGCTCCCCCAAATGAATGTCTTCAGTTGAAGCTTGACAAAATCGCACGACACGGTCATCGTCTTCGCTTGCGACGGCTCTGCTCCATGAATCCGGCTTGGCTGCAGCTTCGAAAACACTATAGTTTTTGTTCCAAAAGCGTCTGTCACGTGGGTTCCCCAGGCGCTGTTCGCAAGTACCACATCTTCAGCAGTCGCAAAGAGTGCCGTAAAAAACAGGGACGGGCCTGTAGTTGTTGAGAGGTTCTCACCTTCTTCACCTTCTGTAGACATTTTTTCCTCCTCCAGTGCATCGGTTGCAGTTTGCACAGGATAAAGGGAACACACTTCCACTGGTTTGGTTTCCTTTTCTCTTCCCACACCTTGAATTGGGTCATCACTACAAGAGGCCGGTGCAGGTTCCACTGGTAGAGTGATGTCAAGTACTGTGGTGGACTCACTCTGCGACACGTTCAGCGAGCAACGCCGCTTGGGGGATGCTACGTGGGTAGCGAGCGGTCGCTTTCTCGGTGCTTTCCGAGGTGGCTTGGACGACGTTGACAGGTAGTTCGGACAGTTCGGGAAAATCGATGGCACTGCTTCCGTGGATAGCACTGACCTTTTTGGTGCGTCCAACTGCACTTTCCCCTCGTGCTCCACATGGTAGGTCCTTGAAATCAGGTGCGGACTAAAATGTTTTTCACACACACAATCGCCGGGCTGCAGCTTGCGGTCAGATCGCGGAATCGCACGATCCCACAATGCGAGGCGATCAGGGTCTGTGGGCGCTTTAAATAAGGAGCCCTTCTCCTTACACGAACGGTACCCAGAACTACAGTTCGGCACGAAGCACTTCTTGCCCATTTTGAAATCAGAAACTCGGCAGTTGAATAACGAGAGACGGTTTCTGCCATCAAAACATGCGGGAACAATCGGGAAGGCAAAGCTGACGGATGCCCCCGCAGTGGTCCGAGTGGGCCCCCTGACAATAGCGCCATGGGAGCAGCGCGGGAAAGAGCTCTAGGAGAGAGAGAAGAGGCGAATGAAAACCGGTTGCGCGCTCGCTGGGGACCCGATGGGGACTGTCTTCACCTAACCTCCTTCCTTACACCGTGGTAACGACTCCCGTTCAGAAGGTCGCCTCCCACTAAATCCTCTGGTCATCCTTTCTCCCATAGCGCCCCCAAAATTAGACAAAAAACTGCGTAACCACCACGGACCGTGGACGGCACCTTCTTTGCATCGGAGTTAGCCCCCAACTCCCTGGCATTCAAAGACCGAATTATGCTGGACGCTGCGCCCGCGTAATCCTTCTCGCAGTTCCTGGTTGCGTGTCAAGGCTACTATACCATTTCTCTCGAGAGACACATTCGTAGCAGTAATAGTGATGGCTTTCGTTTGCTTCGCCCTTACTTTTCCGCTACCGGCGTGAAAAAAAAAAGAAAATTTTTTGGACACGAAAGACAAACTTAGGGTAAAACTAAAGAGCTTATAAACGCTCGCCACCTTTTTTAATCATATATAGACGTAAAGATACTACGAGTAAGCATGGAATATTAACCAAAGTATGGCCGGCGGTATACTTCGTTTATAATCACCAATAATCTTTTTTGGTTATTATTATGGGTTATCTAAGCGATCGGTGTCCTATTTTCGTTGCTTGTGTAGCCTAAACCGGAATGTGACTAAAACCGGTGTGGCTATAAGGTATGCTGTTTGTGAGCAGTCCGTGCACTGTACACTTGCCCTTGACATGCAACTCCTGCCTCTAACCAACAGGGCCGTTTCGGAACGCTTGTTATAAAAGCCCTTTTTACTGCCATCTCGCACTCATTTTTCCTGCAAGATGGCAACGACCACCGAAACTTTGTTATTATGGCCCGGGCTAGAGGCTAAATGCCATGGAGCGAATTATGCAACGAATAACTGACGAACGCCGCCCGACGGCACGCTCGCTTGGGCGCGTGACGTAGCAGCAACTGTGCTGATGCCACGCGCAGAGCAAAAGCCGCCGGGCTAAATTCGTCGATTTTTCGCTGTATATTCGTCCCGTGGAGCCTAAAGTGCTATGTTTAAACTGAGCGAAACGAAGTCAGACAATTTGCTGTTTAAGTGTCTGCTCTGTATGCCGAAACTCAAACTGCTGAGCACATCCAGGACGTGGAACTCTAATTTGAAAAAGCACATTAAGAGTTATTATTCAATGTCACTTACCTTTTTCCGTTGAAATGTCGTCGTTAAGCCTTCTTAGCCAAAATAACGCACCTTTCTTTCGAGATCGTTTTGTTAGTCGTAGTTTTTCAGCTACCATCTCACGATGCTCATTAATGTAACCTAGCGAAAAAGCCTTCGAAAACGTTATAGTTTAGTTATTTGTATAATTCAAAAGGAAAATAAATTAATCATAGAAGTTATATATAAACACGCTTATGTGATATATGTTTAAGGTTGCGGTTCATTTAGACCGTTTTTTCTTTCTATACTAATTCATGAAGCAGTTCATTTAGTTAATCTTTCGTTGTTCCACACTACTGATAACTAGAAATTAACAACGGTGCTTCGCACCAGTCATAATTGTTTTTCTTTTCCGCCAGTCCCTCTATTCGCACAAGCTGACAGGGTTCGCGGTAATTTCAGAGAAACGAAAGACCGAAGCTACAACCCACTTTCCCAACACACCCTTGAAGAAGCAGAGGAAGATCGACCGTATGCATCAAACTCCAGTTTCTCAAGAAGTGTTGAAACAATCTTATAGGCACGTTTGGGGTTGAGACTCTACAGTCATATACTAACAGCTGTAATATACTAACAGTGAAACACAAAGTAACGGCAAACTAACGTAAAAGTAACGTCCGTTAGTCATGGCAAGTAACGACAGCGCGGTATTTCGTTACATTTACAAAACTGAAACGGAGCTCTGTAACGCGTTAACTCTTTTCCAAGCTAACCAGTAACGCTATTTCATTGAATGTTTTCAACGTCCGGACATTTCATCGAATGCCGTTTCATCGAAGCCGGTTCATCGAACACCGTTTCATCGAAAGCCGTTTCTTCGAACGCCTTTTCATAAAAACCGTTTCATCGAACGCCTTTTCATCGAACAACGTTACAGTCTGTAATATTTCAGAATTTACTTTAATTTTTATACACAACTTCATCTAATTCTCTGATTTTTTTTTTTTTTTTTCTTATTCTTTTGTTTCTGTCCCATCGTGAACATATCCTGCTTCGAGAAGAAAGCCTCGATGAAACAATGACCCCTCTCCATGTCACATGAAACAATTAAAAATGAGACAAAAACAGAAAGCACAGACATTTAAATGTGTTTTAAGTGTGTGTCCTTTTTTTGCAGTGACGTGATTTCAGTCACGTATGTACATGAGTAAAGCTTTTCAGTAAGTCGCATAGCCAATTGTTTTTATTTCTTTTTATGGCAATTGTTTTTATTTTTAGTAATTTGACGCCGCCTTCAAAACAATTTTTCAAGTGACTATCTTAGTCTTAACAAATGCAAAGTGAAACATCTATAAACCACTGTTATGCCCCAAAACTCGGTACAGAGGCATAACAGAGAAATTCAATGAAACGGCCCAAAGCGATTCGTTGAAGCGGCGTTCGACAAAACGGCGTTCCGGCGATGAAATGTCCGTTCATTGGATGAAACGGCTTTCGATGAAATGACGTTCGACGAAATGTCCGCTACCCATTTTCGGTAACGGGGACAGCACTGCTGGGAGACATTTCCGGTGTCAAAAGGATCGGAGATACGGAGTCGAAAACATGATAATCATCGAATGGTAGTGGACGTACACGTACTATGATCCGGTGCAAAGTTTCGCTTTATTTCCTAAACGAATCATGCAGGCGTCCAAGTAAACCTTCATACCAAATTGTTAGACAAAACTGTAGAGAAGATTGTGTGTTTCTTGTAAAAGATTTTGGCTCGCTTGTATCCGGTCCGCTTTTCTATACGCCTCAAATAACGCGGGCGAATCTTTCCTTTTGTCGCATTTCCACTTC
Organism: Ixodes scapularis; assembly: GCF_016920785.2. Classification (NCBI taxonomy): domain Eukaryota; kingdom Metazoa; phylum Arthropoda; class Arachnida; order Ixodida; family Ixodidae; genus Ixodes; species Ixodes scapularis. The sequence continues at coordinate 91,558,298 of NW_024609835.1, forward strand.
TTTGCTTCCGCAAATTATGAATGTGGTAAATTGGTCCAGTCGCTTAGAGCTCACTTTTTGAAAGGAACAGAAAATAAAAACGGACCAGTACAAGCTGAACTATGCAGGACGTTTGAAGAGAGCCTGTCGTAATGAAAATGAACTGCTCTAATGTGGTAAGTCGGGTCAGTCGGTTCATAATTTTTCATCCACTTTTGAAAGGCTCCGGAAAAACAAGAAACCAGGACAGGCTGAGTGCCGCAAGGCGCCTCGTATTGTTGAGGTTGTGCCGGTTTTTTTATGTCCCTTTCGGCGCTCCTCATATCTCACAATGTTCGGTTTCTAAACGCTGTTTTTATTTTCGCACAGAAATAAGACAAGCATACGTAATAATTTTTCACACCAGTGCAATTCAATAGAGACTTCTATTTCCAGCAAGCTGCTTTCCGCCATGCTTCCATGTGATCCTCCAGGCCGAGAATGTTTGTGTACGGTGATTAAACTATTTACATGTAAATTGACATGGACTATAAATCTGGCACTCTCTCTTAGAAGCAGCATGTTAGTGCGCATGAATTCCCCCAAAGTCTTGCCTTCTAATCGCGTAGAAGGAAAATGGAAATATCCCGGGCATGATTTGTGCAAAAGGCTAGATTCAACAGTCGCCTCTTATTTCTACAAACCCCCTGACAGATTCACTACCATATATCGAGTCCTTTCTCCAAGAACCGAGGTTTTGGTAGAAATTCGTTGCTGGGCCGCTGTTCTTTGTAGTGGCGCGGGGAAAAAAATTAAGAGAGAGAGAGAGAGAGCGCCGGGGGGGGGGGGGGTGCAACAATTTTTGCAAGCTAATATGTGTTTGTTTGTTTTTTGCGACAATTGCGACATTTTTTTTTGCGGGTAGGTATGCCTTTGTTTAGAGTGCTACAATATATGGTGTAAACAATTTTACGCACTACCCACAAATGTTTCATCGTCAATGACAGTTTGTAAAGTATTACGCACTGCCTCGGGTGCTTTGACCTTACGCAGTGGAGCGTCACAGGAGCAAGTATTTCCGCAAAATAAATACGAGGACCTGTTTCACCCTTTGAAATTTGAATCGACCACTTCTGTGGCATCACGACTATCATACTTTCACCATGAAATCATAACAAATAATGATTGATGATGAAATTCATTGGGTCCGAACAGTAGAGTCACATTATTTAGGTTGTAAATAATTGGGCGACGTTCATGCGATGTTTTTACTTCCAATTTCGAACGTGTTGAGAATAAGTAGCCGAAAACCCTGTGTGCAGGCTGCTTCCTGAAGTGGCCTGATATCTCCCCAATTCGGGAAAGGGGGGGGGGGGGGGGGGGAGGGGAGGGGGAAGAGAGAAAGGTGCGGTTGTTGTGGGAAGATGATAATATTTATTCTCACTCAGGAGAGCCACCGGTCATTCAAAAGTCGACTCGCTCATAACAGGAAAGCCTGTGGGGCCACATCTATAGTAACTATGAGTCAGGGTTGGGCAGAAATACTCAAAAATGTATTTGGAAATACAAATACTGGGATACATTAAAATAGTAGCGAAAATACTGATACTAAGATATATCTGTAAAAACGTATCGCGATACGTATCGGAAATACATTTTAAAAAGAGGCAAAAAGTATTTGGAAATACAAATACAGGAATACATTTTAGGGAGGGCAGAAATACAAATACAGAAATACTGATAGTGCAATACATTTTCCAACTTTTTTGAGACGCCAACTGAGATGAAGCTTGAAGTTTGAAGTGTAAGTTTTTGATCCCGAAATTACTTTCCTGTAGGCTTGGCACTTTGCCTTGAAGGTAGTGGTTTCGGACGACTTCAATGGGCCCAAAAAAACGTTCCATCAAGGGCTGACCGCGGTCCCTTCCATGACATCCTGTCTGTCTGACGAGGGAATTCTGACAACATTGGTCACATGATGTCACGGAGGAATGAACCAGCATTCTTTATCTGTAGGTGTGGCCTTGAACATGAAACTTTACCACGCAGCTGTATGAAAGGACAATACGTACTTTCGTTGTAGGTTACCTAGTTGAAGATCGTGCATGCAGTGTCATTCGGAATTTTTGAGAATAGTGGACCACCTGAAGCATCTTGGAATACATGTCTTTTCTTCTGTTACGGTTGAAAAAACGATACGGTAGCATCCCTGTTCTGAAGGTCCTTACTACCGACCCTCCGCCACCGACGCACGGATTGCAGTCCTCAAGTTTTGCCTAGCATTATCCAAACAAAGACCTCGTGGATTGCGAGGTGATATTGCCGGCACAGGTGCGAGCTGTCCGAGAAACAGCGGTCTCGATACGAGTCGCGGGAGTACGTAGTCTGGGATGGCACACCGAGGCCACTTCTGGCCTCCTTCTGGGTTTCAGATCACCAGAGCAACGGGTCACGTGCACCTCGGCTGATGACGTACCCTTGAGCCGTGCAATGTTTCGGGCGCAGTCGCAGATGCATTCGAATATGTCTTGAACTTCACAGCGTGAGACTTCCTATCATTTCAATTCAACCACCGCCAGGCTCGTGCTGCAACGGAATGTGACTCTGCTTTGCCGGCTGGGTATATTCTGTACGCTGAGGCGAGAGAGACGGTTAGCAGCGGGAATTGGATACCAGTAAACAATGACTCAAGAAATCCCCACCTAAGGACCTGCGGCCGAAGATTCTCTGACTCCACTCCCACTCCTGGCACGCCACCTGGTTCGACTCTTCGACTACGCAACACTTCTCAGAAGAGAGAAGAGTACGCATAGAAAAATAGTTTGCAGAATCAAAAGGAACCTTGGTCAGCGTAGTAGCAATGCCTCAGCATCTCCTTGATTCTGGTGCCCTCAGAAGTAAAAAAAAAAAGAAAAAAAAAAGCGTTCGGACTTGTTTCTTTTTTTTTTTTTTTCGTGGGGGGGGGGGGGGGAGTATGTCTCAAGAAATGTAACAAAATACATTTCATCCTGATTGTATCGCGATACAAAGAAACATTCCAAATGTATTTCGATACAGGAATACAGATACCGGTGAAAAAAATGTATCGCGATACAGAAATACAGATACGAAATGTATTTCTGGAATACCATCGCGATACATTTGTATCGCGATACTGCCCAACCCTGCTATGAGTAAAATGTGGAGTACACCTATGTCACTGAGAAATTATGATCGTGCAAACGATGGGGCGTTGTGCATACAGGTGAAGCAAAGACTTATTTCACGACTGCACCGTCTTTATTAGGAGCCAAAATTGCGGCTTGCTTCTTCACCCTCCTGACGCCAGTCACATCCAATGTTTGATAAATTCGGTAAAGCGTTGATCGCGGAAGCCCGCGCCAATATTTAAAGGTCTTTACCAAGTTATAAAACAAACATCGAGCAGAGGTAAGGACGAAAAAATTCGCAAAATTATTCAAAATGGGATGGACAACCTATGAGGGAGATCTATGTTTTGAACAGTAATGACGAGATTAGGGAAAGCCACTTCATTTATATGTCTCGGCAAGAAATCTATTATCGACGACTTGAACCCTTTACTGCGCAAGCCAATCCTTGTGCAGACACGGGAATAGTTCCAGCAGCCCCGCGATGCCAGAGGGCGGCTGCTGCAACGACCCCAGCACACCGCGGCCCCTCTATCTTTACCGACCGAGCTCCCTCGGGCCTGCGTTGGGCCGCGCTGCCGTCCTTAGGCTTGCAGATTGAGCGTGCCCGCGACAATGAGAAGAAGACACCTGGAAGTCTCAAGGTCGTTGTCGCGCTCGCAGCTAGCCGCTCATTCTGCGCTTTTTGAGGATTATCCGTACAAGAACAGCCGACATAAAGGAAGCCCCTGACGTGACGTGACTCTTGGAATATGGTGAGAAGAGGAAGGGCGCGAGAGCATTTTCCGAAAGGGCAACTCCGCTTCATTTTTGGTTTTGAAAAAACAATGCAGTCCTCTTCAGTAACACCTAGGAAGACCACACGTCAAATATTACGAGGCAGATTTGTCTAAATGTTTCCGATCCGGCAAACTTTGTAACTTGGCAAGTTGCCGAAATCGGCTGAAGCGCAGACCGGATGCGCGTTTTTTGCTCGGGATTCAGGCGCGTCGGCGTCAAACGTACGTCGTTTCCTGCGCGCGTGCGCGCGTTTTCGCAGGAGCGTTGGCTGACCCATAACAAGACGCGCGCGCCGAGGCGTCGAAGCGGCTCTCGCCCAATGAAGGTCGGTCGCACTATCACGTGATCCTGCGCGGTAGGCTGTTTTGTATTCAGCACATTTGAAAGCGTTCAAAAGCATTTTTATTTTCCATGGAAAATTTAAAAAGAGTGTTTCTTCTGACAAACCCATTTTATTTACTTACTCTTTCATTTAATTTTTATTTTGTAGTATTTGCGTCAACATTTACATCGCGTGTTGAGAATTATGATATCTGGCAACGCTGATAACGCGCCGCCGGTGGTGCTTGGCTTTGTCTGCATGCGGATGCCCCCGAGCTTTGCGAATTTTGCTCCCTCTCGTCCCGCTTTCCATTTTTGTTGGAACACCAGAATCGGAGCCAGCTAGCTGTGTTTATCATTATCAACAAGTTATTAAAACCGGAAGGTGACTACGTCTCTCCAGTGAGGCGACAAAATTATTTTCGCCGAAAGATATCTCCTTGTGAAACAACCTTCAAAACATGGTGGCTCTTTCAACTGGCGACTAAAAATTTACGCAGAAACACGTTCTCAACATATTTATTACGGATGCCATATCTGGTTTGATATGAATCAACGCCGTGCAAGCTTGAGTCCGTGTGACCATTATCAAATTTCCAGTTGTCCTGCAATGACCAAATTGTCCATCAAGCGTATCTTATAGAGACTCAAGCGGAGAGAGAAGCCGCTTCATACTATGGCAGACGGAACCCACGTTTGTAAGTGGAATAAACGCTATCATCATCATCACTTCAGCTTAGCCTCGAACAGTACATTGTAGCAATATTGCAGTGCCCTTTCTCTCTAATGCTTTCAAACCCGGGTGCCGCGCGCGCTGCAAACCTATTGCGACATTGCAATTCGCTGGCAAGTATGGCGTCGGAAATGGACGACAGCGTATTCGACATGGTGAAAGTTTGTTGGACATGTGAAATCAAGGATTGAAAATTGAATACAACGGCCAATCTCCTGTTGTCATCTACGGCCCTGGGTTGATAGAGATCGGGATATTTTTTGGCTGTGGCGTTCTCCCCCATGTCGCAATGGTAAACGTGCACGAATTAGCAGAAAAGATCCATAACCCGTGCGGTGGTAATATACCCAAACTCTGCAAGTGTCAGTAGTTATAGCGCGCCATCCACTAGTTAAATCTGAAACCACAAATGTGTACAGCCCGGCGACTCGCCGGCTTTGGCAATTAGGTCTCTGCAGGCGCGACCGGGGATGCGCCAGCTTTGGTAGCGAATGGACTAGCGAGCGTTGTACCTTCAGCCATTTTCCGAATTTTACTACACGGCAACGTTGCAAGAACACTCAGATGGGAAACTCACCGCTGAAACCTGGGCCCCCGGCGTCCACCAACACCGAGCTAAATACGAACGGTTTGCCACTCTTAATCTTTTTTTTTTTTTTTTTTACTGTGGTCATTTTTAGCTTGCAGAAAGCATGTTTTTGAGTAAAACAAACAGAAAAAGCTTTTCTTCTTCTAAATTCTATTGGAGTTTAGTACCAAATGACGTGCGCGTGATCTTTTCCAATATATTTAGCTTCAAGGTTTTGCAGCACAATTAATATTGTTTTTATACAACCTTGCCGCAGCGGTGATTTCAGGAAGCGCGTCCCGACCTTGGTGCATCGCATCCTAACAGAGTGGTTCTATAGTGACGGTGGTACACAGTTTCCTAGGCAACACGGAGCTCGAACCAGTGCAGGCCCATTCACACCGACGGTTGAGTCGCGTTTGCGGACGCGTTTGCTTAAAGATTCAGTGCAATTGCTCGTGATTCGTTGAAGAAAACGGGTGGATCCCCTAAGCATTTGCGTTTCGAACACCAGTGTGAAGGAGCGGATTTAAAGGGCCCATGAAACAACTTTTGGGTTGGGATAAATCATTTTAGATTAGGATTTTACTAATAGAGCATCGTTCAGTGGGCCAAAACAAAAAAGGTAGAAAGTCGAAAGCCTGACATTCAGTGCGAAAATTTGAAAACAGAGCGGACTATTTCGTTCCTCCTCCCCTTCGTAACCGCTCTGCCTTTACACTGGGATACATCCGCGGTCCCAAAAGCGTGTCATCGGGTCCAAACTGACGTCACACAAAACCGGACCTCATTTATCCCTTCACCCCTAAGCTGACATTGTAGTGGAAACTACGCACTTGCCGGACCAATCAGCCACCTCCGTTTCATCACCTGACTTCATTCTCTGCAGCCACATTTGCCACACTTACGTGGCAAAAGTGTGGTTAGCCCAAGGAGCACGTAGCTTCCACAGCACTGTCAGCTTAGGGGTGAACGGGCTAGGGAAAGAAACTTTTGTCTGAGTTTTGAGCGACGGGCTAATCTTCTAGGGGGAGAATGGATGTGTCCGGGGATTACACAAACCAGGTTCCGAGCGAGAGGGGCCTCCCTTCTTTTCGTCTTCTTGAACTGTTTGGTGGAATGCGCGATTTATGAGTTGAGGAGGAAAGCGAAACAGGAAAAAGTTGGAAAAGCGTTTTATGACCCCTTTAAGTTGATTTAAGCTGTGTCTTTGTCGTGTCGACCAAAGTTGCATCAGAAACAAATTGGAGACAGTTCACTACACAACGTTGCGATGTTTGGGTCTGTAGTACATAGGTACCACGTTGCATAAGAAACATGTCGTGCGCTGCAGCTGCGCAACATTTAAATTATGCCGCCTAGCAAACGTTGTACCTTTAACCTTTTTCCGACTTTTAGCACACGGTTTCCTAGGCAGCATGGAATTTGAAACAGTAGCCTAACGCTGCGCCTTTATCGTGCCAATCAGTGTTGCGTCAGAAACAGATTGGAAACAGTTCACTAAAAAACGTTGTGATGTTTGCGTCTGTACTACAGTAATACCACGTTGCATAAGAAACATGTCGTGCGCTGCAGTTGCGCAACATTTAAATTATGCCGCCTAGCAAACGTTGTACCTTCAACTTTTTTTTTAACTTTAGCACACGGTTTCCTAGGCAGCATGAAATTCGAAACAGTAGCCTAACGTCGTGCCTTGTTGTGCCGATCAATGTCGCGCCAGAAACATATTGGAAACAGTTCACAGCACAACGTTGCGATTTTCGCGTCTGTACTACACTGATTACATGTTGCTAAAGCAACATGTCGCGCGCCGCAGTTGCTCAACATTTAAATTATGCCTCCTAGCGAACGTTGTACCTTCAGCCTCTTCCGACTTTTAATAAACAGTTCCCCAGGCAGCATGGCGTTCGAAACAGTAGCGTAACGCTCCGTGTTTGTCGTGCCAATCACTGTTGTGTGAGAAACATATTGGGGACTGTTGCGCAAAATCTCCCAACACTCCCACAACATTCGGAACATTCTCGCAACATATCTACAACATATCAATGTTACTTGAGGTTGTAACCGACGTGCTGGTTTGTTTGTGTTAGAGTATTGCTTGTAGCTGCATTCGTCTGCATAAGCAGGTTTCAATCTATCAGTTGAGATGGTTTCATGAAGGTTGCCCATGTCAATGGTGAAGAACTTCGACTTTCGGTTGAGGACCTTGAATGGACCTTGGTATGGCTGTTCAAGTGGCTTCTTTGTTCTATCGATGCGAACAAAAACACGAGTGCAGGTGTCAAGGTCGGGGCTGATGAAGGAAGGGCGGTTCTTAATCTCTCGTGGTGCACATGGGCGAAGTTGTCTGAAATGTTGTCTGAGACGGTGAGCATAGTTTGTAAAATCCTGGGCACACGTGGGCACATCAGGTGACGTGTTGTGAAGAAATTCACCAGGTAGACGTAGCGTAGTGCCGTAGACAAGCTCAGCAGTAGAGACCCCAATGTCCACTTTGAGCATGGAACGAATTCCTAGTAGAACAATGGGTAGCGCTTCAGTCCAGGGGATGAAGCTGTGAGCACGCAGTGATGATTTTAGTTGGCGGTGAAATCGTTCAACCATTCCGTTTGCGGCGGGATGGTACGCCGTTGTGCGAAGGCGTTTGATGCCAAGGAGTCGCATCAGTTCAGCAGAAAGGTACGACTCGAACTGTCGTCCGCGGTCTGTAGTCACTATTGATGGTACTCCAAAACGGGCAATCCACCCTGTGACGAAAGCTTGGGCTTTCGTCACAGGTTGCAGCTGTCATGTCGGGAATCGGGACTGCCTCGGGCCAACGTGTAAAACGATCCACACATGTTAAGAGGTATGTGAAGCCGTTGAAATGAGGTAATGAACCGACCAAATCTAGATAAACATGCTCAAGACGTCCCGTCCCGTAACTGGTGGAAATTTCGCGAATGACGTTATGGTATGACGATGAACCTTTGCTTTTTGACAAGTTGTACATGATCTTGACCACGTTCGGATATCTGTATTCATCTTTGACCAGACAAAACGGGTGCTGATAAGTTTCTGCGTAGCTCGTATTCCGGGATGGGACAGTCCGTGTAGGGCATCGAATATTTTCTTGCGGAATGCAGGTGGAATATAGGGTCGTGCTGTTCCCGTCGAAAACTCACACAGGAGCGAAATATCTGTGTACGGAATGTTTGTTTTCTTTGGGTGCAGAGATGTACCTTGGTACCCAGTGTCCTGGAGCTGGTGTTTTGCTATAGCCGGAAAATCAATCTATTCGACGCCCGGTAGCTTCAAAGCAGCAATATCCACTCGTGATAACGCATCAGCAACCACGTTGTGCTTCCCTTTGATGTGCCGGATGTCGGTCGTGAATTCACTGATGAATGCCAACTGCCTTTGTGCTCTAGGTGTATCAGCATTGCCGTTCGATGCTATGGCAAATGACAGTGGCTTGTGATCCGTGAGAATAAAAAATGTGCGACCTTCAACGAAATAACGGAAATGTTTGACGCTGAGGTAAGTGGCAAGAAGTTCAAACCCAAATGCGCTGTAGCGGGTTTCTGTCGCAGTTAATTTTTTTTAGAAGAAAGCAAAAGGTTTCCATTGTCCACTCATGTATTGTTGTAGTACTGCTCCGACGGCTGTACCAGACGCATCCACCATAATATTGGTCGGTGCTTCAGGCTTAGGGTACACTATAGTAGGTTGCAAGTCAAGAAGGTAGCGGCAAATGCCCCTGAAAGGGAATCATATATCCCTCCGCCACCTCCGCATCCTATAGCGTTCTATCGTTTCCGTGACGTCGCGGCCAACGCGCAAGGAGGGTCTTGCCTTTCTGCACATATTTGCTTTATCTTTCGACTTTGACTTAGCATTGTGGAAGCCACGAGAGGGAGATTAGTTTTCCCCTCCGACGGAAACAAATACGACTTTCGTGGATTAGCTTCCCCCTTTGCTGGATACAAAGGCTGCTTGCAGGGGCTCGGTTTCCCCTCCAATGAATACAAAGGTCGCTTTCTTAAAAAGTGGGATCGGAGACAAGTTGGCATCACTCTGTAGCCAATATCTATCCATTGAAGCGGATCCAGTGAACTCTTCTTTCGACTGCGGAGGGATTTGAAACGGGCGCATCACGCTTGTGGGAGGAGCTTCTCCTACCTTCTTGACTTGTAACCGACTATAGCAAGGTGGCGTTGGCAATCGCAATCTTAATGGTGCTGAATGCGGCTGAGGCTGAATCAGACCACGTGAATGGAGGTTTGGAATCTCTTGGGCCGACCAATAGATCATTCAGCGGTTGGACGATTTCCGCGCAACCGGGAATAAAGCGACGGTAAAAATTTACCAGTCCCAGAAACTCTCTCAGCTGCTGTATGCTGGACGGTGTTGGATAGTCGCGAATAGCTTTCACCTTGTTGTCAAGTGGTCGAAGCTCCTGATTGTCAACATGGTGGCCTAAAAACTGTAGAGTTGGTACCCCGAATTCACATTTTGCGACATTAATAACGACGCCATGTTCATCTAAACGTTTGAATAGTTGATAAAGGTGTCGTTTGTGTTCTTCGTTGGATGCGCTGGCCACTAGAATATCATCACGATAAGCGAAGCAGAAGTGGAGTCCTCTGAGAACTTGGTCAATAAACCGTTGGAAGGTCCGGGCAGCATTACGTAACCCAAACGGCATCCGAACGAATTCGAAGAGGCCAAATGGAGTTACAATTATTGCTTTTGGAATATCGTCAGGTGCGATGGGTACTTGATGGTATGCTCTGACAAGATCTATTTTTGAAAATACCGACATATTATAAAGATTTGCAGAATAGCCTTGGACATGAGGAATTGGGTACCGGTCAGGGATTGTGTTGTTGTTGAGGGCACGGTAATCTCCGCGTGGTCTCCAGGCACCACTTTGTTTTGGTACTAGGTGTAACGGAGATGCCCAGTTGCTAGAGGAAGGTCGTATCAGTCCCAAGTCCATCATGTGCTGAAATTCTGGACGTGCCACTTGCAGTTTTTCGGGAGCTATGCGACAGGCGTGGGCATGCACGGGAGGCCCGGGGGTTGTGATGAAGTGTCGCCCATCGTGTTTGACTGGTCGCTCCGTGTTGCATGGTTGTGTCAGGCTGGGGAAGTTTCCAATGATGGTGTCGTAATTTGCCTTTGTCCTCAGACGGAAGAGTGTAGGGCTCAGCAGTGGTGGATTAGACACGACACCGCGCACGCCAATTTGAGTGGTGGCGTCTAACAGTTTGTGGTGCATCATGCCCACTAGCAGACCGAAATGAGTTTGAAAATCAGCTCCAATGATGGGATATTGAACATTTGCAATTATAAAGACCCATCGGAGCGTACGTCGTAGTCCGAAATCTACAGTTACTAATCTCTCACCGTAGGTGGTGATGGCAGTTCCATTGGCTGCTTGCAGAGCGTTAGTAGTAGTTTTGATTTTGCGGTCTTGTGAGGTGGCAGGAATAACACTGACTTCTGCTCCTGTATCAATTACAAATCGGACTTGTGTTTGGCGATCAGAAACGAAGAAGAGCGTGGGGCGGCCGGAGGACGAGCCAACTGAACTGGCCGCCGTCAGTGGCTGGTCCGGGTGTTTCCTTGAAAAGAGCAGGGGTTCTGGCACTGGCGTGCGTAGTTACCAAACTTGCGATGGTACCAGCATATTTGACTGTTCGGAGACGATGCTCGTGGGCTGCCGCGAGAGAATTTCTACGAGGCGATCGGCTGTCTCGTCGAGTCGAGAAATTATCTGTCTGATGCTGGTTTGTGCGGCGACGGCTCGGTGAGCGTGGCAGTCGCAGAGTTGTCTCTACCAAATGAGTGAGGTGGCGTACTTCCTCTCGGAGTTGCTGAACTTCTGACGTTTGAGTGCTGACTGGAACCAGTGCGGTAGTGGCCACAGAAGGTACAGCAATATCCAAAATTTTGTCCGCGCGCTCGGCTAAGCAATCCAAAGAAATGTCGCTGGACGTCGCCAAAATCATGCGCGCGTTACTCGGGATTCGTTGCAGAAAGAGTTTTCGCTGTATGGTGTCGTCGAAAGAAGCTGCCCGATCTCCGAGACGTTGCCGCATTGATCTTATCAATTGAGATGGCTCGCGGTTCCCTAACTCTTCAGTTGTAAGAAGTTGTTGAAGACATCGTTGTTCTGATGCCGTCGTGCGCTTCATGAGCTCTTCTTTTATCTTGTCGTATGGGTGAGTGGCGGGGGGGGGGGGGGGGGGGGGTTCATAATAATATCCCGAACTTCTCCAGCTTCACTTGGTTGGAGGGCGCTGATTACGTAATGAAATTTTGTCTCTTGTCGTGATATGTTGCGTGTTGCGAAAAGAGACTCAATGTGCGCAAAAACCAGAGACCTGGATCTGGTGGCCAAAAGGGTGGGAGCTTGACCGTCACGGCAATAATGGCTGAAGGGGGCTCACCGGCAGTTTGCATGGCCTGTGTTCTTTGTCCGGGTCACCACTTGATGTGACTCAATATTATTTAGATCACAATTTAGTCGTGGAGACGGCAGTGAGCGTTGTAGTCATTCTAACCCGTGTCTCCTCGTGATGATCATTGTCCCGAGGGCTCGAGGAAGACGTTTTCTTCTTCTTTTCGCAGCAACCACACATCCTTGAAATACAAAGCAGACAAATCCACGTAACGTTTCATAAGCAAATGTTGGTTTTAGTTCTTTTTCTGTTCAATCAAGGCGGACTTTACGATTCTTGGGTTTGGGCGTAGCCTCGTCTACGTGAAAGGTGCAATTCTATGGTGTTCTTTCCCAAATAGCGTTTACTATCGAGCAAAGATATTTAATATGCCAAAAATTGGGGAAAAATATTTTTCCAACTAGAGTATGATGATTAATCTAGCGCGTGCTGGTGCAAAGCTACAGCAGTTTGGAAATAGGAAACAGTAGTGTCACATTTCCAAAACGTATGATTTTTTTACCGTTGGCTTACCGAAAATGTTTTACTTCTCCGTAAGTGTTTCAAATATTGCAATACAATTTTGATGAATTTGCAATATTAGTTGTGGAACCATAATAAAAGTATAAGAAAAATCTTTTTTTTTCCTCAAAAATTGAAATTCTAACTTGGTGCCCTTCCTTAAAGGGATACTGAAGCGAAACTTGAAATACACCTATTATGGTCAGAAATAGTTTTAATATGATCAATGATATCCGTAAATCATAATCGCGCGTTTGTATTTTGATCGGATGGCTAAATTTTTCACCCTGAAGGGCCCGATTGAGCGCGCGCTCGAAAATCAGCCATCGGAGAGCGCGATGCGTCTTGGGATATTGGGCGCATTCGTGACGTCACTTGTGCCGGTAGGGAAAGGCTACGGCGTGGATGTTGTGGTTACGAGCGTTGCCACTCGGTGGCGCGTCGACGATATACGACCTGCGATAACTTGGCCGTTTGAGATGTGCAAGGGCAGCGCGCACGCTGCACTGGCTGCACCACGGCAAGTCGGCAACCACAACCATCTCGATGGCCGGCCAAGGTGGTTACCGTTGGGCCCATGAAGAAGTAGTAAGCAATGTCAGTGATATCAGCGAAGATGAGGACGATGCCTTCTCGGCCATTGTTGCTGATAGAAGATTCGGGCTACAGCCATACGTTTACGACCCTTCCGCTTCGTCTTCATCTGAAGCATCTGAAGGCGATGGGGACATGCCGGACACGCCACCAAGAGCCCGGCCGTCCCAGCGTGTCGGTAGAGCCAATTGGTAAGCGTTTGTAGGTACATAATGGTTCGCGATTGCAAACTGCGACACGCATGGAAGCGGCTAGAGGTCGGTGTCGCACGGGCTTCGTCATGGTGCCCCATACGTAGAGCGGTAGTGCCCCGTCCGTGTATCTGCGGGCGCGTAAAAGACGCTTGTTGGCGTCTTTTTTTTTTTTTTTTTTTACAAGCGGAGATATTGTCTCGAGATAAGCTAACGGCAGCAAGCGTTCTAAATTCGAACCTGACCTTTCTAATTTACAGGCGGGCTCGTCTTGCACAGTTTCAGGCTGCATGCTGTTAGCTTCGGCTTTGCCCGCTCGTAAAGTGAAACCGCAGCGGCTGCGCTAGCGCGAGACGGTAGCCTTGACTGCCTCGAATGGTGCTCTCGCTGCACGAGCGGTGACACGAACCGTGTGAAGCGTCCATGCTCTCGCGCACATTCCGAGTGGACGCTATGCACGCGCGCGCTGGAGTTTGGACTATACTACTAGATTACAGAACATAAGAAGCACAGCGTGTGACAGAAACAGTGGCGCAAGCCGCGAGGTAGCCACTTCGGCGAACGAGAGCACGCGCCAAACGCATCAATATCGAATAACTGCCCGAAGCCCTTCCGCAAAACAATGCATAAATAGTAAAAAAAAAAAATGTTTTTACAGATTTTATTTTGAACGTTGTGCGTATGTCGCATGGCTTCCGCGAAGCCACGAACATGAATGACTGTGCTGGTGCCACTAGCAAGCTGTGTTGAACTACAGTGTAGTTGAACGTTTATACCGGGTGTTCCAAAAGAAAGTTCACACACTAAAATGGCTTGCGAAAATCAGAATCATACAGGACACCCTGTATGTTCACAGCCGGGCATTTCCACGTTCCTCGTTCTGGAAAGCGAGCAAAACACGTACCATACCCATGCTCCCTGAAAGGGCATCAGCCAAAAAAAGCATTCTGCACATGTACAAGCCGGTGTAAGTAAAATTTAAATAGTGGTAGGCTGTAGATTGTCCCGGAAAAAGTGACTTCTGCACAAAGCTAGCTCAAAATTTCATCCAGGATTATTTTGGTGGTGCAGATTACCTTGTGGACTTTCAAACCATAGCCTCATTTTAATAAGAACACAAGACTCCCCTGTATCTGCATGACAGACAACCACACAAACGACCAAGTCGCACAGAACAATTAGCCGATCGGTTGATCATTCCAATTTGAGTCTGCTGCGAAATGAGTCTTTGCATTGAAAATAGATGCGAGGAGTCATTTTGCGTTATACTTGGGCGGACTGGAGCTATTGACTGGCCCTAACCGTTTGATACGATTTTGTCGTCTACATCGGTGCCTGCCACAAAGATTTAGAGGAATGTTGTCCTTATCTCTCAGAGAAACAGAGCTATGCGTTGAAAGTTTACATTGAAAGCATAGCTCTGTTACAACTAGAGGACACCCTTGATGAAAATTTGAGCTAGCCACATGCAGAAGCCAATCTTTCCGGCGCAATTTAGCCTCCAAACTGCGGCTCTTCGTGTCCTAAAGTGAGACTCTCATGATATGAAAACGCTAAAATATAAAATAGTTGGGACCAGACGCTAAGCTGGCTCATGAAAACATTATAGTGAGAGGCAGATGCAAGACACGATATAGAAAAATACTGGGCCTTGGTTTTCACTGTCAATGAGCATTTAAAAAAAAAATGTTATGTCAGAAGGGGGCAAATCAGGTGGAAACATAAGCTCGACCTTTAGATTTGTTGATTTCCTTATTTTTTGCTGCACACTAGGTTTACCCAGTGTTAGTTCTGTGTGGGAAATCTTATTAAAATTTAGTCTCCTGGTTACCTTTCAGTACTAGCTTCATTCGTACAGGGTAGTGCAGCTGCCTAATGAAATGCCGAGCATAGTGCTCTATGCGGTATCTGATCTACTTTCTCCGCTTGGTAGAAACGTTTGGTTGACACGAATTGAGATAGACACCTAAACACTTTTGGTCGACAGGAACTGGAGATAGACACCAATGCCTTTTGAGCACCCTTAGTAGATTCTTGTTGAACAAACTTTGAAAGCATTCAGCCTTTTAAAGTTTTGTGTAAAATATGTACCGTTGTATTTACATCCAATATTTATGAATGCCACCCAGAATCTCTAAGCAAAGGTTATACCAACAGGTGCTCCTGCAACAGCAGCTGCCGACCAATGGAGACTGACCAAAAAAAAGTCAGTGTGCTGCCTCGAACTGCAGGATGTGAGGGAGCTGTGCAGCAATTAGGGGGTGCCTTGTATCACAAAGCACCCCCTGTTTGAGCTGGACTGCCTAAATAGGGATGTGTTGGAGCTGGAATACATCAAGTTGCAGTTCTACTGCCCCATCGACGCACAAGACAGAGGACCACAAGAGCATGTAGCTCCATTTCTTGTCAAAAATTAAGGTCCAATTTTTTAACGCAGATTGTGTTTATACAACAGTTTTTGTGAATTTTTAGACTGCAAGATTGGACCATTACAGGAATAGTGGTCCAATCTTAGTCGCATGACCACTATCCGTTGGGTCTTGTGACCATTGTCTGCGGGGTCGTTTGTCTTATCATAAAGGCTGGAAATAAGAGGGCAAATGGTGGTCAGATGTTTACATGACCATTACCTATTGTAAATGACCCCGCAGAACATGTGTTTGAGCGAGCTCAACATATTCTAAGCTTTTCCGATCTTTGTCGGCATGATCAAGCTGGCCTCATTTTATTTCGGTTGGTACTCCTTCCGTTCCCAAATCCCCCATATATACACAGTGCCACACAGTTCTTTTGGTTTCGTCCTCCTCAGTCCCTAGACTCACTCCAGCAGTTAGCACAAAAATTATGAGTTCTGAAATATGCATAGTCTATAGTCTGCAACAGGATAAGAGTTCAGAAGCAGCTGGAAGCTTTGTGAGTGCGCTTCTGGTATGAAAGGCATTGAAGACAGAGCTTTGACTGCACTGTTAACCTGTCTCCCACTTATTCCCAGACCAAATTTTGCCACATAGGTTAATTATGGAAGTAAATATATAGGGTGAATAATGTTTGCATCCACATTAGTTATGATCTCAATTTCAAGGTTATTAGGGACAGTACATTTGCCTTCAATGCTCCACCAAAAATATTTGTTATCATTCCACTCATGACAATGTAATAATGTGTTTTATTTTCCGTGAAAAAATGTGTGACGTAGGGAGACCGAGGAAAAAAGCTGCACGATGCAGCTTGACAAGCCCTCGGCCTTCCATCCTTACATTTGAGAGCAGCGGCACAGAAAACAAAACAAAAATACAAAAATTAATGTAAAATATTCACAGAAAAAGAATACATACACACAAAGCACAGTTCAATACAGCAAAGTGTGACAATACATTTATGGTAGTATTATCTAAAACATGTAAAGATCCATAAGATAACACATTTGTCAAGTGACAGTGACAGAAATATGAATGAAATGACTGTAAAACTACCTTTCGTCGATTAAAAAGAACAAAAAGCAATTGATCTAACAGATTGAAAAGATGAGCTTGTTCAAGCAAAACTCAATATAATTGAGTCCCTGTAATATCCAAGTCACTAAGAGCAGTCAGCTTTACAAAACCCCAGAACCATGAAAAAAGTGAAGGGCAACAACACACAGGGTTTGAAAGCAGCTAAAGCTTTTTTAGACTACACTCTAAATAGCATCCCCTCTTCTGCCCTTGAATCCATACCCACCAAGAGGCTGAGCAGTTGCCGTCGCTTGTGTCACGTTCCTTCCAAGTCGTTTTCGTGCATGGAACCTTAAACATGTATACATGCCTGGAGGCTCATGTATGCTCATACATGCCTGGAGGACATGTGTCTAGAGACCATGTAGGGTGTGCAAAGTCCAGAGACTATATGCCAAGTGTTTATGCATGGAATCAAGTTGGTGTCATGACTGCCAGACGCCGCTCGGCCTCTTAATGGGTGTAGAAGCAAGGACAGAAGGGGGATGCTACATAATGAACCAGCTGCACATCAGACTGCAAGTTGTCATAGGGTTTCATTAAGGTGAACACTAACAACCGTTCTTCTTTTTCAAGTCTTTAATAAGGGATGTCCAGTTTCCAAAACTACATAACAATAAGGTTGAAAACTTCGGAGTAACTGAAGATTGTTCACAGAACGTGAACAAGGTCTGAACGTGGAGGAGGCCTGAAGTTAATAGAGATTGGCGTCTTTCTTGAAGCAATCAACTGACCAGTGGATCATGATGTCTTTTTTTTTTATTGCAGGAGGTACCGGTACACCGCCTACGGGCAATTTACGTGGTGGGTTTACCACATACTGGGACGTGGAAACAGGAAGGTGTTGCCGAGCTGCGTGGTATCAAGGATTCGACATGAGTTCACATCCTTTAACGAGAGATACGTAGGCTTCCGCCAATAAACAATATTGAACACCTGAAAAACTCATTTATATACTTTATCCGGTACACTGCCTAGAGGCAATTTACATGGCGGGTCTACCACATACTGGGACGTGGTAACACGTAGGCGTTGCCAAGGTTCGTGGTAACGAGGATTCGACGGGAGATACCTAGGCTTCCGCCAATAACAAATACTGGACACCTCAAAAACTCATTTATATACTTCATCCAGTACACAGCCTAGAGGCAATTTACGTGGTGGGTCTTCCACATACTGAGACATGGTAACACGGAGGCGTTGCCAAGCTGTGTGGTAACGAGGTTTTGACGGGAGATACATAGGCTTCCACTAATAAACAATAATGGACGCCCGAAGAACTCATTCACATACTTCATCACTTCCAACCCCTTTGAAGCCACTTCCATCACTAGGAGGTAGCACACGTCACCAATCCCCATGTTCAACAAATGGGCACAGGAATAGACTGCAGTGTATAGTGTTTGAAAGGATTACACATGTGAACCAAGGAGATTTGTCAGACATGCACGTCCGCCAAGTTTTGCAACTTCTATGCTTTCTATCGTGGCAGGATGGTGGTTGGTCTCAAAACCTAAAGCTTTCTGAAAGGATGCAGCTTGCCTTAGACCCAAAGGGATGCAAACTAAAATTTGGAGTTAATAAAATTAGGGTGCCTTCCTGTGCGCTTTGCTTAGGGTGATGACATCAAGCGATTTTGTTCCTTGATATTTCTGTCTTTTGCTTTGAGCGCGTGCCGTGTCGAGCTCGTAGCTTCGCTTGTGCTGCTGCACCATTTTGTTCCCCGCTATTTGTATTCCCATGAGCGCGCACCATCGGCATCGAGTACTACAAGGGGTGCATGAATGCACCCTACATAAAATAAGGCAGGAGCGGTAGCTGACACGCAGTGTACAAATAAGGAATGTCCATCAGAAATAACACGTGAGCAGCTTACAATTTTGCGTGCTTTGCTTCTGTGGGTAAAACAAAGCTTTCATTCCTTTTTCTTTAGGTAAAAACACAACCACAATCAGCATTCCAGGTATATACAGTAATCAATAACATGGACTGCTGTGATTGTTCCTTTTCTTGCTTTTCTCTCTCATTCTTCTATTCAGCTGGTACCTCCAAAAAGGATAACATGAACATTCATTCGAGCTAAGGGTGCATCTAGTGCCAAATGCGGTGGAAAAACGAACCACATCTCAGCGTAGGTCAATTCCTGAATACGCCCGCCATGAGGCACCATTGTAAGGCAAGAAAAAATGTGACCTTGTCTAACGCTGTCTGTCTCTTAGATCCCTAATCTAAGACATCTCTAAAATTGAGAGAGAGAGAAAGATCCTGCCTTATTCACATTACTTGTGCTCAACATAGCTGCAACAAGTCTAGGTGTGACGGGAGAGAAAAATCCCCCCAAACACGGGCAAAATTATGCACCTGGTCTATTTTGAATGCATTTTGCATGGTGTTCAAAACTTACTTTGTTGACAAAAATAGGAATATTGGTTTCCTGTTTCATTCGCATGATGAGAAAAAGTTGACCAATGTGGGTTTGCTTTTCTGAGGAAAAGAACTGTTTGAATAAGGCAACATATGTCGGGCAAAACGTGACAATGTTGCTATCTTTAATACTGATGTGCATATTAGTTAACCCGTTAACCACCCGGCCCGAGCTGTATTCGTCATGAAAAGTTGTACCAGTATCGCCGATGACGAGTCACACTCGTCCAGCCACAATGATGGTTTGCTTTCACTGCCAAACACAAGACAGGTTCGTCCATCGGCTTTAGTTTCAATTTTCAATACAGGAGGGCAGGAGCGGTCGCGCAAATATAGCGTGTTTTGGCCTTTGACGTGTATCTAGCCTTGCAACAGTGATCAGAAATGGCAGCACGCTTGAGTGATGCCGGTGACCTCGGACCCTCGGAAACGGGCTCTCTCTTGCGGCAGTTCGAACTGTAGTAACGATGAAGACATAGAATTGGTCTCTGAAAGTGAGTCGGACATGGATTTTTGAATACGAAACGGACTTGGACGACGACCAAAGTGACGAAGGGGACGACGCACTGGGAGTGTTAGGGTGTGGCAACGCATAAACACTGAAAACCCACCACCCGTGCCTCCGAGGTTTCAGTTTTGTGCAGTGCCTGGGATTGTGTGGCAACCCACTGACGAAAAAGACATTCTCGGCTGGTTCGAGGTTTTTTTTTTTTTTATTGGGATCTTGTCGACCTCATTGGGATAAACCCCTGCATGCAACATGGCGTGCGTTGCACTCTGGGAACTAGTTGGCCATGGGAAAGAGTGGCATGGTTTCGGTTTTGATTGACACGTCGACAAGTATATATACACAGACGAGGACTATTGTCGGTCGTTATCTCATGTTTTCTGGTCCTGAGAGCGTCATTTTTGATCTCTAAACTAGCCTAAATGGCCAGACCTCAAAGCTTTAGCACAAGCCCGAGACGTATAGCTTGTCTTTAAACATGCTTGTATTTTCGTGCCCGAGCCTTCCTGTTTCCATTCCGAGGTATGCAAACGAGCCAGTGCTGGGAATCTCGACGCTGCGAAGTTCGGGGATCTTGCTTGTGTATGAGCCAACAAGCTGTAACAATTAGTTTTGAAGAGGACATTGAAATACTTCCAAATACTGTTAAACGGAAAAACAGAATGTATCAATAGACAGGCTTAAGCCCACGCATATCCAACCGTCGCATCAGTATTCCTCACAGACTAAAGTGTCCAAACCAGCGCACCGCAAAGTTTGTTTTTCTGCTTTAAATTGCCTAGAAGGGAATAGTGTAGCGGTCATCACGCCAGCTCTTGAACAGAGAGAAAAAAAGAGGACGAGAGGAAGAGGAAGCTCGCGAACAAAATTGAGCGGCTAGGTTTCGAAGGTCGTGACAGTGACCTGTACCTAATATGTAAATAATGCATATATAGGGATTGCTATATACGCATACATCGAGCTCGCACCTTTACATTACTGTTGCTGGTCAGGAAGTTTGTTTGCTTTGTGTGTCCATGGACGAAATATAAGCTTTTGCAATCAATGTTTTTCTTAATATGCCTGAGTACGCGAGGTAAAACTCGGAGGCGCCGTTGAAAAGCTTAGTTTGAGCGCACTTCTTATATCTCTTATCTGTACTGCCCCGCAGCACTGCACGAAGTAAAGTCTCCACCCGCTTGCATTCCACTAATATTTAACAATCCTATGCCCATAGAGTTATCCTGCAATCATATAGGCACATTTGCACGTACAAACCGTTTTAAGAGAGCATAAGTCGAGCACTTGTGTGAAGAATGTCGCACAGTTCGCCCGAAGTGCGCTAGACGATCGTGAACCCCTATGCAGTGTGTCAAACAAACAAAATTGTTCAAACCGCGTTTGATGGTTGCTAATGGCCGTAATATTTGTTGCGTGTTTGCTCTCTTTCTGACTGAGTATGCCGAGATAATTTACTGACGCCCCACAGATTTGGGGAGTCAGTAAAAGCTCGTCCAAAAAGGCTTAGGAGTAGGGGACGCTTGTTAGAGCCTCCGTCGTAGCTAGCCCATTTCAGCGTTTGCAAAAACTTCATCTCCTATACACCTTTCAAAAAACACTCGACCCCAGAGGCAACAAACCGTTTGTGAGCCCAGTCACTGAGTTTGAGGCTAGATTCTCACCGGCGTCCCTCCTAACCCTAACCGAGCGGACTGTGATTTCAATAGGCGCAGCCTGCGTAGGTGCAGTTTCAAACGCTGCTAGCGGCTAAATTCTCGTCTTTTCCCGCTATATTTTGCGTTTCATGGTACATGTATGTTCCCGAGGACATTGAGCAAGCATTGTGCCCAGTCTTGTACACGTTACTAAAAAAAAGTAATCGATTACAATTACTATTACTCTTGGCTAAAAAGTATTCGATTATATTACTTGATTACTCGACGGCAAAAGTAATTGGACATTACTTAAAGAAGTAATCGTTACTTTTCCGATTACTTTATTGTGTGAAGACACATCTTTAGCGCTCATAACAATGAACTACTTCCAACCTATATTTCACATTTGTACAATTATTGAAGAAGAAAAACTGGCTCCCTCTTCGTGGTCGTTGCACCTTCACAATGCGGACACAAACATAGAATTCGTTTGAAGACGTTTAATGATTTGGGCGTTCGCCAGTGTGTGTGTGTGTGGGGGGGGGGGGGAAGCCGCTCAAAGTTTTCGTCGCTCATTTTATTATTCACATGTGGATGAGCTCGCATGTTATACAAAAGAGCAGCAGCTCCAGGATTTGAAACGGATCATGTGTAGTATCCATTAGCGGAAGAGATCGCCCCGACCACTTCTCAACTCGAAACCTTGCTTGTCACAAGGGCCACGTAGGGGAAATGGGGAAATATTTCAACTGCCTTTGTTATATTTTGCATCCGCTTTAGGCATTCTTTGGTTCTGGTTCTCCTACGGGCTGCGAGTAGGTACCCTAAGCAGGATTTTTTTTTATTGTTTTTTATTTCTGTTTGTGTGTGCGTGAGGGGGCTAGTTTGAACAAAGGACTCACAAAGCTACATTCTGCTTCCTCTAATTTCGCCCTGAATGGCCTTTGTCACGCACTGTGGCTTCCCTGGGGCTTCCCAGTCCCAGTCCCACCTCGAAAAAAAAAAACGGACATTCCACAGAAACTGTACATAGAAAGAGATTGACCTCGTTTCCTACAGCTACGCAAACATCTTTCTTTTTTCCGTTCGGAAAAAAAAGCTAATTTTATTTTTGTCATTTTATAAAAAAAAAAAAAAAAAAGGCGTGTGCCGGGGGGGGGGGGGTCCCGTGGACAAATTGTAACGGTTACAAGTAATTTTATTACTTCAAACAGTAATTAGATTACTCTTGTGATTACTGCCTAATAAAAGTAATCAACTGATTACAAAATTACTCCAAAAAGTAATCGATTACAAGTAATTTGATTACTTGTAATGCGTACGGTACAAGTCTGATTGTGCCACATTTAAAAATACAAAAAAAGTAAAAAAAAAAAAAATCTAAACTATTTTTGTTGGGTACACGCGCGACAGAACGAATGCGACTGGAATGAATAGTTCTAGTTATTTGTTTTTTTCTTGCGATAAGTTTTGACGGCACCGCGGGATTCGCCGCATGTGAAACGACAAAGGGCTTTGCTGTCAAAAATAAATTGCAACAGAAGAGGGCCGAAAGGCATGCATTTTTCACGCTCACAAATAACGTGTTTACCGATGACAGGACACGGACATACAATTGAGGAAGTGTTAACATTCGTACGTACCACACGATGCAGCGTTATCCGAAACGAATTTATTTGAGAAGGATCTCAAATAACACAGTCACAGTCGACGACAGTCACATCTTGACGATCGGACGGAATCCGGGATGACTTCGTTTTGGGGCACGTCTTGGGGAGAGCTTTCTTCTTTAACAACCGCACCAAGGCAAAGAAACAAACGCGACTGACCCGTTTCTCACCCCAACCCGGACAACTGTTTTTGGAGATGGCTGAGGATTCTACGCGGATTATCTCTGGGAGGGCGGAGAACAATGTTCGCAAAATCGCGTCAAGGGTCGTTCGACGTCCTTCACGTCTTTCGTTTCCCGTGAGTGTCGAGCAGAAAAGCTTGAATGGCAGGCACTTACCATCCTTATTTCTCACAATGGAAGATAACACAAAAAGGGTACGCAGCACGCATAAAACAAATTAAGTGGAAACTTTCAAGAGGGGCGAGAAAACGTCGAATGCAAAAAGGCAAAATTGCAAAAACGTAGGTAGAGACCCGCGCTGAGCGGCTCTTCACAGTACCAGAGGGTGGCAGAAAATTTCTAGCTGATAGAGGGCGCGAGAGTCGCACCAACCGCATCAGCATCAACAACATGGCGGCGGCCTAGGAGCGGTTTTTGGAAAGGTGTATAGGCTCCTTGCATTGACGTCACATCGCACACATTTGCACACCAAGTAAAAGGAGGAGAGGGAAGCTGCTTTTGTAAGAATTTTGAGTGACCGTTTAATCTTCTATAATCTTCTGGGAGGAGAATAGCGACGCCTGTGCAAATCCGGAAGGCACAAAGGAGGGTCCTGATAAGAGGGGAGCTCCTTCTTCCCCTCTTCTCTGGAGGGTATCGGAAATGACGTCATGTGCAAGGAGCCTATACGTGGCTTGCACATGACGTCATTTCCGTTGCCCTCCAGAGAAGAGGGGAAGAAGGAGCTCCCCTCTTATCAGGATCCTTCTTTGTGCCTCCCGGATTTGCACAGGCGTCGCCATTCTCCTCCCAGAAGATTATAGAAGATTCACCTGTCAGTCAAAATTCTTACAAAAGCAGCTTATCTCTCCTCCTTTTACTTGGTGTTCAAATGTGTGCGATGTGACGTCAGTGCAAGGAGCCTATCAGCATAAACCTTGAGTGGGATGTATATGATGACACGAGGAAGACATGATGGTAATTTTTGTGCAGTAGCGAAGTCGAATTTATTGAGTTTCCTTGAAAGTTCATGCGTCAACGCTGGGCTCAACTTTGGTACTCCTGCGAGGATGCGGCTTGCTTTTCGCTGAATGAAGTAACAAGAAGCGGACGCTTGGCAAACAAAATATGTGTAAGGCTCAAGGTGACAACATTTCAGATGTAGTTCACTGGTACTAGACGGGATTATTGAAATTGAGCTCAAAGATGCACTCATGGGGTGAGGTGTCTAAGGCACGTCTTACTGCGTTTGTATACGCACGCACGATATCCGGTGCTTCGGGAACGAAAGGGCCCCGGTCTTTGTTTTGCATCACTCGAGAATGAATGTATTGCACGTTCGTGAAAAGTCAGACAATTAGAAACGCCAGCAGCGCATTCGGTCACGGGGTGATAGCATGACATGAAGCTGCTCAATCGAAACCAATGGTCAACTAGTTCCGAGAGTGCACTGCATGGTATTTCGCCGCAGTGGGGCGCTTCGATTTTGGAAGATGTCTATACGCCTCGCAAGTGGGCTCATTTTCGTCTTCTGCGCATAAGAAAGGAAGTAGCGGTGACGTCAGAACGCCGAACTCTGATTGGCTGATCGCGACCCCCTATCTGAGCGTCGTCTGCTCCTTTGCAACGTCGTCTGCTCGCAACGTCGTCTGCGTCTGTCTGACCTTTCCTGCGACTTTCGGAGCGAACTCGACCTCGCCTTTAAGAGAGGGCAGACGAAATAACTCGAGCGGTACGTTGTTTTTGCCTAACTAGCAGACGCGCATCAAGGAGGGAAGTCAAAGGACTCCCTGGCGAGGTGTCCCGGGGCGCCGAGGTTTTTTTGCTTAGAACCGAGGCAAGTTCCTTCCCAAATACTTTTTCCCTCCATTCGTGTGCGGCGAGACCCCTCACTCTTTAACGGCGTCGGCGGGTTGGCGCAGTTAACGTCGTCTGCTTTACGTCTGCTAGTCAAAGCGGTCAAAGCGATGGCTGCTTTACCTTTGCTGCGTCTGTCGGAGATTCACCGCTTTTTCATCAGCGAGAGTCACCGTTGCCTCGGGAAACAAGGAGATAACAAGAGGAAGAAATTGACCCCTTAATCTAAAATTGAGGTCAGCAATCAAAATATTATACGGGAAGGGTTCACAAGGGTCGCGCGGGCATATTCCACTCAGCACGCCAGCCGGTCGTGGGCAGACGGTCGCCGAGTCGCGGAGAGCCTGCTAGGCCTAACTGCCCAGCTCGTTTGGTCGCGTTCGGTGGGATCGTGGCCGTGGGAGCTTTTCCCGGGTGTTTGTGGATCCAGCGTTCTTGTTCGTCGTGGTCTGTTTCAAGTACTTTTTTACTTTTTTCTTGCTGCTTGAAGTCGGGACGCGTCAGAACCGCACGTAAAAAAATAAACGTCCGTGGGTCGTCGCGACCGCGACGTTGTCGGCCATGCTGATTTGATCGTAAGAAGTGCGTAAGACAGCTTCGGAGCTGTCGTAGGATTTCGTCGTAACCTGCGCAAAACGTACGAAAATTTCGTTTCGTGAATACGAATTTGTTCTTAAGTTTTGTCTTACGCACATTTTTGGCGTAAGATCGTTTCGTGAATCTGGCCTCTGCACTTCCGAAAGTCGCAGGAAAGGTAAGACAGACGCAGACGACGTTGCGAGCAGACGACGTTGCAAAGGAGCAGACGACGCTCAGATAGAGGTTCGCGATCAGCCAATCAGGGCTCGGCGTTCTGACGTCACCGCTACCCCCTGCGCGAGAAGCAGACGAACTTGCCCTCCGCATTGAAACAGAGACAAACCGCTACGCGGTCCCGCATTTCGCAGCGCGGGGTTCTTCATGGAAACCGGTGGACCGCAGAGATGATGGTGCTCCTTGCGCTAATAATTTTGCAAGGAATCATTGGCAAACCGCAGGTTGAGATGTATTTGTTAGCACTAGTACGGAGAAAGGTCTAGGCACTTATCTTTTGTTACGGTGCGTATGTTCAAATAAATACCGCACACTTCAGCATGTGTTATTCTATTACTCTTACATGCACTGAGGAAAAGCTTCCATAAAAATCAACTTTTCCTTTTAAAAGTTTTGTGTTAATACCAATCAGAAACCAATCAAGTAATGCATTTGCAAAATCAGAACGACATAAGAAAAAATATGTGCAAATAGAAAAATTTGGGAAAATTTGTATATTGTTTTTGAAAATAACTTGGTGGTTAAAGGGTTGAGTCTTGTGGTTGCTTCATAGCTATTTTCTCGTCGTCCCATTGTTCACAATGGCCTGTATGCACAAAATAAGACGAGTATGTATGGTGTGCAAATGATATGATGAAAGCCCTTGGATAGGAGTAGTGACAGCATCACTCCGTTCGCTCTGCCGCCTGCATTCGAGACGTCCAAAACGACTTGCTACAAAGGCATAATCTGTACAACCAGTACAGGGTACGAGTGATTCTTTTTTTATATATTATCCTGCTGAGGCACTTTTTTTACCCCACCTGCTGTCTCGTTTTGTACCGGGGTTCGGGACAAAATGAGGTATTCGCGACTTATCATTACTGATTAATACATTGTGGTTCTACTTACTCGAATAAACAGGCAGGACTTTCTAGATTGATGCTGTCTGGAAACCGACCCGCAAATTTGTGCCTTATTTTGTCCCACCTCACTCTTCGCTCCGTCCTTCCAGTTTCTTTCATACCTAACTGTACAGAATTAGGTTGGCAAGAGAGGATCTGTGCTTTGTTAAAAAATAGACCGAACTCACCAAGCGTTCCGCGCATGCGTGACGCCACCATAACTTTAGTTCACAGAAGGAAAACGACAGTGCACGATAAGGGTCGTGCCGTCTCGTGCTGTACACGCGCAGACCTCCAGCGAGGTTGTCGCACGTGCAGAAAGACTAAAGTTCCCTCAATGCATTGCGGCAGCGGTGGCGTAGTCAAACTGGCTGGTGAGATCGGTCTGTTGGGTAAAGCTAGTTTTGACGCTTGCCAGTAGGAGGTCAGATGTGCAGTACAAGGTCACGCTTCACCCAGACGCGAGACCATTCACAATCATAGACTCGAGACGGGTACCCCTACTTCTCTTACCCAGAGTGCAACAAGAATTTCAATGCATGCTAGACATGGACGTCATCGAAAGAGTCGACCAGGCCACAGCACGGTGTGTACCTATGTTAGCTGACAAAAAGAAAGATGGTTCCCTCCAAGTCTGCACAGATTACATTCAGCTAAACCAACAGCTAGTGAGGGAGTGCATCTTCACGTCGACAGTGGAAGAGAACTTTCCAACGTTCGCAAAAGCAACAGTTTTCGCCAAACTAGATGCCAGTGCTCGCTACCAGCAAACATCACTAGCTCTAGAGTTGAGAGAACTGACAACTTTCATCACACAAGTGGGGCACTTTCAGTTCAAGAGACTCCCGCTTGGCATTGTGACAGCGCCAGAACTCTTCCAGCGGGATATTTTGTGGATCCTAGACAGAATCTAGAGAACAAAGGAGAGCATGACCAAAATCTTAAGTTTCTACTCCACCGCCTCCACGACGTCGGAGTGAACTTGCACCACGCAAAGTGCGAGTTCACAAAAGAGTCGGATTTCATGACCACATTGTGGACTTCAATAGAATTGCAATGGACCTCCAGCGTAACGGAGAAGTAGAGAGCGGTGAAGGCTGGACAGAACCTGCTTAAAACCCACTGAACTGCTGTGGTGTCGGAAGGGTTCTCCCCTACAGTGCTGCTTACTAGGAGGAGCCTACGCTCTACGCTTCATAGTGCACCGACTACCCTAATGCACCTGCTGTGGTGTCGGAAGGGTTCTACCCTACAGTGCTGCTTACTAGGAGGAGCCTACGCTCTACGCTTCATACTGCACCGACTACCCTAATGCACCTGCTGTGGTGTCGGAAGGGTTCTCCCCTACAGTGGTGCTTGCTAGGAGGAGCCTACGCTCTACGCTTCATACTGCACCACTCCAAGAGCGGCAGCAGCACAAGAGATGAGAGATGAGAAAGGCATCTAGCACACACTGCGAGACCGGCAGCTACTCCCCCACTCAGGGACGTGGATTTGTGCCAGGGACTTGTACAAAGCCAGGCCCTCACTTTCATCTCGCTACCTGTTAAACCTTGACTGGTGTTGTTGCACCAGTGCCTGTTTGTCGGCACACTCGTATGCACTGGACAGGAATGGAGGTGCATCCTGGCTGTGCAGTTCAATGGCGGCAGCATAGGAGGGCATGGTCTTGCACAGGTCCAGCACAGCTGCCATCAGCTCCCCCACATACTCTGTAACGAGAGATTCGAAAACGTTCAAGAATCTGCACCAGTTATGTATAAATGAGCACTGGCATATACCGTATGTGCAGCCAGTTTTGCGCGGAGCAACCACAGCCCCCTTCTTCGCTTTAGGGAACTTGATGACCCAGACGAGCTCCCCATCCTTGGTCACTGCCTGGGGCCTTCCTGCGTTCTCGTTATAATGCAAGGCTGCCAGGAAGGTCCTGAAAGTAAATGCATGATTCAGAAACACCCAAAGAGAAAAATGACTTGACTTTCGTACACACCTTGCTTTCATGCTGCGGAAGCTGTAGTGCATTAACTTCGGTGCAAACTGCAACAGGGTGCTATGGAAGCACTCCGTTGCAAAGGTCTGTGCTGATGTGGATAGCCGAGGGATGTCTCGTACGAGGTGTGGGGAAAGGACAATCTCCTGCAGCTTCTAATGAGCAGGCGATCCTACAACAAGTGTGTGAGACATGATAAATTATGGCCTTGTGTATTTTAAGCATCAGAGATGTGAGATCCTTACCTTCCTCTAGCCACTTCTTATGTAGCTCTTGATGCTGGCACTCTGGGAACAGAGGATCACGGTGGGAGTGCACATTTGCCACGTGCGCCACCAGGGATTTCCACTTGGGAAGGATGAGGTCCTGGTCCTCGGGACTCGTCCCCGCAGACCAGTACAGGTGGTTGACCACCGCCTTGGTCCAGGAGCTCAGCTCCTCCAGGTGCCGCGACTTCCCAGCCGCAACCAGCTTCTTCTTGATAGCTGAAATGAAATGTTGCAAGCCATGTAAAGGTGAGGCAACTATGGCTGTAGCAGAGCCACTAGCCTCTCTTAAAAAGTGGGTGCCACCTGGAATCTGTCAACACACATTTCCTACATTTCAAAATATCTTAAACCAGCAGTAGCAACAATTACAATTGGAGTTCTTTATATGGGAGCAAACACAGTGTCAATTAAATTATTATTGCTCCGGCTCACTTCAAATCACCATAGGTATGGGCATTTATTTCCTACTGCATTTGCTTTCCCAGCTGCTAGGTTCACAAATCGGCACTCTATTTCATTTTGGAACGAGTTTGGAGGTGGCAATTGTGCATGATGCACAGTCAAGCATACACGCTCAACTTTGCTGCTTAGTACCGGTGCGCTCCAAGCAGTACTTTAGGTGGAGAGACTGTTTGAGTAGCTCAATGGGCTTGCAAATTTTGCACACCCTTTTCGATCGCCATTTTTTCATTACGTCTCTGTATCAGTTATCCAGTTTAAGGTAAGCTCCTAAGAAAGAAACAGTTTATTTATGTTGGTACAGTCGTGTGTCATTAACATAGACGCCTCCATTCCCCAGACAAATCATCCATAATGTGAGTCATCCACACCAAAGCAATGTCAAAAACCAACATTAAGTAACAAGCGTAGCACTGTCCACTCGTGCTTAGTCATCATTTTGTCCACCCTAAAACTGACCGCAGAAGCGTCCAACCTCGCATTTGATGCACGGCGATTGGGGGTGACTAAGGGTATGTTATCCCGGAACGGGATGACATACCTTTTGGCTTGAAAGGTTGAAAAAATCCCACCACCTTTAGGAGCGTAGGTTTTATATCAAGAGGGGCAACGGACAATAGTGAATTCCGGGTACACATTGGGACCTCTGCGGGTCTATTTTTGTATTGCCACGTGGACCCGTATCCATAATAATGAGGCAAAAATACCTGTATTTACCCATTTCGTCCCCAAACTAGCTGTCTATAGTCCTGACTGCGTGTTTCTATATTAGCGAGGAAGAATTGCATGATGAGAGACCGGTCGCCGACGAAAATTTTGTCCATATTGCGGGGTGTCCATAGTAACAAGGTTCAGATTAACGAGAAATGACTGTACTATAAATATGACACTTCTCGATGGCCGTGAAGTTTGTCAGAAACAAATTATTGAGCGACTGTTGCTTATCGTTACATATATACACCCCCAAAAGCATTATACTTGTAAGTTATTACATTTCCCCTGATTATACACTCTTTTACTGCTGTCCCCTGAAAAACATATTGATGGGGTCCTACTGCACTCACTTGCAAATGGCAGCATTGATCATAACAGCCCACACACCACTTGTGATAGTGTAACTTATTGGCACTGAGAGGACCAGGCCAAAGGGGGGGGGGGGGGGGCATAGGGTCCGGCCTCCCCCCCTCCAAAATTTTCCATTTTGCTGGGGCCTCCTCTCTTCCTCCCCCTCATACAGCACTTTGCTATGGACGGGCCCCCTCCCCGAAACACAATCCTGGCTACGTGCCTGGAGAGGACCATTATAAATTTTACCCTTTGCCACGTGCCAGCAGTCGAACAGGTGGCAAACGTCCGGGTGCTCCCGTGCCAGCCAGGCGTTGAGCTGGGGGTGTCTGTCCGTCACCAGGATACCCACTACCAGGCAGTGGGCCTCAAATATGTTGAGGGGCCTTTTGAGGCCTTCCAGCTCCATGTGGTAACTTCCACCGGTTTCATTGGACTGCAACAAAATGGAGAGAACATTTTACAGCATAAATGAAATAAACATGCTAATAATTAGGGCCGGGCAACTGATTGATTAACTTTCAGATTAATCAATCTTTTTAACCGGTTAATCGGTATGTGGGTTAACCAAAAGAAAAGTATGATTAAAGTTTTTGCTTTTCCACCCTACTACTCCCGTACTGCTCAGAATGAAAACACCTGCCCCCACTCTTCGGCGGGTACGTGCAGCAACAATAACATTGAGGGGGAAGGGGGGGGGGGGGGGAGTGGAACAGAAACAGGCTTTACAATATTCAGTTGACCTTGGACGTGCTGGCGACGTTGCCATACCTACAGTCCCGCCATCTCTCGCAGGCGGCCTAAAAGAGCGCGCTGCACCTCGAGCCTCTCAGCGGCAAGGATGCAAAAGAAACATTTTGTGCAGCTTAGCTGAACAAATGACACGACCTTCGTGGGACAATTTTTCGGCGTTCCCCCGTCTCCTTTTGTGTTTTCTGTGAACACTCCCAGAGCGCGGGGGAAAACGACCCGTCAACATAGTTCCGCACAGGGATGAATGGGTCCTTCCTCTCTGTCTATACCCTGACAACCGCTGAAGCCGTGACAGAAGGAGCCGCCTGAACCGATGATGGCGGATCAGTTAGAGGGAATCAGATGAGCAACGCGCTTTCTTCTGTTGTGTCTTGGGAATTGTTCACGGGCTTTTTCTTCCCTTTCCGAATGTTCTTTCGTTGGATTGAGGACATGTGAACAACACTACATTTGAACTAAGTGGTTCCCTCTCGAGAGCGAGAAAAAAGCCACTGTGCAGTCACGGACGAGGACACCAGTATGAAAAAGAATCCTTTAGAGAAATTTGAATTCGTAGTAAACATCAGGCGCGATTTTTGCAACCTAAAGAAAGTTCAAAGAGATCTGTGCCCCGCCCACATCCATGCTGTGTAGGCGGGAATGATTGTGAAGGAGCAAAGGAACTTATTCCTGCCAGAGGATGTCAACAAACTTTTTGCCTCTGCGGAAATCTGCAAGTTTCTTTGAACTATTTTGAACTGCACAACTATGCTGACCCCCACTGAGCCCTTCGTCATTTATTCCATGGTAGAAGCGATGGCCAAGAGATGAAATATATATTTTTTATCTTGTTTGATGTGTTTTGCCTGGAACCGAGTGCAACCCGATTAATCGATGGGATTTTCTTTTAAATCTTGCACACCTTCATTAAAGTTGATAACATTAGATACAGAAAAACTATTGTGATGGAAACGACACGATCGGATGTTGTCAACATGCTCTACAACTTTTATATTGAGCGGCTTGTGCACAAATTAATATATAAAAGTGAGGTAATTAATATTTGTTAATTTGCCAGTTTGGCATATCGCAAAAGAATATTAGAACTTCCTCAATAGGGCTGCGAGCAATACTGTGTTGGCTCACACACTCAGTGCGCGCCTGTTTTTGTGGTACTCTGTATACATTTACTAGCCTGTGATTTTCACAGTGTTGAAAGTATAGCACTCATAGATTTTCTGTACATACCTGGAGTTTCCACGTGAAGGACCTTGTTGCTGTCAACATCCAGCATAGTGTAGGTGCCGTACTTGGCACTGTGACCAGGCGAATCCGCCCTCCCATCACCGGCGATCGTCAGCTGCTTTCCTGCAGCAGCTGTGAACAGGTCCAGCTGATGCTTGTTCCACACCTGGTTTTGAAAGACAGAGCATTCCTAAAATGTAAACGGGGCTTCACTCAAATGTAACTGGGCTCGGGAGGAAGATAAACAGATTCAGGTCCCCTCTTCTGCTATCTACTGTTACGCCTGAATAAATTAGTTTTAATAGTGCAAGGGTCCGGTCTGTCCAGAGCCCAAAGTGCACACAGAGGAAGAGGTCGATCCTCGAGTTTTCTATTACACCTGCGTGAGAAAACCCGACTTTCTACGGCAGATAGTTCCTGGGCCCACTTGTTTCGGGCCAATAAGTTGAAAGAGCACGAGAAGGACAGTGGCAAGGAGCCTTCTGCATGTTGGGCTTTAGCCTCAAAGTACCTTTTCAATTGCAGGATGGAGAAACGCCTTCTGGATCGTGAAGAAGGTCCTGTAGGTGAAGCAGGCTATCCCCATACCAGTCAGCATCCTCAAGGTCTTTTTGATGCAGCAGCCAGTAAACAAAGCTGAAGCATCCATGAGGATGTTGCCAACCGGCTTTCGCCTGATGACCGGCTGGCTACACCAGTTATCCACGTGGCCATTCTTGCAAACGGTGGAAACCTGGAGACAGCAGCCTTGAACACTCTTGTCCATGTGAATGATAGAGGCAGCACAGGTTTGGCACGTGTCGAGCTGCACATCAAGGCAGGATTCAAAGACGATGAATTTCCTCTCTTCCACCAGGGATGGCGCTTGCTTCTCAGGCCTGCGATAGAAAAATAACGATCATCTAAACAACTGAACTATTCATTATGGATGATCCCATAAACCCCCGCTTAACAGAACCTTCACACAAACCTCTCAAAGCTGTCTTCCGATGGAGAATAGTCAGGGTCGGCGTCTTGTCTTTGCTGCTCGCCCGAGGAATCGAGGTCCCATGGATCCGAGGAATGCAAGGGGGAGGAAGCCCACAACAGTGTCCCAGAAACCTCTGTCTGGACAGTCCGGGTCCTTGACGGTGGCTTGATGCATACTTGGATTGCTACCCCCTGTTGGAAAATTTCGATGATGGAAAAATGTCGGAAAAGGCTCATACAAGCGTAACCGTAATATGAGACATCCTATACAAGCGAATCGGCGGATCCAGTATAGTGGATTAGAGCGAAACGATACAGGTAGGCGGAACCATACAAGCGGGTCGTATTATGGGACATCCTATACCAGCGTAGTGGAATAGGGCGGAAACATGTGGAACCATACATGCATAACGTAATATGGGACAACCTATACCAGCCAAAAGGCGATACCAGCACGGTGGAGCAATATGGCTCGAACATGCTGGTTTCGCCTTTTCACTGTTGTACAGGGCGATTTAGTTTTAAGCTTTACATATATGTTTAGAAAGGTCGTGAAAGCTAAATCAATGCGGTTGGTCCAAGCGAGTTATACGGCCAGGCGTACGTAGTGTAGGGACCTAATCGTAACGATCAGTCAGATAATTAAATACAATTTGTTAATTAACTTTTTAATTAGTGAAAATGAAAATATGGTTTCAATTAGAAACTTGCTGAGTCATTGAAAACCACAAAATCAACTCTTTTTAGAAGGATATAATTAGGGTTCGGGGTTTTCGGTTTAAACCGATAAAAACCGATAAAAGTACGCCGAATCCATTTTCGGAAATTCGGTTTTAACCGAAAAAGGTCAGTTTTTAGGTTCGGAATTTTTTATTAAAACCGATAAGAGTATGTCGAGTCAATTTTCTAAAATTCAGTTTTAACCGGAAAAGGTCACTTTGACCTTCCAGTCGTACCGCAGAGCCGTGGCGAAAACGTAGAACGACAGTGTCTATCGAAACGTGTCCGAATGTATGGGATACACGGATGCCATCACGACGTTTTGGTTTAATGTGCGCACCATCGATCGGAACTTGAAGTCTGAAATGCTTCATAACTTTGCCATGTACGAGCATGTTTTCAAACTCGTTTTAAGGAAGACTGATTTTATGCAAGCTCTGCATGCTGTGTTGAGCTTCACAAAGTCGCGCCGTGTCTCTTTTGGTGGTCAAAATTGGTTGATTGGCCGATTTTGGCTCAGGCAGCGCTTCCTCTCCTCAGCCTGCCA
Source organism: Ixodes scapularis (assembly GCF_016920785.2). Lineage (NCBI taxonomy): Eukaryota > Metazoa > Arthropoda > Arachnida > Ixodida > Ixodidae > Ixodes > Ixodes scapularis. The sequence continues at coordinate 91,592,983 of NW_024609835.1, forward strand.
GTGTCCAGTATTAGTGTTGAGAGGGCATTCTCGAAGCTCAGGGCCATATAGCAACAGGAAAGAAAGAGTGCGGATCAACCAGGAGAACCTCGGAATGTACATCTGGGTGTACCATTATAAGATACCGCAATCCCGATGTACAGAAGGTGAAGTTCTATGTTTTTCGGGCATAGGCTTCATATCTGACTTCTTCGTGCTTCTCAGGTTTTTCCTTGTTTCTTTTAGAGCTGCACACATTTGCCAAATAAAGTGCTCCTTTCTTTTTCAATGTACCTATGCCATTATTCTTTGAGTGATCACAAGTATCAGAGCTACAAGGATCATCCGATCCGGTGTCCGTTGGTGTTTATTTTATATTCACCGAAAAAAGCCGATAAACTTTTGTGGGCATAAATATACGCCGAAAAACACCGAAAATTGAATTTTAAAATAAACACCGAAAAAAGTACGCCGAATTTTGAAAAAATAGAAACCGAAAACGCAGAACCCTAGATATAATGCAGGGGTAGCCTTTTACGCGTTCTGTAAAAACGCTTTATTTGGACGAGTTTCTAGGTTTCAGTTTCTTATCAGAGCTCATCTCTGCGCCCAAGGTCCTGTTCCCCCCTTAGACATGCAACTCACGTGCACAGACCGCGTAAATGTAGCTTTTACGGCTTTTTTAAAAATATCTGAAAAACATACAAATACACACTCTCTAGAATGTCCCCGAATACGATACGATTGTATGGTTCCTTTCCCGCTTGCATTGTTCAAGAAAGACTTGTGGACATCCAGCGTTTCATTGGAATGCTGGATGTCAGCGAGTCTCTACATCAGTGAGTGGTTTCAAACAAGCATAATGTTTGCACACCAGAAAGCTCTTATCCGAGGCTCACCAGGAGCACTAAGAGCAGAGGCAAAATGTCGTGACGTGGTAAAATTGGTTGCAGGTATTTATCTTTAGAAGACCTGCATGCAGCAAAGCTTAACTTTGCTCAAAAGAAGATAATTAAAAATTCAATACTGAACAATGGTGTCCCTTGAGCTGTAAGGCCAAACTCCCACTCTTGCCACTCAGGAGTTCCTAACTTGTGCGTAGAGGATCAGCACAACCCAGATTTGTGCTGCAAGCGCACCTGCAATATAAAAGTTGAATAAACATGAGATGAAATATGAGACGTTTACAATTCTCTGTAATGTGAAATTAGAGCACAGATCTTGAACAGGAGGATGGGAGGGTATGACCCCCCACCCCCTAACCCTCCTACTCTTCTGCTCCCTCCTATTTAGCGGGAAATTTCCCTGAATATAGCGGGAAAATTTGCCCACTAAATTTAGCGGGTTAAGTTTTCCACTAAATTTGCGCGGAAATTGATGTCACATGACCTCAAGACAAGTGCAGTTTTTCTGCTAAAAGTAGCGGGGAAAATGACGTCGCACGACCGTGTCATGTAATCCATAAAAAATTTAGTTTCTCAGCTAGACTTAGCGGAAATATTAACATCACATGACCGCAACATTAATTCAATTTCCTGCCAAGTTTAGTTGGGCGGTTACGCCGACAGCGACGCCGCAAAGTGCGGAAACGGGTGCTAAGAGCTGCGCTAAAAAAACTAAATGCGTCAGGTGAAATTAAGTGAAAATTAGACATCAGAAAAAGAAAAGAGAATCTAAGATCAGGTTCTCAGATCCTTCCTCTTGTCCGTTCTCAAATGATTTGATTTCAAGAAATGTTTATATCTTTATTCATACCCAAAGAACCCCTCCCAGTTTCAGCATGAATGCAATAAATCAATGCAGACTAGACCTTGTAAACTATAATGCACATGAAAATGAATGTTCGCCACATAGTCATGTATGAGTCAGTGGCTCAGATCTCTAAATACATTTGTATTGAGAAACATTCTTGAATAAAACTTCTGGGCTTTGAATTAGACAGTTTGTACTTCCATAAGGAACACTGTATGGCACTGATTTTTTTTGCGACACATCAGAAACAGCACAGCAGTGTCATCCTTGCCTACCTAACAAGAATTTGTATTTTTTTTTTTTAGCATGGCATGTGCTATTCTAATGCTTATACACCCTCCTTTAACAAAATTTCCTTTGTAGAGCTTTCTATTGGTTCTTATTTAACTCGCACGACAGATTCGGTACCTTGAATTCTCACTCGGCATCAACAGTTTTATATATTAATGTAATAGGGAAAGACAAGATGTATGGTCTTGAGTACGGCTCAACAAGCACAGATGTTGAGAAAAGTACTGAAGAAAACTCAAACGTCAAAATAAAAATAAGCTGGAATGTGGATACATTTAAGGACACGGTCATAAATACAGTAGCAGATTCAATGTGAAGAATACGTGTTAGACGCACACTCAAAGAAACCTGTTGCATCTATATTCATTCAAATTACTTCGCAGAACCCAGCGCTGCAGTCTCGGGTGCGAGTTCGCTGAATGAGTCCACTGAAAATGAGTGCAGACGGAAAAAGCAGTTTGATCTGCGAAAATGAGCATTACATAGGCAAGTGACAGGGCATTATTACTGTTACAGTGCCGAATGTTTCAAACTGCCAGTCGCATCATTCTGCGAGTTCCATCCGTATATTACAGGGTTTGGCTCTCTCGAATGCTTGGCGAGAAAAATTATGAACTGGAAATGTCTAGCTTAGTTCTAGAAAAACTTCTTCCAGAATCCTAACTCAGCATCGTAAAGAATATAAAAAGTTTCTAGAGAGAAGGTTAGTGCAGGAGTTGAATAAACTAAATACTTAGTTTTGCGAAACCATCTTGCCGTAGTAAACATATAAAGTTCCCCTAGGTAGAGCTAGTCATTACGGATGATTGTGCCCATTGCATACCATAAAAATTTAATTTGCGACCTACAATATCTACAGACTCAACCAACTCTGAATAAGTGGAACACTTGGCACTAAAGATTGGTCTCACCATGACTGTCTGCAAACATCCACATAATAATTTCCATAAACCTATGCATTTCAAGAAAATATTTCGAGCGAGCTGTTTAAACTGCCATAACACTTTTTAACACTAATAGAGAGCCTGTAGTGGGCCACAACTTCAGCAGTTTTTACTTCATTGTGAAGGGCAGTAACAAATATGTGAACCTTAAAACTAGGCCTGCACTGAATTGCTTTCTTAAGTTGAACGTGCTATGCTCGGTTCAATATATTATCTTTGCAGAGCTGACAATGTGCAAGTTCCCATTTTTTTATATTTCAAATCTCCCGACTGCTGGGTGGGGTAGGTACATAAGATTGATGACACCAACGTAACACAATGATTATTTTAAGAATTTGTTTGGGTATAGCACTAGTGAAGCCATCTGCGGGAAGTTATTTCTGTGAGTCCGTCGAACCTACATCCGTGGGCTTTAAGTTCACATGTGAATCATGTCTGCAGACGCCTTTTTGTAATTGGAACTCCATCCAAAACGAGATTTGAATGTTTTTTGCATTTTAGGCTTAGCAGCGCTTTTGCTGTTTCACTTCAAGAATAGGTAAGAATGCTTATTTCGAGTAGCATACCTAACACTTCGTGGCATGAGGACTCCCTTGTCGTGATGCTAATCGAAAGTCACAAGCAGGGAGATACTGTGATGCTCTTGTTGCTGGGATTACCTCCCCCATGGTCCTGGCTGGACCACAGAAGAAGATTGAGTCCAAGCTTGTGGCCACTAGGATCCCCAGATCTTGAGGCAACCAAGTAGCTGGAAATAAAAACAAATCACAATCAAGTACTTGGCAGAGCTACATTAGAATGGCTAGCATATTCTTTCGTGATCAGCACATAGATCCTTTTGCTTTTATACTTTGTACTTGTACCTATTAAAAAACTGCTCCTTCACAGCCAGAGTCATAGACACAGCCCAGGACAAGGCCACACAGGCCTTGAAATGATGGGTACTGAATTAAGGCGAATGATCAAATGCATTCATTTAACCCTCTTTCACTCCAACCTGGGAGATTTCTGTCAAATATTCACATTTAACTCTAAAGACTATAAAAAAACTACTATTGCAAAGCAGAGCCGTATAGTGGGAGAGTTTAGCCAGTGGGTGTGGTGACAAAAGTGGCGGAAAGGAGGAAAGGGAGGACAGCGCCGAAGGAGGGAGAGAGAAGGCAGCATAAAGGAGACGACAGCTATTTTGACGCAACGCTGTTGGCGCGGAGCACTGTTGAGGCTATGTGTCGTCTGCTACTGGCTTAATTCATTTTTGCCTTTATAAAACTTTGCGTTTAAACATGGAGAAACTTCTTTCTTTAGGTTTCTAAGCCACCGAGGTATAACACTATATTATTTTATTGCCAGAGCCTGCCAAATAAAAGCAAAGGGCAGGTGTCTGGATAGAAAGAGTTTAGTTGGCGCACCAAGAGGCTAACCAATAAAAATGAGTACCACTCTGCGCAAAATGCCTAAAAAGCGTGCATCTCTACTTGACACTAACAGCGGCATACACTATCTATTTTACTGACTAAAGGGTACTAGATCATTATTTTCAGCTAATTGTCAAACTAGATATTCTTGCCAACTTGCCTTTTAGGAAAATTTTTAAATTTACAAGAACTATTAAGACAACGGCTAAAAAAAAGCAATGGCAAAACCAACAATCGAATTCGCCTGCTCTCCAGTAGCACGACATCTATAGAAGGCAGACCTGCAGAATGAGCAAGCAGTCTAAAAAAGAGTATGTCCCATGTATAATTTGTTTCCATGCTGCAAAGCAAGTGCTGGAAAGAGGTTTCACGACATTAACAAAATTTCTTGCAATCAGTTGAGAACAAGTTAGAGCAGTGAACTTGTCCTTGCCCTTGGCATAACGTCTTAGTGTTGCCCATGGAAACTCAAATAAATTTGTAAATAAAAACAAAAAAGACTAACCTTTATAAAAAAATCTAACTTTCGCAAAGAAAAGTTATCTTGAACAAACTATGCGGGATACAGTTGTACAGCATCCATTTCTGTGCTGAACCAATTTTGAGGCAAATCTGCGACAATGAAAAGAAAACGCCCGAGTACATTAGGGAAAGACAGAAAGGATGCATACCTACAAGAAAAAAATTTAGAACGACCACGGGCAGGAACCTCTGGTGAGGCTCTCGGAGTGACTCCCTGCAATGGGCCTGCGCAGACCAGAGAACAAGATCGGTCAGAGCTTGCAGCCATAAGGTGCTTCATACCATGAAGTTCCAGAAGTAGCTGCAATTGGAAGCAAAGTGCATTTCATTTCTCTGCACAATGGAGAGTTTAATAGCTAGTATGCATTCATAAGGTGATACAGTCACGAATGCAGATTTTTCAATGCAGCACTATATCACCAAATTGTTAACCGTGCCGGGCAACACTAAAAAACGAGAGCATTATTCCAAACTATCTCAGATTAAAGTTAACCACGGCAGAAGCTGCAAGCCATGTGACCTTCAAGTTGGACGCCATGGTACGTCGAGCTTATAATCATGTGTCACACTGTTTTTGCTGCAATGGCTTGTAGTGTCAAAAGTGGTCCAGCTTAAAGAGATGCAAAGTATAGACGTTTGTGAGTGGGGCCCTGACCTAGTCTTGAGCTACATTGCGAGGAAGGACGTTTCAACCGGGATGTTTGCTGCCTGTATCCACACAACCAGCTTGTGGACAGCGATTGCTCGAGCGGAGTACATGTCCTCGACAGTGCCATTATTTGACAAGCAGTTTTATGAATGTTAAACATGACTGACTTACAGAGAGACTGCATCTCAACGACTAATGACTTGGGATACCTAACTGAATACTGATATATTAACTGAATGCAAAACAAATTACCTGGCAGGCATTAAATTTATCAACAAGGTGGGTCGACTCCGCATTAAGTTGGAGTCGATGCGTCAGGCACGTAGCCAGGATTTTGTTTCAGGGGGGGCCCACTCATAACAAAATGCTGTATGAGGGGGAGGGGGGAGAGGAGGACCCATGCAAAATGGAAGATATTGGGGGGGGGGGGGGGGCGGGGGGCCGGGCCTCATAAGCCTCCCCCTGGCTACGTGCCTGCGATGCGTAATAGGACAATACAGACAAAGATATGCCTTACAATTCCTTTTGCACCCCCAAAATGATGTGTTTTTGAAGGTAAGATACCCAATGTTCTTGATTCAGAAAGTGCCTCAGCTGTACAGATGCATATGCAGTAAGGGCACTCGCCAAGCCTATTATCCTCAGCTCTGTGCAGGTTAAGCTAAGTTAGAGTATAGAGGTACACGCTCACTGACAGCATGAGGAAGGCAGGGAGAAGTCTCCGTTGTTCCACCACCAGCCCGTCTGCTACCTTCGATGACGTTTCAGCGCCTCATGAGCCTGGAGCGAGCACATCTGTCCAAAGTGGGGTGAAAAGCACAAGCACGTGCTGGAGGACGCCCAGCCATTCTCTTTTTGTCATCGGCTATTCTACATATTTTAGTATGACATATTTTTAAGTCAGAAAAAGTATTGCAAATATGCAGTCCAACTTTGACCATAATACAGAAGTCTGATGAAGATAACAGTTGCCATTCACCATTTTCCAAATAAGTGGTCCCATGTATTGGAACATCTAGACATGTGGTGCGTGAGTGGGTTCAGGACTGAGATGCTAGAAAACGAAGCGCTCACAAGGCTTGTCTGGCCCTTCCAACCATGCGGGTACATTCATCGCAAATCCCCGATTTTTAGACAAAATGATTTAGAATGAGCAAATCTTGTCTACGCCCGAGGTAGAACATTGAATTGTGATTCCCCCATACTGTGCCAACCATCCTTCAACCTGCGGTACCACCTGCAAATGAACTATGTTGCGCTGCGGCACGCGTCCATGCTGCCTGCTTCAGGGAAAACCACTGCTCGTGTTGAAGACGACATCCCACGGTGTACAGGCAACAATGTTTAACGAACTAAAACAAAATTGATATCATTCAATAGACACAGATAGGCTCACAAAGTGTCGACACCATGATTGTTGTTGTTGGTTTTACTCTTGCATACGAACAAAAGTGACTTCCGCTTTCCTCCGATGTACAGTAAAACCCCCTTATCTTCGTGGCCCCTATTTCTTCTCGAATCGGTCACAGAGCACATAATCGCAGCCACTGAATTCTGCAAAATTAAAGGCCGCGAAAATTAAAGGTTCGCCAACATTAAAGAGTTTACTGTTCTTCCGTGTGTCACATGATGTTAACATTTCAAGGAGGCTGAAGGTATTGGTTTAAGAAAAAATTGACCTATAAAAAAAATGCCCTTCTCCAGGTTAGGCACGCAAAGTTCTTTTGCACTACCTATAAGGTGGCAAGTTTGTTTCGGCAGAGCTTTTGGTTAAACGGAGTAACAAAAGTAGCTATACTTGGAGTCAACTGTTTTGTGCTGCATTATAAAGCTAGAGTAAATTCCACTGTGCTTCTGCACAGCACTGTTTGTTGCGAGAGCATATGTGGTTTAGTGTTGCATCCCATTTGCATGATCTAGAGAAACTAGCGTAGCAGAGTTGGAGCACTAAAAAAAAAAAAAAAAACACAGCCGACTGTGGAAACATTGAGAGATGCACACATGCGAACTGTGTATTTCTTAAAAGTGGATTCGAGCAAAGGTAAAGACAATATGTATACTTACGGCGGCCATACTTGCCTTTCCCAAGCACGACCACTTTTCCCTCAGTAGCACCATCCAGTAAGCAACAGCAACACGCCCATGAGACGCCGCCGACTCATGGATTGAATGACGACCCGCCTGAGGTCTTCGAAGGAGATGCGGAACACTGCTTTAGGCCAGATGTGGTATCTGGAGGGGGCAGGGACTAAAAGTAAAAATTAACAAATTTATCTGAAGCGCTACATTCCTATAGCATAAACTCTAGGATAGCAGTATCTTTTTTTTTTGAGGTCAGTGATGCATTTTAATTAAACACAAATGGTTGGTTTATATGATGAGCCAGCAGCCCCTATTTTCCTTAAGTGTAACGGAGTGTCTAACGTTACGTCCGACGGAACCCGAAATAAAAATTAAAGTTACGCCCAACGTAACTGTCAAGCATTCGACGTAAACCAAAATAAAAATTAAAGTTACCGTATTTACTCGAAAATAGGTCGAACCCTATTTACTGGGTCCATAGAGAATAAAAAAAAATAATTCAAATATAGGTCGACTTTTTTTTTTTTTTTAAGAACAGGGGAAATTTTGGGCAAGAGAAAGAAACAAATCTTCATTTACATCACTCTCGGCTAAATCACGGGGCGATGCCAAAAACTTCATCACCGTCAGAACTTCTGGACATGTCATCGTCGTCCGAAGCTTCTTCAGCTGGGTAGACATCCTCGCATATTCGCAGCAATACTTCACTGACACCGTTGTAAAATGACGACAGGAAACGAAAGAAGGTGCGAAGCGACGGAAGACAAACTACAAAGACGCAAGCAAAGCCGCCGTGTCGCCATGAGCAACACGCGTTCCTCTCCTTCCCCGTTGCCCAGCAAGGGGAACGCTAGAGGCGCGATGTCGAAATCCGACGCCCGAGGAGCGGCACGGGCCACCGCGGGCGGCGAGCCATTTCGGTTACCAGAAGCTTTTTGAAACAAGAAGCGGCGCGGCTCTACGGCAACGCCGGCTCGGTGATTCGATCGATAGCTTCATGCCTCCAGTAGGGTCGCAAAATTTGGTCGCGAATGCAGGTGTCAAAATTCTTTAGTCACAACTTCCGAAAAAAAAAGAAAAAAAAAAAAAAAAAAAGGTCGACTTATATTTGAATAAACACGGCTGCGCGACGATACAGACATTATGAAAGCGATTGGTGCGAGCGACCAAGGCGATGAGCGACGTTTTCTAGAAGCCTAAGAACCGAGCGGCGCAAGCAGCGGGAGTGAGAAATCTTCGTCGCTCGGCGCCGGCACTCGTAGCTTCTCGCCGTCGCTCGTCTCGTTGATCGCGATATTGCTTACATGCCGTTCAGAAAGGCGCTCTAAGTGCTTAACATTGCATTGGGACCAGCCTCGCATCCAACCGTAACCAGTCTTGACTTTCTTTAAAGCCGCACAGGTAGAAGTTAACATCGTACATACATCGTTTTCAAGCATGGCTCCTCGTTCATTGCTCGATTTACTCCTCGTTCATTGCTCGATTTACATTTGCGGTAAATGACAAATCGCAATGAAGCACAATTATTCTAGCTCAAAATTGTCACGAACACTTGGCACGCATGCTTACACTGTAGCGCACCAAACGTAATTTAAAAGTAGAACGAACACGGGACGAGATTCGCTTACCGTTTCACGGAGACAGACGCCTTCGGATCCCAGGCCTAAAGAACTCGGAAGTCGCCGGCGGTCCGGAGATCGGACGAGGCGAGCCGACCGCGCTGACCCAGGCCGACCACACCTGGTTGAACTATGAGAGGCGCCGTCAAGTTTAGAACCAGAGACGCAGTAGAAACGGACCGCAAAACATCTGTGCCGTAACCGTAAACGAGCCAACGAACCACATCGCCCTATCTACGCCATTGTTCGCCATCTCCGCGACGACCGGAAGTGGAAGCCGCGAAGTTAGAAAAGCCGCGGCAGCGGAAGCACCGAAGCCACTGGGCGGAAGCCTTAAGTTTTGGTTTCGGTTTTCTCCAACGCCGGCTACGGTCGCTACGGTTGCGGGCTGGTGAGTTTGTGGCTGGTTGCGAGGACGCGAGGGGCCACGAAAAGACGCCGAGTTTGCCGAGTACGAGCAACGGGCCGTTTGCCGCTGTCGACCGGCGATGCGGTATCCGCGGCTTGGTGTTACGATCGGTTTCTTGCCGTGCACGTTAACTCAAAGCTCGAAGTTCCGCAGTTCCGTTCCGGCACCAGCCGCACCACGTTTTCCGGTGCATCGCACGTGGAGTCCTTTCGACGCATTCAGTGAAAGTAAAGATCGTGTCCGCTATCTTCGGTGCTGTGGAAGAAGTTGCGAGACGGAAGAAGCATCAAAACCAAGGCGTTTAGGACTCCAGGCCGGGCCGCCGGTTCACTCTGAACGAGACGCGACGTGTGTGCGCACGCTTTGAGGAAGCCTCCGCGTTTCGCCGCGCCAGACCTCGCCGATCGCGACCGGACCAACCGGACCCCGAGTCCGAGAGGCTCTTGCGCAGCCAGGAACGGCACCGAAGTAGGAGCTGCTCGTTCTGCGCTACCATGCAGTGCTCTACAGTGCTCGGAGCTCTCGGTGTCATTCGTGCTTGCACTGAAGCCATTGTGACCCCTTCGGACGCGCAAGTCATACTTCGCAAAGGTTTGGACGGGGCCGCCCTCACCGAGCAGCTCCGCTATTTTGCGCTTACTTATGATCGCAACAAAAGCTTGCGTTTGTTCTCGGGAAAAAAAAAATTGCGGGACCGCTCTCCGCGCCGCCGACGAGGTTGGCCGCCGCCATGTTCTCAGCTGTTCACTCGCTCCCGCAGCGAGCGCCTTGCGATTATCCTTCCCGTTCCAAAATGCGATGCGCTTTGCGCATTATGCCGTTTACATGACCATATATTGAATGCGGCAACTGGATTCAATGCGACTAAGTCGCATTCATGTAAACGCGGCTTATGTTCTTTTTCGACATACATGGTGTATGTACGATACCGGTGGTGAACGATGGACGTTTTGGTTGGAAGATGGCGGTCGTCTTTCTGCATGTATGATTTAGTTATAACGGTGGTCCTGTGACGTAAACTTTTTTGTTGGAAAGATGGCGGTCGCCTACGTCATCGGACGCAAAATCATACCAGCCACACGGAATCATATTGGCAAGCAAACTGGCTGCCAGTATAGACAGACCCGGAGCCATAGCGGTGCCGGTATCTCCAGTTATGCAGAACGCCAAACCAAACTAGCTGCATCCATAATACCAAGAAATTATGTTGGTGTCATACCAGAATTGTAAAAGCGGCAGGTTTGTTTCTTGTACGTTTTTCCAATAGGGGAACAGTGTGTGGCTTTAGAAACATGCCATTTTTCAATACAATGAACAAGCATCCACACGTGAAGGCAGAAGGTGGCTTCTCCCTTCCCTTCCTGCAAATGCCACACAAGAATACACCTGTACCCCCAACCCACTTTCTTCTCAATATAAAAGTCTTGGTCTGGCCCTACCTTCACAGCATTGAGCAAAGCGTCCCATCAAAGAACTGTATCTGTAGCCTTTTCCAGTATATAAAAAAAAACCTGGCTCCAAGTTCCATGCACAAGCTGCTATCTTATGACACCAGTTCATTCTCTATATCAGTAGTTCCTAGACTTTTGGACATCACGTGCCGCCTGACCCACTTAGAGGCTACTCGGAGACCACAACTGAGCACAATATGAAATATGGCTATCTCTGCATGAACATGACCATAGTGCATCGGATTGAGAGGAGACAACTGTGCTTGGAAGGAGAATGGAGGGGTGGGCACATAATGTTGGTTGATGCTGGCTCTGATCTGCTATGGTTGCATCCATGTAACCCCAGCATAAGATTATAAAGCTAACACAGAGAAAGGCACATGTATAGGGCATAAAAGAAAATAATATATTAACAGCTGCCCAGATTACGTATTATGTATTTCATATGGATTGAAACTTATTATGATTCTTTTCTTTGAACTAATGCAATAAAGCAGCACAAAAGCCTACAGACCTTGTAAAACATTGATGGACCTTTCTAAATAAGTCTGCCACTGAGTGACTGCATTCTCCCACAGTGGTGGTCAAACTAAAAAGACACTTCACTGAGGCGCAGGGATAGTTGAGGAAATATAAAAGTGTGGTAAACCAGTAATACTTCTCTGGTGAACACCAGGAACCTTATGAATCCAGTTTGGGAAGAGTTGCACTAACAAATGTTCAGAAGTGAAATTCTAATTATATTAATGTATAATTATATATCACCAATATTAAAAAGTGAAATTTGGGCCATGCCAACATATTCATTTCAGTGAAAGACCACACTTGCATTTCTTTGCAAGCCTGCTGTCTGCGTCGTTGCACACTTTTTCTTGCAGCGCCTGGATGCTGCGTGCAGAGTGGGTGTACCTGCACTTGTTACCCTTTGGGTTGCTAAAGAGAGTCCGGAAAAAGCATAGAAGGAAACGATGGAGTCACATGAATTATCTTGAAAATATTTAAGTGATGTCAAAGATGGCAACCAGTTAGGCAATCTGGATATGCGTTTGATAATTAAATCCAAGGTGGGCTACAGTATCCTGCCTTGGATGGCCTGGTTCTCTACTGCCTTGCAGTAGAGCAGTAGTTTGGTGCGTGTGCGTACCTGTGGGCATGCTGGGGCTGCCTGTTTGTACCAAGGTGGTTGGGGATGCAGCAAGAGCGAGGAGCCAGCTGGAGGATGCACCCTGGGTCACTATGGACATGGATAGACGAGCAAATAAAGGAAATAAATGAGTCGTATGGAAGCACCAGGAGCAATGGATGCGATGAGATGCTCTTGGTGGTTCTGTGCAAGGCAGGCCACACCACTTAGCGGAGAACCAGTTTGGTGCATGTGCGTACCTGGGGGGGTGCTGGGGCTGCCCTGGGTGGTTGAGGATGCCGCAGAATCAATCACACCGCTCAGAGACGCGCTTGTCATTGCTATGAAAAAACGGGGAAAAAAAAAAACGAATGAGTCAGATGGAAGCACCAGGAGCAACGGACGCGATGAGATGCTCTTGGTGGTTCTGTACAGGGCAGGCTACACCGCTTTGTAGAGAACCAGTTTGGTGCGTGTGCGTACCTGCGAAGGTCCTGGGGCTGCCCTGGGTGGTTGAGGATGCCGCAGAATCAATCACACCGCTCAGAGATGCGCTTATCATCGCTATGAAAAGATGGAAAATAAAAGAAAACGAATGAGTCACATGGAAGCACCAGGAGCAACGGACGCAATGAGATGCTCTTGGTGGTTCTGTACAAGGCAGGCTACACCGCTTTGTGGAGAACCAGTTCGGTGCGTGGGCGTACCTGTGGGGGTCCTGGGGCTGCCCTGGGTGGTCGTGGATGCCGCAGAATCAACCACACTGCTCAGGGACGTGCTTCGGGTCGCTGAAGACGGCCGAAAGAGGACAGAGAATAAGACTGACTAAATAAGTAATGCTCCTAGTAATGAATCATGTGCCTACTATATTGGAGCAGCTGTTACGACCCACCTATGCTGACGCGAAAGAAATGAGAGTTAGGATTAACATACCTGAGCACACAGATGGTTCTGCCTCTTCGTGTTCAGTCTCCCAACATGTGTCAGTGACTCCAACCGATGGTTGGTGGCATCAAGTAGAGGTGCTTGATTCTAGGAAGGAATAACACAATGTTAGGTCATCTGACAAATGAAAACTGCAAAGACCCGCTGAACTTTATGCTACAGCCCCCTTTACGGCAGGAGCCGCATATGGCCCTTCATTCTGAGTGGTTGGCAGAGTGTAATCATGCGACCGTCTGTCCGTAGCCTTTGACCTTTGACCTCCTTTCTACCTGACCCCCTCCCCCTCGCTGGCCTCTCTTTCATATCAACTCATCCTCGTCCCATCTCCCTTTTGTGCCCCTTTCTCCCTTTGCTTTCCTCTCTTCCTCGAATGATTGCATGTTCGTGGATTTTGACCTTTGGTATCGACCTTGGACCTTTGGCTGCTTCTCATTGTCATCTCCCCCATTCCCCTCTAGTCCTTCCTCTTTCCTCTCCCCTTTATCTTCTCCTTCCTCTCTCCTGCATCTCCTCTTATTCCCCGCCCGTCTCCCCTCCATCTTACTCTTCTTTCACGCTTCCCCAGCCACCTCATCCTCAGTCCCCTCTTCCTTCCGTCCCCCCTTCCCCCTCCTCCTTTCTCCCTTGCGTGATCGTGTGTTCATGGCGTTCGACCTTCATACTGGACCTTTTCCTCCCTCCATCCTCCTCCCCACGCTTCCCTCTCATCCGTCCCCCTATCCACCTCCTCTGCCTGAGATGACGGCTACCGCCGGTCAGCTCACTTGCACTATGTTGCAATGAGCCGTCACTTTTTTTCGTGTGCCGCCTCAGTACGGTATATGCGCGCATTCGTACGTAGTCCATAGGCTCATATTCAATTCCAGTTATGGCATGTTTCATATGTCGCTTGCCACTATTTTGTACAAGATGGTTCGTGTTTGAATTGCAAACACGGAAATCTTTTATGTAGAACATGCTCACTTACCACTTTGCGTCGCTTTTCGAGCGGTTCGCTCAGCGGGTTGGCTTTCCGCTTTTTTGAGAAGATGCTCGGAGCAGCCCCTGATTTCAGTCTTACGCTCCTTGTGGGCAGACCGACGCTCTTCAGCGCCCTGGGCCTTCTTTCGTAGTCGTCATCACAGAAGTGATCGGAGCAGAGGCGATCATTAGGGTTCGGAACCCATGTGGGAAACGAGGGACGCGCGAGGCGGGTCCACACAGCACGGAGTTTCTCGTCGGCCGGAAACTTGCGCATCGGCAGCTCGCGACGTGACAAGCTGTTGCCACAACCCTCTGCCACACAATAGCGCGGCATCGCGGCGTTAAAACCAGGCTAACGACCGGCCGTGCCAGAAGCGTGCTCACGTCGCGTCGTGCAGGGAGCCGCAACGAGAACGAGCTCACTGTGGCCAACTACGCTTGGGCTTTCTCCGCCAAGGCTTTGCAAACGCGTTCAGGCCTAGGCGAATTCTGCCGGCACGCCGTATTGCCGCAGAACGGCGCTGATAATTTGGCACAAGTGATGTCACGAGAACTTCCCCCCATCCACCAGATGAGAATTCGAAATCGTTTAATTATGTTTAAAATTACTTCTCCTCTGTTTTACAGCGCGATATTTATATTTCCGAGATGGTGCCTGTCCCTAGCCCATATTTATGCAACAAGATCGGCGCTAAAATTTCGTTTCACTACCCCTTTAAAAAACATGAACAGGTAAGCTGTATTCAATGTTCTCGTAATCGTAAATTCTACCAAATTTTTCCTTCTTAGTTTAGGTTAATGTTTTGTTATTTTTGATTCATTGTACATAGCGGTTTTGCCAGTTTTCGCGTTTGACACACTTAAATGCGTTATTAACGTTGCTATTACGGAAGTGGTGTTGCTTGAACTTCGCA
Organism: Ixodes scapularis; assembly: GCF_016920785.2. NCBI lineage: Eukaryota > Metazoa > Arthropoda > Arachnida > Ixodida > Ixodidae > Ixodes > Ixodes scapularis. The sequence goes on from NW_024609835.1 coordinate 91,608,041, forward strand.
GACTTTTTCACTCTTAAAGCAGCAGCCTCTTCACGATAATGTCAGTTGTCACCTATTCATTTATTTATTTACGGCCTAATCTACTTCAAACATTGAGTATTCAAAGCCTAAAACAAAACGTCCGTGCACCGAATATTCTGCAGGAAATTACGAAGCAAGCATTCTGCTGAAATAGGGTGATTTTTCTACTTACAGGGGTTTCCAGAAAGTGTCAGATTTAAAATTAAGCGCTCATGACTTTTCCGAAAAGGTAATTTCGCAGAAACCAATGCAGCATTACTTTTTCTTTTTTTTTTTGCGGTGCGTCGTTTTGGTTGGGATTCAATGACAAATAGCCTATAAGTAGAGCAGTCTTCTTGTAGCATCATATCTTATTGTTTTTTCACAGAGCTCATCTTCTCAAGCTTGAGAAATATGAGTCTATGGAAAAGAGGGAGGTGCAAACGTCTCGGTGAGCAAACTTCCTTGGATAAAGAGCTCGAAAGGCTGTCACCCTTGGAGTTCTCCGGAAAGCGACCTATCTCTCAGCAAAAGCGGGACCAACTGGTCACGACGTTTATTGTGGATGGCCAGCACGCATTCATTTTAGAAGAAAGCGCTCTTAAAGATGCTCTTTAATATCTCGGTTCAAGCAGGAAAACACCCGTTCAGCGAATGGTGGCCGATCGCTTTGACGCACGTTTCGAAGACATGAAACAGAAGCTTTCTCTGGAAAGGATCATCGTGGACCATGTGGGCGTTTTTTTAAACCTTTGGTTTGAAGAAACGCTAACATGGTCCACGCTGATCCTTCCCAGAGAAAGCATATGTTTCATGTCTTCGATTTAAAACCTTCGGTCAAGTTTTCCTCGATATGTTTTGTTTCATAGTGTAATATTGGATAGAGAGTGCGCCGTAAATAATATTTTTGAGAATTGATCGATTGTTACAGGAGCCCCATCGGTGTTGTTGCCTTGTGGTGGAAAACATGCAACCGTGAGAGAAAATAAGTTGCGCTTGCATTCCGGTGCGTAATCAGTCGCGCGAAGTACGACAAGCTGGTGGAGGTTCTATCTTCGGTGTTTAGAGTACAACATCCTAAGCAAAGTACCCTCTCTGGTTACGGACATTGGGTCAAACTCCGTAAAGGCAATCAGGTAAATATATTAAAGTTGATCGGCTGATATAAGAGAGGTATGCTATGCCATACTTTGTTTACACTGGTTTTCGTAGTTTGAAATCTTTTTTTCTATTTGAAGGTTTTTGGCGAAAATTATACCAACAAAACACTCGACAAAAGTGAGGTGCGACATTGAGAATTCGCATACATTCTTGACGCATTGTTGTTTATTTGTTTATTTGGACTTTTTGTCAAGACAGGGATTGCCATGGAGCTGGGGCAAAAAGCCGACAATAAAGTCGCCTGACTGGGCCCCTTGTACCAGGCTACACTTACTGCAGTCACAACATAAGCAGCAGGCGAACATGCAGCGAAAAGCAACAAAAACCTCTTGGCAATGTTCTCTTGGCAATTCTAGGACCTTTGAGGTCCTAGAATTGCCAAGAGAAAATTATAGAACAGCAACATAATTACAAATACATCGATATCTATGAGAAGAACAGAAAAATCAGCAAACTACAACAGGTGCAGGAAATACATTTTTGCTTGTTTTCTAAAGAACAACAGTAAGGACCTATTGTCAATGATTTCAACTAAGGCAGGGTAAAGGTTCGGGAGGTTAGGAACTTGCCAAGTTAATAATTGTGTACCGTAATTGGTTCGGTTATAATTATTTTTTTTAACTTTTTTGTCTAAAATTGTAATGTATATCAGTGTCCGTATGTGTAGTCAAAAATATTTCACGGTCACCATTTAGTTTTGAGAAAACAACTTGGGACAGTCATGCATCTACATCAATGTGCAGGGTGCACATTGAACTTTGTGGCGACCGCATATGCCGTTGCTGCTAAGCGTGACGCCCAGTACTCGCGAATTGCAAAATTTGTGTTTAGAAAGACTGCAACGCTATGAAGCAAGCAGGAGCAATCGAACGTCGCAGCTGACTTAATCAAGAGTCATTGCGGTGTGCGTCTTCAATGGCCCAACGCAACAAAATGGAACACCCTCCACGATTTCACTGAACACCCCATCAAGATGCCCGAGGAGAAAAAGCATCTGGATCGGCTGCTCTGCAACCAAAAACTGCAGGTATTTAAATTGTCCAGCAGAGTAGACGTTTTTGAAAAATATTGCAATGTAAATGACGCATCGTCACAAATCACCGATTTGTTGGGAACGAGTGTGATAAGGAAAGCGTATTGCTGGAATTACAATTTGTATTCAATTTGGAGGCTTACTTTGAAACACACAGACTAACCTACACATGTATTTATTTTTGGGCAGCAGCATGTGCTTTCCTGCCTTTGGTACTGTAGCACTGCGTCACTAGCCGATACCAAATCAGCCTTGTCATTGGCACGGCAGCTGCGCAGCTGGGGCATACTGTACCGGACGGTGAGTGCAATAAACGTTGTTGACCTCGCTACTTGCGTACGAGCCACATGCCGAGGAAGCAGGCATATTCAGTATGAACCTTGTGACAAATTCGGTCATGTCGAGAAATATTTGTAATTCCTTACAGTCTCTGGGCTCCGGAACAGCAAGGATGTCCTTCACTCGTGCTGAGTCTTAGCTCAGACCTTCAGTCGTCAAAATGTGGCCTAGGAACCTTCCTTGGTCATCCAGAAAACGAGATTTTTTTAGATTTAACTTGAGATCGTGTTTCTCGCAGCGTTCCAGCAAGTTCTTCAGGTTCGCGTCATGTTCTCGTATTGTGGGTCCCCAGACTAATATGTCGTCCATGACGACTGCTTCGTTCTTTAGTCCCTCTCGGACACCGTGCATTGCGCGCCGGAATACTTCTGGTGCCGTGGGAATTCCGAACGGCATGCCCTGAAATCTGTATCTGCCATAACGGGTGCTCATGCTACATGGTACAGTTGTCAGAACTTGCTTCTGACAACTTTATTTGCCAGAAGCCCGATGGCGCATCTAATGCCGAAAAAAAAAACTTGGAGCCGTGCGGATGCGGTGCTACATATTTTGGAGTCGGCATGGGATAATGTTCACGTAATAGACGTTTGTTAAGATCAGATGGGCCCAAGCGAATTCTGACCTTATCTTTTTTTACGACAACCACCATTGACTCGACCATTTCTTTGGTTCGCTTACCTTCTTGACTACTTGATCCGCTTCCATGCGGTCCAACTCTGTCTTGACTCTATCCTGGAGGGTCACAGGTATTCGTCTTGCTGCCTTGACGGTGCCCTCTGATCCTGGTTGTAACTTCATATCGTAGACCTCACTCTTCAGCTGGCCGATCCCTTTAAAACTGCTTCAAAAGGTCGTGCTGCATCGTACAGCTCTCCCGTGCTCACACCTGTAACGCGAGTAATCAGTCCGAGGCGTTCTGCTACACTGCCACTCAAGGTGAATGGAACCTCTTGGCGTAAAACGAAAAACCCAGCGTGGCATTTCGTCTTGATTACGTAGATCGAGGCAAATTCTTTCTGGTGCCTTTTCTGCATGACCGAAGAACGTGTTCATGGTGACGTTGCACTTTACTGTTGGCTTCGTCGTAACTTGGCCTAGTGTGGCCCTGAAGATGACGCAACAATCGGCTCCGGTATCTCTATTGCACTGAACGGGAATGCCTTCTAGCGTCAACGCAGCCGTTTATAGATCCTCGCGAGATACAGCACCGACAGTTAGTACTTCCAGGAAGTATGTGCCGTCATCGCTAGCCACAACCTCGTGTAGTTGCTGTACGGGGGCCCTTGTTCGCCCTGACTTGCAAACTTTCGCATAGTGATTAAGGCTTCCACACTTGTATTTCTTTCCGGCTGTGGGGCAAACCTTAGTTCTGCGCTTCGTAAAAACACACTTTTGGCACGATGATCAGATTTTTTGCACTAAGTGGATTTCTCTTTCGCGTTCCTTTGCTCCACTTTGTATTGTATTGCGTCGTCCTTCACCGTGTTCCCAGGCTCTGTATCTTTCCACTGCTTTGGTGTATGACGGGTTGTCGGAGATGAGCTTTTGCTGAGGTTTCTTGTCCCGAACGCCCATAATGACTCTACTTCTAAGTAGAGGGTATTCAAGATCCCCAAACTCGCAGTTGCTTGCCAAAATACGAACGTCAGTTAACCATTCGTTGAAAGGTTCCCCAACAGAAACTCGTAGTAGGTTAGGTTTGCAGCCGGCTTGTAGAAACTATCAAACTGCTCAATGATAGTCGCCATGTCTTTCTTGTCTCTCTTTTTGGTTCACAAACGTAAACGTACTGAACGATTTCCTCACATCTTCCCCGACGATCATTAACAGGGTCGCCGCCTGGACTTCTTTCGGTTGATGGCTGAGCAGGGTGGCCGTACAAAACAGTTTAAACTCACATTTCCAAGTGGCCCAGTTTCGCCACAGGTCTCCCAAAATGTTGAGGGCTTTCGGAGGCTGCAGCAGCATTTTACAAGGCAGCAAGATGGCCTGCTGCAAAGACGACGTCGCTCGGGTGGTGTGGCGGTAGCCTACTTTCCGTCGCTCGGTGTCTGCTTCATTTATCCGCGGCGCTCGGGCTTAACGGGTTGCCGCCTCGGCAGCACCATTACGCGAGCTGCTGAAAAAAGATATCTCTTGGGTTTGGACTGAGCGCCAACAAAGCAGTTTTAAAACGCTCAGGCACTCGCTCATCAAGGCGCCGGTACTTGCGTATTTTGAGTAAGAGAAACTAGTCACGTTGTCAGTGGATGCCGACTAAACCGGCGTCGGGGCGGTGATTATTCAGAACGAACATCCCATTGCCTACTCATCACGCTCCCTCGCCGAGACTCAACAAAAATACGCACAGATTGAAAAAGAGGCGCTCGGTATGGTACACGGATGCAGCAAGTTTAAAGATTATATTTTAGGGCGCTCATCGATAACTCTTGAATCAGATCATAAGCTGCTGGAATCAATATTCAGGAAATCCCTTTGTGACTGCCCCCTCCGCCTACAAAGAATGAGGCAAGTGCTTCAACGATACCCCGTTGACGTGCAGTACAAGGCAGAGAAGGAACTTTTTCTAGCGGACGCGTTGTCAAGGTTCCCAACCAAAACTGTGCTAAAAGAACGTGAGAGCACCTGCGCGGGTTGCCGCCTCGGCAGTAGCAACTCATCACCACGGCGGCTGCTGAATTGCTGCCGCGGCAACAACAACTTGTCACCACTGCGGCTGCTAAATCCACTGGCGGCCAGGTCAGGGAAGAAAACTCAACGGGAGCCCTACCATCACAAGACCCTCCAAACCAGGAGCTCAGGAGTATTTGAAGACATCTGCGGAGCCTTGTCAGGTACCCAAGACCAGAACTTTAAGCGCGCTCGTACAAGCGTAATATCTTTTATTGCGCCATTTTTTGTATACCTTTTTTCTTCTAGGTTAATTTTATTTGGTTTGAAAGAGGGAAGGTGTAGCACAGTGTCACTAGCTCATGCCGAATCAGCCTTGTCATGGGCACGGCAGCTGCTTCGTTAGGGCATGCTGTATATAAGGCCTCACGGTGCGTGCAATAAACGTTGTTGACCTCGCTACTTGAGTACGAGCCACAGGTACCACTGAAAGTTGAGGCTGAAAAACTTCACGTATATATAAAGAATTTGTACTTATTGTATCTTTCACGGCATTCCTTTTGATCAAGTGCATTGGGCAGATTAGAAACAAGTACTACGTCAGCGACCGCGTAGGACTTAGTTAAGCAGTAAAAACCTATCAAACTCGAATTTCATTCAAACGCTGAAGCACCGCTCTTGTATGACCCTTGTCGGTCGCGCACCAGATAAAAAAAGACACGGAAACAGCGCTGTGTCTGCGCTTTTCTTTATTTGGTTACTCGTCATTTGCGCTGTTTTAATTTTAAAATATATCATACCAAGTCGCCCAAGATTCAAATTTAGGAAAGTGTATTGTTTAGTTAGTTAGTCTCGCTATATCATAACTCTGCAAATATCAGCATTTTATTAGTATTTTGGATGTTTTCTTTTAGTTAAGAGAACAATGCCTTCCACCACTTTTCATCTCGCAAAAAACTGAAGAAGCCCCTCTCCCATGCACTGAACGTCCTCCGGAGACAGGAGAAAATATACATTGGTAATCTGCTTTCGATCCTCGCCATCCTTGAAGAACGAATCAAGCACAAGGCCATAAAAAGACACATATTGCGGTCCCCTCGCAAATTCTGTTCTTGCCGGCATTGAGAAGAGCTAAGTGATATCAGAATTTGTGTTTTAATATGTTGCCTGTCTTATAAATTGCCCGTAATTACAGGTTCGGACACCTGAAAGAAAAAAGGGAGCTGGTCATCTCCAGCTCCTTAATTCCAAAATTGAAGCTCTTATGGATTAGAGATGGTTCTATGCGTGACCAGGCATCCAACTACCTCAAAACAGAGCTAGCCTCGGTAACCCCAGCAGCCAGGTCACATGTTTCCGTCCCCTCAAAAAAAAAAAAGTCTTGTTATACGGGCAACAAACCATTCAACCCAAATCACAAGACGAACTGTCCCGGTACTTGATGGTGCCAGTCGACCGCCCGCTGTCGCAGGCGAAGAGCTTCGAGGGATTCCACCACCTTTTCCTCAAGCACAACACGGCAGTACCTTGAAGTGCTTCGGTGGAAAGGTTGTTTAGAGTTGCCAACGAAGTACTGACCAAAAACAAATCTGGCATGTCTTGCTGACAGCAACATCGAGAAGAAGATGTTGTTAAGTTCGAACACGGGACTTCGTTATATTAAAACGTGTGAGGCTGCTGTAAAACGCTCGTCGAATGTGGGGTGTACTTCTTCTATACACGAACTCAACTCTGTGACGTCACGGCGCGGTGGTGGCGCGTTGGTCGCACTTCCGGTCTGAGGCTGTGGGCAGAAGTCCCCATGCCAGACGGGTACTCCTGCGTTGTTTTGAAAGGAACCAGAACAAAACCCGCCTTCTCGTCAAAACGCCGCTGCTTGGGCCGTACCAAAAGTGTCGACAAAGGTTTGAAGGTCGGTTTTTACGTGCTCGGTCCGCCTGATAATCTGGATATATGCCGTGAAAAGGAAAAGCAGACGCCGTCGGAAAACTGTTGGACGCTCATGCGTTCTGTTGCCGTCGGACAACTGTTGGACAGCGTTCATGTTGGACGCTGTCTAACATGAAAGCCAAAAAACCGTCAAGTTGTGCGGACCAGCTGCGGACTACGTTCAGCGCGTCTTCAAGCTGAAGTGTTGTTGTCTGCTCTTTCAAACGTTTCTGCTTGTCGTCTGCTCTCTTATGCGACGCCGGCCCGTAGACCAAATGTTGGCCCGGTACTTGCCATAAGAAGTAAGTGCAGGTCTCAAAAGATTTAAATTGGAAGGTTGGTAAGCAGGCTTCATGTAAACAGCAGATACAAGGAGATGTTGATCATTGTTATCAGTGACGAACACCGACTTATTATGCCTAATTCACTTGGTCCGATTCAGCTTGCGATTTTCAGTATCAACGTCGACCATCTCATCTACGGTTCACGCTTTTGCAGCCCGAGCGGCGTCGCGACTGAAAATTGCGAGCGAAATCTCATCATGCGAATCAGGCTGTAGCGTACATACTGCGACGTCCACTCGGAATGAGTCGCCACATGTCAAATTATGCACGCGAAGTTTTGCGGTGTAAGGAGCCTCGGTAATTTCGCTGACGCCGATCAAGATAGTCAGACATTGCCAGGAAGACGTAGAATCAACAATTCGAACGCGAAAAAGGGCAGGGAGACTCACGCCGACGGCGACGACATCGCATTTCAATGGTTTGTTTATGGGCGACGGCGAGCTTCTTGGCTACACCCCCTTGCGCATGCGCGCCGCCTCTGGCGTCCGCTAGGGGCGCTCCGGTTTGTTTGTAAGCATGACTCAATTGGTGTATAAGGAACAATAAATTAACCCCAGTCTTCCTTGCTCGCTCAGAGTCTATATGGCTCGTCTGAATTAACTACCACAGACATGGATATGGTAAAACGCTGAGATTTCTAATGGTGAATATACCAACAAATCGAAGCTTGCTTCTGCTTGTTTCCTTCTAGACGTGTCCATCATGGCGTTCGAATTCGTATGTTACCACTTGGTGGGATAGATACAAAAAAGTGAAAGCCGTTTACAACTCCCTGTAACACCGAATTAGAGCGCAGCTCTTGAGGGGGAGGATGGAAGGGTACTAAGGGGAGGATATACCCCTCCTCCCTTCTCCTCAGCTCCTTATCGTCCTCCTCCCCCCATTCTTGAGCCTAACTAAGCTCCCCCACTAAATTTACCGGGAAGAGAAGGAAGGGAGGAGCCAGGGAGGGGGAAGAAGGGAGAGGTAGGGAATTTGAGCTAGGTGCGAGGGGAGGGAAGGAGTGATGGTGGGCTAGGGGAAGGGAGGCAGTTTGGGAGGAAAGCCTAGAAGAGGAAAGAGGGGAGTGAGACGAGGAGAGTAAATGTGTCCAATACGACATATGTTTCCCCTTTGAATTTAGTTCAGAAACTGAATTTTGGTACGTCTCGTGACGGCGATTTATTCCACCAGATTTCACGGGAAACTGAATTGCAGTGATCACTTGAGAATTTCCCAGTTCTATTTAACGGCGAAATAAACGTATAGGTCACCTGACGTTAGTTTTCCCGCTAAATTTAGAAATGAAACTGAATTGGTGTTTAGGTCAAAAGACGTGAACTTTCCCGCATAATTTAGTGAGTAAACTGAATTGTTCTATGCCTCACTTGACGTCGATCCCCACTTGGTTTACAGGCCACGTGACGTCGCTTTCCCCGCAGAATTTGAGTACGCGGTGGCGACGTTTCAAAAGCATTGCTAAATATACATCTGTTCTTCGTATATGATTGTGACAACCACCGCACGGCATGCCTTAGATCTGATTGCTTTTGTGTTGTGAAGCCGCGGCCGGAAATGTGTTATGCTTTTATGTATTAGTGTACACCCTTAGAAGAAAGGGTATCTTTATTCCTCCCTAAAGGGAGTACCGGTTTTGTAACCCATTTTCCTGCATAAACGGCGAAACGTTCGTTCCTAAGGCAGAGGAGCAAAGTTCCTCCTTCGCCTGCATCTCATCATGACGTCCCCGAATCGAGCAAATCATCTCAATAAAGCTTACCGAGGACACTACGTCTCTCGTACGGAACGAGAGGAGCAGCAAATAAGAGCTTAACACAAGCCTTCAGCGGATTGTGTTTATTTCCGAAACTAGTTTCCCCCCGCAGGCAAAGATTACTCCGTTTCTAACGCAGTTACTAAGTCTTTTCGTTGTCAGCACTGCAGTGCTGCGATGTTAAGCGGAGACAACCGATACCCAGTTACTTCGCGCGCTTTACGTCTTACCTTTGTTTTTCCTCGAGTCACAATTCCTTCGTCACCCGCACATCGCGGAGGAATGATAAACCAATTTCCGAAACCAAAAGCCGCTCTCAAAAGGACAAAGCCGCTGTTGCACGGTAACAAAAAATTCTGGCGTAGCGTGAAAGAAGGTTAAATTGCATGCCACCAGATGGCAGGGTCAAGCAGAGGAATTGCGAATAGCTAGGCTAGGTGGTGCTAAGTAACGCCCAATTCATATTCTACAAAAATGGTTTTATTTGCTTCCGCCACCCTTGTGCTTCGGAAACCTTTGTGATACACACATGTATAGTCACATTACGCATAATACAAGCATCAGCGGAACGTATACATTGAGCGCATACAGATACACGGCACATACAAACATCAATACAAGAGCACGCGAACCCCATCTTTACTTCCCAGCTCTACGTTTCCGTATTTTATGCAGTAGTTTTGAACGTACGGAATTTCTCGGTGACCACCTAAGAAATGAAAAATGTTTCACGCATGTTGATTTTTTTCCAGTAATGACACACCCGTGAGAGGATTTTTGACGGCGAAGGGAATGAATCTCTTAGTTAAAAGTAAACACACATGCCGTAAATATTTGAAAGCCAATAAATCAAACCACCCTAATACGGTTCTACGCCGTGCGTTTGTTTCCTTGCACGGCACGTCGTAGCCAGTATTTCTATTGTAGTGTTTGTTCTTCTAATTTTGTAGTACGTGTGTGACTGCTATTGTGCTATGTCGTCTTGAACTAATATCTGTAGAGAGGATATTCACTCAGCCTTTCTTTTCGTCATATTATCTTACTGTTCCGTCCTTTCCCCAGAGCGCCATCGCTCTCGGGGAGGAGAGAACCGACAGTCACATTGGCCACTGTACGATAGGAGCTACGGTCCAGACCTGCGTTCCGACATGATTATCCACACGTCGAACGATTGCACCTAACCCCTCAAGTGGCCTTAAAACCTTTAATTTAAAGTGGAATGTCAACCTGCGCCACCCCGCCACCCTTTGATCACGCCCCGACCAACGACATCAATGCCCGATAGCTCATCATGTTGTTTCACAACTGATACGCGAACGCACGGTTACATCGGCGATAATTGCAGCATTCTGCTCACAACGCAAAACACGGCCATCGCGATGTTGCTGCCATGCTGCTAACACGCAGATATACTGAACCATCTTGACTGCCGATTGGCACTCGTCGTCGCAAAAAAGAACCGAACTCAGCACAGAGGGTAGCTAGGCACCCGGCAGCCAGGCACCTGACAGCCAGGCACCCGACATCCAGGCACCCGACAGCCAGGCACCCTGCATCCAGGCACTCGACACATCAACAGTGGACACATCGTTCCGCGTGGTCCGCATGGTTTTGTGCAGGTTCCGCAATCGCGAGAGGGCCATCTTAGCCCAGTGTACGTAGCGTTGCTGGCTTTCCTCAGGAACTTCGCTGTTTCTAGCGGCTTCGTTTGCTTGTTTCAAGATATTAGTGGTAAAAACGTCAACGCGGCCGAAACGCTCTGCACCTTTGGACTGGCAGACGGAATTACGGGCGGCCCTCGCTGCCGCTGAAGCTCAATCAACTCAACAACGTTTATTAAACAACGTGGGCGACGAGCTCGAGAAACGAAACCAAAAGAATATGAGTCGGGCAAGCGGAAGCTTTTTCCCGTGTGCCTGGAGTAGGAGAAAAACGTCTCGTTCCTCCCTTCTCGTGGCCGCTTGGAGGCCCATCAGTAGAAGGGAGGAAAATGCACCGTTGGTACCTTTTTCCTCCATTTTTCTTAGAATGTGGTCGTTCTCACTATTCAACTGTCTGGAGACGTAGAACACAACCCTAGTCCCCATACGGGACTAGAAACCACGATGAGAAAGGTGCTTAGCGAACTAAAAACTCAGGGGATCTCTACCACCTGCACGATATTTCCCCGAAAAAGATCATGCAAGTTTTAGGCCTCGGTGAAGTACTGGATTTGGCTTGGGGGAACGAGGCAACACTGACCGGCTGGGCCGAAAGACGTGGTGGTTCTCCATAGTCAGGTGAATAAAAAACAGTTAAAGCTTTGTTTTCTAGAGGACTGCAGCCGGCGTAACCACCCGCTCTTTTACGGTGTTCCTAAAATACCTCTAGAAACTCATTCAAATCATAGTGATAAAGTATTCTACGGCATATCTGAGGCGTTTTTGGCACGACTGCCAACTCTGTGGAGCGCCTTCATCGACTTTATCGTAGTAAACCCATAGGCAGTCGCACAGTTCTCTTGAATGTTTATTTTTCATTTTTGAATTTAACAAATAAATACAAAATACAAAAAAATGCTCCAAGTTAAAAGAAAAATCATGAACCATTCACTCTGTGCAGCTGGACGACCAGCGAAGCTGTTCAGCACGTTACTCAGAGGTGACGCAAAAGTTTGAACAAAGGTACGAACACATTTATTGCCTTGATCGGCGGTTGTCGTAACGAAAGGTATGTCCACACATGTCGAGGACTACCGCCGCCCCGAGGAGCCAGAGTAAACTAGAGAAGCGCAACGGGACCACCACCTGCCGGAAGGAAATGAAACTACGCACGCAAGCGCTTGAAACGACGACAAAGAGACCACAGTGCGCTTTCCTCCTTCTCCTATTTCCCGCTAAATTTAGCGGGAACAATTCCCCGCAAATTAAGCGGGGAAATGTTTCTGCTAAATTTTGTGGAGAAATTTTTCCTCCCAATTTAGTGGAGAGCTTTTTCTGCTAAATTTGGCAGGGAAATTTCCTCCCCACCAAATTTGACGGAAAAATGTTGCAACTAATTTTGGCGGAAAATATTTTTTCCGCTAAATTTAAAGGGGAACTTGTCGCGCTAAATTTAGCGGGAAAATGTTTCCGCTAAACTTAGCGGGAAGTTAGTCCACTAAGTTTGGCGTGAACATTGTTTCTGCTATATTTAGCGGGGCAAATGAAGTTTTTGTTGACGTACACCAAAAATACAGAGAACCCTAGGTACAAACAGCTTCGCTCTAAAAGCCACCCTCATTTATATAACTAATATTGGCCGTGCCACGTCCGAGAAACGGAAGAAACACTAGGACAGCGCGGAAGACCTCAGGCAGGTGGGTTGTCGGTTAAACTAGTGTATGATACTTAACCTAAATATAACGAATGTCTTATACTAGAGTGTCAAAACCTATATTAAAGACGAATGCTGCACCAAGTAGCGACAGCGGCCCCTAAAAAAGTCATATTCTTACGAACTGTGCGGGTTACTCCTAGGCCCCTCCCTCTGGATGACATAAACTGCAGAACTATGGTAAACACGATCAATCAGATAGAGCACATCATTCTTGCCTGTGAGCCAGATTTTCTTGTAATGACAAAAATATGGCTTCAAAAGGCTCTTCTAGCTTCTGAAATAACTCCCCCGAAATATAACATAGTTAGGAAAGGTAAGGGAGCGCGCGGTGGAGGCTTGGCTTGGAGTCTTTAAAATAACAAACTTTTCGCTTCTTGATAACACAATAACCAAAACTGTGCTGATCAAAATATGCTCATCAATTGGTTCTGGTAAACTAAGGGATATTTACCGCCCCCATATCACTGACATCTCATTTCTTAAAGTACTAACACTACCTTATGTAAATCAGTGGTGTCAATGACAAAAGACTGCCTGACCTTTTAGTTGTGGTAGACTTCAAGCTCCTGCACGTCGACTGGGTTAGCATTCGTTCCACAGCAGCTAACTGCATTCACTCTGATCTAATTGCGGACATCGCTTTCTGCAATAACCTTCTACAACTAGTCAAATAACCCACGCTTATTCAAGCAGCCACGAGGATGACCCTCGACGTCGTATTTCAATATTTGTCGCTGCGAACATTAGTCGCCACGATGAGCCGTGTCAAGCGACCACTGGCATGTCTGATCACTTAAATGGTAAGTGTTGAGATAAACGTTCCCCCTCCCCAGCACAGCCAAGCTAAAATAACAACAATATATATATATTTTTAGAGCGACGCTGTTTAAGGGGAGGGTTCCGTATATTTTTCGTGAGCTTCAACAAAATCTTACTTTTCCCCGCTAAAGTTAGAGGAAACATTTCCCCGCAAAAATTAGTGGAAAAACTTTGGCGCTATATTTATCAGAAAAAATTCTCCACTAAGTTTAGCGGAAACATCTTCCCGCTAATTTAGCGGAAACATTTCTACGCTACGTTTAGCATAAAACTTTTCACACTAAATTTGGTGTGAAAACTTCCCCGCAAAACTACCAAAAGCATTTTTCGGCAAAACTTAGCGGGGAAATTCCTCGCCAAATTTAGCAGAAAATTTTCCGCACCATATTTGGTTGGAAAAAAATTTCCCACAAAATTTAGCGGAAAAATTTCCCCGACAAATTAAGCGGGAAATTTAGCGGGAAGGAGGAGGAGGGAAGCGCACCGTCCTCTCAATGTAGTCGTTCCAAGCGCTTGCGTGCCTAGTTTCCTTTCATTCCGGCGGGTGGCGGTCCGCTCGCGCGCGTCCAGTTTCCTCCGACTCTTCGCGGCGGCGATAGCTCTCGACATGTGTGTGTGTCCCTCTCGTCACAATGACCAACGTTCGAATAAATCAATGTGTTCGTACCATTTGTTCACAATACTGTGTCACGTCTGTGTCATGTGCTATACAGCTTTGCTGCTCATCCACCATCACAGAAGGGAATGACTCATGGCGGTTTTTAAAGCGGATTACGGTAGCATACATTATTATCGAGATGAACGTTTAATTTCCTTCGAGACCCTCAACTCGCACTACGCAGGTGATGTTAACATCCTCTTATCCTTTTTTCAAAAACCAATGCACAAATGTTCGGATCGTTTTGTGCCTCGTAGATTAAGCTAAGCACAGGAAAGTAACTTGTGGATCAACGTAGAAATAATGCCCCCCAAAAAAATAATAAATCGAAGCCACAATAAACGAAACTGTAATACGGAGAGGCTGCTGCAGTTACGATCAAAAATAAAGTTCGTCTAAAGGAAGCCAAGCACTAGAACTTCGTTTACAAAATCTGATCCCTCAAAATTTTGGAGGCTCCTTTTTTCGCGCCAACAGAGGGCGACAAGACTGCGCGGAGACGACAACTTGACTGTCAACCCAACAGAGGTTGCTTCCTGTTTCAATCGTTATTTCAGCTCAGTTTTCACCCACGATAGGAGCGCCTCAGCCTATGCATCTATTCTTGTCTCTCTACCACCAATGTGGTAGAGAGACAAGGCTGGCATACTTTCACGCCTACTTCCGCTGGATACTAAAGAACCGTGCTGCCCAGACGGCATTCTGAATGCGCTTTTATTACGGTATGTAGGTTGGCGCTCCAATTTTGCGAGAACCACGTGTTCCCTGCATCCCTATATAGGCCTAGCTCAGGCAGGCCGTGGGTGCCGCCGTTTCGGGGCGTGCAACCTGGAAGCGAGAGGAGGATAGCACGCCCCTGTGGACGGCTCTCCCTTGCCCTTCTCAGGTGCCATGCCACTTGCACACACTACGGGAACATTCCTACTTGGACGTGTCCGCCCCAGAACCTACTTCCGAAAACCCGTGAGCATTCATTACCGCCGGCTATATAGGCCGGGCCTAAAGAACAGCCGGGGGATCTCGACGGGGGAGGCTCTGCTCGACGGAGCCCGGCTTTCTTGTCATGACCCTCTCCTTACCCTGATCCTACCAACAGAAGTAGCGCGGGCTCCGAATGGGGATACTGCCAATATAGGCAGTGACAATACTTCGGACTTTATCGAGGGTCAAGGGTGTTATCACTTCAGCCAATAACACACGTCATTCTACAGATCCACAGATATACCTGTATGTTTACGTGGTATCCCCGAAGGGGGAGCCCAGAGGTTTCTTTTACGTAAATTCTACCGACTTCATAAATGACGACGTTTTTCAAGACGAATGGAAAGTAGCCAAGATTGTGGCTATCTACAAAGCCGGTGACTCGCTGTTCGTATTCAGCATTAGGACTATTTCCTACTACCTTCGAGCAGCAAATTACTTAAGCAGTTTGTATTCAAACACGTTCCCACTTTTTTTGAAAAATCAATCGTTTCTGGCTCCCACCAACGTGGCTTTCGACGTCGACTTACAACTGTCACTCAGCCGACGAAAATATTGCCTGGAATCGCGAAAGTTCTGATTGCCAGCGGCATGACGATGGAGTGTTCATGTACTTATTTTGAAACCTTGGATAGTGTGAAGTGCCCCAATTTTATGAAAAAAATATGGATTATTCTAAATAAGAATTAACAACCTAACCAAGTGGTTAAGAATTATATATTGTAAATCGCTGTCGAAATGTATTCGTTAGAAAGGCTGCCTCCGATAGCGTATCAGTTGTATTGGGTGCTCACCAGGGGTCTGTCCTGGGGTCATTTTTATTCCTTATGTATATGAACGACTTGGGTAGTCTTGTTGAAGAGAAAATACAAATGTTTGCGGGCGATTGCATCTTCTTCTGCCAAAAAAAGAGAACAGAAAAGTTTTACCTCAATAATTCCTTGCAGGATTTCTCGAACTGGTGCTTAAACTAAGCGAGTATGTCAATATGACCTTTTCTAAGAAAAGGAATCGGTTCACTGTTTCCAACACCGTAAAAGACCAATCTCTCGAATGCGAGTC
This sequence comes from Ixodes scapularis, assembly GCF_016920785.2. Lineage (NCBI taxonomy): Eukaryota > Metazoa > Arthropoda > Arachnida > Ixodida > Ixodidae > Ixodes > Ixodes scapularis. Next base: position 91,624,087 of record NW_024609835.1, read on the forward strand.
CGACATTAAATACCTTGACGTAAATAGAGAGTTTTAAAGAACCGGAACAAAATACGATCGATAAACAAAAACGATCGATACCTTGGATCGGGCGTGTGGACCGATCGTGTGCCCTGAAACGGCTTTGGGGGAACCGTATTTACAGACGATAGCAGACGATCGGTACAGGTCGCGCCCCCTGGCAACGGAAACCTGCATCCGCTTCATCGAGAAAAGACAAACTTGCGTGTGTTTGTACAAATCGCAGAAACTCGAGTAAATAAAGATTACACCATAAATATATAGAGAACCTAAAATATTGTATACCTACTTATAGTTCGTCTCGTTTTTTTACTGGAATGAATGCGCACCACGGCGTGTCGCCCCTAGCACAGCGAAGTTCTGAAATGTTTGTCTGCTAAAAAAGCAGACGATCTTTCTGACAACAATGGCGCTCGATCTTTTTGACCATGACTTGGAGTTGGCTATATTCAGCGAAAACAATTTAGAAAAAGTGATTTTGTACGACTGCCTGCGCACTAGGTGTGGCGTGATCCTCTTCTGAACTTCCCGCTTTCTATACGCGAGGCACGCACGCGCGTGCCGTGGTGCCCGTGACTTGTGGAGGGGCACGAGGGAATAAGCTTTCGTTTTGGTTTTCTGTGACACGGAGTGAGTCGCATTTCTTTCGGGGGCCACCGAGCACCGATACACTAAGAGAAGGCGCTTGTTGGCGGCAAGGCATAGGACGTTCAACTTGGCGTAGCTTTTGAGTAAACAAAAAAGTTGTGATACCAGGAATGATGTGCGGATACCATGAATGATGTGCCAGCGTATTTTGAGTTTTTTTTTTTTCTTTCAGTTTACCAGATTTATATACTTGGGGAATAAAATAATGCCTCGACCGTACATGGTAGCTTGTTTTCTAATAAATCATGCGTTCTCAGGGGGCAAGCTTTGGTGTATTACAACAAGCAAATATGATGTTTACACCAACCACGTCCTGATATGCAGAAACGTTGCCGAAAGCAAACTCGATTTAGCACAAGAACAGGCTTGCGCGCGCTTATCATCAAGATTTGAAGTCGTCTGCTAGCGATCCTGTCTCTTTCCCTCGAGGCCCAATGCAGGATCGAGTATTAAGAAAGCTATGGAAAAATAAAACTAGAAATATTAAATCTCGAAGAAAATACAAAAATAACCAAAATATACACAGTTTCTCAAGTTGATGCGGTCATTTTTCTTGCACAAAGTTAATTCAATTCCATTTTCAATTCAATTTACAATTTAATTCAATTTTTATTTTCAGATCAAGTCATACAAAATAAAGAGCTGGCCCACAAAAGCAGCATTACGCTCGTATGTGGGGCCAGGCGACCAACTAGAATACATGTTGTTACAAAAAAAAAAGAAAAAAATGAAAGGAACACAAAATTAGAAACACAAATAAATACAAAGAGGAACACTTTAGAGCATGAAATATAGGTGTTTATAGCCAAATCTACTCACGCAACCATGAAATAAAAGTACGAAATATCTTCAATGGTTAGGCTACGATATCTACAGCTCAGATGCCTGACACCAACTCCTTAGTTTTCTTTTTAGTACCCTAGTGGATTCTATATTCATAAGAGACTCTGGGAGTTCGCTAATTAAGGAAGGAATATTTCTGTTTTTCTTTCCATACAGTGTGTATATTTTTGGAATGACGTATCTTTCAGTACGTCTCAAATCTCTATTTTTATTTACGAGGAGGTCAATCCGTTCCTTGGGTCCTCGCAACCAGAAGTTCTTTTTCAACGCTGCGTCATTCTAAAGTTCTGGAGCGAAAAAGGAGTAGCGCCTAGCACCTCCCGAAGTAGAAAGGTGTTGTCTACTGCTGTAAAACGCTTGTGAGGAGGAGGCGGAGGGACGGAGGTAGATGCGTCGCTCATTTTTCTCTTTTACGGTACAGATAGCAGACGATCACGGTCGTACGCCCGCGTACCGATCGTTGTGCCGTGTACGGTATGACCACGAAGAAAATATAAAGGAAAACCTGTAACTTTACTGCTGTGCACTTATTAAAACTATCACGCAATATTCAAAGGGCTCGTTTTATAGGATATATGTGATTAGCATTTGTACAGAAATTTTTTAATTCATGCAACATTTTTAAAATAAAAAGGATCCAGAGCCTTGAGGCAGAAGGCTGTTGCTCACTCTGTTGCCACTACAGATAATCCTAAGTCATAACAGCAGCTGTAAAAAACGGGCGATAAGTGCTCAAAATGCACATCCAATGTTTGCATAAAAAAACAAGCAAAAAAACTTATAATATGAAAAAAAAATTAAAAAAAGCGGTCCGGGCCAGCGGGATTCGAACTCTCCACTACCGGTCCTTTACGAGCTCGAGAAATCGGCGCTCCAATCCACTGAGCTACCGAGCAGACGATTGGGCTGCGCTGAATACCAAATTATTTCTATTGAAAAAGTCCTATTGCGTTTTGTTTTTGATTCTTTTTCTTTTTTGCTGACTCAAACTTTATGGGCTTGCTGTCACAGATGGCTCTCCTGCCAGGCACTGCCACGATTTATTTTATTCATGTTTGCAGCCACGGCACGCTCTCTCCGCCAGCGAAATCGCCGTTTTGCTAACCAAGCGAGGCTGTCCATGTCGGCCATTGGTCGTGCCGGTCGTGCCGGTCGTGCCGGTCGTGCCTTACGGTTCCACCAGCGCATTACGGTAAGATCGCAGAAAACAGGCGCATGCGCAGTTCGTACCGGAGGGCCCATCGTACCGTATCGGATGTGCAAAAACGGTTCCCTAAAACTCTCTAATATTTCAACACACCTACGGTGGAACATTCATGTATATACAATTGTACGCAAAACCGAAGGTGAACTCTGCTTCCTAAAAGGCGACCTTAAGCAATGTACCAGTACAACTAAGCTGATCGCATACAAATTCGTGATTCGCCCATACTTTAGTACGCATTAGCTGTTTGCAACCCTCCTACGCAATCAAATATGAACAAACTTGAAAATTGTTCAAAGGAAAACACTACGTCTCATTATAATAAATATCACATCCTTGATTCTGTGTCCCCTCTCTGTTGGACACATTAAAATGAAGGTCAAGTTGAAAAGAAAGGCCCCACCACAATGGGATGGTTTCCTTCTTTTCGTTATTAAACAATGCTTTAAACATTCACAGAGTTAAATACTTGAAACTGAAATTGTTCCGCGTAGTTAGAGGCGTTTACAGTAGGTGGTTGATTCCCTTCTTAAATATGATACAGAGTATTTTAAGCGATAACTCTACCCGATCTCCATTGATGATTTCACCAAGCTTCCGCAAGAGGCCATGAACTGCGACGACATTGATATGGTTTCAAAATGTTTCCAAAATTTGAGAGCGAGGCTCTTAGGCGCCCGTTTCCGGCTTGAGTGGCGTCGGCGTCGGCGGAACCGCAAAATCACGTGACCCCCCGAGGTCACGTGACACCCAGGCCACGTGACCTCCCCCCGAAGTCACGCGACTCCCAGGCCACGTGACCTCCATCTGAGGTCACGTGGCCCCCCAGGTCACGTGACCCCCTGGTCACGTGAACCCCCCTTCGCGCCTTCCCCCCTCCTGAAGAGCTGCGCTCTAATTCGGCGTTACAGAGAGTTGTCAACGGGTTTCAATTTTTTATTTCGAATAATTATTCTTTCTCACGTACTTTTATGCAACCGCCATTTGTCTCAGGAAACATATAAGTGCTTTGTACTGCAATTCCATCTTTCGAAGTTTGTTTCCAAGTGAATTAAATATTTTTTTTACAAATCTAAATTAAAATATTTTCCCGTGTGCATTGGTCTTATGTACCATCCGCACATGCCATGACTTTTAAACTTGAATGGCTTTCAAATTTGAACCAGCAATATGTCTAAAATATAATACTAATAAAAACCATTTGCCGAAAACCTACGGACGGTCGGAAGGTCAGACGGTTGAACAATATGTTGGGAATGGGGCTTCCATTAAAAATCGGTTTATGCTCTAAAAACACGTCAATTTTGTAACATGCCTACAATGGTTTAATATGCTTAATATATTCGACGATTTTTTTAAATCAGGATTCATTAGATTTGATTGGCACTTATGTGTCTTTCTGACCGCATGTGAAGTTCCTTGTAATAAAATTTATTTTGTAACCAAAGTCACGGTTTCAATTTCTTCATTTGGTTGTATTCAGCCAGTCTGACAAATTCAAGAGAGGAATGGGATTATAATGATGATGCGACAACGATTATGGTGATTATTTAATGATTTTGTCCTGCCACCAGTCAGCGATGATAGGCGATTTATTTTAACGGACTTATAAAGTGCATGGAATTAAGGAATATTTTAAAAGACGTGACACCCTCATTTAGGCGTCTAGCATGATACTATTTGATATGTATATACTTCTAAAAAAACTATATCTCCTTGGTGCCAGTAGAGAAAGTTAACAGTGGTGCTAGCATATAATATCTATATATATTGTGCTACAGAAATGTGAGCGGGGACCATTAGAAACATTGTAATATTAGAACCATCACGTCGTCAATTTAACTCTAAAAAATAAAATAGATACAAACTATTTCCTATTGGAAGACTTAGTGCTTTTAAAAGGCATAATTAATTTCATTGTATTGCTAAAATGATATATTCCAACCTTGTGCGTCGTTTGTGAAGACTTTTGAAAGAGAAAGCTCAGCATATTCGTTGGATAAAATTAGACGAACGCTAATTGGCAGATAAAAAAATTAATACACTTGAATGTTTGATGCTCTCATAAAAAACGCTTTTCAAAATGCAGTGCCATCTGATGGCTGATATAGCCGTTTATTTTGTCGTACTTATGGCGGTAAAGAACTTGTATTTTATAGGCCACCGTCACTTTCGAAAATCCACGGCAGTCGAAGAATGGTTCACTTTGCAGTTCTTTCTCGACCACTTCCAGTTTTGGTGGTGGTAAAGATGCACTCACTCAGAACAAAACTTGAACCAACATTGACGCATCGATAGAAATCTATACATCAAAGAGCTTTAGATTCATTTGTGTGGCGCCCACATGTTGAATCGATCCAAATGAGAAGTGAGCTCTTACGGAGCTCTTGTGTTTGATTCCTGCGTCGCACGATACTTACCCCTCGAATATATAGGCTTCGCATTATCCTCTAAGAAACATCTTCAATGTTTTGCGTCATCAGTCACTAGATGGCCGCCATTAAAATCGCACGAATGCTACCCCTCGCATGAATTTCGGAACAAACTACTTGCTTGATTATTTCTAGAAACATTTCCAGTGTTGTCTTTATTTGAGAAGGTATGACAAATTAACGATGGACTTAAGATATACTTGGACCTTTTATTGACATCCAGGTCTTGTTAAATCCGGAATTATCGTATTACAGATTCTTCCCAATTCGGAAGCTACTGATGTTTCGTTGATAAACCAATGTCTCGGGACTGTGTTTTTTATTTTCTTTTGATAAATTATTCATGTTTTGCACACAACCTGAAAGAAACAAAAATATTGGTTGTAGAAACAGTAAACGTTTGGGGAATTGTCACACAAAAAGGTTCAACAGATCGTAGTTTGAATATTAAAGTGGCACCAACGATGGAATAATGTCAGTTATAAATAAAAAATACGAGATATTTTGGTTGAAAGTCACTAATAGAAGACGCTAAAAGTGCTGACCTCAACTAGAGTAGCATTTAGCTTCTCAATTAGACCAGAAATATTGAATGCATCGCATTTATAGGGGCAGTCCCTAGTAATTTCCAGATCCTCGTCCGTCCATCCAGCGTAGCCTCGGTGAAGCGGAAACGGCGAGGCAAATAGAGAGGAAAGGGGTGAGTTAAATGCCAGATATTTTACTGGATGTACATCGGACTGCGTGAAAATATGATGGGCTTGGCGCTGACAAAATTTGCATAGTTGGAACAACTAGAGACGCGCAAACATGGGGTTTTCCCCTTTGAGTTGAAAGAGGGTGTGCCACCATCCAGTGCGGAAGCTTGTTGGCACAGCGGCAAGAGCCGTCTCTGCTGTGTTGTCAAATCCGGTATGCCGGTGGGCCGTCAGCCATCCTCTTCCTTGGCGCAGCGCGTCAGCGCGAGAGCGTGGACTTTTCGATACGCATGCGTCGGAGCGCTGACACTGCTGAGGGAGGATTTGGTGCTGCAGGCACTAAGTTCGGTGCAGATGAGAGGAGTAAAATATGCATTATTTTGGTTACGCATTTCCAACAACTTTACTAGGGAGATTACATTCCACACCGGTGATTTGCATTAAACATCGGGCCTACAGCTCCAAATCTTCCCCTAGTAGCGTGGGCATTCCACATCCGAGAGAACGCAAGCACATCGCACAGTCCACGCTGTCGCGCTTTCTCGCGACGCTGCGGGAGAGGGCAGCCGCCGGCACCTCGACATAACGGATTTGCCAAAAAAGGAGACACGGCTGTTGTTGCTGTCTCGTCGGGCTTCCATTACAATCGATGGCGGCAGCACCCCCTCCCAATTCAAAATAGAAAACCCTAAGGCTTCGGCGCATCCAGCCTTTCCGACTACGCAAAGCCAGTCCGCGCAAAAGCCATTGGATGTTCGCACCGTGCGACATATTTCCAAGCATTCTATGTGAATGAGCCGCTTTGATGTGAAAAAAAAAAAAAAAAAAACCTCAAGCGAGGAGGCGAAAAAAAGGCGAGGAGGTGAAAAACAAGCGAAAAGCTTATGTACATGCGTCTGCTAGGAATATGTTTCCATATGCCCCTTACAGTTCCACACTTTTCCTAATTAAGGCATCTGACATGATGACTTAAAAATGATGCGCATGAATCTAGAGCCTCTTTGAAACCCTTCACAAAAATCTGTAGTTAAATTCTTTAAAATTTTCGTTGAACATTTTCTGGAATCGTATTGAATTTCTTTTTAAATTTTTTTGGTGTTTTTTAGACTGCGTTTTGACAACTTATTTAACTCCTAGTTAAAATTGGCCACTTAAGTTTTTTTCGAATTCCTTCTTACATGCATTTTTTTAAATTTCTTCTTACATATATTTTTTTTACTTCCTTCTTGCATAAATTTTGTTGAATTCCTTTTGACGGAACCGCGATTAACGTTTAAAAAACACTCAATTTTTTATTATATTTTTTAGTTTTGTTAGGAAATAGTGTCCTTTTTGGTATATGCACTTCCCACAAATAAGCATTGTAAACAAACACAAACATCATGAAGCACTCAACACCAGAATAACAGACCTGTTGACAGCACCAGAGCCTTATATAGCCTACATATTGAAGGTAATCATTTGGCCGGCGACCACCTCAGCACTTACTAAGTTTCCAAGTCTCCGATCTCCTTCTCGAAAGTCTGTCAAAGGGAAGACAGTGTTTCGAAGTTCGTGGACTCTATCTCTTACTAAAACTCGTTGGTACAACTAATACAAATTCCGCGTAGTCGCTAAAACATCCACAAAAACGCCTCATAGAGCAAATCTTATCGCTTCTCTGCATAGCACCACTCAAAACGAAGCCAGTCAAGGCGGTTGCTTCACTTTAAGATAGTTATTTTGCTCCTCTGTACTGGTTGAATAGGGTCAATAATGTCACGATAGTCATTTACAAAGTGAGAACGGCAGGGCTTGCTTTTCGAACGGCTGGCCTCCAGCACGCGCCCCATGCCTTCCGTCGTGCTTTGACTGCGCAGTCGAGCTCGAGGGGCGCGAGACGTCGAAGAGTTGTCAAGGATAGAAGACCCGCGCTGGAGTCAGGAGAACGGAAGCTTCTCCCTACGGTTCTCAACTTGTCAGAGACTATTGAGAAACTTAGTGACTTTTGACATTTAGTCAAGATGTATCATGTTCAGTAAAACGTCAGCAGAAAGTCTGTAGCTTTTTTATAGAGACTGGCCGCAGAAAGTCAACAGAATAATTGAAACAGGAAGTAAATAGAACGTCTGCAGTATTTCTGATAACACTTTCAACAGGAAGTCAACAGAAAAAGAACCAACGTAGAGTTAACAGAAACTCAATAGCTTTTCTTTTTACTCAAACAGAAGAAAATCATAAAAAGGTTTCAACACAACATCAATAAACTTTCTGTTGACGATGTCAACAGGAATTCAGTCAAAAAAAGTAATCAGAGTCAACAAGAAGTCAACACATTTTCAATAAAAAGTAAAAAAAAAACATCCGTCATGCCGGATCCCGCACACGACCGCAGACAAAATAAAACAATAAAAAACATATTTTTATAAAATATTATAAAGAAATAATGTAAATAAGTTTTATTTTTATTTTTTAGAAAATAGCCTGCAAAAAAACGTCGTTACAACTTATTTTTGATTTTTTTATAAATAATTCTACAAAACAAAGTCTATTGTTTTTCCTTTTGAAAATGCTGAGAAAATAACCTACAGAAAAACGTCTTTACAACATCTTTTTATATTTTTTTATAAATAAGTCTACAAAAAAGTTCAATATTTTCTTTTGGAAGCTTTTTGACAATAATCAAAACGAAGTGCGTTTATAAAGGAATTCAGTAGGATCGCGGAAAGTCAATAAGAAGTCTAAAAACAATTTAAAAATAATGTTGAGACCTGTTTTCGTAAGGGACACACCAAAGAAAAAGAGCAGCTTTAGATATATATTTGTTTCATAGATATTTTATGTAACACAATTTCTTTTGCGAACTAATATTTTCTCCGTGTATAGGATTGGGGGTCCAGTAACTCTTGCACAACAAGGCTAACATTTCTGCCAATCATTTTAGGATTTGTATGCTTTTAGTCACTTAACGCTATAAGTAGCAGGCGAAATTCTACAGATTTGGTATGCTGGTCCTCCATTGAGGTGATAGTTATAGAAGGGCGTCGTTTTTCCTCAAATTGGATCAGTACGGAACGACCCGTTTTAGGTGAGAAACAAGGAGTGCCTCAAATCGGTTCACATGGCTCTCATTCCCCGAGTTTTTACGACCGTCTTGGCAGACGTAAGAAGCTTAAGAAAGATCACCGCCTTGTCTCCCAGAGCCTAGGTGGTGCATTTTACTCCACGTAAAAAACAGTGCTTCTGGGAGCACAGCATGGATGTTTCGTGAATTCTAATGAGCGGATACCCATAGACGTGCGTAAGAACGCTGGCCTTGGACAGCTCCAGTGTTCATAGACGTCGTTACTATTACTCCCGTTAAATCGCGTTCATGTACTCTGTTAATACGTTTTACATGAGCCAAGCTTTTATTAAGGTTAAACTGATGGTTTCTGAATGATATTTGTTACGTAACGCTCGAAATAAATTCAATTCACAATTCAAGTACAGCCAAAGTGGTGCATGATGACATGCGCTTGAGTTAAAAATGGGGAGTGTCCTCGTAGCTACTGCAAATCAAATGCAACCTGCACATTCGGATGTGGGTTGCGCAACGAGTACAAAATTAGGACCCATTGACAGCGATCGAATAGAGCGTCCGCGGCAAAATAAATAAAGTTGAGTAGGCTACTCTAGAGGGCCGCAATATCCAGCTCCTTAATTGCATGTTTCTTAATGTTCATAATCTTAATGCTAAACGGCTGTCCAGAAGCATACACGATATTTTCTTATTATAGAAAGTATGCTGTTATTCAAAAACGTGGAGAGTAGCAGTGTATGTGAGCAGTGGTACATTTGAAGGAAAGCACAACTAAAATAGGAATGAGACATTATTGAAGCAAAGTTAGTTTTGCTTCGCCCGCGCCTTTTGGAAGTGTAACAGTTTAAGGTAGGGTTTTTTTAACGCCTATATTTGAAAAAAATATATATATAAAAGTAGAAGCCACCGAGGGTGAAACAAACTTGGAAGGTTTAATTTAACATGTATAAGTTATTATGTATAACTCTTACATGTTGAATTAAACCTTCCAAGTTTGTTTGACCCTCGGTGGCTTCTACTTTTATATATATATATATATATATATTAATGTCCCGACACTGCTAGATTATATACCAATTTTTTTGCGGTAGTGTTGCTTCTATCATAGAGCGCAGCTCTTAGGGGCCCGTTCCCGGCTTGAGCGGCGTCGCCGTCGCCGTCGCCGTCGCCGTCGCCATCGGCGTAACCAAGGTCACCCCAAGGTCACGCGACCCCCAAGGTCATCCCAAGGTCACGCGTCCCCTAAGGTCACCGCAAGGTCACGTGACCCCCAAGGTGTGACCCCCCAAGGTCACGTGACCCCCCTGAAGTCACGTGACACGCCCCCCCCGAGGTCACGTGACCACCCCCAGGGTCACGTGACCTCCCCGATGACGTCATCATCACTGATGACGTCACCGGCATCTGCATCGTCATCGTCATCATCACTGATGACGTCATCAGTGACGTCACTGATTACCTCACCGGCATCCGCATCGTCATCATCATCATCGCTGATGACGTCATCAATGACGTCACTGATGACGTCACCGGGATCCGCATCGTCATCGTCATCATCGCTGATGACGTCATCAGTGACGTCACTGATTACCTCACCGGCATCCGCATCGTCATCGTCATCATCGCTGATGACGTCATCAGTGACGTCACTGATTACCTCACCGTCATCCGCATCGTCATCATCGCTGATGACGTCATCAGTGACGTCACTGATTACCTCACCGGCATCCGCATCGTCATCGTCATCATCGCTGATAACGTCATCAGTGACGTCACTGATGACGTCACCGGTATCCGCATCGTCATCATCATCATCACGAATGACGTCATCAGTGACGTCACTAATGACGTCACCGGCATCCGCATCGTCATCGTCATCGTCGCTGATGACGTCATCGGAGTCCGTATCGTCATCGTCACTGATGATGTCATCAGTGACGTCACTGATGACATCATCGGCATCGTCACGTGACCCCCCCAGGTCACTTCACCCCCCAAGTACCCTTCCCTCCTCCTCCTCCCCAAGAGCTGCGCTCTAATTCGGTGTTACAGGGAGTTGTAAACGGCTTTCACTTTTTTACTCTATATTCTGTGATGCAATTTCGGGACAGCGTTTCTGGGCGGAGATACGTTTGAACGTATTTGCAAGATATGTAATGATAATGAAAACTTTAATTTAAACTATGTGTTTAAATGTAAAACTGCGTTATCTGATTACCGTAATTTGTAGCTGCTGGCCACAATCAGTGCTGTCACAACGATCGAGCATAGGAGGGCCCCAAAGAAAACAACCATAGGAGAAACTGAAATAAAACGTAAAATTCATTAGTTTCTGTAACTGTTAAAAGTCGAGCAGCATAAATATTGATAAATCTGCTCATCAATGACAGGTCCCGCATAAATATAATAGAACACGCGCATTTCAAGTGTATTGGAAATTGTGAAAACGGACGTGCTGTACTATAATTAATTGTGCAAAGCGATAGCGGTCATGACATGATTACAGTGAGACCGAGAAGATATTATAAAGTAAAATTGTGAAATATTGATGCATATTATGTTTTCTTTAATAAAGTGTTAAATTTAATTTAACCTATATGAGAGGTTTCTACATTTCAACTTTTCGTCAAATGTTTGTACGCAGTTCCAAAAATATAATTTCACTGGACTTGAAAGTCCCATCGATCTTTAAAGCGACTTTAATTTATAGCTTCTTGCTACTTTATTTTATCCTCACTCGGAACCCTAAGGTAGTTGCGGGTCGGAAAACGGCAATATTAAAAAAAAAACAAGCAAAAATCCTTTTCATTTTAAATTTAATAGTGTTTTACTAGTCCTAAATGCCATTTTATCGATAAAAGATAGGTGCCGATGATGATAGCGAAATTATTCAAATACGCATTTGAAGAACTCAAGGAGAGACGGAACTGTACACACTTGAGCCATTTTCGTTCGCGGCGTTCTTATCAATGGGCCGTAACCCGCCATCAAATTTAGTTTAAGAAGTAAGCCTTGGCATTTTCTCTCCATTGCAGTTTTCTGTAGCTTAATTTTGTTGCTAAAATATTAACAAAACTTTCTTTTGGGGCACCTTCACAGTTTGCGCACAATCATCTCGTTTTATTCGTACGATTGCCTACCATAACAAAATTTGGCATGCATATGGTTTAAGATATTTAGAATGCAACTATGTATGTTTTACTAGAGTGCATATTTTTTATATATATTCAAAAACGGTGTTTTTGGAATTTTCAATTATGTTCAAATGAAATCTGTCTCGCAGACATTATGTTTGTCCTTCGATGCACTGAGCCGTTAAAAAAAAAGAATATTAACGTATTTTACTAGGCTTTTTAAAGTGTTATTGTTAAACTACAGGTGTCTGCAATACCATGCAATTTTCTGCATGTGTATTCCATCCACAACATAAGAAAGCAACCTAGATCGTAACTAACATCAAATTTATAAAAAAATGAGATCAGGACTTTAAACTTAATTTCATACTCAGTTATCTTAAATAATATAAAAATGCTTTTTTCCTTGCACATTTTCTATTGAGAGGAATTGATTTTTGAATATTGATGGTCAGTAAACAAAATATTAGATGCTGCTGCGTAAACAAACATGAGAACCAAATTGAATTTTACTTTTATCATTGTTTAAAAATCCTGCACTTTTCGGTTCTGCCCTGGAAGCCGAAGAACAGCAAGTGTGCAGACAAGCTGGTCAAGTAGCAGTACTATCATTTATCCATCGGACAAGAAAAACTAAATGACAAGAATTGTCTTGTGTGGTGTTTTTTAATCTTTAAATGTCCCAGTTTAGATTATGAACTCTACACTGGTATGCCACACAGTCTTAGAGACGAATTGAATAAACCTGCAGAAAACGTACTTGAAAGTTTTAAACACAAATATTATTTTGTTTACGATTAGGATGGGCTTTGTCTGGACATACCAGCAAGAGTATCATGACTTAAATTTGTTTGATCACTTTCTTCTCGTTTTTTCTCGAGTTAGTGTCGTTCCATGCCCACTTGGGGAAAATGATATGACACAGTTCGACATTTCTTTTTTTTCAATTTTATGTCGGGTAGTTATTTCTTGCAGGCGTTTTTAATTCCCTTAGCCGTTTAACTTTTATATTGTTATTTCTCATCCATCCGGAAGCTAGAAAGAAAATATGAGGATTAATAGTTCTTGAGTTACGTGATATCTTTGATTGAATGATATATTTTGGTTAGCATTATCAGACGTGCATATAGCGGCAGCCCGGGTCAACACATCTGAAGCTATATTTAAAAGAATCCATTCTACTTATTACTTTCTATTTTACCTGCAACTTTGTGTCCACATCCGATAACCAGGGAACTACGCGTACTGGCTCCTCACTACATTACGTTTTTGCAGCACCAAAGTATGCCTCGTAATTACTGAAAAATTCTCCATCAAGAAGAAAATGACTATCCCCATCTAGAATCCCCGCTACCGGGAGTTAAATATTGGTATAAAAATGCCCCAATACCACTTCCCGCGTTTGTCATTGGTCCTCTGGGTTATATTTAGAACGTGTCGGGAAAAAAATGTTTGGCAAGTACGCATTTTGAGCCATTGTGGAATCAAAACAGTGCACCGTTTGACGCAGTTTTTTTGTGCGCCCTGCGACGCTATATATATATATATAGTTCGTTCAATCAGGAAAGAAAGAAGAGACATTACCCCCTCGTTTATCCGTGATAAGTTCTTCAGCACCTGGCTCGATACTCGTGCCGTTGTGTTCTGCAGGGGTAGTTGTCATTTGATGTATATCCTCCGGGTCGTTCGATAGAGCATTTGTTGGAGAAGTTCCTTTATCCGATTGGTCTACACGACCCGCTGCCTCGCTGGGTGCAGGAGAAATTGTTGTTGATTCGATTGCTGGTTTTCCGCTGGTACTGAACGGCCGACGTGCTTCCTTCCCGGTTGATGATGGTATACTGGAACTTGTTGCTTCTGGATGTTCAGTATCTTCTGGATAAGAAGATGCCGCGGAAGTACTTTAATTAATGTTAACCCCCACTCTAACTTAAAAGCATAAAGCAGTGAACACATCATCGCTAAAAGTGAGCGAAGCGTGGCACTTGTCAGTAGGGGCGCCACGGGCACACCTCGTGGCTTTAAATGTATCAATCAGATACGAGGTACGCGGCACCGCGCGGAAGTGACGTAGGGACGCCAGCACCGGTTGCTATGGATGCTGGCGTATGCTGCCGCGCGGCGGTTGTTTTCATCGCTTATATCTCCCTTGGTTAAGAGCAGACGGGAGGACGAATTCGCCATGAACAAGGTAATGCATTGTCTATACAAAGCCTGCTGAATTTGTTTGCAGAATACAAAGTTTCGTTCTTTCCTGAAACGTTTTGCCAATGTATCCTACTAAATTTTATTTACCCGTACCCTTCATTAATTTTGAAAAGCGTGGAATTTATTGTAAGAAACCTTAGGCTAATTTGTATGCTATAAACATCAATAAAATAATGAGCCAAAGTGACAGTTCCCAGACAATGTGATACACATTTCTCAGAACAGCAATAGAAGAATTTCTTAGCAATAAAATTATCATATAAACAAGAACTACAAAATTTGAGGATGAGAGCTTAACATTGAACGAGCGATGTAAAATAAATTAATTTTGTGCCTTAAGTATAGCAAATTCAAACGCAGTTTATTGAAAGGTTTTGTTGCGCTAATTCCATTTAAGTAATTCATATATTTTATAAACTCAAAGGTGTATGCAAATAAATGTGTATTATGACCAAAATCATTTTTGCGCATATGATTCCTCGACCGAAAATGACTACCATCATCTTGAGCTTCGCCCATCTCTAAACTATAATTAAGATTACATCGGGTAGTAGAAATGAGGCTGCACACTAATAGGGTCACCTCTAGTAGCATATTATACATAAATATACTCGGCAGTCATGATGAGGAATTCAAATTGATATAAAAATAACTTCATTAGAAAAGTTTTGAATATATAAATCAGGACATAAAATCTTGCACAAATATTAAGTCAATGGAATTATATCAAGGTCTTGTCGTGTAAACTCGGTGCTATGATAAGATACCACAATGCTGTCATCTGGCTTTTGTCAGGTAACAGCCTACTGCCATCAGTTGCAGAGCGATAAATATAAGACAATAACATATTTTGCTAATTGATTTGACGCTTTTCGATATACCAGTCTATTTTTGTTACAACCTTTTTACTTTGTAAGAGTGTAACAGTCATACCTTTCTATCAGTTATTTGTCTTAACAGCGTCGCAATGTGTATGGGTTTAATGAAGAATTGGTTCTTACACTTCACTTAATTCGTCGTTAACCCTTCAACACCTGTGTTACATCCTGGTCAGTTGACACAGGTGGAACCGGCGTAGTTTGTTCAATCGGCTTACCTGTCGTGGCACTCCGAGATTCTGTAGTAGTTGGCGACTGCTTCGTTGTTTCTATAGTTGCTAGTGGAGTAGAAGGTGATGGGCCGATGACTGTTATTGGACCACTTGGTTGCGTTTCGCTGAAACTTGCTTGCTGAGATATTTCCGTTGTAGTTGTTGACGGTGTATTCGAACTTCCTGGTTGAGAATCCTCAGTAGTAACTTCATCATCATTGGCTGAAAATTATGCGCGAATATTAGCGCTCGTCATTACTTGGATGCATAATAATAGGAGGAAAGAAACAGTCGTCAATTAAAAATTACGAATACTTATATGAATAAATCGATTCCTGTCGTTTAGGAAAATAGAATTGAGATCTTGCCGCGAACCTTTTTCGATAAATTATATACTATTCAATGTATCCATTTTCTGAACAGCCTTTAAAACAATGATTTGCTTGCTGAATATAAAAACCTAACTTAGGTGGTATGATTTTTACTAATATACAGGGTGTTTCAGTGAAGGCTTTCAAGTTTCCATAGCAATAGGGTGGTTGAGAACGAAAAATAAAACGGTGAACAAACTGGCAGCGATAGCGGACGTCAAAGATTACGAAAAGAAAAAGGAAACGTACGATTTTATTATATAAATAACTAGAATGTACCACTTACCTTTTTAATACATATAAATTTCCAACTATAATTTTTTTTTATCATTATCAAGAGCCTCTGAATCAAGTCGTTTTAGAAGGCCACTGATTAAGACGATCATGTGGAAGTGTAGGTGCTTACAATTGAAAGAATAAAAACACGAAGGACGAGGGCAAAACAACACTTTCATTTAGCAACGAGATCTGATTATGTAAACAAAAATTCGCGCCGTGCCCGACATCATTCTGATAAGGGGGCGTTAGAGTGAGGGAGAAAAATGGCAAGGAAACCGGAAAAAAAAGATGGGTGAACGGACAGGGCTTGGGCGCAGGATTCACGACTGTTCACTTTCTACGGGGATTTAAAGGTCTGGTTGAAACACGCATGTAAAAAAAAAAAATTACGTAAAAAAAAAGAATTAAGCCAGTATTGACGGCGCGAGACGCGATTTAGTCGGCAGTCACCTCCTTTCCACTTGTGTTCTCTTTAGGCATTTCGGCGCCTGGAGAAGAGGTGGATCGACTTCGCCTTCACGACCGAGATGCTCATTCCGGAATGAGCCATGACGTCATGAACTTCGCGCACAGTATTTCAAGTAAATCTCTCGCCGTCAATATTGCTCTAAACATTTTTTCGCGTAATTTTGTTTTACACGTGAGTCCCAAGCAGTTTGTTAAAAAAAAAGAAAAACATTTTTTTTTTTATATTAGTGCAACAGTCGAGTTTGGAGTGTTTGCCTGCGGTGTTGCAGGATTATTTTAAGCGTTTTGAATCGGGGTTTTAAAGTCGTCATTGATATTTGGAGTCGGTGAACCGTTTCTTTCACTCATGCTGCAGGAAATGGCGAACTCTCGCGTTGATTCGTACATATTCCTTTTTTCTCCTTGGGTACATATTTCAGCTGTTTTTTAGTGTGCCGTTTCCAGGTATTTCCGTCGTTCGTGCGAGACTTGTATCTTCGGTTTCCTAGAACTCGGAAGACGACACCTTTCAACCATTTCTTGCCGTTCCTATAGTATCTTGCCCACATCTGGTCGTCCTGATCTAGGTGTCATTCTCTTGATTTACGCTAGGCGTGTTTCTCTGCTTGTTTTGATTACACAACATCGGTTATTTATGATCTAAGGTCGACCCTTGTGCAACATATTTCTGTCATAATTTTTGCTGGTGTTGAGCTAGTTGTCGGATACGGGGTCGCCCAGTATTCCACGAAGTATTATGCCTCTACTATGGCCAGCCCCGACTTCAAGCTTGCGGTCACAGACGTTTTGAGTGTTCCCAAGAAGTTTTCTACTGCACCGTTCCTTGTGGGATGGTTCGGAGATGAGAATGACCGTTGCACTCCGTTTTTTTTTCATGAATTCCCGGGAATTGCTTAATCTGAATCGTGGGCCATTGTCTGTCACAATCATTTTTGGCAGTCCATACCTTGTAAAGAGGGTTAGAAACACTCTTATAATGGCTTCCAAAATCGTCGAGGTTATGGGCGCTACCTTGGTCCATTTCAAGTATGCATCAATGATCAGCAAGGCATTTCTTCTACGAAAGGGTCGTCCGTCGTCTGCGTGCAGGCGTGGCCATCTTTATTTCTGGGTATTCCCACGGGTGCATGGGAACTTTGATTGCCTCGTTGCTCACTTTCTGGCAAGGTCGAGAAATTCGGGCCATCGTTTTGATGTCAAGACTCAAAAGCGGTCATCACACGAAGTGTCGTGCCAGTCCCTTCATCTTTGTCATCCCCGCATGACCTTGATGCAGTTCGCTGAAAACGTGTTTCCGGTACTTCGAAGGTACAAAGACGCGTAGTCCCTCTATTAAGCACTCTATCTCTACGGTTACCCCAGTTCAGGGACGGAAGTTACGCTTGAGGTCACCGGAATTTAATTCTTTCAGCCATTCTTCTATGGCGAGTCTAAAGGCCTTAGCGAGCATAGTGTCTCTTCGTGTCTCGCTGCTGGTCCGCTTTTGTGTCAGTGGGAGTACTTGAAAATTATCTAGATGGAGACATATGATTTCGTCTATCATTGAAATCGAATTTTGTGTCGATTTAAATCTGGAGAGGTTTGTTGCAAATCTCCACAGTTACTGTGAGGGGTTTTCGATAACGTTCGATAACGTGAGTCGATAAAAAAAAACGTTTTTGTCTCTTCTGTTCTGTGTGTGGCAGCATTTGTGAAATTTGATTTATCCTTCCTGCTTGGGTCTTGTTGATCTCGCTTCCAGTTACGGCAGGCCATTTGGAAGTATCCTCTTCATCCGCGCATTTTACAAGTCTTGTTCCTTGCAAAGCAGTTTTCAGCGTGATGATTGCTTCAACATGATTAAATACAGCGAACAACATTAGGAAACTGTTGAAGAAAACAGAAGACGCTGAAACTCAAAACTCAATATATCTTCCAAAGAGAAGAAGAACGAAAGTCACACAGAATATACAGGCACGTGCTAATGACTAGCGAAATTGGGTGCGCGAGGCGAGAGCTTTAGACCTTTAACACTTTAAAAGGATTTATGTTTTTGTGATAAAGCCACTGACGGCTGACTCTCGAAGCGCTCCCCCAAATCCTGTGTAATAAACGCCTCATTAATTTTTTCTGGTAGCTTTTCCTTATATCTACCTATAATATTAGTGTTAACCATAGTTGGACAACATGAACGATTTGGACAGTGTAAAGGCAAGTGACCACCTACGTTCGATCTAAGGGATAGGTAATGTTCACGAAGCCTGTCGTCAATACACTGTCCAGCCACTCCGACATAAGTTCTACCACATGACAACGGGATGATGTACACCACGCACGAGGTACAGGGCATTACGTTGAGACATGTTTTTTTGTTATGCACTTGTGTCGGTATGCGTTTTTTATGCCGAGATGAACCTTCAACAAATATGAGCCATGTTTTTTGGAGGGGGAAGGGGGGGGGGCAGAAAAAACAACCGGTACGCCATACCGTTGAGCTACATGTTTTAGGTTATGCGATACCTTGTGTAAGTACGGTACCACTACCACCCGTTTTTTTTTTCTCAACATCGTGCCAGGGGCTTGCTCCTCCATTTACTTTTTTTAACCAAGATAGGCAGCACTTCACTTAACACCGGCCAGGGAAACCCCGAAGACCGGAGTCTTTGAATTTGGGCCTTACAGCTGGCCTTAATGCAATGAAAACACGACTTTTTTAGAGTAAAGCCAAAACATGAACGTGCAAGAGAACTATCTACTCTGGAAAGAAACATATCCCAGTCCTAAGTGACATCTTTTTTGACAGAGTTGATTGTTCTATTGCACAAGTCCTAAGCCCTGCCGTGACAAAGGTGTGTAGATATGTTGACAACTTCTTGCTTCTACTTGAGAATCGTGTGGAACAAGGTCTAGTTAGTGGTGTTATGGACATTTTTGGCAAGTGCAGCTTTGGTCTCAGGTACACCTATGAAGAGCCTAGGGAAGGCGTCTTGCAATTTCTGGACCTTACCTTACGCTTCTGCACATTCGAAATTGGTAAAGAGGCGTATCGCACTTTCATGTCCTGGCTCTGCTCTAAAAAACTGCTGTTTTTATTGTATTAAGTACAGCTTTATTGTCCAAATTCAAAGACTAAGATTTTCCGGGTTTCCCTGGCCAGGGCAACCCGGAAGACCGGGTGAAAAAGGCAAGCGATGGAAAACAAAACAAAACCGTGTGTTAGTAGAGTGGACCACTATCGTGTGATTGGCAGAGGGGCTCTCCGGCCCCGTCCGACGGCGGGTTAAAGATCAATATATCTAACTTTGGAGCAGGAATGCGGGACCCGTAGAACGTCACCATTGACGTCTCCATCGACATCATTGTTGACGTCACCACTCTTTCCCAGATTTTCCCGGAGAGACGTTTTGTAGGTTGGTTTTGACCGCGCTTAAGTATAAAGCGGGTTGTTAACGATGTGGCGTAGCTCTCAGGTAAACAGTATTATGGCGAGAAAGACGGCGGAGCCACTGACCAGTACGGTGGCGCAAAGCTAGTCCCCTACTCTGAAAGCCACTAAACCTCGGATGCAGAAAAAACAAAGCTGAAGGGGGCAGAAAATGTGGGTGGTAGGGAGCTCTAATGTGTCTAGGTACACAGCGGGAATCGCCAGCAAGTTAACGGGAGGTGGAAGTAAGTAAATGGGAGCCCGGCTAGGCAAAGGGATGAGGGAGGCGATGAACACAGCAGTAGAAATGTTGAATGTTTATAGGAAGGAGGAAGCCTTGCGGTGGTACACGAGGGATGGAATGACGTCGTTGGTAGAAGGGCAAGGGACCTGGCCACAGACATCGAGGAGGGCGTGAAGCAGTTGAGGGTAATAACATTCCGGATGGTGTGCATTGTAACGAGCACCTTGCCGGAGGTCAGGGGCTGAGGACTAGGTACAGGGAATACGTAGTAGATAGAGGAGGCTAACAGGACTAAACAGAGACAGCTCTAAGAACTAATATGAAGGAATAAAGGTGGACAGAGGGGTATATCTGAAAAGTCGGATCCTTCTTCTCCCCCCCCCCCCCCCCTCTCCGCCGACTCGGCGTCCACTATGAGGAACTGACGGGGATGCGGGTGGGGCGGACGATGGGCTCTAGAGCAAGGGCTTTTCTAGAAGCCGGCAGAGCCCTCGGGCGGCTGAGGGTTCAAAGGAAAATAGGCAGGGCGGGAGGAAGCCTCACAGAAGAGGGAAAAAGAAGCAGGTCAATATAGGATGTATAAGCCCGCAGAGAGTCAGGAATATCATAAAATGGGAAACGATTGCGGAACAATTAAATTGTGAACATCTTTTATGGGTAGAGACGCTTCTTAGAAATATGGATGAATCACCCTAGTTTGCAGGATAATTTTTTAGTATGATGCAATCTATGTGAAGAGGAACGGAAATAAGGCGGATTGGGAATGCCAGTGAAATGACAAAGCTGGGAAAGTATAAGGGAACGCTGCAGAGAACACATATGGTTAAAAGGTGATATCAGACTTATACACGCACATAGGCTTTGTTTGTCTAAAAACAGAGATTTATTCAAGAGAGGAAGATGCACACCATTTGACGTGTATTTCAAAAGATGCTGGAGAGTATGGCACGAATCAGAAACTAGTTATCTTAGGAGACATGAATGCACACTTCCAAGACCTAAGACGGATAAACAAATTCAATTGGGAGGATGCTACAGAAAGTTTACGATGCTCTTGATATAGCGCTGTTAACGCCAAAGTAAAATACGACGGAAAATTAACTTTGTAGAGAAACAAATGGCACTGAACAATTGATTACAGTTTTGTGTCTACCAAAATAAATAACAAAACAGGACATATGGAAAAAATAAGGAAGGCACAAAAAGCTTAGCAAGTGATCATAAGCGACATAAAATAAAGTTCGACACAGCAGAACCAGAAACACAACTTCTGTAACGAGATAGCAAATCGACCCTAAATTACGCCGCACTACAGAAAAATATTAGAACGAATTGAGGCCATAATATCCAGACAAATGGAGAAAAGAAAGAAATGTGATGATCTAGTAAGCACTTTTAAAAGAGTGTTAGTAGAGAAGTTAAAAATAATACAGAGAGGAGGGAGGAGAAGGAAACACACACCGAAATTCTGGTGGGACAGCGAAGTTAAGGCGGCCATAGTTGGGCGACGATGGGCGAAGAAAAAGCGGGACGCACCCGATGAGGTAGCATCAAAATGGGATGCATTTCAGAAAAGTAAAAAGAGAGGCATTTGCTCTAATCTAGGCCAGCAATGCTAGAGCTGGAGTGCAATAGATGATGGTGGTAAATAAAAATGATAGGAATGCAGCAAAGGGGTTGGGGGGGGGGGGAGGGGTACATTACTGCACAGGAGAGAAAACAGAAGGGTTTCCTTGTTCATTGACTACATACGATGGGATAAGTGTAGAAGTCAAGGAGGCAAAATAACTTTTTAGCACAACAATCGAGGCAACATTCCCAGAAGTTGAACAGAATGAGATTGAACAGAACACAGGCAACAGCACGGCACAAGAGGTGAGCACTAACGAGAGAACTGAGATTACCACAAGGGAATGGGACAGAGCAAAAAGTAGAGTAGCGGCTGGGGGAACGGCGACAAGCCCAGTTGGCAAACGAATGAGTCTATACTCGGCGACAACTTTTCTTGGCAATGCAGTGGAAGGTACGTCCCGCGTCCCCTCTCCCATTTTGAGTGCACGCAGGCTCTCCTCCTCTCCCCGGAAATGGGGGAGAAAGAAAGCCTGCGTACACTCAAAATGAGAGAGGGGACGTGGGACGTACCTTCCACTGCATTGCCAAGAAAAGTTGTCGCGGAGTATAGTCAAGACGCTAGGAACAAAAAACAAACGAACATAAAGTTGCGGCAAGAAATTGATTAAATAATATTGGGGGAAGAGGTACCCATTGATTGCAAACTGAGCAGAATGAGACTTCTTATAAAGGAATGAAAATGTGGATAGCGCAACATCCTACCGACCAATGATAGCAACTTTGGTCCTGCCGCGGCTATCGATGCAGGTAGTAAAAAAATAAGAGATAGAAAATATTTTAGGGGTTTTAGGTGAGCTACAGAACGGGTTCCAAGGAGATCCAAGATTTTATAACTTATTTATCATCGCTCAATGTATAGATGTGGCACGAATGAGTAAACCACAGTTAGGGATACTATTTCTAGAGGTTAGAAAGGCGTACTACAATGTGAGTCAAGAAAACCTCTGGGTAAAGTACAGCATGGAGAGAATGATTTAGCTGTACATCTTATTAGGCATTCACAAGAGGAGTACTGTAAAACAAGGTTGTTATAGCATGGAAAGGAGAAATAACAAAACCGGTAGAAATAAAAAGGGACTCAGGCAGGGATGTCAACTATCGCCTCTGCTTTTTATATTATACCTGAGGAGAAAGAAAAGAAATTAGAGCAGTGCAACCTAGGTTTTGACGTGTCATATTTGAAGAGAGGGGAAAAAGGAAACCAAGTTTTACCAATAATGTTCTACGTAGACAACATTGAACTATTAGCAGATAAGCGGGATAGGTTACAGGAGCTGATTATGAGCTGTGGAGAGGAAGGAGACTTTCTGGGCCAGAAATTTCTTATTGAGAAGTCGGAAATAAAGGATGAACTGCATTTAAGCGATTTAAAGAGCGACCAGACGAGCGACGGCGACAACGACGAGAATGGGCGACGAGCGATGGAGATATCTGACGTCGCTCGTCGCGTCGCTCGGTTTTTAGATTTCTAGAACACGTCGGCTCGTCGTCTTGGTCCCTTGCTCCCGTCGCTTTCGTGCGGGTGGCCCCGTCGTGCGTCTGACTTAGCGATAGCAAAGCGGGTCGCCGTCGCTTCTGTATTCGATCACCAAATCGCTTACATGCGGTTTATACATAATGATTTATAACGATGAAAATGGAGACCCACTGAAAATTAAAGATGTTTTAACGGAACACGCATCGAAGTATAATTACATGGGTATATGGCTGACTGAGGCCAAATAATACTTAGAAAAAGAGGAAAACAGGAACAAAATACGCTAAAGAAAAGAAAAAGGAATGCAGCAATTATAAAGCACAGGGCACCTTAGAATTGCAATAGATATCAAGTTGTTAGAGGAATATGGAAAGGAGTCATGGTGTCGGGGGTGTATTTTGGCAATGCAGTATTATGTGTGAAGTCACCCGGCAGAGGAGCGTGTGTAGTCTGATACTGGGGGCGCATGGTAATACACCGAATGAAGGGGTGGAGGAGGAATTGAGTGGGCATCTTTAAAGGTGAGATATGGAATAAGTACGTTAAAGTTTGACCAAAAACTAGACACAATCGGGGATGCACGATGGGCAAGAAAGCTATATAAGCAACGATATATGAAAGGTCTGAAGACTAAATAAACAAAATGAACATGAAAACGAAATTCATACACCATCAGTGAAGCGCTGGGACACAGCAGACTACCTCAGTGGAATTGGAAGTAAAAGAAGCAAAGAGAAAATGTGGGAAGAAAAAATGCAAGAAATATTTGCGTTTACTTTGTATAGGGGACGAAAACAGGAAATAAGGAAGGAACTTTGGGATGATAATTCACGGTGTAGCTCGTTGCTATTTGTTGGTAGAAGAGAAGTACTGAGGAGTATGATATCTACGATAAAGTATGAGAAAATGGATAGTTTATGTGCAATATGCCAAGGGGAAGACGAGACAATATAACATGCGGTGTTGAAGTGCAGTGTTTCCACACGCCCTCCCGGAGGGAGCGACGGATTTTGCCAGCGCTGTTGTTTTGCCAACGATGATGGAAGAATGGATGATAAGCGTAATTTATAAGAAAGAGCAGATTAGAAGACTGGTGAAAATTATCTAGAAAGAATTGGGTGTTGTAAAACGAACTAATACACCTGGGAACAGGCGGGACAGAGGAAAATTGGGACATTCTATATAGTGACTCTGCCCAAAGTTTAAACCCTCTCTCCCAGTGGGCCTGGTAATGAAGTAACGACTAGTAGGTTTGACCAGAGAAAGAATTGCGACCATCAAGACGGGGTAAAGAGGCGAGGAGTGATGTTTCTAGCTTTTTGCCCGATCTTTCAAAGGTCATCATGGCGATATCACACATCGCCTGGTGATAGTTAAAAAACTCCAAAGGGGAAGAAACTTGGCTAAGAAGGGCAAAGGGAGAAATGATATTTTTGGTTTTTAATTTACATGCTTGGTGGCGCAAGCTACCGCCCGTTATAAAGAGTACTGCAGTTAGCATTCATCCATCCATCAATCCGGCAATGCCTCCACTTCGCACTCGGCGCACAAAGCTTCGATTGCGGCGGCTGATCTTTTTCAAGAAAAGTCACGGTGGAGTCCTTGGGCATCGGCATTGCACTCACGCACGTGAGGTGCGTTAAACAAATCGTTCGCAACAAAATGGACATGTGGCCATTTGGTTACAAACGCTTTTGTTTCTTTTTTTTTCACAGCGCGTGAAAACGCGTTTCCTGGCATGATTTTTTGGCACGTCGTTATCCGCCATGTTTTCATATTTTTCCAGATGGCGCGCGCAGTCGGCATCGTGCACTACAAAAACTGGGATCACCCTAAATATAAGAATATTGATGCACCTAGACAAAGCAGTGGCGTAGCTCACTGGTAACGTGCCCGTTCCCTACGCAGTGATAGAAAGAGAGAAAGAGAGAGAGAGAAAAAATTTACTTATTAAACAACGCACTTTAAGTCTTAGGAATGTTCATGGCTCAGTATACCATAGACGTTTGATTTCCCATTTGCCCCGACGCTAGCCAGTCTGTCCAGGAAGTGGGATTGGGGTTAGGGAAGAAAGGGGTAGATAGGGTAACCGAGCGACCGAGCGAGAGATACAGTAAAGGAGTGTGGGTGGGTTGGCATTGAGGGCACATGGAAATACACCAAATGAAGGAGCAGAGGGGGATATGGTTTGGGCATCTTTCGAGAGTAGAGAAGCGATCAGTAAAATAAATTTGGAACAATGACCAGCTAACATTGAGGAGACACGGTGGGCAGGGAAAGTGTACAAGTATATATATATATGAAAAGTCTAAACACCAAGTGAACAAACCGAGCCCGCAAGCTGCGTTCTAAGAATATTCAACGATATGGGGCCCATCAGAGCATGTCAGTAGAAAGGGGAGTAGAGGAACTAAAGTTGATGCTTGGGCAATTTAGTATGACATACTTAAAATATTAAGACAGCGCAAAAAGAAAGGACGGACTGTGTGAACGTGAACACAGACAGAGCGCTGACTCGGAACTAAATTTTATTCGATGCAACGTTGCAATATATGCACGCACAGTTGAGAAAAAAAGGAAGAAAATAAGCCTGCGAAAAGCACCAACACGAAGTATTGCCTCAAAAAAAGCACACAGAGGGCACGCGCTAAAACCAAGCTAATTAAGAGGCCAGAAAATTAATGTCTTTTGTTGAAAGGCCACAGAACGACTGCTGACACAGATGATACGCGATCTTTCTATTTCTAAAGCCTCCAGAATTTCGTGTGTCAGCTGCTCCCGGTAACGTTTAACAACCTCACACGATTGAAACTGAGGCTGGCATCTGCAGTCACGGCAATGTATGCCAAGGTGACCAGAAATTGTCGAAGACACGTTGTAAGCATGTTCCCTTACCCTGTCATTGAGACAGCGACCTGTCTGGCCAACATAACGCCTACCGCAACACACAGGGAGGGAATACACAACTCCCACAGAGCAAGTGACGTAACGATTGCGATGCTTCGTAGTGCAGGATGTCGCCTCCCTATCAGAGGGATTAACGGCTCTACACAGTCTTGAAAGCTTGTCAGGAGCGGTGAACAACACGTCCACATCACGCCTGCTCTGCAATAAGTTTGAGGTTATAAGCCACGCCGTGCATATACGGAATGACGGCGAAATTTCTTCTTCCCCGTCCTTTTCCACTGCTGGAAGCGATATCGCTGGTCACAGGCCAAGCTTTTGTTTCTTTGAGCAGTGCCCCAGCAACAGCTGTCAAAACGTGTGAGGGGAGCCCAGCGACAGTGAGGCGTTCAGTTTGCTTATCGAAGCTAGGTTGAACTCCTTGAGAAGTATCTGAGGTCAACCTTTGCAACTTGGGAGGGCAGTCTCTACTTGCAAACGTCAAGGAGTGTGTATTGGATCTTGCATCGCCCCTGTTCTTAGCGACTTGTTCTTATCAAGCCTCGAGCGCATCATTCTAGAACACCTAGAGGGTACCAATGTTGCATGGGTTTTCCGCTATGTAGACCACCTTCAGTCCTGTTGGAAACTGACGCCTTGTCCTTTCATACATCGATGACTCATATTTTAGGCATCTTTTTCTAACCTGTCTTTCGCCACTTCTCTTAACTCATGAAGTACCTGAAGCGGGATGTATAAGATTTTTGGATTTAACTTTACCAGCGTTTCCGGACCATGTACGCTGGGCTTATGAACGTCGGGCCGGCAAGCCTCTTCTGACCTTTGAGACCACGCATTAAAAAATGTAAAACGTGCAATCGCGAGGACTTGCTAAACACATGCTTGCGAAGGTCTTGATTTCAAAAAGTTCAACCTAACTCCGATAAGCAAACTGAACGCCTCACTGTCGCTGGGTTCCCCTCACACGTGCTGTCCGCTGTCACTGAGTTACTGCTCAATGAAACAAAATCTTGGCCTGTGACGAGCGATATCCCTTCCAGCAGTGGAAAAGGAAAGGAAACAAGAAAATTTGCCGAAATTCCGTAAATTCATGGCGTGGCCCATAACCTCAAACGTATTGCAGGCATATGTAATCTGGAGGTGTTGTTCAGCGCTCCTGACAAGCTTTCAAGATTGTGTAGAGCCGTTAATACCTCTGATAGGGGGGCGAGGGCCTGAACTACCAAGCATCGCAATCGTTACGTCACTTGCGCTGAGGGAGGTCCGTAATCCCTTCCTCTGTCTTGCGGCAGGCGTTGTTGGCCAGACAGGTCCCTGTCTCAATGACAGGCTAAGGGAACATGCTTACAACGTCCCTTCAACGATTTCTGGTCACCCTGGCTTACATTGACGCGACTGCAGATGCCAACCTCAGTTTCAACTGTGTGAGGTTGTTAAACGTCACCGGGACCAGCTGACACATGAATTCGGGAGGCTTCAAATAGAAAGATTTGTTGTTATGGTGTGTCAGCAGTCCTTCTGTTGCTTTATCAAGAAAAAAGATTAATTTTCTTTCCTCTTCATCTTGATTTTAGCGCGTGCCCTCTGTGTGTGTTTTTAGAGGCTATACTTGGTGTTTTGTGCTTTTTGTTATTTGTTTTTCAGCTGATTTTCTTCCTTTTTTGTTTTCAACTGTGCGTGTATATATTGCACCGTTGCGTCCAATAAAATTTACTTGCGAGTCACCGCTTTGTCTGTGTCCTCCTTGATGTAGTCCGTGTTTTTTTTGTTTTTTTTTTGCGCTGTTTTAATTTTTTTGAGTAAAGGAAACAAAGACGAAATTGTGGGAAGAGAGAATGCAGGGGAAATCAGCTTTAACAATATACAGGGCACAAAAACAAGAAATAAAGAAGGAACAGTTGTATGATAATTCATTGGGGAGCTCATTACTGTTTGAAGCTAGAACGGGGTTGCTAAGGACGAAAACATATAGGGCTAAATTCCAGAAAAGTGACACTCTTTGCAACATATGCAACCACGAAAGGGAAACTACAGAACACGTAATTTTAAGGTGCACTAGGCTTAGTTCCACCCTCTTGGGGGGGGGGGGGGGGGGTGACTGCAGATTTGGAGGGGGCACAGGGATTTAGAGACATGGATGGACGAATAGATAGGGAAAGTATTGCGGAAACTAAGAGGAGATTGGAAGATTGGTGAAAAAAAATCTATAGAAGGGTAAAAAAATACAGATAAAAATGATCAATGGAATCACTAAAAAGGGAGGTAAGGTGTTCTGTTAGAACAAAATTTACACAAATAAAAAAAAAAGAGATGACGAAATATTAGGCTAGGTGGCGCAAGCTGCCGCCCGTTATAAAGGGTATAGCCATCACCATCCATCCATCCATTTATCTAGCACCGTAGACGGCGATATTCTATATTGGCGTATAAGGAGGGAAAGTTAGGGCAGGACGGATGGGAGCAGCGTGGAAATTGTTAGATCCTGGCGGAAGTTAGAAGGGTATTTGATTGGATCGTTTTAAGTACATGAGTTTGCGTCACATTGAGTTTAGGATGGGGCCGAGGTAAGTGTTGCTGATTTACAGAGCTTTGATTTGAGATTTGATTGGGCGTTTGCTGAGTACAGGTTCATCGCTGGTTTGGAGGGGGGGGGGGTCTAAGCCAAGAAATCACAGGCGCCCGAATATGCAATTTGCGGGCGAGTTTGTAGACCAGCTCATTACCTGCAAGAAATGCATGACCTGGGACCCCAAAAATAGTGACCGAGGATGAATGAACTGTGCGTAGAGCCGCCTTGAGGTCTGCTCAAAGATCTGGGAAGCTTTTCGAGCTGCTGCAAGGCGCGAATGCCAGCATATTAGATATAAATCGTATAATCTAATGTGGGAGCTTGTTGGACAATATCTTGGATAGCATGTATGATAACAACTATTTCTATTGTGATGACATTTG
Organism: Ixodes scapularis; assembly: GCF_016920785.2. Taxonomy (NCBI): domain Eukaryota; kingdom Metazoa; phylum Arthropoda; class Arachnida; order Ixodida; family Ixodidae; genus Ixodes; species Ixodes scapularis. The sequence continues at coordinate 91,653,156 of NW_024609835.1, forward strand.
GGGGACTTACATTTGGGCCGCTGGTGTAAACTTGGGGTATTAGGAATTCTGGTGTGTAGATTGCGCATGCCGCAATTCTCTTGGCCCCTGTCTTGGAGATAGATGAGATGGATGGCAACCTTGCGCCCTTATGGAATCATTCTCTGTGTCCAGAGGCGTTCGGTGAGGTACAGGGGCAATGTGCAGGATTGAGGGTAGGGTATGGGAAGGTATAAGTAAGGGAAGACCAATGGGAAATGTCCTGCCTGCTCCTGGTGGAGGTTCCCGACAGGCGGGCTGTTTGTCGATACCGATGTAGGCGAAGAAGAAATGTGGCGGTACAATTAATCCGTGCCGTAGAGTTTCTGGTTGGAGGTGGAAATAGAGAGATTCAGGGAGGCATGTATACGTACGCACAGGCAGTGGACCCAGAAAAAATCTCGCGGGCGGCGGCCGATCTTTTTCAAGGATAAGGCAACATCGACGACGGACACCCCTACGCCCTAATATGCCAACTACATCAAATACAAGGGACGTCATTACCAGTAGTGAGAAGAGCTCATGATAGTTATGGCTGTAATATTCAGTATGTTTGCGAGCACATTAGAATTGTCTTTTTAGCATGCGTAAAACAGTGAACGATTTTATTATAGTGCAGCTACCATATACACTAATGTCTCGTTATAATGGACCTTGTTAATATAGATACCCCGCTATATGAAAACAATTTTCGGGGACAACCCCGAAAAATACATACATTGTGACTCGTTATACACGAACTCCTCTCTGTTACGTCACGGCGCGGCGGTGGCGCGTCGGGCGCACTTCCGGTCTGGCGCTTTGGGCGGAAGCCGCCATGGGGCACGTGCATTCCTGTCTTACTTCGGAAGAAACCGAAACAAAACCTGCCTTGTCGTCAAAACGCCGCGACTGGGGCTTTACTTTAAGAGTCGGAAAAGGTTTGAAGGTCAGTTTTCATACGTTTTCTGCCTGCTGGGTTTGTCCGAGAACGTGAAGAGGGGCTTTTAAAAAGAAAAAAAACAGACGCCATGGGACCACGATTGCTTGGGCGGAAAGCACTTTGAATTGAATTCACGGATACTTGTGGTCGTCTAATTTATATTTTTTTGATCCAACATGAGCGCGGGAAAACAGTCAAGTTGTACGGACCACCTGCGGACTACGTTCAGTGTGCCATCAAGTTCAAACGGCCGCCTCGTCGTTCCAGCTGTTGTCTGCTGGCTCAAACGTTTCTGCTTGTCGTCTGCTCGTTCAAACGACAGCGGGCAGTAGACCAAACGTTGACCCGGTAATTGCGATAAGAAGTGCAGACCTCAAAAGTCGTTTAAGTTTGAAGGTTGCTTCGGGTAAGTAGGCTCGGTATAAACAGTAGGTATAAGGAGATGTTGATAATTGTTACCAGTGGCCATCACCGACTTGTTATGCCTGATTCACTCGGTCGGACTCTGCTTACTATTTTCAGTATCGACGTCGACATCTCAGCTACGGTTCAGGCTTTTGCAGCCCGAGCGACGTCAATACTTAAACTAGCTAGCAGAACCTCACCATGTGAATCAAGCTTTAACGTCATTTATGCGGCGTCCACACGGAATGATTCGCCGCATGTTGCATTTTTCACGCCAAGTTCTGCGGTGTAACGAGCATCGTTAATTTCGCTGTAGTCAGACATTGCCAGGAAGACGTAGAATCAACAATTCGAACACAAAAAAGGGCAGAGGGACTCACACCGACGCCGACAACGTCCCATTCCAATGGTTTGTTTATGGGCGACGGCGAGATTCTTGCCCACACCCCAATCGCGCAACCGCGGCGTCGGGGGCGTCCTCTAGGGGCGCTAAGGTTTGTTTGTAAACATGAGTTGGCGTATAAAGACAGCTCACAATATGGATGATTTTTTGGGAACGGAGGTGTCCATATTAACGGGACATCACTGTACTTTTGCTAAATAGTTGTGTGTGCAAGCGAAAATAAAGGCGGGCCGGGACTTTTGTACTTAATCAACATCACTACGAAAATAAAATCCGATATAGATAATGCAGTTGATTAGAATTGCTACATTTTTTGTTAAGAACCAAATCTGTGCTATTAGGTCCGTAGCGAAACATGATGAAGGCACATCATCTTATTTTTTTTACAAAAAAAAAAAAAAAAGAAACATTACACGGGCAGTTTTCTTACTCATGCATCTTCCCAAGTTGGCGTCGTAGTATTGGTTACCAGGGCAGCCTAGGACCCTTCTTGGTGTCCGTTTCTCTGTAAAAAATATAAAATAATGGGAGATAACGCTAATATCAACCATGATCATAGTATTTAACAGCGTAAAAGTTTTAGAAATGTACGCTTTACCGTAAAACAAATTACAAAAACAGCAGGAAAAGTGCATGTTAAAAGTGTGTACTTATAATATTAAAAAAAAGATTCCGTTTTTTTTTCTGTAGAACCAAATACAATAATGTTGGAAAATGTGAATGCCGCTAGCGGCGTAATTATTGTAATCAGCAAAATAAAAATCTAGCTCTCTTTAATGAACGAAAAAAAAGCTTAGTAATGCCCTTATCGAATGACATTGGCTTGCAGTTCCTTTGTTATTTTATAATAACTCATCTGATTAGGGAAATAGTAGCGATCTGATCACAGAGGGCAATTATAATTTAGCAATTCAATAATATGTAGCCGTGTTCAGTTGTGCTACCTGGTCCAGAACGTTGTTTAGGGTGACAGCTTGAACGTATTCACGAATACACGCAAGATTGTGCCCAGAGGTATTTAGAGCCACTTTTCTCTCGTGTGTATATGTTCGAGCTGGCCCCAAGAAGAATTAAATAAAGCGTCCGATGACTCACAGATTAAAGAGAAAAATTCAAAAAAGAAAAGAGTATTCGCACATACAAAAAGGCTTGCAAAGGTTGTATAATGAATAGACTGCTATTGGAAACATTTCTAGCGTTGACTGTGGCAATCAAGGGACCACTTTAGCAAGCACGAATTACGGTAGAATATTGTAAAATATTATGAAGAGGCACGCTCACTCTATCTATATATTTTTTTTCTTTTGTGATTACATTCTTTCAGGATACGTTGTTGTGCTAGTTGGTTCAGAAGAGTGAAGCATCCAATATAGCGCAAAATGAGAAAAGGACGAGAAGTAAACGTGACAAGGGCTTGTACTGTTTACATCTTGTCCCTGTCTTTTTTCAGCTATTTTGTTTAACATTCCTTTACGCCCAACTAAAATAGACACATACTACACTTGTTACAGAATATTGTTCAACTTGAGCACTTCTGTGGTCCGACTGATGTTGTAAGTCCAAATATCTGCGAGACAAGTTTGTATTTTTAACGTCTGCAAACATATTAAGGGTTATAATGAGTCTGCATTCCCCTTAATTTGTCAAAGCGAAACATTGATGGTGGGCATTTGCTTCATCGAAACACGTCTTTCTGTTGAATCAATACATATTGCAGGTAGCGTGTTGTTAATGCGAAATTGTTTCGTTATAATCATCCATTCCTATATAACTCTAGAGAACGGAAGAATTTCTCAAAATGTTGTACATGAAGAATGTCATACGTTGACAATATAATTAAAGAGTATCTAATATTTTTAATGTTCCGGGTATGGATGACGCATATCTATAATATTCATCATAATATTTTTTTAATTCCACAACCGCGGGCTATAAATTCTGTTCTGTTTACCAAATTCAGTCACGTGACGGAAAAAAAATCCAGGGCTGTGCAGGAAAGTCGGATCTACGGCAATCCGCGGAGGATGAACGCGCAACTTTGCTACAGTAGGTATGTACAGGAACTCTAATCGAGACTGCTCGCGACGACCCTGGTCTATTAAATCAACGTAATATTTTTTCACTCTACTTTTGGTTTAAAAATGAACGCGAGCAATAAAAAGAAAAGTTCATGTAAAAAACAAAAACAAAACGGGGTTGCATATCGACGGCGTTTTTGCTGCTGGCGGATTTGGTCTGCTTGTGGTCTGTATTCTTTCGCTAGTCGGATAAACCTTCGGAAGCTGCTCCCGACTCCATCTATCAATACGCGCAAGTTTTTTTTTGCCATTTTTTTACAGAACGGAAGCTTCGCTTTGTAATTCTACATAAAAGCGACCTGTGAAAATACACCCTGAACGAAAAGTTTAGATCGCTACGCGTAGGCGCCAATTTAAACGGCCTATATTAGATCAAGCCTGGTTATTTCATACACCCTATATATACGTATACTATAAAATAAGCACAGGTCACAGACATCAGGTCGTGTGACGACAAATTTCCCGTTAAGCTCAGGCCACGTGACGTCAGGTTACGAATATCAATTCCCACTCCAAATTTAGCGGGGAAATAAATTGATGTATAGGTCTTTTGATGTTATGCCAGGTGACGTCATTTTCCCGCTGATTCTAGAGAAGAAACAGAATTGATATATAGGTTTCGTAAGGTTAGGTCACGCGACATCAATGTTCGAATTAAATTTACAGGAAATACCGAATTGCTGTTTAGGCCGTGTGCCATCAATTTCCAAACTAAATGTAATAGGCTATGTACAAACGAAGGGAACGAAAGAGGAAAAAAGTAGGAATTACGGGGGTTCTGCTAAAAAATGAAAAAGTTTGCAAACCTCTGTAACGCGATATTAGAGCGCAGCTCCTGAGGACAAGGGGCTATGCCCCTCCTCCTCCTCCGTACCTTCCCCTCCTCTCCTCTTCCTCTGCAACTCGTCCTCCCCTCTTCTTATCTTTCTCCCCTACTTTCCTCTTTCTCCTTCCCTCCTCCTCTGCTCCTCGTTCCAGTCTCCCTCTCTCCCCTTCTACTCCTCCTCTCTCCTCCTCCTCCTCCGTACCGTACCTTCCGCTCCTCTTCCGCACGTGACGTCAATTTTCTCGCCAAATCTAGTGGAGTTACTGAATTCGTTCATATGTGGCGTGACGCCAAGTCATCTGAAGTCATTTTTTTTCGCTAAATTTAGCGGAAAATTGAATTGTTGTTGAGGTTACGTGACGTAAATCTTCCCGCTAGCGCGGTTAGGTCAAAACCGACCGCGACGCCAACCGCGACGCCGACCGCGACGCCGACTGGAACGCCGCGAAACCCGGAAACGCACGTCTAGGATATGCGCACTAAAGGCATATCGTGTTAGAAAAAACAGCGAAATTTGTGAGCTGAGGAGCCGCCAGAATAAGGCTTGTCGTTTGTACGACCGCTTAAATCTTAGGTAACGGGACGCTGTCAGATAGGCTTGTCATTACGCGGTATCCGCGCCCACTCCGGAAGCTGACGTGCTAACGTTGACTCCGAATGAAACGTATGTCGCTCTTTTGGATGTTAGTTTCGATGTATGTCTCCTCATGGCTTAAATTTGCCACAGAGTAGAGCTGGTCCGAATTTAGTTGTCTGAATTCCAGGAACAACTGTAGCCTATTGCGGAGATGGTCAACGGATCTCCAATACATATATTTCAGCCAAGGCGGTTAGATTGAAAAGTTGATGATTAGATTTTGGGCAAACTCTTCACTAAGATATTATATTAAAATTAAAACCAGACGTGCACCACGGTAAATTACAGTTTTCAAAAGGAATAACCTGTTTTTTGATGACTCAACTTAGGGGTTTCCACTCTTTTTGGCTAAACGGCCTGGTTAGGTTAAAAATGGGAGGGCATGAAAATTTCGGTTTAGTTGTACAGTGAAACATACTAATGAGACTGATACAACTAATAATGCCACAATGTACATAAGAACGCAACAAAATTTTAACATATTTACACACACATGAAGCTGGGAATTAAGACTGGTATAACTGGTGATGCCAATATTCAGTTATGGCGAGAGAAGCCCGCTGCGCTACAGTGTATTTCGTTCTTTCTGGTATCGCCTGTTGAGTATTAAAGGGCGTCGCGGTGCCGCTTTTATAGGCGAACATATTTTTGCGCCGGCAGTAGCGGGTCTGAATACTTCTGGCCGAATATGGGCCGCGGACCAGGGTTTCGAGACCCCTGACTTAATTTAAAACTGTGTACTCTTTAGTCAAATATACAAGTTTGTACTAAGAATGAGACAGCATAGGCCGTTTGTAGTTGAATCACGATGTATTAGAACTACTTTTATTTTCACTGTATTATTAATGCAATTCCCATGAATCGAGGTACCAAAAGTCACATTCCGCCGCACAAAACTTGAAACCTTTCGTGTCCTCATTGTGTGTCGTGATTGCTGTAAAAATTACGTCAGCACTAAATATTTACAGAATTGACTCACTAGCAATGCAATGAAACACACTCCATATAGAAAAATATTCATTTTCTTTCTAAGTTGCACCATCACATATTGACTAATATTGCTACAAGTATTACTCAACAGTTCCAAATAATTTCGATATTATCAAATTTAACTAGCAGTTTGTGCGTGTGTCCTTTGTTGACAATATTGGGAACTAACCTACTGCAGTGAAATATGTACGGAACGTTTCTCAGATGGTTAGGATTGAAAATATTACGAACTCTTTCTTGGCCTCGCCATTCTGTCATCCCAGCAGGCAATTATGGCCCCCATTTTCGATAACCATACATAATTCTGAAAGATATTGTTTAACGTGATTTAACAAATAGTTTGAAAGAGTACGAACGCGATACCAAAAGACGATAAGAAGCCGTGATCACAATAACTCTCCCTCATACACTCCTTGGCGATTCTGTTACTTGCTACTTTTATTGGTAGTTTTTAACTGAAACTAGATACATTATTTAAGTAAGTGTAACGATAACTTCAATACCCTTTTTGAAAAGTAACTAAAAAGTATCGCAAAGATACAAAATATGTTTAAAAAAAAGACTTTTTTGAACACTACAGCGAGTTTGACCGCGTGCGGAGTTTGGGCTCCACATTCGACGCTACAAAATACAAGAACTAAAAAAAAAAAAATTGTCGGAGAAAGGTGCCCAGCAGAGGGCAGACGTGTTTCTAGTTCTGTTTTCATTTTTCATTGCGCAGAGGAGCACATCTAGCATTTGCTTTATTTCAACATTTTTGTGCGTGGCTCTCTCGCCCCGTCTTCACCCTCTCGGACCACATCGAACGCCCCCGCCTCTTTAGCCAAGCGACAGAGCCACCTCGTAGAAATGCGCGACGCGTTCACAGGCCCAACCACATGGGACGTTTCTTTTACGTGCCTAGCCTGTGCCGAGGTCGGCGCGCGTCGCTCAAGATCACCCACAACAATGCGACACGCCTGTCGACGCCGAAATCTCGATGGGTCAGATATCAGCACAAAGCGCCAGGCCTGTCGCGCGGTGACGCTTACGCGGACGGAGCGCCCGACGGTGAACTGTTTAACCCCGAACGAGAGCCTCTTTCGTCAGTTTCGCATGCAGTCGTGGCGATATCTTCCTTTGCGGACGCAAGTCGCCGCCAGTAGACACTCTCTGACCGGGGCCACAGATGATGTTTCTACTATTCGACTTGCCCTTTTGGAAGGGCCGTGAACCCGTGATTCACTGTCGAGTCTTTTGTTCTACGTTACATCGAAGAAAATAAAAAGAAAAGTACAAAGCATTCCGAGATGACTTTGGGCTGCTTTGTTTACTCCTTTTTTTTACCTTGTTTCATTCTACGGACTTTTCTACTTCTTTCAGTTTCAAATGGTTTAACCTTCTGCACACCTCCCTATTATTGTAATGGGCGCGTCTGTTCATCGGTATCTCCCTCTTCAGTCATATAAGAAAGGAGAATACAATAGCTTTTAGGAGGAGGAGCAAGGGAGATAGAACATCGCAAAAATTAAGGAAAATAGTCGGATGGTAAGTAACCTTTATCGCTCAAACGAAGTGCTTTTATGGGTGACGAACGGCAGGTGTTACCGTGTCCCAGCTATGAACTGCACTTTGACCTTGTCGAATGTAGAGGCGATAACTCCACCCCTGGCTGCACAAACTGCAAATATACATATGGGTGTTTTCAGCTCAAATCGTGCAGGCCAAAAAGGGTCGAACTTTTAATTTCCCTGAAAGAAAAAAACTGTTATGGCGTCGTCTCTAAAAACGCAATAGCCCCAAACCGCAAGTTCGTCGGATTTCTTGTTCTCGACTTACGAATTTTCAGAGGCCGCGGCGAAAAGCAGTGTTTTTCACATCCGTCGTGGGTCGGATGTTTCGCTCGATCTCTCGCCGTGGATTTTCAGTCCACATTATATTATCTTTTTTTAAGCACTCTGCGAACACATTTAAAACGTCCTAATATCATGAAATACTTTTAGGCGTTATGCTTTTTTTCTGTAAAAAGGTCAAAACGCCCCCTCGGTTAATTATTTAAAAAAATTGACAATTAAATACTGGTGATCTACTTGGGTTACATCAATAATTTTTGTGTCTACGGAGAGCCCAAAACGCGCACCTTATATATATTATAAAATGAATGAGCTGTATAAAATATCTTTTGCGGGACGTTTACGTTAATGTTATGCGAAAACCAAAAAGTACTAAATTTGAAATCGATTTTCTCAAAAAATTTATTTTTTATCATTTTTATTTCTTTCTTAAAATGTAGATAAAATAGTTGTCTACGCGAAAATCAAGTCGAGAAAGTGTGTATTTTGTTTGTATGTTCTATATTTAAGCCTCAATATCGGAAAAATACGTCTTCGTTTTGCAAGACTTAAGTCAGACATAGCGACCCGTGCGTTTCTATGAATTGTGAAAAAGTTTTCTTGAATTTCTGCCCGCGTTTTGTAATCAATTATAAACGTATTTTGTGGTATTGAATAGTTATTTATGTTTTGATAAGAGCGGGAAACCACGAGAACCATGTCTAACCAAATCAGCAGCCCAAGTAGACCTTCAATATCCGAGAGGCACAGACGTTATATTGTTTTGATTTATAAACCTTTCACTGTAAACTAGCATGATTAGCTATTAGCTGTCATATTACTAAGACATAAAAAGTCACCACAAAATTGATATATTATATACAATTTTTTTCGAAACCATACGCTAGGGTTTGCTCACCGCACATCGCACAGATCACCAGGGAATATCCTTTCACTTTCGTAATACGCAAATGTGATGACACAGAAACGGTGCGAAACACACGGAGAGAGTATCACGAAGAGGGGTAGGAAATAAAAATAAATAGATAAGAATAAAATTGCTAAACTCCGATCTTAAGAAAAATTGCGTAAAACAAATAAAACATTTAGGTTCGAGCGGTGGCAAGGCGATAGGTCCACGCCTGGTGGAGAGTCAGACAAAGAAGTCAACGACACGTAAAAGTAAAGACAAAAATAATAAACACGGAAAAACTCAGTCGCACATGGCAAGAACAAAAACCAACTCCTCGGGGCATTCCCTAAACGGGACACAACCGAATGCGTGCGAACACGCTCTCTACAACACCGTCAGGCTGCTACGCCATGACGAAATAAACCAAACAACGAATCAATGCTGACAAACAGGTAGTTATAAAACATTAAAAAAAAAAGTGGGGGAAATTGCACTTCAGAAACAAATTTCAGCGCTGTGAAGAAACACTCACGAAATAAAAAAAAAAAGTCTTAACCGACCGACGCCGAGTTCAGTCGCACGACACTGAAGCCTGGCAGGATGACGCTGTCCAGATGATGCTCGAATCTGTTCTTCACTCTATTACGCACATCCGCGGCGGCTGTGCGGAACAAAGTGAAGAATATATTCTAGCAGCGATGCGCGAGAAGGTAACCGAGACGTAACATGCCTCGAGCTTCATATCGGAAGAGGAGCTTTCAAGGTAGTTACTGCAGTTACTCAAACTTTCTTTTTCCCCTTCCCTTTTTCAAAAGAGCACGTCAGCCGGCGCTAGCTTTTCATCTTGGGAGAAGGCCACTCTTCACAAACGGTTATAGTTGACAAGGAGGCTGACTTCGACCCAACTAGCCTCCGGGCGGAATAAACACATGTATATTTAGCAACACGTTCGTTTTTAATGTCAGGCTCCGGGCTTTGCTCTTTCCAAAAGAGATGAGTGGGCATGGCGGCACGACAGCAGTGCGCAACAACTCAATGATCACCATGTATTTTCAGCTCCTGCTTTCCTGCGTGCTGACTTCGGCCCGTGGAACGAGTTCTTGTTTTTTCGTGGGCCATACACCGCAGAAGAACACGTCATCATCGATACCAGGCACGTTCCTCGACACCGGTATGATGACACCGAGACACGCCGACGCCATGGATCAGCCCCTTTTCATCGATGCCTATCACTCGTCACCGTCATCGACTCTGGCTCACCCTGGTGGCCAGATGGCCTGTATTTATACGCCGCTACACAACTTTTTCGCCAGTGGGCATGGCGGCACGACAGCAGTGCGCAACAACTCAACGATCACCATGTATTTTCAGCTCCTGCTTTCCTGCGTGCTGACTTCGGCCCGTGGAACGAGTTCTTGTTTTTTTTTCGTGGGCCATACACCGCAGAAGAACACGTCATCATCGATACCAGGCACGTTCCTCGACACCGGTATGATGACACCGAGACACGCCGACGCCATGGATCAGCCCCTTTTCATCGATGCCTATCACTCGTCACCGTCATCGACTCTGGCTCACCCTGGTGGCCAGATGGCCTGTATTTATACGCCGCTACACAACTTTTTCGCCAGTGGGCATGGCGGCACGACAGCAGTGCGCAACAACTCAATGATCACCATGTATTTTCAGCTCCTGCTTTCCTGCGTGCTGACTTCGGCCCGTGGAACGAGTTCTTGTTTTTTTTTCGTGGGCCATACACCGCAGAAGAACACGTCATCATCGATACCAGGCACGTTCCTCGACACCGGTATGATGACACCGAGACACGCCGACGCCATGGATCAGCCCCTTTTCATCGATGCCTATCACTCGTCACCGTCATCGACTCTGGCTCACCCTGGTGGCCAGATGGCCTGTATTTATACGCCGCTACACAACTTTTTCGCCAGTGGGCATGGCGGCACGACAGCAGTGCGCAACAACTCAATGGTCACCATGTATTTTCAGCTCCTGCTTTCCTGCGTGCTGACTTCGGCCCGTGGAACGAGTTCTTGTTTTTTTTTCGTGGGCCATACACCGCAGAAGAACACGTCATCATCGATACCAGGCACGTTCCTCGACACCGGTATGATGACACCGAGACACGCCGACGCCATGGATCAGCCCCTTTTCATCGATGCCTATCACTCGTCACCGTCATCGACTCTGGCTCACCCTGGTGGCCAGATGGCCTGTATTTATACGCCGCTACACAACTTTTTCGCCAGTGGGCATGGCGGCACGACAGCAGTGCGCAACAACTCAACGATCACCATGTATTTTCAGCTCCTGCTTTCCTGCGTGCTGACTTCGGCCCGTGGAACGAGTTCTTGTTTTTTTTTCGTGGGCCATACGCCGCAGAAGAACACGTCATCATCGATACCAGGCACGTTCCTCGACACCGGTATGATGACACCGAGACACGCCGACGCCATGGATCAGCCCCTTTTCATCGATGCCTATCACTCGTCACCGTCATCGACTCTGGCTCACCCTGGTGGCCAGATGGCCTGTATTTATACGCCGCTACACAACTTTTTCGCCAGTGGGCATGGCGGCACGACAGCAGTGCGCAACAACTCAACGATCACCATGTATTTTCAGCGCCTGCTTTCCAGCGTGCTGACTTCGGCCCGTGGACCGAGTTCTTGTTTTTTTTTCGTGGGCCATACACCGCAGAAGAACACGTCATCATCGATACCAGGCACGTTCCTCGACACCGGTATGATGACACCGAGACACGCCGACGCCATGGATCAGCCCCTTTTCATCGATGCCTATCACTCGTCACCGTCATCGACTCTGGCTCACCCTGGTGGCCAGATGGCCTGTATTTATACGCCGCTACAACTTTTTCGCCAGTGGGCATGGCGGCACGACAGCAGTGCGCAACAACTCAACGATCACCATGTATTTTCAGCTCCTGCTTTCCTGCGTGCTGACTTCGGCCCGTGGAACGAGTTCTTGTTTTTTTTTTCGTGGGCCATACACCGCAGAAGAACACGTCATCATCGATACCAGGCACGTTCCTCGACACCGGTATGATGACACCGAGACACGCCGACGCCATGGATCAGCCCCTTTTCATCGATGCCTATCACTCGTCACCGTCATCGACTCTGGCTCACCCTGGTGGCCAGATGGCCTGTATTTATACGCCGCTACACAACTTTTTCGCCAGTGGGCATGGCGGCATGACAGCAGTGCGCAACAACTCAATGATCACCATGTATTTTCAGCTCCTGCTTTCCTGCGTGCTGACTTCGGCCCGTGGAACGAGTTCTTGTTTTTTTTCATGGGCCATACACCGCAGAAGAACACGTCATCATCGATACCAGGCACGTTCCTCGACACCGGTACGATGACACCGAGACACGCCGACGCCATGGATCAGCCCCTTTTCATCGATGCCTATCACTCGTCACCGTCATCGACTCTGGCTAACCCTGGTGGCCAGATGGCCTGTATTTAAACGCCGCTACACAACTTTTTCGCCAGTGGGCATGGCGGCACGACAGCAGTGCGCAACAACTCAATGATCACCATGTATTTTCAGCTCCTGCTTTCCTGCGTGCTGACTTCGGCCCGTGGAACGAGTTCTTGTTTTTTTTCGTGGGCCATACACCGCAGAAGAACACGTCATCATCGATACCAGGCACGTTCCTCGACACCGGTATGATGACACCGAGACACGCCGACGCCATGGATCAGCCCCTTTTCATCGATGCCTATCACTCGTCACCGTCATCGACTCTGGCTCACCCTGGTGGCCAGATGGCCTGTATTTATACGCCGCTACTCAACTTTTTCGCCAGTGGGCATGGTGGCACGACAGCAGTGCGCAACAACTCAATGATCACCATGTATTTTCAGGTGAGTAACAACGTGTCGTATTTCTGCAAACGAAGCGACGACATTTTTTTGTTCGTGCTGCCATGCCCCTGTGCCTGTTTGTCTATTGCGTACGAGTGTTTTTGCGTTTCGTTCCGCCTCCTTCTTTCGGGAGACGTTGAGTTAAACCCTGGTCCGGATGACCTAACTTTGCAAACTGTTCTTGATAAACTTAATGCAATGAACACATCCCTTCTTTCTGAAATCAGAAGTGTCCGCGCAGATCAGGAAACGGCGACCAAGTCCTTAGCTGAATTAAACTCGCGGGTCTCGGCAATTGAAGGCAATCTAAGCGATGTTAAAGCACTAAGGGACGACATCGCTTGTGTTAAAGAGACCGTGTCTAAAGCAACAACTAGCGTCGACCAGGTGCAGCTCCGCCTGGATGACGTAGAAGACCGCTTACGCCGAGAAAACCTTGTATTTCACGGCATTAGCGACGCACCAGAGGAGACCTGGTCTCAATCGGAAGAAAAGGTTATTTCTTTGTGCAGCGAAAAACTCGGAATTAACCTTGAACCTTTACATATTACCCGGGCTCACCGCATTGGCCGTTACAACCCCAACAAACAACGCCCTATAATTGTTATGTTTGCATTAGGTAAAGTACGGCAGCAGCTTTTCTCCTCCCGGCTTTCGTTGCGAGGAACGAACGTCTCGATAGCAGAAGACTTCTCGCAAAATACCCGAACGGCCCGCAGCAAATTAATCGAATATAGAAAGACACAGGCAGGTCCCTTTAGGATTTCCTTCAACAGGCTTCTATTGAATGGACGATGTTATATGTACGACCGGTCTAACGATACTGTTTTTGAATGCCCGCGATAGCAACAACCTAGTAAAAGCTTAACACAACCAGCTACTGGAATTACAGCACCATCAACATGTACCAATGCGAACGATGCCAATACATTGTCTTTTCTGTACACCAATATTAGAAGCCTAATACCGAAGCGTGACGACATAAATGAATTAATCGATGTTATGAACGTTGGTGTTATCGCACTAAGTGAGACCTGGCTCACGTCAGAAATAACTGATAATGAAATTTTCTTGAACTCAAGTCACCAATCTTCTTTTGTTATATTTCGCAGTGATCGGGTTTCAGGGAGAGGCGGTGGTGTCCTCCTCGCTGTAAAAAACAATCTTCATCCACGAAAAGTGAACGTTGTGTCTGATCTAGAGATTGTATTTGCTTCCATCAACTGTTCAAACAACATTGCCATTGTTGGGGTTTGTTATCGCCCACCTTCTTGCAACGCTTCTTTTGTTGAAAGGCTGCATGACGCACTGTGCGACGTGAGAACGCAGCACCCCTTATCGAAACTGGTTCTGGTGAGAGACTTCAACTACCCAGACATAGACTGGGGCGAAGATCTGCCGTCGGCAACGGCATCTCGAAATTAATCGAAACTTTTCTTAGATATGTGCCTAACGTTTAATCTAGAGCAACTCGTAACGCAGCCAACAAGGGTAACTGAATCATCATCTTCGATTCTAGACTTAGTCCTCACGTCGCACAGCGAAATAATAAACGATGTAAACATCATTAATGGCCTCAGCGATCACAAGTGCATACACTGCTCTTTGAACATTAAAAACAACGCAGCTGTTGAATCCTATCGAAAAATTAGAATATATGGAAAAGCAAACACTGACTTGATCAACCTCGGCCTGAAGTCTTTTATGGAGTCATGTATGCCCAACTTTTTTGATCGTTCTGTACAAGATGATTGGATGCTTTTTAAAGAAACGTTACTTTGTTTAATTGACCATCATATACAACTAATACAGTTTCGAGAGAACGAGTCAGCCCCTTGGTACACCCGAGAGCTTAAAACGCTCTGTAACCGGAAAAAGAGATTGTACCGACGTGCCCGACGTCTAGACGCAGATCAGGCTTGGTCTTGTTTCTCAGATGCTTTCGCACTGTACAAGTCGACTGTCGCGAAAGCTAAAACACAATTTTATCAGAGCGATCTTGCCGCTATTCTCAAAAGTAACCCTCAGAAATTTTGGAAGATAATAAACCCCCAGTATCGTAAACCGGTTTCATTGGTAAATGACAACGGAACTAATCCCTCTGATGATGATGCTGTTGAAAAGTTTTGCGATGCATTCTCCGCTGTGTTTAACAGTAGCGTCATCACATCTTTGCCAGATAATGTAACCATGTCGTTTCCACGAATGCATCCAATTACTTTCACGAAAAACGGCATTAGCAAGTTGATAGATGCACTTAAGATCTCATCGTCACCAGGGGCTGACGGCATAAACAGTAAAATGCTAAAGATTACTAAACCACTGTCAACTGTTTTTCTAACCTTTCTTTTTCAACAGTCCATAGATACTGGTGCTATTCCTGACGACTGGAGGGAAGGTAAGGTCGTTCCGGTCCACAAAGGCGGCGATGCGCACTCCCCTCTAAATTATCGACCCATATCATTAACTTCTGTTTGTTGTAAACTCATGGAACATGTCATTCATTCCCAAGTTATACATTTTCTAGAACAAAACAATTTCTTTTTTCCTAATCAACATGGCTTTAGAAAACATCGTTCTTGTGAAACACAGCTTGCCGCTTTCAGCCATGACATTCATATTTCCCTAGAAACCTCTCCTCAGGTTGATGCTATCTTTCTCGATTTTTCCAAAGCTTTTGATCGTGTTTCCCATAAACTCCTGCTAACAAAACTGTCCGCACTTTCCCTTGATTCTTCCGTTCTAGCATGGATTGAAAATTTTCTCTCTTACCGAACCCGGCATGTGCACATCAACAACTGCCGTTCCCGAAGCGCTCCTGTAACTCTGGCATACCGCAAGGATCTGTTCTTGGACCCCTGCTTTTTCTTGTATATATTAATGATCTCCCCCTTTCGTTGTCCTCTACGGTCCGCCTGTTTGCCGATGACTGCGTAATCTACAGGCCCATAGCTAACACAAATGATTCACTTAATCTGCAGACTGATCTTGACCGAATTAATGAATGGTGTTCAAAGTGGCAAATGCTCTTAAATGCTTCCAAATCTAAATCCCTCTCTTTTTTTCGAACCCGTCAACACCTTCAAGCTTTTTACTCTATTGGTAACCTCAATGTTGATGCCGTCTCAACTTACAAATATCTTGGCGTTCACTTCACTCACGACCTCTCCTGGAAGACTCATATTAACAACATCACTTCCGATTCAAACCGCACTCTTGGTTTTTTACGCCGCAATCTTCGTCTCGCGTCCTCATCTGTCAAACGCCTCGCATACGTCACATTAGTACGCCCAAAGTTAGAATATGCATCATCAGCCTGGGACCCTCATCTTAAATTCCTTACATCGGACATAGAATCACTTCAGAACCGTGCAGCTCGCTTTATAACGTCTCAGTACTCCAGGTTTGTCAGCGTAACTGAACTTAAACAAAACTTTTCTTTGGCTCCTTTAAGTTCACGCAGGCGTATTGCTAAACGTTGTCTTTTTCACAGGTTTTACTACGATGACCAGCTACATAGCTCATTCATCTTGCCACCTCATCGCATATCTCCTCGTGTTGATCACCCTGCAAAAGTTGGCCTTCTCTTTACCCGAAACACAGCATTCTTTAAATCTTTTTTCCCGGCGACATCTGTGGACTGGAACGGCCTGCCTGAAATCATCGTCTCCACCCAAGACATCGGCTCATTCCGCGAATTGTTATCATCACATCTCCTATAACCCCACTCCTTTATGTAATACCCTAACTCCAGGGTTCTTAAGGTATTTAAATAAATAAATAAATAACCCTTCGGTGCTATCGCATTTCCGCGGAGAGAGATAGAGCACGGCCGTTTCAAGGGATAGGGCGCTCGAAGCTTGGGCAAAAACGCGGTATCGTTTCACGCGTCCACGGATGGCCCCTCAGGTTTCGAAATTTCCCCACATCCCAACGAAAGCGGCCCATCTTCTTGTGTGCGTCTGCGGGATTTTTGCCCCCCGCCGCCGGTTTTAGCGCGCACGCGGCGTTGTTTTGGCCGGCAGGACTGTTGTTGACCGTCGATATTGTAAGGGCGTGATGTCATCGTCCTTTCAGGCAACAATTCCTTTGCTTTCCCTTGTGCAATACTCTGACTGACTGACTCCTCCAGGATGGCCATCACTGTTCGCCGCGTCAACGACACATTCGTGCTATTTCACTCCTCGTGACAGAGGGTGCGCTGCTCGCTTTACTGTCAAGGACCCTCCTATCTAATACCCTTGTTACACGGGCACGTTTAACTGCAGTTACGCTAAGCCACAGATAGCGCACAATACTTGCGGACAACATTCTGCGGCTATGCAGTCAAAGCTATGGGCGCACGTGCGCTTGAGCATCTTGAGCATCTATCGAAGCAGTGCGTGCGCGCTCTTCACTTCTTATGAAATAGCTGTCAGAGAGTATAGTGCGGTATCTGTGGTGCCGCGCAACAGCAGTTAAGCTGAGTTAACCGTGGTTAAGTGTGCCCGTGTAACAGGGGTATAAGACAACGAGTGCGAAAGGTCATGGTCATCTGCTGGTTTCGAAAGGGCGGGACGTTCATATAGGCCAATGAAGGCCCCGAATCCATACGAGGGCTGCCGATTTCTACACATTAAAAAATTACGGCGCCTGCTGGTCTGTTAAGAAGAGTTGCTTTCTCTTTTGAACTCCTCCAATGTAGCTAGCCGCCTACAATGAAATTTAAGTAATCAATAAATATAACAGGGTGGAACTACTGTATTTCATTTTTATGTGGGAACGTTGAAAAAAGGCAAAAATATTTCCAAGTTTGTGAAGGCGGCCGATTCGCAAGTCCATTTCTAGCCATAAAAACACGTTTTTTTACGATATTGATGCTTAAATATAGAACATACTAACAAAATACACACTTTCTCGACTTGCTTTTTGTGTAGTCAGCTATCACATCTACATTTTAATAAAAAAAAATAAAAAATGAAAAAAAAGCGTTTTTTGGAAAATCAATTTAAAAAATGGCACTTCTTGGTTTTCGCATAATAGTAACGTGAACGTCTGGCAAAGGACATTTTATACAGCCAAGTCATTTTATAATATATATAAATAGCGTGTTTGGGCTTTCCATGGTCATAAAAATATTAATGTAACCTAAGTAGATCGCAAGTATTTAATTGCCAAAAGTTCGTGAATAATTAACAGAGGGGGGCGTCGTTGACATTTTACAGAAAAAAAGCAAAACGGCTAAAAATATTTTATGGCATTAGAGCCTTTTAAATGTGTTCACAGAGTGCTTGAAAAAATATAATATAATGTGGACTAAAGTCCACGGCGGGAGATCGAGCGAAACATCCGACCCACGACGGATGTGAAAAACACTGCTTTCCGCCCCGGCCTCTTTTAAAATTCATAAGTCGAGAACAAAAAGTCCGACGAACTTGCGAATTGTGGCTACTGCGTTTTTAGAGACGACACTAGAACATATATTTTTTTCAGCGAAATTAAAATTCGACCTTTTTTGCCTGCACGATTTGATCGTGCAGGCAATCACCCATATATATATATATATATATATATATATATATATATATATATATATGCACACGGAGCCGGCTGCTCCAATTTTTCCCACCCGCACCTTCCTCGGGGTGGGTTTCGTCTTTAATTACTCGACACTACCGCTAGGCATGGAGACGGAACGAAAAGGGCTGAAACTTCGACAGCGCTCTCCAGCCTGAACCGCTATGCCAGCATTAGGAATATATATATTTTTCTATGCTTGAATATTTCACTGCTGTCCAGCCTACCCGTTGATTACCTCTTTGGCGTGGAAAGGGATGCGCATCAAAATGGGAAAAGTAAGTGATGATAACTTTAAAAAGAAGTTGCAGCTGCGTTACATTAATTAAAATTTTGATTACTCAGTCCATCCTGCATCGACGCAGCAAACGCTTTGATTCTACAAAGTCAAGCAACGGAAATAATAAATGTCTTAAAATGTGAAATGAGAGTCTTTTGAGAATTGGAAACAAATATAAATCGTAGTCATTGTGTATATCAATGTCTTCATAAGTACATAAAAAAATAAAAGAAAAGTATCTTGAAAGTGTTGTGTTCGAGCCGACAACAGCTACACCACCGAATAATAACTGGGTTTTATTCGGTGACGGCCATCAGCGACCGCTTGTAACTTACACATTTTTGGCAAACTATATATCACAGTAACTTATTACTCTTTAAAACTAACTTACCTAAGCTGGCCGGTATGGTTGTGGTATAGGCGTGTATTTAAAATGTATCCAGATCATCATACATTTCATATTCCAAAAGTTAACTACTGAAAGGCAATAGATGAATTGCTGCTCTACAAAAGGTATAAAAAGGCGATTCAAGGTATAATGACTCTCTCATCACTGAGCTCATAAGCGACAAGCTTCAGATCTGCGTCTAAATCTTAGAGAGAGCTATGCTCTGGCGATACATGTAAAAAACGCAATTCAATGACGTAAATTTTCAACACTTCAAACAATTCAGTCCACAGGTTAATAGGCAATCGATAGAACATCGGTTACTTGGGAATCTTTGAGAAACTACTTAAAGTAAAATTTATGCTGTGTCATCTTAAACTATGGCAAACGATTCGAAATTTTCAAATTTCTGTTCCCCAGTCCACAAAACTGAGAGGTGATAACTTTTAACTATCTATTTTAAACAAATATCGTCCCGCTAACCGTTTTTTTTTTTTTCATAATATATTTGTCTAAAATTTTTGTACAGCATTTTTGATAAATATTATGTCCTGCAAGTCGTCAGCGTATGAGACAGTCAGGCTTGACATAATTTTATCAATTTGTGTGCAACAACGCGCTGGATTATGCCTGCATTTTGGCATAGCTGGCTTTAATGTAAAACTAAGAATTCATAACAAAAAAGAAACGCAAGGACGAAACGTGAGGTTACATAGGACAAGTCGCACTCTCAACAAACATGTTGATAGACAACACTGAACCATTGTAAACAGCGCACTCGCAAGGAAAAATCATCCAGATGAAAAACACAAAGTTCAAATTAGACAACACTATTCATGACTAAGGCTTTCCTGATATATACTTGAAATTCATTACGTTTTTTTGGGGGGGATAAAAACAGAAGATAGCGACGTTTCTATAAGCGCTCCATCGGTGGCCCTTTATGATAAGGAGCACGCATATATCAGCAACGCCCTAGGCATACATTAATTTGCCTTGCTTTTTACTTTTTTTTTGTCTGGATGACGTTTTCTTGCGCATGAGCACTTTGCAATGTGTCGTCTAAAAGAATTTTAGTTAAAAGTACGGCTTTTTCTAGGCAGCATCTACACCTTGTGTCCTTCTATTTTCTTATGTAAAAACTTACTAAATAATAATCTTACCTAAAAATATTGAGGACGCTCGACTTATAAACAAAATCGTGTAAAGAAAAGCCTTGTTTATAAATGTTGGAAAGCTTTCATAGAATAATTTGACGATGCATGGAACTGGGGAATAGGAAAAAAAGTCATGGCTCAGTCGCTGATATGAGCCGAAAGT
This sequence comes from Ixodes scapularis, assembly GCF_016920785.2. Classification (NCBI taxonomy): domain Eukaryota; kingdom Metazoa; phylum Arthropoda; class Arachnida; order Ixodida; family Ixodidae; genus Ixodes; species Ixodes scapularis. The sequence goes on from NW_024609835.1 coordinate 91,673,615, forward strand.
ATCTACGATAAAGGCAAGCTTATCCAAAATTTGTATGTAATAATTTATACGTAATTTATATGTAATATTATATGTAATAATTAAGGAACTCGCACGAACTGAGCTCGCGTGTCTTAACCAATGTTTATTGCGATGCAACGATAACAGACTGCTGACCAGTTTCCTCTGTATTTTTTTAGGTACGGAGACGTACACTACCGGACACAAAACAAACATAAATAACACTTTAGCGTTTTTACTTGATCAACCCAACTTCACAATTTGAAAAAAAATTGTAGCTTTCTTAATGAGATTTATTCTCTTAATAAAAAATAAATGATTGAAATTAGTGCTTGTGGTAAGCGGCAAGTCTTGTGCAAAGTTACGTATTCTTGGTGACAACCCGTACATAAGCGTGCTTTGAAAGAAAGCACATTTAAATGCGTTGAGGTGCGGCCGATTGAGCTGATGTTACACTCGACTTTGCTGTTGACGGCAAGGAGATTTATAACAAATTTGTAAAAGAACAAGTGTTTTATTTTAGTTTTTTAATACAGCTCCCTTCAAGAAACTCACGTGTTTCGTACTCTAAGAAAATATGCCATTGAAAGGCTCTTGGACGCCCCAAGAACTCTTACAGGTCGTGAAGCACGGTTCCGCCTCAAGCACTATCGCCCCCCGGCGAACTAGAAATAGAACTGGGAGATGAAGAACTATTTCGCACCAAAAAACGAGGTTGAAATAATCACGTATAAGCTTTTTTACAAAGAAACCTTTTACGGGGTGCTCAAAATAACTTTTTAGGGTGAAAAATATGAACAGGCTGAAGAATCTCTAAGAGTCATTTCATGACCAGATTTTTTAGTGTGCAAAATTAGCAGCCTCGAGGCATTCTTCGTTCAAGAATGTATCTAAACATATTCTTATCTAAGCAGAAACGCACAAGTGTATTTGCATCCCTGAAAGGACAGTGAGCGTTCAGGCGAGACGGGTCTACTTAGTGATGATGTTTAAAACCCAAGCGTATTGAGGAAAAGATAGGAAACTTCCAAGTCGAGGAAAAAGACACAGAAGAGGACGTCTCAAACGCACTTAAATCGTTACTTTTTATCTCGCACTTTATATTACACCCATAGACACCCACAACTCCTCTCCTGGATATGCACTTAGCCCTATTGAAAATTCCATCAAGATACGTAATTTGGGACAATGACTGCCAGTCAGCAGCCTTGGTGGAACGTGATGGGCCATCAGACGACGTCTGACTGCCACTGCCAAGGGAATTTCATCAACAAGGGCAGCATTTATATAAGAGTAAAGCTATACGCACTCATAAATATCGCCAAATGCCTCGATAAAACAAAATGTTCGAGAGAAAAAAGAAAAAAAAAGGGCGACCACCGAGGATCGAACTCGCGACCACTTGCGTACAAATCGGACACCTTAAGCCCTATGCTATGCCATCTTTTTTTTTTCTTTAAACAGTTTATTTTTAGTTTGCAGAAATTTTTTAAAATGTTCAAGTACAAAAAGCATTCACCACACTATTTACAACATCCTAACATGAATGGTGAAGTATGAACACACGTGAGGTATGATACATGGTAGACATACAGGCAGTTCTCACTCATTCCAATCAGTACATAAAGAATGCACATCAGCGTCGTTGGCTTGTAAAGTTCAGCACGAACAAGTCACTGACACTTACAAAAAGTCATTTCAAAAGAGTCCCAAACAGTGATCTTTAACAACTATAGCACATATGTGAGCGATGGAAGAATTACTTTTAGGAAGGTTTCATTACAATGTTATTACAGCTGCTTCATTTGAATGAGAGTGTCTAGTAAAGGTGCCCACTCGGGGGTCCCTTCGGCGGGGGCATAAATACTCTTAATCTGCATGACAAGTTCAATGCAATATACATCCACGGTGTGGGCGTTTATGTCCGCGTGTCTAACAGCCATGCGGGATTTCCAAATACTGAAAAGCCCCAGAAGCACAAATAAGTCGTAAGGGACCAACTCATGTTTGTCAACTGGAAGAAAACGAATGTAATAGGGTGTGATACTCAGATCTTTTTTCAATGTCCTCTTTAAGATGTCCCAAAATAGTACGGCGTCCCAACAATCAATTAATGCATGCTCAACGCTTTCTGGTTGTTTACACAATAAAAAGTCAACCGACCATGGAACAAACATTCCTCTTTGTTTCATCCATACTTTCACAGGTATTGTTCCGGTGTGTAGTTTAAAAAAGAAAGTCTTTACTACAGGAGGGATATACATCTTTTTGACTCGACATAGTACATCCTGACCTGGGCCATCTGCGAACAATGCGCGATAGATAGGTACTGGAAAAAGTATGTCCAAGAGTGCCCGTGTAAGTTTTTTTCTGTTGACACTGGAAAGGTACTCCCGTGAAAATCGTGCAGATACAAAATTAAAAGAGTCGACGATGTCTTTCAGAAAACCTACGGCAACCATAGGTTTTAAATTCTCGGATGAAACCAAAAAGGATGGGAAGTGACAAGCCAATTTTGTCTGAATCATTGTACGAAGAAATGGCTGTTCCTAATCTCGGAGGAAGAAAAACCTCGACACAAGTTGTCGAACATACAAATGTGGTAAGCCAATCCCACCATCGGAAATACGCCGGAAGAGGTTGTCTCGCCTCATCAGTTCAGATGCGGACTTCCAAACAAATAAAGCACAAATCCTATGAATTTTTTGCAGGTTCTTCCTGGCACAATGCAGAACTTGCAACACATACATAATCTTAGCAATAAGAAAAATATTGCATGCAGTCGCTCTTGCAAAAATGGACAAATCTCGATTCGGCCATTTTGACACTCTCCGTTTCAAATCATTAGTGACTTCGCACCAGTACGATGTGCTATTACGATATTGGTGGAGTGGTACACCGAGATATTTACAAGGCGTATCACTCCACCGGACGCCTTCGTATTCGGTTGGCCGCGTTGCCCATGAGCCATGCCAAAACCCAGAGCATTTCTCCCAGTTCACTGCTGCACCAGTTTCATTGCAAAACACCTTGGTTAGAGGAAGCGCCTCGGTAATACTTTTTTGTCAGCGCAAAAAATGGCAATATCATCAGCGTAAGCTAAGACTTTTACCTCAACCTCCTTTAGGCTATAACCGCGAACGTTCTCGCTTTTAGCGATGCTCAAGCAGAAGGGTTCTAGCTATAAGGCAAACAATAGTGGTGATAGGGGGCACCCTTGTCGGACCGAAGACAGAACTGGGATGCTTGTCGTAAGATTATGGTTTATAATGAGTTTCGTTGTGCATCCCTTATAAGCCATTTTTACTCCATCAAAGATAACTTTACCTATTTTGACATGTGTCAGCACCTGCGAAAGAACTTCATGGCTGACGCGGTCAAATGCTTTTTGCCAGTCTATTTGGAGCATCGCAACCTGTTTTGTTTCGTCTGAGCAACATTCCAACACGCTTCTTGCGATATGAATATTTGCTTGTATACTTCTTCCTTTATGCCGCAGGTTTGGTGGCTACCAACTAGTTGGCTAATAACACTTTGAAGCCGACGTGTCAGTATTTTTGCGAATATCTTATAGTCAGTATTGCACAACGTGATCGGTCGATAGTTAGTAAAGTTCCGCAGTTTCACGGGGTCATCCGATTTGGGAATTAAAATGGTGTGAGTCTTCAGGAAGGATGGCGGCAGCAGTCCCACGGCGTACGCTTCTCGTAGCACACCCAGGAGCACTGTGCAACTACGACTTTTTAAACTTTTTGTAGAATTCCGATGAAATTCCATCTGGCCCTGGCGCTTTGTGATTGGGCAGCTCTTCTGCCGCTTTCTCAATTTCGCCGAGCGTGATTGGTCCTTCAAGCCATTCCGTTATGTCATCTTGCAACTGAGGAACATTCGCTATCAAACCGCATAGGCCTGTTGAGTTAGGTCGTAATACTTTACTCCCAAAGATTTCGGTGTAGTAAAGAACGAAGGCTTTTTGAATACTGCTAATGTCAGTTGTAATCTGATTATTAAACTTGATTTCGTAGATATCTTTTGCTAGTGCGTATTGTTTCTCAGAAGCCAACGCTCGTTTTGTAGGCTGCTCTCCGAAAAGAAATTTGTTCGTTGGAGAACGCACAACTGCACCTTCGTAACGCTCCCGATGTAAGAGCTCAATCTCTGACTTCAGGAATTGTATGTCCTTTAACCCAGTGCCAGGATTTTCACATTCTGCCTTGTGAAGCACGTGCAAGTCCCTATTCAATTGCCGTTCTTTAGCTCTCGCTTTTGACTTTATAGTAGTTGACCGTTCAATTGCGACTTGCTTGAGGTCCTCTTTAAAGTGCTCCCACCTTTCCAGTAGGCACTGTCTATTTGTTTCTGCATACTTTTCTAATAAGTCGTTTACGTGAGTAACAAAAAGTTCATCTTTGAGAAGATTCGCATTTAGCTTCCAGAGTTCCCATTTGAACTTGTTCGTCGACCGTGCTCTCTTTCCAAATGTCGCCGTTACTAAGCAGTGATCGGTAAAAAAGAAGGACTTCACGTTATACTCTTGAAAATTACTTATCAGGTCGCATGACACGTAGATCCTATCTAGCCGAGCATGCATGGATGCTTGGAAATGCGTGAACTGAAGCTGTCCCTTCCGTCCACTCATTTCCGTTACGTCGACCATGTTGCATTCATCGATCATATTGCTTAAAATGTTCGCGCTGTTGTCATTGGTATCTCTACGCACCGACCTATCTGTAACGTTGTATACACAATTTAAATCTCCAAGAAATACAACAATGCGGTCACATTCCAAGTACTGACGGAGATAGTTAAAGCAAACCTCTCTTTCTCTTGTCCTATTTGGAGCATAAATACAGATAACTCGCCAGGACAGATCTGACATAGTGAAATCACATACAATGAAACGACCTTGGTCATGAGAAATTACCGACAAATTAGTAAGCTTTAAGGATTTTTTTAGGAAGAGGAAGCATCCTGCTGACGTACCTACGGCATGACTGACACACACTTCGTTTCTCAAAAGAAATGGTTGTAAGGCTCGTTCAACTTGCTCATCTTCAGACATTATGGTTTCTTGAATTGCTAAAATATCTAGTTGTTCTTGAGCTAGCAACCGTTGCAACTGCTACTGTTTACGGCTAGAATTCAGTCCCCTAACATTTAGAGATGCAAAACAACAAGGTTCTTGCATTTCGCACATGCCTTAAAGTTATGGATACTATGTATGCGAGCTACCCGTAGAGGTTATTTTCCTTTCGTTTCCGAATTACTTGCCTTATGACCATGCTTTTGTAAGTTCGAATTGTCTGTCGTCGGGTTTCCTTCGTAGGCGTACCAGGCTTCCGTCACTGTTAGCTACTGTGAATTCTGTTGGTTGCGGTGCTTTGCATTGTAGCGTCCTTTCTTGGTGGTAACAAAATTCCACTTGGCCTCCTCTTCAAGATCTTTGTCTTCGGTCTCCAGGCTTTTTACGTTTTCAAGGGGTCTCTTGTTTGCCTGACTTGCGTCAGGCCTTTCTTCAACGATTTCTGGTGATTCTTCTTTTGTTTGTTGGTCTTCAAGGTCGCATTTTTCCTCAGTTTCAGATGCCCTTGGATCTGGAATACTCTTCACTTCAGCTGCCAGAGGCAGATTCTGTAGAGCAACGGTTTTCTCTTGACCAGCCACCACTTCTTTTTCTTTGGCGGGACATGCATTCCCACCTGTACATGGAGTGATGAGAGCTACAGGGGCAGTACTGGCTGCCGTACTCTCTGCCTCGTCAGCATCCATTAAGAGTTCATGCACCGGGTCGATTTCTTGGCGTCCAACGGCAGTGGCGTATGTCTTCATACAATCGTCTGACTCATGACCGAAGCGGTGACACTCCGAGCACAGCGGTACACGACAGTCACGACGTATATGTCCCGTGTGCTTGCATCGCGAGCACAAAGGCGCGCGCCCGGGAACCACAATCAAGGAGTTCGCTCCAAACAGCCGTAACTGGTGTGGTATACCGTCAATAGTCGTTCCCTCTTTGAGGTTGATCCGCATAAGTCTTGTCGCTGACTCAATGCCTTCAAAACCTTCCGCTTTCCAGGTTTCTCGTGCGACTTCTGTGACTTTGCCGTAATGTTCCATAGCCTTGCGTACCGCATCATTCGAGACGTGGAAAGGGATCCAGTGTATCTTGAGTCTGACCTCTGCGTTGCTCGGGTCAATGACAAGACAACGTCTGCCCTTGACCGTGAGCTCTTTGGCCGAGACTAACCTGTACGTGGCCGCTGATGACCGAGGGGTGACGATCCAGACGTGGTTCATCTGGTACGCTCCTATCGAAGCCACTTCCTTCAGGACGTTCAGGCGTTCCAGCTCTTGCTTGAAATCTTCAATACTGTACGGGCGGTTCTTGCTATCGCAGTGAAGAATGACGGTGTTCAGAGCAAGCGCTCCGCGCGGCAGTGATGGCAATACAACCTGGTACTCATCAGTGGGTGCAGAAACAGAAAATCCATGGCCTGCAAGGGCCGTTGTAGACACTCCTTCGGAGCTCATATTTGGTACGTCTTGCGTGACCAACTTCTTCTTCTCCTCCCCTATGCTATGCCATCGGTTAGGAAACTCGATTTGACCATTCGTTTTATACGAGATGCTTCGGCTGCAAATGCAGTTAAGCATTCAGCATGTTATGCAAAGCAGTCGCACATCACTCGCCGTACTTCAGTTCTACTCACCTGCCATGTAGAGTACTTTCGCGCCGTAGAACGATCCTTTTGTTCGCGCGTCTCCGGCCGAGTAGACCTGGTACATCTTGTCGTCTTCAACTACGCCGCTAAAATCCCTTACATCGTCGGAACTCGCAACAGGCTGGGTCTTGTTGAGTAGAAATTCTACTAAAACATAAGACATCGTAGAGCCCGGGCAGGATCGACAGGTTGGAGTAAACAGGCAGACAAAACGAGTTGAGAGCGATCGTTCATGAAAGCTCGGCGAAGCCTCTATGGGCGAAGCGAAGTCAGCGAATTGGCGTGTTCGGCGGGCTTCTGATCAAGGTTGTCGGTCGGCTGCGTGTCATATCTCTAACATCAGCGGTTTTATGGGCTCACGTCCCGAAATCGTTTTCTTGTGCATAGATTATTTTTCGTATCTATAGATTTGACAAAATAGTGGCATCCGAACGAACTTTACGTCCTTTCACCGTACGTCTGTCTGCACGTCGAAGCTTTCTGACGTACAGTCAGAGCCAATCGATGCACAATCAGAATCGCCATCAAGACATCTTGATGGCATTTCGCGGTGGCCGACTGCCACCAGGAAACCATCAGAAAGCCAACAAGTGGAGTCTTACTGGAGGTTGACTCTCGGTCAGAGTAACTTGTTGGCCAATCAGACATGCTTGCCGTACAGTCAGGCACAGTCAGCGGTCCAGTAGAAAACATTGACTGCGAAACAGGGTTACATTAATGGATTTTTCCTTCAGGAGTTCACGATGCACCAATTGAATTTATGGATACAAATGGAACAGCCACCGAGTGAGCTCTTTAGGCCCCGTCACACTAAGGCAACACGACGGCAAAAGCAACACAACATGTTGTCCAACACTCAAAACACTTGTGGCTCGCTCCACGTGTTTTCCGACAACCCTGCCACATCACGGCAACAACAGCACAGCATGAACGACAACGAAAATGTTGCCTCGTTATGACAACTTTCTTCAACAAAAACAGCAGCGACTTCTGTTGGACAGCGTGGATTGCTCTGATCGCTGTCTGAGCGAATTTCGTGCCGGCAACACGGCAACACAAATAGCTTCGATGGTAGAACTAGTATAAAGAGTTATTTTTTAAGAGCTTACTCAAATAAAAGCTTGGAAAACGTTATTTAAGAATACTTAAGGCTGGCGTGCAGTTAAAATAACTTGATGAATGCATTTACTGCGTAATTATAGAAAGCGATTGTTGAAATGGTCATAAGTACGATCGTGAACGTTGAGACTGCCTTAGAAATTAGAACTACCCTTAAACTACCTCACATTACTGCTAGTGAAACAAAAGAGCATGCCTACTCACCCGCTGATAAAGTATAGTAAACATAATCCAGAAAACCAACGATTTTTTTTTTAAACGAAGCATTTAAACAACCCCTCTGATCACGATTGTTGATACTTGAAACTTGGAAACAGCCACTACCCCGGACTTGAATTGATTAAAAAATTCCTACGACGTTTTGGGGAATGAAGCGATCGCATAGCAGGCGGTAGGCCAATGGACAGTGTTGAAAAATATTTATTCCAGCGATTGTTATGAAGCCCGATCGTGTTGGTGTCGCAATTTTTAAGCACCATCAATTCTGCTCAACGGAATGCTAAAAAAAGACGCTTTGGGGTATTGCCGGTGCTAACTGAAATCTACAGTTGAAATAAAAAGTGCATGAAAGAAACAACCGGACAGAAACAGTTAATACGGTGGCACAAATCCCGAACAAATATCAGCGATCTCACATTCCTCGGTTATGGCTGACTGCTTTGTCAAAAAATGAAGAATATTTTAATAAAATAACGGGTGGAAAATAATCTTCATGTCATGTTTTCTAATCACAGCCACCGTTTCATGTAGACCCGTTGTAATTTCTGGCCCTTCGAACGCAATAGCACTTTGTTGAGTCCTATTTCCGACGACGACGCGCCGCACACGAACGAAGGTAAAAAATTCAAAATGGCGGAGTGTTGCCCGTGTTCGCCCCGCAATCAGCGTGGGGTGACAGGATGGTCGGGTAACAAACCGGCCAACACGGTTTCCTGTGGACAACAACATGTTTCGCGACAATTGTTGTTGCCGCGATGTGACAGGGTCGTCGGAAACACGTTTTCCCTGTGTTGACGGACAGAGTTGTCCAACTGTTGCCTCAGTGTGGCAGGGCCTTTAGAGATGTCCGCAGTCATTGTCCAAACAATCATCACCAACTTTCCACCCAGACACATTCTTTGTGAAAAGGCTGCGACTGACTTTCCATCACATTGCGCAATGTGAAGAAAAGTGAGTCTCTCCGTAAAAGAGTCCCTGTCACATTTTGTTTTTTCACGATTGATCTTTCCAAAATTTTCGCCCCGGTCTTGGTTAATTCATCAAGATAGTCCAATCGGTGCATTGTGAATGAAGAGTATGCTCGGGAGAGAAGTTGTTGGTGTCCATCGGCGGTGCATAAGGAGCGAGAAAAAAACGATCTGGCTGCGTTCGAGACGTCTTATACTGTGCCTTTTTCTTCGACTTCAAACTTTCCTATTTTTCCCTCACCACGGACTCGCGTCTTAAACATCACGATTGTATTCCTGTAGCTTCTAGGGTACAAAAATATAGCTTGAATGACCTAAGAAGACTATATAAATATTTACCGCGTGGTTCGTGCGTCTATAAGTGCGAGGTATGCCCAGCTTTTAGTTAATGTCATAAGAGAAAATATAAATACAAACAACAATTCAAACTCTGTCTCGGCGTAGCTCAGTTCGCAGATACTAGAATTTAACGAGAGTGACCGATTTAATGACTCAGGAGATTGCTAGCATGTCAAAAATATTAAATAAAATCTACCAATTGAATTGCTTACCTCTTATGATGCGCTGGTTCTCTACTTGAGCTGGCTCATGTTTCATTGATCCCGAAGTTGAATAAAAAAAACTTTCTTCTTGCTGCGGTAAACTTTCTTGATGCACTTTACGCTCATTTCCTTTTCGAAATAATTGCCGTGCTGCATCATCACTGTTGAGCGCTGCTGATGTTATACACACTTGAGCGCAGAAACAGAATATGACTGGGACAACAAAGTGCATCTTTGGTTGCCTCTGAAGTGCCCCGTTCCCCGCTCCTTCAGACGTGGTTCGTGTATGTCAGAGAACTAGAAATGGCGCGTCCCATCTCTTTCCCGAGTGCTCGAGAATTATCGTTCGCTTCCAAAAGGTGCAACATTATCTTCTTCGATTGATAGTTCGATACGGGAGTTGCCACTACCTGGAACCTCTCATATCAGGAGAAACACGTGAAGCCTTGATATTGTGTCGACGTGCTTTACTGATTATTTTACCGTATTCTCACGCAGAAAGCGGAACTATTATGCCACCTGAGGCAATCTGTCCCAACACCGTATGGTATTAAGATTATAAAGTCCAGATTTGAATTCGTTTAAACTGGCACCTCAGATTCACGGGACGTAACCTATTGATTGCATGAAAAAGCAGCAACTTTTTCGCAACTGTCTGTTGAATTTTGTTAGAAACTACATAAGTTTTCCTCGGCCTTCGATTGTAAAAAACGCACGTACAATGCAAAAACTAACAGCAAAAACAGCTGAAGGCACTCTGAAAAAATATAATTTAAGACTTTTAACATATAAATTGAATATGGCGAAATTTTATATCCGAATTGGCTCTTTTTTAGAAGAAAAATTTAAAAACAAAAATCAAATGCACTTATTCGGAACAAAACTGACATCCCACAGCTCTATAACTTTAAGTGTCGAATAAAACGGCATTCTTTATTCCCCTAATTTACGTAAAATATATCCTCTTTCAAGTTATACATGATATGAGGATATCGAAAACGTCGTAAAATAAGGTTCCCTATTACGAGTCATCTTGCCACATTAAAATATAACTTTGCAGAGCTTATGTGAACTCCAATATAAATCAGAACGATAATTCATGAAACGGTTGAAATTCCAAAAAACTGCTACAAAAGGGGCCAATGAAAAAACGGTTAAAGTGCAGGCGAGCTGGTGTAAGTTATATATGATGATTGAAAACCTGAAACTTTGTTTTGAAAAACAGAAAATCGTGAAGTAGAAAGAAAAAGAGACAGACATTGTCTTGAGACGTTGTCTGTCGCTTTTTCTTTCTATTTCACAATTTTCTGTTTTTCAAAGCAGTCTCAGGGTTTCAATCATCATGTATAACAAAAACGGCGTTGGTAGATCTTCATAGTTCGGCAGGGTTCAACATTCTACTATAAAGTTTTATAGGCATATTCTACGACATCATTTTGAAAATATGTTAATTTGGTACAGTATAGGCTTAATTTGTAGGCATCATATTTAGCGAACAAAACAGTCCTGGGTAATTGCATGATAATACAGGTCATTTAACATTAGTTTAATATACATTTTATGCTAGACATTAGAGTTATGCTAGACAGATTTATTACGAATAAAATGCTCTAACATTCTAAAACTTTCTATTTGTTAAAAACTTAAAGTTAAAAGGAACATGCTAAAATATATCGAACTCTTAAAAGTCCTTTAAATTTTAAATTGAAGACTGATTTATTTGTTACTACCAAAGTAATTTATAAAATAATTGTAATTCCTAGTAATAATATATATTTTGATTCTCAAATACTTTGAGTGGTCTCAGTATGCTTTAAATAGCTGGAGGCTTTTCTTTTTAGATGTGTAGAATTGTTCATTTATGAAATAAACATGTTTATCTTAATTATCACATCACGCCTTAAATGACGCACGTGCTTTTAATTATAATTATTTTCTACTGGCAAGTGCACTCATGACACCTTGGAAATGAAGTGCTCAAAAATGTATCGTGTATAACTGCTGTGCCTAATAATTATTTTGATAGATTGTAAGGGTGTGCCTTCTGCAATACCATATTAGCAATGATACTTTCCGGTTAGTGATCTCAAGCAAGCATTACCGCTCTATCTACCAGACGAAAGCTCAGCCATTATTAATGTTAAAACGGCTGCTCATTTTCTTGTGGGGTCCTTCCCGCTTGATCAGCTGTCGCTGAGTTGATGCTGGTTTCGCCGAATACGGAGGCGTCCGGGGACAAAAAAAGCAAAAAAAAAAATCAATCTTCGTTGAATTCACTACGTCTGCAAGCTGAGCGATGAGTTTTCCAAACAAAAAAGCGCCGAAAAAATGCAGGGACACAGACGAAGGGAAACAGGACAAGGCGCATTGGCCTGTTTCCCTTCGTCTGTGCCCCTGTTTTTTTTCGGCGCTTTTTTGCTTGCAATGAACCAACTGGCCCATATCTCCACTTTACTGGAGTTTTCCAAAGTTTGAGGATAAGTACGCGAGGTAAATGAAGGTAAACGGTTTTTATTTTATTTAAGTTAATACTATTATTATAGTTTTGACTCGCCAGCAATGGTCTGCCGTCCAAGTTTGGAGAACAAACAAAAATAGACGAACTGCTTAAATTGCACTCTCTACACAATGTCCTCAATGATAGGAGTAACTCAGCTTTTTACCATTACACAGAACTCGAGGTGTTCGAAGCGACGTGCTCATCTGAGCTTTTTTGTATTGTTCACTATACTGTACAATGGTCTAATAAAGCAGATATTTAGGTGTCATAAAACCTCTCTTTCATTGACGCGTTGCTAGTGTATTAGCTTGGGTTGTTAAACACTCTGTTTTGTTGTTTACAAATTAACAAAAATGATTGCAAGTGGGCCGAAGCTGGATGGAATTTGTACTAAACATAGACTTCCATAAATTTATTTTTTATTTTCTACAGTGCAGAAAATTCAGCAACGTGGTGTTGTCTGCACGGGAGTGCTATGTCCTCGTAATAAGAATCAAGTGCTGAATTCTCGCTTCCCTTTAGCAATCACAGGTACCAGCAAGGGTCTAGATAGTATCTGCGGTTGAGTCTGCAGTTTTGATATGAAAATTCGAGTAGTTCAAATTTTAGTGAGCCGAAATGCAGTGACTTAATTTAATTCAGGAAAGTTGAACTGTAGACAGCTCACCAAACATCGCATTTAAGAAAAGAGCCGGAAGTTCGCATTAAACGAGGGTCTAACGCAAAATGAAAGGTAATATTTTACCTTCAGGTTTCTGGAACAGTGCCGACGTTTTTGAGGTCATATATCAGCTTATCTTTGAGCAGGTGAGGCGGCGGCATTCCGGATAAGAAAGCTGGGAATGGCTGTCGCTGTGATAAGGACGTCGGTGCTTGACTGAAATTCGGGGCATCGATATCAAGGTCTGTTTCGCAGAGAAATACCTTGTTGCAGAGGGAATCTTAGGGATAAATTTCTCGCGAGGGTTGTCGGTTGTTTCAAAGTCCCGCGCAATGTCATGTAACTGTAACGGCATGACCCTCTTAACCAATCAGGATTTTCGCGGCACGCCACCGACGCCGGCTTTTCTCGTCACGCCACCAACGTCGAATTTTCTGCAACACGAGCTTCTTAACGCTATCGCGTTAAAATAGGGCAGGCCGTTAAAAGCTTAAACAATGCTACCCCCCCCCCCCCTCCAAAAAAAAATGTTTCAAATATTGGAGCCAAATACCGCGTGCTCTGTAACCATGACTATAAAGCTCTGCCCCTTATGTTCACACATAAAACGCAGTGCTAATACATTTCTCCTTCAACCCCACAAAAGAGCAATAATCTCAATATTGATGCAGAACTTGGTATTAGAGAGGTGATGTAGCAGAGTTGAGATGTGTCAAATCCGTCGTCCGATATTACGTACCTAAGATGTCGCAAGTATGTTTCACAATGCTCCCGATTTCGGTGACTTAATCTCGTTGGAGATAAACATGCCCGATAGTGTGCGCAAATAACGTTGTCCAGGCGACTAGAATGCTTCGTACCACAAATCCGGTCTTTCATACGAGTAAGTTATTTCACTGGGGCAACAGACAGAATTCCACTCGGTGCAAGGCCGCTTCTATTAGCTGCTTGGAATTTTATGAAATCAGCGGAGCTGCGGCGATCTGCATTGCGGTAATAAACATTCTGAGGAGGATTATTCATACATTCAGCACTAAATACATTGTAAAATCCCAGATAAATACTGCGCTACGTTTAATTTAATGCTGCGCTGCGCTGTGCGTGTGACCTGTCTTGATGTTAAAAAAGCCAGAATGTTGCATTAAAAAACTGATCTAAAGTTACGGTACGGGTATTGAAGAGGCTAGTAGCCTTCAGTATAGTTTGGCTGTTACAAACACCAAAGTAAACGTCAGTAATTCATTCTAGACCAGTTAAGTGTTAAACTGACGCTCAGATCGAAATAAAATGTGAAATATAGGTTTCAACGAATATTAGTTTGATAAAGTGAACGTATTTAGGATACGTTCATTAAAAACAAACAAATATAGTATATATCAGTTCACAAGAATGAAAGAAATACAACATCTTAGTGATATTGATCACTGTGTTTTTACTAGCTTCCAGTGTTTGTGCCATCGTTTTTATATCTTATTTTATATTATAATTTGTCCCCAATTGAATATTTGTGCGCAAGAAAGTGATATTTTGGAGACACACAGTACCAAATATATGCCGTAGATATAATGTGTAAGGTTAGCGTGTTCTGCACCTTTTTTTAACAAGTTGCGATCGACACTTAGCATCACACCGGTGTACGGGCCTGTGTCACTATTGCGGAGCGCATGTTAAAGACCCCAGGCTAGCAGTTGTACTGATAAATTTCTCATCTACAGCTAAAACACCAGACACGGCCATTAAGGCTGTTTAAAGTTCAACAGTATATTCATACATAAAACACAATCGAACAACAACACAATCATACATACAACAGAACATAACACAATAGGTATTAAGATAGCAGACTGCGCGATTTTTTGTGTCCCCAAAAAAATCTTTTGTTTTGAAGTGTTTACAAGCAGTTTAACTTCACCCCTACCTCAATGCATACACCCTCGTCATTCTCTACCACGAGCAACAAAGTTGAATGTGGTTACGAGCTCAAACTTGACTTCGATGGCTTTCTTCCGTCTAGCTGTGTCAACCCTAACGCCGGATCTTCGAAACCGAGAATTACGAGGCCTAGGGGCCGACGCATGAATTATTTCGCGCACAATTGCCAAGCTGTTTTCCCGTCTTCTCACTTCCACGCTGGAGCCTCACAGGACAGCTGACTTGATACTAACGAGCGAACTGCGAAATGGTGTCACCTCGATAATATCGCTGACGTATGGACCCTGGAGCCTAACGCCGTATTCGATGGCGATGACCCCGCGGAGCTGCGAGTTCAGTATCACCAGGGCAGCTAACTGCCGGCCCCGGCATTCGGACGACGTCAAGGGAGACAGTCACAGATGTACCAATACCACCCTTAAGGCAGCTGGCGCATCGTCCCGTGTACTTGTTGCATCGGCAGCTGGATGATGGGGCTCGACCAAACACGTCGCTGCTAACGGTGATCAACGGAGACCTCGGTTAGGCTTCGTCAAGGGTAGGGCGTTTTGGGAACCTACCGACGGCGCAGGTGGATACCACTCAAGCAAAAAGGAGCCAGCTCAAGAGCCGCACCAGGTACACTCCTCAGGGCCAATCGGCGCAGTGGCTGTCCTGAGTGACGTGCGACGCGGCCGGCCCCTCCGCATATCACGACCTGCGGTGGCCTCTTCGCCTCGGGACACGCGCTGCGCAGCGAGTGTCGCGCAGTGAGCGCGTGGATTATCTTGTGGCGCCGGTGCCCATAACCACTGCCTGTTCCACACAGGCGTGAAGCCAGCTAGTCGACTGCGTCTTTGTTTTTAGATGCCATTTTTTTTTTTTTTTTATTTATTGGTTAGTGTCTTTTACGGCCCTATAACCAGCTGTCCGACCTCGTTTTGTTTGACTTTAGATTTAAAGAAATTATAAAACGATTTTGAAATCGAATTTTATCCACAGCACGTCCTAAAATCTGTGAAAACAAAAACCAAAACACATATATAGAGAACCACAAAATTTTTCGCTTTAGAACATTAAAACAAAAAGCGGACTCCTTTATACCGCCTTTACATCGAAAGATCTCTGCCCTCTCACTACGGTACAACCGCGCTGACAAGCCACGTAAGCCAAATCCACGTCGCCTGTTAGATAAGAGCCTACCTCACGACCACCGCTATCAGAAACAATAAATAGCCGGCGAATGTTTCTTAAGCGTTTTGTTAAGCAATGTTCTGATCTACATTTGTTGAATAATTAGCGATGTGACAGAAATTGCCAAATGTTATAATGCTCGGGGCGATGCGCGCTCTGTCATGTGGTAAACGAAGCAAAAGAAAGATAAGACTACGCCTGCGCTGTTCCACAGTTCCCGCTCTCTGCTAAAGAATACATGGTGTCGGTGGTGATGGGGTGATCGTTGACATGGTCGGCATAACAGAAGCTCATCGTTCCGCGTAGAGCGGTATTGTTGACTAAATTCTCGTCGCGTTTCACGATGATAACCCTACACGTCCCATAGTTTGGGTCAGCTTTCTGTGACAATCTGCAGAGAGGAGGAAAGCGCGTGTACAGCGGTTGGTGCACCCTCTCCCCTAGCATTGACTTCTTTGCCACAGAAAACTGACCGTCAGTATTGGCGACGTGCGCGATTGAAAGCGTCGCTATGGTTGGCCATCCACGATTGGCCGAATGCTAACTATGACGTCAGGAAAGGAATTCTCATCGACGGAAATAAGAGGAATGTAAGAACTGCAATCTGACGGTGTTGGCAGTGTTGGCATCAGAGCGCTATGATTTCAGTCTTCCACCAGGCTCATTAAAAACACCATTGAACTTGTTGTTCGCAAGGTAATGACGCCACGAGAGGGAACCCTATGAGGGCGCACCAGAACATCTCGCCGCTAATAGAAGGGAATATTAATCTGCTCGTGCGGCGATGTTGTGGCGCAACCCTCAAGACAGCAGAAACTCTCGCGCCGTCGTCTTTGTTTACTTCAACTACAGAGGTGCTTTGTTAGCATTTGTGTCCTCGAGCATCGCCCGGATTTCTTATTCTGCGCATTTCAAGCGTGTGTTTTAGTTCAAGATATTACTGGTGCGTAGTGTATTTAAAAGCGTGGGTATGGAGGATGCGAATTTGGACGCGTTTTCCACACCCGGGAAAAGTGATTAGTGTTGGCATTCCTGAATGACCGCAATGTTTTATGTGATCGCGAAATTATATTTATACGCTGCGATATCTCTGCTATAATTACCTTGTTTTTTGTAATCGTAGAAAACGCGTGCGGCGAGATTAGTACTATCGGTAGAGTCGTGATTCAAAGTCGTTATCGTCAAAGACGGCGTACTGCATTTTTTCTTTTCTTTTTTCCTTCACTCTGCCCTGCGAGTCCATCCTGCCAAATAAAAGTCATTAAAGCTTGGCTGGCGGCGGTAGAGAAGCGGCTATCGTGCAGACAACCGGCTGCACTTCGTACAGGTGTATGGGACCAGCCCCATGCTGTTGCTCTAGCGCAAGATAACTAATTGCATTTTACTGAGCTGCGGTGTTTCCATGGCTATCGCGGTGATGAGAGTCGCCGATTCGGAAAATATGTCAGTGTCATAGGCGCCATAAGCGCAGTAAAAACATGTGATAAAAACTACGGGCATACCGCCAGCTCGCCGCTAAGGCTCCCATTCTGCTACGGCCGACATAACTTCCGGTTCCGGTGCCAGGCACGTCACGACCGTCACAACTACGCCACGGCTTGTTTCGCGGTGAGTTAGAGAGAAAGAAAAACTTGATATTTCAATAATTGTCGGCGTAGAAGTTAATAAAGTGAAACGAAAACGGATGCCTGTTTGGCGTTCAGTGAACACTGAAGGTTCAATCTAAAAAAATTATTTGGCAAAGGTAATGTCTTTTTGTGGTTCCTCGAATGAATGTTTAATGCGTTAGCATTAGTAGCCTGGTACATGCGCTGACCATGGACTGGTAGGAGAACACGTGTTCAAAGTTCATAACACCGCCACGGGATGGCGCTGTAGCCCCACGTAACACCTAGCAACCGAAGATCGCCTTGACGTCCCTTTTCGCCAATTTCGGCGCCGCGCAGTGGGAAATGACGGGTGTATCACTGGGGTGTGTGTCGACCCACCACGCCATCCCCGTTCACGCCGCTTCGCGATGACAGTCTGCGGACGGCTCATTAAAAAATATAAATCGACCCTGTCTCAATACTTTGTAATGGGCCCGCCCCTCCGGCGGCCCAAGTACGTCCTTGACCCGCTGTCGCTCATTGCACCTCGGTTGCTAGGTGTAAAGCAGAGTTGCGGCCGTTGCTTGAAAATGCAATGGCCTGAAATGTAATGGACCAGCGTTACAAATTGCTTCAATGAAAAGTAATGAATTACTGTACTCGTTCCGTTACAATTTACTTTCACGTTACTTTTCCCGTACACCGTATCAAGAAAAACAGAAACAAACAGTTTTTGATGTTCTCAAAAAAGTTCCACAACCTTATTTTCATTTCGTAGTCCTTGTAGAGATAAAATATTCTAAATAAGAGAAAGAATCTTGCTGCACTCCTTTAAACTGTAAGCTGACAAGGCAGCAAAAGCTGCAACTTCACCCGCCATCCCGCTAGCTTACGGCGGCCGTAAATAGGGAGTTTTCGTAGACCGTGTTTCTTCCTCCGCTAAGCCCTCCGCAACGAAGCAGCCGCTACTGCGCCGGCGCGGCGATGGCCTTGACTGTAGAGTTCCGGCTAGCGTAGCTGGTTGCGGAGAGCGTTGCGGGACAGCGGAAACGATCTACGAAAACTCCCTAATAATATCCGGAATTACGCAAACAAAGTTAGCGGATTTCATGCCCTGTAGCAGCGTCTGCCTCCAGTAGGAGATTCAGAGGTAAGGAACCGATCTACGAAAGCGTCGGCGTTTTTCAACCGTGCCTCAAGAGTATACTAGAATAAAGTAGCGCACATCAAAGACAAAGAGAAGTAACATCTACCTCTTCGTGCGAGGCTAACTCGTTCGTTACGCAAGCTGTGAACTCGGGAATCGAGGAGACACAGACCCGTGTTCGATGTCTTGGAGGTGGCTTTAAGTATATATAGACCTTTTCTGCTTACTTTCGCCCTCGACCGCCAAGTAGGCATATCCGGTATGGGCGACGAAAAAATATTAAAAGGTTTCAACTTGCAAATAGTAAAAAAATAGAGGGGAGAGAAAACGAGAATGGATGACGTTTACGCTTTTCTCCTAAATGCATTCTATTTTCGTGGCGATGGCAAAATAATGTTTTCGCCCATACTGGAAGTGACGACAATTCAAAATGGCCGCGCCCTTGAAGAAAGGGTCTATAGCGATCGTACCGTTAGGCTCCTCGTTCCGGGTACGTGCGACGTACCTTTCGACTTCTCGTTCTGGAAACGTTTAACGTACCTTTAGACTCCGCTTACCGGATACTTTCGACGTACCTTTAGACACAACGTTTGTAATTTCGGAGCATTTCCCGAATGTAAACACCCGCACCCCCCCCCCCCCCCCCCCCCTCTCCTTGAACATTGCAGGTGTGAAAAAAAGGAACGCTTAGAATGAACTCATTACGGTAGCAATGAGAAATAAAGATGGAATGAAAATTGTCAGTGATGTCTCAGTAAAGCACGCTATGACCCGCTGTGATGCCGCCACGGGCATCGGCAAGCGACCGCGTGCGTGGCCGAGTGTATCCTGCGCTCGACTGTCGCGCGGAAGTTGTAGGTTGGATTCCAGTCAGCGGACTGTCCTTTTAATTGTTCTTTCAACTTGGCGTTCTCGTAGGTTCAAGGACATTCTCGTCTGATCAAGTTCCGATTGTTCTACGCACCGAAAGTTCTACGCCGAATGTTCCAGAAACACACGATGGTACAAAAGGGACTCCTCATGGCGAGCGGAGTCAGTTTCGCCCCACAAGTTCGCCTCACAAGTTCGCCTCGTTAAACGTTCAGTTTCTCCCGTTATTCACCGCCTTATCATTTGTCATTCGTGACAATACGACCCTTCCCCATCGCGGCTACATCAGACGCATAGTTGCTTTGATACTTGGCATAGTTATTTTCATGAGGCCACTGTAGATTACGTTCAGTCGCACAAACCTTGGGTGGCTTTGACGAACCTGACTTCTGGCATGGATATGCTAGACATTTGAAATAAAACTGTTATTATTATTATTATTATTATTATAAATCTTATTATTATTATTATTATTATTATTATTATTATTAAAGCACCACCGGAAAAAAAAAAAGTTTTTATCCAGAGTATGTGCAGCTGCTTTACAGTTAAGAAAACACCTAATTGAAAATCCCGGCTACAGTTCGCAGCTATGGTAGCGAACCTAATAGATGTATGTGTGAAGCACCACGCAGCTATAAATAAAACATTGGCAAACTTTATTACAAAACGCTTCTGGGCTCGAGCTGGTGTGCAGTTTTTTCTTTACGCAATTTTTCTCAGTGAGGAAGAGGCGGGGCTTTTGTACTTTATATTGAAGAGTGTTGTGCCACAGAAAAATAGTGGAGGAATATGTATTAGTTGAATTAGACGATGAATATTACAATTGAAAACTGGTCTTTAGTGGTGTACCATGTTTGAATTACCAGGCTGAGTAAATTTAAATTACTTTGGAGGTATAATTTCAAGTAACAATTAACATGTCAACTGGTATTCTTAGACATTTATTTCCACGAACAGTCTTTCGCTGAGTACCAAACCCAGCAAAAATTATGTCGCATATTATAATTCGATTAGACTCTCGTGCTTTATTCGAAATGATTATCAAACGACCAAACGGCCTCGGGCAAACTGGAAGATATTTTTTTTTCTGCACCGCATAGAGCAATAAAGAACGGCAACAACAGGTATTCCTGAAGCGTTACTAGTGAAAAAAAGGCCCGAGGGTCGGCGACTAAAGAGGTCAAAGATAGGGAACGTTACAAATGAAAAAAAGCTTTGAAAACTTTAGTGGAAGAGATAATAAACATCTACTTTGCCTTTATAAAGCATTCTTGCTTCCACAAACTTAGAGCTCTTTTTTTTTGGTTTACTTCAGTGTTGTGCTTCATATGTATGCAGGTTGACTTCTGATAAAAATAGATGCAGGGTGTCCACTTTTAATCGGACCAGATTTATTAAGAGAAGTCGCAAAACGTATACTAATGCGGCCTAGGCGGTTGAGCTATGCGGCTGTCACGAATGATGTGGATATTATGAGAAGAGGAAGAGATGACAGAGTAGCGCACGGGAATGAGCGCGCGAGGAGGACGGCCACAACGGTCAGGCCAGCGACCGGCCACCACGACTGGGCGCTTGGGACACGCTCAAACCCAGGACTGGAAAGATAGGTCACAAGCTGCGAGGACGCCGTCTTATCTATCCTCCAAGTCGACCGATTCCTGGAATCGAGTCGTCGGCGCGCTGCGGAACTTGTGTTTGGTCAAGGATCGAGAGGAAACCAGGAACGTCGCCACTCCGATACTCCCCTACGGCGCACCTTACGCTTACATCATCACTTCACCAGGACGAAACCTCACAATCCTCAGACTGACTATGACGCACAATGGCCTCAAATCCTTGGACTGACCTTGAATCAACAAAACCTGAATACTCTTTGAAAAGTTGTTAGTATGTCTAGTTTATTGCATTATTATAGATATATATAATTAGTAATTTTCTTTTATTTTAGTAAAATGTTCGGCCTTCAAGCTCTAGTTTTTTTTTCTTAAGGCTATTCTTTATCGTTTTGAACCATTCCGTAACAACGGCCAGGGGTACATAATATAGAGCGCATGTTGTTACGGAAAGTTGGACACAAAACGAATATTTGTGAATTCACTTTTAATTAGTAAAGATACATATGATTTGGATTCAAAACTTGTTCGTCATCGAGGGTCATTAAATATGGTATTAGTAGACAAGAGTTTGATCGTGCTTCGTGCTTCTGGGTCCAAAAATGCACTCAAACTAGGCATGCTCGTGCCGCTATTCAGCTTCGCATACTCCTCGTATTTTCACCGCCAGCCTTGCACATGCCGCACCTGGCAACTCCACCGCACCCCACCGCTGCGCACGAGCCCCAAGGCATTCCAAAATTGACTGACTTAAGTATTTTAGATTACGTTCAGCAAGTTTCTAGATTAAACCACATGCCAATTTTTCTCAATTAAAGAGGTAATTAAGAATTTGTTTCTAATTAATCGATTCATCTTGACGACTAGCCACTATATTATGTCCCAGTGGGAGTATGTCTCACCTGCATGGACTGCATAAATGTGCCTTTTACGGCTTTAGAAAAAAATTAAACTGTTCGCTTCAAAATCGAACACCTTTTTCATATATAAGGGGAAAATTGTTCTCACCAACGAAGAGGCCTCTATCTTGAAGAACATAATAGACGCCTATGAGTGGCCCGGTGAGGTTGATTTTGGCAGGAACCTCTGCTCTCATCCTGCGCTCAGTTCTCACTGTTAAAGAATCATCTTCGTATGAAAAGTAGGTCCCACTGACTAGTTAAATATTGAAGAAGAAAATTGTTTCGTTTTATTATTCGATAAATTGTCGAAAAATAGGACGTTAAAGAATTAATATGTGAAGTGAACTGTAGTAAAAAGCTCGACATTTTTGCCTTAAATATAAACAAGCTAAATCTACTCGATATTTTTTGCGCACGACAGTGTAGTACATTGTGCGCCCAATGAAGTGATCATCTGGCTCATTTCTTACTAACCATAG
This sequence comes from Ixodes scapularis, assembly GCF_016920785.2. Lineage (NCBI taxonomy): Eukaryota > Metazoa > Arthropoda > Arachnida > Ixodida > Ixodidae > Ixodes > Ixodes scapularis. The sequence continues at coordinate 91,696,054 of NW_024609835.1, forward strand.
AAAAATGACATTTGTTAAATTACTTAAACGTCAGGTTTCATGTATCTCGTCGTGAAAAGCGTAGCTCTTCTTTAAATAACGGCAACTAATTCTGCGAGCACATTATTGGAAAGTTGATTTAGCAGACGTTTAACGAGTAGTAAATCTTGGAAGGCGAATATAATACAATAAAAAAGCATGAAAAACATTTTTAATGTACACGTTTCCTTATGGTTATTGTGTTCACTAGATAATCTTTTCTTTTAAATACACTATAGAAATATCGTCAGTATTTACATCACGATTACTTATGAGGGAGCCTAAAAGGTGATCCTGAGTATATCTCAGGTAGTCAATTATTTCTAAAATAGAAAAATAAAAGTTTTTTTTTGCCTTGCGTAAGTCTCTCAAAGCGCTGTTTCGTCATCTGCGAAGCATCGTCTTCCTTGACCATAACAGACTTGTCGTTCTGAGTTTCTTGATAAACTTGGTATAGCGTCTTAAGTCTATTTGAATTCGATATACACAATCTCTGGGCAGTGATAGATTTATCGTTTGTGCATACGGGAGTGGTAAAACTCGGTGCACATAAGCACGTAAGAAGATATACGACCTGGATTGGTGCTCTTCCGTTAAGCCTGAGCCACATGACAGCTGGCTGACAGAATTCGTTTCCTTCCCTGGTTCAGGACGACGGCGCTTTATATAAGCGGTGGTACTTTGGAAAGGGCGGCTTTTGCCGTGCGGAGGGTGATAGATTGTGCGAAAAGGGCAAACGATGATTATACTGCGCTTTTAGCGCTCCTGATAAAACTTCAAAGAAATTGTTTCACCCAGGTTCACACAAGCATTCCTGCCGACTCTGACCGATTTTATTAAAGGGGGGTCAGCATGAACATTATACAAACACAAAGAGAGGAAACGAACATACCAATCAATAGAATAAAAAAGTTAGTTAACGGATATGAATAAAGCCTAATAAAATAACATTTGATTGTCGTTGGTGTGTGTTTGTTCACTCTCGTAGTGTTTGTCTAATGTTCAAGTTAATTTCTCTGTACCAAATACATCTAACAAATAGCCCTATATAAACGACCAATTTGTTTTATAAAGTAGGTCAATGAACAAACGATAGAAAGTTAACTTCTCAATCTAAAATATGTCTTAAAGAAAGATTGATATTGTTTGTGTCTCTCACTTCCCAGTCTTTTGATCTCTAGCCATCGCTGTAAATGGTGGCGCCGAAGGAGAATAATCAGAAACTAAAATAAGACAAAGGCATGAGGGTTTGTGAATAATGAGGCTAGCGAATTAATTTATAAAGTCGCTATCTGTTTTATGGTGCAGTTCTAAAGTAACGGTTATTGTTTCAGCGTACCTCTGAAAAACAGTTTATCTCTGCTAGAGTGAAACGCGAAAATCAGTACTCAGAAAGTGAATATATTAACAACCTAAATTGATTCTGAGAGAAAAAAAAAAGCTACGACTGCAGTTTGCTTTCCAATATTTTTACTCAAAGGTTGAGTGGTTTTGGGCTTGGTCGAATACTGCATTTGAAACTGTGAACCAGACACTCCAATATGAATGCCCCGAAGAAAGGACGCATTAAACTTCTTCAAACATATACCGCGGTCTCTCATGGTGCACTACTGTAATTTTGGATGAATGTAGCTAATGCAATAATTTTCAATACTGCTGAAAATACAACAAAAATAAAAAAAATATAAAAAATAATAGATAAGCGGTGAGTGAAGACATTTATCTTATTCTAGTCCTTTCTTATGTTGCCAAGAAATGCATCAATGAAACGAAGCCAGCTTTTTTTAAAATAAAAATGACTGCCTAAAATTTTTGTTTCTAGCATTTCTTGATCAAACCAATATTGTTTTAATATAATTTAAATGTAATTGAAAAACAGTCATTGGCTGCCCCTTTAGTAGTGCCAACTAATCATTCAAAAATAATTAGTGTTTATTCACTTGAAAGTCCACAGTTCTTACCAAAGCGGGGTACCGCGCCAAATACCGTGCACACACCCCAAAGTGTAAAATGAGTCTAATTACATTCGTTCGCTATTTACATAGCATTGCATTTGAATCTTTGAATCTCATTTTTAGGTAAAACAATTCGTCATGCCACACCTTTCAAGAAAATTATAGCTTTGTTACTTGTGTGACCTTTGTTCTGTACTCATGTCGAATGAATAAAATGCAACGTTCTGAAATAAAATCTGGCATTTCCACTTGTGTATACAAGTGGAAATGCCAGATTTTTTTATAGGTTTCTTGTTATAATTTACGCAGTAGGTTCAATGAAACGTCGTAACACTCCCACTCCTTGTGCGTGTGAAGAATATACCGACTAAAGTCATACTGGACATCTACAAGCGATGCATGGGGAGGGTGAAATACTTCTCCCCTCCGCCCCATCAGTTGCCTTAGTGCGCTTTCGGACTCATTGGTTTTACAGGCTATATTTGTGAAAAAGCTAACGGTGATGTACATTGTAAAAGACCTAATCGTGATGTACCTAATGGTACATCACGATTAGCCGAAGAAACGTGCAGATAAAGGGAACGATTTTAAAATGTTTCATTATATTTGCGACGTTCCAGTGCCTTCATTTTCATTTATGTCGTCAAGATATACTGTTTTATTACTTTTCAGCACACTTGTATGCGAGTCCACGTTTTGTTAATATACGTTTTTTGCTAAAAAGTGAGGAGACTGCTGACATTTGTTATAGTGTGTGTTCAGAGAAGGACGGTCATGGCGGTGTCATGCCTATTTTTTGTTTTCAATTTAATTTTTATATGAGGTAGCGAAGCCTGTTCATAAAACGGGACGGACCATACTTTTGCAAGATACTTCATAGCATTCGTGAGAAAAATCGCATTGTAGTGGATGTTGAGAAAACGATTTTCCCAACTGCCCGATGACTCGACTTTGAAGACCGGAGGAATAAAGAATGCAGCTTTCTACACAATCAAACGTTTTTACCTTTAATTCAGACATACTTTTCTGCCGTAATTATTTAGAGTTAACTTATATGAGCATATATTTCAAGCAAAATAAAATGTCTATCTTGGCTTCTGGAGCAAATCTTACATAATGAGGCATCTTTCGGCAAACATTTTAGTCGCTTTAAATTTATTTGATAAAGTTGCCACTTTTTGTGTCGATTTTTTCATGCCTTGGTAACTTTTAATAAATTAGTTAGCGTTCAACTGCTGAAAAGTTTTTCTGCATTGCGCCCCGAAATTTCATCAAAATCGAAAAAGTCAAACTTTTGCGAGTTTTCTGCGGCAATTAAAAAAAAACAACAAAAAACATTCTCAATTTTCCTTAAATTTGACCCGATGGGCCCTTGATGATTGGTAATTAAAAACATGCAAAGACATGTTCCATTATTTTGGTTTAAAACAAAAAAAAAAATCTGTAATCAGTTTGTGGTCACAACAATTACCGCTGGGGCTTTTCTCTTTAAAGGACTAGTGGTACACGAGCGACGCATGCCGCAGTATCCGTACTTGGTGATATTATTGTCCAGGCGTCATGAAGCACTATAAAAATAGTACGTGAACTTGGTATCATCGCTGATGTGGCTGATATTGCCAAGAAAAACTGAACGTTGCGACGCGTACGATCCTTATTAGAGTGTTATACTTGGCTGGTTAGATGTTCATTGTGCTATCATTTAAAGTTAATACTTTAATATTACTACCTGGCTGACAAAAAATTTTGATTCGTATTTCTAGGCACCGTTCAAAAACTTGCTGACAAAATAGTTTGATTCGTTTCTTTAGGCATCGCTTAAACAAGCGACATTGCGGAAACTTCTGCCTCGACCGATGGAGCGCGTGACTAGGGCGGAACGAAAACAATGTATTTTTCGAAAAACAATGACGAATGAGTCGAATGAGTTGAAATCAAGCTTGATTTAGAGGACATTTAGGAAGCGTAAGCGGTTCACTTTCGGAAGCAAAAGCTAAGTGTGTGCTCTGGCGCTCCTCAAGTCGCTCCAACAGGATCTCCTGCGACGCCTCATCCGCTATCAGAAAAGTCATGATCTCCCAGGTAGCAAGCCAGAGGAATCCCCAACTTAGGCAAAGGCCTGGGAAACATAAGGGCCTAACTTTGGCGCAGTTAGGTTTTTGCACCATGGCACTCATCAGTGCCAAAGTACTGTGCCTAACTATAGCCTTAGTTGGGCGATCCTAGGGCATGCCAAAGTTTGGCTCTTTTCTGGTACGCCAGAGGAGTGCCAAAGTTGGTGCCACACTTGAGCCATAACTGCCATAGTAAATCCTAATCTGGGAATTCGGGTCATGCCAAGGTTTGGCGTTTCTCTGGTCCACCAAAGGAGCGCCAACGTTGGTGCCATACTTCAGCCATAACTGCCAGAGCAACGCCTAATTTCGGTATTTGGGACGTGCCAAAGTTTGGCTTTTCTCTGGTCCGCCAGAGGAGCGCCAAAGTTGGTGCCATACTTCAGCCATAACTGCCATAGTAAATCCTAATCTGGGAATTCGGGGCATGCCAAGGTTTGGCGTTTCTCTGGTCCGCCAGAGGAGCGCCAAAGTTGGTGCCATACATGAGCCATAAGTGCCATAGTAAATCATAATCTGGGAATTCGGGGCATGCCAAAATTTGGCTTTTCTCTGGCCCACCAGAGGAGCGCCAAAGTTGGTGCCATACTTCAGCCATAACTGCCAGAGCAACGCCTAATTTGGGTATTTTTGACATGCCAAAGTTTGGCTTTTCTCTGGTCCGCCACGTGAGTGCCAAAGTAGTGCCATACTTGAGCCATAACTGCCGAAGTAAATCTTAATTTGGCGATTCAGGGCATACCGAAGTGTGGCTCTTCTCTGGCTACTCACTGACCCACTGGAGTGCCAAAAGGGGCAAATAAAGCCAAGTGGCCTGCCCAAGTTTGGAATATCTCTGGTCTGTCACAGACGTGCTCTTTCACGCGCCCCAGAAGAGAATTAAATTCAATAAGCGTTGGAAACATGATGGTCAGATGTCATCACCTCCGTTCCCTAGCAGCACGGCAATACTTTGCAGTATCGTGAGCGTATAGGCCAAAATTCGGTTCTAATATCACTCAAACGTCCAGTTTTGCACCACCGTTTGATTTCCGGCAAGCATTGCCTTACAGGCGTTTTGCCCCGGCCTAGCGTTCGCGCAAAATTCTCCGAATACTCTACGATGTGTCTGCTCCGTATTGGCCGAATGTTGTGCAAGTATGTGTACGTTGCTTAACATTTGTTGCACATTCAGTCACATATACGGACAAACAAAATTTTTTCGATCGCTCCCAGAAGTTTATTCAACCACTATCATTACACACAGTGTATTCTCGACATATTTACGACGGCCACACTTCTCTGTAAAACAAAAAGCAAATTAAAAAAAAAACAGAACTAACACTGTCCTGATGCCAAGCAAAACTCATCACACAAAAAACCGCGGAGATTGAGAGGAAAGCAGGACTACTATCAGAAGCATGCTTTCAGTGTACTTACTAATAAAAGAGCGATATCATGTAGTCCTTGATAGATGCATAATCCAACTCAGGCACCCCACAAACACACTTGAGAAAGGAGGTTGCGCACATTCAACTGGCGTCTCGTCGTCGGCGAGGAGCAGTTTTTGTCAAAGCGTGTCCAACAAACACATCATAAAAATTCCACGAACTCCGGTGAAAAAAGTGCCTGTTACCAAAAAATTGGCATGGACGTATTCCAGCCGTTTACGACGAAAAAACACGGCCACGTTTGCAACGCACGAAAGCAACATAACACTGAAGAGCGCATTTCGAAAACCGGACCTACGTGGCCCGCCTTTTTGTTTAACTAGGCAAACGGCGAAAACAACAGTCCCAGAGATCCCATCAGCGTGACAGAGATAATCACGCGACAAATTTTCCTCCAAACGTTTTTGTCCTACGCGTCCTACATAGAGAGGTCACGCGTTTCGCTCCACCGTTTTGATTTGCTTCAAGTGGGTGTCGCGGTCGCTGACAGCCACACGAAGACAAAACAGCAGGGGCCCTAAACTCGTCAAACACAAAGTTTGGGCCGAAGTTGACGGAGTGCACCGATTGGACATTCACGACGATGACTTCGCATTTCTGTCGCCGACGTCCAATCGGCGCGCCCCGCGAACTTCCGGCTCCAACTTTGTGGTTGACGAGTTTAGGGCCCCAGGTGGGGAGGATTTGCAAAAGGCGAGGTCGAAGGGGCATCAGCAACGCAGCTAAGCTCTCTCTGCATTTTCGACGCTTTAGAGTAAACAAAAAAAAGAAACGAAAACAACTTATAAAAAGAAAAAAAACAGAAACTCTGCTGTACAGCCAAAGCTACAGGGAGAGAGTGTACCCCGACCTTTTCAACAGTAGGGAAATAAGGGACGGGGGAATCCCAGCCCTTCTCTGGAATGAAATGGTACGGAATGAAAGGAAAGGCCGCTTCTGCCGGTGACCTTGTCGCCTTGCGTAGTCTGTCAGCGTTCGGCTTTCATTGTGGACCTCAGAAAGATCATGTTTTGCGGGCTTGTCGCCATCCGATAGGCCTCAATTATTTCTCTCCCGACTCGCTCGCAGTGGCGTCCCATGGCTTTTGTGCCGGTGAAATTAGGAGCGCAGCCGAGACATTTTCTCCAGTGAATGACGATCGGGTGCTGAGAAGCAGCTATTTCGGCGTCCATTTAATGTTTTCGGAGTCGGTCGCCGAGGCATCGCCCCGTTTGCCCGATGTGCCTGGCCCCGCAGGACAGGGGGATCGCGTACACTTCCTCCGCTTCCCCTCCTTCCCCCAAGATGTTTCTTTCCCATACTCCCACGGAGCGGGCGGGCTTTGAGCATGAAGCCGAAAATAAATGTTAATGAAGTTGAAAGATTGTCCTGTCTGTATCGTCCCTTTTGTGTCTCCACTTTCTAAATGTTTAAAAAGTACCAAGACGCTAAAATAGTACAAGTTCCGGGACTTCATTTTAATTTCCCAAGTGTGATGCGGGAGCGGCGCCACGGAGCCCCGGTCGTTTCCGCTCCTTGTTATCGCTAGGATTTGACAGTGCTCAATCACAATGCAAGACACGCACAGAGCCACGCTCGCTTTCGCAATGCGCCACCTAATAATAATATATGTTGAGGAGAAGTGCGCACATCAGTCTCGCGCAGCGCTAGCTCGATGGCAGCACTTTCTGTAAAGGCGCATTCACAGCGGGGATGTAAGCAGTCGCGCGGTGCGACTAAATCGCATCACAAAAAAATAATAATAATAATAATTAGATGGTTACTCTGGCGTGCGCGATGAGCGACTCCAACGTCTTCGTTGGCAAGTCGCTTGTCAAAAACTTTCGCTCCGAACACCGTTGATTGGCTCAGCCTCTACGCGACTAGATCGCGTCGCAAAAAGTCGGTCGGGTCAACTAAATTAGATCAAGTGGCCAGCTAAATAAATCTTGATTCCTATTTAATTAAGATGAAGACCACCCGCGTACATCAAATACCTCATCAGCCGAACTCCAAGGCAGTATGCCTAGTTCTGGCACTTGTTAGCCAACTTTGGCCCGTAGGTGCCAGAGGACAGCCGAACTATTGGGAAGCGAAGCCTAACTTTGGCACTTGTTTGGCGACTTGGGCTCAAAGATGCCAGATGTCAACCGAACTACAAGGTAGTAAGCCTAAGTCTGGCACATCTGTGGTGATTTTGGCCTGAAGGTGCCAGATGACAGCCGAACTATCAAGAAGTGAAGCCTGACTTTGGCATTAGTTTGGCGATTTTGGCCCAAAAATGCCAAATATCTATCGAACTACCGGGCAGTAAGCCTAACTCTGGCATTTGTTTGGTGATTTAGGCCCGAAGATGCCAGATGACAGCCGAACTACCAGGCAGTGAAGCCTATGTTTGGCATTTTTTTGGCGAATTAGGGCCAAAATACCCAGACTGTTGCCAAGGGAGGTGAGGTTTATCTCTACTTTGGCTTCTTCGGGCTTTTCAATGCCCCAAACTTCCAGACAAAAGCCAAGTTTTGGCCCAGAACTCGGTGTTACCTTGGCTGTGACTGGGTCGAGGGGGGCAAGAGAGTTATCGATTTGGGGAGATATTTTCAAAAAAATAATTTGAGAGGGTCATAGTGTAGAAAACATTGCAGATGTTTAGTTGCAATTAGAACGCTCTTGGTGAGAATCAGCGAGCGCCGCCACTGAGTGCCATAAGCCGTCACACGCGCACAGGTTCGTGGTTCGCTATAAACAGAAGAGGAAGAAAGATCTGCTGACCAAACAACCGGCCTCCACCGCGGTGAGGTCTTGCCAATAAAAAGGACGTGACACAAGTTTTTAAACAATGTGAGTTTAATTAAAACGATGTTTAATTAGAAAGAAATAATATAATCTGGTTCACAAGTATCGAAACGTAGCAATAAATAGTCGTAGCACTTTACCCAGCAGGTCCGCGGGCGGCAAAATGCAAAATATTTCTAGCAAAGACAGAAAAAAATAACACTGGACAATTGAAAGTTGAACTCCTAAAATTCTGAATTACTACCAACCAAATTGCAATGCTAAGGAGATAGCGGGTGGAGAGAGTGTCTAATCCGTGACTGTCCGCGACTTACGGCCCCTTCCCTTGCATTGTTCGAAGGGGGTGGTACCGGTGGATTCCACGGTGGGCTAGTGGGCAGCACATCAGCCCCCCCCCACACGCACGCACGCACGCACGCACGCACGCACGCGCGCAAGCACGCACGCACACACAAACGCACGCGCGCGCACTCAAGCACACAGGCACGCACGTACGCACGCACGTACGCACGTACGTACGCACGCACGCACGCAAGCACACATGCACGCACTCACACACGCACGCACACACGCACGCACGCACACACGCCCACACGCACACACACACAAACGCACGCGCGCGCACGCAAGCACACAGGCACGTACGTACGCACGCACGTACGCACGCACGTACACGCACACACACTTCCTGCGAAGGCTTCCCCATCAGAGAGCTGGCCCGCCACCGTCGCTTTTCCCAGGCTTGATCCGCTATTTCGCAGTTTGAATCTCGCGGCTCCAAGTCCAGAGCAGACTTCGTGTTCACACCGGCCGCATTTCGTGCGAGACGAAAGGAGCGTGGTTAAAAGCGAAATTTGTCAAACCAGGGGCCCTAATCTTGACACTTGGCGAAAAAGTCGGCGAGAAAACCGGCGGCTATGATTGGCCGGCGCCAAGATCAAGTCGGCGTTAACCAATCACGGCCGCCAGATTTCTCGACAACTTTTCTGCCAAGTGTCCAGATTAGGGCCCCAGGTGCAGGAAGGCCTCCGAACCGTATTTCCCGCAGGGTCTTGTTTATATTGGATGGCATAGGAATTCGGAAACTGTAATGTACGCCTGGGTCGGTCTCCGGGTAATTTGGCGAGAGGGGTGGGGTCTCTAATATATCGGAGCGCAGCCGGATTTGGTGACACAAGCAATCTTGTAGAAAACGTCCAGGAAACTCTGAGGCTTCTTTTACTCAGGGTCCGCGCCAAGTACAAGGAATTCTCCTGATCTGATTAATTATATTTCCTCACGTGAGGCGACTGGATTCTAGGCACCCTCTGAGCGTCCTTCCCCACCAGTTTTTTTTGTGTTTTCGAAATGCCTCAAGCTCGCCATCCACAAAGTAGAGCAAGTAGACGTTTTTATTTTCCCTTCCAGTGCCTCTACAAACCCACTCGTACCTTGTATGGTGTCAGTGGCAGGCGCCCGCAAATTTTGCAGGGTGGCTTGGTGTTTTGCTAGTACCCTACTCCGTAGAATGCATTCTTGCCTTGCCCTGTTGCCGAAAAGATCACTTCGTCGTCTGGAGCTCACTGCACTGCAACTCGTGAATTGGGTACCGGTTCTTAAAATGAGCGGGCGCTTCATCGTTGACGTAAGGCGAGAGTAGATTGATGCGTTGTCTTCAAGGTGTGCCTCAATTTTTGATAAGGCCAAGCCCCTCCCCCCTCCCCCCTCCATTCTCTGTGTTTGCTCTTCCGTGGGGAAGGGCTGTTGCGCCACCGCACGAAGAATGACTTTGGTGTTTGCTTAATATCGCCACATGCCGGGCCGGTTATGTTGACACCGAACAGGGATGCCGCCGGTGTCGCGTATTGCCGCCGCGAGTCAGTGAAATACGATCGCCTTTGCGCCCGCGGGTGTAACCTTCGGCCTCACTTTCTGCCATAAGGGGGGGGGGTGGGGGGGTTGAGGGGATTGTTACTTATTTAATGGCAAGTATGCATGCCTAAGAATGCCATAATATACTACCGACTTATCCTTCCTTTCACCTCGCCCTCCATCGGTCGGGCCAAAAGTTTCCGTAACACCGCTCGGTCCTAGCGGTGCCTAGAACGACGAATCAAATTATTTTGTCAGTCGAGTACTGATATTACATGAGTAATTTGAAAAGGTAACACGATGAGCATCTAACCAGCCAAGTATAACACACTATTAAGGACCGGATTCGCTGTAAAGTTCAGTGTACATTGAAGATACCAGCCACATCAGCGATAAAAACGTTCACGGCGCTACCTGCTCACGTGTTCACATGTTATTTTAGAGTGCTTCATGGCACCTTGGCATTAATATGAGCAAGTACGGATACTGTGACATACGTCGCTCCTGTACCACTAGTCGTTAAGACAAAGACGCCCTTGCGGTAACTAATCCAACACCGACCTGGTTAGACATTGATTTTTTCCCTTTTTAAAACAGAATAATGCAACATGTCTTTGCAGATTTGTAATTACCGGTCATGTAATTACCGGTCGCGTAAAATTAAAAAAAAATCGAGAATAATTTTCTTTTTAATTGCCGCACAAAAATCGCAAAATTTTGACTTTTTTTTTAATTTTGACAAAATTTTTGGGCGCGGTGCAGAAACCACTTTCAACAGTACAACGCTAATTAATGTGTTAAAAGTCCGCAAAGCATAAAACACTCGACATAAAAAAGTTTCAGCTTTATAATAGAAATTTAAAGCGACTTAAAAATTCGCCGAAGATGCCTCATTATGCAAGATTTGCTCCAGAAGCCAAGTTTGTCATTTTATTTCGCTTGAGATGTATGCGCATATCACTTAACTTTAAGTAATTCTGGCAGAAAAACAAGCGTCCATTAACCTTAAAAAATTAGACGGTGTAGAAATTTGTAATCTGTATTCCAACGGCCGTCAAAGTTGCGTCATCACGCAGTTGGGAAAAACGTTTTTTCATTCCTTTCGAATGCGATCTTTCTTTCACAGATACAATAAAATATCTTGCAAAAGTAAGGTCTGTGCTATTGTGTGAACATAATTCGCTACCTCACATAAAAATGTAATTGAAAACACAAAATAGGCATGACACCACCATGACCATCCTTATCTGAACACAGACTATAGCAGGTTCCCATAGTGAGTAGCTGAGTCTCGTGGAACAAAAATAGTTTCTAAAGTTTTAACGTAATAAAGTGGCTTTACCGCTCTATGGCACGATATGTATTTAATATGTCCCTTCCACAGAAGGCGTTATCTACTAGCTGCTGCGACACTTATTCGAGCCAGTCGTTTCTGTGGGCGCGTACCATGAGCATGTATGAAAACGAGGGCGGTATCAGGTTTTGGCGACGACCTGGATCTAATTACACGTTTCATGGTCGAGAAATGACGATCGCCTTTGTATCATGCTGAAATCTTGAGCTGAGTCTAATATAGCCATTTAGTATGGAGGCAGCTCAGTTGCGTAAAAGTGTTTGAAAAGGAAGTTTCGAAGAAAAAAGCGGGACACAAATGCATTGAAGTCTTATCTCAGTATTAGGATTATGACGTGTCCTTCGTTTCTTTGGCTGTGTCTTTAATTATACCACTAACACAAAAATAGAATAAATTTAACCAACATTATTATTGAATTTGAAGCCCTGACAAACAAAATGGATGAGTAAAATATTGCAAACGTCATATAGGCATTCTGCTTTTGATGCATTTACTTTTCACCTATGCATGAAAATGTTTATTAGAATAAGCTCCACCTGTAACTTATAATTCTTTAAACTACAATTTAGTAAATTTTAAGAACTACGGAAGGTGTAAAGTGCACACACAGAAAGCACGTTTATTACATCTCATAGCGTGCGAAGTTGTGCATTTCAATTACGAAACCGTTGGTTTTATTCGTTTTTTATCCAAAGCTAAATTGTCGAATAATATATTTAAGACCACTTTCTCTTTTAGATCTATGTTTAAAAGAAGGACATACAAATAATTCATACAAATTCTACATCAATCTCTTTGTGCTCGCGTCCCTGCATCATATGCTTGGTGTTTGGAGGCAGCATCTGGGGTTTCATGAATCTTATTTTATCTGCCAGTACATTGTTCTTTTTTTATTTCAAGAATGATGCCGGATCATTTTTGAGGGCCAAGGCATGTAAGTATATGTATGCAACGTTAGAGCGGGTTTTGTACATAGCTTCAAAATACATATTTTTGAAGGAAATGAGAAGTAACACTTGGCAATGATTAAACAATTGGAATCGAAAATTTGTCTAAGGCACTGACGAACGAATCGAAAATGGCGCTTCCTTCAATGCTATTAGGCAAGCTATTGCAGTCTCAGAAAATCTAGAAAAAAAATAAAACTTTAAAATATGTTTTCTACATGAAACTCGAGAAAATTTCCATCCTTCTGCCGTGTGTCCTTAGTGAAATTGTACAAGATAATCCTCAAACTTCATTGCGATCCTTGAATTTCAAACGTTTCACTTTTCTGCTGGCCGATGACTGGGTTAATCCAGATAATGCATAAAAGGGTGCCACAGACGTATGCATGCCCCATGCATTATAAATATACCAAAGTGCCTTTTTTGGATTCCTTCCAGATTCTCAATAAACGACTGAGGATATGGTCCCACAAAATATCCGTGCATTACAATAACAGGAGAATCAAAGAGGTGTACGCCACTAGCTTGGTTTCAGGAGTGTAATGTCGCATAATCCTTCGTAAAATACACAGTTCTTGGGACGCATTTGGTATAACATTCCCGTAGTGAACGGATCAACTTAAGTTATATGTGATGGTAACACACAAACACTTGTAAGAAGTAAGATATTCTAAGGTTACTGAGTTGATAGAATAGCAAAACAAAGGGGGATACTTCTTTAGTGTTACTGTCATTTGCGCGGATTTTTTAATGTTCAATTATATCTGCCCCGCTTGACACCAGGGAAACACTGTTCGTAGTTTACCGTTTAAACTTTTCTGTTCGGAAATAAATGATGCTTCTGAAAACAAATCAAAGTCATCATCGAAAATAGCGCACTGCAACTCTGACTTATCCACCCTAAAATTGTTGATAAGCACACACAAAAAAAGACCGAGTACGGATACCTGAAGTACTCTTGGAAGTACTGGCAATTTCATAGACTCCGCGTTACCAAGAGACACATACTGTTGTCGGTATGTAAGATATGAATCAACCCATCGGAAAAAGTAATCGTTATCGGGTATGTGTTTAAGTTTATAGAGGAGCTTCGAATGCGGTACCCTATCGAAAGCTTTCGTAAAGTCCAAGAAGATATCGGCCACTTGGCCATCGTTATCCACTATAGCAGCGAATTTGTAGAACATATGAAGGAGCCGAGAGACCGTTGAGTAACCACGTCGGAAGCCGTGCAAATTTTTTACCAAAACGTTGTTCAGATTCTAAGGAAGTTACAGTGTGCTTAAAAAGAAAATCTTTGAGAACCTTGCTGGTTGCGGTCAGCAGCGACACAGTTCTGAAAGTAAGAACACACTTTTCTCCTCCTCTTCAATAAATAGGCACGACTTTAGCTACTTTCCACTTTTTGCGGCACTTCGACAGTTTTTAAGCTGCTAGGTATGTCTTATAATGAAATTTCGCACTCCATTCGGCATACCTACGAAGGAATGCGTTAGGAATCCCGTCCGGGCCGCATGACTTTTTTAACGTCCAGTCGGAGAAGGCTATAAAAAATACCACTTACTGTCCCTACTAAGTTGCTAATCATACAATGGTTCTGGGTAAAATGCGGAATTATAGAGTTATCCATGCATAGACAGCAGAACAATAAACGGTTCATCTCACTTGCGATACTCGGCTCATCGGTGAGCGAATGCCCGTTGTAGCCAAGTTTCTCGATAGGTAATTATGTTTTACTCAAATGCGCACAAACGTTTTTGGAGTTTCCCCTAAAAACTTTTCCCCTTTCGACATTGTAAAAATGATACCTATATGTTAGCACGAGTTCATGTAGTTATTAGCGAAAGGAAGGAAGCGTACTTTTTATAGCTGGGTTTTATCTTTTCAATACAATATATCTTACGTTTTAAATGTAAAATGTGCGGTGTAATCCATGGGATTTGCTCCTTTTTCAGTGCAAAAGCATTAACTGCCCCATGGAGCGCAGCCGGCGTTCTCTGTTACCCCGAAAAAAGGCCCCTAGTCACTTTGGCTAAGTGTAACGGCACCTAAATACCTATCGTCTCAACGAAACGTCACCTAAATGTATGTCATCAATCACACGCGTTCAGAAATAAAACACAAAGAAAAGCACAGCAGCGCAGGTGATTCCTCACAGAAACCAGCGGAAGCGATTAAAGTAAAAAAAAAAAAAAAAAAGACTCGCCTCAGAAATAAAACACCAACAAAAGCAGAGCAACGCAGATGCAGCGTCAGGCACTCCTGGCGCCGCGCCGAGCTTCGTAGTCACGCCGCTGCCTCACCCAGCGGTGCAGCAGTCACCAACGAGCCAGGACGGTCCGCGGGGCGCACCGCCGCAGACCGTTATTATTATTATTATTTTTTTTTTCGTTGGTGCTCCTTTTCTTTTTAGTGCCCTACACTATTTGTAACTACAGTCTTGGTCTGTCCGTCCCGACGCTCTGCTTCGCCTTTCCTTAATACGGACGTACACCTGTGTGTGTGTGTGTGTGTGTGTGCGCGCGCGCGCCGATGAGTTCCGTTTCTTTTATTTAGTGCTCCGACTGATCTGCTGGCCCCGCGGCTAACTCCGTTGTTCGTCCTGCAGGAGCAATGACAATTTTGTGTGTGTTTTTCTTCTCTTCTTTTATTTTTACATACTGTGTGTCAATATGCGAGCTCGCCCTTTGATTCTTGCTGGATCTGGTCCCACAAGCCCTTGCCGGCTTTGCCTAGGTCCGAAGCTGAACTTGGTAATTCTTCTCTCATGAATAAGTAATATTAATATTATTATTATTATTATTATTATTATTATTATTATTATTATTATTATTATTATTATTATTATTATTATTATTATTATTATTATTATTATTGTTATTATTATTGCTATTATTATTATAGGAACAATTCGGAGAGACATGCTCCACGCTTCAGAGGGTCCTTCCACGACCAGTGACAAGTGATGCCTGACGTAGATTTATTCTATCAAAACGTCCGCGGCTTACGCACAAAAGCCGATTACTTTTTTTCTAACGTTACAGTGTCTAATTACTCTATCTTTTGTCTAACAGAAACTTGGTTATATCTTAACGTCGGGTCGTCTGATTACTTTCCGCATGGTTTTGTTGTGTACCGGCGCGACCGTGACTTGTCTCAAGGAACTGGAGCGGGAGGCGGTGCGTTTGTTGATCGCGGTCGACAGACGTTACAGCTCGAGGAGGCGTCAAGATTTAGAAAACTTTCCTGAGAGCTTGTTCGTCGAAATTGAGTATGCAAAGAAAGAACGTATTTTTATTGGCCTGTTCTATCTCCCCCCATAAACGCCGCCTGATGATTTTCAGCGTTGTCTCTTTGGCTTAGAACAACTCAACGAGTTACAAGGGTGCAATATTATTATTCTGGGGGACTTTAACGCCCCCGGCATCAACTGGACTGATCCAAACGTTTCTGACTGACGACTTTTATTGTAAGCAAAAATGCAACCATCTTTTAGACTTCTCTTCTTTTTTGGATCTGAAGCAGCTCAACAATGTTCTTAATAAGCAAGGTGATGCTTTAGATTTATGTTTTTCATATACGGAAAGTGTACGTGTGACTCGGAGTGAAATGTCAATGGTTCCTGGGGATATCTACAGCCCCGCGTTTGATGTAGCTATCTCTATTTTTAATTATCCAACTCACAGTCACTCTGATGCCTCTCTGCCGCAAGCGTCGTATAACTTCTCGGCAGGGGACTACATCGGAATGTACCACCACCTCTCGGCTGTTGACTGGTCATATATTTTTCAATCCACTGATGTCAATGAGCAAGTTTTTCTGTTCACGAGGATTGAACAGGAGGCTACGGATACCTACATCCCGCTGAGAGCTCAGAATAGATCTTCTTTTCCTAGCGGGTTTTCTCGTGAATTAAGGATGCCGTTAAAAAGAAAAACTTATTTCATAAAAAGTTTAAGAAAAGGGGTTTCCTGAGTCGGAAGCAGAATTCAAGAGTTGTTGAAAACAGTGTAAGAAGCTTTTAAAGCGCGATCGCAAAACCTACCATGCTCAAGTAGAATCGGATTTGGTTAAAAATCGGAAGAAATTCTGGAGATACGCTAGATCGCAATGTGGATGTGGAAAGAATATTAGGTCCGACACTCCTTTGGACATCGGGCGAGATAGGAGGGGCGTGGCCGAGTTGTTTGCTGATTATTTTAGCTCAGTTTACAAGGATAGTATACGGACTCCACATGCACCGCGGCGCTCAATCCGTCTGAGTTCAGCGAAATGGTGAATAGCATTCATGTCGACGAACAATGTGTCGAGCTTTGTATTAAGAAAATGAAAGGCACATTATCTTCTGGTCATGACGGAATACCCACAGCAATTGTCAAATATTTTCATCAACTGTTCACACCCATACCAACCACAATATTTAATAATTAACTATTTAAAGTCTGGAATATTCCCCATAATCTGGAAAACCGCTGTTGTGGTTCCGGTCTTGAAGTCGGGAAATAATGGTGATGTTCTTAACCACCGGCCTATTTCCCTTCTTTCTTCATTTTCTAAGCTTTTTGAAACGGTAGTTCATAAATTCCTGTCTTTTAAGTTTCGCAACATAATAATTCATAATCAACACGGCTTCATCTCTGGCAGATCAACAATCACTAATCTTGTAACTTTTATGTTACAAGGGGTCAGCTAGGCGTTATTTACTTTGACCTGAGTAAGGCTTTTGATTTTGTTAATCATATGATGCTATTGTCCAAGCTTTCAACCTACGGTGTGTGTGGCTCATTATTTGAGTGGCTGAAGAGTTATTTCTGTAACAGAAACGCATACGTACGTGTCAACAATTCGTCATTTTCGTTGTACAAGACATGCTCTGGTGTTCCTCAGGGATCGGTCCTAGGTCCCCTTTTGTTTTCCATTTTTGTAAATCATGTTTCCCGTGTTATTTCAAATTCTATGTTTCTTCAATACGCAGATGATATAAAAATCTACAAGGAAATAGTGACGCCACAGGATTGTACTAAGGTTCAGGAAAACGCATGTTCCTTTTTCCAGTGGTGCTTAAATAACGATCTTTGTTTAAACCGTTCTAAAACAAAGGTCATGACTTTTTCTGGTCAGACGCATAATACCTCTTGTTTATATAATATCCACGGCAAAATTTTGTCTCGTGTCGATGAAATGAAATATCTCGGTGTCACTTTTGACACAAGTTCGAGGTTTGATGGCCATGTAACCAGGGTGGTCATCTCGTCTCTCCGCACTTTGGGTACGGCATGTCGTGTTACGAAGGAGTTTGAAAACGAACCTGCATTTCTCACATTGTACTGTTCATTAGTAAGATCACAGCTGGAGTACGCCTCAGTTGTGTGGAATGGAATTTTCCAAACCAATTCTGTGGGGATTGAGCGAGTTCAAAAGAAGTTCATTTCTATCATGAAGCATCGCTATCTTAAAGAGGATGTACCAGGTAAGAATTATGAAGATGCGCTAAAACTTTTTAAATTTCTTTGCCTGCACCGGCGTCGGGAGAAAGCTGATTTGTTGTTTCTGTTTAAGGTCACGCACGGCCTAATTGATTCCCCATACCTCTTGTCTCAAGTAAGTCTTAGAGTTCCATGCGTACGTACACGTCTTCAATCATCTTTTTATACCTCTCGAGCTTTTAATCAGCTAGTCCCAATCCTCAGGTTGGCTGAATGTTATAATTGTCACTCGGAAGTACTTGATATATTTGACTCGTGCTATTCGGCCTTCAATCAATATGTTGTTAACGTGTTCATGCTTGAGCAGGAGTGAAAGGTGCTGAATATCCGACTGTGTGAAATTTATTGTTTTTTCAATATGTGTGCGTTGAAGATGTCTCGCTACTTCGCATTAGCTTTTCCCACTTTAACTTTCCTTCGAACAGCAGAATTCCTATCTTTATTACCCTTCTGCATTTGTTGGGTCTTGTATAAAATTGTGTTTCTTGTGTTTTTGTTAATTTGTAGTTATAAGTGTGCCAGCACCAAAACCGCGAGGTTGTTCCTGGGCATTCTAATAAAGATTGATTGATTGATTGATTAATTGATTGATTCCAGAAAAAACTTAGAAAATCGCTTCGCCTTCGCCTGTCTCCCGATGAGTCTATCTAAAAATGTATAACATTTTTGTTTGTGTTTTTTTTGCGTTTTGTATTTTGTTTTCTGAAACGCCCTTATTGGATTTCATTTGACAGTTTTCTTTTTGTCGTCACTATACTCCGTTTCACCTTCAGTCCGAGCGCAGCGGATGCTAGGAGCCATCCTAGCCAATCCAGCGTGGAGAGAGTGTCATGCTACCTTGAGCTCACTGTGTCGCTCTGCCCAACCAGCAGGTCACGCGATTCTCTCCCGGCGCTGATCGGCTGGGATAGCTTGTGGCGTCCACTGCGCTCAGACTGAAGGTGGAACGGAGTATAGTAATGTCACTAGGTATATGTCTTTTGATTGGTGCATCTTGCGTATTGTCCACAGGTGATTGATAAAAATAATGCTTTTATTTATGGTTACTTTTAATGACACAAATAGGGTGCCGTCCTCAATGTGGTGTATTTTTGATAAACTCAATTTTGCTTGTGTCAAATTCTGCGTCATATTTGTAGTTCTGTTTTGTTTTCATGGCTCTCTTTGTGACTGTTCTCACGCACTGAGAATGTCAATCTTCACCTGGACGTACCATGCATCGTGCAGCTTTTCAAGGAACGATTCTGTGATTTTTTTCTAGTGAAATAACCTGACTTACTTTTTATTTTTCTTGAATTTTATATATTATTGTGGTTTCAAAGCCTAAGCTGCAACTGGAACTATTGCTAATTCTGGTTAAGTTCACAAATTTTTATGTTTTTCCTTTTCCTTTCTTCTTTAGTGATAATTATTTTGATATCTTTGCAACCTCGGTTTAGTCACACAAGCCCTTGAAGGCTTTTACGAACCTGCGTTGTTTTGTGGATATTCTCCTGCATCACAAATAAATTATGAATTTGTTATTTATATTATTATTTTATTCTACAATTACTCGTGCACTACCTACCTAGTATTATGCTTATAAATGTATCTTATTTCCGCAAAGTTGTGCATAATTTTTTTTTTATCCACCAGTGTACCAGCACCAAGACCTCAGGGTTGTTCCTGGGCACTGTATAATAAAGATTGATTGAGTGATTTATTATCATTAAAATATTATTGCTGTTTGTTATGATTGTTGTTAAAATTTTTCTGCACTGCTACGAGAAATTTTAAATTAGAATACGTAAACATGTTTGTTGTATAGGTCGGTACCATCTTTTATAAATATGCCTAGCTTCCCAGAAATTATTGTGCATCGTTTTCACTTCATTTACTCCACAAGCTGTTAAAATGCTATTTTTATATTTGAGGATTAATATTTTAACTGTAATCAGTTGGTTTCGCGTTTTTGTATGAATTAGTCCCACTAAGTAAAATATCTATGAAATGACCAGCTCTCCACCGCGCCCTAAAGGCTATTTTACTTAACAGCCAACAATCATTTAATAGGTCATGTATTCATTTTAAGCGCACCAGCTATGAAAGGTTTTAGGAATGTATGGTATCATATCAGAGAAAAATTAATATTATCGCGTGGACCTTTTCTACACACCGTCATTGTACCCCTTGCCATTAACATCTTTTAATCCCACAAGCTAAGATCTTTCTATCGGCCCTTGAACGGTTTTGTATGTTTAATCTATAAATACCTCGACACCGGTGCATTCGAGTGCATTATTAAGGATAACGTAGGGTTACCGCACCCATACGATTTCTTTCTTTCACTATAGCAACCATGTGATAGCTGGCCTGATAAGATTGCCACATGGTGAAACATTTCACGTGTAACTTATCTGACGCGAGGAAAGGCATTCGGGTTGCTCCTATAGTGAGAAATTGCCGTCTCCATTTTGCGATCAAGGAAAGGAATAGCAATGTTCATTTTGGATATATAGGAGTGGAACGTGCGTTATATCTCAGTTTTTAGCGATTTTTTATCCCTGTCATATTGTTTGGACGCTAAAGAGGAGGACGGTCGGGTACGCAAAAACGTGCGGGAAGTGCCTTTAGTGAAGAGTTGGTCGACTGTAGTGTCAACTAGTCGACGGCAGTAGCGTGCGTTATGGCCCGGTGTGTGGCAGTGATACCAGATGGGATTTTGGTTCGCCAGATTTCAGTTCGGCGATGTAGGCCATAAGGCTGGGAAGGTTGAAGCGTTTGTTGAACAGCAGGCCTATTGCGGCAAATGTATGAGCTTTGGTGCGCTGAGCAGACAAGTGGAGGCGCCGATTTTAGCGCTCAGGCAAGCGGTGGTTGGTGGGGTGACCTATGGCAAACTAGATTTCATGTTGGACAACCTTGTGCATACATTTCGCCTTTGGTGCTTCCTGGGCGCTTGCAACAGCTGATGTAAATTGAGTTAGGTAGGGGCATAGTTCATTGCGAATAACAGTTCGGATCAATGTAGCAATGTCGGTACTGGAGGTGGTGGCAAGACACACCTTGGGAAGGCGATCAAATGTGTCTTGGAGATTCGGCAGCTCTGCAGCTTTTCATACTTTTTGAATTCCTGAATAAGTTGCTTGTCTGTTGGTGGCGAGTTTGGAGCAAAATGGTTGAATAGTTTCTGCGAAAATACTTTAAAATTTGCCGGATGCGGTTCTCTTCTGGTATTTCAGGATTAATTCTGGAACATAGCTGTAGTACATCCTCGAATTAATAAGTAGACAATTCAATTTGTGCCTGATAGCGGCTGGCTGAGTTTCAAAACTTTCGTCGGAGATAGATCCTTTTTTGAAGAATAGCGTGTCTCTGGCCATTATGAACAATCTCTAAGCGGGCGCCGACGACGGTAGTCGAGTGTTTTAAAATGGACGACCATTTTTTTTATATAACCGGAAAGCTCTAGAAAACCGAGAAGTCTGCCCTCTCGCTCTGTGTCTAACACTGAAACTCGTCAGCCACAGGTCGACGGGCTTCTGACCACCTGATGTTCAAAACATTGTCGTCTGGGTCTTGAACTTCCAAGGTTAGCTCGATTTCGTCGCGTTCTTGTTTGGGAATTGAGTCATTATAGAGGCACTGAACCAGTTTCCAGTTTTTTGCCTCCAGTTCCTTGTCTGCTAGCCATTTCAGCTTGAACCTCAAATGTGTAGTGGTCTTAATAATGTTGTTGAGACCTTGAAGTCGTTTCGGGAACCTGAAAGAATTTGTTTGATGATCGTTATGGAAGACACACACGCAAGGTGATTGCTCTCGCTGGCATATAGCATATGATGCCCGGCCTACTTCCTACAGCACACCGATTCGCTTTGGTTTTAAATCTATACCGTTTTGAGCGTGTACAGGAACAGACAGACTATTCAATACGGTAACTTCGGGATACAAGCAAAGAGTATTTTGTTACAAAATATTGGTAAAGGATCGCTTTAATTACTCGTTACTTTTCAAAAATATGAGAATACAGTAACTGGGGCAATACGAGCAGAACATTCAATAGCACAAAGAGAGCAAGCTCAACAAAATAGAAAACATCAGGAAGGGGAGACTAGTCAAAAATAAAATACGATTTTTTTCTGTGACCGGTCATTCGAACCACTCGAAAGTTTGCCGGATGCGGTAAGACAACGCCGAGTAGGCTCTCTGTCGCCTTCCACCGTATTTTTCTTCTTCCCTCGGGCAGGAGAAAGCTCTTCGTGATTATTTGTTTTTGTCTTTCACACCGTTTCACCCCTTCCAATTTCAACGTCCCCCGCCAGCTCCACAGACATCAAACGCGGGTCCGTAGCCCCTTGATTCGCGGAGACACAACTCACATAACAGACGATGTAGCCTCGCGCGAGAGGGCCAAATTCTCTTTGCCTTTGACGTCAGCTACTGTATTGTAGCACGCTCATGAGGCACGGCTGAAAAGCGCTCGAAACGAGACTAAAGACCGGTTCACAAATACAGCGGAGCGCTCAGTTAGCGCTTCATGAGCGCTGGAAGCAGCGCTCATGTGGCACCGACTTGCGGATTGTGAGTGATGTAGAGCTCGGTTAGCGCTTCAGAAGCGCTCCAGTAGGCGCTCAGTTAGTGTTTCAGAAGAACCTCAGTGGGCGCTTGGATAGCGCTTCAGCAGCGCATTGTAAGCGCTCTCACGCTCCGTGTGCCATGCTCGCTGCTACGGAACAGCGCGTGCACGGTAATTTCGTTTTTGTTGTTTTTCATTTGGTATTGAAAGAAGTAGAAATAAAAGTGCCGCTCTCTATATATAACCTCTTTTCCGAAATATATTGTCACTTTTGTGTTGTCGCACCTATTTACGCGTGCGAAGATGATTTTTGTTTTTAATTTTTAGTTGTAAATTATTATTTTGAAGCCACATAGGTAGATTTTACAGATAACTATATCAACGCTAAACGGACATGTCTAATGCAGATAAAAATGGCTAGATAACCTAGTGTCCAATACGTAAAGCGGATATTGGGGTTATTAACTGGTAAACTTAAATTTCACGAATATTTTTTTTTCTTCTTTTTTTTTTTACTTTTCAATGGTTCGTGGAGGGGTTGGGAGTTTCTGGGGAAACCTATAACTCGAAGGTAACATGTCCGTAATACCGGATTTTCTAAGCCACAATGCGGGGAAAAGCGCGAGGCACAACTTGGATACGAGAGCTGCATCGGCGTTCATATGGGGTATTCGCGTACTATCACTGATTGCACACGACTCCTAGCCAAAACTTTACGGAGAACGCATGCCCGATCTGTCATCTTTGCTTGCCTCCGATACGTGACGTTGTTATCGGGCGGCGTTTGGCAAACATTTCCAACTACTATATTGCTTCCCGTCAGTCACTTCACGTATGAGAAAGATTCTTTGGCATGCCTTCGATAAGAGACGGATCGTCTAAGTTTCTGCGTTTTATCTCAAATTCAAGAGACGTTGCAATCGACCCAGCAATATTTTTGTTGCATATATTAAGAATAAATAACTGGCAGCTGAAGGACAATTGAAGCGTTTGTTATCTTCTTGTTTGTTGCAGTCTCGGTTTTCGCGAAGATTACAGATATTCTACATTTTGCTTGAAAACATTGCAACTTCTTAGTAGGGTTATTCGAGGGGAATTACATCCAACTGGGTAAGTTATCTATATGAGTGATCATCTAGCCGTAAAGAATGAAGTTTAAAGAAAGAGAGGGAGTGAAAAAATAAATGCAGGTATGGAAAGATTGGGATCCTTAAGAATTTAAGAAAGCTTAGCGGCACACGGTGTGAATTGTCTTCTTTAGACAAACGTTTCCGCTCTCCAACATCGGGCATTTGAAATTGATAAATTATCACTTCTCTAAACAGAGCCCATTGAAAGCAACGTGATTTTATTTCATTACGTTTCATTTAAAATAAGCTAAATTTGCCCCAGCATAATATTTAATAATATATATTTTTTTATGACAGTTAAACTTTCACATTTGAACGACGGATACCTTTCTATTGGACGTGTCCAGTGGATGGTGCAATCTAAAGAGACCCAGAAACATCTGCGCATGATTATAAAAAAAACCTCAAATATTCAGCGAATATGCCTCGAGGCGGCGAAGTTTACATAGTTAAATTTCAAGGCGCACTTCTCATGCTGTAAAAACATAAAGCCAATCAGCTAAAGTAAACGGCAAGCTTTTTTGAGAGAAGCGAGTTAGCTATAAATGGAACTTGTTGCGCCATCTCCCGATAGGCAGAGCAAGCAAGCAACAGAGTGCGACGTCTGCTCGGTGTGCCTATCAGAAGGTGGCGCCAAAGGTTACATTTATATTCAGCTTCAGGTCGTCTGGGAATATCGGTCGACTAGGTCGTTTTCAATTACGCTGGCCGTTGACTTTAAAAAGTTTTTGGTATAATTGTTTACAGGAAAGTAACTACGTCTTGAAATTTCAAGAGCTACAGTACACATTTAGTGAAAGTTTGAGTTTTCTATGTACAGGGCCAAATTTGTTTGGCTTGTTATACAGTGTGAGATTCAATGGGTGCACCTCATAGAAGTGTCCAGCTCTTGCACCGGACATAACACATTTCTACGTTTCTATTGACTTCTGCTCCTAGAATTTACCCGACCTCGCTCACTTACCTCCCTTCTCATGTAGCATAAGGTTCTAGTTTTTTTTTCTCAGTTGCTCCATCAGCAGCTACGTTTTATTCTGTCACCTTAACTCCGAGATGATTTGAGGTTGTTAATTTCGAAGAGGGTGTTGTTGATTGACCCTTCTTCAGTTTAGTGCATGAACTGTTTAAATTTTCGATCAGGTCATTGAAGGTGCCCCCTAATCTGTGAATTTTCATGTCTTAATATTTTGATTTACACAAACTTGGTCCACAGTCTGTTTCAGTGGGCGAATCAAATGGAGTGTGTGTCTTTACGTGATCCCTAGCTGAAAACGATCAGCTGTGCTTATGGTAGAACTGTTGTCACTCATTGTTGTTGCAAGAATATTTGTAGTCATGTTAGCAGCTTCTTTAGCCTAATTTAGTATACTTTCCGCAGGTATTTTTTTTTCCCGAAGAGGCTAAAACGTCTGCTCCTAATGAGTCTGTTGTGCGTTCCAGCGTCAATTTGCTTTTTTCCTGAAGAGCGTTGCATACTGCTGACGACTTGCTTTACTGTTGCATGGTATGCTTTTTCTCCGAAAGTAGTCAACGATTTGGATAATCTGATGGGTTCAACAGATGCTGATAATTCAGTTACACCTTTGTTATTTTGTCTTGTGAGTTCTTGATATTTATATCTGAGAGTGTTTGCTCCAAATTTCGACGCAAATCAATGGATAAGGTCGCCATTAGGTGTTGGCGTCGAATAAATGTTTAACCCGATTAATTGCCACAATTTAATTTATGAAACAATCGATTAATCTGCATCAGTTATTTCTATATTTAAACATTAAAAAATACGTTGTTAATTTTTTTCTTTCGCTTAATATCTAATAAACTCTATAAAATACAACTTGAGTTATGAATCCATCTTAAATTGGAGTTAAGAACAGTGCAAAGGCAGTCGCACTCACAGATTATTATTTCAGCAGCATGAGGTAAAGAGGTTCGTCGATATTCTGCGGCAAGAGTAACCTCATTTAATCGTTCACAATACGCAACTTTCAGCAATGGTGGTACAGCGGTGTGAGAATCGCGCTTCGTATAAACAATTTCAAGCATGGCGCCCCGATTGGTGGTCCATGAGCGCTAGCACTTACAGCTTGCGCGTGAAAATAGCTTTTGCGAGCTTGAAAGTGCACGGGCTTGTCCGAGCGAGGAGAGATATGGCTGTGGCCAGTCGTTTATGCTACGTTGTCAAAGCTAGCTTAGCATTCACGTGCTCCAACTTTGACAAAGCTAGTTGCGCGAGCGTATTCAAGTGACGCGCAAAAGACACAGTCACCTGCTCTCGCAGAAGTGCGCGATGGCTGCACAGTAGAAGTACAGTGGAATCAATGAGGTAGAGGGGCTTAGAGCGATAAACCGGGGTTCGGTCTGCACTCGAAAGTGACCCCCATGTGGCCGCTGCCATTGTACGCAAAGTTGACCACTCGTCACGTGACCAACCCAAATACGTGACGTCACAAGAAAGATGGCAGCGCCCAGGTAGCGGCTGGTTCCAGCTGGGCCGGAGCTTGTCGGATGCTTTGTTCGTCGTCGTTCGTGTCGGCGAGTTGATTTCAGGTGCGAAAGCAGTCAGATCAGGCCGGTCGAAAGCAACTTCAGGGTTCAGCGTGGTGTCTGCCGTAGGTATCAGGTGAAAATAGGGAGGAACGGTGTGCATTTCGCTGGTGACCGACGTGGATATTGCCACGAACGAGACAATCGGCCCAATGTTGCTCGGACCTCGGATTGGGATACGGCAAGTAAATTTTAAGGCGGCGTTTTTGTGCTCTCGTTGACCATCGGAATCTTCGATGTCTGCAGTGGAGCGTGTGCAATATATTTGAATACATAGCGGCGAAAATTGCGCGAGTCGTGCTTGGCAGTGTGGAATCGTGGTGCCGCTTCGTTCAAATGACCTAAGGCTCACTTTGGTTGTAAGGCGCACCGGAGAGCTGCCTTCAAGCTTGTAGTTCCTGTGCCGTGCTTTAGATGATGCTGTGCTGCTTCCTAAATTGTTCTGGCGCAGACGTGCGATTTCACGGAGCACAGGCGTTGCAGTTGGTATTGATTCCACTAGTTTGTCGCACGTTTCGTCGACACAAGTTTCATCAACACTCGGTACGCGAATTGCAAGCTGTATGGACATTTAATTGCGCGTGTTACCTACCCAGTCCACCCGTTCACGCCGCTTTGCGACGACAGTCTGCAGCGACTCATTACCAGAAAAGTGGTTCCACATCTATTTGAGTTCAACTCGTCCACGGCAGTCGCCAAGCCCTGAAGCAGAGGATTTATTCGGACACAATGCCACTAAAGATATGCAGCTTCTTTAGTGGTCAGGATAGGCTCTCTTCTGTCTGTTCTGTTATATTGTCACGGATGCTTGTTCCAGTCCTATTATCTATCAATATTTACTATTCTGGAAAGATCCAGGCCATCTCAGCTGTCATCGTATGTTCTGGTGGATGTGCTGCGCACTTTGCCCATAGCCCTTCACTCTGTGTAGACCCTGGCGGCTCCTCAGCCGAGTTGCCCGATGAAAAGACACGGGTGGCAGATTGTCCCGCGTTTTCAGACCCCAGCGAGCTGTGAACCAGCTCCTATTTCGAGCCCGACAGAAAAACCGCAAGACGAGCGAGTACCACAAGGACAAACCTCGGAAATACACCACGAAGAACCTGAAATTCGAGCCAGTCGCTGCTACTAGCAAGAACCAGCGGAATTCTGTCTTTTGCCAGAAAAACAGAAACTGACTAAGCCAACAATGACAAACCTGTACCAGCAAACAGCGTCCGCTCCCACCATCGTTTCTATGCCCGTCGCACGTCGCCCTCCGACGCCATTACACGCAAGGTGTATGAAGACGTCGAGTGCTGGATTGATTAACATGACCGTGTCGCTTGCCACAGTGGATGGACAGACAACCAGCTCCTGCAGAACCTATACTTCTTGTGGAAGAAACCGCCAGGCACTGGTTTGTGAACCACGAATCCTCCTTAACGTCGTGGGAAGTTTGCAAGATCAAGCTGAAGTGCACTTTCATCAGCCAACATTGACGAAAGAGAGCGGAATTCCTGATTCTGTCCAGGACATGGCCCCAACGAGTGCGTCACCGCCTTCGCAGAGGATGTTTTGCGCCTGATCGAGCACCCATGCCCACCCTGATGCTACAGAAGGCAAGAAGCTAAGAATCCCATGTCCCTCATGTGAGGGACAACACCTTCGGCAGCCTTGTCCGCAACCCCACGACAACAGTCGAAGGATTCATATTCCCGAAGCTTCCAACATTGAATGTACACTGCAGGCCCGAGCCTGTCCCTGTCAACAACTTCCCGGCTTCTCGACACTCAAGTCGTCCAGCTGCAACCTCGACGCCAACCCCCAGGCATCCGCGACATCATCCACAACGGTATCCGGGAGAAGAAAAGGAAGCTAGATCCTGCCATCAATTGCCCGGCTTTTATTTTGATTGCTGAGATTGTTTCGGAACAAGTTCGACAGGCATTTTAACTGGAGACTTCTTCGAGCGGAGCGGCATCTGACGAACCGAGGGCGCCTTATGCCACAAAGTCGCAACGACGACCACCGGCTACCTGTTACTATTCAATGCCATTTCAACGAGACAACCCAACACCGAAGCATTCCCGACATCGTGAAGGTCTGCGCTGAACAAAGTACAGCGGGGGAAACGGAGGTGCTGCGAATGGCCGACCAAAAACCACTCTGCTACCACTGCATGAGGCCAACCACGTCTACAGGAGGGGCCTATACCAATCAATTATGAATTGGCCTGCAAGGGTTCGTGCCGAACGACCCTCGACCACGTCTCGACGAGCGTCCGCGAAAGATTGAGAATTATCTTCGGCGGTCTTTATCCCTGGTGCCGACATTACCCCGAACCTCGGAATCCCCTCCATCTGGACGGGAGGCAAGCACAACGAAGCAGGGGAGCTGCAATGCAAAGACAGTTGATTTGGTGTCCGTTGTCGTCCAAGGACAATACCTAACAATTTGCTGTCACTAATTATCTTTGTCCACGCCACGAAGCACACAATTTCCGCTGAGTGACTTGAAGGAATAGAATGGTTGGTTGCTCTCAAAAGCGGACTGCAAGCATCACCAAACTTCATTTTGCCACACGAGACTTACACAAGTTGCTGTGGTTGCAGGATGCAGAAGAAATAGCTATTACAAAATGAAAGTGAAATGGCTTGAATAGCAAACAAACCTTGTTGCCAGCCATCAAGACAACGGTACAGCAAAAGGCACAGCCACGTAAGCAATACATGCCCGAGCTTGCTGCATTGATGCAGAAAACCAGGACAATTCGCGGATTAGAAGCCAGCCCTGCAGCTTCAGTGCATCAGATGTCAGTGGCGGCACATGACGTATGATTACAAGACGGCATCAGTCGGTCAAAGTTGCCACCCGACCAAACTAAACGCCGACGTGCCAGGAGCGTCATCCGCCAACAAGGTTCACAGGTACTACGACTGAACGCCTGACACGAGACTGTCACAGAAAGAACTTGTTATGGAACGATTTACTAAGAATCCATAATTATGTAGTGTAGAGGAAATAAACATATTTGATACACTAACCAGATAAACATATTTCGGCTTGCCTTTACGCCTTGAGAGTCTATACACAAAGAATTGTGTTCACTGCACGCGCAGGTCCTTTTGAGGACACCCGCATCTCTGACCCTTCAATATCAATTAATGGGACATACCAGAATGGCAGACTTGCTGCATGGGGCTGCACTCGTTCCACCTCTCCTGAAGATGTGGTGCATCCAAAAACCAACTCCAGTGATGTGAAAATGTCATCTATTAATTTATTTCCTCCAGGGGCCTTCGTAGGCATTGCAAAGAGGATACTTAGAACTACAGACATGATAATAACATTAAAGCACACTGCTGTAACTTGTAAATTGCGAAAACAAACACACTTCTGAGCATATAGTTTAATAGTATGTGTTGATGCATTGTTATATAGCAGGACACTTCCTGAACGTATGACACAATATACCCTTTGCAGAACCCCATCAGCAACACAACTGTCACCATTTTTCTCGGTGTAAAGCACACTAATGGACCCCAGTTCACGTCGAACGCCAGTGCAGCATTCGAGCCCAATAGGCGCTGAGCCGAATTCACAGGGATGGCGGATATAACATTCTTTTCGAACAAATGCCCAAAGTATGAAAGCCGGGGGTAATAGAGTAGTAGCTACTCTAATACGTTTCATCTGAATTTGGCAGACGGCAAAGGCCTACAGTCTCGGTGAGCCAATATGCACGTTGGAGAGAGGCACATGACAACATATTATCAAAGTGCTCGTCTGCACAGATTTATCACAGACCTCGCTCCGTCTTTCTGATTGGCTCGAGGGGGCTGTGGCGGTTTCCCTTTTCCAAGTTGCGGTGATGCGAAGTATAGGCATCTCACACTTTTGAAAGAAGTTTATTGAAGAGACCGAAAGGAATGGTAGTCAACATTTTTCAACAAGACTGCTCTCCAGGCAAGAGATGAACACAAATATGAATCATCTTATCCATTTAATTAGAACAATTAAATAATTGACCGACTAATACACTTTCACTTTTGATGGAAAAAAGTATTGCTGCAATAAATCCTACGAAAGAGAAAAATGTGCAGTTAATCTGTGCATACACCAAAAACAGTTGTTCTTATAGCAAGTCGAATAGCTTTGAAGCAGGTGCCTGCAGCGATTTATTCATTGTCACACTCTATAAAACGTCATCCTCGTAGCTGAAAATAAGTGTACACTTCGCACTCATGAAAAAAAAAAGAAAAGCGAACGAATGTAGAATCGTCGATTAGCACAAAAGGTTAAAGATCGCAGGAGCTTCCTCGCTAAAAGTTGCTATGGTTATGCGGTGACGCAGGGCAAAAACAACTTCCCCTCGGCCCCAACGCGCCTTTCGCTTTCATTCTCAGACATTCCAACGCTCAAAAAAAGCTAGAAAAATGCGAATATTTTATACCTGAACTTGTATCGTAAAATTGTTGATAAGTGCAGAACGTAAAGATCGCAGGAGCTTCTTTGCTAAAAGTTGCTGTGGTTATGTAGTTACCTAGGGCTGAAACAAATTCCCCTAGGCCCTACATCCCACGCATACATTTCGCGTCGATTCTCAGCGTTCAGACAAAGCTAGGAGAATGCGAAATTTTTATGCTAAAAGCACTCAAAGTTCTATCGATCCTCGAACACATCCCGGAATCCGAGCACCGGTACGGCGACGCCGCTGATGCTGCCTCACAGGTGTTAATATCCTGATGATCCAGAGCGATCTTGTGCAAAGCGGGTATAAAGTCTTATTACTTTACACATTATACCTGCGTCAGCGATCACGAAGAAGCCCGAAGTCGCCGGAAAGCAGCTGCACATCACGGCTACCGCGCAACGAACAAACTCGCATCCGCCAGCTCTGGGCGCTGCCAACTAACCTGTGACGTCACGGCTCTTGGGAGGTCACGTGACGAGTGGTCCCATTTGCGTAAAACATGGCGGCCACCGGGGGGGTGCCACTTCCGAACTTCCGGTTTATCACTCTAAGCCCCTCTACCTAGTTGAGTGTACTAGAATACTTGGATAGTGTTGGGACCGGAACGGCTCGGCAACGGGGGCTCATGAGGACGCATGTATTGACAGTTTGTGACGGCGCTGTAGTTGAGTTAGCATGAAAAAATGCGAAGCCCGCCACGTTTGGCGGAAAATGCGTTTAAAGTCCAGGACGTTATTGCTTTTTTTCACTTTGAGTGCTGCGCTCGTCGCGCCGCAACAGATCGTTGGGAAAGGAATCTGCAAAGAACGGACAAGCCATTGAAAAAACGGTTAAAATGCAGGCGAGCTGGTGGATATTTACCATGATGGAACTTAACCCAAGACTGGGGTAGAAACAGAAACTTAAAAGTAGAAGGGACAGAGACGTTCTCTTCTTCACTTGTCTCTGTCCCTTCTACTTTTAAGTTTCTGTTTCTACCCCAGTCTCGGGTTAAGTTCCATCATGGTAAAAAGCCATTGAAGAAACGAGCGCTGTCTGCGAGCTGCATTTCGAGCCCCGCTTCATCCTTTGAAAGTACGTCCACATCATCGGCGGGAAGGAAGTGAGGATTCCTCGCGGACACCCCGCGTTTACGCCAGACGCAGTGCCGACTCTGCTGCCAAGTGCACCCCAGGACCTGAGTGGTGACCCTTCCGCAGGACGAGAGAAAAGGAAGTGGAAGGCAAGTCCACCAGAGCTCATCGTTGCAAAGCGTTCGGAGCTCGCTCGGGAAACTGACCCGTTGTCCCCAGTGGTGAACAGCGAAGCTCCTGTCGCGATCCCGCAAGTCATTCATCGCGACACACTAGGCTCCATGAATGCGCCAACTTCCTACTGGGGTGGTCACAAGTAACTCGACTTCGACGGTGTTACTTATTTGGAGACTGCCCTTAAGCCGATGTCTAACAAGATCAGCATCAAAAGGGCGGTGTTAATTTGTTTCCACAACTTAGCGGATGTGGTATGCCAAGTTTACCTCAAGAAGACTGCGTGGTATGCCAAGCACACCTCGAGACGACTACGTCACTTCTACGTATCATTATCATCACGCTGTTTCTGAATCAAGCAAAGAAAGGGAAACTGTTAAATATGAATGTCGCGAACTTTGTTGCCTTTTCGCGAGCTGTCGAAATTGTGTTAACCTTTAATAATGACTCCCCTTAAGACTGCAGTTGCAACATGACCAATTAAACCGTTAATGAACAAGTTAACTTACAGATTTTGGATAATTATTAAACATTGCAACGGTTATTCGCCTATTTATTGACCACCGTGCCCTACAGATATAAGTAAAGACGCCATCCACGTATCTGCCAGCTCCTTTTTTGGAAAACCTGGGAAGTTCTGTAAAGAATAAAGCAAGAAATAGAAAAAAATTACAGCAGTTTACAACTAACTCCCTGTAACGCCGGATTAGAGCGCAGCTCTTGAGGTGAAGGATGGAAGGGTACTGAGGGACAGGACGGAAGGGTACTGAGGAATAGGCGACTCCCTGAGGTCATGTGACCTCAGGGGGTCACTAAACCTGAGGGGAATAACGTGACCTCAGGGGGATCACGTGACCTGAGGGGGGTCACGTGACCTGAGGGGGGTCACGTGACCTCGAGGGGTAGCCCTCATGACCCTCGTGAGGGTAACCCTCGCGAGGGTAAGCCTCGTGACCCTCGTGAGGGTGACCCTAGTAACCTTGTGAGGGTAACTCTCGAGACCCTCATGAGGGTAACTCTCGTGACCCTTGTGAGACTAACTCTCATGACCCTCGTGGGGGTAACTCTCATGACCCTCGTGACCCTAGTGAGGGTAACTCTCATGACCCTCATGACCCTCGTGAAGGTAACCCTTTCGAGGGTACCTAACCCCCGTAACCCTCGTGAGGGTTACGAGGGTTACTCTCACGAGGGTTACGAGGGTAACCTGTCGTGCTCCTCGTAAGGGTAACCCTTGTGAGAGTAACCCTCGTGAGATTAACCCTCGTAACCCTCACGAGGTTACGAGGGTTACGCGCGGTTACGCCGCTCAAACCGTAAACGGGCGGCTAAGAGCTGCGCTCTAAAATGAAAGCCGTTTACAACTCCCTGTAACGCCGGATTAGAGCGCAGATGTTGAGGAGGAGGAGGGAAGGGTACTGAGGGATAGGATGGTAGGGTACTGAGGGATAGGTGACTCCCTGTTACTTCACGAGGGTCACGAGGGTACCCTCACGGGTGTCATGAAGGTTATCCCCCCGAGGTCAGGTGACCTCAGTGGGTTGCGTGACCTCAGAGGGTCGCACTCACGAGGGCCACCTTACGACGGTCATGAGGGTTACCCCCTGAGGTCACGTGACCCCCCTGAGGTCACGTGACCCCTGATGTCACGTCACCCCCTGAGGTCACGTGACCTCATAAGAGTGACCCTCATGACCCTCGTGAGGGTAACCCTCGTGACTCTCGTGAGGTGAGGGTAATTCTAGTGAGGGTAAATATCGTGATTCTAATTTGGGTAAACTAAGTAACCCTTGTGAGGGTAACTCTCACAACCCTCGTGACCCTCGTGAGGGGAACCCTGGTGACCCTCGTGAGGGTAACCCTTTTGAGGGTAACTAACCCTCGTAACCGTCGTGATGGTTACGAGGATTACCAGGGTTACTCTCACGAGGGTTACGAGGGTAGCCCTCGTGATCCTCGTGAGGGTAACCCTCATGAGAGTAACCCTCGTAACCCTCGTGAAAGTAACTCTCGTAACCCTCACGACGGTTACGAGGGTTACGCGCGGTTACGCCGACGTCGACGCCACTCAAGCCTGAAACGCGCCCCTAAAGGGTTGTTCATACTCCGTCATAACGCCAACGAGCGCACGCGCTCGTTGACGCTCCTCGACGCTGTCTGCGAACGGTGTCTCTATACTACGACGTCAAGTTGAACGCCGCGCCGCATTGAGCAGCTCGATGCTCGACCTCGTAACTTGCGACAGACTTGGATATGCTGTGCGTTTGACGTTGGACGTCGGCGCCGCCGACGAAGACTATCCCAGAAGCCCTCGCGCGAATGCCTCATTCGGGAATCCTGTTGGCGGGATCGTCGGGGTCGTCGGGGCCGGTAAGAGTGTGCGAGATGCTGGTTTCTGGGATCCTTAGCGGGCGGCCAGCGGGTTGCCGATCGCTAAAGCAACATTGGGCCGTGACGTCCGTATCGTTCTCTTTTTTTCCTCCGGTCCGGGCGTTGCGCGGAGTGCGCTTCTTTGAGCCGCTGCTACAGCTACTTCGGCTTGTGATTGGCGTGTTTAGCCATAGCTTTTATCTGTAGCCCGTGTAGCTTCGGTGTAGCCTTTTGATTATTTGCTAGTGAGGACTTTAAGACTCGTTTTAGCCAGCAACTCGGTGCGCCCAAGACTGCCCAGCTGTTCCTCGAAAAATGCCGAGTGCAACTTGCAGTGCTGTGGGCTGCTCAAACAACCCGCTGCGCAACACGGAGCTGTTTTTTCACAAGTGTCCGACGTACCAGGTATTGGGGAAGGTGTGGGTGAACGCTGTTCGACGAGTGGACTTTGGACTTCGGCTTTCACGTGCCCGAGGAAAAAAGAACAAAAAACAGTCGTTTACAGCCCAGCACACGTGTGCTTGGTCGCCGCGGCTTGCGCCGGAGAGACTCAAACCTTCGTGTATGGGACTGACCCGCAGCGCGAAAGCGAGAGGGCCCCCCGTACTGTACGTCACTGGCAGCGCGGCGTAAGGCAACGCCGCTTCATCCACGGAGGCCAGATGACAATTTAGGCCTAGCGACGAGTACGGAAGACCACACACACGCCGATAGTTCAACCGAACGAGTTCACTTGTTTTCCAGTCGCTTGCTTTTGGGTATTCAAGCGACGAGTACGGCATAGCGCACACACGGTCGTGACCGCCGAGTGCGGCACCGTACGAGTTCACGGGTTTTCCAGTCGCTAGCTTTTGGGTATACGCACTAACTCTTGCTACATATGCTCGATAACTACCACGTATACAGGATTAAAATAAAATCAGCTTACCTCTTATCTTTAGACGGCTAGCGCAACAGAGGTAGGTGGCGCCCGGCCTGCGTACTCGTTGAACGAGAACGATCCTGACGTCACGTTCACATAGCGGCTAATTTCCAGTGTTGCCGGGGCCTCGAGCGGCGAGTTTCGGTTTTGTTGGCCGCGCCCCAAACAAAACTTTCAGGCGTCGATATCTTTAAAACTACGCATAAAACGAGAAAAAAATTACACCTTGCAATTCAGGGGCGCTGACTGTACTAAAAACAGTCATAATCCCAAAATCGAAAGTATGAACCGGAGTTGCCCTTTAACGCTCGCGTGCTCGAGTGGGCGATTGTGTGCGTGGGTGTGGTCCGCTCCAAAGATGCGCTACCCTCAATTTTTGATAGGCCTAACGACCTAACGAGCCGGTGGTGGTGGGCCGTGGTGTTGGGGTGCCGGCAAAAGCTAGAAGCTCGATGACGCGCCAGACGTAGCGTTAATTAGAATTAAGAATGACCTAATGTGTGTGCTATTTATAATAATATGCCAGTCACACTCACCGGCAGTCGATCCCGATCAAAAAAGCGTCGTCGAATGTCCGGGAACGGCGGTCGCGGAAACCTCTGAACTATTTAGCGGGCCAGAAATTTTCAATTGGGCTGTCCCAGCTTGTAAATTGTCTCACTTTCTAAACGATAGTAGCGATACGTGATGACAATTAGACTGAATTCTGTATTGTTTGTATAGGCTTTGTGAAGTGCGTTACAATTTCGAACGCGTACATTGCGTAATTTAGGCATTGTCCGCTGTCTTCGGTGTCCGTTTGTTAATTCAGCGTGAGTCTACTAAAACTAAACATACCGGCTACTTATCAGAAAGTGTTTTCAGTGGGATATGGAGAGCATAGATTTCATCGAAGCATTCCGGCGAAATTGACGGAGTCGCTTGGCACGATTCCGGCGAACCTGCAAGCAACTAAATTCGGCAATTGTCTGGCTTTTTCTTTTATTTTTCGTTGAATTTGTGTGGCATTTACGAGAAAATAAATGCTGGTTTGCATTCGTTATCACCATCATTTGCTTGTTTTTTAACTGATAACCGCTACCGCGAATGGCGCAAGCTACCGCCCACAGATAACCCGTAGAGACGATGCGACTGTCACGGAGACGCGCATACGTAAAGTCGGGCAGTTCGCCTGAATGCGCTGGACCAGCGTCGGTCTGCGCTGGACTGTAAACACCATCGTTCGGGCGGTTCTCGGCGCAACGTAGTGGCCGACGAACGTCGGTCTGCGCCGGCGCGCGTTGCGTTCGTCGACGTTGGAGTATAAACAGCCCTTAAGAACTCCGCTCTAAAACACCTTATGTCTGCTAGGACCAGTACGACCACTGTGGAACCATGGGTTTTTCACTTCGAATACCCAGCTCAGGCGAGACTTACCTGGCTGTTAGAAAGCAGATCTCGGTTAGATGTATTGTTGTGGGCGTGTGAATTTCAGATGGTTTACCATCAAGAAGGCAATGCGCTGTACATTGTAACCATGTAGTTCAATGCCGTGTTGTAAACTATTACAACTTTTACCTTGCCTGATTTACGCATGCTGTTATTTCCTACTCTAAACGATGTGAAATAGTTGCTTGTTTTGTTCCTTGAATCTTATAAAGCATTACTTGTTCAGCCCACGTTGTCTCCGTTTTTTGGGGGGTCGGTGGCCGAGTGGACAAGCGCACACCACATCGGAGCACGTGGAGCGAAAGCGCGCGCTGCGGAACCCAGGGATCCTGGGCTAAATCCCCACCCATGTCCGTTTCGATCT
This sequence comes from Ixodes scapularis, assembly GCF_016920785.2. NCBI lineage: Eukaryota > Metazoa > Arthropoda > Arachnida > Ixodida > Ixodidae > Ixodes > Ixodes scapularis. The sequence continues at coordinate 91,732,997 of NW_024609835.1, forward strand.
AGATGAGCATTCTGCCTGCGTGCGGTTGTGTATCACTACTGTGTGGCGCAGGTTAAAGATCCCAGGCTCGCAGTCGTACTGCACTGGCTAAATTGCTAATCTACAGTGGGTAACAATGTCGCCATGTTCTGTCAGGCTAAAGCCCTGCTGTATAAACTAACGACTAATTTGTATTTTTATTCTCAGTTTTGAAACTTAAGTTCAATGTTAAAACGCGCGATAAAGATTGTCACGGCTTATAAGTTGTAAGCCATTTCTTACAAGCGAACGTCGGGCGGTCCTCGGATTTTCTCGGCAGACATGAAGAAATATAAGATTCTCCTCTTTGCGACCGTCGCTTGGGTGGTTTGTGGCATAAATGAACACATAAATGACTGACAAGTGAGGCGAGCTAATCAAAGTCAAGAAGAAGTGAAGGAAGACGGGCAGGAAAGAAGAGAGAGAAGTAAACCAGGGGTACCGTCGGCAAAGATCGAGAGGTATTCCTGTGCTTCTTGCACCCGTGAATGAGGAACAACGGTTGCAGAAGTAAACCAGAAGCACCGAAGTAAACCAGGCAGCAGCAGCGGCCATTTTACGATATCGCTTCACCAACAAAGGCGGCCTTCTGGTAGAAGTTGCTCAAGCCGCCACAGTTGACCGACTCCTCAAACTTCGCTCTCTCGGTGGGGTTCCATTCCGAGCTACCGTACCCAGGACCTATCTTCAAATGTCGGAATGATGAAAAAGGTGCCCCTGTGGCACACTGATGCCGAATCGGCATTGTTTCTACACAAAGACAGAGTAATTGCAGCCCGTCGTCTATACCGACGTCGAGGAAACACGGATAAAGCTGCGCAACTAACAGACCGGGTTGTCCTCGCATTTTGCCCAAATTCTGACCGTCCATCAAGATTAAAACTTTGATCCACCAAACATGAAGTAGCTGAATTTATTGAATCACCGACCAGATGCTTCAAATGTTAAGCACTTGACTGTCGCCAAATATTGTAAAGGGGAAACTAAATGCAAGAAATGTTCTCAACCACATCTCACGAAAGACTGCAACGGAGATTCACCAGCAAACTGCGCAAACTGCGGTGGAAACCACTCTGCAAGCTACGTTAATTGCAAAGTTCGCCTAACGGCTCTTGCGAAAACAAAGAGATTTGTCCACGGCCCAAAGCGCACGCCACCATCGACTGAAAAAAAGACTGGTCAAGACCATTTACCTGCTGATACAAGCGCCATTCCTGACCTTCAACAAAAAGAACAATCGGCATCTCAAGCCCCGAAGACTCGAGAAGCACCTCGAAAAAAGAAAAAGAAGACATATGCTGCCGTGGCAAGTACAAAGAGAGCAGACAATAATTCCACTTACGAACTGATTCCCTCTTCAGTGGGCTCCGATACGTCAGGTTTAACTCCAGGAGTAGGTAACAAGCGCACGCACGGCAATGCCACCAGTGGTGCCACACGTCCCCGGCAGACGGGGCCTTCCATCTTTGGCTCAGCGACAGCCAGTTATGTCGTAATCCTTATTTTCTCTGTCATACAAGGTCTCACTGCCCAGCTGCCATCATGCGCGTTGAAAGACATCCTGTAGGGGAGCTTGATATTTGAAACTATAGTTCTAACGATGTCAGGAGGGTCACATGAGGGTGATGACTGATGCCCCTCATACGCGGATAGAGTTAAAACTGCGACTGTTTTTCAATGGAACGAGCGAGGGCTTCGTAATAGACTTTCAAACGTTCGACAATTCACTTTCAAACACCAGTTTCCGATTTTGTCGATTAGCGAATCGCGTGTAGCGCCATATTTTCGATTATCGGGTTATGAAGTATTCCAATCAGCTTGCAATTCTGACTTCAGCCAAGTCCTTCTCGCATTACGAAAGGACTTAACCTGTATTTCGCATAGTATTTCACCTCATCCGAACAACGAGTACGTCTGCGTTACTGTACAGAAAGGCAAGCTCACGTTCACTGTAATAGCAGCCTACATACCACCTGCTTGCGATTTTGACACCACAGGGCTGGATAATATCATTCGAGAATTCAAAACACCAGTTCTTGTTATTGGCGACTTCAATGCCCATAATATCGCTTGGGGTAGTGAGAGAAGTACACGTCGCGGAAGAGAACTACTCGAACTGGTGGATTCTTATGACTTATGTATGTTGAATAATAGTTCGCCCACATTTTTTCGGGGCAGTCGCTGTAGCAGCTGCTTAGACATTGTATTCATGTCACATAAACTCGTATCTCAGAACTTCTGGTTTGTGGACATAGAAGGCCATGACAGTGATCACTTCGCAACATACATTACAGTTCGCGGCTTCAAAACCAGCAGTGCCAGACATGACATGACCTCGTATATCAACTTGACATATTGTCGAGAATGTGTAGAACTGCGCATACAGACTGCAAATACTTACCAAGAGTGTCCGACTCACGTCCTCACGAGCTGTTGTAGACGCAGAGTTCGAAAAACTTCGAGCTATTTGTCGACGAGCAGAACGTCGAACCAGGAGAACCAAATTGCCAACTGACATTTGTGAAGACAGGCGAACTCAAAAGCATATTCGTCGTCACTTAAATAAACTCGCTAGAAGAAAAATGAAGAAGAAAGTGCGCCTCATTCGACCCACGTGATCCGCTCACAAAACTATGGCATATTGCCCGCGGACTAAGATCTTCACCACGACAAAAAATTCCTTTTCATGCGTTATCACTTTTTAAAGACAGTCGTCACTAAGTATTGCTGAAGAGTTTTGTGCACCACTTGTTCTGTCTGCAACAAACGATTGTGGTCCACCTTTAAGCACTGAAACTTCAACTGACACACCCTTTTCAACCATTATGGATATTGTATTCAGTGCCCCAGAGTTAGATCAATTTGTGGCTTCTCTCGATCATTCTTCATCGCCAGGTCCAGATAACGTAACCTACGGGACACTTGCACATCTAGGGCCAGAGGCTCGCCAACTCTTACTAAACGTATTCAATACTTCGTGGACAAGCGGCTGTGTTCCTCATGACTGGAAAACGGCCTGCGTTATACCGATTCTTAAACCCGGCAAGTCCCCAGTGGACATGAGATCTTACCGACCCATTGCTTTAACAAGTTGTGTTGGTAAATGTATGGAGCAATTAATTCTCTCACGCCTTGAATTGATTTTAGAATATCAATCAATGTATCCAGAAACCATGACGGGATTCAGACAAGGTCGCAGCTCAATCGAGAATGTCATGGACCTTATAACTCACGTTGACGACCAGAAATTTCGCGGAAAGTTTCCAACAGCGGTTTTACAAGGGCTTCAAAGCTGTCGGTGTTAGCGGTCGGCTTTATGCATGAATTGCTGATTACCTTAACAATCGAACAATATATATGAACACAAAAGGAGGTGAAACTTCTCGTCACACTGTGACAAGAGGCGTGCCTCAAGGGAGCGTTCTAAGTCCAGTCCTTTTTAACATTGTCCTCATTGGTCTGCCAGAAATTCTTCCTCACACTCTATGCAGGCGATGTGTGCCTCTGGGCGTCTGCAAGCTCACTAAAACTCACACATGCGCTTACAAAACCCACTTGCCAGAATAAATCAGTACCTTATTACTCGCGGGTTTGTGAGTGACACCAGCAAAGTCAACCGCTGTGTCTTTACAAGAATGAAGATGAACTGCTTCCCTCTATCCATCAATGGAGACAAAATCTCATATGGTCTAAATCACATCTTTGTTGGAGTCTCTATTGACAAAGGATTAACTTGGAACCCGCAAATGAAACAACCCAAGACTAAATTGTCCGCGTTTATTAATTTAGGACACTTCATAATCGGTACTACGTGGGGAACGTCTACATTTTCTCTTCTTCGTTTATATAACAGCCTATTCGTTGGAGTCCTACGCTACAGTTTACCTGTGATTCATGGCTTAAGTCTAACAAACATTAAAATGCTCAAATAACTACAGGCCCAGGCTCTTAGAGTGTGTCTTGGGGTTCCACGATCAACGTCAACCATGGACACGATAGCAGAATCACATTGCCTTCCTATCGAGGCTATTCGCACGCAAGAAACTCTACGGATACATTTGCGCCATCTAACGCGGCATCACTCTCATCATCTAGCCAACATTCCGGAGACACGCTTTTATAGCCGCATATCTCAGGCTATTATCGAAAATAATGAGATCCTTCCAGCGAAATTTCAAAATCCGATGTTACTACACCACCTTGCTTAGTGCCTCCCCCCCCCATTGAAGTCTACAGCACCATCCAGGGTATAACCAAAAAATCTGCGCTACGTTCAATTGTCCTTCAGCAACTTTCCTTATCTCATTTGCATACACAACACTGTTCTTCTTGCCATATATATACTGATGCATCAAACAGACAGAATGGACCATCGGTTGGATTGGTTGCACCATCGCTTCGTCTGAAAGCCGGTTACAAGCTCTCTCATAAAATCTGCTCTACTGCTGCCGAACTGGTGGTCATCCGTGAGGCACTCGATACATCTTAGAAGCATCCCCTCGTGCTTGCACTATTATCAGCGACTCTAAGTCAGCCTTCCAGTCACTACAACATCTACGCAAAAATAGTCCAAACTGGCCACTAATTTTAGAAATACACAAAGCTCACTTTGACACTGTCTCACTTGGACATTCCATACCATTTCAATGGGTACCGAGTCACTGTAGCATAACAGGCAATGAAATGGCTGATTCGATGGCTGCTCATGCTGACATTTCTTCCCAAGAAGTGCTGGCTCCAAATTTGATATTCGTACGAAATCATCGATTTTTGGGAAATCTGACGCAGAGCACCTTCGGAAGAAGGTCATCAACGACAGCTCATCTTTAAGGTGCAACTCCACCCTTGGTTAGTGTGATTCTGAACCAATAGATGGCGGTAAGGATCGCCTTCCAGGCCTGTACATCAATGCGAGAAATCGTGCGTGGTGGCGCTTCGATACGGTGGGCTATTTTTCTATGTCCTGAATTTGACATCCCTGGTCCCTGGCTTGTTCTTCTCTGCACGAGCTTTTTTGGAACGCGCACTCCTGCGCCAGTTCTCGTGCAAGGGGGCCAGTTGCCTACGCTCCGAGCTCACATCTCCAGCAAATGTGGAAAGAACAAAATGCGAAAATTGTACTGACCCAAATGGCGAGACACATGCATAAAAAAGCCACCAACGTGTTGAAAAGTATAAAATTGCTCATGCGCCGTTATCGGAGATTTCAGAGGCCAATTACACATACTTAAATGTAATCAGATTTATATTGTCACGAATGAAGGTGACGAGAGGACAAACAGGGAACTGAAAAAAAAAAAAATAAAAAAATAAAAAAAGTATAGAAAGAGCGTCGAGGCAGCAGAAACCAGGCGGCGATTCGGCAGCGTAATAGAGAGCGAGAGCGAGACTGACTCGACAATGTCGCGGGCACCTGCTTATCTACAGTGCGTCACTATCTCGAAAGTTCGGCAAAGAAGGTTCGAGTGTCACATGCTCGGGGCGAGGATGAACTGGCACTTTCAAGAACAAGAAAGCAGGACGAAAGTTAAGTCTGGTGCAGGAATGAACGCCAATCTTCTAGAAGTCCGTGACCGATCGTTGCTTTCCCGGCTCTGCGGGCGGCAATAAGACGCGCCGGCCCTTTTGTCGTGCATGCGTTTGGCTCTTTGTGGGTTTCCAGGAAAACGTGATGAAGTGATAGACATGGGTTTCCAAAATTCTAGCTTGAGGAATTAACTACCTAAAATATCAAAACAAATGAACTATCGGTCAGGTGTTTCATTTAGGTAGCTGGGTGTTTAGTTTGACCAAAACCACGAGGCTGAAAAACACAAAAAATGACTCAGGTTTAGACGTTGCGTTTGGTAAACCCAAAGTAGGACTGGTGCGGGAGTCATAATAAAAAAAAATTCCGAGGTTCATAATTCATTCATAGCAATAAATTATAAGAATTAATTTTAATACGAATCCACTGATAAATGCAGGACTGGCCAGGCAAAGATTCTGGGTCTGTGGATAGCGTTTGCACAGACTTTAAGCAATGTACAGTGAGTCACAAAAAAAAATTACAGGATTTTTTTTTTTTTTTACCGCAAGAATAAATTAGGCATCGCCAGATGCTCATTCTCCGCCCAGAGGTAGCGCTAGAGGCCACAACCAGACGTCAAAGTTTGAGCACGATCCGATACCTTATTAAAAAAAATAAGTGATTTTCTGAAAAGTTCGATGGCAAAATGGCGCCGACGTAGTTTCTGAATACATGAGGCTCTATGGCACCAGAAACCGAAAACGGGCAAAAACGGGCTCCATTTAACCATTGAAAATTTTCAGAAAATCACATAACTTTTGAATAAGGTGTCCGTTCGGAATAAAACTTTGGCATCTGGTTGTGACCTAGCACTACCTTTGGGCGGAATATGAGCGTTAGGCAATGCGTAGTTTATTTTGTGGTAAAAAAACTGTAAATGTTTTTTGTGACATCCTGTAGCAGTCTTAATTTGGTGATTTATGCGCGCAGGTAGTGATGTGCATAAATGAAAAAGATTCAAACAGGTAGAGTTTGACGTGGCATAAAATGCAGTGTAAGCACGCACATGATACGCTGATTAAGACTGAAACAACGCTACATTTTACACTAGCGTTGAGCGTATTGAAAGTTAGGCGTGCATCAAAAGCTAAAGCTTCCACGCATATACTGCTCAGGCAGTAATGTTTGAATTTTCATAGTACTTTATTACCCTAAGATTTGGTGTAAATTGTCTCCTGTTTGCCTACAACAGAAAGAAGGAAACATTCTAACTCTCGGTTGATAGAAAAACTCCACCCGCTGACAGCTACCAATCATCTCAGCGCGAATTTATGAGTATTCTCTGCATGCTAACGGTCGTGTGCTTAGAACGAGTTTTTCCCACGTGATTTCATACAATCGCAATTGTTCTTGACAAACAACAATGTTTACTCAGGCCAGCGGCCACCATGTGAAGCTTATAGAATATTTTATATTGATTGTGGCTCGCGTGTCTAGTTGAATAGGTTTTTCTTACAATCCGCGAAATAGAATGCTCCTGGGTTACCTTGCTATCTAAGGCATGTATCACACAAAAAAGCACGAAATTAATCGCAGTGAGAAACAAAAACAGTAATGATAACGAAGCGTCCGTGTAATCACGCGAAAACTGAGGGCATTGCACATATGCAGAAAGTAGCTTTGTTTCACTAAATTCATTACCAGTAGAGTATTTGATTTTATCGTGCGAGCGAAGCGGAACATACAAGTGCGAGCATACTACCCTGAACTACACTTCCAGTGAACAAGCGCGCCCTCCAATGCATCGAGCTTACTTTTATAGCCTTTGGTACACTCAAACCTCTGAAAACACAATTCTAATCAATTCTATTATTTCAATTATTTTTATTAAGTGCCCCTATATGTATGTTTTTTTTCTTTTGCGTTCACGTGCCATTTTCTTAGTTGTATAATATTTTCCAGAAGTCCGACAACTACAGTCTGTTGTATAAGTAAGAAGCGCATAATCAAAGATATAGAAAAAAAAAACGCGAACACGCGAACACAAATTAAAGTGCAATGCAACGGAGCATTCAGAATTAGTTGTTAGTTTTTAGAGAGCAGGAGTTTCGTAGGGCGACATTGTTACCCGTTGAAGATTATAAAAAGTGCTGTACAACTGTTAGCTCGGTGTCTTTAACGTGCATTACGCAGTATATGTGGTACACGATCGCACGACGGTAGGATTCAGATAGGCGACTGAACCCAGGGTCCCTGCTCAAGCCCCTTGATAAAAGCGTTTTTTTTTACAAGTACCGCCAACCATTTTTGTGGAAACGCGCAAGACACGTGCCACGAGTGGGTGCTCCACCGCCAATCTCTTTCAGGGGCCAGTCATTTTAGTGCTCCGCCGCCATTGGCCTCCAAGGGTTGCTCGAGAGACGGGCCTCGTGTACTGGCACATTTGAGGTTACATGAAAGACCAGCGCAAACGGCATCGGGGGGATCTAGTCCCTATTGGCGACGTGAGCGATCAAACGCGTCGCTGTGGTCGGCCCACCACAATTGGCCAAATGCTGACTATGACGTCAGCAAAGGATATCTCATCGACGGAAATAAGAGGAATGTAAGAACTTCAATTTTGACGGTGTTGGCAGTGTTTCTTTGAGAGCGCTATGATTTCAGGCTTTCACTATGCTCTTTACAAACACCATCGAACTTGTTGTTCTCAAGGTAATGACGTCACGAAAGGTAACCAAACGAGGGTGCCACCGAAACATCTCGCCGCTGGCCCCGTGCCCTGAACGGAGCTCGCGCTCGAGCATTTCTTCACGTGCTCTGGTCTGCGGTGCCACAACACACTCGGTTAACGATCCCCCACCGCACTTGATTTAGCTAAAGCCCCTTCATGTTTCAAAAGTAGCGCAAGCTTCGTCGATGCACGAGGCACGTGCAACGTGCAGCCTTGGGAAGATCATGGCGGCACAGCGCAGCGCAGAGCTGGATTTCAGACGCCATGAATTTCCCAGAAGTGCCGCGCGGCACGTGCCTCGAGCACTTCTACAACAATGAATGGCGTCACTTTTCCCAGGATAGAGGGGCCTTAGGTTTAGCATGTGAGGTAAACCAAATGAGCTACGCTTAGAGTATCGGCACTTTTCCCCCCGATACTGTTGTGGGCTCCGCCGTCTTGTTGGTTAGTAACATATAAACGCAACTGCCGATCCTCATGATTCAAAAGTGCGACTTCCCCAGCATTCGGTGTCAGGTAGCTCACGTAATATTGCTTTGCTTTTTCTCGAACTGTTTAAACATTTGTGGAGGACGCAAAGGCGTTTCCTGTGATTTCAGATAAGGCTTCAGATAACTGACAACCATCATTTTAACCACCAAGATGTGTATGAATCGTAGCTTATTTAGTGGCTCTAGTTTAGCCCGACCGCCTAGGCACAGAATGAGAACGAACAGCTTAACCTCGCGCTCTTGGTGATGCTTCAGTGGCTTCATCAGCCCGTAGCGTTGGCTGCGCTCCGAACTAAGGTAAAGCAAAGCAAATTTTCAGATCTTAGTTTCTCACAAGCCAAACCAACAAAAATCCCTTAACACGCCCTAGTAAAAAAACTGCCAGTTTATTTTGACTAACTGGAGGTATTTTGACGTGCAACCAAAATCTCAGATTGGCCTCCGTCGGAGTGCGGGCACCTCGGCCGATATTTAAATCCGACAAATATGAATTCATAGGCCAGCACGTTGGCTCAGAGACACCGAGACAATTTAATATTTTGTGTTTTGTTTTAATATCATTGCTACTTAAGAGCCACCGAGGTGGTTTTTGAAACATAATATAGTCGAACCATTCCGACAAGCATAGTTTGATTGCGAAAATGATTTTTGCAAGTGATAAAAACATTAAAATGTTTTCGCATGCGTGGCGGAGTCTGAGATGGCAGAATCATGGCGCCCATTTCATTTGGATCGCGTCGGGCATGTGAACCGACGCACAGTAGAACGCGCGCTAAAGTAGCTGTGGTGCACCCGCAGCCTCGCGCTTGTTCTGACATCTCTGGCTTGCTCACTGCGAGCATCCAGGCATCTGACACCCTGACATCTGGCGCTTTTTCTGTCTTTCACGTGGCGTTCCAAGCGGCACACGACGGAAAATGCACATCAAGCTCTTCTTGAACACGTGTCGCCATCTATATTTTATAATAAGAAACTAAAATTTTCCGTAACTGAATGGGAAAAGTCTAAGGTCTTATAATATTATTAACGTGTAATATATCAATATGCAAGTTCTGGAAATTGTAATATTGAAGGATGCTTCATAATTTAATGTCTCGTTATTTTGATTAGTTGGCGTGATTCCGTTTTTATAGCGCCATAAAATAATACCATTTTAAACTCTATTTTTTATTTTAGAATATACAATATCTGTGCAGTTCGTTGCTTACTTTTTTAATTTATTACATCCAACCGAACGCTCACGTGAAATATCGTGGACGATGGGACGTTATAACTTGAGAAATCATTTTTTCAAGATTAAAGACTGTGGTCTATTAAAAGCTAAATAAATAAATAACCACTAAAAATAATCGTAATATCGAGACATTAAAGTATCGTTGAAAAACAGCTCTTTAATTTGACATTAACTTTATAAACGTAAGACACATCGAAAGAAAGTTATAAGCCGTCAAAAAAGCATGAAAGCGTCATGCACGGTGGGGTTGCACCTTAAAGCATATCGATCCATACTTGATGTTTCGAGCACCTCGCGGTTTGAAGAGACGACGTGAAACCGTACTCCATTGAATACGGCTAAAAGTATTTTATACCAACTATTACCTTTATCTTATCGGAAAGCTAGAAACACCCAACTGCTCCGAGTGTAAAACCATTGAAGACATTACACACATTCTAATTATATGTCCAAAGTATGAAGAGCACCGGCGTTCAGCTTCTCCTGGGCCCCTGGGATACCGAAGCCTGTGCCATGACAACTACGAACGCCCACCTACGCTTCCTTACAGTAGCAGACCTGGACGAGAGACTATACCATGTTGCACTGAACTCTATCTTGCGTCTATTTTATGTGTATGTTTAATCTGCAAATGTTATCGTTTTTTCATTTTTTACTCGTTTTCTTCTTCTATATCTGTCATACCCCTACCCCATCCCCACCAGAGTAGCCAGTCAGGAGAGTATCTCCAGGCTAATTTTTTTGGCTTCCTTTTTTCTACCTCAATCAAAACATACAAGAAACTTAGACATACTAAAGCAGTCTTGGGCTTTAGTATGTGCCGTTTCGTTCCACAATAAAATAAAATAGCTACCGAGTTTTAGACATCCCCGCCAAATATCTAATGTTTGGCCTTTTGCAACAAGGAAATGAACATTTCATTTAAAATGCTCACTATCCGACAAACCGAAAGTCGCAGCTAATTGTATGCTGAAACAACCTGCAATGCGCTTATTTAAAGTCACAATTGTTTTTGTGAGGCACCGATGTGAAGGCACCGTTCTGTCCCGTCCAATACATTGAAGCATCATGTTGCCAACGGTCGTGCCGCAGCGTGATTGATGCCGCGGCACGACCCCTGGCAGGTCGTAGCTGTATCAGAAATCCTATGTGCACTCTACCAAAGCGGAACCAAAAATTCATATTTTCGAAGCTGCAGCCGCGCACGCGCTCGCCTTTTGGGTAACAGGCCGGTGTCAACACCTGTCGCGATCAATACCACGCGCCTCTGGCGAGCCGCTCCGGTCCAACATTATCCAAGTATTCTAGTACACTGTAATAGAAGCTCGCAACACTACGTTTCCTCGCTCTTTCCGCTCCTCTCAACTCGAGAAAGAAAAGATGTCTAGTGCCGAAAACGCGTGATCGAATCCTCGTGCTCTCCGGTGCGAGACATCTTTTCCTTCTTGCGCTGAGAGCGGTGGAAGGAGCGAGAAAACGTCCGAACGGTTTCTCAACTATTGATTCCCGCTTTTTTTGTTGTGCCGAGACTCTTTTTCAAACCGAGTTGCAGCCGCAAGCACCGCCACGCATTTCAGCATGACCGGAGAGACAGGCAAGGGGAAGAGTGCCTTGTCGTCGAAAGCGCCAACGCACTTCGCCGACGATGGCGTGGTTGCCATCGACCAGAAGACAGCAGAGGCGATTTCCGCCTTTTTCGCCTGAACCTTGGGAGCAACCCTGCTTCCAATTACCGATGCTGTTGCCGGTCTCGCCCTACACGGCCAACAGTCTGAGTAGCTCCATTCGCAGGACTCTGGACGCGCGAGCTATTCGAATTTCAACAGAGTGAGATCGAATAACCGCAGACGCGCCACAAGATCGCTTCCAGCGTCGCCGGAGCCCTCCTTCTTCTTCCGCCGGAGGAATGGCTTCTAAGGGAGTCATATCTACCGGAGCCGGCAATGCGATTCGGCTACCTCCGGTGGAGCCCCCACCACCTATTTTCGAGCGAGGGCCCGCCAGGACTAAAACATTCGGCGGGACCTCGGTCAGAACACCCGAAGTCTATCCTCGAAAGACGTCCACGAGATCCAGCCTCTCCACTTGTACCTATTCTACTAAAACGCCATGCTCCCCGAACACCAGCACCGCATTTTGGATAGACTGGAACTCTTCCACGTCGTCGCGAGAAGGTGCTGGAGGAGAACTATCCAATTCCAGACGTCCAGGCTCGAGTCTGAGCTTTCAAAGAGCTCCCCGACCAGCTACCTAGCCAGCCTCGACGCGCAGGAGGCACGTATCGTGCACCCACGAAAACCAGCCACCGCCCAGATACTAAGTCCAAGAGGCCACCTAATCAAATGCGAGTCTGGCCGCAATCCACCAGTCCCATCATCGACGGCACAGTCGTCACTTCGGCGCTCCTGGATGTTTTCCTGGTCGCCGATGTTCTCGTCCACGCATTTTGCGAGGCTGGCGTCTCGGCCGACCTTGCCCGTGCTTAGTCTCGGACCGAATAAAACGGCCCATTGGGTCCGGACTCGACGGCTACCGCCGCCGAGCGAATGCTGCAGTAGCTCAGAAGGACCGGCAGCGTCATCAAGCCCCACGGCGATAACGACCCGTTCGACACCTACGATGGCAAGGAGCCAAACCACACCAACACAAAGGAACACACTACAGACAAACAATGCGAGGTCGAAGACACCGAGTCGGAACTGGGCAGCACTGCTCACAAATCTAGAGCAACGGGACCTTCGCTTCCACACTCTAAATAATGTCTGGGCGTCTACTTTCACGCACAATACTTGGAGAGCCAATCGGCGCAACTTAATGAGGCAGCTCAGCGAATGACGATGCGGAAACGTATATTTAGACCAAAAACGCAGTCTGAGTTGTGACATTAAGCAATGCAAAACGTCACGCTTGCATTGCATAATGTCACAACTCAGACTTCGTTGTTTGGTCTAAACATATGTTTCGGCTGCGTCATTCGCTGAGCTGCCTCCGTAAGTGGAGGTGATTGGCCCTCCGAGTGTTGTGCGGGAATGTGGACGCACAGATGTTTTTTAGAGTGCAGCCCGCCCGACCCAGCAGGTACTTCAAGTCAACTGAGCAGTCTTTACTGAGGCTTTCAGTTTTCACGGGACGACCGAATACGATGCATTTCCAGTTCGCTGCACGAAGGCTGTTTGCTTCACGGCCCGCCCCCGTCCCCCTGACCACGGCCCGTTTGCTCGAAGCGCTAACCGCGGCAAAATTAGCCGCAGAACCTAGGAGAGGGATTTTGAAATCATGTGACTGGGGGGGCTTGGTAGGGTTCCGGAGAAACATGGCGGTGCCCCGGTGGGTGAGCGCCGCTTGCTTTGAAACTAATATGTCGTTGTAGCTGCAATTTCGGGCGCGTTAGTCAGCAACGAATGGTGCAGGATGCTTTCGCTTTGCCTTACCTCACTTTTGGGGGATTCAACCGCTATTTATTTGTACCCTTTTCCTCATATTCGGGATTCGGAGCTGGCACGCTTGCCGACATGCAGCTCATGTCACTGTTACTGATGCAGGTTTTCTTCGTGCTCGGAACGAGTGTCTTGCTCGGCGTGGGCAACGAAACAACAGCAGCCCCGTACCTTCCCGATGCTTCTACGAGTACGACAACTGGCTGGCACGTGTCGACGAGCATCAGCGTTATCGGACTGCCAGTCATCACCAATTGCAAGCTCCCCTCGGATAAGCTGTTCGACGATGGCGCTCTGCCGGTCTTCGAGGAACCATGTGACCACAACGGAGGCTATATAGACGCGCGGCACAATGGCTTCGTGGGATTCAGAGCCGGCACGCTTGCCGACATGCAGCTCATGTCACTGTTACTGATGCAGGTTAGTTACTACTACCCTATTCATGTTCAAAAACTGCTCTGTGCGTTGCCGGCTCCTCCCATGCCAGGTGTCGGTACCGATTGTTGTAGGCGAACCAATGTGCAATTGTCGCGCAGACGATTTCGCCTCTTCGCAAACCGCGTACTATACCTGATTATTTTGTTGTTGCTATCCGGGGATATAGAACTAAGTCCGGGTCCTCTTACTTCTGTAGAAGTAGATTTACGGAAAAGTCTACAGTGTGGTCAGGCAGACATTATGAAAAAACTTGTCTCTATAGAAAACTGGTTCACCAAGCACGAAACTATGATAGCCGAAATAAACAATAAACATGGAGTCGCAGAGGGACAGGTCGAAGCCGTTAACAAACTGGTATCTGAACAAGCTAATTCTATCAAATATTTAGCCCAACAAATTAAGGACTTGAAAGACAAGGGCGTAGACTTGGAAAATAGAAATCGCCGACAAAATCTTGTTTTCTATGGTGTAGAGGACAACCACTCAGAAACGTGGGATCAATCCGAAAAAATAATCGAGCGCATTTGTAAAACCAGCCTGGGTATCGAATTGACATCGGTACAAAGGGCGCATCGAATCGGTCGTTAGTCACGAGAAAAGAAGGCCGATTATTGTAAATTTTGCGTCTTACAGAGAAAAGCAGGACATTATATATTGAACGCCAAAAAGTTTAAGGGTACAACCTGCAGCGTAGACCAGGACTACTCACCCGAAACTCGAGACATCCGCAGGCGACTATGGGAATTTGCAAAAATTAAAAAGGCAGATAGAGACAATCAGGTAAAATTAAATTCTGACAAACTAATTGTTAATGGTAAGGTGTTCACTTGGGGCAAAGATAAAGAGGAAGTTGTTCCTGTCCTAAAATATTGACGCCCCACTAAAAAAAGGGAAACAGTTCGTCGTGATTTAGTTGCTATTCTTGTAAATTGCAGAAGTGTAGTAAATAAAGTCGATGAATTTGCAGAATTAATCGCGACCGTCAAGGCTGATATTGTGTTTGGGACTGAATCTTGGCTGAATCCCTCTGTCAGCGATAGTGAAGTATTTCCGAAGGAATTTATTGCTTATCGGAAGGATAGGCCCCGCCTCGGTGGAGGGGTGTTTTTGCTAATTCATTTTTCACTAACGTCATCTGTACTCGATCTTGGTCACGACGCCGTCGAGTCAATCTGGTGCAGAGTCACTTTAACTGATCATTCTTCATGTGTAGTTGGGGCGTTTTACCGACCACCAAACTCGGATGTCGGCACATTGCAGCTACTGTACGATATTGTCTCCGAGGCCTCTGACCAAACTATTTTGCTAGCGGGAGATTATAACTTGCCAGACCTTGACTGGCAAGGCGGCACTTGTGTAAACAAAGTTAATAGCCGCGTGAACCTTGAAATGAAAAGTATAGCAGACACTTTCGGATTGTAACAGTACGTTTTAGAGCCAACTGGGGATAATCATATTTTAGACCTCTTTTTTTGTAGCTCACCAAGTCTCGTTAGCTCGGTAGATGTCATTCCGGGTATTAGTGATCATCTCGCGGTCGTTGCAAGCCTAAACACTAAAACTAATCGGTCGAAGTCGTGTGCATCAAGAATAGTCTTTTTCTTTGAGAGAGGTTATTACAGTAGTATTTCCAGTGAACTTCTTGACCACTTACCTGTTTTTGAGTGTCTGTCTGAGGATTATGATATCCACGCATTATGGTCGGTTTTTAAAAAGAGGTTACTTGAACTTACGAATAAGTATATCCCAAGCATAGATACGGCAATGCTTAAAAAACGAAAAAAAAACATGGGTGACTTCACGTGTCCTTGGAATAATTAAAAAACGTAGGCGAGCGTTTGTAGATTTAAAAAAAAACAACAAAAGTAACAACCACTTAGGGAAACTTGCTGAGGTAACTCGGGAATACAAGTTGAATGTAAAAAGTGCCAAGGAAAATTATTTTTGTAGACTAAATGATAGTATGAAAACGAATTCTAAAATGCTTTGGCAATACTTAAAGGGATGCGGCACCAATTTTGCAGGAATAAACGAAATTACCTATAATCAGCAGGTAATTGTAAATGATGCAGAAAAAGCTTCGTGTCTAAATAATTACTTTCGATCTGTTTTCTTACCCAAATACGACTGTAATTGTTTTTCACCCTTGAGCACTGTCCCAATAATGCAGCCAGTGGAATTAAGCGTGAGTGGTATCGAAGTGCTACTAAAGAGTATCGACGAAACTAAGGCTAATGGCCCAGATGGCATATCTCCTCGTGTGCTTAAGCGCTGTGCTCATCCGATTTCAGTCTATCTTTATTTAATTTATGCGAAGTCGCTATCTGTGGGTCTCTTGCCAAACGACAGGAAGAACGCTCACATAGTCCCTATTCACAAAGGTGGTACTAGGAAAGATGTCGAAAACTACAGGCCTATTTCATTAACCTCCATCTCATGCAAGGTCATAGAACATATTTTATACACTGAAATAATAAATCATATGACAAAAAAACAATCTATTATTTAAACAACAGCACGGTTTCCGTAAAGGCTTATCTTGCACCACGCAACTTGTCGAATTTTATCATGACTTGTCATCTGATGTTGATGAGGGAGGCCAAACAGATTGTATATTCCTAGATTTTCCTAAGGCTTTCGATACTGTTTCGCATTCACTTCTGCTAAATAAACTTAAGATGTTAAATATAGACTTAACGGTATTAAGATGGATTGGAAATTATTTGCTAGAGCGATGTCAGTGTGTATTAATGAATGGTAAATGTTCGACACACGTTAATGTTACATCGGGAGTAACGCAGGGCTCTGTCTTAGGGCCGCTTTGGTTCCTAATATATATCAATGATATTTTCTTGGGCATTTCATCTTGTGTTCGATTGTTTGCCGATGATTTTGTGTTGCACAGAAAAATTAGTAACAAAGATGATGCCACCCGGTTACAAATAGATTTAGAATGCATACTACGTGGTGCTCTACTTGGAAAATGACTTTAAATCCCAAAAAGTGCGTGCATTTATGTTTTACTAAAAAGAAGAAGAAAATTGAAACCCAATATTATATAAATAACAATATAGTAAACAAGGGCTCTATGTATAAATACTTAGGTGTCACGTTATCAACTGACTGTTCGTGGAATTCACATGTGAATGACGTGATTGTAAAGGCTTGCAGCGCGCTGAACTTTATTCAACGAAGCCTGAAATGTTCACTCCCTAACTTAAAGGAAACCGCGTATTTAACATGTGTTAGGCCAATTTTGGAATATGCCTGTACCGTCTGGGACCCGGAACAAAAAACATTAATAGACAAACTTAAAAAAATACAAAATAGAGCTGCTAGGTTTGTTCTGGGACGGTACGGGCGGAGGGAGAGAGCTGTACTCAAATGAAGACTGAACTGAATTGGGAACCTCTCTCAGCCCGCCGTAAAAAAAATTGTGTTTAAAGTTTCTGTTTTCGATATTTAAAAATAAAACTGAAATTAACAGTGAAACTTACTTAAAAGAACCATATTATATTTCTAAACGGAACGATCATGCTTTCAAAATTAGAAAGTTCCGTGCAAGGACGAGCATGTACGCCAACTCTTTTTTTGTTAAAACGGTACGAGAGTGGAAAGGGCTGTCGGAGCTGCAAGTGTGCAGTGAAAGTGAAGACCTGTTTTTTTCAGCATTCTAACCCCCCTGCTGTGACACCCTCGGGCACTGGGGGGTAATCTCTGAATAAAGAATAAAGAAAAAAAATGGCGCCGAATGTTTCCGGAACAAACGAGTTGCATGCTTGCAGCTGGCATGCAGGTCGGGCGCTCAAGGTGGGCAGGGGCGACGGGCTGTTCGCCGCCGATCTCGAGCTAGATCTTCTTCGCTCTGCGTCCGCAAATGCAGGAAGCGGCCAACAGGCGGCGCGAGATACGAGCCAGTACATACGTTGATTACAGTGGCTTTTAAAACGTAGAATAGGCTCTGATTTCCAAATGGATTCGAAGTTCCGTCTACGTTCAAAATTATCGAAAGCGCAAGGTGCGGCGTTGCGGCCGTTTGGACCAGGACATTTAACACGCAAATGTTATTTTGAAAGAAAAAAAGTGTTTATTTTTAGAGCTTGACCTAAAGCTAGAAAACAAAAAAATAAAAAAGGACCGCATCTTCACGTGGTGAATGATGTTCATTGGGGCGAAGCTCTGGTGGTGCTGATGATACTGATTTTGTTCATAGGTAGTGCTGATGATGCTGATTTTGATGGTGCTCATGGTGCAAAGTTTAACGTGATTTTATACGCATTTGACCGCAGCGCCCTCTCCTATAAGACGTTGAGCGGCTACATGCAACGTTTCATCTATGATATCCGTAGCTCTTGAGTTACTACCTCATCTCAGAGCCCCATACTCGTCCCACAGCCGCGGCCGAGTGGTTAAGGCGATGGACTAGAAATCCATTGGGGTCTCCACGCACAGGTTCGAATCCTGTCGACTGCGTAACATTTTTGTTTTTGTTTCTTTAAGACAGGTGGGCTGGCAATCGATGTGAGCACGGACGCCGGACGGCAAGGCTAGTCCATGAGTAGCTTCGGCCCTAATAAAGTGGCAGTTTTGCACTCCCTATGTGCTATATCGGCCTACTCTTCGTCCGAATACTCGTTCGCAAACTCGCTCCCAGGATGTGTGGAGTAAAGCCCATCTATCCTGGGAAGAGTGGCGCCAATAATTTTTTTATGGAAATGCTCGAGACATGTGCCGCGCGCCACTTCTGGGAGAAACTGGAGCCAATAAATGAGCTGCGCTTGGAGTATCGGCACTCTGTTCCCCAACATTGTTCTGCGAGCCGACATTTTGGCGCTTCTGCAGACGATCTTCATGATTCAAAAATGCGACCTCCTCAGCTTTAGATTCGGTGTTAAGAATCATGTAATATTGCTTTCCTCTGTCACGAACTGTTTAAACATTTGTAGAGGACGAAAAAGCGTTTCTTGTAATTTCAGATAAACCTTCAGATAACTAGCAACCTACTTTTAAGCAACAATATGAACAAATGTCCTTACTCTGAAGCATAGCTTATTTAGTGGCACCCTAAACGCTGTTTTACTGAACTCCAAAAATTCATTTTATGGGTCATACAATCTGCTGAGTGCACCTGATAGGAAGGATTTTCGGAAGAATTTATCTTATATCAGCGAATATAAATATTACCAGGTGGATGTTCTCTGCACACAGTCATTGTACCCTTTATCATCAACATCTTTTCATTCCACAAGCGATGATACTTATGTCCATCATTGCACAAATTTTCTACGTTTCCTCTTTAGATACCGCGAGACAGGTACACTCAAGTGCATTACGGAAATTAATAGCGTAATCTAAGACTTTAATATGTATCTCACAATCGTCGGCAAAATATCGTATCTTAGATTCAACTCCAAAGTAAATAGCATTATTGCAATGATAAGAAATAAGCGGCACAAATACAGAGCTCCGTGGCACACCCAATGAGACAGCTACATGACCAGAAATATTTCCTTTATCGCCGGTCTTCTGCTGTCTGGAAGTTCAATATTACGTTACCAATTTTTTAGAGTAACATAAGCATTTAAATCTCAAAGTTTTTGTTGTCAGGAATAAATGCCTTTCTCAAGTCCTAGATGTAGAGTCAATCTGGCGTCTATAGTTCTGTAGCGACATCGTGATAAACTTCAGCCAGCTGTGTCGAATATGAAAACACCTTTTGGAGTTCATGCTGCTGATCATTTAATAATTCAATCCGATCGGGGTGCTTAATTAATGTTGAGTATACGATATGTTCTTGTATCTTAAAACACGTTTTATTCGGACTTTCGCCATAATACATCTATGGGTTTTCCACACTAACTTCTGGGCATGTGTGCTTAGAGTTGATGATAGTGGTGGGCTGAGCTTTTGCCGAATCCGAAATTTGCCGCCGAACTTTGCGATTCTGCAAAGGTGAATTGTTGCCCAACGTTTCTAAATATTCGACAAATATTCGTCAAAAAAACATTGTTTTCAGCAGACTTAAAAGTTAATATTAAGTTGTTTTTTTCTCTCATAATATGTTTTAGCTATCTTTTTCAACATAAGTGCAACATATAATGCATTTTGACACAGTGATTATTAATAAGTAATATTCTACAGGATAATTGTATCGGTGTCATTTTTGTGCGCCTACTGGCAATTTTAGAGTGACTCCTTGCAGACGTGGTGTGACAACGAGGTTGGGTAGTACCGTCTGCAGTCACGATACGCGAGTTTCGGTTTTGAGGCTTTATTAGCGTAAGCCTGCAAGCGTTTCTGCGCTGTTAAAGTGAAATGAAGGTGGCAACACTGTGTTCTTACTTTCTCTGCGAGTCACCGTGTCGCAAGCGAAAATGAATGCGACGGTTGCTGAGCCTCTACCAGAAAAGATAATATCATCTTAAGTATGCATGTTATTCGACTTGAGTCACTTGACTCCCGGTATGCATAAAAGTGTACTTCACATTTTCGCGACGTCGAGTTTTCAATTTTTTTAAATTTCGGTTTTGTATTTTACGACACGTGGACGTTTAGGAAGATGGGAAGAGTTGGGAATGTAGGATCTACAACGCACGCCCATGTTAGTTTTGTGTTTAGTTCTATGCGGATATTTCGAAACCACCAAGTAACGCCAATTAAAAAGCAATAATTTTTTGTTCTGGCATAGACTACTTGTCAGCCATAAACAGGTACGCTAAAATAGCGAGGAGTTTTTTTAAGAACACTTAAGTCAATACTGCAACTACATCGTTGCTTCACACAAAAATGTTGCGCTATCCTCGGGTGTCCGTTTACGTGACGATGACTATGTCAGAATTTCATGAACATGGCATCAAGGCTAAACCGTATCGCGATACAAATGTATCGCGATGCAAATAGGTGGCGATAGCATCTTAGAGATGCTTTCGAGTATAAGTATTTCTGTATCCAGATATATTTAAAAATGTATTTGTATCTCAGTAGTGAAATTCATTTACAATGTATCGCTTGTATCGCGGCACTCGGCCAGACTTAGGCATCTCGTTACAGTTCTTGCCCTTTTTAAGATAAATTTAAAGGATAAAAACTAGGGCTGGGCGTCGATTAAAGCTTTTAACCCGATTAATCGCCAGCCTTTAATCGATTAATTAATCGATTAATCGGTCTCGTTTATTTCCATGCATATAATATGGCTCAGAAGTAAAAATTGCATCTATTTTATTTCTTTTTGCTTAATATGTGTTAAACGACGCAATAATTTCAATTATGAATCAGCTTCGATATACAGTTGAGAACAGTTAAAAAACACTCACACTCACATATTATTACTTCTGCTCCATGAGGCAAAAATGTTCGTTGATATTTTCCGAAAAGGGCGGCGTCCTTTGATTGCTCACAGCGGTGTTAAAGTCTCTGGGAGATGTGTAACCTTCTGGACTTGTCTGAAGTTACAAATCTCCCCCTTCCAGTTTAACTTAAGTTAATACTTCACCTACATTTTTCACTTCATATAGGTGTGCTGGTCCGTGTCTGCATGGCGAAAACATTTCATCTTTATTTAATTTTGGTTCGTCAAAATTTTACCCATTAACCGGTTAAACAAATTAATCGGGATTAAAGCATTAATCGATTAATCGGTAGGTTAATCGATCAATTGCCCAGCCCTAATAAAAACATTTGTTACGTGCAAGTTGATTCGGACCTTATAATATGAAGCCTTCCTACCACATAATCCATCTCAGTCATCAACATTTAACAAACAAACACTGGTTTAAAGAAGGTTATTGGGAAAGATAACAAAATCAGCTCCTCCCAGAAAGTTCCTCACTCTTTCCAATTTAGCAGAGCGAACGCTGTAAAGCAGTGGAGTGAAGAACGAGTACGGCCCTGTTGTCCAATCTCCCCATTCTTTCGGTGACTCAGAAGCATACAAGACAACAATTTGAAATGCACCTTCACGACAAAACAGGGTTCATTTGGGGCAGACGCCTTTTGTCAAGCATGGCGCAGTCATTATCTTTCTTGAACTATGTGGTTAAACGGGAGTGACATGTTTTGTAGCGGCATTAATGATAAATAAGCCGTTCGATGTAAGGGGCAGCGCATAAAGTATAAATTACCATTTACATTCGCCACGAATTACACCATCCCCAACAGTGTTGCGGAATTTGTTTTCAAATCCATTCACATTTCTTTCCAACTCTATTCGGGGTATTAGAGTTTCCGACAATTCTGTTTCTTTCAACTCCCCGGAATGGAGACTCTGAGCCCATTACCACTTCCGGAATGGCTCAACTCCACAATTCCATTCCTCTGATTCCTAAAAGTAAAAAACACTTCCATTGACAGTCATATCTTGTTACTATAAAAAAAGCATCATAAAGCTGCTTAAATCAAAAGCGGATACGACTGAAAAAGTATGCAAAAAGCACCCTCAAAGCCCTCATTCTACTAAGCCAAAATGTGGTCGCACAGAGCGCTTCGTGGAACTTGGTGTCACTGCAGACATTGATCGCGTGATCAAGCCTAATACGCTCGCGAGTTGCAGCAAAAACTAAAATGTAAAACGATCGGTTTTCTTCACAAACAGACCGTATACCTTCCGCAGATACATGATTAGCGTGTCGTCTGTTTCATAAGGCCTTAAATTGTTTAGTTCGTGCGTGGCGCAAGAAGTTCTCCACCTCTGCCTTGAGTACTTGCAAACCAGCCCCGCTCGCGCTTTGTTGAAGCGACGCCGCGTATGCCTGCCCCAAATGACTTCGGAAAGAACAGAAAACCGCTGACTAAGCGTAATCAATACACGGCGCCAGTACAAACGACTGCAGTCCCATAAATGGAACCTGCCTTAGAAAGTAAACTTTTAGGGTTGCTGCGCGATTCCTACGATTTTAGTATAAACGCGGTAAGGACATTAAAGTGACATTAGTATAAATATACACACACACACATATATATATATATATATATATATATATATATATATATATATATATATATATATATATATATATATATATATATATATATATATATATATATGGGTGGTTTCATCTCAAATCGTGCAGGCAAAAAGGTCGAATTCTAAATTTCGATGAAAAAAATATATGTTATGGCGCCGTTTCTAAAACCGCAGTCGCCACAAATGGCAAGCTCGTCGGATTTTTTGTTCTCGACTTATGAATTTTTAAAGAGGCCGCGGCGATAAGCAGTGTTTTTCACACCCGTCGTGGGTCCGATGTTTTGCTTGATCTCCCGCCATGGATTTTCAGTCCACATTATATTAACTTTTTTCAAGCACTCTGTGTACACATTTAAAAGGCTCCATTACCATGAAATAATTTTAGGCGTTTTGCTTTTTTTCTGTAAAAATGTCAAAAACGCCTCCTCGGTCAATTGTTGACGAACTTTGACAATTAATTACTGGCGATCTACTTGGGTTACACCAATACTTTTTATGTCCACGGAGAGCCCAAAACACGCTCTTTATACGTATTATAAAATGACTCGGCTGTATAAAACAACTTTTGCGTTACATTTACGTTAATATTATGCAAAAACCAAAAAGTGCCATTTTTGAAATTGATTTTCCCAAAAAAAACCATTTTTTATTTTTTTTATTTTTTGTTCAAATGTAGATATGATATTTTTCTACACAAAAATCAAGCCTAGACAGTGTATATTTTGTTTGTATGTTTTATATTTAGGCCTCAATATCGGAAAAAAGAGGTCTTTGCTTTGCGAGACCTAGGTCAGACATAGCGACCCATGCGTCTCTATGAATTGTGAAAAAGTTTTCTTGAATTTTCTTCTGCATTTTGTAATCAATTATAAACGAATTTTATGGTATTGAATATTTATGTATGTTTTGATAAGAGCGGAAACCAGGAGATACATATCTAACCAAATCAGCAGGCCTAGTAGACTTTCAATAACCAAAAGGCACAGACGTTGTATTGTTTCGATTTATAAACCTTTCACAGTAAACTAGCACGACTAGCTATTAGCTGTCATATTACTAAGACAAAGAAAGTCACCACATCGTCGATATATTAGATACAATTCTTTCCGAAACCAAACGCTGGGGTTTGTTCACCCCACATCGCACAGGTCACCAGGGAATGTCCTTTCACTTCCGTAATACACAAAAGTGGTGACACAGAAACGGTCCGAAACACACACAGAGTGTGTCATGGAGAGGGGTAGGAAATAAAAATAAATAAATAGGAATTAAATTGCCCAACTCCGATCTTAACGAAAATTGCGTTAAAAAAAATAAAGTATTTAGGTTCGAGCGGTGGCAAGGCGATAGGTCCACGCCTGGTGGAGAGTCAGACAAAGAAGTCGACGGCACGTAAAGGTAAAACAAAAAACAAAAAATCAAAAATTTAATAAAGACGAGAAAACTCAGCCGCACATGGCAAGAACACAAACCAACTCTTCCGGGCATTCCCTAAACGGGACGCAACCAAATGCGAGCGAACACGCTCTCTGCATCACCGCCAGGCAGCTACGCCATGACGAAATAAACCCAACAACTGAACAGTGCTAAGAAACAGTAATTAAGAAAACATTGAAAAAAAAAACGTTCAGTAAAAACCGCACCCGAGAAACAAAGTTCAGCGGGGCGAAGAAACACACACGAGTCGGTCCCACGGCACTGAAGTCTGGCAGGATGACGGCGTCCAGATGATGCTCGAATCTGTTCCTCCCTCTATTACGCACATCCACGACGGCTGTGCGGAACAGTGGCTGTGAGAAAGAAAGTGAAGAATAGATTCGAGCAGGCCATGCGCGAGAAGGTAACCGAGACTATGCCTCAAGCTTCATATCGGGAGAGGAGCTTTCGAGGTCGGTTCTGCAGTTACTCAAACTTTCTCTTTCCCCTTCCCTTTTTCAAAAGAACACGTCAGACGGCGCTAACTTTTCATCTCGGGAGAAGCCCACTGTTCACAAACGGTTATAGTTGACAAGGAGGTTGACTTCGACCCAACTAGTCTCCGGGCAGAATACAAACACAAGTATATTTACCAACACGCTCGTTTTAATGTCAATCCCCGGGCTTTGCTGTTTCCAAAAGAGATAACCCTTTATAAGGACAGAACGAGCGGGTTGGTGGGGATAATTAAACTTAAACAGTCCCTTCTCGTTTTCTTCGTCAAGTTTAATAGATAACCCTTCGGTGCTATCGGATCTCCCCGGAGAGAGAGAGAGAGAGCACGGCCGTTTCAAGGTAAGGATAGGGCGCTCTAAGCTATAGGGCAAACAGGCGGTATCGTTTCACGCATGCACGGATGGCTGGTTTCAAATTTCCCCACCTCCCTAGCGAAACCGGCCCATCTTCGTGTGTGCGTCTGCGGGATTTCTGTCCCGCGCCGCCGGTTTCAGCGCGCACGCGGCGTTGTTTTGGCTGGCAGAACAGTTGTTGACCGTCGATATTGTAAGGCCGTGGTGTCCTCATCCTTTCAGGCAACGATTCCTTTGCTTTCCCTTGTGCAATACTCTGACTGACTCCTCCTGGGTGGCTGTCACTGTTCGCCGTGTCAACGACACAATCGTACCATTTCACTCCTCGTGACACAGGGTGCGCTGCTCGCTTTACTGTCACGGGCCGTCCTATCATAACAACGAGCGCGAAAAGTCGTGGTCATCTGCTGGCTCCGAAAAGGTGGGACGTGCATGCAGGTCAATGAGGGCCCCGAATCAATACGACGTCTACCGACTCCTACACGTAAAAAATTAACGACACCTGCTGGTCCGTTAAGAAGTGTTGCTTTCTCTTTTTGGAACTCCTCCGATGTAGCTTGCCGCCTATAATAAAATTTAAATAATCAATAAATATAACAGGGTGGAAATACTGTATTTTATTGTTATGTGGGAACGTTGAAAAAAAGAAAAAAACTATTTCCAAGCTTGTGAAGACGCGCAATTCGCAAGTCTATTTCAAGCCGTAAAAACACGTTTTTGTACGATATTGATGCTTAAATATAGAACATACAAACAAAATATACACTTTCTCGCCTTACTTTTCGCGTAGAAAACTATCACATCTAGATTTTAACAAAAAATAAAAATAATAAAAAATGGGTTTTTTGAGAAAATCAATTTCAAAAATGGTACTTTTTGGTTTTCACATAACATTAACGTAAACGTAACGAAAAGAATATTTTATACAGCCGAGTTATTTTATAATACATATAAAGAACGTGTTTTGGGCTCTCCGTGGACATAAAAATTATCGATGTAACCCAAGTAGATCGCCAGTAATTAATTGTCAAACTTCGTCAACAATTCACCGAGGGGGCGTTTTTGACATTTTTTACAAAACAAAAGCAAAACGCCTAAAATTATTTTATGGTATTGGAGCCTTTTAAATGTGTCCACAGAGTGCATGAAAAAAGATAATATAATGTGGACTGAAAATCCAGGGCGGGAGATCAAGCGAAACATCCGACCCACGACGGGTGTGAAAAACACTGCTTTTCGCCGCGGCCTCTTTAAAAATTCATAAGTCGAGAACAAAAAATCTGACGAACTTGCGGTTTGTGGCCACTGCGTTTTTAGAAACGGCGCCATAACATATATTTTTTTCATCAAAATTAAAAATTCGACCCTTTTTGCCTGCACGATTTGAGGTGAAACCACCCATATATATATATATATATATAAGCACCAACAACGAACTTTCAATAATCATAAACTTGTTATTCACCTTCCAATAAAAACTGGAACATTACCACGCATATTTACAAATGTTGATGAGACGTGGATAAGGACGAAGAACAAGAGTCCTTTTCATCACGAGCTTTAAAAAAAATCGACTGCAACATATTGCTCGCGTCCTATATGACCAAGAAAACCCGTAAATAGGTTGTTTCTCACCTGTTTATTATATCCATTCGTCCCGCTCTTTCTGCCACGAAAACATTTTAAAACGAACTCCAAGAAGTCTCTTTGTCGAGAGAGGGGTCTATTAATAATAACCAGTGTTATCGTTGACTAGTTGCCAAGTTGCCAAACATGTCACTCAAACCGTAGCAGGACGTGTTCCGCAAATCCACGTAAATGGCATAGTATCAAGCGAAAAAAAAACAAAAAAAAAACTACCCGGCAAGCAGTTGCAGATCTGGTCGTCTCGGAGAAGCCGGGTCGAGTTCCCACGGCGTCGGAAAAAATCATCCTTTCCTCAATATCCCCTCTGTCCGTCGATGTCTCGCTGCCTCCAGGCCGTCCCGTCCGAGGAAAAATCTGCCTCCTAGTCTCCTCACCGTCCTGTACGCCCAGCCCCTGGCCCCGTTCTTCTTTCCTTTTTGTTCCGGTCCGGGGTCGTCCATTTTTCCCCAGAAAAGGTGGGAGGAACTTGAGATATCTCCAGTTGGAGGCTCTGCTGGAATGTCCCTCGCCTGCTTCTGTTTCCGTTTGCCTTGGGTAACGTGGTCTTCCTCTTGCTCGTGGTGAGGGGGAGGAGGCCAGCAGATTGTCACGTCCAAAATGGAGGGGGGGGGGGGGGGCGCCTTATCCGAAGCATGTCGCGATCGCCATGAGTTACCGCCCGTTGCCTCTCGCTTCTTGAAACGCGCACTCACACCCACACACACGCGCGCGCGCACCTAGCCAGATAGTGCGTTGGGCCCGAGAGCCCTGTTTCGAAGGATTAACCAAAGACGGGAACGTCACAACTGTCTCTCTCCCTCTCTCTTTCCATGTTTGCTTTCCGAGTCGCCAGCGAGTCTGGTCACGTGGTGTTGAACTAAAAAGGTTGGGTTCAATCTTCCTCTTATTAGGCCTCCTCCCTCACTCATGTCGTCCCGCGTCTCTCCTCTGCCCTTCCAAGTTATCTTTTTGGGAGGAAAACAAAAAAACAATATTCCTGCAATCGTGGTCGCCCGGTTTGCGTAAACTATATATCAGGATTGCGTTGGTGTAATATAACAGATATTCTGTGGACATCCGCCGTGTCAAAATGGTACCGGCTTTCTTTCAATATCATTTTCGAATCGTCCGAAAATGCCTAATACTGCGCAGTTATTGCCTATTCAGAAACGATATTCAGGGAAAAACACGGTTCGTGTACCATATATATCATGGTTGCGTCGCCGCAATATGACAGATATTCCGTCGACAAAGGTAGAATTAAAATGGTACCGGCACACTTTTCCAGATACAACGGAAAAATCGGCAATACTCGCACGACTTTCCCGACCCGAGGCGAATATTGCCCCAATATTGTGTGCTGCCTGGGTTAATTCCAATTCTTTTTTTTTCTTTTTTTTTTTGTCTTCCACGCAATTTCTAGAAGATCCGCTGGGTAACAACTTAAAAGGAGGGAGTCAAACCGGTCAATATTCTGGTTCGATTCGCTTTCTGGTTCATTAGCTTTGCATTTTGTTCTGTTCAGTTCTACAGGTCCAGTAATGCTTTTTTAAAATAACGGTTCCGTTATCGGTTTCACCAAGCGAGAGCCAGTTCAAACCGGTTCTTAAAATAAATATCCACACCTCCCAGTCGTTGAAAAAAAGTCAAGTTCAACACCGCGTCATCTGCATTTAAAGAAAGCAAATAGGTAATCACAAGCCTTGCTGCCGAAGCAAGGACTCCAAAACAAATATATGCTTCATTTTGATTTGTGATGTAGACTTTTTAACGTGAACACTGTTTTATGAAAATTACGTGGTTATTGACGTGCTTGAAAATATACGAAAGTACAGCACTCGCATGTGAAGTCACTCAGCGAGCACGCACATTGACAATTGTCACCCAGGGAAGAAGACAAATGCGACCAGTGGTGTAAGACTGCTAGACTAGGGTCTTTACGAGCTCACCCAGTACTGATAAACGAACGCACGCCGGTACGATGCTCATCCAGATCGAAACGGCAAATCACCCACGGCGCAAGCCCGAATGACTTACTCGAACGACTTAGTTGAAGAGGAGAAATACCACAAAGGTCAATTGAAAGACAAATAAAACTATTAAAACAATTAAAACAATCGCTTTTTCCTTTCTTGAGGAACATTGCTTAGCAGCGAGAAAGGAAAATACACACACTCACAAAAAGAATAGCTCTTTGGTCTTTCGCCATAGGCAGATCTATTGCGTTTCACTGAGTTGGGCGCCACGGCCTCCACGAGCCAATCCATAGTTTATAGCTTGTCTTGTGACTTCGCGCTCCCCGAGTCAAAAATATGTGACACCCTGCAAGCTATGAATTGGATCCAGTGGCTCTTAGCGTCCTGTGCGGTCCATGGTGAGGTGAAGAAAGGTATAGAAGTGTACGTCTCCCTACCGACGCCAAATCGTGCTGAGTTGAGTTGAGTTGAGTGCTTTATTTTCCAGAAAACGGACCGTTTTTGCTGGCAGGATGCCTGCATGTCACAGCCGACCAATTCGTGCAGCACATCGACGTGAAATATAAAATCCTTGATAATTATTTTTAGTTGTCGCCATCTCGCCGCTTCCGTTTCTTTTATCAAAACTGAGCCACAGACGCCACCGTCGCGAAGAATTAATTATCTTGGCGCCGCCAGCAGCAAGAACGCGCGACTCACATTTTATTGCTCGAGATCGTTTCCAATGAACCATTAACCGCCACATTAAATTACGGTTCGTTCCGTTTCGGGTTCAATATCAAATGTTTGATTTGAGTTACAGTTTTGTCCGGTTGAGTTAAAATTAACGGTTTTGCTACGGTGTTCGGTTCGGGTTCAGTTCGACACCCTGGCTAAAAGCTACATCTAATTGCGTACAATTACAACAGCCGCTTTTTCTCGTTTTGCGGCGCCAGGAACGTCACTTTGTCTGTCTACAAATATTCAGTTTTGGTTGCTTCACTGAGGGCTCGCCATTTTCATCCTCGAAGGAGCAAAAGCCAGTGAGAGAAACGTCCGTCCTGTCCAGCGCAACGATGCTGTTTTAAGAGCCACTGACCGTGCGGTAGCGAATTGCGCCATCAGCCCTTAGGCTCTATATGTAATCGACACAGCCCGCATAAGAACTGAGTTCATTTCGTTCTAACTCCATTCCAGCAAAATGTGTCCAATTTCATTCCCATTTTCTTCTGGGGTCGCGAGAAGTCGGAATCATTCTGGAATCATTCCAATTCTGGAGCGGCAGCTCCGGAACACTGCTCCCCCGTAGCACCGTTCGGGAACAAATATATATCTTTAAGTATCTGTATCTCTAATCTGGAATACTTTTTCGCCGTTTCTGCAGAGGTATCTCAGAGATATCCCTTTGCATAAAAGCCAAATGTATCTCAGTGTCTGTATTTGGGCCTTAAAACTTAGTATTTGTATTCCAAGTAAATACAGTAATATAGTAAATCACAGTATTTGTATTTCCAATTAATTTTTGGAGTATTTCTGCCCAGCCCTGCATGGCATATATAAGGTGCTCATGATGTTTTGCTCGATCTTGAAGTGACCGTGTAAATCTGCTTCATATCGTATGAAGGTACAATTTATTAGGTGTCTGGGCATAGTGCATTCATTATTCGAACGTATAATGAAATAACGTTTTTAAAGTCAAAAGATATTAATTTAAAGTTTAGTTCCATGAAAATAAATCACCCCAAGCCTTTGTTTTCTCTCAAAATCATCAAAAATTATTCCGTGACATTTGGGGCTAATTATGACTCAAAATCGAGCGGAATGGAAAGGAAAATATATTGCCGTACGCATTATTCCATTCATTTGCTCAAAATTTTTACATGCTAACTATAAGAAAAATATCGCTTTTTATTTTTTAGAGCGCAGCTCTTTTGGGCCCCCGTTTCCGGCTTGAGCGGCGTCGCCGTCGCCGTAACCGCGTGGTGCATTATGGGACGCGTGACGTCACTGACGACGTCATCAGTGACGTCACTGATGACGTCATCGGCATCCACATCGTCATCATCACTAATGACGTTATCAGGGACGTCACTGATGACGTCATCGGCATCCGCATCGACATCGTCACTGATGACGATGAGCTCGCCGCAAACGAAAGTTTGTGACGCCTACTCGTCTACTCCAATCGAAGGAATTTGTTCGCACACCAACGATGAATCGTCCGCTATCGAGAATAATCTTTACATGCTTGTTGCCGAACTTTGCAACAACATCGACGAACTAGCGAAAGACGTGAAGATGCTAAAAACAGACAGCGAGCCATTACGTCTGCAGCTTTCGCAATACATGGAACTGCTGCGCAAAGTGCCAGGATTGCCAGCCAGAAAAACAAGTAAATTCGTTGCTGCCTTGAAATACCCCGAGCAAGTCTGCAACGAACACCGGTGCTGATAGCATCGGCAGACAATCAACTAAACCCCTTCGTTTTTCCCTCAACGCTCGAATTCGACTGAGCCGCTCAATCAGACACAAAGACGGAGGACGTGGACGCCGAAGAATTCCAGACGGTCATATGACTGAAAGGGTCAAGCCTGCTGAAGGAAGGAACGCCGTCAGCAAGCTGAACTCCTTGTCGCGCCAGCTAAGACGTCGAGTGCTCTTCATTTCATGGCTAAATCCATTTACGGCTGAATCGGACATTGTGGAATCTCTGGCTGGTGTTCTCGAATGGAAGTCGACGAAGTGCATTGTGCTTCCAACTAAACATATTTATGCCTTTTTCTCGTATGGGTCGCAAAAGATTACTTTGATGAAAAAAAAAGAAACCACACCTAACATTTGGCCGAAAGGGTGCCTTTTTCGCCCCTTTTTCGGCATTTTTAAAGAAATATCGGACAGTTCTGTTGATGTTGACGCTACAATGAGTGCATTCTCTATTACTAATACTTTCGTGGTGTAGGTCCTCCGAGCTATTGTCCGAAGTTATAGGTAATTTATACACCATTGATCGCCTTAATGGAACTTGGCTTGAGGACACTATCACCAGATCTCGGTATTTTTGTCCGGGTTATTTAATATTTCGGAAAGATCGTGATTATTCCGCCACGGGACAGCGACATGGAGGTGATTAAAACTTGTTGTTGGCCTAGTTGGTTCATGATGCAGTAAGGAGGTTTTTTGCGCGACACAGGGGACAAGTACAAGCGAGTAGACATGGACAAGCGCAAACTTTCAACTACTTTATTCGTGCGCAATCGACCACGAACATCCAGAAAGAGCATGCGCAGCACGGTACACAGACGAGAAAAAACCGAAAATAGATAGTAAAGTCATCCACCAAGACACATTCTACGATAGTCATTATCGAACCAGCAACCCGGATAAAAACTGCACTTCACTTTCAAACAAAGAAACCGAGGTATCGCTGACACAGTCATGGTTCTTCTTTATATAAAAAGCTTCCATCAATTCTCTGGCTGTGCTGTCTTTGCTTCTACCCAAGATCCTAATCTCCCGAAATCGCGCATCACACCCACAGTCGGCACAGTGAGTAGGCAAGTGTGCATTGCCTTTATTCCTGATCGACAATTCATGTTCCAGTGCGCGGTCATTAACGCAGCGACCAGTTTGACCAATATATACTTTCCCACACGAGAGCGGAATCTCGTATACCACCGCTGTGGCACAATCCACAAACGGTCGGGCGTGCTTTTTGTTGCAGCCACTTGTCTTTTCTCTTCCTGAGGAAATCCTCGGGCAAAGGCCCGCAAGCTTGCGTGGCGCAGAGAATACGATAGGTACAAGGAAAAGCAGAGGACGAGGCCAGAGCCGCCACAAAGGAAGTGTAGACCAGAAGTGGTGCCATATATACACAAAGTGTCCCACAATCTCAAGAAGGTAGCGAATAGGTACAATGTACCTATCGTATTCTCTGCGCCACGCAAGCTTGCGGGCCTTTGCCCGAGGATTTCCTCAGGAAGAGAAAAGACAAGTGGCTGCAACAAAAAGCACGCCCGACCGTTTGTAGATTGTGCCACAGCGGTGGTATACGAGATTCCGCTCTCGTGTGGGAAAGTATATATTGGTCAAACTGGTCGCTGCGTTAATGACCGCGCACGGGAACATGAATTGTCGATCAGGAATAAAGGCAATGCACACTTGCCTTCTCACTGTGCCGACTGTGGGTGTGATGCGCGATTTCGGGAGATTAGGATCTTGGGTAGAAGCAAAGACAGCACAGCCAGAGAATTGATGGAAGCTTTTTATATAAAGAAGAACCATGACTGTGTCAGTGATACCTCGGTTTCTTTGTTTGAAAGTGAAGTGCAGTTTTTATCCGGGTTGCTGGTTCGATAATGACTATCGTAGAATGTGTCTTGGTGGATGACTTTACTATCTATTTTCGGTTTTTTCTCGTCTGTGTAGCGTGCTGCGCATGCTCTTTCTGGATGTTCGTGGTCGATTGCGCACGAATAAAGTAGTTGAAAGTTTGCGCTTGTCCGTGTCTACTCGCTTGTACTTGTCCCCTGTGTCGCGCAAAAAACCTCCTTACTGCCACATGGAGGTGCTTTAATGGCCGTAGACACTTTTTTGTGTGCATGAAGAAGACACGATCTTGAGTTGTACTCGGAATGTGTATGGATCAAGGTGACGTGCCGTTGTGGGATTAATTATTTATTATGGAACTACTATTTTCTGACACACCTTAGCACGGAAGTTTTTGCCCTCAATATTAAAGATTTAGAAGGTAAACTAGACGTGGGAAAACTTCGTGTGCAGATATACGGGGATTTTAATATACCTGGAATTGATTGGCTGGCCGGTTATAACTCGTTGACGAGTGATGTCACCAGCCTGAAAGCCTGTTTGATTTGATTTATTTTAATGGGCTTAAACAACGTGATATCATACGGAATTCACCGGGAAATATACTGAATGTTGTAATAGTGTCTACTCCACTCAGCTATATTTGGTTAATCACTCACCCCCTAACACGTGTTAACCATTTCCATGCGCCTTTTGTTGTGCCATTTTGTTTTCCGCTGCGTCAGCGGGCCCTACGGAATTATGAATACTTCATGTACAGCAGTGGCGATTACTTCAACATGGATAGGTACTTCCAGTGCCATGACTGGAAACCGATCCTGAGTGGCAAGTGTCTTTATTCAGCTGCTGCGGCTCTTACGGAAGTAGCCTCCAACGCGCTAAAACATTTCGTGCTTGAACATGTTTCTAGACTCAACAAGTAACCTTCTTGGTTTTTGGAGGAACTTAATAGCCGCTTGCGACGCCCACTTTGATATCACCGTGTTTAAAGAATAAATGTGTTTTGAAAGGGGTTTGACAAATTTAGTGAGTGT
Source organism: Ixodes scapularis (assembly GCF_016920785.2). Taxonomy (NCBI): domain Eukaryota; kingdom Metazoa; phylum Arthropoda; class Arachnida; order Ixodida; family Ixodidae; genus Ixodes; species Ixodes scapularis. The sequence goes on from NW_024609835.1 coordinate 91,767,043, forward strand.
GGTGCTTTGTCAAATTGGCTTTTTAAAAGTGGAAAGTTCGTATTTGGCTGGGTTTGAGTTCGATATGTATGCCAAACCTAATAATATTCGGATATATGTACCGACCAAAAGAAGCAGAATATTAGCGTTGTTCCAATGCGAAATTGCTCTGGTTATACGTGTGATTTAAGTGAAAGTGCCAGCACGCGTGCTGAGCATTTTAAGTTATGTTTCCATCAGCATTAGTTCCTGTCGGTAGCACGGCATGCAATGGCATAGCTGATTTTCTTCCTTTCATCCCAATTGACGAACCTGAAGTCAGGCAAAGCATTTATAATATGAAATCAAAGCTGTCTACACTGTTAGCAAAAATAACACGCCCAGACGTGTAAACCGTTGTCCCATAGCGGACACGTCGAAACGTGTTCGTTTTACACGGAGCCATCTGTGTTTTTCGTCTACACATGAGGTGCTGTGTAAAGTTAACACGCTACACCGTGTTTGCCTTCCGAGAAGCACGGTTCAACGTGTTCCTTATGAAACATGGCGGCCAGCAGCCGAGAACAGGCGAGGGACGAGCCCAGCCAGCCGCGCCTTTCAGCCGAACTCAAAAGCATACAGGACGCGTTCGTTCTCGTTCGATGTCTTTTATGCACAGTAAACAGTCTCCGAGCGGCGGACGTAGCTACGTGCAAAGGTACCTACGTGCATCGTCGGTGGTCGGTGGCGTCGGCAGCTACGACAAAACCGCTAGACAAAAACAAAAACAAAAAAAACGAATATTGAACTTACATGGATAAATAGCTCAAGCAAACTCTTGTAATCGGGCGGTAACTTGCGCCACCTAGTGCGATTTCTAGCAACCAATGAAAAAAAAGCAGGAGTCGGTTAATACGCTGGGAACTATCACGCGTGGACTGCTACTCTCATACATCACAGACAACACGAGCACAACGTAGGACACAGCTGCGACACATACACAACACCGACACTACGCCCGACACTTCCTACTAACAACGGACTCTCCCCGCGGCGTATATATGCTTGACATGTACGGGTGGGCTCTTTGGTCGCTGATCGTTACCGATTTATAGAAGAAGACACAAAACACGGCACAATGGACAGCCGTATGTAAGAACTGTTTGCATTTAAAAAGTATGGAGGCAAAATCTGTAAAATTAGTCCTTTGCGAAAAACAACGATGCACTAACAATAAATCTTAAACCGGCCATGAAAAAGTTCAAATTTTTGTTATTTTCATGCTCGACCAGTGTTATGAGCAGTCCGACTCGCTTGAATCAGATAGAAAAACAAATGATTGGGATTTTATCAGTACGTATTCAATTATCAATGGAAATTATACTTGCGCAAGGCATTTTTTATATATATTATTGTGAAGGACATCCGCCCAACACTTCACTTCCGCTAGTTGTAGTACGCGTACGGGAGCAGACGCCTTCACTTTCGGGGCGTTTTGATGCAGATTGTTGTCGTATGTCGTGTTGGTGTCGAGCGAAGCGGTGAGGCTTGGGAGTTTGTGACCGGTGTTATTCGTAATCATTAATGTGGCGCTGATGCGTTTTTTTTTTTTTTTTTTTTTTATATTTCTATATAGCCACATTGAAAATTCACGAGCCCGTGGCACTGCATTATGCTAAAATCGCGAGCTCCTTCTCTGTTGACGTCGTTTTTCTGGTAGCACTCGTGGATACTGCAAGCGTTTAAACAGTGCACAGTCTCGCCTACATCCGCGGTGACGTACTCAACCTGTTGAAACTTATTGCTTGCGTCATTTTGGAGTACGCAAGGCAATTATCTCGCTGCTCTGGTTTCGGTTATAAAAGCAAGGCAAAACGCTCGTAGTTCCCGCCCTCAGTACACGTTGGACATCTTCCACACTTTGACACTGGATAACTGGATGAACGAGGATTTACATTTACTTCAGAGGTCACACTCGCCGCTTCCTCGCCGTCGAGCAGCAGGATCAGCTGGCGACAAGCCGCGTATGAAAGGCTCGAGCATCAACAGCCCAAGTGCACTCGGTGCCGATGCGGGCGATGCGGGTTTCTGTCAACTGGGAGGCCAGCACAGACCGTAACCGTTCCAGCTCTTCGTCAATACGCGGTGTTGCAGAAAGCAGTGTATAATACCACTACACGGACCACCGAAGCGAACGCACTGTTATCGTAAATCTTGGCTTGTGATTGCGCCTAAATTTGTAAATAATCTTATTCTTTTTTCTGGAGACGCAAACGAAGGGCATAACAAAATCGTTTGCATATTCCGCATACCTCGCAAAAGCATCAGTCACCTTGCGAGAGGCGCAAAACACGGTGTCCGCACCGTCCTGACTTCCCAGTCTTTTACCTGCTTTAGAGCAGTTTGTACCTGTTAGTAGGTATGTCTACTCAAGCTGCAACTTGAAAGTTGGGGCAGTGCCAGAGGGAAAAGAGACGAATTCGGGCCTCTTCCCAATGTAAAGAAAAACCACTATGTTCTCTACGTAAAAAATTGGTCTCAGTTCATGCATCTGTGGGCAGGTAGAAAATCTTGCCCTAGTTTATTCACACCGCATGATGAGCGCAACAAACTCACACGAGTCACACGAGATTTACAGGAAAACATCGGTGGTGACTTAAGTTTCCCTGAAATTCTGTATAACCGGTCGTTTGCGGGACCGAATCATCTACTCGAGCGGTGTGCGTCGCTGTGCGAACACGTCGCTGTGCAAATGCAGTCTAACGACACGAAGCATAGAAACGGCAGATTTAGGGAAACTATCCGAAGTCCCTTGTTCAATTAAAACGACGTAATTTTGTTGAAAAGGTCCGCAGCATTTTACTCACGGTATGCGTCGGGAATCTTCCACATTTTGAAACGGAACGAAGGAAGATTTACTTTTAAGAACGCTCGCTGCGTCCTCCCCGACCAGCTGGACCGGATCAGCTGACGACGACGGGGCTAAACCCGTCAAACGCAACCCCACAACAACCAATATGAGCTCCGCGTTAGTGCGGGTTTCTACCTACAAGCACCGCACCACACACCACAAACGTTTCGGCCCTTTCTCGCATCGCTGTGTTGCCCCAAACAGAACGAGATCGCCGAAGAACGCAGCGCTGTCGTGAACCTTGGCTTGTGGTTGCGCACTCGTGGACCCTGTGACTCCCCTCGCTTTCAAAGCACACACGACGAATGGTACTTTCCGTCTTCCGGGAACATCACAGGGGCACTTCTCCGGTCACGTCTTCACTATGTGCTCGCAAACTGCGAAGCTCTATGCGAAGCTTCTCGCGTCCCGTCAAACCAAAACAATAGCGGCTGCCAGAAATTTCTCCGGTCAAACAAAAAGAACGAAAGCCAACCGGCTCTTGCTTCCACCGCACATCGACGTTACGCTTGCACCATGGCCAGATCGGCCAGATCGCTTGCATAGAGTTATTATAATGTACGCTAGAGGTTCAACTGGCGCTAGTGTGCTGTTGCAAATTGAAGCAGACAGCAAGCAGTCCGAAATTGACTTCCGGTAATGCATTTCTACGGGAAAAAGCGAATGCATTTTCTCTCTGCGCTCGATTATAAGAGCAAATATTACGAATAATTCGTACCTACTAGGCACATTGGAACATTTCCCGGACACGCAGATGAAATAATTGGTCAGTTACGGCGTTTTTATTTTAAAATCGTGGCATGAAAAACGGGGCTAAAACCGCTTCGTACATGTATTTATGTGCACTGTCGGACACTGTTAGCGCGAACACGGCGCCGGCGCTCTCTAGCGTGGGGAACGAACGAAGGACATGTGGAAAACCAAGAGAGACTGCAAGAACTACGCAGTAACACTGAATAAGTAATTCCTTGTGCTTGCAGACGATCAAAATTAATTGAAAGTCACGTAATATAGTCCGATTAATAAATAAATACTTCTTTATTCTTTCTGCTCATGAATTCATGCGAAGATGCTTGTTCTGTGTTCAAATCATCACCCGCGCTCCAAATCTTTGCAAATAGGGGGAAGCCAGAGAACAGGTGCGCGATAAAAGCTGCCCAACATAGGAAATAATAAGAAAATGCACCTTTCGTAGCCCACGTACTTTATTCTGTACGTTTCGAATGTTTTTTTAACCACTCGTAAAGATGCACGACGGGGGCATTTTCATATAGTGAGAGGACAGGCATATTAGCAATATATAAGCACCAACGGAACGCTGGCGAACTTTGAACACTCTACATTCCTTTCGATTGTTATTTTTCTTGGAATCGTTGCTCGTTTCTACATACCTGCCATGAAACAGAGGTTTGGGTCTGAAATATAGCGAAGTTTAGCATCGTTCAGTGGTAAAGAAAAAATGCTGTAACGAAAGCAATTACACTTTCACAATATTAATGAAGGTACATACTATCCGGTACAACCGAAATAACAAAAGTTATTAATGTTATTTTCCGGCGACGAGACAAAATTCACGCGCGTTTTCCCTTTGGAATACACAGGGAGGCTGGAAATGTAGACTGCATGCTGTCTGCTTCAATTTGCAACAGGAAGTCCCGTAGACACTAGCGCCAGCTGAGCCTCTAGCGTTTATTATAATAACTCTATGATCGCTTGCAGTTGAAGCAGTTGAAGGTTGAAGCAAAAACGAAACCAACTGCAATGTCACGTGTTCACATCGAAGACACACTTTTTATATTCATTTTAACTGTTTTGAACGAATAATTGGACCCATGACTTTATTTGTGGTGTGTAAGAAACTATTATCAAGACCCCTAAACTAAATGCAAACATGGGCGACATGAGGGAAGCCGCATTGCCATCGACCAGAAAATGGCGGCGAGCCACGGTAAGCGCGGGTTTCGCCAACGTCCCGCGACATGGCGTAATTGCTTTTGGTGCATATCTGTTTCCGAGACATGTTTCTTTCCGCGGCATTTGTCTCGACGGTCCTTTCTAAGTGTGTCCCCAAGCATTCCGGTGCTTCGATAGCCGGCAATGCCGCGGTCGTCGCCGGAGGCGATGCGTGTTATCGAGGTCGGCTACACGGTTATGCGTGTATGACCGAACCAAAACACGTTTTCTACAACCTCGCATGATATCTGAACGTATTATCCGTTACTCATCGTGTAAATTTATGGTAATTTGTGTAAATAGCGTGTTTTTCACCCCAAATATTCACCAAATACACGGCACTTGCAAAACAGTGTAGACGCTGCTGCGGATGGAATACCCAGTTTCATTGTGACAGGGTGTGCCTAACTGGTGACTCCTGTCTCAATACGAATCGTTGTTTAATTTATCGGTACATTCACGAATATTTCCTTCTACCTGGAAACGTTCGGTTGTTGTTACGATTCATAAAGCAGGGGATCCTAGCAAAATAAACATCTGTCGTCCCGTTTCATTATTGTTCAGTTTTTCCAAAACTTTTTGAAATTAGGATCACAGGTAGACAAGATTTCACTTGTCTACCTATGATGATTCATTCAGTGTTTCCGCCTTAAAACGCTAACTAACCATGTCCTCTTTGCAGCTCCGCAGGAAAGTTTCCCAGCTCTGCCTTCTTCATAAAATATACTACCACATTCCAGACCTTAAAAATAAGTTGCTATCACCCCCCGACCGAACATCATCCCGCCTTAGCAACACACGTCTCATCAAACGTATTCCAGGCTCGACGAAAGCATTTAATCGATCATTCCTTCCTCAGGCCATCGGGAACTGGAGTAACGTCCCATCATCCATTGTCACCACTCTGGACCAGAATGCTTTTCTATCTTGTATTAAACTTCATTTTTCTTTTTACTAGTTTTATGATTTGTGTAATTATGAGCAGCCCTGAGTGTGTTAAGTATGTTAAGTTTATTAGTTTCCTTTTGTGTTTTTCGTATTTGCGGTTTCTGTACTGTTTAAATCTTGAATACCCTCTCCCCCCCTTTATGTAATGCCCTTCAGGGGCCCTTAAGGTGTAAATAAATGAAATGAAATTAATTCAAATAAACGCCTATACAGTTACTTTAGACATAAAATTAACACAGAGCAACATAGATTCCTGAACGGCAAGTCGGTTTAAACAAATTGGGGCTCTTATTTAGATTATGCCGTTCCGCTGGTTTACGATCTCGACCAGGTGGGCGTTATATACTTTGATATGACAAAGGCATTCGACACGGTTAATCACAATGCACTTAGATTAACTAGATAACTACGGTTTCTGCTTGACTTACTGGATTGGCTCAAAAATTATATTTCATGCCATACAACTTATGATCGTGCGTCAGGATCCATATCCGAGTATGATTTATCATCTCCCGCTGTACCGCGAGGAAGTAACCTGTGTTCACTTTTATTTTTGGTATTCTTGAATGACATTTCGCTTTTTGTGAAAAATTCCAAAGTGTTCTTGATGGCGGATGACATCAAACTGTTTCGACGTGTGCAATCTCACTCCGGTTGCGTGTTTATTCAGGAGGACACGTGGTAAATTCAAAGGTGGTGCTCAAAGAATTATCTTTTGCTGAATGAACGAAAAAAAAGATATCTCTCACTAGAAAGCGCAATCCACTTCTATTTCCTTACCCATTAGGTGGAATGTTATCATCGGATTGACCGTCATTCGGGACCTTGGAATCTTTTTTTATTCATCCTTAGATTGTAGTAATCATGTGTCAACTATCTGTAACGCCTCTTTTAGAAATCTTGAAGTGATATCCCATTTCATGTCAAAAATGTTCGTCGCATGTTTGTCTTTGGCGTTTATTTTGTTTCCTAGTGAGTACGAAGCTGGAGTATGCTTCTTCTCTATAGGATTTCATTAATCTCACTGAATCATGCTCTTATGAGCGTGTCCAAAAACGCTTCATGGTCATAATTTACCGAAGGTATTTTGACTGGATTTGGTTACTGCAACTAGGAACGATTCCTTAAAAAATATGGGTTAGGTATTTCTCTTGAAAGAAGACGATTACGTGGTTTTATGTTTTTACATAAGGTTGAGAGAGGCGCTGTTGACTCAACATTTTTGTCAGGTGCTGTTTGTTTTCATGCTTCTTTGCAGTCTAATAGATTTATGTTCCTTTTACCTTACTGCTTTGAATGACACGTCACCAATAACATTAATGCAACTTGAATTGATCAAGCTAGATCAATCTTTTGTAGACGTTTTTAGTGGCCTGATTGTTTTTCGACATAGGGTGAGTCAATTATTGGAACATTGTTATGACATTGTTTTGCTGCCCACATTTATTCTTGATGACGCGCGGTGTACCACTATTTATTACGTGTGCTGTTCGTGAACAGCCATCAAAACTAAAGATTATTGTTAATATTATTATTATTATCCTTAATTGGGTCATCACGAAAACGAATTACAAATAGGATTGCATACCCAATCATATTGTGCCTTAGATGTTTTGTTTTCTTGTGTTTGTGCACGCAAAAATATCGGTAGCTTATTTATTTTTGTTTATGTTTTACATCCGCTCATTACCACATTGCCATGGATTGTGTCACAGCAATAATTTGTGATAAATGTTGTATATTCTTAAATGCGAAGTGCGACTCCTCATTATCCGTTGCATGGATCACTTTAAGAGACAGCCTTTGAGCCAACTGCTCCCTTGGACGAGGTTCAAGCTCCAGTCTATCTCACTGATATGGAGGAGTTTGTCTGGCTCAACTTCTTTTTCCTCCTAGCTAAATATGTGAAAAACAACCAACTGTGCAACGTGCAGTTGCATGCCAAAAAATGGAAATCAATGTAGCAGAGCACAATTTTTTTGATAAATGTATATTATTTGTCATAGCAACGCCATACAAAAAATTAACAAGAATGTTGAAAGCAGGAAAAAAAAAACTCAACCTTTGAAGCAGTTCCGTCCAACTAGGACAAATTGGACAATTGGTCAAGTATTCGGGTGCCTTTAGGCGAACTTTCGGGTTATGGTGGCAACATATTTGAAGAGGTGGTTGAATTAGGATCCTTGTAATATATTATACCAACATCAATGTTGGACCAATAGCTATGTGACCAATGGTAAAAGAAAATATCAGATCAAGTATGGTGCTCAAGAAAGACTTGCACAACACATTTTTAAATATGTAATAAGCCAATCAATAGACAAAGTTTTGTTATATTTAGTACTGGAGGGGACGTTCGAACCCAGCCATAAAAAAAAGGAATGCGACAGGGCCTCTGATTCAGAATTTGAAGCGATAAAAGAAGGCATCTTCTATATGGGACCATTTTGAAGGCTGCACCAAAAATAAGATGGCAGCTAATTGTCGTCACTACCGAAGGAAGGTGCGTGTTGGAAAAACGGGAGGCGATACTTGCACATCAGGAACCACAGCACTGCAAAAACGCATGATTCTTTGTCTACTTACAAATCTCAGAAAAAAAGCGGTCAAGGATATGAGCTTAGAAATTCAACAGAGTGCACACGAGTATAAAGAAGAAAAAAGGAAACAGGAGAAAGTGGAACCGACAGTTCAGATGGCACTGGACTGAAAAAAAAAGTTGGAAGCTCACTCATGCACTGCGATTGCTGTTCTGTCAAAAGTTGGAAACATTTCTGGCTGTCAGCGTGAAGCCATTCTGTATGGTGGAAGACCCAGCATTCTTGAGGTTCATGCACTGTGCCCAAATGGAAAATTTCTGGGAGGAAACAATTTTCTTCCTCTGTTGTTCCTGCTCAGGAAGCAGCAATTTGTAAGGCCCTCAAAAAGGAGCTCAAATTTAGCGTTGGGGAAAAGAGCACTTGACCGCCTACATCTGGTAAAGCCGGCAAGTGACGAACCCCATGTCTGTCACAGCTCATTGGGTGAATTATGAGCAGCAGGGATGTTTGTCCAGACTGAAGGCTGTATTGGACATGGGAAGTTTCGGCCAAACGCACACGGCTGAAAATAGGTGAGAAGTTGGACTCCATCGTGGAAAGTTGGCTGCCACCTCTGGGTTTAGAACCAGGCTACGTGGCCACGGACAACGCTCGGAATGTTCCCTGACCACGAAAAAACGTCAACATGAAGCGCATTCAGTGCTTGCCGCATTTCCTCAGCCTCTTGGCGAAAGGAGATTTATCAAAGGCTGGCTTGGCTGTGGAAGAGCTTTTAAACACATCCCGCGCCATTTGTGAACCTTTGCACCATTCTGCAACAAAAATGTTAACGCTCTCAGAGGTGCGTCGCCAGCAAAACTTGCTCCAGTACCACTAGTACTAGGTGTTACAAGACAAGCCAACTCGCTGAAACGGCGCCTTGTGCATGGTAGAACGACTGTGTAAGCAACGACGTGCTGTGAGAGAGGTTTTTGAAGATAGAAGCAAGCACAACCTCACTCCACAACAGTGGATATTTTTGAAGACCCTGATAACTCTACTGCGTCCCATTAAGGAGGCGACCCGCCTGGTGTGCATGAATAATGACACATTAGGACAAGTGTTGCTTTTGCTCAAGGTCATAGAATGGAGCCTTGAACGGATGGTCTAAAAGGGGAAGCGGCCACTGCACAGCTTGCTGCCAGCCTAATTGCATTTCACAGCGACACGCATCTGAACGGCATCAACGAAGGCGTTTTGTACTCGGGCGCAAGCTTCTTGAACCTGAGGTTGTAGAACAGATATTGCAACTACACAAAAGACCAAGCAGCTTCAAATTTGAAAAGAACTCAGGAGCACCTGATTTGTCAAATCAAGGAGACCATGGATGATCACAACAGCAGCATCACAGCAGCCATCTCGTCCCAAATGTCAGCGCAACCGTACAGTACATTGGTTCAAGCAGTAAACCCTCCTCCAGCTGGAAAATTCGCTCTGTGGTTTTCTAGCTCGGACGAGATGGGACTGACCCAGTGACAAGCGCAGTCACAGTGTGCACCACATCAGGCATACATAGTAGCGAAGGCTTTGCTGGACGCATATGCCCAGAACAGAGAAGCGGACAGCTGTAAAGTGCAGAGTGACACAGCACAATATTGAGCAAGAACAAAACAGTGGCCTTTTTGTGATTGCACCAACGTTACTAGAACAACTCACTTGGGAAACTGCTATACAGCCTACTTTAAAAAAAGTGCCTCCTATCTGTACTCGAGAAGCGAACTAATGGCGATGGCAAGGCTTCATTTCTCCCGCAGCGGCCAATACGGAAACTGCACTGCTTCACGTATTGGTGCAGGTGGAGCCGCTCGAGGGCGTGTGGCGCCATCTCGGTGTGTTATTTCGCAGTAGCTATATAAATCAACTTTCATGTTTTTACTCGTCGCCTGAGAGCGGCGCTGTTATCTTAGATAGATTAGAGCTCCTGTATAGGCTCCCTACGGGAGCCAGAGCTGCGCGTTCTAGAGTTCCTGTATAGGCTCCCTACAGGAGCCAGAGTTGCGCGTTTGATTCCACGTGCCGCGTGCCGCCCTCGCCGCTATTCGCCGAGATCCGATCACGTGAGAAGCCGAATCAAGTGTCGTGCAGCAAAGTAGACGTTGCACGCGCCCCGGCGTACGTTTCCCGGCTTTTAAACGCGCCGCGCGCCTCGAACGCGCGGCGCTGCTATTTGCCGAATTCAGTCACGTGAGGAGCTGTATCCACATGCCATGCATCAACGCGCCACTCTGGCTCCCGTACCCCCCATTCACACTGGAAGCGGATCCGCGTTCGCGAAGCGGTTGCGAACGCGGTTGTATAAAGATCCAGTACAAATGCACGCGCATTTGATGTCATCAAATGCGCGTGCAATTGTACTGAATCTTTATACAACCGCGTTCGCAACCGCTTTGCGAACGCGGATCCGCTTCCAGTGTGAATGAGCCCGTAGAGAGCCTATACAGGAACTCTAGCGCGTTCATCCCCGTTGCGCCGTCTTTCCTGCACGCCATGTTGATCCTGCCCCTCACGTGACTGGATTCGGCGAATAGCGGCGCCGCGCGTTCGTGACGCGCGGCGCGCTCAAAAGCAGGGAAACGTACTGTCGGGGCGCGTGCAACGTCTACTTTCCTGCACGGCACTTGATTTGGATCCTCACGTGATCGGATCTCGGCGAATAGCGGCGCGACGGCACGTGAAAAACGGACGCGCCACTCTGGCTCCCTTACCGCTCATTCACACTGGAAGCGGATCCGCGTTCGCAAAGCGGTTGCGAACGCGGTTGTATAAAGATTCAGTACAATTGCACGCGCACCCGATGGCATCAAGTGCGCGTGCAATTGTACTGGATCTTTATACAACCGCGTTCGCAACCGCTTTGTGAACGCGGATCCGCTTCCAGTGTGAATGAGCGGTAAGGGAGCCTATTGGCGACGTGACCGATCGAAAGCGTCGCAGTGGTCGGCCTTCCACGATTGGCGGAATGCTGACTTTGACGTAAGCAAAGGATTTCTCGTCGACGGAAATAAGAGTAATGCAAGAACTTTGATTTTGACGGTGTTGTCAGTGATGGTATAAAGGCGCATTGATTTCCAGCTTCCACTATGATAATTACAAACACCATCGAGCTTGTTGTTCGGAAGGTAATGACGTCACGAAAGGTAACCATGGGTGGCCACCACCCAAACATATTGCCGCTAAAGGGGAGTATTCACTGGCGGCCATAGCCGTTTGCGCGACAGCTGAGCGCGTGCTCATGGCGAGCTTCCGCAGTTCGCTTGCAACGTGCATTCCACACCAACAATATTGCAAGTCTTAGCAACCTAGAAATGTGAGTTCGTTCTGAGTATGCGCTCTAAACAGCACCCAGAAATATGGCGTCGAGTGAAAACTTTTTATACGGGAACTCGAAAATAGATTAAAGCCCCTTCATGTTTCAAAAGTAGCGCATGGTGCGTCGATGCACGAGACACGTGAAACGTGCAGTCCCTGGGAAGATCATGGCGACACAGCGCAGCACTGAGCTAGATTTGAGACGCCATGTTCTTCCCAGATGTGGCGAGCGGCAAGTGCCTCATGCATTTCCAAAACAATCAATCGCGCCATTTTTCCCAGGATAGAGGGGCTTTAATTTAGTTTGGTCTCAGCGGACGCAAACGGTCCGGGTTTCAAGAGTGAGTGTCCCAACTGGGTTTTTTTAGTAACGTCGGATTGCAGTCAAGCACCTTGAATGCACTCCCAATCATGGCTATGCGCGAGGCTGATTAGCGCGTGCTGATGGGAAGCTTCCAGAAATATTTTGCAACGAGCATTCCACACCATCAAGATTGCCGGTCTCGAAAGCCTATCAGTGTGAGCTCGTGAGCGCTCATTCACACTCCCGTCTCATAAACATCACTGGAAGCATCAAATGGCAGAATGTGCGTCATAATTTGTGGCTTCCGCGGTAGACTGCGATGATTCCTGGTCGATATTCTGCTCCTCAGACAGAAAATAATTAAGATAACCACACGCACAAAGGCTGGCTAACGCATAATTATCATGTCGCCTACTCTGCACATCACCTTAACCGCTGGTAGAACTGCACAGTACCTCACGGCCGCACGGCGTCCTATTGCAATGTCGTTGCTCCGCCACTCCGTCATGTTCTTGCGAGTGCGTAGGATTTTTTCTGAATTTTCGCCAAACATTTACTGAACATTCATGTGAAAATTTGGCATGTGCCTAATTTGTGGTTGCCTGGAGCTGAGCTGGTTGGTTTGACGTGTTTCTGGATGTTTCGAGCTGAACGTAGAGGAAAAAACGAAGGAGGGGAGAGAAAGCAACCCATGCTGCTGTACAAGGAACCATTTAGTGATCACCGTGGTGATACCCTACATCTACGGCATAACGCCTCACCTAACAAAGGATCTCTAGATGGAAAGGCATGCATGTCGTCTGCTTACCCCGTAACAAGGCATATGCCATGTGCCGTAGGGTGAAATAAGGATTGACCAAAATCAAAAGACTACTTGTGTCACCACGTACAGAACATTTTAGGCCTTATACAAGAAAATATTTGTTTATAATATTTCGTTGTCATGTGGCGAATTTCACATAGGGAAATCTGGGCGTTGTATTAATGACGGCAACAGGAAGCACGCAGCTACCATGGGCGCAATAACGTCAGCTGACCACCTTCCGGCGCATTGTGGAATATGCCAATTTTTTGCTGATTTCTCAAACGTCACTATTTCTAGAGACACAAAAAACAGATCGTAAGGGTGATCCTGGAGCCCCTGGCGATTGAGGCTAATAGAGCCGACTGTGTGATAGCCACCTAAATTGCGTGAATTCCTTCAAAAAATATGTATCTGCAGAGAGTGCCTTATGTAAATCACGTGAACGCCATCCATTAGTATTCGCACCAAAGAAGAAGAAATTACCCCAGGGACGCAATGTTTTAAATTACGAGTGCAGATGAAAACAGAAGATTTTCAGTAAATGGTTGATAGTGCAGCAGTGTGTCTCTTTTTCTCCTCTCCTACGTTTTTCTTTCCACGTTCAGCTGGAAACCTTCAGAAGCGGGCCTAACTTTGCCGAATATCAAGTTCGACAGATTCGGTCCTTCACTAGTTGATAATAATGTGGTTACACTATTTATCTTGATAGCGTCATATTTCTTCCTTCTGTTTCAATGTAAACACAAAGAGCAGAGATCCAATATCCCTGGTCGGAAGGCGTACCGGGGGCTGGAATTGATGGGAGGCTAACAACACAATACGAGGACAATGCTCTTATACAATGAAGTGCGTAAGGGAGAATCGAGAAGTTTAAAAGTGGCCGGCAAGCGTGATGCGCAATAGGGAGCATGACGCCCATCAGTGCGGAAATCTGTGCGTAAATATTTGAGAGACCAGCCGAAAACCTTTTTCTTGGAGGGAATGCGCAAGGCTTGTGGACCACTCGTTATAGTGCATCAAAAAGAAAGGAAACAAAAAAGAGAAAAAGAACCCCCTAGTTTAACGCCTCTATTTCTGTAAATGAATAAAACAATGAATAAACTGCGGATAATTTCTTACTTTCCATTCTACATCTCACCGGAAAAGAAGCTCTCGGATAATTAATAATCACTTTGGAGTCAAGCCGTGCTGTACAAAATTTATGCTTTAATAAGAAAAATGGTGAAGAGTGAAAGACTGTGAATCGAAAACTTTTAGCTTGGATTGATGATGTACAGAAGTTTGAAAAAAGTGTTACATGATTTTGATTTGAAAAAGTGCTGATTTTAATGAACGTGTTTAAGAAATTATCTAGTCGACGCTCATGTTTCCCGACAAGTTACCTGTGTGATGATAGCATTTGTGGTGAATGGTTGGTGTAAGTTTTTTTCGTGTTTTTTTCTTGTGTTTTTATTCGCTAAAAGAACACACTCCTAATACCGTGCGAAAGGGCTATTAGTATTGTAAATAAATAAATACATTATTGAAATAATTGGTAAAAAAACTCGACCTTCAAGGTTTTGCTCGGCGTCGATTCTATAGTTCGAGTGGTTTATTAAAAGACCAGGGGAATTTAGCCGCACTTTAAAGTCAACAAGTATGGCGTAAAGAAGCCATTTAAAGTTAAAATAGTAATATGAAGATTGCCACGAATACATGCCAGTTCACAGTAGGCTGATAATACTGCCTTCTTTATTGCAACATGTCGGTAGCTCATTGTATTAAAGCTTCATTTTTGAAGTTGCGTGAGCAAAAAAAAATGTTCCCTAGTTTCTAGTTCATGGGTATAAATACATATTGATGTGATTATGATTGGAGCTCAGGGTATTAAGTGCTTACGTAATCTTTCAATGTTTTTTATTCAATTTAAAAATAAGCTTAATCCTGTAGTAAAACAAAATTGTTTTTCTCATCGACATTTAAGGTATTAAAATTGGTAACTCACTTTCTTGAACTGTGAATATTAGATAACAACAAACGAATCGTTCCTTCATGAACTATGATTATTTATGTGCGCAGACCAGAAACTTCATAGTAAAAGTTTATGCTCTACTCCTTTGTCCACTTTTTGTTCATAAGCTTAACTTATCACTTACATCTGAAACATTTCCTACCGCTTGGAAGCGCCCTGTTGTTGTTCCATTACATAAATCGGGTGATCGATCCATGGTTAACAACTATAGGCCAGTCTCCCATCTTTGTAATTTGTCTAAAGTTTATGAAATTCTATTGCGCACCCGTCTTTATGCATATTTTTGTCGGAAGATTATCCCTGAGCAACAGGATTTCATCAAAGGCCGCTCTACAGAAACAAACCTGTGTTCCTTCCTATATCATATTCTACTATCTGTCCATAGCGGAGGACAAGCGGATGTAGTCTACTTTGATATGAGCCAAGTTTTTGACAAAGTTAATCACCGACTACTGTTGAGTAAACTCCATAGTTACGGTCTGTCCGTTAAGTACTGTCGTATCCTCGATAGTTACTTATCTCATCCGCTGAACTTTGCTCGAGTATTCGGCCGATTATCTGCTCCTTTTTCATCTACTTTTGGGGTTCCTTAAGGCAGTAACCTCGGTCTTTTGCTGTTTTTATTTTTTTGTAAATGATCTGGCTTCCTGTATTAAACACACGCGGTTTTTGTGATTTGCTGATGATATTAAGTTGTTAACTGCGGTTAGAACGGTTGACGATTGTGAATGTCTTCAGCGCGATATATGTGCGATTTCAGCGTGGTGTTTTTCAAATGACCTACTCTTAAATGAGGCAAAGACGAAAGTTATGTCCTTTTCTAGGAAGCGTGAAATTCTGAGTTTTCCCTATGTATTAGATTCCACCAATATTACTCGCGTTGAGATCATCCGTGATCTAGGCGTTTTTATGGATCCTGCAATTAATCTCAATCATCACGTGACTACAATTACGAATGCTTGCGTTAGAGTGCTGGGAGCCATTACACGAGTGACACGCGATTTTTCTAAACCACTTTGTATTTTACGTTTGTTTTCTTCACTGCTGCGTAGTCGTGTTGAATATGCCTGAGTTGTCTGGAACTGTATTGGAGCGACACATTCAGGTGTAATTGAGAGTGTTCAACGTAGGTTCGTTCGTGTTTTGTTTGATTATTATTTTCAACTGAATTATTTCTACAGTTATGAGTGGATTTGTAAACTCGTGAAGTTAGACTCGTTGCACAATAGGAGAACAATTCGTGAACTGACATATTCGTATAATATTTTAAATGGTATAATTGATTCCCCAGAGCTACTTAGTCACATCTATTCGCACGTTCCACGTCAGCCTTGTAGATTTTATACTTTGTTTTACCCTACCGACTTTTACCATGCTGCACCCATGACACGCCTACAACTGACTTATAACCATCTAGAACAGATTTGCGCGAATGCTAGCCTTAATATATTTGATGAAAAGCGTAAATTTCGACAGTGTTTTTAGGCTATTGTTTTTCCTAACGTTTCGCTTTTATCAGGTTTAACGTTGCATTTTTAAAAGGATAAGTACACCACTAAGGAGGCGTCAAGCTGTTGGTGGGTCATTGAAAATAAGAATAAATAAATAAATAAAAAAAATATATATATATATCGAAGAGAATTACTCTTTATCGGGCACATTAGTGGCGGAATCGAGCGAAAACAATTTGTGTAACCGCTTGGCGGTGCCCCTTGCTCCATTGACTTTTGGTACAACACATATAACATCATTATGTGGCTTTCTTCGAAAAAATATCAAAAGGTTTCTTGGCCGCCTTGGAGAAGTTCATATTAATAACACCTCTGTATGTCGTTTTCTGTAGCGGCTTGGGTACCGGAGATGACACAAGCAAAGAACAAACAAAAAAGTAGTTATTGACGTATTTGCAGAAATTGCACACCCCAAAAGAGAACCCACATTTCTGCTACACAAATTTTGCTCTAGAAAAACACTGCGGGTTGTCCCACTGCTCCAAAATGTGTCGCAGGGATTAGGAAATACAAGCAGTATAGCAGACATTTGAATTTTTGAAAACTATTAACTTTGTTTTTTTGTCAAAAAATAGCTGAATAAAATAACCCAAAATATTGTTGTTACATAAGATGCTATGATAGGGTCTATTACAGCAACAACAAAAATTACCTATCTCCTTTTTTGAAGTACCTTTACCTCAGCAAATTAATGTATTGGCCTAGTTGGTCACACAACGCGACAATAAAAAGCGCGAAAGACAAGGGCAAGTGGAAGACTAAACAGGACAAGCGCTTACTTCAACTGATGTTTTAATACGGAAAACAAAGGCAAAGTATTGAGAAAAAAAAAGGAAAATAGCAACAAAATCTGTAAAGACTGAAAATTAAAAAGGGATAAAAAAAAAAGAAAATGAGTGAAAATAGAAAGACAATGTGTATATTATTAAAGTAACAATATGAGAAATAAAAAAAGGTAACGCAAATTCAAGAACAATTAAATGGAATGTTTCATGTACTCTAATCATTTTCCTGACAAAGTCACAGCTGAAGCAATGATGCAGTCTCCTTTGTTCGCAATGTCTTCAGCCTCAATATCACGCAAGCTCGCTTATTCGGACTTCGCCTCAAATACCTGAGCTGCACAGCACCGGGGCGCACCCACAGTTTCTGACATATATAGCGAGATCCACCGATGGGAGGGAATTGAGTGATAGCGCATGCTCTCTGAGTCTTTCGTTAATACGTCTTCCGGACTGTCCCATATACACCTTCTCACTGGTGAACGAGACCTCGTACACTACTCCGCTGCAACAGCTGACGTATTTGTGGCAGTGCATAACGCCGCGTTCTTCGGGCTTTTCGCGCCGGGTGTTTACTCTGGGGCAGAATTTTTTAATTTTTATCTTGTCTGGGGCTGAGAACACGGCCCGCACATCGTATCTGGAGGCAATTTTCTTGACGTAATGAGATATAGGTAGGACGAATTGTACGACGACCGGGCGGCTTCTTTTTGAACTACTTGTCTAGCTTGTTTTGTTAGGTTTGATTATACATTTAGCAACGTCAGACAGGATGGAAGTGGGGTAGTCTAAGGCCTTTAGCCATGTTATGCTTGCGCGTCAAAGCTCTTTCTTGCTGAATGATCAGAGGTCTTTTTGAGTGAAGCGCTCAAACAACTAGATATAATGCCTCTTTGGACGAGTGTTGAGTGTACGGATTCATACTGTAGTATTCGTTTCTTTGATATAGGTGAGCACATCTAACAGACGTGGTAATTTTGAGAGGTAGGTTGCATATCAAGAAACTGGAGCTTGTTGTTATACTCCGCGACAACTTTTCTTGGCAATGCAATGGAAGGTACAGGCCCACGTCCCCTCTCCCATTCTGAGTGTACGCAGGCTCTCCTCCTCCCCCATTTCCGGGGAGAGGAGGAGAGCCCGCGCACACTCAAAATGGGAGAGGGGACCTGGGCCTGTACCTTCCACTGCGTTGCCAAGAAAAGTTGTCGCGGAGTATAGTCGGAGTCTCGTGGGTGAAGAAGAGTTCTTGGGCCTGACCTAGAATTATCATCTTAATGATGCGAATGAGCTTCTTGTGGTTTACGTCAGTTATTTTATTCATAAGCACAAGACAGTCATGAACGTATCTAAATATGCGTGAGACTGGACAGGAGGTCAAACCTTGGGTTATGCCCCTGTCACAGTTCGAGAGAAAAATGTCACAAAATGGGAGCAACGCATTATCCAATGCAGATTTATTTTTCTTTTGTATCTAGGTCTTTTCTGAGAAAGTGACAAACTATAGCTAAAAAAAACTTTAAGAGCTAGGAAAGACGCCATCGGTAAATCACTGATGTTCTAAAAATCTAGGGCTCCATTAAAGTCAATGCATTTCCTGCCGGTGTCAGACAATGCTGTGTGGTATTAAATAGAAAAGTTATTCTGCATCTAGCAAAAAACTGTAGGATGTTTGGGTTGAATTGTCGTTTAGGTAGTGAATTACTACCCTTGATATTGATACCAAAACTTCATCCCCCAGTTGGAGGAGAGATAAATGGATCAAAAGAAACCGCGACTTGTCATCCTGCCAAGACTAATTCTTAGCCACAATTGCGCGAAAAAGGCACCCTTCTTTATTGGTCTTGGCAGTGAAAAAAAATCCAAGTGGTTATTTTGATCGCGGTAATTTTTTTTAAACTTTATGTGGTTTAAATTCAAATTGTTGCATAGTTGAAAAGCTTTAGCCTTGACAAGTTTCGATTTGAAGTTAGGCAGGTGGTGGAACTTTTTTCCTATGCCCACCTCAGCCTCTTCTGGACAGATATCCCGAGGTGCCTCAGCGGACCCTCCCTCTGTGTCGGACATTAGCAGATTTAATTCTTATAATAAAAGTTACTCACAATGCTTGATAGTTTGACTTCACTTGCATGATTGGTACGCACCTTGAGTAACACATCAATTAACGCAGCCCCCGATGCATCGGGGCCTGTCATTTTCTGGAGCATTAGCCGAGATCTCATGAACGGTAGATTAAATTTGGGCGCTCTGCCTTTTGGGCAGGGCGCCCGCATGTATCAACGTAAGGCTCAACGAACATGCGCTACCACTCAAGTCTTCCCCGTCGGGGCATCTTGCTAAACAAGCGAGGGACTGCGGATACGACCCGCTGCTGTCCAGCTCAAGGATTCCGAAAGCAAGTCCCGAAAACGAACTCGCGAGAATGTTGAGGCTGAAGACATTGCGAACAAATGAGAGACCTGTGTGAAGACTCTTGTTATGAGTTGCACACACACTGTTGTCATACCCAACGTCGAGGAGAAACCGTACCCAGCACTAGTTCGGGCACATGTGGTTTTATATCAACTCAGGTTAAATGCGTGACACAGACAACTGCAAACACTTTCTCTGTCCGAAGGCTTGCGATGGCTAGCCGCTTTTTTTACTTCTCCTCTTATTATTATTTTTCTTCCGCTGGCCGTGAAGCGAGGATTCTTCGTAACCTGGCGCGAAGGCCACGGTGGAACACAGAAACACACACGTGCCCGCACGCACAGCACAGAATGAGTCGGGAAGACACTCCGTCACACCTGCATCAGTGCTCAACCTGTGACTTTGTCATCACAAGAATTATACATGCACATTTTTCTTAATTTTTCTTAATTTTTTGGTACCTTACTCTTTATTTTTATTTCTCACACTGTTAGTTTAATCATGTACACATTTTCCTTTTATATTTACTCTTAGTATTGCCTTTATCTTTCTTTAATTCTCAGTCTTTTTAGATCCTTCCGCTCCATTCTTATATATATTAACATTGGGGTTTTTGGTATCTTCGCCTTTGTTCTCTGAATTAAAACGTCAGTTGAGGATAAGTGCCTGTCCTTTACAGTCTTACAGTTTCCTTGTAATTTGTGCTTTCTATTTTCGTCACTTTACCTCTGTTCTTGTAGTGTACATGTCGGTATATTTCCGTTAGAATAGATATACGTCACCGTCATGGTACATGCAGAAATTACGACTAACTCGATTGTAGTTTAGGGACTAAAGTGATGAAAAGGCAGGTAAAATCAGAAGTAAAGTATTAAGGTGGCTAAAACGACTGACACCTCACTTGCCGAATTCAAGTACTGCTTGAGCCCTTCCCTCGCTAAGTAAGCAAAAGTAAGTCCCCTGAAATATTCGAAGTCTCTAGAAAGCACGCTTTTTTTCATTATTCCTATATAAATATTGCTTTATCTGGGTAGGAAACATATAAAGGTTATAACTTGTTCTTATGGTTTCATCTACCCAAGCATTAGAAATATGCAATCCAAAGAAAAGCTTTGCGCTACTTCTCGGGCAGCTGAGTAAGACATGTATGACGCAAGGTTTCAGAGCCTACGGTATATTTATCGCAAGATAGGCGGCCGAATTCGAGCTTTTAATATGCGACGTTTAGATAAATAGCTCAGATATCGCATGTCAAAGCTGACAATTACATGAAGGTTGAGCGCGACCTTCCTGTTGACAGGAGGTTTGCGTAAAAAAAACAAAAACAACAATAACAAATAAACAAGTTCCTGAAATTACAAATTTGCGCAGCGCCTTTGAGGTTTCAACGTGCACTGCGGGATTTTATCAAGTGAATGGAACCCCCAAATTACGCTATGAAGTTGTCTCGCGGCCGAACCGACAGCATAAATTGTGCGAGTACTTGGCCTCGATTGTTTAGTTGCAGTGCTCGTAATCGTCAATTGACCAGTCATTTTTTTTCGTGTTATTCGATTGACTTGCACACGTTCAATTTCATGGTACAATTTATTTCTTCGTCAAGAGTTCCTCGCACAAGAAGTAAAAGTTCGAACGTTAAAATCTTTTGAAACTTCTCTAGAACTTCGTTTAGCAAATAGAGATTGTACTTGAAACATAGTTGAAATATATTGAATATGATTATTTATTTTGTATTAATTCTCTATTACTTTGTCCACATTCTAAATACGCGCGGAAGGCATTATAAATATACCAGAAATATGAACCAGAAAAGATGTTAGATATACCCCAAAATATATGTTTCCCTCTCAAGATGCCAATTCTGTATTAAAAACCGGTTACACGATTCTTTTTTATTTGGGATTTTGTGAATAGGTTTTTGTAGTATTTGAAGGTACTACACACACATCCCACAACAACACATTAGGAACGAACACTAACACAAGCACCATGATGCACCGAACACCTGAATCACATTCTGGTTGACTGCTCCAGAGCCTTAAATAGCCTACATATTGAAGGTATTCACTTGGCCGGTGACCACCTCTGCACTTATTAAGGTTTCAAGTATTCGATCTTCTCCTTGGCAGTCTGTCGAAAGGAAAACAGTGTTTTGAAGTTCGTGGACGATATCTCTTAGAAAGATCATTGGTACAACTAATAATTATTCGGCGCAGTCACTAAAACAATATCCACAAAAACGGCTTCTAGAAGGAATGTTTTTGTACCTCTGCATAGCACCACTCGGGATGAAGCGAGTCAAGGCAGTTTGTTCACGTTAAAAAGGTTGTTTTGCTTTTCTTTACTAGTCGACTATTGAATACGGTCATTAACGTCACTAATAAAAGTCACTACTCACATCACATCAGAGTTGTACCATACGCACTACAAGTAATCGAATCACTTGTCATCGATTACTTTTGGAATAATTTTGCAATCAGTTGATTACATTTATTAGACAGTAATCACGAGAGCAATCTGATTGCTTTTTGAAGTAATAAAAATTACTTCTGACCGTTACTGTTTTTTCACAGGAATCCCCCCCCCCCCCCCCCCCCCCGCTCACACCTTTGTTTTTTTCTGAAAAGACAAAAATAAAATTTGCTTCTTTTTCGAACAGAAAAAAAAAAGATTTTTGCGGATATGTAGGAAACAAGGTCAACCTCTTTGTATGTATAATTTCCGTAAGACGTCCTTTTTTTGAGCTGGGACTGGGTTTGGGGAGCCCCATGGAAGCCGCAGTGCGTGACAAAGGCCATTCAGGGCGAAGTTTGAGGGGGCGGAATGTAGCTAAGCAAGTCCTTCGTTCCAGCTAGCCCCCTTACACACACACGCACAGAAATGTAAGAACTCCTGCCTATGGTACCAACTCGCAGCCCATAGGAAAACCAGAACCGAAGAATGTCTAAAACACATCAATTTGATGTGTTTTAGACAAAGACCACGTATTTTAGACAAATACGTGGTCACAAAGACCACGTATTTCCCCTACGTGGTCTTTGTGAAAAGCAAGGTTTCGAGGTTGGAAGTAGTTCATTGCTATGAGCGCTAAAGATATGTCTTCACACAATAAAGCAATCGGAAAAGTAACGGTTACTTTTTTAAGTAATGCCCAATTACTTTTGCTGTCGAGTAATCAAGTAATATAATCGAATACTTTTTAGCCTAGAGTAATAGTAATCGTAATCGATTACTTTTTTTAGTAACGTGTACAAGACTGCATCACGTACAATGGTGAGTATACATACATTGAGTGAACTAACATAGCGCTAGCACAACAACGCCAAATATTTCTGCTCGCAGCAATTGCTGAATCTTTGCAGTATCAACAAGTGTTGTGGTTGTAGTTCCCGAAAACCGTTTGTGATTGATGTGCAAGAAACTCATCGGGCGTGTGTTCGATAGAAAAAAGAAAACAATAACATAAACTGCGCTGATTTATCAGTGCGATGCTGCACAACTCGTTTGACAAACTAATCAAATGTTGTATTCAGGTACTTCAGCGTACTCCACATCTGCTTGAACTGAACTTCTGATAGACAAGCTTTTCAATGCTTTGCTAGTTTAAGCCAGATTAGCAAAGTATTGCCGTCAAAAGATACTTAGAGATAACACAACAGTATTTACAACTTCTAGATATTTAAGAGTATTCTGCACATATTTTTGGTCGCCGCCTTTTTATTAGGGTTGGAGCATATTTTGAATGAAATAAATTAATATTTAAAAAAAAATCGATGTGAAAAGTACTTTGTGCCCACTAAATTAGTATTTGCATATTTCAGAACGCATGACGTGTACTTCAAATGTAATATATTTAAAAGATTTTCAGAAATATATTTTAGTACTAAGTAAAAAAAATTGTTTTCAATAAATATTTTGAGATATGGAAAATAAACGTATGGTCCCCATTAGAAACAAGGAGAGCATCATCGAAAATCACTGAAGCATTGGAAACACTGAGTACGTGGGAAGCACAGAAGTGCCCTAAATGTACCACTCGTGCAACTGGCATAAAGTGGGGTCGTGATAAAACGAAAAACCTCGCGGGCGCGCTGTGGTAGCCTTCCTCTTGCTGCAGGAGCGGTAACTTTAGCGCTGCACCGTGCTTCCCACGTGCTCCAACTGTTTCTAATACTGATTTAGTTATTTTCTATGATACTCAGATAATTTCTAATTAGAAAACTATGTTTATTTTCAATAATCAAAATATCAATTAATATATTTTAGTTAATTATCCGACTTATCGTTACGATTAGCCGCCTATATTACGTCTCCCTTGCCGTAGAACGCACATGCACAAACCGCATTAGTGTAGCGTTAACGGATTTTTTTATACAAATATTTTAATCTTTAGAAACGACCCTCAGTTTAATATTGTGACGGGTATACATTATTTTTCTATAAGTTTCGAGGTGCTTCCTCTGGCGGTTTCTTTTCTAATTAGAAATCCACGTACTTAGATCTTGTGACATTCATGGAGAAGGTTTATTACCTAGTCGTACGAGGACCGGGAAGTTTGTTTCTTCTTCCTTGACCTGCAAACGTAATCAAATGTAATTCTTGCAACTTTAAACTATACATCAATAAACTATTGGAATGTAAGCATTCTAATTGCAATATTTCCTTTCAGGCTGTCTTTAAATTGAGGCCACGGCAGCAGTGGAATCCGTCCGGTTATGGTTTGTATGAAAACGTCCTTTAATTTATGTACGACCCGATTTTCAGTCTCTTTCTAAAACTGGAAATCTCTGTATTCAAATTTTTGAGAGCTGTCGTGTAACCACGCGTCTTCTACATTACATGATTGCTGATGTTTGTGATGGTAGCATATAAGAGCTTCAAATGCTAAGCGAAAAAAGAAATTGTTAATTTCCTAATCCAAGATTGCTAACGGACGACCATCGACGATAGCGTCACAATGGTCAAACACAAAAAAACATCCTTGAGATCAAACTCTATAAACAACGCATCTAAAGAAGCGAATCACGTTTTGGCAACAATCATATTGTTTTAACAAGCGGTATAAAAGAGTAATGCCTACTGGTTTGATTTTATTTCTGTATGATCATAGGGTCACAAGTCATGCTCGAAGCTCGGTCGGACGATTAATCACTTAGAATAAGGGAAAATATGTCAGCAGAAACTCTAGCCAATAGATTTTCCGATTAAATTTGTTATAAAGAACTTTTGAAGGATTTTGACCTGCCGTTCTTTTTTGTCGCATTATAAACATACGTGCTGTGGTAGATGTGTTCATTGACACCCTAGTTTTCAATACACAAAATACTATAAAAAGATAGAAGAAACCTTTCAACTCAATTTTTTTAACTGGGTCTATTGTATGCTACCGTGCCAGTGAGATCGTCACCGTAGCCCTTGCCTGGTAACAAAATAACAAGATTGCATTATTCAAAGTTTTGGCTCTGCATATTAAAGGAAAAAAAAAGAATTATAGGATTAGTCACACTAAAAATTAATTACTGTTTTTTCTTTCGAAGTACGTGGTCGTTCTTTTTAAATTTTTTTCATTTTCTGTGTTTAATATTCAATTTTATACTTCCTATAGCTCATTTTTTCAACTATTGGGAATTTCGTGTGTGAATGGGAAGTGCAATCTGTAGTGTTACACACCAAGATATTTACCTTAATATGGTACTTGTAGCGGCGATTAGAGAAACAAGGAATATGGACGACATCAAGGCTCCCAAGAAAACGGTCAGAGGAGATACTGCAAAAAACAAAAACGAAAGGCTCTTTTGATGGGATTTCAGGTGGCGCATCGTATTTAGTACAAAGTGAAGGTAAGTGGCTACATCTGGAGAAAAAACAACAAAGTAGCGATTTATATTTGACAACGCATCTTCGATTTGGCATCAGTGCTTACCTACAGTACGTGACGTTGCTATCCGGAAAGCGTTTGGCATATATTAGCAAAGAGTTTATCGCTACCCGTCGGTCACTTCATGCTTGACAAGGATTCATTGGAATTCCTTCCAAAACGCGGATCGTCTTAGTTCCTGCGTTTTATCTCGAAGTCAAGAGACATTGCAATCGACCCCGGCGTTTCTTGTTGCTTAAATTGAGATTAAATACCTGGCAGCTGAAGGCCAATCGCTTTTTAGAGTGTAGCTCTTAAGGGCCGTTTACGCATAGAGCGGCATCGAAGTCGGCGTCGCCGTAACTTCGGCCCATCAATAAGGCCTCTTGCCCACTACATATTGCAGGAAGATTAAGGTTACGTGACCTCAACAACAAGAATAACTTCATTTGAGTTTAAGACACGGTACCTTTACACAAACTCAGTTCTCCCAGCTAGATTTAGCGGGAACGTTGACGTCACCTGACCTAACCACGGATTTAGTTTCCCCGATGAATTTAGCAGGGAAATATTTATATGAATTTATGTCATGTGATTTACACATTAATTTATTTTCCCCGCTACATATAGCGAGAAAAAAGACGTCACATGATTTCGTGTCACATGACTTATACACAAATTCAGCTTCACCGCTAGATTTAATAAAAAAATTTACATCACATGACCTCGCCATCAACTCAGTTTCCCCGCTAAATTTAGCGGACAAATTGACTTTACTTCACACGATGTCACGTGACCTGAAGGCAAATTCACTTTCTGTGATAAATTTAGCAGGGCAAATGACGGCACATGGCTTGATGTCGCTAAACCTACACACAAATTCAGCTTTCCCGCTAAATTTAGCGGGAAAATTGGCACGTGACCGGTAACAGCCCTCCAATCCCCATACCTTGTTGACACAGGCCAACCTGACGGCGCTCGTTCCACCATGCAGTAACGTCGACGTCGGCGTCTGCGACGCCGACGGCAACGGCGAGACCGATGCTCGAATCAAAATACTTCAAGAGCTGCCCTCTTATTTCGTTTTACAGAGAAGTGTAAACTCCATTCCTTTTTTATCATCTTATTTCTTATGTTCTCGATTTTCACGATACAGTTTACAAAACAACTATATCCTTTGTGAACAGATCGGAAACTCAACAGCAGAGGTATGCAATGAAAATTACATGGAGACGCCGTAAGTAATCTTCATGCGGAATCATCTAGCCGTACAAATAAAGTTTGACAAAGGAGAGAAAAAGCGGAAAAATAAATAAATGAATTGAAGGATTGGCAACCTTAGAGATTGAAGATAAAGTAGCGGCTTACCCAATTGTGTGAGAGGACTATTCTGAAACGAAACCTAGTACTGGGCGTTTTCACAATAGGTTGTGCAAAAAGGATTGGGGCAACATTTTTTATAGTTGCGGAAATATATATATTAAAGCCATGTTCTTGGGAGGAGCATTCAACTATATGCGAACGCTGTAGCTAATTTTCTTATGGATATATAAAATTTCAACGCTAGAGGAGGGAAGACTGCTAAGGTTTCACTAGGGGACTTCGCACAGTCACCAGGTTCACACCAAATCATCTATGTTGTAAAAATTGTTTTAATTTAGTTTATGAAAGGCTTACCAGTTTTCAGAAAACATGCAAAATAAACACGTTCTAGAAAAACGTTCAAAAAGTATTTATCAATGAACGAATTTTTAGAAAAAATCAAACTAAATAAAATTAGTCGTCTTCAAATGTATCGTAAGAATATAAAACAAAAATATGATTACCCACTAGAGTACTTCTGTTATTAATGCAGAACCGCAGCTCAGTTTCATAAATTCGGCAGTATAGCGCGCCTATGCTAAAAAATAAGTACCCCTATTTTTATTTTCTTGAGACTCTTTTACTTTTTAGAGTGAGTCTAACCAGCTCCTGATGGCAAAATATTGAGTTACATGTGACCTCTTTAAGGGAAAAACGACAACCAACCTTCACTCAGATTAAGGAGCTTGTGTTCGTTATAAGGGCTTTGCCGCACGACGTTGGCTCCAGTGACATTTTCTAGAACATACTAAAGTACAGCGGTGCTGCTTTATTGTAGCATGTAAACATTTACGGTGTCCCCATTTTGGCTTCATATTTGTGTTTTGTTTCCTTGCGTTGCGTCCTAAGGTCTCCACTTTCCCCAAAAGCCATCCAAATTGAGTGTTTTTAGGGAGTGCCGTAAAATGCTCCGCAGAAATATTTCCGTGATATGTGTAGATTTATTAGTGCTCTATCATGTCCACCCTTTTTTAACTGAAATTAGACCTTTAACTTTTTAACAACAGGGTTAATTACTAACAGTAATTATTACCCTATTGTACAAAACGCTCATTTCTTTCTTAAATTTGCCCTTAGACAGGAACCAATATGAAATCAACCCTTTTTGTGAGCGATGCGTACTTTTTACAGAAACGATTGGGGCTGAGTTTCGTAAAAGAGGTTATGTATAGCTGGGTGCTTCTCACAAAGAAATTACTTTCCTATAGTTTGTCTTGTACAGAAATATGCAAAATAGAAAAAAACAATCATTGTGCCAACTGACATGGAAACACCGAAGACGAAAATCCTTGTGCTTATTGACTTCTATCTGTATTCCATTGTAATTGCATTTAATGGTGCGCAAGGATACCTAGAAATGGTAAGCTGGTTCGTCGGCACACAATGCTGAACACGAAGATACAGACTCTGCAGATACTACTTCTTTTGCCTTGTATTCGGAGAGATAGTACTTTCTGGCGTTAAGGGTTTGTGCTTTTCAGTAATTAGCTGTACATACAGTTCTCAACTGCCGGCAGTAGTGGCGTTCTCTGAAAGTCCTTTGTGAGCAAAAGGCCAGGGAAGGGAGGGGGGGGGGCGAGAGTTAGGGGGCAACGTAAGGAAACACAAACATTTAACTAAGCTAGGGTCAGTATGACTTGCTAAACCCTATGATAGAGCACCCATGCTGTGCAACCTTTGCCCTTTGTAAGACATGTCTCTTTGAACTTTGAGAACATAATAGCGCTTCACGACAGGGACGAGAGTGGGAAAATGAGAACAGAATGCGCTAACTTCAACTGGTTTAATTGTCAGAAAATGAAGGGTATAAATGCTCTGCATCATCGCACCATTCAATCAATCCCATTCTACACCAATGCTTGCAAGAACTATGTCTCATTATCGCCCAAATCGATTGACGCCACGCTGACACATCAATCCCCGCAGCTCGAAGTTTCAGTACCAACTCGCCCAAGAACCCGCATTGTCTCCTTAAAGCCAACGCCGTGCGGAAAATCGCCTATAGCGAATACAAGCAAACTAAATTTGAGCGAAGGTTCGTTGTCATTTTCGTTTTAAGAGTGTCATACGTTACCAAACATTGTGCCATGACTAGTTAGTTTGAGTCACTGAGAGCGGATGGGGAGCGTTTTAAGAAAATAGTTTTTTTTTTCATTATTGATGTGCAAGTTTGCAAGGTTACAGAAATAAGCTCCGTGTCTGCATTATTAACAGAAATAAAATAAGGGTTATTAATGTTCTTTACGTATATATTTGTAACATGAATTTAGATATGATTATCTTGGTAAATTGTTCGTCCCTTTAATGAAGTAGTTTGTTGGTGCATAATTTGTACTTGGGTCTATAAAACGTGTTTATTTCACTTGGTTCGTAAGTTCTTTTGCATAGTAATCGTTTATTGCAATTTTATTATTATGTTTAGTGTACTAAACCCTTCATAAAATAAATTGAAAAGTATTTACTACGTTCACTCTGCGTTGCGAAATTAACGGCTGTGCAACGTACTATAGCGAAAACTTGGCAATCTCAAGGCCTTGAGCTTCAAAAGTTTATATATCCAGAAGAAAATGAGCTACGGCTTCCGCAAATAGATGAATGCTCCTCCAATGTCTTTGACATTTATTTTGGAGCGCAGCTCTCAGGCGCCCGTTTCCAGCGTGAGCGGCGTCGGCGTCGCCGTCGCCGTCGCCGTCGTCGTCGGCGTAACCGCGCGGTGCATTATGGGAAATGTCCCATAATGCACCGCGGTGACGCGCTTGTTGCATTATGGGACGTTTCCCATAATGCGCCGCGCGGGAGCGAGGAGGATGGAGGGGGAGGAGCGGAAGAGAAGGAATGAGGAAGAAGGATGAGGGGAGGGGGAAAATGAGGAGTGAGGAGGAGGGAGAAGAAAGAGGGAGGAGGAGGAAGGAGGAGGAGAAGAGGAGAAGCAAGAGAGGATGGAAGCGAGGGGCATGGGAGAAGTAGATGAGGAGGGGAGGAGAGGGTGCGGATGAGGAGGGGCACACATCCCCTCCGTACCCTTTTCTCCTCCTCCTCAAGAGCTGCGCTCTAATTCGGAATTGCAGGAAGTTGTAAACGTATTTCATTTTTTTTTCACATAAATATAAAATATATGATCAGGATCATTGCAGAATCTGATGTGGAAACAATCTAACGTGGAACATCGCACATTTCAAACCGGTAAATTATCACTTTTCTAGGCAGGCCTTATGAACATCAAAGTGATATTGTTATTTTATAGCCGTTCATTTAAAACTAAAAATAAAAGATTGAGCAAATATGATAACGAATAAAATATCTTTTTACGACATTTGAACAGTGAAATTTGAACAACGGTGTTCTTATACTGCTCGCTCTAGTGGATCCTACGTTGTAAAACGAACCAGAATAATCGGCGCCTTATTACAGAAATCTAGAATATTCATCAAATATATATTAATGTGATGCATTTTACCTAGAAAATTTCAAGGCGCAGTTCTCTTCTTGTAAAGCATAAGGCCAACAAGCTTGCTAAAGTTAACGGCGGGCGTGTTTGCAGACGACCGAATAAGCACTCAAAAGAACTTGTTGCGTCATATACAGATACGCACTGCGAGCAAACAGACAGCATCGTGTACTCTCTGTGCCTACCGGGAGATGGCACAAAATGTTACTTTTATAATCTGTGTGCCAACATTACTAGGTCGTCCACGAACACGCCCGTCGCAGATTTTAACAAGTTTGTTGATTTCACTTTTAACAGGGAAGGTAGTACGCCTTGAAATTTCCCAAGGTACAGTGTACCATCGCATTGCGAATTCAGTGAAAGTTTGAGTTCCCTATCTGGAGGAGCCAATTTCTTTGACCTGTATTACAGTGTAAGATTCACTGTGTGCACCCCACAAAAGTGTCTAGTTCTACGTTTCTATTGACTTCGGGTCTTAAAATTTACCCAATCTCGGTCACTTACCTCCCTTCTCATGCGGGATAGGGTTCTCGCTTTTTTCAGTTGCTCCATCAACAGGGAAGTTTTCTTCTGTCACCTCAACTCCTGGATGATTTGTGTTTGTTAATTTCGAGGAGGTTGCTGTTGACTGGCTTTTGGCTGGCTTAGGACTTGATCTCTCGAGATTTCCGATTCGGTCATTCAAGGTGCTCCTGGATTTGTGAACTTGCGTGTTTGAATCTGTTGATCCGCAGAAACTTGATCCACAGAGCGTTTCACTGGGTGAATACACAGTAGTGTGCGTCTTTATGTGATGATTAGCTGAAGGCGATTGAGCTGTGTTTATAGTAGAACTGATGTCACTCGGTGTTGTTACAAAAATATTAGTCGTCAGGTCAAAACCCTTTGCTAGTTCTTGTGGGATACCTTCTGTAGTTATATTCAGTGGACGTGATTCAGTTGTGGCGTGACGTTTTAAAGAAAGGTTTTTTGATGAACCAAAGTAATTAGTTGTAACCAAAACTGATGGTTTAGTAGAAGACTGTTCAACAGCGGTTTTCAATTTATGAGTTGTATATGTTGAATCATTAGTCGTTGATATAACTAGGTTTGGATTTAGTGTTGTTTTACGAGACTTACTTGGTGCAATTGATGTGAACGGAGTTATCGCAATTTTTTCTCCCGAAGAGATTGAAACACTTGCTTCTAACGAGTGTGTTGTGCGTTCTAGTGCCAATCTCTTTCTTCCCGAAGAACCTTCCACACCAGCCGTTTCAGCTGCGGACAAAGTGCTGAAAATTTGCTTTAGTGTTGCAAGGTTTGTTTTTTCTGTGACAGTAGTCAATGGTTGGGGTAAGGCGATACGTTCACCTGATGCTGATACTTCAGTTGAAATTTTTTTATCTTGTGTAGCGAGTTCGTCATTTTGATATCTGGTGGTGGATTTTTCTACAGTTGGAGGCAAATCACTCGATAAGGTTGATGCATGCGAAGGTCGATGTGTGTGTGCAATTTCTGAAGCAGGTATTGAGGTAAACGAAGTTGTTAATTCATACCTACTTTCTACTTTTTCAGTAACGGTTGGTTTACCTTGTGTGACTGCCTCTGAAATATCTGCGTTTTTCGGGTGGACATCTTTTTTCGTAGATAGGCCCCCTCCTTCTTCCTTTGTGTTTTCTGTGACCTGCAGTGTTACGCCCTCAGTACCACGTTCCTGAGGACTTGTTGAAAAGTCATATGAAGATGAGGTTTCTGAATGCGCAGAAGTCATTTTCTTAGCTTCCTTGCCTTCCTCTGTGACCTGTCTTTTTTCTGTTGACGCAGCTTGGGCGCTAGATTTATGTGTGTTCCATACCTCCTTTACAGTACTTCTTAGGTTGTTTAATGGTGAATAAAGATTCCATTGTTTTTCTGACACATTTTCTTCTGTTGATGGCATAGTTGTAAAGTCGGGCTCTTTGCTTACCAAGGCGATACCAATGCTGTTTTGTGCTGTATCAGCAACCGTGGTAATTTTTAAATTTTGCTTCATGGTTACATGCGTTAAAGCTTCGCCTTTTGGTGTTTCGTATTGCATCAATGGGGTAGTTGAAGTGTTTTTGGATAACGTAAGTTCAAGAGTAGCTGGCTTTGAATTTGTGATGGAAGAATTGAGTTCCTGTTGAGCCATGTTTCTGCTTTTGGTGACTGCATAAGTCTTCGCGTAAGTGGTAGTCCATTGCTCTTCAGTTGAAGAAGTTTCAGAAGGTATTGCAGATTGTTCAGATGAACGTTTTGATGCAGGTGTTGACTGACTTGAACTTTGCGTCGAGGAGCCTTTTGAGAAAACCTCTTCGTTTTCGTCTGAAACCAAAATATATTTTATCACACTTTTTAACTGCTTTAAGAACAAGTGGCAGTACTAAATGTGTGACTATACTGACAAATTGAATATATTACTAGTGAAAAACAGCAACATGATTTAATACAAATATATACACATTCAAATATACAAAATTGGGCTGACTTGCCATTGTTAGTAAAATACTGAAATGCGTTCGATGAAAAATTTGTCGCTATTACATTACTATTGGGAAGTGACATTAAATTAATAATATGTGAATTTATTTCTCGCTCACCCAAACCAACCACCGTGTGATTCCAAGTCAGTTCGTGCAATACTATGTTCCGGGACATAATTTTGATATATTTTTATTAAAAGTATATATGAGAGCAATATTCTTGGGAGGAACATTCAGCTATATATGAACGCCGTAGCATTTGTTTTCGCTGAGATATAAAATAAAGAAGCTTGAGGCATGGACATTGAGAAGATTTCCCGATGCTAATTTGCACAGTGGTCATTTTTAATGGAAGCTTTCACGTCACCTTAACTTGTTTAATTTTTTTACAAGATACAAACAACACATACACAAACAATTAAAATATCCATAAATTATTTCTATGCAAACAAGTAAAATCAAAAATGGCATAAAACGTGTTTTAGAGACATACTCACAATTTTTTTTGCAAATAAATCATATTTTATAATACTTCACGAAACATATCAAAATGCGCGTCTCTAAATATTATTTACGAATATATGTCGCTAATAAACCCACCGTTAATTACAATCTTCTTATTAACGCCGAAATGCAACTGATTTCTCGAAATGCCTCAAGATTGGGCGTCGAAATTTTTAAAAAAAGGAAACACCTTTTTTTTAACTCCCTTTGGCATTTTGCAGTGACTTGAACTAACTTGTGATGGAAAACATTAAGTAACATATGACCTCCAAACGAGAAAAACTATGACAAACTTTCACTCGGAGCGAGCCGACTTCTTCGTCATAGCGGCCGTGCCGCACACCACCAACCATTTTGAGGGGCAGTTATGGCATGTATCATTAATTTTTTTTAATTTTTTTTCAAAATGGTTGAGTATAACGGAAGCGAAAAGGGGCTTTGAGCTGGAATACCATTACTTAGATTACAATTAAAATGCACTCTGCAATTCGTATTTCTAACATTCCCATTACAATTCACAATTCACTCTGCAATTCACATTTCACTCTGAAAATTCGCTAACTATGCATATAAGCTTAAAACTCTCAGTTGCGCAAGTGGTCATGTATGCATCCAATCTCTCGGCTTACATTGGCTTCTACAAATTAGAGGTGTGGATTCCCCTCACAGGTTTTACGGTAATACACTCTGCTCGCTTCACCGCATGGGACCGTCGAATCCGTTCCGCAAAGAGAAGGAACATGCAGACATTTGTTACTTTTTCACGCAGCCCTTCCACAAAGTCCTTAGCGGTGGCAGTTGAGTTAAGCGGACATCGCAAGTTTGTGAGCGTTGCGTGGTGTTTAAGAACACCAGCTACTCCATCACAAGCGCTTTTTCCGTGTCCAGTGACTGAAAAGATACATCTTGTTGAAGAGTTCGGCTTCCGAGACAACTCGTGCAAATGGAAGCGATTCTTGAAATGCGCGGCCGCTCCGCTCCGTCTGACACTAAAATTATTTCAGAAAAGACTGGGTAATGTTCATCAACATACTCTTTTATGCCCTTTGTGGCCAGAAGAGCGTGAACTGTGCCATGTGTTGCGTCATCGCTGACTACAGCAAAGCTTTGCGTGTCTTGCGTGGACGCAGTTACACATCTCAAGAGAGACACTTGAGTTTGTTTTTCCAATAAGAACTCTGCAGCTTTCTGCATTTGGGAAGATTACTGTCCAATTTTCCGCAAAATCGAAGTGGGACATCACTGCATTGGGTGGTAAGGCGGTTCTTGTGTCACGTATTAGGCTTTGCTGAAGCTCATGGATGTAAGAATCCCTCATATACGTTTCGCTCCATGACTCCACTTCCCGCAGGAAGGCGGAAGTATTCATAACCTTTTTGACGAGTTCGCCGGCGTCCCATAACGCGAAACAGATCTCTTTGTTTCGTCGAGATGAAGCGACTGCAGCGATATGCTCTGCATTTTTTGGCATTTTGCAACGGCGCAGGAACCAATCTGTGGAGCACAGCAGAGGTAGATGCGCTTGAGGTCGTCTTCAGTAAATGTCTTCTTTGGGACATTTTTCATTGCCGTTAAAAGCAACTGACAATAGACGGAATACACCTCGTGTTTAGGACTCGTTTTTACCCATTTCGGTCGTAGGTTACAAAATTTAGAGATGCCTAGTTTTCGATGGGGCTGGTCCTTCCTAAACAGCTGGTAAGCTTCCTTAATAAAGAGGGTCAAAAATCTTTTTACGACATTGCTCTTGCATTTGTTGATCATGACTTTGACGACAACCTCTTTGTTGGGGCTTTGAACGGAGCATGAGAGGTCGTCGCATGTGTAGTACTCAAGCGCAACCCTCACGCCTTCGGAATTCGCCTTTCTCTCCATGTAGGGATCGCGGGTTGCACATACACCACCTTTACGCTCCAGTTTTTTGTTTGATCTATCATGTAGGCAGTCGCTTTCGGTATCAAACGCAATATATTTTCTTCTAGACGCTTAGTGACAGAAGCGCGTACAATCGCATGCGTTGTTGGTGGGAACTACATGCCTTCAGCGCTTAGCGGAATGTGTCAAACCACACCGCGAAGTGCTCACAACTGTCTTCGCCGGCTTTCACGTCATAAACGCTCGACAGCTTTCTTTTTAATGAAGAACTCGCTTGAGCTTGTTTTTTCTTCAAATAAGTTTCGCGCATTTTTTGTAGTTTTACGGGGTTTCAATGGAGTTACCGATTGACTAGCAGCACACAAGTCTTTACGCACTTCGTCAGAATTTCATCAGAGTCCCGGAAAGAAGAGTTTCATGTCCTTACGTTGTGAGGAGAGCAATCTCATTCTGGAGGTATTTGTAGCAATGTTGGCATAAAAGTTCAGATTCACTCCCTGTCCGTGGAGCCCGTAGTTTTTTTAACCGCACTTTGTTGAGCCTCCCTACCGGTACGAGGCGCTTGTCGCTTTACCTTTGTTATTCAGTTCCCGTTTATAGTCCACACAGAACAGTCTCACTGTGCTGAATCGTTGGGCCAAGGCTGTTCAACCTGACACTAGTCTCTTACTCGCTTCGTAAATGGCAGAACTGGAAACGTCCGCCAAAACGCCTATTTGAGAGGTTCTGAAATCCTCTCTCCCGGCTTAAAATATCCGGTCAGAGTTCCGAAAGAAAATGCTCTTGTGGTTATCAACATCTGTCTTCTCTTGTAGATATAATCGGTGCGTCGCGCGCAGTTAAGTTGGTGTTGGTTGTTTTAATTCCACTTGTTGAGCGCCAAAGACACCGAGTCTCCTGCAAGCATAGCGATAGTCAGCTGTCTTTAGTTTGAATCACCCTGTAGAAGTTTCTATTATTGTAATGTTTCTTTTATTGTAATGTTTCTTGGGCTTTCGGTGTTGGAGTGTAGTGTGTGTGTGTGTGTGTGTGTCTGTGTGTGTGTGTACGTGTACGTGTGCGTGCTTGCGTGCGCGCGCGCGCGTGTGTGTGTAAGTACGTGTGTGTGTGTGTGTGTGTGCGTATGTGTGTGTGTGTTGGAAAAGGAGGTTACGGTAATAACCAAAAGAGAGGTGTGTTAGGGGTTCTGTCTCGGACGTTTCACATATTGTGGTGAAACTTATCTGTTTAGGTCCTTGGGAGAAGTACCCATTCCCGTTGCTGTCCTTAACCTTGGAGGGATTTAGTTTGTCTGGTTAAGTTCAGTCAAGCCTTTGCGGTCATATGTCTTATCTTCCTTATTTTTTTATTTCTACGTGGGCATGCAGTTATTATCATTCTTCTTGTGAATAAGCTCAGCTGCGTTTGAACTTTCGTTTTGTAGTGTGCGCTATTTCTGTTTTTCCTAGTCTCAATGCTTAGATTGTAATGCTTCCTGACTAACTGACCTCCATATTTTCCTTTGCAACTACTCTCGCCTTATTTTCCCGTAACTGACTCTGCACGTATTTAGCTTTGTGTTTCAAGGTAATGTGATGTGCTTACGATTCGTAACTGCCGCCAGCAGTGGCGTTCGCAGGCGTTTCTTTTTTTGTTCGTGATAAGGAGGGGGAAGAAGAGGGCAAGGTGGGGGGAGTATGGCCACACAACGAAAAAGCAATGCTCGGAACAGCAGAACTTTCCGCTCCCTAAATAGAGTCCCGCTTTCTAGCTTTTGACGCTTTTATGAAGGCGACGTTATGCGGCACAGCCGCTATAACGAAGACATCGGATCGGTCCGAGTGAAGGTTTGTCATAGCTTTTTCCGTTTGGGGGTCATATGTTACTAAATGTTTGGCCACTACAAGTTTCTTGAAGTCACTGCAAAGTGCCAAGGGGAGTTGAACAAAGTAAAATAAAAGAGGGATTTTTTTTTTAAATATCGACTCCCAATCTTGCAACATTTCAAGAAATCAGCTGCATTTCCGCGCTAATAACAAGAAGACATATAAGGGTGGGCATATTATCTTTATATATTCGTAAAGATAATTTGAGGACGCGCATTTTGATAGGTTTTGCGAAGTAATATAAAAGATAGTTTATTCGCAAACAAAATGTGAATTTATCTCTAAAACGCGTTTTTATATCATGCTTGATTGTTTTGTTTGCAGACAAATATTTTATTGATATTTTTACTTTTTTCTTGTATGTGTTGATTATTTTTTGAGAAATGTACTAAAACATTCATGAGGACGTCTAAGCTTGGATGACAAAATGACGACTGTGCAAATTAGCATCGTTGAAACTTCTCCATTTCCACGCCTCGAGCTTCTCTATTTTATATCTGAGCGAAAACTATTGTTGCGTCATTCATTCATAGCTGAATGTTCCTCCCAAGAGTATGGCTTTCATAAATATTTAACAAACATTTCGAAATTCTGACCCGGACTATCATTGCATGAATTGACGCGGAATCACCCCCCCCCCCCCCCCCATCATTTTGTTTCCGTCTTGTGAACCGACACGGAAACGAAATAAGCCTAAATTTCAGACACCTAAAACCATGTTGAATTAACCTGAGACTGTGGGTAGAGAAGAAACATTAAAAAAAAAACGTAGAAGGGACAAAAAATAGACAGGACGACGTCTCAAACTCAGTTAACTCATTTATTTAGTCCACTTCCTTATATATCTCAATCTCAAGGTCATCTCCACCAACACAAAAGGACAAAGTTATACAGATCAAGCGCCACAGCCTTCATCACACAATGCAACAACTTTGTCCTTTTGTGTTGGTGGAGATGACCTTGAGATTGAGACTATATAAGGAAGTGGACTAAATAAATGAGTTAGCTGAGTTTGAGACGTCGTCCTGTCTATTTTCTGTCCCTTCTACGTTTCGATGTTTCTTCTCTACCCCAGTGTCAGGTTAATTAAGCATGGTTAATATTCACCAGCTCGCCTGCACCCTCACGATTTTTTACCTAAAATACACCTATTATCTGCAACTACTTGCTACCAAAAATAAATCCGTGGCGTATCTAGGCAAGTGCTGACTTCAAAATTTCAAAGCTGATGCTTGATCATAATGCAACTAGGCAAATCCCTGTATAAATAATGTGTTTAAAGATCATGAAGAATGATGCAAATCAGAAACAAGAACCGCTATAATATTAAAGCAATCCAATGTGAATTGCTCATGCCTCGGGTGGCTTAAGACAGGCTAGTCATTAGTTTAATTTTCAACTTATTAGATATACAAGTGCCTAAAGAGCAGAAGGCCAGACATTCGAAACATTTATTAAATGCGTAATGAACGAATAATACTTGAAAAAATAAATAACCACAGCTTGTCCGTCTTTCACTGGCATTGAGTTTTTTCTCAAACGTTCCGTTTTTGGAACATTGGCATTTGACAGTAGCAAAATTCAACGTAACCTGGGGCCTGCACTTCGACATAGTTTTTAGTCTTGTAGGTAGCGCCCCCTGTGCAGCGGTTGGCAGAAACTTGTTTGGTAGCTTTCATTGCCGTTCTTTTGAGATTGTCCAGCACGAGTAAGCCGCGGCGTCCACGTGCAGTACGTGGCAATCTCACCACTTGTCAATGTAAGTAGAGAACAACCTTATTGCTTCCTTTTTTGTGGTGGCACACTTCTTTACCGTGCAATAATTCTCCTCTTAGGATATGACTCAACGCTTCCTTACTTTGGAGGTTGCAGTTGAGCTTTTGTTCAGCCTTTCCGATGAAGAACGCGAAGATGCATCTATATGCCAGTTGCCACCTGACGAAGATGACAACATTACTGACGAAGAGCACGTGAACGAAAATGACGTGCAGGGTTGGTGCGTTAATTCTCCGGAGAGCACCAGTATCGAGCCACAGCGGAAGAGACCCGCGAGGAAATTCCGTGAAGAACCGGTAGTTGGTACCTCAGTGTGTGCAGGGAAGGCGCACAAAGCTTCCACCAAGGCGGGTAACAAGACCCCAAAGTCTTCTAATAGAGCGGAATGAAGTCAACATTCTATGTTTCACAAAACACTTGCCAACCAGCACCCTCGGCCGTTGGTAGAGGAGTTTCCTGAGCTTCCAAACATGAGCCTGTTTTTGCTGTTCACCAAATTTATTTCTCCTGAATACCTTGGGTTGCTCGCTGAAATGACCACAAGGTATGGACTTCAGTAAGGAACCGAGTTGGACGTCACAGCAGCGGATATTAGGCAGTTTTTTGGCTCTTACTTCTCAGTGGCTATCACTCCGTTCCCCCCGAAGACTCTTACTAGAG
This sequence comes from Ixodes scapularis, assembly GCF_016920785.2. NCBI lineage: Eukaryota > Metazoa > Arthropoda > Arachnida > Ixodida > Ixodidae > Ixodes > Ixodes scapularis. The sequence continues at coordinate 91,806,350 of NW_024609835.1, forward strand.
TACGGCTGAAGACCTTTGCGTGCCTCTAGTGGCGACAGTGATGTCCCGCAATAGGTTCAGGCAACTGAAAAGATTTTTTCACATTGTGGACAATACTCAGTTGAAAGCAGGTGAGAAGATGGCGAAGATTCATCCATTTTACGAAGAGATTTTAAAATGTTTCCTCCAGTTTGGAGTGTTCCATGAAAGCCTCAACATCGACGAGTCCATAGTGCCCTTTTCTGGCCACCACTCGTGCAAAATGTTCTTACGCGGGAAGCCCATTAGATTTGGTTATAAGATATGGATGATGTGCTCTCCAAATGGGTATCCCTATGCGATGGGGATATATTGCGGAAGAAAGGAGAAGGATGACAAGACACCCCTCGGGCTCAGGGTGGTCAGCAACATGGTATCTGTCCTGTCTAGCCCTGAGCAAAATGAGGTCTAATTTGACAACTTTTTCACCTCTTACGATCTCCTGACGAAACTGGCTGACGAAGGTATAAGAGCGACAGGAACTGTTCGAGAAACAAGAACTGGTAGTTGTCCGCTGGGGAGCCAGAAAGACATCGCAAAAGAGGAGAGAGGAGCTTTCGACTACAAGTGTGACTGTGCGGTATACGCATGCAGATGGCACGACAACACAGTGGTCACAGTTGCCTCTAACCATCTCAGCCATGAGCCCGTTTGTACCGCAAAGCGCTTTTCACGACGCTGCAAGGAAAAGGTAGATATTGAGAAACCATATCCCAGACATCACACGACGTCGGGCCAACATTGGTATTTAATTCGCAAACAATGGTCAGATATTGCGCCAATGTGGCCATCGCAGAACCAATATTGGTGGTACACTGGAATATACTGGCCAACGTTGGCCTGACTTGACCAACGGCTCACCAACGTTGGTAATCGATTGGCTTAGGATGGCCAACATTGGCCTACCTCAGCCACTAACTTACCAACGTTGGCAATCGATTGGTTTAGACTGGCCAACATTGGCCAACCTCAGCCAACGGCTTAGCAACGTTGGCAATTGGTTAGCTTAGGTTGGCGAACATTGGCCTGTCTTAGCCAATTGGTTACGAACATTGGTAATCAATTGGCTTAGGCTGGCCAACATTGGTCTATGTTAGCCAATGAGTTGCCATCATTGGTAATCGATTGGCTAAGACAGGCCAATGTTGGCCAGCTTAAGCCAATCAATTACCGACATTGGTAATCGATTGACTTAGGCTGGGCAACATTGGCCTTGTGTTAGCCAGTGGCTTACCAATGTTATATATAATTGGCTTAGTTCTTTTAATGTGCTGATCGCGCACGCTGAGAACAATCTCTAGCTGTGCCTCCGTGGGGAACGATTCTTCTGTTTTCACACGCAGAGCAAGTTAGCAACTGAATTAGAACGCTGTATGCATTGCGAGCTGTAGCAAGTTTGAACTTCCACGCAGAAAAAAACCGTGTTCGGTGACAGGTTAAAAATAAACGCTGGGGAGGAGGTCGACTCCTCCTGATCTTTCGATCTACAAATATGGAAAGAGATGGGAGGAGCTTCTACCACCTGTCACCGACTATAACTAACACGCGTCTTCCCAAAACTGATAGTTATGCTTAGTAAATTCCACACGAAATACAAAATGCACGCTTCCTTCGATTTGTGTATATGTTTATACCGCAAAAAGCATAGTGCCTCTTCTCTATGCCCATTTAGCGACGCAGCCGGGAAACCTTTCCAAAGAGGGGGGGGAGGCAGCCCCGAAATTTCCACCCGCTTCCCCAACCTAGGACACGGGTGTATTGTCAGCTGTATGTGATCTTGAAAATCTCAAGGCAACCCGCTTTGCTGAGCCGCGAAACGCGGCCTATAATTCAGACTGAACCGGACAAAATTAAAAAATAAATAAAAAGCACTAATAATTTTAGGAAAAAAAATAAAGCCTTAAACAAATATCCAGCGACTGCGTAAGCAATTACATGTCTTCACGAATAAAAATTCGTTGAATTAACATCTCGAACACCCTATGTTTGAGGTAGGAGGTGACATAAAGCTGATGGGCATTTCAATCTGCAAAGAAAACTTATCACGCATCATATAACAGAAGAAGCTGCATTATGCCTGCTTGTCCAAAAATGACTTCAAAGTGCGTACAAAATACGGCAACTGCAGTACTGACTACGGTAGTGACAACGCCCTCAGAAATATAAGCTGTAATAGAGCCAACGGGTTACCAAAGTTGGCAATCGATTGGTTTAAGCTGGCCACCAATTGCCTGTCTTAGCCAGTGGCCTACCGACGTTGGTAATTGATTGGCTTAGTCTGGTGTGATGAGCGATCCCGCGACCAGCCGAAGAGGACGAGAAAGAAGAAGACGAGGTGGGGGCGTGCGAGGAGCGCGAGAGGGGATTCGGGCGGTTGACAAAGGACGGTGCAGACGCGACCAGGCCGGACCTCCGTCGGCGTGACCAGACGTCAAGAGGCCCGACCCACAACCCACTTCTCACGCAGTCCGGGCGCCAAGCTTCCGGAGGTAGACAAGACTGCATGCGTGGCGCAGTTGAACACCCGCTGCCACTCCGTGCCACAGACGTTCTGGGCCTGACTCAAGCCTTCGGCCAACGCCCAACTGCCTCGTCGCTACGTCCTTTGGCCCAGACCTTGGCGGACACCTAGTCATAGGCTGCCACCGGCGTACGGGGCCTGATTCAACCCTTCGGCCATCGGTAAACTGCCTCGTCACTACGTCCGGACCTCGGCCCTGGCGTCGTAGACCCCTGATCATCGGCTACCACGGGTGCTACGCCGCAAGGACTGAAAAGTCGTGAGCGAGGGACTTTTTAGGGGACACTCAAACCTTAACATTTGTTGAAGTGCTGCTTGGGAGTGTGCTTTCTTAAGACCAATGTGGGTTTGAAAGCGTTGATCTTTGACCTTTGGATCTTTTCGTTGATGCCATCAGTGCGAAGCTAACAATTGAAGAATCGGCAGCTTAAAAATGGTGCTGAAGTGGCTGCCAGGGCCTTGCGACACGGGAGGCTGCAGGAAGAGGCGTTCGGAAGCCGTAATGGCTCCCCAGCCCCAGGACTCAATATTTCTTGAAGTTAGAGGAACGACGTCCACGGTGTAAATTGATAAAAACACGTTTACTCAGCAGGATATGTACAACGCTCACCGCTGCCTCGATCGTCTCGATGTTCTCTGTCCTCGCGCTTCTTTTCCGCACTTTCTCGTCTTCGGTCCTTTGTTGCGCGCACATTCCTCCTCTTCGTTTTCAATATTTAACACACTCCGGGCCCGAGGTGGGAATTTCAAGCGGGTACAAACGCTGTACAGGCCTGATGATTTCACTCCCTTTTGGCAGCTTTACCTTACATGCCCGCACTACACCGTCTTTGCCTTCAATGCGTCCCGTAATGACCCCAGTCTTCCAGAACAGCTTTTGTACACTATCATCATGAATTATTACTACATCACGTATTTTTAGGTTATGAGTACGCTGCACTTTTCGGGAGTGAAAACTGCGGAGCACAAGTAGGTATTCATGCTGCCATCGTTTCCACATGTGCTCCACCACACGCTGTCGGTGAATCCAAAGATTAAGTATTTCTAGCTGAGCTATTAACTCATCTGAAGCATCTGTTGGAGATAGAATACGACAACCTAACAAAAAATGAGACGGAGTCAATACGTCTGGCTCATTGGAACTGGAGTAAATGAAAGTGATCGGTCGTGAATTCACAACCGCTTCGGTTTCAGACAGTAAGGTGCCCAGCTGTTGCAGATCGAAAGACCCCTTTCCCAATAATTTGCGAAGGCACGTCTTCACAATTCCAATGAGCCTTTCCCAGAAACCGCCCCACCATGGCGCTCTTTCTGCGATAAATCTCCACGTTACATGATGACTAGCATAGTAGTTTTTCACTTCATCTTCTCTCAGCAACTGGTGCATTGCAGCTAGTTCTCTTGATGCCCTTTTAAAAGTTGCAGCGTTATCCGAGTACACGACTCGCGGGGTGCCACGCCTGGCACAGAATCTTCTAAAAGCCATAAGAAAAGAGTCTGCCGTAAGGTCTACAACAAGCTCAAGAAGAATGGCTCTAACAACAGCACAAGTGAATAGCACAAAGTACGCTTTCAGTACGCTACAGTGTTTCACAAAAATAGGTCCGGCAAAGTCTACTCCCGTAACTTCGAAGGGGCGAGAGCTTAGGACTCGGTCACTTGGAAGGGGAGCCATCGGCGCACTTGCCGCTTTAAGGCGGAACCGGGCACAAAGTAGACACTTTCCGGTAACCCGTTTAACAGCCTGTCGTGCACTGGTGACCCAAAACCTAGCACGCAGTTCAGTTAAGGTGTCACCGACTCCTCCGTGGAGCACCGCTTTGTGAGCATGTAGAACAATCAGTCTAGTCACAGAGTGTTCACCTGGAAGTAGTACGGGGCTTTTCTCGTTGTAGGACAACATCGCGTTTTGAAGGCGGCTCCTAATTCGGACGAGTCCTTCGTCGTCAATAAAGGGATGGAGGTCTCGTATTGGCGAATTATTTTCTAGGTTTTCTCCTTTCATTAGCTGTGGCATTTCATCTGCAAATGCTTCTCGCTGTACTTGACGTAACCATACGTTCTCGGCTGCTCGAAGTTCCTGGGCCGTAAGTGTGCCTTCACGACGCGTCGTCGGTGAACGGCAGTTGTTTGCGAAACGCTTTATCCAAGCTGTCACCCTTGTCATCTTGGTCCAAGTGCTGTACTTGTCGGGGCTAAATATCGGCTCATTTGCCACGCTGACGAGAACTGGAACATCACGTTTCAATTCCAATATCGTATCATCATCCACGTCTGTAGACTCGACGGCAGCAGTTATCCCAGGCCAGCATTCCTGTGCTCTTGATAGCCATTCAGGTCCTCTCCACCAGAGGTTGTTTGCTAAAAGTTCCTTTGCAGAAACTCCTCGAGTCAAGAGATCCGCTGGATTCACATTTCCAGGGCAATGGCTCCAGTGAGACGGATCCGTTGCTGTCTGTATTTCTGTCACTCTGTTAGAAACAAACTGTTTCCACTTGGCTGCACGACTTCGGATCCAACATAGAGTGACAGTTGAGTCGGTCCACAAGTGGTAAATCATGTTCCAATGCTTGTTTGCCAGCGTCTCTTTCAGGAACTTCATTAAACGAGCGGCCAGAACTGCCGCAACTAGTTCCAAGCGAGGAAGGGTGATACGTTTGATAGGAGCTACCCGACACTTTGAGAGCAAGTGTTGGACGCTCACATTTCCGGTTGTATCCTCGATCCTCAGGTAGGCCACTGCACCATAGGCACTCGAACTGGCGTCCGCAAACACGTGAAGTTGGTGGCGTGCAGAGTTATCTTAAAAGTTCTTCAACCCACATCTGGGAATCGAAAATGTCTGTAACGCCCTGAATTCTTCACACCATTCGTCCCATTCTTTCTGTAATGCTCTAGGCATGTCTTCTTCGCATTCGGTGCCGTGTTCCCAAATCCTCTGGAAAAGGATTTTAATCCTGATGAAAAGCGGAGGCAACCACCCCAAAGGGTCAAACAGTCGCGCTGTCGTCTGAAGAACAAAACGCTTAGTGTTGTCTTTGTCTCCGAGGAACTGCAGCACTGTTTCGACATTAAGGTGAAGCTTGTCGGTGTCGGTATTCCATAAAAGACCGAGGACCTTTCTAGCTGCCGAAGCCGAAGACGGTGCAACTTCCTTTCCAATGTGTCGTTGAAGCGCCTCGTCGTTTGTGGTCCATTTCTGAAGCGTCATGCCAGCTTCCTCAAGGATGACTTTAGCTTCTCTGTAGACACTAAATGCCTCGTTTGAAGTCGAAACTCCCGTGACTAGATCGTCCACATAAAAGTTCTCGCAGAGTAGCCTAGTTGTGTTTTGAAAAGCTACTTCCATACGCTTGAAATGATGCTGTAATGTGGCAGTCAGTAGAAATGGACTTGCCGTCGTTCCAAAAGGTACGCGAGTCATTCGATACTCTTCCACTTTAGGCAGGGGATGGCCTGTCTTTGGCATCTGCTCAAACCACAGGAATCGTAGAGCGTCTCTGTCGGTTCCTCTAATAGATATCTGAAGAAAAGCCTTTTGAATATCTGCTGTGAGACCTATCTTGTGCAGCCTGAAGTTCACGAGCGTCTTCACCATGTCATTGGTCAAATTCGACCCTTTCTCCAGATGATGATTCAGTGAAGCTACCCCAAGTGCATGGGATGAGGCGTCAAAGACGACTCGCAGTCTTGTCGTTGTTGATGATTCTCGTACCACAGGCTTATGAGGCATGTAGTAACACTTGTCAGGTATGCTTTGGCCGTAAGTTATCTTCTCTGCATGTCCATCCACTTCTTATCGCCGGACAGCTGCGTCATACTGCTGGATCATCTCTGTATCTGTGATGAGCCGTCGAACCAAGCTGAGTAGCCGCTTGACTGCAACCGTATGGTTGTCTGACAGGTCCACGTTAAGGTTCTTCCAAGGAAGAGCTACTTCATACCTTCCGCATTTAAACGCAATATCCTTGCTGAATTGTTGGAGAACTTCGCTGTCGTGGCTGCAGTTCGTTGAAGCGTCAAGTATTCCAATGCTTTCGAGCTCCCAGAATTGCTGGAGCGTGTCGGAAACTTCCGATTCGACGCCGTTTGTTTGGAGGACACAGATGTGTGTTCCAGCTTCTGTGAAAACACCGCCGCCAGATGTCACGGGTCCTTGGAAGGTCCAACCGAGCTTCGTGTTTATAGCCGCCAGGTACTTGTCCTCGCCATGCAAACAGACTTCGTTCAGGAGGAATTTCTATATCTGGTCTGCTCCCACAAGTAAGCTGATACCAGCTTCTCCTTTGAGTCCAGGGAATAACAGAAAGTCAGCAATATACCGTCCTTCCTTGTTCAGCCCATGGACAAAAGAGTGTGCAGCGGGAGCTTCAATTAATTCCTCGCAGATAAATGGAACTTCAATTGCTTCGATTTCGTGTTGAAAATGGCTGAACTGGCTCATCACGGCGACTTGTACTAAGTTGTATTTCCTTCGTGGTGCTCCGTTAGATCCTCCAAAAGCTTTGATCGACAAGTCAACTGTTTTTTCCGCGCGTAATCCCAATTTCCTCGACACGTCTTCTCTTATGAAAGTTCTCTGACTCCCGTTGTGGAAGACTCCTCTGATGTAGCACGACTGGCTTTCGTTCAACAACCAGGCTCTAAATGTCTGTAAGAGCACCTGTTTATCCACTAAGGTCGCGGATGCATCCTTGGTTGCCGCGTGCATTATGGCGCTCTCTTTTTCGCGTGAGCCTTTCTTTGCTTTGTACATCGGATCGCAAACAACAGTAGCGTGCCTGCCCCTGCATTCTGAGCAGCGTACGTTTCGGCGGCAGTCTCTCGCCCGATGTCCAATAGCAGTACACTTAAAGCATCTACTTGCCTTTGCTAGCCGACTTTTCTTCTCCTGCAGATTGATTTCAGAAGAACAGTTCTCGGTGTTGTGCGTTGGCGAAAGGCAAAAAAAACAGTCACTTTGCTGTTTAGCCTCGTCACTATGAAGTACCGCCGCTGAAGGTAGATGGCTGCTGTATGAGCTTCGTGTGTCATCAGGCAGCCTTCGTTTTGTGAGTGCGACGAGCCCAGGTTTCTCGCGGGCTTCCACTTCTATACGCAGATAGCATAAGAGTTGTTCAAGCTCTGCTTCTGACGACTGATTTTCTCTTGTCTTCTCTTGGAAACTCTGTCGTTTGTAATAGTCAACAACGATGTCACTTGGGATTGCTTTGGTGAGAACCTCTAATAACATTGCTGCGTACGACAGCTCCGGCAGACCCAGCGCTTTTAGGCCTCGCACGTTAATCTGTACGCTGTCCAGGAGTTCCCTCAGTTCAGTCACGTCACCAGATGACTTGACTGGCTTCAGCGTTCTTAGGTTGGCAAGGTACGTTTGCTGGATAATTTTGACGCTTCCAAATCGGTTTTTCAATATTTCGATTGCGACGCAGTAGGATGCCTCGCTCACCTCGATTCCTGCAATGGCTTTCGCTGCGGGCCCACTCAGCAGATTCTTCAGGTAGTGGTACCGATCAATGTTGGTCAAATGGTTGTTTTCGTGAACAGTATGGCAAAACATATCCCAAAAGGGCTGCCATTGGGATACGGTTTCGTCAAAACGAGGAGGCTCTAGTTTGGGAAGTCTTGCACCTACCCGCCCTGGACCTCCGTGATCGCCGTGATCATTCTGTTGTGCGCTCGGAGAAAGTGGTAAGTCTTCGTTTTGGTGATCGATTCCTCGAGCCGGTGGGCCTGGAGCTTGGAGCGATTCAATGTGATGGCGGAGCAGCGCCAAGCTTGCAGCTGCGTTGTCCTCGTATTCGCTTACTGAAGCGAAATCCTCTGCTGTCTGTTCGTCCGTGAGGAAGGCCTCTAGTTGCTCGTTGAGCTTCTGCAGGCCGTCATTGCAAGTCTTCAGTCTATCGTGCAAAACCCGCAGAGCAGAAAGGCTGAGCTGGTTGGAGTCGATGAGTTGTCTTGCTTCGGTTCGTAGACATGTATGCAGAGCCCGCTGGGTGGTTCGTTTGCTTTTCACGCGTTCCATGTCGTTAATATTGACGATCTTTCCTCTCGGTTGGGTCAGTAAGGTAGCAGAGTCCCGGGTTTCGGCACCAATATTTCTTGAAGTTAGAGGAACGACGTCCACGGTGTAAATTGGTAAAAACGCGTTTACTCAGCAGGATATGTACAACGCTCACCGCTGCCTCGATCGTCTCGATGTTCTCTGTCCTCGCGCTTTTTTTCCGCACTTTCTCGTCTTCGGTCCTTTGTTGCGCGCACATTCCTCCTCTTCGTTTTCAATATTTAACACGCCCCAGGACCTTCCCCAGGACCAGGCATAGGCTCCCCGCTGAGCTTCCTCCCTAGCCCCTTTCAATAAAAGTTCCGAAAAAAGTATTAATTGATCTTGAATTAGTCATTTGCTCGCCAGATAAAATAGTGCACAGACAAAGCATAGGAGGACCTTGCCATTTGTGCCCAGAATGTTTTTCTTGCAGTGGGCTGCTAATAAGAAACAGGCCAGGGGTTCTTAAAACCCAATGTTGGAATAACCAGGATTTAAACACACTGCCATCATTGCATAGCCAGCATTAAAGATATGGCATTAACACTGGGACATGCCAATGAATCAGCTTGACTGCCGGTAACGGCCTATTCAATGATTGAACTTGTATACCAATGATGGCATAGCCATTGAATTAGTGTGAAGGCCAAAATTGGTATAGCCAATGTGGATGCCAACGATGGCTGAAATATTGGTTTAACGATGGCCTAAAAAAGGTGCCAATGATGGCTGGATCATTGGTTGAACGATGGCCCAACGTTGGAGCCAATGACGGCTAGAAGGTTGGTGGAACGATGGCCCAATGTTGGTGCCAATGATGGCTGGAACATTGGTTGAACGATGGCCCAACGTTGGTGCCAATGGGTGGGCCAACATTGGAAGAAGTTGCGCTCGGCCAGAATACCAATGTTGGACCAACCTCCGGGGCCAGCGTTTGCCATTGTTGGCCCAATATAGGTCCAACATTGGTGTGCTGCCTGGGATCTGATCAAAAAATATAACGAAGGCATGGGGGGTGTGGATGTTATGGACCGCCTTCTTGGTAGCTACCGCCCAAGGCTTAGAAGCAAAAAGTGTTGGTGGAATCTTTTCAGCAATGGTCTCAACATGACTGTAGTCGCAGGATGGATCCTTCACTGCGAACTTCACTAGGGCACAGATGCCGCCATGACCAACCTAGCTTTCAGGCGGGGCGTCGCCATGTCCCTGCTCCACCTGAAGCAGAAACTCGCCCTGTGACCTGTACCTCGAATTCCTCCCAGCATCGCGGAGAGGAAGAGTGACGGTCACTACATTGTCTAAACTACACAAGGAAGGTGCGCGGAGTGCAAAAATAAAACAAACACTACCAACAAATGCCACCACTGCAAAAAGCGGCTGCACAAGAATTGCTTTGTAGCTTAGCACGGCTTGTGATTATAAAGCGCTGACTGCCATGTAACACATAGATTGAAGGAACATATTTTTCAAGCATTCTTTTCTATCTTTATAGTTTTCGAAGCCCTTGCATGTAGCTAAAAGGTTCTCTTCAGATACCAGAGGCAATTCCCATTTTACACTCAATAAATGTTGTTTCAGACGACACTTGCATTTTGTAAACTGGAAATGCCAATGTTCCAAAAATGGAACATGCAGAAAAACATGCCTAGTGATCGTTAATTTTGCTATATTTTTTTCCATAGTTAATTCAGAAGCCATATGTGAATTATCAAGAGCCATATTAGTGTTTCGAACATTGCGTCATGGTGCGGCGTTTAAAAGGTTAAACACTTTGTCTTCGACCGCATCGCCGTTCAATGTTTAAAAAAAAAAAAAACAGCGCGCATATAAATTTGTTTAGGTCACGTTTTTTTTTTTGTCCTTGTATCGTCTTCTTTATGAGCAGAGATATCAGACCTAGTAAAGTTTTCAACTGGAAGCTTTTTGTCCGGTGTCCTTGTCGCAAATTTATTCTAATAAATTTCAAATTTGAAGTAATTTTTAATACATGGTGTTTAAAGTATTTACAAATAGAACCTGTACATTTTGTCTTAGAGCTGTAATAATTGCTACAATATTATGCACATCTCCTGAAATGTTCAGTTATCCACCTCTCAATCGCTTGTATATGTTTGGCACGTAAACAAAACAAACTTTGAGGCACAAAAATATTGAACATATTATGCTCTGTATGCTTTTTTTCTTGTGCAAACATAGGGAAAAATGAAAGCAGATATCGGCATCTCGGATGCCATTATAGACTAATATATAGTGTTTTACTAGCATAAGTCTCCCCCCTCCCCCACTCCCTTTTTCCAAACATTTTTTTTCCTTCCCACTGCTATACAATGTTGCCCATTGTCTAATTCGAAGATTGGAAAACCTTTATCTCGTACATAACTGTGCAAAAACAGAAACAACTTATATATTAAATATTCAGCTGTCGTACATTCATTACTTTTTCTTCATTATTTCCTTTCCTCGATTGTTAACTAGGTTAAATTAAGAGTCGATTGCTTTGCACGTAAAACCTGATCATACGCCAGTTTAATTTATGCTAATCTCGTTAAATCACACTAGAATTGATTAGCGAAGACATATGTATATCAACTTGAAGACGCTTCCAAATACCTGGTATACTCTACGTGTTCATTTTACGCATAGACTAATTGCATTCAGCTTCACATTATGCAGGGACTGTGTTTTTAATTCGAATAAATTTAATAAACAAACATTTAATGAAAGGTCTACTAATGCGGTCCGTGCAGGCGACTTTTACGGCCAAGAGGACTTAATGTACGCTTATATTCCAAAGCTAAGTGATATCATTTACTAAAATTTGCCGATTTTGTAATTATTTAAAATAATCATATGGATCCAAATAAAAACTTGCTGAGCGTCATCAAAAACCACTGTACAGTTTTTTTTTTTTTTAAATCGAATATAATTTTTTGGTATAAAAAAGCCGCGAAAGCTACAAAAATGCTGTCAGCGCAAGCGAGTTGTGCCGGCAGACGGATATGAAACTCAAAAGGCAATTCAAATAAAAGATGACTAATTAAAAAAAAAACTCCCTACTTTGCATAGAACATAGATCATGCATAGAACAGAGGACATAGCTTTATTTGACCAATAAAGCTATGTTCTATGTTCTCACCAAATTATAAAAAAAGGAGTGCAAACCATTTATTTTCTACAAAATATTACAGAAATTATGACAGAAAAACTAAAAAATCCCAATATCGCGTCCGTCGGAGCTTGACGCTTCACAGGCTCGTTAAGGTTGTGCCGAGCGACCCCAGTGCATGCTTCTGTAAACCTTATGTACACAGTATTCCACAGCGACCTCTTTCTGGCAGATTGCCAGTGTGTTATCACAGCAAACATTCAAGTTGACCCAAGGAACAGATACAGAAAAGAGCGGACGATGTCTAAATTGCACAATGAACAGGTCCCCTCAAAGGAAAAAGGAGCGCTGGAGGGGCAACCGAACTGCGTCGCCGCGCTATCTATCAGCGCCGGCTGCATCTGATAGGTGCCCTCTGCGCATGCGCGCGTGTCGTTCGCGCTGTCCTCCGTCTTTCTTGTTTGATCCTAGCATTATCGGCGTCTCGAGCTGCCAAACGCTGTTCCGATAAACACCGCTAGGCGCTCGGCTCGTACGGGAAGATAACGCGAGGGAAAGTGGAAAAGGGCCAATGTTGTCGATGAGCACCACCCCTTGTGCTAGCAGGCGTCGATTTTAGGAAGAACGTTGCGCAGCTCGAACCACCAATAACGCGCTGGTTGGAAGAAGAAAACGGAGGCCCCAGCGGAAGGCACGTTCGCATGCGCAGATGCAACCTATCAGTTCCAGCCGGCGCTGCTAGATAGCGCGGCGATGCAGTTCGGTCGCCGCTCAGGTGCTCCGTTTTACTTTGAGGGGACCTGTACGTGTGGGTAATTGTAGCGCACTTTACGGAGCCCATACAAGAAATACAGGATCCAGTCCCATCTTAACATACCGCTAGCACTGTTTACAAGCTGAAACATGCAAGTTAAAATTTTCTGGCCGGCTACATGGGTTTCACTGGGTTAGCTTTACATTCAGCGACGCTGTTTCGATCGGCAACGGCTGCCGGCGCTTGCGACTAGCACATGATCATGTATGGAACACACATTATGCCATCCTTAATTTTAATGAACGCTATCTTTGGAGCATCATCGAGCTTCCAGCTTTTGCAGGCACCTCACCACCACGGCCCACCACCACCAGCTCGTTATGTCGATAGGCCCAACGAGATTCGGAGGTAGCGCCTTCCTGAAGCAGTCCACGTCTACGCACACACTTGCCCAGTCGAGCGCACGAACGTTAAATACGCACACCAACATGGGTACACCACAACAGCACACGACACACAGCAAGCACAGTAGGTTCGATCCCAGGAATGAGCGTCTCGCATAACCCAACTGGCCCCGACAGCACTGGCGCCTCGACAACCAGATTACCGAATGAAGCACTCGCACGAGGGTTTCTGGTATGATCACCGTAGCCGGTCTGCACTCGTCGACGGTGAGAATAGAGCATGCTCGATTATGTCGTGAGCTACGCAGAGGCGCGCTTGCCTACGCTGGGCTACGTCGCGTTGTTCGCAACCAGCGTTGGCCAACACGTTATGGTGAGGGCGCTGGTCGACGTTACGACGGGGTATAGCCAGCACCTAAAAAGAAACTCCGGTTAATATTTTTTTTTTGAATTTGAAATTGATACTTTTTTTAGCTAAAGCACTGTCCCTGAATTACAATGTATAATTGTTTTTCTCTCGATATCGTGTGTATTTTTATAGATATCAAGGCTCAAACTTTGGTTTTGGGTGTCGACGGCAAAACCGAAATTACATGCTCGAGGGATGGCAACACTGATCGTCAGCCGTACGGCCGCGACGTGACGTCGCACTGGCGCTGCGGTACGCCATACAACCAATTGGGGGCGCTCTGCCCGACGATCTGCGGCCGCGCGCGACAACTCGCTTCTTGCGCGTTGTGGGTGCTCCGCGTGCCCAATGAAAGAGGAGCACCATCGGTAGAACAGACAGAACGGTCTGAGACGACGACCAGGAAGACACGCAGAACAAGGCGACCATCTATGACGATGGTAATAAACCCGCTTCTGTGAAATTAACAACTGTCTGGCCGGTGTCACGGGTGGCGGCGACGACATCAAAGAGCCCACACAATCAACCGGAGGTCTACCGCGTTATGACGTCACGAGGGTGCTGGGCCAGTGTTCCTTGATTAAAAGCTTATCCTCTTGCAGCCCGCTAAAGAGCAGTTGGTCGCATCTTTCAAATTGGTTTTAGTAGAGTACGCGGCTTCACTTTGACCTAATATTTCGGCCGAGATCATTTTTCGTGACGCTAAAGCGATACCCATAATTTATTTTGGTTTCGTTTTTGACCGGAGTTGACCTTTAAGCCACCTTATCGGCAGCGATATGTTACCTTGCTTTGCCGCGCGATATCACTGAAAAACATGTCACTCTTAGGTGTCACACGAGGGCTGTCTTTCTGGTGGGATATCGCGCGCACGGTTTCGGTATTTACAGATTTGCCGAACGCAATTTCATAATGAATAATAAACCCCTTTCGAAAAACTGCCCTCTGGTGGCATCTCTGGATTCACTGTACAATGGCGGCCTAAACCCATAACGCCACGGCACACTTTAGGCGTTTGGTTGGATTCGAAAGCAAAAACAGACCCACAAAAAGGTGATGAGCGCAGTGGCATTGCACTTTCGACTTTGTTTGATTGGCTCGTCGGCACCTAGCGTTGGCCGCGCGCTCTGACATTCCCTATCATATGAAAAGAGTAGCACGTTTTTACGATGTCAGCTGATCCGCCATTGTGCAGTGGTTCCGACCTTCTACTAAACGGCATGTCATATTCCAATGTGGTATATCCAAACTGCGGAACCGATTCATGATTTTTAAAATTTAACTGGCGTTCAACATTGATTGCCTTTCTTTCTTTAATGAAAATGTCTGCCCTGAAATATCTAACTAAAAATTAAATAATGAATGTTCATTAATTAGTCTTATTTTAGTTGCATTTTCTCTTGAATATAATGCACGCCTGGCAGTATACCTCACACGCGCAAACCGCATTTGTGTAGCTTCCAATGCTTTTCTTTTTTTAAATATGTATTCGATAATATAAAACACACTAGATGGTGACTTTCGATGACCTTCAGCACGTCCATATTATATAGCCCAATGATTATATTAAATATTTAAAATTAAATTGCAAACGTTTCGTTGATAATTCCACTTATTTTGAACATTATAGCTTCTGGCCGTAGAAGTCTCCTGCGCAAATGCCCGCATTAATGTAGCTCTCATAGATGATTTCAAAATAGAATTGCTTGAATAAAAATCTAACGCTCGCTATAGCATGATATGAAATAACATTTAAAAGTCGATCCAGTGCGTGCTTCGTGATATGAAAAGAGACAAACGAAATAGGCATAGGTTTTAGATCACCCTTAAATTTCTAACATCAAAGAATGGCGACATCTAGAATAGTGAGATTTCAATTTAAGGTTGATAGAGAAAACTTTTTAACATATTGTGCACCTTGTTATTCACGTACTAAAATCGTATTCAAAAAATTATTCAGCAGCAGCCAGATATTCATGCACTCGACACACTTTCTGGCACGGTGTGAAACTGCACGATATATGAAAGTTTCAGTTAAACATCAAAAATAGCGCAAAAAAAGACAAGCACAAGAAGTATACAGGACAAGCGACAACTTTTAGCTCATTTTACTCAGGAAAAGCAAGCACATATACACACGACAGGAAAAGCAGCACCACATAAAAGTTGATTAATTTTGTACCCGATCATTCAAAAACTGGAATGCATTACTATGAAGTATAATAGGAGTGTCGCTGACACCTGCCGATCCACATTTTTTGTTTTGTTTGTTTGTTTTGTTTTATAAAGAATGCTTTTTGTAGCTTACGAGCGATCGTCTCTCGGCTTCTCCCCAAACTCCTTATCTGCTGGAATCGCCGAACACAGTTACACGTGTTGCAGCATAAAGGCAAATGCGAGCCATATTAATTTTTTTTTACCGATAATGCGTGCTCCCGTGCGTGGTCATTGATGCACCGCCCCGTCTAGCCGATGTATACCTTACCGCAACTCTGTGAGATTTCGTAGACTACACCCACTGTGCAGTCTACGTAAGGATTGACGTGTCTCTTATCATATAGAATTTTCGCCTTCTCCTCAGAAATGCGGGAGCGCAACCCAGCCAACTTCTTTGGGGCAGAAAACACAACGGGAACATTGAACTTTCTTGCAACTTTACGTTGTCCCAAAGCAGTTGGCTGCGTCGTGCTCCCTCATTTCTGATGAGAAGGCGAAAATGCAATGTGATAAGAAACACGTCACCCCTTACGTGGACTGCACAGTAGGTGTGGTCTGCAAAATCCCACTGAGTTGTGGTAAGGAATACATTGGGCCGAACAGGGCGGTGCATCAATGACTGAGCACGGGAGCACGCATTGTCACTAAAAAATAAATATGGCTCGCATTTGCCTATACATTGCAACATGTGTGACTGTGTTTCGCCACTTCAGCGGATAAGAATTCTGGGTAGAAGCCAAGAGAAGATCACTCGTAAGCTATTGAGAGCATTCTTTATGTATATAGCAAAAAAGTGGGACGGCACGTGTTAGTGACAATCTATTTGTTCTTTAAAGAAATGAATTTCAGTTTTTGAATGATCATACTAAATTAATCAACTGTTATGTGACGCTGCTTCGCCTGCCGTGTGTTTATAAGCTTGCTTTTCCTGGGTAAGACCAGTTGGAAGTAAGCGCTTGTCCTGTATACTTCTTGTCCTTTTCTTTTCTGCGCTATTTTATATGTTTAACTAAAATGAACCAACTAACACAACAGTGTACAATACTAAACTATAAAAGTTTCTTTTTTAATATGTACTTTATTGTAAGTTAATGAACAACTGTATATTGCAGCTTTGTTTTGGTTGACAAGAACGATTTGATAAAAAAGATCTAAATAATTTACGTAATTGCATTTTGTATTTTAACTATGGACGGATTATTTCGTTTTGTTCCCAATGTTCTTTTGGTCTGTTTTTGCAATTCTTCATTAAGTCACTTAGCTTTCTACGGTCCACAAATAATATTCGTGCAGTTGAAAGTGGTTGAAAAACTTCGTTTATTTTTTTCCGAAGTTCATGATTTTGCCACGACAGTATTTATTGTATTTATTGCACATACCTTCAAGCGCCGAAGCATTGTAGAGGGGAGGGGCATATCAAACAAAAATAAAACAAATGGACAAAACAAAGCACATGCGGCAAGAAATTCAGATATCGAAAATGCGCTGCGATTGGCAAAAGCTGTAAGCAACATCTGTTACGATCAAAATAAACAAAAGAAAATGACACATGTCAGCTCATCAAACAAAAATGTAAACAAAGATTGGCGAAAAAAATAATCGGGTATAGTTGCGATATCTGATGGAAGGTGGTTCCAGTCGTTTAATGTATGTGGAATAAATCAATAACAAGAAGTGTTTGTTTAGCAACATCTTAATCCAACTTTTTAGTGAAGGTTCAGACCGGAAAAGTAATAGTTAGGCAATTGACCCCGTAAGCGATGATGTCACAACATTGCGTCTGGGTCCAAACAAATCGTTGCTAGGGGCGTTGCTATGGACTAATGCATGCAGACTCCACATGAGACTAGAATTTTGCTTAGAAGTAAATCTTTTTTGTAAGCAACCTAACTTCTTGATATCTAATTATGAAGATGTTCTTGTCGTCTCAGTGTCGTATTGCAACAATGAAAGCAATTTCTCAAGTATTACACTCAGCTTTGCTTTGGTAGCAGACGACACGATAGACTTGCTGGCCTCTGTTGCACCGGGCGTCTTCATTGAATTGCGTCGGTAAACAAGCGACAAAAACAAGTGCATTTCCGTGGCCGTAAGGCCTCCGAAATGAGCGTTTTTTTTTTTTCTGTGAAGAATTTAGTTTAGTTCAGAGGGGTGAAAGTGCCGTAAAATCAAGCCACGTCATGCAGATCATTTACGACGACGAACTGAAGTGCATTACCGGCGTACTGCAGGCCAGTATGAGAAACAAATCGTACGCCACCAAGGCAATTAGTTCATTATAATTATTATTATTATTGAGGTTGTCAGGTTATTAAAGAATTCCATGTCTGTCGCAATTTCTCAGTAACCATTGCAGCGACGGTTACAACCAGGCACGACGCACCCTCATATAGCGCGAGTCTACAAACAAAATTTGGGATCTCGACCGATCGCCTCAAGTGCTTTTCTCACGGGTCCAATGCGATCTTTTAGCAGACGATCATCTCGATCGACGCCCGGACTTTCAATAAACAACATTTTCATCGCACCCGACTCTAAATTCGTTTAAGTTACTGAAAATCATTATATTTAGAACAAATGCAACAGCAGAATATCGTCCTTATTCACACGATTCAAACGACGGCGTCGGCTTGGCCTGCCGGCGTGTGGCAGACGGCATACTTCTTGCATTCGTCGTCTGCTGCAGGCAACTTGAGGACCGGAAGTTGCAGTCGAAATTATTTCAGAAACAAGTGATTTCTGGCACACTTCTGTCGAAGCATATATGATATTCAAGCTTTTCTATATCTGTGATTTTTAGAAGTTTGAATCCTACTCCTGATTTTTGAACGGCCGGGTTTTCGTAGCGAAACCTAGAAACATGTATTTATCCATAACAACGACCCTAGCAACGGTTTGTTTGGACCCATGACGTCACACTTACGGAGTCAGTGTAAACAAATGGTTTCGCGGCGACTATTGTTAGCCAATCCTCAGTTTATATTGTGTAGGTCTTAATTAGAAGATTATATTCTCACATATTAAAATAACACTAGAACTGGTCAACCAAATACAAACATTTTACAATAATACAGACGTCTACCTTTTCAGCTAAAAGACAGGCTGTACACTACTTAATAACCCCAAAATAAAATCACTACGAAAACCAATGCAATGCGTACCTATGCACTTCTGCTCAGCTACATCGTAATAAAAGCCTTCGGGACAGCTGAGAACCGAGTTGCCGTTCACATCCTGTCCTGTAAGAAAGCAATTGTTAATCTGGTTTTATAGTAGAATTTATTTTGAATATGTTTTGTTGTTTCCTGATGAGGTACAGCCTCAGGATTTTTGAATATCGCGCTGCGTGAAACTGCAGATCAGCGAGGCTAGGCGTGTGACTTCTGCCACAGGCACGCAGTTTCGCTGGCCTGCTCTTTCACGCCGCGATAAGAGGCTGATCTACTGGCCGGTCAGGGTTCACGCGATATTGTTATAAGGAAGCTGTACACGTTGAAAGTAAAATGCCTTGTTCTATCACAGGTTTTATTTTTACATATTAGCTTAAGAGCGTATGTCTGCCTACGAGTATGTAGACACCTGACAAAAGAGAATGTCGAAGATAGGGACAGTTATGTAAATATATTTTATAGTAATTTTAAATTTGTTCTACGCTAGTAATGAGATATTAAATTATGTGTACATTCAGAAATTCACGATTTATTGATGCATGAATATATTAGGTTCTGAAAGCTACGATTCTGGCAACTGTTAAGCCTTTGAGAAAGGTGCTGTGTATATCAAATCCTGGTTTTAACAGCTTCAGTAAAGTGGTAATTTCTTAATGTTTCCATCATTAGAAAACGTTTGTTAAAGGCAGTAACAGGGCCGTCACAATTAGTAAAACATACAATACTGCTATTACCTTTTGTATCAGGGCATATGAACGCACGAACTTTTTTGACATATTCACTAGGATGTACAGTTTTCCGATGCTCGTGAAACACCTTGGATATGATTGTCAGGTGTTAATACCAATATAAACTGCCCAACCCTAAAGAAGCGATCGCGTAGGAATATCCTTTTTAAAACATTCCAGCATATTTTCGGGAAGTCTGCTTGCCCATGTCGTAATTCATCATGTGAAGGACAACTATGAAGTTCGAATGCTATATATTTTTTTATAACTAGAGAAAAATACCAGCTGAAACCCATTGACGGCTCTCGTCGTTCATGTACGGCGGCGATAACAGAGTGGAAAGTGCTCATCTTAACGCGAAACTGCTCACACCGCTGGAGGTTAAATGCTACTTGTTATTTCTTTGGCGAAATATAAATATTATACTCGCGCGGTGTTTCGCTTGGCTTGGGTCATTTACAGTTTTAAATTTAGCTGCTCCTCGCATGTGGTACGCTGGTACGCTCGATATGATCCCTTCGCATGTCGGCTGTTCTTCTGGTAGTGGCAATAGACCAGTCTCACTAGCTAGTGTTTATACGATAGCGCTGCCGCAATACCTCGAACGCTTCTGAGAATTTAATTCAGAGGATGGCAGCCCCATTCGATTGAGATTCTCTCTAAGGTACCTTAAATTCAAAACTTGAAACCTGCAGCGGTTTGACCTTGCTGCTGCCCGTTGGGAGGTACGACACCCGAACTCCAGTTCAACAGCAAAACTGTTTATTACCTGTCGGCTCCCCAGCGGCGTCCGGCCGCTGGGCAGTGTTGGCCCTACTCATATAGTGGGGGGCGCGGGGCTTTCAACGCCCCCCCCCCCCAAACCACAGGAATGTCAGGTAAGCGGACGTACGCGTCAACATAAAATTGAATAGAAAAAAAGAATCTGACAAATTTTCGCTTTACTATTTTCATTTGTTTCCTCTAAACCTGAACTGCTTGTGAGCACTAGACCTGCTCACGCTAGATCTTTAAGAAGGCATCTACGCATTGACGCTCTCTTTATACTATTACATTGGAAACAAAAAATAAAAACAACAACTGGAAAACCTTTTTAGGATAAAACAAAATAGCAAGAACTCGACCTTCAATGCGTTTTTCGAAAATTTTACACAGATAAATTTGTTCAGTGAAATTTTGAACCAAATTCCACGGCCATCAGGTACCTCCGCAATATATTTTATCCCAACACGAAAAAAAAATTGTGCTTTTTTCGAACAGCCAAGAATCTTTGTCTAACGCAGTACTATATTAAAACGATTGAAAATGTCTTACGTTTGAGTATTTCGGAACTGCGTCGTTTTCTAACTTGTGCTTGTTCTTCATCCCGGAGAGATGACCTCAATGCAGGGTGATGATACACATGTTGCGACGGGTATTCTTGATTCATGTTTGAAACTTCATGCTGGCTCAAGTGCTGCGTGGTGTAACCTTCGCTGTTTGTCGAAGTCAATTCAGCAAAAATGTTAGCAGACAAGTACACAATGAGATACACAATCCGCATCGTAACACCGATGTCAAGAATCCTGTCAGACTCAGAAAATATATTGTGTACGTTTGAGGCGCTGAGTTGAAACGAAAGCTTTCTATCTATGCCTCGCTCATCAAACAACGCTTCGAGGTGGGAGAGAGAAGTAAGCGACAAGCGTGGTTTTATTATCACTCTAGACGAAAGCACTGAGTTGCCGTTCAGGAATTCTATGAAACTTATGATATCTGTTCTTGCACCATCGGCAATACACATATATCGTCGCTCTTGTCATCTAGCAATGCGGATGACGCCAAATATTTAGGAGACGGCCAAATCTTAACTTTGAATTAACGAAGCAGAATGCCGGCAAAAGTTTAACATTAATAGTTACATTTTTGACGGCTGAACAATATGATAAATTTTCAAGGAAAGACGATAAGCTGCTTCTGTTGGGAAGAAAATCCGTTTATTGCAGAGGATTTGAATGTTTATTTAGAAGCAAGAAAATAATTTAGAGCGGCAGATTCTAGATATTGTAACAAAAGAAGTAATCATCCAATCTAAACCCCAAAAAAATACAATGGTTCCCAACCAGTTCGCCTGCATGCATTCTGTCCTTCCAAAGTAATCTTATCAGCGGTGCCAAAGCTGACGCGAGGAAACAGCAATGCTAAGAAGCACACATCTTAAAAGTTACAGCTCGCCCAGAGCTGCACAGGTTGTTAGTTGGTCAAGAGGCTCACGCTTGTTTTTACTTTATTTTACCTTAAAAGCCGATTGAAAGTGCCAAAAGACCGGTTGAGAAGGACCGAAATCTCAACGTCACGGCGGTCGCCGTGTTTCTGTGCATCGGACGGCTCATTGAATCAAGCTCATGGAGTGCGTTGAAACTTTACACTTTTAGTCTGTGTGATAGCGCTTTTTTGCATTCTAAGCAGGGAGATGCAAATACCGGTTCGAGTCGAATAGTTCTGAGTCATTCATAACCTTCAAATTAAAAAGAAGAACCACTGCACGTGGCCTTGTTATACTATAGTGGTGTTAAAACGTGAGATGGCACTGTGCTACCCGAATCAAATTGGTATTCGCACAACTCTAACCCTAACTCCAAGTTGTGCGAATACCTCCTTGAACCGAAGAACGCAGTATCGTCCCTAGCTATAACACTGTTAAAGGAACAGATTGTCGGGACTTTCCCTTTCACTGTGCAGTTATGAATGATGCTGTGCTATTTCATTCGAACCGGTATTCGCAAGCGCATATAAGCTGTAAGCTTTTATTGTGCTCGAACACGAGGTGAAACGTAGTTGAACAACCGGTGCAAAAACCGAAGAAATCAAGTAAGCTATGAAGGTGCTATGGCCGTGTAGCGTACTGCCTTGGTACCACAAGAGGGCACGTACCTTGCAGAAGAAAGGAACAGTCGTTCTTTACTTTTCTTCAACTTAATTTTAGACGTAGCCAACGCTACGAAGAAATTATACCAATGAAGTAGCGTGAAAAGTGCTCGTCGCTAGGCCTTTTCTGTCTATGATTTGTTCAGCGATGAAAGAACATGTACAAAAATATTATGAACACCGTGTATGGTGCCTTTTAAAGCTGCGTGATTGGCCCCATCAGCTTGTAGCTTTGGCTCTGTCTGGAATGAAGGTGAAACCAAGTATAGCCAATTTGGCTCCCGGTTCCTGACAGAGAGCAAGAACCACATTTAATTGATACCAGTCTCCAAGTTTCCCCAGAGAAGCTTGGACAGATAGTATTCGTAAAAAATGAATGGTCCTCGTAAAAACGTTGCGGAAGAGTGCAAGGATAAAAGCCCTGTTCACATGAGACCGTGGAGAGTTTCACCCAGGCTCTGGTGACGTGGCAGTGAATATGTACCGGGTACAAAAGCTCCGGAGGCAGCAGTAAACTACTACTGGGCTGCAAACCATTTGCGGCTTGGCATGTCATGCGCAAACCGAGGTTCTGAAATTATTTGAAATACGAGCGATAAAAAACAACGGAAAAATCCAGTTCAGTAAAGGTTATACTAAGGGTCTTTATTTCTAAAAGCGACAAATTCTGAAACCAAAACTAAGCCAATTTCGGCTGAAATTCGGAGTATAGGTGGGAATTCATCGTATCCAAAAAGTGTTTATCTGGAATCGGATATATGCGAGCAAAAACAATGTAAATGTGGCCATGGTATATGGCTCATAAACTCCTATATATATAATAAATATATATATATATATCAGTGTGTCCAACCGAAAGGAATACGGGTTCGGTTACGGCTCAGGTTCAGGTAAATTTATTTTGTTCCGGTTCAGTTCCGGTTCGACTAATTCGATCCGCGAACCGGTTCGCGAACCGGTTCGGAAATTATAAATGACAAATTGCAACATCAAAATAAATTACAAATAAAACATCTGAAATCAGCACATACGAAACGGGATACGTCGTAGTGTAAGGCTCAGGGATTTCTACCAGGAATGGTTTCTTTATGTGCACTCAAAGGTTACCTCACCGACGTTTACGCATTCGGACTTCATCTAATTGGGTCCGATGCAGTAGCTGTAAAATCCGCGACCTCCTTACAAACCCCCTTACAAGTAGAACTCGCTAACTATCCCGCCACCTCGGCGTGTAAGCAATTGAAGGAACAGTGGGGAGAAAATACAGCTTTCTTTATTTGAACAAGCCTTCGGTAACTCAAAGTAGACCCTTAAAGAAGTTTTCATTAAACAAGATACGGAATATGAAAAACACTTCACCGAACGCAACGCCAGAAGGACGTAATAGGATAAATATTAAAATAGAAGAGTTCGCTGTCTCACAAATATGTTAGCTTCTAAGTGCCTATACGAAACCGGATGCATTATTATCAAACTCCACAGCCTTTTCTTTTCTCATTCCGATGGAAGCAAGCTTCAAGAACTCGCGCGTTCTAGAAACGTGTTATGAAATGAGCACACAGCAGAATTTAGGATTTACGAGATTGTAGGAAAATTAAATCCCGTAACGCGATTTTTTTATTTTTTTTTGCACAGCCTTTTATTTCTTTTTCTTCCGTGCAAGCCGCGACCAGCGTAATACTGGTTTCTATGTCAAGATTCATGGATGCAGCGTTTGTCAAGACTCACGGATGCAGCGTTTATATTCCTAAGGCTGAGTGGAGAAGAAAAATATGTAAGCGAGGTGTGTGTCAGTTGACGGCACTTAAAAAACAAATGGCATTGATAGCACATTCATTGTCAACAGTGCGTGGCCGAACCGTTTTGACATG
Organism: Ixodes scapularis; assembly: GCF_016920785.2. Classification (NCBI taxonomy): domain Eukaryota; kingdom Metazoa; phylum Arthropoda; class Arachnida; order Ixodida; family Ixodidae; genus Ixodes; species Ixodes scapularis. The sequence goes on from NW_024609835.1 coordinate 91,830,501, forward strand.
AGCCGGTAACCGTTATTTTTTTTTCCGGTTCAGTTCCGGTTCGGGTTCATCGCGATAACAATATAACGGTTCGGGTTCGGGTTCAGTTCCGGAAAAAATACCGGCTCGGTTCCGGTTCGACACCCTGATATATATATATATATATATATATATATATATATATATATATATATATATATATACAACGGGCATGGTGGCGGAAGGCCGAAGGCGTGGGTATATAACTGAGAAGAAAAAACCCTTACTGAAAACAGCAACAACGGACGATTTAATCTTCGACGTTTCGGCCGGAGTCCGGCCTTCGTCAGGAAGAACTTTTACAGATGAACGCGGGTGGTATTTATACAGTGCTACGGTCGAGTCCAAATTTCGGCGGGGGTGACGGTTGTAGCTTTCGTGAGAGAGAAGCGTAGGGCAGTTTTTATCCGGGTGAAGAAGCTTGACGGTCGGGGCCAAGTTTCGAGGACGGCGGGGTGACGGTTGTAGCTTCTTGAGAGGGGGCGGCAGGGTCACTTTGCGTCCGGGCGAACAGGGGTGACCTGGACGATAGCGTACAATAGATGAAAGTTACCCCCGCAAACTAAAGTGCTGTCTCTACCGAAATAAACTTCCTAGACGTCAAGGTTAAAATAGACGAAGGTAAACTCGCCACGAGCCTGTACCGTAAGCCAACAGATCGACAGCAATACCTGCATTATCAAAGCGACCACCCACACCATTGCAAGAACAGCATTCCCTATAGCCAAGCTCATCGTTTCAAACGAATTTGTTCAAAAGAGACAGATTTTGATGCAACCAGCAAAAATTTAAAGTCAGTGCTTAACAAACAAAAGTATCCACCCCGAATAATCGACGATGCAATCAGAAAAGCCAAGCAACTGAACCGCGCAGACCTTATCAGCCCGCGCCCCCCGCAAACCGTCACACGACGCACAAATCTATGTCTAAGTTATAGCATGAACCATCCTAATGTAAATGACATCTTAAGACGACATTATAACATTCTCGAACAAAGCGAGCGCCTTAAACGCGCGTTTCCATTCGCCCCTGGGGTAGTGCACAGACGATCGCGTAACCTCAAAGACGCACTAGTAAACTCTCAGATAAATTCATCGCCACCACCGAACGAATGTAGGCATTGCATGCACCCAGGATGTCTGATCTGTAGACGGATGCAGCACACAAGCACGGCCAGCAGCACGCACTCGCAGTTCTCGATCAAAATTAAAGGGAACTTAACATGTACCTCGTCGAATGTCGTGTATTTATTCAAGTGTACGGTATGCAAAATGCAATACATAGGGCAGACTAGAACGGCATTTAGACTGCGCTTTAATAACCACAAATCTCACGCCATAAATCTTCCGACACTGCCCATATCCAAACATCTCGCTCTCCCGAGACACTCGTTTGATAAATTATCGGTGACGCTCCTAGAATCTGGATTTAAATCAAATCGCGAACGTGAACAGCATGAATCCTACCTAATTTACCGATTCAACACTATTAAACAAGGGATAAATGAAAGCCCCGGTACTCTAGCGTCGATTAAAATGCTAACAGACGAATAGCAACCACGATAAAAAAAAGAAACGAAAAACATTTTTTTATTTTTTTATTTTTTGAAGGTTCTAGATTTTATTGTTAACAGTGGTACTGTTTTTGTGGCCGGAACTGGACCCTCAACTTTTCTCTTTTATTTCCAGGTCTTCATTATTCATCGTATTTCTTTTTTATTTCTAGGTTTAACATTGTTCCCTTCCAGGTCTGACTCATTCCTGCCCCAGAAAACAACACAAGTAACCGTGCCGCCCATATTTTTTTTTTTTTTTTTGAGACAGCACTTTAGTTTGCGCGTTTAACTTTCATCTATTGTACGCTATCGTCCAGGTCACCCCTGTCCGCCCGGACGCAAAGTGACCCTGCCGCCCCATCTCAAGAAGCTACAACCGTCACCCCGCCGTCCTCGAAACTTGGCCCCGACCGTCAAGCTTCTTCACCCGGATAAAAACTGCCCTACGCTTCTCTCTCACGAAAGCTACAACCGTCACCCCCGCCGAAATTTGGACTCGACCGTAGCACTGTATAAATACCACCCGCGTTCATCTGTAAAAGTTCTTCCTGACGAAGGCCGGACTCCGGCCGAAACGTCGAAGATTAAATCGTCCGTTGTTGCTGTTTTCACTAAGGGTTTTTTCTTCTCAGGTATATATATATAACCGTAATCTATTAACATGTAAACAATCGATACTTACATATGTCAACCGTGAGAATATTATAGAAGCTTTCTATTGCGGGCTATCTGCTTGGTTTCGAAGTGTGAAGTTTTGGTTTGCTTTTCGGTCAAAGACTTGTTGAGGTCTGCTTAGCCAGCCCTTGGCAATCTCTATCACATGCGCTTTTGTGCAGTCAGTATTTTTTGGTGCCTTAACGGCTCTAGTTCTTTAAGCATCTGCATTCGCCTAGACTTGTGAGTGACCTCAGTTGCAACATAACGGGGAACATACCAGAAGTTTGTAATTTACGCAACAATGTCTGAGAAATTTGCTCAGAATGTTGGAAGGCAGTTTATTTTAAGTGGGATTTTCACTTTGGAACTTGAAAAAAGTACCTTCCATCTGCAGTTTGACTCCTAATAACTTTGTGCCTGGTTTACTGATTCACGCATGAATACATGCTATCCTGTATTTTGTTACATTGATAAGAATGTCGGATGCAAGTGAGCAAGAATTAATCCGGCGCTTCTGAAATTGTGCAGCTAATGGCACTCACGGTTATGTTCTATGTGTTAACTTGCATAAACTTGTAATACTTTATTCGAAAATATATTAATAATTTTGATTCGTGTTTGTAGGCGTTGCGGTCTCGTCCACAACACTCTGGGCCGCTTACGCCGGCCATGAGGTTCCAAGAAGTGGCCTCCTGGAATGCTCACGGCCGGCGTTACTTGAAGTTTCGATAACTTCAGGGTAAAATTTTATTTTTATAAGTATTTTGGCTTTCCGCTGATAAAGGGTTATTGACGCCGTCTGTCAATTTCCAACCAAATCGAAGACGACAAAAAACATCGCCGGAATTTCCCTTTAACGGAGGCATTGTGCCAAACGTTGAAACACTCGTGTCGTTGTCTGTCATGCACTTTTTTTTTTGTGACGCCCGCTCAGCGTTTGCGTTTGGCGAAACACAACAACAGGTCGCACAGATTTCGAGAGCAATATATAGATAGTGGATCATTGACATCACCACAACCACTTAGATGGCCGGATGTAAGGGACGGCGTTAACAATCCTACTCGGAAACATCCCATTGTTTGCTTATCTTCCGCTTCTAACCTACCACACTTTATGCCAATAACTATGGGCCGCGGTGGGGTGACTTCACCACCGACCAGGGCGTCTCTAGCGGTAACTGAGCTCTTTCATCCGAGAGTCTCATTAAGGTGCCACATCCTGAGTGTGTGGAAGCACTTTAAAAATTCGGAATTCTAAAATGCCCGTACATGTGGCAAATTCAGACTTTTCTGTTGTTGTTGCATGCAAAAGTAAATAATCAAAAACTGACCGATACGAAGTTTACTCGATTCTACAGAAACTTACGAGACTAAGTACCGTGTGGCTTTGGCACAAATTGGGCATTGTTGCAGGTGACCTTTTTTGCCTCAAAGTTCGAATTATGGAATAAATGCTATGGGTGTAAAACACAATAAAAATTTCTGTGATAGCAGGGGAATGTCTGAAAACAAGACAACAATTTCCAAAGTTTTCACTCTTTGGGCAGTGAGTGCGTCGATTAAGTACTCCCTGTACCCGAAATATTGACCCAGTGCACGATTTTATTAGACGCCCGTTAAGCACGGAACAAGCGGGTCTTTAAGACTCCATTTTGGCTTCTCTGAGCAACTGTCGGTCCACAAGTTAGCTTATATTCATGAGTCACGATAAACTTTAATTAAAGCCGGTATTAATGTGGTACGTTTCGTCCGAATCGTCAGACAATAGGCAATTGCGGATATCATAGTTTCGGTTCCAAGTACTTCACGAGAAGTTTAAAACTTGCAGTTTTGCTAGATGCCTGTCAATGTACCTATCTTTCATATACTTCCAACCGGATTCTTTATAACCATAAGTTCTTTCGAGTTTCGGTTCTAGTCTACATAACGCGGTTCTGTTTCAGTGAGTGTCGAATTCTCTTTTCTTAGAGATTAATCAATTTTTAGTCAATTTTGTTTCAACATAACAATGTAACTATGGTACAAACCCACCGGAAGTTAAGTGAGGCATTTCGGAATAAAAAGTCAGCTAATCACGAATGTTTTAAGTGTTTCAGAGGTGTCTGAGCTTCTGTGAGCGACGACGAACCCCTGCGTTCACTGTCTTTGTGCACAGCTGCAGAAATAATTGGGAGCGAGCGTGACGATATCTTTGAAGACAGAGAACAGATCAGTCACGATAATTCTAATGGCGTTGGACTGCCATACAGGACATATCGAATTGTAACGTATCCTCGCGAATGAAATAATCATGAGATGAATTGCAACAAAGCTTCGTTTCTTGTAGCCAACAGACTTCCTACAAAAATAAAAGAAAACACATGGCCATTTTCTCCAGCACTGTCCACTCCCCTGACGCTGCGTCCTAAGATTTCTACCTCTTCTCTAAAATAAAACTCCTGGGACCAGGGCAGCGCTTTGACTCCCTTAAAATGATCCAAGCAGAATCACAAAAAGTCATTGACACGCTAGAGCAAGAAAAAATTAAATGTGCCTTCAAAAATATAAACATTTTCTGGAATCGTTGTTTACAAGCCCTAGGTGGGTGAATGAAAATGACGCTGTACATTAGGATTTAAAATAAGTATCGTTATTTTTATGAGCAAAGTTCTGGAAATTTCGGGGATGACATCCTTTTGTATTTAAACTCCAAGATGAGCAATACAAAGATACTCGTATGTAAGTTTTGCCAGAGCCGCTGCCTTGACGTTGACTATTGTCGAGAAAAATTCAAAATTAAATCAACAAACCACAAGGCTTCCCCTAACCAAAAGATATCTCCAATGGAGCAATAACGCAACTTCACGGTTGGAATAACAGTTGACTGTTACCGTTGCGGAGATACCAGTCCTTGACTTCCACTTCTCTCCGAGTTACTTGTAAAACCAAGCTGTTTTCTAATTAAAAAAAAGAAACATTTAAGACAGAATTGTACGCGACAAGAATTTACTTGTTTTTACAACACCTAACTGTTTTACTAATTTCTAAAGTGCCCTTCTATTCTATGTTTGCAGGGCACCTACCGCACTACAGACAATAGACCGATCTCACTATGCAATCCACGCATGCGTGACGCCGCCATAACTTAAGTTTGCAGGAGCCAGGTGGCAATGCACGAGACGACTCGTGCCACCTCGTGCTATGCGCAGGCAGAGCTCCAGAGAGACTTTCCCACGCGAAGAAATAATAAAGAAGTTTCCTAGATGTATTACGGCAGCAATGGCGTAACGAAACTGGCTGGTGAGCTCGGTCAACTCGTGAGCCTCTGTGCAGGATCAAATATCGTTGACCTTATCACCAACCAAACTGACTTCAGAGTAGCAGCTCCTCTTCTTTGCCGGGATACCGTGTTTTGTCATGTGGCTTTTTCAACTCTTGAATATTTTTTCACAGTTACCTGAACAGCGCCGAGAAAACCCAATTGTCTTCAACCGAGAAACCAGATAGTATTTTACCATAAGCATTCGCACCAATGCTGCCGGCAGTGACACGCGTATCTGATCAATTGAGCTTAGGAAGTGGGGGGGGGGGGGGGGGGGGGTAATTCTGCTCTAGTCTTACATAAAGTTCCTGTGCAGGCTACCTACCGGAGCCAGAGTTGCGCGTTCATCCCCGTAGCGAATTCTTTCCTGCTCGGCATGTTGATCCTGCTCCTCATGTGACTAAATTCGGCGAATAGCAGCGCCGCGCGTTCGAGGCGCGCGGCGCGCTCAAGAGCAAGAGGAACGTGCCCCGGGGCGCGTGCAACGTCTACTTTCCTGCACGGCATTTGATCCTGCTCCTCAAGTTATCGAATCTCGGCGAAGAGCGCCGCAGCGGCACGCAGAAAACGAACGCGCAACTCTCGCTAACGTTGGGAGCCTTTACAGGAACTCTATTTTTACAGGATTGAGATTTATCGGCACCAACATGTTTCATACTCATGCTACAACCTTTCAATCGTTAGCGCTTTGTTACATATTGGCATTTTCTAAACGTGCACAATGCAGCGCAAGGAAGCACGGTGCGCAGAAACTATCCCAGCATTGTACTGCCTATGAAACTGAATTGAGTGCGCGTTTAGAGGAAGGTCACTATTTGTTACCAATAACGAAATATTTTTAAAACATATTCTGTTTTCTTTGGATTTATATTTACAGGTCACCCAGGTTTATTTTGTTTCTTTATTTCGAATGAAGTACTACATGCCGGTGCCATTAATTAATGCTTAATTTTATTGTACTCCTTATTATTATGTCTCAATTCTGCGCATTTAGCTCCTGCAGCTCCCTTTCTTTGCTGTATTAATCCACTGCTAATTTTAAGTAATGGCAAGTATACACACACTTAAAAAAGCTTATATTCTTAATATACACGAAATGCGCTCTAAAGGGATAGCATAGTCGCAAGTTCCAGCAAAAATAGGGGGCGCCGCAAATTCAAAGACGCGGTCAAGAGGGTGATTGGTTCGCTGTGGGAATCGCCATACATCAGAATCGACGTGTTCTGCGACAAATTATACCGTGCGATCGACTACAATATTTCATTAGCCTGTTTTTTTTTTTTTTTTTTTTTTTTTTTTTTTTAAATGCAGCCGCAGCTATTTGAACATTTGAAAACCCTTTATACTTGCACGCCACGCAACGCAATGTTGAATAGAAATCAGCCCTGGCACGGCCGAAGAGGTGTTGTTTCACCATGGGCACTTCGTTTCAGCAAGGCTAGTCTTCCGAAAGAAAGTGTGACGTGGTGGGAAGTCAATTTTCGTTTTATGACACAAGGGCAACAAGAACATTTGAGGTCACCCACCAATGAATGTCTGGTCGCGCAACGTAAGCAAGGAACGATTAGCGCCGCGAACACTTTGAGACGTCGCTATTCACCAGTACGTCTCATGGATACTAAACGAGGTGCCACTGCGGGAAACGCAATATAGGTTATGTTTAATGTGTTAAGATTTTTTTTGTGTTGTAAGCGTTGGTCGGCAAAAAGCAGTACAGTACAGAAGACGACAGGCGGTAGGAGACATTGCGCGAGACGAGGAAACGAACTTTAATCAATGTCCTCCTTGGGTAAGCGCGGAAAGCGTTCGGAAACAACGAACCAGACATGCGGGCTAAGATCATTTTAGTTTCGTGAACATCATTCAAATCTTTATTTTGTTTACGGCAATATTACATTGCCATTGACCGAAATTGGATCGCTACATTGACAATTTGCAAAAACGAAGAGCTCCAAAAGAGCTCCCAATCATTCTGGTACATTTTTCGCGTTGCCACAACCATTACGGGCACTGTGCACGTCCAAACATTACACTCATGTGTAATCCTTGTAAACTGATCCCAAAATAACGGGGAGACAATCCCTGAAAAACAAGACTTTATTTGACGTCAAACAACTTAAATTCAGCCAGACAGAGCATTGCAGAAGGGAAATGAAGGAGTTCCAAAGACTTATCTTCAGATGTCAACTTTGCATAATGTCAAGTAGCTAGGGTGCTATATGCGCTATGCTCGAAATCTCGAAATGGAAGAATTTCAAGATGCAGCAGCGATAACACACCGAACAATACGTTTCTGCACTTTTTATACGCACTAAAAATTAAAAAGAAAATCTAATCAAACAATGTCGTCCATCGCGAATTGCATTCAAAGAAACACGCCAGCTGCAAAGCTTTCGGAGAAAAGCGATGGAGCAGAATTACCCTCTTTTTGTTGCTGAGGCTGGCCGCCAGAGCGGTGGCAACCTAGCTCGAACTTGCGAATTTACATCCTCTGGGAGTCGCAGCTTGCGGGCCTCCCGTGGGAGGATAGTGCGTGCTATTACTCCAGCTTCCGACCGAGCGCACGTACCGCTCTCGAACGTTTCATTCTGTGACTGACTCGTTCCTCTTCTTTTTTCTTCGTTTGACACCTCGCTACCTTATCGCCTCATTGCTTGCACCTTGCTCCCCTCCACCCATTTGGAGCGTGCGACACAAATAAGGTGCGCCGCTCCGCCTTGGCAGCTGTTCGGCAGTGCCATCAATAACTGCGCCTGCGTTAGGTTCCGGAGTGAAACGCTGCCGCTCCAACCTCGTCTAATGCGCCCGCAGCATCTTGGTCGCGTCCCTTTCCGCGGCCGCGCTTTCAATCAAAACCTAAAGTAAAAGTTTGGTAGCTTGACACTCAACAACCTACGGATATCCAGCGTTCTCTCTTTGTGTTTTCGCATCATTTAACCCGCTGGAGTTGCCTTAAGCACCAGTGAAACCGTTTTCCGCGCTGTTGTAAGCGGCAACGAGGGCAAACATACCGGCATGCTTTTTGTTTATCTGCGCTGGTATATGCCTCCACGAAGCGCTTGTGTTCGAAGGTCCGGAAATAACAATATAAAGCCAATCACCAGCGCCAGTGTTTAATCAGAAGTACAGGGTGAAACAAGGAGACGGCAGGCTCTTTAAATTGACCGGAAAATTTGGTTTCTTAACCTATCGCGCTACGACTTTGTGCAGCGACTTTGTGCAAGCGGTCGTGACGTCAACTGCCACCAACGAACGACCAGACGACGCCGAGAGCCGCCGTATTTAGCAGACAAGGAACTGCAGTTCCTCGTTGTTACCGCGCCTGTTTTTGTTTCTGCGACTGTCGCCGCCTGCGGAACGAGCGTCGCTTGAGTCGAAAAGATTGTCTGCTAAAGACGCTGGCTCTCGGCGCCGTATGCTCGTTCGTTGGCGGCGTTAGTTGCAGCATCTCTTGTCTACCGTGCGAAACGGCGCCGTATTGTTTGAAGACCGGTGGCATCGCTGCGTTTCCATAAGAGCTAAGCCTTTTTCTTTCTTTACTTTTTCCTCAGGTAAATCGCTCTTTGCAAATTTTACAAAAAAAAAATGCACCATCTGTGGGCGACGCTGCACAAAGTCGTAGCGCGATAGGTTAAGAAACCAAATTTTCCGGTCGATTTAAAGAACCTTCCGTCTCCTTGTTTCACCCTGTATTGTTCGCTCCTCTTATCATGGCACTGCTCTCGCCCACTTGAATATCGAGGAGATATATTGGGATTGGGATGATGAAGGCGGTTTTCGCAGCGCATAAAGTAAATCTATAATTTCAATTCACAAGTCTTGCGTAAAAACGCTTAGTGCGGATTGTGGCGCCAAACGTATTGTATAGTGCTATGCTCAGGTAAGCTGACATTGATTAAAGACTAGAATTGGCAGCCACATAGAAGTCCTACGCCAGTCCGGCGGTGGTCAATACAAAACGCTTCTGAGCCCTAGTGTCTTGTCGCACGCTTCCAATAGTCGGTGTCAAGAAAACCGGGGTACATTACTTTTTGGTGTAAGTAAATGCGAACGTTTGTTTATACCAAAATGAAAACGTGGGACGTTTCCATTATCATCAAATGATGACTGATAAATTAAGAGTCAGGGAAAGCTCCTCTAACCCCTTTCTTCTTTAGGAAAGCGAACGCTGGAGAGGCGGTGACTTCGCCTCCAGCGTTCGCTTGGTTAAAGTGGAATGAGGTGGTAGTGCGTTCTCCTTGCTGCGATCGGCTGTCAACTTCTCATGGCTGGGATCCGGCGAGAGACAATTCTAGCTACCATGAATGACTTTTGTAACCTTTCCCATGAGTGTCCGACGGATTTCTCCGAACCGCTTTCCTTTTATGTCAGCACGGGAGTGGAACCGATTTCCTCGAACTCGGAACCCAGTGGAATCGTTCGGCCGGCACTTCGGACTTGTGTGGTCTTTGCCTGCACAACCGCAGGATGCGTGGGGTAGGTTTTTTTAGGTTCATAAAGAGAACAATGATGGCAAATTCGTCATAGTTGTTATAATTATGTTAACGAAAATAAACGCCGCAGATTTGTATAAACGCAGCGTAAAGTACAAAGCAACGCCTCTAAATAATTTCAGAGGAAGTTGGGCCGATTTGGAGATATGCGTTTATGTTAGCATCAACAGTAGGACATAAACACGTACAAAATTGAGGACAGATAGAAGGGCTAACACAGCGCTGACTAGTCGACGCGAGACCCAGATTGAATTTAGAAAAAGCGTGCTCTTGTTTCTTCATATGCTTCTATGAACCACGTTGTGATTCACTCAGTCCACAATGCAGGTGGAGACAACACATCCACACCAACTGCTCATAGGACGGGCAATAGTACAAAGCACGAGCTATTAGCAGTGGATTCCAGTGCGTGAGCTCTGCATTGGTGCTCCCATGGCTTTGGCTCGCGTCCGTAGTTTTCCTTTTGCTCCAAGTAAGTGTGGAACAAAACAAAATTCTGCTTTTCACCACATGATCCGTGGCAATCGGATCTCGAGGCGAATACTGTTTTACACCTAGAGTCCATAGAGCGTTGTCAAAGCTACTGGCGGAAGCACGGGGTTCGATCTCGCAGATCTTTTGCACTCGTTTTCGCTCCAAGAAAACTATAGATGAAGCCACGCGCTCGCACCAGTAGCTCTGATAGCGTTGTATACTAAGAGTTAAACGCAATAGGGGACCAGTGGCCGAGTGGGCTAGAGCTCACCAGCTCGGAGCACGTGGAGCGAAAGCTCGCTTTGCATATCCCAGAGATTCTCGAAAAAGTGTCTATATGGTCCTCCCGAGAGAGAGGAACGCTCTTGATAATTATATTCCTTGAGAAAGGGAGAAACTTTCGTCCCTGAAAGCAGGGTGCAAAGATCCTCTGTCGTCTGCCTCAATATGGCGGCCCCAATTCGAGCAAGTCAAACTCAATAGGGTTAACGAGGACGCTTCGTCTAATGTACGGGGCGAGAGGAGCGTCAATTAAAAGCGCAACACGAGCTTTCGCGTAGTGTATTTATTTCCGAAGCCAGTTTCCCCCGCAGGTAAAAAAACTTGCGTTTCGAAAGCAGTCACTCAATCATCTTCTGGTTGTTAGCACTGTGATGTTAAACGGAGACAACCAATACCCAGTTACTTCGCGCATTTTACGTCTCACCTTTGCTCTTCTTGGAGCAACAATTCCTTTGTCTGCACCACACGTCAAGGAGGAAAGGTAAACCATTCGCGAAACCAAAATCCGCTCACAAAAGAGCAAATTCGAAGCAGCCTACTTCGCTTATTGTTACACGGCACCGTCAAGCGTGTAAGAAGGTGTAATCACCCGCCATAAAATGCAGGTTCAATCAGAGTAGTTGCTAGTAGCCAGGCTAGGTGGCACTGACTACTGCTTAATTCATGTTCTACAAAAAATTTTAGTTTCTCACGCCATCATTGCGCCTTGGTCACACTTATTACGTTCATTATCAGACATCTAGGTACATTACGCCTACAGCAAACATCAGCTGAATATATGCAACGAGCGCGTACACATGCACGGCACACACAAACATCAATACAACAGCACACTTTTTGTTTACGTAAAATATGCGATATGTACAAGATTAAAACCATACCTGAACATGGACGTTACGAAGCATGTCAAAACGACATATTTATAATTCCGCATTCCAACAGCAGCCAGTTCCGCAACTATCTCCTCCGATTCTGAGGCGTTTTTGAGGTATTAAAAAGTACTACCTAATCGGACCATCCAATGTATACGAGGTTTTCTCCTGCGCCAATGAGGCTTCTTGTAATCTTGAAACTTTCTTCAAGGTGACGCCACGCCGGTTTACTTCCTTCAAGAATCAGGAGGTGATCTGTGCGGGACTTCCACATCGCATGCAGCCCAACCAGTGCCAGCACTTCCCAACATTTACCTTTCAGGCCTGTGCCAGACTCAAAGAGCTTCGCGCTATACCAGTCCATGTACAGTTCTACTTGCAATGCACTAGTACATTCTAAGTTCGCCCAAAACAGTTAAGGCCCGTTCACACTCCTGCAACAGAGTACGACCGAGGGAGCCTAGACCTGTCGAGAGAACACACTGGTACTCTGGCGCCTTCTATGCGGTGACCCTGGAACTGCATTTCACAAGAGCGAAGTTTTTGCGGGATTTTCTAGGTCAAATGTGCATAATACCTATAAGAAAGGCTCGTTCATAACGTTGACAAAAGTTTTACGAGCCAAGAAAGAAAAAATAATGCGCGAAAGAAATAGAAAGCATGCCGGACCGTCAATGTTACACTGCTACCCAATAGATGGCGCCAGTGTGTGCCCTCGTTGTAAGATATATTAAGAGATTCCGAGGCACCCGGATTTAAGATGTCGGAAGTGTGTTAACGGTTCTTTATACGCTGGGGCAAAAGAGAAAAATACATGCTGGAGAGATTCCAGCATAAGAGACATCGCACAGTTCGGAGTCCACGAAACAAAAAAAAAAAAAAAAAAACTTTTCTTTTTTTGTTATTTTTTTGTTGTAAGTACGTCGGCGCTAAACGTATAAAGAAATCTATTGCGTCTTTTTGGACAAGATATGTTCGTAGGCGCTTGAACACCTTAGAGCGACTCTTAGCAACAAAAAAGGAGCGGTAGAAGGTCGGCGGAAAAACGGAGTGTATAGTGTTCCAGTAGGGGGATTTTCTTTTCACCTTACAAAGATATTTGCGAGAAAAACGGGCTTTAAGTAACTTTGTGGCAGCGGGGATTTCTTTATAGAACCGTAATAATGCTGTTGCCGTTGCTCCTTACTGGGTTACAAGCCAGGATGCGAGCAGCGGTCCACCAAGATTGACGAAAGATCGCACGATTACAAAACTCCGCTGGTCGCGAAAAAATAAGAACCCCTTCACTTTGTTTAAATTCAAGAATTGGTACCCCCAACCCTCATCTGGCTTGGCTAATGAAAATATTTCCACGTCTCATGAGCTCAAAACTGGAGTTCCAAACATAACTTGCACAAAACCGCTGCACCTTATGAATTTCGCTTGCATAGGACAGCAGACGCTGTGCCGCGTACCATATGAATGAAAATAAAAACGTGCATACGAGAGCGCAGTTTAGTACAGCAATACTTCTGCCTCTTCAGTCCTGTAAATTATCGTTTAAAGTGTTGAGGTGAATGCCTCTTCTACAATTTTTTAGACAGCCCATACAAAAATGGTCTATGGTCGGCTATAGAAAATCCTTTGTATGGCCGGCTATAGCAAATTGGCCCAATTAGCTATAGCCGTTTCTATGGCTGTCTATAGCTTTCCCTATGGTCTCCCCTATAGTTGTCTATAGCTTTTTCAATGGAAATTTCGCTATCGAATTCGGTATGGTTTAGTCTATGGGTCTCTTTAGAAAGGATGCTATAGCCGCCTATGGCTTTTCTTTTGGTTCCTTTAGCCGCCTAAAGCATTTTGTATGGTCTGCTATAGAGATCTCTATGGCTTACTCTATGAATCTTTTTAGACACCGTGCTATAGCTGCCTATGGCTTTTCTTATGGTTTTTTTAGCCGTCTATTGCCCTTTGTATGGTCCGCTATAGCTCATTCTATAGCTCGTCTTATGGTTCTCTATACCCATCGTGCTACAGCTTTCTATAGCATTTCATATGGTCCCTTTAGCCGCCTATAGCATATTGTATGGTTTGCTATAGAGACCTCTATGGCTTACTCTATGGATCTTTTTAGACACCGTGCTATAGCTGCCTATGGCTTTTCCTACGGTTTCTTTAGCCGTCTATTGCCCTTTATATGGTCCGCTATAGCTCATTCTATAGCTCGTCTTATGGTTCTCTATACCCATCGTGCTACAGCTTTCTATAGCATTTCATATGGTCCCTTTAGCCGCCTATAGCATATCGTATGGTTTGCTAAGGAGATCTCTATGGCTTACTCTATGGATCTTTTTAGACACCGTGCAATAGCTGCCTATGGCTTTTCCAATGGTTTCTTTAGCCGCCTATTGCTCTTTGTATGGTCCGCTATAGCTCATTCTAAAGTTCGTCTTATGGTTCTCTATACCCACCGTGCTACAGCTGACTATAGAATTTTCTATGGTTCCTTTAGCCACCTATAGCATCTTGTATGGTGTGCTGTAGAAATCTCTATGCCTTACACTATGGATCTTTTTAGACACCGTGCAATAGCTGCCTAAAGCTTTTTCTATGATTTCTTTATGTGCCTATTGCTCTCTGTATGGTTTGCTACAGCTTCTTCTATATCTCGTCTTATGAGTCTCTTTACCATCGTGCCATAGCTGCCTGTAGTTTTTCTTTTTACCGCAATCGTATGAAATGTGAAACAAATTATTTGTTGTCACTGGACATCTTTAAAAAAAACCTTGTGAGACGTGCCGAACTTCATAGCCCCATTTAAAACAAAGAGCTAACATTTCAACAAAACAACAAAAAACAAATGCACTCACTCAGGTGTTTGCAAAAGCACAGGTAAACAGACACAAGGTATTGTTTTCAAATCTCCTAGAAGTTTATTACACACAGCCCATTCTGTAGACAAGCACACACTAAGCAATCTCTACTATGTGAAGAGGTACTACAGAGCTGTTATACAACTGAGAATATTGTAAAGCAAACAAGAACCAAAGGCAATTCCTGGGTAGCGTCTAGTCCCCCGGCAGCCGGCCGAATTACCCCCCCCCCCCCTTTCCCCCCGAAATTCTAATGCCAGTCGCCATTCATTGGCGCTGCAATCAGTTTATCAAAAGACGTTTCATCGAGATCGTTTCATCAACCCGTGACGTTTATAAACAACTCAAAATATGTTTTTTTTTTTTTTCTAATGATTTGCCAAGAAGTGGCGTGAACGGGTGGGCTGAGTCGGTGAGCACGCGCCTCAGGAATACAGGCGCGACGAAATGTCCCTGCAGCGTGCAATTCGCGTAACGAGTGCCGACTAAACGTGTGTCCATGAAGCGTCTATCCACGAAAAGGTGTCCATGAAACGTCTTTTCACAAAACGCAGAGAGAATAAGAATGTCAGTATTCTAACTACAATTTTCACATGATTTCAGAGAGCTAATGGCAGGCGACTGCGGTAGAATTACGGGGAAATTATTTTCCCAGCTGTCAGAAGATAGGCACTGCCAGGAGATAGACACTACAGAACGGTTAATTGTCGCCGAGTAGGTTGCAGCGCACTTACGTTCAAAATACCGGACTTGAAAGATGTAATCCGAAATATACGTCGACACGGGCACTGCAGACCAACCACTCAAACACAAAACCGAGAAGGAAGGGATCCGTGAAGATTCACCACGATGTAGCACAAGCTGTCATTTGCCGAACCGAACACTGAACTCATCACAAGAATGTCTTGGGCTTCTTTGAAGAAATCGCTTGTTGCCGACATACGGGTAGGACTTTTCGATCGGGATACCTTTTAACATAGAAGCGAAAACCACAGCAGCCCCGCGGGCCGCACGACACGCGAAACTAGGTCCGCACGCAGCCTCATTCCGGAATTGGCAGCGCCTATTACGTCATCCGTCAAACCACGTGATCACGCTCCTTCCGTTACATGCGCACAGAGAGCGGAGTGAAGCGATAGAAAGTCTACGGTTGATTGGTCCGCCGAGTCCGCACCTTCTGCAATGCTTTTAGCTTAGGGAGAGAGGGAAAACAGAAAAATTGAAAAGCAGAGCTCCTTCAAGGCCAGGACGGGGGTGCGATCACAAAGACTAAGCCTCAGGGGCATACCAACAATGAACACAGCGAGAGAATGTGTCACTTATATCCTGTTGACAGTTCGAGCCAAGGTTGATAGTGCAGTGGATGCTATGTGTGGCCTTGGGCTTAAGGCAGGTGCCGTGTCCAGCGTTATCACCAGCTTCGAGACAGTTGTCACGGGACCCTAACCGGAGACATGATTGGCCTTAAAACACGCATAGCGTCTACTCTGTTGTCACTACCGAGTGAACACGACAGCTCCATGAAGGCCCCCCAGCTTTTGGACTTCTTTTAAAGCTGCACTTCCCAGAAGTGACCCAAAACGATGCATGTTTGAAGATATCATATTTTACGCCTTTTAGCCCACATTCTAATTCCAAATGGATAATTAATGGCGAATACTTTCTCTTTGCGGAGGATGTCCACAAACAAATAAATAAATAAATAAATAAATATATATATATATATATATATATTTTTTTTTTTTTTTTTTTTTTTTTTGCCAAGCACTTTTGAATTATGTGTACACGGTTAGGTTTGCATTTTTAAACGTCAATTTTGGGAATCTTTGCATCGTTGTGGCATCTATGGTTGTGTGGTTTAAGAAATTTGTGCCGTAATACGTTTTTCATCCGTGAGTTCAGTCTATATCACTGCAATCAATTACAATCTCTGAGCACCATGATGACTCATGGTGGGGATGTGTGCTCCAAGAAGCTCCAATGAGTTTAATGTATCATAATTTAAAGAAAAAGAAGAAAAATTAGCCACAGCGCTTGCTGATTTGTTGAATTCGCAGAACAGAAAGATAATAGGACGCACCTAGGGTAGCGCGTGCCTAATGATATTAATTTTTTTCTTCGGCTGTTATTTTTGTATATTTCGCCGTTCTCGACATGGGCGTTGACGGACGTTGCACCGCTGCTTACGCCCCTGCCGGGGTAAGATTTTTTGTTGTCACGACACTCTATCGCGCTATAGGCGCGTCGATTTAACGCTCATGAAGTCTCGAGAGAACTGTGAATTGTTTAGTCAGAGCAACGACGCAGCAATCGCGAAATGAGAGACGACTGCGTGGGACTCTCGAGCGTGGGACTCTCGAGCAGTGTTAACTTGCTGATGATGCAGGGCGCTGCTTTGTCGTTGAGATTTTTTGTCCTGCGAACGCCGGCGAAAACGTTCCAGTGGTCAGCGTACCCTAGGAAGCAGCGCCTGTCAGCGACCGCCCGCGCAGCATCGCAACCTTTCTGGAGCCTACTGGCAGTCTGCGAGCGCCGACGATTTATCGTTGCGACTTGAATGGAAGCATTTTATGAACTCCTGCGGTGAACATGAAACACCGCGAACATGAACTCCCGCGAACATAATCCCCGCGACGGCGAACCGCCGGCGCTCGCAGACGGAGGGTTTCGATGCTGTGCGAACGGTTGTTGGAGGACGCTGCGTAGGGTATACGCCGGGCGCTGGAACGGCTTCGAAGCCATTCGAAGGGCAAAGGATTCGCGACGACCAAGTGGTGTCTTGCATCTTCAGTAAGGTAACGGGGCTCGAGAGTCCCAAGCTTACATTTCCGCAGAGCGAGCGCGGCCGGCCCGATCGAGGCGGAGTCAGCACTCGCGTCGCGATTGTTACGTCGTTGCTCTGCCTACACCGATGACATGTGCACCGGCATTCAAAACCGCCCTCTCGAGACTTTATACGAGTCCAATAGACGGCTTTATAGCGCGATAAACCGTCGTGACAAGAGTAAAGCTCACCTCTGTAGTGGCGTAAGCAGCGTTCTTGACGCCGCGTCAAGAACGACGAAATATACACAAAAAAAACATTAAATATATTTAACACAGCAGGCAGAAAGAAATACAAACATGGCAGGGACACGGACAACGTAGAAGGCGCGCTACGAAATACATATACTTACAAAATACACTGGAAACGACAGATAATTAGAGCTAAAAAACGGAAGATTGAGATGACGTCAACGCCGAAATAAGGCAATGCGCAGGGAAAGCAGCCGGCAAAACTGCAATAGTCCTATAGGCAGCTAAGGACGCTTTTGTGATCGCGGGCGTATAACCTCGGCGACGTACGCCCCGTTAACCTGGCTGAAGAAAATTCTCGCCCCGATCGAGAGCATGAATGACTCTCTTCCACTTCCGTACATCTGCAGTAAAAAAAAAAAAAAAAAAAGAGGGTCGCGGGCCTATAGCCTAAGCAAACCAGTGAGCCGACTAAAAAAATTGGATGGTCGCGAGTCTATAGCTCGGGAGATATACATCCCTCTATAGCCGGCTAAAGTACATTGTAAGGTCGGAGGCTATAGCATTGGTGACATAGAACACTTTTGAGTCGGCTAAAGAAAATTCAATGGTCGCGATTCTATAGATTTAGGGACATACACCCTTCTATAGTCGGCTAAAGCACATTGAATGGTCGGAGGCCTATAGCTTTGGTGACATAAAACGCTATAGAGACGGCTAAAGAAAGTTCGATGGTCGCGAGTCTATAGATTTAAGGACATACACCACTCTATAGCCGGCTAAAGAACATTGAAAGGTCAAAGGCCTATAGCTTTGGGGACATAAAACGCTATAGAGTAGGCTAAAGAAAATTCAATGGTCGCGATTCTATAGATTTAGGGACATACACCACTCTATAGCCGGCTAAAGCGCATTCAATAGTCGCGAATCTATAGCATCAAGGACATACATATTTCTATAGCTCGCTAAAGAATATTGAATAGTCGCGAGTCTATAGCTGCGTAGTCATAAATTATTCTATAGCCAGGTATAGAAATCGGAATGGTCGAGATTCTAAAGCTTTGAAGACATACATTTTCCTATAGGTGGCTATAGCGTGTTTTATGGTTTCTAATGGCTGACCATAGAGGGCCATAGAAGGTGATAGCTCTCCATAAAATTTTCTATAGACGTCCATAGATCATTTTTGTATGGGAGTGAGGTTCTAATCAGACGCCGCTTGCCCGACTAGAAACTCAGCGATGCGTTTCTAGTCGGGAGACGGTTACAAGAGTGACGTCATCGGCCTACGCCGATATCTATGTAGAAGCTCTAGCAAGAGCGATACCCTGACTCCTAAAATCTTTTAAGATCCTTTTGCAGACAGGTACAAGGCACAAGAAAAAGTATTGGCGAGAGCGGGTATCCTTGTGTAACCAAAAACTTAACGGCTATGTTTTTAGTTATGCTCCCCTTAAAGGCCTGTCCAAACAGGATACTACAAAACTCACGACTCCGGCAAATCGTGCCGCGCTCCGCTTCCGGCCGTCGGAAGGAGATTTCCCTCCATCAAAGCTCCCGGGGAGAAACTTCCCTCCCGTCAAATCTCCCCCTCGCTTCCTCCACGGCGGCCTTGCTCTGCTCATCACGTGGGTCCGGAGAGCCACTCACACGCTCTGTTGGCTGTCGGTCAATCGCTGAAGGCCTCCGCTCACAATGCGGAACCGCGTCGAACGCCACCACGACGAAAGTGAATCTCGACAAAGAAAGCAGATCCGAGGCGGGCGAAACGCACCCTTCGACGCAGGAATGTCCGAAATCCACCCGAAGCCGAGGCGACGGGTGTACGCAAGGGCGTTGGCGAGGTGAGCCAGACGCAGGTGGCGTGTGACGTCGGAGAAACGTGGAGGAGGCAAGGAGAGCAGTCGTGATCGTGAAAATTTTCACGACTATTGCAAACATTTTCACCACTCCGACAAATCGTAAAAATAGAAGCGTCCGCTTCGATTTTCACGATTTGTCGGAGACGTGCGTTTTGTAGTGTCCTGTTTGGACACCCCTTAAGCAGGAGGCATGTGGACATATCATTGTAGAAAGGTTTGGCATCATCAGCCATTAGTTTCCGACATCGTAGGCATCAAGCACGTTCAAGAGAAAAGCGTGCGGCACCCTGCTACATACTTTGCTCAGGTTCATTTGCCTCGAAGCTGCGGGAATGCCGCTTGCTTCGGCAGCTTCGGAAGCTATTCGCAGGGTGTGGACGTTAGGGGTGATAGACTTCCGCATAAACCGGTATGCCCTGGTCTAGCACCTAGGTACTACGTGCCTAAGGCCCATCTTCATTCGAAATGCTAGTTTTCTGGCCAGTAGCTTTGTGGAGATGTGGCTGCTCTCCTCCGTGCTAAGCCTCGGGGCTCCACATTCAAGTCATTCGGACCTTGTAGTTAGCGCGGCAGAAGCTTAACGCGCTCAATCCCTCCAAGATGGGTCGTTCCTCAGGGGAGCATCGATGGCCTCGCGCACCAGAAAAGCCGGCTGCACCTCTCCCCTAAGGCAACTGACGTCACGCGTCTGGCTTCTCGGAACAAAGGGGCCACGGTTCGAAAAGAAGACGCCTGACAAAGGAAGGATCTCTCTGGCGGCAGACACGAAGGAGAGGGCAGCGGTTACGGGAGAGAAGGACGACGCTGGCGCGGGAAGCGCCAGGGGACAGGCGCTGGCGCATGGAAGTGCGGACGCGACATTGAGCTGCGGACTCGACGGACGGACCGGAGAGCGACCTTGGACGACGGCGAGGAAAGCAGACGAACTTTATGTTGCGGAAGAACGCTGCGGCGCAGCGATACCAGGTGCGTTCTAAGGCCCTTCCCGCATGCTTTTCAATGAGCAGAAGGCGAACAAAAAGAGTTCGAAATAAGGGCTTAACGCAGAAGGCTGCATTTCTCCAGCGCCTCATAATTTGACGAGCCTTTAACGAAAAGCATGTTTTTTTGGCCATCCAGCTTCCCGTTTTTCTTTTTATCCGTAACATGGGACTAAAGTATCAAACTACCATAGGTGCTAATAGCCAACAATTGTCACTTTAAGCTATTCCCTGCCATACGTATAGAATAGAAGAACATTGCAGGGAATAAGCACCAAGGGCCTATTGGAGCCAGTTGAAGACATCCAGATCAAGTGTAGATGCTTATGGCCAATCATAGCCAGTTGATGGCCAACAAATCTATCAAAAACCAAGTACAAAAACTGTCAATAACAGCCACAATTAAGCATATACAGCCGTTTCACTTAGATCTATCAAGGAGCAGCGGCCAAAAGCCAATAAAAGTAACTTGAGTTGCATTTAATAAGATTCAAATAGGACATCCTTGTCAGTATCAGTCGCAAACAGCCAGTTTAAGGCAATTTAAGCCAAATTGGACAAGAACAGATGCAAAGACCCAGCATTTTTAACACCGATATAGTGCAAAGCTGTCAATTGAACTCACAATATTCATAGGTAGCCACGTCAAGCCAATATGTATAAAATATATGCTACTAGCCAACAATAGCCAGTCGAAGCCATTGCAGTGCGTAAAAATAGAAGCATCTAATAATTTTCATTATTAGTTCCTAACACCCATTGGTAGCGATTTCAAGCTAAGTAAAATAGGCGGTTATATATCCAATGATAGCCACCTAAATCCACTTTTTTTTATAAATACTGAAATAGCTCAGCATTGTCAACTATATTCATAAACAGCCATTCGTAGCGATATTAAGGCAATCTGCTAAAAATAGATAGTGATAACCAAAAATAGCCACATGAAGCCATTACAGTTTGTACACAGAACGTATACTAATATTCAAAAATAGCCACATGAAGCCATTCGAGACTGTTAACAGAAATACACAATAATTATAAGTACTAGTAACTTATAGCCATTTGTAGACAACTCAAGCCAACCAGATTAGTAATACGCGATTATAGCCAATATTAGCTAATCCAAGCCAACCAGACGAATAGGCAATAACAGACAGTTAATAATTATGCACACTCCAAATGCATAAATTGTCATTATTTGGTGCTGATAGCTATGTATAGCCATTTCAAGCCAATCTAATAAAATATATGCTTATAGTCAATAATGGCCACCTGAAGTCATTTTCATAAGTGAAAGCCAAAATAACACAGCATTGTCACTATAGTCAATAGCCATTCGTAGCCATTTGAAGACAATCTGGTAATGAATAGATGCCAATAGCCGATAATAGCCACAGGAACCCATTCATTTTATAGTCAGAGAATCAACTAATATTCAAAGCTAGCCACTTACAGCTATTTTTAGTTAATTAAAGACATTCAGGTTAGGAATGGATGCTTATAATCAGTAGTAGCAAGCTAGTCAACCCAGTCAAGAATAGATGTCCCTAGCCAATAATAGAGGGTTGAAGTGAATGAAATCCATACACACTCTAATTGCATAAATTGTTAATAGTTCCTTAAACAAATGCATAGCTATTTCAAGCCGATATGGTAAAAGAAACTTCCCATAGCCAATATCAGCCATTTGAATCTATTAATGTTCTAAAGGTCACGAATATCATATTGTCAATAATAGTCACTATTATTTATTTTCGAGCGATTTAAGGCGAGTTTGTTAAGAACACAGGCTAATTGCCTACAATAGCCACTTGAAGCCATTTTTGTTCAAAAGTATAAAAATAGCAGGACATTGCGACTAATAAGCACTAGTACCCATTTGTTTTCAATTCCAGCCAACCAGGTCAGGAATAGATGCTTGCGGGCAATATTAAAAAATTCAAGCCAAACAGGTAAATATTATATTTCTGTAGCCAATAATAACTAGTTGAAGGCAAGCAAATTCATGAACACAGCAATTGCATATTTTGCGAATAGCCACTGAGAATGATATATTGCCATTTCAAGATAATCTGACCAAGAACATATTCTAATTGCCAATAGTATTCACTTCAAGTTAATGGCACCCGGAAACACCAATGCTTCAAAAGTAGGATTAATAGTTACTAATAGTTATTCATAGCCACGTGAAACTGATTTGGTCAAGAATAGGTCCCGAAGACCAATACGAGCCACTTGAAGCCAATCTCACTCATAAAAACACGAATACCTGATTATTGATGAATTTTAGCTATTAATACCTACTTCAGGGTTTCGTAAAATATGAATAGCGTAAGTAAAAATATTGATTAGTAGCCCGAAAAATGTATTTAATTTTGCGAACAAGATATTAACTGGTATATGTTACGAGTGTGGGAAGAAAAGAACACACGTCTGAACCCGCTGACGGTCTGCATCACACTATTTCTTTTCTTTTTATTGGCATTGTTCTCTGCCACTATGGTTTCTGGTGGCGCTAGTAGACTCTTAACATTCCTCCCCCCTTTAAAGTGTTCGCTCATTGCTCATGGGGAGTAACGCTGAACGGGCCGTCTGTCTCTTGCACTCCGTCTTAGAGCAACGGGAATCGGTTCAACCATAACGGGTGTGTCGGCCATGGTTTGATTCCCTGGAGGGTAGGTTCCCTCTGTCGATGTAGTCTGGTCGTCGGGTCGAGCCTGGTTCTGTGAAGTCGGCTCCGTCGGTTGCGAAGTCGGCTCCGTCGGTTGAAGCACAGAAGACTGTTCCTGAGGATGGGTATCTGGCTGCGGTGGCTGTTGCATGGTGTTTGGTCGAAGATGGTCACCATGCCGATGCCAAGATGTTCCGTCTGGAAGTTTTAGCTGAACAGAGGAGGCACTCACTGGTCCAACAACGGAAGCGGGCACCCAAGGTGGTCCGGGTTTAAAATTTCTTGCGTACACTTTTGTCCCGGACTCCATCAGTGATACCCGACGGCAACCTTGGTCAGCATGTATTTTCTGCTTGAGTTGCTTCAACTGAACGGTAGTTTTCAGGCTTGGATGCATTAAGTCCAAAGGCGTCTTTATCTTCCTGCCCGTAAGCAACTCACAGGGCGCGCGGCCGGTCAAGTCGTGCGGCGTCGTTCTGTAATGAAAAAGTACTCTGGCCACCTGGGTCTTGAAATCGCCTGGTGCGCTTTTCTTTAGCTTGTCTTTGATTGTTTGTACCACTCGCTCTGCTGCTCCATTGGAGGCGGGGTGGTACGGTGGAACCAGTATTCGACGGATTCCGTTCCGACTTAAAAATTCAGCGTATTGGCTGCTGACAAACGCTGGTCCATTGTCGGAGACGATGATGTCAGGCAGTCCATGTTGGGCGAAAACTGTCCTAAATACAGAAATGGTAGCATTTGTCGAGGGTGAACGAACAGGATGAACCTCCACCCACTTGGAGAAAGCATCTACCATGACGAGAAAATAATGGCCCATGAAGGGGCCTCCAAAGTCTACATGAAGCCTAGACCAGGGCTTGTCGGGAAACGGCCATGGAGTAATTGGGATGCCGCGAGGTGACTTGTGATATGTTTGGCAAGTAGCACAGTTTTTTACTTGGTTTGTAATGTCGCTGTCTATTCCAGGCCACCAGACATGGCATCTGGCAATCATCTTAGTTTTTTCAATTCCAGGATGTCCAGCATGCAGTAGTTGAAGGACTTGAGCCTGCATCAGCTTGGGCACGACTACACGCGATCCCCACAAGAGACAGCCCTCGTGCAGGCTGAGTTCATTGTACCTTGCAGCAAATGGGACGTAGTCTCCTCCCACTGGCAGCGGCGTTTCGGTGAGGACAGCGTGGACAACCTGGGAGATCACGGGGTCTCTTGTTGTCATTCGAGCAATAGCTGTAGCTGATAGAGCATCAGGGTAGGCCCTGTCAAGCATGAACACGTCGGCTGGCGTCGAATCAGGTCTTTCCTTCGTTGGAAGAGGCAGCCTGCTCAGGCCGTTGGCATGGCCTACCATCCTTCCAGGCTTGTAGGTTAGCTTGAACTGGTAGCTCGAAAGGGTCAGCGCCCACCTTGTAACTCGTGGAGACGCTTGACATGGCACGCCTCTGTCGGAGTTCAGCAGTCCGAGCAACGGCTTGTGGTCGGTCACTGCTGTGAACGGTCTTCCCAAAAGGTATTGGTGGAACTTGCTTACACCGAAAACCAAAGCCAGGGCTTCTCTGTCCACTTGACTGCAGTTCTGTTCAGCAGGAAGTAGCCGTCTTGAAGCAAACGCTACTGGTCGCTCCACTCCATCACTCCCGATGTGTGCCAGCTCAGCACCAACGCCATAAGGCGAAGCATCGCAGGTTAGTAGGAGGTCCTTTTTTGAATCGTAATGCACAAGAATGGGTGCAGTTGTCATGAGTTTCTTGCTTTCAGCGAAAGCTTGCTTTTCTTCCTTTCCCCACGACCATTTCTTGCCTGCCATCAGTAGAAGGTGCAATGGCCGTACCGTAGACGAAATGTTTGGCAAGAAACGTCGGTAGATGTTGAGCAGTCTAAGGTAGCTTTGAAGCTCTTTCACGTTGCAAGGAGCATTAGCGTTGACGATCGCGTCCACTTTGTTTGGGCTTGGAGTGAGTCCCTGCTTGCTAATGATATGGCCAAGGTACTCTACTTCAGGTTTGAAAAATTGGCATTTCTCCAACTTCACCTTAAGGCCAACATCTTGAAGCCTCTGAAGAACAGACTTGAGGTTCTTCACGTGGTCTTAATCGTCAACTCCCGTGACAATGATGTCGTCGAAGTAGACCGCAACGCTTGGTAAGCCACGGAAAAGATTTTCCATTTCTCGTTGGAATATTGCTGGAGCAGAAGAAACTCCAAACGGAAGTCTTGTATACTGGAAGAGACCCATGTGGGTGTTGATGGTCACAAACTTGCGACACTCTTCAACCAGGGGCACTTGCTGGTACGCATCTCGCAAATCCAGCTTTGTGAACTTGGTTCCCCCTGACAAAACAGCCCACAGTTCTTCGACGCGTGGAACTGGATAGGTCTCTAGAAGAGACACAGGATTGACTGTTACTTTGAAGTCCCGACATATCCGCACTCGACCATCCTTCTTTTGAACAGGGACGATGGGAGCTGCCCAGTCAGATGTCTTCACTGGCTCAATGACACCCTCACGTTGTAGTCTCTGGAGCTCTTGGGTGACTCTCTCACGTAATGTAAATGGCAGTGGACGGGGCCTGCAGAATTTTGGCGGAGCCCCTGGAGTCACAAGGATCTTCGCATAAATCCCCTTGAATGTGCCCAAACCTTCTTCGAAAACTCTAGAATACTGACCTATGAGGTCCACAACATTAGACAGGTTGTTCACTGGCTCAAGTCCTTTGAGGCTCAGGCCCAAGCTTGAAACCAGTTGCGACCAAGCAACGTAGGTGAAGTACCAGAGGTGATAAACAGCGGAAGAACCTCACTGTGACCTCGGTAACTGACGTTGACATTTGCCTTGCCTTTCACTTGCTCGAGGCCTCCAGAAAATCTTTGCAGAAGGACGCTCGAAGAATCCAACTTGACATTGGGAAATTCTGCTTGAAACGTTTCTGCAGGCATCACCGAAACGCTCGCACCGCTGTCTAATTCCATGGAAATTGGTTTACCGAAGAGTTCAACGGTGACCAGAAAAGGTGGCACTGTTGATGCTGTGCCCAGGTGCCACATGTCGTAGACGTCAGCTTCCACAACCTGACAAAGATCTTGCGGGGACATGTCGCCGTGCAGTGTGCTCACCCGAGCAGATAGAGTTGATCTTGACTGATCCCGATGAGCTCTTCCGGAACTTTTTGAATTGGGCAGGTTCCCACTCTTCTTCGAGTTGCACACAACAGAAAGGTGCCCTCGCTTCTGGCAGTAGTGACACGTAGAATGAATGTGTCGGCACCGAGATGCCAGGTGGCTTTTGTCTCCGTAGCGATAACACGATATGTCTTTCGCCGCGTGCATTATCTTGTGTGTGGAAAGAACGCTTGTACTAGCTTGAGCTTGACAGAGCTCGCCAGCATCTTTCTTTGCAGATTCCATGGCGCGTGCAGTTTGAACAGCAACTTCGAAGGTGAGGTCCGGAATTTCAAGAAGTCGAGTCTGAATCACGGCGTCATTTATGCCGCAAACTATTCTGTCTCGTAGCATTTTCTCCAGCTCAGCACCGTAGTCACAGTGCTCCGATAAGCTCTTCAGCGCTGCAATGAAGTCACTGACAGATTCCGTTTCGGAACGAACCCTTGAATTAAAGCGGAAGCGCTGAACAACGGAGGACGGCGTAGGGGCATAATGCTTGCCGAGAATGGCCAGGATCTCGCTGACGGTCTTGTCTTGGGGTGCCTGCGGCTTCACCAGGTTCCGAAGCAAAGAGTAAGTCCTCGGGCCGCAGCAGCTCAGGAAAATGGATCTTGTCTTTGCAGCAGGAACATCGTTGGCAAAGAAGAATTCGTGAACTCGTTCCACGTATGCAAGCCATTCGTCGCCTTCCCCCTCGAACGGTTCGATAATGCCGAACGTCGGCATAGTCCTCTTTTTACCTCGTCGCCATTTTGTTACGAGTGTGGGAAGAAAAGAAAACACGTCTGAACCCGCTGACGGTCTGCATCACACTACTTCTTTTCTTTTTATTGGCATTGTTCTCTGCCACTATGGTTTCTGGTGGCGCTAGTAGACTCTTAACAGTATATAAACTTTCTGGAAATCACCCATTAATACAAAAGTGTCATAAGCAAGCGTTTCCCCATTTCAATCGGTAACTATGCATTTTTTAACAATAGTGTAAGAGGGGAAAAAGGTATGGCCATCGTCACTCGCCGCTGCTAGTGCCGGGCCTCGGGGTTTTCCGACCAGGAGCATGGTTGATGGCAGTGTGTGGCCCGTTCCGCGTAACGCCGGTGGTACCAGCACAGGGCTCTGCTGCTTGACCGCGAGGCTCGTCGCGAGGCTGAACGGGCGTGAGGGGAGCCGCGCCTGGATTGTCGAGGTCTTTCGTCTGACGCCTTCATGGCGGCCACAGCGCAGGAAAGCTCTGCTATGCTTGCCTTGATCTCGGCGACTGTTGCTTGACAGGGCTGGGGCTCGTGAGGCTCGTGAGATGCCACAGCAGCAATAGAAGGTGCTGAATATTCAGCAGTCCGATCCGCCAGCGTGGCAAGACGATCTAGCGGCATGTCGTCAGCAGCTGCAAGAACCATGCGCATTCCTTGCGGAAGTTTTTGAAGAAATAGCTCCCGCAGTGTACGGTCTTAGGAATCGGTGGCTTGGGGACCCAGCAACTGTCGCATTTGGTGGAGAAGTTGTGATGGGCGGCGATCCCCTAGCTCCTGGGCTGTCAGAAGTTGCTGGATTCGTGACCGCTCCGATGCCGTTGTTCGTTCGAGCAGAATGCTTTTCAAGTGATCATATGCGTCCTCACGCGGTGGCTCCGTCAGCACGTCGTCGATTTCGTCGGCCACGTTTGGCGGCAGAGAGGCAACGACGTGGTAGAATCGTGAGAGCTGGGTAGTGATGCGCCGAAGATGAAACTGCGCCTCGACTTGGGTGAACCAAACTCGCGGGTTCTTCGGCCAAAAAGGGGGAAGGCGCAAGTTGACCGCTGCGAGGTTGGCGTCAGAGGACTGAAGTGGCGCGCCGTCGCCAGTGTGAGCGTTGCCTTGATCCATGTTGGTTGAGGCTGCTAGAGAAGGCGACGGGGAGCCTTCAGATTCCGGGTCACCATTTATGGGGAAAAGAACACGACCGAATCGATTGGTGCTCGGGCTCCGACTGCCCGCACGTTTTTAATTTGCGCGTGACCCGCGTCACGGAGCTCGTGACCCGAGCTCCGTGCTGCGGCCATTGTTGCGGGCTCCTACAGCGCTTGTCTGATATCAATTTAATTTTCGGCACCGAGTTGACCACTATTCGCCAAGAGATGGTACCTCTTCTGTGTCTCCCGCCAGCCTCATGCATTTATGGTTGTTTCTTGTATTAGTCTGAACGATATTTGGTATTACCATATCATATATGCTTTTTGCTTTATTAATATACGACTGACAAGTGTCAAAATGTTCTATTAGAAATTCAACAGAAAACAACACTCTCAGATAGATTTTGTTAAAAAAAAAAAAACTTTATTCATCAAGATACAATAAATCTTTCGGAAAAGATGGCGTGTATTAGAATGTGTTGATACCTAACCCGCATATAAAAACAACTGTCAAAAACACGGCTTTTATTTTTATTATAGTTGTTGAATAACCAAATATTATACATTGAAAGATCTAGTTTTTGAATCGAAATACACGCGGGGACTCTGGAAATGTCGTCGCAAGTATAGGAGTGCGTGTGCTAGAGTACTGAGCGCCGACTGAAGTTTTATGCGGATAGCCCTCTCTTCGGAAATGCGACAAAATGTTCGTTCCGAATATTAGTTGATCCACAAGAAAACAAAAAAACTCTTTGGGTTCAATAAAAAAGTAAGCGCAACTTTTAATGAAAATAGCACAAGAAAAATAGAGTAAAAATTAAGAATTTTTATAGTTGATGGTCACTCCCCTTTGTTTGTTGACTATCGCTTAAGTCTTTGCACTTCAATGTTCTTAATCTTCTGCCATAAAAGACAGGTGTTACTTAGCTTCCGACAGTTATTCCTAGCATTTACAAAACAAAATGTATCGTCTTGATATTCTTTTTTTTTTTTTTTACCGCCTTCAAGTTAGATTAAAGAAAACATTTTCTCAGCACTACACGACAATTCTTGCTTTGTTTATGTTCAGGAAATACTTTATTTTCATACCAGAGTTTCGACAAATCTTTAAAAGTCCTTTATTGACCTAAAAAAATAATTACATCAGTGCACCACGACATTGACGAAAAACTAAACGGCCGTAACATTTAGGTTAGGTTAGGTCAGATTAGGTCATCAACGACAATCCTCGCGTTGAATAAAATTCAAGTTTTCTTGTTTAATATAAGGTGATAAAATTTAGCTGGGTTGTTTATGTCTTATATTAGAACTACACAATATTGCATTTTTTTAAGGATGAACCCATGAATGCTTGCTCAGATATTAATTGATGAGAGATGTTGAAATAAGAATTCTAGTAATAATTATAGCGATGTGTGATCCCGGTGCTTAGATGCAGACGAATTGGCATTGTATGGTCCGTCGTAGCCGTGGAGTTCTCGCCTTCGTTCCACCTTTTGAAATAAAAATCAGGTAAAAAAACCCGACTATTATTTTTTGTTTAATATTGAATAAAACAATACAGTGATTCTACTTACATCTTTTGAGTCGTGGGCGAGAAGATTGTTCTTTTTCTTCATTCTGTTGAAATAACCAGAATAAATAGGAATTTGAAACAAATTCTTGTTTACTCAACATCTGTAGCTTTATTTTTTCTACTTTGTAGTATTTTGAAGAATATACAATACACAACACTTTTTCGTAGTTTTCCTTACACACAGACTATAGTTTGTTTTTGTTTCGATAATTTGGAACAACAAATGAACGGCGTTTAGAAATTTCTGTAACGCGAAATTAGAGCAAAGCATCGAGGAGGAGGAGGGGAGGGTATGCCCTCCCCTCCTCCGCACCCTCTCCTCCCGGCTCCTCCTCCTTTCCCCCTCATCTGTCTTCATCGTCCCGTCCTTTGCTTCTCCTTCTCCTCTCATCCTGCTCTTTCCCTCTTCCTCCGCCTCTGCCTTCCCCTCCTCCTCCCTGTCCTCCTGCTCTCCCCTACTCCTACTCCTCATTTCTTCCTCCTCCTCGTCTCCCATCCTCCTCTCCTCCTCCACCTTTCCTCCGTACCCTCCCCTCCTCTCCCACGGTTTCCCTGCTAAATTTAGCTGACAAATTGACGCCACGTGAACTCAACAGAAATTCAATTCCCCTCTAAATTTAGCGGGGAATATAATTTTTTTTGAGGTCACGTTGAGGTCAGTTTCCCCGCTACATTTAGCGGGCAAACGAATGTGGTCTCGAAGTTACGTGACATCAGTTTTCCAGCTGAATTTGGTAGGGTATTTAATTGATGTTGCGGTCACGTGACGTCAATTTTGACGCTGATTCTAGTAGAACACAATTTGTTCACAAGTTACGTGACACCAAGTCGTGTGAGGTCATTTTCCACCCTAAATTTAGAGGGGATACTGAATTGGCGTTAAGGTCAGGTGTCGTCAATTTTCCCGCTAAATTTAGCGGTGAATGGAATTGCTGTTGAGGTCACGTGACGTCAATTTTCTCGCTAAATCTTGTGGAGAAACTGAATTTGTTGATAAGTGACTTAACACCAGGTCATGTGACGTCCTTTTCCTTGCTAAATTTAGCGGGGAAACTGAATTGGTGTTGACGTCACGTGAAATCAATTTTCCGTTTAAATGTTGCGCAGTTAAGCCGACGCTGACGCTGACGCCGACGCCGACGCCGCGAAAGCGGGAAACGGGCGCCGAAGAGCTGGGCTCTAACGATGCTTTAATATGCACAAATATTAGGTACGTACTGTAGCTTCCTCTTTTTTAGCGCACCTTTTAGGCGCCCGTTTCCTGCTTGAGCCGCGTCGGCGTGGGCGTAACCGTGCGTCGCATTACGGGACGTTTCCCATAATAACATCACACGTGACGTCACGTGTGACGTCACGCGTGTTGCTAAATTTTGCGAGGAAATTTTTGCTAAATTTGGCGGAAAATAGTCCTGCTGAATTTAGAGGAGGAATTTTGCCGCTAAATTTAGCGGGAGCGAGGAAATTTTTTTAAAACCTAGTAGGAAAATTTTTTGCTATATTTAGCTTAAAGTTGTTTTTGCGAAACTTAGTGGGAAAATTGACGTCATGTGGCCTCAACACAAATTTCGTTTTCGCGATAAATTTAGCGGGAAAGGTTTTTCTAAATTTCCGCTAAATTGGGCGGAAAAATGATAAAGTTCCTCGCTAAATTTAGCAGGGAAACTTTGGCTTGAATTAGCGGGAAATTTAGCGAAAATTCGACGCTAAATCGAAAGAGAGCAGGAGAGGAGGGGGGTAGCGTACGGGAGGGGAGCAGGGGCATAATCTCTCCTCCTCCTCCTCAAGAGTTGCGCTTCAATTCGGCATTACGGTGAGTTGTATAGGTATTTCATTTTTTCATCAAAAACCCCACTTTGAGGCACTTCTTTAGGCGCGGCACAGGATTATACCTATTCAAAGACTTTTGCCGACAAGGTGCCCACCCATTCCATCGCGCATCTGCTAGACCGTCTGCCCCCACAAACGTATATACTTCAAGAAAGAAACGGCGCGACGTTTCGGGGAGGATGATCATATTCCTATAATAAGGAGAGATCGGGGGAGAACGCTTGGAGGGATTGACGGTCTTGTTGAACAAGTAATGGAATGACTAAAAACCAAGGCGGCAGCCTTTTTTGAGAAAGGCATTCAAAACCTTGCGCCACGTCCTGATGAATGCTAAACCAACACAGTGATCAAATGAAAAATTAACTATAGTATATATAATTGGTGTGTTATAAAATAAATTTAACATCCTTCCTGTCTTTAGCCAGTTCTTCGGAGGTTTAAAAGAAGAACCTTGCGCATAGAGAACAATTCGTTAATCGTGAATTACGTGAGTATGATATAGGGGGAACATTTCATGGCATTGTTTTCCTGCAGCGCACACATAAATCACGTCTCAGAAAGCGCTGATCATTCTACAGAAGGCGATTAAGGTGGTTTCTGCGGAATGCCATTTTTTATAGCCAATGTGCTAGGTGAATAAAAAAATTCCGTAAATTATCTCCAATTTCTATTGTAAAAGCATATAGCATACATAAGCCTGAAAAAATGGGCCAGTAAGGATTATAAGAATGCACAGAAAGAAAAAAAAAACACATGGAGGACGAACACAGACGCACAAAGTTCTGTGCTCGTCCTTCATGTGTTTTATTCTTTCTGTGTATTTTATAGTTTTGAACGCGCTCTGCTACGTGTAAGGATTATAAGGCATGACTTCCCAGTTTTCCTCTGGCGGAGCTGCATATCTAAGACGTCAGGATATTCATAAGATCAAATGCATGATATGTTGCATGTTGTGCCATTTAATGAAAAAAAGTACCCACCTCTCACACGGATGAACATCAACATATGTTAAAGGGTATACGTACATAGGCCCCTCTAACAAAAATGAATGCGTTCCACAACATTTTATCTTTATGCATTCGTACTGCGTAGGACTCTGTATAAACAGGGCTCTAACATAGCTTCAATTTGTTACTCCGATTTTGCTCAATTGGAATTAAAATTTTGCAGCTTAGCGCGGGAAAAAAAAGAAAGCGCCTATGATGTTCACAACGTGGCAGTCGTCACTGAAAAATGCGAATGAAGACCGGAAACCAGACGCTAGGGTGTGAGCTTACAAAACACCTTAACTAGCATGTGCGCAATCTACTTTAGGTGTAGCTAGCAACAGTCGAATATATATCTAGGTATTCGGTTTCAATCCCTGAAGGAACATGCGGGTCCTGTGGCGGCTCCCTTTGTTCATTTTTTTTCTTGTTTTGTTCGCATGACAGCTATTAGACTACTCGTGTGACCTAAGAGCAGCGATGAGAAGCTATTAAATCCAACGGTTGGGGCGGAGGACACTCTTTTTTATTCCAAACCTTAACAAACTTCATATATATGTTTCATTTGTTTTACGTAGTTTCTAGCAATATTCGCACCTGGTCACCAGAAAAACGATTTGTACAGCATGATTCGTATTTCTTGTATACGTTAAAAAAAGAACGGAACCCTTTTTGGCGTGCTCTGTGTTATGTACCACATTTTCACGAAACACGAAAACCACTTAATAATTATGGTTGAAGATTTTTTTTTTCATGAAGCCAAATGTGCCATAAATACATTGCACTGAAAGTTCCAGGATGTTTGAGAAAAACTACACATGTTCATTACAAAATGTTCATTCTTAGTCCTTCAGTGTTATTCAGCGCTAAAATTTATTTAAAATACTAGTTTAATTTATGCGATTATATAATTTCAGTAGAGTGGAGATACCCTTAGCTTGAAATATATTTATTGTTTACAGATTTCTTCAAATTATAAGGGCTCATGTGTCACTGGTGGGCAGGTAACCCATAAATTTGGCTTCGTTCTTCTTTTTTTTATCGTGATGTCGATACAACGTTGAGCGAATATTTTATATTTCATAAATTATAGTACAATGTAATAGTGAATATTAACTTTTGACGGAACCTAAACTTGTCACAAAGCAACATTCATAATAAATTACAGTATGAATGCGTATGAGCCACGGTCTTTATCGCTCATAAATGTGAAACAAGATTTACTAGTTAATGTTGTTTTATTTAAAATAACTTAAATAGAGGCCATACCTTGAAATGATGCTCGCAGACACCACGAAGCACAATAAAAGTAGCGCCGATAGCACAACTCCAACGATGACAATATTCAACTTTGCCGCTGCAAATAATATTAACGCAAATGAATAAAGTTTTATTTTTTCTGCGTATTACTTCAATACTTTTAGTTATTATTTATAATATATTTCAGGGGATTTGAAGTTTGTAACGATCCCAAAAGATGCTTTCATGTGAGAAAATAGTTAATCAAATTTGTTTTAATTAAAATAAACGATATTGCTTGAAGCCAATCGGCACATACAAATTTATTGAAGAAGCGTTTTTTAATATGTTAAACTTTAGACTACAATGTTGATGCCCTTCTTTGGATTCTGTGCGATGCGTAGACAGGCGCACCACTGACGATTATAATTTGAACTTAAAAATGTCGAAGTTGAAAGCGTCTGTATTTATTGGACCATGCTTACAATGCAATTCCTTATTTTCTTCTTCGCAAAATAGACCTTTGAATTTTGATGGACATCTGAAAAGAAGTAGTAAAAACCATTTTAGGATCTCTATAGACCTAGTTTGAATATTTATAGGTCTCTAAAAGAACTTATGATTCGAGTTTCTGCATATAAAAAACGCGGTTATATTAAGAAGAAATTAACGTGAAATAAGAAACAATACCGTCTTTAATATGGCGGAAAATAACTTTAATCCAAATTTTGCAATGATACAACGACGAAAATTGAAGACCATATAATGTATATCATTATTAGATATGTTGAAACAAATAATTTGCTGTTCTTATTATTATTTTCGTATAACAAATACAAGGAACGTAGTTTTTATCAAGATTATGTATATGAAACTTGGAGGCAACAGAAATATTCAATCTTAAACGACCGAGTTCGGATATGTTTCTTCAAGAGGACGATATTTTTTGACCTCTCTAATAATCCGTTTATCTGCATCGTCTTTGGTTTTGTCATATATAGATATTATTAAAATAATTGTTTACGACGGTTCGGGTTATCCTATGCAACACAAATCAGGAAGCCTAAATAGTGCACAGAACTACAAGTGTCTCCTTAGATATATACTTGCCTAATAGGTCCAACGGTTTACCTTCTTCATTCAGAACGTTTAAGGACAGGTACGTAAACTGCCCAAAGCGTCTGTACAGAATGTGCTGCCTAGAATAAGCTTAGACGAGCTCGAAGTTCATAATAGCCCGGCCATGAAGGAGATCACCAGAGGTACACAAATGAAACTATTATAAACGTTGTCTTCTTTTTTTTCTGGTTTTGTTGTTGATGCAGAAAGAGGTACAGAGTTGACGCGTGCAGGCGAACTTCCGAGATAGCAACTGGGACAGCAGCATTTTGTTGTTCTTTCATGTATTTAATGGCGAATCACAGAAAAGGGCCAAGATCTTGTTTGCGCTAGCCGTTTCGTGCATTATGCATTTCATGTCTATCAATTTTAAAATTGGCACATAACCAATCTTAACGTTTAGTCAGGAAAAGAAGGTACGATATCATGTAGGCCCCGGTAGTTTTGTTGTAACTGAATATGAGTGTAAACAGTTTCATTTCTACAAAATATATTCGTTGATAGACGGCTATAGTTATGGTTCTATCTGTGTTTTTGGCCTCACAAATAAACGTTGTACAGTTGTAAGCTCTAGAGTAGCACTATGCGTTGCTCCCTTTCATAGCTCTAAATTAAAACAAAAAATTAACGAGCATGGAAATTATTCCTTTATGTAAAAAAACACCTGCCATAATTTGTTTCACATCTCGAACGGCTAAAGTATTTACGTTCAGTAATTGCATAAAATAGCTTTATCGAGATAGAAATACGTGGGATACTCAGTAATAAAAATAAGCAGCATCTTGCAAACATATTTAAATTATTAAAAATATATGACGCCATTATTTGGTTCACAAATATTTCTCGGAAGTTTCTTATGTGATGCAAAAATTTCTCGCAAGTTCAATATACATGACGCCATATATCTGTACATAAAGATTTTTAGGAACATCAATTGACGAAAAATGCATGGTTTCGTGACGTCGTCGGTTCTTCGCTTCTGGTAAAAATAAACGAAATAATACTTACATGCACATGAATTGGACTTCACTGTGGGGTTGGCAGGTGCCTCCGTTTTTGCAAATATTTGGTCTACAAGCCTCTGAAACATTATATGAATAATTGATTGAGCCTTCCGTTCTATTGAAATTTTTTATTGCAAAACGTAATTCAGCGTTTTTTTAACTCTTCTTTACTGAACATTACATGTCAGTGCCAAACAAATCCGCCTGCTTGTGTTCTTAAAATATTTTTAATATTTTTAAGATAAAATATATCTATCTATTTTTTTTTATTTCAGTTGTATCTTATAAGGCGCAGGAGGCCTTTTTCTTTCATTCATCTTCTACCTCAATAATCATGCTTCGGGTAAATTACGTTATTAACGTTTCCAGAGAAGTTTACCATAGCGTAATGCAAACTATACTCGCCGTCAACTTTCTGTGGCAATCTGAGAGGAGAAGGAAAGCGCGTGGACAGCGGTTGGTGTTCCCTCTCCCCTAGCATTCACTAGATTGCCACAGAAAGCTGACCGCGAGTATTGTCGGTTTGAACAAAGACAATCATTATCCACAGGATTTATAACGTTTAAAACATTTTTTGATTCTACGCATACTTTCTTGCAAATTGTTTTAAAACAATTTTGAAGCATAACCCTATTAAACCGCATATGCAGGGGTACGACCCATACATTATGATGACACATGATATGAAAATATGAAATGTTATGCAGGTTGCCGAGATAACTTGCACCAACTTTAAAACAAAAGGGAACTCTTTCAGTGGGTGATACTAACTTTTCGTTGTTAGGAAGCGTCTGACGAGATTATACGAATTTGCTTTAGTGAACGTATTCATTTAATTCATTAAGACTAATTAGCTAACTTTTTAAATGATTGCTTCAAAGGCCCAATTGGGGCTTGGAATGTTGTAAATCGCATTGAGAAACCTCCAATTAAGCGGTTTGCTATATAATACTCCCGCCCGCTTTTTTTAATTAGCCTAACAAGAAAGCCCGCGAACTATATAAAAAGACCACGCGACAACACGCCCGCGCGTCGTGCTGTCAGGGCTCTTAGACATGCTCTGAAGGAACAAAGTCCTCCTTATCGCTGGCGCAGTCCGAGGCTGTGCTTCGTGTCGGTGGAGGACGAAAAGATAGTCGCGAGCACCTGCTGTCGCAAAGTCCTGTCTCGGACATTGCACCAGTGATAAGGTGAACTTCGTTCTTAAGAGCACGTCAAGAGTGCTGAAAGCACGACGAGCAGGTGCGTCGTCACGTGATTATAGTTTTTTTCAATATTTCGCGGGCTTTCCATATAGACCAATTAAAAGAAGCACACCATGCGTATCACATACTATACATCTTAATTGGGTGTTTCTGAATGCGCTCTAAGTCATCCTAATGCACACCTCTGCCCTTGAAGGAATAACAAAAAAGTTAGCTAATATAGGCTTAATTATTTAAATTGCAAGGCGCACTAAAATAATTCGTGCACTTTCGTTACACGCTTACTAACAACGTACAATCGGAATTATTCGCGCACAAATATCAGTTTCTTTTATTTGGGGCAGGCTATTTCGGCTCCTTGTATATGCGTTTTTCGGAATTTGAACCCGCAGGTGAATTTGTAGTTTGTCTGTGGTTTTCTACTCTACTTTTCCTCTAAGAGGGCCCATAAATGACACTGTCTTCTGTCACGTGTTTCTAATATTTTACCAAATTAGCGATATCTATATTATATAAGACTCTCACAGTGCACCAACAATATTTTTTGGCGATTCACCTGTATAATTTGTGTATAAAATAGGAGAATATCGTACACTGATTAAAATTGTAAAGTCCGCTGATAAAACTACTTAATTACCAGACGTTTGTTTGTTTGTGGGAGTATTTTGTATGGTATAACAAAATATAGCTCGTAGAAGTGCCTATGTTATAAACGGAAGGAAACAGCCAATGTAGATACAGTCGAGATATACACACCGACGCAAATGTCATTCTCAGGGACGAACCCGTGTTTGCAGATGCACTTCTCCCGCACGCATCGTTTGTTTTGTGTTGCGTTACAGTATTCGCTGCACGGTTTATCTGAAAGCAAAACAAAACCGGATTAATGACCTGGAGAGAATGGCACCACAGTTAGGATTTTATAAGAATGAATCATATTGTATATAATATTAAATTAATAATATAGAGAGATAACAAGTGTGCATGATAGCACTGTTTATAAGCTGGATGAAAAGTAATTTCACCCCTCTGCACGAGGAATGCCCAATAGTTAAAAAAAGTTTCTTTCCTGGTTATTCCACAAGGAGCCCTAATATGGTAGCCGCAATGACAGGCTCAACATATGTGTTTATTCACGTGATATTTGTATTAAAATTCACCTTTAAGTTTCTTGGAGCGAGGGTCGGCCACCACGCCCGGAGGCCGCTGCCGGCCACCCAGAGCGGACAACGTCTGAGGCAAGCAACAGCGCAGGGAGGACAGGCGCGAGAGGAAGAGGGGGCACGCCCACAGAAGGGGGGAGACGGACCGAGCTCACGGAGGCGTGTAGTTTGAACGCTACGGCCACGTTATACTTCAGTACTAACAACCGTTTGCTGTTACTTTAATAAATGTAGTTTCTTGTTTTGGAAACCTCGGCTGCGTGTTGTTCCTCCCGGATGGGCATTGCAGCAAGGCAACCCTACTGCAAATTGCAGGTTTATATTTCAGCCCTATATTTCAAAGAAAGAACGAACAAAAAAAAGCCGCCCGATAACGAAGAAACGAAGCTTTTCGTCTAAGGCTCATAAACATATTATGAGCCGGAGAAAATCAGTCATCTTAATTGTTTGCTTATTTGGAATTGTTTCTGTTTATGCTCCGCCCATTCGAAAGCACAATTAAGAAGCCCACATATGCACCTGGCCCTGTTTGCTGAAAGCCTGTTAATTTTTATCGCGGTAAAAACGTAACCGCATTTCCCTGTCAGGGGGGATTTTAGGTCACGTGGCCGGCAGTGTAAAGACAGCGTGGCAAGACGGCGGTGCCCCGGCGAGCGAGCGGCGCTCGCTTTGGAAATAACATGTTGTAGTAGCTGCAATATCGGGCGCGTTAGTCTGAAATGAATAGTGCAGGGGGCTTTCGCATTGCCTTACCTCACTTAAATCGCAAAGTAGGAGCAAAGACCTCGCCGCATTGTTCAGGTGATCTTTCGATTCTGTCCCTTCCTAAACCTAAATGAACGCGAAAATTGTCGGCATGGCAACGTCTTTGGAAAGTGAATTGCCTTGACTAAATCGACCGGGTGTTGGTAGCCCGCAAAAGCAGACAGCGTTCCAACAGACGTTTTTTTCTAAATTTCCAAAGCACCAAGGTGCATGCAACGAGTTTAGTTGCAAGTGCTGCACTTGCTGGCATCTGTAGTAGAAACTGTTCTAAAGCAAAAGCCTAAAACAAATTTTGCCTTAAACGCCCGTTCCTCAAAGCCTTATTATGACTATTTACTTCGAACCTTTTATACGGTAAGGCCAGCACGCGTGGAGCGTACAATTACACTTTCAGCGTTCTCCCTGATATTTGGCTTATTTAATAATAGTTATGTTTTCACTGGAGCCCAATTATGCGTTTTGCAATTTATGATAGCGTTATATATATATATCTTACATGCTCACCAACCATACTGCCGGTGTACCGTCCACCTTGCAATGCTCACTTCTTCCTCATAGTTTTTAAAACTGAGCTTCGTCGTCCTCTTTTGAACTTGCAAGGAAATTTTAACGAGGCCTGTCTTCAATTCAGAGAGCCAAACATATAGAAATTTCCGAAACATGGGTTAATTTAGTTTTGCCTTGCCCAATATCTGTACCACGAGCAACAAAAAGTGCTTCATAAGTTTTAATATATGCCGCGCTGCGTCAAGAAATCTCGGTAGCGCGTTTTCTGGTCCCCCCTTTTTGTGAACTTTTTCCAGGGAAGCCACTTATATTCACTAGAATTAAAAGGCGACACCAGCTACCACCTCATAATAAAACACAAAGCTAACGCTCATCCAGCCCTCGCCAAACTTGGTTAGCTACTTGTAGGCACCTAGTAGAGAATGACGGTTAACTTTTAACCGCGGTTAAAGTTAGCCGGCTTTGAGCAAACGGGCCCTAATTTCCTTACAACACTGTCTTCTTCCACAAGTTGGAGTAAGTGGCCGTGTTTCAAATTGTACTCGATCTTAACCTAGAGTAAGGGTTCTGCAACTTGGCGTTCGAATACCTACCCGTATTCAACGTTGTTTTACCTGTCTTGTCATTTGGCACGATCCGCCGGAGTAACTCGGATCCATACGAGTAACATTTAGAACACAACCCGTCTGTTATGGTCACAGATCGTTAATAGACTCATATGCGAACTCAGCGTCTGAAGCCAGCTCACGCCACGCCATGTTCCGACCGCCGTCTGCTATCAACACGGAAACACTATCTCGGACTCTAAGCTAAACATCCGAACAAACCGCACTGCGTGCGGACACCACCTGCTTCCATCGGGGAATAGTTATTATCATCTCAGGCCCGAGCCTGCATCAAAACCTCAATGAGTTTCCGAGGCGACCCCTTTCTGCACTCAGTGTCGACCTCCACAACGGCACGTCCAAGTGTGGCTATCGTTGCAGCGTTCACTTTAGCAGACGTTATTCAGAAGACGGGGTCTACCATTGCTAAGTTTGAAGGTCGCGTTTGCGCGTTCGCTCATAAAGCAAACGCTTTGGTATCATGGTGACTCTGACGATAGGCCTCCTGCACTGAATCTTTTATCAGAGCCGTTTACAGACGCTTTCAGGTACTGTGCATGGGCGCCGCTAACACCGACCTTCAGTTTTTGTTCCCTCTTATTCTGTTCGCTTCATTTCATCATTACCACAGTCGGACAGGTTATTGCCATTTTAGGTGTTACTGTTTCCTTCTCCCCAGCGTAGGTCTCTCTGGAGGCTCGTTAACGCCCGCTTTAGTGCCTCGGCATCCTGGTAAGACAATAGAAGGTCGACTATGGCGACTCAATCTGGCGCGCGCTGAAAGCGTCTATACTGAGCGAGTTTGGCCTTTTTAAGAAGATTTTGACAGTCTGGCAATCACAGCATCGTAGTCTGATAATCGGCTAATGACTCTATGCAATTTCTCAAAAATAAACAAGAAAAAAAAGTAACGCCATTTCGTGTTATCGCAAAATTTGTTGGTTGTAGCGGGCAACAAGCTCCGCGCATTGGTCAAACTCTCTCAGTATAAATGGCTCTGGCTTTGATCAAACT
This sequence comes from Ixodes scapularis, assembly GCF_016920785.2. Classification (NCBI taxonomy): domain Eukaryota; kingdom Metazoa; phylum Arthropoda; class Arachnida; order Ixodida; family Ixodidae; genus Ixodes; species Ixodes scapularis. Next base: position 91,871,599 of record NW_024609835.1, read on the forward strand.
GTGGCGCTCCCATTTGGGTAGTAGAACCCCCCTTTGACTTGGCCTCTAACTACTTGTGGCGCCTTCGCTGAGCTTTTTTTTTACTTTCTGTGTAGTGCTGAAGAACATAGAAACACATTTCGACTTCCGCAATTCGCTAGATTCAACGTGGTTAGACAGTCGAAAGGGCCAGGTTCATGCCACCACCGCTAAGGTACGCGTCTCTTATCTCTCTGTGGTGACGTCATAATATCAGCGCCCTGACGATTTCTTTTCTTTCTCCTTTTTAATTTGCAACGCGCAAACGGCCTCTCTTGGCTCTCTAGCTTCTTAGCTTTAATCTGGGTCGGTCAACCCGTCCAACACAAATATTGTTTGTGTTATGACATAATGAAGGGAGGAGCCGAAAGATTACCGCGAAGTTTTTCCTCTTCTCCCAAACGCGCACATCCGTTTATCGTCGTGATGTTTTTCAATTAATGGGCTAAAAATCCCTATCTCTCCTTAGGCGCCGAACAAGAGCAGCACGAGAGAGCACGCGGAGACGACCGTGGTTCATAAGTTTGACGTCACGAGAAAGATTATCATCATCAACCCAACGGGTTTCATAGTCTAAAAAACACGGTGGAGAGTTGGGATTCTAAAATGAACACCGTCGAAGTTGAAAGTCTGACGTCGTTCTTACTTTCCTCAATAAAGCAGAATTTTCTGAGAAGCGTCCTTGCTGTTCCTTTCATTTCTCTCGGCCTATGATCAAAGTGTAGCCAGATGTGGCTAGGCCAGAACGGCCAGAAGCAGACGAGCAGGTTTGCCCGCTTTCGGGTGCCACCGGGCAGTTGTCGGGACATCGGCGAATAAAAATATAAATGTGCTCTTTTTTTTTTTTTTTTTTTTTTTTTTTTTACGGCAGTGATTATTGTCCGCGTTGGCAAGCGAAAGCGTCGGTTCGGTCGGTTTTCCAAGATTAGCCAGACTGGAATTAATTCTGCTTTTATCTACGGAAATAAGAGAAATGCCATGTTGTCAATATCGATTGTTTTGTTTTAAGAACGCGATGCCTCCAAGCTTCTATCCAACACAATCAAACGTATCACCGTCGACGCGAACACGCACAATTTAATTTGTCGTTGCCAACCGATAATCCTGACCCTGACGTCCAGGGTATGAAAACTCTAAAGGAGGCCACCGAACGGACCTGCACATTACTAGCCCTAGCACGAGCCTCTCTCTTGAAAGTCTGTCATGACCACACGTGATTTCGTGAAACGTAAACGATTTTGACTCCAGAACCTCAAGGACCATTATCTCCGAAACTTGCGTGGTGGGCTGCGAAGTTGGAACGCCTCTAAGCAGGGGCGTTGAAACAGAGAAGGGGGGGGGAGTCCTCTCCCTCCCCCCTCCCTCACTTGCCAGTGGCATCGAAAGTGTGGGCAAGGGGCATAAAGGTGGAATGCGGGAGGCGATCATACCAGCCCCAAACTGTAGCCTCCCTCCAATACAGTGCCCATATATTTCAGAAAGGTATACGAAAAATTTGGAAGGAGGGGTATACCCCTTCTTCAATACCACACCCCTTTTTTGGACCCGGACATTTTCTACAGCACTTCCTGAGCCCTATCTGTGTGTGTGTGTGGGGGGGGGGGGGGGGCGCGTGCGTGCGTGCGTGCGTGTGTGCGTTTTTGTGTGTGCGTGTGGTTGTGTGTGCGTGTGTGTGTGTGTGTCTGTTGGTCGTCCCCCTACTATCTCACTTCCCTCGGTGTTCTCTCGCCATCCCTTGTCGCCTCCTTATTTCTCACACCCTACCTACGTTACTACACAAACCGCCTCTCGGCGTCCCCGAGAACTTCGTTGACGGTCGCAGAAGACGAGGACTAAAGCCGCGTACACGGCGCATGGCTCCAAAATATCACAAAGTTCATTTTTCTCCTCGATTGCGAAGCGAAGATTTTGGCCTCATATAACTTCTCAAAGTTGTAATACGTCACTTTGCCTTCACCATTAACTTCTACGAAAGACGATTGCGCGACGAGGAAGTTCAGAGTATTCACAGCCTGCCTAGAGACAATCGAGAAACCATTGACTCTAATGCGGCGTAGGGATGTAGGGACACACGGGCACGACGTCAAAGTGTAATCGTTCAATCGCCTTTCCCCACGATGTTGCTCGCACGCTCTCCGGTGCAGCTCGCTATGAATTTGTGCTTCACAATCTCGATGAAATTTACCACCGAGAGAGTCTGGATGGTGGATATCTCGCCCCGCGTGACACCGTCGCCGCGAGGGTCTAATAAGCAGGCTTTGCAAACTTCTGCCCCAACTTTGTGTTGGACGAGCTTAGCGACCCAGTTTGGTTTTGGCTCGCTGGCGAGTTCGACTCCACCTTCTGAGAATATGAAGTTCGCGGCTGATTTTTCTAACGCCTGGAGGGTTTGTGGGATGTCAGTTCCTATCTCAAGTGCAAGACAGGTTGGCGCCGATTATGGAACCGAACGCTTGTGTAGCGCAATGTCCAGGTAAGAACAAATTGATTAGAAAAGAGTGACGCAGTGCTTGCTGTCCATCGATTGATACACACGATATGCACGCAAAATCTACCTGCTAGGAGTCGCACCGAGGGGTTACTCTTTGGTTGCACGCTTCAAATGCAACCTACTTCATACCAGCCCAGAACTACGTTATATATATTAATATAGATATATATATATATATGCGCATGCATCTATATTTTATTCTGGAACGGTCACTGATTTAATTTGGAGCAACCAGCTCACTGTGCTGTGTCAGCGTCTTTCCAACTTTAAAAACGGTAGTAAGAAATAGTCAAGACTTTATCTAGACTGCAAGAAAAAGTGCAGTTTCTCAAAATATATACAGTTTCAATCGTATTGGAATCGTGTGACAAGACAGTGGCGCCATGGTGACGCTCCTAGGAGATGCGTTCTGTATTGAAAACGTCCGGACATGCATAGACAATCTGCGTAACACCCAAGCTTTGTTTGTAGCGAATATCCAGTTAACTCAGCTCAGAGGTATATGTTACGTTCGGGGTCACATTCGACGCTGGCGTTTTTATGCAAGAGCTGGAAAATGACAGCAAATATCCTCTCCATGCCGCGACGAAAACCTCCGCGATCTTCTCAATCCCAACACATTTACTCAATGTGCCGGCGAGCGAAAGGCAGTCTCATGATAAAAGGAACGAACAATGCTTACCATGTAGATTTATCGATTATACTGAAATTGGCAAATATTGTCCAGTAGTAATTTCGGAACCGTAGAACGCACAAACTCTTCGTAGTGAAATCTTCCAGCGGAGATAAACGAAAAACATGGTAGTATGAAGCCGCCGTTGCCATTCGCAAATGTGGGACACGCGATTGAACTTGAGCTCCAAGAAACTCCCGCGGGTCGAATGACCCGGGACGCGACCCAAAGCAACGCTGCATGTAGGTAGGATTCGAATGTCAGGGTGCCAAACATTTACCCCGGAGCTAGGCTGAGAAACATAGCCGCGGGAAGGTGGAGACCGGCGGAAGTTAATTCATCGAACGACGTCTCATCGACACATCGTGCTGTATTTTATCGACAGTTTGTTTCATGAACAAATCGTCCCATTTACAGATCAGATTAGCTATTTCCTATAGTATGGTGCATCAGACTGTCGCCGCAAAGCGGTCTTTAGGGGTGGGTCAGGTGGGTTAACATGTTTGCAATGAGCCGCCGCAGACTGACGGGATGGCCGCATCGGTTGACACGCACCCCAGTGATACATGCGCGACGAAATGTCCCAGCATGAAATTCCCGTAACGATTGTCGAAGAAACGTCCGTGTCGACAAAACGTGTGTCTATGAAATATGTGTCCATGAAAAGTTATCCACAAAACGCAACTTTACAAGACGAGTTGCGACGAAACGACAGGGACCCTTCTGGAGACGGTGCGATGAGGCTGCAGGTGGATTAGAATGCGCCGAGAAACCGATGGAAAGAAGGAGTCGAGTGCGCGCGAGATTGTAAAAATTCCGAGCTCCGATTCCGTTGATTAGTGGCTATAGGCTTAAAGCTAGCTTCCTTTGTCTCCACGGCACTCATCGAGCGCGTTCGAAAGCGAGCGCCCAGAACCTGACGCCGGCGTTCCGCGTTCTAACGCGTTCGACAAATACACTGGAGACAAAGGCTGCTATAGCTTTAGCTCTGCCCACTAATTCCTCCAATCAGAGCTGAACGTTCTGAAGTCCCCGCGGGCTCTCGTCTCCTCCTCTCCCTCACTTCTTCGGCGGATAGGTCGGAGAGGGTTGCGCTCCACTATATGGCGTAAGTCGTGGAAGCTGCCAATAAACAAAACACATTTGCACTTCTTCGACCTGCGAAGCTATTTACACAATATTCGAGGCAGAAAACGCGATTTCTGTGTAAACTTCCTTATTCCTCTACTTTTGTTCAATCCAAAAGACCGTTTTCAAAAGACCGCTCTACCGCCTCTTTTCCATTGCTCGATCATATATACTGTGAGTAAATATAGGACGCGAGGGGCTGCGTCAGCATTCGGCGTGAACTAGGTTCAGTTCGTAGTGAAAACGAACGCTGCCTCAGCAGTCGCCGAGTGCTTGTCTCCAATCACACGCTCCGTATGCGAGGAATGACATGCACCAAAATTGCTCTATAAGTAATAAAGAAAAAAAAAACGCCTTTTGAATATTTTAATGGGTGATTTAATCTAAACTCGCGTGCGCAAAAAGGGCCTAATTTTTAATTTTGACGAAAACAATATATATCCTAGTGAATTGTCCACCTAAAAGAAAGGTGGGAACCGTGGGATCCGCTAGGGTTTCTGTTCTCGAGTTATGCATCGCACAGGCAATCGCGGTGGGAATGATCGTTTTTCCCGGCTATCGAAGATCGAATGTTTGAATCAGTCTTCTTTCGAGGTTTTTGTATCAACGTTATTTTAATTTCGTCTATACCTTTGTGGCCACCATGAAGCGGTCTTAATATATTAACATATTTTTAGGCATTTTTCTTTTTTTTTTCAATATATAAGTCGGCAAACTTACATATCAGTTCGATTTTCTACAACTATTTTTATAGGCTGCTATTTGCGACAAACTTAAGCTGTAGGGATATTTTATGTCCATAAAAAGAGCGAACGAAGCTGTGTATAGCACCATTAAATTAAATCAGTTGTCTCATTACGTCCTTTGATATCATCACATGAATATTTTTAAAAGAAAAAATTCAAATTTTGAGATTATTCTTTAAACCCTATTTTTAATATTAAACATTGGTTTCCTACAAAGAAATATGTTTTATAAATGTAATGTTTTGACTCGAAAGCCTATTTTTAAGAATCAATATTAAGAAATATCTGCACTTAGAAAAACAGGCATCCTTATCAGTGTTGGGCGCTTCTGTCATTTTATAATATATTGGTAAATCCCTCGGCAATATCTCCACGCCCTGGTAATGAACTCACCTTGAAGCGACCGGAACAAGACCGAGACGGTAAGTGAAAATAAAATTGTTTTAGGTAGCAAAAAAAAAAAAAAAAAAAACCAACCGAGGAGGCACTTGGATAAAAGAACAAACAGCGCACTACTTTCCCTCAACCGCAAAGGCACCCAACGTTTTACCAATGCAGCAACAAAACATTGCTATTGAGACGCCTTAGTTTTACTTTTTTTCGTCTGTTCCAACGTCCTCGCTAGTGCTTTCTCACCCAAGCTCGCCGTGGCATAGACCCCTATTAGGCCATCGCGAAAACATTATTAGTAAAAGATTAACCTGCTCGCAAAACGTCCACTGGTCTTACATTCGCGCCACACTGCACGCCACTACAACCCTTCGGCCCCGGAAAGATCCACAGAGGCCGTCTTAGTCCAAAGTCATGGAGCCGTGGCAGTCAGTTCATCGAACGACGTTTCATAGACAAACCGTTTCATCGACACGCGTTGTTTCATCGACAGATTGTTTTGTTGACAAATCGCTTCATCGACAGCTTAAAATAGACTTACTGTCGCCGCGAGGTGGCGTGAACGCAGCCGGGGGCTGAGTTAGCGCGCACCCCAGTGATACACGCTTGACGAAATGTCCCTACAGTCTACCATTCGCGTAACCAGTGTCGATGAAACAACTGTTTCGACGAAACATGTGTCCACAAAACGTGTTTCCATGAAAAGTTGTCCAGGAAACGTGATTCCACGAAAACCAGTTTCGACGAAGTGATAGGGACCCGTCGGGGAGGGCAATCAGGGAATACAACACCGGACCTCGCCTCCTTGTGTTTTGTGTAACGTGTCCTTCCGGTTAGATGAAGGAACACGTGCAGTCATGTCACACGCTCGGAGCTATGAATTGGCTCTGGTATCTAATGAAAAAACAGATGTTTAATTTTAGAGGATTGTTTTGCTCCGTAAAACGATTCTTTTTTTTTGTATTTAGACCGTTTCGGTTTTTGTTTCTGGCACCTCATAGTTAGTCCACCATCAGTGAGTGGACATATCGCCAGAGGGATATAGCAACACATTTTAAAACTCATACAGGGTGCCCAAAATTGAAAAGTTTGCCTGTTTTTCTAGCGAAATACCAAGGCACATTCCACTTTAAAGGGTATAAGGCAGAGCCTATAAAACATATATTACAGTTATAAAAATAATTCCTGGTCAAAAAAATTTTTTTTTTTAAATGAACGCAAAAAAAAAAACGAAATGGGTTATTTGAAATAGACAAATTTTAAACTTGCCACATCTTCAAGTTTTACTATGTTTAAGGGATGAGACCGAAAGTTGCGCTTTCAAGAAATATAAAAGTACAAATATAACTTTAGTAGGTCACTGATAGTGGCCGTCGAAATTTATCACAAATTTATCTGAAAGGTAAATTTTACCCTTTCTTTAATACAAAATAAAAGGCCTAGACACACTTAAATACATTAAGATATCTTAACGGTCCACACCAAGTCAGAGACAAAATAAAGAACCAAGGTAGATGCAAAAACCAACAATACGAAATTAAACCAAACGTACGACTCTTGAAAGTCAGGAAAAACAATTTCTACCGCGGCCGAGTCTACGCTTCATAACTTGAGAACAAAAACGTTATCTAAACCCAACGCTTGCGCGATTCGTCTAGATAGGAAATTCCCTGAAACATAGCTATTTTGCGTCACAATGAAAAAAAAGTGACTTTTTTTCCCTCTGCAAGATTAGAAACGGAAACACCCAGGAAAATCACAGTTAATTAAGAATCCGTGCTGAAAATGCTCATATCAAAATATATATATATAAAAAACACGTTTCAAAGCTCAAATAAATAATAATAATAGCTTTATATCCAACAATGAAACACATTGCTGGTGGGGGCTTGGTATAAAAGCTGTTAAAACAGCTTGACTGTTTAACAGCTTAAAAACATAAAAGAAAAAGAAAACAAGTTATTGGAATGCGAATGATGTCTGAGGACATCGCTCCCGCCATATTCAACAAGGGATTTTGTAGAGGTTACAGTATGTACAGTTCCTATATTTCGCATACCAAAACAAAGTTGTAACACGTTATGAATGTAGCCGACGTAGGGAGCGTAACATCAACGTACCTTGACACATGTGTACTTGAATACCTTCAATATCCACCGATTCGATGTAAGTGCTACGTGTGTCGTCACAAGCAAGTACATAGTCATTCCCTTTTCTCTCGCACTTTAATCCTCCAAGTTTTTTCCCCAGTTGCGAGAGACCGTTCTGGCACTGGTCGACAAGAGTAGCTGAAAAATAAAGTTTTTACATTAATGTTTTTTTTTTGTTTTTTTAAGGAACATATGAATCGTCATACAAATATGAACCCTACAGTTTTTAGATTATTAAGTCCTCCCTCCTGAGGGTTCGGAAAAGCCTCTCTTATGCGAAGAGAGTCCGTCATTATAACAGTTGTATTCGTAAAAAATAAACTGCTATATTTAAAAAAAAAACAATTCTGGAAGTGAGAATAGAAATAAAGAACTGTTTGCTAGCTGGTGAGATAATTTTTTTAACAAAATACTAGGGACTGGGGACAAATGACAATGTGTGTTCTTGTAAGTTTTTGTAATCTGCTACCATTCTCAGGAATTTAATTAAGGAACACAAATGCATACAATTGGCAAAATAGCCAGAAATAATTCTACCGTATATCTGAATTCACGTATATTGAAGCTCTCATTATCCGTCTTAGGTGCTTCATTTTGAGGCCAGAACAAAGCCCATAAAAATGTATCGCTAAACTAAAAAATGATATGCACATCTCTTATTCTGCAGTAATAATATACAGTTATCAAAATGAGAAACCAACAACTAAGGTTTAATGTTTAGAAACCAGTCTAACATTAGCCTTGTTAAAACAAATAATGTTATCGTTCATAGCACTCTTGCGGAACACCGAACGTAGATTCTAAATATTCAGATGAGTTTAGTATAAGAACAACGTTTTAGCGCAAAAATAAGTAAAGTTTTGCACGACTAAAATATATTTTTTTTTGTCATAAGCAGCCTTAAAGCAGTCATGAAACGCGTTTCAAACTTTTTCCTGTTCAGCTTTCCTCCTCAACTCATAAATCGCCCATTCTACCAAACAGTTCAAGAAGACGGAAAGGGGGAAGTCCCCTTTTTCTCGTAATCTCGTCAGTGTACCCGGGCACAGCCATTATCCCCCTAGAAGATGAGCCCGTCGCTCAAAATTCTGACAAAAGTTGCTTTCCCCACCTCGTTGACCCCGAAGCTGACAGTGCTGTGGAAGCTACGTGCTCGTTGGGCGAGCCACATTATTGCCATGTGATCACGCTCCCTCACGCATACCGACGCGCAGAGAATGAGGTCAGGTGATGAGAGGGAGGTGGCTGATTGGTCCGGCAAGTGCTTAGCCTGCAACACAATGTCAGCTTAGGGGTGAAGGGATTAAGTGAGGTCCGGTGCCGTGTGACGTGCATTTGGGCCAGATGACTCGCTGCGGATGCCCGGTGACGCGCTGCGGGGTTCGCGGATGTATCACAGTGAAAAGGCAGAGAGCTTACGAAGGGAAGGAGGTACGAAATAGTCCGCCGTGTTTTCAAAATTCTCGTACCGAAAGTCTCGCTTTTGACTTTCTACCTTTTTTCTTTTGGCCCACTGAACGATGTGCTATTAGTACAATCCTAATAAAAATTCGTTTCATGGGCCCTTTAAAGGAAGACTGACAGGGTATTTATTTATTCTTGCCGTGGTTTCATGTGAGCATGAGCTATAAGAGCCCAACAACCCAGGCATGATTTACAGCTCGACAATTGTCGTCTTTCCTCCCGTAAACAGTCGTTCGAAAATGGGCCGGTTTCAGTCGCGCTCACTTTCTTTTTCACGGTAACGTGGAGTTGAAATTATGCCCACCAAATATATTGGAAGTCATGGTTCATGTAAGGCACACATATTCTATATTAAAAATATAAAAAGGATATTAACCCCACTTTTCGTGACCTCTAAAAACTAGAAATACGTTGATCGACAAAATAAATTTTGCACAGATCAGAGGAAATATATATACACGTCATTCTTATATGTCGATTTACGACAGGTTAGACGAAGCAATTGCGGCTCACTACAGACCAACTTTCCGACGGACGCGGGGGCGCGACTTTGGAACTGTCGTTCGTGGTACCGGCCAATTGGTCTTCAAGCGCAGAACATTGAGCAGAAGGGATATACGCGCTAAGCAATCGCACGAGAAACGGTGCACGCAACAGCGTCGTCTGCTACACACGACGGAGAAGCAAAGAAAAAAATGTGGTCGAGTGTAGCCACGCCACTTCCGGCCATGAGCTTCCGTGCTAGTGTCTCAGTTTTTCAAACCGTTGAGCTTTTGGTATGTTTAAAAATATACGTGTCTGCAGCAAAATATTAAATTTAGGTAGTTTCCTGACAGTATTAAATCGCCTGACAAAAAATAAAAATGAATCAAACATTTTGTTAAGGGTTGAAAGCGGGGGGGGGGGGGGGGGGGGGGGGCGGTGAAGGGGGTATACGAAGGCTCCGTTAATACGTATTTTTCAGTTGCTTTCTTTGTCAAGGATTACCGGCGACCCCATTTGGTCTCTTTAAGATCACACCACGGTTCTTTTTTTTAACTAAAATAACACGCCTTTTGTGAATCTCTAAGGCTGTCCTAAATATTTTGCTTAAGAATTAGAATTAATCAATATCCAGGGACCAAATTTAAGACGTGTGAGAACCATTAAAAGGTGAAATGAGAGCTAAACATTTTTTTATTGCAAATGGTGTGTGAACTTTAAATATATAGTGATATTTCCTAGACATATCGCAAGGCAACAAATTTGTAGAATACTTGTAGATCTCATCCAAAATGTTTGTGACTGCATCTAAATATCTTTCTTTTTTAAATAGGGTACCTCAAGAACTTTAGAAATAATAATCATGGTGTATTTTCTTTTCTTTGTGTATCACTGGACCACAATAATGCGGAATTGCTACTGGATGTTCTAGATGCCATTCAAAAAATATATGTTAAGACAACAAACAGGGCCACTTACCGTCAATCCCATCTCCTTCTATATTAAAGTCTCCAAACGTCGGTTGAGCGTTTCGCAGTGCTTCTTTTACATTTTCATCTATTTTATTATCGCCGTCATCAGCTATTTCTAAATCCATCGTCACCTCGCCTCCCCTAAAACAATGCAAGAACAAATTAGCGTCATGATAAAAGCAAAACGTACTTTGCAGGGTTTTTTCTGACTAAAAGCTTGCACCAACACTCGATTAAACGGGCTAACTCTCTCTTTGGTGCAGATAGTATTTCCCATCTTCCGTACACATGAAATCGCCGAGGGTAAAATAAGTCCATAAACGGATCGGCGACACAATATTAACATACTTTAGTACTCAAATATGATAATAATTTGTGACCTATCGGTCCATCATCCTTTCGCGATGAAAAACTATTTAAACTGCAGTCCTACTACGTCTTTGTTCTCATGGTCATTACAGAAGGTAATAAAAATTGTTAATTTTTGTTGCGAAAATACGAAATTGTTATATTCATATCGTCTCCAGTTTTCTTTTATGGTTACCTCTAACCAGATGTGTTGAAACGTTAAAAAACAGGAGCCTATTTGAGGAGGCATACGTGATAAAATATACTAGGAAGAGTACTTTTCGAGGTTTTTGAGCACAAAAATACCTTCAAATGAAATGGAGTAATTTTTTCTAATCGATATACACAACATTTTTTTTCGTAAACGTACATTAAAACAATACAAGGTGTGAAGCCAATTATTTCCAATGTTTTTAAAATGACACTTTAATACAGAAATAGCATTTCAAGATTACGTTATGACAATGGCAGGCGTCAGGTGAAAACTTTAAAGTGATTACTAAAAACAATATTCACCCATATTTTGCTAATTCATTTTTTAAATATTCGCTGTATAAAGAAATGTGTTACTCTGCGTGAAAATATTTCACAGCCGTTGTTAGAATTGAGACAACCAAATTCTGTTCTACATAGAAAGATGCGCACAACAGCAAACAGCAGAAGAGTGTGGTGCAGCTTTTCTACAATTCCGCGTCTGCTAGAGTGGCTCGCAATGAGTCGCTTGCCCTGCCCGCTGAAGAGGCTGAAGTCTCCCACGCATAAGACTCTCCCCTTTTTTTTCGTGATTTTTCAGAAATATTTTCTTATTTCTGTTTTCAAATGGCTTACACATTCCTTTGAAAAGGCGTGAAACAAAAATTTATTTATCCGAGTTTTAGCAAGAGCTGGTGTGTAATTTTACGACGAGCTACTATTCTCTAAGTAAAATATGTCAGCCGAGGTAAATATTTCAAAGGAGTTTTGTTTTAGATATCTAGGAAATCAATCTAATTGTTTAGATAACTGTTTAATTCTCGTGATGGTAGATAAATCATTGTTTAATTATCACTTGGGTAAAATAAGCACACTGCTTCGTATGAAGACGAAATGTTCAAACTGCAGATAAAGGGAAGTAGCCGCGTGGCAAATTCTAAAATCTGACTCCGTGTAAAAACTTCGATTCCAGAAAGCGCAATTTTTCTTTGTATTTTACAGCGGGACACCCTATTTTGGAAAATAATATATCGAATTATTATAAAGTAATATAAACATCTAAAGTAGGAAAACATGAACAAGGTGGTCGCTACTACTGGGACGGATGAACTTCCTTCAGCTCCACATGCAAAACACATCGGGAATCGGTAATTTTAAAAAGAAGACCCGCTAGCTCATGAATAAAAACAATGTGTTTGGATTCATTTAAACAAAAAAGTACAACAAAAGAGCGACCGAATGGAAATATTTATTTACACTGCGCGAAGGAAGGATTAATGTTCTGACTTGTAGTCTCCTTGTAGTCTCCCCTCCAAAAAATATTTTCTGACATACATCATACTGGTGGAGACGATTACGATCCCTTGAAAAAAAATAATTTTGAAATGGGTGGCTGTAACAAATATGAAAATATTGTTTACTTTTTTTAAGTTTACTTTGAAGATGGCATGTTTTAGTTTTGAAAAACTCATACAGTGGTCGACATTCATGGATACGTTTTCGTTTTATTGTCACTTTATTCTGAAGCGACCGGGAGGTCTAAATTGACCTACCTCACTTTATAAGATATCAGACACCAGTTTGAAGCTCTTCAGAATTCAATATAACGCAAAAGAGCTGCTGGGTGTTTTTTTTTTTTTTAATACCGATCAGCAAACTCGCGTGAATTAGAGCTCAGAACTAAAATCCTTTGTTTTCTACGGATCAACATAAAGTCAAGCTCTATTCACGCAGATAACAAATCTCGCTATAAGCACTTAAAACCTCAAATTTCTAAAAGAACAGAAAAAATACAAGAAATTTTGCTCTAGCTCCGCGTGTTGCCCAATGAAATGCCTTAATAACCCACGATAATGCTTGTTCGCATATCGTGTACATTAGTTTACCTGACTTTGGAGTCACCAAAAAAATGTCGGTTTTGATTTTAAAATTTTTAGTTGGGGTGAGTTTACACTTCCATATATTTGCACTTCACTAAATTTACAAGCCGCCCAGAGTACCACTACTGTCGCCAAAAAATATTAATATCATAATTAAAAGAAATATTGCCTAGCTCCGAGTACGCTTCCGTGATACACTGCAGTGTTTGAGCTTGAAAGACACATCCTGTAGTTTCAATAAAATGTGGTTAAACCAATTTTGCCCTGCCTAGGTACAGAAGTACTTTCTCAAGCTATTTGAACAATGATGGGTAGAAGCGACGTCTCCGTATTCTGGGCTTTGTTCGTGAAAGTGGTCAGCAAGACGCCGTTGAAATAAAGATGTACACTTTCTAACTGTATTCGCTTTCTACGCTTCAATTGGAGAAGTAAGGGGGGGGGGGTAATTCCGACTTTTGTTCTGCGTGCACTTTTCAAACCTGTTCGCATAGTTATCGTTCCATACGATATTATAAAACACTTCGATGGAAGCAATGTGCAGTACATATTGCTTAGTCTACATCTATTGTGTAAGTATATGTTTTTGGCCATAGATGAACTTTTGTTTACCATGTTTTACGTGTAAGGTTTGTCCAGCACTGAAACGTAAAAGCGTCAGCAGTTTTTTTTTCTTTCAAATATCCAGTATATTTTATGACTATGATATAATAAAGGTAATAACTCGAGAAGCGCATATAACAGCAAAAAAAAGTAATTTGCTTCTTGTCACAGCTTGGTATAAAGCAACGTTGGCTGTAATGCGTTACAAGTAACCGCGTTACCGGTGACGCTTTACTTTTTTCCGGTAACGCGTAACGTACTCCCTACATGTTCAAAACAATAATGGGGAATGTACTTATGTTACTTATTTCGAGTAATGTGTGAAGTTGTTACGCGGCTCATTTTATTATATCTCCCGCACAAAACAATTACGCTTAATTATTTTCCTCTTTCTAGGCTCCAAGCCATGCGTTTTTTTTTTCTTTGTGTTTTCTCTTGGTAGTATTGAGGTGAAAACGCGAATAAGATAAAGTAACTATGTTCTGTTTCTTTATGAACATAATATTTCTTGTAATATAGTGCTTATGCAAAGCTGTAACGTCAAAACAATAAAACCTCTTAATTCCAGGGCTGGGCGTCGATTAAAAAGTTTAACCTGATTAATCGCCGCTTTTTAATCAATTTATTAGTCAGTCGATTAATCGTTTTTTTATGCTCGTGCATAAACAAGTAAAACGAGTAATGCTCGTTCAGACAAGTAAACATTATACTGTTTGCGTTTGCTGAATATGTGATAAAGGGCACAATGTACAATTTCGGATTTTAAGTGAACCCTGAAGTGTAGTTGAGAAAAGTCAAAAGTTGATCCACACTCAAAAATCATTACTTCAGGAGTAGATCGAAGCAAAGAGACTGGTTGATATTCTCTGACATTAGCGAACTCTCTTGATAGTTCACAATAGTCTTTGCTGGGTTAAATTGGCTTGGACACGTATACCAATAACACAATTTTTGGAGTTACAAATTTTGGAGTTACAAAGGTCAAAATTTCACAACTTTAAAGAAAGAAAAAAAAAGGCCGTCCGTCTACGTTCCCGCACAATACTCGGCGATCCAGTCTGCGCAGCTGAGGAGGTACTTCAGCGAATAACGATGCCGGAAGATTTGTTTGGACCGAAAAACGCAGTCTGAGTTGTGACATTAAGCATTAAAAAACGTCATGCTTTCATTGCCTAATGTCAAAACTAAGACAGCGTTTTTTTTGGTCTAAGCTTTTGTTTCGGCATCGTCGCTCGCTGAGCTGCCTCCGTAAGTTTGAACTTACAGAGATAGCTCAGCGAGTGTGGTGCGGGAACGTAGACGCACGGGCTTTTTTTAGAGTGCTATAGAGTTTACGTTCATACGGGTGTACCAGTCCATGTCTGTGTGGTAAAAGTGTTGAATATTAACTTTTTTTTTGTTTGCCAATATTTAACCGATTAACCGGTTAAAAAATTAATCAGGATTAAAACAATAATCGATTAATCGGTAGGTTATTCGATTAAGTGCTCAGCCTTAGTTAACTCCTAATTTAAACGAAGTAGCTCAGAAAGTAGAGTGCGTTCCTTTATATTCGTGACGGTAACGCGTTCCTTTCCTTTTGAGGTAAGGCAGGGGGTTTCTTGGCTTACGTGGCTACAGAGCGAAATGTATTAAAAAAAATTGTATTGTTAACACGTTTTTTTTTATTTGCTAGGAACGAGTAATGTAATCCTTTACGTTTTTTTTCGGCAATGCCTACAGCACTGGTATCAATTAATAGGAATGATATTTGAAGCATATATATTCTTCCTTTAACTGGCTCTTCAGAACTTGAGAAACTCTTTAAACAAGAGCGTGATTATGTTTTCGCTATACCAAACGTAAATATTATTAATATTTTGAAATATTATAGCAAGTGGCAGGGAGTAAGAAACGCAGCGCGTGGCGACTCCTGAGCATCTAAATAGTATCGCTCCACCTTTTTGAGATTACGGCATCATACCAACGCCGTGGAACGAATCTCGAAAGCAAGAAGCGTTAACCTGATATTTATGCCCTCGCGTCGCTTATCTGTCAGTGACTGTACTTTCCTTAGAAGTGTTAAGAGTTTCTGGATAACATATGATCGTACTCGCTCCGATTTTGTTACCCAGGAACGGGCGTTGCTAGATACGTGTTATCTGCTTGGTACTTACATATAGCGAGACACGGTGACGTACCGTATGGCGTTTTATTAACGCCTGAAAATAATTTAAATAAAGTAACTTTAACGAAGAATTAAAATCTTCGGTAAGAATGTATCGTAATTGGCGGATGGCAGGATACGAGTTTTAAGCAATAATTTGCGAATGAATTATCGAAAATTTATTTACAAACTCCCGAAATATTTGCCTGATTGTACACTCGCCGGCAATATGAAAGACCCACTGGGAGCGTCTGGCCGAGGCGGTGGCTCGCGGGGGCGCTGCGAGCGCTCCGGGCAATTCCACTCTGCTTTGAGGGGAGGACGCTCACTCGGGCTCAGATAAAGCGAAACGCGCTTATCAGTTTGTGCCGAGTCCCGAGTGAGCGTCCTCCCCTGGAAGCGGAATGGAACTGCCCGGAGCGCTTGCAGAGCCCCCGCCAGCCACCGCCTCGGCCACGCGCTCCCAGTGGGTCTTTCATATCGCCGGAGACTGTACATTGTAAGGAAATATGTTCCGCCCATTGTAATAGCTTGGCTAAAGAGAACTGAAATGAAAAAGTTAAATCCAATAAGGGCGTGATGTGGGAAGGAAGTAAAGAAAAACATGAGCCATTCCACTCTGTGAAAGTGACTGAGCGGCGAAGCTGTTTAGCACACGACACAGACGTGACACGAAATTTTGAACAAAGGTACGAACACATTTATTGTCTTTATCGGTGGCCATCATGACGAAAGATACGCACACACATTTATTCTTGTTTTGATCGGGGGTCACTATTTCGCGTGGACGACTATCGCCGCCTCCAGGAGTCAGAGGAAACTAAACACGCTTGACGGGACCGCCACCCGGGGGAAAATAGACACGCGCGACGGGACCGCCACCCCCGGAGAGCGGAAGGAAAGGAAACTAAGCACGCAAGCGGCTTGGAAGGACGGTAAAGAGAGGGTGGTGCGACCGTAGGCGGGGCCGACGCGGGTCGCACATCGGCAAATTTTTGAAAAACCTTTATTATCTACGTGAGAGTCTACTGATCTTGAAAATGGTGCCTAATGATCACGAATCTACTGAACAAACCCATTTCTAAACTACACAAGCCTCAATGAGAATGCAAGGAATGGTGTTCCACGCGCCGCACGTGACGGCGTCTGTAGAAGTAACTGTCCTGAAGCAAAAGCTTAAACCAGATGGCATCTTGCACGCGCCTTTTTCAACCCTTTATTTCGGTTATTTACTTCGAATCTTTTATACGGGGAAGGCGTGCGCATGTGGCGCGTGCGATGGTGCGAGCGCAGAACTTTCGTTGGCGCGCATGAAAAAATCACAGAACCTTAGCCATAAAGAGCTTTACTGTAAAGGGGCGAGAAATGGGCTTATGAAGAAGGGACGGAGGGCAAGCTTGTCTCTGAACACTAAAGCGAAAGGTCTGATTCAAGAAGAAGAACACTAACCGTACCCTCGAAACGCTGGAGCAGACGGAACATATAGGAAACTGGCTCCATTGAGCGAGAGAGCATCACGCTTCAACGCCAGCCGAATATCAATGTCTTCAAGTAAAACTCTTCGGGAAATGTTTTAGTCCGAAACAATTATCGAGCTACTTATCCCAGTTTTCTGTCTGTTTGGAGTCTGGCATCGAATACGTTCCCCGATAAACATGGCGGGAAATGTTTTCTAAATTTAGCGGAATATTTTCAAGCCAAATTTATTGGAAAATTGACGTCAAGTGACCCACGCACCAATTTAGTTTGTGCCGATAAATCTGGCAGGAAAAATTAGCGGGGAAACTGCATTGCTGCGTTGGTCACGTGATGTCCATTTTCCGCTAAATTTGGGGGAAATTTTAACGGAACATTTATGCGTCACGTGACCGATGCACCAATTCAGTTTCCTCACTAAATTTGACGGGAAACATTTTCGCTAATTGTAGCAGAAAGTATTCACGCCAGATTTAGCGGAAACATTGGCGCGGATTGAAATATCGTGAATTCAGCTCTCGCGCTCCAGTTCTTGGTCGTCGGGACCGAACATCTGCCCGTGTGTGGAAAGATAAGTGCTATCACATTTATAGGTAATCACTCCTGTGGCTTGTATTACTTGTTTTCTTTAATTTGTTTGGTATTGAGCATCGTTTCGGCTATGGACGTTTGTCTGCGAAATTAACGACTGCATGAATACATTGCGTGGTTGCATAAACTTAGGCAGATATCTCAGCCTCCTGTTTTATAAATTAAATACACATAACTTGACACGAATCTTTGAAAATGTCATAGCTCTTGTACGAATTCAATTATCTAAATTTTGCTCCACGCTATTCTTAGAAGCATTTGGTGCCAAAGAGTATCATATACCAAAAGAGAAACGCAATTAAGCGACAAAGTTTGGCATTGATATGCTCGCTTCCGAAACGGGCGCGGGTAGCGGGTCTTACTAGCCAATCTGAAAGGCTCATCAAACTTTGACGTTACCTGGGGTGCTCAGTTCTCCGAGGGTATTTTTTTTTCTCAATTTCGGTATGGCTTACAGTGGGCAGCAAACTTCGCCAAGAAATTCCGTTTAGACCAATAGTTTCTTTTACTTGAATCAACTGATATTAGGACGATGAGCAACACATCTCTACTTGGAATGTTCCATGTAAGACGAATGCCTAAAAAGCGACCTACGAATTTTAGCTGAGCATTTTAACAATTGTCACTTCCTTTTCATGACATAACCTCTTCCGCTCTTGTCAATGGTATCTCAAATGAAGGATTTCACTTTAGGTATAACATGTAAATTTGTTGTTGTTAAAGTACGCGCTACATTATACGGAATAATTATGAGGATTTAACATATACTTACTCGCATTTTATGTTGCTAATCTCCGTAATGTGTACTCCCTTTCCTTCCAATATCTGCCGAATCTGAAAATAATGTGTATGTTTGAGTCATCAAGAATGCAGGCCTCAAGATTTGAAAATGAGAGCATAACTAAAGAGTGCACAGCAATCATAATGCCGTTTAAGTTTAAAAACGATATTGAAGCTGAATGAGTACATATTCAAATATATATTTTTTATTCATTTTTGTTTTCTCAGCGTTAATTGCATTTTACAATTTTGACGTTGAAAAAATATTAAGCGTCATGAGTTTGGATTAATATATAAAGCAAAGTGTTTTGAGGAATTTAAAACCGTAAACAAACTTTGAACGAAAAACACCTTAAAAGGACAATAAATATGTACTCAACTTCATTACCTTTGCGTAAAGACTCAAAGGAAGTGAATTGGAAAATATATTTCTAGACGATTTAAACCAATCCTATTGAAATATGCCGTAAGTTTTCTTACCAGAGTGTGTAAAATGTAACTAATAAAAAAGATACCATCCAGGGAGTATGCCAGAGAAAGGCCTTACTTTCTGCAAGCTTGGCTACTTAAAGGGTCTAACTATGGCCTCATTGAGTTTTCTTCCAAGCGTTGTTTGGTGTCGGAGTACTTTACTGTGGTGTTTTTGCTACATTTCTCCGTCGCAATAGATAATCTTTAAAGAGCCAAACTTCATCCCAAAATGCGACGTATTAACCGAAGAACCCAAACTGGAGCCTGAAGCTTGCACTTGTTTAGCGATTAAGCTCAGAGCTGCCACATAGAAAACGAACAACGCGAAATAAAGCCTCACTCTCGCACTTGTTTGGCAAATTACTCACAAAATAACTACATGATCACTGGTCTTTATAAGTTTCTGATACTCCAAACAAAAAAAAAAATGTCGACCTGAAAAGTTGTGCGACATGAATGGCACTGTTTCTAATCTTCATTTAATTCCGGAAAAATTATATAAGTTGGCAAATTGTGAGGGGTGAAAAATTTATATTTTATCAAAACGAAAATTAGGGGGTCTAACACAGGATTTGAATATTTATAAGGTGTATCATACATCTACAGGTAGATTTTTGCATATTGAGTGAAAGTGTTTCGAGCATTACGAGTACCAGGAAGTTATATGGTGAAAGGTTCAAAACAATAAATTTGCTTACGTTAATTGTTTACGTAATCCGTGCAGCTTTTTGTTTACTGGTGTTCACGAAGGCACTCATTGGAACCCGGTAACGTGAATACCTTGAGGCGCGTTGACGATGCTCACTTTTCGCTACTTGGTTTGAAACAAAGTATGCTGAAGTATTAGGAAACTATTATAAAAAAAATTAAGAAGTCGAAAACATCCGACCTCGCACCTTGCGATCTTAGATGAAATTGGAAGGGTTGCATAAACTGACCTTAAAGCGCACGAAAGATTCAGTCCCTAAAAGTCACACATCTAAATCAGAGCCTAGGCCTCAAGCGAAAATATTCATATATTTATACAAGAGAACACCAAGCTAATAATATAGCCTGCGCGTTAGAATAAAAAGGGTATGCATCCTACGGCCGAGAAAATGCAAAAGCAGAGCCGGGAGTCCACGGAAACTTTTAACGCGATTATTCACCACCCTTCGCTCGGTGAACTAACGATTAATCAGTTTTGTCGATTCTCTAGCATAATAGTTAAGAAACCGTCAAAATTACATATTTTGCCTTTGCTGAATATTTAAGAAACAATACAATTCACGTTTTAATCAAACTTCATGTGCAGTTGAGTACAGTCAAGACACTTACACTCAATATTGACTACTTGAGCAGCAGCGGTAAAGAGGTTCGTTCATCTTCTCCGGCAATAGCAAAAGCCTTTGATTGTTCACAGTAGTCTCTGTTGCGCTGAATGGACACTCGCACCGCCGTGATTTGCAGGGACAGGTAAAACCTTTACGACTTGTTAGGAACTACAATCTCGTCCCTAAAGTTTATTTATTTTAAAATTCCACCAAAGGTTTGCCTTCATACATGTGCAGGGTGTCACAAAAAAGTCAGTGTTTTTTTACTGCAAAAATAAACTAGGCATCGCCGAACGCTCATTCCCCGCCCAAAGGTAGCGCTAAAGGTCACAACCAGATGCCAATGTTTCAGCCCGATCCGACACCTTGTTCCAAAGTTATAAGTGATTTCTTGAAATTTTCAATGGGAAAATGGAGCCGATTTTTGTCCGTTTCCGGTTTCTGATGCCCATAGAGCACCATGTATTCAAAAACTCCGCCGGCCGCCAGTTTCCCATTGAAAATTTCAAAAAATCAGCTTTGAATAAGGCATCAGATCGGGCTGACACTTTGGCATCTGGTTGTGACCTCTAGCGCTACCTTTGGGCAGAGAATGAGCGTTCGGCGATGCCTAGTTTTTTTTTTTCTGTAAAAATAGAACCCTGTAAATTTTTTTGCGACATCTTTTATATTGGTTCTTGTCTCCCTGGTCAAAAAAGTCTCTTTTGTACTTGTCCCATTGTTTGTCAAAATTTAATCGATTCCTCCGATAAAAAAAAAAAATAATCGGGATTAAAATATTATTATTATAATGGCAATGTTCATTAATGAAGTGCCCACATATAAATATTACATGTAATTTTGTACAAAAATGTCGCAGCATTCCATGGCTAGTAGGTGTTAGAAGGTATTACTACTGGAGTTGTTACTAAACAGGGCATCTTTCTTTTATCTTATACCGTAGAAAGTGTTTTACATAGCTTAAGTAAAATAATATACATTTATTTCTTTGTCAGGCGGCTCAAGTGACAGACAACTCAATATTATTTGCTTTTTGAATAGCGCAACACACAAAAAAAAGAGTGCTTGAATTTGCCAAAATAGTTGCGTGGGCATATATTCCTTGATTGTGTCGTAATAGTTCTATCGAAGCTCGTTCTAAACGGGAGAGCTTGAACAACTCTCATTCTTAGTACTCTGCTAGGCTCACACCTTTAAGCTTCAATTAGCAGTTTTATGTTTGTCCCTATGCCAACAATTCATTGTTCTTTTTAATTTTTTTTATTTTTAGTCGCTTCTATCACCAAAGAATGATTAATGCTCATTTACAACGACATGAGTTTCTTGATTCTCTGTGTCATTCGATTTGCAATGCCTTCTATACTCACCATGCCTAATTTGTGGATTTAATTTGCTAGAAGTAAGGTTGTGGTACCATTACTAACTCTAGATAGTTCGTTATTCAAAAAGCCTAGAAACAATATTGCGATAAAAACTTATCTGCAGCCGAGGCGCATTAAAATGCCCCTGAAAATAATTTTTAGACAACCTCACCGGGGATAGTGTCAAAAAATAATTTTAGGCGAAAAAATATTTTTAGAGCAATTTGACGGCGCGACACGCGGTTTAGTCGGTAGTCACCTCCTTTCCACTTGTTTTCTGTCTGGGCGCGCGGAGGAGAGGTGAATCCGCTTCGCCTTCACGTTGAGGTAGAAAGAGCGGATGACCACCTCGTTGAGGCCGAAACAGCGAATTACGAATCCATGACGTCATGGACTTTGCGCGTAGAATTTTAAAAACATTTCTCGCCGTGAACATTGCTCTAATTTTTTTTTCGCGTAAAATATATTTGTTGACACGCGCGTCCGAACCAAACTGTATATAAAAAGACTTTTTGTTATTTTCAGGGGCCCTTGAAAGCTATGTCTGATGAAGCTGTCAAGTCAGTTAATTCCGTCGTAACTGTTGAAATTTTCACAATAATACTTTTAGCTGTAGACTGAGCTTCGCAAAATTGCCATTAATTTTCTCGACTTCTCTCGGCTAAGTTTTTTTTTACAGACTAATACTTACCTCTGTTTTAATATCTTCATCGGACGGGCATCCATCGTCGTTGCTGTATAGAGTTTGGGATTTCTTAGTCACCTTGAACGTCACCTTTACGAGTATCTTTTTTTCTGCAGAAATACAAAAGGAGAAACGAAAACAGAATTTCATTAGTTCAAACTATCGTCTTCGACAGATTAATGAACACAAAGTGTGGCGAGACCTGAACATCTTGTATCTGCCTGCAGGCAATGCGATTATTTTATTCACCGACACTAAAAACGTCAAAAAAACGTATCGCGGAACCACTGTTGTGAGCATTACAAACCACGCTTTGTGTCTTTTACTCTGTCTGTCACTGTAAATGTAACAAACAGTGTAATGTTTAAAGCCCCTTATTAAGAAATTCGCGTTACAAGCAATTCATCTATGATCGCCGTTTATATTATCTTCTGAAAGAGCTGAATAATTTGGTTAGTTCAAACAGAATTAGTTTCTTCTACAATCTAAATAGTCATATCATAGCCTTATATGTTACTCATAATTGTTCTGTTTGCGTTTTCAATATTAATCATACATAATTGTTCTGCTTGTGTTTTATCTGTTTGCTGAAATGTCATTATTGTGATGCTAATTCTTTTCGCTTATCAATCCTGGTGGTAGCAAGACCTTGATAAAGGCGGTCCTGCAAATATTAGTGACATAAGATTGCCATTTTCTGGCTACTTCACTATTGGCTAACGCTGTTTTTTTTCTTTAGTGCTAGGCATCTTTCTGTGCATTTTGTCGTGTATGCAGATGTCATTGTATTTTTACCAGTTCTTAAGTTTTCTTCTTTTCGTCTTAATTCCATGTGGCTGGGGCGAACCACAAATATATGCAAATCAGAAATTTATTCTTTGTACAAAAAATGTATTCCATGAACTTTCACGTATATCTGAGACAATACTTGTACGCCTACTCTCGTGCCCTCAAGAGCACGAATGCTGTTCAAACCGCCATTGCTTGAACCAAGAAGACTGAGCATTATGAGGCCGAGGAATATGGTATACATTAATTCATTTTCGTAAGCAAACCGGCGAGCCCCTAGAGGCAGTAGTGCGCATGCGCGATAGGGTGGGGCAGGAAATGCTGCGTCCTTTATTAACAAATCATTGGGAAGCGATGTGTTCGTCGTCGGTGCTTGTCCCCGTGCTTTTTAATGCGAAAGTATTAACCGTCCCATGGAGCAAAACGACGTTGTCTCTACTGTCTGTAGCAGTGAAATGGCAGTTAATTTCCCATCACCAAATACACAGCCACGCAGATGCTTCGTCACAAAAGTCAACGGGGCGCTCAAGGTAAAAGCGGACGCGCCTCAGAAATAAAACACAAAGAAAAAAGCACAGCAAAGCAGATGCATCGTCACGAAATGCCTGGAGCTCGCGGGCTTCGCCGCACCGCCGCAGTGGGGAGTGGGGCAACGAGTCTCCGTGAATTTACTTCGAAGTGCTTCCCGCACAGGCGATCATGATCCAATGGCGTCTATAAACTTTCCTTTTCATGCCACCTATATACGTTTTTGGACGAATCGGGCACGCAGGAGATACGATAAAACTGATATCGGCACCTTCCTCAGCTTTTCCCCGTCGTGGCGTTTTGACGAGAACGTAGGCTCCTGCCAAAACAACATAGATTTGCCCGGCCCGCACTGTGTTTATTCTTTCCCACACCTTAGATACGAATTGCGCCAGTAGCGTAGCGGCCGCAGTGCGATGTAACATAGGCAGAGCATACACATTTCTTCGAAGGTCCCCGTCTTAGCCAGCAGAGGATATCTAAGCCCCGATCTGGCTTCGTACGCAAAAACAACGTTTTAAATGACTTTTTTTTTTTTTTTTTTTTTTTTTTGGGGGGGGGGGGGGGGGGCGTTTGTTGTAAATGAAGCGCGTGGCGTTATTCGTCGAAACAAGAGACCGAATGAGACTCGTGCGTAAGAAAATTCCAGTATAAGATTCAGTGCTACAACCAATAACAACAAGGTAATGTGGAAATAAGCGAGATCCCGCATAATAGAGATAAGTTTTGAATGTAGAATTGCATAACGAGAAACGGTTTATAGGTGCTCCGTTTCACTCCAAAGTCAAGCAGCATCCGAAGTTACGATTCGATAAAGCAAATTGAGCAGCGACAAAAGTGCTTCGTCACGCGGCTCGACGTTTTTGTATGTTCGCTACTAAGGAGTAAATCGCGCAGAGGAAAGAACGGCAGCGAATTTATTTACAATCAACGGCCCAAAAGGCATGAAATGCATTTATGGGTATTTGGCGAGGGAATAAGCACTGTTTGGAAATTTCAAAATGACTCGTAGATTATGTGCGGCAGCCATCAGTTGGTCGTGCACTGTGAGCACGAGTGAGACGCGAACGCTTCGTAAGAATTCGGTGTGCACTCGGATCAGAGCGCATTCAACACGAGTGCTGCGTCAGTGCTCGCCGCGAACTCAGAAGCCAATCATGGGCTTCACGCCAGAAGCGATCAGACCAACTAGTGGTGGCTGTGCATAATCTACGCATCATTGCACTCTTTCTGAAAGGATCTACTGGTGAGGGAATTGGTGTGTCATGTGACGCACATTTCCCGTTAAATATATCGGTGAAACTGAATGCTTGTCTAGGTCACGTGACGTCAATTTCCCCTCTAGATTTAGCTAGTAAACTGGGTTGATGTGTAGGTCACAATACGTGAATTTTCCCGCTAAATTTAGAGGCTAACTCAATAGGTATATTGGTTACGTCACATAAATTTCACGCTAAATTCAGCAGGAAAACTGAATTCATGTTTTGCCTACAAGACGTGCATTTTCCCGCTAAACTAAGCGGGGAATCTAAGTTGATATCTTGACATAGAAGTCACATTCCGTCAATATTCCCGAGGTGTGTCAGTCACTTGACGTGAGGTGACGTAACATGACGCCATGTTTCGCCAAATTTAGTGGGTAAACTAAATTTGTCTATAGGCCACGTGACATCATTCTTTTGAGCTATACTTTGCGGGGAAACTGAATTGGCCTTTATGTCCCGTGATGTCAGGTCACGTGACATAAATTTTCCCGCTCAGTTTGGATGAGGAACTGACTTCCTGTATAGGCTTCGTAATATCAATTTCCACGCAATACTTAGCGGGAAATGCATGGACGGACGGAGGGACGGACGGACAACATTTTGGGATTGTGGGTAGCGTTAGAAAGCATTTCATGCTTTAAAAACCTAGGAACTCAGAGCATTTCCTCTGAGTCAGTACCTTAGTCTGCGTTGGCAACCATACAAAGATGATGATCATCTTGACGATGCACTTTTGTGGCTGCTTTATTAGCCCCATGGAATTGTGGCACCTGCTGTGGTAGTATAATTTCAAGACATTTCGCTTACGTTCCCGGCGCGGTATTGGCGAGGAGCATGCCACAAGTGAAAAGGGGCGGGTTGCTTCAGAAAGGAAGAGAAGGTAGCAGGAGAGGAGCGTACAGTCGCTTTTTTTTACGCTTGCTCCCACTGCCGTCTCTGCGCTTCATTGGCGACTTTCGCAACCCACGTCAGAGTCATGCGTTGCGCGTGTCGTTTAGAGGAAGGAGAGAACCACACCAGCGTGTCATCGCAAGAAAAAAACATGTAGAGGACGACAAGGCAATGCGTCGAATACATAAAACTAAGACAGAATTAAAGCGGAAGTTTTCATGACAGAAGAAAAAAATGAAGGACTGTGAGGAAAGTCGTTGCAAGAAAACTGAAGTTAACCCAAAGTGTCTGACGTATTTGCCAAGCGACGCGGCAGGGAATGACATGAGGGCTGACATCGAACGTGGACGTTCTCTGCACGTCTCATTGAATGCTATTTTTAATATTTTTGTTTGTTCAAGAAAATTAAATGCAGGGGAAGATTTTTTTAATATTGTCCTACCCAGATCTATTTGCTCTGTAGCAAAACACCTCTTGTGGTAACTTGTTATTCCTGATAGGCATGACATGTGTGTTGTGGCATAGTGCTTTTTACCATAGAGCAAATATAAATGGCACTAAGTAGTTCTACGTGTAGAGATGAATGCTTAATTTATTATCGTACAATTACAATATGGAATTCTACATGAGCACATTCTCCACACTCGTCTATTGAACTAGACGGTTTTGGTACAAGTGTAATACTGCAACCAAACGCTTGACTTGTGTCTTCATTGAAATTTGTATGGACAGTTTGTCACTAATGCCATCATCTATTAGACCATGATACATGTCACGTGCTTCTAAACTCAGTATGAATCTAGTTTTTACTTAGCTTTCACATATTTCTAAGTTCCAATAAACTCGTGGATTCTTATGATAGTTGCTGACTACTGTGCTGCAAATAGGAAGAAAACAGCTATGGCACCACTAACATCACCATCGCTATGGGGTTAGGAAATCATTCACAGCTGCAAAAGGAGACGGAGACTAACAACTGTTAGCGTAGAGAAAAGCAAAACACCAACAAACGGTGAAACACTAAGTAAAACTAAAGTAAGCACTGACAATGTTGACATTGTAGTGCTCAATCCTAGTTACTTTTTGTTTTTCCTTTGAAGTTCCCATTTGCAGTGGCAAACTAACCAAAAGGCAGAGTAGGCAGCTGCTTGGGGCAGCAGAAATTGGGGAAAGGGGGAACACTGTTCCCGGAAAGAATTAGAGAACAGAGGGGGCACTGACCAACAATAATTAGAAGATATTTATACGACTAGACGCCTTCGACAGGATAATTTTCTTTTATCCGCACTGATTTGTTGTGTGTTCCTCTGCTTGTCAGAATGGCACTGCAACGCCAAACGATTCTCATCGTGCTTGAAACGTGTGAAAATTACTTGCTCGGCGATCAAGTCTGAACTACTGCACTTGTGGTTAAATAATATCAAATACCGTTGTAACTTCGACGTCATGCAAGGTGTTACGGAAGTAGCTATTGCTCTAAAGTGCTCTAAAAATGCTCCCAAACTGGCCTGTAAACATATGTGCACATGTATGTGGATATTCCTTTAGTGGGGAGGAGGAGGAGGTACTTTTAGACTGCCTAGAACTGAAAGATGCTAAGTCCAACTCTGGTTATCTGCATATATGAGACAACTAAATTGCGCTCCTGGTCTAGAAATTAAAAATAATTTAGAGATCACAATAAATTTTGGTGTTCAATCTATGCGAACCCTTTTCAGGTCAGGGGCAGCGACACCAGTGCACACCATGCACCGCACAACTTGCATAAAGGAATATGTTAGAATACTATATCTTCTAGAAGCTTACACATGAGTACAGTAACATGAGTACAGTAGAATTTAGTGTTTAGGAAGGTAAGAGTGAAATTAATAAAATAAGTAAGGATGGGAAATGAGCCTCTACAAAACTCAGCATCAAAGTGTCGACCAAAGAAGTTGTCATAGGATGATGTTCCTTACGATGCCCGACCAGTATTTTGAAACCTCTCTTTAGAAACAGTTCGGCTCGTCGCAAACACATACTTGATGAGAATGGTCTTACTGCTGCTCTTGTCATTGCAAGGCGATGGTATGGTTGGCACAGCTGGGAAAACACGGGAATGCTTTACTAGCTCTATATCCACAGGGAGTTCTGCTTTGATCGGTTCAAGCACCAGGTTATAGAGACCTGCTGTGGCCACAATGCCGGAAGGTGCAATGTTCAGCCCTCGGGCTCAACTTTAAATCAGAAAAACAGCATTTCTGCACATTCTAGTGCCTTTCCATGGGGTGGATATGTCTATGTGTAGTTTTTGTCATAACCCAGAATTTTAAGCACAGGAAATGGGAGCGCTTTGCTGAAGGGTTATAGAACAAAACTTTAATGCATGTGATGGTCACAGCATTCAGCTATTGAAGAAGGGTCTTAAACTTTCAACATAAATATCCAGATATCAGCCCTGTCTTGCCTTCTTTACACAATGGTCTCTGATGCCGCAAGTAGTGTTATGATGTCTCATGAAAATGCGAAGGCTTCACCTCCCAGGAAAAGGCCACTGTCCTGGAATCTAATTGCTTTCGGCATCTGCTATAAAAACCATTTATTGAAAAGAATGCTGCCATCTACTGGCGTGGCCACCGTGCTGGAAAGCTCTGAATGAACTGCTGGTAGACCAATATTTTCTGCACACTGTACATACCGCAACTGAGATCGACACGTTCTACTGTCAATGCCTGCTTAGGAATTGGTGTGCAGTGAAGCACACAAATGACACTTTGAAATGGAGTGATTGTGTCAAACACCTAGGTAATGGAACTAAATATATTTTGTTTTTGGAGACGGGGAAAACAGGGAAATTTCCCATACATCAAACCGATGCTACCTATGGATCCCGTGATGATTGGAAAGACTCAAATTATGAACACCCAAAAGTCACGCAGAATTTTTTTTTTTTTTAGTTCTGCAGATAGAGAACGACCAAGAGCTCGTTCATGAGTGGTAAGAGAGATTTATAAAACTTGGTACGGGCAATGCTGTTGACTACCTGGCAGAAACAAATAGAGGGCGGTCGTCTTCGAAGTTCCAGAACTCCAAGTAGTTCATCACGTCGCGTCGACGAGAACGGCCGTATTTTCGCATCACTTTACGTAGTCTTACACAATACTGTGCTGAACATATCTCTTATCCTAGTCGGTATGATTTGTCGTCCCCACGAAGGAAAGGTATAAAGCCAAATATCTCTACAACGCGCAATCACCTGGAAAGTTTCGGTTGTAGAACGACACAGTTTTTCAAAGCTAAAACTGTACTCCTAAAAAAAGAAAAAAACTTATTGAAGATTGTCTAAAAGTTTCAAGAACGAAAGAAATGTCACTTTCGCTGTTTTCATATTTAAAAGAAGGCGTTCGCGGCATTATGATGCGAACGGAAAAAGTGTACAATAATCTGCTGATCGCCGAGATTATGCACCGCCGCGGTACTACGAGCCAATCGGAATAAAGGATATACCTTTAAAGCATACATAAACAAGGTTTTAAAGAGCAATACCTTAGAGGTATGCGCTAATAATTACGCACGAATAAGTACTTTGACATTAAAAAAAATGGGGAAGACTAACTTTAGCCCCAGAGCTGAGTACCTACACCGGTTAGGGCTAACGCGCACTCAGAGTGGGTAGTCAACTTGAAAACAGGGGTTGATTAACACTCCACACGACAATATTTTGTCTTCTTGTCACTATCGAAGGTCATTACGTTCATACAATCACGCTGTTATAGCCTAAAACACTTATTACGTCCACTTTTTCCCACCGCGTCGACCGCCACAAAACAGTCACCATTGCTTAAACACGGAATTAAGAAACAACTAAACGCGAAGCGCCCAATATTGAGCGCGCACGATAGGCGGGGTTAAGTGCTATGTTTAGCGATAAGCGTTATTGGTGTAACACATCGAAACCGAAGCTAAGCTTAGTTTCCCGGCTAAGCTCAACTTTCAGCCAAGCGCCGTTGGTGCAACCGGCCCCGACACGCTGAAAGAACGGCTTGCATAGTTTCATGAAACGCGCTAGGAACTTGATGCCGGTCTTTAAGTCGAATTGAAAAGTTAGAAAACGAGGATGCGTGCCATAGATTCGTTCCGCGCATGCGGGATCCAGCTACTGTCAAGTTTACAAATGCGTTGTGAGACCGGAATTTCGGGAAGTTGACATATCGATAATGTGGGGAAAACACGTATTAATATATAAATGTGTCGCTGCTAAGTGAACAAATAATTAAAGTCATAATTTTATAGACGTTTTACGACCCATCCGATTTTGTGGCAATCGCAACGATCCGGCGCGCATATACGACAATTAAAAAGCTATCGGATTATTAATGTTAAGCACTTACCCAATTTGCATTTCTTGCCCAGCAGCTTCATTGGCGGTTCGCAAGAGCATTGGTCCTCGCCGTTGACTACTTCACACTTTCCAAATGGTGTTCTGCGGCACTCGTTCGTCTTGCTTTCGCTGCATGTTGCTGAAAAAAAAAACGGAATTATTATATGCAACGTAATATGAGGCACGGGTGACCGCACCATGCTCCGTAAGGAGAGTCACTAAGAACCGTTTAATACTCACCGTCAAACTTTTTTGTTAGAAAAGCGCAGGACCATATATATGACTAGATGCTTTCAAATTATTTTGCTACCCTAAATCATTTCGGTATTGCGCGCACTCTTGCTCATTTGAAATAATCGGAAAATATACCTTGAGCGAACACTTTCATCACGTATAGTAAACCTGTATTTAATGTTGTAAAAACATGCTTAATTAGT
Source organism: Ixodes scapularis (assembly GCF_016920785.2). Taxonomy (NCBI): domain Eukaryota; kingdom Metazoa; phylum Arthropoda; class Arachnida; order Ixodida; family Ixodidae; genus Ixodes; species Ixodes scapularis. The sequence goes on from NW_024609835.1 coordinate 91,902,226, forward strand.
AAGCCATTGATAAGATCAACCCCGTGGACTACGTTCCTTGCTAGTCCTACTTCATATTATTGCACCATGCTTGAGGTTGACGGAGGGAGAATTATTACTCCCGAGATATTTGTTCTCGTAATTTTTTTACCTTATATGCTAGCGGATTGGGGTTGGTTTGAAACGTACCCGTACGTTGATAGAGTGCTGCGTCATGTTGTCACAAAGCTCAACGCTGCTGAATGTCTCGTTGTTTATGTGGGTCTTCACTTCGAGGAGTGGTTCTAGATCATCGTGAATGTTTTCGAATGTTTAAAGACGTTAATATATCATCTCCCTTCTCAGATCACACTTCAGAAATTTTTTTCGTTAAGAACACGTCTTCAAACGTGATAGCATTACTCTAAACAGAGCTCCCCCCCCCCCTCCCTCAACGACTCGCTCTCTTTATGACTTGACTGTGCACTCCATCGTCCCGGTTCACTCCATGCGTCCTCAACTTGCTTAAGTTCTGTCACCTCTTCAAATCACGCGCATGCCTAGGTTTTTGGTTGCTTCGTTCGAACGTCATACTACACAAACTGCCGTTACACGCAGGTTTCCCGGCGTGTAAGAGCGTCTCGCAGCTGGCCCTGCGCTATGATAAAGGCGAGACGCTAGCTGGTAACAAGCAGGTGTTATTCAAAATACTTTACAAGAGAAAGGAACCGACTATGCTCCGTTCATCTTTAAAGGCCAATGAAACGATTTTTCTACTTTTGCTAAATACTGCTCAGAATCGCTCTGTAACTTTAATACCTAAATAAACTTGACTTATTTTTTCTTTCTAAACAAAGACAATCAGCATATAGATTCGAGAAATAGGAGCATCGTTCATCCCCTCAACTTGGAGCCAGAGCAAGCGGCCGCTTGGCTTGGTGCCTATGTTATGCCAACAAGATTATAGGGGCCGTGAAACGATATCAGGTTGGAATGTTCATGACTTTGCAGAGGCGTACTGGTCTTAGCCTAACCCAAGTATACTCGCACAAACCAGCACTGAGTCAAAAGCTTTTTTGTCGCGGTGAATTTGCGAGGGTAAAAGGAGACTGCTTCCTTCAGAGTTTCCTTCGCTAGAATTGATGATGTAATTGTGGCATCGAAACCACCCGCCTGCCGACAGTCAAGCACGGCTCATGATATGGACACAAGAACGGCATGAGCACTCGGCTTCGGCTGGTAACAATCAATGCCTCACCGGCCACTCGGGTAGTCGCCCTTCTACAAGCGCTGCGGTGATGAAAATAGCGAAACAATGCCCGGAGCTCAGCACACGTTTTTCACTTCGCCGACCCCAGCGCGTGGGTATTCTCAATGTTGGCGGCATAGGGTAGGCACGTGGCAACGTCCCCGGTTATTCTGGCTACGAGGTGACGGGATGAACTGTGCTCATAATTCTAGAATTGTTTTTTTAATGCCATTGCTTAGAAAGAGACTAAGGCAAGTTTTTTCTCAGTTATTAACATAAGAAAGTGATTAAATATTGAGTGATTGTAAGTAATTTTCAGCGAAAGTAGAAAAATCGTTCTATGGCTCCTTTAATCATATCCACGCACTGGCGTCTCCAATGTACAAAATGCGCGGTGATCAAATACATTGTTTGAGTTCAGCTATTCATCACAAAGCAATAGGACATTTTATAACATCATCGCCTAGAAGTGGTCAGGTCTCCATTACCGGGAAGCATATGCATTGAGGGAAGAAAACGATCATTCAATTAAATATATCAAAGTTAGGGGACGGACAAGGCAATGATAGGTGGCACAAAATCGGGCCCGGAGCGGGGATCGAACCTCCAACGAAGTTTGCGGGTTCAATCCCCGTTCCTGGCTCTATTTTTCGCCAGCCCTCTTTCCTTTTCCCTTCCTCTAAATTTGATAAATTAAATTTAATATTCACTTTCTCCCCTCTTCGTTTACAATATATATATATATATATATATATATTATGTATGCACATTTGAAGCGAAAGGATATATAACAACGGACTGTCTTTTTTTCCTGCCTCTTGCAATTTGCACTACTTAGGTTCATTCCGTTCGCCCGCTCAAGGTAATAAAATGAAACATTATGTCAACATTACAACATTACAATGGTTCGCTTTCGTTAACAAAGTTTTCGGTCACACATATAGTGCGGCTCTTCAAAGACCTTCATGCGAGATAATAGAACCCGTGAAGCGGCATTTCGGACGCCATGCCTATAGAGTAGAAATATATTTAAAATTAACTGATGTAATTATTGCAACTTCAAAGTTCGAAACCCCAATCACTTCCTAACTTCTGAGCGTTCTGAATTCCCAGCTGAATGTTTCACACTCACTCCTGTCAGGAATAGGCGTTGATTCGGTTGATGTCGGCGCCTCAGAAGTGCCGGCTGACGTGGTTTCTGGCGTAGTTGCAGAACTAGCAGAATCCGTCTTGCTCACTGTCGTCGCTGTTAGATATACATAATTCACGGCACATTTACAGACGGGACGACTGACACATTGTCAACTAACCTATGAGGTTAATAGTGTAGCAAGAACGTTTGGTTTTGGGGTTGCGAAATGGGAGGTGGGGAGTGGAGGGTGTCGTCTATCTGTAGGGGTGTGAACTGTAGCGCCACGAATATGGGTCGTCTACATTTTGGAGAAAAGTTTTTAGAAGTATAAATAGCCGTGAAGCCTACTCTACTCCCGCCTAAGCCCCAGTAACCAGTACCAGAAGGATAACAACGTGGATACCGGTTTATTTACCCAATAGATTCTACATACTAAATGTTCAGTGCAACTCACTGGATAGTAAATAAGCTGTGCGAATTACGAAGGCAAACACGACGGGGACGGATTTTAAGGAATATAATGCCACCTCGAAATTGATTTAAATGCATGCCAGAATTACTGCAAATAAAAATTAAACAATAAATTTTACTCCCTGAAAGAAGTGCGAACTACTCTTGTCCTCCCCTAACTGTCCACATGGAAGCAAACCTAGTTGCAAGGGATTTCGCTTACCCCGAATAGGGTATTACTTTAAGGTGTCTAAACCTGAAATTCAAATACCTTGTACATTAAGGCACCATCTATTATCGTGTTTTTTCAACTTTAAAAAAAATTAAATGAAAATATTTCTGGCCACCTAGGTGTATAAAGCGTCAGGATTGAACACTACCTAAGCACTGGATGATGGAATACTTAATTTGATGATAAATCATCAGCTGGTAAGTGCAGTGCTATGGATTGCACGTAACTAATTTGAACGATGGTATCTACTCTACTGCTGTTGCTTAAGAGAAGGAGGAATACAATTAGTATAGTTGAGGCAGTCACTGCATGTGGCCAAAAACCTCCAGCTCCAACTGACAACCCTCACTACCGCAAAATATATTTGACGCTCCTAGGATGAAACATACCGAGCCGCAAACAGTGCGCAGGTTGCATTTTATATACAGCGAATTACAGATAAAACAGTGTACGGAAACCCACAAATTATGCACAGGCTTAAATATTCAGGGCAAGACACATGTTGATAAAGATGAACAATACCACATTTAAATTTAGATATCTATTACTCACACTTTTCGGGGTCTGAACGTGTTGACGGCGTTGATGGTGCTCTGTCCTTCGAAGAGCCTTCTGAAATACTGCCTGTGGTTGGTACAGTAGATGCTGCATGTTGCTTTGTCCCGGCGGATGCTGTATTTAGCGCATCTGCTCCCTCCTTTGTAGATTCTGTAGATTTTACACCTCCGACCTCTGTTGATGCTGTAGTTTGCGTATATTCACCGCCACCTCTGTGTGTTGTAGTTGGCGCGCCCGGCTCAAGCTTTGTTGATGCTGTAGTTTTCATACCATCTCTGGCGTCTGTTGATGCTGTTGTTTGCGTATCTTCACCGGTATCTCTGGTTGTTGTAGTTGGCGTACCTTCCTCGCTTTCTGCCGATTCTGTAGTTGTTATACCATCTCCGGCATATGTTGGTGATGTAGTTTGCGTATCTTCACCTTCTTCTCTGGTGCTTGTTGTGGGTTCACTTGCCTCGCCCTTTGTCAATGCTGTAGTTTTTACACCTTCTCTAATTTTTGTTGATGCTACAGTTTGCGTATATTCACCAACATCTCTGCTTTTTGTGGTTGACGCACCCGGCTTGACCGTTGTCGATGTAGTTTTTACACCATCTCCGGCCTCTGTTGATGATGCAGTTTGCGTACCTTCACCGACTTTTCTTGTGGTTGTTTTTAGTTTACCTCCCTCGTCTTTTGTCGATGCTGTAGTTTCCGTAACATCTCCGGCCTCTGTGGATTCTGTAGTTTGTTTATTTTCGCCGGCGTCACTGGTTGTTGTAGTTGACGCGCCTCCTTCGCCTTTTATCGACGCTGTCGTGTTCATAACATCTCCGGCCTTTGTTGATTTTGTACTTTGTTTATCGTCGCCGACATCTCTGATTGTTGTACTTGGTTCAGCTGCCTTGTCTTTTTCCGATGTTGTAGTTTTTGTACTATCTCTAGCATTTGTGGATGCTGTAGTTTGCGTGTCTTCAACGACATCTCCGGTTGTTGTAGTTGGCGAGCTTTCCCCGCGCTTTATCGATGCTGTGGTTTCTACAGTAACCCCGGGCTCTGTTGATGCTGTAGTTTGTGTATTTTCATCGCCATTTCTGCTTTCTGCAGTTGGCGCACGAGGATTGACCCATGTCGATGATGTAGTTTTTAGATCATCTCCAGCACCTGTTGATACTGTAGTTGGCGTTTCTTCACCGACATCTCCAATTGTTGTAGTTGACGTACCTGCTTCGCCTTTTCTCCATGCTGTAGCTTTCATATCACCATCGGCCTTTGGTGATTCTGTAGCTTGTTTATTGTCACGAGCATCTTTGGTTGTTGTAGTTGGTTCACTTTCCTTGACTTTTGCCGACGTTCTAGTCTCTGTTTCATATTCGGTTTCTATTGGTGCTGCAGTTTGCTTATCTTCACTGGAATCTCTTGTTTTTATAGTTGGCGTACCCGCCTCGTCCTTTGTAGACGGTATAGATGTTGCGCCATTTCCAACCACTGCCGGTGTTGTAGTTTGCGTAACTACACCGCCATCTGTAGACTCTGTACTGGACTTGACTGCAGCAGCTGTAGAGAATCAAGAAGGAAAAGGAAGAAGCGACTGATGAATACGAAGTAGAAGGATTAGGGCGGTTTAAGTAAAACTAAATCAACGGAATCTGAATCATTGCGTGGCCTTTTAACGTCCTACTTATGAAACGGAAAAAATCCTCGACATTTTGGTGCCGAAACATGGGAGGCTGCTCCACGGCATCATCTCCCAATCAAGACGATACTGCGAATTTTCCGGGTACTTGGCACTTTCTTTGCTAACCTCAATTGCACTATTTGGAAACTTTAATGACGGGGACAAACCATAGGGAACGAAAAGCGAAGACTTTTCAAGAAGAATTCATGCAACACTGCAATAACCTATCGGCCCCACCGCAATGAATATATTAAAACCGAAGCGTACCATTCTACGAGGCCATAGCACCAGCATAATAAACGGCGGTACTGCACTCTTCAACAACCCTCATTTAGACCTTACCAGACTCACATCTGAATAAAATAACGCCTTACTACGGGCAACGCATAGCTGGACAGTTTGAGCCGGTACTTCCGATTGACGACTTTGAGGTCAAGTGCACAGCAGCTACGAATTTCAAAGCCAGACCAACTTGTTTCTTGCCGAACTCTGCTTTGAAATTGAGGGACTGGAAATTAGCAGACGCTCACTGTTCGGGTGGTCCGAACGACTACATCCAGGATGAGTGGATCTAGGCTACCAAGGCTGGAAATATTTACATTCAGGTGGAAGACAACAATTGGCGGACACTCTGGGTTCTTGGAGTGGATCGTTCGAAAGAACGATCCACTCCAACCGAACGTTGTTAACAACAAATGAGTTCCATTATTAGTGACGCTACATCACTGTTGACGCCGCAGCTGCAAATGCCGGCCTACCAATAACGGAAGGGTGCTATGCCGGTGACATTGCTTACTGAAGCAACGCTTCAGTGATCTACGGAGTATAGAGCAAGTGCATTGGCGGCCCTTCAAAATCTTCCACAAAATCTATCGTCTACAGATACACGAGGTTTGAGTAACCTGCACGACGATGCGCAGCTGAGCAGCAGATATCTTAATGCACTAAACGTGCCGACATCAAACTTCTTAGACATACTTTGCGATATCTTCGTCACATCGATACCATACGACATCGTGGTGCAATATTATACATGAGTTAGATACAAGCTTTCAATAAATGCAGCAACAGATCAGTGTGACGCAGCCACATCACCTGCACCTGCGTCTACATCGGCACTCGACGAAAAGCTACAATTCCTTTGCATTGAAGTAGAAAGCAAGTGAAAATAGCAACCACAGTACACCTGGTACGAAAGAAAGAAAACCAGAATCTCTTCGAACTGCTTCCGCTCTCCACAGCTCGTCACTTTCACTATCAGCTGAATGTTTCTTCTGTCTCTCAAGGAAGCATGATACGCACTTTTGCGATGCTCAAAAAACAATGCCCATCGAAAGGAAAATGTCAGGAAGAGACATGTTATGTTTTGGCTGTAGCACCAAAAGACATCGCGCAAGTGATCACCTAAAGGCGGTCGTGATGCGAAAATTTCAACGGACGACATGTATTAACAACGCACGATGCGTATTCGCCCAGACAAAGGAAGAAGAAACAAACATGGAATCTGTCGTCTGACTTTATTCTTCTGACCCGAAGCAGAAGTCTTCGGGCGGGCAATGCGAGTGCAATCCCATTCACCACCTCATATTCGGTGCGTGGAAAATCAGTGAAGAGGGCAGTGGCTATAGAGGAGGCACCTTTGATGTAGGCAGTCAGCGATCATTCATCACAGAAGATGTTGCACTGCGCCTAAATTTCAGAATATTAATAAAGATAAATCTAAGATTATATATGTTTGCTAGCACCCCAATCAAGGTATTACACTATAGCAATGTCGTTAAGGTTCGGCTTAAGAGCCAGTATGAAAACACTAGTGCGCAATCGAGGAAATTACCTGTAGTGTTTGTATTCCGATAAACAGACAGCTGGATCATCACCCCGTGTCCATGATAGTTCATTGCCCACTTTGATAGCTGAATTATGACCACGTGTCTATGCTAGGGCGGCGCTTCCTTTATCCTCTTTTCATCTTGATACAATCGCTTCATGGCTGTTTATACTTGCAGTGCTTGACCAGCGATACGCGCGGTTTGAAGGCCGGCTGACAATAAACCCAAAGTGCTATTACTACTCGGCTGTCGTCCCCCTTCTTGGACACAACAAGATCTTGCCGACGAGGATGGTGACACAGACTGTTGAGAAGTTCCACGGGGACCGTTAAGACGGAGACTCAAACAAGGGTGCAAGAAGGACCACGAAGTATATACTCGGAAGCATGCAGGATGCACCACGAAGTATCTACTCGGAAGCATCCACGATTGGGCAGGTGGAACCTTCTGATGAATCTCCGTCAGATTGGGAGACATACGAAGAAAGGATTGACGTATTCTTGCGAGTGAATAAGATTTCAGACACGAACAAAGTAGTCACCTTTTTGAGTATCGGGGGCCCGAAGACGTACAATTTGTTGAAGAGTTAGACCGCATCGAGCACGCCAGCCAGTCATCCTTTAGTAGAGCTGCAGAAAGCACTATGGAAGCATCTTTCGTCCAGGCTATCAGTTATCACGGAAAGCGCAAAGTTTCACCGGAAAACACAACAAGAGACCCAGGGCATCCCGGAGTTCTTGCCGCGCCTCAAGCAATCGACGCAATCATGCAACTTCTGTGCGAACCTAGCAGAAACGCTGAGAGACAAATTCTTATGGGGGTTGGCCCGGACTGAAATCCAGTAGAGGCTTTTTGTTGAGGATGCGTCTTTGATGTTCAAAAGCCGGTAGAAATCGCATTATCAGTAGGGGCGGCATCCAAGAACGTGACAGAGTGCCGGCCTAGCAGGGCAGCACAGGAGGATTTCCCAAGTTTTCTGCAGAGGGAGGACGTGCGCCAGACGGTTTGCTGTGCACGCGATGCGACTTGCGTCATCACAACCGGGCTTGCCGATTCCCAACAACGACGTGTTTCAGATGCCACTGAGTGGGGCATACTCAGAAAGTGTGCCCCTCGCAATCGACGCCTAGTTCCCACCCTCTGAGAGCGTCCCTACACGACACATAGCGAAAAGACTCCCGGAGGAAAAACTTTGTCGTGTTCGAAACCGCGGAGGACGTCGAGCCACTGCTTCAGGCAACGCTAGAGAAACCGTGTTTTGGACTGATTTACTTTGCGATGTGTGTTCAGGGAGTGCCGCTTAAAATGGAACTGGACACTGCAGAAGCTGTATCTTTGATGCCGCCCCGGATGTTTCGGTCGTGCTTTCCGCAGATGATGTTACGGCCGGTTTCGGTGTTACTTCGTACGTACACAGGGGAGCGCGTGCGCCCGAATCGGCGACAGTAACCGTGGTACATTAGCACCAGTCTTACCAGCTGCCTATGCACGCACTCTACCAGGAGGGTTCGGCTCTTACAGGAAGAAACTGGCTGTATCAGTTCTCCTCAACTGGAGAGCTGATACAGGTGTTTGAGGCTGGGACATCGCGAGCCTCAAACAGGTGGATGCAAAAGACCACCAGGCCTTGGGACAAGTCTTGGACGGACGTCGCCAGTTGTTCAACGATATACTCGGCGAGATTCGAGGTGAGCAAGCTCACCTATCTATCAAGCCTAAACTACACCCAAAGTTGTGTAAAACTAGAAGCATTCCGTTCGCGCTAAAAGACGCAGTGGAGAAACAACAGGAAAAGCTAATTGGCCTGGGGGTGATTGAGCCGATTTCGAGCAGTTGTTTTGCCTCACCAATTGTACCGGTGGTAAAGAAAGATGGGAGCGTACGCATCCCCGGGCATTATAAGGCATCGTTGAACCCCTCCTTAAACATCGGCAACTATCCCTTACCCAAAACTTAAAAAAAAAATTGGCACTCTCTCAGGAGGAAAAGTGTTCTCCAAGATCGACCTGGGTAGAGCATACGCAAGTGGTGATGGACAAGGTTTACAGCGAGTACCTCACCGTCAATATGCACAAAGGACTTTTTGCGGTAAATCGCCCAGCATTCGGGGTTGCGTCGGCACCCGCGATTTTTCAGGAGGTGATGGACAACATGTTAAAGGAACTGAAACTGTAATATGCTACCTAGATGACATTCTGGTCATGGGGAAGAACGAAAGACAACACCTTGAGAACCTCGATTTGCTACTAACCCGGCTGCATGAAAGGGGAGTGCGAATTAAGACAGAAAAGTAGGAATTTTTGAAACCGAAATTAAGTTTCTGGGTTACGTGGTCAGTAAGCGTGGAATATCAGCAACACCAGAGAAGGTGAAGGCCGTGCTAGGTGGCCCATCTCAATAGATAAAAAGCACCTGAGAACGTTTACGGACATGGTATCATACTACGGAAAATTTTTGCCGGAGTTATTAAGAGTAAATTGAATCTGCGTTCTGCAAGAGTTCCACTGTGGGATTGGAGTGAACAGTGCGATCTGGCGTTTGAGAAAGTAAAAGAGTTGCTTGTAAAATTGCCGGTTTTGGCACATTATTATCCGGAAGCCCAGCTCGAGGTAGTGTATGATGCGCCACCATAGGGGTTGAGCGCCGCCTTCGCGAAAGTGGAAAAAGATGGGTCCAGACGGCCAATCGTCTTTTCATCGCGCACGCTATCCCCAAGTGAACGGAACTACAGTCAGTCGGAGCGAGAAGCGCTAGCCTTAATTTTGGAAGAAAGAAGTTCCATTAATACATTTATGGCAGACAGTTCGGCTTGGTAAGCGATCACAAGCCTTTACAACGATTATTGGTCCAAGACCGGTGTAGCGAGCATTGCGGCAGCTCGTTTGCAGAGGTGGGCAATTACGCTGTCGGCGTACCATTACAATCTGGTTTACCGTTCAGCTGACAGCAATGTAGGAGCAGACTGCTTGTTGCATTTTCCTCTTCCCGAGAGTTGCGAAAATGAAGCGACGACGAAGTAAGCTCCTGTCACGCATTTCGGTGGGAAACATTTCCAATAACAAGCTCGGACATCGCGAGCGAAACTTCACGAGGCCCGACCCTACGACAGGTACTTCACTCGGTTACAGAACAATGGCCTGAGCGCGTTACGGATGAAGGAATAAAGCCTTTTGTTTAAAAAAAAAAACAAAAAAACTGGAGCTGTCGGTGAACCAAGGATGTTCATTTTGGGGAATGCGCATTGCGGTTCCCCAAATTTACAGAAGACAATCTTGGACGAGCTGCACGACAGACATCACGGCGTGGTGCGGATGAAAGAGGTGGCCCGAAGCTACGTCTGGTGGCCAGGAAGTGACGCCGACAAAGAGAACACCGTGTAAACGTGTGCGGCCTGCCAGCAGCAACGGGCGCTTCCTACCCAAGCTCTCCTTGACACCTGGGCTTGGCCTACAAGGTCATGGGCACGGCTCCACCTAGACTTTGCTGGCCCAATTCTTCAGCGCAATTCTTTTTTTTTGAGGCGGCAGACGCACATTCAAAGGGGCCAGAGGTATCTCTGCTGCCCTTGACCTAGACAGAAGCTGCCATCGTAAGCTGCGTGACCTCTTCAGCCGTTTTGGACTGCCAGAGGTGATTGTGTCAAATAACGGGCCGCAATTTTGCTGTGGATAATATCAATAATTTTTAAGAATGAACGGAAAATCAAACATATGCGCTCCGCTCCATATCACCCATCAAATAGCGGTTTGGCTGAGAGATTCATTGAAACAGTGAAAGAATCCCTTCGAAAGGACGTAAAAGGCCGCTCCCTTGTAGAGAGAATGGCCAGCTTTCGTCTAGCGTACCCGAATGCGTCACAGGCAAAAACCTAGCACTCTCCGGCTTCATTTTTGATGCGACGACCCCTTAGAACTCAACTCGATTTACTGAAGCCTACTGCTCGTTCAGTGGTAGAACAAAAGCAGTTCCAACAGACGCAGTGTCAAAGAAAACTTCAGAGGTTATTCGCCATTGATGAAAAAGAGTTTGTGAAAAGCTTTAGAGAAGGTCTAAGGTGGTGTGAGGCAACGGTGACATAACGATCGGGACCAGTGCCTTATGTGTTACAGGTGACTACACCACGTGGAGTCATGGATTAGACGAGTCATCAGGACCACATACGTTCAAGGGCGGACCCGCAAGCAACGTCTACCAACCACGTTTACGGCGCTTTTGGTGAGGATCCCTGGCAACCATCTGGATCACCGACCGGTACTGATAAACCATGCGCCGGGCAGCCCCATGATTAAGCAGCGGCCATAGCTATTGAAGACGCGAGGGAGTCTCCCAGAAGAGGCGACCTATCGACGGAACCGTTCAGCTCTGAGGATACTCATCACAACACAGGGCCTTCGCTAGGTGCCAGAGGCAGCGAAGCCTCAATCCGACCTCGGTACCCAAGAAGGAAAAGACGTCCTCCAGATCGGTACTCTCTTGTGCAGTGATTGGGCCTACGAACATTGGGGACGAGTGTTTTGATGGGTTAACTAGTTCCAATTATCTCTGTATGAAAGCATAACGTTTCGCGTTGTACCTATTAAATTTGTGTAATGCAAGCCTCGTCTAGGGAAGGGGGAATGTAGTGTTTGCATTGCGATAAACTAAAAAGCTGGATCATCGCCCCGCGTCTATGCAAGCGCTCAGCCCCATTTGATAGCTGGATCATCACCACGTGTTCATGCTAGGGTGCCGCCCACTTCATACTCATTCTATCTTGATAGAAACGCCTCATGAATTTTTTTGCTGGCAGTGCTTCACCAGCAATACGCGCAGTCTGACTGTCGGCGGACTATGAACCCGAGATGTGGTTACTACATCGCTGGCGTCCTCCTTCTAAGACATAACATTACCACACCGGTAATTTGCGAGGACTTAGTTGATTCGATCGCAGATAAGATTTCTTCGCGTTTGAGAGCGCTGCTCTTAGGCGCCCGTTTCCTGTTGAGCGGCGTCGGCGTCGCCGTCGCCGTCGGCGTAACCGCGCGGTGCATTATGGGTAGATTTTCCCGAAGGAACCCGAGGTCCTCCCGAAGGAACCCAAAGTCCTTCGGGAGAACCTCGGGTTCCTTCGGGAGATCCTCGGGAGAACCTCGGGCTCCTTCGGCAGAACCTCGGAGGATCTCGGCTTCCTTCGGGAGGACCTCGAGAGGACCCCGGGTTCCTTCGTGAGGACCTCGGGAGGACCTCGGGTTCCTTCGGGAGGACCTCGGGAGAACCTCGCGTTCCTTCGGGAGGACCTCGGGAGGACCTCGGGTTCCTTCGGGAGGACCTCGGGAGGACCTCGGGTTCCTTCAGGAGGACCTCGAGTACCTTCGGTGACCTGGGGGAGGGGGGTCACGTGACTCCCCGAGGTCACGTGACCCCCGAGGTCACGTAACTCCCCAAGGTCACGAGACCCCCTGAGGTCACGTAGCCCCCTGAGGTCACGTGACCCCCCCCCCGAGGTCACGTGACACCCAAGGTCAAGTGACCCCTCCCCACAGGTGACGTGACCACCGAAGGTCACGTGACACCCCCAAGTCACTTGACCCCTGCCCCTTCCGACAGCACGTGACCCTCAGTACCCTTCCCTCCTCCTCCTCAGGAGTCGCGCTCTAATTCGGCGTTACAGGGAGCTGTAAACGGCTTTCATTATTTTTTCCATCATCAAAAGGAAGGTTTGGCCCACTTAATGGTATTTTCTAGCGTACAAAGTTCATCTGGAAGAAACCTGCTCATCGGATCAGATCTAATATAGAATCTTGTCACAGGACAGGTCCTTAGATCTAAGAAAATCAACGTTCTAATGGCCATAAACATTACGTTGGAATGGAGGCTTCAAGGACCCTCAATCCAAAAAAAATATTGTCATTACAATCGATCTTGTCGGTGGGCGGGCTGAGCTTAATAAATCTCTTGGACGAGACAAACCCGTATGCCATGGGGAGCAACCTTGTTATATGAAAACTTATTAACGACTGTGAACAGTGCATTGACAATGTGTCCCGTGGCACATGTTGCGAAGAAGTCGCCGAAATGCGAGTTCAAATCTTTTTTTTTACATCTTGAGAGACGAAAACAATGACTAATCTTCGAACATGGCGTACAAGAACGCCCTTCACCACACAGGCAACCGAGGCATTCGACGACTTTTAAGAAGACGTGGCTGAGAGCTGCCTCTGCAAGTAGAACCCAAGAAAAATTCAGAACCGCAGGCGGCAAGCAAGAGTAGCAGAGCCAGCATCTCGGTGAACGGGGACAGGTAGGATACTTTTGAGAACATTCTTGACAAGGGCAATGCGGCTGACCTCCCTCAGTAACTTAAAGCGGCCGACGGCAACCGAAAGGACCTGCCAAAGAGAGAGTTCTCTCCGCGGCCATGAAACCGGTACGCTCAGGCAACAACGCGGTTCCTGTAGGATGATGCATCGACCTCAAATGAAGTGAAGCTTGCTTCATTCAATGGAAAAGATTCTAACAAGTGGTCCTCATGTTTTACATATCTCAATCGTAAAGTTAGAATCGAAAATAAATATTTAGAACACTCTCCAGCTGCCGTGGCTTCATCCGGATCGGGAGCTAACTACAAGGACGACTACGGAGCCGACTTCTTTGTGAGTTCATCTATTAAGCGATTATGGCTTCGCTCCCCCGTAGAGTGGAGGCAAGGCAGCCCCAACGTTCTGGGTAAACAACCGAAGGGCCATTGAGATCTTAGAATAAAGGGTACAATAGGAGGAGGATAACATTGTGGGTATAATGTGTCGAACGCGCAATCACATGGGGAGCGAGAGGAACGAAAGTTGTGCAAAGAGATGCAGGCCTGGAAACAACCCGAGTATGACAACAACAGCCAAAGTCCGTGACATACTCACGCGCTGAAGCACTCGTATCTCGGGAGATTAGTGCAACCATAAACAACTAAAGCATCACTTTGAGAACAGTTCAAAAACTATGTCTCATTTAGATTTATCGCGCTTTTCTTCTCGGGAGGATGTAGAGAATCGAGAGGGAAAAAAAACATACGGGGGTGGAAGAAGTAAAAGCTTAGGGAAGTTCGAGCAAGACTAATTAACTGGTTTGTGAACATTTGCTTGGCCTCTTAACGTCCTACTTCAGAAACGAATACATCCTTGACAGCTGCGACACCGAGGCTGTAACTTTCACATCTCAAGATTTTTTTCATGCTCTAGTTGGCGCACCTGCCTCGTTAGCCGTCGATGACGACGTTTTTGCATCTTCACCAGTTTATTTAAATCTCGTCGTTTGCGCACTTTCTATGATTTTTGTCGATTTTGTAGGTTGGTCTGTTAAAATTCGCGGATATTCACTGTCACCTGTTTATAATGTTAAGTCCAATTGATGTAAATACATTTTCAGCAGCAATATGCACAACTTATTGTTTTTCCGCTGCTACAAATTAAGAGAAGTACTCTGTATGAAATAGCCATAACGTATGAGATAGTACTATCGCCGCCATTTAAGAATTCCGTTCAAGAAAAGTTATTTTCTCGAGAAACATCATCGAAGCCTGAGTTCATAATTGTAAGACAGATATCTGCCCGGAAAATATCTTACATGATAGGAGGAACGAAGGTATTACTACTTCTTAACATAAATATGTGGTGTAATTTATCTTTATCCTTTCGAGGCTATAAAGCTGTATTTTCAGGAAGCTTTGATGAAACTTTTTTTTCAGTGTTGCTATCTAAATAAATGGCATATAAGTTAAATGCCGCATTTAATCTATCTTCGGAAACAAAACGGACGTACTAATAGAAAAAGGGCTGATATTCTTTAAGTGTGGCAGTTTTATGGTTTCGCAAAAATTTAGGAAATTAAAAAGAATGAAAATTTAAATATCTGCTTTATTTATTGAGAGATTCCTTCAAACATTAGCTAATAAATACAAGGAACATATGAAGGTGCGCTTAATATCATCTACATACCAAATAAACACTTGATGCTTTAGCAAGCTTTCCTGCAGCATACACCATAAAATATTCTCTACTAGAGAGCAACTCACGACTTACATGTTTGACATTTACACCCACGCTTTTCTCACAAGTGGACCACAGGCCAGCTTGTTTGATAGAGTTGGTTTATATCAGAGTGACTTATAGGCCATTACGTTATATTAAGATTTAAAGAGAGCAAGTGATGGCTTGCTTCGTCAGCAGCAACAATCCCGCTTCAAGTGCTTTTGTTTCGTATTGGCAAAAACAAAAATCATAGTCGCGAATTTTAATATTTCGCTCAATTTATTCTTGAAGTTAAGGTTATGACTTACCCAAGTAATGAATTAATGTGATCTCATCAATGTCTGCTCATGTCGATTCAAATAATGTATATAGATAGTGTCTATTCTTTTCTTTGAACATATTAATTGAAAACGATTCCTAAAAGCTGCACTAATCCGTTTTGTGTGGTCGACTTATATGGCCAGGAAGGCATAATATAGGGGCTAATCCTCACGATAAGTAGGATAAGTCACTAAAATGTTCTAATTATCCTTTTTTGTTATTGAAAATAGGAATATGGTTTTATTTAGAAACTTGCTGAACGTCAACGGAAACAATAAAATCAGTCAACGTTAGAACAACTTGAAGTGCATAGGAAGCACAGGGGTGCACAAAACTTGCCACTGGTGCAACAGGCTCAAAGCTGTTTGCATTAGTGTTTTTGATGACGCTCACTATGTTTGTAATTAAAACCACATATATATATATATATATATATATATATATTTTCACGAAATTAAAAGGTAATCAAGAGTATTTAGTTGATTATCTAACTTACCACGAGGATTCGTTTCCCATATCATTACCCCCTGTCCGTACAATTCACCTGCAAAAGCTGCATTAGTGTACATTGCACGATTTTTTTTTTAAATAAAGCTGTAAATTAAGAAACAACATCCTGTCTGTGCCTGGTATTTAGATTGTACTTGGATCGGATTTAAAAGAAAAGAGAGTGAGAGGTAGACAGGCGCCGTCTTCACCTTGTATTTAACAGGCTCGGCGGACATTTGTGATAAGTTAATAATTTTGATAAGTGACGAATTAACTAAAATATGTTCGTTCACTCTTTAATGATTGACTTTAGGGTTATGTTTCAATTACGGTATTAACGGCAATTGCTACCAGAGGTGAAGTAACTTAAGATGTTTAGCAATAGATTATTTTTATGTACTAGTTAATTAATTTTCATGTATTTTTAACTCGATTATCAGTTGCGCGCAAGAAGAGCCCCGCAAGTCCTCCCCACAATTACACTTAGAAGAGTGACATGGTCGTTTTAGTCACGTCGTCCCTAGTGTGGTCGGCGCATCCACTAAGGACCCCTGCCGAGATAGTGACAACATGATTAAAACGATTTAGTCAAACTAACAAGCTTCATTATGGGCAAGGGTTGCGGTGTTCTTTTTACTCGCAATATTTAAATCTGGCCAGAATACGCGACAACTCATAATTTAATATCTAAAGGAACTATCGCACTTTCCGAATTTCGCTCAAATGTTCTAGCTTCTTATAATAATTGCCGTCAATCATACAATTCCAACATGACCCCTAAGAAATAAATGAAATGTTAATGACCAGATTTTAGTTAATTGGCCAACTTACAATAACGATTATCCTCTAATCCAATTTCCTCCGAGCGAGATAAATAAATGGGAAAGACGGCGCTCGTCTAACTCTCACCACCTGTTTAACAAAAATCTGTTGGAATTATAATCAAACACCCTTTAACGATATATAGGTATACAGAGTATCTTAGAGAAGACTTTCAAAAATATGCTGTCTGAAAAAAAGAGAAGGAGTTCCGGAAAGGAGTTTCTGCCCATGGTGGACGTCGAGAATTTGCCAGAAAAATAGTATTAGGCAAAATAACTATAGTTTTCTAGTTAACTTTTAGTTAGCAAAAATAAACACATGGTTCCAGTTTACAACTTGCTAAGCGTCATAAAAAAACACTAAATCAAATCATTTTAGAAATATAAATGGCAGGCCGCAGACTCAACACTTTACGGCGCTTAGAAGAAAAGAGGAAACGCTCAATTAGGACACGTTTCTAGGTTTTGGTTTCCTATCGGAGCGCATCATTGCGCCAGCAGTTCCGCTGCCGGGTGTCCGATGCGCCAAGATGCGTTCTTCAAGGACGGAGCGAAGTATGGCGCCCATTCGTGGAGCGTCTCAGACCGGGGAGCGAAACCGCTGGCACAAGGATGCTCTTCGATAGGGAATCAAAACCAAAAAAAAAAAAGTGTCAAAACTAAGCGTTCTTTTTTTTCTTTTAACGCCGTCAAATCCTGTTTTACCTTAAACCTTTCTAAACTTATTTGATATAGGGGTTTATGAATATGCTTAGCAAGTTTCTCATAAGAACAATGTTTATTTTCATTAATTTAGACAAAAAAACATCTGGCCAATTAGCTTTTTTTTTTTGCAAACCTTGACATTTGCCGTGGCTGGCAGATTGTTGCCGGAGGGATTTGATAATCGTTCCCATAACACCCTATTATTTGGCATTTTCAGACTATTTCGCTGAAACACGCTGTATAATAGCAGGTTAATATTTCATCAGAGCTGTATTTTATGAAAAAAAAATGTCATTTGAGTTTTTTACATGGCGACATTGTTGTAGAAAGTATATGAATAAACTCCAAACCTGCTGTTACTGCGTTTATAAACAAACCGAATTTGATTGCGGTGTTCTCCCTGAGTTTAATGCAGTGATAGCAGGAAATGACTATAACGTTTTTAGTAAGCGGCAAAATTTTAATCCGCATACTAGAAATTTCTTTTATTTAAAACTAACTTAAAGGTTTGTCTCATAAAATATTTATTTACGATTTTACTCGCAGTGTTTGTGTATCTATTCAAGCTTTATATATATTCCCGATATCCTTATTGTCTCAGAAAGTAATTGTTTGAAGTTCCTAAAATTATGCGACTGTTTGGCAGTATTGAGGAATATACAGACATCATCATTACACTTTCCTTGTGCCACCCAACTTCGTACGTCTTTTTAAGCGTATGTTGTATTTTCCTGTCATTCAGACGCGCCGCGAAATCCTCGAGTTTTTGTTGTGCCCACTCAAACTTGTACCACGAATCAGGAACTGGCTTGCATGGAGGTATTCGTCACATGCAATATGCAGAAGGAGAACAAACGTTATAAAGCAAGTCAAATTTCGGTATGCGGTTGACATTACTTTGTATATTTGGTTCACGGGAAAGGAATGAACGTTATCGTTCGATAAAAGATCCCAGTAATTTGAGATTTCTTTAAATTCTAGGGAGATTATTAAAAATATGTTAAATTTCTTTTTTAAGCACCCGCACAGTCTGGAAATCTTTGATGTTTTGAACTGAGGATATTCAAAACTTAATACTAACACATTGTTTTTATAACGTATACTTGAAAATATGTCGGCCCAACTAAACCGCTGTGCAATCAAAATGAGAATCAGAAAAACTGTTAAATCACTGGGAGGATAGATTAATCGTTTTGTGAGCATATACCTGGGCTAATTTCGCACTACTTTCCTGTGCTAAATGTTTTGTTGAGAGGACGGAAATTTTGTTATCGTATCAAGTCCTAAACAATACAAATGAAAGACGTTTACAAATCTCTGTAACTCGATATTAGAGCGCAGCTCTTGAGGTGGAAAAGGAGAGGCTACGGAGGGGAGGGAATGTTTCTCCTCCTCCTCTGTGCCCTCTCATCCTCCCCTCCTCCTCCTCCTCCTCCTCCTCCTCCCCTCCTGCTCTTTTACTCCTACTCCTCCGTACCCTCCACTCCTCCTTCTGCGTACCTTCTTATCCTCATCCTCCGTACCCTCCATTCATCCTCCTCCATACCCTTCCCTCCTCCCACTTTTTCCCCGCTAAATATGCGTCAAAAATTAACGCCACGTAACCTCAGCACCAATTCAGTTTCCCTGTTAAATTTAGTGGGAAAAATGACGTTACTTTAGCCAAACACCAACTTGATTCCCCGCTAACTGTAGCGGGGAATCGTATTGGTTTTGAGCTCAGGTGAGGTTATATTCCTCGCTAAATTTAGCGCGGTTGAACCGACGCCGAAGCCGACGCCGACGCCGACGACGCCGCCGCGAAACACGGAAGCGGGCACCTAAGAGCTGCACCCTAAAAATGTAAAAAAATAGACGCTCGTTCCTAGACAGCGTGAGTTCGGTTTACATTTTAGGTATGGCTACACTGGTTTTCGTTCTACAAGCCTAATTTGGCCAGCTCACTACGACGCTTATACCGAAGTGCTTACTTACTCACACTGAGGAGTAACGGTACACGAATATATGTCGGTACGATGCTCATCCAGCTCGAATCGTCCAAGGGTGCAGATTGTAGGCAGCGGCTACGCGGTGGCGATGCATTTTGCATGAATGTGCCGCAGTTGATCTCTCTGGTCGGGCTACATAACACTTGCTGGCAGGTGATGCACTCCGATCAAACAGGAAGCAGAGATGCTCAGCCGCGCTAAGCTGTCGTTTGACTCACGGTATGTAGGGATCAATCAAAATTAACGGAACAATATAGATACATTAAAAATAGTTTAGCTAAGCGTTTCTTTCTTATTTATCTACAAGCTATCGGCTTTTTAGCGGAGACAGTGCCGTAAGAACCGTCACTGACAAATTTGTTCCGCCCTCCGAGTTCTATCTTCCTACCAAAAACTACTGCCGCGAAGCAAAGGCGCAATCATAAAGCTAAATATTGATGTTATAACAGAGATCAAGGTATAAGATAATGCTCTTCAGAGTGAGGACAGCGCGTTCCTCGCGCAGTGCAGATAAAGTTCGCTTTTTACTCTCTCTCTTTCTCTCTGTCACTATGGTTTCAAGCGCGCCGGCAGACGACTCGTCGACCCGTGGGCACGGCAAAGACGGCTCATGCCGCCTTATGCTCCACACGCGCAGAGCTCCAGCGAGGTTGTCGCTCGTGCAGAAAGACCACGGTGTACCGGGGTGTCATGGCAATGAGATAATTTTTTTCGCACTCACACAGTTTCGCCGTTCGGCCGCCGGCGATACTGTCAGCCGCGAGCCACGGTGGCCGCGGAATAATGCAGCCTTTCGGTTCAGCCCCGCCGTGTCCTCACGTAAAAAGTGTATCTCATACCGTGACTGAGATTCGAATGAAACCCATAGAGAACACTTTTCTCCTGATAAGCAGCCTCAGATGTGTGAAAGTTGAATTCTTTTTTGTTTTTATATTCTGAACTATATTATAGCACTTGAAAAATAGATCAGTGACGCCTTAGGGAGCGTAAATGGCTTTGTATGGCTGTCTAGCAGTAAGTTTATATATGCGCTTAGTCGTGTTGTTTCTAAGCACATCTGCATATGATAAAGTCAGTTAACTCAGGTGATGGCATTATTAAATCGAGAAGTGCACTTTTTTGTCCGAGCTCCCAAAAACGTTCGTGCAAAATTCTGCGTCAAGGGCTATCTCAGAAAAGAAGCGCTAGGGACTGAGTGTTAACGCACCGTCTTTCTTTCTTCTTTTCTTTTTTAGCGGAACAGTTACTCCCCATATGCTTTATCTCAAAATGATTATGTGCCCATCTCGCAACCCTCCTGCTAGTAAGCCTAAAGGCTCTGTTATTCCCCGGCGTAACGCGTGCGCGCGTGCGAGCGTGTCACAGCGACGTCACGTCGGCGAAAACCCGACGTTCTATTAGCGGCGAGATGTTTCGGTGGCGCCCTCATTCGGTTACTTTTCGTGACGTCATTACCTTGTGAACAACAAGTTTAATAGTGTTCGTAATGGGAATTGTGGACGCCTGAAATCATAGCGCTCTCAAAGGAACACTGCCAACACCGTCAAAATTGAAATTCTTATACTCCTCTTATTCCGTCTTGGAGATATATTTTGCTGACGTCATAGTCAGCATTCAGCCAATTGTGGTGGGCCGACCACAGCGACGCTTTCGATGACTCACGTCGCTAATACTCCGGCTTCGTGGCATAACCGGCGCGACCGGCGGCTTTTGACGCTGCGTGATCGTCTCGACGCCAAAATGGAGCATGCCGCATTCCGCGGCGGTCGCGCCAGCGACGCCGGACCAGGGTGCATCACGCGCTGGCTCCCGGCAGCCCTCGCGCGGCAAACGCGGCGAATACGAGCAATAGCAGACGGCGGGGGCACCACTCCGTGTGGCGTTATGTTTGAAGACTCGAACTCGGTCGTCGAGAAGCTGGTCGAGGGAATTCGTTTTCACCCGTGTGTCTGTGACACAAAAAAGCTTGAGTATCGTGACACGGACAAGAAAGGCAATGCTTGGGAGGCCATTCGGGCGATGTGCGGTCTCTCCGCAGGTAAGATATTTCGTTGCTCCGCACATCACGTCTGTGCTTACAGTGTTACTGTGCTCACTGTGTTCTGTTGCTGCAGCAGACGCGATCATGTTTTGTAATTTGCTTTAAAGGGGAAGCTTTATATGAAAACGCTCCACTCACCTTTCGTGGTTAACGTGACGGTCATGGCCAGATAAAAAGAGAGAGCGGACACGCAACAGAGTTTCTTGGATAGGGATAATGCGTTGTGGTAGTTCAGGGCTGGATGAGCGCGGGGAGCGACTTTGTGCTATCCGCGTGTGCTTACATAAATTGTAGATAAAATGCAATGTGCCCCAAAGAAAATATGTAGAGATGAAGGAAAGCGTGCGCGTAAGCGGGCCCGACTTGGACGTGCACCAACAATGCAAGCGCGAGTTTTCGTCGTCCAAGATACCTCCTCGCCATCGTTCAAACTTGGCGCTCAAGAAGCGCGAGAATTCTCGTCTGCTGTTCGAAACATGGAGGTTCGAAACCAAAAGAGCCGGAAATGCCGCACTCCCGCAGGAAACGCGCCCTCGTAGACAGATTCTGCGCATGCGCCGCGCTGGCGGCCCACCGACGCGCGCCGCGGGAGCCGCCGGAGTATAGAGGGGGCGAATTCTTGACGCGCGCGGCGTGACCGACGTGACGTAGCCGACCTTAGTCAGCGTTTGCTAGCGCGCGCGTTACGTCGGAGTATAACAGAGCCTTTAGGTTTCAAATATTGAAGCGACTCTCAGCGCATAAGCTGAGGTCAGCAGCAAACTTGGATTATCATATATTGGTGGGAGTGTCTCAAGATAAAAATGGTGCAGTTGGTTGCACTGCGTTTAAGAACTATGTTTTAAAAACTAGAAAATTCATAGATTCGCAATGTTTTTGTTTTTTTTCTTTTCAATTGAGCTCACCAGGAAGCACTGGCCAGCTCCATTGATTCCTACATGGCAAAGCACGATAGAAATTAATATATGTCCATAAAGCGGACTTAAAAATCTATAGTAAAAGTTATATCGCTCAATTGCCTTTTCGTGAGTTGCTAAAAAGGAGCAAACACTTCTCTATTGGTGTTTAGCACTAAAATTTTTGGAATACTTATATGGCGACAATTGCAAACCCTGTTCGTTTTTTACGGCTATATCGCGAATTCGACTACAAACATTCCAAGCATCAGTATTTTCAACGCTTTCACTAACTATAATTTTCAACGCCAGGTTACTCACCCTCATAGCCATCTGATGCTGTGGTGTTCGGAAGGACTACAAAGAGCAAGCACACGCACAATGTTAGGGTCCGCATCCTGAGGCGACTGGCAGGCGTCTGCACGGGAGGTCGCTCTGACGACAATTGAGCCGGCAGTTACTTATCTATGGGCATGGAGGCTTATCTCGTGCCCTATGGGATAAGTACCTCTACAATAACACGAGTCCTCTAAGCAACGCCTATCCATTCGCGATAAGCGAGGGCACCTTTGGTCCCTGCAGACATTCCTCCTAGTTCTTTCGCAAGATGGTGAAATGCCGAAAACGTTTTCGCATTAAAACACACGTAACGTGCTCGATGATTGAAACTGCATACTCTTGTGTCGCATAACATGTCGCGATACACACATCCTATAGTGTGTTTTATGAACGCTTAAAAGCACACTAAAGCAATTTCGGGATCGTTCCTTGGTAGCGACAGCTCAATATACGCGTCCTAAGCATCCAAGAAAACCCTAACTTACCATCATGCAAGACGAGTGCTTTAATTAAAAACGCGACCAAACACCGCGACACGCCTATTTGTATGATCAAACTTTATGTCAGCACCGTAAGGTGAATGTTTCGTCGCCGTCGGGCCTGGCAGTTCGGGAAAGGGTATTTGTTGGCGCGGAAATCTCGTTTCAACAGTAATTACACTTGGGAAACGCCTTTGGGCGTGGAATTTCGCGGTTCGGAGCCCAATATGGTTTCAACCCTACAGTCGATTAGGATATATCGAACTCAAAGAGGGTGACAACAAATATCAACATATCGAGATTTCGTTATACAAAAGTGCGTTCATTTAAGCTTCATGTAAAATGTTTGCCCTTCTCAGTTAACACAGAATATCGTGACAAACAGAAGCTTATCAAAATAGGACATCCAAGAACCGATAAATTCAGTATATATATATATATATAGAACCGGGTTAAAGCGTATTTGGCAAGAACCGCGGTGGCCGCCGCTGCTCGAGTGCGGAGCTCGCCATGCCTACGATCGCCGCACGTGGCCGCGACGTCAACAACACAGATGACGAAACGCGAAAAAAATAATATAAACACCTGGATTTATGAGAAGTATTCTTCCTTCATCGATAGGCAAAGTCAAGCAATCAGCAAAACAAGAACTGGCGTACAATCTGACAACAAAACAAGCAAAAAGGAGAAAGAAAAAGCTAAAAATTAGAGGGAGATTCATGAGTGGATTGTTAGAGGATGCGTTGGAATGAACCTTGGAAACCGCACCACACGTCCCTCATTGGGAAACGCTACCACTGACTCGTTAAATTTTCTGTTTCAGCTTTCTCCTTTTGCTTTCTCTTTTGCTTCTTCTATTTTTTGCTGCCCCTTTTTGGCTAAGTTACGGGATAAGTGTCATCGCTTCTCAAAACGGGACGTGTGTAACGTTTCGCAAAAGTCATGCTAAGGCATTCCTTAAGAATCCTCCAATTCATCTTCATTATTATTTTCCAACGAAGCGGGCTCGCCGAACCCGCGTCCAGCCAGCGTCTGTCGCATTCAGACCCGCGTCGGTTCGTCGCTTCTTGCGCCGCATTTCATACAGCAGATCTAGACGCTGCTTCCGCTCCTCTTTCTCGTTCGCCCGCCTTGAACGCTTAGCAGCGGCATTCGCTGCCTGACGCTGTTTTCGCTGTTCCCCGGTCTCCCGCGCGCGCATTGGCTTCCGTCCCATGACCGCGCCTCACTCTCGCCTTCGTCCTTCACTAGTTTTCTCCTGTCTAAGCGGCGTGCTTCCCTTTCTACTATTTTTTCCGCAGACGGGGGTCGTCAGCTTTTCCCTGCCATGTGGATATTAATGCTAACGCAATATTATAGATGAGCAAGGAGTTCAAACCGCGATCGCACAACCGTTGTCGACACACTGGCCTCGTCAAATACTTTTCTAATGCGAAACCATTAAGTTTCCCATGGAGCGAACCTGCGTTATCAGCTTTTGAAGCCGCGCCAAACGGCACGTAAATTTCCCTGTTTTATGGAGCGAAGCCTGTAGTCTGTAGGAGCGAACTCATGGATAGACTCCCATTGCCTGGCGCGTGGCAGAGTTCCAAGGAACTCGACCCCACTGCCATGGCGCAGCAGCCCGGCCGCCGGTAAGAGGGAGAGGGTGACCCTGCTCTGCAGAGCGGCCGGCAGCAGAACCCGTCCGGGCAGGATCCGTAGAGGTCGCTCGGCTGGGCACGTGCAACGATTTCCGGACTTTGGTCAAAAATTTATGGAAGTTGCCCTCTGACACCTCTGAAGTAAAGAACAGAAAACCGATTTTGCCTGCGTGTCCTAGTTGTTGCTTAAAAAAAAAAAAAAATAGAAATATTGGCCTTTCGGGCACCCCTCCCCCAACTCACTCCCAGTCCTCAGAATCACACCTGGTCCCCCTCCTAGTGACGTCATTCGGAGTGCCGTGTAGGTTTCCGTGTGCTATCTCGGAGGACGCTTCCTCTTCCTCCCTGTGCTGACATCTGCGGGCATTATGCTGCAGCTTAGAGCCGAGCGAGGTCACGTAATCTTCTAGCCGTAGTTCCTTCGGCTGCCACTTGTGGCTGCAGGTGGGGGAAAAAGCTCAGGTTTTGCTTTGCGATTATGCACCGGAATCGCGACTTTTTTTGATGACGGAGCTGTTTTCTGTATCCTGCGGGACACAATAATCGACGCAAAAATGACTAGATGCAAAGTCTTTTAATCATTAAATCGTTGCACCCCTCCCCCCCCCCCCCCCCCCTTAAAGATATACGCTACGTATACAAATGCTTTCGCATTCCGAGACGTTAGCAGTATTAGGTGTATCTGTATTTGTATTTTTTACCTCTGAATTTGTTGTCGTTTGTGGCAAAAGTCGTTCATTCTGAACGCGTGCAAAGCGAGCAGCGACGGCTGTGTTCGAGGAAAGCTTCCCTGCCAGAGGTGCGGTGCGCGGTTTGGTGCATCAGTGCCCTAGGTGAAGACGTTTGATACAGACGCACAAGGCGCATATACGTTTACATTGAAGCTTCAAGGGGGTAACTTGACTCTTAAAAAATAAAAATAAAACATTTCGAAATTTTGGGATTCAATATGATCCGGCTTGACAGTAGAGCATTGGGCGAGGCTCTTAAAAATAGTCTTAATGTTTTTAAATACGCAAGTAGAACAATATAATTGTAAGAGATCCGTGGAGATGGGCATGATTGTTAAGTTGATTGCATACACAGTTGCAAAGACGCTTATATTGGCGAGGAACGCTTCCAGTACTATGATGCTCCATGGTGATCTTGGAGTAGAGTCTTTTCTTGTAGCGGAGTCTCAACAGCCACTCCGAATATCCGAGTGTTGTCTCTACGACTTTTGTGGCCAATCATAGGTAATACCGAGGCTCACCCGAAACTGTGCGACCGCGTACACTCTAAGAAAAAATGGAGGAAAAATCTAGCAACGGCGCGGTCTTCCTCCTTTCTACTGACGCTCCCCCAAGCGGACACGAGAAACAGGGAGGAACGAAACGTTTTTCTCCTTCTCCAGGCAGACGGGAGAAAGCTTTCGCCCTCCCGACTCATCTTCTTTCGGTTTCGTTTTTTGAGCACGTCGGGCACGTTGTTTAATAAAGGTTGTTGAGTTGATTCAGCTTCAGCCACAGCGAAGGCCGCCTGTAATTATGTCGTCTAGTCCAAACGTGCAGAACATTTCGGTTGCATTGACGTTTTGATCACTAGTTGTATCAAACGAGCAAATTAAACCGCTAGAAACAGCGAAGTTCCGGAGCAGTGCCAGCAGCGCTACGTACACTGGGTGAGATGGCCGTTTCCGGATTGCGGGATTGCGGGTCCCACGCCGAACTGCAGTAGCGGAACCACGCGGAACTGCGTCGACGTTTTCGACGTTTTCGAACCATGACTGTCTGGGACGCAGGAACTGCGCCCAAGACAGGCAGGTTTTGCTGCCGGCTGCCTGGGCATGCCTTCCGTGGTGAGTTCGGTTCTGTTTTCCGATGCCGAGTGCCAACAGGCGTTCAACGTGGTTCTGTATTTCTGCGTGTCAGCGACATAGCAGCAACATCGTGATGGCAGTGTTGTGGCTTGTGAAAAGAAGACTGCAATTATCCATGATGTGACCGTGTGTTCGCGTATCAGTGGTGTAAAAACAAGATAATATGACGTAAACTGTCGGGCATTGATGCCGCTGGTCGGGCCGTGATCGAAGGGGGCGGGGTCTTGCAGGTTGATATTCCGCTTTACATTAAGAAAGTTTAAACATACTTGAAGGAATAGGAACGTGCAATCGTTCGACTTGCGGATAGTCATGTTCGAACGCTGGTCTGAACAGTAAGCTCCTATCGTACAGTGGCCAATGTGACTGTCGGTTGTCTCCTCGCCGAGAGCGATTGCGCTCTGGGGAAAGGACTGAACAGCACGAAATTATGGCGGAAAGTTCGTATATTTACAGTGTGGAATTTTAGCACTAAAAAAGAATTGTAGGTAAAATCGAGGAAAAAAAGAAAAGCTACCCTTTATTTGGCTGTTAAAATATACTACGGTTCATTGTTAACTTGCGCGCTGGGAGGAGCACTACTAGAAGTTTTCGAGCTCGCCACGGCGTAGCTCCGCACACTTAACACCTGCCGCAAGTCGCAGCTTTGACTGCATTCAGGTTGATCGAAAAGCGATTTCTCTGCCCGTTAAGCATCCCTTCCAGCTGAGTGAATATCCAGACTACAGAGATTAATTCAAGACGGCAATTGTAGCCAAATAGAAAAACAAACGCTACAATAGAAATACAGGCTACGACGTGCCATGCGGGGAAACAAACTCATGGTTTCGAACCGCATTGCAGCGGCTTGATTTGTTGGCTTTCAAATATTTACGGCATGATCGAGCGTTCGCTTTTAATAAGAGATTCTTCCCTCTTGAGCCATTGAAAATAATCTCAGGGGTATGACATTGCTGGAAAAATACGAACATGCTGGAAATATTTTTTATTGCTTAGGGAGTCCCCGAGAAACTCCGTACGTTCAAAACGACCAGTGTAGAAGACGGAAGCGCAGAGCTCGCCTGTAGTGTTTGGATTAGTGTGCTGCTGTATTGACGTTTGTTTGTGCTATGTATGTGCACGCGCTTAATGTATGTTCACGTGATGCTTGTAGTATGCGCAGAGCCGTGTATAGAGAGAGTTTGGTCAATGGGAGGTGCGGGCAGAGCCAGGGCGTGCGGCATACTCGGAAAGAGGGCTTGCCATGCTCTCTTTACCAACAAGAAGCCGAAAAGAATCCCCTGGCGGTGCTAGCGAGAAACGGTTCTTATCAAAGGTTCGTATATGGTTTTAATAAGCGCGAAAGAGTGAAGTGTAGTAACTCTTTGTGGTTGAAAATAAAGTTCACGTGTTGTTTTGACCATGATCATGCGGAAAGATGTAAGAAACGAATGCGCCGCTCGACCCTGTTTGGCTCGGACAGAGTGTTACCGCTCGGACGACAGATTCCTGGCCCTCGGCGCTTGGCGTACGGATTATGTCGATCGTTCGGCTAGTCGCAGTCTTCCATCATCATTTTGAATGAGTGTGATTGAAACATCACGTGTACCATATTTTCAGTCACCGAGAGTCACTCCGATGCAGTTATCAGGTTTGTTTCTCGCGACCACCACCAGGGTATTATTTCCGGCTTCTGGCTGGTCACATTCGAATTTCCGAAGACGCCCTGGCACACACCCAGCCCGCTTTCGGCCAATGGCGCGTCCTCACTTGCCACCTGTACTTCCCAACGAATGGCCAAACTCTCTACATATACGGCTCTGAGTATGAGTAATGTGTCTGCGTGTGTGTATAGTACAGGATCCCGAAGATCCCGATGCGCAATGTTGGCCTGAATATATAATATTTTTTGTAGAACATGAATTGGGCGGTACCTAGCGCCACCTAGCCTCGCTACTTGCAATTACTCTACTTGATCCTGCCATCTAGTGGCAAGCGATTTAACATTCTTTCACGCTACGTGATAAACAGCGGCTTCGAGTTTGTTCTTTTGAGAGCGGCTTTTGTTTTCGCGGATTGGTTTGCCATTCCTCTGTGATGTGGGATTGACGAGGGAATTGTGGCTCGAGGAACAGCAAAGGTAAGACGTAAAGTGCGCGAAGTAACTGGGTACCGCTTGTCTCCGTTTAACATCGCAGTGCTGACGACCACAAGACTGAGTAACTGCTTTCGAAACGTAAGTTTGTGTACCTGCGGGGGGAATCTGGCTTCGGAAATAAACAGAGTTCGCGGAAACCTCGTGTTACGCTCTTATCTGCTGCTCCTCTCGTCCCGTACAAGAGACGTAGCGTCCTGGCTAAGCCTAACTGAGCTCGATTTGCTCGATCCAGGGCCGCCATAATGAGATGCAGGCGACGGAGGATCTTTGCTCCCCTGCTTCAGGGACGAAAGTTTCTCCCTTTCTAAAGGAACATAGGTTACAAGACCGTTCCTCCCCTTAGGGAGGACTATCGATACTTTTTTTTTCTAAGAGTGTAGCTGCTGTTTGGAGGGAACAGCGCAAAAAGGACGTAGGACGAGGTCAAAGAAACACACAGACAGGGCGCTGACTTACAACTGAAAGTTTATTGCTCTGAAAAAAGAGAAATAAACACAGAAAGAAGGAAGGGGAGAGAACAAACAAATCAAACCAATAACATGCGGCATCACCCACGCCCACGCCCCGTCACACGAACCTGCCACACTTTCTTACAAAATCCACCTCGTCATTTGCAAGGGCAACCCATTCTTGCAAATGTGGGACGAGGTGGATTTTGTAAGAAAGTGTGGCAGGTTTGTTTGACGGGGCGTGGGCGTGGGTGATGCCGCATGTTATTGGTTTGATTTTTTTGTTCTCTCCCCTTCCTTCTTTCTGTGTTTATTTCTCTTTTTTCAAAGCAATAAACTTTCAGTTGTAAGTCAGCGCCCTGTCTGTGTGTTTCTTCGACCTCGTCCTGCGTCCTTTTTGCGTTGTTCCCTCCAAACAGTATGTACCACCAACTAGCCCAACTACATGCCTTGCTGCAGTGTAGCTGTACGTTTTTTGCTTTGTTTCCTAGCAAGTGAAATTACATTAAACGCGCATGTGCTTAATCTTTGAGCTATCTTTGAGATCAAGCAAGTAAAACTTCAGAGGGATGCTTCTAACACCAATATTGCTGAAAACCTATATTGCGTTCCCTTTAACATGTCTTGTTTTCTGGTCGAGACACTAAATTTTGTGAGTTTCTTTATTGTGATCTAGGTGGTCTCGGTCGGTGAAATATTTGTCAAAATGAAGGTTAATCTCCAGATTCATGTAGTGATTGCGTCTAAAAGAGGAATACGACGCGCAGCCTCGAGTGCCCCTTGAGCACCTCGTGTGTTTCTCCATCGTCCAAATGCGCCGTTGTGCTTTTGTTTCCTCCCCGACTCAGCCAAAGACCCCGTGCGTTCTCTGACTCGTCGTCGCGCGTTCCCTCAGGCGTTATCTGTGGCACTTTTTTATTGAATTGACCATTGTTACAATCCGATGCGGAAACTAAGCCTTTCAGTACTCTGGCTCGTCATATACGAATATCATGCTTAGAATAATAACTTTATTATATTAAAATGGAGACTTGGGCGAGTCTGCCTATTCGCCCGTGATTTTATGGCTACAAGCCCAGTGGCACCATATTTTGGGTAGCCCCGGCACCCCTTCGGGTTCACGTATATTTCCAAATTTTTTACTCAATATATTTTTTTCATAAGGCGGAAATAAGTCTGACAGTGCTATTAGAGGCCATTTCCGTGATATAGAATGTATAAATCATTGCGGAATACTGCATAAACCACCGTCTAGTTAGAACAAGAAGTGGTCGGGGGCTATTTGCAAACTGATGCCACCACGTTTTAACTATTGCGAGAAAGAGTGAATACTATTGCCGTGGTCTTTTTGCGACATTGTATTCAGTCTTGAACAAGCATAAGGGCGCCTCTCATTAATATTCAGCCGCATGATAAAAAAAAAATCTATTTTGGATGTTTTTTTTTTTTTTTATGGAGAAAGCCTTATGTGCCCATTACAGGAAAAGGCGGCTTTTCCCGTAAAGAAGAAGAAGAAAAAGAAAGAAAGAACAGAGCAACGCATACGCTTCGTCACAGAAGCCATGAAGCCGGCGGAGGTTCCGCGCCTGCACAAAGGGGGGGGGGGGGGGGGGGGGGGGCGTGATGTCACCCTTGCAGCGCCGTGTGCGAAAGGAGGACCCGACGCGCAGCCTTCGGCGCGTCAGTGTCAATTCGGACTTCATGCGTGGCCATTTTATGCTTCGTGCGATAGACTGTGAGGCTACCGCGTGTGCATCTACGGCCAGGACATCGGCAGCAGCGCCTATATCTCCGACGGCTTCCGCAGGCAAACATAGCCCGGCCCACCCACGCAAATACGCGACAGCCGAGGAAGCAGGCAAACGAATACGGAAACACACACACACAGAATACAATACCGGCAGAACCAACTTCAGTACGTCTAGAAACTTTACTCGAAAACATTTTACCCGTGGGACGATAATGCTTTCGCATTCCTACACGTAAGCAATTTCAAGTTTCTTCGTAGTGTTTTTTGTCTGTTTAAGTGGTTCAAGACGTGAGTAATTTACGGTGTATTGACTTACCAGGCCAAAAAGAAGTTCGTTCTGTCTAATGTTTGCTGATCTAGCAGATCATTGGAGCGCGTCCTTAAAAAATATAGATGAAGCCACGTGCTCGCGCCTTTAGCTTAAACACGTTGTCTACCAAGCGTGTAACGAAGTATAACTGTACCGGGAGTTTTAACGAAGGCTTTCTAAAATCCGTAAAAATAGGGTGTTTGAGAAAAAAAAATTAAATCTTTCCGGGAACAAACTACCAGCCGCAGCGGACGTGAAGTATTACAAAAAGACACACTAATTATTTGCTTAGTAACTAGACAGAAGGCGTAGTTGCGTGGCATCTGGCACGAGACTGGCCTTGGTTTATGGTCAGCCATTTATTTAGGAGCTGGGTCCAACAGAGTTCACAGCCTGTGTTTGATACATCCTTCTTTTTCTTACAAAGTATATCTAGAGCAATACAAACAGGCACAGTCATACAGATACAGACACAAATACAAAAGTCAAACAAAAATTAAGCAAAACGAAACTACTCAAACCGTCGGCTAAAATATTTGTCGTAGCGTACTCGGCCTGGCTGTCTCGTAATCATTGTACTTCGGCGAACACAAATACACAGAATTTAGATTCAACCTGAACTTTGTCACGCAAAGCATCCAACTCACTTGGATATTGGTTAGAGCTTTTATGCCACTGGGGCCGTTTGGTCGTGCAACGGTGTTGCGAGTTGCAGGTGCTGGTGTTCACCTTCACTGTCCGCCTCACTGTCGTTGCGAACATGTTAACATTGCTCCGACGTCTTTCGAAGGTGCTGTTTTTTTTTGTTTTTTTTTAATTTTAAAGTGATCTTCCGTGTGTGAACCGAGCTCGGTAGGAACGAGAGTTATCATATTATTCAACCTGTGCCTTCGTTTCCCAGCTATTGTCGTCGAAGATTTTCACGATGTTCCCATCTTGCAGCTTCTGTGAATGATTCGCCACTCTGAAGGTGTGACTGTAATTGCGCACTTCAGGCACTAGAAGTACCCCGGAATCCTCAGTCATTCCCGGAGCATGCTTTCCGTTGGGAGTTCGCATGGAATAAAGGCATGAATGCTTCAACGGTCCAGTCCGGTAATTTAACAGGCACACCATGAGTCTTCGTCCGAGAACTTCGTTTTTAATCGCCTTTTCACAGCCTGTACTTCTTTTTCAGCAAGGCCCTTGGACCTTGATATTATTAGGCTAAAGATGACGCGGTCAAAAGTTTCATTTCACACCAATATTTCTGGTTTCCTGATGCAAATTTGTATCATAAAGGTAAACAATTAACGAAAATTTACCGAGTAACCTTTTTTAATTAGTTCAAATATATGTATGATTTCAAAAAGAAACTTCCTATGCATCGACAAACATTAAATAAACTTATATTTTAGAAATATATAGGGCAGAGGCAGCAGTTTACGGCGTTCGAAAATAACGCACTATTTTGATGTATTTCGAGGTTTGGGTTTCTTATCGAAGCGCATCCTCACGTCCGCAGTCCTGCTTTCCGGTGGCCTAGGCGTAAAGTCACTGCCTCGCCCCCTAGTTGGGATGAGGGAAGTATGGTGCAGGTGTGGAGCACGTATTGGGCAATGTGTATGAGGTAGTGTTCAGCAACACCGCCGGCGTAAAGCAGTGGTCCGATTAGAAATCGAACCCGTGATGGCCTTAATGAAAGAAACGTCCGATTGCGATATACCACGAGGTACCTTAAAACGAAATTCCTTTTTATTTTATGCGCCTGTGCTTTGTGCCTTCTAGTATTTGATTGCGTTCTTGCTTAATAAAACGAAGTAGTATATATCACACCTGGTCAAACGCAGTTCGCAAGAGGCGGGACACAGAACACTGCTCGCTTCCACATTCAGCAATTTAACGCCCTGCTTGGGGCTTTATATGTACTTAGATATATGAATAAATAAAGTGACAAGGCAGAGTGGTGGGGTGGGCGCCTTGCCAACCATTCGTGAGCGTAAGATTGAAGCTGGATCTCTCCGATTGTGGAGAAGATGCGATTACCACTTCGCAGTAGAATCTGGGCGCGCTCAGTATTGTTCTGCACAGGTGACGCTATAAACTTGCGCGCGGACGTCGCTTCACTTTAAAATACTTGCGATATAAAAGCTTAAGCTCACGCAAGTAACGCGCTTTAAAACAACAGTATCGGTTTCTGGAAAGACTCGCATAAAATATCAACCTAAAGCCCTGTTTGCCACGCGGCGATGCAACCCTGTAAAACGACGATCGAATGCAACGCATTTCTTGTCGCTTATACTTTTGCCCACTTATGGTTCAAGGAGCCGCAAGTTTTTATGAGTTTCACCTGCAATTGTGAGCCTTCCATATCCTATTAACAAAAGCTTCGAAGTCACTCTAGACGGTCTGAAGAAATTAGTTCCTCTACGTATCGCGGTGCGATTTGCTACAAAAATGCGGCTATACTTCGTTTCAGCTTCGGTCCGAGCGCGGCCGATGTTATAAGTCGAAGGGCCAATCAAACACCACACAAAGCGCAGCGTCATGGCGTGCTCTCTGCTCCTGATAGGGCTAGCCGGCGGAGGAGCGCGCACAGAGACTCGGCGAATACCGGATGGTCCTATCAGCTGTAGAAAGCAGGCCATGACGTTTTGCTTTTTGCGCTGTTTTATTGGCCCTTCTGCTCATAGCATCGGCCGCGCTCGGACCGAAGCTGAAACGAAGTATAGCTGGTGGAAGCTCAGAATTAAAATATCAGGTCAAGAACCTACCTTTTTCAGAAGAAAACAAAAACTTTCTGCCTATCTATTTTATAGTGCTATTTCACTTGTAAATCGGGAAAACGGTGGTTGTAAACATTGTTCAAAGTGCCACAGAGTGACCGATACAGGTTTCCTCTTGTTTTAAATAAGTTCGTCCAGAGATATTTTCGATCCAAATGTCCTCCACATCACCGCACTAAGTCGCAGTACGGTACGTGATAAACCGATTATTGGTTGCCATATAAATTTAACGATCTGATTACACGCACTGTGTTTCTTAAAAAAATATTGCATTTCTTCCTATCGAGCACACGGGAGATTCTAGGGGTTAACAATTAATCATACATTGTAGCTGGGGTGTGAAACTAGAATATTTAACCCGCATCTAAAATAAGACACAATTATCAAATAAATTCAAACGAACATGAGCTCGTTTCAATTCAGGAGTCATTTAAGTTTCTTCACTCTTGACTTTAGCCGTGTTCTATAATTCATCGAATTAAAATATTAACCAGTTTTAACAGGATTTTTCTGCTTTTGAACGACACACTATATATGTTGGTTTGTGAAATATTACTTATTGCGTAAAATATATAAATTTTTGTAACTCAAGAGCAGCCATATTGCCTTCTTTGATTGAGCTTCGATGGGGTGTTGCGACAGATATTTTGCTGTTGACATGGTTCCATATCAATCCAGGCCTCGTCCTTATCTAGGCTAAGGCGTAACTGTCTTGCAAACAGCTAAAAAAGGAGCGGATAAATAACTGAACTGAGGCAAAAGAGACAAAGCAAGGCGGTTTGACTTCTACCTCTTGCTTTGGCGCTGGTTTCTTTAGCTATAGATATCGTGTCTCTAGTAGCACCTTACCACAGTGTGTTGTAAATATAAATATATCCTGTCGTGTGAGCAGACAATAAAAAAACGAATTTTTTTCTGATGTTTATCGGTCTCAAAATTCGCCATTGGACCCAAGAGCGAACACAAGCATCGTTGCGGTCACCACATCTTGATCGGGTAAGCTGTACCGTGAAGTCGGGCAAAGGACTCCGCTTCGGCGTTCTGGCATCCGGCTCGCTTCCCTGCGCCCTTTTCCTCAAGACCGTAGAGCTTTTGATCACGCAGAACTACTTTTCAGTGCCGCAGTGCCAATCCCCCCAAAAAAACCGGTGTCAATCATTTCCCTCGAATACGTCGAGGTTAAAGAAAGCACGAACGATCAAACAAAGGACGGGGAAGGCACCGT
Source organism: Ixodes scapularis (assembly GCF_016920785.2). Classification (NCBI taxonomy): domain Eukaryota; kingdom Metazoa; phylum Arthropoda; class Arachnida; order Ixodida; family Ixodidae; genus Ixodes; species Ixodes scapularis. Next base: position 91,937,507 of record NW_024609835.1, read on the forward strand.
CAACGTCGGCCGTTGTTTACCGTAAGCACTTCGAGGAGCGGGACTTCGTTTACTCATGTACAAGACGCTGGGTCAGACCGATACCGACGTGCTTTCCGTACCTTTTTTTAACGTGTTTTTCACGGTTACCTTTATGGTTAGGCTATAAGTGCCGAAAGCTATCGGCGGAGCCAATTACGTCGATGAAGCTCCGCGTCAGTCTACACGACACAGGGCTATCGTACGAGGGGTCTTAAACAGGCATATGGTGTACTTTTAATTGTGCGTGTATGTTTTTTTCTTCTCCTTCCTATGCGCCTTCGTCGTTCAGCAGGGATGCGCGAACGGAAAGCAGATGGCAAAAGTAAGCAAAGTTTATTCTGATTTAGAATTAATACTTGTATCCAAACAAAAAAGTTGGCTTTTTTTCCAAACTTCGACTACAACTGCCCCCACCATCCTTTATATATTTTTGTAAAATCAATAGTTCCCGCGGTGACCTTCTCGTCACCAGCGTCTCCAATCACGTCGTCAGGGTTTTAATGTTCCCGCCGCCACCTGGAAACGAGCTTGTATAAACAAGTATGCAGACGATGGGAGGCTGGTATGGGACTTAGGAAATGCGCGACCGCCGTTTTAGTTCCACATTTTTTTTTTCTAGCTTTGAATTGAGTTTTCCAAAGAAACTTAGTTACAGTTCTTGCAAAACGATGTATCTACGCTTGGAACTCGAATTCGGCAAGGCATCTCCATTGTGCCGATTCTTACGCCCGCACCGCAAATCTTATATCGTGGTCTGCACAACGTCCCAAATTGCGGCACGGGCATTACATTTTTTTTAACTGCGCTGATTTAGTGGTTTTCTATTATACCAGTAAAGCTCCTAATTTTTTTTTCAAATTTGAGCTTCAAATTTAATAGTTAAAATGTTAAGTTCCCCAAACTATACCGACATATATTAATTTTCCTACAGAGGCCTTTTAACAAATGGCAATACGCATGCAACCTTTACACTTTGTAACGTGTACTCGGCGTGGGGGAGATTTGGTCAGTCTTTTGTGAAACCAATTAAATGGCACCGATCAGAAGGTCACTCTGAAACGTTTACTTTACACAGTTTCGTATTAAGGCGATAGCGTTTAGGAGCTCGTGCCGCAGAAAATCCAGAGTCGGCGTCGGTGGGACCTTGAAATTCGAGAATGCAACGCACGCGGCCACGTGTGACGTCACGTGTGGCGTCACACGTGATTGTAACGTCATGACCCTATCGACCCGCTAAATTTGGCAAAATATAATCCGCTAAATTTAGCGAAAAACTTTCCCCGCCAAATTTAGCGGAACATTTTTCAGCCAAATTTATCGGGTTGATAGGGTCATGACGCAACAGCCAGGAGTAACATCACGCGTCACGTGACATGACGAAAAACGTGACGTCATGTGGCGTCCCTATTGAAAATAATTCTGAAGGGCCCATCAGCCTTGAAGGATTATGGGACCGCACAGGCCTTCAAAACCCTTCAAAAATACCCTTCAGATATACCCCTCAGAAAAAACCCTCCAGCCCCCACCCCTTAGCCCATCAACCCTTTAGACGCCCAAATGACTGTGAACCATAGACAAAAATTCAGTTCAAAACGTTATTGAAAATTTATTGCGGACATTGAGTTTTACATGCGTATTAACACTCAAAAAGACAATAAAAACCAACGCTTGTTCAAACCCGGGCGCAAGCAGCTGTCGACGAAAGAGATCATATAAAATAGCAACAACTAACTTCTTTATCACATCGAAAAATATATTTCAAAGTACTCACAATGCCGTTGGGTAAATTCCTGGTGTACGGTAGTTCAGCTAATAAAACGGAGCAGGTGCACCTCACGTACACACACACAGTCTCAGTAAGCACGTTTAGCGAAAACCACGAACTCGCAAGCAGATCCCGTCACCGTTGAGAAATTCCGAGCACAGTCAGGGTTTCGTCCACGATGTCGTCGGGGCGGCGTCTTCGGCGTATTTTTCGCTCGCTGGATTCTTCTGAGGCCGGTCTGACAAAGAGGCGCAAAGAACAAGGCGGGACAGCGGCCGTCATCCGCCGTCTCAGGACCCACAGTGCCATGATCCCGGTGCGTAGGCACTACATGCGGTTGAACGCTGATCCCGGCTGCCAGGCTTGCTGCGAGTAGGCCGACACCGGCCACCATCTCCTTGAATGCGCTGAACACGATGGTGCTCGAGCGGTGCTGAAGGCGGCCAACGCCGAACTGGGGTTCACTTGCGGAACCAAGAAAGAAACGGCACGGATTAAAACAGACCAAGGGGCGAGCCCTCAAAGCAGCGCTTACCTTTCTGGATGTAGTAAACGGTCCGTTCCAGATCTCCATGGCGGTGAGAAACAAACCGCCCACGAGCGGAAAGAAAATGGCTATAGCGGCCTCCTGACTTCTTCGGCTTCCTCACACCACTCTCTCCCGCCGACCATTGGAGAAGCGTGCCGTCCGGAACTGGCGGTATTGCACCCTCTCCCCATTGCCGGGGGGAGAGAAGCGCAGTGTGTGTGTGTAGGCATTGTAAAAGGGGAGGGGGGGGATTTGAGTTGCCTGTTCGTGTTTTTGGCGACGGCGAAAAAGAGAGGACTTCCGACTCTGGTGAAAAGCAAAGTATTTTTGTTTATTTACTTTTTTTCCTTTTTGGGGACAGTCCCTCGCGGGGAAACCGGTTCCCGGCACGAGTCGCTGCCGCTTCGCCCTCGGAACCTCCCCAGCGCAGCGTTCCTGAATTTGGGCAACGCGCTGCTCTCGGCTTGCCCTTTCTATTATTATTAGTGCAACAAGTAAAGCTTGTTCTCCTCAAAACGCCGCTCGGCCAACAACACTCGGCCCGCGCCTTGTCAATTCTCCACATGGGGCGATCAAACCCCTAGCCCCCTTGGCGACCGAACACCCGGCCACTGACAGACGGGTCGAGGAGCCCAGTTGTGTTTGATAAAAAAGCAGTAATAAAAAACTGACCGTACAGACATACGATCGACATTCTCCATATAATTATTTGTTTTCCCTTTGTGAACAATACGTAGCTATGTTCTAATTCTGCGACATGTATTTTCTCCACCTAGGCCGTGTCCCCACAGAGATCTCAAGAAGCCTGAAGGTTTTACCGAAACCATTAGAAAAGTTCTTGACAGGGTTTCAGACATTTCAAGGCATTGTAAAGGGGACTTCAGACATTTCAGGAGAGCCTCTGACGGGGCCAACGAACCCACCAGGAAATATCGGTTCACCTTTCAAACATCACAAGAATTCCTGAAGTCCCCTTCACACCCTTTAAAGAATTCCTGAAGTCCCCTCAGAGCGATTTTCAATAGGGGTTAGACGACACATGACGCTACAGACTAGGCCACGCCAGAGCCGTATATGGGGAGAGTTCGTCTAGTTTATGACCTCGCCGCCTTAACGCCCCTCTCCCGAGTGAACCAATCAGCGCGCGGCGCAGAGCGAGAGGCGTGAGCGCATGCGCGTGAACTTCCGGCTGCTCCTAGCTGAGCGGGGAGGGACGCCATTTTCATTATTTCGCCCGGTGGAATGCATGGGATCGGCATCTAAATTTCGGTTATTTCCCTTTATATTGCTGGCTCTGGCAAAAAAAAAATGTATAAATATATATATATATGTATATATATATATATATATATATATATATATATATATATATATATTGTCATTCCTCGATGGGTTAAGAAGCTAACAAGTGAAGTTTTCTCGACGTCTGACCGCAAACTTTATTCAGGCAAATAAGAAGTGGGCCCGTAGCAGACAACGCGCAGCTTCAACAGTGCTCTGTACGGAACGCGTGTTGCGTCAGAATGGCGCTCGTCTCCTCTTTGCCCCCTCGTTCCTGTCTCGTCCGTACGGCGCTTTCCTCCCTCTCCTCCACTTTTCTCCTCTCCAGCGCCTTGGTCGCAACCACCCACTGGCTAGACACTCCCAATATACGGCTCTCGGACACACACACACTCTTGCACGGCTTGAATGCGAGCGCGGTTCTATACACCACCACAGCGTTTACAAACAAGCCCGCGTTTGCCCGCACCGAGGGTGGACATTGCGCTTGCGCAGAAACCAAAATCGCGCGAGGCGAAGCTCCTGCGCGTGCGCAGTGCCGACGGCAGCGCCACCGCAGTGGTGTGACGTCACAGACTTCGGTTGGTCCATGTAAGAAGGCTTTGTGATTGGCGTCCGATGGTGCCTTCACGTTCCCCTCTTAAGATTTTGTTATAATCCGACGTCGATCTCAGCGAACGCAGCCTAGCGCTGCGGACACAGATACTGATTTGCCGGAGATATCGGTCCCTGCTCGCCGGCCAATGAAAGGCGCGCGTCCTGCGCTACGCAGCGTTCGCTGCGCTCAACGTCGAAGTATAACGGCCTTTAAAGGTAAAAATTAAACGACCCCCAATTTTTTTTTTATTCTTAATATTATTTAATGGTTGGGATGCAGTTCTGGGCAGCATGGGTTTGGTGCAGAAAATGTATCCACAACATATTTGGTTGACGCCCCCAAGGGGTTTCTGACGATCGTCAGAAGCATTACTTTACTTGCAGGCCCACTGGTGTGTAACTTTATTTGGTTCTCTTTTCATTTTCTGTCTCTTTGTCCCAAACGTGTGTGTTCACTAGCTTCAGCTACCTCGTCTTCGTTTTCTTTTAATATACAAGTCACTTAATAGCTCTTGAGAATGCTGTCTCAAATAAGCGACTTCAAAATTAAAGTCCTAGACCCATTTATTATTTTTTGCCCGTTCAAGTTCTGCATTCATCTCAAATTAAAACAACTTTCGTCAAAAGGAGACATTTAATTCGATTTTTTTATAAACTACCTAATGTCATTATAAACTCCGCTTGAAATTTGACACGGATCCAACGTCTGTGCGTTTTCAAATTTCGCTCTAGGTTGTTATTGATGAGCACTAAAATTTACCGCTTGATTTGCTGCCGTGAACTTGGACTTTCCACCAAACTAGTTAGGATAATAATATAAATTCAGTGCTTCAAGAAAATATCTACGATAATTTTAATTTTTTAGCATTGGAGTGGTTTGTATTTTCTACTTTTATTCTTATAGAATAAAAATCGTTGTTGTTCAAAGGACACTACATCTCTGATGCTGTATGTGACTACCTTTTAGCATGAGGCTTCCAAAATTGTGTTCAAAATAAATAAATAAATTTGAATCTAATTGCTATATTTCGTTTTGTTATTTGTCGTAACGTACGGAACAAAACAAATCAAAACAAAACCAAGATGAGTTAAAGTTCGAAAGCTAACGTTTTAAAGAAAACTCGCGTTTGGGGCCAAGAATGGCAGAAAGGCGTCTAACCAGGCTCAAGCTCTATACAACCTCACGCTTCGAGGCAAACACAGCCTCAGCAGGAATGACTTGCTGTAGTAGTCCAGGAAATCAATTATTTAACTTTAATTTCTTCCTAAACGTTTTTTTCCTAAATGTTTTCTTCCTAGATGTTTGTTCCTAAACGTTTTACGGTTTCGGTAACGGTTACGGTTTGAGTTCGTGTGCGAAGCCGACACTGAGCGGCCACTCGTTGTGGCCTCCGGATAGAAAATGGCCACGCGGCTTCCTCGACACATATATACTGAATGACCATGTTATCTCTCCAACAGAACCGTGGAAACAATTTTGATGGATTCCATGCTTTGACGGAAAAGGATGGGACAGGACCCAAACGCCTCTCTAAAAACTATGACGGTCTTTTGCATCTTTTATAAATTCTTGAAGTGTAATCAGGACCCTTAGAAAACTTCAGCGGTCGTCTACAGCTCCTTAAACATTTTTGAATGCTACGTAAAAACCTATGAAAAATTCTGGTGTGCCCCATAATCTGTTTTTTTAATAGGGTACGGCGCCGACTGTTGTTCTTGCTCTAGTGGTCGAGGATGGCGGACCACGTCGGGCGAGAAGAGCGACAGTTGAAACTCCGCGAGCGTGAGTTTCGTGGGGCAGGAGGGTTGCGCGGACGAAAAACAAGGTGCTTGGGCCGAATTCCCGAAGGTCTTCCACGTCTTGTCGCAGCGCTGCAATCTTGTTGGATGCAGTCGAGGATCGCGCCGATTTGCTATCAATTGGAGTGACGGGCTTGAGGATTGGGCAGACGCGAGAGAGGAGCGGAAGGGTATTGAATGGAGGCTTCCATGATCTTATCAGCGTGAAGAGCCAAAGCAGGCAAATAAAGCCCTGATGCTGTCGGAAGATTGCACCAACGGTGGAAGTCGTTATTAGTCTTCCACTGTCGGGTGAAGTCGTTAAAAGACTTCCGCCGTCGCTGGAAGTCTTACGGTAGAAATTTCTTTCGGTAGCTGGACGTCGAAGGTTACGGCGCGGTCGCCCAGAAGCTATTTAATCTGACAAAGAAGTTTTAAGGGCGACGGTCACCAAGTTTCCCCGCTGATGCAAGCTGCCGTAGCCGCATGCACTCGAAAAGCATGGTGCGTTTTTATATGTCAGCGTTCAGTATGTCGTACGTGTTCATTCTAGGCGCACTCCAGAGGATGTCCTGTCTCTTGAGCACGGCATCGCTGGGGTGCGAGGCGTAGGGGTTCCTGGACCATACCTCTTGAAATGTGATCTATAACCCTCGGAAGCTGCCCTTGGCTTGCAGAAACCATACTTCGGGGTGCTGCGCCCAGAAAAATGGAAGACAAACAGCGTGGGTGCCGACAGCTGGTAGGGAAGCAGCGGGGAGCCCAGAGGACCACTGGGGACGCTTCGTTAATTCATTCTGGGTTCCTTGTGGTCTCTGCTTCGTCCGAGTCACCAAGGTAGCAGTTGTATCAGAAAGGGAGTACCAGCCTAGAGTCTTGACTAGAACTGAATTGCATTTCTTTTTCTCACACGACCCTCCTTTTTTCAGGGCCCGTGGCTATTGCCAAAACATATTTATCTTTGGGCTACATAGGCACAATGCCTTGAGCCCATACGATTGCAGGCTTTGTTATTGCTTTGCGCCTTAAAGGGGACCTCCAGTTATTAATACTGGAGCATTTCTAACAATAACCTATGCTCCCTACAAGAGCTGACTCCGACGAGCTGTTCACCAGTTGGCATGGAAGCTTTCTAGCTATGAAGTGCTTGAGCCTTTTCGCCTTCTAATTGCAGGTTAGTAAACACAAATCCCGCCAATGTTTCCAGTCGAACAAAGTTTGCCCTTTTTAAGTTTTCATGGCCAGAAACGTGTTTTGAATAATTTAGAGTGTTACTGCTTCTTTTGGGCTGTCACGCAGAGAAAACCCCAGGCCCTATGTCAAAGGTTTAAGTTAAATTTTGTGGAAAATCTCATCAAGAAAGTCCTAAAACTCGAAACTATTTAACCACACTTCAACAAGCAGTAGCCGAACTCAAGGGAATGCTAAAACAAACTGATGAAACACTTTTATCAGTTTCCAAACAGAATATTATGCTGACTCGAAAACCAAAAAAGCCTCAAACAAACCGATCATACTCTACTAACACTTACAGGAAAAAACGCTCAGTTAAATATCGATGTAGCTTTTATGAAGTTTAAGGAAAAGGATATTGGCACCGGTGAAGATCCTTCGTTTTCGGCCGCTCTATAACATCTATCTAATCTAAAAATGCGCTGCGATGACGCAGAGGGTAGGTCCCGCCGATCACACGTGTTATTTTTCGGTCTCCCCGATAAAGATAAGGAGACCTGGAATCAATCGGAATGTTTGGTAGTCAAACTGTGTTCCAAAAAACTCTGTATTAGTGTCGACCTAAACAGAATTAAAAAAAAACGCATCGTCTGGGATCTTAGGATGAACAGCAGTGTCGTCAATTATCGTTAGCTTCTTTTTATTTGAAGAAGAAAGTATTATGTCATTAGCATAGTAACAAAAAAATCAGCCTTCTGCTATAGGAGCGGATTTCCCTGTACCTGTGCTACTCGCGCACCGCAAACCTCTTTAATTTTCAAGATCAAAAGGTTTGCCCTTTATATTTCATAACGACAGGCTGTTGATTGCTGACAGATATTTTATATTTGATGCTGCAAAAAGTTTGGCCTAAGAAAAAAAAAAAAGCACACAGGTGTGTTTACCATTTCTTTTTCACGCCACACCCTCATCAAGTTCTGCCGCACAGTGTTAGACGCATCTGTGACGTGTCCATTGCACAGTATGTACTCTTCACAAACGTCAGAAGTCTTATACCTGAAGGGGAAAATGTGCATCCATTGACTGAAGCCTGCAAAATGAATATTGTTTTGCTTTCTGAAATGTGGCTAAACCCTGATATCGCTTAATCAGAATTGTTTCCTCCGTATTCTGATTTCCATGTTCAGCGTACCAACAGAGTCGAAAGGAGAAAATGGCGGGTGTTCTTTTAGCCGTGAATAATCGTATTCTATTAAGGTTTATCTTAGTAGAAACAAGCCTGGAAATTGTCTGGGTATGCTTAACCATTTAGTCATATATTATTCTGGGCGTATTCTACAGGCCGTTACATAGTTGTGGGAATTTTGTTATTAGGCTTTATAAATGCGCGTTCCAATTTACGACCTTTTATCACAGTGCCACCCTTGTTATTCTTAGATACTTTCATTGCACGAATATTCATTGGACTGCCATTTATTCCGGCTGTGATTTTCCGACGCTTTCGTTAAGGTTTGCCTTGACTAAATTTTCCAACGATATCACTTAACCAACCAGGACTACCAAAAACCGTAGTAATTTGCTCGATTTGCGTTTAACACAGAGCCAGCCATTATCAGTAATGTTATATACTTACGCGGAATTAGTGACTATCTTTTTATCAAATTAACACTCTCTCTCACCACTCCTCCTAAATCACACTACACTGAATTGAATAAGGATTACGGGACTGCTTACTTTACCTCTTTCAACTAACAGCTAAAACACTTCTACGAAACGTTTTTGAACGGTTTGGAGGGAAATTCTCTCAACGTTAACTGGACGCTGCACAGAGATAAAGAAATTGAACTCATTGAGTATTTTCTACCACCCACTCATGTCATCTCCGATAACCACAAAGCGTGTTATAACAAAAACCATTCGTAAACACAAAAAAAGGCTTCATAGACGGGCTAAGTGTTGCGACAGGCCGGTAGCTTGGGACAAACACCACGAGTGTTCAACAGGATATAAAACAGTTATAAATGAAGCAAAAGCTAAATTATATTCTCTGGAGCTCTCTGACATTTGGAGTAACAAGTCAAATACATTTTTGAAGCTCGTTAATCTGTCTGCGTCGCCTCCCGTACAAATCACAAACGACAGCGAGCATAAATTATTTGATCCTCAGTGCTCTTTCAGTTAATAATTTATTCAGTTTTCTCTTTACCTATGAAAACCTCCAGAATACTATCGTATCACGCCAGTTTTGCACACTCCGATGGGGCCCATCACCACTAAAATGCCGGCATCCTGGAAGCAGTCGAGAACTTAAAAAGGTCTTTCAGTTCAGGAAAGCACCAAATCAATTCTAAGACCCTAATAAACACAAAACGCATATCAGCAGTTTTCTTTTGAGGCATATTTTTGCCAGTCACTTTATATTTTTGAAATTCCGCGGGATTGAAAAAGTGGCAACATAAACCCTGTTTTCAAGTCTGGTTACCGCCACATAATAACAGACTATCCTCCATTCTCCTCAAATAGCGTATCGACTAAGATCATTCAAACCCATACTTTACTCCGGTATACAGAAATATTTTGCAGATAAGAACATAATCTTCGTTCACTAACAGAGATTCCAGAAAGCATACTCCTGTGAAACGCACTTAACATAATTTCTTCATGAAATTCCCGCTGGTTTAGTAAAATATTCAGATTGACGTCATTTTCCTCTACTTTTTCAAAGCATTTGATAGGGTCTCTCATCCGCGTCTTGAGTTAAAACTTAACAAATTTAAAATCGAGCCCACTCTCGTAAAGCAAATAAAAATAAGTTTGGCTAACCGCACTCACTACACCACCTTTAATAATCTTAAATCCCCCTCGTACGCGGTAACCTCAGGTGTTACTCAGGCAGTGTACTCGGGCTCTTACTGTTTTAATCTAGATTAATAATATTCATGAGCACATCTCGTCATCAGTTCGTTTGTTTGTAGATGACTGCGCATTTTACAGGCCAATTCTTTTTCCCGACGACTATCATACATTGCAAACAGATATAAAACAAATTATTCATTGGTGCAGTAAAGGGCAGATGACCCTGCAATTTAACAATTGCAACTTCCCTTCGTTTTCTCGTTATTCTCTTCTTCGACCTTTAACTTGCCATCTCGACGCCTCTCCTCTCACCATTTGTAGTCCATATAAATATCTCGGTATTCATTTAACATCTGACATTTCATGGACGTCTCACATCAATATACTGCAATCGCAAACCGTACCCTCGGCTTTTTGCACGCAAACCTGACGCCCACAGAACCAGACATAAAACAACTAGCTTAGCTTTTGTTCGGTCTAAGCTTGAATTAGCTTCTTCTGTATGCTGCCCTTGTTAATCTTACCCGATTATAAAAGTTGAATTCGTCCAAAAGCAGAACTCTCCGGTTTATATTGTTTGATTACTCAATGTTCACAAGCATATCTGGACTGCGCGAAACTGCTAACCTTCATACACTTTCATTAAGGCACCGAGTGTCCCATCTCTCTCTCCTTCACCGCATCTTTTATTATGACACATGCCTCTTCGGAAATCGCTGCTTTTGCCCCGTGCTAAATTTCCTCCGCTTTGACCACTCCTGTAAGTTCAGGCTAATTTTTTCATCAACTTCTTCATACAGTAATTCAAGTTTACCGTTGGCCATCAACGATTTGAACATACTGCCAAACGAAATTGCTACCATAACTTACTCACATAAATTTGCTGCCTGTATAACCACTTTCATCTCTTCTCTATCCGACCGATCCCTCTTCCTAGTGTGTTAACATTGCGTGCAAAAATGTTCGGTTGCAAAAACAAATGTACTAATCCCTTCTGCAATGCCCATAAGGGCCTTCCAGGGTAATCAATTATGATGATGATAATAATAACTTGCGGAATTTTTGTTAACCAACAACCATGGCGACATTGCGGCGGGCGCACGAGGAGCGAGCGCGGGGACAAGGGATGGGGGCGAGGCGCGTGGTTAGGGGACAGAACAGCTCATGGCGGTGTAAGCCGCCGAACACCGGAAAATCGCCTGAATTATAGCTACTGTGATGATTTGGGCTTCATTCTTCAGACAAACGGGGAGTCGGAATATCAAATTTGGCGCACAATCATCGGGCTTACCGCCTGTGTGGGGCCGAGTCATGCAGTGTCATGATAAGAGGCTCCTGCACATGCTCGATTTCATGGAAATGCTCGAGTTCGCCAACGACCAGGCGATCATGGCAACGTTCCCTCGCGCAAATTTCTGCAACCTGTTCCGGCATATCCTGTGAGTTTGATGGAAAGATATAAAAACTTATGAAAGAATGAAGACAATGTCCAGCATCCGAGTCCGAGTCCGCCTGGAGAACGAGGCTGTCATCCTGGTGTCAGCCCGCTCAAGAACAACGCCGAGGAGACCGAAGACGCCGTGGACAGATAGCGCCAAGAATCAGGACACCGAGATGATAACGTGGTGTATACATGCTTGCTCTAATGTTCGGCTGTCCCATGGTCCCACCTTGCTCCCGCTATCCCGTTTGCAACGCATCGGTCAATTTCTTCACCGCGGTTAATAGGCTAGAATGAAAGCTTTGTGAGGATTTAACTAATTTTAATTAAAAAGTGGCTGCTGTTTTTTTTTGCTCTCTATCTTTACCTGAGTTAGTGGTCGTGCAATCTTGAAGACTTTTTCAACTTAAGCGGCGTTATTGACTATTCTTGGTTGGAGAGGAAGACCGGTCAAAAAGCAAACAAATCGTGTGCTATTGTCACTCCTCGTCTAAATTTTATATCAGTGTAAATTTGAAAACGACCGTTCCTGATTTTATGTGCGTTCACACTCTTCACTCGATCAAGCCGTTGCGTGAGCTGAAAGTCTTATTGAAGTTGACCGGCGCTATTGATGATGCTTCTTTGAGAAGATAGATTGGTGGGAAAGCAGACGAATACTTTCTTATGACGAAAGTAATCCCTGGAGAAGGGGAACAAGAGGGACAAAGGACAAACATAAATCTCCAAACACAGCTAGGTGACTGGTGAGCGACCGAAAAAATCCGCCTGGTCCGGGCATCGAACCCGGGACCTCTCCATTACAAATCGAGCGCTCTAGCAACTGAGCTAACCAGAGGTTAGACGTCAGTAGAGCAAGCAGGTTTTATCAGCTGCCACCAGTCGAACACCAACAAGGGTGAAGCTTGCAATTTAAGGCTAATGGAGAGGTCCCGGGTTCGATACCCGGACCAGGCGGATTTTTTCGGTCGCTCACCAGTCACCTAGCTGTGTTTCGAGATTTATGTTTGTCCTTTGTCCTTCTTGTTCCCCTTCTCCAGGGATTACTTTCGTCATTCTTGTCTAGCTCGCTTGCACCTTTGCATTTAATTTCATTATAATTACTTTCTTATTCTCACTTTTTGTTTATTTTAAGATGAAAACGCAGTTTACGGTCTCTGAAGGTTGATAATTATTGTGAGGTGTTCTGCCCCTCAAAGGTGGGTGGTCTTAACGTCTGCCGTAATGATGAGTGTCTGCTGGGTTTGTGGAACATGAGCAATCCAGAAAAGGGGGGGGGGGGGGGGGTTGTGGGGACTTCGGACACCAAGAACATTGGCAACGATGAGGCGGGCGTGCGGCGAGCGAGCGCGAGGCTAGGGGTAGGACATTTCAGCCATGGCGGCGTGAAGCGAGAAACACATGTGAGCAAAAATCGCGGCGCTTCGCGCGGCTGAGCGGCGTAACCGTGACAACCATTGCTGTCATTGGTGGTTCCTTACGTCGTGCGGCGCTGCGATGCAACGCACTTTCTGCTCACATGTGGTTTATACTTAAGTCGCCGAACACCTGAAGATCGGCTCAATAAATGCTACAGTTATGACCTGGGCCCCTTTCTCCGGACAAACGGTGAGCGAGAATACCACAAATTACGTATATCTATAAAAAAAAAAAACGGCACGCACAGTGTGTTACAAGCAACTCGACTCTATGTAGACTTTCACACTGGGCGGTGTTACAATTCTGGTTTATAATGAGCTGCGATATAGGTTGCTATTGGCGTCTATCCAAAGCTTGGTAGGTTTCGAAAAATGTGAGACATATTCTATTAAGTTAAGTATAACCTCAACCACGTGCAAATAGTCCGGAACTCGGATAAAATTTCCTAGTCGTGACGTGGTAATGGCATCTCCCCTTCTATCAAAAAACAAACAAACAATGTGTACCAGAAGCTACTTTGAATTCCTGAGCAAGGGTAGCGTAAGACCACGAAATGGTTCTTAATTTTTGTTATTGACGGACGTTATTTATTAAAGGAGGATACAGATTTTGCAATTCTATATTGAAATAATATGAGCCTATTTAACAAATGTATGAGAACGCATGAGGCTAGATAAGAACTTACTTGCGCCATATTTAAGTATATACATTCTGATAAGTCATCGGACGAATACACCAGAAAGTTTTTTTTTCCCCCTTTTATTTTCAGTGGCGTTGTCGGGTCCGGAAATCCGGCATAAATTTCCAGCGATGCCTCGAATATGTAACAGCTATGTCTCCGGTCGTTAACTCCGATCGCGATAAAATCAATATGAGTGTTCCGTAAAACCCAACTCTTGCTGTTTTTACGGAGGCTCAGTATTGACGTCTCAGGCCTCACTAAAACACACGCGTTCCTATCACTTAAGCTGCGGATATCCTGCTTTTTTATACGCCGTTCTCTTATCAGCGCTATACCGACGCCTTTCCGATAACCGGTGTCTGGCTCCCTGCTTGACACTCCACACCTGCTTCGCAGCAACTGCTGACATTCGGGTCTTCCGATTACAGCCCCTAATAATAGTATCTTACTATTATGGAGGTATGCCACAAATGCGCACTATAATTACTCTTGATTTAGTTTATTTACGTAATTCTACTACCAGATGTATTTATTTAAAATACTTCACAAACTGTTTCTTAAATTAGCTACATTACCTAGAGCAGATTAGATGGTTGTATTTGAGCCATGGTTCCTATATATAAACTTCTAGCTGGGAACCTCATCATGTAAAAATGACATTTTTTAATGTTGAATTGCGCAAGGGGGTCGTCACACTCTTTTTTCTTTGTTTTTACATTTAGAAAGTAAAATGTGAATAATCAGCGAGATAATAAGAATGAAGCTTGCCATGGCACACTGTTCACCTCATTGTTCTAGATTGAAAATTTCAAACGCAGTAGTAAGACGTTAACAATAATATTAATAATAATAATAATAATAATAATAATAATTTATTTGGGTAGATATTTCTTCAAATCGAGGCACGGGTCTGTCAAAGCCAGTAAAGGCTTGTGGGACAGCACCCTACAGGTCATAGTCACAATATCCCCACACACAAACAGTATCAAGCTCATCATACAGTAGCTACTCTCGAATGAAATAAAACATGATGAAAAAAAAAGCATACACATAGGTTCAATAACTACACTGTGATGCAATAGATGGATATGTAAAAATAAAAACCATACACGCGCACACACACTCACGCATAGTTGTGTTGTTCAATTGAAATCTTGGGGCACTTGTTTGAGTTCTTTTAAAGAGTTCACACCATATATGGTTTCTGGCAAGTCATTGAAGGTTGAAGGCACATAAAAATTGCGAACACGTTTTCCATAGTTCGTGGTGATAAAAGGCACTTTATAGCGTTCGGTCCGACGAAGTGATCTAGACACTGTGTGAGGCTCTTTATAGTCATCGTTCCAAAAATATTTCAATACCACAGTCTGAATGAATAAAGCATGGAATAGTGGCAAAACTAAAGTTGTTATTTTTTCTTTTTCAGTTTGTGACGATGAACAGTAGACAATGCTCTTAAACATTCCTTTCAAAATTGAGTCAATTTTTTGGCACCATATCACAGACCCATGCCCGAAAATTGTTATGCCATACCTTAAAACACTGTACGCTAACGCTTGAGCTATCATCTTTTTGGTTGATATAGGAATTAATGATCTTGTATTATAGAGTAAGCAGGACACCTTTCTCAGTTTTTTACAGATATAAGACATGTGAAAATTCCATGACAAAGCACTATCAAACTCAATTCCTAAATACTTAACCTGATCTGCATAAGGCACTGGGCAGCAGTTGCTGTCTGCACAGTCAGACGTATGCATGTAAAGTGGATGATCAAATGTTATAATTCTTAGGGGATTATGAAAGCAAATAAGTTTAGTTTTTGATATATTTACCTCAAGACAATTTCTTTTAAACCAGTCAAGTAAGCAGCACGTGTCTTTTTGAAGTAGCGTCATTGCTGTAGCATAATCAAGATGGAGCGAGAGCAACACCGTGTCGTCAGCGTATTGGAATAGTCTACATGTGGAGACAGCGTTGGACATATTGTTGACAAACACGTTGAAAAGAAGAGGTGACAAAATAGATCCCTGGGGGACTCCAGCTTTTAAATTTACCTTGGAGCTTCGTCTATTGTTTATAGAGACTACTTCTGTACGGCCGCTCAAAAAGTTTTGAAGTAGAGAAAAGAATGGACCGCGGAATCCAATTTTATGTAATTTTTTAAGTAGAATGCTATGGCTGACCGTGTCGAATGCCTTCGCCACATCAATAAAAAGTGCACACGCGACTTGACGCCTTTCAAAAGTAAGATGCAGTTCATCAGAAAAATCTTCCAGAAGTGGTTGGGTACCCCGGCCACTAACGAAACCATATTGTCTAGATGATAGAATATCAAAGCTATCTAGATACGACGTCATAGTATTAAGGATATGTTTTTCCAAAATTTGGACTATACAAGGTAAAATTGAAATTGGACGGTAATTGTTAAGTTTTTTACGCTCTCCACCTTTGAATAAAGGCTTTACTAAGGCACTCTTCAAATCATCCGGAATTTTCCCATTGGAAATGAAACCATTTAACATATAAAGGAGTACGTGCTTTATAAAATCATAATTTCTCCGTAGGTCTTCTGCATTGATTCCATCTATACCAGGGGACTTGTTTGATTTAAAACTGAACAGTGCAGTTCTAACATCAAGCTCCGTCATCTGAGGAAGGAAAGCCGAAGAAGCATTTGAGTCTACAGTCCCTGCCGAAAACAGAGCGTCATCACGGGCTACTCCGGAGAATTTAGCGAAGAACGTATTAAAGTCCTCAACCAGTTGCGTTGTATCGTGACCGAATTCTTTCTCGAGTGTGTGATCAATTGATTCATTAATCCCCATGCCTCGTAGTTGATTCACCAAACACCAGGTATGTGATATACTTGACCTTGCTTTAAAAAATTGACCTCGAAAATATTTTCTTTTTACCGGACGTATCAGCGCGTTTAAACGATTTCGTGTACTGCGGAATTCTGTCTTCAACTGAGAATTTTTTGGAGAACGTCGGCATCGTGCCCAAAGGGCATCTTTAGACCTAATTGCTAACAGAATGTCATCAGTTAGCCAGTCGTGTTCGTTCCGACGTCTCCTCAGAGTGATGACCTTTTTTGCTTGTATCCTGAAGGCACAAAATTGATCTCTAAACTTACTGTAAACGTCGTCAAAGTTATCACTAGATAACAAAATGTTCCAATCATTCGTCCTAACCAAGTTATCAAACTTCGTTCGATCAATTATTTCAATTATTTTTGTTGTCTCTTTTGGTGGTTTAACATTGAGTTGTGGCATAAGTTGAGATGCCACGAAGTAATGGTCGGAGAGTTTTTGCTCAATTACTGCTGATTTTGCAACTATACTCGGTGCGCGTACATTAATATTATCGAGGCATGACGCCACAAGGTGATCCTCTAAAAGTTCTTCCCGGGTAGGAGCAAGAATTAAACCCTCAATACCAAATAGTGCCAATAGGTTAAGATAATCACAAACAATAGACTTGGCGGGTTTAAGCGTGTCAATGTTAAAGTCGCCTATTAAACAACTATCATCAATAGACTGAAAATTGTTAAGCGTAGCTCGGAGTTCGTTCAAAAATGTTGAAGGATTACCTGACGGAGGCCTGTAGAAAGCTAGCAACATCAACGACCACTTAGAATTCGATACCTTCAGTGATAGTGACTCGCAACTAAGAAAATTTACATCAAGTTTTTCAACACGCCAGGTATCTTTAACAAATATAGCAATCCCTCCCCCTCGTCCAATTATACGTGTTAAAAAGAACAGCTTATAACCCGGTATCTGGAATTCACTAGAGAAGTCGTCTTTAACATTGATTTGTGTCAGTACAAAAACATCGAACAATTCTATTGTATCATTCACAGTTGCTATAAACTGATCCTAATATTTGCGTATACTCCTAATGTTCACATGTAAAACACCAAAAGCGCTATCACTCAATGGGTGCAAGAAGTCTTGAAGGGACGAGAAATCCAAACACCGACAAAATTGTACTTCAATTATTCTAAGTCGTTTTCATGTTCGCAGAACCGTTTAGTAAAGAGAAAGATTAAACAATCTTCTCTAGGTCGTCCAGCCGATGGATACGGACAACTGGAGAGGATTCGGTCTTCTTTGTGAACAGCTTACCGTTCTTGACCCATGTGAACTTGTATAGCCTTGCCTTTGCTCTCGCACGTACCCTCCAAAACAGTTCCTTGTTCTTTCGGGTTAGGTTTTCGTTGACGAACAGCTTTGGCAGTGACCCGTTGGCTGCAAGAGTCCGCAGCTTTCCTCTTGAGGTGAGCCATTGCTCTTTGACTGTCATCGAAGAAAATCTAATCAGTATAGGCGGAGGGACGTCCCGCCTAGATGGTATACGATGCACTGTTAGAATGTCTCTTGGGTGGAAGTCAGGAAGGGCAAGTTGACTGGCTAACTCGCCCACCACAACAGGAAGATTTTCGTTTGCGGAATGAGGCAGCCCGTGAATCTCTATATTGGAGAGACGACTGAACTGTTCGCTGTCATTGAGTTCCTCTTGTAGATGTTGAATGGTTTCAGACTGCTCCGCTATCACTGTTCTTAAAGATGTAGTTTCAGTGCGGAGCTCTGTTATTGAGGCGGAGTTGGTGGTAGCTGTCGATAGTAGGGAGTCATACCTGTCTGATAGAAAGTCAATGAACTTCTGAACCTCCGTTACGGTGGATTTGAGGTTCTCCACTACCGGCTTTAACGTCAAGAGTTGATCCATCTTGGCTGGTAGATCAAGGAGGGACTCAACATTTGTCTTGAGTGAGGCTAGACATTCCATCCTAGATACAAGTGATCGAAATTGGTCACCAGTCAAGGGAGATTCACACCGTGACACAATTGGGGAATCAGCCCCACTATTTTGTTGTCGGCAAGGATGGCAGCGCCAGACCTCCCGTTTACCAGCACCCATGGTTTTGAAGGTGCTTTCCGCAACACCGGAGCACATCTTCCCCAGGTGAAGCGGCCTTTTGCAGTCGGCGCAGGACATATGGCGGCCATCGCTGACAATCTTCTCGTGGCATTTTGCACATTTTGATGGAGATTGAGAAGACATGGGTTTTGTGGTTTTAAGTCCACTCGAAGAGTACTTCGTACCCTGAAAGATGGCGTGGAACTGGCGATGGATGCCAGGGAGGTTAGGTACGGTTATGCTGCAAAAGCTCGCCCGGAGCAAGCGTTCGATGAATGACGATGGTTACCTGGTTCTGTTGACGCCAGGACTTGACTTCTGTAGCGAATTGCTTGCAGGCTGCTGATGAGCTTGAAATATAATGAATAACTGATAGAAATTTGAAGAGCGATCGAAAAGAACGACTGCTCTCGGGGACTTCTTCTTCTTCTTGATCAATGAATAATAATAATAATAATAATAGTAATCATAATAATAATAATAATAAATCTTTATTTAATGTTCCCAAAAACAACCGCAGTGGTCTTCACTTTGGTACACACAATAAAAAGTAAAAACCAAGTGAACAAACATGGCCGATCAAAGGACAATATAGCATTAAATTGACCTGTGGAAGAGATGCACAGAAAGTTTGAAACGATTAAGTTGTTTCAATGTTCGTACTGACGAAGTTGTTCTTGACAAAGTCGTTCGTGGTTATAAAACTTTTTTTAACCGCTTTTCTGTAAACACTTCGAATTATATCGGCATAAAATTGGGCATGACCTTTATCTTCGAAGTCTAATAATGCATAAGATGCAGTGTTTAGGAGCGTTTCTTTTAATTGTCTGGAAAACATTAATCAGTCGTTCAGAGAGTGAAGAACCTATATTTTTATCAATTTCGGGGATACTGAATTGGTGTTTCTGGTTATGAGGGGGGAGTAATGGGAAAGGGTGGTAAGTGGGGAGGGAGGGGGTGCGAGGTGGGAGGGTCTTTTTGAGAGAGGGAGTAATGGGGGGGGGGGGGTAAGGCCAGGAGAGGGAGAGTGGAAAGGCACCGCAGGAGAGTTAGGAAAGGAATTTTAGAGGCGGGGAGAGAAAGGAAGATGACTGGGGTGAGGAAATTGTTGTGTCATGTAATGCATATTTTCCTGCTAAATTCAGCAGGGAAACTGAATTGGTGTTTGACACGACCAAGGCGGAGGAGGGGAGGGAGGGGAAGAGAGAAAGAGGAAGGGAGGGCGCCGTATGATTTTCGGGGAGGGATGGGAAGGCAGAGGAAAAGGAAAGGGAGGAGAGTGATGGTGAGATGGAATTGTTGTGGCACGCGAAACTGAATGGTTCCTTAAGTCACGTGACAATAGGTCGCGCTACGTCGATTTCCCCGTTATATTCAATAAGAAGCTGAACTGGTGCTTAGGTTACGTGGCATTAATTTCCTCGATAGTTTTAGGGGAAAAACCGAATTTGTGTGTAGTTCACGTGTTATCGTCCCCATTCACTTTTGTGGGAAAACTGACAAGTAGTATTTTGGGTTTTGCTGCGGAACAGCAAGCTTCTGTCGAGCCGTGCAAAACGGTAACAATATCTAAAAATTTAGGTGTAAAAGGGTGGCCTAATAAAACTTGAAATGTCTAATTTACGGCGTGAAAAATCAAATTCTGTGCTTTCATGATACACGGTGATTGTTTTTGTTTTCCAACACAGAAAAACAAAATACGTGGTAAATGCATAAAAAAGCGGTAAAACACCGCTAAACACAAATGACACAAGGAATAGATGTACACACACCGTCTTCACTGCATGTGTTTGAAAATTTTGAGGATATTAGGTGAGAGGGTGATCCTATAACGAACAGAAACATATTTAACCAGAAATGTTGTTAATCAACGTTTTAATTTGTGGTCTGACAGGTCCTTTTACAATATACTTTTTTTTTTGAGTGGACACCACCTAGCAGCAGGTTTATCGAAATATGAGAGTGTTCCATTGTTTCAGCACGCAGTCGTAACATGGAACGGACATCAGCGCCGCGTCAACGTTTGGCATGAACGCGGCTCAACACGTCTCGAAGACGTGTGCTCCGTCAGCTTTCGGTTAGGAATAGAATCCAATCGCGCGCTTCGTGCATAAGGAATGGTAACCCCCAATGTTGCTTGATAAGGTTTGCAGAGGGGTCTAGTGCAGTATCGGCTGAAATCATATCTAGACCGGCTAAATATATCTTAATTTGGGGAAAACTCAACTATATTTAAAATATTTATCGATTAATTGTCTTTTTTCTTTATGCCGGATGATCCCGACACTCGACGCAAACGCAGTGAATCCTTTGCACAATCTTGCGTAGAAATGGTGCGTACTTTACTCTGGCACCTCGTCCCTATCTCGGCAGCTTGCATTCGGCGTATACCGTCAGGGCAATCAAGTTTGGTGTGACACGTCGCGCCACCTGGTCCAAAATATTTCCAACACTGAGAAGGCTCTTTCGGCAGCTGTGCCTGATCGTGTGGGTCGAGACTCGCTTCCTCGGCGTTAATTTAAAAGTTGTCTGGTTTCCCTGGCTTTCGATACGCCTTCAGTTGTCGCGTGCGATCCCGGATGCCTCCGCAGAAGACCAAGCGTCGAAGGGCATCGAGCGTTCGGTATTGTTGCGTGAAGGGCTGTCACAACCGAGAAGGCCTAGCTGGTGTCAAGCTCCACAGGTTCCCGTCGCGGCCCTGGGAACAAGCACGCCGCCAGCGATGGATAAATGCCGTAAGGCGTGTAAAGTAAGTACTCCGTGTTAATCGCAGAGCTCGAGACGCATTGCTAGGTGTGCTTTTTGATTTGATATTTCAATGAGGACGGTCGAAGCGCGGCGTTTTTATCATTTATGTTCGATGCGGCGAACTTCCTAGAGCCAGGTTCATGCTGTTGACATGCCGTCTTCTCGGCGGACTATTTTTGTTTGAACTGCGTTTTGAGGACAGTTGTGCCAATGTTTCGCGGAGCATTTCCTGGAACTGCGTTTCGTGAAAATTTTGCGGAGATCAGCTCACTTGGTGAACTGCTTCGCGAGGCCAGAACCTGTTTCAATTCCAGTAATGTGATCAGAGAACCACACATTCTCTAATGTTCGCGAACCGTTGCGGGCCCGTGTCAGTGAAATCTTTGTTCGAGCAGCTTTCAGCCAGGTATTTTACGCTTCCTTCTTGCGTGTACTGAACCCAAGTGCTTTTTAAAATATAGTTTAGTAGAGATTCCAACCTTACCGATTGAATTCCCAATTTGACTCGGGTGTTATATTAAATAGGGACGGGGAAACTAGAAAACCACACAAAGCACCAGTTTAAATGAGCATAGTCTGCATACCTCGCTGCCTCCTAGATATCAGTTGGGTTTGAAGCTAATTCTTGCATTCATTACTTCAGCGATGACGGTTCAAACTGGAGTCCGAACGAGAGCTCCAGGATATGCTCAACTCATTTCCTGAACAACGAACTCAGCAATATCGAGAACCACCCTGGTTACTACCCAACGCTGTTCCCAGAAGTGTACCGGAAGAAGTCTGTGGATCCTGAGGCTCAACTTGGAAGGTTCAGCAGGTAAATATTGACTTTATTCACCTTTGGTTTGTTGCTCGCTATGTGTGTGGTGGTATGTGTGCACTGGCTTGTGTGTCTGCCGGCATCTTTATGGGTGCTCGCTCGCTGTAGTGATATTAAATTCTACTTCCTCATCTAAGCTAAGCAGATCGTGCGACTGTGCGCCCTGTAAAAAAAAGAAAAAAAAAAAAAAAGCACGGGGGATTGTTTGAGAGAGATTCTGCCTGAGAGATTGCCGTGTGTCTGATTCTCTCGTATGCCCAGCAACAAAACTTGCTCAACAACTGTTAATACTGTTGGAAGCTATATTTACGAGGGTTGTTTGAGAGGTAATAATGTTACCTGCGAAGGAGTTGCCCGAGGTCGATGGCACTTGAGAAATCTACTTAGTTCTCCTTGAGCGTTATGCACTTACCGGTCATATTCCAATGTATCCAATTCATAGAGAAAAAATTGCTATTTGTCTTGGTCCTCACACTACTCACATAAAGAGTGCGATGGTATGGTCACTGTGAAAAGGCTGCTGTTTTAGTGCAGAAAACAGATGAAGGTTCTACGGTGCCAAATCTGGTGAGTATGGTGGGCAAAACAACAGTCAATGTCACATTCATGAATTCACTGCACAGAGGTGCGGGTGTTGTCTTACTTCCACGACCTTCAAAAACAGAAACGACGGCAATATGTCGTCGTCTCGGTTTTTTCGTCCTTCAGCAGATGACACAGAATGGGACGGCAGCACGTCGTGTCTGTTTCTCGAGTCGCAGGTCCTTCGGCAGATGAGGGAGAGTAGACATGGAGTGCGACGGCAGCACATTGTCGTTGCTCTTTCTCGACTCGCAGGTCCTTCAGCAGATGAGGGAGTGTAGACACGGATTGCGATGGCAGCACATTGTCGTTCCAATTTCTTGAGTTGCAGGTCCTTCAGCAGACGACATAGAGTAGACACAGAACGGGACGGTAGCACATTGTCGTGGCTGTTTCTCGAGTCGCAGGTCCATCAGCAGACGAAGGAAAGTAGATACAGAACAGGACGGCAGCACATTGTCATTCCTATTTCTCGAGTTGCAGGTCCATCAGCAGACGACAGAGAGTAGACACAGAACGGGGCGGCAGCACATTGTCATTCCTATGTCTTGAGTCGCAGGCCCTTCAGCAGACGACAGAGTAGACACAGAACGGGACGGCAGCACGTCGTCGTGGCTGTTTCTTGAGTCGCAGGTCCTGCGGCAGACGAGGGAGAGTAGACACGGAGTGCGACGGCAGCACATTGTTGTTCCTATTTCTTGAGTTGCAGGTCCTTCAGCTGACGAAAGAAAGTAGATACAGAACGGGACGGCAGCACATTGTTGTTCCTATTTCTTGAGTCGCAGGCCTTCAGCAGACGACAGAGTAGACACAGAACGGGACGGCACCACGTCGTCGTGGCTGTTTCTCGAGTCGCAGGTCCTGCGGCAGACGAGGGAGAGTAGACACGGAGTGCGACAGCAAACACATTGTTGTTCCTATTTCTTAAGTCGCAGGTCCTTCAGCTGACGAAAGAAAGTAGATACAGAACGAGACGGCAGCACATTGTCATTCCTATTTCTCGTTGCTGCTTGGAGGGGCACGATGTTTGACAGAGTGATATGAAGCATTGTCCATTACTATGAGTGACATGAAGCATTGTCCATTACTATCACACTCCTGGCCTTGATGTTTGGCAACAACTTCTCTGCAAACCACTTCTCAAATCGCTCTAGTGACACACCAAAGATGACAATGTCGCACTCAGTGTGTACCTTGTGTGGCTCGGGCACATGCAATGAAATGGAACCTTTTCGCCCCAACTGGGAGTTCATGACATTCATTTCGTCCTCTTATGACATTGAACATATGACATGACACCTGCGATTCTCGATATTCTGATAGGAAGTGTATAGTGCAAGATTAGCAGATATGTATTTGATTGTGCATACTTGTTTGCAGGTGGCAGGAGCGATCAGCATGTTCAGGTGCCTCAGCTGCAGGATCTTCAGGACTACCATCTACAGGTGGTACCAGCCCAGTGCCTTCTGAGCATGATTCAGATTCCAGTGGAAGCCCACAACGGGGGTTGGAGCTGCTGTGTGAAGCTGTAGAACTTCGAGAGAAGTGTTCAGTGGTGAGTTGGTAGTTATTATGTATTTTCCCCCCCATCTTTTGATTGCAGCAAGGTGCATCAGAAGCTGAAAAGCAGAGACTCAAGCCAAAAAACTAGCCGTTTGATTTCTGTTACAGTTAAAGCAGTACTATGAAATTGATTACATTTTGGTACCGTATTTACTTGAGTCTAAGCCGGCATTGATTTTATGCCCATCCCAAAAGGTAGAAAAATAATAAAAATATATCCTCGATTGTAAGCCAATCAAAAAGTAAAGAACACCATGCACTTTTAAAAAAAAACTGGCTCGTGCTTTCAACACTTATTTCGCTTTTGCTTGAATGATTTTTGTGATCATAGGAAGTGTCACTGTTTTCTGCGTCGTCGAATGGATCACTCGAAATAAAATTGGCCAATATTAACGAAGTAAATAAGTTTACTGTGGTTTGAGTGAGGTATTTGACACTAACCGGAATACATAAATCAGGAGAATGCTAAACTGGTGACCCGAGCTAAGATAACCAGCTCTCCACAAAGCCGTACAGGAATCAATCTCTTAGTTTTGCAATAACCGTACCAAAAACCAAACCAGTTGTTTTTGTTGAATCTTTGCTGGGAAGTGATAATTTGAAAATGAAAATCTGGAAAGTATCAGAAAACCAGTTGACATGTCATTCACTATAGATATGCATATCAAAAGCCGAGCTAGTCGGATAATGAAAAAATATGTGCTGACTGACCTCTACAGTTGCCAGTTGGGGTCAGGAAATCTGCAATGCTATACTCCGTTTCACCTTCAGTCCGAGCGCAGTGGACGCCACGAGCCATCCCAGCCGATCCAGCGCCGGGAGAAAGTCGCGTGACCTGCCGGTGGGGCGGGGCCACACCGGGAGCTCAAGGTCGCATGACACTCCCTCAACGCCGCATTGGCTGGGGTGGCTCCTAGCGTCCGCTGTGCTCGGACGGAAGGTGAAACGGAGTATAGTTACAGCTACACATTGTCAATCACGGAAAGGCTAATTCTTTGGCTGATAGAAATGAGACTGGGGATTGTGAGGCACGCTGCAGTGCATCCAGTGCCTTAACTCCCTTAGAGCCGCGGTCTTTCAGCACTCCAACAAATTCATGTTTCATGGCTGGCCTCGCTGAATGTTCAAGATGGGAAATGCTTTTTCAGGAGATCCAGACCGATGAACTCGGTACTTGCAGTCGAGGCTTCACAGTCTTCACGTGCTCCCTCGAAGGCGGCGCTGGTTGCACACAGATCACACATCGCGAGGTCTGCGACTTTGGGACACAGCACCAGCCAGAGTTGTCTTCAAAGTATTCAGGTCCAAGCGAGAGGACCAGTTTCTTCGGAGGTTACGAGAGCATCCGACATTCGGAGGATGCATTACAAGGCATTTGCAATGTAAGCATGAGTGTATTTGCTTTGTTTTTGAGCATGTTGCCCCTTGTCACCGAGCGGAGCTGTGATGTAACGCTGGGGAACCGGCTGCTCCTCTTTCTCATGAAAATGAAGCTCGGGTTGAGCTACACTGCTCTTGGTGTGATTTTTAGTGTCAATAGAACTACAGCATCGCGCCACTTCCGAGCTGTGCTGACAACGTTGACTGCTGCGACAGCGAGGTGGATTTTTCGGCCTCCCTCTAGCATTATTCGAGCTACGTTGCCAGAGTGTTTTAAAGTCAACTACCCTGAATGCAAAATGATCATTGATTGCACCGAAGTAAGAACAGAGGAGCCAAGTAGTGTTGGCCAGCAGCGCGTGCTGTACTCGAGCTACAAGAGTGGCTACACTCTCAAGTTTCTGGTCGCTGTAACCCCTAATGGGGCTATTTGTTTCCGTTCGAAGGCATACGGAGGCCGATGCTCCGACATCCATGTTACGGTGGACTCTGGGTTCTTAAACATTGTGCAGCCGGGAGACGTAATTCTGGCTGACAAAGGTTTTCCGGGCATCAGGGCAGGTCTGGCAGACACCGATGCGGTGCTCGTGATGCCACCTTTTTTATCGGGGAATGGACAGTTTAGTGAGCAAGAAGTGCGCGACACTTATGACATTGCCCAGGTCCGAATTCACGTGGAGCGTATGATACAGCGAATTAAGATATACAATATCCTCAGGACAACGGTGCCCATTACTCTGATCCCCCTGATGGATGATGTTTTCCACATGTGCTGTGTGCTGGCAAATTTGCAACCTGCCATCATCAAGCCACAGGAATAAGCGGCAGTATGTGTAGGCCCATTCAGACGAATGGCAAGGCTTGGTATGTGGCTCCAATTTCTCGTATGGGGGTCGACTCTTCCTGGGTACCAGCGTAGGCTCCAACGAGCTTGAGTATCACTTAGAGCGGTAAACCGCAACCCAGGGCCTACAATGGAAATGGCACCACCCCCCCCCCCCCTGGTTGCCGCCATCTTACCCAATTGCCACATTAGTGATCACGTGAAACTAAGATGGCTGCGCCCAGAGGTGGGCCAGGTCAGATTGGCCAGATCACGGTAAGCAGAGGGGACCTCTGAGGCTGCGTTCGAATCTTACTTGAATGGATCCGCATTATTCCGGTGGGTCATGTCACGTGACAAGACTGATAGAGCAACTGGACGCGGGTAGGTTTTCGAACGCCAAGGTACAGAACATTTACCCTAGAGCGAGATCAAGTGAATTTTGGACTGCGGCCCTACTTATTGTAATCTGGCCAATCTGATCTGGTGCACCTATGGGCGCAGCCATCTTAAAGTCACGTGATCACTAATGTGGCAAACGGTCAGGATGGCGGCAACCGGGGGGGGGGGGGGGGTGCCATTTTTGGCCTATGGTTTACCGCTGTCAGTTTACTCAAGCTCGTTGGTAGGCTCTTTATTCGCAGACGAGTTCTCTGCCAGTGACTGTTTTGAAGGGGCCCTGCAAGGACTTTTTTACTGGTTTTAGTTTGCACCGAACCTGATCGCACTGGACGTAGTGACTTAGTGAAACTTTTATTTTCTCGAAATTCGCTTATTTTAGAAGTTATAGGCAAATTAGAATTACAAAAACAAGCAAAAAATAACCTCCCTCGTGACGTCCTTGGTTGCTTGAGCGGCCGTGAACTAGAGGAGGGGTAGTGGGCTTATCGCGAGCGCTCACGACTGCTGCACTTTGTGTCACCGGCGCGAGAGGGCGCCACTAAATCATGTTCTGGATAGGCTGTATGCAGCGGGCAGCCAGAGCGGCTCTCCTTGCATTTGCTGCGCGATTAAACACTATTTCGGCATGACACTTCATTGGCCACAAACAACGGCAAACACAGGGTAAAGATCAGTTCAGAATGGGAGCCACTCCGCGCTGGCATACCGCGAAACGACCAAACCGCAAAACACAGCTGCTCGCCGAAGGCCTTTGGAACGCTCAGAGCCGGTAGGATTCTCCAGTCTGTAAACGACTGCAGCGCCGCCGCGTACATCCGGGACCTTTCCGTGTCGGCGCCCGATCCCACTATGTCGACGGGTCATTTCTTGTTTCCGTACTTTATAAACTGCATTTGTTTCTTTCGTGCTCTAAAATACTGAACAAAAACTACTTTTATAAATAATTGAAATGGTTCGCGCCACTTATATTTTGTATTTCGACTAAAAAGAAGCTTTTAGCGGCTCTGACCAGTAGTAAGCCCAGGACCTAAGACGTCGCATGTCGCGCGCTTTCGGTACCGCGGGAGGTTTCTGCGTCGTCCGGTTAAAATATGATGCACTGATATTTAGTTACTCTCTCCGTGCCCGCTGGCTTGCCCGAACCCCGAAAGACGTGGAAACTGCAAAAAAGGTAGACGCTGAAATATGATTGCAGGGCCCCTTTAAAGGGAAGTTATGGAGCTTCTTGAAAAAAAATTAGTTAGAAGTGAATTCTAGTGTATTTTTACCCCGTAAACCCAAACCATTTGGTGCGCAAGTATTGTTAAACGGGGGGAAAAGGCCAAAGACAATCGCTCTATGTGACGTCATCGACGGATCTTTTGGCTGCCCAAGGCTAGGGAGGCGGGGCTTCAGTCCTATTTAGAAATTGCTTGTATGGCTCTCGGGCGCATCGCATTGAAATATAATTGTGATATCTCTTATTCTAAAAGCCAAATGAACACAATTCAAGCGTTTTTTTTTTTTTTTTCGAACATAAAAGTGCCCCATCTTCCCTTTAAGCGTTCCTGTATGTAGGTCATCTCCTGTTGTAAAAGATGTTTGTAGCTTTTTTATTAGATGTAAAGATGGTTGATAGCTTTGAGTGTATTTTCCATGTCCTTGGGGTTCTATTGTATAATGAAAGTGTGAAATCCGAGCAAGTTTTATGAGTACCATTGTGTTTGTCATTGAGAACGAAGCAGCGGCAAATGAAAATCACACACCTCAGTGCAGAAGTAAACATTTCAATTGTAGGATTATATTTTGTGCACTCTGCTTCACATTTCAGCCTTGTTTTAAACCACCAATTCCTAAAAAAACTGGCAAGTATGCAAAAGAAGCATGGAACACTGTTGCAACTCATGCTGTCTGCAGTGAATTGAATGCAGTACTTTATTTTTTGTCACTCTTACTGATGTGCTTAGATCTGGTACTTTTGCGCAAGGGCTGGCAGGTACCAGCTGAAATAAAACCATTCCAGAGAAGGGATCTCATTGTTCAAAAACTTGTCATTCCTGGGAACGAGCACAGTGGCATCATGCTCATCACATGTGTAAACATAAAAATAACAAGATTGTAAATCCAGCACAAACATCAACACTTGCACTTGTGTGTAGTAGTTGTGCGATGGTTTCAGGCACAACTTGTCATTAATGTACACCAGGCAGCTGGTGAATGTCTTCCTCTTATTGGCGTCAACGACCGGTTGCCCTTTTATCGAGCTAGGGCACTTGATTTCCAGAAGGGCTGTTTCTCCATCTTGCTGAAACACTCCGTCAGCACTGCCGCAAAGCCAAGACCTCTCTTGATGCACAAGCAGGCCCACCTGAAATGAAAGTGAAATAATGCTGTGGAAAGTAGACCTCCTAGCACACCATTTCATAACATGGCTACACCTGACCACTTCAACCACTGCACTCGGCGTGAATTCTTCTGGGGGATACTGTCGAAGCAATTAGTTTCCACATTGCTTTAGGGTCGCACCGTTGTGCGAGCACCTCACTTAGCCTTGTCTCATTCTCACATGCAAAGGAGTTGCCAAGCAATGCCAAGCACTCGTGCAAGTAGCTTTGAAAATGCTGCAAGCACTATGTTCGCCTTGGCAACATAGTGCCTGCAACTGAGAAGATGCAGTGAGAACTTTGTGTGTTTTAGAATGTGTATGTGGAGGGCAATACTGGTTTCTATGATAAGAAAACAATGCAATGCACTAATGTGTGGGTGTGTCAAACATTAGTCTTGTCATCTTTTGAATTGTGGACCGGTTTCACCGCAACTAAAAATTTATTTAGGGTATTTGAATAACGCACCTCCACGATATGTGCTCCAAACTTTTCTTCGAACCGTCGCCGTGCTTTTGGTTCAGTCTGCAAGCCTGTGTAATTGAAATTGGTATTAGCATATATTGTGAACACTCAAAGCCTAAATAATACCATAAGTCGTTGCGTCGCTTGAAAAGCTTGTGGTGTTCATCAAGCTCGCAACAAGATCCTGTGGAGTCTTCCTGGTCCGGAGGATGGTATGTGCCATTGTGCTCGAAATCCGCACCTTGCGCTCTTGGTACCACCTGTTGGTATCGAGAACATGAATTTAATCTGAGGAACGGAGTTTACAGCTATTCTGAAAAGTAGTGTTAATAGAGTAATCTTCAGCACCAGGCACATGCAGGCCAAGGCAAGAAAGTCGAGGAAAAAAAACAAAAAACTCCAAAGCAAACAGACAGTGCAGATTTTGGGCAATAATTTGCTAGTGGAAAGAGCAGATCCTTCAGACCTTTTGAAATTGCATTATCAATACTGCGGTTTCACCACTTCAAGAGTACAGTTTCGCATGAAACCTCACTACAAAGCTGGGCCTCTCGAAAGCACCCCAGATAGGTGCCAACATGCACCCTGACCTCTGAGGAGGTAAAAGATCTCACTGTGCACACTTGGACTGTGCCATCGTTGCCATGCAGATTCCGAGTACATCACGAGAAGCCACTCTTTTTTGAAAGAATGCTTTCTCGGGGTCTGTGAGTTGATCTTGACGGTACTTCAGTGCCTCTCCGTCCGAAGCCTGATGCGTTAGATGTTGCAGCACCACTTCCACTTCAGACTTCCTCACAATGGTGACCGCATCATTTACAATGTCTTCTAAGAGCTGGGCACACTCCAGCTCTACTTGATTCTGTCCTGTCAATCGCAGAATGTCCGTAAATGGGGTGTCAATGTCTGGGAAATGGTCAATGATGTAGCGTGGCAGCACCTCTCGTGGCTCTTGTTTTCCTACGAAGTTGCTTCGGTTGCCTGTGAAATTAACATTGCACGCCATTAACAACTCATAAATACAAGGTTGTAGATAATTAAAAAAAAAAGGTTAATACGTCCAGATTGCATGCAGGGTTTGGGGGAAAATTGCAGTTTGCGTCAGCAAGATATTAATCAATTTGGGGTAATAGTTGATGTTTGCTTGCCCATGCTTGGAAACCATCATAGCTGTTTAGCTTGCAGAAGGGTGCTAGGTAGGGCTAGTTGCTAAGACGACATAGTGAAAAGTGCAGCACACAAGAAACTTGACACACAACACCTATGTTTCGTTTCTCTCCTTGTCTGTTGTGCACTGTAATTTTTACATATATCTAACTCGGGAGTCACTTCACAGGTATAATCTAAAAGTAAAACCAATGATATTGATAGTTATGCTTAACAAGGAGGCTGTAATTCTCCGTGACGTGCGGGACTAGGCTAGATACTCGGATCCTGTGCAATACTTTTATTTTTTTCTGTTAACAGCACCCAAAATAAAACATGTGCATAAGCTCAAAACAGTGCTCCGTGGATACATTGTATCGCTGGTGTCTGGTATTCCGTTAGGCGCGGCCCAATCGCCAACCCAGCAGTAACTTGCACGATAACGTGTACGACTTGACACTAGCTTTTGCGACTCGTGAACGTCAACGCCACATAACGGTGCTGCAGCATGCTCGTGAACCGATATGGCTGCACTCCTACCTCCAAAAAGGTCCCCGATCGACGCCTTGTCGCTTAATTTCGGCCTCTTTGAAGGCTTGCCCCACGCTTGGGGCACGCTAGTGCAAGCGCTGACCTCGTGCGTGTTGATGTAGTGCACTACAGCGGCGCTGTGCTTGCACTCGCCGAGGACACCGTACCGGCAAGTGCAGGACCCGGCGACGACCTTTCGCGAGTCTTGGATTAGCTGTGCAAGGAAAACATTAATAAATCACCCTTTTGTCCATGTAAATCTCGATAATATATCTACTCCTCATTGCTTGCACTCACCTGGAGTGTTACGTCGTACACGTGTTTTCCCTGCTGGGAATGGCACTTGGCCGCGATGTCCGTGCCGTTCTCTTCCCGCACGCCATACACGTGGTTGTTCTGGAACAACCTCTTCCCCTTTTCTAATGCCTGGTCGCGATAAAAGTTGCCGATATCTTGAATTGGTTTGAATCCGCAAAATAAAATAACGGGTGGCATCTTTCACGTGATACCGGCCGTGTCGCCGATTTAAGCCTTCTCAGTAATACGGCATTTAGCCACGGTGGCGCTGGCGATCAACCGACGGTGGCGCGCCCTAGGTACACTGCCCAGGGGGTATCCATCAAAGACGCGCTGCGAGATAGTAACGACGTAAGTGATAGGCTGCATACCCCTTCGTAATTTCATTGCGGGCAAGACTCCTGGCGTTCTTTCCGTGTCTAGGTTTGAAATCGAACAACAGAAATTGTAAAAGTGAATCTATGAATATTTGAAAACCACGCTTATTCCCGCATATTCTTTATATTTACGCACACTAATAATGGCATTGGTAAAAAAACTGCAATATGAGAGTAATCAATGAAACCAAAAACTAAACATATAATTAAAAACGTATCTGATTAGGCTACAGAGAGTGGTGGTAACTATTTTATATTGTGTCCGCCGAACCATATACATTATAATGAAAACGACATTCATAAATTAGTAACCCTTATTTGTTTACATGTGTTCAAACAGAAATCGAATACCCTGTATATAGCTATACGCGTTTAGTGATAAAGGTTTTCATTGACAATATTCTTGTTATAATAGATAAGGAGCTCAAAGATTTGGCTTTTACTTTAATACAGACGTCTTTCTGCCACTCAAAGGAGCTTCTTTTTTTATTTTTGTTACCAGTAAAAGCTATTCCACAATTGAATATAAAGCTAATATTTGCCAGACTGCTAAAACATCAACGTGCAATACGCTGAATGTTTGTCTAGTCAGCCCCGAAGTACGAAGAAATACCTGCCACCCGAAGGTACAGGGATTTATTTATTTATTTATTTATTTATTGAAATACCTTAATGGTCCTTCTGGGAAGGACATTGTATAAGGGGGGGGGGGGGATGAGTGCATCGTATATAAACACACAAAAAATAATGAAATAAAATTTGGTTCTGGGGATATTTATACAGCGTGTAGTTGGTCAGCCATTAAAGTTGCGACGAGTCACACGCTGTAGATGAGCAATTTAGCCGGTGCAGTACAACCGCTAGCCTGGGGTCTTAACGTGCACCACGCAGTAGTGATACACGACCGCACGCCGGTACAATGCTCATCCAGATTATAATAAAATAAAAACACGCGCAGCAGTGCAAACATATAAAATATCGTAAATCAAGCAACAAAAAATAAAAGCTTCCACAGTATTGCCAACATACAAGAAATCGTGTCATACAATACCTAAATGGCTGCTGATAAGAGAACGAAAGCTATCAGGGGTAATCTCGCTATCAGGCTATCAGGGTTAATAGGGTATTGCCCAGGCTTCGCTCCAATTGCCATCGCTGCAAAGTACGTAAGTCGTCCCGACTTACGCAAATTTCGTTTCGAGACAAGACGCATTGCGATATGCCCCCCAGCAGTGGCCTTCCCTATCCTATACAAATATCGATCGCATCGCGAGTTGGTAAGGCCATTCTGCTCGCCTTAGCGCGACATACTTTTGAAGTAGGTGTAAATTTTGATGAATCTTAATTTTTCATTTTTTTATTGTTTTTGTGGAGCTTATTAAAGGCACGTTATTAACGAACGAAGTTAAAAGTCTAAATACTGTGAGCTCTTACAGTGACCGTTGGTAATGGGAACTTTGCCGGGGAATTCCGACGTTTCGGTGGAAAGCTCTCAGGGGAATTCCGGAGTTGTCCGTGGAAACCTCTCGGGGGAATTCCAAACGCCCGGAAACGTCATGACTGACGTCATAAATTACGGGATCGCTCCAAACAGCCGCTCCGTTCCTCGTTTAGTCCGACCGGAACCGACCCTACAATCCGATGGAGTCAATCAAGAGGCCGAAAGTACACAATCATAACACTCATCGTCTTTGTCCGTTTTTTTTTTTTTTTTTTGTACGTGATTGGTCTGGCAGGTGACAGCAAACCCACAAAAACAACGAGCGTCGTGGTGACGTACCTTCGGGGCTGCTTGATTGACTGCGTCAGATTGTAGCATTGACTACGATCGTACCTACAGGGGTACCCCGGCCATGTTTTCAGCTACGTCAACTGGCCATTATTTTCAATCCCGTGCATTTAGCAGCTTCTCCTGTGTGCTATTTAAAAACGCCACATTCGTAGTAGTTATTTCAAAATCAACGAACGAAGGGGATGCTAAGAGCAGCATTCGAAAATGCCCTGCGTTTTTCGCTGCTGTTACGTCACTGGCAGGCGGCAGGCTTGCACTTTGAGCGAGAATGTAGAAAGAAACAGTGTATATCGACAATTTGTTTCTTTTGCTTCCTGCACGGTGGCTGAATCGAGCTTCCAAAGCATTCATTTGACACCATAAAACTATGTGAGTAGCTGAAAGCAAATTCTGCAGTCTAAAGACTGAAACTCTGCCTGCCGCTAAAGTGACGTTACCTTTATAACTGTAGAAACATTCGGTTAAAAAAAATTGTCAGAACAAAAATAATCAATTTATAATCTTCGAGAAAACAAATTGGCAGCGACCTTCACTCTTAATGCCCGATGTTGCATGTAATTTAGTAATCATAGAGCGGTCGTTTTATTTGTTTAAAACATTATGTACAATCTTCTACAGTATAGATCAAGTATCAACTGAAGATCGTGTTGGTAAAATTGACTAACCACAGAAAGAATGAAACAAAGTTGGGACGAAGAACGACGAACATTCCTTGCAACTAGCAAGGACATGAACGAGTTTAAAAGGACTTCCTGAAATTAAGGACCGTCAAGAGAACGGAAGGAAAGGGAGGCAGGAAGAGAGAAAAAAAGTGTAAATACAGAATTGTAAAGAAAGAAACAAGATAGAATGTGAAGTAACAGTATGGGGCAGCACGAAATTCGGATGGGCAGGTGACACAATACTCTCCGATGTGTTCAACGTGAATGAATCTCGTTCACCCTGAACACCGTTGACAACAATATGTCAGCGCCTGCCTTTTTCCTTTCCAAAGAGGATCTAACCTACTTGACTCCAGTGTTAGCATCGATTATAACAGCTCCCAAACCCATCTAACTTTTGTGCTGCTCAAGCAGTTACTTCCCATTTAATATTGCTTCCGTCTTCAAAATTTATCATTACACTTTCCTTTCTCTCTACCAGCCTCCCTTTCTCTCCTTTTTCTTGTCCGTCCTTAATTTCAGGAGGTGTTTTTTAACTCATTCATGTCGTGGCTAGTTAAAATAAATGTTCGTCACCCTTCGCCCTGAGTTTGTTTCATTCTTTCTGTGGTCGTTAGGTGACGCAGCATCAATATGCCGTATATATATACAGTTATGTCTTGTTAATATGGAGACCTCCCCCCCTCCCCCCCTCCCCCAATCGTTCGTAATGAGAGTTTTCATAACTACGAAAAAAAGCATTTATTTTCCCTTTTGTGTCCCTCAAAATGGTATTCACATACAGAGGTATCCATATTAACAAGGACAAGGTACAATTTAAAGATACGTGACTTAATATTTATATACATGGTCTTTCACGTAAGAGTGAGACAATGCACTAAAGTTAGTGTATTCGAGGTAAAAGAATAATTTTCCGGGGCGGCATTACCCCCGTGTTGGCACACGTGTAAAAACTCGATACTTAATATTTAGTTAGCTAATCCTGACCATCAACAAAAAGCTAGATTCAATACTTTCTCTGAAGGCTAGCGTAAATTTACTGCTCGAGCTTCCTACAAAGGTGAATGAGCTCTTGCTCCTCAAGCTTACCATAGATCTCATGAAAGTGACTGTGGAGGAGGTTCAAACTTCCATTTCCTTCCTAGGAAAGAAATACGATAGCCTCCTCGCCACGGTGTCTGCTCATGCGACCGACATGAACGAGCTGCGTACGGAAGTGGCTTCACTGAAGGACACGGTTTGCGAACAGGCACATACTATCCAAAGCCTCCAAACCGAGATGAACGACGCTGACCAACGCGGTCGCCAACATATTATGGAAATTCATGGAATGACCGTCGAACCTGACGAGGCTCTCCCTTCCATCTTAGCGGGGCTGGCAGACAAGCTGGGAATTCCGGGACATCAACCAGCTGATGTCGTGTCGGTTTTCAGGCTACCAGGCAAACGATCTATAAAACCACCTATTTTGATCAAGTTTACATCTGTAGCCACTAAAGACAAATGGGTGCAAGCTCGTAGCAAGCTCAGGCAATTTTCTCGTGACAATCCACCCGAAAGACTGTATTTCAACGACAGCTTAACTCAGACCAACACAGAACTTTTCTGGCAGGCAGGTGCTCTTGGAAAAAAACGCGGTTACAAATTTGTGTGGGTCAAAAATGCTCGAATTTATGCCAAAAAAGATGAGGGCGCTTCTCCGTTAGGGATTCAGCAGAGAAGTGACCTGGACCTAATCACATAACCGACATGGCTAGTTTTTTTACAGTACGCCGATTTTCTCTTGTTTAATAGCTCGTCTTCTTCCTCAACTGACTCTTTCATGGTCTTACACATAAACATTCGCAGTATTTGAAAATACTGGGATGAATTTAAGACAGTTGTTGATCAAATGCGGGACCAAATTGATGCAATTGTGCTAACAGAAATCAATGTCAGTGCTGATCTTCTGTCACAGTTTAATATTTTAGGATTTCAAAATTTATTTTATACACGGCCAATTACTAGAGGAGGAGGAATCGGCGTATCTATAAAGAACTCATGGTCAACAACTCAAGCTGATGTCACATTTCAACACTCGGAGAGCTTGATGCTAAAGGTTTCTAATTCTAACTACACGGTTTGCTTCCTTGCACTTTACCGACCTCCTTCATCCAACTGCTCTGGCTTCTTAGAGGAGCTGAGGGAAAATTTGAGAAAATTGTCTAATGAAGCACATTTGTATTTGGTGGGAGATATCAACATTGACACCCTCAAAACTTCCAAAAATTGTGTTTGTGATTATTTATCACTACTTGCCGAGCATGGAATCATACCTACCATTCAGAGTGCGACCCGCGAAGAAGTATTAAATGAAAATCTTGTATCATCCTGCCTAGATCATGTAAACGTACGAGCTCCAGATGCTTCCATACACTCCGTTGTCATCTTACAAAAGCTTGCAGATCATTATTTTGTCACATGTAAATGTGTTTTTCCCTCAAGAAAAGGTAATAATTTCGAAAGTGCGTGTAGTTTAGAGCGGGTTGACTTCAACGCTTTTGATCGACTTATTAAAAAATATGATTGGAATAAATTCCTATCCTCGGTTAACAGCACGAACTTGTACTCAATGTTTGTAGACATCATTAGAAATTCCCGGGAGCTATCGACGACCGTTGTATATGTTAAAAAACGCAAACCCTCACTGCCCTGGCTCACCCAAGATATTCTTGAAGCTATAAGTCACAAAGAAAAACTGTGGAAGAAGTTTCGGAGGTCCCCGAACAATGTCTCTCTCGAACTAGAATGTATGATGCAAAGAAATCGAGTCAATGCCCTCATTCGGTCAACGAAGAGAACCTATTTCGCTAAAAAAATATCGGACGCTCGTTCGGACTCCAGGAAAACTTGGACTGTCGTCAATGAGCTTCGTGGCTATCTAAAAAAGAACGTAACTGAGACATTACGCAAACACTTTGGGACTGATGTAGCGACTACTGTCAACGCGTTTAATAATTTTTTCGCTAACTCTATTACGGTGCCAATTGATAGCGCGGTGGATTCGACACCCGGAACTCCGTTTCACTCTGAATCTGCTTTCCTTCCTTCCCTCTCAGAAGCTGAGTTGAGGTCCTACCTGTTTGGATTTAAGCGATTCAGGTCGGCGGGTCTAGACGGCCTTGCAGTTAGAGACTTGCGTCGGAATTATGACTCTTTAAAAAGACTGCCCCTCGTTCTTATAAATAATGTTATAGAAACTGGTAATGTGCCTGGTGACTTAAAACAAGCCATAGTTGTTCCTCTTTTCAAAGGTGGCGCACAAAACCAAGTGTCATCCTACAGGCCAATCTCAATACTATCTTGCATTTCACAGATATTAGAAAAACATATTTTTATTGTTATGTCCGGTTTTCTCGACAAATAAAATTTAATCTCGCAAAGTCAATACGGGTTTGTTGCTGGTCGTAGTACAACTAATCTCCTTGAGAAATTCTCAGATATTGTGCACTCTTCCTTCGACGATAACATGTATGTGTGTGCCCTCTTCGTTGATGTAGCCAAAGCGTTTGACACCGTGAACCACAACATCCTCTTAGACAAACTCTATAGAATCGGCTTTCGAGGACCATTTCATACATTGCTCAAGAGTTTTCTTTCAAATCCTACACAGGTTGTTTTAGTAGACAATGTCCGCAGCTCTCAGGTTTTCCTTACTTCTGGAGTTCCCCAGGGCTCCATTCTTTCTCTTTTACTATTCAACCTCTACGTAAATGACATTTCTGCGGCAACGACAATTTCAACGATTTTTTAATATGCGGACGACACTCTTTTCTTTTCTCGGCACCTAGTCTACCAGCGTGCTATGGAAATGCTTCAGGCAGACGCAACCAAAATTATTGACTGGTTTTCGGCAAACAAGCTACGTGTAAATGCTTCGAAAACAAAACTGATCTGCTTCCGTAATCCTTTAAAAAATGTTAGTTTGGCTTTTCCACTATTCCTTCACAGCTACAATTGTCCCTGTTGTAATTGTAGACCTGTCGAATATGTTAGTTCAGTAAAGTACTTGGGCCTTCACTTTGATTGTGATCTTACATGGGACACTCATATGTCTTACGTATGTCAACGGTTGAGGAGCGTGTCGTGCATGATGTACCACATTAAAGGTCTTATACCATTGTCAGTTAGAAGGGACATAATGCACGCCTTAGCTTACAGCGTACTAAGGTACGGCATAACTGTCTTTTTCAATTGTTCACTTTCCTGGCATTTAAGAATTGACCGAGTTTTAAAAGGAACTCTAAAAAGTGTCGCATACAACAGCGACTTTTCATTCAATGCTAACCTCTTCACTTCACTTGAGTTGCCGTCTTTTTACTCGCTTTTCCTTCAAACCGTCCTTTGGCAGCATTTCTGGAAAAGTGACTTCAAACTCGAGTCTACTCCATCTTGTGAACTCAGATCTGTTCCACGTTTCGTCACTCCTAGGGTGAGAACTCACTGTGGTGAAAGTCTGCGCACATTTTATGTAACGAAAATTTTTAATGGTCTTCTAGAATCGCTGCTTTCCATTAACTAAAACAAAATGTTGAAAAAATGTCTGAGAAGCATGTTCTCGGATGTGCGAAAACAGTGACCATCCATCTTCTTTTTTTCTACCTTAGTTTTATAAGGTAATCTTTTCAGTTCACTTTTTCGTTTACACGTTTTGATCTATCATTAAAAACGTGATTGTAAGAAATATTTTGTACCTTACTAGGATTCTTTTATATTTTTTTCTTGATGAAAATATAAAAAAAAACATGAAAAACTTTTTTTTATGAAAGTAATCGTGTAAGTAATTCTTCAGAGTAACTGTGACTGCGCATATCTTTCATTCTTTTCTGTTTGGAAAGTATAAAAAGCTTATTTTTTCCTTAAGAAAAGCAATTCTGCAAAAAAACGCGCCCGTCCTTTTTTTTCTTTTTTTCTTTTTTGAGGAAGTAAGTTGGTTTTGGCAGTTCGCTCCTTCTTCCGATACGACTACGGTCTTCATTGTATTCTCGGGCTACTGTATTTGCGTATGTGTGCGTTTCTTTTGTGATAAGACTACGAGTTTTCCTGCTCTTTTTCAAGACCGACAGAAATGTGAACTGGCGCCTGGAGCAGAAGATGTCATCGGTGTGTGATTCGTGTTTGTGCGTGTGTGTGTGTGAGTGTGCGTACGTGACAATGTGAAAATTTTCAATAAGCTTGCTGCAACTGCTGGGTCTCGTCCCACAAGCCCTTGAGTCTTTCACAAGACCTGGAACTTGATCCTGACTCTAAGAATTAGTTATTAAAAATTATTATTATTATTAAAAAAAAATTAGTGAAATAGACATGATTTCAACTAAAAACTTGCCGAGCGTCATCGAAAACCCCTCAATCAGTCATTTTCCGAAAGACTTTGAACGCCTGAGAAGCGTAGTAGAGCACTAAAATTGACACTAGTGGAGCAGGTACAAGGCTAGCGTTTTCGGTAAGGCGCTCGCGCACTTTTTCCGTCTCATTTGAGGCCCCCAGCCTTGTACCTGTTCCACGAGTGGTATCTTCAGTGCACTACTATGCTTCTCAGGTGCTCAAAGTCTTCTTGAAAATTACTGATATAGTGGTTTCCAATGACGCTTAAGAAGTTTCTCATTGCAACCATATGTCTATTTTCACTGATTAAGAAGTGAATTAATAATTTTATTTAATTAGCGAACCAATCCGAAAGTGTCACGCATGTTCTCAGGTATGGCACCACGAGTAATGCGGTCCCTAGAAAATTATACTTTTAGCTCCAATACACTAACGTTCCGAATTCGTAACTCTTACATAGAGCACCCCCCTCCCCCCAGCCTGTACATATATATATATATATATATACAGAGTGTATTTGTTTAAGCTTAACAGATTCGTTTAAAAAAAGCCGTGAAAGTTACACTTATGCCGCTTGTGGGGGTGAGTTATACGGCCAGGGGGACATATTATAGGGCGTGAATCGTAACGATCAGTCGTCTCGTTAATTAAAATTCGCTAATTAACTTTTTAATTAATAAAAATAAACATATGGTTTCAATTAGAAAGTTGCCCAGCGTCATCGAAAACCACTAAATCAGTCATTTTCAGAAAGACATTCGGCGCGTGAGAAGTGTAGTATTGTACTAAAGTTACCACTCGTGGAGCAGGTACAAGGCTGGGGCTAGATAAGAGACGGATAAATCGCGCGGGCGCCTTATCGCAACAGCTAGTTTTGTACCTGCTCCACGAGTGGTAAATTTAGTGCACTACTACGCTTCTCACGCGCTCAAAGTTTTTCTGAAAATGACTGATTTAGTGGTTTTCGATGAGGCTGAGCAAGTTTCTAATTGGAACCATATGTCTATTTTCATTAATTAAAGAGTTAATTAACAAATTTTAATTAATTAGTTCACTGATCGTTACGATTAGCCCCCTATAGTATGTCCCCCTGGCCGTATAACTCATCTCCACAAGCAGCATAAGTGTAACTTTTACGGCTTTTTTAAAACAAATCTGTGAAGCTGAAAAAAAAAAAACACCCGGTATGTATATATATAACTCTGCGACAGGTTTCAGTGCGGGAGACGAGTTGATCGATATAAGCGCTCTGGTCATATCCAGTTTATATATATATATATATATATATATATATATATATATATATATATATATATATATATATATATACGGAAGAAAACGCACCTGAGACGGTTGTTGGAGTTTTTAAAACATATTATTGGTAAAGTTGGTCGACGTTTCGGCCTGAGACAGACCTTTTTCAAGACTGGCACATGAGAGGTCACATTGACGCTTCTTGACCACGTCACGTGGCATTCCAATCATCTGGTTTCTCTCAAGAGTTGACGGTACCCCCCGACGCAGGCGTCCCCCCCCCCCCCCCCCCCCCCCGCGTAAACCTGACCCTGGTGAAAGAACTCGCACCATGTCGCAAAATCTAACTGAAGCAAAGCGGTGGAGGAGGGAGGAGGAGAGGAAGCCCCAAAAACAGCAAACAACAAACTCTCGCCGAAAAAAAAAAAAAACTTTTGAGAAAAATGTCCGGAGCGGTGTCCAAGAGGTGCACCAGCCGCCCCCTCTGTCCGTGAAAAAAACACACATCTACACATCCCCCTTCACGTAATGAACTTCAAGACAGGGAAGACGAGGGGCGGTCCTGGACCTCTTCGCCGAAAAAAAAAACGGTTGCAGTTTTTGAGAAAACTTGCACCAAGCGGTGCACGAGCGGTGTGCGAGCCGCCTCCTCAGTACGTAAAAAAACAACACACACAGGCATACATATCCCTTTTCTCACATAATAAACTTCAACGAGGGGAGGTTCTGGATTTTTAAACCGATATGACTGCTCAAGATGTGTTAACTGCGTGCATGGACGTCATTATTCCAGGGTGTTCATTAAGGTAGATTGCATGCATAGATGACATTATGCCGGGGTCTTCATTAATACCTGCCCGGATTGAATTAAATTTGTTGATAAGATACGATTCTCTCTGCTCGCAACTGTTCAGTCAACAATATTATTAGAACTAACTCTATATGAAATAAATTGTGGATGGCCTAAAGTCTTTGGAATGTGTACGCTCACGCTGATACAGGAGGATCGTGAATGTTAACCGCGTGAATGGAAGACATAATGCCGGGATGTTTATTGATCGCGGCTTTGGACTTGTGAATAAGGTAAGATTCTCTCTGTTCGCGATCTCGGTTGCTTTTGAAACCAGACTGTAAAAATGTGACTTGGAGCTCATCAAATGAGTGTTTTGGATCGCTAACATGCTTTGAAACGGGAAGTGTGGGGTTTGATTTTGCATGTGATCTGTGATTATTAAACCGCAATCGGAAAGGTGTCACTGTCTGGCCCACGTACTGCGAGCCGCAAGTGCTACACTGTAAAAGGTATACTACATTACTGGTGTCGCAATTTAAGTTGCCATAAATTTTGTAGGTGAAGTTGGAGTTTGTACTGTTTTTGTCATCCTGCGCTTCGTTTTTTTTCTCTCTTTCTCTCTCTCTCTCTCTCTCTCTCTCTATATATATATATAGTAAACTCTCGGATAAATTCATCGCCACCACCTAACGAATGTAGGCCTTGCAGGCACCCAGGATGTCTAATCTGTAAACAGATGAAGCACACAAGCACGACCAGCAGCACGCACTCGCAGTTCTCGATCAAAATTAAAGGGAACTTAACATGTGCCTCGTAGAATGTCATTTACTTATTCGAGTGTACGGTATGCAAAATGCAATACATAGGGCAGACTAGAACGGCATTTAGACTGCGCTTTAATAATCACAAATCTCACGCCATAAATCTTCCGGCACTGCCTTTATCCAAACATCTCTCTCTCCCAAAACATTCGTTTGATAAATTGTCAATGACGCTCCTAGAATCTGGATTTAAATCAAATCGCGAACGTGAACAGCGTGAATCCTACCTAATTTACCGATTTAACACTATTAAACAAGGAATAAATGAAAGCCCCGGTACTCTGGCATCGCTTAAAATGCTAACAGACGAATAGCAACAGCAATCAAAAAACACTTTTTTTTTTGTTAACAGTGGTACTGTGTTTGGGGCCGGAACTGGACCATCAACTTTTCTTTTATTTCCAG
Source organism: Ixodes scapularis (assembly GCF_016920785.2). Lineage (NCBI taxonomy): Eukaryota > Metazoa > Arthropoda > Arachnida > Ixodida > Ixodidae > Ixodes > Ixodes scapularis. The sequence goes on from NW_024609835.1 coordinate 91,980,564, forward strand.
GTTCTGATATCCATTGTATTTCTTTTTACTTCTAGGTTTAACATTGTTCCCTTCCAGGTTTGACTCATGCATGCCTGCATGCACAGAAGTGACCGTGCCGCCCTTTCTTTTTTTTTTTTTTTTGAGACAGCACTTTAGTTTGCGCGTGTAACTTTCGTCCATTGTACGCTATCGTCTATAGAGGTCACCGCTGCCGGCCCGGACACAAAGTCACCCTGCGCCCCCTCTCAAGAAGCTACAACCGTCATCCCGCCGTCCTTGAAACGTGGCACCGACCGTCAAGCTTCTTCACCCGGATAAGAACTGCCCTACGCTTCCCTCTCTCGAAAGCTTCAACTGACACCCCTCCGAAATTTGGACTCGACCGTAGCATTGTACAAATACCATCCGCGTTCATCTGTAAAAGTTCTTCCTGACGAAGGCCGGACTCCGGCCGGACTCCGGCCGAAACGTCGAAGATTAAATCGTCCGTTGTTGCTGTTTTTCACTAAGAAATTTTTTCTTCTCAGTTTTATACCCACGCCTTTGGCCTCCCGCCACCATGCCCGTTATATATATATATATAAATATATATATATTGTGAGGATGACTTAGGAAGACAAGAGGTACGGCTTGCTCAAAAGAATCCATTCTGTACAAAAAACGCGCCGGCTCGAGGCTCAAGCGTCGAGCTCGCAATCACGTCGGCTGCGTTATGTCACGTGTGCCGATGATGCTTCTATCTCCAAACATCCCCCCATTGAAGTAGGCCATCCTGGCCGAAGGTGGTCACTGGAGAGGTGTGCGTGGGTGGAAGAGCTTGTTTCAATTGACGTGCACAATGCGTGGGCACTGAGTTCGGTTATCGGGGGAAGGTGTGGTCAGCTCAACCATGTAGAAGACCGGCGAAATCTGCTGCATAATGCGGTATTGTCCTTTGTATTTTGGAAGAACATTTTCGCAAAGACCTACTTGACGCAATGGTGCGGATAAGAGGACAGTGTCCCTATTTGAGAATTGGGCCTCTTAGTGGTGTGCGTCAAAACGTAGTTTGGCGGCTTGTTGGTGCTCCAAAGTTAGGGCGTGTGGAACTCTGCGACAGGTTTCAGTACAGGAGACGAGTTGATCGATATAAGCGCCTTGGTCATATCCAGTTTGGCAGAGAAAGAATGCAGACGCCGGGCCTCAGTCGTACGCTAGCTGAAATGGAGAGAAGCCAGTGATGGATTGAATTGCCGTATTATAGGCAAATGTGACGAACGGTAGAATTTCGTTCCATGCCGGCTGTGGTGAGTTCACATGCGTAGAAATCATGCCTGAGAGGCTGTGGTTAAAGCGCTCAGTAAGGGCGCTGGTTTGAGGGTGATGCAGGGAAGCCGTGCGATGCTTGATATTACAAGCGTTTAGTAAAGCTTCCAGAGATTGGGCTAAAAACGAACCTCCGCGGTCGCTAAAGAGGACTCGTTGCGCTCCTGGTCGGAGATCAATGTTATAGAGCAGGAAGGTTACGATCGCTGCTGGTGTCGCATCAGGAATCAGGGACCAGTTTTGACGTAGCGAGTTGCGTGGTCGATGACGACGATGATCCATCAATTAGGAGTGGTGGACACACGCCGAGGTCCCAGGAGAACTATGCCAACCACTTCAAAAGGCTTGTATGCAGGAATAAGGAGTTGAAGTAAACCGGTGGGAAGGGATGGGAGGACGGCTTGCGTAATTGGTACTGTTGACACTATAGAGTGTGTTTGCCTCGACTGCGATACATTCCTGGCCAGAAAAGGTGGTTGCGAATTCTGGCGTAAGTCTTGAAGAGGCCTATGTGGCCCACATTGTGATCGTCGCGCAATGATCTGAGAACGACGTGACGAAGTTTGGACGTGAGAGCAAGGAGCCATCGCCGGCCTTCGGGCATGTAGTTGTGTCGGTAAAGATGGCCACCAAGGATTGTGCAATGTTGTGCCTTTTGGAGCATTCGGCGCCTTTTAAATGTTTGAGTGCCCTCAAAGTGAGAGTGAATAGCTCGTTTCGAGAGATGCTAGCGCTGGGGGGGGGGGGGGGGGGGAGTAAGGGGTAGTGTGAGAGTCTATCGGCAACGCTGTGCTGGCTGCCAGACGTGTATGTAACAGTAAAATCATACTCCTGAGATCGGGGGATTCAACGCCCCAGGTTGTCACACACAGTTTTGATTATTGCAAGCCAGCGAAGTGCGTGATGGTCGGTCAAAATGTTAAAGCGGTGTCCATAAAGGTAGGGGCGAAATCCGGCTATAGGCCCAAGAAAGAGCTACGCATTCTCGTTCGGTGGTTGAATAATTTGCTTCGGGTCTTGTTATTCTTCCCCTTGCCTACGCAATGTCTTGATAGGGGGATGTTGAACTGTGTCACTGCTGCAAGGCTACTGCCAAGCCGGGACCACTGGCGTCAGTATCTATTGATGTAGCAGCCGCAGGGTCAAAATGGTACAAGATGGGTGGTGTTTTGAGCCCTTTTTTGTAGTGAAGTGAAAGCAGCTGCACAACCCTCATTCCATTTAGAGACAACGTTGGTTTGGAGCAGTACATGCAAGGCCATTTTGAAAAAAAAAGAGCAAGAAAATCTAGCTGGTCAAGCTGGTATTTAGGCTTGCGAAACAGGTCAGTGTGGTAGTCAAACTGGTTTAACTGGCAACCTATCTGGTTCAAGCTGGACAAGCTAGAATTTGAGCTGCTCAGTCTGGTTTAAACAGAAACCAGCGTGGTCTAGGTGGAATCTGGTTTTAGATTCAATCGGATGTAGCTTGGAGCTAGTCTGGTACTAACTGGTCAAACAGGTCAAGCTGAGAGACAAGCTGGTGAAGCTGGTCGAACTCCTAATCGTGCAGGTCAAGCTGGTCTTACTGGGAGCGCGCACGCCAAGGTCGGCTAGAGCTGATCGAACTGGCATTGCTGGAAGCACACGCGCCAATGTCGGCTGCTGGGGCGAGGCCACGTCCTGTTCTTTGTCCTCCCGTTTCTAGTAGACAACCGGGCGATTCAGGCGTCCTGCAAGCTGCATTTGTGTGCAAGAAAAGAGAGAGAGAGAATACTAGGAACGGTAGAATATGAGACACGTTTGGCTAGCTTGGGCAGATTTTTGAGAGGACGGCTGTGTGCGCGTTGTTTCAAGACTACCTGAAAAGTGGTGCAAACGAAGCGGGTTTCGAGGAGACAGCGAGTGACAATCCTTTCAGCGCAGGAAGAAGCCGGACGCCCCGACTGAGGCGTCGCTTTGTGTCTTCGATCTTGCGCGTGCTCGTGAACGACGGTAGTGCCGGGGAGTATCGTCAATGTCTTCCAAGTCACGCGGATTCCCTCGCCTCTGCCGACTACGGGATAGGCCGCTTGCCCCAATACTGGCGGGACCCAGGTTCGCTTGTCTCATCCGTGCAGTATTTTATACTGCTATTGCCTGTTTTTGGCGTATGTCTAGTATTTTTGTGTTGTAAGATAAGAAATCTAGTTTTAATAACGATGTTTCTTTTGCAGCGGAAACTACTGTCTGCACGTCGATTAGTACTGCGTCAGCGCCGAGGATTTGTAGCATCTGAGCTCATATCAGCAGGCTTCGAGTAGGGAAATAATACATCGTATGCCGTGCTGGCTTTCCTGGAGAGTTTGGCTTCTTTATTTTGTGTTAATTTAAACTGGTCGAACGGGTGGGGAAGTCCACCAGCTTAACCAGCATGCTAAACTACGCATACCGGGGCAATAACCTAGCTTGAAGCTGGGACCAGATCAACCAGCATGGCCAGCATGCCAAGCTGGGCATGCGGGAACAATAACCAAGCTTGAAGCTGGGACCAGATCAACCAGCATGACCAGCATGCAGTGGCGTATCAACTTGCTTTTGAGGGGCGGGGGGCAAACCAGACCACCCCCCCCCCCAGGGCCAGGGGGCGGTGCCCTTGGTATCTCTTGGGCGCCGCCGGCCAGTGTTTGCCCTGCCAAGTGGCGGCTGTTTCGGGGGGGGGGGCAAAACACATGCCTTCCCCCCACTCTGAGAGCTGGGGGGGCAAGCGCCCCCCTGCCCCCCCCCCCCTCCCCCCCGGGTTGGTACGCTCATGCCAGCATGCCCAACTGGGCGTGCTGGAGCAATACCCGAGCTTGAAGCTAGGACCAGCTTACGCTTGTTTTTTTCAATAGGGGGGCGCATCAGTTGCCACAAACCCTTGAACGAAACGACAAAGTAAGAAGACACGCTTAGAAAGCTTCAGAGCTGTTTCATGGGTTTTGGAAGAGGAAAGTCGCGTAGTGGACATATCTTTTCGGGGTCGGGCTCACTTCAGCTTTATTTACGACGTGTCCAAGAATCTTGACTTTTTAGCGGTGAAATTGCGTTTTCTTGCGTAAGTTGAAATCGTTCGTTGGAGGGGCATGACACAATCCAAGAAACACCAGAGCGATGCATCTTAAACCGTGGCTGTGAAAATGAAGATATCGTCGATGTAACATACGCAAGTGATTCATTTTATGCCACAGTGGACACCCTTGATCATTCGTTCGAATGTGGCAGGTGCATTTGACAGATATTAAATTCGTAAAGGCCATCGGGTGTGGCGAATGCAGTTTTTAGACCGCAGCTCTTAGGCGCCCGCTTCCGGATTGAGCGGCGTCGCCGTCGCTGTCGCCGTCGGCCTAACCGCGCATTGCATTATAGGACATTTCCCATAATGACGTCACTGGGTTACCCTCACGAGAGTCACAAGAGTCTCTCTCACGAGAATCACGAGGGTTTCTTTCACAAAGTTCACAATCGAGGGTTACTCTACGAGGGTTATCCTGACGAGGGTCACGAGAGTTACCCTCACGAGGGTTACAAGGGTAACCCTCACAAAGGTTATGAGGGTAACGTCACGACGTTACCCTCGTGACGTCAATATAGGAAACACGTGACGTGTGACGTCACAGATGACGAAACGTGACGCCACTGAACCTGAAAAAATGTTTCCGCTAAATTTCGCGGCAAATATTTCCTGCTAAATGTAGCGGGAAAAAAGGGACTCTTAATAGACCGTTTTCGCAGCCCGCTAAGCCCCCGGATAGCGCTCCGTAATCCGCCACAAGACCTTGAGCTATACAGACAAGGCTGGCGGTGCGCATGCGCAGCTGCGGCGTTTTTTTACGGATACCGTAGCGGAGGAGAAAACGATCTACTACAACTCCCAAAATGTCGGTAAACTTCCCGCTAAATTTAACGGGAAATTTAGCGAAAATTTCTGGCTACATCGGAGGGGAGCAGGAGAGGAGGAGGCGAGGGTACGGCAGGTGAGGAGGGGCACACCCTCCCCTCCGTACCCTGACCTCGTCCTCCTCAAGAGCTGCACTCTAATTTGGCAGTACAGAGAATTGTAAGCGTCTTTCATTTTTCGTAATCTTTCTCGACCATGGGAATTCGCCAGTATCCCAATCGTAAATCCAGTGATGAAAGGTATTAATCTTGTAAGCTGTCGTGTGTATTATATAATGTGAGAAAAGGGTACATGTCCTTCCGTGCCACTTCGTTGAGAGGGCGGTGTTCAGCACAAAAGCGGTCTGATCCGTCTTTTTTCTTAACAAGGACTACTGGGGATGACCATGGGCTGCAGCAATGTAGAACTACGCCTTTTGCTAGCATATTGTTAAACATTCTCTTGGATGAGCTTACGTCCGCTTTTTGAAACATGATACGAGCGCGGCCTTACAGGAGCAGTGCTTTCCGTATAGACCTTTTCCGCAATGGCTTAACAGCTAGTCCTCGAGGTGTAACTGAAAGGGTGTCCCAACGGTGCTAGTGCGAGGGACTAACTGACGGGGAGCAACATCCGGCATCGGGTGACGGTCACACACTGGGATAAGCTTCGAGAAGCATCGGCCACGATGATCCCTACTGATCCTACGGAGCTCCTTCCAGCTCTGCAACAGCTCCTTCGGGATTCGATCATCGTTACGACGGTGGATGAAGACCAACTACAACCAGATCTTACCCTTCTACAGCTATGGGCAAAGCGCCGGCAGGCAGACGTGGCTGCGTCTAGGAACCCAACTACGCCGGGTGGTCGATCTGGTGCCAACCATCTTGCGGCTGAAGCGCGCCGGCACGAAAAACGGCTTTCCAGACAGCGGTGGTATGAGTGGTGTGATAGTCTTGGGACCGGTACTGGAAACAAAGCTCTATGGCGCACATATCACTCCATGGAGCAAGGGGGAAAACAGCCCGACCCAGCTGCGTGTGTTCGTCTCGCACTGCAAACCACACCGAAAGATTTTGCAACTTATGCGGCTCGAACATTCTTCACCAAATATGACCAGACTTCACCCATTCAATGCCCCGATATTGACGAGCCCGACTCCACCTCCCAGGCAGACATTTCTAGTCCTTTTAACATGGCTGAACTAATTGCGGCGATTGAAACTGCTAAGAAACGCACGACCCCCGGTCACGATGGTGTCCCTACTGAGGTGTTCCAAAACCTAGAAGGTCCGGCTCTTGACACACTTCTAGAGGCAATCAACCAAGTATGGAAGACAGGAGATATCCCCTCTGACTGGAAACATTCCATTGTTGTTCCTATCCCGAAGCCAGGAAAGACACCCGACATTCTCCAAGCATTACGACCGATTTCGCTTACACCAACGATTTGCAAGCTTGTAGAGAGGATGCTGGCCACACGAGTATCCTGGTGGCTCGAAAGATACGGAAAATATCACCCCGCACAAATCGGCTTCCGACCGTACTTGGGGACTGAGGAAGGCCTGTCGATTCTAGCGGACGACATCATACAGGTGTCACCTCACAGTCAGCTTGTACGCACGGTGGTAGCTTTAGACATTGCCAAAGCGTACGACAATATTGGTCACAGAGTCATAATGAGCAACCTCATAGAGCTGGGGCTTCCTCCGCGGGTCACACGATTTGTTTACTCCTTCCTTAGGAATCGAACATTTGCTATAAGGGAGGATCGACAACAAGAAGGATGCTTTACGTCCAATAGGGGGGTCCCCCAAGGCTCCGTCTTGGCTCCGCTTCCTTTTAACATTGCACTTATACCTCTGGCATGGCAACTCCATCGGGTACTGGACGTCAAATTTCTCGTCTATGCTGACGACGTCACATTATGGACAACTCACAAGGACCTCTCTAGGCAAGCCAAGCAACTTCAAGAAGCCCTTGACATTCTTCTGAGTTATTCACAACGAGCCGGGCTGGAAATTTCTTCGCAAAAATCTAGCTACGTTGTGGTAGCAAACAAGGCGGGACGTAAGAAATTTACCCAGGCCCCCTTTCAACTCAGGCTGGGTGCTATAACAATACCTGAGACTACGAATGTCCGGATATTGGGCCTGGATATACACCAGTCAGGAAGTGGAACTCAATGGCTCCGAAAGATTAAGCAAACATCTGCTACCACTCTCCATCTCATTCGACGCATAGCACCGAAAGCGGGTGGTGCCCGTACAGACATTGCTCGACGGCTGGTGCGTGCCATCTTGCAACCGCGAATAATTTACCAAGCGCAATTCCATCGACTCACGGCGGCGCAGTGGTCACAATTGGAAACCATTAATCGTGACGCAATGCGCGCCATCACGGCGCTACCTCGGATTACTCCAATTCCAACCCTACAAGAACACGCGAGTCTCAACACAATCACGGAACTCATCTCTCAGCGAGAACAGGCAAGGGAAATTAAAAAAACAGTTTGTACCAGCGGTTGCTGCGCTACATGCGCATTTTCAACGTGGCCCCCCGCTGAACGTGCAGTCGGAGACGATACCTCCATGGAAATTCACCTACATTACCACCAACAAACCGACCAAGTTACGACGTCGCGATCAGGGGGGCACACCCTCCCAACGTCCCTGCCCCGAAACCCAACATGACGACCACTGTCAAGTTTTCACGGATGCAGCGATCTTCCCAGACGGTGGCCGAGTCTCATTCCTCAGCTCCACACACACATGCATCCAGGGGCATCAGCGATATACATCTCAGGAAGCCGACCCACTTGTCATGGAACTACAGGCCATTCACGACGCCATACAAGCAGTGACCACCAAGCTGCCGACAATCCGCCATCTTCACATTTTTACAGACTCCTTAGCGGCAATTCGAGAGCTCAAAAAGGTTTCCAAAGCAATGGAACTGTGTCAAAGGATACACACCCTTCACCGCAATACTTCGACCTGCATTAAGGTGTATTGAATTCAAGGTCATGCCACGAACCAATACAACCTTGCAGCTGATCAACAGGCACACTTTCCATCTGATCCCGATCTCCCTCCCCTCCCCCTCCCGTCCGAACCCCTTTCCCTCCTCCACGCCCGTAAACACTCTCTCCGGCAGGACACACGCGCTCTTATCCCCCCGTGTGTCTGCTCCCTCCCCCGCCATCTCACCAGGGTGGAGGAAGTTGTGCTTCGGAGACTGCGGGCTGGGGTGGCCCTTACACCGGCTGTAACCTGCACATGGAGCTCTCCACCCGGCACACGACGGGCGACATGCCCCAAGTGTCCCCTAGACGCGACGGAAGCGGATGTGCGTCATCTTATATGGACTTGTCCTGGCCTACAGACTGAGCGCACTCGCCTACTTACAGCTGCAGGTCTCCAAACACAGTGCACCCACCAGCTACCATAAGTGGCTGCATGACAACAACTATCACAAGACATTGCTTCAATTCATCCATACCACAGGTCTTGTAGCATACATATAAGACATTTATGCCTAAAGGCAACCCCCTACGTAATAAAAAAAAACAGTTGCTCCCGTTACAGTTGCTCCCTTACGGGACTAAAGGTGGTGGCAGCACATTTGGTCCCCCGAGGGACTAAGCCGCGCTCCCTTTTTTCTTAGAGTGTGTGAGCAAACGCATGCCCTGTGCGTTCGCCTTATCATTGCGTGCTCCACTCTTCACGCGCGGGTCGCCGCCATGTGCCAATCGAAAGCGCAGTTTGGGCTTCCGCGCACTTGCAGTGCGGAACACGCAAGGTCAATGCAAGTGGAGAGTGCTTGCGGTTGCACGTATACACAGTAGTAATACTCACTATTCATAGCTAGCGTACGCACGCGTAACTTACTGCGTTGCCGCAGTGTATGGCGAAGCGCACTGTGGTGCACGTAACGCTAATACAAACACACAGTGCTCGCGTTGAGATTCTATTCGCAATACTAGGAAGTCGCAGAATAGCGCCCCCTTAGGTTTGCTTACGAATAGAAATAGCTTTCTCCCTCCTGTGCATGTACCGAGCCCAAACCGCCTTCTTGACTGGAGCATAATATCAGCGCGATTTTTGTTTTTTTAAGAACTCAATTTTTTTAGGTATGCCATTTTAACCTCTGTGCTCTCTATTTGCGAGTTTCAAAGCATCGTGCTTAGAGAAACCGTCGTCGCCACGCGTCAATCTACAACGCAGATGGGGCTTGGCGCTTGCGCAGTTAAGACAAAGCTATTTCTTTGCGCGTGCAAAGATATTTTCTACGCTATTCTATAACATCTGATCTGAAACACAAACATACGTGCCGGCGTTGGAACTTGTGCGCAGTGTTTTCTAATATCTGATTGCAAGAGCGCTTTTTTGTTTCCCATTTTTAATATTTGTTGAGTTACATACTGTTCTAGTTGTCACTTTTATATTCTGCTCTCCTGAACCAGAGGCCACAGCAGCGAATATAGTGTTTACCTATTAAACGCTCACAGATCGTCACGCAGCGTCTGTTTGATTTGATGCAAACCTACATTATAAATTGACAGCGCTGTGTCCTGTCAGTTCCAGTTCTTCGGCAGTTGTACTTTCGCGCCATTTTGCTTTTAGGTTAGCGTACCAACTCGTCCAACTTTCCATCTTTCAATGCCGGATTCTCGCACAAGGGTAGGCTTTGTGCCATTGGTTGTAAAACAGTTCGCCGCTGTGGCCTTCCGTCACAGCGAAGAAAGGAGCATACAGATATGTATTGTCGCAATACGCCTTTTTGCTCATTCGCGGCTTATCGGTGGACTTTCTTGGCAACCGCACTTGCAACGGCTTAGGACACCGTACACCATGCTCCGCTGTTTTATAGCCCACAAGGGCGGTCCGCTCAGTAAGATTCTAGTGCAGCCCACGTCACAAAGGCAATTCTGCCGTCCGAGAGGAGACATGTGTGTTCTTTGCTTTACGATGTTAGTTTGACCGTGTCACATAAGCCACGTGCTTGATAATGTCGAGATTAGTATAACGATATCTGAATTCAAGCGCACCTGCCGAATATTGACAAGACTCAAGAAAGTATTAATTAGGAGTACAGCTGGAGTATTTAAAATCTTTCTTGCCTTTTAAAGAAACCGATTTACCAATGGAAGAGAAGCTTGTAAATTTTGGGCATTTTATTTGGATACTTTAAAAACGCTCTTTTCCGAAAAAAATATTAACATGAAAAATAAATAAGGAGTCTTACGCTCAATCAACCCAGTCTTTACATCATCCTTCTCTCAGTTTAAACATTAAAGCGAGCCTACTTGCCGTGATAACCGAAATGGAGTTTACGAACGAGAATCTACAGAACATGAGATACCAGTGCCCATTCACTCACTTTGTTGAATATTTCCTGTTAATTTCTTAACAAACCAGTAACTCTTTTCATGCATCCTAAAAAAAGGCCTTTATAAATTTTTCTTGAAACATGAATTGAAGCGAACACTAACCACGCCAAACATCATGTTTTGTATATTTGGCGTAATAACTCACGCGTTTGACAAATTTAAAAAAAAAATTTTTCACACTGTTTGTTTTTGAACGCAGCTCTTAGGCGCCCCTTTCCGTGTTTCGTGGCGTCGTCATCGGCGTCGGCGTAACCTTGCTAGATTCAGCGCGAAAATTGACGTCACGTGACATCAACACCAATTCAGTTGCTCGCTAAATTTAGCGGGGAAACTGAATTGGTGTTGAGGTCACGGGGCGTCAATTTTTCAGCTAAACTTAGCGGGCAAATCGTGGAAGAAGGGGCTGCTATGGAGGAGGAGGGGAGGGTTTGGTATAGGAGGACGAGAGGGTACGCAGGAGGAGGGGTGGGTACGGAGGAGGTGAATGAAATGAGGAGGAGGAGAGAAGAAAGGAGAAGGAAGGGGAGGAAGAGGAGGGAGTACAAAACGTGCAGGAGGGGAGAGGAGGAGGAAATTAGGAGGAAAAAAGAAGGGGAAGAGGAGGGGAGGAGGAGGTGGTACGGAGGAGGAGGAGGGCCATACCCTCCCCTCCGTATCCTGCCATCTTCCTCCTCATGAGCTGTGCTCTAATTTCGCCTTATAAAAATTTGTCAACGTCTTTCCTTTTTTCACGCATTATATAGAGCTTTGAGATGTATACCAGGACTATCTATCACCACCCTCGCCAAACGTCATGCTATGCGAGAGCCTTATTTGACGGAATGTTGTGGGTGTTTGGATCAGTTTGAAAGTATGGTCGCGGGAAAGGTAGGCTGAAAGACTGAAACGACTGAGTGGAGACCGTAATATGCTGAGGGCGCTGCCCCGATGCAAAAGGAGTTTTCATCAACGAACGAGAGACAGAGTGCGAACGACGTTGCTCCGGCATGCTATCTAACTGAGATTGGTTGCGCTTGACAATTGAGCGCCGTTGCATGCTCATGTGCTGCTACTCAGCGCGAATCTAGTTGTTATCACCTTTGGCTACTGAAATAACTTTATCGAAGCCAGACAAGAGCGGGGTCAAGGCGGCTAGATAACACGGGGTCACATCGAAGTGCTTCTCAAGCGCGCAAAAGGGATGGGCTGAGTCAGATGGCGGTAGGCACTACAATTGTTTTCGAATGCTATGTATGGTTGATAGTGTAACATATAGCGTCGGAGCAGCGCCACCGGTATGTTTAGCTCGCTCCCCTGTCGTTAACGCTTACCCTGACCACGACTCTAGCGTACTAGAATAACATTAAGCATACACCTTTCTTACAGAACCGGTGAACGAGAATAACGCATGCGATACAACAAAAACCAGGTAGGATTGCATCATGCCGTAAAAAAGCACCAACTTTATATTTTAAATGCTTCTGTCTGCCGCCATAAGATCAAGAACTGGATGCAAGAGAGTCCCAGGGACGTTCTTATTTCAGCGCCTATATTGGATTACGTGCCGATTGTCTGTCATTTCAATTCATAGAGGAATTATACATTTGGAGGGCACCGTTCTGGGAAACGCTTTGATTGCCGATTTTGCGTCGCAGTCTTTATCACGCTAGAATACAGAGGCAGCAGGTCTATTTTATGGCGCTTCTCTAGCATACTGTCGCAATTTTTTTACGACCGAGTGACGTGCAAGACAGTCGTACGTTTGGTTCTTAGAACGATCCAACTTTCGCACATTTTTCTGGAGAACGCGAGTTAAGAGAAGAGCGCCCCTCCCTCCTTATGTCACTGTCGGGAAATGTGTTATGGAAACTCTTTTGCTTCGCCTAAAAAGATAGGCTTCCGAGAATGAAGAGCGTGGCAGATAAGAGATACCCTTGTCATGATCCGAACGTCGAATCGTTTTTTTGTTTTCTGCGAGCAACAGCGAGCACAAGTGCTTATCTTGATAGTCAAATAAAGGTTTGACGATTCATCAAAACTAAACAGGAACTTCGCGATTGATCAAGTCAAATACTGTGGTCAGGATTTTTGCCTCTAGGCGAAGCAATTGCAACATGCGTCGAAATGTGCAGTCTCTCTTTTCTTTCTAAAGATTTAGTGCGCCACCCGTAGGACGGATACATAATAGAACGTCAGACACACCCACTATAAGGGGACTTCACAAAAAGTAACACGCTTTATAGTTACTTTTGAAAAAATGTATGCGCTCGCGCTGCTTGCTTCTGAATGCGTTCTTGGTCGTTGTTATGGGCTGATATTGTAGTCTGACTTGGTGCGGCACATTCAAAATATGATTGGAACTCATTAACCCTGCCTCTCTTAAGTTGTCAGCTGCGATAACTTAAGAAACACAGCACATCGCTTGTTACGATCGCTCTTTTGCTGCACAATTCGTTTTTTGTCGTTTTCATCGTTTGATGAGGACGCAATAATGAAATGCTCTTGACTCGAAACGCCCTGAGTTTCTTTAAGCTGCTATAGACAACATATTCCAGCAGGGCACACAAGAAGCGGAAGAGAACATGTAGGACCGAGGGCTGACTTTCAACGGATGTATTTCGAAAGAAAAAGGAAGACGAGGCATCATAAATGGAACACACAGACGTACATGATGAACACACGCCATCCAGCTGATATCATTAGTGTGTGTGTGTGTAAGGGGAAGGGATGGGGGGGGGGGGGGGTTCGGTGGCCAAGTTGGCTAGGGCACACCTGTTGTGGAGCGTGGAGAACAGCACTTAGAGGGAAAGCAAGCGCTGTAGAACCCAGGAAACCTGCGTTTGGTACCCCGCTCCTCTTCGTTTAGATCTGCATGAGCATCGTACCGGCGTACGCTCGTGTATCACTACTGCGTCAGGCACATTAAGGACGCCGGGCTAACCGTTCTGCCGCACTAGCTAAATTGCCCATCTAAAGCTGAGCTGAGACACCACATGCCCACTGAGGCAGACTATCTTCCGGCTGTATAAACATACATGCACCGATGTTTTGTTTTGTTTTACTTTTGATGCCTCGTCTTCCTCTTTCTTTCACGATACATCAGTTGGGCGTCGGCGCGTGGTCCTCTGTGTTCTCTTTTATTACTTTCCGCTTGTGAGCTCTCTTAGTGCGAAAGCATGGAGCAAAGCCGGCGGTGTCTGTAGCAGCAAAAAACGGCACCTACATTTCCCTTTTCCTATTCGCTGTGGGAAACGGTCTCTAAAGCCCATTGGCTTCGACGCGTCATATCAGATGCTTCGTCACGGAAGCCGGAGAGGCCGTTCGAGGTCAAAGCAGACTCGCCTCCGAAATAGAATACAAAGGAAAGCACAGTAGCGCAGGTGCATCGTCACGTAAGTCGTGGAGCAGGCGAGTGCGCCGCTCCTGCGCATTTGGGGGTCTGATATCACCGCCAGTTACATCAGGCTCCCCCACTGCGAAAGGAAGACATGGCGCTGAGCTTAGGAATGCCTTTCGCATTCCTACATGTAAGCAGTCTTAAGTAGACGTAGACAACATATCAAAATTACAGGAGGACTCCTGTAATCTTTGATATGTTGTATACGTGCAACCCCAGCTCGACTCTTCACATTAAAACTATTAGTGACAATCAAAGTATGGACAAACACGCTGTGTACAAACAAGCCCGCGTTTGCCCACACTAGCCCTCACCAGGTGTGGGCGCTGCGCGTTCTCAGACACCAGATTCTCTTTAGGCGAAGCGTCTACGCATGGGCCGTGCCGACAATAGCGCCACCGCAGCAGCGCGAATTCACGCGTAGATTACACATTCATGTGGAATCTTATGCTATAAAAAGTACGCTCGCTGTACATTATGAGTATACGCATTATAGTCGTGTTATAGGTTGCATACTTTTAATGGTATATTAAATGATATAATTTTTCAGCGGTGCTCTTTACGCTTCGGTTCAGTCTGCAACTTACAACCAGCGGGTCCAGCAACGGCACCACAAGTGGCCCAGAAGGCGCGCAGTGGAGCACTATGGACACGCCATTTCAGGATGAAGTACTCGACGAGGCTGGATATTACGAGTCGCCGTACGCGGCCAGCATGAGGAAACAGCCTTCCACGTCTCGATGTAGTGCTATGAGCTGAGGACACTCGTTCCACCAGATGTGAGTGGCTATGCCAATGCATTGGGGCTCGGACGATTGAATTTGGAGAGACAATATCAGACAACGTGCAACGACAATGCGCCAGTTGTGCTGACGACAGATGGACGTTGTGAGACTGCCTCTGCTCGCAAGAGAGTAGATGTCACAAAAAGCAGACTAGAAGGCTTGGGGGGGGGGGGGGGGGGGACTTTGAGAACAAAGGGATGCCACGGCAATCGTGCTTACGCTTTTAATTTTTGTACTGGCTAGATCCAGTAGTATAGACGCTTTGCAGCAGCTGTGCATGGACGCCGCCATAACTGACCTTCAATTTTTGCGTCCTCTTATTCCGTCTCTTTCACTTCATCATTACCATAGCAGGACAGGTTATTGCCATATTAAATGCAACTGTGTCCTTTTCTAAAGCATCGGACTTTGTAGAGGATCGTCAACTACCATTTCAGTTGCTCGGCATCTCGGTAAGACAAGAGAAGGTCAGCAATGGCGGCTGTAATTTGGCGCGTGTGTAAAGCGTCTATAGCCTCGCCCGTTTGAAAGGCCTTAGCCAGCATTATCCAATCCAATCCACTGCAATATTATTATTACACGGGATTGAATATATTTATGCAAATTAAGAAAACATTCATCTGGTGATAAGGGAGCTGTTATGAATATTAATAGAGTGTGAAAGGACAGTGAAGACACGGCAACCAGGTCTTGTCAGTGCGGTCTTTTATTTACGACCAACTTCCTCTTCCTCATCCCCGCCGCTACTTCGTCGTTCTTTGTATAACCAAATTATGTGATTGCGGTATAACCGTAACACTACCCCTCTCCTCTGGAGAAGGAGAAGGTACGGGTTGAAGATAGTTGTCGTGATCGGAGCGCACGGTGTATGGTTTTATTCGAGACACATGGACAATATCTTTGTTCTGTGAACGACCGTCTGGAATAGGCGTCACACGTTCTTTATCGTAGTTGACATCAGATGTCTGCGGCGTGATCCGGTATGGTCCAAAATACCGGAGAGAAGTTTTTCAGAACGTCCAACAACACGAACGGGTGACCAGACTGAAACAAGATTGCCGACAGAGTAGTTAACTTGTCTGTGTTTGTCGTTATAACGGATAACCTGTGTCCGTTGAGAAGCCAGTGTGAGGTGTTGCGCGACTTGGCGGGACTCTTCCACCCGGTGAAGAACGTCTTGTACGTAGTGAGATGGTGGTTCGGAAACGCTTGGAAAAATCGTGTCTAGGGGTGTAACTACATCCCGACCGTAGACTAAGTAAAATGGAGAATAGTGCGCAGTTTCATGGATGGTCGTGTTGTAAGCATAAGTAACAAACAGGACAAGTTTATCCCAGTTGTCTTGATTATTGGAAATGTACATTGCTACCATCGAGGCGAGGGTTCGATTAAAGCGTTCAGTCATCCCATTTGCTTGAGGGTGGTAGGCAGTTGTGGTGCGATGGATTGTGCAACGAGGTGCGTAATGACTGTAGATACAAAGACGCGCCCTCGGTCGCTCACGAGTTTTCTGGCGGACCCGTGTCGCAGAACAATATTGTGGAGAAAAAACGAGGCCACCTCTTCTGCATTTGGTGCCGTGGGAGCCTGGGGTTCTACGTATCGCGACAAATGATCGACGGCGACGATTATCCATCGTGTTTTATCTGTCGACCCAGGAAAAGGGCCAAGGAGATCAATTTCAGCAATATCAAATGGGCGGCTAGGGGACTGAATGGGTTGCAGATAGCCCGCAGGAGCAAGGGTAGGTGTTTTTCGGCGCTGCCAAAGTTCACATGACGTGACGTATCTGTGGACACTCTTGTATAAGTCAAACCAGAAAAAACGAGAGCGGGCGCGGTTGTATGTTCGAAACACATCCAAATGCTCGGCAGTTGGATCATCATGAAGGGAACGAAGTACATCAGAGCGTAAATGTCGCGGATCATGAGAAGCAGGAGTTGTCCTGCGGGTTCATAATTGCGACAATATGGAACTCTCTCAACAATTGCATACATAGGTTTCATTTTCGCTGCTCTGCTCTGTGGCAAAGGATGCTGTAAAAGTCGGATGATACTCCGCAGTTTCGGATCGTTACGTTATTCCGTTGCGATGTCCATTTGGAGGGACAAGGCTTGAACAAGGATCTCGGTGGCATCCGTATCATCGGTGGTGGTGGGTTTTAGAGGGCAGCGGGAGAAAGCTTCGGCATCTTGGTGAGCATAGCCTGCCTTATGAACTATTTCGACATCATACTCCTGTAGACGAAGTGACCATCTAGCGAGACGTCCTGATGGGTCTTTTATGTCTGTCAACCAGCAGAGAGCGTGGTGGTCAGTCACTATTTGAAAGCATCGCCCAAATAGTTACGGTCGAAACTTGGTAATGGCCCATATTATAGCCAAACACTCTTTCTCTGTTGTAGAGTAGTTTACCTCCGCTCTAGTAAGCGTGCGGCTAGCATACACGATGACCTGTTTCTTGACATGTTTCTTCTGGACGCGGACAGCACCAATTTCATATCCGCTTGTGTCTGAATGTATTTCTGTGGGAGAGCGGGGGTTAAAATGGTATAGTATTTGATCATTGGTCAGAGACAGCTTTAAGGATTTGAAAGAGGTCTCTTGATCTTCCGTCCATTCGAATGCTGTATCCATTGAGAGAAGGCAATTTAGAGGTGCTGCACGGCCAGAGAAGTCTTGGATAAGGCCACGGAAGTATGAGCAGAGGCGCAAAATCTTTTCAATTGTTTAACGTTGAATGGCCGGGGAAATTCCGAGACAGCTATTATCTTGTCGGGCTCAGGACGAATGCCGCCTGCGCTGACGGTGTCTTAATGCATTCCAGGATAAATTGCGATCGTAAGGAGTGCTCTTTAAATGTCGCGGAGAAGATGACAACATCATCCAAATAGCACAGGCATGTTTGCCATTTTAAACCCCTCAATAAAACATCCATCATCCTCTCGAACGTGACAGAAGCATTGCATAAACCAAACGAAAGGACTTTGAATTCATAGAGCCCGTTGGTAGTTATGAAATCTGTTTTTTCTTAATCTTGGTCATGTATTGTCTGCCAATATCCGGATCGAAGGTCTAAAGAAGAAAAATATTCGGATCCTTGTAAGCTGTATAAAACGTCGTCGATTCGTGGTAGAGGATACACGTCTTTTTTTATCACATTATTGAGGCGTCTGTAATCTACGCAAAACCTCCACGACCCATCTTTTTTCATGATCAGAACTACAGGTGAGGGAGGACCAGGGACTTGATGATGGTACAACTATGTTCTATTGGAGCATGTCTTTAACATGCTGATCAATTAAGGCTCGATTTGAAGGAGAGGCGCGGTAAGGTGTGTGTCGAACTGGTGAAGCATCGCCGGTATCAATTCGATGCTTTACAGAGGTTGTTAAACCCAATGGGCCACCTTCAATGTCAAAGCCTGAAGAGTATCGTTGCAATAAATCTAATAGTAGCCCTTGATAATGCCCCTGCAGTTTTTTTTTTATCAACCATGGATGATAAAGAAGAGACGGAGTCACGCAATGAACCTCTTTTCGAAGGGCGTTCCTTAAAGACATACGCGTCGCTGCAGTTGTTTCCTCGAGTAATGTGGATCTGTCGGGAAACATAATCCGAAGCTCTTCCTTCATGACGTCACGGATGACTGTGCGTATAGTTTCAGTGACGGGGATTGGCAGTCGCGAGGGTAGCGAGGGTAACCTCATTGAGGGGTTGCTAGAATCCTGGATGTTTTGTTCTTGTTGAGGCGACGGCATGCTTCTATGATGATCTCGACGGTGCGGGAGTCAGGAGCCATGAGGTATTGGAACCCGTCTTCTGATATTCCTTCGAGTATATGGCCAGCCTTGTCTGCCTCTCGCATGGTGGGATTGGCGAGTTTACAGAGAGCAAGTACGTCCTCAAAATAAACGGTGCAGTCCTCGTCGGGACTTTGGGCACGGTAAGCGAGACGCCCTTCGGCCACATGTCTGCGGTGCGTAGAAAGTCCAAAAACTTCCAGAAGCTTCTCCTTGAATTGACCCCAGGAGGTGAAAGCGTCTTCGTTGTTATAGTACCAGATCATCGCCGAGTCTTTGAGGTAGAAATTAACGTTAGCAAGTTTAAGCGTATCATCGCAGCGATTGTGCGCGCTCGCCCGGTCATAGTCGCGGAGCCATTCGACGACATCTTGGGTCGCTGTGCCAGCAAACAATGGAGGATTACGTTGACGGCATGTGACGGTCGATGACGTTGTGACGGGTGGATTCGGCATGGTGTGGGATGATACGCTGGGGGGCTATGTTTCACGTTTTGGACTCCCATGAGTCTAGGAAAAAGGAAGTGACGTCAACAACGCTTTTTGGATGTTGATTGGTGTAGTCGCTTATGACGCGTTGCGTGGCGCTGCGGGTGCTGCTAAGATACGTTCATTCACACCTACGTCACTTCCTTCTCCCTAGTCTCCTGGGAGTCCAAAACATGCAACATAGCCCCCCTGTTTGAGCCCGAGAGTGGCTGTAGACCCCGGTGATTACCTGATCGGAGCTCCGTGTCGGATTCTCAGCCTTGAGGTGGGGGTCGCTTCATCTCCACCAATTAATAGGGTGTGAAAGGACTTGGAGGACACGGCAACCACGTCTTGTCATTTCGGTCTTTTATTTACGACCAACTTCCTCTTCCTTGTCCCCGCAGCTACTTCGTCGTTCTTTGTATAACCCAATTATGTGATTGCGTACTAACCGTAACAATATCGTTAATTGGTGAAACATGGGGGTCGACAAAAGATTGCATTTTCGTGGCTATCAAATTCGCTTGACCACCATGCTACAAAGTGAAGTTATTCAAACAAAATTGCTTCTGCAAGTATTACCTCACATAACTTGTAAACGTCACGGGGTTTATCAAACGGGCCCTGCCGAAATATCATGAAGAACATCCCAACACTTTAGTTTTTCGTGCAATGGCTCCTCTAACCACTAACATAAATGTATTGTAAAGAGTGGCCGTCCAATCATGCGATTTGAGCTAAATTTCGACCACCTGCCAAAATTTATTGCTTAACCTACCACGCATTGTTAGGAATCATTTTAATTTATTTTCCAGTGAAAACCATAATAATTATTTTAAACAAGTTTTTCAGCGGTGACGTTTAGTAGCTATTTTTGTCAATACAACGACTTGTCCGACTGACGGTGGCATTCGTTAAAACTTTCAAATTAGTTTGTTTTTTAAGTAATATTTTTATCTCTAAAATTCCGAAGCGTTTATGCAAACGTTTTTATGATTCCTTAATAAAAACCGGACCCGCAGGCCGTTTTCAGACAAGATCGAGCAAGCATGACCGGTCACCATTTTTAATTTTGATGAAAAAAATTATGTTGGTGGCTTCATGCTTAAAAAAATAAAACCAATCCTTGTTTTAAAAAAAATGTCTTTGCTTAGAAAAATTGTAAGCTCTCTATCAGTCACGTGCACTTTTTGCATATCGCGCGATGTTGGTATTTCGGTCAGTTTCCCCCAAAAACATCTTCTGGATACGGGCCCAGAATAGTTTACTGATAAATTAGGCATAGGAAGAATTTAGAAGAAGCGTTAATTACCGACTATCATGGTCCTTATTTTGAGAAACAAAATCGCAAATACGGCACACTGCGCAATAACGCGCTGGATTAAATAATATTATTTTCCGTATATATAAAAGTTAAGGTCTTCAGACGTTCCCAGCGTGTTGCCCTGTATATAGTTGATCTTTGTATGAAATATTAGGGAGTTTTAGGTTAGCGCACGCTAAAGCTTTGCGTACGCAAAAAATAGCGTCGTGGCCACTGCACTTATGCCAACGGTAACCGCGTTTTGCGCTTTGCAAGCGCTGTTTTAGCGTTCGCTATTTCTCGGAAATTGCGTGCTTACGCAAAGAGTATTTGCGCCCCCCGAAGGAGGATTCGTGACGAGAGGTTGGCTAAAGCCAAGCTCAGCACAGTTAAAAAAATGGCGGCTCCCAGGGCTATTGCTGCGGCCAATTCGGCGGCGTCGCGAGCGTGACGCCGGCGGCATCCTCGCCCCTGCGATTTTCAATACGGGACGACATTGTACTCGGTTTGACAAACGATCACGGGCAAGATGATGCTTGCGACGCCCGAACATTTATCGGCAAAGGTCAGTACACGAGACTTCTCTTGCCGAGGCGAAACAAGCAGACATGACCGGTCGACCGCTCACGACCCATTCTCACGTTTGAAGAAATCTAAATGGTTATTCGAGACCAAAGAACTTTTTTTTTTTTTTTCAAGTTACAAAATTTCGTGTGTTAAATAAAAATTGTGACAATATCTTGGCGGCATTGCAAGCGTGAGATGCTTGGGCTTTTGGCGTCACGGCGGAGAAACGACATTCTAAAACTCTTTGCGTAGCGTGCGCTAACGCAAGCGCTAAACTTAGTGCTAGCCTGCGCTAAAATTGCGTACGTTATTCTAAAACTCCCTATTGTTGTCCTGGTTAGCGGGAAAAATTTGCTAGGATTGCTTACACTGGGGTATTAAACTAAATATGCATTATTTTTAAAATCATTAAAAAAAAGGCCATCTTTAATATTATCTAAACTCTCCGACATTAACTTGTATAATATGTACTAACGGATTCTGCAGAAACATAATGCAATAGCTGTGTGGCTTTGAAGGTAGCGAGCGAGAAAAATGTCCAATTTGACGATAACGTGGTTGCAATAAATGGGGCGTGCACATACCCGTTCTTCCCGCTTTAAATGTTTATAAAAAGCGTAAAAATGCTACGGGTTAGCCAGGAAAAGGCATTGTCACAGCACAGAGGTGGACGGTAGTTTTGAAGAGAAACATTTTCGAAGAAGCGAACCAAAAATGCCCATAGGCCGGAGCGATCAAGAGGCGCCATCCTCTGACATGCTTCGCGGTGCATGTTTCAACAGCCGGCGTGTAGCCTCTCCGTCTAAGCGACGTAAAGGGAGCAACGAGAGAGACTTTGCCAACAGATCAGCCTAAATACTTAGCGGTAATATGATATAGAAGGTGGGGCGTGGCAGAACCTGAACCTGCGCCGCCTCTGAGTGCGAATAGATCCGCCGCAATGGAGGGCTGCACAATACGTGCGAAATAAAGATACGTAGGAAAAAAATAATTCCGATTGATGGAAATTGTTTGTATTGGGCATTTTCAGATAGGATTGAACGACCATGTCCAGTCGGCTTTTTTTTTTCTTTTCTTGTTTTACCAAAAGATATATTTCACTTGTTGAGCAATCGCAGAAACATATTCGAAATTTTGTGGCAGGAAATAAAATTTCTCTTGAGGAACAAAAATCACAGTCGCTGTCTGATCTTGCGCAGTGCGCACGTTTTTTGCGACTTGCGTGAAACCGTCGTTCTGGATATTATTTTAGAAAAACTATTGTCGCCTCAGGTTTAATATTTTTTGTGCAGCAACTGTACATAAAATAAAAGGAGGTAAACATGTATTATCGATTACGAAGCAATTCAGAACTTTATGGGTCCGGATCTTTAAAAACTGGAACATGAGACTTTTTATCATGATTTGAACGCGCTTGTATAATGTTTGCATTAATTGTCTATGAAATTTGGAAACGATAACCTATTTAAAAAATGCACTAAAATGTAGACAGGTTACCGATTTGCAGTAATTAAAAATGAGTTTAATAAGAAGGTCCTCTTAATTTTTCTTCTACTTTTCGGAGATCGAGGCTCACAATCTGTCCTATCAAGCTCTTCAAAACTGCTTTGCAATATTTTTTTCCTTTTTTTTCTTTTAAATAGCACTAAATATACAGCATTGCCGTAGAAGAATCGTTGACTGGATTCACCCTTAGCATTGTATTCAAAAGCCAACATTCCATTTCTTAAGATGAGGCGTAAAGAAAAAAGACTGAAATTGTTATATGTGATTAATAATGTTTCATTGGAGATAGATAAAACAGCTTACTTAGTTCGTGAGGAGTCGAGAATAGCTTGAAACAAACACAGTCGCGCACTTCATCAGCCCCGGTTCTTCAAGGATTGTTTTAGGTACTCATTCTTTCCACAAACCATAAGTGACTGGAATCTTCTTTCGGAGCAAGCTGGGGTATGCCAATCACTTGAAGTTTTTTTTCTTATTTAGCATCTTGCAAAATGTGTAATAAAATGTTGCTTTATTTGTATTGTTTTCCGCCAACGCATTATACCCCCTTGACGGATCTAATTTTTATCTTTCATTGTCAAAGCATTTTTTGTGATTATTTGGGGACATATTTTATTGTACCTTTTCAAGCGTGTGCTGCCCTTGTTGTTGTTGTTCTCTTTGTACATTCGTATACCCCAACTATCATGTCTCAATAGAGACTGATAGGATTTTCGAATAAATAAATAAATGAATCGGGAGTTGAGAAAGATAAGATGTTGGGATGTTGGGGAAGGAGGGGGGGGGGGGTGAAAGGTTGGCAATGTCAAACAAGGGCAAGAAATTAGGCGAAAAATGCAGGAAGTCCGAGAACAGAAAGCACTGTGACAAGAGTTCATGAAACATTTAATTTATACGAAAGATTAATGGTGAGTGTGAAGCACAAGTCAACAATTTAAATACAGATTTCTCGGATCAGTGAATTTTGGCGCCTATACCCTTCGTAGG
Organism: Ixodes scapularis; assembly: GCF_016920785.2. NCBI lineage: Eukaryota > Metazoa > Arthropoda > Arachnida > Ixodida > Ixodidae > Ixodes > Ixodes scapularis. Next base: position 92,003,914 of record NW_024609835.1, read on the forward strand.
GAGGCTGGGCTGCTGACGACCAGGTTTAAATTGCGATAAGAAAGAACACATGTTTAAAGTGGTACAATTGAAATGAGTTTATTGAATCAAGATCTTGTGCCCACGCTCGGCGCTTGTCGCGTGCATTCTTTCTGCCGGACACTGACCTCACTCGCTCACGGCGCTCTCATGGCACTGCGAGGAGAACTTTTTTTTTTTCCTGTTTTGCGAGCAGCGATTACTGTTCATTTCTTTTCAGTCTCCTATTGCTGGTTTTCGCAGCAATAGGAGACTTTATTTTCAAAGATATATATTTTCGGTGTCTACCGTTCTTGCTACAAACAGCTGTGATTGCGAAGTGACGGACCCCGCACACTGTTATAAGTGACAGGACTGAATTCCACGCACAACAGAAACAGAGTCCCACTCCTTTGCTTTCATGTCTCTGAGCGCCTTGACGTCAGCTTTCGGGAGGTGGATTAGTTTCATGTTTGGCAGTTGGAGGTTGTGCAACGTTGCCTTGTGCTTTGCAGGACTCACGATTCAATGGCAGGCAGTCTTGCCATGTCCAGTCGCGGAAAAAATACACTTCGCTAACGTGTACTTGTTGCTCTGCAGCTTGTATAGTTGGTACTCGTTCTTAAAGTGCCTTGCTGCACCATTACTGACGTACGTCACATGAGCATACCCAAATTGGATTTCACGATTATTCATGCCGTTGTCATACAAGGTATGTTACAGGCAACCTCATTCAATCGCAGTTCTCTTTTTTTTTAAATTTTTTTCAGCATCTTTATTTATTTGTTTTGGCGTTGTGCGGCCCTCCACGGCGGCGGATTTATTGGCACCCACAGGTGGCGCAGGTTCAGGTTCTGCCGCGTCCTGCCTCCTATGTTATATTACGGCCAAGGTTGTAGGCTGATCGGTTTGCAAAGTCGCTCCTTTACGTCGCGTAGATGGAGACGCTGCACGCCGGCTGTTGAAACAGGCACCGCGAAGCATGTTATAAAGTGGCGCCTTTCGATTGCTCCGGCCCATGGGCATTTTTAAGTCGGTTGTACGTATTAGGAATTTTTCTTAAAAACTACTGTACACCCTAGCGCTGTCAATTAGTCTTTTCCTTACTACCCCGTAGCACTTTTACGCTTTTTAACAATAATGAAATTGTGAAGAATGGGTAGGAACTTGCCCCATTGTAGCCCTTCCATCGTAAACCGGAGAGAAGAGAAAATTAAAAAAAAAACGCACAAAACAACAACAAGTTTCAATAATTCTCCGGTTTCTCCGGTGTTTCCGGTTTACGGTGGAAGTTCTTCACCAGCTCGCTTGTGCTTTTACCCTTTCTCCATTATAGCAACCGCGTTAGGGCCAATTTGGCCATATTTCTCGCTTTATAACTTCAAAGCCACACAAGTATTGCAATACGTTCTTGCAGATTCAATTAGTGCATATTACAAACGCTAATTTCGCAGAATCTAAAAAAATGATTGAGGCGTGCCAATTTTAAAATAATTTTCAAAATAATGCACATTTAGTTAAATTCTCATGTGTAAGTAATTCTGGTAAAATTTGCCCGCTAACCGGGAGAACAATATTTTATGCAAAAATGAACAATATACAGGGCAACACACTTGCATATTTTGAAGAGCTTAGCTTTTATAGATACGGAGAAAAAATATTTAATCCTGAAGGTTTGCTCGCAATATGCCGTGTTTGCGATTAGGTTTCTCAAAATAACGACCCTAATACTCGGTGGTTAATACTTTTTGTCAGTCATTCTTATGCCTAATTTGTCAGTAAATATTTCTAGACCTGCAGCCAGGACAGTTTGTTTGGGGAAGCCGCCCGAAATGCCAGCATCGCGTGATACGCAAAACGCGCACGTGACTGATAGGGTGCTTGCATATTGTTTTCGCAAACACAATTTTTCTTCTTCAAAACATTGATTGGTTTTATTATTCTGGGCATAGAACCAGCGCGGCATATTTTTAATCAAAATTAAAAATGGTCACCGGACATGGTTGTTCGATCTTCTCTGAAAACGCTCTGCAATGACTTTCCAGTAGTAGCTTCAAGTGCCTGATGGCGAAATATAAGTGACAAGTGCGAAATGGCGAACCTAACTAAGTATCACGATGAAAATGAGTATCGTATTAGCAATATGCACTCGTTTATACAGGCGTTATACAGGACATTAAACTTCAATAAATGCCATGGCCATTTTTTTAGAGCGCAGCTCTTAGGCGCCCATTTCCGGCTTGAGCGGCGTCGCCGTCGGCGTAACCGTGAGGTTACGCCAACGGCGACGTGAGCCCCAAGTTCACGTGACCCACAAAGGTCACGTGACCACAGAGGTCACGTGAACCTCCCTCAAGGTCATGTGGCCCCCAGAGGTCACGTGACCCCCCAAGGTTACGTGGCCCCCAGAGGTCACGTGACTCCCAGAGGTCACGTGATCCCCCAAGGTCACGTGACTCCCCAAGTCACGTGACCCCCTCCCCCCCCCCCGTGGTCAGGTGACACCCCCGGAGAATATTCAAGAATAGGGGAGGAGGAGAAGGAGGAGGAGGGGTCTACCCTCCCCTCAGTACCCTTCCCTCCTCCTCCTCAATAGCTGCGCTCTAATTCGGCGTTACAGCGAGTTGTAAACGGCTTTCACTTTTGTAATATATGATCAGCCTTTCTTGGGAGCTTGCTTCGGATAAATTGATTTTGATTATAATCATGTGCGAAAACATTTTTTTTCTGACACCATTCAAGTTACAGTTCATCGTTCATCAGGTGCATTTTATTAAAACCCAGAATAAAAAAAAAATTTAGCGTATTTAAGTTCTGAAGCTAAGCTGGTGACTCGGGTTGCAACAAAAAAAAAAAGGGGCGAAATAGATCAATTAGATTATAAAAAGAGTTATAAAATAAGGTGGATTGGTGGATAATGAATAAGGTGGATAATGAATTTGGAGAATCGACACTTGATCACTTGCCGTGACGTGAAATATGAAAAAAAGGAGGCTGCTTTTCTGAAGTGCTTCGCTTGAAAACTACGTCGAATTACAATAGCACTTCAAAGTTTTGTTCTATGGAGGCCATAATCCGCTGATTGATTGTGGCGAATCCTACTTCGTTTTACTAAGTATCGAATGCCAGTACATGTTCAATCAATGAACCGCTTTCTTAAAGGACGTACGTATTCTATGATGGTCTGAACCACTTCACAATATCCCACCTATGCGAATTTCTTTTATCTGGGTATTAACTGGTAACGGGAAAACTGTTACTCACAATCTGAGTTGCAGTTGGTCCCCGCGCAGCTGGGAATGTGGTAAATAGACCAGTTGAATTGGGGCGAGTCGGCTCCCAGTTCCAGTTGATCCCAACTACAGCTAGTCCTAGGAGCAGTTACAAGAACACACAACACGGAACGGAAGGTGTTGCTAATCTAATCAAAAACGATTTATTAAAAAAAAAATAAAAGTTGCTTACAACTCCCTGTAACGCCGAATTGGAGCGCAGCTCTTGAGGAGGAGGCGGGAAGGGTGCTGAGGGGAGCGTATACCCCTCCTCCTTCCGCCTCGTCTCTTGATCCTGCCTGCTACTCCGAGCGGCGTCGGCGTCGCCATCGCCGTCGGCGCAGCAGTGAGGTCACGCGCCCCTCGTGACCTCACGGGGGGTACGGGACGTCACCGGGGTTACGTGACCTCACCGGGGTCACGTGAGCTCACGGGGTGACGTGACGTCACTGGGGTCACGTGACGTCAAAGGGGTCACGTGACTTCATGGATACGCCGACGCCTACGCCTACGCCGACGCCGCTCAAGCCATAAAAAGGCGCCTTGGAGCTGCGCTATAAAATCAGTAGCACATTCGTGCGAATAGTTGTGACAACACACTATGTTGGACGTCTGCGTCCGCGCCTGTTCCCTCCTGTCTTCGCGTTGGTAATAACCCTCTCCTCGACAGCACGAGTCTGCGACAAACCCGAGCAATGTACGGTCCTACCTGACACCGACCGGCCTCCCAACTGATACACACAACAATGTTTTTGTAATGATTTTTTACAAATAAAAAAAAAGAATGAACTTACGTTTCTTTGTGGCGTGATGTGGTTCATTATTGACTTTCATTCGCCTCAAGAAGTCTTTAAAAATATATATATATAACTTTATTTACTTATATTAACGCTTTATTACTTACGTAACTTTTTTTCTAAATTTTTTTAATCCATATTTTGTAATTATCTATATTCTTATTTCATGCGAGAAATTTGTTTTATCTCATAGTTTTTTTTTAATCATGACTCAAATGGGTATGGTAAGATGACTTGAACCATGAGAGGAATTCCACACAATTAAATGGTCGTTGATTCTCAATTGTTACCCAACTGGTAAATGTGGGTCATGCCCGTTTGGAAATGGCTATAACCAGAAAATCCTCAACTGGTCTTAGTTGGCCCACCAGATGGTTTCTTTTGACCCCAGTTGGCCTCTATCAAATTCTTTTAAGGATGAGTTGATTCCCAGTTAAATGTAGTTGATTTTAATTCGAATGTTTCACCTGGGAAACAACTCACACTGCATAAAGCAAAAGTATATTAAGACATAAGAGGGTCAAAGAGAAAACAAATCTAATTATGGGATATTCGGCAATTCATTTGCAACTCTATCATTCACTTGCTGCCGTCCACTTACATCACACCGTCTTCTCATTCGTCTTCAAACTGTGTTGCTAAAGTTGGTTGCTAAAGTATGGTTGCTAAAGTATGCAACATACCTCAGCACACTCACTCTGTTCAAATATGTGGAAAAGCACAGTCAAACGTCGTACCGTGCCACGCATTTAGTTGCATCACCCACTTGCTCAAGTTAGAATTCTGCGCACATAAATCCACCAAACACTCGTTCGCACCACCTCTGATGTTGATCTTATAGGCACCCATAAAGATCATGCTCATGTTTACCCTTCGCAGTGTAGTCATGTAAGAGAATGGTTCCTTTGATACACTTAGAGCATCTCCAAAATCAAATCTTTTAAAATGCATTGAACTCGTTCTGAGTCATCGGCATAGACACGCAGACTATTGTAACTAGCACGGACACAACCATCGCCTTTCTATGATTCACACAGATAAAATCGATGTCACGGAAACCGACTTTCGCATGTTTCATATGAAGCGCAGAGTGGCCTTTTTAATAAGCACTGAAACCTGGCGACGGTTCCAGACGTATACAGCAGCTCCAGCGGTTCGATGATGCCCGCGTTTCCGATGTGTCATACACAGGAACTCATCCATCTCAAGTGGGTGTGCAAAACCACGTTCCGCGTTGTTCATTCACATGCGCCTTGGTGAGCACCTCATCGGTAAACACGTCATTTCCGTGAAACTTCAGACCTTGAACATTGAGTGCTGCAAAAAAAATGTTCCGCTCAGCGTCTGCTTCATTCAGAAAAGCACCCGCTTTCTTCATGAGCGCATAAAGTCGGTGTTTCTTGAGTATCCGACACTTTTTTCACACTTGTTTCAATCATCGGAATCTCTATTGTGGAAGGAGGTTAAGCAGTCAGTAAGCTCGTTAACAACAGTGCGTCGATGCACCTGGTTCTTGACGGCGTAACATGCGCAAGCCGTGGGAAATAGGACATCTCGTAGGAGTAGACAGCTTCGCTCTATGTAGCCCCTGCGACCTGTGAATTATGATGGGACCTAAAAGGACCACGAGAAGGCGATTTTGCCTGCACGAAACCTTCATACGTTTTTCGGGCATCGCCGTCACAGATATGCGGCTGGCGGGCACCCACTTCTTATCTCAACGAACGTGGCTCTGACTGCCTGAGGTTTCAGCTTCGCAATTTTATTCGATCACAATAGACTCGAACCTGAACCGGAAGCTTTGAATTTTTCCGTCAGGAAGTCGTTTACTCCACCGCCTCCTGATATTGTAATATTATCGCCCCGTAGAGGGCAAACTACGTATTTTCAATGCTATCGTATTTAAGATCAGTACCTGCACCCGCTCCTCTATTTATGTGTCTGCGTCGCAGGTGACGCGAGAAGTACGACGGAAGTGTAGAGTGTAGAGCCGACGCCACGGGCGCCCTTTGCCTTTTAGTTTCGGATTGAAGCCTTGCACAGGGGCAACACTTAGAAAATTTTTAATGATAATTTGGGATCGCGACCTGGCTTTATTAAGTCTTCAAGTACACTATGCCCCAAATATTTTAATTGAAAAAAGTGAATGAAAAGTTTTAGTTAAATATTCATATAATTAACCGATTCGCCTCCTTTCTAGAGGCGCCTATAGTTCTTAACTTTGCTGGTGGGCGAAAAAAAATTAAAAATAAACACACTAACGCTACTATACTGGTTTTTTTAATACTGGTTTTACCAGAGCATTCTGTATATAATAATTAATTCTCTACTTTTTCCTTCATCAGCAAAATGTATGCTAGGGCAACTCTTTAACCGTTCGTCTGAAGCATCACTTTATGCGTAAGACACAATTATGAGCAGTGCCACGGCCGCAGGCATTGGCCAAGAGATCGAGCTCGAATATCCCACTGCTCTGCTCAGCTATGACGCAGAACTGCTGGCAAGCTAGTTAGGCGCCTTCTGTTCACTGCACTAGGGCTACAGGCGCCTTGAGGATGTCCTTGCAGCCAAAGAAGTGCCATGACACTTACCGCAGTAATTATCGCATAGCGAAATTAGGTGTTTCGCCTCATCAAATGTTCATTGTTCACGGTGAAAGTGCTCCACGTCCAAGATTGAACTCAAGTCGGCCAAGCAACAAATGACCAATCGACCCAGTTTGTTAGCGTTCAGCTTTAAATCACCTGCGTGATGCACAAATTCGAAGTCCCGCCTTAGATATATCTAGTGCCACCTCTTGAAAGCCACGGGGGTGTGAGGTTTGGGTTCACGCAGGGTATCAGCCATTTCAGATATGTACACTCGACCACAGCATTACACCGTCTTCCGAAGAGGTCGCAGCAAATATGGCGCATTTCTCACATGACAGCCGTACATTTATGCTCTAGTGCATCAAGCGAGGCTTTCTTTCAGTTAGGTGATGACCCTCACATTGGCTCGTGGGAAGTCGTCTACATAAGAACCCTGGCTTTAACACACCACTTAAGTCAAAACATATCGCGTCTAGCTATCGTGACAATTACTTTGGAACCCTTTGGAACTTGGGATTTCCGTACATGATGAGGGCCTCTGTCATGGCATCATATCAAGAACTGGTTTCTAAAGTAAAATTAGTGGTGATTTTTTTAATATTTTTATGCTTTAGTGGATAGCTTTTGTTTAAACCCGAAAGAAAAACTGGCCGACTTTTCTTGAGTATGTACAAAGGAATACAGTGGTGTCAAACGCATATCTTCGAACTTGTTTGTATTAATAATATGTGAAGTTGATGACAGCAGAATATTTTATGTAATAAAGATGGACCGGTAGCCATCGTACCTTTTGATAACACATTATAAAAATCTATTCTGACTGCACAAGAGTGGCAATAATGCCTGTGAAATAGCATACCCTTTTCAATCGTGAATTAATTTCGTTAATTAATGCTACCACAAATACACATTTTTTGCGTTAAAGGAAACACCACGCTGGTCGGAGAGATATAAAGAGTAATATTATGTACGAAATATTTTGTAGTCACTTGGTTAAGAGTTCGTAATTGTCATTTTAGTACGTTCATCATAAAGCAATTTTCAATTCGAACTACGTTCTTCTAAACTCTTTTTGTACATTATAAATACGCACTTTTTTGTAACAATGAGATTTATGATGAAAATGCGATTATTGCAAAGGTGGAAGCAAGTTGGACAAGAATGACAAAATAATCCATGGAAAAGGGGAACATAGGGCACAAGAGACAAACACAAATCTTCAAACACGATCAAAATATTAAAGTGGCCTATGGTCCGCTGTAACTCAAAAAAGGTAGGACGAGGGAAAGGAGGGCTGTAGAAGAGGAAGCCGACGGAACGCTACAGAGAGGAACAGGTTTCTCTTTCTCTTCTCCAGCGTTTCGTCTGCTTTCTTCTCCCCGGCCTTTCTTTCCCTTGCCCTACCTTCTTGCATTGCAACGGAATATAGTTGGATATGCCTTCGCGCTATTTTTATGAAAGCGCGATCATTGCGCTATTTGTCTCCAAACATACCTCGGTGACTGATGCGCGAATGGAAAAAACCACCTGGTATAGGTGTCGAAGCAGAGGTCTCTCCATTTCCAGTCGAGCGCTCTACCAACTGGGCTAACCAAGAATCAGACGTCAGTAGGGAAAACAGATTTTATCAGCTGCCACTTGTATAACACCAACAGGGGTGAACATCCTCCATTTTAAGGTTATGGCGATAATGTAGTTAATGAAAATGTGCAAGCGAGCTGTACAAGACTGACGAAAATATTCCCTGGAGGAGGGGAACAAGGGGCACGAAAGACAAACACGAATCACCAAAACACTGTTAGCTGACTGGAGCGCCACCGAAACCAGGACAAGGCGGATTTTTTTGGCAAGGCATGAGTCACCTGAGTGTTTGGAGATTTGTGTTTGTCTTTTGTTTCCCTTCTCCAAGAATTATTTATGTCAATGAGATTTACATTTTTCTGTGCTCAATTAACTAAAAATATATTCGTACATTTAAGTTCAGAAGAAAATATTATCTTTGCAGTGTTTTTTTTTTTTTGCACGATAAGAACTTTTTTAAATTTACTTCTACCATTTTGTTGCGTAGTAAAACTCCAGCAAATATTTTTTGCGTGAAGTCGGACATTGAGGGACAATAAAATAAAACTTCTAGACACACTGAATATTTTTTATTGATGCACCAAATTAATATTGCGGATGACTAGGTGCAGAAGTGTTACTCGGCATGCAGATGTGTTTATTTAATATTCTAAATAAGGAGATTTATGAGTGCTAAAAGCGAAAGGCTACTCTAGCTTCGTACATATGATAATATTTAACAACGTTCTTTGTGGCTTCATTTACGACGGACGTATAAATTCCTGTGATCATATTTCGAAATTTCAAAATGAAAGCTTGCTCAGATGATGTTGTAGTGATGACAATTGTTTAGTGCAAGATCTCAGTGACGATTATGCGTGGTGCTAATGGTCAGATGCTGGCGCATTCGTGTGGTGAGGTCAGACGAAATCTTGCATCACTCTCCTCCATTCGACCGCCTGAAGAAGAAAGTGGGTTAAAATAAACGCAACTGCCAATTTATTTTGTGTAATGTAACAATAGTTCGGACTCACATTTTGCAGTTTTTGGTCAGTATTTGATTCTTTTTCTTCAACCTGTCCGAACAAAAGTGATAATAGGCGGTTTGGAGCAAAACTCCAGGAAATAAATAATTTCGCAATTTTTATAGTACTCGATGTTAAAAAAAAAACTAAAAAAAACATTCGTGATAATTAAACTCAGGTCACTTCAGGACAAAGCATAACAATCTTGTCGCGCGAAAAAAAAATTACATAGGAAGTTAGCAATAATATTTACTAATGCTAAAAAAAACATGCCTCCGTGAAACCCAATCCAGTTTGCTTTGGGCTCACTCTGTGAATAAATTAACAATAAAGCTGTTGAATAAAAACATACAAATAATATGAGATGTGCCGAACTGCAATGGGTTGTACATGGTAGATAATATGCAACAATATGCCGTATTGTTTTCTCACAGATCGTAGAAACAAAAGACAAAACAAAAAAAAAACACCAGGTTATTCTGAATATAGTTTACTTTCGTGCATATGCCTCTTCAGAGTTCTAACAAAGTCTGTTCAAGCTTTTGGATGCTTTCTTAATAAATAGTAAAAAAAAGAAGGGGGGAGGGCGACAATTCGCAATTTACTTTTTTGTCATGTTTCGCGGATTTCAGTTTCTGGTAAGCGTCAACTTCTTGCTGAAATGAATATTTGAAAGACATATTCGTGTGCATCTTTTTCTTGTACCTTAAACCTCGGAAACTGTACTTATGCTGACGCGGGCACGTAGCAAGGATTTTGTTCCGGGGGGAGGGGGGGGGGGGGCGCCCATGACAAAAGACTGTATGAGGGGGAGGGGGAGAGGAGGTCCCAGCAAAAATGAAGATTTCCGGGGGGGCCCAGGCCACGTGCCCCCCCCCCCCCCCCTTTGTCTACGTGCCTGCGCTGACGGGTGAGCAGGCCACCAACACACCTGGTATTGCATAAGTTAGCTATGGTGCAATAATGACCGCAATAAATTAACATATATGAATTTTTTGTTTTATAAAAAAATGCACAGAGAAGAGCCAATATACTCTGTATTGCCTTATGACTATTCGAATATATTTACCTTGCAAACTTAGAACATTACGACATTGCTGCTAGAATAGTTTAATTGTTGACCGCACCTCTACTAGAAACAGTGGCAGAGTAATAATAGCCGGTGACATTCACTACACAAGCATCATAGATACAGTACGTTTTGAGCTTGGATGGGAAGTAACTGAAATATTTGTTTTACGTAGAGATGTTTGCATTTTAGTTCTCAAATGAACTTCGAACGGGTGTTGGACACCAGCTGAGACCAGACGGGGGTGTGAACAGCAGCGTATTTATAATTGATATCAACTATAATTAGTGGCATGGGATTACAGTGCCCTAATGTTTATTGTAAAGAATGTAAAACAAAATTGTGAATAAAGTGAAATAGACGTTGCTCTAAAATCCCCGTTGCATATTGCGAACGCGGCTGAGCAAGGCGCCTTACCTCAAAATTATGCTTCCTGTCAAAACCAAGCAGATCAGAAGAAGTGCCGACAGCACCACTCCAATGATTACAGTGTTCAATGTGGCAGCTACAAAAATCATGAGTGAAATGCAATAAGCCAGTTTTGTGCTAAAGTATAATAGATACTTTTTAAATTCGTTTTTTAATTAAAAGGACAAAAAATTTGAAAGTACATGTAGCAAACATTAGAGTTTACATAACCGCCGATTACTATCTGCATAACTAATGAAGGCGGTTAAATTCCTCACACTTTCGTGAAATGTCTCATGTTTAAATATATTGATTTTGTCTAGAATCATTCAAAATCTGTGGATTTTACATCCTCAACACTGAAATCCTTATATCATTGTACTGCAGTAATGGACGTTGATACCTAATATTAATTATAAATTGAAACTGCACAAAAAATTCCGAATGCCTGAGCACGAAGTGCAAGTTCAGGGCAATGATTTATACATTAATAAGTTAGCCCCCAAAAACCAAAAAAAAAAAAAAGAAAAAGGAAACGAGCCGATAACAACAGTCTAATTGAATGTTCGATTAAAATTAGGGCTAAATCCAATGTTTCATTGGGATTTATAGGTAGAATTGCTGAAAGTTTATGCTTTCAAGGATTAAAACTTACACCAAACTTCCTTGTTTTCTTCCTCGCATAGTGGTCCCTTAAATGTTGGTGGACACCTAAAAATGAAATTGCAAAAAAAAAAAAAAACACCAGCGTCACTTTAATCAACGAAATGATGTCTATTTCTGACTCTAATATTTTATTAGCCTATGGCTTCAAGGGTAGTATGCAGAAGTGTAATTTACAATATCTCGAAGGAAAAAAATACTCCGCTATCATAAAGATTACGCTAGTTCGAACTTTATTGTTCAAAGATCCTGCCAAGCGTATTAACACATATCGTGATTAATTTGAGCTCTTCACACTGGCCTTATTTGCAGCTATATCCAAATAAAATATCTTACCCAAAATAGTTTATGTGAAGAAATCGGTTCGGAACATTGAAGGAAAACTGTCTATTTAGTGGATAGTTATATCAATTCAACCGAAATATTTAGATCATAAACCCACACCGGATAAATTTATCCTAAATTCATGCGCTATAGGCATATCGTAAACTCATACTGTATAGTTATATTATAAACTAATCTATTACAGTTATATCATAACCGCGTGCCGCATAGTCACTTATTTGCAAAGTTTTTAATTTTAATTTGATTTTATCTCGAAACAAATGGGCTGTCAGTTGGGCGAGTGCCGTCTTCACCACTCAACCACTCATTTATCAGGCTCAGTGGGAATTATATGAATCGATAATAGTCATGCTAAGTTGACTAATTAGCTGCAATTTGTAAATTAGCTGTTAATTTTCGGTTTTTAAGGCAAGGTTGGAATTGCTGTTTTGACGACAATTACCATGAGAGACCTGAGCAATTTAAATAATTTCTTCAAATGTTGTGTTTCGTATGATAGTATTGCATTAATGTTCGATTTTTGTTTTCCTCAATCAAAAATTGCAAGCCTAAAAAACGCAGAAATTCGAGCCTACAATGACGCTTGGAAGAGTGACGTTGTGGTTTCGGTCACGTCGTCACTTGTGTCGTCGGCGCACCCTGCAAGGACCGCCTTGGAGGTAGTGACGGCGTAAATGTAACAACGACATCACTCATCCAAGCGTCATTAGGAAGTTTTAAAATCGCGTATACAATTTTAGCCCACGGCGACGCTTGCGTTAGAGCTCACAGAGCAGGAGAGTTTTAGAATAGCGTTGCTCCGTTACGACGCCAAAAACCCGAGCATCTCGCCTCTCGCGTTTGTAAAGCCACCAAGATAGATTAACCATTTTTATTTTAACCACGAAATTCTATGACCCGTCGTCTCCGATTGCGTTGACTTAGGGAGAGGTGTTGTGTGCTGAACTTCCCACACCGTCCCTTGGACGAGATACGTGCTCACGTCGCAAGCAGCAAGTTGCTTGCGATCGCTGCCCACCCTTTTCTGGATCTTCCAACTGTTTTTAACGCGATCCACCAGTAGGGCTGCAATATCGTACTGTACTGACAACCACAGCCGTAGGGATTCCGCCGACGTTTCGCACGCGGCAACCGCCAAGGCGGTCGCTGCCGCTGTCCTGGGAGCCTCCATTTTTAAATTCTGCTCGTCTTGGCTTCAGCCAAAACTTCTCGCGTATCGCAAATGCTTCTTGGAGGAGCGCAACGATTCTGCGTACGCACGCAATTTTGACAAATAGCATGCGCTAAAATAGCGCACGCAAAACGCAACACGAGGTTAGCGTACGAGGCATGCGCACTGGCGACGACGCTAATCTTTGAGGACGCAACGCACTAACGTACGCTATTCTAAAAGTTCCTATCGTGTGCAGGGATTTCGGCGCTCTTTTGAGTGCTATTTTTACTAGCGCGAAAAGAGGAGAACTTTGGTTTATATTAATTACTGAAAAACAATTATATTTAAGCAAACTTTAAAATTACTTTGGCTTCTAATACACGTCCCGTCAATATTGCAATAAAATCATGACCCATAAAAGCAATAACTAGAAAGTCCACCAACAGATTTTGGTTAATTTGTCAACTTGAGGTGATGATTATTCCCTCATGTAATGTCCGCCGAGCCTCACAAATATATAGTGAAAAAAGTCCTCGTCCAGCGTTTCTTACCCTCTATGAAAAAAAAAAAAAAAACTTATCAAATTAAAAGCAGAGACACTAGATGTGCCGGATATTTATGCTAAATATCATCACTGCAGATATCAAAGATCAGAAAACATCGTTTCAAAATATATATTAAATTAGTATCCTTACATCAATATGAATATTCCAAATATGAGCTTGATTTGCAATCCTTCCTTAAGATATATTACTATTTCAAACGGTTTGCTTCGACTGGCGAAATATTAATTTTCTTGCATCAAAAAACCTCGCTATGAACAAACCGAAGAGTTTAATTTTTGAGCAAAAAATAAATTCAAACAAGATATTGAAATTTTAATTGTTGCATTAATTGGTGTCTTCCTTTTGACTTGTTTTTGATACATTTCTTTGATGATAACTTAAGAATTTCTAATAAAATAAAAGTATATTTGAGGACACTGTTTTTTTTTAATACTGCGCAACATTCCAATAAATATCCCAACCAGTATTAGGTCTACAATTTAATCTGGCTAATGTTATATTCAGGTTATGTGGGTCATTAACATAGAAAGATGGCAAATAATACCTTATATTTCTCGATCAAAAAGAAAGCAAGGTCAGATGTGGTACGTATAGACAGCATGGTTGTAAAATTATTTGTAAATTTAAAATTTCAACGATAATAAGATGTGACCTCTGTGATACTGTATTACTCCGATTTTATACTCTGGCTTTGTTTTCCTATTCAATGGTAACAGCATGTTGCGACAAATACCAAAATCCCGTCCTAGATGCTACGATCGAGGCATTTAAAGGTCACAATTTATATACTATTACTCGAAACCGGAAAGTTTGTTCTCTCCATGAATTCCTTCCAATTTCTATGGGAAGCTGTTGAGTTAAACAAAAATGTAAGTGGTGGTTTTGAATACTTAGACAAAACAGAATAATGATAAACAATTTATTGATGTCCACTCCTTCTGATGAAAGTTTATAAAAGGGAAGTTTTGTTTTAAGCGTTTTAGTTATTGTAAAACTGATATTTAAATATGTAACTTCAAATTTAGCAAGATGTTGAAATGTTCTTGTTTTTTTTTTAGTGAAAAAGTTGCTAGCACACAAGAGTAGTATTTAAAATGAGTAATTTAATTACTGAGCTTTAATTACTTTTTTAAGTAAATTGCAATTGTAATCCATTACTCTTGACAAAGAATAATTATATTTGTTATTTAATTACTGTTTGCCTGGGTCTTTGGAAAATATTGACGACAATTGAAACTACTTTTCATTTTTCCGCTAGAAATAGTGACAAAAGAAAATAGAGTTAGCATCTGCCTCATTGCCGTTCTGCCAACACAAAGGTCTGTGAAACGCCAAAGCTGTGCCAGGGCACCGACCGTGAGCGCACACCTTAGCTAAGGGAGTTGGATCCTGGGAAAGTATCGTCATTGCATTCTCTCCATTCTAGTCGAACACAAACATATACTAACATACAGACGACTAAGAACCAGGGAAGGCAATTGGCTGGTCTGTCTTCTTTGCCATAGCAATCGCCATTTTGGTTCCTTAAAATCTTTAAAGCTTCTACAGGATCGTTATATACCAATGCGCCACAATCGCCATAGAGCGTAGCTGTACTGAAAGCGTTCGTTGTCAACTGAAGCTTTTTGGCTCTCTGTATGACATCAACTTATCAATTGTGCTTATCCCCACGGATCTCTCGCAATTAGTTTAGTAAGGTACGTTGTTGGGCTAGTTGGTTCATCTTAGTAAAACATATAAAATAGCGCAACAGGAACAAGGACAAGAAGTAAACAGGAGATGCGGATACTAGGAAGAAGCCGAGAGACGGTCGCTCGAGAGCTATTGGAAGCTTTCTTTATCAAAAAAAGTGGGACGGCATGTGTCAGCGACACTTCTATTGTTCTTTATTGTAATGAATATCAGTTTTTGAATGATCGGGTGAAAAATTAATCAACTTTTACGTGGAGCTGCTTTGCCTGTCGTGTGTATATATGTGTTCGATTTTCCAGAATAAAACTAGTTGAAAGTTAGCGCCTGTCCTGTTTACTTCTTGTCCTTGTTCCTGTTGCGCTATTTTATATGTTTTACTCTCGCAATTATTTTTGTTGCGCACTTAGAAATAGGGAGATAATTTTTTCAATGCCGCCAAGCAGCGACATCGCATATGGTAGCGGTTGCGAAGATGTGCGCTTGTTTCGCCAGTGTGTTGATAACAAAATCTCCCTATACAAGACACTTCTTTATAAAGCAATTTGCCACCGGGAATTGAAATTCAGTCACAAAAAATGCAAAGGTCAGCGAGAAACTGGTCATTCCGTAAACCAAAATGGCGACCAGACGGGGGGCTCAGCTCTACTTCCTCGGGATCCTCTGTCTTTAAAAGTTGGGAAACTGCTGAAGTTTCAGCACACCTTGAGCGGCACGAAAATGTCCTATTCAAAGCGAGCGTACTTCCCTTAAAAGTAAATAATAAAAATAATTTGATTTTTGTGCGCACATGAATATTTTTTTATGGATTGTGTAGGCTATGTCGAGATTGATTAAAAGTTTAAGCTTTGAACGCATGCGTTTCGTGCCTAGCTGAGTCACTAACAGGATGAAAACGCCACTGAGAAGCTTAACTTCCCCCTCATCCAGCGCGAGCTTTCTACCTTTAATGACAGTCTCATGAGCTTTGGGCCTGCACGTGCAACCAAAGCGCGGCGCCAGGCAACAAGCGTTTGCTGGAGGCCGGTCGTCCGAAGGGTAAACCCTGTCCTCTTCATGCTCTTGGTGAATATAACACAGCGATATCATGCTTATTTCGAACATCAGTGCTAAAAAGAACACTAAACAATCTTAGTGGTGTTTCAGAATACCAAAAGAACTCATGAGCATAAGGCTCGAGGTACACCTAAGCACTTCTTTTGAGTTGTGAATGCGAAAGCAGGAATTCCGTTCTTGAGCGCGCCCTCGTGAATTGGCCGCGCCGCGGTGACATCGGCCGTGCCGCCGCTCTGGAGTCTGCCCGGGCGGGCTGGCACCGCCGCCATCCGATTCCTTCTACCGGCGCGCTGGCGGCGCGGGTACACAGCGCCATCAGGTGGCGCACC
Organism: Ixodes scapularis; assembly: GCF_016920785.2. Taxonomy (NCBI): domain Eukaryota; kingdom Metazoa; phylum Arthropoda; class Arachnida; order Ixodida; family Ixodidae; genus Ixodes; species Ixodes scapularis. The sequence continues at coordinate 92,020,434 of NW_024609835.1, forward strand.
TCGAAACTGACGCGCGGCGGCTGCATCCCTCAGATTTCGGCTTCATTTCGCTGCAGTTTTACGCGGCTTTTTATGCGGCTTCAAAGCTGGGAGGCTTCATATGGCGGTTTCATTTCTTTGCCGTTTTGCGTGGCTTTCAGCGTGGCTTCAGATCGCGGCTTCACCTCGCTCCATTGGGAGAGGGGAATTTAGCTGTCGTTTGGAGCGGTTTTTGGTGCGCCTTCAAAGCTCATGACGTCGGCTCGCTCCGAGGGGCAGTTACAGTTTTCGCATTATTAACGAAGTGGACAAACGAAGGCATGCAATGTGACGGATGTTAACAGGCGTAAAACAAATATTCAGGAGTCAGAAAAGAAAAGCGCACATCTTAGGGCGGAAAAATGCTTTCAGATTTACATTTGTAAAGAATCGTACCCTCGATACAAAACTTATTGTGAAGTGTTTTCATTACTTTCTGAAAGTGATGCATAAAGTTATGACTGATATTTTCTACCTACTAATTATACGCTAGAATCACAAGCATATAATTAAAGTTCACCCAAATTTCGGGATAATACGAATTTTTCAAAATCCCCGGCCAAAGTCCCTTGAGACTAATGTATTACGTTTCGGTCTAGTCCAAATGCTTTCTCGGGCCACGGTGGATCATACGCTTTACTACTTTTAAAACACAGTTGTTGTAATTCTAATTAAACTACATTTGCAAAGCAATGTAGCCAATCGTATTCATAAGGTTGAAATTGTACGCTTCTTTAGCAGAATGTATACGTAACTAAATTATATTTGTTGAAATCATAAGATACATGCAGGTCCATCGGTTAGACAAATGTGAACAATTTAGTTTAATTTTCGATCAATAAAATGTTGCTTAGATACTACAGTGGACACGTTTTTCATACTTCCACAGAAACAGAGGAACACTTACGTGCACGTAAAGTCGACAGCGGCGTCTGGCTTGCAGGTGCCTCCATTTTTGCAAACGTTTAGTGTACACACAGCTATAATGTAAACAAACGCATTGCACATTTTATTCGTATTCAGAGCAACTGTGATGTATAATTCTAACGACAAAGAAAATGAATGTGTTTTAATCTTGGCGCAACATTTGGAAGTATGTCTGTTCAGAAACTGTGGGGGCAACAAAATAATTCCTAGATAAATGATGCAGATTTCAGTTTTTTATTGTGAGGATTTTGGGAAGTCCTCTTCTCTAGCAGTCAGGATTTTTACCTCTACATGCCCTGTTGTTTATGTCCGTAGGATGTACGGTTAGTATTATACAAATAATACCTACGAGAGTAGGTACGTACGCGCGCTGGCAATACAATAATAAAACAGCCGATCAAGCCTTTTTCTGGGTTTTCGGCCCTAGAATCTCAATTAACTTTTGTCTTGTCAGAGACCCAAAAATGAAAGCTTAACTTCGCCTTCCACTCCTTGTTGGGACCTCAGCGGTATCTTAATAACTGGCCGGTACTCTAAAAAAGCACGATGGACTGTTTCAACTCGTATTGTCCGCTATGGTATTACAATAAGTCTGACGAAAATATGGGATGAGAGTAAAGGAACTACTATTATGCCTACTTTCTTGAATAGTCACTAACCTAAATAGTGATTTCGCTTTCACTTTCTATTATTGGTATCGCCATGGTTCTTGGTTGTCACGTAGAACAATTACTCCGAAAGTATTACTTAGAAACAATTTTCTTAGTGTCTTAACACACGACAATCAAGTAGGCCTTCAATAAGTGGAAACCTTAGGGTTTGACATCAGGCCCGGATGTAATTGGTGGGCTCGCCTTGTTAGGTGGTGAAAATCAGCGGGTTATACTGATACAAAACTTCCTAACATGCCCATAAGAGCTGTGGACTTAAAAAAAAAAAATATCGAGCTTCTTCAGTTCATGATGCAGTCGAAAGCATGATTCTAAACTTAATAAAAGCATATGTCATAAAAAAGTTTATTTCAATATTCTGTAGAACGGATTAAACCGCGGTGTCTATACCATGCTGACGGCACCAGTACTATAAATTGTTTAAAGAATATGCCTAGACGACACAGACAAGCTGTTCGAGACGTCGTTATTGTTAAAAATAGTGACGCATATTTTTTCCAGGTTATTTTCGAAGCCGGTGGATTTCACATGGTTGTAAAAATAGCATAAATTTGTATTTATTTATGCCAGGTTCGCTGTCCACGTTCAACATGGGGGCAACGCAACGTAAAGTGGGCTGCTGTGTTTCTTATCTTTTCTGTTTCTTTTTGATGTGCGTTTGATTTGTCTGCCTTGGTAGGATCAGATGTGGTTATTTCCTGTTGTTGAACACAGCTTTCGTTAACCATCGTGTTTTGTCTCTTCGAGCATTTTCCGTGTTTTAAACTCACACCATAAAGAGTCTGGTTTAAATTACAGAAAACGTTTGGTAATATTTCACTCTAGAGAACATTGGAGCAGCCCTTGTCATAACTGTGATCACAACTTTTTCCAAGGACTGCACTCCTTCCTTTCTACAGGAGACTAATCTGTTCGTGGATAAACCAAACATTACATAAAAAGCGGTGTCAGAGTTGAAATTTCGTATTAGTTGAAATTCGGGACTCTTATTTTATATAAGACTCCCGAATTATGGAGTTTTTTTCGCTTAATGGTGAACGTGAACAATTTTATTTGCACTTTTGAGTGTCTGGTGTCTCGCTTTTAGCAGAAGAATATTTAAGAGCACTGAGAGAGTACACTAACGAAGTAATGGCATCATATTGCCGCATGCATGGCCAAGTTGGCATCGCTCCCGGCTCCCAAGCGAGAGCACAGCTGTATAGTTCTCCTAATGGAACCTTTTTTGCACAATCCTGTGACATATCGCTTGATCTTGCGCATAATTTTCCAGACTACGCAATATCTAGAAAAGGTTGAAACTGGCAACATCAGCACAGTCCATCTTTCGTCGCGATCTGACAATGTATACGGTTCTTTCTCGTTTTAATTTGAGAACACCAGATAGCCTTATCAAACGTGTGTTTTCAGTTCCACATTTACCTGCTGTTTTTATTCGTGACAATATACTATACGTTATTTGAACCAGGATGTCTGAAGTGTTCATTCACTGGACGAAAATAACCAAAAACTTAACAAAAACACTGAAGCAAAAAAGAAAAAAGACAGAAAAAGTGTGATGATTTAATATGCGGTTAGCTTTGCATGTAAAGCTAAGACACACGTTATGTACCCCATTTTTTATATACATTTTATATTATTCGGAAACGTTACCAAAGGTTATTCTCTAAACATTAACTGCCTGCCCATATTAATGGGGCTCAGTTATTACTTTGTGTTTATGCGACTTTTTTTTTAAATTTAGGTCGAATGTTATACTTTCATTGTGATATACCATGCGCAACTATTTTCACTCCATAAGAAAAAACACGTTTTTTTTACACACCATCATCCTTGAATATTTTATCCTTTTTTGCTTTGTCTAGAAAGTCATTTTTTACAAGAATTCTATCGAACAAATGTGTCTTTATATTTTGTTTAAAACCCGCAGATAAATGGCCACTGACGACTCCGACATGCATACTTTACACTGTCTAAAAGGTTGCTGAAGGGCGCAATAAAACAAGCTAAACATCGTCTGCATATCGAGAAAAAACATATTGCACGCACGGGGCTAAAACATGCGCCTGATTTTCCGGTTGGCAGTCCTCCTCGCTCGGGATCAACGGAAGAAAAAGATAAAATGCCAAAGTACAAGCCCGGGTTGAAGTAACAGAGCAGTCAAGGAGCGCACCACCTCACTATTGCCGTCACCATGCACGCAAAATTCTTATATAAATTTTATATTTTTTCTTTCTGAAAATGTTTTTTTTTTTGTATTAATATGTTAGGGTGATACCGAGAGATATTTAGCAACAATAAAGAAATATCGATGTTCTGCTTGTGAGCGGCCAAAACGATGTCTAAATTTGACTGGGTCGAAAACCAAAAGCAGTGTATGAATGAATTACTGAATTACTTGGAATGATGGTAATGAGGGTTAGAGTTTTGGTTGGAAAGCGATTCGACTGCAAAAGGGAGAGAGCATAAGTAAAAAAAATGAAAGCCGTTTACAATTGACTGTAACGCCGGTTGGACCGCAGCTCTTAAGGAGGAAGATGGAAGCGTACTGAGGGATAGGTGACTCCTTAAGGTTACGTGACCTCAGGGGGGGTCGTGTGACGTCAGGGGGGTCACGTGACCTCGGGGGAGGGGGTCACGTGACTTCAGGGGGTCGCGTGACGTCAGGGGGTCACGTGGCCTCGGGGGAGGGAGTCACGTGACCTCAGGGGGTCACCTGACCTTAGGGGGTCACGTGACCTCGGGGTGGTAACGTCACCTCAGGCGGTCACGTGACCTGGGGGTCACGTGACCTCAGGGGGGTCTCGTGACCTCAGGCGGTCACGTGACCTCGGGGGGGGGGGGGGGGGCGGTCACGAGATTTCGGGGGAGGGGGTCACGTGACCTGGGGGTCACGTGCCCTGGGGGTCATGTGACTTGGGGAGTAACGTGACCTGGGTGTCACGTGACCTGGGGGTCACGTGGCCTGGGGGGGTCACGTGGCCTGGGGGGTCACGTGACTTGGGGGGTCACGTGACCTGGGTGGTCACGTGACTTGGAGGGGTCACGTGACCCTGGGGGAAGTCACGTAACCTTGCGGGTACGCCGACGGCGACGCCGCTCAAGCCGGAAACGGCCGCCTAAGAACTGCGCTCTAAGGTACGCAGTCGGGCAGAGGCGCAGCTTCCGTGCGCTTGGCGCAAGCAAGGAGGTGGCGCTGTTCTATGGAAGACTTCGTTAGCTCACCGACGGTGGTCGCTTGATGCTGTTAGCTCTGTATAACCGGTAGTTCACGAAACATAACGTGACAGGCAAAAGTGAGATCTGAATGTCAAAACGCTTTTTTTTTTGAGGCAATGAGTTTGCGAATTATTTTCGGGAGAGTTGGATATATGGAGCAACCAGTACGGAGTGGCTACAGTTCGCGTGTAAGCGCTAAGTGCTGTATATTGTCATGAATAACAAGAGCAGAGGCGGCGAAAATCTCATTTCAAACTGATAGTCTAATGGTGCGAACTTGTGCCAAACAAAATAAAAAACGATCGTCGAGGCAGTTGAAAAGCAGGCCGCGATTTTGCGGCGTAACAGCAAGCGAGAGCGAGACTGACTATACAAGCTCCCGCGCAGCTCTTTATCCAGTGTGAGTTGGCTTCTCGATCCTTCGGACCAGAAGGTTCGAGCGTCAAGCGTTCGGCATGAGAATTCACAGACGCTTTCGTGAACAAGAAAATAGGACGAATTCATAAAAGTTCTGGCGCCGCGAGCGGCAATGTTACCCATCATCTGCGTGTAATTGGTTTACTACCAGATATAAATTAACATCTGGAATGGGCTGCTCTTCGAGACATCCACGTATGAAATATATTTATTTTATATTCATAAGGGATATTTCGGTTTGTCCGTATTTTCCTTCACAAGAAAATAAACATTGTGTCTGGGTTTAGAAATCCGCAGACACTTCATTGTTGCACTTATCTAGCCTAACACCCCTCGCCTCCCCCAATTTCACTAAGTTATCGTTGTCATCATCGGAAACATGATAAACCTGATCCGCTGCTTTTACTTTTCTTCTCGAGTTTCTTGTAGCAGCTTATGTTATTTTTTGTAGAATTCGTTAACTGATCAGCCTGATGATATTTGACATAAAACACGCCGAATTCCTGAATACATTTTTAGAGCAGTTTAGGAGTCTTATAAAGAGTGAAAAACATAATTTAGATTTTCCGGATATGTAAATATGGTTGTGATAGTATAATACAAAAAAAACTAAATGAAAGTAATGTTTATGAGAAAAGTGCTGGTTGGTAAATGCTGAGTGAAATTCACCATGATAAAATTTTCAAAGGTGGCTTAACCTGCTTTTAAGAGTGGTCTATGCATAGGTGCCCGTCTCATTGGTTAAGCTGCCCCACCAACCATGCAATTGTTTTTTAATTATGGAATTTTTTTATATGAAATTAGTCTCGTCATTCATTGGTGTATTTCCTTGATACGTTTAGACATGAAATTGATGTCACATGACAACATGACGACATTATGACGTATGATTAAATGACTCAATTTTTTCTGCCACAATTGAGGAAAAATTAACGTCGCCTGACGTCCTAGTATCATATAAAAGTGGCGATGTGGGCTAATTGACTACCGACTGAAGAGGCGGTGTGAGCTAGTTGGTTCGTAACTGAATTGTCCGTTGTCATTTAGCGCTTGTAAGTTTACCTCTTCTACTTTGATCAATTTTTCTACAGAATATTTTCGTCTCTTCAGTCGTAGCACGACGTGATGCCACGACTTCACACAATTATATCCCGTCACGTAACGCCACCCCATGGCGTCAGTTCAAGTGACGTAAATTTACCCGTTATATTTAAGTGTGATATTGATATCATGTGACGTCACACCGCTTTTCATCACTTGACACGATCACATGACGTGACGTCAAGGTGTTAACTTCACGTGACTATTTTTTTCGCTATTTCCTTTCTACATTTAGCGGGGAACATAAGTAATACGTTTTTGCTCACTCTCCGTAAAATCTCTTTACTGCATTCTAGACAGGTTGAAACGATTGCTCTTGAAAGATTGCATTTTACGCATCTTTATAACTTCGGAGATAAAGGTCGGTGCACTCTTTCAAACTCATTGATCATTTTCTGATTCTACCCGCAATTAGGCTAAATTCAGAAAGCACGTATTCTCACATAAATATAATAAAATATGGACAAATTATACTTACAGACACAAGTGTCATTATCAAGCCGAAACCCTCGTTTGCAGAGACAGGTTTGATGCACGCACTCCTTGTTTTCATGTTCACTGCAGTACTCAGTGCAGGGTTTATCTGAATACAACAAAAAGGAATACGTTAAATAACGCTGAGAGCATGACATAAAACTTAGTTGTGAATGAAAGACCATAGAGCAGAGTTTTTTTTTTTTGTTTTTTTTGTCGGCGAAATATGAGAACTATATGGATATTTAATTTTACGGTTATTTAGTATTTGAGAAGAACAATTATGAAAACATTAATAAGGTAAGTCCATTCCACGTTAACTCTACATCAGCTCTGCTAACGCAGCTTTCTTGAGGCGATTAAATTCTGCTTGCAAAGTACTAACCGCGCTCCCTAAGAGGCGTTAGTGGGTTAATCAAACAGTGAAACTATTTGACGTGATTTTCTTTAAATATAGAGTAACAACATCGTTCAACGGATATTTGCATTTTTTTCAATTTTCTGGATTTTAGTTTTTTAGCCGGTTCATGAGCTTGCAATTATTTACGATACACAGCTACGTACCTTCTGTGCTTATGATATATTGACTTCGATTCGTTTTTAATTGAGAGCTGATAATTGAACCGAAAGCAACCAACTCCGTATTTTGTACTAGAAGGACAACCGATTAGAGCAACGTCGTTGTGTTCAGTTAAACTGAAATAGCACCAAACAATTGACGCACGTAGAGCGTAAAATAAAGACATAGTTTTGGAAGGACCATTGTAATAATTATACGGATGGATGCATTGCAATTTTCTTGGGTCTCAAATGTTTATCGCATTAAGGAGTTGCCTATTGGGAATAGACGATTATTGCCGCGACTTCTATTTCAATTTTGTTAGTCAAGGGACAGTTACGAGAGACCTCAAACCTTTTTTTTGAAGAGTAACGAATATTTGGGGTAGGTACACAAAAGCTAAGACATTCATATTCCACCATCATAAACCCAAGCAAATAAGCACTCCATTTTATAAACAATCAAACAAAAACTAACAAAGAAAAAAAAAAATGGGTGGGTAATACAGAAACCCACAATCCGGACTATGAACAATCCGTTTAGAAATGAAGTTGTAAACTGTGTAAATATATGATTTTTTCTGTTTAATATGGAACAAGCTTTCTAAACACGGTTCCTAAACACAAGCGAAAAAAGAACAAAATATTGATATTTTTGGGCCCTCAATGTAAACCCTGAGCTTTTCCTATTGTCTGCTGATTGCCCTTTCGATGGAAAGGATTGCACATTGCCACCGTACAATGAATAGATTACCCAGACTCCGATAACAAATGAGTCACTCGCCCTTCTCTTCCTGTGTTTGTCACCGCCGGGGGTGACAAACCTGAAGAGCATTCATAGGTCATGCGCAGACAGAACACTTCCAATGCCACTTGGAAGTCAATAAGATAGGCGCAAAGAAGGAAGAGGCAGTTATTATCTGAATCTTGAAATGTCCACACTTCACGATATTTATATGAAAAAATGTATTGATATCACATATTCTCCAAAGACATTGCTTTGCACGATATTTATATGAAAAGCGTTTAAAAGAATAAGCAGCAAGCCTGTAGGACGCAAAAATGCTGAAAGTGCAGGTGAGCTGGTCTGTATTCAACAGTATAGTAAACTTAAATATTAGCTTCAATTAATTTGTTTTTCTAAAACGTATAAAAGATACGAAAAATATTTTCTTCTGAGCAATATTTACGCAGATAGACGCAATTTAGGTGCAGAATGTGGAGGTCGCAGCCCGCTAAGCCCCGCCCGTGATCTATTTGCTCTGCCTCTTACTATTTTATATTTTGTTTCACCACAGTCTCAAAATTTACAGCCACGTTGGGGAACGTTTTTGTTAAGTAGCAGATATATTACTCTTTTTGGTTAAGAAAGTAGGAACCAAAAAGTCTGTGAAGAAAAAGTCTAGATTTTCCTAAATTAACAATGCACTTTTTGCCCAGGCCTGCTGCTTAATATTTGTGGCCTTGACTTTGATTTGTTATACCAGATGACTCACATTACGAATGATTTTCTTGAGGAACGGAGGAGCCTATGTTATCGCAACATGACTAATATTGTGTCAGCATTACATGTTAGCGTCAAAGTTACAGGTTATAATTAACTACACGTCTTAAATGAAAAGGAAGCTACGTTTCTGCAACTAAGGTAGCTGAGGCTGAGACGGACATACCTTGACAAAGTTCCACTTCAAATCCAGAAACATTCATGTTTCCGACAGGAATGGCTCTAGCAGTGTCGCAAACTAGCGCATACGCATTATTTCTCTGTATGCACTTTAATCCGCCAAGTCTCTTTCCTAGTGTTGAGAGCCCCATTTCGCAATGGTTCACTAGAGTTGCTGAAACATTACATTTGGGCGTCAGCTGAAGGTTATACAACTCACGTAGGGACACAATGGTTCAGTGGTATGGGAAATGAGACGTGCAAAATTGTCTTGACAACATATATTCTCAAAATGAATTGCTTTGCAGCATATTTATATGAAAAGCCTTTATCATTGAACATCACGATATTTGTTCAAGCGTATATAAAAGTTTAATAATGTTAAATAGTTTATTAAATAGTTTTGCAACTATTTAATAAAGGGGGGCTTTGTTGGTCTTATGGTAGGGAAACCGCAAAGAAGGTTCTTTCTAGATGGAGTGCTCATTCTAAACTGGTAAAAGGGGGGGTGGTGAGATCATTAATTGGCAGTGCACTGAAAAAATCTTGTTCTCATTGTGTTGGTAACGCTTTCGACGTTCAAACCAAACGTCTACTGTCAGCGGGTTATAGATTGGATTTTATCGTTTCTAGTGCACGTAGACTGCTTGTACGCGCGTCGGTGACCGCTGAGAGGGTTCAAGGTAGAACCCTTGCTGTAATTCCTTATTTTCATGGTTTTTCTCATAGCCTAAAAGCCTTGGGTGCGAAGTTTAACGTTAATGTAGTTTTTAGGACGGACTTCCGTTTAGACAGGCTTACTCCGTTTTCCTTCAGACGTGAGGGATGTTGCGGGAAAAAACACAGAGATCCCTCAGTCTCCTGTGTCACAGAGGTAGTCTACAAGATCCCCTTTGACTGTGGATTGTGTTATGTTGGTCAGACGGGGCGTTGTTTGAATGACCGACTTGCGGAGCATAAAAGGTGTGTAAAGAATTTGGCGCAGAATTCTGAATTGGTTAATCATGTTAGTTCTTGTAATTTTTGTTCCCCTCTTTGGAAAAAAACTTCTGTGTTGTGTAACGAAAAAGAATTGTTTAGAAGGCTAATTAAGGAGACTTTATGCATTCGCGAGCGGGGGAATTGTGTCAGCCAGCCGTCCTTGGTAATCACTGATCGAATGAAAGAGTTTTTGCTTGTATGAGGGGAGCTTTGGAAACCTTGAAAAAGGCGGGGGGGGGGGGGGGGGGGGGACCGGGAAGCGTTTGCTTCGAGTAAGAAATTTGGGGATTAGGCTTTAGCGGTTTGGAGGTCACCATGTGTGGCGACCGTGGGGTTGTTGTTGTTCGAGTGGTCGGCTCCCTTTCCGGGGCTTGTTGGAGCCGGGAAGTGGCTTAGGCCGTCTGGGGTGAACGCGTTGGCCGTCTTGTTTTTGCTTTTGAGTTTTTTGCCCTTTCTCTTTTCCTTTTGTGTAAAAGTATATTTATTGGTATGCTCCTATCAATAAAACTTCAGCTGCGTTTGAGATTTTGTTGTGTTCGTCCGTTTTTTTATCGTTCCCCATCTCAGGGTTTACGAGATGTCGACCTTGTATTTTTTTAAAGTCAAACTAATGGCCAATTCGTCTGGGCCCGCATCGCACCGGTGCAGTGCGGTTCGTGGTACACGGAAGGCTAGAGGCGAGAGGGAAGCGCCCTTCTCTCCCCGCCAGCCTTTCGTGTACAAAGTGGAAAGAGTTTACTGCACTGGACGGGTGCGGTGCGGGCCCAGACAAATTGGCCATAAATAAGTTTTAATTGCACAGCACCATGTTTGACGTTAAAAGTATTATAAAGTAATACATAATTCTAGCTTAAGACATCAAAAGCTCATTGATGTTCATTGATTGGGCGAATTATTAGAGTAATTTTGTAAAGTTGGTTCCTGACGCACTCATGGTTACTGACAAAATCGTTACTGGAAATATAGAGCGCGCCTAAAGGTTTCCCGCTCATAATAATCCAAGTGTCAGCTTTTTTTTAATCTCAGAGTCCCTGATAGTAACTCAAGTTTTCAAGAATTCTATCCAAACGCCATTTTTATTAAGTTAAGAGTGACTCAATTTAATCCATTTATATCTCTGAATGAACTACGGCAACGAACCCATATGTTACAATCATTTTAGAGGTCTAAGTTGTTTGCAAGTCATGAATGACTTTCACTCTAAATGCGCGTTTCGTGACAGGCTCTCTCGAAAATTTTGAATCGGCCGCCGCGACATCCAAGCGGGAGATGCCAGATTATCGTCTCCAACCGCGACACGGCGCAAGCATAACACGAAGTGTTTGCAGACGAAACAAGAGCGCTGTCCGATGGTTTAATCAACAGACGTCGTCTGCTATTCCATGCGACCGTCTGCGCTTCTTGTGCACAGCTGCTCAATGGCACTGATGGAGTAATTTCAGGTAGACTTGGATTAAAAAAAGCCGGCACTTCGATTATTAAGTGTAGGGAAACCTGTAGTTTACTGTAAAGCACTCGGGAAATTCAATTGCTGCAATCTGCGAAGGGACTCGTCAAATGACCAGGCTAAATACATGCGCTGCGATGCTGAGCATGACGTAAGACGTGATACGTTACACCCAGTGTCACAGAGTAGACATTCTTTATCAGGTCAAAATATAATTTAAAAGCCGTCAGTCAACGTGCTCTTACTCTCTCTCACTGTAGATTGCAGCTTGGCTCTCCCAAATGCTTCACGGGACAGCAGATGCAGTAGGACCCTTAAGCCGGGGTCACGAGGCTCATATATCATGCGAAAGACAGTCTGCAAACACGAGTCACCGCAATATTGGTGGTTCGAATGCCGCGTGCCATTGCCATGCGGCATTCGAAGGTACGAATCTCGCGGTGACGCGCGTTCAAACCTGTATGCAGACTGTATTTTATATGATATATAATAAGTGTGGCCCCGGCTTCACACTGCAGAAAAGAAAATGGCGTCCACGTACTTCTGATTTCATCCTTTTGCAGAACATACTCTCCTAAATTGAAGAGCCGTTTCTCCAGTGTGTCTTTTACAGTGTCCGCAATGTTACAGTCAACGTTCTTCTCAATCACAACGTTCATTGTCACCTCTCCTTGCCTGAAACATTCGTATAGAAATGAGCATCCAAACAAAGATACAAAAATAGTCACCATTATTTTCCGCCTATGCAGGGCCGTGCATTCAGTTTATTAAACATGCGGTATTTTTCTTTGTAACTAGCACTTTGTCAGATCTTGCTTCAAATCTAATTGCGCGGTTCGAGCAAGGTGAATGAAAACAGGGCTCATGCCGTACTGAAACGCTTGGGAGCAATATCCTAGTATAAGGTGGTGAGTGAAACATCGTATTGCTGTAAAATAAGAAATAAATCAGGATTAATAAGGCATTGCGTACGTATCGCTAGTATATAAATGACACAAATGTAAGCATCTATCGTCGCTGATGGCTGAAGACACGCAGGGTGCGGCGACTTCCGAGTGTTTTATTGACTCTCTACATCCAATCAAATCAAGGAATCAGCCGATAAAAAAACGCCGAAAAACCAATGACGATGCGAGACGCAGCAACAAAAGAAATGTTTCTTTTGCTGTCAGTGACTAAGTTTGCGTGATCATACGAAATAATTTGTTTTACTTCTCTCTACTATATCAATTGCAGCGTAGCGCAAAGGTGTACTACGTGTAACGCGCAGTTTTAATATGTTGTCATTATTTTTATAAAAAATCGCGCGTAGCACGTAGGTTTTACGTACGTGAAACGCATGGTCGTACGTTTTATGTACGACCATACGTTGAGAAATTCAGGTAAAAGAAAGGAACCGTTTTATGTTTTTCCCCATGCTGTCAGTTGGCATACAGTTATGAATCATGATAATGTATAGGTTCAGGAGGCTCTCTTTCTTAAAGGAAACATGCAAAGGAAAAAAAAAACATATTTTTAAACAGCTTAGATGGAAAAAGGATATTATAAAACGATTTACAACGAAGAAAAAAAAATTAGAGCTATATTTACGGCGCTATACAAATTTGTAGTTGGCGCCCGCGGGCGCCGCGGAAAAGTGGCCCGTATTTTTCACGTGACTGGCCCTTATTTATCACGTGGTGCTTGCGCTCTTTCGGAAGCTTCATATGGCCTCTAAAAGTAACTTATTCATCTTTGTTTGAAGCATAACAAAAAAAAACTAAGATTAATAAGTAACTTTTAGAGCCCAAAGGAAACTCCTGAAAAAGCGCAAGCAGGCTTGAGTGACCTGTGCGGCGGTCAGATGACGACGGCGGCGCCCCGAAGCAAACGAACTTGTGCGGCGGTGGCAACGGTGGCGCGGAGAAACGCATTGAAGCGCCGTCACACAACGCTCATCGTGCGGTGGCGGCGTGACTTTGCGGCGATGGCGACGCAGCGCGGCGGCGCGCGGGCATACCACGTGACCAGCGGCGGCTCCCGCAGGCGCCAACTACAAATTCGGTTTGCGCCGTAAATATCGCTCTAAATATTTTTTCTTCGTTCTAAATTCGTTTTATAATAATATCCTTTCTTCCATCTAGACTGTTTAAAAGAAAAAGATTTTTCCTTTGCATGTGTCCTTTAAGGCGAAAGCGCCATATGTCCCATTACGGGAAAAGGCGGCGTCGGCGTTGTGCCCGAAAGATGGCCACTAAAATGTCTTCAAGCACGTGCCGCTTGCGGTCAAAGGGGACGTGTTTCAGAAATAAAAGATAAAGAAAGGCACAGCAACGCAGAAGCTTCGTCACGGAAGCCATGAAGCCGGCGGAGACGCCTTGCCTGTGCAGTGTGGGATCGCGATTTCACCGCCAGAGCGCAGCATAACATAGCGCCAAAGCATGACATAGCGCGCTGCCCCCGGCGCGTCAGTTGCCCTTCGGAGTTCATCTGTGCTCGTTTTGTACTTCCTGCGATGGGACCGTGAGGCGTCCGCGTCTACATCTACGGCGGCGGAATGAATACTATACCGGCAGAAACAATACCTGTAGAAACAATACTCGGCAACATTTCACCCTCGGAACTATTCTTATACGCAAGCAGCCTTCTCTGTCTTCGGCGTTTTTTGCGAGCTGATAAGAGTAGTCAATCTGTAAATTATAGGACTTGAAGTAAGCCTCGACACATTGTAAATCGTATTCGCCATAAGCGTATCACGAGCTTTTGATAAACGTAATTATGGTTGCTGAGAGTCTGATATTTATTGGCATGCCGTATCCGTTTGACGTTTCTGTTTTTCAAAATACGTCATTCACGTGAACGGTAGAAATCATTATTGTTTTCATTCCACAAATATCTTAAATATGAAATTCGGACGCACTTACCAGCATGTTATGTTGACCACGCTAATTATAGTTTTGTCTTGGATTGGCTTTTCTACCTGAAAATAAAATTTAAGCATGAGTGGTGAAGCCCTTAAAAAAGATAAGAAAATAAAAGCCCGAGAATTAATGTTCACATTGTTTGACATACATGAAGCATGTTGCGCTTGAGAGCGTTGGTATCTGATTCTAACATTCGCTCTTTTTAATTTAGCCCTCATGACGCATGTTTTTTTTCCAAATTTACCATATTTATGGCATTTTAGTTTAATATTGATGCTGAGAACAAGACTCCTGGGGGAACACCGAAATAAAAAAAAAAAGGTAAAAGTTGCAATGAAAGAAAGCATTCACACTGTTAAATTTAACATAGCGATACAACTTCAATAACCGGTTTATTTAAATAAAGGCAGATATTGCAGACATTCTGAAGTGTGAAGTTTCTACACACCTTTGTGGATGTGTCGTTATTTTACTATAACTTTTTATGACACAATAATATTATTCATTAAATATTATATTTGATACTCATTCGCGAATTACCGAGATCGGTCATTTCCAGAAAAAAATTTCTTGAGCTTGGTTTTTCCGAGCGCTGTTTGGGTATTGCCTACTTTGAGGCGAATTTATGAACCGGATTGGACGACCGGGAAGTTTTCAGCACCTTATATTGCTATACTGTACAGATGATTGACTTGCCTTCCCTCTTTCCCGAAAGTCAGTCATTCCTTGCTGGATATCTACCTGCATCTGCAGTTCTACTCCCCCCCCCCCCCAAAAAAAAAAAAATAAATAAAAGACGAGACGTTTGCTAGTTGCGTTCTTTTTTTGTTTACGCACTTTATACTACGTTCCCGCCTTACTCACGCATGCTTTTCTTTGAAAGTATTTATACCGTTCTTTTGAGTTGTTGACCCATTTTGCATTATTGAAGTATCTACTGTTTTCTCTGCCTTTCACTGGTGACAGTATCCTTACCTCCTCTTTAATCACTTCTTCGGGTGGACAATCATCATCGTTGCTGAAGGTCACACGGGACTTCTTTTTCAGCTTGAATGTTACCTTGACGACTGTCTGATCTGCAGTAACACAATAACAAAAAAGGTGAATATCGCTGGACAAAAATGAATAAAAGGAATATCCATTGGTGCATACTTAGGGAATGCTTTAACATGACACCTGGCAAAAGTGACACACGTCCCGTTTTGGGAAACGCTTACGCTGGACCCTGTCTTCTCTGTTTTGGCTTTATAATTTGCATCCTCAATGTTTTGCAGCCTCTTTTGGGTTTGTTACGGGGTCAATGTTAGCGTTTCGCAAAACGGGACGTGCGTGGCGTTTCCCATCCTACCGTGAGAGTCAATATAACTTTTCGCTATCTGGATTATGAAAAAAAGAAATCGTATTGGATTATATCTGGATTTCAAGTCTTTAGACTGGATTTCGGGTTTCCAATAATATTTCCAGTTAGAATTATTGTTCCATAATCTAGATAGTAAGAGATTTATTGGGTATTGGGATAGGTCAAGGGGCATGCTGAAGCATTCCCTAAAGATCCACCAATTTATCTTTCTAAATTTTCTTTTCCGACCTTGGGGGTGCCGGCCTAGGGGGGGGGGGGGGGGGGGGGGGGGGCACGCGCCGTCCCGCAACATATGGTAGCGCGACGCCAGCGTTTAGAGTCTCGCAAAACTTTCTAAAGCGTTGCGGTGCGTTCCACCAATCAGAAGCCGATAAAGGAGAGGAGGGTCACGTGTTCGCTCGCGCCACTTGACGATGCGCATCCGGTTTTTCGTTCGCGGAACCTGCTTTTTCGTGTTGAGGAGCAGCGGAGAATGCGCGAGCAAGTTTTTCAAAGACTGTGATGGGTTAGGCTGGTGAGATTGTCGGGGAACCCATCGGGGTTGTCCCAAGATCAACAACTTCAACGCTGTCGCCGTGCCCCGCCATGTTGCCGTGAATTTCACTTGCTATTAGTGAGTTGCATGCTAGCAACGATAGCACGGTCGTATAGCCGTATTCCCCGCACGCGCTTGCTGAGCGGATTCTTGTTCTCCTCGCGATTTGCGAGCAATCTCTCCGTCTGCTGCTTGTAGATCTGGAGCCGTTGGGGCGCTCGCCGAGCGGCTCTAACCAATCTGTGGGAAAGTGGCGGAGCGCGTCGAGTGGTCCGGAGTGGTTCTCAGCACAGCCTTTTTCGGAGGAGTACGACCTGTAGTCACTGGCAATATTTCAGTTTTGTTATCAACGTTCCCGCGGGGGAGTGAAGGAGTTTAGCGGCTTTTTTGTTTCGATTGCTGGGTGGGCTCTCTTGCTGTGCTTGCTTTCCTTCCTCTCGTCATGAACGACTCGCTCGAGCATACTGCGGCGACGACATCTTTGCAGTTTATTTGAGGAGGTCTAATAAAGGGCAGTGACAGCGAAATTAGCTGCAGCGACGTAGATACCAGCTTAGCTCCAGCTGGAGGGACGACGAGGCAGCCGTTCTCGGCGAAGTGTTTGCCGAGTCTTCCGCCTTGCCGGCGAAGAGGCCCAAGATATCGTGTGACGTCGAAGACGTTGTGCGCGCCTATTCGGATGAAGAGCTAGTGTCGTTCTTTCAATGTGTGGTCTCTGTAATGTAATTAAAGTAACCCGAAGACAATACACAAAGTAAGAGATATCAAATGGCACCAAAAAGACAAGGACAAGAAGTATGCAGGTCAGGCGCTAGCTTTCAACTAGTTTTATTCAGGAAAAGTAAACATTTATATACACACGACAGGCAGAGCAGCACCACGTAAAAGTTAAGTTTTTACCCGATCACTCAAAAACTGAAATTCATTACAATGAAGTACAATAGAAGTGTCGCTGACACATGCCGTCCCACTTTTTTTGATAAAGAAAGCTTCCAATAGCTCTCGAGCGACCGTCTCTCGGCTTCTTCCTTATCTGCTGAAGTCACGGAACACAGCCACACGTGTCGCAATGTATTGGCAAATGCGAGCCACATTTATTATTTACTGATAATGCGTGCTCCTGTGCTCGGTCATTGATCAGCACGCATTATCAGTAAAAAATAAATATGACTCGCATTTGCCAATACATTGCAACACATGTGGCTGTGTTCCGGGACTTGAGCAGATAAGGAGACTAGAAAAAAGCCGAGAGACGGTCGCTCGAGAACTATTGGAAGTTTTATTTATCAAAAAAAGTGGGACGGCATGTGTCAGCGACACTTCTATTGTACTTCATTGGAATGAATTTCAGTTTTTTAGTGATCAGGTAAAAAAATAATAAACTTTTCCGTGGTGCTGCTTTGCCTGTCGTGTGTATATATACGTTCATTTTTCCTTAATAAAACTACTTGAAAGTTAGCGCCTGTCCTCTGTACTTCTTGTCCTTGTCTTTTTTGCACTATTTTATAAGCTTTACTAAGATGAACCAACTAGCACCAAAAACGTACCCTACTATAAAATACACCAAATACTCCGGAATGGGAAATCGCCTTGGGAGATGACGATCACTTTACGGCATACGTGTTTGGTATTGCTTAATTGCATCCTACGGTTCCGACAAGCACTTTTAGTTGATTTTTTTTTCATAGGGTTTACATAACTGCAAGAAAAAGTGAATTGTGTCCTAATGTCAGGGTCACTTTTAATTCAGCAGTAAACACTCACAATTTTTGTCAAAGCATGAAGTTCCGATCGGAAGTTGAAGTTTCGGTTCCCATGCTATCTTGCTTTCAGCAAGATGGAATGGGAACCGAAACAGTTAAAAAGCGAGGACAGATGCTCTGAAAGCGGTGCCGCTTTGAGCGTTTCGCTCGATTTACTCCGCAGCGCACGCCAATGGATCACGTGATTGATCGCTCACAGAGACCAACCGCTCAACGACCGCTAGCGCGGAGCACCTTTCATCTGCGAGGGGAAGGGACTATTATTGGTTCTTGACGGAGCTCGACTGCGTGTCAAACGGAACTATGCATACAAGCTTGGCGCAAGCGCTCTTCACAACAAAAAGCGACAGCTTGCCAATATGGAACGCACCGCGCTCAAACTTAAATGGGTGTATGGGCCTTTAACTGCGGCATCCGCTGCCTGAAGCTCCTTTCGCTGTTCACCGGTTTCGGGAGCAAGTGTTCTTCATTCACAATCTCTCTTCTTTTGCCGCCTAATCGGAGCAGCGCTAGTACTAGGTTCACACACAATTTTGTAGCGGAAACCAAGGCATAGGCGCTCCGCACATCTGCCAGTTCAGACTCGCCCCATCAACCGCGCGTGCATTGGCTTCTGTAACGTGCCGTCGCCTGCCTATTGTATTAATCCTTCACAATTATTCTGCTCTCTAAGTGGCGCGCATCCCTTTCCAATTCTTTGCCCACACCCGGATATCTTCAGATTTTCCTGTCATGTAGATACTAAAGCTGACTAATAATAACATAATGAAGTCGATAATACGTTTTTAGTTTGAGGCCGGCTACTTAGAAACGCACAATAAGCATAATTTATCTATGATCATCAAGGTTTGCTGTTGGACGCATGCAGAAATTTTGATAATTTGATTGATTTGTTTCTTACCTACCTCTATTATTAAGGGAATAACCTAAAATTATTTTCTTGATTATATTTGTTCGTGCTTGTTTTATTACACTGCGTGGCAGATTTTAGAATGTGTAAGATTTCGTAGACGTTTCGCCACGGGATGTGCCTATCGTTATTTCGCTGTAAATCACAGCATAACAGGCGGCGAAGTACACAACTTTTATTACGACTGCAATGGCGTCCTAGAAGGAATTCACAAGGTTACGACAGGAAAAGAAGCAAGAAGAATGGCAGGATTAATAGGTTATTTCAACTCTGCAGAGAAAATGAGGATACAAATTGGGAACCTTAAGCAAAAAAATATGAATGCTACTTCTGGACAATAAAGGTTGCACGATGCCATGAACTTTTAATCTCGATAAAAGGAATGTGAACATGACATAAACCACGAGACTGCAGGCATAGAACGGCACAAACACTAAACCAGCTCGTTTTCGCCCTTACATTAACTTGTAGAATGCGAAGAAGCCACTAAAGAACAATCAATATCTTAGTCGATTGAATAAAATTATTATTAAGGTTGAGTATCGGGCGAGTTGGCTATTCATAGTACTTGTTCAGCAGCGCTGTATATTACAAGTGCATTAAAACCATCTGTGAAAAAGACTGAAGGGTTGGAGGCAGGTATTAAATCACATTACGCAACCTAGCACTGTTGGCGTATGTGTGCGGTTGCAAAGTGGTTTAAGTGAAGTCATTGCTATGAAGAAAGAAAATACCACAAACACTTTCTCTAGAAAGTGTTTGTAACAAGCCCTCACCAACATACAAATTTGGAAGCTCATTCGGTGACACCTTCCTTCTCATCTAACTGAAACCTACGCACGCGGAACTGCTTAAGAGGCCCGCGTTTATGCTTGAGACCTGAGACGCTGCTGAAGAATTGAGTGCGGCCACAAAAAAAGCTCTCTCTAGCAAGGAAAAAGTCAACAAGGGTTGTCAAGCCACTACGAAAGCGATGTGAATGCTCTTCGGAATTAATACAAGGGTGCGTAGCATAATATAAAAAAAAAAATACAAGCGCTACAACTGTCCTGTAGTCCTCCGACCGTATGACAAAGCCCAAGGTGACATCTTCCTTTTTGCGAAAATCTTGTTAGTAACCAAGTCCGAAAATGCCGCAATACAAGTGTCACGTTTCTAAAACTACTACAGTTCGTAAGTCTCTCAATTCGAATCAAACTCAATTAAACCAGTCACGACTGACAAAACTGAGGATGTTATAATGTATAGTTGGTGATGGTCTCAAACCGGAAGGTCTGATTACGGGGTAGATCTGAACGTGGCAGCCAAAAAAATAATAAGGATGCAAACAAGATACAATAATCTCAGTTCCTATTGTGACAAAAGATTATCTGCAAACTACTAAACAGACAGTTTTAATGAGCCATAAACCCTTTGGTTGAAATATGAGGCAAGATGTCATTCAGTTATTGTCAATCGCAATGGCCATCGGGAAGCACCTCTGATCGCTGTCAAACCACTGGGAAATTCAAACGACCTTTTTGTTGAATTTTTGCTAGAATGGCTCTGACTAAATTGAACATAAATAAACAGCGCCGTGGAGCAAAATAAAAGCAGGTTCCTTGAGTACACTCATGGGACCTGCCTTTATTTGCTCCAGGTGCCATGATACTTGGTATTTTTTTAAAGATGGTACATGTTTAATCTCCAGGTCAAACTATTTTTTTACGAATAAAGCACACTTTTTCAGCACCAATCCAACCATAGCAGCATGTGCTGTGGGCAAATGGTGTGCAGGAAGCTTATGGTGAATTCCACTCGTAGATCCGGAGCGCTTCCCAAAATCCGCGAGGGAGGCAAAATTCCGCTCCGTGAGACCCGCTCTGAATCGACGAGGGGAAGATGAACCCGCATTTTTGGATCGACCTCCCCCATACCCCTCCCCACGGCTTCCCCCGCCGCCGTTCAAAATGGCCGCTGCTCGAACTTGACAAGCCCACCAACGCCTCAGTGGCCTCAGCCGACTGATCTTTCCGACGACCAGTGGCAACTGTCACTGCTTAGTTGCAGAAATAACACGCGACACTGGCCGGGCGAAATTATACGCACCACAGCGCCCAAGTCACAAATCACGAATACGTCCGCGGTCGGCACCGTCGCATACCTTTCGGCCGCCTTGTAGCGGCGGGGCACGGACAGCGATTGCCCGCGGTGGAGTTCAGATTTCTGGTACGACTTTAATAAACACAGAGGTAACAAAACATCACTTGCGCGGTCGTTGCCTAATCACTTCTTGCTTTATTTCACGGGAAAACGCCGGCGGAATGCAGTGTAAAAAGGTAAACAATCATAGGCTGCAGAATGAACAGGCCTAACCTTGCGACTGCATCCAGCTTTTCTGTCGTTCTTCCTCTCACGATCACAGACGTCAGCGCTTACGATTTACCACGCTCCACAGTCCCGGCTTTGCATCCCTGATCTACGCGAGGTAGAAGCGTTCGAGCCGTCATAATGCCGCATAAACAACCGACCCACCCGCACAGATTCACCTCGACGGCCCGACCGGCCCGCAGACCTCTCCATCTCCAACCTCGCCGCGCGGCGCGCATGCGCACTGAGACGGAAATCACGTGGGCCGCTCTGCCAATTTCCGGAGAGATCTGTGAAATCCCGCAGAGCAAGTTCGGCGGGGTTTGGGGCGCTCCGTGGAGCGGGCGCTGCCAGAGATCTACGAGAGGAAGATGACAAGCTCGAGCCAGATCTGCGAGCGGAATATGCGCGCTCCAAATGCAGCGCTTTTGGAGCGCTCGATATCTGCGAGCGGAATTCACCATTAGTCAATAATAATTCAGGGTTATTGGATCCTGCGTCACAAAGACTGCGTGTTGCGCAAATCAAAAGAGAGATCCTCTTACACAGAGACAACAAAGTATTCTTAAGCTGGACATGCCAGTACCCGTTTCTTATAATTTAATATTTATTTGTTATATTGACTGTTTGCAAGCAGTTTACTATTCTTTGCTTTTCCATAGCCTTTCAGTAGCGTGAAGTGCGTCACGATAAAAGCTATGTTTTATGCATGCACGTTTGCTTCTATAAGTCGAAAAAATTGGCTTATTGTTTACTAGCCGTCCCAGTACTTTTTTCAATTAATTATAAACAAAGTTCTGATACGGAGAACAAAAATATCGCGTGCTATGTAGAAGATGTACGAGAGAACAGGCAAGATTTAAAGGATACCTCAAACGCCAAAGTGTGCACTGACACGATGTAGTAAATATGCCATGAGATTAATAAGGAATTTCGTACACTTCTTAATATTTTCATTCAAAGGTTTCGCCCATATCCGTTTTACCTAGATTCAGGAAGACTACCAATTCAAGAGGCAAAATATTTTTCCGGCTTGACTACACCAAGTTAGGAAAACCGATTTGAAACACATCGGTCAACGTCAGTTAATGTTCACATACGATCCGCACACCTGTTTCCAAGTGCGCGCCATTCCCATTTGTCCTTGGTGTGGGGCGCTTATGCGAGTTGCTTCTATAGACGCTCAGAGCTTCAGAAACACAGGACCTGACTTATTGCTTTCAAGCTTCATGATTCTTTCTTCAGTGTTCTCATTAATTAATACTTCGATCTCAATGTCCGCAGAACGACAATAACATGCTTATGCTCGAAAATTGTTACGCCCTGCTTTTATTTAGTTGTCAGCGAATATGGAAGCCATTCTTACACATATTACTCGGTGATCCCATGAAGAAAACAAAATACCTTACTGTGCTACTTTCGTTAAATTGAGCGAAAAAAATGATTACGGAAGGGCAGAGACGTTTGCCTAAACCAGTTGCCCTAGCCGGCCCCTCTGTAGCAACTTTTGTGAAACACGCAAGGAACTTATTGGTTGGAGTGCACGTTGAACCTACGTAATATTACGTTCCTCCCAATCAAGATACATGCTATTGAAAGAAGATCAATGGCAGCTATATTTTTGGCCATGCTCTGGCAACAACTGCCAATAATTTCCTCTCCTCGATACTCATTATACCAGTTGCTCAAGATATAGAAGCGAGCACATTATTTGGAGCACACGTTTTATAATATAGAAAGCTACACGTATATTACGCTCTCAAAGATACTAGTGCGTCTACATTGTACGGAGGAAAGGTTAGGCCCATCACTGGAATCTACAGGGCGCAGACAGGAAGTGATAATTCGTGAAAGACGCAATGACTCGACAGTGCCATTGGTGCATGAATAATGAGCACGAGAAACGTCACACTCATCGTCCTAGCACCGATTGCGCATTTTAGCCAAACCGCCTTTCGGGTATTGCATTTACCACATTCGCTTTGAACATTGCATTGATGAACCAGCCACTCGATGTTCAAAAGAGCAGATATGCAAGTATTTTAGGGCGTATACGGCTAATTATCATATCATTGTATTTTGTCGAGAAGGTACCCATCGATTTCCTCGGAAAATTTATATATATATATATATATATATATATATATATATATATATATATATATATATATATATATATATATATATATATATATATATATATATATATATATATATATATGTATATATATATATATATATATAATATAAATTCTAACACACAGGCTATGAGCATAGAAAATGGTCAGAAAAGACTTGTCCGGATTGTTTCTGATAGATACTTCGAGCGGCGCTTTTATTATAGGTATGAATATATAATGAAAATGTTGTCTCCTTCTCTATTGTCTAAAAGGAGGACTGTTCGTGATTTAATTTTTCTGCACAAGGTTGCGAATGGTGCTGTTGATTCGGCTCAACTCCTTGCAAAAGTGAACCTTCATATTCCTTTCCGAGTAACTAGACACTTTGTTTGTTTTGATGTTCGCTCGCCGTGTAACACCTCACCTCTCTTACGGATTCAGTCATTATATAATACCTTCGCTCCACCCCACCTTGATATATTTGCATCAATTTCTATGTACCGTCGTGATTTAAATGATATTATTCCAGCCCCTCAGCATTATGTTTGTCTTGGATGTTTTATTTGTTTTTAAATGTTTATAACCTATGTACTTGTTTGCTCATTTTGCTTGTTGTGTTGGCGCACCAATAAGAAGACCTATGTGGTTGTTTTGGGGCACCCAAAATAAAGATTATTATTATTATTATTATTATTATATATATATATAAATTATGAAATTATGAAATTATGAAATTATATATCTTTTTTTGCGTTCGGGCTTAAGTGATTAAACCGTGTTTCGCGATGATAGTAATCTGACCGGCTTGGAAATTGGCCACTGATTATTTATATCATTTTTGTAAAATTTATATGGAACCGTTCTTTTTTTTAAAGTTACAACCGAAGTGTAACAACCAATAGTAGGTCCAGTTTTTATGGGCGCCCTTTTTGATGAATCATTTTTCAACCGTGGAAGCACAAAAATTACAACAAATATTCTATAGAAAATTCAATTTTTTTCTTAAATGTCGTGCTTTAGATTTACTTACATCAAAATTTTATTTGAATAGGTTTAAGTAAAACATTGAAAGTGTACCAGCGCATTGTTTACGGCAAAAATATTTTACGAAGAGATAAAAAAATACCTAATATTAAAAGAAATTAAACGTTGTGATTTAGGAAAATCATATATTTAAGCTATACTTTTTTCCTTTTAAAAACAATTATGACATTTTGCCACATGCATGGTCAATTTGGGCGGAAACGCGGCTGAAAGATATATTTTTATTTATTCGTATAATCATTTAAGCACGAGGCTATTTTATTATTTGACCTTGTGAATAAAAAATCAGAATCGTGACAGATGATTCATATCAACGACTTACCCAATTGGCAATTTTCCTTCACCAGTCTCAGCGGAGGTTCGCAAGAACAAACGCCTTTTCCGTTCTTTACTTCACATCTACCAAACGGAGTTTTCTTGCAGTTTTTCTCTTCAGTGTTGTCGCAGATTCCTGAAGTAAAACGCATAACTAGAGCAAGGAACATGCTATAAAAATATGTTTCACTATTTATTGGGCATGAAAGCTTCTTGATGTTAATGTTTTGTATGATTAACTTCCATGTTATGATAATTGGCACATGCTTCACTTAAAATGCCACTGAACAGAAAAAATAAAATGTTTTGTTAGACAGTCTGGTTGGGACATGCGTCGCTCCGGCATATATTCTTGCAGATGCAAATAAATGATTTTATATAATTTGATAACAATTTTACGCAAAAAGAAAACAAAACCTTAGAGCAATATTGGCGGCGCGAGACGCGATTTAGTCGGTAGTTACCTCCCTTCCACTTGTTTTCTCTCGGCATTTCGGGCGCGGGGTGAGAGGTGGATCGGCTTGGCCAGCACGTATAGGTGGAGAGAGTGAATGACCATCTCGTTGTGTGGAAATATGGTAAGACCATTCCATGACGTCATGGACCTTGCGCGCAGACTTCGAAAGAAATACCACGCCATGAATATTGCACTCAATTTTTTAGCATAACATTTAATTCTCTACACGCGTGTCCCTACCAGATCGTTTAAAATTCTTTTCTCGTTTCAGTGGTCCTTTAAAGTGTAATTAGCTAATTGGTAAACACGTTCGGCAGAAAGTTATTTTAGTTTTTCTTTGCGTTGAGCCTGCTTGCATACGTTGCTTCACGTTTATCCGTCACGCCAAATAAACAATGATTTAATTTTTTTTCACAATACCTTGACACACTTTTCAGGCATGAAGTTTTTATTTCATGCTTTTTAAAGGGTACGTCGTGTTTTCATAGCTCTAACGTTGTTGAACGCAGCTTTTCTTTACGACTAATATCAGCTAGAAGGCAAAAAATGTCCTCGTTTTTATTTATTACCCTACCAGCCCCAAGCGGCAAACATGCTGGAGCTAGACCAGAGTACGGCACAGAGCGGCAGATGCGTTCATCTTGACGTTGCCGTGCGCTAGCTTTGCCCTCACAGAGAGACGTTTCAAGATGCCTGTACAGCGACGCGGACGCTAGCCAGGAGAAGTCGAGTGGATCCAATTCTAAAGACGATGCAGCGTAGGCCTTGTTTTGATGTGGTGTTGCCATGGCAACCCTTCTCAAGAAGATGGGCACAACTTTAAAGTTTAGTTTGTTTTGTGCTCGTTTTTTTTCTAAATGTTGCACTTATGATTCGATAAGTAAAGGTCACTGTATTTTTTTTAAATTTAACTGACAGCACCAAAAGGTACAATAAAGTTTAGAAAAAAAATTCTTAAAATATAAAGAAAACAAGAACTGATGGTGAGGAAGTTTGTTTTTATAAAGGCAAAGCGAAAGCGGCAGAGCGAGAAAGCGTCGGAGCCCGTCGCTGAAAATGCTAAGACGTTCAAATTTGTTTCGCAGAAAAAAAAGGTCTCGCGATTTGACGAAATAAAATAAGCTATCGAAATACTCCTTGGATAAAATATATCAGCCCCCTGGCTGGAAACACCAACTGCCTGACTCGGTATAAAACCGCTCATACCCCATCTGTATCACACGTTATTCAGGATTTGTTTACTTTACACGATGTGTTTACTAAAGAGCTAAAACAAGAAATAAGGTAAGGTTTAGTACTCACATAGAAGTATTGAAGTGAAAGCGAAAACCAGATTACAACTGTGGAGATTTTATCAGTCTTAAAAACGGCGCCGCTTCTATGTTTCTAATAATTCCCAGCCCTCCTTCAGCTTTAGTAGGTAGATAAAGTAAGGTAAATGATGATGTGTACCCTTCAAAACTTTTGGACTTTGTTTGAGGTTACTGGGGTGAGGCTGCTGGATATCAGAAGTTTGTTCTTCTGTACTGGATGTCGTTATTATAAATACTTCTAATCAGCTATTCGCTAAACCAGTTTTCTGTCGTTATTCGAAGTTGTGACTCAGTCCAGGCTGTACAACATGAAGTAAATTATATATTCTTGAGGGTTATATATCTTCCTATGCAATTAATTTGTAAGTAACACGTGAGAAAGTTGAAAAAAATTATTGACTTCGCAGGAAATCATTTTTACACGGCTAGGTGGTAACAATGCTTTCAGTTGCACACTGTTATTTAGATAAACTGCTAAACCGAAATGTGAGGTTTCAAACAGGCTATTTCACAATCCTTAAGACGGCGCATACCAAAAGTACTAATTGGTCATAACATCGGCGTTCTCAAGGTAGCGACGTATACTTATGAGAAATATTAGTTTCGCCAAATGCTAAACAAAACGTATTAAATAGCAAAACATTTTGTTCAATACAAAGTACTCGTGATCAACAAAATGTTGCCACCTTGTCGCAATAACACATTGTAAGACCATAGACTGACTACAATCTGAAAACGACGACGACGTCGTAAATATTCTCAATGCCCTCTGAAGGACCCCCAACGCCCTGCGGAAGTGGCTCAGCACCTTCCAGAAGGCGGCTAAAAGAATCGTTAGAGAATATGGAGCCTCTACAGACACGTAACAGGCCTACACTAAGGTTGTCTCTCATTGTGGTGGTTTCAACTATGCATAGAGAGGTTACAGATTACAAAGAATCACTGGTCTAAAGCAGGAACCTGGCTCAGAGAAAGAAAACAGACTTCAGAAATGGCAAGCCACAACATAGAATCCTTGCTCACTGGTGGGTGCAACAAATGTGCGAAGAATAAACTGAAGAAAAAATAAGAGAAATACCTGAATACGAGGGTGATCAAAATTATTCACTCTGGTCTTTACTGGCCAAGATATTGTCTTTCGTCTTTACTGGCCAAGATAAAGCCTTGTTTGATATGCAAACGAATTCTCACATCATCCACTCTCACTCGTTTATCCGAGAAATGAGTTAGCAAGCGCGCTCAATGTCACCATCAGGCGTCGACACGGTCGGGCCTGTCTCATTTATTGCTGACACATGTGCATTCTTCATAGAACTCATCTAGCCGTTCAAACGCACTTCTTTGAAACAAAAAATATCGATGACACTATGCAAATTGTTTTTGATAGATATCGGCCCAGACACCCCTTAAGACCATGAAAACAATGACTCCTCCACTTGTAAAAATTACACATGGGGCAGTCATTTTTCTTGCACCTCAGTTACAACTGACCGTACTTAACACATTCAAGCCTACACAGCAGTAATTGGAGAGACAGAAACCTTCTACCAAAAAGTGCTGCTTAGCAGTGCAGCCAACATAACGTGTAAGATAACGGAAGTGTGAATAATTGTTAATGATCCTCGTATGAAAACGAACATTTTTAGCGTCATGTGTGGTCACACTATTCAGTACATATGTAATAGTCATATATACCTTTGCATAGAAAAATATTTATCTATTTTTATCTTATTATGATCGTAAGAGTCACAATTAAATGGGTTGTCGAATCTTCAGAAAGTGTAAAGTCAGTCAGCTGTGAAATGAGATAGATGGTTTGTGGCTGCGCCGTAGAAAAAAAACATTAAATGTGCAGCACGACGGCTGACTTGGTATCTTAACGTGCAATCTTCAAACCTTACATTCTGGTCTTTTGTGTGCTAGATTACGCACTAGGGTTTTGTTAGCTAATGGGATTAACGACAGTTAATTTTAGATTAGTTAGCCCAAAAAGTTAGCTGCTTTAAGCTCTGCATTTCTCAGTTATTTTAGATTCTCAGTATTGTAACAAAGGTGCCGTATATTGGTGAAATTCCACCTTTTTTGTGGCAGTCGTATGCTTCATTCCCTTGATTCTATTATGTTATTATAATTTCTATTCCCGAGTGATGAGGGTTTTTCGTTGGATGCATCTGTTAGTTCTGTACTTCAGAGAATAAATACAAGCGGTGCCTTAGACCTAGGCACTGTACATAGTTTCTTTTCTAATATATTTACCTGCTCTGTCTCACATCAAGCATAATGTATTTGGGACCTACCTTCCTGTCCAAAATATATCACATTCAGAAATCAGTCTTCATAAACATTTCATGATTTCGTTAGTACCTAAATTATTTACATAAAAATTTAATAACAAATGTCCGAATAAACACGACAGGACTCCGGGGCTTGGGCCAAACTTTTTGCGAATAATAATTTAACCTTATATATGTATATATATATATATATATATATATATATATATATATATATATATATATATATATATATATATATATATATATATATATATATATATGGGTGGTTTCATCTCAAATCGTGCAGGCAAAAAAGGTCGAATTTTTAATTTCAATGAAAAAAATATATGTTATGGCGCCGTTTCTAAAACCGCAGTCGACGCAAACCGCAAGTTCGTCGGATTTTTAGTTCTCGACTTATGAATTTTTAAAGAGGCCGCGGCGAAAAGCAGTGTTTTTCACACCCGTCGTGGGTCGGATGTTTCGCTTGATCTCCCGCCATGGATTTTCAGTCCACATTATATTATCTTTTTTGAAGCACTCTGTGGACACATTTAAAAGGCTCCAATACCATGAAATAATTTTAGGCCTTTTGCTTTTTTTCTGTAAAAATGTCAAAAACGCCTCCTCGGTCAATTGTTGACGAACTTTGACAATTAATTACTGGCAATCTACTTGGGTTACACCGATATTTTTTATGTCCACGGAGAGCCCAAAACACGCTCTTTATATTTATTATAAAATGTCTTGGGTGTATAAAATATCCTTTGAGGTATGTTTACGTTAATATTATGCAAAAACCAAAAAGTACCATTTTTGAAATTGATTTTCTCAAAAAGCCCATTTTTTATTTTTTTAATTTTTTGTTCAAATGTAGATATGATAGTTGTCTACACGAAATTCAAGCCTAGAAAGTGTATATTTTGTTTGTATGTTCTACATTTAAGCATCAATATCGTACAAAAACGTGTTTTTACGGCTCGAAATGGACTTGCGAATTGCGCGTCTTCGCAAGCTTGGAAAGAGTTTTTTCTTTTTTTCAACGTTCCCACATAAAAATGAAATACAGTATTTCCACCCTGATATATTTATTGATTATTTAAATTTTATTATAGGCGGCAAGCTACATCGGAGGAGTTCCAAAAAGAGAAAGCAACACTTCTTAACAGACCAGCAGGTGTCGCAAATTTTTAACGTGTAGGAGTCGGCAGACGTCTTATTGATTCGGGGCCCTCATTGGCCTGCATGAACGTCCCGCCCTTTCAGAGCCAGCAGATGACCACGACCTTTCGCGCTCGTTGTGTTAGATGGGACGGCCCGTGACAGTAAAGCGAGCAGCGCACCCTGTGTCACGAGGAGTGAAATGGTACGATTGTGTCGTTGACGCGGCGAACAGTGACAGCCACCCAGGAGGAGTCTGTCAGAGTATTGCACAAGGGAAAGCAAAGGAATCGTTGCCTGAAAGGATGAGGACACCACGGCCTTACAATGTCGACGGTCAACAACTGTTCTGCCAGCCAAAACAACGCCGCGTGCGCGCTAAAACCGGCGGCGCGGGACAGAAATCCCGCAGACGCACACACGAAGATGGGCCGGTTTCGCTAGGGATGCGGGGAAATTTGACACCAGCCATCCGTGCATGCGTGAAACGATACTGCCTGTTTGCCCTAGCTTTGAGCGCCATATCCTTACCTTGAAACGGCCGTGCTCTCTCTCTCTCTCCGGGGAGATCCGATAGCACCGAAGGGTTATCTATTAAACTTGAGGAAGAAAACGAGAAGGGAGTGTTTAAGTTTAATTATCCCCACCAACCCGCTCGTTCTGTCTTTATAAAGGGTTATCTCTTTTGGAAACAGCAAAGCCCGGAGACTGACATTAAAACGAGCGTGTTGGTAAATATACTTGTGTTTGTATTCTGCCCGGAGACTAGTTGGGTCGAAGTCAGCCTCCTTGTCAACTATAACCGTTTTTGAAGAGTGGGCTTCTCCCGAGATGAAACGTTAGCGCCGGCTGACGTGTTCTTTTGAAAAAAGGAAGAAGAAAGAGAAAGTTTGAGTAACTGCAGAAACTACCTCGAAAGCTCCTCTCCCGATATGAAGCTTGAAGCAAAGTCTCGGTTACCTTCTCGCGCATCGCCTGCTCGAATCTATTCTTCACTTCCTTTCATACAGCCACTGTTCCGCACAGCCGTCGTGGATGTGCGTAATAGAGAGAGGAACAGATTCGAGCATCATCTGGACGCCGTCATCCTGCCAGACTTCAATGTCGTGGGGCCGACTCGTGTGTGTTTCTTCGCCCCGCTGAACTTTGTCTCTCGGGTGCGGTTTTTTCTGAACGTTTTTTTTAAATGTTTTCTTACTAACTGTTTGTTAGCACTGTTCAGTTGTTGGGTTTATTTCGCCATGGCGTAGCGGCCTGGCGGTGATGTAGAGAGCGTGTTCGCACGCATTTGGTTGCGTCCCGTTTAGGGAATGCCTGCGGGAGTTGGTTTTTGTTCTTGCCATGTGCGGCTGAGTTTTCCCGTCTTTATTAAATTATTGATTTTTTTTTTGTTTTACCTTTACGTGCCGTCGACTTCTTTGTCTGACTCTCCACCAGGCGTGGACCTATCGCCTTGCCACCGCTCGAACCTAAATACTTCATTTTTTTTAACGCAATTTTCGTTAAGATCGGAGTTGGGCAATTTAATTCCTATTTATTTAATTTTATTTCCTACCCCTCTCCATGACACACTCTCCGTGTGTTTCGGACCGTTTCTGTGTCACCACTTTTGTGTATTACGGAAGTGAAAGGACATTCCCTGGTGACCTGTGCGATGTGCGGTGAACAAGCCCCAGTGTTTGGTTTCGTAAAGAATTGTATATAATATATCGACGATGTGGTGACTTTCTTTGTCTTAGTAATATGACAGCTAATATCTAGTCGTGCTAGTTTACTTTGAAAGGTTTATAAATCGAAACAATACAACGTCTGTGCCTTTTGGTTATTGAAAGTCTACTAGGCCTGCTGATTTGGTTAGATATGTATCTCATGGTTTCCGCTCTTATCAAAACATACATAAATATTCAATACCACAAAATCCGTTTATAATTGATTACAAAATGCAGAAGAAAAATCAAGAAAACTTTTTTCACAATTCATAGAGTCGCATGGGTCGCTATGTCTGACTTAGGTCTTGCAAAACAAAGACGTCTTTTTCCGATATTGAGGCCTAAATATAAAACATGCAAACAAAATATACACTTTCTAGGATTCATTTTCGTGTAGACAACTGTCATATCTACATTTGAACAAAAAATGAAAAAAATAAAAAATGGGTTTTTTGAGAAAATCGATTTCAAAAATGGTACTTTTTGGTTTTTGCATAATATTAACGTAAACGTACCGCAAAGGATAATTTATACAGCCAAAGAATTTATTGATAAATATAAAGAGCGTGTTTTGGGCTCTCTGTGGACATAAAAAATATCAGTGTAACCCAAGTAGATCGCCAGTAATTAATTGTCAAAGTTTGTCAACAATTGACCGAGGAGGCGTTTTTGACATTTTTACAGAAAAAAAGCAAAAGGCCTAAAATTATTTAATGGTATTGGAGCCTTTTAAACGTGTCCACAGAGTGCTTCAAAAAAGATAATATAATGTGGACTGAAAATCCATGGCGGGAGATCAAGCGAAACATCCGACCCACGACGGGTGTGAAAAACACTGCTTTTCGCCGCGGCCTCTTTAAAAATTCATAAGTCGAGAACAAAAAATCCGACGAACTTGCGGTTTGCGTCGACTGCGGTTTTAGAAACGGCGCCATAACATATATTTTTTTCATCGAAATTAAAAATTCGACCCTTTTTGCCTGCACGATTTGAGATGAAACCACCCATATATAGTGGGCATGGTGGCATAGGGAGCCAAGGGGCCAAAGGCGTATGTATAACAAAGTGAAAAACTCAAATAAATATATGGATATATATATATATATATATATATATATATATTAAAATGTGAAGTGCTGCAAAAAAACTAAAACACTAGTTGATTTCATGATGCCTACTTCACCACATAACACATCTGCATTGCAGCAAACCGCACCCAAACAATATACGTAAATGTTCTATTTAATTATTATATTTGTATGGATTATACTAAAGTACAGATATGATTCCCTAACTAAGATTAGTTTCTACGATGGTAACATGCGATAACAGAGGTACATGGCATATGTTCTGTGGCACAGTACACTGCACAACAGAGCAAATATGCTTGTTGCACTATGTGGTTCTACATACACAGATGAATGTTGAATCAATTATTTACCATTCAAGATGGTTATATACATACGCTAATTAACCAAACTCCTCAATTGGAGTACAGGTTCTTAGCTATAAGTAAAATACTGCAACCATAGATTTGACTTCTGTCACATTGAACTCCATATGCAGTTTGGCGCTCATAGCATCAACTAATAAATCACGATACATGTCATATGCTTCTAAGCTCGGTATGAATCTAACTTTTACTTTCTTAGCTTTCACATTTTTTTTCAGTTCCAATAAACTGATGGATTGTCCTGATAGTTGCAGGCCACTGTGCTGAAAATAGGACGAAAACCCTTAACGTCACCTTTGCTTAGTGGTTAGAGAATTATAAACAGCTACAAGAGGAGACGGACTAACAACTGTTTGTCTAGAAACAAGCAAAACACCAGCAGAAGGCGAAACACTAAGTATAACCAAAGAAAGCACTGACAATGTTGACATTTTAGTGCACTATCCCAGTTGAGTTTTGTTTTTCCTTTGAAGTTCCTATCTGCAGTGAAAAAGTTGTCAATAGGCAGATTAGGCAGCTACTTAAGGCAGCAGAGTGTGTTTGTGTAAGGGGGGGGGGGGGGCGAAATTTCTAAAATAAATTAGAGAACACTAAAGACACTGACCAACGATGAATAGAAGATTTATACGATTAGATGCCTTCGAAAATAGAATTGTCTTCATCCGGACTGATTCATTGTGCGATCCTCTGCTTGTCTGTATGGTACTACACGATTATACGATTCTAATTGTGCTTTAAACGCATCAGTAATTACTTTTTCAGAATCAAGTCTGACCTAGTATATTTGTCGTTAGACGGCGTCATAAACCGTTATAACTTCGACCTTATACACGGTGTTACGGAAGTGGCTACTGGTAACCTCCTTTAAAAATCCCCCAAACTCTGCTGTGAACATCTATGCACAGGCATGTTTATTTGATCGTAGGGGGGGCGGGGGGGGGGCACTTTTAGACTGCCTAGAGAGACAAAATACTAAGTCCGCGTTGGCCAATCTGCATATATAAGACAACTACCTTTCGCTTCTGGTCTAGCAATTAAAATTATTTAGAAACCACAATAAATCTTGGTGTTCAATTGATGTGAAGCATTTTCAGGTCAGGGACAGCGACACCAGTGCATATCATGCACCACACTACTTGCACAAAAGAATATGGTAGGAGACTAAAAATAACTAAGGTCATGGAAAGATATTGGGTTAGAATGTTCAGAAGTTAGAAGACTCGCACTGGTCCTCGTCTAACCCAAGTATACTCGCACAAGCCTCCACTGACTCAGAAGCTTCTTTTCGCGGTGAAATTGCGAGGATAAAACGGAACTGCTTCTTTCGTTATCTCCTTCTCGAAACTTGATGGCGTAATTGTGGGATCGAAACCACCCGCCTCACGAGAGCCGAGGGCGACTCATGTATTGGACAAAAGCACTGCGTGAGGACTCGACTTCGGCTCGTAACAATCAATGCCCCGGCGGACACTCGTGTAGTGTCTCGTGTACAACCACTGCGGTGATGAAAATAGCCGAACGCTAACAATGCCTGGAGCTCAGCAGGCGTTTTCTACTTTTCCAACCCCGCTGCGTGGCTATTATAATTGTTGGCGGTATAGGATAGGCACTAGGGGTGGTTTGCTCATCTTGCGGCCGCGGCTGCGGCTGTGGCCAAGAGGAATTTTCATGTCACGTGACCAGCTGCATGGGGACGAGGACGTACCTTGCGCCTCTGCCTAATGGCTGAAAATTCCGGGTCGCTTCAAGTACAGAAGTCTAATTTTGCTAGCAGAAACTGACCGCAGAGGCTTTAAAGTGAAGTCCAATTAACCGCTCCATCATACTTTACGAGCCGCAGGTAAAGTTAAGACCAGGGAAGATAAATATAAGCCAAAATAAATGAAAAATCACTCTAGATAAGGGCGGTGCAGTATAGTTATATACCTACGCCAGCGTTGGCAAGACTCGCCTTTTGCTGTAGTCGAGAGGTACGAGCGCCGGTACTTGTTGCGGCGTGAAACTTACGAGTTCCAATCGCGCCAAAAAAAAGGTTTTTAATATTTTGCGCTTGCGTCTTATTTTTTAACTGTGATCCTTTTTACAAATCGTCCAAATCAGCCACTTGCACTACTGCGCGTTACACGGTTTTTATTATTTGTCCAACCTGTTGAATCGACACACCGGAAGAAAAAAAAAGAACAAACATCAAGCCAAGTTAACGCGCTAATACAATCGTTTCATAATGTTCATTAAAAGAAAACCAAGAAAAATGTTACTGCTCTTAAAAACCAATAAGAATTTGAACCACTATGCTCAAAAAGAAGGCGACTGCGCTTGAAGTTTCTTCATGCAATAGATCATGATCGTACGGGTATTACTAAACCAAAGTACATACAACCATCTCACTTCGTCTCTTGAAGATTGGACCATTCTAAGCAAATAAGAGGAGACACAGCCCGAACCAACATTTTTAAATGTTCATTTTCTCCTAACACCATAAAAGAGTGGAATGAACTACCCGAAGAAAATGTTTTCATCGTGTACGAGTCTCCTTTTTACGACAGACAACCGGGCGATGGTTGGGCGGGGTTTCATGACTGAAGAGAATATAACATCTCACCTACGTTTACCTTTTCTTGTGGAAAATGTGCCGGGTTTTGTGGGCACTGTATTGAACAGTATTGAGCATTTGTATTTTTTAAATTTTATTGATTTCTGTGCTTTTTTATTTTATTGTGGTTGATTATAATTGAGGGGCTTGTGCCCCCTTTTGCGACACTCTAACGTGTTTTTACCCATTTCGTTTGGCTGGTACTGTGCAAGTGTATATTCACCTGGGAGCTTGTGTTTTTTATTATTTGTACATTGTGTACGCAGGTACCATGTCATCTTGTACACAAATGTACTGCGCCCCCCCTCCCCCCGCCCCCAATAATGCCTCTGGCGCTGCGGGCTAAAATGAAATAAATAAATAAATAAATAAATAAATACCCAGTGCTCGTATATCTCGAATGTTTCCTGGTGACTGCCATTGTCTAGAAAGAAGAACTAAGGCAAGTTTATGCTGTTATTAACGTTAAGGAGGGATTCTAAGTAGTATTTAGCAAAAGTAGATAAAACCTTTTATGGCTCTTTTAATCATAGCCACGTGCTGGCGTCGGCAATGTAGAATACGCGTGGTGATCTCAAACATCGTTCGAGTTCGACTATCCGTAATATAGCAGTGGGAGATGTTTTAACACCGTCCCTTGGAAGATGTCAGTGATCTACCACGGGCAAATATATACAACGCAACTTATATATACACATATATATATATATATATATATATATATATATATATATATATATATATATATACATATGTATGTATATATATTTTAAAGCTCTGGATGGATGGACGACTTAATACAATGGATGATATTTGATTACGATGGTGTGACCTTTCGATGCAGAACCGAGAGAGCTCAGCTCGTACACTGCGGTCTGAGCCCTGCTTCTTTCTTGCTGACAATATACGTCTCTCAAGGAAAAGGCCGGTCCAACGGCCGCAGATGGTATGGGACTTGACGGTAGTAAGGTTTTAGTCTCGCGATATGGACGATATTGGTTAATTTAGAGCAGTGGTTATGCACTGAATGTGCAGGTGCGACTTCGTTGTTTGTGGAGGACAGCTTACGAGAGATTTGAAATGGGCTCTTGAAGCGTTCCTTAAGTTTTTCGCACCTTCCAGCCTGACGAGGAGGTGTACATACAAGACCTTCGTCGCCAACAGTGGAGAAGACGGTTGCGTGGTGCTCCCCGTGACGAATAAATTGCTGTTGTTAAAATTGTAACGTGTAAATACTTGAGAGCTGTCGAACTTCTTCAAAATGGGAAGGGACATCTTCGAGGTATGTGTCTAGAAAACAGTCATCGAAAATTGAAACGTCTTGAGTTTAACTTAAAACTCGAGACGAAGTAAAATTGCGTGAATTCAAAAAAATTAGAAACTTCGTAAATACGCAGCTAAAACGTGCAAAACGACGTTATTTTGCTGCCAAATTTGATGTGTCTTGTTTTAGGCAGCCCGAAATTATGTGGAAGCGTTTGAACTCACTAATGCGTAACCCAGAACAGGACGGTATTGAAAGCATGACCATTATTAATAGGGAAGTATCGGGTACCGAACTTAGAAATAAATTCAATGACTATTTTGTAAGTGTGGGAAACAGTACTTTTAACAGTACAGCCATAAATAATCTTACCACCTGCAATGAAACAATTTTTTTTTTAATCCTACTGATGAAGGCGAAGTTTTCTCCACATTTATGACATAAAAAATAGCCGTAGTCATGACTGTCAGCATCTCCAAATTGGACCTGTGAAATTTGTCTTGGATTTGATACTTCTATGCTTAACTCATTTGTATAACTTTATTATCATCCGGTATATTCCCGAAGAGGATACAGGTTGCTAAAGTTTCTGTTCTTTATAAAGGTGGGCATAGGAATGATCTGAGTAACTACCGTCCGATTTCCAACCTTTCCATTTTTTCAAAGCCCGTTTGAAAAAATAATGCGCTCTTGACTTATCAATTTTGTGGGCAAACACTCCTTGTTGACGGAATCGCAATTCGGTTTTAGGAAACATATATCCACAGAAACAGCTTTACTAGTACAGAAGGAATTAATAATAAAAAAATTTGAGAATACACTTTTAACTTTAGAGATTTTCACAGATTTTAGCAAAGCGTTCGAATCAAAGAATTAAACTTTTACGCACCCGCCGTAAGCCAAAATAAACGTCGGAGCCAGGATATAAACTGTGGGCCTCCCAGTCACTAATCGGATGTGGTGACCACTCCAACACTCCACCTTGGCTTTCTGGCGTTTTCTATTTGTCTTATTCATGCACAAGAAACGAAATCTATCCAATCAGAGGTGCCTTACAAGCACACGCCGCCACATGGAACGCGGTACGACGCTCGCTGGGACGTGGTACGTGCTCGCTGTGCTGCGGAAATCCTCGCACCGTTTGTCTCGTCAGGTGTACATGTACATTTATTTTTGTTTGGGAGCTTTAGGATAATGGTATCATCATCATCTACGAGAATCAAGAGCCCCGTTCTTTTTAAATATAAATCACGGGCACTCTTCATCATCGTACGTGGTCTCCGAAAAGGAAGTAAACGAA
Source organism: Ixodes scapularis (assembly GCF_016920785.2). Lineage (NCBI taxonomy): Eukaryota > Metazoa > Arthropoda > Arachnida > Ixodida > Ixodidae > Ixodes > Ixodes scapularis. The sequence goes on from NW_024609835.1 coordinate 92,058,735, forward strand.
TATATATGTTTTACCTACCCGCCGAAAGACAAAATAAACGGTGGAGCAAGGATCCTGGCTCCGCCGTTTAATTGTTTCATGCATAGCATTAAGTACGGTTCCTTTATCTTCATGTGTTCGTTTTTGTATATATATATATAGCTGAGAAGAAAAAAACCTTGGTGAAAACAGCGCAACAACGGATGGTTTATAATAAAAAAATAAACCGTCCGTTGTTGCTGCTTTCGCCAACGGTTTTTTCTTCTCAATTACATACCCACGCCGTCGGCCTCCCACCACCATTCCCGTTGTATATATATATATATATATATATATATATATATATATATATATATATATGTGTGTGTGTGTGTGTGTACTGACGATCTCAGGTGCGCAAGCGGGAGTCGGGGCTGTGGCTCGCTGTTGTCATGGCCCCAAGGAAACAGACCCGGAGTAGAGTTGCTAAAGTATAACTTTTATATACAGTAAATGTACACCCCGGTGGCACAGAGTTCTGGGCCAAAATTTGGCTTTTGTCTGGAAGTTTAGGCCTAGAAAAGCCCGAAGAAGCGAAAGTAGAGCCAAACCTGACCTTCCTTGGCAAGAGTCTGGGTATTTCGGCACTAACTCGCCAAACAAGTGCCAAAGTTAGGCTTCACTGCCTGCTAGTTTGGCTGTCATCTGGCATCTTTGGGCCTAAATCGCCTAATAAATACCAGAGTCAAGCTTACTGCCCGGTAGTTTGGCTGATATTTGCAATTTTTGGGCAAAAAACTGCCAAACATATGCCCCAAGTTAGACCACTTTTTGATAGTTCGGCTGTCATTTGGCACCTTCGGGCCAAAATCGCCACAGATGTGCCAGAGTCTGGGTCTCGTAATTCGGCTGCCTCGTAGTTCGGCTCGCATCTGGCATCTTTGGTCCCAAGTAGCTAAACAAGTGCCAAAGTTAGGCTTCACTTCCTTATGGTTCGGCTGTCATCTGGCAGCTACGGGCCAAAGTCGCCAAACAAGTGTCAGAACTTGGCTTACTGCCTTGCAGTTCGGCTGATGAGGCATTGGATGTACACGGGTGGTCTGCAACTTAACTAAATTGAAATCAAGTTTTATTCTGCTCGCCACTTTTGATTTTATTTCGTGTGTTTCTTGATTTCTCCAGGCCAAAGGTAGACTGAATGTTTTGCCACGGCTGGACCAGGCTTTGCAAACGCAGATTTCGCCGGATTGTTGTGTTCGCACGTAGGAACACACGCCAATATACGGACGCGCAGTGAAAATGGTTCGACGTTGCAGAAACTGCTGTCGTGAAGCAAGCGCTGCGCTGGACTAATCTGCGCACGTCTCCTCAACAGATATCATTATTAGGCGGCTCATTGCAAAAGCGAGCATTGCTGTGTGCGTGTCTTGCATTGCGATTGAGTAGTGTCAAATCTTAGCGATAACAAAACGCGAGAGCGACAGTGGCTCTGCGGTATTGCGCCCGCTTCACACTCGGGGGATCTTAGATAGAATCCTGGCGGGGACGATTTTTTCTTGAAGTAAACTTGAAGCATTTGACAGCATCAAACCAGACACTGCTTTCCCTCACAGTCTTTCAATCCTCCCCTCCCCCCCCCCCCCCCCCCCCCCCCCCCCGCCTCCCCCACTTACCAAAGGTGACATTCCAAGACTCGGGTACGAGGCATTGAAAGTTTTCACTTTCCGCCCATAATGCAGAAGGAGCTTAGCTACATTGTTGGTGCCCCTTCGACCTCGCCTTTTGCTAAGCCTCCCCACCTGCTCTTGTGTCTTCGTGTGGCTGTCGGCGAGCGCGACAGCCGCATTAGGCAAATCAGAAGGGTGGAGCGAAACGCGTGAGTCGTGATCTCACTCCCTAAAGTTTGACACGTGACTCTCTATCGCGCTGTCGCTGATGGCATCTTTGGGGCTGTTGTTTGCGCCGTTTGCGAAGTTATAGAAAGAGGCGGGCCACGTAGGTCCGGTTTTCGAAATGCCCTCTTCAGTGTTCTGTTGCTTTCGTGCGTTGCAGAGCTAGCCGTGCTTTTTGGTTGTAAATGGCCGGAATACGTTCGTGGAATTCTTGTGCTGCGTTTGTTGGACGGGCTTCGACAAAAACTGCTCATCGCCGACGACAAGACATCAGTTGAATTTGCGCAACCTTCTTTCTCGACTGTGTTTTTCGGCTGCCCAAGTTGGATTATGCATTTATCAAGGACTACATGATATCGCTCTTATTAGTGATTACACTGCAAGCATGCTTCCCACAGTAGTTCTGCTTTCCTTTCAATGTTCGCGTTTTCTTTTTTTAGTTTATAAATTTTGCTTGTTCATCTGTGTTCATTATATTTTATATCTCGGTCTTCAGTTGGCAGAGAAGTATGACCTTTGTAAATATGTCGAGAATAAGTTGTGTAGAATGACAGAGATTTAATAAACTTCTGGGAGTGTTCGAAAAAATTTCGTTCGTCGATGTATGTCATTGATATGCGACAAATGATGTGCAACGTCCTATACAACACAGACTTGCACGACATCCGGCCAATACGGAGGAGACGCATAGTAGAGTATTCATAACATTTTGCGTGAACACTAGACCGGGAAAAAACGACTCTACGCGTCAATACCTGCCGGATTTTGAATGGTGGTTCTTAACTAGACATCTGAGCGATATTGTAACCCACTTTCAGCCACTACTGGCACTACACTGCCAAGTATCGCAGTGCTGCATGGGAACCCAGATGGTGAGATCTGACAATCGTGTTCCCAACACCTATTTAATTAAAATTTTTCTTCTGGAGCGCGTGAAAGAGCACTTATGTGGCACACCAAAGAAATTCCAAACTTCGGCAGGCCTCTGCGCTTTCTTTAGCACTTTTGGCACTTCTCTGGCACTCCAATGGCTAGCCAGAGAAGAGCCAAACTTCGGCATGCCCCGAATTCTGAAATTAGGATCTACTTCGGCAGTTTTGGCTGAAATCTTGCACTTACTCTGGCACAACTGTGGCGGACTAGAGAAAAGCCAAACTTTGGCATGTCCGAAATACCCAAATTAGGCGCTGCTCTGGCAGTTATGGCTCAAGTATGGCGCTACTTCGGCACTCATGTGGCGGACCAAAGGAGAGCCATACTTTGGCATGGCTACGCACACGTACATCCCAGCAACGCCAATGCCGACGGTATAACAAGACTCACCACCCCGTTTAGTATGAAATAGTCGACCTTGATTTACTCTGAACGCCTCACCGTCACCAGGGCTTGGCTACCGAATTCCTTCACCGCTACATCGGCCCTTTCGTAGTCATCCGCAAACTGTCCGACATTTTATACTATCTGCAGCAACAGCAAGACAGTGCTGACCAACGCCGAGCGACCTCCGATATAGTCCACGTCGCCCTGATGAAGCCCCACACTCCCCGACCCACCGCACTAACCACCGCAACCTTCTTTACTTAAAAACGACGAAAAAAAGGGCTTATTGCGGTCGAAACGACTGCGAAAAAAAAAAAAAAGGAAAAGGGGGTGGGGTAATGTTACTTAGAAAAAGAGAAGGAACGCGCCTGAAAAATGGCTAGGGCGCGCGACAGCTCGGGCCGAGCCCGGCGGTTCGAAATAAAAGCCGACCGTCAGATTCTGACTCCTGGACTGCTCCTTCAACAACAACCCCGTAAAAATATATATGTATTCTGAAGTCAATGTTGAAGCGAAAGAAAATATAACATAGACGGACTGTGTTTTTGTTTTTCGTGCCCCTTGCACTTTGAAATATTTCGGTTCATCCCGTTTCCCGCCTCAGGTAATAGAAATAAAACATCTTGACAACATTCCAGCGCCTCGCTTGCAGCGCTTCAAAGACACTCACGCGAGAGAATAAAACCGGTGAGGCGGTATTTTGCACGCCATTCCTAAAAAAATTATATATATATCTGTTAAGGCATGATATAGTTTTTGCGACTTAGAAGTACGAAACACCGATCGCTTTGTAACTTCTGACCATTCTGGATTCCAAGCTAAAGGTTGAATACTCACTCCTGTCAGTAACATGTGATGATTCGGTTGATGTCGGCGCCTCAGAAGGACTGGCTGATGTGGTTTCTTTTGAAGATGCAGAAATAGCAGAATCCGTCTTGCTCAATGTCGTCGCTGTTAGATATACATATTGTATGTCCCATTTACAGAAGCGACTACTGATGCAGTATGAACTAACACATGAGGTCAATTATGTTGCCAGCATTTTTGGATTTGGGGTTGGGAGGTTCAGGGTAGAGAGGGTCTATGTATCTAGGTGTGAACAGTGGCACCACGAATATCGGTCGTTTACATTTCGGTGACAAGGGCGTTGAATACTAAACTGCCATGAAGCCTACCCGTCTCCCGGCTACGCCCCAGCAACCAGTCCTAGACGGATAATAACGTGAATACGGGTTTATTTAGCGCGTATCCAAGTGAACGATTAAACAATAAATGTAATTTGCTGAAAAAAACTGTCAAGTACACTTGTCCTTCCATAAGCGTCAACTTGGAAGCAAAAGCTAGATGCAAGGGATTCGGTTTATCCTCGATAGGTTAATATTGTAAGAGGAGTAAACCTGAAATTTAAATACCCTGTATATTAGGGCCACATCTATTAGCTTTCTTTCTCAACTATAAAAATGTTTAATTTAAAATAGTCATGGCAACATAGTATATAAAGCGTCATGATTGCACAGTAGCTAAGTACTAGCTGCTGGAAGATTTAATTAGGTGATAAATCATTAGCTCGCAAGTGTACTGCTACGGGTTGCACGTAACTAATTTCGACTAGAATACCGATTATATTGTTGTTACTCAAGAGGCGGAATAAAACTATCCTTGCTGAGGTAGTCACTGCATGCGGCCATAACTCTCCAGCTCCAATTGACAACCCTCAAGACAGCAACAGATATTTCACCTTCCTAAAATGCGGCGTACCGAACCACAACCGGTGTGTAAAAAGACTCAAACTATGAACAATTCTAAACATTCAGAACAAACCACATATTCATAAAAATCAAAAATACCACATTTAAATTTAAATATGTATTACTCACCCTCTTTGGGGTCAGAACGGGTTGTCAGCGTCGATGATACTCCGTCATTTGAAGCGCCTTCTGAAATACTGCCTGTGGTTGGTGCAGTTGTTCCTGCATTATGCGTTGTCAGGGCAGATGTATCCAGCGCACCTGCTCCGTACTTCGTAGATTGTGTAGTGTTTACATTTTCGACCTCTGTTGATGCTGTAGTCTGCGAATATTCACCAACATATCTGCTTGTTGTAGTCGGCGCACCCGGCTCGACCATTGTCGATGCTGTAGTTATTATAACATCTCCGGCTTCTTTTGATGGTGTAGTTTGCGTATTTTCACCAACATCTCTGCTCGTTGCAGTTGGCGCACCCGGCTCGACCATTGTCGATGCTGTAATCTTGATAACATCGCCGGCCTCTGTTGATAGTGTAGTTTGCGTATTTTCACCAACATCTATGCTTGTTGCAGCTGGCGCACCCGGATCGACCATTGTCGAAGCTGTAGTCTTGATAACATCTCCGGCCTCTGTTGATAGTGTAGTTTGCGTATTTTCACCAACATCTCTGCTTGCTGTAGTTGGCGCACCCGGCTCGACCATTGTCGATGCTGTAGTTTTTATAAAATCTCCAGCCTCTGTTGATAGTGTAGTTTGCGTATTTTCACCAACATCTCTGCTTGTTGTAGTTGGCGCACTCGGCTCGACCATTGTCGATGCTGTAGTTTTGATAACATCTCCGGCCTCTGTTGATGGTGTAGTTTGCGTCTTTTCACCAACATCTCTGCTTGTTGTAGTCGGTGCACCCGGCTCGACCATTGTCGATGCTGTAGTTTTGATAACATCTCCGGCCTCTGTTGATGGTGTAGTTTGCGTCTTTTCACCAACATCTCTGTTTGTTGTAGTCTGTGCACCCGGCTCGACCATTGTCGATGCTGTAGTGTTTATAACATCTCCGGCCACTGTTGATAGTGTAGTTTGCGTATTTTCACCAACATCTCTGCTTGTTGTAGTTGGCGCACCCGGCTCGACCATTGTCGATGCTGTAGTTTTTAGAACATCTCCGGCCTCTGTTGATGGTGTACTTTGCGTATTTTCACCAACACCTCTGCTAGTTGTAGTTGGCGCAGCCGGCTCGACCATTGTCGATGCTGTAGTCTTGATAACATCTCCGGCCTCTGTTGATGGTGTAGTTTGCGTCTTTTCACCAACATCTCTGTTTGTTGTAGTCAGTGCACCCGGCTCGACCATTGTCGATGCTGTAGTGTTTATAACATCTCCGGCCTCTGTTGATGGTGTAGTTTGCGTATTTTCACCAACATCTCTGCTTGTTGTAGTTGGCGCACCCGGCTCGACCATTGTCGATGCTGTAGTTTTTATAACATCTCCGGCCTCTGTTGATAGTGTAGTTTGCGTATTTTCACCAACATCTCTGCTTGTTGTAGTTGGCGCACCCGGCTCGACCATTGTCGATGCTGTAGTTTTCATAACATCTCCGGCCTCCGTTGATGGTGTAGTTTGCGTATTTTCACCAACATCTCTGCTTGTTGCAGTTGGCGCACCCGGCTCAACCATTGTCGATGCTGTAGTCTTGATAACATCACCGGCCTCTGTTGATAGTGTAGTTTGCGTATTTTCACCAACATCTCCGCTTGTTGCAGCTGGCGCACCCGGCTGGACCATTGTCGATGCTGTAGTCTTGATAACAACTCCGGCCTCTGTTGATAGTGTAGTTTGCGTATTTTCACCAACATCTCTGCTTGCTGTAGTTGGCGCACCCGGCTCGACCATTGTCGATGCTGTAGTTTTTATAAAATCTCCAGCCTCTGTTGATAGTGTAGTTTGCGTATTTTCACCAACATCTCTGCTTGTTGTAGTTGGCGCACTCGGCTCGACCATTGTCGATGCTGTAGTCTTGATAACATCTCCGGCCTCTGTTGATGGTGTAGTTTGCGTCTTTTCACCAACATCTCTGCTTGTTGTAGTCGGTGCACCCGGCTCGACTAGTGTCGATGCTGTAGTCTTGATAACATCTCCGGCTTCTGTTGATGGTGTAGTTTGCGTCTTTTCACCAACATCTCTGCTTGTTGTAGTCGGTGCACCCGGCTCGACCATTGTCGATGCTGTAGTCTTGATAACATATCCGGCCTCTGTTGATGGTGTAGTTTGCGTCTTTTCACCAACATCTCTGCTTGTTGTAGTTGGCGCACTCGGCTCGACCATTGTCGATGCTGTAGTTTTTATAACATCTCCGGCCTCTGTTGATGGTGTAGTTTGCGTATTTTCACCAACATCTCTCCTTGTTGTAGTTGGCGCACCCGGCTCGACCATTGTCGATGCTGTAGTCTTGATAACATCTCCGGCCTCTGTTGATGGTGTAGTTTGCGTCTTTTCACCAACATCTCTGCTGGTTGTAGTCGGTGCACCCGGCTCGACCATTGTCGATGCTGTAGTCTTGATAACATCTCCGGCCTCTGTTGATGGTGTAGTTTGCGTCTTTTCACCAACATCTCTGCTTGTTGTAGTCGGTGCACCCGGCTCGACCATTGTCGATGCTGTAGTTTTGATAACATCTCCGGCCTCTGTTGATGGTGTAGTTTGCGTCTTTTCACCAACATCTCTGCTTGTTGTAGTCGGTGCACCCGGCTCGACTATTGTCGATGCTGTAGTCTTGATAACATCTCCGGCCTCTGTTGATGGTGTAGTTTGCGTCTTTTCACCAACATCTCTGCTTGTTGTAGTCGGTGCACCCGGCTCGACCATTGTCGACGCTGTAGTTTTTGTAACATCTCCGGCCTCTGTTGATAGTGTAGTTTGCGTATTTTCACCAACATCTCTGCTTGTTGTAGTTGGCGCACCCGGCTCGACCATTGTCGATGCTGTAGTTTTTATAACATCTCCGGCCTCTGTTGATAGTGTAGTTTGCGTATTCTCACCAACATCTCTGCTTGTTGTAGTTGGCGCACCCGGCTCGACCACTGTCGATGCTGTAGTTTTTATAACATCTCCGGCCTCTGTTGATGGTGTAGTTTGCGTCTTTTCACCAACATCTCTGCTGGTTGTAGTCGGTGCACCCGGCTCGACCATTGTCGATGCTGTAGTTTTGATAACATCTCCGGCCTCTGTTGATGGGGTAGTTTGCGCATTTTCACAAACATCTCTGCTTGTTGTAGTTGGCGCACCCGGCTCGACCATTGTCGATGCTGTAGTCTTGATAACATCTCCGGCCTCTGTTGATGGTGTAGTTTGCGTCTTTTCACCAACATCTCTGCTTGTTGTAGTTGTTGCAGTCGGTGCACCCGGCTCGACCATTGTCGATGCTGTAGTTTTGATAATATCTCCGGCCTCTGTTGATGGTGTAGTTTGCGTCTTTTCACCAACATCTCTGCTGGTTGTAGTCGGTGCACCCGGTTCGACCATTGTCGATGCTGTAGTCTTGATAACATCTCCGGCCTCTGTTGATGGTGTAGTTTGCGTCTTTTCACCAACATCTCTGCTTGTTGTAGTCAGTGCACCCGGCTCGACCATTGTCGATGCTGTAGTTTTGATAACATCTCCGGCCTCTGTTGATGGTGTAGTTTGCGTCTTTTCACCAACATCTCTGCTTGTTGTAGTCGGTGCACCCGGCTCGACCATTGTCGATGCTGTAGTCTTGATAACATCTCCGGCCTCTGTTGATAGTGTAGTTTGCGTATTTTCACCAACATCTCTGCTTGCTGTAGTTGGCGCACCCGGCTCGACCATTGTCGATGCTGTAGTTTTTATAAAATCTCCAGCCTCTGTTGATAGTGTAGTTTGCGTATTTTCACCAACATCTCTGCTTGTTGTAGTTGGCGCACCCGGCTCGACCATTGTCGATGTTGTAGTCTTCATAACATCTCCGGCCTCTGTTGATGATGTAGTTTGCGTCTTTTCACCAACATCTCCGCTTGTTGTAGTCGGTGCACCCGGCTTGACCATTGTCGATGCTATAGTTTTGATAACATCTCCGGCCTCTGTTGATGGTGTAGTTTGCGTCTTTTCACCAACATTTCTGCTTGTTGTAGTCGGTGCACCCGGCTCGACCATTGTCGATGCTGTAGTCTTGATAACATCTCCGGCCTCTGTTGATGGTGTAGTTTGCGTATTTTCACCAACATCTCTGCTTGTTGTAGTCGGTGTACCCGGCTCGACCATTGTCGATGCTGTAGATTTGATAACATTTCCGGCCTCTGTTGATGGTGTAGTTTGCGTCTTTTCACCAACATCTCTGCTTGTTGTAGTCGGTGCACCCGGCTCGACTATTGTCGATGCTGTAGTCTTGATAACATCTCCGGCCTCTGTTGATGGTGTAGTTTGCGTCTTTTCACCAACATCTCTGCTTGTTGTAGTCGGTGCACCCGGCTCGACCATTGTCGATGCTGTAGTCTTGATAACATCTCCGGCCTCTGTTGATGGTGTAGTTTGCGTCTTTTCACCAACATCTCTGCTGGTTGTAGTCGGTGCACCCGGCTCGACCATTGTCGATGCTGTAGTCTTGATAACATCTCCGGCCTCTGTTGATGGTGTAGTTTGCGTCTTTTCACCAACATCTCTGCTTGTGGTAGTTGGCGCACTCGGCTCGGCCATTGTCGATGCTGTAGTTTTTATAACATCCCCGGCCTCTGTTGATAGTGTAGTTTGCGTATTTTCACCAACATCTCTGCTTGTTGTAGTTGGCGCACTCGGCTCGACCATTGTCGATGCTGTAGTTTTTATAACATCTCCGGCCTCTGTTGATGGTGTAGTTTGCGTATTTTCACCAACATCTCTGCTTGTTGTAGTTGGCGCACCCGGCTCGACCATTGTCGATGCTGTAGTCTTGATAACATCTCCGGCCTCTGTTGATGGTGTAGTTTGCGTCTTTTCACCAACATCTCTGCTTGTTGTAGTCGGTGCACCCGGCTCGACCATTGTCGATGCTGTAGTTTTGATAACATCTCCGGCCTCTGTTGATGGTGTAGTTTGCGTCTTTTCACCAACATCTCTGCTGGTTGTAGTCAGTGCACACGGCTCGACCATTGTCGATGCTGTAGTCTTGATAACATCTCCGGCCTCTGTTGATGGTGTAGTTTGCGTCTTTTCACCAACATCTCTGCTTGTTGTAGTCGGTGCACCCGGCTCGATCATTGTCGATGCTGTAGTTTTGATAACATCTCCGGCGTCTGTTGATGTTGTAGTTTGCGTCTTTTCATCAACATCTCTGCTTGTTGTAGTCGGTGCACCCGGCTCGACTGTTGCCGATGCTGTAGTCTTGATAACATCTCCGGCCTCTGTTGATGGTGTAGTTTGCGTCTTTTCACCAACATCTCTGCTTGTTGTAGTCGGTGCACCCGGCTCGACCATTGTCGATGCTGTAGTCTTGATAACATCTCCGGCCTCTGTTGATAGTGTAGTTTGCGTATTTTCACCAACATCTCTGCTTGCTGTAGTTGGCGCACCCGGCTCGACCATTGTCGATGCTGTAGATTTTATAAAATCTCCAGCCTCTGTTGATAGTGTAGTTTGCTTATTTTCACCAACATCTCTGCTTGTTGTAGTTGGCGCACCCGGCTCGACCATTGTCGATGTTGTAGTCTTGATAACATCTCCGGCCTCTGTTGATGGTGTAGTTTGCGTCTTTTCACCAACATCTCTGCTTGTTGTAGTTGGTGCACCCGGCTCGACCATTGTCGATGCTGTAGTTTTGATAACATCTCCGGCCTCTGTTGATGGTGTAGTTTGCGTCTTTTCACCAACATCTCTGCTGGTTGTAGTCGGTGCACCCGGCTCGACCATTGTCGATGCTGTAGTTTTGATAACATCTCCGGCCTCTGTTGATGGTGTAGTTTGCGTCTTTTCACCAACATCTCTGCTGGTTGTAGTCGGTGCACCCGGCTCGACCATTGTCGATGCTGTAGTCTTGATAACATCTCCGGCCTCTGTTGATGGTGTAGTTTGCGTCTTTTCACCAACATCTCTGCTTGTTGTAGTCGGTGCACCCGGCTCGACCATTGTCGATGCTGTAGTTTTGATAACATCTCCGCCCTCTGTTGATGGTGTAGTTTGCGTCTTTTCACCAACATCTCTGCTTGTTGTAGTCGGTGCACCCGGCTCGACTAGTGTCGATGCTGTAGTCTTGATAACATCTCCGGCTTCTGTTGATGGTGTAGTTTGCGTCTTTTCACCAACATCTCTGCTTGTTGTAGTCGGTGCACCCGGCTCGACCATTGTCGATGCTGTAGTCTTGATAACATATCCGGCCTCTGTTGATGGTGTAGTTTGCGTCTTTTCACCAACATCTCTGCTTGTTGTAGTTGGCGCACTCGGCTCGACCATTGTCGATGCTGTAGTTTTTATAACATCTCCGGCCTCTGTTGATGGTGTAGTTTGCGTATTTTCACCAACATCTCTCCTTGTTGTAGTTGGCGCACCCGGCTCGACCATTGTCGATGCTGTAGTCTTGATAACATCTCCGGCCTCTGTTGATGGTGTAGTTTGCGTCTTTTCACCAACAGCTCTGCTTGTTGTAGTCGGTGCACCCGTCTCGACCTTTGTCGATGCTGTAGTCTTGATAACATCTCCGGCCTCTGTTGATGGTGTAGTTTGCGTCTTTTCACCAACATCTCTGCGTGTTGTAGTCGGTGCACCCGGCTCGACCATTGTCGATGCCGTAGTGTTTATAACATCTCCGGCCTCTGTTGATAGTGTAGTTTGCGTATTTTCACCAACATATCTGCTTGTTGTAGTCGGCGCACCTGGCTCGACCATTGTCGATGCTGTAGTCTTTTTAACATCTCCGGCCTCTGTTGATGGTGTAGTTTGCGTATTTTCACCAACACCTCTGCTTGTTGTAGTTGGCGCAGCCGGCTCGACCATTGTCGATGCTGTAGTCTTGATAACATCTCCGGCCTCTGTTGATGGTGTAATTTGCGTCTTTTCACCAACATCTCTGGTTGTCGTAGTCGGTGCACCCGGCTCGACCATTGTCGATGCCGTAGTGTTTATAACATCTCCGGCCTCTGTTGATAGTGTAGTTTGCGTATTTTCACCAACATCTCTGCTGGTTGTAGTCGGTGCACCCGGCTCGACCATTGTCGATGCTGTAGTCTTGATAACATCTCCGGCCTCTGTTGATGGTGTAGTTTGCGTATTTTCACCAACATCTCTGCTTGTTGTAGTTGGCGCACCCGGCTCGACCATTGTCGATGCTGTAGTCTTGATAACATCTCCGGCCTCTGTTGATGGTGTAGTTTGCGTCTTTTCACCAACATCTCTGCTTGTTGTAGTCGGTGCACCCGGCTCGACCATTGTCGATGCTGTAGTTTTGATAACATCTCCGGCCTCTGTTGATGGTGTAGTTTGCGTCTTTTCACCAACATCTCTGCTGGTTGTAGTCAGTGCACACGGCTCGACCATTGTCGATGCTGTAGTCTTGATAACATCTCCGGCCTCTGTTGATGGTGTAGTTTGCGTCTTTTCACCAACATCTCTGCTTGTTGTAGTCGGTGCACCCGGCTCGATCATTGTCGATGCTGTAGTTTTGATAACATCTCCGGCGTCTGTTGATGTTGTAGTTTGCGTCTTTTCATCAACATCTCTGCTTGTTGTAGTCGGTGCACCCGGCTCGACTGTTGTCGATGCTGTAGTCTTGATAACATCTCCGGCCTCTGTTGATGGTGTAGTTTGCGTCTTTTCACCAACATCTCTGCTTGTTGTAGTCGGTGCACCCGGCTCGACCATTGTCGATGCTGTAGTCTTGATAACATCTCCGGCCTCTGTTGATAGTGTAGTTTGCGTATTTTCACCAACATCTCTGCTTGCTGTAGTTGGCGCACCCGGCTCGACCATTGTCGATGCTGTAGATTTTATAAAATCTCCAGCCTCTGTTGATAGTGTAGTTTGCTTATTTTCACCAACATCTCTGCTTGTTGTAGTTGGCGCACCCGGCTCGACCATTGTCGATGTTGTAGTCTTGATAACATCTCCGGCCTCTGTTGATGGTGTAGTTTGCGTCTTTTCACCAACATCTCTGCTTGTTGTAGTTGGTGCACCCGGCTCGACCATTGTCGATGCTGTAGTTTTGATAACATCTCCGGCCTCTGTTGATGGTGTAGTTTGCGTCTTTTCACCAACATCTCTGCTGGTTGTAGTCGGTGCACCCGGCTCGACCATTGTCGATGGTGTAGTTTTGATAACATCTCCGGCCTCTGTTGATGGTGTAGTTTGCGTCTTTTCACCAACATCTCTGCTGGTTGTAGTCGGTGCACCCGGCTCGACCATTGTCGATGCTGTAGTCTTGATAACATCTCCGGCCTCTGTTGATGGTGTAGTTTGCGTCTTTTCACCAACATCTCTGCTTGTTGTAGTCGGTGCACCCGGCTCGACCATTGTCGATGCTGTAGTTTTGATAACATTTCCGCCCTCTGTTGATGGTGTAGTTTGCGTCTTTTCACCAACATCTCTGCTTGTTGTAGTCGGTGCACCCGGCTCGACTAGTGTCGATGCTGTAGTCTTGATAACATCTCCGGCTTCTGTTGATGGTGTAGTTTGCGTCTTTTCACCAACATCTCTGCTTGTTGTAGTCGGTGCACCCGGCTCGACCATTGTCGATGCTGTAGTCTTGATAACATATCCGGCCTCTGTTGATGGTGTAGTTTGCGTCTTTTCACCAACATCTCTGCTTGTTGTAGTTGGCGCACTCGGCTCGACCATTGTCGATGCTGTAGTTTTTATAACATCTCCGGCCTCTGTTGATGGTGTAGTTTGCGTATTTTCACCAACATCTCTCCTTGTTGTAGTTGGCGCACCCGGCTCGACCATTGTCGATGCTGTAGTCTTGATAACATCTCCGGCCTCTGTTGATGGTGTAGTTTGCGTCTTTTCACCAACAGCTCTGCTTGTTGTAGTCGGTGCACCCGTCTCGACCTTTGTCGATGCTGTAGTCTTGATAACATCTCCGGCCTCTGTTGATGGTGTAGTTTGCGTCTTTTCACCAACATCTCTGCGTGTTGTAGTCGGTGCACCCGGCTCGACCATTGTCGATGCCGTAGTGTTTATAACATCTCCGGCCTCTGTTGATAGTGTAGTTTGCGTATTTTCACCAACATATCTGCTTGTTGTAGTCGGCGCACCTGGCTCGACCATTGTCGATGCTGTAGTCTTTTTAACATCTCCGGCCTCTGTTGATGGTGTAGTTTGCGTATTTTCACCAACACCTCTGCTTGTTGTAGTTGGCGCAGCCGGCTCGACCATTGTCGATGCTGTAGTCTTGATAACATCTCCGGCCTCTGTTGATGGTGTAATTTGCGTCTTTTCACCAACATCTCTGGTTGTCGTAGTCGGTGCACCCGGCTCGACCATTGTCGATGCCGTAGTGTTTATAACATCTCCGGCCTCTGTTGATAGTGTAGTTTGCGTATTTTCACCAACATCTCTGCTTGTTGTAGTCGGTGCACCCGGCTCGACCATTGTCGATGCTGTAGTTTTTAGAACATCTCCGGCCTCTGTTGATGGTGTAGTTTGCGTATTTTCACCAACATCTCCGCTTGTTGTAGTTGGCGCACCCGGCTCGACCATTGTCGATGCTGTAGTTTTTATAACATCTCCGTCCTCTGTTGATAGTGTAGTTTGCGTATTTTCAACAACATCTCTACTTGTTGTGGTTGGCGCACCCGGCTCGACCATTGTCGACGCTGTAGTTTTTGTAACATCTCCGGCCTCTGTTGATAGTGTAGTTTGCGTATTTTCACCAACATCTCTGCTTGTTGTAGTTGGCGCACCCGGCTCGACCATTGTCGATGCTGTAGTTTTTATAACATCTCCGGCTTCTGTTGATAGTGTAGTTTGCGTATTCTCACCAACATCTCTGCTTGTTGTAGTTGGCGCACCCGGCTCGACCATTGTCGATGCTGTAGTTTTTATAACATCTCCGGCCTCTGTTGATGGTGTAGTTTGCGTCTTTTCACCAACATCTCTGCTGGTTGTAGTCGGTGCACCCGGCTCGACCATTGTCGATGCTGTAGTCTTGATAACATCTCCGGCCTCTGTTGATGGTGTAGTTTGCGTCTTTTCACCAACATCTCTGCTTGTTGTAGTCGGTGCACCCGGCTCGACCATTGTCGATGCCGTAGTGTTTATAACATCTCCGGCCTCTGTTGATAGTGTAGTTTCCGTATTTTCACCAACATCTCTGCTTGTTGTATTTGGCGCACCCGGCTCGACCTTTGTCGATGCTGTAGTTTTTATAACATCTCCGGCCTCTGTTGATAGTGTAGTTTGCGTATTTACACCAACATCTCTGCTTCTTGTAGTTGGCGCACCCGGTTCGGCCATTGTCGATGCTGTAGTTTTTATAACATCTCCGGCCGCTGTTGATGATGTAGTTTGCGTATATTGACGGCCATCTCTGCTTGGTGTAATTGGCGCACCCGGCTCGACGATTGTTGATTCTGTAGATTTTATAACATCTCCGGCCTCTGTTATGGATGTAATTCGCGTATTATTTTCACCGCGGTTTCTGCTTGTTGTAGTTGGCGTACCCGGCTCGACCATTGTCGATGCTGTAATTTTTATAGCATCCCCGGCCTCTGTTGATGATGTAGTTTGCATATCTTCACCGACTTCTCTGGTGGTTGTTATTTTTTTACCTTCCTCGCCTTTTGTTGATGCTGTTGTTTTCATATAATCTACTCCTTCTGTTGATTCAGTAATTTCTTTTTGTTCACCGGCCTCTCCGGTTGTTATAGCTGGCGTACCCGCCTGGTCCTTTGTGGATGGTTTAGAGTTTATGACATTCCCATCATCTGCCGATGCTGTAGTCTGCGTACCCGCACTCGTGTCTATAGACGCTGTAGTGCGCTTGTCTCTAGCGGCTGTTGAGATTCAAGAAGAAAAAAGACGAAGCGAGGAATGAATATGAAGTAGAAAGTTTAGGGCAGTACGAGCAAAACTAATTCAACGGTATGGAAATCATTGCTTGACGTCCTACTTCATAAAACGGAAAAGATCTTTGACAGTTCAGTGTCTCAGCCCGGGAGGTTGATTCACGACATCATCTACCAGCCAAGACAACGCTGCAACTTTCCCAGCTACTTGGGACTTTCGGGGCTAATCCTATATGTGGTACTTGGAGACTTTAACGGCGGAGGCAAACCGTTGGTAACGTAACGCGAATACCTTTCAGGAAGAATTCTTGTAACCAAGCAATAACCGATCGACCCTAACGAATCGCAGTATTAAAATAAGAAGCGAACCCTACCACTCTACGAGCCCAAAGCACCGGTATGATAAACGACGGTACCGAACTACTGAACAACCCTCAAATGGACCTGACCAGACTCATCTGGATAAAAGAACGCCTTACTAAAACTAACGCAGAGCTGGACAGAATAAACGAGGTGTTATAGCCGCTACTACTGATTGAGGAGTTCGAGGTCGAGTGCACAGCAGCTACGAATTTCAAAGCCAGGCCAACTTGTTTTTTGCTGAACTCTGTTTTGAGATTGAGGAATTCTAGATTTGCAGACGTCGCACGCTCCCCGCGACCGGACGGACTACACCCAGTATACCTGAGTCCACAGGATGACTGCATCTTAGCTACCGAAGTTAGATATAACTGCATTCAGATTGGACATAACGCATTGCGCACCCTCTGGAAACAGTTGAAAGGAACAATCCACTCCAATCAAGCGTTGTCAATACAAATAATTACTATTATTGGCGCCGCTACCTCACTGGAGGCGCCGCAGTGGCATTTGCCAGCCTACTTGCAACAGAAGCGTGCTATGCCGATGCCGTTCACCTACTGAAGCAAAGCTTCGGTGATCAGCGGAAGCTGGAGGAAGTGAATATGGCGGCACTTCGAAAACTTTTACAAATTTGATCCTCTACATATACATAAGGTTTGAGTAACCTGTACGACACTGCGCAGCTGAACATCAGAGCTTTTAAGGTGAAGTCCCACCTTCACTTAGTGTGATTCTAGAAAAACAGATGGCGCTCGCATCGTCATCCAGACCTAGACATGAGCAGATAAAGTCGTGTATGTTGGCGCCTCGATAGAGTGTGCATTTTGCCTTCTCCTTGACTTTGTCATCCCTGGTCATTGTTTAGTTTCTCCGATCGTGATGCTTTTACGAAGTGCAATCCGGTGATCCGGTTTGTTTGCGGTGTCATGCAGATGGAGGATTTGATAACCGACGGCACCGCGCGCCCAAGAGCGTCGCTTTTTGTTTTTCATACTTTTTTGTCTTTTATGTATCTACTCCCTTTTTGATGCTTCGATCATCATCTTAGGGGTCTCTATGAAAAAACAAAATCTTTATTTTTGGCAATGGCGCGTAGCACTTTCTTTTCTTGGGCGAATCAGCCTGGAAATAAATTACGTGCCCCAGCTTTGTCGAACGTCGATAGGACTACGCCGGCCCTCCTGCAGTGAAAGCATCCGTCCGATTGGGATAGAAAGAAAACTCCAACAAAAGCGCCAGGAAGTCGCTAAAAAGTCGCTAAACTATACATCTGTTGTAGTTTTCTTTTTTTTTTTTTGTTATTGCGGTCCTGGTTTATGCCTACTAATACGTTTTAATATTATACCACTAGTTGTTTAAGCTTGCGAATGACAGAATCACAATTTTCTTTTTGATCTATAATACGCCAATAATTAGCACAAAAGCATTTATTTTTATTGTTTTGTTGGGAGCCTGGTTCCAGGCTTCTTAGCTGTTTACTTTTTAAAAAACATAGAGCATGGGGAACACCTATCGACATGGAGGTTTTATAGTACCATGAGGTCCAAACCTACTTCAGAATAGCTCTGAGTACTTATTTTTAGCGAGAAAATGAGTACGTTCAGCGCTATATTTTTTCCGGTTCTGCAATGTTCAGTTTGGTAAATGCATTACAGGGCTGGAGGAGCTGTCGCTTACTATACACATAGTAAATAAAAAGAAAGAATCACAAAATAACTCAGGACACTATTTTATTTGGCGTGATTTGATTACCTTTTCGCGGGTCGTCAAAGATGAAAAATAACGTGGGATTACAAATTTGTGTTTTGCGGTTAACTATCGAGCGTGTATTTGGCAGTGTAGCTGTTGTTGCTGTTTGTATTTTTGTGGACTTTCTAGGGGTTCGCACATAACAAACAGCACATAAAATTGAATTGCGACGTAAGAAAAATTAGTTTACACATTTCGCGCAACCGCTGTAGAGGTGCGCGGCATCACTTCTTCGTTTTACGCTAGCTTCGAGCGCAGCTAAGCTCAAGTACACGAAGTCGAAGCTGTGTAAGGTACGGACAGAATATATAGTGTGTGGTTTCGATTTCCACTTCTTAGAAGTGAGGGCGAAGACGTTAAAAATCCGCAGACAACATGTAAAGGGAGGCGCCGCCGCCCCTTACTTTGGCGACACAGACGGCCTCAATGAAGCAAGAGAGAACTCATAAGTGTTGGGCAGGGGCATACCTTCTGTGGCACTTTGAATAACCATCGAATACGTACCCTTGATCGTGCACTGCGATGGGCTAAACACCTAGCTGCAGCCAGTCGGATGCAATCATGAGCAAATTCAAAATACACGCGTTATATTGTTTCGTGAATACGCAGGTGGTTCCTAACGAGCTCGTGGTTGGACCCGGCGGGCCGTAGCCTGATAGCCGTGCTGTACGAGGACGGTCCGATAAGCCTCACCGCCCGATGGCGCCACTATCACAAGAAAAATGTGCTATTGTGTAGTAAATTCTCGTAGACGGCTACTATCAAAATTTCAACCGAATCGGACTCGTAGTTTTGTTTTTACCGCATCTGAAAGCGGGCGTGTGAGCGAATTTTAGAAAAATGGAAAAAGAGCAATATCGGTCGGTGATTCGATTGTTGTTTTTGAAAGAAAATTCGTGCAGTGAAATCAAAGACCGCTTGGATTCTGTGTACGGTGACTCTTCTCTTTCGATGGTGACCGTCAAAAACTTGTTTAACGAGTTTCAACGTGGTCGCACGTCGGTTTTTGATGGGTCACGCCCAGGTGCCCCGAATACGGCTACCTCTGAGAATAATGTGACACAAATCCACAATCTCGTATTGGCAGGCTGCCGATTGAAGGTGCGCGAGATAGCAGAGAAAGTAGGCATCTCAAAAGACCGCGTGGGCTATATCCTACATGAAATTTTTGGCATGAGAAAGCTGTCGGCGCGATGGGTGCCGCGTTTGCTCACTCCGGACAACAAGCGCAACCGTGAGACCACTTCAGAGCAGTGTTTGACGCTGTTTAAGCGCGATCTGAAAGAGTTTCAGCGTCGTTTCGTGACCATCGACAAAACATGGATCCACTGGTACACACCGGAGACGAAGGACCAGTCGAATCAGTGGACTTCACGCGGCGAACGTGCTCCAAAGAAGGCGAAGACTGACCTATCGGCCGGAAAGGTGAAGGCCACCGTTTTCTGGGATTCACAAGGTGTGATCTACATCGACTACTTGGACAAGGACGAAACGGTCACAGGGCTGTACTATGGCGAATTATTGGGCCGATTCGACACCGAATTGCAGAAAAAACGGCGCATTTAGCGAAGGAAAAAGTGTTCTTCCACCATGACAACGCAACGGCTCACACCTCCACCCTCGCCACGGTCAAATTGGTCGAATTGGGCTACGAACTGCTGCCCCATCCACCATATTCTCCAGATTTGGCCCCGTGCGACTTCTTTTTGTTTCCAAACTTGAAAAAGTAACTCGCCGGGCAGAAATTTGAGTCGAATGAGGAGGTCATCGCCGGCACGGAAGCCTACTTTGCAGACCTCGAGAAAACGTATTTCTTAGATGGGTTAAAAAAGTTGGAGCATCGCTGGGTAAAGTGTAAGAGAAATAAATCGCCACTTTTTCAAAATTTTTGTTTTTCTTTTGTAGGCTAAGTACTTATCGGACCACTCTGGTACATCGCTGGGGTAGACAAACTAAAAATGTAATATTTTGCTCCACGATAAGGTCATGAAACAATTTGCGAGATCTGCAGATGGCGACGTTCAGTCTGCCTCGTTTTTTCATGACGAACCTCACAATCTTGAGAGCGTTTGTTATATGTGACGCGCGGCACTTGACCAATCGCCACAGGCGACAATCTCGCTGATCAGATAGCCGATGGAGGTGTTAGCCCCGGATGTCTATTGGACCACGGAAACTAACGTAAAGCGCTGATAGTTATATATTCCAATCAACAGCAAAAAAGACACTGCCATAAGCTTGCCGCTTCAGCAGCGAAAGCAATCTCTACAGATCTGGGGAGGTAAGATGTGCTGTAATGTTGGAAAGTATGTGCGTCTTCATCGGACGAAGGCAACGTAATAATTTGAAAGAACCTATGGTGGGAGAATATAGAGTACAGGAACTGCACGGGGCCCGGCCTGCCCGAAAACTCAAGCCCCGACCGACCCACGGGCCGAGGGCGGGTCGCGAAGCGTATGTATCTCTCAAGCCAGGGCCGGGCTCGAGATTGTTACAAAAATATTTCGGGCCAAGCCGACCCGCAAAGCCGGGGCCAGCCAAGCCAACCAATCCATGTCGGACGCGGAAACGTTTTAAAATTTTCAAAACACGACTCGGCCCACTTTTATATCGAACCTGCCAGGTTGGGGAGGAAAACTTAACCAGGATCACGTCTGTGAAACTGGCGGTATGGGCCGGGCTCGTATTTAGATTGTAAAAACCTGACGGGCCCGGGTCGGGCTCGGGCTCACATTTTAAGGACATTTGTAGCCCAGGCCGGGCTCGGGCCGTGTACCCATTTGGGCGGGTCAAACGGACCTGGGAATTCCAGCCCGTGCAGTGCTCTAGTTTAGAATTTGTTGCAAGCTGCTCATTCCAGCAGCTGTTTACCAGAACGGCCACCCGGAAATGCAACGGTTTTTGGGCGTTGAGAGGTTTCAACAGTCAGACAAAGGTATCCTTATTCACTGACAACCAAACGATGATCAGAATGTGTTTTAATTCCCACAATCGTCACTATATTTTGAATAGTTATAATTTTAGAATATTGAAATTGAGCGTGTTCAATTTTTTTAATACTGCCGCGATCGAAGCTAAGCAGGCAGCGCTCTCGTGGCCTAATGGTTATCGGGCGTGCCTTCCACGCAGAAAGCCAGGGTTCGATTCCAGCCGACGGACTGTCCTTTTAATTACTCGTTCAACCTGCCCTTCTCGTTAGTTTGAGAACATTCTTGTCAGATCGAGTTCCGAATGTTCTACGCATCGAAAGTTCTACGCCGAATGATTCAGAAACCCACGAGGGTACATAAGGGACTCCGCAGGGCGAGCGGAGTCAGTCTCACCCAAGCGTTCAATGCTGCTCTCTCGCCGACTTCGACGCTGGCGACGCTCTTCCTTTCTTCCTTTCCGTTCGGGCACAAGTTCGCCCCATTAAACATTTAGTTTCCTCCGTTATTCTTTGTTTCCTCGCCTATTCCTTCATGACAATACTATATTGGCAGAGAACGCCACCGCCTGTGTATTTTGGGGCGCACCATGCCTCAAAGACGGCAAAATATTCGCACTGCGGAAAGCAGGGATCTCCGGCTCGATCTCTGCGCGTGCCCCTTTCAATCTTGATGAGCATCGCACCGGCCTATGCACTCTCAAGAAAAAAGGGTGTCAAAAGGTGTATCGTTACACCCTTTGTCCCATATAATACACCCCAAAACTTCAATTCGACGTACAGCGCCCCACAGTGAAACAGACGGCCCGAAATGTTACGAGGGGCTTGATAGCCGTGTGCTACAACTTATTAAAATAGCTAATGTACGTTTTACTGACAACAAAAAAAAATAATCGGGGTTTTCTTGGCCGTACTGTAAGAACGCGATGTTTTCTTTATGTGGTCATTGATACGTACTTTAGCTATTTCAAATGTTGTACCACACGGCTATCAAGCCCCTCGTGAAATTTCGGGCCGTCTGATCGACTGTAGGGCGCTGTACATCGAATTGAAATTTTGGGGTGTATTATATGGGACAAAGGGCGTAACGATACACCTTTTGACACCCTTTTTTCTTGAGAGTGTGGTCTTGTAACACTACTGTGTCATGCTTGTAAAATACCGCAAGCTATGTTTCACAGCGTACTATCACGAGCAATAAAAGTGTGAACACCGCTCCGCGTGGCCCGCGGTACTATCGGTGCACCCTGGCGATTTCTCCTTGAAGCGCAGTTCGCGGTCGAGACATATCGTCTCTAACAATCGCCGCGCCACTCTTCTCTTCCGGCTCGTCTGCTAGCGAAAAACGGTCGGCGAAGTAGCGAGACTGTTCACCAATGACGAAGTGCATATTTTCGCTAGCAACGTGCGCCAGCAGAATTAACTTAGATAAATATTTATTCTCATTACTCCGAGGCAGAAATAGCATAGATAAATATTTATTCCCATTACTCTGATAACAATACCCGATACTTCGTTGGTGCCTTTAAGCATGCATAATATTGCTATCGGAGGCATCAAAACAATGAACTAAGACTGCCTATTATTTCATTCGCTTGAGTTTTGCGAGAGCAAAGGACCACCGATGCGCAGAGGCAAGATGTTAGCGCGGTGCGAGCGTGGGTGATACTCTTCATCATGGCAAACATCGCAGAAAAACGACGATGACGTAAAAGAAACGCACGGGAGGTCCGCGTCGCTTTTTTCTTTCGTGCAGTTTTCCATGGTGAAGAGTATCACCCACACTCGCACCGCGCTAACTTTTTGCCTACGTCCTTTGCTCTCGCAAGAATCATGCGAAGGAAGTAATATAGGCAGTCTTAGTTGATTGTTTTGATACCGCCGATAATATGAGGTATGCTTAAAGGCGTCATAGGAGCATCGGGTATTGCTATCAGAGTAATTGGGATAATCTACTAAAACACCCCAAGCAAATAGATGACGCTAAAAATATTTATACAAGTTATTTCTGCTGGCGCACGTTGCTAGCGAGAAATGCGCTTCGTCATTGGTGAAAAGCTTCGCGGTTTCGCCGACCGTTTTTCGCTAGCAGATGACCTGGAAGTGCAAAGTGGTGCGGCGATCGCCGGAGACGATATGTCTCTACCGCAATAGGCACTTATACTTGAAAGAGCAATCGCCAGGGGGCACTGATAGTACCGCGGGCCACGCGGAGCGGTATTCGCACTCATATTGATCGCGATATTACGGGCTAAATATTTCACCTACAGCGCTAACCATCCCGCAATAAATGGGGAGCCCGACCTCATGGCTGTGGTGTAGTGCCTAATTTACTTTTGGTTTGTTTTCTAAGCTCGTCTGCCTGAAAAAGGAAGGACCATGTGGCTTTCAGTAAGACAAAAAAAAAACTTTATCCGTATTTTTTAATTTATTTAATGTAGCAGGTTTTTTTTTTATTTCGCAGATAAACACGACGTGAGATCGCGTGTAAGTCCGAATAATGAAAGAATACTCGTGATTTTTTTTGTTAGCTCGATGTGACGATGCTAAAATTTATATTAACATATTTTGCTAATGTTTCGTTTCCATTTCACAGCTCCGTGTCAAACCGAACAACCTGTTCTGAACCAATGCCAACGCCATCATCAAGCTCATCAACCTCGAGTCTACTCAATCTGCCCAGCATCATCGTCAAAAATCCAAGCAATGGAAACTCCACCTGCATCTCAAATATTAACCTACCATACACAGTTCAGGTTTGCACTTTTCCACTCGGGTCGAAGGTAGAAGAATGGTTTCAGTTGGGTATTTCATTACCAAAATCCTTAAACTTGAATGCCATGATTGCCCGAGGATACGAGTGGCACTTTTCGATTTGCACATGAGCTAAGGCAGGCTTTATGCTCTTGATTTACGTTTGTGTGCACGCACTGCAACGAAGAATGGGTCATTTCAATTAAGCACTTGAAGTAAACCAACATAAAGGAGGCAGCTGCAATGGGCACTTTATGCTCCGGAAATGGGTTCAGCTTAATAGAAGAAATATTCTCTCTCCTGAACATTCCTTCCATGTCGCCGACAGCATTCAGCAAATATGAAGACATTTTGCTTTCTGAAATGGACACGGGTGGAAAAGAAGAGCACAGAATGGTGTGCGAATCCGGAGACTACACTGAGGATGGATTGCCGTACATAACTGTGGTCGTCGATGCTGGATATGCCCACCGCAGTTAAGGCCACCGATACACGTCAAGCTCAGGTGTTGCTGTCATCATTGACTCAAAAGCATATAAAATCCTATACCTCTTTTTTTGTGACAAGTATTGCCCCAGGTAGCACGCCAGAGGAATGCCCAACTTGGGCAAAGGTCGGGCAAACATAAGGGCCCAACTTTGGCGCAGTTAGGTTTTTGCACCATGGCATTCATCAGTGCCAAAGTACGGTGCCTAACTATAGCCTTAGTTGGGCGATCCTATGGCATGCCAAAGTTTGGCTCTTCTCCGGTACGCCAGAGGAGTGCCAAAGTTGGAGCCATACTTGAGCCATAACTGCCATAGTAAATACTAATCTAGGAATCCGGGGCGTACCAAGGTTTGGCATTTCTCTGGTCTGCCAGAGGAGCGCCAAAGTTGGTGCCATACTTCAGCCATAACTGCCAGAGATACGCCTAATTTCGGTATTTGGGACGTGCCAAGGTTTGGCGTTTCTCTGGTCCGCCAGAGGAGCGCCAAAGTTGGTGCCATACTTCAGCCATAACTGCCAGAGATACGCCTAATTTCGGTATTTGGGACGTGCCAAGGTTTGGCGTTTCTCTGGTCTGCCAGAGGAGCGCCAAAGTTGGTGCCATACTTCAGCCATAACTGCCAGAGATACGCCTAATTTCGGTATTTGGGACGTGCCAAGGTTTGGCGTTTCTCTGGTCCGCCAGAGGAGCGCCAAAGTTGGTGCCATACCTCAGCCATAACTGCCAGAGCAACGCCTAATTTCGGTATTTGGGACGTGCCAAAGTTTGGCTTTTCTCGGGTCCGCCACAGGATTGCCGAAGTAGTGCAATACTAGAGCTATAACTGCCAGAGCGATGCCCAATTTGGGTATTTTGGACATGCCAAAGTGTGGCGTTGCTCTGGTCCGCCAGAGGAGCGCTAAAGTTGGTGCCAGATTTGAGCCATAACTGCCATAGTAAAACCAAAACTGGGAATTCGGGTCATGCCAAGGTTTGGCGTTTCTCTGGTCCGCCAGAGGAGCGCCAAAGTTGGTGCCATACTTCAGCCATAACTGCCAGAGCAACGCCTAATTTCGGTATTTGGGACGTGCCAAGGTTTGGCGTTTCTCTGGTCCGCCAGAGGAGCGCCAAAGTTGGTGCCATACTTCAGCCATAGCTGCCAGAGCAACGCCTCATTTCGGTATTTGGGGCGTGCTAAGGTTTGGCGTTTCTCTGGTCCGCCAGAGGAGCGCCAAAGTTGATGCAATAATTCAGGCATAACTGCCAGAGCAACGCCTAATTTGGGTATTTCGGACACGCCAAAATTTGGCGTTTCTCTGATACGCCACAGGAGTGCCGAAGTGTGCCATACTTGAGCCATAACTACCAAAGCAACGCCTAATTTCGGTATTTCAGCCTCGCCGAGTTTGGCTTTTCTCTGGTCCGCCACAGTTGTGCCAAAGTAAGTGCCAGACTTGAGCCATAACTGCCGCAGTAAATCTTAATTTGTCGATTCGGGGCATGCCGAAGTTTGGTTCTTTCCTGGCTACCCACTGAAGTGCCAAGTAAGTGCCAAAAGTGGTAAAGAAAGCCGAGAGGCCAGCCCAAGTTTCGAATATCTCTGGTGTGTCACAGAAGTGCTCTTTTACGCGTCCCAGAAGAGAAATAAAATAAATAAGCGTTGGAAGCACGATAGTAAGATGTCATCACCTCCGTTCCCAAGCAGCACGGCAATACTTTGCAGTATCGTGCCAGTGCCGGCCGAAAGTCGGTTCCAATATCGCTCAACTGTCCAGTTTTGCACCACCGTTTGATACCCGGCAGGTATTGCCGTACAGCTGTTTCGCCCCGGCCTAGCGTTCACGTAATATTGTGCGAAAACTCTACGATGCGTCTGCTTCGTATTGGCCGAACGTCGTGCAAGTATGTGTACGTTGCATGTCATTTGTTGCATATCCATTCACTTATACGGACAAACAAATTTTTTCGATCGCTCCCAGAAGTTTATTAAACAACTATCATTACACACAGTGTATTCTCAACATATTTACAAGGTCACACTTCTCTGTAAAACGAAAAGCAAATTATAAAATACAATTAACACTGTCCTCATGCCAAGCAAAACTCATCACACGTAAAACCGCGGAGAATGAAAGGAAAGCAGGACGACAATCAGAATCATGCTGGCAGTGCACTTACTAATAAAAGAGCGATATCATGTAATCCTTGATAGATGCATAATCCAACTCAGGCACCCCACAAACACATTCGAGGAAGAAGGTTGCGCACATTCAACTGACGTCTCGTCGTCGGCGAAGAGCAGTTTTTGTCGAAGCGTGTCCAACAAACACATCACAAGTATTCCATGAACTCCGGTGCAAAAAATTACTGTTACCGAAAAATTGGCATGGACGTATTCCGACCGTTTACGACGAAAAAACACGGCCGCGTCTGCAACGCACGAAAGCAACAGAACACTGAAGAGCCCAGTTCGAAAACCGGACCTACGTGGCCTGCTTATTTCTATAACTAGGCAAACGGCGAAAACGACAGCCCCGGAGATCCCATCAGCGTGACAGAGAAAGTCACGTGACAAATTTTCGTCCAAACGTTTTTGTCCTACGCGTCCTATGTAGAGCGGTCACGCTGAGTCACGCGTTTCGCTTCATCCTTTTGATTTGCTTAAAGCGGCTGTCGAGCTCGCTGACAGCCACACGAAGACGCAAAACCAGGTGGGGAGGATTTGCAAAAGGCGAGGTCGAAGGGGCATCAACAACGCATAAAAGGAAAGGTCGCTTCTGCCGGTGACCTTGTCGCCTTGCCTAGCCTGTCAGCGTTCGGCTTCAAGTCCGAACTCGTCGACCCGCATGGACGTCAGGACACCAATTTGACATTGACAAGGCATCGACCTTGGAGGGGGATAAAAGGTGGGAACCGAGGAAGCTGCTGGAATCTTGGTTCATCCAGAACGACAAACGCGGAAGTGATTCATCGCTGGTAAACAAGAACCGTGGCCCCCTGCCGGACGTGTACACAAACTTTATGCCTAAATAGCCGAACTTTTTCGTGCGACTCTCACTCGCTCTGTGCTCTACTGAAGATGCCTCCCGCATTGGAGGCGCAACGTTTAATTAAATTGTTATTTTTGTTATGTCAAGCCGTTTTTGTTATTACATAAATTAGGAGCGCAACCGGGACATTTTCTCCCGTGAATGACGATCGGGTGCTTGGACTCCGAAGCAGCTCTTTCGGGGTTCATTTGATGTTCTCGGAGTCGGTCGTTGAGGCATCGCCCCGTTTGCCCGATGTACCTGGTCCCGCAGGACAGGGGGATCGCGTACACTTCCTTCGCTTCCTCTCCTTCCGCCAAGATTTCTCTTTGTCGAAACCCGCCCACGGAGCGGGCGGGTTTCGAGGTTGAAGCCGAACATAAAGTTCGCTCTTTCCACTTTTTTTTTGCGTTTCCTCCTCTCCTGCCCTCCTTTCCTCCCTTCACCGCCCTCCCCCGAGGGGCCAACGCGGAGAATGGATTAGGAGACGCCTCCGTTAATCCGGCATAACCCGCCGTAGAGGGGGCGTGCTGCTTGACTAAAGATTATCTCGCTGCAAAAAAAAAAAAAAAAAAAAAAAACTAAATAAATAAATAAAAAATAAAAAGGAAAAAAACGTCGCGGGCAGCGATTTAATGCGCTTTGCCGGATGCGTAACGCTTCGCCCGCCTTGAACAAGCTGGTATGCATTGGACTAACATTTTTCGAAGCGCGGCAGGTTTAGTGTAAGTCCTATCATAATGGTCCTGCAAGGCTTCCCTGTCCGCCACAAGCTAGCCAATAAATAATTCAAGGACATAACGACGGCAGCGTATTCAAACAGTGTAAAATAAAATGTATATAATATTTATAAGAACACCATCGTCTTCACTGCTTGGCTTTCTAATTTTTAGCGCCGCAAATAATCGTAATCAAAATATTTTTATAATTGAAGACCCCTCGTCGTGCATCGAACCCAAAATTACGCTTACGTGAAATATGATTCGGCGCGGGAGCAACTCGAGTCACCGTAATTTTTTTTTTTTTTTTTTTTTAACGTGGATTTTGTTTTTTAATCTAACTGAGGTACCACTGGCAGAACACGAATCGCATACTTGGAAGGATCTGAAAACTCATATAGCTGGTTGAGTGAATGCAATACTATCACATTCGTTGAAGCTCGATTTGTTGATTCGAACTTCAACAAAACACACGCACCCATTCTCCCTATTTCTGTTTACCCAGTCATAGTCGTTCCCTCACGATGCAATACGAGTACAAGTAACGGCAGTTTATGCAATGTTGACGATACACAGCCGTGATCGCACGGTTTTTAGAAGCGCTATAGAACGAGCACAAGCGTCTAATTTCGGTACTCTGATTGATTTCTGTCTTCCCGCCGTGACACCACACGACAAAAGCGATTTCGTTCCGTCTGTGAAACTAGGAACAACGAAATCAAGATATAATCCCGTAATAAAACAACGCGAAATGGATCTCTGCAGCCAATACCCAACCGTTCGCGAGGTGACTGGGCAAAAGCATATATTACCTCCGTGCCTTTACCCTTTGCGCACCGCCAGAGAGAGCCATACAAACTCCTTTGCGCTATTATCAACACGATTGCGTTTGCAAGCCGGTAGGATTCGTCCCTTCTGACTTTCATAACTCTCTATGAAACCAGAAAGGTAGATACTTTTCTCCATTGGGTTGGTTTGCCCGGGGCCTCCAGTTGTTTACGGCCAAAATCACACTAGAGGCGCTTCAGCAATGTTCACTCTGGTCGACACACGTGCTCCTTAAAAATGCCTGTCGTCAACCCTTTTCCAAAAGATACTTGAAGGGCCAATCTTAGAGACCGACGAATAACGAGGCCTTAGACCTCAAAGAAATTATCACACAAATTTGGCGTCGTCATTCCCAAACTGGTTGCCGGACGAAATCCAGGGTTGGTAATAGTAACATAAGATACGTACGGCAGAATTCCCTGCCATAAATAAAACGATTTGGCTAACGCCAATGTAACGCGAAATATGTGCATAGTGTTTTTCGATAGGAAGCGTAAACCGAAAAAAAGGAAAAAGAAAGAAAGAAAGAAAGAAAGAAAGAAAGAAAGACTGAAGAAAAGGAGAAATTAGAAAAAAAACCTCTGGTGACTTGGCCAAAAAAAAAAATTCTGTTCATGTGATTTTTCTTGTCACGTGACCAAACAAAAAAAAAAAACGAAAAAAAAAAATAACACGAGAAAAAAAACCATCCCCTGCCCGGTTTCGAAGCTAGGCCCTCTTGATCGTGAAACTAGCGCGCTATCCGTTGCGCCAACATAACTTTTTTTTTCTTTCTTTATTGCAAGTTGCGCCAACATAACTCTGCCTGTAATGCTCACGCATTCCCACATCATAGGCGAAAGCTTAGGTGCCTTCGCAGTTTTTCATGCATGTGTTATTTTTATTTGTGGCAAGAGTTCACGTCCAGAATGCTTTTAGAGTTTTCGACCAAAACGAGTTTTCTTCTTCCGAGTCACCTTCTAGAACCAGTAGACCGCACTGGGTCGGCCGGCTAATTAAGCAGCTATTTTCAAATTCTCTGGCGTGCCCGTCCTCGGATCCGAGGTCGCCGTTTGACAAGCTTAACTTTCTTCCACCTTTTAGCCGGAACCCCACGGCAGCTTTGTTCCGTCCCCACTCCCTCTCGAGAGGATGGCTCGCCCCGAGGCTAATCCCATTCTCTAAACCTATTTTCATCCAACGCTTGACCTTTCCCTCCCCGTCCCCCAGCTTCGGGACAGAAGGTTCTTCTCTGCAGAACGTCCCGTTTGTACAGCGGCTTTAAAGTTCAGAGATTGTCCTGTCTTTATCGTCCCTTTTGTGTCTCCACTTTTTAATGTTTAAAAAGTATCAACACGCTAAAATAGTACAATTTCCGGGATTTCATTTTCATCCCCCAAGTGTGATGCGGGAACCGCGCCATAGAGCCACGGTCGTTTCCGCACTTTGTTATCGCTAGGATTTGACAGTGCTCAATCACGATGCAAGACACGCACAGAGCCACGCTCGCTTTTGCAATGCGCCGCCTAAAGGGATGTCCAAACAGGACACGACTCCGACAAATCGTGAAAATTGAAGCGGGCTTGAAGCGGGCGCGTCCTCTTCAATTTTCACGATTTGTAGGAGTCGTGCGTTTTGTAGTGTCCTGTTTGGACACCCCTCAATAATGATATATCTTGTTGAGACGTGCGCACAGCACTTTCTGTAAAGGCGGATTCACACCGGGGATAGCAGTCGCGCGACCCAACTAAATCGCATCGCAAAAAAAAAAAAGAAAAAAAAAAGTAATTAGTTGGTCAATTTGGCGTGCGCGATGAGCGAGTCCAATGCCTTCGTTGGCGAGTCGCGTCTCAAAAACTCTCGCTCCGAACGCCGTTGGTTGGCTCGGCCTCTCCGCGACTAGAGTGCATCGCAAAACGTCGGGTCAGCAAGCGACTGCTCAAAACCCGTCACTTTTTGCCCGCGATGGTCGCTTTTGCGATGAAAGTTATGGCGCGACTAGATCGCGTCGCCGGTGTGAACGCGCCATAATGTCGAACCAGTCTCACGGCGCGTCCCGATATTGGCTTGTGTACCTACGCGCGAGTAAAACATCTGGCACAATTTGCGTTTGCAAAGCCTGCTCCAGCCGCGTCAAAACATTCAGCCAACTTTTGGACTGCAGAAATCAAGAGACAACCAAAATAAGATAAAGTTGCCAGCCGAATAAAACTTGATTTCTATTTAATTAAGATGAAGACCACCCGCGTACATCAAATACCTCATCAGCCGAACTCCAAGGCAGTAAGCCTAGTTCTGGCACTTGTTTGGCACCTTTGGCCCGTCGCTGCCAGATCACAGCCAAACTATCGGGAAGCGAAGCCTAACTTGGGCACTCGCTTGGCGATTTGGGCCCAAAGATGCCAGATCTCAACCGAACTACAAGGTAGTAAGCCTAACTCTGGCACATCTGTGGCGATTTTGGCCCGAATGTGCTAGGTGACGCCGAACTGTCAAAAAGTGAAGCCTAACTTTGGCATTAGTTTGGCGATTTTGGCCCGAAAATGCCAAAGCTCTGCCGAACTACAAGGTAGTAAGCCTAACTCTGGCACATCTGTGGCGATTTTGGCCCGAATGTGCCTGGTGACAGCCGAACTGTCAAAAAGTGAAGCCTAACTTTGGCATTAGTTTGGCGATTTTGGCCCGAAAATGCCAAAGCTCTGCCGAACTACAAGGTAGTAAGCCTAACTCTGGCACATCTGTGGCGATTTTGGCCCGAATGTGCCAAGTGATAGCCGAACTATCAAAAAGTGAAGCCTAACTTTGGCATTAGTTTGGCGATTTTGGCCCAAAAATGCCAAAGATCTGCCGAACTAACGGGCATTAAGCCTAAATCTGGCATTTGTTAGGCGATTTAGGCCCGAAGATGCCAGATAATAACCGAACTATCCGGCAGCGAAGCCTAAGTTTGGCACTTGTTTGGCGAATTAGGGCCAAGATACCCAGACTGTTGCCAAGGGAGGTCAGGTTTGGCACTACTTTGGCTTCTTCGGGCTTTTTAATGCCCTAAACTGCCAGACACAAGCCAAGTTTTGGCCCAGAACTCGGTGCTGCCTGGGGCAGCACTTGCAATTTTTACATGAGCAAGAACGGGACTCCTCGCAATCATGCGTGCTTCAAAATTGGGACGGGCTTTTAACTGCAATGGAGTCGGATATTATCGCGGAAGGATGTTGAAAAAGCCGCGAGATGCATTTCCAAAATACAGAAGAGTTGTGGAGATGAAGACTGGAATGTCGAAAAGGCCCTCAAAACCAGTGCTGAATATGGAAGGAATATAGCAAAGGTGGCTTGCATTAACCACGTCATTAAAAACTACAGCAAGTCACACTATGACATTAGGAGCTTAGGAAGAAGTCACGCAAATCATTTGACAAAAGTTAAAATATGAAGATTGACAGCCGCGGAAAAGGGAGCTATCTCTGCAACCCATGCGCTCAAGCAGACAACTCAAGAGCTGGCGAGCAATCTGTGAAATAGAACCAAGATATGCATTTAGAACGCATGACAACTGCTTCCTTTACTACTGTCAGCAGAATCAGCAGCAAGCACCAACCAGATTTGAATATTTACCGTACACGGCTACAAAGAGACCTGATGAAGACTGCGAATATTCTCGCCGACAAAGCTTCTTCGATTATTGAGAGATCTACAAGTAATTTGGCGAAAAATACACTTCTGTAGTCTCCAAATTTTCTGGCGGAAGAGTAGGTGCTGCGTTCTCGTAGTATCGACGTCAGGCGACACCCATAGGAAAGTTGTCCAGCCTGATGAGAAATTCTGGAATAACACATGCTTCTACGCCCGCTGCGGCTTCCCTTCCTAATGAAAAAGCTACCAATGCACAGCGGGACGTACGGGCGTATGCACCTGCCTCCACATGACACATAGAATACCTTTGCCGAGGACAAATTACGGTACACACAATTGGCATATTTAATACCTGATATACTAATCAAACATCTAAACATTCAAGAAAGTATTCCAAACTCTGGGTCTAATTAAAGGTATAACTATTTATTCAAAAATAACCTTCTCTTATGATCAACGAAATACATCCTTAAACATACATGTGTAATCAATTAAACCACTTCATTGTATGCCTGTCATAATTCTGTTGTCTATAGATGCCCCCCCCCCCTTTCTCTTTGCCATATATTCAGCTACCTCAACGATGTTGTAACTTTACTGTATAAAAATTGTGTATTTTTTCTTTCCTATTGACTGTTTATTGTTGTTAATTTGTGTGTTTATTATTTTTCGTGATGAGCTGAGCATTGTCAATCGGCAACGGGGCCACGTTGGGCTGCGTCACGCTTGTTCTGATATCGCTAGCCCGGGCTTCGGACAAGTCTTCAGGCGTCGGATACCCAGACCTTGGGGGTTATTTTGGTCTTACACGTAGCGCTCCAAGCAGTGCACGTCGACAAACACGATTAAAAACAATGCCTGATCATCTGGCGCCTTCTGTGTTCGTTATCATAAAACTGTGGCTTGTCGTAACTGAGTGGGAAATGTTTCATGGCCTATAATGAAGTAATCGTGTAACCTATCGATATGTAATTTTCATCCAATGCAATATCAGGAAACGCTTCACACTTTAATGTCTCGAAATTTGCTTTCGTTCACACACAAACGTTTTTACAACGAAGAAAAGTAATGCTATTTTTAACTTTATTTGTTTTATTTTCAAACCTGAAGTGTTTACTTAGTTAAATATACAATTTCTGTGATTGTAATTCTCCATAGCCTAGTCATATGCCGTTTTGTTTGAATTGGATAGCTGTAGCTCAAGAAAATAAATGCTACATTTTGAAAGTGAGGACCACTAAGATATAAATGGAAAAAAGGCTGCTAAATATAACCCTATTTTCTAGACATTGAATTGTTAATGAATGGCAGCTCTTTAATTTGGTATAAGGGGTATAATTCTGCATACCATACATAAGAAGTGCAAGGCTCTCAAAAATAGGCATATTGCCTTGATCGGTGGGGTTGCACCTTAATGCACTAAACGTGCCGACATCCATCTTGGCAGCCATATTTTGAGATATCCTCATCAGTCCTCACATCGATACCTTACTAATTCGTGTTGCAATACCGCATACAAGTTCCATACAAGCTCCCAATTAATGCAGCAACAGCTGAGGGTGACGCAGCCTCGTCACCTTAACCTGCATACACACCGGAACTCGAAAGATGCTGGAGTTTGCTCGCACTGAAACCGAAAGCAGTGAAAAGAGCAACCACAGGGGAGCTTGTACGAAAGAGGGAAAGCAAGAATCTGTTAGATCTGCTTTAGCGCTCCACATTTTGTCACCTTACCTACCAGGTGAATGTTTCTTCTGCCTCTCATGGAACGATTCTGAATGAACAGTGTCCAACAAAAACGAATGTTAGTAAGAGACATGCGGTGTTTCCCCTGTACCACCAAAGGACATTGTGCAAGAGATGCAGAAGGCGGTCAAGGAGGTAAAATTGTGACGGACGACACGCATTAACAATGTGCGATCCGCCATTCGCCCAGACGAAGAAAGAAGGAAAAAAGGAGGAATCAGTCGTCTGCATTTCTTCTTCTGAGACAAAACACAAGTTTTCGGTTGGGCAAGGCAAACACAATACCATTCATCAACAAATATTCCGTGCATGGGCGATCAGTGAAACGGGTACTAGCTGCATTGAAGGCATCCTTCATGGAAGCAGTCAACAATCACCTATCACAAAAGAAGTTGCACGGTGTCTAATTCGCAGAATTTTTAGAAAGACTAAGCTACGACTAAATACGTTCGGTAGCACCTCAATGAAGATATTACACTATAAATATGTGGTTGAGGTTTGTACTAAAAGTCAGTATGACGACACTGAGTCCACAATCGAGGCAATTATCATACCGGTAATTTAGCAGGGCATAGCTGATTTGATCGCAGATTACACCTTTGCGTGTTTTCTGCGTGATCAAAAGAAAGATCCGGCTTAATAAATGTTATTTTATGGCACATAAAGCTCACCTACAATAGGCCTACTTATCGAAACAGATCACTTATGGAAGCTTGTAACAGCAGAGATACTTAGATCTAAAAAAAATGAACGGCTTAGTCGCCATAAACACTAGGTTGAGGTGGACGCCGTGGAAACATATTAGTTCTTTCTCAATCAAAAAGGAAATTTTGTCATTATAATCGACCCTGAGTGGACTGAACTTAGACAATATCTTCGACGAAATGGATCCGTATGCCATGGAGAGCAACCATGCGAACTGCAAACTTATTCAGTACTGTGAATCGTGCACTGCCAATGTGTCTCGGGGCATATGCTGCAAAGTAGACGCCGATATGCCAGCTCATATCCTGTCCATTTCGGACATCTTGCGTGACGAGT
This sequence comes from Ixodes scapularis, assembly GCF_016920785.2. Taxonomy (NCBI): domain Eukaryota; kingdom Metazoa; phylum Arthropoda; class Arachnida; order Ixodida; family Ixodidae; genus Ixodes; species Ixodes scapularis. The sequence continues at coordinate 92,093,869 of NW_024609835.1, forward strand.
ACTAGGACTACTGTCCGAACATGGCGTACAAGAATGCCCCAGAGGCACCCGAGGCATTCGAGGGCTCCGAAGAAAACTTGACTGACAGCGACCGGTACAGGTGCATTTCAAAGGATAATTGTGAAGCGCAGGCTGCAAACAAGGGTTGCAGAGCCAGCGATTCGGTGAACCGGGACAGGTAGGGTACTTTCCGGAGCAATCCTGACAAGGACAACGCGGTCATCCTCCTTCAGAAACACGAAGCGGCCGACGGCAGCAGCAAGAGCCTGCCAAGGAGAGTGCTCTCAGCGCGGCCATCACACCTGGCACGCTCAATCAACAAGTAAGTTCACTATCGGACAATGCAACGTCCTCAAATAAGGTGGAGTTTGTTCGTTATTGGAAAATACTCTAACAAGTTATCGCAATGCTTTCCAACTTTTTAGCGGTAAGTTAGAAATGAAAGATATTACTTAGACGCTTGCCCTGCTGCCGTGGCTTCATACAAATTGGGATCGAACCACAAATACGACTACGGAGCCGGCTTCTTTGCGAGGTCATCTAATAAGCGAATTAGGCTTCGCTCTCCCACACAGGGGAGGCAAGGCTACCCCAACGTTCTGGGTATACAACCGAAGGGCCATAAATATCCTAGACTAACTGAACAAGAGGAATACGACGACATCGTGGGTATATTGCGTTCAACGCGCAAGCGCATGGGAAGTGAGGCGGAACGCAAGTTGTGCAAAGAGCTCTAGCCAGGAAACAACTCGACTATGACGACGACGGCAAAGAAGGCGACATACTCAGGGACATAAACATTCACATATCGTGAGATTTGTGGAACCAGAAATAAAAAAAGGGTCAATCTGAGAAATGTTCGCAAACTATGTCTCCATGAGATTTATCGCGCTTCTCGTCTCGGGATGATGTAGAAAATCAATAAGGAAAAAGACGAATCGAGGGGAAAGAAGAAGGAGACAGGTTAGGGCAGTTTGTGCAAGACTAATTAGACAGTATTGGAATAATTGTTTGGTCTTCTGACGTCCTACTTTAGAAATGAAAAAAAAAATTGACAGCGGCATCTGACGATGCTGTAGTTTGGACATCTCCAGCTTTTTTCTATGCTATGGTCGGCTCATCCGCTTCGTTCGCTATTGATGCTGACGTTTTCGCATCTTACCCAGCGTCTTTGAATGTCGTAGTTTGCGCACTTTGTTTGACCTTTGTCGGTTTGTAGGATGGTCTGTTAGAATTAGCGGATAATCACTGTCACCTGTCCTTGGCGTTACGTAGAATTAACATAAGTACATTTCCAACAGCAATAGGAGCAAGGTATTATTTTGTCGTTGATACTAATTAAGATATGTAAGTTATGTAAAATAGCAAGAACGTATTGTATAGGATGTTTCCGCCATTCAAAAATACTGTTCAAGTTCTGTTACTGTCGCGAGAAATATGATAGAAGCCATATGTCATGATTGTAGGACAGATACGCTCGGGAAATATTTTTTTATGAAGGAGAAATAAAGACAGTACATCTTCTTAACATAAATTTGTGCAGAAAGCTATAGAATTAATAAATCATTAAAATGTTCTCTATTGACTATTTGCCAACTACATTTTCCCATGCTCTAAAGATGTGCATAGTTTTTCTTATATTTCGAAGGATATAAGACTATTTTTAGGAAGCTTTCAAGGAATGTTTTTTTTCAGTGCAGCTATCTAAATGAAGGACATGTGAGTTGAAAGCCGGACTTAATTTATCTTTGCAAAAAAACACTTATTGATAGAAAACGAGCTGTCATTTTGTAAGTGTGGCTGTTTCGCTACCACGCTTACGCAATCATCTCTCCAGCCAGTGAGAGATATTTAAGCACCTTTTAAAAACGATGCGGGGCGTAGTGGGCACCGACCTTCATATTCGGCTCCCAACTTGCGTCTAGCGGCGTAACTATTGCTCAGAAAGAAAAAGTATTCTGATGAACATATTGTTTTCCATATATACGAAATATATGCATATTTCGTATATGCTGCTTATAATTAAATCAAATATATAATTTACGCCAAACGTAATGGGCAACTTTGAACATTTGACAGTGGCGGATGAAAAACGGAAATATTTAGTTACGCAGAGACCTATTCTCTGTGCTTATTTTCAACTGGTGTATTCAAGATTTACATCCTCTGTGTTCAGGACCTTTCTACATATATATATATATATATATATATATATATATATATATATATATATATATATATATATATATATATATATGTAGAAAGGTCCTGAACACAGAGGATGTAAATCATCCCATTATATCATCCCACTCAGTCCCATTATATATATATATATATATATATATATATATATATATATATAATGGGACTGAGTGAACATTGACAAGTGCAGCCGTAGTAATATTGAGAACGAAGAGGGGAGAAGGTGATTATTGAATTTATTGCATTAAAGTTAGGGAAAGGGGAAGGGAAAGAGAGCTGGCGAAAAATTGGGGCAGGAGCGGGGATTGAACCCGCAACCTTCGCCAGACCGGGGCGACGCCTTAACCGATTAGACCATCCTGGCCACTGGTTTCGGCGGACTCAATTTCTGACCAGCTCTCTGTGTACTGTTTAGTTTCGAATTCGCTTAACTGGGTAGACGACAACCGTTGCTGATTTAAGGCCCGCGCTATTTCCGACATGCGGCAGTGACGTGGCACGTCATCTCAGCTTGCAAATGTCGGAAAGGGCCCGTCTTCCAGGATATCTAGAGAACCACTCCTCCCCATAGGGACAGGCTGCACCGTATGTATAATGGGATTGAGTGAAGATTGACAAGTGCAGCCGTAGTAATATTGAGAACGAAGAGGGGAGAAGGTGATTATTGAATTTATTGCATTAAAGTTAGGGAAAGGGGAAGGGAACCACTCCTCCCTATGGGGAGGAGTGGTTCCCTAGATATCCTGGAAGACGGGCCCTTTGCGACATTTGCAAGCTGAGATGACGTGCCACGTCACTGCCGCATGTCGGAAATAGCGCGGGCCTTAAATCAGCAACGGTTGTCGTCTACCCAGTTAAGCGAATTCGAAACTAAACAGTACACAGAGAGCTGGTCAGAAATTGAGTCCGCCGAAACCAGTGGCCAGGATGGTCTAATCGGTTAAGGCGTCGCCCCGGTCTGGCGAAGGTTGCGGGTTCAATCCCCGCTCCTGGCCCAATTTTTCGCCAGCTCTCTTTCCCTTCCCCTTTCCCTAACTTTAATGCAATAAATTCAATAATCACCTTCTCCCCTCTTCGTTCTCAATCCCTTACACATTTGCTAGGTGTGCAGAATATATATATATATGGGTTGTAAAATAACAGTGTTATTCTTGGTGTTCAAAATTAACATTCATATGATTTTCTAAACAAAAGCAGTGAAAGATACACTAGCACTTTGTTTGCGGGCCATATGTACCGCCTGGAGGAGATATTATATGGGGGGCGACTTGTCCCAAGTAGGATAATTAAATAAGTTTGGTAATTGACATTTCTAATATTGAATATTAGCATAAAGCTTTAATTAGAAACTTGCCAAGCGTTATCGAAAACTACCAAATAAGACAATTTTTTGATAAACTGAATCATATCGAAAGTGCGGTTCTCAGTTGAGGTTAACACTTGTCCTACGTTCACAAGACTCTCGGTACAAAAAGGCGAACAAAATTATCAACCGCGTTTGGATGAAAAGTTATTCTGAAAAAAAAAATTCTTTCGTCAACTTCACTTTTTAATATAGTTTTCCACCTTTGAAAATACACCCTGTATACTCCATAGAAAATAACACTGTGCGGTATGCGACCTTGTCTTCTTAAATATGAAGGGTAAGGAACGCGACCAAAATGTGTATTACGGAAACTCACCAAGAACTTTAACGGTGACGCAGCGAACAACAGAATCGCCGTATCCATTGTTGGCCGTGCACTCGTATGTCCCAGAGTGCATTTGGTTGGCAGAGTCAATACGCAAGGTGTTATTTTGTACCAAATTATTAACCTCACTGGACGAATTGCCCTGAAAAAAAATATAGTGCAATAAGACGAGGGTCATAATAATTGTAACGTATAAAACATGAATCAGATGAGTCTGGTGAACCAAATATAGGTTCGATAGTACACACCATCAGGGTCACAGGAAATGTATAAGTTGGAACTACCACATTAGCCATTGGCGAAAAAAATAAAGCATTTACATGGCGCATCAGATTCATCTAACACCGCACTCACGCAACCATATGCATCCGCCATATTAACGACATACTGTAACAGCTTATTTAGGTCGAAATGTCAGCAGTTCAGACATTTATTCTTGAAAATAACTTTACGGCTTTGACTTAAATTGTTTTAATATGTGAATACATGATCTTGCTAGTGGACGTTGATCCCTGGCAAGACGCAAACACAGTGGTAGAAATAAAAATAAAGAGGAGGTGATAATTTATTCGAAGAAGGCAGCCTAATATACCAACAACTAATCAACTATATAAATCATATTATAAAACAACTAATATGTGTTCACGACATATAATCACGAGACAATTTACCGCGACACCATTGTTCAACCTGACAATGTACCCACGTAATAGGAGGCACCTAGTGAAAACTACAATAATGAACAAAAAGTTAGGGCGGAAACAAGCTGGTGAAGGTTTAACATTTTGGACAAAACCCCGAAATTTGGGGGGGGGGGGGGGGGGGGGGGGAAGACAACACAACACAAAGTCTCAAACAGAGCTCAGAAATACAATAGTAAGGGTGCAGGCGAGCTGGTGGATGTTAACCATGTTGAATATACCTGAGACTGGGGTAGAAAAAAACATAAAAGTCGAAGAAACAAAACGGGACAGGACGACGTCTCAATGAGACGTCGCCTCAATGAGACGTCGTCTCAATGAGACGTCGTCGTGTCCCGTTCTGTTTCTTCGACTTTTATGTTTTTTTCTACCCCAGTCTCAGGTATATTCAACATGGTTAACAGCTCAGAAGCTGTGTTTGAGACTTTGTGTTCTGCTGTCCTTCCCCCCCCCCCCCCCCCCCCCCCCCCCCCCCCCAGTCTCGGGGTTTTGTCCAAAGTCTCAAACACAGCTCAGGAGGTTTGTTTAAGACTTTGTGTTGTGTTGTCCTTCCCCCCCCCCCCCCCCCCCGTCTCAGGGTTTTGTCCAAAATGTACAATAATGTTCTTGCACGCAGGCTTATGTTTATACCTGTACATAAATGCCTTTTCTGTGTGACAGTTTTAATCTCTGAAGAAAAAAACTTAGTAATATTATAAACTAATATCTTTGGTAGTCATTACTCAGGAGCACTTTAGAAAGAGTATGCCAGAATAATTTAAATATAATTCCTGCTTCGACAAAATTTCAGAGAGCAACATCCTCATTACCGTTCTTATCTTTTGATCGAACTCAATCCCCAAGTATTCTTCATGTTTGGGTATATATATTCTCTCCTACGTTTGAGCAATCGTGAAAACCTTCAATAAATAAACGACAGCACAAATGAAGCATAATATTACGAGACCATTATCAGTTACATAAATATTCACGTCCCATAGACACGCTTACAAAATTGTAACTAATCAAACAGCTTCAACTTTCAAAACACAAAGTTAAATGAAGGATTGTAAAAAAAGCTAACACAACAGTGAAATAGCAGAACCAAACAAACATTGAATTTTCGTAACTTTTGTAGTTGTTGACGATTTCTGTTATAAGCTTTCCCGAGTTAATCGGGGGCAGGAAGGAATGAACACCATCGTTCTCAGCGTGCGTGTGCAGGCAGCTCGAGATGCCAGACACTTCTTGTCTTTATTCTCGCGCCACGGATGCATGGCGCCGCTAGCTTCATCACACTCCTCCCCTTTTTATAGGAAGGAACAACTATACTGTATCACAACCTAGACGTCAAAGTTCGGGTCACTATGGTCTAAGGCCTGTAACGATCTACAGGCTTTTTTACTCTCGTAGAGCGTAGCTTTTGGGGACTACTCGGAGTCTGGACGGTTGGCAACGCCTGGCATGAAAGTTCCTGAGTTCGAGGAGGTCCTCTGTCAGGGTGTACTGTTGTTGGTCCATGATGATCTTCGTTCCCGGAAGATCCGGTTGACCTGTCTTGTTCAGCTGAAGAGACGGTTGCCCCGTGCTCTCTGTAGGGTGTCAGAGGTGGACGACGATGTTCTCGAAGATGGTCACCATGACGGTTCCAACGAGTCCCATCTCTCAGTTCCACTTGCACAGATGATGAACTCGATGGGTTGTATAACAACCCCAGGAAGCCATGAAGGCCCTGACCTGAAATTGCGGGCAAACACATTTTGACCATGCTGAGGTAGAGGGCCTTTGCGTGCTCCTTGGTCACAGCGTAACTTTTGCTTCAGCTGCTTCAAGAGTACTTCACTCCGCATGTCCGGATGTAGGAGGTCTACGGCTGTCTTTAGCTTTCTGCCCCTTAGCAGCTCAGCTGGACTATGACCTGCTAGTGAATGCTTGGTAGTTCTGTATGTCAGAAGCATCCTGTCAATCTTGGTCTGAAAATCTCTAGATCACGCTTTCTTCAGCATTCCTTTCATGGTCTGCACGACGCGTTCCGCAGCTCCGTTTGATGCTGGGTGGTAAGGGGGAATCAGCATACGACGGATCCCATTGCGGCTTAGGAATTCACTGTACTTGTCGCTTACGAAGGCCGGACCGTTATCCGAAACGACAATATCTGGTAGACCGTGTGCCGAAAAGATGTTCCGAAGGCATTTGATCGTAGCATCAGCAGAGGGTGACGATACCGGTATGACCTCAACCCACTTCGAGTATGCGTCGACCAATACCTGGAAATAACGTCCTTGGAATGGACCACCAAAGTCAACATGTAAGCGGGACCATGGCCGTTCTGGAAAAGGCCATGGGGTTGACTGTACTTTCCGATCGAAACGGTGATGTTCTTGGCATTCATGACAATCTTGAAGCTTTGCCGTGATACTGTGGTCTAGCCCATCCCACCAGACGTGACTTCGTGCAATGGACTTCATCTTCTCCACTCCTGGATGGCTTTCGTGCAGTAATTGAAGTACTTGCTCTTGTAACCTGAGTGGGATGATCACTCTTGACCCCACAGTAAACAGTCTTTTTGGACGCTGAGTTCTGTCAGCTTTGTTCGAAAAGGCAACCACTGTGGTCCTTCAGGAAGATCGCTACCGGACCACAGTGCCTGTCTCACTCGTGACAACACTGCGTCAGTCGCGGTCTACTGTGCAACGACTGCGGCGGAGAGAACGGCAGGGTACGCCGCTTCCAACATGAGTACATCAGCTGGCCGCGGAAATTGGAAGTTGTCCACTGGTAACGGTAAGCGACTCAACGCATCAGCGTTACCTATGTTCGGGCCGGGTCGGTAGACCAGCTTGTACGCTGCTGGTGTCATTGCCCAACGTATGACTCTAGGTGATCCTTTCTCTGGAATGGCCTTGTCAAGGCCCAGAAGTCCAAGGAGAGGTTTATGGTCAGTGACGGCTTCAAACTGGTTACCCCAAAAGTACTGATGAAACTTCGTCAATCCGAAAACGAGTGCCAAGGCTTCCTTATCAAGCTGACTGTAATTTTGGTCAGCTTGTAGGAGGCTTCTCGAGGCGAAGGCTATGGGACCGTCCTGTCCCCTTGAATCTCGATGGGAAAGAACAGCGCCGAGTCCGTAAGGAGATGCGTCACAGCTGAGGATGATCTCTTCGTTAGGATCAAAGTGTTGAAGTACTACTGCAGATGTCAAGAGCTCTTTGCTCTTGTGAAAATACTTCTCCTCTTGTTGCCCCCATCGCCATGATGTATTCGCAGCGAGCTGGTAGTACAACTGTTGAAGTACTGAGGACAAGTTGGGAAGGAAACGCCGATAATAGTTGACGAGCCCAAGGTAGCTTTGAAGCTGCTTGAGGTCAAGTGGTCGAGGCGCATTTAGGACAGCTTTTACCTTGCGTGGCGTTGACTTTAGCCCTCCGGCTTCAATTACATGTCCAAGGTATTCCACTTCAGGGGCCATAAAAGTGAAAGTTTCTAGCTTGAGCTTAAGACCTGCGACCTGTAGACGCTGTAGAACTTGTTCAAGATTTTTTAGGTGGTCTTTGTCATTGAGTCCAGTCACGACAATATCGTCGAAGTATACGACGACGCGTTGCATATCCTGCAGTAGGTTTTCGATTTCTCTCTGGAAGATTGCAGGAGCCGAGGATACTCCAAATGGTAGTCTGGTATATTGAAAAAGTCCTTTTGGAGTGTTGATGGTGACAATCTTCTGACTCTCAGGCTCGAGCTTCACCTGTTGCTCTGCATCCGTCAGGTCCAGTTTGGTGAACTTGACGCCACCTGAAAGTTTGGCCCACAGATCTTCCAATCTGGGTACCGGGTACTTCTCTAGAATGGTTGCAGGATTTACAGTAACCTTGAAATCACCGCAGATCAGCACTCGGCCGTCGCGCTTTAGAACAGGCACGACCGGGGCTGCCCATTCGGATGTTCTCACAGGACAGATAATTCCATCGCGTTGAAGTCGTTGCAGTTCTTGAGCAACCTTGTCCTGTAACGCAAACGGAATCGTGCGTGGTTTGAAGAACTTGGGCCGCGCTCCCTCTTGGATGGTGATCTTAGCTTTCACGCCTTTCAGCGTACCTAGTCCGTCGGAAAAAGACTTCTTTCTGATTCTTCAGAATTGCTTCCATGCTGGATGCAGCGGTAACTTCTTTCACATCGGCCAAACTTATTCCAAGGGTGTTGATCCAATCTCTTCCAAGGAGTGTAGGAGTCTGATCACGTGCGACATACAAAGGAAGCGTTGCTTCTTTGTTTAGAAATCGAACAGGTACGACAACCTTTCCCTGAACCTTAGAAAGGTCACCGCGATAGCTTGTTAGGATGACATCCGAAGGTTCACATTGAAGCTCTGGAAATTCTTGTACGAAAAATCTTTGTCCGATGATGGAGACGGTGGCTCCGGTGTCCACTTCTAGCCGAAGTGGTTTCCACACCACTTCCAAAGTAGTAACATATGGAGGTGATGATATGGAGGATTTCAGTGACCACATGTTGTACGTCACGGGTGGCTGACTCGTGGACGACTTTTCGGAATTGTCAACAGCATAGACAGGACGCTTGTGAGCGTTTTTCTTCTGTCCGGAATTGTTGGATTGGCCTTGCTGCTTCTTTGATTTGCACACACTGGCAAGGTGTCTCATCTTGGGGCATGCGTTGCACTTTGTTTTCGAGTGCTTGCACACAGACGCATAATGAGGCCTTCCACAACGATAGCAAGTGATGCTCTTCGATGAAGCTTCTTTGGCCACGTTGATAGCTTCGGACGCCACTTGACATTTTCCTTGTTTCATTAGCAAGTTCGAATCGTTCTTCGCAGCTTCCATCGCTAGTAGAAGCTGGATCGCGGACTCGAACCTGGGATTAAGCTCTTCAAGCAACCGTGTCTGCATTGTGGAGTCATTGATGCCGCAGGCAAGTCTGTCGCGAAGCATGTCATTCCGGAATGTTCCGTACTCGTAGTGCTCGGTTAGTTTCTTGAGTGCGGCAACATAGTCGCTCACAGATTCTCCCGTGTGTCGACATCGGCTGTTGAACTTGCAACGGGTGACTACAACAGAGGGTTTTGGGGTGAAGTGGTTGCTGAGAGCGCCAAAAATCTCCTCTATGCTCACTTCGTTGGGAGCCTTGGGGTTCAGAATGCTCCGCAGAAGGGAGTATGTTTTAGCACCACAGGACGTCAGAAAAGCTGACCTTTTTTTGCAGTAGGAATGCCGTTGGCCTCGAAGAACAGCGCGGTGCGTTCCATGCACTCTAACCAGTCCGCTGGTTCCCCGTCAAAGACTTCCAGGGTCCCGTACTTCGGCATGGTGGAGCTGAACACGGCTAATGCTTGGCGTAAGGAGATAATACAGGTTTGACACATGTCGCCAATTTGTTATAAGCTTTCCCGAGTAAATCGGGGGCAGAAAGGAATAAACTTTTGTAGTTGTTGACGATTCCCAATTTTACCGGCATGCATGATAACATCGCGTATAGAAATTGTGAACTATAGGGGACAAATCATCATGGCCAAGTCACAAAATTTCTGGGTACAATCTTGAACACATGAAAAATGCCCCCCCCCCCCCCCGCCAAGTTTATTCAAAGATTGCAAAGTTGGACTGTTTTGTTGAAATTTGGATGCGATCAGGACATACAACAATATTCGTGCAAATAAATGTTCAGCATACAGTAACTTCGAATTCTTTACAATAAAGAATCCCAACCTTAAAGCCCTACAACCCTACGCACCACATCCCTTCGTGGAAAGTTAAGATATTGGAACGTTTTATTACAGCGGCAAACACTCGATTCGCCAACTAACTGAGCTAGAGAGGGAGGTGTGCACGGGGACGTCAAAACGCCGAGTATTGGTTGGAGAATTCGGAAGAGGCACTTAAGACTGCTTACGTGTGCGAATGTAAAAGCATTCTTACACGCAGAGCATTCCTACAAGCAGCTGGCCACGTCTTCCTTTTTCACATGGCCCGCCGGCGGTGGCATCACACTCTATCACCCGGCGGCTCCACGGCTTCCGTGACGATAAATCTGCGTTGCTGTGTTTTTATTTCCATTTTACTTCTGAGGCGCTTCCGCTTTAACTAGGGATGTCGCGAACCACCCTAAGTTCGATTTCGAAAGGTTTCGATATTTGCGAAGCGAGCTAAGGTTTGATTTCGAAAAATTTCGATATTTTCGTACCAACCGAGGTTCGAATTCGAAAAATTCGCCACTTTCGGTCACAGTGGAGCTTCGAATTCGAAAAGTTCGAAGCTTTCACGTTTTCTAAAATTTCGGAATCGAATATTTCGAATATTTTTTTACTTCAGGTTCGATAAATTCGAAGATTTTGAAATTCTTTGGAAATAAAATTCGAAAACCTCGAACGCTTCGAATTTTTATAGACATGAAGTTCGAACAATTCGAAGATTTCGAACTTTTTTCTCCATAAAGTTCGAAGAGGTCGAATGTTTCGATTCTCTTTTGACGCTAAACTCCCCCCCCCCCCCCCAAAAAAAAAAGAAAGAAACTTCGAAGATTTTGAATTCCTTTCTAGTCCAAGTTTTCAAAGTTCGAAGTCCGGTTTTCAAGTTCCTCCACAGTTTCAGTTTCAAATAACGTTTTCACGATTCACTGACGTTTTCACGATTCACTCATTCATGATTAACCTTGAGCGCCCCGCTGGCTTCCGTGGCGAAGCATCTGATATGACCCGTCGCAGCCAATGGGAATTCCGCTTGTGTGTGCCGTTTTTCTGCTGCAGACGGTTACAGACAACACAGGTTTCGCTCTATGGAACGTTAATGCTTTCGCATTAAAACTAGTGGGGAGACCTAAAGCTAGCTGCCTTTTTTTCCATTACACTCGCCGAACGCGTTGGAATGCGAGAGCCAAACACAGGTCGCCGGTGTTCCGCGTTCTAACACTTTAGACAAAGTGCAGGGGAGACAAAGGCTTCCTTTGTCTCCACTGCACTTGTCGAACACAATCGTATGCGAAAGTCAAACACCGGACGTCGGCTCTCTGCCTGCTAACCGTTCGACTAGTTCCGTGGAGACAATGGCAAGTGGATAGGTCTATCGACTAGTCATTCCAACCAGAGCTCGGCGTTCTGTCGTAACCGCGCGCTGTTGTCTCCTCCTTTAGCTCTGTGTTTCGGCGCGTAGTTATTAGCTTGCGAAAGTAAAGGCTGATCTGCCCATATGACTTGACATCAAAGAGGATGCTTAAGCCTTCCAGCCAATATTGAGTTCGCTGAATCCAGCTGGTTCAGCGTATATGTTCATGGACTAACAATGCCGGTGATCAGAGTGTGTCACCCCAATCGCCGCACTTTTTCTCCTCTTTGTTAATTTCGCACTATTTTCAAAATAACCTGTTTTAATGCTTGTACTTACCCTATTAAAACAAGTCACATATCAGCTATCTAAAACAGCCTATTTTACGTCTTTACAAAAACCAAGCTTACTTGCTTTAATAATCGTCATATACGGATTAAATTTGTGGCGAAGACTTGCTTTATATATATATATATATATATATATCCGGTGTGTGTGTGTACACAGGGTGTCCCAGATTAGGACCACCAAACTTTTGCAATACAAAAGGCGCAGTCTGCGAGGCTGAAGCCAACTGTAAGTGGTTTAAAAGTGTGGAAAAGTGTGCATTTTTTTTGTGCGCCTCGCAATTAACTGTTTAAGCCTAATTAGCTGTTTTTTGAATATTCGTTTAAGGGCATAGGTGTGAATTGAAAGTTTCTAGCGTCCGTTGAAACACGCCAATATCAATTCCTTGATTCCCGATACGCTTTAGGCGCTTATTTTTATTAGCCTGAAAAGGAAGCCGGCAAAATACCCAAAAAAAACACACACGCGTGACCACGCCTGCACGTCACGCTTGCAGCGCTGTGAAGGAACGAAGTTCACCTTACCACTGGCGCGCTGTCCAAGGGCGGGCTTTCCGCCAGCAGGTGCTCGCGCTTATCATTGGGTACTATCTCAACACGAAGCCTTGTCTCGGACTGCGCGCCACTGATAAGGTGGACTTCGTTCTTTCAGAGGACGTCTGAGAGCGCTGCAAGCGCTACACGCGGGCGCGTTGTCACGTGGTCTTTTTTTTGCATTTCGCGGGATTCCTTTTGGCTAATAAAAAAAGCTCATAAAGCGTGTCACGTAGCAAACACCTTAGTTGGGTGTTTCTCAATGCGCTCTACAGCTTTCCAGTGAACACCTTGGCCCTTAGACGTATATATAAAAAGGTAGCTGATTAGTCTTCAATAATTAAATAACTAGGCACAATAATAACATTTTGTGCACTTTCGTAAGACGCATGCTAACGATATAAATTTTGCTTGACTAGCGCAGAACGCTTCGTTTTTGTCTCAAGTTTGGTGCAAACTATCTGGGACAACCTGTATATTGTACCATAATTAAGAAAGAAATTGGGAAATATTAGTAATATTTAACAGAGTCTGGAGCACAACACGGGAAAAAGTGTAGAATGGTAGAATAAAACAGGACAAGACAATGTCTCTAGAGTCGAGACATTGTCTGTGCTAATTTCTTTTTCCTACCACCTTAAACAATTTTCTTCAGGTGGCCGAAACTCCAGTTAATCTCACTATGGTAAACTCCCACAGGCTCGCTCGCACAGCAAGTTATTTTAACTGGCATGCTTCATAAAGCACTGGCAACACTTTTCCCCGGTGTTTTGAGCGTAAACAAGCAAGCGGATGTTGTCAATTGTAACTTCAAACACCCAGCAACCACGCGTACAAAAAAGAAAGAAAGAAACAACTGCGTGGACAATGCACGGAGTGAATCATATAATTAAAAATGGAGAAAGTCACCGCAGCTTTCACGAAGAATGGTAACATGGATTTCAAAGGAATGTTTGTGATGCAGAAGCTTGTGCTAGAAAAGATTCGTCTAAATTTACATCGCTTTGGAAGATTAGCACCAAGGTAGAATGCTGCTCAATTCACTCCACCATGTGAAGGAATCCATAATCAGCTCACAGAGGTAAGCCAGTGCTGAAACAGGCAGGGCGGACTGACACATAAGACAAAAGAGGACCGGGCACAGCAGCATAGGTTCTGTAGCGTGATGCTTTCATAAGCATTCTCACTTTTATTTCTCATTTTTTAGAAATCTAAACGTAACCTATGACCGCAGAAATTATGACACGTTCAGGAGGATGATAAAATAAAAATAAAATTAAAACCTCGATCACTTTTATTAAGATACCAAGCTTGAGTATGCAAGGAACTGCTACTAATTAAGAACCACGGAGGCTCCCGTTGTAGCAGTTGATGTATGAGAATTTCTGTAACTTAATCTAGGGACATGGCTCTTAAAAAAAAAGTACTACAGGCAATTGTTCAACATATGAGCAAAAACAACAGATATGTGCGAATTCAAGAAGTGAACCAAAGCGACGTCATCGCATAACAATATCTCATATGATAAGTTAAAAACGGCATATTCCTTCGAAAACAATGTTACACGACAATGAGAACCCCCCAAAAAAATACATAATAATACGGAAGCGAGAACTAAAGAGCATATATCTTTTTCGAAGTTTTTGCACGAATCGAAGCACTCTACTAGCCGAAGTACGTGGAGATGATGTATTTTGTTGCCAAGGGGGGGTTATCTCAGCGGTTTGGTTCTTCTCTACTTACCCTGTGCCTCCAGGAGATAACTGGGTCTGGATATCCGGAAGCAGTGCAGCCGATTTCGAAAGGGTCTCCTTCTTTTACCTGCAACTCGCCACTCTCGGGGTAGATACTCAAGTTGGGGGGTCCTGTCACAAGGAAGGAGGCGCCCGCAAGCAACCACGGTATTTATAAATGACTGTTTCAGCTACAGTTCACTAAAAGAAGAATCATAAGACTGAAACATGCCAGCCTCTAACGCAGGAGGTTGCTTTTCTGTTACATTTTGTGAAACCGAGCAGCCGAACTTGTTGGACCCCTTGCATATTACAAGTTACTGAAAGACCATCTGGGCCCATGATCAATTGGGCTGGCTTGGGAAGTTCTTTATAAGATAGTGAGATGACAGGCAGTGATATTGAAAAAAACTAAAACAAGGTAAAACATTAGCCCAGTATCATCTTAATCAAATAGTCAGATAACGTAAAGGAAACGAAACATGCATTAACCGTGACAATAATAATTACGCGATAAGTAAATGAGCGTCTTGATGATGGGAGACGTGTCTTATTTAGAAACGTATTGTGTCTGAAAGAACTGTTAAACTTGAGTGAATTTGTGAACGAAGATGGTAAGGTATTCAACATTTAGCACCTCAGAATAGCAAAGGTCGCTGCACGTATACAATACGACTAAATGCACAAGAGAACAATCATGCAAAAAAGCAGAAGAAAGGGAACAAGCGAAGTTTTGGGCGCACAACGTTTTTCACACTACATGAAATCCAGAGTTGGGTAAAGCAAACTATAAACTTTCAGTAAAGAACAAAATGAACGAGAAGTTATGTACTCAAGTAAAGTAGTCAGTACACTGGATTATTTACTTGAAGTAAAGTACAATAAATAGAAGGTGATTTCAGAATAAAGTGCAAGCTATTTTTAACCCAATCTTTCATGATGCGTTTTCATTCTCCTACAGAGTTTTCTTTCAACTTGTGTGCATTACCCTAAGGGTAAATTAGTGGGCATCAATTATTTTCGGAATTGGCGGCGAATATTGGCTAAAGTCTAGTGTCCACAAGGTAGATCTTTTGCTCTAGCTGACAAACTATTTAACACAATAAACTTATATGGCGCTTGTGTATATCAATCTTGTAGCCGCCATTACTTCATTCAAAGAAATGACTAGATGACGTCATCAAAGATGATAGCACTTTTTCACTCGACGATAGGCCAATTTTCGTTAGAGGTTAGTGAACGTTTATACTCGGCCTTAGATGTTGTGTATAGTACTGGGAGAGCCAAGGATGAGAGGGCGTAGCCCTCCAAAGAGCTTCATTTTGCCGACACTAAATCTGGGCAATATATTTTGAAGTCGGAAGGTGTACTTTCGTCGAAGCATACAGGAAAAACTAATTTAGGTAAATTGCAAGTACGTGCTCAGACAATGTATTTCAAGTAAAGTATAAGTTTCCCAAGCCTACTTGAAGTAGTGATTTAATTACTTAAGATAGCTAGGAAAACTAAGAAAAATCAAGGAGATGAACGCGAGAACTGTCGGAACATAGTGCCTGAAGTTTGAAACAAACACAATGAAGGCACAGCAGAAAATGACAACCAAATAGGTGTGGAACAAGGTTGCCAGGTTGGGTTATAAAGATCCCAATTGTGCTAATCATTTTTGCGGTTGGCGGGAAAATTTTAGTTTTGTTATCTGGCTATTTTAGGTTACGTCAAACCCGAGATTTAAGCGATTTCAAAGCACTTGCTTTCTAAGCTTTAAACAAGGTATTTTCGAGCCAGGAAGGAAACAAATATGAATTTTAAAACGAAGAAAAGTGAACTATCAATATCACAAGCAAGAAAATGCAAAAAGTGGGTCCTCCAATGGTTTTCGTTCTTGGAGCCGCGATCCTTTTTATTTAAAGTACGTTAGTTTTTTGGAACTTTACATTACTGCAGTGATGTACCCGTGCCCCGCTATTTGTTCTGGAAACTAGTAATGTTTGGTCTTATTTTTGCATTATTTTATTGCTGTGTCTAAAGGTACGTCGGACGTATCAGGAACGCGGAGTCTAGAGGTACGTCGGACGTACCCGGAAGGAGAAGTCTAAAGTATGGCGGACATATTGTAAGCACCCCAATTCTCCACGAGAAATTAGAGATCGGAGACTTGCCATGTCTGCTCTCAAGCAGGGCTGAGCGTCCGAAACGTCGCTTGTATCCTTTTCCCTTCTTTTTGACGTCTTATCCACGCTTTTAGTTTTGTGCCCACTTTACGTGCTGGCAGCACAGCACCTTGTGTGTTCGTTGTGTGTTCTGTTTCGGTTTCGTCGCCGTTCGTTTGACCCCGTCACCTGACTTGCAAGCGCGCCTTTTTTTTATTTACGTGGTTCAGTCCATTTGTTCAGGCGTTCAGAACTTTGCTGTCTACCATGAGTGCGATGAGGACTTTGTACACAATGAACTTAGAGCGAACGGTGATCACGTAGGCGAAAGACAACGGGAACCATGGCACTGCAGAGCATCTCCGATACCGCGTGATACGGTAGAATAGACAGCGGGAGTAGGTATTTAAGGGCGCCGCTACCCGCAAAAAGTGTATGGGACCGCCCAATAATGCAAAAGTCGACACCCGGAACACGAGAAGAAAATCCGTAAGTTTGTATGCAGCTAACTGGATGGGGACACCGAGGACTCGACGAGTCGTCGGGAGATCAATTGGTTGACAGTGGTGCGCGGTGAGAATTTAACGCGGGTGAGATACTTCTCTTCGGGGTTGGTTTTATTCCTTCAGTGGCATTGATGTTATAAATTTCCTATATTAAATTTATATTTCTTGCACAAATTTTGCAATTTCGGAGCATTTCCCCAATGTAAACACCCGCAACACTCCCCCCCCCCCCCTTTCCTTGAGCAGTGCGAGCATGGCGGGTGTGTAAAGAGAGGAGTGCTTAGAATAAACTAATTACGATAGCGATGAGAAATAAAGATAGAATGAAAATTGCCATTGGGGTCTCAGGAAGGCACGCTATAACCCGTAGTGATGCAACCCTTCCACATCACGGCTTCGTCCCACGCATCTCCCGGTTCTGCTTTCGTCCAACATGCATCTTAAAGGGATGCTGAACCGAAATTCGAATTTCACAAAATAAGCTTGCAGAAGTGTTTAACCGTTCGCCATAAACCACGAAACATCACTCATATAGCCATATATCGAGCGGATGGCCGTATTTCTGGAAAATAAAGGAGCGAATGAGGGAGAATGTTGACGTCATTTTATCGCAGAAGAGTTGAGAAGGAGGAGAAATGGCCTCGCTCCCCCTTTCCTCTCTGTGACCCCGCGGAGAAGAGGAGGAAATGAGAATCGCGAGGTCACACGTCTTTTCGGCCTTGTTCAAGCGCGCTCTTTTCTTACAAAAATACGATGATCCGTTGAAGATACCACTTTATGAGTGATGTTTTGGAATTTGTAGCGTCCCGCCTATCGATTCTGCGTTGTGTTCAAAAATCGATTTTCGGTTGAGCCTGGCTCCGGGGTCCGGATACGTCCGACGTACCCTTAGGCTACTCGTTCCGAATACGTCCGACGTATCTTTAGACTCCTCGTTCTGGGTACGTCCGACGTACCTTTAGACACAGCGTTATTTCATAAGTACTTTAATTAGGTCATTAGTGTTCCAGAGAACTCTTCAAAATCGTTGTATAAGGGTTTCTGTTTTGAGTTATTTGGGATTTTTTATAGCCTGACAATTGACTGTTTTTTTGTGTATAACTCATAAATACTTGGCGGGTAAATCTGCAAGTACCTGGCAACCCTGACTACAGAAGGATATTGACAGGGTCAAAACTAGCTACACGCGGGCAAGTTAGGGGGAAAGAAGGAAAGTTGGCAGGTAGTAGATCGACTTCAGATGAAGTAGGAAAGCTAAGGACGTGATAAAAAAAAGTGTCAGAATCAGGGGTGTAGGGATGTAGGCGTAGGAGGACGTGCGTTGTGTGTTTAATGTAGTTAGTCAAGTTCCGTACTAGCGGCTGGAGGATTGCGTCTACAAAAGCGGAAATGTGCGACACGGTACAAGAGAAAGCGGAAACAATATGGGTCGAGCAGGGCAGCCGGTTTTGTAAATTTTTGGTGAAAGGTAGAAGGATGGGGTTTTTGGATGATTAAAATTAGACGGGAAGCGAGGGGTGGAAGGGCTTTGGTACGAATCGTGTGTTCGATAATGTTGGTTATTGCTTGTCGATACCCGTTGCTGGGGTTGGATGGGAGGGGTTCATGAAAGTCGGGCTCGGCGAGTTGAAGGTGTGCTTCCCCCTATAGAGGTCTCTACGCCAAAGCAAAATGGCGTTCACTTCATGGGAGGTTTGATGATTAAGTCCTAGCGTTTTTGGAGGGACCGGAGTGCGGAAAGCTTGTCTCCGCGAAGGTTACGGGAAGGGGAGGTAAGCTAACCAGAAAGGGGCTCAATGATAGTGCTCCACATCTTTATGAAATTATCGATTACGGGGTGTTGCTGATCCTACCCCACACTCTAAGGAAAAATGGAGGAAAAAGGTAGCAATGGTGCGTCTTCGTCCCTTCTACTGACGCGCCGCCAAGCGGACAAGAGAAAAAGAGAGGAACGAGACGTTTTTCTCCTTCTCCACGCAGACGGGAGAAAGCTTTCGCCCTCCCAACTCATCTTCTTTCGGTTTCGTTTTTCGAGCACGTCGCTCACGTTGTTTAATAAATGTTTTTGAGCTGATTCAGCTTCAGCGGCAGCGAAGACCGCCTGTAATTTCGTCTTCTAGTCCAAACGTTCAGAACATTTCGGTTGCATTGACGTTTTTATCACCAAATTTATCAACCGAGAAAACGAAGCCACTGAAAACAGCGAAGTTCGGGAGCAGCAGCGCTACGTACACTGGGCAAGATGGCCGTCTCCGGATTGCGAAACCCACGCGAAACTGGGACGCCTTTTTCGGAGGTCTATACGGGGCAGTTCCGTCAGCGACGTCACTGCCGGAAACGCAAAAGCAAGCAAAATATATATAATCTTTTTTTTTTTTGCGTTTTGGGAGCGTTTATTGCGGGTTGTTTCTGTCCAGTTTTGGGGCGGGGGGAGGCGCGGTTGCGCTGTGTTATTTTCTGCAGTGCCATGCGCTAAAGAACAGAGGCCAGATTCAAGAAACGATCTTACGCCAAAGATGTACGTATGAGAATAGCTCCGGAATCGTCTTTATACGATCAAATCAACATGTCCGACAACGTCGCTTGGTCGCGACGACCAACGGACATTCAATTTTCTACATGCTCTTCTCGCGGGTCTCGTTTTCAAGCAGCAAGAAAAAAGAAGGGAGTACTCGAAGCCGGCCACGACGGGCACGAACGCTGGATCCAGAAACACTTGGGAAAAGCTACAACGGTAGCGATGACACCCACCGAGCGAGCTCGGCAGAATTTAGGCCTAGCTGGCACTCCGACTCGGCGCAGCGTTGCTCCGACGGTCCTTGGTCAAGGCCGTCTGCCCACGACCGGCTGGCTTGCTGAATGGAATAAGCGCCCGCGCAACCCTTGTGGCCCCTTCCCGTATGTTAGTTTGATCGCTGCCCTAAGAGGTGAATCTCTTCCCCTTGTCATCTCCTTGTTTTCCGAGGCAGCGGTGACGAACGCTGTCGTCGAAAAGGGACTCTCATATATCCTATTTCCTTGTTTTGTGTGATATGGAGCTCAAATAAACGCCGTATGGATTACCTTCGCAACACGGTATTTACGTACACTTTGTTACTAGTATGCTATTTTTATTCTGACACGACTGTGCGTCACTGTCGAGCTGTAACAGATTGTGGGAGCTACGCAATGCCGGTTCCACCTTTCTTTGTCGAGTGTCACGTCAGTATCGAGTGGTAACCTGAAAAGATCGGTCCGGAAACCCTTCGATCAAACGCGCGCCTCCGCTCCGAGTGTGCACAGGTATTTACGTGCTCTAGTTGACACTCTCGTAGTTAATCTCCGATGCCGCATAAAACTCCGGGGCGATATGTTTCCATCTACGTCGCTTTGCAAACGACTGGCACGGGCGGTATTTTACTATATATACTATGACAGTTGTGTTGACTTCGGAGGAACGAGCTGGAGCACACTCCGAAGGAGTGGGCGAAGTGAAGGGGTGAAGATGTCAAGGTAACAAAATAGGTACAAATCGCTGCAAATAGCTATATTTTGACGAAAACCGGCTGTGATGTCACAGACGTAAAACTACTACTCTGCTTCTTTTTGCTCTGCCCCGTATCGACCTCCGAAAAATGCGCCCCCGCGGGACTGTGTCCACGTTTCTGGCGTTATGGAAATCGTACAAACTGCGTCCAAGACAGGCAGGTTTTGCTGCCAGCTGCCTGGTTGCCTTCCGTGCTGAATTCGGTTCTGTTTTTCCGACGCCGAGTGCCAACCGGCAATCAACGTGGTTTTGTATTTCTGCGTGTCAGCAACATCCAGATGGCAGTGTTCTTCGTTGTGAACCGAAGACCGGAATTATCACCGAAGTGACTGTGTGTTCGCGTATAAATTGTGTAACAACAAGATGAAATGACATGAACTGTCGGGCATTGATGCCGCTAGTCGGGCCGTGATTGGAGGGGGCGGGGTGTCGCAGGTTGACATTCCGCTTTACATAGAAGAGTTTAAGACCACTTAATTAGGTGCCATTGATCGACGTGCGTATAGTCATTTTGAAACGCTGGTCTGAACAGTAAGCTCCCATCGTACACAGTGGCCGATGTGACTGTCGGTTGTCTCCTCCCCGAGAGCGATTGCGTTCTGGGGAAGGAACTGAGCAGTACTGAAATGTGATGGAAAGTACGTATGTTTACACTGTGGAAATGTAGCATTAAAAAAGAATAGTAGGTAAAATCGAAAAACAAAACTATCCCTTATTTTTCTGTTTAAATATACTACGGTTCCTGCGGAAGTGCCCTCCAAGCGGCGCGCTGGAATGAGCGCTAGAAGTTTTTGAGCTCGCCACGGCGTAGCTCCGTACATTTACCACCTGCCGCAAGTCGCGGTTTAAGTGCATTCAAGTTCAACGAAAAGCGATTTCTCTGCCCGTGAAGCATCACTTCCAGCTGAGTGAATATCCGCTCTACAGAGATTAATTCAAGACAGCAATTTTAGCCGTGCGCGAACAGCAAAAGTAGAAAAACAAACACTCCAATAGAAATACTGGCTACGACGTGCAGTTCGGGGAAACAAACTCATGGCGTGGAACGGCATCGGAGCGGCTTGATTTATTGGGTTTCAAATGTTTACGGCATGATCGAGCGTTTTCTTTTTATTAAGAAATTGATACCCTGAGCCATTCAAAATACTCTCAGAGGTATTACATTGCTGGAAAAAAAATCAACATGCTGCGAATATTTTTTATTGCTTAGGCAATCACCGAGAAATTCCGTACGTTTACAACGACCTGTATAAAAGACGGAAACGCAAAGCTCGGGTGTAGCGATCGGGTTAGTGTTTCGTTGTATTGATGTTTGTATTTGCCATGTGTGTGTATGCGCTCAATGTATGTTCAGCTGATACTTGTAGTGTTCGTATTAGCGTCCACATGTGTGTATAATAGAGATTCCTGTAGGTCACGGAGTGCAATGGTGTCGTAAAGAGATAAAATATTTTTGTAGAACATGAATTGGACGGTACCTAGCGCCACCTAACATAGCTACTTGCCATTATTCTGTTTGACCCTGCCATCTGGTGGTAAGCAATTTAACCTTCTTTCACGCTACACGATAAACAGCGGCTTCGGGTTTGCTCTTTTGAGAGCTACTTCTGGTTTCGCGGATTGGTTTGCCATTCCTCCGTGATGTGCGGTTGACGAAGGAATTGTGACTCAAAGAACACCAAAGGTAAGACATAAAGTGCGCGAAGTAACTGGGTATCGGTTGTCTCCGTTTAACATCGTGGTGCTGGCGACAAGAAGACTGAGTAACTGCTTTTGAAAAGCACGTTTTTGTACCTACGGGGGGAATCTGGCTTCGGAAATAACCACAGTTCGCGGAAAGCTCGTGTTAAGCTTTTATATGCTGCTCCTCTCGCCCCGTACAAGAGACGTTGTGTCCTCGTTAAGCCTTATTGAGCTCGATTTGCTTGATTCGGGGTGGCCATAATGAGATGCAGACGACGGAGGAACCATTTGCTTCCCTGCTTCAGGGCCGAAAGTTTCTCCCTTTCCAAAGGAACATAGGTTACGAGACCGTTCCTCCTTTTAGGGTGGGCTATCGATATCCTTTTTTCCAAGAGTGCACCACCGAAAATCAACAGTCACCAGCACCACCGAACACACAGTTAGTACAAACGTACCACCTTCCCTCCCCCCCCCCCCCCCCCCCCCCCTTGTGAAAGAAGTTCCCCTTAACCCCATCCTTTTACCTTCTCCCCAAAATCCACAAAACCGGCTGCCCTGGTCGACCGATCGTCCCCGCTTTCTTTCGTCTCATGTTGAACATTTTTGCCCAGAAGAGGCAACGTTTATGGTTGGAATCGATCTATCATTCAAAATGCTACCGCGGACGGCAGATGCTTTTTGGAAATGATGAGAGCTTCCGGCTAAAAGGTAACACACTCACGATAAATATGTATGACCAAACGAGCGGCTTTAATGTGATTTGGTTTTATTAGGCACTGAATAGTGCATCGTTATCGTTTTTTCTATGCGAGGCTATAAGTTCCATGGGTCTTTCTTTTTGTGCCCCTTAGTATTTCCTTCTTGTTTTCGACAGACACTTAATTGGTGCGCCGTGTTTTCGTTCTTTGTTGCGTTCGTTTAATTTTGTTGTTTTTTTCTGGATTTTTTAATGTCCCCTCAATAAAGCGGCACTAAAATTGGCATCTCCTTCGTATGCTTTGTGGATTTGTGAATGAATACATTCTGTAACAGGGAATATTTTGTGCAGCATTTAAAGACAAAAAATTGAGCTATGAAAATATGTTCCTTTTTTCCATACAGAGCCCTTGATAAGGTGTTCCAGTGCAATCGGTTTCGATACAAGCGGCACTGTGCAGGTGCGCTCTGATTTGATTACAACCGCTTTGTGGAAAGGGCACATAGGAAATTCTTTTCAGCTCACCTCGAATGTCGATACGTATCCCTTTAGACCGTACCAGGTAGGAATGGTTATCGATGGTGTTCGTTGCTTCGCAGCGGTACACGCCCTTGTCGCTGTATGACGCATTGGATATTTCTAGTTTCGCATTTTGTCCCTGGTTATTCCAGACAGTTGAATTTTCTTCACTCTGCTTGAACCAACGTATCCTATGGAAAAAAGGGTACCCACAGTTTTTTGTCGTCTACTCAGATGAGGCATATTGTACGGCACAAAGAAACACGGGCACGAAAAGTTGCAGCAAATATTTGAGAAATAGTGAAGAGGCAAGGGTCGAAAAACTATCGAAGAGAAAGCATGGAGTCAGATTGTGCTTGTCCAAGCAGGTCGTTTTGCACAATTTATGGAAGCTGACTCACATGTAGTGTGGGGAATGAAGCGTTGCATACGATAAAAACTTTACCAAAAATATGGAGAGATTTTGCCTATGCTACCCTTTATCTGACGGTGAAACGCAAAGGACAGTGCGGGCCATTCCAGCCGTTGCAGCGATGCGAACGTTTCACGTGGCTACGCACCGCATCCGTTGCTGCGTCCCAACCGAAGCTCACCTGATACTCACACATTGAATTGACTTCGATGACTCGTAGCGATGTTCATTGCAAGTTAAGGCATACTATAGCAAGCAAGTATTTTCCTCGAAGGACGAAAGACACTTTTTCACTAAGTTGGATTTTATAGCTACACTTATTGCTGAACACGTCCACTCTACCCAGGCGCTCCTTAGAAAAACAAAGAAAAACACAGAAGAAACACTTCGAGTTTTACAATAAAACAAAGCAAACTTAACTTCTTTTTTATTAATTGGTAATGCAACTATTTATGCTTTTTTTGCACCGAATCAGCAGTTTTAGGCCTCACGCCGGACACAGGTTGTTTTGCGTTTGTAACAGAGTGCAAGCAGTCACCCTTCATTGTAAAGTAGCGCGTTCGTTTAGTAGTCGGCAACTATCAGGATACTTATTCACTAGCGGAGCAAAAAATAAGGATCAGAACGAATTTACCTTTTTTTGTGATGACATGCAGTCTACGAGGAAATCGAGCTCTAATGATTCAGGCTAATCCGTTTGAGGAAGCGTGATTTTTAAAACTTGAGCGCGTCCGACGTCTGATTTTGGAAGCGACCACTCACTCTGGAGCGGGATTTCCTTCAGCCATGCATTCGAGTGTTATAACTTCGCTGGCGTTGAAGGTGGAATCTGTCGAAGGCTTCACACGAATGTTATTCGGACGGGCTGCGGTTGGGAAAAAAAGAAAGCAGGGTAAGCATCGAATATTGTGCGCGAGGCACCGTTAGCGCCAACCTTCCTAGATGGTGTTGCTGGTATTATATGACTTATTGTTGTTCCTGAGCAACGGTAATCTTATAAACATTACACGACTATCAGATGTCAAGTTCAATGAGAAAATTAGGCACAATAAAGCCTCAGTTGTTCGGAAATTATCAATAATCTCGCCCTTCTATATTTACTCAATTCAGCGAGGTGGAATACCTGTGAGGTATTCTGAGGCCGCACGGTTAGAAAATGCATAGCAACTGTCTTTACTTCTACGCAGACTCGGTTACATCTTTGTTGTCATGGCGTTTTCCCAAGTGTCAAGCTATTTGAAATTGAAATATAAAAATAATTTTGGGCAACGGTAACCTTGCGTACAACTTTTTGGCACAGCTTATGCTGACTAGGCAGCCATGACCATTGCTATGCATGCCCATCTGTACTGACATCAGCAATATCATCTAGCTAATACGTTGTCGCAAGGAGACGCGAAAGCGTCTAGGTACTTTAATACGTGGCTAATTCAAGTTTTAAGGTATAAACATTTAGGTCTGAATTATTGGGGGAAAGGCGCATGAAACGCCTCTTAAAACATGCAGATTTTTGTACAATGGCTGCGAAACAATGTAGCGTTATTATAAAATTACCGAAGAATTGTGGCGCCAGCTGGCCTCACAAGTCTTTGAGACATTACACAGGACAATGTTAATTCTAGTGACGCATAGCGCCCACGACACCTCCATACCAATCAAAAATATGGTTATGGTCAGACCAGGGATAGGCTGCTCACGCCATTGTCTTTCTGACACTGAAGGGTGAATTTACGTACTGTAAAACATAATTTACTGACCCAAAAGCTCCTATATAAGGAAACCATAGGGCCCGTTTTTACACCAGCTACCGCACGCGAGCGCGTTGAACGATACGAGTATTCATCCGCGTTCGTATAGGGCACGAGTTCAATCAACGAGAAAACAAGTCTCGCAGAACGATGACGCAGCATTCCTGTCTAAGCTGTGCCTCGCGCTGGCTTCCGATAAATGGCGAAGAAAAGTCAGATCTTGTTTTGTTATATTATGGAAAACACTGGGGGGGGGGGGGGGGCGAGGGGGGGGGGGGGGCTGAGCACGTTCATGTTCTTTGGCAATTTTTTCACCTCAGCATTTTTTTCAATGCGAAAGCATTAACTGTCTCATGGAGCGAGCCGTCGTATCAGGCTTGAAACCACGCTAAACGGCCCTTTTACGTGCATCGATCGCACTGGGTAGCGCTCGTCCACAGCCAACGGTACCTTTTGCACCGCTGCGATCCAATTGGCTAGCGCGCGTCGACCAGGCTTCCATTCACCGGGCATGCAGCGCCACAGAATGGCCGGTCGTTGAAATTGACGCACAGCGTCAATTTTCTACTTTTATGAAATTCTTATTGATCGCTTGTTGGGTCTTTTCTTCATAGATGTTTGAATCCAGAACCACAAAACCTCCTTCTTTATCCGAGACGCACAGTTTCAGGTCTTTCCTTCGTAACTCTTGAATGGTAGATCTGAAGCTCACCTTTGCCTTGCCCTGGTGTTTTAGGTTTTCAAAAACTTGGATGCCCTCATCTATGGAGGTTTTGTGGTTCTGGATTCAAACATCTATGAAGAAAAGGCCCAGAAAAGCGATCAGTAAGAATTTCATAAAAGTAGAAAATAAACGGGCAAAAGCAGCAGAAAGAACCAGCACAGCGTCAGTTTCAAGGACGGGCCACCTCATGGCGCTGCGTGTCCGTCAGCGCTAGAGTTCCTCGATACGCTCCCATAGCTATATACAGGAACTCAAGTCAGCGCCAGTCAGCGCGCCAACATGCGTAGAGCGATATTGATGTACATGATTTCGTATTCGCAACTCATAAGAAGTGATTAGGTGTACCTCGACCTTTTTTGTGGCGTCACCTTCTTTAGAATTGCCGCACCGACGAGGCTGGTTAGCGGCTTGAAAGGAAATACCGGTTGGCTGTGGAGAAGATCTTCCTGGTTAGGCAACGGTGTGGGTATGGGCGAAACATGGCTAGACTTAGTTATGGTGGGCTGCGATAACTTGGTGGAACATGGCCGGTTTAATCGAGCTTGCTAATGACAGGCACAGGCTCAGGACAAAGATGGTAGGGTACTTTGATTGAGTTTCCACTACGAAAGAATATATAGGCAGCTTAATGTAGTCTACGGAGGCAAGCACTCGGCATTTGATAACTGTTTTGAGCTGGGCCACCTAGACGTTTTCATACCCTTCACATATCATGGAAACGACAGCATACCTTTCACTAATAACCTAATAAAAGCACCGGCACAGGGTTGGAATCGGTCCGCTTATTTTAGAGAAAGTATAATCAAAATAGTCGTGAACAAAAACGTGAAAATTAATTTGATAAAAAGCCCTCGCGGTTCATGTCCGCAATCGACCGACTTCGTAAATAAAATCCTTTGGAAACACGGAAAGCTAAACAAAATTGCAGTCACACTCGCGCCGCATCTTCCTGTGCTCATCGCACACTTCCGCTATTGCTCTTATGCTTATTTAACTTATTTGTGCACCTGACGACACGCAGATAGCCAGACAACCGTTCAATTAGAGAAATGCTAACACTGCAAAACGGAACAATCGGACCTAACTCACGCACAACGTCCGTCTCTAAGCCTTTTGACCAATACCCCTCGCGGTTGCGCAACTTGCGCCAGCGGAAAATCCAAAAATTCACCGAGCCGAGGGTGCTTCAGTTGCGCGCTGATAAGTGGTGATTCGAAAAAAGGCTGATACGCGTGTTGCTCTCAAGAACGAGAGGTGAAGAGCGGAATCTCACATGCATTTCATTCAAACGCCGAATCAAAGTAACAAGAACACGTGAAAGAGGGATAAAGAACCTTGAGATGTTTCACTCACACATCACGTCCAGCGTGACAGCAACGTCTCGGTGTCCGAGTCCTTCGGTTTCGGGTTCCTGGGCTGTCTTCTCGTACGCGCTGTGGTAGGCGACACACTTGAGTTTCTTGCGATTGTCTGCCTCGGTAAAATTGTAGTTTAACACGGACAGAGCCTTCCAAGTGCGGGGCTTCTTTACGTCCATGTAGTTGGTCTGGTTTGCCAGGTCGGAGATGTCGTTGGAGTCCAAAAACCATCGCAATGATGCTGGAGGGTTCCCCTTACGAGACACGCACTGGAAGCTCTGTCTATCGCCAGCTATTGTTTTGAATCTGTCTCCGAGGTGCGGAGAACCTGTGACTTCTTTCAGGTAAGGGAGTCGCGGTTGCTCTGCAGAACACAAGCACACAATCAGGTAATAAGAAATAGAGAGATGATAGATGCTGTATCTGAGATGTTACCTTAAAACTTGAGATTGACTACTTCATGAAAGATAAAGGTGTGCTCGAGAGACGTGCAAAGAACAAAAATGACGCCAGCGGAATCCAAAGTTGTAGTGTATTACTTTTGCAGGGCTACAGGTAGCTCCGATACCGATGACGCGCCATTATCGGGTTCTTCTGGCAAACTAAAATAAAAAATGCAATAAAATATATTGTGGTAAAAAAACCTGCGTTTGAATTTATGGAGCCTTTTCTTTTCTCTCGACAGCTTTGCGGCAACACCTATAGATGACACTAACTATAATTTCTCTTGCCCTAATGAGGTAATTGAGAGCAAGTGCTAAAAGGTTCCCTTTTTTATGTCACATTTTTCGCAGCTTCGGTAATCACCACCAGGCTCGTTTATCGGTAAATATTTTACACGATGTTCTACTCAAAGTACATAATATTTGATTACTAATAGCTGGAAATATATTTATACACTATTCTATAAAGTTGCAAAAAGCGGTGTACTAAAACTTTTTTATGCTGTACAATGACTCGGTAGGGTGAAAATCTGAGATCATGGGTGCACAAAGCAACTGAATACCATGAATCATTCGTCATAAAGATCATCCGTAAAGCAACTTTATACGATGAAATTAGATGGAGTCTGACAAAATCCGTGTGGTGTATTCATGTCTGCGCAGCCTACTGGGGAGCGGTGATCCTGGCCTGAGTCCGACGCCCTTTTTTCTCAGGCTTTTCTTTCTTCCAGTATTCCTTTTGTCTGGCTGTTATATATATATATATATATATATATATATATATATATGAATTTTATTTTTCGTAAGTTCGAAATAGTACTTTTGGTATATTTCGGCCGCACTCGTGCCCGTGCCTTTACAAAATGACTGTCGGTCGTGCATTTCTCTCTCTTATCTGTTAAAAGGATGGTTCACACTGCCCCATTTTCTTACGTTATGACGTTACAAAAAATACGTTGAAGTCACCCGGACGTCTGTGCTTCATATTAAGCGAGGCTACCAGTCCAAGGAGATAGCCTAGCAGGCGACATTCTAAACACAAATGTTTTGGTGACTTTTACGTAACGCAAGGAAACGCAAGAAAACGGTGCTGTGTGAACCAGCCTTGAGGCTGGTTCATACAGCCTCAAGTCCCGCTTTCTTACGTTACGCTATTTTACGAAAGATTACGTATGCTTACGCCACTAGTCACCGGGACGCCTGCGCGTAATACTCGGCGTGGCTAAACATCCAAGGAGACAGCCTGGCACGCGTAGTTTGAGACAAATGCTTCGGTAACTCATACGCAACGTAAAAAAAAAAAAGAAAAAAAAAAAAAAAACGTAGGAGAACGGTGCAATGTGCTTTTATGCCCGAGCCTACAGAAGCTACGTATGAAAACAACCGACATCGGCAAGCTTCAACCGCTTTGAGCGTGCAGTGCACGGAAATGTACTTTTGCTAGGCTTGCATGTCCTTCGGGGCTCATGATGTTAGCACGAGTGACAACAAGTCCTCCAAATACACTTTCATGTGCATATGGTACTCGCTTGAGGCTTGTCGGTGTCAGTTGTTTCTGTTTGTCGATCTAGTGGTAAATAAAAAGGGACTCGGGCGTTATTCTCTAGTTACCCTTAAGCTGAGACTGCAGCCAAAGTTACACGCTCAAGCTAGCCCGCACTCCTGGCTTCGAGACTTGCATTTCTAGCGCGAGTGCCAGTTCTGCGGAAGAACGCTTCGAAGCAGCGACCTCCAGCTCTCGTGCTTGTGGCAGTGGCTTCGATCTCAGCTTAAAGGGGCCCTGCAATCACATTACTCCGCCGATTTTTGAGCTACCTCAACTAACTATATTTTCTGACTCCCCGGCCTTTACCCTTTCTGGTATGCTAATCAGTATCGTGAAATACATAATAGTTATTGCGAAATCGGCAAATTAAAATGATGCAACAACAAACATTCAAATTTACCCGCCCTTTTCAGGGCCGTGACGTCAGTGGAAGGCAAGCTTGCCAGTCGGGCGAGCAGTCTAAAAAATAGAATATGCCAATCATTTGTTCCGTGCTGGAGCGCGGGGACTGGAGCGAGCTTCCAAAGCATTCATTTGACACCATGAAACTGCTTCGAATCAGTTGGGAACAAATTCTACAGTCCAAAAAGTGAACCCATGCACTTCCAATGACGTCACTTTTTCATTGTGGCCAGTAGAGACTTTCAGTTTGAAAAACACGGTGAGGACCAAAATTGTAAATTCAATAACTTCGTGAAAAAAAAAATTATTTTGACCTAATATTTGGGATACTATTTTGGCGATGTTGTTTGCCGAGTTCAGCAAAATTTCAAGCAAATCAGGGACCATGAAGAAATCGGCGGAGTACCCCTTTAAGCGTCTACTTTTTTTGCGGTTTCCACGTCTCTTGGGGTTCGAGCAAGCCAGTGGGCACGGAGAGAGTAACTAAATATCAGTGCATCATATTTTAACCGGACGACGCGGAAACTTCCTCCACCGACGAGGGCGACCCGCGGTACCGAAAGCGCGCAAAATGTGATGTCTTTGGTCCTTGGCTTACTACTGGTCAGAGCCGCTAAAAGCTTCTTTTTAGTCGAAATACAAAATAAAAGTGGCGCGAACCGTTTCAATTATGTATAAAAGTAGTTTTTGTTCAGTATTTTAGATCAGAAAAGAAACGAATGTAGTTTATAAAGTACGGAAACAAGAAATGACCCGTCGACATACCCGCCACCAAGCGGTGGAAAAGGCGGCGATTACTAGAAAGGAGTAGTGGGATCAGGCGCCGATACGGAAAGGTACCGGATGTACGCGACGGCGCTGCGGTCGTAGGGACGGAGGATCCGACCGGCTCCGAGCGTTCCGAAGGCCTTAGGCGAGCAGCTTTGTATGGCGGCTTGGCCGTTTCGCGGTATGGCAGCGCGAAGTGGCTCCCATTCTGAGCTGATCTTTACCCCGCGTTTGCTGTCGTTTGTTGCCAATGAAGTGTCATGCCGAATTAGTGTTTAATCGCGCAACAAATGCAATGTGAGCCGCCCTGGAAGCCCGCTGCATTCAGTCTGTCCAGAACATGCTTTAGTGGCGCCCTTTCGCGCCTTCGACACGGAATGCGGCAGCCGTGAGCGCTCGCTGAGCTCACTATCCCTCCACTAGTTCACGGCCACTCAAGCAACCAAGGACGTCATAAAGAAGGTTATTTTTTGCTAGTTTTTGTAATTTTAATTTGCCTATAACTTTTAAAATAAAGCGAAATTGGAGAAAAGAAAGGTTTCGTTAAGTTACTACGTTCAGTGCGCTCAGGTTCGGTGCAAATTAAAAATGAGTAAAAAGTCATTGCATGGTCCCTTTAAGGGTGAACGGAATATAGGAGAAGCCAACACAAGCCGGAGTTTTTCTTCGGCACTTTGTTTCTTACTAGCACAATTCAGTTAGTTTCGAGGATGGTGAGTTGACTGAGCGTAGCTCATTGATTACAACTGCATATATGTATGTTCCTTTTTTAAGAAAAAGTGAATAATAAGTAAACCAATCTGTTACATTACTTTTGTAATTATTACATAGCTTTAAAGGTCTGCCGTAAAGTTTCATGTGACAAATGAAAGTAACTTGAAAAATAATTAATGACATATTTGCTTTACTTCTCACGCATACATATTGCATAAAATCTACGGATTCCTACTACTCGGAAGCCGTTTTCAATTACCAAAAAGTGCTACCTCCAGCAGAGTCGATATACAAAAAACAAAAGAAAAAAAAAGAACGGTTGGTCTTCCTATGTGATCCGACAACGCCCTTCCATTCCATTTAATTTATTTTCTTTCTGGGATCGAGGGCATTACGGAAAAGAGTGTGTTTTAACAAAAAGAAAAAAAGTAAAGAAATAGATGTGTACATCAACGAACTAGGCAAAAATATAAAAAAGGCTAAGGAACACGAAACAAATTGGTAATCACAATTTTAAAATCAACAGCCTCAATTATTGTGACTAAGGGCGCAAGGAGGCGATTCCACTCTATTAAAATTGGGGAGAAAAAAGAGGCCTTAAATGAGTAGGTGCCACAATCGCGGACGCCTACATTTAACGGGGGATTTGTTCTTGATCATGTGTAAAACCGCTTATATCATTTTTTTCTATTTTTTCATCACCTTCTGGCATATATTATCAACACACATTGAAAACAGACATAAGTGCTCAGCAATTTGTTAATATTAGGATTATGACTGTTTTTAGTGCAGGAAGTGTCCCTGATTCACGAGGTGCAATTTCTTTTTAGTCGACTTATGTACTTTTGTAGATATCTTGTCTCGAATTTTGTTCCGGGGGTCTACGGCGAAACTGCGACTACCGGCTTGAGAAAATGCCAACCCTGGGGATCAGCTGTATGGCCACTGTGTGATGCAAAGTTCGCACCGTGGTGCCGCAAAATGTACGACTGGCCTGGTCGCAAGCGCAGTTCCGATCAGACAATGATAATACTGTTGTTTTATTGCTTTTTTTTCGTGAATATCACATCTCTGTAGCAAATATTATGGCACATTGCTGGCCGAAAAGCAAGTTCGACGTGATGGTATTCACTGGCGCAGCTCAGGCTAAGAACGCGCCCCCACTTATTTTCGTAGAAGAGCTATAAGCTAGGTGGTGTGCAATGTACGCTGGAGCAGCGTTGTGGAAGCTTATCGTAAGCTTGAGCTAAGCAGGAAGGCTGAACAGGAATAGAAAGGTATGCTCGGTATTGCATAACGATGCCAGTCCTTTTTGCTTGTTGTACTTCGACACCAAGATGCCTTTGAGCGAGCAGTGCGTCAGTAATCTTTGTGCGCAATCGCTGAGGAAAACTTACAAACGACGGCGAGTAAAACATACCAAAACAAGCAGAAATCCTTCCCCCGGGAAGGCTGAAAACCCAATAGAGAAGCACAGCGGAAGAAGTGGCAGTACAAAAATTAACTCGCTTGATATTCGTACATAACATCGGGCCATAAATTTGCCTGACAAACAGTCAACCCGCTTAATACCCGTCCGGAAGCTGGTGATAGCATTTTAAATTTAAGTTCTAGAGTGGATCATGGTTTCCGATTTGTGTATTATTTAGGCAGTGCTCGTATTTAGTATGCGAAAAACGATATCAGTGATTTAATGTGGTTCGGCTGGTGACCGGAGTTAACCTTTAAGAGGGATGCACACCTGAAACATTGTGATTTTGGCTGTGGCAGTTTTAGCTTCAAAAAATAATAAGGGACTGGGAATCTGAACATGTGGATTAGATATTGAAGAAACAGAAAGCATAATTAATAAAAAGACTACTCAGTTCGAAAAGCTTCTTTCCTAGTACTCCACTGACAAAACCAGAACTATATTTAGAGTCCGCTGAATGAACAGACGCATTATAAATATGGTAAACATTTAAACAACACAAACGTTTTGAGAGTTCCTAGTGTACGTAGAAGTACGCTGTTCACATAAGATAAGTCTCCAGTGAATGAATGAACCGCAGCTGAAATTTGGTTCAGACAGTCTTCAAAAATATAACCGCTACGACATTAAAAAAGTAAAGGCCGGTTTTAATTTTTGTTCGCGAATTTACATTTAATGTGTTTCGATTTGCACAAGTATGCATTTAATTTAAGATATGAGTCTTAAAGAATCTCCACCGCGCATTCATTCTTCCGCAAAGCGCATCGTTAGAGCGTACACCTGAAATGAATGCACAGAGCTCGGACACTTACGTAACCACGAAGAATGTTTTCACCCAAAATAACAACTCATCGATATGAAATTTAACGTGACGTTTCTCGTGCTCGCGTTATGTTAAGTCTTAGGTCGTAGACATCACGATTTCGTAAAACCTTTGATTACTGTGATGGGTTCTGTGAGTGCTTTATGGGAAAGTATATACGCTCATGTCCATTTTTGTACATGACTTATATGGGATTGCTTTCGGTGTGTTTCTGCTGCGTCAATATGTAGGCCTGCTGGCTGTTTTGGGGTTACGCTAAATATCCAAAATATTTAATACATAAATACCTCGAACGACGAGGTTGACAGCTGAGGAGGTGAGGGGGGAGCCTTTCCGCGTCGCCTTGGTCACTTGGCACCTCCACGAGGCGTCGTCCTCCTCGAGCGTGGCGTTGACAATCTGCAGCGTACAGTCGCCGTCTTCTGGCTCCATCTCAAAGCTGTATTTACCCGAAATGTTCCCGATGACCTGGTCGTCTTTCAGCCAAACACAATCGCCGCGACGGTTGAGAACCTGGCACTGGAGAGTCATATTCTCCCCAGGGTTCACCTGGGTGTCGCTGGGCATCACCTTAAACTTCTGAACGCCTTCCGCCGTGACTGCGACGAAGAGGGAACAAAGAAAAAAGAAACGGCATTGGCGCTTATTCTAGAGGAGTGTTACAGTAGAGTGCACACCGATAGTCTGTTGAGATGCTTTAAGTGGACGCGTAACATGCAAGACCACAGTGGCTTTAAGTGGACGTGTTAGTAGCCATCGGCGGCTATAGCCGCCGATGGCTACTAACACGTCCACTCATGACTTTTTGGTACTATAGTACCAAAAAGTCATGAGTTCCATTATAATGGCACAACTAGAACGGTGCGGCCTGCGAAAGGCTTACGCCGCTGTTAATTCGAAGTTTTCGAAGCTCTTCGAGTACGCACCAGCGCATCGTCAACGCGCAAATCCGTAGTTACTTATATTACCGTCCGGCCACGCTTTACGTCCAAAAATGTGCTGCCTGAACATTGATGCAATGAATCCTACATGCAAATCGGTCACAGCCACTACGCGTTTTGACACATTAGCAGCCTCAAAACTTAATATAGCAATGCGGGCTAAATCAGGACCCCCCCCCCCCCCCCTTTTCATATTACCCTGAGTCTGAAGACGACGGAATCCCCACTTTGCTCATAATAAAAAGTAAACGAATATAAGCACTCAACCTAAGAGAACAATTAGTGGGATGACACTTGGGCCACTTCGCCGCCCAGAAATGCCTATTATATCCTGAAGTAGCTTTGGTAACCTTTTTTTTTATTTTATTGAAAACGTTCTCGAATATATTTTGGCGTCCGAATCTGAAATTTAACTTCCAGCGTGAGCGTCGTTGCTATGGGGTTTATTGCCTGCGCGCTAGAAATACGCATCCGGGGACTGCACGGCTGCACCTGTTGGTTCAGGTCGAGCCGCGCAGAGCCATGCAGTGGCGTCATTTCGCAATTGAAATATAAATAAACTTTCATGTTTTGACAAGTCGCTAAAGGGTGGCGCTGTTATCGAATTTTGTTTCGTGTCGCCGAACGTAAGCGGTCCGGGTTTCAAGGGTGCTTTTCCCAACTGAGTGTTTTAGTAACGTTAGCTCGAGGTCAGGGGGGAAACCAAGGCGCCTGGACGTGTTTGGGAAGTAAACAACCGAGCGAGGTGCGCAAGGCGCGGACGGACTTCCCCTTTGCATACATCGTGTCAAAGTAAAGCGACAAAACGCCCGGTTTACGGTTGGCCTACCACTGTGACGTGATGTACGCGATAACGACACAAAACAAAATTACCGTTTCTATGTCTCTACTGCCGCGTACGCGCACACCCCTAAAGCGCCTGAGCGACAACTGTCGCGATCTACGTCAAATGCCTCACGTGAGACGCGCGCATCCCAAAACCACCCCATGATCGGCTGGTACGCTGCGACAGCAATGATCGAAAAATAGCGAAACGCTGGCTATTTGCAACCGGCTACCTTTGACTTCTTAAGGCGCAAGCCGTATATGTCTCATCGTTCACTCGACCTTCAATGTCCTTGAGCCAGAACACGTCGAAACACAAGAGGTACTAGAACCGGCGATACGAAAGGTAGGAAAACCGGCGGTTCGGTACTGGACCGCGAGATGGCGTTACTTGTGACAGAATCAACCCTCCAAAAATAGTTTTCGCTCTTTTCCTTTGGCTGGCGTCGAACCAACGACCTTTCGTTCAGTAATCCGGCAGACACATAATTTACGAATGTGGCGGTACCCCTCCGCCAGGGACGGAGGGGTACCGCCACATCCGTAAATCATTAATGCATCGACTGTTGTCGGCGCATCAGCTGCTGCATCGGCTGCTGCCAGCGCCAGGTGCTCTATAAGCAGTGTGGGACGCGGACGTCTACCGAGTAGTATAGTGGTCACATATAATATATCTGAAGATGTCTGGTCCGGCGACGGACTACGAGGAATTTTGCGCTCAATCTAGAGAAAACATAAAACAAAAACAAAAAAGAGAATGTAAAATGTAAACCATGTTTCTGTCTTTAATGTGTCGGCGCTTGGGCTGTCGCCTTCAAGTCGTCTTAGGATTAATGTAAGAGACCCTGTGAATTTTCTAGACTGGTACAATATTCCGTTTGTCTAGACTGGTACAATATGTATGACCGCAACAGAATCTACGATCCAATGGACCTTCCGAGTATAGGGCCGACAACGTTCGGGACAAAGACGCACGTAAATCTGCCCTCAGGGTTACAATAGAAAGTTTCAGTATTGCTAAAACGGAATAAAAAAATAAAGTGAAACCCGTTTACAACTCCCTGTAACGCCGAATTAGAGCGCAGTTATTGAGGAGGAGGAGGAGGGAAGGGTACTGAGGGTCACGTGTTCTCGGATTGGGGGGGGGGGTCACGTGACGTCGGGGGGGTCACGTGACCTCGTGGGAGGGGGGTCCACGTGGGGGGCCACGTGACCCCCCCCCCACCCCCCCGAGGTCACCAACCCCCCCGTGACCTGGGGGTGTCACGTGACCTCGGGTTGTCACGTGACCTCGCGGGGGGGGGTGGTCACGTGACCCCCAGAGATAAATTTCAGTAGAGTAGATTCTTGGGCTAGTTGGTTTTGAAACTTGGAATACATTTTAGCGCTCAAAAAACAAGGACAACGAGACGAGAAACAGACAGCACAGTGCGCACTGTGCTGTCTGTTTCTCGTCTCTTTGTCGTTGTATTTTGAGCGCTAAAATGTATTGCAAACCCCAGAGGTAGTTTTCCGCCAGATTTAGCGGGAGAAATTTTCCGCTAAATCTATCGGGAGACTTTTTTGTTAGATTTAGCGGGGACATTTTTCCGCTAGACGTAGCGGGGAAATTTTTCCGCTAGATTTAGCGGGGAAATTTAGCGGGGAAATCTTTTCGCTAGATTGAGCGGGGAAATATTTTCCCGCTAAATCTAGCAGGAAAAATTCCCCGCTAGATTTAGCGGGGAACTTTTTCCGCTAGATTTAGCAAAGAAATTTTTCCGCTAGATTTAGCGGGGAAATTTACCCCCCAAATCTAGCGGGGAAATTTTTCCGCTAACTGTAGCGGGGAAACTTCTCCACTATATTTGACGCGGAAACTTTTCCGCTAGATATAGCGGGGAAAATTTTCCGCTAGATTTAGCGGGGAAGTTTTTCCTTTACATCTAGCGGGGAAATTTTTCCGCTAGATTTAGAGGGGAAACTTTTCCGCCAGATCTAGCGGGGAAAATTTTCCGCTAGATTTAGCGGGGAAATTTTTCCGCTAAAGCGAGGAAATGTTTTCCCTAGATTTAGCGGGGAAACTTTATCTAGTGGGGAAGCTTTTCCGCTAGATTTAGCGGGAAAATGTCTACGCTAAATTTAGCGGGGAAATTTTTTTGCTAGATTAAGCGGGAAAAATTTTCCGCTACATTTGGCGGGGAAATTTTTCCGTTAAATATACCCATAATGCACCGCGCGGTTACGCCCATGGCGACGCCGCTCAAGCTGGAAACGGGCGCCTAAGAGCTGCGCTCTAAAAACTGTTGCCGGAACATATTAAACCGTACGACTCGGCGTGAAATTCAAGTTGGCTGACAGACAATACATTTGTTTTACCTTACAATGTGCGGCAACGAACACTACGAGCCCTGTCAGCTCATGCAGCGCAGCAGACCCTAGGCTAACAGTCCTACTCCACCGGTTAAATTTCTTGTCTTCCCTGGGTGACAATTGTCAGTGTGCGCGCTGGCTGATTGGCTTTACATGTGAGTACGGTACTTTCGTAGTTTCCAAGCACGTGCATAACCCCATAATTTTCATAAAAAGGCGTTTGCGATAAAAAGTCTAAATCACAAAACAAAATTAAGCATATCTTTGTTTTGCAGTTCTCGCTTCGGCAGCTTCTGATGACCTATTTTTTTTTTCTTAAATGCATATGGACGCTTTGTTTAACTGGACTTTTCTTTTTAACGGCCGAGATGTGTGGATATTTTTTTGAGAACCGGTTTGAACTGGGTCACTCTCTGTGGGATCGGTAACTGAACCATTATTTCAAGATCATTACTGAAACTGTTGACTCGAACCTGAACGAAAAGCAGATCTACTGAACGGGAGCTCGAACCGAGCCAGAATATTGACCGGTTCACCTGCGTGCTTTCAAATTATAACCCAGCCAATCTTTTAATGTTTGCGTGCAGCACAAACAAGGAAATAGAATGAATATGTTAAGAAATCGGAAGAATAGCACAGCAATTGTAAAAGGTTAAGTTCTAAGGCAGCCATATTGAAAAAAAAATACAGCGCGAATAACACACGAACAAGGAGGAGAGAACACACAGGACGAGGTGCTGACCATCAACTATCTATAGGAGGTATTCACTGGACGCCATATTTGGGGGCAATGTTTAGAGCGCATGCTCAGAACGAGCTCACATTAGTAGCCTGCTAAGACCGGCAACCTTGATGGTGCTAAATGCACGCTCCAAAAGGACTGCGGAAGCTCGCCGTCAGCACGCGCTCAGCAGCAGCGCACACGGATATGGCCGCCACTGAATACTCTCTATTCAGAATACGTACAGAGAAATTCACGCGAGGACGGCTTCTCCTTTTTCCTCTTCCACCAGTCATTCGCCATTAAGCGCGCAACATTATAAATCATATCAAATTAAAATACACCAGCATATTAAAGCACTCCAGCACAGGTATAAGTCATCGCGTCTTCTTCCTCCTTTCTTCTTTCTTCGATCTTCAATTCTCTAGTCAAGCCATGTTTAAGAAAACTATCTCACTGTCCACTAGGTTAATGGATGGTTGGCCACGCACCCGGGTTTTCGTTTTGCTATATGGTAAGCTTCTACTAACTCCCTCGATAGCTGAAATGTGTGTTTAAACAGCACGTTTGTGTCACTAAATCTTGGCTCACAGCCACAATCACGGCAGTGAACAGCTAAATGGGAGTACGCGCTGCCTTTTAATGAACTGTGGTGTTCGCGTAGACGAATGTTGAGGCCACGTCCCTTATGACCTATATTGGGGGCGTGACACCATCGGGATGGCGCACTCACCGTCACTGTACTTACAGATCATGTTCCTCATCACAACCCCTACCGTTGATGCGGCTCCACCGCCGACAGTACCAGCGGCGCCTGACGTTCTTCGCCAACAGCAAGCAGCGGAGGATTACCCGACACACCCGCCAAAACTGGACTCATCGCTACCTTTTCACTGGCGACCTACGGCCGCAGCGTCGGCAACAGGCAGCCTATATAACGAGGACCCACGCGCCTATCTATTGGGGCGTGACACCATCGGGATGGCGCACTCACCGTCACTGTACTTAAAGGTTAGTTATTTAGACCACTGCGCTACCTATCGGTCGAGCGACTATTGTTTGTTTGCGGTGTCATGCCCCTTTGACCACCAAAGTATTGGAAAGAGAATTCGCGCGTGCTTTTCATCTTTTTTCCCCTCCTGCTTATCGCGTCTAAGGTTTCTTGTGGCAGGAGATGTTGAATCGAACCCTGGCCCCGAAACCCGAAGCGCTGATGTTCAAACAACAATCCTAGCAACTGTGCAAAGAATTGAAGAAGGCCAAACACAAATTCTAAGTGAAGTGAGACTACTGAAAGATAAACAGAAAACCACAGATACTAAACTGCAACAGTTATCGGACAAAGTGACAGCAATAGAAGCCGAGCTTGCGCAGTTGAAGTCCCAATCTCCCTCTCTCTTACCCGCTGAAACCATCCCGTCATTGGAATCTAAAATTAGTCATGTACAGGCTAGATGCGACGATGCAGAAAACAGACTTCGCCGTTGTAACATTTTGTTTTACGGTATCGAGGATTCTGAAAACGAAACGTGGGCCATGAGCGAGGGAATCATTTTAGAATTCTGCATGCAAAAACTTAAACAGACCGTAAGCTCCGATTGTGTTGAGAGGGCCCATCGCCTGGGACGTTTTTCAGCGGGAAGAAATCGGCCAATAATCGTGAAGTTTTCCCGATTCAAGGAGAAAGATCGCATCTTAATGTCCGGTCCATTGCTTAAGGGGACACCTTTTGCCGTAGGGGAAGACTTTTCTTTGATTGTTCGTATTGCTAGAAGAAAACTTCTCCATTTTGCAAAAGAAAGAAATATGTCTTACAAGCCCTATTGGAAAATCTCGACGATGGAAAGATGACGGAAAAGGCTCATACAAGCGTAACCGTAATATGGGACATCCTATACAAGCGAAAAAGGCGGCTCCAGTATAGTGGAATAAGGCGGAACGATACAGGTGGGCGGAACCATACAAGCGTGTCGTATTATGGGACATCCTATACCAGCATAGTGGATATAGGCGGAACCATGTAGGCGGACGGAACCATACATGCATAACGTAATATGGGACATCCTATACCAGCAAAAAGGCGATACCAGCATGGTGGAGCCATATGGCTCCAGCGTGTTGGTTTCGCCTTTTCACTGTTGTACAGGGCGATTTAGTTTTAAGCTTTACATATATGTTTAGAAAGGTCGTGAAAGCTATATTAATGCGGTTTGTGCAGGCGAGTTATACGGCCAGGCGTACGTAGTATAGGGACCTAGTCGTAACGATCAGTCAGATAATTAAATACAATTTGTTAATCAACTTTTTAATTAGTGAAAATGAAAATATGATTTCAATTAGAAACTTGCTGAGTCATTGAAAACCACAAAATCAAGTTTTTTTTAGAAGGATATAATTCAGGGGTAGCGTTTTATGCATTCTGTAAAAAGCTTTATTTGGACGAGTTTCTAGGTTTCAGTTTCTTATCAGAGCTCATCTCTGCGCCCACGGTCCTGTTCCCCAGGGGCATAGACACGCAACACACATGCGCCTTGCTTCCCTTCATCCTACGAGGGAGGCGAGGGGGCGGCTTCGCACTGCGGTCACTGGGCAGCTGGACCGCAGGTGCAAAGATGCGCTCTGGTAAGAAACCGAAGTCTGGAAATGCGTCCAAATTGACCATTTTTTATAACGCCATAAAATGCTACTCGTCTTATATCTTTACAAAGAAAATTGATTTAGTGTGTTTTGATGATGCTTAGCAGGTTTCTAAATGGAACCATGGGTCTATTTTCACTGATTAAAAATTTGACGAACATACTATACTTAGAGAGAGGCTGAAGCAGTTTTGTATTTGAGAAAACACTTTTAAATCTTCTTCATTCGACCTCCAGAATCTCAAATATCAAAATTATTTGCTAATTTAATTAATCAAGGCTGCATAGTCATTTTTAAAGCGCTGTGAAAGCACCTCCCTAGAGAGCGACGTCACAACAGCAGCTTTCAAAATCTTTGTTCACGCATCTTCAGCGCCTATCAAAGCTATGCACGCACATGCTATTTTTTAAAAGGGCAGAAAAATGTGTCACGACTGGTGCCAGTGCCGGAGAATATACCTAGAAAACTTGCGATTGGACGCGCGGCCCTTAAGCGACACACGCTTGGCGGCCGAAAGGTCTTCTTACGATGTCACTGTTGGTGGGATGTTTTTTGTGTTTTCTCACGTTTAGTTATATCTTTGAGGAAAACGAACGGGATATTCAGATTCGCGGGATAAAACTACGCTAGAATGAACCTCCATCTAGTTTTCTGAAAGAAGTCTGGCACATCTCTGTAATAAGCCGACGGATCATTACAAATTAGCCTTTTATACTATGCCGCCCTGGCCATATAACTCACGTGCACAGACCGCGTAAATGTAGCTTTTACGGCTTTTTTAAAAAAAATCTGTAAAACATAGAAAAAAAACTCTGTAGAATGTCCCCCAATACGATACGATTGTATGGTTCCTTCCCCGCTTGCATTGTTCAAGAAAGACTTGTGGACATCCAGCGTTTCATTGGAATGCTGGATGTCAGCGAGTCTCTACATCAGTGAGTGGTTTCAAACAAGCATGGTGTTTGCACACCAGTAAGCTCTTATCCGAGGCTCACCAGGACCACTAAGAGCAGAGGTGAAATGTCGTGACCTGGTAAATTTGGTTGCAGGTATTTATTTTTACAAGAACTGCATGCAGCAAAGCTTAACTTTGCTTAAAAGAAGATTATTAAAAATTCAATACTGAACAATGGTGTCCCTTGAGCTGTCAGACCAAACTCCCACTCTTGCCACTCAGGAGTTCCTAACTTGTGCGTAGAGGATCAGCACAACCCAGATTTGTGCTGCGAGCGCACCTGCAATATAAAAGTTGAATAAACATGAGATGAAATATGAGACGTTTACAATTCTCTGTAACGTGAAATTAGAGCACAGATCTTGAAGAGGAGGATGGGAAGGTATGCCCCTCCTCCCCCTCCCCTCCTCTGCTCCCTCCCATTTAGCAGGAAACTTCCCTGAATTTAGCGGGAAAATTTCCCCACTAAATTTAGCTGGTTAAGTTTCCCACTAAATTTAGCGCAGAAATTGATGTCACATGACCTCAACACAAATGCAGTTTTTCCGCTAAAAGTAGCAGGGAAAATGACGTCGCATGACCGTGTCACGTCAGCCATAAAAAAATTCAGTTTCTCAGCTAGACTTAGCGGAAATATTAACGTCACATGACCACAACATTAATTCAATTTCCTGCCAAGTTTAGTTGGGTGGTTACGCCGACAGCGACGCCGCGAAACGCAGAAACGGGTGCTAAGAGCTGCGCTAAAAACTAAATGCATCAGGTGAAATAAAGTGAACATTAGAGATACTGTAAGAAAAAGAAGAGAATCTAAGATACCTTTCTCAGATCCTTCCTTTTGTCCGTTCTCAAATGTTTTGATTTCAAGAAATGTTTATCTCTTTATTCATACCCAGAGAACCCCTCCCAGTTTCAGCATGAATGCAATAAATCAATGCAGACTAGACCTTGTAAACTATAATCCACATGAAAATTAATGTTTGCCACATAGTCATGTATGAGTCAGTGGCTCAGATCTCTAAATACATTTGTATTGAGGAACATTCTTGAATAAAACTTCTGGACTTCGAATTCAACAGTTTGTACTTCCATAAGGAACACTGTATGGCACTGATTTTTTTTTTTGTGACACATCAGAAACAGCACAGCACTGTCATCCTCGCATACCTAACAAGAATTTGTATTTTTTTTTAGCATGACATGTGCTGTTCTAATGCCCATACAGCATCCTTTAACAAAATTTCCTTTGTAGAGCTTTTTATTGGTTCTTATTTAGCTCGCACGACAGATTCGGTACCTTGAATTCTCACTCGGCATCAACAGTTTTATATATTAATGTAATAGCGAAAGACAAGATGTATGGACTTGAGTACGGCTCAGCAAGCACAGATGTTGAGAAAAGTACTGAAGAAAACTCAAATGTCAAAATAAAAATAAGCTGGTATGTGGAATTATGGACATGGACATGAATACAGTTAGCAGATTCAATATGAAGAATATGTGTTAGACGCACGCTCAAAGAAACCTGTTGCATCTATATTCATTCAAATTACTTTGCAGAACCCAGCGCTGCAGTCTC
Source organism: Ixodes scapularis (assembly GCF_016920785.2). Lineage (NCBI taxonomy): Eukaryota > Metazoa > Arthropoda > Arachnida > Ixodida > Ixodidae > Ixodes > Ixodes scapularis. The sequence goes on from NW_024609835.1 coordinate 92,137,611, forward strand.
AGGTGGGAGTTCGCTGAATGAGTCTACTGAAAATGAGTGTAGACGGAAAAAGCAGTTTGATCTGCGATAATGAGCATTACATAAGTGACATGTCATTATTACTGTTACAGTGCCGAATGCTCCAAACTGTCAGTCGCATCATTCTGTGAGTTCCCTCCGTACATTACAGGGTTTGGCTCTCTCGAATGCTTTGCGAGAAAAATGATGAACTGGAAATATCTAGAGTAGTTCTAGAAAAACTATTTCCAGAATCTTATCTCAGCATCGCAAAGAATATAAAAAGTTTCTAAAGACAAGGTTAGTGCAGGAGTTGAATAAACTAAATACTTTGTTTTTCGAAACCATCTTGCCGTAGTAAACGTATGAAGTTCCCCTAGGTAGAGCTAGTCATTACGGATGATTGTGCCACATGCGTACCATAAAAATTTAATTTGCGACCTAAAAAAAATTTACAAACTCAATTAACTCTGAATAAGTGGACGACTTGGCATTAAAGATTGGCCTCACCATGACTGGCTGCCAACATCTACATAATAATTTCCATGAACCTATGTATTTCAAGAAAATATTTGGTGCGAGCTGCTTAAAACACAATAGCACTTTTTAGCAAGTGCTGATTGTTGGGCAAGTTGGTACGGTACGTTAGAAAACATGATTGTGCTTTGAAGACGGGGACATAGGAAGGACAGACACCACAGAGTGCTAACTTTCAACTGATTTAATTCAAGAACCTCGGCGTAGAAACACACTGCGTCACCGCACCACATCTCAACCAATCCGTGGCCCTGCCACGGACCGCAAGTACGCCAACTCCTTATCCGCCAAGTCAATTGACGCCACACTGACACAACACGTGCCGGAACTATTTATAGCATCAGCCTCCATAATCTCTCTAACAGTCATATCTTTGTGCCTAGCAAGAACAGTAGACTGAGCAAATAATGGTTTGCACTCGCAGTCATGATCTGTCGTGTCACTGTCATGACTGCGGGTGCAAACCATTATTTGTTTCGTCTATTGTTCTTGAGAGGCACAAAGATAGGACTGTTAGCGAGATTATGGAGGCTGACACTATAAACAGTTCCGGCACAAGTTGTGTCAGTGTGGCGTCAATTGACTTGGCGGATAAGGATTTTGGCGTACTTGCGGTCCGTGGCAGGGCCACGGATTGGTTGAGATGTGGTGCGGTGACACAGTCCGTTTCTACGCTGAGGTTCTTGAATTAAATCAGTTGAAAGTTAGCGCTCTGTTGTGTCTGTCCTTCCTATGTCCCCGTCTTCCAAGCGCAATCATATTTTCTACCGCACTTTTTAACACTAATAGAAAGCCTGTAGTGGGCCACAACTTAAGCAGTTTTCACTTCATTATAAAGAGCAATTACACATATGTGAACCATGAATATAGGCCTGCACTGAATTTTTTTCTTAAGCTGAACGTGCTATGCTCTGTTTACTATATAAATCTTTGCAGAGCTGACAATGTGCAAGTTCCTGTTTTTTTATATTTCACATGTCCCGACTGGTGAGTGTGGTAGATACATAAGATTGATGACACCAACGAAACACAATGATTATTTTAAGAATTTGTTTGGGTATAGCACGAGCAAGGAGATCTGCGGGAAGTTATTTCTGTGACACCGTCGAACCTACATCCGCGGGCTTTAAGTTCACATGTTAATCATGTCTGCAGACTCCTTTTTGTAATTGGAATTTCATCCAACCCAAGATTTGAATATCTTTTTTTTCATTTTAGGCTTAGTAGTGCTTTTGCTGTTCTATTAATAGGTAAGAAAAATGCTTATTTCAAGTGGCATACCTAACACCTGGTGGCACGAGGACTCCCCTGTCGTGACGCAGACCGAAAGTCACAGCCAGGGAGATACTGCGATGCTCTTGTTGCTGAGATTACCTCCCCCATGGTCCTGCCCAGACCACAGAAAAAGATTGAGTCCAAGCTTGTGGCCACTAGGATCTCCAGATCTTGAGGCACCCAAGTAGCTGAAAATAAAAACAAATCACAATCAAGTACTTGGCAGAGCTACATTAGAATGGCTAGCATATTCTTTCGTGATCAGCACATAGATCCTCTTATTTTAGTCATAGTCACCCCCCAGGACAAAGCTACGTAGGCGCTAAAATGATGGGTACCGAATTTAGGTGAATGATCAAATGCATTCATTTAACCCCCTTTCGCCCCAACCTGAGACTTCTGTCAAATATTCACATTCAACTGTAAAGACTACAAATAAAACTACTACTGCAATCCAAAGCCGTATAGTGGGAGAGTTTAGCCAGCGGGTGTGGCAACGAAGGCGCCGGAGAGGAGGAAAGGGAGGAGAACGCCGAAGGAGGGAGAGAGAAGGCAGCAGAGAAACAAAGAGGAGACGACCACCATTTTGACGCAAAGCTGTCTGCACGGAGCACTGTTGAGGCTACGTGTCGTCTGCTACGGGCTTATTTATTTTTTTTGCCTAAATAAAAGTGCGTTCAAACATGGAGGAACTTCTTTCTTTAGGTTTTTAAGCCACCGAGGAATAACACTATATCATTTTATTGCCAGAGCCTGCCAAATAAAAGGAAAGAACCGAAATTTGAATATCGATCCCATGCCGGGCGAATGAATGAAAATGGCGGCCCTCCCCGCTCAGCTGGGAGCAGCCTAGAGTTCACGCGCATGCGCTCACGCCTCTTGCTCTGTGCCGCGGGCTGATCAGCTCACTGGGAAGGGAGACGTTACGGCAGCGAAATCATAGACTGCCAGACTCTCCCCATATATGGCTCTGCTGCAATGGAAAGATTTTCCTACCCTCGTGCTCAGCGAGTGTCGACTGTGGATACCAACTCCAGTTCATACACTCGCTGAACATGAGGGTAGAGTGTACCAGCAGAGGGCAGGTGTCTGTATACAAAGAGTTTAGTTGGCACACCAAGAGGCTAACGAATAAGAATGGGTACCACTCTGAGCAAAATGCCAAAAAAGCGTGGATCTCGGCTTGACACTAACAGCAGCACACAGTATCTATTTTAGTGACAAAGGGGTACTAAATCATTATTTTCAGCTTCCTAACTAAACTAAATATTCTTCCCGGCTTGCTTTTTAGGAAAATCTCCAAATTTACAAGAACTACTAAGACAATGTCTAAAAAAAAAAAAAGCAATGGCAAAACCAGCAATCGAATTCGCCTGCTCTCCAGTAGCACGACATCTATGGCAGGCAGACCTGCAGAATGAGCAAGCAGTTTAAGAAACAGTATGTCCTATGTATAATTTTTTTTTATGCTGCAAAGCAAGCGCTGGAAGGAGGTTTCACGACATTAACGAAATTTCTTGCAATCAGTTGAGAACAAATTAGAGCAGTGAACTTGTCCTTGCTTGTGGCATAACGTTTTAGTGTTGCCCATGGAAACTCACATAAATTTGAAAATAAAAACAAAAAAGACTAACCTTCATAAAAAAATCTAACTTTGGCAAAGAAAAGTTACCTTGGAAAAAATATGTACAATACAGTTGTACAGCGTGCATTTGTGTGCTTAACCAATTTTGAGGCAAATCGGCGACAATGAAAAGAAGACGTTTGAGTACAATTAGAATTAAGGGAAAGACAGAAAGGATGCATACCTACAACAAAAACATTTAGAACGACCACGGGCAGGAAACTCTGGTGAGGCTCTCGGAGTGACTCCCTCATATGGGCCTGCGCAGACCACAGAACAAGATCGGTCAGAGCTTGCAGCCATAAGGTGCTTCATACCATGAAGTTACAGAAGCGGGTGCAATTGGAAGCAAAGTGCATTTCATTTCTCTGAAAAACGAAGAGTTTAATAGGTAGCTTGCATTCATAAGGTGATACAGTCATGAATGCACAGACTTTTCAATGCAGCGCTATATCACCAACTTGTTAACCATGCCGGGCAGCACTAAAAACTGAAAGCATCTCAGCTTAAAGTTAACCACGACAGAAGCTTCAAGCCATCCTTGCAAATTCAGTGCACAAAGCAAGCCATGTGACCTTCTAGTTGGACGCCATGGTACGTCGAGCTTATAATCATGCGTCATGCTGTTTTTGCTGCAAAGGCTTGTAGTTTCAAAAGTGGTCCAGCTTAAAGAGACTAAAAGTATAGACGTTTATGAGTGGGGCCCTCATTTAGTCTGCAGCTACATTGCGAAATAGGACGTTCCAACCGGGATGTTTGCTGCCTGTAACCACACGACCAGCTTGTGCCCAGCGATTGTTCGAGCTGAATACATGTCCTCGACAGTGCCATTATTTGACAAGCATTTCTATGACTGTTAAACATGACTGACTTACAGAGAGACTCCACCTCAACGACTAATGACTTGGGATACCTAACTGAATACTGATATATCAACTAAATGCAAAACAATTACCTGGCAAGCATTAAATTTTTCAAGAGGCTGGGTCGACTCCGCATTAAGTTGAAGGAGTCGATGCGTAATAGGACAATACAAACAAAAATATGCCTTAGAATTCCTTTTGCACCCCCAAAATGATGTGTTTTTGAAGGTAAGGTACACAATGTTCTTGATTTAGAAAGTGCCTCAGCTGTACAAATGCATATGCAATAAGGGCACTTGCCAAGCCTATTCTACTCAGCTCTGTGCAGGTTAAGCTAAGTTAGAGTATAGAAGTACATGCTCACTGACACCATCAGAAAGGCAGGGAGAAGTCTCCGTTGTTCGACCTCCAGCCCGTCTGCTACCTTCGATGACGTTTCAGCGCCTGATGAGCCTGGAGCGAGCACATCTGTCTAAAGCGGGGTGAAAAGCACAAGCATGTGCTGGAGGACGCCCAGTCATTCTCTTTTTGTCATCGGCTATACTACATATTTTTAGTAAGACATATTTTTAAGTGAGGAAAAGTACTGCAAATATGCAGTCCACCTTAAAGATAACAACAGTTGCCATTCACCATTTTCCAAATAAGTGCTCCCACGTACCGGAACATCTACACATGTGGTGCGTGAGTAGGTTCAGGACTGAGAGGCTAGAAAACGAAGCGCTCGCAAGGCTTGTCTGGCCCTTCCAACCATGCGGGTACATTCGTTGCAAGTTCCCGATTTGTAGACAAAATGATTTAGAATGAGCAAATCTTGTCTACGCCCGAGGTAGAACATTGAATTGCGATTCCCCCATATTGTGCGAACCATCCTTCAAACTGCGGTACCACCTGCAAATAAACTATGTTGTGCTGCGGCACGCGTCCATGCTGCCTGCTTCAGAGGAAAACCACTTCTCGTGTTGAAGACGACATCCCACAGTGGACAGGCAACAATTTTTAACGAACAAAAACAAAATTGATATCATTCAATAGACACAGATAGGCTCACAAAGTGTCGGCACCATGATTGTTGTTGTTGGTTTTACTCTTGCATACAAACAAAGGTGACTTCCTCTCTCCTCCGATGGACAGTAAAACCCCCTTATCTTGGTGGCCCCTATTTCTTCTCGAATCGGTCACAGAGGACATAATCGCAGTCACTGAATTCCGCAAAATTAAAGGCCGCGAAAATTAAAGGTTCGCCAACATTAAGGGGTTTACTGTTCTTCTGAGTGTCACATGATGTTAACATTTCAAGGAGGCTGAAGGTATTGGTTTAAGAAAAAATTGACCTATGAAAAAAATGCCCTTCTCCAGGTTATTAGGCACGCGAGGTTCTTTTGCACTACCTATAAGGTGGCAAGTTTATTTCGGCAGAGCTTTTGGTAAAACGGAGTCACAAAAGTAGCTATACTTGGCGTCAACTATTTTGTGCTGCATTATAAAGCCAGAGTAGATTCCACAGTGCGTGCTTCAGCAGAGCACTGTTTGTTGCGAGAGCATATGTGGTTTAGTGTTGCATCCCATTTGCATAATCTAGAGAAACTAGCGCTGACAGAGTTGGAGCACTCCAAATATTAACAGCCGACTGTAGAAGCATTGAGAGATGCACACATGCGAACTGTGCATTTCTTAAAGGTGGGTTCGAGCAAAGGTAAAAACAATATCTATACTTATGGCGGCCATACTTGCCTTTCCCAAGCACGACCACTTTTCCCTCGGTAGCACCATCCAGTAAGAAGCACCAGCAACACGCCCATGAGACGCCGCCGCCTCCTGGATTGAATGACGACCCGCCTGAGGTCTTGGAAGGAGATCCGGAACACTGCTTTAGCCAGATGTTGTATCTGGTGGGGCAGAGACTAAAAGTAAAAATTAACAAATTTATCTGAAGCACTACATTCCTATAGGACAGCAGTATTTTTTTTAGGCCAGTGATTCGCTTTAATTAAACACAAATGGTTGGTTTATATGATGAACCATCAGCCCCTATTTTTCTTAAGTGTAACGCAGTGTCTAACGTTACGTCCGACGGAACCCGAAATAAAAATTAAAGTTACGCCCAACGTAACTGTCAAGCATTCGAGTTACGTCCGACGTAACCCAAAATAAAAATTAAAGTTACCGTATTTACTCGAAAATAGGTCGAACTCTATTTGTTGGACCCACCGAGAATAAAAAAAAAAAAAAAATTCAAATATAGGTCGACTTTTTTTTTTATTTTTAAGAACAGGGGAAATTTTGGGCAAAAGAAAGAAACCTTTATTTACATCACTTCACAGCTTGGTAGACATCCTCGCAAATCCGCCACAATACTTCACTGACACCGTCGAAAGCGACGAAAGACAAACTACAAAGACGCAAACAAAGCCGCCGTGTCGCCATGAGCAACACGCGAGCCGAGCCGCCTCAAGCAACTAACAAAAGTAACATCTTTTTTTTTTGTTATTTTTTTGTGCGCGTTTGCGAGGATGGAGGACAAAGTGCATGGCGCATCGCGTTCCTCTCCTTCCCCATTGCCCAGCAAGGGGAACGCTAGAGGTGCGATGGCGAAATCCAATGCCCCAAGAGGTGCGCGCGATAGCGGCATCGGCCACCGCTGTTGTTTTCGGTTGTTTAACAAAAGCTTTTGGAAACAAGAAGCGGCGCAGCTCTACGGCAACGCCGGCTCGGTGACTCGATAGCTTCATGCCTCCGGTACGGTCGCAAAATTTGGTCGCGAATGTAGGTCGAAATTCTTTAGTCACGATTTCCGAAAAAAAAAAAAAAATAAAAGAAAAGAAAAAAAAAAGGTCGACATATATTTGAATAAACACGGTAGTCAGCTGCGCGACGAGACACACATTATGAAAGCGATTGGTGCGAGCGATCAAGGTGATGAGCGACGTTTTCTAGAAGCCCAGGAACCGAGCGGCGCAAGCAGCGAGAGTGAGAAATCTTCGTCGCTCGGCGCCGGCACATGAGCTTCTCGTCGTCGCTCGTCTCGTTGATCGCTATATTGCTTACATGCTGTTCAGAAAGGTGCTCTAAGTGGTTACCATTGCATTGGGACCAGCCTCGCATCCAACCGTAACCAGTCTTGACTTTTTTTTAAGCCGCCCAGGTAGAAGTTAGCATCGTACATACATCGTTTTCAAGCATGGCTCCTCGTTCATTGCTCGATTTACTTTTTCGTAAATGACAAACCGCAATGAAGCACAATTATTCTAGTTCAAAATTGTCACGAACACTTGGCACGCATGCTTACACTGTAGCGCACCTAACGTAATTTAAAAGTAGAACGAAAACGGGACGAGATTCGCTTACCGCTTCACGGAAACAGAGTCCTTCGGATCCTGGGCCTAACGGCCGAAATCGGAAGTCGCCTGCGGTCCGGCGATCGGACGAGTTGAGCCGGCCGCGCTGTGCTGACCCCGGCTGACCACGCCTGGTTGAACCATGAGAGGCGTCGTCGAGTTGAGAGCCAGAGACGCAGTAGAAACGGACCGTAAAACATCTGTCCCGTAAAACGCAGAAGGAGCCAGCGCCAAAACCGCTACGTCTGGCTGCGTCGCCATCTCCACGACGACCGGAAGCGTGTAAACCGGGACTGGCCGGGAAGTTAGAAAAGGCGCGGCAGCGGAAGCCACTGGGCGGAAGCTTTACGTTTCGGTTTCGCTTTTCTCCGACATCGGCCACGGTCGCGGGCTGGTATGTTTGCGGCTGGTTGCGACGACGCGAGGGGCCACGAAAAGACGCCGAGTTGGCCGAGTACGAGTCACGGCCCACGATACGAGCAACGGGCCATTTGCCCCTGTCGACCGGCGATGCAGTATCCGCGGCTTAGTGTCACGATCGGTTTGTTGCCGTGCACGTTGATTCAAAGCTCGAAGTTATGCAGTTCCGTCAGTTCTGTTCCGGCACCAGCCGCACCACGTTTTCCGGTGCATCGCACGTGGAGGCCTTTCGACGCATTCAGTGAACGTAAAGATCGCGGTCTTCGGTGCTGTGGAAGAAGTTGGGAGACAGAAGAAGCATCAAAACCAAGGCGTTTAGGACTCCAGTCCGGGCCGCCGGTCCACTCTGAACGAGAGGCGACGTGTGTGTGCACGCTTTGAGGAAGCCTCCACGTTTCGCCGCGCCAGACCTCGCCGATCGCGACCAGACCCCGAGTCCGAGAGGCTCTTGCGCAGCCAGGAACGGCAGCGAGGTAGGAGCTGCTCGTTCTGCGCAACCATGCAGTGCTCTACAGTGATCGGAGCTCTCGGTGTCATGCGTGCTTGCACCGAAGCCTTTGTGACCCCTTCGGACGCGCAAGTCGTACTTCGCAAAGGTTTGGACGGGGCCGCCCTCACCGAGCAGCTCCGCTAAATTCCGCTTACTTATGATCGCAATAAAAGCTTGCGTTTGTTCTCGGGAAAAAAATTGCGGGACCGCTCTCCGCGCCGCCGACGAGGTTGGCCGCCACCATGTTCTCAGCTGTTCACTCGCTCCCGCAGCGAGCGCCTTCCGATAATCCTCCCCGTTCCAAAATGCGATGCGATCTTCGTTTACATGGGCTGAATGAATGCGCACTCGCCATCTCAATCCACCTCTGTCTAGCGACTTTAATGCGATGCGCTTTGCGCATTATGCCGTTTACATGACCGCATATTGAATGCGGCAACTGGATTCAATGCGACTAAGTCGCATTCATGTAAACGCGGCTTATGTTATTTTTCGACATGTATGATGTATGTAACGATACCGGTGATAAACGATGGACGTTTTTGTTGGAAGATGGCGGTCGTCTTTCTGCATGTATGGTTTAGTTATACCGGTGGTCTTGTGGTATAGGCGTTTCGTTGGAAAGATGGCGGTCGTCTACGTCATCGGACGCAAAATCATACCAGCCATACCGAGTCATATCGGCGAGCAAACCGGCTGCCAGTATAGACAGACCCGGAGCCATAGCGGTGCCGGTATCTCCAGTTATGGAGAACGCAAAACCAAATTAGCTGCATGTATAATAACAATAAATTATGGTGGTGTCATACCAGGACTGTACAAGCAGCAGGTTTGTTTCTTGTACGTTTTTCCAATAGGGAGCTGACGTTTAATAAGCTGAAAATGGAGAACAGGATATTTGTTTACAATCCCCTATCGGACAGTGTAGAACAACTGACAGCATAACAGCGAATCAAACAAAAATCTAAGCCCTCCTGTCCTAATCGGGTCTTATCAAGAATCTTGGATAAAACGTGCAATGTTTCATTTATGTTCACTAACATCCGCAGTGTAATCCCTAAACATGATTTACTATCATCATATTTGTACGATAACGATACCGACGTTGTAATCCTAACAGAGACTTGGCTTAAACCTGGTATACTTGATAAGGAAATATTTGACACTTGCGCAGACTTCAACATTTATCGCCGTGACAGATGTATCAGGAGGGGAGGAGGTATTTTGATAGCTGTCAAAAAAGACATTCCCTCGTGCATAATAAGAATTGATAAAGACATCGAGATGCTATGGATCTGTCTTCATACTTCATTCAAAAAAACCATAATTGGCGTCTGTTATCGACAACCCAACAGTGACTCATCATTCTGCGATTCGTTTCACGATAACTTAAACCTGATTCATTGCGACCATCCGAAAGCCGACGTATTTGTATTTGGTGACTTTAACTTTCCATCTATCGACTGGTCGACACTATCATCCCAAGATAATACTGAAACAAATTTCGTGGATATATGCCTAACTTTCAACCTCGTGCAAGTCGTATCCGCCAGCACGCGCGGCAACAACATTCTCGACTTAGTACTAGCATCAGCACCAGACGTAATCACATCCTTGACCTGCTGCGACGGTTTCAGTGATCATAAAATTGTGGATCTGAAATTAAACTTATCTACCTCCCAAAAGCTGCATACTATTAAGCTGATAAGAGATTACAGCAAGGCTGACTATGACTCAATTAATAAAAGCCTCCTGCGTTTTTTTTCTTCATTCACTGCCGGCTTTCACACTCGTACAGTAGAAAATAATTGGAATATGTTTAAAAATAAAGTATCTGCACTCATTGATGCTCATATTCCCCTTGTTTCAATCCGTTCCGACGTCAGTCAGCCCTGGTTTAATAAAGTACTAAAAACGCTTCGTAATAAAAAGAAAAGACTATTCCAAAAGGCAAAACAATCCAATTCTGATGCATTGTGGGCGAGGTACTCTAGCTGCGAAAAAGAATATATTACCTGTCTAGAAAACTCAAAGAAAAAGTACATTAATTACGATTTACCTGCTCTACTTAAAAACAATCCAAATAAATTCTGGAAAAATGTATCGCCTACCGAGTCTCATGATAAGATATCCCTTATTAGCGGCTCTGGCCAACTCGTACCCGACGCGAGCTGCCCAACAGTCCTCAATACTTTCTTTACGTCTGTTTTTACAACCGAGGACCTAAGTAATATTCCGTTTGTACCAGAGCTAGACTGCCGTTTTATGAAACCCATTTCAATATCGCCTGCAGGAATTCTAAAACTCATCAATAACCTTAAAATCTCAACATCCGCGGGCACCGACATGATTAACTCTAAAATATTACGTAACACTGCTGAGGTATCATCAAATATACTTTGCTTACTTTTTGAACAATCATTATCTACCGGATCCATCCCTTCTGACTGGAAGATCGGGAAGATCGTTCCAGTTTTTAAAAGTGGCAATAAAAACTCACCAATTAATTACCGACCCATCTCATTAACGAGTGTTGTCTCAAAGCTATTGGAACATGTTATTTTCTCGAGAGTGATGTCCCATCTTGACCAAAACAACTTTTTTTACAAACACCAGCACGGATTTCGTAAGGGGTTCTCATGCGACAACCAACTCCTTGAATTAACTCACGACATACATAGTAACATGGACCTAAACACCCAGACCGACGCCATTTTCTTAGACTTCTCTAAAGTGTTCGACCGCGTGCCGCACTGCCGTCTAATATCTAAACTCTCCTCACTTCGCATTGACGACTTAACTCTTTCCTGGATCCGAAACTTCCTCTCCTTAAGACAGCAGTTCACCACAGTAGGTGATTTTTACTCGGAGCTTTCCGATGTAACCTCCGTGGTGCCGCAAGGTACTGTCCTTGGCCCTCTTCTATTTCTAATATACATTAATGATCTCCCGCAGTCGCTAACATCCAGTGTACGTCTTTTTGCCGACGATTGTGTACTGTACAGAAAGATCAACAACCCTGACGACCACTTACATCTCCAAACTGATATTGATCGGGTAGTTACCTGGTGCCACAAATGGCAAATGACCCTTAACACAGCAAAATGTAAGCTTGTTTATTTTACCCGTAAACGCACAAATTCAGACTTCACATATTTACTCAAGAATTCGCCCATCATTACTGCTTCCGCTTATCAGTACCTCGGTGTCGAACTAACTTCTAATCTTTCTTGGGTTTCTCACATTAACACGATAACCGCTAAAGCATCCCGTAACCTCGGTTACTTGAAACGCAATCTTAAATCTGCGCCCTCTCACCTCCGCAAATTATCCTATGAAACCTATGTTCGCCCGAAATTAGAGTACGCCTCCGCTATCTGGGCCCCTTACCAAACCTACCTTATTAATCAAATCGAATCCATTCAAAACCGTGCAGCCCTCTTCATTTCTTCATCATATTCGCGTTTCAACAGCGTGTCACTAATAAAGCAAAATTATTCTATCTGTCTACTGGAAACTCGACGTAACATTTCTCTCCTATGCTTCATTCACCGATTATGCCACAGCCCCGCTGGGACTTGGTTCTTGCATCTGGAACACCTGAACAAGGAATCACGTAATTTTAACACTAAGAGTTTTAAGCGCATCTTTGGGACATCATTGTCATTCAATAATTCGTCCCTGCCACGTGCCATCAAGCTCCGGAATGATCTTCCCGAGGCCCTTGTTTCGGTTTCCGACCCAGCACTTTTTCGTTCAGAATTAACCACATATATGTTAGCCAATTAAAAGTGTGTAACGATGTTATTTTCTTGCAAACTGGTCACTGTATCTATATTTTTACTCGAAATGTTAACGGATGTGTGTATTATTATTATTTTTTATTTCATTATGTGCTTTATGTTACCCAGCTGTGCAAATATTTAGTTTATTCTGTTGCGCGCAGATGTGTATTGATGTTTGTATAGAGTCGGCGTACTCCCTGCCATTCCTTCTTTGTGTTAACCAGATTATATAACCCCCCCTCATGTAATGCCGACAGGCCTTTGAGGTACTTTGAATAAATAAATAAATATATGAGGAACCGCATATGAAAAAGATATTGCATAAACGTTCCCCTGTGCACAGGACACGAACTTCATGCCATGCATGACGCGACATCCAAAAACTTCTGGTTTACTTTTCCTGCCAGCACGCTTATTAACCACGTTTATAATCCTCCTCAGTTTGTTACGCGCTGAAAAAATTACTTTGATGCCCTACCTCAAATCGACTCCCTTTAACCTGTGTGAAAGACGATGGATATAAGGAATAACAGCGACGTTCTTTTTGTCTACCTTGGCTTTTTCTTTGTCAGGTTTTATGGAATCAATCTTGATGTAGCGAGTCACCTTATCACGAGCTGAAGTAATAACTGAGTCAGAAAAATTAGAGTCTTTGAGTCTAGCGACGTGTGCTGAGAAGCTTTCTTTTAACTTATGAAAACACGTTTTTGTCAATGCTGACTGTAAGCAAGAATACGCAATACCATTTTTCACGAGCTTTGAGTGTGCCGAACGATAGTCTAGTAAGCCAACCATCCATTAACCTAGTGGACAGGGAGATAGATTTTTAGGGGCTCTTTAAGGGGTATCCACACGAAGGAGAACTCCGCGGACGGATGTCGTGACGTCAACATCCCGGGAAACTCCGTCCCCGGCTCCGCCGCGTGCACTTGCGGAGCTTTCGTGCTGTCAGCACAAAGCCTCCGCGCCTCCGCCACGGAGGAGAACGCGCCGCGAGGCGTCAAAAAGAGATGACGTATGTCTCACGTGATGCGCGATCCGCGGAGGAAAGTGGCGGATTTCTCCTTCGTGTGGATGCCCCTAGGGGCTAGCCATGTCCGTATGTCCGTCCGCCGTCGAGTGCACGTGCTCCAGCTCGTGAGCTCACGCGCTCACGTGCTAACGAGCACGTGAGCACGTGCTCCCGTGCTCGTGTAGGGCAAAAAAAAAAAAAAATCTCCACGTGGTAAATGATTTTGATTGGGGCGAAGCTCTGGTGGTGCTTGTCTGCGTAGACGGTGAGCCGCAGCATGCCGAGCCTTACGTTCGTTTTCATTCAGAATGTGGTATGGAACGTGGTTAAATACGCATTTGAGCATTTGACCGCAGCGTGACATGGATGAAAACGAACGAAAGGCTCGGCATACTGCGGCTCAGCGTCTACGCAGACAAGCACCACCAGAGCTTCACCCCAATCAACATCATTCACTTCGTGGAGATGCGGTTGTTTTTGGACATGGCTTGACCAGAGAATTGAATATCGAGATTAAAGATCGAAGAAAAAGGAAAGGACGAAGAAGACGCGATGACATATACCTGCGCTGGTGTGCTTTATTGTGCTGATGTGTTTCAATAGACCGATCTCACCAAGCGTTCCACGCATGCGTGACGCCGCCATAACTGTAGCTTATAGGACGCAGACGCCAATTCACGAGACAGCTCATGCCGCCTCGTGCTCTGCTCGCGCAGACCTCCAGCGGGGTTGCCGCGCATGCAGAAAGACTACAGCTCCCACGATGCATATCGGCAGCGGTGGCGTTCTGAAACTACCTGGTGAGATCGGTCTATTTGTTATGATTTATAATGTTGGGCGTTTAATGGTGAATGACTGGTGGAAGAGGAAAAAGAAGAAGCCGTCCTTGCGTGAATTTCTCTGTATGTCTTCTGAATAGATCGTTGATAGTCAGCGCCTCGTCCTGTGTGTTCTCTCCTCCTTGTCGGTGTGGTATTCGCGCTGTTTTTCAGTATGATTCATACCAACTAGCCGAACTTTCCATTCTAAGCCAGATCCCATAATATGGAGCTACAGTCGCCTGTGCTGGCGCCGTTTACCGATTGCCATATGGCAGCGGTTTTCTGTTCCTGCCGCAGTCATTCGGGGCAGGCATAAGTACTCCAAGCAGAGATCACGATAGCTTCTTGCGCCACGCAATATCTAGACATTTTCAAGGCCTTATCAAACACACTACACTCTAACCATGTATCCGCTCAGTGTATACGCTCCGTTCGCGAAGGAAATTGGTGGTTATATTTTCGCATTTGTTGCTACTCGCGAGCCTTTTACGCTTGATAGCGCGATATATGTCTGCACTGACACCAAGTGCCACAGAGCGCTTCGTTCGAACACTCTCACGCTCAGTAGAATGAGGGCTTTGAGGAAACTTTTGCATACTTTTTCCAGTTAGATCCGCGTTTGATAGCTTCAGCTGCTTTATGTTGCATTTTTTATTAGTACCGCAGTGCGGCTGTCAGTCGCCTTTTTTTTTACGTATAGGAGTAAGAGGAATAAAATTCAACCATTCCAGGAGTGGGAATGAGCTCAGTGTCCCCATTTCTAGGAGTTGAAAGGAAGGGAATAATCGCAAGATATAATTTTCCGGAACGGCATTAGAATGGAAGGGGGGGGGGGGGGGGCATTCTGCAACCCCGTCCTGGAGCACGAAATGTGTTGAGCTCAAGTCAGACACCACGCCTATGGTTACGAGTGATGGTGATGAGTTCGGGCCGGGCCTATAGCACACCACACGCACCATGTGTGGTTTTCACTCAAGACATTACGTGTTCATCGGCCTTTGTCATCATGATCAAGCTAGTGCTGATTATTTTTATTTATGGATATTTTTTTTCTTGTTTTACTTTTTAGTATTAACCAACAACTTTACATTAGTATCGCGTCGATGCTTCTTAGAGGTGCAATACTGCTGGGAACGTCGAGACGGCGCAAGGCTCAGCTGGCTGTTTGCCAGCGACACTCACCCCTTGCTCATCAGCCGAGACCGGAAGCTGATAACGCAGTTACCGAAAGATTCAGGAAAAACTTATGACATTCTCGTGTATGAACCACTTTGCAGCGCATCTGGCTCTCGCTTGTCATTATGCTTCGAGGATAAATCTGCTATTGGACGCGGCTTCAACAAAACATGTGCTTGCTATATGTATATGACATATATATTTTTCACTGAGCTAAGGACAGGCTTGGAGTTTAGAAATGGAATAGTACCGATGATCACAAAACTCAGGATGCTCCAAGAGGGGAACAAGAATCCTCTTTGAAACAAACTGTGAACAGCGTGACGAGATCAAAGACATCGCTCCTCGCAGAAACATTCCACCTCCAAAAAACTTTTCAGTGTCTCCAAACTCTAATAATATTATTATAACCTATTTAAGTATTGGGCATTTTTTCGAGTACGTAAAACAAAAAAATTGTTCCCGCATTCTACCGTACTCTATGAAGTATATTTATTAATTAAAGAGGCACTATTCTATGAGCTCATAGTTAATTGATATCTGGATGCCGCCAACCAAGGATACATTTTTTTCTCGAATTACACTTCTTGAGGCACGTTATGATGCAAAGTGGCAATCCGACCTCGCAAACTGGGTCACTGTTTTCAAGCTGCCTTAAGCGAGATTTCGTTTACTAAGGACAGCAAATTTCTTACTCACATTATCACTAAATTACATTATTACTAATGATTAAATCTAGGTGTTTATAAAGAGCGAGGTTGAACGACGTAGATTCTCATTTCTGGAACAACAGAGGAGCAAACCGGGACAGAAGTCTCCTGAACAAAACTTTACACATGCCTTCGAGAGATGTTATTACGAGACAAAACATCGCTATACACGAAAACATTAACTTAAGTGACAATTTGGGAGATTCAGGGAGCAAATCGAAACTAAAACCTTCATGGGAGGGCGCCCAAATATAACGGGGCGTGTCGCTTGAAGGTTTAAGTGTATAGGACAAAATAAAATTAACTTTGCGGACTATGCGCATTCGTTTTTTTTTTTTGTGTGCTATGTTTGAAGAAAGATGTAGGTTGATAAATGTGTTGGATTGATATTCATTAGGTACATTTTTTCGGTTGATAGTGCGGACGTCAGAAAAATAGTGTGATCAAGGAGGAAACAAAACTAAGCAAAGCAGCATTATATATCTGAAAAAAGGAAACATGCACGACTCTTGAGGTACCTGCGTTAAACGAGAATACAAAAATGGTATATCTAGTTCTCCTATACAACCGTAACTTTAACAAAACGCTCCATTTCTATGGGCATCTTTACGTATTCCCGAACAAACAGATGTGATAGTGGAGTTTCTGTTATTGAATTAACTCTAAGTTAATATCAAAATATTTATAAGTGAATTATTGAATCCAAATAAACATGTCCTGATTCATGAAACGTGTACTTGTTCATAGTTTAGGGAGCAATAATATATCTTGTCGGATAATTTTACGAAGACGTGAAATGACTGGCAATATAGCTAAACAGTCTACTAAATATAATCTGGTACTTGAACCCATGGTCCGAGCAATATAATCCTCCTGAATCGAGATTGTAGACGTTCAAAATCGAAGCAGTTTGACACGCTCACTGCTGAATCAAGAAAATATGCTTCAGCCATTTTTTTAGGGGGGGGGGGGGAAGGGGTATATAAAAGGACCACTTCTACCACTTCCATCGGATGTAGGTTTATGCTAGTAACAAGAGTGAATCCTAAAGCTAAACCTGTTGCCAAAAAACAACTAGTGTAAGGCACGGGGAAACTATAAAACGAAAAACTAAGGTAAAATTGAAACTCGAATGAAACTTTCGGGTATATAGCCTTTATGATAAATAGTCGCAAGCGCAACAAAAACCCGTTTCAAAGGAATGAAATAAAAAGTATGTTTTATAAGTATTCTGCGTATTTTTTTCCTTTATATGCAACAATATTGTTTCCACGGGTGCGTATCATAGCTATATTATTTTTATAGTCCTCTTGTCAAACCCGGTTTATGCATACCTGGTTTGCTGATAAAGCCGCGGGCAAACATGGAACTTTCTTTTACTAAATCTTCGAATTATAAATCCGCTTCACACTGCACTCGCCTGAACAGTTCCATGCTTGAGTGCAATATTTCGCTGCTAACTAGAAGATTAAAAAATATTTATGTCAAAATTCTCTGTCATGCGCTTTTGTCATACAACCATGCCGTAGTGTTAGCATTCTTCGCTACATGCGTATTTTGTATTTTATGCAGTGTTCTTTTTTGCCTATGCCTAGTGTACAGTAAAAACATACTGCACAATTTTTATTCAGCTAAATCTTTTACATTTGATGCTTCTCAATGCATTACTGTTAATTGCAACGTTAGAAACATTGACCTTTTCGTCACCTTGCAAGATTTACAAAAAGTACGCAGTTATTTACGCGCGATGAGACGCTATTTAATTTCGAAACTTTAATGATGAACAAATTGGAAAATACACATATAATATGGTCAATAAGCACCCATAATATCTGCAGAAATATGAACACGTATTAACAGAATCTTGTTGTATTATACTTTTGAAGCTCTAAGTACTTCTTAAGTATGAAAGTAATATATTTCGCCACAAACTGCACTAAATATTTTATAAAATGTCGTGAACAGGAGCGAATGCGTACTAAGTGCGCAATACAGCAGGCACGAACGAGCGATCTACAGTTTCACCGGTATTTGATTTTTCTCTGGAAGTTACTTTAAACCTTTCCTGTACTAGGATCTGCTAATAATAGGCACCAAATTATGTCATAAAATTTTTCCATTAGTTTGTATTGTCGCCTAAGAAAAGTAAAAAAGAAGCCATCATCTTATTAGTGTTTTCAGTATTACACAGAGCACACTGTAAGTGTTAGGACAAAATTTCGGAATCCGCATGTTGCACTCCGCTTGATAAAAATTATGTTTCTCCTTTTTGACTATGTACGAAATGCTCAGAAAAGGTGCTGTCAAATCTAGACTAAGAAAAAAAAAACACATTATTATGTCTAATGCTCTAAGAATATGTTCGTGGTTGTTTTTTTTGCACGCCGAAAGGCTTACCTGTTTTCTTCTCATTGGATGATCTCGTGCACGGAAGAAAAAGAACGACCAAGGACAAGCACAATGTTGAGGTCCGCATCCTGGCGCGACTCACAAGCGTCTGCATGGCAGGTCGCTATGAGGACACTTGAACGGCCGGTTACCTATCTAGGAAATGGTATGTGACGTGGTGCCTTACGGCGAAAGTACCTCTACGATAACACGAGTCACGAAAATGCGGCTTATTTATATGCGATAAGCGCGGTGATCTTTGATTCCTGAACCTGAAACGTGTTTCCCTCTCCCCTTCCATTTATATCAACGTTTATTATTGCCTTTTCCTATCCTGGAGAAAAATGGTCACTGCACCTACGCTTGCCTTTGAATACTTGTGTAGCTTAGAGAAGTATAAATTGCACAATGTTGCGGCTTCCATACACAGAGCCAGTATTTTCTGGAATGTCGTGCTTCGCAGTAAACTTCTTACTGAGACAACAAATGGACTTTCATATGTTGCTATTACTCTTTGCAATGTTTGAAAACGTGTCAAAGACAATAGGGCCCAAATATTGGTCCACAATGTGATTACATGACCTTGATTAAAAATGAACAATAGATCATTGTCGGGAATCAGTGCAATATCATGACTCAAAAATCAATTTTACTTACAGCAACCCCATGGGTGTCAGCAACCCCATGGGTGTCATGCCAACCCCATGGGTGGCAGATTAAAATGTTTTCTTAAATCAATTTATAATATTTTTTTTATTTGTTTCGGTTTTGATTGTGTAAATATATTGTCACGGATGACAATTGATAAGGCGATGATAACTGAAGAAACTAAACATTTAATGGGGCGAACTTGTGCCCAAAACGAAAAGTGAACAGCAGAAAACAGCAGAGCGTCACGGGCGTCGATGTCGGCGAAACCGCACGGTCGAGCGCTGGAGCGACACTGACAGCGGCTCGCTACGCGGAGCGCATTTTGTACCGCCATGAGTTCCTGAAGCATTTGGCCTAGAACGTTCGGGGTGCAGAACATTCGTAACTCCATGAAACGAGAAAGTTCTCGAACTTGCGAGAATGTCAAGTAGAAAGAATAAAAGACGCGTCGCTCTCAGGAATCAAACCCTGGCTCTCCGCATGGGAGGCAAGCACGATAACCGTTAGGCCACGGCCGCGCTGCCTACTTCGCAGCTGCGCGCGCGGCAATATGAAGCGACCTACAAAGCGGCGACCCATACGTGCTTTGAATAAAGTTACGCCATGAAAATACTTTCTAGGCAAACTCGTGCCTATCAACCAACAAATACACTGGACCACACTCCAAAATAAGTGCTTAAGCAGTCGTCGTATCTAATTCGTGCACCGTGTTCTACTGACTTGTTGAACGTGCAGATCTTATATGGTCGTCCGCTGAGTAGTATCCTCAACTTTCTTAATCAGCTTCAAGTAGGTCGCCTTTTGCTTGGCGCAGATGCCATACACTGGCATGATGATATTGATCACATTTACCTGTCTGAATTTTGAACGGGTGTATTAAACACAAAAAAATATCACAACGTTGGCGCAGTGCTTACTGGCAGAAAAAGGAATAAAGAGATGCAGGATGTGTGAGGCTTTGTAGGTACACTGAAGAGAAACAGTGAATCTCCTTAAATTGTAGCCTCATCTATAGCTTAAGATTTATTCGCAGAACACTGGAATCATTTCACTCATATTTCACATGCTGACGTGCGACGCGTTCATCAGTTCAAAATTAAAACATGCCGCTTCCGTCCGGAAACCCTATTTATCGGGTCTTTCGAATCAAAGAACTCACAAACGTGTAAAATAGTTGTGCTTTATTTGCCTGACCCACTAATAATATTTCTTTCAGTTAATTTATTACAAGGTTCACAATGTCTTCAATTTTACAATATTATCAAATAATCCCATTGCCCCTTCCTTCTACCGAAAACGTAACAACTTTTTCCCCAACTCGCACAATAAAACTATATCTTATTACCACCTTACGAAGTACCTTTTCGCATTAGTGATGCCTGTCCCGACAAAAACCGATGTAAGGGGCCTGACGTAACACCTTCGCTGCGTGTGCGCTGCCGTCGGACTCGCGCATGCGCAGGGGGTACACTTTACATGAACCTGGATTTTGCGCACACGCACTACCGACACCTGCGGCGGGCGAACGCTGACCTGACTGAAAACAGCGCGTTTTCCTATGCACAGTCGTAACCGTTTTGAGTTTTGTTTTCGCCCGCTGGTTACGCGTTGGATAAGTTTGACCAAGTATTTGCGATTATCCGCTTTTCGTTTTTTTTTTCTTTGCTCACATATACATAAATAAATTGGGTCCTAAAGTAGCGTATTTTAGGTGCTAGACAAAACAACAATATCCTAAGGTAATCTCAACAGAACTGTATGAATTTCAATGTAATGCATATGTCTTGTGTGGAGTGGATATATATATTTGAGTGTTTCTTGGCCTTCAGGTACATGGTTCTGCCATTCTGCGTTTTTCCCGGCCCTCCTGAGACATATAAGCGAACTGGAATATCAATTAAATTGTAATGAAACTGGTTTCGTAGATACTTCACGAGCTGAGATTACGTTACAATCAGATACCTGTTTGTCCTGAAAGGAAAACGAGAAACACTAGGTAAAACACCCTCGCCGAAAATTACGGAATGCGGAGGTTTTTATTTGGCGTTTTTTTTTAATCTATACCCATACCGACTTAAATTGTCGCGGCTGCTACAACCGTAGTCAGATATCAACTACGTTCCATGTGCTTAGGTATAAGAAAAAGTACTCAGCGGTTATTATATTGCAAACCTAAGTTAATCCGAAAAGAAAAACGAATTCGAACAGCCCTGGTTATGAAAACTCGACCCGTGATTTTTTTTAATACTAGGACAAGTTTTCACAATATCTTTATGATTCCAGTTTTTTTAAACGTAACGAAGAAATAATTTCGACATACTATTAGTTAAATGGAGGAAACCATCCTTTCGACAATCATCAAAAACATCTCCCATTCGGTGCTGCTCCATTTTCAGGTTTCTTCTTGGACACGTCTTTTTCCTGGACATGCATTCGCCTTCGGCCATCGTCCCACTGTTTTGGAATGTTGAACTTACTTGCCATCTGCGTTGACGACAGGGGTATGGTGAATTGAGCCACACTTTTCAATGAACACAAGAGAAAGCTCCTTTGTCATTTCATATTAAGAATGCCCGGAATTTGGGATGATTGGGAGCAATGACATTATTGTCTTCATGGTTGGCCGCGTTACAAGATAACACGAATATGTAATTTGGCGCCTTCCACATCGCTGGGTACTGATATTTCAACCGGCGCATTCATATGGAGGGAGAGCGTCTTTGTACATCTGAGTGCATTTACTCGGCAATGCTTTTTCCGGAAAAAGAAAGTTACCGTAAAAAGTCTTTCCTGCCTTCGCGTTGTCTATGAAAATACTGTTTTTTTTTATGAACTCGTGAAATTATTTTGTCCTGTCTAGCCTATCAGTTTTCCAAAACCAAGCCCCGTTGGCCAGGTAAGGCCAGCGGAGGCGTTCCCTGCGGCTCAATGATGGCCGCAGTCCTTCCTGTAAAGCACGGCCCACTGCTATCAACGGCAAAACAATTAAGTGCGAAAACCCGATCGGCGCCGTGAAGAGCACCAAGGCCTTAAACGAGATGTAAGAAAGAATAAGAATAAACTGCATCAAAAGTCGGATTGTCTCGAAGTATTTTTTGTTTTACATTGTCATCACCAACATTACTATTCGTAATCCCCGGTTGCATGTCTCCGTAACTGTATTCAGATTCCTTTGCGTTCTCATGTGTAGCGTGCTTAGTGCAATGTGTTATAACGAGAGCCCCACGTAGATAAGAGTTTAACCCTCCGCATCCTCTCTGTTTGGGTACAGACCGGATCCGTACCCAAACCTCGTATCCGCAACTACACACAGGCGCACGCGCAAGGCAGGCACACATACACACACACGCACACCCACACGCACACGCACACGCGCGCGCGCGCGCACACACACACACACAAACACAGAAACACACACACACACACACACAAAATATCTGCGTAGTACCTTGTAACTGGGATTCCGTGTTATCGGAGTTTATGTTTCGTAACATTTGGAGGGTGTTTTCCGGAGTTGGTTTTCTGCAGGAAAATTTGTGTTTATTTGGTTTTATTTGTGTTCGATTGCCAATCCTCCATCATTCTGGGTATAATTTTACTATGTTCTCAGTTTTCCAAATAAAATGTAAATAAATAATTCTTGACAAAAACGTCCTAAGTCGATAAAAGCTAGTATTCCCAATCGCCTTTGCGGTGGGAGTACTAACTGTTTCACGACATAACTTGCAAACACGTGTTGCTTCAATATGAATGACAACTTAGACAATTATTTAAACTTTTTAAAGTAGCCGCTGGAAAGCATAAAACCTTCATCTGTTCTGCTTTAAAATCTACAGCATTTTGACTTATATAAAAACACAACCCCTGCTTATCGAAGAAGCACCAATAGTATTGTCCAAAATGAAAACCGGAATAGCGGCCTTTGTCGTGACCCAGAAGTAAGTACATTGACCCGCTGTACAGTACAGACTTTAAGAAGATAAGATGTAAACTATGTTTTTTTTTTTATAAACCCAAGGTAAATCCAGAAAAATCGCCTTTTTTCAGGAACGCTTAGCCTGCGTTCGACAAACATTAAGGCTAGCCCACATGGTGCGCTTTTCTCCGCGTCTGCGTCGCGTCTGCGCCTGCGCTTTGACGTCACTTCCGGCGCCGGGACGAAACGCAGCGTTTTCTGGCGCATTCCGGCGTATCTGGAGGAGCCAGATATTTTGCGTCCACGCGTCGCGTCTCACGCTGCGTCCAGAAGGCAACAACCAATGAACCGCCGTGTTCACTAGTTGCAAGGAGCGTTTGAATTTTCTCCACTGTTTTCGCCACTGTAGGACTGTAGTTTTCGCCACAGATCTCGCGACAAAGGCGATAATAATAATAATACTTTTTATTTGCACATATTGCGATACCTACTCGGCAGCGTGCGAGGCTAGGCAAAAAGGTTGAGACCCTTACGCAGGTGGGCCTGCTAGCCCGCCGCCAAGTAGGGAAAAGGATACGGGAAAGGAAAATAAATAAAAACACTCAAAGCAGAAAGATACACACACAAAAACGGGTAGCAGCCATGTGCCATTCCAAGGCAGAGCGCACGCACGCACACACACACACACCCGCGCGCGCGGAGTTTACAAAATCTGCACGCTCGCGGCCTTAAAAAAAAAAACGGCTTTTAGGCCCCGCCAACGCTAGCAGCAGGGCGAACATGGGTAGTTACGTCCTTCCCCCCCGCGGATATCAGTTTATCATACCTTTTACACAAGTCCAGGGAATCCTCTCTGCTCCGCGGGAGAGGCTGACGCTGCTTCAGCGGAACAGAGAGGACCTAGCGAATTACAAAAGCGTCCTGCACTCTGGCAGGCCAAATGTAAAGAATACAAGGAGACCGAGAGACAAAGCTACAAAATTAATACTACCGGCAACAACCGCAACAACGTAACCTCTGTAGCGGTCAGCGGCCAGCTGTAGATGTTTTGGCGCGGGCGATGGTGATGCCAATGACGTATCGAAACGTGGATGAGGCGTACGCACTAAAAAGGGTAAAAAAAGCGCTGCACGGTAGCGCTGCGTGTGGTTTGACTGGGCGCACGCGTCCTGCTTAGCGCGCGCGCCAAGCCGAGACGCGCGTCTAGACTCACTGAAAAACGCGCCATGTGGGCTAGCCTTTATTCGTAAAATACCGTCGTTCTCGCTATTTTTCTTTTTTTGCTCGTGACCCCAGAAGTCGGCGTTTTTGGGATATATCTGAATTGACGAAACATTTCCCGACAAATAAAGGCTAGCCCACAGTTTTGAAGATTTATTGGAAAGGACGGAACGCTACATAGAACATACGTCAAGTGCGTCTCTTTGTATAAAGAACACTTCGAGTCAAAATATGGTGAAAGTTGTTTCATTGCAATTTGTTTTCTGGAATTTATATTGTAAGTAATCATTCTTCTAGGTACATTTTCGTCGCTGTAAAGGTAGTCCCAGTGGTGAGATCGTTCAGGGATTCTGCGACACCCTGCCTTTTGAATATGGGCTAAATATATATATATATATATATATATATATATATATATATATGTGTCGAACCGAAAAAAATACGGGTTCGGTTACGGTTCAGGTTCCGGTAAATTTATTTTGTTCCGGTTCAGTTCCGGTTCGATTAATTCGATCCGCGAACCGGTTCGCGAACCGGTTTGGGGGCGCTGAACCGGTTTGCGAACCGGTTCGGAAATTATAAATGACATATTGCAACATCCAAATAAATTACAAATAAAACATCTGAAATCAACACATACGAAACGGGATACATCGTAGTGTAAGGCTCAGGGATTTCTACCAGGAATGGTTTCTTTATGTGCACTCAAAGGTTACCTCACCGACGTTTACGCATTCGGACTTCATATAATTGGGTCCGACGCAGTAGCTGTAAAATCCGCGACCTCCTTACAAACCCACTTACAAGTAGAACTGGCTGACTATCCCGCCACCTCGGCGTGTAAGCAATTGAAGGAAGAGTGGGAAGAAAATGCAACTTTCTTTATTTGAACTAGCCTTCGGTAACTCAAATTAGACCCTTAAAGAAGTTTTCATTAAACAAGATACGGAATATGAAAAACACTTCACCGAATGCAACGCCAGAAGGACGTAATGGGATAAATATTAAAATAGAAGAGTTCGCTGTCCCACAAATATGTTAACTTCTAAGTGCCTATACGAAACCGGATGCATTATTATCAAACTCCACAGCCTTTTCATTTCTCATTCCGATGGAAGCAAGCTTAAAGAACTCGCGCGTTCTAGAAACGTGTTATGAAATGAGCACACAGCAGCATTTAGGATTTACGAGATTGTAAAAAAATAAAATCCCGTGGCGCGATTTTTTTTTTTTTTTTGCACAGCCTTCTAATTCTCTTTCTTCCGTGCAAGCCGCGACCAGCGCAATACTGGTTAATATGTCAAGATTCATGGATGCAGCGTTTGTCAAGATTCATGGATGCAGCGTTTATATTCCTAAGACTGAGTGGAGAAGAAAAATATATAAGCGAGGTGTGTGTCAGTTGACGGCACTTAAAAAACAAATGGCATTGATAGCACATTCATTGTCAACAGCGCGTGGCCGAACCGTTTTGACATGAGCCGGTAACCGGTATTTTTTTTCCGGTTCAGTTCCGGTTCGGGTTCATCGCGATAACAATATAACGGTTCGGGTTCGGGTTCAGTTCCGGAAAAAATACCGGTTCAGTTCCGGTTTTTAGTTCGGTTCGGTTCCGGTTCGACACCCTGATATATATATATTGTAATACCCACTTTAGACTGACGCGCATTTTCTGAACACAAAAATGACAAAGGAAAGTCTGAAAACATTGTCTGGTAGTTTATTTAAGTAAAACAATACAAAAATGGGAAGGGAAAGGCGGTCACTCGCCGCTACAAAGTACTCATATCTACACAGTAAGAAGCGAGAACACTGCGAAAATATCACAACGTTCAATTATGGCAACACCTCCCTATTGAAAATTCCACCAAGACACGTAATTTGGGACACTGACTGCCAGTCAGCAGCCTTGGTGGAACGTGATGGACCATCAGATGACGTCTGACTGCCACTGCCAAGGAAATTTCATCAACAAGGCAGCATTTATATAAGAGTAAAGCTATACGCACTCATAAATATCGCCAAATGCCTCGATAAAACAAAATGTCCGAGAAAAAAAGAAAAAAAGCAGGACCACCGCGGGTTAAGGTGTCCGATTTGTACTTGCGTACAAATCGGACACCTTAACCCCTATGCTATGCCATCGCTTTGGTAACTCGCTTTGACCATTCGTTTTATACGAAATGCTTCGGCTGCAAATGCAGTTAAGCCTTCGGAATGTTATGCAAAGCACTCGTACATCACTCGCCGTACTTCAGTTCTACTCACCTGCCATGTAGAGTACTTTCGCGTCGTAGAACGATCCTTTTGTTTGCGCGTCTCCGGCCCAGTAGACCTGGTACACCTTGTCGTCTTCAACTGAACCGCTAAAGTCCCTTACATAGTCGGAACTCACAACAGGCTGGGTCTTGTCGAGTAGAAATTCTACTAAAACATAAGACATTGTAGAGCCCGGGCAGGATCGACATGTTGGAGCTTGCGGGCAAACAAAACGAGTCGAGAGCGATCGTTCATGAAAGCTCGGCGAAGCCTCTATGGACGAAGCGAAGTGTCGTTTTCGGCGCTTCGGCGGGCTTCTGATCAAGGTTGTCGGTCGGCTGCGTGTCAAATTGCGGTTTTATGGGCTCACGACCCGAAATCGTTTTCTCGTGCATAGATTACTTTTCGTATTCATAGATTTCACGAAATAGTGGTGTCCGAACGAACTTTACGTCCTTTGACCGTACGTCTGTCTGCACGTCAAAGCTTTTTGACGTACAGTCAGAGACAATCGATGTACAGTCAGAATCGCCACCAAGACATCCTGATGGAATTTCGCGGCGGCCGACTGCCACCAGGAAACCATCAGAAAGCCGACAAGCAGAGTCTGACTGGAGTTTGACTGTCGGTCAGAGTAACTTCTTGGCCAATCAGAAATGCTTGACGTACAGTCAGGCACAGTCAGCGGTCCACTAGAAAACATTGACTGCCAAAC
Source organism: Ixodes scapularis (assembly GCF_016920785.2). Classification (NCBI taxonomy): domain Eukaryota; kingdom Metazoa; phylum Arthropoda; class Arachnida; order Ixodida; family Ixodidae; genus Ixodes; species Ixodes scapularis. Next base: position 92,164,809 of record NW_024609835.1, read on the forward strand.
AGGGTTACATTGATGGATTTTTCCTTCGGGCTTCTATTGGTTTTATTTTGAAGCATGAACTGCCAACTGCATGCCTCCACCCACATGCTTAACAATAACTAGCCATTTAATAAAAAACGCACATACAAGCCAATTTTGATTGTTGAGGATCTTTCTTGTACTCTCTTTTGGCTTGTACGCTTTGAGTTCTTTTTTTGCCCAAAGACGTTTTTGGCTCTATTTCTGTCAAACACAAAAACGTATAGCCGAGGTGATTGATGTTCCTGCATTCTTTAATTGTTCTAGATATAGATGAGCTGGCAAATATCGCTCTAAAGATATCTTTGACGAGGATCAGGTCTTTCTTTGCTTAAAGTGGGCTTCTATTTTTAAGAGATTATTTCGCTCCGCAAAATATTCAATAATGGGCTTCGAACGCCGTGTTCCAATATTTAGCCGATCTCATTCCAGGTTGAAGTTTCGCTCCTTGGCTTTCAAGAACGTACCTTCGTCGAGCGTTGCTCTGTCTGTCTTGTTGTGTGACATGATCCACCGGAGTTACTCAGATACATTCCAGTAAGATTTAAAACACAGCCATAGCATCACACTCATTTTTTTAATAGATACTCCGGGCTCATGTTAGACTCCAAGTAGGAGTGTGCATCAGAAATATAAACATGATATGTAACACCGAAAATACATCAGTACCAGCTGCACGCAAGAGGTAACAACAAAGTAAACTCGAAGGAAAATATGAAAAACAAAAACATTACAAAACAATCAAATGAGCGCAACTTTTGTACCGGTAGGGGGCCTCTAACAAGGTTTTTCCTGCTTAAAAGATGACGAGGAGGAATAAAGTGTTCTTTCTGGTCTCGCTCCAAGTGACTGACGCATCCTCGATACACGGTGTCAGAAGTGGAATTGTTTTAGTACCACATACGCCGATAGGAAACATCTGCCCTTTCCTGAGTGCCTAGTGCTTTCTGACGGCGCCGCAGAGAATTGGAATAAGTTCCGGCAGCGTATCAGAGCTGTTCTCTAAGGCCACAGCACCAGCGAACGAGAGGACGCCAGCGCAGAAAGCAGCCGTTTTCCTGAATGTAGATGAACAAGAAGCAATTGACGTATTCAACATATTTCCACTGACAGCGGCTCAACGAGAACACTAAGATGTCATCGTCCAAGCCTTCCAGGACTGCTGCAGCCCGAAGTGCAACGAGACATACGAGCAGTACGTGTTTAGAGCAAGGCAGCAAAAAGAAGGCGAGCGCTTCGAGCAGTTTCTTCGCGACGTGCAGCTCAAGCCTCAGACATGCAACTTTGGTGAACTGAAGGACTCCATGGTCAGTGACCTGCTAGTCTGCGAAACAACAGACAAAAAGTTGCGTGCTCGTCTTCTGGGAGAAAAGTACCTTACTTTGGAATTGGCCATCGAATTATGCAAAGCTGCGGAGTTAGCGGCTGCCCAGAATCGCACCCTGGAGGGCGAAGCAGAGATTCACTGGGTCAGCAACTCGTCGGCAGCACCAGGACAAGCCCCTCAAGACGAAGAAAGGCGTAAGTGTGGCTACTGTGGAAGGAGCCATGAACCAAGGAAGTACCCTGCCTGGGGCGAAACGTGCACGGCCTGCAAGAAAAAAAAATACACTTCTCATTTTGCTGCCGAAGCAAAAGAAACGTCCACAAGATGCGAGCACCGACAGCAGAGGAGCTGGTGCAGCCGCTTGAAGACTCAGAGGACGACTTCCAGATACTGACAATATAAATCGACCAGGTGACAGAAAAATAAGATTGGACTGAGACTGGTAATCTAGCAGGCCACCCGAAAAAGATAAAAGTCGACACCGGAGCACAGGCAAATGTTCTGCCGTATTCTTACTTCCGCAAAATTGAGAGAGTGTGCAACTTGCAGCGATCGAAAACCGTGCTGACTAATTACGAGGCCAATCCTATGCAGCACTTCGGTACAGCCACGTTGCCTAGCTACGTGTTCAAGGCAAAGAGGAGTGTGAACCATTCTTTGTAGTGAAGAAAGGAAGACAAGTAATGCTTGGCCTGGAGTCATGAGAGCCCTTTGGACTTATTGCCAGGGTATAGACCATTCTATTTAGCGCTCTCTGGGCGGCACCATTTTGTTCGACAGCAGCGCCCTCTCCGTACATCCGGGAAATTCAGCGGGTTCGGTGGGATAAAACGAGAGAGAGAGCACGCGCCTGACTCCGCTAGCAGACGACAAACCGGAAGGTTGCCGTTCTCCATCTTTGGGCTGTATCGGCGGGCTGTACGGAACATCGAACTCTCGCTCGTGGCTGCCGTTGTGAAGTGGTTCGCGTTCTTAGAATAGTTATGGCTACTCCAAAATCAGCCTAGAGCTCCATGTTGTTCTGCTTCGGTAAATGATCAACTGACATATCTTTTTTTCCGTTACTTAAATAGCAGTTGAGTCAGCCGGCAGTACTACCCTCAACTACTGCGTGTATTGCGGCAGGAGAGCACGTTTTTATTTATTATTTCAGACATTCACTCATGGTCGCTAAAGACCTACACCAGTAAGACTTTGTATGGTGAAGAAGGTACAGCCACCGGATTCACTTTTCGCCGGAGAGACCCAGGTAGCACACCGCGTCGGCCGGCATCGGGACTACGCCGGCCGGTCCTGGTAACAGGATGGCGGCGCCCGGCCATTGGCGCCGGTGAGCTACCGGCCCCGGCCGGCGTCGGGGTTTCGTCTTGCTCACTGGCCAGTTCAGCCGAAGAAGCTACAGTGACTGGCCGGCATCGGGTTTTGGCTGTCTTTGCTGGCCAGTCTTTCCATGGAGGTTCCAGTAACTGGCCGGCATTGGTATTTTGCTGTCTTTGATGGCCAGTATTTACATGGAAGTTCAGTAACTGGCCGGCATCGGCACTTTGCTGTCTCTGATGGCCAGTATTTACACGGAAGTTCAGCGACTGGCCGGCATCGGCGCTTTGCTGTTTAGGCTGGCGAGCCCCGCCATGGAAGTTCCGTTTACTAACCGACATCGTTTTACCTTTTTTTTTTTTTTTTGCCGTTTTTACTATGCAGTCAAGTCATTCAGATTCTGACGAACTGTGGCAATTCATGAATAGCGAGTGGAAATATTCGCATAGATCAATCCTTCGCAAATAACTGCCGACGCTGGTGTATTTGATCCCAGCATGGCAAGGCTGACGTGTTTTATTGCGAAAACGCGAGAAAAAAACAATGCGGCGAGGAACATTTGCAGTTCAGGATTCGAGAATCTGACCACCGACGCCATGAAGAATAAATTACACAACGCCGAACGATACCTTTTCAGGAAGCTAGTTTAATTTGATGCACTATAGTGCATCAAATTAAACTAGCTTCCTGAAAAGGCGTATACCACCGACCTTAAGTATATATACTTAAGGTCGGTGGTATACGCACGTATTTGGCTCTGATAAGAAAATTAAAATAAAAACGGTATAGCGGAGAATCCGAATGAAGAGCAACAACCACAATTAACAAACACGTGGCATGATTGAGCACGCGCTTTGAGTTACAAAAACTATAATTTGCATTGCATTGCAGAATCTGGACAAGAAAGAGATGTGTGTATTACTTATGACGCTACGAGAGGTACACAACTCTCCTGAGATCGTGTTATTGGTGATTTTAATTGAGTGTGAAAATATGCTATTTCAGTCAAGAATCGGCTGTTTTCTGTGGTAGTTACGATCATCTAACAGAAATATTTCAAATTTTGACATAGCCAGACGATCTGTCCCCCGGTAGCTTATGTTATATACGACATACCGCACCAAAAACAAAAAAACAAATATAAAAACATTTTTTTTTTTTTAACACGATAAAGGCGTTGTGGATGTTTACACTGCCGGGTCGTGAATGTGACCCCTTGACGCTGCGAAACATAAATGTTCTAATACCGAACGATGCCGTCTCTGAAAGCTAGTTTAATTATCCGCACTGTTCTTGGATCTCAGGAATGAAAACATGTCTAGGCCTAATAAAAAAGTAAAACTGCGGAGCGCAACCTCGATAAGTACAATCAGGCGGCAGGCGAGGGAAATATCACTGATGTACCAGAAGAAAATTAAGTACTACTTTCCGTAAGTCAGAAAAATAAGAGATGTGCTTAATACGTACCGCGCTGTGAGCTCAGCTAAATAACTGTCTTAAAATAGCGGTATTTCTGTTTTAACAGTGGGTAAAGTTGACCACCTTCAAACAAACTTCGGCTGCATCACTGTGGCAGTTTGACCACTTACTCATTTTCTCATTTTGCTCTCAATATTCCCATTATTATTACCTTCTTTACTTCGTTGAAAGGACTTGCGCTGTTTGCCTACTACACTGACCCAGAAATTAGCACGGAGGGAGCGAATTATCCCGGCAAAACAAGAGGACCACGGCTTGTGCATTGCATCAATTTAAATTTGGGCTCGCACTTCTTATTTCCACATTTTGCGTGATTTTTACCCTAAAGTAAGGGGCCGGCAACTGCAAAAAACATTAAAAAAATATTAAAAAGAAATAAAAAACGTAGTAAAAAAAACAATAAACTTCGCGCTTCCGAGATTCGAACCACCGACCATACGATCACCCGCATCGCGCGTTAACCACCAAGACCAAATCACCAAATCGAAAACGCGTTGTTTTTAGTAGTTTATATGTCTGCTGAGTTCGTTTAAATATATTGTACGGTTAGTTTCGTATGTAATTTTTTGTTACGTGTTCAGGACGTATTTCTAATATTGTGGCAATTTTTGCATACTCAATGATTTATTATTACTGTGTCTTTTAATAGTTTTTTAATGCGCTTTGCTGATCGTTTTATTGCAAGCGTGTTGAAGATACGCGCACATAGATTCCGTAAAGTCGTTAGACAAACATAATAGCCAACGAACGCGATCCAATCCGATCCGCAGCCTTGTTTTGCCGGACGTGATGGCCGTATGTGTTTCACGTCTCTGTCTTGAGGTCAATTTAGCGATTAGTCGTGATGCGTGGAGTTTAACTTAGTTTCAAATGTGTCCGAAAAAGAAGGAAGCGACTGTGAGCCGTGGAACTACGTCGAATCTGCTCAACAGCCAAGATCATGGCACGGTCGTTTCAAAGTAAGTTCCTTTCTTTGCCCGTTAGGGCTAGATTATTCTTTTTCCCGTTCAAAATGCTTGTTGTTGTCTAGATCGCTTGCTTTTACCAGTATTACTAATTGTGCGCGAATGGTGCTATGCGAGGCTGTTTTGCTTCGTTCACAAATAGGCTGTGTACTCGGTCCAGGTCCATCAATAGCGGCGGAACTTTTTGGGAAATGGGGGGGGGGGGGGGACGGCGGCGCCGGCGGCGGCGGCGGCGCCGGCGGCGGCGGCGGGCGTGCGGGCGGCCGGCCGGCCAGCCGGCCAGCCGGCGGGTGGAGGCGGAAAGGGGAGGGGGAGGGGGGGAAGTTTGATTGCCTCCCTCCACTGTATTGTTCACTGGTAAACTAGGATGTCTGGAAGAGCGCGGTGCCCCCCCCCCCCCCCCCCAAAAAAAAAAAAAAAAATAAAGCACTTAACTTAGCGCGGTGCCCCTCCATCGTCTAAGCTCTAGGTTAGCAACTACGGGTGGATTTCGTGTGGGTATTTGCGACCGGAGAGCTGAGCCAGGCAAAAGGCAGAGGAGGATTGAGCAAGTCCGTAGCTTCCGCCGCGCAGTCGTCTGCAAACGGCTTCATTTTCGTGACTCGTTATCAGAAAAGAATTGTCAAAAATTGGTGCCGCGATGAATTCATCCCATGGTGATTTGCATAGCATACCGCTCCTGATCGCAAAACTTTGTGCCCACGAAATAATTTTTTGATGCCGCTTCTGGGGAAATTTACAAGCATGTCCTGGATTAAGGTAGTGTCTCGCCAGTTTATGAGAGGTATATCTAGTTCAGTGTAAGTATATAGTGTTAGACATGCCTCACCCAATCCCTGTATTTTTTCGTTTGGTACTGCCTTGAGTGAATGGTGTAGGTTGTAATTGTTTTTAGTTCTTGCATGATTGTAGTAAGGTGGTGAGCTTTACTAATTGAACACCTTGAAAAACAGTTCACCACAAAAGGCAAGGAGACAAGCAGAGTTACGTGTAAACCATACGCAAGCGCAGACTCTCGACTCGCATGAACAGAGAAGGAAAAAAATAAAGAATGCGGAAGGAGCTCAAGCACAGGCCCAAGTGGAATGCGCCGATTCACCCATTAGCAAGAGCAGATTTTAAAACCATAATTTCCTTGTCTGTTAAGGCAACAGATTGATGGCCAATACATAAAGACAGCTTAATCTCTCTCTAAAGTCTACGATGAATTGTCACCTACTTATGCACTATTTACACTGCTCGTGTGTCATCCTTATAGCCTCGTCCCACTTGAGCGACAGACAGCAACAAACGACAGCGACACATGACGAGCGACACACGACGCACGCTGTCCCACCTGGCGGACACGACGCAGGACACGGGGACGAGGAAACTTCTTTCCTAGTGGGATTGGAGTTGTCAACAAAACACTTCAAAATACACAGATAAACAGTCTGGCGATGCGGTTTTCATATTTTGCTCTTTGGGCATTAAATGCGCCGACAAACACGGTGAAAGTGGAGACAATTACTTTGTTTCTTGATTAAAGCTTCCGCTTCTCTTCATTTGCCGTTGGCGACTTTCCACAAACAGTCGTGACAATTGACACCAAACTTTTTCTGAACTAGAATACCCGAATCGTTCCTTTTTTTGGGGGGGGGTCGTTCGAGGAATTCTAAGTTAGCACCAAGGAATTTCACCCTGATTTTGAGGATGTTTAAAACTTCATATCCGAATGATCGAGGGCAGGCGTTTTATGGGGGACAATACGGCATCCCGATCATCACAGAACGTGATGACAAGTCTCGTCTGCCGGAATGGCTTGCCGCGGAACGTCGTGTCCTACTTCGTGGTGAGCGGTCTTTGGTCAGTCCTCGAACATGGGTGTATCCATCCTGATTTAGGGGCGTAGACCTCGGCGTCTTGAAGCACCAAATCGCGCACCAAGTTTTTGCGAGCAAAACCAGCCACAGACAAGCCTTTTGCAACATGACTGCCCAGCGCCAGCAAGCAAGCCGCGCCCGCAACCACTATGAGCAATCGAGGGACTGGAACTGCGGGAACGGGGAGAGGCCGCCAAGGGCTTCTCTGAAGGTCGAGCGGTGGAGCAAGCCACGGGAGGAAGGGTGGAAGGGTGGAAAGAGAGGCAACAGAGGGCACAAGCGGGCGAGGAGGATAAGTTTGTATCCGACAGATGTTCCTCGGTGGGACTGCTTGTTGCGCTTCAAGTCTAACAACAGACAAGAACTCGTCCGTCGTCGATGGTTTGTCGGCGATTGTCGCGGGTGTTGGCCGTTGCAGTGGGACAGCATCAGCGACACGGAACTTTGTGGTGTCGTCGGACAAAAATCGGTGTTTGTCACTCTAGTGGGACGAGGCTTTTAGAGAAAACTTGAATAATTAGCAGATACTGTGAAAAACATACAAGGGAATTATTTTAGGCCTTTGTTATTCATAGTATGGGCCACCAATGTGTTCGCACATCCGTCTGTTACCTGAGCTGCCAAGAAAATCGTGTTTACAGTCTTATGCATATGGGTGGGAGTCAGCACGTTCCACTTGGACCTGCTTGAACTTTTGCTAAAGCTCCTTCCGCATTCTTTATTTTTTTTCTTCTCCAATTTGTGAGTTGGGAGTCTACACTCGTATGTAGTGTATGTATTCCTCTCCTTTATTCCTTGTTTTTTGTCTGTTATTTTTCAGGATGTTCAATCAGAATGAACTCACCACCTTATTACATGGAAAGGCTGTTGTTAATTCCAAAGTGTCTGTAAAACAATCTACCTGACATCTTTTGCTCACGCCCCGGTTTCTGAAGCTCACGTTCTCCGAACACAGCCTTTCTGATTTCTCTGATTCTTTTTCTTTTTTCTTTTATGCTCAATAGATCAAGTTGTGAGTGTGCACCAGTCTGCGTCCTCTGTGTTCCTATCCTTTTGTCCTTGTCTTTTTGTGTACTTTTTTCAAGTTGGTCCATGATATTTTTTATCGTATATTCTAATCTGTGTTTTGATCTTTATACTTGCTGCAGTCCTTACCAAGTAGAAGTTGGCATTCACTTTCACCATCCTGATGTGAGTGTCCTGAGGCGACACAGAATGACAGCATCCTCTGCTGAAGGCCAGGCATGATGGAAGACTGCCAAGGCTGTTCATGGTAAGGTGCTCTATATATTGAGCAATATAATAGCAACTTACTGCTGATAGGATTGTTTTTAACGCAGACTGTGTTTATGGACTGGCCTTTAGCAATTCCGATGCCACTCACGTGGAATGAAACACTCTAGGGAAATTGCGCATCCCATTCGTAAATGGAATGCTGAGTTTACAACAGAAGTGCGTCTCAACTTGCTGCCAGTATTGCTGTGTGTGTTGTGTTTGTATTTTTATTTGTTTGTTTAATATTCCCAATAATGGCTGCAGCCTTCCCATTGGAAGTGGCAACACGCAAACACAAATGGACAGCAAGAGAGGTGAACAGCGCCACTCACGCCGTTCGCCACCGCACCCATTGGTTTTCGGAGAGGTTTGCAGTATTGGTCTCTATGGTATTTGGTCATATATCGCACATGAACACAACCAGGGCACTGTGCCTACAATTCAGCACTCGCAAGATTTGCGTGAATACACCCTGCAGCTGGTCGCACTTTCAGAGTAATTTTAATGTTGCAAAAATGAATAATGACATTGGCATATTTCTCGTGCCAAATCCTTCATGCCTGTTCCGAACTCTGATATCCACGAGATCACAGTAGAGTCGTTTCTGTTGTACAGTAAAACCTCCCTAATTCAACCCCCGCTAATTCGGATAATCTGAACTGTCGATCCGGTCCCGTCAAACATATGTATTAGTCAATGGCAGCAAACGCTCATTAATTCGGAGGGAACGCGGCGCACTATGGTTTATTCGGACAAATTCGGCAGGTGGTGCTAGCTACCGTCTGTTCCAAAGGGTATGACCGCTATCCATCCGAAGTGCGCACGTGGTTTTTCCGGTTTTCCAATGGTTCTTCGCTCTTTCGGTTCTCCGTGTTTCGCACCAGTTTTGCTCTGGATCGCCGTGCTTCAGCTCGTTACTCTCCTGGCATGGAAGCAGCAGAAGCATTGCTGCAACGGAAAAAGGGTAGCACAAGTGACCGACGACCGGAACGGCAAAATCGCGACACGCGGGGCTATTGTTCCCGAGCGTGCCAATAGCGAGAGTGACAGTCACGTTTTATGCCTCAACGCGGGGATCCTAAAGCCCGCCATTTTAACAACTATCCTATCCCTCAATTTTTCGCCGGCCACCCCTGCATTGAAAAATGCAACGTGACTGGCACTCTCGCTATCGGCGCTCGGGGAAAATAGCGCCGGCTGTCGCGATTTCGCCGCTCCGATTACTGGTCAGTTTTGCTACTCGTTTTCCGTTGCAGCTGTACTAGGCTAAGAATTTAGCGACGAAAGTGGAAATACTGAGGGCCTTGGAGGGCGGCGTCTCTCGACAAGTGATGGAAGGTTGCGACGTCAAGAGAAGCACTTTGGCTACATACGTAAAAATTGTGGCCGATATCCTACAGGCTTTCGAGAGCGAGAAGTTCAACACGAAAAGAAAGCGGCCTTGGAAGGTGGTGCACCCGAAACTAGAAGAGGCCTTGCTTTACTACATTGTCAGCGCACGGGATGCGTAGCTCCGACAGTGCGAGTGCGGTGGATCACTCGACCGCGCTAAGGAAAGTTGCCGTCTCCGCCCAAGTGTCGTCCAGAAAGCAGGCGGTAATAACAGATTTCTTCTCAAAATAAAGGAAACGTTTTCGCGCAGCTTTCTTTGTTCTTTCGATATTTCGACCTTCGGATAATTCAGACATTTTTGCCGGTCCCATGAGATCCAAATTAACGAGGTTTTACTGTAGTGGCACGGCAGACTCTATACTAGTTTTGCTTCAATCTTTGTAAGGGGGATGCTGTAATCCAATTCTACTCATCCCTGGTGTACTAGATAGCACCATATTTGCAGAGATAGTCTTCAGATTTTGTAGTTCCATCGAAATATATTTCAGCTTATAAAATATTTGTTATTTGGCTTGTAAATTTTCAAGCAGATCTAGATTGAAGGCAGCAAATATCTTACCTGCAGTCATGGTATGTGTCCGAAGTATATTGCATTAACATAATTGACCCAACCTCTGATTTTTGTTTTCAGTGCCTCTAGCGAATTGTGGATGCTAGGATTGCTTTTGTTTGTTTCACATTATCTACAACACTTTTTTCACCTTTATACTCAGTGCAGCTCTTGCCGAACGGAAGCTAGCATCGACTAGGCCAATTCGTTCCTGCATCACCAGCCGACCTGAGGATCAGGTCCATGGCAGTCTGCAAAGGTTGTTGATGGTAAGCTGCCTTATATATACAGCTGTGTAATAGCAGCTTGTCCTGGATGACAAGTTGAAATGTGTGTTTATGTTTTAGAAAGTGAAATTCGCATGGGCATACTTGCAACGTGAAAGCTTACCAAGCCTGTTCTGGTCTTTCATCCTTTTGAGATTTCAGTACAGCCGTTTCTGCTGCACACATACTGCCTACTTCGGCCAGGTAGAGACTTGATACATATGAAGGTATGCAGGCGATTATCAACTGCTCAGTGCTGTTTCTGGTGACGTTCTCTCCTTATCAGATGACTTACCATGCTTGGTTCGCAAAGCATTTTAAAAGGAGAGCAAGTTCGCTGGTGCATGATGCTCCCAGTACTGAGCAGTCGACGATCGCTTGTTCACACTCGTGGAGATCACGACTGTACTTCAAGCTCGGCAAGTGTGACACTTATGTGATTCAGCCTAGCTGTGGTGTGCTGAGCGGTATATGTAGAGCTAGTTTACTTGTGCACACACAGTGGCTGTGCGGTATAAAACGCGCCCAATTGGCAACTTTAATGCAGTCTCGTGTAGTTCCATTGATGTTTTCTTTTGGCGTGCATGATATGTGTTCACACTTTTTTTTTTCCTCGCTTACCGACAGTCCTAACTGTCTGCAGAGAGTAAGTGTGAAACATGCCAACAAGCCTCTAAAGCAGTATGCAGTGCAATTTTGGTCTATTGTGCAAGCGAGGAAGAAGACTGCTCGTTTGGCTGTTTAGGCTGCGACATAGACATTAGATAGTTTTATCTGAGCATTGTTACGACCCGCTCCACTCAAAAGGAAAGCACCTGCATACTCACAACGCTCGGTCAGCAACGACCAGTCGGAGCGCAGATGCCGACTGAGCGTTACGTGCGTGCCCGGTTACTTTCCTGCTCAGTGGCTGAGCGGAGCGGCCAGTAAAAAGCGCTCAGCTAAAACTTTTTCTGATAGGGGGTGGCTGACACATAGATATTTCAGGCAGAAGGATGGCCGACATTGACTCACATCAATTCTCAGTATGAGCAGCTCTCATCGCAATACGGAAATTATGATTCAAAATTCCTCTACCCCTTTCTGAAGGTTTTGAAGGTGCTCCTAGCAGTATTGTTGGGCTAGACATAATCATACCCAGATCCACTCCAATAAATTCTAAGAGGATGAAGTCAGTTGCCACATAGCTTGTGCAAAGCTAAATCTGGAACTCACTCCTCCTTCCTGTTTTTCACTGTATTGAGAACCTTGCCTCAGTATGTGATGGGTCTGTGAAGAAAATTGACCAGATAAGCAATATTACTCAGAAAATAGATGTCCCATACATATTAACCTGCACCTACCGGCCACTGTACACCACCTCACTACTGATTTGTTATCTTTCTATTGATTTGCCTGAACTGTTCGCACCTGTAGATATTAATGATGATCACGAGGGAATGTTTGTTGTCATATGATGTCATATGCTTAAAGTAAGTGAGGCTTGCGGGCGTTTTCAAGGGCTATGGGGCATGCCGATGGTAAACACTCAATGTGAGTTTATGGTAGACGCTAATAATATATACTAGTTTCTGGGTAAGTCGCTATTTTTTATTTGGTGAAGTCTGCAGATGAGTTTTAGTCAGGTTGCCATTATGTGGGAACACAGGGGCCATACTCTGCAATATATTATATGTTTACATGTGTCTACCCAATCTCATTAGTATGTGTACAACAATGAGCTGTATTCGCGACTCCAACGATCTATAGGGGGCGCCACCACCAAACAAACATGGCGGCTGGGAACAGGTCGCGTCGGCTCAGCCGGGCCGCCTGAACGGGTAGCGCATTCAATTTAACAGATTTTCTTTTGTTTAATGCCCTATTTTATAGGTATTTCAACTGCGACGGTTAAGTGTAGCCGGTGCAGATAAACTTGCAGAGCATAGTTTTGTTTTCCCGGTGCTTTTTGTTCTTTTCATGTCAAACTTTTGTTTCGGAGGTTTCGTTCATTACCGAAACTATGGGCTCCGGAGAGACGGTAATAGACTCTAATCAGTTTTGATCAGGTAAGGAAAGCAGCGATGACTAGAGAATTGTTCCACCGACAGTAATTTTCAACTAACTCGCATCACTCGACCATACGACTTATCTGTCGGCGAAATCGAGCTTTTGTGCGTATTAAGAAACAGCTCCAGTCGTCTGCTCGATCAGCAACACAGGCTGCAGGAATATTACGAAAATTAAGCAAGCGCTTCTTGAGCCAAGCTTGAGCTTCTTGAGCCCCACTAAGCAGCTGATACTCTTATTTCAACTCAGGTTTTAGTGACAATCGAAGTCATTTTGACGAATGTGCGGGTTATGCATTATATTACGTACCATGTCCCACTAAAGGGATATTAGTATATTATTTGGGCTGAAATATGAGCTTACTTGACAAGCTATTAGGTGAACTGCTGAATCAAAGTATATTTGACAGACGGAGAGATACTACCTAAACTCAGCCATATGGTTCTAGCCGGCAGCACGGAGATGATTGCGGACAAATTTGAAGATAGTCTTCATCGGAGATTCACGCAGAACCCCTCTGCATTAAACTTGACTTCAAATCCTGAATGGAGAAAGAGAGTATCTTTTGTGGCCGGACAACCTGAGCAATGTAGACGGATATTGCTGCTGGCTTCAACGAGGGTATATTATAAATATTGGAGGCGCAATAGATCATAATGTTGTGACAGCTTCTAACTTTGCGAGACGCGTCCCCCATTTTTTGAAAGCAGACAATATCCCTCATTAATCGTATGCAGCGAGGAGGTTTTCGAGAATCAAGTAGATGCGAAATCAGCCCAACTTTTTCGGTGTGGTCCAGAGGCTTTTTCGGTGAAAAGCTGCCAAGATGAATAGCCAATGCACCGACCAGCGTGGGTGGCTCAATCTTGACGCTAATCAAACACAGCCAAATTCAAGAAAAGCAGCTATTGAACCTTCCCATTCACTTGACTGCAGCATTGGGGTTCCCTCCAGTGAAACACCTCGTCTGTTTTACATACCACTTATCAGTTACCGAGTAGTCGTCACTTTGAATGTCATTCGGGACAGAGAAGATATCAAAACGTTTTTCCTTGATTCCTCCCCATCCAAGAAATTGAAAGCACGCGATTGTGTGTTGTGGAGTAAACAGGCTTTCAAACACGTGATAGAAAAAAACAATTTACTGAGGCTTCATCACACTGATGAGCACTCAGGCAAACTTGAGAAATATTCAGACCTTCATCAAATTACATTGTTTGCCACCGCGTCGACAACACGTGTCCGCGAAAGCCGCCAGAGACGTGGAGAGGCGCAGAGCGACCTGTTCTGGCTGGTTCCCGGTTTTCCCGCTTGGTGCTGTCCGTTTTGCTAGGGTCGCGAATATGTCAAGGATATGATTTGTCATTGTCTCAGTAAGACTAATGAATCGCTATATTTACCTAAAAATGCTGGATCTCTCGCACCTATCGGGACGAACGGCAATGTTAAACTACATGCCAACTACTCCGGCGAGTTTGCCCGTCTCTCGACATGCCCTTTTGAATTAAAGTAGATGATTTCCACGAGCCTTTCTTTGAAGTGGGCCTTCATGCAAATAGCTAACCTTGATTATGAGATAACTCGGCCATTTTTGCCGCTTGGTTATCCAGTGTGTTGTAACAGGTGTCCCTTAGGGCAATCAAAGTATTTTTGTTTTGATATAGTTTCCAGATTGAAAATGAAATGAAGACAATTAACGCATTGGTTACAAAAAGTTTTTCTTTTACATGGGCTTCTTGTCTCATGCCTCTGGTTTTCTGGCCACTTGATTAGCTTGGTTTATCTTTTTAGAGGTGATACTTCGTTTTTGTGCTTTTGTTTTGGGTGTTTTTCAGGCTGATTTTCTTTTTTTTTGTTCTCAATAGTGTGTATATATTGCGCCGTTGAGTTCAATGAAAATTTGGTTTCGAGTCAGCGCTCTGTCCGTGTCCTTTACCCTGTCCGTCATCCTTTGCGCTGTTTTAACCTTTTAAGCGCTTGCCCAGTTTGGAATTTCTGGATTATCATGTGCAGCTGGTATTGATTTACCCTGTCATTTTACTGTGCTGTTGATTCTCTTTGCAGGTGCTCTAATGAAGGACTCCCCTTCCTGGGTGCATGGTCGACTTGCATCACAAGCTGCATGAAAAGTGTGAAGAACATTTCCTAGGCCCGTGACATGCAGCCTCTTTCATCCAGCGCACTCCTCTAGCGACAAGCCCATGATGACCAGCCAAGCTGTAGCTTCACTGGAGCTGACAATAAACAATTACGGTAACAATTTTGTATGTTTTATTTGCTATCATGTGTATGAGCGACAGATGGCTGTGGCAGCCGCTTTACCAATAAGGTGTATACCTATGCCAGAAATTTACTTTCATGTACAGTGCAACATAATTGTTTACACTCATTTGTTGTTAAAATTATTCTTCTTATGAACTACATCATTTCTATTCAGGTGTAAATTGCACACAAAACCACATGTTAGGCTGTATGACAAGACCGGGAACTGTACGATTTTAGCCCGCTAGCCTGGGGTCTTGCTGGTATCTTGCGGTACTGCTGGTAGTGTACCGGGGATTTGTGCTGGCAGCAGCCCGGGAACTCGCTGGGACAAAACAAGCCCGGGAACTGTATGGCTTGAGGCCGCTAACCTGGGGTCTTGCTGGTATCTTGCCGCGTTTCTGGTACTACGCTGGGGATTTGTGCTGGCAGCAGCCCGGGAACTCACTGGGACAAAACAAGCCCGGGGACTGTATGGCTTGAGGCCGCTAGCCTGGGGTCTTGCTGGTATCTTACCGCGTTACTGGTACTACGCTGGGGATTTGTGCTGGCAGCATCCCGGGAACTCGCTGGGACGCCCAGTGCCGGGCGTCCCAGTCAGTCCCAGTCACTGGCCAGTGACTGGCAATCTCACTGGCCCGTTGTCGCCCCGCGGTGCGTTTCCAGCGTCGCCCCAGTAGGATCTTACCGGCAGACCGGTACCGCCCCAGTCCCAAACCGGCGAGTTGTGCTACTTGGGGACCGGCCAGTCCGATTCAGTTTTCCTTATTTTTTTTTTTTTTTGCACGCAGATAACAGCGCAATTGGACTTTGTTAGTCTTTTTATCTAGCATAATATTATACGACAACTGGCACACCAAAATCTGCGCATCTGCGCTTGAAAGTTCCAAAATGACGCGATTTTAAACAGAGTTTGCACGCCAGCCGGACGCTAGCTACAGCCCACTCGGCGGAGCGGACGAGATGCGGGGTTAGAGGGGGAGTGCATTTTTTTCTCTTTTACCCTCTCTGCTATGACCCTAATGGAACGGTCTATATCAAGTGTCCTCTTCAGTTAATTAAGACTTAGTGAGTGAGTTTGCGACCCTGTTTCAAGGATTAAGATGCACGCTCCGATCATTTTAACTTTAACAATGCGGATGATGGCGATATTTTAGACGTTCTGCAGGAAAGTTATTCGCTTTTTTACAATATGTATGATCCTGTTACGAGTACTACCGATGAATTGTGGTTACGGCTTAGGGGTATAGTTCAGCACTGCATTCAGAAGTTTGTTCCATTGCGTATTAGGAGAGTGAAAACGTTTAACCCATGGATTACACGTGACATTCTACATTTGAAGCGTAAAATACGTCGAGTTCGTAAATTTGGTAACGGGAATAACATCTCGTCTTTACCGTTTTTGCTCAGACAGTTGAGGTCTTCTGTTAAAAATTCTAAACACTGTTTTTTTAACGTTACCTTGCATAACTATCTGCTTAGTGATCCCTGAAAGATTTGGATGTTTTTGAAACGAAAGAAATGTTCATTCTCGGACATGAAACTGTGCAATATCCTAACAAATAACAAGCAGCTAATTTCAAATGCTTTCAACGAGTACTTCACGTCTATGTTTACTGTGGAAACGGGAATGGTTCCAAGTTATGAGAGTTCTAGAATAGTGATTCCGGACATCAGCATTACTGAAGAGGGGTTTTTTGCGGCCCTCCTTAACCTTGACGTTAGGAAGAGCCACGGTCCCGACGACATTCCGAATGTTTTTTTGTTTAGATACGCTGAATGGTCGGCAAAGTTTTTGCATTTGATTTATTGCCATAGTCTCAATACGGGAGACGTCCCTGATGAATGGAAAAAGGCTAGGATGATACCAATATTTAAATCGGGTGACAGTCAATGCGTCGAAAACTACAGACCTGTTTCACTTGTGTGTACGGCCAGTAAAGTTATTGAACACTTCGTATTCAAACATCTTATAACATTTTTTTCGAGGACAGTATGTTTTTTCAGGACGAACAGAATGGATTCAGACTGGGGTTTTCCACTGTAACACAACTTGTTCATACGATACACGAAGTTGCGGTTGTCATTGATATCGGCGGACAGACAGATGTTATCTTTTTAGATTTCGCAAAAGCATTCGGTCGCGTCTCCCATGACAAACCACTGCATAAGTTACGCTTCATCATCAGTAATGGGAACATATTACGATGGCTCGATCCCTATCTTACTAACCGTGCGCAGTGTGTTAGTGTTGACTGTGTTTTTTCCCCCGAGTCACCCGTTTTCTCGGGCGTGCCCCAGGGCTCGGTCCTGGGGCCGCTTTTGTTTTTAAGTTTTATTAACGACTTTAAGATACACCACCCCGATGTACAAGGTAGATTTTTTCGCTGACGATTGTGTTTTATTTGCTAAGGTAAACAACCCGTCTGATCAAGAAGAATTAAATTATTGTCTATCTTTGGTTCATGCATGGTGCATAAAATGTAATATGATTCTGAACTGTAAAAAGTGCGTTCAAATGACCGTGACGCGGAAGAACAAACCTTTGTTTTTCACATATTCTATCATTGGAGTACCGCTCGAGACGGTTAAACAATATCAATACCTCGGAATTTTAATTACCTCTGATTTGTCATGGAGTGCACATATTGAGTTTGTAGCTCGTAAAGCAATCCGGAAGCTCTGGTTTTTGAAAGAAAATATAAACCTCTGTTCACTTAAAACTAAACTGGCTGCTTATAAAACCATCATAAGACCAATGATAGAGTATGCATGTATTGTATGGGACCGTCATACAAAGGTGTCAATCCATATGTTAGAAACTGTGCAAAAAAAACATTGCGGTTTGTGTACAACCGTTATGGTTTTATGTCATCCGCTGCAGATTTGTATCCAAGAACGGGACTGAGTGATTTAGCAACCCGGAGAAAAACAGAACGGCTGACGTTTCTTTATAATATGATACAAGGTAATTTGCGACTGCATCTATCTGGTTACACTTCATTTAACGAAACAAGGTCAACGAGAAGCAAACACCAATTAACACTTGTCGAACCATTGTGTCAAACCACTTTGTTTAAAGCATCCTTTTTTCCTAGAACCTCGTGTGAGTGGAATCAGCTTCCTGAAGTGTTTTAAATTTGAGATCATTGGATACTTTTAGTGAAGCCCTACTCTCGCACTTTGTTGAGTAGTGGCTCTCTCTGTTTGTTTGTACTGCTTCCGCTTGTTGAATATTTTTTTTGTACACCTCCTGCCTGGGCGTTCTACAGAATCCTGGCAGTATCACCAAATAAGTAAATAAGTAAATAAATAAAATAGAGCCTGGTACTCAAAGACGACGCGCGACCCGTCGCCATGACTCCCAGAAGGGTACCGCATGCGCTTCGAGGCCCACTACAAAAGGGGTTGACCCGCGTTGAATCGGAAGGAGTCATCGCTAAAATGGACGAGGCGTCGGACTGGGTGAATCCGCTAATAATCGTTAAAAAGGACGATGGGCGATGGAGAGTTTGCCTTGACCCACGACACATCAACCGCAGTTTAAAACGAGAACACTACGCACTTCCACGCCGGGAAGAAATAGAAGCAGGGCTAGCGGGAGCTACCGTGGCCAGCGAGCTGGATTCCAATTGCGGTTTTCATCAAGTACCATTGGATGAAGAAACTTCTAAGATAGGCCCGTTTAGCACCCGGTTTGGGCGGTATCGATTCCTCCGTCTGCCGTTCGGAATTGCGTCCGCTCCCGAAGGCTTCCAGAAATCGATTAGCGAGGTATTCGAAGGCCTGCCAGGTACACGGTTCTATATAGATGCCGTGTTAGTCTGGGCACATCAAGAGAGCAACATGACGGACGTCTACGTGCCGCATTAAATGCAGCGAGAAACGCCGTACTAACGCTAAACAAAGAAAAATGCATGTTTGTTAGGAATGAGGTGCGATTTCTTGGAGTCCGCATCAGCAAGAAAGAGAAAAGACTAGATGAAGGCTTAATTACCTGCGTAGCCAGCATGGCCCGCTCCTCAAGCAAGCAGGAAGTTCAGAGGCTTCTTTTGTGGTGAACTACTTTGGCAAATTTTTGCCCCAACTTTCAAGAAAAACAGAGGTACTGAGGGCCTTGATAAAGAAAGAAAACGCATATTTCTGGCTGGCCGTCGATGACAAGGAGTGGAATAATTTGATTGAAATGCTCATGTGGGCCCCCGTTCTCGCTATATGTGACCCATCCAAACCGATAAAGATATCAGCTGACGCGTCGAGTTTTGTCATCGGAGCTGCACTATCTGAACTGCATAACCAGGGTTGGCGTCCCGTGGCATATTCGTCACGGGTGCTGTCGAAGGCCGAAGCGAATTATGTACAAAGTGAAAAACATACTGTTGCTGTAACTTATTCTTGCAAGCGATTTCGGGAGTTTGTGGTGGGCTATTCCGTGCTTGTCGAAACTGACCACAGGCCGCTCCTGTAGCAATAGCAAAAAAGAGCTTCAGTGAAATGCCTCCGCGACTTCTGAGATATTTTCTCAGGTTGTTGCAATTTGATGTCACGTTTAAGTATGTTCCCGGAAAGCAGCTACTCTTAGCAGATGCTCTGTCACGAATCTAAGTTCAGAACACAGAGAAGGCGGAAGCTGAACAAGACAACATCGCCATCCACGCCACCGGTGTGCTCACAGGCCCTGTCAGCGACAACACGAAGGACCAGTTAGCGTCAGCCACCTGGGACGACCGAGAAATAATGCAAGTCATAAAAGCCCTACAAGAAGGAAATGCAGTTGTTGGAGAGCTTGCACCGCTCTCCTCAAAACTTACGTGCATCGACGGTGTGCTACTGCTTGGCAGCAGGGTGGTGATACCAAAAAGTCTATGAAAAAAGATGTTGCACCGACTGCACGAAGGACATTCAGGATAAAATAAAAGCCTGGCGAGAGCAAGGCTATTAATGTACTGGCCCCAAATGAACGCGGATATCAAGGCGCTAGTCAGCCAATGTTTCACATGTTGTCATTTTGCTTATAGGCAAATATCAGAACGCTTAATGCTCAGACGAGTCCCGGACCAACCCTGGCAGCGAATCGGTGCGGACCTTTTGGAGTAGGCAGCAAACATTATCTGGTGCCGTACTCTGCCTACTTAAACTACACAGAAGTCGAGCTTCTGCCGCTAACAACCTGCCCAATTTTAGTGGATAAGCTACCCGCTATGTTGGCACGGCATGAAATACCTATCGAAGTTTGCACGGACGGGATACCACAGTTTACGTCCCGCGACTTCGCATCCTTGAGAAGTAAATGTGACCTTATCCACAACTATTTCCAGCCCAAGGTTCCCGCGGTCCAACGGGTTGGCGAAAAAGGAAGTCCAGGTCGTCAAGCGACTACTAAAGAAAACTCACCACTGGAACGAGGATTTCTTTGTGGGACTACTTGACTACCGGAATACACCCTTGGAAGATGGACGCTCTTTCAGGGAGCTTCTGGTGGGAAGGCAGCTACGTAGAGGGCTGCCAGATTTTACCGCAGCCACGACTTCCACAGTGCGGAAACATCCCTACCGAAAAAAACAGTTTAAGGTGGATTATGGAACAGGAAAATCTAACTGGATTTCTAGCTGGAAACCTGATATCCAGTTTGTAGACAATGGTCTGCAAACTGGAATTCAGGTTTCCAGAAAGAAATCCAGTTAGATTTTCCTGTTCCATAATCCACCTTAAACTGTTTTTTTTTAGCTAGGAATGCACAAACCTTTAAGACAAATCGCCATCTTGCTCCGCTGCGTCCTGGAGACGTCGTCCGGATACGCGATGACAGTTCTCGGTGTCGCAAATGTAGGGTTGAGTGTTGTGTGGCTTCTCGTTCGTACAGAGTGTGTACCGAGGACGGGCAACATTACCGAAGAAAAAGAAGACACCTCAGAAAAATCGCTGAACCGTTTGAGCCAGACGGAACTTCCGTCGGAGATGGATGCCGCGACGAACAGTACAAAAGAGCTTCAGCAGCCCCTCACAAAGAACAGAACCCAAGCCAACTCACTCCTACTGTCTGAGAACCGACAATATCGCTACTGCTGCAGCCAGAAAGCTGGACACCACCTGTCCCTATAGAAGCAGCGGCAACTCTTCCGTCAAGCACTGGTGCTGCCCCCGCCCAGCTTCTGGCGCAGCCGACAGCCCAGCCGATAAATAACCCAGCAGCAGCAGGCTACCCAATCCAAGGTCTGCACAAAATCATGCGACAGCGGAGGACACCAAGCAGACTACACTACGACCATAACTTTATACAACAAACGTAGAACTTGACTTTTTATGGTCATCTTGGTAATCAGGCAAGGGAAGATGTACCGGCAGGGGGCCTCTAACAAGACGCTTTCTGTTTGAAAGAAGACGAGGCAGAATAAAGCGTTTTTTCTGGTCTCCCTCCAAGTGGCTGACGCATCTTCGATACAACTTTCAAATTGAAATAAATTTTTTGACATTGGCACTTTGTATTTCTTTTTTTTTTTTTTTTGGTAGCTGGTTCCATGCTGTTATTACTCTACATTTTGAGTTGGCGCATGTTTATGAACTGCCTCGGCGAAAATGTACATCTGGAGCCCCGTATATCTGCATTCGATCCGCCACCCGCTATCTGGTTGGGGATTTCCGCGGATGATCATCATGTGATCTGTGGATATGCTTGCCTTTAGTAATGACTGTTACATACTATCGTATGTAGCATCCTCATAAGTATTTTGAATGGTGTATGAAACATTCCTGTGCGCTCTCATTTATGCCGGATGATTTTTCGCTGTGACAAGTATTTTTTATTATTATTACAATTAGCAACATATTGAAATACAAGTATAGTACATGCCTTCAGAGATTTTGCATTCTTGAGAACGCGACAGATCCCTTATCAAGCCCCTCAGCCAAAACGTTTGGACACTTCTGATCTAGGTCAACAATGCCAAAGATTAAAAAAAAAACAGAATGTCGTGTACGGTGTTTAAAAGCTAAAAAAAAAACAATTCTAGAATTGCGGTGCAAAAAAAAAAAAAGAAAAATAACTCGGACAAACAAACTTCATTTCGCTCAAAAATCAACTACAGAGGGGCGAAACTTCCAAATATTGAATAATTCATTGTAATTAAGGGAATCGGCGAATATTGGCGAGTGGGACCAATAGCCCTCCAAGTATTGACTCGGGGCGTTAAAGCACATTGGCGACGAGCGATGCTTCATAATCTATTTGGGGAAGGGGCCACATTTGTATATCAAAGCCGAAACGGAATAGCTACACCACAGAGCAATCTTGAAACAAGGAAAGTTCACGGATTGTAGACAGAACATCTGCAACTTTTAATTTAGAGGTTCGTCCCAAGTAGTGTTCCCCCATATCTATCGAAAGCCAATGTGTTCAAAATATTAAAGAAAGATCGATTTGTGGATTTTTAGGGAATGTGCTAGCATGTCCCTCGGGAAACGTCGCAGCCGTCCCCCTTTGGGAATCCCGAACATTGACCCCTTCACTTTTTTGTTTTGGCTTTCTCTTTTTACTTCTTCTATTTTTGCTGCCTCTTCTTGGCTTCGTTATCGTTTGACAAAAGGAGACGTGTGTGACATTTCCCAAGGGTCATGCTGACGAATTACCGAATGATCCACTAATGAACCTCCTTTAATTATTTGCCGCCTATTTGGACCAGCGATAGTATTCGTTTCACATTCCATTTCTTTTAGCACAAACCATGGCATACGCGCTCCGCACATCATCCTGTGAGACACGCACCAACACCCGCGCGCGCATTGGCTTCCTCCACGTGATGACGCCTCCATCTCTCCTTTGTCCTTCACTACTCTCCTCCTCTCTACGCAGTGCGCTTCTTTTTCAACTGTTTTGTTCACAGATGAACGCCGTCAGCTTTTTCCTGTCATATGGGTACTAATGTTAACGCATTAGTAACAAATAACAATTAATAACAAAAGACTTGCGCACTTGTATTGTTTCGCCAAAAAAAATGAAGTTTTTTAGGCCATTTAAACGTTGCCTTTTGTATTAGTGTGAATATTAAAAAAAAGAATAATCGTACGAGAAATTCTTGCCTTCGGCGCTGCGCAGTGCTCTATTACGCGTAAAACAACATGCGTCACACGCTTTCGTGATATTCGCGGACTTTGTTGATTGCCACAATAAAAAGTCCCTGATACGAAACACTCCAACGTAAGTCCCGAGATAGCGGTGTCATGATATGTAGCGGTGGTGTTGCTTCACTTATTCAAACACAGATAATAGCTGCACTCTCGATACATTGAAGTAGTCCTAGCAGGGTTAGACAAAAATACCCTGTGCCCTCACACGTTTTTAGAACTCCAATTACATGGCGTAGACTATTGAAATTAGAAAAAAAGAAACAAAATAAAAATAAAAGACGTTTACAAATGTTTGGAAATTGAAATGAGAGCGCGGCTTTTGTGGTATTTTGATTTTTCGATATACTCTGCTAAACAATTTGAGAAAGAAATATATAAATATCTACAAATATAGATCACTCTCCCCACATACTGGTTCTGCACCCTTTTTTTCTTAAGCGTCCTCTTCCTCATTCTTACCCTCCCTCTCTGTGCCCTCTCCACCTCCTCCGTACCCTCCCCTCTTCCTCAACCCTACCGTCCCCGCCTCCTACAGTTTCCCCGTTAAATTTAGCCGGAAAATTGACGTAATGTGATCTAAACCCCAATCTAGTTTCCCAGTTAAATTTAGCGAGGAAAATGAAGTAACACGGACTTCGTGACACGTTACCTACGCAAAACTTAAGTTTCTCTGCTAAATTTAGCGGTTATGCTGACGCCACATGACGTCAACACCAATTCAACTCCCCGCGAAATTTAGCGGGCAATGAAATTGGTGCTGAGGTGAGGTGACGCCAATTTTCCCGCTAAATCTAGCGAAGATACTGAATTCGTTCGTAAGTGACATGACACGAAGTCACGTGGCGTCATTTTCCCTGCTCAATTCAGCGGGGAAACTGAATTGGTATATAGGTCTGTGCCGTCCCATAATGCAACGCGCGCGATTACGCCGATGACGATGGCGTTGGCGACACCGCGAAACATGGGAACGAGCGCCTATGAGCTGCGCTCTAAAAACAATTACCGCTCATTAAATTCAACTCGACCTTGTGCATATCTTGAATCAAGTGGGTAGACCAAGAAGTTGAGCTACCAACTGCATATCATGATACATTTGCAATATATTACTGAAGGTTTTTTCGATGTCTTGAACAAGATTGTAATTTGAACCAATTTAGCCATGACTGGATGCCGGTTTAGTACAACCGTAACGAGATATGCAAGTTGTAGCAAACTACAGGTTGTGCGAAATTTACTTTTCAATTAGTTACTACTACTGAAATCGTAGTTTCCCGGCCGTCTAATATAGTTGTTTAAAACAATGAATGATTCTGCCTAGATTCTTTAAAGAGTACGAATATAACATAAAGATTCTAATTTGCTCAATATTTTATCTTTTTTTTTTATTTTAAAAGAACGGCGTTGAGTGCTGATACCTTTGAAGTTTTACAATATATTGAACGGCCTAATTTTGTAAGATGACTATCTTGTTTGTATTAGATCGCAATGTGGTCCCCCATACAATTATACAATAATGTATGCGTCAATACGACATGGCTTAGTAAAATACGACTTAGAATAGTAATACTTAAGGTAACACTGCATTGGGCATCGGAATAACCGATTGTGATTTTATTTTTTTGGTTTTTGGTTTGTAATCTGAAATTTTTCGATAATTGAAAAACAAGTACAAAGTTAAACTTCAAAGCCAAGATTAGTTGAGTATGAGGCATATGTCTCCAAGCAAATTTCTCTGTTTGCTACAAGGTGACTTATCCTATATTTGTGTGGCACAAGGCAACTCTTTTTTGAATAATTTCCACGTATAATTAATAAATATATCTACTTCTGGGTCTCAGAAAATAGAAAAGCAAGCATTTTTCTTAAAGAGGGTATTGGGGTGACATCAAAACTGTTTTGGCCACCAAAAGTGTAACAAGTTACCAGTAGGAAGGATACATTTAATGCATCGCGTTAAATGGTATCCCACCCATGTGTTCCATCTTAATCTGAAAGGATGAGCGAAACTTTAATTTTATGTAAATTAAAATCGAAGACACTAAATATACGGCCTATTGGAATTAAAACATATGGGATTCTCAGACGTGGAGGAGAATCAACAATATAGCATAATTAAAAATTACGAGTGTAGACACATCTTGCGGACAGATTGTGTGAAAGAACTCCAAGAAATGCGTGATCCTGGCATATTAGTTCCCGTTGTCGGTAACAAAACCAGAATTTTAATAACCAAAACATAAAGTATAGATTCATTTCCCAATAATGACTCCTGAGCGAAGCAGATGTCTTGTTGCACCTAATAGCACTTTTCAAAATACCGTGAAAAAATCATTCATATTTGGTTTGCAGAGGCGCTAAATCATTTATTTCAAACGAGGAGTTTCATCACACGCATTGGATATTTTATAAAACAAAGAAGCATAATTGATTATTTATCGACATTTCGATATTTTTAATACTTTCCATGTGAATAAATTTTAGGAAATTATTTGTTCATGAGCACAAGAAATTATAATAATAATATTGATGGTGATGACGGTGATAATAGTACTGGAGTTAGGAAGGTGTTGCCATATTTTACAAGGTGGTTGCGTAACTAGACTTGAGTGAGTTTAGTGTTCCCCAAAACAACACTATAGCTATTTGCAAAATATAAGAGAAAATATGAGCGTGAGCGAAACAAATATATGTTCCTAGTATTTGAAAAGCAATAGATGGAGCTAGTGTGCACCTTAATCTTCTTCTTTTGGCCCGATCACGTATAGTTTTTGTATCAACAATATAATGAATATATTTTATATTTTGATATTGACGTTTATACGCCAATATCAATATATGAAAAAGCTGAACCCATGGCTCATTTGTCCGAAACGATTGAATAAGAAATTTACGACAGGGGACGATCTTTAAAACGTACACGTTTACATCTTGGTAACTACTGGCATTCGGTAACAACTAATAACGTGGGGCTGATAATGGTCTCCAAGTGGAGCATACCGAATAGCGAATATTACATTTTTGATGTATGCACGAACTGCGAGTACTCGTCCCTTCTGACCATAACGAAATTTAAAATTAATGCAAACTGTTTTTGCCTTGACATTAATTGATACAATAAACGCGCTACAATTAATGATTACATGCAATGTAGATGACAAACTTCACGTGATTAAAAAGAAACGTTGATTATGTTTTATTTTTTTGAGTTCTGAAGATGTCACTTATAGAACCATGGGAATACAAAGAGGAATGTTCTTGATTTTTTTCTAATAACACAAAAAGTCAACATTTATTTGCGTGTCCTCGCTTGTTAGTGTGCTTTCTGTACACAAAGTTTATATTCTTATATTTCACCACTAAACATTTTTATTTAACTTTTACCAATTTATTATTAGCGTCGAATTATCTTTCCTTGACGCGTGGTTATACAGCTGCACCTCAGTGCCAACTAAGCCTTAGGTGTTCGGCTTGGGCCTTTATTATGCATTTAAGATTCCCATATTTCAATTGTTTTTTTATTATCGGGCATTGCTGTTCTGGGGTTGCAACCATATGCATAAATATTTTAAATGTGATCCAAGGAACGCGCGCAGAATGTCAGTTTTCTCAGGTGTAGTAAAAGTATTTTGTGTCATGATTATGTTTGTGCGGGGGAAACAAAAGATCATTCCAAATTCATCACTTTGCGGCAGTTTTAGGAACATTTCGTATTATCTAAGTGCACGCGGTTTGAAAATGCTCTGAATAGTATATGAGCTACTTCTGTTTCGATCCGTGCAGTGTTCATAAAGCAGTCATTTCCACTCGTCATCGAGAAGACGGAAATTCATGCCCCTAGTTTCGTTCCCAATTGAGACAATTTAAAAAAGCGGTTCTTTCGTTCACAGAAGCACTATTTATGCGAATCTAGATCTTAGTTTTATGTTAAAATGTTTTTGTCTGAAGATGTAAAGAATAGTTATAATCTAGTCACTCCTGGGCAGGGGAAGGTGGTGGGTGGGAGAAAATCACAGTTTCATAGCTAAAATGCACATAACAAACAAGCTTGTGCGAATTCTGGTGTTCACATAAAAATGCGAAATTTACCGTCGGAGCATCGGATTTGAGATACGACCCTTTTGATGCTTGCTGGAAATTACAGTACAGAAAAGTGTCCCACCTATTTTCTTGCACCGATAAAAAGAAATTGGCATGAGTAATAACGTAAATATCTGAGAGACAAGGCGAGCTAGTCAACTTTAAATATTGCGAAAATCCAAGCCTCACAATAAAATAATGATTTTGTTTCTTTACTTTTTGCTCTTGGTCATGCATAATCGCTGTGTGATTGCATTCATGTGCGTCTTGTTTCCACTAGCACAAGATTATGTGATTTTTTTGCCCTGATGAAATTCATTTCGTGTGAGCTGTTGTTGATCAAGGTTTTTTACCTTGAGTTCTTGCATCTTCAAGAACAGTGTGTTGAATGACCGGGCTTACCACTATAGAACAGCTACAACCAGACTGAAATCAGAGATTAGACCATAATTCAAACATGAATATTAATTGTGCCTATTGCAGTAAGTCTTCTGAGATACAAAATGACGTGAGGAAGGGTCCTATTCGTCGGTTTATTGCAAGAGCAGAGAACATCTCCAGCGTAAAGATGAGGCTTGTCACTTGATACGTGTGCTCTTTATTATTTAACATCATGATGTATACATGTCTATGACACACTAAAACATGGCAAGTTTTCACCCTCGTGGAAAATATTATATACCTTAAAATACAAACCAGGCTAAGATGCGGGATTTTAATTTGAACCTATTTCCTAAAAAAAGGGGCGAAAGAGACGAGTGCCGTCTTCGCAGTTTATGTGTTAAGCTCAGCGTTTTTAATTATTGTTTTAGCGGTCATATTGCAATTGCAATATTGACTATGACTCCTATTGGATAAAAGAACCCTTTAAAGAGTGTACAAAATTATATTACTTTAAGCATTAATTTATAATTTTTTTGGTTTTTTCGGTCGACGTAAAAATTGCGCCAAAAAAAGCGCATTAAGCCCTAACCAACAATGCTTTGGATACTGCCATACTCGTTTATTTCACGTCGTCGCTTGTGTCGTTGGTGCACCCACCAAGGACACGGTACCGAAATTGTGACGGCATAATTGAAACGACGACGTCACTCTTCTAAGCGTCATTGTCGGCGGGGCTTGCAAGGCTCTTTTTAAGCGCAATTTTTAGATCGGCTTACATAAAGCAAAACTTGATCTCTTAATATCCCCAATGCCATTCTCATTTCGGTGAATTGTTTAAATTGGTCTGCCTCCAAAGTTTATTCTCGCCAATACCACATTACAAAATTACACTTAAAGTAACACTAAGATGAACAATCATAAAAACATCACGTTTCTTTTTTTCAAGATAATCTTTTTTTGTCCATTATGTGCCCTGTTAAACGGAATGTAGGTGGAGACCTCAGTCCATCCACCGATCAGGGACCCCGCTCATTACTACTGGTTTGCTTTGGCTGCTCGGTCGAACCGACTCGGAAGCCCAGTGTCCCTCATTCAAGATATCCGGTGCGTTTAGTCTGGTGTCTTTTACCGACTGCTAGTTTTGCGAGCAAATGTGCGGAAGCCTCTGGCATCGTCTGCTATTTCACCACCGTCTAGCGTCGTCTGCAAGGCCGGTAAGACAAAGACATGAAAGCTACTCGTCGGCGTCCGTTTTCGCCTTCGTCAGTCTGTTATTCCGCCCCTGTCCGAAAACTTTCACAACGCTCATGAGACGCGACCATGAAATCGGCATTCTAGCACTTTACCAAGCAAGAACTACGGTCCAATACAATCGTCTGTCAGCGGCTGTCGATGTGCGGTAAAAAGCGGCTGAGGGGGCTAAATAAAGGCAACAAAGGAAATATTCAGTATTTAGAGCTTTTTTTTTATTATTTCGTTCGCCTGGTATTCGCGAGCAATGTGAGTAAGCGTCATGGCGTGCAATTAAAACGCGACCTAAAGATATACGCTTTGGCAGGCCAGGTGCACGGCAAAACTAGAGGGCTACTTGCCTTTTGAAGCGAAATGACGGGAATATACCTGGTCAAGCTTGATTGCAGCCGAAGTCCTGACTGCCTCCAACCAAATGACTTGCATATTTTTACTTGTGTAGGTATCTTCACGATATTGAAACCATGGTTTCTATCACGACGGTTGTAAAATTTTCAAAGCCCTGGGGCCGCTTTTACAGGAGCCAACATTTTACTCAGCATCAACACGCACAACCAAACGAATCAAGCTAAATCAAGCAAAATAGTTGACGTAAGACGTAGGTTTAAGCGAGACCCGTTAAGAAAACAAGCACGCGCACCACGCTTCCGTACGCCCGTATTTGTGACAGTTGTTTGTTGCAAATACACCATTTGAAATCTTCCACTGAACACCTTGGTGAACATAAAACGGCTAACACCAATACATATATACCAGCTCGACGAGCTGGCCAGCTGAGCACTCCGCGCACACCGGCAGTAATGTTTGTTATCTTTCAGACAAACGCGGAAAAGGCGATCTTCGGAAACTTTTCCAATCAATAATAATTTCCTCTACATTACGTGTTTCTGAAATAAATTTACATTTATTGTCGATTGATATACTTTTACGGCACAGAACTACATTTTTATGACAAACATTTCCCCGGTCAATTATCTTTTCAGCCAATGGAAAATGCAAGTACGATGTAAGCAAGGGGCGAGACTTAGCGGGCTGCAGTCTCACCGCTATCCACCTAGATTTCGTGTAACGCCGTAAATAGTTCTCGACAACATTTTCTACGTCTCAATTTGGCATTTATACGGGGCCCATTTAAACATTTTACAAAAAGTGTTTTCTTTACTTCAATGTTTCTTTAATGTTTTTTTGTTTTTTTAAAATTCAGAATCAGAGTTTTGTGATTTTATTCAGGTAGTCCACTTACTGTGACGATCATCCCTTCATATAATGTCCGCCGAGCCTAACAAATACATGGAGAAAATAAAACTTCAAACTCTCACCGCCCATTTTGTAACCGCTCTGTTCAAATTGAAATTAAACACCCTTTATATACAGCTCTACGTCACGATGTCCCGTTTCGTCCAGATAGGCACGCAGGATGTGAGCTGACTGAATTATCTGTGGAGGGTTGTCCGCTAAAGCGAGAAAAAATTGGCATCCTGCGCTGCGGTTGTAACTTGTAACGACCGGGCAGCGAATTTGGTTGATGCCATCTTATGAAGACTTCTCGCCACAATAAAGCTTGCCGCTGCCATTATCCTTGCGTCCGATGTCGGGAGGAAACATCCGAAGTGCCGTGCCAAAGTATAACCCAGGGCGCAAGTCTAGTGGTTCGGAGCATGACATTCTTGAATTTGCCGTTTTCGGCCACCAGTCACACTCAGTAGTAGCACAACGCGGCGCCTTCTGTTCGCAGCCATAATGGTATTGCAGGCCACATTAGGATGAAAAACAACTATTTTATGAATGGTGGTGTTTCAGCAAGTATAAACTGCATGTCAACGGCTAACTCTCGATCACGGTGTAAAACGAAATGTGTGTCTAAACTGCGGCGCCACAACATGGAGCAAGTGCTGCGAAGGTTTGCTCTGGTTTCTTAAAAATGCCGTGAGATGGCGCAGCATCTCACGGCACATATGGTTATTGGTGATAGTCACTTGAGGATCCATGACCATTCGCGCACAGGTTTACGTGGCCACGCCCTTGAGAAGGCTGCAAAATCGGCAGCGCTGCTGCCAAGGAATGTGGAAGTCCAACAAAACTTCTGCCGCCTTAGATGTCCTTGTTAAGACGAATTTTTCTTCTTCGACATTGTTCCCGATAACCGTTTTGCGCCACAAGTTCATTGTTACTTCAGAAGTTCGTGTGCAATTTATTTCGGCTCATCGCGGACAAGATTTTTTGTTTAGTTAATGCCTGGGGCAATTGCTTCGTTTACGTTTCCTGTGTTTCTTTCTTAAGCGAAGGCCACAACTTCAAGATGTCAGCACTCAGGGCATGACCCGATAGGCATACGCAGTTTCAGTTCTTTTGAGCGCGAAACGTCTTCGAAAATGGCACGCAAAGCGTGTGGTATGCGGCATTAGTTGGGACAGCTCATAACTTTGGCCTGCTTCCAACAAGGACGGAAACTTGGGTATGGGGCAAAGTAACTGATAAGCCACTACGTTTATCCGCGACCTATCAGTGTTTCTTATAACACGGTGCGTAAAAATTGCTGGGGATCTTGCCAAACAACCTCTCAACGGCCTTGAGCACTTTGCGGCAGTTCTATTTTTTTACGACCAACGTACCTTATACTCGGAACGTAGGGCCGACTGCTGTGCGTATTGACCTTAATTTAAAGACCGTCGAGAACCTCCATTCTCAAGGAATATTTCTTTAAGGTGATATATATTCAGACTTGGGAAGTAATCTGTTGCATGTAACAAATTACTTGTAATCTGTTACTTTCTCAAGTAATCTTGTAATTACCACGTTACTTTTATTCGGAAGTAATTTGTAATGTAATTTCGTTACAAAATACTGGTAACGGTTTTCTTTAATTACTCGTTACTTCTAAAAAATATGAGCATAATACCGTAACTGGAGCAATACGAGCAGAACATTTAGCAGCATAAACATAACAAGCTTAACAAAATAGAAAACATCAGGAAGGGGAGAATTGCCGAAAAGAAAACACTACTTTTTGTAGACCCGCCACTAAAACCACTAGAAAAACGGGCAAGGCATGTACACATATACGAAAGACAATGATCAAGTATGGCAACGGCGAGTCTCCCTCGCCTTCCATCGTGTTTTTCTTCTGCTCCCGGGCAGGCGAAAGTTCTTCTTGTTTATTTGTTTTTGGCTTTTACACCGTCTCACCCTTTCCAACTTCTTCGACGCCTCCGGCTACCTGCACGGACGTCAAACGCGGGTCCGTATCCCCTCGATTCAGGGATTCACAACTAGCGTAACAGACGATGTAGCCTCGCGCGAGGGGATCGAATTCTCTTTGATTTCGATGTGCGCTACTGTATGCTAGCGCGCTTTTGAGACACGGCTGAAAAGAGGCCGGCGCGATGCTAAGAGCATCGCCTTCGAAGGTAGGGACCATACTTCTTTTTGTTTACTTATATTATTGCGGCCATAGCCGCAATAATATAACTTAAAATAATCAATGAACTTTCTTTCGTCCTGTTTGCAAGAAATATATTCGGCCAGAAGGGAATAGTCTTAGTAGTTTCCTTAGATGTCATGCGCTGTGCCGACCGCAGCGCCACCATCACAGTGGCGGGACGTCAACTCACGCCACCGTAGTTGAGTGTATCTATATAGTCTCACGTTGCCCTATCGTCTAAACATTATAAGAAGTTCTGCCGACTTTCAAACAAAAATTATATTGAAGGAAAAATATTTCAACTTTAGTGGCATCAGCAAATGATCTGTTCAACGTGATCGCTCGCACTGCCATTGCATTCGTCGAATCACCTAGTAAAGTTGCTTCACATGAATGCATTTGTTTGTCTTCGCAATTGAGTTTTAAAGGGGTAGGGAAACAAAATTCCAGCGCTCATTTTCTAGCTTCAATGTGCTGCATGTTGCACCCTGACCTCAAAACCCCAGTCTTCCGCTGAAGGGCACAAGAAAACTCATTTTAAAGCTAAATAAACGATCTTTCAATGTGCACCTGGTGGATGCCTGCGGAGCCTATTCTAGCAACGTTGGGGAACTTGCTACGTAGTCGTGATGTAGCAGATTCCTTCGGAGCAGCGCCGCTCTTTGGAATTTCAGCATTTTCCTTCTTAGGTTTGCTACTACCTCAACTCACAAATCGCGAATTTTACAAAACGGTCCAAGAAGACAGAAAGGAAGGACTCCCCTCTTTCTCAGACTCTGGTTCGTGCAACCGGACACAGCCATTCTCCCCCTAGAAGATTAGTCGGTCGCTCAAAACTCCAACAAAAGTTGCTTTCCCCATTCCGTTCAGCCCTAAGCTGACAGTGTTGTGGAAGCTACGTGCTCCATGGGCCAGCCACACGCTCGTCACCCCATGGGTACTTCGATCGGCTCGGTTGTAACGTGGTGACGCCATTGGCACCACCACAACGCTGACAACGCCACCAAGGGCAAAGCTCATAACCACGCCAGTTTTGCTACGTCACGAATGCGGGGAATCTTTTATTTCTACCATTTCGTCGTTTACCCTGAGACTGGGGGTTATTTTTTCGAAGAGCAGAAGTAACAGAAAAAACAGACAGGTCTCAAACTCAGCTACAAGTTTATTTCAACAACTTCCTCTTAAATAGTTCGTTCTCGTCGTCATATTAATTTTTACAATTTTAAGTGCTTTTTTTTTTAGTCATCCTGAATGGTTTCTTTGGTGTCTATTGTCTGTGGTGTGTATTGGTGTGTATTGTCTGTTTTCTATAATTTTGGAGGTGACCAGTTTTGAGTAGGATGTTGTTGTGGGCTGTTGTCCTGCTTATTGCGAGGACACAAAAGAGTTGCTTGAAGTCTTTGTGAGGCATATCTTCTGCTAGAACCTCAGTTTTCACTTGGAAACGTTGGGAGTGTCCGCTTCTTTTGTGATAGAGTAGAACCTGTAAAGCCACGGTGCAGAGGACAAGTCGTATGTGATTGGTTGATGACGACGAGAACGAACTATTTAAGAGGAAGTTGTTGAAATAAACTTGTAGCTGAGTTTGAGACCTGTCTGTTTTTTCTGTGACTTCTGCTCTTAAAAAAAAAAAAAAAAACAGTCTCAGGATAAACGACGAAATGGTTGACTTCTACCAGCTAGCCTGTACTTTGACTCTTTTCTTTTATTTCTGTTTTTGTTTGCGCCGGATATCCCATGATGCATCGCGCTCTCCGTTCGCTACTCTTTGGAGCGCTTGCTCGAGTACCACGTTTGGAACAAAAATATAGCCAGTTGCTCAAGCTACAAACGTGCGATTATCATTTACGGTTATTTTCCGTCATGCTTGACTCATTTCTGAACGAAATTTGAATATTTCAATTTTTGTTTTCGTACCCCTTTAATATATATAATTAGACATGCAGCCTTGTTCGTTTAGATTGCCACCGCTACTGCACTCGAGGATATTTTGGCAAGTTCGAACATTTTCATTCACGCCTCTAACACCCTTGTCAATTCATTGAAAATATCATCTACATGCATGTATTTGCAAAAAAAAAAAAAAACTGAAATTGACTCGATCTGTCTTCTTACAATAAACAACTGCGAGAAAAAAATTTCTCTTTTTTACGGTGATAATTATTTCTAATACATAATATTATGATTGTTTTCTAACACAGGGACCTATGAGTGACCTAACAAGTTGACATGCACAGTGCCTTGTGGCGTACGCCATACGTAGCCACAGGTCTGAAAGTCATACTCGAGGTAATGCTTGTACTACCAGATATCCTGCCAGATATCCTAGTTTCAGGAAAGGGCGGATGTCTGTCGTTCTTAAAAAAAACTGCCATCTTTTACAGCCCCGAGGAGCTGTAAAACTCAAGATAACTTTATTGTCTGGACGTGTGTCAAGATAAGTTTAGTATCTGCACGTGCGACAACCTCACTGAAACTCTGTGCGCGTGGAGTACGAGATGGCACGAGCCATCTCGTGCATAGCCGTCTGCATTCTCTCAACCAAAGCTTTGGCGACTTGACGCATGCGCCGAACGCTTGCTGAAATTAGTCTATTCAGTGCGAACTAACAAATACCAAATTGGCTCCAGGCGATTTATTTAACTCGCTTTTGTTTTCCGAAGCACAGTTTATTGTGGTGTAATAGACCTTGCACTGAATTTCCCAAGCATAAAACAGATGGTTGGCAACGTAGGTACAGGCGCTGCATGGGTGCTTGCTTTCCCTACAAAAGATATTCCAAGTAAAACCGCAAAATAAAGCCTCCGTGGAACGCGCGTGGGAACTGCCGTTGGTTTTAGATTTTTGCTTTCGAACAGTTAGAGCTGAAGACGCCAGTCGCGCTGCGTGTGTTCCCACGTTCCTCACACTATTTTTGATGCTTAGGTCATTCGGCAATTGTGTATTGCAAACTATGCCCTTCTTTACGTTGGAGACAAAGCCACGCTAGAATTGTCAATTGCATGTATGAGATGCTCCTTCAACGACACGTTACATTTAAGTTCCACTGAACACGATTCAGCCTAGATATGCGTGTCGTTAGAAAAAAAGTGTTCCTGGACATTTTCTGTTTAAACAAATAATCTTGTGGGATGGAATCCCTTGCACATAAGTAATCTCATTCTTGACATGCCGGCAACATTGAATCATATTTCCTTTCGCAAAAGCAAAAAGCATGGTCAGCTATCTTATTTTTACATCTATATGGTGCGTGAAGCTTTTATGAACCTCGAGTTGCTTGCTGAGTAGGGAATTCAAACAATATGGCAACTCACATTCGTCGGCTGGGTGTGTCCAGATTATCAGCATTTCATAACGCCTTACGATAAATGCGCCATCTTTTACGCCCTGACAACGTTTCTGACAACTCAGTCGAGATAGGCGAGAGCGCGATTGATAATATCGGTCAATAGACATACCTCTCTGAACGTAAATATTCGTACAAGGCTCAGGTTGTAGAGTCAATACGAAGAAATCAGATATCATTCTGTTCTATGCTGTAAGTTTATAACCAACGTTCTAACTATATTTTGCACCAGAACCACATTAACGCTGCACTTTAAAAGCAATAGCTCAACTGTACCTCCAAAGGTGGTGTGGAGAACATACACGAAATTCTGATTTTACGGCGCATATATTACATTGCCTATGAATAAATCATAGTTTAGGGAAATTAACTTGTGTCTTTTTTACCATAGGAACACGACTTCAGTTACTTTTCTCTACGCTGAATATTGAAATACCAGTGAGTCTTTTATAATTACTGACAGAATAAAAACGGCAGGACGCGTTTTAAGAACTTCCAGCCTCCAGCACGCACTCTGTTCCATACGTTGTGCTTTGCGGCGTGCGCGCGCTTGAGGTGCACAAGACACCCAAGCAATTTTGAACCGAGAAACTTCACCTTAGAGGCCAAAAAATGAAGCTTCTCCTTGCCGTTCTCACCTTGCCAGTGAGTATAAATACAAAAACTGTTTTGAGCGGCTCGGTACCATTCCCATGGAAAAGAACTTCTTATCTATAAGTTCCTACGTGGGTATGAAAGATAACGTTCGTAAAGTGGGTAGTTAGTAAATCTGTATGTTTGAAGATGTCCTACGATGCTCAACGTACCGATGAATTCGGTGGGCTGAACTCGATTGTGAATGTTTTGAGTGTAACTATGTAGTGACTATAAGCCTTCACCACCAGCGGGTGATGAATAAGTTTTAGAGCGCAGATCTTAGGCACCGTTTCCGGGTTGAGCGGCGTCGCCGTCGGCGTAACCGCGCGTTGCATGGTGGGACGTTTGCCCGCTAAATTTAGTGGGTAATTTTTTCCGCTAAATTTAGCGGGAAAATGTTTCCGCCATGTTTAGCAGAAAACATTTACCCGCTGAATTTAGCGTGAATATTTTCCCGCTACGTTTAGTGGGAAAATCGGTGTCAAGTAACCTCAACACCAATTCAGTTTTCCCGCTAATTGTAGCGGGAAGCTTTCTTCACTTAATTTAGCGGCCGCCAGTTGCCGATTCCTGAAGCAGAATGTACCATTAGTGAATCATTAGGCAAATTACTTAGTGCCCTCAGTTACATTACGAAGAATCGAAAAGACACAAATAAAGCGCGTAAAATACCACTCTGATGCAATTCAGTTAATAACAATAAACCAATATATGAACCACATAATTTCCACGTTTTTTCCAGTATCTTACAGTGAAGGATTGGCTCCAGGGAGTTTTTTTCGATGCGATTTTACTTTATCAAAGATCAGTTTCAGCAATCACTCAAATGCTTTACTAGTAGCTTAGTAGCACTGCAGTAGAGAATGGGTGGGGGGTATCAGTAGAGTGATTAATGCAAGATGCAGCATTAAAAAAAATTACATAAACCACATGGGTTGGGCATCAAATGATCTCAACATTTCATGCTGCTGAGCTGTCTATTTCATGCTGCTGAGTTATTTTTAAGATAACAGAAAAAAGGTTACCACCATCATACAACGCATACCTAGCAAGAACTTTCAATTTTGGTTTCATAGTTCATAGATATATAATGCAAAAGAAAAATATTGATAGGCCCGCCATTTCGTTGTGTCAAACAAAACATTTTCTGCATTTGTTTTGCAGGGTTCACGCGAACAACACCTGTGTGTACCAAAGGTAGAAGGCGAATTATAAATATTAAAGGAAGCAAGGAAAAGTACGTCCTTTTTGACATTACAAATTATCACAGAGATACAAATTCCCCTTTGCCTGCATCTTCACTTGTCATTATGTAAACTGGAAAATTTTGTTGCCTGGAGTAATACAAGAAATAGCGTACAGTTTATCAAATATTTGGACATGATTGTTTTGTCATATCTTACCAAGGTCGTACCAGCTATGGATATCATTTTCAGTGAAACCAATTGAACAGTGTTGATGTACAGCAGATATTCTACGTATTCCTTCTTTGAAATCAATGAGTATATGTCAACAAAATATCTATAAATAAAGTTTGGATCTGCAAAATATTGCCGATTGTGTCCACGAAGAGGAAAAATTTCTTTTAAATATACGAGAGCTACCCCGATGACCATGCTCTTCCTTTTTGTATGAATAGTTTCCCGAGCCTTTATTTGACATTAGATTCGCCTAAATAATTTTTCAGTTCACTAAAACTAGATATGTATTTGACATGCATATTTGTGTGCATTCCTTTGGCCGCTAAAATTATGAAATATTATTCACAATCGTATTTACAAACAAATTAATGGCAAAGCGCTATTAAACCAAACAGGAAATAGCAATATATATATATATATTATATATTTAATTTCGAAGTTGAAACAGCGCAACTGGACAAGAATAAAGATAAAGAAGAGATAAGACTCAGCTCTGTACTTGTACCTTGTCCTTGTCTAGCTGCGCGGTGTTCACTTCAAGGGGTCGAATAACCGACTAGCCTAAACAAACCTTTTAGCGAATTATTTTTTTGTTAGAATAAGATAGGATGCGGGTGCAAATATAGATACCGATTGTTGATATCGCTAGCAAATGAATATGATGTCAACGTATATTATCTAACATATAAAAAATAACAACATTTATAGGATCACAAATGTTTTATGTTAGCTCCAAGTGGTTTTGCTTTTAAATTGATAAGCTGTACTAAATAATGCCTTGATGTCCCCTGTGGCCGAAGTGTTTGGACATTCTACTATGATCGGTAATTCGTAACCGTCAAACATTATCAAATTAACATACGAACGGAAGAAATGTGAGGCGGATCGTAGCTTTTTCGACACGAATTTCCGTGAATCACGCTGTTAACAATCCAACATTGCGCGCAGTAGATATTAGGGTTGAGCGTTGATTAAAACATGAACCCAACTAATATTTCCCTTTAATTGATCAATTCATTAATCAATTGGTTGGTTTGAACTCTAGGCATAAGATCTAAACACATTACCGCAACTGCACACATTCTTGCAAGTATTTTGCTATGGTAATACTGGCGAGTAGGGGCGCATTCGAAACTTGACGATATAGAGTGCTCATCGAAACAAAATGGACCAGTGGAGCGCGTGGCCTCGCGTACCCGTAGCAACATCTGCCTGGATAAGCACTACTATCTTATGTCGCGAGTCGCACATACACTTAGCTATGTCAAGCACGCAGCAACTATTGGAGCTCGGGGCATAAGCCCCGATGTATTAACGCTGGCAATAAACTTACAGCCTGACCGTGTTTTCCTTTTCCCTTCGCTGTAGCACACAAAAATGTATATTCTTTAAACGCTAAGGTTGGGAAGGATATCATCACCAATGGATGTGAGCTCAGAGTTTATACTAAATATACCTGTAGTATTATGGCATGTATGTTTTTTGGTTTTTTTTTCATTCTAACTAAAATAAAGTGTCTTGCCTTTTGTTGTCATGTTTGTGTTTGGGGCGAAATAGTCTTAAATGCACATCTTGAATGGACAGGGCAATAAACAAATGCCCGGTGTCTTGCGGTGATAAGAAAAATGATTATTCTTAAAAATCATGCTTTATAGTAATCATTTATTGGGGTTGCGCCACGAGTGAGAATAGCAGATGATTGTATGTCTCAGCTACACGCATGTGCTACACCAGATAGATAGTTTCTCCGAGCAGGTATCGCAGAAAGTACGTGACGCCACGCGCTCCGCTGCTTCATTTCGTTTTGTTGAGCACAAATTTACAAAGCAATAACAAAACAAAAAAACTCATGTGCAGACATGTATTGAAGATAACAATGTCATTTTCTGTATATGATTCCTCTGGACACGGCCGCATCATTCTGGTCACCGCTCAGCTAAAAGCAACCAGCTGAGTGGAACTGCTTTTTTTTTTTTTTTCGCCGGGGGAAACAAAAGTATTTGAGGCGACCGCAGTGAGTGGTATTAAACCTGTTGGCGCGGCATAACTGTCACAGTGCCTGGCTGCGAACGAGCTGGAGCGGAGCAAAGACTGAGCAAAGCAAAAAAAAAAATGTTCCTGGCCGCGGTTCCACTCCTCCCGCGAAGAGCTCAGGAAAATCACCTGTATCGCTGCTTCTGTGCATCTCCAGATAAAGCAGCTCAGTAGCAAAGCGTGCTGGTTTCCTTTTTTCGGAGGTACCACGTAGACATTCAGTACACTGTTAGCAGCTCCCGTGTACTTGGTGAATATTTGGGGCGAAAAACACGCCATTTACACAGATTGCCATAAATTTACACGTTGAGTAACGGATAATTTGTTCAAAAATCGTGCGAGGTTGTAAAAAACGTCTTTTGCTTTGGTTATACACGCATAACCGTGTAGCCGACCACGGAAGCAGGCATCACCCCCGGCGGCGACCGCAGCATTGCCGGTTACCGAAGCACTGGAATGCTTGGGGACGCACCTAGAAAGGAACGTGGAGACAAATTCCGGAGAAAGAAACATGTCCCGGAGACAGATATGCCCCAAAAGCAATTACGCCATGTTGCGGGACGGGGCGAACCGCGCGCTTACCGCGCTTGCTGCCATTGCTGCCATTGATTGTGGTCGCGATAGCAATGTGGCTTCCCTTATGTCGCCCTTGTTTTGTATTTATTTTAGGGTTCTTAATAATTGTTTCTTACACACCACAAATAAAGTTAGCGGTCTAATTACTCGCTCTAAACAGTTACAATGGATATAAAAAGCGTGCCCTCGATCTGAACACGTGATATTGCAGTTGGTTTCGTTTTGGCTTCAGCCCTTCAACTGCAAGCGAAGGTGCCGCCGCTTCCCATACACCCTCCTCAGAATTTATGGCGCTCTGTGGTGGCCTGTGTTGTTGCATCTGTAGGTAATCTTTAAGTTAGAGCTGACAGAGAAAATTTGGCCACGGCGCAACGCCGATGTACGCTGGAAGATAGAGCCAGTTTGCTTTCGTTGTTTTTATTTGGTCGGAGAAAGTCTGGCAACAACGTACGTTTAACATGGCGTCGGTATTGTTTTGGTTGGACGGGAAGGGGAAAAGCTGCTCGGTTTGCGAGCAGGTGTAGCGAAGACGTGACCGAAGAAGTGCCCCTGTGATGTTCCCTGACGGCGGAAAGTATAATTCATAATCGTCGTGTGTGCTTGGAAAGCGAAGGGAGTCACCGGGTCCACGAGTGCGCAACCACAAGCCAAGGTTCACGACGGCGCTGCGTTGACTTCAGCGATCTCGTTCTGTTTGGTGCAACGCGGCGATGCGACAAAGAGCTGAAGTGTTCGTGGTGTGTGGTGTGGTGCTTGGAGGTAGAAAGCCACACTAACACGGAGCGCGAATTGGTGGTTGTGGGGTTGAGGGAAACCCGTATACGGGTTCAGTCCCGTCGTCGTCAGCTAATCTGGTCGAGCAAGTCCGGGAGGACGCAGCGAGCGTCTTTAAAAGTAGATCTTTCTTCGTTCCGTTTCAAAATGTGGAAGTATCCCGACGCATACCGTGAATAAAAAGCTGCTGGCGTATTCAACAAAATTACGTCGTATAACCAGAATTATGGACTCCGGATTGCTGTCATAGATCTGCCGTTTTTATGCCTCCTGTTGTTGGACTGCGTTTGCACAGAGACATGTTTGCACAGCGACGCACACCGCTCGAGTAGATGATTCGGTCCTGCAAGCGACCAGTTAACATAATTACATGAAAACTTATGTCACCACTGATATTTTCCTTTAAATCTCGTGCAAGTTTGTTGCTGTCATCATGCGGTGTGAATAAATTGGGGCAAGATTTCCTACCTGCCTACAAATGCCTGAACTGAGACCATTTTTTACGCAGTGAACATAGTGCTTTTTCTTTATTTTTGGAAAGAGGCGTTGGCGCATTTATTACTGTACAATCACTTGAGAATCGAGAAATTTTGGAGAGCGAGCAGGCTTTCCCAACTTTGTCCCTTTTCTCTCTGGCACTGCCCCGAGTTTCAGTAGGCATTCCTACTAGCAGGTACAAACTGCTCTAAAGAAGATAAAAGACAGGGGAACCCAGGACGGTTCGGACTCCGTGTTTTGAGCTTTTCGCAAGGTGACTGGGCAAATGCTCTTGCGAAGTATGCGGAATATGCAAACGATTTTGTTATGCACGTCATTTGCTTCTCTCCAGCGAAAAGAATAAGATGATCTACAAAGGCGCAATCACATGCCAAGATTTGCGATGAGTGCGTTTGCTTCGGTGGTCGGTGTAATTGTATTGTACCCTGCTCTCTGCAACACCGTGTCATGACGAAGAGATGGAACGGTCACAGTTTGTGCTGGCCTACCGGTTGACAGAAACCCGCATCGCCCGCATCGGCACCGAGTGCACTTGGGCTGTTGATGGGCAAGCCTTTCATCCGCGGCTTGTCGCCAGCTGCTCCTGCTGGTCAACGGTGAAGAAGCGGCGAGAGTGACCTCTGAGGTAAATGTCAATCCTCGTTCATGGAGTTATCCGGTGTCAAAGTGTGCAAGATGTCCAACGTGTACTGAGGGCGGTAACTACGAGCGTTTTGCCTTGCTTTTATAACCGCAACCAGAGCAGCGAGATAACTGCCTTGCGTAGTCCGAAATTACGAAGCAATAAGTTTCAACAGGTCGAGTACGTCACCTGGGATGTAGGCGAGACGGTGCACCCTGTTTAAACGCTTGCAGTATTTCCGAGTGGTACCAGGAAAACGACGTCAACAGAGGAGTTCGCGATTCAGCATAATGCAGTGACACGGGCTCGTGAATCTTCAAAATTCGAAATAATAAAGATATATAAAAAAAATCGCATTAGCGCCACACAAGTGATCACGAATAACACCGGTCAGGAACTCCCGAGCCCCACCGCTCCAGTCAACACCGACACGACATGCGACAACAAACTGCATCAAAACGGCCCAAAAGTGAAGGCGTGTGCTCCCGTACTGCAACTAGCGGAAGTGAAGTGTTGAGAGGATGTCCTTCACAAGAATATATAAAAAATGTTTTGCGCAAGGATCATTTCCATTCAATATTACTAAATAATGATAAAATCTCAATAATTTTTTTTAAAAATCTGATTCAAGAGAGTCTGACTGCTCATAACACTGGTCTAGCATGAATATACACTCTAAAAAAAAAAGGTGTCAAAGGAGAGTAACTGCCCTAAGTTACCCTACTTTAACCTTCTCTTCATCCAAGTTATTCTTTCGCGACCGCTTCTTTCGATGATACTCTCCCTTAACCCTCACTCGAACTCTAGAGTAACTGTAGCTAGAGTTAGTTTCTCCTCGTGATATCACGGGCTGTCAACAGATGGCGCCGCTATGGGGTCGGCGCTAGGGTGCCTACATGTCTGTCTGTCTCAGGGTGAAGACATCCATTGTTGCCCTGAATGTGCCAGCGCGTGACGTTTTCCTGCACTCGGTGCGTGACTTGGGCGGTAAAATGGCGTGTATGCATTAGCCAAAGCTACGCGCTCGAGCTGCGTGACACCGGATTGCGCGCGACTTCAAAATGCATAAAAAAACGATTGGGCGAAAAATGGCTGAGATGTCACCACTCAAGCAAAAGCGCGCGTGTGTATGAAGGCACTCTAGTCGGCGCATTTTCGACGCTGTTCGGCGCAGATTTTTGTTGTTGTTGTGTTTTTCTTTTTCCGGGGAAGGTTTTTTTTTTTTCCCTAGCCGCTTCTTTTTTTTTTTTTTTTTGTGGGGGGGGGGGGGGGGTGGGGGGGGAGGAGATGGGCAAGGATATTTTAATAAGTGAGTTGATACAGCCTACCTTTACTTAATTTTGTCAACGCGCAATTCAAATGTTTTTTCTGCTAATTAAAAAAAAAAAAAGAACCTGCAGAATTTACAGGTGGTTTTTTGCTGCTCCTTCGTGCATATGCGTCGCCAGCGATACGAGCTTATAGGGACCACCAAATGAGGCCGCCGATGTCCGCGTCTATGCATCGCCCTCCCGTCGCGGCCAAACGCATGGGACTTTCGCTTTAGATTATTATGTTGACTTATGATCTTGATAGAAAAGCTTCGTACCCTAACTACGGGTTTATGGACTGCGCTTCGTGTCAGGAGAAGAACATTTTTTGCTTCCAACATGGTGACAAGGCACTGATAGTAGACGACAATGTTGGTTTTGACCTACAGTTTAGCCGGAAGTGACGTCAGCTGCAACAAATGTATACTTAGAAGCGCCAGAAAAAACAAACAACCGAACTGAAAGAAGTAGTATTGCAAACTCAGAGCGGCTACCGGCAGCTCAATTTTATTTGGAAAACACGAACGTATTTGCACACCAGCGGCGTAGCCAGGGGACGGGGTGTTGGGCGTTGAAGGGTCGGAACACCGCCGAAGTTTCATGGTTGTCCCCCTTTACCCCTTCCACTTTTCCAATGTCAGTATTTTTTTGTGTGTGTGTTTCGTTTCGACAATCCACTACGGCGAGGAGCGGTGCATGCCCACAACATACCGAAGCAAAACGAAAAAGACGACGCTGTCCGTGGACTGCGTGAAGAACACATCTCCGGCTCCGGCTCTTCGAACAGCCCTCTCCAAACTCGGCCACGTTTGTAACCGAAGCCTTTCTTCAGGCTCGTAGGTGCGAATGGCTTAGCTCCCGACGTCATAAAAGCCGCGAAATCCTGACCTCGAAAGACGCTGGACTCGCTTCGGAGAAGGCAGGCGGCTTAACTAAAGTTCCCCTACCCTTTGAGTGTCAAGGACTCGACGACAATTTCAGGGCAGCACAACAAAATTCCAAAATAGCAATGATTTGACTTTACGAACCCTACAATGCGGAGAAAACCGGACGACAAAATAACAAACAGCTTAGCGTTTTTTTTTGTTTTTTGTTTTTTTGCTTCGTTTTTTTTAAAATTTTTTTAGGGTTCACTCGCCTGCGCTTATTTAGCTTCAATATGGCACAAAAATGCAAAAAACACACACACACAAACATCCCCATCGTTAAAAAAAAAAGAAAAGAAGCAACAGAGAAAAGCGACAGCATATGCACTGTTGAAGCATATTTGTAATGCTC
This sequence comes from Ixodes scapularis, assembly GCF_016920785.2. NCBI lineage: Eukaryota > Metazoa > Arthropoda > Arachnida > Ixodida > Ixodidae > Ixodes > Ixodes scapularis. Next base: position 92,209,323 of record NW_024609835.1, read on the forward strand.
ATAATCACTTGGTTTCAAAGCGTATCTCGTTGACTTCTTTAATCGCCGAAGTGGGTAATGTTTACATGCTTGCGTTGAGCACGTGAGTCGTGGAACTTTTTCAAAAATGAGTTCAAAAGCCAAGCCGTTCTTGACGTTCTTTTTTTTTCTTTTTTTTTAAGAATGATTATTGACCTACAACTTCAAGCGTGTCATCACCGTCTCCAACAGCTAGAGTCGGCACATTCTAGGGTGCCTTCATGTGCGCTTTGCTTAGGGTGGTGGCATCTCGCCATTTTGTCCCACACGTTTATTTGTATTTTTTGTTCAGAAGCGCGTGAAAGAGCGTGTCCTTGCACGCGTTTGTGGCGCTGACTGTGCTACGGCGACATTTTGTTTTCGTCGATTTCTTTGTATTTTCCCCGTGAGCGAGTGCTGTCGGCATCGGGTACTACAAAGGGTGGCATCACCCTAAACAGAAGGACATTGAGGCACCCTAGCACATTCTCGTCAGGCAGCATCGTCCGCCCTAGGCGAGTGCGATGTTGTGGCCAACGACGTCGGTCTCTATGTCGCAAGCCTCGACTTCGATCAAATCGGCGGCCTGTGCGGAGCATTCGTTTTGTTAAATACACTTCCTGGGGAAGTACTGGTTTTGACACAGATGTGGAGGGACCGCACCGCGTAGCGCGTCTCGGCGGTACAGGCAACTAGCATTTGCCTAGAGGCTTTGTATCCTAATGTAACCCGCCTGCTTAGCTTAACCCGCCTGCTTAGCGCAATAGCTTCCACCATGCTAATTATAAACACCGTCGAACTTGTTGTCCGTAAGGTAATGACGTCACGAGAGGAAACCATAGGAGGGCGCCACCAAAACATCTCGCCTCTAATAGGGGCTGCGCTTTTGAACATTCACCGAAATATGCAAATCGGCACCGAAAGGGTACTCTCACTTCTTTCTATCGACCGACGGCGGCTTCCACTAAATGTTTAGACCCCACTAAATGATAGAAACTAGTATTTTTTTTCTTAAACTTAAACGGAAATAGCCTAAAACATGATTATACAACGATATTTTCTGAAAAAATGTGATCCGCGCAGGGGAAGTACTGGTTTTGACACAGATGTGGAGGCACCGCACCGCGTAGCGCGTCTCGGCGGTACAGGCAACTTGCATTTGCCCAGAGGCTTTGTATCGTGATGTAACCCGCCTGCTGCCAATCCTGGTCACCATGCTCGTTAGCAGCACTGAATCGGAACGTTTGTTTTCTAGACTCCGAATACTGGGACGTTGAAGCACCTGAGGGCTTCAACGTCCCAGGGGCGTTTGCTACTCCGTTCCAAGCTGAGACCAGACGCTCCGCCTTCAACGCGAGCTCGCTGGCTTCGGTAGTGCTTTGGTTGCGCGTGCCTGCGCGATCACACTTGTTTTTGCAAGGGCAGAAAGATGGCGACGTGTGCGATCAAAAGCGTCGCTGTGGTCGGCCTTCTACGATTGGCCGAATGGTGACTATGAAGTCAGCAAAGGTTTTCTCATCGACAGAAATAAGAGTAATGAAAGAACTTCAATTTTGACGGTGTTGGTAGTGTTGGTTTCAGAGCGCAATAGCTTCCACCATGCTAATTATAAACACCGTCGAACTTGTTGTCCGTAAGGTAATGACGTCACGAGAGGAAACCGTATACGAGGGCGTCACCAAAATATCTCGCCGCTAACAGGGGCTGCGCTTTTGAACATTCACCGAAATATGCAAATCAGCACCGAAAGGGTACTCTCAGGCCTGGTTCACACTTGCGCATCGGCGGGCGAATCTGCAAGAATTCGGCCGCCGGGCGTAGCGTCCCCTGTGCATTGCCGCGGCCAATTCCGTTCGGCGACAGCGCATTAGCTGTAAGTGTGAACCAGGCCTCACTTCTTCCAATCGACCGACGGCGGCTTCTACTAAATGTTTAGACCCCACAAAATGATAGAAACTGGTATTTTTCTCACACTTTCTCGTAAAACAACAACGAAGAACGTAAATAGCCTAAAACATGACTATACAACAATATTTTCTGAAAAAATGTGATCCGCGCAGGAGCAATGAGCGTGACGCTTCACTATTCACTTCGCTCATTACCCCTCTGCGCATTGCAGTTTTTGTGTTTAATCGTATTCTAAACTTCGCTATTCTCTGGCACTTTTCCATAGTTTTCAGTCATTGGATACCCGAGTGTTCCGCATTGAAGTGCACGCACCGTAATTTTTTGTGAGCCTGTTTAGACTTTTTTGCTCGAAGTCAATTATAATATTTTCTGACTGCGTTCTTTCGTCGTTTAACATTAAATTCTCCTTTTTTTAAATACTGGACGAACGAGATGGTGGAAAAGAAGGTTGGACTTTTGTCGTCTAAGAAACAGGAAAATAGCAAACAAAATTGTGTTTGGGCAGTTTCTTTTCCCGGTCTCTTCTTTTCTTTGTGTCTTTCAAACAGCTTAAGCAAAGAAAAACACCCATGAAAAAAATTCCCTGGCTACGCCACTGATACACACTTTATTATACCTCAAGCCAAATGAATCTGAATTTCTTATTTGATGAAACGAGCGACGACGCACTGATGCAACTATCATCGTCCTTTACACTGATTTTGAACACCTCGAAATTTTTCCCCTCTGTTTTCTGTTCCTACTTGCCCGGAATCTGATTTATCCAGCAAAGGGTCGTACGAACATTTATCACAGTGGACTGCCAAGTTCCCTAAAGAAGACCGCTTTACAGAAAGTTCATGCCCTATGTGCGATCGGGTGGTGCACGAAAGCACCCGATATCAAATGCCCCACGACTGGCACCCGCCGTTTTGCCCTGCCTTCAAAGGGCTAGTTTTATCGGAAGCCCATGACGCGAATTCCCAGATCATGTGGCCTGGTCCTCACTGTGACGGCGGAGCATTCTGCTTTTAATTAAGAGACAGCTAGTGTGCACGCGAGCGCGTGGAAGGTAATCATGCCGTCATTTGTAGACCCTCAAGATATTAGGTTATGCATGAAACAACGGCGGTTCAAGCGTGTACAAGGATTCTGCACGTGGGGCTATAATACTAAACCCGTACGATCGCCCACATGTCGTTGATATTTTAGACTACCGATGTGGCGCATTCCTCATGTTTGTGTGCATGTCTCTTTGAGCGCATGCTCTCCTGTTTTGTTTATATTGAGGCATTAGCTAGTTAGCTTCACTGGTGCTCTGAGGGAACGCCAAGTGGCCGACAATCTTCTTGCAATTTATATCACCCCTTTTTCTTTTCGTTGGGAGACATTTGATTTATCATTATCTTTTTTTTTTTATTTTGACATGAGGCTTCAAGTTGAGTTCAATGCTCGTGTCTGTCAATTCCTTTTTGTCCCCTTGTTCTAGAGTTATCATGTGTAAGGAATCTCTACTATATTGTTTTTTTGGTTACCCGGATAGCAAATACCAGCTGAGACAAACTGACGAATTCGAGAGAGGGAAGAGCGTAGTGGAGGGGCGCGCCGATGGCCTCGAAACGGGTTGCTTACGAAGGTCCCTCGTAGGGAGCAAGAGCTCTATCTCTCCCTCGAAAAGGGCGAGAGAAGGTGCTGAGAAAATAATTTCCCTCCCGTTTTCCCCACCCACCATCACTAATCCCTCCAAATCTCTTGTGAGCCTAGGGGACTCGGCGTCCGCGTCCTTGAAGGAGGAGGGCTCCCTTGATACCTAAGCTGACAGTGTCGGAAGACCGTCGAGCCCACCATGCCAGTTATCGCGTGCGCCACTCTCTGCGCGTGGTTACGGGAGGGAGCGTGATCATGTGATTAAAGCCAAATGTACGATTGGCTCACCGAACACCTTAGCTTCCTCTTCACTTTCAGCTTAGGAGTGACGGAGTCCAGCCCGCGAAGCGCGCGCACACACACACACTCACACAAAGTGGAGTCGCGTGAACCAAGGCCTAACGATAAGGTAGGGACTGGACGACGGAGGGGACGGTCCCCTCAATGTCCAACACGCGCATCCGCGAACTGGAAAGGGGCAGAGGCGCTTCGCAATTTATGAAGTTTTTTTTCCGGCAGAGATAGCTCTTTTCAAGAATGGCAAGATGAACATGCTCATATCAGGACACCGTGGTGTCAGTTTCTTAAGTTGTTTAGGTTCATTTGATTGCTTAGCGGACATTTATTATTATTATTTTTATCGGGTGAACCGGCTGGGCATCTCCTTTATCCACGCTTCCCCAACTGGAACCGGTAAGAACGATGGTTTATTGCCAAGTGCGATCTTCAACATGCGGAATGTCAAGACCTTGGATATTCTCTCGGCAGCGCCTATACACCGGTGATCTTCCTTTGTTGTGGCCATACATGTCACCACCAGCTTCGACGGACCGAAGACACGACGGACCACTTTCTTTTGCACGTGAGTGACAATGAGAGGATCCTCTCCTTCTTCTTGACCATCGGAGACATGTGTTCTTGCTACGTAATGCACGTTTTGTCATGATCCGATCCGTTTGAACCGTGTCTAACTCTGGGCCGGGAGTCTCCGACGAGTCCCGCGTGTAGTCCACAGCGATTGGCCTGAAAGGTCCTGTACAGCGTTATTTGTAAATGCTTTTTATTCCAATAGTCTGTGAGAGACGTTCTGATTGGGTATTTTCGTGTTTGAAGTCATTTAGTTCATTTTTTCTGTTAAAATATGGCTGTCTTCTTGAAGGTAGATGTGTGCTGTAGTAAAGTCCTCCCAGTATGTCCAAAGCCGAATTGCACGGGGCGTTGAGTAGTCCTTCTTTGCCAAGATTCAGCTAGTCGGGTGGTTGTGGAGTGTCAGCTATGTCACTGCGCTATGCGAGCGTATTTGCCAGTAATCGTCTTTACTCGACAAGTTTTTTTTTTACGTGAGTGATTTATTGATTCAAGCATCATGTTGCGTTGAACTGTCATATTTTGTTTGTATAACAGGGTATTTATTGGACTGATAATTTAAAAGTACATTTTACACTGGTGAGCTGAAGGGGAGGCCAGCGATTTGATTTATAACTTGTCTAATTTGTGTATTGCCGTTGCTCGTGGCGATGCCAAGTTGTTTTGCAGCACAACATGTATCCGCATATGTCGTTGTTACTGTTTTGTACTCTCGTGTTACGTACCCCCCCTTATGTAATGCCCTCAACGAGGGCCTTTAAGGGAACTTGAAGAAATAAATAAATAAATGAATAAATAAATAATATAAAGGCCCCCCCCCCCCCCCCCCCAATATGCGTACATTTATAACTACACTTTCCTGCGCCGCAAACACCGCAATTCCTTAAAGCTGTTTATTTTTTTCTTTCAAATCAACGTAGAAACATAGGTGGGAACTTAAATGTAGAGGTTGCAATAAACATGTTTTAAGTTTAGATCAAGGATTGAGAGACGCTGTGATGCTGCCAGAGTAGGGCTAAGCAACTTATAGATTAACCTTTTTACTATGTGGGAAAAAAAAGAGCTCCAAATTCGACCTTTCAATGCGTGTGCCTGCCCCTGCATTCAGAGTGGTGCAACCAGTTCATCCGCATGCAATAAAAAACATAGAGCCCACATCTATTGCGCAGCAGCACGATGAATTGGCACACATGAGCAGCTCGCTGACTTTCTAGCAGTGTCGGTTGTGGTAGAACTTGAGCTCGCCGCGATGCATGTTCTGTTTTGACATGTAGCATATTTATCAGTTATTTTAATACTCGCCAATCTTAATTTGTATGTTCTTGGTTTGGCCTACTTTTAAATTTCTTTTTCTTCTTGTTTTGTTTTGTTTAGAATTCGTGAATTTTAGTAGGTACAACTTTTTTTTTATTAAGGTTCAATGGTACTTTATGGCGAATTATCCCCTTGTAGAGCTGTAGTTACAATATTTAATGATTGGTCTCCCCAAACTTAGATGTTACTTGCATTCGTTAGCTTCCTTTCTAAAGTTGTGAAATAAACTATAATATGATGGCAGTCAGCACTGAAACGCAATACGTTGTTTACACTAATTTATCTATAAAAATGTTCCTAACATATTGTATGCCACTTGGAGAAATGCAGACGTTAAGAAATTGCATTCGTCCTACCCCTCAGTCTAGTGTCTATATAATAAAGCTATGTCTTGCACCGCTATGGGCAGAGGCCAGCTGATTTGCTACTGTTTGGAAGGTGGAGGGGTGATGTGCAAGGAAGCTAAACTCTGTCCCTCACTCCCATATTGCCTGTTATAATTGTTCCAAAAGTCAGGGAGAAGGGGGAGAGAACTGCCCCCTCTCCTTGCCCCCTTTTTCTGATGGGGTGCAAACTTGAGGATACCATAAATGAATGCAACCGCTTATGGCTGCTGTTGCATACAAAGGAAACAAATAGAGAGAGAGCGAGGGATGTGGTTATCTTTCTCTTAGGTGTTCATAGCAGGGGATACGAACGGTTTTGGATTTTTGCGAATGAGCGAGCTAGCAATCAGTGCTGCCTTAGTGTTCGGTTGGGACCCTTATTCAATCGGCAAGAAAGCGAGCCCCAGCCAATTATTGGAGCGCATCCTATGAATGGCTCCTGGGATTTTCGAAAATGGTCTATTGTCTCGCACATGAGTGCACTGGTATTAACTAAAAGCACTTCGCGAGCTGTTTCCTCTCTTTTAATATTGCTGACTCTGCATTTAAGCATTCATTCTTCACAGGAGGAGGGACACGGCCGATCGACCTGTCCGGTGACGAGAATTGACGAAGAGGACTCAAGTGCCGTAACTGTGGTGTTGGAGGACCACTCCTTTGAGGTGACGGGCTGGTGCAGCGCTCGTTCTTGCATCGCACGGAGTCGACGACATTTCTTACCGTCAAAAAGCAAGCCAGTCACTCGGAGTGATTGGGCACTTCATTAGTTTGAAGTACAAATAAAGTCCGTCTCGGCTTTAGACTTGATCACGAAGTTAGAAAAAACTTGTTAGCCATAGGAAATTTGTGTGCCGGTTTTGCCTTTTTTGCCATGTGCTGAAATTAAAATTTTGGTTTATTAAACTCTATTTTACTGTTTTATTTCAGTGCTGACTTTTTATGAGAACCTATAGCCTCTGTGCAGGCTCATGCTTTATATTTTGTCATTTTTCAGCTGCAGTTCCACATTTCCTTTGCACCCATCTCCTTGTGAACATGTACATAGCTGCTTTTAGATTTTAGGGTTTCCTGAAGAGAGTGCTAATTCTTTTATACAGAGTTTAGGCAACACATCAGATGGGTCTGTACTTACTGCACACAATTATTTCTGTAAAGTAATTACAGTCCCATTCAAGTGTTGCCTAAACTCTGTATTAAAGAGTTAAGTACTATCTAAGGAGGGGTCATACAAACTGCTCAAGTGTGCTGCTATGTGACATTAACTCTTTGTAGAGAGCAGAGTTAACTCTTTAACATGGACTCAAGGTACAATCCAAATGGAGTTGTATTTACTCCACAATAACGCTAAAACTACCCTTCCTGGAGACCGTGCTTAACTCTTAAATATAGAGTTCAGGCAGCACTTCTAATGGAGTTGTCATTACTCTCCACAAACGAGTGGATTCAACTCTTCCCGGAGAGCATGTTTAACTCTTGCATACAGAGTTTAGGCAACACTTCTAATAGAGTTGTGGCTACTCTACACGATGGAGTGAGGGTAACTCTTCCTGGCGAGTACGCGTAACTCTTGAATACAGAGTTCAGGCAACATTGTAATAGAGTTGTAGTTACCCTACACGAAGGAATGGAGGTAACTCTTCCTGGAGAGTATCCTTCACTCGTCAACAAGGAGTTTCGGCAACACTTCTAATAGAGTTATAGTCACTCTACACAAAAAAGTGAAATTTACTCTCATCAAAGAGTGTAGGCAACACTTCTCATGGAGTTATAGTTACTCTACACAAAGGAGTGAAGGTAACACTTACACTTACACATCAAAAGAGTAGCCCTGACTCTCTCAAAGGTATTGGCGTGACTCTCTATAGAAGAGTTAAATGAACACTTGTATGGAAGAGTTAAACATACACTTGCCTCCGAAGAGTTATAGTTACTCTTTAAAAGAGTGGATTCTGTGACAAGCCAGTTACACTCCAAAAAGAGTTAAATCGACACCTTTTTTTTTAGAGTGTAACACTAATTTGAACTTCTTCATGGCCGGTTTAAGATTTATTGTTAATACATCGTTATTTTTCGCAACGGACTAACATTATAAATTCTGCCTCCATACTTTTTAAATGCAAACAGTTCTTACGTACGGCTGTCCATTGCGCGTGTTTTGTGTCTTCTTCTATAAATCTGTAACGACAAACGACTAAAGAGCTCACCCGAACATGTCAAGCTTACATACGCCGCGGGGAGAAAAGCTTCTCGAGTAGGATGTGTCGGGCGCGGTGTCGGTGTTGTGTTTGTGTATATGTGGGTGCTGTTTAATGAGTGATATTCGAGTTGTCTGCGATTTATTTGGGGTTTCTGTCTACTCGTGGTCGGTCGTAGCGTATTAACAAACTCTTTTTTTATAAACTGTTAGAAATCTCGCTAGGCGGCGCAAGTTGCTGCACGATTCCAAACGGCTCGATCGTAGCTACCGACGCCGCCGACCGCTGACGACACACGTACGTACCTTGGCACGTAGCTACGTCCGCCGCTCGGAGACTGTTCAGTATGTATAAAATACATCGAACGAGAAAAAACGCCGTCCGGTGTGCTCTCGATTTAGCTGAAAGGCGCGTGGCTCGCTGGGCTGGTCTATCGCCTGTTATCGGCTGCTGGCCGCCATGTTTTATGAGCACGCTCAGTCAACACGCTCAATCATGTTTAGCGAAAGAAAAACACGGTGTATCGTGTTAAGTTTACACGGCACCTCACGTGTAGACGAAAAACACAATTGGCTGCGTGTAAAAGCGTGTAATAATGGACACTTTCGACGTGTCCGCTATGGGACAACGGTTAGACGTCTGGGCGTGTTATTTTTGCTAACAGTGTAGGTTTCTTGGGCCCGTGTAACGACGTATTCACTGAAGAAAATACCAAACTTTTTGCTCGAAGGCCAACAAAGTCCGAAGTAATGGCGCCGCCTCTATCGACATTGCCACCATCCCGAGTCCGCGCTGCCTCTATTAGCAAAATCACGGAAGGGGAAAGGTTGTGACAAGAAATCAATACTCCGTCGAGCAGAGCCTCACTCATCGAGAGTCCCAGTGGCCGTTGGTTTTAACCGTCTTATATTGCCTGCGGGAATAGACACGCCCGAGGTGTTCTGAAGTAGGCTCGCTCATCGGAGGGGCGGACGCGTCCAATGATTAAAGTCCCGAAGTGTGTGCCTGTGGCCAATCATCCGAGAAGGGCGAGGGAGAGCAGTCCACAGGGGAATATGGCCTCGCGTCCCATCGGTGACGCGCCCCAACATGGCGATGCCCCACGGCCTGCCTGAGCTAAGCCTAGATAAGGATGCGGGGAACACATAGTTTCTACCACGTTACCAACCGGAGAACACGTGGTTCCTACCTCCGTGCCAAGTGACTTCGTGCACTCGGCACGGGCATAACTACTTCGGTGCCAGTGAAGCAAAGAAACCTTTGCTAACATTGCTTACAACATGGTTTTGTCTGAGCACGAAATTACCAAATTTATAGCGGAGATCTTGGCAAAAGCGGTCGTATTGAGCCTTTTGTTTGGCTCACACTCCCTCAAGATTGCGACGGGCCTCCGAGAAAGCTTCCGTCATCCGGGTGTTTAGCTTGCGTTACTGTTCTCTCTGTGTCGACTATGCGTCGTTTACCCCGGCGTTTGTCGTGAGGACGTGGTCCATTGGATCTGGCAATTCCCTTGCAAATGAGGGTGAAACCTCTCGAACGATCGACAGTGGAACTGAGAGCGCCCCAAACCTCAGGGATGTATGCGTCCCAGTCGCGGTGCTTTTCGGAAAATGCTGCCAGCGTGGGCTTGACATTTCTGTTACATCGCTCCGTGATGTTCTCCTCTGAGTGGTAGTGTGCGGCTTGTTTTGTGCTTGACGCCCAGGGCTTTGCAAGCGTCCAAATATACCTTCCCGACGAAGTAGCTCGCTCTGCCTGTTTTTAAGAACTTAAGCATACCCGAATCGGGCGAAAAACCTCTTTGATATTTTTGGTGATCGCTCAGGCAGTCAGATTTGGTAGCAGGAAAGTTGGACCCATTTTCTGAATGGTCAGTGACAACCAACAGATACAGGTGTCCTTTGGGGCTCCTCGGTAAAAAGCCGACCACGTTAGAAGCCGCATTGACATGGTACTTGGCTGTGGATTGGCTGAATTACTCCCGGGAGTTTTCAGCATATTGGCTTGATGTTTTGACAAGTGTGGCCCATGCGGGCGTTGCGGAATACTTCCTTTTCATGCCCATTCGGGTTACTATGCGGCATAACTTTGTATCAGTGTTAAAGCCGCTCGCGTGTCCGGCAGGGCGAGTCGTAATAACAACGCATTACTGTGAACCCTATACTTTTTGGCACTACCACTTTGAACACATGATCTGTGTACTTCTCAGATGGAATATACGTGAAAAAAACCCGTCGGCGTTAATCAGAAATTGATCCAGAGCGTCAGTATTATTAACAGGCGCATCCCGGCATTTGGCGTTTACTGCAATACCAGCACTTGTAAGCCCGGTCGATGCACCGCCCGAGTTAGGGGGTCCAACGCTCTCTCGAAAGAGTCCTTCGATCACCTTTCGCAAAGTCTCCATTCCTCTTAAAAGCCTACCGATTCCCCGACGGAGCCATGGAGCGCCGGGCTGCCGGAAAAAGGAAAGGGGCAGCGCCAAACGTTTATTGATATGGGAGCGCAGCGTAACTTCGGGGAGGACCAGGGAGCCAGCGCTACGCGGAGGCCTGTGGCCTCTCCGCAAAACACCTCTGCGTTTGGGTGTTTGCATTACCTCCGAGATCATAGTTCAGCTCCAAGCACGGTCAGCCGTGTGAGCCAATGAGATGAGGGAAAAAAAGCAAGGAAAGTAGGTTGACGAAAATTATCTCCGATGAAGGGGGAACAAGGTGGACAAAGGACAAACACAAATCTCCAAACACAGCTACGTGGCTGGTGTGCGTTTGAATAAATCCGCCTGGTTCTGGTTTGAAACCGGGCACCTCTTAACTTTCAGTGAAGTGCTCTACCAGCTGAGCGAACCAGTCGTTAGACGTCAGTAGAGCAAACGGGTTTTATTAGCTGCCACCAGTTTAACACCAACAAGGGTAAACGGCCTGCAGTTTAAGGCTACGTTGATAATGCAATTTATGCAAACTTGCAAGCGAGCTCGAGAAGAGTGATGAAAATAATTTCTGAAGAAGGGGGACAGGGAGGACGAAAGGAAAATCAGAAATCTCCAAACACAGCTAGGTGACTAGTGTGCAACCAAAAAAATCCGCCTGCTCCGGGTATCAAACCAGTGACCTGTTCATTTCTAGTGTAGTGCTCTACCAACTGAGCTAACCAGGAGTTCGGCGCTAGTTTAAAAAGCAGACTACTGGTGGATGGAGAAACGGGAGAAGGGTGGGATAGTGGAGGATCAACGCAGAATGCTCTATTTTCCAGAAAGAAACAAAACCAAAAGGAGCAAGTCGATGTTTGCGGATTTTACCGCCGGGTGAATTCCTTGGCGCTGCCTGATAGGCCCCTGCGGGTGCCCTCTTCTCTGATCTCCTTTCTCCTTTACAACGGCAGCGTTTTATTTTTTCGAAATTTGAAAGGCTTTCAAGAATAAAGGGGGATTTGCAAGCCTTTCGACAAAACGGAATATTCTGCTGAGCGTTTAGTAGCTCTTTGCTGAACACGATGCCGACCGCGCTCAGTGTCTACTTGGTACAGGGTCTCGTCCGAAAAGGTTAGTGGCATGTGCCTCCCTTTCGGACTTATTTTCAGCTTCTCCTGACATAGAGTTTGCCGTTGGCTCGGCCCGGGTACTCGCAGAAAGATTTGTGTAGGCTACAGGGGCTCGCGAGTATGCGTCGGCCACCACGTTTGTGCTGCTTTTCAGTATCGCACCAATAATCGTATTTCTGCAGTAGTAAGGCCCATCTCGCTAACTGTCCTGAGGATTCGCGAAGACTGGTAAGCCATATTAGGTTCTGGTGATCTGTTTCGATTGTGAACGTGGCCCTGTCAACATAAAATGTCAAAGCGCTTCAGGGCAAACACAATGGCTAGGCACTCTTGGCCACTTACACTGGCTGAGGTCCTCATTTATTTCAGCCAGTGTAAGCGAGGGGCTTGTCAAAGCTATCGGAACAAGCACACCCTCGTGCTGTTTGAACATAACAGCTCCCAAGCCAAGTTTGCACGCATGCGTTTGGATCATGAAAGGCTTGTTCAAGTCGGGAAGATTTAGATAAAATATATATGCGCGCGCTTTAGAGATTCAACGAAATTCCAGCTGAGGCACAGTAATTATCCCAACTCCATCTCACGGACTTTTTTAGTAGCCGCGTTATGGAGGCTTAGAGTGAAGCGCAGTTTAGGGTTAATTTGCGATAGAAGTTCACCATGCCCAGAAAGTGATGGAGCGAGCTTTCGTCCTCTAGCGCAGGAATCTCCCGGGTAGCCTATGGCTTCTCGGGGTGCACGTTTGGTTGCCAGCGCATCTCTCGCAATCGAGCGTGAACCCAAGCAAGTTAATGCAATGTTCGGCTATTTGGGATTTTTCTGGTTTCAACGCAATGCCCTCGACCTTTATAGCCTGTCGAACATATCCTTCAGATGTTGTATGTATTCTTCGAAGGTTTTGGAGTCGACGACAATGTCGTCGAGATAAATCATTGCATGTTTCTATATGGCTTCTCTCAGTACTCGGTAAACCAAGCACTGCACCGTCATTGACGCTCCGCACTCACCAAAAGGCATTCTTGTCCATTCGAAAAGCATGCAAGAAGGGACGCGCCCGGGGTGGTCGCAAGTAGCTTTGCACCCCGGAGGGGCAGACGCGTCCAAGTATCAAGGTCCAGAAGGGTGTTCCTGCAGTAAATCACCCGAGAATGGAATGGTAGAGCCGCCCACATGGGGACACGGCCTCGCCTCGCATCCGCGACCAGCGGCGTAGACTTTCCATTTTCCCGAAGGGTGGGGGTGGGCAGGCTGAGTTCTCCGGGGGGGGGGGGGGGGGGGGGGGGGGGGTGCTGCGCGTTATTTTTTTGTCGGAACTGGAGATTGAAGCTAACGAAAACACGCTGGAATTCTATTTCCCATCTATTTTGTCTTTAAAGGCAACGTGCGCGTTATTTTGTTTACCTGCCGCTACTAGAAGCTCGTTACATGGCACGTAAACAACGTCTCGGTAAGGATCATGGCCCAGGCCCGGGCTCTGCCCCCCCCCCCCCTGGATTTCACCAGGGGGGGCACGAGCCCCGTTGCCCCCCCCCCCCCCCCCCCCCCCATAGTCTACGCCTATGTCCGCGACGCACACCGATATGGCGACGCCCCACGGCCTGCCGGCCTGCCAATGCTTGGCCAAGATAGAGATATGGGGAATCACGTGGTTCCCACAAACGAGTGTGATGAGGTGGTCGTGCTCTAGATGACAGTCGGGGAATTTCAAAGAGCTCTACTTGGGAATACAGCAGTATTGTCTTTTGACTTTTCACACGGACATATCAGTGCTAACTTATAAAGCACGCCTTTTTTCACTCTCCGAGGTTGTTTTTTTTTTCGTTTTTTTTGACCGAAGCAGATTAACAGGTTAAACCAAGCAAAAAAAAATATTTCGGAATTGGAGCTTTATTTGTTTAATCGAAATGCTATTCGATTCATTGCGCAGTAATAGTTATCATACGTCTAATCAATTTGCAGTCTGGCGAGTTTGACCGATACTCATTAATGTGGAGCACGCAGTCGTAGCGACATCGTCGAATTTCTAAAGACTGTCCTGACCCCCAGCCGTGGAGTTCCTGATGTGTTGTCATTCACCAGTTAGAAGCTGATATTTATTAAAGATATAATTTCTCCGCCGATAAAGCCCTCAGATATAACAATAGGAAGGACCGAAGGAACGCAGAACAAAACAGGGAGATGCACTTTCGTATAGGAAGGTCCGAAGGAACGCAGAAAAAAACAGGGAGGCTTTCGTATTTATTGGGAGTATAACGCCAGATACTTATATTAAATATTATTTTTAGAACCGGCTTCTGCGGACAAAAAATTTATGGGTACAGTGCGAAGAAATGGTTGTGCCATGAACAGCATCACGCTTCGGGTAAAATGCTACAATCGACTTTTATTCCACCTTCGGGACATCATGTTTGTCGACTGTTTAATAATGCGCAGAAAAAATGCGAGAACAGCAGACGTTCCGCGCAAATACCAGCTGTACTTTCTAGCTCTGAAGGCTTGAATGACATGTTTTCTTAGGCACAAAGGCAAAGTGGAAAGCCAGGCAATGAAAAGGACCAACTACTTTCAACGTGTGAAAAGGCGGCTACTGGCAAGCTTGTATTGTACCATCCTACATAAACCCAGCGAACGCAGAGTGTACCATGGGTTCGTTATGCGTGCTATTTATGCTTGGTTACGGACAGCATTGTGAAGTTTTAGATACTCCGCAAACACAGCACACTCGTGCGCTCCTTAGGTTTTTAAACATTAAATAGAAGATGAAATCTACTCATGAGTGGAGTGTATGAGAGTGGGCTCTAAATAGAAGTTTGTTTGGGTTTTACTTCATCGAGGGCGTGTATAGCTCTTTGATATGTTCTTGTTCTCGACTTGTGAGGATTCAGCTTGGTACGATCACCGCGCCCTTCCCGTTGTGGTGGTGCCTCGTAGGCTCTAAGCTTCACCTAGAGCCTAACACATTTCGCTCGTATAAGCAGCTACAGCTACTGGGCGATCTGAGGGCGCTCTCTTCGCCTTATATTTGAGATTCCCTTACCATGCGGTGACGTCAGACGGCGCACCAAGAAACTGGGATAGGGGAGGAGAAGGGAGGGAGCAAGGACGTCAAAACGCCAGGCACTGGTTTGAATGATTAGTGGGTAAGCCTAAAGCTAGCTGTCTCTTTCTCCAGTGCACTCGTCGAACGCGTTCGAATGCGAGAGCCAAATGCCGGACGCCGGCGTTCCGCGTTCTAACTTGTTCGACGATTGCAGTGTAGAAAAAAGGCTACCTTTGTCACCACTGCATTAGGTAAAAGCGTTAGAACGCGAAAGTCAAACGCCGCAAGTGCAGTGAATACAAAGGCAGCTAGCTTTATGTCTACCCACCAGCCAATCAGAGCCCGGCGCTCTGACCGCCGCTTGCGCTCTCGTCTCCGCTTCTCCCAAGTCATGGGCTTTAGTTTATCTAGGTGGTGCATAACTATGGTAGGGCCAACCTAAATATGGAAGACGAAAAAACGTAAACATGTTTACGTTTTTGTTATCCGCCAAATTTAAGCTGGCACTATCCAAGTCCTCCACTTTCTCGGTCTTTCGGCGCATATAGTTGGTGTCAAAATAACAGTAAAATGGAAGCTCCTCCCACATCTTTCAACTTTAGCAGAGCAAACGCTAGAGAGAAAGCGACATCCTCTCTAGGCCGCCTCGGTGGCTCCGAGGCGAGAGCGCCGGCCTACGGATCCCCAGATGGCGGGTTCGAATCCCGACCGAGGTGCCCGCAATATGACGGAGGCTTATTGCGGAGAAAGCGCCATGTAACCGAGCTTTCGGTTGCACGTCAAAAGATCCCCAGGTGGTCGAAATTAATCCTCAGTCCTCCGCTGGGGCGTGCCAGATGCCCGTCGTAGGTTTGGCACGTAAAACCCCCAAATTTGACTTTTGACATCCTCTCTACTTGACACCGATGGAGTCCCACGCTACGTGCGGTGAGGTGAGCCTAGGAGACAAAGCCGTAATGCGGATATTTCTGCGTCACCAGCCAAGCCCAACGCAGGACACTGATTGGAACCGAGTGCTGCGTCGGCGCTCGTCTTCGAGTCACGTTGAGGCGAACATTGACGCGATCGTCGTGTTCCATCAATGATCAGCGTTGGCCTCCGCTGATCATGACATCTCTATCAGCACTACGACTTTGTCATCTAGGCGGTATTTCGTCAGCCAAGTATGTCACGTGATGGCTTGTCGCGAAGGAAGGGGGTTTATCGCTAGTGCTATGCGGTTATGCTGCTCTTGGCAATTGTGCAAAGTCGCGACGTCATACCCCCGCTGCTTTATTCATTTATTTGCTTTTAGAAACTTTTAGAATAGCGTACGCAACATTTGCGCGCAGTAGCGTAAAGTTTAGCGATTGTGTTAGCGCACGCTACTCAAGAGTGTTTCAGAATAGCGTTTCTCCGCCGTGATGCGAATGCCCAAGCATCTCGAGCTTGCAACACCACCAAGATGCAGTAACAATTTTTATTTCCCGCACGAAAAGTGTTAACGTTTTTGGTTAGAAGTAAAATTTTGATTTGTTTCAATATGTGAATTCTACTGGAACGGTTGACCGCTCTTGTCCGCTTGCGTCGCCACGGCGAGAGAGGTCTCGTGCACTGACCTTCGAACGCCGTACCTTCACCGCTTCGCCGTCAAACGTTCGCGTGTCGCAAGCAGTACGTTGCCGGTGATCACTACCCACCTTACTGGGTGTTTCAAAACGTTTCTGACGTGCACCTCCCGTAGGAGTGCAATGTCGTCCTGTGTGAAAAATTGCAATCGTGAGGATTCCGCCGACGTCGCGCTTAAGACGCCGCCAAAGCGGCGGCAGCCGCGATCCTGGGTGCCGCAATTTTTTAACTGTTCTCGTCTTGGCTGTGGCTAACTTCTCATCACGAATGCTTCTTAGAGGAGCGCAGAAAATATTTCCGTCCGCACGCGATTTCTGGAAAAAAAAAAATGAAAGCCGTTTACAAGTCCCTGTAACACCGAATTGGAGCGCAGCTCTTGAGGAGGAGGAGGGAAGGGTACTGAGGGTTACCTGTTTTCGGGGCGGGGGGGGGGGGGGGGGTAATGTGACCCTGGGGGGTCACGCTGGCGGGCTAGATTTTCCCGCTAAATCTAGCGGATAAATTCCCCGCTAAATCTAGCAGGGAAATTTTTCCGCTAGATTTAGCGGGTTAATTTTTCCGCTAGATTTAGTGGGGCATTTTTCCCGCTAGATTTAGCGGAGAAATTTTTCCGCTAGATTTAGTGGGGAATTTTTTCCGCTAAATCTAGCGGGGAATATTTTCCGCTAGATTTAGCGTGGAAATTTTTCCGCTAGATTTAGCGGGGAATTTTCCCCGCTAGATTTTTCCGCTAGATTTAGCGGAGAAATTTTTCCGTTAGATTTAGCGGAGAAATTGTTCCGTTAGATTTAGCGGGGAAATTTTTCCGCTACATTTAGCGGGGAATTTTTCCCGCTAGATTTAACGGGGAAATTTTTCCACTAGATTTAGCCGGGAATTTTTTCCGCTAAATCTAGCGGGGAAAATTTTTACGCTAGATTAGCGGAGAAAATTTTCCGCTAAATCTAGCGGGGAAATTTTTACGCTAGATTTAGCGGGGAAATTTACCCATAATGCACCGCGCGGTTACGCCGACGGCGACGGCGACGCCGACGCCGCTCAAGCCGGAAACGGGCCCCTAAGAGCTGCGCTCTAAAAAAAGGGTGCGTTAAAATCGCACGCGCAAAGCACGAACCCTACTTAGTGTTTGGTGCATGAGCAGTGGTGACGACGCTATTGTTTGCGTATCCGCAAAACTTTAGCGTACGCTATTCTAAAACTTCTTATAATCGCCGTGCGTCATCGTCAGATGACGTGAGTCATATGAGAGCCAGCGGCACGCGCCGACTCATGCCTGCTGTTCGTGGCGCCCAGCAAAGGCGTTCGACTTGGTATATTTATCGTAAGTCGGGCTTTGATTCGCTCTGTATCGCAGGGTAAATCTTCCTCACTACTAATAATCATGTTTAATTTAATGATCATTTGCCTTACTTACGATAGTTTGACTTTACGCCTTCTTGTGTGTTGTGTGCTTTTGCAACCCTCATAATTTCTTTTTTTTTTTGTTTTGGGCTCCCCTCTTGTAACGATTTTTTTGTTACGCAGGAGGGTAGTGCTTTTCGTATGACATTGACCTTTTGAAACAATTATTGTGTATCAAACCACAGGTGATTAAACGTTCAAGTACCATCCAAAGCAATAAGTCTTAATATAATCGTGCACCTCACGGAGATATGTAAAAAATGGTGTTGCAAATACGTGAACTGCTCATGAACCGCGCGAGAAGCTCTGTTCATCCAATGTGCGCTAATGCCTTACCCCGAGCAATGAATTTCTGTTTAATTACAGGCTCAGTCATAAAGATCGTAAAACAAACTTGCATTCAAAGTTTTTGTTTTGTTTTGTTCGTCTCTGCTGTTTCCCACAAGCTTTACTTGGAACCTACAGCTTCCAAGTTTGTCCAAGGATATTTGTTTTATTTCTCGTTCTCCTTTTTACTAATCTTCACATAGAAAGAAAACTATATGCGTATTTTAGAATAAGCGTTCCGAGAAGTTATTTAGTATATCGTTCCTAAAGTGTGCCTTCGGGTCCTGAGGGTACTAAAATAAATAAATACAAAAACGGGAAACACTCTCGATAGACTACACTTGTGACTTGAAGCAGTTTACGGAACATTTACGGTTGACCTTTTTTGCTTTTTCAGAAGAGATCTTGACTAAAGATATGCGCCGCACTAGAACATCATCAAGAAATGAGCGTTGCAAGAGGTCACTGATTAATTAATATTTATTCCACAAATCAATTGAATGTGATTCAGTTTGGATCAAAAGGGAGATTAGGCCTAATTTTACGTTTATTACAGAATCCACACACACACACAAAAAGGAAATCCAGCGCACTGTACCCAGGGCAATTGTTTCATTCATCACTAAGGGACTGTAAGAAATGTCCATAGATACGAAGTATTTTGCAATTTTATAAATAAATTGAGCTGCAAATTTTCATTCTTATGAAAAGAAAATCTAGAAACAGATACTGCAATGATCTGACATAACATTTCTATTTGTGGAACAGTATCCCGCCATAACTTCTTCATGTTAATCCTTATTTCCGCTTTGCCGACGAACCAAATATGATTTTTTTTGTTAATTACACTGTTGTAAACTTTTTGATAGCATTCTTAAAAATACATTTGAACATTCTCTTCACTCATTTTTACACACTTATCAGGATTATATGCGCAATACGCGCAGATAAATGCACGAAACATGTATATATAAAACACAACAACCAACTAAATCCTAAAAAAAAGGCCCTAAGCGTCGAGCGCTACTTGGTTGTTCTTCAGGGGTGATTATGGCTATGACCGTTGAGGAGCAGCATTTTTCCATCTTCTTTCAGCGAAAGTGTGCAGCTCGTTGACATTGACTGTTCGGAAAGCTCCAACTCAACTATGTATGTAACCTGGCGTCATTTGAATGTGTTAGGATTCAATGAAAAGTCTACGAAGGGGATGCTTTCTGCACTGTTGATGGTGCTGAAAGCAATCCGGAGGTCTCTGAAGTCTCAAATCACTGAAAGAAGTTCGAGAAACGCTGCTCCTCAACGGCCGTCGCCATAGTCACCCCTGAAGAAGAGATGAGCACGCCTCAAAGAGTAGGGTCTTTATTTTTAGGACTTGTTTGTTTGTCGTCCTTTATTTATTGTTTTCCCAGCCAGAGAGATTTTTTTGGTAGGTTTACTTTCAGAACAGCTGTATATGCCCAGCATATTATTCAACACTGTGCAGTGAAGAGTTACCGCCTACCTCGCTTGTTACACATTGCTGAATCTCAGATTCACACATTTATTGTATATGAATCCTTTTCTTTTGTGATAACTATTTTTGACCTAATGATTGATTTGATTCGTGTCGACCCCTCGGTCGTGTTGGCTGAAGATAAATTCCTAGATCCTGTCCCAATCTGTGCTCTTGTTGGGTCGTGAGTTCCTGACGACTGGCTCATCGAACCGGTGATCTGCACGTTGACTTTGGAGTCCGGGAAAGTCCCTCGGAGATCTTCAGCTGCGGCAGAGTCATTGGCAGTCAATTGGGAGTGTAATGACATCACTGCACAAGATACAACAAAAGAGGAATAAACACGAAGAAAAGTGATAAAAGAGGAAACAAAGGAAGAGGGTTTGAGAAAAACTTTCTGGGTTGCTCCAGGCGGTGGAGCCAATACATAAAGGGGTTTCAGAGCCAGTAATGGCACTTACGCTCCCATCTCCCCGCCCGTGTCGGTAATTACTCCCTTAATTCATAAACATGTCTCGATCAACCTTATGAACCCGGGCACCACAAAATCTATCGTACGTGCATTACGCGTGCGTTATGATTCAATGCGCTTTGTTGCAGAGAGTTTAGGTGGTTTCGAATGCACTGCATTCAATACAAACGCCTGTGTTCGCCACGTTTATTAGAATCATCGCGTGGTTTAAATTTACTTAGAATTGGAGTATGCCACGACCTTTCTCTAATGCGAAGTTTTCTACGGGCTCCGTTTCTTTATAGGGTGAGTGTAGAGCCTCGGACTTTTTAGTGCTGTTGGATTGCGAGGAAGCCCTTCTAAAAAGTGGTGTAATGGCGAGGGGAGGTGGTTTATTGCACCATTTACGCTATCTACGGAATCTAGTCCGAAGTTGTGTTGTCAAACGCTCGCTGCGCTATTTCTCTGTACGTTGTGATTCACACCGTAATGTTGTGAGCACCCGTATGGAGCTACGCTTCGTCATTCGGGAGTTACCTGAGCGCTCCGACGTTCGGCTGCAGACGTATGAACCCTGAGCTAATTTTGACTAGCCGCCGACGGTCGTCTGCGGACCAAGTATGTCGGACTAGGTATGGCTCACCGTGGAGGGTCGGGTGCTACCGCAGGCGACTCTAGATAATTAGTCAAGCGGCATGCGGGGTTTTTCCCCTCCTCATGGTGTCCTATAAGAAATCATTCATGTACTGCCGAACAAAGACGTTGGATTGCAGATCGCAGAGTCCACGTTTCATTTCCCCCTGTGCCCTCGGTCAATCTCGTTGATTCCAAATAATTGTGCATAGTTGTCATTATGCATACTTTTAAAGTATCATAACTAAGTATAGCTGTCTTTTTGCCTTTGATGCTTCTGCTATGTTTAATGCATATTTTGTGTTGTCTTGGTTGCGTGTAACGTTTTGTCATCATACGCCTGCGTATCACTTTCGCCGGAAATCGAGCCCTTAAATCCATTCTGTGTTAATATTATTGGCAGTAAACTTGAATATGTGGCATTCATCCTAAGCCCCGGACCTCTATCGCTCGTTTCAGAAGTGTAAGCTTACAGAAATCGTTCACCTGACTCGATATTTCGTATTGTCAGTGTACCGCCAGTGCATGAGCATTTAAAAACTGCTTATCTTTCGCTAAACTTTGAAACACAAAAATGTGTTTCGCTTGAATTTATTTTATTAAAGAGTGGCATGCCCCCATTACTAAAATGCTTCTCAGACCATAGAAAGAAAATTGACTTATAATCTTGCTGCAATAATATAATCTGTAAATTCATATCCGAAACACTGTCTCTACCCTGGAACATTTTTCGACACATGTGTCTCCGATCGCTAATATTGAAAGTTTTAAGGATGTCGTGATTAACCTTTACAGCAGCAGTAATCCACCATATTTTATTTTTATATTCTTTGTGCTGCCTATTAAATGCTATACATTTTATAACTCTCTTCTCTTTATAGGGCTGTGATGCCAAAATAATGAAAATAAGAAAATAAAGTAAACCCACGAGAGACACATTGTACGCGAGGTATTCCTGCGACTTTCAGAAGTGCCGCAATGAAAGAGCGGCGGCATTCGACAGGGGGATACACTAGAAACTTACGACGGAAAACACGACGCTTTAATTGCACCAACGACCCTACCTTGCAGCTAGATTTTTAAGAAGCTCGGCAAAATAAGAGTGAGTTTGTGACATGTGCTGTCAGTTCAGGTTCATCTATCGACGTGTTATATTCGATTTATTTATTAATACAAAACTTGAGAATCTCCAAGTTGCGCATATGTAAAGGGTTCTCGGGGTAAAAAATAAACATTGTAATGGCTTTTAATGTTTTTTTTGTTGATAAACTGAGTATCCCGCAGTACCAGTAGTACCTAAACATTTTTTTGTCAAAAGTTCCAAATGTTGGGTTATACAGTGTTCGAGAATGTTATATAAAAATAAGCATCGATGTCGTTTCTTTTGTATATTTCGTTTAATATCGAGGTTTTAAAGTTCCACTTTAAACTTTCTTAATTTTATATGGAAAACAATCCGGGAATTTCCTTTCTTTAATTTTCGGTATCGCGCGTATACGTAATGTAAAATAAAATCTGGAACGGCATCTGTGATTTAAAATAACCCTATTCCGTTCCCGTACACAAATTATGATGTTTTTGATTCATAACATTCACCTTAATATTTCTAAAAGAATTATCCAGAACATCTTATAATATCAGTTCGGCGATATCCTGGAGGTAGCCGTCACATCAGAAAAAATAAATTACTATATTTTAAGCATGGTAGACTTAAAATAAACACTGTAAAAATGTATATATTGTTTGTGAGCAAGGTGTTAGCAAAGTAAAAAATGAAAACAAAATACAACTTTTTGCGGCTCTGTGTTCTAAAGATAAGTTTGTTAACTCAAAATATCGCTCATAAGTACGTTTTATTTCATTGTCTTTATTATAAGAAAAAAAATCGCAGAAGAGCCCTGGCTATAATTTGCTTATGATTAACACCGCAGTAAATAAATATAATGCTTAACTGCTAAAAAAAACTTTAATATTTGGTGGAATATTGAACCCAAACTGGAAACGAATAAAATGTTTTCATAAATGTTAAAATAAAATGTTATATTCTTTACACTGGGACGCATAGTCACTTTAAAGCTAAAGTGAAACATTCACAACCTAGATAAAATAATTTAATCAATCGTACAAAACATTAAAAAAAACATGAAGAGAAAGTTTCGTTAAACAACGTTCGATTGAAAAAGAATACTTTAAGGCGAAACTGAGTTCTCATATTGTTGACGAAACAATCACCGGATTGGACTACATAGCTTATGAAGATGTTCACTCTTAGAGGAAATGACCTTTGATAACCTGCAATTCGCCATAACTCATGACTGTCAAAGCGCGAGACCCACCTGACTCACCGGAGAGCACTACTGTCTCTCTGGAGATGCCCCATTCACTATGGGAGACGCAGGTGTAGTTGCCATAGTGTGCTTCGCCGACGTCTTTGAACGTGACCGTGTAGCTGTTGTTCGAAATAGAGAGTTGAGCGATGCCTCCATTGAGCAGCGGGGTACCGTCGTCTCGAATCCAGCGCGTGTTGCTTGATTTGGAGCTGTATGACGTGCAGACGAGTTTTGCGCTAATGCTTCCATTCAAATGGCTGGTCCATTGAAGAAGTGTCGTTACCTTTGGCTTCCCTGCAATGGGGTGGAGAGGCGTCAGCTTACAACAACAATGGTAGCGATACCAGAAAAGCGAGCTTTACGGTAAGGCTCCCTATTAAACAGAGCATTCAGAGCATGCCCGTTGTCACGATAGACTTTCAAACGATCAATAAGAAAGACGTCTAATCACAGAGCAGGGGCCAAGCGTTTGGAAAGAATTATTAATTCCCTACGATACGAAGATCTAAACTCATGAAGTTGTGGGAGAATGTCAGACGTTCATATCTCCGTGCCTATAAATAATAAATTCCTTGCCGTTTCGAAAGAAAGGTATATGCATTACTTAATATTTGTTTGGTAGACATACCTGAACTTATAATATCGTGTAAATTTTCCATACTTCAATCGTTATAACATTTAACATGTTCGTGCATGTTTCTTTTACCCATATATAGGGTATTTTTAAAACTCTTTTTTTTTTATTGTACGTTTTTTTTTTTTATTTTACGAGCTAGAAACACTGCTTGAGAGCACTAAACACTAATTTTGGGGCCATATACAGAACATATCTATACAATATACGATAAACGGCCCAATACAGTTGAGCTGCCAGAATACAAGTTGTATGTTCGAATGTGCGTACGTGATTCCCAGGCCTATAGGGAATACAAACTGATATTGAACTCTGACACATATTAGTAAAATGTGACGAATATCTGACACCCTTTTCGAGGGAATTGGATTGCTCAACGGGTGACTTGAAACAAAAAAAAGTGCGAACATATAAGACTTTCTTCTGATAGATCTGTAACAAATTTGCCGCTTCTCAAACTAGTAATTAATATATTTGGTAGTCCCCGAAGTTGAAAGCTTTTATGAAACTGTATATTGCTTAGGTGAAGAATGTAAAGAGAAGGGAAGAGTTACCCGTATTAGGGCAATGTAATATCCTGAAGTTCTTTAATTTCGTGACATCCAACAAATTTACTGCAACAGAAATTGTGCTCCACGATTTGGACGTCTGACTACTTATCCTAATTGAGAAGACTGGGCGAAACATGAGTAGGGTTGCACATGCGAGCTTGTATTATGTCGTATTATTACGAATCCGTTGGGGGCGGCAGGGACTGCACAAATCGAGATGTGCCAATGTTTGACGCCAATAGAGGTAGTAACTTACACGAGCCTCATCGAAATACATCAATTCACTTCTCTTGTGATTTTTAAATTTTCCGGAAGACTAGATTTGCTAAACATGTGAAAATAAACCTGCAAGATGATTTCTACTCCAGCTAAAGTGAATTATGGGATATAAAAAGATTCACTTTTTTAAGTCTTTTAAATCTAACCACCTCTCCCGTAATTAAAATCCAACAAAGTTAAGCTCTTCCAACTCACCTGAGAGTTCAACGGTGTCTATAGACATGCCGTACTTATTGTGGGACACACAGCTGTAATTGCCGTAGTCCCGCTCGCTGACGTTCTTGAAAGTGGCCATGTAGTTGTTGCCGACGGTGGAAAGGTAAACAGACTCGTCTTGGAGAAGCCATGTCCCGTCGTCGCGCATCCAGCGAGTGGTGCTTGGAGTGGCGCCTTGTACCAAGCAAACGAGTTCTGCACCGAGGCTTCCGTTCAGACCGCGTGTCCAGTGCACCGTCGTTGTAACCGCTGGTATCCCTGGGATTGGAAGGAGTACTCAGCTTATGAAGGAAATATGAGGCGTTTGGTAACCCTTATATGCCAGACTAATGCTAACATCTACTAGGTGTTTTTTTTAGTTTATAGATTTGTCTGAAAGAAGCCGTGAAATCTACACTAATACAGTTTGTTCTGGTGAGTCCTAAGGCTTGGGGGACATATTGTAGGGGGCTAGTCGTCACAGTAAGTTGAATATTGAACTAGAATTTGCCAAATGACTTTTTAATTAGTAAGAGTAAACATAGAGTTAATATTAGAAACTTGCTGAAAGTTATCAAAAACACAAAATGAATGACTTTTAGCAATACTTTGAACTGGTGTGAAGCGCAGTAGTGCGCTAATGTAACGAATTGTGCCACAGGCACCTTGCTGGTGGGGAAAAAACGTGGGTGATAAGAGACAAAAAAATTGCGCGGGCACGTTATCGCACTGGTAGCCTTTCTCCCTCTGGAAGAGTGGTAACTTTAGAGCTCCACCGTATATTCCACACGATCCAAGTCTTTAAAAAAATCGGCTTGTATACCGATTGCGATGACGCTCAGCAAGTTTCGTATTGGAACCATGTGCTTATTTTCACTAACTAAAAAGCTTACTAAGAAACTCTAGTTATTTGATCGAGATATTGTGATCATTAGCCCATTATAGTATATTCTCCTGGCCATATGACTTCCCTGCACAAGCCGCGATAGTGTATTTTTCATCGCGTTTTTTTAAACAAATATCTTAAGCGTAAAGAAACCCGTATATCAACATTTACGTATAACTCAGAATGCTAAAGCTGGTTTACACACTTGCAATTGCGTACGACTTGAGAGGCTAAAAACCGCTTTTGAGTCTCTTGTGATTGCTTAGTACCGGCTGCGCGGCTGTTCAGCCGGCCGTAAGGGGTCACAAAAGGGTAAACCAGCCTGTAGGTGTTTCTGTAGTTTGGGTTTAATGTATAGACCGTTTTACTGAAAGAGGGCGAGAGAGAAAAGGGGAAAGGGCTACCGGCGCTTTTCCCCTCTCTGATTGTGTAGAAAGAGAGAAAGTCCCGAATGGGAGGCTTCACCGGTGTTGGGTGTCTGCTGTGCCCGAACTTCGTTCGCGCTTTCTTTCCTGTTTTAAACTCGCAGACTTAATTAGAGTCAGAGGCTTCGATGGCAAAAGTCCCGCGGTCATCGGGACACCATTGCTGGGTCATAGGGTGCAGGAATAAAAACAGAAAGCATAGAATACTGTCCGAGGACATATATAGCTTGCAAGAAACCCGGCAAGGCGAGAACGGCTGCAATGTCTTTGAGCTCCATCGCTTTCCACATGACCCCTGTCTCCGGCGGCAGTGGATTGCGTCCGTAAACCGAAAAGGCGTTTCCTCAACGCCATCCTCTCGACTTCGCTCGGAACATTTCGTGAATGGAGCGCGCACCGAACGCTGTACCGCCGATGAACATGGGGTACGCTCGCAATGTGCGTGCGAGTTTTCTCATGATAACTGCTGTTTCAGCTTGTAAAATTTCGTAACTGAATTTATCTTAATAGTGATAATTTGCAGTGCTCACTGACTCGGTTTTATCATCTACAACACTTATTTGAAGGCTCATTTCCGCCGCCGGGTGAGGCTGGAAATTTTTGAAAACGTAGTTCTATTGTTTGTTTTTAATCGCGATCTCCTGCGCGATACCAGAAAGCCGGCAAAAGCGCTCCTTGAAGTGCCGCTGGTGGGTTGTTTCCGTTGACTATGGCGCTTTGGGGCGCTTGATAGTCGCTGCAGGAACGTCTCGTGGGTTGCGATCTGCGTTTTTGAGCCCAGTGTGCACGTTTCTTTATTTGAGTCGTGGCATCCGCCAGTGTGGCGACGGGGGGAACAGCGGCAGCGAACGTGCCAGCGATAGAAATTGGAGGTGAGTACTCAAAATATTGCATCAAATAGTAAAATAATTCGTGGCTGCTTCAAGGCTTTCTGCGGTTCGATAAAAGTACATCTAGAGCGTCTTCGTCGTTCATTCACAAGGAGATATAAGAACAGGGACACGAAGATAAAAACAGCACAGCAGGACGATATGTAGCAGCTCCGGGCGTTTACAAAGTTAACTGAGGTTCCCGTTTCGTGTATCGCTTGTTGATTACAACTAAAAGCGGCTACGTTGAAATAATCCAATCGCAAGCAAAATGTATGAATGGTTCATCATTTCCAGTCATGCGGAAAGCAATGGAGCTTAAAAACATTCCAGCCGTACTTGCCTTGCCGGATTCCATGCAAGCTACATAGGTCCTCGGACAGTATTCGACGCTTTCTGTCGTTATTCGTGCACCCTATCACCCAGCAATGGTGTCCCGATGACCAGGGGACTGTCGCCATCGAAGACCATGGCTCTAATTAAGTTTGGGAGTTTGAAACGTAGAAGAAAGCGCGAACAAAGTTGGGGCACTGCAGACGCCCAACACCGGCCAAGCCTCTCATCCGGGACTTTCACTCTTTCTACACAATCAAAAAGGGGGAAAGCGCCGGTAGCCCTTTCCCCTTTTCTCTCCCGCTCTCAAAATGGCGCTATCCACGATAAAACGTTCTATAGTTAACGCCTTCCATTCACTGTGATTGCAATTATTTACAGTTGCATGGTCAAACATGACCTTAAAGTAACCGAACATTATACTCCGATTGTAGGTTCGTGAGAAAAAAAAAAAAACGGTGTTTCTTTATAGCTCAACCAAGACAAACATTACTTGCGTGGCGGAGTGGGGGCATGTGATCTACAAATTAGGGCCATATAAATCAGTACCGAACACAAAGAAGTAAGAGAAAGAATGATTGTGCCTTGATGAGACGAATTACCTTCGGTCTGATACAGTTAAGAGCACGTGTTCCTATCCTGTTGTACCTAGAATATGGGAGAAATATTAACAAAATACAAGATTGTGGCTGAAGCCTTCATTTAATTAAAAATCAGAGCTCTTATGTAGTGTTCCGATGGATCTTTAGAAATATTAATTGTTTAAGCCATTAAACGAAGAGATTCTTCTAGACTGTGCTTTTTTTTCAAGTGGAAACCCACGCTGTATTGTTGGTACACTAAATAAATAGCTGGGAACACTGATACTGAATGTACAGCTAGCATATCTGCATTTCCTTTCACAATCCGTAGACATTTAGGCACGTTCAATAATTAAATAAACCCAGCCAAATTCTGCGCCTGTTTATTGTTCTAATTCAAACCAAAGACGAAGGAGGTGTAGATCATTCCACTAAGAACACCGAGAAAAGTAAATGCCCTCTCTCCTCTAAACCTGACGTGTCTTCTGCCCCGTAGACTAGGCACTATCGAACATCCGGCTCGCGTGCGAACTTGGTAAGCATTGCGTCATTTGAGTAATATTAGGCGCAACTGGGCGGATATAAATCTGCTAGTTAATATAAAAGGTAATACATAATGAGAAGTCTAACCGGGAACAAGCCGGCTGACACGAATACAAAAAAAGAAAAGGTGAAAACAACTCTCCAAAGAGTGTGGTTCATCATGTCATCTCTGGCGAAAAGTGAATGGGGTTGCAACCGATTTTTTCAAGAGAGAGTTTGTATTGATTTACGCTTCTAAAAACTGTGTGGGCAATCTAGAAAGAAGGATAAAGAGCGTGCTTACCAAAAAAAGCTGCGCATTTTTTTTTTTTTTTTACGATAACGAATTTGTACTAGTTTTATTGCCTGTTAGTCTTGGATACGAAGAGCATATGAGGCTTACATTATCGGAGGTGTTTGTAGTGGTATATTTGTAACCAGAATACCTTTTTGTGATGTTTACGGGTGTTTGGAAAACTACTAATGGGTGCATGATGTACTTCAATCCACTGACGGAAACCCGACACGGGTAGGCGGGAGCGTGGTTTGTGAAAGAGTTGTTTATTGTAATTCATATATCATAAACGTAAATCAGCTAACCTCGTTGTGACGGCGCTTTCTCAGCTAAGAAATATATATCGCATATCGCTGGGAACATGTAAGGAAACCCGCTCTATGTTTTAATGCTCCTGACCCAGAGTGCGAAAAAACAATTACATTTGCATGCAAATGTCATTGTTTTTTTTTTCTTTAGAACTCAAATTTTCGCATTAAGGGTTCGGTTTTCCGTTGATGCAAAAGAGAGACAGCGACTGAGGGCAGTACTGCCGGTGGACGTCATTGCTATTGAGGCAATGGAACAAAGATACGCTGGCTGATAATTAACTAAAAGGAAACACGCTATCAAGCTTTTTTTTTCTTTTTTTTTTTAGAATTCAGATTTGCTCATTAAGGGTTCCGTTTTCCATTGATGCAAGAGACACAGCGATTAAGGGCAGTACCGCCGGTCGACGTCATTGCTATTGAAGCAATGGAACAAAGATACGTTGGCTGATAATTTACCGAAATAAATTAACAGAGAAAAGCGGTCTGATCTTGGAATATCCATAAATGTTCTAGAAACGCGAACCACTTTATAGAAGCAGCGGCGAGCGAGCGTTACGTTGTTCCGTACAGTCAACGTGCAGCCCGAGGGTATACTGCCCAAAAGTTGACAACGGCAGGCTTGTCGTATGCTTTCGGGATCGGGCGCGCTTTTTCCGTCTCTTTTACCCCGCCGAATTCGTCGAAATGCACGGATGCAAGAAACTCGTGCCGCCCTGGGAGCACTTAGTGGAATGGGATATACTTGATGCACGGAGAATGGAATGATGGTGCCTATTTTAGTCGAAGCAATCTAATGTGATAAAATTGCCGCCCAATGCAACTAAATAGAAAAGCCATGGTAATAATCAGGGGTATGATGGCGACGGATAACTGAAGCAGGCGAATAAAATCAAAATAAAAAAAAAATAAAAAATCAATCAAATCAATAAAATAAAATCAATAAAATCAAATCAATACAGAATCACGGCGAGAACATGCACGACACTCAAAAAAGAACATTTTCGTGAGTCACCTAAGAGCGACTTCAGCGGAAGAGTTGTATCAGTCAAGCAAAGTAACGGGAAAAAACAGTCTAAAATATTTACGAAATTGCACCTGTTGATGTATAAAAAGTGGTGCTCGTTTTCTTTTCGTGGTTTGCTGTTTTTGTTTAAACTCTAAAGATACAGTTCTTTTTTATGTGAGTATGTGGGTTGCAACGTCCGCGAATGAAGGCCCCGGCAATCTCACGTGTCATTGCTCTTCACTTGCTTCTATGTCTGTGTGTCAAAAAACTCAGGTTTTTGCCTCTTCCGGGTGTGTTCTCCTTTGGGCCTGTTATTATTTAGTGTTTTGGTGCGTTCCGACCGAACTGGGTTAGAAGGCATACCTTGAGAACTAGGTTGGTTTGCTTGTATATATATTTTTCTTTTAATTGTGGACATCCTTGGGAGATAGATATGAAAGCGTTGTAGGAAATACATTTTGTTAGCTGAGTTTTATGACGCTCTCTGTCGTCTTCATTCTTGTCAATTCTAATTGGTACGCAAATGCTATCCCAGACTCAGGATTTAAACAAAATTATTAATTCTTACACTTGTTCAAATGTCGAGACAATATAGCTAAAGTTAAATGTGGGTTATATTATACTCACTCTTTAAGAATATCTAGCACGATGTACAGTCGGTGCTAGAAATAATTACCACAAATTGTCTACAGCCAGAGCGGGGTAATAGCCCACTCAGCGATAGGGTATCGAGTGCACACCAATAGCGAAAGTAAGCTTGACTAGAACCACTGTAGGGCCTCTCCCACCTTGCAGCGCCACGAGTCGATCTTTTGTTGGTGGGTCAATCTATCGCTTGGGACACACTGTTTTTAGTGCTGACTGTACGGTACTTTTCAATAATTCATGTCTGCTAAAGTTGGGCCTTATCGACCCGACTCACCTGAAATCTCGACGGTGTTCGTGGCTCTACCGTATTTGTTTTCGGAGACGCAGGTGTAGTTGCCGTAGTCTCGTTCTGTGATTTTGATGAACTTGGCCGTGTGATTGTTGCCGGCGACGGAGAGGTGCACGGACTCGCCGTAGACCAACAGTGAGAGGTCGCTGCGAAACCAATCCGTGCGGCTTGGAATAGCGCTGTGTACCGTGCATACAAGTTCTGCAACGCGGCTCCCATCCATACCACGCCTCCACTGGACGGTCGCTTTCACCGATGGCTTGCCTTTAAGAGAAGAGGAAGACCTCATATTACGAAGGTTAGCTTAAGACGCTTGGTAACAGTTATTTTGGAACATGCACTGCTATTCTAAATAAATGCAAATATGAAAAAGAATGTCATTTGGCCTCTTTTTTGTATGTGTGTGCGTGAATAAAGACCGAAAGTTTTTCTTCACAAAAAAATGGCATTGTGAATTGACTGTCATTGTAAATTGTTTTATTTCAATATTCAAACTATGTCGCGAAGTCGATTGAAGATATCTTTTCTTTTTCGCTCGTGTGTTCATGATGAACACTTCGTTGTGAGAATTCCAAGCGAGCAATCTAACATATTTTAGTAATATACAGAATCTGCAGCACCAACCTAAGATAGCCAGATTACATTTCTTTAGACAGCTATTAAATGTTGTTATATTTAAATCCCTGCTTGTACTTAGGCCAGCTGTCAACAAGTCCCACTAGACATAACTACGAGTACTCTTTAGCTCCATAGTTTGCACGGGCTAATATATTTGGTAAGGCACATTACGGTCATAAGTGGTATCTCTATTTTAGTACTACAAAACGAAATCAAGCTTGTTTGAAAGTTATCTTTCCTACTTTTTATTTCGAATTGCCCTATTTCTAGCCACACTTTTTTTTTAAATACTTGCCTCAAAAATATTGTGCTCTTCTTATGTCACCATGCTACGTAGTAATGCTTGATAGGTATGCGTCTTGTTTGGTTTTAATTCTGCCTTGACCATCCCGGTTCCCAGTGCGAAATTAATAAAATTAATACACTGCGTGGGGAGCTTCACGTCATTTAATATATTTGAATCATTCGACATTTACACTGAAGTGCAATGTTTCTGACAAAACGACAACTCATTGTTAGGGACTACTTTGGTGACTCTACAAAAATAGTGTATGTGTCCCGTCTCAAACTGTTAAGAAATCTTATTTTGTACATTGCTATTCCAGGAATTCATAAAATTTTGGCAATAACACGTGCCGTAACCGTGTGCATTGGCGGGATAATACAAAAACAAACAATATATCTAGTGCTCAGATCTCGCTGAAAAACGTAGTCTACCTAATCGCGATTTTTTTTTTTATGTAGATCCGCATTGTTTGTGAAAATCTGCGAGGGAGAAACCCTGCAGCTCCTCGGGACACGCTCCAAATCGGCGATGGAAAAATCGATCCGCGTCCTTAGAATGACCTGCTGGAGATGATCTGCTTTGCAAGATGGCCGCTTTTTCGCATTGCCAGATCTTAAGTTCGACAGCCTGATTGAGCTCTCCCACGAAAAATGTGCTGCTTTTAAGCACCAGATGCAACACCGGATGCAGATGAGCCGCGTGATTTGTACCCCAAAATAAATGTAACAAAGAGAAATAAATAGGACCGGGTTCGCGACCTTAGCATATATTTAGGCCACCTCGGTACGGTGGGCATGTAAAACGATCGCTATCGGCGGAGATCAGATATCTAGTATTATTTTAATAAATATTAGAAGTACAAAATTAGAGCCTACACGGTCGTTGCCTATTCTTTTCTTCCTTGATTGATTCACAAGACTTCGGCGGCATGCAGTATACAAAAGCAAACAATCCGTTACTGCAAAACGAACAAGCCTAACGTGGCGTTTGCTTCCAAGAAAATGGTTTCTTCGGCTAGTTGGTTTATGTTCATTCAGATGAGAGCTCCTCAGAAAAACGGGGACAACGAAGAGAAGACAGCACAGGGCGCTTGATCCATGATCCGTGATTTCTGATTCATGCGTGGGAGGAGAGTACGAGACGCAGCGCATGAACTGCCCTCCAGCGCCCTGGGTAAACAACTGACTGACAGGACCGGATAGGTAGGCCACTGACCGCGTCACGCATACGTAGCGCCGAAGGAAAGGAACTGACGTAGCTCGCTGCTATAGACTTTAACAAAGATCTGCCGATTTCGGTGGAGCAGTCACGGCTCGGTTGGAAGCCCTCCATAGAGCTGGCGCTGCCACAAATCTACAAGCAGAAGATGACCAACTTGAGCCGGATCTGCCGTCGGAAGATGTGCGGTGTAACAGGAAAGCATCTGTCGTCCTCTAAATATGCG
The DNA here is from genome assembly GCF_016920785.2 of Ixodes scapularis. Lineage (NCBI taxonomy): Eukaryota > Metazoa > Arthropoda > Arachnida > Ixodida > Ixodidae > Ixodes > Ixodes scapularis. The sequence continues at coordinate 92,242,610 of NW_024609835.1, forward strand.
AGCTTGATTCACCATAAAAAAAACCTGCTGAGTCCTAGGCTTGGTTGTTCCAGCTGTAGGAAAGGTCAAAATAAAAAAATAAAATATTGACGCACTCTAGACAAAACTAATAATGAAACAGTGACACTAAACGTGTAGCTTATCAAAAAACATGAACGCCCAGTGTGAGCCGTAAGCAGAGGTATACTGAATCAGAAGTGGTTCTTCAACCGTTGTGGTATAGGATCGCGCTTCCGATAAAATCCAGAAAGGAGATGCGTGAAAGGGCGGGGAAAAGGTGGCTATTATGGTTTATTCTTGACCTAGATTACTAAGAGAGACGTCACGCAACGGCTGCAACAGGTACACATAGAAGTATCGGTGTTGTTTTCAACCGAAAACTTCAAAAGCCGAGAAGCGCCGAGCTTTCACCAGGAAACTCCCCCGATATAACCGTGACTTTAGTCAATGCAAGCTAACGAATTATTCTGTGTTACCTAACTGACACTGGAAACCGAAAGTTGTTCACGTCGTTCAGATATGTATCCAACCACGTGACAAATACAATAAAATCCGTAGTCTGTCTCGTAGTGGGATACATACCCAAACAAAGTGAACCATTTCCGTACATATAGAGTAGCCTACTATCCGGTCCATAGTCCGCGAACTATGCACGTTTGAAGTTTTGATTTTTACGCGGCGCGGTTTATCTACAGGTTTTGACTACTCGCGTATTTGCTTTCTTTCTAGAGTGTTCACTAGAACAAGACGTGGTGAATTGTGTTCGTCATAGGGTTTGTTAATCTTGATCTGTGTTTAATACGGGCATCTGTGTGAACTACTAAGGCCGTTATTTATCCATGTGTTATGGGAAGGGCTTCGTGTTTTCGGACGAAAAACACCCGCCGGTAAAATTTTTGTCAATTCATATTCATCCGATAAACTCCGAACTGTTATGTGCCCATGCCATCCCCCCCCCCCCCCCCCCCCCCCACACACAAAAAAAAAAGTTTTTTTTTTTTATATATAATTTGAGCAGCGCAGGATCAATGGTCCTGGGAAAATGACACGATAATTTCTTTTCAAGCCTCGGACCTTTGTGTAACGGCTTGTCTCGTCAAGGTTGGTTCAGGGAAACAGGTCATCGTACCATTCGTGTCACGACGAAAGCCACTCTTAATTTTGGTTTCCAGTTTGTTCCATGGATTAGGGATTTAGAGAAACGAGAGGGTATGTTTCTCGGGATAACAGTGAAAGCTACGGACCATAGTGATTGTATAAAATAGGGAAGAGGGGCAGTTGAAACTGCTCTATTACATACTACACCACTCCACCTCGCTTGGCCGCGGGATAGATTGATGGGATGACTACGAGCTTCCTTGCAGCTACCTCCGGCAGTTTGATTTTAAGGTATCGACGTTTATCGAAGCCATACTTATGTGCGACTTTTGTCGTGGGACAAATTAGCATTGCCAATGACACCAACGCCAAATTCAACTGAAGAAATCTTAATCGATACAAGCGCGTTTTATTTTTCTGGCATACGTTTGCATCCGGTTATTATTTATTATTTTTTAACAGGAAGCACTGCGAAATTAATCTATGAATTTCGGAGAATTGGGGAATTTCGAAAAATAAACTGCGATAAACACCGAATTTTTGTTAAAAAATGAACTCCGAAAAATACCCTCCGGATTTCGCGACAAATAAACTCCGAAAGCACGGAGCCCTATTTATGGCTAGGATACCCTATGCATGCGGACTAAGCAGAGTGGGAAGAATACGCACCGGGTGCGGCAACAGGTCCCGACTTCCTAAGAAAACATCTTTTTAATTTAAACCGAGATTTGCTCCTGCGGACTACATTTTTACCGCTGTAGTCTAGAAAATATGTTAGTGTAGGTCGACTCCAGGAAATCATTCAAAATGCACCGTTATTTTCCATAATTCATGTCTGCAAATGCCTCCTTGACTCACCTGAGACCTCGACAGTGCTCATAGCAGTGCCGTATTTGTTCTCTGAGACGCAGGTGTAGTTGCCGTAGTCCCGTTCGCTCACATTGTTGAGCCTTGCCGTGTGGTTATTGCTGTCGACGTACAGGTGCGCAGGCTCGCCGTGAACCAACGGGGACCCCCCACTGCTCAGCCACTTCGTGCGTCCTGGATAGGGGCTGTGTACCTCGCAAACAAGTTCCGCACTGCGGCTGTCATCCAAACCACGTATCCACTGTAAGGTCGTTTTCACTGTTGGGCGGCCTGGAACCGGGAGGGAACACCTCAGATTACGAAGTTAAGGTTACGCACATGGCAAGAGTTATCTATGAACAAAGTAACACGATACAATATAGCTGCAGGTATTGCTGATGTATGACTAGATGATAAAATAAGATTAATTATGGTTGCGGGTATAGTAGGTGTCAACTCAAATTTATCAAAAGTTTGTCTTTTAGAGCACAGCTCTTGGGCGCCCGTTTGCGGCTTGAGTGGCGTCGGCGTCGCCGTCGCTGCTGGCGTCGGCGTTGGCGTCACCGTCGGCGTAACTGCGCCTTGCATTATAGGACGTTTCCCATAATGGCGTCACGAGTGGTGTCACGAAGGTCACGAGTGACGTCACGAACGTAACTCGTTAAGGTCACAATGAAGGTTACCCCCCTCACAGTAACCTTTACGAGGCGTTCTTGAGTGACGTCACAACGGTCACTAGGCAACGAGTGACGTCATGATGGTCACTTGGGTCACGAGTGACGTCACGAGGAAGGAGGAGGAGAGGAAGGGGAAGGAGGAAGGGAGGAGAAGGGGAGGAGGAGTAGGGGAGGAAAAGTAGGGAAGGAGTATGGGAAGGTCATGCCCTTCTCTCCGTACCCTCCCCTCCTCCTCCTCAAGAGCTGCGCTCAAATTCGGCATTGCAGGGAATTGTGAACGTCATTAATTTTTTTTATTTGATTCTAAACTTCTTTCGCAACAAGTGGGCGAGGCAACTTATCAGTTACTTTATGCGTCGTCTGTCGCTAAAATTTATCTTATATATAAGTGGCATAAGTAGAGAATTTAAAGCTGGGCTCATAAGTAAAGATTTTGCGATGGTTTATATTTGACTAAAAAAAGACATCCGATGATAAGCAAACGCAGTTAAATGAACATCAGCAGAAAAGAAAAAAGCTAGAATGGTGAATAACAAATACAAAAACATTAATAGAACCGTATACTCAGAAACATTTTCAGCTACTTCAACTATGGTGTGTGCCCGTCTTTAAAAAGTATCCATGAGTGTGGATACCTTCAAAAACTTTTGAAAATGAGTCATGACAACAACGCGCACATTAAAACTGCTGTTAGTGAAGGCATTAAAATAACTTATGAGATTTAGTGGGAAGTTATAATTTGACAGTCCATGGCTCTAATTATCAGCATATATCTTACTGATGTCGGCAACGATTAAACAAGCAAGACCAGTTTGAGTGCAATTCCTGGAACGAAAGATTGACAAAAAAGGTGTACCAAAAAGCGGTGCTATTTATTTTTAATCTCTATTTATCCACAGCCACCGCCTCCATATTTAAGCTCCAGCGAACTTCCTGCCTTTAAGTACCAGGATAATTTTGGTTTGATTTATATTGTTTTATTCGCTACGGACATCACTATATCGATATTCACAAATATATTATGTACAATCTGTAATAACGCATTCAGATTCTAATTTTCTACAAACAATTATTGATTGGAATGAATTATCATGTGATGTTGCGCATACTGATGATTTTCTGGGTTTTTGTTTCATGTTATCACGGTAAGCGCAACTTGTGTGGTCGTGCTTTTTTATACCACTTGTATCGCAATCTCAAAAATTATTTAATAGCATTAACAAAGAAAGGCCTTTAGCTCTATTGCTTTGACAGTAAACAGTGAAAAAATAAGTGGTTTTATTAGTAATAGTACTAATTCTAAGGCGGTCTCTCACTTTTAACATGACCATTACCATGAGTTAGTATCATGGCTGACATAGTGTTCAAAATTAATATTATAGAACTAAAGATGATAAATGGCTTCAAATATCATACTACCCTACGGAAAAAATTATATGAATCTGTATAAGAACTAATATGAAGTCTCCAAAAACTGATATGCGACATATGAAACTGATATATTCAAAAAATTATATGCGGCAGATGAAATTTATATGAAATACCGAAAAACTGATATCCGATAATTAAGAACCGGTATGCTTATATGATAAGTTTTCATGTCATATATAAGTTCTCATATGAAAATGTGTCCAGAAAACATAGAAATAACTTAAATTTTTTTTTTCAGTATAAAACGTGCCATGCGGGCATGCAAACACGTGGCTTGGAGCCACATTTCATTTCATTCATTTCATTTCATTTATTGTTCCCTCAAAGCGCCCGGAGGCATTACATGAGGGGGGAGGGGGGGGGGGGGGGAGACAAAGTTCGCTGCAAAAACAAGAAAACACTAACATTGAAAACAGCACGCGACAGATCGCGCACACATACACAGCATACTATATACACAACAGCTACACACCAGAGAGCTTATAAAATTAAACTGACTTAAATAATTCTTCACATACATGTTCTATTGGCACGGTCTATTGGCTTTCAAATAATTATGGCATGACCGTTTACTTTTTGCTAAGATGTTCATTCCTTGAGCCGTTCAAGATATTCTCAATGCTGTGACATTACTGGAGAAAGATAAACATGCCAGGGATATTAGTTATTGCTTAGGGGGTCACCGAAAAAATCCGCACCTTCAAAACGACCAGTATATAAGGCGGGAACGCAGAGTTCAGTAGTAGTTATAGGGGGTGCTGTTGTATTCATATTTGATGTGCCGTGTATGTGTATGCGCTCAATGTATATGTTCAGCTGATGCTAGTGGTATACGAATTGTTTCTAAATATGTGCGGTAAAAATGGTGTGGTAAAAATGTGTGGTAAAAATGGTAAACTTACACCAGCTCGCCTGCGCCCTAACTGTTTTTTCATTAATCGTACCTGAGGCAGACTTAGTCCCCTTAAAAATTGAGACGTCGTCGTGTTTCTTCCACCCAGTCTCAGGTGGTAAAAAATGGTAAACTTACACCAGCTCGCCTGCGCCCTAACTGTTTTTTCATTGTATATTAAGGTTGCCCGAAGTGTAATTGTGGCATGAGCAAATTAAATATTTTTGCAGCATATGAATTTTGACATATGAAACTAATATGAAATATCAAAAAATATGAAAATGTGTCCCATGAACATATCAGATATCAATTCATATAATTTGTTCAGAGGGGTAAATATTGCGAGTTTACCTTTTGCGTTCGATATAGTGCGCAGGATTTTTGTTGTCTTTCATTAAATTTTTTTATGTCAAATGCACACAAGATGTTGGGAGTTAAAGACAACTTTTTTATCACGTTGACTAGTAAGCAAAAAAAGATGGCTGCAAAGGAATACTTCCAGCACGAAATCTAGCATGTAGGAGTTCGCATATGTGATGCAGGAAGGTATTTGATATTATTGAAATATTGTACAGTGATACGTGTGAGTGCAGAGAGATCAATAGATAATCTATCCTTCGTTCTGATTGTATTGTTGTCTTTACAGAAATACTAAGTTCTTCCTTTTTATAGTGCTAGAATAACACTTTTGTTCACTGCTATTCGCAAAATGGACTTAAAAGGCGATTCACGGATAGCTGTCAGCGATGCTGAAAGTACAGAAAATAGCTAATATTTAGTGTTGACGTTATTCTTATGAACTCGGTCGGCTTTTACAAAACTTCAGAAACAAAAACTTGAGAGTTTTTGTTTTGAGAGGCGCGAAAAGAAAAAAAAAATGCATATATTTATGGGAACATTAAAAAAGAAGGTAGCGCACGAAAGGAACCTACCGCAAATCGAACATCCCTTTACGCTGGAACAGTAACACATTTTATGGAAAAGTAGTGTGCTATATAAATTTTTGTGAACCATTCCCTGTTTGGACCAAGGCAAAAAAGCGAGATGGGCAATATGACGCGCAAATGCCGGTATTATGCAGCCTTTATTTTTGTTTTTTTGTTTTGTGGAATACTGAACCAAAGTAGAATTGCCTCCAAACGGCAACAACAAACCACCACACCAGGTATTAGCGCTGTCCTTAATAAAAAATAGAAAAATAAACCGCACGGAGTGCATGCAAACATCCGCGTGTCACTATATGCTTCATGCACACGAAGCTCAGTATTCCTCTCTCACTATCGACCTCCACGTCTCTCGACAAGCATCTAGGAACGCAGCTGTGGTATCCAGCGACAATGGCCCACAGCGAATCGACTCCTCTGGCGCCTAAGATTTTCGAGTAGATCCTCAATAAGGGCAGAAACGAACGAGCATTTGAGTACATTTACTATACGGGGTAACGAGTGTGTCAGTTACAGCGGTTCGGTGCTCGAGTAATACGCTAAAATCATGACGCGCGTTATTGTTTCTGCGCCACCCCTTAAGGATTTTCACGCTGTTTTCGCTTCAGCCCTAGATTCATCTCCCATGTCTCCTGTGTAGATCGTCAACGACGAATCTCCTGAACACGACGTAGCTGCAATTCGCGTTTTTCGGACCCGCTATGGACTTTCCGGGTTCTAGCCATACGGCGTGCAAGTTCGTCCGCTCGACTTGTAGCCTTCGCGCTCATCCGAAGCACCACAAAGTATTCGGAAAAAAAAAAAAAAAACATTTGGAAGGTTTGCTGGTTCAAAAGCCGGTTTGACAAAGAGAATGTTCGCTTTCCTTTCTATTAAAGGGGAACTGACACATCAAAATCATATTTTTTTTTATTATCCAAAACGGTCGAAAACGATGCCGGGACATTACCCTCAAAATTTGAAATTTGGGAATTCAGTATTCGTGAAGTAAAAAAACAATTTCCGAATGCCGAATTCGAAGTTCCCGCGCGATCGGCGCCGGTGCCTTGACGTCAAAAATTGCGGAGACCTGAGAGTCCCCTTTCCTGTCACCACTCCCTGCTGTTGCCATGGCGACCTAAAGCGAGGAGGAAAGGAGCGAGCGCCGGCTAGCGCCGGCGTTGCGGCGGACCGGTTTTGAGCGGTGTCGCCTGTTTTCCGTTGGAGGATACAAATCCAGGAGACGGCACCACAACGAACTCCCGATTTTAGGTATTTCAAAAAGAAGGGCCGTAGTGCGTTCGCAATTGCGTTAAAAAACATGTTTTAGGATTGCCGTCATTAAATGTTATAAAGATGCCGCCTACAAAGCTTCTAAATTTCCTGATTTTTGACGTCACCGATCAAAAGAAGCGAGGAGGCGAGAGGCGGGAAAATCAAACGCCAAAAATAAAAAGGCGCGCGTGCGCGCGGGAAAATTTTTTTTCGCGATGCGGTTTTTTTTGCATGTCTATGGCTGCAACTTGCATCGTTTTAGACAATAAAAATAAATACGACCTTTGGGGTGTCAGTGCCCCTTTAAACTCGGCGTTGGCGGCGGGGGCTAGGACCGATCGTTGGATTGATAATGTCACCGGGAGTTTTCTCGAAGGGCGACCTTGTAATTTCCCTAGGAAGCTTCGACTAGCAGCTATCGCTTAAAAAAAAGTGTTGCGGCGGAGCGCGCGTAACCGGAACTGGCCGGTTGTGCCAGTGGATCTACACAGATCACCTGTGACTGCTTTGTCTGGGATTACAACAGGCGAACACCACTTGGCAATATAGGCGACACGTAAAACAAAAATTAACGTTGCAGCAACTGCGGCCGCGAACCTTCTGGGATTTCTTCTCACAGTATGAGCTGGCTTGACAGTGAGCACATATTTTGATGGTTGCACTAAGGCAACAATGACCCAAATCTAACTGGTAGTAGAGAAACCAGGATCCTACGTCTACAGTCAGTCATAACGATAGACCCGACAAGAGTCCTCCCTGCAATCTACAGCGAACCTCAAACACCAAAAAACACTCATATCAGACTTTATTGGGCAAAGCATGACAACATCTGCAGAGATGACACCTTCATTTCCAGATGGCCGAATATTAGTCCTGGCCCCTAAAATGTTAACAAATCCCGTGAGTTTCATACTATCATATGCAGGGCGCAATTTCTTACATGACACGGATAAGTGCCTGACGCGCATTAGGAGTATACGTTTTTTTTAATGCGTTAGCATTTGAACGCTCGTTCTGACGAAAACCTGGTGGTGTCTTTCATTTGTCAGTTGTCCCGTTTGACGCTCCCATTGGTCCGAAGCGCTGACGTGAGAACCGTTTCAACCTTTCCTTTCTCCCGGGGTCTGCGAGCAGACAGACACCGCCAAGTTTTCTTCAAAGCGAGCCCATTCGTTTTCGGCAAAGTCAAGCGCACACCTGGCTCGGAGTGAGGGAGAAGGAGTCACCGCGCAACACGTCCTAGGTAATAAAACCGTAGGGCTAAATGAGATGGCTTAATCACAAAATGCCAATGCTGTACACAGATTTGTAACGAGTTCTGCATCAGCGCGCGGCTTCGAGCTAAGTTTTGGCCGAACGGTTCTGAAATTTTAACTCCGTATTTTTTCAAAAAAGGTTGCCACAGCCCTCATCAAAACTTATCAACGAGTATCTTGCCACTTTAGTGAGCTTTAAAAAGTGTCTTTGAATTCGTTCGAGCACGCACGAAAGTGCAAGACAGGTATTACCAAAAGAAGGCAATTGAGACTATGGAAAGGTCACTATTATACGAAATAAATTTTATTGTTTTTTTTTTCTTCAGAATTCACGTTTCACAAAGATTAAATTTTCTGACTCGCCTGATATCTCCACAGTGCTGCTGGCATTGCCGTGTTTGTTCTGAGAGACGCAGGTGTAGTTGCCGTAGTCCAGTTCGCTTGTATTGTATAACTTGGCCGTGAAGTTGTTTCCGGCGGCAAAGAGGTTTACGAGCTTGCCTTCGATGAGTGGGGTCCCGTAACTCTGCTGCCAATACGTGCTGGATGGATTGGCGCTGTGCACTATGCAAACAAGTTCTGCAATCGGCCTCCCGTCCAACCCACGTGTCCATTGCATGGTTGCTTTCACGGTTGGCTTTCCTGTGATTGGCAAAGAACACAGGAGCTTAAAGATCTATAGGGTCACTTATTTGGTAATAGCTTTTTGTATGGCCAAAGGACATAAATATAAGCGAATTCAAGTCTCACATAAAAAACAGTGTTCACGTTTTCTGTTACGGATACGGTAGAGGCTTCCTAAGCGCTGTTTATAAAATTATCTTGATTTATTATAGTAAGAGACGGCGTGAATATGACAACATTTTTCTGGCCTCTAGACCCTTATTTAAAAACAGTCAATTTGTCTATAAGTACTCAAAGCAAAACCTGTAGTGTGTTAGAGTCCGAATATGTTATTCAGAAGCTTAATTTTCATAAAGCAAGCCTTACAAAACAAGCACCTATATCCACATGAAGACAAAGCAACAAGGTATGGTTTGTCTTGTGTGTATCAAAAAAACGTTCATAAAGTCAGGTTGTTGAAGAAATTAGAGTATAGACTCAGGAGAGCTGGTGACGAATTATAGTAAAAAAAAAATACAGAGACAAGGATCTAAAAATGAGAAGAACAACACCGTACCTGGGAAGGTGTTGTACTTGTCATTTTTAGATTCTTGTCTCTGTATTTTTTTTACTATAATTCGTCACCAGCTCTGCTGAGTCTTTACTCTATTTTCTTTAGCACCCTGACTTCATGAACGTTTTTGATGCACAGGAGACAAACCATGCCTCGTTGCTTTATCTCCATGTCTCGGGGTTTTTCTACTAAGAAAGTAAGGGTATCCTCTGCCAATATGTTATGTAAATTATTTTGGATAATATTTTTTTGTAGAATATGCGATATATTTGGCAGTAGCTTATTATAGCCACATGCGATCGACCACCCGACCGTAAAACCCATTATACCGTTTCGCTACTTTGATTATGGAAGTAGAAATCTAGCTGGATTTTTCTGGATTTTATGCTTTCCGAACTTATTCCTTTGTTTGTTATTTGAAGGTCAGTTTCCCAAACAATAATTTTGGTTAGATTTTCAGTTTCATAAACCAGATAGGTAACAGGTTATACGGTTTTTTTGGCAGGGAAGTATTAAAGATGAGGCAATAGATAGTGATTTAATAGTTCATAATAATAGTTCCTCCCATAATTACTCTAGAACGGGAGACTTGGTTGTTTCTGATTTCAGAAGCCTCACTATTTAAAAACAAATTTTACCTCTATTGAAATTCTGGAAAAAAAAAAAGAAGGTTGAAGCATTCATACGGACCCTACAGTTTGTCCGAAAATTATTACAGTGTTACAGTGTTTACGTTTTTAAATCAGAAAGGACCCCAATTGGAGTGCACAATTCCCTGATCTTACAAAAGTAAGATAGCGAGATACGTAGAAGGATGCAAGAAGGCACATATATTGAAGGGGTTTTGTATTGGGCTACTACAAAACGACAAAGTTGCCGTCAAAAGGCTACAACAAACAAGATGCTTATCAACCAACTAAACAAAACATACCGTTCAGTCAACTTTATTGTGCTGCGTCACCAAACTTAGCGTAGCTTCTGCAATACTCCAGCTCTGTCAAAGCTAAAAGCGCGAGCCCGTGCAAATGAGACGCAAGATAAAGCCAAACACAGTTACAGCAGCGCGGGGCAACAGAGCTGTGGACGCCATGCTGACCTAGGCAATATAGCACAAAATAGTTGACGCCTAGTATATGTGCGACTGAAGCAAAATAGCTATCTAAGTTGTTCAAATATGCGTACACCTACAGTGTAGCCACTATGACTAAAGTGCAATGTAGGCAGTAAAATAATTATGATTCCAGCGAACTGCATGGGTCACTGCCGCTTTAGTTTTTCTTAATTCACGTCTGCCAACGATTGGCCGGTGTGACTCACCCGAGATCTCGACAGTGCTCAAGGCCAAGCCGTATTCATTCTGGGAGGCACAGGTGTAATTGTCGTAGTCCAGATTGCTCACACTGTTGAACCTGGCAGTGTGGTTGTTGCCGTCGACGGAGAGGTGCAAGGATTTACCTTGGAGTAGCGAGGACCCGTCACTGCGCAACCAAATCGTGTTTCTTGGATCGGCGCCGTACACCTCGCAAAGAAGTTGTGCGTTGCGGCTGCCGTCCAAACCTTGTGTCCACTGCGCAGTCGTTTTCACCGTTGGCTCGCCTGTTATAAAAAAAAAAATAATGATGTTGGATTACGAAGGTACACTCAGGCGTTTGGTATCAAATGTTTGTAACCAAAGCACGTGAATATGAATGTCTTGATATCTCAGATTGCATGTCAGGTTTTCTCAATCTCTCTTTGATGTGCCTTTGCAGCTGCCATGTGCGTGTCGTTGAAATTATCTTTTGTGCGTTTTGAATTCTGGAATTATGGCGTGAAGTTAATAGAACGTTGTGTTTGTTTATGTTGACACATGTGGCCAAACACTGCGCGCTAACATCATCAGACTGACGATATATGTAACGTGTGTGGGTTGCCCACGCTGCTTTTCTGTGATTGGGGTGGGGCTGTTATCTGAGGGGCGAGCGTAACCTGCACAAAAAAAGATTGGGTTGTGTGTGTGTGTTTATACAGCCTAGAACTTGGTCTGCCTCAACAGGCGACGAGTCTCCCAGCTGTAGATGAGCAACTTAGCCAGTGCAGTACAACCGCTAGCCTGGGGTATTTAACGTGCATCACACAGTAGTGATACACGACCGCAAGCCGGTACGATGCTCATCCAGATCGAAACGGGCAGGGGCGGGGATGTAACCTGCACACTTCATCTGATTGGTAGCTTGAATTTTTTTTTAAAATTTAAATTGAAGCATTGGAATTACGTACAGGCTCCGACTAACCTCTTAAGAGGACACTGCCCCCCCCCCCCCCCCCCCCCCCGATTTTTATTTCCTTTTTTGTCAGGCGATTCATTATGGTTGTCGGAATACTCCTGAATTAATATTTTGCTACAGAGTCACATATGTTTTTAATAAAGCCAAAAAACACAACTGCTCGAAACCGAAACCGAAACTCCGCACCCCACGGAGTAGTGGAGAGGATAGAGTGAGTGGCGGAAGTCACGTAGCTATACCCGACCGTGCGTTTCTTTTTTTTTTTTTCTTTCTCCGCACGTATCAGACGAAATGCGTTCATTCGCCGTGCGATTCCTTTGCAGTTATGTTTGTTCCGCTCGCTGTTCTATACTTCAGGATGCGTTGTTTTGTACATTTAAGTGTTGGCAGTTAGTAGTGGGTGCCTGAATGCCGTAGCGAATTCCCGTGATCGGCTCCGAAAAGAATTCTCCCAAGATGTTGCGTGAAGAGCTGCATCACATGTCCTGCATCTACAAGTGGCATTGTGCAGCAGAGTGCACAATTCTCCGAAAGATCAACGGGTCGGGATCAATGGCTGGCTGCAATTCTTGTAGAACAGGTACGCGAAGCTCGGAAAGTGGACGCTACCCGATTCATATGTTCCTTGCTTTTTGTGGGAAGTGACTACATTGAATTCGCAGGTGTCAAAAATGGAATCCCATACCCTTTAGTTCGGCGACGTATAGTCCACAACAATTGTTTTTTTTTTTCAATGATAATTGTTAAAAAAAGGAATGTAAACATCGCAAAATGCCTGAAAAAAAAAAAAAAAAAGGAATGGTACCCGGTATCGAACCCGGGCCCGCTGCGTGTGAATCGGACGCCTGTCCCCCGAGCTACTGAAGGAACTCTTTCATGCGTAGAAATAGAGCCGGTTGAGTGTATGTCGGAAATTTGCTGCTGATTTCCCTTCAATACATGAACACCCGGCTTGAAGTCGGGCAGGCCACATTCGCACCTCGTAACGAAACCGTACGCGTGCGTATTCAACTCGAAGGACGCACTTCGTGCTTTGCGTTTGACCGAGTGATGTCTTCAGCCACGACGAGGGACGACGGCTCGGCGACGTCTTCGTGCAATCGGCTTGCCGGTGGGGCGTGTCGTACGGGATGAATATCAGTTCTTTTGATCGGTCCAAAATTTCTCGTTCGAAGGAAGACAGAATTCGCCGGTACCGTGAACGACGGTTCTGAAGTAGAGGTCCAACGTCCGTCGTCCGCTACCATCAGCTAGTCCCACGATACGCGAAACGACGCCATGTTGAGATTTATGCAGTGAACGCACAGAATGCTTCCAGTTGTCTGTGCTACCTTTTTTTCCAGTCAACATATTTGCAGTTTTTTGGGAGCCACAAAAACGGGTTTCATGTTTCTTTTTCTATTTTTAATATTGACTGTGTGCCTTCAATGACCCACGACTTTGATTAAATTTGGTGGCCGCGTCGAAACCTTAGAAAACGGCCCGTGACCACGGGAAAGAGACTGAGCGCGACTCGCACCGGCCAGTTCTCGATCGCCGGTTTTCGGGCCGATAGAATCCGAATATCGAGCCGCAAATTGTGTTCTGGGTAGTTGGGCTCTCATATGTCACGTACAACTAAAAACCTCGGCGAGCATAAATACCCTGTCAGTGTCCCTTTAAAATGTGCATTTCTTTAGATTGTTTTCTTACAATTTCCTCCCAAAGTGCACCTTATTTCAAGATGTTTATCTCAAATATTCTTGTTTTTGCAGTTATACAGTTAAACGCTTAATATATATTGCCGCCTGCGTGGCCAAGAAGGAACGCTCCTCCACACTTTTAGAGGATTCGAGCTTAGGCTTACCCTGAGTGCTAACAATAAGGACGCTAACATAACCTTGCCGAATCAGTCTCGCTCTAACTCACTCCCGAACATTCTAGGCAGAATATTCAAGATACCGAATGTAGTAGATAAGTAGCCGCGCGTGGCCTTGCCAACTCACCATCTATATTGCAGTCTCGCTTCTGCCAGCTGTCGCACTGACGCCGTTTGCGTTCACTGCTGCTCTTTCTAGTCTCATTGTTTATTTTGTTTGTGGCACAAATTTAAGCAGCAGCATAAAACGAGTAAAGAGTGCATATGTCGAGACCACACTTAAACAAAAAGCATAAAACAACTCAGCAAATTTGTGTCTTAATACGAAAAAAAAAAAACATTCGAATTGGATAAAAAAAACAAAAAGCTTACTGTTTAGAACTGAAAACTACGCTCCCTTAGTTCACCTGAATTTTGTAATGTTACGTTTTCTACTTGCTTTATTCAGGGCATTACAAACCTGCAGGTATTGGATGGCGGCCTTCTGTTTTGAGTTGTCTTTTCAGAATTAAATCGAAAATACGCATATATATGCAAAGTTGCATAAGTTTGTGCATTTGGTACACATATGCGGCGTGCATGTTGTGTGAGTTTTCTTGGAACGTGACACACGAATTACTCTTTATGTAAAGCAATGCAAGTTACTGTTTGAGTGCACTGAAAGGGACTATACTTAACTGTGACGAAAAAATAACGTAATGTTTAATAAGCTATCGCGGTTTAGGTAAATATTGCCAAAATATGTGTGATCAACACTCACCGATAATTTTGACGCTAATAAAGCGAACGGCAGGTTCGCCGTAGTTATTGTTGGCCGTGCATTCGTAGGTCCCAGCGTGCATGTGGTTGGCAGAGCGAATGCGTAGGGCGTTCTTCTCTACCAGAGCGTTGACATCAATAGATGAGTCGTTCTGCAAGTATTCCGGAGAAAGTCGTTACTCCTAAAAATTTTAAATTGAACCCATGGAGTTAAAGAAATTCTTCAACAAAATTTAGGGATACTATACCATACAATTAGTGCTATAAAAATGCCAATGTCCCAGCAATTGCGTTATGTAATGTTGCAAAAATGAAGTTAAAAAATGCTCAGTCTTTTTACTCAAGAGCGCCCCCACGCAGATGCATAATATATGGTACCTTATATACGATATATCTGGTCCACTGAAAATTCCTCTACACCTTTTTTTTTTAACAATCATCACTGGACTTTTGCTTTGCTGTTTGCTTTATTTGTTCATCTTGTTTTGACAGCGGACATTGAGCACTGGCAGGAGGTTGGTTCAATGACAAAGTTTAAAAAAAAGGAAACAGGAAGACTATTTTGGCTGATATTATGCAATAAAAAGATTGAGATGTCAGCATCTAGAATAGAAACATACCCTCAAGAGTCGGTTATCTGGGACAGGGTTTGACGCCGGAACAGATTGAAAAAGCGTGTTGCTAGGAAAAAAAGATGGGCTCGCTCGGCTGCTCGCAAGTACCGAAAGAGGAAAAGAAGTTTGTCTCAACCTGGATTTCATAAAAAAATAATATTAATGGCAAATGCTATCGAATTTTGATCTAGTCTTCAGCGAAGCACCAAAGAAAGGCAGCCTCGTTTTTGTCAGGATCAATATTCTCAACTTAATTTACAGTGACTCAAGTAATGAACACGGCAATGTACACAGCACGGCACTGCCAGCTTGACCAAGCAATGGTTATCTTTTAATCCTGTTCTTTTAGAATCAAAAGGCTGCCGGCAAAATTATTAACTGGGGTGGAAAGTATCTATTTGGAAAACTACCTTAAGGTATAAACGGCTGTGCCCGCCAATACTCTTTCGAAATAAAATACAACACAAAAACACACAATGTCGTGTTCGCGGTAACAGCGTCGCGTAGTATAGAAGCAGTGACCCCGGTAAACTCTCAGAAATTGGGGTTGTACAGGGGTACGCCCCGACTCCCAGATGTAACAGCCCAAAACTACATTTCAACGTTCCGTACACTGATGTCGAGCTGGCGATACCAACTTTTACGAGCGGTTTGATAGCTGTCAGAAGCAACGTACAATTCAGTACGTTGTATATATCCAATAGCTAACAAATGTGCATATCAAAAACAAAAAAAACAAAAAACACTCCGTTTTTGCAGAAGGCCAGAAAAACCTTTATTGTCTTACTGCAGCCTTTAATGAGTACATTAGGTATTTTAATAAGTTGTATCACTCGACTATCAAGCCGCTCGTAAAAGTTGGTATCGCCAGCTTGACGTCGTTGGACAGAAAGTCTACATATAGTTTTGGTGTGTTACATATGGTACCAGGAATGTACCCCTGTACAGCTCCTATTTCAGATACTGTAGCGATCGCAACTTTATATCTTGTCGAGCAAGCGTATAAATATTCGGATATTTATTTAAGTTTTACAAGGTTTTATTTAAAAAATTCTTGCATCCTTCCGTTAATTTTGTCTCTGAAGGTGCGTTATTGGGCCAGGGAGACATAACATAGGGGCTACTGGTCGTCATAAGTCTAATAATTGGGCAAGATCTGTTAACCAACTTCTAGTGAAGATAAACGTATGTTTCACTTAAAAACTTGGTCAGCGTCATTGTAAACCACTAAATCAGTCTTTTTGAGAATGCTATGAAGTGCGCGGGAAGCGCGGTGGTGCGCTAAGCTTACGTCTCGTTCAACAGGCACAATTCTGGTGGCAGGAAAACGCGAATGATAAAGAGACGGACAAACCGCCCGGGCACATCTTCGGACCTCCCAGCCCGGTCGGGTGCACGAGTGGTGACTTTAATGCACCACTGCGCTTGCCATGCGCCTTGAAAGCTACACAACATTTACTGACTCTGTGGCTTTTGGTGAGGCTCACGAAGTTTGTAATGGAAATGATATTTACATTCACTAATTAAACCATTAAGGAGCAAATCTTAAGATATGCTCTAAAATATTGAAAACATTAGCCTGTTATATTTGATTCCCAGAACCTATAACTCATATACGAAGCCCGCAATAATGTATTTTTGGAAAATTTACTACAAAAATAAAACATTGTAAAGCCAAATAAAGCAGCACATATTAAGATACCAATGGCTCATTTTTACGTAATTTGTTTTAATATCAACCCTGTGGATATTATAATATTACTACGAAGTACTCTTCTTTTAGCTCATCATATTTTTTTCGCATATGTGATTCGATACAATTAAAGAAATGTTCAATATTCAAATATGAAAATATTCAACATACATTTATCTTCGCGTTCGCCGCAATAATTGATGTTATCTCGTTAAAATCATCTATAGATTTTAAGGTATTAATTTTTTTAAGATACTCTTCCTCGTTTATGAAACGCACACATTCGCATCACTGTATGAACGCTTATACGAACTAAAGCGCGGCACCAAGCACCGCTCTATGCTTCAATTCAAGTTCAGACGCCGCCGAAGCTACGAAGTGATTGGAGAAATCAAGCAGCGTCAAAAGCTAAAGTCATTGGGCTTTGTTTTGTTTACGATTCGTTCAGCGATGGTAGAAGAAGTACATAAACATAGCGTGTTTTCGCTACCTGGTTGGTCCCATCAGTTCGTAGCGTTGGCTGTCTTTGGACTAAAGGTAAAACAAAGTGTAGTCGATCACGTGGAAACGGTGTGTTATTTCCAAGATCGGGTTGCCTCTGAAATTTTGTTCTTGTTTCCTTACCATGTGCCTCCAAGTGAGGACGGGTTCCGGATATCCAGAGGCCATGCAGCCAATTTCGAACGGCTCTCCCTTTTTTACCTCCAAATGGCCACTTTCGGGAAGCGTCTTCAACTCTGGGGATCCTACCAGAAGAAAGGAGATGCCCTTAAAAATTAGCGGTGATCACCATCACAAAACATCACCCGTAATACAAAAAAAAAAGAAAAGCTTGAACGGATTTTTTTTTTTTTTAGTCTTACAATTTACTGATATTTGCGAATTTGTAAGATGGTGTTTCGGTAATTTTCTTCTTTTTTTTTGAGACCGAGGTTTGAGATACGTAGCGCCACGTAGAAAAAGGGGTCAGTAATGACACCTATAGCATTTTCGGTGTAGTCACGGAAATAAACAAGAATTAGCTGAGGGAACTTTCCAGCTATTGTTTTCTTATCCGCACTTTAGTCGTCATTCTTGATAATTTAGCAAATTTTGCGGCAAAATAAGATTTTGTTTTTCTCAAGCATGTTAACGTTTTTAACCGCTGCCAAAATATTGATTTAAATATTCAAGCACGTCATAAGCACGCTCTACAGCTTGAAAAATTACTTTAGATTAAATGTGTTTAAGCAAGAGTTAACTATTATTATGTTAATATTGTCAAGAAAATTATTCATTGCCATCCCTAAAAACATTTTACATAAGAAACTTTCGCAGAAAACAAAATAACTGCGATTTGCGAAACATATGAAGCGCCATCAAACATATTTGCAGCCAATGGCAAAATATTACGCTCGGTAGTACATTTCGCTGTATATGTAATAATTACATGTTTTTATATCATTTTCTTTTACATGGTTGCAATGCCTGTTTCAGGCGCATCTCGCTGTTCTCTCCTCTTAAGGAAATCTCAAGCTGCACATATTTTACACTATAACAACTCATTACCCTTCGGGAGTAATAACTTTTCAACAGAATCGGCATAATTTTGAAAACAAAATGCACCAATTCATTTAAAGTATGTT
The DNA here is from genome assembly GCF_016920785.2 of Ixodes scapularis. Lineage (NCBI taxonomy): Eukaryota > Metazoa > Arthropoda > Arachnida > Ixodida > Ixodidae > Ixodes > Ixodes scapularis. The sequence continues at coordinate 92,261,001 of NW_024609835.1, forward strand.
AACGAATATTGCGTGTTTATTACTTCCTTGCGTACAAAGTATCGTAATGCAGACAAAATACAAAAAGAACGATGTGGTGCGAATAGGCAATAAATAAAACAATTAAGACACGCAAAGAACAATAGGACGTTTAGTACCGGGTCCGCAAGCCACGTTTCCGCGCCGCAGCTGACGTCAGCAGTGTGACGAAATGCAAAGGGGAGGGTTCAACGCCAGGGACATGATTTGTTGGCTAAGTTTTGGTTTTGAAATCGTGTACAAGGATGACATTTTTCGCCCCGTAGCGCACCCTACCAATGTTTTACTAAAAATTGCATATCAAGGCATTATATTAAGGTCGAGTGTCAACTTTTCACGTGCATTGTCCCCAAAAATGAATTCCAAAAAGATTTGCTAAATATGTTTGCTAAATAATTGCACTATTTTGCATCTTCTCTGGGGAACCTCCTGGCCACCTATTTAGTCCCAAGGCTAAGAGAGTCGTAATACAGGTATCCTTTTTTACAAACCTTTTATACCTCCTACACCCCTCTCCCCCCTAATTAAAAAAAGGTACACTAGTGATATTTTGGTTTATTAAAACCATGGTTGAAACGTTAGAAGTCTTAGCAGACACATTATCAATTGTCGCTCCTTTCTACGAAACAGTATAGTAGACTGTGCGCATGTGCGTCACGCTCTGCGTATCAGCGCTGTATGTGAGTGACTAGCCGCTCTATTTGTGGAGCCACAAAGATGGCAGTCGTTAGCTTCTTGCGTAGCTACCAAGATACCTGCTTAACCTTGACTGGCTTTTCCATTCCTGTCAACATCACTTACATGTCAAAGATGTCTAAGTAATACAATTTATTTAACCGGACCAAGCAAAGGTAACACAAGTGGCGTTTACTTCAGCCCTGTACCAAAAGAAGAGGCATGATTTCAGTCGATGAGGGCTATTTCACATCGTTACCGGAGACTACGTCCCACAGAAATCCATGCAATTCAAGGGTTAGTCTCAACGCCGCAGCTAGCTGTCACATGACCAGGGAACATAACAATGAATGGCCTTCCAATCCTTGAAAAGAGGTGAGGCAATTTATATATATAAAAAAAACAGTTAAACGAAAGATGGCCACGTGGTCATTCTTCTTTTCGAGCCAGTCGCCTTGCTCCAGGGTCAGTGGAGATGACATGCCCAAATAAATATTTCCGTCTTTTACGTTATTCTGTTCTCTGGCTCTTCGAAGTCCCAGCGTGAGAAAAAGAGCATCTATGAAATACTGGGGTGGCTTGATTTTGTTTGTTAAAAATCACTTATCATGACAAATTTTTATTTCGAATCATATAGACTTTCTAAGTCGACCTTTCGTCAAAAGCTAGATGTACAGTCACTAAAAAATGAAAGCCGTTTACAACTCCCTGTAATGCCGAATTAGATTGCAGCTCTTGAGGAGGAGGAGGGAAGGGTACTGATGGTCACGTGTTCTCGGGGGGGGGGGGGGAGGGGTCACGTGACCTGTGGAGAAGATCACGTGAACTTGGGGGAGGTCACGTGACCTGGGGGGTCACGTGACCCTTTCTCCGAGGTCACCGAAGGTACCCGAGGTCCTCCCGAGGTTCGCCCGATGTCCTCCCGAAGGAACTCGAGGTTCTCCCGAGGTCCTCCCGAAGGAACCCGAGGTCCTCCCGAAGGAACTCGAGGTCCTCCCGAGGTCCTCCCGAAGGAACCCGAGGTTCTCCCGAGGTCCTCCCGAAGGAGCCTGAGGTCCTGCCGAGGTCCTCTCGAAGGAACACGAAGTCCTCCGAGGTCTTCCCGAAGGAACCCGAGGCCCTCCCGAAGGAACCCGAGGTTCTCCCGAGGTCCTCCCGAAGGAACCCGAGGTCCTTCGGGAGGACCTCGGGTTCCTTCGGGAAAATTTACCCATAATGCACCGCGCGGTTACGCCAACGGCGACGTCGACGGCGACGGCGACGCCGACGCCGCTCAAACCGAAACGGGCGCCTAAGAACTGCGCTCTAAAACTTAAATGGAAACTGAAGCGGTTTTGTATTTGAGAAAAAGAAAACACCTAAATCGTCTTTATGCGGCCTCCTGTATTACGAAAACATAAAATTATATTTCAGATTGGTGCACCAAGTAGACACAACAGCGCTTTGGAAACTACTTTGAAGCCCCTCCTTCCCGTCGCATTCGGCGCGAGGGAATCATGACGTATTACACGGAGATCTCAACATTTCCGAGCTTTCCGCAAGCCTGACCCGGGCAGTCAAAAGAACTGCACGCGTTCCCTCACAATGGGCATGCGCAAGGCAGCTGAAACCTCTGGGTATGACGCTGCGCCCAGCGGTTGGTTCTATTCAAATTACAAATGACTCTCAAATTTTAGTGGTAGGCTCGCGTATCAACAAACATTCCTGAACAAGAAAAAAGAAATATGTTAGAAGATCAGCTGATAACTGCATAGAGGGGCAAGCATGTGGCGTAGGGAAGATGTGATTTGAAGACTCCGAAACCCTTTAAACTTTTCACGAGCCCCCCCATTGCAAAAACCCTGCCACGAGGCGCGGAGAGCGGACAGACACGTCGCAAGTCAGGCCAAGTAAAATCGGGATAAGCGCTGAAGACTAACGTCTTTGTGTCCCGAAGCTCAATAAAATTTGACGCATTTGTAACAAGGTCTTGTCACTGCTTCTCCGCAACGTAGGAACTCTCGCTTATTATACAGCAGGTGTACACGCTGCATCATCACTAAATGGAGGCTACAAAATGTAGCCACCGCACTGAAGCTCATCTGGTGCTTCCGTAGTTTGTGCTGTATCTTAAGAATCGCGTGCTAATGGGCAACGCAAATGTGGCCTCTCCGCATTGCCTTTCCTTCCAAAACTCAGAATATGCAAGTCTCCCAAGATTCGAAGATCCTTTGAGAGACTTTAGTAATTCTCCCAACGTTCTCACACAAAAAAATAAGAATAAACTTGAAGTACATTTTTGAGCATGTGCCAGTAAGTTTTACTTTACTCAAATATTTTTGCTGGTACTTTCATAGAAAAGTGCGACTGAAAAATACATTGCCCAAATTAAAAAAGAAAAAAAAAATGGAGCATCGTAACACGAAAACGCGCTATTTTCTGTGGAGACGTCATCTGGTCCTTTTTCTGGGTGAAGTAATGGCGGCTGTAAGACCGATACAAATAAGTGCCTTATAAGTGTTTACTGTTCAATAGTTCGTCAGCGAGAGTAAAATAACTGCTATGTGCCGACTTGACTTTACCCAATATTGGCGGGCATTTAAAAAAAAAATGATGCGCCTTTAATTTCCTTCAAAAAAGTTACTGTATAGGGAATCAAAGGGTATCATGAAAGTTTGTGTTCAAAATTACTTGTATTTTACTTTGAAAGTACATTGTATTTATAGTACTTTACCTCTTCAAGTGCATTGTACCCGGTGTACATACTACTTTACTTAAAGTACGCGATCTCTAATTTACTTTGTACTTTACTTCAAGTACTTTTAGATGTACTTTACGCCACACGGTAGACAGCAAACATTATCTGCAAAATGAAGCTCAGGCAGTGCGAAACCCTAAAGTAGATATGGTACGTCCGCGGTACATTATTGACCAAAAACAAAAGAAGTACAAAACGATTAAGCACGCCGACGCAGAAATAGGTATTAAAGCATTTCTCTGAAAATACAAGCAGCCTTATACTTGTTTGTCAAGCAGAGTTTCGCTAACGGATCACAACCTACCCACTTTTTTTTACCATAAAAATCGAAAAGTAACTTCAAAAGTAATTGGCTACTTTTTACAATTTGAGTGATTTCTACTCTACTCGAATAACCTTTGAGGCCAGTACTCAGTAACTTAACCTAAATACTTTTTTAGTGACTTCTACATGTCTGGAGCTTGCGTCTCCAACTTGATGTGATGGTAACATAGCCAATATCACGACACATGTTTTTAGTTTTTTGGCCTGATCCTAGAATGCTCATCCTGGTGATATCTGAAACCGTCCTGTGATAGTTAAAAATTGTAGGGTGGGAGCATACTGGTTTAGGAGGGCGACGTGAGGAGTCACACTTTTGGTTTTTAGTTTCTAGGCTAGATGGGGACACCTATTGCCCGATATAAAGGGCACAGCCGTTAGCGTCCATCCGTCCATGGTGATAGCCTCGAGGCTGGGTCGATCTCCCATGAATACTAACAGAGACATGGCATTGCGTGTCGTGTTTTTCTCCAGGTCAGGCTTTGTGTTCCGAGCGGGGTTTGTTATTCTGCAGTCTTCTAAGTGATATTGACACTCTAGGGCTTGAATATTGACGTGACGTGTATTCGTTTTATTTTGTCCATGCTACACCAACTGCCTTTGCGTTTAGCGGACATTGAGTTTAATGTCGGGTTTCGGGGTTTCTTTTGCGGTCATTTGATTCAAACTCGTTGGTTCCTGGGAGTTCTCGCTGAACTACGACATCTATGTTGACCTGTCGAACTGGTACTTTTTGTGCAGGACATTCAATGCATGCTAAACTGTTTTGTTGTGTTCGTCCGTTTTTTTTTATCCCTCCCCATCTCAGGGTCCACAAGATGTCGGCTAAACTATGATGCGTTTATTATTATTATTTTTGTCTTCTGCAAATTTTGATAACAGATAGGTGACCGAACGCCCTGTTTTGTTGTGAGGAATGACGTTTTTTTTTTCCCGATTTCAATTTCTTTCGATATAACCGGGTTCTACCGGTACGCTCTCACGTGATAAGAGCCGCGTTGTGCTGAAAGCTCAAGTTGGCTCACCTCGGATGTCAATGCGTATCTCCTGAGACTTATTCACGTGCGATTGGTTCCAGATGGTGTTGGTGGCCTCGCATCGGTACACGCCGTTGTCGTGGTAGGAAGCATTTAAGAGTGTGAGCTTCCCTCTCTGGCCCTGTGCAGTCCAGACATTTGGGTCTTTTTCACTTTGCTTCAGCCATTTGATCCTGCGAGAAGAGAAAAGGCCTTGTGTAGTGTTTCTGACGTATTCTTTGAAACGACAATGTATACCGGGTACGAAAAGACGCGCAGGCTCAGCCACACAAACAAATAATATATATATATATATATATATATATTGGGAAAAGGAGGGACAAGAAAAATAAAAATAACAGCGAAGTAACATTGGATTTTACAATCTACCAGATCTAAAAGTTTTCAAAAATTGCAGCTTATTCAATGCACCGTCGCACAATAATCCAGATTCCAGGTCAAAGTAGCCGAACAAATTGGTGCTTTGATGTAAAAACTTAGCCGGAAAAATTGGTGCTTCGATGTAAGAAGTTAAAAATTTGAGAATATATTAACAAAAGTAGGCTTTGAAAACAAGTTAGACTGCATTACTGCGATTATTAACTGTACACGTCAACTTAATCCACTGTTAATTATAATATCACCGAGCAGGCTTCATAAAGACACTGATTTTTATTTTTATTTCAGTTAATCAGTAAGCAATTAAAGTCCCTTCCTGTATTGCATTTGCAATTTTTTTACGTGATTAAAAATATTTGAGTGAGGAACGTGAAAGAACACATGAGCTTGCTTGTTTTGAGTGCATGTCTTACTAAAAACAAAAAGAAGAAAACTGCTCAAAACAATTTATGTTTATCATTTTCAAAAATGTATTACTTCTATTTCATCTTCCATCAGATATTTAACTGTTGAACTGACTACTCACTCTGGAACAGGGTTTCCTTCAGCCTCACAGTTGAAAGCAACGACCTCGTTGACGTTGAAGGTGGCCGTTGTAGGGGGATCTACAAGAGTGATACGCGGAGGGACTGTGTGGGGAAAACACAAACACAAAATAAAGGTAAGCACTTTGGATACACTGCACGATGCACTCACAGCGCGAACACGTCACTGGCAAGAATATTGCTTGTTCACGATATAGCACATGACTTTTCTCTCAAGCCCGTGATGATAATACGTACTGCAGGCCTTTTAGTCACTCTTGACATTACTCTATATCAATTTTCTGATATATTTTATTCGATTTGGAACAGGGGCTTTCCGTATTTTTACGCATATTAACGCCTTGGTTCTTCAATTATTGCTACCGTCATTTATTTTTTTTTCTTTGTTTCATCGGCTTACTAGCAGAGAGTAATGCTTTGATCTAGCCAAGTTTTTCGCAAGACGTTGTGCAGTTATCATCCTCATTGTCCGAGAGGTTTTTAAAATGTCAAGATATCTGATCGGCATGTATATGGATACGTCATTGAACGATGAAAATCCGGCGCATGATTGTTGAGTATAAATAATGCTCAATATAGAAGTTTAGAGTTCTTATCATACGGCTGTGTTTCGTTTAAAGAAAAAAAAATATCAACAAGCGCGTGTTTTTTTTTTAAGAAAAAAACGCGAAAGTTTCAATGTCATTTTTATGTCAAGCATAAACCTTACGGACCTCATCAGACACACGGTATTCTAAATACTTCTGTTTTATATAGACGTATTTCGTTTACTTTCGTTCTTGGTAACGTGGGATCCGTATCTGGTATGCGGGACGAAACCTAATAGACCATATCAACATGGACAACGCAAGAACATATAGATGAGTCAAAAGAAGACTGTGTGAAAATCACGGATTTCTCGTGAGCGCCTTCGAGCGGCGAGCAGAGATTAAAACGACGCTCTAACGCATACCAAAGTGACGGCATTTAAGATGACTGAGCCCTTGTGGAAAAGGTTAAAACCTTCGAAAGGCGAAGAACCCAAGTCAAGCTCTGCCTCCAGCACGCGCTCATCGCACTCCATGATAGTGCTCCGGCTGCGCGGGCCCGCAATACACCGAGAAGTTATCGTAGGTAGAAAGCTCGGCCTGAGGGAGGAGGTTCTCCCGCATTTTTACCGATCAGCAATTTGAGAGCAGTTGATCGGAAGTCTTCTTCCTGCCAGACTAAGGCATAGACCCGACATTCCGGCTTTCTATCGCTATAATGGCGAACTGTTTCTGAGCACATTCCAAAAAGGAAACCTGAAGGGATTCTGAGTCCGGAACTGTCCTCAGGTACAATATATTTTCTGCCTTGACTAAAAACATTTACTATGTAACCCTGAACTCAGATTTTAGAACGATTGTCACTGGGTCGGAAACTGTAGGGTAAATAAAATAAAGAATAAATTGATAAGGTGATGCATTTTTGATGTCAGTGCCATAGCGTTATATATTTTATGTCAACCATCGCATGTTATCAGAAGTCACAGATTGGACACTATTGCTGCGTTAGGGTTACGTTGGGACTCATCTATTTTAGTGACAAGGCCAATCTCAGGTGGACGCACGTTTAGTGCTTTCATCTGAGTTGGGCACCGCGTTATCTTGTGTTAGGTGACGTAAAAAAAAACAAAGTGACGTTTTTGCTTTCTAGCTAGCGTTGACCTGGCGCTGAACACTCGTAAATTTTTGAACGCAATTCCCTCACTTTGGCATTATCTTCATATCAAGCTCTGAACAACAAAAGGTGTAGAGTACAGTGTTGTCAGCATTTTTTTATGTAAAAGAGAACCAAAAGTTTAAGATATCACACTTACACATGACGTCCAGGGTAACAGTCACGTCTCGATGTCCGAGTTGACCGAGTTGACCGGCTTTGGGTTTCTGGACTGCCTTCTCGTATGAACTGTGGTATGCAACACACTGAAGTTGCTTGCTGTTGTCTACCTCAGTGAATGTGTAGTTAAGAAATGACACAGCTTTCCAGGTGCGAGGATTCTCTTCGTCCATGTGGTTCGTTTGTTGTGCCAGATGGGAGATGTCTTGGGAGTCTAAGAGCCATTTCAACAATGCTGGTGGGTTCCCCTTACGAGACACGCACCTGATGTCCCGAATGTCTCCGACTTTCATCTTGAGTGTTTCCCCGGGTCGCAGACGGCTCGAGCCATCTTCCATGCGAGGAGGGCGCGGTTTTTCTGTGGGAGAAAAAAGATGTGGTCGGAAGAGTGATAGAGGGATAATAGATTTCGTATTTAAAAGATTTGGTTATTAAATTAACGATCAGAGACAAATGGTAAGAAATCGATGCAATCAATGTTGAAGGGCAGCCTACTTTTTAAAAAACCTAGATAGCGCAAACGTTTTGAGATATTCATTGTTAAGTTTTGTTCTGGATATCTGTCAATATGGAATCCAAACGCACGATGCCCGCCGGGACGACAACCCTCGTTTGACGCCGGAGGGTCACGTGTTAGTGATGAAATTTGCGTCACTATTTTCCGTCACAGCGCTCCGGAGCTTATTGCAGTCGGTGTCCCGTGGCTGGTGAACTAGAGAGATGCCATTTTAGCGGTCGCGACCAGTTGGTTTGCTTTGCTGCGCGGTATCACTGAAAAATATTTTACTCACGGGTTCAAGTCAGTGATATAGCCCAGGAAAGGAAAGCAACTTGTGGCGTATGCGAAGGCGGCTCATCGCTTTAGTTCACCAGCCACGCAACACCGACCACATTCAGGTCCGGCGCTCTGTGGTGCAAAATAGTTGACGCGCACTTCGTCGTCAACGCGTGACCCTCTGTCGTCAAGCGAGGGTTGCCTTTCCGGCTGGCATCGCGCGTTTGATTTTGGCATCATCAAACTTGCAGAACAACATTCGACAATTAATAACTTCAACTGCGCGCTCAATCCAGGATGTTTAGAAAAGGGTTGCCCTTCAACATTGATTGCCTCTATTTCTTTCAATAAACATGTGCTTGTAAACATTTAATTAAAGGAAGTAATTAGAAAATGTTCGGTATTCATCTTCTAGTTGCGTTCCCTCATGAACATACTGTGCATCTACTCCTATAACCCGCATGTACAGACCGCGTTGCTGTTCTTTTATGGTTTTTATTTAGAAAAGCCTGCATTCAAAAGAAAAGATTTAGGATATTTAAAAACTGGGTTGGCCTATATAATTGATTGGCGCCTTTCTAAATAAAAACGGGTACTTTAAACCGCTTAATTCAAAAAGTTATAAGTGATTTTCGTTAGTCATATTTTAGTATGACAGGTTTTTTATTGGTTTAAACCTCTTATACCGTTTGGTGGCACAGGTAGACAGACCCATTTTATTTTTTATTACTTTTAGCTCTCACTTGGAAATTGAAAAATTTAGTCATTTTTTTTTGTTGCATTTTCTTTTGTACATATTAACCGTCTGGACGTATATATAACTCACACAAACCACATTTTCTGCAGCTTTCACTGCTTGTTCTTAGAAATCTGCATTTGATAAAACAAAAACAAATAAACAACCTGTAGAGGTTACATACTATGTTGTGATAGATAGAAGAACTATATGCATTGAAAGTATGAAAGCGACAAGGCTCTGGCTTGAGCTGCGCCCACGCTTACGAGATGCAAGGAATGTAATCGGAGGTAGGAATATCCCCTTGCAGGTGGCGCGACTGAAACACCTTCCGGCCATTCTTTTCTTGTCAATTACGAATACGGTTTATAAAATATTGAAGACGCGAATCAAGAGCTTCGGTTGAACTGTGCTGGATTTCATTCAGTGTTACTGGACGGGATTTAAAATATTAAAATAAATTCGTTCGGCCTGAAAAAAATAGCGGAAGTTTTTTGCACCTTCTTTATATTATGTCCGAACACGAAGGTAGTGGAGACTTGGGGAAGTGCTTAGCGGCTTTTTTGTAAGACCTTTCTTGGCGTGATTGGGCTCAAATTACACAAACATTATCTGAACTTCCCGAAAGAAACAAATGAAAAGAAACCTACCGGTAACATATGCATAAGAAGTGGTGTTTCCCTAGGTAAAAAAAATTACCAATATTTGGTGAAGAAAGTTTTGCTAAAAAGCTTAGCGCTAAAAAAATTTGTAATTTGCGAAACGTCGGACCTTATTGTGAGACGTCTCTGGAAACCCCTTTAAAATAATACCCCTGACAGACGGGAAAGCGAATGTCCTTTTGATCGAATGTCATTCACCGCTCGGCGAATCTGCTCGTGATCCTGGTTCTGCACGGGGCGGGCGCACGCGCAGCGTGGCGTATTAAACACGCGGATTGGCCGAGCTGTGATGTAAAAATAGGCCCCTGGCCCAGGACCAAAACGACACAAGCCTTTTTTTGGTGCGACGCGTAGTTACCGCAATATCGAATTTGTCCACCTTTCGTCGACACCATGTAAATATATATATATTTTCTTCTTTTGAATGGACAACTTTGTTGGGTATTTTTATGCATATTGCAGACGGCTTTTATTCCTCCTGAAGTTTTCAATAAAATACGTGCATAAATACCTAGAACGATGAGCCGGATGACGCTGGATGTAATGGGAGATCCTTTCCGCGTCGCCTTGGTCACTTGGCACCTCCACGAGCCGTCGTCGACCTCGAGCGTGGCATTGACAATCTGCAGCGAACAGTCCCCGTCCGCCGGCTCCACCTCAAAGTTGTATTTACCGGGCATGGGCCCGAGCGTGTGGTCGTTTCTCAGCCAAACGCAGTCACCGCGACGGTTCAGCACTTTGCAGTGGAGGGTAACATTCTTGCCAGGGTTCACCTCAGTGTCACTGGGCGTCACCTCAAACTTTTGCACGATCTCCGCCGTGGCTGCGAGAAAGAAATGACGAAAATGAACTGAGCGTGTCTCGATCATCCTGATTAATCCGGGATGCGCAGAGTGCGCCATACGCGTAATATGCGTGCGTTAGGTTCAGTTTTGCTTGGGTACCTGGAGCTTTATATGGTTTTGGATCTGTTTCACACACGACTCTCATGTCCTTACCGACTTCATTGGAGTGGTCACGATCAGTTTCAATTTATTCGGTAGTGGAGTGTTTCTCGAGCTTGCTTAATTGAGGAGTTCTACTCTGGTTCTACTTTTATCGCGGGTGTGTAGGACCTGGAATTCGTAGTGCTCTTCGATTGCGAGGAATCATTTTTGGTCATTGAAGTAATCGAAAAAGGAAGAGCTTCAACCGGGCCTTTTTCGCTATATGTTGACTGCTGTCTGAAGTTGTTACGTCATACGTCCGCTGTGCTATTCCTTGGCCCCTTATGATCTATCCCGGTGTGTCGGGAGTCTGCATGCGGACCTACGCTTGGTCATTCGTGAGCCAGCTCCGCCTGCCGATGGTGATCTGCGGACTAATGTTGAATCCAACAGGTAGATCTGGAGCGGTTTCTAATGTCTGTGAGGGGGACTGAAATATGTTCCGTGGGACAGGCTCCCACTCGACGAGCGGAAGATGGACTCGCTATTTTGGAGCCGCCCGCCGGAATCAGTCTGTCGTTTAAAGTTGCCGCTGTTCGAACTTTCATAAGCTCGAACTTGACGAGCCAATTGAACTCTCCGACAACCAATATCTACTATCACTGTCCAGCTGCAAAAGCAATAGGCGTCGCAGGTCGGGCCCATTTTTAGTACCCCACAGACCACGTAAGAATTTCGGCCGCCCCGGAACGGTGGGGCACGCGCGGCGACCGGCGTTGGTGGTAGCTGAGATTGCAGGTAAGACTTCCATAAGCTCAGAGTTAACAAACCATTACCTTCGAAGTCGATGACTATTCTTCCCTAGCTTCATTGTGCAAGAAAACAAAAACAAAAAAAAAACAGCGCAGTGTACAAAATAAGACACTCGGTTACGGCAAAGTGAACACGCCTATAGACTCCTATATGACAGGCCTAACCTTGCGTTGCTTTCCTCTTTTAATTTTCCTCGCTCCTTTTCTCGTTCTTCCCTTCAGGGTCACATAGGTTAGCACTTACCATCTGCACGCTCCAGGCCTGCTTGTTTAACCCCGTTCGAGCCGCACGACATGACCTAACCAGTCCGACCCGATGGTCCACCGGAGTGCGCACCACGTACGCGCACGGTCGAGTAAATGGTAATGACATAGCGCCTTTCAGTCGACTTCCGACAAGCTCCGTCCATTCCGGATAGGGCAGCTTCGGCGGGGTTGGAAGCGTTTCACGGGGCGGGCGCTGCAAAAAATCTTCGAGCGCGCGATCACAAGTCTGAGGTTGATTTGCCAGCTGGAGAGACGCGCTACAAACATGGGAGCGGAATTCGCCCGAAATATGCTGGGCTAAGTATGACTCCCCGCCGAAAGTAGCCTCCGGACCGAATTTACTGGACAAATTATTACTCGCCGCCGACGGTCGCCGGTGTAGGAAATATTCTGAACTAGGTGTCACTTGACACGGATGAACGCGTTACGGCAGGTCACCGTCGGCGATAACTCATATTTAAGGTGCGGCCACACTAGCTTCAGAACGCGGCGGAACGTCGCGCGCAGCGTGCAGCCTTGACGCAAAACTTGCTGCGCGGCAGAATTATTAGCCCACAAAACAAGTAGGCTCCGACACTTTTTTTTTTCGCGTGCCATTGATTGCGAACAAAAGGAGATCAATCAGAGACACAGCATTCGGTGACGTACGATGACATGGCAACGCCTTTCCTGCCGATCAAAGCTCGAACCTTGTTTCTGAGCCGCCAACCGCCATGAGCTGTACGGAGGAAAGTCGAAGTAGCAAGTCACTAACCTGCCCTTCAACGTTTCGGTAGCGCCAGACCGGGCGTACCAAATGTCTTCGTCTTCGACCCTTTTGCGCGTGGCGACGTCGCAACACGAGAGATCTAGCACATGATAATAGAAACTTTCACGATCGTGCGAAGATCGTCGTCTGGGTCACCCGTCAATGGAGAGGACAAGCGCAGCCGCCGGAGTTGAAGGCCGAAGCTGAAAGCTCAGAGAATCTCGAAGGGGCTCGGAACCATCAAGAGAACGCGAGATCCTCTGTGCCTGTGCTCTCACGCGACTGCCGCGGCGACAAACCGTCGGTCGGTGTGAGGTTCCGCCGCGTTTTGCCGCTACAGTAGCTATGCCATTAGTCCAGCTGATTGCGCTCTCGTTTATCACCTCCTTGTGGCTTCGGGCAAAGGTGCCGAACCGCAGGATCGCACGGCCCGGAATTCAATTCCCGCTGTGCCCCTTGGTGAACTTCGCTGGTTACAACAAATTGTCCCTATTTATAATTATATATCAATTATCATGACTAACTATGCCTGTTTATTTGCCTTGGACGTTTGTAAAGGGCCTCCTAAGGTCTATAGATGCTTTATGGTGTTTTGCTTTGCGTGTAACGCTTTTTCGTCACACTGAAACGTGGCACTTCTTTCACAAAATTTAGCCCTTACGCATATTCTGTGAATTAAAATACAACGTTTGGGCTTATTTTTAGACAGCGTTACAGTAGAGAAGGCACCAATAGTTTCCGAACGCGTAACGAGTGGATGAGTTAGATACTAAATGAGAATATAATGCCGTCCACGTCTGATGACAAATAGGAATTTGTTCCATAATATCTGAAGGAGCAAACGACACCGCCATCCCACAACTTACTTAAGGCATGCACTCGAGAGCCCACGCACCTGACAGCGAGGCTTGGGAAGGCGTGAGTAAACGAATGTCTGGGCTACTTCGTCTGTTACATCATAACTATATACAACTACATCATCAACTCCCCCGCCCCCAAGACATCTTCAGGATCATCCTTACAGGCAATATCTGCTTCGTTTAACGCTTTTCCTCGCACATCCCGATGGCGTATTCAAAAAAAAATGTTATGGAGCGAAAAAACACGGCCGATTTCAACACTCTAATTGGCGCGTTTTTATGCGCTATATCGCCTGGTTTACGGTGGGAGTGTGAGAAGGGGTATCGAGTCCTAAGTAAACACGGCTCAGTGGTTCACTTCTTTGAGCTTACTCACAGATTTGTTCACGCTCTATCGGTTAGCAAATCTGTCAGTCGGCTAAACGCTATCATGTGAATCCATGAGGCCTGTTTATCTAATTGCGAGTTCAGCTGATCACCTCTCTCCTTTGGCCATGATTCAATAAAGCGCTAGCCCCTCGCCGCCAGACTTACTCGGGATCCTTTTCGGTCTATATTGACTGCTAGGTTACGAGCGCTCTGATATTCTCAAACCACTGACTGAAGTATAACTTTTCAATATTTCTGTTAGACATAAGAAATATTGCTAGAGCGTGCAATGTGTACTTGAGCAAACTTTATAGACCATTCCATTTAGCGCTCTCAGGGCGGCGCCATTTCGCTAGACCGCAGCGCCCTCTCCACAGATCCGGGAAGTTCAGCAGGTTCGGGCTGGTAAAACGAGAGGGTACGCGCCCGACACTGCTAGCAGACGACAAATCGGGAGGTTGCCCTTCTCCATCCGGGCTGTACCGGCGGGCTGTACCGAACATTGAACTCTTGCTCGTGGCTGTCGTTATGAAGTGGTTCGCATTCTTAGAATATTTATGACTACTCCAAAATCAGCCTTTAGCGCTCTGTTGTTTTATTTCAGTAGATGATCAAATAGCGTATCTTCGTTCCGTTACTTAAATAGCAGTGGAGTCCGCTGGCAATTAAACCACTGCGTCTACTGCGCCAGGAAAACAAGTTTTAATTATTATTCCAGGCTTCCTTTCATTTCCGATTAAGTCCTACACCAGTGCGAACTTCGTATAGTAAAATAGCTATAGCGACTGGATTTACTTTTCGCCGGAGCGACCGCCCACTCTGAGACAGTTTTTCCTTTTTTTTTTTTTTCGCAGGCAGGTAACATCACATTTAGACTCGGTTAGTCTTTTTATAGAGCCTAGCATTACACGATAACTTGCATGTCAAAATCCGCGCATGTGCGCTTGAAATTTCCAAAATGACGCGATTTTAAACCGAGTTTGAACGCCAGCCGGATGTTAGGTACAGCCCACACGGCGGAGCAGACAATATGCGGGGTGAGAGGGGGAGGGTATTTTTCTCTCTCCGCTCTTACTAATGGAACGGTTTATACTCGCCACACAATGAAATGACATCTTCAACCGTAGAGACTGGTCTGCTTAGTTTAAGGAAACTGAACAATCAGCAGCATGCGCTTCGATCTTCGCAAAACGGAACCAAGGCCAATGTTTTGAAATAGTCGTCAACATCGTCGTGTTTTCGAGAATCAACGCGATACACTAGCCGTCGTGCGTACGGTAGAACGGACAGATATCAAATGCTAAATATACCACATTTTTCAATTTTTCCAATATCTTTACAAAAATATGGTGAGAACCGAATTCGGGAATTAAATAAGTTAACTAAAAAGCTATTTTACGCACATATGGCTTATTATCTCGACTGGGTCATTTTCGCAATGATTAAAAATATCTCGACATAGCAGGGGTTATAAAATGCAGATTAAAAGAAGGATAGCAATTACTTTCATTCTGTCCCAATAAATGTTGAAGTAAAGAGGTTCGTTCGCGCCTTCAACCCCTGAGCTGCAGTGTCGGAGCCAGGGATGCTGCCGACTACGTTGCGCACGCAGATCAGTCGCCAGCTCAGCACTTTTGTGACTGCACAGTTCATAGCTAACCCATTTCTTGGTGTTTCCCTTCATTGATTTAATCAACAGCCCGCTATGCTCCGTTTAACCTTCCAATGCGCAGCAGCTGACGCAAAGAGTTATAATAGGCAATCCAAGGCTGTGTTAGTATAGACTCTTTCGAAAGTCACGTGGCGATTATTAAATGTTCGGAACAACTGCAGAATGGCGAAAAAACAACATCGTGGAACGTGCAAGTTATTCCCTAAGATTGCGTACTTCGGAGCGCGACTAACCCTAGGAGCCCACGCGCCAATTAAATCGCATCAAAGTGCAACGTCACTGCGCTCGTCAACTTTTTCTGTGGGTGCTTCTGCCTTCTAATCAAACCAAACGCATAGAGTGTGTCGTGACGTCGCAGTTTTCGTTGGCCATTGTAAAGTGATACCACAGCTGTAACACCGGGCAGTCTTTCAAAGGGGTCATTTACATGATCCTAAGCAGTGGTACAACGACAAGCCGGGCGCGTAATCACGTGGTATTCATCGCGCTATATTGGCTGGGGCAGAGATTCGGAGCGTCCGGTGTGTTATAAGGCAACACTATGGTGCCTTAGCGTAAACGGAGTATAGTCCCTGCAGCATCCGGTCGAAGCAGATACAAATACGGTGTTTTCCTAGACCGCGTTTCCCACTCCGCTAAGCCTTTCCGCAACGAAGAAGCCGTTACTGCGCCGGCGTGCCAACGGCCTTGGCTGTAGTGTCCCGGGTATCGTAGCGGATTGTGGAAAGCGTTTGGGACTGTCAAAATTATCTACGAAAACTCCCTAGTGACGAATCTCGCAAAGTTGGGTTTGCGGAAGACTCAGCTGGCTGCGTGCCAAGGTCGCCCCTTTGCCTCGTCTCGCGACCGCTATCGTGAACTGATAAGTATTGCTCAATACGAAATAATCATGCCGCGCCACGTGGCAAGGCACTTGATATCGCCCTAGGACACATCTAGACCTTCGCGTCGCTTATTTTTAGGGCGAAAAAACCTGCGTCACTGAGCTGTGGACGCCAGCCCAGCAGGCAAAGATGGTAGCGCGCAGAAGGCAATTTTTTGCAAAGGTTTATACTCACGTCCGACAGCAGCCGACGCTACACCCCGATCACACCAACCCTATGGGTGGTGCACGAAAGCACCCGATGTCAAAGACCCTGTGTCAAATGCCCCGATGCAGTCTTCTTCGCCTTGCTTTCAAAAGCCCCAAATTGCAGGAGCCCATGACGCGAATCCCACGTGTGAGGTGGCCGGGTCCTCAATCTTATGGAGGAGTATTCTGCCTTTAACTAAAAGCCAGTAAGTGTGCACGCGATTTTGTGTAACATAATCATGTCGAGCCCGGTACTCAGGTAAGGAATAACTGGACAACATTTCCCGTTTTTCACGCGTGCGCTAACCATTTTCACGCCTTGCGACGTTAGAAGTAAAAACACGCGGGAGATATTAGTCACATGACAAAGCATTTGAAGTTACGGCTTTTACCAATAAGCATGGAACCAAAGCTTTCGCCGACTCAGGAGCAGACAGAGATTAACAGATCCGACGAAGACGACTCTGTTAAATCTGTTAACCTGCAGCTCACGGCGACATGCTTATCGCAGCACCAAACTCCAGTTCCATTCTTCTTACGTCGTTGTAAAAAAATATATATTTGTGTTCATCTAGGTAGACAAACTCTAAATCTGCGTGTGAGCTTCCTCCTTGACAGCGAAGAGCATTGCTGGTGATGCAGATTTATTCAATGGGCTAGTTGTTCGTCATTTATAAGTTGTTCGTCATTTATAAGTTTTTCGGGGGTTCAAGTTAACGTTATGCATAACTTGCAAGTGTCGCCATTGTTTGGTATAGACGGTTATTTCTACTTAAGGTTTCGTCGAACTAGAACTGCTGCAGTGTGCAACTAAGACGGTGAACCGAACGCTCCCGGCGCATAAAATACTGACATGGCCGCGAATCACGTCACATGAAAGCTATGCATTTTGTTTTTCCTTTCACTTAAAAACGCCTTTGTGCACCCTCAACAGATCAGGTTAAGCCATAGAACAATGATAAGTGAAGCGCGAAGAAGGTGGGACGGGGACAGTGAGGACGGGGGTGTTGGCACGTGGGGTATACGAGACGGTATAATTGAACGCGAGGTTTTTTGAGACGTGGAGCTAATGACGCGGGACTTTTGCGACAGGGGCTCTGCTCGCGGGGCAATCGTGCTACACCCCTACCCAATCACGCCTATCTAGTCGCGTCATAACGTGTATCGCCATGGGGCTCGTCGTGTTCATACATTTCCTATCACGCAGGCATTTCCGATTTCCTATCACGTCGATGCATTTCCAATCACGCACAGTTGATGCGCCGCGATCCATACGCTTATTTTCTGCTTAGTGATTGGTTTAGTCGGTGATGGCAAAACCCACAAAGGCGACGGTGACGACGATGCGCTTTTGGCGTTGTTTGATTCGCTCCTTCCGGTCATATCGCCGCCTGCGGTCGCACCGAAAGTGAAACGCTGTACGACTGGCCTGCAACAATATGCTTTGAGAAGCCGGTATTGGGCGCACCGGGAACCCAGCTTGTGGTTGTTTATTTTTTTGGTTTCGGATACATATATCTGGCTTTTTTTGTTTTAGTCTCGAATATGCTGTAATGCCATGCTATTTATTAAAAAAATAATATAAAATACTAGCAGGAAACAATGTGATTTTACACTCAGCGCAGAAGTCCTCATTAAAACAAAACTTTGACAGCGAGAAATGGCTCAATGCATTCTTTCCCCCTGGAGCTTTACAACTCCCCAGTTCACCATAGTATATATTTCTCAGTTTTAGTTACATTGACCAGAATCATGGTACTGTTGGGTACTGGAGCTGTTACAGCCCGACAAATTTCAGTTGAATACTGGCAAGACAAAATATACAATATTTAAGCCTAAAAGAAAACACATTAACTATCAAAGAAACGTGCAGTTTGAAAGCACAATTATAGCAAAAGTTAGGTCGCATACATTTTTTGGTATTTGGTTCGATGAGAGTTTAACTTGGACTCGACATCTGGAACACCCTCGTTCAAAGTTTTCCCGATCTATCGGCATTTCGCGTAGAATTAGGCTACTCCTGCCTTGTTGGTTAAAACTTCAGTCATAATATGCATTGTCACAGTCCCATCTTCACTACTGCTCATAATTCGGGGAACAACAACAGCAACTAACCTTGACAAGTTACCATTCCTACAGAAGAGAGCTACCCTGTGCATAGATAATCTAGATAGTTACGGCCATACTGCTGCTTCTTTTCTGAAACACAATATTCTTTCCATCCACCAAAGTTATAACTTGTGTGTGGCTCTGAACATCTACACAGAATTAAAAAAAAAACGAACGAGTCCCAATTTCTAGAAAATTACCCGCAGAAAGTCATAACCTTTAACTTACGTCATAAAAACTATGTTTAAGAAACAAATTCGCACAAATTCTGGTTCTCAACTTTTGAGTTACATAATTCCTGAATTTTTAAATAAATTTCCCAGAAACTGTAGACAATATTACCAACTGTCAATCGCCTCAAAATTTCAAAAGCGGAATAAGGCTTTGCCTATTAAATCCTCAGCAATAATACGTCTCCCATAGGCTGATCCTTCTCATCATTCCTTCCTTTTATTTTTGGTTTCCCTTTGCTTTGCGGGATTTATAGCACATATATCAGCCCCCTTCGTGTGTCAGAAATATATATATATAGATATATATTGTGAACGAAGAGGGGAGAAGGTGATTATTGAATTTATTGCATTAAAGTTAGGGAAAGGGAAAGGGAAAGAGAGCTGGCGTGAAATTGGGCCAGGAGCGGGCCCAATGTTTTGCCAGCTCTCTTTCCCAATTTTTTCCAATTTTTCGCCAGCTCTATTTCCCTTTCCCTCTGTCTAACTTTAATGCAATAAACTCAATAATCACATTCTCTCCTCTTCGTTCACAATATTACTACGGCTGCACTTGTCAATCTTCACTCATTCCCATTATATATATATATATATATATATATATATATAGTTTGACATTAAGCCACCGTTTCAAGTGCGCATTCGTTGAATGTCTGTAATTATGTATATTGTTGATCTGCTGCTATAGCGCTGTAACGGGGACTGGAGCCTTGTCAGGCGGCTTTGGTCGCCTTTTGCTCCATCCTCCAAGACTTATGGTCTAAACAAACTAACAAACAAACTGACAGGAGGTTTAATGCTACATTCTTTTTCTGCTTCAATGAACTGCTCCCATCGTACCCCTCATGTTTCTGCCTTACGTATCCGCTAGTGCGAAGTCACGTGACAGAAGCCACATAGCTGGTTGGTCCAGACAGTATTTAGCTTTCAGTGCGCTGTCAAGAATGAGCAGGGAGAGGGCTCATGAGAGTTTTATTCGTGTTTGCGGGGTGGGCATGTCTAGGCAAAAACATCGACAAGCAAAAAACATATTTGTGTAAATAAAAACAAAACAAAAACAACCTTGTTTTGGGGGGACAGACGAACATATGCACCCCGGTCACTGTGTTTACGGTCTTAAATCTACAGGAACCCTCCTCAACGGTTTTATCGTCCCTTAGTTTCCTGCTCTTTCGGGAGTTCGAAGCAGTCCGTTCGTTTTCCAAGAAGTCGAAGCCTGTTCCCTTTGTATAGACAGTCGAATCCGCCCACCCTCGCTGACAGTACGAACGATTTTAGAAACGGGCTGTGGCTGGGCTGTCGTGCTTTCCGTGAATTCCTTTCCTTTCACTCGCGAGCACCTCACCAGAGCCCTGTGTTGCCATGCTAAAAGCGCCAAAACCGTTTCATCACCTTTCTACCACACTATTTATCCCTTTGATGGGACGGAGGAATTGTAACCTGTAATTTCAGTAATTTGTTTCTGAAAAAAAGTGATGAGATTACATTACAATTGAGATTACATTACATTACATTTACGAACTAGTTACAAACTTACAAGTAATCCCCTTACTTGTAACGGATTACTTTCAAGTCTGAGTATGAGCCCAAGAGATTAAAAGTCCGCGGTAAAAAAAAAATGCAATTGCCCAGTATTTTTTTAGCAATCTATTGGCAGCCAGTTCGTTTAACTTACATACATTCTTTATGTGTTTATTGTTTATACTATATGTTACTTACTTTTTTCACTTCACCCATGTTTATTTGTAACCTCCTTACATGTTTTGGGCCTTTCATAGGGTTTATAAACAAGAAAAAACCTCGGACTTGAAAAAAAAAAAAAAAACTAATGACGCCCTGCAACGCTACACTTTCTGTCAAGATTTAACAAGTTTAAAAAACTGAACAAGTATAAAAATATAGCAATGAAATGCTTTCCCTTTTACGTAAAAACGTTTGCTTATATATGATGACTGAACCGCAAAAGTCTTCTACAACCTAAACGGCAAACGTCTTTTACATACTTTCATCTTGCCTTTATCATAAGTATGAGGTTGCCACTCCTTTTGAAGCACAAATATATTTTTCGATCATGTTCCCTCCAAGTGGAATCACCTCCCCCCCCCCCCCCCCCCCCGTATCCTTTATTAACGAGCTATTATACATCAAGATCGCCATTACCGAATGCCTTTAAATTCAGCAACGTTGTTAACTTGTTTTGATTTTGTCATTTGAATATTGTACGCTTTATTCATTCTATAATATCTTGCAAACACCCTTTCTATGACAGTCCCCTTACCCTTTTAATATTGAAATGTGAAAATAAATGAAGATATAACTACACGGTAAAAAGTAAAGTAGTTTGTTTCACCTCAAACCACACGATCGCCATTTTAAAACTTTTCAGAAACGACCAGGCGACTTGTGAATAGTATCGAGTGAGCACGAAGAAGGGATAGTCGGTATAGCCATAGCTGTTATTGCCATTTTCAGGGAAATCCGGCGGGATCGGTTTGCAGATAATTGCCGGAAGAAAATGATAGTGTCGCGAAACAATCACCCCCTCAAATATCCTTCACCCTCACGCAACCCCGTCATCTAGTGTAACACTACACATGACGCTTCTTACCTCTCTCTCACCCACTCTCCCGTACCCCCCTCTGCCCCGTCGACGCTGTCAACACCGCGCAAGAGGGCAAGGCCATCATGCTGACATTATTGCGTCACAAACGAGGGCCAACGTTAGACACTGATTTGAAACGAGTGCTGCGTCAGCGCTCGGCTTCGCGTAAAGTTTGGGGGGAACATTGACGCAATCTTCGTGTCCAATCTGTGACCATCGTTGGCCTCCGCTGATGACATCTCTATCAGCACTACGGCTATGTTATCTAGGAGTTGTTGACGCTCGCCAGTCCATCCATTCTCCTACGGTGTCACTCCCATTCCTCCTTTTCCTTTGCTCCCACTTCCTCTCCCCGCCCTCCCCACCTACCTCCAATTCTCTACCGTTCCCTCCCTCCCCATTTCCCCTCCCCTCAATTTCTCCCCCATGTTACTATGGCGACCTTTCACCCCTTTTCGTTTTTTCCTCCTCCCTCTCCTTGGTTGTGTGACTCAAGACTTCAGTTTCCCCGTTCCTCTCTCTCTCTCTTCCCTCTTCCTGACCCTCCTCTTTGCCCTGTGGTGTGTCTCTTCTAATCGTCCGTCTTTTTTACCTCTTTTAACCCCTAAACATGCTCAAGCAACTAGCCCATATTCAAACCCTTCTACTACCACCGCCCAAAGTCGATCCGTGCCCTCTCCCCGACCCCAGGTGCCTCCCCTCCCGTTTCTCCCTCCATGGTCATATGATACACAAATTCAGTTTCCACAAAATGCATGAAAATATAGGGTCTTCACTCCCGGAACCACCACTCAATCAATGCCTTTCAAACAAATGAAGCAATCGCTCCTGAATACAGCACTTCTTGGCGGTAGAAGATGATTGATTTTAATTCAGATAGAATTATTAAGAAACGTTTACATCGTGTAGAGCGGGTAATCGTCACAATAAATCAAACTAGTAACTAACATTAGTTCATTAACGTTTTAATTGGTAAAAAAAACATGATTCAAAATAGAAATATGCAGAGCGTAATCTAAGACAGCTAATTTCCGTCACCGTGGCTAACCTCACGATGGAGGCGATCGAGCGGCAAGCCTTAGAGACATTCGCCCCGAAACCCACCTTGTTCTTACGGTATGTCGACGATTGTTTCTGTGTGGTCGAAACCAGTGAAATCAAGAACCTTCACCATCACTTCGAACCGGCGATACAATTTACAATTGAGCTTGAGTCTGACGGTTCTCTTACATCCTTGGACGTGCTCACGAAAAGAAAATCCAACCGTTTGACATTCGAAGTTTACAGAAAACCGACACACACCGGCCGATACCCGAACTTCTCTTCCTACCACCCTGCAACGCACAAATCTTTTGTGGCTTCCGCACTCTTCAGGCGAGCAATTACTGTCTGCTCCACTGAAGAGGCTCTTAAGAAAGAGGTTACAACGATCAAACACGACCTAAAACAGAATGGCTATCCTCCCAGGATTTTGAACAACGTGTACAAAAAACTTAGACGGAATAAAACAGAAGACGTCCCTCCTCCACCCAACCGCGTATGCGTCCCGTACATCAAGGGCCCAAGAGAGACTCTCGCGCGCGTTTTACGAAAATACGGCGTCAGTGTGACACATAACCCGGTGTCCACTATTGGACGCCTCTTCTCGCTTCCAAAGGATCGTCCGCCTAAGGAAAAGGCTCAGGGACTCGTCTACAGGATTCCGTGTGGTGACTGAGCCGCCTCCCACGTTGAGGAAACCACAAACTTCCCGGAACGTGTACGCCGGCATCAGTATGACGTTAAAAAGAATAACGTACAGGGCAGTGCGCTGGCAGAACACGTCCAAAAGGAGGGTCACACGTTTGGATTCAATAATCGCTCTATTCTTGGCACAAAAAAAAACTGGCGAAGACGCCTTTTATTAGAGTCATGGTAAATCCAGAACACCACAAATAACGTCAACCGGTCAGTCGGGACACTGCCTGTTCTAGTAGCTCTTAGAGAGATGCGCGGGCTGCAGCTATAGAAGTAGAAGGCGAGGAATAAAAGAGGTGACTGGCTCGTGTCCTCAACCTGGCTGGTCCTGTTTCCTCGTCGCTCGCCGTAACCCTAAACACCCAACACAACATGGTGGCAGCCTAACTGGATCTTTCCCACCCCACCACAAGTTTTTCAAGCTTCCTAAAAGGTGACGAAGCAGTAGAGCCAGGGACCACCGACGATTTCTACACGCTGAGCCATCGGAACATCCCGCTTATTCGAAACAAGATGGCGACTCCATTGCTCACTTGCCAGCCACCGGAAGAGTTTGACTTCTCAAAGTCAGAAGACTGGCCCCGGTGGATCCGGCGGTTCGAGAGATTTCGGATGGTTAGCGGGCTCGAAAGAGAAACCAGCGTCGAACAGGTGAACGCTCTCATTTATTGTATGGGAGACAAAGCTGAAGATATCCTGCTTTCGTTCAGCTTAACCGCCGACCAAATGACTCACTACGAAGTAGTACACAAGGCGTTCGACGATCACTTCATTGGTCGAAGAAACTTGATCTATGACAGATAAAAATTTCACACAAGGATTCAGGAAGACGGGGAGCCCGTTGAACACTTCGTGACCGACCTTCATGCTTTGGCTCAGTACTGCAAGTTCGGGACTCTCCACGACGAGATGATCAGAGACCGTATTGTTGTGGGTGTCAGAGACCGCAAACTGTCTGAAAAAAGGCAGTTAGACGCTAACTTAACCCTGGAAACAGCGACCACTATGGCTCGCCAGTCAGAAACTGTCAAAAGACAACAAACTGACCTTCGACCGGAATCCGACAGCGTTAGTCGAGTCAAGGCATCGTATTCATCAGAAGCCCGTC
Organism: Ixodes scapularis; assembly: GCF_016920785.2. Classification (NCBI taxonomy): domain Eukaryota; kingdom Metazoa; phylum Arthropoda; class Arachnida; order Ixodida; family Ixodidae; genus Ixodes; species Ixodes scapularis. The sequence continues at coordinate 92,285,257 of NW_024609835.1, forward strand.
CTTCGCAAAGGAGACTACCTACTCAGACCACCAAAAGTGTCGACGACAGGCTCCACTGCCTTGGATGTGCATTCCCCAGCTGTGCGAGAACGTGATCCGTGGTAGGGAGAGGATGAAGTTCTCTCTCAACATACTTGTTCAATGATGTGAAATCCACGCAGATTCGATAGCTTCCATTTGGTTTCCGCACCACTACCATAGCAGAACACCAGTCGGTAGGTTCGTCCACCGGTTCTATAACGTCAAGCAGAACCATGTTTTCTAGCTCTTTCTTTACCTCTTGCATGAGAGGTACTGGGATCCTCCTCGGGGAGGCTAAAGAAAAGGGGACAGCCTCTTGGTTCAATCTTATGGTGTATTGCATGTTCACGCAACCAAGACCTGTAAAGAGCGAAGGGAACTCAGCTTTAGCGTTCACTCTATCGGAGTTTGAAGTAGACACTTCATTAAGTCTCTTGACGACACCTAACTTCTCGCTGTCTCGTCTTGACAGGAGCGGAGATTCAAGGTTCTTCAGCACATAGACATCTGTCGCAACTTTGTTGGTCTTGTACGTAATATCGCCGCGTAGAACTCCGGCGACGCGTAATCTGTCTTGACCAGGTCCCCTTAGAAGTTTTGTCGGTTCTGTCAAAGACACTTGTTCAAAGTGTTGTAGGTACACGGTTTCAGGGATCACCGTAACGTCGGCTCCTGTGTCGACCTTAAAGGACAAAGGGACTCGTTGGAGCTCCACGGTAACAGTCCAGGGGTCAGTGTCTTTGGCATCCACAGTGCCTAAAGAAGAGGGGTGTTCCTCTTCGGCGATTAGCTCTTGAACAGCTTTAGCGCCCAAACAAACTTTGGCGAAGTGTCCTCTTTTTCCACATCTGTGGCATATCGCAGCCTTGGCAGGACATTCACTGCGCGCGTGTCGATTATACACCACGGACATCAAGGCATCACTAAATGCCGGGCACGCGCACGCGAGTCTGTCTGGTGGCCTGGCATATCGACTCAAATAGAAACCTTTGTCCGAGGGTGTCACCAGTGCATCCAAGAAACGAGCAACAGACGAGAGCCGTTGATGCCAACGCCTTTCCCTGAAAGACCGTGGCAACAAGTAGGCATTGACCTGTTTTACCTCGCAGGAAAATGGTATTTGCTTGTCACCGATTATTATTCTAGATTCCCAGAAGTTGCGCCGCTCACGAGTCTGTCAACAACATCCGTAATCGACCACCTCAAATCTATCTTCGCCAGGCATGGCACACCAGAAACTGTGTTCAGTGACAATGGCCCACAGTTTCAAAAGATCGACTCGTCAGAATTTTTTAAGTTTTCACAAGACTGGGGCTTCCACCACAAAACTTCCAGCCCGAAGTTTCCGCAAAGTAACGGCTTTGTAGAGTCTGCTGTCAAAATAATCAAGCGCAGTATGAAGAAGACCGATGACGCCTATCGCGCACTTCAGTCGTACCGAGCCACACCTCTCGAGAACGGCTACAGCCCTGCAGAGCTCCTGATGGGAAGGCGTATAAGGACCTCACTCCCTACAGTCGGATCTCGCCTAAATTCAAAGACTCCGGATCCCGATCTCCTCAAGAATTGGGAGCAACAAAGCAGGGACAAAGAGAAAATGAACTTCGACAGAAGGCATGGAGTACACCCACTTAAGCCACTGCATATTGGACAACGCGTGTGGGTCTCAGACCAAAGACAAACTGGTCACGTCACGTCGCCTTCGGAAGCGCCCCGTTCATACATGGTTGAGACCGACCGGGGAGTTGTGAGGAGAAATCAAGGACACTTGATTCCAATTCCCATTCCCACGACACATGCACAATCCGCACGTGAAGGATCATCCCTCGCTACCAATAACATGGCTTCCTTGCCTACAACATCTACAGGCCTTCCAACCACGCGGAGTGGGCGTACTGTGAAACCTGTCGACCGGCTAGGTTCCTAGATATTAAAAGGGGAAGATGTTCTAGTAGCTCTTAGAGAGATGCGCGGGCTGCAGCTATAGAAGTAGAAGACGAGGAATAAAAGAGGAGACTGGCTCGTGTCCTCAACCTGGCTGGTCCTGTTTCCTCGTCGCTCGCCGTACCCCTAAACACCCAACACAACACTGCCAAGCGCCTACGTGTCCGGTTTGCGGTGCGTCGCGCGAGGCGCTACGAACCAAAAAGCGCGTGCAGATACAACGGCCGTTTTAAAGAAGCCAACAACACCGGGCAATTTGCAAGACGACGACAAGGACAAAAACAGTCACCCGTGATCAAGGGGCCGAACTGGCCTTGAAACGTCGGCTCCGTATCAATTTTTTGGTTACAGTTTTTCCTTTCATTCATTGTCATTCCTAATCAGTCCACCGAAAGGTTTACGTTTAATCATATACTTTTAATAAAATGTGAAGCACCAGGTAAGCATGTAGGTGCGCTAAAGTTTCAACTCATGCAGCAGGCGCAACACTGGCAATCCTCAAACACAGATGAAAGCCTTCAAATACGCGTTTTCACTCCACCATCATTGCGGCTTTTGCAAGACTGGCAACTTTAGCGCACTCTCACGTTTTCCACGTGCTTTAAGCCTTTCAAAAATGATTGATTTAGTAATTTTAGATGACACTCAGCAAGTGTCTATTTGAACCAATTTTCCTATTTTCACTAATTAAAATGTTAAATAAAATGATTTTGTTCGTTATATGACTTGTCGTTAGAAGTAGCCCCCATGTTATATCCCCCTGATCGTATAACTCATCTCCACAGACACTATGAGTGCTCTATATTGAATTGTTCCCAAATATTCCACTTAGAGTCAGAAAAAAAAGCACTACGTGAAATGCCTCTAAAGGATCTTGTTTTAGCGCCGGAGAAACTCACCCGCCCCCTCCGCAGTAGATGGTATTGTGTACGGAAGGACCAGAACCACCAAGGCGACGCACAGTGTTAAGGTCCGCATCCTGGTGCGCCTGGAAAGCGTGTGCAAGGCGGGTCGCGCTAACGAAAGTTGAAATACGGTTATATATCTGGGGAAGTGGTGTTTGATCCGGTGCGATACGGCATAAGCACTTCTCCGATAAGACGAGTCCCGTAGATGCGCATTTCGATTCGCGATAAGCAAGCTGATCTTTTATAGCTGCACTAGGCAAACCCCCCCCCCCCCCCCCCATAGTACACTCTTCTTTCTTTTTTGTCAACGTGCCTTATTGCGTCGTTTTCTTAGAGCAAGGTTGTCACTGCATCGCTGCTGAGTTTTGATTACTCGTGCATGTTATAACAGCTTAGCCTGCGGAAACAAACCTGTTTCACTTTTTATTCGATAGGGCTCTATTAAAATGATTGATTTAATAACCGCTCACTTTGGGGGGGAAGTGTACTGTAATTAGTACTTTCTAGAATGAAGTGTTGTTTATGTTTCGCGGCACAGAGAGACCAAAGTGCGGGACAGTATGTTTACAAAAAAAAAAATGTAGAAGGCGGTCGCGCGAACGGAGCCCGAAGAAACAGACGACAGCCATGAGACGCACCGCTTCGCGTACTCCAAGGGAATATTAAACCTATTTCTTTTCTTTAACATCATGCAGATCGTGACTTGTATTAGGAAATAATTTAATGCTAAATGAGTCATGATCACGATGTTAGTCCCCACGATCGAGTAGCTGTCTCACGTGACGCCAAATCAGCGCAGACCACGAATGAGGCTTTGCACCTAAACGTAAGTTTTCTTGGACACTTAGTCTCGTTTTAGGAGTACACACATGAAAGAGTTCAAAGCCCCATGATATGTTTTTGCTAAATTCACACGTAGTGATTAAACTGTCGAGTCACAATTTTATTTACGTCGTTATAGGACGCTCCAGTGACTTGGTGGCGAGCGGTAGAGGCCCTCGCCAGTTCACTGACCAGTGTTTCAGGGACTGAAACTAGCCGTCGCTTGATAACTTTTAGTGGACGAAAAGCTTGTTGGCGCCCGGATCAAGATTTAATTAATAATAAACATGAAGGCGAGCATGACAAAACCACGTCTTTCACGAACGAATCTTTCATGAATGATCTGGTTTTGTCGTTTCCTCCTTACCTGTTTATTTTTTCTTCAATTTTGACAACTCTTCGTTCCCGTGAAAGGCACGGTTAAATCTGTGGAAAAATGGCTGCCACTCAGCAAGCTAGCAATTCAAGGATTTCAACTGCACTTCGGTAACCTGACGCCGCTCCGTCTTATTGCGCGAGGTTCACGATGTTGATTGTCGTGGTCGTGCACCAGAACATTTGCACCGCTTTACTTCAAAGAGTGCTTACAGCGGTTTTTTTGTGCTTTTTTTTCGTGCTCAACCGACAAGTTTTCGGCCTCAATATCACCCGGCCGGTGTTCAGCTTCCATAGCTTGTTTTTCGTTGTATTTTGTTTTGAGCTGGTTGGCGCTGTATTTGATTTGAGTGGCATCCGCCGTGTCCAGGATAGCCATGCCCTATCAGACAATTTAGGTGTTCTGGGATCTGCGAGTAGTTCTTTTTCTTCTCACTTGTTGCAGGGAGGTATGAAATGAGAACTAGATTACGTTGGCTGGAAGAAATGGATCACATGACGCGATGTAGGAACTTATCTAACGGTCAGTTTTTTGGTATCTACATGTTCACAGCATTCTATAACAAACTTCACTATCGTGTGTCTCAAGACGCAGTGCAAAATCGTGCTACTCGTTTATCACGGGTAACTACTTCTTGAATAGCATCTTTTCTTTAAATCAATCCATAACCTTACAAATGCACGATACTCGAAGAAAGAATAGACCGGCTCTTTTTCACGTAGAGATTATAGTACAGCACGTTGTCTTCCCAAAATTCATTTCTCCGGCCCACCATATTTTGTATCGCCTCGATCAACCCTGCAAAGTAGAACCCATTTATTTTTCAAAACCGAAACGTTTAAATTCTTACCCCTCCCATTATGCATATCAGATTGAAATGGCCTGCCCTCATGCTTGGTAACTAGTAGTAATTAGAAATGCTTTTCAAGTTCTATTTCTAGAATATTTGAATGATGTTTATATAATTATTTTGTCTGACCACTTCCCCTTTTCATTTTGCAGTGTTTTTTTTTTTTTTTTTATTATAAAAAAAATTTGTTCGACACCCCACTTATGTAATGCCTTCCTCAAGGTTTGATCCGCCGCTCCTTGCCCCACCTGCTTCAATATCATCTTGCACGAAATCGTTTTACGTCGTCGTTTTCTTTATACGAAGAGTCGCGCTTTATGCTCACTGATAGCCTGAGAAATGCAGGAAGTGGCAAGTCCCGCGGATCTTATTATTGCTTCTTAGTCACGGAGATCGTGGCGTTATTCGATAAGATCACAAAAAAAATATCAGCTATCACGAAGCATGTACATAAACAACCGGGCCCTACAATTTCCAAACTGTTAGCGACTATACTCGGACTGCAGCTAAATGTCGATAGCACATCATTCTAGAAAATACAATTTTAAAAATATTGCGCGAGTAATATTTCAGATTCCTTAAAAAGAAGACACAATAAAACATAAAAGAAAAATTATACTGCAATTGGTTGGTGTGTGAGGATACTAACAAATTATTGTTTTACACAAAATAAAAAAAAAACAAAAAACGTGCTGTTTCTTTTTTCTCTAGCAAAACAACGAAACCAACACCAAAGTGCACGGGCGCACCCACGCGGTACTCTGGGACGTCATGCGTTTCCGAGTGACATCGGCATCTCTAAACTTGTGATTTTGTAAAACAGTAGGAGAAGGTCCGATGGAGGAACCATGACGGAAGTCGTTTAGGTTGCTCCACTCTTCGTGCTGCCTTGTATTCCGTTCGATTTTCGGTGCTGAAAGGTTTCTTGTCTCGTAGCTGTAAAAATTAAAGATCTGTGGTTGTGAATAGTCACCGATTTCAAGATGTGGATGATGGCTGTGTTCCAATATTTACTCGATCTGAGGCCGCAGTAAAGGTTTCGTAACGTGGCGTTTCAAAACTTACTCGTGCTAACTCGATGACGTCAAACCTCGCGTTCCAGAAGCGGATTGTTTACTCCGGAGTAATTACTCACGCTACCCTCCTCCGATAGGTGGGTAACGTCGGATGAAATCGAGTAAAGACGTCACATGACCTACCTGTTCGCCGTGGGCTCGCATCTGCTTTGCGCTCAAAGCCGTCAGAGCTCGTCTGTTTTGTTGACTCTGGAGGCAGACGTTTGAAAGGGCAGATAATAAGGTGCATCGACTTAAGGACGGTTTTTGCGATTAGCGATTTTTAACGCAATAATCGACTGCACCACAGAAGTGAAGCACCTAAAGGTGCACTGACACCCCAAAGTTCGTGTTATTTTTAGTGTCTAAAACGATGCCAGTTATAGTCATAGACACGCAAAAAAAAAAATAAACCGCATCGCGAAAAAAAATTTCTTCGCCCGCGCGTGCGCCTTTTTATTTTTGGCGTTTATATTTCTCGCGCTCACCTCCTTGCTTCTTTTGATCGGTGACGTCAAAAATCAGGAAATTTAGAAGCTTTGTAGGCGACATTTCTATGACATTTAACAACGGCAACTGTAAAATATGTTTTTTAACGCAATTGCGAAGGCACTACGGCCCCTCTTTATAAAATACCAAAAATCATATTTTGATGTGGTGTCGCTTCCTTGATTTGTATCCTCCCTCGGAAAACTTGGCGGCGCTCGAGCGGAGGCTTATCGGCGAGTCGGAAAAGAAACCGGTTTTTTCGCGTAACGGCGCCCTTCTATCCTGCCTGGTCACCTCCTCCTCGCTGCGGGTCGCCGTGGCAACGGCGGAGGTCCCAGAGAAAGTCGAGTCGCAGGAGGCCGCAAAATTTGACTCACTGCACTGGCGCGGATCACGCGGGAACTTCAAATTCGGCATTTGGAAATTGTTTTTTTTTTTTGTTTTTAATTCAGAAATACTGAATTCTCAAGTTTAAAATTTTGAGGGTAATGTCCCGGCGTCGTTTTCAAACGTCTCAGATAATAAAAAAAAATGATTTTCACGTGTCAGTGCCCCTTTAAAGGCCGATGACCAGACTCGAGATTCTGCAAGGCAGAAGATCCTCCTCACTATGGGGGAGGAGGAAACAGGCAACGGTGGACAGGGTGGAAGGGGGAGAGGAGGAAGTGAGGGGAAAAGTGGAAAGCGCGAACTGGTCGTCGGTCTTTAAGCAGGGAGGTCTTGCTCTTTCTTACTAGAGCGCGGGCACAAACAGGAACTTCTGCCTATGCTCGTCTTCGGAGTGAGAGTGAAATTCGTATTGTAACGTTCAATACTGAAGATGTTCGAACGCTGTAGATGATGTAGAAGTCATCTTCCTTGTACGCAATGATATTATAACCTTTATAAAAAAGTGTATGCTTCGAATTTATTCTTCTATATGATATGTCAAGAGCCTACCCCCTCCCCCTCCAAGAAAATGCCTATAGTGGTCTTGAAAGTTCCCTTTGTGATTTTGTATTCATATTCGCGAACGTAAGTTTCGTATTACTGTTGAGAAAGGTCTCTGCTCTAACCTCAAAACCGTGTGAAAGTGGATAATAAATTTCCGCAAAACGTATTCGGTCCAAATTAGGATGCGCTGAACGTATTCGTGTGGGCACCTGGACTTGACTTGCAGCTATCGCGCTGATTAATAAACACAAAATTTTTGAAGTCTAAGCGAAAGTGGTCTGAAAGATTTGATGTTTAACTAAAAACGAAAGGTAAATAAAGACTCTCTAGGACTTTCCAGGCCTCCGCGTCTTCGGTGTAAAAAAGCAAAAAAAAAAACAACAACAAAAAAAAAACAAGAAGTTAGCAGCGGTTAATAGTATCATATATTTGAGTGCTTCCTCCATGATCAAATGTGATCGCCTGCTATTTTCCGCCGTCGCTGTTGTGTTTTATTTTTGCCATAGTCCAAGACGAAGCCAATCCGCATAGTGTCCAGGTGATAATCCTGTCTGTTCCAAGATCGAGTCACAGATCGCTTGCTCGCGAAGTCACGTAGGAGGCAGGTTACTCGCGTAAGATTCGGGCCATAGCCGATATGTGAGGAGCTGAAATTCCGATAAGGGAGTTGTACTTGAATCGCACTCAAGCTGACAGTTATGCTCTTTATATTACGTGGATGCAGACAATGTGCGTAGCCGACATCTACTGAGACTTACGGTGTTTCCTTTTCGGAGATGTGACTCGGCCACCCAAAATCAAACAACAAACTACTGCGACCTACCGGTTTAAAATTTCTAAATTCTCAACCCATCCCCCTGTACTGAACCCGGCAGGCTCAAAATCTGGCAGTATAACGCATCATCCGCCAGCGCATCTAGCAAAGAGTTCTACCGACCTTGTATACGAAATAAACATTTCATGATCTACGTTTGCTTACTTTTTCTATGCCCACCACATCTTTAGCATCGAAATGGGCGACAACTCGACGACCTCCATGTATGAATCTTAAAATATTCGGCTCCGTTATTGTGTGTGCCGTATTGTACAAACACTTAACTCCGCGATTGGTGAACAATTCCGTACCATCAAACTGGAGGGAGAATTTTGTGTGCACCTTTTTATACAAGAAAGTGCTCGCAACATCGTCCATCGCCAGAGCACAGTCCAGGTTTTCAATATCGACATCCACATCCCACCCTCACCCTTTCCACAGGATCACCATCTTAATCAACATAGTTTCACCGTTCTAAAGGACAAAAATACGACTTTTAGGGCGGCTCTTCAAGCTAGACCTACGTGGCACACTCTCGCAGTCAATCACTGCTGACTGCACTCCACTGCTCCTCCTTATTACTTGTATAACAACGAAGCAACCAAGCCTCCTGTGCCGAAAAGCAAGCGAAACATTACTCTAAATGACTAGAAAGAAAATAAGAGTTGAAGGTTGACGTGTGGTCGGAGTATAATGTAAAATTTGTTTCACTTTATCTCCGAGTGTAGCAGAAGATACCAGAGGGAGCACTGCGTTTTCTGCCCTCCTGTTTAAAGGGCAAGCACTAACACTCGTCGAGTGCAAGCGTTATTCAAAGCGACATGATCGTTCATGGCATTGGTTTCGCTCGAACATAAATTAAAGTGAAAACTGTGGTTGAAGGGAGCCCAGAGAGTGAAACAATCCTCGTGAAATCTGGACATTCCTTCCTTCAGACACCGGCAGATTGTTAGGTCTCACAATCTTGGGGATTATATATTTCGGAAACGCGTAACGTTCCAGAGCCAGCACGTGCACTTTCGTAACAGCTCAATAGTTTTACTTTTTCTTTTTGTTTTTTCCAAAAAAGAAATATTAGCGCGGTTTTGAACTCGACAAATTTAATTGTATACTATCTTGTGCCAGAAAACATTGGCCTGCACAAAAAATTTTTTTCTTGTCATTGGCATTTTAAGGGGAGCTAGAATATTTGAGGAATCTAATTTTTGCAATCAGTATTTACTGCAGCCTTGATATGATTTTAAGAGTTTACTGTTATGCATCGCACACTTAATTAATGTTTTATATGCAATATTGTTTTGGATCTTTCTTACATAAGTATCTTTTTAAATCAATCGCAAAAAGAACTATCTAACAGTGGTGCATTGCACCTTCCCAAGGAAGGAATGGGCATGATACTTATGATTTTGGAGGCAAACACACCACAAAAAATTGATAAATCCGCAAAAGATAGACTCATCAAAACCTTAAAATCATTCGACGTAACCTGAAAACGGCTTTATACCGTGTCCACTTGGGACACGCAGACCGCGCCTATGTTCAATTATGCCGCCTCCTTATGGAACTCACATCCAGTGTACCTCATCAAACAATTGGAAATATCCCAATACAGTTGTGATCTGCTGTATTCAAATTCTTCAAGTATAATCTTGTTTCTTTTTACAATAATCTGATAGAAATACAACTAGATCTGCGCCATCCTTTAAAAATAAAATATGGTATTGCTTGTTGCAACCAATCGAAGTTTTCTTGTCAACAGTGCCAATAAGAGCATTATTTGTTCTGACAAATATCCGCCCAACCAAAAGAAAGTGATCGCAAGAATTGTCGAATTCCAGTTAAATGCAAATTAAAACGCTATTCAAGTTCTCTGGGGAACTACGCGAGAATAAATAGGACATCTAGTCATTTGAAAACAAATGCACTAGAAGAGCACTCTTTCTTTATATCTGAGCCATGTGGTTTCTGTGATCGTTTTGCTCCGTTATTTTCTTCCGTCGGTAATTCGATTGCTCCGTGCAATGTTAAAACCAATTTTTCTGTTGATTATACCCGCAGAACAGCAGTGCCGAAGCTAATGCCTGAAGACTTTATTTCTGAAGGTAATGAGATCGCTTCAAAAAAGGCATCCGGTAGGATGTAATCGCTGCTTTTATTGTAAAAAGATTCAGGGATATTTTCGCCCGAGCGTTGCTCTATATTTATATATAGAGCTATATTTATATATAGAGCTCTATATTTCAAACATATCTTCAGAGACAAATGTATTTCCCCGCGGTTGAAGAAATGAATTAGTCGTACCTATATATCGACCCTGTCGCACGTCCTGCGTTGGTAACTAGAGACCAATTTTGTCTTAGCTCCTTTTATCAGGTTTTTGCAAAATTAGCATATTAACTTCAATTTTAAATCGTCTATTAGTCTCCACCAGCAGAGTTTTGTCAAAAGCGCTTAGTAAAAACTAACCTCGCACCATTCTTGGAACACACTTTACCTAACGTGAGTTTCGATGACAATTTGACACCATGTATTTACATTGCACTAACGCTTTTGATACTGTAGATAATAACTTCTTACTTGCCAAATGTCACCATTGGGGATGGCTACCTCGTGATAGACTTGGTTATCAAGTTATCGTGAAGGGCCAGAGAGCGTGCTTTATGAATGGAGTTTTTCTGCCTCGTATGTTTTAAATACTGGAGTGCTTCAGGAGTCCAATCTTGGGCCGCTGCTGTTCAATGTTTTTGTCAATGATCTGCAAATAGTGCGCAGCCTTCAGAGGTGCTGCAGTTTTCAGATAATGTAAAACACTATAAAGAAGTTCATGCACCTGCTGACTGCTAGATGATGTAGGACGATGTTCAGGCAGTTGTAAACTTGTGCTTCATATATAATTTGGTGCGTAACCACCATATGACCAAGGTTGTTTCCTATGCTGGTCAGACATGCTTTATGAAAAACCCTCATGCCATGTTAGGTCTAGCTATCGCGAAGTTGGAAACTATTTGTGACCTAGGAGTGCTATCTAATTCCTGCCTCTCGCTTACTGAGTACATTACGAAGGTTATCAATCACACTTATCAGGTGCAAGGCGTTATTTGCCGAATGACGCAAATTTTTCGTACTCACGCTGGCATGATTAATCTAGTTCGCGAATTTGCTTTGTCCAAATTGAAGTTTTTCTCAGCCGTATAGAACAGCATTGGAATAGGACAACCATTTGTTTTAAAAAAAGTGCAGCTTCATCTTGTATGTATTGTTTCTGACAAATGCGTGTGTAGGCGCATATATTTTGATAATAAATACATTCTTAATCCGCTTGCTATTGTACCCTTACACGAAGGAAGATCACATGACACTTCGTACTTCTGTATAAGATAGTGAACGCTACGCATGGTGTACCCTTTCCTTTTAAGTGCCATTGTCTGTGTTTCCCTAGGACGCGTATTTGTATATATGTGTATATATATATATATATATATATATATATATATATATATATATATATATATATATATATAACTCAAAGATGCGTACTGTCGGAGTTACTGATTCGAAGTTTATTACGACGTTTCGAGCGGGGACCGCTCTTCATCAGGTAGCGAGTGTACAGCCCGCGAATGTTTATATACCCCTAAGAAGAAATTAGAGGGAGTAAAGTGCAGTAGGACATGGAAACAGCGTTGACAAAACAGATAGTTTACACAGAAAGGAGAGGGCACCAAAACTTGCAAAATGCATGAAAAAAAAATCGATTTGCAAAAAGAGATTATTTACGCTCGCGCGCGCAAAAAAAAAAAAAATGTGTTTGAAAGTCTTGGGTTGGGAAGGGGTGGCTCGTCTTCAAACCAGAAATAGGATACATGTGACCACCGATGCCCCTAAATCCCGTGGCACTCCTTTGTGCTGGAGGTCGAAGTTTAACACTTTGGGAGATTTTTCCTTGGATAAGGAGTGGTAGGATGTGACAGTCTATGCCTGCCTGAGATTAACCGCTTGAGCCGCATTTATCCATTTTTGAGGTTCTCTTCGGACTTAAACGGTTTAACTATCGATTCTTAAGTTTAAAGATCTCCTAGTGTCTTCAGCGTGTGCATCTAGAGAAGCTCAAGGGTGGAGAGGATCAGCTCTCCAACGAGCCAGCTGCAAACTAAACAGCCTTCCCGGACTTTTATTAATGCTCTGGTTGAACGTATTAAAGTTATAAATAAAATATGATTCTTTTTGCTCTCTTTCAATTTTTGTGCTGAAGCCTGATTCCAAAATTACAACAGAAATGTGCTTGATTCAGTGATTAGAAAGAGACAGGTGCTTTGAGAGCGGAAGGTCGGGGAGTGTTTGTGCGTGACATTTGTGGTTGTTAAAGCGTAGCCTGAAAGCCAAATTAGTCTGTCCGAAGTACTGTTTATTACAGACATTGCAGTGCAAGAAATAAGGCGCGTTTGACGTGCCGCAATCGTGGCTACCCCTTATGTTCCACGTGAACTCTGAATTTGTGCTCATGGCGTTCGTTGTTTCTAACATGTGCTTGCATACTTTACACCTGGACTTTCGGCATGGTCGGCAACCTAGGTTTGCGGGAGTGGTAGTCTTTCATTTTACTAAGACGTCCCGGAGATTCCTGCCGCGTCGATAGACGACCCGAGGAGCGGCGGGAAAGATTTCTTTGAGGCGGTCGCTCTGTGACAGAAGATTGTAATTTTTGCTCAGTACGCTTTTGATGTTTGGAAGATTGCCTGTATACGTTAAAATAAGGTTAGAGTGTCTGCTTTCTTGAGGAAGCTCTATTCGGTTGCCAATGATGTTTGGGCGGTCGAGGTTTCTTGCCTTGTTTATAGCGTCATCGATTACATTTGCTGGATACCTCTGCTGGGTTAGTACGCGTTTGAGTTCCTGAGCGTTTTGTTCAAAGTCGTTGTTGTCTGAGCATATGCGCTTAAATCTGTGCGCCTGAGAACACGGCAGACTAGTCTTACAGTGTCGAGGATGGCAGCTGTTAAAATGTAGGTATTGTTGTCTATCGGTAGGTTTCCTGTAAAGTTTCGTACTTAATTTGTTATTGGCAATTTCCACAGTTACATCCAGGAAGTTTATGCACTTTTGTGATAGGCAGTGAGTAAATTTTATCGATGAGTGAGCTAAATTGAAGGCGGCGATAAATTCCATGCGTTCGTCTTCAGCACCGGCCCAGATGATGAATATGTCGTCGATGTATCTTGTGTAAAACAGCCGTTGAGTGGGGCTGAAGACGAACTCATGAAATTTATCGCCGCCTTCAATTTAGCTCACTCATCGATAAAATTTACTCACTGTGTATCACAAAAGCGCATAAAATTCCTGGATGTAACTGTGGAAATTCCCAATAACAAATTAAGTACGAAACTTTACAGAAAACCTACCGATAGACAACAATACCTCCATTTTAACAGCTGCCATCCTCGACACTGTAAGACTAGTCTGCCGTACTCTCAGGCGCACAGATTTAAGCGCATATGCTCAGACAACAACGACTTTGAACAAATCGCTCAGGAACTGAAACGCGTACTAACCCAGCAGAGGTACCCAGCAAATGTAATCGATGACGCTATAAACAAGGCAAGAAACCTCGACCGCCCAAACATCATTGGCAACCGAATAGAGCGTCCTCAAGAAAGCAGATAGTCTAACCTTATTTTAACGTATACAGGCAATCTTCCAAACATCAACAACATACTGAGCAAAACTTACAATCATCTGTTGCAGAGCGACCGCCTCAAAGAAATCATTCCCGCCGCTCCTCGGGTCGTCTATCGACGCGGCAGGAATCTCCGGGACGTCTTAGTAAACTCAAAAACTACCACTCCCGCAAACCTAGGTTGCCGACCATGCCGAAAGCCCAGGTGTAAAGTATGCAAGCACATGTTAGAAACAAAAAACGCCATGAGCACAAATTCAGAGTTCACGTGGAACATAAGGGGTAGCTACGATTGCGACACGTCAAACGTGATTTATCTCCTGCACTGCAATGTCTGTAATAAACAGTACGTCGGACAGACTAATTTGGCTTTCAGACTACGCTTTAACAACCACAAATGTCACGCACAAACACTCCCTGACCTTCCGCTCTCAATGCACCTGTCTCTTTCTAATCACTCAATCAAGCACATTTCTTTTGTGATTTTGGAATCAGGCTTTAGCACAAAAATTGAAAGAGAGCAAAAAGAATCATATTCTATTTATAAGTTTAATACGTTCAACCAGGGCATTAATGAAAGTCCGGGAAGGCTGTTTAGTTTGCAGCGGGCTCGTTGGAGAGCTGATCCTCTCTGCCCTTGAGCTTCTCTAGATGCACACGCTGAAGACACTAGGAGATCTTTAAACTTAACAATCGATAGTTAAACCACATCATAAGGCGTTTAAGTTCGAAGAGAACCTCCAAAATGAATAAATGCGGCTCAAGCGGTTAATCTCAGGCAGGCATAGACTGTCACATCCTACCACTCCTTATCCAAGGAAAAATCCCCCAAAGTGCTAAACTTCGACCTCTAGCACAAAAGAATGTCACGGGATTTAGGGGCATCGGAGGTCACATGTATCCTATTTCTGGTTTGAAGACGAGCCACCCCTTCCCAACCCAAGACTTTCAAAAACATTTTTTTTTTGCGCGCGCGCGAGCGTAAATAATTTTTTTTTTGCAAATTGATTTTGTTTTAATGCATTTTGCAAGTTTTGGTGCCCTCTCCTTTCAGTGTAAACTATCTGTTTTGTCAACGCTGTTTCCATGTCCTACTGCACTTTACTCCCTCTAATTTCTTCTTAGGGGTATATAAACATTCGCGGGCTGTACACTCGCCACCTGATGAAGAGCGGTCCCCGCTCGAAACGTCGTAATAAACTTCGAATTAGTAACTCCGACAGTACGCATCTTTAACTTATTAACTTTTCCCGGTCCATTGTTTTATATTTACCTTACTTTACCTATATATATATATATATATACACACCATCGTATGTGGTCTCCGAGGAGGATATGAACAAATATGTGCAGAAGAAATGAACCGTACTTAATCCAATGAATCAAAGAATCAAAGTTTCCAGGAACCCGCCGAAAATTGGCTCCTCCAATTTTTGGCTTTCGGCGGGTTCCTGGAAACTTTGATTCTTTGATTCATTGGATTAAGTACGGTTCATTCTTCTGCACATATTTGTTCATATATATATATATATATATATATATATATATATATATATATATATATATATATATATATATATATATATATATATATATATATATATATATATATATATATATATATATATATATATATATTGTACGTTTCAGTCATTGTTTAAAAGCCCGTCCTACAACGCCCTCCTTGAGAAGGCAGTAGTATCTGTAAATAAATAAATAAAGAAATATTCTTTTGTCCGCAGTAAGTTGGTGTTTAGCCCCATGAGACGCCTACAGCTCCTGTAAAATAACGAGAACAGTAATTCAAATGTCTTTTGACATATCATATTATTTAGACAAGCCTTGTTGGCCGCTTGGCAAACAGCCATGGACTGTTTTTTTATAGCTTTGGTTATATACTTTTAACTTTCCAAGATGGCGTCCTTTTTTGTGTGTGCTATTTTATTGATTGTAAAGTGTGCACACTATTAAGCCCTCGAGCTGTTTGTGGGGACGCTAAGGAAAATAAATTCAAATTCCAACCCAATCCTTCTTATAATAACGAATTCAATTGATATTTCTTTCTTTCAAAAATCAATATTTTTGACTCCGCTGATTTCTTGAGGTTCGTAGGCAGAAATATCTTGCAAGTTGCTATTTCGTACAAGTTGCTTGAATAGAACAACGATCATCACCTTCTTAGTAAATTCGTGATAATAGTAGCGCATTTACTTTCAATGTAAGGTAGGTTCGAATGGAATATAATTAGCTTGAAATGTAATAAAATGATATCTCACAAAAAAAAGGCGAAAACGGAAAATTTTGCGAACTGCCGCTTCGCATAAAAGTCACGCTTTGTGGAGATACTTATAGTGCGTACTTTGCCATCAAGACGCATGTTGCATTCGAACCGTCCAGTGTCACTATGGCCAACTTGAATATAATATGGTGTAGGTTTAATAAAAAAACTAAAAAGACTGACAAATATTTTATTATGAAATATCGGACATTGATATTTATTATAAAACACTGCGGATTATGGGACTGACAGCCGCAGCAGGCGAACCGGTCTTTAACTTTTCTTTACATCCTGGGACTTTTTTATTTTCATTTTTACTTACGATTGTGAGGAACACGGAAAACGTCTGACTTCTTATAAAAAAAAGGAAGTAAACGCGTCCTAAGACCAGAGTCGAACCGGTCTCGCCTTTCCGGTGCTTTTCCTTGGAGCCTTGCTCCTGGACACACCTCTTTGCTACATAGCGGTGTTGTACGCGTTAGAGGAGATGTGCAACAAAATTGCCCGCTAAATAAAATGAACGCGTTACCGTTTTAGGTTACCTCAAAATAAAAGGAACACGTTACCGTTACCGTCACCGATGAAGGGTAATACACGTTACTTTTGACATTACAATAGTAGCCGTAAGTTAACACCTTTTACTGTTTGAAGGTTACAGGTATGTATCAGCGCCGTATTTCAAGAAACATTAGTTCATGCAGAAACTGAAGATAATTACTTTATGTTTTTAACGGCTTCGCCTAAATGCTTGCGATAAAAAACCCAAATAAATACACACAAACAATTTAAATTTTGCATGGCTCTGCGCCTATAAACACGAATAAAATGGAAGAGTAATTTTTTAAAGTCTTGGCAAGACAAAGTAACGATTACGTTTCTACGTCAACAAAGTAAGTTACGCGTTAACGGTAACGCCGTTGCTTCTAAGGCATTACCGCCAACAGTGCGTCACCGATAGGTTAAGAAACGTATATGTGGCATTTTATGTCCACTCTTCTAGTGTCATGATTCTTTCTTCGACGTACTCATCGACGGAAACGGCAATCTGATTGGCTACGGAGCAGTAATGAGACGCTCGGAACTCATCATGCCCTTGCATTTGTTAAGATATAGGGGAACAGAGACAAGATTTGTATTTCTCTTCCTCCTGTGTATTTTTAAGGATAAGATCAAATATTATTCATGATGAAGACAGTGGCTAGGAGGGTCAATCAGACTTTTCAATAGCACCAAGCAATGAGCATGGAAGCGACACCTCTCCAATCATTGAGTTAAAGTAGACGTGGATTTTGAAGTGATTCGCAGTGACATTGTTTGTCTGCAAGTTTCGCCGCGTAAACCATTTGCACAGGTAGGGGGAGAAGGCACACAACCCATTGCTGACTTCAGGAATTCTAGTAGGTGCATCCATATAAAAACGTAAAAGACCATTTGAGATCGATGATTCTAAATTTACCCATAATTTGTTTTCAACGATTTCTTTTCTTTTATACAGTGAAAGTCACAAATCTCGGTGCATATTATAGGGGAAGGTTGCTTTCTTAAACTTAAAAAGGCATGTCCTATTATCCTATATGTATTTTTGTCATGACTTTATATGTCTTGTCATAAGTCTTAAAAAGACATATGATACGAACAGAAAGATAAAACGCAATTTCTAATATTCGGTGCGAAGTGAACCTTAAAACACACACACACGCACGCACACAGACACAGAGAGAAACACACACATACGCACACACACATTATAATTTCGGTCAAAAGTAAGCTCTGAAACTGCAGATTTTTAGAATAATATTTTGAACCCAAGAAGAGACTATGTGAAAATGAGCAAGTTCTACCTTGTTAGAAGGATTGGAAGAAGGACAGGTAATTATCTCAATATCTGGAGTCATATCAATTACCACTTTTTCTTTCTCAGCATAGTTTTCTCACGATTTATTCCTAGAACAATTTCCTACAAAAAGCAATGCTTTCAATAATAAAAACAATTTAGGTAAAGCTTGTAGGAACTGCTTCACAACAAAAAATAATTAAAAAATAATTTTACTGCTTGTTATAACAATTTTTGTTTTATTGTAATTTAGTGAGTGATCAGAAGCAAACTATGTAAACCAGGATGGTTCACCTTTGGCGTTGTGTAGTGCTTGGTTACAAGTAAAACTGAACCACACAATTTCCGGAGTCTCTTGCCTTGTCCGTTACTATCATACGCAAACAGATGACACGGGGAATTCTGACGTTTGTTTTCTTGCGATAAGGGTGTCGTGATATGCGGCGTTGGTGTTTCGTCACCGACTCTTGACCATACCTCGGCTAAGTCACTCACGAACTCGCTCACTCACACTCACTCACGCTCACCGCGTCATGGTGAAGGGCTGTGAATAACTTCGTGAACTCGGACGAAGTCGTGATGTGAAGGGGATGTGACTTCGTGAACGCGGAAGGAGTCGTGATGTGAATGGGCGTGACTCCGTGAACGCGAAAGAACCCGTGATGTGAAGGGGATGTGACTTCGTGAACACGGAAGGAGTCGTGATGTGAATGGGCGTGACTCCGTGAACGCGAAAGAACCCGTGATGTGAAGGGGATGTGACTTCGTGAATGCGGAACGAGTCGTGATGCGAAGGGGACTGACTTCATGAACTCGGAAGGAGCCGTGATGTGACGGGGAGTGACTCGTGAACTCTGACGCACCCGTGATGCAGTAGTGAAGGACTTCGTGACTTTGGTGTATACGTGATGTGATGGTGAATGAATTCGTGAACTGAATTTGTGATGTGATGGGGACTGAGTTCGTGAACTAGGAGTCAGGACTCAGGAGATGTCGTTATGGGTTTGCTTGCGTGTGCGTACTCTTCGCGACTGATAGCCGACTTGACATTTGGAAGTGTCTGCAGCATGTTGGTGCCCTTACACGCACAAACATGCTGTGGCGGTTAGTATAGAGTGCAGACGGAGCAGAAACTTGGAAGGAACTTCTGTTAGAGCCCAGAACGAGATTCGTAGGGGTGGTCTGGTAACGTTTGGGGGAAGCAACTGCAGGGGGTGTTTCATTTGGAGGACTTTGAGAGAGGATGTGACATTTTGCCTGTGCGACTGTGCGCGGCTTAAGCGCGAAATCGGAAATGTGGAGGGGACTGTGTATTGCAGACGAAGCGGCACCAGCGCTTCCCAGATGGGGATTGGGGGGGAGGGGGGGGGGGATGTTTGGACCGGCACAGACTCAGCGGCGACTCCAACGAGTTTGGCGGACCTCCGGCTCCCTTGCCCCTATACTGCGGGCGTGCGTACCCACGTCGCGTAGTGCATGTGCAGCTTAGCGAACGTTAGGGGAGGCTTTGTCTGTGCGCGGCAGACGTTTGAGCCTCCTGCATGGCCGTGGGGTTCCGTTTACGCGGCGCGGCTTGGCGGCTCCTCCTTTCGGTGTGTGTGTCTGTGTGTGTCATTGTGTGTGGGGGGCCGGGGAAGGTGTCGTTTTGCCAGTGTGCTATTCTGCCACGGGAGGGTTTCTCTTCGCGTTGATTGCATCTGCGTGTGTCCGTGCGACCATGTTTTTGTCTTTTGTAAGCGCGTGCCTGGGCGCACCCCTCAAGGAAACACAAATAAAACCGTCTTCCCGGAGCTTTTACGCGAGTACTGGTGCGACCCTAACTGGACTATACAATGTTGGTTTTCTCGCTCTCGCCTAATATAATGCTTACAGATATTCTATGATGCTGGTAATATGCGGCATACGCTCGTTTTTATCCGTCCACACGAAAAAGCGTGCGCCGGATTTGATCTGTTTCGGCCGCTTCCGGATTTTTTCAAACGCTATTTAGCATCTAAGATCTCGGGGAAGGCTTGACGCTATTCTAGAAAAATCACGGAAGATTACGGGCTTTATCCATATGCCGGAGAATTATGATAATTTTAAAAATGTGAGGAAGCAGCCGATTGGCATCACGGTTTGTCGCCCACGTTTCCTAACAAGCGCGCGGACATGTCCGTTGCAATAACAGGCGGAGAAGATTTTACGTGCTCTGAGGCGTTTAGGTGGGGGCTTCGCTTGCTGTTGCCGCTAATAGTTTTCATCACAGTCGTGCATATTCCCGAGTTCTTGAATTCTAGGAATACGAACAGAGTTCTTCGATTTCCGTTGAACGTGAATATTGACTAAAGAAGTTTTTGTTTCTGTTTATTTGAGCAAAAGTCAGCTACTGGCACGATACTTGTGTGTAAAAGCCGGACCCCATCAGAAAATGTGCGACGAACACGTGGCGAAACTCAATCCACTAAGCAGCCTAGCCCTACTCCGTGAACAGCGCTTCGAACGCGAAGGCGGAGTACGAGTGTTCAAAGATTCTTGATAAAATGACATAAATTTTTACAAGGGGGGAGACAGATAGTCCGTCCCCATTTCTGAATTTATCTCTTTTTTATGCTAGCTAGTTTTGCATACGAACCATATCGGCCACATTTTTCTGGAGTGCTTTTCATTTGAAATCAAGACCACTCTTCTTACATAAGCGCTTAGACACTCGTCTCCTCGCTATTTTCCTGAGCAAGTGACTCATTCAAAGGTCTGCTGAGTTTTTTCAACAGCGTCGGAGCGATACGAATGGCTCTCACTTCGATCGGAAGTGAGAGCCCATCACACAGGACCACAAGCAGACCGCGATTGCGTTGTCATCACCGTCATCCTGCTGTTGCAAGCAGGCTACCAATGAAAACCAAGGTGCGCGGTCGAGGTCGAAGTCAAATGCGAAGTAAGTGTTTATACGACGTGCAAGTAGGGCTACCAAAACGTGTCTTCCGCGCTTGCTAACGTTATCGTGACTTATTGAAAAGAAGTAAATACGAAGAGTGGCACAACAATCAGCGGGAAACATAAAGGGTGCTCACAGAACGCGCGAAGACGAGACAGAGAAGCGCGCGCCGTCATTGGTCAAAACCAGGTGTAAATAGAGGTACGTCAGAGCGTCTGAGGGGTAAACAAACACACGAGGTGCGCAAAGAGCAGAATAAGCCTGTTATTTTTAAAACATGGAAAACTATTGAACCGGGCTTGCCGCGTTTTTTTAAACTTTTTTCATGCGCGTCGCCGTGCTGTTCTGGGGCACGTATCGTCGGTTCACTAAAGAGCTTTTACTTTCCCACGCTCTTTAGAGCCTGACATGTCCAGTTTTTATGACAGGCTGTGTTCCCCGTCTAGAAGTGTGGACGAGCTGTTTACCCGTCCTCCCATCTTGCATTTCCCACCAGACCTTGTTCCAAAATGACCTTTCTTTTGTAACGAAAACAAAATTATGAACCTGCCTCTATTCATCTCAAAGACTATGTTTGATGTTCGCTGAAGGCGTCCTCACTGGCTCTGTCTGCTTGAAGAAATCACCGGTTATCAAGGGGAGCTGAAGGAGCGAAGACGACCTCTGTTTCCCTTCCCTTCGAGATTAGTTAGCTTGCTTCTCCTTGCCAACGTCGTCTTTAATTTCACTAGAAAAACGATAAACGGTAGGGAGTTCTTGTAGACGGTTTTTGTGCTCGGTAACGATACCCAATAACGATACTACGCATGCACTAAGACGACAGAGGAGTATCGGGTATCCTTACAGGAATTATTGGAACAATACACAAAACTCCCTAGTTTCTTAGACGTGTAAACAGGAAGTATAAGCACTTACTTAATTCGTCCCCAACACGCTCGTTTGTGATTAGTGCTTTTGTGTTTCAAGCTTGGGATAAACTTTTGCGTTTCAAGCTTGAGGCAACCTGTAGGTACAAAGTTTGACCTTGCCAAGTGTAGGGAAAAGTTCGCTGTTCGGGTTTTTCCTTTTACGTCCTTTGTCGGCCCGTTGTGGCCTGTTCTTTTTTGTTACTGGTTACGTGTGGAGTCTGTCGGTTTTGGTTTTAAGGAGCCTTTTGGTTTTTGTTTTAAGGAGCATCTCTGTTACGCCCGACGCGCCACCACCGCGCCGTTACTTAACAGAGATGAGTTCATGTATGTGAATATGTCGCCGAAATTATGTTCTGGCAATACACGAACCAACGAACTTATCTCAGTTACGTCACGGTGCGGTGGTCGCGCGTCGGGCGCACTTCCGGTCTGGGACTGAAGGCGGAAGTTCCTATGTGAGACGTGTATTCTAGCGTTGTATTAAAAAAAACCTGACAAAAACTTGCCTTCTAGGCAAAACGCCGCGGCTGGGGCTGTACCAAAAGATTCGAGAAAGGTTTGAAGATCAGTTTTCATGTGCTCGGTTCGTCCGAGAACGTGGATATGTGCCGTGAAAATGGAAAACCAGTCGCCGTCGGACCACGATTGCTTGGGCGGGAAGCAGTTTGGGTTAAATTCACGGATACTTGTTGTCATCAGATTTATTTGTTTTGTTCCGCCATGAAAGCGGGAATACCGAAAAGTTGTTGGGACCGCCTGCATGCGGACGTTCAGTGCGTCTTCAAGATCGAACGGCCGCCTGATTGCTCGAACTGTCGTCTGCTCTTTCAAACGCTTCTGCTCGTCGTCTGCTCTTTTAGACGACACCGGCCTGTGGACCAAATGTTGGCCCGGTACTTGCGATAAGAAGTGAGTGCGGAGATGTTAATCGTTGTTACCAGTGACCATCAACGACTTGTTATGCCTCATTCACTTGGTCCGATTCTGCTTGCGATTTTCAGTATCGATGTTGAACATCTCAGCAACGGTTCACGCTGTTGTAGCCCGAGCGACGTCATGACTGAAAATTGCGACCGAAATTTCATCATGCGAATCAGGCTTTAGCGTGTCCTCTGCGGCGTCCACGCGGAATGAATCGCCGCATGTCACATTATTCACGCGAAGTTTTGTGGTGTAGCGAGCCTCGGTAATTTCGCTGAGGCTGCTCAAGTAGTCAGGCATTGCCCAGGAAGACGTAGAATCAACAATTCCAACGCAGAAAAGTGCACGGGGACTCACACCGCCGCCGAAAACAACGCAATTCAATGGTTTGTTTATCGGCGACGCGGCGAGCTTCTTGCCCACACCCCATCGCGCATGCCCGGCTACGATGGCGTCGGCGAGGAGCGCTCCAGTTTGTTTGTAAACATGAGTTGGTGTTAAAATATAGTGGAAAAATGATGTGAAATGAGGTGCCACTGAGCACCACGTTTTACATGCTCACGTCACGTCATGTGAGTATAACGTTAGAAAATTCATAAGTCCAGGTACTTTAGTCCTCGTCATTCGCAGAGTTTTCTCCGTAGGTAGCAGCCGGCTGCATTACTGGTGTTCTCGCGGAAAGTGGCGCACTAGCTCCCAATCAATCGCACAGCGTGCCATCCTGACTGAAAGCATTGCCAAGGAGTGAAACTCGAAAACCCTGTCCTCTAATAAAACGCTTCGTAGAGATTCCCACCTCAAGAACTTGCGTCCCATCAGGTTTCCGAGTCTATTATATTCGCGAACACCGCCCCGTCGGACTTTAGCAAATGATTGACTCTTTGTCCAACCAGATGTTTAGTCGAACTGTGGTAAAGTTTGAAGGTGGGCCAGTCGGTGCATAGTGCACAGTCTTTGTAGCAAGTTCGGAGCCCTCACCGGCCTGGCCGGAGCGGCTTGGTTGATTGTGAACTTTTGACAAAGACCGTTCATACAAGGAAAAACGGCGCAAGAAGACCCAAGGAAAGCATGTAGAGGACAGACAGCGCTGTGCACGTGTCGCTGTTCTACTTGTGTGTGTGTCCTTTTGCGCCGCGGTTCCTTTCATGTTTAGTCGAACGGAGCTTCGGATGCGTAGGAGTTTAACGAAATACGGAAACATGCCGCCCACAGGTATCGACATAGGTGTAGCGTGCCAAGTACATTCAGCACATTGCGCTATTGTACTTATATTCAGTGACCGGTGAAGACCGCAGTGCAAGGTCTGCCTTCAGCGCGAGGTTTCTAGCCTCCGGGTCACCACTGCGCATCCGACTGTTGGGGCTGGTATACGTTCTCTGTGCCTCGACTCTCGAGGCATGCGTATTTTGCGCGCCCCGGGAACTTTGACTTTTATTGATTTTGTGTGCATGTTATTTTCGTGGACCTGCGTCACCAGAAAAGCACAAGCTTGCAAGCGCAGCGAATGCTCGGCGGAAGGGAGCGAGTGCGCGCTGGGGGCTTCGAACTGCAGTTTTAACCAAGTTAAGAATGCAGTAAGCTCCGCATTTTGCGTGAGCCCACTACAGTATAATTAGGGCTCCGCCTTTTCGAATAAACCCTATGAAATCCGAAGAACACTTGCCGTTTAAACTTTTGCCGATTCGGGTTTATCCGAAAAACCCCGAATATTTGGGGCTGCCAGAAGTAATAACGCCCGACAGGTCTTCATATTTCCCCGGAATTTACAACAAGCTTTACGTTTGTCATCCTTTCTAGTTGAAACTTATGAACTTATCCCGTTATTATAGAAACGAGGTAGCTTCTCTTACGACCACAGTCGAAGTCTCGCATATGAAAAGGCTGATTTACTAAATTCGCAAACTGCTGTTTTCTAAATTTAATTTGCACCACCGAAGAAGCCGACAAACTCCGAATTTCGTATACCATTAAAGAAAGCTCCGAAAAATACCCCGAATTCATTGTAAAAAAATTGCAGTGGCTTAGCTCGGCTATGCCAGGATATACGTAGCGTAAGCTTAGGTTCAGCTGGTTATTCTTAGCTTTCCTGGTTGTCTATGATTAGCTTGATTATCATGCTTACTGCTGCTTCAATGACACAGACGGTTTACGGATTATGTAACTACTTCGGGATCCGATGAGTTAAGCTTCTCCGCTCTTCTTATTGCGGAGGAGGCGCCGTGTAACCGAGCCTTCGGTTGCACGTCAAAAGATCCCCAGATGGTCCAAATTAATTCTCCGCTGGGGCGTGCCAGATGCCCGTCGTTGGTTTGGCCAGCTGTGCGCCGTGTTATGTATCAAGCAACCAAGCTGCCGCCCAGAACAACCGGACAGCGCGAGCCATGATCTCGAGCGGGTCCATGCGCGCGGCGCGTGCATCGGGGACTGACACGTGTGACGCAGCACGGCTCGCCAGAAGCCACGCGAAACTGCTCAACCTCGGCCAGTGTAGCCTACGCTACAAAGTAAACTCCGAAAAAACACGCTCCGATTCTATTCAAAAATGAACTTCGAAAACACAGTACGCTACCTATAAAACGAGTCTATGCGCAGCCAAACCCCGGCGTAAAACAACGAGCGCGAGGCGCGCGTGAATCGCGCGCCTCGCCTCGGTTCAAAGCTGAAAAACGTGGAGTCGACCGCCATCATTAGTTATCTCGACTGCATTTTGCTCAAAATAGGTTGAGCGACACGAACACGCTCAGAAGTAAACATATTGCTTTGAGGTGAATGATCCAATGAGTGGTTTAATTAATGATGAGGTGTACTCTGACCAACGGGTTCGAATAAAACACAGATTTCATTGCTTCGGCAAGCTGCAGGTCGCCTCTTGAAGAGGTTTTTCAGGGGAGGCACTTACTTTTTTTATTTATTTGTTTAACTGACATACCCTCAGGGCCATCGGCATTAGAGAGGTGAGCGGGAGTTAGAAGAGAACAGAACAAAGCTGTACACTTTGGAGCGCAGTCTGAGGTGTATAAATTATTTACGGCAATTTTAAACATATAGTAAGTGGCAATTGTGGCAACAGATGGGGGAAGGTAGTTCCAGTCCCTGGAAATTTTGGGAATGGATGACTCTTGTTTTGGAATGTCTACTTTATATATATATGATGAAATCCGTGACAAAATATTACATGGGTGATTCAGCGGTCGGTTGTGAAGTATTGCGTTATTATGGTATCTCTTATGAAAGTGACATCATCGCGCTATTTTACGACGTAAAGTGAGGTAGGCAACGATAGGCTGGTTGCCATGGATCATAATTATTAAGATAAAACACACAAAACAATTTTGTACTGATCGAACGACGGTTAGCGAGCGAAACCTGGCCCACGACGTTTCATCGAATGACACTTTAGCGAATGGCGACGTTCATTTGACCGAATAGATAAAATGGAGGGCGCCGCCGTCCTGTTTTCGAGCTTGCCGAACCTTTGGCGATGGACGCTCGAACTTGAGTTTATTTAATTTTCCCCAAACTATAGCAAAGCACCCCTTGCTATCGTTCCGAACAGAGCGCCTGGCGCGGTCTGTTTGGATGCCCAGTTTGCCGTCCCTACAAATGCCTAAACGTCGACTCGCGTATGTGACCTCTATTCGCTAAAATGTAATTCGCTAAAACGTCTTCGTTCATATATTATGGACTCGTATTAATGTTTGTAAGATGTTTCACAAAAATCGTGCACGCAGGTTCGTGTCTGTCTCTCCTTTTTGCCCCCTCGGTGAGCGGTCGTTGGCAAAAATATAAGCGCCTTCTTTTTTTTTCGTAGAAAAAACCGTGCGCAACGAAAGTAAAAAAAAAAAAAAGACAAGCCAGAAGATTTTGACGTGGTGTCCCCTCCACAATCACAACGCCGACAACCAGGCGAAGTCAAGGGAGCCTTGATGTGCGCTTTGCTAGGGTGATGCCACCCTTTGTAATACCGCTCGCCGACAAACCAGCAGCCATTTTGGTTCTGGGCATCCGGGGGGCTTATAACTCTCCCGGAAACAAGCACCTTATCTCACAAGTTCGGAGCAGGGAAGTCAAGAAGCCGCTCGCACTCCACAGCATGCGCACACGATGAAGAAAGGGCGAAACAAAACGAAAATAAAAGAAACGGGACAACAAAACTAAAAGCCAGAGGGAACTAGCTAAACAAACAAAGTGACAAGAGCAGGGTGCGTCGCCCGGCCCAGCCCAATACTACCCCCCCCCCCCCCCCCCCACACACACACACACACACAGACATACACTGAAACGCATATCTGGAGTCGTCAGCGCCGCTGCGAAAGAACTTCGAGGATGGCTGAGAGCCGGAGACAGTGGCGGTGGCCGCGGCTGCAGGGGCCGACGCCGCTTTCCGTGACCTCGGTGACTCGGTGAACGGCTGTGACTCGGTGAACGGCTGTGACTCGGTGAAGGGCCGTGAAGTCGAACCGGTCGAACGACTTCATGAACGGGATCAGTTCACGGACGTGAGGGGAACGACTTGCTGAACTCGATGAGCTCGTGATGGGACGGTGAGCGACTTCGTGAATTCAGAGTTGGCGGTGATGGGATGGGGAACGCTTCATGAACTCTATAGGATTCGCGATGTGACGGTGAAGGACTTCGTGAACTTGACGGATTCGTGAAGTGACGGTGAATGACTTTGTGAGTTCAGAGATTGCGGTGAGGTGATGGGGATGAGTTTGTTGTCCGGTTGAACTCCGTGATGTGAATGGCCGTGACTTTCGGACGTCGGTGTACTTTGTGATGTGAAGGGCCGTGAATATTAGACATCGGTGTACTCTGTGATGTGAAGGGCTGTGACGTTTGGACGTCGGTGTACTTTGTGATGTGAAAGGCCGTGACTTTTAGACGTCGGTGTACTCTGTGATGTGAAAGGCTGTGACTTTTGGACGTCGATGTACTTTGTGATGTGAAGGGCTGTGACTTTTGGATGTTGCTGTAATTAGTGATGTGATGGTGAGTGAGTGGGTTCGGAAATGCCGACCTATGCTCTTGACACCGATAACAACCGCACTCTTGATAGATGCAACTTGCCTTAGCAGGTTTGTGCAGGAATACATGAAACGTGTTTAAACATTTAATTAGTCGGATACATAGCAAAGATGTTGGAAATATAATAGTGCTCATATTCAACGCGACAGGTATAAAATATACATTTAAAAATGTGCGAACGATGTTTTTTTGTTTGCCGTTTAATAGAAACGCTGATAAGCATTTTGTTTGGGCGCAGAAAGAAGCCTAGTAAAAGACATATTCCTCGAACAAATGTACTAAATATTAGAGGCGAAGCTCCTTAGGGTCTACCCTTGTCCGTCCGGCGTCCGGGCTCAAATCGATTGTCATCCCCCCACCTGTCTTCGACAGGATTCGAACCTGTTCGGGGAGACCCCAATAGGTTTCTATACTCCGTTCCACCTTCAGTCCGAGCGGAGTGGACGCCACGAGCCCTCCCAGCCGATCCAGCGCCGGGAGAAAGTCGCGTGACCTGCCGGTAAGGCGGGACGACGCAGGGAGCTCAAGGTCGCACGACACTCCCTCAACGCCGCATTGGCTGGGATGGCTCCTAGCGTCCGCTGTGCTCGGACGGAAGGTGAAACGGAGTATAGTCCATCGCCTTAACCACTCGGCCACGACTGCGGTACGAGTAGGGGGCTCTGAGATGTGGTAGTAGCTCAGGAGCTGTGGATGTCACGGATGAAACGTTGCATGTAGTTGCTCAACGTCTATACAGGAGAGGGCGCTGCGGTTAGATGCGTATATAATCGCGGTAAACTTTGCACACATTGGCTCAACGTTTATAGACGAGAGAGTGCTGCGGTCAAATGCTCAAATGCGTATATAACATGATTGTAAACCTGAGACTGGGGCATAAAATAAAACACAACAGAAGGTAAAAAAAGAGGAGACGTGACCTCCTCTTTCTCTACCTTCTTTTGTGTTCTCATCTATGCCCCAGTCTCAGGTTTACAATTATGTTCAACTTACACCAGCTCGTCTGCAATCTAATTTTCCGTTAAGCGTATATAACCACGTTCCATACCACACATTTCATACCAACGCAACCGGGAACTCAGCACTACCTATGAGCAATAAAAAAATCAGCACCACCAGCACTACTTATGAAAAAATCAGTATCATCAGCACCCACCAGAGCTTCGCCCCATTCAATATCATTCACCACGTGGAGATGCGATCATTTCTTTCTATCTTCCTATGACTTGTTTTGGAGAGCCATTAATGTGTAAAGAGTAAAATTAGCGTAATTTACGTTATTTTAACAAAATATACGGGATACATTTTTGTTAAACCTAATAAACTGCCCTTAGATTAAGGCATTTCAAGATTCGCACAACCTCGTTGGAAAATACGTAATAGTAAAAAAAACGAAAAAACTTGGCATTAGGGACGAAAAAGAAAGAGGACAACACAACACCGTCTCAAATATTATTTGAGGCGTTGTTATGTTGTCCCTTTTTCGTCCTTAGTATCAAGGTATTTTTTCACCGTGACCGTTCACTAGCCAACCTGCGTAGTACCCATTATTTTAGTAAGTGTCGGTCCGAATTTCGTGTTCGACATTTTCGAAGTCGAGATTAATTTGCCACAGAATTAACAGTTGAGTTTTGAAGTCCAGGCAAGACAAGTATCGGTGTTTTAATTAATTGAAAAACATTTTCCTTCGGAGCATTGTTTCACTCTAGCGAGGCGAAATCAGATGGACCTTCTAAATCAAGGTTGAGTCCTCTAAAGTCACCTCAAGACATCGTTATGCTGTTGGTAAAATTGGGGCGGGCACTTGCATAAAAAAGGGACAATACTTTCACGTTAGAATATGAAGCGAGAAAATTCCGTTGACAGAAAGCCGCCTGAGCAGTGCGTAATATTAGCATCGTCCTTGACCATGATTCAGCCTTGATACACATAAAATAAGAGTAAATCTTTCCTAGAAATGTTTCGCTTCTCCTAGGAAGATAGTCTCCGGGTAATAAAAGTGTTATAGATTAGGAATGACGTTTTGACATTCTCCTGGCGCTGCACTTATTTTATTAGAGTTTGCTAAGGAGCAAAGTAAACCTAGGTATCTGGACAAATATGGTCTTGATGGGTGACGTTTTTCCTGATTCCGAGCTGCTTGTAGACCTTTCCAGTAACCTAGCTACACAACCTGGCTTAATGGAAGGGTCGACATTTTTATGTTAGGAAGACTTTGCGAGAACATGTTTTTATATGTTTGAGCCAAAGGTAAACATTTTGTCAATTTATTTAGGGTACGTGACTGTGAGCTTCCTAATATCGATCTCCAAATTACTCCGTTTTTTCATGAAGATTGTCACGAAGATGAGATTGAACACGAGCTATACACCAAAAAGATGTTAGGGCTTTCCTTTATACTGGGCGAGAACCGCCCAGTATTTGAGCACTTCATCTTGCGTTTCAGTGAACAAAACGCAACCTTAACTACACGAAGACAGTCTGGACAACACGCAAGCAATATACAGTGTCCTAAAATAATCACGGTGTTTTTGTGCGCTCGTTCTTTTCTTCGCAAATATAATATACGTTTCTACGAAATCTCATTCTCCACAAAGTGGAGAATGAGATTTCGTAGTGGTGCAAAGTGCCGAACCAGATGTAAACGTTTCAGAACATACCGATTTCTCAATCAAACGTTATGTTTTTTTTTTCATAAAATATTAATAGGAAACTGTGGCCCGTTCTTGCCCATTTTCGGTAATTGGTGCTCTCTAGCACGATGTGCTCGGGAGCTCCGTCCCGGCCGCCATTTTCTCATTCGAAATTTTAGAAAATCACTCATAATTTTTAATAAGATAATAATATTAATAATATTAATAAATCTATATTTAATGTGTCCGAAAGCAACCACAGTAGTCTTCACTTTTGTTGTATTAGATAATGCCAGTTCTGTTATTTTGGCATCTGGCTCGAACCGCTACCGCTACATTTGGCCGGAAAATGAGCACTCGGCATTGCGTAGTTGATTTTTGCAAAAAAGAAAAAGGAAATATTTTGGTATTTATACTGAATGCGAGCACTCATCCTTAATATTCTGAAATGAAATATGTGTCGTAGTGCTGCCTCGCACGGAGACGATGTGTCTTTTTTGTTGACGATTGTTTTGATGCATTGGGTAGCCTGGTATTACTTCCGAGCGGGGGAAGATGTTGACGTATACCCGGGACCTACGAAGGGGGCTTCAAACGAGCAGTTCGCTGTAATTTTGAAACTTCTCCAGGAAGTCAATGCGCGCACACGTATATTTGTGAGGGCCAAAGACTGCGTGCGCTTTAGAAAGGAAAGAAATGGTACGGGCTGGACTTTCCTGAGAAGCGAACATGCAGATGGCCGAAGCCATTATAGCTCGGACACACAGGCTGCGTGCCTTTTTGGTAGCTAAATGTCGGCCTACTGTTGTTAAATTTATGTTTTACAATTTTAGATGAAACATTCTGAAGTCTTTGCCAACCAGGAATTTTCGGCCGTTACGCGTCACGCGCGGAAAATGTTGACCGAATCCGGGAATGCTCGAAACCCCAATAGATACTTCAGCCTACGCTTCAAGACAAATTTAGAAAAAAAGATGCCTATGTATTGCCCAGTTAGTGACAGTGTGATTGAGGTTGGCGGTCGCGGTGCGTTACACGCAAATGTGAATAGCAATAGCATTGCTGCGTCAACATCTACTGCTGTCTTGAGATAGTAACACGGAAGAGTACGAGTACCATTACTTGATAATGCTGCGATTTTCTACTGACATCAGGAGTGTAATAATCAAGCGTGATGAACTGTACGCCGTTGTTGATTCTTTCTCTGACAATATTGCACTTATAAAGAAATGGCGTTCTTCTCAAATTCGTGAGAGTGAAATATTTTCGTGTCAAAAAGAAATTTAATATACTCTATCGGCTTGACAGAGACATCAGATGAGGTGGACGGCAATTGGTCGCCATATCCGATGTTATTTAAAATTTTCATGTAGATATCGTCGGAAATATTCTGTAACGTTGTGTTTGCTTCCACGCGGGGTATAAACGAGTAGTCATTTGCGCTGTGACCACCAAACCCTAGCACTGACTTTTTATTAGTTTGCACGATGCACTTGATATGGTGGTTGCAAGATGTCTAGACTCACCGATATTTTTGTAAGCGATTTCAATTATTCGTGTATTGTGTGGTCTGATCTGCGCCCTTTTCTTGGTTTACATTCCTTAGTGTTATCACAACATTCTTAAGTTTTTCTAGGCACACACCATGGCATATTGCTGAATTGGCAATAGCTACAAACTCACCAAACCTTAAAATCATTCGAAGTAATCTGCAAACGGCTTTAAACCCAGTCCGCATGGGACACGCAGATTAGGCTCAGGTTGAAAATCTGCTCCTTCATATGGAGCTCACATCCACTGTGCCTCATCAAACAGTTGAAAATGTCACCTAGTAGTACTGCTCTACTTTGTTCATATTGTCCAAGTATATATTTTTTACAATGATTTCACAAAACTACAACTAGATATGTACCTTCCTTTCCCGAAATATTAGTATCATTCGAGGGAGCCTAGCGAAGTGTTGTTGTCCACAGTGTCAGCTTAAATATTGTTTTTCATCGGAAGTGTCTGCCCATCAAAATAAAGTGATCAGGAGAATTGGCGGAATTCAGTTGCATGCAATTTAAAACCTGATCCAAATGCTTTCTGGAACTACGCGATGTATGTGAGGACATATAGTTCATTGTAAAGAATTGCAATACGAGATGTCTCTGGATATATATGTATCTTAGCCGTGTGATGTCTTTAATCTTCTTGCTACGTTTGTTCTATCCGTCGGTAATTCGATTTTTCCGTGCACCGTTACACCGATTCTCTTATAGAATCTACCCGAGCAGATTAGCAGTGCGGAAGCTAAGGTTTGAAGATGTGCTTTCTGCAACTAATGAGCATGAATTGCTCTGAACGAATCGTCTGGTAAGGATGGAATCTCTGTTTTTTTAAAGGCATGTGGGATATTTTTGCGCCAGTGTTGCTCCATGTTGTATAATTCTTTCCAGAAGCAAATATATTTCCTCGAGGATGGAAGAATGCAGGAGTTGTATCTATATATATATATCTGGTCGCACTGAGTACCTTAACCAATTTATCTTCTTAGCTCTTTTTCTGAGGTATATGAAGTTGTTCATTCCATTTTAAATCGTCCCTTTGTCTAATCTAGCACGGATTCTGTCAAGGGCGCTCAGTTGAAACTAACTTTATGCCATCCTTGAAAAACACTTTACATAAGGTCGCTCCCCGTGGACGAATCGACACAATTTACTTCCATTGCACTAAAACTTTTGATCTTGTAGATCATAAGTTGTTACCTGCCAAGTGTCGTCATTGGGAATGACTAGATTTTTGTTGGTGTAGGTTGTCAAGTTATCTTGGTGGAAGACCAAACAGAGTGCTAATTGATTGATATAAATACTGGAGTGCCTCAGGAGTCCAATCTTGGGCCCTTGTTATTCAACATTTTTAGTGATCTGGCAGATAATATGCAGCATTCAGAGGTGCTGCTGTTTTCAAATGATTTAAAACACTTTCGCGAAGTTCATTCAACTACTGATTGCCATATCATGTAAGACGATGTTCAGGCAGATCTAAATTTGTGCTTGAAACATAATATGGTACTTAACCACAGTAATACCAAGGTTATTTTTTATATACACGTCAGACAGCCTGTATTGAATACCCGTATGCTATGTTGGGTTTAGCTATCTCGCCAGGTTGAATGTTAGTTATGACCTAGGAGCGCTGTCTGATTCCCGCCCGTCGTTTTGTTAAGCACGTTTTGAAGTTTGCGAATTACTGTTATCAAGCTCTAGGCGTTATTTCCCAAATGACGCGACTCGGAACCTTTCGTGCTCACGCTAGCATGGCTAATCTATTTCGAGCCCTCCTTTTGTCCAAACTGGAGTTTTGCTCAGGGGTATGGAACAAAATCAATATGACATATTCGTTAATTTCAGAAAAAGTGCAGCGGTCGTCTCATACATATAGTTTATGACAGATGCGTTGGGAGGCGCATCTGTTTTGGTTATGAATGCCGACTTAACCTTCTTGATCTTGTACCCTTGCACGAAAAACGATCCTATGAGACTGTGTTTTTGTATGAGACAGTGAACGCTACGATTGATGCACCCTTGGTTTGAAGAGAAATTTCTTTTTGTGTCCCTCAGAAGGGTATACAATTTTCATTTCTCTCTTTATCTGTAGAGAGTTGGTGTCCAGTCCGCAAGGACACGCCTGCAGCTCTTTCATAATAACAATCGGAGTTATTTACATTTATGGTTACCCCTCATAACTTTTAAACGAGCCTTGTTGACCGCTTGACAAACGGCCGTGGTTTGTTTATATACTTTTAGCTTTCCAAAATTATGTCCTGCTTTTTGTATCTGTTATTTAATTGATTGTAGTATGTGCACATTAATAAAACCTCCAGCTGTCGGTCGGCGCATCAATGAGAATACATTTAAATTCCAACCGTATCTTTGTTTTAATAACGCATTCAATTGATATTCATTGCTTTAAAAAATATTTTTTTTTTGTCTGATTTATTGTGTTGCGAGAGCAGACATATCTCTTTTTGTCTGTGTTTTCGCTCGCTGCTTACTTGTTCCGTGAGCTGGCTCGAATGTATAATTTTTTTTGCCGTTTTACCCGTTTGATGATTGCAAGTTGCTATTTCGTACAAGCTGCTTGAATGGAACAACGACTGTATAACCTTCTTCGTAAATTCGTCATAAAAGTAATGAATTTACTTTCAATGTAAGGCAGGTTCGAATGTAAAATAGCAGCTCTGGAATGTAATGAAATCAATATGAAAAATGCGTGAGAGGCCCGCTACAATCCGATATTTTATAAAAAGAGGCGAAAACGAAGAATTTTGCAAACAGCCACTTCGCAGAAAAACATGCCCCGTGGAGAAATTTATAGTGCGCACTTTGCCATCACGACAGATGTTGCTTTCGAAACATCCAGGGTCAGTATGACCGAAGTTGAATAATGATGTGTTCCAGTTTAATAAACAAAACTGAAAACAAATATATTTTTTTAATAAAATATTGCAGATTTATATCTATTACAAAACACTCCGGATTTGGGAACTGACGGCGGTAACATACGAACCGATGTTTATCTGTTTTTTATGTCCTGGCACAAATATTTTATTTTCATTTTTACTTTTGTTTGTAAGGGTCACAGAGAATGTCTCTGAGTCCTCAAAGAAAAAATGAGGTACACGGGTCCTAAGACAATGGTCGAACAGGTCTCACTCTTCCGTTACTTTTCTTTAGAGCCTTTTTTTTGGACACGTCTCTTTACTACATAGCCGTGTTGTACGCGTTACCGGAGAAGAGCAACAAAATATGTTGCTCGTTATTTTAACATAAAAGGAACGCGTTACAATTACCGTCACCGATAAAGAGTAATACACGTTACTTTTGCATTACCTTCTTAATTATGAATTAATACGTTTTGTTCATTTGAGGTTACAGGTATGCATCAGTGTCATATTTTAAGAATAATTGTGTTCATGCAGAAACTAAACATAAGTACTTCATTTCTTTTACGGTTTGACATAAGTGGTCGCAAGAAACAAAAACAAAAATAAAAACACCAAAAAACTATGAAGTTTACAAGGCTTGGCTTTAAAAAGACGCATAAAATTGAAGTGTAATATTCTTGAAGTCCTGGAAAGAAAAAGTAACAAGTAACTTAACTTTGTTACTCTTTACTTGAAAGTAAGCAACGTAAGTACGTTACCCCTTACTGTTTCAAAAAAAGTAACGAGCACGTTACTAAGTTAACGAAGAAAGTTACGCTTTACCGGTAGCGCCGTTACCTGTAACGCATTACCGCCAGCAGTGCGTCACTGATAGGTTAAGAAACGCATACGTGACCTTTTATGTCCCCTCTTCTCACTTCGTGATTCGTTCTTCGACGTGCTTATCGACTGATGCCGCATTGTGATTGGCTACGGAGCGGTAATGATATGCTCGGGATTCAACACGCCTTGCATTTCTAAGTTATAGGTGAACACAGACAAGATTTGTATTTCTCTTCCCCTTCTTTTTCAAAGCTTAAGCTCATTTAACCATAACAATGACGACAGTGGCTTGGATGGTCAATCAGACTTTTTTGTACCCCCGAGCGATGAGCACGGAAGCGGCACCTCTCCATTAACTTAGCCAGTGGTTTCCAAAGGGGTATCCGCGGACCCAGAGGTGTATGCGAAGCCTTCCCGGCCTCATCAGTGAGGCCCGGAATAGATGTACTTTTTCAGAGTGAAGAGAAACGTTAAAATTTCCGTGCGCGTTTTCTCGTATGTTTATAAAAAAAAAGCTTACTTCACACATCCTTAGTTATATGCATTTATTGAATTATTATCATAATTCAAATATACCTTTGCCCCACCATGACTGAGGTCCTCCATCATCTCCGCCGAGCCACAAGGGGTGCGCGAAACATCAATGGTTGAGAACCACTCCATAAGCCAAATTGCATGCAAATTTTGAAAGGATTGCCATTGAAAACAGCACTCTTGTGCAAACTTCGTCCTGTAAAAAGTTTGCAAGGATAGTGGACAGGTTACGCTACCCATCGCTGAGCACAGGATGTGCAGTCGAACCGTCCACCGAAAACAAAAAAGGCCGTTCTAAGAGAGATGAGTGTATTGATTTATCGATACAATTTTTTTTCAACGAATTGCTTTGTGTTATACAGTGAAATTCTCACATTTCGTTGAGTTTTCTAGGAAAAGGCCACTCTCATAAACTCAAAAACATTCGTTCAACAACTGTGTCGGAGAAACTAGAGATAAAACGCGACTCCGAATGTTCGGTGTCAAGTTGTTAACCTTAAAACAAAAAAAAAAATCCAATTTTTTTTTTTTTAATTAAGCTCCAAAAGTATAGAACCCTAGACAAAAACATATCGAAGGCCAGGAGAGACCGTGTGAAAATCGGCAAGATCTAGATTGCAAGAAGGCTTGGAAGAACAATCCATTATCTCATTTTCTTTAGTAAGAACAACTCCCAATTTTTTTTCAGCGTACTCTCCTTATGATTAAGTTAAAACTTGCAAAAATTGCCTCACAAAAAAAAAAAATTGTTTGCAGTAAAAGTTTGTGTTTTGGAAGAATTTTTGACTGTTCGGGAAAAAAAACTATGCAAACCAAGATGGTTCGCGTTGTGGAGTGCTCGGTTGCACGGAACAGTGAACCACACAATTTCCGGAATCTCTTCTTTCTCAGTTCCCATCATACGCAAGCCGCTGCCACGGGGCATCCCAACGTTTGTTTTGTGATAAGGATGTCGTGATATGTAACGTTGCTGTTTCTTCACCGACTCTTGACACCGATAAGAGCCGCACTCTTGATCGATGCAATTGGCCTTAGCAGGCTTGTGCAGGAGAACACGCAAAGTAATTCCAAATTTAATTACTCGAATGCATAGCAAAGATACGTGAAATAAAATAATGCTCATATTCATCGCGACACGTAAAATATATACATTGGAAAAATATACGAACAAGGTTTTTTTTTGTTTTGTTTTATAAATACGCAGATAATCATTTTGCTTCGGGTTAAATGGGGCTAGTAAGAGTCATAGACCCAAACAAATGTACGAACTATTTATGCCTTCGTATGACCGCTGTGGAGAACCATTACTGTATAAAAAATAGAAGTAGGAAGCGTGGTGCACACTCTTATAACAAATATATACGAGATATGTCTTTTGATAAACCAAACAAACTGCCCTAAGATCAAGGCATTCCAAAATTCGAACCTCAAGGTTCATAACTCGGACCATTAACAACAAAAAAAAAAAAATCTTGACACCAGGGACGAACGAAACGGGGACACATCAACACAATGTCAAATATTATTTGAGGCAGTGGTATGTTGTCGCCTTTTTCCCCCTTAGTATCGAGTTTTCTTAATATCATAATCGTTCACCCGCACACCTGTGTAGTATTCAGTATTTGAGTAAGAGTCGGTTCAAATTTCCACTTCAACGTTTCCGAGGCCGAAAGAAATTTCCCGCAGCATTAACAGTTCGCTTTCGTAGCAGTGAAAAGGCAAGCACACTGGGTTTTAATTAGTAGAAAGGCTTTTCCCCTCAGACCATTTTTTGCTGCTCGACCGAGGCAAAACCAGCTGGACCTTC
Organism: Ixodes scapularis; assembly: GCF_016920785.2. Lineage (NCBI taxonomy): Eukaryota > Metazoa > Arthropoda > Arachnida > Ixodida > Ixodidae > Ixodes > Ixodes scapularis. Next base: position 92,323,254 of record NW_024609835.1, read on the forward strand.
TAAATCACAGTTAGATCCTCCAAAGTCATCTCAAGACAGCACCATTCTGTTCGTAAACTTGGGGTGGCCATTTGCATAAAAAAGAGACAATACTTCTACATTGCAAAAAGAAGAGTGCAAATTTCGTTAATACCAAGCTGCCTGAACGGTGCGTAATATTTCCGTCGTCCTCGACCGTGGTTCAGCCTTGATACACGTGAAATAGGAGTAACTCTTTCCTAGAATTGTTTCACTGCCCTTAGAAAGATAGTATAGGGAAAATGCAAGTGCTGTAGATAAGGAATGGGGTTTTTACATTCTCCTGGCGCTGTACTTATTTTATTGGAGTTTGCTCAGGAGGAAAGCAAACTTAGTTATCTGGACAAATATGGCCATGGTGGGTGACGCTTTTACTGACTCCGAGCGGCTTGCAGACATTCCAAGTAACTTAGCAACTAAAGTGTCTGGAACGCGTCTCCGACTGGTGTGTTTCCTGCGTCCAAAAAAGTGGTCCCTCGATTTCCGCCTGATGACATCATAATAGTGCCACGCTGTCGCCGGTCGCGACCCTGGCCGTGTCCCAGCAGCTGGGGTGGGTTCCACTTGAACGACCCACGCCCCAGGTACGGCGAACGCCCTCGCGACACCGAGGAGTACCTCCGACGCTCGACCTCAACAGTGCCGTCTCTCCGCCGTGAAGCCGGCTCCCCATCGCAACGACGTTCAGCCTCCGCAGCGCCATGACCCCGCCGAGAGAGCCTGTCTCCCCGGCGTCGCCGGAAAAAACTAAGTGCGGCAACGCCTCGAAGCGACGTTGCCGAAAACGACCGAAGCAAAGAGCCTCCAAGAACGCCGGAGCGCTCCCACTCTCCCGACGCCCCGTACCGCACCAAAAGCCCCTGCAGCGGTGTCCAATAAACTAAACGTTTAATGGGGCGAACTTGGGCCTAAAACAAAAATAAAGAAAGGCTAGCGTCGCAGGCGTCGATGCGACTCGCCACGCGGACCCCCTTATGAAGTACATGCGCGGGCTTCTGGAATAATCGGCGTAGAAGGTTCGACGTGCAGAACATTCGGACCTCGAACAAACAAGAATCTCTAATTTACCAGAACACTAAATTACAGGAATAACAAAAGATGCGTCGCTCGTAGGAATCGAACCCTGGCTTTTCGCAGGGACGCAGGCACTATAATTGTTGGGCTCCGCGCGCCCTGCCTACTTGGCCAGCTGCCCGCGCTGCAGCATTGTGCTTCAGTGAGCCAAACAGAACCTAAACTTCGCGAAAAAAGTCTGGAGAACATGCGAGCCATATACGGCGTTCCAAAATAATAACATGCATTTTTTTTGTGTGTTTTGTTTTCACAGTGAAAATAAGTAGCGTTATTTCGAACGCTCATACTCCGCCGAAATGCCGTGCTAGACTCCCGAACCAGATGTAAAAGGTTAAGAAAATACCGATTTCTCGATCAAAAGGTATGTTGTTTTCATAAACGTTCAATAGGAAAGAGCGGCCCGTTTTCGGTAACTGGCGCCATCTAGCACGATGTGTTCGATAGGTCCGTTGACCGTTATTTTTTCATTTATAATTTCAGAAAATCGCTAATATGTTTTTAGTTAGATAATGGAAGCTCTAAAATTTCGGCACTCTGGTTGGAACCGCTAGCCTTACGTTTAGGTGCATTTATTTTTTCAAGAAAAGAAAAACACAAAAACAGCAAACATATTTTTAATGTTTTGGTATTTAAACTGCAACTCGGTTGTTATTCGAAAGGGAAAAGCAACTATATATAAGTCGTAGTGCTGCCTTGCCCGGAAGCGTATTTCCAAAATCTGGCCATTCCAGATCTGCCGCGGAGCGGCGTGCTCTGATTGGCCAGATTACCGCCGCGCAAAATATCGACGGCGACGCACATACGGCGCCGGTCGCCGGCAGGAGGAGCGTCTGCTACACTCCGGCGGATACTTTGGTGCCGTGGTCCGTGGTGACTTAGTGGACGGGTTGTTTCATCTGCCAGTGCATATCCATTGAGTTATTCCGCATATCACGCGCATAAAAGTCGGTAGCAGAAGTTTCGAGCATGCCGATGTCCACAGTTCGACTGCTCCAACCTCGGCGATTCTCTACCCAAGCTCGAATGAAGTAGGCCTCGCTGCTCTGTTCCGTAATTGAAACCGTGTATACGTGGACTGCTTGCAGTGCTAATGCGCAGTGCTTTTCAACCGCAATTCAAGAAGCGAGAACGATAGCCCTGCACAGCGTGTGTGGCTGGTGTCAACGTTTTCCGTGTGGCTCTTATCAAAGTAAGCCTTGTCGCCTTCCTACGCGCCCGCGTAGCGCCCGAAATGCTGTCAATCGTATTGCTCAATTAATTCGCTGTTTTTCTTGCTCTGAAACGTGATGCAGATTTTATACCCACTTCAATGCTTCACAGCTGAATGAACACTTGTTTGTCGCTGAACAAGATTGCCATGAACGGATTTACTTCCGCGGTTTTACGCCCCGCAAGTGTTCACTTTTTCTGCCGTATTTTCACGTTTTATTGCACAGACTGCTTTGATTTGTACCAGTTTTAGGCTATTTGGCGCATACCAAGTTTTGTGAAATTAAAAGGACGCGAATTGGTTTCAAGCTGTTTGTTTCTTACGCCTATCATGATTTCACGTCGTGTTATTTTGATCAGCACTGGAGGTGAGCTAGGACTGCTCCAATACGTCTTTTTAACCCCAAGGAGCAGAGAATAAAAACCGATACAGAACTCGGTTTCAATAGATAGGGGCCTTTTCCTGGTGCCTTTTTGTTCACGGTTCCCTTCTCTGCACTTGATACATAGGTATGTGACCTGTTCAGTTACCTGAAATGTCACCTGCCCTTTCAGCCTGTGGAGGTCCATGGGAATTAGAACGGAAGCATTAAAGCCATCTTCAGAATTACTTGTGCATTAAATCCTGTTACCCACGGGACATTCTTGTGTGAATACAAAGTCCATGCTATTGAGAGCTTCTCCATGCTAGCGATAGACTCCACCTACAATCTAGTTTTGTCATCTTTATTTCGGTCCCATCAATTTCCAGCTGCTGATGTCATCACTGTGTAATGCTGAAGTCCTGAAGGTCCCATAAATTACAGGCAGATCCCGACAATCCAGGACACTGAGCACAACGAATGCAATGCTGCTGGTTCTCACGACCAGCGATTTATACGCACACACCCCTAACATGCCCCAGGCCGAGTTCCTAATAGCCGCGTCCCACAGGAGCGACAAACGGCAGCAACAGACGACAATGAGCGACATACAACACCGACAAACAGCCTGTTTGTCGCAGCCCGCTGTCCCACCTGGCAGACACGGCGCAGAACACGGGGACAAGGAAACTTCTTTCCTAGTGGGACTAGAGTTGTCAACGGCACTTCAAAATACAGACAAACAGAGTATGGCGACGCGGTTTTCCTGTTTTGCTTTTCGGGCGTCAAACGCGCCGACAAACACGGTGAAAGTGGAGACGATTACTTTATTCCTTGTTTAAAGGGACACCACAACGAAATTTCGAAGCTCATTTTTTGGTCTATATGTGTTCAAAAAAGCACCATCAAATCGAACATACCAATATCTTGTTAAAAAAGTCACGAAAAGGAATTTTAAAACGAATTAAACGATTAGCAAAGAGCACCTGGTGGATGTCGCTAACGCCTCGCTTGTAATGCCCGTCTAGCAACCTTGGCAGCTAGTGACGGAGGTTGTCTCGCCTCCGGCCACGACGAGAGAAGAGGGGCAGGGGGAACTCCCCTCTTCCCGAGAATGCCTTTTGCGTGCCACAGGAGTCGCTATTGTCCCCCTACAAGATTATAGAAGATTAACCCGTCACTCAAAATTTTTACAAAAGCAGCCGCTTCGGTGGCTGGAACAACTAGGCCATCCTCTCGACGGCAGCCTCGCCGAGCTTTGCTCGTCTTGAGATGACCTATGTCACGATTGCGTTAGATGTCAGGTGGTCTCCGCTGGGCCTTCTCCGAGCGCTTGCCAGAGTGGGCCGTTTATAACGAAAAATACAGCCACCAGGCTCAAAATACAAACGTGCGATTGTCATTTACGGATGTTCTGGATCATATTCAACCTATTTTTGAACACGACGGGAATATTTCAAATTTCGTTGAAGTATCCCTTTAAAGCTTCCGCTTGCCAACATTTGCCATTGGCGACCTTCCGAAAACAGTCGTGACAATCGACACCCAACTTTTTCTGAACTAGAATTCCTGAATCGTTCCTTTTTTTGGGTCGTTTGCAGCATTCCAGGTGAGTGCCACGTAATTTCACGTCGATTTGAGGATGTTTTTAACTTCATATCCGAATGACCAAGGGGAGGCGTTTTATGGGCGACAATACGGGGGTAGTTTTATGGGGGACAATCACAGAACGGATGACAAGTCTCTCGTTTTGCCGTAATGGCTTGCCGCAGAACTGGTGGAACGTCGTGTCCAACTTCGTGGTGAGCGGTCTTACTTTGGTCAGTCCTCGCACATGGGTGTATCCATCCTGATGCAGGGGCGTAGACTTCGGCATCTTGAAGCACCAACTCGCGCACCAGGTTTTCGCGAGCCAAACCAGCCACAGCAAATTCCCTTTTGTAACACGACATCTAGCAAGCAAGCCGTTCCCGCGACCACTACGAGCAATCCAGGAATTGAAACTGCGGGAGCAGGAACGATCAGTGGCCGCCAAGGACTGAGTCACGGGAGGAATGGGAGGGTGGGGAAGACAGCAACTGAAGGCACAAGCGGGTAAGAAAATTAAGTTTGTCTCCGAGAGATTTTCCTCGGTGGGACTGCTTGCTGCGCTTCAAGTTGAACAACAGACAACAACTCGTCCGTCGTTGATGGTTTGTCGGCGCTTGTAGCAGGTATTGGTCGTTGCAGTGGAACAGCATCAGCAACAAAACTTTGTGCTGTCGCCGGACGAAAATCGGCGTTTGTCGCTCTAGTGGGACAACGCTATAAGAAGTTTCTACTCAAAGTACACAAATCTATGCTATACATCCCTCGCGAGGCCTTTCCCAGAATTAGCAACACCTTCCCAGATAGACAATCATGGATGAACCCCTGGCCTCAATCCTGGCAGTGTTACAGCAGTGGAACGCGGGCACCACAGATGCCTGTTCTGCTGCGGCTCACTAGCATGTCATCGAGGGAGACTTAAAGAACTCCAAGTTGGGACGTTGGCACAAAAGCAACATTTTCCCCCCTCTGCTTGAACTTCTAGAACGAGCCACACCGGGATCGAGACAATCAGCACAAGTACATGGTGGCTCCTATGACCCATCTTGTAACGCCTTCATCTCAACCGCCATCCTCCAGCAGTTCTTTTAGGCACAGTCTTCAGAAGGTAATCAAATGAGCATGCACAAGCTACGTCAGAGTTCCAGGTGCAGTTCGGGGTCTTGCATCCGAGAAATATTTCTCTACAGTCACCACATATGTTGATGAACACCAGTGTTGCAGGCAATCATCTGCCAAGAAGCCACACTTGATCATGCAGACGCTTGCTTCCCAGAGGTCGATTGCATAGAACTCTATGGAGCAGCCCGATCCTGCCCATCAACCAGGCCTTTGCACATTCCCTCAAGTGTGTAGCATTGCAGATGCTTGAAGTACTGTAGACTGCCTGCCTGATGGGGAAAGAAAGACCGAGCAGTCAATCCAAGCCACTTTTGAACCAATGTGCACAAAAGGAAATTCAAACATGGAGATATGAAACATGCTGTAGTCAAGACAAATTGTAGGTCGCTATGCTTGTTCTGGGTGCGTCCCAATCAATCCATTGAATGGAAGTGGGGGACTCGCCCTATTAAAGGGCCCCTGAGAAGAAAAAAAATGTTTTTTTTAACAATCTACCGTATTTACTCGCGTATAGGTTGACGGCGCGAGACGCGATTTAGACGGCAGTCACGTCCGATTTAGTCGGCAGTCGCGTCCTTACCACTTGTTTTCTCTCTTGGCATTTCAGGAGAGTGGAGGAGAGGTCGATCGCCTTCGCCTTTACGAACGAGATGGTCATTTTGGAATGACCCGTGACGTCACGGACTTCGCGAACAATTTCAATTAAATCTCTCGCAATCAATATTGCTCCGTAAAATTTCTTTTTTAACACATGTGTCCCAACCAGACTGCTTAAAAAAAACATTTTCTTTTTCTTTTCATGGGTTCTTAAAGTTAGCCACAAAGTTACTTCCCAACCAGCAAGTTATCCCTTGAAGTCTTGCTGCATGCTACCTAAGGAACAAAGTTGAAGATGGGAAATTTGGATCGGAATGTGCAAGAATCTCTTCCAAGGGGAAAAGCATTGACGTGCATGCTCCGCCAAAGCTACATTTCACCAAAATGTAATGAATTTATGCCTACACTACACCATAAGGGAGTTTTCGTTTATAACTACCGAAACTAATAGTTCAGGTGTCGCAGTACTGCTAGATGTTTCCTGCAACATTGTGTGAATCGTTCAGAACTTCCGGTTATTGCTTAGAATAATTTGCGATTTGATTCGATTTACACACCGAACATGACTCAGTTCTCGGATGTTTCGTGATATCTCTCATTGTATGTGGTATGTTCGGGCAGTCTAATTATCTCCGTTGAGTGCGCTTCTCACACCACACACTGGTGCACTGCCGAGAAGCTACACCCGTTCAGTAGGCATTGCAATTCTGCTTACGTCGCTTTGCCGCACGCAGCCATGTCTTAAAGGGGCAATAAAGTGCGTTTTGAGATCCTCGTTTTATTGTTATAACTCAATCTCCGAGCACTAACCATCCTTAAAAAACAAAAATTACATTCCATCTGCGGCTGATTTCTATACTAAAAAAATCAATCAAAATTCTCGACACTTAGCGTCAGCGCAGAATGGCAGATGGCGCTACCGAACCTTCGTGAATATGGTCAAACAACGGACAGCACGTGTCGGCTACTCGCGAGTGATGGAGTCCACCATGGACAAGCTGCCGACCAGTCGTGCTCGTCCACGCGGGAACCCATCGCTCGCGAGTGGCTGACACGCACTGTCAATCGTTCGACCATATTCAGCAAGGTTTGGTAGTGCCATCTGTTATTCTCTGACGATGGTAAGTGTCTGGAATTTCGATCACTTTCTTAAGATACGAATTTGCTGCAAATGAATGTAATTTCTGGTTTTTTAGGATGATTAGTGCTCGTAGATTGAGGTATGACCATAGGACGAGACTTTCAAAACACACTTTAGTGCCCCATTAAAGGGATACCGAACCGAAATTCGGATTTCGCAAGATAAGGATGCATGAGCGTTGAACAAAACGCTAGGAACTCCAAGACATGACTTGTACATCAGCATCTCAAACAGATGGCCGCGCTTTTGGAAAAAAGTGCGGCCATCTGTGACGGTCTTTGACGTCGTTGTCCTCCGGCAGAATTTCAGAATGAGGGGAAGCGGCATCGCTTTTCTCTTCCTTGCTTCGGTTCACTAGCTCGAAGGGACGTAGCGAGAAGGATAGGGAATGGGAATCGTGACGTGACTTGTCTCGTCGGCCGTGTTCACTCGCACACTTCTTTTCCAAAAATAAAGAGATGCGATCCGTTAGAGGCATCGCTGTATGAGTGTTGTTTTGGGGTTTTGCAGCGTCCCGCCTATCCCTCCAGCCTTGTTTTGTGAGCTCGAAATTTCTGTTCACTATCCCTTTAAGGGTAAAGCACTATTCCAGGGTGAAAGGCGGACAACAAAGCATGAATCAGAAAAATATATATATATCTGAAAGAAAAGGAAACTTGGTGAATGCTGATGTGAAATTTACCTTGCAGTAAACTTTGCTAAATAAAAATCTGGTTAGTCTATATGATAGGCGTTGACACCTTCAAAATATAACACACACAATTCCTTTATGTGGTTAGCATATTTATTTAATGATGCTTGCTTATCTAAAAGTGCTGATCAGTGAGTAAATAATACAATTGTCCCCAGAGCCCGACCTGTATTTCTGGGGGCGTGTTATGTAGTACGTCATTTATATATGTCAAGACTGACCCCAAAGCAGAACTGTGAGCTACAGCTGAATATGCTGGCAGAGGGTTTGCAACATTACTGCTGCTTTCCACACTTTGACTTCAGTTTGTTAGGTGGGAATCAATCCGTTAGTTACTGCTGGTTGCATCCCAAATGTTTTGATTCTGGCTACAGGTCTCCAATGTGGCACTCAATAAGAGGCCAGATATGAGCCTACATATCATATAAACCTGCTCTCTGTCATTTAGTGCTAATGCAATGAGCTGTTTCCTATGCTCTGTTCACCACCAAAGTGACAGTGCTGTGGGAGCTACATATTCACTGGACCTATCGACCGCCTTCCTCTCGTCACCGGACCCTGCTCCTGGCGCATGGATGTAGGCGGGGGAGTGTGATCAGATGGCAAATGATGGGCGTACAACTGGTCCAGCAAGCACGTAGCTTCCAATGCACCGTCAGCTTAGGGGTGAGCGGAGTATACCAGTTTTGCGACTGTACATAGGCCAGGTCAGGAAATGAGATACATTTAATTCCCTCATGAGCTACAAACAACGGAACTAAATAGCCATAAAACCTTTATCTATGACGACACATATGTAGCACCCGAAACAAAGGTGTGGGATGGCGATAGGTGATACCATTAAATGACAAAGCAGTACAACATCATGCTTGTGTTTAATATCTGTTAGTGCGTGGCGGTTCTGCAATAACCCGCACATTAAATTGAGAAAACTAATTCGCAACTAGCAACATGGTTTTGTAGAAATCAAATATTGTTTGGAATGTTTGTGTGACGGTTGATGTTCCCAGTATTTAGGTTCATCAAAATTGAGTGCTGAAAAAAACATTGATTCAAGGCTTTCACAGTACCTCTTTCCTCATTCCATTTCATTGAATGGCACTGACAGCACCGTAGGAATTGAACAAAGAGTGAAATCTGCCACCTTGTTGACAAACCTACCTGCTGAGGTGGCCACGAGATTCCCCTGTCACCACTTGGTCACTTGAATAAGCCGTTAACTATTGTATCTAGTTGTACTTTGGCAGCAATGTTGTAGCTCTGATGCTCGTCGGGCCAGGTCTCTCTCAGATGTGCATATTCCCGTCGAAGAGTAACCCATCGCCATGGCAGCTGGTATGACAAGAGTATAAATACATTAGCCGAAAAATTGAACAGTCAGACAAGCTAGTCTACATGCCACAAAATTCTACACATGGAGACTAAAAAAAAAGAAAGCAATGCAACACTGTCTTTACAGGGCTTTGCATCTCAACTCTCTTCCCTAGCCTTGCGTTGACCAAGACGTGATGTGTGCATAGTTGCAAGTTCAGACAAAATGGGACAATCTACCTACGTAGATCTCTATAGTTTGCATTGCAAAAGCAAACCATGTTTTTTATGTTGGCAGTGACAAGGTATAACACACGCATTACAACCATACTCTGATTTTCTTTTTCTTTTTTTAGAAAATAACAATTCTGTAAAGCAAACCCACGTTACAGCCTGTACCATGTCAAAGTGAGGTGACTTAAATTCTGGTTGCTCTCCTGAATGTCTATAATAAAGCACTATACACCTAGCTGTGCTAGAGCATTTCTTTTTCAGAGGCTACCCAGCAGCAGAAAGCGAGTAAGGCACAGAACTTCCTTCAGTTATCTAAGACCGGAGAATGAACCTCTCGCAGAGCTGAATGTGCACGAAAAACACCATTTAGAAATGTATAACAATGAGTGCGGGCAGGATGTAGGTAATACGACAGATGTATAATTTATGGCGCCATTGAGCGTATGTACAGTCAGCACGGAATGAAACCCGAACGCCGCAACGTGTGGCCATCGTCACAGGCTGCTCCACCTGGAGGGCCCCTGAGAACTAATGAAAATGCACCGGGGTGCCAGGGTGCGTGTCCTACTAAGCTGTGCTCAACCCTCGACCACCGGCGAAACGCGAAAGTCCCAGATACGCCGCGCGTGGGTCGAGCACATCTTAGTAGGACCTGCACCCTCGCTCCGAGGCACATTTTCATTAGTTCTCAGGGGCCCTCCAGTGGAGCAGCCTGTGACAATGGTTTCATTCTGTGCTGACTGTACAATGTCTATACATGCGAATTTGCTGTCCAGGCAAACGTGTTCCCCACTGCTTTATTCTGAGCGACGATTGCTACTCAATAACGTCACTGCAGCGTGGTGGTTTCAGACGGTGCTGTGTCATTAGCTATTTTTAGACGTTGGATACTAAGCAGCAGACGGAAAAACTACTGTCGCAACTTCTACATCCATTTAGCCCAACTAGCGGTTTAGATAAAATCATAACTAGGGATGTCGCAAACCTGCCGGGATTGCAGGAGTTAGGGTTTGAATTTGAAAAGTTTGCAAATTTCAAACCCTGCTGTGTTTCGAATTTGAAAAGTTTGATAATGTAAAGTTTCTGAAAGTTCATGTTTAAAGATTTCAACTCTCTTTACAGATTGAGTATGAAAAGTTTGAAAATTTCGAATTTCTTTGCTATTCATGTTCGAAGATTTAGGTTTTTAAATCTCAAGGTACAAGATCAAATACCACAATTTAAAATTTAAGTTTTTAAGGGCTCATCTGGAAAAAACTTGAAAGTGCTACAAAGTAGACTAAAAACGCTGCACATTTTATTTTGTGCCATTAACACTACTTTCTTCTGGGTGCCGGGTTCTTAGGATACTTCTCGTTATTTACTATGATTTATGAAACAAGCCTTGAGTTGGTTGGACGGTTTAGCGACAAGACTTGAGGCGGTCTGCTACGCATCAGGAATTGTTACCTCTTTGCAAACTGGAAGCAATGCGATTGAATACCCCTAAATGAGATGCTGGCATGAGACAATGAAATACGCGAGATAATGCGTGCAGACAAAGTCGCCAAGGCAAGACATCTTGCTTCACGAAAGTTTGTAGTTGCTCTGGGCGTTTATTTCCAGTGGGATGGCCCGTGGGGCAGAGAAAACACTGCACGCAGGTACAGCACCCGACAGAGCTCAAGGCCAAGGAGCATGCAACCAGCCAAGCTCGCAGGTCCCCCGGCCCCCCAAGATACACCTGATCAGGTAATGCCCGGTCGTGCATCAGGCTCACTACACTGCCGGTTTCTTTGGCATTTCAATGCCTCCAAATCAAGGCACCGGCTTACAGACTCCAGGTGGCAGGTTTTAATCCCGGCCCAGGTGCCCGGAATTCGACAAAGGCTTATTGCCGAGAAGGTCGTGCAATCAAGCTTTCTGTTGCACGTCGAATGATCCCCAGGTGTTCCAAATTAATCCTCAGTCGTCTGCTGAGGTGTTCTGAATGCCCGTCGTCTGCTTGGCTTGTAAAACCCTCAGATTTGATTTTGCATAGCTGGTTCTTCGTGCTTTCCTTCTTAGAAAAATAAGAAAACAAGTGGAGATATTAGTCGCTTTTAAAATGCAACTGGATAATGACGATAATGGATCAAGTGCCTATCCAGTGTTGCCTCTCATGAATCGGTGTCACTTTCAGTGCGCGCCTTTCCCCAACCAGCCACAACACGAGGAGATTGGGCAACTTGCATTCAAAAACAGCCAGGGTTATGAACAACCATGGGTGAAGAAAGAATAAAACAATTAAAACAGGGACAACACAGCCACATCTTTCAACTAGCAACAGACGAGTAAACTTTCCACAGGGAGCAGCCGACTATACCCAGGAGGGAAAGGGGGGGGGGGGGGGGAGAAGGGGAGATAAAATACACAAAGTGCAAATCAGAGAGGTGGTTTTATCTCGAATTTTAGAAATTCATCCTCAGTTTTCGTCAGCAGGAGGGAAGGGTTTGACACGTTTTTACAGCGGCAGGGAGATCATAGAGTCATTCGCCATGAACACAGCAAAAAACAATGTGTCAAACCCTTCCCTCCTGCCGACAAAAACTGAGATTGAATTTCTAAAATCCGAGATAAACCCACCTCTCTGATTTTCACTTCGCGTTTTTTATCTCCCCTTCTCCCCACTTCCCCTCCCGGGTATAGTCGGCTGCTCGCTGTGGAAAGTTTACTCGTCTGTTGCTTGTTGAAAGATGTGGTTGTGTTGTCCCTGTTTTAATTGTTTTATTCGTTCCTCATCCATGACATGAACCAACACGCTCTTCTCCTAAGCAAGCTTATGAACAACGCACCAGTAATGTGCCTTCATCGGATTTCAAACCTGCAGACAAGGGACCTAAAGTTTACTTTGGGGCAACCTACGCAGTCTTACACGGTACGACTTTCAGGTACGAGGCCAGCCGCCACTACAAGCGAATCGTTGGTAGCACCACCACATCTTTTTGTTAATAATATTTAAGACCTTATACGCTTAAAGTTTCTTCACACTTCGTCAAAATTCTGTTCAGAAGTTCGAAATTCGTCAAAATTCAATATGTTTCACTTTGAACAATTTTTCCCCTTGAAGTGGAAACCTCAAAGATTATTTTTCGGTTTCATTCCAGAATGAAAAAAATTATTATGTTTCGGTGTGATTCCGGTTTGCACACAAATAAATTTTTTTCTGATGTTTGGTTTTCTTTTCCGTTCAATGCCCTGGTACCCAACAGCTCATTACTCCTCAAAACCTTAATCCTTTTTTTTCTTTTATGAAGAGTTGTGTTATCATTCCATGTGACTGCAGAAAACAGAGTGAGGGAAGCCCTGAGCGACAGTCTCGAGATTACGAGTCACAAATATTCTTTTTAGTGTTGGGACCTTCTTTGTCGTGTTTCTGTAAACTCCGGAAAAACATAAATACCTTGGTGCTTTACGATTCGAAATACAATAACATAAACAATGGCTTAAAAGAAACAATATTTATGTCATCTTCAATGTTATCGTCTTGCGAATTGTAGAATATAAACTCTTTGTCACTGGCCCGTCAGGTGTACTAATTTCGGGGAATTCGGTGCCAAATGTAAGAAAATAAGAAGCACAACCGTGCTGGCAACGTTACATCGCGCAGAAGGTCTCCATATCAACACAAGTTTTTAGTAGAGTTGATAAATACAACGTCGTTCGTGTGCTAAGCTTCTACACTCCGCATATTAGAACTCGTTCAAGTTTGTCTTTCGGCACCGTCGAACAATTCTCTTCGATCCGAACGTTTCATTCCCCTCTGTAGCTTCCATTATTTCCTTTTTTAAGGCCGCTTAAGATGATGAAAATGCCACGTGATCAATGCTTTAAGGAATATCTTCTGATACATGCACAAGAAATCTTCATGAATCGTGAATACATACCGTTGTGTTGCAGCGGGCGACTGCTCAGATTCAAATCACTTCACTCCCAAATGCATTTTCAGCTCTAATTAAATATAAGGGCACGCTACAGTTTTATTTATAGCATGTCGACTTTTCAGAAATCTCGTGTCGAATTATAGTGGTGTACGAGCTTACAACTAAATCCAGTAACGTAGAATGCCATTAACTTGACCACTGCAGCTACTGCAGCGTCAACTGGTCGCAGCCATTTTGCTTGTTGTCGATTTCGTTTCTGTTCGTTCGTAGGTTCGGAGTCGTTAGGTTCGTTAACATTACGCTGACGTATTAAAGCATTAAATAAATTACAATAAATAATAAATAACAATTGTAGTTAAATGTTTTGTTTTGGTTTACTTATAACGAACATAATAAACAACCAAAGTTGATGTGCGAAACTTTCTGCATCATAAAATTCAAACAATAGAATAACTGTCATGGCTGCGCCCATCGTCTGTCTGGCTACACCACGATGGAAGAAGCATTTTGTTTCTTCCACCGTGGGCTACATCAAGGAGGGCTACATGAACCTACGTCGCCTGCGGACTGCGTCCCTTGGCAAGTTTGCTCCTATTGCTTATTAAGTGACGCTATGCTCCGATATATGTGAAACATTTTGATGTAACCTTTCGGTACGAGCATCAAGTCTGACTTTAGCCATATAACGAGTACAGAAACAATCGTGGTGCGCATTTCGCATGCCGATCAAAAACAAATACCCAAATAGCAGGCTGCCAGCCTTCATATGATTAAACTTCAGAATTTGTTGCGGAGTTTCTAACGGGCAGAAAGAGATCGGTATAGCCCGTTTGACTTCATGTTGCTGAAGGCAGATTTCGAGGCAGGGACACATTTTAATTCTAATTTCTTTGCGCAAGAGATTGGTGCGTACGCGACAACGCGCAAGGCTAGGCAGAAAGGTTGCAACCCTTACGCATGTGTGACTGCTAGCCGGCCACCGTGTACGCTCCAGCCAGTGCATGGATCGTATTCACATTTCCAGGATAGAAGAATATACATAATTAATTAGGTGGCATGTACGATGACACTAGTATCTCAGACCAAATTACTTGAAAACATGCTTATCCAGGTGTCAGTTTTGTTATCAGTGCCTAACCCAGGTTTGCAGGTCTCATATCTGTGTTTGCAGACTTTGGATACATGCCTTGCTGGGACTGGACATTTTATTGAACGCCGTTTCGTCGAACGCCGTTTCATCGAAGCCGTTTCGTTTCATTGAACATCGTTTCATCGAACACCGTTTCATTGAACGCCGTTTCATCGAAGCCGTTTCATCGACCGCCGTTTCATCGACCGCCGTTTTATCGAACGCCGTCTTATCGAACGCCATGGTGGCAGTCTCGCTTCCTGAAGCTGGTCGGAGGTGCCCATCCCAGGTTCTGGAAGTTTTTGACTTGCATCACCACAGAACATCAACTGACGGAAGACAAGCTGGAGGTGATGCTGAGTTCCCAAAAGCCTCCTCGCCGGAAGATGGCCATAGCGGCAAGGGATGAGAAGGTCCACCTTTTTTATGAGAACCGACGGACCATGGCTGTGGGGAACTTTTTGAGAGCAATTGCTCATCATTTGAAACGGTGAGTGGCTGTCGCACGAACACATGAACCCCCGAAAATTTTCAAATAAAATTTGATGTGACGTACTTACTTTTGACTCGACTGAATCTTAAAACTAAAAAAAAAAAAAAAAAACAATGTTTCATTGTAGTTTCATAAATAGCACCTCAGCTTTAGCAAGCAACTGCAAGCTTCGGGCAGAAAAAAGTATCAATACAAAGACATGAGAGGCTAGGAGGCTCACATGGCTAAAGTTGTTGCGCCTGCGCAAAACCTAAGTCGCCTTCTGGCCTCCATGAGTTGGAGTGCGCTCTTATCGGGAGTGAGACTTTTTATTTATTTGTTACAATACCCTCAAGGCCCATCGGGCAATACAGAAGGGGTGAACAGATAAGCACAATGTTCGAAACAAACATAAAGATCAGTACAAATATCCTCATGGGTTACTTGCATCAAAATAAATTGTAACAGCTACAAGTTTGGACATTAAAAAACCTGACGATGAAATGGGTGAATGACACGAAAATGCACTCAATTCGTGCATAAAATAACATCTTTCACACTTTTTATTTAAAAGACATTCAATGAAACTCCCGTCAGCGATTCAATGAAACGGCGTTCAATGAAACGGCCATTTTTTCGATGAAACAGCCTTTGACGAAACGGCGTTAAATGAAACGGCGTTCAATGATATGTCCGGGAACCATGCCTTGCACGGGGCGTCATATGGCACCGTACCAGCTGCCATTGCTGCACCGTACCTTGTGCAGCATACATTTCGCACCATCCAATTTGTTTCTTTCGGCAAACCTTGCCCAGAAGACGAATTTGATGGTGTCAAATGTATGCTGCAGAAGGTACAGAAACAGGCGCATGGTATGGAGCAATGGCGGCTGATGTGAGGTCAATGCAAGCCATGTATACCTGGGCTAATGTGTGAACTCGGAGAGAGGAGGAAAGGGAAAGGCACCATTTTGGGGGGCTCTCTCGTCCACTCAGTCTCTCAGACAGGATTGGTTTGGCTTGACTACCTCCGTTATTCTCACGGCTTGGCTTCATAATTGTTATGCCTCATCACTGTGCAGCTGTAGGTTGTGCAAATAGCAGCAAAAATGGTTCAAGTGAAAATTTTTATAAGGTTTCAGCAGCCTTTTGCGGCTGGTGCACGAAAGCACCCAATGTGAAGCACGTTGCCCCTTTTGCCCTGCTTTCAAGAGCTTGTGTTTCAGAAGCCTATGACGCAAATCCCCCGTGTCAGCTCGCCGGGTCCTCAATGTGATAGCGGGACATTTTGCTTTTACCCAGAAGACAGCTGGCCGGGGTCACACTGCTCATACATCATACAAAAGAGAGTCTTCACACACAAGTCACCGCAATATGTGTGGTTCGAATGTTGCATGCTAAGTTTCTCCTTGAACCCATTGCCAGGCTGCATTCGAAGCATGGATCTCACGGTGACTTGCCCTCAAATCTGTATGCAGACTGTCATTCGTATGATGTATAAGCAGTATGACCCCAGCTTAACGTAACCAAGCTATACCCGGTACTTAAGTAAAGAATGACGGATTAAGCTTTTCATTCTTAAGGTGTGCGCTATACTCATTCACATCTTGCCACTTTAAAACTATGAAAAAAAAAAGAAAACAGAAAATATCAGTTACTGACAGAACCCCGTAAGGGAATGCCTTGAAAACCAATCGTGAACTCTCCTGTTCACAGGGCCAACTTCGTTGGAGGTTCGTAGATGTGCTGAATTCAGAAAAAGATTGTTTCTAACATATTGTTCCTTACTTTTTGACGGTGCAGGCGAGCTTTCGTGATATCAAAACCGCCGGATTTCACCCGTCCAAGTTTGCTTACATGGCCCCGGGTATGGCGGTGCCTCATGCGCTCGCAAGGTATACAGTACAATGAAGTTACGGAACGCAATAACCTTGAATAACTTATGTGCTCCAGGAGAGTGAAATCAGCTGTTTGTGATGGCCCCCCCGGCCATTCCAACCGGAGCTCACACGCTCTGCACGAGGTGGACAGTTGGGTCGGGACCGGAACTAGTCACCATTACTTTCCTTACATAACACTGTGCCTTGAAAGCCGACCCCTTTTCGGTTGCTTGCACGACGCGACACTGAAGTGACGATTAAGTGACAGAGTCGGCGGTACCAACTGATGCTGCGTTGGCGGTCTGTATATTTTTCAATGTATAAAGACGAAAGAGGTCATCTGTATCGTAGACAGTGGATTTCATTAATCCTCCAGGGCATCGAACTGAAAAGAAAACCAAACATGAGAAAAAGCTTTAATTTGTGTACAAACCGGAGTCAAACTGAAACATTATAATTTTTTTATTCTGGAAAAACTTGAACTGGAAACCGAAAAATAATCTTTGAGGTTTCCAGTTGAAGGGGAAAAATTGGGTATGTGAAACATACAGAAGTTTGACGAAGTGTGAAGAAACTTTACCCAAATCGTATAAGGTCCTAAATATTATTAACAAAAGATGTGGTGCCACAAACGACTCGCTTTGGGGTGGCGGCCGGCGTCGTACCTGAAAGTTTTTTCTCCTGCTTTCGCACAGAGCCTCTACCGTGTAAAACTGTGTAGGTTGCCCCAAAGGAACCTTCAGTTTTCTTGTCTGCAGGTTGGAAATCCGACAAAGGCACTTTTCTGGGGCATTGTTCATAACCCTGGCTGTTTTCGAATGCAAGTTGCCCGATCTCTTCGTGTTAGTGGCTGGTTGGGGAAAGGCGCGCACTGAAAGCGACACCGACTTGTGAGAGGCAACACTGGATCGGCACTTGATCCATTATCATCAGTATCCGCTTGCATATTAAAGATACTAATATCTCCGATTGTTTTCTTATTTTTCTAAGAAGGAAAGCGCGAAGAACCAGCTATGCAAAATCAAATCTGGGTGTTTTCAAGCCAAACCGACGAGAAGCATTTGGAACACCTCAGCAGATGACTGAGGATTAATTTGGACTACCTGGGGATCAGACGTGCAACCGAAAGCTTGATTACAAGACCTTCTCCGCAATAAGCCTTTGTCAAATTACGGGCCTCTGGGCCGGGATTAGAATCCGCCAGCTGGTATCTGTAGGCCGGTGCCTTGCCTTGGAGCCACTGAGGTGCCAAAGAAACCGGCACTGTAGTGAGCCTGATGCACGACCGGTCATTACCTGATCAGGTGTATCTTGGGGGGCCGGGTGACCTGCGAGCTTGGCTGGTTGCATGCTCCTTGGCCTTGAGCTCTGTCGGGTGCTGTACCTGCGTGCAGTGTTTTCTCTGCCCCACGGGCCATCCCACTGGAAATAAACGCCCAGAGCAACCACAAACTTTTGTGAAGCAAGATGTCTTGCCTTGGCGACTTTGTCTGCACGCATCATCTTGCGTATTTCGTTGTCTCATGCCAGCATCTCATTTAGGGGTATTCAATCGCATTGCTTCCAGTTTGCAAAGAGGTAACAATTCCTGATGCATACCAGACCGCCTCAAGTCTTGTCGCTAAACCGTCCAACCAACTCAAGGCTTGTTTCATAAATCATAGTAAATAACGAGAAGTATCCTAAGAACCCGGCACCGAGAAGAAAGTCGCGTTTATAGCACAAAATAAAATGTGCAGCGTTTTTAGTCAACTTTGTAGCACTTTCAGGTTTTTTCCAGATGAGCCCTTAAAAAATTTATTTTGAATTGTGGTATTTGATCTTGTACCTTGAGATTCAAAAACCTAAATTTGAATTCTTCGAACATGAATAGCAAAGAAATTCGAAATTTTCAAACTTTTCATACTTAATCTGTAAAGAGAGTTGAAATCTTCAAACTTGAACTTTCAGAAACTTTACATTATCAAACTTTTCAAATTCGAAACACAGCAGGGTTTGAAATTTGCAAACACTTCAAGTTGAAACCTTAACTCCTGCAATCTCAGCAGGTTTGCGACATCCCTAGTTATGATTTTATTAGTCAGCTAGTTAAGCTGAATTGATGTAGAAGTTGCGACAGTAGTTTTTCCGTCTGCTGCTAAGTTTCCAACGTCTGAAAATAGCTAATGACACAGCACCGTCTGAAACCACCACGCTGCAGTGACGTTACTGAGTGGCAATCGTCGCTCAGAATAAAGCTGTGGGGAAGACGTTTGGCTGGACAGCAAATTCGCATGTCTAGACATTGTACATACGCTCAGATGTCATCATAAAGTATATATCTGTCGTATAATCTACTACATCTGGCCCACAACGCACTCATTGTTATACATTCCTTAATGGCGCGTTTCGAGCACATTCACCCCTGTGAGAGGTTCATCCTCCGGTCTTGGACAACTGAAGGAAGCTCTGTGCCTTATTCACTTTGTGCTGCTGGGTAGCCTTTGACAAAGAAGTGCTCTAGCACTGCTAGGTGTATAGTGCTTTATTATAAACATTCAGGAGAGAAACCAAAATTTAACTCGCCTCACTTAGACATGGTACAGGCTGTAACATGGGTTCGCTTTACAAAATTGTTTTGTTTTAAAAGAGAACCTCAGATTATGCCTGTAGTCTCCTTGTCACTGCCGACATAAAAAACATGGTTTGCTTTTGCAATGCAAACTATAGAGATCGACGTAGGTAGATTGTCCCCTTTTGTCTGAACTTGCAACTATGCACACATCACGTCTTGGTCAACGCAAGGCTAGGGAAGAGAGTTGAGATGCACAGCCCTGTAAAGACAATGTTGCATTGCTTTCTTTTTTTTTTAGTCTCCATGTGTAGAATTTTGTGGCATGTAGACTAGCTTGTCTGACTGTTAAATTTTTTGGCTGCTGTATTAATACTCTTGTCATACCAGCTGCCATGGCGATGGGCTACTCTTCGACGGGAATATGCACATCTGAAAGAGACCTGGCCCGACGAGCATCACAGCTACAACATTGCTGCCACAGTACACCTAGATACGATTGTTAACGGCTTTTTCCAGTGACCAAGTGGTGACAAGGGAATCTCGTGGCCACCTCAGCAGGTAGGTTTGTCAACAAGGTGGCAGATTTCACTCTTTGTTCAATTCCTATGGTGCTGTCAGTGCCATTCAATGAAATGGAATGAGGAAAGAGGTACTGTAAAAGCCTTGAATCAATGTTTTTTTAGCACTCAATTTTGATGAACCTAAATACTGGGGAGATCAAGCGTCACACAAAAAATCCAAACAATATTTGATTTCTACAAAACCATGTTGCTAGTTGCGAATTAGTTTTCTCAATTTAATGTGCGGGTTATTGCAGAACCGCCACACACTTTAACAGATATTAAACACAAGCATGATGTTGTACTGCTTTGTCATTTAATGGTATCACCTATCGCCACCCCACACCTTCGTTTCGGGTGCTACGTATGTGTCGTCATGGATAAAGGTTTTATGGCTATTTAGTTCCGTTGTTTGTATCTCATGAGGGAATTAAATGTATCTCATTTCCTGACCTGGCCTATGTACAGTCGCAGAACTGGTATACTCCGCTCACCCCTAAGCTGACGGTGCATTGGAAGGTACATGCTTGTTGGATCAGTTGTACGCCCATCATTTGCCATCTGATCACATTCCCCCACCTGCATCCATGCGCCAGGAGCAGGGTTTGGTGACGAGTGGAAGACGGTCGATAGGTCCAGTGAATGTGTAGCTCCCATCGCACTGTGAACTTGGTGGTGAACAGAGCATAGGAAACAGCTCATTGCATTAGCACTAAATGACCGAGAGCAGGTTTATATGGTTTGTAGGCTTATATGAGGCCTCTTATTGAGTGCCACATTGGAGACCTGTGGCCAGAATCAAAACATTTAGGATGGAACCAGCAATAACTAACTGGATTGATTCCCACCTAACAAATTGAAGCCTAAGTGTGGAAAGCAACGGTAATGTTGCAAACCCTCTGCCAGCTCACAGTTCTGTTTTGGAGTCAGTCTTGACATATATAAATGACATACTACACAGCACACCCCCAGAAATACAGGTCGGGCTCTGGGGACGATAATTATTTACTCACTGATGAGCACTTTTGGATAAGCAAGCATCATTAAATAAGTATGCTAACCACATAAAGGAATTGTGTGTAATATTTTCAAGGTGTCAACGTCTATCATATAGGTGAGGGGTGGCCAAAGTGACAAGGGATTAGAGCTGCAGACAAAACGACAAAGGTTCAAAGAGCCACAGGAAAAGTAAAGGAAAGGAGGCTACTTAAAAAAAAAAAAAATATATGGAGGGAACAGTGCTTTCCAAAGAAAAAACAAGTATAATTGTTGAATATAACAAATAACAGCAAGCGGCAGAATGTTACTTTAACCGCTTAGCAAAAATGTAAGCTTCGTCTGGTTTGCTAGCCAGCCACTGCCCCTGACGTCTGTTATGCGTATACGGTTCGAAATTTTCTCTAGAACGATAAAGGAAACAGTGTCACCGGACACATCAATGTGTTAAAAACCAGTCCAGCTGTATCTACGTTGTGTAATACAAGGCTGCCAAGTCTGTGAGCTTTTTTTTTTTAATTCTAAAAGTCTGTTCGGCTTTGGAACACAGAAGGGTAGGGCGGCATGCTTACCTAAAACCAGGGAGCCACACTTGGACCCGTGATGAGCCGCATGCGGCTCACGAGCCGCAGTTTGGCCACCCTTGATATAGACTAACCGGATTTTTATTTAGCAATGTTTAGTGTAAGGAAAATATCACATCAGCATTCACCAAGTTTCGTTACCTTTCACATATATATTTATTTTTCTAATTCATGCTTTGTTGTCCACCTTTTCTCCCTGGAATAGTGCTTTACCCTTAAAGGGATAGTGAACAGAAATTTCGAGCTCACAAAACAAGGCTGGACGGATAGGCGGGACGCTGCAAAACCCCAAAACAACACTAATACAGCAATGCCTCTAACGGATCGCATCTCTTTATTTTTGGAAAAGAAGTGTGCGAGTGAACACGGCCGACGAGACAAGTCACGTCACGATTCCCATTCCCTATCCTTCTCGCTACGTCCCTTCGAGCTAGTGAACCGAAGCAAGGAAGAGAGAAGCGATGCCGCTTCCCCTCATTCTGAAATTCTGCCGGAGGACAATGACGTCAAAGACCTCGCTTGATTGCGGCCTTTTCTTTTTTTCCAAAAGTGCGGCCATCCGTTGGAGATACTGATATACGAGTCATGTTTTGGAGTTCCCAGCATCTTGTTCAATCTCATGCGTCCTTATTTTGCGAAATCCAAATTTCGGTTCAATATCCCTTTAATGGGACACTAAAGCGTGTTTTGAGAGTCGCGTTCTATGGTCATACCTCAATGTACGAGCACTGATCATCCTAAAAAGCAGAAGTTACATTCATCCGCGGCCGATTCGTATCTTAAGAAAGTGATGGTTCCAGACACTTATCATTGTCGCAGAATGACAGATGGCGCTACCGAACCTTGCTGAATATGTCGAACGACGAACAGTGCTTGTCAGCCACTCGCGAGCGATGGGTTCCTGCGTGGACGAGCACGACTGGTCGGCACCTCGTCCACGGTGGACTCAATCGCTCGCGAGTGGCCGACACGTGCTGTCCGTTGTCTGACCATATTCACCAAGGCTCGCTAGCGCCATCTGTCATTCTGCGCTGACGCTAAGTGTCGAGAATTTTGATCAACTGTTTTAGTATGCAAATCGACCGCAGATGAATGTAATTTTTTTTAGGATGGTTAGTGCTTGTAGATTGAGTTATAACAATAAAACAAGGATCTCAAAAAGCACTTTAGTGCCCCTTTAAGACAAGGCTGCGCTGCGGCAAAGCGACATATGCAGAATTGCAATGCCTACTCCACGGGTGTAGCTTCTCGGCAGTGCACCAGTACATGGTGCGAGAAGCGCACTCAACGGAGATGATGAGACTGCCCGAACATACTACATACAATGAGAGATATCACGAAACATCCGAGTACTGAGTCATGTTCGGTGTGTAAATCAAATCAAACCACACGTTATTCTAAGCAATAACCGGAAGTTCTGAACGATTTGCAGAATGTTACAGGAACAATCTGGCAGTACTGCGACGCCTGATCTATTAGTTTCGGTAGTTATAAACAAAAACTCCCTTATGGTGCAATGTAGGCATAAATTCATTACATTTTGGTGAAATGTAGCTTTGGCGGAGCATGCAAGTCAATGCTTTTCGCCTTGGAAGGCATTCTTGCTCATTCTGATGCGAATTTCCCATCTTCAACTTTCTTCCTAAGGTAGCATGGAGCAGGACTTCAAGGGATAACTTGCTGGTTGGGAAGTAACTTTGTGGCTAACTTAAAGGACCCTGAAGAGCAAAAAACGTTTTTTTTTAAACAGTCTAGTGGGACACATGTGCTAAAAAAAAAGTTTATGAAAAAAATAAATATTTTTAGAGCAATATTGTTTGCGAGAGATTTAATTGAAAGTGTGCGCGAAGTCCATGACGTCACGGGTCATTCCAAAAAGACATCTTGGTCGTGAAGGCGAAGGCGATCGACCTATGCTCCATGCGCCTGAAACGCCGAGAGAGAAAACAAGCCGTAAGGGACGTGACTGCCGACTAAATCGCGTCTTGCGCCGTCAATATTGCTCTAAAAAATATTTTTCCTCGCGTAAAATTTTTTTTGACACGCGTGTCCCAACTACAGTCGGTGACAGGTCAAGGACGAAGTGGAACCTCCTTCCCCCCCTTCCCACTTCAGCGGAGTAAACAGTGGAGAGGAGGTCACCTCCTCTCAAGAGTTCGCACTGCTAAAGTGGAAAGAGGTGGGAGGAGCATCCACTTCGTTCTTGACCTGTCACCGACTATAGATTGTTAAAAAATACACTTTTTTTTTTCAGGGGCCCTTTAAAAGGGCGAGTCTCCGACTCCCACTTAATGGATTGATCGAGACATGCCCAGAACAAGCATAGCGACCTACAATCTGTCTTGACTACAGCATGTTTCATATCTCCATGTTTGAATTTCCTTTTCTGCACATTGGTTCAAGAGTGGCTTGAATTGATTGCTTGGTCTTCCTTTCCCCATCAGGCAGGCAGTCTACAGTACTTCAAACATGTGCAATGCTACACACTTGAGGGAACGTGCCAAAGGCTTGGTTGATGGGCAGGATCGGGCTGCTCCATAGAGTTCTATGCAATCGACCTCTGGGAAGCAAGCGTCTGCATGGTCAAGTCTGGTTTTTTGGCAGATGATTGCCTGCAACACTGGTGTTCATCAGCATATGTAGTGACTGTCGAGAAATATTTCGTGGATGCAAGACCTTGAACTGCACCTGGACTTTTGACATAGCTTGTGCATGCTCTTTTGATTACCTTCTGAAAACTGTGCCTAAAAGAACTGCTGGAGAATGGCGGTTGAGATGAAGACGTTACAAGATGGGTCATAGGAGCTGCCATGTACTGGTGCAGATTGTCTTGATCCCGGTGTGGCTCGTTCTAGAAGTTCAAGCAAAGGGACCAAGCAGAGGGGGGAAAACGTTGCTTTGTTCGCAACGTCCCGACTTGGAGTTCTTTGAATCTCCCGCGACTGACTTGCTAGTGAGTCGCAGCAGAACAGGCATCTGCAGTGCCCACCTTCCCCTGCTGTAACATTGCCAGGATTGAGACCAGGGTTCATCCATGATTGTCAATCTGGGAAGGTATTGCTAATTCTGGAAAAGGCCTCCCGAGGGATATATAGCGTAGATTTGCATACTTTGAGTGGAAAATTCTTATAGCGTCATCCCATTAGAGCAGGGGTGGCCAAGTTGCGGCTCGTGACTTCGCGTGTTAAAGTGCAGCTCGCGGTTCCCTCCCCCCCCCCTCCTCCCCTTCGCCCGGCTCCCTCCCGATCACACGAGCACTTCCTCAAAAAAAGAAATGGAACGCGTTTTAAGTCGAAAGACAGGTTACAGTTTGATAGTCTTGTGCTACTGCTACCTTACATACAGTTGTACTGCTTTTGACTCGGATAGATTGAAAGTAGTTCGAGCTTCGTTAATTGCTGTAGACGAAAGTCCCCCCCCCCCCCCCCCCCCCCCGCGCGGCTCTTGAAAGTTTCGTAGTTTTGTGTGTGGCTCTTAGGCCGGGTCAGCCTGGCCACCCCGGCACTACAACGACAAATACCGATTTTTGTCCTGCAACACCAGAAAGTTTTGTGTTGCTGATGCTGTTTCACTGTAATGACCAACACCCGCGACAAACGCCGACAAACCATCGACGACGGACAAGTACTTGTCTTTCGTTGAACTTGAAGCGCAGCAAGCAGGCCCTCCGAGGAACATCACTCGGGGACAAACTTAATTTTCTCGCCCGCTTGTGCCTTCTGTTGCCGTCTTCCCCACCCTCCTCCTACCCTTCCTCCCATTCCTCCCGTGACTCAGTCCTTGGCGGCCACTGATCGTTCCTGCTCCCGCAGTTCCGATTCCTGGATTGCTCGTAGTGGTCGCGGGCACGGCTTGCTTGCTAGATGTCGTGTTGCAAAAGGGAATTTGCTGTGGCTGGTTTCGCTCGCGAAAACGTAGTGCGCGAGTTGGTGCTTCCAGACGCCGAAGTCTACGCCCCTGCATCAGGATGGATACACCCATGTGCGAGGACTGACCAAAGTAAGACCGCTCACCACGAAGTAGGAAACGACGTTCCACCAGTTCTGCGGCAAGCCATTCCGGCAAAACGAGAGACTTGTCATCCGTTCTGTGATTGTCCCCCATAAAACGCCTGCCCTCGGTCATTCGGATACGGAATTAAAAACGTCCTCAAATCGACGTAAAATTCCGTGGTGCCCATCTGGAATGCTTCGAACGACCCAAAAGAGGAACGATTCAGAAATTCTAGTTTGGAAAAAGTTGGGTGTCGATTGTCACGACTGTTTTCGGAAAGTCGCCAATGGCAAATGAAGACAAGCAGAAGCTTTAAACAAGAAATAAAGTAATCGTCTCCATTTTCACCGTGTTTGTCGGTGCGTTTTACGGCCGAAGAGAGAAACGCGAAAAACGCGTCGCGATAATCTGTCTCTGTATTTTGAAGTGTTTTGTTGACAACTCCAGTCCCACCAGGAAACAAGTTTCCTTGTGCCCTTTTTCTGCGTCGTGTCCGCCAGGTGGGACAGCGGACTTCGACAAATGGGCTGTTTGTCGGTGTTGTATGTCGCTCATTGTCGTCTGTCGCTGTTGCTCTAGTGGGACGCGGTTATTTGGGACTTGGCCTGGGGTATGTTAGGGGTGTGTGCGTATAAGTCGCTGGTAGGGAGAACCAGCAGCATTGCATTCGTTGTGCTCAGTGTCCTGGATTGTCTGGATCTGCCTGTAATTTATGGGACCTTTAGAACTTCAGCATTACACAGTGATGACGTCAGCAGCTGGAAATTGATGGGACCAAAATGAAGATGACAAAACTAGATTGTAGCTGGAGTCTATCACTAGCATGGAGAAGCTCTCAATAGCATGGACTTTTTATTCACACAAGAATGTCCCGTGGGTAACAGGATTTAATGCACAAGTAATTCTGAAGATGGATTAATGCTTCCGTTCTAATTCCCATGGACCTCCACAGGCTGAAAGGGCAGGTGACATTTCAGGTAACTGAACAGGTCACATACCTATGTATCAAGTGCAGAGAAGGGAACAGTGAACAAAAAGGCACCAGGAAAAGGCCCCTATCTATTGAAACCGAGTTCTGTATCGGTTTTTATTCTCTGCTCCTCGGGGTTAAAAAGACGTATTGGAGCAGTCTTAGCTCACCTCCAGTGCTGATCAAAATAACACGACGTGAAATCATGATAGGCGTAAGAAACAAACAGCTTAAAACCAATTCGCGTCCTTTTAATTTCACAAAACTTGGTATGCGCCAAATAGCTTAAAACTGGTACAAATCAAAGCAGTCTGTGCAATAAAACGTGAAAATACGGCAGAAAAAGTGAACACTTGCGGGGCGTAAAACCGCGGAAGTAAATCCGTTCATGGCAATCTTGTTCAGGGACAAACAAGTGTTCATTCAGCTGTGAAGCATTGAAGTGGATATAAAATCTGCATAGCGTTTCAGAGCAAGAAAAACAGCGAATTAATTGAGCAGTACGATTGACAGCATTGCGGGCGCTACGCGGGCGCGTAGGAAGGCGACAAGGCTTACTTTGATAAGAGCCACACGGAAAACGTTGACACCAGCCACACACGCTGTGCAGGGCTATCGTTCTCGGTTCTTGAATTACGGTTGAAAAGCACTGCGCATTAGCACTGCAAGCAGTCCACGTATACACGGTTTCCATTACGGAACAGAGCAGCGAGGCCTACTTCATTCGAGCTTGGGTAGAGAATCGCCGAGGTTGGAGCAGTCGAACTGAGGACATCGGCATGCTCGAAACTTCTGCTACCGACTTTTATTCGCGTGATATGCGGAATAACTCAATGGATATGCACTGGCAGATGAAACAACGCGTCCACTAAGTCACCACGGACCACGGCACCAAAGTATCCGCCGGAGTGTAGCAGACGCTCCTCCTGCCGGCGACCGGCGCCGTATGTGCGTCGCCGTCGATATTTTGTGCGGCGGTAATCTGGCCAATCAGAGCACGCCGCTCCGCGGCAGATCTGGAATGGCCAGGTTTTGGAAATACGCTGCCCGGAACGCCGTGTCTTTTTGTTGCCGGTTGTTTCGATGTATTGTGTGTCCTGGTATTGCTTCTGAGCGGGGGTGGGATATTGACTCTAACCCGCGACCTCTGAATGAGGGTCACAAAGAGCAGTTCGCTGAAATCCTGACACCGCTCCAGAAAGTCAATGCGCGCACTCTTTGATTTGAGTCATGCAAAGCCAGCATAAAAAAGCGCTTTAAAGGGACACTTAGAGGGTATTTATGCTCGCCGAGGCTTTTAGTTGTACATAGCATATGAGTGGACAACAACCCAGACCAGAATTTTCCGCTCGAAATTCGGTTTCTTTCCACCCGAAAACCGCCGATCAAGAACTGGCCGGTTTGAGTCGCGCTCACTCTCTTTTCTGTGGTAACGGGCCGTTTTCTAAGGTTTAGACACAGCCACCAAATATAATCAAAGTCGTGGGCCATCGAAGGCACGCACACAATATTAAAAATAGAAAATATATATGATACTCAATTTTGCGGCTTCTAAAAAGCTACAAATGCATTGTTTGGCAGAAAAAAGTATCACAGCCACGGGACCTCCGCTACCTCTCTCCTCCTCCACGCCCCAGTCCAGTTTCAGTTTCGGCCAGTTGCGTTTTTTTTTTTTACTTTATTAAGAATATACGTGACGCTGTAGCAAAATATTGACTGGGTAGACTTCTGACACAATGATGAATTCGCTGGCAAGGAATAAAAAATAGATGGGAAAGGGGGGGGGGGGGGGGGGTGTCAGTGTCGACTTCAATGAAACAAAAAGAAACCAGTTGCCAATGGAAAACAAACTCGCTGATGTAAACAGCAGGTGAACAATCGTAGCAACCAAAATATTATTGTCTGAGAAATAACAGAATGAACTGTGTACCGCAAAAGCTTGTTGCCAACGGCACAAGGAAAGAAAACGCTCCCTTACGTGCTTCAGGAGGTGAGCTGGAGGACAGGTCTAGACGCGACAACTTAAAGGGGAGCTGTGCAACAAATTCAGTGCTTTGCTTAAATAATGTAATAGTTGGTGCCTCGACCTTTCTGAAGTAAAAACAAAAAAAAAACTCTTTTGACTGCATGTCCTAGTTTTTATTTTAAAAATGGACAGATTGACGTTTTCAGCACCTCTGAGCCCCTTCAGCATCTTCCGGGTCACGTGTGCTGTGACGTCAATGCGGGTCGCGCGGGGTTCCGGTAAAGCTCTGTCTCTTGAGCCATCAGTGAGCAGCGAGAACTCACCGTTTGCGCCCACGTGACCACATGCTTGTGCAGTGCCATCAACACGGCGAAAGGAGGAAAGACTTATGTCGGGTTTGGTCATCCCCGTCCGGCTCTGCCCCCGTCCGCCTCTGGCTTCTGGCGGCTGTTCACGGTAGCAGATAAAGCTGATGGTTCGGGATACCTCGGATAGATGGCGCCACTAAAACTCCGTATAATAAAAGTTTTGCCGATGATGCCAGGTTTTTTACGGATTTATAATTATATTGGAGCGACAAGATTTATAGAAACAAATACCTTTTGTCGATCAAGTATTTGCGCGACTTACTATATTTTACAAGTCTCCCAAATATGTCACGCTACAAGTTTCTTGTGGCCGCCGCTCGCAGCAGCAGGTCGGGAAATATTCCTATTTTCGCCTCAAGATTACACGGCGGAATCGCAACATTTCGAATGATGGTTAAGTGTTTTTGTTCATTGTGAGAAGATAAATAATGTCAAAAGTAGAAGATGACAATTCTTTCAACGTTAAAGCCGTTCAATAGCTCCTTTAAGTTTTCTTGGTATTGATGATACTCCCTCACAGACCCGGGTCCAGTTCCGAGAAATGGAACGGTCTATACTTCCCCGAGACGCGAACATGCAGAATTCTGCAGCCGATATAGCTCGGGCACGCAGACTGAGTACTTTTTCACTGAGTAAATGTCCTCTTTCTATTTTTAAATTTATGTTCGACAAATTCAGTAAAAACCTTGCAATCGCTCGGTCAAAACATAAGAGCAGTAATGTCTTTGTCAACGAGGATTTTACGGCCGCTACGCGTCACGCCTCAGAAAATGTCGATCGAATTCGGGAAGGCTCGAAACCCCAACAAATACTTCAGCAGGCGCAACAAGCTTCATTTACAAAAAAATGCGTTTATGTACTGCCCACATAGTGAGAGTGTTGATAATATTGGCAATCCTGGTTCGTTAGCCGCAGTTGTGGAGAGCAATACCTTTGCTGCGTCAACATGTACTGATGTCCTCAGATAGTAACCCGGAGGAGTACGAGCGCCATCACTTGATAATGTTGCAATTTTTCACTAATATCAAAATTGTAATGAACAAACGCGGTAAATGGTCTACATTATTGATTCTTCCTCTGACATTATTTTACAAACTAAAACATGGCTTTCTTCCTAATTACGTGGGAGTATAATATTTTCGTGTGAAAAGTGATTTAATATACTACACCTGTTCCATAGAGACTTCACATCAGGTGGAGGAGGGTTGATCACTGTAATCGATATAATTCAATATTTTCATGTAGATATCGTCGGAAATCTTGAGTTTATTTTTCGTTGTTTCCACGCGAGGTATACACGAGTAGTGATTGGCGCTTGTTATAGACAACTAAACCGTAGCACTGGTTTTATTAATAGGTTGCATGATGCACTTTATACAGTGGTTGCAAGATTTCTGGACTGACCAACGTTTTTGCTTGGCGTTTCAATCATTCGCGTATTGTGTGATCTGATATGCGCCCTTTTCTTAGTCCACATTCCTCTGAGTGTTAGGACGTCTTGAGTCTATGGGCTGACTTCAACTTATTACAACTTGCCACTAAGCCCATGCGTGTCACGTCTACGTCAGCCAATATTCAAGACATTGCTTTGACCAGTACGCCTGAACCTGTTTCACTTGCGTCTCGTTTGACTGGCCTCAATGATTATTTTGATGGCCTATATATTTTCTGGCCACAAAAAAAATTCTTCAAAGATAGTTAAACGCATTCGTGATTATAGAAAATTAAATTATGTAGCTATTAATACTTACCTACCAATCCTTTAGATGATTTTATAGTACATTTCTTTTAACGTACCATCCAACAAAACTTGATAATTTTCTTTAAAGCCAAGTGGAATTCTTTAGAGGAATATTAATTTCACTTTGGTATATAAGGTCGCGATCGCATTCTAATTGCTGTATTGTAACACTAAAAGATTATTTTTAAGAAGAGATTTTTCTGCGCTGAAACCGTCGATAATAGTACAGAACGCTGGCACGCTTATGAAAATTGAAATTAAGCTTACAAATCCGCTATTCGCAATGTCAAGCACGTATTTTTTAGCGACACTTGGCCCACTATGCCGGTAACTTATCCCAACAATTCTGAAATGTTTTTAATAATAAAAATTGGAATCACATTTCACTCGGAGTATATGGCAGTATTATACCTGGCGATAATTGTGCAGATATTTTAAGCGAGGTTTTTGTTAATTGCTTCTCCAGCGTGATCATCAACTCACCTTATTCATTAGCTAAGTATCCCTTTCTGCTAGGAGTGTGCGAATGCAGGTTCAAGTCGAATAACACTGCGTCATTCATCACCTTTAAAGTGGAAGATAAAGTCACGACAACCGGTTTGGTTAACAACATTACAGCTAAGATGACACTGCGCTATTCGATTCGAACCGATTATCGCACACCTCTACTCTCTGCTCCTGGAACAGTTCACAATTAATATCCTTGCTATTGCTCAAATAATTGAGAACCTTAAAATATCTTTCTCCACTGGTGTTTTTAATATAAATTCAAAGTTATTTTTAAACACAAATGTGGCTGTCAAATCACTACTCAATCAATCAATTACGGTATGCTTCCGAGCGACTGGAAGGTTTGGAAGGTGGTTCGTTGCATTAAAGTTGTGCTAAAAGTTATCCAAAGAACTACAGACGAATTTCTTTCACTAGTATACCAGGAAAAATATTTGAAGACATAATTTACACTCAACATGCGAATCTTATGGAGTCTAACACGTTTTTCTACACCGCTTAACACAGATTCCGTAAACTTTTTTCTTCGGAAAGCCAGGTTTTATAATTTATCAACGACTTGCTCACTTTTCTTGATTGAGGTTGCCAGGTAGAGTTCTCCAAAGCCTAAGATAAAGTGTCCTAAGAGTTGCTTCTGCTAAAATGCAATACTCTCAATATTATTAGTAATATTATGTATTATATAAAATGCTTATTTATTGCAGGTTTCAGTTCGCCACTCCCAACAACAGTACCTCTCCGCTTACTTCATTCAAATAGGGTTTGCATCAAGTCTCTGCACTAGGCCCCTCGGTTTTTTTATATTTATTATTGATTTGCCAAATTGCGTGGCTTCATCAATTTTTTTTTCGCAGATGACTGTGTTATTCACAGTAAAATTAATAATGACTCTAACGTCCTAAAACTCTAAAGGAATATTGATTACATTGTTCAGTGATGTGAGTCATGACAAAGGGAGCTGAACGCGACTAAACAAAATGTAATGAGAGTGTCGCGTAAAACATTCCACACTTGCCTTGGACTACCTTAACACTCACTTTTTAATCAGCGTTTCTTCTTATAAGTACCTGGATGTGCACATAACAACCCACATTTCCTGAAAAAATAATATTTCTTACGTGAAAAATAATGATAATCGTTGCTTGGTTACCTAAAACAATTTTTTCCTGCTGCCGCCTCTTTGAAATTAACCTTGTGTATAACACTAATTAAAAGGAAACTTTATTAGGTGCCATTAATGTCTGGAATCACAGTAACTTGAATTTATTCAACCCCGTAGAGGCTATGGAAAATCGGTCATCCTGTTTTATTTTTAGCAACTATCATTACACTGCACGTCTAGTTACCATGAAATGAAGTCTATTATTTCGAAACCTTGCCTTGTGTAGCAGGGTTGCTCGTCTCCGGCTCCTTCCTAAAATATTTCATTATAATCCATCACTGAGTCAACGACATTTCACGCGACCCTTCTTTATCTTATCCTGTCTTAATCACTCTTATAATGTGGGCATACCTGTATGTAACACTTACGTCATCCATTGCT
The DNA here is from genome assembly GCF_016920785.2 of Ixodes scapularis. Lineage (NCBI taxonomy): Eukaryota > Metazoa > Arthropoda > Arachnida > Ixodida > Ixodidae > Ixodes > Ixodes scapularis. The sequence goes on from NW_024609835.1 coordinate 92,355,768, forward strand.
CATTCATTCCCAAAACATCCTTTGCATGGAACCACGCTCGCACGTATATCACTACTATTCAGACCGAACGTCTGCTTAAAACTGCTCATACTAATTACCAAAGTTCAGTGTTGTAACCATATGAAGTTTTGTCTTTGTAATGGGCTTTATTACTCTTTATTTTATTTACACCCCGATCTCTTTAGTAATGTCGGTACGCTTGCGGTTTCTAATATATATTTATATATATATATATAACTGAGAAGAAAAAACCCTTAGTGAAAGCAGCAACCACGGACGACTTATTCTTCGACGTTTCGGCCGGAGTCCGGCCTTCGTCAGGAAGCTCTTCGTGACGAAGGCCGGACTCCGCCCGAAACGTCGAAGAATAAATCGTCCATTGTTGCTGTTTTCACTAAGGGTTTTTTCTTCTCAGTTATATACCCACGCCTTCGGCCTCCCGCCATCATGCCCGTTATATGTGTGTGTGTATATATATATATATATATATATATACATATATATTTATATATATTTGCATATTATTTTTATTCTTTTTGTTTGGGGGAGAAGCATTTTTCTATTTTAGTGCGTATGTTCTGGCTCTTTCTAAGATATGCTATAGTTTTGCACGATTCACTTTTATCCGTACGCACCAAAGAGGCCGACTTCAGGAAGTGTCCTTGAACACAGGTTGCGTCTTAAGCGGCAGAAATTCATAAACCAGTTTTTTTTTTTTTAATTTAAATAGTGTTACTTTGGTGCTGTAGGTATATTTTGCGAAGTGAAGAGTAGGCGGATCTGCCGGCGTATGAAGGTAGTGCGATGCTAAAATACCAATAAATTCAAAGTGCATGCTTTATACCATTTAAGCTATGCTTCATGTGTCAGGCGTATGTGTTTAGGCGTAGACCAAGGAACGTTCGTGAAAAATGGGCTCCCCTAGTTGAAGAAAGCGCATAAAATGCGTAGGTGTTTCAAACGTGAGCCCCACCCACATTCTAATATGAAATTCCGTGTGTCAGCGAGTTCCTGCGTTAAAGCAGCAGCATGGTTAATTACGTACGATGAACTTAAAGGGGCCCTGCAAGGACTTTTTAACAGGTTTTTAATTTGCACCGAACCTGAGCGCACTGAACGTAGTAACTTCGTGAAATTTTTCTTTTCTCGAAATTAGCTTTATTTTAAAATTTTGGGGCGAATTAAAATTACAAAAACAAGCAAAAAATAACCTCCCTCATGACGTCCTTGGTTGCTTGAGTAGCCGTGAACTAAAGGAGGGGTAGTGGGCTCATCGCGAGCGCTCACGGCTGCCGCACTCGGTGTCGACGGCGCGAGAGGGCGCCACTAAAGCACGTTCTGGATAGGCTGTATGCAGCAGGCGGCCAGAGCGGCTCTCATCGCATTTTCTGCGAGATTAAACACTAATTCGGCATGACACTTCATTGGCCACAAACGACAGCAAACACGGGGTAAATATTAGTTCAGAATGGGAGCCACTTTGCGCTGCCATACCGCGAAACGGCCAAACCGCAAGCCAATGCTTCTCGCGAAGGCCTTCGGAACGCTCGGAGCCGGTCGGCTCCTCTTGTCCATACGACCGCAGCGCCGCCGCATACATCCGGGACCTTTCCGTGTCGGCGCCTGATCCCGCTACTCCTTTCTAATATGCGCCGTCTTTTCCACCGCTTGGTGGCGGGTATGTCGGCGAGTCATTTCTTGTTCCTGTACTTTATAAACTGCATTCGTTTCTTTTCTGATCTGAAATACTCAAAAAAACAACTTTTATGAATAATTGAAAGGGTTCGCGCCAGTTATAGTTTGCATTTCGACTAAAAAGAAGTTCTTAGCGGCTCTGACCAGTAGTAAGCCCAGGACCAAAGACGTCACATTTTGCGCGCTTTCGGTACCGCGGGTCGCCCTCGTCGGTGGAGAAGGTTTCCGCGTTGTCCGGTTAAAATATAACGCACTGATATTTAGTTACTCTCTTCGTGCCCGCTGGCTTGCCCGAACCCCAAGAGACGTGGAAACCGCAAAAAAGGTAGACGCTTAAATATGATTGCAGGGACCCTTTAAGGCCCGTTGGCACAGTTGCGTTTGGGGAGGACTGCAAAAACTCGCACCTCGTCAAGACTGCTTGCGTCGAGCTGTTGCTGTGGCGACACTTACGACGAGCGAAGGGGGAGGCGCTGTTTTGAACAACGTGAAGCAGCTCAACGCAGTCAACGCAACTGTGTGAACAAGACTTCAGGAAAAGATGAAAGTGGAGTAAAAAAACAAATCTCAATGGATTTTTTTAGAACAAACAATAATTTTCTAAGTGCTTCATATTCCTGAAACAAAAATTATGACTATAAATGTATAAAAGAGCTAAATCGTCCTCAAATTGGTATGTTGTGTTTGTACGGCTTCTTAATTTTCACGCCGGTGAGGAGACCTTGCATGGCGATGATGAGTTCAGAAAGGTGTTTTTCATCAGACACCATGCCGACATATGCTGCCAGTGCCCGTTGTGGCGATCATGGCCACGAAGGAGCCGGGCATGGGCCCGCGGGCTCCAAGGAAGGAGAGGATGAAGACGACACCAGGCTTGAGGCGGGGCTCGAGCGGCGAGCGCAACGAAAGAAGCTTGCCACGGACCGGTAAAAAACAAGGCCCTGCCTTTAGAATATCCAACTGTGAGACAGTAAAGCCCTTTGTACCTTGCGCAATATGATATTTTTTTGGGCGGCCGAGTCGGGGCATGACTGGGCGTTGGCTAAAGTGCTCACCCACAACCTAGAATATACCATGTATTTTTATGATTGCCAAGAATGACATAATGTTTTTCATTACACGAGGAGGGCTTTAGAAATGAAAGCATGAAGATATTGCGGTATTAAATTACCTCCCTATTGGGAACGACCAGTTTGAAAATCATACTGGTCAGACTGGTATTTTGACTGGTCAAGCCGGTACTTGGACTGGTCAGACTGGTCTAACAGGAAATCAAACTGGTGCAACTGGTAGCCAGACTGATCTAACTGATAACGAAAATGATCTAACTGGTCACCAGGTTCCGTTCTAACTGGTCACCAGATTGGCCGAACTGGTGAGCAGTTTGGCCGAACTGGACACTATACAGGCCGAACTGGTCCAACCGGTAACCAGATTGAACGAACTGGTCACCGGACTGGCCGAACTAGTCCAACCGGTAACCAGATTGACCAAACTGGTCACCAGATTGGCCTAACTGGTCCAACTGTTTACCAGATTGACCCCTCGTTCTCATTTTATTTGTAGGTGTGTGCGAACTGAATAGGGCGCAGCGTCATTTGTAACCTTCACTGTGACAAATAAGGTCGCGACAAACGGTTCCCTTAACAGCGCTGAAGCTAATTATTTGTCATCGTCTTCTAGCCTTGTTCACGATTATCACAAGGTGACATGATACTACAAACAATTTATTTATTTGCAACTGAAGTAATGGCATATTAATGACCAAACGAAAGGTGAGCTTTATTTATTTAGCTAGGGAACACTTTATCAATTCAAAAACGTAAGAGCAAACATACTTCGATATTCTTAAATATTGTTTTCAACGTTTTCTTTCCAGAAATATGTCAAACCAGTTTAAATTCCACAAAACTACAGATGAAAACGTCAATAACTGCCGCAACATGCTTTATGTGGGTCATGGGACAAGCTGAGATGAAATAATTACCAAAAACGTCAGAAATATTGGGCATCAGCTTACTACAACACCAATCGCATGCTGATTTCACATCCATAAGCATTTCACAGTTCCGCAAGAGTGTGATCTGCTAAAAACAGTTTGTTATCTTATGAACACAATAAACTTAGGCCATTCTTAAAACATTGATGAGAATTGGATTAGGCATAGGCCTTTGCGGCAGATCCAAAATGGAAACATAAGGTGGGAAGTGCAGTCAAAGAACACGCAAACATCTACTAAGGATAAATTAAACAAAGTTTTAAGTAAAAATGCAATTTATGTGCAATGGACAATCAACCACATCAAAAAGACTGAAAGATCAATATATACAGTATCACCTTGTCCTTATTGCAACACAGCTCAACAAAATGAAAAATGACACTAAATGTGTCCACTGATTTTCCACTGCGAAGAAAATTTAATGTTACTTTATAGAGCGCCATGTCTGTCTGCCTTGGAGTGGGGTAAAGCAGTGCAAGAACGCGGAAAAAAGTCTAACGACAACTAATTGCAAATACAAAATTTAAAGTGGGGTAATCATACTCATACTTGGGACAGCAGAGAGTAAATAAAAAACATATATCACGGGTACACTCGAGTGCGGCAGGGAGTGTATATGGGAGTGCGACTCAGGCGCGGCACTGAAAGGGGTTCGCTAGCCAAATTTAAATGAACAAGTGTTTAGGACCCAACTAATCGCACCCTATCACATTTGGGAGGTCAAAAATGAAGAACTTGCCATCTGAGTTGAATTCAATGTAAACACAGCTGCTTTTGACATTGCAGGGCTCCACACAGCAAACAGTATTTCTCTCTGAGAGAAAGCGCTCCTTGATGTGCTCTGGAAGCTGCTGCGACTCCCTCAGAACCACTTTCTTGCAGAGGAGGACGAAGCAAGTACCACTTGCCAAAGCTACTTCCACGATTTTCAAAATCTTAAAGTAATGTCCATTATGCGTGGAGACAAGAGTCGTGTCACTTTGGGTGGCTCTTGTGTATGAAGTGCTATGGGACACTTGATATTTATGACGCATCGCTGGTACTCTGTAGCACTGCTTACAGTAGCTCCAAAGTGCTGCTGGAGAGCAAACTTGTCATCACTGCTCATAATGGCAGGTTGCCCACAGGAGGTTGTCGTTTCATTCACCAGTCAAGCATTCTGAAGTGGCATGTAACCGAGGAAGCCTTTGCAGATCTGCTGCTCCCTTACCGGAAGTGTGTGAGTAGAAATCAAAAGGTCCAATTCCTGCACCATCACCGCACGTTCTACAACATGTTGAGGAAGTCCTTTGGCTGCTGACGCAAGATTCACAAGTTTTCCATTTTCACCCTTGTAGACGAAGGCTGGGTGGACTCTGAGTGGACCCAAGTGACGGACACAGTTCGCAAGATGAACACGAAGGTGCACGTTAAAGGTCATGGCAGCCACTTCGTAGAAGGCTTCCACACGACCCACGAACATGTGTAGAAATTCTTCTACATAAGACTAAATTAAAGTGATACAGTGCTTTCGTAGCTTAGCTAGAACCACCTATACTTGATGAATCCTGTTACCTTGTTCAAATTATCAATCACCTCATTTTATAATAAGAAAACATGGAGAATGCATAAGGAAATAATATATTTGACTTATGACCTGAACCAAGCTACGCAACAGTAAAAAATGCAGTTACTCTTCAAGGTTAATGGCATTTAGCATCGACCATTGGACTTGACACAGTGTAAATGCTTTCAGCATGGACAGTAGCAATCAAAGGGTATGTTAAGCCGGTACTCCTTCACTTCTACACCGATTCTCCGAGTTTCATACTCCGACTGCAGTAAATAAACGGAGCATAGTGACCGAGAGCGTGGCACTGGTGACACAGTAAAAGGATTGACGAATGAGACTTTAGATCGTGCGGTCATGAACGTTTGATATGAGTGCAATGCGGTGCATATACGTGGCAGGAGCCGCAATGATTTTAAAAATAAAATGACTTAATTTAGCCCACTAGCTGTATAGCTGCATGCAACGACAAACCGTTAAACTGAGAGACACAGTGACCCAAGAAGTGTATGAACATTTTAACATTCCTGAAATGTTTGGAGCCTATCTAACATAGGCAAAGAATGACGTCGCCGATTTATTAATGCCCATGCCGCCTGCATTAAACAGTAAGCTTTTTTTGAGCCGGCTTAACTACTCATGAAGCTGTTGAACTTGTCTAAGAAGTTCGATTTGGCAGCGTGGGAGCAGCGATGCCTGTCGATAAGAATACCGTTGTTGAATACGCTGCACGTTAAATTGTTTTCAAACAAGACGCATGAAGAAATGTTTCGGAATGCTAACTGATGTTTCGGCTTGTCACTCGTATCTTCTTTACTCGCTGGGCTAAGCAATTTAAAACTTGAGATGGCCAGCGGTTCCACCGCCCCAGCATCTCGACGTTTATGTCGGCACTGTACCGCCGTGAGTACTATATTGGATGCCAATCGTTCCCAGGCAACACACACATAAAACCTTTTTTTCAAGAATGCTAGTCGATGTTTCAGCTTGCCACTCAAATCGTCTTTATTTACTGAGCCTTGCATTCTTCAAATCAAAAAGAGCAGCCATCTGGCCATCCTCTCGACTCGACAGCTTTCGCAGTGGCACAGCCATGTTGTATGGAAGTGACGTCATGGAGGGCGAAGAAGCATATCGTGCACTGACCCAAACTCTCGCGCTCTTTTGCTCCGACTTACCGCACCCCAAGTTAACTAAAATGTGCAGCTCTGCGCTTTTCTCCATGGAGCACTACCTTCGCAGCAGCCAGTGCAGCTACTCGGTCACGCGGCTCCAAATATCAAGTGTGCAGCGGGGCTGATGTTGTCTCCAGGCTCGGGTGCACATTAGATAATATGGACACAAAAAAAAGGTTGCATGTTTTTCTTTCGTTTTTTATGTGTGAAAGCATTTTATGTTTTGTTTTGGCCCGCATCATATTCGAGAAAGTACCGCACTTCTTCTCCCATGCACTGGGATGAGCCTATTCCCTTGAGGCCAATTGGGTTTGCTGGCTGCGACCAGCTTCACGAAACAAAACACACAGTCATGCGCTCCAGTTACATTTGACTACGAATGGACGCAGTGTCAAGGGTAGTCACCTAGGCTCTCTTGTCGGTAAGAAAGTGATTGAGGAATGATGTCCGTTCTTGCAGTCGAGAATATTTTCTTTTTTCGCCGAGAACCTACAAACACGGCTACTACGCCTACAGCACAAGCATGCCGGAAAGGAAGCAGTAACTAGACAACGAGATACCGTTACGGTGTCCTATGAGTAGCTGTATCTCTGTACTGTACACTCACTGCTATTAACCAAACAATCACACGGCACAGTTGTCCTACGAGAAAAGCCCGGGGAAGTTGTACGTAGACAGAGTGTGGGCAAATCCTGCTTGCTCATACCTGTGAGAACCGCCGACCACAAAGCACTTCGATGGCCTGTGGACGCACGCATCAAATTACAAACTTAAGATGAACTTATAAAAGTGAAAGCATAAGATAAAAGTTAGCTTACTAATGGCTAACAAGGCCTTCAAAGCTCATGTTCATTTGACAAATGTGACTTATAGACGAGGGGCTAGTTTCTAATGTCGGAGTCGGCAATTTAATCACATAAGTTCCATTACTGCGCCATTCTAGACTTATAGTCAATCTGAAGAATGTTATGCTTTTTATGGAAGTTACCGCATGGTATTTTATTCCTCTTCTACGTTTTTTTTTGTTGACCTGACTAAATTACCGAGAAATCGATAAACCAATAGAATTGTACTCTAATTTTGTTTTTATGGAATCATGTTATGTGCCAGTAAAGTGGTGATTTGGGCCAGTTGGTAACAGTTAAACATATAAAAAACAGCCTCAGATAAACAGGGCCAAAAAAGTACAGCCGTTGTCCTGTGTTGTCTTTACCCGTTCTTCGTCCCTGTTTATCTGAGGCTGTTTTTTCATCATATTTATGTGCCAGTTTTCAGGGCTAGATGTATTTTTCGTTTATGACCGCAGTGGAGTTCTGAACAAACCTGACTCGAGAAAAGACAATGTGAAGACAATCTGTTCACTTTTCTACGTCCCCAGTTTTTTTCAGCTGCACGGCACACAGTTGCAGAATTATAGCGCTTCAGGTCCTATAGTTTGCCCTGCTGCGCTATTCCCATTTGACGCCATGTATACTTTCCCATCAAAAGATTTAAGTTGTCAATATGCACCCTCACTTCATCAATCTTTTAACAACCATTTTATATTCGTTACAAATGCCAGCTATTGTCATAAGAGTGGCGACTTTTTATATGACAATGCGACACCATAATAATTGGTAACTCACCTGTAGGCTTGATTTTTTCAAGCGTAAGACTATCACGCAGCAGGATATGAATTGCCTCAGAGTGCTTCCACAGGTGCCTCCAGTAGAGCTGGGGCAGGAGGTCCAGCAAGCATGAAAGGACATAAAAAGGGAGCCATTGCCTCCACTCGGAGGCATTCCAGAAACTGCGCTCCTCAATTGAACAATCTAGCCTTGTGACGCAGTGCGGAGGCTTCATGCTTTGGAGGCGTGCGTTGACCTTGACAACAGACCCCTGTGCACCTGCAAACCACATAAAAATTCTTAAATTTTTGCTAAATTTATTAAACAGTGATGTTCATAGAAAAAAAAACATGAAGTACTAAAGTAGCGACTTGGATAAGTTGGTATAGTTTATTCATAATGAAATCAGCTCAAAATCCAAGACGGCTGAAAGGAACAAACACAACAGCTTCGTCCTGTCGTGTTTGTTCCTCCTAGTCGTTTTCGTTTTGGAGCTGTTTTCAGCATGAATAAAAGAAGAAAACAATTGAGTATAAAATATGAACTATGAACAGCCAAACTGAAGTTACAAAAACATAAGACGTCCTCTCGTTCAAGCATGCAACAGGTCATTGTAGGAGCAAAGCGACAAAAAATGTGGTTCGGTGCATTGTCTGCTAAACCGTTTAATGTTCTTGTGCTGCCTTTTCCACTGCTGCATTTCAATGAGGTGTAATTTTTTGTCACGCGTTCACATACTCTTTAAACGTTTAATGTTTCTTGTGTATCTCTGATACTCGAGAAAATCTTCACTTATTAAAAAAATTAACGGTTCGTCCAATTATAATATTTATTTTGAATAAAAAAAGGTTCTCCAATGGATCTGGCTTACTGCAAAGTTTTTCACTAACGTCATTGGCCGCACGCATTCAGTGCCACACGGCGCCACTATAGAAATGTGCTGTTTCTGCGTTCCCCGATTCCAATATGATTCAATATTTTTTTTTAATTCTCTTCTTCCTCCGGGATGCTCAGACCACCACAAATATAGAAACCGCAAAAAAAAAAACACACAAAAAACTACAGCCTCAAGTATGATTGCCTGGCCCCCTTAACAACTTCTGCAAATTACCAACAACAATGCATTGATAATTGATAGTTGTAACAAAGCCTCTCCCGGGCCTCTCTATTAAAGAAATAAACAAGCGAGTCCGTAGCGTAACTATTTTGCAGAATAACCGTTAAAGCTGGCAAGGCAGTTGCTTCCTGTCTTCGCTCGTTTCGACCGTTTTGTGCAATATCACATGCGCAGTGGCCGACTCAGCCAAACTATTTGAGGCGATTTTGCTTGCATAGTTTATGTTATCGCCGGTGTTGGCCTCCACTTTGGGTTACATCGAATGAGTTCTCTGTTTTCACTGTAAACATGCCATGAGCTACCTTTCATCAACAAAGGGTTTCATTTGAAATGGGGCGGTTGGCTTCAGTAGAATGCTTTTGGGAGGTTTACCTTTGATTCTGTTGATTGGGCTATGCCTGCGTTAAAATATTTCTAATCAAAATGTCAAGTTCTTTACATTTACTGTAAGTATGCAGCGGTAACTTTTTATTATTTGTGACCCTGACATAGCTAATGTGTCAACTTCAAAATGAAACACAATACTGTTGTGTATAAAGATTGGGTCTAGGAAACATAAAGCAAACAAATATATGACTTTCAAATTTGCAAAACCTGGACATCTCTGATATTAAAAGACTTCGAACCTCACAAACCTGGACCTGAAAAAAACTTCAAATATATTTCTCTTAAATTTTAAATAAATCAAAATAACAGATGTTGCAAACTTTATTCTTAAACAAGATCAAAACCGTCGAACTCGAGATTACAGAAACCTTCAAGGCTTCTAAGCCTGCAAGGTCTAACTTTGGCAGTGTTCAAAGGTTGCACACTTTTCTAAATCGAATGTCAGCAGTGTTCGGAAGTTGCAAAGTTAGAATCTCCGTCAGGTTTCCGAAATCTTTATTTACAACCGTACACTATGCAAAACATTAGAGCGAAGGCGACATCGGTGCTTTTTCACATTTGCTAAAACAATGCATCGACAAGAACAAAATTTTACCTACTCAGTCTAGAGTCCCTAGAGAACACTCTTAATCGCCCATCAGTTTTGATTACGGCGATTAAACACAGGAAAAACTGGTGATTGTTTCCTTGTGCTGGCAGTGTTGCGTTGTGTTCATGCGGAGCGCAATAAAAGATTACGGCAAGAACCTTGCGACACCAGGTCTGCATTTAGGTTGTAGTTGGGAAACAGCAACTAAATAAGATTTAGGTCTTTTTTCACGCATGATCATACATTCAAAAAGTGTCAGTAGTTACCCATGTAGGAGGCCTGCCGTGATCTGGAACACGAAAAAAGCAGCTCCGTTAACTGCCGCACTGCCCCTTGGAGAACGCTGTGCATATACTCGGCACTGATTCTTTCAACCAGATCAAAGCGTAGGAAAAGATTATACCAAGTTAGTTTCGACACATTCCACATAAAAAAACAACGTTTAAGGTCATGAGTGCAGATGGACTTTTGACACCATTCACAGAGCCCCCAGTCTCTGCGCAAGCATCATATCTCGAGCACCGAGCCCCGATCTCCTTGGAGCTGGTGCCTCATCAGTGACATAACTAGGGTTCGGAGGTTTTGGTTTAAACCGATAAAAACCGATAAAAGTACGCCGAATCCATTTTCGAAAATTCGGTTTTAGTCGAAAAAGGTCAGTTTGTAGGTTCTTCGTTTTCGGCTTAAACCGATTAAAATACATCTAATCCTTTTTGTAAAATTCGGTTTTAACCGAAAAAGGTCAGTTTTTAGTGCTGCGTCGAGTTGGATGGGGGAGGGGGGGGGGGGAGAGAGGGCTTTGCACGGTTCGAAATTGTGTTACGTCTTCATGGTTGACCTCTTCCAAGGCTCAGCATGCAACAAACGAGGTCTTGGATTGGCCTTCGCAGGACATGGGCTAGTATTAGGTTTTTTGCTTCATGCACTTCAGAGGACATCGAGGAAAGCCGTTTATACCTTTCTTAACACCCTCTCTGAAAAGTCCCTTTGGTTAAAAACATAAATACAATGGATTTTTTTTGCCATTCCACTGGTTTTTGTACGGTCATCACCTCAGATGGTCACGTCGTCAAAATAGGAAGGAAAAAGAAGCGCGCTGAAGATTATGCCCGCGAATTCCGCGATTTTGAGCTGTGTCCTGACGGAAGTTGAACCGAAGATCACGTATGTAAATGTGCCGTTATTCTTTGAGTGATCACAAATATCACAGCTACAAGGATCATCTGATCCGGTGTCGGATGGACATGGTGTTTTTTTTTTTTTTTAATATTCACCGAAAAAAGGCCGGTAAACTTTTTTGGGGATAAATACACACCGAAAAAAAAAACGAAATTGGAATTTTGAAATAAACTACGAAAAAAGTATGCCGAATTTCGAAAAAATAAAAACCCAAAACGCGAAACCCCAGACATAACGTACACATTCTGTAAATGAAAGCAATGCGCCATATTGAACTCGAATATAGAAATGTGATCATATATACATTTCTGAACTTATATAAATAATTACTATTAGTAAAATAAGTGACTAATACCTTCATTATGCTCGCCTTTCATAAGGCAGAAAGGTTAGCCAAAGGAGCCGCTGGAACACGCCATGTTCTCTACTGCAGAACCGGCAGGGGCATCCACGCTGCAGCACAACACAAACGTTCTCGATATGTGACTGCGATCGCCATGTGTGCATGCCACAGGGGTCATGTTGTTGACCTCATCAACAAACTTCGCTAGGCAAGCCGACATATCCGGGTGGCATTTTCCGAACCAGAGGACACCTAGTGTTGGATAGTGCAAGCGGACAGATGGAGGCAGTTCGTTCACGGTGAACTGTATTGGCCACACCGCCGTTTTGGAAGATTTAGAAATAGTGCTTCTGTCAGTGTTAAAGGTTAACCTCAGGTCACTTAGGCCTAATGCAACCTTTTGGCGCAAGATCTTGTACGACGCACCCGTCGCGATGTCCGTGGTGAGGTGAGAGTTTCTAGATTCAAGCTTTAACAAGCTATTATGGCGGTCAACACTCGTTTTTTCAATCAATTGCTCGAGCTATTTGTGAAGGTTAAGCATTAAGAAAAATGAGCCATCCTGCCTTTGCTTCTCAGTCTTCGCCTCAAATTGACAAACGTCGCAATTTACCAGCCTTAATGATTCTACCACAGCTCGGACACAGCTAGTGATACTCCACTAAGCAGTCTTTTTTTTTTTTTTGTTCACAGCTCCCGGAGCATAGGTGCACTTGGTGGCTCAACCGCGCAGCCGAACAAGTCATTAACTAATTTCAACAACCTGTCCAGTCATGACCAGGTCGATCGTTCGGAGACTGCGTACGCCATAATCATTGCCATGGCACCAGCTTTTGTGGTGGTCGAATTGGGGCAATGTGCGCTCCCCGACCTCTTCAAAGCATAGAGTCAGGAATTCTTCCACTGAGCCTGGTCCCAACACTTCGTCGTCAATGGTTTCCGCTAGGTCTTCGTTTGACTCCGGTACCAACACTTTGTCGTCAATGTGTTCCACTAGGTCCTCGCTTGACTCCGGTCCCCGCACTTCGTCGTCAACGTGTTCTGATAGGCCTTCGCTTTACTCCGGTTCCGACACTTTGTTGTCAATGTGTTCCACTAGGTCCTCTCTTGACTCGGGTTCCCGCACTTCGTCGTCAACATGTTCCGATAGGTCTTCGCCTGACTCCGATCCCGGCAGCTCTTTGTCAACGTGTTCCGTGAAGTCTTCGCTTGACTCCGGTTCCGACACATCGTCGTCGACGTGCTTCGCCAAGTCTTCGCTTGACTCCGGTCCTGACACCTCGTCGTCAACGTATCCCGCGAGGTATTCGACTGACTTCAGTTCCTACCCCTCGTCACCGAGGCGTTCAACATTCAAGGAATTGTCATTTCGTAAGTTGAGCTGATGTCCGTATTTGCTTCTCTTCCTTCGGACGAACATTCACCATGGCTCGAAAGCCCTCCGACAACAGAACAGACGTCCGTTCCTTGGTCATAGGCGTCTAAATTGTCACCACAACTGGTTATAGTCGTCACGCTGCCTTTGCTGCGCTTAAAAGGTTTAGCGGTATAAGAACCATACAAGCTGTATAAGAACCATACAAGAGCTATATGAGAACTATATAAGATATTTAAGAACCATAAAAGGAACCTATAAGAAACTTCTCTCGAGTTTCTTATATGGTGCTTCTATGTTCTTATATACAGTATATCATATAGTTCTTATATAGTTCTTGTATGGTTCTCATATGGTTCTTATATGTTCTTATATGTCTTGTATGATTCATATGTGTTTAGTGGACACAAGAAATTTCTCATACAAATGAGAATTTTCCATAGGGTATTAACGTAAAGTTGAAAGCGGTATGACGTACGACTCATCTGCATTCAGATATAGCTTCCGTCATTTGATTCTTGGTCCCGGAGTAGCCATCTCACGAATATATTGGGCGTGAAACGTAAAATGTAAAAGACATTAGCCCTCGACACTAAAAATGTTGCACGAAACAGCCGGTGCGCGCCCCATAAATTCTGTTACCGCCAAGAGCCCGATGCATTGGATTGGATGCTCACGGCTAAACAAAAATGAGACTCTGGGACACCTAGTACACCGTGCGAACGTGCCCCGGTAATATATAATATTCGCTATGTAAAGACAAAAGAAATATGTCTGGTTGCCGTTAGAGTCAGGCCCATCCCGGTAGTATCGCCAAACAACGGACTGGTTTTGAACCATCTCCGCCTCGACCAGGAATATTCGATTTCGCAAAACAGTAATAGTCACACACAGTCACCCACTTCGGTCTGGAAAAAAAACGGGAAAGGTCATTTGAACGAAAACTTTGAGTCAGACGAAAAAGAAATAAGCCCGTAGCAGACAACGCGTAGCCCCAACAGTGCTCCGCACCAACAGCGCTGCGTCAAAAACATTCCACAGCACAATAAGGAAAGATGCAACGAGGTAGAGGGGCTTAGAGCGATAAACCGGGGTTCCGGTCTGCACTCGAAAGTGACCCCCATAAGGCGGCTGCCATTGTACGCAAATTTGACAACTCGTCACATGTACAAAAGAAATACGTGACGTCACAGGAAAGATGGCAGCGCCCATGCAGCGGCTGGCCCCAGCTGGGCCGGAGCTTGTCGGATTTTTGGTTGATTGTCGTTCGTCTCGGCGAGTTCATTTCAGACGCGGAAGCCGTCATATGAGGCCGGTCGAAAGCGACCTCAGAGTTCAGAGTGGTGTCTGAAGTAGGTATAACGTAAAAACACGGAGGAACGGTGTGCATTTCGCTGGTGACCGACGAGGATATTGCCACGATAGAGACAATCGGCCCTACGTTGCTCGGACCTCAGAATGATTCGGATATCGCTAGGATAAAATTTAAGGCGACGTTTCTGTGCTCTGGTTGACCATCGGAATCTTCGAGGCCTGCGGTGAAGCGTGTGCAATTTATTTAACCACACACTTTAGCGGCGGAAATTGCGTGAGTCGTGCTTGGCAGTGGGCAATCGTGGTGCCGCTTCGTTCGAATGTCCGAAGGCTCACTTTGGTTGTGCGTAGCACCGGAGAGCTGCCTTGAAGCTTGTGGTTTCCGTGCCGTGCTAAATGATGCTGTGCTGCTTCCCAAATTGTTCCGGCGTAGACGTGCACTTTCAAGGAGCACAGGTGTGCGGCACACTGAAGAGCTGCCTTCAAGCTGGTAGTTCCTGTGCCATGCTTTAGGTGACGCTGTGCTGCTTCCCAAATTGTTCCGGCGCAAACGTGCACTTTCACGGAGCACAAATGTTGCAGATGATATTGATTCCGCTGGTCTGTCGCACGCTTCGTCAACACAAAAGTTTCATCAACACTCGTTGCATGAATTGCAAGCCGTATGGACATTTCATTGTGCGTGTTACCTACCCAGTGCACCCGCTCACGCCGCTTTGCGACAACAGTCTGCAACGGCTCATTACCAGAAAGGTGGTCCCACATCAATTTCAGTTCAGATCGCCCACGGCAGTCGCCAAACCCCGAGAGAGAGAATGCCACTAAAGCAATGCAGCTTCTTTAGTGGTCAGAGTAGTCTCTCTTCTGTCGGTTTTGTTATATTGTAAGGTGTGCTTGCTCCAGTCCTATCTTCTATCAATATTTACTATTCTGGAAAGTCCGAGGCCATTCTAAGCTGTCATCGCATGTTCTGATGGAGGTGCTGAGTACTTTACCCATAGCCCTTCACTCTGTGTGCGCCTTGGCGGCTCCTCAGCCGAGTTGCACGATAACGGGACACGGGTGGCGGACTATCCCGCGTCTTAAACGCTCGGCGAGCCGTGAACCAATAACTATCCCGAGCCCAGCAGAAAAACCGCAAGACGAGCAAGTACCATAAGGGAGAACCTCGAAAATACACTACGAAGAACCTGAAATCCCAGTCGGTCGCTGCTACCAGCAGGAACCACCAGAATTCGGTCTTTTGCCAGAAAAATCCGAAGCTGACTAAGCCAACAATAACAAACCTGTAGAAGTAAACCGCGTCCACTCCCACCATTGTTTGTATGCCCGCCGCACCTCACACTCTTACGCCCTTTCACGCATGGTTTTTGAAGATGTCCAGGGCTGGATTGAGCAATATGACCGTGTTGCCCGCCACAGTGGGTGGACAGACAACCAGCTCCTGCAGAACCTATACTTCTCGTGGAAGAAACTGTCAGGCACTTGTTTGAGAACCACGAATCCTCCTCAACGTTATGGAAAGTTTGGAAGATCAAGTTGAAGTGGACGTTCATCAGTCAACATTGACAAGAGAGAGCCGAATTCCTGGTTCTCTCCAAGACATGGCCCCAAACAAGAGTGTCGCTGCCTTCGTGGAGGATGTTTTGCGCCTGATCGAGCGCCCACGTCAACCCTGGTGCTACAGAAGACGAGAAGATAAGAATCCCAAGCCCCTGATGTTAGGGACAGCACCCTCGGCAGCCTCGTCCACAACCTCACGAAAAGTCGAAGGGTTCGTATCACCGAGACTTCCAACATTGAATGTACACTGCAGGCCGAGCCTGTCACTATCAACAACTCCCCAGCGTCTCGACACTCGAGTCATCCAGCTGCAACTTCGACGCCAGACTCCCAGGCATCCGTAACATCATCCAGATTGTTGTACGGGAGGAGATCAGGAAGCTACTTTCTGCCATCAGTTGCCTAGCTTTTATTTTGATTGCTGAGATTCTTTCGGAACAAGTTCGACAGGCTTTTCAACTGAAAACCTCTTCGAGCAAAGAGGAATCTGACGAACCGAGGGCGACCTATGCCACAAAGTCACGACGTCTACCGCCGGCTAGCAGTTAATATTCAATGCCAATTCAACGAGACACCCTAACGCCGAAGCATTCCCAACATCGGAAAGAACCAGTGTTGGTTCTTGCTGAACAAAGTACACCGTGAAAAACGGAGGTGCTGCAAATGGTCGACCGAACACCACTCTGCTACCACTGCATGAGGCCAACCATGTCTACTGGGGGTGCCGGTACCAATGAATTGGCCTGCAAGAGTTTGTGCCGAACGACCTTCGACCACGTCTCGAGGAGCATCCGCGCGACATTGAGGATTATCTTCGGCGACCATTTGCCCTGGTGCCGACATTACTTCAAAGCTCCTGATCCCCATCACCTCGACAGGAGGTAAGCACGGCAAAGCAGGTGGGCGGCAATGCAGGACAGTTGATTTAGTGTTGGTTGTCGTCCAAAGACAATACCTAATAATTTGCTGAAACATATTACCTGTGTCCACGCAATGAAGCACACAATTTCCAACTTTGACGGAGAATGCCGCTGAGTGACTTGAAGGAATAGAATGGTTGGTTGTTCTCAAAGGTGGACACGGAGCATCACCCGACTTTACTTTGCCACACGAGACTTACACAAGTTGCAGTGGTCACAGGATGCAGAAAAAAATCGCCATTACGAATGGAAGTGAAATGGCTTGGATAGCGAACAAACACTGTTGCCTGTTGCCAGCCATCAAGTCAACACTACAGCAAAAGGCACAGCCACGTCAGCACTACATGACCGAGCTTGCTGCATTGGCACAGAGAACTACCAGGAAAATTTGCGGATTAGAAGCCAGCTTTGCAGCTTCAGTGCCTCAAATCTCAGTGGCCGCACACGACGTATGATTACAAGACGGCATCTGTCGGTCAAAGCTGCCACTCGACCAAACTGAACACCGACGTGACAGGGGCGTTATCCGACAAAAAGGAGCACAGGTACTACAACTGGACGCCTGACACGAGACTGTTACAGAAAGAGCTCGTTATGGAACAATTTTCTAAGAATCAATACTTATGTAATTGAGTAGAAATAAATGTATTTGATACACTAACCTGATAAACATATTTCCGCTCGCCTTTACGCCTTCAGAGTCTCTCCAGAAAGAATTATGTTCACGGCACGTGCTGGACATATTGAGGACACCCGCATCTCTGACCCCTCAATATTAATTAATGGGACATACCAGACTGGCAGACTGTTTGCATTGAGCTGCAGTCGTTCCACTTCTCCTGAACATGTGGCGCGTCTGAAATGCAGCTCCAGTGATGTGAAAAAGTTGTTTATTAATTTATTCCCTCCAAGGGTCTCTGCATTGCAAAGAGGATACTTAAAGCTACACACGTGATAACATCAAAGCACACGGACATTAACGAGCACAAACCAGGCCCAGCTACCGAAAATAAATATTACTCTAGTAAGAAATAATTATTGCTGCAACTTGTTGGTTGCAAAAACAAACACATTTCTGAGCATCTAGTTTAATAGGAGAATTGCATTGTTGTGTAGCAGGACACTTCCTATACGTATGACACACTAGACCCTTTGCAGAACCCCATCAAGCAACACAACTATCACCACTTTTTTTCGGCGTAAAGCATACAAATGGACCCCAGTTCACGTCGAAAGCTAATGCAGCTTTCTACTCCAATAGGCGGTTGCCCTTTTCCAAGTTACAATGATACAAAGTATAGGCAGCCCACACTTTTCAAAAAAGTCTATTGAAGAGACCGAAAGGGATGGTCCACCTTTTTAAACAAGACTGCTCTTCAGGCACGGGATGAACACAAATGTGAATAATTTGATCCAGGTAATTAGAACAAGAAATTAATTGACCGACTAATGCAATACACTCTTGATGAAAAAAAATATTGCTGCAATAAATTTTACAAAAGAGAAAAAATTGCAGTTAATCTATGCATACACCAAAACAGTTGTTCTTATAGCAAGTCGAAAAGCTTTGAAGCAGTTGCCTGCTACGATTTATTCATCCCCGCACTCAATAAAACGTCATCTCTGTAGCCGGAAATAAGTGTGCACTTCGCACTGACAAAGAAAGGAAGAAAAGCGATCGAATGTAGAAGCGTCGATTAGCACAAAAGGTTAAAGTGCGCAGGCGTTTCCTCGCTAAACGTTGTTATGGTTGTTCGGTGACACAGGGCTGAAACAACTTTCCCCAGGCCCTAACGCGACGTGTACCTTTCGCTTCGATTCTCAGACATTCCAAAGTTCAAACGAAGCTCGAAAAATGCGAATATTTTATGCCTTAAGTTATATCGTAAAATTGTTGATAAGTGCAAAACTTAACGGTCGCAGGAGCTTCCTCGCTAAAAGTTGCTGTGATTATGCAGTTACCTAGGACTGAAACAAATTCCCCTAGGCCCTACATCCGACGCATACATTTCGCGTCGATTCTCAGATATTTCACCGTACAAACAAATCTAAGAGAATGCGAAACGTTTATGCTAAAAGCACTCAAAGTTCTATCCATCCTCGAACAGATCCCGAATCCGAGCACCGGTAAGGTGATACGGCTGATGCTGTCTCACAGGTGTTAATATCCAGATGATCGAGAGCGATCTCGCGCAAAAAGCGTATAAAGTCTCATTCCTTCATATTTTCTCATTATACCTGCGTCAGCGAGAACGAAAAAGCCGGAAGTCGTCGGAAAGCCCCGGCACATCACGGCTACTGCGCACCAAACAAACTCGGATTCGCCAGCTCTGGGCGCTGCCATCTTACCTGTGACGTCACGGCTCTTGGGAGGTCTCGTGACGAGCAGTCACATTTGCGTAAACCATGGTGCCACCGGGGGGGGGGGGGGGGGGGGGGGGGCGGGGGGGTGTTACTTCCGAACATCCCGTTTATCACTCTAAGCTCCTCTACCTCGTTGGAAAGATTGCAGCCTGCAGAGCACTTCCATTGGACATATACGCGCGCACTTGCCGCAACGTCTTGTTTTGGATTCGTTTCAATAATAAAGACGGGTGAATGTCGCACTGTTGCCCCCCTCTGTTGATCCCAACAGTGGCTCTGTCTCGACTTCAAAGAATAATCTTTGAAATCGCAAAAATAGTCAATGCTAAAACAAAGAAAAAAACATTCGTGGTGTTATTTTACTTTATCCTTCATAAATAATTACACAAGAACTGGTCTTGTTTTTTTGTGTGTATTTATTACCATGTTATTTGTTACTCTATACTATTTCTTCGAAGTGCAGTTTAATGGAAAGAGCAAAACATGGCAAAGCACAAAGTTCTTAAAATCTGCTGATTTTTGTGCAAGTCTACCATCTTTCTGGGGATCAATCTGCTGACTTTTCGTTTTCTCCGTCTGGCAACAGTCCGTCGTACTTCCTATAGTACCTGACTGTAGCGTGCGTAGGCTTTGTTGTTCTCTTGCGTGTCTTGGGATTTTGGTGTCACGCAACATTGGTGTCACGCAATAGATCCATGCGAAATGCATGCTTATGCTAAGTTCACGGATGGTTGGCAATTTATTTTGCCCACATCTCTGGAAAAGAAGTTCTCGCCTCGCGATGCTGCCGGTTTCGACGCGACCCGGCTGTGCATGGCCTACTGGGTTTCAAATCCCGGCGAAGATGAGGACTTCCACAACGCCAGCGCTATCCGTCTGGGCGGTAAGTCTAATTTATTAGAGGTTAAAATAATCTTCCATGCTTTTGTGGATTAAAAACAGCCTTCAAATGCAAAAGCTGGCTTCAAGCCACTTAAAGCGTAACGTGACTTTTGATTGTTGTAATCTGCCACCGTGCGCTCGGCCGGGCCACTTTCTCAACTCGCATCATTCATTACTTCAAGGCAAGAAAGAAAATCCTTCGTTTACACAGCTGGCTTATTTTCTTGAGGTTTGGCTATTGTCAACTGCATGGTTTCAAAATGACGAAATTATTAAATTGATTCTACTGTCAATGGCGTCCAGTGAGTGCTTAAAGTTTGTCTGAATATCTGTTTGCTTCATGCAGAACACCTTTGCAGTTTAAAAAGTCAGCCAATTTCATGAATTCGTGCACTTGCGGAGGGTGTATCAACGAGCTTGGCCCATACAACAAATGAAACGCCTGTCTTTCGCAGCTTGTTGAGATATGGCAGCTTTTTTCAACATTCTGGCGTGACCACAGCAAATACCTGTTTGGGCAGGATGGGACTGGGGCAGTAACTCCAAACTGACCTCCCTTCGTGTCAGTACGTGTGTAGAACTTCTTATACTCATGTCAATAAAACAAGGTTGCTATTTAAAAATCTTTTTTACAGCGAGTCTTGATGATTTCCTGAAGAAGGTGCAACTCAAGCGGTACCCAATTCCTGGGATTGTGGATGGTAGTGCAACGCAGAAGCAGCCTGCAAGGAAGGCAATACTAATAGTGTTGTGTCCTACTGTGTTTATCTTTCACCTCTTCTTCTTTGTGTTGTCCGATCTATGGCGTTATTCTTCAATACATCTTCTTTCTTTTCCTCTTCTCTGTTCGGTCCGAATAAATCAGTTCCTCACGAGACTCTGCCCGCGATAGTCGTGCTCTGATAGCGCTCCACGAACCGCCCAACACTACAAATAGTTTTGCTGTGTAATTGCTCCTAACGACCTAACAACGCTGCCATCTCCAAAGGATAACCAAAAATATTTTAAGCTCATTTAGCCTTAAAGAAATGGAGGCTAAAAATGATTTCCGACGTTAGGGAAAAGATGGTACTTCCTCCCGTACGATAAAAGAGCGAGCATCTAGAGGGACACTGACAGGATATTTATGCTTGCCCTGGTTTTTAGTTGTACGTGACATATGAGAGCCAAACTACCCAGGAAAGAATTTACGGCTTGAAATTCGGTTTCTTTCCGCCCGAAAACTGTCCATCGAGAACTGGCGGGTTTAAGTCACGCTCATTCTCTTTTTCGTGGTTACAGGGTGTTTTCTAAGGTTTAGGCACAACCACCAAATTAAATAAAAGTCGTGGGTCATTGCAGGCGCCACAGTCAGTATTAAAAATAGAAATATGAAACCCGTTTTTGTGGCTTCCAAAAAGCTGCAAGTACGTTGACTGAAAAAAAGAAGGTTGCACAGACAACCAGAAGCATTCTGTGCGTTCACTGCATAATTCTCAACATGGCGTCGTCTCCCGTCTCGAGGGACTAGCTGATTGCAGCGGACGACGGGCGTTGGACCTCTACTTCAAAGCTGTCGGTAACGGTAACGGCGAAATCTATCTTCCTTCGAAAGAGAAATTTTAGACCGATCAAAAGAATTGATATTCATCATGTACGACACGCCCGACCAGCAGGCCGATCGCATGAAGACGTCACCGGGCCGTTGTCGCTTCTCGTGGCTGAAGACATCGCTCGCACAAACGTCAAGCACGAAGTGCGTACTTGGAGTTGAATACGCTCGCGTACGGTTTCTTTACTAAATGCGGATGTGGCCTATGCATGGTGCTGCCCGACTTTAAGCCGGCAGTGCATGTACTGGAGAGAAATCGGCACTAAACCTTCCGACATACAGTCGACCACCTGCATTACTACGAACAAAAGAGTTCCTTCAGTAGCTCTGTGGAAAGACGTCCGCTTGACACCCAGCAAGCACAGGTTAGATCCATAGTATGGGCGTACCATTTTTTTTTTGTCAAACATTTTGCGGTGTGTACAATTCTTTTTTTCAATTCTCACTGAAAAAGCAGTTGTTGCGGATGATACGTCGCTGAACTAAATGGTATGGAATGCCGTTTTTGAGACATGCGAACTCAATGTACCCAGTTTCCACAAAATGCAAGGAGTATATGAATCGTGTAGCCTCCGCTTTCCGGGCTTCGCGTAACTGTTCCACAGGAATTGCAGCAGGCCATTGATTCCGACCCGTTAATCTTTGGGAAACTTGTGCAGTCTGTCGTACAATGCCACTTTCAGATGCTGGATATGTAAGGCAGTTCTTCAAGCAACATCTTGGGAGTATTCTTTTCGGAGCCGATCACAGGAATTCACCAAGGGCACTCACTACTAATTATCAACACTTAAATGTACAAAACGACTCATCTTGAAGTACAGAACAGCGAACGGAACAAACATAACTGCAAAGGAATCGCACGGCGAACGAATCCCGCAACGCAATTCGTCTGCTGCGTGCGAAAAAAACAATCGCACGGTCGGGTGTAGCCACGTGACTTCCGCCACCCCTGTACTCTCCTCTCCAGTTCTCCGTGCGGTGCGGAGGTTTCGGTTTCGGTTCCGAGCAGTTTTTTGGCTTTATTAAAAGAATACGTGACTCTGTAGCAAAATATTAATTGGGTAGCATTCCGACACCATAATAACCCGCCTAACCAAAAACAAAGCAATGGGGGTGTCCGTTTCCCTTTAAAGACGCACTCCCCAAAGGACGCCCCCCCCCCTCCTCAAGTTAATTTTAATATTACCACGGGTCTTAATATTTTATCTAAAGTAATACATAAATCTTTGTCTATCGTGAAATTCAAGTAAGGATGTAATGACAACATGTTTGCCTACAAGCTGCATGCACGTGAATGAATGTCACAATGCGAATGGATGAATGACCGTCTTGGCACTTCTGGACAATTGTGAAAAGAGTACCGATACTTGAGTGTAGCTTTCTAGAGGCTATTGTCATTTTAAATTGCAATTCTGATCTGCTTTCTCAGCTCACACCTTCATGGAGTACGGTAATGGGGAGAAGTGAGTCAAGGCCAGCCTCTCACGATTTCTGTCCCAGGGATAATATGCTCTTTCATGTAAGCCGCTTCATTCTCTTAAGACCCGTTCACACTCTTGCAACCGAGTACGACCGATAGAGACAAGACCGCTTTTTAAGCCTCTTACGAAGTCTTAGAACCAGCTCCGCAGCGGCACATCCGGTACTAAGACGTCGCAAGAAGCTTAAAAACCGTTCTGGTCTCTCTCGGTCTTACTCGACCGCATATATGTGAACGGGCATTTAAGAGACAGAAGTAGACCCCTTTTTCAAGACAAGAATGACGATAATAATCCCTGAAGATGGGGAGCAAGGGGGACAAAGCAGATTTGTGCTTGTCCTTTGTCCCCCTTGTACCCCTTTTCCAGGTATTATTATTGTATTCATACCTATTGCATTGTTGTGGGCTTCAGATTTTTACAACCTATGGTATGCGGATTTGTGTTGTGGAACTTAAAGCTATTGAACATTGAAACGTTTTCAGAAATACTGGAGAACCCTGCTGGTGCGTTTTTAGGCACTCACAATTAAGGATCGTCAGATGAGAGAAAATATAAGAACTGATAATGCCCTTGGGATAGCTATAGAAGTTCCAGGAAGCTATATATTATCTCAGTTTATTTCATCAACTTTCAGGGCTGTAAACAAATTGCCTTATTTTATGAGGTGACAATTTTCTCTACAATTTCTAAAATTGCGTCTGAACTATAAGTAACGCACTGTTGACAAACAAGCTTGCATTTTCCCACAGCAGCTCTGGGCACTGCGTGCACAGAAACCAAATTTGTGTGAGCAGACATGACTGCGCATGTGCTGTGCCGACATCCGCAACACCGCAGTGGTCCGACATCAGAGCAGAGATGGCAAAATTACATTCAAAAAGTAATTAAATTACTGTAATAATTACTTTTTGAAACCTGACAAAATGTAAAATACATTACAAATTACCGCAGATCATATGTAATGACATCACATCACAATTACTTTCCAAAACTGATTAAATTACTTTTAAATTACTTTTACATCACTTTTGAATAATTGGAGGAAGGAATTGGGGCTCATTTTATTTACCGTCTACATCAACACAGTGTTTACAAGACAAGCCCTTGTTTGCCCAGGCAGCGCGTGTGCAGGAACCAGATCCAGAAAAAGCGAGGCACTGCGCATCCGCAGTGCCGGCAGCAGTGCCACCGCAGTTATGTGACGTCAAAAAGCTGCAGCTCTTGTTAGGTAATCTTGCTGCTCCCACCTCACTGTCAGCTTAGGAATAAACAAAGTATAGTATCGTCCTAATGACGCGACACCGTGACTCTGTCGTGCCTAGAGTTGATAATCCGTGGCCTTCCAACGATGTCTACACGTAAGCTTTCCTCCTTCGCCTTCCTAACCCTCCTTTCTGCGTCTGTCCAGCTCCTCGCACAAGGCTTTGCGCTCAGGTGGCCGTCGTAAATTTCCTCCGATGCTCTTGCACAAAATTTCACCATACAAAACAATTTTCTCTATTTTTAAAGCTTGGAAAGAAAATTTCTAATTTAGGACAAAAGCGATTTGAAAAGTAATGAGTAATTTTCTCGAAATTACTGCCTGAAAGTAATTCATTACATTGCATAATTACTAGCCTAGAGAAATATTTTATTACATACTCATTACTTCAAAAAGTAATTTAATTACTATAACTCGATTACAGTAATTTCATTATTGGCATCTCTGCATCAGAGTCACCTGTTTCTCAATAGTTGTATTTAAGAGGTATTGAAATATAAGGATGCAAAAGTTCTGAGCCCATCGAGCTAAACTATAGCTCCCTCACACAAATCACTGCACCCTGCATTCCAGATCAAAGCAGTGGAGCTTGATGCAAATAACAATGCTTGAACATGGAGGCATGGAGGAGGCAAAGAAATATGGGCTGTCAAGAGAGCCTGAGTCTCGTGCCGTGTCATACAGGACCAAGCGAGAAACACAATGCAGAGAGGCAAGGAGGTTAAATAAAAGGAGTAAAGCAACAGAAACAGGGTAGCCGTGTGTCCCTAGTAGTCATTCCGGCCACCTTTCTTGGCAGTTTTGGGGCATAAGAACCGGGAATGCAGTGCATAAAGCCTGTAATTCAAAAACATATATACTTATGGACGTTCGACAGCACCGGCGTCCGTGAACATATCAGCCCAGAAAACATACGAACAGGGCTCCTCTGTGCATGTTAGCGAATGTGCTACAAGAATATATATGCTCCTCATATGCCCGTTTAAACTGGAATATTTTTTTTTCTTTCAGCTCATAACTTACAGACAGTTCTGGAAGCAAGGGAAGGCAATTTTTTCATTCATCGTTTACGATTGGGCAATTAACTCCGTTTCTTAAATCACTAATCATTTTGATAACATTGTGATATAAAAATTTTGGTTCATTAAACTGTCCTGCAATTTTCGTTTTCCTCCGATATTGCTAGCAAGCACTATGTGCATCAGACCATGAAATCCCACGAGGACGTAGAGGGCACTGCCAAAGACATTGGTAATGTCATGGATGCTATTCTTATCACAGTTTTTTGGCTGGCCAGCTGAAAGTTAACGAAACATTGACATTGGCGAAATGGCTATGAAAGTCGACCAAATGACGTCTTACAATACCATCCACGGCCGTCAATGGACGCTAATCTTCGTTTAGACACCATCCTATCGACCTCCGTAGCCATTTTGCTGCCATCAAACTTCCGCCATTGTATCGCCAGTGTATTGACCTACTAATTTCAATATGCCTATGTAGGCGATCAAAAGGTTATAAAATTTATAGTCTTTATTTTCTCCCATTGACATTAGTATGCTGATACACTGGCGATTCATTGGCGATAGCTTATAGAGTGGCGAAGGGTTGACAGTGGCGAAATGGCTACGTAGGTCAATAGGATGACGTCTAAACGACGATTAGCATCTATAGCTAGCTGATCGAATGCATAAAGACACCTATCACCATATGGCGATAATACATACTTCAAGTGGCGATGGCCATCTTTATAGGGGATGGTCCGCAGAACGATATGGTTTTCGTGGCCAGCACTTGGTGGTGTCCATTTGGCGGATCTCTTGACCCACAAATTGGACACTCAGAATGCAAAAAAGGCCAACTCTGTTCCTTGAAGATTCTAGAAGAGAAGCTCAGTGTCGTTTAGGTAAAAGCCCACTTTCTGCATGTTTACAGGACTTGGAACTGCTTTGAAAAAAATTAAAATAAAAAGTATGTATTTGTGTAAAAGTAATAGGAACAAAAATACTACTTTTACGGAAATTCTTGAAGGAAAAAAAACGAAAGGAATAAGAAAAATAATGGTAAGAAGTTTGGCAAGCCTTTTCCGTGTTTTACACTGGGGGTCATTCCATGTTAAACGTCCCAGACGTTGCGCTCAACCACGTTCGATTTCTAAAAAAATATTCATGGCCTTTTGCCGCATTGTACGTATCCATGCCCTAAAATACCTGTGACAAAAAAAAAATTCATGGCGTGAGCGCGGTCTTAACTTTTAAAAATAGTGTGAAACTTAGGTATCGCTTTATAATTTAAGAAAAATCTGCTTTTTTAATAAAGCACCTAACAATATTTTTTTCTTGAAGCTGCACAACTTTCGACTTGCAATGTGATTGGGCTTGTGCAGTTTGGTTTAATTTAAATATTTTTTATAAACACCATTTGTTTTGAAAATGTTATCATATTTATTATCATTAAAAATATCTAATTGTCCCAGGGACTTAAAAGAACTTTTTATCGGCTGCCCCCCTTACCAGTATATAATCTATAAAAAGATGTTTTAACCGAACAAATAAATATCTCGCAGTCAAATATTCTGACGTTGGCAAAAAGTGCGTTTTGACGAATGAACAGCGGTTTATTTCACCCTGAGGTGGTCCAAGTAAAAATACAAAATATGGTGGGTTCGAAAAAACGACTGATTGTCTTTCGATTCTGAAAGTTTAATCAAAGTAAGTTTTTCTTAAAGCAAGAATAGCATTGAGTTTCGGAGTGTGAGGAGCCGCCCTGGGATACAAAGCGCACAACGGGCCTGCTATGGCAACGTACTAGCGGCACCTCCGATTATCAACAGGATGCATGCCGCTTCTTCCCTTGCAGCTGAAAAGACGGACAAGGGGAAGTGGCAGTAAACTCCGTTCTTCCTTTGGACCTAATCGAGTCAGCTATCGTCACCGGTGGCGTGCTGTGCGGCGAAGAGGCTTTAAGAAGCGACGCCGGGTTGTGGTGCGAGAGTTCAACTTCAAAAATTGTTTTCTCGCTTTAAACCAAAATTGCCTTGGTTAGACTTTCAGCATCAAAAGATTATCGATTGTCCTTGGAAACCCATAATATTTTGTATTTGTACTTGGAGAACCTCGGGGTGAAATAAACGGCTGTTTATGCGTGAATACGCACTTTTTGGCAAATTCAGGATTTTTGTTTTACTCCGACATATTTAATTGAGTGGCTTGATTATTTTTTTTATAGATCAAATACCTGCAGGACAGCCGATAAAATGGTTTATGAAGTCCCCGGAGCAATTATATTTTTAATTTTAAAAATTAAAAAAAAAATTGTGTTTAAAAGAGTATACTTAAATTAAACAAAACTGCACAAGCCCAACCACATTGCAAGTCAAAAGTCGTGCAGATATAAGAAAAATAGATTGTTGGGTGTTTCATAAAAACAGTTGATTTTTCATTTGTTAGAGTGATACTTAGTTTCACGCTATTTTTTTAAAGTTAAAACCGCGCTCACGCCAACAAAAATATTTTCCGTCAAAAATATTTTAGGTCATGGCTACGAACAATGCGGCTAATTTTTTTTTAGAAATCAAAGGTCGTCGAGCGCAACACTTGCGACGCTTGAGATGGAATGACCCACTGATATTTATGACAGTGCACCCTTCTAAGAACAGAATCTGGTTTGTGCAAGAAGGAGAGTCCTAGTCACTCTACGATTAAACATACTGTGTCAGCCAAGGAAAGACGGTGGCCAGGCATCTCTGCTTGAGTGCGCACCCTGTTGCCGGCGTCAGGAAGGGCACTCGCACCTTAGTTCTATGACTTGCAGACCTATTCCTTGTACTGAGACGGAATACCGCGTGTTCCAGTGGCAGCAGGACACAAATTAGACATCCGTGTTCAAACAGCGTAAGGTCGGTCTACCTTTGAGGTGTGTTAACACTAGTTTACGCCGTAGATGAACAATTTGGCCAATGCGCAATACGGCTGCCATAGTTTGGGGCTATTAAAGTTTATCACGTAGTAGTGATAATCAACTGCACGCCGGTACGGTGCTCATCCAGAGTGAAGCGAGCAGAGGTGCGGTTAGCTAATATGCTCTCGGCCACCGATCAAGCTAGCAGCAATAAACTGCTAGCTTGATCACACAAGGATTTGTACAGAATTTTCCTTACTGTTAATAAATAATTATTCCACGCTTACAAACAAAATGTGCAGCATTTTTAATTACGTACGATACGGTCATACTTTTAAACACCCTTTCTAAAACAGCTTGCAAGAGCATGTGTCAGCAATTTTTATTTATCACATTGTTGAAAACACGGCTCCTTAGCAACTCGTTCCGTTTTCTACAATCTGAGTTTCAATTGTTTAATGTATGCATGCTTTTCTGCTGTCATAAATATGCTCGACTGATTGATTGGATTTATTGGTGTTGACCCTTATGGAGTTCTGGCTGTTGAACTGTTTCTAGATGCTTTCTCAGTCTTTTCCTTTGTTGTGTGGTAATCTCCGGGCAACAAGGTCAATTCATTGGTCATTTCGGAGTCTTCTGTGGATGTCGGGAACGTCGGGTGAAGATCTTGAGTTTCGGCTGATTTATCTGCAAAAGATCGTGAATGCGATGATGTTGCCATAAAGAAATGGAATAAAAATAGACAAAAATAGAGTGGCAAAGAAAAATAAATGTACGAAAAACGCCCCGCATCGCTGCATCCTCTTAAAGACTATAAGACGTGGGCGATATTGTTAATAACGGCAATACGTTCACTTCGTTCGAATTTCTTGTTGATAAAAAAAATACATGTGAGCAGTTTGAATACGCAGCGCCCACCAACGTCCCGGTTTTTAATCATCGATTCAAAATTGGAAGTTAGTCACTATTGATTCAATAACGTTCTTACGTTTTAGCGGAATAGCGTTTAGGAGCTCGTGTCGGAGAAAATCCGGTGTCGTGGTCGACGTCGGTGGAACCAAAAAATCCCATAATGCGACGCGCCCAGCCACGTGCACGATGCTGCGCGCATTGATTTATAAGATTTAATTGCTAAATTTGACGACCAAAATAATCCCGCCAAATTTAGCGAAACATTTTTCCGCCAAATTTATCCTAAAATCTTCTCGCTAAATTTAGCGAATCAATAGGGTCTCGACGTTACAGCCATGTGTGACGTCACTTGACACGTGACGCTACCGACTAGACCAGGCACATACGCTTGCACGGCTTGTCAGCGAACGCGTGTTTAAATGAGAAGTCTTTGCGAACGGGAAACGCGAACGCTATCCCGTTCGACTTTTAAAGGCGAAACTTCATCGTCCCTCAAGTTTCTATATTTTCTAATTATCGATGCGCGACCAGTGAAAGGCCACTCAAAACTTTCTTACAGTTATATAGCATTTTCCACCCAAGAAACGCAGTCCCCCTTCTGCATTCTTTTGCAAAGAATAATTACGGTGCTTCGCTCAGGCAAAATTATTAAGTATCTCATTATACTGTCAAAACAAAAATGTCATCGAGTATGCCAGTACTAAGTTATATATATATATATATATATATATATATATATATATATATATATATATATATATACCGGGTTGTTGTTTTTTTGCCTTTTATTCTTGCAGATTTGTTTTAAAAAGCCATGAAAGCTGCATTTATGCGGTTTGTAGGAGTGAGTTATGCGCCAAGGGGGACAATATGTGGGTGGCTAATCTTTGAGATAAGTCGACTAATTAATTAAAACTCACAAATTAACTTATTATTAGTGAAAATAGACATATGATTCCAATTAGAAACTTGCTGAGCGTTATCGAAAACCACTAGATCAGTCATTTTCAGAAAGACGTACAGCGCTTGAAAAGCGTAGTAGTGCACTAAAGTTACCACTCGTGGAGCAGGAACAAGGCTAGCGGTTTCGGTAAGGCGCCCGCACAATTTTTCTGACCCTTATTTAGCCCCCGCGTGAGAAGCGCACTACTGCGCTTCTCACGCGCTCCCCCTTTCTAGAAATTACTGATTTAGGGGTTTTGGAGGACGCGCAGCAAGTTTCTAATTAGAACATATGTCTATTTTGAGTAAATGAAAAGTTAATTAGTGAATTTTAATTAGTTAACCGACTTATTGGAAGGATTAACCACCACCACCCACATAATGTCTTCTGGGCGTATCTAAGTTTCTAATTAGAACATATGTCTATTTTGAGTAAATGAAAAGTTAATTAGTGAATTTTAATTAGTTAACCGACTTATCGGAAGGATTAACCACCACCACCTACGTAATGTCTTCTGGGCGTATAACTCACTCACACAAACCGCATAATTATAGCTTTCATGTTTTTTTTTTTTTTTTTTTTTTTGCTTTTTAACAAATCTGCAGGAACAAGGGAAAAAAACACCCGGTATGTATATATACATATATATGTGTGTGTGTGTGTGTGTGTGTGTGTGTGTGTGCGTGCGTGTTGGTCATTTACAATAGCTTCGCTTTTTCTCTACATAATCAACCTGCAATTCTACCAGAAGTCTAAACAACGCTGCAAGTGAAGAGTGGTGCACATTGTGCTTGTACCTTTATGGACGTATAAATCATATCTTACTTTGGATTGAAACTTCGGTTACCTGATGGTTTCGCATTTTTATTTAGCTTTTTCAGAGTAGCATACACACATTAAATTGGACTTCTGTATGTAAGTCATAAAAATATTTTGAGTATCATTTGTCAAAGAGCTGTTTAGGCAAAATTCCTAATGGTAGGTGACTGCGGTGTGCGAACATCTTACGGCAAATGCTACAGTGACCTTATTCTGGAAATGACAGTTTGTCATTTCAATGTTTTATATATTTTAATAAAACTGAATATCTTATTTCTTTGTGCAAAACCAATCTAAACTTCAAGTGTGTTAGTTTATGGTATCAAGAAAAGGTTAGTTACATTTTTTTTAAAAATAATATTACTTTTTTAGAATGTTTACAAAAAATTATTCCGGTCCAGTACAAAAAACAAAATTCCTTTTGGTTCGTGATTTTCAAAGAACCTAGAAGAAGAAAAGCACAACATCTTTATTTTGAAAATTTACGTTCTTCTGTGGGGAACCTAAAGTTTACCTTTATTATAGAAACTTTATTCATAACAAAATGCATTGCTCTAAAACAGATCCTCGCAATACAGCAGAGTTTCCCAAAAGAAGAAAAGATAAAACATCTGAACAAAGTCGACAGCATCCATCTTGCAGTGTTTGTATGAAGCAAGAGAATATAAACCTTTTTCACCAGGGCGCCGCTATCTTGAGTTGTCGTCACTTCCAGTAGGGCCGAAATTGCATTTTGGATATAAGCGTAACCGTTAGGCATTCTAGTTTTGCCTCCCCTCTAGTTTTTACTATTTACAGGTTAATTGTTTAATTACCTTTTCGTCGCCTCTACCGGATACGCCGTTTAGGTGCATAGAGATGAGAGTGCACGAAAAACGTCTAAACACCCCCGAAGGCAGCCTAAAACATGTTTTCTTTTTTGCCTCGGCTGTTTACATTTTCACGCAGAACCATTATAGCACAATATTTACAGAGAAGAACCATTACAGCAGAATATTTACATAAAGTTGTTTCTATAGATTAATCAGTTATATTTTAATAGGTAGGCAGTAAAATTAACATATTGCTGGAGAAGTATATTTAAAACTTAAGCACGAAATCAAAATCACACTGAAGAGTTCCAGTTTTGTATCAAAGTTCTTTGACGAAATAATGTTCAGACATGTATAAACGTGGATAGAGTAGGTTGTTACGTGAGAAGTAGTTAATAAAATGAATGAGAATGTAAGCTACTTCTCAAATATATCATGCTTGCCAAACTCACCCGAGATCTCGACTGTGCCCATGGCAATGCCGTATTTGTTCTTGGAGACGCATGTGTAGTTGCCGTAGTCGCGTTCGCTGACATTGTTGAACTTGGCTGTGGTGTTGTAGCCGACGCTGGAGAGATGCACGGACTCGCCATGGAATAACAAGGTCCCGTCATCCCGCTGCCAGTGCGTAAAGGTTAGACCGGGAGAGAATACCACGCAAACAAGTTCTGCACTCATGTTGCCGTCACATTTTCGTGTCCACTGCAACGTTGTGTTCACCGTTGGCTTGCCTGTGAACGGATGTAAAGGCATCATATTTTGTACGTAAGTCCACGTGTATGGTGAGGTATACTTATGAGTAGCACGTGTTAGTATAAATGGGTTTTATATCTCAAATAGAATATTACGTGATTACAATTTCCATCTAATTAATCCAAAACGCCTGCTTTGCCAGGCGTTGAATTCGTTTCTTTATGCACAATACATCCTTCGAGAATCGCGTGCAAGAAGTATGACAATACTCTAAAATATTGCGGGCAAAAACATGTAGTGCTTTGCGGGTAAGCATGTGTTGCAGAAACATATGTTGTATATACCAGGTCTTCGATTGAAACACCTAGAAATGAAAATTGCGAAGCGACGATGCATTGATGGGGTAGCTCTGTCGCGCACGGCACGTAGATGGTATTTCATTATTTTAATATTATGTTAATAAAACTATATTAACTGTTCACTGCGCGAAACTGTTAGCGCAATCAAACAATCACCATTCTTTTGCTTCTTTTCTAGTAGGATTGACAGACAATCATCAAACCTTCTCGTGTTGTTTAAAGTGATCATTTGTAGCACTAATCTAAGCTCCGAAATTCGCTACCCACCAATACCCTTCAAACTAGTATACGAAACAGCGCCGAAGTTCTATTCGCTCTAACCTTGTAGAGAAACATAAATTCATCTTGCTGGAACATGCTCCAGTTTTAGCCATAAAGTTTGGTAGCTGTGAGCGTCGGCAAACGTATTAAATACCTGCATACAGCTAGTGCTCGAACGGCACTCTAATATTGCCGCATGCGTGGCGAAGATTGAAAGACACGCTAATGACATCCGGAGGAACGCGATTCCAACCCCGCTAGGCCCAGGTGTTTCATTTATAACTCTGCACTCTTTGGGAAAGTTCCAGTGTATTCTCCACTGTCATCGTTCTGGTTTGGAACACTCTTGAACACAACGCGTGTATGAAAGCGCCGGTAACGCGCTACTTATTTTTACGTTTGAAGTCAAAATTTCGCCTCATTAAGTATTTAAGTTGCACACGCATCTGCTCATTTTTATTCCTGACACCTTGGTGCATGTGAGAGGAGACGTTCATCCTCGCTCAACCATTCCATGTAGTAGACATGGAACGCTTTTGGTAAGGACAACATAGACGAGAATGACCAACGATGATCAACGACCACGACGTGTCGCGTTAAACGATGGCGAGTCGCACCGAATGAAGCCAAACTACGACGACGACCTGCGACTACGATCGGCGGCGACGACCTGCGACGACGATCTGCTACGGCGACGTACGACGTCCACGACGACGACTTACGACGACGACGACCTACGATGGCGATGACCACCTACGATTTCTACGCTGACCTATACGATCACGACGACGACGCATGATTACGACGTCGACATACGACGACGACGACACCCGACAACGATTTACGATGACGAAGACGACCTACGACGACGACCCACAATGACGACGGAGCCCTCCGCCCACCTACGACAAAGACGACCTTTGACGACGGCGACCGACGACGACGACGACGAACTATGATGACGAGCGATCACAATGACCTAAGACGACATCATAAGACGACAGCCTGAGACGAGAACTTACGACGACAACCTATGACGATGACCGGCACTTCAACGAATGGGCAAATGAGTGCCAGTACTACTCACAAAAAAGATGACAACGATGAAGTAATTGACGGAGATGTGACCTTGATAAACTGCGATAATGCAAAGTCATTTCGTTATATAGTTCAATAGGTTTTCATTTTGTCAGCCTTTCGGTAAGCAGCGGGCCTCTGCGTCTTAGAGGGCGTGTAATGCCGCGCGCGTGGTGAAGTTTCCAACACATACGAGGGACAGGGTATCGAAGCCCGCCTGGCCCAGATCCCTTTTTGTAACTCTGCACTTTTCGGAAAGTTCCAGCTCATTCTCGGCTGTCATCGGGCGTTCCGGTTCGGAACATTCTTGACAATACACGCTCTGCATAAAACAACGACTGAACAAGGCACTAATATTTTGCTGCTATTAGGAGCATCAAAGAGGTAAAAAAATATCTTGGGGGACATCTCACGGAAACAACTGTAATATTCACATTGAGCCTTAACCCTATCTGAAAATACAACTATCGTATGATGTCAGCAAAGCATTTGAAATAAAAAAGTAAAATTGATCAACGAATGCGTAACACTCTGTTCTTATAAGGGTAAGAGAGCAGGACGCGCAGAATAACGTAAATAGGCTGATATTATGGTGCCTGTTTGTATTAGAATAGTGATACATGTAAGAATTACAGTAAGACAGCTACAACAAACACCCGCAGAAGTATCGGAGTTTTCGGTGGGAACAAAATTCGCCCACATCCAGAAGCACTACGTTTCCATTCCGGATCACTGAAACGATTGCCACTGCCTTCGCAGAAACGCATCGGCACTCACAATCCGCTAAATAAGAGCGGAAAAGAGCTGTCAAATTTACTTTAACATGTGTAAAAGTACCAACCAGGTAGAGCAGTGGTGGCAAAAGAGTGATGATTATTCTCAGAAACTAATCTAATTGTACCGTTTTTTTTTTTTTTGCGAAGTCACGCTAGCAAATTAGTCCGGTATTACTGACTCACCTGAGATCTCGACAGTGCTCATAGCAATGCCGTATTTGTTCTTGGAGACGCAGGTGTAGTTGCCGTAGTCCCTTTCCTTTACATTGTGGAACTTGACTGTGTGGTTGTTACCTGCAACGGCGAGCCGCAGGGACTCGCCGGGGACCTGTGGGGAAAGGCCACTGCGCAACCAATCTGTGTGACTTGGATGGGCGCTGTCAACAGTGCAAAGAAGTTCTGCAATGGGTCTGCCATGGAAACCCCGTGTCCACCGTAGGGTCGTTTCCACGGTTGGCTTGCCTGGGACAGGAAGAGAAGAGTTCAGATTATATGGTTAGGGTCACGTGTTTGGTACCTTCTCGTTTAAAAATTTACCTTGGAGATCGACAGTCTTTGTCATGCCCGGTCATGACCTCTTACGATGCGGTTGTTCCTGTGGATCTCTAGTTTCCACAAGGCGTTGTATCAGAACAGAGGCAGTCGTAACGCCGTGACTCAAACTCAGACGAAGATGATCGAAGCAACCTTAAGTGTTATTTATGACCACATCATACAATTATATACCGCGTTCAATCTGTGACGGATGGTCGCGAGTTAAGATTTTGTTTTTTAATTTGACGTATCGTAGAGTCTTTTTTTGAATTCTGTTGTCGAGTGATGGTACATATGACCTTAGATCAATATTTCACCTGGAGGAGCATACAGAAATACTGCTGTAAAACATGTAATGTTTCGGAGTTTGTACGATGATTCAAGTATCAAGAAAAAGATCTAGGAGTGCGCAACAAGCCGCTACGTTAACAAGATCTAGGAGTACATTCCGACAAGGCGTCTGTGCACTGTTTTGTCTGAATATATAGCACTCTTTAAATAGGAGATAGTGTGTGCCCTGTCGCATATTGTTCAGATATTTTTTTACATTGCTTTTCCTGAAGTACACGGGATACTTTTGCTAGATCCCAATGTTGTTGAAAGTTTAAACAAATTAACAATATCAAAAGTAATCTGGTTGTTGTTATAACGTTTATCATTATAACAAAACATATAACCTTTTTTTCGGTTTTCAAGCTATTGGGAGTCTTGAAATGTTCAAAACAAATGCTGGGTGCTTTTGCGTAAGTGTAACATATTTGTCTAAAAAGAAAAACTGCGTTAAAGTTTTTCTAATTCGGTTCCTGCAAGCGAGCTATAAGGCCAAGGGAACACAATGTAGGGGTCTAATTGACACAGTAAGCCCAATAAGTAACTAAAAAGTAAGTAAGTATTCTAAGGGGTTTAAATAAACATGACTCACACCATAAGTTGCTCTGCGTCAACAAAAAAAAAGCGAGGTTAGTCATATTTAGCGTGATGGACCTAATCTGACTAACTTCAGATTCGGCAAAGTTTGGCAAAGATTCTGCTAAAATTCGGCAAATGCCTCTGCACGCGCAAGAACACGACTGGGTCATGGATTGCAAAAGGTCGCCGTGCAGTCGTGCGGTTACCATCGGAGTGTAGTACAACCACCGGTTACGGTGAGCTGTGCAGTAGGCAATATGGTAACTGTGCGTTTGCGAGCAATTCTGCAAGTGTGGTTTTCTTCAATATTTTCTGCCTCAAGAACAAGGTCGACCAGTAATTTACGGAGTCTACTGCGGAATTGAAAATTATGCGGTACATTCTGGATGACGTTATTTTCATTTGACTTTTCCATTGATGCAACTAATGGTGAATTCCACTCGTAGATCCGGAGCGCTTCCCAAAATCCGCGAGGGAGGCGAAATTCCGCTCCGTGGGACCCGCTCCGAATCGACGAGGGGAAGAGAAACTTGCATTTTTGGAGCGACCTCCCCCACACCCCTCCCCACCCCTTCTCCCTCCCCACCCCTCTCTTCCTTTCGCCGTACAAAATGGCCGCTGCTCGAACTTGATAAGCCCACCAACGCCTCAGCCGGCTGATCTTTCCGACGACCAGTGACGACTGTCACTGCTTAGCTGCAGAAGTAACACGCGACACAGGCCGGGCGAAATTATACGCACCACGGCGCCCATGTCACAAATAACGAAGACGTCCGCGTTCGGCACCGTCACATACCTTTCGGCCGCCTCGAAGCGGCGGGGCACGGACATGCAGCGATTGCCAGCGGTGGAGTTCAGATTTGTAGTACGACTTTAATAAACACAGGTAACAAACCATCACTTGCTCGGTCGTTGCCTAACCACTTCTTGCTTTATTTCACGGGAAAACGCCGAAAGAATGCAGTGTAAAAAGGTAAACAATCACTGGCTGCGAAATGAATAGGCCTAACCTTGCGTCTGCCTCCGGCTTTTCTGTCGTTCTTCTCGTTCTTCCTCTTACGATCACAGACGTCAACGCTTACGATTTGCCACGCTCCACATTCCCGGCTTTTTATCCCTGATCTACGCGAGGTAGAAGCGTTCGAGCCGTCACAATCCAGAGTAAACATCCGACGCACCCGAACAGATCCAACTCCACGACCCGACCGGCCCGCCGATCTCTCCAACCTCGCCGCGCATGCGCACCGCCGATTTAGACGGAAATCACGTGGGCCGCTCTGTCAGCTTCCGGAGAGATCCGTGAAAACCCGCAGAGCAAGTTCGGCAGGGTTTGGGGCGCTCCGTGGAGCGGGCGCTGCCAGAGATCTACGAGCGGAAGATGACCAGCTCGAGCCAGATCTGCGAGTGGAATATGCGCGCTCCAAATGGAGCGCTTTTGGAGCGCTCGAGATCTGCGAGCGGAATTCACCATAAGTAGTTGAAACATTGACGGACAATTACTTTAAAGCACTCCTCGCAATTATGGCGCTCCTCTTTTCGGCTCACGAGCAGTTTGTGGCAAAAAGAATGATATTCCGTTTTAATTAGCGTTATTTTGCAGTTTTCATGCATATGCGAACTATCATTCTCGATGTGGCATATCCGACATTCCTGACTTTTCCTATCTTCCTGAATTCCGTGTGTTTCCTGACACCAGAAAGCGGCGTTTTAAAGGGTAAAATCGAGGCGTAGCGAATATGGGACACACACCTTTATGCAAAGCTGACGTCAAGTGACTCAAATCAAAAACAGGCATATTTACAATAAGATTCTTATCTCTTCTCGTGAAGGCTCAGGAACCGTTATATTCGTTTTCGCGCACGAAACGGTGACTTTACGAGAAAGTAAGAACTCTGTGTTATGGCCTTTACTTTAACAATGTACACACACTTGTAGACTTGCACTGATGAGGACTCAATACCAAAACTCTCGTAGCGTGATTCGTGACTGCGGCCGCTACTACCCAACCACGTTGTCATGCCACTTCTGCAAGGAGTCGTTCTTAAATTGTCAGTAAATACACAAAAACGACACCGATACAATTATCTTGTAGAACATCACATTATTAAGTAATTAGTGCGTCAATATGTATTACATGTTGCATTCAAATTGAGAAAAAAGAAATCCGTTTTTCGTCAGAAAAAAAAAAACAAAACAAATATCGACGTTAAGCCTGGGAACAAGGCATTTTTGCCGAATTTTAGCCGATTCTTGAGAAAAGTTCGGCAAACGTTGGGCTTTGCCGAACCCCAAGCTCCGGCACCGAATTTTCGATTCGGCAAAAGTTCAACCCACCCCTTATTTTTAGAAAGACTTGGTGCGGGAAGGAAACGCAGTAGTGCGCTAAGGTTGCCACTCGCGCAACAGACTCAGGGCTGCGTTGAGAAAACGCGGGCGAAAATTGAAATAGAAAAAACACGCGGGCACATTATCGCACTGGTAGCCTTGCTCATGCTGTCCATGTGGCAACTTTAGCACTCCACTGTGATTCCCAGGTGTTCCAAGTCTTTCTAATATTAACTGATTTAATGGCTTTTGATGACGCTTAGAATGTTTATAACTATAACCCTATGTTAATTGTTATTAACTAAAATAATTTACGTATTTTAGTTAATTAGCGACTGATATTTACGCTTCGCCCCGATACTATATTCTCCTGGTCATTAACTTACACAAACTGCATTAATGTAGCTTTCCAGGGCTTTGTTCTAAAGAAATCTATTAATCTTAAAAAAAATGTCTTTATACTTGAACATTTAAAAACAAATATAGCATTTGCGCCGCACGTATGGTGTAAATGAAAATATGTTAGGAAAACGTCTAAACAAAGTATCTGATTTAGGTAATACATTCTACCAACTGGGATGTACAGTTGCCAGTCCTGGTAAAGGCAAGGGAGCGAGATAGATAAAATGACGCATGAAGTTCGTTAATATAGTAGCTTTTTTGTTTTGGTATAATCAAAATTTGAACACATTTTGTTCATTTTGGCACATCGCTGAAGCAGAGAAGGTTTCATGTATGCGCTATGCATGCGTTGCTTCGTTATACTTTTGTAATGGTACGGTTATACTTTGGTGTTTGAGAATGATCACGCAAGTTCAAGTTTATTCAGGAGGGTAGTTTGTGAGGAGTATTATTTAATCAGCAGTTCACATGGGTTCTGCATATTCCGGGAGTCCATTCAACGCTTGGAGTTGTTAGTGCTCTTGGATTGCAACGAGTCGTCCATTGAGGTTACTAATGCAATCGCTAGTGGAAGAAGGCACTTCGGACGCTATCCAATCTTGGCTGCTCTGCTTAGACGTGACGTTATACGTCCGCTGCGATATGTATTGATGGGTTATGAGCTACCCCTTGAGGTCATCGGGTCATGATGGGTGCCACGCCTAGTCATTCGGGAGCCAGCTGCGCGCGACGACGGTAGCATATTCCCGCAGGCTCCCAATGAGCAATACTTGGTCCTGCTGCGTGTGCTTTCTTTCACCTCCATATAGTGCCGAGAAAAAAAAATTTGAGCTAAGGACCGCGCGATCAGGGGTTAGTTCTCACTTATTGGCTTGTTGAGTATCGTATTTTACTATTGTTTACGCCTAATTAGGTATCCGCATGATTATCTATAACAAAGAAGACGTTCTTTTAAGAAGCTGTCTATTGCCTGCTGTAGACTGTGTATGCTTTATGTAGCCTTCGAATGCGTGTAATGCTTTTTTATTACACTGGAACTTATAGCTTTCCGCAAGATGTACACCACAGACTTTGTTGAAAGGGAACAAATTGTTACTTTACGGCAGACAAAAGGTTTTGAGTACTCTCGGCACCCTGGCAGCTCTTCGGCCCAGTCGCCCCACCGCGGGGCGCAGGTGGCGAACTTTCCCACGTGGCGGCGGAATCAAGCCGGCTACGCTCACATCGTGGGCGCGGCCTTCATAAGGCGGGTCAGAGATGGCACGCAGGCAGTCGCTGCTTGGACTCAGGCGCCGGTGGTAACAATGTTAATTGTCTTGTCTATGTCCAATTAAACGTAGTTTCTTGTTCTTGAAGTCGTTGGCTCCGTGTTATTTCTCCGGCGCGGGTATGCAGCATGGCAAACCGACCACAATGGCGCCCAAGCGTGGTATGCTACCCACCCACAGGATTTTTACGAGCTTGGTTTCTTCTTTCGGTAAGCCTTTTCCCCACCCCCCGTGTTTCCTACCGTCGTTCCGTGCTTCCGTCATGTCCGCGTTTGTTGTATTCACGTGTTTCTGGCTGTGTTTTTGTGACCACGGCAATCGTTTTGCGCACTTGTGCTAGTTTTTTGGGGGCGTTTTTTTTTTTGTTTTTGCAGGCTTGCTCACACGGGAGCAGGAAGCTGCGATGGCCACGGCGGCACAAATGAACCTGCTCACGAAGGTCATGGAGATGTGCGATTCCTTGATGCAGCACCTGACCCACACGCCTGGCCAGCAGAAGACCCCGCCGCGAGTGCTCCGACCACCCCTAACTGTTTCAGTCTACACGGGGCACGACGACGTCAAGTCCGTGGCAGACGTCATGGGCGACCTGCAGGCGTACCACCTTGCCTTCGGTGCCTCGGAAGCCTTCAACGTGGACCGGATTGCCCCGCTGGCGTTGCAAGCCAGCGCCAGGTGCTGGTTGGGGGTTGCAGGTCCCTTCACCAGCATGGCAAACTTCCAGACAAGGCTTCGAGAAGAGTTCCTGCCTACGGGCTATGCAACGCAGATTCTCCGAGAGCTCGAGGCAAAAACGCAGCACCCGGACGGAAGTCTGGTCCGGTACGT
This sequence comes from Ixodes scapularis, assembly GCF_016920785.2. Lineage (NCBI taxonomy): Eukaryota > Metazoa > Arthropoda > Arachnida > Ixodida > Ixodidae > Ixodes > Ixodes scapularis. The sequence continues at coordinate 92,396,977 of NW_024609835.1, forward strand.
TCCGGTCATGCAAGAGCTCTTCAAGAGGGCAGAGCCAAATACACCGGAGTCAGACAGAGGAGCAGCTCGGGTCAGAAAACAGTTCCACCCAAGAAACCACATCTACCAGATCAACCGCACCTTTGAGACCCTAGAGGAGCCAGCCCGGGGCGCCCGCCCCATCGAGGAAGCTCTTCAGGCCGAACGGAACTACATGCGGCCACCACCAACCAAGTACGCGCTCCAACCGGCATGCGCAAGGCGGGGCCCCGAGGCCTCCACACTAGTGGACTGTCCGAACGAGACCTCCCTTCCCTACCATGTCAACCAGGAGAGTATGCATGGCATGCATGGAGTTCTCCCGTGCGAAATAAGCGAATGTTCGTATAGCTCTCATCAAGAGGTCCCCGGAGGTCACATCGGGGCTCGTGCGGGTCCCGGCTTTGGGGTCGCCACGACAGCGAACCATCTTAATCAGCCTGCTCCTGCAAATGCTGATGAAAATTGGCACGCTGCGGTCGCAATCCCGCAGCTATGCAGCATTGACCCCCATCGTAGCGGAACAAGCTCTCCCACAACAGCCGGTCGCAAGCCTGGTGGAAGCCCTCCAATAGTGGTTCTTTACCCGATCACTGAAGGTGGTCCGACGGTCACCTCGGTACGGGTGTCCTCAGTAGGCAACTGTCGTCGGACTGCTGCTATGAGTGCGAGCAGCCCCACCATCACCGAAACTAGTGTCGAAGACTTCTGGACACTACAAACAAGAGGTGCCACGAGACGGTTGCAAAGGGCTGGAACCAGAACCAGGGAAACTTCTACGGCCGGCAACGCTGAAACCAGGCAGCCACTCGCCAACGGCCTTTAGAGTCCTTGGGGGCAGGGAGGCCGGGGCAAAGATTCCATCGGTACGTCCAATCCAGCCCGAGCCTAACATCATTTAACGCGCATGACGAATTCACTGCCCGATTTTCCCATTGATGCACTTTTGGATTATGGGGCCGCTATATCGCTTATAGGAGATTTGGTTTTCGAACTCTGCAAGGCAAAAAAGATACGCCTCCCGAAGTGCGAAACCCGTTTGGAGCTAGCCTCTGGCACACGATAACAGCTAGGGGATCCGTGGGGCTACATACTCGGTTTAATGTAAAGAACCGGCGTCAGCGATTTCTTTATCTGCGAGGACTCGTGGTACCCATGATCTTTGGCCGAGATTTTATTACAGGCGAAAACATGACACTTGACTTTTTTTTGGTAGCGAATACCGACTGGGACAACAACCGGAGTGGACTCCGTTTACCAGTCGGGAGGACTTCATCGGTAACCCGCCCACTGGAGCCCACTTCACCGTGGTGCTGGACGTCTTGACTGCCAACGTTCGAAAATCGTTGCAAAAGTGCCCCGCAAGCAGCCAGCAGAAGCAGGAGTTGCAAGCCGTCCTGGGGTTTTCTCACCGATGTTTAGGGAAACGCCTAGAAAAACTGACATCCTGCGCGACGTATTTAAACGGCTGACGCGCCGCCTCGGAGGTGCGACCCTCGAGCGATCAGTGACCACAAAATTGCACTCCTAGATGCGGCACTCGAGGAGATGATCGCCACCGGTTCCGTACGTGAGTTGAAGAGTCCTTGGGCGTTGCCCGTTGTTATCGCTCCAAAAAAAAAAAAAAACGGAACAGCCAGACTCTGTGTGGATTACAGACGGCCGAACGATGCGTCCGTACGAGACGGATACCCTTTCCCCATCATTTCCTCCATGATGTACGCGCTCGGTAGCGCGACCGTGTTAACAACTCTGGATTGCAGTCGCGGGTTTCTTCGGATCGAGATTCACCCATCAGTGGTTCCAAAAGCTGATTTAGTTTGCCACATGGGGGTTGTTTAGTTCACCCGACTCCCGTTTGGCTCGTCTAACTCTCCAGCCAGTTTTCAACGCCTGATGGATGTTGTTCTTGGGAACTCACGAATTGGCCATGGCATACACGGAAGATGTGGTTGTTTTCTCGAGAATTATTGAGGAGGATGTCGAACACCTTCGCATCGAATTTGAGCGAATGCGTAATGCTGGCTTTACGATTCTTCCTAGAAAAGTTCAGTTGTCCGCGCCCAAGAAAAACCTCCTTGAATTCGTTGTGGATATCGACACGCTCCGCTCCAACGAAGATAACTTGCGCGCGCTAACGGAATGCCCAGCTCAACATGACGTAAATAGCCTACAAAGATACCTCGAAATGATTGCATTCTACAGGGATTTCATTCCGCACTGTCCCGAGATATTCCAACCGTTCATGAAACCTTCTAAAAAAGGTGTCATGTGACGTTGAGCAGAACAACAACAATGCGCATTCGCAGCCCTTTGAGAACGTCTGACAACGATTTTTTACAGTTCCCAGACTTGAACAAGCCGTTCGTTCTGCAGACAGATGCAAGCGACTCTGGCCTGGGTGCTGTTTCGCAGTGGGAGTGTGACGGTATGCTTCGGCCAATTGCTTTCACGAGCCGCACGCTAACTCCAGCCAAGCGTCAATACAGTGTCGCAAAACGTGAATGTCTCGCCATTATTCATGCTTTGAAGAGGTGCAACATGTACCTAGATGTCGCAGCGTTCTTGATTCAATTTGATCACTTAGCGCTCTCATGGCTAAGAGGACTTAAGAATACCTCTAGACGTCTTGCTCGTTGGGCGCTTACGCTGTAACAGTAGGACTACTCCTACGTGTACCACCCGGGGTCAGCCAACAAAGTTGCTGATACACTCTCTCGTGCTCCACTGCCCGAGGAGCACTCGCAGGATACCCGTGGCTTGTAGACCGTCGCGGCCACGGCATGAGGATCCCCAGACTTACGGTGGGTACATTGATGAGCCGCAAGGAGCTTCGCAAGGCGCAGCTGGATGACGGACTCTGCCAACGCGTGTCCACTTGGCTGGCAACAAGAGGTCCAATCGACAGCCCATGTCACAAGGCATTCGACTTCTACTTGATGAGCGACGGCGGCCTCCTGCTGCGCTATATCCCCCTGGTCAACGGCGATCGGGATGGCTCCGCGTTACGGACCGTGATACACCGCAAACTACGTAAGCTTTTCATTCGATACATGCATGACAATGCCTTGGCAGGACACAGCAGTGGGAGCGAAACTTACGAAAGTTTATCCCGCATTGCTGCCTGGCCAGGCATGAGGCACGATGTGCTCCAATACGCTCTTAGCAGCTCGGTGTGACAGAAGGCAAAACCACGTGGTGGTCAGCCCCCCGCTCTAATGCAACCTATCGTAAGCCAGAGTCCTTGGCAGATAGGTTTGTTACGTCATGTGCCCTTTCAGACCTAGTCCCCGCGGCAATCAGTACTTGTTCATGGTAACCGACCACTTGACGATGTGGGTAGGGTTATTTCCTTTTCGAAAGCTAGATTCGAAAAAAATCGTGGAGTACATGCTTGAAGCATTCACTATTCCTATAAGGATATGGGTAAATAACTAACGCATTAGAAACATTGAGCAACGCGCCATATATTTTCAGGAAAGGAATATCTCGCTTCCTTCTCTTTGGAAATTCATCGTTTTTTGCCAGTGACATCTCAAACCTTGAATTGTTTAAATGATTACAGTGGGATTTGCATAGATGACAGGATGGAAAGGGTGCCCACCCAGAGCACGCGATACAAATCAAAGCAAATATATGTTCAGTTCATTTTTGTTTTCTTAGGAAATGTTCCAATTCAGCAAGCCCCAGGGAAAACAGACATTCCTTCTTTGCTAGCTCTCAGCTACGATTCATTTCACGTCTTGGTGTTTTCCGAAACCGTTGAACGTTTGGCAAAGGAAGGGTTTGTTGTACCGTGTAAGGGAGGAGTTTAAAATTGTTCACCCTCCTTGAAGAAGGATAATAGTTGCGCTCAGACGAATCTCGAGGAACGGAGTTTCGATATTTTAGGCGTAGCTGACTCAGTGACGAGAAGGTATACTATGTATTTTGAATATAATCTTTAATTAGGGAAGCACGCATTCATGCACGCGTCGCAGGTGGCGTTCTGTTCGGAACTACAAAACACTGCAGAATATCCGCGAGGGCGTAACAGGGGAAATACTAATGGATATATCCAAGACAACGCTTGCCATGTGAATCTGAAGGGGCTGAGAATCGACAAGGTTCAACTCTAGTCTAAAAGAACCCAAGACTCCCATCGAGGTGCATAAACAAATTTGTCCAGCCACCGAATTCACATTGGAAAAGAGTATACTTAAACTAGTTCAGATATGAACACAACTACCAGACAGGTACTATGAACACCTTCAAATATAATCCGTAAAATGAATCAAAATTTACCGTACTTCTGCCGTTTTTAAGTCTGCAAATATGGGGTCATTTTGACTCACCTGAGAACTCTACAGTGCTCATGGCAATGCCGTATTTGTTCTGGGAGGCGCAGGTGTAGTTGCCGTAGTTTTGTTCACTCGCATTGTTGATCTTGGCCCTGTGTTCACTTCCAACAACGAAGAGGTTTATGGATTCGCCTTGGAGCAGCGGGGTCCCGTCATTGTGCAGCCAAGCCGTGTGGCTCGGATTGGCACTGTCTACCGTGCACACAAGTTCTGCACTTCGACTGCCATCGGAATGGCGTGTCCATTCTATGTTCGTTTTCAGAATTGGCTTGCCTGCGACAGGAATGAACGACGTGAGATCGAGGAGGTAAGTACACTTTTGACGAATTTGTTTTTAGTAAACGTTTGAACTAAATATCACTTAAAGTGTCACTTTTTTACGTTTTGCGGAGGGTAAATTGGGAAAGCTCCCCCTTCTTTTCGGTAAAATGAATTTTATTTCGAAAGTATTAATATAAGTCTTATTCGCAAAAAAAAAAAAAAACACTCCGTCTGCATATTCGTGAGCAGAAAAGTAACTTCCTGCATTGATACTGCCAGTAAATTCTGTAGTGTGTTATAAGTAAATTATGTGATACAAACAGCTATTTGTTTGAAAAGAAAAAGGCACTAGACGAACACGTTGCCACGAAGCAAAGATGAATTTCTCCGTCACATTTTGTCGCACTTTAGACACCAATGAGGTTTTTCTCCTCTAACAGAGTCTTAGGGGTCCACATTTGTAGATTACTATTCCGCTAACGTACCACAGTCTTGGCGGAAAGTGTGCTGGCTATAAAACATTGCGAAAGTGTTAAAGAAAGTCTTTATATTTAATAGTAAGATTGCTGTTAAAACTAGGCCTTTTAGGACAGACTCAAAAACTGGACACTGCTTTAATACATCTCAATTAAGAATAGCCCTCTATTGGAGCTTTCAACATATATGTGAAAAAAAGAGGGCATTTTTTAAAATATATTTTAGTAGTTATATGGTAGTTATAGTATGTAGCAGTTATAAAAAGGCGCCTTATATGGTGCCTTTTTAGGTTGAGATGCCGAGCATGACAGATCTGCCACCAATTGAAGGCCAGGACTGAAGAAAATGTAATGATCCAAAGGTTTGTTGGGCATAGGAAACTGCAAGCGTGGGAGTTAGCAAGTCTAGGACTTATGAACCTTTCAAGTTTTGCAACGACTACTATTAAAAAAACAATGTCAACACATAGATTTCATCAGCAGAGTGCAATAAGGAATAAAGTTTTGATTAACACTTTTTATTATGAATGATACTACAAGGCAGATACAAATTATAAATAATTATTTTGATTCTGAAGGGAGCAATGTTTTAAGAAATAGGACGGATTGTGGCGGCTTAATTTAAATAATGTCAGCCAATGTTACTTCCCCTTACTCACCTGACATCTCTACAGTGCTCATGGCAATACCGTATTTGTTGTGGGAGACGCAGGTGTAGTAGCCATAGTTCAGTCCGCTTGCATTGTTGAACTTGACCCAGTGGTCATTTCCGACAACGGAGAAATGCAAGTATTCGTCTGGGAGCAACGGAGACCCGTCATTGCCGAGCCACTTCGTGCGACTTGGAGTGACGCTGTCTACCGCGCAAACAAGTTCTGCATCGCGACTTCCATCAAGATTGCGTGTCCAGTGTATGGTCGTTCTCAGACTTGGCTTGCCTGTGAGCGAAATGCAAAACGTTAAATTTTGAAGTCAGGGACATTTTTGTTAAATTTGTTCTTAGTGAAGTATTAAACTAAATATCACTTAGGCTTTCATGTTTTTACTGATTGCTTTGGATGAATAGTGAAAGCTCATTGTTATTCATAAATCGCTTTAATTTTGAAGGTATGAAAGGTGGACTCAACCTAAAAAAAGTACATTGTTTCATCTCTATATTCGTTCGTCAAAAGATATCTACTCAAATGAATACTGCCGGCGAATCATCGAGTTTTTTTTAGAATAAATATATTAAAAAACAAGACTATTTGATAAAAAAAAATGCGAAGTAAAATTTTGAAACAAAGAGACGATGAATTGGTCTGTCGCACTTTAGACATCAATGCGGTTTTTCTCATGTCACGAGGTGTAAAGAGACCACTTTATTAGATGGTCATTCTTCAAACAACCCACAGTGTGGGCCGTAAAGTGTGCTAGCTCTGAACTATAGTAAAAGTTATAAAAGAAGATCTCCATATTCAATGTTATGATCGCTGTTAAACATAGGCCGGTCAAACGATACTTCCTAACTGCAGGTTGCATAGATTATTCTTTTTTAGAGACCCACATAAATAAAGTTACATATTTGTATTGATACATCTCGCTCCAGAAGTAACTTACATTCTTAACCTTCAGAATATATGAAAAGAGTTTTACAGTGTATATGTTATACAGTTTTAGATATGAATGGTGTTTCACCAATTGGGGTCTGTGATTCACATTTTCCTCCATAGTCCAGAGAGCGAGGTGAAACCTCTATTATGGTGTCCGTATTGGTAGGGGTGTTGAACACAGCAGAAATGCCACCAAATATATGTAGCGACTGAAAATAAATTGAATTAGCAAAGCTATTGTTGGGGATGGGCAGCTACTGAATGAATATCGGAAAGGCATAACTTCGGACCCTTTGAAGGAATTGCCACGAGTACTTTTATATAAACATTATCAGCTGCTATACTTAATCACCAAGGTCTGACTACAAAATAGGCATTTTTGAAATTGTTTTATTATGAATATATATGTTCTGAAAGCCGTACATGTTTGGCAATGTAAACGGAATTTAGTACATTTTATGTCATTCACATATGAAAATGTTATGACCTGTCACTCACCTGAGATCTCGACAGTGCTCATAGCAATGCCGTATTTGTTCTCGGATACGCAGGTGTAGTTGTCGTATTCCAATTCGCTCACATTCTTGAGCCTGGCCATGTGTTTATTGCCGTCGACGGAGAGATGCACAAACTCGCCGTGAACCAGCGGGGATCTGTCACTTCGAAGCCAAACTGTGCGTCTTGCATGGGCGCTGAGTACCTCGCAAAGAAGTTCAACCATACCGCTGCCATCTGCACCGCGTGTCCAATGCATTGTTGTTTTCAACGTTGGTTTGCCTGTGACCGAGAGTGAAGACCCTAGATTATGAAGTGCAGGTAACGTGTTTGAAATGGGCTCTTTGTAACTAAATAATACGACATTGAACGCTTTGTAATATCCGGTGAGCTGCGACGCGTTTATATATTTTTTTTTTTTATATATAGCAACAACTTTCCTTATTTGCTTTTAGCTTGAATGCAAGAAAACATTTTGGACACAACAATGTTTTTTTAAGATTAGTCCTATATAAAAAAACAAAGTGACATCGAAAAACAAGGTCAACTACGAGGACACCTAGTATTTTTATGACGAACATGTTTTAATAGAAATTATTTGTACACACAGACTAAAAGCAGCACTGTGGTGCACTGCGTCAAACCGAATAAGCATTGCTCGGTATGACTGTATAGCAGTCGGTATTTATAGGCGGCGTTTGTCCTGCCACATTCTGTTTAAAAAGCTTACAACGCAGAGAGGTTATACACTCCGTGCGACGCGACTGGCGCGCCGCCGCGCGGCCGGTACCGAAAGTAGGCAGTGAGAACCCCAGAGAAAACGAAACCGAAACCCCGCCGCGTACGTTGGTACGCATTGAAGTCGGAGCGGTGCGGTTGCGCTGGGTTCACAGCATGAAGTGCTGCCTGTGCTACGTCATTAAGTGCTTCAATAGTTATGCGTCGTATCTCGTAGGGATAAAGTTTGACAGTTTTTCACCTCACCGATTTTTTGTGGGACAGCGAGACAACGATGGAGCCGTGCCGTACGACGCGAGAAATTTGATCTCCCGATCATGTCTGCCACTGTGTCGGCTCGGCTGACATATTCTACACTGCCGCTTTGCGGTCTGCGTTCGTTTTCGTACCAGTAGCGCCTACATGTTTCAGCGCCGATGGGACGACATGAAATGCCATCTCACACTCGCGGGTGTGCAGTGCCACTTTCGTTGGAGGAATGCCCTCCAAAGAAGTTTCGTCCCCATCGTACGTGTCGATGATATTTCCGGACAAGTATGGCACGCAATCTGTACTTCATGAAGAAAGATTCGAACGGTAAAAAAATGTGACAAATATAAATCTAAAGAAAACAACAATGAAACTCGTAATCACTGGAGAATCGACGTTTGAGTATGGAAATTTATGTGGTGTGCTTTCTTTCTTGATCAGCTTCCTTTTGGATGTGGAAACGCTGACACCCCGAGTTTTCTCGACAACATTTTTTTTTCTCGGCTTTAGAGCCACCTATCGCAAAGTGGTTCGAACTGGAAGCACCGTCCACTGGTCCCTTCCTACCTGTAAAGTGTGCACCTCCCATAATGAGTGGTATTTTCTTGACAGCCTTTGACGGTCAACGCCAGTTCCCATTTAGTTACGCCGCCCAATCTAAATTTCCACCTGGTTTCGTTATGCCGACTCTTTTTGGTATAATAAGTGTTGTCTCAAGTTACGGTCATGTCAAAGTACCGGTGCGCCGAAAATCAGCACCTCGCACAACAGGTTATTACACAACAGCTGACCGCAAAAGCCCTTGACGGTCATAACGTGTGTTCGGCCGACAACTTTGTTTTCTCGGTTTTGAAACCACCTTTCGTAAAGTTGTTTCAATTCGAAGTACAGTCCACTAGTCACTTCCTACCTGTAAAGTCTCCACATCCCACGACCAGTGGTATTCTCTTGACAGCCTTTTCATGGTCAAAACCGGTTCCCATTGAGTTACGCCACCCACACCGAATGTTCACCTGGTTTCCCTATGCCACCTTTTTTTTTATATTAAGGGCTGTGTCATGTTATTGTCAAGTCCAAGCACCTGCGTGCCCAAATCTGCACTTTGCACAGCCCGCTATAACACAACATTTTAGGTACAATAATTTATTCGTTAGAAACCTAACTTTCATACCAGCTGTCTTAATGAAACTTGGCACACTTCGTGCACAAACTTAGTGAACATCTCACTCGCCTCCGATATCATCGTTCCAGCAGTCCTACGTTTACAGCGACGAGCGAAATAAATTTCCCACTCGGAGCATTTACGGTGGCGGCCGTCTTGCTTTTGGGAAAATTGCTGCAACTCCTTTTTCGGCCGCAACTAGAGAAATTACCCCTAATAACGACTCAAGCTCAATATACAAGAAGTGGAGAACAGCTAAATGCCCTTCTGTCCCAGCACTCATGCAACGTCACCCACAACGTATCGGCTCAAAAAGCAAAAGTTTCGTCCGTACGCGCTTCCGCCGCCACAGCTTCGCATGCGAAAAGGCGCCGCAGGCTGCAGCTGAACGCGCCTCACTGTCGAACGCCAGCTACTCCGCTAGCGGCGCTGCGCGCGTTTTTCAAAGCGCCCCCTATAGTTCCCGCACGGAGTGTATATACAACGGCACATTTTGCAGTGAAATGCTTCATTTTTTTTTAAACCGAGATTGGCGTCGAGGAGCCTCCAGCGTGGGCTTCAATATTTGACAAGGCTCTGGTGTCTCGTGCAATTCGAACTCTCCCCTGTAGGAAAAGCACGGCGAAAAGCTTGAAGCGCATCCTGGAGGCCGGGAGTTCGAAAGACATATTCAACTATCCTCGCTGTCACATTAAATAAAATTTCTAACAATAATGAAATGCTAGAAATAACCTGCCGTAACTTGAAGTCGGATAGCTATCAAAAATATGTGTGCAATACAAAATTTCAGAAGAGGAGACTCAATTGCCGGAGTCTCAAACTCAAACCTGTTGGACTGACAAAAAAAAAATCTCACTCACAATATGGGGCGCGATTTATGACGGACGAGAGAAGATATAAACCAATTTGAGGTAGGTAAGAGAGGTAGCAGTATTTGGGCATCCCTTCACATAAGGATAAAGGTAAATAAATAACGAACATGAAATAAGAAACAAGGCGCCGTAAATTTCCTGGAGAGGAAGCTCTATCTTCCTTCGATTGGAAACTCACTGAATTTTCCAGTGACGTCTCTAACATCAAATTTGTGTAAATGGCCACAGTATGTTTTGTATAGACCATCACGCGGCCTTGACGTCACGCCACTGCGGTGGCGCTGTCGACGGTACTGCTCATGCACGCACGCTTTCCTCCACGCAAATTCGGTTTCTGCGCACGTGCAGTGCCCACACCAGGTGTGGGCACTGCGCGGCCTTCTTCGTAAACAGCGTGTCGGTCTATAGATGACAGGATGAAAGATGAGGCCACCCAGAGCGCGCGATAGAAATCAATACAAAACATTTGTCCATTTCACTATTTTTTTTTTTTATAAAGAAATGTTCCAATCCAACAAGCCCCGGGGAAAACGAACATTCTTTCTCTGTCCGCTATCAATTTCCAATTTTTTTCAGTTCTCAGTGTTTTCCGAAACCGTTGAACGTTTGGCAGAGGAAGGGAGTTGTACTATGTGAAGGAAAAGTTCAAAATCATTCGCTGAACACCCTAATCTAAGAAAAATATTATGTGCGCCAAGACGAATATCGAGGAACGGACTTCTGATACTTCAGGCGTAGCTAACTCAGTGACGAGAGGATATACTGTTTCTTTCCTTATAAGGTCCAATTAAGGATACACGCATTCATGTACGCGTCTAAGGTGACGTTCTCTTAGGAACTACTATAAAATGCAAGATATCCGTAAGGCAGCAAAGGAGGAAATACAATGCTTGCGATGACAATCTGTTGAGATTGAGAATCGCAAAGGTTCAATTCTGTTCTAGAACAATCCAACACTGCAATCGAGAAGCATAAACATCTTTTTCCAGTCACCGAAGTAGCATTGGAAAACAGCCTTCTTCAACTTTTTCATGTATGAACAAAACTACCCGACAGGTACACTGAACAATTCAAAATATAAACGTTAAAATGTATTACAATTTACCCTACTTCTACCGTTTTTAGGTCTGCAAATGTAGGGCCATTTTGACTCACCCGGGATGTCTACAGTGCTCGTGGCAATGCCGTATTTGTTCTGGGAGACACAGGTGTAGTTGCCGTAGTTCAGTTCGCTTGCATTGGTGATCTTGGCCCTGTGGTCATTTCCGACAACGGACAGTTGGATGGATGCGCCTTGGAGCAGCCGGGACCCGTCATTGCCCAGCCACTCTGTGCGACTTTGAGTGACGCTGTCTACCGTGCAAACAAGTTCTGCACTGTGACTGCCATCAGTATTTCTTGTCCACTCTATGTTCGTTCTCAGAGTTGGCTTGCCTGTGACCGGAATGGAAGACGTCAGGTCAAGGTGTTTAGTTTAGTTAAAATTTAAATTAAATATCACTTAGAATGCCACGTTTCTACGTTTGGCGTATGAGAAATTGCGAAAGATTGCACTTTCTTCACTAGAATAGACTTAATTTCGAAAGTATTAAATTAAATCCCAATAAAAATACATTGCTTCATCTCTTTACTGGTGTGGAGAAAAATTGCTTCATGCATTGATACTAACAGTAAATAGTCTAGTGCGTTAAAGCTAAATTATGTGATACAACTGACTATTAAGTTGAAACAAAAAAAAGAAAACACTAGACAAACACGTTGTCACAAAGCCACAATGAATTTCTCTGTCATATTTTGTCGCACTTTAGTCACGAATAGGTTTTTCTACTATAGCGAAAATTGTGAGGCCCACATTTGTAGATTACTCTACCACTAACGTACCAAAGTCTTGGCGAAAAGTCTGCTAGCAATCCGACACAGCGAAAGCATTAAAAAAAAGTCTTCTATATTCAGTATTTGGGCTGATGTTTAAACTAGGCCTTTAAAAAAATACTTGAAAGCTGTAGGCTTCATTAATGCATCTCAATTAAAAATAACTCTCTTTCTCTGGGCCTTCAGCATATATATGGAGTAAACAAATTACACAGAACGTTTCCCAACTGTTTTGTAGAAGTTATGCTACTTCACAATTGGGGTGTGCGATTCACTATTTTCTGTAAATTACACATAGCGAGGTGCGTAAATGACACTATAAAACCTCTTATATTGTGACATTTATAGGTGTAGATGGCTGCGCACGGCAGATTTGGAACCAAAAGAAGGCCAGAAATGAAAACAGATTTAATCATCTAAGGATTTTTTGGGGATAGAAAAAAGCACGCCTGGGAATTCGCAACGCTACGACTTCAGGAGCTTTCAAGTTTTGCCACGATTAGTAGTATAAAACAACATCAACGCTCAACTTTCATCAACAAGGTGCGATAAGAAAAGTTTTCTTTAACATTTTATCATAAATAATACCACAAGACAGGTACAAATTACACAAACTAGGCAGGGTTTAGAAGGGCGCATTGGTTTAAGCACTAACACGGGATGTACTGAGTTTTTTATATTTATTGTCTCCCAATGTTAGTTCCTCTTACTCACCTGACATCTCTACAGTGCTCATGGCAATGCCGTAATTATTCTTGGCGACGCAGGTGTAGTTGCCGTAGTTCAGTTCGCTTGCATTGTTGAATTTGACCCTGTGGTTATTTTTGTCGACGGAGAGTTGTAAGTATTCGTCTGAGCGCAACGGAGACCCGTCATTGCCCAGCCACTTTGTGCGGCTTGGAGTGACGCTGTCTACCGTGCAAACAAGTTCTGCATCGCGACTGCCATCAAGATTGTGTGTCCAGTGTACGGTCGTTCTGAGAGTTGGCTTGCCTGTGAGCGAAATGCAAAGCGTCGAATTGCAAAGTCAGTGACACTTTTCTTGAATTTGCTTTAGTGGAATATTAGAATGAATATCGCTTAGACGGTCACGTTTTTAGTTATAGCTTGGGATGAATAGCGATGGTCCATCTGTATATAAGCTTGTCAAAAATATCTTCAGAAATGAATACTGCCTGCAAATCAACTAGTTAGCTAGAATAAATATATAAAAAACAAGACTATTTTAGAAAAAAAAAACAAGCATCAGACGCAAGCTCTCTGAAACAAAGAGACGACGATTTCGTCTGTAGTAGTCTTTTTTACTTTAGACATCAATGCTGTTTTTCTAATGTCACAAAGTTGAAAGGGACCACTTTCTTTGACTATCATTCTTCAAACATACCACCGTCTTGGCCGGAAAGCGTGCTAGCTCTGAGTAATAGTAAAAGTTAAAACAAGGCCTCTATATTGAATGTTTTGTTCGCTGTTAAATATAGGCCGGTCAAACGATACTTTCGAAGTGGAGGTTGCATAGTTTATGCATTATAGAGACTCGCTATTATAAAGACGCATATTTGTATTGAAACATCTCACACAATAAGTAACTTACGCTCAGAGCCTCTAGTCTATATGAAAATAGTTCTACAGTGTACGTGTCACACAGTTTTTTTTCAAGGAATGGTACTTCACCAATTGGGATGTGTGATTCACTTTGTCCTGCAAACTACGGAGATCTAGGTGAGTAAATCACACACTATAACTTCTAATATAATGCCCTTTTTGGAAGAAATGCCGCACACGACCGAAATGCCACCAGATAAACGGTACGACAAAAAATGAAATTGAACAATCAAATCAACTGACGGAGATGGGTAACTCGATGCATGGATATCGGAGAGGCATAACCTCGGAAACTTTAAATGGTTTGCCGTGAGTACATTTATAAAAACATTATCAACCCGTTTATTTAATAATATACGGGTTTAATAATAACGACTGAAAAAAAATTGGAGTATCAAATCAATTGGTGGGGACGGGAAACTGGATTCATCGATATCAGAAAAGCATTACCTCGTAAACTTTAAAAGTATTGCCACGAGTATTTTTGTAAAAACATTATCAACCCGTATATTGAATCACCAACGTGTGAGTAGAAAATACGTATTTTGGATTTTCTCTTATTATGAACTCTATGTTCTGAAAGGCGTACTTTTTTAGCAATATACACAGAGTTTTGTACCTTTTTATGTCAATCACATATGCCAATGTTATCACGTCTTACTCACCTGAGATCTCGACAGTGCTCTTGGCAATGCCGTATTTGTTCTGGGATACGCAGGTGTAGTTGTCGTAACTTAATTGGCCCAGATTCTTGAGCTTGGCCGTGTGTTTATTGCCGTCGAGAAAGAGATGCACAAACTCGCCCTGAACCAGCGGGGATCCGTCACTTCGGAGCCAATCTGTGCGTCTTGCGTTGGCGCTGAGTACCTCGCAGACAAGTTCAACCATGCGGCTGCCGTCCACACCGCGTGCCCATTGCACTGTTGTTTCCAACGTTGGTTTGCCTGTGACCGAGAGCAAAGACCCTAGATTATGAAGTTGCAGTAACGTGTCTGAAAGGGTGTGGCGTAGCCCGTAACAACCCATTCCCTTTTGAACTCGTCCTGTTTTGACCCATTACCAAAACGACCTTCCTGTGTGAACCCGTCCCGTTTCGACCCATTCCCGAATCGCCCGTCCCGTTTGAAACTGCCCCGCTTGCCCCCGTTCCCGAAACGCCCTTTTTACATAAACCCGTAGCCGAAACACACTTTATGTTTGAGCCCGTCCCTTTTAAACCTATTTGTAGAAAGCCCCACACGTCTCACCCTCTTCGCGGAAAGTCTCTATTGTTCCAACCGTGGTTTGATCACATTTTCCCTTTAAGAATATGTTCCGAAGTTTTTTTGAAGCAATTAATGCAAAGGTTCCGGCGAGCTACTTATAGTCCGTTACAACCTAAGAACGAAGGGCGAAGGTAAGACGGGCCGGGGAGGAGGAAGCAGACGGAACGCTGGAGAAGAGAGGAGGAAACCTCCCCCTGTCTTTAGCGTTCCGTCTGCTTCCTCCTCCCCGGAACCTCTTACCCTCGCCCTTCGTTCTTAGGTTGCAACGGACTATAGTTATGTTGTGAATTAGTTTTTTACCGTCAACGTATTCTTAAACTTTACATCACATTAAAATAAGCTCAAACGAAATATATTTCAACTTGACCCACTTGAAATGTTTCTTTCAAGATGGTCCCCAAAAATGTGGAACTACGAAGCGAACTATGTACACTACGCGACAACGTTACCACGAACACGATGTTGACGACTTTTAAACGTTGCTTCGAAATGGTGTTAGAAGGTACTAAATTTTACCGCTTAGGTTATTGGCCCAGATGAGCACTTTCAAAGACACTAATGATATTGGCGGCAGTTTTTTTTTCAATTTGTTTTGAGGCAAACAGCGAAAACCAGCAATCGCTTGTTCGGGCTAACACTGTCGCGCTTTGTGCAATAATAAAGTCTCAGAATAGAGTAGGCAATCACTTTGAGTAAGCAAAAATTAGCGTTGCTTTCGGTTTTATATCACAAGGTTATTTCCAGGTTACCCAAAGCGCTTATGTGCTTTATTCCAAAAATTTCTTATAGTAAATGGGATATATTGAAGAGTGAGAAATCAACACGTTGACAGCCATATGATTGCTACTTCATTTTCTTGCGAGTTCAAGCGCAGAACCTCACGCTCACAGGAAAAATTGATAACATAGAAAATGCTGTCGCCTTTGTTCAGCAAATCGAGCAGGAAAATCCCAATATCAGAAAGGTGACACTTCGATTTTGATATTTCGCGGCTGTCCCCTGACCCGAGCGGCACCACCATTTGCAAGCTTCTGCAAAGATATCCTTGTCAAGGTTAATTACGTAGAAGTTTGGGCTAGTTGGAATGCAGACATAATTGAAAACAAAACAGCGCGAATACGATAAACAAAGTAAAAACTAACCGACAAGACGCAGCGCTATATCCTGTGAGTTACGTTTTACTTTGTTCTCATCTTTGCGTTGTTTTTGTTTTTAATTATAGGTCATTCCATGGCAACGTCCCAGACGTTGCGCGCGACCACCTTCAATTTCCAAAAAAATATTCATTTCATTTTGCTGCATTGTCCGTAGCAAGCCCTAAAATATGTTTCACGAAAAACTTATTTTGATAGCATGAGCACCGTTTTAACTTTTAAAAATAGCGTGAAACTAGGTATCACTCTATAATTTATAAAAAAATTTGATTTTTTATGAAACACCCAACAATATATATATTTTTTTAAATCTGCTCGGATTTCGGCTTGCAATGTTTTGCAAGCCGAAATCTTCTGCAGTTTTGTTTAATTGAAACATTTAAAATTTTTAATAAAAAATATCAAATTTATTGGGGTACTTAATACAACTTTTTACCGGCTGTCCGGTAGGTATATAATCTAAAAAAATTGTTTAGACCGCATAACGAAATATCTCGCAGTAAAAATAAATCCTGAATTTGCAAAAAAAAAAAAAAGTGCGTTTTGACGCATAAGCAGCCGTTTATTTTACCCTATGGTGTCCAAGTAAAAATTCAATATATGATAGGATTGGAAGACCGGTCGATTGTCATTTAATTCTGAAAATTTAATTGAAGTAATTTTTGTTTAAAGCGAGAAAACAATTTTGAATTTGAACTCTCGAACAAAAAACCGGCGTCGCTCCTTAACACCTCTTCGCCGCACAGCACGCCACCGGCGACGATAGCTGACAGGATTAGGTCTAAAGAAGGAAAGGAACGGAGTTTACTGCCCCTTCCCCTTGTCCGTCTTTTCAGATGCAAGGGAAGAAACGGCGGGCATCGTGTTGACAATCAGAGGTGCCGCCAGTGCGTAGCCATAGCAGGCCCGTTGTGCCCTTTGTATCCGAGGGCGGCTCCTCACACTCCGAAACGCGATGCCTAATCGACGGGCGGGATCACCTGACGTAGACTTCTCCTAAAAGGGAAACGCGATAATATCGCCGGGAAATCTAGCCGCCACGCATACTGCGGTAAAAAACGGAACTATTCAGCGACGCAAGAATTTGCCGCTTCAAAGCCGATTTAAACGCAAACGAGGCGTGAGGCTCCAACGGCGCGCACTCGTTAACACCACATCGCCTCGTCGCTTGAGATTGCCCGTTCAGGGGGCTTTTGTGTTGCAGTTTAAATAGTGTCCTGAAGTTGACAATAAAGAGTAATTGCGATGTGTACGTAAGAAACGGCTACCTTACTAGTGGATGCTCTGCCCGGCTGCGGTAAACATTTGCTGATATCAAGACAGTGGAAGACCACAGGAGGACGCCGCCATGAAAAATGGTCGAAATAGGAAAATCTATTAAGCAACAACAGTGGAAAAACGCTTTTTCCCATCAGGATGTACCCGACAACTCGAGGTCCTGCTGCCTACTTGATTGCGCACACCGTGACACCGCCGCACGCTTTGCCAGGCTCGACGGTGGCGTGTTGTGCAAAGAAGAGGTGCAATAAACGACGCCAGGCTGCGGCGCGAGAGCTCAACTTCAAAATGTTTTTTTTTCCCCTCTTTAGAACAAAATTATTGCATTTAAACTTTCAAGAACAAAAGGCATCAACATCTTCAGTAAAAGTCACCATGTTTCTTATGTTTCTTTGAGCCACCGAAGGGACGTCCGCGCGAGCTGATCCCGCCCGTCGTGTTTGGTGTCACGTTTCGGTGTTTGAGGGACCGCCCTCGGGTACAAGAGGCACAACTGGCCTGCTATGGCTACGCAGTGGCGGCACCAGCGATTATTACACGATACACGCCGTTTCTTCCCTTGCAGCCGGGAAGACGGACGACAGGAAGCGGCAGCGAGCTCCGTTTTTTCTTTGGACCTAATCGCGTCAGCTATCGTCGCCGGTGGCCTGCTGTGCGGCGAAGAGGCGTTAAGAAGCGACGCCGGGTTGTGGTGCGAGAGTTCAAATTCACAAATTGTTTTCTCGCTTTAAACAAAAATCACATTGATTAATCTTTCAGAATCAAAAGGCAATAAATTGTGCTTCTAAACCCACCATATATTTTATTATTACTTGAAACACCTCAGGGTAAAATAAATGGTTGTTTATGCGTCAAAACGCAGTTTTTTCAGCTGCTGGATTTTTTTTACTATAAGATACTGAATTGAGCGGTTTAAATCATTTTTTATAAGTTATATACCTACAGATAAGCTGGTAAGAAGTTAATATAAGTCGCGGCAGCAATTATATATATTATTTAATAAAATAACAAAAATAATAAAATTTCCAAAAGATGGTGTTTTTATAGTTTAAATAAAACAAAATTGCACAAGCCCAACCACGATGTAAGTCGAAAGCCGTGAAAATATAAGCAAGATATATTGTGGGACATTTAATAAAAAAAAACTAATTTTTTATCAATTATTTAGTGATGCATAGTTTCACGCTGTTTTTATAAGTTAAACTCGAGCACACGTCATCAAAAAAATTTTTTCGACAAAAGTATTCTAGAACTGAGTACAAACATTGCAAAAAAAACTTTTTTTGATAAGAAATTTAAGATGGTCGATTGCAACGACTGGGATGTTTGACATAGAATGACCCTTATGTGAACACAGAAACATGAGGTTCCTGCCATATGGAGTGTCTTGCGTTACTGGGAGCAGCGTCTGTCTTTTGTTGTTCATTTGACCAAGTCCATGTCAAACGCCCCAGACGTTGTAATCGGCCATCTCCGATTTCTAAAAAAAAAAGAAGAAAAAAAAAGAACGTGCCCTTTCGCCGCAATGTCCGTAGTCATTCCCTTAAATATATTTGTCGAAAAAAATTGTTTTGATGACGTGAGCACGGTTTTAATTTCTAAAAACAGCGTGAAACTAGGCGTCACTCAATAAATGATGAAAAATGAGTTTCTTATGAAACATCCAACAATATACATAAAATTGAAAGAATAAAACACGGAGGATAAGCACAGGACAACCACGTTATTTCATTTGGCAGCGCCGTTTATTTTGGGCAGAAATATTGCGACGCTGAACGAGAAACCGTTAAAGGGGATGGCAAGTTGGGAGATGGAAAGAGTGATCAGGGGGAAGGAAAAGGAAATCTGGGAGATGGAAAGGGTGATAAAAGGGAAGGAAAACTTGGAGATGGAAGGGGAGAACCACGAGGCACGGGCAGAACTACCGTGATGATTTGTATTTACAGGGACTTGCGATTTTTTTCAAGTTGGGGCCTGATGAATTCTAATTCCCCTCTTGATAAGGATACTGAGGCCGATGAAACATTGTTTTCTGCGTTCTGGATGTGAAAGGACTCGATGATTTGCCGTCCGTGGCGATCGCGGTGCCCCCTTCTGTCTTGGTTCCTGCGAAGTCAGGCGCGCGTCCAATGCATTCGTTCGCGTGAACTGTGATCGGATGAATGGGGTTGTCAGTTCTTGAAGTGGCTTCGTTTTCGTGCTCTCGTAAGCGGTCATTGATACATCGCCTGGTTTGTCCTATGTCCTCAGCTACGCATTTGATAGGGATGGAGTAAACTTTTTCTGTGCAGCAGGCCCGGAAAACCATGGCGTGAATTTTTCGCAAGCGGGTTTGGCTTCTTCTCGGTTGATCATATTGCACATGCTTGCGAATTTGAATCTACTG
This sequence comes from Ixodes scapularis, assembly GCF_016920785.2. Taxonomy (NCBI): domain Eukaryota; kingdom Metazoa; phylum Arthropoda; class Arachnida; order Ixodida; family Ixodidae; genus Ixodes; species Ixodes scapularis. The sequence continues at coordinate 92,416,737 of NW_024609835.1, forward strand.
TAAGAGACAACTTTCGTGTCATAGCGTGAAGCAATGGATCGGATTTGACGGGGAGCATTATGAATGCATGGTTTGCTGGCTATCCTTCAACTGAAAATCGTTTTTGTAGTTGCTTTTTGTTTAATAACCTGGTGAAAAACGGACACGAGGCGTTTCATTGGATATCCGGAACTCAGGAGTCGTCGAGCAGGGCTCTTTATGCTCTCTGTTGCCTAATGTGTACGGGAATTCGTTTTAGCTGATGTGAGTAGCGTCTTGATGATACCTGTCTTAACCGACTTTGAATGAGCACTCTCAAAAGGGAGCACAGGCTTTTCTGAAACCTGACTAAACGCCCAGCAAACGCCTTTGTTTTTTGTTTTTTGTTTTATTTTCAATCGCAGGTTTAAAAATTGTAGCCCTTCCGAGGATGGACCTTCCTTTTTTTTATTTTAGTTTGCCTCCTGCGCGTTCGAACAAGGCCACGATCACCTCGACTTTATTGGCTACAGGGTAAATAATCAAGTAGTCATCAACGTAGCGGACTGCGTTGCATTCCGGGCTAGTGTTCTTGAGCTTTACTTGTATGGTTCTATCGTCATAAGACAGGTAGATTTCACTCAATATGGGTGCAAGGCAACATGCTATACACACGCCGGATTTCTGTATCCAGATTTTTCCTTCGTGCTCGATCATTGGTGATTTTAGGAAGAGTTGCAGAAGCTCGAGGACACCGGAAAGTGACACTCCGGATGAGTTTTGGAAGCTACAGATTTCGTGTTCGGTTGTGGCTTCTTTTCGAATTCGAGAAGAATTGGAATGTCCAGGTTATAGTACATAATTTCTATGTCTAGCGAAAAGAAGTCTAACTTAGAAGCACCAGTATGCACCGGTTCTAGGTTGTTGATGCGCTCCTGAGAGTTTTTGATTCGACAAGGTTGTGAGGGATGCACGCCGGAAAGGTGTTTCGGGAGAAACATGGCGAGTTGCTTCTGCCAGCATCCTCTCTCAGATACTATTGCGCGGAGGGGGACGTCCGGCTTATGCGTTTTAGCGGCGAAGAATACTTGCAGATACTGGTTGGCTGGAGCTGTTACAAAATTCTTCCTTTTCGGTAGGTTTAGCTGAGCGCATAGTTCTTTCAATTTGCTGCGGAGAGATGCTGAAGGCCTCTTTTTAATGGTTGTGAGGTTCTTTTCAACCGCGGCTTTGGCTTTCATTTTACACATTTCGTCATCAATTACTACGAAGCCTCCTGTTTTATCCGCCTGGAGGTGCTTGAGGTTTTCTTCTCGAATTTCCGCTGCTGCCGACCGAATGTTGACAAGTGCCTTGGGTGTATAAGGTCTTGCCTTGCACCCATGTTAAGTGAAATCTACCTGTCTTATGGCAATAGAACCATACAAGTAAAGCTCAAGAACACTAGCCCAGAATGCACAGTAGTCCGCTACGTTGATGACTACTTGATTATTCACCCTGTAGCCAATAAAGTCGAGGTGATCGTGGCCTCGTTCGAAATTGCAGAAGGCAAACTAAAATTCAAAAAGGAAGATCCATCCTCGAAAGGGCTCCAATTTCTAAACCTGCGTTTGAGGAAAAAAAAAAATACAACGAAGGCGTTTGCTGGGCGTTTAGTCAGTGTTCAGAAAAGCCTGTGCTTCCTTTCGAGAGTGCTCATTCAAAGTCGGTTATTATAGGTATCATCAAGACGTTAATTACATCAGCTAAAACAAAATCCTGTCCACATTCGGCAACATTTAGCATCAAGATTGAAACTCGACGACTCCTGAGTTCCGGTTATCCGGTGGAGCGCCTCGTGTCCGTTCTCCACAAGCTTATTAACCCCAAAACAACTACAAAAACGCCTCTTCGTCGAAGGATAGTCAGCATACCATACATTGATAATGCTTCCCATCGTATTCGATCCATTGCTTCACGCTAGGGCTCGAAAGTTGTCTTTTCCAGTAGATTCAAATTGGCAAGCATGTGCAACATGGTCAACCGACAAGAAGCCAAGCCGGCTTGCGAATAAAAGCACGCAAAGATTTTCCGGGCCTGCTGCACAGAAAACGTTTACTCCATCCCTCTCAAATGCGGAGCTGATTACATAGGAAAAACCGGTCGATGTATCAATAACCGCTTACGAGAGCACGAAAACGAAGCCACTTCAAGAACTGACAACCCCATTCATCCGATCACGGTTCACGCGAACGAATGCATTAATGCGCGCCAGTTTTCGCAGGAGCCAAAAAAAAAGGGGACACCGAAATCACCATGGATGTAAAATTATTGAATCTTTTCTCATCCAGAACGCAGAAAACAACGTTTCATCGGCCTCAGTAAACTTATCGAAACGGCAATTAGAGTTCATCAGGTAGTTCTGTCCGTACTTCGTGGTCCTCCCTTTCCATCTCCCAGTTTTCCTTCCTCCTTATCACCCTTTCCATCTCCCAGTTTTCCTTCCCCCTTATTACCTTATCTTAATCGGGGTCTCGTTCAGGGTTGCAACTTTTCTGCCCAAAATAAACGTCTTTGCTAAATGACAAAACGTGGTTGTCCTGTGGTGGTCCTCCGTGTTTTATTCTTTTTAATTTTATGTATACATGTTCTATCCTCTCGCCTTTACCAATCCAACAATATATTTTCCGTATAGCTGCACGGCTTTCGACTACCAATGTGGTTGGGCTTGTGCAATTTTGTTTAATTTAAGTTATTAAAAAATAATTTTCTTCAAATTTAAATATGTTTTGTTATTTTTATTAATATGTATATATATAATTACTTCCGGGACATAAATTAACTTTTTACCGGCTTCCCTGTAGGTATATAACCCACAAACAAATTTTAAAACCGCTCAAATAAAAATCTTGCAGTAAAAAAAAATCGGAATTTGAAAATACGTGCGTTTTTACGCATAAACATCTGTTTATTTCACCCTGAGGCGTTCCAAGTAAAAATACAATATATTGTGGGTTTGGAAGAACAATCTATTGCCCTTTGCTTTTTGAAAAATTAATCAATGTAATTTTTGTTTAAAGCGAGAGAAGAATGTTTGAATTTGAACTCTCGCAACACAACCCGGCGTTGGTTCCTAACGCCTCTTCACCGCACAGCACGCCACCGGCGACGATAGCTGACACAATTAGGTCCAAAGAAAGAACGGAGCTCGCTAGCGCTTCCCTTTGCCCGCCTTCCCTGCTGCAAAAGAAGGAACGGCGGGTATTGTGCAATAATCGCAAGTGCCGCCAGTGCGTAGCCATAGCAGGCCCGGTGTGCCCTTTGTAACCGAGGGCGGCCCCTCAAACTCCGAAACGTGACGCTAAAAACGACGGGCGACATCAGGTGACTTGGACTTCTCAATGCGTCAGGTGACGTGGACTTCTCCATAAATATATCTTAGTTCTCCATGAGAAGTAAGATATTTTAGTTCTCCATGAGAAGTAAGATATATTTATGGAACGGTAGAGTATTTTTGCCTAAAAACCACACGGAATTCAAATTGCTATGTGATAAGCATCATGAATGTTGGCTTGAAGCAATTTACAAAAAAAAAAAAAAAATATTTGAGACTTTTAGCATTTTTGGTAGTTTTGTTACGAACTATCTCGTTGCTACAGGTGCCTGTAAAACTTCTTATTGAAAGCCCTGGAAGTATACTGATAACAAGAAAAAAAAAAGGTTTCAGGCCGTACAATTAAATATCACGCACAAAAACAACTAAATTTTTGCCAAATTGCGTTTTGCCGTTTTAAGAGCCGTCGATTCTGCCTTGAGGTGGCCCAAAGAAAAATACGAATATACGGTGTCGTTTACAAAATTGTTTATTGCCTTTTGTCCGTGAAAGTTTAAATAATATAATTTCGTTCTAAAGAGGGAAAAAAAAAACATTTTGAAGTTGAGCCCTCACGCCGCAACCTGGCGTCGCTCCTTGCGCCTCTTCTCTGCACAGCAGGCTAACGTAGAGCCTGCCAAAGCATGCGATGGTGTCACAGTGTGCGCACGCAGATGGACACCATGACCTGGAGTTGTCGGGTACATCTTGGTGGGGAGCTTTTTTCCACTCTTGTTGCTTTATGGATTTTTTTTTCGATTGTTTTGCGCGGCGGTGTCCTCCATTGGTCTTCCACTGTCTTCATATCATAAGTCTCTTAGCGCTGCCGGGTCAGAACATCCACTAGTAAGCTAGCTGTTGATCACGTACACATCGCAATCACTCTCTATTGTCAACGTCAGAACACTACTTAAACAGCAACATAAAAGCCCCTGAACGGGCAGTCTCAATCAACGATGTGATGTGGTGTTAACGAACGTTTGCCGTTTCACAGCCGATTCAAACTCAAACGAGGCTCACGCCTCGTTGAGGTTTAAAACGGCTTTGAAACTGCAAAGTCTTGAGTTGCTGAATAGTTCCGCTTTTAACTGCTGTACACGTGACGGCTAGATTTCGCGGCGATACCGTTGCGTTTCCTTGTAGGAGAAGTCCACGTCAGCTGATGCCGCCGGTCGATTAGGCATCTTTTTTCGGAGTGTGAGGATCCGCCCTCGGATACATAGGGCACAACGAGCCTGCTATGGCTACGCACGGGTGGCACCTCCGAGTATCAACACGATGCCCGCCGTTTTTCCCTTGCAGCTGAAAAGACGGAGAAGGGGAAGTGGCGGTAAACTTCGTTCTTTCTTTGGACCAAATCGTGTCCGCAATCGTCGCCGGTGACGTGCTGTGCGGCGAAGAGGCGTTAAGAAGCGACGCCGGGTTGTTGTGCGAGAGTTCAACTTCAAAAAATGTTTTCTCGCTTAAAAAAAAAGCACTTCGATTGAACTTTCACATTCAAAAGACAACCGATTGTTTTCTCAATCCCACCATGTATTGCATTTTTACTTGGACCACCTAAGGATAAAATAAACCGCGGCTTATCCGTCAAAACGCATTTTTTTTCGCAACTTCAGGTTGTTTTTTTACAGCGTGATATTTAATTGAAGGGTTTAAACATCTTAATAGATTATATACCTGCAGGCCAGTCGGTAAAAATTTCTATTAAATGCCTGGAGCAAGTAAATATTTTAAGCAAATAGCAAATGTCTTAAATTCTCAAAACAACATCGTGTTTTTAAAAATAGTTTAATATAAACAAAATTGAACAAGCGCAACCACATTGCGAGTCGAAAGCCGTGCAGATTTAAGAAGAAAATATTACTGGGTGTTTCATAAAAACTTTGATTTTCCGTCAATTATGAATTGATACCTAGTTTCATGCTATTTGTAAGGGTAAAAACCGCGCTCAGGCCATCAAAATATTTTTTTTTTTGTAAACAACATTTTAGGGCATGGCTACGGACGTTACGGCAAAAGGCCATGAATTTTTTTTTGTTAGAAATCGAAGGCGGTCGAGCGCAACGTCTGGGACGTTTCACATAGAATGACCCTTATGTCTTCTCAAGGCCTCATCCCGTTTGATCGGACCGATGAAGCTGCTAATGTTCGGGTGAAGCTTTAATGTTCGGGATGGCACCGCAATGCCTCCGAGGTAGTTTCAAGTGAGGGAAAAGTGAGGATAGCTAGAAGGACTGGCATTGGACACATGAACTTAATCAACTGTTAGGGAACAGTTCAAACGATAACCAGCATGGCCTGATAACGATTGATAACGAATTGATAACGAGCCATGGCCCAAGCGGGAAGGTTGTTTCGGGATAGGGCGAAATGGGAAAGGGCGAAGAAACGGGAAGGTTGAACTGGGAATGAATCAAAACGGGAATCACCCGTTTGAAAGGGGCACTTTGTAACTAATTCATAGACATTAAACGCTTTCTAATATCCGGTGAGATTCCACGTGCTTTTATTTTTTTTTTATATGTCGCAACAACCTTCTTTATTTTTAGCTTAAATGCACGAAAAATATTTTGAAGACAGCAATGTGTTTTTTAAAAAAAAGATAAGTCCTATACGCAAACAACAAAGTAACGTTGAAAAAGAAAAAGGTCAACCACAACGACACCTACTAAGTTCAATAGGAACAGATTTTAATCGAAATTATTTGTGCACACAGACTAAAAGCAGCACTGTAGTACACTGTCTCTAACCGAATAAGCATTGCTCGGTATGACTGTATAGCAGTCTGTATTTATTTGCTGCATCTATCCTACCACATTCTGTTTAGAAAGCGTTGCAACACAGAGAGGTTATTTTCAACGGCACACTTTGCAGTAATATGCTCTATATTTATTCGAAAAGCGAGATTGGCGTCGAGGAGCCTCCACCGCCAGCTTTAATATTTGACGAGGGTCTGATATTCGAGCGCTCTCCCGCAGGAAAAACACGGCGAAAAGCTTAAAGCGCATACTCAAGGCCGGGAGTTCAAAACAGACATTCAACAATTATCGCTGTGATATTAACTAATATTTGTGGCAATATTAAAATGCGACAAATAAGCTGCCGTAACTCGAAGTCGGATAGCTATGAAAAACGTGTCTGCATTACAATATTTCAGAAGACAAGACTCCATTGCCGGGGTCTCAAACTCAAACCTGTATGATTGACAACATGTCACAAGTAAAATATCGGAGCCGATTTATGACGGACGACGGAATGCCTAAAAAAATTAGAAGTAGGTAAGAAATGTCGCAGTATTTGGGCATCCCTTCTTATGAGAATATGGGTAAATAAACAACGCACATAAAATAAGGAGCAATGCGCTCCTATTTCCAGGAAAGGAACCTCCCGCTTTCTTCTTTTTGGAAACTCACCGGAATTTCCAGTGACATCACAAACTTTGAATTGTTCAAATGAGAACAGTAGGTTTTGTATAGTTGACAGGACGAAAAAATGTGGCCGCCCAGAGCACGCAATACAAATCAATACAGAACATATGTCCATTTCACTATTGTTTCTTGAAGAAATGTTTCAATTTTGGATGCCCCAGGAAAACGAACATTATTTCTCCGTCAGCTCTCAGCTTCCAATTTATTTCACGTCTAGGTGTTTCCGAAAAAGTTGAATGATTGGCAGAGGAAGGGAATTGTCGTACCGTGTGAGGGAGGAGTTCAAAATGCTTTACTGAATACACTTCTCTAGGAAAAATAGAATTTGCGCACTGTTGAAGATCGAGGAACGGACTTCCGATACTTTGGCTGTATAGCCAGCTTAGTGGCGAGAGGGTATATACTATATCTTTCCTTATAAGCTCCAATTAGCGAAACACGATTTCATGCACGCGTCTAAGGTGGCGTTTTGTTTGGAACAACTTTAAAATACAGAATATCCGCGATGCCGCAACAGAGGAAATATACATGGATGTATATTTCCTCTGTTGACAACGCTTGCGATGAGAATCTGAATAGACTGAGAATCGTCAAAGTTCAATTCTGGTCTACAATAATCGAGAAGCATAAACATCTTTCTCCAGTCACCGAAGTAGCACTGGAAGACAGCCTTCTTCAACTTTTTCATACATGAACAAAACTACCAGACAGGTACAATGGACATTTCGAAATATTAACGTTAAAATATACTACAGTTTACCGTACTTCTACCGTTTTTAGGTCTGCAAATATACGGTCATTCTGACTCACCCGAGATCTCTACAGTGCTGTTGACAATGCCGTATTTGTTCTCTGAGACGCAGGTGTAGTTGCCATAGTTCAGTTCGCTTGCATTGTTGATCTTGGCCCTGTGGTCATTTCCGACAACGGAGAATCGGATGGATTCGCCTTGTAGCAGCAGGGACCCGTCATTGCCCAACCACTTTGTGCGACTTTGAGTGACGCTGTCTACCGTGCAAACAAGTTCTGCACTGCGACTGCCATCAGTATTTCTTGTCCACTCTATGTTCGTTCTCAGAGTTGGCTTGCCTGCGACCGGAATGGAATACCTTAGGTCAAGAAGGTCAGGACAGATTTGATGAATTTGTTTTTAGTAAAAGTTTAAACTAAATATCACTTGAAATGTTACGTTTCTGCGTTTTGCATATGAGAAATTGTGAAAGCTTCCACTTTTTTCGTTAAAATGGATTTAATTTCGAAAGTATTAAAATGAATGTGAATAACAATACATAGCTTTATTTCTATGTTCGGGTTGAAAAAAAATGCTTCATCTATTGATACTGCCAGAAAAGAGTCTAGTTTGCTAAAGCTATATTATGTGATACGAATGACTATTCGTTTGATAAGAAAGAAACACTAGACAAACACGTTGTCACAAAGCCACAATGAATTTCTCTGTAATATTGCGTTGCATTTTAGACACCAATACAGCTTTTCTACTCTAATAGAGTTTCCGGGGTCCACCTTTGTAGATTACTCTACCACTAGCGTACCACAGTCTTGGCGAAAGGTCTGCTAGCAATCCGACAGACCGAAAGTATTAAAAAAACATCTTCTATAGTCAATACTCGCGTTGCTGTTAAAACGGCTTTTTAAAAGATACTTGCAAAAGGGAGCCTTCATTAATGCATCTAAATTAAAAATAACTCTTTTTGAGCCTTCAGCATATGTATGGAGTAAAAAAAATTTCAGTCTACGGTTCACAAATGTTTTCTAGAAGTTATGCTACTTCACCAATTGTGTGTGCGATTCACTATTTCCTGATAATTTCAAAAAGCGATGTGGGTAAATGACAAAAAAAGCTATTATATGACGTCTTTTCTAGGTTGAGCTGCTGAGCACGGCGGATTTGTAACCAAAAGAAGGCCAGGACTGAAAACAAATTTAATGATCCAATGTTTTGTTGGCGATAGAAAAAACATGCTTGGGAATTCGCTGCCCTCCGAAGGTCAGAAGCTTTCAAGTTTTGCCACGATTAGTAGTATAAAAACAATGTCAACACCTAAATTTCATCAGCAAAATGCGATAAGGAACTTTTTTTTTACATTCTCTTATGAATAATAAAACAATACAGGTACAAATTATACAAAATTGTCTTGGTTCATAAAGGTGCGTTAGTTTAAGCAATAATACAGGATGTACCTAGTTTTTTTATAGTTAATGTCTCCCAATTTTAGTTTCTCTTACTCACCTGACATCTCTACAGTGCTCATAGCAGTGCCGTATTTGTTCTGGGAGATGCAAGTGTAGTTGCCGTAGTTCAGTTCGCTTGCATTGTTCAACTGGACCCTGTGGTTATTTTTGTCGACGGAGAGTTGTAAGTATTCGTCTGGGCGCAACGGAGACCCGTCATTGCCCAGCCACTTTGTGCGACTTGGATTCACGCTGTATACCGTGCAAACAAGTTCTGCATCGCGAGTGCCATCAAGATTGCGTGTCCAGTGGACGGTCGTTCTGAGAGTTGGCTCGCCTGTGAGTGAAATGCAAAACGTCGAATTGCGAAGTCAGTAACACGTACTTTTCCTGAATTTGTTTTAGTGGAATATTAGAATAGATATTGCTTAGGCGGTCACGTTTTTACTTATAGCTTGGGATGAATAGTGATCGTTAAGTTCTTTATACGTTTGTCAAAATATCTTTAGAAATAAATACTGCCAGCAAATCATCTAGTTTTTTAGAATAAATATATAAAAAGCAAGACGATTTTAGAAAAAAAAAACAACAAGCAACAGACGCAACCTCTCAGAAACAAAGAGAACACGAATTGGTCTGTAGCAATCTTCTGCACTTTAGACATCAATCGGTTATTCTAATGTCACAAAGTGTAAAGGGACCACTTTCTTTGAGTGTCACTCTTCATACATACCACCGTCTTGGCCGGAAAGCGTGCTAGCTCTGAGCGATTGTAAAAGTATTAAAAGAAGGCCTCTATATTGAGTGTTATGATTGCTGTTAAATATAGGCCCGTCAAACGATACTTTGGAAGTGGAGGTTGCATAGTTTATGCATTACAGAGACTCACATATAATAAAGACGCATATTTGGATTGAGACATCTCACACACTCTAAAAAACGTCTGTGCGTCTACTTTCACGCACAACACTCGGAGAGCCAATCAACGTAACTTACGGAGGCAGCTCAGCGAATGACGATGCGGAAACAGTATGTTTAAACCAAAAAATGCAGTCTGAGTTGTGACATTAAGCAATTCAAGCGGGACGTTTTGCATAGCTAATGTCACAACTCAGACTGCGTTTTTTGGTCTAAACATATGTTTCGGCATTGTCATTCGCTGAGCTGACTCCGTAGGTTGCGCTGATTGGCTTTCCGAGCTTTGTGCGTGAAAGTGGATGCGAAGACTTTCTTTAGAGTGCACAAGAAGTAACTTACGCTCTGAGCCTGCAGACTATATGAAAATAGTTTTGCAGTGTACGTGTCACACATTTTTTCTAAAGAGTGGTACTTCACCAATTGGGGTGTGTGATTCACTTTCTCCTGCAAACTCCAGAGATCGAGGTGAGTAAATCACACACTATAACTTCTAATATGGTGCCCTTTTAGGAAGGAATGCCGAACACGGCAGAAATGCCACGAGATAAACGTAACGACAGAAAAATAAATTGAATGATCAAATCGGTTGGCGGAGATGGGTAACTGGATTCATGGATATTGGAAAGGCATAACCTCGGAAACTTTAAATGGTTTGCCGTGAGTACATTTGTAACAACATTATCAAGTCGTGTATTTAATCACCAAGGTGTGCGTAGAAAATACGTATTTTTAAAATTGTTTTTTTTATGAAATATATATTCTGAAAGGCGTACTTGTTTAGCAATGTAAACGGAATTTAGTACTTTTTTATGTCAGTCACAAATGTCAATGTTATGACCTTTTACCCACCTGAGACCTGGACAGCGCTGGTTGCAATGCCGTATTTGTTCTCGGATACGCAGGTGTAATTGCCGTAGTCCAATGAGCTCACAATGTTGAGCTGAGCCGTGTGTTTATTGCCGTCGACGAAGAGATGCACAAACTCGCTGTGAACCAGCGGGTATCCGTCACTTCGAAGCCAATCTGTGCGACTTGCATTGGCGCCAAATACCTCGCAAACAAGTTCAACCATGCGGTTGCCGTCCACAACGCGTGTCCATTGCATTGTTGTTTTCAACGTTGGTTTGCCTGCGACCGAGAAGGAAGACCCTAGGTTATGAAGTGGCGGTAACGTGTTTGAAAGGGGCACTTTGTAACTAAACGATACCACATTAAACGCTTTGTAATATCCGGTGAGGTGCCCCGCGTTTATAATTTTTCTTCGATATATCGCTTAAACCTTCCTTATTTTAAGCTTGATTGCACGAAACATTTCTTAAACACAGCAATGTTTTTCTTAAGATAAGTCCTCTACGGAAAGACAAAGTAACGTTGAACAAAAATGGTCAACCACAAGGACTCCTAGTATGTTCAAAAGGAACAGGATTTAATCGAAATTATTTTAACACACAAACTAAAGGAGCACTGTAGTACTCTGCCTCTAACCAAATAAGCATTCTTCGGTCTGATTGTATAGCAGTCTGTATTTATATGCTACGTCTTTCCTGCCAGACTCTGTTTAGAAAGCGTTACAACACAGAGAGGTTATTTTCAGCGGCAGACTGTGCAGTAATATGCTCTATATTTACTGAAAATGCGAGATTGGCATTGAGGAGCCTCCGCCGCGAGCTTTAATATTTGACAAGGCTCTGGTGTGTCGTGATATTCGAGCGCTCTCCTGCAGGAAAAACACGGCGGAAGGGTTGAAGCGCATCCTCAAGGCCGGGAGTTCAAAACACACATTCAACAATTATCACTGTGACATTAACTAATATTTCTAGAAATAATCAAATGCTACAAAATAAGCTGCCGGAACTCGAAGTCGGATAGCTATGAAAAACGTGTGTGCATTACAATATTTCAAAAGACAAGACTCCATTGCCGGGGTCTCAAACTCAAACCTGTATGATTGACAACATATCTCAAGCAAAATATCGGAGCCGATTTATGACGGACGACGGAATGCATAAAAAAATTAGAGGTAGGTAAGAAATGTCGCAGTATTTGGGCATCTTTTCTTATGAGAATATGGGTAAATAAACAACGCACATAAAATAAGGAGCAATGCGCTCCTATTTCCAAGAAAGGAACCTCCCGCTTTCTTCTTTTTGGAAACTCACCGGAATTTTCAGTGACATCAAAAACTTTGAATTGTTCAAATGAGAACAGTAGGTTTTGTGTAGTTGACAGGACAAAAAAATGTGGCCGCCCAGAGCACGCAATACAAATCAATACCAAACATATGTCCATTTCACTATTGTTTCTTGAAGAAATGTTTCAATTTTGGATGCCCCAGGGAAAACCAACATAATTTCTCCGTCAGCTCTCAGCTTCCAATTTATTTCACGGCTCGGTGTTTCCGAAAAAGTTGAACGTTTGGCAGAGGAAGGGAGTTGTCGTACCGTGTGAGGGAGGAGTTCAAAATGATTTACTGAATGCACTTCTCTTGGAAAAATAGAATTTGCGCACTGTTGAAGATAGAGGAACGGACTTCCGATACTTTAGCTGTATAGCCAGCTTAGTGGCGAGAGGGTATATACTATTTCTTTCCTTATAAGCTCCAATTAGCGAAACACGAATTTATGCACGCGTCTAAGGTGGCGTTTTGTTTGGAACAACTTTAAAATACAGAATATCCGCGATGCCGCCACAGAGGAAATATACATGGATGTATATTTCCTCTGTTGACAACGCTTGCGATGAGAATCTGAATAGACTGAGAATCGTCAAAGTTCAATTCTGGTCTACAATAATCGAGAAGCATAAACATCTTTCTCCAGTCAGCGATGTAGCACTGGAAGACAGCCTTCTTCATTTTGTTCATATATGAACAAAACTACCAGACAGGTACAATGAACACTTCGCAATATAAACGCTGAAATGCATTCCAATTTACCGTATTTCTACCGTTTTCAGGTCTGCAAATGTACGGTTATCCTGACTCACCCGAGATCTCTACAGTGCTGTTGGCAATGCCGTATTTGTTCTTTGAGACGCAGGTGTAGTTGCCGTAGTTCAGTTCGCTTGCATTGTTGATCTTGGCCCTGTGGTCATTTCCGACAACGGAGAGTTGGATGGATGCGCCTTGGAGCAGCGGGGACCCGTCGTTGCCCAGCCACTTTGTGTGACTTCGAGTTACGCTGTCTACCGTGCAAACAAGTTCTGCACTGTGACTGCCATCAGTATTTCTTTTCCACTCTATGTTCGTTCTCAGAGTTGGCTTGCCTGTGACCGGAGTGGAAGATGTCAGGTAAAGCAGGCCAGGACAGATTTCGTGAATTTGTTTTTAGTAACAATTTAAACTAAATAGCACTTAGAATGCCGCGCTTCAAAAGGAGCGGTTTTATTAGAAATTACTTGTACACACAGACTTAAAGTAGGCTGTAGTACTCTGCGTCTAACCGAATATGCATTGCTCGGTCTGACTGTATAGCAGTCCTTCCACATTTAGCTTAGAAAGCGTTACCAATCAGAGAGGTTATTTTCTACGGCAGACTTTCCAGTAAGATGCTCTACATTTATTGAAAAAATGAGATTGGCGTCGACGAGAGGAAGTGAGATTGGCTCAGCCCACCTTTGATGGCAAGGCGTATCTCTCGCGATTTCGCCATGTGCTGCTTGGTTCGAATCATGTTTCTGGCGTCGCAGCGGTAGACGCCGCTGTTGCTGTACGATGCGTTCTCGATTGTGAGCGTCCTGTTCTGGCTTTGGATGTCCCACTTCTCTGGGTCTTCCTCGTTTTGCTTCAACCAAGTAATCCTGCGAGATGACAAAATAAAACGATAATTAAAGGAAAGGTCTTATGTTGTCTTGTTGTTTTTTCTTAATATAAACGAAATTCGCCCTCGTATCTATGTCGTGACCATAAATGATGGCCGAAGTTTTTACGGCGAAACTGTGTTGTGCTACGATGTGTAAAAAATACTTCCGTGGATGTTAACAAAAAAACAAACTCCGGTTTACTCGGCTGTCCTTCGTTCCGATTGGTCGTGTCAAGTATAAATTTATAAAAAAGAGGGCAACCCGTGTGAGTCAGTCTTCACTGGCATTATTAGATCGTGAGGTCCTGAACCCGTGTTATCATTTACGGTCACCGACTTATTTCAACTAAGAGTGCGCTGTGACGAGTCTGAGGGCAGAACGCGCCGATCTAACCTTATGTTCTTTCGCTTCCGCGATGCTTACAAAGAACCCAAGTAGCTGTAAAACCTAAACTAGTCGTATACACACACACATACATATACCAACGACCAGCGATAGAACATGTATTGACCTCATGTTTAGTAAGAACGTATTCGAAGTCAAAATTCAACGAATGGCGGTTTACTATAGTGGCCATAATACACAGATTACTTTAGTCGCAAACAATTAAATAAACACAATAAACCGCTTTCGAAAGTCACCGGCCGATTACTAAAAGGTTGGAAGCACTTCACGATGGCGGAACAACTGCAGCGAGGAACATGAAAGTCATTTGATAAGATAGCGAACGTCGGAGCGTGACCAACACTACGAGCCGACAAGCCACTCAAACAGAAGCGAAATCTCAACGTCACTGCGCTCATCAGCTCTTTCGATCGGTGTGTTCTTTTCCAGCGTGGCGTGACGTCGAGGTTTTAGTCCGCCATTATTCAGGGATTCCACGGCTACTAACAAAGGGCAGTATTTCGATAAGGGTCTATTAAAAAACGAAGTCGTGTACGTGTCACCATTTCAATCATATGTAAATCGTATAGATGTCGTATAGTTGTCCTAAAGTTGTCGAAAAAGATAACAACTTCGCTGGTGCTCCATCGTCACGTGAAGTGGATGGGCTCCAGAATTTTTATCTGCAGGACAGAGCAAAGCAAAACAAAACACCGAATGATGTTTCCAGAAAATGTAGCTCTAGCGGTTCGGACGAAATGAAAAGTTTCAAAGCTTGCCATTAACTCATTCGGAGGTTATACCCCATTGAAAAATCTCATTTGTATGAGAAATTTATTATGTGTCCAATAGACACATATGAATCATACAAGATATATAAGAACATAGAAAAACCATATAACAACTACCCAATCAGCACAGATTTGGCCAATCATTGGCCAATGGCTGGAAATCGTCCTTTGGCAAGTGGCCAAACACTGGCCAGCCATTGAGTGGTGATTCGTATTTCTCTAACCATTGGCCTAGGTCCACTGGCCATCAGCCTTCGGCCAAGCATTGGCCAATGAATGGCCACTCTTTGGTCATTGGCCAAAATACCATCACCAGCCATTGGTCATTGCTTGGCCAAACTCCGTCCTGAATGTATATATAAGAACTATTTTAGATATATAAGAACATATAAGAACCATATAAAGGAACTTGGGAGAAGTTTCTTATTTGGTTCTTATATGTTCATATATATATTGTATAATTAAAATATGTTTATTGGACACAATAAATTTCTGATACAAATGGCTTTTTCACTAGGGTAGGTGATTGTGACGATTTCTAGGAATGAAAATTAGGCCGACGAAGCCCGACAATACACGAAGATGATTGGCGTCCACCAGCAAAAACGTCACGTTCCAGAAAAGCAGAGAGACGAACGAGAGCCGGCCTGCACGAAGCTGTACTATTGCAGAGAACATGAGCTTAAACAGACCTTCGTTTTCCTTTTCGTTTTTTTTTTGTTTGTTTGTTTGTTTTTGTTTTTGTACCTCTCCGCCTTTGAGAAAGGCGTGGACTGAACTAGGAATGGTATGCGAAGGTTGGGTTTTATATTTGTAAAAATTTGACCAAAATAATAAATAATAGAGCTTGTGGGTACCGCGGACAAAGAAAAATGCAAGACGGGGTGATTCCGCTCCTATGGTCCGCGGTAATGAAGTTCTAACTGCGCTTATGTATACACCCGTAAGCTTAACCACAATTCGCATAGTAATTAGAATTCTCAAATTTTCATATTAAAATTCATTTATCAAATGTGAACGTTGTAGAACTTCTTACAGATGTCGACATTCAATTGCCTGATCGTGCCGCTTTTATTACCCAAAGGGACCGAATAAACTGTAAGGACCAATATTATTCACTTGAACTTTGCTTAATTACGCCTTTAGTTTGTCGCTTTTATTAAAACAGTGAGCATTGCCAAACATTTTGTCTAAACGAGTAACTTAGGGAGGTCTGTTCAGTGGTCCAATAAGCAATTTGCATCATGTCAGCCACCAGTTGCACTAAATGCAAAGGTAACGACAAAGCACAATATTTTCTTTTTGTTATGTAAGGTGTTCTTTCTCACCAATCAACACTAAACATAATTATAGCTACTATATCTCTGAACAGCTAACGTAAAGAGAAAGTTATGCACTTTTTCAACATGTTTAAAATTTTGACATGTAGCCTGGGGTATATGCCTCCTCGCCCCAAGATATAGCGAATGGCTTTGAGAATCATTTCCGAGAGTGCTACCCTTCCGATAGATACGGATGTCTAACGTCTGATACTTCTAACTTTCATTACACTTTGAATATTACTAGTGTCGAAACATCTAAAATCTCGGAAGCGATAAAACAACTAAAGGCAATGATTTTTGTGGGCATTGTTCAGATACCCGGCTTCATCATCAAGGGCTGTTCCGAATTTTTCGTACCTGCTTAAGAGCAAATGTTTAATCCTTTTTTTCCCATTGAGTTCATTCCCTTTCCCGTGGAAAAGGTCAGTTGTGGTTCCTGTGCAGAATAGTGGTGATGGTTGAATGGCGACAAAATATACGTGGCTTGCACAGGACGTCATTTCCGTTGCCCTCCAGAGAAGAGGAGAGGAAGGAGCTCCCCTCTCATCAGGATCCTCCTTTGTGCCTCCCGGATTTGCACAGGCGTCGCCATTCTCCTCCCAGAAGATTAGAGAAGATTAACCTGTCACTCAAAATTCTTACAAAAGCAGCTTCCCCGGATCTCCTCCTTTTACTTGGTGTTCAAATGGGTGCGATGTGACGTCAGTGCAAGGAGCCTATAGACCTATTTTGTTATGTGCCTTTTCGAAGGTTTTCGAGATTCTTGTTTTCCCCTATGTCTAACTACTTCCGGCACACGCTAATTGATTTACAGCATGGTTTCCTGAAGAGCCGTTCAGTGGAAACGAACCTCCGTTCGATCCTTCACTACACCGTGCCGTTTCTCTTAAATCGCGATAAAGTTGAAACAGTTCATTTCGACAAGTCGAAGGCGTTCGACAGAGTAAATCACAAATTGCTTCTGCATAAGCTATCTTTCTATGGTGTTTCTCCTTCACTCACCAGATGGTTTCAGTGTTATCTTACCGACCGTAAAAGTAGTGTGCAAATTTTAAATAATTTTTTTATACCTTAGTTTTTTTGGTCCGGCGGCCCTCACCTGACAAACTTGAGACCACTGATGTTTCTTATTTTTATTAATATCGGGAATTGTATCCATCTGTTAAGCGACGCCTGTAACAATTTAAACTGTCTCCAGAGCGCTTGAGGTCGAAAACAATATGCCATAATGCAGTTAAATTATGTAACTACTACCATCTTTGTTACCAAAACGGATGCAAGCAGTTGGCCATATTAGACAAGTGCAACTACCGTTTCCAGGACTAGCTTTGACAGAACACCGCGTTGTGATTAAGCTTGAACCTACCTTGAAACCAAAACTAACGTTCTTGGCTATCCACGAGAGTGTGGAATACAATTCTCTGCGCACCATCTTTTTCTTAGCGGCGCTTGGAAACCATCGCACACCGTTGATCGATGGCATATATGCCCCATCGATCACCGGATGGCATGATCAGGAAAGAGTTAACTTTCACGTGCCCCTAGGTTCCAGTAGACACGCCCGTTTGTTTAATCATGGCTCTCAGGAGAAACTTTGTCCAATATAACACATTCAACTCCCATTTTAATGCCATATCCTCAACTACTTCCTTGGATGCTTTTATCGACTATTTGTCTGTTAAATGGGAACTAGAAACATTGATTTTCACCTTACGACGGTATCGCTTCTTCTATATATGTGTTGTTCACATTGCACGGAGGTATGTGCCCCAAATCAAATCTTCGGTTCTTCCGGTGCATCGAAGAATAAAGTATGTACATATGTATGTATGCGCGTACAACTCTGTCTACCATAAAAGGAAAGAAAAAAAATGAAAGCCGTTTACAAATCCCTGTAACGCCGAATCGGAGCGCAGCTCTTGAGGAGGAGTAGGGAAGGGTACTGAGGGGAGTCACGTCATCTGCGGGTAGTCATGTGACCCCGGGGGGGGGGGGGGTCGTGATCTCGGGGGAAAGGGGGTCACGTGACCTCGGGGGGGATAACGTAACCTCGGGGGGGGGGGGGGGGTCATGTGACCCCCCCCCCCCCGGTTACGCCGACGCCGACGCCGACGCCGACGCCGCTCAGGCTGGAAACGGGCCCCTAAGAGCTGCGCTCGAAAAAGTTAAGACACTTCAAGTCCACCCGTTCGCAGTAGTGCTGATTTCAGCCTCTCCTGCAAATCCGACTATGAAAACGACCACTCACTCTGGGGCGGGATTTCCTTCAGCGTAACAGTGGAGAGTGATGTCCTCATTGAGAGTGAAGGTGGTCGTCGGCGGCTCCACCCGAATAATCTTCGCAGGAACTGCGGATTGCAGAGAAAACGTGAGCCGTGAAAGTGGATGGCTAGCACATCCGTTTAGCACATGACACAGACATCTCTCAAGGAGCCGGAGGAAACTAGACACGCAAGACGGGACCGCCACCGCGGGAGAGCGGAAGTAAAGGAAACTAGGAACGCAAGCGCTTAGAACGGTGACGAAGAGAGGGTGGTGCAAGGCTAGACATGGCCTACTCGGGTTGCACAGCGGCAAATGTTTAAAAACCTTTATTATCTACCTGAGAGCCTACTCACCTTGAAAATGGTGCCTATTGATAACTAATCTAACGAACATAGGGTGCATTCACTTGACGCCGTGTTTGAGGGCGATGTTTAGGACGCATGCTCAGAACGAGCTTACATTAATAGCCTGATAATACCGGCAATCTTGATGGTGCGAAATGCGCGTTGCAAAAGAACTGTGGAAGCTCGCCGTCAGCACGCGCTCAGCAACCACGCACACAGATATGGCCACCAGTGAATACTTCCTATACCTATTTTTGCACAAGCATCAACCAGAACGGTGTTCCACGCGCCGCACGTGCCGGCTTTTGCTGCAACAATAGCTGTTCTAAAGGAAAAGCCTAAAACAAATGGCATCGTGCACGCGCGTTCATCAAGGTTTTATTTAGGGTATTTACATCGAATCCTATATACGGGAAAGGCGTGCGCGTGTGGCGTCGGCGTCTGCATTAGTAACTGTTCTGAAGATAAAGCCTAAAACAAATGTCATCTTGCACGCGCGTTGTTTAACGCTTTACTTTCGTAATTTACTTCGAATCCTTTATACAGGGAAGGCGTGCGCGTGCAGCGCGTGTAGCGGTGCGTGCATAGAGGTTTCAGTCACTGCACAAAACAAATCCACGCAACCCTGACGATAAACCGCTTCGCTGTAAAACAATTATTAGGTATAAGCATCCGGTATATTGCACGCCGCACAACGAGTGCGAAAACAACATGGGCGCTTTTTTTACGCCACCAACTCCAGCCACTCACATTTGACGTCAACTCTGACAGGGATCTCGGGGCTTTTTCCGACGTCATTTTCGGCGAAGCAACTGTAAACACTAGAGTTTGTGCGGCGGATGGAGGTAAATTCGAGGCTGCTCCCTTTTGCATAGATGCTCGACTGTCCGGTCTTGCGCCAGGCGACACTGGCCGGCGGGTTAGCGTCCGTCACGGCACAACTTAGCTTCAACGAGTCGCCTTCCGCCACTTCCTCCGGAGGGTTTCCGTCGTACTTGATCTCCGGGAGATCTGCGAGAACAGAGGCCACGGGGCAGTGACGACGTCATTCATTGGCCGGTATCCTCACGCCACATTTTATTGCTCTAGCCCTGGACGGATGAGGAAATTCTAGCGTCACTCAGGGATCCCGGAGCTCCAACATTTCCGAGCTACATTTCTGAGCCGCCTTGTAATACCTCAATCGAAATCTTAAAAATGACGCGGTGTAATGGCGTCGAATTGTACGTAGTAGATCGAGCATACCTGAACAGCAAGCAAATAAAACCGCAGTTA
Source organism: Ixodes scapularis (assembly GCF_016920785.2). Taxonomy (NCBI): domain Eukaryota; kingdom Metazoa; phylum Arthropoda; class Arachnida; order Ixodida; family Ixodidae; genus Ixodes; species Ixodes scapularis. The sequence goes on from NW_024609835.1 coordinate 92,436,768, forward strand.
TATGGTTAAAGCGTGTTCAGCGCAGATACAAAACATCGAGAAACAAATCACAGGTTTGTGTTTTGTGTTCTTGCACTGAGCGTGTTATTACAAACTGATCACCAAGAGACCGATCTCACTATGCGTTCCACGCATACGAGACGCCACCATAATTGTGGTCTATAAAAGGCAGCGCCAGTTCACGAAGACACTTCGTGCCACCTCGTGCTCTACTCGCGCAGACCGTCAGCGGCGTTGCCGCGCTTGCGGAAAGACTCTAACGATGCACGGCAGCAGAGGTGGCGCAATGTAATTAAGATGTAATGTGAACTAACATCACCCCATTGTACGGAGCTTCCTTCATAATAAACCGGTCGTTCAAGCAGTCGCTTGAACGACCGGCTTCTAGCGCACGCTCTGTCAGGATGCAGGAGACGTCGAGGCGCTGTCGAAAGTAGGAAGTTCGCGCTGGTGGCAGAAAAATGGACGCTCCTCTCTGCAGTTATCACCTTTACCGTGTTTCAAAATTTATTCGATCTCACTCTAGGTTCAAGGTTCTGTACCTTGGCGTTCGAAAACCTTTACACGGGTCGACAGCTGCTCTGTTTGTCTTGTCACGCGACATTATACGCCGGAGTCCCTCGGATCCATTCGAGTAAGATTTGGAACACATCCCTCATTTGGCATTATATACCTACGCTATTAGATGAGCTCGGTTGGGGAAGTCTCGCGGAGAGGATGCCTTCCTCACTCCCTCCAGTCCGCCTCCCGTCGCTTAAGGCACCGCAGTCAAGAGGTCTGTTTCAAAAGTGTGCATTCCATAGATTTTGATAAAGCGCCATCTATCCGCCCTGCTTAAAAAAAAAAAGTGTATTCTATCAAGTTGCGATGCTACCCACCTCATGCAGGGGGACCGCTGCATGAGGGGGGCATACTGCTTGTGAAAGCAGATTCACAAAGCAGTTCCGTAACTGAATTGATCTAATACCTTTGCTATGCATAGGGATGGACCAAATCTGGCATTTTGCCCAGAACCCAGAAACCGGCATTTTTAAAGGTTACAAAGGAGTCGTTGCGAATGTGGGACACAGACTTTCATACAAAACTGACGTCAACTTACTCAAATCGAAAAAAAAAAAAAAACATACATACTTACAGCAATATAGTTATCTTTTCTGGCCAAGGCTCAGTAACCGTTGTTTTTCTTTTCGCGCACGAAACTGTGACTTCCAGATAAAGTAAGAACGCAGTAGTATTGCCTTTGCACTAATCATGTACACCACACACACTTGCAGGCTTGCGCTGATGAGGACTCAAAGCCGAAACTCTCTTAACGGTATTCGTGACTGCGTCCGCTATGACCCAACCTCTTTGTCACCCCACTTCTGCAAGAAGTCACTAAATTTTTAGTAAACACGCAAATTACAACACCGATAGAATTTTCTTGTAGTATATCACCTTCTTTAGTAATAACTCTGTCAATATGCATGATATGTTGCATTTAAATAAAAAAAGTTTGGCCAGAAAAAAATTAAATATCAACTTTAAGGTTGGTAGCAATGTACTTTTGACGAACCACTGCCGAATCTTTAGAAAAGTTCGTCAAAAGTTCGGCTTTACCGATTCCAAAGGTTCGGCGCCGAATTTTCGACTCGGCAAAAGTTTGGCGCATCACTAATAAGCATTAGCACGGCCCTGACGTCCCATCACTGCGGTGGCGCTGCTGTCGGCAGGGCGCATCAGAGCCGTGTATACAGAGAGTTTGGTCAATGGCAGGCGCGGGCAGAAACAGGGCGTGCACCAGACGCAGAAAGTCGACTTGGCATGCTCTCTTGGCCGACCAGAAGCCTAAAGAAATCCTCTAGGGGTGGTAGCGAGAAACTGTTTTGATCAAAGGTATATGTTGGTACATGGTTTTAATAAGCGCCTAACAGTAAAGTGTAGTAACCCTTAGCTGTTGAAAATACGGTGCACGTGATATTTCGATCCTGAACATGCAGAGGGATGTAAGAAACGAATGCGCCGTTCAGCTATGTTTTGCTCGGACAGTGTGTGACCGCTCGGACGGCAGATTCCCGGCCCCCGGCGCTTGGCGCACGGCTTATGTGAATCGTTTCGTAAGTCGCACCCTTCCACCCTCATTTTGGACGACCGTAATTAAAACATCACGTGCACCATATTTTCAGTCGCCGAGAGTTACTCCGACGCAATTATCATATTTGTTTCTCGTGACCACTACCAGGGGATTATTTCCGGCTTCTGGTTGGCCAGATTCGAATTTGCGAAGACGCCCTGGCACACGCCCAGCCCGCTTTCAGCCAATGGCGCCTCCTAATTTCTCTCTTTTACTACCCAACAAATGGCTAAACTCTCTACATATATGGCTGTGGAGCGCATACGCACACGCTTCACTTCACATGAATCTCGATCCCGTGCATGCGCACTGCCCACACCTGGTGTGAGAAAAAGCGGGTTTGTTTTGTGAACAGCGCGCTGTCGTTTACAGGACGAGTCTAGTTTATGTAGAAATTTATTAAGGAACACGCTGGTCGCTTTCTGACTGGCTGTAATTCACAAGCCGTTCACGTCAAATTGACCCACATGAGCTTTGAAAGCAAAAACGTTTAGCGCCCGTCATTAAGCGTCCTATTACGCAAAAAAAGATATAGCTTCAAAAAAAAAATATTTCACCAAACTCGCGGCGTGGTCCGAAGCACTGGATTGTCGCATCTCGTGAGCCATTCTACCCTTGAGCAACAGGACCAAGAATCATTATTGTATAAAAGAAAAAAAAAAATTAGAGTGTCCGTACTAAAATAAAAACAAAAACGGAAGTATTCTGTTCCCGGCCCTTGACTATGAAAAAAAAAAAACAAAAAAAAAAACTCAAAAAGATCTGCCAAAGTGTTATTTTAAAGTCAGCGCATCGGCTAGCATTTAGTCTGTCGTCTTCCTTTTGACGAATCGAGAGTACCGCTTAAGTTAAACTAATCGTCGACACATTGAATGGACCGCGTAATTTGGTTTGTCAACTTATCGAGTTAAGGATTTCTGTGGAGGATGTCGAATATAATGCAATTTTCGTACCAATTTTTGTTTTAGAAAATTGAGCTTATTCTAGCAAACAGTAAACAATTAAGAGCGTGACGTTGCCACCTGCGGCGGCCTTCTGCAAAGGAAAGACATTCGAGTGTCGCAGTAACCTAGAGATGTCGTTAGTTGCTAATATGTGTGGTCGATATAGACCCAAAAAAACGTTCTAGTTGGATTCGCATTTATTCAGTCGGATATATGAGGAGAAGTATCTACATCATGCATTATACCGAACAAACACGTGTCGCATTTCGTCAAAAAATACAGTTTGTTATTGGTGGTCAGCGTCTCCGCCCTCACTTTTACATGTCTCCATCTGTCGAGAACTGCGCCAAGCAGACGTGTTTTTTCAGTGGGCGAACGCCGTAGGTAGCAAAGTCACGGTATTAAGTTATTTTTGTTTACTCAAGGGAGCCTCACCTTTTTAAACTTTGAGACCCAATATACACCGTCTTTATACACACCGTCCCTAGGATTCGCAAAAATGAGCATAGGCAGAGACCAAGAGGACATCAGTGTTTCTTACGTGAGTGATGCCTACTTTTAGCCGGATCGATATGACCAGCTTTTCTTGAAACAGCCATTATGCTGAATCATGTGTACCTGTGTGCGAAAATACTAGATTGAAATTTCACAATCTTACAATCTCTTGAAGAATGACAAAAAAAAGTACCTCCTCAAAAAAAAAGAAAGAAAAAAAGAAAAACAAAATAGAAGCATACTTCGGACTCTTTTCTGGGAAATTGTGAATGAAAATTTCACAATACTAACTTTGGGGGCATGGCGGTTTAGTTCCAGAGTTTCGTGAGACGTGGCGTATCGTCCTTCAAGCATTACTGAAGCCTAGCTTCGCGCCTCGATCACAATCCCGCCCTCCTTTATCGTCCCTCCACTCACCGTCGTGCTAAGGGCCGGCGGTGCCCTCTCCTCTCGGCGTCCGTCTGCTTCCGCGGCCGCGTAATGCGCCATGTGCGAGTAGCGTTGAAGCGACAAAAAAGGCAGAACAGAACCCGCTAATCGCTACAATAGGCCCTGACATCGTGGAACATAACAGGAAGGGGAAAGGCGACGACAGGAAGAACAAAACTTCCCTGAGAAACCATTTTCGTTTTAAAAGCCTATTTCACAGTTGTGTATAGCCAGCCGGCAACAGCCAGGTGGCGGCGCCAGAGTGAGAGCACACGATTATACTTTGTCTCGTTGTGATTTGGCAAAGGGTGAACGATAAGCCCAACGAGGTAGAGGGGCTTAGAGTGATAAACCGGAAGTTCGGAAGTGGCACCCCCCCGGTTGCCGCCATATTTTACGCAAATGTGACCACTCGTCACGTGACCTCCCAAGAGCCGTGACGTCACAGGTAAGATGGCAGCGCCCAGAGCTGGCGGATGCGAGTTTGTTCGGTGCGCGGTAGCCGTGATGTGCAGCTGCTTTCCGACGACTTCGGGCTTCTTCGTGCTCGCTGACGCAGGTATAATGTGAAAATATAAAAGAATGAGACTTTATACCGTTTTTTGCGCAAGATCGCTCTGGATCATCTGGATATTAACGCCTGTGAGACAGCATCAGCTCTGCATCGCCGTACCGGTGCTCGGATTCCGGGATGTGTCCGAGGACCGATAGAACTTTGAGTGCTTTTAACATGAAATTTTCGCATTCTCTTAGCTTTGTTTGAACGTTGAAATATCTGAGAATCTACGCGAAATGTATACGTCGCGTTAGGGCCTAAGGGAAGTTGTTTCAGCCCTCCGTCACCGAACAACCATAGCAACTTTTAGCGAGGAAGCTCCTGCGATTCTTTTGTGCTAATCCACGATTCTACATTCGATCGCTTTTCTTCCTTTTTTTTTTTTGTGTGTGTGAGTGCGAAGTGCACCCTTATTTTCAGCTACGAGGATGGCGTTTTATTGAGTACGGGGAAAAATAAATCGTTGCAGGCACCTGCTTCAAAGCTATTCGGCTTGCTATAAGAACAAGTGTTTTGGTGCATGCATAGATTAACTGCGCATTTTTTGTTTTGTAGGATTTATTGCAGCTATACTTTTTCCATCAAGAGTGCATTGTATTAGTCGGTCAATTATTTAATTGTTCTAATTACCTGGATAAGAAGATTCACATTTGTGTTCATCCCTTGCCTGGAGAGCAGTCTTGTTGAAAAATGTTGACTACCATTCCTTTCGGTCTCTTCAATAGACTTTTTAAGTGTGGGCTGTCTATACTTCGCATCACCGTAACTTGGAAAAGGCCAACCGCCACAGCCCCCTCGAGCCAATCAGAGAGACGGAGCGAAGGCGTGTGACAAATCTGTGCAGACGAGCACTCTGGTGATATGTTGTCATGTGCCGCTCTCCAATGTGTGTATTGACTCACCGAGACCGTAGCCTTTGCCGTCTGCCAAATTCTGATGAAACAAATTACAGTAGCTACTACTGTAATTACCCCAGGTTTTCAGACTTTGAACATTTGTTCGACAAGAATGTTATGTCCGCCATCCCTGTGAATTCGGCTCAGCACCTATTGGACTCGAATGCTGCATTGGCGTTCGACGTGAACTGGGGCCCATTCGTGTGCTTTACGCCGAAAAAAATGGTGACAGTTGTGTTGCTTGATAAGGTTCTGCAAAGGGTCTATTGTGTCATACATATAGGAAGTGTCATGCTATATAACAATGCATCAACACACACTATTAAACTATATGCTCAGAGGTGTGTTTGTTTTTCCAATTAACAAGTTACAGCAGTGTGCTTTAATGCTATTATCATGTGTGTAGTCTGCAATGTCTACGAAGGCCCCTGGAAGGAATAAATTAATAAATAACATTTTCACATCACTGGAGTTGGTTTTCGGATGCACCACATGTTCAGGAAAGGTTGAACTAGTGCAGCCCCTTGCAAGAAATCTGCCAGTTTGGTATGACCCCTTAATTAATATTGAAGGGTCAGAGATGCGAGTGTCCTCGCAAGGTCCAGAGCGTGCAGTGGACACAATTCTCGGTGTGTAGACTCTCAAGGCATGAAGGCAAGCGGAAATATGTTTATCTGGTTAGTGTATCAAATATGTTTATTTCCACTTGATTACATAATTATTGATTCTTAGGAAATGGTTCCATAACGAGTTCTTTCTGCGACAGTCTCGTGTCAGGCGTTTAGTCGTAGTACCTGTGGACCGTGCTGTCGGATGACGCTCCTGGCACGTCGGTGTTCAGTTTGGTCGAGTGGCAACTTTGTCCGACTGATGCTGTCTTGTAATCAGACGTCATGTGCGGCCACTGACGTCTGATGCACTGAAGCTGCAGGGCTGGCTTCTAATCCGAAAATTTTCCTCGTAGTTTTCGGCAGCAATGCAGCAAGCTCGGGCATGTATTGCTTACGTGGCTGCGCCTTTTGCTGTACCGTTGACTTGATAGCTGGCAACAATTTTTGTTTGCTATCCAAGTCTGGTGATGCTTGCAGTTCACTTTTGAGAGCAACCAACCATTCTATTCCTTCAAGTCACTCAGGGGCATTCTCCCTCAAAGTTGGAAATTGTGTGCTTCGTGGAGTGGACACAGAAAATTGGTGTCAGCAAATTTTTAGGTATTGTCCTTGGACGACAGCCGACACCAAATCCACTGTCACTGCATCGCCGCTCACCTGCTTTGTCGTGCTTACCTCTTGTTGAGGTGATGAACATGAAAAGCTTCGGGGTAATCAGGGATTCAGAATCTTCGATTCAGCACCTTCGGCATCAGGGACAAAGGTCGCCGAAGGTAATCCTTAATCTCCCGTGGTCGCTCCTCGAGACGTAATCGAGGGTCATTTGGCACGAACCCTCGCAGACCAATTCATTGGTACGGGCTGCTTTGGTAGACATGGTCGGCTTCATGCAGTGCTAGCAAAGTGGTTTTCGGTCGCACATTCGCATCACCTAAGTTTTCCTCGGTGTACATTGTTGAGCACAGACCTACACACGATGTCGGGAATGCTTCGGCATTAGAGTGTCTCATTGAATTGGCATTGAATACTAAGGGGCAGCCGGTGGCGGTCGTCGTGCCATTGTGGCGTAAGTTGCCCTTGGTTTGTCAGATGCCGCTTCGCTCGCAGAAGTCTCGGCTGAAATACCTGTCAAACTTGTTCCGAAACAATCTCGGCAATCAAAATAAAAGCCGGGCGACTGATGGCAGGAAGCAGCTTCCTGATCTCCTCCCAGACAACGTCGTGGATGATGTCGTGGGTGCCTGGGAGGCTGGCCTCGAAGTAGTAGCTGGACAACTCGAGTGTCGAGACGGCGGGAAGTTATTCATTGTGGCAGGCTCAGGCATGCAGTGCACATTCCATGTTGGAAGCCTCGGTGATATGAACACTTCGACTGTTGTTGGGGGTTGCGGACAAGGCTGCCGAAGGTGTTGTCCCTCACGTGAGGGGCATGGGATTCTTAGGTTCTTGTCTTCTGAAGCATCAAGGTCGGCGTGGGCGTGGGCGCTCGATCAAGCGCAAAACATCCTCCACGAGTGCGGTGGCGCTCTCGTTGGGGCAGTGTCCTGGACAGAATCAAGAATGCGGCTCTCTCTCGTTGATGTTGGCTGACGAATGTGCGCTTCAGCTCGATCTTGCAAACTTCCCATGACGTTAAGGAGGATCCACGGTTCTCAGACCAGCGCCGGCAGTTTCCTCCACGAGAAGTATAGGTTCTGCAGGAGCTGGTTGTCTGTCCACCCAATGTGGCGGGCGACACTGTCATATTGTTCAATCCAGTCCTTGACGTCTTCATACAGCTTGCGTGAAAAAGCGTCGGAGTGTGATTTGCGACGGGCATGCAAACAATGGTTGGAGGGGACACGGTTTGCTGCTACAGGTTTGTCATTGTTGGCTTAGTCAGCTTCGGATTTTCTGACAGGAGACCGAATTCCGGTGGTTTTTCCTGGTAGCAGCAACTGGCTCGAATTTCAGGTGCTTCGTGGTGTATTTCCGAGGTTACTCCTTGTGGTATTCGGTCGTCTTGCGGTTGTTCTGCCAGGCTCGGGTCAGGACTTTGCTTACGGCTCGACGGGGGTATAAGCCGCAGGATAGTCCGCCAGCCGTGTCCCATTATCGGGTAACTCGGCTGAAGAGCCGCCGGGTTCACACAGAGTGAAGGGCTATGGGTGCCCAGCACCTCCACCAGAACATACGATTACAGCTGAGCATGACCTGCAGTGTCCCAGAATAGTGAATATTGATAGAAAATAGGACTGGAACAAGGATCCGTGACAGTATAACAAAACTCGCAGAAGAGAATCTATCCTGACCATTGAAGAAGCTGCATTGCTTTAATGGCATTCTGTCCGAATAAATCCTCTCCTTCGAGGTTTGGCGACTGCCGTGGACGAACTGAACTGAAATGAATGTCGGACCACTTTTCTGGTAATGAGCCACTGCAGACTGTTGCCACAAAGCAGCGTGAGCTGGGTACGTAACACGCTCGATGAAATGTCCGGACAGCTTACAATGGACCTCTTGGCGAATATGTGCTGCCACCTAGACACGCGACTGGGGTCGAGGCTAACTGGCGAGAAAACAACGCGCGCGCGAGGCCTCTCCCACCCGCTGCACACTCAAAACGTCAGCTACATCCTGTTCACTCATTGAGGCGCTGTGACCTAGTTACGGCTCCCCCAAACTCGCCTTTGTCTCCATCGTGCTTAATCTTCCGCCCCGAAGTCGACACAACGAAACCATATTCCCTCTCTGCTCGGCCAGAAGGAAGAAAGAGAGGGTACTGGAACCAGTTACTCTCGAACCGATGTTTCTGCAAATGGTCCATTCGAGTAGCGAGTCTGGATGAAACGTTTGTGTTGACGAAACGTGCGACAGACCAGCGGGATCAATACCAACTGGAATATCTGTGCTCCGTGAAAGTGCACGTCTACGCCGGAACAATTTCGGAAGCAGCGCAGCATCACCTAAAGCATGGCACAGTAACTACCAGCTTGAAGGCAGCTCTTCGGTGCGCCGCACACCTGTGCTCCGTTAAAGTGCACTTCCACGCCGGAACAATTTGTAAGCAGCACAGCATCATTCAGCACGGCACGGGAACTACCAGCTTCAAGGCAGCCTTCCGGTGCGCCGCACAACCGAAGTGAATCCTCGGTCATTTGATCGAAGCTGCACCACGATTGCACACCGCCAAGCACGACTCACGCAATTTCCGTCGCTAAACTGTGTATCCAAATATATTGCACACGCTTCACTGCAAACCTCGAAGATTCCGATGGTCAACGAGAGCACGGAAACGTCGCCTTAAATTTTATCCTAGCGGTATCTGAATCAATCCGAGGTCCGAGCAACGTAGGTCAGATTGTCTCTTCCGTGGCAATATCCCGGTCGGTCACCAGCGAAATGCACACCGTTCCTCCGTATTTTCACGTTATACCAACGTCAAACACCACGCTGAACTCTGAACTCGCTTTCGACCGGCCTCATATGACGGTTTCCGCGTCTGAAATCAACTCGCCGAGACGAACGACAACCAACAAAGCATCCGAAAAGCTCCGGCCCAGCTGGGGCCAGCCGCTGCATGGGCGCTGCCATCTTTCCTGTGACGTCACGTATTTCGTTTGGTCATGTGACGTGTGGTCAAATTTGCGTACAATGGCAGCCGCCTTATGGGGGTCACTTTCGAGTGCAGACCGGAACCCCGGTTTATCGCTCTAAGCCCCTCTACCTCGTTGGATAAGCCCCACATTGCGTACGTGCCGACGGCTTCCATATCCGCTACGTATACGATCGCAACGCAGACATATGGGAGCATGACGCAGTGAAAAGCCGGATACTTCTTCGTAGTATAGCGCACTCCGGTGATTCGTAGTCACGTTGCCCGCCAGGACCGTCGCTTCCGCCGTACTGGCATGTTATGCGATGACGGCTTCCTGGTCTACCCAGTATTTCTTGCTTCAGACACGAAGCTAAGCGGCGCCACGTTTGAACAATGCAGCCGCCACTCCCAGTCTCAGGCATACCTAATGTTTCTTTCTTCTGTCGCCACATAGCGCCAAGCCAAATAGTATTGCAGGTTGCCTATAACCCCGTAAGGAAGATACTAAAAGATAAACATTCGAAATCAATCGCTGAGAATATTCAGTCGTAGGGCTACGCTTTGTGTTCGCGCCCTGTCCTGGCACTAAATTGTCCACTTCTCACCATCCATCCTCCTTCATTGTCTCTCCACAAACTTACTTCTCTGCGTTTCTCCCGTGTGCTTTTAGAGCAAAAATAGAAATGGATACTGAGAGGCGAAATGGATTCAGCGCACCGGATAAGGCTAATGTGCGAGCATAAAATAATACATTATTAGACTTAGACAGAATTAACGTAGCCTTATATTCGATAGTTCGTGGTTTTTTGGCCATGTTATATTATTTTGTTTTCATTCTTTAAAGTTCTTATTTCTCTGATCATTGTTTTATTATATCCAATTTGGTTATTTCCTCGAGACCTCTACCGGGGTTCAGCAATAGTACAACGAAGTCTTCCTGGCGTGCGTTAGCTAATGCTTTACGTGCTAGAAAATTGAAAACTCGAGTTGATTGTTGTTATGGCTGAAGTTCGAGCTTGTTCCGCAATCATTTAGCAGTTGAATATCGACAGAACAGACATAGTTGGGCGGTCTTCCGTATACTAGAGCAGCTAACTTGACGTTTTTACCAAGCTACCGATCCGAACGCAAACCGAGCCGAAAACCGAATTAAAACCGTCGTGTTGACCAAACCGGAGCAAAACCAAATCCTAAATCGAACGGTAGGTAATGAACCCGAACCAAAAACAAACCACATTATTATGTGCCGGTTTTCGGCTGGCAGAGACGGTGTGGCGAAACCCAAAGCAAGTCAGCTATTCGAACCTTCACTTTACTTCTGCTCATCAAGTGCTAATAGCGCTGGGCTACTGTGCATGTCACGCGCACTATTGCTTTGCATGCCAGTGTTGGTCGTCATTTTTATTACAGTATAAAAAGAATGTCGCCCCCTTTATAACCAAAGCTTTTGGTAACGCGCCACAACTTATTTTATTTTTTGAAACAGCGGTATTTAGCAGCGGTGCTATAACCGCCGCGCCACACCGCAGACAGCTTGAGGACCATAAAGCTTGCGTATGGCCCTTAGTCTGGTCACTCAGTGCTGCTCATGGAGGTGTGTCGCACCAAATGCGCTCAGAAATTTTCTTGCAAGGTACTACCCTCAATCTAACTTGCTAAACGAGTCGCGCATAGTCCCAGCTACCTTAATCAACGCTCACTTTTCTGAAGGGCCTGCCTAGATTAATTTGATACCGCAAAATGTGTCTCTTTTGCGAGATTTCCCATACAAACTGAGCAGAATATCAATCGCATTTTGAACCACCTTCCACTCTTTTTTAGGCTCTCTTTGTTGTGTGGAGGCGATGTCAACGGCCATCAAGAACTTATGTCTTTGAGCGCTTTGATAACTATGTCTTCATTTTTATTTTATGATTAGAAAGCAAACTTCATCATTGACATTTTTACATGGAAATTTTTACGGTATCTTAAGCAAGATGGCGCTAGTGCACGATGTCCACTAGCGCCCCATGCGAACGCGAACATGCGAACGCACGAATGCGAGCGCATGAATCCACGGCTCCCTTAGGTCGTCTGCGGTGTACTGGTGTAGAGGGCCACGTTTCGGTACTGCCGAGGCTGCGGCCTCCGACGATGTAGATGCCTCAGGCGGCGCCATGTTCCTCGGCGCCGAGAGGAGCAGATCTGAATTGTTGGAAACAGCATCTCAACTGAGACTGGGGTACAGAAAGCACGGCCGAAGACAGCGCACGAGCTGAGACGTTGGCGCGCCCAGCTTTTGCTTTGTTTCCTTACCGAGTCTCAGCTGAGACGCTGTTCTAACAAACCGGCCCAAAAGCAGCCGAAATACTCCCCCCCCCCCCCCCCCCCCCCCCCTCCGGCAACGGCTCACACAAGAGCGGCGGCCGAGCGCGTGCTCTCGTGAAGCGAACGCCAATGGCTATTTAGGATCCGTATTGCACAGCCAATGGAAGAATGGCCATTTCTTTCGCGTTTGTTTTGCGGTTACAGGTGCTGCCAGCTCCTCTCCATGAAATAGTTAATACTTTCGCATTGACAAATATCGCAATTGACCATACAGAGTGTGCTGCGATTGGCGTTTGTGTTGTTGCAAGATGTGTTTTATGAGATTTACCTTTAGTCGATGTGCTTTAGGATACTTGGTTCAGAAGCTTTGCTTTCACTACAATAGCTCTAAGAAAAATCCTTTAGCATATATGGGCATTTTGCGGAATTCTTTCACGACATATTCTTTTGTAGAAAAACAGACACTGAGGCATGCTGTTTGGTTAAAATAGTCTTGTAGAATACGGTTTTAGTTAATTAATTTTCACATACACGCCGGAATACTTTCCAGAATCCCGAAACGACTGCAGTGGCCAGGGGTGAAGGAAAGAAAGGGGATGCAATAGTGCGTCATGCTATAGGTGACGTGGTTGTGCGCGGGGAGTAGACGATGAGATGAGAAAGATAACGCGGCGGTAATGAGGCGATACGAGTCCCGCAATCACGAGGGTTTTCGCGTACGGACGCTACCGAATCTTACCAAAAAGGGTAACAACCGGTGCCGCTGTAAAAGCGTTTCGATGCCATACTCACACTTGACGTTTAGCGCGACAGCCACATCTCGATGTCCGAGTCCTCGGGCTTCGGGGTCCTCGACAACCTTCCCGTAAGTGACATGGTAAGCGCCGCACTTGAGCTGCTTGCCGTTGTCGGTGTTGTTAAAGGTATAGTTCAACACGGACAGTGCCTTCCATGTATAAGGCTTCTCTTTGTCTGTTTCGTTGGTTTGCGTGGCCAGGTGGGAGACGTCTTGAGAGTCCAGGAACCAACGTAGAAACGCTGGTGGGTTCCCCTTGCCGGACACGCACTGAAAGTTCAGAGAGTCCCCCGCCTTTGTGGTGAAGTTGCTACTAGGGGTCAGAAGGCGCGAGCCGTTTTGGATGCTAGGAGGGTGTGGTGACTCTGCGAGGGAAAACAAAGTAATTTGTGATATAGATATTACACACATTTGTCAGAATTGGCAATATTAAAAAAATAACTTCCGACTACTTAATAAAAAATATTAACAAAAAGAAGCAAAGAGCGAGAGAGACAAGCAACGAAAGAAACTGCAATGGCATTCGGACCTTTGCATTAGATCGTTTTTGCACTGTGTTACCAATACCCCCATTTTTGGCGGGGTCATTACGCATGAGAATCTAGACACCTTTGCATCGCTTATCCCCCGGGCGAAAAATGCTGAGTCAGTGAGCTGTGGACGGACGCGCAGGGTCTGATATACTGCAGAGCAGAGCAACGGCACAGGCTCAGAAGACCTTCCACAGCCCAGCAGGAAACAATGGCAGCGCGCAGAAAGCGATTTTCACAAAGGTATGTAAACGGAGATAATATAGTAAGGGTGCAGGCGGGAGCTGGTGAATGCTAACCATGCTGAATAAATTTGAGACTAGGGCAGAAATGAACATATAAGTCGAAGGAAGGTACAGTTAGCTTTGTGAATCGGCATGAAGGCCGCCCATAGTACTACTTTGTGTATTGGAGGGTTTGGCGTTTGGACTGTTCAGAGGTGGTCCCTTTGTGTTGGCGGTGGCTGATTGGAGGGTTTGGCGTTTGAACTGGCTAGAGGTTGCCCCTTTGTGTTGGTGGTGGCTGATTGTGGGCTATATAAGGAGGCGGACTAAATAAACCTGGTAGCTGAGTTTGAGATGTCGTCCTGTCCTTTTCTGTTCCTCCGACTTAAATGTTCATTTCTGCCCCAGTGTTTATTCAACATGGTCTGTAAACAGAAGGTTTTTTAGGCGCCTGTTTTCGACTTTTGTGGAGTTGGCGTCAGCGTCGGCGTAACCGCGCTAAATTTAATGGAAAATTGACATCAGGTTATCTCAACACCAATTTCATTCTCCGCTAAATTTGGCGGAGAAAATGACGTCATATGATTTGGTGAGACGTCACAAATGAACAAATTCAGTTTGTCCGCTAAATTTAGCGGGAAAATTGGCGTCGTGTGACTTGAACACCAATTCACTTTCCCCGTTAAATTTAGCGGGAAAATGACATCACATGATTTGGTGTCACGTCACCTATGAAAAAAAATTGCGGTGGCTTAGCTCGGCTATGCCAGGATATATGTAGCGTGAGCTTATGCGCCCACTATGAGAGGCGCTATCAAGCGGCTACGGTGCAGCGTCAGACTTGGCTACTGCGCAACGAAGGCGCAAAGCTGGGCACGTGGTGGCGCCAGTGCGTCTGCCGCGACTATGACGTCACTCCTCTGGAATGCGCAGACCGGCGAGGCGGGCGAGGTGGGCGCGGCGGTGGCGGAGCGCGCGGCGACGGCTTCGCGTGGCTCTCGTTAGGAGCCGTGCTCATTATGCGGAGCTCCGCCGCCGCCGCCGCGCGCTCCGCATAATGAGCACGGCTCATTATGAGGGCCACGCGAAACTGCTCAACCTCAGCCAGTGTACCTAACGCTACAAAATCAATTTATCCGCTAGATTTAGCGGAAAAATTGACGTCACGTGACCTCAACACCAGTTCAGTTTCCTCGCTAAATTTAGCGGCGAAAATGACGACACAGGACTTTCTGTCGTCACCTACTAATGAATTCAGTTTCTCCGCTAGATTTAGTGGGAAAAGTGGCTTCACGTCACCCGCACCACCAATTCAGTTTCCCTGCTAAATTTAGCGGGGAAATTACGTAACATGACTTGGTGTCACGACACCTATGGACAAATTCAGTTTCTCTGGTAGATTTAGCGGAGAAACTTAATTTGTTGGAAGAGGCGACGGTATTGAGGAGGAGGAGGGGAGGCTACGGAGGACGAGGGGAAGGTACAGAGGAGGAAGAGAGGAGGAGGGTAGGAGAAGGTAAATGGAAGATGAGGAGGATGAGGAGGGAAGAGGAGGCGGAGGAGGAGGAGGAGGAGAGGAGAGAAGGAGACGGTACGAAGGAGAAGGAGGGGCATACGCACCCTTCCGCCCGTGTCTTCCCCTCCTCCTCCTCAAGAGCTGCACTATAATTTCGCGTTACAGAGATTTGTAAACTTCTAATTTTTTCTTACGATATCAGTAGACGATCGCGGAATATGAAGACGCCGTGTATTGCCCTGACTTTATTCCTGCAATTTTTATAGCGACAGCTTGTATCTCGATAGCCTGTTTATTGCTTAATAATTTCTTTACTGCTAGATTGTGGTACCACTGTGTATTATTATTTTGGAACACTCGGAGTGCGAACGTCAAGAAACGCTGCTGCATATTTCGGCAGGGTACACCAGCATAGGTATCTGCTTAAAGTCTAGAACGATACTTCGAAATAATTGAATGTTAACCTTATAGGGTATTCTTGTAGGTGTGCAGGTACGATCTACAAATCTTTCCGACATCAACCATGAATTAAACAGATGCCTGAGCCCACGAAGCGTAGAAGTTAATAAAGCGACTTAGATTTTGTAAGGGATTCATAAAAAAAAAAGAACATTTGTGACGTTCATAAACGAAAACATAGCACGCGAACACTGTGAAGCTGACTAAACAACTGGACTAGAAGGACTGTCATTAATATTTTTATCAATCCCATTACCAATAGACCCTTTCCGAAAGTCCGTCTACCCATTTTGTGCAGAGCCAGACCCGACGCTCTAATGGCAGAACTACATTGTTTCTCCACTCCAGAAAAATAGACGTCTTCGAAAGCATAGAGCAGAAAAAGGAAAAGATATTGGTCGTTTCACGTCACATTCGATGCACGAAATCGAGGGTGCTTGATTTAGCCGCGCATGATATCCTATCGCCGCCATTAGAGCGGCAATATTGGAGCTTTTTGGACTGCCACAAAAGGACTCTGACTTTGAAAAGGGTCTATTCTGGATTTAGGTATCGTTTGTAAAGGAGGATCGGCTGTAAAGCAGCTTTGCTGTAGAAACCTAGTTAAAAAAATGACCGAAGAGTAATAGAAAAATGATGGAAGGTTTACTGAAGTTCTACAGATGCGCATTATAGTTCATATATTTATTGATTAAATGGAGAACAAATTTTCCTTGAAAATTTAACATCCTAAATCTAGATGCTTGGAGCGGTTTATGGAATGTCGGTCTTCAGCACAGTGTCAATTCACGAATTAAACTCTCCCAGGCTGAAGGAATTAAATTTGAAATCGCCACGGAGCAACGCAAGAAATAATGTAGGCGTTAGAAACAACGCAGGATGCAGCGAGTTACAGGGTTTTCATAATATTCGAAGTTGTGACTTTAAACCATAATGCCGTGCAGTCAAACCTTTTAGGGCCCCACATTATTTCTGAGAACATAATTACCTAGCACAACGAGCTTGATATTCGTGGAGGCTAGGGGTTTCTCGTCGAGAGAGGCCTGGGTCACTTGGCACTGCCACGAGCCGTTGTCTTCCTCGAGCGTTGTATTGAGGATCTGCAGGGAACAGTCGCCGTTCTTCGGGCTCCGCTCGTAAACGTACTTGTCCGGGATGCGCCCGACTGCGACTCCGTCCATGAGCCAGGCGCAGTTGCCTCGACGGTTCTCCACCACGCACCGAAGCGTGACATCCTCGCCTGGGTTCACCTCGGTGTCTTCGGGCTCCTCGAGAAACTTTTGTACACTCTTGGACTTGACTGCAATGAAGCGATATGCGAGAGAAAATGGAAGCATAATTTTAGAAACTTGTTAGAACTGATCGGGGAGTATACTTACCATTTGTAAACATGAATACGAAACATTGTACTAATCTAGTGCTTTTATTACGCTAAGTGTAACTTTTTAAGTATACTTTTAGTGTATATTTGAATGATTTGTACGTAGTTCAACTACTCTACTCAAGTTACTGTAGTAACTACTTTTCCGAGTAGTTTAGTAACTTTCAGTTACATTTTTATTTCGGTAGTTAGTAGTTTACCTTAATTACTTTTTGACTAACTTGTACTCAAGTTAGAAACTACATTCCAATTTTAGTGGTTGTTTTGCCTATCAACAAACATTCCTACATAAAGGAGATAAGATGTTGGAAGATCAACTGATATTTGCAATGAGGGGAAGCATGTGGCGTAGGTAAGGGGGGGGGGGAGAAATTGGTTTGGAAAGTCCAGAACCCCACCCCTCCCGTCCCTCCCAAAAAAAAAATTTTTTTTTTTTTTTTTTTTTTTTTTTACAAGCTTTTTTTTTTTCTGCAAGAACACTACTACCAGGCGCTGGGAGCGAACAGACACGACGCAAGAGAGGCCGAGTAAAGAGCGAAACACGTGAACGTCAAAACTGTCCGATCCGACGTGCGAACTGCCGGAACGACGTTTGGAGGCGAGGGTTTTCGACGTTCTCCGGTGCGACGAAAACACTCGCCCCCGAACGTCGTTCCGGCAGTTCTCACGTCGGATTGGACAGTTTTGACACGCATGTGTTTCGCGCTTAACTGCGGGATTAGCGCCGAACGCGTTTCTCTGTGTCCCGAAGCTCAAGGAGACTTGACCCATTTGAGGAAAGGGCTGGTCCCCGCTTCTCAAAACGCAGAAACGATGGTGTACTATAGACAGGTGGGGAAACGAGAGCCAAATGAGCGACCGAATTGTGTCCCCCTCGGTTTTCTCTTTTTTTGTGGCGCCATCTATGTGGAGCACAACGAACTCTCATTCCGGGTGGGCGACCGGTGTTGACCGCCTAAACTGAGGGAGATGGTTTCTCGTAGATCATCAATGGAGGACTGTCGTGCTCTCGGTTTATTTTATGCACTTTCCCATAGAGTTCCACGCAAATCCAATTCCGACTTTTTTTTTCTCTCGCCACAGCGCCTTCTGTCGCAAATCGGGGGTACCCGCTAGCAGACCAGTACACAATCCGCTCACGGCGCTGCGGTAGGCTCCTATGGGCCGTTTCCCCACCTGTCTATCTTACAACCTGGTAGAAACTCTCTCCAACTACGGGAGGTGCCCACACTGCATCCTCACTCAAAGGAGGCAAGAAAATGGAGCACCTGCTCTGAAACTCATGCGGTGCTGCCTTGGTTTTTGCTGCACTCAAAGAATCGCTTGCTAAAGGGCAATGCAAAGATTACATTTTTGCGTTGCCTTTCCTCCCAAAGCTCAATATATGCAGATCTTCAAAGATTAGAAGATCGTTCAAGGAACTTGTAGTAATTCCCCCGACGTTTTATATAAAAATATTAAGCAAGCAGTGTTGGGAAGTACTTTCTGTACATGGCACTTCAAGTACTACTGTTGAGAAAAGTTGTACTTTATTGATGTAAATTCTCTGAACATGTACTTGTATTTTCCGAGGAAAGTAAAACTCCAGACTTTAATATGCATTCCGCGAGCTCGAAAAAAAATGGCGGTATCGTTGTGTGAAAACGCGCTCTTTCGAGACGTCATCTGGTCATTTTTCTGAGTTTAGTAACGGCGGCCGTGAGACCGAAGGAAATAAGTGCCCTATACGCTGATTGTGTCAAATAGCTCGTCAGTGATAGTAAAACAGCTACTCTGCGGCGACTTGACCTTATACAGTATTTGCTGCCATTTCCGTAAAAAACTGATGCAGCTCCGATTACCCCTGTAGCAATGCTTGCCAGTTTAAAAAAGAACACTGTGTAGGGAATGAAAGGGCATCATGAAAAATTATGTTAAATGTGCTTGTACTTTACCTTGTAATATATTATATTTATATAAGTTACTTCGGGTACATTGTAGCCGGTGTACTTACGACTCTACATCAAGTACAATACCTCTAGTTTACTTTGTACTTTACTTCAAGTACTTTTTAGATATACTTTACGCAACACTGTAAACAAGCTAACACTGTCCAAAAAAGCGAGCTCAGACAATGCTAAACCTCAAAGTTGAAATGACACATTCGCAGTACATCATTGACCAAACAAACAAGAAAGTAAAAAACAATTAGGCACGCAGAAGCAAAACCGGCTACTGAAGCATTTCTGTGAAAAAAAACAAAAAAAAAACAAGCTGATTCATATTCGGCTAGCACCATTTCGCTAACGGATCAAAACTTCTGCACTTTCTTTTTTACCATAAAAATATATAAAAAAGTAACTTCAAAAGTAATTCACTACTTTTTTACGGTAATTAGTAATTTTCTCAATTACTTTCTTTTTGAGTAATTTCTACTTTACACAAATTACTTTTCACGTCAATACTCAGTAATTTAACTTAATTACTCTTTGGAGTAACTTTTACATGTCTGATATTTTATGCCTGTAGGACACTTTTAATGTACATTTTTAACCTACTTTATATTACAGCTGTGCGATCTGCAGGACAACCCGGTTTGATACTATTTGATATGATGACTTTTAGAAAGTGTCAAGGTAGAGACAATTTCAGAATAAATTGACTTCCGCTGAAATAGAATGCAACTCGCGCCCTCTAGGCGACTGCAGACTGGTAAAAACGAGAAAGAAAACTGCCTGGCGTTAATTCGATCCCGCGCCTGCTTCATTATATCAAATCATTAACGACTCATCTCATTTTTGCGGCGGTTTATGCTTAAGGCTGGATCAATTATTATACTTTAAGTCGCGACGCAGCCAACGCTACAAGCTGATGGGTCCAATCAATCAGCCTACCATCATGCGTCATGTTTCTGTATGTGTTCTTTTAACGCATAAAAGCAATCGGAAACAGAAAAAAGCCCAGAGACTCGCGCTGTTCACGTTGTTTGAGTGGTTCCCTTATCTCGTAACGTCGGAGGCATCTGTACCTCAGCTGAAACCAAGTGTAGAATACGATTGTTCTACCGACTGCGAGCTCCTGGTTAGTTCAGCCGGCGGATCGCTCTGCTAGTCTTATGGCGGATTGACACTGGCGGTTGAGGTGCGTTTACGAAGAGGTTGCGAATACGGTTCACGAACGACTCTGTTCAGGCAACCTGAGACGTGCTTGATGGTTTCTCTGCGATCACACGTGGTATTTTGAGACTTACGTTCGGTAGTCCTGTTTTACGATCCAAATCCAGTTTAATACACGATCCAAAGCCAAAATTTCGCTATTGCGACACTATAAAGATTTTGCTTTGGGCTGTTCGCACGCATTACGAGTTTCAGGCAGCGAAAAAAGAGACATGGACCTTCAAAACGCCCCTCCGATTTCTTCGACTTCGCACGCAAGCAAAGCCCCAGCCAGGCATATACACCTTTCCAAAAAACGCTTAGGCGGCCGCCATGTTGCTGATGCTGATGCGGCTGGCGCGACTCTCGCGCCCTCTATCCGTTAGAAAATATTTGCCACTCTCTTGGACTGTGAAGACCAGCTCGGCGCGGTTCTCTACCTATATTTTGCGGTTTTGCATCTGACGTTTTCTCGCCCCTCTTGAAAGTTTCCACTTAATTTTTTTTATACGTGCTGCGTACATGTTTTGTGTACCTTTCATTGTGAGAAATAGGGCTGGTAAGTGCCTGCCATTCAAGTTTTTCTGCTTTACATTCACGGGAAACGAAGGAGGTGAAGGACGTCGAACGACCCTCGACGCGATTTTGCGAACATTGTTCTCCCCCCTCTTACAGGTAATGCGCGTAGAATCCTCCGTCGTCTCAAAAAATAGTTGTCCGGGTTGAGTTGGGAAACGTGTCAGTCGCGTTCGTTCCTTTGCCTTGGTGCGGTTGTGAAAAAAGGAAGCTCTCCCCAAAACGTGCTTCAAAACGAGGTCATCTCGGATTTCGTCCGATCGTCAAGATGTGACTGTAGTCGGCTGTGACTGTGTTATTTGAGATCTTTCTCAAATAAATTCTTTTCGGATAACGTTGCATCGTGTGGTACGTACGATATATTGTTCGAATGTTAACACTTCCTCAATTGCATGTCCGTGTCCTGTCCATCGGTAAACACGTTATTTGTGAGCTTGAAAAATGCATGCCTTTCGGCCCTCTTCTCTTGCAATTTATTTTTGACAGCAACGCGCTTTGTCGTTTCACATGCGGCGAATCCCGCGGTGCCGTCAAAACATATCGTAAGAAAAAAACACAAATAACTAGAACTATACATTCCACTCACATTCTTTCTGTCGCGCATGTACCCAACAAAAATAGTTTACTGTTTTGTTTTTTTTTGCTTTTTTTTTATAAATGTGGTACAATGCTTTCTCAATGTCCTCGGGTAACTACATGTACCATGAAGCACAAAATACAGTGGGAGAAGACGAGAATTTAGCCGCCAGTAGCGTTTGAAACTGCGCCTACGCAGGCTGCGCCTATTGGGCAGGAGATCAAACTATAGTGGGCGCTCTGACCCGTTTGTTTTTTCCACGCTCGGTGTTTACTCAACAAAAGGCCTGTGCACATGCCGACAGGCCTTATGGGCATAATTATATTGCAATTAAATGCAAAGGTGCAAGCGAGCTGAACAAGAATGATGAAAATAATCCCTGGAGAAGGGGAACAAGAGGGACAAAGGACAAACATAAATCTCCAAACACAGCTATAGGGGACTGGTGAGCGACCGAAAAAATCTGCCTGGTCCGGTACAGATTACCAAAATCGTCCGCCGAGAGGTGGAAGCAATGATACCTAGTGAGGGTTCCTCTCGTTGTTCCGAGTCGCCGGACGTGACAGTATCGATAGCTGCTGTTCAAAGTGTCGTCAGGAAGGAAATGGAGAAGCTCTGTGCTTCTTCATGCCCCCGCTTCCAACCCGCCGCTGACCATCATATTTCTGATCGCTGCCCCTGTGAACCTCCAACTGCAGCGACAGTCTTCAGACCGCCCCAACGTCGGTACCCAGCCGCATGGAGAACACCCGAAAATCGGCCAATTTGTTTCCGTTGCAACGTGGTTGGTCATGTCGCCCGCTATACCCGCAACCCATGGAGCAACCAGCAGCCCAGATTTCCATTTTCCAGCTCCAGTCGCCCTTACAGGGGAAGCTTCTCTCCATCTCCCGGGCTCCCCGCGAATGAAAAAGTATATTATCGCTCGTCACGCAACAATCGTTCGCCATCGCCGTGCCGTCGCCAGTCGCTATCTCCAGTCATCCGCCGCCAACTGTCGCCGTCCCATGACCTTCGACCTTCGGAAAACTAACCAATGCAGCTTCAAGAGGTGAGGCTGCATCAGAGTCCCCAGCCCAAAATCCTCAACGAAGCATCGCCGCTATAGCCAAGAATTGACTGCTGATTGACATTGACGGTATTAGCACATTTGCTCTTGTTGATACCGGAGCCGCTATTTCCATCATGCGCGAAGACCTCAGATGACGCTTACGAAAAGTTCTGACGCCACCTGATACAAAAATTCTGCGCGGTGCTGACGGCGGCGTAATCTCTCCTCATGGTATGTGCGGTGCTCGCATAACCCTTCATCACAAGACCGAATTTGTTCTTTTTACAGTCCTTTGCAGCTGTCCTCACGAAATGATCCTTGGTTGGGACTTTCTGGCCACTCACTCTGCTCTCATTGACTGCGCTAAAGGCGAAATTGAACTCGATGCTACAGAGGCCTGCGATGTTTCAGACCCCATTGGAGCAAAGCTGTGCTGTCTTGAAACATCACGCATATCGCCATTGTCGGCTGTAGCGATCAATGTCACAACCACTCAATCGATCCAGGACGGTGACTACATCATCTCACCTATTGTGAACAGATTGCTTGAAAAACAGCTCGCTGTACCACACTGCATTGCAGACATCCAGAATGGTGACACCGATATATGGGTGCTTAATATCACTCGCAGTCCACAAATTCTCCCCAAAGTTATGACAATTGCGCGCAGCTTCCCGACTCTTGACTCCACCGTCGCCATCATTGCTGAAAAAGTTCTGCAACCCAAACCTCCTCAACCACTCTCGGATACTGACCTTGCCTATATTTCCACCATGATTGATCCAACTTTGAACAGAGACGAAGCACAGCAACTCCACAGCGTACTTTGCAAGTACCATACTATATTTGACCTTACAAGCCGCCCTCTCGGCCAGACAACTGAAGTTACTCATCGAATCAACACCGGCTCCGAACCTCCCATCCACCATCGTCCCTACAGGGTGTCATAAAGCGAACGGCGCGCTATTCAACAGGAAGTTGACAAGATGCTGTCGCAAAACATTGTCCTATCCTCGTCCAGCCCCTGGTCCTCTCCTGTTGTTCTAGTAAAAAAGAGGGACGGCTCATGGCGTTTTTGCGTCGATTATCCTAGGTTAAATACGAGCACAAAAAAAAGATGTATATCCTCTGCCACGCATCGACGACACTCTCGATTGCCTACAGGGAGTGGAATATTTCTCATGCATTGATCTTCGCGCCGGCTACTGGCAGATTAACGTTGATGAAGCCGACCGTGAGAAAACGGCATTCATTACGCCCGACGGACTCTTTGAATTCAAGGTCATGCCCTTTGGCCTGTGTAACGCACCCGCAACGTTCGAAAGAATGATGGACCGCCTACTCAAGGGACTGAAATCGGTCACTTTCTTGTGCTATCTTGACGACGTCATCATCTTCTCTGACACCTTCCCAAAACATCTTGAGCGTTTGACCCAAGCGCTTGCAGTCTTTCAACAAGCTGGGCTACAACTAAATTCAGCTAAATATCGGTTTGGTAGTCAACAAATTAAAGTTCTCGGACATCTCGTAGACAAACACGGTGTTCAATCCGACCCTGAAAAAATTAAGGCTGTCAAAGATTTCCCCACGCCTCTTTCTTCAAAAGACGTAAAGAGCTTTTTAGGGCTTTGCTCCTACTTCCACCGCTTTATCAGAGACTTCGCACACATAGCACTCCCACTGACATCTCTCCTGAAAAAAAAATCAGGTTTTGGAGTGGGAGGATCCTCATCAGATTTCTTTTGCCCATCTGAAAGATGCTTTGGCCTCCAGCCCCATTCTCGGCCATTTCGATGACACGGCGCCCACTGAAATTCGCACTGACGTCAGTGGTCACGGTATTGCAGCAGTTCTCGCACAACATCAGTTCGGAAAGGAAACGGTAATCGCTTGCGCTAGTCGACTACTTTCACCGGCTGAGCGGAATTACACTATTTCCGAGAAAGAATGCCTTGCAGTGGTGTGGTCGGTCTCCAAATTTCGACCATACCTTTTTGGACGTCGCTTCCGTGTCATCACTGATCACCATGCCCTTTTTTGGCTTTCGTCATTAAAATATCCCATTGGTCGTCTTGGACGCTGGTCTCTCCGCCTTCAAGAATATGATTTCACCATCGTATATAAATCAGGAAAGATGCACCAGAACGCTGACTGTTTGTCTCGTTACCCGGTAAGTCCAGCTAACTTCAACACCGATTCAACTGAACTCCCAGTTCTGCCGATATCAGAGCTCCTCAACCTCGCTCACGAACAGCGTCGTGATCCAGCTCTGAAGCTTCTTATGAGACGCCTCTCAACTGATGCAAACCAGCCGTCCTCGGGACTCTTTCGTATCCGCGACAACATTCTATACCGCCAGAATTTCAGACCCGAAGGATTACCATGGCTTCTCGTGATTCCTAAACACCTACAGGCCACAGTTATTCACGAAATACACGACGCGCCTTCATCAGGTCACCTGGGTATCCTTCGCACTTACGGAAAGGTTAAGGAACATTTTTACTGGCCGGACATGTATCGAACTCTAAAAAGGTATGTCTCTTCATGTGACCTTTGTCAACGTCAGAAGAAACAAGCCATCAGGCCATCAGGGGTCCTTCAACCACTCCGCCCTCCGATCAGCCCGTTTGATCGTCTAGGGATTGACTTCTTAGACCATTCCCTTCATCACGCTCTGAAAACCGCTGGATTGCAGTAGCAATTGACCACACCACTCGTTATGCAGTCACACGCGCTCTCCCAACCAGTACTGCTGTCGACCTGGCCCAGTTTCTTTTGGAGGACGTCATATTAAAATATGGCGCACCGCGAGAACTTCTTAGTGACTGTGGACGCTCCTTTCTGTCACGCGTTGTGTCTGAAGTACTGCAGGCCTGCTCGGTCCACCATCAAATGACGACCGCTTACCACCCACAACCCAATGGGCTCATTGAGCGGCTGAACCGAACGTTATCCGACATGCTGTCAATGTACGTGTCGTCAAATCACAGAAATTGGGATGATGCACTCCCATACGTCACTTTTGCATATAATACATCCCACCACGATACTACATGGTTTCACACCTTTTTTTCTCCTCTTCGGCCGTGAACCACCATTAATGCTTGACTCCCTCCTTCCACCCCAACCAGACGCTTCCCTCACTGAATTTACATTCGATGCCATAAGTCGGGCTGAAGAAGCTCGTCAATTAGCTCGCATACGCACGCTTGACTCACAAGAACGCCAGTGTGCCCGCTACGATAGCTCTCATCGACACATCCAATACTCTCCTGGTGACCTTGTATTGCTGTGGACACTGCAACCTTATGTCGGACTTGCTGACAAACTTCACCGCTATACAGGACCATACCGGATACATCACGAGTTGAGCGACGTTACATATGTCATTGAACCCCTCGAGCAACAGAATGACAGACGTCGCAGGGAAAGGGACACAGTGCACGTGCTTCGGCTCAAGCCATATATCCTCCCAACGACCACGTAGCTCAACGACGAGACGTCGTGGCTTTTTGGAGGGGGGGGGTAATATTACAGACCTCATGAGATGCCTAGAGAAGAGGAGGTAGAGGACCGCCAGCGCGCTCGCAGCAAGGGATTCAATCCTCTGTCTACCGCAATTACCCAGCTATAAATAAATCATCATCGTTTTCACTGTAACAATATTAAGGAAGAAATAAGTAACGTTCGGTAAGGAGCCGGACTACATTTACTGCGGTTCTTGGGTGAATACGAGTGTAGAGGGCCAGAGCTAGACCCATTTCAGGTGAAAGGCAATGTATTCCTAACCAGATCATCTTCACATTGAATACTTCTCTTAAAACTCATTGCAACAAATCATTATACGACTGATTTCTTCCTTTTTGGCCGCTAAGATTGATACTGATGCTAACTCTCAACAACCGGTTACTCCGCTGAGTGCCAGCTGCTGGTTAGCTCAGTTGGTAGAGTGCTCCGCTAGTATTGAAGAGGCACCGAGATTGAACCAAGGACCAGCCAGGTTTGTTAAGCAGCAAGCAGTGAGTAGCCTAGAGGGCGCGAGCTGCACTCCGCTTCAGATGGAAGCATTTCTTTTTTTACATATGTAAGGACAACAAGTTGTGCAACGAGAAGGATATATATTCAATGTACTGTTCAGAAAATAAAATTCTAGTTTCAATATACTTTAGAATGATTTTTTTTTTTTTTTTTCAAGGAATGTAAAACGAAAATTATGTACTTTTACTCTTGATTTTGACTGTGGACTTCCCAAACCCCAATATTTTTAAAAGAAAACCTCGGGGTTCGAACTTTTTGTTCAAAACTCAATTTTCTTGCCATATGGGATAGATGATGATCTGTATTGGGTTGACATTGGCGGCTTTCTTCGCATAACTTTAAACAAAAATAGTGAGGAACAACCTATTTCAGAAAACGTTTTGAAACACGAAGAATTGTTGAAAACCCGGGGTGTTTTAGTTTCGGCAGCGCATGTTTTAGTCCAGACACACGTCACAATTTTTGCCGCAACAGAAACGTCCCGAGAAATACCACGGTAACAAATCAATACGGGTTGCTCGCGCCTGAGATGCACTTCAGTACTGCAAAGGTATGCGATACTCTAAGCGACTTGAGCTTTTGATCGGATCCTAGATTAGCGGGCATTGGATATGCTGTGGTTCCTTTTGTGCCGGAACATTTACCTAAATCAGTGATTGTTGCTCTTCAGTGGGCATGTAGTCTTTTATGATCTAACCTCACCTAATAGTTATGCTGAGGCAAATATCCCTGGAGAGTCGAACTAACTTGCACATGTCTAAACCGCAAGTATTTCTTGGTGGACAACTTGACCGCCAAGTGCTTTATTTGGCTAGTTCAACGTCAAATAAAGCACAATGCTGTTCCGTCGATATCTTGAGAATGGCATAGTACCATAACTCGAACATATGTGCATGGACAGTTGGACGTGAAACCGTGGAAATCTTTAGTCAATTTTGGTCGCGCTTTTTAGTTTGGTTGGATATTTTTAGGAGTCTGGCGTTCTGACTCAGAAGGGGCCTGAGAAAAAAGTGAAAGTTTAGAATAATCAAAGTGCATTATTGGCTTCTAAATTGATAACCTTTTGATGGATGCACCTAAAAAAATTATCTTAACGTAAGAACCCCAAAGTAGGCTTCCTTTGCACTGTAAAGTTACAAAATTTATAGAAAAAAATATTGGACGAATATCGGAGGGTATTATACCGCATGGAAATAAAAAAATGGAAGAGCGGATATGATAGTATTTAAACCTACGTAGACCACCAAATGCGCAATTCTCACAATATGTTGTGTGCACTAGACAAAGAGAACTTTCATTGATAACTATACGTGACAGTGCTCTGAAAGCAGAATGTATAATATTTGCTTTGTTTGTTTAATTATGGAAGTGGGTGTGATTTAGATTTCTCATATTTCGCCTATCTTAGGACAGCCTTGTGTGCATAACAAATTAGGAGTTTCTTTGGATTCCAGAGCGAATATTTTCACAAGTTACAACCCATAATCAAAACCAAAGCGCTTTGCACCAATACCCGCCACTATTATGTCTTGCTCTGGGATGCAAGACGAGTATTCGCCAGGGTGCTCGATCATCTTCTTTTAAATGTAAAACAAAAAAAAAATATATCAGAGGTTTTGTTGTGATTTTCGTGGAGTTAACAAATAAATGCATATAAATGATTTAAATGTATTAACTTCACATCCACTGAAGATACAGCGGCAATGGCTTCGTAACAAATTCCCGCTACTCCTCGCACAGATCTAATGGCATGAACAACTGACGCTCACGTGATTCTCTGTGGGGAAAAACCGACCGCTTGTAGCAGCCGAACATGTGAGCTATCCCAGCGGAACGACGATTGAAATCGAAGAAATATCGCGGGGGTGCGTTTTATGAACCAGGCAATCCAAACTGACCTTTTCTCTCTTCTTTTTTCCGAAGGGTTTGCCGCACAGATATTATCTGCCCTCCAACATTCTGCAGCCCGGATTCAAGAGTGCGGAGAATCCCAATACCTGCCCTTGGGTGTCACAATGCAGTGCCGTGCGACATGTGGTACATACTTCCGCATAAAATGTAACTCGATGGAGTCCGATGTACAATAACCTAAATCCCTCCGACCATCGTAAACTAGTTTACCCCAACAAATGGTGAAACGTGCGTTATATCCATACACATCTTACGTTTATAATTATATATAGCCCAGTCGCCTAGCTTCAACACAAGATTGTAATGCCACAAGTTATCTATTTTTTTTCCTTTTTGACAAGTGCGTGTATTGTGTGCACTTGACTATTCCCTAGATTTATCGTTTTTACGTTGGTTACACGGAAATGTATGGTACTATCTTGATGCGTGCTCAACTGTTGCGTAGTGATGGCTTGGAGCTCAGTCAGGTTGTTTTAGAAAGCTTTTTTCCACTTGTCTTTATAAACAATATTTTGTTAAAGAAAATATTACTATTATTATGTAAAATTTGATTATTTGATTACAAGAGACAGAGGCTTCTTTTCACGAGGCGGTGATAACGTTAGAAATGTGAGTAAAAATTATAAAACGTCACATGGCTCTTATTTTGCTGACTTTCTTCCAAGATAATTATATATATATATTTTGATAATTAGATAATTCTACGAAACCAAATATACAGGCCCACCCTTCAGCTGCAAATGCTATGCGTCCCGACCTTATTTTTTTAATTAAGATTCATTCCACTTATATGTTTGTTCTATTCCGAGAAGCGCAGACATTCAGTCACGCTGCAGAGTCAGGCATAACATGCTGGAACGGCGAGAAAAAAAAAGGCATCCGAAGTTTTGATAACGGCATGGTAACCGAGCTCCCAATCTGTTGTCACCCTCAGGGCATCATTCAGGTGTTCCTCCACTCTGGTCGGCGTTCCACACTGGCATCTCACATATTAGGCGCCTGTACCATTAGCTCATGCAAAGCCATCGACTGGCTCTCTTTGTGTTGGCCGGCTCTTGTTTTACATATTCTGTTTTAACGTAGAATAATGTGTGTTGTTTATTTGGGGTGAAGGTATTTTAAAATTATATGTAACGTTAAGGAGGCCATGCAACGCACATGATTATAAATGCAACATTAAGAACGATATTTTAACGTTAAAGACTATCTGGAATGTGACGGAAACATGCCAGTATTTTACTAATTAGAAACTAATGTAAACAATATCAGCTCATTTTTTAAACTTATTGTGACGCTGAGTCCCTTAAATTATATCCCCCTTGCCTTATTATTCACGTGCACAGACCACATTAGTTTACATTTTAAGGCTTATTTTAATAGATTTGTTCGAATTAGGAGCAAACACCCTGCATCTATATGTCTGATGTCTGCAAAGCAAATTTTTTTGAACACCAGAAGACTCACCTTCCTCATTAGATGATGTGGAGTTCGGAAGGCTCAGAGCCACTAAGAACACGCACACTGTCAAGGTGCGCATCCTGACGCGACTGAAAGCGTCTGCTCGGAAGATCGCTCTGACGACACCTGAGCCGCCGGTTACCTATCTATACACATGGTGCTTTATCTGGTGCCCCATGGGATATATGTGATCTCACAATGCCACCATTTCTCCAACAGCGCCTTTCGCTTGGCGATAAGTGAGGGGAACTTTGATCCTTAATTATCGGAAACGTCCACACCCTCGCCCTCCTTTCCTTTTGTCTTTTCCTCCTGAAACAAGTGCGAGAACACTTCTGAATGTTACGACAGCAATTGACGTGGGACGTTATGGGTTGCATAAAGCGAGAGCTAAATTTTTTGTGAATTTTCGCCCGTCTTCGTTCCTCTCCTCTCCCCTCTCCCCCCCCCCCCCCTCCCCCCCGCTTTACAATATTTTACGGTGTTTATTTATGCGATGTCCAGATAAAATGTACGGTCATTACGCGGGGCACATCTTCCGTAAGAACACGGCGTGTTAGTTCACCTTCGGAAAATCAATTTCTTTAGTCCCATTCCATTTCTGAGCACTCGCCCCCCCCCCCCCCCATTTAATACTGTATTGTGTTCAATTAACATATGAGAACAAGCAAGATGATATAGGAACATGTAAATTTGAGTTGGTCTGACGATGTGAATAACATTTCCTCAGGAGCCTTGTCAAAGCTGTCTTGTACGGCATAAACTTGGGAACCCCTCCCCCCCCCCCCCCTTCTCAGCGTTAAATTGTTGGCCTACACTTCCCTCATTCGGCCCAAGCTCTAATATTGTTCCGTAGTCTGGGACCTATTTACAAGAAAAGATTCATATATCCTAGAAAAATTCATACGCACAGATTCCCCATCACTGCTAATGCAGACAAATAAAATACCGACCCACCAGCCCCGGCGTAAAATTGTTCGCTTAGATTTTCTTCATCAGCTAGTCAGTTGTAAGGTTTCCCTTATCCTTGTTTATACGTTAGTCAGCTTTCACCCAAATCGGCAAGAAACAACCACCGCGACTCCTTAAAGGTATACTTCAAGAATTTGAAATATACATGTCGTGTTTAGAAATAGCCTGAATATGATCCACAAGATCTATAAATGACAATCGCACCTTTGTATTTTGAGCCTCATGGTTGTATTTTTCGTTAGAAACGGCCCACTCTGGCATGCGTTCGGAAGAAGCCAGCGGAGAGCACGTCAGATACGGCGCAATCGTGCCGTAGTCTGTCTGGGACGGAGCAAAGCTACAGCGAGGCTGACATCATCTGGATGCCCTGGCCGTTCCAGCCACCGAAGCGGTCCAAGCAAGCCAGCGATCGGGCCTCCGCAACTCACCACAAAGCTGCGTTTTTGTGAATTTACAGTGACCAGTTAATCTTCTATAATCTTCTAGAGAGAGAATAGCGACGCCTGAGTGACACAAAATTGAGTTTCCTCTATCCCCCTCTTCTCTTGTGCTCGCCGTACAGCTGTTTGGATGACATCAGGTTCAAAGCATGTAAAGGTCTAGGTGGAAAAGTTATCCTCACCACCAGTTAAGGTTTCCTAGACTGTTATTACAAACAAGGCTCTAGCGACATGCACCAGGTGTTCTTTGGAAATAGTTTATTTCTTCTAATTTTGTTTTTGTACTGTTTAGCGAGATATTGGTGTGTTCGATGTGATACTGCACGTATGAACATGCATAGACCAAAAAATAAACTAGAGATTTTTGTTGCAGTATCCCTTTAACATCCTATTTCGCGCATACTGATATATTTAAGTCTTCATACTTTAAACAGAAAAAAACGACTGCAAATCATTTTCCTTTTGAGTCTTTTTCCCCTGATTTGGCTTCATCCTTAGAATCGTTCCTTTCCGAGTGAGCCTCGTAGGTATGCAGTTTAGTATAGCTCTCTTATATGTATAGCTTCCATATTCGCAAAAAAAAAAAAAAGAACATGTGTTATTGTTATGCTATGTGATCGGGATGTGATATAGTGAGTATTGATATATGTATAATTTGGATGTGTGTGATTCTATGCCGCAGTTTTCTTTATTTCTTCTACTTTTATCTTAAATTTAATTATTGTTTGTGTAGCGTGATCTGTTCTTCCGCCCATCCTGCTTGCACCTTGAGGTACGCAGTATGTACTAAAATAAATAAATAAATAAATGTAATTTATGTAAGCTCTGACGTGTTTAAACCTAATTCTTTCGAATAATCCTATATGTAATTTTAACTAATACGCCTGTCAGAAGGGCATTTTAGAGGCCTTTAGAACAAGCTCCTTTATAAAATCGTCGACCAGCGCTCGCCGTAAGGCACGTGCGCACTCAACATCGCGAGCTGACTGGCCGTTTTTATTACGGAACTTAATGAAAAGGAGCTTAAGAACGCAGTCTGACAGGGGTATTAGTCACCCTCTAGGCTAGATAATAATAGGATCTTATTTACAAATAAAATTACTTTCGTCATCATTTTGTCACGCTTGAGCTTAGTTTTAGCAAAGACTATGTTTGTGGGCTGGATTTTTGGCGATAAGTATTGCGTTTGAGTATGACGAAAATAAAGAATGCATAGTCTATAGCAGGCAGGCAGAAGTATCCAAAGCACATGAAACTCGTACTTAGTCTTCATAATTTTTAGATTACCATAAGCAAGGGGCTCAGCCGGGATTGATCCCCTGACCTTGCGATCTCCAGTCCGACGTCCTTTCACGGCGCCACAAGGAGTTGAAAGGGGTGGGGATTTTACGCATGTAGGTATAAAGAAGAGGAGGCGACATACTGGCTCAAGCCAGCCAAACGAGAAAATCCCAAGTGAAGCCCGAGGTAGAGGTCGCGGTTTGTGGGAACGCCTCCAAAGGTGTCCAAGGGTGTCCTTTCCGTCCAATAGCGTCTTTTGGTGTTGTTCGCTGTTGGTCATCGTTATGGGTGTCCCTGCACACCGGAAGTCTCCCCGCGTCAGGTCGCCTCCACAAGCTTCCTACATCGACGGGCCTGCGATAGCACGCGACTGTTCGCAGCGAGTGATGCTCAGTCCAGAACACTTGGTACGCAGGCGACCATCGGAGGCAAATTACACTTTATACAGCAAACCTCTTCAGCAGGCGAACGTTGGCAATGGATAATACTTTGCCAAGCCTAATTATTCCACAGGCGCGTGTCGGCAGCGAATCATATCTAATCCACCTAACGTAGTCCGCAGGCGACCATACGTGATGACTTATACTTAGTCTAGTGTTAAAAGTCCGCAGACGACCGTGAGCGGAGAGTCATACTTAGTTCAGCATACTTAGTTCGCTGGCGACATTCGGCGCGCAAAGATGGCTCTCGAATGATGTGCAGCTCCCAAGGTTGCCTCACGACATGACAGGGTAGATCGTAACGTACTTATGGATAGCACAGAGGGCGTATCACATGGCAACTTCGGCCGACAGTCAAGAGATAAAGTAATGGTCGTGATAAACCTCCGAAAGAATTCCTCGCAATTCAAGAACACTAAGAATAAGGCCCTACACTCCTCACAGAAGAAGGAGGACAGATCAAACACTTCTTGTTCAAGCATTCTCGCGGCACACCTCACTCCTGCATACATTTAATGTGGTCTCGATTATTTTGATATACATGGAGAACACAAGAGTGCTGTCTGTTCAGCGCATCTAAAACATACCAAACCTTCCTCTGACCTAGAATAGCAAATTAAAACTCAGGCATAATGCACGCACGACGTATTTTGTCTTCCGTGGGTTTATGAGGACGATGATGAACAGCTTAATTTTCGAAAATGACTAACTGGCGAAAATGTTGTTATTGTACACCTCATACTCTGCTCCTAGATTCTGGAGCTTGGAAAATGTCGAGTCTGCACCAAGGCATCGACCGAGCGAGTTATGTTATTTCTTTATTTATCATCACTATTTCCACGTAGCACAGAATGTTTGGGGCCTATATCTACTTTTTGATTCAGAATTTGGAGCCTTAAATTTCCGAAGAATCCAAGGTAGAGTCAAACTTGACCTTCTTTGCCCCGAACCTAGATATTTCGTCTCCAATTTTTCAAGCAATGGCCCAAATAAGCTTCGCTGTTGCTAGCTTGATATCTTTAGCCCAAATTGCTAACCAAATGCCAGAATCAGGCTTCAGTGCTGGCTGGTCAATTCATACCTGGATTTTTTGGCCCAAGTATGGCACTTCGGCAATTATTCGGCGAGCCAAACGAATAGTCACAATAAAACCCAAAAGATACATGGACAGTAGTCTATAAAATAACGCTTTGGAGCATAGAACTAGGAAGCTTCGGGAGGCGGCAGACGCCACGAGAGGAGAAGTCAGAAGTGTGGAGGGACAGGCCCCCAAGCTGTTGTGGTCACCCTGTTCGAGGCGAGGTTTAGGCCGTACGTCCGGAGGCTTCCTGTCTCGTGACGACGTCCATTCCCCGAAGTGAAGAACCCAGGGGTTCAGTGGAGGTGGGAGACTTGGTAACGTAACGAACGGTTTAATTACATGGTTGCGATACAGTCGTCAAATCCGAGAGAACAACGGAGCAGCCTCGCGCTCCGCCTTATATAGGGTCCGTTTCTCCCTCACTCCCCGCCAGGGCAGCCAGTGCGATGCAGCAACCCGCCGTCAAGTGCGATGCAGCAAAGTCCGCCGTCCAGTGCGACGTAGCCAAAGTTCTCCGCAGTTAGGCCATGCCTCTCTCCCTTTCCCGAGCGCACCAACCACCACGCACACACACACGTCCCGCTAACGTCACGGGCGCGTTGAGACTTGTTGCCGCAGGCCCCGTCACGCAGGCGACGGTCCCGGACTCGTCGGGACTCGTTTCGCGCAGGCCCCGACAAGCGGGCGACGGTCCCGGACTCGTCTTGACTCGTTTCCGCAGCGTTGAAACTCGGAAGAAGGTCGCCGAAGGTTCCATTCTTAACAGCCCCTCCGGGGCCAGGGAAACCTCGAATGGCCGGTGATACTATCGCTGGCCTGAAGAGGTGGGCTTGGAGTAGGCCTTGAGAAGATGCTGCAAGCACTAAGCAAACTCCCAAACCTCTCACAACGGAGGCATCAGCGGAAACGTCCCCCACAACACCACGCCACACCGCAGTCAAATGCTCGGAATCCGCCAGAGACCCGCCAGACTGGATTACGGATTACCAAAATTTGCCAAAACAATGCAATTTAAAACCTTAGGACAATTTCGGGTATCGAGACCCGCTGTCGCCAAAGCAAAACTCATTTTTCCAAAGAGGTCACTATGAACAATATACAAAAAGACAAAAACTCTTCGCAATTTGTGAGGTCATTTTGGGCAAAGCGCCCCCACTTGGATCCTCATTCCCGTGGATGACGAAAACCTCTGAGATCATCCCTACTCTTTTTGGTGATATCAGAAAAATCTGCTCAACCCATCGGCATTGCTGTTAAATTTGCCTTTCCTCTTCCTTACGCTGAAGTCATAGTGATCGATTTTCACGTGATTTCTAGACGTGAAAATGCGGTCCTTATAGCGCCGATAAAACAATCCGCCTTTTTCATGCCCCGTCACATTGGTCCTAGCAATCTCCGGAGCAGTACCGCGAAACCCTGACACACTAGGGTCGCTCTTCTGCTCGACTGTCAGAGACACTCTGTCTGCTCGCAACAGACGATCAAAATTTCGTGACGTCGGAGCTACGAGAGATCCTTTAATGATCCCGTCTTCCTCCGCCTTTTTCGCCGGCGCGTTGGGACGGCGTACGCTTTCTAGTGCTACGAGGTCGGGCTGTTCTACAACCTGGACTCCCTCATCCCGTTTCTCTGCCTCCAACTCTGGGAGTGCTTGCTCCCCGTCAGCTGCCTTTCGCTCTGGATCACTCGTCAACAAAGGGGTGAGCTGACGCGATTTGGACCTCGTACACGACTGAACGAGTCCTTCTCCCAGTTGTTGACCCCTTTCGCGCAGCAGGAAATCTGACCGGTTAGAAAACAAATAGGGATACCCCAACGGGACTGTTTGCGAGACAGCCGCCTCTGTCACTAGCTCTCCGAACGGGCCAGTTATCCTTACTCTCGCCATAGGCAGACAGACACTGTGCTTCTCGAGCAGCTGCTTGATCTTTTTGGATGCGTTTCTAAACCTTTGACGGAATGCCTCGGCAGAAAGGCGATACCGCTTCAAAAGGCTCGACTTCACCTTGTCGTAGTCGTCCGCGTCTCTAGTACTAAGGCGCGCGACAACCTCTGCAGCCTCACAGGGCAACAAAGTCAAAAGCCGTTGCGGCCACGTTTCTGGGGCGAAGCTCAACTTCTCACATGTCCTCTCAAAGTTAACTAAGAATAGGCCCACGTCTTCCCCAACTTTAAACGGCTGCAGGAGCTTCTTCATTTGATACGACTCGGCCTCACTTGCTCGTAACGGAGCCCCAACTCTACTGTTCTGCGAGTTTAATCGCTGTTGTTCAATTTCGAGCTCTAGCCTTTTTAGCGCTCGTTCCTCTCTTGCTGCAGCCTGCTCCTGTTCTCGTTCCTCTTTCGCTGCAGCCTGCGCTCGTTCCTCTCTTGCTGCAGCCTGCTCCTGTTCTCGTTCCTCTTTCGCTGCAGCCTGCGCTCGTTCCTCTCTTGCTGCAGCCTGCGCTCGTTCCTCTCTTGCCGCAGCCTCACTTTTAGCGTTCTAAAGTAATTCCCACGCAATTTTAATATCCTCTGCTTCCGCGCTCTCTGAAATTGCTTTACTGATCTCAGATTTCTTCATCTTTTGCTCCACCTCCACACCCAATTCTTCACATAAACAGAGTAAATCTGTTCTCAGTAACCTCATTAGATCCATGATCGCTGCTCTTTAGCTTTGGCTTTGCTATAAAACTTGTCTCGAGGTTGTACAAAAACCTAGCGCACGAGTCAAACACTAAGGATTCCCAGCAGTTCAAAATTAATTACCCATAATCTGAAGCCTGGCGAATCTCAAAGCAAAGTCCAAACGCTCACCCACAGATGTAGCACGATGTCGCATGGTCCGATCCCAACTGCTGCCAACCAGTTGTTCGAGGCGGGGTTTAGGCCGTACGTCCGGAGGCTTCCTGTCTCGTGACGACGTCCATTCCCCGAAGCGAAGAACCCAGGGGTTCAGTGGAGGTGGGAGACTTGGTAACGTAACGAACGGTTTAATTACATGGTTGCGATACAGTCGTCAAATCCGAGAGAACAACGGAGCAGCCTCGCGCTCCGCCTTATATAGGGTCCGTTTCTCCCTCACTCCCTGCCAGGGCAGCCAGTGCGATGCAGCAACCCGCCGTCAAGTGCGATGCAGCAAAGTCCGCCGTCCAGTGCGACGTAGCCAAAGTTCTCCGCAGTTAGGCCATGCCTCTCTCCCTTTCCCGAGCGCACCAACCACCACGCACACACACACGTCCCGCTAACGTCACGGGCGCGTTGAGACTTGTTGCCGCAGGCCCCGTCACGCAGGCGACGGTCCCGGACTCGTCGGGACTCGTTTCGCGCAGGCCCCGACAAGCGGGCGACGGTCCCGGACTCGTCTTGACTCGTTTCCGCAGCGTTGAAACTCGGAAGAAGGTCGCCGAAGGTTCCATTCTTAACAACCCCCGGGTGGCGCCCGAGGCTGGCCAAAACAACAGTGGCTTTGGTCATCGTTGGGGGCATGTCACTCCACACTTCCGGCTTCACCTCTGGTGGCATCATGTCGCCTCCAGAAGCTTTTTACCTCTATGCTTGGAGCAAAACTATATTAGACTCAAGTCAGGGCCCAATAATTGCCCAACTTGTACGAAGTGAGGCGTTTCTATGCCTTGTTACCTAGGCTATGTCATCTTCCCTGGGAACTGCAGTAATAAAAACGCATCAACAGCCCAAAATAATTGACCCTCTGATTTGTATTGCACGACAAAGGCAATACGGTGTGCATATATTGGATCCTGAAGGTCGAGACAAACGTATTCGCAGCTATATTCTTGATAAGAACACTCCTATCGAGCCAACATCATTGAAGTCGTGTAGCGTTCAAAGATAATAATGCAAATGCATACTAATGTTATTTCTTTCTGAAAGTAATGAGCAACGGTAATGCCGTATTTGCGTCTACGAAACCTCTTTCCTCAAACCTACAAATATGCTGTGCCGATTTATACTTGTGAACCTCAAGATCCACCTCTGGCGTACATAATCTTATTTAGGTAAATTATACCACTGAACCATTTTAGTGAAAAACCCGAGACTGAGGTATTGCCAGACGACGCCAAGGAAGAGAAGGAAAACTAATATAAAAATTAAATAGCGCAAAGGTTAGACAAAGGACATGACACCGATCATGTATAAAGGACAAGCGCTAACTCACAACTGGCGTTTTAATATAAAAGAATAGAAGTAAGTGCCAAAAAAGTACACCGAAAAAAGGAAGAAAGAAGATTTATAATAAAAGGAGAAAATTGAAAGGTATAAAAAAGAAGGAAAGAAAAGGAAAGAAAGGGGACAGCGTAACTAAATTAATTTCGGGGAATATATTGAAATAAAAAAAAAGACTATAGCTTAAAGAAAGAAGATGTTGAAAAGACTAGGAATTCCCGCTCAATCAACCTCAAGCGCCACCGAAGGTAAAATAATTCTTTTTTCAGTTAATTCCACCGATAGTGCACTCACACAAGCGTCTTCCTTTTCCTTGATGGTTAAGGCCTCGTATATTTCTCGTGAAGTTTTATCTCGGAATCGTTGTAGGGTTTTGGTTTTTGTCAGGATCGGTTTGCATTTACTGTCTCGAACATGTACAGCGAGATGCCCCGCTGGAGTTGACTTGAGTGAGGTGGCGTATTCCCGCAACCTGGTGTTGACGCAGCGATCTGCCTGACCGACGTATATCTTGCCACAAGTGAATGGTATTTCATAAATTACCTGGCTTTGTCAAGGTACATACTTTTTCTTGTGTTTGATGGTGCACTGAACTTGTCGATCTTGAGGAGTATTTACCTTTGGACACAGCTTCTTGAGCTTGTTTGGTGCTGAAAATATAACAGTGGTGTTATATCTAGACGCCAAATGTTTTTATGTTATGTGAAAACTTCGCGCTATTTAGTTTTTATATCATGCATATTCAACTAGCCCACCTCAATATTTTAAAAAAAGAGAACGTCTGAAGTTTGTAGTCGTACCGTTTTTCCACAAAATTTCACATAATTTAAGATGAGTCGGTGATAAGTTTGGTTTACGCATGGTGTTTAGCACAGATAGCAGTTTGAAACGGTTAACTCCGTTCGCTTCCGCCCAGAAAGGTTGTTTAAAAAAACACAGGGAAAAGTGTGTTACATGTGTTTCAGGTATAGTCTACAAGATCCGTTTTGATTGTGGTCTGTGCTATATAGGTCAACCGAAGCGTTGCCTTAATGATAGACTACGCGAACATACACGATGTGTCAAAAACAAGGATACATATTCCGAAGTATCCAAGCATACTCAGGGAGGTAGGAATCGCGTGCCATTATGGAACTCGACGACCAGAAATGTAACAGAAAGCAACGACCACAGGCGCCTGCTGAAAGAGTCAATCGCGATAACGAAGCATGGGAATGCAGTGAAGATGCCCTCTTCGGTCTTTAGATCCGGAATCGAAACGATTTCTAAATCTTTAATGGTATCGTTAACATTTCTCTTTTTTTTTTATTTGTTTGTGTTTTTTTGTGTAGTCTTATAGCTGACTCTCTCAGTAAAAAGGCCAGTGCAATCTGTGGTTTCCCTGCGTTTTTTTTTTAATGATGTGTTAGTTTTGGTGCTGCCAGTTGTTTTGTTGGTTTGACGCCGTTGTTAGAGGTCTGGTGTTGTGTCTTTTGTGGAGGGAGGTGGTGTCGTGTCTTCTGTGAAGAGAGGTGGTGTGAAGAAGGGTTCCCTTTCCTTCATTTTTTTCCACCCCTATATAAAAGATATTATTCTCAATAAAGTTTTAGCTTAGACGTTCTCCTTTTCCTCCTTATCGTCGTTTGTCTATACCTCAGTCTCTGCTTTTTCACTAAAATGTTTGATATACACCAGCTCACTTGTGCCCTTACGTTCTGCTCATTTATAATACTGAAACTCTGTTTTCCCGATAGTTCTCGTGGCCAATACTTTGCATACCAAGAGAGTAAAATGCCAGTGCCCTCCTGGTTTAATCCAAGATCCTCAAAGTCCCACAGCTGCAGTAACCACATCTTGCTTACACAGAGATAAAAGTTGATTTTGACAAGAAAAAACTGTTCATGCCTGACACTGATTATTTAATCTCGACAACCGGTACCGTACAATATTAGTATAATAGTACAAATATTACTACAATGTGTGAAATAAAAACACAGGTTTTTTTTTCTCTCCGCAAAGGTAAACTGCGCATCGCCGAACACTGAGTTTTCGCCCAAATTTAGCTGGTCCGGATAAGATGCCGAAATTTTAGAGCTTGCAGTGATCGCATTCAAAAGCAATAAGCGATTTATATTAATACCAAATATGTCATTCCACGTCAAGCCGTCCAGGTGTAAATTTGACCGTAACGGATTCGGTATTAACCAATTGAGTGTGCTATTGGCGATGTAAGAGTACCTTTCTCAACATATTTTTACTATAACTATTTTTGCGACAGTGGATTTTTCGGAAAAGCGGTCCAAAGAGGTAAAAAAACTTACTTTCTTAAAGTTTAAAACGATATTTCGAAATAAACACCGTTTTAGTTGGTAAACATGTTATTCTAAAGTATCCACTATGTTTTGTGACGTATTTTTGAGTGTTTTTTGGATTTAGATCTGTTAAAACTTTATAAAAGGCTGATGTTCACCTTTTATTTTCAAAAACACGCTACCATATGTAGGCCTAAAACTCCTTGTGTAATTAGAAAAGGAAACAAAGCATCTTTAAAAAAAATGGGTGGTGAAAATCTGGGTACTGTGTTTCCTAAACAAAATGTACAATATTCAACATATAGTCATTCTATTGCAATGCGCTTAATAGCTGAATGGGGTGGCATTTGGCCATTAATAAGAATGAACTATTTTTCTCGATTTAAAAAATAATAGTTCATTCAACCTTTGATTGCTTGTTGTCTTAGTTACAATCTACATATAGGCGTAAAGTATGTAGTTTGGGACCAAACACCTTTTGGTTTTCATTTAGAAAGCTATATATTTTGCCATAATTTCAATACTGGTAAAAACCAAAATTCAAAAATTCCGTTGGCGCTTTAAAAAAAGAAACTTTTTCTAACTTTGCTTTTTTGTTGTTTGAATGCTATACTATCCATAACTGTTCATTATATATTTTTAGACGTACCAATTTTAGGAGTTTATTGTTTGAAAACAATATTTTGCCATATGTTTAATCTTTTACACTTCTTCGAGGAAACAGAATAACTTTTTGTAAAAATGTTTTTATATATACTTTCTTTCCTTCACTACTACCACAAAACGTTTCAGCCTTCAAGTAGCGTGTGGTTTGCTTGCATAAAAAACGAATATAATCATTTAGAAAACTTCTAAACACATCTAAATCCTTAAAAACATTCGGAACTACATAAAATGCATGGTGAATATTTAATATATATATATATATATATATATATATATATATATATTTACCTACTAAAAACGTTTTTATTTTTTCGCAAACTGATTTGAAATTAAAAAAAATACATATATGTTTAACGGTTTTTTGCCAGTTTCAGTGTCGTTGAAAGTTTATAGCAAAACTTAATTGGAAAATGTAGTTTTGCATCACCAATAATATATCATTTTTACCAAGTTCTTGAGGGTCAAATTTAAGCCTGGGTCCTTTGGCGTGGAATGACCCAATGTCAAGATGAAAATTGTGGCCCACAACGACCAGAGGTACGTGGAAACAAATGGCGTCAGGTACCGGAAATCGGCACCTTTACCATTGAAGCTTTTAAAAAAATTCTGCATTTCTTTTTATAAGATAACGGCAGGCTTTGAAATTGCGGTCAGTGTACCGGACCGCTAGTACTGACTGTTTGGCAATACGTTCCGTATTTTTGCTTAAAAAAGACGAAGTTATATTTTTTTTCAAAAACGTATGCTGTACATAATGATGTAACAGTTTTTTTACATGGCTGCACACATGCCTAATTGTATCAACCCCGCCCTTTTTCACTTGGGTGCAGAGTTCAAAAACATTTTTTTAAAGAACTCACCCTAGGTATCGAAGTTTGACATTTAATGTCGCTCAAGTATATTTCACTCGTGTGCCAAAGCTTGTTCATGTCGGCCATGCCTTGAGATCATTTGTATTAGCTCCTGCACATAAACTCAACACACTGCGAAATACTGTGTAAAAAAACTGCGTTTAAAAATTATTAGGGCTGCATGGCATGACGGCTGTTCCACGGTTTCAATCGGAGAAAAAGGAAAAGAAAAAGGAAGCGAACCCATAAGAGCCTAAATAGGTAGCCTCCCGTCATGGCTACTAGCTAAAGGTTAACTATCTATGTCAACCCTAATACCAGTGTTTATAGCACTGGAACTTTGCCTTGGTTTTTCTGTCACGTGAACGCCGGCCCTTGTGCCAGAACTGTGTTCAGAGATTTCTCACGATAAGTACTGAGAGCTTATAAAATGCAGAGCGTGTTGAGGCCCCGGCATCTTGCTATATCTCCACGGTTAATAGACCTGCGCGATTTGACAGTAAAAAATATAAAAAACGAATTGAGGAGACGGAAGCGATAAGGTACGCAGTCAGTGACTCTAAACTTCGTTTCAGCTTAAGCTCAGAGGTAGCCGACGCTACGGAATAATGGGACCAATCAAGCAGCGTTAAAAGTGCAAGTCGCTGGACCTTTTCCGTTTATGATTGGTTGAACAATGATAAAACACGTGCACAAACACAACAAACACCATGAGGGTTTGCTCATGGTATTCGTCGTTTGATTGTATGATTGATTCCATCAGCTCGTAGCGTCTCCTGCGTCTAAATTTAAGGTGAAACAAAGTATAGGCACAGTGCGACCCAGTACATTTATACCCAAACGTGAATCTTAAAAAAAAAAAAAGGTAGTTTCACTTCTGGTATTCACCAAGATTTGAAGCGGTGGAATCGATACGTGGGACATGTGTGACTCTAATTACAGATTTCAATTAAGGAACAAAATTCGCTCTTTTGTTTTTTCTAGACTTTAGTGTTAAACCTTTTCTCAAATATGTTGCGCCAATAAATTAGGTGTATATATATTTTTTGTTTTTGTTCCATTAACGGTTTTTTTTTGTACCTGGACTCTCGACAGAGCGATGTACGGTGAAACCAAAATTAAAAACTCGAGGGCGGCAATAAAATGATAAGAAGCTGCGACGATGGCGGTGATGTAACGTTTTCGCAAGAATACGTATCATTGTCCGAGACACTCGAGGCACGGCGTCTCAATTTCCCTGAACAAGATTATCAAAAGAACGTGGCTCGAATTGTCAGATCTGACGGCCACTGAAGAGCACCGCCTTTACGAAAATGACAGTATTTTGCCAAAGTTGTTTCAACAGTAGTACGCCCTTTGAAGGGCTCTCGGCTTTTAGTTCGACTTGGCATTACCACGTCAATTCTACGTAATATTTTACTTGTGCTCATTACTTTTTTTATTATAGCAATAACACTTATTTGCTTTGGTCCGAGCTTTGAGCAGAGTTGCCCTTCAAACGAAATTGACAACTTCAAGGTCGCCCTTTACCTGAGTGCAGCCGTAAGGCAACTCGCTTTTTGAAGGTCCTGTAAAAGCTTCTAGCCCTCTAAAAGGATGTTCAAGCAGTGAAATGAATCGCTACAGATAAGAGGGCTTCTGGCGAAGCATATCCAGGTTCTACGAATACAAAGTTTCGTGTGAAGGGCGTATTCGCACGACGTAGTGTGGCCCCGTGCAGAGGATTAAACGTCGAGTTTTGAGGCCACGTGCTCCGATGATCGCTAATCTCCCGAGCTCACAGGGAACCCGGGAGAATCTGTGACAGGCTTAAAGAATATCCGTCGTCCCGCCGAAGCGACAGGACCCCCTCCTTTGTTCGCCTGCTTTTGGGGAAGGATTAAAGTTGACGGCATTCAGGAGTGAGGTGCTTTCTCTTTTTTTTTTTCTGCCTTTTGTTCGATTAGTCCCCGAAGGACGCCGGCCGTGCCGCGAATGAAAGACCCCAGAGACTCCGACTCTGTCGTGCGAATGCTCGCTTGGATTCCCTGCACCGCCTACTCCAGTGTGTAAGATAGGCTACGTTTACATGGATGCGACAGCAGCGCATCGGATCCAGTTAGCGAATCGGATCCACTTCAACCACTAAGTTTACATGGATTCGGATCGACCAGCAGCGGCACCTCGTGTCAAAGGATCACAACGCAAATCTCGTGACCTTCAGATTGTTTTCGAGGTGTCCGGTTTGCCTAGCGGCAGGCTAAACAAGGCTCCCGTAATGCCTCGCTCGAGCACTCGATTAGATCCGCTAGCGTATACATAGAGAGTCTCGATTCGGATTGACCATCTCAAACCACCCCGTCCCAGCGGATCGGATTGGATCCGATCCGCTGGGATCGGATCCAATCCGATCCGCTGGTCGAATCGGTCCATGTTTACATGGACCGATTCGATTCGTTAACTGGATCCGATGCGCTGCAGTCGCATCCATGTAAATGTAGCCATAGACAGGTGGGGAAACTAGGGAGCCTTTATGTGCGCTTTGCTAGGGTGATGCCACGCTTTGTAATACAACTCGCCGACAAACCAGCAGTCATTTTGTTCCTCGGCGATAATCCGTAGGGCTTATACCCCCCCCCCCCCCCCCCCCCCCGGAAACAAGTACCTTATCTCAGAAGTTCGGAGCAGCGTTGTGGAACCCACGGAGGGAGGATTAGCATTTTCCCCCTCGGATGGGATTACCGATGGACACAAAGGCCACTTTCCGGCGCACGGGGAAACAATGAGAGAAACAAAATGGCGGTGGAAGAGGGTGTGGGAAAGGGAAACAGGCAGTTGGCATCACTCTATGCGAAGCGCACATGAAGGCACTCTAGGGGAAACGAGAGCCAAATGAGCGACCGGATTGTGTCCCCCTCGGTTTTCTCTTTTTCTGTGGCGCCATCTATGCGGAGCACCGCGAACTCTCACTCCGGTTGGGCGACCGGTGGCGATCGGCTAAACTGTCGGAGATGGCTTCTCGTGTATT
This sequence comes from Ixodes scapularis, assembly GCF_016920785.2. Classification (NCBI taxonomy): domain Eukaryota; kingdom Metazoa; phylum Arthropoda; class Arachnida; order Ixodida; family Ixodidae; genus Ixodes; species Ixodes scapularis. The sequence continues at coordinate 92,481,543 of NW_024609835.1, forward strand.
TTCAATGGAGGACTCTCGTGCTCTCGGTTTATTTTGCACACTCTCCCATAGAGTTCCACGCAAATCCAATTCCGATTTTTGTTTCCTCTCGCCGCAGCACCATCAATCGCAAATCGGGGGTACCCGCAAGCAGACGAGTACACAATCCGGTCACGGCGCCGCGGTAGGCTTCTATGGGCCGTTTCCCCACCTGTCTATCTTACACCCTGGCCTACTCCTTCTCGTGTCCTTTCATTCTCGCTGCTATATGATGTACTCGGTGTTCACCAGAGATAAATATCTCTCGGCCGAATACACCAATAAGCACATTACGGAATAATTAAATAAGAGCTATCTCTGCAGACACACTGCCAATTTTAGGGATAATTCACCGTTATGTACCATTTGCTTCATTTTGTGTACCTGTAACTTCCCACGACATGCACGTCACGTCCAAAGTCGAAATATCCAAAATACCGATCGAGTGATTCTAATCAAACAGATGCAAGCAGTGTAAAAGAGTGCGCCCATGTTTTCATTACCTTGTTTGGTAATACTTTTTTTCAGTCAGCGTTTACAGTTCCATCAATTCACACCTTTATTTTTAGCATTTAGAAAACATGCTTAGTGCACGGCCTTCTCCAAATATTACTTATTGTTCTCCGGAATAAGAAAAATTGTTTTTTCCTTCTCAGCCTTGAACACAAATTTATTCAACATCAAATATAATTTTAAATAGTATAGAAATTAATGAATTATTTTGCTCGCAAGGCATCAAGGGCAAGCAACAGTTTTATCGCGCTTATAACCCAGGGCGACATTATTTCCAACGCGCACTGCGGAATGCTGTTAGCGCGAAAAAGTATCGGATGTCGTGCCCCAAATCATGCACTTTATTCCGCACTCTTGTGCTGATGATGATAACCTTAAAATTCAATGAGAAATAAAAAAAAAAAAAAAAAATGCGGCGATTGCTTTTTTGCTTTAACAGTGTCGAATATTTACTTATATTACTTCGGTTAATTCAACGCCCTGCGTTGACCCCAGCGCGTATATATTTTGGTTTGCACATTGGTGCCTTGATATATATGATTGACAAGAGAATTGAAGATACGATTCTGGATTGCTGCTTCTTAAGATATTTTGAAAGGTAATTCACCTATTTTCGCAATAAAACATTTATATTCAGTAAAATTAGATTTTATTATGATTTAATTAATTTTGGAGATACTGGACAAGCTTACGTGCATGTGAAAGTTAAGTAGAGTATGGACACATCAGAGGAAAGTAGAGAACTTCACTTACCAAACATTCGTCTAAAAATCACACCGTGCGGTGGTCTTTACAATAGCAGTCTGCTTTTTTGTCACATATGATCCCAAAGCCCAATAGTTGCTATAAGCGCAAAGAATTTTAAAATAGTTAGCGAGGTAGTGTACAAAAGAAGCACCAAACTTGGCACAGGCTTGGCAATCCTAGTGGACTGCCTTGGGTCTAAGAGAGTTTGCTCCAAGGCGTTAGTTACCGCCAGAGTACTTTTTGTGTGGCTTTTAAATGGCTTTTCAGTGGCTCGCCAAATAATTTGCAAAGAGACTTGAGCTAAAGATGCCAATGGCAGCCAAATTAGGAGCAGTAAAGCCTAAATCTGGCACTTGTTTGGCAACTTAGGCACAAAGTCACCAAATGAATACCGAACAACCATAAGTGAAGCCTAACTTTGATACTTGTTTGGCGAATTATTGCCAAGATATCCAGATTATATGAAAAAAGAAGGTCAAGTTTGGCATTACGATGGCTTTATCGGGCTTTCTAATGCCAGAAATTTCAACGCGAATATAAAATTTTGAAGCAAGAAATGTTCTACCTGGCTCAAGAGGCTGGGAGTATAACGGGAATGTAGAAATTCATAGAAAGCGTACGAGAAATTTTTTATGGTGTCTGCTGGGATCTACCTTTTAGCAGGCTCTCCTCACAAACCGTTTCGGCGATTAGTCCTGAAATATATACTGTGTTGCTATTAAAATAAAAAATACGGAGCACGCGTCAAGCTTACCAACATAAGCGTACACGACATGTAAGGGTGTTAGATGTTCGTCTGGAATATCCCAGTGTTGAACCGTTTTACTTTTAAGATATATACTTTCTCAATATTGTCGTCTCAGCCTTCGACCTCAAAAGCAAACAAAAACATTTTAAACAGTGTTTCAAAAACAAAAGCATCCTGACAATTTTTGTTGTAGTATTTGCTTAATTGTCAAAAAAAAAAAGCGAAACAAAAAAGGAAACAAACAAAAAAGGACCTCTCGTCTACAGCACCGCGTAATACGCAGTTTCTCCTGAAGCCACATGTATCATAGACAAATGTTGATTTATTCAGCTTTGGTTATGTTGCCGTCATATGAACTCACACGATTCGAGATACGGCCACAATGACTTTCAGATAAGAAGGCCATTGTGATATGTAGCACTGACTGGGGTTTCCCTTCCAGAAGAAAAATTCGACTAGGCCATAGATAAGGCGAAGTCCGACTCGCGCTGCTTATCCTTTTGGCCCGGTGCCTCTACAAGGACGAGGACCTGGTTAATAGGAGCGTGACGGGCCAGCCCTTCAGATGTGAAATAATGGCGATGTGGGAAGGTAGCCCATTACACCTGTCAAAGTGGATGCAATCGCATGCGCGTGCCTTGCGGCATGTCCACCATCTCGGCTCAAAACTATTCAGCAATTCGCAGATTTGGCATCAGGCACTATATGTTTTATAGACCACACACGAAGTAGCTTTAGGGTATTATCCTCATGCCGCTTGGAGCCGACATGTTAACGGTTTTGCTGTCTTGGATGTGAAAATGGCGCTACACCTAGTCTCGCCTCAGCATGAACTAACTGCGAAGTCTGTGCAAGAGCACTCTTAGCAGGCACGGCCAACAATGGCTATTCACCTATCAAATACCTACCGACAGGGGTCGTCGGAGGTACTCCTTGATGTCCTTTCGTCTTTCCCCACATGCGGAGCCGCATTCCTTGGGAAAGACAATGCCGTTTATTTCAATCATCTGGCACGCTTGGTTTTAAAGAAATAGATTCCCAAAGGAGCGGGGAAGGGCGACTGGTTTTTGACAATTGTCGTTTGTGCCATATTTGAAGCGCGCTATAGCCGAAACTATTTATGGTAGAGATGTTAAAATTTTTAAGAATGATCTATGTATAACCTAAGTAAGTGTCGTCTCACGATATGATTATTCTTGTTCAAGACGAGTTTTAAAGAGATATCCAAACATGCACCTACGGGCAATTATAACCTAAACTTTGGTAATTTTTCGAGGTATCGCATCTATATTTACACGAGAGACAGTACATATCATTACCATCTGCAGAATGCAAATAAATGTATTTATTTTTTTCACGTTGAGGAATAAATTAACTTAAGGGGGAAGATTTCTAAAAATGTTCAAGTTCAGCATGTCATAAAAAAAAATTCTAATTTTATGTTCTTGAGACGGGTTTCTTTTGGCCTGTACTCATTTCGGTAGGAGAAACTTGTTTCATAGTTCTGGGCCTCTGAATATGCAAGAATACAACACTTCCGGCGGGTTCCTGATAGTTTTTTTTTCCTCTCCAGCTTTTTATGATTATTTTTTACCAATGGCACAGTTATTGAGGTCGAAAAGACATAGCTTTGAACTTCCGAGTCACCGAGCGTGTGACGAGTAGTGCTTTCTGACAACGAGTTTCTAATAATCACCATCTACGGGATCTGTTATGCAGTGAAGAGCGACAGTAACTATACATATGCATAAATAATTTCCGATTTGTTTTATAATAATATTATTCTTTATTTATAATTTGTATACACCGAAATCACTGCATATTGCATCTGGATCCTTAGCCAACAAGGCTAGTTCTGGATCCATACAAAGGTACCAATATAAGACATGCGGGTCGGACCTGGCACTCGTGCTTGTGCCTCGCAAATAAAATGCATGTTTTACAACATTTCCAAGTAATGATTTTTTACAGTCAGTGCAAATGTTTTACTTTCTTTTATGTTCGTGCTTAATGAGTTCCAAATGTTTGTACCTACATACTGTATTCGACGTTGATCATAAGTATAGCTGTAGGGCGGAGTATTGAAGTTATTTATAAGAACATTCCTCGTGACTCTACCTGATTGTACAATTATACATGATGGGAGTGGTATATTATTTAATACAATATTATGCACCAGAATTACAGTTCTATAGTCTCTTAACACATGAAATGGCATTATTTGTTGTTCTTGAAATAAGGGAGCTGAATGGGCGTTGTAACTTGCATATTCTAGTATTCTCAATGCCTGCTTTTGTAGCGCTACTATCGGTTGTAGATAGCTTTGTTATTTAAAACCCCACGATACTACACAATAGTGTATGTGACTATGAAAAAAACTGTAATAAATCAATCTTAAAGTTTTAGGATTAAAGTATTTTCTGGCTTTAAGTAACGTGTAAACCGAATAGGCCAGTTTTTTACATAATGTTTCGATGTGCGGTTTCCAGTTAAAGCAAGAGTCAAGAATCACTCCTAGATATTTAATATGTTCTACCTTTTGAATGGACCTATTACCTATTTTTATATTTTGCGCCTTTGTTGGAGTGACCTTACCTGGGGAAGCAAACAGTATATAATTTGTTTTTTGGTAGTTTAAAGTTAACTTATTATTCAAAAGTCAACTCTCCATCTCTTTGAGGTTTTGATTAATCTCCCCTTCAAGTTCACCCCAGGAGTTACCAGATGCCAGCAATAGTGTATCGTCCGCATACATTGTTACGTTTAATTTTCCAACTGCTTTAGGAAGTCATTTATATATAAAGAGAAAAGAATCGGCCCCAACACAGATCCTTGTGGTACTCCTGCGAGCACCATCTCATTGGTAGAGTATTGATCCCCGATGTTTACTTGTTGTGAGCGCGACGATAAATAACTCTTGAAAAAGTCCAAAGAAAAACCACGGAAGCCATATCTTTCTAACTTAGTAATTAATTTTTCGTGATTAACGGTATCAAATGCCTTTTTATATCTAAACAAATGCCTTCTAAAATTTGATTATTATTTAAAGCTGTGTTAATAAATTGACTTACATTTTAGACCGCAGTACTTGTAGATCTATCTTTTTGGAATCCGTGCTGTTCCTCTGTTATAATTTTATTTCGAGTCAAAAAATCAAACATTCTAGCTGCTACTAGCTTTTCATAAATGGTATTGATAGCATTCAATACTGAAATTGGTCGATAATTAGACAGTTGATTTATGTCCCCATCCTTGTATATTGGTATTACTCTTTCTATTTTCAGGAGGCCAGGAAAAGTCCCACTATAAAACGCTTGGTCAAATATTTTTTCCAGAGGCTTACTAAGAATATGAATGTTGTCCTTAATCATTTTTGTAGATATACCATCTTTCCCAAGCGCCTTATACCCCGTCATTCCTTTTACCATTGATATGATTTCCTCGCTTGTTATATCATAAAAACTGAAAGAGTTCGTAACTGAGGTAGAAGGCTGGCTTACTGTTGGTTCTGCAAGGCTACTAGCCAGTATAGTACCTACAGTGCAAAAGTGTTCATTAAATTTATTCGCAACGTCCTATTGATTTTGACAGCCAGTAACCGCAAGATCCGGTATCATTGGACTTTGTACAGTAGGTTGAACGACGGAATCTATAAGTGGCCACACCTTCATCATATCATTTCCACATTCTTTGATCTTACAGCAATAGTATTCTTTTTTCCGTCGCCGTATGTGCGCAGTTACCTTATTTCGGTATACTTTAAATTGGTTAGGGTAATATGCATTATTTCTGTGTTGTTTCATTTTCCTATAAAAATGGTCTTTTGTTTTAACTATTTCCAATATACTTTTTGTCATCCATGGGCAGATTGGTTCACTATAGTAGCCCTTCCGTTCATTGGATGTAGACTGGGTTTTACATTGGCGGAGCCTGTTATGAAAGCATCTATAATTTTCATTTACGTCTGCAGACGTAATGTCCTCAAACGTGAGCGCCTGTACCCTGCTACTTAGCTCTTTATAAATAATCTTTTTTATTGTGTAACTTTTATAATGTTTGTGGTTAGAAACCACAGGTATTCTCGTTAATAATATTATTGGTGAATGATCAGTCAAGGAAACATGTAGAACCCCTTATAAAAAATCCTCCACGCTAAAGTTGCATTATATATGATCAATAACCGAGGGAGTTTCGTTTCCCCATCGAGTAGGATTATTTCTAGGGTTTGTAAAATTGAATGATTGCAACAAGAGTAGATACTCGTTATTTAATGACCTTGACACGTCTATATTGAAATCTCCACAGATTATTACCTTGCCCTACCGTACCGTCATTTGTGCCCAAGATTGTCTTCCAGTTTTCCGAGAAAACTATTCATACTTGATCCCGGGGCCCTGTATACCACTCCGATCATTATATTATTCGAAATTTTTGAGAAAAGAATTTCGTACTCAGCACTTTGTGTATAGCTGTATTCGTTGCATTTCTTAAACATCAGTCCTGTTTTGATTAGTAGAGCAACCCCTCCACCTCTTGTGGTCGTTGGCCTCGGAAGAGATATACAGTTATACCCAGAAAAGTTAATATGCTCATTATTTTTGAGCCATGTCTCAGATAATGTTAAAACATCGTAGTGAAATTCATGTTGACTTAGTATTGCTCAAAGCGCGTCCATAGTTTTGTTTAAACTCCGTATATTAAACGTAACACAGAGAATATTTCATTTTTATGAGCTTAATTAACCGATTTAATTGAGAACATCTGTTGTTCGGCTAATTTAGGACGGTGTAAGTCCTCGTTTATGCAATAAGGTGAAGGTCAGTTTCTGTGCAGATTGGAACCACGCCAGAGTTTACTGCTTTCCTCATGAGGATTTTCCCATGTGTTACCCACAAGAACCTCCAGTTGCTGGCCTTTTTTCTTTCTGTTGCCTTTACAAGTAGAATTTTGCTTTCTGGACAGAGGTGTTCATTCACGTAGATAGGACTCGCATGCTCAAATCCGAAATCAGAAGGGCTCAGCCGCAGTCGTATTTGCTGCCATCAGGATCCTATTTCGAGTGCTGTGGGTGGTGAATCGCACAATCACATTAGGTTTGTTCTTATCCTGTGTTGGCACTCGGTGGATAACGTCAATGTCCGACGGGGCTATCTGTATGCCTATCTTGTTTCCGATCTTTCCGATCTAAAATAAGCTCGAATTATTGCCCTCTTTCCCCGTATTGTTTTCTTCAACAGTCCAAAATATCTGGGAGGGGGCTTCTGTGCTTTATGCTCGGCGTTTCTTCCGCCCCAGAAAAGAAACCTCCAAAGCAATTACACACAAAAAAATTTTCAAGGTGCAGGCAAACTGTTGTATGTTGATCATGATGCAAAATCCCGAGACTGATGATGAAATTCGCAAGAAATAGTGTAAAAAGAAAAAAAAATTTACAAGACAACGTCTCAAACTCAGCTGAGTTGAATCTGAGACGTTGTCCTGTCCCCTTTTTTCTGTTTTCTTGCACTTTTTTTTTCAAATTTCATTCCCAGAGCTGAGTTTAAGGCGTTGGCCTGCCCCTTCTTTCTGCCTTCTTACACGTTTTCTTTCAAATTTCATTCCCAGTCTCCCAATGTACAAACTCCCAATGTACAAAAGCTTTTAGTGTTCTTTGAATATTCCTCCCGATCTTTTTACACATTAAGGAAACAGTGCGATTCCTTTAGTGTCGTCTAGATAGACCAGACACCATATACTTCCATCTAATTTCGCATAAAGATGGATAAAACTGGCAAAGACTGAGGTGTGCGAAATTACAAGAACCTGATAATCCTAGAGGGCAAGGCGCGTACAAGCTAACAGTGCAGTCAAATCACCGTGTCGGCGCAGACCACCACCCAGGCAGCACAGCAATGTTGGACCTACATTGGGACAACAACGGCAAACACTGGCTTCAGAGGTTGGTCCAACTTTGGCATTCTGGCCAAGAGCAACTTCTTCTAATGTTGGTCCAGCCACTGGCACCAACGTTGGGCAATCGTTCAACCAATGTTCCAGCCATCATTGGCGCGAACCCTGGGCCATCGTTCAACCAGTGTTCCAGCCACCATAGGGACCAATGTAAGGCCCTCCTTTAACCAACTTTTCAGCCATCATTAGCACCTTTGTTGGGCCATCGTTAAACCAATACTTCAGACATCATTGGCGTCCACACTATGACATTAGCTATGCCAATTTTGGCTTTCACACTAATTGAATAGCTATGCCATCATTGGCACACAAATTCATTCATTGAATAGGCCGTTATTAGCACTCAAGCTAATTCATTGGCATGTCTCAATGTTAATGCCACGTCTTTGATGCTGGCTATGCAATAATGACAATGCGTTTAAATCCTGGTTATTCCAACATTGCGTTTTAAGAACTCCTGGCTTGTTTTGTTTTGGTAGCCCACAACAAAACAAGCATTCTGGGCAAAATGGCAAGGTCCTCCTATGCTTTGGCTATGCACTATTTTATTTGGTGATCAAGCAACTAATTCAAGATCAATTAATACTTTTCCGGAACTTTTATTGAAAGGGGCTAGGAAGGAGGCTCAGCGGGGAGCCTATGTCTGGTTCTGGGGAGGGTCCTGGGGCGAGTCCTGGGGCTGGGGAGCCATTACGGCTTCCGAACGCCTCTTCCTGACGCCTCCCCTGTCGCAAGACTCTGGCAGCCACTTCAGCACCATTTTTTAAGCTGCCGATTCTTCAATTTTTAGCTTCACACTGATGGCATTTACGAAAAGATCCGAAGGTCGAACATCAACGCTTTCAAACCCACATTGGTCTTAGTAAAGCAAACTCCCAAGCAGCACGTTGTTAATGGGCCAAGGCTCTACATAAGTTCACTTGTTTCTGCAGCATCGCGATGTTCTGAAGAGCTTGGCTCAAAATGGATCGAAAGTCTTTCCGGAACCTCAACCAAGTCGTCGTAAAGTCAAGCATGACTGGCCACCATTAGCTCTTTCTGAACTATGTAACTGAATATATCATGCCCAAGCAAATTAACAGACGCGATCAAGCTACGAAAACGAAAGGCGCTGCAGGCTTACTGGCTCTAGCAGAAGCCTAGCCGCGGCATCCATCCGCTGACAAATGCTTACTGAAATGAATCGCTCTCGAGCTAGCATCTGGCACCCATGCGAATTATTTGTTATCTCTGAATGGGTATCGTCTGGAAGGTTGGATATATGAAACTTATTTAAAACGTCCCGAACTGAATTAGCCTATTTAATACATGAAGGATAAGCGTAAAGAAAAAGTACTTGCACATGAGTCTGTAAACAAGCAGAACAGACACAAAATATTCTCTTCATATCTCCTAGAAGTTTATTACATACAACATGTTCCGTAGAGAAGTACAAACGTAAACGAGAAGTACAAATGTAAAGAAGTATTGCAAAGCTTTTGTACTGCAGAAAAGATTACGAAGCAAACAGAACCGGGGTAATTCTAGGCCATATTGTCTGTTCTCCCGGCAACTGGAAAAATATTTTCCTTAAAATTCTCCTGACAGACGCCTCTCATTGGCGGTGGCAATGAGTTAATCGAATGACGTTTCATTGGGAGATCGTTTTATTGACACGCCGTTTCATCAGCAGATTGTTTCACAAAATAATATGATTAGCTCTTTTTTTTTCTTTTTGTTCTGGTAACAAGTTACTCCAAATTGTCGCCGCAATTGGCATGTAAAGGGGGGGGGGGGGGGGGGACGTGGGGGTAACATTCCTGTATTGAGCCGTCGCAGAACGTCGCCGCGAAGCTGCATGGACGGGTTTGCCGGACGGTGACACACCCGCGAAAAAAGGAAGTGGATATTCTTCCGCCGGCAAAATAGCCCGGGGAAACAAATGTCGGCAGTTGACCCCTATTGGTTCTCGTATAAAACGAATTATGGAAACAATTATTTGAAGCTATAGATTAAATCCCTGGTAAGGTGTCCTTCTCTTATGCGGCGGGACCCTGGTGTAATCGTCAGTGTGGGATTACTTTTTATTTTCGAATCATAATATGGCGATACCTACGGCATTTCTTTTTTAGGATTAACACTGAAAAAATAAAATTAATGCTGTCAACGAAGCTTCGCTGAATTAAATGGTATGAGACTCCCTTTCGGGGGGTGAATGGAGGACAGCGAAGCTTGGACCGCCATCGGGTCGCTGGGAACCGGCGTGTACAGGTGGGACAATTGGGTTAATAATTTTCTAATGAGCAGTCGCAGACTGTGTGATACACGCGCCATTCGCGTGATACACGCGCCGTCCGAAACTGGCGGAATTTGTTTTCCCCGGGCTATGACGTTCATTCACACCGGGGAAGGGCGCAATCCCATACCATTTAATTCAGCAAAGTTTCGTCCACAACTTTAGCTTTTTTTTTCAATGTCAATAAAAAAAAAAAAAAACCTTCTAATTATCGTCAAATGCTTAAAAAATGTTCGAGAAAAAAAATAAGCCGACACTGGTGGATTGGATCAGGGTCCCGGTGTGTATGAGACCGACACCTTACCAGTGAGCTATTCTACAGCTTCACATAGCCGTTTTCACAATTCGTTTTATACGAGACCCAATAGGCGAACACTGGCGACATCCTTTTCCCGGGCTGCCGGCAAAATATCCACTTCCGCGAAAAAATTTCCCCGCAGCGTGCAATTCGCGTAGCGAGTGTTGGTGATATGTTAGTGTCGACGAAACGTGTCCATGAGAAGTTGTCTATGAAACGTGTTTCCCCGAACAGCCGGGAGAACACGTCAGTATTCTACCGGGAGTTGCATGATTTCAGGCAGCTAATGGGAGGCAACTCTTCGTAGAATTTCGAAAAAAAAAATATTGTCCCGGCTGCCGGGAGAATAGACACTGCCTAATTCTATAGATAATCTGGAAGAGTACCCGTAGAAGAGCGGCCACTCGTTCCCGACAAGCGGGTTAGCGGACTTGAAAGATGTATTCCAAGTTATTTGTCAATATGCGGACTGGAGAACAGCCACGTACACACACAAACGAGAGGGTAGGGCTCTGTGAAGATTCAGCACGATGCGGTACAAGCTGTCATATGCCGAACCAAACCACATCACGAGAATTTCTGTGACTTCTTCGAAGAAATCGCTAGTTGCTGATATACGTGTAGGACTTTTCAAACACTGAGCCACACAGGCCACAGCTAAGAGTTCAGTCATGGCCAGGGAAAGGAATGCTAGAAGGGGGAAGCAGATGGGTTGCTGGAGCGGTCAGGAGCATTTCCAGCATTTCGCCTGCATCCTGCTTCTTCAAGGTCCCCAGGCGGATGCGCCCACAAAAGGACTACCTCCGAGGGTCATCCCAGCAATGAACACAGCGAGAGGATTTGTCAGTGGTTATTTTTGTGAGTTCGTCCCAAATTCGATAATGCAGTGGATGCTATGTGAGTGGTCTACCAAGCAGTGTCCTTCAGGCAGGTGCCGTGTGACCCGCTTGGAGACTATAGTCACGTGATCGTAACCGGAGACACGCTTAGCCTAAAATACGTATAGCGCCTACTCTGCTGTTAAAGGGCCTCTGACACGCCAAAAAAAAAATGTTTTTGTTCATGCTAGGCGTTGAAATGTCATATCAGGACATTAAAAAAATTGTTCTACTATAGAGGTGCGTAGTTTTTTTATAAAAAATATAAATACGAGGCCCAATTCAAAGTTCCCGCCAGTACACTGTGACGTAACAGTGTACCGCAAGGTGTCTGAGCGGTCAAAAGGGAGGCATCGCCGGAAGTCACGAGAGTTGTATCCCTCCTCGTGCTTACCGCGAGCGGGTGTAATATTTTTTTAAACATATTTGTTATTCTCCGCACCTCCACGAGCGATCCAAGCAGACAATGTTTCTTTTATTTGCTTTTCATCGCTTAATGTTCCTGTAAAGGTAAAAGGAGAGGAGTCAGTGAATTGACATGATCAACTACAATGCCTAGAAGGTGCTGTGTGAGGCACTGTCCCGGTATTTCAGCAACTGAAGAAGAGATCATACTGCATGCATTTCCGAGAGACGGCAGGCATCTTCAGCCTGGAGAGCATACGACGATTCGACGACCTCGGTGTCTGAACCTTCAGCACTGTGATTGGGCGGGTCGTACGCTAGCAATCCTAATTTCTGCGAGCGTTCTAAGTTTTTTTTTCAAAACTTGATAGCTTCTTTAGTGCCCAGTATAGCTCTGTATCATCGGACTGGCGGCATGCACTCGTACACTGGCTTGTACTCGCAACGCTTTCATCATTGACCTCCATCACGTCGATTCACTGACTCTTCGTCCTGAACTTTTACAGCCCGCAAACAAACCAACGGTGCAGCGATAAAGAGCTAGTGGAACTGAAACTTTGTTTCCTACATTCGCTCGTACAAAGAGCAGAAAAAAAAAGTTTTAGGCACGGTCGCGGAGAGCACGAGGAGCGAAGCTCACGTGACTTACTGCGAACCCACCTTTAGTGGCGTACGACCATGCCTCCCTTCTGAGCGTCCTGACACCTTGCGGTACACTGTTACGTCACAGTGCACTGGCGGGAACTTTGAATTGGGCCTCGTATATCTATTTTTTATATAACAACTACGCAACTCTATAGTGAAACCATTTTTTTTGTAATGTCCTGACATGTCACTTCAACGCCTAGCAGGAAATTTTTTTTTTGTCTGGCGTGTTATAGGTTTTTTTAATACCGAGTGAACAGGACAGCAGCACGAAAACTACTCGGCGACAACTTTTCTTGGCAATGCAGTGGAAGGTACAGGCCCGCGCTTTCTCTCCCATTTTGAGCGCTGAATAAAGCTGTGTGCAGGCTCTCCTCCTTTCCACTGCATTGCCAAGAAAAGTTCTTGCCGAGATAGTTTTTGGAGTCCCAAAGGAACTGCCTTTCCCAAATGTTAACCAATAACGCGAGGTATGAAGATGGTATGTTTTACGCCGTAAAACCCACACTCTAAACTAAAATGCTTAAATAACCGCGTCTTTTTTCTGCGCACGATGTCCCCAAATAAACTGAAATTACAAAAAACAAAAATTACTTAGAAATAAGCTGAGCCGCATATTTCGCAGCACACTAATAACAGATTTTTTGTTTCGCGAGGGTTGTGTACATGTAAGAAAAACTGTGCCATTTCTTAAACCGTGTAATCATATATGCAACACAGATGCAAAAATCCCCAAAGCTAAAGTTAAAAAAAAAACGCAGATCTAACAAAACTATGACAACACACGTAGGCGTTCTGCGCTCGAAAGGGCTAACGACTTATCATATCGCAGAATAAACAAAAAAGAAAGATATCACCAATAGGGTCTGCGTATTTGAGAAATTTGCGGAACAGTAAGGTAATAGGACGTCCCTAAGGTGGTGCAAAATTCACGATGAAGTAATTAAACATTTGTTTCGGGTGTTAAAAGAGTTTTAACGTATATTTCGTCATTCTCGACTTGGGCGTCGACGGACGTAGCGCCACTGCTTGCGCCCCTGTCAAGGTGAGGACTACTTTTTACACGTTGTAACTACACTATATCGCGCTATAGACTCATAGCAATGCGTAGCGATTGCGGCATGAGAACCGACTGCGCCTCGATCTCGCCGACCGCGCTCGCTCTGCTGAAATCTGAGCGTGGGAATTCCGAGCACCGTTATCTCACTGGTGTTACAAGAGGCTGCTTTGTCGTTGAGACCTTGCAAACGCCTGCGGAGCCGTTCCAGCGCTTGGCACATCTCCCGCGCAGAATCGCAACCTTTTTGGCGCCTGATAGGCCAAGAGAGCCCGTAGCATGTGCTGCGGTTCATTCTAAGTTGAAGCAGAGTATCCGCGAAGTACGTGAACCGTTGCGACAATGCGTGAGGCTGAAAAAGAAACAGAGAAAAACTATTTCGCAGGTTTTTTCCAGTTTCAGATGTGGCGATTTGAGACATGAATGTTGTAAATGTCATGGAGGGATCAATTTGTTGGCACTATCATTGCGTTCATTGCGCTCGCACTCGACACTAATGAACTCATCTTTTGATTTTCGAGACTTGCGCTTTTCTAGAGAGCTTCGTGACAACGCCATTCGTTTCTTGGCGCACCGAATTCTGCAAAGCCAATAAACTACACCCAAAACCACTCCGTTGTTGTTCCCTGGAATCCTGGGGCGAGTGAATGCAGTGACGCGCCACAAAATGTTTAAATGTTGGTGGCCGCCCGCCTGTCTACCCTGGTCGGCTCGGACCAAAAAGAGACAAAAGGCGCCAAGAAAATTCCTTCCCTGGCAGTTCCGTGTAATTCCGGTGCCCGGTAAATACAGTGAGACGCCATGGTGGCAGTTCACCGAGTTCCCTGGGCAGTCCCGGTCCAGTCTAGTACGGCCAACGCCCAATCTTGGCCCCATAGCTAGTCTAAGGAAGCGTGCTGCCTGGGGTTTACCATGTGAACTCCTTGATCAAGAATCTATTCAAAATACAGCTTTCTAATTGACACTTATGCCCTCAAATAAGTATTTAATAAAGTTTGCCAATTAGATTTTCATTCATGAATAACTTACTTAAATACAGCGTTTTCCTAGCAGCCTCTTTATCAAGACGCCTTCTGCTTTCTTAGAACAGTGATTTTCATTGCGTAGAGTACTTTATTCGTTTCTAAAGCTCGGTTCCCGAAAACGAGGCACTCTGATACCTTGCGCCAACACATTTTCAATGTTAGCAACCCATTGGCTAAGACAAGCCACTGTTGGTCAGACTAAGCCACTTAATTACCAGCGTTGGTAGGCCACTGGCTAAGACAGGCAAAATGGCCAGCTTCAACCAATCGATTGCCAAAGTTTGTAACCCATTGGCTCTAATACAGTTTATATTTCTGCGGGCGTTGTCACTACCGTAGTCATTACTGCTGTTGTTGTATTTTGTACGCACTTTGAAGCCATTTTTGGGCAAGCAGACATGATGCCCCAGCTTCTGCTGTTATATGTTGCGAGATAACCTTTCTTTGCAGATTGAAAGGCGCATAAACCTATGTCACCTCCTACCTCCATCATAGGCTGTGCGAGTTGTTAATTCAACGTGATTTTTTATTTGTGAAGACATGAAATTGCTTAATTAATCGCTGGATATTTGTTTTAAGCTTTTATTTTTTGCTAAAAAATATTAGTGCTTTTTTTTATTCATTTTTATTTTGTCCGGTTCATCTGAATTATGGGCCGTGTTTTGCGGCTCAGCAAAGCGGGTTGCTTTGAGATTTTCAAGATCACATACAGCTGACAATACACCGGTGTCGTAGGTACTGGGAAGGCGGGTAGAGATTTCGGGGTTAAACCCTGCCTCCCCCTTCATTTCCCCCCCCCCCCCCGCCCCCTTGGAAAGGTTTCCCGGCTGCGTCACTAAAATTGGCATAAGAGAAGAGGCACTATGCTTTTTGCCGTGTAAACATACAGACAAATCGAAGGAAGCGTGCATTTTGTATTTGGTGTGGAGCAGACTTGTACGTAATCCGTTACAAGTAACGAAATTACTTGTAATCCCTTACATTTATGAGTAATTTTGTAACGGATTAATTACATATTTTCTAGAGTAATTTTAAAGTAATTCCCTTACATTTTTGACGTACCGAATTCCTTGTAATCCGTTACATTTTTTGTCAGAACCAACCCTCCCCCCCCCCCGCCCCCATTCTAAATAAAGGTTTTTTCCTTTTTTTTTCATTTTTTAAGTCAAGCGCAGTGACACTGTCACGCGAATCGACCAGCGCAAAGGGAGGCTTGGCACACTTCAGTTCCGCAAAGCCTTTTTTTGCATCACCAAGCCCCTGGATCTATCATTTTTTTTAAGACTCTAACATCAATGTCAAAAAATCCAAATGAACAATTCACGAAAAAAAAAAAACGGGGGGGGGGGGGGGGAACAAGTTATATCCGCTTTTTTTTAGTCCCTTTGTTTGTTTTTTTTGCGATCGAAGACGGGGAGAGGTGGATGCCAAGTGATTGTTCGCCTCCTCGAGAAGCTCGAGGCGGTAAGTGCACTGAAAAGAATTAACAATGTCCTTCTCGTATATAGTGACTACGACCATTTTCATAAGTTCACAACACGAGACAACGCTCCGTCTTCCCTACCCTATAGTGCCTTCATACTTTACCCTTATTGTGAGTCAGCTTTTTGCGAGCACTTAGAAAATGGTAATTTTCTTCCTTTCTTATTCTTCCTGTTTTGCCCCAGCAGGACGCATCTTAGCTTAAGCACATATTTTTACAAATAGAACATAAGGGTGGCTGACGTAGACTTGATATTCTGGGCTTGAGGAGAGAGTGAAATTCGGGAGTGGGGCCATAGCGCGGCTTACTTAGTACTCTACACTTTGCTGCCTGTGGCATCAGTGGGCGTCTATCTGGAGAACACCGGAGCAAACTGCAGTCAGTTCGTCCTCCGTGCGTTTTTGAACGGCACCAAGAAGGGTACACACGGCGAACGTGCGTTTACATTTCCCTGTTTTAACCGACGTTCTACTTAATTGTTGTTATGAGTGTCCTTTTTTTCTTTTATTTCTTATATTTATATACTGGAAACTTTTTTTTATTCACCAACGTCTCAAGTGAGGCTCGAACTGTTCAGAACCAAAGGAAGAACAATATCGAGCCAAACCTTATTTATTATTTAATTATCAGCTTACTGTTACAACTATTTTTTGCTATTGATGACTTCTACAGCTTCGCGATTTAGAGAATGGGGAATTTTAGTAGATGGGTCTGATGACTCCGATAACGATATCCGATACTTCGCCGCCGTCTTTGCGTATGTATCATATCATTATCGGCTACCGTTATCGCGCGTATCGGAGGTATCTGAAGGATCTACTAAATCTCTCGAATAGCAGGCAACGGCTGCAACGACGAAGCTTTGCTCTACGCTCGGGGTAAATAGTACTTTCCTTGCTTCGCTGAAAAAGCTCAATGCAGAGCATGAAGCATTCGTGAGGAACAATATGGCACTCCCATCCAGTGCCTCAGCTCAAATGGTGTTCAGCGTAGCAGTCGACATATTGAGCAAGAGATAATGCAAAATGTCTGACGAGACATTCGAGAGCCAGCTGTTGCTCAAAATACTCTAGGTCATTAAATGGAAAAGGTTGCAACAATAAGAGCTTGAATAACCCTCTTCCCTTTGTCTCTTACTTAAGGACAATAATGTTAAAAGTAACGCCACGAAAGTAACGGATTACTTTTTGGGGTAAGGGTCAGTTACTTTCACGGGAGGGTAATTGTAATTGTAATAAATTACAATTTAGCCTTGAGTAATTGTAAATGTAATTCCTTACTATTTTTCAGTAACGTGTACAAGTCTGGTGTGGAGTATACTGAGCATAACTCAGTTTTGGGATGACGTGCGTTAGTCATAGTCGGTGACAGGTGGCAAAACTCCCCCCATATCTCTCCACTTTTGCAGAGCAAAGGATCGGGAGGAGGCGACCTTCTCCCCAGCGTTAACTTTTAACCTGTCACTGACTACGGCGTTTTTCTTCGTGGACGTTCAAAATTTCTACAGCTCGCAATGCATACAGCGTTGTAATTCAGTTGCTAACTTGTTGTGCGTGTGAAAACATAAGAATCGTTCCCCCCGGAGTCATAGCTAAAGTCTGTTCTCAGCGTGCGCGATCAGCACATTAAAAAACTAAGCCAATTAATTATAAGGTTGGTAAGCCACTGGCTAAAACAGGCCAATGTTACCCAGTCTAAGTCAATCGATTACCAATGTTGGTAACCCATTGGCTAAGACAGGTCAATGTTGGCCAGCCTAAGCCAATCGATTACCAATGCTGGCAACTCATTGGCTCACATAGACTAATGTTGGCCAGCCTAAACCAGCGGATTACCAATATTTGTAACCAATTGCGTAAGACAGGCCAATATTGGCCAGCCTAAGCCAACCGATTGCCAAACGTCGGTTAGCCATTGGCTGAGATTGACTAATGTTGGCCAGTCTAGGACAATCGATTGCCAACATTGGTAAGCGGTTGGCTGAGATAAGCTGATGTTGGCCAGCCTAAGCCAATCGACTGCCAAAGTTGGTAAGCCAGTGGTCAAGTCAGGCGAATGTAAACCAGTATATGCCAGTGTACCACCAAAATTGGTAGTACGATGTTCACTTTGGCCCAACATTGCACCATTGTTTGACAATTAAATACCAATGTTGGCCCGATGTCGTGTGGTCGTGTGCTGTCTGAGCCTGCTTACACCCTCCGCTTCCTACGTTATGCTCATGGCTATCAGAAAGGTTTGCTTGCTTGCTTTGTACCTTTTCAAGCAAAGCCTACAGGTGGCGGAGCTCCGGACTTGGAGCGAAAATAAAGGTTTTCTCTCTCTCTACAGGTGGCGCTAGCAGCGCGCTAGTCGTTCACCCCGTAGTTAGCGGAACAGCCATGCGCCTCTGTGCTTGCGTGTGAGCACGCGTCATCGCCTGCTGCGTCCGTAACGCACGGGGGAGCCAGTTCAGCACGGCACTTTTACAAACCCCTCCGGACATATTTATGCGTGGTTTACAACACTTCAATTTCTACTAATGATTCAAAATCAAATCCTTCGGAAACTTGTCTTTTTCGACGCAAAAACAGAAGCCGCAACCATGGTTGTGCCGGCGTCGTCAAGTGTAGCAGACTGCCGATCGTAGCAGATAACAATTCCGCCCTTGCTCCGAGCTGAGCCCGCCAGCAAGCTAACGTTACCGCGTGCCTGGTAGGTGACGTCACGGTTTGCATCACGGAAATAGGGAATGTAGGTGACGACACAAGAGCAATGTTTCTCCCCCCGCAGTCAGGGTTACGGTTTCGGTTCACGACGAACTTTAACCAAAAGATTAAGCGAAATCTGTTATACTTTCTTGGAAAAAAAAATAAGTATTACATTTTATAACTACCTCAGCATATATAATCAACCATTAACTCAAATTTCCTGAAATTGACCGGACTTGCCCTTTAAACGAGACCCATCTGTGCAGACCGTCATGTTAGACCGCGTGTCATGCCAGCAAGGGTTATAGTGACTGGTGAGTGTTTCCTATCCTATGGTTGCAAAGATGTTTATTTCAGTTATCATTCCTCGTTCATCTGGTTGTATTGTATACTTCAATGAGTGGTCTAATGATCGAACAAGCAGAACCAGAAAAGCGCCTCACGTTAGCGATGAGCCACAGAGTCCGATTCAACAAGTGTATTTATTATTCACAATTACCCGCAAGGCCCCAAGGGGCATTATGGCAAAACAGTAATGATACTGATTTTCTATTAGCTATGTGTTTTATTCTTTTTCCGAAACAGGGTTATCCCCTTCAAAGTAGTCCCCTGGGGCAGCTACACACCGACGGAGGCGCTGTTTTCATTGTTCGTAGCAGTGCTGGAAGGCTTCTACTGGAACGCCTTTCAGCTCGTCGGTCACGCTCTTCTCGATATTTGGTACTCTTAGTAGATCGTACGCTGGAACTCGGCTTGGCTAACGGGAGCTCGTGCCGTCAAGTCGAAGCAGGGATTCAAAACGCGCCCGCTGGGCCCGCTTTCCGCAGCGTACGATCTACAAAAACTCTCTATTATCCAAAGTACCAAAATGTCGCTCTTTCCAGGTCTTTGAGCCGGGGAAAGAAAAATAATTCATAAGGACTGAGATCCGGCGAATATGGGGCTTTGAGAACTACAGGAATACCTTTTCCTTCCAAAAATAAATTTATAAAGATTGCCGTGTGACATAGGGCGTGGTCGTGGTGCAGCATCCAAGTACGTGCAATGCCTTGTCGCACACGTGAAATCCTGATCCTGCGCCGTTTAAAGACTTCCCAATAAAAAAGAAGAAAAACAAATGTTTGATAGACGGGTTGTTCTGGAGGCAAAAAAAAAAATGCTTTGTGGGCGGTCCCCTGGCTGTCGAAATAAAAACAAAAAACAAGTGACCATTGGTCTGATTTTTGATTAAATGGTACTACGTGGCTCAACATTTGGCTGGTCTATTTTTGTAACCCACCTGGCAAAGGCAACTTTACTTGGGATGCTCTCAACAATCGCGTTGCAACTATAGCAAGTTCAAATTCTCACGGATTCTAGAGCAGGGGGTAACCTAACATATGAAGCGAAATGCATCAGCATTGTCGGCTCGTGCACAGTGTTGCCAGCTTCGTTACTTTTCTGCCACACATCGTAAAGCCGTTTCAAAGCAGAGCGATAAAGTGATATTACGTCAGATATATGTTCGACCAAAACCGGTGAAAGGGCGTAAGTATATGCTTGTGAGTAACGGGGGGTGCGAATTATTTTATTTATTCGAACAATTCCAGTTTTATTTTGAATCGCGCGCTCGAACTCACTAAAAAAAGGTGATGAAGACAGTAGACAAAAAAAAAAAAAAGCCCTTTACACAATCCACGTCCGATTCCTGCTTGGTATTACTAAAAGAGATAGCAGAAAGTGTACCGCTGCAAATAAACCAAATATATATTTAGATGTAGTCTAGTCCTCTGAGCACTGTTTTATTGACCAGAATTTTCCCAGTTTGCGGCACGCTGGCATTTTGAGAGAGAAGGCCCAAACCATGGCGGTCGTCCGGTAAATTGTTCGCGCATTTTCACACCAGTTCGTCGATCATAACTAGTTCATATGAAGTTCCCGGGTGACCCAATGGTTCTGTCCTAAATATAGGTAAACATCTACAACGCCCATTTCCTGACTTTTTGCTGGAAACACGCTACGTTATTGCAGCCGTCATATGTCCGAATGTTTTCGGAGCTTCGAGCTCCGACGTTCCGCGAGGAAACATAGTGCCCAAATCGATGCCATTTGGCTCTTCTGTGGAGTTCCCATTTTACTTGTTTGTTTTCTGGAAAACCCTTACTGGTTGTAGGAGTCCCACAACTTGTCCCACAACTTGTAGGAGGAAAAAGTACCATAACTCCAAAAGATGGGAAGTATAACTTGGGCTTCGTGGTTTTGGTCACTACGAATAACACCCAGAAATGTTTCCCCGAACTGGTTGTACCACGATAAAAAAAAAAAATTAAAACGCCTAAACTAAAAGTTTCATCGAATAAACAAAATGGGGCTTCATGGAAAGGTCTTCATCTGCATGTTTATTTTAAGTTGATACGTCACACAGCCCTCCCGTCCATTACGTGCGAGACAGTTTTTTCCATCGGGAACCACGAACCCTATCTCATATCGTTCTCTTATCGGTACCGGGGAGTTTTCCAAGTATCCGGGTTTTTCTCGAATGTTACCCGGAGGTTGGGAATGCCAGGGCCAAACCTTCTTTTTTTTTCAAATAAATAGCTATATACACCGATGCTTTGTCCGACACCAAAAATTAGCACATGGATAGCCAAAACACAAAATCTGAAGGTAAAAAAAAAAACACGCAAGCATGACCCTGAACTGGAAAAAAAAATGAACGCCCCAAGAAGAATTTTTGGTATGAATGCATGTATTATTTACTATATTTTCCCTTTTGTTACACGAAGGGTAGGAGCAAGGCCAAACGCCCACGATGAGCGTTGCCTCACGAGGCCCGAGCTGTAATATTTGCGGATGTCAATGGTGATAATACATGGTGTGCATTGACGTCACATAAGCCGATATTGCTCCGGTCCATGCTCTCATGCCCGTACCTTCTGCAGCATGCGTCTGGCACCACCTAAATTCCTCTTCTCTGCAAGGCCTTCAGTCTTGATATGAGCTACTCCACCTAAGAAATTAATCTTCTGGGAAAAATGAACGTCGCAGATAAGGAATGCGCTCTTGCCAGACTCTTAACGCTGAAACATTGTTCTGTTTAAGTTTTCTTTTCGGAGGAGAAGAGCACACCTATAACTTATCAGAATAAACAGAGATATACGATATCATTCAATACGTATAGGATGCTAGCTGCTTACGCGTAGAGCAAGCGAAATAGCTTGCCAAGGACCTTTGGATCGACACGCGCGTCCAAATTCGCAATTTATCGACACTTGAGACACATACGCAGTATGTTTTACGCAGCAAAAAACAGAGCCATCTGAAGGCTGTTTAAGTTACGTGCATGGAAACTCCGTGATACCGATCTCACTATGCACATGTATTTCTGTCTGTTTATATGTAAAAATTTGTTATCAAAACAAAATTACCGAGAAGCTCGAAAACAAGAAAATATATGTACAGTCAGCACGCATTGAAACTCGAACGCCGGAACACGTGGCCATCGACAGTCTGCTCAACCTGGAGGGCCCTTGAGAACTAATGAAAATGAGCCGGGGTGGGAGGGTGCGGGTCCTACTAGGATGTGTTCGACCCTCGCCCGGGCGTCTGGTACTTCCGCGTTTCGCCGGTGGCGCGCTGTAAGCGCCGTTACTCGGGGTGCCTTTGAGTCGCCGCACTGTCGTCCGGTTGACACCTACGGCTTGCGTGCGGCGCTAGAAGGTCGATGCTAGGAGCAGCAGTATGCTGCTTGCGCGCGTGCACTAGCGGAGCACGCTTATGGTGTCTTCTCCTGGCGTGTGCAGTTCTTATTGTTTGGTTTACGTATTGTAATTTTATAAATAGCTGTTCTTATAGCAAAACAGCGCGACATACGAGAGAGAAGAACAAGTTGGGACACATGACGAGTGCTAACACGAAACTGAAGGTTGCTACTATACAAATATTTAGTATATAATATATAAGCACACCCATACGTCCACTCCCACAGCTCGTTCATTAACATCTCTTGTTTTTCGGGCTCGTATGCCTTGCTGCGAATGCCATAATGCAGGTCTACTCTTTATGAGAAAAAAAAAATGAAAAAAGAAATGCTGCAACAGACGGCCGCGGATGCCTCGGTTTTTATAAGCAGTGCGCATGTTTTCGTGCGAGGTTATTAGTCGATTCTAATAAAAAGCGGGGAATTGCTCGCTGACTCTCTCTGTGGTAACCACCGAATCATCACCCTGCCTGAGCAGGGCCTATAGCAGAGCTATAGCCAGGTTAAGCGGCCGCCGGTTTTGCCCTGTTTCTTCGGACGAAACCGTTCGCCTGTCGTCCGGTCGAAACCGGGCTGTCGCCCGGTTTCGACCGGGTGACAGTGCTGCGACACAAAAACACCCCGTGTGACGGCGCTTACAGCGCGCCACCGTTGAAACGCTGAAGCCCTTGACGCATCGCGCGAAGGTCGGACACATCTTAGTAGGACCCGCACCCCCGCACCCCGGCGCATTTTCACAAGTTCTCAGGGGCCGTCCAGGTGGAGCAGCCTGCGTGGATGGCCACGCGTTCCCCCAGTTTGATTACCTGCTGTCTGTACTTCGAATAGCAACTAAGGGTTTGAACGGAGGACAAAAGAAATTCCATTGCAAGGAAACACCCAGACTTCGAGCACTTAAAGGGGGGGGGGGGGGGGGGGTGCAACGATTTCCGGACTTAGGTCAAAAATGTGAGAAAGTTGCCCTCGGACACTACTGAAGTAAAGAACAGAAACCCGTTTTCGCCTGCGTGTCCTAGTTGTTGCGTAAAAAAAAAAAAAAATATATAAATATTGGCATTTCGGGCACCCCTCAACTCACTCCCAATCTTCAAGGGGGGTGCAACTGTTTCATGATTAAAATGATTTGCATCTCGTCATTTTTACGTTGTTTATCGTGCCCGGAGAATAGAAACACCACCTCTTTCATTAAAAATGTCGCGATTCCGCTGCATGATCGCACAGCAAAAGTCGAGCTCTTTCCCCTAACTTTAGCCTCAAGTGGCAGCCGAAGCAACTACGGCGAGAAGATTACGTGGCCTCGCTCGGCTCTAAGCTGAAGCATAACGCCCGCTGATGTCAGCAACGAGAGGGAGAGGAAGCGTCCTCCAAGAGAGCAAACAGGAACCTACGTGGCACCCCGAATGACGTCACTAGGAGTGCGACCAGGTGTGACCCTGAAGACTGGGATTGAGTTGAGGGGTGCCTGAAATGCCAATATTTTTTTTTTTTTACGCAACAACTAGGACACGCAGGAGAAATCGCTTTTTTGTTACTTAGTTAAAAAAGTGTCAGAAGGCAACTGCCACAAATTTTTCAAATAAGTCCGGAAATCGTTGCACTCCCCCTTTCAGGGTCACTACTGGTCGCATTGCTAGTGACGTCATTCAGAGTGCTGCGTAGGTTCCCGTGTGGTCGCTCGGAGGGCGCTTCCTCTTCCTCTCTCTGCTAACATTAGCGGCAGTTATGCTGCAGCTTAGAACCGAGAGAAGTCACGTAAGCTTTTCGCCGTAGTTCCTTCGGCTGCCACTTCCGGCTGCAGGTGGGGGAAAAAAGCTCGACTTTTGCTTTGCGATTATGCAGAGGAATCGCGACATTTATTAATTACGGAGATGTTCTCTCTATCCTCCGGGACGCGATAAACAAGCTAAAAATGACGAGATGCAAATTTTTTTAATCATCAAATTGTCGCACTCCCCCTTTATAGGGGAACTTTGCCAATTTTCGGTGCTACCTAATCCAAACGCATCATCTGAATGCGGATGGCTGCCTGATTCCAAAATGCAATATCGTACCACCCGGTTCACTATGGTCAATTAAAAAACGTGATATTTTTCGTTTGCTGCCGTCACCGAAACATCGTACTCCCAAGTTTTTCCCGGTTTTCCCCGCATCTAAACGTGACGTCACAGGCGGCGACGAGCGGCAAGGCGCGCGGCCGGGAATAGGACGCTCGGGTCCACCTTTCTTGCGTTTAACACCGAGAAAACAGAGCGTTGGTGCTTTTTTAAGTTTATAATATCCTTCAATTGCAGAAAGTAGCTAGGACCTTGGCCTACGTACTGAACTATAAACCCCCCCCCCCCCCCACCAAAAAAAAAAAAAACTTGGAGGACGTTTAAGTTCCGCTTTTAAGAGTGCAACGCAATAGCGTCATCGGGCCCCGTTCGCTTAGTCTTTTCATTCGCCTTGCAATCGCACCTTCGTAACCTGGTAAATATTAATAAAAAAAAAGCCTTGCGTGGCTTGTTCAGTAGCGTATCTGGCTTGCAATCGAAAGGTCGTGAATTCGAATCCCACCTAAACGTCTTCAATTTTTTCTTTATGGCAAATAAATCACTTAGACCTTGAATGCGCATCACATGTCATGTTTTAAGCGCTTTCATTCCACGTGTGCCGTCACGTTTCACGTAAGCGTTGTGTGTTCTTTAAATTTCCGCATAAGGTCGTGCGGCGGGGATGACATGACCCTGTCGTCCAATCACGTTTTTCCTGTGACGCCGCCGACGCCGGTTTTCTTTTTCTTTTTTTTTGTCACTCAAACTTTTTTTGTTATAGCGTTGAAAAAAAAAAAAAGGTAAGGAAGTGGGATTTTAGGAAAACCGTTTTCAACTTGGTACGCGGGTCACCAGTTTCGAGAACTAGCTTGCGAATATACTCATTTTTAATCATAACCTGGTAGTAACGTTGGCGAAGAAAGGTCGAAGAGTCACACAATACATTTTTTTTACAAATTACACAAGCACCACGGAGAATGCTCATAATGTTGGTACAGGCGCCGAACACGCACCGCTTGTCTAACCTGAAGGTAAAACGAGCGGTTTGAATGTTAAAGTTTCTAAAGAACATCTGCAAAACACTTGTGTCAGATTTTTATTTTAGAAAAGTCACTGCTGCAGATGCCAGAATTTGTAAGCACACCCGTAGCAATATGAAGGTGAACACCCTACCTGGTTTCGTGCCTGTTTTACGGCTCCATAAATCTATATATTAACTCTCAACGTCTGAAATGGTACGTGGCGTAGGCGTCTTAACTTCGCGTTCTAGCCCTCTTCTGGAACAGAGCTTGTTCTAAAAGTCGCAAGAGCGTCAAAAACAAGAAGAGGGCTGTTCACCTTCATATCGCTCACTTGAATGCATATGCTCCTCAGTACCCAACTTATTTATTAAATATCTCTATGCCATTCCAGAAAAGCGCTTCTGATCGGTGCCATTTTCAGCGTACGTGTGTGTGGCGCGTGCTTTGTACTCATTTTAAAGCTGCGAACATGCGCCTGCTGGGTCGTGACCTAGCACATTTAGGCTTAATTTTCGTGCCATTTATAGAATGGAATGAACTCTATTCCTGTAAACCATAAGACAGTTTAGTGTTCATGTAGTTTCACAGTATTATTTCCTTTGTATGTAAATGACCTTCACCCTAACATCAATGTGCCATACGTCTGTTCGCGGATGACTGTTTTTTTTAGGGGGGGGGGGGGGGGGGGGGCGCGATTGTGATCCCTGGCATTTTCGCATACTCCAGCAGGATCTAGGCGTAGTCCAGCAATGGCGCACCACATGTTTAAAGCAAATCAACACTAACAAAACTAAAGCTGTACTATTACACCGAAATTACAAATCACTCATCACGTTTACATGATTGGAGAGAACCGCATTGAAAAAGTTACGTTAATTAAATACCTTGGCGTCCACCCAACAGCTAACTTAACATGGAACCTCCATAATGAATATGTAACCCGCAAAGCCTCCAGAACTCTTGGTTTCCTTAAATGCTCTTCATTTCAAGCTAACAAAGAAACAAATCTCGTGGCCTACACCACACTAGTCGGGTTGCAGTTGAAAAATGCATTCATCATATGGCACTTTCATCATCTCTACTTAACCTACCATACTGAGGCACTTTAAAATAAAGCTGCAAAATTTACAACCCGCAAGTTCTCCCGTACTTCCAGTCTGTCTAACGTAAAACGTAACTTCAACCTAACGCAACTGCAGTGCAGAAGAGGTATTGCTCAAATGTCATTTTTCTACAAGCACTATCATGAATCAACTCCCTTTAGTACCTCATTCATTCAGCCTGCTCATCGTATTTCGTCTCGCGTAGAGCATCACTTTAAAGTATCGCCCGTCTTTTTCCGCACTAACTTGTTCAAAAACTCCCCTTTAGTTCTTGCCATCTCTGAATGGTACCACCTGCCCCGAGAATTCGCGTTAATCCCTTCAGGCCGCCTCAGGCCGAGCGGACCGCAGGCCTCACCCCGCGATACAGCCTCTAACGACGAGCCTTTAGATCCTCTCGCCACTCTGCATCACCCTCTGTGGGAGTGCTCAGCAAGACGACAAGAGAGGGAGGCTGCCTTAGCCTAGCTCAGCCCAGCGAGTCGACCCAAGACGCTCGAGGCTTGGACGGCACTACCAGGCCCCAATGAAGCAAGGAAGCTTGTCTTCGACCCGCTGTTCGGTTACATCAGAACGGCTGGTGTAGCCGGCCTCATATAGTTCTTCCACCTCCTCACCCCTGCCATATACATCTCCTCTTCCCCTTCGTGGCAAGGTATGCAACCGGCAGCGTCTATTCTGCTATACCTAAATAAAACGTTTTCAGCAACAACAACATTAATTGCTTCCCATAATATGCTCATTAGTTCTTTAAGTAATAGGTATAAACTTATATAGTGCCGCTTTCTGTTGTTTTTGTCAAGTGTTATTTTATGTTGTTTATTGCTTTTTAACGCGGTTTATGATGACTATGTAATAGTTTTTTTTCTACCTGACTCGATTGTACCGAACTTGTATCATCGCTCCCCCACCCCCTCTATGTAATGCCTATAAGGGCTTTTCGGGTAGCTAAAGAAACACATACAATAAATAAATTAAATATCGTGCTCACAAGAAAATTTAAATCGATAAACTGCGCAACCACCAAGCCAAACAACAAGGCGCAATAAGGCGTATAAAATACAAAACGACACTATTCATCTTCAAATAAAAATGTTTTTGATGGAAGATATACAACAGTGCGTAGTGTACAGAAATACATAAAAAATCCTTAATTCAAAATAAGTTAAAAAGAAAAGCTTTTAAACACGTGTACCCATATTTTTTATTCCTTTTATTGTCGGAGTACAATGCAGCTAGCTCATAAACTCATCCACAAGTGCAAATGAGAAAGAGGTAATTATATAAAATTTCTTTAAATTTAAGTTCTGGTTCTGCATAGCTTCCGTCAGCTGTAAATATGCATGCCTCCCCTCAACGCCATTTATAATTTTATGCTTTTAAAAACGTTTTAGTCCGATATAACTCTTCTCCGCCCTAGGACAAAATAGACACTTTTTCATCACCCCTTCTGTGAGAGAATATTGCACGACAATCATTTGGCAACCCAGGCAACGACTTTGTCTTATATTAATGGAGCTCAACACCTCTTCCTTAATCCTCCGCAATACCAGACCGAAAAGCAACATGTCGAAAGATAAGTCTAAACTTAAACTTAAAGTGTATTTCGGCGTTTCGCTTCTCCTCTTCAATTGATCGCCCACGTAAGTGGAACTAAGTGTGTATCCCGTGCTAAATACGATGTCCAAAACAGATAGAATGTTCATGAAAAAAAGAATCACTGAAGCAGTGGCGATCAACAAATGTGATTGCATTAAATGTTGACTGTAGTACTAGACTAAGCACAAACTTTTTTTAAATATTATTAGCGCTCCTGTTTGTACGGATGTCGTAGTGGTCACAGCCAGCTTGAGTCTCGGCTTGCTGCTTTTAAAGCTGTTCCAGCTCCCCACGGATACTAAACTCGAAGCACGCGGCTAGAAAGTATTCCGACCATAAGTGAGAATGTTCCACCTGACATTAGTTCTCTCGGCACATAGCCCGCGAAAATGTCTTTTGATGTGGCTGGCCTCTTCTGCTGCCAGGGAGCACATTATTTTTTTCTCACACGAAAACAAGAGTAAAAATTCAAGTCTACCTCGGAGCAGAGATTGCTTTGCATTGCAAAGAAACTTTCAACATTGAAGCTGTGAAAAATTAATCCCGGTCGCTGGCGCCCGGAACGACGCTTCGCGGCTGCCCAGTTTTGCTCGTCCGCGTGCCCGCCAATGACCTACACGGGCAAAGGTAAGTATGGACTTTTCATTGTTGTCAGTAGAAAGTCGACTCCTGGAACTCGCGCGGCCGGCGTAACTTGAAAATTCAATAGCTTTGAGAAAATCTTTTAGTTGCGTCAAATATTTGGCTATCCGTTGAGAAAGAGATATTGATGCGGTCTGCCAATTTCAAGTAAAATCAAAGACTATACAAAATTGGCGGAGCTCCCCTTTATTCCTGCGCTTGTGCGACCGCACATGCAAGCGCTTTATATTTTAGTCCGAATAGCCTGACTTCGCCAAAGACTAACTCTTATTTTTTTTTCGGTGCTCATGTCTGTTGTCATTGTGCACCAGGAAATTTTAATTAAGCTATCTGTCCAATATGGTGAATACACAATTCCCAATGTTCATTATTTGCATTTATTAAATAAACAGTGTCTTTCAATTCAACCAATCTTGCCCTTTGACCGGCCCCTTCAGCTTTGAACAAAAACTTCAGATAGTTCTATGATGGTGAAAAAAATACCGCTCCCGAAGTGGAAGGTAATTAAATAACCTGGCTCGCGAGCGCCATACCGTTTCAGGAAACTGGTGCACTCAGTTTGCCGTAGCCTATTTAAGACCTGGTTGTGTGACGGTGCCCCTGCGTTATTTTTGTCGTTGATTTAATGTCCTCTTTTTTTTGTTATCTACTTTTTTACCTTTAGCTTTGAAATAGTTTGAAGGCGCTTCTGAATTAATAAAAATCATCTGTGATAACGTAGGAGCTTATAAAATGCCACAATACTCCCGTTCTTGTTTGAATCGATTGGATACATGTCTTCTATATCAGAAATGTATAGGTACATGATTGGCATTCTGCTACTGGATGGCCTCACTTGTACAGCGCTTGACAATGTCACAATTGTAACATTGCACATTTACTACCGAGCAATGCTTCGCTATCCCGTGTCGAAGTTGTTTCACGAGAGATGTAGCACCTCATCAGTACAACAACTTTAGCTGGAGCTGTTAGTTTTCTCCGCTTGTGCACATGCTGTTGAACATTTGTTTGAAGCTCTGTCCTATTTACAACAAAAAAAAAAAAAGCGGCGGCTGCTCTTTTTCGACGATTGTAGGGGGGCGTAATTCAGATGCGCGCAACGTACGCAACAAACGTAAAAGAAAATGATTCCATTCAAGAAAAATAATTTCATTCTGACAATTGACGTTCTGGCCAACCAATTATACTCTAAATAACACAAACCAATATTTGACAAAGTAAATAAAACAAAACATATCCAACAAAAACACTGATTGTCAAATAGAGGGCTAATAATGGAAAGCTATTCGACACAAAAAAAAAAAAAAAAACAGTTAAAGTTGAAAGAAAGGAGACCGAAGTCGACTCTAATCTAACAAGTCCCCGTAAACGGGGACTTGTTAGATTAGAGTCGACCGGTTGTACTCTCCACACCACCGGGCCAGTTCATACAGATAATGAAACAAAGATAGGTTGCGAGACGTCTGTGTGGTTGTTATATTTTTTTACTGTTGTGTTAAGCCAGTGTAAACTTATTTCATTAAAGATATTTAACAGCTGGGTCAAATATCAGTAGGATACATTGACATAGCACGCGTTGGTGCGACTACAAATGTATTTTAGGGTTTAGAGTATGCGGTTTATGGGAACATTTCAAACACACCAGTTTCGTGTTGCTACCCTTCACAGTAGTAACGTTGTTGGAAAACCAGTTTTAGATATACGTTTTTTGCTATTTGTGTGCATTATCTCTACAGCAATTTCACGTGACTCATAGGGTAAAATCAGACCGCTGTTGTCCGCATGACGAAAGGCTCTAGGCTTCAGTGGTGACGAACCTGTTCATGTTTCAGTTGAATAATATCGGGCGCAGCGGGCTCCGTTGTGGCACCCAGTACTGTACTCAAACTTTTTGCTGCTGCTATTTGTAGCATTTCAAGTTGAAGATCAAGTTCAAGTTTAAGTTCAAGTTTAATCTTGAATTTTGACCATTACGACGAGCGGCAACCAACGAAGGCGACCACGATATCGTGACAAAAAGAACGATGACCACGAAGATTTAATTTCGGACGACAAAGACCACGGTCAAAAACTCGTGACGAAAAATAAGGATAACAAAGTATTTATGTTTTAACTGAGCTATGACACTAAGGAACAGTAATGATGTTACTATTTCTTTATTTATGTTAGTATTTATTTAAGGTTGTTGTCCTTTATACTTAGCTAGACTGTCGATCAGGGCACGAAACTTAAACAGGTATATTATTCTTGAAATGAAATGCTCATAAACTACTTAGTATGTACACCAAGTTTGACGATTTTTAGAGCTTTGGTATTTGTAATAATATTTTTAAGAATTGTTATCATTTTTATCTGGCGACCAGGCATCATTACCCATGTTAGTCCACGGCTGGCGGAGATCATATACGCTATTAACGTCCTGGCATTTTTTCTCGAGCTGTGCCTCCAGGTTTTTCCGCTTGTCTACTCGCTATTGACTCCACCACATTGACTAAACCCACTGCTCTCCACCCCATTGACTCATTGATGCACTGGCCCATTGACTTTCCCCGTTGGGTCAACCCGTACCCGCCGAGTATGGTGAATGACGGGTTAGGGTACATTGAATTTATGTGTAGGTCACTTAACTTTGATTTTCCCGCTAAATATAAAGGGAAACTGAATTTGCGTATAGGTCACGTGACCTAGTGTCACGTGATGTCAATTTTTCCGCTACATTTAGCGGAGAGACTGAATTTCTGTATAGGTGACCTGACCTGAGGTCATAGCACATCATTTTGCTCGTGAAATTAAGCGGGGAAACCGAACTTGTGTTGCGGTCACGCGACGTCAATTTTCCCCTCTAGACCTAGCGGGGAAACTGAACGTGTGTATAAGTCACATGAAGCAAAGTCGTGTCGCGTCCTATTTTCCTCTGAATTAGGCGAAAAAAGTAATTGGTGTTGAGGTCATCTGATGACAATTTCTCCGCTAAATCTAGCGAGGAACTGAATTTGCGCATGGTGCATATGAACATACAACGGGACGTCAATTTTCGGCTAAATTTAAAGGGGAAACTGATATTGTGTGTGCCACGTAACATGAAGTCATGGGACATTATTTTCTCCGCTAAACTTAACGGGAAAATCATATTTGTGTTTAGGTCACGTGACCTCAACGTTTCCGCTAAAACTAGCGGGTAAACTCAATTTGTGTACACGTCACGTGACATGAAGTAATGTTACGTTATCTGGCGTCACAGGCACCTGAGTCACAAAACGCGGCTTTACAAAATCCGGAGCAAATAGCATTAAAACCTTTCACGTTAAAAAAAAAAAAAAGCTACGTGCGGGTGGTTGCGAGTTGGCGGCACACGCGGCAGTCACGCGGCGGCGGCGGCGCAGGGATTGATATATAGGCCCTATTCAAATACCCCTTCAAGCAGCATTGGCAGTCGCCATTTCTTGCGCACGAATCGTCTTCGTGCAGTTAATTCGTCGCCGAACGTTGACGCAGCCCTCATTCACGATACGAGTTTAAACCGAGTTCAAACCGAACGCTAAATGGGCTCATGTCCAATAACTGCTCCGAGTGCATGCCCAAACAATGGCGGACTCTGATAATTGCCGAAGCAGCTACTAGACGGCGCGCACTTTTGAAAAGGGACTATTACAACTACCTGCTGCTTTGTTTGCAATTTTTACTACATCTGCCGGTATGCTGCTGTTCAATCGCCCAAGTGGCCGCTCGTTCCCGACATGAACCTTCTGGACCATAAGAATGAAAGAGAGCTGTATTGTTCGCTACACGCTGTCAGTCGCCCCCTAGCCGCCGTAGCACAATGTACGGCGCGTCGTTCTCTGTTGCAAGGGCAAGCACGACTCATTGCTAAATATGTATCGTCATTCTCGTGCCCTCCGGTATTCGCGTCGGTAAACATCTACACGATCTGTACAGGCAATCATGAATTTTCCCATACCAAGCGTGGGCATTTCGTGTTCGCAGGAATCAGATTTGAGGGAGGAGACGCGACTGCGCTTGCACGCTGCCAACCTCAACACCGTTACAGCCGTGGGAGATGACAACAGCGTGTTGACCTTTATATGGTCTTGACACAGTGCGGTGCGGGAACTTAAGGACGGGGTCTGTAACTTCTATTAATGTATTAGCATTAATTCCCTGCTACATGCGCTGACCTAGGACATGGTTGGATCACACGTTTATAGAGTTTGCAACGTCGCACCAGGATGGCGCCAAATCCCCACTGTGAACAGAAAACCGCCGGCAACGTCCTCCTTCACCAATTTCGGCGCCGTGCAAAGGAAGACAAAAGGGTATCACTGCGGCGCTATACTCGGCGACAACTTTTCTTGGCAATGCAGTGGAGGTTGCATACGCGTGATTCCTGTCCCCATTTTGAGCACTGGATAAGGCTATGCGCGGGTTCTCGTCAACTTCCACTGCATTGCCAACAAAAGTTGTCGCCGAGTATAGTTAAGCCCCCACCCCCTCCCCCGCCCTCGTTCACGCTGCATCGAGGCGACGATCCAGGGATTGCTCATTAAAAAATATTAACCCACCTTGGGCCAGTCGTACACACCGCCTCGCAGCGTTCCGTCAGCGGCCCAAGCACGCTCCAACCCCGCTCTCCCCGGCTGCACCTCGGTTAATAGGTGTTACGTCAGGCCGTCACTTTCTACAAGTTGTAACCAAGATCTAGTTACACCAGGGAGAAAAAGGGTTTCGGGAGTGTTCATCCCGCTGAAAAGTGTATATTTATCTAAAGATATAATAAGTCATGTGACATCCTATTCTTGCTGGTTAACTTGTCGTTCCATAATTTCACTCTCGTCAAGAACACCCGTTTTTGCAAAGTTGATCCAGCTCATCCTTTTAATTTGTATCGTAATCTAATGAGGCAGTATTTCGTTGAAATAATGCTGAGATGTGATTTGTGGTCGAAGAGGCTGCAAGAAAAAAAAAATACGGGGAGTTTATCTTTGGGAGTCTCTATTTATGAATAATAACAATTTTATCGCAAAAAAAAAGTAAACAAAAATAGACGAATTCGTGCTCTCAGAAAGACACACTCTTCAACAACCTTGTCCTCATCCTACTTTGAAAGTATTCTATTTTGAAAATCTCTTTTCGTATGCAGAGGCGTAGACTTTCCATTTTCCCGGGGGGGAAAGGGGGGGGGGGGGGGGGGGGGGGGGGGAGGACGGGATGCTGCGCGTTACTTTTTTGCCAGAACTGGAGATTGAAGCTAACGAAAACACGCTGCAATTTTATTTCCTATGTATTTTGTCAATAAAGGCAACGTGGGTGTTATTTTGTTCACATGCTGCTCCTAGAAGCTCGTTCCATGGCACGTAAACAGCGTCTTGGTAAGGATCATGGCCCGGGCCCGGTGGGGTGCTCTGGTCTTTCACCACCCCCCCCCCCCCCCCCCCCGGATTTCACCAGGGGGGCACGAGAACCGTTGCCCCCCGCCCCCCCCCCCCCCCCCTAGTCTACGCCTATGTTCGTATGTACCATCGCTAATTCCGCTCTCGAAAAACATTTCGTTAGGCACATTATTTCGAAACGAGTGGTGTGCCACAAACAATTTACGAACAAAAAGGAGAGTGAAATGGGTAGCATGGGCTCGTCCTGCCATCTATCGAGCTGTGCGATAACTTCTAAACATATCTCTAGAGGACGCACCGAGGTGGTGCTGCTCTGCACGGCCCGACTACAATCTGCGGGTTCTCCAATGGCCGACAGAGGCCGCCACAAACTAACCTCCGATCTAGGCTGTGTTACAAAATTTACTCGATCCGACTCCGGACTCCGGAGCACGGCTCCGGAGTAAAGTTTTCGTACCGTGGCGTTCGAAAACTTACTCGAGCTTACTCGATGACGTCAGAACTCACGTTGCAGAAGCGGGTTGTTTACTCCGGAGTGATTACTCAAGCTACCCTCCTCGATCGGGGGGTAACGTCGGATCAAAGCGAGTAAATACCTCACGTGATCTGCTCGCCGTCTGCTTTCTGCGCCGACGGCCGTCAAAGCTCGCTTGCTCCGTTGTTTTTGGTGGCGGTCGTTGGAAATAACAAAGAATAGGTGCAGCATGCATGGTTATTGCGATTTGCTGTTTTCAACGCACGAATTGACTGAATTACATCCAGACCGTGCACCTTCCCCGTTGAATTATACTTGTTATTATCAGAGTGCGAGCGTAAACAGGAGCTTCTTCGCATCCTCGTCCTCGGCGTTCAAGGCTGAAAATGTTTGAACGCAATAAATGATAAGGTAGTATTTTTGATTCCTCCCGAGTGTGTATAATGAGAGGATAACGCGTGTAAAGCTGTGAAGGCTTCGATGATTTTATTATAATCATATTCGCGTCAAAGCGAACATCAGTTTCATATCATTCTTGAGAAAGCACCCTCGCGCTGTACCACTACACCGTGTGGAATCAATTTCTGCAAAACATAATCGGTGCAAATTACAATGCGTGGAATATGCAATTAGGGCGATCGCGCTGATTAATTTTGATATCTAACTGTAAGGAGTAAATAATTTTTATCTGAATATACAGCTCAAAGGGAAGGTGAGTAAAAGGAGCTGGTGGATCCACCTAAAAAAAGAATGCGTCGTCATTAATATTATCGCTTCTTCGGGTGCTTTCTTCGTGATCAAAAGTATCGTCTGCTATTTTCATCCACCGCTGCTGTGTTTTCTTTTTGCAGTAGCCCAAGGCGAAGCCAATCCGCGTAGTATCCAGGTTATTATCCCGGCCGTTCCAAAATCGACTCGCGGATAGTTTACTCGCGATGTCACGTGGTATTACCCGCTGACGTAGGAGGCAGGTTACTCGGGTAAGATTTGGAACATTGCCCTAGAGAGCATTTGTGTATAAGAGAGGAACCAACTCAAACCTTGGTGGGCGTTGCAATTTAATAGCGGACGCTTCCTCAGCAGACCGACTGTAAGCGCGCATGCGTCGTTCGTCATTTGGCAAAGAGAAAAGCGGCCGGAGAGGCAGAGATGCTTGCAGACAATCAATGCTTCTGGTAACTGCTCGTAGCTCTTATTACACACGCGGCCCATAATGCGCGTGAAACCTATAAAATAAAAAAAAAACAATACGCGCGCCGTCGCCATGGCAACCGCTTGGTTATGAGAGAGGGTGTGAGAAGTGTTGTTCTTCCTCTCCCTCTCTCTCACCCTCAGCGACCAAAAGATGCAAGTTCATTCGGAGTTCGGAGCAGCCTCCGAACTCCGAACGAATTTGCATCCTATTGTCGCTGATCTTGAGAGAAGAGGAAACTGCTCCCAATGCCGTCGTTTTGTTCTTCTACAAAACAATGTAATGGCAATGTCTTTTTTCGAAAGAAAGCGTGTTTACCTTTTTCTGCGGATGTCCGACGCTTCCGAAACGATTGCACTTGACTCTGCGTCGCTCGATTGAGATCGGCTCGGCAGCAGTGCATGTTCAGTGACAGCCACTTCTCATTAGATCGTCAATCAATGAATGAAAAGTGCGCCCAGCCGCTGGTGGTTCGCGACTTAGATGGGTGCACATCGCCAGTCCGAGCACAAGTCCAAACTTCTTTTGCAAGTTCTCTTTTTATTAGGCACGCTCTTTTACAGAAAAATAGAAAAAAGAAAAAGAACGTTCATGGCACAACAAAGTAACAATATCTACACGAAACTGCTATTCAAGTATTCACAGACTTGCAATCACACACTTAACTTTGCAGTATATAGCCACAGTGATTCGATCGCCTCGGTCTCTCGCAGGTTCCTTCTGCAGCGCGAGCTCCTCTACGCAGGTGCTACGGAGCTGCGATGCTCTAACACCGATACCCCCCACAACGCTCATCTTAACATAAATGCGCTTTCTCGTCTGACCTTCGACAATAACTCTACCATAATGAAACACGCACCAGCAATTTTTCGGCAATCTGAAACTGAATAAACAAAACTATAGCAGCCCGCCTTTACCTTTCATCACTGAAGAACCCAAAAAAATTTGGCAGAGCTGTTGCCACCGGAACTAGAGAACCACTGAGTCGAGCAATAGGCAAGGTGTCATTCCCTCGGCGTAGTGGTAGACGAAATAGACGAATAACCAACAGGTCAACGCCACTGCCCGATGCCGCAAACGAAAAC